>NC_139459.1:212110000-217110000 GCF_057233095.1 Heloderma suspectum | reverse complement strand
CTAGAGCATTGGGTAGCTGCTATCAAAGACCTTGAGCCAAGGGCAGTCATTTTTAGCCATCATTTTCAACCCTTTGGGGTAACATTTTATCTAGTTCCGTCCCTTACTGCCTTTCTCCCAGTCCCCTTACCTCTCTCTGTTATTTTCTTCAGTGTAGCCAGGATCCAAGGAGAAGCCCTAATTTAAGGGTCTCCATTTTAAATTCTCTTTCTTACCAAATTATGGTTGCTCCAGGGTCCCTAATAATGGTTAATCCTCCATTCAGTCTCCCCATTGTCACAGCAAGTACCAGTTGTATGGGAACCCCTGTAGGTCAGATTGTCCACTGGCAGACCCTGGACAACTTACTCAATAGTGCCTAAGCAACCCCAGGCTTTTGGCCCATTTTTATTTGTAACTAAGCTGGAAAACTGGAGGTTAGTCTGTGCTAACAATATTTTCCAACTATTTGTGACCAACCGGGAAGTGAAGTCCTTTGGGTTCCCTCTACTCTGAAGCCAAGTAACAATAACTGCTTATGCTCCATTTCTTTCCCTTGCTTCCTTTAAAAACTATCCAGTTCACCTCTGCGGCCCCCAGGGCCGTCCTTACCATTAGGCAGGGTGAGGCAGTCGCCTCTGGCAGCAGATGCTGGGAGACACCAACAAGGTGTTCAGGAAGAGAGCTGTGTGCCTTGCAGCCTGCTCTGCACCCCGTGTGTTAGCCTGCTGCCTCAAGTTCAGTGGGGAACATTGTCCCATCATTAGTGTTGAAGACAGATCCATCTGCCAGTTCAGTCAGCTTTTGTACATAGAATGGGAGGGGGCACTATCTTGTCCTTTGCCTCAGGCAACAAAATGACTTGGGCCAGCCCTGGTGACCCCCCCCCCCTTTGTCACCAGCACCCAAGCTCCACTGGCCATATAGCTTTCTCAGTCTTCTGGCATTGCCTTTTCCATAGCACCTCATTCCACACCTTATTTGGCCAGTGCTAACTCTCCCAGTCTCCACTTTTCTCTGCCTATATGTGAGGATGATTAGAACTAGCATACTGGCCTGTGTGCTAGGGCAGGGGTGGGGAACATGTGGCCCTCCAGATGTTGGACTGCAAACTCCCATCATCCCTCAGTTGGCTATGCTGGCTAGGGAGTTGCAGCCCACCAATATCTGGAGGGCCACCATTCCCTACCCCTGGGCTAGGGGCTTGGGATGCTGACAAAGCCATTTTTTTCTCTTTTGTAACGTGGGCCTTGCGTGTGGGCTATGGATAAAGTTCTGTGAAAATAAAGTCTGTAACTTGGGCTTGAATGTTTGTTTGACCTCATTTCTCCCCATTTAAAAAGTAGCTATTCCCCACTTTGGTGAAACACAGTGAATACTCTGCTGTGCACAGGCCACATCCCTGATAAAGGTCCCTTTAGTTCCATGTGCAGGTTTGCACGTACACACAGGCATCTTCACCTGTGAGCGAGGAGGATGCATGACAACAGATGGGTAGTGGAAGCAGAGGTGCTGAGGAAAAGAGGGAGTAGTAGTGAGAGAGAAAATCTGGGAGTAGGGAGTGACCTTATAAACCCAGTAACGGGAAAGATTGTGCACTGTTGGGAGGAATATAGAGAAAGAGGCAGGGGGTTACCTAAATCTCTCGCCCAAATCCAAACACAGAATTCCCAGTCTGCCAGGAACTAATTTGGCACGGGCCTCACTGAAATTAATGAGAATTGTGCAGGACAGTAAGTACATTCTTTTTTATCTGGCCATGAATTCCTTTCCTCCCACTACCAACCAGATGCTTTTCAACACAGTCTGCATAACCAGAAGTCTGCTGCAGGAATAAACTAAGCCAGTTATCAAGAAACGCAAATCTCCCTAACTTGCATTACTAACAGCCTGACCCTAATGATTTTTACTGAACCAAGGGAACTCCCCATCCACCCCAATGCTGGGGTCTCAAACCAAGGATTTTGACAATCAGACTTAGGTGCCTTACTTCTCGAACCATGCGAGTACTGGCCGCCTCTCTACTATGCTTTGGTGCCACTACTGCACATGGCCAGAAGACAGCTACTAGCTCAACAGAGCGACAAGGGACCAATGGAGTTCACCTTTGCCCTGTGCCTCTGACTTTCTCCCCCCCCCCCCCCAGGACTGGTTTGCTTTTGGACTCCAGTAGGAGGTATGCTTAGGAACACAGCTTCATCTGCTACACTTGTAGAATGTTTGGTATACGATACTGTACACAGCGAGGGTGGATCCAAGATCTAGAGAGCGATAGGCTTTAGGAGTAATGTGTGCAAGCATCCAGAGGTAAGAATTACTGTTCATTTTGGGACAAGAGACTGAATGGCATTAAACAGCTCCTGAAGAAGGAGACATTCCCAAACGCGCAGAGCACAATAAATTTTGCTTTTTCCAGCATCGGAGCCTGCCTCCCCCTTCTTTGCCGTGGATCCAGGATCTGCCTTCTGCAGATGCAGGGCTGTGCACATGCAAGGTCCCATCACCTGATTTTTGTGGATCCCCCCCCCCCCCCGAACACGCACACCACAGCTCATCCCATTCAACAGCGTCTCCTGACTCTCAGTAGCATTTTCTGGGGGCAAGAGGGTTTGCCTGGGGAAGGAGAGAGCAGGAAAGTTCAGCTTAAGTTAAATCTGGATCCAGCCTAAGCTCTCCTGCCCTAATACTCTTGTTACATGTCTTCTGGATTTACCAAAATGGGACCTCTTCACAACAATACGGAGAGGTGGTGAAGCAACGGGGAAGTGGAGCATTCGGCTGGAGAACATGCTGGCCACTAGAGGGCAACACTGACTCAGCTAGTATCTACGAGACAGGCAGGGGCTCTGTCTGCTATGGTTTTGATGGGATCTTTAAAACGCCAAACTTTGACTTTCCTAGATTTGCATGCCTTTATGGTGTTTGGCATAACGTAATGTTTCCACTCGCTTTCTTGCCTCTTTTATTTAAAGACTCTGACCTTCTAGTGCCCTGACATTTGAGATTCATGGGAATTAACTTGCTTTAGAACTCGATGTTTAAAATTCATTCCTTTTGGATGTGTTTAAAGTAAATTAAATATGTAATCCTGCAGCTCTTCTGCTCTTTTATTGTATTATTGCTGAAGTCAATGTGTGCCATAATTGGCAGTTGTTCAAAGGGGCCTGAATGGATTATCTTTTGCTAACTAACTTTGTATATTGCATAATATAACAAAAGTCCCCCTAGAGCTACAGCACGAAATTGAAAGGTTTTTTTCCTGTGTTTTTTTTTAAAGCTGTTTAATTAGTTATTGTGTTTTCAATTGCTTTGTACTGCCATAATGTAGATAAGATTTTCCAAGCTTTTCAAAGGCTAGATTGGAAAGAGTTAACTCCACATAAATCAGTTATCTGGAGTAACAGGGTACTGTTGCGCTGAGTAGGACCAAAAGATTAAAATAATGATATCTTTTTGGACCTAGTTGTTTAAATCTCTTATTTCACAACATCTTCTTTAGGCACAGAGGTCCAGAGCAAAAGAGCAGAATTCAAAACACCTTCAAACTGAATCCCATTATAACAAACACACACACACACCCCATCTTATATGTGTGACCATTGGACCACCCAAGGGCCAGGTTCATAAATGGTGAGTAGCTTTTCTTACTTGACTAAGCTTCCCCCAAGCCCGCTAAAAAGGGGGAACCCATTTGGACTAGCAGTAGCCCTTGAGAAAACTACCTCTTCCATCCTCCCGTGGGCTTTGCACTCCAGTGTGCTGCTAATCAGCATGTCAGATGGGCAAAGAGCCAAAGAAGGGGCAACCTCTCTTTCTGGTGCACTGCCACCACTGCCAGCCCCAGAGTCAGCCTCGGAGTTGCCACCTGAGGCAAGAACACGTGGTGCCACCGCATCGCAACCCTTCTTTCCACTGCAGCCTCGCACCCCCTTACCTTCACCATGTCATGCTCCCCTTCTATCATGCCCCTGCCCCTTCCCTTCTCCTCGTTACACCCCCCACCCCTTCCCCTTGCCTTGTTGCTCACCCCCACCCCCTCATGCGTCTCAAACCCCCTCCCTTTACAGCCACCACACACGGCCAGAAGAAGCAGCCAATCAGCTCTTGCGAGAGCTCACCTACATGCTTCCTGGCTCTCACTGAGGGGATACTCAACTAGAGCTAGAAAGCAAGTGGCTGAGAGAAGCTGCTCATCCTCTGTCTAGCTCTGAGGACCCCCTCAGAGTGAAACGGAGGATGGGTAGCTGCTCCAGAGGGTCCCTGTGAAGCATCTGCTGGGACCAGCTTCAACCTTCCTGCAAGGTAGGACCATTCCAGAACTGATCCCGGCTCTCCTACCAAAATAGGACTGGCCAAACCCAGCCTTCCAGTCCCCCAAAATGCCCAGTAGCCACCCTCCTAAGCCAAGAGGCACTGAGGTTATGCAAAGAAACCACACCAACTAAAGGCTGGATAAAGGTATATTAAGATAAAAATAAAGGGGTAGAGGGAAAGGGAAGAATGGAAGTAGCAAGTTACACAAGAGGGCACAAAGCCAAATTACTTAACCATATACAAAGAGCTTTATGTACACACACCCAAGCAAAATAATAAAGCTACCTGGCCTGCCCTTAACATATCCAAGTATGGATCTCCCTGGATAGCAACCAGCCATCTGCAGGTCCAGAACCACCAGGATGAAGGGAGACAGCATGCCTCTACCTCAGCCTTCTTTTAAAGCCCAGACCTGTCAACTCAGGGCAGATTTCCTTTACCCAATCACTGGCTCATTCCCTGAGTGGGCCACCCTTGCCTCCGAAGAGGCTGGAATTCCCCACCAACTCCAGCTGTTAGCACTTCCCAATTAGCAGGGACTGTGCCTGGCCTTGAGCGAAGGGCTGAGGAGCCTCTAGATGACATACCATTCCAGGTGGTTACATCAGACGTGACAGCCTGGCCTAATCTTATGGTGGAAAATAGGCCGTCATTCTTGACAGTCCCACTGGCTGCTCTCTAGCTGCTCTCTCATTTGCCACAACAGGAGAGTGGGACTGGTGGGGCTCTCTGGACCACCTGCTAGTATCACTGAGTAGGCGGCTGCTCTGAAGAGCTCCGCTGGCCCATTGCGGCAAGTGCCACAGTGCAAGAGTGGCTGCCAGGGCTCTCTGGAGCAACTTCTGGGGGCCACAGCAACAGCCCCTTCTGGCAGGGCGGGAGTGGTGCAATTCGCCATTTCCCTGCTTTGCCGCCTGAGGCAAGAGCTTCACCCTGCACTGTGGGAGGGCTGGCCCTGACTATTGCTCACCACCACTTGCCAGGGAAAGGGGGAGGCTGTTTGGGAGGCTGTCAGGACACCTTTCTGGACACCTCCCCCACTCAGGTGCTCTACCCTTCCCACTATTTTTAAAATAACAAATGTTCTTACCAGTAACTAGGATCACTTCAAAGCAAAGTGAGGGTCTGAAAAATGCCATTTTCATTTCCCGTGAATGTGTCTGGGCCACACATGGGGCTCAGAGACATTCTTGGGAAATGAAGGTGGTGGGCAGCTGTAGGCTGATGCTTGGCAGTGTACCATCAAGAAAAAAAGGGGGGGAGAAAAAGGGGCCCCTGTTGCTGCTGTCTGGTGAACCTGGGGGAGTGGGCTAAAGAGAGCAGCAGGGGACTAGGAAGAGCAGTGGTAAGCGAGCTGGCAGGCAGGCAGAGGAAGGGGGAGACAGCTGGGAGCTACCACAGGGTACTCTAACCCAGCCTTCCCCAAGTTTGTGCCCTCCAGATGTTTGACTACAACTCTTAGCATTCCCAACCATTGACCATGCTGATTGGGGCTGATGGGGGTTGGAGTCCAAACCATCTGGAGAGTACCAGGTGGGAGGAGGCTGCTCTAACCAGTCACACACCGATTAATAAGGTAACAGTTCAGAATATTGCCACAGTCATTCATGACCTTATTACATCCAGATGCAACCACTGAAACACACTGTGCTCTCCATGGGTTCAGAAGCTTCAGCTGGTGCAGGATAGAGCCACCTGTTTGCTTATGGGGGCCAACCAACTTCGTACTAGTTGCACTGGTTGCTAGTGTGCTTCTGGGTCCAATTTCAAGTGCTCTTTGTTGCATTTTAGGCCCTAAATGGCTTAGGGCCAAGTGAGCTGAATTGCCTGCAGTTATATGAGCCTGTCTCATATAAGTGCAAAGGCCCTGCTCTTTCAGGACTGCTAGGTTCATCCAGCTGGTGAGCACAAGAGACAGGTCCTTTTCAGTGGTAGCCCCATTAACATGGACCGGTCTCCCACAGGAAGTGGGCTGGTCTCTCTTGTTGACTGGCTTTAAATGAGCTCCAAAGATCTGGTAGTTTACATCCACGTTTAATATAGAATGATGCAGATCTATACGCTCAGGCTACGATTTTACCCATTGCTGCTATTTTATGGCTGACTTTGAAAGAGTTGTTTTTAAGTGATTATTGTGAATTTTATATTTGACTTTTATAGTGCAAGCCTATGCATGTCTACTGAGAAGAAAGTCCTACTGAGATCAGCTGGTCTTTCCCCCTGCTAATTGTGCATAGGATTGCAGCCTTAATCTGATTTATGATGACTTTATGTCATTAACTGCCTTGAGAGGGCTGTTTTGGCCCTGAAACACAGTATAAATGTATCTAAATAAATGAGAGGCACTGCCCCCTCAAAAACCCTCAGATCAAACTTGCCTTCTTAATGAAAGTTAGGACAGTGAGGGGGGAAAGGACATATCAGCCTTCATCCTTGCCACTCTCCAAAGAGCAAACCCAAGAGGTGGCCAACTTGCAGTCGCCCTTTCAGCAACAATACCCTGGTGGTGACCATCTCCAGCTGGGGTTGTGACTTTGTGGCCAAACCCAGAGTATCGTTACAGGGTACTAACTTCCAGGTTGGAGAGTGGCCACAACTCTTTCAGCCACACAAATGGGCTAAATATTCAGCCAGGACTCCTTGAGAGTCAACTGGTCTCTTCAGATGTAATCAGTGATATACGTTAGGAAGTGTTCCATGGGAAAGTGTTGGAAGTGTTCCACTATTGATTTCTTCCCCCTAATTAAATATTTCTGTACGTTTAGCTCTTGGAAAAATGTTTGATATAGGGTGTTGGACAATTTTCCAGAAAACATGTTCTGAAAAATGTCCCGATTCAATGTTTTTCCAGGAAACTCACACCACTGAATGTAACAGAAGAGAAACACATCAGGGCAGGGGAGATGACACCGTTCCTTTGCTACCACTGCTCTTGCTAGAACCTCCAGCAGTGGCTGCAACTTTGTTCACTGCACAGCACATGCACATTAAGCAAAGATGCTCAGCTCCCCGCTCGTTTCCCAAGAGTCTGCTATGTTGCTTGCAAATGAGCAGCTGCAGAAGTCCAGGTAGGAACTCAGCAGCTTGAGTGCTCATACCCGTTGAGAAGTAGCAGTGCTAGCCCCAGGTTTTGGTGGGCCCTTGGGCAAGACACCCTCAATGGGCCCCCTCCTTCAGTAAGACAACCCTCTCCCCATCGTGGTCACCAGCTGCTGTTGGTCCTCATTCTCTTTCTCATCCTTGCTACCACTTGCTTGTTTAACAGGCAGAGAGCCAGTGAGCAAGGAGGCCGTGGCATCTACTTCTCCTCCTCTTCACTACCACTGGTGTCTGGGCCAGAGTGAGAGGCAGGTGAACAAGCAGGTTGCAATGAAGAGGAGCAGCAACTCCAAGGAGCTCTTGTCAGTGGTCCCCTGCTGGGGTGTGGGCCCTCGCCAGGTGCCCAACTATGCCAACCCTTGACATCACCCTAAGTAGAATCATAGAATAGTAGGGTTGGAAGGGGCCTATGAGGCCATCGAGTCCAACCCCCTACTCAGTGCAGGAATCCAAGTCCTGCATTGTATCATCCCTGACAGATGGCTGTCCAGCCTCGTATTGAAGGCCTCCAGTGTGGGAGAGCCCACCACCTCCCTAGGTCATTGGTTCCATTGTCATATTGCTCTAACAGTCAGGAAGTTTTCCCTGATGTTCAGCCGGAATCTGGTTGAGCCCATTATTCCGTGTCCTGCACTCTGGGATGATTGAGAAGACATGCTGGCCTTCCTCTCTGTGACAACCTTTCAAGTACTTGAAGAGAGCTATCGTATCTCCCCTCAGTCTTAGTTAGTAGTAAATCAGCCAATCTGGAAAGTGAGGGCACAGCCTGGGGTTGCAAGTCTGGAACTTTTAAAGAACCACTGCAGGGTCAGCTTGCTGTACAGTAGCTTAGCAAATGGGTAGTTGCACTTGAAATATCCTGCCCCTCTTGTCTTCTCCCTGTAGAAGAGCAAAGCTTCTGTGGCTGACTCTTGAGACATGGATTGCTGGTTCACCAAGTATCCCCCCACGAATGGCCCACTTCTCAACTTAGAATTTCTTCTACCCATAGCTTCCTGATTTCAGCCAGAAACCAGAAGGAGCCCTCAACTCTCTCTAGAACTCTGATCAACACTCCCTTTTGTTCCCCTGGTTTTGTTCACATAAGCACGTAGTTTAGCTTTCCTGTGGCAGAAAGCCAAGTCATGTTCCAAACACCCCAAATATAGTTTCCTAAAATGAAAATGCAGAAACAGGCATCTTACTGCTTTCTAGCCCAATCCCTATAAGTCTTTGTGTCTCCTCCCAAAATGTGATTTAAGTGCTTCTTCCTCTGGGTGGCTGCTTCTCACAGTTTTTTCTTCTCAGACATTTGTTATATGTGTATATAATCTGTGCACACTTCCTGCACCTGATGTGGTAGGCTTTAGTCTGGCCCATTGAACTTTTTGCAATATTAACTCTGGGAGACTTCAAGGTGCTACAAGATTTTTTGTCTGTGTTTGTTGTAACCCGTTAATACGGCTACTCCTCTGGAATGTATAACCCTTGAGTTCAAGCTATAGCTAAACAATAAAGGAGCTATCCAAGGTGCTGAACCCTATCCTCAAATTAGGTCCAGTGCCTTGGATAGCTCCTTTTAGAGTTCTGACTGGTTCTGACTGAAATCCAGAGTGGATTCAGAGGCCCACTGACATCAGAGCCACCAGCTTCCGTTGTAGCCAGGTAAGGGTGCACAGGTCTGAACCCTATGGATGTGTCCCATGGCCCATTGGCTTTCTTCAGTGATGGTAACTCTTTCATGGATGATACGGACATGCCAGATCAGCTGTGGTAATCCCCATGCTCAGTGGTAATCCAAGTTTACTAGCAGGATCTGGAGCTGGTTGGCTAGCTGAGCACCAAGCCGCTGTGGTAACAGAAGACCTTTACTACAATTATAGCTTCCAACTTTTCCCATCAGTCACAATGGCTAAAATGTCATTAAAAAAAATCAGGGTGAAGATAAATGTAACATTTTTTAGGGTAACGGGGCTGGTTAGGAGGCATGTTCAATAAAATGTACCTTTTCCTTTCCATAGGCGAGCCCTGAAAAAACAGTTTTGCAAGTTTGCAGCAGCATGCTTCACTTTGAACTGGGGGAAAGCCAGGGGTGAAGGTTCCAGATTGGTTGGTGCCTGTGATGTTACTGACACACCTTCCCTGTTCCCATCCCTGAAGCAGTTTTGCAAGGTTGATTTTTTTTTTTTAGTAAGGTGAAGGATGCATTTATAAATAAATGTACGTATGCCAGTAAAAAAGAAAGAAAAAAACATAGCCCCAAATGGGGACAGGCAAGACAGAACCAGTAGTATTTGTTTAGCTGGCCTGTATTTTATCATGCAAATTGTTATGGTTGGCTAATGTGACGGGTGAAGAACATTTGTTACATGTATATATAATCTGCTGCTTTTTAAATACTGTGGAGCTATTGTCGCTTTTGGAGGGGCCGCGGTGGCTTAGTGGTTAAGACGCTGAACTGCAGACTGGAAGGTTGGCAGTTCGAGACCCGAGTGCCGCGTGACGGAGTGAGCTCCCATCTTCAGTCCCAGCTTCTGCCAACCTAGCAGTTCGAAAGCAAGAAATTGCAAGTAGATAAATAGGTACCGCCTCGGCGGGAAAGGTAATAGCGTTCCGTGCGCCTCGGTGTTCAGTCATGCCGGCCACATGACCACGGAAGCGTCTTTGGACAGCGCTGGCTCTTTGGCTTAGAAACGGGGATGAGCACCGCACCCTAGAGTCGGACACGACTGGTTGGGGACACCTTTACCTTTACCTTATTGTCGCTCTAGCAATTGCAACTTAGCTTGCGGAGGCACTCCACTTGGTGCAATACTTCTGCAATTTGCCTTCATACTAAGCTGCTAACGGAATCAACAGTTTCTGGGGAAGGAAGAGGATCAATCTCTCCAATTTCCAATACTGGAGATTCTACTGTTACCAAAGAATACTTGATTAATTATCTCCAACTCCATTTCCAGCCATAACTGCAGTTCCCCTTTTTTTCCCACCGTGCCAGGCCTATGTGAGCTGAGGACAGGCCGCTTGGATAACTCCCACGGCTGAAATGAAAGAAACCCCTCAAGTGAGGAGGAGAGATATGCTCCATTGACTTACAATTGTTCATTCATCCAGTTAATCTCCCTTCACAGTAGCAAGACCTCCTATGGCCAGAGGTATAATACACCTGCTGTGAGTTTAATTAACCTCTTAAGACAGTTACAGCAAGCAAGCAATTAATCCATCAAGTGACAGTGAGAACCTACAAGTATATTCAGAGATTTGTTCAGCCAGGCATATTGGTGCTTCCTTTTTGCCACTGGTGCTGAAGCCCAGAATCTCCTGCTTGGACCATTCCTCTTATGGAACAGACACATAAAGGAGGGTCAGTGTAGCTATCCTACTGGAACTATAATAGTCAAGTACCCTTTTCATCACAAAGGCAGCTATAACGTTGCCTCCCACCCCCTTCATCCAACAGGGAGACTCTGCTGGATCCTTCTGTGAATGGAAGGAACCCTTCCATGCATGGAATGGCCAAGCTGATCCAACCCACTGGCTTTTAGGGCCAAAACAGACATTACTGGAAAGACATCACCAGCAGCACCATCTCTTTTTTTCATTTTTACTCTACAGTAGGCACAAGTTACAATAGCAATTGCAGGCATGGGGAACCTGATTCAGATCATAGCATAGGAGGAGGGGTAAAGCTCCCCTGCTCGTCACACTAGGGTTGATCAAGCCCCCTGTGACTACCTTAGAGTAAATTTAAAAAAAAAGATGTAGTTGCTAGCTATGTCTTTCAAGTAATGTCTGTCTTGGCTCATACACTACTTCTGTATTGTTACAAACTGTGCAAAGCAGCAAAAAACCTTAACAGAGCAATCCTAGGGCTTACACCCAGGAAAGTATGTTTAAGATTGCAGCCCTAAATAATAATAAAAATGTCATTTTTTAAAATCCTACTGTTTATGGTACTAGAGTAAAAGCAAAATGAGAAAAGAAAGAGCACCCAAGTTCCTCACAGCTAAATAATGCAGAAGGATTAATAGCAGTCTGAGCAACTTCCCAGGGAAAGCAGAAAGAATGAATTATTCAGAAATGTTCAAAACCTCCAAAGGCAAAGTTACAGTAATTCAAAATGACAAGCAGAAGAACAAATATATACAAATGAAGAAATGCCAGGGAAAGTTTGAAATACTGACAAGGGCTCATGTTATTCAGAAGAAAATGTTGTTTTATTTTATTTATTTATTTTATTACACTTCTATACCACTGAATAGCCAAAAAAAATTAAAAACAAAATAATGAAATATAATCTGAATGGGTTATAAACCTACTGGGAACTCAAACTGAATCCTATTTGTGATATCCATAGAATCTCTGACAGAATCTTTATCCCTCTTCTATCACTGCAGCAATCACTTACTAAACAGAATTAGATGGGGGCCTATTGATACAACCTTTGCCACTGGGAATAAATCCCCCCTGAAACACTCTATCAATTGATAGACAGCTACTACGTACAGGGGTGGTAGACTCAAACAGCAGAGACACTTAAAATTCTATCTGGAGTAATCGCTCCAATTTAGAAGTCTGACTAGGAACCTAACTTACAAACTTACCAGCTTCCTTGCAGCCACATTGGAGGAATTAAAAAGCTCCCATTGGCAGCAGTGGGACTTATCACTAATTGCAGCAAAGGGCCAATAAACCTCCCCTTCCTGCACACTGTGATTCCGATGGAATATCCCCACCATCACCCTTCCTCAGATCTAGGATTACATTTAAAAATCTCCTGATGTGGCTGCAAGCAAAGCAATACATGTAAAATATAGTTAGGCCCTAAAATGTGGGTGTCATGCCCCGACTGGAGAGGTCCTCAGAGGAGGAGGAGCTAGAGGCCCCAGAAGCCCAGGATACCCCAGCCCAGGGACTGCCACCAGCCCCACAGGGGCTGAACCCTTGGGGGAAGTGGCTGCTGGGCCATCCTTGTCAGGAGAGAGGGACTCTGCCTCTGAAGCAGAGGCTGAGCCACCCCCTGGTCTCCTGGAGCGTCGTCACCTCAAGCAACAGGCAAGCAGGGCTCCTGTGCAAAGGAGTGCTCACCTCCAGAAGAGGTCTCCTCAAGAGACAGGGACTCCTCCAGAGTAGGAACTGGGAAGGGAGCTCTGATTGCTACAGCTGAGCTCCAGGTGGGGTCTGGCTGGCTTGTAGCTTAAAAGCCTTCACTGGAAACTCAGCCACTATTGGAATAACTTGGTCCTTCCAGCCTCCGCTGTGTGCCTCTCCTCCTGAATTGTGCTCTGTGTCTGATGCTGTTTCCTGACCTTCTGGACTGCTCAACGACCCTGCTTCTGGACTGTGTAAAGTACCTGACTGCTTTACTGTGTTTGACCTCTTCTTGTTATCTTGACTACTCCCGCTGTTGCCTCATCCTTGTTGCCTGACTGACTGCCAGTGTTCTGACCTCCACTGGGATTCTGACCACTCCTGCCTTAACTTAAAACTCCTTGGACTGAAAGCTGTGTGCCTGACCATTTGCTTGTTAACTTGGCTATTCTATTGCCTTGCTTCCTGTGCGGGCTTGCAAGCAGCCAAGACTTGCTCTAGAGCAGGACAGTGGGTAGGAGATGGGTAGGGAGGCCATGTATCCTACTATACAGAGGACAGTCCTCTATTTGAAGGTGTTCATTATTTGAATGGCTGTCCAGTCCAAAGTCTGTTTAAAGATTAATAATCATAAGGGAGGAAGCGCAGGGGCCTTGAAGATGCCCATTAACAGCACCTGGACAATGGCTGACTGAGCAGGCACACAGGGCACACCTGATCAAAGTCTTCCCCACTATGGTATGATGTATTGTATTTCTATTTAAATTATAATAATTATTTCTAAATTTGCATCTATACTTATAAATTATCATATGCACATTTTGTGTAACTCTGTCCTCTTTTTTGGCAGTGCATTTCCTCTGTTTTGGTGACACTCAGGGATGTATGGATTTTGTTGAATTCACTCCATCTGTGTTTTGCAGATTGGCAGGTGTCTTTTGTTCCATCATCTGCTCAGATTTTTAAAACCGGGATTTCATTCCACTTGCAGTAATGCGCATTAGCGCTAATTTGCACTTGCACAAATCCCTCCCAGATGTGACAAGCCAGTCTGCAAGTCTGTGGAATTTATGTGGCTTGGAAAAGGCCAATCCACTGCTGAATCCATAGGTTGGATTTATAGAAATCCAAACTCACTTGAATCTGTTGCAGATTTCTCTGATACCCCTCGGGATGCGTAAGCGGCCACCCTATCAAGCCAGCTATACAGGCATGTAGGAGGCAACTTTTTAATCTGAACTGAGCCTGTCTTGTACCATTAGATAGCTCTGGGGATTCTGAAGCATTAGAAGTTGGGGGTTTAATTAAGGTCCTTTTGCAGCCAAACCATGTAATAGAAACCTGACATGACAACTAACTATTTTGGGCACAATAGTCAAAAGCACAGAAGATAAAATGGAATAACATCAACCAAGTGTAAAGTGTGCAGTTAGGAAAACAATGACCATTAAGCTTTGACATAAATTGGAACAATGAGATGACACTGCATCTTGTGATAGACTGAATTCCATCAAGGAGGAGAACAAAGCCTGATATCCTTGTCCTAATTGCCCATTAGCAGAATTGTTGACAAACCCTCCATTTTATAAAAGCCATAAATGAGAACATGCCTGAAACGTGCAATATTCAAATGAAGCTGTACGATTGTCTGCTTGAACTGATGATATCATCACTCATAATTGTCTTTTCTAGTTGTGAGTGACTACTTGCCATCTAGTTAACCTGGCACAAAGGTGGTGCTTGGCAGGTAGGTTGTTCCTACTCACAGCAGTAGATCATTCTAAACAGAGCTGCTCTTCCAGCCTTCTGCTGGCTGAGAATGATGGGAGTTGCAGTCCAACACATCTGGACAGCACCATGTTCTGGAAGGCTATGCTATTGTAAGTGTGTGTCTCCGGAGTCCTGGAAATTCTGCATCTGTTGTCACTGTATTCTGCCTTCAGCTCATGGTTGTTTTGAAGTTCCAGGAGTTCATGCTGAAATGCTTCTGTGCATCGCCCACTTCAACTTTGAAAGGTGCATGTGGCCAAGAGGGCTAATGCCTTCTTCTGGGCTTTTAGGTCTTTGAATTGCTCACTGAATTTATCAAGCAAGATTGCACACCCCACTGCATACTCTGCTGTCAATTTAGCCTTCTGTTCCTGAAGGGCTGGAAAATAAGCTGTGTTCCCCTTTGCCAGCTGTGTTTGCCACAACTTTGCTTCAAATGTGCTTAAGTTTGAATGAAGTGATGACCAGATTTGGTTTGGGCCTTGCAGTTTCAGACTGAGCTCTGAAAGTTACCCTGTGATAACTGAAGGTGCAGGAAAAAGTCCTACAACTCCCACCATGGCTGGCTAGGAATGCTGGGATTTGCAAGACTTTTTTCTGTCTTAACATACATACGATTGCACCCTGAGCCATGCAGTTACAGCAGAGCTTTAGCTGCCCTTTGTCTCCATGAAAACTTTTATCTCATTCCTCAGTGTGTGGAAGCAGTTCAGCATATTTCCTCAGCTCGTCCAGCACACTTAACATTAAATAAACCAGAGTACCATACTCTGCTTGGAGGTTTTTCAATAGCTCCTTGAACTGGTGACGGTTTAGTGTCCTTGTTTTGATAACGTTAATGCATGACACTACTGTGTGATGTGAGTTTGTCATTCCCAAAGAGGGGTGCAAAGACTGTCCTGATGAATTATGCAGTGGCACACCAGCAGCTTATTAGGATCAAGCCTGAGGTGAGACATTTATTTCTGAAGGAGGGCCACAAACCCCTTCTGAGCAGCAGTCGTGGTTGGCATGCCATCAGTAGTAACAACCACTGAGTTTCTCAGATAGTAACTACGTGTCATGCACTGCAAGAAATACTTAAGGCTTCTCGTATTTTTGAAGAGGAAGGGATAACTGGCTTTTTTGTGGGGGAGGTGAAAGGCAAATCAGTTTCCCGCATTTGTGGTGAAGCAGCTACCGTGATGTAGAAAGCAAGCATGGGAAGTTACTGTAACACTCCCCTGAGCCAGCCACAATGGTCCCCTCTGCCCCAGATGTTCTGGTGAAGAAGGCCATCCTGCTATCCCCTCTCCAGCCTGAGGAAGTTGCACCACCACCCTCCAATGCTGAGGACTCAGGCCCAGAAGCTTCAACAGAACTCCCCATGTGGCCCGCATCATCTCTCCAACAGCTGCTGAAACGCAGTGAAGGCTGGTGGCTCTGATGCCAGTGGAGCGATAATCCACTCCAGGTTTCAGTCAGAACACTAGAAGAGCTGTCCAAGGCGCTCCAGACCTTGGATAGCTCTTTCAGTTAGAATTCTGACCGAAACCTGGAGCGGATTCATCGCTCCACTGGCATCGGAGCCACCAGCCTTCGCTGCTGAAATGGGCAATGCCCCTTTAATCAGAGGCGCTTTTCCCACTGGGGGCATAGCGAGCAACCCAGACTGAGCTGCAGCTATATTTAAGGCAGGCTTCCCCAAGCTGGGCTCTCTGGGCCATCTACTGTTCCTCCACCCACCACCTCGGCCAGGGAAGCCTTGGTGCTCTCCCCAACATGCACTGAAGCCGAATGACATCAGGGGATGTGGCCCTGTCCCTGATGTCATTTGGCCTGTTGAGGGGGGTAATCCAGCCCCCCACCCAATGCCTCCAAGGTTCCCCACTCTTTCTATAGTCCAGCTCATCTAGAGGGCATCGGGTTGGGGGAGGGTGATTTAACAGTCTGTCTGGGGTAAGCTGTTGCTGAAGCAACATTTGAAATTTGCTCCAGCTTTAGCCGCACATGGTGCTGCCCAGGCTGAATGCCTCACTAAGCTTGCGAGAACTGAAGCTCCAGCCACGATCACCCCAGTTGGACCATAAGCCACTGACTACCAGAGCCATCATCTGGAGCAGAACAGGCACTCCATTCCATTCCCACTCAATGGCAGTCAGCATGTTAAAGATATTATGTAAATCCAACTATTTGAGAACTCTTTGTATAGACAAGTTCTTCTCTAAATATTGCAGAACTTAGCATTATACATGTCCGAAGCCCCATAATATGAGCTGTAATCACATACTGTGAAGAATGATGGGCAAACGCCTGGGTTCAACTCTTCCCTCAGTCACAAAATCAATGTGTGGTCTCAGACAGCCACTACTCTAGTTAGGGTAAGCCTTATAAGGATGATTTGAGATAATTGATGCAAAATGCTTTGAACGCTTAAGGAAAGCACTATATACATGTGAAGCATGGCCAGCCCTACCATTAGGTGGGGGGGGTGCTTCAGGCAGCAGATTTGGGGTGTCATGAAAAGGCAGCAAATTGTTGGTTATTTGATTTGTTATTGTTGTATGTTTGCTCCCAGGGAAGGGAAGGGCAGAGGTACTTGTGGGATTATCTGCCTCGTGTGCCAAAATAATAACCTGGCTGGCTTTGGGCACTAGGCACCTTGTCTTGGGTAAGCGGGGGTGCCATTTGCTGTTCTGCCTCAGGCAGCGAAAGGTCTTGGGCCAGCCCTGATGTGAAGTGCTGTTCTGAGAGCGATTATATGAAATAAAGTAAACACACATCAGTGGCAACCAGTATTGTTTAGAAGCTGTGGACTGAAGAGAACATGGGCAACAAGAAGGAGACTGATTATCCCTGCCCCCGCCAAACTTTTTTCCAGCAAAGCACCCAAGCCCAGGAATCAGACACCCAGGTTGGTTCGTAGACCTGGCTTTGTTGGTTGAATCTTTGTGCTTCAGCTTAATCTGGAGCTGTCCAATCAGTAATTTACATCAAACCACCTCTAGTTCACCTTTGCCTCGCAGACCTGAGTGTGCTGCTGTGCATATCCTGGGTGTGGAGCAACCCGAACACTTGGCAACTGCTGAAATAACCTTTGACCTATAGCACTTACAGGGAACAAATTGCAGGTTCTGGCTCTTGCTCACCACAATGCAAATATGGAAGAAAAAGTCACTCCAAGCTTTTGTAGCCCCTTCTGCAGCTGGTCAATATAAGCTCCTCAGACTGGGAGTAAAAGAAAGAATAACCAATGCATTACAACAGTGGCAGAAGATGGATGGAATGTATACACTCTGTCCCGGAAATCCAATCTGGAGTCCACAAATTCATATTAGACACTTTATACATAATTATGACGATAATTCTTAACCATTCTTTTGGAGGTCTCTCTTACAATATTCAATTCTTTCCATGGTGTCTCAAATGTATGCTTTATTCTTTCATAATTAAACTTGATTTCTACTCCCATTTTTCTAAGACAGCTTTCTGGTTTTCGTAATGAGTTGTCTCATGGTCCAGAGTGGGTTGTTTCTTAATGATTATTCTTACTTAGTTTCCAACAAATACATTTATATTCTGCCTTTTTTTTCCTCCACAGAGCCCATGGCAGCATACTTGATCCTCCTCCTCTCCATTTTTTCCTCACAACACCCCATGACTGGCCCAAAGTCACCCAGTGAGCTTCATGGCCAAGTGGAGACTAGAACCTGGGTCTCCAGAGTCCCTGTCCAACACTCTGTGCACATCAGGAGCATCAGGTGAATACAGTCATGCACTCAGGGAAACCATAATACATGGTTACCTCTATGCATTAGTGTCAAGAATGGGTTAATAGAGTAGGAGCCATAAGGTCCGCTGGGGTAGTCACATATGCAGCAGCCACATGGAGGCTGATTGTTTTTAGCTGATTCTCAGCCTGCAGCTCAAGGTCATGGTTTGCCCGACTAACTGGGGAAATGATAACAGCCGTGCTTGGTGGGAAGATGCAACCTCATTGGAGGGTGGAGTGGGGTGTCCCAGGCCTGGGTTTGGATTGGGTGCCTAGAATCTGCCTTGGGTTGCTAGGGCTGGGCAATAAAAGGAGGGTGTCTCTTCTTGGCCCTGATGGTACTAGGGTGTGCTGCTGGTCGATGGCTATCCTGGGAGGCCCTTACTTTGGTATGTGTAGGATAGACTAGCTAGCTGTATTGTTTTGCTCTTGGGAGTGTGTGCCTTGGTATTTGGCATTTCTGGTTTTGTTTATAAAGTCCTGTACCTTGCTTGTAATTTTATGTAAAACCTACCACCTCTCCCTATTCCTTCCTCTTTGTTCCATTCCCTTAATAAACTTTTACCCAACTTCCAGTTGGTGTGGTGTGTAGGGGTGGGCAGATCACTTACCTGGTTCCATTCCAGGGCATCCACTGGGGGTGGGGAGGCAACTGGGAAGGGAATTCCATGGACAGGGAGCCACTACAGAGAAGGCTCTTCTGTGGTAGCCACTCATCACTCCACTGTGGGTGATGGCACCCAGAGAAGCCTCCACCCCATTAATTCATTCAGATTAGATAATTGTAACATGCTCTACATAGGGCTGCCATTGGGGAGTTAAGAGAAGTGTTTCAGTCATATTATCTCACTGTTATTTCAAGTACACTGGTTGCCAGTATGCTTCTGTCTCAAATTCAAACTGCTGGTCTTAATATTTAAGGCCTCAAGCAGGCTGGGACCAGGACAACTTAAGCACTGCTTCCTTCGATATGAATCTGCCTGAGCAAGTTGTGCAACAACAGCGGGGTTTGCTGACTGTCCCCCATACGAAGTGCAGTGGGTATGGATGTGCAAGAGTACCTAGGTTGTGGAACAGCTTCTCCAAAACGGTAAGCCTGTCTACTTTATTGCTGGCTTTTGGGAATGTGGCCAAAACTTGGCATCTCAGGAAAACCTTTAGGGGTGATATAACTTGGGCTGAGAATATTTTTGCCTACGGGGATTGTTTTTCTCACACACACACACACACACACACACACAGCAAGAGAGCACTGTGGTTCTGATCTTTGTTTTTATATGGTTTTAAATAATGGCCCTGTTCACACATAACACCAACCCATGATGACTAGGGAATTTGCACCAACCACAGTGGCTTAGCGTGTCGTATGTGGAGAGAAAACTCCGCTAACCATGGTTCTGAAACCACCCCAGCTAACCACCTCCCTGCAGCAGGGTTAAGAGGACTCGGGGTAGCTTACCATTACATGTGGCGGGATCTCTGCTTATTAAAATGGGCTCCTGATGGTTTCTAGGTCCCTTATGAATACACAGTGGAGGTGAGGAATAGATTTCAGGGATTAGACCTGATAGACAGAGTGTCTGAGGAACTATGGACGGAGGTCCGTAACATTGTTCAGGAGGCAGCAACTCAATCCATCCCAAAGAAAAAGAAATGCAAGAAAGCCAAGTGGCTGTCTGATGAGGCTTTACAAGTAGCTGAGGAAAGAAGGGAAGAGAAAAGCAAGGGAGAAAGGGGAAGATATATCCAACTGAATGCAGAGTTCCAGACAATAGCAAGGAGAGGCAAGAGGGCCTTCTTAAATGAACAATGCAAAGAAATCGAGGAAAACAACAGAATGGGAAAGACTAGAGATCTCTTCAAGAAAATTGGAGATCTCAAGGGAATGTTTTGTGCAAAGACTGGCATGATAAAGGACAAAGAAGGCAGGGACCTAACAGAAGCAGATGAGATTAAGAAGAGGTGGCAAGAATACACAGAACAACTATACAGGAAAGATCTGAATGTCCCTGATAGCCATGATAGTGTGGTCACTCAACTTGAGCCAGACATCCTCGAGAGTGAAGTCAAGTGGGCCTTAGGAAGCATTAGTAACAACAAAGCTAGCGGAGATGACAGTATTCCAGCTGAGCTATTTAAAATCCTAAAAGATGATGCTGTTAAAGTGCTGCATTCAATATGCCAACAAATTTGGAACACTCAACAATGGCCGCAAGACTGGAAAAGGTCAGTTTACATTCCAGTTCCAAAGAAGGGCAACGCCAAAGAGTGTTCAAACTACCGCACAATTGCGCTCATTTCACATGCCAGCAAGGTGATGCTCAAAATCCTACAAGCTAGGCTTCAGCAGTATGCGAACCGAGAACTACCGGAAGTACAAGCTGGGTTTTGAAGAGGCAGAGGAACTAGAGATCAAATCGCCAACATTTGCTGCATCCTGGAGAAAGCAAGAGAATTCCAGAAAAACGTCTATTTCTGCTTCATTGACTACGCTAAAGCCTTTGATTGTTTGGATCACAACAAACTGTGGCAAATTCTTAAAGTGATGGGAGTACCAGACCACCTTACCTGTCTCCTGAGAAACCTGTACGAGGGTCAAGAAGCAACAGTAAGAACCAGACATGGAACAACCGAGTGGTTCGAAATTGGGAAAGGAGTACGACAAGGCTGCATATTGTCACCCTGCTTACTTAACTTATATGCAGAGTACATCATGAGAAATGCCGGGTTGGATGAATCAGAGGTCGGAATTAAGATTGCTGGGAGAATTATCAACAACCTCCGATATGCAGACGATACCACCCTAATGGCAGAAAGTGAAGAGGATCTCAAGAGCCTCTTGTTGAGGGTGAAAGGAGAGAGTGCAAAAGCTGGTTTGAAACTCAACATTAAAAAAACTAAGATCATGGCATCTGGCCCCATCACTTCCTGGCATATAGAAGGGGAAGAAATGGAAGCAGTGACAGATTTTACTTTCTTGGGCTCCAAGATCACCGCAGACGGTGACTGTAGCCATGAAATTAAAAGACGCTTGCTCCTTGGGAGGAAAGCTATGGCAAACCTAGATAGCATAGTAAGAAGCAGAGACATCACCTTGCTGACAAAGGTCCATCTAATCAAAGCTATGGTTTTCCCAGTAGTAATGTATGGCTGTGAGAGCTGGACTATAAGGAAGGCTGAGCGCCGAAGAATTGATGCTTTCGAACTGTGGTGCTGGAGAAGACCCTTATGAGTCCCCTGGACTGCAAGGAGGTCCAATCAGTCCATACTAAAGGAAATCAACCCTGAGTGTTCATTGGAAGGACAGATACTGAAGCTGAAGCTCAAATATTTTGGCCACCTAATGTGAAGAGAAAACTCTCTGGAAAAGACCCTGATGCTGGGAAAGACTGAAGGCAAAAGGAGAAGGGGACGGCAGAGGATGAGATGGCTAGATAGCATCACGGATGCAATGAATATGAACTTGAGCACACTCCGGGGAGAGCGCAGGACAGGAAGGCCTGGCATGCTATGGTCCATGGGGTCACGAAGAGTCGGACACGACTGAACGACTGAACAACAACATGGCAGCCTAGAGTGTCCCACACTCCCGGCTATGCTCTAGCTAGCGTGGACTTTCTTTATGGTGGCTGGCACACTGCAGCTGATGGAGCAGCCACCGTACACATTTTCATGGTGCCAGGGCCACTGGGATCACCGGCAGTGGGAGGATGGTTACGGTAACTACAGAGGGGAGTGGTTAGGGGAACCACATGGTGCTGCGTTGTTCCTGGTTGTGTGACAGGCACACGCATCATGGTTTCGCTATCCCGACCCCACCCCCACCCTGTTACACTAACCACCCTCCCCCCATGTGCGTCTGAACAGGACCAATATCATTGCAGGCTACCTTGAGAGTTTTTATAGAAAATTGGAATATAGTTGTTATATTGTTGTGCTTGGAGTTCCCATTTATTTTCAGTTCTGTAACCCTGCAGCTACCAAGATACACCAGCAGTCGCGAAATAGAAATCTAATTAAGCAGCCATTCCTGCCCTCTGTCTAACGTGAAATTTGGTTGTGCAGGAACTTCCTTTTATGTCATGAATACTCCTTTGGCCTGGAGCAGAGTACTGTATAAGAAATGTTACATATTTTAAAAGCAGTGGCTGGCACAAAAAAGAGATCAAGTCACTAATTACATGTTTCTATCACAAGCTGTCACAAAGAGAAGGAGACTCATCTGAATGGGTTGGATCCAGCATTGTGATTCCACCAGCAGAAGGATTCTACAGGGGAAAGGGACTTCCACATCCTTTTCTCCCCATATGCACCCCCCAAATCTCCTACAGAGCAGATGTGGAGGGCTTGTGGGGGGCTGCAGTGAGGGAGGAGAGGGCACAGACATCCTGTGGTATCCCTCCATTGGCAGAACCATGACACTGGAGCCAATATATGGGTTGGGGACCAGGACAAGTAACAGACCACCTTTTCACATAGGAGCCCATTTGCATGCTTTGATTGTTAGGGAATGCCCTACTCCAGTGCCCTCCAGGTGTTTTGGACTACAGATCCCATTAGCCCCAGCCAACATGGCCAATGTTCAAGGGTGATGGGCGTTATAGTTCGAAACATCTGGGGGGCACCAAATTTGGGGAGGTTGCCCAACTCTGGGTCCCAGTCCCACCACCATCAGAGGAATGGATAGGGCCTTCTCAGTGGTGGTGTGCAGACTGTGGGATTCTGGAGATTTGGTTACCATCCTCCATCTTTGCTGTCTCATGAGATCATGTTGATTGGGTAGGTGTTTTGCTCAAGGTACTCCTTGGAGTACTTAGAGAAGTTTGGCTTTTCTGTGTTGCAAATCTGGTCTGTACATGTGTGTTCCTGCTAATAAAATATTACTGCTGCTTTCATGCTAGGTTTTGTTTTTAGCTGAGTTGCATCCAGTGGTGGCTTTGAGCTAGCAGGAAGCACTTACACTGTGGAAAGTGTAAGGAGGGGCATCCATGTTTTACTGATCCCCCTTACACAGTGCAGCTCCCCATGCCCCCTGAAAAGCTGTTCCTGAGTGTTGGGAGACTCTCTGGCACATTATGGGATATGGTGCACAGGGCTGCAGTAGGTAAGCAGGCTCAGTAAAAATTAGATTCCCAATCTCATAAGCACTTTCAGCTAGTGCAAAGTCACCATGGGATATGACCTGCTGATCTTATGTTGTTGTTTTTATCTTGGAGTTTTTGATGATAATTGATAGGCTCCTTGAAGGTCCCATCAGGTATGGAAGGGCAGAGTATAAATATTTTAATAAGTAAATAAATAATGAGCACAACAAAGTCAATTGCAAATTGGGTGAATATTTGCTGATTGCTTCATGCTTTTGATTTATGGCTTGTCTGATAACCTTGCACGCACATTAGGTAAATTCTTGAGACCAGTATGGTAACTGGAAAAACCAGTTTAATTTAAGCCAAGATTTACCAGGGCTTAGCCTCAGAACCTGAGAACTCAGCTTCAGAACATATTGTCACTGTCAGGTATTAGCTCTATATGGATGGAAATATTCATTCATTCATTCATTCATTCATTCAAGAATGTATATTCTGCCTTTCAAAAGATTTGTCCATTTTGGTTTAAATAAATAAAAAAATAAAGTGCCTCTAAGCCTGGGGTGACAAACAGGCTACAGGCAGCCCACAGGCTCTAGTGCAGCCCCCACTACTTCTGCTAAATTTGTCCCTTTTAAGCCTCTGTTGCAGTTTTCTGCCGAAATTCAGTAGCATACCTCTTCTTTTTGCTGGCGGTGCAGCAGCAGCAGGATTGCAGCTGGTCTGGGAGATGGAAAGTTGTCTACCCCTGCTCTAAGGATATGCAGAGTATTGTTACATGAGACGTCTCAGGGGTTTCAGTGCTTACTCGGTTTAAAACCTGGATGTTAGCTGAACTAACAGAGTATTTCAATACTAATGATGGTACAGCAGATTCATGCGCCACTAAACAGGCGGCTAGTAAAGCTTTTATAAGGGGGTGAATTATCTCTTATGCTTCCTATCGAAAAAAGCTTTAAAAAACCTCAACAAACGCACTTAAATAAGAAGCTGAAATCTCTCATAACTTAGTTTGCCACTTCCCCCACAGCACAACTTTATCAAGAGCTAAAGAATACTAAGTATGAGTTGAATAATATCCTTTCACAGCAGGCGGAATTTGCTCTGACTTGTCTGTGACAGAAATATTGGGAAAATGGTGAATGTCCTAGTAAGATTCTTGTGCATTGTCTTAAACAGCACCAACATCAAAATGTTATTTCAGCTATTAAAGATGAGAGTGGCAAAGTATATACTTCTCCTACAGACATAAATTCACAATTTTTAAAGTTTTATTCTGATCTGTATAGTACTGGTAATATCATTGCAAGATATGGACACTTTTTTTACCCCTCAGATTCATCTTTCATGTTTAGATTCTTCTAGGGATGTACGAAACACTTACCTGGTTTTGTCCAGGGACATCCGCGGTGGGGGGGAGGTGCTCTGTCCCTCCCCCAAAAATCCTCGATGGCGGGGGGGGGAGGCGATCCGTTCCTCCCCCCCAGAATCCTGCCCGGCCAGCTCTGCTCCGTAGCCAGGCCATGGAGCCGCTGGCCGGGCCAACCCGCAGCAGGGCCTCCAGCTTCTGCCAGGCTGCTGCGGACACAAATGGCGTCCTGAATAGGGGAAGCCATTTGCGTCCCTATGGTAGCCCGTGATAGGCTACGTGAATATTTACGTAGCCTATGATGGCTAAAGCGGGAACACAAATGGCGTCCCCTATGCCATTTGCGTTCCCGCTTTAACCATCATAGGCTATGTAAATATTTACATATTTCTCCTATCATGGAGAAAATGGGAATGCAAATGGCGTAGGAGATGCCATTTGCGTCCCTGCTTTAGCTGTGATAGGCTATGTAAATATTTACATAGCCTATCATGGGCTACCATAGGGACGCAAATGGCTTCCCCTACTCAGGACGCCATTTGCGTCCACAGCAGCCCAGCAGCCGCTGGAGCCGCAGCCAGGTAGGCTCCATTTCGCGAGGTGGTGGGCCGGGTTGCTCCATTCCGCCACGGATTCCAGGTGGCCGAATTCACTGGAATTCAGCCCCCCTGGGATCCGTGGCGGAATTCTCTAACATCCCTAGATTCTTCACAACAACAGCTCCTCTTAGCTCCTCTGCATTTAAAAGAAATTATGAATGCAATAATGAAAGTGAATACTGGGAAATCACCCAGACCAGATGGATTCCCAGTTGAATGGTATAAAACATTTTCTAGTTTCTTAGCCCCAAAGTTGTATCACCTCTATAACCATATTTTTGAAATGGGCTCCCTCTCTTCATCGTTAAATGATGCTTATATTACTGTGATTCCTAAGCCAGGCAAGGACCATACCTATTGCTCAAACTATCGACCTATATCATTGATTAATGTAGATATCAAAATATTAACAGAAATCTTGGCCGATAGATTACAACAGGTCATGGCTGTATTGGTTAGACCAGACCAGGTAGGATTTATTAAAAATAGTCAGGGGGCTGATAATCTCAGATTAGTTGTTGATCTGGTTGCTTTAAACTCTGAAAGAACTGATCAGGGGCCCATCATTTCCTTGGATGCAGCCGTAGACAAAATTCATTGGAAATTTATTTTTACTACATTGACTAATTTTGGTTTTTCTATGGAATTTTATACATAGAAACTTTTATACTCAGCTCCTACAGCAAGAGTAATGACCAAAGGTTTATTCTCAGCCTTTTTTTTTTTTTTTACTAGGGCGGGGCACCAGACAAGGCTGCCCACTTTCCCTATTGATACTCAATTTATGCTTGGAACCCCTGGCATGTGCTATTAGACAAAATAATAGTATTCATGGATTCATCCATTTTGGATTAGAATTTAAAATTAGTCTTTATGCTGATGATCTTTTGTTGTTTATCTTGAGACTCCAGTCATCGGTTCCAGCTTGGATGAAATTGATTAATATCTTTGGTGAATTGTCCAGCTATTCAGTTAATTGTCAAAGTTGGAAATAATGCCGATTGGACATAGGATATACTCTAGTGTATTAGCCAATTGGCAATTTCGACAGTGCCCAGAGTTTATTACTTATTTGGGAATAATTATTCCTAGAGATATATCTCAAATGATTAGTTTAAATTTAAACAAGTTGATTAATGATATTTCATGAGATATAGATAGATGGATAGATAGATGAGTTTATGAGGTAAGGTGAATACACTTAAGATGAATACCATACCCTGAATTATTTATGTTATATGTGGGATCCCTATACTTATACCTGGCAAATATTTCTAAAACCTCAATGCTTTGTTTCGTAAATTCTTTTGCAGTTCTCCTCCACCAAGAATATCTTTTAAAAGGATGCAACTTCCAGTTAATGAAGGCGGGTTCAGTTTTCCAGATCTAGCTATGTACCATTGGGCCTATTTGCTGACCTCTACTAAATTTTGGTCTTTTCCATTCAAATTAAATTTTCCTCCATGGTCAGTATTGGAATCTTCTTGTCTGGAGCCTCTCTTTAAATGGATGGCATTAGCCTCTCAGCATATTAAGGTAGACAGAGCTCCTCCCACAATTTTGGCAGTTAGGGAAGTTTGACTATAATGTCATGTCAATTACAGTTTGATCCATTTTCCCATGCTAAATTGCCTTTATGGGGAAATCCAGATTTAAGAATTGGCAAGAAAATGTTTTTATGGCAGACCTGGACAGAAAAAATATTTACTTTAGATCAATTAGCAGGGGTTGATTATGAGTTTTTGGTATTTTCAACTTTGTGTGATCAATTTGACCTGCCAGCTTCGGCGGAATGGCAGTACTTGCAATTGAAACATTTGTTGGTATCTAGATTTGGTCCTGCTGCTTTTACTGTCTCGGAGTCTCCTTCGCTATCGGAAATATTTACTGAAGCTGATCAAATGTATCGACCTATGATTCATCTTTATAAACATTTATTATCAATGAATAAATATGACACCAGTGGCTTACAGAGGAATGGAACTGGGAATTGGAACGTCCTATTTTGCTTAATCAATGGACTGCCATTTTGGCATCTGTATCAGATATTTCAATGGATCTTTGGTTACGCCTTATTCAGCAAAAGCTCTTGTTTCGGGTGTATTGGACGCCACAATGTCTTTTTAGTAAAGGCCTATCAAATTTGGCTAATTGTTGGAGGTGTAGTGCAGTCAATGCTTCTTTTATTCATATGTTTTGGAAATGCCCAATAGCTGCCCCCTTTTGGGAGGAAGTTATTGTACAGATAAATTTTGTATTGGAAAGCTGTTTAATATTTACTGTAAACATATATCACAGAAATGTCATCTCTCCAGTATGACTTTCATCTACGGAAACTGAACCCCAAGTAAGCCCTGAAACCCCTGAAACTTCTCACCACTTGGATGGGGGATGCACGTGTGCAACAACTCTTTTTTTAATTAATCTTTGATTATGAATTTTTACAAAACCACACAAACTGAAAACATTACAAAACCTAAAAAAAGGAATGAAATAAAAATACAATGACATGTTCAAAAGTCAACAGATTTTATAAACAGAGGCCCTCCTGCCTTACTGAAGTGAAAGGGAGCTGAGCAAGAGTGGGGTTCTCATTCATTTCAGTGGGGCTTACAGAAAAACTGCCTATTGGATTGAGCCCAATGCTCATTCTGGGAAGTTGAGGCCCTGGACCTCTGCCCCAGAGACCTGTCCTGATGGCGCCGTTTAAAGGCCCCAGCCTCTGCTTGCTCGCCCTTCTGCCTCTTTCTGGGCTGCGCAGGAGGGAGAATTGAGCCTGTTGGGCCCAATCCCTCCTGTTGCCCATCCCAGCGTGATTGCACAGATGAGCAAGTGAGCGGCCGGCTCCAGCTCTCTCACACGGAGGGGAGAGAAGAGGAGGCCGCAGGAGCGACCGTCCGCTCGTCCGGCTCTCGTTCCCGCTCTTCCGCGGCCGCGCCAGGCGAGCAGAAGCGCCCCGTGCCGCGCCTGAGGGGGGGAGGTGCTGCTGCTGCCCGGCCCCCCGGAGCCGGCCCTCCCGGGAGCTCTGCCCCTGCGGAGGGGCCGGGCGTCGGCGGGCCCCCCTGAGCGCCCGGCCTCGGAGTTGCCCCGTGAGATGGCCCGCAGGGGAGCCGGCTCCTCCCCGCCACGAGCAGCCCCCGCCTTGCCCGGCCCGGCCCGGCGGCGGCGCCGCCCGGGCGAGCCCTTCCCCGCCCACCGCCCCGCGCGAGCGAGCGAGCGAGCGTGGCGGAAGGGAAGCTCCAGCAGGGCTGCTGGCGGAGGCCGGGAGCAGCGGGGAGAAGGGAGCGCCCGGCTGCTCAGCTGGAGACCTGCCCCATGGACGCCTTCTGCGGCTGCAGCTTTTGGGTAAGCACCCCGCGCGCCGCGGCGACCCCGGCGCCGCGGGGAGGCCGGCGCGTCCCGCGGCAGGACGGCGCTCCTTGCCCGCCCCCGCCCGGCGGGGCGGGTCCCTGCGCCCCTGCTGCGGCGCTGCCTGGCGCGTGCTCTGGGCAGCTCCCGGGCCGAACGAAGACGGGGCTCGGCGGCGGCAGGCGGGACAGCGTCCTGCGGGCGCTTCAGCCGCGCTGGAAGGGCGGAAAGCGCTTCCTCCCGCCTGCGGACGCGCCCCGCGGCCGGGGCGGTTCGCGCGGGACGGAGGGAAGCGGTGCGCGGGCGTGGACCGCGTGCACGCGGGAGGGCGCGAACTTCGCCGCGGAGGAGGCACGGCGGCCCGTTGCGTGACGCGGCGTAGCCGAGCGGCGAAAAGGCGCGGGCGTTAGAGAAGCGCAGCCAGACTTGCGCGGGGAGCAGCCTACGCCGGGCAGCTCGTGGTTCCGCCGGAGCCCCTCCGAGTCAGGAGGACGCACCCCGCAGGGCCGGGGGTGCTCCCGGACGAGGCTTCTGTCGCACCATCGCTCTGCCTCATGCAAGGGGGGGTCCCGGATGTGCTCATCTTCCACGTGTGTTTCCCCACTGATTCTTCTGTCTTTTCCTCGCCACAGAAAATCCGTTAAGAAAGAGAAGATGGAATTGGTGCGTTATGCCTTGTGTTGTTAGCTCCAGGCCCCCCCCCCCAATCTGGAAACACCCCCATCTAGTTTGTGTGTTCCAAAACCCAAAGGGGAAATATCATGCATCAAGAAAATAACAGGCCCGCCTTGTTGTCCATTCATTATCAAACTAACGGGGACCTGTAACAATGTATCCCCAGTGTATTAGGGGGAATGAAGGAATGAAAAACCTGCTGAGAGCAGGCTCAAACTTATGCTTGACGACACACGTATTTAAATGTGGCTGTCTGAGCGTGAGGAGCCCCAGTGACAAAGCATCTCAAAGTCTCAGCACACAAGCGAGTTAAGCACCTGTGCAAGTTTAGCAACACGGCAAGGAGGCCTGGGCAGTCAGCTCTTCCCTCCCTCATAGGTAAGTGACCGTAAGTAAATAACTATAAATAAATTCCCCACTTTATATTTATTTATTGCATTTATATCCCACCTTTTTTCCTCTTGCAAGGAACCCAAGGCGGCTTACATTCTCCCCCTTCTCCATTTTATCCTCACAACAACAACCCTGTGAGGTAGGTTGAGCTGAGGGTCTGTGGCTGGCCCAAAGTCACCCAGTGAGCTTCCATGGCTGAGTGGGGACTAGAACCCAGGTCTCCCAGCTCCCAGTCCAGCACTCTAGCCACTACACTATGCTGGCTCACCTTCTCCTAGTAGCAACTTGGTTTCCCAGCTAAACAACCCCAATCATAGTAACAACAACAATAATAGTAAAAACCAGTTATGAAGGTAGAAAGCCAGCAGGGGCATAGGGGCTATCCAGTGTATGTCCTATGTGCCACATGTATGACCATCTTCCTTCTGGACAGAAGTCATAGAATCATAGAATAGTAGGGTTGGAAGGGGCCTACAAGGCCGTCGAGTCCAACCCCCTGCTCAATGCAGGAATCCAAGTCAGAGCATCCCTGACAAATGGCTGTCCAGTCTCGTCTTGAAGGCCTCCAGTGTGGGAGAGCCCACTACCACCCTAGGTAATTGGTTCCATTGTTGTATTGCTTGAAAGGTTGTCACAGAGACGAAGGCCGGGATCTCTTCTCGATCATCCCAGAGTGCAGGACATGTAATAATGGGCTCAAGTTACAGGAAGCCAGACTCCAGCTGAACATCAGGAAAAACCTCCTGAGCCAGGAGGTTTTTCCTGATGTTCAGCCGGAGTCTGGCTTCCTGTAACTTGAGCCCATTATTACATGTCCTGCACTCTGGGATGATCAAGAAGAGATCCTGGCCTTCTTCTCTGTGACAACCTTTCAAGTACTTGAAGAGCGCTATCATATCTCCCCTCAGCCTTCTCTTCTCAAGGCTAAACATGCCCAGTTTGTTCAGTCTCTCCTCATAGGGCTTTGTTTCCAGTCCCCTGATCATCTCTGTTGCCCTCCTCTGAACCCTTCAGCTTGTCTGCATCCTTCTTAAAGTGTGGTGCCCAGAACTGGACACAGTACTCCAGATGAGGCCTAACCAGTGCTGAGTAGAGGCAAACTAGTACTTCCCAGGATTTGGAAGCTATGCTTCTATTAATGCAGCCCAAAATAGCATTTGCCTTTTTTGCAGCCACATCACACTGTTGGCTCATATTCAGCTTGTGATCGACAAGAATTCCAAGATCCTTCTCGCTTGTAGTGTTGTTAAGCCACGTATCCTCCATCTTGTAACTGTGCATATGGTTTCTTTTCCCTAGGTGCAGAACTTGGCATTTATCCCTATAAAATGTCATTCTGTTGTTTTCTGCCCAGCGCTCCAGTCTATCAAGATCACTTTGAATTTTGTTTCTGTCTTCCAAAGTATTAGCTATCCCACCCAATTTTGTGTCATCTGCAAATTTTATCAGCATTCCCTGCACCTCCTCCTCCAAGTCATTAATAATAATGTGGAAGAGCACTGGGCCCAGGACTGAGCCCTGCGGTACCCCACTGGTTACCTCTCCCCAGTTTGAGATGGTCCCATCGATAAGCACTCTTTGAGTCCGATTCTGTAGCCAACTGTGGATCCACCGGATCATTGTTTCATCTAGCCCACTTTGAGCTAGTTTGCTCATCAGGATGTCATGGGCACTTTGTCGAAAGCTTTGCTGAAGTCGAGGTATATGATGTCTACAGCATTCCCATGGTCCACAAGGGAGGTTACTCGATCAAAAAATGAGATCAGATTCGTCTGGCAGGATTTGTTCTTGACAAGTTCATGTTGGCTTCGAGTAATCACTGCATTGTTTTCAAAGTGCTTACGGATGGATTGCTTTATCATCTGCTCCAGAATTTCCCCAGGGATTGATGTCAGACTGACTGGTGTGTAGTTCCCAGGTTCCTCCTTTTTACCCTTTTTGAAGATAGGGACAACGTTAGCCCTCCTCCAGTCATCTGGCACTTCACCCGTCCTCCATGATTTCTCAAAGAGAATAGACAGCGGTTCTGAGAGTTCTTCCTCCAGGTCCTTTAGTACTCTAGGATGCAGTTCATCTGGCCCTGGAGATTTGAACTCATTCAAAGTAATGAGGTGTTCCTTGACCATATGCCTATCGATCTCAAGCTGCAATCCTGCCCTTTCAGCCTGTACTTCGCCTTTGCCAGGGGAGTCATAGGCCCTCTTTTGGGAGAAGACTGAGCCAAAGTAGGAATTGAGCACCTCTGCCTTTTCTTTGTCATCTGTTATCATTTTGTCATCCTTATTTAATAGCTGAACCACCATTTCTTTCCTCTGCCTTTTACTATGCATGTAGCTGAAGAAAGCCTTTTTGTTGTTTTTAGCGTCCCTAGCCTTTCTGACGCCATCCCTGCAATTCTGTGCTACCTGCCTGTATTCTTCCTTTGTTACTTGGCCTTCTTTCCACTGCCTATATGTGTCCTTTTTTTGTTTTCAGGTCATCTCTAAGCTTGTTGTGAAGCCACATTGGCTTCTTCTGTTGTCCCTCCACCTTTTCTTCTTGTTGGAATTGTTTGTAATTGTTAGGGATGTTAGAGAATTCCACCACGGATCCCAGGGGGGCTGAATTCCAGTGAATTCCAGGCCCCCCAGAATCTGTGGCGGAATGGAGCAACCTGCCTTACCACCCCGCGAAAGCCCCGCAAAACGGAGCCTACCTGGCTGCGGCTCCAGCAGTGGCTGCGGCTCCAGCGGCAGCTCTGGCCATTTGCTTTCCCGCTTTAGCCGTCATAGGCTACGTAAATATTTACATAGCCTATCACGGGCTACCATAGGGACGCAAATGGCGTCCCCTACTCAGGATGCCATTTGCGTCTGCAGCAGCCCGGCAGCAGCTGGAGGTCCCGCTGCAGGTTGGCCCAGCCGGCAGCTCTGCGGCCTGGCCGCAGAGCGGAGCTGGCCAGGCAGGATTCCGGGAGGGAGGAATGGATCGCCTCCCCACCGTCGAGGATTTTGGGGGGAGAGATGGAGCGCCTCCCCCCCGCCGCGGATGTCCCTGGACGAAACCAGGTAAGTGTCTCATACATCCCTAGTAATTGTGCCTTGAGTATTTCCTTTTTTAAAAGCTCCCACCCATCTTGGACTCCTTTTCTTGTTAGAGTCACTTGCCATGGGACCTTACTGATCATTGTTCTGAGTTTATGAAAATCAGCTTTCCTAAAATCCAGGGTTCGTGTTTGGCTACACTCGGCTTTTGCTTCCCGTAGAACCAAGAACTGAAGTACAACATGGTCGCCTTCCCCCAGAGTTCCTGTAACTGCTACTTTATCCAGTAAGTCATCTCTGTTGGTTAGGATAAAGTCAAGGACAGCCGATCCTCTAGTTCCTTCCTCTACTTTCTGTAGGAGCAAGTTATCCGCCACACAAGTCAAGAATTTCCTGGAGGGGCCATGTTTTACAGAATTTGTCTCCCAACAAATATCAGGGAAATTGAAGTCCCCCATTACTCCTACATCATGCTTCCTTAAAACATTGGCTATTTGCTTTTCAAAAGTTTCATCCTCGTCTTCTCCTTGACTGGGTGGCTGGTAGTAGACTCCGACCACCAGGTTCCTTTTATTCTTTGCTCCATTTATTTTGATCCAGATGCTCTCGATGGGGCTACCAAGCTCATCCTCCTGTATTTCTGTGCAGAGATATGTATTTTTCACATACAGTGCAACCCCACCTCCCTTTGTGTTCCTCCTGTTCTTTTTGAACAAGTTATATCCTTCAATTGCTGTATTCCAGTCATGAGAGTCATCCCACCAAGTCTTAGTTATACCTGGGTGTGTTCTCGATGTAGTGAGCTCCTGGCTGTCAGGGAACAAGATTGTTTCCTTGAAGCTAAGGTTACTGACCCGGAGAAGCTAAGAGAGGCAGAGAGGTTGGTGGATGAGACCTTCAGGGACCTCACAGCAGTGTCCCACTCCCTGGGTGACAGCTCCTCTGTGGTCACAGGGAAGGGGGGTCTTGGGGAAGTAAGGTGTCATTTTGAGGAAGCGGGAAATGATCCCTTAGAAGGGCCCGTTCCTCAGAAGATAAGCAAATATCCCCTCACACTGAGGGTGTGCCTCTGGGGAGAGGGGGACTTTTGGTCATGGGAGATTCGACACATAGTTGGGTTTGTGATGGGTGTGTAGACCACATGGTAAATTGCCCTGCCTGGTGTCGAAGTTGCGGATATCACGTGCTATCTAGATAGTCTAGTAGATAGGGCCAGGGTGGAGTCAGTGGTCGTGGTCCATGTTGATACCAATGAAGTGGGGAAATGTAGTCATGAGGTCCTGGAAGCCAAATTTAGGTTGCTAGGTAGGAGGTTAAAATCCAGGGCCACCAAGGTAGCTTCCTCTGAAATGCTACCTGTTCCACATGCAGGGTCAGCTGGACAGGCGAAGCTGAGGAGTCTCAATGTGGGTTCAGATTTGTTAGGCTCTGAGGAACATTTTGGGACAAGCTGGGGCTTGTCAAGAGGGGTGGGTGCTACTTGAACCAAAATGGAACCAGAGTGCTGGTATTAAACATAAAAAAGATGACAGCAGCTTTTAAACTAAACCCTGGGGGAAAGCCGACAGGAGCTGGGAAACTTCTGGTTCAGGTTAAATCATCCCAAGGGGATGAGGATGAAAATGTTTTTGATTGTCCAAATATAGAAGGAGAAGAAATAGGCCATGAGTATATGGTAGAACATGACAGCCAATCAAAGAGGCCTAAGTGCCATAGCAAAAGATGCATACGCCAGAGACACCTGTGGAGGGACACCATGTATAGGTGTTTCTATGCAAATGCTAGAAGCTTCCAAGCCAAAATGGGAGAGGTGGAGTGCTTGGTTTAAAGGAGAACCTGGATACAGTGAGCATTACAGAAACCCGGTGGAACGGAGAGAACCAGTGGGATACGGTCATCAGCTGAGCACTCAGGCTGTTGAATGATAGGTCCCAGAGCCCTGCTGTTCAACAGTCACATGTGCATCTGAATGGGCTCCTGCCCTTCGTCACTTCCCACAGATATCCTGGTCCCTTCTGACTTGGCATGCATAATATCTCACAGGTCTAAACGCTTAGGTTGTTGACTGATAGGTCCCAGAGCTCTGTGGTTCAACAGTCTCGTGAATTCCAATGGGCTCCTGTCCATTGTCACTTGCCACACATGTGCTGATCCCTTTGCCCAAGGTGCATTGTGATTTGAAAGGGGGCTGGTATTATGGTTGGAAAAATGATTTTCCAGCTTTTATGTGTTCAGTTCAACCATAACTCACAAACCACCGTAGGTTTTGCCACTGATATCACAGGTTTTGTTAGGAAGGGTGTGGAGACTCTGGTGTTTATCAACATTGGCGTCGTAAAAGATTTCCCTACATTTAGAGCATGGGGATACATCAGCCCACCCCACACACAATGGGTTTGCTCAGAAAAATACTGTAATCATAATAGATTTCCCCTCCAAGGCATAGTTCATACTGGAGGTGGGTGCCTGGAGGTGAGGGCTTGTGCCTGGGATGGACGCCTGGGGGGTGGGGCTCCAGGCTGGTTGCACTGGTTTGGGAAGGAGGTCATGCATGGGTCTGCTGGGTGGGGGCTCATGCTAGGGATGGGTATCTGGGGTTAGAGCTCATGCCAGGGGTGGGGTGGGGATGTGGTGGGGGGTATGGGGTGGGGGCCAGTGTAAGGCCCCAGGCCTGTAAGCAAGCAAATAGTAGTTTAGAGAGGCTTAGAGATCCATAATGCTCTCTGCTTTGGTTCATTATTAAGTGCAATTTCCTTGCAAGTGGGCTCCTTGGCTTGTAAGATGAGTCAAAGGTCGATATGGCTGCCTCAGCACATTCCATGCTAACGAGCTCTGGTACCATTTATCTTATCAGAGTCTGGGATGTGCCTGGGAAGTGGATCTCTGTTTGTCTTAAAGCTACAGGTGTCAGGGGTGTTTCTGAGCACAGGCAGTGGGATAGCAGTTCAGATTCTGAAGGAGAACCATCAGACATGGGGGAGGTGTTTTCCCAGGCTAGTCCAGATATGAGTAGGCCGGCTTCTCAGGTTACAAATGTACAGATGGCTGAGCTTGAAGGTCCCTCCTCACCCCCCCCCCCATGAGAGGCAGCGAACAGGAGGTTGACCTAATAGATGCCAGGCACAGACACAGAGCCAAGAGAGAGAAGGCAGGGGCGGAAATTAGATGGTCTACCTGATTGGCCTTGCATGAGCAGCTGCGCTTAGAGGCCTCACGAGAAGAGAGGGACCTCCCCCCTTGAAGTTAGGCTAGTGAGACAGCCTCCCTCTTCAAACAGCAGGCAACTCTTGTAAATTCCATTCGGATCCCCTGAAGGCATTCCTTGTAGATAGAGAGTTTCTCTGAGAATTTGCATTTGTATGACCCTGTGAAGTAATGGATTAAAAGCTGTAGACTGAAGCCTCTCGTCTGTGTATGTTTGGGCATTGAAGTGAAGGGGGGCTAAGGGAATCGGGACAACAGGTGTCTGTGCTGGGAATATTCTGATAGTCTTGCTTCTGCCAAATATGTTACCAAGCATTGTTAGACTATGCTGGGAAAGTTGCAGATAAACCCTAATTAACCCTTGCTGCTGTCATGCTGCCTCACTGCTAACACATATGGTATAAAACCCATCTTGCACACAGCTCTTTGTTCAGAGAAGCCGTCTAATCCAACCATTGGGTACGCCTGTGTGCTGTAAGTACTCAATAAAGTCTCCTTGTAAGCAAACCTGGACCTGGCTTATTATCTCGGCACCTCTAAATTCTGGAAGCCCACTGCAGGGGCATACAGCCCGTGAAAAGGGGGGAGGGGGTTCCGGGGGGGGAGCTTGGTTGGGGGCTGCAGGCTGGAGGGAGCAGTTGGAGGGGCAATTTGCAGCGGTTCGTACTTAGGTCTCTGCAGTGGAGGCTCATGACCAGTCTAACTGGTGGGATGGAAAGGAGTCACCGGGGGTGGAGCCAAGGGCACCTTGCGTTTTTTTTATACGCAAGCCATTTGCTACACAGTTCAACCCACCAACTCCCCCTCCCAGACATTTCTCCAGAACAACGCAGAGAGAACAGTTTGTGGCAGAGCCCACTTACTGAAAGGGCGGGGGGAGGAAGAAACTCATTTCACACACACACACATACACATGCTTACATAGGAGTAAGCCCCATTGAATTCAGTGAGACATACTTCTGAGTAGACCTACATAGGATTGCTATATATATATCCCATCATTTAAAAGCACTTGGCGCGCACAAGCAAATAATGCCAATGTGTATTCTGTCATCATCATGTCATCTTAAGGTGCAGCACCCTAAGTTGTAAAGGATTTATATTAAGGATAGAATCCACCTACACCAAGCACTATATTTTCAAACACACACACAAGAATGCAACAATTTACAAATCCCTCCCCCCCACACACACACACCAAGCCCAAATACACTGTTACATAACATGGCAGCACAAATTTAAATGCATTCCCTTTATGTATTTATTCAGTCAGAACCCCATGGAAACAAAAAAATGCGAATCAACCACCCTTCTGCAGGTGCAGAGTACAGCCCCTGTAATTCCCTCTCCCTGCCTTGATTGATCTGGATGAAGCTGCTCTGCCAGGGGCTCCAGAGGGCCACTTTAAGTCCACCCACCCCTGACAGCTCAGGACAAACATTCCTAAGGCTCCAGCCGACTTCCCTCAATACAAGCAAACGAGATTTGGGGAGAGCTCATATATTCCCCAATCCATATCTCCCCCAATCCTTGACCGATCTTGCTGGATTTCGACCTCGCTGCTAGTTAACCCATTCTCTCCCAGCCTGGCAAATTTGGCAGCTTTCCATCCATGTTTTGTGAGAGAGGCAGTTGGTCACGCCTTTTCACTTTTTTTCTCAAATTTTCACACTCAGTTTTTTTTTCTGCCATAGCCTATACACTAGAAGAACTCCCCACAGACCTGTATCTCAAAGGGCAATGCTTCCAGATGACCAGAAGATGGCCAATGTAGCACTAATTTTTAAAAAGGGATCCAGGGGGATCCAGAAAATTACAGGCCAGTTAGCTTAACATCTGTTCTGGTTTAAAGCATTATTAATAAGCATTTGGAAGGACTAGCCCTGCTGAAAAAGAATCAACACGGCTTCTGCAAAGGTAAATCCTGTCTCACTAACTTTTAGAGTTCTTTGAGAGTGCCAATAAACATGTAGACAGGGGTGATCCGACAGACATTGTTTACTTGGACTTCCAAGAGGCTTTTGACAGAGTCCCTCAGCAAAGATTCTTGAGTAAACTTAGCAGTCATGGAATAAGAGGAGAGATCCTCTTGTGGATCAGTAACTGGTTAAAGAACAGAAAGTAGGAATAAAAGGTAAATTCTTCCAATGGAATGAAGTAAATAGTGGGGTCCTACAGGGATATGTATTAGAACCAGTGCTTTTTAACTGGAATTAGGAACGAGCAGTGAAGTAGCCAAGTTTGCAGATGACACCAAATTATTTAGGGTGGTTAAAACAAAAAGGGATTGTGAAGAGCTCCAAAAGAATCTCTCCAAACTGGGAGAATGGGGATCTAAATGGCAAATGCAGTTCAATATAAGCAAGTGTAAAGTGATGCACGTTGGGGCAAAAAATCCCAACTTCAAATATAGCGTGATGGGATCTGAGCTAGCGGTGACTGACCAGGAAAGAGATCTTGGGGTTGTGGTGGACAGCTCGATGAAGATGTCAACTCAGTGTGCGGCCGCTGTAAAAAGGCAAACTCCATGTTAGGCATAATTAGGAAAGGAATTGAGAATAAAACTGCCAATATCATACTACAAATCAATGGTGTGACCACACGTGGAATACTGTGTACAGTTCAGGTCACCACACCTCAAAAAAGATATTGGAGAGCTGGGGAAAGTGCAGAAAAATGCAACTAAAACAACAGGCTGGAGTATCTCCGCTATGAGAAAATGTTACAACAGCTGGGATTGTTTAACTTGGAAAAAAGGAGGGAGGGGGAGAGGATAGAGGTCTACAAAATTATACATGGTGTGGAGAATGTGGATAGGGATACATTTTTCTCCCTGTCTCAAAATACTAGACCCCGGGGTCATCCTATGAAGCTGATTGGTGGGAGATTCAAGACAGATAAAAGGAAGTACTTCACACAGCGCATAGTTAAACTTTGGAATTTGCTGTCACAGGATGCAGTGATGGCTACCAATTTGGATGGCTTTAAAAGGGAGTTGGACAAATTCCTGGAGGAAAACTTTTCCCACAGTGGAGGCATTCAAGATGAAGCTGGACAGCCACTTGTCAGGGATGCTTTGACTTGGATTCCTGCATTGAGCAGGGGTTGGACTCGATGGTCTGATAGGCCCCTTCCAACCCTACTATTCTATGTTTCTATGAAAAGGCTATCAATGGTTACTAGTTCTGACAGCCCTGTGCTACCTCCAATACCAGAGGCAGTGAGCCTATGTACACCAGTTGCTGGGGAACATGGGTGGCAGCATGCTGTTGTGGTTATGCCCTGCTTGTGGGTTAGAAAAGAGATGAAACAATGATCCGGTGGATCCACAGTTGGCTACAGAATCGGACTCAAAGAGTGCTTATCAGTAGGATCTTCTCAAACTGGGGAGAGGTAATGAGTGGGGTACTGCAGGGCTCAGTCCTGGGCCCAGTGCTCTTCAACATTTTTATTAATGACTTGGATGAGGAGGTGCAGAGCTTTAGATTACAGCTTTCTGTCAAAGGTTTCCGGTAACATTTAAAATCATTTAATCTTCCTAGCCTTTCCTACATGAACTGGCCAGGCCTGCAGTCAATCAGTTCATCTGATAGGTTGGCATGGAAATTTCTGCAGCTGAATGCACCAAGAAGCGTGACTGTAGACATATTTCACATGACTGTTTTGTGAAAATGGAGAACAGATTCCAGATCTGCTGCCTTAACTTAAATATTCAGCTGCCATGCATTAAAACACAATGCTAGCTCAGTGGCTGGCTGCAACACTGGACTGGATGAGGGCTAATAAACTGAAGCCGAGTCCAGACCAGACAGGGATGCTGTTTGTGGGTGGTTCTCACCAGATGGAAGGTGTTCATCCTGTTCTGGATGGAGTTGCTGTCCCCCTTAAGGAGCAGGTCTGTAGCTTGTGGGGTGCTCCTGGAGGTATTATGGTCACTTGAGGCTCAGGTGACCTCACTGGCATGGAATCCCTTGTGCCTGCTTCAGCTGGTGACCCAGCTGTGCCCCTGTCTGGACAGGGATAACCTGGCTTCAGTAGTCTATGCTCTGGAACCCTCCAAGTTAGATTACTGCAATGTGCTGCACGTAGGGTTACCTTTGAAGACCATTCCGAAGCTGCAGCGTCTGCAAAATGTGGCAGCCAGATAGATAGCAGGGGGCAGAAGGTCTGAGCGTATAGCACTGATTCTTACCTGACTACATTGGTGGCTTGTATGTTTCTGAGCCCAGTTCAGGGTGCTGGGTTTGAGCTATAAAGCCTTACACAGCTCAGGACTGCAGCACCTGATGGAGCACCTCTCCTAATATGAGCGTACCCATACACTACAACCAACATCTGAGGCCCTCCTCCGAATGCCTCCTCCGAGGGAGGTTTGGAGGATGGCAGCAAGGGAGAGAGTCTTCTTCGTGGTGGCCCCTGACTGTAGAATGCTCTCCCCAGTGATGTCTGCCTGGCACCAACATGTCATCTTTTCAGTGCCAGGTTAAGAGGGTCCCCTAGTCCCAGGCATTTGACAGCATAAGATGGGACTTCTTTTTTATCAGGTCCCGGTAGTGTTATTGTTAATTGTTTTTAACTTATTTTTGAATTGTTTTAAATATTTGAATGTTAAAGGTTTTATATTTCACCACGCTGTGAACTCCCCAGAGCGCTTTGGCAATTGGGCATTATGGAAATACGATAAATGAATGAATGTTTTTAACACAGGCAGTGCTTTAAGCTGAAGCTTGAGTGGTTGGTTAATTTGCCTATTTTCTGGGAGCAAACAACTCTCTGCTTCTGGGTAATAAAATGGTGGCCCTGTATCCTATTGAAGTAGCTTACTGTTACCTCAGAAATATGTCTAGCAAGGCTATGTTTGAGGCCAAAGATTGCTACAGCACTCCAGCTTATTCTCTGAAATATATAGTCAACATTTATAACTGAGCTCCTCTTTTCAACCTGCTGTAATAAGATGTTTCATTGTCCTAGGAAAAAAGATGTATCCTATACAAAAAGCTCTAACCACGTGACGAACCACATTGGTGACGGCCTGCAGGAAACGGAAATCCTGTTAAGTGGTAACATAAAGCAGAAAGAGCTGTCCTTTCTCAAAGCCTTACTCCAGACCTTTGGCCCTTACTTCTTAATTGGCTCCTTCTTCAAACTGATCCAGGATCTGTTGTCTTTTGTCAACCTGCAATTGTTAAGGTGAGTTCCATTTTCCCATTGGTTTTCATGCATAAGATAATAGTCATGTTCCTTTTGGATGATCCATTAGTGAATAGATACAGAAGACGCCATAGTTTAAGGCACACAGGATTGGGTTTAGTTCTAGCTCTTGGGTCTGCCCATTTATTGTACCCGTCTACACCAGCTGCATGACACCCATGTGTAGCCTGTGCTGATTCCTTGCCTATCCACGTGGCAGATATAGGGAGCTGCAGGGGAGAATTGCCGCCCCTGGGGAGGATAGATGTCAGTGAGGAAATAGGTCATATTTTTTCTCCGGTTGTGGTTTATGTATTTCTAATTTTGGCCTGGAAACGCTGAGTGGTAAATATGGGAAGCTCCCATATAGACATACTTCAGCTTCTCAGCAGCAGTACCCTCCATTTGGCACAACGAAATGCATGGGTGCGATTGCCACACATATTGGTCTGCGCTTGCAGCGTTGATCTACATACAAGTTGCCGCGTGCACGCACGCACATACATTTGCCCCATGGAGGTGTTTTCCGCTTTACTTTTTTAAACAGAAAATGACAAATAAAATGTCTGAGGTGGCCCTTTCCTTCTTTGAAATGAAAATAGAGTCTGGCACACACCCAGAACAATGCCTTGAATGGGTCCTTAAGAAGTCCTGCTACTTTGCTGTGGGTGAAAGGAAGTGTTGTGTTGTGCTCCGCCCCACTAATCTCAGTATTTTTCCCCTTGTTGTCTATTTATTTCAATCTTCTTCTTAAACAGCATGTTAATTGGCTTCATTAAGAATAAAAGTGCTCCCTTGTGGTGGGGATATCTGATTGCGGCTTTGATGTTTTTCTGTGTTTTTCTGTGCTGTGCTGCAGATGATAATCCTTCACCAGCATTTCCAGTACTGCTTTGTTACTGGAATGAGGCTGAGAACGGGCATCGTAGGGATGATCTACAGAAAGGTAAGAACCGATGGCTGTTCTTGCATAGCCAGGTGGAGGCAGGAATTGTCTCTGGTAGGGCCAAACCAAATGTGGTGTTAATCATGTGACGGGCCCTTGCATGCTTGGTTTTTTTCTCTTTACTAAATAGCAGCCATGGAGGGAGGCAGTCTAGATCAGGACTGTAGCAGCAGTACAGTGTTAAAGCCCCCTCCTTCCCTCTTGCAGCCCCAGTCTGACCTCCCACCTTCCCAGGGCAGCTTTTTGGTAAAGAAAAACAAGCCATCACATTATTAACAAGATGACTTGAGTCGACTCTGCTGCACTCCAGTATAAATAGTAATGGAACTGGTGGGATTGGGCATAGAATCATAGAATAGTAGGGTTGGAAGGGGCCTACAAGGCCATCAAGTCCAACCCCCTGCTCAATGCAGAAATCCAAGTCAGAGCATCCCTGACAGATGGCTGTCCAGCCTCGTCTTGAACGCCTCCAGTGTGGGAGAGCCCACCACCTCCCTAGGTAATTGGTTCCACTGTCGTATGCTCTAACAGTCAGGAAGTTTTTCCTGATGTTCAGCCGGAATCTGGCTTCCTGTAACTTGAGCCCATTATTCCATGTTCTGCACCCTGGCATGACCAAGAAGAGATCCTGGCCTTCCTCTCTGTGACAATCTTTCAAGTACTTGAAGCTGTCATATCTCCCCTCAGCCTTCTCTTCTCAAGGCTAAACATGCCCAGTTCTTTCAGTCTCTCTTCATAGGGCTTTGTTTCCAGTCCCCTGATCATCTTTGTTGCCCTCCTCTGAACCCGCTCCAGTTTGTCTGCATCCTTCTTAAAGTGTGGTGCCCAGAACTGGGCACAGTACTCCAGATGAGGCCTAACCAGTGCTGAGTAGAGGGGAACTAGTACTTCCCTGGATTTGGAAGCTATGCTTCTATTAATGCAGCCCAAAATGGCATTTGCCTTTTTTACAGCCACATCACCTTGTTGGCTCATATTCAGCTTGTGATCGACAACAATTCCAAGACCCTTCTGGCTTGTAGTATTGTTGAGCCACGTATCCCCCATCATGTAACTGTGTATTTGGTTTCTTTTTCTTAGGTGCAGAACTTGGCATTTATCCCTATGAAATGTCATTCTGTTGTTTTCTGCCCAGCGCTCCAGTCTATCAAGATCACTTTGAATTTTGTTTCTGTCTTCCAAAGTATTAGCTATCCTGCCCAATTTTGTGTCATCTGCAGATTTGATCAGCATTCCCTGCACCTCCTCCTCCAAGTCATTAATAAAAATGTGGAAGAGCACTGGGCCCAGGACTGAGCCTTGCAGTACCCCACTCATTACCTCTCCCCAGTTTGAGAAGGTCCCATTGATAGGCACTCTTTGAGTCCGATTCTGTAGCCAACTATGGATCCACTGGATCGTTGTTTCATCTAGCCCACTTTGAGCTAGTTTGCTCATCAAGATATCATGGGCACTTTATCGAAAGCTTTGCTGAAGTCAAGGTATATTATGTCTACAGCTGTCAGGGTGGAAACTGAGCCCATAGAGCTCCAGAGCAGTTCTGATTCTGAGGAGGAACAGCTATCCATGGGAGAGGAGCCAGCTCATCCCTCACAGGCACAGCAGCTGGCAGAGATTCCTCCTGCTGGCATTTCTGAGGTAGATAGTGATCCTAGCAGTGAGAAAGTGCGAGAACGAGGCTTACTAGATGCTCGACGCAGACACAGAGAGTGACGAGCGATGGAGGGTGCGGAAAGGAGGTGTAGCGCCCGTTTGGCACGCAAGCAACGGCCGCCTCCCATGGACCCAAGGGAAAGAGGGAGGATCTCTCCCTAGCCCATAAGTTCTGGGTTTTCAAGTGACTCTCTTTCAAATGGGGATCAACTGCCTATTTGAAGTTTAGACCACTCTGCTGTACCTTGCTTTAGTCACTGGTGATTAGCATCTGAAACAGTCATTAAGCTGTAAAAGGATTAAAGCTTTGAAAAGAATCCTTTCATCTGTGTCTTGAGTTGGCTATTGGAGTAGACTGAAAGAGGCTGCCAGGGAGCTCTTTGACAACAGCATTCCCATGGTCCACAAGGGAGATTACTTGATAAAAAAATGAGATCAGATTCGTCTGGCAGGATTTGTTCTTGACAAATCCATGTTGGCTTCGAGTAATCACTGCATTGTTTTCAAGATGCTTACAGATGGATTGCTTTATCATCTGCTCCAGAATTTTCCCAGGGATTGATGTCAGACTGACTGGTCTGTAGTTCCCAGGTTCCTTCTTTTTACCCTTTTTGAAGATAGGGACAACATTAGCCCTCCTCCAGTCATCTGGCACTTCCCCCGTCCTCCATGAGAGAATAGACAGCGGTTCTGAGAGTTCTTCTGCCAGTTCCTTTATTACTCTAGGATGCAGAACAAAGTCTAGCTGTAATAGTGAAACAGAGAAGTTTAATAATAGTGACTGAGAGCTTTTGAACCGGACTTGGAAATGTGTGTTTCATGTTGCCTATTTACATTTCCTATCCCTTTTAATGTAAGCAATATCTTGAAGTAGTTGACAGTCTAACAAAGCGCCTTTTGAAGCAAACGGAACGTGAATAATCTCCCTGGGAGAATTGTGGCATATTTAGTCAGATCATCATCATTATTTAATATTCCTGTGCCATCAGTGTGTGTGGTGCTTTATACGGTAACGACAACGAGACAGTCCTAGGGATGTACGAAACCCCCCTTACCTGGCTCCTCCAGGTTCTGCTGGGGGGGGGCACTCTGTCCCTCCCCCCAGAATCCTGGCCGGCTGGCTCTGCTCCACGGACATTCCGTGGAGCCGCCGGCCGGCTCCGCCAGCAGCCGGACATCCAGCCGCTGGCTAGCAGGGACGCAAATGGCGGCGGCTGTAGCCGCCGCCGTTTGCGTCCCTGTATTCAGCCGTGATAGGCTACGTAAAGACTTATGTAGCCTATCACGTCTGGGTTAAAAACAAAAAACAAAAATGTGTACGCAAATGGCAGCGGCTACGGCCGCTGCCATTTGTGTTCCCTATATTTGGTTTTCTTAGTCTACGTAAATATTTTCGTAAACTAAGACGGCGAAACTAAGGGGGAACGCAAATAGCGTAGCGGACGCTATTTGTGTTCCCCTTTATTTTCACCGTCTTCATCTACGTAACTATTTACGTAGTTAATTGGGGGGGACTGCAAATGGTGGCGGTGGTGGCGGCAGCCGGTCGGAAGACCAGCCGCCGCCTCCACCGAAGCCACCACTGGAGCCACCGCCATCCAGAACATCCGCCCCAGGTAAGTCTTGTCCAGGGGGAGATCCGCAGGGGGGCGAGGGGGTGGCAGGCTGTTCCGCCATGGAGTTCGGGGGGCTGAATGCACTGGCATTCGGCCTCACTGAGATCCATGGCAGAATTCTCTGACATCCCTAGACAGTCCCCTGCCCCAAGAAGCTTACAGTCTAACATTTGACACTGGCGAGGCAACAGGGGGAAGAAAAACGGAGGCAAGGGCAGACTGGGGATGGGTGTGCGTTCAGTTCAATTACACAAACTCGGGCTTAGGGCCAAAACAGACATCACTTTAAATGTGTGTCTAGCAGTGACGTCTTTCCCCCCATTTTAACTCTAGAATAGGTGCAGGACCCCCTGTCTGGATCAGAACCCTCGCATGTGGGGTAGGGGGGCACTTAAGACCTGGATTGGGCACCCTGTGCCAAATGTGGAGTAAAGATGGGGGGAAAGTCATAGCTGTTGGAGACAGATTTAAAGTAATGTTTAGTTTCCGCAGGAAATGGAGACTAAGGGGTTCTGCTAAAGCAGGGGCAGGGAGCCTCTTTCAGCTGGAGGGCCAAATTCAGTTTTGGAGAAGCCCTTGGGGTCCACATTCCAGTGATGGGTAGGACCAAAGGTAAAGGAAGCAGGAGAAAGGCAAAAGGGGTGGGGCAGAAAGTGCAAAAATCCCTGTATATTGTAGCCTGAGGCTCTTGCTGCCAGGATCTAAGCCCTAGGGAAGGGGGTGTCACCATCTGGGGAACCCTGGAGGGCTGGATTTGGCCCCCAGGCCTGACGTTCCCCACCCCTGTGCTAAGGCACCATGGAAAACATGGGTTTTGAGGCAGGATTTAAAGGGAAAGACAGAGGTGGCCACACAACGGTGTTCAAAAAGGCAATTCCAGGAATAGGAAGGGAGGAGTCACTTGAAGAAGCAGGAGTCCTGTGGATGGCTAAGCATGGCTGAACTGGACGAGTGAAAGTCACGGGCAGGGCAGGGATATATAGGAATGTGAGAGCACAAAGGGATGCAGTGTGCAGTGAGGGCACAGGGAAATGGAGGGCTTGGAACGTAAGGGTGAGAAATCTGAATCTGAAAGCAGACCAGAAGCCAGGGTAGCCACTTAAGCAGGGATGGCACATGGTCAGAATGACTAGAGAGATGAAGGACTTTGGCAGCAGAGTTCTGGACAGAGGTGAGGGGTCTCAGGTGCAACTGTGGGGAAATTAGAGAGAAGGTTGAAAGAGTGAAGCTGGTGGATGATCCAAACATGAACCAGAGATTTTGCTGAGGCAACAGGAAGGCAAGGTGGTTTTTTCACAATGCTGAAAATTCAGGAGAAGCAACATGAATGGACTGGATATGGGGAGCAAGGGAGAGGGAGGCCTCAAATCACAGGCTCTGGACAGGGTACTTCTGCAAAAGGCTTATCGTTCTCAACCATCTCTAATCTTGCATGTGCAGATTCTCTGTTTCTTCTTTGTGATCTGCTATTTACAGTTCGCTCATCGAAATAATCCACATTCCATGCATACAGGAACTGCTAGTCATTTGCCGCACTGATCCTTTAATACTTAGGGATCCTTAAGTCTAGCTCTCAGCTCCAGTCTCCAGTTTGTCCACTCCAAGCAGCCAGCTCCAGAACTGTCCTCCGCCTGCGTTTTCTCAGTTCTGTCAGGCACTATTACTTAATCCTAACCCTTTTCCCAGCTGGATCTAATTATCTAGTGCTTAAAAAAAAATATTTTTACGTGTAGTCCAAATTGCCCTTGGTTCTGCTTTTGTGCTGTATATTTCCCCAACATGGCCTATTTTATTACCTACCCAGAACTTGATTGCCATCTTGCTGAGTGTTTAGCGTATCTGTAAGATGCAAACTTAGTCCAAACGCAGGCATGTTCAGGACCGCTGAAGGACTGACTTGTGCTATATGGTATTGTCCACAGTTTAGGAGGAATGATCATTTGCCATCATACTTTTTTATAGTAATAAGATGTGCTTAAAACTGTTTGTGTAAAAGCTAAATGAATATGAAGCAGCTGAAAACAATTCTTGAATTAATGCTTCCTGAATAACCAGATGAACAGTGTTGTGTAAAGTTAACCAATACATGTACATAAGAAGTGGATCTCTCATTTGGTGTGTTATACATTGTGCACCTGTTTATATGTGCATGATGTGCTGTACATGACATGTGGTACTCTCAGTATCCCTGCCACAGCTGCTTGTGAAATCCTCATAAGTACCTCCCTTTTGTGCCAAACCCTCTAATTTTTCAGATGTTTTGCAAGATCCCCAGGCTATCTGAATAAACAAGATTGTACTGTATATGAGTGTACTTCTGTTTGTGTACTCAACTGAATGGCTAATAATAATAATACAAAGCATAATAGAAGCCCATTATTTTTATGAGTACCAGGCTTTTGACATATATTTGCTTGAATAATGTGGAGAAACTTGCACAATGAACCACTATGCTGAACAGCTAGACATAGTGGTACTTACTCCCAAGTAAACATACATAGGATAGTGCTGTTTAAAGTGGTTTCCATGTGGTGATGGTGGTAGTAACACGCAAACCAATCCATAATATGAATTTTATAAAGAGGGTTTTCCATTTAAAGTTCTCTAATACAGAAGACCATATTTTTGGACTTAGCAGAGCAAAGTGTTCCATGCTTACATCAATGTGACATCTGAAAGGCGCAAGAACAGTCATAAAGATAATATGCTTGAAATGCTTGAAATGCAAGCAGGTTTGTGGGGGAGATGGTGTTCCTTCTGGTACTTCACATTGTATTTTTAATCACAGAAGGTTTTTAACAGCAAGCATCAGTGTTTAGAATTAAGCTTGGAAACAACCTGGTAATCAGTGAAGTTGTTGCCAAATGGGTGAGAGAGCTTCCCACCAGCTGGTCTCAGTTAGCAGATGTGCAGCTATATTCTGACATTTCTGAATCGGCTTTCTATGGAGCCCCAGGACTAGTGCATTGCAGTCATCAAACCTGGAGGAGTTCCCAGAGCATGGTGAGCTGTGGCCAGCCTATGTGTTCAGGATGCAGCTCGCACACCAGCTGAAGCTGGTAAAAGGTGCTCCAGGTCACGGAAGCCACTAAGGCCTCCAGGGACAGGGCAGGATTGGCCAGCCTCTCCAGGATGGAAACCTGATCCTTCAGGAGGAGTGCAAGCCAGGCCAGAATGGGTTGAACCCCACCTCCTTCATTTAAAATGCTCTGTGTGAGCAAGTGATTAACTGAGAACACAGAACTGGAGGCCCACAGGTGGGTTACAGTGCCTTCAGATTTAAAGCGCCATAACAGGAGTATGTGAGAGAAGCATCCGAGAGATGGGCCCGGGAGGGTAGGAAATCATCACGCGAAACTTCATTTTCAAGGCTGCCGTAGAACATTACAATCTTCTGTTTCCCTTAGCTCCACAAAAGAGATCTCCGATAAACTGGAAAGCAGCTGGGCAGGTTCACTTTTGGTCTGCTCTTCTCCCTGTACAGTACTTTGCCTGACACAAACGGGCACATTTGCCAAGCAGGTCATAATCACACTATTTTGTTTTTGTCAACATGCTTCTATTTACAGTGCCAGTGAGAAGCAGCCAAGGAGCCGTTTTTACCTGTGCTGTATTGGCTCAAACAAACAAAAGAAAGCCCATCAAAAAACCCTCACAGTCTTGGCATCCCAGTGTTCTCCACACCTTTCCCACCCTCAGAGTATGTAGTGGAAAGAGAAGGAGAGGGCTCATGGGGAGCATGCAGAGGTGCCCGAGGTTCTCACGTCCCTCGTTGAAATCTATTCAGGCACCTTTAGCCATCTAGGTTTTACTGGAGAGTGGAGAATTGTAATTTCCAGCTTCTTTTAATGCAGGAGAGCAGAATGATAACTGATGTGTCTTGCACCCTTTAAAGGCTTTAGGGCCGTCCGTGCTGGCCGGAGTTGCTGTGATGGTCTTGCTCATCCCGTTCAATGCTGTGATTGCCATGAAAACCAGAGCATTCCAGGTAGGTAACCTCTAGTGTTGCCTCTTGATTGCCTGGCTGAGTCTCAGGAAGCAGGAAGAGGTTTCAGGCATCTTCGTCCCTGGAGCAACCTGACTGCCATGCGGAGAGCTCTGCTTCAGGGAGGGGCCACAGCTCAGTGGCAGAGCACCTGCTTTGCATGCAGAAGGTCTCAGGTTCAATGCCTGGCATCTCCAGGTAGGGCTGGGGTAATTCCTGCCTGTAACCTTGGAGAGCTGCTGCCAGTCCGTGTTGGCAATACTGGGCTAGGGGGACCCATGGTCTGACTCGGTATAAGGCAGCTTCCTATGCAGCTGCTTGCCTACCCCTGGATCTTTGCTTTTCATTGAGGCTTTTCCTGAGCCTACTACTTGCGTCTAATTCCTGACCTTGTCTGGTGTTCCTCAACATCATCTTGATTATCTTCTGCCTGGGACACACCTGCCTCGACCTGGCGTTCAAGGTTAAAACATACAGTAACAAATAAAATCTAAGATACGATCTTAAAAGCACCACAGCGTCAGCAGCACTAAAACGTTTCTAATTAGTAGCTTGAACTTTTACAAAAATGCCCACCGAAATAAGAGTTTTAATGCAGGCTTGAAAGTGAGCAGAGAAGGGACCAGACAAACCTTTCCTGGGAGGCTGTCAGAATTCAGAACTGGTGAAAGACGTAAGGGTTAAGCAATCCTATGCACCCAATCTCACTGGCAGATATTGTCACCAACCCATGTTAATGTTATGGTGAGGGTTTAGGAATCCCAGGTTAAGTTATTAAACACCTTCTAAATCATAGAATCATAGAATAGTAGGGTTGGAAGGGGCCTTATAATCCCTTATAATCCCTTATCATCGAGTCCAACCCCCTGCTCAATGCAGGAATCCAAGTCAGAGCATCCCTGTCCAGCCTCATCTTGAATGCCCCCAGTGTGGAGGCATTCAAATTTCTCAAGGGATTGTACAAAACTTAATAACAACAACAGTGTAAGACTAATAAACATGCCAACACAGCTAAAATGACCATCAGATAAAAAAGTTACACCTATATCACAGTGACTAAAATAATAGAACTTAAACTCTAAAAATACAAAAGACTTTGAAAGACTTTAGAAGACTTTAAAATACTTCTTAAAAGCCTCAGAGCACAATCTTAGCCAAAGTCTTAGCCTGGCTCTGAAAAGATAGAAGTGTGGGTGCCAGGTGAACCTTCCTTGGGAGAGCTTTCCAAAGCTGGTATTTTTATTTTAGTATCCTAAATTGGTGCTGCTCATTAACTGCATTGCATTTCACTTAAGTTGAGCATTGCACAGCTCTTGCTGTTTCTTATTTCCTCACTCTCTCTGCTTCACAAATGCTATTCTTTTTGTGGGTTGTCAGTTGAACGAGAGCACATGTTAAAAGGCATTCAGTGAAAGGTAGGTTTTTTTTGGTGAATTACTTGATGCTGCTTGATGCCTTACCCCCTTTTTAAAGCAAACGTAAACAATAAATAGAAACCACATTCCTTGCATCAACTGCTTAACAGGGGCTCCTACAAAATAAGTAAGGACTGAGATGTGACGAAAGAGTACAGAAGAGCACCTCAGTGAGTGATTATGGCTTTTATATTCCTTTATGATGATAGGACTATCTGCACGGGAGACAGACACGCAGAAGGTTAGGCTGATCTCAGCTTTGTTCTGTAAACAGAAGGAATAGGCACTGTATATTCTAGTGACTGAAGTTTATGCTTCACACATTACATCAAACTTATTTGAAAATTGTCCTGTATGACACTGACTGAGGCCAGTGGGAGGAAAAGTCCACATAAAATTGGTAGTTCTTCCTTGCAGATTTGAATGTTTTGTGATACAAACCCAAATGGCAGCATGCTACAGTGTATATGGAACCTGGTGCTGTCTAACCTAAGTGGCAGCCATTCTCCAGAGTTTCAGGCAGAAGTCTTTCCCAGGGTTATTGCCTCTGATCGTTTTAACTCTGGAGTTGCCAGTGTGGGTAACTATGGATAATTTAAGAAATAAATCAATCGGGCTATATCTAGGATCTCATGGACAACTTCTACTTGCTCAGTGAGCGTTTACCTTCTTCACCTATCTCCTGTGGGCCCCCCAAATGTGCTCCAAAGGGCAACCCTCTGGAGCAGATATTTTGTGGGGGTGCATGCACAGGGGACTGCCGGTAGGGAGGGGGAAGTCATTCTGCCTGTTCCACTGGTGGATGCACAGCAGGGCCACGCCAGATTCCAGTAGGCCCTCGGCCTAGTGTTCCCAATGGGCCCTCCCCTTGCACACTGCCTGCCCCACGCTTTGCTGCCATAATCTTGCCACCCAGCCCGGCCTCCTTTTGTTTTAGCTGGTGGCGGAGGCTGCTGTTCCTCCTCCTCCTCCTCCCCCTCCTCCCCCCTGCTTCCTGATTAGCCTTGCTGGCAAAAGGAAGCATGCAGCAGCCAGCTGGGTGAGTGTGCAGGCCCCGCAGTGCACCTTCTTAGAAGAAAATTATTTTTCCATATGATTTCAGTAGCAGCGATCTGAACTAATCACACACAGCCTTTGGAGGGGACACAGCCAATGAGGGCACAGGAGCAGTGAAAGGGCAGTTTTTGTATTGCTCCCATGCCCTTCTTGTCCATGTCCTTCCCCAAAGGCAGCATCTGATTTGTTCAGATCACACACTGCGGGACCTGAACACCTGCCCGGCCAGCTGCTGCAGCGCTTCCTTTTCCCAGTGAGGTGGGCCAGGCGAGGCGGCGGAGGCGGAGAGGGGACCAGCTGCTGCCATTGCAGTCCAGCCCTGTTGGCACTGCTGGTGATGGTGGTAGCTGAGGCTGTCTTCGCTGTTGGGAGGGGTCAGGGCAAGGGTGGGGCCTTCTGGCTAATTATGTCCTTTAAAATCCTTTAGGTGGAACAGATGCACTACAAAGACTTGTGCATTAAGCTAACTAATGAAATTCTAAGTGGCATAAAAGCACTCAAGCTCCGTGCATGGGAACCATCCTTTGCAGAAAAAGCGCTAAAGATACGAAAGAATGAACTCTGTGTTTTGAGGAAATCCGCCTACCTCAGGTCTTTGTCAACATTTGCGTGGATCAGTGCACCATTTCTGGTAAGATTTATTGGTATACCTTGTATCAGCCTTCCCCAACCTGGTGCCCTCCAGATGTTTGGATCTACAGCTCCCATCAGCCCCAGCCAACATGGCCAATGGTCAGAACTGATGGGAGTTGTAGTTAAAAAGATCTGGAGGGTGTCGTGATGGGGAAGACAGCCTTATATTTCTTCAGTACTCTGCCTTCTACCGTGACTAGACTGATACCTGTGGGAAGCTCATAAGCAAGGGCATAATGGAGAAAGTGATCCCCTGCCGATTGTCCCCAGCATCTGATGTTCAAAAGTATCTGGCCTCTGAACGTGGAAGCCCATGGTTTGGCTGTCATGACTCACAGCTATTGATAGGCCTCCCCTCCATGAATTTGTATAATCCTTTTAAAAAGTCATCTGAGCTAGTGGCCACCCCCAGCACGTTGTGGCAGTGAATTCCATAACATAACTACATATGTGTCAAGAAATGCTTTCTTCTGTCTGTCCTGGAACTACCGCCAATTGGATTCAGAGTGTGACCCTGAATTATAGAATACTTAGTTGTTGTTATGAAGTACGCCTGCTGGAGGTGATATTGCTTGTATTCTTTGGTATTATATTTGCACTTCCCTGGAATGGTGCCATGCTTTCTTCTTCTGTAGCACATCAGCATAACAAACAACTGAAGCTAATTATCCAGCCCAGGCTATTACGTTTTGTTCTTAAATTTCCAGTTAGGCTACTGCTCTTAAAAAATTAAGCCAGCTGGTGTTGCTTACTCAATATATTTTTCTGGCTTCCAGGTTGCCCTGACCACCTTTGCTGTCTTTGTCACTGTGGATGAAAATAATATCCTTGATGCAGAGAAAGCCTTTGTGTCTCTCTCCTTGTTTAATCTTCTAAGGTTTCCACTCAACATGCTGCCCCAGGTTATTAGCAATGTTGCACAGGTAAGAATGGTGCTGGTCCTTAAAAAAAAGAATCCCCCCCCCCGAATGCAAACAAGATTCTGGGAGTGGGCATCTGGGCCGAAGTAGACATGACCACGGTGGTCCTGTTGGTTTAAATCCAATGCCTGAGTCATATAGGGGCCACCGCAATGTATGCCTTGAGCACACCCAAACTGGAATTCTGTAAGGAGCTCTGTGTAGGGCTGCCTCTGAAAACTGTTCAAAAGCTTTAGTTGGTATGGAATGTATCCACCAGACTGTTGACTGGAGTGGGCCACGGAGCACATTACAGCAGTTTTACAACAGCTACATTAGCTCTGAGTTGGTTTCTGGGTGCTCTTCAAAGTGCTGGTCCTAAACTTGAAAGCTCTAAGAGAGCCTTCCGTCTAGAACCTGGTGCCCTCTAGATGTTTTAGACTTCAGCTCCCAGCTTTCCTGACCATTAGCCATTCTGGGTGAGGCTGATGGGAGCTGAAGTCCAAAATATGTGGAGGGCACCAGGTTGAGAAAAGCTGCCCTAAGTGGTATAGGTCCTGAAGACTTGAAGATCCTCCTTCTCCCATATGAGAACATTACACCAATTTTACAGCTGCTACATTGTCACATTGAGATCTTCCTCAGAGGTTCTGCTGTGTCTGCCTACTCCATCTAAAGTCCAGTGGGCAGCCACACAGAACAGGGCCTTTTCAGTGGCGGTCCCAACATTGTAGAACTCCCTCCCTGTGCCTCAACGATGTGCCTCGATCCTCCCTGTTTTGCTTTTGGTGATTGGTTAATGAAGCTCTGAAGGGCTTTTGGAAATGTATGATGGCTGTGGTGTGGATTTGTATTATTTGCTGCTATTAATTACTTTTAGTTTGCTGTTTTGGTTATGTTGCAATTTGTATATTTTGTATTTGATCTGAATTGTTTGTTAGCTGCTTAACAGGTTTTAAATGGGAAAATGAGACATAAATGTAAATAGACAAATAAATAAATATAAGATGGGGATGGGAATCCAATTTTTAGAGCAGAAGAGGCCCACAGGGGAGCCGAGCTGAATTGTCTTCACAGTCACCCCTTGCTTTCCTATCCACCTCCGTGCTTTTCTTTCAGCCAAGCTTGCTTGCAGCATTGGAAGCAAGTATTTTGCTGAAGAGAAAAGGACTAGGAGTGGGATAGAGATCATAACTGGAGGAGGAAGCGGCCTGTAGGAAGAGAGCTTAGCACTCCCACTCTTGCACTAAAATGCTCTAAAATCAGACACACATACACAGATCCTGCTTTATACATCATTGCTTAAACCTGGGACTGCCCCCAAGTGAACCTGCCGCTGGTGTGTATAATTTCAGCCTGGGTCAAATCTTGTTATGCTGTGTCTGAAGACAGAAGGTTAATGACATGGATTAGCTGCTACCCATTGCACCACCAAAGCCATCTGAGGGTCAGGCTAATAACCTCCCTAATCCACGCACAGGGAATGCACAAGATGCTGCCCTCCCTGTACCACCTTTTAGGCCGAATGCACAAATTGTTCTTTCTCATTAAAATGACTGTGTGTGTGTGTGTGTGTTCCCCAGGCAAGTGTTTCTCTGAAGAGGATTCAGCACTTCTTGTCGCATGATGAACTTGATCCAAACTGTGTGGAAACCAGATTAATTACTCCAGGTAAAACACTTGGCTGGTAGGTGTAGCACAGAGGATGGGGCGGAAAGGTTTCATTTGTGTGCTGCACTTAGATTGCAACACCTAAAAAATCCTAACCAAATGCTCTTTTATGCATGCATGGGAAGACTGCAGCAGGACTGGTAGCTTAGATGAGTTTTAGGCATCACAAATCAAACATCTGAGATGAAACCTGGATGTCTCCTCTTACACAATGCTCTTCTGTGGAGTCAGTTTACACATTCAGGTGTGAACCAGCACTTCATACTGATGCTACAGATGTTTCTGGCTGTTCCCCTTTATGATGCATTTCCACTGATGGTTTTGTTCACATGTTATGCTAATTGGCATTGGTATAAACTGGGGAAGGTGTTAAAAGCTTTCCCTGAGACATTGGGTCAGAGTCATGCAGACAGCAAACAGACGGGCTGAACAAGCTCAGCAGCAGCATTTAGTAAGGCATTGCAAGTCTTGTGTTCAAAGGACATTATAGAAACCTTGACTAGTTGATTTCTCATTACTATGGATCATTCTGATGGAAGTGTATGGAGTTGTACAGAATTTGGGGTTTCTGAGAACCTCTTCCTGTGATACTGCAGCATTGAGGGAACCATTCCAATGGCTTCACCCCATGGTACTGCACTAACCTTGGGTCCAGTTGAACAAGTCCTTCCCATCTGGTTATTACTTTGCCTTCCTGGCCAGACAACAATAGAGTGGGAAGGACTCACATGATTGGCCCAACCCACATAATGGCAGCTGTTCAAATAGTATCACAGCTACATTTATTTTATTTATTTATTTTAAATTAAAAACTTACCTGGCTGTTGTTGTTGTTTTCCAAAAAAGAAACTCAAAGCAGCTTACAGCAGTAAAATACACATACAATAAAGCCAAATCCACAAAATGCAGTAAACAGCCAACAACAAATACCAACAACATAAAAAACCCCAAATAAAATACAAAATCACTGAAACCAACAACTCATAAACCCTCAAAAAAGAGAAAACACAGGGAAGGGAATGTAGCTTTACCTTTTAATTTTGCTACATCATAATTTGTTTTGAGGTTTAGAAGAGAGCTTTGGGAGAAAACATCTTGGAATTGTGTATAGCTTCACTTCCCTAGGTATGAGACTGAGACTGTGTTGTGCATTGTTAATAGTTCATGTCAAATAAGTTTTTGTTTTATTTTGTGTTTTAATCTATATGCCTTTGAACTGAACAATGCCAGCGATTCTATGTAGCTACCTCTCGCCGATTAAAGCGGCTCGAATCAGTTAGCAGGGCCCCCAAATACTCCCATTTTTCAGAAACTGGCATGGGAACAAGTATCATCCGAGCTTACAGAAGAGAGATGTCCTTTGTGATTCACCTTTGTGTCACTGATGTAAACCATCAGAAAAGTTACTATCCTGGAATTGTATCCAGCAGGTGAAACCAAGCTTTGATATATTTTTATTTGATTTTCATTTTATACTGTAGTTTTAAACTTTTAGGGTGCAATCCTATGCGTGCTTAGATAGAAAAATGTCTTACCTCCCAGCATGCCCCAGCCTGCTATGAGAATCGTCAATTTTTTTTCTGTCAAAACACACATAGGTTTTTGCCCTTAAACTTTTATATTATATTTTATCTTGTTGCATTTTATGGTTTTTATTGTTGTGAACCAGCTTTGGCTGTTGGGCAGTGGAGAAATGAAACGAAACAAATAAATAAATAATATTTATTTTAGTTTTAGTTCCATCTTCTGAATTGGCTAAATGGCATTTTCCTCTATTGCGTTCCATGCTAATGCATCTATGTACTTGGATAGGAGACGAAGAATCAGATGGGAATCAGGCTTCCTGCATTGAGCAGGAGGTTGGACTTGATGGTCTTGTAAGCCCCTTCTAACCCTATGAATCTATCTCATTTAGTAGGTGGCTAGGAGTTAGAGCTGAATTTGTAGGGAACTGTACTGTATTTTTTGTAGCCCTTTTTGCTGCATTGAGTAAAAATAATCTGAGTGCTGGCCTGGTTGGACTTTGTGTCTTATGCTCTGCAGGTGTATAGAGTGTGTTTCAAAAGATAGGTGGAGGAACTGAAGTCTCATTATAGTGTGACATTTTCATTAAGAATCTTGGGTTTAATTGCACATTGCTGCAGTGTTTCTGCTGTTGTGGGGGGAAAGCAGAACTGGCGGAGGAGGGAACACACTGGATGAAATAAATGCAGGAAAAATGGAAAGATGATAAAGAACAAAACGGAATAAATGGGAAACTTTTGTGAAGACACTGCAGTGTGAAGGCATTTGTCCAATGCATTTGGAAGGCATTTGTCCAATGCTGTATGAAGGCATTTGTCCAATCAATTTTTTTGTATTAAAAGCTCTACCATGTACTTAAGGAAAAGAAGATCATGCACATGTAGAGGTTTGCCTGTCCAGCGCCTCTTGGTATTTGAAGAGAAACTGCGCCAAGGTTTTAACACTATCTTCAGTATCTTTTCTCCTGAAGAGCATTTAGTTAAGGATGTCATATTATGGTAGCCACCAGCTTGGACAATCTATCAGGGATTTAAGCATACTTTCAATAAGGAGTGGGGCCATCAATTTTAGTGAGAGCATGATAGATTATATATGGCTTTGAAATCATGACAAGAAAGACTGGGTTTCACTTTAAAAGGTGCATTGCTATAGCTCAGCTGCAAAGTTGCAATCTTTGAAGGGGAAATTGCTTTGTGAAATTCTCAGACCTATACTACGACATCTCATCAGATCCAAAGATGTGAATGATGCCTCTCAGCCTTAAAAGCTATGAATGTTGATTTGGTGGGAAAGAGAGGCACATTGATTGAATCTCTATCCCAAGTAAGAGTGGGACCACACATTAAAATTGGCAAAGCAATAAATTCTACCATTATGCATTTATATTAAATGGAATATAAGAAATAGTGATATTCATGATGATAATATATAATAAGGCCTTAGAAAGTTTCAGGAAAATGGAAAGTGGTGATATTCTTGATAATGTATAATATAAGCCCTTAGAAAGTTTCAGGAAAACTGAAGATGGTGTAGTTTATTGGATGTTTTCCTCATGTTTAGATAGAGGAATGTTAGGCCTACTCAAATGCTGCAGTTGTAAGCATGGGAAGCTACAGGGTTTAGAACAGGTGTGCACAACTTTGCTGTGGCCCCCATGGGTGTCCTGAGGCCAACACTGAATTCCCCCCATGTCTTCCCCACATGTACTCTCCACTTCCTCCCCCAGATATCCTCATATAGATTGCTCTTTCCACATCACTGCTAGAAGTGAGGAAAAAGCATCCCAGGATTGCTGGGATGTGTGTGTGTGTATTTCTCTGTGTGTGTGTGTGTGTATGGCCCCTGAACCAGCACCACATGCAGCCCTCAGAGCCAAAAAGGTTGTGTACTCCTGTTTTAGAGGCCAAGTCCCTCCCCTCCTTGACTGTCTTCCTGAGGGAGGGGAGGCAATAGCTGAAAGAGATAGAGGGGATATCAAAGAGAGGATAGTAGCGAAGATCATCCATGCTACTCCTCTTTTATGTCTTCGCTATTGCCTTCTTTTTTAATATCTCCTCTACCTGTCACTTTTAGTAGCCACAATCATCTTCCCAAAGCGGCGACACATTTTTATCATTGCTTAGGTGACACTGTCTCTAAACTGGATGGTACGAATGACCTCTGACCTGGAGAGCAACACTGTGGCTATAGGAAGAGTGAAGGAATACTCAGAAACTGAAACTGAGGTCAGTTCTAAGAGTTTGAATAGTGAATTTTCCTTCTGGAAACATAAGTTCTTAAGAACTTTCATTCTCACATGTGAGACTTAAATACATACAGTGGTATGTATGGCAAATATATAATGTCTAGTGTTATGTCTGGCTCTAAACAAATTTGTATTCTAATATAAAAGCATACAATTCCACTCAGGTTCATGAAGGGCATTTGGCCTGTAGACCACTTACATGCATAATATGATTTGACTGTGTTCTGTAAACAATGTGTTTTGTCATTTTTGTCAAGCAGCAGCTATGAAACAGATATGACAATGACCTGGTTCACAGGATCAAAATAAGCCACCTTGGCTTATTTAAACCACAGTGGCTTATTTAAATCATGGCATGTGCCGGGTGTGCGGGGGTATGAGTTCCTTCATTCCCTGCCTGGGTGCAGCTTGTCATGACATCCAAACCCAAGTGGCATGGCTTGTTGAAGGGGGAAGCAACCCTCCAATAACCCATGGGCTGTTGGAGGGTTGTTTCCCCCTCCAACAAGACATGCCACCCGGGTTCAGACGACACGACAAGCCATGCCCTGTCAGTAATTATTGAAATTGTGCCCCACGCAGGCCGCAATTTAAATATATTGATCATGCGAACTGGCCAGTTGCTGTTCATGTAGAATCAAAATGTTGCCGCTAGTCATCTGCAGAAAGAGCAAGGTTGGCTATAAATGCAAGTAATTTTAGTCACTTCATACAGTTCACATGGGTGCTCTGCTGGACAGTGTACTCTTAGTTGCTGGAAATGTGGTGTGTGGTCTGTTCTACTCAAAGTTAAGTACTTTGAAACTGGATTGATTGCAGTGGGAGGGAGTTAACCATGTTAAACACTCCCATTGATATAAATAGTGTTTAAAAGTGTGTATCTTGGGCGGGGTTGCACTCCTACTGATTAGACTGTTATCTACTTGAGGTTGTCTTAAAGACATCTGCATTTCCAACTAATCCACTCTCTGACTATCCAAATAAGTTATATATTCTGTTCTGCCCTGATGAAGAGAGATATGCAACTTGGAAACTTGCATGTTCCCTTACCAATGGGAAACATATGATAAAAGACATCATGCTACTTACATTAGTATCTCTGATAGCATTTAACAAAAACATGCATATCTTTGGAAGAATAAAGGCACAATCCTATGCATGCTAAGGCAGCAAAAAGTCCTACATGCTGCATGCTGGGAGTTGCAGGACAGTTTTCTATTTAAACATGCATAGGATTGTGCCCCTAGCCTCTCAAATATGCTCTTTCCATATTTTTATTTGTTTATTTTATTGACAATATTTATATACCATTCCACATCAAAAGATTTCAGAGTGGTGAACAACAAAGATAAAAGAATAAAACACCATGTTAAAAAAGTTAAAATATTTTAAAAGAAACAAATTCTGAGTTTAATAAACCACGGCTGATCACTCAAGAAAGGGCTCTCAAAATAACAATGTTTTCAGGAGGTGCCGAAAGGCGAAAGCAACATACCTTTGGTGCCTACCTGACCTCTGAAGGCAGGGAGTTCCACAGGAAGGGGGCCACCTCACTGAAGGCTCTTTTCCTGGTGCATTTTAGCTGGGCCATGGGTTCATGTGGAACCACCAGGAGCAAGCCCTCTGACGACCCCAGTGACTGGGCAGGTTGGTAAAGAAAATGTGCTCACTCAGAAATCCTGGTCCCAAGTTGTTTAAGGCTTTGTGCACCAGTATGAATACCTTAAACGTGGCCTGGTAGTGAATAGGCGGCCAGTGCAGTTCCCTCAGCAAAAGAGTTACATGTTGAAAAGGGGAAGCTTCCGACAACAGCTGAGCTGCTGCATTCTGCACTAGCTCCAGCTTCTGGGCCCTCCTTAAGGGCAGCTGCACATAGAATGCATTACAGTAATCCAGTCTTGAGGTTACTAATTCCTGTGCTACTGTGGCCAAGCTATCCCTGTCCAGGAGAGGCCATAGCTGGCGAACCAGCCAAAGCTGGTAAAAGGCACTCTGAGCTGTCGCAGCCCCTTGGGCCCTCAGCAACAGTGATGGAACTAGGAGTACCCCAGACCATGAACCTGGTCTCTCAGAGGGAGTGCAACCCCATTCAGAGCAGGCAGTGAGCCTATCTCCTGGACATGAGAACTCACCCACAGGGCTTCCAGCTTGCCAGGATTCAGCTTCAGTTTATTGGCCCTCATCCAGCCCATTACTGAGTGTTGGCACTGATCCAGGACTTGCACAGCCAATCCTGATTCAGATGTCACAGGGAGATAGAGCTGCATGTCATCAGCATACTGATGGCATTTAGTGCCAAATCCCCTAATGACTGCTCCTAGCATTCATATAGATGTTAAACAACATTGGGGACAAGATGGTGCCCTGCGGCACCCTGTAGCTCAATTGCCAAGGGGTCAAGCAATAGTCACCCAGTATTACTCTCTGAAATCAGCCCCATAGGGAGGACTGGAACCACTGTAATAGAGTGTATCCGATACCCATCCCACGGAGTTTATCCAGGAGGAGATACCATGGTCGATGGTATCAAAAGCTGATGAGAGATTGAGCAGAATCAAGAGGCTTGCACTCCCCCTTTTTCTCTCTTGATAAAGGTCATCCATCAGCGTGACCAAGGCTGATTCAGTCTAATCAGCCTTGGTCTGATTAGACACTCTTGGAGGTTAATCGGTATCCTCCAAGAGCGCCTGCAGTTGCATATAGTAGACTAAAGCTGGTTGAAAGAAGGGGTACTAGTGCACCCCTCAGTGTGGGTATCCTTTGTGTAATTAATCAGTCACACAAGATGTTACATGCTATAGCAGAGCAACAGATACTTGTATCATCTGTGACTCTCATCCTTGGTGGTGGTGTGTCCACAATGGTGTACATTGAACCAGTGTATGTACATCTTCCTTTAAATAATTCCGCAAGCAAGCAATGTAAATTAGAAGTCTGTGTTAATCTTTAGTGGGGAAGACTTAGGGTGCAATACTTTGCATGTTTAGACACAAAAAAGTCCTACAATTGTGTCCTTATTCAACAACCTTATTCAACTATCCTCAAACTGTTAATATAGTATAGTACTTTGATACTAAATGTATTACTATAAGGCTAACACAGTATGATAAAACTCTCTCTCCACCACCCCCTCCAGGCTCCCTGGATAACTGAAGACAAAAGACCATCAGACGACTGGCCCACCCAAGGGGAAGTGGAATTTGCAAACTATTCTGTAAGGTATAGGAAAAGCTTGGACTTCATGCTGAAAGACCTCAGCCTGCATGTGAAAGGTGGAGAAAAGGTACGATCTTAGCATAGCCGTTTAGTTGCCTTGAATAGAATCAAATTTTCTGTTCAGTAACCTGACTTTACAAGCCAGCTCTTCGGCTTAATTCAGTGTACGTGTAGGAACACTGCAAGCTGCCTTATAGACCATTGGCCCATTTGTCTACACTGACTGGCCATGGCTCTCCAAGGTCTCCAATGGAGAGAGAGAAAGCGAAAGAGAGCACAAAGAGGAAAGGTCTGTGTGGGTACAAGATTGGGTGGAGTTTGGAAAAAAAACTATTTCTTTTGCTGCTTGCAGAACAGCTGATCAGCTGTAGTTTTTGGTATAAGAAGGACCAGAAACATAGGAAAAATTTACAGGAAGGTACAGGAAGGACTTGAAACATTTACAGGAAGGTACAGGACCTTTGATTTAGGTATGACCTAAATCATATCCCTTATGAATATACAGTGGAGGTGATGAATAGATTTCAGGGATTAGACCTGATAGACAGAGTGCCTGAGGAACTATGGACGGAGGTCCGTAACATTGTTCAGGAGGCAGCAACTCAATCCATCCCAAAGAAAAAGAAATGCAAGAAAGCCAAGTGGCTGTCTGATGAGGCTTTACAAGTAGCTGAGGAAAGAAGGGAAGCGAAAAGCAAGGGAGAAAGGGGAAGATATATCCAACTGAATGCAGATTTCCAGAGAATAGCACGGAGAGACAAGAAGGCCTTCTTAAATGAACAATGCAAAGAAATCGAAGAAAACAATAGAATGGGAAAGACCAGAGATCTCTTCAAGAAAATTGGAGATCTCAAGGGAACATTTTGTGCACAGACGGGCATGATAAAGGACAAAGAAGGCAGAGACCTAACAGAAGCAGATGAGATTAAGAAGAGGTGGAAAGAATACACAGAAGAACTATACAGGAAGGATCTTAATGTCCCTGATAGCCATGATAGTGCGGTCATTGAACTTGAGCCGGACACCCTGGAGAGTGAAGTCAAGTGGGCCTTAGGAAGCATTGCTAACAACAAAGTTAGCGGAGATGACAGTATTCCTGCTGAGCTATTTAAGATCCTAAAAGATGATGCTGTTAAAGTGCTGCACTCAATATGCCAACAAATTTGGAACATTCAACAGTGGCCACAAGACTGGAAAAGGTCAGTTTACATTCCAATTCCAAAGAAGGGCAATGCCAAAGAGTGCTCAAACTACCGCACAATTGCGCTCATTTCACATGCCAGCAAGGTGATGCTCAAAATCCTACAAGCTAGGCTTCAGCAGTATGTGAACCGAGAACTACCAGAAGTACAAGCTGGGTTGCGAAGAGGCAGAGGAACTAGAGATCAAATCGCCAACATTCGCTGGATCATGGAGAAAGCAAGAGAATTCCAGAAAAATGTCTATTTCTGCTTCATTGACTATGCTAAAGCCTTTGATTGTGTGGATCACAACAAACTCTGGCAAATTCTTAAAGAGATGGGAGTACCAGACCACCTTACCTGTCTCCTGAGACACCTGTACAAGGGCCAAGAAGCAACAGTAAGAACCAGACATGGAACAACCGAGTGGTTCAAAATTGGGAAAGGAGTACGACAAGGCTGTATATTGTCGCCCTGCTTATTTAATTTATATGCAGAGTACATCATGAGAAATGCCGGGTTGGATGAATCACAGGTCAGAATTAAGATTGCCGGGAGAATTATCAGCAACCTCAGATACGCAGACAATACCACCCTAATGGCAGAAAGCGAAGAGGATCTAAAGAGCCTCTTGTGGAGGGTGAAAGAGGAGAGTGCAAAAGCTGGTTTGAAACTCAACATTAAAAAAACTAAGATCATGGCATCTGGCCCCATCACTTCCTGGCATATAGAAGGGGAAGAAATGGAAGCAGTGACAGATTTTATTTTCTTGGACTCCAAGATCACCGCAGACGGTGACTGTAGCCATGAAATTAAAAGATGCTTGCTCCTTGGAGGAAAGCTATGGCAAAACTAGACAGCATAGTAAGAAGCAGAGACATCATCTTGCCGACAAAGTTTCGTATAATCAAAGCTATAGTTTTCCCAATAGCAGCGTATGGCTGTGAGAGCTGGACTATAAGGAAGGCTGAGCGCCGAAGAATTGATGCTTTCGAACTGTGGTGCTGGAGAAGACTCTTACAAGTCCCCTGGACTGCAAGGAGGTCAGATCAGTCAATCCTAAAGGAAATCAGATATGCAGTCAATGACTGCTCATGAGAAGGACAGATACTGAAGCTGAAGCTCAAATATTTTGGCCACCTAATGCGAAGAGAAAAGTCACTGGAAAAGACCCTGATGCTGGGAAAGATTGAAGACAAAAGGAGAAGGGGACGGCAGAGGATGAGATGGCTAGATAGCATCACCAATGCAATGAATATGGACTTGAGCTAGGGATGGACGAAAGTAACTTACCTGTCCTCGAAGCTTGTTCGCGGTGGGGGGGAGGCGCTTTGCTGCTCCCCCCGCAAAGTTCAGGCCGGGGTGGGGAGGCTTCCCGCCTCGCCCGGCCAAAATTCAGGCCGGGGGGAGGCTTCCCACCTCGCCCGGCCGAAATTCAGGCCGGGGAGGAGGTGCCTCGCCTCGCCCGGCCGCGAACTCAAAAGTTTTTGTTTTGTTTTTAATGCCCCCGTGATAGGCTATGTGACGATTAACGTAGCCTATCACGGCTAGATCTGCAAAGTCAGCCGTGATAGGCTACGTTAATCGTCACGTAGCCTATCACGGGTGACTTTAAAAAAAATTTTTAAAAAGCGCGTACGCTAATGGCGGCCCCCATAGGGAGCCGCCATTATCCGTACGCGCTTTTTTTTTTTTAAAGTCACCCGTGATAGGCTACGTGACGATTTACGTAGCCTATCACGGCTGACTTTGCAAATCTAGCCGTGATAGGCTACGTTAATCGTCACGTAGCCTATCACGGGGGCGTTTTTTTTTTTTTCTTTTATTGCAATGGTGGCGGCGGCAGCCGGTCGAAAGACCGGCTGCCGCTCCCGCCCCGGACGAACACCCGCCGAACCGCCGGCCAGACCCGCCGCCGGGAGGGACATTCAGCAAAGGTAAGTCCCGTCCCGGGGGGTGTGCGGGGGGCGGGGGGTGTGCGGAGAATTTCTCCCCGAAACTTGTTCGGGGGGCTGAACACATTGGCGCTTGGCCCCCCCAAGTTTCGGGGAGAAATTCTCCGCCAACTCTAACTTGAGCACACTCCGGGAGAGAGCACAGGACAGGAAGGCCTGGCGTGCTATGGTCCATGGGGTCACAAAGAGTCGGACACGACTGAACGACTGAACATCAACAACAACAGGAGGAGAGCAAGCGAGCGAGGAGCCCTATTGATGAAGTGTCTCAGCCCCAGTGACAAAGTGTCAGCACACAAGAGAGTTAAGCACCTGTGTGAGTTTATCAACAGGGTGAGGAAGGCAGGGCGGTCGACTCTTCCCTCCCTACTCATAGTAAGTAACTGTAAATAAAGAACTATAAATAAATTCCCCACCTTTACCTAGTAACCACTAGGTTTTCCAGGTATACAGACCAGTAAAACCAACATGAAGGTATAAAACGAGTTATGAAAGTAGAAAGCCAGCAAGGTTGTGGGGACTATTCAGTGTATTGCACTGAGTGCCACATGTATGACTAGCTTCCTGCTGGACAGAAGTCGTGGGTGTGTGTTTGGTGTAATGATCTCCTGGCTCTCAGGGAACAAGTTTGTTCCCTTGAAGCCAAGGTTGCCGACCTGGAGAAGCTAAGAGAGACAGAGAGATTGGTGGATGAGACCTTCAGGGACCTAATAGCAGTCCTACTCCCTGGGTGACAGCTCCTCTGTGGTCATGGAGAATGGGGCTCTTGGGGAAGCAGGGTGCCATTCTGAGGCAGAGGGAAATGAGGGAGTCTTAAAGGGGACCCATTCCTTGGAAGACAAGGAAATATCCTCTTGCACCAAGGATGTGCCTCTTGGGGAGGGGGGCTTGTGGTAGTGGGAGATTTGCTCATTAGACACATAGACAGCTGGGTTTGTGATGGGCATGTAGACTGCATGGTAAATTGCCTGCCTGGTTCAGAGGTTGCGGATATCACACACCGTCTAGGTATCCTAGTAGATAGTGCCGGTCATAGTACTGATGATGTGGGGAAATGTAGTTGTAGTTGGAAACCAAATGTAGTTGGAAACCAAATTTAGGTTGCCAGATAGGAGGTTGAAATCCAGGACCACCAAGGTGGCTTTCTCTGAAATGCTACCTGTTCCATGTGCAGGGCCAGCTAGACAGGTGAAACTGAGGAATCTCAATGCATGGATGAGACAGTGCTGCAGGGAGGAGGGGTTCAGATTTGTTAGGCACTGGGGAACATTTTGGGACAAGACAGGCTTGTCCAAGAGGGAAGGGCTCCACTTGAGCCAAAATGGAACCAGACTGCTGGTGCTAAACATAAAAAAGGTGGCAGAGCAGCTTTTAAACTAAACCCTGGGGGAAAGCCAACAGAAGCTGGGAAGCATCCGGTTCAAGTTAAATCATCCCTAAGGGGTGAAAATGAAAATGTTTTCAATTGCCCAAATGTAGAAGGAGAAGAAATAGGTCATGAGTATATGATGGAACATAACAGCCAGTCAAAGAGGCCTAAGTGCCACAGCAGAAGATGCACGCACCAGAGATATGTGGGGAGGGACACCATGTATAGGTGTTTCTAGCAAATGCTAGAAGCTTCTGAGCCAAAACAGGAGAGTTGGAGTGCCTGGTTTTAAAGGAGAACCTGGATATAGTGGGTATCATGGAGACCTGGTGGAATGGAGAGAACCAGTGGGATACGGTAATCTCTGGATATAAACTCTACAGGAAGGACAGGGAAGGGCATACTGAGGGAGGCTTTGCTCTGTATGTCAAAGAGGGCATAGTGTTGAGCAGACTACAACACCTACAAGGGGCAGACTCTTCCACAGAAGCGCTGTGGGTGACAATACCGGGCACCAAAACTAATTTAGTACTAGGAACGTGCTATCATCCCACAGACCAGAATACTCAGGGCAACCTTGAGATGGAAAATGAAATCAGGGAGGCATCCAAATGAGGAAGTGTTGTAATAATGGAAGACTTCAGTTAACCCCACATTGACTGGATAACTGCACATTCCAGTCATTACAAAGAGGTGACATTTCTCAATGCCCAAATGTTTGTGCCCTAGAAGATTTGGTCATGGAACCAACCAAAGGGGAGGCGACCTTGGATTTAATCCTAAGTGGTGTCACCCAGGACCTAGTATGAGATGTTGTTGAACCAATTGGTAACACTGACCACAGTGCTATCAGTTTTAATATGTACATTTAAGTGGAAAATTGCCAAGGAAGTCTAACACAGTCACATTTGACTTTAAAAGAGGAAACTTCTCTAAAATGGGAGGACTGGTTGAAAGGAAATTAAAACGGGGCATCAAGAGGGTTAAATCCCTTCAAAATGTTTGGAGGTTACTCAAAACCACAATATTAGAAGCTTATCTAAAATGTACCACAGGTTAGGAAAGGTAGCATCAAGTCCAAGCATGGTTAATGAGCAGTGTCAAGGACGCAATTAGAGAAAAGAAGGCTTCCCTCAGAAAATGGAAGCCTTGCCCAAATGCGGGAAACAAAAGGGAGCACAAACTTGCACAAAGGCGATGCGAGCAGACAATAAGAGATGCAAAAAACCATTTTGAAGAGCATATTGCTAACAACATCAAGGCCAAAAATAAAGAATTTTTTAAATGTATCAGAAGCAGGAAACAGCTAGGGAGGCAGTTGACTATTGGATGACAATGGAGTTAAAGGAGGACAGAAAGAGGACAAGGAGATTGCAGAGAAGCTGAACGAATTCTTCTCATCTGTCTTCACTGCAGAAGTAGCCCTTCGCTGCTGGACTAGATGGGCCCTTGGTCTGATCTAGCACGGTTCTTACATTCTTATAACCGGGGAAAAATATTTTTCATAAAATTCCTAAGACTTTTCAAGGTTTTTATGAAAAATAAATTTTTGAAGGGGGCAGGGAGTAGAAAGCTTTGTCGGTGCCTTTGGAGGTCCCTGCGGGCAGCATGTTGGGGACCACTGCTTTATCCCATTTTGGGACTGGAATATCTGAAGGATCCATATGGGATTCTCCCACTTATTAAGAACTTCAACAAAGGCCATCCTTTTTGTGCCCTAGCAACCCCTGAAATACTTCTAGTCAGGAAGAGGGAAAGTGCCTTTTAAATAGCAGTACTCCAGCTTTGGAACTTCCTCCTGAGGGTACCTCGTTGATGGCCTTTCACCTCATTGTAAAGACTTTCCTTTTTAGGAAAGCTTTTGGTTAAATATTTTAAATGTTGGAAGCTATTTTAAAAAGTTATTTGTATGATAATTAGTTTAATCTCTGCTGCTTTTGAGTTCTTAGTGGTATTTAATTTTCTTAATTTATTATTCTTGGCCACCTTGAAGTCTTCTGAGGAAAGGCAGGGTCAAAATGTTTTATCTGTGGTGCAATCCTATGCATGTTTGGACAGAAAAATGTCTTATAACTCCCAGAATGCCCCAGCCAGAATGCTGGCTGGGGCATGCTGGAAGCTGAAGGACTTTTTCTGTCTAAACATGCATAGGATTGTGCTCCTAATTAATTAATTATAAATGTTGGATGGAATGTGTGGCTGCTGCTGACCCAGAACTCTCCTTCACAATCCTGGTAAGGTTTAGAAAAAGAAACAAGTGGACCCCATCATGTTCAACAAGCCACCCGGGCTGGGTTTGCACGAGAGGACAAACCACATCGCCAAGGGTAATTATGCAAATCTGCCCCCCTCCCAGCACACAACCAGCATGTGTGTGTCTGTGGGGGATAAATAAGCCTGTGTGGCTTATTTCCCATCTGTGATAGTACAAACCCAGTCATTGTCATATGTTCCTTTTTTCTAAACATCACTGGAGCATTGTGTAAGAGGGATACAGGTCTGCATCTAGCCATCTACCATACAGTACCAAAGTAATCAAATAGACTTCAGCAGCAGGAAGGGAAGAAATGGGTACAAAACTAGGGGGTGACGGTCTGGAAGGACCCAACAAATTATGAAAAATGGTAGTGTTGTAGTGCCCATATAGGAAACCCACTCAAAATAATAGGAGCAATGTTCTTTATCTGCAGCCAAGCCCTTATTCAGCTGATTTCACCAAGTAGAGAAGTCCTCTCAAAACACAACAGAGGAAACTAGAATTCTGTGGCAAACAGTACTGAAATTTACCGTTTAAATACACCTCGCTTTTGCAGAATGCTTTACAATTTTTTTCTGTCCACCCTCTAACAGCCTCATGAGGCTGTCACTGGCATTGGAGGTAAGCTGCTGTGGCTGAGACAGACTTGCCCAAGACCAGGCAGGGAGTCTTGAGGGCGTGGTGAGCCGTGATCCTAGCTCTCCCAGGTTCAACTCCCAGTACTTGTCCACTGTGGATTTCACGTTTTCACGATTTTTTTCTAATTATGTGGGTTAGAAATATTCTCTTTTTAAAAGGGGAGAGAGAGGTCCTTGTAATCTAAAAAAGCTGTTGGACTCTGCAGTTATCAGTGGACCTTGTGACAATGGGAAGTCCACTACTGGTTTAGCAACCTGTCATCAGAAAGATATTTTTCTGAAATATAAACATTTTCCCTCTTGTTTTGCAGGGTCCTTGTTCTAGACAAAGGAGCAATTGCCGAATTTGACACACCTTCAAGTCTCATAGCATCCAGAGGAATTTTCTATGGTATGGCCAAAGATGCTGGATTGATTTAACAGGACAGTTGCTATATATATATCATCAAAAGACTAGTCATTGGATGGGGGTGGGGGGGTTACTCCAAAGCAATACCTGAATGTACTATACTTTTCAAAACAGCATTTCTGCCAGATTATGGTGATACAGGAGCAAAACGTTTCATATGCCTGGGAGAACCAGAAAAGTTAATTTTATATTTTTAAACATATTTTCTATATAGTGATGTATTTTTTTTAATCGACAAGCATCCTGGTGAGAAAATGGATGTATGTATGTAGTGTGTGTGTGTGTGTGTGTATGCATAGCACATAACTGTATTCTGTTCTTTTTCTAGTAAATTACTTCTAGAGATACAAAACACTAGAGTCTCCCTGGGTAAACGCCATTGTTATCTGCAGTCTGTTTTCAGAGACAATAGTGAGGATTCCTCTCCCCGCCTCCTCCCCAGTCCCCAGAATGGGTGGGGCTTATGATTTGCAGGGCCGAGGAGGTGGGGCCCACAGAGGTGGCACAAGTCTCTGTGGGCCAGATATGGAGTCTCTGAAGGTTCCACACCCCTGAGCTACCGGCACTGAACACACAGAAGGAGGGTTCTGCATTTGTATCCTTAGATGGATGCGAAACTCTGCATGTGCGGTTCCCCTCTTTGAACAAGCAGCTGAGGCTTGTGTGCATGGAACTCACTTTTAAAAAGCTAAAATCTTGATAACCAGCTATTTTGGGGGAGGGAGCTGATTGGTGAGGATTTAACTTTTAAAGAAGAGATTTGCACATGCTCTTTTAGACTGGACTGCCTGTTCCTAGTGGGATGCAATTTTACTTTGAGTAGTGTTGGTGTCAGGAGTGCCCTAGCGGCCTCTTTCAGTACACTCCAATAGCCAACTCAAGACACAGACGAAAGGATTCTTTTCAAGGCTTTAATCCTTTTACAACTTAATGACTCTTTCAGATGCTAATCACCAGCGACTAAGCAAGGAACAGCAGAGTTAGCCTATGCTCCGAGTAGGCAGTTGATCCCCGTTTGAAGGACAGTCACTTGAAGACCCTGAACTTATGGGCTAGGGAGAGATCCTCCCTCTTTCCCTTGGGTCCACGGGAGGCGGCCGTTGCTTGCGCACCAAACGGGTGCTATGCCTCCTTTCCGCACCCTCCATCGCTCGTCGCTCCCTGCGTCTGCATCGAGCGTCTAGCAAGCCCCCCTCCCGCACTTTCTCACTGCTAGGATCACTATCTCAGGAATGCCAGCAGGAGGAATCTCTGCCAGCTGCTGTGCCTGTGAGGGATGAGCTGGCTCCTCTCCCATGGATTGCTGGTCCTCCTCAGAATCAGAACTGCTCTGGGGTTCTATCAGCTCAGTTTCCACCCTGACAGTTGGTACCTGGAAAACGCCTCATGTCTTCATCTCAGATCATAGCTGGGGTCATTAATCTGGCCCCAAACTGTATAGTTCAAAGGTTAACACCAGTACCTTAAATTTAGCTTGTGTGTGTACAATTGTGGCTATGTTTGTAACTCTAGTGGTTAAAAACCTAACTGGTAACCACTGGAGCTCTTGCTACTTCAGTGTAAATATCCCCATGTGTTTACTCTCACCAAAAACTGTGTTTCCATATTCTGGACTAGCTGAAGTTTCTGAACAGTCTTCAAGGGCTGCTCTACATAAAGCACACAATTTATCTACTTGACTACTGTAATCAGGGCATGCAAAACAGTAGCAGAGTTGCTAGAAACTCATTAAGGCAAAAATGCAAATTCAGAATTTCATTCTCAGCTGGGAAAGCTAATGTCCCATCATAAGAGAGCACACAATTAACAATATATTTAAATGAAATTGGGACGCGGGGGAAAAACCAGATCTCCCATTTGAAAGGCAAAAAAAAATTAATTGTAAAAAGGATACAACACATAGGAAACAATCTTAGACCTAAACCATTTGGTTAATTCTTCATTTTAACCATGTTTTTTTATGTAGCAATGCAGGAAGTCCTGAATTGTTTATATCCATTGATGTTAGAAAGAACTACACAGTTGTTATTAGGTTAATAATTTGGTTAACAAAGCTAATAAAACCCTCTTTTATAAATTGCATAAGTTATACAATATAAAATTGTTCTCTGAGTGCATAGAAAGATAACTGATAATGTAAAAGGTTTACCTGTTAAAATACTTAATTTTAGTGAAATCACTGCTTTATCTGTAAGTTATAAATCCATCCAAATACTATAGTATCAACACAGGGATTTTAATGATGGTTATTGCTGACTTACTTAATCCAAGCAAATCATGTATTGTATAGATCCAAGTTTCAAATATCTTGCCTGAATCAAGGGCTGTGTATATAGATTGATTGTTCACAATAATGCCATGGGCTCTGGGCTGCCTTTAATAAAGGACAGCTCAGATTTTAAAGCCACATCTTAAAATTCGGTGGTTAATTAATTATATTCATCACAGTGATTATTCAGTGCATCTTTTAAGCCCTAGCCTGGGCAAGTGACTAACATGGGCCATTGAAGCTAAATAACATTTGACATTAAATCCCTTTGTCAGAAGATCTGAGAGAAGATGAAAATATAGTGCTGGATTAATTAATTGGATTTGGCAAAAAAGGGCCAGGGAGGGAAGGGACTGTGTTGTCCACTCCTCCTTTATGGGATAATGGAAGAGACTTAATATACTGCTAGACACAGTATATTATTAAGCCTCTTAATTGCGACATGTAGCTTAATGGCGTAATATATAACCACTGTGATCCTTTAGCAAACAATGATAAGCAATAGAGACCCTCTTAGTAGCATAATTCTTTCCATTCCCTGTTGTGATAAATGGGGAGCTGTCCTCATGGAGGATTTGCTGCGAATTGGGAGCATTTTGAGGTCGTTTGTGGCAGATAACGTCATGGCCAATCTGCAGTCACCCCGGAGATTTCCAGTGGAAAAGCCGGATTTTCTGAGACTACTTTTTCTCTGATTTCTTTAATTCAGGTTCTGTGCGCTTCTGGTGCTGTGGGCCTCCAAATTCTGCATTTACGTCGGCATGATAGCCTGGGCCAACAGTGTGTCTTTCACCTGGCCGTGACCTCACTGAGCCTTTCCAGCCTTCAGAATTGCCCTGCACTCCCATTTCACCAGTAATTAGCCTCTGTGATGATGCACTTCTCTGATGTTTGCATTACTTTGCTTCTCCATTGTTGTGTTAAATGGTGTCTGCAATATTGTGTAAAGTCACTTCTTTGATGTTATGTAAAGTCACTTCTCCAATCTGGCGAGGTCTGGGGAGCCTATCATTGTAAGCAGGGAGAAAGTGCCCAGAGAAAGAGAAAGGCTGTGTGTGGAACCAATAATTCCACGATCCTTGGTTGGAACGGTGAGAAATTGCGGTGGTGGGCTGCTCTTATAGGGAGCCTTCAGATGCTGTACTGGAGAATTGGGGTTTTTGGCTTCTTCAGGCAAAATGGGGGGGTGAGCCTGGACAGGGGCAGGAAACAAGTCTCTCTCATTGGTTGAGCAGCCCCTGCCAGGTTGATAACATTCAGTTGTACTCCCGCCACCAAAAGTATGTTCCTTTCAAGCACTGTGTGACCCATGAAAAACTGATTTTAAAGGTACAGGGCACTTGGCTTTTCTTGCTTCGTGTGTCCCCGATGGACCAAACCGATTCCATGAAAATCCAGATAATACTCCAACGCGCTTCTTATTCCATTGTCATGAAGACCTCCCCTGGGTTGTTTGAGAAAGCAAGATAAGATCCAAATTTCTGGAATTTGTGAGTAAGTGCACAGAAAGGCACTTATTTCCAGCCTGCCCCCTATAGGGTCTCAGAAGAGAAAGGGCAGGACCCAAGAAAATTTGCCTCCACGCGTTTTGGGGAATGAATTCTATACAGTCCCGGTCAATGAGTTTCGCCAATTGGCCACTCTGAGGAGGCAGTGGTTAGTAGCCACGACTACATCCCACAGAACCATAAGAGTTGAAGGGGCTTTGTAGGCCATCTAATCCAACCCCTTGCTTGATGCAGGAAATCCAGAGCTAGGTAATTCCCTCTCCCTGCAGGAGGGGAGGGAGAGGTGTGCACACAAGTCAGAGGAGGGGTGTCCAAGATGAGGAAATCCCCTTTCTCTTGCAGGGAAGCACTTCTCTCCTTCCCTTTTCTCCTTGCGGATTAAGTCAATAGGTGGCCATAGGTGACAGTGACTGGAAAACTTTGATAGGCAGCTGGGCAGGAGCAGATGGCGGCCCTCACTTATTTGGATTGGACCCAGTAGCCACAAGAGTGTGAAGGAATGAGCAGGTCACACCCCAGGGATTTTTCAGATCCATAAGCAGAAGCAGCCCAACAGCTAGCATTCTGGCCATAGAGCTTTCCTGGAAAAGTTGGATGGCCAATTTCCGTGCTTGTCTTTGTACTGGAAGCATGCCAAAAGCATGGCTGTGGATTCAAGTGTCCCTTCAGACTGGCCTTAATTCTGTAATACTGGGCAGGTCTGTTGTTCAGAAAGCCATGGCTCAAAGCTCAGGTCACACTCACAGTGCTTGTGAACGCTTACCCCAAACTACAGGTTAGGAGTACTGACATGTGGGCACTGAAATCAGCAACTGAATTCCTTTTAACTCCGAAGTTCCTAGCTCTAGTCCATCGCCCTTGTAGTCCACATTCATTGAACTGTAGTTAAAGTAAATGATATCCCTGCACTAGTACACAGAATCCTAAAACTAGGTATATTGTTGATTATCCAAAAGCATTATTATATTCCATGCTTTTCCAGATTTGTTTATTCTAGTTCTGGAAAGCAGAGTATACAGAAGATGAACTAGCAAGATGATGAAAAGCTGGACATGCCTATATGAAATGCAAGCAACTCCTGTCAAAAATGCTTAGAAATTCCAAGATGTTATCTTATTGATCTTGGTATTAAAAATATTTCTGCTATTTAAAATGCTACAAGATTACTTTCCTTTAAATAAGTAATAGTTTCAAGACCAGAGGATAAATAGGACAAAGGCTAGAGGCCAAGGGGCATTGTGCTCATTTCACAAGTGGCATCAGGCTGCAGAGTGAAGGTGCCATCTTAACCTTCAGGAAACCTCTTAAGCTTCATCAAAACACAAAAATAAAACATAAAAACACCCAAACACCACTAGAGATCACCAACCATTCTGCATTGTTTACTGACAAGCATTCATAAGTTAGACACACACACCCTAGCAGTCTCGGTCAACACCACATTTATGGTTCGGATTAATACAGTAAATATGTTCAAATATTTGATCTCGGCACCAGTCTGAAGAAACTGCAGCTGATTTAGCCACTTGGTGAGATTTTTAAACCAGCCAAATAAAGTGTTGTGCTGCTGTCCGAAATCTCAGCCTTGCTCCTAAGAGGCCTGGGCAGCTGGGGCTGGTTGAGCAGCATCCCATGCTGCACAATGTACCGCTGAGAGGGGAAGGGAAGGGTTCTCCCCTTGCCATTTCCAAATTGTACGGCCCTCCACCCTTTCAGAAGCTTCCTGCCGGTTTCCCCAATATCCCTCTTGGGCCACGTCCCGCCTCTCACATTGGCTGCTCCTCTTGACATGCACAAGTGGCAAGAAATACCCTACCTACCCATTTGCAACATTCTGTCTTCCAAAGATGCTGTATTAGTGTAACTCAGAAATTGCCTTGATACACTATGCCAGCATAACTACTGTTTGAAAGCCCAGGTTTCTCCTTCCTCTTCCCTTTTCCCAATAAATATATATTCCCTATATATTTCCTGGTTCTGTCCTTCCACCTAAGTGCTCCTGTTCTTTTTAAGTAGTAGCAAGTATTAGAACAATTTAGTTTAAGTCTTTCCCTGAGAGTTTCTAACTCTGCAGTATTCCAAGAAGAAATAATTCCCTTGTAAGGAACACCTCAGCATGGAGAGAGACTATGTTCTGTCACTGCTTAGTATCCAATCCTAATATGTTATTTCACTGCCAGTTTACAGAAAGACTAACTACAGATACTACAGCGTGACAACCTCATCCTAAGCGCACTTAACTAGAAAAAGTCCAACTGTTTTCAGTTGACCTTGCTTCCAAGTAAGAATGCTTAATTAGTTTAACTCTGTCTGCTAAGGTGAAGTCAAATCTGAGGTTACAGCCCTTCCAAAATCCCAGGTTCATCAGTTCAGTGCTAGTGACAGGTATTTCATCTGAGCAATTAGTAAGTCAGCTTTGATGCTTTCTTATTATAACAAGGCCTTTCAGTCAAGGTTGGTGGAGCATTTCTAAACAGAAAGTCATTGTCACCCATCGATAGAACCAGCTCCAATTCTTGGAAGTCTTGAAGCCTTGAGACATCTTTGTCCTTAAAGAAATAAATACAGTATTAATTAGAAACAGTGCTTACACACTCATATGAGGCATGCACACCCCCAAATGTGACTGCAGCAGAGGGAGACATGGGACAGCAGCTGGGCCGAGAGACTAGTTGCCAGATGGTTCCTCCCCTCCCTGAACAGTTGTCATTCATACTGGTCACTATAAGAACTATGCAACTTTAAGAACAGGGGCCTGAGCTTGCTTGCTTTCCTCTTCCTATCCCTTTTTCCATTTGTGTCATGTCTTTTAGATTGTAAGCCTATGGGTGGGGACTGCCTTGTTTTTAATCTGTGCAGTTTAAAATATTATTATTATTATTATTATTATTATTATTATTATTATTATTATTATTGATTGCAGTTAAGTCCTACTGTGTACAGTGAGGCTTACTCACTGGCACGTGTACACAGAATTGCAGCCTTAACTTGCCATAGGAAAGTCCAAAGGGGAACTGCTGCTTGCAGGCAGCCCTTGTTCAACCTACTTCTTACTTTTCATCCCTGACCCAGTAGTCTAACCTGAATTTGCAGTGAATAGGAGATCGTATGCCTCCTCCAATTATGCAATTCCTGGTATGTGGGAGGGAGAACAAGCATATACTTTCACCTGCCTCCTTGCCACACAGTGAGCAAGAAGTTCACACTAGTGATTTTGAATTAATGTAAATTGAATTTCAGTTCATATAACAACAAAGACATCTCCTTTGGCCTTGTTGCCTGCTGACAAACTACTAGAAAGAATGGTTGTTGAGGCCCAGTCCAGCTAAGGGGTATCTAGCCGGACAAGGATGCATGTGGACAGAAGAGCACGGTGAACGTGTGCGGGGCTGCACACGCGGTGCCCAGCCAGCAAGTCGGTGGTAACGCAGATCAGATGATCGGGGAAAAGAGGAGGAGGAGCAGGGCCCCGATTTGGTCACCTGAGCAGCTCATCTATACAACTGTCAATTTATCTGCTCAGAGCTGCATGGCTGGATCCAGAGACTTCAAGAGGAGCAATTACTTTGCAATACAGTTCAGTTCAGCTTGGCTATGGGGACACCGTTAATTGTATGGCTATACATTTCAAACAAGTCCACAATGCTAGGCTTATAAAATGAAACAGATAGTACACAGTTGCCAAAACGAAAACAAGGCCGAGTGTTTCCCCCTCACATGGGGTTCAAGAATAACAAGGTGGAGCCTGATCATCAAGCAGTAAACTGGATTAACTCTGCCAGCTGAAGTTAACCAAGCTCTGGAGTGATTTGAGGGTGGCAGAAGGGTGACTAGTGAACAGTGTAGGAATGTCTTGCTCCTGTACTACTTGCACAGCAAAAGCCTACTCGTTCCAACAGGATGAAGGATGGACAGAGATCTCAATTGTATGAAGCCATTTATGCGAAATATTTCTTTTCAGACAGAGTTGCTTATTTATAAGGGAATGTTTAGATCTGAAAAGTTCACCCAGGTATTAGATGCTGATAAAGGCTGTGGTGTGCAAAATACCTACTGCAGAGTAGTCCCACGGACTTCAAGAAGATGATGGTGGTGGTCTGAGAACTGCAGTATTTGTAAATATACATTGGAGGAAGATTGTAGATGATACAACGGCTACATTTCTGAGCACGTGTTGAAGGCTTGCGTAGTCATACATTATTATAAATAATTATCTAAAGGAATGAAGCTTATTTATTAGCTGCCAACATTTTTAGGAACAAAAATGAAAGCCAGCCTAGGTTATTATTTTGGCAGGGTAATTGGCTTCCATTAGATAAAATAACTGTTGAGATAATAACTGTTGAGACAGACGATCTCAGCTCCAACATGGCTTTTGATAATGCTCCATCTGACAGTCTTACACGTAAATGGGAGAGAGGTGAACTGGAACCTGCCACCATGAGGCAGGTGTACTGTTGGTTGGAAAGCCACACTCAGGACATTCCAGTGCGCTGTGGATTTCAGCCAGAGCAGCAGTTAGTGGATCACTGTCCTTTAGATGAGGGAGCTAAATGATGTTCCACAGGGATCTGTCATGGACCATCACGATTCAGCACTTCTGTTTAAAAGCTTGGACTTAAGAATGATGGATGTGCTTAGATTTTATGATGAGGCAAAATTGGGAAGAATTGCAAACACAACAGAGGAAATAACAATTTTAACTCAATACAAATGTTCATGGTGGGACCCAACATGTAAATCCAGAAAAACGTGGGTGGGTCGATGGGTGGGTGGGGCTTTAGGACTGCAAAAGGGATATACCAGGGCTACAAATAAGCTGGTGCTGGGCAAGAAGGTTGCGGCTGTACAGGGCTGCAGCTGCTCACAACTAGCTAGCCTGGAGGGTGGAGCTGATGTACACAGTGAGTTTTAAACCTCAACAGTTCTGCAAATCAGCTCAGATAACTGCAGTGGCATGAAGAAAAGGACAATCTTGGGTGCGCAAAGCCTAAACTATTTAGGGCTGCAGATTCCAAAGGAAGCACCTTCATTTGTCCTAATGAGAATAATGAAGACAAGGGAAGGGCTAAAGGAAAAATGAATTTGTTGTTGTTCTGTCGTTCAGTCGTGTCTGACTCTTCGTGACCCCATGGACCATAGCACGCCAGGCCTTCCTGTCCTGCGCTCTCGCCCGGAGTGTGCTCAAGTCCATATTCATTGCATCGGTGATGTTATCTAGCCATCTCATCCTCTGCCATCCCCTTCTCCTTTTGCCTTCAATCTTTCCCAGCATCGGGGTCTTTTCCAGGGAGTTTTCTCTTCGCATTAGGTGGCCAAAATATTTGAGCTTCAGCTTCAGTATCTATCCTTCCCATGAGCAGTCAGGGTTGATTTCCTTTAGGATTGACTGATTTGACCTTCTTGCAGTCCAGGGGACTCGTAAGCGTCTTCTCCAGCACCACAGTTTGAAAGCATCGATTCTTCGGCGTTCAGCCTTCCTTATAGTCCAGCTCTCACAGCCATACGTTGCTACTGGGAAAACCATAGTTTTGATAGGGACGTCAGAGAATTCCGCGACGGATCTCGGTGAGGCCAAATGCCAGTGCATTCAGCCTCCCGAAATCCATCGCGGAACAGCCTGCCACCCCCTGCCCCCCGCGGATCCCCCCGGGATGAGACTTACCTGGGGCGGATGTTTCGGACGGCGGTGGCTCCAGCGGCGGCTTTGGCAGTGGCAGCGGCTGGTCTTCCGACCGGCTACCGCCACCACCATTTGCAGTCTGTGTTTTTTTCTCCCCCCCCCCCATAGACATGAAAGGCTACGTAAAGACTTACATAGCCTATCACGCCTTGGTAAAAAAAAAAAAAAAAAAATGGAAATCCGGCTGCGGATGGCCCTGGCCTGGGCCTGGCCGGCTGCTCTGAGGAGCCGCTGCGGAGCACAGCCGGCCATCGAGGCTTCCGGGGGGGAGGACCGGATCGCCTCCCCGCCCATCAAGGATTCTGGGGGGAGGGACGGAACGCCTCCCCCCCCACCATGAACAGAATCCGCGAAAAGGTAAGTGACTTTCGTACAGCTTTGATTATACGAACCTTTGTCGGCAAGATGATGTCTCTGCTTCTTACTATGCTGTCTAGGTGTGCCATTCCTCCCAAGGAGCAAGCGTTTTTTAATTTCATGGCTACAGTCACTGTCTGCAGTGATCTTGGGAGCCCAAGAAAATAAAATCTGTCACTGCTTCCATTTCTTCCCCTTCTATATGCCAGGACGTGATGGGGCCAGATGCCATGATCTTAGTTTTTTTAATGTTGACTTTCAAACCAGCTTTTGCACTCTCCACTTTCACCCTCCACAAGAGGCTCTTTAGATCCTCTTCGCTTGCTGCCATTAGGGTGGTATCGTCTGCGTATCTGAGGTTGTTGATAATTCTCCCAGGAATCTTAATTCCGACCCGTGATTCATCCAACCCAGCATTTCTCATGATGTACTCTGCATATAAATTAAATAAGCAGGGTGACAATATACAGCCTTGTCATACTCCTTTCCCAATTTTGAACCAATCGGTTGTTCCATGTCTGGTTCTTATTGTTGCTTCTTGACCCTCATACAGGTTTCTCAGGAGACAGGTAAGGTGGTCTGGTACTCCCATCTCTTTAAGAATTTGTTACAGTTTGTTGTTTTCCACACAGTCAAAGGCTTTAGCATAGTCAATGAAGCAGAAATAGACATTTTTCTGGAATTCTCTTGCTTTCTCCATGATCCAGCGAATGTTGACAATTTGATCTCTAGTTCTTCTGCCTCTTCAAAACCCAGCTTGTACTTCCGGTAGTTCTTGGTTCACATACTGCTGAAGCCTAGCTTGTAGGATTTTGAGCTTCACCTTGCTGGCATGTGAAATGAGCGCAATTGTGCGGTAGTTTGAACACTCTTTGGCATTGCCCTTCTTTGGAATTGGAATGTAAACTGACCTTTTCCAGTCTTACAGCCATTGTTGAGTGTTCCAAATTTGTTGGCATATTGAGTGCAGCACTTTAACAGCATCATCATTTAGGATCTTAAATAGCTCAGCTGGAATACTGTCATCTCCGCTAGCTTTGTTGTTAGTAATGCTTCCTAAGGCCCACTTAACTTCACTCTCTAGGATGTCTGGCTCAAGTTCAGTGACCGCACTATCATGGCTATCAGGGACATTCAGATCCTTCCTGTATAGTTCTTCTGTGTATTCTTTCCACCTCTTCTTAATCTCATCTGCTTCTGTTAGGTCCTTGCCTTCTTTGTCCTTTATCATGCCCATCTTTGCACAAAACGTTCCCTTGAGATCTCCAATTTTCTTGAAGAGATCTCTGGTCTTTCCCATTCTGTTGTTTTCCCCAATTTCTTTGCATTGTTCATTTAAGAAGGCCTTCTTGTCTCTCCTTGCTATTCTCTGGAAATCTGCATTCAGTTGGGTATATCTTCCCCTTTCTCCCTTACTTTTCGCTTCCCTTCTTTCCTCAGCTACTTGTAAAGCCTCATCAGACAGCCACTTGGCTTTCTTGCATTTCTTTTTCTTTGGGATGGATTGAGTTGCTGCCTCCTGAACAATGTTACGGACCTCCGTCCATAGTTCCTCAGGCACTCTGTCTATCAGGTCTAATCCCTGAAATCTATTCCTCACCTCCACTGTATATTCATCAGGGATATGATTTAGGTCATATTTGAATGGTTTAGTGGTTTTCCCTACGTTCTTCAATTTAAGCCAAAATTTTGCAACAAGAAGCTCATGATCTGAGCCACAGTCAGCTCCAGGTCTTGTTTTTACTGACTGTATAGAGCTTCTCCATCTTTGGCTGCAAAGGACATAATCAATCTGATTTCGATATTGACCATCTGGTGATGTCCATGTGTAGAGTCGCCTCTTGTGCTGTTGGAAAAGAGTGTTTGCTATGATCAGCGTGTTCTCTTGGCAAAACTCTATTAGCCTTTGTCCTGCTTCATTTGGTACACCAAGGCTATGCTTGCCTGTTATTCCAGTGATTTCCTGACTTCCTACTTTAGCATTCCAATCCCCTATGATGAAGAGGACATCTTTTTTTGGTGTTAGTTCTAGAAGGTGTAGGTCTTCATAGAACCGATCAACCTCAGCTTCTTCGGCCTCAGTTGTTGGGGCATAGACTTGAATTACTGTGATGTTGAATGGTTTGCCTTGGATTCGTACTGAGATCATTCTGTCGTTTTTGAGATTGTACCCCAGTACGGCTTTTCCCACCCTTTTGTTGACTATGACTGCTACTTAGGGATGTCAGAGAATTCCGCGACGGATCTCGGTGAGGCCGAATGCCAGTGCATTCGGCCCCCCAAATCTGTGGCGGAACGGCCTGCCCCACCCGCCCCCCGCGGATCGCCCCCCGGGACGAGACTTAACTGGGGCGGATGTTCCAGACGGCGGCAGCTCCAGCGGCGGCTTCAGCGGTGGCGGCTGCGGGTCTTCCGAATGGCTGCCACCACCGCCATTTGCAGTCTGTTCCCCCCCCCAATTCGTGATAAGCTACATAAAGACTTACGTAACCTATCATGTCTGGGTTAAACAAAAAAAACACATACGCTAATGTGTTCCTTGCGTTCCTTATTTTTAAGTTATAATGTAACTTGCGTTCCTTATTTTTGCCATCTTAGTCTACGTAAATATTTACGTAGACTAAGACGGTGAAAAATAAGGAATGCAAATGGCAGCAGCCGTCGCTGCCGCAATTTGCGTACGCGTTTCTTTAAAAAACCCAGACATGATAGGCTACGTCTTTACGTAGCCTATCATGGCTGAATACAGGGACACAAACGGCAACGGCTACGGCAGCCGCCATTTGCGTCCCTGCCAGCCAGCGGCCGGATGTCCGGCTACTGGCAGAGCTGGCCAGCAGCTCTGCGGAATCCCCACGGAGCGGAGCCGGCTGGCCAGGATTCCGGGGGGAGGTGCAGAGCGCCTCCCCCCCCAACCAGGATTCCGGGGGGAGGGACGGAGCGCCTCCCCCCCCAGCGGAACCTGGCAGAGCCAGGTAAGCGGGTTTTTGTACACCCCTAGTGCTACTCCATTTCTTCTAAGGGATCCTTGCCCACAGTAGTAGATATAATGGTCACCTGCATTAAATTCGCCCTTGCTTGTCCATTTTAGTTTGCTGATTCCCAAGATGTCGATGTTCAATCTTGCCATCTCACATTTGACCACCTCCAGCTTACCTTGATTCATTGATCTTACATTCCAGGTTCCTAAACAATATTGTTCTTTATAACAGGAGACAAAAGTCTTTTTGCTGATGGCAAATACGTATATCGGAACAGCATTTCAGTCATCCCATCTGTTTCTTTTTAAAAAATTAACTTTGAAGTGTGGATCTATGGAACTCACTGCCAGTTTTCTCAGTTAGACCTTACTGCTAGAAAATGGTGCCTCAGCTAAAAAAATTTTACCTGCCGTCACCAGAATGCACAGGAAGAGGTTTAGGGAGTTCCCCAACTTCCTCACAAACTGGAACAGATGCAGTACACCAGTCTTCCTTTCCCCTTAAGTTCTTCCTGCTTCTGGCTTCTACGATGATTCAGATATTTCAGGGACAACTTGCTGAAGTTCCCTCTGATCAGACATAAACTAGGAACCTAACATATGTTATGTATAACTTGGTTTTCTCATAAAATTATTATCTTTGATATATTAAATTTAAAAGTATGCCATGCAGAGAGCAAAGTCAGCTCCATGCCTCCCTTCCAGTTCCAGCCTCAGCACAGACTGATTGCTACGCACACAGCTTGCTTCTACTGTTCTCACTCCAGCCTCAAGTTAGCACATTTCGGGGGGGGGGGGGGGCAGAGAAAGATAGTCTATCCAGGATAGTCTATTCCAGGATAGTCTGTCTATGGCCTTCTCTGAGGACAGCCACCACTCAGCTAACCTCCACAAAAGTAGGAAATCTGCCAAGCTAAACTTGCCCAACTGGTTTGACCCATTCTAGCAGTCTTTTTTTTTTTTTTTTTTACAACCACAATCTCACAGGGTTGTGGGGGTGGGGAGGTTCTTGAGAGAGAATTCAGACCCCACCCCAATACATCGCAATACAGTGTGTGTGTGTGTATTTACAGAGAGAGAGAGAGAGAGAGAGATTGATTCCTGAAATTGGTATTCACCTAACTAACTTCCCCACATCTGGGACTAAGAGGTCAGATTTCTAGATTAAGAGATTAGATTCTACACAGGCATCTCTCTTTTTAGAAATTGCATCACAATAAGTTAGCATTCTTCACTGCAAAGCCCAAGGGCCACTGGAGGCTCCCAGTCACTTCAAGTGGGCTCTCTGCCTCCCTATCTGCCCACTCTTACCAAGAGCTCTCTAGCTTTGCCTTGTTTGATTTAGCAGCAGGCTGGCTGCTAAGATCTGGGCTACCAGAGGTGGCTTCAGGAGTGGAGCGCCAGGAGACCTGCCATTCATCAGCTGTAAGGTAAGGGATGAGGGAGAGGAGAAGGCACGAGCAATCAACCAGTTAGCTGTATTGGGGGGAAAGGCCTCCAGCCAAGTCTGGTGCACAGCATCACTGCTTGACTGGGTAGGGGTTGAGGAGAACAGAGGTCCCCCATGGCCCCCAAATGGCCTCAGGAGTGGTGCTTCAAGCCAAAGTGGCCCCTGCTAGAAAAATAAAATAACAAAAATTGAAGAGCACTGCAGTAAGTGCCCATATTGCTATAATTATTTTAAATAGCAGCTCTGAGACTAGTTTTAGCGCAGCATAAATAGTCATAGTCAACAGACTACTTCAGGTGGCAAAAGTGGAACTATAAATTGCTATGGGTACTCAGTAAATAATGATATAAATTTTAACTACAGTCCAAAATACCTGGTGTCTAAACATTTCTTCCAGTTGTACAAAGAGACTGTCAGATACCTTACTAGCAACTAGGGCAAAACTTCCCCATTTGATTCTCCATTCAAAGTCTGTCTCAGAACACTGTTCTGATTGAGGGGGTTAGTATCATTTGACCCTCAACATTGGTATTTGACTCTGAAATTGATATGCACCAAAAATATTTCAGTGGGAAACTATGGAACAGTAGCAGATCCCATTGTTTTTGACAAAACTGTTGTTATATGGTCTTCTGAGCAAAATATTGGGGTTTTTTTGTAGTTTATCTGATTTTATGTTCAAAAGGTGGCATATATTATTTAAATCCAGAATTTGATGGAATTCTAAGTTTGCAAGCTTGTGCACTGTAATCCATGCACAACTGGCTTCAACATGGGCATAGCTTATGGCTTCACTGAGTTACGCAAGCCCCTTCGCCACAACAAGGCAGTGATCCATGAAGGGGTCAACATGGGCAGGTAATTGCAAACAAAACTGCACCCTCAGTTTCTTTTGAACTTCTCTCAGCCCTATACTATTCCATGAAGTCCAGTGATGTCATTCAGCTGTTTGGACATTTTTAAGCTCTTGTTTAAGTAGTTATAATTAACCTGTATTTTTGTCCATGCAAGATAGTATTACAGAATTTATCTCTGAGGCAGTGTGGCACAGTGTAGGACTGGGACTCGGGAGATCCACGTTCTAGTCGCCACTTGGCCATGAAGCTCACTGGGTGACTGTGGGCCAGCCACTGACACTCAGGGTTCTTGTGCGGATAAAACTGAGAGGAGGATGACTATGTAAGCCACTTTGGGTTCCTCGCAAGAGGAAAAAATAAGGTGGAATATATATGTAATAATCAATATATAAAAAATAAATCTTAAGAGACCCCAAACCTAATTTGCAGATCTCCTTGCTTCTCTGTGACTACTTGGTAGACTTGATGCTGGGGGCAGGGAGGGGGAAATGTTTGGAAATATATTTACTAGCAGTTTCAAGAGAGTATAAGACAATGACCCATGATGAGCCACAGTGCCCACAGGTGCCACTGCATATGCAACCCCCACTCAGGGGTTGTCAAGTCACATGAATCTGGTGAGTGTGGGTTGTGTGAGGGTAAAACAACCCTCGTATAACCCACACTTACAAGGTTTACACATGACAACGTGAGTGGGAGGTTTATATTCAAAATGGTGGCTGCATGTGCCCTGCATGTTCCCCACACATGTTGCGGCCTCAACATGGGTTAAATAATCCACGGTGGGCTGTCATGTCGTGCAGTCAGCACCAATGTGGCAAAGTCCCATGGATGTCTTCAAAAGTGCATCCAATCATGTAAAATGGGATCATCACTACCAACTACTTAAGGACAAGCATTAACCATAGTTATTGCTGTCTGGTTTAAAAGTGATAGTGAAATCACGAAACCAAAAAATTCCCATAACTGCTCAACATAGGCAACATCTTGGTACAGACAGAAGTAAGACTAGCTTGGAAAAAAGGAGGGTAAGAGGAGACATGATAGAGGTCTACAAAATTATGCATGGTGTGGAGAATGTTGATAGGGAGACATTTTTCTCCCTCATTCAAAATACTAGAACCCAGGATCATCCCATGAAGCTGACTGGTGGGATATTCAGGACAGATAGAAGGAAGCACTTTTTCCACATAGAACATACTTAAACTATGGAACCCAATACCACAGGATGTAGATAACCACCAATTTGGATGGCTTTAAAAGGGGGTTGGACAAATTCCTGGGGGAAAGGCTATGAATGGCTACTAGTCTTGATGGCTATGTGCTGCCTCCAGTACCAGAGGCAGTAAGCCTATGTACACCAATTGCTGTGGAGCATCGGTGCGAGGGTGCTGTTGCACTCATGCCCTTCTTGTAGGTTCCTGGCCAACACATGGGAAACCCACAAGCAGGACATGAGTGCAACAGCACCCTCCCACACATGTTCCCCAACAACTTGTATACAGAGGCGTATTGCCTCTGATCCTGGAGTTAGCATATAGCCATCAGGACTAGCCACTGTCAGGAATTTGTCTAGCCCCCATTTAAAGTCTTCTGGTAGTGAATTCCATAGTTTAACTATGCACTGTGTGAAGACGTACTTCCCTTTATTTGTCCTGAATCTCCCACCAATCAGCTTCATGGGATGACCCCAGGAGGGAGAGAGGGAGAAAAATGTCTCCCTGTCCACGTTCTCCACACCATGCATAATTTTGTCTCCCTTTACTCACCTTTTTCCCAAGCTAAACAATCCCAGCTGTTGTAACCTGTCATAGGGGAGTTGCTCCAGGCCCTTGATCATTTTAGTTGCCCTTTTCTGTACGTTTTCCAGCTCTACAATATCTTTTTTTAGGTGTGGTGACCAGAACTGCAGACAGTATTCCACATGTGGTTGCACTATAGATTTGTACAAGAGCAGTATATTGGCACTTTTATTCTCAATTCCTTTTCTAATTATGCCTAACATGGAGTTTGCCTTCTTTACAGCATCTGCACACTGGGTTGAAATCTTCATTTTGAGCTGTCTACCACAACCTCAAGATCCCTTTCCTGGTTGGTCACCGCTAGCTCAGATCCCATCAGGCTATACTTGAAGTTGGGATTTTTTGTGCCAACGTGCATCACTTTACACTTGCTTACACTGAACCACATTTGCCATTTGGATGCCCATTCTCCCAGTTTGGAGAGATCCTTTTGGAGCTCTTCACAAACCCTTTTTGTTTTAACCACCCTAAATAATTTGGTGGCCTCCACAAACTTGGCCACTTCACTGCTCACTCCTGATTCCAGATAATTTATGAACAGGCTGAAAAGCATTGGTCCTAATACAGATCCCTGTAGGACCCCACTATTTACTTCCCTCCACTGGGAGAATTTTCCATTTATTCCTTCTCTCTGCATTCTGTTCTGTAACCAGTTGATGAGCCATAAGAGGGCCTTCCCTGTTATTCCATGACTGCTAAGTTTCCTCGGGAGTCTTTTGTGAGGGATTTTGTCAAATCATGGGGGGCGGGGGGGGGTGTAGGTGTAGCTAGGGCTATTACTTCAGTTGTGAAGCACACAACATGTCTTTTCTTTTCTTCCTACCCGCGGCCATTCCATGCTTTGAAAGTGCTTCTGCATTCCTGCTATGTTAGAACAACAACAAAACTCTCTGCCACCTCTAATCAACGGGAAAAAGAAACACCCGGCAGGCTGAGGGTGCGCGGGGCTGCAGCTCAAACTGCCCGAACCCGTGGCCCCCCCCCGGCTGCTGGAAGGAAATGGGGCTTTGCTCGTGCCGCCCTCGTCACCTGCCGCTGTCCGCGAGGTAAGTCGGGGGCGGTGCAGCGGGGGCTGGGCTTTCGCCCCGAGGTCCAGCCCCAGCTGTACCACTCTCTCCTCCACCCCAAGGGACGAAAGAGGCGCCAAGAGGGGCAGGGGCAGGGCCCTTCCCTGGTCCGCGCGCTCCCCGCGGCCGGCTCCAGCTCTCTCACACGGAGGGGAGAGAAGAGGAGGCCGCAGGAGCGACCGTCCGCTCGTCCGGCTCTCGTTCCCGCTCTTCCGCGGCCGCGCCAGGCGAGCAGAAGCGCCCCGTGCCGCGCCTGAGGGGGGGAGGTGCTGCTGCTGCCCGGCCCCCCGGAGCCGGCCCTCCCGGGAGCTCTGCCCCTGCGGAGGGGCCGGGCGTCGGCGGGCCCCCCTGAGCGCCCGGCCTCGGAGTTGCCCCGTGAGATGGCCCGCAGGGGAGCCGGCTCCTCCCCGCCACGAGCAGCCCCCGCCTTGCCCGGCCCGGCCCGGCGGCGGCGCCGCCCGGGCGAGCCCTTCCCCGCCCACCGCCCCGCGCGAGCGAGCGAGCGAGCGTGGCGGAAGGGAAGCTCCAGCAGGGCTGCTGGCGGAGGCCGGGAGCAGCGGGGAGAAGGGAGCGCCCGGCTGCTCAGCTGGAGACCTGCCCCATGGACGCCTTCTGCGGCTGCAGCTTTTGGGTAAGCACCCCGCGCGCCGCGGCGACCCCGGCGCCGCGGGGAGGCCGGCGCGTCCCGCGGCAGGACGGCGCTCCTTGCCCGCCCCCGCCCGGCGGGGCGGGTCCCTGCGCCCCTGCTGCGGCGCTGCCTGGCGCGTGCTCTGGGCAGCTCCCGGGCCGAACGAAGACGGGGCTCGGCGGCGGCAGGCGGGACAGCGTCCTGCGGGCGCTTCAGCCGCGCTGGAAGGGCGGAAAGCGCTTCCTCCCGCCTGCGGACGCGCCCCGCGGCCGGGGCGGTTCGCGCGGGACGGAGGGAAGCGGTGCGCGGGCGTGGACCGCGTGCACGCGGGAGGGCGCGAACTTCGCCGCGGAGGAGGCACGGCGGCCCGTTGCGTGACGCGGCGTAGCCGAGCGGCGAAAAGGCGCGGGCGTTAGAGAAGCGCAGCCAGACTTGCGCGGGGAGCAGCCTACGCCGGGCAGCTCGTGGTTCCGCCGGAGCCCCTCCGAGTCAGGAGGACGCACCCCGCAGGGCCGGGGGTGCTCCCGGACGAGGCTTCTGTCGCACCATCGCTCTGCCTCATGCAAGGGGGGGTCCCGGATGTGCTCATCTTCCACGTGTGTTTCCCCACTGATTCTTCTGTCTTTTCCTCGCCACAGAAAATCCGTTAAGAAAGAGAAGATGGAATTGGTGCGTTATGCCTTGTGTTGTTAGCTCCAGGCCCCCCCCCCCAATCTGGAAACACCCCCATCTAGTTTGTGTGTTCCAAAACCCAAAGGGGAAATATCATGCATCAAGAAAATAACAGGCCCGCCTTGTTGTCCATTCATTATCAAACTAACGGGGACCTGTAACAATGTATCCCCAGTGTATTAGGGGGAATGAAGGAATGAAAAACCTGCTGAGAGCAGGCTCAAACTTATGCTTGACGACACACGTATTTAAATATTTTGCTTATTTAAAGCCTTCCAACAGCAATCACACAATCAGTCAATGGAAATAATAATTGGAATCAATGAGGCAAAGCACTTGGAAACATGTTCATATTCCAGGTGTGTTGCTGTCCAACCATCAACAGGCTGGACAGCAACATAAACTTTTGTAGAACCATTTTATACATTCAGCAAAATCACAGTTAAAAAAATGGTGATGGTTTTGCTTATTCCATCACTTTTGTAGGACCATGAATCAGCGAAGTCATGGTAAACAATGGTGATTCAGTATAGAGTTCACTACCAGAAGAGGCAGTGAATGCCACTGAATTGGATGGCTTTAAAAGGGGATTAGACAAATTCATAGAGGATAAGGCTACCAATGGCTACTGTTGATTATGGCTATATATTACGTCCTGTTGCAGAGGCACCATGCATCTGTATGCCAGTTGCTGGGAAGAGGAGCAGGTGGGTCCTTTTGAACTCATATCCTGCTTGTGGATTTCCTATGCAGCTGTTTGGCCACTGTGTGAACAGGATGCTGGACTAGGTGGACCTTTGGGCTGATTCAGCATGGCTCTTCTTATGTTCTTAGTTGGATCTTTATATGAATAAAGATGTATTGACTTCCCAGTTGACTGTCTTCATAAGGGCAGATGAGGCTACTCCCTGTTAATGCATATTGGCTGTTGCAAACTTGACTAGACAGGTATTTTCGATCTGTTACTACTATATTACTATAATGCTGGGTAAAACCAATACAAGTTTGAACACGGTATTTGCTAGAGGCAGCCAGTCAGTGTTTAGGGCATGTGATTGTTTCTTTATGGTTGGAATTTCACTCAGTTCCACACTGAATGGATACCTCTGTTCTATTACAGAAGTACGTTGATACCTGGTCCGGCTTCTCGGGGGAGCCAAAAGCAGTTCATTGAACAGCAGGCCACATCACTCAGCCCACAGAAATGGAGGGATCTTAGGCTGCAATCCTGTATCCAATTACCTGCCCCATTGAGCTCAGTGGGACTCATTGTGCCCCAGTGTAGTGAAATGGGCATTGACACAGATGATAAAACATTAACTCCACCCTGTAAATAAGCCCACAAAAGTTACTAGCCTGCTGGGGACTGGCAGAGGAGGAGCACAGCTGCATTTCTCTCCTGGGTAAGGAGGACAGCGTTTTCCTCTTCTATCCACCCACTTGGTTTCTATGCTGGGTGTAGAGGAGGGACAGAGTGCTGCATCCTTCTTCTCCAGCCCTCTCGCTTGCACACAGTTCCTGATTGCCTATGGCTAGTGCTTAAATACAAGGCTGCGTTAAGGCCAAATATTTCGCATGGAAGCAAATCTTCCTGTGGTAGGTGGTCCAAAGGTAAAATGCTTGTTGTAGTTTTTCACTTTAATCATGCCATCCTCAACAGGTTTACTCAGGATTGTGTCACATCACATTCAGTGGGATTTACTGTCTAGTAAATATGTTTAGGATTACAGCCTAAATCTTTGTGGGTTGTAAAATACTTACCTATGTATGTGCAGACTGCTATATATGAGGAGCTCCGCCAACCTGCCCCGTTCCAAAAATGAGCATTTCCGCTTATTTGGGGGCCAGCCCCTGGAAGCACTAAATCTTAGGGGGGCTGGCCACTCATGGAATAGAAGCAGCAATGAGCCCCACAGGGCTCACGGAAGCTCACAGTGAGCTCTGTGTTGGTTACTGTCCCAAGTCTGCGGTGGGTCATTGCTCTATAGAAGTAAATTCACTATATAGTGTCACAGAGATTCTATAACCCTGTAGTGATTTGATTTATAAAGTACTGCTGGCATTGCTGACCTATATTTTCTGGTGGTTTCTTCAGTGCTTTCATGGTAGTTTCTTCAGATTTTAAGGGGAATCCCTCCCTAAAACAAAGTATTTAGTTTACAAGATGTCCAGTGAAGTCTGTTAAAAAAAAGACACCGTAAGAGAGTTTCAGTTACAGGGCGGTATAGAAATATAATAAATGAAATGAAATGAAGAGTCTGTTATCAAAATAATTATGCAAAACCAAGACATCATACAATTACTGTTGTAGGTGACATAATACATAGAACTGGTTCTCACAAACAGCAGGTGAGGAGGTATACCTATTTCTGGAGCTCCTGAAACTCCTCTACGCATAGAAACTGAGCACATCAAGCTAGGCTTTCTTCTGTGGGTGTGCTCTGTACTCCTTGGGATGCTGAAGGGAGTAGAGATGGAATATAACCAGTAGTCCTACTTTGAGGTATGGGCCCCTTGTTTTTGCACTGCAGGGCTTTGGGGAGTGATTTAGATAGTTTTGGAAACTGGGGTGAGGGGGAGGGTTAACTCCCTTCAGCACTTTTGCGCCAATTAAAATTCGACACCGCAGTGGCTGCTTTGATGAACAGATAAAAACATTGGGAGATTTGGATCGTGGATCTTCTGCATATTGTGAGGTTTGTCCCTCAAATGGGCTTCTGTGTCAATTGGAATCCTGTCCTCCAAAGTGGCTGGATGTGTGCGTGTGTTTGTCTAAAAGGCTTTTGTCTGTGGTTCTCCAGTGGGAGTGTGTGTACCTATGAAACCCTGTATGTACGTGTAATGTTACATCAGTGCAAGGGATGGTCCCAGTCTTGGCTTCATGACTGAGACTGACAGATGGCTGGTCATTCCTGTCCCACAATATAACCCATTTAGCCTGTTTTTCCTCCTTGCTTTATTGTTGAGGGCTATTGCCAGTACAACCTACTGTTGGTACAATGGGCAAATTTGTTACACCAGCATGTCTCTTTGTTCTGATGGCTCAAGGGGATTTTGTAGCTATCCTCTGCTGCCCAGTGGATGTAACTCAAGGACAGGATCACTCTTTAAGCTACTTAGGGCACAATCCAATGGGGATAGTCAGCCACCTCTGAATTCGGAGATGACTGACTATCCAATGCAGGGCGGGCGGAGCTTCCATGCTCTGGCTGCCCTGCATTAGTGGCTAGATGGCCGATTTCAGCCATCTAGCCGGAGGGCGGGGGGGAAGCTGGATGGCACATAAGTAGCATCATAACAACACTTCTGCCATCCCCTCCCCACCCCACCCCGGGAACATCCCCTTTTCCCCCACTCCGCACTGCTCTTATGAGCATGAAGCCGGGGATGAACCATGCCTCTTATGAAGCGGCAGGGGCAGGGAGGCGGTTTTCTGGGAACTGACGTCGGAGCACTGGCTACGAGGTTGGTTCCCGTAAACCAAAAAAGCCTATGGCCATCTAGCCACTGTTTAGCGCCCAGAGGATTGCGCCCTTACTGAATATTCTTGGACTCTTACATATAAGTTCTGTGAATCTGCAATACACTACCCATCCCTTTGGTAGATATATAATATATGTACTTCTTGGGTATGTACTGCCTGCTGTGTTATCTCAGCGGTGCCCGGGGCTTTCCAGCAGAAAGTGAGAACTCCGAAGACTTTTATATGCTCACTAAAACGTTGATGGGGGTGGGCGGTATGCATAGCAGTTTCATATCCGGTATTTGTTTGGAATGATGCCAAACTTCATCCACTTAAAAAGGAACCACTCTGCTTGGATGATCCCCTAAGTTTTATTTGTTTATTACATGTTTATCCCTCACTTCTTTCAGTGAGTTCAGGGTCGTGTTCAAGGTTCTCTCCCTGCCTTTTACCATCACAACAACCCTGTAGGTAAGGCTGAGAGACAATGACAAATTCAAGATCATCCAGTGAACTCCATGGCTGAATGGGGATTTGAACCTGGTTCTTTCTGGTCCTACTCAAGCACTCTTAACCACTACACAACCCTGGTTCCTAAGTTGGATCCTAAGCTGCTGTCTCAGGGAATGTCTTTATCTCTGTAGCAGGATTTTTATTTGTTTAATGCACATAAAAGTTTATTATGCCAACAGTATTTTTCAGGTGAGCAGGAGTTATAGAAGTGATATTGTTTCTCATATTTGGCTCAACACTCTTATGCACAAGATTTAAACTTTCCCCCAGAGTTAGTATTCAAAACCTGGGACGGAAATGGAGCTGGTAATGCAAGTAGTGAACTCTGCAAAAACTGTTTTATCTAGAAATAAAGAAGGTTAGCATGGGCAGCTGCAGAAAGGGGCAAGGAGGGGCAATTGCCTCCCCCAGGGGATGAGAATCTCCAAATTCTCAGCTATCATTAAAAAAAGCAAGTCTCTAGCATTTGTATTCATTCTGTGAGAAACTAGCCTGCTCCCACCTTTTAGTGTTTTTAGCCAATGAATGAAGCCATAGCAATGGTTAACACATTCATCTGCGTATGTTAAGCCTTCTGGGTGTGTTAAGCCGGGGGGGGGGGGGCGGTATCTTCCCTATTAGGAAGTAATTGCAGCCTCATAAATAACAATTTTGAAATCCAGGAGTTTCCTGTAGCTGGATTTGTGCAGTAATGTGTCTACCGAAAAACAAAAGGTAGCAGCCAAGACAGGTGTTCATGATCTTTCTAACTCTGGTGTTGTTAATCATTTTTTCTGAGTGCATAAACATTAAAAAGTAATACCTTGACAATATGTGTAGATAAAGTTCATCATTGTTATACCCATATTGAAGAAGGCAGGGCTGTGGCTGAGAAAGTATGGGTTAGATAAGTCCTTCAAAGTAGACCAAAGTTGTTATTCCCATTTTGCAGATGGATGTGTGTGTTAAGAGTAGCGTTTAACAACTCTGCAGCATAGTCCAGTGTTTTTTGTGTTTTAGAGAAATGCAGAGGGGGCTGTGAAATTGATTGTAGCAGCAGTACAATTTATTAAGGGTTAGAACAGGTTGTTGTGAAGAGAACCTGCATTTTTAGCTCTTGCAGGAAGCCCAAGTAGAACCTCTCCTCACCTCTCTCTTAGTGTTGGCCTTGGAGCTGAGACAGTGCCACAGCTCCATTGAAGTTAGTGTTTTCTCATGTATTGTAGAAATAAAGATTGTGAAGGTACCTGAATTGATTGTGTGTTGTCTGTAGAGCAGAACCTAGCAGTAGGCTACAAGCTGAGCAAGTCAACTCCCCCTCCCAGATATTAACCATGCCCTTCAACCCTGTAATGGCCTTTGGCCCTAAAGGCCATTACAGGTGTGAAGGGAGTCATGGTAAGAACTGAGGGTTTCACCTATGGGTGGAAAGACATTGTCTGGAAAGCAGTTCTAGCCGTTGAGAAACAACAGTAGGGTAGACCTAGTATTAGGGATGTACAAAAGTCACTTACCTTTTCGAAGGGTGACATTCGCGGTGGAGGGAGGCGCTCCATCCCTTCCCCCAAAATTCACGCAAGTCAGCGCGGATGGCAGCAGGTAGGTGCTCCGTTCCGGGCCTATTTTGTGGGGTGGGGGGGGCGGTGGGGCTTCGTTCCGCCGTGGATTTCAGGGGGGCGAATGCACTGGCATTCGGCCTCACTGAGATCCGTGGCAGAATTCTCTGACATCCCTACCTGGTATACACATTTCTCAGAGGCCAGGTCTGCCCATCTTGGTAGCCCCTGGTGCCCAGGCCTTATCGCTGTTCAGCCACCAGACCTACCAGCAGTGGCATACCTGTTCTCTGATGCTATCAGGGCTTTTTTAAAATGTGCAACCATACACAAAATGTACAATTCAAAGAAAAACATGCCATGCAGTGTCGAAAGAACATTGCTGTAGTTCAGAATTCAAACCATGCAAAAGTTGTATTGTTAGCTGACATAAAAATTGGCTGATAACAATGTGAATAAAGTGAGCAGGTTTCTCTAGAACCCTAAACCTGATCAAGCATATTCATTCTCCCACTGCTAAATATGCTCCCCACAGACTCCACTGCTACAATCAAGAGCTGCCTCCCTAACCTGATGCCTTTCAGATGCTTTGGACTTCAACTCCAGTCAGCCCCTGCCATTATGGCCAATGCTCCAGAATGCTGGGGTTGTAGTCCAAAACATCTGGAGCACACCAGGTTAGGGAAGACCATTCTTGAGAGTGTCCACCAATGTTTCCAAGATGAAGGGAATCATTCTAGGATGATTCATGTGAAAGTGTCAACGTTATGATAAGGGCAGTGATGCCACAAAATATCCAATATGATATTCTTAAAACAGCTGTACTGTGTTTGGCAATTTGGTGTTTTTTTTCTCTTGTTCTTGGGTATGTATTTTTTTATTCTTCACTCCAATTGAAGCTTTGCTGGAGTTCATGATGCTTCTTGAATATAACACTCTTCTGCATTAGTGCTGTTCGGTTCCTGGGATCTTCTACTACTCTGTGTAAGCTTCTAAATGTCATGGAATATGACACTAAGCAACAAAGAGTACGCACAAGGAAAGTGCACAGGTGTGTTGTAGCAGTGCGTGCTATGCGCATGAATTACAACCACAAACTGTTTTGCAGCTGTGTCCCCCATACCTGGAAAAATTCCTGTGGACGCCCATGAAAATTAGGGTTTCCTTTTTTATATCTGCTTTCTAAAACTCTATTTGTATGAAGTGCCAAAGAAGTAGTACCAAACGTAAATGTCTGTAAGGGCATTGCAACAGAAAAACTACTAACGCAAAAAACAGATCTGAATCCCTATTGAATCGAATGAATAGAAACTGGAGGAGTGTTCATAAATTGGCATCTCTTTCACAGCAATAGAATCTAGTTTCCCAACTACTTTTGGAAATTCAGTCCAAGTAGTTCAATAGAATTTCTACATAGTATTTCATTTTATTTCATTTCTATACGGCCCAATAGCCAAAGCTCTCTGGGCGATTCATAAAAATTACAAACCAAACGTACAACGTAACAAAACATAATATAAAAACTTTAACACATAATGTATAAAAACAATTTAAAACAGTTAAAAACAGTTGCAATAAGTTACTATAACATTTATATCACATTAAGAGCACAAACCTATGCATACTTAGACAGAAATAAGTCCCACAATTCCCAGTATTCCCCAGCCAGCCATGTCTAAACATGTATAGGATTGTGCCTTAAGTGTGCTTTAATCCCTCCCCCCCAATATTTCAGGTCAAATACTTGTGGTGTATTGGGACAAAAAAATTTTTTATAATGGGGTCCTGTTTTTAAAGGATTGTTTAGTAAATACAAGTAAAATTAATGTGCTAAATTAGATCACTTTCTAGGGCATCAGAAAACCTTCTGATGCAAATTACCCCATGCAAATCACCCTAATTTGCACAGGAAAGTTTTCCAGGCAACCCACATCACTAGGTCTATATGGAGAAGGCAAGGCATGCCTCCAAATGGGACAGGGAAGCAGTCTTGCTATGGAAATCCATCTCCAGACTTCCTAGTAGTAATGTATTAAGCAACCTATGTCAGGCCCAGGTAATGGTTGCAGGTGGATGTGCTAGAAACTAGACCAGGAGAGTTTGTTCTCCAGGTCAAGGGTCTTGGGGTCAGTGGCTGGATAGGCTGAAGTGCAGCAGCAGAATGTGTAGCTCTTCTGACCAGGCTAGGATAGAAGGCCAGGCTCATAATGTCTGAATGCAGCCCAGCCAGAGGCTGACATCTGTCTGCCAATTGCAGGGGCCACTGTTTACACCATTATTCTTTCTTATGCCTGTTGAGGGCTCTGACGCTAGTATCCTGTTGTGTCCATGCGTTCATGGGAGCGACCGCTCATACAATAGGGTTTTCCCACCTCTAAAAATAACCCTGCGTAGTTACAGCAATGGTGTTCCCCATAGTAACCTATGGCTGCGAGAGCTGGACCATAAGGAAGGCTGAGTGAAGGAAGATAGATGCTTTTGAACTGTGGTGCTGGAGGAAAATTCTGAGAGTGCCTTGGACTGCAAGAAGATCAAACCAGTCCATACTCCAGGAAATAAAGCCAGACTGCTCACTTGAGGGAATGATATTAAAGGCAAAACTGAAGACTTTGGCCACATAATGAGAAGACAGGATACCCTGGAGAAGATGCTGATGCTAGGGAAAGTGGAAGGCAAAAGGAAGAGGGGCCGACCAAGGGCAAGGTGGATGGATGATATTCGGGAGGTGACGGACTCGACCTCGGGGGAGCTGGGGGTCGCGACGGCCGACCAGAAGCTCTGGCGTGGGCTGGTCCATGAAGTCACGAAGAGTCGGAAGTGACTGAACGAATAAACAACAAAACCCCAAACTAGTGGAAATGCTAGTTTCTGGAACAGTGCAGGTCAGTGCAGCTCACAGAAGGGAGCTCCACTAACCAGTCCCAGTCTGGAAACGAGCATTTCCAGGGTTATTCTGAGAAGCACAAAATCCCCGTTGTGCAAGTGGTTGCTTCTAGGAATGCAACAGAACCAGCAGAGCCAGAGTAGCTCCACTGGATACTGCCCTAAGGTCTGAGCACAAACAGTCCATGGTAGTGCATCATTCTGAGTCCTAACTTCAGACTATGGGTTTCTGGGTCAATTATTATGTATTTTATTTAATAGATTTTTACCCAGCCTTGCAGTGTGTGTGTGTGCACCCGCGCGCACGCGCGCGCACACATACACACACACGTAAAGTGGCTTGCATATATAATAACATCAAACAACAGTACAACCAAATTATTAAAATAACATTAAAATAGCATAAAATATCAGCATTAAAATGATTAAAAATAATACCACCAGATAAATATTTGCTAAAACAGCTCCATAGAATTATCTAAATGGTGACCAGCATAAGATGGTCTTTAAGGATCTCCTAAAATCCAACAAAGCAGGGGCCCTATGAATCTCTTTGGTAATGGTATTCCAGAGGTGAAGGGCCACCACAGAAAAGGCCCTATCCCTGGTACTCACCAACTTGACATCTTTCACTGGTGGAACAGAGAGCAGGGTGTTAGATGCCAACCTTAAGTCTGAGACAGGCTCATATGGGTGCAGACAGTCCTTCAAATAGCCTTGTTCCAAACTGTTTAGGGCTTTAAAAGTCATTCCCAGATCAAGCCTTGGAGTCCCTGATGTCTTGATTTCTGTGAAGCAAACTACATGCTGCACACACAAACAAAGCCCCAGAGCCATTTTGTTTAATGAAAAGCAGCTTTAGAGGGGACCATTTTGAGTGCAGACGTAGCAGGAGGTGTTTAACCCTGCTCATGCCCTGCCTTCAAGCCCTGTTGGCAGGTTTCACAGAAGCATTTTGCTGACCACTGGCTGACAAATCAGGATGCTGGCTGAGATGGACCCTTAGCCTGATCCAGCAGAGGTCTTCTTATGTTATGTGTTTAGCTCTGTCTCTGCATAATATTTTTCAGTTCTATATTGACCTTGCCTAAGCTCTTTGGGGAGCTGTGTGTGACTCTGAGTGGAGAAAAGTAAGCTGCTGGGTTTCTGTTATACATATTTGCATGCGATGTGCATCTCATTGTACAGGGCTTTGAGAGCAGCTGCCCAGGTATGGTGAGGGAGAGTCCTTCCGTGTGACTGTCTTCAACAAACGCTAAATCCTGTGAGTAATACTAGATTTCTTTCCTTGGGGGGAGTAGGGGAGGAAGAGGTGTGGCATGACCTCATGTTGACACTATCACATATAAGCAAGTTGTAGAGAAGATTGGTGAACAGTTGACTGATATGACACTAATCAGCTCCATAGTTTTCTAGGCTATAAATCAGTTTTTGCAGAAGAACAGGACACTCTGAAATATCCCTAGTTTATATTAAACAACTGGATTTTATGTTTTCAAAAATGGGGGATCAAACTTACCAGGCTTTCTTCATCCCAGCAGCCCTAGGGCAGCTCCAGGTGAAACCTGAAACCCCCATTTCACATGCAAGAGCCTTATTTGAATGTCTGTAGACCTTTCCTCACCCATTCCATCTCAAGATTGTGGTCGTGCAGACACCATGGGAGTGTTCCCACTGCCAATTTGCTGCGAGCTGGCTGCGTTTGGAGATCGTTTGCGGCACATGATGTTGTGGCCATCCTACAGCCACCCCAAAGCATTTTGTGGAAAACCCAGTTTTCCTGAGACTACTTTAAGTCTGATTGTTTTGCTTAAGTCGGGTTCTCCGCACTTTTGTTGTTGTGTGCCCTAACCCCTGCACTGACCTCGGGTCTGCTAGCCCTGCCCAGGGGTGTGTCTTTCACCATGACCCCAGTCAAGGGGTGTTTCCCGTCCCTGTGTTTCCCAGCACAAACCTATGTGTGTCTACTCAGAAGTAACTCCCAGTTGTAACTCAATGAGGCTTTTTCCCTAAATGCGCACTCCTGAAGTTACTGAGATTCCCATCAATCGAAATAGCGCTATATCGAAGCTGCGTTTTTTTGACGTTTGGTTTATTGGTGTATGGAAGCAATTAATGTGCAGCTTCGGTCCTTCACAGCTTTGCATAATGAGAGCTTCAGGGGAAGGAGAAAGGGGGTTAGAAAGGGCTAGTTGGAGCCAAGGTAAATCAAGCATTTATAGGGGTAAAGGCAGACTGGAGTGACTCCTGTAAAAGCTGTCTTTGCTTCTCCATGAAATGCTATTTTGAAGCTGCATTTCATTGATGTTTGGTTTATTGCTGTATGGAAGTGATTAATGTGCTCCTTTGCAGCATCGCATAACGGGAGCTTCAGGGGGAAGGAGAAAGGAGGATAGAGCCTGGAGAGGGGTGGGAAAAGCCTCTCTCATTGGTTAAGCAGCCCCTGCCAGTCTGATGACATTCAGTTCCAATCCCCTCACCCCACCTGGAAGTAAGTTCCTGCCAAGTGAATTATAAAGGTGCGGTGCACTTGTGTGTGGGTCCTGGCGCAGACCAAAACCAATTCCTTGAAAAATCCGGGTAATCCTCCATTTGCTTCTCCTTCCTTTGTCATGGAGATCTCCCCCGCAATGACTTCAGCGTCAGCTCAGATTTTTTCTCTCCCCACCCCCTCATGGTTTTTTGTAATATCTTGCCTGGAGATCTTGAAAGCTTGCAGATTTTTGTGATCTTTTGGTTGGCCTAATACAGATATTACACTAATATGGATTTTGGTTGTTAAGTTCTTTATTAATTACAAAAATCTCTTGGAAGATCCAGGGTGGAAACTCATCCTGGTGCAATACATTTAACTTACACTTATCTTAGGCAGTTTTTCAGTATGCCTTGTAGGCTTAGCTCAAACTCCTGTGGCCCTGAAATGATGACATAGCAACTAACTACTTCCTGAAAACTTTGTGTGGGTAAAATGTTGGCAGTGCAATCCTATGTAGGTCTACTCAGAAGTCCTATTAAGTTCGGTACAGCTTACTCCCAGGCCAGTGTGTATAGTATTGCAGCCTGAAATCTATATAAACACAGTGAGCTGGTTTGCACGATCACCGCAGCCCACCGTGGCTGATTAAATAAGCCAGTTGCAGTGCATGTCAGTGACCATTTTGAATATTCAGGCCACAGCCAGCGGTTGCCAAGGTTAAACAACCCTATGGTTAAACAGCCATGGGCAGTTTGAGAATTATGCTAGGGCTGTTTAACTCCCCTCACCAGGTTCGCATAACACGATAAGCCATGGTGACCACCTGCTGTGGCTTGAATATTCAAAAGGGTGGCTTGCATGCGCTGCAGCCCACCGTGGCTGGGGTGATCATGCGAACCCAGTCACTGTAAAAATGCTGTTATGCAGTGTTCTGCCATTAAACATTACTTCTGAAAATGCCACAAAACAGTACTCTGGATAAGGGCCTTCCTTACAGGGTCCTTTTTAGATTTAAAATCTAGGAGGAGGAGGAGTTTTTCTTTATCTCTGTTTGTGATGTGTCAGGTGCTAATAGTAGCCTTTTCATCAGTCTTGAGGATGAAAAGCTGAGTCACTCCATGAGTCAGCATCCAGAACAATCAGTTTATTGATCATTAAATCACAACACCATAGGGTGTGAAATAGTGTTTTATGACCTTTATTATAGAATGAATCTTATTTTTAGGTTGTAAAATTCTAGTGCGCCTTTTAATTCTGATACTGCAGCTCCACAACCTTACTGTGTAGTGCTAGTAACCTGTGTGGTACCAATAAAGTTACATGGAATTAATTAACATGTTTCTTTAAAACGTCCTGTGGCTGAAAGTACCAGTCCATGTGCCCTGGTCTGATTCTAAATCCAAATTTGGGTTTCAGTCAACAAACTTAATAGCATGTCAATTTCAGTCCTATATGAAGTAGTCAAACACTGTCCAATGAGTAAGGCTTGCAAAAGCAAAACATCACATTGAACAAAGAAAGCACACGTTCAGACCAGTAAATCCAAATAATGATAACCTGTGTGACAGTAAAAACATGTGCCTTTATCCAGTGAGCTATAAAGCAAAAGATTTATAACCGGTTGATATGAGGCACATTAATACCGTGTTTTAGATGTGGGAGTACAATGTCTCACACAGCTCTGTGTGTGTGTGTGTGTGTGTGTATGATGAAGCTTCAGAAATGTGTTCTGTGACTATAATCTTTCTATATTTCATACTCTGGAGTATTTTAGGAAGTACATTTTGATGTTCTAAACTTTGAAATTGGTTTGTGATTCATATGCTGAATAATGCTCCATAAACGTACAAGTACCCTTTGGTGGAGAGGCGTAAGTAGCCCACATGAATCAAGTCACTTACGGCTTAACTACGGATTACCCACAGCATGGCATTTGTCCTGCGGTTCTGCACAAGCACAGAAAAGCCACAGCTATTTGGTTTTGATTGCAGATATTCAGTGTCTTGAGAACCTTGACCTTCTTTTTTAAAGGAAAATTCCTTTTTTTTTATTTTTGTGAACCGCCCAGAGAGCTTCGGCTATTGGGCGGTATAGAAATAAAATAAATAAATAAATAAATAAATAAATAAAGGAAGTGTTGGGTAATGTGTTTTGGGGAATTTCTGAAGTATGGGGAAGCTCTGTAGGATAGCCAGTGGTCCGAAGGAGAAGATTTGGTGCGCTTCATAGTTCAGTGTCCATGTGTAACAGAAGCAAAGTAATGGAATATATGAAATGTTGCTTGACAGGATGCAAAAATCCACCTTACCTTGGCATGAAATTTGGGTTATATCGGTGCAGATCTTTTTGCACTTAGTACACATATAGTACACACTTAAGTCCTTGTAGCCATTTGCCATCAAATTGTGTTATTTCTTCCACTCTCTAATCCTTTCAAATGCTCTCCTTAAGGTTTAGCATGCAATTTGATTAACCTTGGCACTTGGGACTAAAGTTAAAAGGCCAATCTAGCCGCTTGAGTCCCTGACCTGGTTCACACTACACAACAGCTCACCATGGCTTAATTTACCTGCAGGGGCTTTTGTGTCATGCCAGGTGCCTGCAGGTACCTGGGTTGCAGTGGCATGTTGTGTCAGGCGAACCCAGGCTGAAGGGGTTGTTTGCATACTGTGTTGGCAAGTGCCCAATACCCACTGGTTGCGGTATTAGCAAGACAAAGACACATCCATCTGTCTGCCAAGATCAGTCTATCACCTGCCAGGTGGGCTGATGATCCAAGCATTATTGATACGGTCTTATTGCCAATGCACATCTCTGCATAATGATGATGAGGGTGTTATAGAGCCTTTCTACACGAGGCTTTTATTGTGCGCTCATGATCATTCACTCACTGTAGTTTGCAGGTCCTTTACACAGCAGCCAGGGCCTCTCCCATGCTTTGCAACCATTATTCAAGGGTTTTTTCCTAACAAGGAAAGTCTGGTATTATTTAGAAACGACAGAATAAGAGTCTCATGTAATTGCACTATTCTTCTATAACACAGTGCCATCTCATGGTTGTATAATGAAATATACAGAAAGGCAGAGAAAGAAAAACCCCATAAAAAAGGAGCTGATCTTAATCCCGATCTTAATCCCACAAAGAATCCAGAAGCAGAAACCTCAGTAAGGGTGTGGGATAAAAACCTCATGTAGAAATGTCCATAGAAACAAACAGTGCCTATTTTGTGCTGGTTTGCAGTGTTTCTGAGCCCCAAATTAAAAGGAAGCTTTCACTACTCCCATAGCTTTAACACAATTCTATAACAGTTCAGTCATTCACATCAGTGAGAATCGGGGACAGTGACATTTTAGGCACAACAGATTTTCTGGAGCACTGAAGTGGGAGGAGCAAATAGACAAACTTTTACTATACGTGGTTTCTTTAACCTCTGCCAACCTGCCTCCATTCCTCAATAAATATTACACCCCAAATCTAGCAAGTTAGATCCATGCACATAGGCAGGCTTCCACATGTATTGCTGAGTGCCAGGGGTGGAGGAGAAAACAAAAGCTTCAGGTTTCAAAATAACAGAAATCACTGTAGAGTCAATGCCTCCTTTATGGTCTTAAATATGCATGTATGTATGTACACACAGAGGGACACAGTATTTTAGAAAAGGTTACGTTTAAGTTTGTTTTTGTGGTCAGTGAACTGTTCGTTACCCCCTTTGATAAGCAAGGCTGATTGAATACAGTTTCAGGCCTTAACATATAATGTCCTTACCAGCAGTGACCTAGAACTATTTCTTTGTGTGCACCATTATCTGAAGGAAATGAGTCAAGCACTTGGCATTTAGAAATCAGTGGAGCGTGTGTGAAGGAGAAATACCTTTTCAGGAACATGAGATCTTGCTCCAAAATGCGTGAGAGTGTGTAGAAATTATTCCATTGCTCCTGAGCAGATTTGGTATTATATTTAGGGATAGCAAGAGACTAGCATTTGTAGCATTGACCAGCAAGTTTGCATTAAGCTTGTTTAGCAACTTGTTAACAGTGAAATGTAAATGCAGCCCTTGGCCAAGGGCTCACCATAAGGAGAAAAACAGGGCTGCTTGATGCATTGCATTTGTACCATGTTCCAACATAGTACATGACAAAAATGTAACATTTAGTCTTCCAAAGCACATGATTGAAACATGTGTAACATGGGTATGTGTTTCAGGGACCTCCCAATTGGCCCTGGCTCCTGGTCAGATATCATCATGGCGATCACTTGTGACCGAGTAAGTTTGTCTTCCAAGGGTAGAGTCTTAACAGTGGGTCTGCAGATGGCTGTGAAGACACACAGATGGCTGTGAAGATCCACACAGCCTCCCACGGTGAGGACATAGGTTTCCAGGTGGAAGGCGATCACGATGAGGGTTTGCTTGACGTGCCTTCCGTTGAGCTCCTTTCTCCCTTTTGCCCTATACTTGTGCTTCTTCAAAGTCCATAGCGCCTTTAATATAGGCTGACCTCCAGTTGGAACACTCATGGGTTAGAGCTTCCCAGTTCTCAATGCTTATGTTACATTTTTTTAGATTAGCTTTGAGAACATCTTTAAATCTCTTTTGCTGTCCACCAGTATTCTGTTTTCCATTCATAAGTTGGGAATAAAGTAGCTGCTTTGGGAGACGATGATCAGGCATCTGAACAACATGGCCAGTCCAGCAAAGTTGATGTTGGAGAATCATTGTTTCAATGCTGGTGGTCTTTACTTCTTCCAGTATGCTGACATTAGTCTGTCTTCCCAAGTAATTTGCAGAATTTTTCAGAGGCAGCGTTGATGGAATCTTTCGAGAAGCTGGAAGTGGTGTTTATAGATGGTCCATGTTTCACAGGCGTACAGCAAGGTCAGTAGTACAATGGCTTTGTAAACAAGCATTTTAGTCTCCCTGCGAATGTCCTGATCCTCGAACACTCTACGCTTCATTCGGGAGAATGCTACACTCACAGAGCTCAAGCGATGCTGAATTTCAGCATCGATGTCAGCTTTTGTGGAGAGGTGGCTGCCAAGATAAGAAAAGTGATCAACATTTTCTGGCATCACACCATTAAGCTGGATTGATTGCACTATAGAGGGATTGGTTTGTGCTTGCTGGTAAAGCACTTTGGGTTTTTTTATGTTAAGCGAGAGGCCGAGCTTTTCATATGCTTCTGCGAAGATGTTTAGGATAGTTTGGAGATCTTCCTCTGAATGTGCACAGTTTACATTATCATCAGCATATTGAAGTTCTATGACAGAGGTTGTAATTACCTTACTTTTTGCTTTCAGCCTACTGAGATTAAAAAGTTTTCCATCTGTTCGATATATGATTTCTACACCAGTGGGAAGTTTCCCTTGAACAAGGTGTAGAATCATAGCGATGAAGGTAGCGAATAAGGTTGGAGCAATGACGCATCCCTGTTTAACGCCTGATCCCACTTTGAATGGATCACTTTGAGAGCCATTGTTATCTAAGATTGTTGCTGTCATATCATCATGGAGGAGCCGCAAGATGTTCACAAATTTATTAGGACATCCAGTTTTCAGAAGGATGGTCCAGAGAGCAGTTCAATTTACAGTATCGGAGGCCTTAGTCAGATCAATAAACGCCATGTACAGGGGTTGGTTTTGCTCCCTGCATTTTTCTTGGAGGTGTCATGCAGTGAAGATCATATTCACTGTCCCCCTGGAGGGGCGGAAGCCATTTTGGGATTCAGGGAGGATATCTTCTGAGATAGGTAGAAGGCAGTCTGCGAGGATCCTTGCCAGGATTTTGCCTGCCGTAGCTAGAAGGGAGATGCCTCGATAGTTTCCACAATCTGTTTTATCACCCTTTTTGAAGAGAGTGATAATTATGGCATCCCTGAAGTCTGCTGGGATCTCCTCCCTTCATCCAGATTTTTTCGATGAGCTTGTGAAGCTGTTGTGTAGCTTCAGGTCCACCTTCTTTAAAGACTTCAGGGATCCCATTGGGTCCACTAGCTTTATTATTTTTCATGTGGTTGATGGTTTTACTGACTTCCTCCAAACTAGGGGATACTGCAAGCTCATCTTTGGTTTGTTTTTGTGGGATTTGCGAGAAGACCTCATCAGCCACAATAGAGTTATGGTTAAGGAAGTTGTGATAATGCTCTTTCCAATGCAGTGCAATATACTCTTTGTCCTTTAGAAGTTTGGCACCATCTATTGAGTGTAAGGGGTTTGTACCATGATTTGTTGGTCCATAATGCCTTTGTGGCATTAAAAAAGCCTCGTGCATCATGGACATCTGCAAGATGCTGGATTTCTTGAGCTTTCTGTATCCACCACTTAAGAGCTCTTAAGTTCTCTAGTTCTTTGGACCTCAGCCTTTGCACTGGCGTGGATTTTTTTCTTAGCGGCACAGTTGATGTCTTTTTGCCATATTTGGAAGGCTCTTATCAATAATATATTCAATCTCCCTATCATTCTCATCAAACCAATCCTGATGTTTCCTAGTTTGGTATCCAATAGTTTGTTCACAGGCTGCGATAATGGAGGTCTTCAATTTATTCCAGTGTTCCTTGACATTTTCAGGGGTTTCCATAGATAGATGTTCCTTGAGAGTTGCTTGAAAGCAGTCTCGCTTAATAGGATCTTGAAGGGCTTGGGTGTAGATTTTACATCTTAGTTTTCTTCCTTGGAGCCTACATTGAGGGACAATCTTAATGGCCATTGTAGAATTAATTAATCGGTGGACTGTCCAGCAGTCGTCAGCACTCATCATAGCTCTAGTGAGGAGTACATCACAACGATCTCTGGCACAGACAATTACGTAGTCTAGGAGATGCCAGTGCTTCGACTGAGGATGCTTCCATGATGTTTTAAATTTATTTTTCTGGTGAAAGAGTGTGTTGGTAATAACAAGATTATGCTCTGCACATTGAGTCAGAAGTAAAATTCCATTCTGGTTGCTATTGCCAACTCCTTCTTTCCCAATGATCCCCAGCCACAAATCAAAATCACACCCAACTCTTGCATTGAAATCGCCCAGAAGGATAATTTTGTCCTCCTTAGGTATCTCTGATAAGATGGTGTCCAGCTGGGAGTAAAAATTTTCTTTGATGTCTTCATCAGCATCTAATGTTGGTGCATAGGCACTTAAAATAGTTGCCTGCTGGTTTTTGGCGAGTTTTATTCAAAGGATTGAGAGTTGTTCATTAATGCCAGTAGGAACTTCTGACAAGAGCTTCATAAGATTTTTAATAGCAAAGCCTACTCCATGTATTCGTCGTTCTTGTTCAGGTAGTCCTTTCCAGAAGAAGGTATAACCTCCTTTTTCTTCCTTGTCCCTCTCCTGCTCTAGGGGTTTCTTGGAGTGCTGCTATATCAATGTTAAAACGTCTCTGCTCCCTGGCAATGATGGCAGTCCTGTGTTCAGGGCGTTCACTATTTGTATTGTCCAACAGTGTCCGTATATTCCATGTTCCAATGTTCATTTGTCTTTTATGACCACTAAGTGGTGACCCCCTGGACGCGGTAATCCAGTCAGGGAGGAGTGAGGCAGACTATGTTTAGGGCACCTTTTCTAGCCCCCTCCCCATACAGGGTGAGCAGAGTGGAACCTAAATAGGACTGCTCAGTCATGGATACAGCTGCCGAACTACTCAGCTGCCTTGGTCCTTGAGTTAGGGCAACTGAGTCTGTATCCACCGCCCATGTGCCGGTCCATGACTAGGGGCTTCCGGATTTCACAGTCCTGCCCTCGTTGCCATTCGTCAATTGCCATGGGACTTTTGACTGCTGGGTGGATTGGAAGACGCCTGTGTGTGAATTTGTTTTATGTATGGAGATCAGTGCACAATGATCAACACGCAGTCTTCACAGAAAAAGGCTCTAATCCAAAGGCATGAATAACATGACAATTGGTAGTCCTTTATCTGCTGCAGCCTTCATCCACCTTCACAGCCATTGTAACATACACCTTGTAATCTTCCGCCTGTTCTGCCGTTGAGGACTTTCTTGGATCATTCTTTGTCTGGTTCCTCCCCCTAGATGTTACTGCCATGAGTGTCCCTGCTGGGAGTACATAACTCCTGATGGCTTCGCTCACAGGGTTCATTGGAACACACAAGCCCACTCACCACAGCAAGGTGACAATCCAGCGAGTGTGTGGTCAGATACACTGTATAGGGGAAATATATGTGTTTTCCCAACGTAATACATGAAGCAGCCCTTCGTCTACTAGCATCTTCCCCTCTTCTACCCTTCCAACCCTCATTAGCCCATCTGCGTGCCCCTGATTTCAATTTTCTTAGGATGCAATCTTATGCATGTTTATGTAGAAAAACGTCCTACAACTCCCAGCTTTCCTTTGGGAGTTGTAGAACTTTTTCTGGCTAAACATGCGTAGGACTGTGACATTAATTATTGAAATGCTCCCAAACCATTCACCATATTCTCCTTGCAGAAGCCACCCTGCACCCGAAACCAATGGGAGAACATTTTGACCTTCCAGGCCACTCTGTTACTGATCTTAGAGTGGCCATTCTGGAAGAAAGGAACTTCAAAGGGTGAATGAGGCTTTATCAGGAAGTTCGAATTCTCTCACTTGAGGCCTGAAATGAGAGAACAGATTTTTATCCTACTACAGGTATTAATTAGCTTATCAATGCCAGGATATTATCCTCAACACTGCTTAGTCACTGAAACAATGTTATACATATCTTGCATTTCATTTCCCTCTAATCTCACAGTTTATAATCCCCACCCCCAACAACCATGTGTGTGTATATGTGTGTGTATGGCATTTTAGCATAACATCTCATCTGTCTGATGAAATGGACTCTAGTCCACAAAAGTTTATGCTAATATATATATTTTTAGTCTTGACTGTGTCACTAAAATTCTTTGTTGCTCTTGCTGCAACAAAACTAATACAGCTACCCCGCTGGAACTTGATGCTTTTTGTGATCCTTCATCTACCTTTCTGTCTTTCTTGTCTTCTCTCACTCTTCTATTTGTGACTGCAGTCTTTGAACAGTTCTAACAGACTGTCAATAGCATGGAGTATATTAACCCTGACTATTGTGTGAATGTCTGTTAACGTATTGCCTGTCCAGATACACCAACCATTAAGATAAAGGACTGAGAGGAAACTGTTGTATGTATTTCTTGGTTGTTTTTTGAGACTGTTTTCTACTTGTTTAATGAAGAAAAATCCTCTTTGAGTTTGTGATTTCGATGGCTCAGCTGTAGGCATTGCATTAGACTTGCCTTGTCCTCTTTTGGCTTAGCAATGATGCCGTTTCCAATGCTTTATGATTGTAGCTGTTTGGAACTGAACCACTTGAGCTGGGCCACTAGAGAAAATTGCTGCCCCTCTCCATCCCACAGCTTTGGTGGCTATGGACAACAAAGCAACTTCTGAGATCTATTCAATTGCCTTTGGGGTCTGTACATTTATGCCAAAGGTGCACCATGGTGTAATGTCAGATGAGATCCGTTGGGGATATCTCATCCCACATCAGAAACATCTCATGCATGAGTGGGTCAGAAACATCTCACGCATGAGTGCTGTTCATATGTGGTTCCCTCTACTTCACTGGTGTCTACCTACCCAAGAGGCTTCCTTGTGATCCTTCCCTGTTGATCATCTTGATGAGCTGCTACTTAGAGTTTGTAATACAGAGGAGTCCCATGATACTCTGGCTCCCACCGGGCTTGTCTTTCCCACATGCAGCTGGGGAGATGACTTCCACTTTACCTGTTGCAGTGTCCTCTTTAGAAGGAATGAATTTTGAAATACTTGCACCACCTGCCTTACAGGAAGGACTAGGACTCCAGCCAATAACAAATGGATGGTTGTTGTGGTTAGGTTTTTCTAATCAAATCATAGGAACTGTTCTTGAAAGATGTGCCTCTTTTATCTTTGCAGCAGCCAGTGTGCTTTCTACAGTTACATGGCAGCGGATTGTTATGATAACAAGGGGCTTCTTTTTTTCATTCTTAATCTGCCTTTGCAACTTCATGTTACCTTGTGATGACTTTTATGGTCAGAGCAAATAACGACTTTGCTGCTGCTGCTTCCTGGTGGAGAAACTGAAAATGAGGCTTTTTAAAGGCGAAGAGGGAAGGAAGACATGCCCTGATATTAGAGACAGTTAGATGAGCTTGTCTGTGCTTTGCTAGAAGAGGATGATGATGAAGATGGAGGAGGAGAAGCAGTTAATACTGTTTCCCCAGCCAGCCAAATGCCATGGCAAGAAACACCACATTCTGTGACCCGTGCAAACTCAGCAAGTGTAAACGGTTTGGGGACCAGCTACTTGAGGGACCGTCTCCTCCCATATAAATCTGCCTGTCTTTTGTGATCAGTGAATACATTCCTTTAAGGCCCTTTTGAGGCATAATTGCTGGCAACACATGAGAGGGCCTTTCTTGTGGCACTACTGCATATGTGGAACTCCTTGTGGCCCCTCTTTATTGATGTTCTGCTAGTGCCTTAAAATCTCTTCTCTTCCAGCAAGCTTTTTAAGGATGCAATCCTATGCATGTTTAGACAGAAAAAAGTCTTACAAGTCCCAGCTGGCTGGGGAATGCTGGGAGTTGTAGGACTTTTTTCTATCTAAACATACATAGGATTGCACCCTAACTCTGTTGGTGTTTGAGTTCTTATTTGTAAAGCCCTCAAAAGCTTATGCCAGAATAAATTTGTTTATCTTGAAGGTGCCACAAGGAACTTTCTTGCATTTGTTAGTTGGTTCCTTGAGTACCTTTATTTTTTATTTTGCTTTTAGCTTAGTATCATGTTTCTTCAGGATTTAGATTACTTTTTTTTTACTGCTATCTTTCTCTTTGGATTTTGAGTATCTCTGCTGGAAGAGAAAAGTGAGGTAGACATCATAGCATGAATAAAACAAATAAATGTCTGATTTTTGCATGTTTTTCTGGTTCTGCCAGTCCTAGGGAGAGGCAGTGAGCAATGTAGGGCACAGATATCATATTCAGCTACTCCCCTGGCTTTCAAGATTTCATCAGGGATTTCTCACACATGTTCAAGCAGACAGTGATGTAAGGGCTAGAAAACTTTTAAAAGTTTGAGAGTGAAGTGCCTGGTTCCTATTCATGTGCAGCATTAGGAAACACTGGATCAAACAAGGAAGAGATTGCTCCTTCTGGGAATCTTAAATAACCTGGCTTGAGTAGAATGAGAAATGTCTCCTTCCCCCTATTCATGTGCCTTCAGTAAGACTTCCAAAGGTAGGCTGGAGTGAACGACAGCTTGTCTGATCCCCCACCAACACAGCGGGTGGAAATCCCTGTGATGATAGAGATGGAGGTACAGAGCCTTATCAGCCACATGTCAGTGCTTTTATTTTATTTTTTGCAACTAAGGCAGCCTTCCCCAACCTGGTGTCCCCCAATGTGTTGGACTACAAATCCCAACACCTCACAGCCAGCCATGCTAGAAGTTGTAGTCCTACACATCTGGAGGACACCAGGTTGGAGAAGGCTGCTCTAAAGTATGAAAAGACAGAAGATTACTGGGTAGGCTAGGCTGAGATGAATGAATGTATTGGGTTGTGTTAGACAAATTGGCTTGCTGTGTCGAATTCCTGCATTATGGTAAGGATCAAAGGACGGAAGAGCTGTGGTAGCTGGTGCCTCATCATCTCTGTAAAAGCATGTCAAGTCACTCAATTCCTTGCTAATTCATGGTGGAGCTTTGGAGCCACCAGTATCCCCAGCACATCCACTCATATTTTCCCTGTGTGTTTTTTCTCCCTACAGGATCCCAACCTTACTCTGCACACTGACAGTCCGGACCTAACACTATGTTTCCAGAATACTGTCCTGGCATGGATCCCGTGCTTCTATCTTTGGTGCCTCTTGCCATTTTACCTCTTTTATCTAAAACGCAACAATCGAGGCTACATTGTACTGTCTGTGCTGAGCAGGTTTAAAACGGTAAGATCATGTAGAACTCCCCACAGTAGCCTATCCAAGCAGCTGCAACCTTATAAAAAATAGACATGCAAACTGCAGATAAGAGCCGAGTTGGGTGCCAAGTGAGAGAAAATGGCCAGAAATAGCTTCAACGTAGACTTTACATTAAAAAGAAAGTCATGCAGCGGCATGGCTATGACCATCTACAAGTTCATCATGTGCTGCTAAAACCGTCTTGGAAGCATGGAATTTAGCTTCACCAGACAACATCTGTAGGTCTCTTGGCTTACATGTTTCTAAAAGCATGTTCCTACCTCTCGTGAATGCAGGGAGCAGCTTTGAAAATGCATAATTCGCCATCATACACAGGCAGAGCAATCCAAAGAGAGCAGGGGAGGGAGAATCCATAGTGGAGAAACCACCAAACCCCAAGCTCATCTGGGCTTGCACTAGCAGGGGGTTAGGGGAGGGGAGTGGTTGGAGGGAAAATAGATATGCTGGCTTCAGGGCTGGTGTACTCACCCCCACCCCCAATTCCAGGGCTGTGTTACAAGAATGGGATGGCTTGGAAATGCCCCTTCTATAAAGGCTCAGGAAGCAAGCTGGTTCTGGATGGGCTGGGAGAAGCTGGGAAGCTTTTGCTTCCTGTACAGTTAGCTGGATTCATTATTCTTTGAGTTCTGGTCTCCCAGACTCTGCACATTTATGGCTCCTTCTTTCACTGTATGCTGCCCATTTCCTCACCATGTACAGCTATCAGTTTTAGCTACTAAAACTCCTTTTCGGGGTTGGAAATGATCAGTCATATAATTAATTGTCCCGTTAACCACAGATTAACAGAATGGATTTTAATTGGATGCTTATCTGAAGTATTCTCTGCAAAAGAGTGTTCTGTGTGAGTGGCATTGGTGTTAATCATAGAATTGTAGATTTGGAAGGGGCCATTTAGGCCATCTAGTCCAACCCCCTGTTCAGTGCAGAAATCCAGTTAAAAGCATCCCTGACAGACAACTGTCCAGTCTCTGCTTGAAGACCTCCAGTGACGGAGGTATTCCATCTCAACAATTAAGAATATCTCTTGATTCGGGCAGAAAGCCTCATATGACTTGCCTGGGTCATTTAGTTAAAGGAGTGGGGAAAATCTTATCTTCAGGAAATATCTTTGCGATACAACCTTCACTGAGATACTGTTGTTTCAGTCAGTTATTTGGGTATTTCGTCAAGGAAACAGGCAGCAAATTGACAAAACCATTTTACTGCTCTCCTGTGTTACTGCAATAATTTAAATTTATTCACCATCCAGTTTAATAGACTACTATGGATGCAGCCCACCCCTTATTGAACTCAATACCTAAATCTCTATTGATTTGTAAAAGAGCTGTACTGAGACAGTGTGCCTGTGTAGCTACCAGGTCACAGGTCATTAAAAAAAACCATGGCTGCCTGTAGCAATTCACCAAAAGCCCCAGCGCGACTCCATAAGTCATGACGATTTCAGTGGGTGAGATTTCAGGTTGTTTTGTATAAGCCTTATGCAGACATTCAAACTCACTGAAAGGTAGGGAGTTCAGGGTCACACCACCTATCTTGTCTTGGTGCAGCTACCCTCAGGCCCATCTGCAGTTTGCATATTGGAGCTAAGTTTTGCTCAGGGTCCTCCTGCCTTGCCTTTTTGGTTCCTTTCTCTAAAACACAACAAATAGAACATGTGTGGGCAACATGGTGCCCACAGACACCAATGTGTCCCCCAGACACCTTCCTTGGTGCCAAGACACCCGACCACTCCCAATTTTTATTTAAAAATATTTTTATATTTTCATAGTGAAGTGGGAACATCTAGCTGCTGCCATCGTAATCTCCCACGAATTCCTCTGCGCAGGCTACTTGTTCTTTGTGACCAGCCATGCTCACTCCGCCCCTCCCCTCCCACCATGGCAGCCATTTTATGGTTGTGCCCAGGACAGTTTCTCAAATTTCCAGATGTGCCCATGGGTCCAAAAGGTTGCCTGCCCCTGAAATAGAATGATAAACCATGCTGAGTGGGTTCAAAACAGGGATAGGCGAGAAATTCAAAGTTTACCATCAAAAACTGCACATTTTTTGATGTTTGCGATGCAGTTTGAGGGGAAAATGTGCTAAAAATATGTACAGTTAAAAAACTGTACTCTAAAAAAAGTTATTTCAAAAAATGTGCACAAAATGTGTATCTTTGGTGGTGGTGGTGAATGCCCCCCAAATACTTTATTCATTAGAAAATTGCTTTTAAAAAGACCATTGCAAAAGTGTACACAAAAATTCACACATAAAATGATGCATGCAAAAGATATATATTTCCAAAAAATGTGTACAAAAAATCCATGGAAGTTTTCATGTAGATGAAAAAAAGAATTAAATCGTAATGAGATGGAACAAACTTACAAATGAAAACATTGTGAAATCAAGCTTGACAGATTCACCCATCTGTAGTTTAAAATGGAGTCCAACACAACTAGGCCTCATTCGTGCAATTTGTACACCATCATTTTGCAGTGTATTGGTCTTGAGAATGGAACATATGCACATTGCGCTCAAGATACGTAGGATGCTATGGAAACGTTATGTCCAGCATGCAAACTGCATGCAGGTTAAGGTGGGTGCCCTAAGGGGTCAACTTGGCACAAAACTGGTATCCCACATATCAGAGCACATCTGCGTAGTTTATGTGAGCCGGACCACGGGTCTTTCTAGACTAGCACAGTACTGTGTGCTCTGATTGGCCTCAGCTATACATGTGTGTGTGACAAACTACAAAAAATAGCATATCGTAGCTTAAAGATCTTACTGCCAGGAACTAAGACTTGAGAGAGGCATTTTAACCTTTGAGATGAATCAGTTCTCTTTTTCTCCTTTTTTAAAAGGTATTTGCTTTCGTGCTTTGGTGTGTTTGCTGGGCCAATCTCTTCTATGCTTTCCATGGAATTGTTCAAAACAGGACACCACCGACGGTGTATTTTGTAACACCCTTAATTGTTGGCATCACAATGGTTAGTATACCGTTTTCTTGATGAAATTATTGCTTACATGGGACAATGTTGATGATAAATATATAATGTGAAGTCCTTTCCTTAGTTCAAGCATTGCAGCCCTTCGAAATCCAGGGATGGTTGCTGAACAGTTAGGGACTGAACAAATTTTTAGAGAGAATAAAGACAATTGAGGCTGCAGTCCATGAGCAATGTCCAACTGTGTCATTCCACTGGCGCCAATGATGTTGCACTAGTGGAAACTAGGTTCCAAACTGTGCACAGGAGTAGAATCCAACTAAAGGTCCATTTGCGCAAGTGTGTTGCACAACTGGTTGTGCATTACGCTTGTGCAACCTGTTGTGCAACACATGCATTATGCTTGCACAACTGGTTGTACAAGCATAATGCACCACAGCTTGCACAATGGAAAGATAGTGCTATTTGAGTTTGCGGAATGATACCTCTGGATACTACCCAATTGGGAGGGGTCCCCAGGGATGGTGTGGATCTCCCTTTCCACTTGTGGAAAGGGAGGTTGATGGGCAGAGAGGGAGCTCTGCCCTCACAAACCTCCTCCTTACTGGTGTGGAAACCCCTGTTGCCATTGGCCCTCCACCCTCACTGCTCGAAAGTTGCTACTGGCAAAAAGGGGATTCCAGAGATGGGTCTGGAAAGGTTTTGGATCCACTGTATCCAAAGCTATCTCATTCTTGCAACACAGCCCTGGAATTGGGGTTGGAGGTGAGTATAGTAGCGCTGGAGCCAGCATATCTATTTTCCCTCTAGCCCCTCCCCTCCCCACTGCTAGCGCAGGTCCAGATGAGCTTGGGGTTTGGTGGTTCCTCCGCTATGGGGCTTGGAAATGCACTAGCAACCAATGTGGCTGATGCAGCATGGTTATTCAAATGGATAAGTATCCATTTGAAGGTGGATGCGCCATCTCCCTCCCCTGCCCTCTTTAGATTGCTCTGCCCATGTATGAAGGAGAATCCATTATGCTCTTCCTTGTCCCACAAGAAAGGTGAGGTGGCATGGGAGAACTGTTTCAGACATATATCCTCCAGTTTGGCGTAGAGGAGACAGACAGGAGGTAAAAGATGTGAATTTCAAACTGCTTTTGCTGTTCCTCATCTGCTTATTTTCTGCAGCAGTGGCATCCTCAGGCCTGCTGTCCTAGGATGACAAATATGTTTGCTTGGATTGTGCTACTTTTGCAGTTCTGAAATAGCACCCTCATCCTGCAGGAAATAATAATAAGAATTTGCTACATTTTTAAAAAGCAGTTAAAAATAAAATATTCATAAAGACTTCTCTTTTGGGGAAGGGGTGAGACGGGACCAAATCCTTAAATAATATATTTTCCCCTCTAGTTAACAGTCCCTGTTCCTGTGCATGTTTTAAAAGTTAGTGTTGGAGAATTCTGCATATGAACATGGGCCGAGGGGGGGACCCTTTCCCCTGTCCTGCCCTACATGGAATCTTTCTTTTGAGTGCAGGGGCAAAAGAAAACTAATATTTTTAGTGAGCCCCTAAAAGCCTAGTGGTGGCATAATGGAGTCTTCCTTGAAAATGTGGGATATCTGAGTCGGACTATATCTTGCTATATTATAATTGCTATATCTTCTAGGAGGAAAAAGAAGCTGTTTTCTTATTTGCTTGTATAAATATACTATTGCCTGATAGAATCATAGAATAGTATAGTAGGGTTGGAAGGGGCCTACAAGGCCATTGAGTCCAACCCCCAATATAGAGGCAAAGCTTTTTTTGAGAAGGGAGGAAAATGATGGTTAGGAAGTAAAAAGCCAAACACAAAAGCAACAGATAAAACATACCGGGTTCAAGCTTCTGAAACCAGCTGGGGACCCAGAGGGCGGTCTTTCACTGCCAGATTGCACATGTTCTGCATATTCTTTCTCCACAGTTGTTGGCCATGTTGCTCATCCAGTACGAGAGGCTTCATGGTGCCCAGTCCTCAGGGGTTCTCATCGTCTTCTGGTTCTTGTGTGTGTTGTGTGCCGTGGGTCCTTTGCGATCCAGAATCATTGGTACTTTCGCTCAGGTAAATTTTGTCTTTGTGTGTGTGGGGGGGGGGGATGTTTTGTGTGTCTGTGTATGTTACATTTTCCCAAAGTTAGGGCTTTTGGAGGGGGGGGGGGATATTTAATACCCTGTTTGGGAGGAGAGCTGGATCTAGGGGGGTCCAGGTTTGTAAAGGGTGGGTGTATGTTGGGTAAATGGCATCTGCCTGACTCCTCCAGAGCACCAAAGTTGCAGCATACAGTGATGCTAATTAAAGATAAGGGCAAGCTAGTGGACTTTGATCCTGCCTGGAGGTGCAGGGACAGTGCACTGCCAAGAGAAGAGATTCCTCTTTTTCAGGAAGATGAAAGGAAGGTCATGAGGTACTTGAATCCCTGAAATCTTTGTGAGCTCCTCTGTTAAGACAGGGAGAGAGGGAGGTGACACATTTTATGCATCCTTGAAGTGAATGAAAATCAGCGTATTCAGGAATTAATTTATCTTTTCGTTCTTCCTCAGTGAGGTGAATTCAAAGCAGCTCACATAATAAAAATAGCAATACAATACATTAAAAAATGAAATATAAATTTACAAAAAAACAAATGCCAAGAATAATACAATATCAATCATGGAGCTAACAGCACTAAAACACTAAAAGCCTTCTGAAACAGTCATGTCTTGGCTGAATGCCTAAAAGAAAAAAGTGTTGGGGCCTGGCAAACCTCCTTAGGGAGGGCATTCAACACCAAGTGAGTGCCACTACCAAAAAGGCCCTGCTCCTAGTGTCTACCCGCTCTGTCTCATTCAGCAGTGGCACTTGGAGCAAGACCTCGGATGTTGAATGGAGCATGCAGGAAGGGACATATGAAGGAAGGTGGTCCCTAGGTGCCAAGAAATTTCAGGCTTTAAAAGTCAAACACCAGCACCTTGAACTGAGCCTGGAAAGGAACCAGTAACCAATGCAAATCAAACAAAAATGGGAATGACATGTTCTGAATGCCTGTCAGCAACATTTTGCACCCATTAAAGTTTCTGAATGCTCTTCAACGGTAGCCCCGTTGAAAAGTCTTGATGTGGGCTTGCTTACCTTTGCGTTGAATATTGGCTCACACCAGTCTAGGATGTAACCAGAGCCCTGTCTACCCTGCTTTTCTTTTCCCCGCATCCCTGTCGTCCTGGGATCCAAAGTATATGAGCTGGAAGAGACATGAAAGTAATCTAATCCCAAAAGCAGGATCTTCCATACTCCCTCACAAAAGGAGGGAAAACACCACTGTTGATTTCAGTAGGACACAACTGAGGCACCAAATCAAAGCTTATCACACATCACACTTCCATGTTTTTATTCAGTTTCATCAGAATATTATTGTTGAGAAATCTGTTCCATAATTCTAATTATCTTTTCCCTCATCCCTGTCCTAGGGAAGCAGTTTCAGTATTTTACCCCAATATTTAATCAAAGAAACATTTGTTGGCCATGTTGCTCATCCAGTATGAATGGGTCCATGGGCAGTATTATTTATATGTTGTTTTACCCATCTTCTGTTTTGACCTCATTAACCTTTCTCTGCCCCTTGCCTTGAATGAAGTCAGTTTTCAATGTTTATTGGTTGTTGACTTCTGTCTCTTTTTAGGATCAAATGGAAGACAGATTTAGAAATACCACCTTTTATATCTACTTTGCACTGATCCTCGTTGAGTTGATTCTTTCATGTCTTAAAGAGAAGCCTCCATTTTTCTCTCCAGTGAATTTAGATCCTGTAAGTAAGACCATCTCACAATGACTACCTATAGATTCTCATTAGCTGGGAACAACAACCCAGCTAAGAAAAATGTAAGGACATGTGGGACATGTCCAGACCAGCTCTTTTTCCTGGGCTGTGTCTCAGAGCATACCAGCCACATCTGATGTAGACTCTACCTTGTTTACTGTTTATTATTACATTCATATCCTGGATTTTTTCCCTCACAACAGCTCTGTGAGGTAGGTTGGACTGAGAGCCGGTATCTGGCCCAAAGTCACCCAGTGAGCTTCATTGCCAAGTGGGGACTAGAACCCGGGTCTCCTAAGCTCCAGTCCAACACTCTAACCATTATGCCACACTGGCTCTCATCCTACTTGGTGATCCTGATTAGAATTCTGTTTCTGCGGTACATTACAGATAGGTCCATATCTTAGAGACCAGGAACTGGAGGCCCATGAAGAATGCCTGCTCCCTCTACCCCTAATTGCCAAGCCAGAGGTGTGCAAGGTGTGAGCTTGGGACTTGATGCTGATCTGTTTTGACGAAGTGGGAGGGAGGTTTTCATGGCTGGCCTTCGTTTCATCCTCAAAGTGATTCTCCTGTAAAACCAGTTCCTGATTAGGGCTGTACCTCATTAAAGATGAATTGCTTTCTCTGCAATGCTCCATGCCAAAAAGGAGCAGGGGGGATCCTGAGGCAGGAGAATGAAGTGAATGAACTTTGGGATTTTGGAATGGACAGATTGAGCTTTGCTGAAAAAGAAATTAGCAAACAAAACTGAAAAGGCGTCTCAGTGAATGGGTGCAGGAAAGACAGTCATTTGAATTCCCCTCACCACCACCACCCACCTGCCCCAAAGAAAGACTGGGAATTTGAGACGAAAGGATACGGGGCTGGAATAATGATTAGGAAGAAGAGCAACACAAGACATCTGCTCAGGCTCTTCACAGCGATATTTCTCTCTCGTTAATCAGTCATTTAAAAGTAGTTTTATCCTGCTTCTCAGCCAAAAAAGTTCCCAGAGCAGTTTGCATGCAATCAGATAAACAAGACAGCCTCTGCCTGTAGTGCTGTAATCTAAAAAGACACAACACACAAGGAAAAAGAGTTAGGAAGGGAAGAGGAATAAAGGTGAGATTTCATGAGATGCATCACATCTCATGAAATCTCACTTCCCACACAAAAACCCAGCAGTGGTGTGTTAAACTGGGGAACAAAGAGTGGCGAGCCATCAGATGTGGTATGTGGTGCAGCTCCTCGCTGATCCAGTTGAGATGACACCGTAGCCCATCATGGGTTAATTTACCCTTGAGGATCTGTGGTGGAACAGATTGTGACACAAACCCCGCTCTCCAGGAGTTGCACATTCATAATCATTCATAATCATGGCCAGCATACCCCACAGCTCCTTGAGGGTAAATTAACCCACAGTGACCTGTCCCGTCATGCAAACTGACTAATTGTGTGACTGTTAGTAACTGGCCATATGGAAAATACTGGTTTAATACCTTATTTTCACAGTTCCTGGAAGGCACCAGAAAAACCCTTCCCTCCATTCTGCCACCACCTGGTCTTAATAATTCTGCTGGCAGCAGGACAGAGGCTTTCCACTAGGAGGCTTGTCCTGCCTCTCCTGCCTCCTCCAGTACAAAATTCCCCTGTGTTTTCTGTCCAGTAGCAGCAAAAACAGGCTTCCTCTTCCTGCCTTATGTCTGGTGTAAGCAGAATGTTACTGTGATCAGATTGTGGGCTCCAGCCATTGCCTTGAAACACTGCTCAGAGCTTGGGGTGGAGGGAGCAGGAAATCGGGAGGAGTTCCACTGCATCCTCCATTTAACGTATATGTCCCAGAACATATCCCAAGTTGTTTCAAATGCATTATGTGGTTTTTGAGAACAATGTTGGCTTTAAAAAAAACTTCTTTGATTTTAAATTTTTATTTTTATGTCTTCAACCTCCATTGTAGAATCCCTGCCCAGAATTAAATTCCGGTTTTCTTTCAAAGATAACGTTTTGGTGGTTCACAAGGTAAGCAGGGCTTTCAAGTTTTATTGTGGCTTTGGTTTGGTGATAGCAATACTAGAATGGCACCCGTCCAAGAAATTCCCCTTTTGCCTCTTGGTTGCCTAGCTACATTCCTATACAATACAGCAATTCTATGTGGCTGCAGTTCACTTCCCCTCAGGCCAGATGTTATGTGCTTATTAGGGTGGAGGGGGGAGAGAGAAAGAGGTTAAGGCTGCAATAGGTAACTTACTTGGGAGAAAGTTCCGCTGAAATTCATGCGACTTACTGTTGAGTCGACATGGATAGGGCCAGGCTGTGTTTGCATTATTCAGCCTTACAAAAGTTTGAAAAAATGTCACTGTTTGGAACTGTAGTGGAGAAAGTGTGAGAGAGAGCACAGGAGAGTTTAAGCACACGGAGACCCAATATTGCATCTGTAAGCTCCAGCTTGAAAATACTGGCTAACATTGTGAAAAACTTGCACAGTGATGTTTGACTTGGCAATTAAGGTTTAGGTTTCTTTTCCTGTTGGAGTCATATTTTATGGAGGAGGGTATTCTCACTGGGCTGTAGGGAAAGAAATATGAATCGTGTGTAACACAATGAACTGCATCCTTGCTAACCACAAGCACTCCAAAAAGTGCTGGAAAAGAAGAGAGAGATTAATAAATCAGTCTTTGGGCAAGTGTGGGAAGGTTACTTTGCCATTTAGAAGAATACTCAGGTTAAACAAAGCTCATATTGTTGAGGTTTTCTTTGCAATTATAAGTGATTGCTAAAAGCATTTAAAAGGTGAAGATCTGAAGGTATTTCTGAAGTTACTACTATTTTCTTTTTTCTTTAGTGTATCTCAGTGCCTTTTCAAATAAAGTTGGTTTTCTGTGGGGAATACATATTTGTAGTTGATTCCATTTGAAAGGATTCAGCTTCATTTATCACAACTGCAGGGCTGAATTGTTAGGAAAGGGCCCCCTTTTCATCCAGCAACCACAACAGTGTGTAGATTGTTTGTTGTACTAGTGTGTTGGGCACCAATTGCATTGTGGGTGTGACATTGCTGCAATGAGTGCCGCAAGCCTCTCCCCCTCCCCTACTGGGACCATCTATCGTCGTCATCATCATGATTATTCATTCTTTATTGTGAAATTTCAACAACAGCAACAAAATTATAAAAAGGGGGGAGAAAGAAAATTATATACATACATAAATGTGTATATTTGTTGTTGTTGTTGTGTGTGTTATGTGTTTTTTGTCTTTATGTGAATGGTTTTTATATTTTATATAATGTATTTTAATGGTTTTTAATTTTTGTGAACTGCCCAGAGAGCTTCAGCTATGGGGCAGTATAGAAACATAATGAATGAATGAATGAATGAATGAATGAATGAATGAATGAAATATATATCCATATCCGTGAATACATATGAAATGTGTATATATGAAAATACAACTTTCTAGAAACTTTACATGAGCTTCAGCAAAAGCAGACCAAATAAGTATCCATTTGAAGGTGGATACACCACACATTCAGCATTTCAAAGCATTGTAAGGTCTTCAATCCATTGCATTATAGGAGGTGAGCATTTATCCTTCCAATGATATGCAGATCTTGTCAGGTGGCCTCCAGGTTCCAGATGCGAGAATCATATCTGAGTGTTCAAACACTATGGAGGTTCATTTTTACAACCATTTTTTCACTCAGTCACTCACACTCACTTATGCATGCATTTGAGACACAAGTAGAGAAAAGGAACATCAGAACTGGCCTTGAAAGGGGTTATGCCCAAATCAGGGAAACTTAGGGTCAAAATACACATTATTTTAAAGAAGCAGCAGCTACATATTTTTATATTTATTTTACAGTTGGGCTGTGTGTGATTTTTATTACCCCCACCCCTGGGAGAGATTTAATCCTTCTTTCCCCAGCCACAATTTTACTAATACATTTTACTTGCCCCCCCCCCACATGTCTACAGGATTTAGGGGGAAAGCCCCATTGGGGGCTTTTTTTCTAAGCCCCCTAGCCAAACTGGGGCGGGGGCACAATTATTGGTAAAATCATGGCTGAGAAGTAAATAATTAAACCTCATCTTCCGGCATGGGGTGTGTATGTCTCAATAAATTTGCCCCCCAATTGCATGAAAAAAGAAAAAAAGAGGTAGCTGCTACCTATGTCTTTAAAGTAACTTGTCATTTGATCTTAATGATCCCAAGTTTCTCTTCTTTTGGGCATCCATTCAGATGCAATGTCAGCATTTAGTCTTGATGCACCCAAAAGGACACTGAAGGTCACCTGCCAAATAGCAAGGAGCTGAACATTGCCAGGGCATTATTGTTTTCTTTCTAGCCTTGTACTTGCCAGCTAACCTCTTTATGCATTTGAGGAGACAGTCTGCCTCAGTGCTGTTGTCTGCAGAGTCCTCAAGAGAGGAAGGTCTATCCTATTGCTGTTGGTACAGCAGTCCTCGCATTGTGTCTGCAGACTGAGGGAGGAGTTATCCACAAAAGATTCAAAGTTGGACTCTCTGTGGGTGTGGGTTGTTAGGCCCTTCAAGAAGTTATCCCGTGATTACCTGATGGGTTCATTACAGGAATCTTTCCCTTTCCATGTCTGGGGTTAGAACCCTGTGAAAGGATTGCCCAGGGATCCAGAGTCCCTTCCTTTCTGTTCAGAACCCTGGAGAATGACAATGGGGAAACCATGTTGGTGACGATCTCAGTCACGGTAGCAGTGTTCAGCTTTGGACTGTTCTAGAATTACATAGAGCATATAGCTACTGACCATCAGCTGTATGATTTATGAAGGGTGTAACCATTCAGCTTTTGCCATGAGATTTCCTGCAGTAAAGAAATCTCGCTGATTTGGGTGTCCAGGGTCAGATGGCCTGAGTGTGTGCGCTGGCGGGATCAGGAAACCTGACACCTGCCTTTTTACTAGCAGAGGGTGTGCAGAGCTACAGTTCAATACTATATCCCTTTTCATAGGTTTCCTATACCACCTTGTTTCAAACTGCCCATTACAGATCTTTAATATCACATCCAAAAAGGGAAGCCAACCATCTACATACTGCTGATCCCATGTTAATTCTATATTTGTTCACCCCATTCATTGCATCAAACTCTTTATCCACTTCTATCACTGTACGTATTATAATTATAACAGCATCAATATAACGGCAATACAGCAGAATGTCATGATCGATACAGTGTCTTTCAGTTGGGTTTGCATATGCAGTGGCCAATAATGGTGGCCGGGACTGAAGGCAAAAGGGTGCAGGGTCAAGGGTAAGAGCGTGGAGCCAAAAATACAAAAATACCAGCCTATTTTAGCTTAAGCTCTTCCTGCCAGTACTGCTCCTAAGCCTTAGGAGAGGAGTTCCAGCTTTTCAGAATGGGGAAAACTGCCCAAAGGCCGGGAGACTGCCAAATCATTGGTGGCCAGGGGGAAAGGGGTGGGGAAAGGGGCATGGCCTTCTGGGGAACCCCATAGGCCCAGACTGGAACTCCAGGAGAGCTGGATTTGGCTCCTGGGCCTGAGGTTCCCCACCCCTGCGATATGGCCTTTCACCACCGTTTTGTACTTGCAGTCAGTCAGACCAGAACTACATGTTACAATATTTATTATTTTATTATTTATTTCATTTCTATACCACCTAATAGCCAAGGCTCTCTGGGCAGTTCACAGCAACTCAAAAAAAAAAAAAAATAGAAACCACAACAGTATAAACACTATACACCTTCACATAATAAACATTATAATAAATCATAGTCTAAAATTTTTTAACCTACAACATTCAGAACAATTTAAATAGCTAAAAACAATTTCAGTACACAATTTCAATAACATACCTGTTCAAGACAGCTAATAAATACATGGCCATTGCTGTTCAAGACAGTAAATACTGTTCAAGACAGTAATAAATACATGGCCACTGCTGTAAACAGTAAATGTGCATTTGACTCCCATGTCCACACACACACACACACACACACACTAACTTTCAGGTCAGTTTACTTGTGTCCGTAGCATTATGCATTGCCCCATAGCTCACTCCAGTAAAGGCAGCATTTGATGTGTGGCAGGGGCAAGGAAATGTACAACAGGATGGCATCAGGAGATGACTAACTTGTCTGAGTTGCTATGGATTGGCGGGGGGAGATGAAATGGGTGTCTGCCATTTGTGGAGGTGTTTGCGTATTTAATGTAGCATTGTCATTCTGGCCTCACAAAGGTTAAACTGTCCAGACTGATCCAGGGCTTCTAATGTACCGCCTTTTCTACCCTACAGTATGGCAATCCAAGGATATAAGAGGCCTCTTGAAGATAAGGATTTATGGTCTCTGAATGCAGGTGACAAATCAGAAGTGGTAGTACAAAAGCTCCAGAATGAGTGGAATAAGCAGAAACACGAAAGGCAACAGTAAGTTGACTTTGCCTTAATAAGTAGCTTTTACATGCTTGCTTATATGAATACAGTGTAGCTTTATGATGTTGTTGTTGTTCAGTCATTAAGTCATGTCCAACTCTTCATGACCCCATGGACCATAGCACACCAGGTCTCCCTGTCCTCCACTCTCTCCCAGAGTGTGCTCAAGTTCATGTTCATTGCATCGGTGATGCTATCTAGCCATCTCATCCTCTGCCGTCCCCTTCTCCTTTTGCCTTCTATCTTTCCCAGCATCAGGGTCTTTTCCAAGGAGTCTTCGCGTTAGGTGACCAAAATATTTGAGCTTCAGCTTCAGTATCTGTCCTTCCAATGAACATTCAGGATTGATTTCCTTTAGGGTTGACTGATTTGACCTCCTTGCAGAGTCCTCTCCAGCACCACAGTAGCTTTATACTGTGCTTTAAACAACCGTCAGAATTGTGTGCTGTGATAATCCATATTATATGCTGAAAGGTTGCATTCTACAGCCTGGATGTATTCTGCAAATTAATCTAGTGTATGTATATATTTGCTTATTTTACATAATTTATTCTGCTTTTGCTAGTCATTGGGAGGGGCAAGGAACCATGTGGAAATTAATACCTAACTCAATGATGATCCAAAATCCTACTTGACCCTCATTCTAGTTTGTGAGATTTTACTTATTATTAATAGTAGTAGTAGTAATAAATAATAATAATAATTTCATTTCTATATGGCTGAATAGCTGAGGTTCTCTGGGTGGTTCACCACAATTCACAAGATAAAATACAGCATAAAAATTTAAATATACAAAATTTAAAAACAATTTAAACAGCTAAAAACAATTTCAGTAAAATATTATACCTTATTTAGAGCTTAGAGATTTCTCCTGCTGTTGATCATATGCTTTTGAGCAAAATTATCTTCATAGCTAAAAGGATTAGAAATTGCTTTTTAAAAACTAAAAAGAAAGGAAGAAAGAGCTGAGTTTTTCAAGACGAAGGATTCTACGACCCAAATAGCAAATTCCACACTTGAGTGGGAATGGTTGTGGAATACCCACAGCCACACTCATGTGGCTTGTTGGAGAGGGAACTGGATTTTCTCTGCCTAGTGCCATAAAAAGAGAACTGAAAATGTGGGCCCTGGTTTGGGAACCCAAGATGCTATTTATTACTGAAGCTAAATGGGTGTGGCCCTTTTCCGCAACCTGGATGGGAGACCCTCCTGAGAACTGGACATAAATAAAATAAAGAACAGTGTAAAAGAGCAAGAATTGCCCTTCTATTATCTGTGTACAGATAATCTTCCATCAGAAAATCACAAGATCTTGCCTGATTCTGGGAGTCAAAAAAGATACTTTAGTGCAGGCAGTTCACAATGTAGCCACCTGCTACTGGATGAAGATGGAATGGATGATACAGACCCAAACAGGTCAGCTGGGCACCTCATTCCATTCTGACCATCAGGCACACTGCATCAGAGTCTTCTTTCCCTCCTTGTCATGTCTCTCCAGCATTCTTTGGACTTTAATTGAGACGGCTCCCCAGGCTTCCTGCATGTTACAATTCAACAAGCTTACTCCCTTCTTCTCTTACCTTGATGTTAAATCCAATCCAGTTGATGTGCTGCAAGCATTTCCTAGCAGAGAGTTAGACCTTTACCTTATCTGGAGAGAGAACAAGGAACTTGGGTCAGATAATGGTGTGTGTGGCTGGTGGGCTTAGAGCCAGTTCATACACAGTCAGGCAAGGCACAGAGTAGATCAAGTGTTTTATAGCATCCCCACATCAAGTTTTCCTTTGTTTATGTGCCTCTGCCAGGGAGAGACCTTAGAAGATCAGACACTTATATAGACTATTACTCAGTCATGTTGGTTCCCCAACATGGCACTGTCCATGTGTTTTGGACTCCCATTCCCATCAGTCCCAGTCAGCATGGCCAGTGGTTGGGATGATGGGAATTGTAGTCCAAAATAGCTGCAGGGTACCGGGTTGGGGAAGACTGCTCTAGAGGGTGGGGAAGTCATGGGATTCCAGGGCCAGAAGCAGGGAAGTTCACCTACTACAGTGAACTGTCTGGGACTGTGCATGTTCGAGCCTTGGAAAGTTCTTTGGACACCCAAGGAAACAGGGATGTGAAACACTGGCTTTCTGCTTCTTAGCAGGCACTGTGAAGCTTCTGGACGGACCTTGCCTAGATACCAGGAGCCTGGCCTTCTGCCTTTTCCTGGTTAACAGCATCCTACCCGGTGGTGCAGCTTTGGCTGGACCTCAGTGCTGAAATCCTGGGCCCTGCAGCCCAGAGGGGAGGGGCGCTAAATGACCACCCAAAGTACTGCAAGTGAGGGGGTCAGTGGCAAGAAGGCCCAGCACCAGCACCTGGGCCAGGATGGGCATGCCAAGTCCTTCCAGCGCTGATGCTACCACAGGAGAATGAGAGATCAGGACAGCCTGCAAATCTTACACATAGTAGTATAATAACAAAATTTATAAAACACCGTAAAGCATGTATAAGAAATTGTAAAACATAGCTAAATTATGCAGCAAAAGGTGTAGATTAATTTTATTTATTTACATTTATATACCATTCCACATCTGAGCAGATTCCGGAGTGGTGAACAATAAAAGATAAAATGAGTAGGGATGTATGAAAGGCACTTACCTGGTCCCACAGCTTGCTTCACGGTGGGGGGGGGCTTCGTTTCTCCCCCCGAAGTTCAGGCTGGGGGGGAGGCGCCCTGCCTCGCCCGGCCAAAATTCAGGCCGGGGGGGGAGGCGCCCCGCCTCGCCCGGCCGAAATTCAGGCCGGGGAGAAGCGCCCTGTCTCCCCGGCCACGAAATACAAAAGTGGGGGGGAAAAAACCACCCGTGATAGGCTACGTAATGATTTACGTAGCCTATCATGGCTAGATTTCCAAAGTCAACCGTGATAGGCTACGTAAATCATTACGTAGCCTATCACGGGTGACTTTGGGGAAAAAAAAGCGCGTACGCAAATGGCGGTGCCCATGGACGCCGCCATTTGCGTTCCTTATTTGGTCCCGGGTAGTCTATGTAAAGATTTACGTAGACTACGGTGAAAATAAGGGCAACGCAAATAGAAATTCTCCGCCATCCCTAAAAATGAGCAAAAGATAAAAGAAATAAAACACGATATTAAAAATTTTAGCTATGTTTTACAATTTCTTATAAATGTTTTATAGCACTTTATACATTGTATTACTACTTTTTTCCTTGTACCTTTTGTTGTGCAATTTTAAGCCACATTTCATAAATGGTTTATAGTGTTTTATAAATCCTGTTATTATATTATTGTTACTTGTGTAGAGTAACAGTTTGTTCTGATCTCTCATTCTTCTTTGGTTTTTATTGGTCAGGAAATTAGCTTCTTTGTCTAACCTGATGGTACTCACCACAGCATCCTTTCTTTGTTTTTATTTTAATTATTTTTTTATAGTCAGGGGACGGCTGGCTGGGCATGCACATTTCAGATGTTAATGTTATTATTTTTGCTTTAAAAACGTTTTATCCTTTCCTACAACAAAACGGTTCTCATACCCAAGTAAATGTGTTTATCATCAGGGCAGCGGAAGCAAATTCCATTTCATTCCTGAGTCATAATAGTGCTGTTTTCAGTGAGTTTAAAGTGCAAAACTGCACATGTTCAGAGTATTTCTTTTTCTTTTTTTTAAATCAGGGTTGGCAGTTCTCCCCTCTAACATATCAGGAATGTAGAAGTAGTTGTAAAGCATGAAATGGCAGGGAGGGAGAAAAGAAATATTAGTTGTGTGTTTTACATATGGTCAACGAAAGGGGCTCCCCATAAGACCATCTAGTCCAGGGTCTAAAGTTACCTAACTGCACCACTGATGGTCCTTTGTAGTCAGTGGCACTGCAGGCAGGCTCAGGCCATTCCCAGTTGTAGCTTAAGCACCGACTTCTAACAGCTGGCTTCCATGGTGATGCATGGTCACAGGCGCACTCCAAATAAGAATGCCACCAGTGTGGCAGATTCTGTTTGTGTTTGAGAGTACTCTGTGAAGATCTTCATTTTCAGAGCTTCTCCAACTGATTATCATTTTGGAAATCCAAAGCCTGTACTATGCTTCTGCCTGTTTTTCTCCCTGGTGGCCCAGTGGTTGATGGAGAAAGGCAGAGGGCCAGTGTGGACTGACTTCTGAGCTCATCAAGAGATGTCAATGGAAAAAAGGAACCCTTTGGGCGGGCGCTCACAGTTGTGTGCTACACTGCTAAATTCAGAGTTGCGGGAAGGTTGTCTCTTGGTATTCAGGAAGGCCACTATTCGGCAAGCATTCTGGCTCTGGCTAAGAGAATAAAATTACCTTTTGCATTTATTCGCAGATGGAGCAAGTAATTGCAAACTAACTTCTCGCCACAGAGACATGTTACACCATAATAAATGTGTTAGTCTTTAAGGTGCCAGAAGACTCTTTGGTGTTTTAAAGTTAGAAGACTAACAACTTGCCCATTGTCTACTGCATTGTGAAGCTATTACTTCAGAAAACAGGAACTTAGCTCTTTTACTTTGCTTCTTCCAGTCACGCCTAGTATCGAGTTTTCATTAGATGGTATCTGCTTCCTCATAATAGCATGTTTGGCAGAGTATTTTGTGGGTGTTCCTGTTGGCAAGAAGGTTTTAAAGAACTCCATATTGTTCAGCAACTGCTCTTTTTTTATTCCTCGCTTTTTGTATCGGTACGTCATAGGTAATGTATATAATCTGCTTTCTTTATTATTGTGCAAATGTGCAACTCGCTATCCATCAGGGGTACAACAAGAGGGCACAGATTCATAGGCTTCCTTTAAAAAAATAAGCTTGGGTCTTCATAATACAGCTTACAACTATTTTGCAGGGCAAAGCCAAAAAGGAGGCAGAAATGGCAGATCTGATGTTAAACAGGCCACCGCTTTTATTCTGAGTTTTTACAAATCTTTCATACAATTGTGCTAACGTCCTGCAACTATGGATTGTTAAGGACTGTGTGAGGAATGGCATCGGTCAAGTAGGAAGTGTGAAAAAACGTAATCTTCAGGATAATAGGATTTTTATGACTTTGCGGAATTATGGGGAAGTATTTAATACTGCTGCTGCGCTTCTGCTCATTCTCCTGCATCAATGGACCCACCACTAGCGTAACGGGGAGTTAGCACTTCATAAAGCAACTCCAGAAATGAGTAGAAATGCTCATTTCTGGAGCAGGACAGGCCTGCCCCATTCTGGAAATGTATGTTTCTGCTCGTTCCTAGTTGCTTTAAGAACCTCTAGCTCCCCAATGTGCTAGCAGTGGGTCCTGTTGACATGCGGGCAGCATGGGATGCTGCCCATGGTTTCTTCAGGTCCCACTTGCTACTATTGCCCTCATCTGTCCTTATTTCCATTGACCTCAACAAGCCTAGAACAGGGTCAGGCAATGCAGGAAACAAAAAGTCAGATGGTTGGAAACTATAGGCTAAATGTAGGTTCACGTAGCTGGGAGGCAGGTTCAAAATACAATTTGGTCATCGTGTGAATTGGAGGTTCTGTGGCAGGGGTGCAGAACCTCATGCGCGGGCACCAAATCTGGCCTCCTGGGTCCCAATCTGGCTCTCCAGGGGCTCCTGAAGGCCACACCCCCTTTCTCTGGCCTCACCCCTTTTCCCTGACCACCAATTGTTTGGTGGTTTCCCCGCTTTCATCATTTTTGCCCCATTCTAAAAGGTTGAAATGCCTCTCCTAAGGCTCAGTTCTGGCAGTGAGAGCTTTAAGCTGAAATATACTGGCATATTTTATATTTTGCCTTTGGTCCTACCCACCAGTGGAATGCGCCCCCTGCCCTGCCAAGAGGGCTCTCCCACACTGGAGGCCTTCAAGACGAGGCTGGACAGTCATCTGTCAGGGATGCTCTGACTTGGATTACTGCACTGAGCAGGGGGTTGGACTCGATGGCCTTGTAGGCCCCTTCCAACCCTATTATTTTATGATTCTGTGATTCTAAGAGCTTCCCTGAAACGGACTTTGGCCCTTGGGTTAAAAGAGGTTCACCGTGCCTGTTCTGTGGAAAGCATCTGGGAGATAAGGATTGGATCAGGGCTGCAGATTTGAGAGCAGGAGGAGTTGGCTCACCTTCTACTTCTCTGGGCAGTTTTAAAAAGATTTCTCAGGAATAGCTGGATGATCATGCATGGCAGTATGAAAGTAGCTGAAGAGGTAGTACAATCGTTTTTGTTTAACCAAACATGAAGTGAAACCGCTTTAGCTTCAAGCTTTATTACTGCAAAGACAGCAAAACCAAAACATTGACTCTCGGAATGCTTCTGCTTTGCTGAGCAAGCATACCATATTTGTTATTGCTAAGTAAGAAGGGGAAATGATAAGATGGAGAAGTTTTTGTGTTTGCCATAGCCAGGGCTTTAGAGTACAGCTTTCTGTCAAAGGTTTCCGGTAACATTTAAAATCATTTAATCTTCCTAGCCTTTCCTACATGAACTGGCCAGGCCTGCAGTCAATCAGTTCATCTGATAGGTTGGCATGGAAATTTCTGCAGCTGAATGCACCAAGAAGCGTGACTGTAGACATATTTCACATGACTGTTTTGTGAAAATGGAGAACAGATTCCAGATCTGCTGCCTTAACTTAAATATTCAGCTGCAATGCATTAAAACACAATGCTAGCTCAGTGGCTGGCTGCAACACTGGACTGGATGAGGGCTAATAAACTGAAGCTGAGTCCAGACCAGACAGGGATGCTGTTTGTGGGTGGTTCTCACCAGATGGAAGGTGTTCATCCTGTTCTGGATGGAGTTGCTGTCCCCCTTAAGGAGCAGGTCTGTAGCTTGTGGGGTGCTCCTGGAGGTATTATGGTCACTTGAGGCTCAGGTGACCTCACTGGCATGGAATCCCTTGTGCCTGCTTCAGCTGGTGACCCAGCTGTGCCCCTGTCTGGACAGGGATAACCTGGCTTCAGTAGTCTATGCTCTGGAACCCTCCAAGTTAGATTACTGCAATGTGCTGCACGTAGGGTTACCCTTGAAGACCATTCCGAAGCTGCAACGTCTGCAAAATGTGGCAGCCAGATAGATAGCAGGGGGCAGAAGGTCTGAGCGTATAGCACTGATTCTGACCTGACTGCATTGGTGGCTTGTATGTTTCTGAGCCCAGTTCAAGGTGCTGGGTTTGAGCTATAAAGCCTTACACGGCTCAGGACTGCAGCACCTGATGGAGCACCTCTCCTAATATGAGCTTACCCGTACACTACAACCAACATCTGAGGCCCTCCTCCGAATGCCTCCTCCGAGGGAGGTTTGGAGGATGGCAGCAAGGGAGAGAGCCTTCTTGGTGGTGGCCCCTGACTGTAGAATGCTCTCCCCAGTGATGTCTGCCTGGCACCAACATGTCATCTTTTCAGTGCCAGGTTAAGAGGGTCCCCTAGTCCCAGGCATTTGACAGCATAAGATGGGACTTCTTTTTTATCAGGTCCCGGTAGTGTTATTGTTAATTGTTTTTAACTTATTTTTGAATTGTTTTAAATATTTGAATGTTAAAGGTTTTATATTTCACCACGCTGTGAACTCCCCAGAGCGCTTTGGCAATTGGGCATTATTGAAATATGATAAATGAATGAATGTTTTTAACACAGGCAGTGCTTTAAGCTGAAGCTTGAGTGGTTGGTTAATTTGTCTATTTTCTAGGAGCAAACAACTCTCTGCTTCTGGGTAATAAAATGGTGGCCCTGTATCCTACTGAAGTAGCTTATCTGTTACCTCAGAAATCTGTTCAGCAAGGCTGTGTTTGAGGCCAAAGATTGCTATAGCACTCCAGCTTATTCTCTGAAATATATAGTCAACATTTATAACAGAGCACCTCTTTTCAACCCGCTGTAATAAGATGTTTCATTGTCCTAGGAAAAAAGATGTATCCTATACAAAAAGCTCTAACCACGTGACAAACCATATTGGTGATGGCCTGGAGGAAACAGAAATCCTGTTAAGTGGTAACATAAAGCAGAAAGAGCCGTCCTTTCTCAAAGCCTTACTCAGGACCTTTGGCCCTTACTTCTTAATTGGCTCCTTCTTCAAACTGATCCAGGATCTGTTGTCTTTTGTCAACCCGCAATTGTTAAGGTGAGTTCCATTTTCCCATTGGTTTTCATGCATAAGATAATCATCATGTTTCTTTTGGATGATCCATTAGTGAATAGATACAGAAGACGCCATAGTTTAAGGCACACAGGGTTGGGTTTAGTTCTAGCTCTTGGGTCTGCCCATTTATTGTACCCGTCTACACCAGCTGCATGACACCCATGTGTAGCCTGTGCTGATTCCTTGCCTATCCACGTGGCAGATATAGGGAGCTGCAGGGGAGAATTGCCGCCCCTGGGGAGGATAGATGTCAGTGAGGAAATAGGTCATATTTTTTCTCCGGTTGTGGTTTATGTATTTCTAGTTTTGGCCTGGAAACGCTGAGTGGTAAATATGGGAAGCTCCCATATAGACATACTTTAGCTTCTCAGCAGCAGTACCCTCCATTTGGCACAACGAAATGCATGGGTGCCATTGCCACACATATTGGTCTGCGCTTGCAGCGTTGATCTACATACAGGTTGCCGCACGCAAGCACACTCATGCACACACATTTGCCCCATGGAAGTGTTTTCCACTTTGCTTTTTTAAACAGAAAATGACAAAATAAATAAAATGTCTGAGGTGGCCCTTACACTTTCTTTGAAATGGAAATAGAGTCTGGCACGCACCCAGAACAATGCCTTGAATGGGTCCTTAAGAAGTCTTGCTACTTTGCTGTGGGTGAAAGGAAGTGTTGTGTTGTGCTCCACCCCACTAATCTCAGTATTTTTCCCCTTGCTATCTATTTATTTCAATCTTCTTCTTAAACAGCATGTTAATTGGCTTCATTAAGAATAAAAGTGCTCCCTTATGGTGGGGATATCTGATTGCGGCTTTGATGTTTTTCTGTGCCGTGCTGCAGACGATAATCCTTCACCAGCATTTCCAGTACTGCTTTGTTACTGGAATGAGGCTGAGAACGGGCATCGTAGGGATGATCTACAGAAAGGTAAGAACCGATGGCTGTTCTTGCATAGCCAGGTGGAGGCAGGAATTGTCTCTGGAACTGGTCAAGTAGGCAAAGAGGACAGGATGAAGTTATACATCTGCCGCTAAAGCATAGCTGAACGTGTATTTCTGAGAAGAGCATCTGCATGTGGGCTATCTAAATATTCAAAACAAAGCCTCCGGCAGGGAAATACACAGTGCTGGGGTTATGATTTTATCTCTCAAAATAATAATGTCTACACAAGAACTAGGATGTGTTTCTCAGGTGTAAAAGAATATATTTATTTTTTCAACAAATGGATGAATACTATTGCAAAGCCTGAACTGGTCTAACCCTTGACTGACTTTCATGCTGCCTTTAGATGTAACAAAATGGCAACAGGGTACGGGGTACCTGCACGTGTCAACCTGACAATAACCATCCTGACACACATCTGCCATTTCGCTGGTAAATGAATCGATCCGTCCTGGAGCTAGGCTGGTACTGTGCCAGACTAGAGCAGATGTAGGATGCCTGAAAGCCCCCAATGTTTTATCCTTTATGACTTAACCGTAGGGCCAAAGCAAACGTGGTGTTAATCACGTGACTGGCCCTTGCACACTTGTTTTTTTTCTCTTTACTAAATAGCAGCCATGGAGGGAGACAGTCTAGATCAGGACTATTGCAGGAGCACAGTGTTAAAGCCCCCTCCCTCCCTCCTGCAGCCCCAGTCTGACCTCCCACCTACCCAGGGTGGCTTTTTGGTAAAGAAAAACAAGTAATCACATTATTAACAAGACGACTTGACACGACTAAATAGTGATGGAACTGGTGGGATTGGGCAGAACCAAGTCTAGCTATAATAGTGAAACAGAGAAGTTTAATAATAGTGACTGAGAGCTTTCGAACCTGACTTGGAAATGTGTGTTTAATGTTGCCTATTTACATTTCCTATCTCTTTTAATGTAAACAATATCTTGAAGTAGTTGACAGTCTAACAAAGCACCTTTTGAAGCAAAGGGAATGTGAATAATCTCCCTGAGAGGACTGTGGAATATTTAGTCAGATCATCATCATTATTTAATATTCCTGTGCCATCAGTGTGCGTGGTGCTTTACATGGTAACAGCAACGAGACAGCCCCTGCCCCAAGAAGCTTACAGTCTAACATTTGACACTGGCGAGGCAACAGGGGGAAGAAAAACGGAGGCAAGGGCAGACTGGGGATGGGTGTGCGTTCAGTTCAATTACACAAACTCGGGCTTAGGGCCAAAACAGACATCACTTCAAATGTGTGTCTAGCAGTGACGTCTTTCCCCCCATTTTAACTCTAGAATAGGTGCAGGACCCCCTGTCTGGATCAGAACCCTCGCATGTGGGGTAGGGGGGCACTTAAGACCTGGTTTGGGCACCCTGTGCCAAATGTGGAGTAAAGATGGGGGGAAAGTCATAGCTGTTGGAGACAGATTTAAAGTAATGTTTAGTTTCCATAGGAAATGGAGACTAAGGGGTTCTGCTAAAGCAGAGGCAGGGAGCATCTTTCAACCAGAGGGCCAAATTCAGTTTTGGAGAAGTCCTTGAGGTCCACATTCCAGTGATGGCTAGGACCAAAGGTAAAGGAAGCAGGAGAAAGGCAAAAGGGGTGGGGCAGAAAGTGCAAAAATCCTTGCATATTGTAGCCTGATGCTCTTGCTGCCAGGATCTAAGCCCTAGGGAAGGGGGTGTCACCATCTGGGGAACCCTGGAGGGCTGGATTTGGCCCCCAGGCCTGACGTTCCCCACCCCTGTGCTAAGGCACCATGGAAAACATGGGTTTTGAGGCAGGATTTAAAGGGAAAGACAGAGGTGGCCACACAACGGTGTTCAAAAAGGCAATTCCAGGAATAGGAAGGGAGGAGTCACTTGAAGAAGCAGGAGTCCTGTGGATGGCTAAGCATGGCTGAACTGGACGAGTGAAAGTCACGGGCAGGGCAGGGATATATAGGAATGTGAGAGCACAAAGGGATGCAGGGTGCAGTGAGGGCACAGGGAAATGGAGGGCTTGGAACGTAAGGGTGAGAAATCTGGATCTGAAAGCAGACCAGAAGCCAGTGTAGCCACTTAAGCAGGGATGGCACATGGTCAGAATGGCTAGAGAGATGAAGGACTTTGGCAGCAGAGTTCTGGACTCAGGTGCAACATGGGGAAACTAGAGAGAAGGTTGAAGAAGTCAAGCTGGTGGATGATCCGAACATGAACCAGAGATTTTGCTGAGGGGGCAGGAGGGCAAGGCTGTTTTTTCACAATGCTGAAAATTCAGGAGAAGCAACATGAATGGACTGGATATGGGGAGCGAGGGAGAGGGAGGCCTCAAATCACAGGCTCTGGACAGGGTACTTCTGCAAAAGGCTTATCGTTCTCAACCATCTCTAATCTTGCATGTGCAGATTCTCTGTTTCTTCTTTGTGTTCTGCTATTTACAGTTTATTCATTGAAATAATCCACATTCCATGCATACGGGAACTGCTAGTCACTTGCCGCACTGATCCTTTAATACTTAGGGATCCTTAGTCTAGCTCTCAGCTCCAGTCTCCAGTTTGTCCACTCCAAGCAGCCAGCTCCAGAACTGTCCTCCGCCTGCGTTTTCTCAGTTCTGTCAGGCGCTGTTACGTAATCCTAACCTTTTCCCCAGCTGGATCTAATTATCCAGTGCTTGGGAGGATGACATCCCAAGGGTGATCCTGCAGCAATTCAACCCCTCCTGGATCGTCTGTTCTGAAGACAAAAGCTTCCTTCAGCTACACACTGAGCCATGTGCATTGAGCAGTATCTGAGGTCTTTCTATGGGAGAATACCACAGCCATATGGGCGAATCCAAATATGTGGCTCTGCCCTCCCTTCCAGCAGCGTGCCATTTAGGCAGGAAAGATCCACATGGTTGCGTCATGCATCTATGCATGCCACCTTTGTGTAGGATTTCCCATCGGTTGTGCTTGAGAAGGGGGCCTTAATATTACGTTAGCAAGTGGGGGGATATAAACCTTTCATGTGCTTTTGGTGGCTGTAGTCAGGTAATTAGGACTCTCTCTCCATATTCATCGCATTTACAAATTATTTTTACATGTAGTCCAAATTGCCCTTGGTTTTGCCTTTGTGCTGTATATTTCCCCAACATGGCCTATTTTATTACCTACCCAGAACTTGATTGCCATCTTGCTGAGTGTTTAGCGTATCTGCAAGATGCAAACTTAGTCCAAACGCAGGCATGTTCAGGACTGCTCAAGGACTGACTTGTGCTATATGGTATTGTCCACAGTTTAGGACGAATGATCATTTGCCATCATACTTTTTTATAGTAATAAGATTTGCTTAAAACTGTTTGTGTAAAAGCTAAATGAATATGAAGCAGCTGAAAACAATTCTTGAATTAATGCTTCCTGAATAACCAGGTGAACAGTGTTGTGTAAAGTTAACCAATACATGTACATAAGAAGTGGATCTCTCATTTGGTGTGTTATACATTGTGCACCTGTTTATATGTGCATGATGTGCTGTACATGACATGTGGTACTCTCAGTATCCCTGCCACAGCTGCTTGTGAAATCCTCATAAGTACCTCCCTTTTGTGCCAAACCCTCTAATTTTTCAGAAGTTTTGCAAGATCCCCAGGCTATCTGAATAAACAAGATGATACTGTATATGAATGTACTTCTGTTTGTGTACGCAACTGAATGGCTAATAACAATACAAAGCATAATAGAAGCCCATTATTTTTATGAGTACCGGGCTTTTGACATATATTTGCTTGAATAATGTGGAGAAACTTGCACAATGAACCACTATGCTGAACAGCTGGACATAGTGGTACTTACTCCCAAGTAAACATACATAGGATAGTGCTGTTTAAAGTGGTTTCCATGTGGTGATGGTGGTAGTAACACGCAAACCAATCCATATGAATTTTATAAAGAGGGTTTTCCATTTAAAGTTCTCTAATACGGAAGACCATATTTTTGGACTTAGCAGAGCAAAGTGTTCCATGCTTAAGTCAAGGTGACATCTGAAAGGCGCAGAAACAGTTATAAAGATAGTATTTGCAAAATTAGCTGGCATTATCATGCTTTTGGATTTTGAAAAAAAAAATGGTGTAGCAATTGTAATTCCTAATAAAGGATTTTTCTCTCCCAATCAGTAATAGAAGAATATAACTTAAACAAAATAATTAATAAGCCATCCTTCAGCATTACTCCTCCCAGGGTGGTTAACTGTAACAGAACTAAAATGCATAAAAATAATAAAGTATACCAGATATAAAAAAGCATAGCAGCTGGATAAGAACTAAAAAGCCAGTCAAAGTTTTATAGGTCTGGGAAAATACATATGTTGCTGAAAAAGACATCAAAGTAGGTGCCAGGTGAGGCTTCTTTGGAATGGTGTTCCAGCAGTAGGGTGCCACAACAAAGAAAGCCTTCAGGCTCTTCAGTAACCACCAGCCTCACCTCTGATGAAAAAGGCACCTGGAGAAGGCCTCCAATCACTATCCTGAAATGCAAGCAGGTTTGTGTGGGAGATGGTGCTCCACCTGGTTTTTAATCACAGAGGGCTTTTAATGGTAAGCATCAGTGTTTACCGGTTTGTTTCCAAGCTTAATTCTAATCAGTGAAGTTGTTGCCAAATGGGTGAGAGAGCTTCCCACTAGTTGGTCTCAATTAGCAGATGCGCAGCTGTATTCTGACATTTGTGAATCAGCTTCAAATAGAGCCCCAGGACTAGTGCATTGCAGTCATCAAACCTGGAGGAGTTCCCAGAGCATGGTGAGCTGTGGCCAGCCTACGTGTTCAGGATGCAGCTCGCACACCAGCTGAAGCTGGTAAAAGGTGCTCCAGGTCATGGAAGCCACTAAGGCCTCCAGTGACAGGGCAGGATCGGCCAGCCTCTCCAGGCTGGAAACCTGATCCTTCAGGAGGAGTGCAAGCCAGGCCAGAATGGGTTGAACCTCACCTCCCTCAACAGCCAAGCCTGATATAGCAGATCACAGACAGAGAACAAAAGGGACCAAAGTGCACAGTTCTAGAGTGGCCCATGGGGCAAGAGTCAGTATGCTGCAGAGGCTAGGCTAGTGACAGACACAGAGCAAGGAGACCAGGTTCCTGTCCCTGCCCACTGGGTGACCCTGAGTCAATTGTTCTCTCTCTGTCTAGACTACCTTACAGGGTTGTTGTGAGGATAAAACAACAGGGCAAGAGACCATGTACAATGTCCTGAGCTCCTTGGAGAAAGGACAAAATAAAAGGTTACCAAATGAGAAACTACTTCTAAATAAAATAGTTTTTCTCACTATCTCTGCAGTCTTTAGTCATCACCAACTCAGCAAAGCGCTCCTCCACTGTTGGAGAAATTGTCAATCTGATGTCGGTGGATGCCCAGAGATTCATGGATCTGACTACCTTCCTAAACATGTTGTGGTCTGCACCGCTGCAGATATGCCTTGCTTTATACTTTCTCTGGCAGGTACAGAACTTCTTAAGTTTGTTCTCTCTGATGTGGGACACTGTGGAGACATTAAGCTAATGCTTAAGGCTGACCCAGTGTAAGGAAAGTCATATTGTAGGCAACCTGTCACTCCCAGTAGAATTCCAAGCACTTGTTTTTAAAATGCTCTGTGTGAGCAAGTGATTAACTGAGAACACAGAACTGGAGGCCCACAGGTGGGTTACAGTGCCTTCAGATTTAAAGCGCCATAACAGGAGTATGTGAGAGAAGCATCCGAGAGATGGGCCCGGGAGGGTAGGAAATCATCACGCGAAACTTCATTTTCAAGGCTGCCGTAGAACATTACAATCTTCTGTTTCCCTTAGCTCCACAAAAGAGATCTCCGATAAACTGGAAAGCAGCTGGGCAGGTTCACTTTTGGTCTGCTCTTCTCCCTGTACAGTACTTTGCCTGACACAAACGGGCACATTTGCCAAGCAGGTCATAATCACACTATTTTGTTTTTGTCAACATGCTTCTATTTACAGTGCCAGTGAGAAGCAGCCAAGGAGCCGTTTTACCTGTGCTGTATTGGCTCAAACAAACAAAAGAAAGCCCATCAAAAAACCGTCACAGTCATGGCATCCCAGTGTTCTCCACACCTTTCCCACCCTCAGAGTATGTAGTTGAAAGAGAAGGAGAGGGCTCATGGGGAGCATGCAGAGGTGCCCGAGGTTCTCACGTCCCTCGTTGAAATCTATTCAGGCACCTTTAGCCATCTAGGTTTTACTGGAGAGTGGAGAATTGTAATTTCCAGCTTCTTTTAATGCAGGAGAGCAGAATGATAACTGATGTGTCTTGCACCCTTTGAAGGCTTTAGGGCCGTCCGTGCTGGCCGGAGTTGCTGTGATGGTCTTGCTCATCCCGTTCAATGCTGTGATTGCTATGAAAACCAGAGCATTCCAGGTAGGTAAACTCTAGTGTTGCCTCTTGATTGCCTGGCTGAGTCTCAGGAAGCAGGAAGAGGTTTCAGGCATCTTCGTCCCTGGAGCAACCTGACTGCCACGCGGAGAGCTCTGCTTCAGGGAGGGGCCACAGCTCAGTGGCAGAGCACCTGCTTTGCATGCGGAAGGTCTCAGGTTCAATGCCTGGCATCTCCAGGTAGGGCTGGGGTAATTCCTGCCTGTAACCTTGGAGAGCTGCTGCCAGTCCGTGTTGGCAATACTGGGCTAGGGGGACCCATGGTCTGACTTGGTATAAGGCAGCTTCCTATGCAGCTGCTTGCCTACCCCTGGATCTTTGCTTTTCATTGAGGCGTTTCCTGAGCCTACTACTTGCGTCTAATTCCTGACCTTGTCTGGTGTTCCTCAACATCATCTTGATTATCTTCTGCCTGGGACACAGTTTTCTACCTGCCTCGACCTGGCGTTCAAGGTTAAAACATACAGTAACAAATAAAATCTAAGATACGATCTTAAAAGCACCACAGCGTCAGCAGCACTAAAAGCTTGAGCTTTTACAACAATGCCTACTGAAATACAGGGTTCTCCTGTATCATCTGGAGTACATTCCAAGAACTTTGGGTTAGCCCCTCCCACTGGATGACAGGCAGGGTCCAATAAAAAAATTTCCAGGGTGGGGAGCTACCCAGCCTTCCCAGAGTGGACCTGCCTGCTGACAGGACAACAAAAACTACTGCTCTAGAAGCTCAGCAGTAGTTTTTAAGTCTTTTTGGCAGGATTTTTAAATTTTTTCCTCTTCATATATTTCTTCCTTTTCCTTCCCCTTCCAGCTTAACAGCCAGAAATGGGGTCGGTATTCACTAGAGGCAGTTTTAGCCACATTGTTTCCTAGTGAGGAAGGGCCACTCACACCAGCTATCAGAGGTTTACCTCAGAACATCTCGCAGGCTTGGCCACCCTAACCAGGTAGGTAAGCCCCATAGGTGGAGGTGGAAGCGCCTCATGCACTGACCGGGTCCAAGGCTCTCTCTAACCAGGAGTAGGCCAGACTGTCAGGTCAACGAGAGCCAGTGGGGTGTAGTGGCGAGAGTGTTGGAGTGGGAGTCGGGAGATCCGGGTTCTAGTCCCCACTCAGCCATGCAAGCTCACTGGGTGAGTCTGGGCCAGTCACAGACTCTCAGCCCAAACCACCTCACGGGGTTATTGTTGTGAGGACAAAATGGAGGAAGAGGATTATGTACGCTACCTTGGATTCCTTAAGGAGGAAAAAAGGCAGGATATAAATGTAAGGGAATGAATAAACGTAATTTGCTGCTCTTATTCATCTCAGAGCCAGTGGGCCTGACGCACATAGCCCTGCCCATCCCTGACTGGAGGGAGCATGGCTCTCAGCTCTATTTTCTTAGTGCACAAATCACTCAAAACTTTGTCGCTTGGCCCTTTGCTGTCCTTAACCAGTAAGAGGTTGGGTCTCAGGCATAGAGGGCACCGGATCACCACACACCCACACTTTCCCTGACCGGGAAGAGAGTGGTTTGTCACGTGTTGATTTTTTCATCATTGGTATGAGGGTCCAAAAGTTGAGTGGCTCCCTGCCCCTTCCAGCAAGGGACCGGGGAAGCAAATCTTGTTTGGCCACGCATCTCCCCCCAAACTCACGCTAACCTTCCCCTAACTGGGGCACAGGAGAGCTGGGGAGTCCAAAGCTTAGGCTGGAAGCATCAATGGGGGAGTGGGAGCAGGCGGAGCCATCGCTGAGGGATGACTCTTCTAAGTGTTCTCCTCTGCAGCCTGTGAACTTGGTGGAGGAAATGGCAGGGGTGAATCATTCTATGAATCCCATCTACCTGGCTAAGGGAGCACCTGATCTTAGTGGGGATCTGGCCCACTCCAACTTTCTGCCATGGGTTAGGCAGCTGGTTTTAAAATAGATTAGATCCACTATCCCACAGCCAGGAGAAAGGGAGAGTATCTGCCACTCCTGTTCCTCTTCAAGAGCCCATAAATCCTGTAAGGGGAAGAGAAAGAAGTGTAGTCACTCTTTAAGGAGCAGATCTGTGCATAGGAAAGGAAAGAGGGGACACAGATCTCCCTCTCCTTTATCCTCCTCATCACACTGTTCCTCCAGATGGTCTGCCTCCCCAGACACTCTCTCAGAGGAGGAAAGGCAAAGAAAAGGAGATGTAAATGTTCCCCACCACCACCTTGTTCCCTTACTTCTGCCTTCCAAGGCAACAAGGAAGGCATGAGCAGGGTTTCTCACAGAGAACAGGCCTTCCCCTCCCTCTCACCGGAATGCTCAGAGGTTTCAGTAAATTTGGAAGGGAGGGAGGAGGGGGAACTTTCAGAAGAGAAGAGATGGATGCCTCAGTGCAACAGAGGCTTTTTCCTCTTGAGCTTTTTCCCACCTTACTTACCAAGGCCATTTCTGTTTTGAAGCTAAGGGGCACAAGTGAAAAGGCTGCCCCCTCTGATGTTCCTCCTCTGAAAGGGGCCGAGGTGATGATCCCCCGGGCTTCTCCGAAGCCTCGCAAGGTTCCTTTTCCAGACTTTATGGACAAGGTTCAGAGGGATGAATGGGCCAGTCTGGCTAGGGGCAAAGCTTCCCTCCTGGTGGCCAACACACCAGAGGTGTTCTTTGCCAGAGGTGGCTATGGATTCTCAAAGTGCCAATGGTGGATGCTCCGGTGGCAGCTCTAGCCTCCTCCACTATCACCCCTACTGAGGGGGAGGGTGGCCCTAAGGATCTCTGTGACAAGCGGGTGGAGGCTGCTTTGTGAAGGTGTTTTGAGGCCTCAGCTACGGCCTTTAAGGCCTCAGTTTCCAATTCTGTCTTTGCCTGGGCAGTATACCTGTGGGCAGAGGACCTTGTGGAATTAGAAGAAGTATCTAAATCCATCAAGGATGGGCTTAGGAAAATTGCCTTTCTAGCGGACTTGTCCTCGGATGCAGTTCAGTTGGGATCCAGGGCTATGGCAGCCACTGTGGTTGCCTAGAGAAACATTTGGCTGAGGATGTGGGAGGTTCATCCCGGGTCCCAGACCAGGCTGGCCAGTACTGGCTTTTTTGGCAACTGGCTGTTTGATGAGCCACTAGACAAGGGATGTTGGTGGGAACTAAAAATAAAACCAAGGCCTTACCCACTTCCAAGAAGGATGGGAAAAGGGCCAGATCTCCTCAACCTTTTTGTTTTGCTGGGTTTAATAGAAAAGCCAGGTCCTCGGATTGATCCATATCCAAATGGTTTAGTCCCAGGGCCATGGGTAGATGGGCACAACAGTCCCTGTCAGTCAGCACACCTGTGTCAAGTTTCTCTAGGGATTCCAAAATGGAGAATCGATGCCTCTCCCACATGCACTGAGTTAAGCAATGCTTTTCTGTGTAAATGAAGAACCAATTTGATCAATTCTCAAATAGGCATATTTACACTCTACCTGATTTGCAGATTTAGATTTGCACTATTGTTAGGAGGTACATGAAGTATCAATGAGAAGCTTAATTTAAGTCATCTTTTTTTCTTGCTGATTAAAATCATGATTTAAATCTTTAATTTACTCCACCCTGCCAGGGAGTGAACCTGACATCTTCTGCATACAAAACAGGTGCTCTGAGTTGTTCCATTAACAATGCCAATGAAAAGCAACCACAGGACATCTTTTAGCTGTGCATACCAAAAAAATGTAATATCTCACTGCACCTGCTCTTCCACTGAGCTGTGGTCCCTCCCCATAACATCTCTGTTTATTATTTACCTTCCACTTGTTCCACCCATTTAAAAAAACCTTTATTCATCTTGTAACAAGCCCATCTACTTACAATCCTGTACAGGAACACTATTCATACATAAAACGGGATGTAGTATTTTCATAATATATCCATCTATTCTTAAAGTCTCTCTGCTTGTTTGTGATTCCTTAAGAGATCCAGATATAGGAAGTGCAGCACAAGTAGTCAGTTTAGGGTAATAACCATTGGCTAATTATGTTCTTTAAAATCATTTAGGTGGAACAGATGCGCTACAAAGACTCACGCATTAAGTTAATGAATGAAATTCTAAGTGGCATAAAAGTACTCAAGCTCTATGCATGGGAACCATCCTTTGCAGAAAAAGTGCTGGAGATACGAAAGAATGAACTCCGTGTTTTGAGGAAATCCGCCTACCTCAATTCTTTGTCAACGTTTGCGTGGGTCAGTGCACCGTTTCTGGTAAGCTTTATTGATATACCTTCTATCAGCCTTCCCCAACCTGGTGCCCTCCAGATGTTCTGGACTACAACTCCCATCAGCCTCAGCCACCATGGCCAGTGGTCAGAACTGATGGGAGTTATAGTTCAGAAGATCTGGAGAGCACCATGATAAGGAAGGCTACCATCAGAGGAGCTGTAACATGGCAGCACTATCTTTGTCACTTGGCAGGGAAAAGACGAACAGCCTGTACAGCTGGTTCATACGACACAGGAAGTGGGCATGTGCTGACTTCCTCTCAGCAAGTGGCCACTGTGGGAGGGGCCTGCGGTGCAGGATGTCTACTATGTCAGGAGGATGGCTAAGCTTGAGCTTTCTTCAAGCATAAGCATTTATGCTGCTACTCCTAAATATAGTGAATGTAAATACAGTTCTCCACGTGGGGAGGACAATAAAAAAGAAGAAGAAATTAGCTAGATCAGGCTATCCACATTGCCAAATTCTGGAACTACTTTTAAGATAAAAGCAAACAGACAAAATAGCTACTGCTAGAAGGCCCAAGGTCCATCTGGTCCAGTACTGTGTCTTCAGCTGTGACTAGCCTGATACCCATGGGAAGCTCACAAGCAAGGACATAATAGAGAAAGTGACCGCCTGCATCTGGTGATCAGAAGTATCTGGCCTCTGAACGTGGAAGCTCATAGGCTGGCTGTCATGGCTCACAGCTATTGATAGGCCTGTCCTCCATGAATTTGTATAATCCTTTTTAAAACTCATCTGAGCTAGTGGCCACCCCCAGCACCTTGTGGCAGTGAATTCCATAACATAACTACATATGTGTGAAGAAGTGCTTTCTTCTGTCTGTCCTGGAACTACTGCCAATTGGATTCAGAGTGTGACCCTGACATCTAGTGTTTATAAGATGGGGCAACAGATTTCTGTCTGTCCACTGTCCCCACATTCTTCCTAATATATAGTAACAGTGAATTCATTCTCAGAGCGCTGATCATCTTGTTGCCAAAATGGCACCATCCATACAAAAGAATGAGGTATCTGCAGGCTTAGAGAAACCCTGGGTTTTGCAGAAGTACAGAAAAAAATCTTTAGGGAAAGCCCAACGCCCCCAGCACTGACCCAATGAGAACTGAGCATGCTCCATGGACATGGAATGCTATCGGACTGTTGTGGAAGGAAAATAGAGCATTGGGAAGAAACGGAATGGAGGGGGGTGTTGCGGAAGAGAGCATGGCTGGCTGGTTGGAACCCTGAACAGAAGCCATTCATACTGCAACATTTTGTTGCCAGCTCCACTTGTAATCTTACAAACCTCAGCTTTGCCCCCCACCTTAGTATTGTTTCTAAATTAAAAGGCCTCAACGACTTTGAACTTTTCCTAACAAAACCCCTCTGATCATTTTAATTGTTTTTTCTATATCTTTTCAATCTCATTGACATCCTTTTTGAAATGGGATAACCAGAACTGTGCACAGTATTCTAAATATGCCTGGTCCATATAATGGTATGACAGCTATGACACGGTAGACTTTCCAGGGCAGGCCATAGCTACCCTGCCTCACCTTGTTTTCACCATCTTCCCCCTTTCTCTAAGGTAGCTGCATTCAATGCAGAGTTAAGATATGCAGGAGAAAATGTGAGGAAAGGTATTCATTTCATGCCAATTCTCCTTAGGGCCCAATAGTGTGCAAATTCATTTTCCATCTTCCTCCTCTAGTCTAGGAGAAAGTGCAACAGGGATCTGGCCCCCATAGTTCTGTTGTATGTATAAGATCCATAGTGGTCAGGGTACCAATCCAAGTCTCTGTTGTTATTATTATTATAGAATACTTAGTTGTTGTTATGAAGTACGCCTGCTGGAGGTGATGTTACTTGTATTCTTTGGTATTATATTTGCACTTCCCTGGAATGGTGCCATGCTTTCTTCTTCTGTAGCACATCAGCATAACAAACAACTGAAGCTAATTATCCAGCCCAGGCTATTACATTTTGTTCTTAAATTTCCAGTTAGGCTACTACTCTTAAAAAATTAAGCCAACAGGTGTTGCTTACTCAATATATTTTTCTGGCTTCCAGGTTGCCCTGACCACCTTTGCTGTCTTTGTCACTGTGGATGAAAATAATATCCTTGATGCAGAGAAAGCCTTTGTGTCTCTCTCCTTGTTTAATCTTCTAAGGTTTCCACTCAACATGCTGCCCCAGGTTATTAGCAATGTTGCACAGGTAAGAATGGTGCCGGTCCTTAAAAAAAAGAACCCCCCTCCCCCGAATGCAAACAAGATTCTGGGAGTGAGCATCTGGGCCGAAGTAGACATGACCACAGCGGTCCCGTTGGTTTAAATCCAATGCCTGAGTCGTATAGGAGGCACGGCAATGTATGCCTTGAGCACATCCAAACTGGAATTCTGTAATGAGCTCTATGTAGGGCTGCCTCTGAAAACTTTTCAAAAGCTTTAGTTGGTATGGAATGTATCCACCAGATTGTTGACTGGAGTGGGCCACGGAGCACATTACAGCAGTTTTACAACAGCTACATTAGCTCTGAGTTGGTTTCTGGGTGCTCTTCAAAGTGCTGGTCCTAAACTTGAAAGCTCTAAGAGAGCCTTCCGTCTAGAACCTGGTGCCCTCTAGATGTTTTAGACTTCAGCTTCCAGCTTTTCTGACCATTGGCCATTCTGGGTGAGGCTGATGGGAGCTGAAGTCCAAAATATGTGGAGGGCACCAGGTTGAGAAAAGCTGCCCTAAGTGGTCTAGGTCCTGAAGACTTGAAGATCCTCCTTCTCCCATATGAGAACATTACACCAATTTTACAGCTGCTACATTGTCACATTGAGATCTTCCTCAGAGGTTCTGCTGTGTCTGCCTGCTCCATCTAAAGTCCAGTGGGCAGCCACACAGAACAGGGCCTTTTCAGTGGCGGTCCCAACATTGTAGAACTCCCTCCCTGTGCCTCAACGATGTGCCTCGATCCTCCCTGTTTTGCTTTTGGTGATTGGTTAATGAAGCTCTGAAGGGCTTTTGGAAATGTATGATGGCTGTGGTGTGGATTTGTATTATTTGCTGCTATTAATTACTTTTAGTTTGCTGTTTTGGTTATGTTGCAATTTGTATATTTTGTAGTTGATCTGAATTGGTTGTTAGCCGCTTAACAGGTTTTAAATGGGAAAATGAGACATAAACGTAAATAAACAAATGAATACATATAAAATGGGGATGGGAATCCAATTTTTTAGAGCAGAAGAGGCCCACAGGGGAGCAGAGCTGAATTGTCTTCACAGTCACCCCTTGCTTTCCTATCCACCTCCGTGCTTTTCTTTCAGCCAAGCTTGCTTGCAGCATTGGAAGCAAGTATTTTGCTGAAGAGAAAAGGACCAGGAGTGGGATAGAGATCATAACTGGAGGAGGAAGCGGCCTGTAGGAAGAGAGCTTAGCACACCCACTCTTGCACTAAAATGCTCTAAAATCAGACACACATACACAGATCCTGCTTTATACGTCATTGCTTAAACCTGGGACTGCCCCCAAGTGAACCTGCCGCTGGTGTGTATAATTTCAGCCTGGGTCAAATCTTGTTATGCTGTGTCTGAAGACAGAAGGTTAATGACATGGATTAGCTGCTACCCATTGCACCACCAAAGCCATCTGAGGGTCAGGCTAATAACCTCCCTATTCCACGCACAAGGAATGCACAAGATGCTGCCCTCCCTGCACCACCTTTTAGGCCGAATTCACAAAATGTCCTTTCTCATTAAAATGACTGTGTGTGTGTGTATGTGTTCCCCAGGCAAGTGTTTCTCTGAAGAGGATTCAACACTTCTTGTCGCATGATGAACTTGATCCAAACTGCGTGGAAACCAGATTAATTACTCCAGGTAAAACACTTGGCTGGTAGGTGTAGCACAGAGGATGGGGCAGAAAGGTTTCATTTTTGTGTTGCACTTAGATTGCAACATCTAAAAAATCCTAACTAAATGCTCTTCATGCATGCATGGGAAGACTGCAGCAAGACTGGTAGCTTAGATGAGTTTTAGGCATCACAAATCAAACATCTGAGATGAAACCTGGATGTCTCCTCTTACACAATGCTCTTCTGTGGAGTCAGTTTACACATTCAGATGTGAACCAGCACTTCATACTGATGCTACAGATGTTTCTGGCTGTTCCCCTTTACGATGCATTTCCACTGATAGTTTTACATGTTGTGCTAATTGACATGATGATTGTGCTAGGGTACATATGAGGAGATACTCCACTTGGTCTCTCAAGGTTTACTTACCTGCAGTCAATCTGCATTTGACATCTTTCAGGTATTCACACATTCCATTAGTAAAGGGTGAGTAAATTGCCACAACTTATCCCTCACATACTTTCCAATAATCCAGTGCTCAAGCCTTTCTAACATAATTTATGGAAGTTTATATTAACTAACCACATACTTCATGTGTTCAGGAGTACTTATGCTGTTTACTAAAGAGCAAAGTATAATACCTCTTAAATGTGTCTGAAGCCTTAAGAGTGTAGTGAATGGCTGTTACAGTGGTTTGTCATGATGGGAATGACCCTAACCTCCCCTCAGGCTCACATCCTCCCTCCCCTCCTCGTGAGGAGGAGCTGAAACCATAACATGTTGAACTGTCTGAAGTTTGTTTGAAACCATGGCACATGATTTGAAGTTAGCTTGCTTCAAACAAACCATAGTTAAGGGTAACCTCAGTTTGTTGGGTTCGTACAATACAACAAGCCACAAATTAATCCAAAAAGGAAGTGAACATTTCCAATCTCCTCTTTGTAGTCATGCTAAAAGGGGAAGAGGGAGTGTGTGAGCCCAAAGGGAGTCAAGGCCCATTTCTATCTCCATAAAACATGGCTTATTGTGACGTCCAAACACAATCAGTGTGATGGATGTCACCGTGTGCCTCTTTACACTGAATACTCTGAATTCCACAGACAAAAAGAAAAGCTGAAATGGGAGAAAATGTTGCAGTGTCGCATGAAAGATCATAGCTATTTGAAATGATGATCTGGAAAAGCTCTCAGGCACATTTTGATGTGACAGGCCAACGTGATTTGATCATTCAAGACTTACCAGGGGCTGTTTCCCTTTTCTCATATAAAGCTTCCTTTAGATATGTCTAAGCAAAAGAAGTAAACAGGAGGGGAGCCCATGGGATGATTTATGCAATTCCAGAAGTAGAGTCTGTATGTTTCTAACCATCTAACGTCATGCCAACTTGTGCATCCCTCTCCCTAGTGGCATCATGTGGGCCTTTAACAGCCTTTGGGATAGCCTTTCCATTTGCAGGAAAAGGGGGAAAGAAGTGTTGAGCTGTCCTTGGGCAGCTGAAAATTAGACTGCACAAAGCACTGGAGTATAATCTCTAGAGAACAGCCATGCCTGGGTGGAGGAGATAAACAAATGTGCATCCCAGTAATTGCTATTGGATAAATATTTAAGCTAGCATTGCTGGATGTCCCTTATTTTAAAGTATTTCCCCTTATTCCATAAACACAACTGCTGCAGAGAGGATAATGGATGTTACTGCAGAATAATTCTGTAGCACTCTAAAGAGCATCCACCAGCTCTCCAAAGTGTATTTTTAAGGTTTAAAATATTGATCTGGCACTGACCTCAAAAGCATGACATGTGGCCAGGCATGTGATAGGATGTTGCTTAAGGAACAAGAAAAAAGGAAACTTTTCACAGTGGTTCCTCATATTGCCTCTACAAATCCATCTCACCAATCCTCACTTCACCCTACCACTTCTTTTTTTGCATTAAGGAGGCCTGATTTCAGAATACTGTGGCCCCCCCTGGCCCCCCCCTTACAGTACAATCCTAGGCATGTCTACTCAGAAGTAAGTCCTGCTAAATTCAATGGGGCTTACTCCCAGGTATGCAATACTCTGCAATTTGCAACCTTAGATTCTCTGATTTTGTTTTAACAGGGTATGCTGTTACTGTAAGCAGTGGAACATTCAGCTGGGCAAACGATCTTGAACCAGCTTTGAAAGAGTAAGCAGTCTTTACTCCACTGTATATCGGTCTTTTCTTGCTGCTTGTATCTCTGGGGCCAAAGAGTTTTAGCCAGTCATTAATGTTACTGGGAGGTAGTGCACTGCCTGCTATTTATTTAGTTATTTGAAACTCTCTGCTGCCTAAAGGCTTGTGTAAATAGCAGGTTACCTCTGCTCAGAATTAGTGCAATATCTGCAGCATTTCTACTGCCTTTCATTCTGATCATTTACTCCTTGAATCTTTGCTGAACTAAATGTGAGCCTTGAGCCAGCATTTTAAATGTCAGACACCAGTTTGCTCTTTTTTCCCCACATAAATGCACCCCCTCCCCAGAGTGTCAGGTTTCACTTTTGTCTTTAAAAGAGTTAGGTTTCTTCTATCCCTCATAGTTGCACAAGGGGGGGAAAACACTATTTTAAAATGTGTGCCATGCCTGGAACATTGAGCCATGAGTTTTGTAGTGCTCCCCCCACTCTTTTCGTATCAGACACAAAATACGTAATTGTTTCCATTCTGTCTAAGACATCCAGGCCAAAAGGCACTCTCAGACTTTTCTGTACTTTTCATCCCCTTCATGAATGGTGATGGTTTTGCTTATTCATCACTCACGTAAGACCATGATTCAGCAAAATCATGGATAACAATGGTGACTCAATATACAGAGCATACACCACACTGAACTGTCATCCTAAGGGCAGAAAAGCCATTCAGACAACTGCCACCTTAAGGATTAAAATCACTACTAGGCTTGGAGCCGGTGCTATGCTGGCACAGGCTGGCAAAGGGAATTGCTAGATTTGCATCCAGTGTGCTTGTATGGATGCACCTCTGTGCTGCTGTTGAGACCCCAGAGAAGGGATAGTATGGTAGAGCCAGGTTTGGCACATGGCTGCTGATTGGACCCGGCAGCTATCCATTCAGTACAAAGAAGAATGTACTTTTTAAGGTGGAGGCAGGAGACAGTGGCATCATAGGGACCAGGCTGGCAAGACCCACGAAAATATTCTTCTTGCACAAGTTAAACAACAGTTACACAAGCCCTTTAAATCTTAGGCGGCTGCTTTTAAGAATGAAGATGTGGAGCCAACCATTAACGTCATGGCCCTTTTCAGAGAATTGACTGCACACTACAGAAGTATAAACTGGGGAAGGTGTTAAAAGCTTTCCCTGAGACATTGGGTCAGAATCATGCAGACAGCAAACAGACGGGCTGAACAAGCTCAGCAGCAGCATTTAGTAAGGCATTGCAAGTCTTGTGTTCAAAGGACATTATAGAAACCTTGACTAGTTGATTTCTCATTACTATGGATCATTCTGATGGAAGTGTATGGAGTTGTACAGAATCTGGGGTTTCTGAGAACCTCTTCCTGTGATACTGCAGCATTGAGGGAACCATTCCAATGGCTTCACCCCATGGTACTGCACTAACCTTGGGTCCAATTGAACAAGTCCTTCCCATCTGGTTATTACTTTGCCTTCCTGGCCAGACAACAAATAGAGTGGGAAGGACTCACATGACTGGCCCAACCCACATAATGGTAGCTGTTCAAATAGTATCACAGCTACATTTATTTTATTTATTTAATGCTTAAAAAAAACACAACTTACTGGCCTTTTTTTTCCCCAAAAAGAAACTCAAAGCAGCTTACAGCAATAAAATCGTCGTCGTTCAGTCGTGTCCGACTCTTCGTGACCCCATGGACCATAGCACGCAAGGCCTTCCTGTCCTGCGCTCTCTCCCGGAACATGCTCAAGTCCATATTCATTGCATAGGTGATGCTATCTAGCCATCTCATCCTCTGCCGTCCCCTTCTCCTTTTGCCTTCAGTCTTTCCCAGCATCAGGGTCTTTTCCAGAGAGTTTTCTCTTTGCATTAGGTGGCCAAAATATTTGAGCTTCAGCTTCAGTATCTGTCCTTCCAATGAGCACTCAGGGTTGATTTTCTTTAGGATTGACTGATTGGACCTCCTTGCAGTCCAGGGGACTCGTAAGAGTCTTCTCCAGCACCACAGTTCAAAAGCATCAATTCTTCGGTGCTCAGCCTTCCTTATAGTCCAGCTCTCACAGCCATACGTTACTACTGGGAAAACCATAGCTTTGATTAGACGGACCTTTGTCGGCAAGGTGATGTCTCTGCTTCTTACTATGCTGTCTAGGTTAGGTTTGCCATAGCTTTCCTCCCAAGGAGCAAGCGTCTTTTAATTTCATGGCTACAGTCACCGTCTGCGGTGATCTTGGAGCCCAAGAAAATAAAATCTGTCACTGCTTCCATTTCTTCCCCTTCCATATGCCAGGAAGTGATGGGGCCAGATGCCATGATCTTAGTTTTTTTAATGTTGAGTTTCAAACCAGCTTTTGCACTCTCCTCTTTCACCCTCAACAAGAGGCTCTTGAGATCCTCTTCGCTTTCTGCCATTAGAGTGGTATCGTCTGTGTATCTGAGGTTGTTGTTAATTCTCCCGGCAATCTTAATTCCGACCTGTGATTCATCCATGATGATGTACTCTGCATATATGTTAAATAAGCAGGGTGACAATATACAGCCTTGTCGTACTCCTTTCCCAATTTTGAACCAATCGGTTGTTCCATGTCTAGTTCTTACTGTTGCTTCTTGACCCTTGTACAGGTTTCTCAGGAGACAGGTAAGGTGGTCTGGTACCCCCATCTCTTTCAGAATTTGCCACAGTTTGTTGTGATCCACACAATCAAAGGCTTTAGCATAGTCAATGAAGCAGAAATAGATGTTTTTCTGGAATTCTCTTGCTTTCTCCATGATCCAGCGAAAGTTGGCGATTTGATCTCTAGTTCCTCTGCCTCTACCCAGCTTGTACTTCCGGTAGTTCTCGGTTCGCATACTCCTGAAGCCTAGCTTGTAGGATTTTGAGCATCACCTTGCTGGCATGTGAAATGAGCACAATTGTACAGTAGTTTGAACACTCTTTGGCACTGCCCTTCTTTGGAATTGGAATGTAAACTGACCTTTTCCAGTCTTGTGGCCACTGTTGAGTGTTCCAAATTTGTTGGCATATTAAGTGCAGCACTTTAACAGCATCATCTTTTAGGATTTTAAATAGCTCAGCTGGAATACTGTCATCTCCACTAGCTTTGTTGTTCGTAATACTTCCTAAGGCCCACTTGACTTCACTCTCGAGGATGTCCGGCTCAAGTTCAGTGACCGCACTATCATGGCTATCAGGGACATTCAGATCTTTCCTGTATAGTTGTTCTGTGTATTCTTGCCACCTCTTCTTAATCTCATCTGCTTCTGTTAGGTCCCTGCCTTCTTTGTGCTTTATCATGCCCGTCTTTGCACAAAACGTTCCCTTGAGATCTCCAATTTTCTTGAAGAGATCTCTAGTCTTTCCCATTCTGTTGTTTTCCCCAATTTCTTTGCATTGTTCATTTAAGAAGGCCTTCTTGTCTCTCCTTGCTATTCTCTGGAACTCTGCATTGAGTTGGATATATCTTCCCCTTTCTCCCTTACTTTTCGCTTCCCTTCTTTCCTCGCTACTTGTAAAGCCTCATCAGACAGCCACTTGGCTTTCTTGCATTTCTTTTTCTTTGGGATGGATTGAGTTGCTGCCTCCTGAACAATGTTACGGACCTCCGTTCATAGTTCCTTAGGCACTCTGTCTATCAGGTCTAATCCCTGAAATCTATTCCTCACCTCCACTGTATATTAATCAGGGATATGATTTAGGTCATACCTGAATGGTTTAGTAGTTTTCCCTATGTTCTTCAATTTAAGCCAAAATTTTGCAAGAAGCAGGTCATGATCTGAGCCACAGTCAGCTCCAGGTCTTGTTTTGACTGACTGTATAGAGCTTCTCCATCTTTGGCTGCAAAGGACATAATCAATCTGATTTCGATATTGACCATCTGGTGATGTCTTGTGCCGTTGGAAAAGACTGTTTGCTCTGATCAGTGTGTTCTCTTGGCAAAACTCTATTAGCTTTTGTCCTGCTTCATTTTGTACACCAAGGCCATGCTTGCCTGTTATCCCAGTGATTTCTTGACTTCCTACTTTAGCATTCCAATCCCCTATGATGAAGAGGACATCTTTTTTTGGTGTTAGTTCTAGAAGGTGTTGTAGGTCTTCATAGAACCAATCAACCTCAGCTTCTTCGGTCTCAGTGGTTGAGGCATAGACTTGAATTACTGTGATGTTGAATGGTTTGCCTTGGATTCATACTGAGATCATTCAATCGTTTTTAAGATTGTACCCCAGTACTGCTTTTCCCACCCTTTTGTTGACTATGGGTGCTACTCCATTTCTTCTCAAGGATTCTTGCCCACAGTAGTAGATATGATGGTCACCTGAATTAAATTCGCCCATGCCTGTCCATTTTAGTTCACTGATTCCCAAGATGTCGATGTTCAATCTTGCCATCTCATGTTTGACCACCTCCAGCTTACCTTGATTCATTGATCTTACATTCCAGGTTCCTAAACAATTGTTCTTTACAGCATCGGATTTTCTTTTCACCACCAGACACATCCACAGCTGAGTGTTCTTTTGGCTTTGGCCCAGTCATTTCACTCTTTCTGGCGCTACTTGGGAACACCCTCTGCTCTTCCCCAGGAGTATAGTGGACACCTTCTGACCTGAGGGGCTCATCTTCCGGTGTCATCTCTTTTAGCCTTGTGATACGTTCCATGGGGTTTTCTTGGCAAGAATACTGGAGTGGGTTGCCATTTCCTTCTCCAGTGGACCACATTTTGTCAGAACTCTCTGCCATGACCTGTCCATCTTGGGTGGCCCTGCACGGCATAGCTTATGGCTTCACTGAGTTACGCAAGCCCCTTCGTCACAACAAGTTAGTGCTTTATGAGGTTTACATTAACCAGTTCTTCTTGTTGGCAAATGAGCCCATCCTGGTTTTACCCTTTTCCTCCCCTACAGTATAAATTGGTTGGTCCCCAGTGGTTCTTCGGTGGCTGTTGTTGGCCATGTCGGCTGTGGGAAGTCTTCCTTGGTGTCAGCTCTTCTTGGCGAAATGGAAAAGCTCAGTGGGGAAGTGGCTGTGAAGGTTGGTTTACAGTAGCATGAGAGAGCATTTTATCCATTTTGAGCATTTTGTATTCTGTGTGGCTTGTAAACTGATCCCCTCATGTGTGTGTTTTGGTAACTCCTTATAGGGTTCAGTTGCTTATGTGCCCCAAATAGCCTGGATTCAGAATGCCACATTGAAAGATAACATCTTGTTCGGCCATCCTCATAATGAACAGAAGTACCAAACTATTTTAGAGGCATGTGCCTTGAAACAAGATCTCGAGATGCTTCCTGGAGGGGATCAGACTGAGATAGGTGAGAAGGTAAGGCCTTTATCAGTGAATATAGATGTAGATGATTGCTTGCCAGATGCTAAGGAAATAAAAGAGGGTACAGTTCAGAAGTGAATAAAAGAGCAAAAGATTATCTAAACTGGGGGTGCAAAATTTAGGATCTGATGAGGCTTTCTTGGCACTAGTTGGGAGGAAGGGAGCAATAGAGACCCTCTTGCTTCTAATAGCTTCCTTGACTCTGCTCATTAACCACACTGGGATCCTCTTGGCTGTACCTTTTGATGTGTAGTATACATGCTAGCTGAGCTTCTATTATTGTGGTTTTGAATAACCCCCAAAGTTTCTGGAGGGATTTGACCCTCCTGACTTCTTCTTTCAACCTCCTCTTTTACCAGTCCCCTCACTTCTGAGAAATGAGTCAAATGTATTTTGCTGCAACCAAATGATAGGGGTGTTAGTCGATCCATGTGTAAGAACCTTTTATCAGCTATCTTTGCAACTATACTGAACAGTAGAATGACACGCATTGGTACCCAAATTATCTGTCTCTGATATGCTTACAGATTCAGGTCTGTCAATCTAAAGTAGGGGTGGGCAACACATGGCTCATGGGCTGCATACAGCCCCCGACCGCACCACTGAAATTTGCATTGGCAAGAAAAACATTGGCTGTTTGCTGCCAATTTTCAGCAACAAACCACTGTGGAAGGCTAAAATGGCTAAATTTAGCTTGTTTTCAAAATCGGAAGCAAATCACCCGGGGGCAGGGTTGGTGCAGCCACCAAAGTCAATTGCGTGGGAGTGCGCCCTGGGATGGGGGGTGAAAATGGCCCCGGACCCCCCAGAGTTGCCCAACCCTGGTCGAAGGAGGTAAACTTTCCCCAAACATTGTAATACAAAGTAGGCAACCTGATGCCCTCTACCTGCTTGGACTACAACTCGCTTAAGCCCCAGCATAGCCAGTGGTCGGGAATATGAGAGATGTAGTCCAAAACACCTCGGAGGGCACCACATTGCCTACCGCTGTCATAATAGAATGGTTGGGCTGGTAACCAAATGGACTTTGTGACTGATGCTGAATTAGCTCTTGTTGGAGCTGATAGCATTGTTAAACTTAAAAGTGGTAACATACTTTTCTTCTTTTCTTTCCCACAGGGCATCAATCTCTCAGGTGGCCAGCGGCAGCGAGTGAGCCTTGCCCGTGCTGTGTTCAGTGATGCTGATGTTTATTTGCTAGATGACCCTCTTTCGGCTGTGGATTCTCATGTAGCCAAACACATCTTTGACAAAGTTATTGGACCAGAAGGAATACTTAAGGGAAAAGTGAGCCCAGAGAGATCTAAAACTCTGCATGTCTGCAGCCATTCCTTCCTTCAGTGCTCCAATTATTGGGTGGAGAATAGATAGGGGACCTCTTCATAAAAGCCATACACCCCACCCCTGATTTTTCCCAACTTTAGCTAAATCCTGTCCCTGACCCTCCTGACAGCATTCTTGAAACACTAGCTAAGGGGTCTGTCACAAAAGCTAAGAGGGCCAGCTCCCCTCTGCCCAACCCCCATATAATTCAATCACTGAACATGGATGGACAGCCTGAGTAAACAAGGCATTGAAGAGCTGGAGGCCAGACTGCCCCCCCTCAGCACACAACCCCAGAGAGACAATGGAGGGTCCTTGAGTAGATGTTGGGGGCCAAATCATGGCCCCCTTGTAGCCTTCTAAAACATAGCTAATGTGCCCATCATAAAAAGTCAAAAGGTGGCTCCTCATGTACCTTGCGCTCCAATTCCACTGAGCATGAGCATTTTGTCACTGGTGCAAGGGAGAGCATCTGATATTTGCTAAACATCCATCAAGTATTTCCTTCTCCAGAAGACAAGTGGAATTTGTAGGGGAGGGAAGAGAGAGAGGTGCATTAGCTAGCCCTACAGATCAGCTTTCTCCAACCTGGTGCCCTCCAGATGGGTTGGACTACAACTTCTATCATACACAGCTGGGTGAGGATGATGAGACTTGTAGTCCAAACCATCTGGAGGGTCCCAGGTTGGCGAAATTTCCCGCATTGAGCAGGGGGTTGAACTCGATGGCCTTGTAGGCCCCTTCCAACCCTACTATTCTATGATTCTATGAAAGCTGCTCTAGGTTACGCACCTAGGAGTGGGATATGTAGGCCATTGCCCCTCAGCCACACTGTCCTGTAGCTCCAGTCCCATTGCTCTTAAGTAGCCATTTCTCCCTCCTCCCTCCCTTTGATGTCTGTTTTCATTTATTTCCTACTACTGTTTTTCCCCCTCTTCTTTACACCAGCATCTCTGTCTGAGACAGATCATCTTAAGCTCTCTGCTTTTTCTCTCAGTCCTCTCTTGGCTCTATCTTATTCTTCTCTGCTGCCTTCTGTTGCACATACTGCATCACCTTCCATTCATATTATTAGTGTTTCTTTGCTTATTCTTTCTACTTTTCTGCTTTTTAACATGCTATATTATTAATCCTATATTTTACCACCCTCCCTCACACCCCAGGCACTTCCTATCTACATTCCCTATCTGGTTATCGTGTGTGTGTATGGGGGGGGGGGGGGGTTCTATTCTTCTTGAAGCTCAGGCTTACAAGATTTGAGTGTCACTGGTTGTTGCCAATGACAGTTTGCAGTAGTTGTTCCTTTTGCAACAAGCAGCCTAATGTGTAATAGTTCTAGCCCGTATTACAGTTAAAAATGCTTTATGAGCAAGGTATCTATCTCCTGATCACTGTCTTGTTTCCATTTTCAGACTCGAATTTTGGTGACCCATGGCATCCATTTTTTGCCTCAGGTGGACCACATTGTAGTTGTTGTGGATGGTAAAATCTCTGAAATGGGATCCTACCAAGAGCTTTTGCAGCAAAACAGATCTTTTGCAGAGTTCCTGCGCAATTATGCACCTGATGAAGACATAGAAGAAGATGAGCCAACAAGTGAGGAGGTTTTTCCCATTTGTCTCCTGATGCCTTCAGTCGGTTAGTTAGATCATGCCAGAGTCAGTTTGGAAGTGTGTTTAAAATATGTTTATTTTTATTCCTTTTTAAAGTATATCAAAGGGTGAGCTCTTATCCATATGTGTACAAGTGGAGCCCTTTAAAAAGCGGACAGAGGGGGAAGCAAGGCTACTTGCCCTTGAGAATGCTCATTTTCTTCCTTAATTTGCAATAGAAATGAAACTGAGTGGACCAGAAGCTGCTTGCAATCTAGCCTTGTCAGTTTTACCACTCAGCTGACACCCAGAAGAACTGGCTTCAGTTAGGATCAGAAGTAACCAGCAGTAATTGTTCCCAATGACAAGGCTCTCCTCCCTTCCCCTCCTTGTTACAATTAGCATGCTCCAGTGCTGGATCAGGACAAGTGCCACAGTAACATTGGTCACTCCCATTGCTCCCCAGAAGTAATAATTTGTGCACCAGCCACAGTTCACTATGCTGTCTCGGCTCCTTGCCGTCACTTGGGGCAACATAATGGGACCCTAATTACACCTATTCAGTGGGGCAGAGCTGGTGCCCCAACCCACCCAAACCTGCTTGTCAGATGGCACTGGCAGGTTGCCCCAATATCCTGCAGCCCCTTATTCTTCCAAAAGAGTGGTGTTTCCTTTGTGATTCCCACCCTTTGCTTAGGAAGCTCTGTGGTCAGCACAGACTTTCTAAACAACTGGCTCAGCCAAAGCCAAAACAAGCTAAAGATTTACTATCCTATTGCAGTAGTGGAAGATGAGGAAGTCCTGCTAGCTGAAGATACGCTCAGCAACCACACCGATCTGGCAGATAGTGAACCAGTGGCCAATGAAGTCCGCAAGCAATTCCTAAGGTAAACCTAGAGCCTGCTTTCAAAGGCACTACTCTGGCTACACAAATCATGTGCGCTTGCTTGTCCTGTAGCTCAGCTGCTGAGGTCATGGTTCTTTTTGTTCTCCTTTTAAAAAAAACTAGACAACTCAGTGTCATATCTTCAGATGGGGAATGCCCTAGCAAAATGTCGACGAAAAGAAGGGTGTGTGATAAAAAGCCATCTGAGCCTCCTCTACCAAAAAAAGGTCCTTCTGAAAAACTCATCCAAGCAGAAACCACTGAAACAGGCACGGTAAGGAAGACTTGCCTAAAGAATGAGGACATTTCTCCTTCACAGTAGCTTTCTGGTTAATTATGAGGCATCTAGAATAGCAGACAAGCAGCCGCCTAAAACAGCAATACAGTGATCTGAGATATTTGACACTCAGAAAGGCATTTTCACGCTGTCCTTTTAAGAAAGAAAAGTTTAATTCTTCCCAAAGTTCATGAATACACAGTGGGATGAAAGGAAGCAAGATTCAAAATTGAGTTGCCTTGTAAAATTACTGTATCTCCTACAACTATCGTGGTCCCTTAATTCAAGGACCACGGGCAGCTCAGTTCATGTTGCTCCTTCTCATTCCATAGCTCAAAATGAACAGACTAAAAGAACTGTAAGAGAACAGGGAACTAGATCATATGGACCTATCTAAGACCCTAGGTGAATAAGGAAGCATAAAAACACAAACATAGTGGGGCTATTCACACAGCACGCTAACCCACATTCAGTGGTTGAGCATGGGTTTGTTGAACCATGGGTTAGTGTGTTGTCTGAATGCAGCACGTTTTTCGCAGAGTGGGTTATCGTGTTGTCTGGACGCAGCCATGGTGGCTTGTTAACCATGCAGTGTGGCTTGTTAGCCACCATGAAAAACCCAACAACAAACTATGGGTTCTCAAGGTGGCGTGTTTGAGAAAAATAAGCCACACTGCATGGTTAACAAGCCACCCTGGCTGCGTTCAGACAGCATGGTAATCCATGGTTCAACAAACAACCCGCACTTCAACACAACCCACACTCAACCACTGAGTGTGGGTTAGCGTGTTGTGTGAACAGCCCCAGGGTGTTGGAGTACTCAGGGCTGTGTGTCGCACTCGCCATCAACCACGTCAGCTGATGGCCTTCCTTGGGTGTGTGACACTATACTTGGTGGATCTAGCACCAATAAACTAACATTTACTTACCTTAACAATATTAACATATGGAGGATCAAGATGCAGTCACAAGCTCTAGGGTAGGGGCCACCTGAAGAGAAGAGCAGAGACCTAGGGTCGCAGCATGGTTCTTAATACCATGGTATTACATTCTGGAACATTATAACAGAACTGGTGTGGAAGAATCTTCTATAGCAAGCTACCGTTACAGTATCACTGGGATAAAAAGGCTTCTGAAGATCTATCACAAATGGATATACTGAGTGTTGCTTGGTGCTTTGTAATGGAACACAGATGTATGAAAGAAGCTTAATGATGGGACACAATAGAATCCCCTTTGTCTAGACTTGTCAAATGTGAATCCTGTCTGGACATATTTTGCTTCTCTTCAAATAATCATTCAGAATGTGTTTAATATGATGCCTCTATTATGAAGATCCTTCTATTACAGCCATACTTCCTATCTTCAGAAATTTGTGCAAATGGTGATTATATGGCACTGTAAAGTTTCTAGTTTCCTAATTCACTGTTTGGACAAATTCTGCCTCTTGCAACTTGCTAGGATTTCTGTGAGAAGCAAGCATCAGTTTTGTAAACTAAATGAACCCACTTCGTTTTTTATTAAACTGCAGGTCAAACTGACTGTTTTCTGGCAATACATGAAGGCAGTTGGCCCCATCATTTCCTTATTTATATGTTTCCTATATGGCTGTCAAAATGCTGCTTCAATTGGGGCCAACGTGTGGCTCAGCGACTGGACCAACGAGCCTGTGGTAAATGGTACTCAGCACAACGTGAACATGCGAGTCGGCATCTATGCTGCCCTGGGTCTCCTGCAGGGTAAGTTTGTTCTTTGTTACTCCTCTTCCATAGAAGACTGTGAATTCAGACCATCTTGATAAGTGATCTGTGGGCGGGGTGTGTGTGGCGCTAGCGGTATCTGGTGCTTTCTCGCGTGGTCCTTGAGACCACAATGAAAATAACAGAGGAAAACGTGGAAGACCCAGAAGTTTCACAGCAGTCCTGATGGCTGCATTAAAAGCCTTCAAGAAAACCTTGGCTGTGCTCATGGTTCTCTCCCATGCATGCATGTAAACATTATTCAGTAAAGAGTATATGTGTGGATGGGAGAGAACCGTGGATCATGGCCAAACACAACATGGATTTTTAATTGGAGGCATTTCAAGCATTCTCCCATTATGACAATAATTGCAACATTAAGAAAATGTGGTCTGCAAAAGACAAGACAGAACAGTTGTCCTCAAAACAGCAAAGTGTAAGAACCACAAATGCCTGCAAACCTTTGCATGACTGTGATGTTGTAAAGTCATAACTGGTACTTCACCGATCAGTAGGTTTCACCTGTAATTAAATATTAGCAACCTATATAATAAATAGGGATGTCTAAATTGCTGCTTATGAAACAGAAGTTGTAAGGTTACTTTGGGAGCAGAAGAACATGCAACTCAGAGGGTTGTATTCAACCCGGTGGAATTGATGCAACTGGCAGGATGGTTATCCCACCCCCCTGCAGCCCCCACACCTTCCCCAAATGTACTCTTGATGGTTGGGGGACCCTCTAGAGCAGATTTGGGGGCACATGGCTGCTGCAGGGGTGAAGAGAGCAAGGGGAAGTCCTGTTGCATGAGAAGTCTGCTCATGAAATACTGGATTTAAGCCAGTGTCTCCTGTATATTTCTCCTTCTTTCAAACAGGGCTTCTTGTGCTGATCTCTTCTTTTACCTTGGCCATGGGTGGCATCAGAGCAGCTCGCACTCTCCACGCAGCATTGTTGGAGAACAAGCTTCATACCCCGCAGTCTTTCTATGACACAACTCCAACTGGACGAATCATCAACCGCTTCTCTAAGGACATCTATGTGATTGATGAAGTCATCCCACCAACTATCTTGATGTTCCTGGGAACCTTCTTTACCTCTGTGTCAACTATGATTGTGATCATAGCAAGCACCCCACTCTTTGCTGTGGTTATAGTGCCTCTAGCAATCCTTTACTTCTTTGCCCAGGTAAGAGGGATAAGTACTTGTTTGGTTTTGGCTATCCCATTACTTGATTGATCTTTCTTTTTTTAAAGGTGGATGAATGGGAGGATGGATGGATAATATAATCTTTCTATTAATATTACTGCCTAGATCCTTAAATTTGCAGCCACAACATGTGCATAGACACTGGATGTAATTCCTTCTGAATGCGGAAGTTGACATTCCTTTCCTCAGTAGTACTCTGCAGTGCGGAGTATTCTTATCCACAGTAGTTTATTTGCTGTGATGAAATTTGGGGTTTCCCCCCACATAACTCAAGATAGCTTTTACATTATTTATTTATGAAGATATTTATAGACTTGCCTGTTGGCCATAAAGCCCTCAAGGCAATGTACAAAGCAAATACTGAAACAGTTTAAAATAAAGTTTAAAAACAGATCACTAAAAACCTCCACAAGAATAAAACCAGCCGTGGTCCCTTAAAAATAAAAAATGCTGAGCAGTACAGGAATGTCTTTATTGCCCACTAGAAGCTAACCAATGAAGGGGCTATTCCAGTCTTCCCTAATCTGGCGCCTTCTAGATGTTTAGACTACAATTCCCAGCATTCTTGGCCATTGGCTATACTGGCTGGGCTGATGGGAGTTGAAGTTCAAAACATTTGGGGGGGGGGAGGAAGCCCAGCCTTGCAGAAGGCTGGGCTCTTTTAACTTCCCTAGGGAGGAAAGGAAAGGAAAGGTTCCTCCTGTGTAAGCACCAGGTCATTACTGACCCCTAGAGGGACGCCTGCTTATGCTGGCGTTTTCATGGCAGACTATAGCAGGGTGGTTTGCCATTGCCTTCCCCAGTCGTGACTACCTTTCCCCCAGCAAGCTGAGTACTCATTTTACCGACCTCGGAAGGATGGAGGGCTGAGTTGACGTGAGCCGGCTACCCAAGACCTGGCTTCCGCTGGGATCGAACTCAAGTCGCGGGGAGAGTTTCGGTTGCAATACTGCTGCCTACCACGGAGGGAGTTCCATAATTTCCAAATGATACCACTTCAGGCTGCTGCTGGGGGTTTACATATTTTAATGTTCCTCCATAAAATAGATTCTGTCTGCATAAAAGAACTAGTATTGCATGGACGACTAGCCTTCTTCTTCACATCTTGTTTTTCTGTGCAGAGGACGTTTTTGTACACGAGCATTTAAACATACAAACATCCCTTGGGGACTAAAGTGGTACAGTCCAGGAAAAGCTTTACCATTTGATTTTGATGCATCATAATTTGTTTTGAGGTTTAGACAAAGAGATTTGGGAGAAAACATCTTGGAAATTTGTACAGCTTCGCTTCCCTAGGCATGAGACTGTTTCACTGTGTTGTACATCTGTGGTGCGATGTGTTAATAGTTCACGTCAAGTAAGTTTTTGTTTTATTTTGTGTTTTAATCTGTATGCCTTTGAATTGAACAATGCCAGCGATTCTATGTAGCTACCTCTCGCCAATTAAAGCGGCTGGAATCAGTTAGCAGGTCCCCCGTATACTCCCATTTTTCGGAAACTGTCACGGGAGCAAGCGTCATCCGAGCTTACAGAAGAGAGAAGTCCTTTGTTTACATCAGTGACACAAAGATGAATGACAATCAGAAGAGTTACTATCCTGGAATTGTATCTAACAGGTAAAACCAAGCTTTGATTTTTTAAATTTTTATTTTATACTGTAGTTTTAAACATTCAGGGTGCAATCCTATGCCTGTTTAGACAGAAAAATGCCTTATCTCCCAGCATGTCCCAGCCCGCTATGGGAATTGTCAAACTGTTTTCTGTCAAAACACACATAGGATTTTGTCCTTAAACTTTTGTATTGTATTTTATTATATTGTATGTTATGGTTTAAATTGTTGTGAACCACTCAGAATGCTTCGGCTATTGGGCAGTATAGAAATGAAATGAATACATGGATAATATTTATTTTAATTTTAGTTCCAACTTTTGAATTGGCTAAATGGCATTTTCTTCTATTGCATTCTGTACTAATTTATCTGTGTTTTCTCATTTAATAGGTGGCTGGGAGTTAGAGTTGAATTTGTAGGAAACTGTGTTGTATTTTTTGCAGCCCTTTTTGCTGTATTGAGTAAAAACAATCTGAGCGCTGGCCTGGTTGGACTTTCCGTGTCTTATGCTTTGCAGGTGTGTAGAGCGCGTTTTCAAAGATCACTCATAAGTGGAGGAACTGAAGTCTCATTATAGCGTGACATTTTCATTAGGCATCCTGGGTTTAATTACACATTGCTGCAGTGTTTCTGCTGTTGTCAGGGAAAAACAGAATGAGGGGAGGAGGGAACCCACTGGATGAAAGAAATGCAGGAAAAATGGGAAGATGACTGAAAAGCAGTATAAGCTATGCATTTGAATGCAGGCAGTGTTTCCTTTGGATAAGGGAAAAAAGATAATTAGCATTAAGGTCCCCTTCACACTCATGCACACACATGTACAGGCAGGCCTACGCAGGGCCTCTTGGTATTTTAAGAGAAACTGCACTAAGGTTTTAACACTACCTTCATTACCTTTACTCCTGAAGAGCATTTAGTTAAGGATGGCATATTATGGTAGTCACCAGGTTGGACAATCTTTCAGGATTTTAAGCACACTTTCAATAGGGAGCGAGGCCATCAACTTTAGAAAGAGCGTGGTTGATTATATATAGCTTTGAAATGTTGATGAGAAAGACTACGTTTCACTTTCTCTGGATAGTTGAGAGCACCTTCTTCCTTACCAACCTGCCTAGCCACTGAGGTCATCAGAAGGCATGTTCCTGGTAGTTCCACATGGACTTATATCCTATTGGAGTTCACCCGGAGAAGAACCTTCAGTGTGGTGGCCCCTTTCTATGGAACTCCCTGCCTCTAAAGATCAGGCAGGAGCCAACACTGTGTTTTTTTCAGCACCCCCATGAAAACAGCTCTATTTCAGGAAGCCTTCCTTGACTGACCAGCCACAGTTTTTATTGGCACTCTTTTTTTAAAAGAAGAATACTTTTAATATGTTTTATTCTTTTATCTTTTTATCATTTTATCTATTATTGTTCACCGCTCTGGAATTTGTATAGATGTGGAGCGGTGTATAAATCTTGTAAATACCTAAATAAATAAATTGCTATAGCTCAGTTCCAAAGTTGCAATCTTTGATGGGGAAATTGCTTTGTGAAATTTTCAGACCTATACTATTGCATCTCATCAGATCAAAGGAGTTGAATGATGCCTCCCAACCTTAAAAGCTATGAATGTTGATTTGATGGAAAAGAGAAGCACATTGATTGAATCTCTATCCCAAGTAAGAGTGGGATCACACATTAAAATTGGCAAAGCAATAAATTCTACCACTATGCATTTATATTAAATGGAATATAAGAAATAATGATATTCATGATAATGTATAATAAGCCCCCAGAAAGTTTCAGGAAAACTCAAAAGTACAGTACTGAAGTTTACTGGATGTTTTCCTCATTTCCTGATACGAATTTTCAGTAAGTTTAGATACTGGAATATTAGGCCTGCCCAAACGCTGCCATTGTAAGTATGGGTAGGTACATGCTTTAGAGCAGGGGTGCACAAATTTGCTGTGGCCTCCATGGGTGTCCTGATGCCAACACTGAATTCCCCTCCATACCCTCCCATCCACCTGTACTCTCCACTTCCTCCCCCAGATATCCTCATATAGATTGCTCTTTCCACATCACTGCTAGCAGTGAGGAAAAAGCAGTCAGTATCAGGATCGCTGGGATGTGTGTGTGCATCTGTGTGTGGCCCCCAAACCAGCATCACATGCAGCCCTCAGAGCCAAAAAGGTTGTGTACTCCTGTTTTAGAGGCCAAGTCCCTCCCCTCCTTGACTGTCTTCCTGAGGGAGGGGAGGCAATAGCTGAAAGAGATAGAGGGGATATCAAAGAGAGGATAGTAGCGAAGATCATCCATGCTACTCCTCTTTTATGTCTTCACTATTGCCTTCTTTTTAATATCTCCTCTATTTGTCACTTTTTGTAGCCACTATCATCTTCTCAAACCGGTGACACATTTTTATCATTGCTTAGGTGACGCTGTCTCTGAACTGGATGGTACGAATGACCTCTGACCTGGAGAGCAACATTGTGGCTGTAGAAAGAGTGAAGGAATACTCAGAAACTGAAACTGAGGTCAGTTCCTAAGAGTTCAAACAGAGAATTTTCCTTCTGGAAACACAAGTTGTTAAGAACTTTAATTCACACATATGAGGCTTAAATACATTTTTCCTTAAAGTGGTTTGTATGGCAAATATATAATTTCTCGTGTTATGTCTGGCTCTAAACAAATTTGTATTCTAATATAAAAGCACACAATTCCACTCAGGTTCATGAAGAGCATTTGGCCTATAGACCACTTGCATGCATAATCTGATTTGACTGTATTCTGTAAACAATGTGTTTTGTCATTCTTGTCAAGCAGCAACTATGAAACAGATATGACAATGACCTGGTTCACAGGATCAAAATAAGCCACCTTGGCTTATTTAAACCACAGTGGCTTATTTAAATCATGGCATGTGCCGGGTGTGCGGGAGGCATGAGCTCCCTAATTCCCTGCTTGGGCACAGCTTGTCGTGACATCCAAACCCAGGCAGCATAGCTTGTTGAAGGGGGAAGCAACCCTCCAATAACCCATGGGCTGTTGGAGGGTTGTTTTCATAGAATAGTAGGGTTGGAAGGGGCCTACAAGGCCATCGAGTCCAACCCCCTTTTCCCCTCCAACAAGCCATGCCACCCAGGTTCAGATGACACGACAAGCCATGCCCTGTCAGTGATTACTGAAATTGTGCCCCACACAGGCCGCAATTTAAATATATTGATCATGCGAACTGGCCAGATGCTGTTCATGTAGAATCAAAATGTTGCCGCTAGTCATCTGAGCAAGGTTCGCTATAAACGCAAGTAATTTTAGTCACTTCATACAGTTCACATGGGTGCTCTGCTGGACAGTGTACTCTTAGTTGCTGGAAATGTGGTGTGTGGTCTCTTCTAGCCAAAGTTAAGTACGTTGGAACTGGATTGATTGCAGTGGGAGAGAATTAACCATGTTAAACACTCCCGTTGATATAAATAGAGTTTAAAAGTATGTGTCTTTGGCTGGGTTGCACTCCTAGTGATTAGACTGTTATCTACTTGAGGTTACTTTAAAGACATCTGCATTTCCAACCAATCCACTCTCTGACTATCTAAATAACTGATATATTCCGTTCTGCCCTGATGAAGAGAGATATGCAACTTGAAAGCTTGCATGTTCCCTTACCAAGAGGAAACAGATATGATAAAAGACATCATGCTACTTACATTAGTATCTCTGATATCATTTAACATAAACATGCACATCTTTGGGAGAATAAAGGCACAATCCTATGCATGCTAAGGCAGCAAAAAGTCCTACATGCTGGCTGGGGCATGCTGGGAGTTGCAGGACATTTTTCTATTTAAACATGCATAGGATTTCCCCCTTAGCTTCTCAGAGATTATGCACTTTCCATATAGTAGACTAAAGCTGGTTGAAAGAAGGTGTACTGGTGCACCCCTTAGTGTGGGAATCCATTGGGGAATTAATTAGTCACACAAGAAGTTACATACAGTAGCAGAGCAACCGATACTTGTATCATCTGTGACTCTCATCCTTGGTGGTGGCGTGTCCACATGGTGTACATTGAACCAGAGTTTGTCCATCTTCCTTTAAATAATTCTGCAAGCAAGCAATGTAAATTAGAAGTCTGTGTTAATCTTTAGTGGGGAAGACTCAGGGTGCAATCCTTTGCATGTTTAGACACAAAAAAGTCCTACAACTGCGCCCTTATTCAACTATCTTCAAACTGTTAATATAATATAGAACTTTGATACTAAAAATATTACTATAAAGCTAACACAGTATGATAAAACTCTCTCTCCCCCACCCCCTCCAGGCTCCCTGGATAATTGAAGACAAAAGACCATCAGACGACTGGCCCATCCAAGGGGAAGTGGAATTTGCAAACTATTCTGTAAGGTATAGGAAAGGCTTGGACTTGGTGCTGAAAGACCTCACCCTGCATGTGAAAGGTGGAGAAAAGGTATGATCTAGCACAGCCACTTAGTTGCCTTGAATAGAATCAAATTTTCTGTTCAGTAACCTGACTTTACAAGCCAGCTGTTCTGCTTCATTCAGTGTACATGTAGGAACTGGACATGAAGATGGTGATCTGAAGGTGGGGAATTTTGCATCAGTCCCTTTGTCATGGTCAGATCACTGCCTGCTGAAGTTTAGACTTACAGCAGCTTCTCCCCTCTGCAAGGGTGGGGGACCTATTAAGATGGTCCGCCCCCAGAGGCTAATGCATCTTAATGGTTTCCAGAGGGCTCTGGGGGGGTTTCCAGCTGAGATGGCTGGCGTTCCTGTCGAAGCCCTGGTTGACTTGTGAAATGCAGAAATGACCTGGGTGGTTGACATGATCACTCCTGAGCGCCCTCTCCAGTGTAGAGCTCGTACGGCTCTGTGGTATACCCCGGAGCTGAGAGTAATGAAAGAAAATAGGAGATGGCTTGAGTTCAAGTGGAGAAAAACTCCTGGTGGATGTAGTCGAACCCTGGTGCCTGCCTCTGGCCAGGTATATTCAAAGGCAGTGAGAGCAGCAAGGAAACAATATTTTAGTGCCTCTATTCAGTCATCCATATGCCACCCAGCAGAGCTTTTTAGGGTTGTCTGGGGGCTTTTACATTCTGGCCCTAAGGACACTATGGAACCATCTGAGGCCCGCTGTAATGCAATGGCTAGGCACTTCCAGATAAAATCTCTTGCATCCGCCGGGACTTAAGACTCCAGCATTACTGCAGGTGAATCTGGTGAGGTATCCAGAGCACAGTCTTGTCCAATTTTCTTGGGTGAGTTTCAGTTGGTACAGCTCAAGGACATGGACAAGGTGCTTGGACAGGTTCATGCATCCACTTCCTTATTGGATCCTTGCCCCTCTTAGCTAATAAAAACCAGCAGGGAGGGAACAGCCAGCTGGGCTGGGGAGGTGATTCATGCCTCCTTTTGAGAGGGAGTGGTCCTGACCCACCTGAAAGAGGCAGTGGTGAGACCACTCCTGAAGAAACCCTCCCTACACCTAGAAAACTTTAATACTTATAGGCCGGTTGCAAATGTTCCATTCCTGGGCAAGGTCCTTGAGCAAGTGGTTGCCAACCAGCTCCAGGCACTCTTGGATGAGACCAATTATCTGGATCCATTTCAATTGAGGTTCAGGCCAGGCTTTAGGACAAGAACAGCCTTGGTTGCCCTGTATGATGACCTGTGTCAGGAGAAAGACAGGAGGAGTGTGACCCTGATTCTCCTTGATCTCCCCGTGGCTTTTGATAGCACTGACCATGGTATCCTTCTGGGACAGCTCTCTGAGCTGGGAGTGGGAGGCACGGCATTGCAGTGGTTTCACTCCTGCTTGGAGAGTTGGGTCCAGAAGGTGGTGCTTGGGAAACACTGCTCACCCCCCTGGATTCTCCAATATGGGGCTTCAAAGGGGTCAGTTTTGTCCCCCGTGCTGTTCAACATCTACATGAAACCACCGAATGCGGTCATCAGGAGTTTTGGAGTGCGTTGTCATCAGTATGCTGATGACACGCAGCTCTCTTTCTTCTTTTCATCTTCGTCAGGTGAGGCTGTGGATGTGCTAATCAGTGCCTGGCTGCAACAGTGGACTGGATGAAGGCTAATAAACTGAAGCTTAATCCAGACAAGACTGAGATGCTGTTGCTGACCAGATGGAGGGTGTTCAACCTGTTCTGGATGGGGTGGCACTCCCCATGAAGGAGCAGGTCCATAGCTTGGAGGTCCTCCTGGAACCATCTTTGTCACTTAAGGCTCAGGTGCCCTCAGTGGCATGGAGTGCCTTCTACCAACTTCAATTGGTGGCCCAGCTGTGCCCCTATCTGGACAGGGATAATCTGGCTTCAGTTGTCTGTGCTCTGATAACCTCCCAGTTAGATGACTGCAATGCGCCCTATGTGGGGCTGCCTTTGAAGACAGTTCAGAAGCTGCAGCTCATGCAAAATGCGGTGGCCAGATTGATAATGGGGACCAGAAGGTCCGAACATATAAGACCGACTCTGGCCCACTTGAACTGGCTGCCTATATGCTTCCAAGCTCAATTCAAGGTGCTGGTTTTAGTCTATAAAGCCCTACACAGCTTGGGACCGCAATACCTGACGGCACACCTCTCCCAAAATGAACCTACCCGTATGCTACGTTCAGCATCTAAGGTCCTCCTCCGAGTGCCTCCACCAAGGTAAACTCGGAAGGCAGCAACGAGGGAGAGGGCCTTCTCAGTGGTGACCCCCCATCTGTGGAACGAGCTTCCCGATGAGGCCCACCTGGCACCAACATTGTTATCTTTTCAGCATTAGGTTAAAACCTATCTCTTTTCCCAGGCATTTGGCAGCACATGATGAGTTTTAATCGGTCCTGGATGTGTCTTTACTTATGACTGACAGTTCAAGGTTGTTCTTAGTTAGATGTTGTTTGTGTATATTGTCTGTGTGCTTTTATGTAACTGGCTTTTAAACTTTTTATATTGTATTTAATGTTTTAACTTCTGTAAACCGCCCAGATAGCTTCAGCTGTGGGGCGGTATAGAAATGTAATTAATAATAACAACAACAACAACACTGGAAACTGCCTTATAGACTATTGGCCCATTTAGCTCACTATTGTCTACACTGACTGGCCGTGGTTCTCCAAGGTCTCTAGTGGGGATCTTTCCCAGTCCTACCTGGAGATGTGGGGGATTGAACCTCAGACCTGCTGCATGCAGAGCAAGTGTTCTGCCACTGAGCTACAGCCCTCCTCTGTTCCCAGGGAGCCTGTGGATTCTGCAGCCACAAAGAATATTGTGAAACAGGAAAAAAAATCCAGAAACAATGTAGAAAGTTCATATAATATAGTGAACAGAAGCAGAAGAAATCATGGTATGAACGATACCGTGAAGAAAGAAGTGGGAGAAAAATAAGTAAAAAGATGAATAGATGTATGTTCAGCAATCAAGAAATAAGATGCAAAAAAGAGCAGAAAGCAGCAGCATGACAGAGTTTACTGAGAGTGCTGTTAGAGCACACAATATGCCCTTTCATGTTTAAAAGCAACAGATCCCCCCCCCCTTTTTTCTGAAGAGCCCTTCAGAATGCTAAATGCTTACTAGTTTTGATATGGGCAGTTTGACAAATATGCGCAAACATTTTACATGTGAGAAAAGTGGTGATCATTATGTATCATGCTGTCATAATTTACTGTCCCTTTCATACAGCATCCAGAATTTTTGCAGAACTCTTGACTGGCAACTAGCATTGTCTCTCATAGTATTTCTGAGAGAGTATTCAGCAGTATAAAAATTCCACCAGACCAGGATTGCTATTATTTTCAAAATTAGGGAACAGGATATCCTAACATAGCACACATATTGACCTGGTTCATACAATCCCTGAAGGGGAATAAGCCACGGTGTCTTATTTCTTCTCTCCGTGTGTGCCAGGGGATTAGCATAATTATCCCGGTAGCGCGGCTTGTCGTGTTGTGTGAACCTGGCCAGGGTGGCTTGTTGCTGTGGTTAACAAGCCACCCAGAACCCATAGCCTGTTGTAGGGTTCTTAGTGACTTGTTACTCATAGCAAAAAGCCATCCTGGCCAGGTTCACACAACACGACAAGCCACGCTGCCAGGAATAATTATGTTAGTCCCCCCGGTATGCATGGGGAGGAGAAATAAGACATTGTGGCTTATTTCCCCTCTGTGAGTATGCAGACCTGGCCATCCTGTAGAACAGTCTGGGCCAGCCAAATATGTTTGAAGTTTAAAAATATGGGGTTGGATCCACACTTTTTATTCCACTGGTGGGAGTGTCACTGCACCGAGTTCTGCTCAGAACACTCTTTCCAGGGGAAAGAGCAAAGGAGGCAATTTTGGATTGCCCACACTGCCACCTCCTCTACAGGACACACTGCCACCTCCTCCACGGTTCCGGAGGGTATCCCAACCTTCCAGAGCAGATTGTTGGGAGACATTGGGGACTGCAGGGGGAGTGGGAATTGGCGAAGCTCCGCTGGATCAAAAGCCTCCCAGTAGTGGATGCCACACATGGGGTTGTATCCAGTTGTGTCTTTCTATTCATGGAATGGTTTTTGATCCAGCAGAAGCTTCTGTGAATGGAAGGGGGGAGTGAGTCTCACTGATTCCTCTCCTGCACCCCCCAAATCTGCTTCAGAGAGTTGGGGGACTCTCTGGAACAGTTTGGGAGGCGGCATGTGGGCGGTGGGGTGGGGGAGGGCACTGCATGAGAGAGGCAGAAATTGTGAAAATGGCCACCTCTTCTGTTTATGGAAGCCTCCTCTGGATCAAAAGCCTTCCATGGAAAGGACACCATTGAATATAACCCATTCTATTTAATTTATAGTAAAAATTTAACAGGTCTTGGGATTTCTTATTGTTGATGGCTACAATTGTGTGTGTGTGTGTGTGTGTGTGTGCGCGCGCGGGGGGGTGTTTATGTGTTCATTTTTATATTATATTACAATATTGTATTTTAAAGGTTTTTAATCTTTGTAAACTGTCCAGAGAGCCTTGGCTATTGGGCTGTATAGAAATGTAATAAATAAAATAAATGAAAATTTAAATAAATCAAAAGGTAGATAACAATTTTGGTAGGTCCCCATTTTTGGAACAAAAGGATAAGATGAAGAAAAATAACATTGTTTATAAACTATATTCTGGGGAAGCTTGAAAGTTAAGCTCTCTTGGTTCTGAGGTTGCAAACGGACCCACTACTTGAGTTTTAACTGAATTTTTTTCCCAATTCTTTAAATGTATATGTATTAGGTTGGGATTGTTGGAAGAACTGGAGCTGGCAAGTCCTCTATGACCCTCTGCCTCTTCAGGGTCCTAGAAGCTGTGGAGGGGGAAATCAAAATTGATGGACTGAGAATTGCAGATATTGGCCTTCATGACTTACGATCCAAGCTGACTATAATTCCTCAGGTAAATCAGCCTGGGTCATGAGAGAGGCACTAACCTTTGGCACTAATCGCAAACTACTCTTCTGTAAAGTAAGACACTTGCAGGCTAGGTCAGGCTATATACGCAAGACTAGTCATTACATGACCTTGCTTTAGAACAGTTGCTTTGTGTCTCAGGGCGGTTGGTATGAGCTGGGAACCAAGGAGAAGGATTTAACTGAGTTGCACAAGCAGAACAACATTGTTCTTAACAAATCCTGTTTAGCAGCATTGTCAAATCAAGCAAAAGTTAATTTATTTTGGTCCCTGTGTCTCATAAGCACCCCTCAGAGAATGAGGAGGAGGCTCCTCTTTCCATTGGTGCAGCCTAACACTCCTAGTTTATCTTCTTGACTACATTTCCTGTTCTGAAAGCTTTGGTGGGTAGCACAACCATGCACTCCGCCCCCAGAAAGCACTTCTTGTTGTAAGCTAAAGTACCACTTGCTGTCTTGAGAGGATTTTTATCCTTAAGGGTGGCATATAACTATTATAAATAAATAAATAAATGCAGCACCAACGGGGCTATATTCCCATCCCCATGTAATGGAAGGGATTGGGTGTAGCCTTGCTTCTGGAAGATAGCTTTTTTCCCTTTTTTCGGAGTGCACAACCTTTGAAGTGGTGGGGCAGTGGGAGGGGGGTAGTAAGATAAAATTGTAACTTGGTGACAGGATTTAATTTCTCAAAATGATAGTGGTGCGGCACTCATCTAGTGGTGCGTAGTGGTCAGTTTTGAAATGCAGGCAGTCATCATGGCAGTCCCCATAGCCACACCCCCAAGGAGGGCGCCAAAATTCAGGCAGCTGTGATGATCCTTATCAACAAACCAGTTCTTGCCAGTTCTCACCTCCGCCAGAAGCAGGTCTTTTGTAAAGCTCCTGGGTCTTAATTGCCCATTCAAGACCAACCCCCCTCCCCCGGCACCCCATACTTTGCATTTCAACAGGGAGCAATATACTGTTTCTGGGACAATCCATTCCCCCGCCCCCAACTACTGTGAGGATTGCAGCTAAGCTCAGAGGGAACAGGGAAGTCTGAGGGGGGAGGCAGATGATGTCAGCATCCCTGCTAATGGAAAAGTGCTGGCGCTGCATCCCTGTACTACACCACTGCACTCATCAGAACAATATAATGGGTCCCATGAAATAGGTTCCTGTGACACACTACTGCAAGTAACCACAGTTCACACCTTGCTCAGGGTGGAACTACATGTTATAAGGAACACAGAGCTGTCACTGAAAATGGCGGCCCAATGCTGAATTCCCTGCTTCCATCCCACACAATTGGTGGCTGCTTCTGGAAAGGGGGAAAATGCACCAGGTAACAATGTCAGGACACGAGGTGTTTTATTACATGTTACAGAAAGAGAGGAGGAAACTCAACATAGGACTGCTAATTCCTCATGTTTCTTATAACATGCAATTCCACACTCCTTACCTGGCAGTGATTACCACAATAGTTGAGGTTGCAGGGGGAAATAGGTGTATTTTGCCAGAAAAGGATTTGCATTGGAGAGCAAGGGAAATGTAATCTACCAGGAATGGATGTGCTAGCTTAGTAGACATTGTCTCGATTATTATCAGCAAATGGATAATGATTATATACTCCCCATACAAAGGTTTTGACTGGAAAAGACCATAGGCTGTAGATTAAGGCACCCCTCTGGAAGAACAACCAAGCTGGATAGTACATTTGTTCAATAAAGGAATAACTAGATGACCAACATGCTAGTCACATTGCCTTTTGGGGGGGAAGTCCTTCCCTCTTGTTATCCTGTGGTTGTGAGACTTTTGCAACTGAAATTGCCTTTGCCATATGTTGGTGCAAACCATAGTACACAATATGGTTCCTCATGGAGACCATTAATTATTGTCCCAATGCAGATAATAAGAAATTGGGTTAGTGAAGTTGATAATTTTCCGCAGTGCATTGATGGCACAGTGGTTAAAACCCTTGGCTTCCATTCCTGAAGATCATGGGGCTTGAGTTTTGTTGGATGGGGCTTGAGTTTTGTGGACACCTTGTGTCCACCCCAGATGTAAAGGGTCTGGCTTATTGAATTGTGGAAATCAAAAGAAATCAGACACGGTGCTGGGTATATAGCATCACATCCTAGGGTACTGCAGACCACAGAAACAGACTGGCCTTATCCTCACCAGTGAGTTAGGATTTACTCAAGAAATACTGAGAAGTATATTTCTGTATTCTTAAATGTTCTTTTAGAGATGTGTTCTAATAGAATTGTGATTGTTTTGTTAAGGACCCTGTTCTTTTTTCTGGAACACTTCGAATGAATTTGGATCCATTTAATAAATATTCTGAGGAAGAAATATGGAGTGCTCTTGAACTGTCCCATTTGAAGAGGTTTGTCAGCAGTCAACCAGCTATGCTGGATTACGAATGCTCAGAAGGAGGAGAAAACCTTAGGTAACTGAAATTCTATTCAAGGAATAGATATAACGAGTAAGGCCCTGTAACAAAATGTTGCAGTGTGGAATGCTTCTGTTCAGGGTTCTAGCCACTCCATTCCATTCTCCCCACCCTGACCCCCTAGTTTGAACTAGGAAATGATCTTTCCACCCAATGAGATGATTCTGTCTACCCCTTTTTTCTCTGTATCTCATCTTCCTTCTCCAGCCACTCCATTCCATTCTCCGTCCTCCATTTTTGTTCCCAATCCCAACCATTTGATCCCTCCATCCACCCAGTTGTCAATTGTTTTTCCTCTCAATCTGTCAACATTCCATTCCATTGAATTACTTCTGGGCTGTCTGGGAAAGGTCTGAGGGGGCAATTTATTTAGTCCCACCTCTGGCCTGAAATATAACAGTGGACTATATCGCAAGTCTGAGACTGTTTAGGTCCAGTCCTCCTCCTAGATTGGACCAAAATGGAAGGGAGCGTGTTACAATTTGTACTGAGCAATCCCAAAGTGATGTTTGGGCTCTGGTGCTTGTCCTATTGTACAGAGCAGGGATGGGCAACATGCTGGCTGCAGACCACATGTAGCCCCAGCTGCCTGTGTGGCAACAAAATAATAAACTGGTTTCCCCCTCCCAAAAATGGCAGCCTTAGTGGTACGGAGTGCTAAAAAGGTCAAATTTAGTGTTGGGACAAGGTAAACTTGACCTTCTTAGCACACTGAAACTGTTTGCCACTGAAATTCAGCAGCAAACAGCCAATTTTTCACCCAGCACCTCACAAAGTGTGGCCCAGAGGGGGGTGAAAATTGTCCCCAGACCCCCCAAAGGTGCCCGCCTCTGATACAGAGGTTTCCCGCTTGGCCAGTTCTCACATCAGCTGACCAAATACGTGTGTGGTTTTTTCTGGGGATAAAAAGTGCCTGGATACTTCAGCTGGTTGAGAACGCGGCAGCAAGGTTGTTGCTGGGTATCGGGAATATGTGACCCCTTTGCTTAAACAACTACACTAGCTTCAAAGCAGTTTCCAGGCCCAATTCAAAGTGCTGGTGAGGACCTTTAAAACCCTTTACCCCAGGGGTCCCCAACCCTTTCGGACCTATGGGCACATTTGGGAATTTGAGAAACTGCTGTGGGCACCACCACAATATAGCTCCCATGGAGGATGTGGCTAGTCACATAATGGCCGCCATGGGGCCTGGCTAGTTAAAATAAAGTAATTCACCCAAGTAACTGAGTACAAGTAGGTGAAGGGTCTGAATCCCAAAGCCAATCCACATATTTGACCCCAGAGAAGCACAACAAAATACCCATTTAGGTTGCAGTCCTATGCATGCTTATATGGAACTCAGTAGGAATTCCATCTCAAGTAGACCTACATAGGATTCCTCTGCTCATCCTATACGCACGCATGCGTGCACACACACACACCTCTTTTCCCAGCCCCAAAAGAAAGGGAAATACCCCAGACCCAAAAGGAAGGGAAAGGTTTTCCCTACCTAGACCCCAGGCTCAGCCACTCCATTCCCCACCTGCCATTCCTACCTCCTCCTCTGCTATAGAGCCTCCACCTGGGAAGGTGGTGTGTGTGTGTGTGTGTGTGTGTGTGTAGAATGAGAGAAGAGGCTGACAAAGAAGGGAAAAAACAAGGCTAGGGACTGGTAGGAGAAATAGCACGGTAAAGGGGTGAGAAGGAGAGAAAGAGCAAGGCTAGGAGGGGGGGGAGAAACAGCAAGGTAAACAGGTGGGGAGAGAGAAATAGTGTGGCCAGAAGCTGGGAGGGAGAGGAAATAGCAAAGCAAAGGTGGTAGAGAGGAGAGAAAGAGTGAGGCTTAGAGGCCAGGAAGGGGAGAAACAGTGGGTAAAGAGGTGAGGGACAGAAATAGCCAGGCTAGAGGATGGGAGTGGAGAGAGAGAGTGCAACTAGGAGAGGTCTGATTGGGCAGAAGATTGGGCAGGGCCAGGAAACAATCCTTACCTTCTTTTCCTGCCCACCAAACAGCTGATCAGTGGTAGTTTGGCTTACAGGAAGGAGAACCTGGCACCCTGAGGTTTGTCAAGATTTTTATGAAAAATAAGTTTTAGAAGGGGGCAGGGAGTGGAAAGCTTTGTGGGAACCACTGGCAGTCCCTGCAGGCACCACATTGGGGACCCCTACTTTACCCCATTTTGGAACCAGGATATCTGAAAGACCCATACGAGCTTCTCCCACTTATTAAGGACTTCAACAGAAGCTCTCTTTTGTGTGTCTCAGCAAGCCCTGAAGTACTTCTAGTTAGGACAAGGGAGATGGCCTATTGAGTAGCTGTCACACAGCTTTGGAACTCCCTCCTGAGGGTGGACTTTCACCTCATTGTAAACACTTTCCTTTTTAAGAAAGCTTTTGGTTAAATATTATAAATGTTGGAAGCTTTTTTAAAAAGTGTGTTGGGTGATAATTAATTTAATCTGCTACCTTAGAGTTTTTAGTGGTATTTATTGTCTTAATTTATTGTTCTTGGCCACTGTGAAGTCTTCTGAAGCTGGGGAATGCTGGGAGTTGTAGGACTTTTTTGGTCTGAACCATTAAGGATTGTGCCCTTAATTAATTAATTATAAATGTTAGATGGAATGTGTGGCTGCTGCCAACCCACAACTCTCCTTCACCGTCCTGGTAAAGTTTAGAAAAAGAAACAAGTGGACCCTATCATGTTCAATGCAAATCCCCCCCAGCATGTGATCCCCGTGTGTGTGTGTGTGTGTGTGTGTGTGTGTAAGGGAGGGAAATAACCCAATGTGGCTTATTTCCCCTCCATAACGGTGCAATCCCAGTCAATGTCATGTGTTCCTTTTTTCTAAACACTACTGGGGGGTTTCTCTACGACAACAGAAGGAGAAGCAAATGGAGGATTACCCAGATTTTTTCAGGGGATCAGCTTCGGTGTGCTTGTGTCCACTCAGGGCTCCACGAGTGAGTGCACCGCACCAGCATAAGCCACTTCACAGAACATACTTCTGGGTGGGGGTTGGAGTGAACATCATCTGACTGGCAGGGGCTGCTCAACCATAAGAGAGGCTTCCCACCTCCCCATCCAGGCTCTCTCCCCCCCTTTCTCCTTTGATAAAATCCTGAGGTTTCCTCCTGTGTCTTGACAAAAATCACTCTCTCTCTCTCTCTCTCTCTCTCTCTCCCTCTCTCTCCACCCTCAGCATTACTTCCTTCCTTAAAGCAACAATCATCACAGGAACTCAGTGTCCTCCCTGCCTTGAAGCTGTGAACAATCTCCTCTTTCCCCCCCTTGCATTACTTCCTTCCTTAAATAAACAATCATTATAGGAACACACTGTTCTGGCTGCCCTGCTGCAGTCAGTCAAAGCTTCAACATTAATGCTCTCTAAATGCGTTATTTCGATTCATGGGAATATCAGTAACTTCAGGAGTGCGCATTTCGGGAACAAGCTTCATTGACCACAATGGGAGTTACTTCTGAGTAGACACACGTGTTTGTGCTGGGAAAGACAGGGAGGGGAAACAAAGGGATGGGGAACCAGCCCCCTTTCTAACCTGATGCTGCACAGGAACGAAGGTGTGAATTAGTTACTTCCAAAGGGAATAAACCAAAAAGTGGAGAATTGCAGCTTCAGGTAAGCGCTTTACAGCCTTTAGGGAATTAGTGCTTTAAAATGTGCTATTTCAATTAAGGAGGATCTCCATAAATGCTGGTGTGCACATTCAGGGGACAAACCTCATTGAGCACAATAGGAGTTACTTCTGAGGAGACACTGATTGGTTTGTGCTGGGAAACACAGGGACAGGAAACACCCCTTGACCAGTGAAAGGCACACCCCTAGGAAGGGCTAGCATACCCGAGGTCAGTGTGGTGGTTGAGGCATACAACTATGCCATGGAGAACCCGACTTAAAGGAAAGAATCGGACTTTAAGCAGTCTTAAGAAATCGGTTTTTCTGTGATAAGCTCTGCGGTGACTGCTCAATGGCCACAAGGTCATGTCTCCCTAATGACCTCCAAATGCAGCAAGCTTGGAGTAAACTGCTGGTGGAGACACCCCCCTGGAGAGCTTTGTAAAAGGGATATGGGTCTGGAGGAGCCATGCATCCCCATAACAGTTGTTTAGGACCTCAGTCATTCACTGGTGTAGAGTTTGTTTTTCATTGCAACAGCCTTCACCTGACCATTGATTTAAAAAGAAAACACCTTTTCACCTGCTTTTCCAGTGTTGGCCAAAGGCAGCTTGTTTGCTTGGCACGAGCTCTCCTCCGCAAAACAAGAATCCTTATTCTGGATGAAGCGACAGCAGCAATTGACCTGGAGACGGATGACTTCATTCAGATGACAATAAGGACACAATTTGAAGACTGTACTGTGCTAACAATAGCACATAGGCTGAATACAATTATGGATTATACCAGGTAGCTACGTACAGCAGATACATCACTATTATCTTCGTATATCTCCAAAAATGGAGTTTGTGCTTTCACTCTATTGTGTTCAGGCTCTATTTCTTAAGTTATTCCTGCCCACGTCAAAATAGAAAACAGGTAGCCCTAATGTAGGGCTTGTAAGTAATCCCACCTCAGATCAGTAAATAGGCTTAAAAGTCTTGTATCCTGTTTTGGGAACACATCTTTAAAAACCAGTTGACTCATGTACGTTGGAGCAATTAGTTCATATACATTGCCACCTTACTGACAAACAAGATGATTTATGTTATCCAGTTAGGAATATGGATGTGTGGTGCAAACACAACAGCATGTGTTTGTATCACTTCTTTTCCGAGGATATATCCAATGCCTTTGAACCATATCCTGGGTGGTCACTGGTTAGTGCTTCACTTCCTGGTTTTATTGTGAGGCCCCCTCCCTAAAGAGGAAATGGTCCCTGTAATGTTCCAGGCAGTGACTGTACAGATAACCAAGAGTAAAATTGCTCACATCCTCATGAGCAAGTCTGGTGGCTGGAAGGGGTGGTTACTCATGAGTAATTTTGCTGTTGCTCTTTGTAAGTGTGCAGTTTGCACCAGTAAAGAGCAGCAGAATGTTCAGAGAGGAGGAAGGGGGGGGGCACAGAGAGTAGCTTGTCCTTCTCCCAGAAAGGCATTTCGTTCTGCAAATACACCTCTAGGATGGGGTGCTTATCTAGCCATCTACCGTACAGTACCAAAGTAATCAAATAGACTCCAGCAGCAGGAAGGGAAGAAATGGGTACAAAACTAGGGGGTGACGGTCTGGAAGGACCCAACAAATTGAGAAAAATGGTAGTGTTGTAGTACCCATATAGGAAACCCACTCAAAATAATAGGAGCAATGTTCTTTATCTGCAGCCAAGCCCTTATTCAGCTGATTTCACCAAGTAGAGAAGTCCTCTCAAAACACAACAGAGGAAACTAGAATTCTGTGGCCAACAGTACTGAAATTTACCGTTTAAATACACCTCGCTTTTGCAGAATGCTTTACAATTTTTTTCTGTCCACCCTCTAACAGCCTCATGAGGCTGTCACTGGCATTGGAGGTAAGCTGCTGTGGCTGAGACAAACTTGCCCAAGACCAGGCAGGGAGTCTTGAGGGCGTGGCGAGCCGTGATCCTAGCTCTCCCAGGTTCAACTCCCAGTACTTGTCCACTGTGGATTTCACGTTTTCACTATTTTTTTCTAATTATGTGGGTTAGAAATATTCTCTTTTTAAAAGGGGAGAGAGAGGTCCTTGTAATCTAAAAAAGCTGTTGGACTCTGCAATTATCAGTGGACCTTGTGACAATGGGAGGTCCACTACTAGTTTAGCAACCTGTCTTCAGAAAGGTATTTTTCTGAAATATAAACATTTTCCCTCTTGTTTTGCAGGGTCCTTGTTCTAGACAAAGGAGCAATTGCCGAATTTGACACACCTTCAAGTCTCATAGCATCCAGAGGAATTTTCTATGGTATGGCCAAAGATGCTGGATTGGCATAACAGGACAGTTGCTATATATATATATCATCGAAAGACTAGTCATTGGATGGTGTGTGGGGGGGGGGTGTTACTCCAAAGCAATACCTGAATGTACTATACTTTTCAAAACAGCATTTCTGCCTGATTATGGTGATACAGGAGCAAAATGTTTCATATGCCTGGGAGAACCAGAAAAGTTAATTTTATATTTTTAAACATATTTTCTATATAGTGATGTATTTTTTTTAATCGACAAGCATCCTGGTGAGAAAATGGATGCGAGTATGTATGTAGAGAGAGAGAGTGTGTGTGTGTATATATGCATATACTTCTGTTTATATGTATGCATATACTTCTGTATTCTGTTCTATTTCTAGTAAATTACTTCTAGAGATACAAAACACTACAGCCTTATTTCTCTGGGTCAGTTTTCTGTTAAATGGAAAGCATCAATGAAAGGGGTAGCTGGGTGCTCTTTCCCAGATTAAGCAACAAAATATTTAATTTTTAAAGATTCTGGCTCACTTTTCAACAAATACCTCAATGCATATACCTTAAACACCTGACAAAAAGAAGAGCTATTTGCAGCCTCAGTAGAGTGAATCTGGTGTATTTCTAATAGGAGGAAACCCACAAAGGGCCCACTATCGAAAAATAATCCCCATTTCCCCCAATCCAGCTAGACTCAGCCAGGAGACCTAGAAAGACAGTTTGCAGAGAAGTGGAACCTCCTGTGATCCAAGGCAGTAGTGGAGATTCCTCTCCCCGCCTTCCTGGGTAATCCCCATTGTTATCACCAATCTGTTTTCAGAGACAATACTGGGGATTCCTCTCCCTGCCTCCTCCCCAATCCCCGGTATGAGTTGGGCTTATGGTTTGCAGAACCAAGGAGGTGGGGACCGCAGAGGTGGCACAAGCCTCTGTGGGCCAGATGTGGACTCTCTGAAGACTCTACACCCCTGACTTCAGGCACTAAACACACAGGAGGGTTTTGTATTTGTATCCTTAGATGGATGAGAAAATCTGCATGTGCGGTTCCCCTCTTTGAACAGCAGCTGAGGCTTGTGTGCATGGAACTCACTTTTAAAAAGCTTAAATCTTGATAACCAGCTGTTTCTGGAGAGAGTGTTGATTGGTGGGGATTTAACTTTTAAAGAAGGGCTTTGCACATGCTCCTTTAGACTGGAGTGCCTGTTCCTCATGGGAAGAAATTTTACCTTGAACAGTGGTTGAAATGTGATTAGGTTTGTAACTGCAGTGGTTACAAACCTAACTGGTAACCACTGGAGCCCTTTGCTACTTCAGTGTAAACATCCCCATGTGGTTACCCTCACCAAAAACTGTGTTTCCATATTCTGGACTAGCTGAAGTTTCTGAACAGTCTTCAAGGGCTGCTCTACATAAAGCACACAACTTATTGACTTAACTACTGTAATCAGGGCATACAAAAGAGTAGCAGAGTTCCTAGAAACCCTTTAAGGCAAAAATGCAAATTCAAAATTTTATTCTCAGCTGGGACAGCTAATCTCCCATCATAAGGAGAGCAAACAATTAACATTAGATTTAAATGAAATTGGGACGCGGGGGGAAAACCAAATCTCCCATTTGAAAGGCAGCAGAATTTTATTAATTGTAAAAAGAATACAACACATAGGAAACAATCTTAGACCTAAACCATTTGGTTAATTCTTCATTTTAACGGTGTTGTTTATGTAACAATGCAGGAAGTCCTGAATCATTTATATCCACTGATGTTAGAAAGAACTACACAATTGTTATTAGGTTAATAATTTGGTTAGCAAAGCTAATAAAATCCTCTGTTATAAATTGCATAAGTTATACAATATAAAAATAGTTCTCTGAGTGCATAGAAAGATGCCAGCAACTGTGCTGTATAGTCAACAGACCTGTAATGTGTTAATTAATACTATGGCTAGTTATAGCAGATCATGTCAGTTTGTTTACCCACTTATTGGATCCCTGTAAATATCTGCTTCTGCATCAGAAGCCTAAAAGTTTTCAGTCACAATCCAACACAGTGTGGGCACACTTATGCCCATTGACTCTGCGATGGATTGGGGCTTTCCTCTTTTAAGAGTTTGCTCCTGGAAGGTGCTAGAATTTCTGAGCTAAGTCTTACAACAGAAAAGCACATTTCCTTTCAAGTACTTCTAGAGCAGCTGATTGCATACATGCACTGATTTTAGGCACACGCTTAAAAAGGCTTTGCAAAATCAGAGTTAAGATGCACCTTCCACGATCACACAAAAAATTGCCATTTGAAGTATGTTGTATGAGTCCTGATCTGGCACCTGTCAGAGAATATGGACACTGAAGATTCAATCAGTTGCAGTATTTCCACTTACTTCATTACAGGCAGGATCAAGCGTCTATGGCATAAGGCAGCTTTCCCCAACCTGGTGCCCTTCAGATGTGTTGGACTACAATCCCCATCTTCCTCTCATGATGGAAGCTGTAGTCCAACACATCTGGAGGGCACTTGGTTGGGGAAAGCTGGTATAGAGTAACAGAATCAATTCTAATATGGAGTCAGTGATATAATAGGAGCTTGTCTCCAAACGCTTATGGTATGCCACAGAACTGATGTGTTGTCACAGACTGTCCCATTGACATGAAGCATTTTTCTAAGACCTGTGCTAATGTTTAAGGCCTATATGGGGTTCAAATTTTAAATCCCAGGTAGCATTGGACATGTCAATATATTAGGCCCCAGTTGTGATCTTGTCAGAGGCTGCTGACACTTTCGGTTAGGACACCTCTTTTGTCCCTTGAAATGTGTAAAAGTGAGTTCAGGGCATTGTTATCACAGACTAACTGATAATTTAAATGGTTTACCTGTTAAAATAGTTAATTACTTTTACTGCAATCACTGCTTTACCTGTAAGTTATAAATCCATCTAAGTACTATAGTATCAACACAAGGATTTTAATGATGGGAATTGCTGACTTACTTAATCCAGGGGAATCATGTATTGTATAGATCCTAATTTCCAATATATTGCCTGAATCAAGGGTTATGTGTGTAGATTGATTGTTCACAATAATGCCATGGGCTCTGAGCTGCCTTTCATAAAGGACAGCTCAGATTTTAAAGCCACATCTTAAAATTCGGTGGTTAATTATATTCATCACAGTGATTATTCAGTGCATATTTTAAGCCCTAGCCTGGGCCTGTGACTAACATGGGCCACTGAAGCTAAATGACATTTGACATTAAATCCCTTTGTCAGAAGATCTGAGAGAAGATGAAAATATAGTGTTTGATTGATTAATTGGATCTGGCAAAAAAAGGGCCAGGGAGGGCTGTGTTGTCCACTCCTCCTCTGTGGGATAAGGGAAGAGGCTTAATATACTGTTAGACACAGAATATTATTAAGCCTCTTAATATACCATGTGTAGCTTAAAGGCTTAATATACAGCCATTGTGCTCCTCAGGCAAACAGTACTAAGCAATAGAGACCCTCTTAGTGGCATAATTCTTCCCATTCCCTGTTGTGATAAATGGGATGCTTGAGAAAGCAAGATAAGATCCAGGTCTCTGGAATTTGTAAGTAAGTGCACAGAAGGGCACTTCTTTCCAGACTGCGCATTACAGGGTCTCAGAAGAGAAAGCGCAGAGCCCAAGAAAATTTGCCTCCACACGTTTTGGGGAATGAATTCTATACAGTCCCGGTCAATGAGTTTCGCCAATTGGCCACTCTGAGGAGGCAGTGGTTAGTAGCCAGGACTACATCCCACAGAACCATAAGAGTTGAAGGGGCTTTGTAGGCCATCTAATCCAACCCCTTGCTTGATGCAGGAAATCCAGAGCTAGGTAATTCCCTCTCCCTGCTGGAGGGGAGGGAGAGGTGTGCACACAAGTCAGAGGAGGGGTGTCCAAGATGAGGAAATCCCCCTTCTCTTGCAGGGAAACACTTCTCTCCTTCCCTTTTCTCCTTGCGGATTAAGTCAATAGATGGCCATAGGTGACAGTGACTGGAAAACTTTGATAGGCAGCTGGGCAGGAGCAGATGGCGGCCCTCACTTATTTGGGTTGGACCCAGTACCCACAAGAGTGTGAAGGAATGAGCAGGTCACACCCCAGGGATTTTTCAGATCCATAAGCAGAAGCAGCCCAACAGCTAGCATTCTGGCCATAGAGCTTTCCTGGAAAAGTTGGATGGCCAATTTCCGTGCTTGTCTTTGTACTGGAAGCATGCCAAAAGCATGGCTGTGGATTCAAGTGTCCCTTCAGACTGGCCTTAATTCTGTAATACTGGGCAGGTCTGTTGTTCAGAAAGCCATGGCTCAAAGCTCGGGTCACACTCACAGTGCTTGTGAACGCTTACCCCAAACTACAGGTTAGGAGTACTAACACGTGGGCACTGAAATCAGCAACTCAATACTTTTCTTTTTAACTCCGAAGTTCCTAGCTCTAGTCCAACGCCCTTGTAGTCCACATTCATTGAACTGTAGTTAAAGTAAATGATATCCCTGCACTAGTACACAGAATCCTAAAACTAGGTATATTATTGATTATTCAAAAGCATTATTATATTCCACGCTTTTCCAGATTTGTTTATTCTAGTTCTGGAAAGCAGAGTATACAGAAGATGAACTAGCAAGATGATGAAAAGCTGGACATGCCTATATGAAATGCAAGCAACTCCTGTCAAAAATGCTTAGAAATTCCAAGATGTTATCTTATTGATCTTGGTATTAAAAATATTTCTGCTATTTAAAATGCTACAAGATTACTTTCCTCTAAATAAGTAATAGTTTCAAGACCAGAGGATAAATAGGACAAAGGCTAGAGGCCAAGGGGCACTGTGCTCATTTCACAAGTGGCATCCGGCTGCAGAGTGAAGGTGCCATCTTAATCAACCTTCAGGAAACCTCTTAAGCTTCATCAAAACACAAAAATAAAACATAAAAACACCCAAACACCACTAGAGATCACCAACCATTCTGCATTGTTTACTGACAAGCATTCATAAGTTAGACACACACACCCTAGCAGTCTCAGTCAACACCACATTTATGGTTTGGGTTAATACAGTAAATATGTTCAAATATTTGATCTCGGCACCAGTCTGAAGAAACTGCAGCTGATTTAGCCACTTGGTGAGATTTTTAAACCAGCCAAATAAAGTGTTGTGCTGCTGTCTGAAATCTCAGCCTTGCTCCTAAAAGGCCTGGGCAGCTGGGGCTGGTTGAGCAGCATCCCATGCTGCACAATGTACCGCTGAGAGGGGAAGGGAAGGGTTCTCCCCTTGCCATTTCCAAATTGTACGGCCCTCCACCCTTTCAGAAGCTTCCTGCCGGTTTCCCCAATATCCCTCTTGGGCCACGTCCCGCCTCTCACATTGGCTGCTCCTCTTGACATGCACAAGTGGCAAGAAATACCCTACCTACCCATTTGCAACATTCTGTCTTCCAAAGATGCTGTATTAGTGTAACTCAGAAATTGCCTTGATACACTATGCCAGCATAACTACTGTTTGAAAGCCCAGGTTTCTCCTTCCTCTTCCCTTTTCCCAATAAATATATATTCCCTATATATTTCCTGGTTCTGTCCTTCCACCTAAGTGCTCCTGTTCTTTTTAAGTAGTAGCAAGTATTAGAACAATTTAGTTTAAGTCTTTCCCTGAGAGTTTCTAACTCTGCAGTATTCCAAGAAGAAATAATTCCCTTGTAAGGAACACCTCAGCATGGAAAGAGACTATGTTCTGTCACTGCTTAGTATCCAATCCTAATATGTTATTTCACTGCCAGTTTACAGAAAGACTAACTACAGATACTACAGTGTGACAACCTCATCCTAAGCGCACTTAACTAGAAAAAGTCCAACTGTTTTCAGTAGACCTTGCTTCCAAGTAAGAATGCTTAATTAGTTTAACTCTGTCTGCTAAGGTGAAGTCAAATCTGAGGTTACAGCCCTTTCAAAATCCCAGGTTCATCAGTTCAGTGCTAGTGACAGGTATTTCATCTGAGCAATTAGTAAGTCAGCTTTGATGCTTTCTTATTATAACAAGGCCTTTCAGTCAAGGTTGGTGGAGCATTTCTAAACAGAAAGTCATTGTCACCCATCGATAGAACCAGCTCCAATTCTTGGAAGTCTTGAAGCCTTGAGACATCTTTGTCCTTAAAGAAATAAATACAGTATTAATTAGAAACAGTGCTTACACACTCATATGAGGCATGCACACCCCCAAATGTGACTGCAGCAGAGGGAGACATGGGACAGCAGCTGGGCCGAGAGACTAGTTGCCAGATGGTTCCTCCCCTCCCTGAACAGTTGTCATTCATACTGGTCACTATAAGAACTATGCAACTTTAAGAACAGGGGCCTGAGCTTGCTTGCTTTCCTCTTCCTATCCCTTTTTCCATTTGTGTCATGTCTTTTAGATTGTAAGCCTATGGGTGGGGACTGCCTTGTTTTTAATCTGTGCAGTTTAAAATATTATTATTATTATTATTATTATTATTATTATTGATTGCAGTTAAGTCCTACTGTGTACAGTGAGGCTTACTCACTGGCACGTGTACACAGAATTGCTGCCTTAACTTGCCATAGGAAAGTCCAAAGGGGAACTGCTGCTTGCAGGCAGCCCTTGTTCAACCTACTTCTTACTTTTCATCCCTGACCCAGTAGTCTAACCTGAATTTGCAGTGAATAGGAGATCGTATGCCTCCTCCAATTATGCAATTCCTGGTATGTGGGAGGGAGAACAAGCATATACTTTCACCTGCCTCCTTGCCACACAGTGAGCAAGAAGTTCACACTAGTGATTTTGAATTAATGTAAATTGAATTTCAGTTCATATAACAACAAAGACATCTCCTTTGGCCTTGTTGCCTGCTGACAAACTACTAGAAAGAATGGTTGTTGAGGCCCAGTCCAGCTAAGGGGTATCTAGCCGGACAAGGATGCATGTGGACAGAAGAGCACGGTGAACGTGTGCGGGGCTGCACACGCGGTGCCCAGCCAGCAAGTCGGTGGTAACGCAGATCAGATGATCGGGGAAAAGAGGAGGAGGAGCAGGGCCCCGATTTGGTCACCTGAGCAGCTCATCTATACAACTGTCAATTTATCTGCTCAGAGCTGCATGGCTGGATCCAGAGACTTCAAGAGGAGCAATTACTTTGCAATACAGTTCAGTTCAGCTTGGCTATGGGGACACCGTTAATTGTATGGCTATACATTTCAAACAAGTCCACAATGCTAGGCTTATAAAATGAAACAGATAGTACACAGTTGCCAAAACGAAAACAAGGCCGAGTGTTTCCCCCTCACATGGGGTTCAAGAATAACAAGGTGGAGCCTGATCATCAAGCAGTAAACTGGATTAACTCTGCCAGCTGAAGTTAACCAAGCTCTGGAGTGATTTGAGGGTGGCAGAAGGGTGACTAGTGAACAGTGTAGGAATGTCTTGCTCCTGTACTACTTGCACAGCAAAAGCCTACTCGTTCCAACAGGATGAAGGATGGACAGAGATCTCAATTGTATGAAGCCATTTATGCGAAATATTTCTTTTCAGACAGAGTTGCTTATTTATAAGGGAATGTTTAGATCTGAAAAGTTCACCCAGGTATTAGATGCTGATAAAGGCTGTGGTGTGCAAAATACCTACTGCAGAGTAGTCCCACGGACTTCAAGAAGATGATGGTGGTGGTCTGAGAACTGCAGTATTTGTAAATATACATTGGAGGAAGATTGTAGATGATACAACGGCTACATTTCTAAGCACGTGTTGAAGGCTTGCGTAGTCATACATTATTATAAATAATTATCTAAAGGAATGAAGCTTATTTATTAGCTGCCAACATTTTTAGGAACAAAAATGAAAGCCAGCCTAGGTTATTATTTTGGCAGGGTAATTGGCTTCCATTAGATAAAATAACTGTTGAGATAATAACTGTTGAGACAGACGATCTCAGCTCCAACATGGCTTTTGATAATGCTCCATCTGACAGTCTTACACGTAAATGGGAGAGAGGTGAACTGGAACCTGCCACCATGAGGCAGGTGTACTGTTGGTTGGAAAGCCACACTCGGGACATTCCAGTGCGCTGTGGATTTCAGCCAGAGCAGCAGTTAGTGGATCGCTGTCCTTTAGATGAGGGAGCTAAATGATGTTCCACAGGGATCTGTCATGGACCATCACGATTCAGCACTTCTGTTTAAAAGCTTGGACTTAAGAATGATGGGTGTGCTTAGATTTTATGATGAGGCAAAATTGGGAAGAATTGCAAACACAACAGAGGAAATAACAATTTTAACTCAATACAAATGTTCATGGTGGGACCCAACATGTAAATCCAGAAAAACGTGGGTGGGTCAGTGGGTGGGTGGGGCTTTAGGACTGCAAAAGGGATATACCAGGGCCACAAATAAACTAGTGCGGGGCAAGAAGGTTGCAGCTGTACAGGGCTGCAGCTGCTCACAACTAGCTAGCCAGGAGGGTAGAGCTGATGTACACAGCGAGTTTTAAACCTCAACAGTTCTGCAAATCAGCTCAGATAACTGCAGTGGCATGAAGAAAAGGACCATCTTGGGTGCGCAGAGCCTAAACTATGTATTTAGGGCTGCAGATTTCAAAGGAAGCACCTTCACTTGTCCTAATGAGAATAATGAAGACAAGTCTACTTTCTGAGGGCAAATATATCAGATCATCCACAAGATCTTTAATTAAAAGTTATAGTTTGGATTGGGAAGGTTTACAGACTGTATGTTGTCCAATCCTAATCTATGGGTTATACTAGATTACAATTGTCATAGGAGTCAGAAAGAAGCTGATGAGGCAGGATTAGGCTGTAAAAAGGTAGGACATTGCATCTTTGCTCCGGTTGTAACAGTTACGCTGAATGCATTTGGGCCAAATATCATTGTTGAAATTCATTGGCTCTGATCTAGAAGTAGTTTCATGGAACACCTAAGAAGAACCATGGAGAGAAAAGACATGGAAAATGGCCCTGAATAACACATAAAGACAGCATTCCTATTGCATCAAAAGTGGGTGGGAAATGCTTACTTCCATCTGCACTGTGCAAGGGCAATAGGAAACAAACAGATTATGCATATATGCATCTGACTACCATCTCTGCCCATCTACACACGTCGGACAGATACTCTGAGAATGGCAACCTCCTGTTCCAAACTGCAGGCACAGAAGGCAAATCTTTCAATCTTTTTGGTCACAGCATGCAGCATCCAGTACAAGTCAACACAGGACACACCTCTGTTTGGTACACACACATCCCCTACTGTGTGGAATGAAAATAAAGAGCTGCAATGTGACAACATAATTGTCCCATTCATTACCAATGAAATGTAACATCTATGACATAACAAAATCCAATGAAATAAAAAGAGAATCTCCATTAACTCTTCAGGTCCAGTGCTTTTGACCATTTTTATCAGAAAATCCAAGTTCTATTACCACATACATTGGCAATGACTTTACAAATTGATGTTTAGCACGTAACAGAGTTTTACTGACACTGAAATCTGCAATGTGACATTAACATTAGCACCAAAATGTCAGTGTCAAATATGAATGCCAAAATCTGTACTGATCACTAAAGGAGGAAAAAACCATTGAATAAGCTATTGCCTTCGTATTTAACTGCTCACTCAGTTCTTCTGTGGGAAAAGCTCAGTAACTTTGGAACACTGGATATATTTATTTGCTTTCTAACAGAGTGACAGCTAATCAAATGCTATACTAGTCACACTTTTAATGACTGAATACAATATTTCTGGTTTAAGAGGGTCAGATAATAGTGCTGATACCTAACAGCTAGAGATGGGAAGGCCCAGAAAAAAAAATAGGGTAAGAAGCTTCCCCCCCCCATGCCCCCCAAGGACCATTTTTGTTTTTTTCTGAAAAACTGAACAGCTTTGGATTATAGTATATTTTCATTTAGAATTTAAGGCAATGTGTTTATATATTGTTACCCAGCCTTCGCTCTCCCAAATGATTTCTAAAAACTGTGTAATAAGAAGACTTCTATAGGAAAAACTAGAGGTGTAAAATGTCTAGAAATATTGAAGCCATGGGGGAAATTTTTTTTTTAATCCTCTTTGTCAGATTCCCAGCACAGTTATTTCTTCCACTCCTTCTAAAAAGTATTGATCTAATGTATCTTTTACTGTTAAACGTTAAGGGATGCACCCACCATGTAAGTAAAGTCACCATATCATAATGTGAATTCTTGACAGTTGGGTTTTGTTCTAAAGGGTCTTGTGTTTCTGGGCTTATTCTGGTTAGATACTGTAGCAGTCAATTCATGTAGTTCTAATCTAAAACCCACGTGGGAAAAAAAACACTGCAGGTTATCCCACCTCTGTCTCCAGATGCAATGGAACAGCATATTAGTTATCCCACCTATGTTTATTTCTGTAAAATTAACTTTGAAGCTTGGGCCTATGGAACTCACTACCACAGTTTAATAAAGTTCTCGGACCTCAGTTCTAGAAAATGCTGCCTCAGCTAAAAAACCCAAATGGTTACCTGCCGCCACCAGAATGAATAGGAACAAGTTTAGGAAGTTTCCTAAACTTCATCACAAACAGGAACAGATATAGTACACCAATCTTCCTTTGTCTCCAGTTCTTCCTGCTTCTTCTGGCTTCTAGAATGATTCAGATGTTTCAGGGACAACTTGCTGAAGCTCCCTCTGGTCAGACATAAAATAGGACCCTAAAATATGTTACATATAACTTGGTTTGCTCATAAAATTATCATGTTTGGTATATTAAATTTAAAAGTACATTTATTCAGGCAATAATTACAAATTTAATAACTGACTTTACTTTTTAAAGTTTTTAAATATAATAGCTTTATGAGAAAACCAAGTTATACATAATATAATATTAGGAACATAACAGCTGCTTTATGTTCCTAAAGCAGCCTTCCCCAACCTAGTGCCCTCCAGATGTTTTGGACTATAATGCTCAGCATTTCCTACCACTGGCCAAGCTGCCTGAGCCTGATGGGAGCTGAAATCCAAAATATCTGGAAGACACCAGGCTGGGGAAGGCTGTCCTAAAACAACTAAGTGATGTTAGATCTGTAAAGAGTGCTAAAAAAAAATACTGCTTATTTGTCAATTTTCCCCCAAGTTTCCATTTTCTTCCATGGCTTTAAAATTTCTGTACATTTTACATTTTTGCTAACAGCACGATCTTATACATGCCTATTCAGAAGTAAGTCCCATGGAGTTCAGAGGGACTTAAAAAGGTAAAGGTGTCCCCAACCAGTCGTGTCCGACTCTAGGGTGTGGTGCTCATCTCCGTTTCTAAGCCGAAGAGCCAGCGCTGTCTGAAGACACTTCCGTGGTCATGTGGCCGGCATGACTGAACACCAAGGTGAACGGAACGCTGTTACCTTTCCCGCCAAGGCGGTACCTATTTATCTACTTGCAATTTCTTGCTTTCGAGCTGCTAGGTTGGCAGGAGCTGGGACTGAAGACGGGAGCTCACTCCGTCATGCAGCACTCGGGTCTCGAACTGCTGACCTGCCGACCTTGCAGTCTGCAGTTCAGCATCTTAACCACTTACTCCGAGGTAACTGGATCCAGGACTGCAGCCTTAAGCATCACACACACACCAATCCAGGGGTGCAAAACATCAAGCCAGGAACCAAATCAAGCCCTCTGGGGTTCCCCAGATGGCCACACTGCCTTGCCTCTGACCACCGATCATTTGGTGCAGCTTTTGTGCAGTTTTCCCCCATTCTAAAAGGTCGAAATGCCTCTCCTAAGGCTTAGTGACTGGCAGTAAGAGTGCTAAGCTACAACAGGATGGCATTTTGGCCTGCTCCTTTGGCCCCACCTACCACTGGCATGTGGCCTCTGAGAGCTTCTCCGAAATGGAATTTGGCCCTCGGGCTGAAAGAGGTTCTGCACCCCTGCACTCCTCCTGAAATGCATAACACAGACCAGCAGGACTTGTCATCTACCAGGCTAAATGCAACCCACTGGCTATGCATTTTGGCTGGTCAGGTCAAAGCCCCCCAGCCCCCCCCCCCGCCGGTTTCGCTGCCTTCTTGGGACTTCAAAAAGAGGGGAGATGTGAAAGACTAAGGAGGGCCCAATGCATGGACTGCATTCAGTGTTGTGGGTTACAAATTCTACGGGTCTGGCATAAGCAAATAAATTAAGGAGATAGAACAAAGTTAGATTAAATTGGAGGATATTACCTTCCTTAATACAGTATTGGGAAGCTTCCTTATTTTCTCCACATGTTCTGGGTTAACCGCCAGTTCACAGCAGCTCACTCTGAGCAGTTCTTTGTAGGTCAGTTTTTGTCGGTCCAGTTCAATTTCAATGAAGTCATTCTCTTTAAGAGTACGGTTTTGAACTCTGACCTTAAGCACCAGTTCTAATTCAAAACACACACACAGAGACATCCACAGTATTAAGAGTGCTATTAATAGTCATTAAGAGCACAATCCTATGCATGTTTAGACTGAAAAAGTCCTGCATCTCCAGGGATTTCCCAGCCAGCATGGAGTGACTGTTGTAGGAGTTGTAGGACTTTTTTCTTTCTAAACATGCATAGGATTGCGCCCTAGGTAATTTTAGAAGCTTTAATTAAATTTCAAAAGCTTCAATTTGGTGATTGCGAGGGAGTAGCAATGAGGTTCCCAGACCAATCTTACTAGCATACAAAATCCTAGGTATGGAAAAGAAAAACCAATTCCCAAGTGAAGTTGTACTTGAAGGTGCAATCATAAAACACCTTTCAGAAAACATGGCCCGTGTAACAGCATATCTGTGTCTTTGGCTTGAGACCATTTCAGAATTCAGCTTGGAGGGGGGTGGTATCTTGGGGCCTGCATAAGCATGAAGATTTACATTAAAAAAAACAAACCATGAGCCATCCCAGCTGCTACTTGACAGTTGCAGGATGGTCTAGCAGGAAAAACATGAATGAGACCCTCTTCATTTCCAGGCTACCTCTGTCCTTAGCTGAGAGAACCCCTTTTTCAAGAATACTCTGATACATGAGCCCAATTTAGGCAACAGCAATAAGACCCATGAGCATTATCATCTGGATGAAGATGCGGGCAGGGGGAAAAGCCAGAGGAATGCTAATTAATCATTGCCACCTTGGGGATCTTTGCTTTAAGAAGTCAGGCATAAATATTTTCATAAATTACACTGTATGTTTCTGCAGGATACGATAGCTATCATGAATTCGCGAATACAAATGGCCTATTGGTCATATAAGGAGTAGCATATGGTCATCTTTGGTAACAGAAATTACTCTCCATGCCATATAGACAGACCTTCATATCTGTGCCCAGTTTACAGAAGTGCCTCCTCAGAAAGGTGTGTCTAGCCACCTCATTGCTCCCTTTTAACTGGGTGGTTTTATTTCAGTTTTATTTCACCTAGCATTTTTAGTTAGGACTGTTGAGGGTTTGCTGTTTTTACTGTTTCCATTTTCCTTTTTCACTATCTTTTATTGGACTGTAGGTGATGTCACTGTTATATTGCATATTTTTTTGTTTTAAATTGTTGTAAGCTGCCTTGAGTTTGCGTCACATAGAAAAACAAGATATAACATTTTATAGACTTGGATCCAAAGATGATGTGTGAACAAAAGATGTCCCCATTTGTTCAGCAATTCCCTCTTCCTTTTGTAGCCCCCTGTGCAAAATGCAATTCTGTTTGAAAGGGTACCCCAATTAACAGGATATTTTAATGTGGGGGGCAGAGGGAAGCAGGAAAAACCAGTTCTGTAAACAGAGAGCCATTCTTTTCATGGAATGGAATCCAAACCATTATAAATAATAGATACATTTAATAAAACCATTGCTGTTACAAATGTCCTTGAGGAACGCTTCCAGCAAAAATCACCCCTGCAAGTAGTAACAATAGGCTGTGTCCAATGTGAGTCCTACTTAGAATATACTCACTGAAATGAAGGGGACTTAAGTTAGCCATGACTAACTTAAGTCACATTCATTTCAATGGATCAACTCTAAGTAGAACTAACATTGGATATAACCCAATGGTAATAACTGCTTTATTTATTTACTTACTGACTGACATTTATAGGCCACCTTTTGACAAAACCCGGAGGTGTTGTATAATAAAAGTTAAACTGCAATAAGACATTATAAGTGGTAACATAAAAATAAACAATAATGAGATATTATAAATGGTAACAGAAAATAGTTACTAATTTATTTGGAGTGTACGGAATTAGTCTAGATTAGTACCTGGGGAGCAATTTCAAGTACCAAAAAAAGAGATGCCATACACCGCTGATTATGTAACCAATAAGCCACTGGTAGAACTTATGTAAATCAAGGGTAGCTGCCCTTTGTGGATATACACATAATTAGTTAGCACTATTTAGATGTTCACATGAATGTGGGTGGAGGGCAGAGCAAGACTGGCCCCACTCCCATGTCTGAATGAATCGGCATGCGGAAGCTCTGTCCATGCAGTTGAGGATGCTGCCTATTCAACGGGTCCCTGATCCTGCAGACAGAGCCTACACGCATGGAGTCCGTCTCCGCCTAGGCTCTTTCAGGTATTACAATAAATGTGTGCAGTGGCCAGGGCCAGTGGCCATGAGCAGACACAATCCTGCTCCCCCTTCGACACACATTCAGACAAATGTCTGAATAATGCTTATGTGAATGTTCCCACAACCAGTCAGAAAAACAGAAACTCAGGTAAATTTCACTTATGGATCACTATATTTGACCAGTCTTGACTCTTGGATTGTATGACGCAACTGAAAGACCAGGAAGGGTCCCAATCCAAAGAAGACGTTGTACAAAAAAATCTGTACTAATTAGCTGTATCCTAATGAACCCTTTTCTGATCAAAGCCAAGCACAACTTGTTCTGTTTTTTGGTCACATCATTTCCACTAGAAGGTTATCCCAAAAGCTGATCACTAAAATCATTTGAGGTTACCTTGCATACTACTAAAGGGAAATGCTCCAGTGAAGAAAAAGGGCTGGAACGTCGGAACAGGTCCGGCACAAGAGCCATTTGCTTGCTGAGTCTCAGGTGGTTTGGTTGCAGCTGGGGAAGAGAGTGTCCTACTTGGAGGGACAGGCACCTGGCGAATGTGGCCGTTCTGGACTGCAGGCTCCGGGTGTTCGATAGCTGCTGCCCTAGTCGCATCCCCATCAGACCCTACAGGGGAAGACTTTCCATGTTGCAACATGGCAGTGCCAGGTGCCTGAACTTGAGGTAAAGAAGTAGGACAGTCCTTGTTGTGCTGTTCTAAAGAAGGGGAAAGTCTTCCATTCAAAGAGGAAACTGAGGTGCTGGCAGTGCTGCTACTCAGGGAGTTATAAACATAAGGGAAAGGTGGGTTAACCAAGTAACTGGGGGTAATGGGCAAGGCAGAATCTTTCTTCACATCCAGAAGCTCATCAGCATCTTCCACTGCAGAAGAAAGAAAGAAAAATGCTAATCAAATCAAGACTACTTCCAACCGGACAAGGAGCTTAGTGAGTACAACCCAGCACTTTCATACCAACTACGGGGCAGGAAGCGGGAGCTGAAGGCCCCGCTAAGCTGTACATATTTAAAATAATATGTATAGTTAAAGATAAATTGAGAAGTTTATTGTCTAATTACTAAAGCTATAATAAGATAGTTATTTGACACTCCTACTGAGAAATAAGATATTAAATTACCCATTGTAAAATTATAATTGTATCCCCCCACCAGCTAATATGGGACCACATTTTAACATGACAAAGCCCAGATTTGATAGTTAATGACTTCCTTATTCCAATGCAATACATGTTCACATCAGTGCTAATTCTAAATTAAAAAGGCTTGAAGAAAGTTACAAGATCTCACTGCCTCGTCTACCTTGAATCACTATGGATTCCAACACTCCCACTGGCATTCCAATATTTTTGATGTTATTAGTATTATCTAATCATTTTACCTCCCAGCATCTTCCTAATTTCCCTCTTTGATGTTAACTGGGCTGGTCTTTCTTCTTTAACTGTGAGAATTTCCTTATCAGCGCCAGCATCTAGCAGGTATGATACCACCTGAGCATGGTTCCGTTTGCAGGCCCAATGCAAGCAGGTCCTGCACAAGGCAAACATAAGAGCTAATTGAAAAAGCCACACTACACAAAAGAAAATGTTATTCTGAATTGCTTTAGTGAACAATGACGACAGCCTATCTTAAACTGAGCGATTTTGCTACATTTCTTACATGTGTTTCCTATCTATATTCTTATAGTGACACCTACTGGCAGAATCCATCCTTGCATTCAAGGAACACATAAATCAAGACACTTGAAATTCATTTGCTTCTACCTTCTCAGCTTTTACAGGAAACAAGGGTATATAACCATGTTTTAAACCTTCTAATAGCCCAGGCACACTTTTTTTGCTTGGTGAATTAAGATTTAGAGGCACACTTCACCCACACACGCTTACTTTTAAAATGTGTAATAGTAAATGTCAGCAATGTAATGACTAATTTGTTAATTTTATTTGACAAATTATTATTTTTATTTGTTTTACTTTATTTTTCCAAAAGCATCGCATCTCAGTGTAAAAAATGCATTTGATGTTGAGTACACAGCAGGTAAAATAGAGGGGAAATTGTTGATAAAGTCAGTGGCTGTGTTCACATGTGATGCTAAATCATAGTTTAGTGCTGTATGGACAACCCTCAATCAGCTGAAACAAAGTGATGTGATTATATGCTCCCCCTTCTCCCTTCCTCCTGCTCAGCCAGGAGGAGGCCTTCTGCACAGCTTAGTTTCATCTTCAAAGAATCCTGGCTTAGAGTTACCTTTGAACCAGGAGTCATGGTTTAAAACAAGCAATGATTAGTTAAACAAGCTAGCTTTTGAACCCATGATTTGAAGTTGACTTGTTTAGAAATTGACTGTTTTAAACCAGGATCCTTGGTTCAAACTTAACACTAAGCTTAACATCTTTCCTCAACCTGGTGCCCTCCAAATATTTTGGACTTCAACTTTTATCAGCCCCAGCCAGCATGGCCAATGGTCAGGAATGCTGGAAGATGTAGTCCAAAACTTCTGGAGGGCGCCAAGTTGGGGTAGGCCACACTAAGACAAGATTTTTTAAAAGTGAAACCAAACTCAGTAGAGGTCCTCCCCTGACCCTGCAGGAGGAGGACAGGAGAGTGGCGGGGAAGCATGCAAGCCTGACACTCGGCTCAAGTTCACTGAGGTTCATCCATGTAGCATGAACCATGTCTTAGCACTATGTGCAAAATATAATTCTACCGTTCTACTCTAGTAGACTTTATCACAGCTTTTGACTTATGCAGAGATACAGAAGGCAGCCTCCCCCGAGGGGACCTCTGTATCGAGAGAGACTGAATTCTTGTTTCCATGAATACATTAAATAAGTGGGACCTGCAACAACATGTTGCAGTATATTCTCACCCTCCACCCATGGAAGTGCTCCGGTTTGGGGTTCCTCTGGGATACTATAATTCCTCCACCACCCCCAGAGTTCCATTTTTCTTTTTGAATTGACACTCAACCTTCTGTAGCTCCTAGGGAACACTGAGCATGCTCAGCCTCATGGGGTGTTTGAGGGAGGAGACATTCTTTACTTTTTCTTTTAATTTACAGACTTATTTACCTCTGTGTACCTAGGTAGCCCAAGTACATAAGAGACCACAGTCTTGCAGATGTCTCCGTTTTGCTTTGAAGTGGATAGCTACTTGTTCACCTGAGCATGCTATTAGTACAGACAAATGGGACCTGCAACAAAATGTTGCGGTGTGGGGTGCTCCTGTTCAGTGTTCCAGTCAGTCAGCTACACCTCCTCCAGGATTCTCCATTCAATTCTGTACCTCATACAGTTTTCGGTCCACTTCCAAAAACAGTCAGTAAGTATTCCATGGCCACTGAGTATGCTCCATCTGCACTGGGCTGTTTTGGAAGTCCCGCATCCCCTCCCCTGAAGGTTTTTTCCTAAGGATTTCTATACCTTTACAAACCTTGGGGTTCTCCCCAAGTGGTTGATACCTCCTTCTTGTGTGTGGATTTTATAGTGCTATTTTGGCCACTCAACTTTGAATTTTGGAAACAGAGAGAATAATGACAAAGTTCCTATGAGCCCAAAGCAACTGTCCCTACAGGAGGACCCCTGCTGCAACTTTGTATGATTCACTACCTTGCCCCTTTTCAATCAGCCTCCAGTGAGGGTAAGTAATTCTGCTAGTGAGACTGGACCATGAAAATACAGCGGAATGACCTTTTCCAGCATCCGCCCCTTATCTTCTGGATTGGTGTTTCTTTGGCACATTTGTACCCCCTCCTTTGCTCAGGACAGCATAAACTTGATTATCCTAGTTTTTATCCTTAGAGCAGGGATAGGCAACTTTTTTGGACCCATGGGCACATTTGGCAATTTGAGAAACTGTCCTGGGCACCACCACAAAACGGCTGCAATGGGAGGTGTGGCAAAGAACAAGTAAACTGCCCAAAAGACTGAGTACAAAGCAAAGGTGGAGTCTGAACCCCAGCACACTAAACAACTCCTTTGAATCTACAGCTAGTAAGAAAATGGGTCTTAAAAAAAAAAACTGGGAGGGGTAGGGCACCTTGCATGGGCACCAGGAAAGGTGTCTGGGGATACACTGGTGCCTGTGGGCACCATGTTGCCTGCCCTTGCCTTGGAGCAACCCAGTCTGGTAGGTTATGCTGAGTGTCAGACCATACAGTGAGCTTGCTGGATGTGCAGATATTTGAACGCAAGTCTCCTTGGTCTAAATTCAATATTCTTTCTAGTACATTGCTGCAGCGTGCTCTCTACTCATCTAATTTTTTAAAATATGCTAAAAAAAAGATAAAACATAGCCACACCCCATTACATAGGAAAACAATTTCAGTTACAAAACAATTCTGTTTCATAACTATATGATTAGTTTTCTTTGAGTTTAACCTTCTTAAAATGATCAACAAAGCTATACAGATCTAAGCTTTTCCTGTATTTTCTAACAAACTTACTACACTATAATGATTTTAAGGTTGCTGTTAAGTTTACTGAACTATAACGCTGAGATCTTCCTTCTAAGAAAATTTAATCAGCAACAGTTAATTTATAACTACACATTTATATATAGTTATTTTTTTTGTCTCCAGTATGCATTTGTCAATAGCTATTTCACCTACCATTGTTCTGTACAAAGTTTTGCAATTGCTCTCTGATTTGAACAAAGTTCTCTCAAAGTAAATTTAGTACTACATACAAATCTCCCTTTGTTTCATTCCTTCCCTTTTCATGACCACTTCCATGTCCCAATACAAGTCCCTGTGTTATAAACTTGTCATAATAAGCCCCCAAAACTACATATTAATTATATCACTTGGAAAAAAGGAAGGTACCATGATCATATATTTAATGTGTATTTCAAAAAGTGAGGATTGATACCTTTGCCTTCCAAAAGGTTTTAGCAAGGGAAATATTCCACAACACAGATAATATAATAAAGCTTTGAATTAGTAAAATATCAGATATACCTCACAAAAGCCTATAAGACAGAAATTCCACTTGTGATCATACAAGTAGACAAATCCCCTAAATTTTATTTTAAACTTGTTTGCTTTATTTTAAATTTGTTGCTTTAATTATATACCTCTTCTGAAATGTGATGTATACAATTCTAATACGATTGACTGAAATAAACTTTTAAAGCTGGAAAGCAGAATTAAAAATGTATTGTTTGACCTACCTAGTTTTCCACAACTGTGAAAACTTATAAATACTGTGAAGTGTAACCTTAAGTATGTTTATTCAGAAGTAAGTCTGACAGCATTCAGTGGGGCTTACACCTATAGATAAGTATTCACAGGATTGCAGTCAAAGATATGGAATGTACTTTGACCCTGTGTTATTAAATTAAGGATAAAAACAATGCATAAATATAAGCATCCAGACTACTAAACGAACAGAAATCTAAATAATCACCTTCCCCCCACCCCCCATAAAGTCATGTACATTTAATCTGATAATGGTGAAAACAGTAACACGTATCAGTAATTAATTCAGTGTTGGTAATTAAAAGGAATCACTCCAAACTTAATAAGTTGCTCTTTAAAAAGGTATGTATAGTACTGCCAGAAACTCTCAAGTAATTCACTTTTTAAATGCTTACCAGCCGTTGATTTCATTTTGCGAATTCACACTCACTCCAAATTCCACTAATCGCTGAACTTCTTCAATATCCCCCAAAGCAGCAGCTTCTCTCAGTCTTTCCTGAAGCTCTTTTTCCTCGATTGCAGAAGTCATGTTATAAAATCCTCTTGCAGCAAACTTTGGGATTATGGGTGATGGATCATTTTAATACGTTCGTCAATCAGACACGGCAGAAATCCAATCCATCCCGAAAGGAAAGTCCCACGTCTTATTCCTTTTAATCTTAAATTCATATATAGCCATTTTCTATCTATTGCTCATAAATTAAAGGGTTTTGAGATTTCTAAAGGCCATTTTTCCTAATTGCATAGTTACGGTATATCTAGACGGGTTCTGCTTCCTTCTTCTCGGGGGACTCTATTAAGTGAGACAACGATGACCTAGATATTTAGTTCCTACCAGCAGTCCGGTACGCAAACGTTCAGTGCGCAGTCCGCGGTTTAATTTCATTTAGCAGAAGAATATATCAAATGTTTCATTTTCTGTTTGTTAAAATGAGTGGCTGTTAAAATATAAACAGCCTTTTCGCGATCAATTCTTTATCCACCCAAAACGTACCGACTGCTATTGCTTCCATTTCCACTGACTGACGATCGGCAGCTTCCATTCGACTTTTCCCTCCCTCCTTCTCCCCGCCCTAGAGGCCGGTTTCTGAGGCTACAATCCTATGCCCACTTACCTGGAAGTAAGCCACACTGAACTCAATGGACTTACTTTTGAATAGACATGTCTAGGATTGCACTGTCAGACATTGCGAGCATCTGAAATACTGAAGCTCCAAATGTTCCAAAACTGGGAAGCAAGACCTTCCTGAAAAGGTAGTTTGGCTTAAAAAGAATGAAACATCAGAACCATTTCCAGATGTGTAGTTATTCTGTTGCAGCAAAAACCTGGCATCTGAGAGACTTAAGCTCAAGTTGGCAGATCTATATACACACGTATGGCAGTAGGGGAGTTGTAAACGGAAATTTAAATGCAAAAAGTACAGACAATGTAATGTGAGTAAGAACTAAAGTGATTTAGAAACGGTTGTATAGGGGGAATCAGTTCTCAGTGTCACCAGCAGGGAAAAGCTGCTAAGGGGTATCTGAGTACTTTCAGTTATGTATATAGTGAGGTAGCAGCTCACTGCTAAGTAAAGTGTTCCTGATAATTCAGTCTCTGTGGTTCACTTTATAATCTTGAAAAAATTACAGATAATAGCTAGGTTCACACAACATAACCTACACTCAGGGCTGAGTGTGGGTTGTCATTGAACCATGTGTTGTGTGAACACAGCTGCGCTAACAAACCATAGTTTGTTAATGACAAACAAACAACACTTCACAACCCAGCAACAAACCATGGGTTCTCTTTGTTGGTTGTTCATGGTTAACAAACCATGGTTTTTTAGCACGGCCAGGTTCACACAACACAACAACCCACAGTTGAACAACAACCCATGCTCAATCCATATTCAACCTTGAATGTGGGTTGTCACATTGTGTAAAACCAGCCAATGATAATAACAGCTGCCATTCACAAAATGTTGCTGTGTGATAACACAGATATTATATGTACATAAATCTGCCAATTTGAGGTTAATACTTCCTGCATTTTATGGATAGTGTCTACAAAAACTTATAACATGTTCATCTTTAAGGTGCCACAAGACTCTTCATTATAAAAATGTTGGAGGTTGTACTGATGCCCAGCAAATTAAAATGAAAATAAGTCAAATTAAAATTGCTAACATTGTTCAGGAGGAGGCAACAAAAAACGTCCCAAAGAAAAAGAAAACCAAGAAGGCAAGATGGCTGTCTGCTGAGACACTGGAAGCAGCCCAAGAAAGAAGGAAAGCAAAAGGCAACAGTGATAGGGGGAGATATGCCCAATTAAATGCAAAATTCCAGAGGTTAGCCAGAAGAGATCAGGAATTATTTTTAAACAAGCAATGCGCGGAAGAAGATAATAGAATAGGAAGGACAAGAGACCTCTTCCAGAAAATTAGAAACATCGGAGGTAAATTCCAGGCGAAAATGGGTATGATCAAAATCAAAGATGGCAAGGACCTAACAGAAGCAGAAGAGATCAAGAAAAGGTTGCAAGGATATATGGAAGATCTGTATAGGAAGGATAATAATATTGGGGATAGATTTGATGGTGTGGTCAGTTAGCTAGAGCCAGACATCCTGAAGAGTGAGGTTGAATGGATCTTAAAAAGCATTGCTAATAACAAGGCAGCAGGGGATGACGGTATCCCAGCTGAACTGTTTAAAATCTTGCAAGATTATGCTGTCAAGGTGATGCATGCCATATGCCAGCAAATTTGGAAAACACAAGAATGGCCAACAGATTGGGAAAAATCAACTTATATCCCCATACCAAAAAAGGGAAGCACCAAAGAATGTTCAAGCTATCGAACAGTGGCACTTATTTCACATGCCAGTAAGTAATGCTCAAGATCTTGCAAGGTAGACTCCAGCAATTCATGGAACGAGAATTGCCAGATGTACAAGCTGGGTTTAGAAAAGGCAGAGGAGCTAGAGACCAAATTACCAATATCCGCTGGATAATGGAGAAAGCCAGGGAGTTTCAGAAAAACATCTATTTCTGTTTTATTGGCTATTCTAAAGCCTTTGACTGTGTGGATCATAACAAATCGTGGCAAGTTCTTGGTGGTATGGGGATACCAAGTCATCTTGTCTGCCTCCTGAGGAATCTGTATAATGACAAAGTAGCAACGGTAAGAACAGACCACGGAACAACGGACTGGTTTAAGATTGGGACAGGAGTACGGCAGGGTTGTATACTCTCACCCTACCTATTCAACCTGTACGCAGAACACATCATGCGACGTGCTGGGCTTGATGAAGCCAAGGCTGGAGTTAAAATCGCTGGAAGAAACATTAACAATCTCAGATATGCAGATGATACCACTTTGATGGCTGAAAGCGAGGAGGAGCTGAGGAACCTCATGACGAAGGTGAAAGAAGAAAGTGCAAAAGCTGGGTTGCAGTTCAACCTCAAAAAAACCAAGATTATGGCAACCAGCTTGATTGATAACTGGCAAATAGAGGGAGAAAACGTGGAGGCAGTGACAGACTTTGTCTTTCTAGGCGCAAAGATTACTGCAGACGCTGACTGCAGCCAGGAAATCAGAAGACGTTTACTTCTTGGGAGGACAGCAATAACAAATCTTGATAAAATAGTTAAGAGCAGAGACATCACACTGACAACAAAGGTCCGCATAGTTAAAGCAATGGTATTCCCCGTAGTAACCTATGGCTGCGAGAGCTGGACCATAAGGAAGGCTGAGCGAAGGAGATAGATGCTTTTGAACTGTGGTGCTGGAGGGCAATTCTGAGAGTGCCTTGGACTGCAAGAAGATCAAACCAGTCCATACTCCAGGAAATAAAGCCAGACTGCTCACTTGAGGGAATGATAGGAAAGGCAAAACTGAAGTACTTTGGCCACATTATGAGAAGACAGGACACCCTGGAGAAGATGCTGATGCTAGGGAAAGTGGAAGGGAAAAGGAAGAGGGGCCGACCAAGGGCAAGATGGATGGATGATATTCTGGAGGTGACGGACTCGACCTTAGGGGAGCTGGGGGTGGCGATGGCCGACAGGCGTGGGCTGGTCCATGAAGTCACAAAGAGTCGGAAGTGACTGACTGAATAAACAACAACAAATTGGTGGGCAGTCAGCAGTGCTGCAATTAAAATCTAAAATAGATTAAATAATTCAGAGCCAGAACAACCGTTTTAAAATGTTGATTTGGTAAACTTAAGCCATGTCTCCCAACATTCTGCCAGCTTTCTCAGTTTTATGTGTGTACATTTTGCTATAGTCCAAGTTTCTTAAAGTACGTATTCCAAATTATTTCCTTAACATTAGGAAGGGTTGGGCAGGGGTTCCATTTCCAACAAATTCAAGTGACTTAATCCCACAACAGGAGAGAGGACATCTATCATAATTTAACTACCATGCCACACGAAAGTCAAGAATCAAAGATTTTGAGGGTTTAAAAAAATAAAATTATGAACATGACTGCCATCCCTTGTGGCTGCTGAGAAAATTTTGAAAATATGTAACTATGGTGTAGGGATTGGACTGAAAACCCAAAGGTACAGAAGAACCATACAAATGTTCTTTTATAAATAAATAAAAAAATTCTTGTTCCTAATTTTTAATAGTTAAGAGCTGTCAACTTTTCACAAAACGTAGATCAATATCAGAATCCTTTCTCTGTGTCTATGCCTTCTTGCTTGAATTATGATGGACATATACATAGGACAGGGCTTTCTCAGTTGGAGTACCGCAGTTGTAGAATGCTCTCCTGAAGGAGGACTGCCTAGGTCCATCACTGCTGTTACAAAGACATCGCACTTTGGTAAAATATTTGGGTAGGACCTATTCATTGGTAGCTCTGCATTTAGTTATGTCTGCCAACTTTGAGTGCTGTGCTGTGCTTTTCCCATTTTAAAAAAAGTTGTGCTGGGTATATAAATTAGTATATGTAAATTTTATTCAAACCACTATTCTGTTTTTGCCCTCTTTTTTGTGTTTCTGTGACGTGTTTTCTCTTTTTTGGCAATGCATAAGTGGCCATTCTACTGTGAGAAACAGGATGCTTGACAAGATAGGCCATTGGGCTTATCGTTTTTACCTCAATGATAAAGGCTTTGAGAGAATACATTAAGTATTGTATATTTATTACACACAATAAAAAGACAGTTCTTGCCCACAGACTTATAATCTAAAAGACATGCCACAAAAGGAAAAAAGGAAGAGGAAAGCAAGCAAAGTCAGGCATCAATTCTTAAAGTTACAATGAGCAGCAGAGTGGAAACAGTTTAGGGAGAGAGGAATCCAGATGAGTTGGTCCCTCAGCAGATGGAGTGGCCCTGCTTCCCATTTCTCCCTCCACTGCAGTTTTATGGAATGGCTGCTACCAGGTGATAGTTGATAGAGATTTAAACAAAACTGGCATTTTGAAGTCAGTGTTGCTAGTCATGTCACATACACTGGTTCACAGAGCAACTTTGGGGGCCAAGTGACAGGGATTTAAAAACTGGAAATGTAAGAAAACTGTAGAGGGTGATCACTGGGTAGTGACTTGTTAATGCAGGAAGCCCATGAGCAAGCAGTATAGATGAAAAGACAGAACGAAGACAAACTTAAAGAAGTGTGGGGCAATTACTTCAAGCTGTATATTAACTGAGGAAAGATGCAGTTTATGTATGCTGCGTTTCCCCCTTATTGATTTATAGTTTTGTCTTGTTTGTTATGTTTAATTCGTTCCTTTCTATTATTTCCCGAGAGGATTCAGCCAACCCATACCACTATACGTTTAGAGGGCAATTTGAGGAAGAGGGTGGGAAGAGAGTGAGAAGCGGGGGGAGGGATAGAGCTATATACAAGAACAGCCTTGTTGGTCATTTATATATGATTTAAAACCTTCATAAAGTTTTAACATTGGTACTGGGGGAAGGAGGTGAAACCATTTTCCTGATTAATCCCCCCACCCCTTCATAACAGTCATGCTCTCTGTTTCTACATAAGTCACTGATCCAGATATGTCTCCACTATGACATTTGGACCCCGCATAAAATTCCGTGAATGAAGCAGGGCAATTGCACAACAAAAGCCTCGACTGGAAGCATGTAGAGTACTTGGTGTGCTTCCAGGCAAAGCGTTTATTCTGCAATCATCCCAGTGGGTCCAGATGTTATCATCTTCCATTTGTAACCCCCCTTTGTTTCCCCCCCACACTTATTCCATCTTTTTTCTTACTAGAAGAAATCTGTTAAGGGGCAAAAGATGGAATAGGTGCACAATGCCTTTTGTTTTGTAGTGCTAGGAGCGTCCTAGCACCCTCAGATGCTAAAAATTTTATTTCAAAGAAACGTGTGGCAATAGGATGTGTGGGGATTCTGCCTCAGGATATGGTACTGTTTTTTAAATTACTTTCTGCCAAAGTGTTTTTAAGAATTCTTTTAGATTTTTATGCTGTTAAGTTCTAAGTATTCACTGCCTGTCCCAGTAGAGTTGAAATGGTATTAGAAGGTGGAGTGTTTTTGAAGTTTTGTGAATTAAGTATGAGATCATTCTATGGAGCTCTTGACGAATATTTAAAGCAAATCTGGATTGAGCTTTCTTTGTGTATTCTGCGAGGTTCTTGGAAGTTAGGAGAAGCATGGTTTGATTTGACTTAGATATTCTCTGAAGATGCGCAATGAAGTTGTGTGTAGATGAGGGTTGTGTTGATGCTCTACAGAATTTGAACTGTTCTTGAACGCGGAGGATCTGTGCGATCTTTGCTATAAGGCCCTGATCAGCGCGCCACAAAGAATTTGTTTTGTCAGAGCTCTTGGATGGTGAGTAGCTGCCGCTTTATTCCTTGCCCCTAAAATCAGCAAGGTTACAGGGCACCTTTCCTGGATCTTCATAAAGGCTCAGCTACGAGGCCTACGCGTAGGCAACGCTAGGCCTTGACAACACGACCTAGGGGCGGTTACGCGAGATCTGCGTAGTGCATTGTGGGAAACGCCCTGGCTTGAGGGTGCCGCCATTTTGTCTCTGTCACTCTCGTAGCGGCGCGGCTTGGGTGTACTGCAACGGAGGGAAAGCGGTGGAGGCAGCGGCAGTTAGGCCGGCTCACGGGCGGGCATCATGATTTCGGCTGCCCAGCTTTTGGACGAGCTTATGGGCCGGGACAGGAACCTGGCCCCAGATGAAAAGCGCAGCAACGTGCGGTGGGACCACGAAAGCGTGAGTATCACTGAGGCCGGGCCCATGCTCCGCTGTCTGGGTCGCGGGCTTTTTCGCGCGCCTCGGGTGGGGTGATGAAGCGGAGGGGACGAGAGGAGAGGGATCCGGAGGCTAGTATAAGGAATACCTTTACTTGGCAGGGCGCAAAAAGCGGAGGGACGAGGAGTAATTCTCGTTTTACTTAATTAGAATAGCTTGGAGACAAGCAGCACCGTCCATAGGCCTCTGGAGAGAAGATGCGACGGAAAGGAAGGCTTGAATGTGGGGGAATATTTTTCATGGCCTTGGGAATAAAGGACAAACAAGGAAAATGATTATATACACACACAGAAAACACCCCACACTATACGATGGTAGCGTGATAGGGATCGATGGGTGAGATGAACAATGAATGGCATAACGTCTGGAGATGGGGCGTCTATTTCTGGGAACATGAGGGAGAGGTCTGTACTTGCAGGGAGAGTGAAGCTTTTGAGGAGTGAGGCAAGAACTGAAAATGTGAATGTAACAGGGATCTAGCTGCTTCTGTTGTTCAGATGAGGATTGTGTATTTTTTCTTAACTCTTTTGCTGTATAATGCTGTATTTATCAGATCATATGTATCCCATAGTTCAAAGCCGATCTATGCAAGGTAGATAACAATGAGAGGGAAATCAGCCATAAAACATTAAAATTGGCGAAAGGAACAGATAAAACTACAAAACACCATTACAGCTAAACATTTAATTAAGAAGGGACCTATATTTTAAAAATTCATCAGTAATCCAGCAAAAGGTCTGCCAAAGCACAAATATTTCCAAAAGGTAAGTTATCAAGAAAAAGTGTACGAATCTCCCAGGGCAAGGAGTTCCAATGGCTAAATGCTGCAGTTGGGAAGGCCCTCTCTTGTGTTCCTACCAACTTTTGCTTTAGATGGGGACTGGACACACAACCTTACTAGCTAACCTCAGTGGATGGACAAGATCATATGAGAGGAAGTATCCTGGTCACACACTGTTTTAGGGCTTTAAAGGTAATGACTAGCACTCTAGGACCAGCAGCCAATATGATTATTTATTTATTTGATGCCCTGCCTTTCCAACAACAACAAAAATGTTACTCAGGGCAGCTAACAGTCGTAACAGCCAAAATTAAAATAAAACAATAATAAAATTGTATTTTAAAATACATTAAAAATACAATTAAAACAATATAAAAGATATAGAAGAAGAGTTGCATTCAGTCTGGCCCCATTCAGAACCTTAATTACTGCATTTTGTACTAGTTGAAGTTCCCGGATTGTTTTCAAAGACAGCTCACTTACAGTAGTCCAGTCTTGATATACCTATTCTATCCATTATGACACTACCTTGGAAAACTCAGGGGTGGTTGCCTGAGAAAATCAAATAGCTTATCCTGCAGTTGGAAAAACTTTTCTGTAGGACCCACTTTTTAGGAATCTGCCAAAAAAACTGGTGGAAAAAAATACCAATATCTTTTTCTTGACATCTGCACTAGACCTGGACAACTAGATACCTGAAAATGTTTATTTTATTTATTTACAATATTTGTATACCGCTCCACATCTAAACAGATTCCAGAGCAGTGAACAACAAGAGATAAAATGAACACAAGATAAAAAGAATGAAACGTGACATTAAAATCATTCTTTAAAAAACAGAATGCCAATAAAACTGAGGCTGATTAACCAAGGAAGGATTCCGCGAAAAAGGCTGTTTTCAGGAGGCGCTGAAAACAACCCAGTGTTGGTGCCTGCCTGACTTCCAGAGGCAGGGAGTTCCATAGGACAGGAGGCACCACACTGAAGGCTCTTTTCCAGGTGGACTCCAGTTGGGCCATAGGTCCATGTAGAACCACCAGGAGCATGCCCTCTGATAATTGGGTGATTGGGTAGGTTGGTAAAGGAGAAGGCGCTCTCTCAGATATCATGGTCCCAAGTTTTTTGGTATACTAGTACCAAAAGCTTAAACCTGGTCCAGTAGCAAATAGGCGGCCAGTACCGTTCCCCCTAAGTTTATTGAAGTTGTTTAAGACAGTATAAAAATGGTCCCTGCATTTGCTCCAGAAGTTAAGTAGTGACCCAACTAGTATGTACACTTCTTTAATATATTGAACATTTTTCCTGCTTGCTTATTGATTTAAAGCACAATCCTACACATATCTATTCAGAATAGATCGGATCACAGTGTCATGTGCCTCAAATAAGTGGATTGAATTAGAAGTATTGATATCTAATCACTCATGGAGGATGAGATTTCCTGCCTTTTTATGAAGGTAGTAAGGCCCCAAAATACTTTAATCTTACTTTTGGTTATGGGCAATATAGTTGGGTAAACCATCTACGTAGTGCCATGCATCTGGTTCAGGGTGTTGACTCATTTGGACCAAGCTAACTGCTTTATCCAAGGAACTGTTTAAAAAAAAAAAAAGTTACATTGGTTTAAACTTCCATTTCAGATTTGATAAACTACTTTTAGAATGAAGGGGAGATAACCAGGAAGCAATAACATTCTTTTTCAAAATCCATATTTTGCACTAATTCTATTCCTCGGAAGTTGAATGAAAAGATCACAAGGGTTTCTTATTGTTTTAGAATGCTTCTTGTGCGAAACAAGGTCACAGCGCCTGGGTTCACACAAAACACTAACCCATGATAGTTTATGTTCCAGAACAACCCATGATGGGTTAGCGTGTTGTCTGTGGAATGTCCCCCACACACACATACACACACGGTGTGTTATTTCCTCCACATAAGCCACCCTGAGAACCCATGGTGTGCAGTAAGGATTATTTTACCTATGGTGGGTTGTCTGTTTACCTATGTTGTCTGTCACGCCAGCATGGATTACAGAGATCACCTACACAGCTGTTCGGTAAGAGCAGCCAACAGCGCTGCTGCCACTCTGCACCTCTCAAGTGATCACTATCCCTGCCGCAAAGGAAGCGGTGGGGCTACAGGAGGAGGAGGGGAAAGGGGGGCTAAATAAACTACTCTGTTTAGTTTGTTTGCCTGATCATCTAACGAGAGCACAGTAGGTTGTTTGCATAACCACCTACCCGGCATAGCTTGCTACCCACCGTGGGTTAGCGTAATGGGTGAACCCAGCCAGCATCTTTATATACCTTAGCAATAGCTTCAGTTTGGTCAGGTGAGGTGGAATGCTGTGCTGGCTGCTTGGTTTGAATCCTAGATGTTTGTTAAAAGTTGTGTTTTTTTTCTTTAAGTCTGCCCTTCCTTCAAGAAGTTGAGCTCATCATTACATCAGCAGTTCAAATAACAGCCATGTTAAAACATTTCAAGCAGAGCTTATTTTGGGTAGAAAAAGAATGAAAAACTGTGGACTGGTTTAAACATAACACCAACTGTGGTTTGGCTCGTCTGACACTTTAGACGTTCATTGAAATTTGTTTCAACAAGCCTTTGGTTCTTGAGGTTTTCTTGAGGTTTGCTATTTTGGATTTTTTAATCTGTTTTGGATTTGTCTGATTTTATCTGCTGCTATCTTAAACTGCTAGTTTTTTCCTGATATTTACATTTTAATGCTTTTATTTTTAATCTTGTAAACTTTTTTGTGTGTCCACAGATAGAAAAACAGGGTGAAAACAAAAATCAAAACAAAGTAAATGAGTCTTTAAGGACCCTTGTTCATGCATTCCTTCCCTATACCTCAAATTAGGGAGGGAATTATGGCATGCGACGAGAGGAGAACACAAGTCCAACAGTCATTCCAGGCTCATTTGCCTGTGCCAGACCATAGTGTGATTTTGAATCCATTGTTGTTCAGTCCTGTCCGACTCTTCGTGACCCCATGGATCATAGCACGCCAGGCCTTCCTGTCTTCCGCTCTGTCCCGGAGCGTGCTCAAGTTCATATTCATTGCATCGGTGATGCTATCTAGCCATCTCATCCTCTGCCGTCCCCTTCTCCTTTTGCCTTCAGTCTTTCCCAGCATCAGGGTCTTTTCCAGAGAGTTTTCGCACTAGGTGGCCAAAATATTTGAGCTTCAGCTTCAGTATCTGTCCGTCCAATGAGCACTCAGGGTTGATTTCCTTTAGGATTGACTGATTAGACCTCCTTGCAGTCCAGGGGACTCGTAAGAGTCTTCTCCAGCACCACAGTTCAAAAGCATCAATTCTTCGGCGCTCAACCTTCCTTATAGTCCAGCTCTCACAGCTATACATTACTACTGGGAAAACCATAGCTTTGATTAGACGGACCTTTGTCGGCAAGGTGATGTCTCTGCTTCTTACTATGCTGCCTAGGTTTGCCATAGCTTTCCTCCCAAGGAGCAAGCGTCTTTTAATTTCATGGCTACAGTCACCGTCTGCGGTGATCTTGGAGCCCAAGAAAATAAAATCTGTCACTGCTTCCATTTCTTCCCCTTCTATATGCCAGGAAGTGATGGGGCCAGATGCCATGATCTTAGTTTTTTTAATGTTGTGTTTCAAACCAGCTTTTGCACTCTCTCCTTTCACCCTCAACAAGAGGCTCTTGAGATCCTCTTCGCTTTCTGTCATTAGGGTGCTATCGTCTGCATATCGGAGGTTGTTGATAATTCTCCCGGCAATCTTAATTCTGACCTGTGAGTCATCCAACCCGGCGTTTCTCATGATGTACTCTGCATATAAGTTAAATAAGCAGGGTGACAATATGCCGCCTTGTCGTACTCCTTTCCCAATTTTGAACCAATCGGTTGTTCCATGTCTGGTTCTTACTGTTGCTTCTTGACCCTCGTACAGGTTTCTCAGGAGACAGGTAAGGTGGTCTGGTACTCCCATCACTTTCAGAATTTGCCACAGTTTGTTGTGATCCACACAATCAAAGGCTTTAGTGTAGTCAATGAAGCAGAAATAGACGTTTTTCTGGAATTCTCTTGCTTTCTCCACGATGCAGCGAATGTTGGCAATTTGATCTCTAGTTCCTCTGCCTCTTCGAAACCCAGCTTGTACTTCCGGTAGTTCTCAGTTCACATACTGCTGAAGCCTAGCTTGTAGGATTTTGAGCATCACCTTGCTGGCATGTGAAATGAGCGCAATTGTACAGTAGTTTGAACACTCTTTGGCGTTGCCCTTCTTTGGGATTGGAATGTAAACTGACCTTTTCCAGTCTTGCGGCCACTGTTGAGTGTTCCAAATGTGTTGGCATATTGAGTGCAGCACTTTAACAGCATCATCTCTGAGGATTTTAAATAGCTCAGCTGGAATACTGTCATCTCCGCTAGCTTTGTTGTTCGTAATGCTTCCTAAGGCCCACTTGACTTCACTCTCGAGGATGTTCGGCTCAAGTTCAGTGACTGCACTATCATAGCTATCCGGGACATTTAAGATCTTTCCTGTATAGTTGTTCTGTGTATTCTTTCCACCTCTTCTTAATCTCATCTGCTTCTGTTAGGTCCCTGCCTTCTTTGTGCTTTATCATGCCCGTCTTTGCACAAAACGTTCCCTTGAGATCTCCAGTTTTCTTGAAGAGATCTCTAGTCTTTCCCATTCTGTTGTTTTCCTCGATTTCTTTGCATTGTTCATTTAAGAAGGCCTTCTTGTCTCTCCTTGCTATTGTCTGGAACTCTGCATTCAGTTGGATATATCTTCCCCTTTCTCCCTTGCTTTTCGCTTCCCTTCTTTCCTCAGCTACTTGTAAAGCCTCATCAGACAGCCACTTGGCTTTCTTGCATTTCTTTTTCTTTGGGATGGATTGAGTTGCTGCCTCCTGAACAATGTTACGGACCTCCATCCATAGTTCCTCAGGCACTCTGTCTATCAGGTCTAATCCCTGAAATCTCTTCCTCACCTCCACTGTATGTTCATCAGGGATATGATTTAGGTCATACCTGAATGGTTTAGTGGTTTTCCCTACGTTCTTCAATTTAAGCCGAAATGTTGCAACAAGAAGCTCATGACCTGAGCCACAGTCAGCTCCAGGTCTTGTTTTGACTGACTGTATAGAGCTTCTCCATCTTTGGCTGCAAAGGACATAATCATTCTGATTTCGATATTGACCATCTGGTGATGTCCATGTGTAGAGTCACCTTTTGTGCTGTTGGAAAAGAGTGTTTGCTATGATCAGCGTGTTCTCTTGGCAAAACTCTATTAGCTTTTGTCCTGCTTCATTTTGTACATGAAGGCCATGCCTGCCTGTTATCACGGTGATTTCTTGACTTCCTACTTTAGCATTCCAATCCCCTATGATGAAGAGGACATCTTTTTTTGGTGTTAGTTCTAGAAGGTGTTGTAGGTCTTCATAGAACCGATCAACCTCAGCCTCTTTGGCATCAGTGGTTGGGGCATAGACTTGAATCCGTACTTACCTCTTATAAAGTTCATTAAACAAAATGGCATGGAGAAAGCTCCTTATATTCAACATGGCTTTCCATAATAGAAAATTGATGTTCTTTTATTTGCAACTCTGCATGCTTAGACATTGCATGTATTCACTCGCAAGCACTTGGCTACATGTTGAGTTCAACCATCTTGCTCTCAACTCTTAAGTACATGGCTGCAGAATTGGTTGTATGCTCACCACTCCAGCTGTTGTCCTTACAACTGCACTTCCAGATATATTCTTGAATTAGACCTACTCTTATTTTAATGAAATCATTGTAGGAGGTACAGTATATACTAATAGAATGAGGAGAGGAGATACCTCTTCTTAATAAATAACCTCATCATCAAAACAACAAAGCCAATCAATGTATGCATGATTTACTGTCAGTGTTTTACAGTTGAGTATTGTCCTATTTATTTCATTTCTATATTTATTTAAAATTTGTATCCCGTCCTATATCAGGGTGGCGTACAGATAAAATCAGTTTAAACAGTATAAAACAATAAATTTAAACAGTTAAACGTATTAAACAAGGGAATACTAATTAAAATCTAAACCAATAAAACAATTTAAACAGTGTGCTATTTTAGGGAATACGTTTAGCCCTCAAAGACTTTGTTAAAAAGCCATGTTTTTACTTGGTGCCAAAATGAAACCAGTGCATGCACCAATCGGGCCTTGAAGGGGAGGGCATTCCACAACCGGGGTGCCACCACAGAGAAGGCCCTCTCCCACGTCCCACCATAGTATATGTCTTGCACTGGTGGGATGCAGAGGAGGGCCCCTCCAACAGATCTCAGTCCTCGGGCAGGCAGATATAGGGAGAGGTGCTCCCTCAAATATTGATGTTCCAAGCCGCTTAGGGCTTTAAATGTCATCACCAGAACCTTGAATTCCTATTGGAAGCATATTGGCAGCCAGTGCAATCCCTTTAAAACTGATGTTATATGATCTTTACAAATTGTTCTGGTCAGCAGTCTAGCTGCTGCATTTTTCACTAGCTGCAACTTCTGAGTTGTCTTCAAGGGCAGCCCCACGTAAAGTGCATTGCAGTAGTCTAATCAGAAAGTTACCAGCACATGCACTACTGTGGCTAGGTTATCCCTGTCCAGGAACGGCCGTAGCTGGTGGATCAGCCAAAACTGGCCTCAAGTACTCCAAGCCACAGAGTCCACCTGGGGCTCTGGTGACAGGAATAGATCTAGGAGTACCTCAAGCTACACGCCTGGTCCTTCAGAGGGAGTGCAGCCCCATCCAGGTTGCTTACCCAGTTCCTGGACTCGGGAACCACCAGTCCTCAGAGCTTCCGTCTTGTCAGGATTTAGCTTTAATTTATTGGCCCTCATCCAGCCCATTATAGCCTCCAGACACTAGTCCAGCACCTCCTCCTCCTCAGCCAACACCAATGACAAGGAGAAATACAGCTGAGTATCATCGGTGTACTGATACCACCCCAAAACATTTCTACACTACCCAATAGCCAAAGCTCTCTGGGCGGTTCACAAAAGACTTCTTTGGAGTCAATACCAGTGTTGTTAATTTTCAGTGAGCTACTACTTTTTAGTAGTAGTAGGTTGGAACATAAGAGCTGCGCTGGATCAGACCAAAGGGCTATCTAGTCCAGCATTCTGTTACCACAGTGGCCAACCAGGCGCCAGTGGGAAGCCCATAAGCAGAACATGAGCACAATAGCATCCTCCTGCTTGTATTCCCCAACATGAGGGGCATTCGGCCTCTGTTAATGGAGATAATATATAGCCATCATGACTAGTAGTCATTGATAGCATTAATCTCCATTGATTTGTCCTATCCCCTTTTAAAGCCATCTAAGTTGGCAGTTGTTGCTGCATCATGTCCAATACCCTTTTTGACGTCCAGTGACCAGAACTGTGCACAGTGTTCAAAGTGTGGTTGCACCATAAATTTATATAAAGGCATTATATTGACAGTTTTATTTCCAGTTCCTTTCCTAATGATCCCCAAGATGGAATTTGCCTTTTTCACAGCATTCCACACTGGATCGACATTTTCATTGAAGTATTCACCACAACCACAAGTTCTTTTTTCTGGTCAGTCCCCACCAGCTCAGACCCCATCAGTGTATATGCGAGGTTGGGATTTTTTTTGTCCCAATATGCATCACTTTGCATTTGCTTACATTCAACTGTGTTTGCAATTTCAATGCCCATCCAAGCAGTCTGGGAATTCTTTTGGAATTCTTTATCATCTCTCTTTGTTTTTACCACCCTGAATAATTTGATGTTGTCAACAAACTTAGCCTCCTTGCTGCTCACCCCTAACTTTAGACAATTTATGAACAAGTTAAAATACATTTGTCACTACTTCTTACTTCTGCCTCCTTTGATCATAGACTCATAGAATAGGTTGGAAGGGGCCTATAAGACCATCGAGTCCAACCCCCTGCTCAGTGCAGGAGTCCAAGTCAAAGCATCCTTGACAAGTGGCTGTCCAGCCTCATCTTGAATGCCTCCAGTGTGGGAGAGCCCACTACTTCCCTAGGTAATTGGTTCTATTGTCATTTTGCTCTAACAGGAAGTTTCCCCTGATGTTCAGCCGGAATCTGGCTTCCTGTAACTTGAGCCCATTATTACATGTCCTGCATTCTGGGATGATCGAGAAGAGATCCTGGCCTTCCTCTCTGTGACAATCTTTCAAGTACTTGAAGAACACTGTCATATCTCTGATATAATATACAGAGCAACACCACCCCCACTATGCCTTTCCCTGTTCGTCCTCTAGAATTTGTATCCAGAGATGACCATATCCCATTAGTTCTCTTCATTCACCAAGTTTCTGTTATGCCCGTTATATCTGTTCTTTTTTAAAACCAAGGATTCAAACTCCCCCATCTTGGCTCAGAGACTTGTAGTATTAGCATAGAAACACAGGGTTACACAGCATACACCGTGTCCCTCGCCAGATATGTCTGGTGTGTGCATTTTTCCCTGTGGCCCTTTAGTGATCATGTTCTGTGCTATGCTCATGGCTTATTTCTACTTCATTCACATTTGAGTGGACAAAAACATATACAGCATCACCTTCATCCCAAACTGGAAATTTCCCACCTTCTGTCAGCTTTCCCTTAGGAGTCAGTTTAAAAGATGTTCTGCTGTCTTTTTAATGTTAATTTCCATTAGTCTGATTGCATTCTGGTTTAAGTGAAGCCTCTCCCTGTTGTACAGTGTTGTCCCAAAATCTTCCCCAGTGCCTAACAATTCTAAGTCGTCCTCTCTATACCACTGTCTCATCCATACGTTGAGATCCTTAGCTTCACCTATCTAGCTGGCTCTGTGTGTGGAACAGATAGCATTTCAGAGAAAAATAACTTGGAGGGCTTGATTTTCAACATTCTACCTTGTAAACTAAATTTGGCTTCCAGGATCACAGAACTACATTTTCCCCATGTCATTTGTGCCGACATGCACCACAAGCACTGATTCCACCCCAGTACTACCTTCAGGCTGTGTAGACCAGAGATAAGTAACCTGATGTTTCCAGATGTTTTGCACTGCAACTCCCGTAGGCCCAGTGAGCTTGACCAGTGGTCAGGGGTTATGGGAGTTGTGGTCCAAAACATCTGGAGGTTGCCTACTCCTGATCTTGACAATGCATGGCATCTGCATCCTTTGTACCAGCCAGAGAAGTCACCATGTGGTCTACACACCTGTTCGAAACCCAGCTCTCTGTGTCTCTAATAACTGAATTGCCAACTACAAGGAGCCCTCCCGGTGGAGGTAGATATCTGTTTGTTCCCAAGGAATGGGACTTTTCTAAGGTATCATTTTCCTCTTCGTGTGAGTGATGCCCTCCTTTTCCAAGTCCCTCAATTCTCCATGACAGCAGAGGAGCTGGCACGCTGGGAGCGGGATGCCACTACTATCTCCCCAAAGGCTTCTCTGCCTGTCTCAGAACCTCCAGGTCAACTACCTTGGTCTCAAGGGACAGAACTCATTCTGCGAGAGTCAGAAGCTCATTGCACCAAGCACACTCCTGTGAATGCTGTCCAGCAGGGAAATAGTCATACATCTGACACTCTGTGCAGTACACTGGATAGTCCCTAGATTCTGGCTTGTTTTCTGCCTTCATTAGGAAGAAACACAAGCCAGATACATAGTTCAATCTGTTCATAGTTAACACAGGGTTAGGAAACCTTTTGGGGACATGGGCACATTTTGAAATTTGATAAACTCCCGGGCACCACCCCCAAATGGCTCCCATGGGAGGCGTGGCGAAGGACAACTCACCTGCCCAAAAGACTGAGTTGGCATCTTGGTGGGCACCAAGAAAGGTGTCTGGGGCACATCAGTGCCTGTGGGCACTACATTGCCTACTCCTGTTTTAAGGCATTCCCTTGAACTAAGCAAATTTAATGAAGAACGGAAGATGCATGTACTGTTTTCTGTTATTTGCACATATATATGTATCATATTCACAAATATTTTACAAATAGGCATTTTTCTGTGGGTGCAGTATGTTAAGAAATGGACTGAAATATTGAACAGTTGCAGGGTAGTATGGGCTTTAGTGGGATTACTTTAGAGTGAATCACAATTATCTAAATGTAAAGCATGCACCACATATTGCCTTCTAAAGGAGGGTATGGGGTTTGAACAGGATATAGCTGTTCAGTGCTGTGCAGTAAGCCATGCAACAAATATGTATGATTCAAATTTAGTAGGATTGGGCCAAAAGAGCTTTGCTTTCCTTAGGTGTTCTTTGTATAGAGCTTTAGCTCCAAAAAACCCCAAAACCTTTGTGGAATTGTGCAGTCGGGTGGCAGACTTAAAGAGCCACTACATGGCATTACCAATTAGATCTGCAGTTGACATAATCCCCAAATGAAATTTGTGGAGCTTGTACCTCTTTCTTGTAAGTTGTCAAATAGTGATTCATTTCTCTAGGCACCTTTGGCCTTACTGCAGCCACTTTCCTCTGAAGACATCTTCCTCATCTCTTAAGAATTTGTTGGGTAAACATTCAGCTGTTTTCTTTGCAAATTGTGATGACGTATGAGATAGAGGCACACCCAGCTCTGATCATATTCCATACTCTGCTTCTTTCTTTCACAAGGTGGGCTGGAGCCAACTCACTAGTTAGAATAACAGCCTGTGGAGATATTTTTAATTTTTTTAGATAAATAAAAGGGGTCGCTGGGCCAGCAATGAGCTTTGCGTACTCCTTTGTGATGCTTCCGTACAAGTTAATAATTCCAGCCATTGGGTCAAACAATAAGTCGTGGCCATGGGTTCTTGTAGGGTCCCCATTCGCTCAGTTAAAAAGGTGATATGCACAAAGTTTGGACAGCAAAAATATAATACTTTAATAATATGCAAGGACACTGAAATAGAAAATGTAAGACTTAACTAGATACTATTAGAACAATAGATAATACTTTAAATACAGCAAAAGTTAGCACTGGTATTTACTGGGTAAAGGTTGATAGAAAACTTAGAAGCCATCAAAGCCAGAACAAATTACTTCATTCTTTTATACCTTTGTCTGGAATTAATGTGTGAGGGAAAGAAACTCTAAGCCTGTTTTTCTTCCCTACCAGGTTTGCAAATACTACCTTTGTGGCTTTTGTCCAGCTGAATTATTCACAAATACCCGTTCTGACTTGGGTAAGTGTGTGTTTTCTCTTATATTGTAGTGAATGTCAAGGTCAGTGTTAAAGGTCATTGCTAAATACAGTTTTGAGCTTTACTTTTTTTTCTTTGAACTTCCTAAACTTGTGTCTTTTCCACTATATATACACTCTTTTAGAATAAACTATCTCAAGTTATCTAATTAAGATAGCTAAAACCCTTAGATTTGTATAAATTCATAGCTCGTTATATTCTAAACCTAGAATTGCAATTCAGAAATAATTTACTTATTCCTTTCATATGGTTATCAAAGTACATTGTTCTTGCAAATAACCACTAGCAAAAATTTTCCAATCTTTCCATCATTCGTATCCTTCCACAATTAATATGTTCTGTTAGATTAAATGCTCTCCTACTCTATATCAGGTTTAAAGTCTTAACAACCACAATGTTATAGACCACTCCTAAGGCTGGTTGCACTAGATTACAAATTCATAATGAGGGGCATACCAAAATTGTGCTAGCACAGTGTTACAAACAGTCATTTTGTTGATGCTGTGTGTATTATAAAGTTATGGGTAGTATCCAGTGTTAGTCCTACATAGAGTAGACCCATTGAAATGAATGAGAGTTGAGGTAGTCATAACTAATTTAAGTCCCATTCATTTCAATGGGTCTGCTCTACATAGGACTGACAATGGATACTACCCTTTGCCAGTACAAAGGTTCAGAATCAAGATTTTGGGAATCTAGACTGGTAGGTAAGATCTCTTCAGTACATTCTGATTCTGGAATTTTTTACTTCAGCTGACAGTTGTGAGCTTTAAAAGTTCACAGCTACTCTTACTAGCTTAATAAATATTGCAACATGTGGTAGGCTTATTCTTGAACTGTTACCAATTTCATACAAGCTTGCAGAAAATAGATATGAAACCAACTATATTCAGAGGTTCATAGAAATGAGCTTCACTCTCCTTAGGCTTAGAAAGAAATCCCCCCCCCCCCATTTTTACAAGAGCATACTCTTGTAAAACCCCAGTTCTGCTCTAGTGCAGGGCTGGGCAACTTGTGGCCCTCCAGATGTTTTGGCCTACACCCCACATCGGCCCTAGTCAGCATAGCCAATGGTGAGGAATGATGGGAGTTGTAGGCCAAACATCTTGAGTGCCACAAGTTGCCCACCCTTGCTCTAGTGTTCCAATGGGGTATGGATCAGGTTACAGTTCTGGCACTATGCCAGCCTGATGGCTAAATGGATGTTTGGAAATATATTCCTGCCAAAAGCGTTCCTGTTTTAATCTTTGTTTCTATAGTATTATCACCAAAGCATTTGAATTTATTTTCACTTTTTAATTTTATTTCCAGGTCCATGTGAAAAAATTCATGATGAAAACCTCAGAAAACAGTGAGTATATCTGTAGTTATAGTTAATAAATGGCTAATAAACACAATTAAACAATAACATAAGCATTTCATTAGTGTAAAAAAATCTTCAAATTTTAATCTTTATTGAAACAGCTTGTATTTGCCTTATGGTTTGGCAATACAGAGTTTAATCAACAACAACATTTTTGGAACTTTGTCAGGTATGAGAAGAGTTCTCGGTTCATGAAAGTAGGCTATGAAAGAGAGTTCCTTCGCTATCTACAGAGCTTGCTTGCAGAGGTTGAACGCCGAATTCGAAGAGGCCATGCTCGTTTAGCATTGTCTCAGACTCAACAGGCTTCAGGTGTAAGTACAGAAACAGATGGCGAATTAAACTTGTACAAATCTTTGAATTTTTCTCATAAGCATTCTTTAACATAGAAAATTCCTACAGACTTGCCCAAGAGTTGTTCAAGCCACTTAATAAAAAACATTTAACTGTTTACATTTCTCAAGGTATAGAGGTTCTCATGTTGCTTTCTTACTCCTTGTAACTTTACTAGCCCCGGAGAATAGCAGCACGGTATATAAGCCATGCTTGTATGCCAAGCACATGACTTTTGCCTAACTGTTCTGAACTTACTAGAAACAGAATGATGAGCAACATCAATTAAAGTATTTAGGCTGTAATCCTATACTCACTTATCTTGGGGTAAGTCCCATTGAACTCAGTGGTGCTTATTTCTGAGCAGACATGCAAAGGACTGCAATACTAGTTAGCAAACTCCTTCGTAAGAAGTAGGAGCATAGCGTTTTTGTGCATTAAACTTTACTGCAGAATTTTCTCTTCCAGTTATGGCAGCTTTTTCTTTCATATGAGTAGGGCAATAGACATAACATAATCCAGCCTTCCCCGACCTGGTGCCATCCAGATGTTTTGGACTGCAACTCCTGTATCTCTGACCATTGGCCATGCTGGTTGGGGCTGATGGGAGTTGAAGTCCAAAATAGCTGGAGGGTGCCAGGTTTTGGAATGCTGGCATAGACTAATATTAGAGCAGTGTTTTGTTTAATTATTTTTTTAAGGTGGTTATTGACACTTCTTTTTTAACATTTAGCAAGCAGCAGGACCTACTGGTAAAAACGAAGAGAAGATTCAAGTCTTAACTGACAAAATTGATGTACTTCTACAACAGGTAAAAATTGTCTTAAGTAGCACAGAAATGTTGTTTCCAGACTTGGATCAAGACATTGTAATAACTTTTTTTTCCTCTCCCATAGATTGAAGAACTGGGTTCTGAAGGAAAGGTAGAAGAGGCTCAAGGCATGATGAAACTTGTTGAACAGTTAAAAGAGGAGAGAGAATTGCTCAGGTCTACAACTTCAGTACGTTAGAGCCATATAAACAAACTGTATATTTTAAAGCTGGGAGCCACAACAGGATACAACCATATCTTGATATGTTCATGATACAATGGCCTTACATGTCAGTTGGTTTTGTGTTTGCCATTTAAATGTTTTAATTCTTTACTAATTGGCAAGTTTTAATACCTGCAAAATAATTCAGTAATGTAATTGTCAAAATGTATGGTGTGTTGGGCAGAGGGGGAATTGCATAAAAGCAACCCTAATTATCTGCCAAGAAAGTCAATTCTTTGATCTGTGAGTGGTATCCAAAGAACCACACAGCTAGTTTCGAGCGTCTTGAGTTTAAAAAGCAGTTTGTGGCATGGAGGTGTGCTGTTCAGTGGGAAAAAGTCAAAGGTCCCACTGGTAAATCTAAAGTGAAAGTAGTTACTTTAGGTATGCTAACAGGGCATATATGTGCCCAGTGGGACTGCTGACTCTTTATCAGAATAGCAGACCCCCATGCCATGTCCTAAAGTACTTTTGAAACTCAAGGAAATGTCAGAAGTAATCTTTCCACGCATGGGTTGCTTAAGAAGCTTATCCAGAGTGCCACTTGGGAGCTAATCATGTGGCTCTCCAGATTAATGCCTGGGTAGTTCTTGCTACATCAGAATGTAGCTAGTGTGTGTACATCACTGGGTTAGTAAACATTTGAGAGCAAGGTCTGTCCTGCCCTCCATCCTTATTCTTGCCCTGCACACCTTCATTAGCTAGTACCGATAACAAATTTTTAAAAGGGCTCTGGAATTAGCACATAGCCAGTTCTAGTAGGATTTAGTATAATGGAAGTGGGTGGCCTTTTTTGTTATATCTCATAAATGGGTGTTTACAGTAATAGAAAATCCCTGGTGAGGTAGCCTCAAAGGGCTAAACACTGTTTAGGGGCAGTGTTCTGGTGCCACATTCCGTGGTATTGGGATAATATGCTGATCACATTCTTTGCGAATAGAGTTTTAGTAAGGTCTATTTTAAATATGTCATCCTTACACTCAAATGCTAATACAGTTAGACTATTCTTATGATCTAATTTGTTGGATTTTAATTATGTGTATTTTGTTAGCAAGTTGTTAACCACCTTGGGGCTCCTTATGATTCAAAACATGGGATAGAAATGTGTTTAAAAAGATAGAATAAAGCTCTAACATACCTTCTCTTTCCAGACAATTGAGAGCTTTGCAGCCCAAGAAAAGCAGATGGAAGTTTGTGAAGTCTGTGGAGCCTTTTTAATTGTAGGAGATGCACAGTCCAGGGTAGATGACCACTTGATGGGAAAGCAGCATATGGGTTATGCTAAAATTAAAGCTACAGTAGAAGAATTAAAGGTATGTTCGACCTCTGAAAGAGTGTGTGTGCATGTGTGTATTTGCACGCACACACCAGAATATTTTGTTCAATTAAAAGTACTAGCTCCTCTGGTTACATGAAGATGCCACTAGAAAAATTGTTTTAGAATGTGTTGTGTTGATCAAAAATACTCAGAACCTCATGATGCTAAGGAGGAGAGTTTCACAGCTAACACTGTTCACAGTACAGCATACTACCTACAGGGGAAAGTGTTTATTTCCATTTTCATCTACATTACCCAAAGGCTAAAATACATACTGTGAATGATTATAGGGAATTGAAAACCAAAAGTAAACCAAGATATAAAACTAGCTCCCCTCATAGGATTAGAAAGCAATTAGATCAAAATAACTGGGAAAGTATAGATTCTTGGCTGTTCAAGAGTTCTGAAAGACAAATGTTAGCATTATTCCATGGGCTTGAGTAAAAGCATTAATCCAGTCTTACAGCTGTCCTGTACGAAACAGTGTTCTGTAATCATGGTGCTACCGTACATAATTTAGGTGCAACTTTTGGTGCATGAAATGTATTTTGGTGTTTATTGGCGGGGGGGGGACATAAACAAGTGTAGCTGATTGTTTAACTCTGTTCAGAAATGGTCATATTTGGCTGACCGCCGCCTCTATAGCACAAGGGTGGGGAACCTCTTGTGACCTAAGGGCCAAATTCAATTTCAGAAAAGGTCTTGGGAGCCACATTGCATTAGTGGGTGGGATTGAAGGCAAATGGGTGGGGCCAGAAATACAAAAAAATGCCAGCATGTTGTAGCTTACAGCTCATACTGCTAGTAACTAAGCCCTAGGATAGGCATTTCAGCTTTTTAGAACAGGGAAAAAACTGCACAGAAGCCAAGAAACAACAAAATGATTGGTTATTATGGGAAAGGAGGTGAGGCCAGGGAAAGCAGTTGGGGCCATTTGGATCACACCAGAGGGCTGGTTTGGGCCTGAGCCTCCCCACCTCTGCTGTAGATAAAATTCATCCACATATGTTAGATTAGGGTACATTTGAGGATGAGATGTTAAATGAAATCTCTTTCTTGCAGTAGACAAGATCCTTCAAAAATATGTACATTATGAGCAGAGAATGATCCTATTGTTACTCTGCATGTTTGTATTGTCGTTAGGATTTTAGAAATCTGGTAATGGAGTTACTTGAGATCTTATGTGCAATAAATCTAAAGCAACTTTAAACAGTCCTTAAATGACAGTAATGTTCTCTTAGGAAGCTGGAAAGCTTCCAGTTTTTAAACTTAGAATGACAAATTGTAGTTTCTCTAAGCTGTACTGTATCCATTTACTATCCTGTCCATCCACTGCCTACATTTTAACTAACCCCAAACCTTGTCCTTTTCTGTTCCCATAAGTTTTACAAACATTTTTCCCCAGTAACCTTTATGAAATGCTTCTCTTTTAAGGAAAAATTAAGAAAAAGAACTGAAGAGCCTGAGCGTGAAGATCGGTTAAAAAAAGAGAAACTAGAACGAGAAGAGCGAGAGAGGGAACGTGAAAAAGAAGAAAAGGAAAGAAAGAGGCGACGTGAGGAAGAAGAAAAGGAAAAAGAGAGAGCTCGTGATAGAGAGAGACGAAAGAGGAGTCGTTCACGAAGCAGACATTCAAGCAGAACGTCTGACAGGAGAGGGAGTCGGTCAAGGGACCATAAAAGATCAAGAAGCAAGGACAGAAGAAGAAGCAGGTACTTGTCTGGGAATTGACTAAAAGCAGTACACTGATATGAAGTGATCTGAATTCATTGAGGTTTGTCGCCAGGTGTTCAGTATAAAACTACCTTTAGAAATACAAGCCAATGTTTTCTGACAACTTATTAAACCCTCTTGAGATGTCAAGTTTTTAGATAATTGTGACAAATATTAAGTATGGAAGTGCTTTAACTACTGCTTTTTTAAAAAAAAAAACAATATTCAGGAGTAGAGATCGACGCAGAAGCAGAAGCCATGATAGGTCAGACAGAAAACACAGGTCACGCAGCAGGGACAGAAGGAGGTCAAAGAGCCGGGATCGGAAATCTTACAAGCACAGAAGCAAAAGCAGAGAGCGAGAGCAAGACAGGAAATCTAAGGAAAAAGGTTAGTTCTCATGACTGGTGTAAAATTTATCTGCAGAGTTATTATATGGTATGTATTACATGTGAAAAAACATTTTTCCTTATGTACTCCTATACATAAACTCTTAAGCCCTTGGGGGCACTTCCTCTCTCCCTCCCAGTATTGTAGCATATTAGATATACAATCCTTGGATTCCAGGTACATGAGTGCAAGTTGCAGTGTCAAATGAGTTAGCCTCTTAGATAGCTACCAGTTGTATTCTACTACATCTATGTATATACTACATTTTTGTGTACATTCCGTTCAGTCTTTTTTTGCTATCATTAGGTATCCATTAGAAAACTTAGCAACATTAACAATATTAATTGGTGTGACTTAGGTTTTTGTTTTTAAAGATAGTTTTTGTGTTGGTATGGAGGATTGGGGTTACTATTCTACATTCTCATATACACCTTCAGTCACTTCCCCTCAGCACATACTTTCCCCTGTCTCTATTTTTCCTCCTTGCCTACATCCCTAATCAGTTTGGAAAATTTGAAGTAGCCTAAGTTGATTCTTGACATGCTAATTTTATTTAGATGTTCCTTGAAATACCTTTTAATAAAAATCAGTGTTAGTGAGTGTGCTGATCATTATGGTTCAGACTGCATTGGTATCATTTCATAGAGGCATGCTATTTGAGATTTCCTCCAACCAAAAATAACATTACATTCTGATTTCTCAAATAAAGCATCCATAGCAGCATTTCCTCAAGTGCAGTACAATGCCTGTTTTCAGATGTCTCACATGCATATATCCATGTCTTGTACTTGAAAAGGTTTGAAGGAATGGAGGTAGAAGATGTGTAGGGTAATATCTGTCCTCTAGAACAACTTTCAGTGTGTCTTCCCTTGAGACTAGGTGTGCCTGTTATCCTTCCATTTTCAAGCCCCTCTCAAAGTAATGTAGAAAATAGCCTGTTTCACCTCGCCATGGTCATATTACACTATTCACTTTCTACTCTAAACTACTGTGCTTGGATTGTTGGGTTTTTCCTTCTCAGCATAGGAGTCAGTGACAGTGCAGTCCTATGCACATCTACCCAGAAGTTCAGTGGAGCTTACTCCCAGCTAAGTGTATAGAATTGCAGCCTTGTCGATGAACAGTCTGATTGCTCAGTGCTCTGTAAAGTGCTTTGTGATCTTCACATTTAAAAACAAGTACATTCTTTTGTATTGTGACTCTTTCCCCCTGTCATTAGAAGCTTTTCTTCTTCAGTTTTAGGTAGCGTTTCACAGAATTCTATGTGGTTTCTTTAGTTGGCGAATTTGGGGGGGTTGTATTGCCCTATGGTTGTGTGATCTATTGTGGTATTATAATGATCTCCGTAACTGAACACAATTGTCTATCACTGGCCTCTGGAAACAACTGTCTTCAGTTTAGTGTGTGTGTTGCATATTTCTCTGCATTAATGAGAAGTTATATGCCTGCTTGCTGAAGGAATTGGTGCCAAAGTTACCAAATCTGTGGTAAATAAATTAATGGGAATGATTCAAGGATATGGTTGTGATCCAGTGAGGTAACCCCATTCACTCAGCTAGATCTACCATAGCCAGCAGTTGGAGCCTTGTGTGTAGGTACTGTTCTAGATGGTGGCATCAACGTAGACTGCAAAGTTTATTGTAGTGTTAATCGCATCTAGAGAAGAAAAATAACGGTGGACCTACTTGTATTTACAAAAATTGTAGCCTTGTTATGTCTGGGGTCTGCTTCATGCTTCTGTCTGGTGTGTCTTTCATGTAAATGTTCCAAGCACTGTAAGACACCTGAATTTGAACAAAACTAAAGTTTTGTAGCCTAGTAAAGTACTTCATAATTTTAATGGCATGCAATGTTACATGTTTATCTAAACCAGTGACAGGGAAGATAACTGTTCTAGAAGTCTTAACTTCAGTTCCAGTTTACCACAACATACATCCCAGCTGTAGTTACATGTAAGGAAATGGGCATATTAATTCTTGGATTTTTCCCCTTCCTGGTCCTATAATATAATTAGTATGGCTCAACCACTCTGCATTCACAGGTGACTTTTTTAAAAACTATTTGCCTGGTTATTTTTCCCTCCTATAACTTTTTGTTGTGGTGGTTGCACTTACAATTTGACTTCCTTCTATATTGTCTTAGCATTACTCAAACACATGTTAATAATTGCTAAGCAGTTGTTTGAATGTCTGTCCTTATTGCAGGTCCCTTACTCTATTCTTCTCTGTCACAGCATGCTTTGAATACATTCAGTTTATTATGCACAGACCTTTTGGAAGAAAACATCAGTGAAGATAAAACAGTGCAAAAACTTTCCCTAGTCTAGTAAATTCTGCTCATTGCCTTGCTTAAATTGGAGCTTCATGATAAAATCCCCCACATCTGAGAGGCTAGCAGTATAAGCAAAACAATTGGCACCAGGAAAAAGGAATGAATACTTGTGGAGATTAGTTTATACCTATGAGCAAAATAAGCTTTCATTTCCATTGATTTGGTAGTAAAACTCTCCCCCTCCCCAAGCTTTGTCCACATCCAGTGAAACCCTGAAGTTTCTCTTATTTAGTCATAGCTAATACATGTTTACTTAAACAATGGCATCCCAGCATTTGCAGTGCATGTGTGTGCACCCATGATTAGAAAAGCATTTTTTGAAGGAACTTACACAAAAGGACCATAGTCCTTGCAGATATTCTATGAAAAAATCAAATCATTCAACCAATAGTTAAAATTATTCCTGAACTCTACAATAGCTGCATCTTTGATTTGATAAGTAAACACCTGAAGACACAGACAATTGTCATAGTATAGGTTCATCTTTCAACCCACAGGTCAATAACTATTTTAAAGTTGCCCAAAAAACACCCTCTTGCATCTGTCCATACTCAAAGCAACCCTAAAACAACTCCAGGAGAATCTACGTACTATGCCCATTTATAGGGCTGTTGAGCTCTATCGTATCTACATAGGACAGAAGATAAGCTTATTGGACTGGCTGCTAGTCCTCTGCGGGGCAACAAGACTGCTGTTCCTTAGTGGATCTACATGTGAATCGACGATGCCTAATAAAGCAAAATTGGAAGACTTTCAAAAAGGTCAGTTAGTGCCACCTACCCAGGCAATTATCACACAGAACAGACAACTCTTAAGAGTTCCAAGTTAACTGGACTTCTGTGGCTGTTTTTCACCAGGTTTCAAATATTGGGTACTTTCCCTTAAAGAATGATTCCCTTCCTTGTGCATTTTTCCAGATTTTCTACCGTTACCAGTGTAATAAAGATGCTCTAAGTTTTCTTGGCAGCAGGAATTGCAGTTTTCTTCAAACCTATTGATCCTGTAGGAAGCCAGAAGCCTAATACTGTTACGTAAAGTTCCCAGAACTTCACTTGAACAGCTTTGAGAGTTTTTTCTATTTATTTCTTTTATATCAAATAAATCCATCCAAAACAACTGGTATACTCTGGATGTTTAAAGAAGATTTTGTTTGTTCATCATGCTGGTTAGAGAAATACCCAGGTGATTAAACAACTACAGTGTACCGCACCAATACCACACACATTTAATGTATAAATAGCTGCTTTCATGGGACAAAAACCTGGTAAAAATTTTATCATATGAAAACTACTCACCACAGTGGTGCATGCATTGAGTATAAGAGGAATAGACTTACAGTAAGACACAAGAACATCTGAAATTTCTTCCCTTAGTTCCTCTGGGTAAACGCATGCTTCTGGCTTTACTAATTTTACTGATGGCTGTTCATAAATACAACTGTCAGACTCTCTTCTACCAACCCCCGCTATTGGGACAGCTACCTGCCTTCCAGTGTTTAATGAACAGTGAATCCCATTAAGCCAGGTATGGGGAACTTCAAGGCCAAAACATCTGGAAGGCCACAGCTCCCATGATCCCTCACAATTGGTTATGCTGGCTAGAGTTGATGGCCATTGTAGGGCAAAACAGCTGGAGAGCCACAAGTTGCCCATCCCTTTATCAAGCTATTACCTTGGATCAAACAAGTGTGCACATAATAACAGCTCATGGGTTAAGCAACTGATGGGCTGCTGGGGACAAGCAGGAGAGAGTGGGCATCCACTTCCACTTTTAATTCGCAACCTCCAGTCGGCCCGTTTGTACGTTGTTAAGCATTATGTGGGAACCCAGAGCACTGGGTTGTTTAGCAGCTAAACAAGTAGTTATCCCAGTGGTTAACCCAACAACAAACCATGGGTTCACTTCTGGGTTGCTTAGCCCCTAAACAGCCCAGCACACTGGGTTCGCATGTCACATTCAACAACCTACAAGTGGGCCGATTGTAGGTTGTTGATTAAAAGGGAAGTGGCAGGAGGCAGGACGCTCACGCTCTCCAACTCATGCGTGACAATCCATGGGTTGGTTAAACCGTGGGCTACCGTTACATGCAAATCGGGTCATTAACCATATGTGAAAATAGGTGCAGATTTGCCAGTAAGGTAAAAATTAGCAGACCTATTACTGCTTTGAAGGTTACTTTTTTTACTCCCCGCAGTCATGGATTGTTAAATATCAGCCTGATGGTGCACCTACAAAGACTTCCTCCCTCCCTGGCAGTGGTGGCAAGTAGGGAGACAACCCCCAGCTGCTGGTGAGGTGATGGGGCATAGCGGGCAAATGAAGGTAAAACAGGTGGGATGGGCCCTGGAAAAAGAGTGAGGAAGAAGAAGTTACCAAATGGGGGGAGTCCATAAAGCTGTCATTAGGTATGGGAAAACTTTTGACCAGAGCTATTGACTATCAGAAAGATAAGCATGCAAATCTAAATAAAGGACAGATTATTGTACTATAATATTAATGGGTCTTTAAAGCTTCAGACAGTAAATATATAGTGATTTAAACAGCTAAATTGAAGGTTGCCTCCAAGTGTTTGTTACCTTATGGTCCTTACAGTCCATATGTACAATAAGGACAGAGTAGGTTTTCTTCACCTGTAGACATTTAGCTAATTCAGACTGTTAAACCACTCAGCCAGTAGTCTTAACTGGTCAAAGTTTTTTGAAAATGCATTTTTCAGAAGACTAGGCATTGGTGTTGTGTCTTTAAACAAAGTCTGATATGTGTTTGAGCTAAATTAACTGATGGAGAGTTGTATGCTGTAATCTGTGGTTTTATATGTATTTTTATGCTAATCTTTTTTATAGTAGGTAGTTTGGGGTTAGATAGCATATATGCAGTTTTGACCAGAACTATCAAACAGATGACTGTTTTCGTCCGTTGTAATTTAACCAGTACGGTTTCCCCTCTATGCTATCCTGTCCACTGTCCCTCGCAGTTCTGCTATTCAGCTCTTGTTCTTTCTGATTAAATAGTTCATCTAAAATTAACGCTATACTTTGATCTGTAGCTTGTCTCAGCATATACTCCAAATGTGAAAGATGTGATACCATGATATGTGTTTATTGTGGTCCATGGTCACTGTCTTCTTTCATGGCAGAAAAGAGGGGATCTGATGATAAAAAAAGTAGTATGAAGTCCAGTAGTCGAGAAAAACAGAGTGAAGACGCAAGCATGGACTGCAAGGAAGGCGATGCCAAGAATGAGGTCAATGGGACCAGTGAAGACATTAAATCTGAAGGTGACACTCAGTCCAATTAAAACTGATCTGATATGACCTCAGATCAGACAGAGGTAAGTGCATTATTTCAAACTTTGATTAGGGCTTTTTGTTACTGTTTAACAGTGCAGCGTAAGTATGTACAGATGAAGATGGAGCTAAGTCAAGTAAGAAGAGATACTAAAGCAACTTCTGAAGGAAAACACAGTGTAGTCCTGCAAAAACTTTTGAGGTACATTGTTTTGTATCGGCTATTTTGTAGCAGATTCATACCCCCATTAGTGTGCCTCTTGGGAACATATTTGTAATTATAGTCACCATAGAAGTTAATTATCCTATTTTTTTAATTTTTAGGGGATTTGTTATCTTTTTTTAACACTTGAACTGATTTTGTAATTAAGTCCATATTGTGTTGGTGCATCAGAAACATTTGCTTTAATACTTAATATTTGAGGCACATGTTGGACTATTTTGTTTTTATATAAACTGCTAGTATTTCTTTGTCAAGGATGTTTCTAGTTTTTTTGCTTTGCCTTGCATTCTAATGCAGTTTGTTCTGTAACTCGAGAGCCAGTAGCATTGGATTGATGGAAGTGTAGGGTTTATGAATAATTGCAGCTGACTACCATACCTCACACAGCGTTGGTGTTGTGAGCGGCCCATGAAAAGCCAAATTAAAAATCAAGGATTCAGTCAAACTAAGCAGGTACTCATGCCAGGTACTCCTTTCTCTACCCACATCCATGTTTGAATGCTGTTGCCTGTAATCTTTAAGCTTACTGTTGTGTGTTTTATTTACAAAAAGTGAAAAGGAATCTTTGTGCATATTGTGAAAATTGTTAACCTGATTTTAACTTGATTGGAATTTTCTTTCAACTGTGTGTAGGGATGCAGTGCTGCCCAGAATTAGGTATCTCTAAAGAGTATTAAATGCAATAAATACTACATAATAACCGCCTTGTTACATTCAATGCATTTCAAGTCTTTAAGAGGTATGTGTTTATAATTTCCTACTGCGTAGGAGAATTGCCAGGCAGCCATGGCACTCAGCAACATATACTGGCTACCAGACTTGGGAGGCAAATGAAAATAAAGGCCAATGTCAGAAACACCCAATAGGTATATATAAATGGCAAGAATGTATACAACCACAGTGCGTAGTTAAATGGAACTAAATATTAATCACTCATTCTTGACTGATGAGTTTTCTGGGTCATTCCTTTAAGGAATACACCCAAATAAAAACCAGCAGATACACTTATTTCCTTGCAATATAGTTAATACAGTTTCAGCATATCTCCTAAGAGCTGCTTATGAATTACAGTGCAGGCCTGTGCATGTTTATTTGGAAGTAAGCTCCATTGTGTTCAGTGAGGCTTACTCCCAGGTAAGTATGTGTAGAATTGCAGCCCTAGAGTGCAATCCTTTGAGTACTGATGTTGCACAACCTCCATTCGTTTCAGTGGAACTTGCATTTGACCCCTGTGCAAATTCTGCTGGAATACGTGAAGGCTTCCCAACAGCAATGATTGGTGAATTGTGACATCATGTTTGTCCTTAACTGTCAAATACATAGGGGTTTAAGGTGTAATATTTATGAGAGAATTTTGAAGAGTTAAGCGGGCAGCAAACAGACAATATTTAGGAATGGAAAATGAAAGTCATCTCTGTTCCTACTATCTGACTCTCTTTTCCCAACATTTTCCGTTATAGGACAACCGTGTGACAAGTCTGCGAAGAATCCTGAAGACTGCTAATATGAAGATCTGCTTTAAAATGAGGTGAAAGAAAGCTGTAGTGGCATAGAGAAAAATTAAAGTTCAGTTAGATTTTTTTAAAATAAAATTTAATTCAGGACTGTTGTGACCTCTCAGAATGCAGAGAAGGTAATAAGCAAACAAGCTACTGAGAATTTAAGTCCTTTTACCATTTTTTTTCCTATAAGACTTTTAAGATGATAAACCAACATAACCTGAACATATGGCTTGCTCAGTGTTTAATTGCAAGTTTTCATTCTTGAACTTGGAAACACAAGGAATAAATGTTTAGTATTTGTGTGAGTCAGACTAAAACAAATCCCATTTTTACAACCAGGCTATACCTAGCTTCTTGATATACCCTAATGGAAATAAAGTATCTATGAATTTCTGTTATACATTCGATTGTCATTGAGTGTTTAATATTAAATAGACTTCTTTCCAAATAAATGTATTCAAGTTCATTCTTGTCTGTTGTCCCCCCACCCACCTGTCCCCATCAAAAAGAGGTATTGGGGGCTTTTCCTTGACTGATATATACATAACTATCCAAATTCTGACCTGGTAGTTTCCTTAATTTAAAAAATGTAAATAAAGATGTAGCAAATGATATTGCAATTAGTTCATGTGATGGTGTTCTTTCCTTTTTGTACTCGGAGAAAGCCACAGTACTTCCTATGTCTTGTAGGCCCCTTCCAACCCTATGAATCTGTGTGGATCTATATCATAGTTTACATATAATCTATATCTGTTGGCAAAATCAAATCACACTTGGATAATCTTTTAGGGAGATGAGTATCAAGTTAAAGCATAAAGAGAGATATGGGAGTTTACCTTTAAAAAATTGAACTTCTCCAAAGAGGGGGCAACTGAGCTAATAAAAGCTGCAGTCTAAATGTTCTGGATTCTGTTGATTTGAAATACACCTTCTACACTTGCGCTCACCTGCTGCCATATTATGGAAACTATTCCAGCTAAATTGTAAACGTAGAAGTAGGGATAGATGGACTCACCTCCATCTGGGGATGCTGGTTGCTTGCCGAGCCACTGCCCACACCCAGCTGTTGCACAAGCCCCTAGATGGCTCAGCAAGTGACGGGCAAGCACTGTGGGGCCACCCACTACTTCCTTGAGCTGCCATCGTTATGCAAACTGGCATCGCAGGTCTTTCCAGAGAATTACTGTTGTGTAGATTGCGGCCGTAAAGGGGCCATCTATGCAATATTAAAGGCATGAATGGCCCCTTTACGCAACGTTGCATAGATGGCCCCTTTACGGCCACAATCTATACAACATTGGTTTTCCAGAAAGAACTGAGATGCCAGTTTGCATAACAATGGCGGCTTGGGGAATGATCCGGTGGCCGACCCCTCTTCATGGACCGCTCAGCAAACGGATCCGGTAAGTGCCATGTGGTTCGCAAACTGGAGTTCAGGGGGCCAAGCTGGGGGGGGGGGGGGGAGAGTCTATTGGAGTCCACCCCTATATTGGGTGCTTGCAACACCCCTACATACAAGTCACTACACAAGGTTTAGGCAACAGTTGGATCTTTGTACTGTTGATCAGAAGGGATTCTGCAAAGAGAGTAGGCAGCACAACCTGAGAGGGAGCGTGTGTGTGAGAGAGAGAGAGTGGAAGGATAATGGAAACAAGGCCATATTTACGTACTATACAGATGTTATGTGTGGAGACATATATCAGAGGGTATGCAGTGTTGGCAGGAGGAACTTTAGAAGTAGATGAGATTGTATGAAGTCACCTTACCTGTTAGAAGTAAACCATTTTGGAAAATAAGCACAGCTTTACACCACGTGAATTATGTGGTGCCTTCACAACACAGAACCATATATGGGAGACATAATAATCAGGCCTAAAACAAAGCTTTAATTAAAAAAAAACACTTAAAATCAGCAATTATCCTGTTACAAGTTGATAGTACACAAATAAAGCCACCTTGAAAACAGTTCTCTTAAGTCTACGGGGTAATGCATCACACAAATACAGCAATTTCTATTTCTTCAGTTTGCATGGCATGTCTTAACATTTTTGTACAAAACTACAAAAATAGTATTCTAAATGCATAGATTTGCTGTTACCAGCATTGCTATATAATCCCTTCTACTCATGTTTAAATAGTATACATCAACTTGCAGAACAGAAGGTGATAACGGGAAATGCTTTAAACTTATTTCTGTTGGCAGAACTATTAACTCCGTATAACAGTTAACGTTGGAATTACTCTTGGTCCATGTAGCTGGTATGGTGAGGAAAGGTTAAAAAAATGTTCTACAGCAATATATTATGAATGAAAACCATTGGGCAAGAAAAAAGTACTAAAGATTTTTTTCCCCTACAGTGTGCTTCCTGTACTCAGCTTACTTGTCTTACTGCTGTTAACCGCTACTGTTACTTAAAAGACAAGCAACTACAATAAAGTTAAGCTTATCCTGAATATAACCTCTTAACCATACAGGCCATGTTTGCATATAACAATGATAAGTAATGGGTTAATTAACCCACTGTTTGCCCATTTTGAATACGCAACCTTCAATCAGAGGTTGCTCCATGATATGTGAACCCGGACACTATGGGTTAATCATGAGTTAAACAACCCAAAGTTAACCTAACAACTAACTGCAGGTTAACTGTGGGTTGATTAACCCACAAGCCATAGTGTCTGGGTTTGAACATCACAAAACAATCTCCAGTTGGAGGGTGCATATTCAAAATGACAGTGGCACACAGCCCCAGCAAATCATAACAACTGGGTCACTGTCTCAATAAGATCACATTGCTTGACAATTCATGAGGTGCCAGACTCCAGTTGACTGAGGGAACAAGTACCTATTGGGAAAATAGTTGTGATTATTCTTTCCCACAAAGCCATTTTTCCTGTCTGCTTGTTCATTTGATACTTGAGACTTCTAAAGTGCTTGAGCTGTACAGGAGCTTAGCGCTAGCTCCACTCAGCAAATATAAACTGAAGTATAAGTGTTTTAAAAAAACACTGTATCTAAATTGAAAATATCAATTTATAAAAATATTCACTAGTAGGGATAATACAACCTTAACAAGAATGTAAGGTTTTATAGGACTTAATCCACTGCTGTAAATATTAAACTTCAATATGTCAGTTTTGCCGCTTTGGTGTTATAGCAGGGTCTTTCCATCAGTATTGTTCCTGCAGCATTTCTGAAAGGAGAACTGATGCTTCTCGCTAAAACTAGCTCCAGCTCTTGAAAATCCTGAAGCCTGCTGACGTCTTTATCCTTGAATGAATAAGAAAATAAAATTATTTAATTGATTGGGTGTAGTTTAAAGCAGTTTTAGCTGTGAAAGAAAATGATAAGCCAGGTGATAGGCTCCACCGAGATTACCAGATTGAATATTGTAAAATGCTACCTCAAGTGTCTCAGTTATGGAAAAATATTCCACTGTAAATTGTGGGAGTGGCTCCCTACCCAAGAAACAAGTTTATCATACTGACCCACAGTTTGATATGGAGCAGTATGGTGGGTTACTGACAGTAAGGTACACAATGACCACTCATTAATATGTGTAAGCTCTACTCCCCAATATACCTACCAGAGCCTTTCATGAGTAGAGCATGAAGGTCTGAAGCAGGATTTTATTTGTGTCTGCCCGAAGAGGGCTTTAGTCACTGCCATATACAGGGGAAAGATACTAGCTTTTACTTGATAGAAATATCTGTAATCACAGAGTCCAAAAACTATTTTTACCTAGTTCATAAATCTGCAGGAAATTAGAGTAATATCAAATCATGAGAATAAGTAGGGCTCGTACTGCTCCCTAGTTCATGGCATGAGCTAATTCCATTAGTACAAACAAAGGTATGTTAGCTATTAGGGCTGAGAAACTGCTTTCAGCCCAAGGTCTGAATTCAATTTTGGGGCCACATTCCAGTGATGTGTGCGGCCAAGCAAAAGGGACACTAATGGGCTAGATGAGGGCCAATAAAAAACAATCCTTTCAAGATGGAAGCCCTCTGGATTAGTGGTTCTCATGTCTGGGAATCGAGTAAATAACTTGTCCTAGCTGGGATTACACTTCTGATGCTGGAGTTATGGAGCTTGGGAGTATGCCTTGATTCATGTTTGCCACTGGAGGCCCAAGTAGTCTCTGGCTTGGCATGCTTTTAACCAACTTTGGCTCACCTGCCAGCTATAACCATTCCTGGGCAGGGATAGCCTGGCCACATGCCATGTCATGTGAATCCAGCAAGTATGGGTTATGCGAGGGTTAAACAACCCATGGTCTGTTTTCGTATGACACGACAAACACCAAGCGGGGGTTGCATATGTAACTTCAAGCCTATGGGCATTGTGACTTATTGTGGGTTAAATAACCCTTAGCGAGTTGTGGTGTGTCATCTGAACCTGGTCATTGGCTGCTACCTGAAATTTCTGGTTGGAAATGACTAGACATCTAGCCATTCTTTAGCATAAACTCCTTTTCCTGCATGAGCAAGAAAGTATTTAATGTTTACTCAGAAGAACAAGTTCAGGTCAATGGATTCTCAGAAATACAGCAGAGCTTTCAATCTGATGGTAATTTGTGCTGTCTCATGTTTCCTATACGTGGGTTTTTCCCCTACAAAAACATGTGGTTTAGGAGTTAGCTGTTTGGCATGGTCAGAAATATGAATTATTTTAAGGGCTACTAATATTAAAGGGCAGAATTTGAAAAACAATAGGTGAAATCTGGAGAACCCCTCACATGACGAGCAGGCACTTCTGCTTGCAGAAGGGAGGAGTGTTACCAATCCCAACTGAGTTTTTACTCCCAGCTGCTTTCCCCCTCCAGAGTGGCTTTTGCAGGATGTGAGGTGCTGGAGTGGGAAGGAGGTAGGAAAGCCTCGTTGCATAAATGGACATCCACTCATAGTTCTTTGGATCCTGCCCAATACTCCTTTAAACATATGCATTAATAAAATTGCGTATGGAGATAATAAACAAAATGCATGATCCAACTTTGACATGATCACCTGTTTGGTGGTGAAGGGCCCTGACGCCAGCTGCTGTTCAGGGGCAGGGAGCCTAACCTTTTCCTTGCCCCCAACAGTTGCTCTGTAGTATCTGGTTTAAAGGAATATTCTTGCACATAACGTGTGCATCTTTCGGTTTTGCAAGAGGACCTCTGAATTGGGGCTAAAACTCAATAAATTAAGAGGCACACATTTGGCATTTTCTAGAGAACAAATCAGCTGAATATAGTGCACTCTAATTATGTGTGCACCAAATAATAGATAATGGGTATCTATTGCCTGTACAAGGCCATAACCTGGGCTATTTTTTCTATTGTCTGCACTCTATGATGGATGGGGATCCATTTCCACCAACATGTCCAAAATAGAAGAATCAACATATAAACAAATACCTAAACATTTTTTTTAATCCTTACCTTTCTTACCAGTGTATTGGGTAGCTTTCTAACCTTCTCCACTTGTTCAGGATTGACACCCAATTCGCAGCAACTTACTCTGAGCAAATCCTGATAAGTCAGCTCTTTTCTGTCCAGTTCAATTTCAATGAAGTCTTTCTCTTTAGGATTCTGAACTCTTACTTTAAGCACCAATTCTGGATATTTATATGGGGGGAAAGAATGAGTTTTTAAATGAAGTTAATTACCACCAACACATAGGGAAAATGAAATGGCAATCACTTCACTGGCAATCCCAAACCCTTTTCCTTAGATGTATGCCCCACCAATTTCAAAAAGAAATTCACTACTAAGGTCTTAAACAGTTCAGCCTGTGTTATTTAGATTTGGGTTCTGTTTTCACAAAGACTGTCAGGGTCACAATCCAGGAGTCAGTGGTGACAAATTGATTTCAATGGGACTAAAGCAGAGGCTTGCAACATCTACTTTTTTTTAACTAGAACCCTGAAATCCATCAACTGCAGCCTGCTTTGTGCAAAAGCCATACACTTAGAATTCTGAGGCCAGGAATTTCTTCCAAGTACCAGAACTCAATAGAGCTCACAATCCTTCCACACAAAAATCCACTCCTTGCTACCTCAAGATTTTGTCATTTCAGAAGTAAAGGGCTGATAGAGTCAATTTGTTGCTGTTATAAATCAGAAATCCTCGCTGATCAATGCAAATTGTCCAGAGATCTACCTTCTGCCCATCCCTGTACTAATGTACACGATTCAGTTTCGTGTACTTCAGCCATGTTTTTTGTTGGCTTATGCAACCACAGATTCTCAGACAAATGTGTAAGTGATGTCAGCAGAACTCAAAAAGAAAAACTAACAGTTGGCAAAAAAAATCCTTTAAAATGGTAAAAACATAAAAAGGAACAAGCTGTGGTGAATTTGTTATTAAATTACAATTTGCATAAAGTAAAAACTAAGTGAATTCTATGGCATGGCAAACAATAACTTGTAGAAATGTATTTTAAAAACTTGAGAAAATAAGACGGGTACCCTGCCAACGTTGTTTTTTTTTAAGTTCCACTGGTTAACTTTGGAAGTACTGGTCAAGAGGCAATTGTAGAACTGCTCCAGTCCGTTAGAATTAGTTGAAAATATTAACAAGCATTTGGCAAGGGGTAGAATGAAGAAGCAAGTGGGGTGGGGGGCTAGGACAGATGGATAATAAAGATACTGAGGGCACAAGGTGGAAAAGTAACTCACAGGCCATTGCCACAAAGATCTCCTGAATTTTCTGGGTTTTCTAGCCAGTACTAGCACCCATTTAATCCTCTTGTTTTGTGGTAGCTGCTGGGGTTTAGCAGTGACATAACTTTTTCCTGTATCTGATTAGTGCCAAATCTGCTAAAAATGTCTGCATCTGCAGATTTTATGGGCCCCTGGATTTATGATACCCTTGTTGTTGTTGTTGTTGTTCAGTCGTTCAGTCGTGTCCGACTCTTCGTGACCCCATGGACCATAGCACGCCAGGCCTTCCTGTCCTGCGCTCTCTCCCGGAGCGTGCTCAAGTTCATATTCATTGCATCCGTGATGCTATCTAGCCATCTCATCCTCTGCCGTCCCCTTCTCCTTTTGCCTTCAGTCTTTCCCAGCATCAGGGTCTTTTCCAGGGAGTTTTCTCTTCGCATTAGGTGGCCGATACCCTACTCTTAAGCAATTAGATTTTAAAGCTGGCCAACTTTTCAAGATGGGTAAATGGAGTGCCACACAGGATGGTCAGAAAGCATGTGATGCCATGCTATTATTGAAGCTAAGTAGGTGGAAGACACCTTTGGGAGCAATATGTAAGTTACTCTTCAGAAGGCAAGCAGGATACAAGTATGACACACAAGACAGATAAGCAGAGGAATGTAAGGGTTTGAAATGTTGCACTGGCACAATTGTTAGAATGTCTATGCCTCATTCTTAAAATTGACACGTTTGCACTGCAGATCTGAGGGTTGGGCCACATGTGTTCCAACCGAAATCGTCGACTTTAGAAATGCTGTCTACTTCCTCTGTTACAATGACAGCACTCCTTTCAGTACACTGAGCACCTGCCAACCTTTCTGCTATCATTTCTGAGATACAGCTCCTTTTTTCTCAACAGTTTTCTCAAAAGCTTCTTCCCCACATGACTACTACTGTATGGGAAGCCACCATTTCTCCTTTCTCTTACAGTATCTGTACAGTGTGGAACCTCCGCTTCTGAACACATTACACAGGGGAAGGAAATGGGTCAATGGACCAAAGAAACACTGTGGAAATGAGTGGTGCCCAACAGCAGGGGTGGACAGAAGGTAGATCGCCAGCTATTTTAGACTTCAACTCCCAGACACCCCTGCCAGAATGACTAATGGTCAGGAATGCTGTGAGCTGAAGTCCAAAATGTCTGGAAATCTACTATCTGCTCACCCTCACACATCTACAAAATGACTCTGCATCAAGAACCAGTTAAGGAAGCAGGCCTATCTTGAGAACACTCCCTTTAAGAAAAAAGAATTTTTAAAAAGCAGCTACGAAGTACAGCAGGTAGTGATGCACACCATAATTTGCAGCTAGCCGTTAAAAAAGTGTTATAATGGAAAATGACACATTTCAGTACCTTGCATATTATATGGGAAAGTTCCTGTGAGAAGCAGTGGGTGTAATGGCAGAGCAGTGCCCATGCAGGAGCCATTTGCTTGCTGAGGTACATGGTGTCTAGATACTGCTGAGGTAAATAGAGCTCTGTTGTGACATGTAGGTGAGGGATAAACAGGGCAGCTCTGGCCTTCAGGGCTTGTGCATTCTGGTGCTCCTGTGCTGATGGGAGCCGTGAGCGCCCCTTCACGGCGAAATTCAATTTCTTTGCGCAAAGAGTTGGGTGTGCAAACATTCTCATCTTGAGTTGCTGATAAACAAGGACTAGGCTCACCCTCAAATAAGGAAGAGATGGCTGTGCTAGGGTCCTTGGGTGGTGCCAAGGTATCAAGGACACTGTTCCTTTCTTGACTGTAAATGTAAGGGAATGGCAGGTGGGTCAGATAGTTCGCAACAGTTGGCAGCTTTAAGTCATTCGCTTCTTGATTATCGCATTCTTCCACTTCAGGGGAGGCTGGGGGAAAAGAAAAATAGAGTATTTTAAGCATCTTGTCCATTTAAAATCATAACAAAGAGAATTCTCATATGCTTTTCAGAACCACAAGAATTAATACCTGATATCTGTAAAATCATAAATGGCTATTTTTAACCTAAAAAGGAAAAGCAAACACCTTTCAAAGAACAGATGAAAAAATGGACAGGGCAATCTTAACCCTGATCTCTCAGAGCTCTGACTTCAGGGCCTCTGAGTTATCCAAACCCTTACTGGACCCATGCCAGCAAGGTGGAAGGGAGGGAGGAGTGGTTTTTCTGTCTTTTTTCTCCTCCCTAGCCAGAGTTTTTCTTTCTTTTAACTGATTCCCTCGCTTTGAATTAATGTACGCCAGGACTGGTGTAGATTATTAGCTGGTTTGGGGGCGTGGCTGGAGGCCAGGAGATATCCCACTTTTCTTTATGAAATGAACTCAAAGCAACCTCCAAAAAGAAATTATGACATACTTAACACATGATACAAACAGTTCAAGTTACTAAAATCAATTTTATGCAATTAAACCAAGAGCAGGATAAAACAATTCAGCATACAGAGAGGCAGTACTTTAACCCATACTAAAAGTGAAATAAAAAGGTCTTAGCAGCCTGACTGAAGCTTAATGGAGTTAGAACCAGTTAAACCTATGTGCTATGTACTCCTGCAGGGAATCTTGGGACAATTCTAGGACTTAGAATAAGCCTGTTCACACATAATGGTGGCAAATCATGGGTTAATTAATCAACCCACAATTTGCCACAGTATGTGCCTGATGCATGCTGCTACTGCTTTACATAATTTACCTCTGATCAGCTTGATTGCAGGTCGTATTGTGACATTAGAGCCTGGGCCATGTTTCCACGACAATGGAAGGAGAAGCTAATGGAGGAGTACCAGATTTTTAAAAAGAAATAGGCTTTGCTGTGAGCAGGGTTCCATGAGCCAATTCTCCGCAGCAGTAAAAATCACTTCACAGAACATACTTCCTGGTGGGGGTTGGCGTGAATGTCATCTGACTGGCAAGGGCTGCTCAACCAATAAGAAAGGCTTCCTCTCCCCCCCCCCATTTTATCCTTTCCCCTGAAAGTGCAGATGCACCTGCATTTCAGGAGCAGGCCTCAATGAGCGCAATGGGAGTTACTTCTGAGGAGACACTAATGGGTTTGTTGTGGGAAAGAGAGGAGTAAACACAAAGACAGAAACCAGCCCCCATTGTAACCTGCAGGATATCTAAAACGAAGCTGTGAAGTACTTACTTCCTAAAGCAGTGAACTGGAGCCTTAATCGCTGAATCACACTTAAGGAATTAGGCTTTAGAATGTGCCATTTCAATTGAGGGGGAACCTCTTTAAGTTCTGATGTGGGATTCAAAGGCAAGCCACATTCAGCACAATGGGAGTTACTTCTGAGGAGACACTAATGGGTTTGTTGTGGGAAAGAGAAGGAAAACAGCCCCCATTTTAAAGCACAGGATCTCTATAAGGAAGCTGTGAAGTAATTACTTCCTTAAGGCAATGAATCGGAGCCTCAAGATCATGCTTAATCACACTTAAGGAATTGGGCTTCAAAATGTGCTGTGTCAATTGAGGGGTTTCTCTGTAATTTCTGTGGGCATTCACAGGGTAAGACTCATTCAGCACAATGGGAGGAAACTCCCCTTGACTAGGGTCACAGTGAAAGGCACACCCCTGGGCAGAGCTAGCATACCTGAGGTCAATGCGGGGGTTGGGGCACACAGCAACTATACTGGGGAGAACCCAACTTAAGGAAAAGAATTGGATGTCAAGCAGTCTTAGGAAATTTGATTTTTCTATGATAAGCTCCCGGGTGGCTACTGGATGGCCATGATGGCATGTATCTACCAACCTGAACACGCAGCTGGCTCAGAGTAAATCACTGATGGAAACACCACCTGGACACTATGGGTTATATGTGGGTTAAACAACCCATAGAACTAATTGTAGGTTAACTGTGGGTTGTTTAACCCACAAATAACCCATAGTGTCCAGGTTCGCACATCATGAAACAACTTCTGATTTGGTTGATTATGCAAAGCAGCAGCTGCAGATGCTGGGCACATGCTGTAGCAGATTGTGGGTTGATTAATTAATCGGGTTTGCCGCCATTACATGCAAACTGGGTCAATCTCAATTTTGATATGGGAATAACAGGGCCCAAAAGACATAGCTGGCACCCCACAGAAATTGAGAGTGCTCACTAGATTCTACAGCCAATGAGAAGCTTCAGCAGACCAATGGAAGTGGAAAGGGCAGGGCCAGTCCAAGACATGTTGCTTGTCTGAGGCAGAACAGTAAATGGTGCTCCACCACCACCAAGTCAAGGCAGATAGTTCCCAAAGTGAGCCAAGTTATTTTGCCACCTGAAACAGAAAATTATACAAGCACGTCTCCCGCTCCCTGGCAGTAAACATGGCAATAACAATAAACTAACAATCTGCTGTCCTTTCATGGCACCCAAAACCAGCTGCCTGAGGGGGCTGCCTTATTCTACCTAATGGTAGGGCCACCCCTGGGAACAGGTTCTCGGGGGGTAAGAAATCTGAAAACAGAGCTGTGATAACCTCTTAGAGGAATGGGAAATAGAAATAACCTCCTATCTTGGGGAAAGGAATCCCTTATTATCCTTATACACTTTTACTGACAGCTCAAATTACATGCTACTGGGCAAAAGAATAGCTATGAGAGACATCTCCCTGCACTGTAGCAATGGAGCAAGTATACAACATATTTTTTTAAAAGTTATAAAAGGAATTATCCCAAGTAACATATTCATGAAGGTTTAAAAAACCCCTAAATAAAACAAAAACTTTAAGATACTGAACATAAAGCCCAAATAAGGTCAGATCCCCACCGTGTAGCTCACACTTCCATTATGACCCTCATTTGAAATCTCTGATGAGTGTAAGACTGACAGTATAGGTCTCTGCTATGAAAATGTTGTCCATCTAATGCATTACATTAAAAGTCCATAACATATTTTTTAAAAAGACAAATACAAAATGTCACGTGTACCTCCCAGAATATTTCTGATTTCTTTTTTTGAAGTTAAATGTGCTGCTAGCTCTCCATTAATTGTTAAAATCTCTTTATCAGCTCCAGAGTCCAGCAGGTAAGCAACCACTTGAGGGTGGTTCCGTTTGCAAGCCCAGTGTAAACAAGTCCTAAGTAAAAGAAAGATATTGGTTATTTAGCCTCTATAAATCTCTGGAGCTCAACATGCAGCCTGCAGATGCCATTAATGTGGTCTGTACCCCTACTGTCAAAACTGCATTCTCCCTCCCCCCCCCTCCCCCCACAGCCAGTTGACTAGCTGTTTGGCAGGCTGGGGAAGTGCAATTTACAGAAGGAGGACAGCGGGCGGACAGGGTCATCCCCATGCACCCTCCTCCCCATCATAGCTGTGCTCCCCCCAACCCACTAAACACCTCTTTGGTGGATTGGGGCAAGTACAGTTGTGATAGGGAGGATGGCAAACAGGATTGACTCACCATGCAGCATTGTCCCCATCACAATTGCACTGCCCCAGTCTACCAAACAGCTGTTTGGCAGGCTGGAGGAGCATGAGTTACATAGGGAGGACAGCACTGGTAGAGTTATCCTCACACACTATCCTTCCAATTTAATTTGTGCGTGCGTGCGTGCTCACATGCACATGCATGCACAGAGATGGTTTTCACTGAGGAAAGCTGAGGAGTGCACTGACTGGCATATTCTTCAGTAGTTCCCACAGTCCAATCAGCTGGGCAGCTGAGCGGGGGAAGAGTATGCGTATTGGTGTGGGGAAAGGATGTGTTGTAGGGAAATAATCTGGCCCAAAAATCTATTTGGACTCTTTAAACTTAAATAACAATATCCCCATTAGAACAGGTCCCCTACAACCCTGCCTAATGGGGATATGTTGGATTTGTAGGCTATGACTTGCCCAGACAGCAGCGTGACTTTATAATTAGATGCTCGTATGATTAGGTTGTGTTTTAAAACATTAACAAAAATCAGATATATTTAAGACAATTATAGAAAGAAGATGCCATCATGGTAACAGTTAACAAAGTTTTAGAACAGGAAGATGAAGACATTAACTTACAAGCTTAGAAAAACAGACATTACTAGTTTTTGCAGTGTTCTGCTAGCAGAGGTGATTCTCTGCTGGGAGTGACCCCACCTTCTGCTCTTATAGTTTTACATTTAAACATGATATATGATGTGATTGGTTAGCCCAAGCTCTTTACATCTGTCCATATCAGCCATTCACGTCACTTGTTTATCACCCCTTTCTTTTAGGGAACTTTGTCTACACCAGTTGCACTCTTGGCTATGTTAATGTACTCCACCCTTAACCACAAGATGTTGTTGTTGTTCAGTCGTTAACACACCTTTTAAATGAGTAATCAGGTTTGGACAACACACCGTTATTTAACCCATGGTGAGCTGCGGCACCCACAGACGCCAGGTTGAATATGCAATCCCCACTTGGCTCGGGTGGCAGTTATAATTATTATTCTCAAAACCAGACTGATGTGTTGCCAGGCTAATAGCCCTGAATGTGAGTGCAGTGAAGCACATAAGTGTCAAGTGTTAATGGAAAACCCACTCATAGCAACCATATAGGATTCAGAGACCAAAACAAAAACATGCTATCTACTGCAGTGGCCAAATGACTTTAAAGCTACTCCCTTTAATTCGATGTGGTTTAATATTCTGGGGATTCACACTTTTTAAACCATATTGTCCTTTGCTTGCATTCACACAGTTATACAAAAATCCTTCCCATGAATCCTTGTTCTCATTTGAAGTGATCAGATAGGATTGGTGGGGCTGTAGCTACAAGTTCAGTCCTTAGTATTTAGAGATGCCTAAGGTCCTGGAAAGCCACTGCGAGTTGACATAGACAATATTGGGCTAGATCAGCCTTCCTTCCCACCTCCAAATGTTTTGGACTTCAACTCCCATCAGCAGCAGCCAGCATGACCAATAGCCAGGAGTTGTAATCCAAAACATTTGGAGGGCACCGGGTTGGAGAAGATTGGTCTAGGATCCAGCTGGACCAATAGTCTGACTAAGTAAGGCAGCTTCATATGCATGTTTGTATGGTAACACCTTTAATGTTTTTAGATTTGGGTAGTTTTAAGGGGAGCAGTATAGGAACTCCCCGCCACAGAAGCAACATCAGATACTCATTCCATACAACTGGAGTTCCAATTTGCCCAACATCTGCAGCACTTCTCTCATACAAGAATTTACAGCAGGAAGTAATAGATGGAAACTGTGCTTGAGCTTTTGGGAGAAACACAGGATTATATTACTTCATCATTTGCTTTCTGACCACTGGAAGCTGAGTAACATAGTGACTAAGGGCCATACTGCACAACTACATGTTATTCAGGAGATCTGTGACTAGATCACAAAGGGTGGGGAGAGGATTGGATCAGAGCACTGGGAAAGGGTTTTTAAAACTCATGATTTAAAAAAGTAATAATTTCCCCAAGCTCTCCCTCCCCCTCCCCGTTTGTCCTGCAGCGGACTGCTGTGCTCTGAAATGCCTTAAAGTGGAAATAAAGAGGTTGGGAGAACCAACTGCAGATCTCCTGCATAATGTGTAGATTGGCCTTCAGAGTGTGAGTTGTCATTCCCCAAATCTTAGCTCCACCAATTTTTATCTCTCTTCGTATAGTACTTAGTTGTAGGTTCTCTATAAATAATATTATTACATATCTTCAATACTGGGGGACATAATCATACTTGATCTGTCTTGGATAGCTAAAGCACATCGAACACTCCGCCGCTGCCCCCCCCCCATTAAAAAAGTATACAAATGTTGGATGTCATTAAGAATGACTGTGATGGGTGATATGCAAAAATATAGGTGTGATTGCTCATCCTGAATGCATTTCCCAGAGGTCTCTGGAACCAAAGCTTGACAGGAGCCTCTACGTCGCTCAGAGTTTCATAACCAAGCAGTCCGTTGCCAGGATCTACCCGATGTTTGGCCCGCCCGTTTTTGCCAGACGCTGGTGGGGGCCTGCCCCCTTTTGTGAACCGCATCTGGGCGGCGGGCAGAGGAGAAGCAGCGGGCGGGGGTGCTTTGGGGGAAAGGCGCGCGCACCCTGGAGCGCTATTTGCGTGTAACGTGCTTTGCTGTCGCCGTCGGGGTTGCCCCGCCATACCTATCCTGTGACGGGGTTGGGGAGTGGGGCGGTGGCTGCAGTGGGAAGGGGCACAGCACGGAGGAGCCGGGGAGGAGAGGAAACGAGGGGAGTCTTACCAGCCATTGACTTCATTCTGGGCATTCACCTCCACCCCCTGGCGGAGCAGCGTCTGCGCCTCCTCGAGGTCGCCCAGAGCAGCGGCTTCCCTCAGCCGCTCCTCGAGATGGCCGCTCATCCTCTCGCCCCCCTCCCCAGCGCCCCCTGGCGCGGCTGCCCGGCCCAGACGTGCCCCTTCGCCCCCCTCCCCGCACGCACGCCCAGACCCTGCGGGGCGAAAGGCTGGGCGCGAGCGGGAGCTGCTGCGGCTCCGCGCCCGGCTCGCCCGTCTGCGGGACTCTATTCTCGGTGACACACCCGGCGGAGGCCCTCTGGGGCCTGCGCGCCCGCGCAGCGCGTGGCAGCTCCACAGGCAGCCTGAGGGAACGTTGCTCGCTCCGGAGGCAGCCAAATCCCCCCGAGCAGGGGGGGCCTGTTCACACACCACACCCACCACCGACGCCGCATTAAGGAACGGGCAAGGCGGGCAGCCGGGAGGGCGTCCCTCTCCTGGTCCACACGGGATTAGTGATGCTAAGCCCCGTTTCCTTGGCAACAACGAAATCGGTTGGGCAAGGCGCGGGGGTGGCCATGCCGCTCCATAGCCAGAGCCAAATGCTCTCACAGCAGCGAATTCTGAACAGGCGTTTCAACAATATACTTCAAAGCTTACTCCTAAGGTAGCTTTCTAGACTACTTCCGAAGGCTTGCACCCCCATGTAACATACAAATTGGCAGTAAGGTAATTCTGTACTACCAACAGGCTAGTCCGAATTACACGTTTGCCATGTTCAACTCATTCCCCGCCTAGTAGTTGGAGGGGGTGTAGTCAGAGAATAAAACCCCAGTTTGGGGTGCTATAACACTGTATTCCTCCAGTATAAGATCCTGCTTTTGAATGTGTCAATTTGGTATTCTCCAAGCCACACAAAAAGCAAAGGTAGCTGTGTGGGCCAAAAGAAAACATTCCAAAATCCATGTTTGGTGGAGATGTACACTAACCACAAGATTCAGTTCAGACCCCAATTCAGTGATTCAGAAAATAGTCCAGTTTGGAAAACAAGACTGATTTGGAGGCTGCCTGATTTGACTCAGGACCAAACTTGAATCTCAATTCCAAACTCTGAAGCTTCATGCCTTCCATTTATTGACTATAACTGGACATCAACAAATGACTATGGGTGTCTCCATATTAGCAACAACAACAACAAAAACCCAGCACAACCCCTGCATCCTTACAGAGGCTTTCTGCCTTTGGTTTCTTTGTGGGATTAGGAGGGGCTCCTTTACACTGCAGACATGTGGTTTGAATCAAGGGAGCGCCTCCCTCTTCTGAGTAGAATTGGGATGGGGGGTCAGATGTGTCTCCCTTCGTTGCAGGGAGGCATTTTACCCTCTTCTTTCTCCAATCCAGAAATGTGCTCAAGTATTTACATGGCAGACATGTGGTTTGAATCAAGGAAAGTCCCTCCTCAACAAGTTCATAGTGCTGTGCTGGCATTTCACACTGCTGATATCCTGTGGGTTTTTAAAAATATTCCACTTATCTCTGATTGAAAGTGGGATAAACGGGAAAAGGCGCAGGAATGTCCTGGAGATTGACAACATCGTGTAAAGGACCCACAAACTTCTGTGAGTGGCCAATCACAAGTGTGCAATAAATCACTCGTCTAGAGACATTCTATAACTCTCTTGCTCTTTGACAGGATTGAATTAAATGTATATGCATAGTAGCCCCTTGGGAGGAAATGCAAAATTTCAGACAAATAAGTACAAGGGGATTGTGCTAGATGCCTGCACATTTTTATTTTTTTAAGTGAACTGCCAGTCACTTTTTAAAAATTTCTTGGTAGAATTGGATGAAAATCGCAGGCATGGTTGCCTCTTCTGAGGGGATCAAGCCTGCCATGTTTCAGATGAAGAGGCTCGGTTTTTTGTACAGGATCCGCCTTTACAATTTGGGCATTTCCAAAACTCGGCCTCTATATTCTGAGGTAGCTGAACAATGCCCCCTTAAGCATCTGGTGAGTTGGCTCCATGCCAGGATACCTGAACAGGTTTATCTCACCCTCTTGTTCTCCCGTACATATCCAAAAACCTAAGCTGTTGCTTTTTAAAAAAAATTATAATGGCCTAATTGGTTCAAACTGGCTGGCTCTTTTAAGATGTAAAGTTAGAGTTGTTACAAAGGTACGTCTTGCCACTAAGTAATTTTCTGATTTTCTGACTAGATGACGGACATCAGAAATAGAAGTATTGCATTACTAGACAAAGCAACAATCAGTCTCCACTAAGAAGCCACCTTTTATTGAACTCAGATTCCCATAAAAGCAAAGGTTTGCTCACCCCTCTAAGGGCGCAATCCTATGGCCGCTAGTCAGTGGCTAGACAGCCATAGGAGTAGTCGGTTCCTGGGAACCGACCTTGGAGCCCGCACTCCAAGGTCCGTTCCCAGAGAACTGACCTCTACCCCCTCCCGCACTGCCTCATAGGCAATGCAGATCGGCCCCGCACTCCGCGCTCGGAAGAGCAGCATGGAGTGGGGGAAATGGGGCGTTCCTGGGGGTATGCCAGGGCAGTTGGAAGTGCCGGTACAACACTTCCTATGTGTCACCCGGCCGACGCTTCCCGCACTCTGAGGTCCTGTGGCTAGACAGCCAAAATCAGCTGTCTAGCCATGAACACAGGGTGGCAGGAGTAGGGAGGAGATATGCTCCTCACCACTCCTCCCACCTTGCACTGGATAGGTGGTTGCCCCAGAGATCGGGGGTTACCATTGATCATGATAGGATTACTCCCTCTGCCTTCCTAATACCATCTAATCAGAGGCCAAGGTGCTCCCTCTCAGACCATTCGCTCTCTGAAATGACCTCTGCATATCCTCTGGAACCCAAAACTCTACCCAAATAGATAATGTGTAACTAGATAAGTTAGACTGACTTTACTGTTTTTATTTCAAATTCTGTGTGCGTTGCCTTCCCTTGTCCTCCCCTTCCGCCATGACTGCCCTTTCCTTTCTCCCCAAATAAACTCTTTTTTATATTTGGACATTTGGCTGTGTTATTTTAAAAGGTTATTTCTCACTAACAACTCTTCTCCACACAAAGGACTACATGGTTACAAAACTGCTGTTTGTGTTCTTCAGATTTTTACAAGGTGTTAAATTCTGTGTTTCCTTTGAACAAGAAAATCCAAAGCACCTTTCCCTTTATTCTTCCCTTAGTGCTGGGCTGAAAGGAGGGCTCCTTGACAATAGGGTTCAAGCAATTTCCCAAGCAGCTGTACAGACCAGGTTGTGTCAGGATGTGTCCTGACTAGCGGCAGCCTATCATTAATTCAGCTTTGGGGAAACCTTGCAAAAGAAGAGATCCATCAGTAAGGAAAGTCATCCCCTGTCCCAGTCTGTAACTTCCCTCTATGTTCTTTGTGGGCAATTTTTATGAAAATGGCAAACAACAGCATAGAGTTGCCCTTGCTCAGAAACCTGCAAAATTTTGGAAGGACAGGCACAGTGGTTTTTCAGGAACAGGAGTCTTCAGATTTTTTTTTTTGCAGGGGGAAGACTGATCCCCCCCCCCTATGAGTGTGTTTTTTGTTTTGCCATTTTGTATGAAACATGCAAAATTACAGAAAGATAGGAGCAAGGCATAGGGAGTTACATTGAATGAAATACAATTTAAGGCGCTCTCTCTTTTTTGTTTTCTGCTAAATTGGCACAGAAAGTGAAATAGGACACAAGTAGTTCATGACTGTGGAGCATACAGTGGCAGGGCAGAAGGACTTGAACATTCAGCAAGCACCCAGTGCTACACCTTCACTAGCAAAGAGCACTGAACACTGAAACAGTCCTGCCATATGTTACTTCAGCATCCCTGATCTGAAGCACTGAGATTGGAGAGCCATCTGTTATGACTAGAAGCTTGAGCTGCCAGTCACAAAACTACACCCCTCTCCTCTCCTCTCCTCACCCTGGCGTTTTCCTTATACAGAGAGCTTGGGGAGAAATGTTTTTTGCACACACACTGTCTATGTCTCTGTGTCCCTCCAAATCCAAATGGCTAACAAAGCTTTGAGAGGGTTCCGATTCTGATTTAGTCCACTTTGGAGGAACCCCATTTTGATTTGGACTTCGCCTGAATGAGTCTGATTCAGTTTAGGATTTGAGATTTGGCCAGATCAGAAGCACATCAATAATATTTGGGCAATGTATACTCTGTGAGACAGGGACCTGTCTATTTTGCTTATGTTACACTGTAATGTATTAAAACAACAATGGAGTAGCGGTGCTGTGGGTGAGGCATGTGTGAAAAAAATGCTTGGCGTTTTCTACGTAGGGATGCTGGAGAAATTCAAGATGGAGTAAAATGAGCTTGGATTTCTAAGAATCCGACCTGCAGAATTTACTGCGGAGTACCCCACTCTGGCTGTGCAGAGTCCGTGGACTTTTGGATGATTTTTTTTACTTTCCTGAAATTTATGCATATAAATCCATAGAAAAATATGTTTCTGCTGAGGAAACGTTGAATGGATGGGGGACAATACACCAAATGTTACGTACTGAGGTAAATTATGTAAATACTTATGTAAATACAAAAATATTTCCATATTTTTCCACACGATGGTGAAAAAATATTCACATCTATCTGTGAGCAGTAGGGATGTACGAAAGTCACTTACCTTTTCGCGGAATTGATTCAAGGGGGGAGGCACTCCGTCCCTCCCCCTGGAATCCTCAATGGGGGGGAGGCGATCCGGTCCTCCTCCCCGGAATCCTGCCCGGCCGGCTCTGCTCTGCGGCAGCTCCACAGAGCAGCCAGCCAGGGCCGTCCACAGCCGGACTTCCAGCCGTGGACGGGCTGCTGCGGCCGCCATTTGCATCCTTCCAGACTGCTGTGATAGGCTATGTAAGTATTTACATAGCCTATCACAGCATGCCCCCCCCAAAAAAAAATGGTGTACGCAAATGACGGTGGCTACGGCGGCCGCCATTTGCATTCCCTATTTTTTGCCGTTCTAGCCTACGTAAATATTTACGTAGGCAATTACAGTGAAAAAAAGGGAACCGCAAATAGCGTAGTGGGCGCTATTTGTGTTCCTTTTTTCCCCCCACCGTTTTATCCTACGTAAATATTTACGTAGGCAATTACGGCGAAAAAAAAAAGAAACGCAAATAGCACCCACTACGCTATTTGCGGTTTCCTTTTTTTTGCCGTAATTGCCTATGTAAATATTTACGTCGGCTAGAACGGCAAAAAATAGGGAACACAAATGGCGGCCAGCATAGCCGCTGCCATTTGCGTATGCCGTTTTTTGAGGTGTGGGGCATGCTGTGATAGGCTACGTAAATACTTACATAGCCTATCATGGCAAAGACCAGGATTGAAATGGCGGCCGCAGCAGCCAGTCGAAAGACCAGCCGCCGCTGCCGCTGCCAGCCCCACTGCCAGACCCACCGCCGTCCAGAACATCCGCCCCAGGTAAGCCTCGTCCCGGGGGGAATCCGCAGGGGGGCGGGGCGGCAGGCCATTCTGCCACGGATTTCGGGGGGCCAAATGCCAGTGCATTCGGCCTCACTGAAATCCGTGGTGGAATTCTCCACCATCCCTAGTTAGCAGATGACGGAATGAAAGGTGCCTGACAATCCGCAAAACACAGACGGAGCGGATTTTACACAGTCCATACATCCCTATTGCAAGTCACTTTCTCAAGCCACTAGAGGTCACAATAGAACAATAAAAAGAGCTTCAAAAGAAAAGGCTAGTTTTGCTATTTCATCAAAAGCTGGTGAAATGTTTTTCTACATTGTTTACAGAAGTATTTTTTTATGGAAGTACACTTCCATAGAGTTTATAAATGTAACAATGATGGTATAACCTATGGTAAAAATAATGCATCTTATTACTTCAAAACCATTTACGTTATTTTAAGAGGTCTAACCCCATACTGTTTAATATTTAAGGATAACAGTATTCTTAGTTTACCTCCGTGGTTGATTATGAATTATTAGGACTCTTCCTTAAAACACCCTGCCATCTTTCTCTCTTCCTTGTTTCAATGTTTTGTTTTGAAATATATATTTTTATTAATAAATTAGGCTGTCAGATACTTTTTAAAATCATAGTTATATGTCAAGATGATGTGTAAAGAGAGTTGCCACCTTTTTCATTAGGCCTGCTCCTGTGACTCTTAACAGTAGCGTGACACACTGAAAATTAGCAGATGAATCTTTACCCATCACCTATCTTTATATTATGAAAACACTACTGAATTTCCAAGTGTGAGACTGGTATTAAAGACACAAGAGCAGAGCCAACTCTTTGTCTGCTCTTGTCCAATAGCAAAAAATGTGTGTTCCTGATTTTGCTTGCTGAGAAATTCTGAAAACCTGAATATAGTAACAAAGCACACAATAGTGTTTTTTCATTTCTTTTTTAATATAATTTGAAATAACTTAAAGCAGAGGTGGACAACCTGGGCCCTCCAGATATTTTTGCCTACAAGTCCCATCAGCCCTACCCAGCATAAACAATGGTAAGAACTGATGGGAGTTGTCAGCCAAAACATCTGGAGGGCCAAAAGCAGCCCATCCCTGACTTAAAGGGACCACATTCCAATTTTTTAATTTTTTGCCAGATTATTATATTTTGAATTCTTGTTCTTCTCCATCAGCATATCTTCAGCCTACACACAATTGTGAAAATTAGTCTTTGTTTCATTAATCAGCTTCTGTGTTCATCCTTTGAAGAAAAGTATCCAAGACTTGCACATATGAATACGTGATCTGATAATAAGTTCTCTTATTTGTTTGGGGACTCCTCTTACATGTTGCCCACAATCACAACTGTTTGAACTCCTGTTGTCTTTGACTCACACATACTCTCATAGTACTCACAAGAAGGATCTCCACGCTCTCCCCCAGAAAACCTCATACATTTCACTATTTTATTGCTGGAAAGACTGACCTGTATCAGGTTAGTTTGGGAAGGGGAAATGTGTGTGACAGTGTGTGTATAGATGTGTGTGTGCGCACGCACGCAGCCCCCAAACCAGCATCACATGTGGTCCTCAGGGGTGAAAAGGTTGTGCACCCCTGCTTTACACTTAAGATTGGTCCCCACTCTCTCAGTTTTTCAGAAAAGGGTTGAGACACATTTCTTTAATTTGGCCTTTTAAATTCTGAGTTGTGGCTTTAATGTTGTTTCAGTGTTGCTTTTATTTTGCTTTATGTATTATTGTTTTTATTTGAATTGTTGCACATCACCTCGATGACATTTGTGGAAAGGTAGTATATAAATATTACTAAATAAATATTGGTATTATTACTAAATAAATATTAGTATTTTTGCTTTGCCAAATCACTCCTCTTGGAACTTCTGTCCTCTCAATTTCCTTGGCAAATGACCTTCGTGCATGGAAAATGCTCTTCATAAAAGCCCATCACATCCCAATAGATGTTATCTTATCGGGTGACCGTTACATCTCATCATCAAGTGAGTGGCTATAGTGTACAGGACACACATACACCACACACTGAAGGAGAGGAAACCTTCTGAGGTTCACTTTCAACAGTAGTTAATTATGCAGTGTTCTTTTCTTAGGCAGTAAGATTTTCCCACTCACATAAATCGGTGGGGGAGAAGATTAGTGGAGTGTTTACTTGACTTCAGGCTGCTGCCTGCGGCTGCTGCTCTACTTTCCTGTGCTGTGATCCTCTGAATGACCCAATATTCTTACAAACTAGAACTCTCAGTTCATTTCAAAAGTAAACATGCCATATCACACCATGTTTATTTTTTCTTTTGTGTTCTTCTCCCCCACCCCCCACCCTCTTGGCCCTTTTTTTCCTGGTGAGTGTTCAGTTAAGCTCTGAATCCTGTTCTCTAAAGTATTTGCCCCATACACAGCTCTTTTTTCTCAAAGTGATTACTTGAATATGCAATGAGCAAACATACGCCGCCTTGAATGAGGAATCTGATTTGCCAACCTCTTTCAATTTAAGTTAAATTCATCAACAGTTTAAGGTATACATCAAAATAAAGATTCACTGGAGCTGATATTAAGGGGAAATTGCTGGACCTCAAACATCTATGATGATGATGACAAATGTTTATTACTACTAAACAGCACAAAAGCTAGATACTCTAGAAAGCGCCTTCTTAATCAAAATACAATACCCATTCACATGAATGTTTCTTCAATCTGTGTGTTGCTGTTCTTCGGGGGGGGGGGGTCTCAAAGCAGCTGCAATATGAGTAGATTATAGATCACCAGTGTGGGAAAATTGTTAAGAGTGTTTAACTTAGCTCAGGATGACCTGGGTTCACTTCCTCAAACAGCCATGAAGCTCAATGGGTAATCTTGGGCCAGTCACTATCGCTAAGCCTAACACACCTCACAAGACTGTTGTGAGGATAAAGGGGGGACTATACATGGCTCTGAGTTTTATGGAGGATGGGTGGGATAAAATCAGGCAGATAGACTGCAGTGGGGAAGGGGTGCGTCACTCTTTCCCTGCAGGCTGTTTGCCTGTCAAAATCGCCTGCCCCACTGCTTTTTGCCCTGAGTGGAGGAAAGCTGGGTACCCATATCGCTTGCCCTGTAGGGCAAATAGCAGTGTTCAGAGGAATTTTGACAAGAACCAAAAGGCCTCAAGAAAGAGTTAAGCACCCACTCTTCTCCTCCCACCCTGCAAACGTCTGCTCCAGATTGCAGCTGCTTTGGGTAAAACAAAAACAAGAACCTCAGGGAAAACATCGACATGACTGAGCATCCAGGCGGTTTGACCCCAAGTCTAAAGAAAGAGGAGGAAAAGATGACAATAGAAAAAACTAAGAAAAGAAAATAACTGTTAAAATGTGATTATGCAAAGATCTTACCATTTAAAAAAACCACAAGCTTATTGCAAAGAAAATGTCCCTTGTGTCTGTTTCTGTAGCAGAACTGTTATCCCAGACAGCTGAATGGTACCATGGCAAGGGCAGCCCTGTGCTCAGGCCTATGTGCTGACATGATTGTGTCAGTATGGGAGGCATAAGCATGTAAAATAAGCAGGAGGGATTGCGCTGCAACCAAATGAAGAAAATAGATATAAATTGCTTCCACAGTAGAGTCGTTAGTGTTGTAGCTGTTGCTGCTGCTACTACTGCTGAGGCTTTGCTTTTCCACAATTAGCTGGAAGTGGAATTAAATGGAGGAAATAAATACCACAATATTATCCAACAATGCCCTTCCCCATAGTGAACATCCTCCTGTAATGTGTACTCCCAAGCAAGCCCTATCCAGCAAAGGCTTCCCAGCAATGTGAAGTTTCTTTCTTGTAGGTCCAGCCTGTTTTACTACATCCTGATTAGTGATGGTGGGAGATTACTGATGAATAACTTAATTCCCCAATGTCATTAATTACTTATTTCCAATCTTTCTCTCTCCATTACTTTTTAAATAGTGAAATACAGCTGTTCCAGGAAAGCAGACATCCTCCTCAATCAACAGTGTTGAGTGGCTGCCTGGTTGCCTGTGGAGAGACATGGTATTATAACAAATAATGGATAGCAGCTGTAACATGTGACTGCATGCTAATTTGAGTTTGGCAAGGACTTATTAGATAGAGGGTTCTACTAGCTAGGTGCTCTTCAATTCTGAATCACCCAACCCCCTTCCCCACTCTCCCATTAATAGTCCCCCTGATGTCATCATTGGGACAATGACCTGGTTTCGACAACACGGCCAGCTCATCATGGATTATTTAACCCATGATGAGCCTCGGCATATGCCAGGCATGTCCAGCCGCCATTTTGAATAGGCAAACCCCAATCAGGGCAATCTGGGGTTGCGCCATATCATGTGAACCCAGCCATCATGGGTTATTCAAGGGTTAAACAACCCTTGCATAATCCTCAATTAGTAGTAGGGTTATTTGATATACTAGTGATGTAGTACTGATCCTATCCCCAGCAGGTACAAATCAAGGATAGGATTAAACTATTAATTTCTCTTCGTTTGTAATTAAATAGTGAAAACCTAATGAATTGGAGATGCTCACACAGCCAGAACTAGTCAAAACACCACAACAGCATGACTGGGACACCGTTGCAAATGCAGCAGTATGCATATTTGCATGCATCTAATGTAAATCCATCATTATCAGCTTTATGCACTCACTGTTTGTATGGATGAGATCCTGTAACTCTGCAGAAATATTATAGGCTGGCTTACTATTTGTATGGTAGAGAATAATAGGGATGTACGAAAGTTCCGCCACGGATCTCGGGGAGGCCGAATGCCAGCGCATTCGGCCCCCCGAAATCGGTGGCGGAACGGCCGCCACACCCCCCGCCACCACCCAGGACGGGACTTACCTTGGGCAGATCTTCCTGGCTCCGGCAGCGCCTCTGGCAGCAGGGCGGCGGCAGCGGCGGCAGCAGCCTGCCTTCCGACCGGCTGCCACCACCGCCATTTCCAGTTTAAAAAAAAAAAAAGTGATAGGCTATGTAAAGATTTACATAGCCTATCACGGCTAGGTTTTAAAAAAACACCGTGATAGGCTACATAAATGTTTACGTAGTCTATCACGGCTGACTTAAAAAAAAAAAAAAAAACCCAACGCGTGTGCGCAAATGGCGGCAGCCATGGCCGCCGCCATTTGCGTTGCTTATTTTGGCACGTAAATAAGTATGGTAAATGTTTACGTAGACTAAGTCGGCGAAAACAAGGGGAACGCAAATAGCGTAGACGCTACGCTATTTGCATTCCCCTTATTTTCGCCATCTTAGTCTACGTAAATGTTTACGTAGACTAAGACGTGCCAAAATAAGGAACGCAAATGGTGGCGGCCATGGCCGCCGCCATTTGCATATGCGCGTTGTTGTTGTTGTTTTTTAAGTCAGCCGTGATAGGCTACGTAAACATTTACGTAGCCTATCATGGCTGACTGCAGGGACGCAAACGGCGGCGGCTACGGCCGCCGCCATTTGCGTCCCTGCTAGCCAGCGGCCGGATGTCTGGCTGCTGGCAGAGCCCACCGGTGGCTCCGCAGAATCACTGTGGAGCACAGCTGGCCGGCCAGGATTCCAGCCGGGGGGGGAGGAACGGAGCACCTCCCCCCCGTCCAGGATTCCGGGGGGAGGGACAGAGCTCCTCCCCCCCCACCATCAGCATAATCCGCGAAAGGTAAGTGATTTTTGTACATCCCTAGAGAATAAATGTTTATGCCTCCATGGATAACACAGATTGCTGTCACCTGATCAAGAGTGGCCCACAGCAGGTCCAACTTGTGACTGTTCTAAAATCAAGAAAGCTTGGGGTATTTACCAACTTTATTTATTTATTTATTTATTTCCCCTTCATGGATCACTGCCTTGTTGTGGCGAAGGGGCTTGCGTAACTCAGTGAAGCCATAAGCTATGCCATGCAGGCCACCCAAGACGGACAGGTCATGGCGGAGAGTTCTGACAAAATGTGGTCCACTGGAGAAGGAAATGGCAACCCACTCCAGTATTCTTGCCAAGAAAACCCCATGGAACGTATCACAAGGCTAAAAGAGATGACGCCGGAAGATGAGCCCCTCAGGTCGGAAGGTGTCCACTATACTCCTGGGGAAGAGCAGAGGGTATTTCCAAGTAGCGCCAGAAACAGTGAAGCGGCTGGGCCAAAGCCGAAAGGACACTCAGCTGTGGATGTGTCTGGTGGTGAAAAGAAAATCTGATCCTGTAAAGAACAATATTGTTTAGGAACCTGGAATGTAAGGTCAATGAATCAAGGTAAGCTGGAGGTGGTCAACCATGAGATGGCAAGAGTGAACATCGACCTCTTGGGAATCAGCGAACTAAAATGGACAAGCATGGGCGAATTTAATTCAGGTGACCATCATATCTACTATTGTGGGCAAGAATCCCTTAGAAGAAATGGAGTAGGACTCATAGTCAATAAAAGGGTGGCAAAAGCAGTAATGGGGTACAATCTCAAAAATGACAGAATGATCTCAGTACGAATCCAAGGCAAACCATTCAACATCACAGTAATTCAAATCTATGCCCCAACCACTGAGGCCGAAGAAGCTGAGGTTGATCGGTTCTATGAAGACCTACAACACCTTCTAGAACTAACACCAAAAAAAGATGTCCTCTTCATCATAGGGGATTGGAATGCTAAAGTAGGAAGTCAAGAAATCACCAGGATAACAGGCAAGCATGGACTTGGTGTACAAAATGAAACAGGACAAAGGTTAAAACAGTTTTGCCAAGAGAACATACTGATCATAGCAAACACTCTTTTCCAACAGCACAACAGGCGACTCTACACATGGACATCACCAGACGGTCAATATCAAAATCAGATTGATTATGTAATTAGCAGCCAAAGATGGAGAAGCTCTACACAGTCAGTAAAAACAAGACCTGGAGCTGACTGTGGCTCATATCATGAGCTTCTTATTGCAAAATTTCAGCTGAAATTGAAGAACATACGGAAAACCACTAAACCATTCAGGTATGACCTAAATCATATCCCTGATGAATATACAGTGGAGGTGACGAACAGATTTCAGGGATTAGACCTGATAGACAGAGTGCCTGAGGAACTATGGACGGAGGTCCGTAACATTGTTCAGGAGGCAGCAACTCAATCCATCCCAAAGAAAAAGAAATGCAAGAAAGCCAAGTGGCTGTCTGATGAGGCTTTACAAGTAGCTGAGGAAAGAAGGGAAGCGAAAAGCAAGGGAGAAAGGGGAAGATATATCCAACTGAATGCAGAGTTCCAGACAATAGCAAGGAGAGACAAGAAGGCCTTCTTAAATAAACAATGCAAAGAAATCAAGGAAAACATAGAATGGGAAAGACTAGAGATCTCTTCAAGAAAATTGGAGATCTCAAGGGAACGTTTTGTGCAAAGACGGGCATGATAAAGGACAAAGAAGGCAGGGGCCTAACAGAAGCAGATGAGATTAAGAAGAGGTGGAAAGAATACACAGAAGAGCTATACAGGAAAGATCTGAATGTCCCTGATAGCCATGATAGTGCGGTCACTGAACTTGAGCCGGACATCCTCGAGAGTGAAGTCAAGTGGGCCTTAGGAAGCATTAGTAACAACAAAGCTAGCGGAGATGACAGTATTCCAGCTGAGCTATTTAAAATCCTAAAAGATGGCCCGCCCCACCCCTTGATGGGACTTACTTTGGGCGGATCTTCCTGGCAGCGGCGGCTCCGGCTCCGGCGGCGGCTTGGCAGTGGCGCAGCGGCGGCAGTGGCCGGTCTTCTGACCGGCTGCCGCCGCCACCATTTCCAGTTAAAAAAAGCAAAAAAAGTGATAGGCTACGTAAAGATTTGCGTAGCCTATCACGGCTAGATTTTAAAAAAACACCATGATAGGCTACGTAAATGTTTACGTAGCCTATCACGGCTGACTGCAGGGACGCAAACGGCGGCGGCTACGGCCGCTGCCATTTGCGTCCCTGCTAGCCAGCGGCCGGATGTCCAGCTGCTGGCGGAGCCGGCCGGCGGCTCTGCAGAATCGCTGCGGAGCACAGCCGGCTGGCCAGGATTCCGAGGGGGAGGAACGGAGCGCCTCCCCCCTGGCCAGGATTCCGGCGGGAGGGACGGAACGCCTCCCCCCCAGCAGCAGCATAATCCGCAGAAAGGTAAGTCACTTTTGTACATCCCTAGTTTCGAAGAGGCAGAAGAACTAGAGATCAAATCGCCAACAGAGTTGGACACGACTGAACGACTGAACAACAACAACAGAGAAAGCAACAGAATTCCAGAAAAACGTCTATTTCTGCTTCATTGACTATGCTAAAGCCTTTGATTGTGTGGATCACAACAAACTCTGGCAAATTCTTAAAGAGATGGGAGTACCAGACCACCTTACCTGTCTCCTGAGAAACCTGTACGAGGGACAAGAAGCAACAGTAAGAACCAGACATGGAACAACCGATTGGTTCAAAATTGGGAAAGGAGTACGACAAGGCTGCATACTGTCGCTCTGCTTATTTAACTTATATGCAGAGTACATCATGAGAAACGCCAGGTTGGATGAATCACAGGTCGGAATTAAGATTGCCGGGAGAATTATCAACAACCTCCGATATGCAGACGATAGCACCCTAATGGCAGAAAGCGAAGAGGATCTCAAGAGCCTCTTGTTGAAGGTGAAAGTGGAGAGTGCAAAAGCTGGTTTGAAACTCAACATTAAAAAAACGAAGATCATGGCGTCTGGCCCCATCACTTCCTGGCATATAGAAGGGGAAGAAATGGAAGCAGTGACAGATTTTATTTTCTTGGGCTCCAAGACAGATGGTGACTGCAGCCATGAAATTAAAAGACACTTGCTCCTTGGGAGGAAAGCTATGGCAAACCTACACAGCATAGTAAGAAGCAGAGACATCACCTTGCCGACAAAGGTCCGTCTAATCAAAGCTATGATTTTCCCAGTAGCATCGTATGGCTGTGAGAGCTGGACTATAAGGAAGGCTGAGCACCAAAGAATTGATGCTTTCGAACTGTGGTGCTGGAGAAGACTCTTACGAGTCCCCTGGACTGCAAGGAGGTCCAATCAGTCAATCCTAAAGGAAATCAACCCTGACTGCTCATTGGAAGGACAGATACTGAAGCTGAAGCTCAAATATTTTGGCCACCTAATGCGAAGAGAAAACTCCCTGGAAAAGACCCTGATGCTGGGAAAGATTGAAGGCAAAAGGAGAAGGGGACGGCAGAGGATGAGATGGCTAGATAGCATCACCGATGCAATGAATATGAACTTGAGCACACTCCGGGAGAGAGCGGAGGACAGGAAGGCCTGGCGTGCTATGGTCCATGGGGTCACGAAGAGTCGGACACGACTTAACGACTGAACAACATGTATTTATTTAATTATTTAATTACATTTCTATACTGCTCAATAGCCAAAGCTCTCTGGGCAGTTCACATATATGGATATATATTTCCATATAGCAAGTATGTATCAGTGTGGCTGTTCTCCATCCCGATGCATTTATCACATGGCCCAGGAATTCAGGCCCCAATGTTGGTTACCAGCCAGAATGTGGATTTACAAATTAGACCAGTAATTTTATAGCCACTGTCTTTGTTATGCTGTACCACATTAGCGATAAGATCAAAGGACTTGTGGGTGGGAGCCAATGAAATAAATAAGCCAGTGAAAGGAGCAAAGCAAAATAAACTGTTTATGAATATACATGACTGGAGTTCATAGGACTGGATTAGGAAGAATAGCACCTCTGCCTGCCTGTCACTTGCAAATTCTTATTACTACTTAGAAGCTTACTGGAGGTCAGCACCAAACACCCAAACAAGGCTAATCTGTATTATAGACACATAATCAAAGTCACAAGGTTTTACATAATATATATTGGGGTCTCAAGACGTGTTTGTTAGAGTAATTTTGTCATCAGGATTAGATGCTATGAAAGCATCTACTGTTTGTTACCCTGTGTGATGGTTTGTTTTGTCCAGCACTTGGTGCACCCAAGATATGCCAAAGAAATCATACATGTGTTTGATATTAACATCACTCAGCCTGTGGATATGAAGGAAAATTACTTTCAAGATAATGTTACTGTAATTGGTGGGCATTCTGATAATTTGAAGAATTTAGGTTACCATTATACAGAACACACATGCAGACCTTGATATTAGATTCAGCTTCGAATAAGGACATGTTTCTTTTTAAGGCCAATAGTTAATGATAATGGGTGTGACCCAGCAGAAGTTAAACACTATTGTCCCAACAAGGTCAGAATTAAATATGTACTTAATTCTTCTAGTGAAATCAGTGAGACTTAAGCTGGGTTGTACATTACGTTTTGAAGGGCCAGAGCTAGAATCTAGGTAAAAACAGTGAAGCCAAAATACATGAATTGTGCATTTGAGTTAAATCATAGGTGACCTTTCTAGTGTTATGAAACGGTGAAAGCCAGGCTATTCAATAATCACCTGGAATTCCTAAGGCTGGGAAATTCAAGCATCGTATCAGTTCCCATGAGCAGAAGACGCTGGGAGCATCCAGACAGCCTTTAAGTCTGCTGCAGCCCACACAGTACAAATAGACACTACCTTTTCACACCCCACTCCAGTGACTAAGGAGTGGCAGAGACAGCCAAATCCACACTCAGGCTTCAGCAGGCATAGATGTCCCTGTGCTCTGGCCCCCATGATGTCATTACCATGCATCAGGGCCTAGATACCTCTGGAAAGGCCTAGTGAAGTTTGGTGCATAGGGTGGCTATGTGTTTTACTTTACAGTCCTCTATATGAAAGGTCATCAGAGGACAGTCCTCTATTTGAAGGTGTCCTCTATTTGAAAGGTTGTCCTGTCCAAGCCTGTTCTAAAGATAAAGAATCATAAGGAGGGAGGGAGCACAGGGGGCTCAAAGTTGCCCATCCACAGTGAGTACCCACATTCAGCAGCTGAATGAGCAGGCGCACAGGTCACCTGTTCACAGTCTATCCCTCTATGGTGTGATGTATTGTCCTTCAATTTAAATCATAGTAATTATTTCAGTGTGTGTGTGTGTTTAGTCAGACAGATTAGCATATGTAACTATTAGGTAAATGTCTTCTTTTATTCTCTTTTTTGGTGATGCTTAAGTGACCACCCTAGCAGTGCAAGGGGGAGTCGTTTCAAATCTAGATGGAACATGCCAAATAATTCCTCCTGAACTCTGCAGTGGATTCAGCTGAACCAAATTCCAAAACCCACCACTGAATTCTGGCTTTTTCTGGAATTTGGTAGCCACTCCTAACATTTTTATAACAAAGCAGTAGCTTTTGGTCAGCTTTGCTTCTACCTGAAAATCAGAATCCTTAAAAGCGTTGTAGCTGGCTCTTGAAAATGTTATCCTAACCTAGGCATTTTTCACTCTTATTTGTTCCATCAGCCACTTTGGGTCTTGTAAACTTACTTTTCCTGTGTTACTTCAGCTGTGTACTTAAATTTTCAATGGCTGCTCCCAGGTGGGAGTCTAGGTTGGCTCCCTCTGCTGTCCTTCCGCTGGCAGGCAAGGATGCTTGTATTCAAGCAGCCCTTTGGCGTGCAAGCTGGCCTGTTGCATTGGGTGCTGTTTTCATCTTTATTGTTACTGTTGCATTTTTAAACAGTGTTTTTAATGTATTTCTTTTATTATTGTTTTAACCAACTTTTTATTTTAAAAATTTGGCTCCTTTGAGTGTTAGCCAGCTTGAGCGCCATTTTCTTGGTGCAAAGGTGGGGTACAAAGCAAATCAATCAATGAAGGAATAAAATGTTGCATATGATCTGCATTAACATAGCTAATGAATATACTGCACTTGCTAAAGTCTCCAGTATGAAATATGAGTCAGCCCCTTAAAACAGTCTTAAAATAATGAGATTGAAAAATGAAGGATTTAGTTTCTGGGCTTAGAGTACATACTGGCCAGCTTACCTCCGCAATCACAGAAGTCAGGACATTAATTAAAGGAAAACAAAACATTGTAAGTGCCTAGTTTCTTACACAAGAACATTGCTTTAGGGGTCCCATACGACCCACAAGCCTTAATACTTCACCTGCCCCTTCTGAAGGCCATGTCTGCTCCTGGCCTCTGGCATGGGAAACTCTGCCACTTATCACTTCCAGTCCATTTTGGGGAAGGAGAGGAAAAATTTGCTCTTAGCCAGGTTTCCAGGCTTCTGTAGCTGGAAACCCCTGTGCCGGCCCCAGCTACTTCACTGCTCCTCAGCTGGGCAGAATTAACTGAGACACTCATAATGATCCTACAAGGATCAAGTAGTACAAGGCCTTCTTCCACCCTCATTCTGTAAATATGTGAGAGCATCCATTACAGCTAGTGAAAGCAATAATTCACTGCTCGGCCTCACCACGCACCCCATAGTTACAATTTGTAGCCTCCCTGCCTCTTACCGTTCAGAAAGAATGAGCCTAGTATTAATGAACCACCAGCCAGCCAGCAATGACTTCCTTGCCAGGTTATTTTAGCAGACAATGAGAAAACAAATGGTGATTACTTGTAGGACCTGTTCTCGAAAGATAAAGCTATGCAAGCAGAAACAATCTGCTGAGGCATAAATTATACAGCTGAGAATTGTCTAATGCTACTGGAACATTTGCAGTGAATATGAACTTGAGCACGTTCCGGGAGAGAGCGCAGGACAGGAAGGCCTGGCGTGCTATGGTCCATGGGGTCACGAAGAGTCGGACACGACTGAACGACTGAACAACAACAACAACTGGAACATTACTACTCCCCATCCAAAAAAACAGTGAGCTTGTGGAGGAGGTTCATAACAGTGTAATAAGCTCTCTAACATTTCACCTCCTTACCCTGAACGCTGAAGAGTTTTGGCAAAAGACACCTATAGAGCATCTACATCGGAGTGAAAACACACAGGTAGATTAGTACAAATCCTCCTCCCAAGTATATTTGTTTATGAATTTGTATCTCCAGAATTCCTCCAAGGGTATCAGCAGAGCTTACATGGCGTTAACCCATTTTCTCCTCACAGCTATCTTGAGAGATAAGCCAGGATAAGAGACTGTGACTTGGTCAAGACATCCCAATTAACAGTGACAGAGCCCAACACCACTCACTGCGCCATATTGGAAATAGAATATACTTTTTCCACTTCCACAGCACGTGATTCCAGACTGTTACATTCAAAGAGATTTACGTTTAAAATGATTAAAAGCAAATGTTAGTTGCGTGATGAAAAACATCAATAACTATGGTCATTGTATGTGTGTGTGTGTATGTGTGTATTTGTGTGCATGTGTGCATATTTCTAAATATGTACAACTATTTTTTTAAGTTGTTCTGATAACAGAGCCCAGATGTTTGAATTTTATTAAGCAAAGTTATTTCCTCCCCTATTATTTAAACATAAAGCTGGAAACGTTTTGGGCCTGTTCACATCCTAACTTATCCTGAGATAAGGGTTGGTGTCCCTGAGCCAGGGACAGGGAGACAGGGTTGGTGTCCCTGATCTCACCAACCTGTAACATTTATATATTCAAAGGAAAAATCAGGGGTTGAAACGAGTTAACTGCACAGATGATGGCTGGGATCATCCCAACCACTGTGCATAGTGTTTCCCCTCAGGCAGAATGATTCATGCAGGGCGTCTCTATATTAAGGGAAAAAACTGCACCCTTACCAGTCTTTCTTCTTCTGGAGCTTTTCCGCATTTACTACAGGCTCCTTTAGATGGCAACCAACAGCGAACATGTGATTTGTAATTGAAAACTTCCCCTCTCGGCAATACTCCATAAGGTTCAATGAAACAGTGGCATCTAGTGGCTGTATTATAGTGCAATGCTGACTTACACACTGGGGATATCCCGTGATATCCCATGATAATTTTAAATAGTGCATCGTCTCTAATCTTTTTTAAAGCGAGAATACCGGGGGAAGGCGCAGGAGATGTCCTGGAGGTTGACAACGTTATGTAAAGGACCCACAAACTTCCGTGAGTAGCCAATCATGAGTGTGCAATAAATCGCTCGTGTGGAGAAGCCCGCAACCTTACCCTCCAGGAGCATTGCACAGAGTTCCTCAAAAGACACCCCCCCCCTCCATTTTATCAGGCCCTCGAGTACAACAGCCAATGAGGCACAAGGGCTCCTGCCAGAAGGAAATAGCCTCTCCTATGTGTAGAAGCCTTTTTCACTCGTGTGTGTGTGTTGAATCTCACCCAGTGTTATTACCGTAACACGTCTACCCCAAAATTCTGAGGGTGCTTCCAGATGGAGTGCTCCTAGTGCTAGCAACCAGAAGGCATTGTGCAGTTGCTCCATCTTTTCTTCCGTAATGTATTTCTGCATTAAGGAAAAAGATGGAAGAAGTGGTAGGAAAACACAGGAGGGTTACAAAGAGAGGTCATTGACATCTGGAGCCCTTGTAAACATCTGTGAATGGGGCAGGGCAATGGCATAATGAAAGCCTCATCTGGAAGCCCACTGACTGTGCCCAGAAGCCTTCTGTTGGTGCAGCTCACTGACCAGTGTCAAATTAGTAGTGTAGCCTCTAGATCAAAAATGCTTCCTCACCCTATTCAAGTAGTTTGCAATGATCAAAATACATTATGCATTACAGTTGTTGGGTTGTACAAAGACAGACAAAGGATTGGATTATAGCTTTTGACTCACATTTGGTGGTATGCAAGCTTTTGAGCTGCACAGGACTATTTCATATTTCGTAAAGAAGAAGAGGCTTAACTAAAAAGGTAAGTGGCTGTTTTATGGTTCACTTGCTAGGCTGCTATTCCACAAGGCATGATGGCTATATATTACCTCCACTATCAGAGGCAGTATGCCTCTCAATATCAGTTGCCGGGCAACATGAGTGGGACAGGTGCCATCGTGTTCATGCGCTGCTTGTGGGTTTCCCAAAGGCATCTGGTTGGCCACTGCATGAACACAAAGTTGAACTAGATAGGCCTTCGGTCTCATCCAACATGGCTCTTCTTATGTTCTTATTGGTGTGACTTGGAGGCACTCCTCTCACAAGGGGCACCTTCTGGCCCTTGGCTGGCTGGAGTCTCTCTCCCCCTGCTATAACTCTGAGGGGGCGGTGGGAGTGACCTGGCCTCTGAGAGAGAGTGACAAAACACAAACTGGATTGAACTGAACTTTATGGAATACCTACACCTAGCTCCCTGCCCCGCCAGCCCCAATGAGCACCAGCCGCCAATGATGCGACTATTATGTGAAGCAACAGAATATATGTACACCAAGGAATATGTTTAGTTTTAAAGGAGTTAAAAGAGGGGTTTGCCTTTTTCTGTCACTAGAATCTTACCAGGATTCTAAGCTCTTAGCTGCTGCTAGTTCCTGCTTTGCGCTAAAAAAGTAACCAATGCCAGGGAGCAGGATTTTCTGATGTGCAGAGACAAACAGCTGCTTCTAAAAGGTCCTGAGGAAGAGCTTTGCCAGTCTTAAATATATTAATGTTAAATATATCTTGATGTTAATGTTAAATATATCTTGATATATTTGACATCAGAATAACGGATTAGAGCAGGGGCACAGAGAAGGTGGGGTATAGTTTCCCTATGGACCACTGGCCAAGTCCAGATTAGGTTCTAGTAAAAAAAAAGAAAAAAATTAAGAAGACCATGACACTAAGCTGAAGTTATGTTGAACTATAGCATTTGCAAAGGGTGTTAGTATACTGGAGAGCTAAATGAACATCTTCTCAGCACCCAGAAAAGTTATATCAGTAGTATCCTTGCTGGATAATAATAGATCAATCACAAGTCCTCCTTGCTTCCTGGGGCATGCGCCCCACCCCAGGGTCATTAATAAAGTTATGTCACACAACAAGGAGGAGGGAGGGGATAGCAACATTGCAGCAAGGAAGGGAGGAGAGGTATTGGACGACAAATGGTGTCACACTAATGTACATTTATCATGTGCTCATCATTCCCTACTCATGGTCGTTTACAGGTTCTGTAGACGATGTGACCCTCCAGTTTCGCTTCTGTATCTAAGCAGAACTTTTGGTGAGGTTTCTTAGAGCAGGGAAAATGTGGCATTTAATTGTGAAAATGGAAAGAACACATGATTTCTTCTTGTGTGTATGTGCTATTCCACTATACCACAGTGCCACCTAGAGATTATGTAACAGAAAAGCAGGAAAGGAAATGCTCCTGCTCAGATCTCAATTCTGCGACAAAACCCAAAAGCGGATACAGAGGATTAACAGCCGATTAACAGCCTGATGTAGAAAAGCTCTTTGTCTTTTCAACATCATTTCTCCTCTCTGCTACCCCGTGTCCGGGTTTTCTGTGGCTTCTTTGTCCCAGGTTTTCTTCTTTCATCCTCTTACCTCACTGTAGGAGTCTACTTTTTACTTTCTATTTAGCCCTATCTAAACAATCACACTCTAGAGAGAGAATCATACTATTATATGATTCTATGAATGCACTAGTGTGTGTGAGAGAGAGGAAGGGAGGGAATGTTGAGACTGCAGAGGTAGGCTCTGCCTTGACCCATGCTTGTTTAGTATACCCTGCATCATGTGTACATGTGTTCAGTATACCATATACTGAACACATGTACACATATACTGAACACATGTACATCATATACACATCTGTATCCACATAGGCTTATCCACATGGGGGACCTTGCTTTTTGCAGCATTCCTAACTGTGTGCACAGAGCATATGTGTACACATTTGTATGTGCATAGGATCTGTTCACACAGCCTATTGAATAATGTAGGTCAGGGGCTGTGATTCCTTCCCCCACCCCCATGTGCTTATTCTCCATAGTTTCAGTGTCTTAGAAGGGATTCTATACTGTGAAAATCTCGAAACATACACACTGCAATAGACATACACTTGAGGCATCATGTTATGTGTAATATACTCTTGGGAAAAGCAACGTTAATATGTTTCTTTTTCACTACAGAGTTCAGTGAATTTCAATAACATTTCTATATAAGGTCATTATAAAGAAGGCATATAAAGTTGATAATGTTTCATTGTCTTTTTGATTCGGCTTCTGCTTGGATACCTTTCTCAATGGGCCACTTCACATGACATGACAGCCCATCATGTGTTAATTTACCCATGAGGAGCTGCAGTGCATGCTGGCCGCCATTATGAATATGCAAGCCCCAGTCAGGGATTGCCATGGCTTGTCATGTTGTCTGAACCTGAGCAACAGGCATTATTTGAGGGTTAAACAACCCTCACAGAACCGTAAAACAGACTGTGGGTTATGTGCGGGTTGTGTAACCCTCAAATAACCCCTGCTGCCCAGGTTTGGATGACAAGCCACGGCGACCCCTGGCCAGGGCTTGCATATTCAAAACGGCCGATGACATGTGCTGTGGTGCCTCCAGGGTTAATTAACCCACAGTGGGCTATTGTGGCATCTGAACCAAGTCAACAGCATGCAAGAAATTGCCAATTCATACCACTTGGCCCGAAGTTAGTGCTTCTTTCAGTACATCAGGAGGATCGATTTTTGCACAAGCACCTCATCTTATTCATCCTTACAGTAGTTAGAATGGAGGTAGCTAGACACTGGTAAAAATCCTCTGATATTCAATGCCACATTTATTCATATTTGATCCTTGGTTTTGGGCATTGTCTGAAAAGATATCAAAGCAGAATGAAAGGCTGGAGCTGAACAAGACTCCTTTCAAATATTGCTGTTAGGTTTTATTCTGGCTGTACTGTTATATTGCAGTTTTAAGCTTTCATATTGTATATTGTTTTATGCTGCGCTTTGTGTTTTAATTTCTGTGAACCACTCAGAGAGCTTCAGCTATTGAGCAGTATAGAAATGAATGAATGAATGAATGAATGAATAAATAAATAAATAAGATTCCCCTTCATCTCCTACATCAACTGAAGGGTAATCAGGGATTCATGCTCCATCATCTCATTTATCCTTTTGGAAAGATACAGTCACCAATTTCTGAAAACAACCATATTGTAAATTAACCTACCTTCTAAATCTTTCAGGTCATGACTCCATTTGTATTGGTTACATGCTGTATATCCAGTGTCGTTTTTATCATTAATTTGGTCATGCTACAATACACACACCTGTACTTCAATAACCTTAAAAGAAAAGGAATTGCCAGCCTCCTCTGCACTTTTCCCTCAACAAAAGAGGATGAAAAGCCAAAATGTATGCATTACTAATGCTCTACCATTATTGCCACTACAGTCTCTTGAAATAAATAAAATCACACACAATGCTACAAAATCATCAGATGTTCAAGTGAAGGTCATCAGAACTGGTACTTATGGCCACCAGTTTGGATGGCTTTAAAAGGGGATTGGACAAATTCCTGGAGAAGGCTAACAATGGCTACTAGTCCTGATGGCTAGTATGCTATATACTACCTCCAGTATCAGAGGCAGTATGCCTCTGTACACAAGTTGCTGGGGAACATGGGCAGGAGGGTGCTGATGCACTCATGTCTTGCTTGTGGGTTTCCCACAGGCAGGCAGCTGGTTGGCCACAGTGTGAACAGACTGCTGGACTAGATGGACACTTGGTCTGATCCAGCACAGCTCTTCTTATGTTCTTAAGTTTTTAAAATACTTCCAGGGCTGGTCAAAGACCTGTTTCTGATTTCTGATGCCCTTAAATGTGCCACCCAATCAGAGAAAAGCACCCAGGATCGTTTGCCATGCTACAGAGGATTTACGGGGTATACATCATGGACAGCCACTGTTGGCCCCAGATTTTGTGGAGCATTTGGGCAAGATGCCCTTGGGAGAGGTCCTCCCTGAGTAGCCCCATCTCTTCCTCATCATGGTTGCTGCTGCCTATTCACTCACCCAGTCCTTTCGGTCCAATCCACTCTACCGCCCAGAGGGAGAGAATGAGAGTAGAGACTGCTCCTCCTTCTACTTGCTCCTGTCGCTGCTCAGTTACTTGGAGAGGTCAGCTGCATAGGCAGTGACAGCAAAGCGGAGAAGGGCCAAGAGGCTCCAGGAGTTCACAGTGGGCCCCCAGCTGGGATGGGGCCTTGAAAAATGCTTGACTATGCCGACCTCTGGCACTAGCGCTGCATACAGCCTAAGACTATACCTCTCAAATCTGCGTAGTGCCTCTAGAAATATGGTTACTCCCAAACAACCAAGCTTAGGCTTCCCTCTATAGTCAAGCAAGCCCTGAATACCCGTACCTGTTGGGAACATTGCAACCTCATCCGCAAGTCACTGGAGGGGGGCAGTGTTGCAGTTAGTTAGTTCTTGGGAATTTAGGCCACAGCTAGCCTTAGGATCTCTATAGCCTACAGCGTGACTTCCTGCGATTTCTTCCTTGTTACTCCGTCCCTTCCTCCCCCTGTCCCCATCCCTAACCTCCTCCATTGCTGGGAGCAGTTGTGCTCTCGCTCTCGCTCTTCTGCCAGTGTTATAGAACACAAATGGACTGAACAAACTGTTTCGAAACTGTACGCTGTACCTGCACATTATATGCAAGATTATATTGTGAATAAAGCTCTTTTTCTTTCCTTCTCTGAAGGAAGCAGAGCAAAAGCATTAAAAGACTGAGCTACGCAACAGGGAGTCCTGGTTTTGAATCTCACATTACCATGGACTCCCTGAGTGGCCTGAGGCAAGCCACTTTCTCTCAGCTTGAGCCCCGCCATCATCTGCAATATGGGGACAATAATACTGACTGGCCTTCTAGGACTGTTGTATGGTTTGTGGCAAGATACTTTGATCACTCTAAAACGATATAGAATGGCTAATAATAATTTGCAAGGTCTGCATCCCACTGAATAGCAGCAGCAGCAAAAGCTTTCTCTTGCCTATGCACTGTACATCAACGCATGGAAAACCTGGGCTACACTGTTGAGCTATTTATATTTAAGGAAAATATACATGAGCAGCCAGACGCTGCTGTTGGCCGGCATGCCAATTGCCTGATAGACTATTTGTTTAGGATTCATTCACTCATAGCTTTGCACTGAGAGCAGAAAAAGGGGCGGATGTGACCTTGCCTACCTCTGTCCTCATGCCAGGGACATTCATGATGTCATGAATATATATCACTCTAGAGCAAGGCAGAAGGAACAGGTGCAAATTCCTTCTCCTCCTCTCAAGCCAGGCTAGGGTGCTTAGAGCTCATGTTACCTCCAACATAAGGACTGAGGGCATTATTAGCAAACATTTATCCTGAAGCAACCATGTGCTAGATGGTAAACAGAATAAAAAGCAACCATGGTCCTCAGCCAATAGATGTATAACCAGGCCAGTAACTCAAAAAGACATGTGAAGGGATTTAGAAGAATGGCATAGATAGAAGGGGCAGATAACACCAGTTAGTACCACCTCTGAAACCATGTGAAGTTATCCTAGATCAGCCTTCCTCAATGTACAACCCCTATTGCCCCTGACCATTGGTCATGATGGCGGGTGGTGATGGGAGTTGTAGTCCAAAACTTCTGGAGGGCACCAGGTTGGGGAAAGTCCTGGCAATAGAGGCTCACCTATTCCTGCTGCCAAATCCAACAGATTATGGACAAAACTAGTTACAATATCTGTGTTAAGAATACATTCTTCATTAAGAATAAATTCTGCAAGGGATGAACATCTGCATGAACATACCTAGTCTGCATAATAAGTTCTCAATACAATATTTATTTTGATAGAATGCTAACTATTTTGGAAAGGGCTAGGTTAGTAATGCAAAAGAGAAACGGAGGTTTGGGTTAGGAGAACAGAGATTTGGCACCATGAGAATGATACATGTCACAGAGACCTAGTTGGACTGTCATTTCTCCAGCACTACCATCCAGACATTTTTAAATTTTTCTTCATAACCATGAGGACTAGCAACTTTCAGGTTAAAAAAAGATAACTGAGTTTCTCAAGGAGCTAAATAAATTCATCTCCCAACTCCTCAGTACATTAGTCTTGCAGACACATTGAACATGAACAGCTGTTTCTCAGTTCTGCTTTAACCCCGCCTCTGTGTTTGTACAGCATCTTATTCTATAGCAAGGCCCCAATCTCAGTAGGTTAATATTGAGCCCAACTGTAATATATGCAATAGCTATATATTTGTCTCTAATGCAATGGTCACATTCTACCACAATTCCCCTTGGAATCTTTTTTACTCTATAATGCATCATTGTTTAGTTAACTGAAACACCAATACATGCGACTTTGTTGTTAACAGAGCTGTAAGAATTTTAAGTACTGCCTGGGAATGTGTCATACTGAGCTGCTTTAAAAATAAAAAAAATAAAAAAAATAAAGCTTTCACAGGATGTAGTAGATATCTGTGCCAAAAACTAATGAATAAAATATTTGGATTACAAAGATGTTTTTCTACAAGCGTTTTACGGATTTGTAATCTTTCTGAAAGAATAAAACAACCTAAAACATTGTTTGATGCCTACTTGTAAACATTTAAGTAAGATATTTCCTTTTTGACTGCATCCATTACACTGAAAGTTCATGAAAGGTGAGCAGAAAAAAAGAAGATACCATAATGATCATTATCAAGAGTGGATGAGGCTGATACACATGCCACGCAAAGTGTAGCAGTGTTGCCTATTAGAATAAATTCTAAATCTCTTCATATAGGATTCGGACTATTTTGTTCATTGACTAGAGAATGAACCTGGCTTTGTGAAGGTTGGAATAGCCCTTAGTTTGATACCGTAAAGCTTTGTAGCAAACCTATGCAGCTGTCAAAGTTGGACATAGACTGCCCACCCCATCTGGAGTGAAGCCACACCTGCTGACACCCCTAGGTACAGCCCCTGCCATGGTGCACCCCTACAGCCCCCTAAGGGGGCTCCATTCCCTTGAGGGGAACTCCATTCCCTTGAGGGGTTGTCCCAGAGCAGGGGGGAGGGGGAAGCCATATAATTCTGTCCCTCGGCCTACTCCCTCCTGGTTTCAAACTGTATCAACTGCAAACCTATGCACTGGTTTATTTTATCTTATTTATTTATTTATTACATTTCTATCTCACCTTTTTTCCTCCTTAAGGAACCCAAGGCGGTGTACATAATCCTCCTCCTCTCCATTTTCTCCTCACAACAACAATCCTGTGAGTGAGGCTGGGCTGAGTGTCTGTGGCTGGTCCAAAGTCACCCAGTGAGCTTCCATGGCCAAATGGGGACTAGAGCCCAGATGCCCTGACTCCTGGTCCAACACTCTAGCCACTATACCGTCCACACTGGCTCTTGTTGATTAGAGGAGTATGCCACCTAGTGACTGATGATGATACTGCAGTCTTCGTGCACGCGCACGTGCGTGCGCGCGCACACACACACACACACACACTCTTTAAATTAATTAAGGTGCAATGCTATGGGGACAGGCGGCCGCCTCCAAACTCAGAGGTGACCGCCTATCCAATGCAGGACAGCAGAAGCACAGAGGGGATCATCCCCTCCACGCTTCAGCTGCCCTGCATTTGCAGCTAGACAGCCGATTTCGGCTGTCTAGCCATGGGAAAGCAGAGTGGGGGAAGCGGCTGCCAGATGACACATAGGATCTGTCATACCGGCATTTCTGCCTTCCCTGCCCCAGAATGCCCCCCAGAACACCCCGTTTTTGCCACTCTGTGCTCCTCTTCTGAGTGCAGAGCCATTCCGAGCTGCCTCCAAGGCAGCAGGGGTGGGGGTCGGTTCTCAGGAACCGACCTATCCTATGGCTGTCTATCCGCTGACTAGCAGCCATAGGATTGCTCCCTTAATGTGTTTTTAAAACAAAAGAAGCCTGAGGCACACACCCTTTGCATCTAACACAGAAATCAAAGCTCACATTCTCTTGGTTACTGAGAAGCACTTAAAATGTGTGACCAAAATTTAACCTAAAGCAGTTGCATTTGTTAGGCACTCATACAGACCACACTTTTCAGACACTACACTGAACAATTGGAAGAAGTGGGACTGAACGCGCTGCCTCTGCTCCTGACCTCCATGTGTTCAATGTAACATGTGCATAGCACCTTTATACCTACAGCTGGGACTGTTTCTGCATGACTGGGAACCCTGGAAAGGCAGGGTTCTTGACTGTGCAGAAAGAACTCTATGCACCTAGAGTGGTGTGCATATACAGGACTCATGCACACATGACACTGAACACATGGAGGTTAAGAATGAGGATGGCGCATGTTGTCCTGCTACCCCCCTTTTTCCACTCATTCAGTGCGATTCGGAAAAGTACTATTTATTTTATTTATTTTTTCCTCTTGCAGCCATCAGCTTTTTACTCCAACTGCTACTCCTCAAAATCAGAGGCACAGGGGGAGCTTAAGACATGGATTGAGTTAGCCCATAAATGTAACTGACTCATATTTTAACTGATACTGATATATGCTTGTATATTCCCAAAGAGGTGCCATTTGGAGATACTGAAGGATACATGAGATGACCTACACAACTGATTCTTGACAATTTCATACTGTTGACCGCACCTAAACCCAGATGGAAAATAATTAAGTAACAAGCTTTCGAAAGTACTATTCCTTTTAAAATTTCTGGGAGTATTAAGCCAGTCCCGAGGTTTCTTTGTGACTCATAAAAATGACTTAACAGCCATGATTCATAACAGATCAACATTTGGTGAGTAATACAAGTGTCTGTTTTTTTCGCCCCCAACTTTTATTTGCTTCTCCCTATTAAAAAAAGTAGCAGCAGCAGCAAGATGCAGTCTTAAATGGTTGGAAATAAGTTGGTGTACTTCTTATTGGTGGATGTTTTTAGGGTATAGAAAATACAACAGCTCAATCTATATGCAACTATACACACTGGTTTCACATCCTTCAATACAACTGAGCTATTTGGACCTTGAAATGACTTCTTACAAATCATTCTTGCATTGATCTAACGGATTGCCAATTTACAGTACTGCCTTCTGCCTAGCTCTGTGACGTGTTTGCTTCTCTACAGCAGAGGGAATGGGATGGAGGGAGCATGTTAACTTACAGCCTTCCAGTGAGAGGAACTACTTCCCTTCCTAGTATTTAGAGATTTTCATTCTGGGGAGATAATAATACTCAACACACACTGACTTCCACTTATTTCTGTTTTAAACTGAAACTTAAGGATTATGCTGTCACAAATGCCTATGTTTTTATACATATTCCCATACAAGTGCAGATAGTATCTCATTGTGAAAGACCAGGAAACCGAGACTCTTTTCATTATCCATTTTAGTGTAACACCTTTGTTAGGCCAACCAAAAGGTCACATAAAATCTGCAAGTTTTCAAGGTCTCCAGATCTCTTCATCAGGCAAGAATGCTACAAAAGCAGGAGGGAAGAACCCTGACTTGACGCTGAAGTCATGGTGTCTGCATGATCACAATCTTGAGATGGAATGGGGAGGAAGGGTCTGCAGACATTCAAATAAGGCTCTAGCAGGTGATGTGGTGGTTTAATGTTTCATCCAGAGCTACCCCAAGTGCTGCTGGGAGAAAGAAATGTTTGATCCCCCAATTGGAAAATATAAAATCTAATTCTTTTACATCCTCCTAACTCACTTGAATGCAAGATTTTTGCATTCATCCCAACCCTGAGAGAGAAAAGCAGGGAGAAGAGTAGAATGAGGTTATTTAACATGGGAAGCTCTCAAAGGTAGAAATTGCCAGGGATTGCCAGGGATGAGATCTGGCCTCTTCTCTTAGTTTCAGAAGAACTTTTGCATTTACTTGGAACAGGGAACACCCAGATGTCAGAAAGTAATTGCTAGAGGAGAACACAAGAAGACAAACAGGAAGTTATGGTGACTTTTTGCTGCCTAAAGCAGAGCACCAAATGACATACCCACCCACTCACACAGTAGGGCAACACTTAAAAAATTATTGCTGCATCATTCAGACATCAGTCCCTGTTTCCTGCTGTCCCCCTAGATTCTGCTTCCTGAAGCCACCTGTTTCACCTTGCTGCATGATGGAGCCAGATCTGGAAAGGCAGCAGAAATTGTGAGTTCCTTGCTTGAGACATGGCTGTCAGTAGGAACACTGGAGAATTTCATTTTGTCCACATTTTTAAGAGAATTTACTTAATTTGCCCTGCTCCATTTCAGTTAACTCAGACAGACCCATTTCCTTGTGACTGGTCCCCTAAATATGAGAAGAGGAAGTATGTGCAAAGCACTTCATGGAAACAAAAGATGCACATTACAGAAGTCAGGCTTTGGTGTGAACATACGCCAAGTCATACAGCTGTATAATAAGTTCAAGAAAATACTTCTTGGCAACTAAAAAAAAAACACCCAATGGCTCTACATTGAGACATGCCTTGTATACAACTGACTACCACCCACGAAGATGTGGTCAATTGATTCCACTCAACAGCCACAAATGAAAAAAAAAAGTGTCCTACAATACAGGGTCAGGGAAACTTGCAGAGAATGGCTTGGCATGCACACTGGCCCAGCAGTCCCTATGCTACAATATACTTACTAGCTTATTAGTTAACCTAATCCTGGATCCATTGGCTAGTTTTTAAGAGAGAGCTGCCAGTTTTCAAGTCTTCCACTTGGCATTAGTGGGCAGGCAGGGTACACCAGATATACACACAAATTGGAAAGCAAGGACCAACAGTGGCTTCCCAGAATGCATGCATGTCTCAATGTGGCATTCATGCTGTTGCCTACATGGATGTCCTTTCTGTGTAGGAAATACATATGGTGTGACACTGCCCTAGCATGCATGCCATCTGCACAGGGCAAAGCTGATGTAATTAGTGGACATAATATGGGGCATTAAAATGGCCCCACATTGAAAAGCAGTGAAATTTCCATCTGTATTTCACAGCACAACAAAATCTGTATGACGAAAGACCTCTAGTAGCACCGAGAAGCAGCTATCACAGCGGATGTACATGGAATAAGCTGGTGATGTCTTTATGCCCAAACCCTGCATATTTTGTCAGTTCTTCCTGAGGCAAGGTATGGCTGCTTTTCAACTGGTGGGTGCACAGATTTTTGTCCTTTATATGTGGTGCAGCGGCGGCCCCATGCAGTGGTGAAGTTAGGCAATTTTAGACTCCGGACCTTATAGTCATGGCGGTTCATCACACGGAGCTTTTATCCTGCTATGGAGGTGGCTCTCTCTCGTAAGTTTGCGGGCTCTTTACATGACACAGTTACTGTCCAAGGCGCCTCTCGCAATTTCCCCCAGCTTACCATGCGTTTTCCCTAAACGCAAAAAATGTGGTATTTTTTCCAGCCCACGGAACAGGAGCACCATGGCCTCCCTGTGAAATTCTCCAATAGCAGAAGAAACCAGTCTATCTGCCTGCTGTGGGAGCTTGTTTTCGGTCGCGCCGTCAGGATGAGATTTGACAGGAGCGAGGGCAAGAATCGCCTGCCGATTGCTTCTCCTGCCTCTGCATTTCTCACTTGGAGGGAGAAGAGGGCAAAAGGCCTCCCTGCACCCAAGGGAGACACATCTGATCCCCCACCCCACCAAGCTCAGAAGCAACATCCTCTGTGGTTTCAGAGCACCCTACTCAATGGGGCTTACTCCCACATAACTGTGCCAAGGGTTGCAGATTTACAGAGCAATCTTATATTTATGTCTACTCAGAAGTAAGTCAGAGGTTTCCTGGGGGCTGCGAGAAAACAGTACAGCAGAAGTTAAGCTACGAAAACAAGACTCCACCCCCACCGCACCCCACTTTGCACACATGCCAGGGAGGGAGGGAGGCACTCCCTCAGTTCAAACCATGTGGTTGCCATGTAAAGGAGCCCTTCCTAATCCCACAAAGAAACCGAAAGCAGGAAGCTCCAGAAAGGATGTGGGGTTTTGCGGGTTTATTGCTTAATGTAGAAACACCCTTAGTTCTCTGCCCACACAGCCCCATCTTTAGATGGCAACATGTATGATTTCACTTACTTCAAAATGTATGGTGAGCCATTCTGCTGAGTGGACTTCTGCCCCCAGATTCTACCCTGACTGCACCACTGGCTGCGCATGTGCAAACTTTCCCGCATCGTGACAACCTGGGACCATGGCAAGCTTGTAGACGTAAGACAGACCTTTAGGTGGGATGGTGTGGACGAAGCTATATGCATACCAAAGGGACTGCCCAAACTCCACCTATGCATTAAGAAATACTACCCCTCCCCTGACACATTTTTTAAAAATATGCACAGAACAGAGCAGCCTTCCCTAATCTGGTGTCCTCCAGATGTTTTGGAATTCAGCCCCAGACAGCATGGCCACTGGTCGGGAATTCTGGGAGTTGTAGGGCTTCTTCACACAGAGCTTTTATGCTGCTATTGAGATTGCTCACTCATGGAAGTTTGTGGGCCCTTTAGAAGGCATTGTTAACCTCCGGGGCGCCTCCCGCACTAAATGACCTTTATCCCATTTTTTAAAAAGATCGGAGGTAATGAGCTATCAAATTACCATGCTTTAGTTCCACTTGAGTTCCCCCATGAAAAAGGAAAAGCTGCAACAGAGGAGCAAGACCACAGAGCCATCGAGCCACTCTATATAACGAAACATATGGAAGACTCAGATAAGGGGGAAGACGAGGAGGAAAGGGAAGCACGTCTAAAGGGAGTCCGTCGTGATCCAGCATGTAAAACGGAAACAGAAAGCCCCATTTTAAATGCAGGATTTTAGGCTGGTGCTCCTGGGCTTCCATGCCTCTCCCAGCATGGAGAAAGGGACTCAGCCAGTGCAGAGAAGCAGCTGCTCCTCTCAGCGCTGGCCAGCACTGGCTTTGCTTGGTGCCTGACATCTCTGAGGGGCTGCCGCATGAAGCAGCTGCTCTTCCTAGTGCCAGCCAAGTTCCTGGTTTCGCAGGGCACCGCACACTGCAACCCAGCAGTGCCTCATCCCCACTGTTTCCTCCAATCTGAGATGGCTGCAGGGATTCCTTGCATGCTGCTCTCCCTCCCAACGGGAGGGAGAACAATGTGCAGGGGAGTCCCCACAGTTATCTCCAATCCCTGAACAGAGATAACCGTGGGGATTCCTCTAGGGGAATTCCTCCAGGGGGTGAGGTTAGACACCAAGCTCCACCCCCTGGAGGAACCCCAAGGGGCTTCATGGGCTTGACTGGGGAGCCCAGCAGGTCCATCGTACGCCCACAGGACGGGGGCTCTACACTCCTGCTTTAAGCAGCATGAACCAAAGCTGCACAAAACATAACTGGGACATCCTTCAGCACAGAAGGAGCCTTATACATATGGTTTTAGAACTCTTCCCCTTGGCATTCAACATTGGAGAACCTGACAAAAGCATCGCAAGACTTCCAGATCTGACCTGGTTTTGGTGACAAGGCCAAGCCCGCAACTAGGAGCCTCTCATGAATGGGCGCAGAATGCGCAAGGAGAAGGGCAGCAGCACATTCCCTGTGGAATTATTCATGTACTTGGTTAAAACATTGCTCTCCTGAGGTCTCAAACATCTGCTGACAAAAGGGGGTTCACATGTGCACTCCAGGGGTGGCAACCTCTATTTTTCACCCACCCTGTCAAACAGAGAGATGCACACCCAAAGCATGAGGCTACACTTCTGCTCTAAGAACAGTATGGAGCGCACACTATTTCTGTAGAGTTTACAGGAAAGGCACTGCTAACTATGCTGCTTCTGCATAGTTTCTTAGCTGAACCTGTATTATATCCGTCCGCCCCTTCCAACCCTACTATTCTATGAATGAGAGTTCCCTTCAGAAGCTTTATCAATGGCATATATTAGTTTGGCTGCACTTTCCACAGCCATAGGCTTTCTTCACACGGAGCTTTTATCCTGCGACTGAGATTGCTCCTTCACGGAAGTTGGCGAGCTCTTTACATGACACCGTGAACCGCCAAGGCGTCTCCTACACTAAATGCCCTTTGTTCCATTTTTAAATAGATCGCAGATAATGAGCTATCAAATTACCCTGTTGTGTTCTGCTCCAGTTTCCTCTGTGAAAAGAGTAAAAGCAGCAAGAAGAGGAGCGAGATCAATGAAAGATCATGGAAGACTCAGATACGGGGAGAAGGAGGGGGAAAAGGAAGCGTGTAAAAAAGGGAGTTGTGATCCTGCATTTAAAACGGAAGCAGAAAGCCCTGTTTTAAATACAGGATTTTAGGCTGGAGTAGAGATGCCCATAGTGCCAATGTGGCTGCAAGGACTGCAATGGACTAAGTAATCTCTAAAACCACGTTGCTTGAAATCATGCAGGACGTTGGCACTAGTCTGTGATGCAGATCCTATGTTATGTTATGCTGGTGTGCAGCCATTGTACAGCCATCCCATAACATGGTGTTCAAAGGTAGAGTACACTGTGGCATATAGCTAATTTCTGCCTTTGCAAATGCACCCTAAGGAAAATTCTGTGCAATTTATCAGTTTTAGCCCTGCCCAAGAGTAGCATGCTAAAATGTGAAACAATCCACCAATACCTGCTACCATCAGGGAGGAAGGAAGAACCCTGCCCTGGACATGCCCAGGGAAGTAGGATCACTTCAGGCATGCCAGTGATGTGGGGATGGTTGCAACCTCTTCATCCCCACATGTGATCAGAGACAGTATGCCTACGTACACCAGCAGCTGGGGCACACAGGCAGGAGGGTGCTGTTGCACTTGTGTCCTGCTTGTGGGTTCCCAGTCGACAGCTGGTTGGCCACTGTGTGAACAGAATGATGGACCCTTGGTCTGATCCAGCAGGGCTCTTCTTATGTTCTTACGTGATTGTTCACTAGAACCTGAATACAGAGCCATCCTTCTACTCCTCACCATCTTGCAGCAGTAAGTGTTGAAGGCCTCAGAACTCAAGTTCACCTTAGAAAAATCTCAGAGTGCAAAGCAATACCTGCAAATCCCAAGTCAAACAGCCGGAGGCTGACAGAAGAGGATCAAAATAGGATCAGGAAAAAGCATTATATTTATTAATTGCACTTTTAAACCACCCAATAACCCAAGTTCTCTGGGCAGTGTACAATACATTCAAAATATAAAACACAACCAGTGAAATAATGGATAAAAACAGCACATAAGAATACATGTGCAACCAACTCTTTCAATCCTGCTATCACGGAAAATCCATCTGTGGATAAGCTTCTGCTTTCAATGAGACAGATCCAAACAATGGTGGACCTTAGTTCTTCTGCACCTCCAAGGGCTTCTGCTTCCTGAACAGTTGATGTAGGCGCATGCTGCTCATGGCAAGCTGTTCTTGAAATGGGGCAGAGGAACAGGATTTCAGAAGCTGTTTAGGATGCGACTCTGATGGGGTCTGCTCTGCAAGGTCAAAAGACCCGCTGGGCATGCACAAGGTCTCTGTCTCACCTAAACTAGCTCTTTGGATTCCAACCAGCACATGCTTTTCATAGCAGACACCATGGTAGAACAAAATCTCAGTGGTGGTGGGAAGCCACGTACCTCCCCTGCCCCCAGCTCCTTCACTATCAGTCTTTCCCAAGTCCTTCAGTGTCTCTCTCTCTGGCTCTTGGAAAGCAGTCACCCTTCTTGGTGGGCATTGCAATCCCTTCCTATCATAATCAGGGAGGCTGGAACTTCAGATGATTGTGGTTTCCCCCTTTTACTCCCCCTCCTCTATGCAAAAAAATGCAGTACATTCCTTTATGCAGGTTTCCATAGAGTTAAACTGTTCCTATTTTTTTTTCCTTAAAGAGGTCAGCAAAAAGTCGTACAATAGGGGTCTCATGTTCGTGAACTGTGAAGGAATTTTTTAAAATTTCCCATGGTGGGCTTGGAGTGGAGCAAAAAAGAAACTTGGGAAAAAAGATAAATAAAGCCGGCTAGGGACTTGGGGGGCTAATTTGTAAAGACATATTGCCTTCCAGATCCTAAGCTGAAACATGTTATTCCTCCTCCTCCTCCTCTCACTCCACATTTCTTTTTTAATAAAAAAAGTTATATCTAAGCTTTAATTGCTTCAATCCTACGAAAGCTGCTCCTTTTAAACAAACGATTATATATATTTCCTTGCCATCAGGAAATCCCTCTGACTGTAGGCTCATATTATTTAGACAAGCGCTCTTTCAGAAGTAAATGCCATTCTTCTTAGCATAGGGAAGTACTTTAGGTCTAAAGGGGTTAAGAAGGCCTCCTTCCATTCAGAAACATGCAGGGGTCCCACCGTGGCAGTTCCAGCCTTTAAAAGTCTTTCCAGCTTTTTTTTTTCCTTGTAACAAATCTGTACGACTGCCACCAGGACATAAGAAGCGTGTGCCTGTCACAGAAATAGAGTTTACTTTTTCCAACTTGTTGTAGAGAGGCAGGGTATAAATACAGTGAACTCTGGCTCGGACTAAGAGCCTTTCGCTTAAAATAAGGGGGCTACTTCCCAAGACATTTAATCCAACAAGGTTCAGATCAGACTGCACCGTCAACCAAGGTGGAGAGGGAGCTTAGAGAAAGCAGGTGCCATTGGCTCCTTTGTTTTAACTTTTTTTTTTTTAAATTCAGGCGCAGACACCCCACCCCACCCCCAGACCCGCCAATCCAATTGTCGATCTTTTCTCTGGAGCCACTCTGAGATGTCCTTTTTGGAACTCTTCACTCGATGGATATGGATATGGATGTTGACTGGGGAAAGCCTTATCCTGCTGCTTCTGGAGGTTCCCCTCAAAGGTGCTGCCTTGCCCCCAATACGGTATTCTCATGCTGGGATATGTCCAAACGATATGAATCCCAACCTCTGGGTAGACGCACAGAGCACCTGCAGGAGAGAGTGCGACACTGACCTGGTGAGTGATGCGCTTCTGTTTCCTCTTCATATTCAGTTTGATTGCCTTCATCAGGAGAGACTGATTGCCGGTGTTGGTTTGTTTTGTTTATTATCACAGAAGAGAGACAACTGTAGGTAAAAGAGGTGAAACGTGGTTGATGAGAGAGGGCAAGCTCTTCAAACCTGTGTAAGGCGTTCACATCCTGTGGCTAGTGCCTAGATTTGGGCTTTAATTCAGGGCCAATTCATGCAATGGCTACAAGTGGAAATCAGCCTGAAGCCTCATAGAATCATAGATTCATAGGGTTGGAAGGGGCCTACAAGACCATCGAGTCCAACCCCCTGCTCAGTGCAGGAAGCCTGATTCCCAGGCACTTCCCCATCCAAGTACTAACCAGGGCTGACCCTGCTTAGCTTCTGAGATCAGAGAAGACCGGGCGCATCCAGCCCTTTGCTCATCTAGCAGCTCCAGCCTTTGGCAAAGTCCATCATATGAAGAGGCCACAAGCTGAACAACAACAGCATGGACCCGTTTTTCACCACTGCAACCACAGTGTGGTTGAATGACACAAGGTCAATCTGTGCTGAGTTCACCACAGAGGGTTATATCCTCTCTTAGTCCTACTTAGAGTAGACCCATTGACATTAGCTTAAATAAGGCTAAGGTTGGATATAAACTCATAGCAATGGGCTTCACATGACTGGCTTAATGTAGGACACCCCCCACCTCTCCAGGCATCCTTTGCCAGCTGAGTGGCCACATTTATCACTTGCCCCTTGCCTCTATCGCTACATTTAAAGAATACCCCCCTGCCCCTGCTGAAGCCCGTGAGAGCCTTCCAAACATTTTTACCCAATCCACCTTTCTGTGCTGCCTTTAGAGGAGGAGCATGTTTGTTTCCAGAGGCAGGACTGTGTATTGTCTCCCTAGGCAAGGCATGGCCCTGCCAGCATCTATTTTAAAGTCCAGCTGTGGCAGAAGAAATGACTCAGTAAAAGTGACAGCTTGGCATGATGAGCTTCTGAACGATGCTTCCAGATCCAAAGGCGCTTGAGCTGGCAAGTGAAAAGGCGGCTGTTCATCTAGTGGCCAGGAGTGCCAGCTCATCTTGGCATCCAAATATACTCATTTGTGCTCTTTCTGCCTCACATCCCTGCCCAGAATAATAGAGTTTGCTGTCATCACTGAGTTTGCTGTCATCGTCAAATGCCACTCTGAAAATAATCCCTGCAGGAAACTGAGCAGAATTTAGACACTACTAAGAGGAGCAAAAGCTTACCTGGCCATCAACTGGCAAACAGGTATTGATGCAGTACAGTCATGTGCAACCGAGTGAAATCAGCACAGTACTGGATAAGGAATGTTTCGATCTGTGGATGCTCACCTTTTAAAATAGTGACTGAGCATCCATCTATTTTCTTAAGTAAAAACACATCTTGGTTGTTGTTTTCCAGGAGGAAAGTAACATGGCTACAGTTCGATACACCTATTATCACATGGATTCATGCATTTCAATGATACTGATGCAGAAGAGATGCATTGCAGAAACTCTTTAAAATGGGTGGGCAACTTGTGGCCCTCCAGATGTTTTGGCCTTCAACTCCCCACATCAGTCACCACTGACTATGCTGGCTAGAGTCAAAGCATCTGGAAGGCCACATGTTGCCCACCCCTGTCCTAAATAATTGGGAAGTTTATCAAACCAAGTGTCGCAATTCTATTCTATTCATATTTCTAAAATGTCTGGTGATAAACAAGGTAGTTATATTGATAGCAGTGTCACCTCACTCCAGTTTCAAGCAGAGAACATATGAATGAAGGTTTTTAGAACTGTGTTACAAAAGTATCTCCTGGTTAATTTATGCCATTTATGAAATCAAGTGGCGGTTGGTTGGTTTTCTGATTAAAGCAGACCTTTCCATTCAGTCCAAAGTGGTTGCTTGGGATTGCAAAGTTTTTAGTGCACCAGTAAAGCCATGTGTCTTCCAAGTGTGATACCCAAGCATCACCTATGGCAGTGCTTGATGAGGGCCCTGTAGTGATGCACCTCTTGGATCATGCAGTGCAGCCTTTGGTGGCAGCAAAATGTCTAGGGCTGAACCTGATCTCCATCAGCTACTTTCAGGACACAAGAAAACAAATGCCACTTAATTCTCTCTCAGTCTTTGCAGGCTTCTTTACTGGCCCCAAATGAAATCTTCCAAGCTTTGTTGTTTGAAAATAATTCAGACGTGCTGTCAATGGGTTCCTATGCAGACTCTGGCCTTCAGGTCATATCGAAGTACTGTAGATCGACTGGGATATATTTATTTATGCATTTCTATTCTGCTTTTCTGCTAGGAGCCCCCCACCCACCCACCCGCGCGCAGCTCACAAACAGTTAAAATCAAAGCAAAATTATTATGTTTTAAAAAAACAAAATAATTACAACATAGCAGTCAATCAATAAAACAGAACATCAGAGATATAACTATCACAATGGCATGAGCCAGCCTTTACAATCCAAACCAGGGCAAAGGCCAGTCAATCATAAAAAGCCCATGTGAACAGGACGGACTTTACAAGGCATCTGAAGGTAAAAAGGTATGGGGCCATATGAGTCTCCTGAGTTCCAGAGCCTAGGTGTCACCACAAAGAAGGCCCTGTCCCACACACCTATCAATCTAACTTCAGATGGTGGTGAGACATAAAGCAGAACCTCCTCTAAAAATCTCAATAGGCAGGCACAATCAAAAGGGACTAAGCGTTCCTTCAAATACCCAAGCTGTTCAGGTCTTTAAAGATGATAACCAGCACCTTGAATTGAGCTTGAAAATAGATTGGGAGCCAGTACTGATCAACTATGTAATATGGCTTCAATTACACACTGGCAGCAGCATTCTGCACAGGTTGTGATTTCCAAGCACTCTTTAAAGGCAGCCCACATAAGACCACAGAGCTCCATGTGTTGCTCTATAATGTGACCTGGACGTAAATAAAGCATGTGTGATATCTAAGCATGTGTGACCTGTCTTCTTCAAGACAAAGCCACAACCCAACCATTTGGCTGGTGCACTAGCTGAAGCTGTGTGAAAGCACTTAAAGGGCATCTCTACACCACCCTAAAATCCTGCATTCAAAACAGGGCTTTCTGCTTCCGTTTTAAATGCAGGATCACTACGACTCCCTTTTTCACGTGCTTCCTTTTCCCCCTCCTTCTCCCCGTATCTGAGTCTTCCATTATCTTTCATTGATTTCACTCCTCTTCGTGCCACTTTCCCCCTTTTCACGGAGGGAACTCAAGAGGAACACAACAGGGTAATTTGATAGCTCATTATCTGCGATCTATTTAAAAACAGAACAAAGGGCATTTAGTGCAGGATACACCTTGGAGGTTTACAGCGTCATGTAAAGAGCCCTCAAACTCCCGTGAAGGAGCAATCTCAATCGCAGGATAAAAGCTCCATGTGAAGAAAGCCTTAGACACAGCCACAACCTGACCATCCTGGAGCAAAGCTGACTCCAGGAGCACTCCCCAATTGCACACCTGTTCCTGCAAAAGGAGTGCTACCCCATTAAGAACAGGCTGAACACCAATTCCTCAATCAGCATTCCTACTAATCAAAAGCATTTCTGTTTAGCTTGAATTAAGTCTTAGCTTTTAAGCTCACATCCTGCCCATCATAGCCCCTAAACACTGGTTAAGGGTTTCCACGGCTTCCTTGTAATCTGATGGAAATGAGAGAAAGAGCAGGACATCATCTGCATATCTACGTTACTCCAAATACCCAGATGACCTCACCCAGCAGTTTCAGGTAGATGTTAAACACCATGAGGGACAAGATGGAATCCTGTGCTAACCCATAAGCCAAGGAAACAATCAGAAGTACCCCGAGCACCAGCTTCTGAAAACTGGTATCCAGGTAGGACTAGAACCAGCACAACAGAGTACCACCTACTCCCAACCTGGAATGGCTGTCTAGAGGAATATCATGGCTGATGGTATTGAAAGCTACTGGAGGGCCCAGAGAACTAATAGGGATTTGCTCCCCCTTTTGAGTCCCTGGTATAGGTAATCTACTAGGGCAACCAGGACAGTTTCAATCCCAAAGCCAGGTTAGAAACCAAACTGGACTGGTTCAGAAAATCTGAATCATCCAAGGCCATCTTGGTGAAAGCCAGTGTAGTGTAGTGGTTAGAGTGCTGGACTGGGACTTTGGAGATCTGGGTCCCACTCCCCACTCAGCCATGAAACTCACTGGGTGACTCTGGACCAGTCACTGACTCTCAGCCTAATCTACCTCACAAGGTTGTTGTGAGGATAAAACGTAAAGGAAGAGGACCATGTAAGCCACCTTGGGTTCCTTGCAACAGGAAAAAGGTGGGATATAAATGTAGTAGTAGTAATAGTAACAACAACAACAACAACAACAGTTTGGCTTCCAGAACACACACTCAAGATATCAATTTGATTTTTGGTTTATGTTAGACATGAGGTCAGTGCCAGCTCCAGATTTTCAAGGGCCCATGGGCAAGATACCCTCAACAGGCCTCCTCCCTCAGTGAGTCCGCCTTCTCCCTGCCATTGTCACCAGCTGGTATTGCTCCTCCTCTCTCTTCCTCATCATTGCTCCCACTGCTTGCTTGACAGGCAGAGAGCCACGGAGCAAGCAGGCCGTGGCATCTACTGCTGATCCTCCCCATCACCTCTGCTGACTGAGCCAGATGGAGAGGCAGGGGAACTAGCAGGTTGCAATGGTGAAGAGGTGGAGCAACTCCAGGAGGCTCTTGTCATTGGGCTCCTGCTGGCGTGTGGCCCCTCAGCAGGTGTCTGAGCCTTGATTTGAAAATGTCTTTCCATTTTGTTTTGGGAGGAGCTTCTTTGGCTTTGCCAGATGATCAGTTTTGGCTCTCACTTTGCAACCCTACTGCCTGTGTAAGTGAAGCACAGATTTCTGAACAAATTGTTTCTCAGTATGGATCATTCATGGATTCTGAAAGATCGTTCCATTATTACCAGAAAGAAACCCCATGACACCACTCAACTGCTACACCGTTCTCCAAATCTCCTATCTGCTCCTCTTCAATTCTTATTTGGCATTCCTGCCAGTTTCCTGAATATCTTCACACCCAATGCTTTAGTCTGAATGGTGGGAAAACAAGTGGAAGACCTCATCGTCTGAACCCCCCACACACACACCATATAATTCTGCTATGGCGGGGTGGGCATAAGGTAGATCTCCAGATGTTTTGGACTTCAAGTCCCAGAAACCCCTGCCAGCATGACCAATAGCCAGGAATGCTGCAAGTTAAAGTCCAAAACACTCCCTGCCCCCCCAGGCAGCTGTGGTTGGTGAAAGTGGAGCACTTACTTTGGGTTCACGATGGAGTAGCGATGCACTATTTCAACGTTGTGCTTTTAAGGGGATTTTTTTTTAAGGTAGAGGCTGCTGAGCAGAGCACACCTATATGTCCACCTTTCGGGGGGATGGCTGCCAGAGGTTAGTGGTAGGCAAGGCAAAGTAAATACCACGAGGTAGCTCAGAGCCCCTGAATGGCCAGCTGCAAAATGGCGGAAACATTGGGGAAACACAGGGAGGGGAAACATTGGGTCAATGTTTCTGGGGTCAGTGAGGTCATGGCCAGGTAAAAGACACACCCCTGGGCAGGACTATCATGCTGATGTAAATGCAGAGGGTTGGTACACACCACAACAGAAGTGCAGACAAACCGAATTAAAGAAAACAATTAGACTAAAAGTAGTCTCAGAAAAACCAGTTTTTCCATGAAAATCTCCAGTATGGCTGCAAGATGGCCACGACATCATGTGCCCCAAATGATCTCAAAATTACTGCAGCTAACTCGCAGTAAATTGTTTGTGGAGGCACCACCCTGGAGATCTACTTTCTGCCCACCCCCATGCTATGGGACCTGTGATGCCCTTACTTCTGGGGAACTCTGATTAACAGAAAGTACTGCATAGCTATAATGCACACCCTTATTGTTCAGGGGAGCTTGGTATTTTGAAATAAAGTTGTTCTTTGAAATCCCATTGAAAAATGGGAAAGCTGGGTAATTGTACTCTTCTGTAAAGTGAAAACTGTCTGAAGTTGCAATATGATCCACTTGTTGGGGTTTCTGACTTATTTATAGATATTTTGTCACTACTGTTTTGTTTTGTCTTAGGAATGTGAGACATTTGAGAAGTGCTGTCCTAACGTCTGTGGAACACGGAGTTGTGTTGCAGCCCGGTACATGGATGTCAGGGGGAAGAAAGGACCTGTCGGGATGCCCAAGGAGGCGACATGTGACCGTTTCATGTGCATCCAGCAAGGTTCAGAGTGTGACATCTGGGATGGGCAGCCTGTTTGCAAATGCAAAGACAGGTGTGAAAAAGAGCCAAGTTTTACCTGCGCATCTGATGGGCTCACCTATTACAATAAGTGTTACATGGATGCCGAAGCATGTACCAAAGGCATTACACTCACTGTGGTGACGTGTCGCTATCATCTTACGTGGCCCAATACCAGCCCTATCCCACTGGAGACTACAGCTCACCCCACTACTGCTTATTTAGAGACAACGATCACTGACATCCTTCCCCCTGCACTAGTCAACAGCCCGGCCCATCAATCCGTCCACATAGGAGAGACTGTTAGCTTTCTTTGTGATGTTACCGGGCGACCTAAGCCAGAAATCACTTGGGAGAAGGAGATTGAGGGTAATGAGAAAATCATCATGAGGCCCAATCATGTCCAAGGGAACATTGTCGTCACCAACATTGCCCAGCTGGTGATCTACAACACACAGCTACAGGATGCCGGCATCTATACGTGCACTGCCAAAAACCTTGGCGGTGTTCTCAGGGCAGATTTCCCGTTGTCAGTCCTCAAAGGAGAAGCAACCTTGATGGAAGCAGCAGAGAATAAAACCCACTTCCCGACTGACGAGTGCCTGAAGCAGCCCGACAGTGAGGACTGCGGGGAGGAGCAGACCCGGTGGTATTACGATGCAAAGAAAAACAACTGCTTTACTTTCATCTACGGAAATTGTAACAGCAACCTCAACCACTTTGAGACTTATGAAAACTGTATGTTGACTTGCATGAACGGGCCCATCAATATTTGCAACTTGCCAGCCCTCCAGGGTCACTGCAAAGCATACGAGCCCCGGTGGGCATACAACAGCCTGACCAAACAATGCCAGTCTTTCATTTATGGGGGCTGCGGAGGCAACGAGAATAACTTTGAGAGCAGAGAGGCCTGTGAAGAAATGTGTCCTTTCCCGAGGAACATGCATTGCAAAGCCTGCAAGGCCTGCAAACCACGTCAAAAGCTGGTGACCAGCTTCTGCAAAAGTGATTTTGTTATTCTTGGCCGTGTAACTGAACTGACGGAGGACCAAGACTCGGGACACGCCCTGGTGATGGTGGAAGAGATTCTAAAGGATGAGAAAATGGGACTCAGATTCTTGGGGAGGGAGCCTCTGGAAATCACCCTTTTAAACATGAACTGGAGCTGCCCATGCCCCAACATAACTGCCGCTGATGGTCAGCTCATCATAATGGGTGACGTCCACAACGGGATGGCTGTTTTACAGCCAGACAGCTTTGTGGGGACCTCTAGCATCCGGCGTGTTCGGAAGCTCCGCGAGGTCATCCACAAGAAAACCTGTGAGCTATTGAAAGAGTTCTTAGGACTGCACTAATACCCTGCTTGTACCTTCTCAGCTTTCCAGATTTGTGTATTATATAGAGCTAACAAATGGTAGGCTAGCCTGAAAACTTCCTTAAAAATCTCTGTTTGCTGATAGAAGTTATGTATTACACCGAAGCCATATATTAATTGATTAATGATGTGTAGCAATGAGGCAAGTAGCCTTTTTGGCAAGCACTTAAAATCATGGCAAACAGCTATTAGTCTTTAGATTTCAATCTATTTGTTTAGAAATACCATCTGGCGATCATCACATAATATCAACGCAGCTTTCATTGTAAAAGACCAAATTCATAGCATTCTGTTTGGCTCAGTACTAAATCATATACACTATCAGTCTAAAGATAATTGCTCTTATTTGGAGTATAGAGACATTTGTGAAAAGCAACCAAAATGTATCACACTCATAAGTAGTTATAAGAGAAGAATATGTAAATTATTGCCTGTATTTACGATAACCATACCAGTTAAACTAATCCATGGCAGAATCTATTGTTATCAGAAATGCAGCTTTTAGAGAAAAGAATCTCATCTTCAACAGAAATTTACCTATGCCTAATCTAGCCAAATTCACACTGAAGTCAAATTGTGAAGTGTCCTTAGTGCATTCTAGCAGGCAATGATTGCAGGGGGGAAACCAAATACTTCCTGTCTCAGTGCACTTTCCTACTCACAGAAAATAAATGTGAGAATCTAATACTGAAAGTCCCTTTATATGAGGTGGGCATTATCTGCCCGCTATTTTGTATCTCAAAGACCAGCATAACTATTTCAGTTGGGTTTTTAAAAATTATATATATGTATGTATGTATGTACATATATGCCTAAAGGGGCAAGAAAATCTTTGCCAAAATTAAAGAGCCTGCCACATTTCCTAAGAACAGGTTGGGAAGAAGGAGAGACAGAGACCTGAGAGCACCAGTGAAAGGAGGGACCCTTTTCTTGAAAGTGGTTTCTGGGATGCTTCCACAGAGGCATTTACAATGAAAGCATTGCTTTGCTAGCTCACTTTTTTATTGGGCATCATCAAATTGTCTTCTTCCTGTGCTTTCCCCATGTATCTTCTGTCTCTTTTAAGACCATAAAAAATCCAACTTAAAAAAAGAAAGAACCCTAGACTTGTAGGCCATAGGATTTCTTTTCCATAACCTTAACTGTTTTCATTACCTTCCTCTGAACCCATTCCAATTTGTCTACAGCTTTCTTAAAGTGTGACACCCAAAACTGGAAAAAGTACTACAGATGAGTTCTCACAATGCAGTGCAATAAAGTGGAACTATTACTCCTCATGATTTGGAACTATGGTTCTATTAATGCAGCCTCAAATTGCATTAGCTTTGTTTGCAGCCACATCACGCTGCTGACTGATGTTCAGCTTGTGATTGACTAGAATCCTGAGATCCTTTTCACATGCTACAGGCAAGCTAGGTATCCCACATCCTATACTTGTACACTTGATTCCCCCCCGACCCCAGCAATGTAGAACTTAGCATTTGTTTTTCTTGAATTTCATTTCGTTAGTTTCAGTCCAATTTTCCATCATATTGAGGTCATTTTGAACGTCATTGCTGTCTTCTGAGGTGCTAGCTATCCCTCTCAGACTGAGGGCTCCTAACACTGAAAACCAGAAGGCATTATGCAATTATTCCAACTTTTCTTCCTTAATGGATTTCCTCCGTCAAGGAAAACAATGGAAGAAGTAGTGGGAAAACATGGGAGGTTTACAACTGGAAGACAAAGTCATCTGGAGCCCCACATAAAATTCAGTGAATGAGGAAGGGCTGTGGAGTGATAACGGCCTTGTCTGGAAGCACCCCCAGTTTTCTGTCATCTGCAAAACTGATACAGATTCCCTCCACCCCTTCATCTTAGTCACTGATAAAAATGTTGACAAGTTTTGGGCCCACGACAGAGCCCTGTGGCATCTTACTCGAAGCCTCCTTCCAGTTTGTTGACAAGCCATTGATAAGAACTCTGAGCAGAGTTTCCAACCAACTGCAAGTTCCCCTGACAGAATGGAACAGTAGCATGAGCTCTGCTGGTGTCAGTTGCTACAGCTCTACTCTTCTTTCTTTGTAAAGAGGCTTGGTTTTGATGTGTGTAGCAACATATTGGGCAGTTGAACCTAGCACCACTTCAGCAATCCCCAGAGGGACAGCAGCCATGTTAGTCTATTGCCGCAAAATCAACAAAGGGTCTTGTCACACCTTAAAGATGAACAAACATATTCTGACATAAGCTTTTGTGGACTACAGCCTACTCCATGCATCTGATGAAGTGGGCTGTATTCCATAAAAGCTTATGGCAGAATACACTTGTTAGTCTTTAAGGTGCCACAAGACTCTTTGTTGTTATCACTACTTCAGCCTACTTTCAGTGTTGGTTTTCCAGTTAAGTGGTGTTTTATCACTGTGCTAAAAAGGGGGGGGGACAATTTTCTAATTAGTACTAAAATGCTTTTGGTAATATTTAAATTTTATATAATATATATTATATTTTTAAACAATAGTACTTAAATGAAAGAGCATTGTAGTGCTATTTTTGTTTTTAATTGATTATCCCCCTGCACTACCTTTGGAGTCACTGCCATTTTAGCATTTGCCCCCAACAATTTCTAATATATTTTACATCTGGGCAATATTTATTATTTATTACTTACAGCACTCAAATAAACAAGCACTTTAGTGAAAATTACCCAAGCAATTGAAAAAATGCTCTTAAAAGTCAGCTTGGGTGAATTATTCCTTCCCCACCCACTAGTGTGGGCAAAACATACCAGGATGTACACAAGAACAAAACACCACACCTACCAAACTGCAGAAATTCAACTGCAATTCTAAAGTTTTGTCCAATTGCCCTCATCACACGTGAAAGATGTCAGAAAGTGTTTTGAGCAAACGCTAAAATGGCAGTGACCGCAAAGGCAGTTACAGCATAACAGCAATGACTGAGTTGCCCTAGGAACCACCATCTGGAGCATTCCTGGTCTTCCCTTTACCCCTTCTCACCTTTATTCCAGGGGTAGGGTGGCCGCTTGTGAATCGCCAGAAAAGAAGACAAAAGAGGAACCTATTCGCCAAAAAATTGCATATGCTAATTTATGTGTACAGATGCTAATTTAGAAATAATGATTATAATTTAAACAGGAGGATAGTATGTCTCACCCTAGTGCGGAAGATTGCGACCAGGCATCCTGTGTGGCTGCTCAGTGTGCTGACCAGGTGCAAACTGTGGATGGGCAGCTCCAAGGCTTGTGCTGGCTCTCCCTTCTCCTGGTTCTTTATCTTCATAAAGAACTGGACACCTCTTCAAACAGAGGATGCCTTCAAATAAAGGGCTGTCCTGTGTAAAAGAGAACACCTGGCCATCATATCCAGGGGCAGGGATTAAATGACAGGTGCCAGGGCTAAAACCTACAAGGAAAGGAAATCACAGCCCCCAAGAGATTTGTGAGCTTCTTCCTCTAGTCAGCACCTGAGCGTAGCCATTTTTCTTACATACCCTCCAGTCTGGTCCTGGCCCCTGGCCCTAGTAAATCCCTACTTTTACCTTCTTAGGATGCCAATAAAATATAGCTAGATTTGCCACTCTTCAGGTTTCTGCACACGCACTGACACGTAGTGAACATTAAGGTGCTTGCGGGGCTCATCTTGAACCGAGTAACAGCGAGAGGGGTTTGTTTTGTTTTTTTGAAGGCTTTTCTTTAAAGTTAAACACCTTCTTAGCTTTCAAAATGGTACAGGACAGGCTACAGCAGAGCAATGAAAACAGAACTCAATGTGTAGACGTAGACCTTTCAGCAACATGTTATTTGGGGTGGGGTGGGGGGCTTGGGCAGTGTCCCTTCTTCATATGAGAATAAGGACATTGCAACCATGTCTCTATTTGTGTGCAATCGTACACTGCTTCATTCACGGAATTTAACAGGGGGTCCAGACAATGTTGCCTTCCGTCTGTAACCCTCCCTTGTTTTCCTGCCACTTCTTCCATCTTTTTTTCCTTTCTGCAAAAAATCAATTCAGGGGGGGGGGGGGAGGAATAGCTGCACAATGTCTTTTAACTGATAGCACTAAGAGCCCTCTGTCTAGAAGCACCCTAAAACAGTTTCTTGAACTTCGTTTTGGGAAGCCCTGACACAAAACCTGACACAAATAAACAGGGAAGATTGGGGGGAGGGGGTGCACGCACATGTGAAGGGCTAATTAAAAAAAGAGGGGAGGGCAAAGAAAAGAAGAAAGGGTTACAGGCCAGGAGCTATTTTAATCACTGAGGTCTTCTGTAAATACCATACTCAAGAGAGCCAAACAATTAAAAAAAAAAAAACACAGCAGTTTTGGTTTTCTTCCTAGGGTGCTTCCAGACAGAGGGCTCCTAACACTACTAATTAGAAGGTGTTGATCAGCAATTCCATCTTCTTTCCTTAATGGAATTTGTGTGGTAAGAAAAAAGACAGAAGAAGCAGTGGGAAAACACAGGAGGGTTACAAGTGGAAGATGATGACCTCTGGACCCCCTGTAAAATTTGGTGAATGAGGCAGGGCGATGGAAGGATAAAAGTCTCATCTAGAAGCAGCCCCAGTTGCACTGCTTTTCTGTAGATACACACTGATGATATAGGGACAAATGGAAACAGGGTGATCACACATATCAACAGAGGAAGTTGCCTTATCCTACGTCAGACCATCCAGCCCAGAACTGTCAACACTGACTAGCAGCAGCAGCTCTCCGGGGTTTCAGGCAGGAGTTTTTCCAGCCCTACCTGGGCCCCATCTACACGAGCCTTTTACTCCAGGGCTGCTGCGAATCCAGGTCCTTCGGGACAGACAAAGTAGTTGCCACTTCACAGCCATCCATGGTCTTCTCCCAGAAAATGTGGATTTCCAAGGAGGCGTTTTGCTGCGATGTTTTTCGTTTGCTGCGGGTTTCCCACGTTTGTAAGCCATCTGTCCCTTCCCCAAACCGACTTCACATTTTGTAGTGGGCGTGTTGTAGGTGTGTGTAGTGCTTGTGTCACTCTGTGATGCCCCTTTACTTCCCCCGTCCCTTTGCAGCTGTGCAGTTACAGAGGCACAGAGAGGCGTTTTCAGGTATTTAATCACACTTTTGCATGTTTTTGCAGCTTCGTATCTTCACAACAGTTGCGTTTGGACTCACTGCCCAAGGGCCGAGGGGGTCTTGGGGGAGGACCAACTTCGCTCCGGCCACCATTTCAGAGCAATGGGTAGGCACATACCGCTCATGCTTGTGAGTGCCAACCATCGCAACAGTCTCAGGCTGGGGAACTGACAAACAGTTCGCATGGAAAGGTAGGAGCACAGAACACCCGCTTTTTACCTAACAAGGGACGGACAGACACAACATAACCCCTAAAATACAAAACAGCCACTGAAGTGTCACCCCCCCACACACACACACTCACAGGACTGCACAGCTGAGCATTAAAATATAATGGTAAAAAAAGGGGCACAGCGGAGTTTGTTAGGGAAGCCTGCAATAAATCCCAAGTGTATCCCAGCAGAAGCTAATTTGAAGCTGAAATGCTGTGTAGTTGCGACGGAGTGAAGGGTGAAAGCAGTGCCATGTACACGGGGCCCTGAAAATGCCAGAGATTGAACCTGGGACCATCTGCATTCAAAGCATCTGCTCCACCACTGAGCTACAGCCCCTTCCCCACATAACTCGCTTTCAGGAACAAAGCTTTGAGTAATGCAGCATCTACTACGTGCATACTTTATACACCTGTATTGCATCAAATTCATATACTGAATGAACTTTTGCAGGTGTATTACATTAAAAAAAATTGGCCTTGTTCTTACTAGCACTCCCAGTGATGTATACAGGGAACACCTGAATACCAATACAAATTAACTGCACTACAACCAGGTGAATTTTACACATTTCATTTGTGCAACAGCCATTATTGTGATGGGACATAACCACTCCATGCCTGGCTTATCACCTGCTGTAGGTGAGTGGCACAGTACCTGTTTGGCATGTGGAAGGTGGGTCCCAGATTCAGTTCCTAGCACTTCCACAACTCCAGTACAGGGTAGGAAAATACCTCTGCTTGAGATCTTGGGAGAACTGCCACCATTAAAAGCAACCACTGGACCAATAGTCGGACTCAGTGAAAGAGGGTGCCTTCTGACCATCCCAATCCAGCAGTCCCATTATTCAGCAATTGCCCGAAAGGATAAGAAGCAGTGATCTGTAACAATGCGTTACTGTGGGCTACTGCACACAATGCAGAGCTGTGTGCCTTAAAAAAAAAAGCGATAAAATGTGTGTGTTTTCATGAAACCATGACTGAAACATTAATCACAGATCACGACCGGACACAAGTACATATCGCAGCTTGACAGACACCAGTGCAGAGTTTGTGTACAGGCTTGCCTGTTGCTGCACCGAATTTCAGGCCCTCTTGTGGTAAACGGTTGAGAAAACTTGTTCACCCACAAACACAGTTGGGTCAGGGTGGGTGTGCACGTGTGCGGGAGGGGCAAATGCAGAGCCATCCTGCAACTCCACCTCGTGCTGGTTGATCACAGCAGTTTTACCTGTTAGCGACCAATTGATAAATGTGGTTTTATCATATGATTGGGGTCATGGGAGAGATGTATATCTCTAGGCTACCACTTACATAAATTTTATGCCACTTCAACCATCATCCACCAAAATAATCTTGGGAACTGTAGTTTAGTGAGTTGCGGAGAGTTCCTTCTCTTACACAGAACTGTAATACACAGAATTGTAATGCCCAATCTGGTGCCCTCCCAAAATGTTGAACTACAACTCTTATCATCCCTACCCAATAGGGTTCTGCTGACATGCAGGAGTTGCAGGACACGCATCTGGAGGGCACCAGGTTGGGGAAGGCTGAGTTATATAACACAGATGAGAGCAAACCTGCTCCTAACTGTGTGTTTCTGCATGGCATGTATCATCACCAGCTCCCTTCAGTTCAGGTTAGCAATATACAGTACTGAGTACACCCTGGGAGCCATTTCCCCACCCCAAAGGTCATTGCCATAGCCTAACTCTTCTCATATCTACTATCCCAAGTCACTCCTGGCCCAATACCGCTCACCATTCTCCGCACCCACAACCCCTCCGCCTCTGAAACAATCCCACCAAGGGAAGCAAACCAATCAGGCAGGGAAAGCACCACTCCGGCTGTTTTCTTCATAGACTTGCTTTTGAGCCAATGGCAAGCAAAGCAAAGTGCAAGTTGCCCCATTCACTCAGAGAAATAATAATAATAATAATAATAATAATAATAATAATGGCTGTACACTTTACTCAAATTGATAGATTTCCCAGAGACAGAGCCCAGCACAAGTACCACAATAAAAGAAAAGCACACCATCGAAACTTGGCAACCTTTCTCCCATGCATCCCCCTACTTCCCCCTGCCCCTTGAGGTGATAATCTTCTTCCTTGGGAACAGATCAGGTGGCCAACCTGGGCGAAGAGCCAACCCCAGATATGTATCCTAAACAAACATGCTCCCTCTCTCGTTGCACCTGCTGCCTCCTCTAAGCCTGCAAGGAGGCTGGTCTTTCTTATCCGAGACACTTCTAGGGGGAACCTGCTTGCTATGAGCATTTTCCCACTAAAAGGTTCCCTCTGTTGCTGGAAGGAGGAAATAGCACAGAGGAGTAGAGAAAGGCATTCAGTTTTCTCACAGTTCCATTCAGCTGTGGCGCACAGCGGCAGAGGATGAACCATAATGGACCACTTCAGATTGCAAAGGCACTACACAGCTGTCTGACTTGCTGGGTTGTGTTAGCACTGACGGTGAATAAGGGCTCTTTGTTTGACTCTTCAGTGGCTAAGGAAAGCTTCACAGCAAACTCGCTAATTTAGAGAGGGGGGCTGGCTATTGCAGGGGGAAGGGTCTAAGAAAAGAAGTAGCCTTTCAAACAGACCCCAAAAGAATCAATTCTCCTTTGAAATCCTGCTGAATGCAGTTTGCACCTGTTTAGGGAAGAAAGACCCCAAGGGTCTTAGGGTGTGAGAACAATACAATAAGGACTGAGAAAATGTTCTTTGTCTTTTCCTTTCTTCTAACTGAGGTGACTGGCTGGAGACATCCAGGCCAATGCATTTGTCATCAAAGATCCTAAGCGTATATAATAAACTATATATTACTCCCAGCAATGTATGAATGTCTCAAAGTTTATGGGAAGGAGCAGCAGGGCCAGGGAGCTCTGGTGATCAGTTGTGAGCCTCCTGATGAAGCATGGTTGGCCTCAGCAGGCGCCCAAGGATGCCGACCCCCAACACCAGCCCTACCAGGCTGAGCTGCAGAGAGAGAGAGAGAGAGAGACTTTTAATAAAAGTTTAGTGAGTTTCAGAACAGCAGTGGGGTTTTTTTTTACCTTTGTAGCAAGATGGGAGAGCTATCAAAACTCTTTCTACACCTTCAAACCCTCCCCACCCATTTTCAAAGCATCTCTCTATAATCATGAGGGCTAGAAATGTATTTTAGAAGAAATTAAACTTAGGAGTCAGACAACCAAAACATATTCCAAGTGCTGCAACTTAAAGCCTTGCCTATGGTCTCAAGAGTTCTCATAATAACATAAGAAGAGCCGTGCTGGATCAGACCAAGGGTCCGTCTAGTCCAGCACTCTGTTCACACGGTGACAACCAGCTGTTGATGGGAGACCCACAAGCAGGACATGAGTGCAACAGCACCCTCCTGCCCATGTTCCCCAGCAACGGGTGTACATAGCCCTATAGCCTGTGATTACTGGAGGTAGCATAGAGGCATCAGGACTAGTAGCCATTGATAGCCTTCTTCTCCAGGAATTTCAAAGCCATCACAATGTCTTGTGGTAGCAAATTCCATAGTTTGCCTTTGTGCTGTCAAACTATATGCAACTCATCCACCTGTTTTTAGCCACTTTGCATGCAGCAAAGTGGCATCCAAGATTAACAAGGATCTTCACAACAACGGAAGGAGAAGTGAATTGAGGATTACCCAGATTGCTGACAGAATTGGCTTTGGTCTGGCAGGGACACACGAACCAAGAAAAGCAGAGTGCACCATACCTTTATAATCCGCTTGACAGGAACATACCTCTGGGTGGAGTGGGGTGGGGTATGCAGCTGAACGTCATCAGACTGGCAGGGGCTGCTCAACCAATAAGAGAGGCTTGTTCTCCCCCCCCCCCCCCGGTCCAGGCTCCCCTCTGCTACTCCTGCATTATTACATGGAATCCCACATAACTTCAGGAATATGCATTTAGGGAATAAGCCTCATTAACCACAATGGGACTTACTTCTGAGTAGACAAACATAGGTTTGTGCTGGGAAACACAGGGATGGGGAACAGCCCTTGACCAGGGTCACGGTGAAAGACACACCCCTGGGCAGGGCTAGCATAATCAAAGTAAATGTGGAGTGTTGGGGCACACAACAGCAAAAGTGCAGAGAACCCAACTTAAGGAAAATAATTGGACTTAAAGTAGTCTGGGAAAAAACAGCTTTTCCGGCTAAAATCTCCAGGATGGCTGCAGGATGGCCACGACATCACGTGCCCCGAATGATCTCCAAACACTCCCAATTTGCTGAAAATTACCCGTGGGAACAGCCAACTCCTCCTCCTCCTCTTAAAAGTCAAACATTCAGTACTGTTCTCCAAAGCAGGGCATGGTTACTGATTGACGCACACGGTCCTCAAGCTGCCTTCAGTGTGACCATCAATGTCAGAAGACGGAGGTGATGGAAATCCCAAGAAGGAGCTGAGGAATGCTCCAGTTAGAGGTTAGCTTGACTGCTAAATCATGCTAAAAAAAACCTAAAGGTCAGTTTTAGCTTCTAACCTCCTAAGGCAAACACTGGTGGAGCATGGCGATAACAGAGCTGTGTTATGCACATGTTTATTAGCTGCCCTAAGACAGGCCATCAGAACCAAGTCACAGCAGCTATTTATGCAAAACAATAACATGAGCTGGGGGTGAAGCTACCTAAAGGTGGGTCCATCAGTTTTCCCTGCAGCACAAAAGTGCTGTCAGGATCTGCTAGAAGCCAAATCCAGAGCTTCCTTGCCTGCTCACTGGTGCGCCTTTCAATGAGCTACTTCCAGCAGAGGAACAGAAGCAGCAGTATTATCGCGTCAGGTCCCAGCATAGTTCTGGATCAGGCCTAGGCTCTAGGCCTTACCTGGGGATATATCACTCTTAAGCCTTTGCTTGTGTTGCTCCCTAGTCTTGCTCCAGCTCTTTGCCTGCCTTTCCTCTACCCACCTGCCTACCAGCTCCCCCTTCCACTTGCCTGCATCCTTATTCCAGCCCCCATTCTGGTGGACCTCTGGTGGACCTCCTGGCCAGCAACGGCCTTTGCACCAACCCTCCTGTGAATCTGTCCCAGCAGTGTTCCATCCAGCTCTGGTCCCAACAGGGTTGATCCTACCATTAGGCTGAGTGAAACAGTCACCTCAGGTGGCAAATGCTGAGAGGTGACATCAAGGCGTTAGAGCTGTGAGTCACATGGCCTGCCTGCACCCCCTAAGCTAGCTTGCTGCCTTCAGGTGTGGTGAAGGATGCTGTCCCATTGCCAGTGCTGAAGAAAGATTCAACCACCAATCCAGTCAGCTTTCATACATGGAATGGAAGGGGGCGCCATAGAATGATAGAATCACAGAATAGTAGAGTTGGAAGGGGCCTACAAGGCCATCGAGTCCAACTCCCTGCTCAATGCAGGAATCCAAGTCAGAGCATCCCCGACAGATGGCTGTCCAGCCTCATCTTGAATGCCACCAGTGTAGGAGAGCCCACTACCTCCCTAGGTAATTGGTTCCATTGTCATATTGCTCTAACAGCCAGGAAGTTTCTCCTGATGTTCAGCCAGAATCTGGCTTCCTGTAACTTGAGCCCATTATTCCATGTCCTGCACTCTGGGATGATCGAGAAGAGATCCTGGCCTTCCTCTCTGTGACAACCTTTCAAGTACTTGAAGAGCGCTATCATATCTCCCCTCAATCTTCTCTTCTCAAGGCTAAACATGCCCACTTCTTTCAGTCTCTCCTCATAGGGCTTTGTTTCCAGTCCCCTGATCATCTTTGTTGCCCTCCTCTGAACCCTCTGCAGTTGGTTTGCATCCTTCTAAAAGTGTGGTGCCCAGAACTGGAGACAGTACTCCGGATGAGGCCTAACCAGTGCTGAGTAGAGGGGAACTAGTACTTCCCCGGAGTACCCATCTTGTCTTTTGCCTCAGGCAGCAAAATCTCTTGGGCCAGCCCTGGGTCCCAATGCTGTTTGGACTTGCAGTTCAACTCCCATGTGCTTGGCTGATTAAAACCAGCAGCGCTGATCACTCCACCCACCCCCTGCCCCTAACCTAAATCTCATCCAAAGGTTCATCTGATCCTACAACAAGCTAGACTACACATCGCTGTCTCCAGCTACATCATTGTTACTTCTCTGTTCAGCTCTGGTCTTCAAGCTACTTGAAGCTTCCAGAAGCTACTTGAGGGGACAGTAAAACTTCTCCAAACAGGTTTCAGTTTGAATTCTGAAACAGCTGTTAATGCAATTATTTTTAAAGACATTCAGGATATTGATAATGCAGTGATTAAATGCACATTTCTCATGTGATCGCTGAATTGTCACCATGTTAAAAGATTGCTTCAGAGACACAGACATCTTCATTCCTGCTTTATAGATGGAGAAGGAACATATGCAGATAGCTGCATGTTTCTCCTCCTCCTCCTGTGGGGATTCATGGAATATGTGAAGACTGGGGATGGGGGATGACTATACCACTTTCTCCACTATCAGTATCACTTGCCCCACTGTCCCAGCTCCTTCAGATCTTTTGCAGGCTCACACCTTCTCAAGGTCTACAGCAGCAGTGTAGAACCCCAGGCCTGACTGGGCCAAATCCAACCCTCCAAGTTTTCCCAGATGGCAATGCTCCCTTCCCCTTTCCCCTAACAGCCAATTATTTGATAGTTTCCCAGCTTTTTTCCATTCTAAAAGGTTGACATGTCTCTTCTAAGGCTTAGTTACTGGCAGTAAAATCTTTTAGCTAAAATATGCTGGGGGGAGGGAGTTGTATTTTGGCCCTGCCCCCTTTGCCTTTGTTGTTGTTGTTGTTCAGTCGTTCAGTCGTGTCCGACTCATGCGCTAAACACAGTGGACTCAAGATAATTAGAATGGGGACAGTGGATGAAAAGCAAATGGAAAGGAATAGTATACAAAGGCAGGTGCCGCCAAAAGAGCTTGCGGGACAGCATATAGGTATCTTTACTTATTTATGTATTACATTTCTATACCACCCAAGAATCAAAGCTCATTGAGTTGTTCACAACAATTAAACCACAAAATACAGCATAAAATACAATATAAAATTTAAAAGTTTAAAACTACAGTATAGAAGTAAAATCAAAATAAAACCTAGCAGCAATGCAGAGATTTAAAATGCAATAACAGATTTAAAACAACAGAACTAAAAGTCTAACTTGCCTGGGAAAATAAAAAGGTCTTCATCTGGCAGCAGAAAGAGCACAATGTAGGTGCCAGGCGAGCCTCTTTGGGAAGCTTATTCCATAACCAGGAGCCACAGCAAAAAAGGCCCTCTACTTAGTAGCCATCCAACTCGCTTCATTTGCTGGGGGCTCCCAAAGAAGGACCACTGAAGATGATCGTAGGGTCTGGGCAGGTACATATGGGAGGAGATTATCTTTCAGGTAACTTGGCCCCAAGCCCAAACTGCATACAGGTATTTAAAAAACAGGTGTGTGGTGGAGAACTTGTCAGAAAACACAGAAGTAATTTAAAGTGTGGACAAAAGATCACAAATCTCAGGACCACGAAGCAAAGGATCATATGAATCAAGGAAAGTATGTGTGCCCATAAGTTTTCACACAAGCAATGTAATGTCTGGTTTGACCCTCGGATGCCACAACTTGCTGAAGGCCACTATTCAATGTATGTGCCAGGATTTGAGCCTTGGTTCAGTGTATCTCTGTATAACAAAAAGGAAAAGAAAATTTCCCCCTCGCGGCTTTCTTTCCTAGCCTGTTACTGCCATGCGCCTCTCTCTCAGCTTTAATGCCCCAGCCATGGGCAGCTGCAATTACCCTATCAGGGAGTTACTTTCTGCAGCATCTCAAGTGTACTTAAATGCTTTTGGTTCCTCCTAAACCAGGGTTTAAAGGAAGGAGCCTATAGTTACCAGCTCCAAATTCTGAGAACTTTAAGAGATAGGTAGAAAGGCAAATACCAGCTGGGGTGGTGGTTTTCTGAGGTCATTGCTGCGCTGTGATGGGGAAAACTGCAGCTGGAAAATGTCTCCTTCTATACAGGTATAGGATAATTTATGTGTAGAGAAAATGTGAGGTGTAAAGTAGCGCATAGAGAGATTGTATATTTATCTAGGGCCAGCTTCAGAGGGTAGCAAGGTCAGGCATTTGCTGTCGGATCCCCCAGACTGGCAAAAGACACTGTCTGCAAAACACTGAACCATATGACCATCATTTAAGATCTTCTTTGAATGCCCTACTGTGTGTTCCACCACCAGGAGAAGCTGGGCTGGTGGAAACACAAGGTAAAGCCTTCTCTGTGGTGGCACCCAACCTGTGGAATTCTCTCCCAAAGGAAGTGAGGCTGGTCCCTCCTGTGTTCAGTTTTAGGCAGGCTGTTAAAACTGTTTTATTCTAAAATTAGAATAAAATGTGGCAACAGCCCTATTAACAAAAGGAGACTTTCCTCTGCTGTAGTAAGAAGAAGAACTGCGAGCCTCTACAAAGACTGTGGTTGCTCCAAGCATTATAAACATATACATTCATATCAGTAGAACCATAACTGATTAGCACAAGAGGAGGGTAAACCGTGTTTACTTGTGTGGCATGAAGCTGCTCCTCCCACACACCAACTGGTTACGGTGCTGTTTCCTTCCCTCCACCTCAGGAAAGGAGAGCCCCGTCAACCTGGAGTGGGAGAGGAAGCCACAAACCAGAAATGGGCCTCTTTGCTTGAATAGGAAGGAAACTCAACCATATGTATGTATCACATTGTTCTCAAAGGGATTCACCTAGCAATCCAATTGCAAGGCAACGTCTTGTGGTCTGGGTTCGACTGTGTAGAGGCCCTTCAATATGCATAGGATGATGCTCTAAGACAATGGTGTTCAATGGGACTTAGGGAGCCTCCAGGTGAGGCTTTTATAGCACCATCACTAAGGATGTCAGACAAATCTGCAACAGATTCGTATGAGTTCCGACTTCTATGAATCCGACCTGCAGATTCCGCAGCACACTGGCTTTTTCTGAGTCATACAGATTTCACTGACTTCCAGACTGGTTTTCCACTTTGGGGGGGATTTGTGCTAACACACATTATCATAAGTGTGCATAAGTGGTAATGTGCAGTTGCAAGTTGCAGGCTAACACACACTTGCACATTTGTGGAAGTGCGCATTAGCACTAATGCAAATTAGCACAACTAGAATGAAATTCTGATTTAAAAATATCTGACAGCACCATGTTGAGGAAGGCTGTGCTAAAGGAACAACAGCAACAAAAATACCTTATTTCAACAGCTGGTGAGATCCAGAGGCAGGAAATAGTTAAATTTGCAATGAAAGAGTCAGCAATACGGTCCCTTTGGGAGAAGCCATTCCAGCTCCTGAACTTACTATTCATGCTCTTCTAAATGCCTATCTGTTTCCTTTCAGGCAGGGTAAGGAATGAAAACACACTCATACAGAGCCCAGGACATTTTGCAGTCCTAAAACTGTCAGGAGCATGATAAAATATTAAAAATATCCACCCATGCTAGGGATAGCTCAATGGACGGAAAGTCTTGCTTCCACCATTGCAGTGCCCGGATTGTTGTTACGAAATCAACAGCATTACCCCTGGCTTGTTGTTTACACCACCATTGCTCAAATAACATGCAGGGCAAGCCAACCTGCCCTCTGACCTTCTGGTCCAGAAGCTGGTAACACACACAATAGGGTTGCTGACTTTTTTCCTGGCAGGGTGCTTGCACATTTAAATTGGAGGAAATTCAGCAGGTAAAGCTTGTCACATCACTGTAGTTACTGCCTGGGAAACTATCAGCAGGGAATCTTAGGGCGCAATCCTATCAGGATAGTTGGCCGCTGTCATGCCCCAACTGAAGGAGTCTTCCTCAGAGGAGGAGCTGGAGGTCCCAGAAGCCCAGGATACCCCAGCCCAGGGCCTGCCACCAGCTCCACAGGGGCCTGAAACCTCGGGGGAAGTGGCTGCTGGACCATCCAGGTCAGGAGAGAGGGACTCTGCCCCTGAGGCAGAGACTGAGCCACCCCCTGATCCCTGGGAGCGTCATCGCCTCAAGAGGCAGGCTAGCAGGACTTGTGTGCAAAGGAGTGCTTGCCTCCAGAGGAGGTCTCCTCAGGAGAAAGAGACTCCCCAGGGGTAGGCTTTGGGAAGGGAGCCCTGATTGCTACAGCTGACTCTGGTTGGGGTCTGGTTGGCTTGGAGCGTAAAAGCCTGCACTGGAAACCCAGCCAGGGTTGAAACAACTTGATCCTTCCAGCCTCTGCCATGGGCCTTGCCTCCTGTAGTGTGTCCTGTGTCTGATGCTCCGGTTCCTGACCTCTTGGGCTGCCCAATGACCCTGCTTCTCAACTGTGTACCGCACCTGACTGCTTTACTGTGTTTGTCCTCTTGCCTGTTATCTTGACTACTCCCACTGCTGCCTGCTCCTTGCTGCCTGACTGATTGAAGGTATCCTGACCTCTGCCTGGATTGTTGACCACTCCCATCTTAGCTTAAAATGCCTTGGACTGAAACCTCTGTGCTTGACCATTTGTTTGCCAACTCGACTACTCTATTGCCTCGCTCCCTGTACTTGCTTGCAAACAGCCAAGGCTTGCTCTAGGGCAGGACAGCCACCTCCAAGTTTGGAGGCGGCCGACGATCCAATGCAGGGTGGGTGGAACATGGCTGGGATCCTCACCTCTGTGCTCTGGCTGCCCTGCATTTGCAGCTAGACAGCTGACTTCAGAGCAGGAAGGGGAGGCCTCACAGCACAGAGGAAGCGTCATAATGACACTTTTGTAGTCCCCTCCCCTCCTCCAGGAACGCCCCTTTTTGCCCGCTCTGTGCTCCGGTTATGAGTGCAGAGGTGGGGAAGAACTGTGAGGTGGAAGGGGGGGGGGGCAGGGAACATGGTTCCCAGAAACCAAAAAATCCTATGGCTTTCTAGACACGGTCTAGCGGTCGTAGGATTGCTCTCTTAGGGTGCAATCCTATGCGTATTTAGACAGAGAAAAGGCCTACAACTCCCAGCATACCCCAGCCAACAATGGTGGCTGGGGCATGCTGGGAGTTGTAGGCCTTTTCTCTGCCTAAACATGCATAGGATTGTGCCCTTCTTTATTTAAATTTTTGTTAGCCACTCTTTAGACTGAGCTTTATTTATTTGATTTGTAGCTCGCCTTTCTGCCAGGAAAAGTGGCACTCAAGATGGCTTTACAATCATAAATACAACTTGATTAAAACAGTAAACAATGCATTAAAACACAATAAAATAGCAATAAAAGAATAAAGAACAGCATCCAACCCAACAGACCCACTTACATGTCAAAGGCCTACTTGAATAAAGAGGCCTTTGCCTGCCACCGGAAGGACAGCAGAGAGGGAGCTCAAAATCAGCCAGGTACTCACTTATTCCAAGGTCATCTGAGCAGCCAGTAAAGTTCTTTTCAGCCAATAAGGCTTTCGCCATCTTGAAGCTGCTGCCACCAGTTGCAATACTTGCTTTACTGAGTACAGTGTATTCGTTCACAGCAAGCTCCTCAGCAGCACACAGCTCTCCTCAGGAGGCTTCTAGAAAACCCTGAAGGACTAACAACTAGATACTAGACAAAGAACCAGGGTTGGACGCTATGGTCTTGTAGGCCCCTTCCAACCCTACTGTTCTATGACTATTCTATGAACCATAGTAAAGTGATAAACAGAACCGCATTGCCTTTTGGCTGGAGGTGGTACTTACTCTAAACATTACGGAACTTGGCCTCCCTCAGCAAGGAGTGCCACCAAGAAGGCCCTCTAAGAGCAGGTCATAGCATAAAACAAGAACAACGATAGAGTAACACACAATTAAAAATGACTACAAATCAATATCAGGATAAAACAATATACAAGACTAGTGTTTGCTTGTTAAGGACACAGAAGCCCTGACAGGGACAGGAGAACTAATCATGTTACTGCCAGCCCTACACCCAAATTACTTTCAGTAGCTCGCTGTGTTCCTGTTCAGGTTGCCATGTTTGCTTGTGATTACTGTGCTTGTGTCTATGTAGGCTCAAGTAAGGAACCGGCAGCAGCTGGGACTGGAGCACCAACAGCAGCTACTGCGGCCTGCAAGCAGTGGAGAAAGGTTCAGGATCAATCGTAATGAAAGGGAAAAGAACAGCCCCGTGGGTTTCCTACTGAGGAACATAGTTTACACAGACCAAGGGTGCTAGGATGGAGCCCTCCTTCTGGAAGCACCCCAAGATCATCTGTACATGCTAGATGCGGGGAGAGAATGGGAGAGCAGAGATCACATAAGACTTCTACCATGACAGATAGGTTTGCAATCTGTCATGGTAGCAGGGGGGGGGGATATGTGGCCCTCCAGATGTTGTTGGACTGCAACTTCCATCAGTCCTAGCTAGCATAGCCCATGGTGAGGGATGATGGGAGTTGCAGGCCAACAACTTCTGGAGGGCCATGTTCCCCCATCCCTGCTCTGAGGGGACTCCTATTCCTTTAAGAATTAGGAACATCTGAACCTGCCTCAGACTGAGTCAGACCACTAGACCATCTAGCCCAGCATGGTCGACACTGACTGGCAGCAATGGCTGTCCAGGGTTTTCAGGCAGGAGATCTCCCAGCCCCACCTGGACATGCTGGGGATTGAACCTGGGACCTTCTGCATGCCAAGCATGTGCTCTACCACTGAGCTACGGCCATTGCAGAAAGAAGGTGGGGTGGGCAAAGCCAAGACAGTCGTGTCTGCTTTGCTTCTCCGGCGGAGTGGTGAAGAGGACACGGCTGGCTTCGCCTCGGCTTGGTTTGCCTCCCTTCCTTCCTGGAATGGGGGAAGGATGTGGGGCAGGCAACGCTGAACTGGCCGAGACCACTTCACTCCTCCAACAGAGAAGCAAATTGTACTCGGCCAGCACTGCCCTGGCTTTTCTAGTCAGGGAAGCCCCATGTGTAGGGAAGCCACAGTGATTGCAGATAACTGGGTGGATTCCTCTCCCCTAATTCTCCACTCACCCCAGTATGGGCAGGGCTTATGGAGCGGTTTGCAGGGCACAGACGGCAGGGCCTGAAAAGAGGGTGCAAGCCTCTGCGAGCCAGATGCAGGGCCTCTGTGGGCTGGATTTGGCCTGCAGGCCAGAGGTTCTGCACCCCTATACTAGAGATCACACATCTGTAGGATCAGCCTTGATATTTAAGTTCTGTGTAATGCAGTTATTTTTTTGATCCTCCATTTCTGTACATTACACATCATCTCTAGTGGTTCATACTGTTAGGGTGAAATCTGTGTGTGTATGTGTCTGTTTAAATTAATTAATTCTCCAAACTGAAAAACAGACAGACAGACAAAGAAAAAATACATTGAATTTAAATCGAGTTATTGACAGGGAGTAGTACAATCCTATGGCCCCTAGTCAAAGTCTGGGAGGCCACAGGACAGTGCAGATTCCTGAATCTAAGGTCAGAGGCAGCACTCCAACCGTAGAGCCAGGAATCCAAGCTCCGCACCCTCACCCCCTCACCCTCACAGCTGGCGCAGAGAAAACTGTGCCAGCTGCCCGCCCCCCAAGGTTGCAAAGGTGACCTCAGAGAGGAGGGAAAGGGGGTGTGCCAGTGGAAGTGGAGGGGACTGGGGAGGCCAGCTTATGAAGTATCCTCCCCAGCCTCCTTCCCTGCCACTCCACAGAGCCCCAACTAGACAGGCGAAAAAGCCCTGTCTAGCCAAAATACAGAGTGGGAGGGGCACGGAGGCAAAGCGTGCTTCCGCTGCTCCTCCCGCTCTGCATTGGATGGCTGTAAGCATCCAAGTTCGGAGGCTTACGGAAATCCCAATAGGATTGCTCTCTTCATGTATTTTCTCCTTTAACTTTACAGACAAAAATAGGTGGAATCCACTGGCTGCCTTGAAATTTTCTTTATTGTTCTTCATAATAACAAATTATATTTAGTCTCTTTTCCATAATCTGAAGAAAGGCTTTGAGAAATATTGCTGTGTATGGCCCTGATTTGTATATAAAATGAAATCATGCCATATTTTATAAAAATCAGATATTTTGACTTAGCACATATGCATTTTTAAGCCCTTATAATATAAAAAATAAGTGTGGGGGCCCCTGGATATTATGGATCAGTTAATCATTCATTAATCATTTTTTCAAACCTTAACAATGCAGCAAATTAAATATAATACAGCCTCATTGTGTTTTGCATTTTTTGGGTGTTTAATATGTGGTTTGGGGAGGGAGTGGATTAATTAATTCCACATTATGTCAATTCATAAATACAAATAATGATAAGGAAGATCTATAAACATAATCAAATTCATACCAATTAAATTGCCCTTGATAGTAAATAAGATGGTATTGAATCCTGATCTTTCTGATTCTAACATGAAATTACGAGACTCCATTTTTCTATTTAAAAAGTATTTACTGATCTTCCTTCTCTGACTAATCAGATTAGGTCACAATCCTATTGACTGAACCTTCACTGCTCAGACACCTCTGAACTTGGAGGCTTCCAAGATTCCTGTGCCCTGCTGGGCTGAAGACAGCAAGGCAGGAAGAGTGGTGGAAGTGTTCTTTGCCTCTCTGTCCTTTGTGTTTGGTGAATTTTGCTAGACAGGCTTTTCAGCCGGTCTAGTGACAGCACTTCGCAGGAGGAGGGGGGAGGCTAGAGGAGGCTCAGGATATCTCGTATCCTGGCCTCTCCAGTTTCCTCCCCTCCCTGCCCACAAGAATGCCTCCTGTCTATCTCTGAGGTTGCTTCTCCAACCTTGGAGAGGCAGCCAGACTGGTTCTTCTGATGCTGGCTGTGAGGGGGGGATTGTCTGGGGTCAGATCTCTGGCTCCTCCTTCTGAGGTCAGAGAGCTGTCTGACCTCGGAGGGGTTTTCTGAGCAATCCTGTGGTCCCTGGGATGGTCTCCCAGGGACCATAGGATTGCTCTCTAGTTAATTTCACCATAGAAGCCATATGCCAAACCCTCATACACCAATCATCAATTGTTGGAGGATTAACTTTCTTCCACGTATAGCTTATTGCCATATGGGCAGCTGTCAACAGTCATTTCCCTATCATCACCTGGGACTATATCCTGAATATATGCAAATTAAAATACCAATGCATCTAAGCAGAGCTCAGCACCTACAATTTTTATAATTTCATCCTTTACCATCCTCCAAAAGGGGCAGGATCAAAAACACGACCTATATTTGCTCCATTGGAACCACACCACAACACCTATCCTCTCCCTGCCTATAGATTTTACTAAGCCTGAGTGGTCTTAAATACCATCTAAAGAGTAATTCTTTTAGATGGTCCTGCACCCCTATACTGGAAATGCTTGTGCTTCAAGAGTCAAATGGGTTCCTCAATAGGTGACCAATTTCTGAGGAGAGAATCATGAATCTATACCATTAACGTAATGCAGGCGAGAAATAGGTGTTAAGGGCTTATTGTCTTCCTATGTCTGTTTCAAAGAAAGACTTGACTGTCACCAAAGAAACCATACTATTTATGTATAACATTCATTTGTTACATTCATGAGAGGTTGGGGTCCTATATAGTTCTGCAAGCCTATTTATGGCTGGTTCCTATTCAGCAGAGAAATCACGTTTGTATGATTTGTTCGCACATGGATTATTTACATTTCTGAGATGGAACAAGCCCTGACAACATCCTTGTGGCTTGCCAGGGCCATCAGTTACACCATGCTGTACGTGTGTACTCCCAGGTCATTAAGGGTAGCACGTGCAAAGCTAATGCCAACAGACACCCTTGTTTGTTGGGAATGATACCAACTCTTTTAGTCCGGGAGAGAGCGCAGGACAGGAAGGCCTGGCGTGCTATGGTCCATGGGGTCACGAAGAGTCGGAACGACTGAACAACAACAAGGGGTCATTCACACCTACAGACTCTCTCTGAACAGAATGTCCTCCCCTCAGGCATAACTGAAACATGAACACTCTTTGCCCTTTGGGGGCTGAATAATACAGGGAGGCCTGGCCTAACTTTGGTACAATGGACATTATTCAAGGGCAAATCCCATATGACTAAGCCTTAAAAGTTATAAGGACAGACTCTGCAGCTGCAAGAAAGCAACAGGTAACGGTTTTCCTATCACTGCCATCACTTGCTTGTTATGCAAAGTTAGGGATCCTTTATCTATGATAAGGGCAGGGAACTCTCCTCCTGACCTATGTATATGTTAACCACACCAAAACCAACACTAACATGAGGAATAACTTTGACCCCATCTTGTTTACCCTGGGCTACTATCAAGGCTCATTCTACAAATGTGTGATCTGTGGCAAAACCTACAAAGCCTACATGTTGTTTTTCACATTTAATTCTGAAGCCAGCTTTATAAAATAAAAAGCAACAGCAACAACGTGAGAACTGGGACAAGCAGAGAGCAAAGCTGGAATTTCCTTCACTTTTGTAGCCTCACACAAACAGTGCTCTTCTCTCCAAGGAATGAAAAGCTGGCGCTGGAACCACACATGAATGAAACCACAACCTTCCCACAGACCTCAGATTCACTTTCTGACCCACTAGAGATAAGCACTTTCCCTTCTGTTCGGCTGAACCGCAAAAGCGGTTCAGCTGCCAAAGGGAAAGGAGGAATCTTCTTTATCATACGCAGTATGTGTTGCTCATGTTGCCGCAAATGGTTTGCGCTGGGCAGAACCATTTGTGGAAGAGAGAGGGGCGAACTGTCACAACTTCACTTTATCCCACCCTGTCTCATCATCTAAATAGCACTGGCTGAGCTAAGCTCAGAGCCAGCCTTAAGGGTGGGTGAGCTGGGCAGTTGCCTGGGCGCCAAGCTGAAGAGGGCACCGAGCTGAACTAAAGGGGGCACCAAGCTGAGGAGGCTGCCAAGCTGTGCTGAGGGGGGTGCCAACCTTTGCTAAAGAGGGAACCAAGCTGAGCTCAGTGGCTGTTTTTTTTTTTTTTTTACACACTGTCTGCAGTGAGTGAGGGCGGCCAAAAGCAAGCACCTGTAACCTTTCTTTCAAGGTTCTACAGGTTGTTTGGATACTAGCTACAAAAATCATCTTCCTTCAATTAGCTTGACAGTATCTTTTTTTTCCCATTTACACTTTGATGTCCTTTGCCCTACATAAAAATCAGTGGAACACAGCTTGACTTTGAGGCAATGTTGCTGAGCACTTTTAATACTGTAAACGCCATAAACACTATATAAATAATAATAAAATAAAGCCGTAAGCAATAAGAGCTCGGCTGGATACCTTTATTTATAACTTTTCTTTATTATTTTTAAAGATAAAAAATTGATATTCTAAGATACAGAATGCTTACCAAAAGATAGGAACTGCTACAAAGCAAAAAATATTATAAGCAAAACCTGTGATAGTTCTGCTGTGTGGCATAGTCCACAGCCACCGCTCAGAAAGTGGCTTTTGGAACTTTGGCTCATGCAAACTGTAGCACAGTGGCGGAGAGATCAAGGTTCTGAGCAATGTCATTCTCGATGGACATCACACCTGCACCAGGCCCCATAAACCCCCTGGGGGTTTAGCCCTGTAAAACTGACCACATAGGGCTGGGCACCAAAGGCAAATCTTGCCCAGGGCGCTCTTTATCCTAGGGCTGGCCTTGGCTAAGCTTTTCTGTTGTTTCAACTAGCTGCTTCTCAGTCTGATTTTTCACACACACATGCAGCAAAATGGCTGAGTAAAACAAGAATTCTTAGGCGAAATGCTCTTGGAATAAAGGTTATTCAGCCTAGCACAGGTGCAATAACACTTTTGTTGTGGAACTCTGGGTGTGAGCATGAGATCAAATTGCAAGGGTCCAAGCATCTGCGTCTTTCAGTGTCATTGTATGTGGGCTAATCTGTGTTGACTCAGGCCTACTACATGGGATATGCACAGTCAAGAACAGACTTTCAGGTACCTGGGCACAGCTGTCACAGGACTGCATTGTGAGAGGAATCCCACCTGCCCTCTTAAGTATGGAAAGATCAGGCAGTTTCAGATTTCAAAATTATCAAGGAATGGGAGAATGTTTTTTCTAGCTACTTACCCTCATGCCAAGAAAAACTTAAACTGCTAACTTTTTGTGTATCAGGCTGCTGTTAACGGTGTAGGAAATTTTTTTAAAGCAGATGTACATATATTTAAAAACTGAAAGCAAATATGAGATATCCCTCAGGGTTGCGGGGGTCCCTTAACAATTAAGATAAATCTAGGGTTGCCAATGGCCCCTTGCAATTAATGGTTCCCCTTCTAGAGTTGTATGGAACTGCAGTATTTTGAAGGCCTATTTACACAAATTGAAGCAATATTATATCTTGGATCTGAAGCAATTGCGCAGGAGCAATGCCATGTACGAAGTGACCCACACAAATAGTTCCTCCTCATGAGCCATCCTGGCCAGGCAGGCCAGGCCATGGGCAGAATCTAATGGGATGCTTACACACCTGCCAACTCTCTTCCACCCTGCTGATTGCATTGCACAAGCAGCCCCCACCACTTGTGCAACAACGATTTAGCGCTTCTGGGCAACCTGAAACAAGCAGAAATGCTTGTTTCTGGAAGGAAGTAAATTGATGGAGCACACACAAGGGAGCTCCACCGACCTACCTCCTTCCAGAAACGAGACTTTCCACTCATTCCAGGGCTTCCCCTAGGAAACACTAAATCTCCCTTATGTAAATGGTGGGTCCCGTTTGCGCAATGCATTTGGCAGGACCCAGCATTTATGGAAGGAAACTGGCAGGGCAGAAAAGAATTGGTGGGGGCGTAAGGTTGGATTCTGCCCCATAAGTCCTGCGGTGGCCCAGCTTACACTTGAGGCAATCGTGCCCCGGCCACTTCAAGGATATATGAACTGTAAATGTTTTGGATATGCTGTATAAATAAATGGGGTTGAACAATATGCCTTGTTATGACCACTGTTAAAGACAGGACAGAAATCTAAAACAAATACAGAAAAACACTACTCAGATATATGTTTGGGGTATTGGCTTTAAAAATATATAGATTTCAGTTCCAACATTATTTGAATGTGCTATTTAGCAAACGTAGGGCGCCTACCATGGAATTTTTGAGCTTGGCGTTCTGTGCAAGGAAGATACACAAGATGATGCTTGAGAAATAATGGGCCATTTCTCATTGCTTTTCCCTCAGTCAAACACCAGGTGGCACTTGACATCACAACATGGAGATACTACTACGTGCGCCAGTAAATTTTTGAATTAGCTATTATAATTAGCTTCTTTAGCGGTCCTTGTTGGGGGTGGGGGAGTTCTTTTCTGTTATGGGAAAATACGTGTAGGTTTGCCAGACACAAAGGATGACAACAGCATTCCTGTACCTTTAGTGGAAGAGGGAAATTTAAGCAGATGCTGCTCGCAAATTGCACCTGCCAAAATTCCCTCTTCTACACTACTATTAAAGATATATATGCCCTGCCTCCCTTTTGTATCTAGTCATCTTAAGTATTTGTAGTTTATTAGACATTACTGACTCATATTATTTATACTTCTTGACAATGGAGTGAGCAATCCACTGAACTCTGATTCTCTGTCTGCTTCAAAGCAGTTCATACAACAGTCCCCCATTCATGGTGAATTATATTTCAAGAACTATTACTTATTTGAATTCTGTGTAATGCGGTTTTGTTTTTTTTATCCCCCATTGCATATCAGCACTAGTGGTTCAAACTTTTAAAGTGCAATCCTATGCATGTTTAGACAGAAAAAAGTCCTACAACTAGAAAAGCTGGAAGCCGTGGGGCTTTTTTTCTGTCTAAACATGCATAAAATTGCACTTTTAGTCATACAGGAGAAGATTCTTGGTGGTTGGTACTTTCTTATTATTTGTAGGTCTGCAATATAGAAAGAGATACACAGTATATATTGATGAAAACACACTTACTGGCAGTGGAGTTGGAAAATGTGATCCACACAGTGATAGAGTATCCCTAAACCGCTGTGTCTGCCTGCTGTGCGTGCTTGTTTTCGGTCGTTGGGGGTGCAGTCAGGATGAGATTTGACAGGAGCGAGGGCAAGAATCGCCTGCTGATTGCGTCTCAACTGGAGGGAGAAGAGGGTAAAATGCCTCCCTGCACCCAAAGGAGACACATCCCCCACCCCACCAAGCGCAGAAGCAACGTCCTCTGTTGCTTCAGCGCACCCTATTAAGTTCAGTGGGGCTTACTCCCAAGTAAATGTGCCGAGGGTTGCAGACTTACAGGGTGATCTTATGTCTACTCAGAAGTAAGTCCGAATGAGTTCAATGTGGTTACCCCCACATAAGTGTGCCGAGGGTTGCAGACTTACAGCACAATCCTACATTTTATGTGTACTCAGAATTAAGTCAGAGGTTTCCTGGGGGCTGCGAGAAAACAGTACAGCAGAAGTTGAGCTACGAAAACAAGACTCCCCCCCTCCGCTTCTTTGCGCACATGCCAGGGAGGGAGGGAGGGAAGACACTCCCTCAGTTCAAACCACGTGGCTGCCGTGTAAAGGAGCCCTTCCTAATCCCCCAAAGAAACCGAAAGCAGGAAGCTCCGGAAAGCATGTGGGGTTTTACGGGTTTTTTGCATAATGTGGAGACACTCGTAGACATGAATCTCAGAGAGGTAACAGATGTGCTCAGTCTTTCTCAGCAGCAACACCAGCAGACTGATTGTGGCATACGGTTTCATGGCCAGAGCAGGAAGTGCAGGACAGGCAGATGCAGGAAGTGCTATCCCATAGCAAGCTTGGGGAAGTGTGTCTGTGTACATCCATGTCCCCAATAAGGTGCCTGCTTGATTGGCAGGCAGCACCCCTAGGAATGCTGTTGTTATACTGAGTCAGGCCATTGGTCCATCGAGCCTGGTATCTGGCCTTCATCTGGACAGTGAGTGACAGCCTAGCTACAGCTATCCATGCTCTGGTGACCTCTAGTCTGGATTACTGCCATGCGTTATAGTGGGGCTGCCTTTGAAAACACTCTAGTAACTTCAACTGGTCCAAAACAGGGCAGCAAGATTATTAATGGGGACTAGCCAATGAGAGCATATTACGCCAGTACTTTTCCATCTGCACTGGCTGCCAGTCCATTTCTGGTCCCAGTTCAAAGTGCTAGTATTGACATTCAAAGCCCTAGATGGCTTGGAGCCAGGTTACCTGAAGGATTGTCTCCTTCCATATATACCTGCCAGACCCTAAGATCATCTTCAGCAGTCCTTCTCTGGGAGCTGCCACCCAAGGAAGTAAGTTAGGTGGCTACTAAGAAGAGGGCCTTTTCTGCTGTGGCATCCCGGTTGTGGAATGAGCTCCCCAGAGAGACTCACCTGCCACCTACATTGTGCTCTTTTTGGCACCAGGTGAAGACCTCCCAGGCATTTCATCTTTCAGTTTCTGTTTTGAATCTGGTATTGTATTTCAAATCTTTCACTGCTTGTAGGTTTGACTGATTTTATATATATATATATATATATATACACACTGTAGATTTAAATTTTTATATTGTATTTTATCATCCTGTATGTTAACGTTTTAATGGTTGTGAACTGCCCAAGGAGCTTCAGCTACTGGGCAGTATAGAAATGTAATAATAAATAAATAATACTGTCAACATGGAATGGCAACAGCTCTCCAGGGTTTCAGGCAAGAATTTTTCCAATCCTATCTGGAGATGCTGGGGATTGAATTTGGGACCTTCTGCATGTGCTCTTCCACTGAGCCCCTGGCCCTTTCTGCCATGAAGAAAGCTTCAGCTCTTGAATTTCTGCCTGCCATGCAGTTGTTAAAGGCACAGGAGCTCTACCAGTCCTACTCCCATCATATACTTTAATGCAACACTGCCCTTATTCAATCCTCCAGACCTTTCAGCTAGTACTATTGCTTCACTGTTGCACAGAATTCCCATATGCTTATTTATAGTTCAAGTCCCTGTGATGCTACCAAGCGAAACACTGGTGTTGGCAAACACAGCTGACCCACATGCTTCTTAGGTTCAGGTTTGCTAGTGAACCAGAAGAACCAGAAAAGCTGTCAGATCAGGGTCCACAAGACAACAGACGTGGACTTTCCCCAGTCCTTTTAAACAGTTCTGTAGAAGAATTCTTATTGGACAAACCTTTAAAAGGCAATTAACCTTGCAGTGCTCGGTGCCTCAACTGACCTGCAAACAGGAAACTGGGGCCACAAAATTTTGTGAGGTATAGTCTCACTACAGGGATTGCAGGATGAAGAGCTTAAAAAGTAGTTTGGGGTGTGTGTGAGTGTGAGAGAGAGTAGGTTATTCACCTTTGAAAGGCCTTGATATTGCAGAAAAATAAGGGGGATTTTTTTTCTCCCTAAATAGTCAGTGGTGGTAGCCACAAACTGTCTCATGAAGGAAACTGGTGAGAAATTTTTCAGTAACATAACATACAAGAGTAGTAAGGAAATGAGACAGAATAGATGAGGCTGGCTCTACCATTAGGCAGAGTGAGGCAGCAGCCTCAAGCAGCTGAGTTTGGGTGTCATGAAAGGGCAGCAAATTGTTAGTTATTTAATTCATCATTGTTAGATTTTTAATGCCAGGGAAGGGGAGAAGCACTTGTGGGATTTTCAGCCTTAGGTGCCCAAATAACTTGGCTGGCCTTGGGTATTATGTGCCTTGACCGGGAGAGTGCAAGGGGAAAGGGTGCCATGTGCTGCTGTATTTCAGGCAGCAAAATGTTTTAGGCTGGCCCTGGATGAGAAAAGATAATATATTAAAAGCGTAGGGGTTCTGTTTTCCAAATAGAATTTGTCTAATCTGAGTGGACCGCCAGTCATCACAGTATTAGTAGATTGGTGCTGATAGCTAATGGGATACACATTGTTTTCCCGTTTTGTTTCTGTCTGTGTCCTTTCACTGGAGGGTTGAGCAGGATTTGTTTTAACTGAGCCTGTTCCTGTGCCTTTAAAAGCAATGTGACATGAAGTAATGATTGAACTCTTCCTAACATGAAGGGCTTCTTCACAAGGAGCTTTTATCCTTCTGTTGAGATTACTTACTCACAGAAGTTTATGGGTCCATTACATGATGATGTTAACCTCCAGGGCATCTCCCGTACTAAGTGACCTTTATTCCATTTTTTAATAGATCGGAGATAACAAGCTATCAAATTACAGTGCTTGAGTTCTGCTTGAGTTCCCTCCTTGAAAAGCGGAAAACCAGCAATAAGAGGAGCTAGACTACAGCGCCATCTAGTAGCTGTATAATGAAATATGTAGAAGACTCAGATTAGGGGGAAAGGAAGCGTGTGTAAAGGGAGTCTGTTGTGATCCTGCATTTAAAACAGAAGCAGAAATCCCTGTTTTAAATGTAGGATTTTAGGCTGGTGTAGAGATGCTTGAAAATAAAGGGCCAGTAAAACAAAAAAGTTGGCAACCTTCCTCCACCAGGGGAGTACTCTCTTGGTCCTGAGTGGCTCCTTGGTATTCTGTAGAGTTGCTACTTTTTCTTGGCTAGCATTCCTGTGTCTCAGCTGCATAACAGGTAGAAAGTCAACAGAGGAAGGCAATTAACCTTACCTGCTGGGGAAAGCTGCAGCTGCTGGAATTTAATCTGTCATATAACTGCTTAAGACAACACAGGAGCCTTACCAGATACAGCAACAGCCCTAGTGGCCAAACACTTATACTTTTAAATCAGAAGTGGGCAAGTTGTGGCCCTCCAGGTGTTTTGGCCTACAACTCCCATCAGCCAACACAGTGAGGGATGATGGGAGTTGTAGGCCAAAGCAGCTGGAGGGCCACAAGTTGCCCACCCCTGCTTTAAATGCTCTGAAGCCTCCTGATAGAATGCAGTTGCCTGTTCTCCCTTGCAACCAGCTATGGGAGTAAAACTGGAGTTGCAGTCTTGGAAGGAATACTGCCACAACCTCGGTTTTATAAAATTACATAAATATTAAATGGAGTCAGCTAAAATGTTTGTGGTGGGGGACGTTCCCTACTGGCTGTCTATGCCGGGGGTGTTCCTTGGGTGCTATGTTCATCCTTGTGCCTACCCACCTGTACTTAAGCCTCAGGCATCATGTGTCAGTTAGGGTGTGTGCAGGTAGCATCACCAGAAGCTGCCCAGGTTGGCTGGTTGGTCCCTACCCAGTAGCTGAGTACGGGTGTCTCCCCATCCCTGGGGGAGGCCCACCCCTCCCTGTGTTATTACAACAGGGGCATACTTACCTCTTGGGGCCTAGCTCAGCCTTCCCCAACGTTATGCTCTTGAGACATTTTGGACTACAACTCCCATCAACACTTGTTAGCATGGCCAATGGTGAGAGATTATGGGAATTATAGCCCAAAAGCAGGAGGACAGCAGATTGGGGAAGGCTGTCTTCACCCCAAGCCCCATCCTGAAATCTCATGATAGGGCCAAAATCCCAGCCCATGTGAGATGTCCCTACCCACTTGCCTCCAGCGAGACCACAGTGCATGGCCCCACCTTCCGGGGTTGCAGCCCTCTCCATGACAAGCACCGTGGATCAGGGAGGAAGAGCTTTCTGCTTGCTGTTGGGGGGGGGGGGAGGAAGGTTACACTGCACTGCCCAGCCCACCTTGCAACGTTTAAAGTCACAGCCTCAGTCTCCATCTTAACACTGGACAAGTCTGTCAGTAACCATACTATGATGTGAGGGTGGTCAACTTTTTTTTCCTGGCAGAGTTCCAGTGCTATTAACAGCTACATAGTGGAATTCAGCAGATGTAATTATTCCTGCAGATATAAGGACACAGAAATGGTTTATTTGCCACATTTCTGCTTGTATCACAGCTATGATGCTATGTCCTAGAGAAAAGCTGGATCCAGATCCTTGTCTATCTCATGCCTCCCCCAAGAAGTAAATTTGTTTTATTTAATTTAAAACAACTTCAGTAACAACCCTCACCCCCCACACACCCTTGTTCACTCTCCCCTCCCTTTGTCCAGTATCAAGAAAGAAAGAAGTCATGAGTTTACAGGAAAAATCCCCTTTGGAATTTGTCACAATGTTTTTAATTGCATAAGCAACTTTAGACAGAAAAACACATGTCAAGTCTGGAAACTTACAGGACATAGAAAAAGTTCTGGGGCAGTAAGAGGCATCATCCTGAAGCCCAACGCTTTTGGGACTCAAGAACTGCCATTTCAGATAGGGGGGCTGGATGCAAAAGATTGCAAGACTGCTGCACCTTTAATAGTTGTGTAGAAGAGGTAGGGGTAGTTCAACAGGTGCAGGGAGCCCTCTTTTTCACCTGGCCACCCAGTCTCTGATGGCTTTAAAATAGGTGGATGGCAGGGTTTTCCTAACCTTTATCTAGTTCTAAAAGGCCATTTACTTACTTATTTATAGTTCAGAATAAGTAGAAATGTCCTTAAATGTTGATGATGGTCGTTCCATTAACCTGACCCAGTAGTATTGCCAGGTATTAACCAGAATGCTGTGTCAATATCTTTCAAGAGCTTGGAGGCAATGGGAGAGGAAAATATACAGAGCCTCTGCTCCATTTCTCCATCAGTCCATTCACTCACCTGGCTTCCTGATCTGCAGTAGCACAGACCAGCAGCTGAGTCTAAATGTTTCACCAATAGCTACTTAAGCAACAGATCCGGCACAAATTATAGGGCACAGACACCAGGATCAAAATATAAAATTTGCTATCCGCTAAGTATGTTAATCACTTCCAAGATCTTGCATCATTAAAGTATTGGGTTATATCCAGTGTTTTAGTTCCACTTAAAGTGGACTGATAGAAATGAATGGGATTTATGATCTCCTTCACACGAAGCTTTTAACCTGAGCCTGAGATCGCTCCTTCACGGAAGTTTGCAGGCTCTTTAAATGACACCGTGACCCTGCTTCTCTTACTAACACTCCTCTGTGCAGTGACTCCATTATTGAGGAGCGGGAGAAGCTTGCCCAGCTTTTTATTGTCTGTTTGGCTGCCAACAGAGTGAGTTTAGCGACACACAGAGGGATAGCATGTCCATGCTGGTTCCTGCTTTAATTGCTAAGGGTGCTGCTAGACATCAGCTTCCCCAGCAACAGTAGCTACCACGCAAACCTGGAAGCAAAACAGGAAGTATCTCATATTATCATAGGGTTTGGAGCGAACATTTCTGGTTTTGTGCAATAGATATTGTTCCTACATCACTCCCACCACCCACACACACACACCCCACTTCTCCTTGTTGTGTCTTTGGAGTCACAGCTACCAATATGGCCATTGGCATGCACAATTAACATCTGGCTTGCAGGTAACCAACATTCCAGGGTGTGAATCATCTGTGAAAGCCCTTCAATCAATGGAGGGAAAACAGTGTCTACAACAGCCAGTACTACCTTAATGAGACTGTTTTCCTAAATGGAATATTTTTTATTATTATTATTAATTATTATTATACCTTAATTAAAATATAAAATACATAATCAAATGCTAAAAATAATATTCAGTACATATATCATTAACATAAGACATGAAATATATCAAACGAAAAGCAGCAGCAGAAAAAACCAGAGTTAAAAGCATAGTATACTAAAACTAATAAAATCAACTGGAAATAATTATTCATTGCGGCCACAATAATAATTTTAAAAAGAGCAAGTGAGGTAGTTAATTGAAAATTGCCAAACAATATTTATGGAGTTTATGAGCACTCTTTACTACTCTTTATCTCTTTGTATGTCCAGACTTCAGCTACGCTTCTGTGGCATAGGATGAATACTAAGAACAGCATAGAAACCTGTCTTATACTGAGTCAGACCACTGGCAGGCAGAATCAAACCCAGGACTGTCTAAATTGGCAGTAGTGTTTCAAGATATAAGCCAGGCTCTTTCCAACATCTTTCCCAGCCCTGCTTTCCTACACCTTTTAACTGGGGATGCAGGGCAAGAATTTGTTTATTTCTTTATTACATGTCTATACTGCCCAATAGCCAAAGCTCTCTGGGCAGTTCAATTGAGTATGGGACCTATGTGGAGGGCAAGCAAGATGGTGAGTGATATGGAAACCAAGTCCTATGAGGCACGGTTGAAACTGCTGCTGGGCACATTTAGCCCGCAGGAGAGAAGATTAAGGTGAGGCATGATAGCTGCCTTCAAATATCTGAAGGGCTGTCATGTAGAACAAGGGAGGAGATCCTATAGGCTGCAGGCCTAATCTGGACCACAGACATTCCCCATCAGGACCACAGGCTTGGCTCCCTCCATGGGCTGTGCTCCCCTGCCCAAACCCCAGGAGCCTACCAGGGGCTTGGGAATGGGGCAGGAATCCCCCTGTTATCTCATTGGTCAGAGATAACAGGGGGATTCCTCTCCCCTTCCCCAGGCCCCCTGGAGGATAAAGGTGGCCTGGGCAGGAGGTGGGGAGAGGAATCTCCCTGTTAACAATAAGAGATAATGGGGATTCCTCTGCCCATGCCACTCGCCCTCCCAGTCGGGAGGCTCACCTATGCTGCGCCTTCACCCATCAGGGAGGATGTGGCATGGGCAAAGTGGCCCCAGCCACGACTGCGGCTGGTGCAATCTAGCCACAGCTTTGGCTGGGGCTGCTTCATCCTTATTATGCCTTCCACCGTTGGGGAGGCCGCAGCCTGGGCGAAGCAGCCCCTACATGAAGCACCAGCTGGAGCTGTAGACAGCGCTTTAACTGGGGAACAGTGACATGGGGAGCATGGCCACGGCCACACCCCTGTTACTTTATTCATTCATTCATTTATTGTGTTTTGAATCCTCCCATGTTAATGTTCTCTGGGCGGGTTGCAAACAGTTAATAAACTAAAATGCCATAGAACAGTTGAAAATATAAAATACAATACAAATATTTAAAAGAATAAAACACAATCTAAACATCATCCAGCCTGTGGAGGGCTGGGGTGGCATTCATTCTGCATCCACCCCAAATCAGTTCCTGTCCCCTAACGTAGAAGGTGGAGCAGCCGTCTTCCGTTGTGCCAGAGGTCAGGACTAGAAGTAAGGGGTGGAAATGGCAAGAAAGCAGATTTTGGCCAGACTTTGGGAAAAACTTCCTAAGAGCTGTTCAACAGACTGCCTCAGGAGGTGATGGGCTCTCCTTCACTGGAGGTATTTAAAGAGAGGCTGGATGGCCATCTGTGTCAGGGATGCTGCAGTTGTCAGATGCTCAGTTGTCACTGAGCAGGGGTTTGGACGAGAGGACCACCAAGATCCCTTCCTACTCTAAAGTTCTCTGATCCTATGATTCTATGAAGCTCCGGGTTTCAGTCAGAACTCTAATGGAGCTATCCAAGGTTCTGGCTGGTTCTGACTGAAACCTGACGCAGACTTGCCACCCCACTAACATAGGAGCCACCGGCCTCTACTGTGAAGGTTAGATATTGTTAATAGCCACCGTTGTATGAAGATTATAATCATTCAAAATATGCATCATTTTTCACAATAAAAAAGCAATACTGATGGATGATTGCACTGTCTGAGCAGCACATATTTGTTCTTCTCCCTAAAGTAGGTGTCAGTAAAACACGGCTGAGGACAATCATAATCTAGAACTAGAACTGGGAAGAAAGGCGGATGCTAGTGCAAATGTAATGTTATGGTACTTTTTCCTCTCTGTCTATGAAAAGTCAAATGACCCTTCAAACAACTGAACATATTCTAGAAAGCATACTGTTGTAATGAAAATAAGCTGCAGCGTCCAACAAAAGGCTAAAACGTTTCTGACATGAAAATGCCAGAGTGGCACTACCCAGTGTTATCCAAAACTAGATCATTCCCAGAGTAGCTTGTTGTTTCACAATCTGAAATTCAGTGTGGAAAGTCAGCCTCCTCCTAATCACATGCTGCTCAAATTATAAGCTCTCTTGCTCAAGCAAAAGGGTCCCCATGAATTCTGCGAGTAGGTCACTCAATTGCTACGGTACCTGGGTCCATATAACAGCAAAGAGCGGGCACCTTAGCCACACAGTCACAGGAAGCCATCTTCACAAGGGAGACAGCGAAACTGCCTCAGCACCGTCTCATCCTGCGCCAATGCTGCATCATGATTTGCAGGTTAAGAGCAGCTGTTAGGTACCCGAGGAGGCACGTAGGAAGCCGCTTTGACTCACAATTCTTCCAGATACTTTTTTCTTGATATCACCCTGCCCCATTCACAGAATTTTATGGGGGCTCCAGACATCTCCGGCTTCATTTTGTAACCGTCCTGTGTTTTCCCACCATTTCTTCCATCTGCTTACTTTCCCCCCAAAAAACCAATCCGTGAAGGTTGCTTCCAAACAAAGCTTTTATTACACCAATGTTCTGCCTCATTCACAGATGTTTACAGGGGGTCTAGACATCACTGTCTTCGACTTGTAACCCTCTGGTGTTTTCCCACCACTTCTTTTGTCTTTTTCCTTGTTGCAGAAAATCCGTTGAGGGGAAGAAGAAGACAAATAGTCAGAATCGCTGCACCATGCTGGGAGCCATGATCTGAAGGAAGAAATTATGGAATAACTGCACAATATCTTTTGACTGGTAGTGTTAGGAACTCTCCATCTGGAAGCACCCCAGGTCAAACTATTCGTCCTTTTAGCCCAGTATTTTCTACTGAATGCCAGCCTTTCCCAAACTTGGGTCCCCAGAAGTTGTTGGACTACAACTCCCATCATCCAGGATAGGGAGATATTTTTCTCCCTCTCTGATAATACTAGAACCCGGGGTCTTCCCATGAAGCTGATTGGTGGGAGATTCAGGGCAGAGAAAAGGAACAGCATATTCTTCACACAGCACATAGTTAGACGATGGAATTTGCTACCATGAGATGTAGTTATGGCCACTAATTTGGATGGCTTTAAAGGGGGGGGGGGCTAGACAAATTCCTGGAAGAGAGGACTATCAGTGGCTACTAGCCCTGATGGCTATGTGCTACCTCCAGTATCAGATGCAGTAAACCTATGTACACCAGTTGCTGGGGAACATGGGCAGGAGGGTGCTGGTGCACTCATGCTTGTGGGTTTCCCATAGGCAACTGGTTGGCCACTGTATGAACAGAATGTTGGACTGGATGGACCCTTGGTCTGATCCAGCAGGGCTCTTCTTATGTTCTTATCCTCAACCATTGGCCAAACAAGCTGAGGATGGTAGGAGTTATAGTCCAGCGCCACCTGGGGACCAAAGACTGTGGAAGGCTGGTTCTATTCCAACTGGTAGTGGCTCTCCAGCAGTCTTTCACATCAGCTGCTGTCAGATCCGTTAAAAAAAGAAAACAAAACTAGAGAGGTCAGGAATCGAGCCTGGGGCTTTCTGCATGCAAAGCAGGTGCTCTGCCATGGAACTGTAATCCCATCCCCAAGTTCCTTTTCAAAATTTGGGAGGGGGGCAATTTACAGGATAAGAATAGAGTGATACAGGTAAGCAGAAGGATATATGCAGCCACAGTTGTGAGGATATCTCTGTGGAGCACTGACTTACTTTTTCTACAGTTGCCTCCTGTCCCAGGTCCAGGCCTCATGCCCAATACTTTAATAAGACATTGAAAATGGAGTAGAAAAAGGGTGCTGTTATCCTCTTATATTCCGTAAATGTCACATAAACAGGGCCTAATATTAAATCCACATTTGGCGACCATTTATAAAGACAATCCATAATCTCTTTAAAAAAAACCTTCCCGTCTTCTCACACTTGGCCCCATTTTAACCATTTGTCCAATCATCATTCCTTCACCACAAATCTGCTGCACAAACATGCTATATGGCATATACTTTATGAACAGTCCCTTCAGTGCTTGAATAGTACTGGAAGAGCTTAGCAATATAATATCCTGATGACTAGTTCAGGAAGGCCTTGAGATTGAAGCCCCTTATTGTATGAGACAGGGGCATGCTTTCCTATGGGGCTTGCATTTTAAGAATGAGGCCAGCCTAGCAGTTTCTCAGATAACTCAACTGTGGCTTGATATTCCAAGTCAGCTACACCAGTCCAATCAAAACAGAGCATGTTTGGTCAAATCTGAAAGTAAAAACAAGGGGAGGGAGTTGGGATAATGGGGTCTGAATTGTTACATGCCAAGATTTTTCTAAAAATATTTTACATCTGTTCTCAGCTCTGCACACTGATCATATTTTATCTGTGAGGTAAATTACTGAGAATGCCCAGAGGAGTGCAGTTTATCCTTCAGTCCTAAATGTTTTCCCTTCTGCACAGCAAGCTTTCTCCACTCAAATAAAGCTAGCTGGACAAAAAGCCACAGGAACAGTCTGCATGCCCATGCCCAGTAAACTACACTTTTTCTGGAACAATCACTTCAGCAGGATTTTACAGTTTAGCAAAACTTTTTTTTTATGTTACTCAGGAGAGGAATGCAGCCAACATTGTTCATTCAGTTTAAATGAACTTGCTGATGATGACCAAAAAAAAAAAATAAAAGAGTGCTGAACCAGACAGTTTGCTTCATCAGTTTCAAAACTACACATACAAACTCCGAAGTATTTCTTATTCAAACATTATTAGGACAGTTCAGAGCTCTAAAACCAATCTGATCACACACTGTGTGCAAACAGGTGGTACATCAGCCAGTGGTGCTGGGACTTCTATCCTAAGAGCCCCTGGGTCGTTCCAAAGTCAGCTTTTGGATGTTTCAGTCAATGCATAAACAATACAGAACTGCTAACAAGGATTGACAAATGTCCATTTTACCATAGCTGTGTAGAGATGACAGCTGTCAAGAGCAGCTGAGGAACTCATTTTGGCAGGGCACAGTCTGAAGACATGGGCTGCCTTTACACTACAGAACCCCCCCGCAGTCCTACCATTGTGGAGCCTTTCAGCATTTACAGCGTGCTCCCAGACAGCGACCACATGATTGCTGAGAGGGGAAGTTTTTAATTTCCAAGTTTCCATAGAGAGCAATGAAATGGCGCCATCTAGTGGCTGTTTTAATAGCATAACAATCCGACTTAAATAGATGGTTAATTATTTCCGGATCTTTTTGAGATGGAATAACCAGGATATACCTCTGGATGGGCCTTGGAGGTTGATGATGTCATGAAACGGTCTGACAAACTTCCATGAGTGAGCAATCTCAATAGCAGGATAAAAGCTCCATGTGGAGAAGCCCATGATGGCTTCTGATGACCATTACGACCAGAGTCGCAGGAAAAGCTTTTCTCTGGCATTTCAGTTGAATCCCTGTAGGAAAAACCTTCTGACAGGAAATTCATCATAGGAGCAGAATGATGGCAGCATACAGTTCGCTACAGGTGAAGATGTTTATGCAAAGAGTGATAGGATGATGGAAAGAATTTGCTGCAGTGGCTGGAAGTAAATAAGGCTTTTAGAGTGAAGATATGAGAGAACTGGCCAGGAGGAGGATGGAGATGGAGGACTAGAGCAGGGATGGGGAACCTCAAGCCTCAGGCCCCAATTTGGCCTCTCCTAAGGCTTAGTTACTGACAGTAAGAGCTCTAAACTAAAATAGGCTGATATTTTTTTACCTTTGGCCCCACCCTCCACTGGAACTTGGTCCCCAAGAACTTCTCTGAAATTGAATTCAGCCCTTGAGCTGGAAAAAGTTCCCTACCCCGGCTTAGAGAGATGACCAAAGGAATCACACTGATGCTTTGGCAATCCGACTACTGACCATCAGACTTGTCTAAGGGCTAAACTATATGCTACATTAAACGCATATGATCCTAACTTCTTTTTTAAACCCTAGTGTAAGTGTGCAAGCTGGATCAAGACCATCACAGGTGGATGGGTGTGTGTGTGTTAAACCTTGCCACCCAGCCACTCCCGCAACCCCCCTCCCCGCAACATTCCCTGGTGCACACACAGGGGCTAAAGAAAAGGGAAATAACTCAATTGGTGCCAATTTATGGCTGTGGCATATGAAAGTGTTATTGACTGGGATGCTTGTGTCATGTTGTCTTGGCCATAGGAGAAATGGAACAACATGGTGGGTAGCTCCCCATATTAGGCATGTGTGTGTGTGTGATTTTATTATTGGCTACACAAATGAGACAGTAGGCAATTTGCTCTTGTTCTTCAGTTACCAGCATGTGGTATGACCTTTGCCTGGCCTGTTTTGGTTTTTTCGTATGAAGAGGCTTGAGGCAGTAGCTACATATGAAATACAATGTGCAAACAGGGTCTTGGCTGTAGAACCTGCCTATTCTCCACTAGTACCCACATGAATCTGAATCCATACAAGGACAGAAGCTGCCACTGCAATGTATTAGAAATATGGCATATTTGATTTATTCATTTTTTAAACCCACTTCTTCACTGAAGCCCTGGACTCAAGCATATTAGGGACATGTAGCGAATCGCCCCTCTTTTTAAAATTTAAACTTATTTTAAACAATGTTAAACAGCCTGCTAAAACTTATAAACATGTGACTTGCTAGCTTGGGCTGTAGATTCTGCGAACATAATCAAAGTATTCAAATACTGCACCATCGTAGACTTTTAGACACATAATTCAAGTGTCTTCCTCTGACTAATCATCATAACTGCAAATGGTGATGGAGATCGTGAGAGAAACTGGAGTATATACACCATAGTCCTGATCATATCTTGAATTTAACAGAATTTACTCCCTGATAAGAGTGCTTAAAATTGTAGTTCTAAGATTACATTGATATGGATATAACAATGCATGATTAATAAGCACTTGATTCTCTAGTAACTACATTCTTACAATAGTTTTATTATTATGTTTATTTCTGGCAAAGATTCTACATGGACACAGGAAAAATTTAGACTTTGCTTATGAGATCTATTTTGGGTAGGTAGCAGAATCAGTGCTATTCCTTTTCCAAACGTTTTGATGCCTGTACTTTTCTGACTTCCATTGCATTAACCACAAAAATCAGTTATAATTCTTATTAAATAATGCCATACATCCTGTATTAAATAATGCCTATACATCTTTTAACTATTGCAACTAACATACCATTGTAACTGTGGCATGTAAGGCAAAGCCAGGGAATCCTCTGACCTCATACTTTCAGGCAGAGATATTCTTAACTTGAGTGGTCTTTTGACTGCTACCTAGGGTCACATGTGGTAGAGTGGCCAAGATTTTGTTCCCCCCCACACCTCTGCTAGGGCCACATGATGTCCCTTTTATAACACAGCTGTGGCAGAGCAAGGACCATGCATTAGCATCATGGCTGTTGGTGACTGGTGCCAGAGCCAGCAAGCGTACACCTTGTATTGGCAGCAATACCACTAAGGCCAACGTTTATAAGCTCCTGGGCTCAGGCAGCATCGAACGCAATGGGCATCAAGCTCATGTCATTAGGTACATGATTGCAGCCATTGTGACATTTTGTTTCAGTAATCCAGTTGGGTAAATTCCATAATGTTGTTATACAGTTGACTTGTCAAACTATCTGCGCTGTCTCAAAAGTGAGAAGTTTCAGGTGTATAGTGCACATTTGACCAAAGTTCTCACATGCGTTGGCAGAAACAGATTACAAATCAAGCCCTGCTGAACCCAACCACCAGTGTTCCCTGCAAAATGGATCAAGAGTGGTCTACATTCCAGTTTAGTGCAGGCAAAATCTCTACTGTGTGGTTAAAGAAGGCATATTATGCTGGCCCATTACTCAAATCATATATTAAACAAATTTTGTTTAAGCAGAAGTAGGCAACTCGACAGGCACTGAGCTGGGTGGTCCTGATTACAATGTGATTATTTTTTTGCTCATACTGGCCAGGATTTTGCTTACCTACTGTTCACATTTTAAATTCCCAGAGTAATGTGAAATTCCCTAACATTCACTAAGACACACACACAGAGACATAGTGGAATTGTATAAAAGGGGGAAAAAACGCTATGAAGAAAATGGGCTTATTTGGCATCCACCTCCTTTTGTACTATAAACCTTATTCACATTTAGCAGAAAACCGGTTTTTCTTTCAGAACAGTGCCGATCATTTTAAATCTTGTATTTTAAACTTTTGCATGGCTAGTTTTACTTCTAGTTTATATTGTAGTTTTACACTTTTAAGGTATATCTTATGATGTATTTTATGGTTTTAATTGTTGTGAACAGAGTGGGCAGTATAGAAATGTAATAAACAAACAAGGACCGTACAAACTATATGTGATAGTATCTCTGCCAGGTCCCAGATGTAAACATCATAGGTGACCTGGTGGCTAGTCAGGCTTCAACTCTGCATTAACCTAGGGTAAAGTCATAATGCAAGCCAAGTCCCAAATACTCAGTCTTTGAGGGTCCTCTTAATATCAGGGAGAACATTAGAATTACGTATCATAAGTGACTGTCCTTAGCCGAAGTTTTTCTTCCAACGAAATATCTGAAATAGTATATTAAGGGAATTAGAATGGATACAGCAATCAGAGGGAACATTCTAAGTCAGATTAAGGTGATTAAATAAAAACCTACTGGACAGACGCAATCTGATCCTACTTTGAGTTAGCTCAACTAGTTTGCATGGGCATATCTTGTTCCTAGATTATATGAACACATTATCCAAAGAACATGTCTCATAGAAGTTTGTTTGATGATAATAATCTTGCTGTTACATGGCAAATTGAAAGGAGTCTGACCTTAATCCCAGGGACATTAACTTCAATTGAACAATCACTGCATTGTTCAGTTAACATATTCTGTTTTCCCATCCAAAATTTGACATTTCTCCCGAAAGCTTCTCACTACACTTAAGCACTAATAGAAAACCATCATGTATATTTCTCCATTTCTGTTAGTGGACAAATGGGAGATACAATAGCTTATTGGAGGTGTGAGGAGCACACACGTTTTATGTAGACAGTCCCAAGGTCAGTCCACAGTACCTCCAGTTAAAAAGGAGATCTATTGGTGGGACTGGGAAAGATGTTTGACTGAAGGCTATCAACAAAGTGGACAAAACTAAGCACAAGGCTGCTTCATATATTCAGTACTGCTTGTGTGTTGAAATAAACCAGAGGCTGAGCTCACTACAATCTAAAGAAAATGAGCAAAAAAGGAAAATAAACCAAGCTCTTACAATATTGAACTTCAGTACACACTGAAGATATAATCAAATGCCAGGGCTGTCTGTCTCTTCTCTTTGCTGGCCCAATTCTTCTTCTACACAGCCCCATTCCAGCCTCTCTGAAACAAAGCTTACTATGGTGCTATGCAGCATACTTGATTCTATTCCAAGAACTTGGCAACACCCACCCCATCCCAACTTAAAGGCATCACAATGATGACTCAAGACTCATTTATCTCAATGGGGCCTGCATAACACCAGAATTTAATTGTATATACACACATACTACAAAATTGACTCTAAGTTTAGTTATGTGTAAAAACAATGCGGGACAAGATGCCAAATTAATTGGCAGGCTTTGGAAAACTGTAGTTTTCCATCTTGCTCCATGTTTGTTTATTACTCTTTAAATTGGCTCCAGAAACACCCAATGTTCAGCCACACTAGGTCTATCTAGCTGTGTTATGCTGCCTGTATCCTGAATGCTGTTCTCATGTTTAAGTATTTACAGAAATACACCAACACTAATTTATTTAGTCTCAGGCATTACAAATTAACTTTTTTTTCTTATTTGGGATCACAAAGGAGAAGATTATTCTGTTTCTAAGAATACTACTTATTTAAAATCTATTCAAATTACATTTTACAGTATCTAACTTATGAAAACATCTATCAGACATAAAATGTAAGAAGTCATGAAGTCTATTTGTAGGACTGGTTTTCTTAAAGCATCTATTTTCCTCAGGCTGCTTTTTGAGTTCTCCATTCCTAACACAAGATCAAAATGCTAATTTATTGATCAACTAGAAATACACCTCAAATCCATTAATTACATATGAATGAGTTCCGCTCTACCCAAGTTCTCTAGATTTTATATACCGTGCCTATTAATGGCACTAAAATAACTTCACTTTCAATGGAATGGTGTAAAACCAATTGGTCCCAGTATGCAGAGGGAATGCGTACAGGAAGAGCCAGATGATGATCTTTCTTCAAATAAAACAACCCTAATAAAGCAGTGTGCTTTGTCTAGCCTTGTATATAAGCCCACGAAAGTTGCTAGCCTGCTGTGGGATGGCAGAGAATGAAGAGCTCCAGTCTTTCCTGCTGCAAAAGTTGGGCTTCTCTCCTCTGGTAGCTCACTTGGTTTCTATGCTGGGCACAAGGGAGGGACAGAGCACTCCATCCTTCCTCCACCAATTCCATGCATGCAATTTCTTATCACCTAGGGCCACCAGGCGCTTTAATATAAGGCTGGCTTTGCCATAATTTTCAGTAGCACCACACTATTTTGATGCATCAATATAGCAGAATGTTTTACATGACCTATGTCACACATTGACTGTTTCGCATCATTAGCATTACAATGCTATGTTGTTTTAACCATTAAAAGAAGTCCACAACAGCAGTTGAATTTTGAAGAATTTTAATACAAACTTAATATAAACTATTTCAGTCCCTCTCTTTAACATAAGACACTGACTCAAAATACTTTTATACCTTTTTCAAGTATTGCACAATGTAGGTACAAAATTAATATTTACGATTACATTTTCTTCCATAATATATAGCAAAAAATCTTTAAACTTTTTAACAGAAAATACAATTTGTGTTTCTTTCTTGGAAAAGTATTCCATACAATTTGAATTCCACCACTTAAGGAATATTTTGTACACTTTTTAGAACTGATGTTTTTTAAGATGGATTTTATAATTTCAGTAAAAAAAATACAACATGAAGCTGCTGCAGTTGTCACAGATCACTGTAGTAAAAAGATAAAAATGCAATACCATGTTGTAGAAACAATATATACTCTGATATTTTACAAACTTCGTACTAAATTAAATTATACAATTAGAAAAGACCAATAAACCCACTTATTAGTGCCAATTTTTTATATATAAAAAAATCAGCCATGTCCTTGCTATATCTTAAATACTGTAAGAGGCCATATCTTGAGTATATTTAATGTACAGTCAGTAAAAAATAACTTTGTGCTTGGTTGGCAAATGAAAAAAAAATGCATGTTGTCCTTATCTAACCAAGCTTGAACGTATTCATACTACAAGCTTTTTTAAAAAACTCAAGGGGTGAAAAAGATACACCCTTGGGTACGTGCATTTCAACTTGTACAATATGATTTGTATCTTTTTTTTTTTAGTTAGCCATAACAGGCTGGAATTGCTGGTTAGAGTACTGCATGCTATTTAAGCTGAAATTCAAGCCATCCACAAAAGATTTTTCATTCAGACCTCCATAGGCTGCAAACATATCAAAGGCATTGCTGTACTGGAGAGGACTAAGGTTAAGGGGACTGTCGCTGGGGAACAGGTTGTTTGTACTGCCTTGGCCCTGGACATTAGGGAAGATGAACTCCTTTGCATTAGGAGAAAGGGCAGATGTTTTCTGTTGCTGTTGTGGTGGTTGCTGCTGTTGCGGAACCTGCTGGCTGCCTAGGCCAAGACCATAGAGAGAGTGCATGGAGGAGGAAAGAGCTTTCTGTTTCAACAGATCGTTGACGTTCAAGCCAAGATTAGTGGGAGAAGTGCGGGCAACCTTGTTGGCACGGCTGCTGTTCTTCATTTTGGTTGAGCCAAACTTGGTGGCAGCAAATGTGGCAGTGGTGAAAGTTAAAGGTTGAGTGGAACGGGGCATGAAGGTTGGGCTCACAGTAGCAGAGTGACCAAAGGGAGGTGAAGGAGAACTTGAGACAGAAGATGCTGGGTCACTAATTGGCATGAACACCTGGGCCTCTGGGTTAAAGCTATTCTTGATTTCCTTATCCAATTCACATCCATTTTCATTGGAATCATCCACATAAAGCACTTTCACTGGTCCCTTTTCACCAATTTGGTATGAAACTTCAAATGGGTCAATCCAGACACTAAGATCCTGAGGCAGATTGCCACGAACATCATCAATGTCCAAACCACTCTCTTTGGATGCTTGTTCAATAACTGGGTCCACTTTCTCTCCTACATGTATACATCTAAACCCTGATCCTTTGTATGGCTTTTCTGGATACCAATGCCCTTCATACTTCTTCTTAAGTAGTCTTTCAAGCTCTTCGCCAAAAATGTTCACACGTCGTCTGGGAAGCTTATTGTACAAATATGAAATAATAAAATTGAGTGCTACTTGTATTTCAAGCTGCATAGCTGCTACGGCACAGAATTACAAAGTCTCCGTTTCAAACCACAAAGAATGGAAAAATGTTCAAAATACCACAGGAAAGCAAAATTTTGTTCAAAGTGCTGATTCTAGTAGATTATTATTCTTCACCTTGAGTAGTGTTGTTCCTTTAAGAAAAACAAAAGCAAAGAACCAAATAAGGAAAGTGCAAGAGCAAGTTGACTAGGCCTATTATTTTAGCCTCGCGCTTTACCTAAAATAGGTTCCATTTCTCAGCTGCAGACATCTGCAAAACACTTGCATTGTACATGCCACTTAAAAGCTGACCACATTAAATATACCAGCCACAAATGCAACACCACTATGGATTAAAATGCAACAATAAGATGTTTACAAGTACAACACAGGTCATTTCAAAATCTGAATTTACAACCCAGCAGCTTAAGGAACACTAAAAAGAGTAAGCATGTCTTTACTAAGCAGCAGGGACCTATCAAAGGTTCAGCAACCAACCCCTATTTTTGGTGATTTATAGAACCTAGCTCTAATATTTAGCATCATTTTCAAATAACTTAGACTAAAAAGTATTTCCTCATTTTGAAGGGTGTAAAACTGTTGCACTATTTGAAGTGTAATATATTGTTTTCAGCACTGGTAGAATTTCAAAACTGTTTCAGTTTAAAAAGAAATGTAGCAAATAAAAGCAATTCCTAGCTTTTGACATAAAATTGGCAGCTTCAAAAACATACATATGTCAGATTCCAGAATGATGATAATTTTATTAACATGTGCATACATAATACACAAGCTCATTAACAGAAATCAAAGGATCCATCCTAATGCTATAGCTTTTTATTATTACCAGTTGAAGATCCTTAGAAATAATATATTAAATTCAGTAACATACTGGGGAATTTGAAAATGCAATCTTTAAATAGATATTTTTGCCTCATTTATAATGGAGTTGAGGCAAGTGATCTATAGAGTGAATATAAAGTCTAAATATAAATCAATAATATAAAATAACATCTTACTGAAAAAGTGCACTGCCAGGATTAAAAGCCTCTAAAGACAAGCTTCCATCTTAAATAAATTATTTCACAAATTAACCAAAAGTTATATTACCTCCCCTGTTGACGTTTTGTTTTTTAACTGCACTGCATTACAACAATAGTTCTGAAATTTAGTAAGTTTATAAACTGGAGAGCAAAGGTACATTCAAAATGAGTGCATTCTATTTCCATGTCCTAAATGGTTGGCTTTCAGAGGTTAACCCAGCTTCTAAAGCCATTTCCCTTTCCTTCAGCCCTCTTTATACGATAACAGAATCACCAGCTGTATGATAAGGCGACCTTTAAACGATCGCTAGATCAGCACTGGGTGGGGATAAGGAAAGATCAAGGGCAAACAGAAGATATTTACATATGGAACACATAAAGGTACATAAAATCTGATTTGGGGAGCTATATGGAACATTTAAAATTATTTATTAATCCATCTGTTTAGCCTTCCCTGCACTGTAGGAAAGCCATTATTACCCTTTCGAGGAGGACAGAAATTAAATTACTGTCATTCTCTCCTTCCCTGGCACAAGCAGCTGATTAAACACAACAGCCTGGAACATTTCAAATGTTTTCTATCTTTAACAAGGCCTTTTAAATATTAGTTAAACCTGTTAATTGCATTAATCATTGCAGCGGTGAGGGGGGTGAGGGAAAAAGGAGGAACCTTAAGCAGAGTATATGGTGTTACATAACCAGGCAGTTGAGTCTCATTAGATTTCTGCTCACAGCTCTTGGAGCTCCAGCAGCAGGAAAAGTGCTTTCTATGAAGTGGAAGATGATTGGCCAAGTCCTCTCTCTCCTGGTCAAGCTAAGCCAAGCCAGGCCCAGTTCTCCACTGTCTCATTCCCAGTGGCCTTCCCCCTCAGTCTCCTTTTGCTGTGGATATGGCTTGCAGCATGAGGGGTAGCACATAGCATAAATTATTTCAGGTTGAAAACTCACGTGTCAGCAAAGATATTGGTGAGGCTGCCTTATAAACCCCTTCAACACACACACACACTCCTTCATATTGTATGGATCTTTATAACTTCTCCTCAGTCCCCCTGGCCTAAGGCTCCCCTTCCCTAAATTATAGCTAATGCACTTCTTTCAGCAACATATATCCTCCCTCACCTCACCAAGTTCAACTACCACGACCACAGATACAAACGTAGCTTTTATCCTCATACTAATTATGACCATCTTAAAAACCCCTGCCACTACCCCGGGCCCCCTCCCCCACACCTCCCCTCTGTGGGACTGTGCCAACCCCCCCCCATCTCTCCAACTGCCCTCGCTCCTTTGACAGACTGCGTCTCTCCCCCACCCCACCTAGGGGGCTGTCCCAACAGTTCAGCCTCCTCCCCCTCCCACAGTCAGAGGAGGGGCTGGGCCAAGACAGCCGAAGCAGCCTCCCTCTCCAGCCGCGACTCCCCCTTCGCGGCGGGGAGCGAGCTGTGTCAGCCAAGCCCCACCGCCTTCCCCCTAGAATCCCCCTTGCTGCGCGAGGCAGTCTTGTGGCAACAACATTCGCCAAGCCCCCTTCCCCCGCCGCCAGCCACCGTCTCAGAGGGGGCTGCGCTGCCAGCGCCTCTCCTCACTCACTCGTCCGCCTACTTCTGCAAGGTTGTGTCAACACCCTCAGCCAGTGCTGCCCTGTCAGCCTTTCTGCCAACACCCTATTTGCCTCTGTGCTAACAAGCGAGCCTCCCTCGGTCGGCCAGTCCAGTCCTCCCTACCCCGCGACCGACGGACACACATACGCACACACGCTGCCTCCGTGGGGCGGCGCCAACCCCCACCCCACCGGCTCCTCTACCCTCCCTACGCCCAGGCGGGCTGCGCCAACTCTTCAGCCGCTTCTCCTTCGGTGGGGCTGCCACGAAGGCCACCCCGCACTCCCCAAACACCACCTTACGCACTGCCGACTCCACTCTGTGGGGCTGTGCGAGGGTGAGGCAACCCACGATCCCCCCCCCACACACACAGGCCGCTGCTTCCCTCCCCCAGCCCAAACCCCCCGGCCTATGCCAAGTCACCTCTACTACTCCCCGCACCCTCGATCTCCCTCAGCACCGGATCTGACAGAAGCCGGGTGACTCCACCACCTCTCCCCAAACACACACACACGCAGATACTCACCCGGGGTGAGTGGGGAAGGTGACGTGAATAGTGCAAATAATCCCGGTGAGAGTCCCGGGGGGGGGTGTTGAAGGAAAGAAAGGGGGCTCAGTATCGAAGCCCCATACCCCAGAAAGGGCGCTAGGAGAGGAAAAGGGAGGGTTGCGCTTCTCGTACCCCGGGACGAGAGAGACAACACGCTCCGCCTCAGCAACTGCTAGACGCCTTCTTGTAGCGCCCGAGTGCCCGCCGCGCCCCTATATATGCCCTCCCTTGCCCCGCCCCTTCCATCCCATGTGGTTACGCCCACCCGCTCTCCGCCCACAACGCAGTCTGGCCCCACCCATTAACCTGCCAATCGGCCGTCCCCCACCCCGCACGCTGCTTCCGATTGGGCTTTTTCACTTGCCAATAAGTCCGCCGTACCCGCCCCTTCTGTTCCCCCAGCCCTATCCTATCCCCGCCCCTCCTACCCCGTACTCTTCTTTCTTTTCTTCAACCTCCTGCCAGCGGGAGGGTTTATATTATTGCACCTTCTGTCGTCCAGTGGACCCACGAACGATAAACCCCCCAACATGAAGAGCGTCCCCTACCCGGATGTCGCTCTGTGCAGGCTTCATATAACCACAAAAATAGACCCGGATGTCGCTCTGTGCAGGCTTCATATAACCAGAAAAATGCATCCCTCTCTTAATATTTTGGCCACGTCCATATCACTGCGTTGCATTTGGGATCTGGGTTATGTGCCGCCTTTTACGCTTTCTACCTCCACTCTTCCCCCCACCCCCAAGCCCACTTCGGCGTCTTTCTCAGGTTTCCCCCGTTCTCTTCTGGGAGCTGTTTCCACCTCTCTTCTGGCGTTTGTCTTTTAATGTCTCCTGCCAGCACCGCTGCCACGGCCTCCTCCGCCACCCTTGCAGATGCTCCTCCCAGGCCCTATACGCCCGCTCACGCGTGTGCCCCCCTCCCCTACACACATCCTCAGGATTTATATATTCTGCTCAGCGCCATCTTACTTCGCGGGCCTCCCCCCGCCTCCTCCTACTCCCCCTTCGTCTTGGTGGCCAATGAGCATTAGGCGACGTTCTCTACGTTACCTCCTATCCCCACCCCCTGCTGCTATGGGGCTGGCGCTTACGTCAAATCTCTACGTCACTCCCCTCAGCTCCTCTCCTCCAGGACGCATGAGACTACATCTCCCAGGGAGCTCTGTGCCCCAGGCGTCATTGAGGAACGTGTCTGAACCTGTATTGGGAGAACAGCGAGACGTCAACGGCGAGGGCTCCTCGACCTGCGCCTGTCCTGAGCTCGGAAAGGAGCTGCAGCCACCGGGCACCCTGCGGTGAACGCGGCCACACCAAAACACGCGAGCAGGGTGGGCTCGCCTGGCCCTGCCTTCACTTCGTGTATGCGCGAGTGTGCCACTGGAGAGGCCTCTTCCGTATATTTCCTGGTCAATACAAAAGAACATGAAAAATCGTTGAAAATGTTAATACAAGAATACATGTAACTCGTTCAGTTACATGCCTTGCCAAGAAGGAGTTCTGTAGGCTTACACTCGCCAAATGTTTCTCACTTTACTCAAGTGTGCCACTTAAGAAGAGGTGAGGGGTGACATCCCCGTATGTCACACAACGGCTGATTATTCCTCCAGAGCACTTGCATCTCTGGCCAACTCATGGTTTTTACACCCAAAGGCTGGAGACAGAGGATAGTTCTTCTGTCCCCTCAGCCAAAGGCAGCTTGAAAGGGGGATTGCTGCTCCTGGTATGTACACGTAGCCCACTTTTTGCCTTGGGTTAGCAGGTTATTTCACAATCCTGCAAAACCTGTTTGTCCAAAAACAACACAGAGTCTTGTGGCAGCTTAAAAGGCTAACACATTTATTATGGCATAAGTGTTCTCAGACAACAGCCTGCTCCGTCAAAGGCACTAATGGCACAAAAGAAATATGTCAGGGAAGCTGTGCCTCTGAAAGATCACTTTCAGCTCTCCCCTGTCTCTAGCCTTGACTATTGATACAGACAATTCAATAGGCCTCTATAATTGCTAAGATGCCAAAGGCAAAGCTCTTACTTAAAGCTATTTATCAAAAAAGGGAGGGTCCTGTTTGATTGGAATTTGTAATTACTGTAGTTATTATCTCTCCCTAGAAAACTGCTCCCAACATATCATCATACATTCCTAGCATGACCAAGAAACAGAACCTAGCATAGGGCTATAACTATGGAAATGGGGGGTGACTTCATTCTCAGTGACTGCATTCACCAAGAGTAGAGAGCAGATTTATCTCCTACCCAAATGTTGCTCTCAAGTGCATCCCTTAACTTTTTCTCACAGAAGTAGAGATCCTTTCACTCCTATGGGGAAACCTGCACTACACTGCCCTCCCTCCATACACGCCCTTGGCTGTTGTAATGACAGACATTTTGCAGTGAGATATAAAGGTAACCACAACAAATGCCCATAAACATGGGGTGGGGGTTGTTTGTTTTGTTTCTTAGCAAATTAATCTTGGCTATCCAGAATCTGGCCTTTGGTCCTTGGTAGCCCTTTTACTTAAATCTATTTCACTCATGTATACATCTCAGATAGCGCTCCTGGTTTTACTTGTATCATCTCCATTCCAGAATGGATGCCCTTTATTTCAGGTATCAAGGCTTCAGAGAATAGCATCCAAAGCATCTATTGATTTAAAGAAACACAACAATAATAACAACAAAGAGTCTTGTGGCATCTTAAAGCCTAACACATTTATTCTGACATAAACTTTTTGTGGACTATAGCCCGCTTCATCAGAGGCATGATCCACGGAAGCTTATGTCGAAACAAATATGTTAAAAGTGCCCCACTTTGTTGTTTTTGCTGCAATAGACTAACACGGCTGCCCCTTGGAAATAAGTGGAACAAGAAGTCGAATCTGGCAAGAAAGTGGGAAACTACCTTTTCCCCTGTCCCCTTCTGCCGTTGCAGCATAAACAAAGGGTATTGGGTGAGTAAACGGAGGTCTTCTCCCTGCCAGGAGCTAGGCGGCCGGTCAGACCACGGTACCCCAACTTCGCACCCCCCTCTCCTGCTTCTTTTAACATTGGATCCCAAACCTGTCAATCACCGGTGGCCAGGCAGCGAGCCAGTCGCGTCTGCTCCACCCGCGGCAGAAACGCTTAGCCCGCGCTGCTGGTACTCCCTGGGTTTAATTAGGATGGAAAAAGAACGCAAAGTGGCAGGAGGAAGGCCGGATTGGGGGGGGGGGGGCGTAAACAGTTTTTTTAAATAAGCGAAACGTCGCCTTGCAATTGCATCTTTTAGCGCCGGGAGCGCGCAAGCTTTTCAGCTCTCTCGGCTGGGTGGAGGGAGAGAGGAGGAAGAAAAGTCACTGGGTGGCGAAATCGGCCACTCAAAAGGAGGAACGCCCGACGGCGCGCGAGGTCCGATTTCCGGCGGAGCGAGCGCCTTTTGCTGTGCCGGGCCGGATCTCTGCGGCTTCCCGGCTCTTCCCTGTAGAGCAGCCTTGCCCAAGCTGGTGCCCTCCTGATGTGATGGACTGCAACTTTCAGCATCCCCAGCCAGACAAGTTATTGGAGGGGTTGTAGTGGAAGAAAGGAGCTTTCCTGATCATTCGCCATGCTGGCTGGGGAATGCTGGAGGTTGTAGTCCAACACATCTGGAGGGCACCAGGTTGGGCAAGGCTGCTGCAGAGCTTTGCCATCTTCACAGGAAGGAAGGAAGGGAAGAATTACGCGTTCGTATCTCTTCACAAATGTGACGGAAGTCAGTCCGAAGTGCTGGCTGAGTGGGTGACGTTAGCAAGCAAACTAGACACCAGTGAACTCTGGGAGGAAAAAAAAAAACCCTGCGATGATTGCCTACCGATTGCAAGAAAACAGCTGGATTTGTGCATCTGTGTCTTGATACCATATTTTAAACTTACTTTGCATGTTTGTTCTCTGTATTCACATAATGTAAAGTAACTTGCTTTTCAGTAAACTTAAGCAAAACTTAAGTTGTATGAGCAGAATATAATACTTCCATTTATGTTTGTTTCCTCTCCTCATCCTCTTTTTAATTTAAATTAAATTTGAGCTAAAAAATATTATCCACAGATAGCAACGATGGCAGATTGGCTACGTTGTCTCCTTGGTCACCACTTGATTTTTCAGTCAGTACTCAGGAGGAATACATCAAACTTTTTTGGGGGGTGGGGGTCAGGGAAAAAAGTTAATGGGGATTGTAGTGCATTCCTGGCCATTGGCCATACTGGCTGGGGATAACTGGAGTTGGTGTCCAACATATCTAGAGGGCAGCAAGTTGCCTTGCCTTAGTTGGGCAAGGCTAATATAATACTTGGAAAAAGTAATAATTAGGACTTTCATCAAATAAAATAAATCTGGTTAATTAAATACTGTGCACATTTACTCAAATTAAATCCCAATAAATTCCACTTGTTATTCCCTAACAAGTGGAATTAGGATTTGAGTGATTAATTAATTGTGCAAATTTTCATATTAAAGCAACAATTCTGGGGGGTGGGAACATACATTTTAACCCACCCTAGCTAGTTCCAAGGAGCTTCAAGGCACCATAAAAAGTTATTTTTCCCATCCCCATTTTGTCACAACAGCCCTGTGAAGAGCAAGAGAGAGTGACTGGCCCAAAGTCAGCCAATGAGCTTCATAGCTTCATTAAAACCTAGGTCTCCCTAGTCTAATACACTACTCACCACACCACACTTGAAAGTGCTTCCAGAAGGATTTCTCCAAGCACTACCAATTAAAAGACATTGCGCAGATTTTATGTCTTTTCCTCTTTAAAAGATATTTTTGTGGAAAGGAAAATGACAGAAAACACGGTGGGAAAACATGGGAGGGTTACTAATGGAAAGCGGTGGAGTCTGGACCCTCTATAAAATTCCGTGAATGAGATAATGCAGGATTGTACAATAAAACCCTTGTCTGGGAGCACCTTGACTCTCAATAGCTCTTCTATAAGACACACACTTCAGAGGGGGCATCATCTTAGAAGAGACATTCCCCCTGTGCAAAACAGAATTATGTTCATTTGTAAGTATCTGTATGAAAATAATTAAACAGCTTTGAAAATCTGCTGTCAAATGAATCTGGGACGCCTTTGTAATTTATATTAAAAAAAACCCCTAATGAATTAATTGAACCAATTAAAAGAGTAAACATTATCCCTCTAGTAACAAGGGAGGGATATGAGCAGTTACAAGTATGACCTTGGCTGCTTCCAGATGGAGGGCTCCTAGCACTACCAATTAAAAGATGACATGCAGCTATTCTGCCTTTTCCTCCTTAACAATTTGTTTGTGGAAAGAAAAGAAAAAAGATAGAAGAAGCAGTCGGGAAAACATGGTAGGGGTACTAATGGAAGATGATGACATCTGTACCCCCTGTAAAATTCCATGAATGAGGCAGGGTGATTGCAAAATAAAAGCCTTATCTGGAAGCATCCATTGTCGCAACTGGGAATGAAGACTGCGAGGAGTAAGTAAAAACTGGGTTTTGAGGAAGGATTTGAAACTAACATTGGAACTATAGAATATTAGTTCATTCTAAAGGACTCTGTCTCTAATGTTCCAGCATAACGGATAATCTTATAAAAACAAGACATCTAAAAACCTGGTATGTTAAGTGCTGTAATGGAGATTATTCCAGAGTAAATGATTCACATCTGTACATTTAATATTTACAGAATCTTATACAACTGAACAAAGAAACTACCTCCTCTATTTGTTCCACTTACAACAAGTCTTACACTGGGAGTGTGAACTGAAGCCAAAGTCAAGAGCTTCAGGCATTCACATGGATCTTTCCCTGCAATTGGTAACACCGATTTTAGACGGTTTAGGTCTCTTAGCCAGGGATATTAAAAGGCTTATCACTTTGTAACAGAGCACTGAGAAAGAACATTGTTTTGCTTTACATCAGAGTCTTTAGGGAAAGTAAATCTTAGTACATTATAGGTTTTCGTGTTAATGTTGGTGTTTGTTTTAAATGAAAGAATTAAGTTTTATTTATGGTAAGCCTGTTGTCGTCCCTTTCCATAGTTTATATTACTGTTGTTAATGCTATTTATATTTGTGATACCTTTGAGGTTTTGGAGTTGGATCCAGATTTAAGCAGGATCAACTGTGGTGGCGGAAGTGGACTTCCCTGCCCCCTCTTCCACAGCAGCCCCTCCAGCCCCCTGAAAATGCTACACAGAGAATTAGGAGACCCAGCTGAATGGGGTGAGTTATGGTGTGTGTGGGGGGAGGGGATTCCCCAAAATTGGGCAGAGGAACATTCTGTGAGCAGGAGGCAGATCCTGGATCCAACACTTTATATATGTTATATTCATTAAACTATATCAATGGTTGTGTGTATATATATTATACACATAGATCTATATATCTGTGCCTCTGACAAAGATTTTAATTGAAACATAATAGATGTTGGGCTAAATAAGTTATCATTTAGTGCATCTTGGAAATCTTGTTCTCACAAGGGTGCCTTCTTTCCTTTGTTCACATCGACCGAGTCTGCCCTGGTGCCAAAATGTAACTCGGTATTCACTGATACAGCTCTATCAATGTATCCCTATCTAAATGGCAGTTCTGAATATTTCTTTTTTTAGTGCTCAATCCTATCTATGTTTAGACAGAAAAAAAGTCCTACAACTCCCAGCATCCCTCAGCCAGCGTGGTGGGCTGGGGCATACTGGGAGTTGTAGGACTTTTTTCTGTCCAAACATGCATAGGATTGTGCCTTTAGGGTGCAATCCTATTCAGATAGGTGGCCGCCTCTGAACTCGGAGGTGACTGCCTATCCAATGCAGGGCAGGAGAAGCACAGAGGGGATCGCTCCTTCCGTGCTTCTCCTGCCCTGCATTTTCCGCTAGACAGCCAATTGCGGCTGTCTAGCCACAGAAGGGCTGAGCGGGGGAGGAGGCTGCTGTATGATACATTGGATGTGTTGTACAGGCATTTCCGCCCTCCCCGCCCCAGAACGCCCCCCGGAATGCCCCTTTTCAGCCTGCTCCGCGTTCCTCTTGCGAACACGGAGGACGGGGCTGTTCTGTGCTGCCTCTGAGGCAGTGCAGAAGTGCGGGGAGGTCAGTTCTCCAGGAACCGACCTTGGAGTGCAGAGGTCGGTTCCTGGAAAACCAGATATCCTATGGCCATCTAGCCGCTGTCTAGCGGCCATAGGATTGCTCCCTTAGTGGCCTAAGAAGTACGATATTATATTGAGTCAGATGACTGTTGTACCATCTATAGCAGCTCTCCAGGTTGCCTTTTGAGATCTGCTAGGCTAGTTATTAACACGACCTGAGCTAGAGCCCTTTTCCTGAAGGTTTTCAGTCATCCTGTCCTATCGGGTTTCCCAAATATCTTTTGTTTCAAACATAGTGAAGCTGGGGGCAATAGCATACTGTGAATGGTTTGGAATTGTCATCTTTAAGGCTTAGGGTGAAACCCCATGCACGTCTAGACAGAAAAAAGTCCTACAATTCCTAGCATGCCCCAGCCAGCCAAGCTGGCTGGGTAATGCTGGAAGTTGTAGGACTTTTTTCTGTCTAAATATGCATAGGATTGCGCCTTCAATGTTACAATACATGTTGACCTCTGTATGGAAGAAAAACCATTATTATACTTTGAGAAATGTTGGCTTTCCAGTATGAAAAAGAATATCTTCTTGAATTCTGTAAAACTGAAAATTCAAACAAGAAGTTCAAGAAGACCTTCAAGGCAGAAATGGTCTCTTACCTTCAAGATGTCAACTACTTTGCTAACAGGTGTTATCATAACCATATCTGACATTAGTTATTCCTCCATTTGTATTCCAAAGTCATTGGTCAGTTAGATCCAAATGTAATAATGTTTCTAGTTTGTTTAGCCACTCATGCTAGCAGGAGGAATCAAGCTGAACAGGTTGTATAGAGCAGCACACCACACTTTCACAGTAAACCAGGATTTACCAGAACCTGGCTTATTATTCTGTGCCGATGTGGCCATTGATTTCAATGAGTCTACTCTAAGTAGACACCTGGAACCAATCCATTAACTCTTGTGCTCAAGCATTATAGCCATTCTTTTTTAGTAATAAGAATTGCTTTGGTTCATGGACAGTGTTTCCAGTTAGCACAGGTCAACAACAAAGGTGTAGCAATGGTAGTACTTTACACAATCACCAGGGTTTAATTAATAGCAGTGCTGTTTCATTAGTTAGATGTAATCCTATAATTCCACAGTAGTTAGTATTACTGTGGGAAGGACAAATACTTCTGTGTGTGATTTCACAATGAGAAAGGATGGATAGATAGATAGATAGATAGATAGATAGATAGATAGATAGAAAGAAAGAACACACACACGTATAACCATGGATGATGAGTGAAGTGGGCGGGTGCTGAGGGGGAAGGAAGAAATTGTGGAAAATCTGGCAAAGGCACCTTCTGTGAGTGGAGCAGAGGATATCTCCACCCAGTTTTAGAAACAACCCCATGTAACTTCAGGAGTCCACCCAAGACCAAGTATTTCTTAAAACACCAATAAATTAAAAACATAGATTATACCACATGTATTGATCTACCAAGTGTTTTATACAAGGACTTAAATGCATGTTTATTGGCAGGTAAGTCCCACTGTGTCCAGTGGGCTCTTTCTTTCAAGTAAGAGTACATAGGGACTGCAGCATTAGTGTTGGCAACAGCTACAAAAAAATGAATGGAAGACAGTTTTAAAAGTAGCTGTGTCATTACATTCAAAGACCTAACAATTTCTTCACCCATATATTCCAAATCCACCTTTCCTTCATCTTCTCCAGTAAGTGATTACTGGTCCTTTAAGAACATAGGCTTTTATAATTCTTCAGCTGTTTGTATTATCAGTATAGCCATGCTGGGTCAAAAACAGCCCTGCCGTCAAGTTCAAGTGCCATCAGGAGTGAAAATACTCACAGTAACATACACGTGCACGCGTGTGTGTACATGAACAGAGGAGACCAACTATTTTTTTTATCGGCCTCCTCTTCTTTTTAGGAACAGTCACAAAGCAATTATTTTGTGTTTCCCCAGGGCAGTAATAAGTATCCTGCAGTTGTAGGAGTTACTTCAGTTGGAAGTAACTAAGCACTGTTAATAACCATTGGTACCATTTTCTTTCCACCAGTGGTATATGAACGCAGTGGTGATGGAAGCACCAGGTGTGAATGGATTGCCAATATGCTGCTGCCAGTTGCATCCACCTGTGTCCCTGTTTTCACTATTCTAGCCTAACAGGGCATGAGCTGCTATAGCAATTGATAAAGAGTCTTATAAGATTGTGTATGATGTGGAGAAAGTGGACAAAGAGAAAGATGTGTGTGTGTGGGAGGGTTCTCCTTCTGTTATAACACTAGAACTTGGGGCTTCACTCAGTGAATCTGATTGTTGGTAGATCCAGGACAAATGGAAGTCTTATTCACTTATGACATAATTTATTTACAGAAGTCTCTGCCAATAGGCATGGGGATGGCTACTGGCTTGGATGGCTTTAAAGGGGGATTCGTCAAATTAATGGGGAGATCACTCAATGGCTAGAAGCCACAATAGCTGAATGGAACCTCCAGGGTCAGAGGCAGCCTTTGTTGATTTAGTTAGTTAGTTATCTGAAGTATTTTTATCCTGCTGCTCAGCCAAAAAGGCTCCAAGAATGGCTTCCAAATAACCAGTAAAAGAAGAAAGTCCCTGCCTGAAGGCTTACAATCTAAAAAGACATAACACACAAGGAAAACGGAACAGGAAAGGAAGAGGACAACATTATTATTTTTTTGGCGGTGTTGTTGGAATGTTCCTGCTATCCCCTCTCATCTCCCTCAATGCAGCCTGCTGGAAGGGCGGCTAGTGGTGACAGCTGAGGGAGGAGGAGCCTGAATACCAGTTGCTGCGTGGAGGTGGGGGATTCGCAAGGGAAGGCTGTTGGCATTGGCCAGCCAGAAACATCTGGCTGGCCAATGTGGTCCACAAGATACTAGACTATATAGACCTTTGGTCTGATTCAGCAGGGCTCTTCTTATGTTCTTAAAAGGCATTAAGAGATCAGTCATGGTGTTGCCTCCAGGCTGAAGGTGTGGAATTCTTCTTCCCTGGGTATTAGTAAAACTTGCAGCAACCTGTGAGATCTTATGCTGCATCCACATACATGATTGTCGGCTCATGACCCAACCAGAGCGCCTCTGCTTTTAATTATTGCATAGTAGAGGAAAGATCAGCACACGTGTCGTCTCCTGTTACTGTAGCTCCAGCAACCCTTGCATTGTGCCAACATCCTGAGTAATTTATTGTTCCTCTAAGCCATACAGGGTCATGCAGAACAAAGGAGCTTTAGAAAGCAACAATGCTAAGATGAGAGGGGAGCTGATTCCTCTTCCTGTGGGCCCAGTCTTATCATAATTCTAGCCATACAGCATTTCCAACCTCCCCCCCCCCCCAATAAAATCGATACATTAGGATGCTCAGACATAGATATTTCTATGGGCATATCTGGCTGGTGCCACCACTCCAAGGACTTATCCCTTTCATGCAATTATTTGAATGTCACAATGTCTCCATGTAATCTGAAGTACCACACAGACATCTGGGTATTCAAGGCCTGTTGATGTCACACTTGAATCAAGTGGTATTCTCACACTCTGTTCACGCTGTCCACTTTCCCTGGGACAGAAGATATGAACATGTGTGCTCAGGCAGTGGGGGCTGTACTGCAACACAGCTCCTAATCTGAAAAAAAGTGTATGTCTGTAGTCATCCTGGAAAGGTGGTGGGGAAGAATTTACACTGCCACATGGTCTTGATTGTGCCTGTACACTAGGCAGGGGTTCTGAACCTTTTTGGCCCATGAGCATATTTGGAATTTTGAGAGACTGTCATGGATGGGTGTGCTCACAAAAAGACTGCCATGGTGGGGGCTTGCCCATTCATAAAATGGCTGCCTTGGTGCGCATGACTGGTGTGAAGGTTTGAGGCCTACAGAGGCAAAGGGAAAAAAGGTCAAACTTAGAGGCCTGGAGTTTTCTGTTGGGAGGGGGTAACCCTGAGAGAAGTAGTTTCATTTCTCCGATTAAGTTTCATTTCTTCAGATTTTGTTCAGTACTTTTAAGTTTCATTTCTTCAGTACTTTTGGTTTTGAGGGAGGAGGATATATAAAGAGAGTGACAGAGCCACTAATAGCAGAGAGACAGCCAGAGCCTGAAGTGAGAGCAGAATGTGAAGAGTGAACAGGAAGAAGCAGCCTAGAAAAGTCTAAGGACAGCCAGGGCCTTGCATTTTGCAACTTTTATTTTCTTTGAATGCCCTTTGTATCCCTCAGCTATATTGTGTAAATACCTTTAGTTGTGATTGCTTGCTTTAATTTATCAGCAAACTGTTGTGGTTAAACCCTGTGTCTAGAGTGTCAGTCACCCCACATCTATAGCTTAAACCCCACATTACTGGGAAGGGGAAGTTTAAAAGAAAGATGGTGGGACTCTTAAGGAGGCAAGCGATCCTTAAGGAGTTGCTCAGGGGGTCCAAGTCATAAGGGGAAACTTGACAGCTGGTCACTAGACACTCATTTCCCAGAACGTGAACTGGTGAGACTAAAAGAAAAGTAAGTTGCCCAGGAACAAGGCAGAGGTGGGGACTGAACTCCAAAATACAAAGCCACTCTTTTGAACCCAAATAAAGATGTTGCTGGAGGGCAGCACTTTGCTTTGCAGCATGCCAGCCTAGAAATAGGTGAACCTCCCTGACATCCAGTCTGGGGGCGGGGGGGTCCGCCGTGGGGAAATCCAGGCAGCTTGGAACTAACCTGATTTCCCTGGAGCCCTGGTGCATCTGCTGGATTTCATGGGTTGTATTTCTGGCCTTAAAAAAGGCAAGATACGCTAATGGCAGTTGCCATTAGCCTATCGTGGGAAAATGACCGCTGTAATTTGTGCATTTTACACCATTTGCGGCTGTAAAGCACTTCTATGTAAATTGCAGCTGTAAAGCATTTACGGCCGCAATCTACATAGAAGCAAGTGCTTTGCGGCCACAATTTACGTGGAAGTAAGTGCTTAACAGCCGCAAATGGCATAAAATATGCAAATTGTGGCCGTAATTTTCCCATGATGTGCTAATGGCAGCCGCCATTAGCGTATCTTGCCCTTTTTAAAGCTGGAAGGATGCCACGCAAAATCAGAAGGATGCACAGGTAAAGGGGGCTGGGCCACTGTGGACTCTGCAGACCAGATTCTTGGGAATCCGGCCTCATTGGAATCTGCAGTGGATTTCTCCAGCATCCCTATGTAAGCCTCCCAGTTAAAAAAATGTTTTGAATTTTTTTTAAAGGTGAAGCCATAAAATAAAAATCAGGAGGGGCAAGGAGACTGGTGGGCACCAAGAGAGGTATCTGTGGGCACATCAACATGCTGAGAGAACAGCACTAGAGGGACTCTTCTGTTTTTCCAAGGAGGACTACAATTCCATGACAGCTTCTTCTCATTTCATGGAAACTACTGCAACATACCTCTGCTTTTAAAAGGCTTATAATAAAAGGCAAAATACGCTAGACATGAGAACAGAGTCAGAAATAACCAGCAAGTAATTAAGGTGACAAATCCTAAAAATTTATTATTGTTAGATTTCAGCTGAACTAACCTATTTCAGAGCTGTTGTGAAAGTGAAACAATATACGCCTAGAGTCTTTAGGGACAGGAATTATATGTGTTCTCCAACTATGAGCTACAAACTGCATAGTGTGATCATAAAATGCAGATAAATGGCCACAAAATGGAGACCAATGTCTCCTTAGTTCCTTGTGAAATATGGAAAGCTGTTTCTAAACAGCCCAGAAGTGTCTCTTTCTCAAAAGGAATTCCTAAGAATGTACCGTTTGTTACTGATTCACTCTTCGCATGGTTGAGTAAACGCAGCAGCATGAATAACTGTCTTCCACAGCCTGCAATACCTCCTTGATTCCTGTCAATATTTCCGAAATTTAACGTGTATCTTATCTTACCCTATTGGACAATCAATCTGTCTATTGATTAGGGAGAGACTGTAACTCGGCGATAGAGCACACAGTTTGCATGATGCAGGAGGCTCCAGGTTCAATCCCCAGTACTTCCAGCTTAAAGAATTGTATAGGGGGGGGGGCTGTCTGAGACCCCAGAGAGCTGCTGTCAATCAAAGCAGACAACACTGGGCTAGATGGACAATTAATCTGATCTCGTATAAGGCAGCTTCCTACGTTCCTCTCTACGTTCCTCTTCCTACGTACCATAGCTCGGAGAGAAGCAGTGAATGGTCCACAGGATGTATCTGCTCCTCAAAGTCAATTTTATCAAGCTAGTGATGACTCCACAAATGTTTAATAAAGATGAGGCAAAAATACAAGTGAGCTTCACTTGTAGGTGAAAAGAAAAGAAAACTATTTTAATTATCCTCATCATCTGAATTAGATGAATCACATTCCGCCATTATGACCAGAAATTGGAGTCAGTAGTTTCTATGTCTTATATTCAGAAAATGGCTCAATGGATTTATATGAAATTTAGCAGTGCAGGAGAGATCAATTTGAGGATGGCCCATGCCAATTCTGAGGTAGAAAGCTTAAGAAATTGCTTATTTATAGGGGTTACAATTCTGATGAGAGACTTCCAGCAATTTGATAGGTAATGGCCTTGTTCAAGCCATCATGGGAGCCCACTGTGGCTTATTTAAGCCATGATGAGCCACCAGGTTGCCTAGTCAAGCCCCAGCCATGACTTGTTGTGTCATCTGGACCCAGGCAGCTAGGGTTGTTTGCAGGTTGAACAACCCTCAAATAACCCATGGTCTGTTGTATGGTTATTTGAGGATTGTTTAACCCTCAAACCTTGTGTGGCGCACTGTGGTAGGTGGCAGTAATGCAACTGAAACTCTCCCCACGACCTGAGTTCAATCCCAGCGGAAGCTGGTTTTCAGGTAGCTGGTTGAGGTTGACTCAGCCCTCATCCAAAATGAGTACCCAGCATCCTGGGGGAAAGGTAGTTAGGACTGGGGAAGGCAATGGCAAACCACCCCACTATATACAGTCTCCCAGGAAAACACCGAGGAAAAACGGCATCCCTCTAGGGGTCAGTAATGACTCGGTGCTTGCACAAGAAGAACCTTTCCTTCCTTTCCTTAACCCTCAAACAGCCCCTTCCACCAGGATTCAGATGACACAACAAACCATGGCAAACACCACCCTTGCCAGGGGTTGAATATTCAAAATGGCCACCTGCACATGCAGCAACCATTGATCACTGGTGCAGTGAACATGAGAATGAGTGCATTATCTGTTTTCATTCTCACAGACTTTGCTGGGGTTAAACTTTATTGGCCAATATCTCCATTTGTACCACATCTTTTGGGAAATGGTTTGTTGTGTCAGGTCAGGGGGAAGGACTTGTATACATTGTACCCCAGTTAAAAATGCGATTTCTCCCCCAGCCCATTTTATCTTATGGTGGTTCATAAGCTCCGTGGGCATGCTCAGAACAATCCTGCAGGAACAAGGGAATCGAATGGGAGTGAGTGTGGCTAGTCTCCAGGGTGACAGGATAGAAGGGAAGCAGAGGAGGAGGTAATACCAACAGACAATAGAATCTGGGAAGAGGTGGTGTGTGTGAGAGAGAGAGAGACTATGGGCCAATCTACACAGCCAATTTAATGTGGTGGTAGAGTGTATTGGAGTTGTTTGTGACAGATGACGTTGTTGCCAATCCGCCACCATCTGTACTGTAAATGCGCATTTTTGGAAAGTCTATTTATTTTTTTATTTCATTTCTATACCACCCAATAGCCAAAGCTCTCTGGGCAGTTCACAAAATTTTACTCAGTTGTTTTTCTTAAATGCACCTCTGAAGCAATTCTGTGGCAGTGTGCTCCATCCCCCCACATTAAATCCTGGGTGAGCCTCTGTGACCTGCAAGTGACGTGGTCAAGGGGTGGGACTGCACCTCCACCCCATTCCCTCTTTTTCCCCATTTGCAGTGGGGCTACTTTCACTCGTTTTCCCATTCATTATAGCAGTAGTGCTGTTTCATTCACAATAGTGGAGTAGCCCATTTATATGTAGTGCACAGTAAAGAATACACAGAGCCGAAGGAGAAAGGGCAGCCTGTAGCAGGAGCCTTCAACCGTGGTATTTTGCGTCGCATTACTGCGATACATCTGCAACTTCACAGTTGCACGATACACCTACAACTAAGGAAAACCCAGAAGGGAAGGAGAGAGGGCAGCCAGCCTCGGTATTTCGCAGTCACACAATACCCCTGCAACTAAGGAATGCCCAGAGGGGTAGGAGAAAGGGCAGCCACTACTGCAAGGGATCATGGACAGGGCTGGGAGCAAACCTCCCCAATCATGGAATCGTGCTGGGTCATCTCTCAGAGTAACGCAGCAGTTTGCTTCTTCCATTCGCAGTAGCTGCTGATTCATTCATGTTTCCCCTTCAGGATAGTCCCCTGTGTATGTGATTTTCCTGTGTGTTTGTGGGGAGGAGGAGGAGGCTTAGTTCAGGTTGGGAAAGCAGAGGCGGCGGCAGCAATCGCTGCTGCTGACTCCAAAGCGCTAGCAGAGGGAGGTGATTCCAGCCCTTTCCCTCTGTGTAGGACCTAGGCACCTCCTGCCTGCCTGCCTGTCGGTCTGTCCCTGGTCTTCAATATTGCTGGCTCACAGTCGGTGGATGCGAGGAAGAGAGGTGTAGGGTAAACTATTCGACATTACTTATCTCTTCCATTAATCTTCCCTGAGCAGTGGAGTATGGCCAGTTTGACCTGTGAAAAGTGCGTTTTAAGGCAGTGTTTACTCTGCATGTTTTGCTTTGTGTGCCTGGGATGGGCCAAAAGCGATTTCATGAAAATCCAGATAATACTGGAAGTGCTTCTCATTCTGTTTCCATGTAGACTCCCCCTACACATCAACATTACCTCTCTCTGGATTTTGTATGGGAAGCCTGATTGCAGGTGGTCCACAACTGTGAAGCTCTTAACTGTTAGATGGATTCAAATTCTTCATAGTCCAGAAGCTGGCCTTCTCTGCCTTAGTCTGCACAAATCACAATCCACTATATCATTCATTCATTCGTTCATTCGTTAATTTTCCTTCATCCTACCCTTGCTTCTTTTCTAACCATGACCTTATGGCTACCATTTTCTTCCCCCCTATAGCTTGGAAATATATGGCAGTTAGAGTACGGGATAACTATCCTTCAGACCTTTAATATCTGAACAACAGTCTTCTTTAGTTAGGTCAGAAATCCTCAAACCAAATTCAGGACCTACCTGTATAAAATTCCAGCCCTGACCTTGAAGTGGCTCTGTGGTCTACTGTCTGAGAACCAGGAGTTCTTCTCATACTTTGTCATAGCAAACTTCCCAAGTCAAGCTAAAATAGTCAAGCTTCTCTATCTCTTTGTTCTCTTTATATTTGCAGTGGCTGGCATTAGATTCTTGGCAGAAAACTATGCAATCCTAAAATGTGAATAGCCTTTGCAGAGGTGGGCAATGCGTGGCCCAGCAGATGTTGTTGAACTACAACTCCCATCAGCCCTAGACAGCATAGCCAATGGTGAGGGATAATGGGAATTGTAGGCCAAAACATCTGGAGGGCCACATGTTGCCCACCCTTGCATTACAAGAAGGGTTGGGAATTAATTGTTTCATTCTAATCTCACATAACAATTACGTTACATACTTAGGAGTGTATCTGATAACCTCATAATTCTGGCTGGATCACTTAACTCTTCCCCCCCCCCCCGTTTTTTTAGGAAGTGAGGTGAGAATCTGCTGCTACTGTATGACTATATTTTCAGCTGCACTTTCACCATGGTATAGAAACAGGACTGGATAAACATAATTTATCACTGACTCACCCTGTGATTAGGGTAAATGGTGAAGCATTTTAAGCTATCTTCAAATTCTTCACCACCACCACCACCACCACACACGCACAAACACTCATGTTAGAAGATGAAAGCACTCTGTTTCTCTCTGTGTGCACTAAACAAACACATCATGTACTTTCTCTTGCCATAGTCCCATTTCCTACTTCTCAGAACGGCATTCCAAAAAATCTACCTATTATCCAACAAAATCCATCGAAGGCATCTCATTTCCGCTATAGTATCTTGATCAATTTGCAGCTTAATCCCATATCTGTGGTTTCATCTCTTCTCTTGACTGGGGCAGTTCTTGCCATTGTATACAAACTCCAAGTTTATCTCTTTCCATTGGCCTTCTAATACTTCTAAAGAAAAACCAAAACTGCAATCTGATGCAAACTTACTTGGGAGTAAGTTCCTTGGAGCTCTGTGGAACAGTAAATATGCAGCAGACTGTGCTGTCAGGCTGCTTAAATCTTGACAGTCTCCACAGCAATATCCCACAGCAGCATCACCCCACTCCAACTATCTCCCCACCACCACCTGCAGTATATTTTCATAACCATCTAATTTTGCGTTTGTGAAGCTTCTCATAATGACAGCCTTGGGGGCTTTTAGTGCTCAAAAGCATGAGAAAAGAAAAACTGTGGAAATGTTTTGCCATGTGAAACACACAAACGCACATTTTGCTTGGGAAAAAACACGGCTTTGATACGGTACAAGCTCACTTATCCAAATAACCTCTGAAACAGTGAGACCATAATTGGGCTTTAACTAGGGATGTATGAAAGTCACTTACCTTTTCGCTGAATTTTTCGCGGTGGGGGGGAGGCACTCCATCCCTCCCCCCCCCCCGGAATCTTGCCCGGCCGGCTCCGCTCCGGATTTCCGGCTGCAGACGGGCTGCTGCGGACGCAAATGGCGGCCAGCGTAGCGGCCGCCATTTGCATCCAGCCAGGCTGCTGTGATAGGCTACATAAGTATTTACATAGCCTATCACGGCAACCCCCCAAAAAACAGCGTACGCAAATGGCAGTGGCTACGGTGGCCGCCATTTGCGTTCCCTATTTTTTGCCATTTTATCCTATGTAAATATTTACGTAGGCTATTACGGCGAAAAAAAGGGGAACGCAAATAGTGTAGTGGGCGCTATTTGCGTTCCTTTTTTTCCCGCCGTTCTAGCCTACGTAAATATTTACATAGGCTAGAGCGGTGGGAAAAAAAGGAATGCAAATAGCACCCACTACGCTATTTGCATTCCCCTTTTTTTTGCCATAATAGCCTACATAAATATTTATGTAGGCTAGAGCGGTGAAAAATAGGGAACGCAAATGGCGGCCACCATAGCCGCCGCCATTTGCATACGCTGGTTTTTTGTTTTGGGGGGGGTTAGCTGTGATAGGCTACGTAAATACTTACGTAGCCTATCACAGCTGCAAGGACGCCAATGGCAGCCACAGCAGCCCGGCCGCGGCTGGCCAGGAGACCAGCCGCTGGACCCGCTACCGCCTCCGGAACTGCCGCCGCCGCATCCGCTGCATCCACCCCAGGTAAGTTCCGTCCTGGAGGGATTCTGTGGGGGGGCAGGAGGCCATTCCGCCACGGATTCCGGGGGGCCGGATTCTAAAGAATCCGCCTCACTGGAATCCGTGGCAGAATTCTCTGCCATCCCTAGCTTTAATCAGATTCTGAGTAAACACAAGTACGATTTGTGTGAGTGTATGACATCGAACAACACAGAGGGACGCAATGAGAACGGGTCCAAGGGGATTTTGAGTCTAATGGATATTCTTGCTGTAGTGTAACTTCATGTTCTGAGAAAGGGAATGCCAGTAGGGATGTCAGAGAATTTCGCCACAAATCTTGGGGAGGCCGAATGCCAGCGCATTCGGCCCCCCGAAATCGGTGGCGAAACGGTCTGCCCCCCTGCCCCCCCCGGGACGGGACTTACCTTGGGCGAATCTCCCTGGTGGCGGCGGCGGCGGCGGCTCCGGCGGCCGGTCTTCCGACCGGCTGCCGCCGCCGCCATTTCCAAGTTTAAAAAAAAACAACCAAAAATGTGATAGGCTACGTAAAGATTTATGTAGCCTATCACAGCTAGATTTTTAAAAAATACCGTGATAGGCTACGGCGAAAATAAGGGGAACGCAAATAGCGTAGATGCTACGCTATTTGCGTTCCCATTTTCGCCGTAGTCTACGCAAATGTTTACGTAGACTAGACGTGCCAAAATAAGGAACGCAAATGGCGGCGCCCATGGGTGCCGCCATTTGCATACGCGTGGTTGGTTTTTTTACTCAGCCGTGATAGGCTACGTAAACATTTATGTAGCCTATCACGGCTGACTGCAGGGACACAAACGGTGGCGGCTATGGCCGCCGCCATTTGCAGACCCGGCCGGCCAGGATTCGCGGTGGGAGGGACGGGGCACCTCCCCCCCGGCCAGAATTTCGGGGGGAGGGACAGAGCGCCTCCCCCCCACCGTGAATCAAATTTCGTAAAAGGTAAGTGACTTTCGTACATCCCTAAATGCCAGGTTTTCAGAGATGACCTTGCCTTTCAAACCCCAAATGTATGCTTGCCCTTAAGATGTCCCAAGTCTGCACATTTAATAATTACTTATTTGAACTGAAATATTTCTATTCTGTCCCACAATTTTGTAATTTCCATAAGAATTAAAAACAGCAGAGCAAAGCAAATAATATAATGCCAGCAGCTTAAAACCTACAGATAAACAATATGAACAGTTGGGACCAAATTCAACTTGATGTTATTCATGTCCTTAACTCTTAACTGGCTGCTTCCTGTAAAATAAGCGCCCCTGACCACATTGGGACCATGATGAGGAGGGGAGAGAGGCTGGAACCCTTCAACCCTGTCAGAATCCCAGTCTGAATCAGTCCCACAGCATGTGCTATTTGCAATGGGAGGAAAGCCCATTGCAAATAGCAGGAGGGAGGGGCTGATTGAGATCAGGAGAGCACATTGCAAATAGCAGTGGAGGCTGATTGAGATCAGGAGAGCCTATCGCAAATAGCAGGGGTGGGGTGTCTGATTCAGATCAGGACCATGACAGCGGTAAAGGGTTAAAGCTCCCCTCCCACCATGCCGTGGTCTTGATTTGGTTCAGAACCCCTTACGCCTGCAATGTAGAAAAAATAAATAAATAGCCACACAATGGATAATGGCTTGTCTAGCCTTCCGCTGAGGCATTTAAAAAAGGCTAGGGGCAGTATCCAATGTGACATGAGTGCTAACATAAACTACGTTGTGCTAGCATAAGAGAACTCTAGCCAGTGGTGAGCCAGAGCTCACAGGGATGCAGCACCAGCACTTTTTTATTAGCAGGGATAATATAAGTCTTCAAAGCCATATAAGTCTTCAAAGGTGTATAACAGCTGAACCAGGGCAATGACATTACAACAGTTCTGCAAGCGGACACATTAGTGGAAATGTTTAATGTCAGAGACCTCAAGCCTTCCCCTCAGAAAGAACATAGCAGGCTGAGGAAATAAGAACTCTTAAAATGCCTAAGAAAGCTTTCGTATGGGCTTTTAAAAAAAATAAGGGAACCAATTGGCAACTCTTTAGTGTAATGAAAGAACAAGGCTGTCTGTTCACTCAAGCAGAGCTCACTTGGTTGAGAAAATCTTTGCATTTTCTTTTGTGCTTGGGGAGTATTAAGCGGCCTCTGACTTTTCTTTTCTTTTTTGTCTAGGCTTTAATTTGAACAATTTTAAGAATCATGGCTATGTGCCTAGGGCTTGGGACAGCCAACCTTGATGAAATTAAAGATAAACAACAAGGACACAGATCTCAAATTCTTCTGGCTGTAGCAATTAGGCATGCTAGCCCTCTGACCTTTTACCTCTCCCTGGAGGCACCTCCTGCTTTGAATGCAGCATATGAAATGGGACTAGAAGAATAACCATGACCATAATATAATGGAAAGAAGGGGGGGGGGCTGCAATCATTAACCAAGTAGCCCACAACCCAATGCACATGCAGTCAACACAGAGGTCAGCACTTGGTTGATGTGTCTTGGAACACAGCCACAGCAGAAAGCAAGTGCACTTTGCTAGGTATTACCTAATGCCAGGCACATTTGTTTTTGGACATGCATCCCATCTAGGCACTCGTCAACCTGATACTATGGGTGTTTATTTGGAATTAGGTCCCATTGAATGTAATGCAACTTACTCCCATATAAGTGTGCATAGGATAACCGCCTAACAGTATGATCCTATCCATACTTCACTCACACTATTGGGGATAGGAACACTAGTAGATCCTCTTGTGCTAGTAGAACACAAAGATGTACCAGCATGGAGTATCTACATTGGCATAGCAATCAATTATGCCAGCAGAAAGCTGTACTAGCAATGGTACAATGTCGGAACAAGGGGGAAACAATTATTTATTACATTTTAATCTCACCCTCCAAGGATCTCAGGTGAGATCCCAAGGATCACACTGTGAGCCCCTGCTCCCCATTCTCCTTGAAGGACCCTGTGATGCTGAGGGAGTGGCTGGTCTAAGGTCACCCAATTTGTTTTATGACGGAAGGGGGGATTTTAACAGTGATATTCTAGAAACAGTCTAGCCACTACATCACACAGACTTTGCCACAGGTGGAGTTGGGGGTATGGTGGAAGAGGAGTGGAATTCAGAATGAATCTATAATCGGTCAGAGGTTAATCCTGCTCCCTGCACCAGCGAAATGTTATGTCAACAAAGTAGGTGTTGTAAGTAAAAATACTCCTATTAGGGTCAATGGAAAGCCCAAAACATCCGCACCCTTTCCCTATTCTACAACATTGGAGGATAGGATTTGGACTAACCCAGAAGCCAATCATGACACAGTACTAGGAATATATAAGCTCCAAACACAGAGGGAACATGTAGCATGGAGAACATCACTCTGTCCCTGTGCTGATAGAATTATTAATATACAAGTGGGAATTTTGGTAATGGGGAACTTAGGGCTTTTCTACATGAGGCATTTACCATGTGCTTGTCATTCTCTATTGATGGTTGTTTACAGGTTCTTTAGACGATGTGTGATCCACCAGTGTCACTTCTGTGTCTAATGAGCACTTCTAGCAAGGGTGTTGGTTTGTTTTGTTTTGAGCAGGGAAAATGCAGCATTTAATTGTGAAAGTGAAAGAAGCTGCTTTTTTCACTTGTGTATTTGTACTATTCTGCTATACCACAGTACCACCTCAAGGTTATGTAGCAGAAAAACAGGAAAGGAAACACTTATGTAGTGCTTAGATCTCAATTCTATGACGAAACTGAAAGTAGTTACAATGGATTAACACCCTCATGTAGAAAAGCTATTAGTGAAGGGCATGTAGCACAACAGTAAGAGCACTTTACAAACAGACGAGCTGAACACAATAATGCACGCTATGTGGGGTTGCGTTTGACAAGCGTCTGGAGATGGCAGTTGGTGCAAAATGCAGCAGCTGCGTTGCTAGTGGGAGCCAGGCGTTTTTGACCATGCTACGCCTATTTTGAGTCGCCCTGGCTGCCAGTTTTTTTCCTGGCTCAGTCGGAAGTGCTGGCGCTGACTTTTAAAGCCTTAAATGACTTGGGACGTGGGTACCTCAAGGACTGCCTTCTTCCACATGTTCCTCCCCTCATCCTCCAATTGTCACCTGGAACACTACTTTAGATCCCCCGGCCTCATGATGTTAGGCAGGCGACCACAAGGTCTAGAGCATTCTTAGTGATTGCACCCATCTTGTGGAATGCTCTGCCAACAGAGGTTAATCAGGCCCTGGCACTAAGAAAGTATTTAGTTTAAAAGTTTTAATAGGCCTTGAGTTTTTTAAGCCCTTATGCTGAACTGCTGTTTTTATAACTTTGTTATTCTTGTGGTTATTTATTTGGATTTTTTATTATTGCTTTAAATATATTGTTGATTTTGGTTTGTCACTTTCAGTTCTCTTTTAGGGAAATAGGTGGGATATAAGCTTTTAAAATAAATAAATATAAAATACAGGAAGGGCAGTTGGATAACTCTTGCTCTCGGTACTTAACCTCAGGACTCCAGACACAAGCAACCCACCTTGTGGGTGGTCCTTTAGTCAGGTCCTTTTGTCAGACTGCAGATATGTGAAATAACTGGGGGTTTCTTAATGAATCTACAGAAGCAGGTGACACATACACCTGAGAACTCGCAGTGGGAAACCAGGGATGTATGGAGCCATGGAGATACCTCTGGTTTTGCCTAGGGAGAAATGGCTCTTGCAGGATAACCATGGCTGTGCAGCTGTTGTCAATAAATACATTGAATAAATAAAAACATGACCACAGTTTCAATGCTCCTTTCTCTGGAATACATTTATCTAGGGAAGCCTTCCCCTCATGGGGATATGGCAGCAACAGACCTATTGGCAGGATTCCACGTTCACAGTGCAATTGTTGACACTAAACTACGGTTAGTGAGACTAAAACACAAAGTGGCAAGAGACACAGGCCTTCAAGAGAATCCCTTTCCAAGGCCCCTGATTTAACTAGAATATAGCACAGCAGCAGAATGGTCTCAGTCAGTTAAATAGCCCTGCCCTGGGCTGACCTTGGAACAAAGGCAACATATAAAATGCAGAAGGTTTGAATAGAGAATAATTTTCGGTGGTGGAACCATGGTGAAGTCTGCCAGATATCTCGACATCCTCTAATTTGTCACACACATCAGGTGCTTCAGAAGCAAATACCTGCCACTCCAGGCTGTTGCCTGTTTGTTAAAAACTACTGGCAGGGATAATGAATTCCCAGAGAATAAATGACTGGCAATTAGAAGAGTAGGTCAGAGAGGGAATGATGACTCATATAAAGAACAAAACCCATCTTAGTATCTGATGACGGTGCAGCCCATGTAGACAGCTGCATGCATCTCCATGGCACTTTGTAAAATGACTAGTTTTCACAGCATCCCAAGGGAATAGAAAACAAAGCAGATGCTTCAAATTTGTGTTTGAACCCCAAATTCAGAAGCAAAAGAACATAAGAAGAGGCCTGCTGGATCAGACCAAGGGTCCATCTAGTCCAGCATTCTGTTCACACAGTGGCCAACCAGCTGTTGACCAGGAACCCACAAGCAGGACATAAGCGCAACAGCACCCTCCCACCCATGTTCCCCAGCAACTGGTGTACATAGGCTCACTGCCTCTGCTTCTGGAGGTAGCACATAGCCATCAGGACTAGTAGACCTTGATAGCCTTTTCCTCCAGGAATTTGTCTAACCCCCTTTTAAAGCCATCCAAACTGGTGGCCATCACTACTTCCTGTGGTAGTGAATTCCATAGTTTAATTATGCACTGTACGAAGAAGTACTTCCTTTTATCTGTCCTGAATCTCCCCCAATGAGCTTCATAGGATGACCCCGAGTTCTAGTATTTTGAGAGAGGGAGAAAAATGTCTCTCTATCCACATTCTGCACACCATGCATAATTCTGTAGACCTCGATCATGTCTCCCCTTAACCTCCTTTTTTCCAAGCTAAACAATCCCAGCTGTTGTAACCTTCTCTCATATAGGAGTTGCTCCAGCCCCTTGATTCTTTTAGTTGCCCTTCTCTGCACTTTTTCCAGGTCTACAATATCTTTTTTTAGGTGCGGTGACCCGAACTGAACACAATATTCTAAGTGTGGACACACCATAGATTTGTATAAGGGCAGTATGATATTGGCACTTTTATTCTCAATTCCTTTCCTAATTATGCCTAACATGGAGTTTGCCTTTTTTAAGCAGCTGCACACTGGGTTGACATTTTCATCGAGCTCTCCACCACAGCCCCAGGATCACTCTCTTGGTCAGTCACTGCTAGTTCAGATCCCATCTGGTTATACACGAAGTTGGGGTTTTTTGCCCCAATGTGCATCACTTTACACTTGCTTACATTGAACCACATTTGCCTTTTAGATGCCCATTCACCCAGTTTGGAGAGATCCTTTTGGGGCTGCTCCCAATCTCTTTTTGTTTTAACCACCCTAAATAATTTGGTGTCATCTGCAAACTGGCCACTTCACTGCTCACTCCTAATTCCAGATCATTTATGAACAGGTTGAAAAGCATTGGTTCTAATACAGATCCCAGTGAGAACCCACTATTTACTTCTCTCCATTGGGAGCATTTACCATTCTTTCCTATTCTCTGCTTTCTGTTCTTTAACCAGTGACTGATCCATAAGAGGACCTGTCCTCCTATTCCATGACTGCTAAGTTTGCTCAGGAGTCTTTGGTGAAGGACTTTGTCTAAAGCCTTTTGGAAGTCCAAGTAAAAAATGTCAACTGGGTCCCCCCTGTCTACATGTTTATTGACACTCTCAAAGAACTCTAAAAGTTTAGTGAGACAGAACTTACCTTTGCGGAAGTTGTGTTGATTCTTTTTCAGCAGGGCTTGTCCTTCCATATGCTTACTAATTTTCTCTTTAATAATGCCTTCAACCAATTTACCCAGAACAGACATTAAGTTAACAGGCCTGTAATTTCCCGGGTCCTCCCTGGAACCCTTTTTGAAAATTGGTGTTACGTTGACCATCTTCCAATCCTCTGGTATAGATGCTGATCTTAGGGACATGTTACATATTTGGTTAAAAAAATCTGCAATTTCATATTTGAATTCTTTGAGAACTCTAGGATGGATACAATCTGGGCCCGGTGATTTATTTGCTTTCAATTTATCAATAAGTTTGAGAACTTCATATTTTGTCACCACTATTTGCCTCAGTTCCTCAGACTCCCTTACTGAAAATATCAGTTCAGGCACAGGTATCTGTCCTATATCTTCCACAGTGAAGAAGACAGATGAAAAGAATTCCTTCATGTTCTCTGCAATCTCCTTGTCCTTCTTCAGTACTCCTTTAACTCCATTGTCATCCAATGGTCCAACTGCTTCCCTAGCTGGTTTTCTGCTTCTGATATATTTAAAGAATTCTTTATTGTTGGCCTTGATGTTGTTAGTGATATGCTCCTAAAAATGCTTTTTTTGCATCTCTTATTGCCTGCTTGCATCACCTTTGTGCAAGCTTGTGTTGCCCTCTGTTTTCCTCGCTTGGGCAAGACTTCCGTTTTCTGAACGAAGCTCCCTTTTGTCTAATAGCTCCCTTAACACTGCTCGTTAACCATACCAGCGACCTCTTGGACTTGGTGCTACCTTTCCTAACCTGTGGTATACATTTTAGCTGGGCTTCTATTATTGTGGTTTTGAGTAATCTCCAAGCATTCTGAAGGGATTTAATCCTCTTGACTCCCCCTTTTAACTTCCTTTTCACAAGGTCCCTCATTTTAGAGATGTTTCCTCTTTTGAAGTCAAATGTGACTGTGTTGGACTTTCTGGGCAATTTTCCACTGAAATATACGTTAAATCTGATAGCGCTGTGGTCACTGTTTCCAATTGGTTCAACAACATTTATATCTTGTACTAGGTCCTGGGCGACACCATTTAGGATTAAATCCAAGGTCGCCTCCCCTCTGGTCGGTTCCATGACCAACTGTTCTAGGGCACAATCATTTAGGGCATCGAGAAATTTAACCTCTTTGTTGTGACTGGAACATGCATTTATCCAGTCAATGCAGGAATAATTGAAGTTGCCCATTATTACAACACTTCCTCGTTTGGAGGCCTCCCTGATTTCATTTTCCATCTCAAGGTCACTCTGAGCATTCTGGATTGGGATCTGAGCATTCTGGATAGCATGTTCCTAACACTAAATTAGTTTTGGAGCCTGAAGAAATACATATCCAAGATTAACAAAAAAAGATGTTGCTGCATTCTGAAAGTCAGAGCCTGTGCAATGTGAAAAACTCAAGCTGCTGAGTCACTGATAGAGCAACAGACATATGAGTTGGTTGTGGCAATGGCCATGACTTAGACAGCATTTAAAAAGGGGTAAGGATCTTAATGGGTTCTCCTCCTGCTTACCAAATTAATTGTTCTGCTTTCTCTCCCACAGTAATGTAATTCACAGGTATATAAACAGAGGGAGGGAAGTTCAGAAATGCTTTTTATGTCATCTGTGAAAATGGCCTTTGGCATTCTATATCAGCAAATAAATGGTTGGAATGGGGCACAATGACAATTGCTTCACAAGTGCAAAGCCCTCAAAATATAACATTACGGAAATATTAGGTGCAATTACATCTGTGGAAATGTTTAGGATTGGGAATTACCACTCAAACATCTTGAGCATGGAGGGAGCAGTAATCATCTGTCCTAGCATGCCATGTGCCCATACTGCCACCCATCCAATCCATACACACATCTGAAATTTCTACTTGTACTTCTAGTATGATGGGCTTGCCCATCCCAAATACCTGATACTGTTCCCTCTTGCCTAGGTAACCAGAGAAGCAAGCACTGGCCCTACTCAGGAGACATCAGTTCTTCTTTCTTGTTCTTGGACTGCGGACAACTCCACGTATATAAAGTAATGGATTTGCAAGACTGAAGTCTTTGTTGCAAGTATGTAAACTTTCAATGGGGTCGATCTTTAATCAGTACAAAACTGCAGTGCAAGCCTCTCTCCAACAATCCCTGCCTGTTTTCACTTTGATCATGTTATCCACATGCATCTTTTTGCTGGCCTCTGTCACGTTTCTGCATCAATTGTGTCAACACCCTTATGGTTATATTTATGGTTCTGACACCACCAGGCCTTCTAGCCTGGAGCGCAATGCCTCTGGGCAAGAACCAGGTCACGTCTGTGTGCCAGGCACTGTCTAGAAGAGAGCAGCAGGACAAGGAGCAGCAGGAGCCGCTCAGCTGCTACTGCTGCTGGGCCTGGTTTTGTGACATCAGAAGATATCCTAAATGTTTCTCTGTATAAAAGGGATTCTGATATTGAAAGTCTAACATCTCTGAATGTGAAACATTAAAGTTGATTACACATATGTTCAATAATCCAGGCTCCCAGCATGTCACATTCCCTATTTTAATATTTGTGTATGTGTGTCTGAAAGATAGAAAGACTAACAACAGAGTATTGAAAATATGTTTAATACTCTGTTGTTAGTCTTTCTATCTTTCTTATACATTTCATCTTAAGACTGATGGCATCCACTGTGGATCCAGAGCCTCCTTGTCGCTTTGCTGTTGTGCTGCTTTACACCAACCTCTCTCTGTTTCTCTCTCTCTCTCTCTCGTCTGGTATGCTTTATCGGGTGGCCATGTGTACAACTTTACACAGCATTGAAGGGTGGTCAGTGGACAGTCCTCTATTTGAAGGGCTGTCCATTCCAAAGCCTGTCCCAAAATAAAGAACCGTAAGAAAGGAGGAAGCACAGGGGCCTTGAAGTTGCCCATCAGCACTTAGCACCTGGACTGCAGCTGAATGAGCAGGCGCACAGGTCACCTGGGGCAGATCTCCACTCCTTTCCATTCTGGGGGCAGCACTGTCCTGCTATATTTTACTCATGCAATTGTTACTCATAAGAAACAGCGTAGGAAACAACATGTGGCATGTGGGTTTTTTACATGCAACTGCATGGCATACTCAGAGCCGTATGGTATCAATGGTATGTGAAATGGGTGGAGTAAGCTCGGTCATGTTTGTGGGTTGCCCTCCCTAAAGGCACACACACACACTGCAATGCTACATCTACCTGTGGAGGGCTCTACTTTCACGCTTTAAAAAAAAATGCTGTATTGCACATGCACCAGTGGGCAGCAGTGGAGGTGTGAAGTAGCAAGTACAGGTTAAAAAAAATAGATGGGGCAGAAGGAAAAGGGTCACGGCCAATGCCACTGCAACACAAAATGGAGGACACTATGCTTCCACCCTGCAAGACGCCCCCAGTACCAGTCCCCTCCCCCTGCCCACTGTTGGCCACTCTCAGCTGGAAAAGTTACAGTATTGCAAAGGTAGCACACACGTGAGAATGTATGCCAGAAGGAACCCGCAAGCAGATAAAAGAACATAATAAAATCAGTCTCAAGACATCTGGCCGATAATGGTAGAAATAGCATAAGAATATTAGATTGAAGAGTGTGTTGTGTGTTGCACAAGTGAGTCAGGCATTACAGTGATGAAATAAACTGCTTGTATAGATCCCCCCTAAGTCACAGTCTTCCCTACTATGCTGAGATGTATTGTATTTCTGTTTAAATTATAGTAATTCTTTCTAAATTTGCATAGACAGACAGATTGTTGTTGTTGTTGTTCAGTCATTAAGTCGTGTCTGACTCTTCGTGACCCCATGGACCATAGCACGCCAGGCCTTCCTGTCCTCCGCTCTCTCCCGCAGCGTGCTCAAGTTCATATTCATTGCATCGGTGATGCTATTTAGCCATCCCATCCTCTGCCGTCCCCTTCTCCTTTTGCCTTCAGTCTTTCCCAGCATCAGGGTCTTTTCCAGGGAGTTTTCTCTTCGCACTAGGTGGCCAAAATATTTGAGCTTCAGCTTCAGTATCTGTCCTTCCAATGAGCAGTCAAGGTTGATTTCCTTTAGGATTGACTGATTTGACCTCCTTGCAGTCCAGGGGACTCGTAAGAGTCTTCTCCAGCACCACAGTTCAAAAGCATCAATTCTTCAGCGCTCAGCCTTCCTTATAGTCCAGCTCTCACAGCCATATGTTGCTACTGGGAAAACCATAGCTTTGATTATATGAATCTTTGTCGGCAAGGTGATGTCTCTGCTTCTTACTATGCTGTCTAGGTTTGCCATAGCTTTCCTCCCAAGGAGCAAGCGTCTTTTAATTTCATGGCTACAGTCACTGTCTGCGGTGATCTTGGAGCCCAAGAAAATAAAATCTGTCACTGCTTCCATTTCTTCCCCTTCTATATGCCAGGAAGTGATGGGGCCAGATGCCATGATCTTAGTTTTTTAATGTTGACTTTCAAACCAGCTTTTGCACTCTCCACTTTCACCCTCAACAAGAGGCTCTTTAGATCCTCTTCGCTTTCTGCCATTAGGGTGGTATTGTCTGTGTATCTGAGGTTGTTGATAATTCTCCCGGCATTCTTAATTCCGACCTGTGATTCATCCAACTCGACATTTCTCATGATGTACTCTGCATATAAATTCAATAGGCAGGGCGACAATATGCAGCTTTGTCGTACTCCTTCCCCAATTTTGAACCAATCGGTTGTTCCATGTCCGATTCTTACTGTTGCTTCTTGACCCTCGTACAGGTTTCTCAGGAGACAGGTAAGGTGGTCTGGTACTCCCATCACTTTCAGAATTTGCCACAGTTTGTTGTGATCCACACAATCAAAGGCTTTAGCGTAGTCAATGAAGCAGAAATAGACGTTTTTCTGGAATTCTCTTGCTTTCTCCATGATCCAGAGAATGTTGACGATTTGATCTCTAGTTCCTCTGCCTCTTTGAAACCCAGCTTGTACTTCTGGTAGTTCTCAGTTCACATACTGCTGAAGCCTAGCTTGTAGGATTTTGAGCATAACCTTGCTGGCATGTGAAATGAGCGCAATTGTACAGTAGTTTGAACACTCTTTGGCGTTGCCCTTCTTTGGAATTGGAATGTAAACTGACCTTTTCCAGTCTTGTGGCCACTTCTGAGTGTTCCAAATTTGTTGGCACATTGAGTGCAGCACTTTAACAGCATCATCTTTTAGGATTTTAAATAGCTCAGCTGGAATACTGTCATCTCCGCTAGCTTTGTTGTTAGTAATGCTTCCTAAGGAAGCATTGACTTCACTCTCTAGGATGTCCGGCTCAAGTTCAGTGACCACACTATCATGGCTATCAGGGACATTAAGATCTTTCCCGTATAGTTCTTCTGTGTATTCTTTCCACCTCTTCTTAATCTCATCTGCTTCTGTTAGGTCCCTGCCTTCTTTGTCCTTTATCATGCCCGTCTTTGCACAAAATGTTCCCTTGATATCTCTGATTTTCTTGAAAAGATCTCTAGTCTTTCCCATTCTGTTGTTTTCCTCTATTTCTTTGCATTGTTCATTTAAGAAGGCCTTCTTGTCTCTCCTTGCTATTGTCTGGAACTCTGCATTCAGTTGGATATATCTTCCCCTTTCTCCCTTGCTTTTCGCTTCCCTTCTTTCCTCAGCTACTTGTAAAGCCTCATCAGACAGCCACTTGGCTTTCTTGCACTTCTTTTTCTTTGGGATGGATTGAGTTGCTGCCTCCTGAACGATGTTACGGACCTCCGTCCATAGTTCCTCAGGCACTCTGTCTATCAGGTGTAATCCCTTAAATTTGTTCATCACCTCCACTGTATATTCATAAGGGACATGATTTAGGTCATACCTGAATGGTTTAGTGGTTTTCCCTACGTTCTTCAATTTAAGCCGAAATTTTGCAAGAAGCAGCTCATGATCTGAGCCACAGTCAGCTCCAGGTCTTGTTTTACTGACTGTATAGAGCTTCTCCATCTTTGGCTGCAAAGTACATAATCAATCTGATTTCGATGTTGACCATCTGGTGATGTCCATGTGTAGAGTCGCCTCTTGTGCTGTTGGAAAAGAGTGTTTGCTATGATCAGCATGTTCTCTTCCAAAACTCTATTAGCCTTTGTCCTGCTTCATTTTGTACACCAAGGCCATGCTTGCCTGTTATCTCAGTTATTTCTTGACTTCCTACTTTAGCATTCCAATCCCCTATGATGAAGAGAACATCTTTTTTTGGTATTAGTTCTAGAAGGTGTTGTAGGTCTTCATAGAACCCATCAACCTCAGCTTCTTCGGCCTCAGTGGTTGGGGCACAGACTTGAATTAATAAATGTGATGTTGAATGGTTTGCCTTGGATTCGTACTGAGATCATTCTATTGTTTTTGAGATTGTACCCCAGTACTGCTTTTCCCACCCTTTTGTTGACTATGAGTGCTACTCCATTTCTTCTAAGGGATTCTTGCCCACAGTAGTAGATATAATGGTCACCTGAATTAAATTTGCCCATGCTTGTCCATTTTAGTTCGCTGATTCCCAGAATGTCAATGTTCAATCATGCCATCTCATGTTTGACCACCTCCAGTTTACCTTGATTCATTGATCTTACATTCCAGGTTCCTAAACAATATTGTTCTTTACAGCATTGGACTTTCTTTTCACCACCAGACATATCCACAGCTGACTGTCCTTTCAGCTTTGGCCCAGCCGCTTCACTCTTTCTGGTGCGACTTAGAAATTCCCTCTTGCTCTTCCCCAGGAGTATATTGGACATTTTCCGACCTGAGGGGCTCATCTTCCAACATCATATCTTTTAGCCTTGTGATACGTTCCATGGGGTTTTCTTGGCAAGAATACTGGAGTGGGTTGCCATTTCCTTCTCCAGTGGACCACATTTTGTCAGAACTCTCCACCATGACCTGTCCGTCTTGGGTGGCCCTGCACGGCATAGCTTATGGCTTCACTGAGTTACGCAAGCCCCTTCGCCACAACAAGGCGGTGATCCATGAAGGGGAGACAGACAGATATGTATATGCAAATCTATGTCCTCTTCGTCCTCTTTCTTTGAGTGATGCATGTCCTCTTTTTTGGCGATGCCAAGTGGCCACCCTAAAGGGCAATGAGGATTGGCAAAGATTCCAGTTGGAATACAGAAATGCCCTGAAATCTATTTAGCCTATAGTTGAGTAGGGCTGCAATCCTATGTGCACTTCAATGGAAGTAAGCCTCATGGAGATCAATGGGAATGACTTCTGAGTAAACATGTGCAGGATTCCTAAATCCATATTAGTGTAATACCTTTATTAGGCCAACTCAAGTGTCACCCCCCCCCCCAAATCAGTAAGCTTTTGAGATCTCCAGATCTCTTCATTAGACAAGTTATTACAAAAAAAGGGGGGGGCAATGAAATTGGAGGGGCCGGAAGGCTGACAATGTTGAACTCATGATGTCTGCATCATGGTCAGAGTCTTAAGGTGAAATGAGGGAGGAGGGTTTGCAGACATTCGAATTGGTCTCTATCAGGTGAGGTGGGGATCTCAGATTATATCTGGATCTGCCCCTAGGACTCCTGGCAGGGGAAAGAAGCAAACAATGGTTGATCCACCATTTTTGAAAATGTAACATCCAGCTGTTACTCAGAACTGTCTCCCATCCTGAGCTAACTACATAGGCTCCTTGATTGGTGGGAAACAGAAGTAGAGAGAAAATAGGCAGCCTTTATATTACCAGAGCTGGAGATAATTTCAGATAGCTTACTAGGTTTTAAAAAATGAATTGAGAGTTTTAATATTGATTTTGGGATTTTTCTTATGGCCAACATGACTAGCTTTGCTTTTCATGTATAGGATTGCACCGTAAATAGTATTAACTACAACAGGATTTAAGCAGGCTGACTGTGTGCAGCATTGCAGCTTTCATGCCATACTCTACTCTACACACAAGGTCAGCTATAATATGTTTTGGAACAGAACTCCTCAAAGACATAAAAGGCATCATTGTCTTCATGGGAGATAACAAAATGCTGGCTATTGTCTCGAATAGGGTCCATGAATGCAGATTCACCCTAATAAAAGAAAAGTGTACTTTTCACCAAGGTGAAATAGAATTATTCTAATCACACAGCGTGGGCAAAACCACGCTCAAAGAAGGTAAACAGCATTAGAAAGCTGGAAGCACCAACTAGCACTACACACTTTTCTGGGAATGGTGAAGTACCCTGGTGAAGATTTGTGAGACATCTCAACAGAGGCACAACCACAATGATGAAATCCACAATGTCTTGGTTTGGGGGACCAGATCAGGACAGTGGAGGCTGCTGGCTCCAGTTTTGGTGGGGCGTTGAATCTATCCTGGGTTTCTGTCAGAACCAGTCAGAACTATAAAGGAGCTATCCAGAGTGCCAAGCCCATTTTGGGGATAAAGGGTCAGAACCTTGGATAGCTCCTTTAGAGTTCTGACTGAAATCCAGAATGGGTTCAAAGCCCCACCAAAATTGGAGCCACCAGCCTCCACTAGAACCGGAAGATGTCTTTGGGTGTTTCTACATTAAGCAACCCCACCCCACCCCCCGCAAAAATCCACATCCTTTCTGGAGCTTCCTGCTTTCGGTTTCTTTGCGGGATTAGGAAGGGCTCCTTTACACGGCAGATGTGTGGTTTGAACTGAGGGAGTGCCTCCCTCCGTCCCTGGCATGTGTGCAAAGGAGCAGGAGGGGGTGTTTCTTGTTTTCGTAGCTTAACTTCTGCTGTACTCTTTTCTCGCAGCCCCCAGGAAACTTCTGACTTACTTCTGAGTAGACATAAAATGTAAGATTGTGCCGTAAGTCTGCAACCCTTGGCACGCTTACTTGGGAGTAAGCCCCATTGAACTTAATGGGGTGCTCTGAATCAACAGATGACATTGCTTCTGAGCTTGGTGAAGTGGGGGATCAGATGTGTCTCCCTTCATTGTGGGGAGGCATTTTACCCTCTTCTCCCTCCAACTGAGAAATGTACTCAAGCATTTACATGGCAGACACCTGGGAATCGAGGAGAGTCCTTCCTCAGCAAGACTTGAGCGGAGGCAGGAGTTGCAATTGGTGGGCAATTCTTGCCTTCATGCATGTCAAATCTTCTCCTGCACGCCCCGCTCCCATTCTCAATGCCTTCATCATCCTGACCGCGCGCACCCCCAGCAACTGAAAACAGAGTGGTTTTTCCTGCTGTTGAAGAATTTCACAGGGAGGTCATGGCACTCCTGTTTTGTGGGCTGGAAAAAATACCACATTTATTGCGATTAGGGAAAACACAGGATAGGCTGTGGGAAATTGGGGGAGATACCCTGGAGGGTAACAGCGTCATCTAAAAGCCCACAATCTTCTGTGACAGAGCCATCTCAATAGCAGGATAAAAACTCCGTGTGATGAACCCTTTTATAAAGATAAAGGACATGATCTTCACTGCCCCTATCTTACCATTTTATGATGCCAACAAGCTACAACAGTTATCGTTAAGGTAAACAGCTATGAAGTAGGTGGAGCGCTGCTACAATTGCATGGTTCAGAATGGATGTGTCGCATTGTGCTTCCAGAACACATATCGAAGCAAAAAAAATACTATGCAAAAATAAAATTTAAAAGTGCCTTGGGCATGCAAACTTTTTACTGATAATTATGTTGCTACCTTCTTTCAGACACTTCACAGACTTTAAACCAGGGGTCCCAAATCTTTTTTTACAAATGGGCCATGGGCACATTTGTAATTCTGAGACATTTCTGAGAAAGTGCTGGGTGTCCCCCCGGCCCCCAAGTAGCTCTTCTTTCCATAACACCTTCTCAGATCACTCCCAGAAACAGAGAAAGAGAGCGAGAGCCCCCACCAAACACACAGAGTTTAATTTTCCATAGGGACTAGGTAAAATCAGACCCAGTAGAATTAAAACTAATTTTCTTGAATTTGCATGGTTTTTACACAGGTACCCAACAAATGGCTATTAAATTAAAGCTTACATGCTATGCATGCTTCTCTACCAACATCCCAAAATAGGCTCTATCAGATCCAAAAGCCTACACACGGAAATCCAGAACTTCAAGACATGTAACACTATATCAAATCAGGATGGCCTAAATGCCTTCAGAGATTACTAGAAAGTACTTTGCTGACCATGGACAACTGAGTGAATTGAAAAGCCTAATACAAAGGGAAATTGTATTTTGTACTACAGTCTGTGAGGAAAGAAATGCTAGATTTTATCCATCAAGCGCCATCAATGTCTAACCAAATGCCAAGTAAGCCAATCTGACAGTATGGTGGCTTAGTACTGGAAATGACATAAAGAACAGATCAACACAATGAAAGCAGCCTTTAATCACTACACCTTTACCTGATAGCCCTTGGAAAAGGCTAGCAGTTAACCTATGTGAATTGGGAGGTTGACAGTATTTGGTTGTCATGGGCTATTATTCTAGTTATATCAATATACTCTCCTTGCTTGATATTACATGCTACAGCATTGCTGTGCAACTGAAAAATATCTTTGGTTGCTTTGGCCTTCCAGATGAACTTGTGACCGATAATGGAACCCAATTTATGGCAGCAGAATTCCAGTCATTCTCGACATTGTACAGCTTTTGCTATATCACCACTAGCCTCCCACTATTCTTAAGCAAGCAGGAAGGCAGAGAGAGTAGTACAAAATCCTAAAGACAGAATGACCCACGTATCATTCCTTTAAGCTACAGGTCAAAACCACCTGATAGCTACAGGAATCAGCCCAGCAGAATTGCTTATAAGAAGACAATTCAGAACACCCATTCCAACCTTAGCAAAGAATCTCATTCTGAAGTCACCTGACCTGGAGGTTGCCTCTTCAGATTACCAAGCTAAAAAAAGCTATGACTATCTCATTAAGCAGTGCAATTCAGTGTGAGATGTACAACCACATTTAGAGTCAAGAAAGAGGGTTTATATAAACCTTGACAAAGAAAAGACATGGTAGACTCCAGCTACTAGATCAGGATAAAAATTAAACACTTGGATCATATTTTATTGAAACTGAAGGTGGAATACTGAACAAAAATTTAAAACATCTTATTCCTGAGAAGGTACAATCACTGACTGAGCAAATAGTTCATGTAATGGGACTCTGCCAGAACTGTATTGTATGAATGACAGTGGTGTTACTACCTAAATCATAATTTGCTCCAGCTGAGTTATTCAGAAGCCTTCAAGGTCTAGAGATGAGTGACTGAATATCTGAAGTACTAGATGGTTCAACAGTGCAGGTTTATTTGTTGTTTTTTCAAAACCAAGTGGGGAAATGTGTTGATCAGCCTTCTCGAACCTAGTGATCCTCAGATGTGGACTACAACTTCCAGCATGCTGGCTGAGAATCCTGGGAATTGTAGTCTAACACATCTGGAGGGCATAGGTTTGGAGAAGGCTGGTGTGGATAGTGCCATTATTTATTTTAGTATATGTGCCACCAAAGTGAGCATGTCCCATTATATATTTTATTTCGTTATTTGATTTATATCCTGCCCTTTCTCACAAACAGCCCAGTTTAGTCACTAGGTGGCACTGGACCTACTTGTATCTGGGTGGAGGGAAGAGTTTCCTGTTGCTGTTCTTTCCTGTTTGAGAGAGACAATTACATTCTTGTCTAGTTTCTTGGCCCATGTGTCCTATAAGCTTTCCATGACAACAGTGTGACCTATTCCAAGGAACAACAAATGCATCAAATAAATGCCACAGAACTTTCTCACGTTTTGTCTATTCTAAACATCTGCTATGGATATTACAATTGACCAAGGTAACAGAAATAATAGTTCATGAAACTTCTACTAGGGCTGGCATAATTGATTTCTTGCATTCCTAATATGCCACAAAAGCACCCAAAACCATGAATATCACAGGTCAAATACAAGATGGACAATTTCCAGATAATAAACTGATGTAATTATTTATATCCAGGTTCTTCATAACGTATTCAAAATACTTTTTTTTTTGTTTATTAATCCACTAATATGCTGACAGTCAGGGTGTTGAACACCTGGAGCCTTTCAGATGTTTTGGAATACAACTCCCAGTTTTCCTGACCATTGGCCATGCTGGCTGGGGCTGATGGAAGCTGAAGTCTGAAACAAGGTACTGTATACCAAGTCAGTCCCAAGAAGACATTCTGCATGTGCCCTTTCACTGAGCTCTGCCTCCTAAGTAGTAGTTGGACTTGGCCCACAGAGATCTGGGCTTAGATCGCAAGTCAGCCATGGGAAAGCTGTGGATCTCCAGATGTTGTTGGACATCAGTTCCAGCCAGCTTGGGGTCAGGGGTGATGGGAGTTAGAGTCCAACAACATTTGGAGGGCCACAGGTTCCCCACCCTGACTTAGGGTCAGTCACAACCCATTGCCTTGCCAGATTGTTATGAGCATAAAATAGGAAAACACTGTATATGCCAAGTGAGGCCTTTGGAAGAAGGGTGTGGTACACATATGACAAACATGCATGCTTACAGCTCTTCTGGAAGTGACAGCACGACACCTCGCACAAATTAGCACACAAAGAACTTATCACAGATGCATGGCCCACATAACTAAAGTCATGACCAGTCTAGTTTTAACACAACACAGTCTCAACTCAAGCATTTTCTAGCACACAGACTTTTTTTGCATACTAAAATCAGCCATTGCTTCTTCTCACAGTAGGAAAGATGTTAGCTATGGCATTAGACTGGACGTGCCCATTCCTGACCTGCACTTTCAGTTCTTAGAGGCTTCCAACTGTAGTATAAGAGGCCATTCATTCAAACTTGTCCCTGAGCACCCATTGTGCCTTGCTTGCACTTGCCATCGTGTGCGCGCGTGTGTGCGAGCGTCAGCGTTGTCTGGAACTAATCTTGATTGCAGAGTACAGTGCTCCTCTTTGAAGTGCGCCCATGCCTCCTGGGTCAGCAGCTTCCAAATGCTTTGCCTGCTCGCATTGTACGTCCAGAGTACAGGAAGAACTTATTGCAAGTCAGACTGAGCTGTGGAAGGAGTTATTGCAAGTCAGGCAGAAAGCTCTTCTGTCTCTACCACCTCTGTGATACCAGAGGAATGAAAGCGGAGTACAGGAGTTGTCGACACTGGCTGGCAGCAATGGCTCTCCAGGGTTTCAGGCAGGAATTTTCCCAGCCCCACCTGGAGATGCTGGGGATCAAACCTGGGGCCTTCTGCACGCAAAGCTGTTGCGAATGTGTACGCGTGTGCACACCATGCTCCCCCCCCCTTGCAGAGATCTAACCCTTAAAAAGAACAAAGCATGAGAGTGGCAGATGCCGTTTTGCTGCAGGGTGCGTTCTATGAGACAGCATACGTGAACATTGGCTTCCCAGCTGCTGCACAAGCAAAAGAGCTACCTAGAGCAGAGTCCAAGCGTCTCAGCCAGTACAGCACTTGTGGGGCTCCTGCTGCCCTAGCCAAGAAAACTAGGGTTAGGCACAGGATACCAGATCTACTGTGTGCCCAAATAGAGGGAGACTTTTCATGAAGAAAAGGCACCTCTGAGCATGTGCAGAGTGCCTTTTCTTCATGAAAATAATCCCCATGAAGGAAAGGTACTCTGCACATGCCCAGAGGCACCCACCTCAAGGTGCCAGATATTTTATCAATAAAAGTTGATAACGCTGACCTTTTTAGAGCGCGTTCGTTTGCACTTTTGCTATGACTGGATCGCAGATGTGCTGCTCATGGGCATATCAAAAGTCTGAACAAGTCAGTACTCCTCCCAGATTGTATTATCATCATACTTCTTTCTTCTCAGGCTTCCTTTCTAACACAGAAGAAAATCCCTTTCCTCTTCCTACTACACGTTCCTACATCTTCCCTATATGTTCTCAATTCCCTCTAGCCACTGTCTAAATTCAGACACATGACACGCATCTCTAAACCAACTATAATCTGTAATCCTCCTCCCTCAGGACAAACAGCAGCTGGATGTGTGCAGCAATTTTGATCAGGAAACAGGGCAGTATATGCTGTCTTTGCTGACAGCAAATTCGCAACCCCACGATGCTACATTTTAGACATTTGGACAATCCAGTCACGGCACTCCCATATAATGTGTAGTTTGGCCCACAGGAGATAGGATTGCTCTACCAGCACATTTGCATGCTACAGAGCTGGTTAAGAGATCTGAGGTCTATTTCGTTTCTGTTCCACCGCTACCACTACCACTACCACCAGCACCCAGCACACACACACACACACACACACACCCCGGATTGACAAAGGATGCCTCCAGGGGAGGCTTTTATCGAGCAATCACCCTGCCTCATTCATGGAATTTTTGCAGGGATCCATGTGACATTCTCTTCGATTGGCAACCCTCCTCTGTTTCCTCACTCCTTCCATCTTTTTTTCTTTCTACAAAAGTTTTGTCAAGGGGAAAAAGGTGGCATCGCTGCACAATGCCTTCTCACTGGTAGCACTAGAAGCCCTCTGACTGGAAGTACTCCAAACCTCTTGAACTGGCTGCTAGCAAGAGAGCTTTGTTTGGGGAATAGGACGGACCTCCTTCGGATAGGTGCAATTAGATCTTCATATTTCATCAGAAGTAAGACCCACTCTGTTCAAATGGGCTTACTCACTAATAAGGGCATTTAATATTGCAGCTTAAGTGTTTGCTTGGGGAAGGATTGTAGCTCAATGACAGGGCACTTCCTTTCCATTTAAAAGGTCCCGGGTTCAGTCCCTGGCATCTTCAGGTAGGGCTGCTAAGGACTCCTTGCTAAAACCCTGACAGTGGAGGCTGGTGGCTCCGATGTCAGTGGGGCGGTGAATTTGCTCTGGGTTTCAGTCAGAACTCTAAAGGAGCTCTCCAAGGCACTGAGAGAAATCCCCCAAATAGGTTCAGTACATTGGATAGCTCCATTAGAGTTCTGACTGAAACCCAGACTGCATTCACAGACCCACTGACATCAGAGCCACCAGCCTCCACTGAACCCTGGAGAGCAGCTTCCAGTCAGTGCAGACAATACTGAGCTAGATGGGCCAATTGTCTGACTGGTATCAGGCAGCTTCCCACCTGGCCGGCCCTGTCATGAGGTACAGTGAGACAGCCACCTCAGGCAGCTGGTGGTGTCACTAATGGGCAGCAAACTGTTAGTTATTTTTGTTGCAGTTTTACTGTGGGGGTGGGGTGGCAGGGACAGAGGTCCTCGTAGGATTTTCTTCCTCAAATGCCAAAATAACCTAAGCACCTTGACTTGGGGAGAGGCTGCCATTTGCTGCTGTACCTCAGGCACCAAAAGATCTTCCTCTGAATTCAGCTGAACTGCTTTCTCATAAATAAAATATAAACAAAAGCACAAAATAAAAACAATGAGCAAATGTCCAAATCTTTATACTTGAGCTTGTTATAGCAGGTGTAGTAATGTGTCACCACACTTCTGTCTTTGCAGTCGGAGTGGGTTCTGGGGGAATGTAATGGGGAATATAGCACTATATTAAGGGCACAATCAAACACATGTTTAGACAAACAGAAGTCCTACAACTGCTGGGAGTTGTAGGACTTTTTCTGTCTAAACTTATATGGGATTGCGCCCTAAGTGTTGTATAGAATCCAGCTATGATAGACCTACTTCCATGTGATTATTATGGAACAGCAATGCTTTTAAAAACACGAAAGAGCCCTCTTGTAGAAGAAGCCTCTGCTACCAGCAATTGATTTGATTAATGCAAATGTGTATGTATTTTAAGGAAAAGCAAAGATCCTTTACAACAGAAACCTTTCTTCTATTAAGGGCTGTATTCCCTCAGGGGTAATCTCTGTGTGTTGGGGGTATGCGTGCATAACATAGCCAAACATGGACTGGGCTACCCTGTTTCTCTTTCTGCCACCCCTTCTTCTCTCACACTCTCTTTCTGACACCCCTTCCCTCTTTCTCCCTCTCCCTCTCCCTCCCCACCAAACAGACTGCCAGCAGAGGGATAGATTGCTCTTGCCAGAGGTCTAAATGGATCACTTGCAGAGGGCTGTCCTTTCCTCCTTCCATCACTCCATCCATTTCAGTTTTTCCCCCCTCACACCTTCTTTCTCTCCTGCTGGGCTTCCCTCACTTGCATGGTCAAGTCAAGGGCTGCAGGTTGCCCAACCCTGCTTTACAAGTACCACTCTCTCTTCCACTTTATTCCAATTAGCATTCAAAAAGTTGCATTCAAGGAGCTGGATCCAAAGGTGCCCATCCACTAGGGGAAAAAGGGTGGTGAAGGCAAAAATGGACAGGACTTCTGCACCTTTAATAGTTGTGCAGATGAAGGAATTTGAGCAAGTGTAGAGTTACATCTGCTGAAATTCCTCTTCTCCACAACTATTAAAGATGTAGGAGGAGCCCTGTCCTCCTTCCCACCTGGCCACCCTAAAAGCCTCTTCTGTTCCGTTTGTGGCTTATCATTGTGTGGAAAAAAGCGATCCCAAATCCAGAGGAGTTGCACTGGTTGCACCAGCTCTTGAGTAAGACTTTGCATAAGCTCATTCTCAAAACTATTTTATGGCTCACAAAAGTCTATATATTACAGAATGCACTTTCCTTAGCCAGTGTTAGACGGCAATGCAACCTCAATACATCACGGGGCTATGCTGCGAAAAGTCTTTTGCTGGCTCTTGCACAAGAGTTCATGGAATAACACAAATGTGTCTTCTCCTTCCACTTATGGCTCTCTGGATCCCAGACAAAGAGGGTGTCTTTAAAAATATGTTTTCCACGATTGAGAACAAATCCAGATGCAGAGAGGCTAAAAAGATGAGGGTGGGGGGAGAAGAGGAATGGTTTATTTTTCAGAGTTATAATAAGGAGTATTTGGATTTTTAAAACCAGATTGGCTCATAATTGAGAACACTCTTCAGCCCAAATACAGTAGTGATGTGAAAGAGGGCACCTGAGCAATGCAGAAGAATCCACTTATGTCATTGGGTGGGATGGTCTGCTTAGGAACTGGTAGAAATGTATCATCTGTCTGAAATCATGGAATCCAAACCTCCATCCATTACCAGGCCCACATGCAGTAGGAAGGACATCCTAGCTGCCAGCTTTTGTTACTGCTGAAAACAATGATTCCCTTGTATCTTCAGGAGCACTCCCACAGCACCATCTACTGTTTCTGCAGTCTCAGCATCTCAAAGAGACACAGCAGAATGCTTGTAAGAAATGTAGTGTGGGGGGGTGTATTTCGGTATGCGTGTTTGTTTTTTGCAACAGTCACATCTTCCGTAAAGAAACATTTTATGCGGCATGATTTTTAGCATCTCTCTTTCTTTTTGCAGCCCTATTTTGAGGTCTTGCGTGTTCCAGTAATGTTTTTTAAAAATAATATCGGATGCATTCCTAAGACAACTTGGTTGACATTGCTGGGGCAACTACAAGCATATGGCATAGAATGGCAAGACTCATCTATAAACCTGTGATAGGGGACATAAGCCTCAGCAGCCAATGCAAAGTCAGGCCCTTCCTCTTACTCTACAATAGAGCAGATGGAGGCCTATGATTAATGAGAAAGAGCACTCAGGGTCTCAGACAGAACATAGCTTTTTTAGCCACTAAACATTTTGGGGGTTGGAGTCAGGATCTGCCTTCCATGTAAGGCAGGGCTTTGCTTGCAGGAGGTCCCTCCATCTGATTTTGTGGGATCCCCCACACACCACAGCTCACCCCATTCTGCAGGGTCTCCTGACTCTTTGTGTAGCATTTTCAGAGGGCTGGAGAGGCTGCCGTTGGAAGAAGGGGGCAGGGAGATCCACTTCCACCAGTGCAGTTGATCCAGATTAAATCTGGATCCAACCCCAGGTCTTTTCCTTTGTCTATACTGGGAGCAAGTTTCCAGGTTTTATTTCGATGAATTAATCTGAAAGAAACACTCCCATTGCTAGCTGTTCTCATTATCTTACTACTACTGTTTAATATTGGCTTAGTGACCCAAATCACTAACTACGGGTTGGAATCACCATTCCATATGTTGCAATGCATTTTCTAGATGCTCTGTCATTGATTCATTAGCCTTAGATCAGAGGAGGGTAACTCCCAGCCTGTGGGCCTTATCCAGCCCATGGTGTTGCCAAATCTGGCCTGCCAAAAGTTGAGCACCATCCATGGGGCCCCTCCCCAAGCCCTCTTGACTGGCCTGAGGAGAGAAATCCCCATGTTATCTCTGATCGGACATAACATGATGGCGTGCCCTCCCAATGCAGGGGGTGAGCGGTGTGGAACGGATTCCCTTTGTTATCTCTGAACAAAGATCAGAAATAACATGGGGATTCCTGCGCTTGGCCAGGGCTTGCAGGACTGCAAGCACCAGATAAATCCCTTCCTGAACCCATTATGTCATCTAGCCTGGATCCAGGAGGGACAATCTGGCCCCCAGATGAAAATAGGCTTCCTGATGCTGTCTTAGATCAACTTTTTGTTCCACAAGCCCAATACTTTCATAAGGACATTCTTGCAATCCTCTCCATGGCCTCCTCCCTAAGATCCTTTCAGCTAAGAGCTTTTCAGCTTCTCTGTAGTGGCACCTACCCTCTAGAAAACCCTCCCTCCTGCAGTGCGGGAGGCAGAAAATATGACATCTTTTAAACACCTCCTGAAAACCCACTTGTTCATCCAAGCTTTCTCTAGGCTGCAAGCACATTAATCATGCCGCTCCAATTTACTGCTCCTTGAATTGTTTTTTTACTGTGGTTGGAAGTATTTTTAATGTATTTAAATGTTGTATTTTTAATATTGTATTTAAATGTATTTCTATAATTATTGTGAACCACTGAGGGATTTTATTATATTCAGCAGCATATAAGTGTCACAAATAAATAAATTCATTGCAGAGAGGCAGGCCAATGTAGCTTCTTCTCGGTAGGAAAGAGTTCATCCGGGTTGCTAGGATAGTCCTATCTTCTGCCCAATCCTAGGAAGCTGCTGTAGTTGAGCAAACTGCTATGTGTGTTACCACAGTTACTCAGACCTTTAGGATTGGAACAGGAGTGTGATATTTGTTCCATGAAATCTCATTCCATGATGTCAGATACACTATTGCTGATGGTGTGCTCCCCTGCTGTGCTCATCCAGCAGGGCTTTTATTTTTTTAAGAAAAAAGGAAGAAAAAAAAGAAAAAAAACATAAATAGCAGAATAACTGCGCTTTTCCCACCCAAACATACACACGTAAAGCAAGGTCCTCCCCCATCCCCATCCATTGTGTGGAGAAGAGCAGTCATTCATGCTGCACATCCCCTTTCAGAGTGAGCATGAGAATAACACTAGTGATACAATCCATTTTTAGAAGCGCCTGCAAAGGCCCTTTTGTCAATGGATGCTGCCAATGGATGCATGTTGTCATTTCAAATAGGATCCACTTTTCTAAATAAGAGAGGAGGAAGACACTGTTCAAAAAACAAACACCACCACCCCCTTTAATATCTGCAATGTTCTCATAAGGTAGATTTCTTCTCTTTAGGGGCACCAAAATGACAGACAGATGGGACAAAAATTTCTCAGAGAAATTGGCTTGGTGTTGGTTCCCCCCCCCCCTTCTTTGGTCAGATCTGCTGCAGGTAATCATCGTCTTGCTACCCACCCAGGCAGCAATTCTATGAAACGGCTGCCGATATTGGTTCCGGGAGAAATCGCTGTGAAAATTGTTAGGTGTGTCTTTCAGAACTAAACTGCCTGCTGTAGTTGGGTGAGATGAATCCAATTGCTTCTACCTGTCGGTTTTTCACATTTTCTTTGTGGAGAAGCACTTCAGAAAACAATGGCTCACCTGACAGCTGGTGATGAGCAACCCCCTGTGACCACACCATTTAGTGACCTCCTGTTTTTTGCTTTTCTTCTTTTGCTTTCTTAGAGGCTGAATGCCCCCTGCTGAACCTCTCCCACACAACAGCATTTGTGTTGCCCTTTAAACTGTGCTTTCTAAAAAACAAAGTTTAAAAGGACCTGTGTAAATAGTTCTGGCCAGCACATAATGAACGATATTCTGCTGAGCAAGGAACATGGAGACTCTGCAGGTATTTCCTTTTCAGCTGGAAGAATACATTGTGTGGCCTGCTTATAAACTTGCAATGAAGGCAAGACAAACAATTTGTAAGCAATTTATACAGACAATACTGTAGCCTCAATGTGGTCTAGAGGATAAAGTGCCAGAGTGAAAGCGGGAGGCCTGGCTTTGCATCTGATGTACTGTGGGGATCAAGGGCAAATAATTTCATGACTGTGTTTGTGCCTGGCCCTGGTCTATTTTTGGATTTCTTTGACAGAGAGATTGTTTCTCATTATTTGCCAGTGCCATGCACTGAACTGCAGCCGTAGCTTTTCAAGAGGTTATTTATTTATGAAACCTCGTTGCCTACAATGGAGAATGTAACAAGGCCTAACCTGTTTCAACTCTGGGTCTGGCCTTCTAGAAGCTTCTGTAAAATAGGATGGCTACTTAGGCATCACCAAAAAGGAGGACATGCGTCACCAAAAAAAGAGAACAAAGGAGGATACAGATTAGCTAAACATTTGGTGCAAATTTAGAAATTATTACTAAAATTTAACTAGAAATATATCTCACCCTAGTGGGGAAAACTGTGTCCAGGGGAACTAGTGTGCTGGCTTAGTCCAGAAGCTAACAGTGGATGGGCAATTTCAAGGCCCTTGCTGGCTCTCCCCTCTTATCGTTCTTTATCTTTAAACCAGACTTAGACAGGTCAGACCTTCAAATAGAGGATGCCTTCAAATAGAGGACTGTCCTCTGACAACCCTTCAAATACAGGACTGTCCTCTGTAAAGTATGACACATGACCACCCTAAAAACAGGACATAGGATGACAGTGGCAATTTCTTAGATGGGCCTTTTGCCAGTTTCATTCACACAAGAAGTCCCATTCCTCCCCTGACTGACACACACCTGCTCCGAGAAACAGGTTTGCCCTTATGCAAATTTCTGTGGTATATCTTTTCCAGAAGTATGCCCATGCATAGATTTAATTTCTAAACAATTATGAAACTATGACCATCTTAGACTGTGGTCTAAAGGCATGTGAGGCAGCCACCTTGCGGAAGCTAAGCAGGTCTGGGTCTGGTCAGTGCTTGGAGGGGAAACCACTTGGGAACCACTTGTAGCGACCTTGAGTTCCATGATGGAAGAAAGGTGGAATATAAATGCAATAAATAAATAAATTATAAGCAAGGGGTGGGCCACCTTGCAGCCCTCTGCCTAATTTCATGCAGCCCTCAGTGTAATATCAAAATCCCTCTGCAAGTTCAGACCTCTGGCAAAAGTAATCTGGCCCTCTCTAAGTGGCTCATTGGGTGGAAAGCGGGGAAAGAGAGAGGGAGAGGGTGGCAGAGAGAGAGAGAAGGGGTGACCCCACCCGCTTTTGGCTCTGGCTCCATCCACTGATGCCTTCAGCTCCACCCACTGCCAGCATGTAGCCCCTAACAAATTACCCCAGAGGGAATGCAACCCTCAGAAAAATGGTTCCCACTCCTGCTATAAACTAGGGTTGTGCACAGACCCCCTGTTTTGGTTCAGACCTTCTGAAGCAGCCCTACTTCACTTCGGACCAATTTGGACCCAATCTGCTTTGCTTCAGATTTGGATCTGAAGCAAGATTCAGATATCCGAATCATTCGGATTTGACGTTTTCTCATTGACCTGCATTGGAAAATAGAAACGGACATAACTTTTTTAGTTTTCACGATAAATAAATTTAATTTGGCCCATCAGCCCCCGTGGAAGGTGGAAGGGATTCCGCCTTCCAAATTTCAGACATTTTGGCCCAGTAGTTTTTGTGCTTGGCACAGATTAAATGTGCTGTTCTCAGAAACTGAAACCAAAGGTCATAAAGGGATAATCAGAGAAGTTAGGTGTTTAAGCAGTGATTAGGAGGAGGACACTATCCCTAATCTCTGCTGTAGGTTTCTTTGAAGTGCAAATGAACCCTCTCTACTATTCTTACTTTCCTATTCAGCTTCACAGTGGATGATCTCAGGCTCTCTTTGGCTCAATGGAATACACATTACCTGGGAATACATGTTACCTGGACCTAATGTGCATCAGCCGGCTCCCCTCTTCCACTAAGGAGATGCTGCTCCTTTGGCAAGCGCGCTGCTGCCTGCGCCAGCCTCCTCAACCATTGACCTCCGGGCATTGTGACTGGCCTCTGTACTCTGCTGCCCTACACTAGGATGTACTATCTGGACTGGGGGCAACCCAGCTTGGCTACCAGTACTGCTAGTCCCACCAGCATCTTGCCCACCTCTACCCCTGCCAAGGCCCCGAAGATGCCTCATATTGGGCTTGCTTTGCTGCACAGTGTAGTATAAAATTTAAATAACATATGTTGTGTAGTGTTTTGCCCACTGTTTTTTGAAATGTGGACTCTGTAGTGCTTTGCCACACACCGTTTGCTTGTCCACAACACAAGCACACGCACACGCGCGCACACATGAACAAAAGAAAAGCAAACACTGAACTACCTACAAGCAATTTGTGGGCGGGGGGGGGGGGCTATCTATAATCCTAACAGAAGAGAAAAGGGTTTTTTATTTTTAGGGAAAAGAGATCCAAACTGGGAAGGGAAGGAAGACAGGAATGGAGAAGGGCGGGGGTGGTGGTGGAGGGGAGCCAAGAACAAGGGAAGGGAAGTGCTATATTTATAGAGATATCAATATCGATGTAGATATAGATATATATTTTTTTTAAAAAACTAGACAAAGTAAGGGAAAACTAATGGTGGAGAATTGTGAACGGGGGGTGGAAGCTAAAGAACAAGGCAAGGCAAGAAAAAAGTACTTAAAAGAAAAGTACTTTTAAAAAAATCAGGTTTTCTAAATAAACAGTCAAGAAAATAATGAAATGTAAAATCTATTAGAGAAGGGGAGGGGGAGAGACAAAGAACCAGGCAAGGAAAGAAGGAAACTCAAACTAAGTACTTTTTAAATGTTTGGTTTTTTAAAATCAAAATCTACAAAAGAAAGAAAGGGAATAGTTGAATTGGGAAGGAAGAATAAAGACAAAGCTGCAATACAAACACACACACAACTCTCTCTAACAACACATAAACCCCCACCTCCAACTCTAACCAGTGTACTCTCTCACACATTGAAACGGAAGCAGGCTGATCTCTCCAATATATCCAGTATCCCCCACCACCACTGTCACTGATTGGAGACTGCTGGGTTAAGTTCAACCCTAATTTGGCAACTAGAGTTGCCATTCGCCAAGGATCACCATTTCCTCCCTCCCTCCTCCCCCTCCTCTCAGTTCTCCTCTTCCCTCCTCCCTGATCTTTCGCAAGTTGATACATTGAAAGACAGGCTGTCTGAGAAGGGCTTCAGTAGGTCCGAGGCGGACCAAGGTGCCTTGAGGATGAGCCGCTTCACTTCAGGGCACCTTGGTGCTGTTCTGATCTGATTTGGATCACTCCAAGGCACCTCCAAAGCAGCCCGCTTCACTTTGTGATTCAGGATTTGGACCGAAGCGGTGCACAGCCCTACTATAAACATACCATCTGAGTTTGGTTCTCACCAAAATGTATACATTGGAAGCTGCCTTATATAATTGTAGACTATTGATCTGTCTAGCTCTGTATTGTCTACTCTGACTGACAGCTGCTTTCCACAGTTTCACATGGGAGTTTTTCCCAGGCCTACCTGGAGATACCAGGTAGGCATTGAACCAGAGACCTCGTGCATGCAAATCATGTGTTCCACCACTGAGTTATAGCCCTTTCGAATTCCTGTCTTTCTCCCCTTCTTCTCAGCCTTTAATATTTTTCTTTGTAAGTTAAAAAAAAAAAAGTTTACTGTATGCACAGATGTTGCTATGTGATTACAGAAATCGATGAGATCCAAGATACAGGCAAAATCCACAATAGGAATTGCAAGCCTGCAGTATTTCAATAGCATTCTCCTCCTCCAGACACTTTCTGGCCCTGAATAAATGCTTCCCTGGATATTTGCTTTTGCTGAAGGAACACAATAGAGAATTTCAAAGCACTGCATGCCTGTATGAATCCTGTGGTTTATATCTATCTCCAGAATAGTGAGAAATACACAGAGTGCGGGGGGGGGGGGGAATGACGGCTAGGGAGTGGTGCTAGCAGCTATTCTGGGGGTGACTGGTGTGCTTCAATCACCTACTACTCCATGGGCAACAATTGTTGTGTAAAATATTCCCTTCTATTCATGTCAAAGGAGATGGCTCACTCAGACTCCTGCTACTGACCACAAGGTTTTATTTCCTTCCTTCTGCAGCAGCAAGCAAATTCTCCCACAAGAAGGGACAGCACTTTTGCTGTTGCAGCAGATTAAAATAACATGCTTCAATCCCCACTATTGCCTTGATGTATATGCACTATAGTGCTCATGTCCTGTTTGCAGGGATGTTGGAGAAATCCACAATGGAACCAAATGAGTTTGGATTTTCATGAATCTGACCTGCAAATTCCCAGCAAACTAGCTTCCCCCCGTCAGGCAGATTCCTCATACTTGTGGACTGGTTTACTAACTTTCCTGAATTTTGCACAAATTTCATCACAGAAAAATACGCAAAATAAAAAAACCCAGCCAAAAATGTGCATTTCTCCCATAGGTTAAAGCATGAAAATTGCACATTTGGGGGGAATTTGCACATTTTTGCATACACAAAATTGTGCAAATATGAACTTGCACAAATTTGGAAACAAAAGAATCTGATTCCAGTGACGGGCGGACGACAGAACAAAAGGCGCCTGACAATCCGTGAAACACAGACAGAACAGATTTTACACAACCCGTACTAGGGCTGTGCATGGACACCTCGGTTAGCTTTGGAGGCCAATTTGGATCTTCTGAATCAGCCCTGATTTGCTTCGGACCAATTCTGACCCGATTCAGTTTGCTTCGGATTTGGATCTGAATCAAGATTCGGATATCCGAATTATTCAGATTCTACGTTTTCTCATGGAAAACAGAAATTACCATAACTTTTCAGTTTTTATGATAAATACATGAAATTTGGGGACTTGGTAGCAGCTATGGAGATGACTGAACCTGCCAAATATAAGAAAGTTTGGTCCAGGAATTTTTGTCCTAGCCATGCATAAAATTTCTTTTTCTTAGGGAGCAATCCTATGGCTGCTAGACATTGGCTAGACGGCCATAGGATATGGTGTTATCTGGGAACCGACCTCAGAGCCCATGCACTGAGGTCGGTTCCTGCCTGGAGATGGAGAACCAACCTCCCCCACTTCCGTGCTTCCTCAGAGGCAGCACAGAACAGCCCCGTCCTCCACGCTCACAAGAGGAGCATGGAGCGTCTGGAAAGGGGCGTGGCTAGGGGTGTTCCAGGGCAGGGAGAGCGTAGCTGCCTGTGTGACACATCCTATGTGTCATATAGCAGCCTCCTTCCCTGCTCTGTGCTCCCGCAGCTTCTCCTGCCCTGCATTAGATACACGGTCGCCTCCGAGTTTGGAGGCAGCCACCTATCTGGATAGGATTGCACCCTTAGAAACTAAAAACATAAAAAAACTGTCAGACACACAAGGGATTAGAGATCCTAATCAGAAGGTGTTTAAGGTGACAATTAAGAGGTCACTATGCCTAATCTCCGGTGTAGGTTTTTTTGAAGTGCAAAAGTACTTTCCTTTTGTCTGTCCTGAATCTGCCACTGGCCCGATGTTCTCATTAAGGGAAGAAAGAAAACTTACACATCTCTTTGGCTGCAAATTGCAATACATATTACCTGGAAAAGTTACCCTGACTGAACTCAGTGGGGCTTATTTATTAATTACACTGCAGCACTTTCTCTACTCCATATAATTTTATAAACCTCCCCCCTTATTTGCCTTTCTTCTAAATTAAATAGCCCAAACATTTAAGCCTTTTATAGAGGAGTTGTCCCAGCCCCCTGATCATTTTGGCTGCCCTTTTCCCCAGGAAGGGAAGATAAAACAAACATTAAAAAAAAAAACCATATAGCCTAGCCTGATCAAATTCTTCTTATGGTCATTTGATGTACACAAGGGAAAACAAGCGACAGTCAGAGTGTCTTGGAAAGTCTATTACTTGCTTAGTAGACTCAAGGTTAGGAATGGGTGAGAACAGGACTCACTCCAGGTTTGAGGAGGCCTAAGCAAAGTGGGATCCCTCCTACACCAGCTGCCATTTTTAATTTCCCACAATGCCCTGGTGTTCCCAGCATAGTGTCACTCCAGGCATTGTGGGAAGTGCAAACAATGGCCCCCTTTTGATTTCCCACAGTACCCTAGAGCACAGCTATGTTAGGTGCTCTGTCACATTGTGGGAAATGTAAAATGACAGCTGGGTTCCAGAGTTAGCCACCTGCTGTAGAGGAAATCAGGGCCAGCATCAGTGGTGGGCTCCACTGGGTGCTTGGGCTCCAGCAGCTACCTGAGGATTTCAGGTGCTGATGCCAGCCCTGAATGAGCAGCAGCTGCCAAGTGAGTCTCGGGGACCAAACCTCAGAAGACATGGACTGACCAAGCATCCCAGGGCACAGCTGGTAGGAATGGCCATAGGAAAGGAGGTGTTTGTGTGAAAGAAACCCCATTAGAATTACCAAATGCAAAGGAGGCCAGGGCTCCTGTAGCTTCCATGGCTGTGCTGCAGAGGGATTGCTCTGCATGCGCATGTCACCTGCTGAATTTTGGCCAAGTCATTACTGCAAGGCACACACCAATCCTCCTTCCAAACAAATGTATGCCTCATGTTTCTTCAGAAAAAGCACACAATGGAAAACAGATTTTAAAAGCCAACCAACCAAGGGCCAGTGCACATAGAAGGGTAGCAAGTGCAAATTCACATTATGAGATGCAAATGGCTAAAAGGTTAAGCTTCAATTCTCTGTGGGTTGGCAGACTTCAGGCTTGTGGGATCTAGTCTGTTTTTTCCTAGAATACTAAAGTCTACCAGCCAGTCAGACTCAAAATGGTCACTCAGGGTGCAGAGTCAATTATATACTGCACCCCATGAAATTATATTTAGTGGAAGAGTTGGTCCTCAGGCCATGGAGCCAGCATTTTGGTTTCTGGACAATCAAGATGTGGACAAAAAGTGGCTGTGAGGAATCAGAAAAAAGCTGTTGTTACCTGGCAACTGCCCATGCCTCACTGGGGACACCCACGCCACACTGTTGAAATAGCAGTGCTATGCGGGCCTAGGGATGTCACCTTTTCTAACTCTTTTTCTGTCATGTTTCTTGGACCTGACAGCCGCATGAAGAGAATTAATTCTAAATCATTTCCATGATTGCAAAAACACTGACCCAGAATACAAAACTCAGATGCTGGAGGTTGGGGCTAGAGAGCAGAGGATCACACCTCATCATCGACATTATGTGAAGGCATTTAAGCTATTGTTATGCACATCTCAATTCCCTGAGCAGTGAGAAGTTTCAGGGATTCAGCGCTGACCTGAGTTCAGTTTCATTTGGAATGAGGTCACTGGAGACTTATTAGCATTTTGTATTATTTCTACTTACTTACAAATAAGGTTGAGTACAACTGAAAGTTTACTGCTTAATATTCCTCCAACCCCCCTCCAATCTTCCAGACCACCAACTAAGCTCTCTGACCTTCCTTCTGCCTGCTTCATTTTCAAACTACAGGCATCTTACTTTACAGTAGCTGTTTGTTTCCTTGGCTTTGTTAAAGCAAATCTCCTTAACAACAGAAGAGTCCTGGGCAATTTATCACCTTAGTTTACTTAATGATGGCATGTGCCTGGTGAGATGATATGCCTAGGCCCAACCAAGCCTGCCTGGGCAGTTTCAGGCCTAGCCTTTCTCCTAGAATCAAGAGCCACCATGCTGAAAGGGACCGCTGGGTGATCGTTCAACTCAAGCCCCAATCCCAGAATGTTATATTAAGGGTTGCCTAATCCCAAAGAAGTAATCTTGTGAACAAACTGTGGGCTTTATATTTCATCTGAGTTGATGAGTATTAGAACAGAATCATAGGATGATATTCTAAGTCAGGATCAATGAAACGTGTGATCTTCTGAAGCTGTCCTGTGGTGATTTTACATAATTTTATATTATTATAAAATATCAGATATTCTAGCAGGAAGTGTGGTTTACATTCCTTGGTTTGTTTGTTTTTAAATACTTTGAACATCAGCTGGAAGCATTTGCTAAAGAAGTCATACCCCCCACTCCATTGCTTCATTCTTTATTTCTGTAGATAGATATAGGAATTTGCATTCCTGGTCACCGCACCAGGAGTTGGGAAAAGTGCAGAAAAGGGCAACTAAAATGATCAAGGGGCTGGAGCAACTCCTCTATGAGGAAAGGTTAGAACATCTGGGGCTGTTTATTTTAGAGAAAAGGTGGGTGAGGGGAGACAGGATAGAGATGTACAAAATTATACATGGTGTGGAGAAAGTGGGTAAGGGATGTTTTTCTCCCTCTCTCATTACATTAGAACAATAAAGCTAATGGTTGGAGAGTCAGGACAGATAAAAGGAAGTACTTCTTCACACAGCACATACTTAACTATGGAATTTGCTACCACAAGATGTAGCGATGGCCACCAATTTGATTGGCTTTAAAAGGGGATTAGACATATTCATGGAGGATAAGGCTGTGAACGACTACTAGGCATGATGGCTATATGCATCCTCCAGTATCAGAGCAATATGTCTCTGTACACAAGTTGCTGGGAAACATGAGTGGGAGGGTGCTATTGTACTCATGTTCTTCTTGTGGGTTTGCCACAGGCAGCTGTTCAACCACTGTGTGAACAGAATGCTGGACTAGATGGATCTTTGGTCTGATCCAGCATGGCTCTTCTTATGTTCTTATTCCTGTACCTTCTTAATTAAATAAGCATCACCTGTTGCCATGCTTCAGCGTACCTGACTGAAAATATATTGTTAAATTGGTGGAAGTTATCTTCTAAGTATTTGCAATGTTCTATACAGTTAAAGCAATTTTTAAAACAGTACTTGCGCTCTTGAGTTAAAGAATGACATAAATTGCAGACTGCTCATTAGGGTGATGAGCTTGCTCAGGATGAGCCTTGAACAAAAGAATGAGCAAGACAAACAAAAATATGGTATACAGTATTGGTGTGATTTAGTGGGAGAACTTAATTCTCTTGCACATCCGAGATGTATAAACTAGCGTAACGTTCTCGTCAGGTGTCTCCTTGTTACTCTTTAGTGATCACTTAAAATTTACTAGGCAGGTTCAAACCTGCATATACATCAGTTGATTACTCAACACAGATTTAGAACTGAATATGTAAATGGACTCCATTAAAATACATTATATACTAACGTTCTGCCTGAGGTGGTTGATCTCTGATGGCTCATTCACATATGCAATTCACCACTTTAATAAATGGTTTTGAGCTCCCCCCACCCCCGCCATACAATGCACAACTGACCTTTGACAGCCTCTGTAATAAGAAATGACAATATCAAGATGAGACAACATCATGGAAAATAGGAATGTGAAATAGCTGTTTACCAAGAGAAGGAACGTCCTGACAAATAGTTATTTGCACTGAATCAGCATGCCCAAATATCCACAGGTAAGGATGTGCAAATCAGCAAAACGTGAGCTCTCTGAAGTTCTCTGAATTTTATTTCAAAGCTCGTTCCAACTCAAGTCCATATCAGATTGTGAACTTTGTTTTTCTCTTCTCACATGAAAATTTGTGCATATTTTCATGCGCAATTTCCCATACACATCAATTATGCGCATCTTTGAACTGTACACATTCTTCTCCCATTGATTAAAGGGTGTTTGTGTGCATTTTTCAAAAATACCCATGTGTCTCATGTGAATTTTTTAACGGTACGCATGCTGTCAAATGCATGGGGGGGCAGTCCGCAAATCACACTGCAAGCTTGGAAATGTACGGACTTTGACTGCAAATTCCATTTGAGTCCGTGTTCGGTGTGAACTGGGTAAATCCTGACCAAAAATGAACTGAGACGAATTTCTCATACATCCCTACCCACAAGCCACACAGGCAGGGTCAGTAATGATCACCAGCATTGATCAGGACAGGGAAGAGAGTGAACATAGCAACATAGCACCACTCCTCTGTGCAGGAGGTACCTCTTCCAGGAATCAGTATTGCAACCACTTCTAGTTTTGGCACTGCCAGTCTGGCCACCAGGGCAAGGAACAACTAGAAGCATCCTTCATGTGGACCATCCTTCACAACTTGCTTGTAGTCTGATTCCATGTAGCTGCAGTAGACATGCGAGTTCAGATCCATGTGGGTGGGGCCAGTCCCTTGGGTCTTTCTCATCCAATCTAATCACCTGACTGGGAGGGAAGGCCCACATTGTGTAGGAAAGAACCATCCAACTGACTCCACATGGTTCCACTATTCACACATGTCCTCTGTTACCACATAAAATTGCACCATAGGCAAGTGGCGCATGTGTCGTAGAAGCTGCTGGTGAAGGGATGCTCACTCTTCACAAATTAGGGCATGCATAGACATAAGCTTGAAGGTCTCTCACCATGGCAGCTGACTACAACCTCAAGTAGCATCTGGTGATTTGCAGACTTGACCCACCTTCCAATACACATGGAATTGAATTGACACAGAAGAAGAAGTGTTGCCAAAGAGACTGTTCATAAGCCTTGTCAGTGAGTTATTCTTCCCCTAACACTGAGGTCATCAGAGGGCATGCTCCTGGTGATTCCGCATGGACCTATGGCCTGATTGAAGTCCACCCGGAGAAGAGCCTTCAGTGTGGTGGCCCCCTTTCTATGGAACTCCCTGCCTCTGGAGGTCAGGCAGGTGCCAACACGGTCTTTCCAGCACCTTCTGAAAACATCTTTATTTCAGGAACCCTTCCTTGATGACCAGCCATGGTTTTTATCAGTATTTTGTTTTTTAAAAAATAATAAATTTTAATATGGTGTTTTATCCTTTTTAAATATCTTTTTTTATCTTGTATTGTTCACAACTCCAGAATCTTTCTAGATGTGGAGCATTATAGAAATGTTGGAAAAAAAGAAAGAAAGAAAGAAAGAAAGAAAGAAAGAAAGAAAGCAAGCAAGCAGACAGGAAGGGGATTTGCTTGATATCCATTGCAAATGTCCCTACTTTTACGTTTGTACTTATAATGAAGTGGTAAGCTTCATGTGAAATTTAACTTACGTACTACTAGAAGATCCAGTGGTAGCTGAAAGCACCCAAAAGAAATCTGCATTCAAAAAGAGAAAGTGAACAGTTCTGGGATTCAAAATAACTTAGCTCCTTTCTCATTCCCTCATATGCCATGTTTTCATTTGGGGGCTGATATGCAGCAAACCCAGAATGTTCGATTTAAAAAATGCAGATATACTACAGAAGGTAGATCTCTAAATGTTTTGAACTTCAATTCCCAGAAGCCCCTGCTGTCATGGCCAATGGTCAGGAATTCAGGGAGTTGAGGTCCAAAACATCTGGAGATCTACTTTCTGCCCACCCATGTATTACAGAAATTAAATCGTTAATGAAAAAAACAATTCCAGGTTTTCTTAGATAAAACTGATTGGATGAAGTCTGGCTTTCAGATCGGTTTTGGAAGCGAAACTACTTTTGATCGCACTGATAGATAACTTTTGAAGGGGGACAGATAGGGGAAGTGCAACCCTGTTGATTCACTTGGACCTCTCAGCAGCTTATAATATAATTGACTGTGGTGTCCTTCTACAGGTTGGGACTGGGAGTACTGTTCTGAGGTAGTTCTAGTTCAACTCGGCGTGGTGGTGGTGGGGGTTCTATCTGTCATTTCCAGATTCGCTATCAGGGAAGTAGTAGAAGTTCTGAATCAGTGTCTGGTGAGGGTGAACAAGCTGACACTTAATCCAGACAAGACAGATGTACTATTGTTTGGGACTTTGGATGTTCCCAAATTAGGTATCAAGGGGATTACACTCCCCCTGAAGCAACAGGTACACAGTTTGGGGAACTAGACACAAGTGCTTTTATCCACATTGTCTTGTATACCACCTGTGGCCTTTGCTGGAGAAATCAGACCTGGCCATAGCCATTCTTGCACCTGTCACTTCCAGGTTAAAAAAAAAAGGTAAAGGTGTCCCCAACCAGTCGTGTCCGACTCTAGGGTGCGGTGCTCATCCCCGTTTCTAAGCCGAAGAGCCAGCGCTGTCCGAAGACGCTTCCGTGGTCATGTGGCCAGCATGACTGAACAACAAAGTGCACGGAACGCTGTTACCTTTCCCGCCGAGGCGGTACCTATTTATCTACTTGCAATTTCTTGCTTTCGAACTGCTAGGTTGGCAGGAGCTGGGACTGAAGACGGGAGCTCACTCCGTCACGCGGCACTTGGGTCTCGAACTGCTGACCTGCCGACCTTCCAGTCTGCAGTTCAGCGTCTTAACCACTGTAATGCACTTTATGTGCCACAGCCCTTGAAGTTGGTCTGGAAGCTTCAACTCATCCAGAATGTGGCTGCAAGGATTTGGACAGGAGTTCTCAACTGAAACCACATTGCACTGAACTGCTATTGGCTCCACTGATGATTAGTTTGCTTCCAGGCTCAATTCAAGGTGTAGGCTCTGACCTTTAAAGCTCTAAATGGTTTTCGGTTACATATCCTGGTTTGTAAATGGAGATTAAACCACAGTTTCCTGGTTCAGAGAAAATGGAGAACCAGTTTAGCACAGCCCTAGAGGTTTTGCATGATGGCATACAAGGGAAGGTGAGGAGGGAGCATGCTGGCACAGCGTTCAGTCTTGGCCCAATAAACCATGGTTTATTGGATCACGATTGTTCCCTGTGAGCCAGGCCAGAGTTTCTTTAGGGTCCCTGCTCTTGTGTCTTTAACAGCAGCCCAGTACACAGAAATTAAGCAGGTGAAGCTTTCCTCAGCACTTTATTGCCATGCATTGCCAGCGAAATGTTTCCTGCTTAATTTCTGCGTGCCAGGGTGCTGTGGCGGGCACAAAAGCAAGGCATTGAGAAAGCTGGCAACCCTACCATTTCCTCTTGCTTTCACACCTGGGGAAAGCACAGCATTAATGCTGTTTTATTCTCTGAGTGCTAACCCCAAGGCACTATAATTCCAGCCAAAAAATGTTCTTCCTATTTAGACAAGAAGATAATACATTCTAAAATATAGGTGCAGAACTTGAGTAAAATACCTGTCTAATTCCTCAGGGAAAGCCTGAGGACTTTGCCACTGGGTTGCACCCTCCAAGGCTTACATTTGTATTTATTTATTCATTCATTCATTTCATTTCTATACCGCCCAATAGCCGAAGCTCTCTGGGCGGTTCACAAAAATTAAAACCAAACAACACACAATAAAACAATTTAAAATATATAGAACATTTAAACCACAATATAATAATGCAACCACAATAAAACCTAGCAGCAGTACAGGAATTTAAAATACAGATTTAAAACAGCAAAGATAAAAATTTAGAAAGCTAAAAAGCCTGGGAGAATAAAAAGGTCTTCACCTGGCGCCGAAAGGAGTACAGAAAGTACTTTTTGTACCGAAAGGAAGGCTGCTGAGGCACTGTATCTCATGAGAAAAGTGAAGGTTTTAGACACTTTGCATTTACAGCCTCAAGTGTTGACATGTTTCTGGCACTCTGACTTGACTCTGCTCTGATTAGCAGTTTAATTATTTTCCAGAACTGCTTTCCCTATTTATAAAATAGTTATTCAAGAGTAATAACTTTATAAAGTGAAGGGTAGTCCCTCTTTTTTCCCCTCCAGCTTTTAAAGTTGAACCCTGCTGGCAGAGGCAAAGCTATGGCTTAGCTGGAATGGCTTTCAGCCATTTAACAGCTTCTTTAAAAACAAAAAACAAAAAACTGCCTCTCATTCAAGGAACTCAATGTCCTGTTAGGCTGTTAGCCAGGCCGCACGTCAACGTTTCTATGGAAACCTACCCCAAAGATTCTCTCTCCTCTGTCTCCACTGCATATTGTATGACAAGCTTTGTATGCTGCAATTCATTACAGTGTTGTGATGAAACAGGAGTAGATTTCACCCAAAGGAGAAAATATTTTTTTTAAATCATCATCATCATCACCACAGGAGCTGAAGGTAGTAGAACTGTTTTAGAGGTTGAGTCATAAATGTAATCTGCTATTCCATGAAGTTAAGAGTATGAATAACATCTTCCAGATAGTTTGTTCAGTTGAATACATACGCACACACGCACACAAACATACAGTTACTTTCTACTAGGACATCCTGGGTTAGATCCAGATTTAGGCCTGTGATAATGGGCAGACAGAAATGGATTTCCCCGCCCCCTCATCCCCATGGTAGCTCCTCCAGCCCCCTGAAAATGCATCACAGAGGATTGGGGGACCCTATTGAATGGGCTGATCTATGGTGCAGGGGAGAGGAGGGAATCCCCAAATCTAATTTTTGGAGTTGAGCCAGTATTAATGCATTTATCCTCACTCCTAGCTACTATGGCTTCTATTCACACACTGCTGTTTCAGTGGTTATAACACCAGAATAACTGATCACAGACTGCCCAATTTTGGATTTGCAGTTTCAGTTTTTTCTGTAATTCCCTGATACTCTCTTATCTCTTAGTGCTGAATCTCCGCTTTCATACGCAGTACCGCTACATCACAGGCCCATAATTCTTGAAAAGTCAGGTTAGGTCAGGGCCGTTGCCATGGGGGAAGGGGGCTGCAGGAACATTCCTCTCAAGGATATTCTCTGGGTCCCTTTTCCTGAACATATGGCTTTTTCTTTTCTTTTTAAGATCGTTTTCCTGGACATTTGGCTTAAAAAAATGTCTCTAGTCTTTGGTTTACAGACATCTAAGAAAAATGTGCAGATAATATTCTACCCAATTTCTCAAGTAAGAGGTAACCCTGATTCTGTATTCCAGGCCAGGCGAGGAGAAAAAGCATTGTGGTGATTGGCAAGCAGGGTTTTTTTTTTTTCAGTTTCATTAACATTATTGAATATATTGAATACCTTCAAACATATTAAGGGAATGATCCTATGGCCCCTAGACAATGTCTGAGGGTCCATAGGATAGCTTTGATTCCCATATCCAAGGTCGGAGACTGCACTCCAACGTCGGAGCTAGGAATCGGAGCTCCGACCCCCTCCCCCTTGCAGCTTCTGCGGAAAGAACCATGCAACTGCCTCTCCGAGGTCAGGAACGCAACCTCTGAGAGGGAAAGAAGGGGTCATTTCAGTGCGTGAGGAGGGGAGGAGACTGGAGAGGACAGGATACGAGCTATCCTGAGGCCTCTCTAGCTTCCTTCCCTCCCCCTCCGAGATTCACCAGCTAGATGGGCAAAAAAGCCTGTCCAGGGTGGGAGGACGGGGAGGCATAGATCCCCTCCACTGCTCCTCCCGTCTTGCATAGGAAGATTGCAACTTACGATCTTTGCAATAGGATTGCCCCCTCAATTATATTTAGTTTTTTGCTATTTCACACTGACAATGGCCTCCTAAAATGTACCACTATCCCCTACAAATGTTGTGGCTACAAGGCCTGGTTGAGATGCTTGGCTTTGTTCTCCTGGTTATGGGCCTATGGACATATGAAGGAAGCCTTGTCTGTGTAACCTTCTCACTTTGCGGTGGGAAGCAACATATGCATTTAATCAAAAACTAATAATACCCACCCCAACTGCCAGAGTAAGTTAGGGACTAATGGCAAAGTAAACTCAGGGGCAAACATTTACCAATGATCTACATGCAGATATATATACACAACACCTACACCCTTTGGAATATACTGTCTTCTTCAGACATTCAGAAGCAGCAGTACAGAATATAGCTTTACTTGCTACACAGAGGGAGCAATCCTATGGCCACTAGACAGCGGCTAGACGGCCATAGGATATGCTGTCTTCCGGGAACTGAGCTCAGAGCCCACACTCCGAGGTCGGTTCCTGGAAAACTGACCTCCCCCCACTTCAGCCCCATCTTCCTGCTCGCAAGAGGAGTGTGGAGGGGCCAGAAAGGGGCATGGCCGGGGGCGTTCCAGAGCAGGAAGGGCTGAAATGCCTGTACGACACATCCTATGTGTCGTACAGCAGCCTCCTTCCCCGCTCTGTGCTCCCGCGGCTAGACAGCCGCAACTAGCTGTCTAGCCAAAAAAGCAGGGCAGGAGAAGCGCGGAGGGGACGATCCCCTCCGTGCTTCTCCTGCCCTGCTTTGGATAGACGGTCGCCTCTGAATACGGAGGCAGCCGCCTATCTAAATAGGATTTCGCCCTAAAAATCTCAGCGCTTGCTTCCAAAAAGGGCAGTTTCTAGTAGCACCCCACGCTGTTGTCATTTATCCTCCAGTTACAGACCTATTTATTTGTGCAGGCTTTGGAGATATAGGCAACTGCTCTATTTGTTTTTTGATTGATTGATTGTGTTGATAGTTTAATTGTATTTTATTCTATATTTGTGATTGTAGAGTCATTATTTTAATGTTGTTTATTTGGTGGACTTAGTTTTATATATGTTCTTAGCTGCCCTGGGCTCTTTTTAAAAATCATTACTTAATTAATTCCATTGATTAAATCAATAATTTTTAAATATATTGAATTTGTGCTATAGTGCTTGCTCATTAAAGCATGATTGCCCAATTTCTGTTGTGACTTGTAAAAAACATTTAAAAAAGAGTAGTTGGTTGGCCAAAGTGTGCACAGAATTCTAGACTAGATGGACCCTCTGATCCAGCATGGCTTTTCTTATGTTCTTAGATATATTGTGGGTCTTACATAAACACATCCAGAGTAAAGAGGGATTTTGGATGAGTGAGTTGAGGATAATGGAGATTTTACTGTATAAGCAAAGGCTCTAGAATAGATAGTTTTAGGCCTGGCTGTAACACTGAAGATTGATACAATTGTAGTTTAAGAATGCTTCAAAAGGTAAATGTTTGGGACATTTTTATTGTTTCCAAGGGAGGAAGAGAAAAACAAGAGATTGTAGCTACCCTGCTGCTATAAGCACTGGGGAGAAACAGTTTTAACAGTTTTAAAATGATTCCACCTTTCCTGATGCCATGCTAAAGAATCTTATTAACTTTAATTGATGTTTCTGGGTACATGCTCACTGATTTAAAGCTAAGAGCCTCTTTATGCAGGGAACATTTTTATTCCCAGAATAAAATCCAAGGTATTTTGGAGCCTTGCAAACAATATGCATGTTTCTTAATCATATAATTTAGACAAAAGGAGAGCTTATTGCTACCTACATAGCACTCACAGTTGTCAACTTATAATGGAACGCTGAACCTCCTTCCATTACAAAACTGGCACAAAGGAGAACTTTAGCGTTCCCATTTTGCTACTTCCAACATTTTTTCCCCCTGTCCTGGCCAATCTTGGCAAAGTTTAACGCAGCTTCTAGAAGGAGGTAAGGTAGCCACATGTCTGACTTTACAGAGGATAGTCCTCTGTTTGAGGGGCTGTCAGAGTACAGTCCCTATCTGTAGGCGTCGTCTACTGGAATGGCTCTCTAGTCCAAGTCTGGGTTAAATATAAAGATCCGTAAGAAGAGAGCCAGCATGGCCCTTGAAGTTGCCCATCCACTGTTACCACCTGGACAGTAGACTGAGCAGCAGCCACATAGGTCACAGGTCACCTGTTCACAGTCTTCCCCTTCCTGCTGAGATATATTGCATTTCTATTTAAGTTATAATAATTATTTCTAAGTTGAGCCTATACGTATACATTAGCACCTGTACTAATGTATGCAAATCTGAGTGCTCTTTTCTGGGGTGGGGGGAGGATGCGTTTCCCTTTTGGGGGGCAACACATATGTGGTGACCATAGAAAGCAGGCGCACTGCTGCAGGTTTTATGAAAGCTTTTTTCAGCACAGTTGCAATGCTAGCCCTCTGCACCAGTACCCCATTACCATGTCATGTAAGTGTGACTTTTTGGAAGGAGCTGTGTGCTCAAGAGAGTCTCCAGAAAAGTGTGTGGTGGGGGAGGGATAACAGTGGAAAAATATTATTGAAGCAGGACTTTCAAAATGGTTTAGGAAGGTGGTGGAGGGACGTCTTCTTTTTTATCATGAAATTTTATTTTCTTTCTAAATAAAGTTAACAAAAAGAAGGATATACAGAATAATAAATTGAGATCACTAAAGAAACAAAGGAATTCACTAAGTATAATTATTAGTCTATAACCGATATGCTTATGGAATGTCTATAGTAGGATGGCCTAAGCAGGAGCTCAATATCTAATGAAAGAATAAAAATAGAATTTACTTCTGATACACACCCTGTTATCAGAGGCATAAGCCTCACCTTCCACACATTAAAGGGCAGTCATGCTTATTGGAATCCGGATCCATGCTTCACTAGTTAGAGCAGCCTTCCCCAACTTGGTGCCCTCCAGATGTGCTGGTCTATAACTCCCATCACCACAGCAAATGGGTTAGCTGTTTGGGGGTGGTGGGAGTTGTAGTCCAGATTGGGAAGGCATCCGACTGGGGAAGGCTGAGCTAAAGGCATGATTACTTTTGAACAGCACTTCCCTCATAACAGGGTCTAACTACACATTATGTTAATGACATGATTAGCAATTACATAATGGGTTTTAAACATTAAATACCAGATGTGGGGAGAGGGGAGGGGTGATTGTGATCGACACCACAGTGTGTGGGGAGGGGAGGCTTAAGCCCTCCCTCCTGTCGGAAAATCATCCGCCCACCACACGGCAATTAGCATGAGGAAAAAACCTCAGGTTGCTGGGGTAGTGTAGCCTGGCTTGTTCAGTCACAGCTATGTGCAGGGGCGTTGTTCCTTTAGGGGCCACCTGTCCTAATTGTCATTTTTTTTTTACATTTTCCCATTGACTTGCATTGGAAAACAGAAATGGCCATAACATTTTTCTTTTATATGATAAATACATGACATTTGGAGACCTGGCAGTCCCTATAGAGATGACTGAATCTGCCAAATTTCAGACAGTTAGGCCAGGTGGCTTTTGTTCTAGCCACAGATAAAATTTGATCAAGAAAATGTGTCGAAGCAAAGAGCTGTATTTTTTTTTTTTTGTGCTTCCACATACATGCATGGAATTTGGGGATCTGGCAGCCCCTATGGAGCTGGCTCAACCTGCCAAATTTCAGGCAGTTAGGTCCAGTGGCTTTTGTGCTAGCCATGCATGAAGTTTCCTTTTCTCAAAGACTAAAACAAAAAGTAAAAACTGCCAAGCTACACAGGGGATTAGAAATCCTAATCAGAAGGTATTTAAGGTGACCATTAGGAGGTCACTATCCCTAATCTCTGGTGTAGGGGTTTTTTGAGGTGCAAAAAACTTCTCCTCCCCTATTTTTCTGCTCTTACATGCCCACTGTTGGGAGCTTGCTTGCAATGAAATTTTGAAGAGGGAGAAGGAAGGGAAGAAAGAGCTTCATGTGAAATACTCGTATTTCACACAGCACCTGATTTTACTGCCCCAAAGTGGAACCTTTGGCTTCTTCAGGAGTTTAGTAGCTTCAGTACAGCAAAGGATCAAATCAGCCTCCACAAACTTCTTTCTCCCCCTCCACTTTAATTTCTCTGAAATAGCTGTAGGGCTCAAATTATTTCAAAAGGAGGATTAGGACTATGTGGCATCATGATCAAAGAACTGCTAAGGCTTTTAAACAGGTTCTACATTTTTAAAAAAAGCTAGAAAAAGCCCTCAGCCACCTCACCTCATAAAGTTCACTTAAGTACGTGCAATCCTTACAAACCTCCACAGCCTCCCAAATTCCTCTGAAGTACTACCTCTCTGAAAGGAGCCACTTGGCTTAGGGAATTCTCTCTACCTCCCACCCACCCCCCGCATTTCCAGTCACCATTCTTCTTTTCTTCTCCCTCCCCTATCCTGTTCTTTCTTTCTCTTCTTTATTTCACCCAGAGCATATCTTGAGGAATTTGTAAAAAGAATTCTCTTCAGTGGGCAAGAGGATTTCTGAACTGTATTTGACTTTATACAAACAGACAAGATAGTGGGGTTTTCTTCTCACTCAGGTCTTTGAGAAAAGTGGGTTCACATGGCTGCAGAGAAACAAATCTGGGGCTGTTTTGTTTGTCAGTTGCCATTATCCAGCAATAGGAAGGACTGTAGCTCAGTGGTAGAGCACATGCTTGGCATGCAGAAGGTCCTGGGTTCAATCCTCAGCATCTCCAGGTATGGCTAGGAAAGAATCCTGCCTGAAACTCTGGAGAGCCGCTGCTGCCAGTCAGTGTCGACAATACCAGGCTAGATGGACCCAAGTCTGACTCAGTATAAGGCAGCTTCCTATGTTCCTATGAACAGAAAGCTTTAATAAAAATAGGAGGTTTGTTTTGTTTTTAAGTGGAGGGGAGATAAATACTGCTCATTTATACAATCCTATGTATGCCTACTCAGAAGCCCCATTATGTTTAATGAAGCTTACCTTCAGGAAAGTATGCATAGGATTCCAGCATGAGTTACTTTTGCAGGGACGTTAGCACTTTGATGTTCTGGAAGTTTACTCAGAAATAAGTCCTGACTTGTGAGCATGGTATTGCAGGCTTAATACAGTGCCTACCGAATTCCACCTAATGAATTGACTACCCTTTCAGCTCAGCCCTATGCATGTTTTGTCATTTGGGGGTTTGGGGTTTGGGGGGTTTTTTTGCATGTACTCTAGCTTCAGTGGTGAGGGAAAGGCACTTAGTACATGCTCAGAGTTTCTCCATAACTTAGCCCTAGTTTTGAAAACAGACTCATTGGCTGAATCCTGGTGAAGTCTTGGCACAAGTGAAGTTATGGGGAGGAAGATACAACGAGAGCTTGTGCATAACAAAGAAGAGGTAGAGAGGAGTTGCACAAAACAAGACATCTGTTTTAATGAAGAGTTGCTGGAGGATGGTAGGATGAGGAGAGATGGTTACATGGAGGGGAATTGAATTGGTAGGGAGAGAATGTAAGTGCTTAGTGGTGAAAGAAAAGCATTCTGCATATGCTCAGAGGCACTGTCTATTTAAGAACATAAGAAGAGCCATGCTGCATCAGACCAAGGTCCATCTAGTCCAGCATTCTGTTCACACAGTGGCCAATCAGATGCCATGGGAAACCCACAAGTAGAACATGAGTGCAATAGCACCTTCCCACCCATGTTCCCCTGCTGCTAATATTGGTGAAATGTAAATAAATTCTAGTCATTCTAAATTTGAATGTATGTATATCCTTCAGAAACTTTGCAGGTTTCTTGCCTGGGAGACACCTCTAATGACTTATGCATTTTCATACAAATTTACCCAAAAAACTATTGGGGAAGGGGGGAAGGGAAAGCAAATCACTCCCTCCCTAAACTGGAGAACTCCCCTTCCATATGAACTGCTGCACTTATCCTTCTGAAACTTTGCTGGTTTCTTACTTAGGGACAACTCTAGGCTGTCTGTAATTTTCAGAACAATGGTCCACAAAGAAAATAAGGACAGAAGTATGTCCTCTTTTGGAGCCCTCAAAATGTCAAGGCCACCCTTGCACAAAAATCCTTGTGGCTATCATTCTTAAATTTGGAGACATGATCTCCTCTGATGGTGCAATGAATCCTGAAATGTGTATCCAATTCTTCCAAGTAATGAAATTTTTATTGGCAGTTCCCTTTAAAATAAAATCAAAATATAAACCCTGCACCTATTTTTCTGACATTGGGCAGGTGTAATCCCCTTCTAGGGTGCTACTATGCCTGAAATTATCATCCAGTTCTCACCAAGAGAAAAAAGTTTTTTAAAAAATTTCCAATGGTAGTCAACAAGAAGCATAAAGACTCATTTTTCCTAACCTTCACTCAAGTTTGGTGCTGAGCGGAAATGGTCCGACTACAAATTGGCCTGGGCAGAAGCGGGATGTTTTCCAAAATGCTGAATCGAGGTCTGAGTTGAAGTGGGGTGGGGGATCAGTGCACACTTCTTATGTATGTATGTATGTATGATGTAATCTATACACACATGCAAGCACACCGTGCACACACACACACGCACACACATATATATATTAGAGGTGCACTTAGATTTGGATATATTATAAAGATAGACAAACAGACAGACAGACAGATGCAAATTTGTGTTATGGGCCTGTGCCCTGGATCTTTTAAGAACCTAGCAACGCCCCTGGCTCTGTGGCCTTCCTGGTGAGCTGCAATGCCTGGAAAGGTCCTTGATTTATCTCTCTTTTTACCAGCTACACGCAAATCCTAACATGTGGATTTTATTATATTACTGAAACAACATTGCCCCTGAAGTCCAGGCAGACAAATGATGCTTGATTAGCTGCTGCATAACAACAGAGATGTTGGTATAGAATAGCCTGCTGGCTGCTGTTTGTACAACATATCAAAATGTCTGGCACATATTGTATGTTATGTACTTAACAGAAAAGATCTTGCCTTCCAAATCTTTATGGAAAAGATGGAATATGCCATGCATTGGAGTGGCTTAGACATAGCTGCAGGAATCTAAAAATGGCTTCAGATTATATGCTTGAATTTATATCCCTTTCTTCTACAGAGCTCTCAAGGAGGAACAGATAGGGCTCCCTGGCAGTCTTCTCTCCAGGCAGTGACCAGACCCAGATCAGCAAAGCAGGTGAATCCTGTACCTTCAGACCATGACTAGGCAGTTTCCCATGGTCAGCTGGTTGGTCGATGTGTGAACAGAATGCTGGACTAGATTGATCCTTAGTTTGATCCAGCATGATGGATCTTACGTTCTGAGCCTAAGGTTGTGTGTGATTCCATTAATGTCTCAGTTTCAACAGTAACTCCAGCATGTAGATGTCAATGTGTTTTCAGATCAACCCCAACCCCGTGAGCCAGGCCTGGTGCCAGCACCTGGCATACTGGCACATTTGCTGGGCCCCACATGCCCCAGCAAGGCCTACCAGGGCAGATGCTTTGCCTTGGTCCCCATGCCCACCACCACCTGAGTCCCCTGCTGGTGGCTACGGTGACCACTTACAAATCACTACAAAAGAGGACAGTGATTTGAATAAAATGTACATATGCTAATTTGTATGTATCGATGGAAATTTAGACATTATTTTTATTATATTTTATTTGTTTATTTATTATGGCGTTTATATTCCACCTTTTTTCTTCTTACAAGGAACCCTAGGCGGCTTACATGGTCCTCCTCCTCTCCATTTTATCCTCACAACAACCCTGTGAGGTAGGTTGGGCTGAGAGTCAGTGACTGGCCCAAAGTCACCCAGTGAGCTTCATGGCCAAGTAGGGACTAGACCCGGATCTCCCAAATCCCAATCTCACACCCTAACCACTACACCACACTGGCTCTGCACCACATAATTTGAATAGAAATATGATATATTGTCAGGGTGGACACTGAGCCCATAGAATCCCAGAGTAGTTCTGATTCTGAGGAAGAGCAGTCGCTCCTGGGAGAGGAGCGCGCTCCTCTTTCCCAGGGCCAACAGCTGATGGAGATTCCTCCCACCAGCATTCCTAGCTTAGATAGCAGTCCTGGGAGTGACAGAGCACGGGAAGCAGACTTGATGGATGCGCGACGCTGACGCAGGGAGCGGCGCCAAATGGAGGTCGCGGAAAGGAGGCGTAGTGCCCGGTTGGCGCACAAACAACAGCTGCGCCCAGAGGATCCAAGGGAAAAGGGGAGGAACTCTCCCTAGTCCTTAAGTTCAGGGGTCTGCCGGTAATTCCCTTTCAAACGGGGACCAACTGTTCCAACTTAGGGCATAGGTATTCTGCTGCTCATATCTAGTTGCTAACAGTAGAGTTGTTAAGTTGTAAAAGAGGAATAAAGCTTTGAAAAGAACCCTTTTGTCTGTGTCTGGACTTGGCTACTGGATTAGACTGAGAGATGCCTCCAAGGAGCCCTTGACATATATCTTCGTGTGAAAGACTGACCGCATGAGCGGCGGGCCTGCCTGTTTAGTCTGCTGCCCAAGTGCTGTTGATGGGCAACAGTTCTTATGGGTCTTTGTTATTAAACCAGAATTGGACAGGACAGTTCTTCCAATAGAGGATGCCTTCAGACAGAGGCCAGTCCTTTGGCAGCCCTTCAAAGGACTGTAAAAGAGGGCATATGGCCACGCTACTGGTGATGCAGCCACAGCCACCACCTTCTTCTTGCTTGCTTGCTCATAGACCTACCTGCTGGTGGTACCGCTATAATGAACTAGGGGACAATCAGCCACTTGGCTTCGAGCTCATTAGTGCACTGGGCTGCCCCCAAAAGGGGAGGGGAGGCAGGTGGCTGCAGGACCACTTCTGCTGGGGGAGGGGGGCAAAGTGGCAGTAGGCACTGCAGTGGCCCACTGAAGGCAGCCTGCCCTGGGCCCCCCAAAATCTGGAGCCAGACCTGTCATGAGCCACACAGTTACATGTGCTTAAGCCAGGGGTGAGGAGAGAACTCCGAAGTTGGAAAATTGAGCTCGGAAGGTGATAAATGGGGGCATTCTGGTGGGCGGGGAGGGGAGGAGACTGAGGAGGCCAGGATACGAAGCCTTCAAGTTCAGGGGCTTCTGAGCAGCAAGGGCACAAGCCACAGGATTGCCCCATGAACCTGTTGCTGCCAGTCACTGAGACTTAGGAGAGGTATTTCCATGTTTTAGAATGGGGGAAAACTGCACACAAACTGGGCAACCACCAAACAATCAGTGGTCCAGGGCAAAGGAGGTGAGGCCAGCTGGAGGTCTGGATTAAGAGTCCTGAAGGGAGGGATTTGGCCCGCAGGCCTGAAGTTCCCCACCCCTGGCTTAAGCCTAGGGAAATCATAGGATTGGAAGCCAGTCCTATGGTGGTTAAGGATCAGATTTTTCACTGGAGGAGCCTGTTCAGATGAATAACTTTCAGTGTCCATGTCCTACTCCAAAGCAGGACAGCCAGTGCTTTGCTATTGGTTCACCGCACAGGTTAAGCAAACATGCTAAGTTAAAGCATTCCAATTATCTTGTTTTATAAAAACAGCAAAGAAGTCAAGTATACAAGGTGAGTGTGTGGCTGTGTAGAGAGTTGGCAGGTAACTGCGAAGTTATACCTGGAAGACATCACAACGGAGAACGCCCCTTCATTGGTGTCTGAACGAAATTTTGCTGTTGGTATCCCCGTATGTACAGCATATGAGAGAAATGTGACATTCCACTTTGCAATTTCTTACACATATCTTTGTCAACTTTTTGTACATAAAAAAATCCTCCCTACTTTTTATTATGAGGGGGGAAATGGAGATTAAAATGGTAATCCATTATTTTCACTGTGAAGAAGAAAAAATGTGGGTTGTTGGGAAGGAGTGATCTGTGAGAGGATTAAAACAACTAAATATGTATAGCTTCACTAAGCAACAACAGAGGGGCACATCTGCAGGGTCTAAACAGAGAGATGGAGGATTATTATTGATAGGGATTTTCTTGGTTTTTTAAAAAATAAAACAAATGTATAATGCCTCTGTGTTTTGCATTAACAAAATTAAACTATGTTCTACACTTTGAACAAAAGAAGTTGCTTTTGTAAGCCATTTTCCGTACCTGACCAAATGAACCTGTCACATACACCTGAATCCAAGGCAGGGACAACACGTAGGCTATAGCCAAATAAGGGCAATCCGGCTTTACACGCAGCACAAATGCTGTGCACGCAGCCTGGTGACGTGTATCTTAGAGCTTGCTAGAAATGACCTTATAAGGCAGTGTATCTGTATGGTGTGATGTGGCATGTATTACCGTATAAAAGCTTGCCCCACTTTAAGTACGAGGCTCTCTGTTCCCTTGCTTACAGAGTCCCATGCAGGCCTGGCACAAATAAAGCTTTTGATTCAGAGTCTTACCCATGTCTAGTGTGTTTACTTGGGTCTCCGGCTAGACATGGAACTTGTGAGTGTAAGGGATGTTGGAGAAATCCTCCACAGACCCCAGTGAGGCCAGATTCTATTGAATCAGACCTCCCGAAGTCCGCAGAGGATCGGATCTCCTACCTGCGCCTCCAGGAGGAATCCTCACCGGCCGGATCCTCCCCACCAGCCAGCTCCAGAGCACCAGCAAAACAGCTGCCATTGCCGTATCGCTGGCTGGGCGGATTGACTGGGGACCCAAATGGCATCCAGGACACCATTTGCGGCCATAAAGGCCTTAGTTTAAGGTAAATGCAGACATTTATGGCTGCATTTACCTTAAACTAAGGCCTTTATGGCTGCAAATGGTGTCCGGGATGCCATTTGCGTCCTCAGGCAGTAGACCCCTTCAGCCAGCGATATGGCATGGCAGCCATATCGCTGGCACTTTGGAGCTGGCTGGTGGCTCCACAGAATTGCTGCGGAGCGGAGCCGGCCAGAGAGGATTCCGGGGGGGAGGAACAGATTGCCTCCCCCCTCCGTGGACACCGCCCCCCGGAACGGCAGGTAAGCATTCCGCCCATCCCTAGTGAGCGTGTTCCACTCTTACCACACTGTGTTTGCCGCAACAGACTGACAGAGCTATTCTTTCTTTTACAAATTTCTTTTACAAATTTTACAAAATTTTACAAACAAATTTCTTTTGTTTTGTTTGGTAGAACAGAAACATTTTGCCCTTATGCTGTCAAAGTTATATCACCAGCATCTTACACCTTGCTTATCTTACACTTTGCTCCTCTATAGAAGTTTTGTGTGATCAGGAATCCTGCTCACTCAGGGCTGGCACACACAAGGAAGTTGGGTGCAGGCCCAGTGCACATGGCTCCAGCTCTACTTGCATTGCAATGTCCTGTTCAGGCATGATGCATGTACAGGTTCTCTTCATGTAGCCGAAACAGCACCACCATATATATATATATATATATATATATATATATATATATATATATATATACACATAAGAAGGAGATATCAACAGGCTTCGGGGAACTGAGCAGTGCTGGCCCAGGGTATTTTGCTGCCTGAGGCAAAGGACAAGATGGTGTCCGTCCATCCCTGCTGCCCCAATTTCACATACAGAATGGTCTGGCCATTGAATCTTAGTTCAACATTGGCAATGGGGCAACATGAAGGAAGCTACTGCAAGGAATGCCATGTGTCACACAGAGCTCTGTCCTCCAACTTGTCCCTGCCCCTCCACAATTGCTGCCTGAGGTAGCCATCTCACTCTGCCTAATGGTAGGGATGGCCCTGTTGTGACAGCTGGAAAAACGTGCAATCCTAATGCAAAAAATAGTTTCTTTCTCTGGCTTGGTACATAATAAACCTGGCCTGTGCAACTTGTGATCCACCAAGTCTGTCACCATTGTAATATGATAGCCCACCATATAAGTCTGGCCCAGGACACCATGCTGCCTGAGGGGGAGGAGCAAATCTCTCCCAGTCAAGGCGCATAGAACCCAAAGCCAGCCATGTTATTTTGGCATCTGGGGCAGAAAATCCCACAAACACCTCTTCTCCCCCTGCCCCCTCCCCCCGGCAGTAGGAAAACAACAATAACAATCTAAATAACTATTTGTTGCCCTTTCATGACATTCAAATTCTGCCGCCTTAGGCAGCCGCCTCACTCTGCCTATGTATAATCTGCTCTGGAGGCTTAGGGGACTCTCCAGAAGAGATTTGGAGGGCACATGGGGAGAGCTGCAGGGGGCAGGAAAAGGTGTGAAAGTCCAGTTCCGCAAGCAGTAGCCTCTATGTGTAGTACCACAATGCTGGATCCAGCCCTTACAGCGCAATCCAATACATGTTCACTCAGAAGTAATTCCTATTGCATTCAGCGGGGCTTATTCCCAGGCGAGTGGTTATAGGAGTGCAGTCTTAAGCTTACTTTTTAACTTCACCTTTTCTCATTAAATAAAGAGAGAAACTAGTATCAAACAATGTTGATTATATTTTGCAGAGTAAGTTAGAATTGGTATCTAAACCCTCAAAGTTCCCCAGGGTTTGAATGATTGATTCTGGCCTGTGGTCTTTCTGTATGCTTGAAGAGCACTTCCTTTATACATGTGAAAACAAACTTACATCCATAAAAACAAACACAGAATGTGTAATGATGACTTCATTATATTTAGCATTACTGTTCCGTATACAGTTGAGCCCTGACACAAGTTACATAACTGGGCTGTTAATACTTTTTATACATTGGTGGAACTAAAATTTTAAAAAAGGAAATTATTCTCCCAGTGCTCAACTCTAATCCCCATCTGTCTGTGTTTTTAATTTTCTGCACTTGCAAAGCTCCCCTTGATCAAAAGGTCTTGAATAGATCCCAGATTTTCCAATTGAGTGTGCTTATGTAACCAAAAATATAATGGTAGCTTTTCCTGGGGGGTGATTAAGCATATATTTTCAGTTTGTCTCATTTTCTTGGTTCCAAGAAAGCTATAAATAGAAAGCAGCTTGACTTCACTCCATTGTATTAACATGACAGGCAACATTTGTAAGGTTTTTTAAAAAGAGGCACCAGGGAGATGGCCTGAGGCTTGGCGATAAGCCAACAGGGTAAAACATGAAAGAAGGGGATGAGCTAAATAAAACTCACCTTTACTTTTAGATGAGAAAAGATGGCCATCTTAATCCATTCACAAAAATGAAGGGTGAGGATAAAGACTGGGTCTCTCTCTCTCTCTCTCTCTTTCTCAAACACACACACTCTCACACACACACTTAAACTCATGAGTTTGCCTCTTGATAACTTTGCCACGTGCCGGTTAGTCTTTGGGAAGTGAAATCCATTTTCATCCTTTACTTGTCACCACTGAAACAGCAAGACCTCTCCTGCCTCTTCCAGACAGCAGTAATGCTTCCAGCTTCTGAATGAGAACCACTTCCAGATGCACACAACTGTAATGTGGAACAGGCACACCTGATGCCCACAACACTTTTTGCTTAGATTATACTAAAATTGCTATGTCCTTGCTTTATTGATTAGAATTGAATCATGTTTATTGACGTTGTATATGTACTGGCTGTTGCTGTTTTTTGTGTATTGTCAGCCACTTTAAGCACTCTTATCTGTGGGAAAGCGGTATATAAATTAACATCCCACATAATCTAATCCTCCTGGGGATGTGTTGTAGTTGTTGTTGTTGTTCAGTCGTTCAGTCGTGTCCGACTCTTCGTGACCCCATGGACCATAGCACGCCAGGCCTTCCTGTCCTGCGCCCTCTCCCGGAGCGTCCCGGAGCGTGCTCAAGTTCATATTCATTGCATCGGTGATGCTATCTAGCCATCTCATCCTCTGCTGTCCCCTTCTCCTTTTGCCTTCAGTCTTTCCCAGCATCAGGGTCTTTTCCAGAGAGTTTTCTCTTCGCATTAGGTGGCCAAAATATTTGAGCTTCAGCTTCAGTATCTGTCCTTCCAATGAGCACTCAGGGTTGATTTCCTTTAGGATTGACTGATTGGACCTCCTTGCAGTCCAGGGGACTCGTAAGAGTCTTCTCCAGCACCACAGTTCGAAAGCATCAATTCTTCGGCGCTCAGCCTTCCTTATAGTCCAGCTCTCACAGCCATGATACATTACTGCTGGGAAAACCATAGCTTTGATTAGATGGACCTTTGTCGGCAAGGTGATGTCTCTGCTTCTTACTATGCTGTCTAGGTTTGCCATAGCTTTCCTCCCAAGGAGCAAGCGTCTTTTAATTTCATGGCTACAATCACCGTCTGCGGTGATCTTGGAGCCCAAGAAAATAAAATCTGTCACAGCTTCCATTTCTTCCCCTTCTATACACCAGGAAGTGTTGTAGTAGTCACTGCTAATCCAAATACTAATAGCATCAGAATTGGTAGTAGAGCAGTTGTGCAATCCTGCTAGTCATTAGCACTAATTATATATGGCACTAAATCCTTATCTAAGTAGGTACCCCTTATCTGAGGTTGTTCCAGTTCCGATTCCTCTGTTGCAGAGTAAGCTTCCATCTCAAAGTATCTTTATCTTGAGCACTTTTCTTACAAACATTGAGTTGGATCCACCCCACTGAAATCAATAGGACTTAAAGTTAGCTGTAACTAACTTAAGTCCCATTGGTTTCAATGGGTCTGCTACTCTATGTATGACTAAGTTTCCATACAACCCAGCAGGCACAAGTAGTATCAGTCCATGCGTTTTGCATATAAGACAGAATCCAGCATTCATCTGCACAAAATGGGGACATGCTAGTGCAATGAAACATGTGTGTGCATGACGATTTCTCACCATGTACATGGTTCATTCCTACTCAAAGAAGAGAATGGGAACTTCAGTCTGCACAGAGCTCCATGTTTACATCAAAGTCACTGAATGGTGATTCAAAAAATATTTAAACGTGACTCTTTTAAGCCTGCAGTGCATTGCTAGACATACTGCATTGGATCCAGCATCATGGTTCCACCAGTGGAAGAATGGCGCTGGTGGAATAGGATTTCAGTGTCCTCTTCTCCCACTTTGCATGCATCCATGCGCCTTCTTCATCTCCCCCAGAGGGTCCCCCAATCTTCCAGAGCAGATCTGGGGAGTGCATGGGGGGCTGCAAGGCAGAGGAGAGGACACGGAAGTCCCGATTCACTGTAGCGTCCTCCCACTGGTGGAACAACAATTATGGATCCAATCCACTTTCTAGACTCTAAACTCTCTAGAATCTAGAGAGTTAGGTCCCACTGGACACAACTGAACTTACTTCTGAGTAAATATGCATATGATTGCATGGTTAATCTATGCTTCTATAACCAATCAATCAGTTATGTGTTCAGTTCCCATTGCTATTTAAGGTGCAATCTTAAACAAATATATTAGGAAGTAAACCCTATTGAACATAGTGGGACTTACTTTGCAGTAAACGTGTATAGGAACGTGCTGCATATGATCTACTGAGTTAGGCAGGTCTATGTCAAATAATAATTTGAAGCAAACTAATCTAAGGCAATTTTTTTCCAATTCATAATGCTTCAACCCACCAGCATCCATAACATCTTTCTGTTGGCACAGAAAGCAGTCATCACTCAGGTATCTAGACAGTTTTCAAAACTTGCTGTTCAAGAACAAGAGCACGGTGGCCTTGTTGTGGCCGCCATATAGTATTCGCAGATCCTGAAGGATGAGCTTTGGCACAGCCTTTAGAAGAAGGTTTGCTTGACCTGGACCATTAGACATGCCCACACACTCCTCTTTCCAAGATCCTCAAATATTTGACTAGCACTAAATTTAAACAGTTCTGTTCTGCTTAAAACTTAAAAAGCAAATAACACCCCCCCAAGCATGCACACAACGCCCCAAGGAAATAATTAAGCTAAGGGTAAGACATCAATCCTGCTTAAGGAAAGAAAAATAAATGTTCCTAGTTGATCTTTTGGATGGGAATGAAAGATGCCTTAGTGCAGACAGCTGATGTCTGTCTGGATTTTGCATTTTTGAAAGATAGATTTTTCACTGGTGCCACTGAGTGTCAGCAGCAGGATTCATACATTCTCATATTTTAGCCCCTTGGTGAGATCCTGAAAGGAGGCACTGGTAATCAATAGACACCACTGGTTTCCTCCCCCTGCCCCCCATGTCAAATGTCACTGTTTTAAGTGGCAAGCACCTGGTTTATAAATAACTCCAGATAGAGTTACTTCCTGACCTTCATTTCTCAGCTTTGGAAAATCTAGTCTGGGGCCAATGAAAAACCATCATCATGCTGGCTGAATAAATAATCCTCTGTGTTACAGACTCTAGTCCCAACACATCCCTGATAACGAGGGCTTTCTATAGAGAACCAGAATGTTTATGTTGGCTCTGCACAGCCCTTTGATCAGCCAATGCTGCCACGTGTAACCAATAGGTACGGAGTGCTTCTCCATGAAAGACAGCTTTTGATGGAGTAATCTCAAAATGCCTATTCACCCATTGCTAGTGCATTTTTTTAAGGTGAACCTGAAGGTTTTTCATCTTCATCCCCTAATCCTTTATTTACATTTTATACCACCCTTTCAGTCTTTCTAAGGTTTCTATTTCACACTCATGCATGTTTAAAAATACAGATATTCCTTCACACCTACATATATTCACTGCCCATGTGACTCTGATATCTCCTCCTAGACCTCCTCCTCAGATTGTCACCTGCCCAGTTTTATCTTGGTCTGACTGGTTTTTATGAGTTCAAACATCTCCCCTAAATGTATTTTTTCTCCTAGTCTCTATTTTTTTCTCTCTTTACTGAATTCCCCCTCCACAAGATTCCTCTTATAAAAATGTATTCTCCTCAAATCAATTTCCCTCCCCAAAATGCTTGCTTTATATTCTCTCTGCTTTCTCCCTCCAAAGACAGAAAATTGCCTGTTTTCTTACTCACGATATAGCTCTCTCTCCCTCCCTCCTCCAGTCTTAATACAGCACAGCCTGAGCCTGTGTATTAACTCCTGGGACCCAAACTTGGCTCTGCCTCCAGCTTGAAGTGTGAGAACAATGACATTGAACTGAGGGGGCAGGGGATACCACCTCTGCTACATGCACTTCCTCCACAGTAGAGGGAGTGAAACCTTCGAACATCCCAATGACATTTGCTAATTAGTTAGTGGATGTGTGCATTCATTTTTAATTTTAAAAAATTGCCCTCAAGATGGCGTTCAGTTGACTTTTTACCTGAGATGTTCTTTCGGTTTTGGCCCTAAGACAGCAGTTGGGCACATCATGAACCCTGCAAAAGAAGCCACCACTGCAGTAGCTCCCTGGGATGATGATGTGGTTTGAAGGAATAAAAGGAGAAAGAGGAGTAGATTCAAATTTAAGATGGATTAGCTGCTCTGGTGGGAGTGGACTTCCCACAGCAGTTCCTCCAGCCCCCTAAAAATTCTACACAGAGAGTCAGGAGACCCTGCTAAATTAAGAGAGCTTTTGGGGAGGGAGATCCCCAAATATCAGGTGGAGGGACCTTCCACAAGCAAAGCTTTTCTCTCATGAAAACCAGATCCTGGATCCAACCCACTGAATTTTATTTTGAATGCAGCAAAATTAGAACAAATTGTGTATGTGGACCAAAAAAAACCCCTTACAGTGCAGTCCTATGCATGTTTAGACAGAAAAACGTCCCACAACTCCCAGCATGGTTGGCTGGGGCATACTGGGAGCTGTGGGACTTTGTGTGTGTGTCTGAACATGCATAGGACTGCACTCTTAATTGTTTACTCAGAAGTAAGTTCCATTGAGTTTAATGGGATTTACTCCCAGATAAGTGTGTGCTGCAGCCAAAAGCCCTTCAAGCAGAAGTTGTTATACAGAAGAGAACACATGAGAGAACTTGTTTTTAGATGGCTGATTATATACATTAAACATCTGTCTGAAATTAATCAGTCCATCTGAACTCAATCATCTAATGCTACGTATTACATAGAAGGAACAGCTCTTGCACATCGGTACATATCACCTGTGCTCTATGAAACATTCACATGGAATCAAAAACAACAGCTGGCAAAATGGCCTGGTTACTTATGCTCCAAATTAAAGCTGGCAGAGACCCAAGATCATTTGCCTTGCATAGGAGCTGAAAAAACCTAGTGAGCTGAAACTGAGTGAAATGTGACTGCTCAAAATTCACTTAGAACTTGGATGTGACATTGACCACCAACCTGGTTGTTGAATGCAGAGGCTGGAAGAAAGGCCAGTAATTTGGGGTTTTTTTCTAGAGTGAATGCTCCTAGAACAAACAAACACACATTGCTTTAATATATACTTTCACATTCCCTTTTATGCTCCCACAAACATTCCTGTTGGCGATCTACATCAGTAGAATGTTTGGTGGAACGCAAACAGAAGATGACTAGGCAGCCAGTGGTTAAATATTCATGGCTCTTTATAGTGCTCAGTAGTGATTCTAAAAACAAAATAAACTGCTCACCGTGTTGACTTTGTACATTTGCCAGAGTAGAGAATGATTATTATTTTTTGATGGCAAAAGGAGGCCTTAAGAAGGGGAAAATCCAAAGGGGATACAGTGGTCTCATGTTGATAGAACAGTCTGTAGAAAATGAGGCTGTTGATACCTTCTTATACGAAGCACCCTTTGATGTGGGGGCTGTGATCTCTCTTGCAGTCAAACCTATGTATGTCTACTCAGAAGTAAGCCCCGCTGAATTCAGGTGGACTTACCTCCAGGTAAACATGTATAGGATTGCAGCAGCATCAACTAGACATAAGCACAACATACATAAATATCAACAGTAGTGCTTTCTTTATTAACACATTCCAATTATTCCCATAGTTCACAGTAGCTGCCTTCCCAACGTTCACTGGTGAGAGCCGCTTTGCCATTCCTATGGATGGGGATATTAACATAACACCTTGGAACCATTTGCACTGTGACATATTTCATGAGATGCTCCAAGTTAATGGGAACTCATGCATGACCTTTCCACATTGACTAACATGACCAGAACACAAAACTATCACTGGAGATATTTATAGTGACAGGAGGTTTTCCTGCAGTAATACTCTAGGTAAAGTTATAATCTGGGTGGGTGGGTTGCTGGGAAATATTGGCAAAACAAGGCTTTAACTGATTACTTCACGGAACAACTGAAATGTGTCAAATTAATTATTGGCTTTAGACTGCACTGACATGATAAACGCTTATAAAGCACAAGTATCTCAAAGGCAATAGGGACGTTAATGTGTTATGCTCGTAGCCCATGTCCCCTACTCACCAGGAGGCCCAGTTTGTGCCACGGCGTGGGTGGTAAGCCAGGAAGGCTCTGAAGGAGGGGGTCCGGGGCTGTGGCCAGCTGCTTAGGGCCACTCCTCCCGCAGCCCAATCAGAAGCACTGGCTGGGCTTGTGGCTGGTAGGGCTGAAGGGGCAACCTGGAGGGACGAATTTTCCCTCCTATCTGCTCCTCAGCTACTTCAAGAGGCTGCGGCTCGGGTCTCCCCCCAACTCTGCTGCTTTGGACTTGCCCAACCCACCCTGCCCTAAGTAAGGTTGCCTATTGCTATGGACTGCGGTCAGCCACCAGTTGACGGGGCCGGGAAGGACCTTTACCTGGAGACCAACTGGCTCGCTTCACAGGGTTTTTGCCTTCCTCCTAGCAATGTAAGTTGGTTTAAAGGTCAGTTATTAAGTATCATTGTCACAACGTTAGTGCAGATGGCATTGGGCTGGATCCAAGTCAAGGGGAAAGGGGGTACACTCCCCACTCCCCAGCAGAAGGGGGGTCCCTGGGGGTGGGCCACAGGGCTCCAGTCCAGCTCGGGGGCTGGCATGCTGGTGCCAGTCCCAGGGGAGCGGGGGGGGATGGACTGTGAATGGCCCACACCATGGCATGGTCAACCCCATGCTCTAGCCAAAACCTCCCTTTTAGGGCCACCCAGCACTTGGGCTGGGATGTGAATTGGTCAGCAGGCAGGCTGGCTGATGATCGGATCCAGCCCCAGACCACATCAAACTCTTCGTTGTAACCAGTAAAGTTGTGGCCAGTTTACAACCCAATATTGTCTCTGTGTGGTTATTGATAGACCTTCCTGGACAGTCATCCAATAAGTGCTCTGGACACAATTTATTTTTATAATGCTTTTTGGACTAAGGCTCTCAAAGCACCGTCAAAGAACACAGAGCATAACATACACCATAATTAAAATTTAAAAAACAGCAAAAATATCATCAATACATTTGTTTCCAGAAGGTAATGTGGCGTGGGGGACTCTCGTTTGACACTCTGCCATTAGTATATGGTGTTGCTTAAGGATCAGTTCTATTTCTTTAACATATGCCTGGAACCTCTAGGAGGGCTTTGGAGTGTGGTGTCATCAATACGTTGATAATTTATGACTGTGTTTTGCCTTTTTATCTAATATCAAGAAGTTACTGGGGTTCTGGCCTGGTGCCTGGAGGTGATGATGGGCTGGAATGACTGCTAATAAACAGATGCTTAATCCAGACAAGACAGAGATGATCCCATTCAGGAGGGAGGCAGACTGGAATAGGGATTCAACTTGTTTTGGATGGGGTAGTACTTCCTTTGAAGAACCAGGTTTGCAGTTTGGAGATACTCCTGGGCTCGGCGTTACACCTGGATGGCCAGGTAATGGTGGCAGCCAGAAGCATCTTTGCCCAGCTTCATTTGGTGCAGCAATTCCTGAGGACATCAGACCCGGCCATGATAGCAAACACCTTAGTTACATCAGTATTGGGTTATTGCAATGCAGTCTACGGGGCAGGAAAGGGGGTTACTTTTGAAGAGTCTTCAGAAACATCAGTTAGTCTAGAATGTGGCAGGAAGGATGTTAACTGCATACTCAACCACAGGAGGATGTTATACTCATCCTGCAACACCTGTCCTGGTTGCCACATGGTCTCAGGACATAATTCAAAGTGACTGTGATTACCTTTGAAGCACTAAGTGTATTGGGTCCAGGATATCTGAGTGACTGCCACCTCTCGTACCAATCTGCCGGCTCCCTAGGGTCAGGTGAAGAGGTCGTTGTCCATGCGCCATCTAGGGGGAAGGGGCAGATGAAAGTGACGAAGGATAGGAACTTCTCTGTGGCTGCAACAATATCGTGGAACTTCTGGGACCTCAGGCATGGTGCTGCTAAAGGCCCTCTTCCTGCTCTCCTCCACTCTGCTTTCACTGTCGCCACCTGGCTCCTCCCACCACTGATACTGCCTCCACCAGGCCCTCCCACCACCACCTCCACCCTCCCTCTCCCCCTGCCTTGCCCTCTCCCACCTGCCACCACTGCCCACTCCCTCACACACCCCTCAGAAGCAGCTGTGGCTGCTCTGGATGAGAGGTGTCCCAGGAGATCAGCTCAGGCACAAGCCATCTCCTGGCTTTGAGGAAGGACCCCATCGGAGCCAGGCATTTGTTGGTGGAGGGAGCAGAGGGGGCAGCAAGTGGAGGGGGTAAGGGTGGGTGGAGGGGGGTGGAGGGGCAGGCAGGAGGGAGGAGGAAGAGGAGGGAGAGGGGGCCTTCCGCAGCACCATGCCTGAGGGCACCCAGAAGTCTGGTGCTAGCCCTGCCCCTGAACACTCTGTTTTAACCCCATCACCCATGAAAACTGGCTTATGCATCTTCTATGAATAGCTTCAGCTTTCAGTGGGCTAGACTGGCAGGGAAGGCATTTAATCTGATGCTGTATAGTTACTAGTTCTGCCATGCTGTTCTTTAAAATAATTGTAAGTTGTATTTCAATTATTTAAGTATGGAGTGTATATTACTACAATTTTATTGCGCTGTTTTTACAAAGGAATATTTTGAAAGTCATCCTGTGGTAAAACATACATGCATACATGGCAGCCCTGTATACCCCCTCCTGGGTCCTAATGATTCTGTCCCCACCAATATCATGGAACGCGGCCAGGCCCAGACTTCTGGGGCCCTCAGGCATGGTGCTGCTGAAGGCCCTCTTCCCGCTCTCCTCCTCTCTGCTTTCACTGCATCGTTTTGCGATGATGGTGATGCATCTGACAGGCAAGTCTTTTGCTACAATAACCTTTGTGTAATTCCAGCCTTGGTCCCTGCTATACCACAGATTTTGACCAGACATTGCCTCTTGAAGCTTGGTCTCGCCTGCTCTGGTTCTGACCTGGCGGTGTCTCCACCAGTGATTTACTCCGAGCTGGCTGCATGTTGAGGTCATTAGGGATACATGACGTTGTGGCCATCCAGCAGCCACCTCAAAGCTTATCAGGGAAAAAGCAGATTTCCTGACACTGCTTAAAGTCCGATTCTCTTCCTTAAGTCGGGTTCTCCCTGGTATAGTTGCTGTGTGCCCCAACCCCTGCATTTACCTCAGGCATGCTAGCCCTGCCCAGGGGTGTGCCTTTCCCGTCCTTACACAAACCAATTAGTGTCTACTCAGAAGTAACTCCCAGTGTGGCCAATACAGAGATCCCCTTCAATTGAAATGGCACAATTTAAAGCCCAATTCCCCAAGTGCGGTAAAGCGCGATCTCAAGGGTCTGATTCTCCTTTGTTTGGTTTATTGCCTTTGGAAGTAACTAAATCACACCTCCGTTACAATGATCCTGCGCAGCATCCGGTTACAATGGGGGCTGGTTTCCCTGTCCCTGTGTTTACTGCTCTCTTTCCCAGAACTAACCAATTAGTATCTCCTCTGAAGTAACTCCCATTGTGATGAATGAGGCTTGCCCTCTGAATGCCCACATCAGAATTTACAGAGATCCCCTGAATAGAATGCAGAGTTTAAAGCACTTTCCCTGAAGCCTGTAAAGCACTTTACCGAACCTTCGATTCTCTGTGGCTTGGTTTATTGCCTTTGGAAGTAACTAAATCACACCTTCGTTATAGAGATCCTGCGGTAAGAAAGGGGGCTGATTTCCCATCACTGTGTCCCTCCCCGCCTTTCCCAGCACAAGCATATGTGTGTCTACTCGGAAGTAACTCCCATTGTGCTCAATGAGGCTTGCTCTTGAAATGCAGGTGCATCTGGAGTTTCAGGGGAAAGGAGAAAGGCGGGGGGGGGGGAGGAAGCCTCTCTTATTGGTTGAGCAGCCCCTGCCAGTCAGATGGCATTCACTCCAGCCCCCACCCCCACCAGGAAGTGTGCTCTGTGAAGCGACTGTTACTGGTGCGGAACACTTGCTCGTGGAGCCCTGAATGGACCAAAGTGCAGCAAAGCTGATTCCTTTTTTTTAAAACATTCGGTACTCCTCCATTCACTTCTCCTTCCGTTGTTGTGGAGACACGGTCCAGGCCTATGTTTTTGATTGTGACTGCAAACTGTAGTGCAGTCTTTGGCACTACACTTTGGATTTACTTGTCTCTGTGACCAGAGACTACGCTGTGACACGCAGTTATATAGTTTATTTACTGAGGGCTTGGTTGTTTTTAAAACATAAAAAGCCTCCCCAGAGGCTGTGATCAAGAGCAGGAGGCAAGGGAAGGCTGCTTAACCCTCTCCCTTCCTACCATTTGTTCACTCAAAATCACACTCTCACACTGCTTTCCTTCCCACAAGGGGAAAAATATGGAGTCCTTCTATATTTCCCCCTGTGGGAAGAAAAACAGCTTTGGGGAGGTTGAGTGGACAAATGGCAGGGAGGGGTAGGATTAAGCAGCTCTGGGACTGCTTCTCACTAAACAAAGAGCCATCAAGAAGAAAGACTCATGCAACTGTTTGTCACAAGTGATTTGGCCCTAAGAATGTTATGAGAACAATATATTTCATTGTTAAGAAGCAGACAAATTTATGACTAGACCTGCAAGTTGGTCTCACTATGCATTAGACAACTGGACCAGGTTCATGAAAGGCATCCAGCCAGTGTTTTTCATTACATAGCTCATGTAGCTTGCATTTTAGTCCTTGATGCATGGCCAGACACCTCGTTTAATGAAGAACCAGGTGTTAAACCAAAAATACACTTGGCTATGCTGTGTAAGTAGTAAATCTGGAAGCTCAGCTATATATGAACAAGGTATAAAATATTGGTAGGACAGCATCATATTCTATGGTGTAAATCATTTCAAATAGCAGGAACCTTTGAAAAAACACATTTTAGCTTATCTAAAAATATGTTGTTGTCACTAGTTAACTTTTTAACAGTGGTGGCCTGACAGATTCAGCTGGGATTTTCCCCCTGCTAGTATGCCAAAATAAAAGTTGGCAGAGCGATTCTGTAACTTTTACTACCTGTATAGGAATTGAGCAATACATTGGGAGGGCCATGGAAGTATTTATATGTTTGACCTTTAAAGCAATTTAGGAATCAGATACTATCCTGCCTCAATCTTGCCCCATATGCTAATGCCGCAGTTTTTTTGCTGTGCTAACAAAATGTGTAGGTATCAATGTAGGTAGGTATCAATGTGCAGGTATCAATGTACAAAATTTACAGGCACAGCAGCACCCATGCATGAGGAACCCCACTGGGCTTAATCAGAGATCTGTTGTTCCCCATCCTCCACTGAGTGTGCCTGTGCGCGCGTGCGCACACACACACACACACACACACAGGAAGCACATGAAAGCAGTCTGAGGAAGGGAAGGTCTGTGCATCCCGCTGGTGTCCCCATCCAGCCCTCCACTTGGTCAAGTTACATGAGCTCTGACATGTGGTCTACCAGGGACTGACCCAATGTGTAGCTGATGCTACAGGCATCATGGGCCATCATCTGGCAAGGAAGAAAGGCGTTTGGAGATATACCAAGCATTGCATCTTGTTAGATCATGGAGACTTTGACCAGGACTGCTGGGGTTACCAATCCTTACTACCCAGAGGATACTGCATTATTGTTTGCACTAGAAACAGTACAGGGGCTAGTAAAAGAAAGGGTGTGGATGATATCAAGCAGCTTTCCCCAACCTGGTTCCCTCCAGATGTTTTAGACTTCAGCTCCCATCAGCTCCAGTCAGCATGGATAGTAGTCAGGAATGCTGGGAACTGCATTGCAGTCCTAAACATCTGGAGGGCACCTGGTTGGGGAAGGCTGATATAATGCTTTGACAGCCTAGAAGACAAAAAGTATGTATGGTCACAACATTTGGAGACCTTTGGGTCGAAAAACAGCCTCTATCTATCATCTATCTATCTATCTATCTATCTATCTATCTATCTATCTATCTATCTATCTATCTTATACATAATAATATAAATAAGAATTCAAAATAAATGCAGATGGTGTTCCCATGGTATTGCCACTATCTTCACAACTGTTTTTCAGAGATGTAATATGTGTAAAGGGCAAGACCCCTGAATGGTGTCCCACATTCAAAATAACTGCAAAATTGTGATGTGCCCTTCAGTACCCACATCCGCAAACAGCTCCACTGTCTATAGTTCAAACAACTGGGTTTTTTTTTTCTTTTGTTTTTAAGAACAGCATCTACTGTTAATATGGATTTCTAGGAGTGGAGTAAAGCAGTTAACAGGCAAAGAACTGCCAAGACCAAGTGCACTAAGCATTGTTGCACTGTTTCCCCAACAGATTTTCTGTGTTGTTAATGACAAGGACAAATGTGAAAGGTAACATTTTTCCCATCACTACATCTCCATACTGAGAAATCCTCACCATTTAATTGACTTCTTGGCTGTTGTGCTTTGGTAAAAAAAAAAAAAAAACAGCAGTCCTGCAGGAAAACAAAATGTAGCAAATCAAAGGGAGCCTATCTATCAGGTTGTGCTTTTGCTGGCAACTGGATGCTGCAAATTCTGTAACAGCGATGCAACTCAGTCACCACACACTTTGACTTGTCTCATAGTGCTTGCATTTTGTATCCCGAATTGAGGTGCAAGTTCACATGTGTGTACTCACACAGACACAAAATACATCTAAGAAGGAAAAGTGATGATGTGACTAAGACAGTATTTACATAATTCCCCCTCCACACCTGTTCAGGATTCCCCACCACCACCAGAGGTATTTTGGCAGTCATTTTATTTATTTATTTAAAATATTTCCATATCGCCTATCATGTACAACGCATCCAGGTGGCATACAACAATAAAGCTACAATATAAATATACATTATAGCTAAAACAAAGCACAACTCTCTCTCTCTCTCTCTCTATATATATATATATATGCATACATTTTTGTTGTTCAGTTGTTCAGTCGTGTCCGAATCTTCGTGACCCCATGGACCATAGCACGCCAGGCCTTCTTGTCCTCCACTCTTTCCCGCAGCGTGCTCAAGTCCATATTCATTGCATCGGTGATGCTATCCAGCCATCTCATCCTCTGCCGTCCCCTTCTCCTTTTGCCTTCAGTCTTTCCCAGCATCAGGGTCTTTTCCAGACAGTTTTCTCTTCGCATTAGGTGGCCAAAATATTTGAGCTTCAGCTTCAGTATCTGCCCTTCCCATGAGCACTCAGGGTTGATTTCCTTTAGGATTGACTGATTGGACCTCCTTGCAGTCCAGGGCACTTGTAAGGGTCTTCTCCAGCACCACAGTTATTGAGCAAATTTGGAGGATGTGCGGGGATTGCAGTAGGGAAGAGAGGGTGGGGGGGTCGAGTTTCACCCGCGCTATCCTTCCACAGCTGGAGCTATGGTTCTGGATCCAGCCCCTTATGTGTTGGATTGCAGCTCCCATCATTCTCAGCCAGTGTGGACATTGGTCATGTTGGCTGGGAATGATGGCATTTGTAGTCCAAAACATCTGGAGGGTATCAGCTTGAGGAGGCCTGCAATACACAATGCACACTTACGGACACCTTTTATGCTGGAATAAAATGAAAAGATATGAAGAAGTATGTCAGAAAATACTGAATATTGTAACTTCACGTTGTAATTCCTTTTCTCTTGTGGAATTAATTGCATTTCCCCCTTTCTATTTTATGAAAATAATAACAACTGTTAAATCCAAAAACACTCTCAAAGAGCATTTGAAGGTTCTAGAAAAATAACAGCATGTTCACAATGATAATGCTGACAAATTCATTGGTTGGTTGCCAGGGTAACAACTGGAGTTCTCTGTTGCACACTAGTGAATTGCATTCTTCATTGCTGATTAATTTTTTGCAAGGTATTCTGGAGCAACAAGCTTGCTTGCTTGCTTGCTTTCTTCCTGCCAGAGGCAGCTCCTTGACTCTTATCAGAGAACATTTGAGTTACTGTAGACACTGGTAATGGATGACAGACATCTCAGCATGAATAGAAGCAGAGAAGCTCCTGACTGGTAACTCTGTACTATTGACTATGGCCAGCAGCAAGGTTTTCTCCAGACCAGACTTACATTACGTAGAGCAGGGGTGTCGAAACTCTTTCAGCCTGAGGGGCAAATTCAGTGTCAGAGAAGCTCTCAGGGGAAAAGGGGTACGGCCAAAGTATCAAAAATACTAGCACATTTCAGCTGAAAGCTCTTACTGCAAGTAACTACGCCCATAGGAGATGCACTTCAGCCTTTTGGAATGGGGGCAGGGGAAAACTGCACAGAAACCGTGAAACCACCAAATGGTTGGAGGTCAGGGGAAAGAGGGTGTGCCCAAGGGAAGGGGGCATGGCCATCTGGGGAACCTCAGAGGACTGAATTGGGTCCCCAGGCAGGCTGGATTGGGCCCATGGGCCTGAGGTTCAACACCCCTGATTAAGTTCAGGTATGTGCTGCTGTATCTAAACAATACATTGGTTGGTTAGATTAACCCATTCCTTGCCTAACCCAGTGCTGCTTCCCTGCTTGTTTCCGTCACTGCCACTGTCAGGAGGTCACTCCTGCTGCCTTCTGAAATCTTTGAGTAGCCAGAATCAACACGCAGACAATAGGGCTCTTTTCCAAGGCTTTATTCCCATCATTTCACATGCCAGCAAAGTTATGCTCGAAATCCTACAAGCTAGGCTTCAGCAGTATGTAAACCGAGAACTACTGGAAGTACAAGCTGGGTTTCGAAGAGGCAGAGGAACTAGAGATCAAATCGCCAACATTCGCTGGATCATGGAGAAGGCAAGAGAATTCCAGAAAAAGTCTATTTCTGCTTCATTGACTATGCTAAAGCCTTTGATTGTGTGGATCACAACAAACTGTGGCAAATTCTTAAAGAGATGGGAGTACCAGACCACCTTACCTGTCTCCTGAGAAACCTGTACGAGGGTCAAGAAGCAACAGTAAGAACCGGACATGGAACAACTGATTGGTTCAAAATTGGGAAAGGAGTACGACAAGGCTGTATATTGTCGCCCTGCTTATTTAATTTATACGCAGAGTACATCATGAGAAACGCCAGGTTGGATGATTCACAGGTCGGAATTAAGATTGCTGGGAGAATTATCAACAACCTCAGATACGCAGATGATACCACCCTAATGGCAGAAAGCAAAGAAGATCTAAAGAGCCTCTTGTGGAGGGTGAAAGTGGAGAGTGCAAAAGCTGGTTTGAAACTCAACTTTAAAAGAACTAAAATCATATCATCTGGCCTCATCACTTCCTGGCATATTGAAGGGGAAGAAATGGAAGCAGTGACAGATTTTATTTTCTTGGGCTCCAAGATCACTGCAGACAGTGACTGTAGCCATGAAATTAAAAGACACTTGCTCCTTGGGAGGAAAGCTATGGCAAACCTAGACAGCATAGTAAGAAGCAGAGACATCACCTTGCCGACAAAGGTTCGTATAATCAAAGCTATGGTTTTCCCAGTAGCAACGTATGGCTGTGAGACTATAAAGAAGGCTGAGCGCAGAAGAATTGATGCTTTCGAACTGTGGTGCTGGAGAAGACTCTTAACAAGTGCCCTGGACTGCAAGGAGGTCAAATAAGTCAATCCTAAAGGAAATCAACCCTGAGTGCTCATTGGAAGGACAGATACTGAAGCTGAAGCTCAAATATTTTGGCCACCTAATGCGAAGAGAAAAGTCACTGGAAAAGACCCTGATGTTGGGAAAGATTGAAGGCAAAAGGAGAAGGGGACAGCAGAGGATGAGATGGCTAGATAGCATCACCAATGCAATGAATATGGACTTGAGCACGCTGCGGGAGAGAGCGGAGGACAGGAAGGCCTGGCGTGCTATGGTCCATGGGGTCACGAAGAGTCAGACATGTCTGAACGACTGAACAACAACAACAACAACCACCACCTAATGATGCTTACAGATGCTAATTGCTTGATCCTATGAGTGAGACTTAAGAGAGCTGCCTACTCAGAGGTTCTAACCTTAGAAATCAGTTGATCTCCATTTGGAGGGGAAGGTGGGAAACCTCTGTACTTATGAGCTAGGAGGAAAGAGTCCACCCCTTTCCCGTGGGGCATCGGGGCACCACTGTTGCCATCGCGCCAAGCGGGCTGAGCGCCTCCTCTCAGCGCCTGCCATCTCGCGCTTGACAGTGCGACAGTGCCTAGCGTCCAGAAACTGCTGTTGCTCCTCCCTCTCCCTGCCAGGGTCACTATCACTCTCAGGAATGTGTACCGGGAGCGGCTCTCCCCCGGCTGCTCCTCTGAACAGCACGCAGGTTCCTCTCCCGCAGTTTCTATCTCTTCCTCAGAATCAGAACTGCTTTGGGGCTCTTTGGGCTCTGATCCAACCCTGACATCCGCCACTGCTGCTACTCTGGTTTCACAAGAAGTAGGAGGTCTCAGCAGCAGCAGCAGCAGCAACAGCAGCAGCAACCCCGCCCCCCCACACACATTTTTAATGGTCCTACAGTCTCCTTAGCAGTTTCCCTCCTCCTCGCTACCGCCACCACAGCTCTGGCTCCAAGGAGGCATTACACGATTGCAAACTACAGCTCCCAAAATGCACCGTGATTTTGCACATGTGCAAAAGCTTGTTTACATGGAACAAGAGTTTGCTTTGAGAACTCTCATCTGCACCTACATGGATGAATTCGTTATTTTCCAAGTAAATAATGAATGAACTCAGGGTAAGTTTGTCTATCACTAGGCATAACCACCAACATAAATTATGTTGTGCTAGTAAACTACTCCAGCTCAATGTGAATAGTGTTAGCTGGTGCGCCAATTTCCCAGTGCACCAAGATAGCCTGGAGCTTTTCACCACCATATGCTCAAGTACCATGCCAAAATAAGGTAGATTTCAAATAAGGCAATAGTTGTTAGCATGAGCTGAATAAGTTATCAAATGAGACAAGTTATTTTGAGAAGGGGATTGGCCCCCTTCAGAACCACCAGAACCTCACGGAGGCATTTATTTCCTCCATGAACTCGTTCCCCTATCCTGCCCAGGCTGACTTAATGATCCAGAATTGACAAAGTATTGTATTATATACAATAATTTCCCAACACAATGACATTTTCCCTCAACACCACTTCTATGCAGAAAGAGGGAGAAGGGGGGGGTGCTATTAAAACTGTGAAGCAGGACTAAGAAACAACAAAGTTGGACAAAATAGTTCCTTACTTTGGCCCAGAAAAGACCAGACCAAGAGGGTTTGTAGTTGCGCAGGATGATTTGACCTTGCTGCATCATGGGAATTGTCTTTTAGGCATCCCAAAGAAGAATATTTTCCTAACACAGTAGCTCTAATTGATGAACAAATACTTGTGATATGCTGTAATCTATCAATAATTATTGCTTTACAACCACCATCACTTCAGTGGAAAACTCCATTGATAAGAATAGGGACTGCATGGTAGCCATGCTTGGGTACTCCCGCTATCACAGCCATATAAACCATTGTCAAATCAGCAAAGAACAGATCCCATGCAAGTCCCACCTACATCCATTTGTTTTAACAGGACTTGTGTGGGACTAATAGTGAGATGATTGTGGTGCACATGGATTTGGATACTACTGAGATCAGCTGTGCAGGGATCCAAATCCCCCTCTGTGAGGATCCCATAGTCATATAAAGACATTAAAGCTGCAATCTATTTACATCTGCATATAACATTCAGTAAGCTGTAAGGGATGGTTGCCAAGGGACCATACGATTACTGTCTAAGCTAGATGGTCTCAGAGGCCTGTCTAGCTCAAAATTGCACAATGGAGGAATGGGAGGTGGAAACACCTCTGCTGTTCCTCCTGCCTTGCCTGGGTCTTGCCGGCAGGGCTTAGGATAGACAGAGGGGCCCACTGACCAAAGCCCTCCATCTATCAACCATCAAGCCTATCAGATTGTGCTCTCAGTATTATGAATGCAGTTTAGGAGCATCTTTAAAGGAATTTCAGATATGACACATCAGCAAATTTACCTAGCACTTTTATCCATATGCAACAATACGAGGAGTCCTCATAAAGAATGAGTCTCTGGGGCTGTTCATACAATGCACTAACCCACACTCAGTGGTTGAGTGTGGGTTGTTTTGAACCGTGGGTTGTTTGTTGAACCATGGGTTAGCGTGTTGTCTGAATGCAGCCAGAGTGGCTTTGTTAACCATGCTTATTTTCTCGAAAAGGTGGCTTATTTTCTCAAACAAGCCACCTTGAGAACGCATTGATTGCTGTTGGATTGTTCAGGGTGATTTACAAGCCACTCTGCATGGTTAACAAGCCACCCTGGCTGCGTTCAGACAATATGATAACCCACCCTGTAAAAAACATGCTGCATTCAGACAACATGATAACCCATGGTTCAACAAACAACTCACGGTCCAAACAACCCACACTCTACCACTGAGTGTGAGTTAGCGTGTTGTGTGAACTGCCCCACAGTAAATTACAGACTGCTTGGCTTTTCTGTATAAATGTGTTTAATTGTTGTTTTAAATTGTTGCCTTTAGGATTGTCTTTAATTTTTTGATGTAAGACATCTTGGAGGTTCTGGAAACAGATAGGGAGGTAGAAATGTTCTTAATATAAACAAACAAATTTATTTTATTAACAGAAGCACATATGGAGGTGGGGAAAGGATAGATGGGAAAACCGTGTTGGGATATACAGTCCAAAGGTGGCATACCAGGATTTGGCAACTGGCATTAGCTGAGAAGCTCACATATCACAGTGGGTGGATTAGGGGGACATCCACATTGGATTGTTTCATAGAGATAGAGTTACCATTTCTGACCTATGTAAACAAAAAAGGAAACACCACCCACCACACAGATATCATTTCAGAGGGATGTAATCTCTTAGACATTTGAATGTATACTTTGTGCAACCCTTTATGACATCCTTCCCCAACCTGGTGCTCTCCAGATGTTTTGGACTCCAATGCCCATCAGCTCCAGCCAATGTATCCAATGGTCAAGAATCCTGGGAGTTGTAGACTCAAACATCTGGAGGATACCAGGTTGGGGAAGGCTACTTTATTGTATATAGTGTAACATGGGCACTACAACACGGGATGCGGATGCACGTACAGTAGAATAAATACTTGTATTCCAAAGTAATGGTTCAAGTTTTGTTTAACTGTTTATTGGGGGAGGGTAGGTATTTTTTTAAAAGGAACTACTGCAATATTTCCCTCTGGTCCAATGGTTTCATACCCCCCATATTTCTGGTTTCTCATCTTTAAAATAGCAACTTTAGTGCATTCTTTCCAACCTGACTGTGCTGCCCAGTGCTTCATTCTTGTTCTCCTGTCAGCTGTGTCTGGCCTGTTTGTTTCCAGGTCAGCTAGAAGGGTATAATCTTAGAACTATGTGACATTCAGGCTGGCTATGAAATGACCCAGATAGGCTGAAGCTGGAATGAGATAAGGCATATGTGTTCTGGCAAAAATCCAAGGATCAGATCCACTGTGAACTGCATCCACCTCTACCTGCTTCTGTCTGTCAAAGCATGGCAGAGGGGAGTCAGTGGAGATAGATTCTATACCACATTAGGAGTGAGGTTGCCACGGTGTTGCTTCATCTGATGTCATTCCAGCTTAAAGAAGAAATAGTTCTTATTTATTTATATCCTGTCCTTCCTCAAAGGAGCTCAGGATGGCAGGCAAGGGTTCTGCCCAACCCCAACCCCCATTTTATTCTCCCAATAGCCCTGTCAAATAGGCTTAGCTGAGAGAGAGTTGCCCAAGGTCACTAGGTGGGCTTCATAATTAAGTGGGGAATTTGAACTCAAACCTCCCTGGTGAAAATCCCACAGTTCACTACACCACACTGGCTCTTCCCTTCAGCTTCAACTTCACAGGTCAAAGCACAAGCACACACAAAAATCCTAACAAGACACCTGTGCAAACAGAGCCTAATAAAAAGGATGCATCTGTATGAATCCTGCCTTATGTCCCTCAGTCTCTTGTCATGTGTGATACAGGGATTCAGCAGCCTGGAGGAATTTGATGAAAACCAGCATAGATGCTTTTTAATGTGTTATATCTAATGTTCACACAGATTTAACGACTTACTGCTTGAAATGTTGTCGTTACATAAGGATTTTTTTTTTAAAAAAAATTACACCTACACATCACACTTAATCCTACAGAAGCCTATAAATATGATGGTTGTGTGCACTTCTCTCCTTCTGCAAAATCCCAGAGTTGGAAACATCTGCCAAAACTTTTATATTGCAACTGGCAACAGTACTATGAAAAAGGCAAACATGTTTTTCTGCCTCAAACAGACATTAACAAAGAAAGGACAGGGAAAGGAAAACAGAAAAAGAACCAAGTGCTTGATATATGTAAAAGTGATTACATTTGCTATGTGATATGTTCAATATTCTTATTTCATCTGTGTATGTATTTAAATACTGTATATGTATGTATATATAGTATTTATGTGCTGTGTGAACAGAATGCTGGACTAGATGGACCCTTGGTCTGATCCAGCATGGCTCTTATGTTCTTGTATTTTGCTTGTTTATGTATTTATTCTCATAGTGCTTTTCTACACAAGGCATGTATTGTATGCTTGTCATTCTCTACTCAGGGTAATTTACGGGTTCTTTAGACGACGTTATAATACTCCAGTTTCACTTCTGTGTCTAAAGAGCATTTTCAGCAAGTCTTTTTAGAGCACGGAAAATGCGGTCTTTAATTGTGAAAATGAAAGAAAGCACTTTTTTTCACTTATTTATTATTATATTTATTTATATCCTGCCTTTTTCCCAATACTGGGACTCACTTGCACTATTTGCACTATTCCACTATACCACAGTGCCACCTAGACGTTATGTAGCAGAAAAGCAGGAAAGAAAACACTCTTTGTAGTGCTCAGATCTCAATTTTGCAATGTAACCGAAAGTAGATACAGTGGATTAACAGCCTTATGTAGAAAAGCTCTTAAGGTCAAGACTTTAACCAAAACGATTAACTGAGTGACCCTATCTATACCCACTCACCAGGGAGAAAGCCCCATTGAAAGCACTGGGACATACTACTCAGTAAGATGTATGGGATTGTGCAGCATGGCACATCAATATATGTGTCACTGTTTTTCTTCTTGTTGATTTTTATGAACATTGTAGCTAGGAGAAAAATACATTGTCTCCATTAGTGATACCAGAGACAACCAAATACCTCAACACCTCTGCAATACATGGGAAAATAAAACAGATTTCAGTAAAATCAGAGTGGGAAGCATTAAACATACGGTTCATCTATATCAAGCCTGCTCTGTTTATCTAAAGGTTTGCTTTTAAAAAGAATGCTCTTACTTTAGTCTTAGAGGATTTTCTCCCTAAGATCTGAGTTTACTTTTCTTTCCTTTCCATCTCGGTGCCAGAAAGGCCACAATGGGACACGTGACATAATGGAGGCTGCTTTTTCTAAAAAGACGTTGGGGCTGAAGTTAGTTTGTGACAATGTCCCATTGAAATAAGGCAGTCAGTACAAGCAAGTCCCGTTGCTTTCAGTATCATGTAGTCACAACTCGCAATGGGTGAAGTCTCCTTGGCCTTCTACCAAGTCAGGCCATTGGTCTGGCTGGCTCAGTAGGGTCTACTCTGGGGGTGGGGAGCCTTTGGCCCTTCAGATGTTGTTGGAGTGCAACTCCCATCGCCCCTGACCATTGGCCATGCTGGCTGGGGCTGATGGGATTTGGAGTCCAACAACATCTGGAGGGTCCACCCACCTCTGGTCCACTCTAACTAGCAGCAGCTCTCCAGGGTTTCAGACAAGATTTCAGACAGATTTCACCCTACCTGGAGACGTTGGGGATTGAACCTGGGACCTTTTGCATGCCGGTGTTTAACCTATAAAGCCTTACACAGCTCAGGACGGCAGTACCTGACAGAGCACCGCTCCCAACATGAAGGTACCCAGACACTATGATCAACATCTGAGGCCTTCCTCTGAGAGAGGCTTGGAAGGTGGCAACAAGGGAGAAGGCCTTCTCAGTGGTGATCCCCCTCCCTGCCAATTATGGAATGATCTCCCCACTGAGGTCCGCGTGGTGCCAACACTGTCATCTTTGCAGTGCCAGGTTAAGACTCTCCTCTACTCCCAGGCATTTCGTGGCATATCCTGGGGCATTTATGTCAGCTGTCTTTATCAGGTCTAGTAACTTACTGAAATAATTTTAGCTGTTTAAATTGTTTTAAATTGTGTACGTTAAACATTTTATACTATGTTTATTATCTTGGTGGTTTGTAATTTTAGTAAACCACCTGGAGAGCTTCAGCTATTGGGTAGTATAGAAATAAATAGATAAATAAATTGCTCTACCACCAAGCTAGGTCTCAATCTGGAATCGGCTCAGTATCTATGAGCATTCTTGGCATTCACAAAAAAAAGCTCACCTGTTGTCAAGAGCTCTCTCTTGGCTCATAATGTTGGCACATGTACACTGATGCTGCCGCATGCATGGGCCTTATTTATTTATTTATTTATTACATTCATTAATCGCCCATCTGGCTGGTCACCCAGCCACTCTGGGCGATGTACAAGGTATATAATAAAACAGTTTAAAACAATAAAATTCTACAGTAAAAGCTTTTTCTAAAATACCCTAACCCACCCCAAATGCCTGCCTGAGCAATCACGTTTTTAATGCATGGCGGAAGCTCATTAAAGTGGCGGAGTTCCCTAGGGAGGGAGTTCCACAGAGTGGGGGCCACCACAGAAAAGGCCCTTTCCCTCATCCCCACCAGTCTAGTTGTCCTGGTTGATGGCACAGACAGAATCAAGAAGCTGATCTTGTTAAGCGGCCTGTCTGGTGTTGCTGGAGGCGCTCCTTAAGATAGGCTGGGCCGGAACCCTATAGGGATTTAAAGATCAAAACCAACACCTTGAATTTGGCCCGGAAAACAACTGGTAACCAGTGCAACTCCTTCAGCACTGGAGTGATGTGATCTCGCCGGCGGCTGTCTTTAATCAGGTGAGCTGCTGCATTCTGTACCAGCTGCAGCTTCCAAACCGTCTTCAAGGGTAACCCCATGTAGAGCGCATTACAGTAGTCTAAATGATAGGAGACCAGGGCATGTACTACCGAAGGGAGCAGATGGTCGGGAAGGAAGGGGTGCAGCCGCCATATCAGATGGAGTTGATACAGCACTGTCCGGCTCACAGCTGACACCTGAGCCTCCATGGTCAGCCGGGAGTCCAAAATGACCCCCAGGCTGCAGACCTGGTCTCTCAAGGGTAGCCGTACCCCATTCAACACCAGGTCAACATCCCCCAGCCTCCTCTTGTCTCCCACCAAAAGTACCTCGGTCTTGTCAGGGTTCAGCTTCAGCTTATTCCTCCCCATCCAGCCACTCACCGTCTCCAGACATTTGGACAGGGATTCTATGGCCAACCTTGATGAAGATTTGAATGAGAGGTAGAGCTGCGTGTCATCATATTATCATATTGCCCCCTGGGAATTGTAGTTCCCAGCACCAAGCAAATGGGAATTAGGAATTCAACTGCTTCAGCCCTTGCCCCCCTCTCCCCAAAAAGCCCCACACAGGAAGAGGACAGGGGTTTAGATCTGGATAGGGGACAACAGCCATGCAAGATGGATGTGAGAGCTTTGTCTATTGGGCAGTACAGAAATGTAATTAATGACATGAAAATGAAATGAAAGAAATAATCAAGAGAATTAGCCCAAACAGAGAGAAGATACTCAACAAACAAAAGACTTCTTGCTCGGGTGGTCTGGTCACATAGTTCACAGCATCAGCAAGGACTTCTTTGAAAATAAAGGACTCCCACTGAAGAAGGATGTCTGCTCCAGTGCCTACAGAGCTGTGGGCTTCATAGTTCACATAGGCTCACAAGGGCCAATAAGAATTTCAATAAGAGGTTGTGGAGGAGGGGCCATAGCTCAGCGGCAGAGCACCTGTTTTACATACAGAAAGTCGCAGATGCAATGCCTGGCATCTCCAGTTGTAAGGCTCAGGTAGAAGGGGATGGGAAAGACCTCTAGAGATCTCCTGTCCCTTGGAGTAGACAAGATCTTGCTGGATGGACAAATAGTCTTGCCACAGGAAAGCAGCACCCTATGGCAGTTTCGTCTAGAGTACGGGGTAAAACTTAGGCTGCAATCCGATACACCTTTATCCAAGAGTAAGTCCCCCTCAATTCAATAGGACTTACCTCTGAGTAGACATGCATAGAATGCATAGTACAGTTAAAGAACTTTTGCTCATGCAAAAGCAGCCTGATCGGCCTGAATGCTGATCACATCTGTGCAGGTTCTCATTTTACATTCCAAGCCAGAGAAGAACTTCTGGGGGTACTGGCATTTGTGCACAGTATTGTTGTTGTTGTTGTTCAGTCATTCAGTCGTGTCCAACTCTTCGTGACCCCATGGACCATAGCACGCCAGGCCTTCCTGTCCTGCGCTCTCTCGCGGAGCGTGCTCAAGTTCATATTCATTGCATCAGTGATGCTATCTAGCCATCTCATCCTCTGCCGTCCCCTTCTCCTTTTCCCTTCAGTCTTTCCCAGCATCAGGGTCTTTTCCAGGGAGTTTTCTCTTTGCATTAGGTGGCCAAAATATTGGAGCTTCAGCTTCAGTATCTGTCCTTCCAATGAGCAGTCAGGATTGATTTCCTTTAGGATGGACTGATTTGACCTCCTTACTCGTAAGCGTCTTCTCCAGCACCACAGTTTGAAAGCATCAATTCTTCGGCGCTCAGCCTTCCTTATAGTCCAGCTCTCACAGCCATACATTACTACTGGGAAAACCATAGCTTTGATTAGACGGACCTTTGTCGGCAAGGTGATGTCTCTGCTTCTTACTATGCTGTCTAGGTTTGCCATAGCTTTCCTCCCAAGGAGCAAGCGTCGTTTAATTTCATGGCTACAGTCACCATCTGCGGTGATCTTGGAGCCCAAGAAAGTAAAATCTGTCACTGCTTCCATTTCTTCCCCTTCAATATGCCAGGAAGTGATAGGGCCAGATGCCATGATCTTAGTTTTTTTAATGTTGAGTTTCAAACCAGCTTAATTTTAATGTTGAGTTTCAAACTCTCCTCTTTCACCCTCAACAAGAGGCTCTTTAGATCCTCTTCGCTTTCTGCCATTAGGGTGGTATCGTCTGCATATCAGAGGTTGTTGATAATTCTCCCAGCAATCTTAATTCCGACCTCTGATTCATCCAACCTGGCATTTCTCATGATGTACTCTGCATATAAGTTAAATAAGCAGGGTGACAATATGCAGCCTTGTCGTACTCCTTTCCCAATTTTGAACCACTCGGTTGTTCCATGTCTGGTTCTTACTGTTGCTTCTTGACCCTTGTACAGGTTTCTCAGGAGACAGGTAAGGTGGTCTGGTACTCCCATCACTATAAGAATTTGCCACAGTTTGTTGTGATCCACGCAATCAAAGGCTTTAGCATAGTCAATGAAGCAGAAATAGACGTTTTTCTGGAATTCTCTTGCTTTCTCCATGATGCAGCGAATGTTGGCGATTTGATCTCTAGTTCCTCTGCCTCTTCGAAACCCAGCTTGTACTTCTGGTAGTTCTCGGTTCGCATACTGCTGAAGCCTAGCTTGTAGGATTTTGAGCATCACCTTGCTGGCATGTGAAATGAGTGCAATGGTGCGGTAGTTTGAACACTCTTTGGCGTTGCCCTTCTTTGGAATTGGAATGTAAACTGACCTTTTCCAGTCTTGTGGCCACTGTTGAGTGTTCCAGATTTGTTGGCATATTGAATGCAGCACTTTAACAGCATCATCTTTTAGGATTTTAAATAGCTCGGCTGGAATACTGTCATCTCCGCTAGCTTTGTTGTTACTAATGCTTCCTAAGGCCCACTTGACTTCACTCTCTAGGATGTCCGGCTCAAGTTCAGTGACCGCACTATCATGGCTATCAGGGACATTCAGATCTTTCCTGTATAGTTCTTCTGTTTATTCTTGCCACCTCTTCTTAATCTCATCTGCTTCTGTTAGGTCCCTGCCTTCTTTGTCCTTTATCATGCCCGTCTTTGCACAAAACGTTCCCTTGAGATCTCCAATTTTCTTGAAGAGATCTCTAGTCTTTCCCATTCTGTTGTTTTCCTCGATTTCTTTGCATTGTTCATTTAAGAAGGCCTTCTTGTCTCTCCTTGCTATTCTCTGGAACTCTGCATTCTGTTGGGTATATCTTCCCCTTTCTCCCTTGCTTTTCGCTGCCCTTCTTTCATGAGCTACTTGTAAAGCCTCATCAGACAGCCACTTTGCTTTCTTGCATTTCTTTTTCTTTGGGATGGATTGAGTTGCTGCCTCCTGAACAATGTTATGGACCTCCGTCCATAGTTCCTCAGGCACTCTGTCTATCAGGTCTAATCCCTGAAATCTATTCCTCACCTCCACTGTATATTCATAAGGGATATGATTTAGGTCATACCTGAACGGTTTAGTGGTTTTCCCGACGTTCTTCAATTTAAGCCGAAATTTTGCAAGAAGCAGCTCATGATCTGAGCCAGAGTCAGCTCCAGGTCTTGTTTTTACTGACTGTATAGAGCTTCTCCATCTTTGGCTGCAAAGGACATAATCAATCTGATTTCGATATTGACCATCTGGTGATGTTCATGTGTAGAGTCGCCTCTTGTGCTGTTGGAAAATAGTGTTTGCTATGATCAGCATGTTCTCTTGGCAAAACTCTATTAGCTTTTGTCCTGCTTCGTTTTGTACACCAAGGCCATGCCTGCCTGTTATCCCGGTGATTTCTTGACTTCCTACTTTAGCATTCCAATCCCCTATGATGAAGAGGACATCTTTTTTTGGTGTTAGTTCTAGAAGGTGTTGTAGGTCTTCATAGAACCTATCAACCTCAGCTTCTTCGGCCTCAGTGGTTGGGGCATAGACTTGAATTACTGTGATGTTGAATGGTTTGCCTTGGATTCGTACTGAGATCATTCTATCATTTTTAAGATTGTACCCCAGTACTGCTTTTCCCACCCTTTTCTTGACTATGAGTCCTACTCCATTTCTTCTAAGGGATTCTTGCCCACAATAGTAGATATGGTGGTCACCTGAATTAAATTCGCCCATGCCTGTCCATTTTAGTTTGCTGATTCCCAAGATGTCAATGTTCAATCTTGCCATCTCATGTTTGACCACCTCTAGCTTACCTTGATTCATTGATCTGACATTCCAGGTTCCTAAACAATATTGTTCTTTACAGCATCGGATTTTCTTTTCACCACCAGACACATCCACAGCTGAGTGTCCTTTCGGGTTTGGCCCAGCCGCTTCACTCTTTCTGGCGCTACTTGGAAATACCCTCTGCTCTTCCCCAGTAGCATATTGGACACCTTCCGACCTGAGGGGCTCATCTTCCGGCGTCATCTCTTTTAGCCTTGTGATACGTTCCATGGGGTTTTCTTGGCAAGAATATTGGAGTGGGTTGCCATTTCCTTCTCCAGTGGACCACATTTTGTCAGAACTCTCCGCCATGACCTGTCCGTCTTGGGTGGCCCTGCACGGCATAGCTTATGGCTTCACTGAGTTACGCAAGCCCCTTCGCCACAACAAGGCAGTGATCCATGAAGGGGGTGCACAGTATAGCTGAGTATTAACGAACTGGACAAATCCATATTCCAAACCAGGTAACTACAGACTTCAGTAACATCTCTAGCCACATGGCTAACTTTAGCTACACTGGCATTGTAGGAGTTTTACTTGGAAAGGCAAAGTGATTTGCTTTTGTGGGGTCCAACTGCTGTCAGACTGGTGTGTCAGTGTAGCCGGGGCTGGTGTCAAGGGTAGGCATGGTAGGGCACCTGCCAAGGGCCCGCACGTCAGCAGGGGCCACATGGTAGGGCACCTGCCAAGGGCCCACTGTCGAAAGCTCCCTGGAGTGGTTCATCCTCTTCACCATTGCAACTTGCTTGTTCACCTGCCTCTTGCTCTGGCCCAGACTACAAGGGCAGTGAGAAGGAGGAAGAGCAGATGCCTACATGCTCACTGGCTCTCTGCCTGCCAAGCGAGCAAGTGGTAGCAGTGATGAGAAAGAGGAGGAGGTGCAAGGGCAGCTGGGGACAATGGTGGGGAAAAGGTAGTCTCACTGAGGGGAGGAGCCCATTGAGGGTACCTTGCTCAAGGGCTGTCCAAAACCTGGAGCCATCACCAAGGGTAGCCCTCTTCAGGCATTCACCCTCATGTTTCCAGTCATGTGAGATGGAGAGCAGGCTCATGCTTCCTGCCCCCCCCCCCCGCTACATCTCCATCAGCCCAACCCTGTCACCTCTGCGCATTGGAGGAGAAAAGTCTGCAGCTGAGAGCCTGCACGGTCAAGGTTCTAAATCAAGCAGGGAACCTACAGGAATACAGCAGGCTCCCCTATCCACTGCTTAGAACAGAGCTACTGTGTGTGTGCTGTCCTTGAAGCAAGTAGTTCCGGTTACTTACTTGAACTATTAGGATTTTATTTTTGAACATCGTACTGCAGAGGCATCTCTCATACAGTGCACCTTGGTCTCACCATTGTCCTTTGTTTATGGCAGTGTATACTAACCTGTTAGGAGGATTTGAGGGTGAAGGACCTTAAACTCAGCACAGGAAATTAAATGAGATGAAGACTTTCCTGTTCCTTCCATTCTGACGCAGTGCAATGGATATCAATAATTTCTGATTTTAACATTGACCAAAACTGATCGTTTTTATTACACTGGTGGGATGTTCCCAGAATGTGTTCCCAGATTACGTTTTCCCTCTCATTTCCCTCAACTTAGCAGTCATGTCAATACGTAGCCAATGAATCCCAATCACCAGTTTGCTTTAACCACTCTACTGCTCTGACTAGAAGAGTATTACAGTAAACCCTGTGTGCGACACTACTAAATACAAGGCAAGCTGGGAGGATAGGAATGTGAAGCAAAATATGACTATCTGGAATCCTACTCCTTGCACTGAGCATATTTACTGGAGTATCTATTTAAATGTAATGAAAATCTCTACTAAAGTACAGAATTAAGCCATACATTTAGGTTAATATGCAACGTGATCCTGCACATGTTTACTCGGAAGACAGTCCCACTCTGCTTAATGGCACCAATGGGATTTTTGAAACGATTGCCATTTGCCAGACAGGGGTGTGTGTTATTTTCAGAATCACAGTGGGGGAGGAAAGGATTAAACCTCACTTTCCTGCATGCTCTGCTCCAAATTCAGATCACAGGAGCCCTGTGCTTGGTTTTATTTAAAAAACAACACCCTAATGCTTCAAGTGACGCATTTAAAGTAAACATAAACAGGATTACAGCCTTAAATATGAAGAAGCTAGGAAATGCAGAACTGAGGAAGTCCCATGATCCATGGCTATAAAGTACCCTTATGCTGCAGCTAGATGGCAAAAATGTAGAGATCGTTATAGCCAGCAAAGACTTATTCATTGACTGGATTTCATGTCTGCTTGTTTAGTTGGGTTTTTCTAATGTCCCACTCCCAAGCCAAAACTCCTGCCAAACTTCATCCAGCAGGCTGGATGCTTGACCTCTCAGATGTCTGAGCCAAAAGTGCAGAAGAAAGAATGCAGCCCCCTAAGGCCCAACGTGTTTTAAGTAAAAGGGTGCTTCCAGACAGAGGGCTCCTAGCACCAGGACTCATAAGGCCTTAGATAGCTATTCAGTCTTTTCCTCCTGAATGGGCTTTTTGTAGTAATAAATAAGAAGAAACAATGGGAAACAAGGGAGGGCTACCAGCTGAATGCAATGAGCTTTGCTACGTGAGCCTGTTAATCCACTGCATCTGTTTTCAGTTTCGTTGCAGAATTAAAATCCGAGCACTATACAAAGAGTGTTTCCTTTCCTACTTTTCCGCTACACAACCTCTAGTTGTGGTGCTGTGCTATAGCGGAATAGTAGAATAACACAAGTGGAAAAGGTGTTTTCTTTTCCTTTCATGAATAATACCACATTTTCCCTGCTGTAAAAGAGCTTGCCGAAAGTGCTGTTTAAAAACTGGATGGTCGTGGCATCGTCTAAAGAACCCAGAAAGAATTGGAAGTAAGGAATGACAAGCACACAATGAATGCTTCAAATAGAAAAGCTCAATAACATCTGGACTTCCCATAAAGTTCCATGAATGAGGCAGGGTGATTATTTATTTATTTATTTTATTTCTATACCGCCCGATAGCTGAAACTCTCTGGGCAGTTGACAAAATTAATACCACAAAGCACAGCATAAAACTATAGAAATATGAAAGCTTAAAACAACAATATAACAGTAGAACCAGAATAAAACCTAGCAGCAATGCAAGGTTTTATTACACAGTAAAAGCCTCATCTGGAAACACCCAAAGACTTTTCTTTGGGACAACTAAGGGCCAAAACAGATTTTAAATCTGTAGGTGTTTCTACATTAAGCAAAAAGCCGCAAAACCCCACATCCTTTCCAGAGCTTCCTGCTTTCGGTTTCTTTGCTGGATTAGGAAGGGCTTCTTTACACAGCAGCGACGTGATTTGAATCAAGGGAGTGCCTCCCTCCCTCCCTGGCATGTGTGCAAAGGAGCGGCGGGGCGGGGGGGGGGAGTAGTCTTGTTTTCGTAGCTTAACTTTTGCTGCTTAACTGTTTTCTCACAGCCCCCGGGAAACCTCTGACTTACTTCTGAATAGGCATAAAATGTAGGATTGTGCTTCAAGTCTGCAACCCTTGGCACACTTATGTGGGAGTAAGCCCCATTTAACTTAATGGGGTGCTCTGAAACAACAGAGGATGTTGCTTCTAAGATTGGTGGGGTGGGGGATCAGATGTGTCTCCCTTGGTTGCAGAGAGGCATTTAGCCCTCTTCTCCCTCCAGTTGAGAAATGCAGAGGCAGGAGACACAATCGGCAGGCGATTCTTGCCCTCGCTCCTGTCAAATCTCATCCTGACTGTGCCCCCAACGACTGAAAACAAGCGCCCACAGCAGGCAGACACAGCAGTTTCTTCTGCTATTGGAGAATTTCACAGGGAGGCCATGGTGCTCCTGTTCTGTGGGCTGGAAAAAATTCCACATTTTTGTGCGTGTTTGGGGAAAACATGAGATAGGCTGGAGAAAATGGCGGGAGACACCCTGGAGGGTAATGGCATCATCTGAAGAGCCCACAAACTTCCGAAAGAGAGCCATCTCAGTAGCAGGATAAAAGCTCCGTGTGATGAACCCCAGTATCTATTATCTATGGCTTTTTTCATATTTAGATAAGGTACAGGGCCCCTGATCCAGATCTTAAAAGCTCTCCCAACTACCATGCTACAGTCCTGGTCCAAATCAGGGAATCTGCCCCTACTGTATTATAAAAATGGGGGGAAACAGATGTAGCTTATACATAGTAATGTCTGTTTGGGCCATAAAGCTATTTTCTGAAAGAAACAGCTTGAAACATTCAAAAACTATAGCCCTGTTCAAACATTCAAATACATGTACAATGAACACAAATAACGGGCAGCAGGACTGCAGTGGCAAACCCTGACCCAGCTGTATGCTTGTACATTTGCACAGCTACAATGTGCCAGGGTGTATACTAACTGTCCACATGTAGGTTCATAGGTAAGGTTAGAGATGGTGCTTTTTATTTTATTTATTTATTTACAAGATTTCTATATTGCTGTATAATTAACAAGATTCCCTGAGTGGTGAACAACAAAAAGCGGGGGGGGGGGGATGATCAAAATACAGAATTAAAATATTTTAAATCAGATTAGATCAATAAAACCATGGCTGGTCAATCAGGGAAGACGTCTTCTTTTTTGCAATACCACATGTTTGAGTGCACCTTTTGTATATGTGTAGGTATTGTTATGGTTGGGGTGAGGCTTGCTGCCCCACTCCCCCTAAGGGCTTTTCTCCACAAGGCATTTATTGTGCACTCGTCATTCCCTACTCATGATGTTTACAGGTTCTTTAGATGATGACATTATCCTCCATTTTCACTTCAGTGTCTAAAGAGGACTTTCAGCAAGTTGTTTTCTGGATCAGGGAAAATGCGGCATTTAATTGTAAAAGCAAAAGAAACCGCTTTTTCACTTGCGTATTTGCAGTATTTTGCACCACCTAGAGATTATGTAGTGGAAAACCAGGAAAGGAAATGCTTCATGTAATGCTTGGATCTCAATTCTGCAACGAAACCAAAAGTATATATAGCTGATTAACAGCCTTGTATAGAAAAGCTCTACATACATTTGAACATCTGGGCAGTCCTTTAGTTTGCTAAAATAATAACTCATAAGATAACCGAGAGGGAACTTAATTCTGACAAACTGAAAGACATTCATGCCTGTAGTTATCTTTCAGCTTTTCAATCCAGCAGCTTGAAGTTCCCTTGGGGTTGTTTTGGAGATATTTTAGCAAAACCTGTATGACTCTTTCAAGCAACTCTTTACAGGAAATCGTTTTAGTTGCCCCAAAGAAGAGTCTTCTACTTAAAGCACATTGGACCTCAAGAAACTGCACTGCTTCTCATGCTTTTTAAAAAGGGTTATCCTCTCTCTTTTTCATTGGATTGGCACCTCCTTCACTTTTCTGTTTCTTTAGCCCGGTATGTGTACAAAACATGTGAGCTCACATGTGTGCACATTTGCGTGCAGATGTATGTTCTGCTGCTGTTGCTGTTCTTCTGAAGGTCAGGCTATAAGTGTATTCTTGGTGAAGAATCTTTGTCTCTGCTTCATGAGTTATAGAAAAATGCTACTTGCTTTACAGGGCAGAGGAAAAGAAGATAGTATTCATAACCAGCTTCAGTTCAAGCTCTGGCCCATGAGCTGACTGAAGCCTGCAGGACCTCCCCATCCATCTCCTTCCTTCCCCCACCTTTAAAGGCCTTTTATACACAAGGCATTTATCGTGCACTCATCAGTCCCTACTCATGATCCTTTAGATGAAATCATGACCCTCCAGTTTTGCTTCGGTGCAGTTTTGGCAGGTTTTTTTTAAAGCAGGGAAAATGCGGTATTTCATTGTAAAAGAGAGAGAAACTGCTTTTTTAACTTGTGTATGTGGGCTATTCCACTATACCACAGTCCCACCTAGAGGTTATGTAGTGGAAAAGCAGGAAAGGAAAAGCTGTTGTTCAGTGTTCGGATCTCAATTTGTGACAAAACCAAAAGTAGCTACAGTGGATTAACTGCAGATTAACAGCCTCATGTAGGAAATCTAATTGAAGCATTGGTGGGGGGGCACTGCCAGGGCAGGAAAGGCTAACACTCCCCTCCCCATTTGTTGTGACCCGCCCCTAAAGTCACTCAAACACACACACACACACACACAGGCCTGGTTTCAATGGGAGGGTTTCCTCAAGCCTAATTCCCGCAGGGGTGGGGCAATTTTTTGAGGGGGGGTCACAGCACACAGGAAGGGGAGGGTTAGCCCTTCCCTCCCCAGCAGCTCCCCCCAACTTCAAAATATCCCCCCACATAGCAATCAGACTTTTTAAAAGCCTCCATTGTTAAAGAGACTCTAATAAATGCAAAGCTTCCTGCAGTTTTAATGCTTAACCTTTGGTACACATCCAGCCTATAATGTTCTGCATGTAATTTGCAATTACTTTGAGAAGATGCCTTTCAAGCACAATGGCTCTGCAATTTTGCTCAGTACAAAGCATCTTGTGTCTGCAGCTCTGTTTCAAAACCACATTTGTGAAAGCCACAGTGTCTTGTGACTGCGTCCCCTTGAAGTTGCTATGTTAGTTTGCATAAGGCAGCTTAAATACAACAGTTTTCTGCTAAGGATTGTACTGCCTCATCATATTGCGTCTTGAGCCTACAACCTTGATAGAGTTCTAGTTCCTCGTTAGGTGTGTACAGATGGAGCTCTAGTCTGGGATCACTGTGGTTTTTACTGCAGTGGCATATGCTTCGAACACGTTTCCTCAGAGCTTGATCTGGTGGAGAAGACTGTGTCTGAAATGCAGTGATTTGCACTTCCATACCAGGTTCACTGCTAAAATTATGTACAGCAGGATGCACCTTTAGTACTCCTTTAATACTCATAGAATCATAGAACAGTAGGGTTTGAAGGGGCCTACAAGATCATCAAGTCCAACCCCCTGCTCAGTGCAGGAATCCAAGTCAGAGCATCCCTGACAGCTGGGTGAACAGCTTAATCTTGAATGCTACCAGTGTGGGAGAGCCCACTCCCTACCTCATCTTTCTCTTTCCACAAATTATCATCTAATAGAAATCCTTTTTAATAAGTCCTGGCGGTCCTGAAATCAGTTTCCCAAGTATCCTGCTGTGTTGACTGCAATGAAAAGTCAGAGGGGCAGATTAAGCAAAACAGTTTAACGCTGATGAATCAGCTTTACATGGAAAGTTCACAAATGCAGCAAGTGTACAAAATGTTTGCTTTGTCTTGTTTGAACTTCACCCTGTACATACAGTATTTTTAACTCCTACATATTGAGTCTGCTCTAGTGATGCCATTCAATTCTCCCTTACCCATATCCCAAGGAGGAACCTCCTCCTTCTTCAGAGCAGCTGTAGTTAATGAGAAGCCAAGATGGCTATCAAATGGCACACATAAGCACACAAAAATAGAATGCAGATGTTCATAAAGGTTAGTGGTTTGTCTTGTCTGTTAATCACCCCCTAGAATATGGCTTCTTCTTGTATCTGTGTTCTTCCTGGAATGCTCAACTTCCCAGGGTTCTGAACCTTGAATATTATTTATTGATTTGATTTGTAACCCACCTTTCCACCAAACAAGACCATGCTCAAGGCAACTAACAGGAATAAAAACCAAGATTAAAATAAACTTAGTTAAAGCAATCATAAAAACAAGATTAAAAAACAATTATAAACACAACAAAGAAAACATAAAAACAGCACTCAACCCAATAAAACCTGCTTCCTTTCCTGATATTCCTTCATCAACCATCCCCCCTGGTACCCTTGAAATGTTTTGGATGTCTACTCCCATCAGCTCTAGCCAACATGACCAATGGGTCTGGAATGCTGGGAGCTGTAGTCCAAAATATCTGGAGGGCACCGGGGGTTGTATCCAATGTTAGTCCTACTTAGAGTAGACTGTTGAAATGAATGGGACTTAAGTAAGACTAACATGAGATACAGCCCAAGACCAGGGCAGACAGTCTTACATCCAGCGCCTTTTTCACGTGTGTTCCCAGCACTATGGACGTTTCTTCCACATGCTGTGATACTCACACTAGGTGGAAACAGCTTCCATGTGATCCCTTCCAGTAAGTGCTGAAAGAGTGGGAAAGTCTTTCACAACTACCCTCACCCACATTTTAATGTTGCTCACACAGCATGTGTGTGAGCAATGCTGCGAGGGTGTACTATCTTCAAAGTGCTCACAGGTTTACAGAGATGTCTTTTCTCATTAAATGGGATCCACAGTAACAGTCCTAATTGTTCTTAGTTCCATACCACAATATGTCGATACATACAGGCCAGACTGTACTGTTACTGTAAAGAACCAGTGACCTCCAGTGGACAGTCAGTGTGGCTAGATTGGTTATAGATCTACTGAAAGACAGTAGTCACGTCAGTGTAATATGTGTTCAGTGGTGTTCCCTAGAGCTGGGGAATTTTGAAATAAGAGACCTGTATGCATTCCTCTGTGGAGACCTCTGTGGAGTTGTGTTTGAGAACAAAAGGGTTTTTATAACGTTTCAACCCATTTTCAAAATAATTGCAAGAAGTAATGCTCAGAGCAATCCTATACAGGTTTACCCGGAAGTACCTTTCACTGTGTTCATGGAGTTTATTCCCAGATGAGATAACTGCACATAGAGTTGCAGCCTGACAGCACAATCCTAAGCATATTTACTCAGAAGCAAATTCCATTGCATGCAATGGGACTAACTCTCTAGTACATTGGTGGGGAAACTCCATCTGATGGGCCAAATTCTACCAGGTCTACCAGGCCTCCTCATCCGGCCAGTGAAGGCATCTGGAGCAGCCCCTCCCCCTCCCTGACACTCCACCTCCTCCCTGAAGCCCCGCCCCATCAGAGATGTGAGATGGGGCATGACAGTGGTTCCCAACTGAGCTGTGGCCTCAAGGAGTATTCCTCAAGGCCATGGCTCAGTTGCCTTCACTCCCTCTTGCCTTCCTTGAAGTGCTGGCTCAGTGGACTTCATTTCCCCTACCTTGCCTTCCCCAATCAGCAAAGGCGAGGGGTGGGTGAAGTCCACTCTGTCCGTGTGTATATGCAAGTGATCGGTTCCAGACAAACACACTGGGGTTGCATGCCAGCAATTGGGGGTGGCCCTGCCATCTTTGGGTTGTGACTAGGGATGTCAGAGAAATCCACAATACATTCAAATTAGTTTGGATTTCTATGAATCTGACCTGCGAATTCCACAGTGGACTGACTTTTTCCGAGTCACAAGAAATCTACAGACTTGAGGACTGGTTTTTTACTTTTGGGAGGGATTTGTGCAAATTCACATTAATGCAAGTGTGCACTTGCGCTAGTGTGCATTAGCGCTAGTGTGCACTTGTGCAAGTGGAACAAAAGTCTTATACTTCCCTAAAAAAAATCCAATTCCATCAATGAGTGGACAATGGAAGGAAAGACATGGCAATCCATGACACACAGATGGAATGGATTTAACAAAATCCGTACATCCCTTGTTGTGACCCCACCCACTGCTAGCACATTCCCCCACCCCACCCTACTCTGACATTCTTGTCCAAAGCCAATTCAGCCCTTGGAGAGAAAAAGGTTCCCCACCCCTGCTCTAGTCAGTGTGCCTAGCTTGCAGCCTTACTGTTCACCATATGAGCAGCTTATTTTGGATAAGAACTGCTGTTTTTTTTAAAGTTGCAACTAAGTTTTAGATTATGACTTTATGGGCAGGGACTTGAGTTTAATTATTGTGATATTAGGCTGTGTGTCTGTCTGTCCATCAGCACCATAGCACTAAGACCGTGAAATCTAGACACCTGAAACTTGGCATGCGTAGTAAGGGGACCCTAGGGGTGTGTATCGCAGGATTATTTTGTGTTTAAAACACACTAATTTTAACAAATTTACATGTGTCCATGTAGTTGAAGCCTACAGTAACATCTTCAGCCACTACTGGCAGACTTTACCAAAAAGCACATCGCTTTGCATTCCACACAGCACAGTAGAGCAATCGCAATTGTGTGTGGAGGGGGGGAATGACCCCCCCCCAGCCTTTGAATGAAATCAGGGTGTGAGGCTGTGTCCCCTTGTGGTGAAAGGAGCAGGGCCATACCCCTGACATCATTTGGTCCCTAGAGGGCACATGAAAAAGAAGATCCACCTGGTGCATCCGCTGGGAACTGTCTTCACTGAACTGGTCTTCTCCCATCAGAGAAGGCCCACACACAGTGAAGCCATCTCACCCATCTCCACCTCCTTCCATTGGGGAGAGATTGCAGGGCAGGCAAAGCTGCTGGATAAGTCTCTGACACTTTGTCCAAATGGCACCATCCCCAGCGGCTTGGGGAAGCCATCACATGGGTGAAGCATCTGGGACTGAGCTGGTGGCTGGAGGAACGCTCCTCCACATGCTGGCTCAGTCCTGGATGCTTCACCTGTGCAGCGGCTTTCCCGGTGGGGGAGGCACTGGATGAGCGAGTCCCCTAGTTGCATCCCCTGCAGGGATCTCCGATCACAACGGGGATTCCCCCAGGAATTCCTCCATGGCCCCCTACCACCTGGACAGGAGGGCTCATGGGACAGATAGGCAACCTTTGTGGGCCACATTCTGCCCACAGACTGGAGGTTGCCCTCCATGCCATACAGTTTGAAGCCAGGGGAGATTAGTAGGATGAGGGACAGAGTTGTATGCATGCCCCCTCCCTTGCTGTAGGGCCGGCTTCCCAACAGGGGAATGGAGTGAACAGTAGGGATGTCAGAGAATTTCGCCACGAATCTCGGGGAGGCCGAATGCCAGCGCATTCGGCCTCCCGAAATCGGTGGCAGAACGGTCTGCCCCCCCGCCCCCCCGGGACGGGACTTACCTTGGGCAGATCTTCCTGGCGGCGGGGGCTCCGGCGGTGGTTTGGCGGCGGTTCGGCGGCTGTGGCGGCCAGTCTTCCGACCGGCTGCCGCCGCCGCCATTTCCAGTTAAAAAAAACAAAAAACAAAAAAACGTGATAGGCTACGTAAAGATTTATGTAGCCTATCACGGCTAGATTTTTAAAAAATACCGTGATAGGCTACATAAATGTTTACGTAGCCTATCACGGCTGATTTAAAAGAAGAAGAAAAAACACGCGCGTACGCAAATGGCGGCGCTGATGGGCGCTGCCATTTGCATTCCTTATTTTGGCACATCTTAGTCTACGTAAACATTTACGTAGACTAAGACGGCGAAAATGAGGGGAACGCAAATAGCGTAGCGTCTATGCTATTTGCATTCCCCTTATTTTCTCTGTCTTAGTCTATGTAAATGTTTACATAGACTAAGACGTGCCAAAATAAGGAACACAAATGGCGGTGCCCATGGGCGCCGCCATTTGCGTACGCATGTGTTTTTTTTTCTTTTAAATCAGCCATGATAGGCTACGTAAACATTTACGTAGCCTATCACAGCTGACTGCAGGGATGCAAACGGCGGCGGCTACGGCCGCCGCCATTTGTGTCCCTGCTAGCCAGCGGCCGGATGTCCGGCCGCTGGCAGAGCCGGCCAGCGGCTCCGCAGAATCCCTGAGGAGCGGAGCCGGCCAGCCAGAATTTCGGGGGGGAGGGACGGAGTGCCTCCCCCCGGCCAGAATTTCGGGGGGAGGGACGGAGCGCCTCCCCCCCCCACGAATGTCACCCTTCGAAAAGGTAAGTGACTTTCGTACATCCCTAGTGAACAGACCCAACCCTTTTGGGGGCTATATGGGTGCATCATGAAAGGGGCTGTGTCTAGGGGTTTCAGTGGGCCTGGCTTCACTCAGACAGGGCAGTCTATCCTGCTCTGGGTGGGTAAAGGTCAGTCCTGGGGCAAACACACTTAGCAAAGTCAGAAGGCAGGCAGAGATCAGAAGCACGGTATTACTGGTTAGGAAGGGCAGTCCAAAAGCAGGATCTGAGGCAAAGCCAAATTCAAGCAAGAGCAAGCAGTCCATATCAGGTACAACCCAAGGAGCAGGGCCTTATCAGGAGTCCAGGGGTCAACAGCATGAGAGATCCTTCCAGATAACCAGCAAGAGCAGGAAAACTTGGTTGCAAGGTACTGGGGGCTGAGATAAAGATGTTGTTCCAGCAATAGGCAAGTCTCAACTGAGAGCTTAGATAGTAAAGTCTCCCAGCCCACACCCAGATATAGTTGCAAGCCATTAGCCCTGGCTTCAGAGTCTCCCTCTTCCAAGGAGACCCCTGTTCTTAAGTAGACCTTTACTCTTGAGAAGCCTGGATGCTGCAGGTATTGGCACATGTGCTTTGCTACCTGCCTTCTGGCACCGGTGCGCTCTACGGATGAACAGATGCTGTGCCGTCTCCTCCGACTTAATGGGCAAAGTACAGCCCTCAGGGCCCTTGTCTGGCAGTTCCTCTGTGTCTACCGTTGGTGAAGGGCCCGATGTAGCTTTTCCACAGCTGCCAGAAGTGCCTGGGGTAACCCTAGAGTCAGTGAGTCCCAGAGGGTTTTTAAGCTCTGCAGAGTCAGAGTCTTCGCACAAAGAGTCATCCTGGCCTGGGTCTGGGTCAGGCATGACAATGCACAATGTGTCCAATTCTAACTGCTGTGTAAGTTTGCTTAAAGGCTCTGCTGTATTAGCTTAAGGGCTATTCCAGCCCATGCGAAGCCCAGTCCATTTGCTAGTAAGTAACAAATGATGATGACTGTTTTCAAATTTGATTGCTAAGAAGTATTGCATATGTAAAATGTATACACATTTTAGAATCCTCTGGCCTGGATTATCCTTTCAATTAATGGAGGTCTCGAAATAAAGACCCCCGACAATGACAACTCTGACATATGGCAAGGGGGGGGGTACACGTGTGTGTGCGCACCCCCCCTACAATATTAGCATGGACTGACAGCGAGGAAGAGTGTGCTTTCTGTTTAAAACATATTGTTCTTATCTATATTTACTGCTCTAGCTCAGTAGTCTGTGTTTCTGAATACCTAGACAGGAAAATAACCAGCTCTTGTGGATTATATGTACATTTAGTACATTTACACTTGCTTATATAAATCTTGCCAGTTAAAGAACACTTAAGCTTTGCACATAATGCAATTCTTTCATTGGGGAAGTTCTCATAGAATTTCTCCACAGCTTCCTCTTGTTGCTCTCCACATTGCCCTAGAGAGTATCTGGATTGGCTCTAGAAACTGCCCCAACTTTCCCCTTCTGCATGTCTCCTCACCTCTCTGGTCATATAACCCAGGTTGCTTTTATTGCCTCAGAAGCAACATTCCCCACAGAGAAAAGCCAATCATCAGGCTGTGCTATCTTCATCCTATCTGGCTATAGGTGTGGCAGTTCCTGGCCTAGGCTTAGTGCCTGGCCTAGTGGAAGTCATCTTGGGAGACATGTCACATGGCTAGTGATGAGCCTGATACCACTCAGTGATCTGGTTCACATGTCATGGTTAATGAACTCATGATTTGTGAGGATGTGCAGAGAGTGCAAGCCAATTTCAGTTTGAATAAACAACCTACGAATGCCCTTTGTAGGTTGTTAGTGTGATGTCCAAACCCAGACACTCTGGGTTGTTTATGGGTTAAACTCTGGGTTGTTTAACCCATAAACAATTGAGATTGTCCAGGTTCAGACATCATGCTAACAGCCTATGAATGGGGCATTGGTAAGTTGTTTATTCAACCAGAAACAGCTTGTGTGCTCACGCATCCATAAATAGTGGGTTAATTAACCCACAATTTGCCACCATGATGTGCGAACTGGCCCAGAGTCTGTCTCCTTTGAGTATTAGATAGGCCTCTAATGGGCCCAAGGGACATGAATATTTCCTACTCTTAATGTACGGGGATCAAATATTGAGAATTTTAGGTGTGTTGCCGGTTACAAACTTGCATTTTGTATCTGTAAATGTAAGCCCCTTAAGATAAAAGCTCAGAGCAAAAGAGTAACTGGGAGGTAAATTATGTTGGGACTTAAATAATTGAATGACAGAACATTTACATGGTTGTTTATATAGTGAGTAAAATTAGCTCTTGTCTTGTCTCTAGAGAAGTTGCTACTGAAAGTCAATTTAGGTTTTTAACTATAAAAAAAGACAAGATGACAAAATCACTTCATAGCATCCTTGGAACATAGCATTGATTTCCCCATAGATCAAGTGGCCTTTGCCAGAGTGGTGGGGTATTTTATTCCTAAAGCTATTCCCACTTGGGCATCCTAATATTTGTTTGTTTAATGCATTTCTTAGCCACCTTTCAAGACAGCAGTTTCTCTTTTTAGCATAACCAAATGTCTCTCTCTCCTTTTTGCATGTAAGAAAGTGTAATTGTAGGTTCTTTTAAGACATCACAATTCATTGCAAAAGTGAGGACAAATACTCTTGTATGGCATTGCAGAGATGTCATCTATTTGTTCTAGCTGTTCTTACATTCTTTTAATCTAATGGTAATGGAAGAACATCTTGCTACCAAGGGCAGTATTCACAACATAGCAAATTGTGTGTCTCCTCCGCAGGAGCCAACCTCCCACATGCTTGCCAGAAAACTCTGGGGAACAGTGGTGAGGGAGAACCACCTCTACAGAGAGAGGCACTGCCTTTTTGGAAGAAGGAGCCATCACTGCTCTACAATTCTTGCAAGTGCTGTGTACATCAGGTTAAGTCTGATATCAGTCTAGCTAGGTTTAGGCCGGATACAAGCCTGTCATAAAATTCCAGCTGAGGGGATAGTTTTTGTGACGTATGTCATGCTTTTCAGGAAATCATCATGTTCCTGTATCAGGCAGTATCTATACACTAATCAGAGATGCATTGATTTGAATGTTCAGGATATTTTACCTCCTTGCATATTACAGGAAGTTCATTGTCACTCTTAGGATTCAGGGGCCTCCAGCATGGGGCCCGCAAGACCAGGCTGAGCACCCACCAAGCCATTTTCACTCCCTATACAACTCCCTATACATATCATATAGATACGTACAACTCCCTATATATATCATCCCTACGGAATGATTCCTCATAGGTTTCAATAGAGTGAAAAGGCCTCCCTACCAAAAAAAAAGCTGGCAGGGCAAAGTGCACCTCCCACTAAGGATCCTTGGGGCAACAGGGTCCTTGGTCGGGGGGGGCGATGTTACCCACCCTCCAGCTGAGTTTTGGCTGGGGGAGGGTTCTCACTCCATGCAAATAAATGGAGAAATTGCTTCATTCAGTTGCATGGGCATAGGGGAGAGGGAGAGGGAGAGAGAAAAAGAGAGAAAGAGGAGCTGGGGGGCAGGGACACAGAAAGAAAGTAAGGGCATCTCTACACCAGCCTAAAATCCTGCATTTAAAACGGGGCTTTCTGGTTCCGTTTTACATACAGGATCATGATGATACTTCCATGATACTCCCTTTTTTACACGCTTCCTTTCCCCCCACCCCTTTCCCCCTCCTTCTCCCCGTATCTGAGTCTTCCATTATCTTTCATTGATCCCTCTCCTCTTTTTGCCACTTTTCCTATTTTCATGGAGGAAACTGAAGCGCAACACAATGGGGTAATTTGATAGCTCATTATCTACGATCTATTTAAAAACAGAACAAAGGGCATTTAGTGCAGGACACACCCTGGACAGTCACGGCAGGGTCACAGCATCATGTAAAGAGCCCGCAAACTTCCGTGAAGGAGCAACCTCAATTGCAGGATAAAAGCTCTGTGTGAAGGAAGCCTGAGAAGAGCCAGAGAAAAGGTGGGGGAGACAAACAGGGGGGAGGGGAGGAGAGAAAGGAACCAGAAAGGGCTGGGGAGAAAGAAAGACAAACCAGAGAGAGAGTGGAGGAAGGAAATAAAGAAATCAGAGAGAGAGAGAGAGAAGGAAATGCATAAAGAGGAGCCACTGAGAGAGGGGTGGGAGGAGGGGGGAGGAGAAACAGAAGGAAGGAAGGAAGGAAGGAAGGAAGGAAGGAAGGAATCCGGGGGGGGGATACATAAAGAAAGAGGAACCAGCTGCTGGGGGGGGGAGCCAGAGAGAGAGAGAGAAGAGCCAGAGAGATAGACTGAAGGAAGGAAGGAAGCTGAGAAAAAGGAGAGAGGAACTAGAGAGAGAGAAGCCAGAGTGTAGGGATGTACTAAAGTCACGTATCTTTACGCGGAATCTTTCGCGGTGCGGGGGAGGCGCTCCATCCCTCCCCCCAGAATCCTCGATGGGGGGGGAGGCGATCCGCTCCTCTCCCCTGGAATCCTCGACGGCCGGCTCTGCTCCGCAGCCAGCCTGGTGCGGACGCAAATGGTGGCCGCCGTAGCAGCCGCCATTTGCATCCAGCCAGGCAGCCGTGATAGGCTACGTAAGAATTTATGTAGCCTATCACGGCTAACCTCAAAAAAAAACAAACAACCCCGCAGCGTACGCAAATGGAGGCGGCTATGGCGGCTGCCATTTGAGTTCCCTATTTTTCGCCGATTTATCTTACGTAAATATTTACGTAATATTTACGTAAATATTTACGTAAGATAAATCGGCGAAAAATAGGGAACGCAAATGGCAACTTCCGTAGCTGCCTTCATTTGCTTTTGCTGCTTATTTTTTTTTTTGTTTTTTGTTTTAGGTTAGCCATGATTGGCTATGTAAATTCTTAAGTAGCCTATCATGGCTGTCTGGCTGGACGCAAATGGCGGCCGCTATGGTGGCTGCCATTTGCGTCTGCACCAGGCCGTCCACGGCTGGAAATCCGGCTGCAGACGGCCCTGGCCGGCTGCTCCACAGCCTTTTTGCGGAGCGGAGCCAGCCGTCGAGGATTCCGGGGAGGAGGAGTGGATCGCCTCCCCCCCCATCGAGGATTCCGGGAGGAGGGACGGAGCGCCTCCCCCCCACCGCAAAAGATTCCACAAAAAGGAAAGTTACTTTCGTACATCCCTAGGTTTATTGCCTTAGGAAGTAAGTACTTCAACACTTTGTTATAGAGATCCTGCGGGTTAACATGGGGGCTGTTTTTCCATCTTTGTGTTCTCTCCCCCCTCACACTTTCCCAACGCAAGCATATGTGTGTCTACTTGGAAGTGGCTCCTATTGTGCTCAATGAGCTTCCTCCTGAAATGCAGGTGCATCTGGACTTTCAGGGGAAAGGAGAACGGCGGGGGTAGGGAGAGGGGGAAGCCTCTCTTATTGGTTGAGCAGCCCCAGCCATTCAGATGACATTCACTCCAACCCCAACCCGGAAATACGTTTTGTTAAGCAATTTTTACCGATGAGGAGAACCTGCTTGTGGAGCCCTGCATGGACCAAAACGCAGCAAAGCTGATTCCTTTTTTAAAATGTGGTACTCCTCCATTTGCTTCTCCTTCCGTTGTCGTGGAAACATGGCCTAGGACTGCCTCTTCCAACAAAAGCCATAGGATTCCAACAATATCTGAAGAACAATGACTGAATTGTTGCATTAAATTAAAATGCATTAACTCCCATAGTTCAGAGGTGGACAGGGGCTAAGAAGCTGAAACCTAATCCAGATAGAGGTGCACTGGCAAGCCAGCTGAGGTGGTTCAACCTGTTCTGGATGGGGTTGCACTCCTAATGAAGAAGCAAATATGTGGCTCGTGGGTACTGCTTGATCCACCACTTTCTCTGGATGTTTCGGTGGTGGCAGTTGCTAGAAGTGCCTTGGGTCAGCTTTGGCTGATACACCAGAAATTAAAGACACTTTTATTTGACAGGCTTTTGATGGACAATATCTAGGCCCTAGATGGTACCTATTAAAAACCTGTCAAATAAAGTTGCTTTTTTAATGTTGGGGAAATAAAAATGGCTGCTGCCATAACAAACGGCTACCACCTTTACCACTCACAGGCAGCCACCATTTTGCAGGATGGCAGTTGAATATCTACAGAAAAAAACACACTTTTACAGAGTGTGCAGATCGTTCCTCCAGTAGCTCATTTTGTTCAAGAGGTGCAGTGTTAAATATTGCTCCTCTCAGAAGGAGAGTGATTGAAGCAGGCTTGATAACAATATAAAGTCAGTTTGCCATTCCATGCAACCCTATGTAAGAACATAAGAAGAGCCCTGCTGGATCAGACCAAGGGTCCATCTAATCCATCATTCTGTTTACACAGTGGCCAGTCAGCTGCCCACGGGAAACCCACAAGGAGGACCTGAAAGCAAAAGCACCCTTTCATCCATGTTCCCCAATAACCCTACTTTTAAACCTTAACTGTTAGAGAGAGGAAAAAGCTTTTTATGTTTGGATTTCTTTTTTGATTTCCTTCCTCTTTTTAATAAGAATGTCTTTCCAAATGAAAAAAGCTTCCAAAGATGTTTTATTTGAAAGCAAACTAAAGACTTCAGAGGTGTTCCAGGATGTTTTTTTGGGGCGGCGTGGGGCTGGGGAGAATCAGAGATTAACATGTATGTCTAATCAGAATGGGACTTACTCCCAAGAAAATATGCTGAAGAATTAGTGAAATGATTCAGAGAAACAAAGTTGGGGGAGGGTTCATTTCAGGAAACAGTTTCTCCTCGAATTACTGGGTCATTTCATTTGCACAAATTTCTCCTCAGCCCTAGGAGACACCGAGATGGATCTAGGCAGAGTGGGAAGAGTGCAACATGATAAATGTTATCTGCAGCGCAAACTGAAGAGAATGGACTATTGTGCTGGAAGGAGCTGTTTGTGATGGCTCAGTGCTTTGGTGTATGTTTGCAGCATGGCATATTAGTTTAACCTGAATTGTAGTTTTTCCTCTAAAGCAGGATTACATTGAACTATAAATCAATGCCTCTCTGATTTGGTGGATTACGTTACCACTCTGACTAAAAATTGCCTTTTTTTATGGGATAATCCTAGAATAAAAAATTGACCATATTCCAACTGATTGCAACTAGGCCTGAACAGCTGCAAGAGACATGAAATACAATCCAGTTTGCTGAACTTTTGGTGACCCAGAGAAGAAACTTGATCTTTGACATTCAATGTTCCTTTTTTTTTTGGTTCCATTATGTCCAAGAGAGTAGGGGTGGGTTTTTTTTTTGTGATTTAGGGGGGTGAGCTTTCCTGTGATTTTCATTAGCATTCTCACATAAACATGAGTTCTTTGAAGGCTGGAAGTGACTAAAAGAAAACTACTATCTGTTTATAGCCATTTTCTGGCTATAATGTTCAAATTTGAAATGAGTATAATTGGTCTGTGGGGCCGCCCTTTGGTGATTTGTTATTTTCTGCATTATCTGGAATAAAAAGTTTGGGCATGCATGGTATGAGGAAATCATCCCTCGCAAATGTAAGGAAAACTGTGCTATGCTGGCTGGGGGATGCTGGGAGTTGTAGTCCAACATAATCGGAGGGCACCAGATTAGGGAAGGCTAGTGTAGATAAATGCCTACTCCTATATCAACCTGCCCATACTTGGCGATCACCTGCTAATGCTCTTTTTTGGATGCCCTCACTGTCAGAGGGTGACCAGGAAAAGGGCTTTTTCGGCTCTGGTGCTCCTTCTGTAGAACTCTCTTCCTAGGGAAACTTGCCTGGCATTGACACTGTTATCTTTCAGACACCAAGAGAAGAATTAAAATACTTTAAAGATCTGGGAGAATTTAAAGTACTTCCTCCTGCTGCATTACCATTGCCTTATGCTCTTTAATTTGTTGTTCTTAATGCTTGCTGTATTTTATTTGTTTTAATGCGTTGTACACTGCCATGCAATCAGTGATATAGAATATTATAGATTTTTTAAAATGTAATATGCCCCCCTCCCTTATTAGATTGTTACCATTACAAAAATCGGAAGTAGTATCAAGTGAGGAGTTTTCCTGTCAGTTTTAAATACAGCAGCTTTTATGTCAAACTCCAATTTTGTAAAAGCTGGGAGGTGTTTTAAAAGACGGGGGGGGGGGGTTGCGTGTGAGCTAATCAGGGTAGTTCCAAGTTTGAGAGGGCCCTCAGCATAATGCTGTCAAATGGCCACCCCCAATGGCGATGGGCAGTGGTGGGCTTAACTGGTGGTGGCAGTGCTGGGCAGCAGAATTGCAGTCAGCCTGGAATGGCAGCCTGGAGCTGCCATTTTAATTTCCCCCAGTGTTCCACAGCAAGACTACTTTGGGGGCATGGTGGGACATTAAAATGGCAGCTCTAAGCTGCCTGCCATGTGGGCCTAGAGCAATTGTTAGCGTAGGAGAGGGCCCAGCTGGGATGCCAGAGCTGATGCCAGGCCTGGGATCAATTGCAAGGAGGCTGATGAACTGCAGTGTGGGTGCAAACCTCTGATTCATAATCAGTCTATTTAAGAAATCCAGTTGTTGCTAATTCATTTTTATAAACAAGCAGGAGTTAGTATTATCTGTGCTAGCTCTGTTACTATTCCCCAGTGTAATATAGTTGCATGGGGTTGTATCCAAGATCTGCCTTCCACAAGAGAAAGGGACCTTCCACGAGAGGAAGGGCTCCACTCACGGAAAGTCCCTCTGCCTGATTTTTGGGGATTCCCTCCCCCGCCCCACACACACACCACAGCCCACCCCATTCAGCAGGGTTTCCTAACTCTCTGTGTAGCCTTTTCAGAGGGCTGGAAGGGCTGCCATGGAGAGGATGGGGCCAGGAAGTCCACTTCCAGCAGTGCCCTTGATCTGCCTTAATCTGGAACCAGCTTAGGAAAAACTTCACAGAACCAGGAGCTGTCCTATTGTTATGTATTTGTTATACTTATGCCCCACTATTCTTCCAAAAAGCTGGGAACGGCTTTCATATAATTTGGGGGTCATATGAGGGTCCCATCTGGGATGAATAAAGGACCAGACCTGCTTAACTTAACTTAGGGATGGATGAACTCACCTGCATGCTGCTTGCCAGACCCTTGTCAGCCATGCGGCGAGCTGCCAGGTGGTCTATGGGCACCTGGTGAGTGGTGCACGGCCGCCCAATCCTTCAATAAGCCACCATTTTGATGGTGGCTCATTGTTTTACGTAAAGGGCCTTTTACACAAATGGCGGCTGTAAAGCGGCCATTTACTCAAATTACAGGTGTAAATGGTCCAGTTATGCCTGTAGTCTTGCATAAATGGCTGCTTTACAGCCACCATTTGCGTAAAAGGCCCTTTAAGTAAAAGAATGAGCTGCCAATTTTACACAAAATGCAGATCAGCAGACCAGCAGGGACCGCCGCACTTGCCCAACTCGACACGTGCCAAGTCAGGCAAGCGCAGCAGCCTGCGGACTAGAGTCCAGGAGGCTGAGTGGGGGGAAGTATGCCAGACTCCACCCCCTGCTCAGACTCCCATGACATCCCTAGTGTAACTTCAACATTAGGACTGTATTGGACAGTCTGGGCTACCACCTGCCTTGTCTTAACCAGAATCCCAGAATGATGAATATCAACCAGAACTAGTCTTGGTTCATCAGTTTTATCACTGCGTCCTGAATCCAAGAGTAATTGCTGGAGCCATCTTTAAACACAGAACCAAAAGTATTTGGGAACTTTTAGGTAAAGAAGGGGGCCACGGCTCAGTGGCGGAGCCCCTGCTTTGCATGCAGAAGGTCCCAGGTTCAATCCCTGGCATCTCCAGGTAGGGCTAGGAAAGACCCCTGCCTGAAACCCCTGGACAGCTGCTGCCCGTCGGTGACAACAATGCTGGGCTAGATGGACCAATGGTCTGACTCGGTATCGGGCAGCTCCCTGTGTTCCTAAATTACTGTGCCCCCATCTGGATTTGTACACTAAAATTAAGAAGTACAGTGCCTACTCATAGGTGTGCTAGAATATAAATGCACAGGCTGCAAGACGCGCAGTGGAAGTTTAAAAATCTCCATGCCAATAAAGAGAACCTGATGACCAGCTTAGATTATGGCTCTGTTAAAAAAAAAAAGCCTGAACTGCTCTTTCAGGCTTTTTGGTCTCCAAAATGTTGTGAATGTCTCATCCATAGGGTTGGCCAAGTCAGGGAAAGCTCAGATGCAAATACTAATAACAGCACCAGCATAAATCCATCTTTGTCAGTGGTAGTAATACTTGTTCTGCCAAAAGGTCAAAGGAGGGAGGGGGCAGATGCCAGTAACCCTAGAGGTACCAGATGCCATGAAAGGCAGCTGCATACGCTGCATCCATATTCATTTCCTAAGAATCTTAAAACTCTTTTTCATTCTTTGAAACCTTCTAGCTTTTCAACAGCATCCCAAAGTACATACCATCCTTCAAGTGTAGGTCAGGCTAAGTGTGGTGATGTGATGGATATACCATGCCTTGTGCCTCTGTTGGACTTAGTGCAAAGCAGTGTCCTATTTGCTTCCTCAGCATAACAAACAGCTCTGTAAATAGGAAGGTTTTAACTACTTGACCTATCATCTCCAAAGCAAAATCAACAAATTGATCCTTGCCTCTTTCACTCTCCTCTCCTCCTATGAAAGTACATTTAATGTCCTGTTTGTCATACTCCCTATATATAAAGGGCTTGGCTGGGAGAGCCGAGTCCAAAGCATTATGAACATCCAGCTGATAGGGAACAAAATCCTCAAATCTCTTGGATCATCAGAAGTTCAAACTGCTGGGATTTCCCTGTTTTGCTGTCTGTGGTTAGAGTAAAAGGCTAAAGCTTCACGGACTTAGCATTAAACTGCAGGAATTGCTAACATAGTCCTAAAAGTATAAGCTATGTAAAGATATATATTATTTTTCATTTTGAGAAATATGGTTTTAATCAGCTTACCACTTGGCTACTGATTTAAAGCTGGCTGGAAGCACAGAGCCTTCAAATTTCTATCAGTATATGACTTTATGTCCTTGAAATCAATGGCAAAACTCAGATGAACATCACTGCAATGTGGATTTAACCCTATATAATTTCCTTTCCTTTTATGATTAATCTGAAGAAAAGTCAAGCATTGGCAGTATAATTTCGAGATGTAGATATATATATATATTTAAACAGAGTAATTACGTAACGAGTGAGACTTGTTCAAAAAAAGGTTTAAATTAACAAGGGCCAATAACTGTCTGGAACATTACATATAGTCTCGTCACAGGTCAGCTGCCTTGTCTAAATTGCAGTACCCATCCCCCAACTTAAAGCAAGTTAACACCAGAAGAAAAGCCCATTTTACTACTACCAGGGCCATGTCTGCACAGCTGGTTACTCTGCTTTCATTCAGTGAGGTGTTCATGCTGCAATGCAAATATTTGTTTGCTTCTTTCAAAGTACGTTTGCATAATGTGCATATTATGCCCACAAAAGTTGAGTTGTTATGAGGGAAATGGGTAACCCTACAGAATACATGGACATGTTTGGGTTTTGTTATGCTTATAGGGATTTGGCTCATTCTTCACTTTAAATCACCCCTGTCCCCACCCCAGTAAGTGTTGTGTAAGCACACATCAGCGCATTGTGATAGAACTTGCTTTCAAAGAGGCATTGGCCAAATCTACATGGAGACGGCTTTTCAGGCGATTCTGTTTAAATACAGATTTTCATGAAATCGAGTTAGCTCCTCCTGGGGCAAATAGTAGCCAGTAATGTGGTGTATTCATGTTTTTTAAAAAACACACACACTTGCATGGGACGAATGGCACCTGAAACCACATTAGGCTTGGGGCCAGGTTACCTGAAGGATCGCCTCCTCCCATATGTGCCTGCCCGGACCTTAAGATCATCGTCAGCGGCCCTTCTCCGTGAGCCCCTGCCAAAGGAAGTGAGGCGGGTGGCTACTAGGAGGAGGGCTTTTTCTGCTGTGGCACCCCGACTCTGGAATGAGCTCCCAAGTGAGGTTCGCCTGGCGCCTACATTATATTCCTTTCAGCTCCAGGTGAAGACCTTTTTATTTTCCTAGGCATTTTAGCATTTTAGCTTTCTAAATTTTTATCTTTGCTGTTTTAAATCTGTATTTTAAACTCCTGCACTGCTGCTAGGTTTTATTGTGGGTATATTGTTATATTGTGGTTTTAATGTTCTGTATATTTTAAATTGTTTTATTGTGTGTTGTTTGGATTTAATTTTTGTGAACCGCCCAGAGAGCTTCGGCTATTGGGCGGTATAGAAATAAATAATAATAAATAATAGTTTGGGGGTTGGGTGGGCGGAGCGAATGAGCGGAGGCTTGTTCTCCACCCCACCCCACCACTACGCTCAGTGAAGCTTTTAAAATCAGTACAGCTCTGTGTACCTTCACACATCCTCTGCTCCACAACTGCAGTTTCAAAGCACCAGAGATGGCTCCCCTCCATTCTCCCAACCCCTCTGCTGCTCAGCTGCACAGTTTCAAAGCATCAGGGATGGATCCCCTTCCCACTACGGTGCACAAACAACAGGTAAAGGAATTCGCCCGACTCTTCTGCTCCTGTACTCGGCAAAGTGCAGTCGAAGGCAATGAGTTACTTCTGGGTAGATATGTTTAGCCCTCTGCTCTCTCCACACCTCCGCCCCACACAACGTTCACTTCCACCAGTCTGCGCTGAAGCCAGCCGAGGTCACACAGACTCCCAAACTGCACTGAAGCCGCTGTGAGGGGAAAATCCATCACAAAATGGGTTTGGGGGGGGGGGAAAGGATTGGAGGAAGAAACACTGCACTAGTTACAAAGAGGGGCATATGTCATCTCACACTCTCGTCTTAGGAGCGGAGTAAAACCAGAGTAAAAGCTCTGTGTAGATTGGCCCATTGTTCACATTTGTTCTGCAGAGTCATGCAACCATGCAAAATATAAACAAAAATATAACACCCCCCCCCCCAATCTTCAGAGTTTGAAGAGGTTGCAGTAGACACTGCTTGGCAGAGAAGTAAAGCTCATGGCAAATAGGTAACAGCCACCATTTTATGTGCATACAAATTTGCATCCGCACAGCTGTCTGAAGCACAGTAAGCCAAAGTGGAGATATCTTTGCCCTTTTAAAACCAGTACAATATAAAGCAGCAACAGTCTATTTCCCGTCTGTGTCAGTTTCACGTGTTTTTATTCATAAGTGTGTTTATTCTGTCCTGTTTCTGCATTAATCTGCAACTTAAAAAAAATCTGCATGAAAATTTGTATTTAAATATATTGTGAACATATTTTATCACAAAATACACATTGATTTCCAGACAATTTTTAATGCATTTTGGTACTTTTTTGAGCCAAGTACCATACTGTAAAATTTGGAGAAGTGTGAAATCTTTGTGTCTGGGGCAAGTGAGCATCTGCCTGCTGGCCAGGTGGGCTCCACTGACTGGGCTGGGCTCGGAATGCAACACCAGCTAAGACTGCGAGGGAGACAGAAGCTGGTCTATGCTGCACAGCGGCCATTTTATTACAACTATTTCTATCTCGCCATTCTACGCTAGAGTGTGATTAAGACAGCTCACAATAAACCAACCCCAAATCGTGAAATTTAAAGTAATAAATGCAAACCAACAGATGCATATGGGAGGAAGCAAGATGTCAAGAAACGTCATTTTAACAGTATTTTTGGGTTGGCTTGGTGCCATGTGCAGAGCTGACGGGCCACCTAGGATGGCCACTTACGAGTTGCCAAAAAAGAGGAAATGCTTCGCCCCCAAAAAAGAGGCCACAGATTTGTATAAAATGTGCATATGCATCATGTATAAAGATGCAAATTCAGAAATAACTATTATAATTTAAATAGAAATACAGACGTCTCACTATCATGTGGAAGAGCGGAAGCAGCTGACCTGTGAGCCGCCCTGTTCATTCTGCTGTCCAGGTGCTAACCACGGATGGGCAACCATTCTGATGGTTCTTTATTCTTAAACTGGAATTGGACAGGACAGCTCTTCAAACAGAGGATGCTTTCATACAGAGGATGGCTCTCTGGCAGCCTTTCAAATAGAGGACAGTCCTCTGTAACAGAGGTCACCTGGCTACCCTAGCATCCCCTGCCTACAGTGCCCAGTACACAACACACACATACATGGAACAAGTACATTTAAATGAATAAATAAATAATGGTCACAGGAAAACTGGAAAGGCTGTGTAACAAATGCGGGTTGGGCGGGGCACGGGAGGAAGCAGATGGCTCCAAACCGTTCAGGTCAGTTACTTTCCAGCTGGTTGTCAACCCTGATATTCCCTATGTTCAGGGGATCATTAATTTGGTGCAACACCTGGTGCACATCGCTGTTGTGTGCTAATTAAAAATGTCTGATAAGAAAACATTCAGCTTAGGGCATAACTACAATGGCACTAAATGCGTTGCTGCCAATCACATCAGAGCTTTTTGTTTTTTTAATAGTAAGCGTGGGGTATTTGATTTTTATTGGAAAAGTCATGTGCGGGGAGGGGAGGCTTTACCCTTTCCTCCCCAGCTGCAGTCTCTGGGAAAATCCCCCCCCCCATGCAATTAGTGATAGGAAAATGGTTTTCCCCCATCACTAATTGCAGCAGGGTGTGTTTGTGTGCTTTTTCCCAGATATTCCCACCCCCGTTGAAATGTCTGTGCAGGAGAACGCTAGATGGCTGGTTTTGTATCTTGTTTATTTTTTATATCACGTTATCGTCTCTCTGGTTCTGTGCTAATCATTCTTTTGGACACCCTTTCATTTTCCAGATACCTTCCCCAGCTCTAATCATGCATGCTCCTTCAGAATGACCAGGCTGGAACTATCTTGGACCAGCCACGGCCCTATGATAGAACAAAATCACTTTATTGGGATGTAATGTATAAAAGGCCTCCCCTTGCACACACGTGTGTCCAGCTATAGCTTGGGAGAGGTGCTCTGGTTTTTCTAAGGCGTGAAAATACCGTCATTGACCTTTTATAGATGAAAGCTGAGATCCAGGTTTTTAAAAAAATGACATTGCACAAAAAAAAAAATGACATTGCACTCAAGCCAACATGGGACATACCAATATCAACATTCATGTGTGCTAACGACTTTCCAAATCAGGCTGCACTGCAGGTCACTTTGACCTGGACTATAGCAGCACCCTGTGAAAGCACCTTGAGGGCCAAACTAAATATTCTCCTAATCATGCATAGTGGAGCGGTGATTGTTTTCCCTGGTCTCCTGCAAGCACACATGGCCCCAATTCAGATCAGGACCATGGTGCTTCAGAAGAGGTGGGTTTATGCTCCCCACCCCCACTCCACCCATTTTTGTCCAGAAATTCCACCACCACCATGGTGGTGGTAGTGTTTAAAAAGAAAAAGAAAAAAGCCTCCGTTCCAATGGAGAAAGGGGGGAAAGGCATTCTAAATTATACAAGACACAGAAAAGGAACTCCCCCTTTCCTCCTCCTCCAGTCACAAAGACTGGTGATTTTACTTTCCTCCCTCCATAAAAACAAACCAACGTCTCATATTCATGAAACACTAGCATATCAAGGAGGATTCTAGGCTAGCCTGACATGCTAGCCTTCTACATACATGAAGCTTTGTCACTGATTTGCTTGGGGCAGGTTTGTTGTTGTTTTGCTTGGGGTCACATCTAAACATGTGACCTTTCTACGGTGCATTCCGATGTAGTACAATGCTTTTGCTGCATGTGTAACTGGCTCTTTAATGCAGGAAAAAAATGCTCTAAAGAAGGAAACTTAAAAACACAAGACTATGCACATGTTTTTCAGAAGTAAATTCCACTGTGTTCACGTGTCTGACTCCCAGGCAAGGGTGTATATAGGATCGCAGCCTTAAATCTGAATACCGGAAACACCGATGTGGACAAGTTTGCAAGGGGAGCACGTAGTTTGAGTTGGCTTATGATGAAATAGCCACATGGTCCTTTTGCTTTTTGCTTAGCCTGCAGCTCACCTCCACAAAGCTGCCTTAAGAGGCTTGTTGGTGGCACAGGAAACATGGGCTAACCTGAGAACTGACAGCCCAGTTAAGAAGTCTCCCCATCAGCTCACCAGGTTTCAAACTCAGCTTAGATCCACTTGACCATACATGCCTTTGTTTAAGGTAACAGGGGGAATGGATGATCTGCTGCTGGCTTAGAATAGGGGGGTGTCTCTACCAGAGATTTACTCTGAGCTGGCTGTGTTTGGAGGTCATTAGGGCTAGATGACGTCGTGGCCATCCAGCAGCCACCCCGGAGCTTATCAGGGAAAAACTGGATTTCTGGAGATTGCTTGAAGTCTAATTCTTTTCCTTAAGTTGGGTTCTCCGCTGTATAGTTGTTGTGTGCCCCAACCCCCACATTGACCTCGGGTATGCTAGCCCTGCCCAGGGGTGTGCTTTTCACTGTGACCCCAGTCAAGGGGTGTTTCCTGTCCCTGTGTTTCCCAGCACCAACCAGTTAGTGTCTCCTCAGAAGTATCTTCCATTGTAGTCAATGAGGCTTGTCCCCTGAATTGCACACATCAGAATTTACAGAGATCCCCCCCGCCGCCAATTAAAATAGCACATTTTAAAGCATCAGTTCTCTTAAGGCTGTAAAGCGGTTTCCCGAAGCTGCAATTCTCCATTGTTTGGTTTATTGCTTTCAGAAATAACTAATTCACAGCTTCGTTCCTGCATTGGGACAGAAAGGGGGCTGGCTTCCCATCCCTTTGTTTCCCCTCCCTGGCTTTCCCAGCACAAAAATATGTGTGCCTACTCAGAAGAAACTCCCATTGTGGTCAGTGAGGCTTGTTCCTGAAATGCGCACTCCCGAAGTTACTGATATTCCCATGAATCTAAATAACACATTTAGAGAGCCTTAATGTCAAAACTTCAAAGCTTCGAGTGATTGCAGTATGGCAGTGAGGACACTGTGTTCCTATAATGATTGTTTATTTAATCACTTAAAGGAAGTAAGTAATGCTGGGTGGGGGGAGAAAGAAGCAGAGTGATTTTTTTGGCCAGACATTGAACGACACCTCCCAGGATTTTATTGAAGGAGAAAGGGGGGGGAGCCTCACTTATTAGCTGAGCAGCCCCTGCCAGTCAGATGATGTTCACTCCAGCCATACACACCCCACCCCCCAGAAGCATCTTCTGTGAAGTGACTTATACTGGTGCGGTGCACTTGCTCATGGAGTCCTGTGCGGACACAAGCACACCAAAGCTGATCTCTTGAAAAAAATCCAGGTAATCCTCCATTCACTTCTCCTTCCGTTGTCGTGGAGAACCCCCCTGGAAAATAGGCATCAAGGCCTATGGGTATCATGTACACATTTCTAAGCAGTGTTAACAGTAAGAAAAAAATACAGAACACCAGGCCCACACCAACCAGAATGAGGAATTTGTGGCATGGTAGGGAATTCTTTCATAATTCCATTCAAGAAAAGTGGAGGAAACATCGCTCTATGTCTGGGGTCTCCAGTGTGTTGCCCATGGGCATCAATGTGCCCGCAGACACCTCTCTTGGCACCCACCAGGCTCTCTGCCCCTCCTGATTTTAATTTTATTTCTTACGATTTTTAAAAATTGTTATTTTTTTAACAGGGATTTTGCCATGGTGCAAAGCAAAGTGCTTCCCTCCAGCACAATCTGTATTTGGGTTGAAAAGAGAGGTTTTGTGTTTTGGAACTCAGACCACACCTCTGCCTTGCACTTGGGTTCTTGGACAAGTTACTTTTTTTTTAGTCTCATCAGTTTGCCTTCTGAGAAATTAGTGTTTTATGAGTGACCACACCCACGCAGCCATTTTATGTATGGCCAAAGCCCTGGGGCAGCCATTTTGTAAGAATGCCCACAACATTCTCTCAACATTCCACATGTTCCCACCAACTCAAAAGGGATGGAGACCTTTGTATGTTATATTATGCCTTGTTGTTCAGTCGTTAAGTCATGTCCGACTCTTCGTGACCCCATGGACCATAGCACACCAGGCCTTCCTGTCCTCTGCTCTCTCCCGGAGTGTGCTCAAGTTCATATTCATTGCATCGGTGATGCTATCTAGCCATCTCATCCTCTGCCGTCCCCTTCTCCTTTTGCCTTCAATCTTTCCCAGCATCAGGGTCTTTTCCAGAGAGTTTTCTCTTCGCATTAGGTGGCCCAAATATTTGAGCTTCAGCTTCAGTATCTGTCCTTCCAATGAACACTCAGGGTTGATTTCCTTTAGGATTGACTGATTTGACCTCCTTGCAGTCCAGGGCACTCGTAAGAGTCTTCTCCAGCACCACAGTTTGAAAGCATCAATTCTTCGGCGCTCAGCCTTCCTTATAATCCAGTTCTCACTAGGGATGTCAGAGAATTTTGCCACGAATCTCGGGGAGGCCAAATGCCAGCGCATTTGGCCCCCCGAAATCGGTGGCGAAACGGTCTGCCCCCCCCCCGGGACTGGACTTACTTTTGGCGAATCTCCCTGGCGGCGGCTCCGGTGGCGGTTCGGCGGCGGTTCGGCGGCAGTGGCTGCGGCGGCCGGTCTTCCGACCAGCTGCCGCCATTTCCAATAAAAAAAACCCCCAAAACAAAAAAAGTGATAGGGTACGTAAAGATTTACGTAGCCTATCACAGCTAGATTTTCAAAAAATACCGTGATAGGCTACGTAAATGTTTACGTAGCCTATCCCAGCTGAGTGAAAAAAAAAAAACTGTGCGTACACAAATGGCGGCGCCCATGGGCGCCACCATTTGCGTTCCTTATTTTGGCACATCTAGTCTACATAAACATTTTCATAGACTAAGATGGCGAAAATAAGGGGAACGCAAATAGCGTAGCGTCTACGCTATTTGCGTTCCCCTTCTTTTCGCCGTAGTCTATGTAAATGTTTACGTAGACTACATGTGCCAAAATAAGGAACGCAAATGGCGGCGCCCACGGACGCCGCCATTTGCATACACGCGGTTTTATTTGTTTTTTTCACTCAGCCGTGATAGGCTATGTAAACATTTACGTAGCCTATCACGGCTGACTGCAGGGACACAAACAGCGGTGGCTACGGCCGCCGCCATTTGCGTTCCCGGCCGGCTGAGATTCACGGCGGGAGGGACGGGGCGCCTCCCCCCCCGGCCAGAATTTCGGGGGGGAGGGACGGGGCGCCTCCCCACCCGCCAGAATTTCGGTGGGAGGGATGGAGCGCCTCCCCCCCACCGCGAAGCAAATTTCGTCAAAGGTAAGTGACTTTCGTATATCGCTAGCTCTCACAGTCATACGTTGCTCCTGGGAAAACCATAGCTTTGATTATACGAGCCTTTGTCGGCAAGGTGATGTCTCTGCTTCTTACTATGCTGTCTAGGTTTGCCATAGCTTTTCTCCCAAGGAGCAAGCGTCTTTTAATTTCATGGCTACAGTCACCGTCTGCGGAGATCTTCGAGCCCAAGAAAATAATATCTGTCACTGCTTCCATTTCTTCCCCTTCTATATGCCAGGAAGTGATGAGGCCAGATGCTATGATTTTACTTTTTTTAATGTTGAGTTTCAAACCAGCTTTTGCACTCTCCACTTTCACCCTCCACAAGAGGCTCTTTAGATCCTCTTCGCTTTCTGCCATTAGGGTGGTATCGTCTGCATATCTGAGGTTGTTGATAATTCTCCTGGCAATCTTAATTCCGACCTGTGAATCATCCAACTCTGCATATAAATTAAATAAGCAGGGCGACAATATACAACCTTGTCATACTCCTTCCCCAATTTTGAACCAATCGGTTGTTCCATGTCCGGTTCTTACTGTTGCTTCTTGTCCTTCTTACAGGTTTCTCAGGAGATAGGTAAGGTGGTCTGGTACTCCCATCTCTTTAAGAATTTGCCACAGTTTGTTGTGATCCACACAATCAAAGGCTTTAGCGTAGTCAATGAATCTTTCCCAGCATCAGGGTCTTTTCTGGTGAGTTTTCTCTTCACATTAGGTGGCCAAAATATTTGAGCTTCAGCATCTGTCCTTCCAATGAGCACTCAGGGTTGATTTCCTTTAGGATTGACTGATTTGACCCCTTGCAGTCCAGGGGACACATAAGAGTCTTCTCCAGCACCACAGTTCGAAAGCATCAATTCTTCGGCGCTCAGCCTTCCTTATAGTCCAGCTCTCACAGCCATACGTTGCTACTGGGAAAACCATAGCTTTGATTATATGAACCTTTGTCAGCAAGGTGATGTCTCTGCTTCTTACTATGCTGTCTAGGTTTGCCATACTTTCTAACAAACATTGACTTAGGGACATGTCATGGACATCATGAATATCTTTGCTGCTGATAGTATAGAGGTGAGGAAGGAATGATAGCATTCCACTTCCTCCCTCCCATTTGCATAGCACTTGCTATTCTTCTATAGATGGCCAGCTTTTCCTATTTGCTTCTGTTTTGTTTCAGGCACCAGTGGCCTAGGCAGATCAGCACAGCACCACAAATAGCTCCACTGTTTTGGCAACAGAAAGCAGTTAAGGTCATTATTATTCATTTTGCTGAATTGCTTGGGGGTGTGTGTGTGTGTGTGTGTCATTTCTGGGCCTGTGTGTGTGTTTGTGAAACCGGCAATAGAATGGAGTTATGGAGTACAGTCTTGCAAATTCCTGGCTGCAGCCTTGTCTGACAGTATAATAAATCACAATCTATTTACATTGAGAGTAAGTTTCCACAGTTCACGTGCCCCCCCAAATCTTAAAAGCAACACCAGTAGTAATAACCCAAGTACAGTCATTGCTTTATCACATGTATTGCAGTTATCTTTGCTCACATCCGCCTTTAAATTTGTTTCCAGTCCTGCAGACACCTCCCATCTTGTTGTCTACAACATTCTAAAAGTGGTAGTCACACATCCCTGAACATGCAGTGATTAAAGATAGCACTGAAGTGTTGTCATAGTTAAATTCTTCTTGATATATTGCTTAGCCTGGATCTCCTTTTTGGGGAACACACAGGCTCTTTTTTTCTCAACAAATGGCTTTTCATTGACAACAGTATTTTGATTGTGGGTGGGGCGGGGCATCTCGCCTTGGTGGCTGAGAGTGAAAATTTGGCTGCAAGGGGATAGCCTTGCCATTTCCCGACCTTTCAGATAAAGACAGCCAGCTGGCTAAATGTGTGCTCCGGTGCAGGAATCATACAGCATGGGAGCCCACAGCCAGCACTGGTTTTGTTTTTTTAAACCTGAAAATAAAACCAACAGTTTCATAAAAACAGTGCAGACGTGGAAGCAGTGTGTGTGTGTGTGTGTGTGAGAGAGAGAGAGAAAGAGAGAGAGAGAGAAGAGAGAGAGAATTCGTTGCACATCACAAGTTATGGCACAGACATCCTGTAGCTAATGCTTGTATAACCACATTCTGCAGTTCCACAAATGCAATGAATGTGCTATCTGAGGTAGGTGTTGCATTTCCACAGATAGAAAATAGCACACTTTAAATGCTCAAAAATGAGAGATGCCCAGAGCAATAGTGGTACCTTGAGGGAAGTTGTGAATACTGGGTGCAACAAATGGGAAATAATTGCACAACAACAACAATTACAGTGCTATCAGTGTACATGGCATCTTACGGTGTTTCATAGAAGATGAAAGGGAACATTTCCAATGTTCTTACATCTAAAGTAGACAATGGGGAAATCAACACAAGGAAAGGAGAGAGAGACAAGGAAAGTAAGGGATGACTGTGGGCCTGGAACAATACACTTACTTAATATTAAGATCTAAAATAGGCATGACATTGTGTGACTGGACTTTGCACGCCTGGTTTTCTTTACCAAAAAGTAGACATGGGGGAAAGGGGGGATTGGGATCAGGACTGCAGAAAGGCAGGGAAAGGACTTTAACTTTTTGCCCCCAGGACATGACAATGCAAATCTAGCTGGGGGACACAGCTGCCTTTTTGCCCCAAAATGGAAGCTGCCATTGGCAACAGAGACCATTATGCACAGTTGGGAATAGGGACTAACGGGTCCCGCCAAAGTTGTGCAACACCCACACACAAACAAATCATGCAGAAAGATTCAGAGAATTGTGATGATACAGGCGAAGTATGGCCACGTGTGCTTTTGGTGTCACAGAATATATTTACCAGTCTGTTTTTAAACTTAGTTTGTTCCTTTCATTTTGCTGGCTCTCAAGACTGTTGCGGGAATTGTCCTGCTATTTTTGTGCTTTGATTTAATAACATTCAACTACAAGTCTGTGATCTGAGGGCATACCCCTAAGGAATAAAGCTGTAAGACTAGAGAGTATAGTTTACTCAGTGTATGATAGCACAACTCAATCCACTGGGTAATTACACAGCTTTCTGCATGGGCATTCAAATAACAGTGCACATCAAGTTCTTTTAATTATTAATTAGTTATTCTAAAACTCTTACAAGATGTAGAAGATGGATAAATGATGTTGCTTTCAATTTGAGGGTGCAAAAAATCTTAAACATAGGCCACCCAACCCTTGAGGGAGAAAGGCAAGGCAGTGTATGGCAAAAGGGGGATCACCATACTCATGGCCGGTCCAGAGTAGGCACTGTTGGGCACCTGCTGAGGGCCCACACCCAAGTAGGGGCCCACTGACAAGAGCCCCCTGGAGCTAGGGATGTACGGAACAGTTACCTGCTGTTCCGGGGGGGGGTCTGCGGGGGGGGGAGGCGATCCGCCCTCCCCCCGGAATCCTAGCCGGCCCGCTCCGCAGCTAGCCTATCGCGTGAAAACCTACAGATGTAAATGGCGTAGCACACACCATTTGCGGCCGTAAAGCCTTTAGTTTAAGCTAAATGCGGCCATTTATGGCTGCATTTAGCTTAATCTAAGACCTTTACAGCCTTAATCTAAGACCTTTACAGCCTCAAATGGCGTACTGGATGCCATTTGTGTTTGGAGTAGAGTCAGCATCAGCCAGTGATATGGCAATGGCGGCCGTATCGCTGGCACTCCGGAGCCGGTGGCAGGCAGGATCCAGCCAGCAAGGACTTTGATGGGAGGCAGAGGTAAGTACTCTATTCCTCCACGGACTCTGGAGGCCGGATTCTTTTGAATCCAGCCTCACTGGGGTCTGTGGAGGAATTCTCCGCCATCCCTACGTGGAGCTGCTCTTCCTCTTCACCATTGCAATCTACCTGTTCCCCTGCATCTTGCTCTGGCCCAGACAACTGAGGTAGTGAGACGGAGGAATAGTAGATGCCACTCTGTCTGCTTGCTCACTCAGTCTCTGTCAAGCAAGCAAGTGGTAGCAATGAGGAGACAGAAGATGAGGAGCATTAGCACTGTGAAGGTAGATTCACTGAGGGAGGGAGCCCATTGAAGGCGCCTTACCCCAAACATGAACCAGCACTGGCCATATTGCTCAATGAGTGTTCCAATACTGGCTCCATGCTGGTGTTGTGATCTGCCCAAGAGATAGCAGTTTACCTAGAAATCTGAGAATGCTGGTCATAAACTTGACAAGTAGCCCATGGGACAAAACGCTCCAAGTAAACAGCTTGCTCCACCAATGTCTAAGGGCTTCTTTACAGGAGGCTTTTATTGTGCGCTTGTGATTGGTCACTCATGGAAGTTTGCAGGTCCCTTACATGATGTTGTCAACCTCCAGGGTCTCTCCTGTCCTTTGTGACCAATATCACGGCTTTTCCCTTAACAGTGAAAATGTGGGATTAAATCTGGGAATATAGTATTGCTGCATGTAAGTATGCAATTACACTATACCACAGTGCCATCTAGTGGCTGTTTAATGAACATATAAAAGTTGCAGACACAGGAAATTTCTGAAAAAAAAGCAAGGGGAAACATGTGAAAAGAAGCCGAACTTGATCCTGCAAAGAATCCGGAAGCAGAAGCCCTGGTAAAGCTGTGGGATAAAAGCATGGTGTAGAGAAGTTCTAAGAGTGGACTGAAGGCTTTTATGCTCCCAAGCAAAAAACAAAACAAACCCAGAAAGGAAGCACCAAAATAGGACAGAATGCAAAAAAAGAGAGAATGTATTCTCAAAGGTGCCAATGAAAAACCCTTTAATGAACCCAGCATGTTTCAGAACCAAGAGCTCCTTTGCCAGGGGTAATGATTCTATGATCTACAGAGAATAATGAATTTAAAATCAACTTCAGTTCCTCAAGGGGTGTAGGCTCTGAGGGTACAGGCTCTGGAGGTCCCAGCTCAGGATTCTTAGGTTCAATAGGCCCTGATTGGATGTGTTTGGACTGTGTCTCAGGCCTGGTGAGGATGCTGGGGTCTGGGTAGTTTTTTAGTACACATCTCTGCCTCTTGTGCCGCCAGTCTGATGGATCCAGCTGGACCCTCCTCATCTGAGATGGAGTCAAAGTCCAGGCTGTTGCTTAAGGTGTGGGGTCCTGACACTGCTGACATCATTGTTCTCACTATTGGAGAGCCAACTGAAATTGTGGGTTTTAATACCAAAAAATGGACAGTTCTGTTTGGTAAGCTAACAGGAGCAAGAACTTAGGGCTTCTCCACATCAGGTTTTTTATCCTGCAACTTGACTGGGACTTCTGCTTCTGGATTCTTTGCGGGATTAAGATGGGCTTCCTCACACGCACTTCCTGTTTTTTTCCAAGAGGACTGGCTTTATCTGCAAGTTCTATAGGTTTCATTATGCAGCCAATAGATGGTGCTGTTGTTATAGCACCCCTTCCTCTTTATATGGACAAATTCAAACCAGTTCTTTTTGTTAGCTCATTATTTCCATTTCACATAAAGCCATGGAAATTGTCGGAAAGCATGAGAGAGGTGCTGGAGGTTGACAATGTCATGTAAAATATCCGCAAAAAAATATCAGTCGTAGGACAAACGCCCCATGTGGAGGAGCCCTTAAACAGAGATGGATAGAGGACACATCTAGTCATGCATAACAGAAGGAAAGAGTTCTGCACATTGCCCAGCTTAAGCAGAAATAGGGCACCTATTAGGTAGGTGTTAGAAGGTGAAGTTTCCATTCTTCTTTGAAGTTCTGTCTAATATGTGAAATGCAGGAGTCATTGGGCTTCCATTCTGACCCGACTGACAAGAGACCCATAAAAAGTAACTAGTTGTATAAGGTAGACACAGTCATTAGATATTGGAGTTGGGGCATATTCATGATAGTGAGCAGAGCCGGTCCTACCATTAGGCAGAGTATGGTGACCATCTCAGGTGGCAAATGATGGGGGGCAGCAGTGGCAGCCTCCTGGCTGTTCCTCATGAACTCTCTGGCTGTTGGAGGACAGAATTATGTACACCACACAACCTGTCCTGGTGGTGGTGGATATGATCCCATCACCAGGATTATTTAAGATTCAACTGCCAGACCAATCAGCTTCTGTACATAGACTGGGGAGGGGATACCATCTTGCCCTTCACCTTAGGCAGCAAAATGTCTTGAGCCAGCCCTGATACTGAGGCATGTCAGCAACAGTTTTGTGCTATTTGTTGCAACTGAAAGCTCAAATGCAGCCTTAAACTAGCACAGCCAGATGCCTCATCCCAAAATAACGCTTTTGAAGTTGCAGAGGCGTGGCGGTGGCTGCTGTTTCAAACTTCTCCATTCCTCCTATCCTCTCTCACAGGCAGCCAGCAAAGCTGCAGGATGAGAGACAGGGAGTATTGTCTTATTTTCTCAAAGTGTTATGTAACTCAACCCCCAAGAGAATTAACTAAAAGGAAGTTTTGAGAAGGTGGTAGTGTTTTCTGGTGTTTTTTGTTTCAGCTTTTGCATGGGCGGGCGGGGGAGGGGGTATTTGTCCCCTAAGGCAAGATGTTAGCAATTAATGAAATGTAAGATAGTCCTGCAAAGATAGTCCTGCAGAGATTTTGGGATTTTGCTAAATAATAGGATTATGTGCCTAATCTGTCTGAAAATTCCAGGTATTAAATATTTGTCACTCCATAACAAAGCAGTCCCAGTTTTCTGCACGGTCCAATATGCAAACCCTCCTATTTATAATGCTACATTCACTCATGGTGAATAAGCTTCAACAGATAATACCAGGAGCAGGCAACCTTTTGGGGCTGTAGGCAACCTTTTGGGGCTCTGGGTACTTTTGGCATTTGAGAAACTGTCCTGGGCACCACTACAAAATGGCTGACATGGGAGGCATGGCAAAGGACAAGTAACCTGCCCAAAAGATGAGTACTAGGCAGAGGTGGGGTCTGAGCCCAACACACTAAACAGATCCTTTGAACCTGCAATTTTCAGCACCTATAGAAATCTCTTTCACAGCAATCCCCGCTGTTGGTAAGAAAATGTTAATTTTTTTAAAGAGTGGGAGGGGTAGAGTACCTTGGTGGATGCCAAGAAAGGTGTGCAGGGGCACATTGGTGCTTGTGAGCACCACATTGCCTTTCCCCTGGATAATACACACCACAATCAGGAGTTTAACTAAAGAAAGCTGAAGAATCTTTTTTTCCAGTCTTGCAGTACATTGCCCCGGTAAACTGCCCAAAAGATAGCACCAAAACACTGAAGACTAAATATATAGAAACTTCACACACCCAATTACTCTAGAGATACACTCACACACACACATACCTACCTCCAAACCAAAATGTTTTGGATTCCCCTATACCAGTTTTCCCTCACATACAGGCATTTGTGTCCCATCCTCCCTCCCCAACCGTCTAGCTGCACTCCAATTGACTACCCCACACAATCAATATGCAAGCAAAGATACTCCCACCCCCATCCCCATCATAAGGCCCTAATTTAACCTTAATAGGTTTGTTGCAGGAGAAAGCTTCTCCCCGTTTTTGTAGGTCAGTGCCCTCCCTCCCCTGTTACTGACAGGGAGAGCTGGTAGCTGTGTCACATACTAGAAATGGGCAATGCTGAAGAAGGGAAGGGCTAAACCCTGCTCATCTGAGAACATTTTTTTTCCAGCAGCAGGGCTCTAAAAATTACAACAGCCCCTCTCAGTGTGTGTTCATTATAGGTGCGGGAAGGGTTTATTTACGCGTGAGCATGTGTGTGCGTGCATGTGCACGCATTCAGCCATTGATCCTGACTTGAAGTCTAAAGCAGTACTGTCCAGCAACAGAGACATCATACGGAGCCGTTGATTGTGTAAATTGACTCTCAGGCTGCAGCCCTAAACACACTTAATAGGAGTAAGCCCCACTTGACACGATAGGAGGTTCAAGTAAGCCTGAATAAGATTGCACTGTCAAAGACAACGGCTCCAAACTTACTCATGACTAAGCCCTATTAAAACCAATGAAACTAGTTAATCATGACTACTGGCATTGATTGATTGATTGATTGATTGACAGCATTTTTATCCAAAGGGAAACAGTTTAGGAAGCAGTCTGCTGGTCTCTTAGCAGAGCAAATGGAATGGCCCCGCTTCCCATCTCTTCCACTGCTACAGCCTGATGGAACAGAGAGCTTGTTGTTTTTTCATAGCTTTCAATGGAATTTTTTTCACAGCTTATCTTTGCCTGACAGGGGCCAATGGAGGTATCCCTCAGATCTCCCTTTTTATGCAAAAGTAATTAGTAATTCTAGAAGGCTGATATCATTCCATACGGGATAACCTGTGGCCTGGATCGCTCCTGAAAAAAACCCTCCCACCACACTATGAGCAGTAAGAACCACTGTGTATATCCCAGAATGCCTGGTTGTTACAAATGTTTGTGGTGGCAAAGGAATGGTGATACCCTGGGCCAGCCTTCAGGCTGAATTCCTGTGAGGACATATATGTAGCTGTCTTGGCATGGAACTATGACCACCTTGGGGGTCCCTCTGGGACTGATATTAAATATTGCAAATTAAATAAACAAAAGTTAATTACAGAGAGCCAGGGCTGACTCCAGGTTTTTGTGAGCCCTGCCACTCTTTCACACTAACACACACTCTCACTTTCATTCACACACACACACACACACACACACACTGATCTGAGGCTCCTGCATTGCATTGCATTGCATTGCTTGAGATGGTGAAGTCCAGCATGGATGGAGAGATACGCTGCCACGGAAACCGCTGAGAAAGCCACTGGAGTCTGCCTAAAGTGCTTGCCACAATCACTATTATTGAGAGCATGAAGATTGTGACACGAAGGGTGGACTCCAGGTGTTTGAGGGCCCTTGGGCAAGACACCTTCAATAGCCCCCTTCTTCAATGGGTCCACCTTCTCCCTGCCATTGTCACCAGTTGCTATTGCTGCTCATTCTCTTTCTCATCATTGCTACCACTTGCTTGCTTGAGAAGCAGACAGCCAGTGAGCAAGCGGGCCATGGCATGGGCTGTTCCTCCACCTCACTACCACCATTACCTGGGCCAGAGCGAGAAGCAGGTGAACAAGCAGGTTGCCATGGTGATGCGGAGCATCTCCAGGGGGCTCTTGCCCATCCATGCCAGCCCTGCCCCTGACCTGCACAGCAGTGCCACTGCCCAGGCAGCGTTAAGCTTAAAGTTGTTGTAATTACTGGCTTGGCTCTGTGAGTTCTGCCACAAGGAGATTCAGAGGAGCCAGACCGGCCTGGAAACTGAGCAGGCCACCAGCCTGCCTGCGATTCAAACTTGCTCTGGGCCTGAGCCTGCAAAATACCAGATGGGGCCAGGCCTCTCCCCTCCCCCTTACTTTTATTTGTTTGTTTGTTTATTGCATTTATACCCCGCCTTTTTTCCTCTTGCAAGGAACCCAAGGCAGCTTACATTATCCTCCTCCTCTCCATTTTATCCTCACAACAACAACCCTGTGAGGTGGGTTGGGCTGAGAGTGTATGACTGGCCCAAAGTCACCCAGTGAGCTTCCATGGCCGAGTGGGGACTAGAACCCGGATCTCCCAGCTCCTAGTCCAACACTCTTGCCACTACACCACACTGGCATATACATGGTTTTTTTTAAGTGTTGTTTTCTAAGATAAAGCAGTGATTTGGGTGCTGGGCTGGGCTGGGCCCCATGCCAGTGCATGAGACCTTGTAGATTCCCAGCTTGCTGACCTTTGATGCCAGTCCTGAGGAGAACAGTGTTGTAAATCCTTTATGTGCTTTTCCTAATTCAGGCAGAGTGTATTAGATTACTTTTGGATTAATAAATACTTTCTCCTTTTAATGTAAGACCATTTTTCTTCATTAAACATTCATAAAATGTAACTTGGATTGAAATACTGTAATCGATTAATTAATCTTCATTAGTAAAAACAAAAAATCAACCTTTCAACTTATATTTAAGGAATAAATATTCTAAAAAGCACAGAATCAAAAGGCAACCCATTTTCAGGATAGCATTCCTGCCCAAACACTTGAAATTAATCGCAGAAGCTCTCATAAAGCTGTGCAGCCTTATCATTCTCCTTAGATGAAAATAACAAATGTTTCCTTGATCTGTCCTACCATCTTGATCTGTGTGTTGTGTCATGCCTCCTGAGTGATACCTAGTGCAGCTGCTTGAAATGGTGATGATGAGGGGATATGGCTATGGACTTTATATATCATGCTATGTAATCCAAGAAGCCACAGCTGACTTTATAGCATGCTCTGACATGAACATCACATGCTTATCTATAGAGTAACAAGCAAAATGAGGCTAGTTCTGATAGCTGCAACAAGGCAGGAGTGCAATTTAAGCATCTTGTATTGGAACATGATTTCCTGGAGTAGGGCAACTAACCCTTAGGAAGTTATAAGTGTTAACAGAAGTGGCTGAATAAAGCAACTGAGTCCAGGGAGTGAAGGGCTTGGCAAACTTTAGAGTCATAAATTGATATTCCCCTAGCTAAGCAGCAGAAGTACAAAACAGCAGAGCAAATCAGGCCAGGCATCTATCAGAATGAAACCACCACTACTACTGCAGAACATACTGAACATGCTAGTTTTTCATACACAAGAAACCCAGGCTAAAAGGAAATGTATTTGGCTCCACCTGGCTGCTTGGAAACATTCCCCTCCCCCGTTGTGACAGCAGCTCTCCGAGCTGTTAATTAGTACAGCTATTCCACTTTTTCCTCCTTAATGGATGTTTTCTGATAAGAAAAAAGACAGAAGCAGCAGTGGGAAAACAAAGGAGGCTTATGAGTTGAAGACATCATCCTTTGGACCTCATCTAAAAATTCCATGAATGTGGCAGGGCGATGGTGTGATAAAAGCCCTGCCTGGAAGTAGCCTCTCTCACCAGCAGCACAACATGAGGACATTAGGGTGTGTCAGACAAGCTGCTGTTGTCTCATCTTTTGTAATATGGACATAATCATATTGACCTACGCAGGTCCATAACAACCTACACAGTTGTTATAATGATGACTAAACATTATGCAAGGTGCTTTGAAGCTATCCAAGGTTTCATCCAGCTCTGTTTTCATGGTTTTTATGTTCCTTTTATATTGTTACACACAATATAATCAGCTATTGGGCGGTATAGAAATTAAATAAATAAATAAATAAAATAAAGTGCAGAGAAGCTTCAAGGGGAGCACTTACCTGGCTTTGGCATCCTTTGGAAGATCGCTGGAGACTGAAGGTGTTTTTGCAATATTTGCATTAATTTACAAATATACAAGTTGAGCATAGGTGGAAGCAGACAGCATAACACATCTACAAGGCAGCAAATCCACTGCCATCCATCAGAACCCCAGAGACACAGGCAATCTATCACCTCTTTTTCATTCTCCAAGCTGCTGTTTCCTCTGTTTTGTTGTCCAAACACTTGCTTTTATTGTTCTCTTCATCCACATAGATCTCTCTTACATTATTCTTAGTGCAAGGGGGAAATCGTTTGAGACCACTCCAAAATCTTTTGATGTGGAGCAGTATATAAATATTGTAAATAAATAAAATAAAAATAAGGGGGAGCTATGCCAAATGCTACTGTCCCCAAACTCTGGTGGATTTCTTCCCATTCAGAAAACTCAAGGAAGATCCAGCTATTCCCTGGCTTTTGAGCCCTGCACCACACCGCCCTGCCCTTCTGAGCCATTAGCTAGCAATCTGCTTTTTAAAAGGTATGGCCAGGTCAGCCTTCATAACAATGCTATTCTGTTGTTGTTAGTTTATCTTGAATTGCATTTTAATGGTTATGGTAAACCCCCTGCCTTGGGAGTCTTTTAGGTGGAAAGGCCTAATAACATAAGAAGAGCCCTGCTGGACCAGACCAAGGGCCCAACTATTCCAGCATTCTGTTCACACAGTGGCCAACCAGCTGCCTGTGGGAAATGAGAAAGGCCATAGTTCAGTGGTGGAGCACCTACTTTGCATGCAGACAGTCCCAGGTTCAATCCCCGGCATCTCCAGGTAGGGCTGGAAAAACTCCTGCCTGAAACTCTGAAGAGCCTCCAATAGTCAGTGTCTACAATATTGGGCTAGATGGAGTTGGTGGACTAATGGTCTAATTCAGTATAAGGCAGCTTCCTACGTTCGTAACCCACAAGTAGGATATGAGTGCAATAGCACCCTCCAGAGTGCAATAGCACCCTCAAATCTTCAAATTTTCGAATCTTCGAAGATCATGCCCGACTTAGGGGGGGGAAAACGTGGAGAAGCCACGATTCTTCAAAGATAATGCCTTAATTAAAAAACACACAGCCGAAGCAGGGGATAGAAGGAGGGTAAAACTTAATCTCATTTGAAGGGATAGAACAACCCCCTGCTCAATGCAGGAAGCCTGATTCCCAGGTGATCGCCCATCCAATTACTGACCGGGGCTGACCCTGCTTAGCTTCCGCGATCAGACAAGCACGTGCACATCCAGCCCTTTGCTTGTTGCTGAGGAAACACTGAGTGCTGAGGAAGCTATGCGATCAGTAGCTGGAAGACGACATGGGGCCATCGAGAGCTGTGAGCGTGGTGGGCGTGGAATCAGCAGAAACAGGAAGAGTTTCTGATCCTCCAATGAGAGCTTCCGTCTTTAAGAGCAGGAAAACAGCACAGCGCTCGAGTGTGAACCGAGCTCGCGCATTCGATGAAGCACCGCAATGGGGAAAATGGGTGAGTGTGGATAATCACGTTTTAGCGCGAGAGCGTTTAACTCAACAGGACACCGAATGCATTGCGATGGTGGCCGCAATGTAGATCGGCCCCAAGTGTCTGTTGTCTGTTCCTGTGCTTTTTATGTAAATGGTTTTTAATCTCTGTATATTGTATTTTTAATGTTTTTAATCTCTGTAAACTGCCCAGAGAGCTCCGGCTATTTGGCGGTATAGAAATGTAATAAATAATAATAATAAAAGTGAGGCACTAGAAGCCAAGCTATAGGGATGTTGTTGCAAATAGAATGACTGAACGTTCAGAACCCACTGGAGGACTGAGCTTCTCTTATGCACCATTAGGCAGGAGAGATTTTACTATTAATAACAACAGCCAGCAGCAACGAGCACAGTTGGGTCATAAAAATGTGACACTAAATTTAATACAATCAGTCCAGAGCATTATGGTTGATAAGTTTTTCTTTTTTAAAAGGGGGAGTTGAAAGGAGGGAGTGGGGAAGGGAAGCCAGCCCTGCTGTTGAAACTGAAGAAAGGATTTCATGATAAAAATAGTGACCAGGCTTCCCTTTCCCTTCAGTATGATTAGAACATACTGTACTAGAAAGATCATCAGGGCTGTACACGTCACCCTGTTTTCCTGGCTCTTACATGTTACTGTCAATTATACTCCCTTCAAATTCCAACAAGATTTTAGGCTCTTCCCTCCTCCTCCTCCTCCTCTTCCTCCTCCTCCTCCAATTGTTGCTGCATCTGCTTGTTCCATCTATCATGAGTTCCATCCATCTCTGTTCTAAGTATCTTGCAGGAGAAGGTGCACTCATTGTTTAGAGATTTGTTTCTAGGTTAAATCTCCGCTGAATTCCCAAGGTAACTGCCAGCCTGAACGTATTTCCATGCTATAATTAGCTCATAGGAAGGTGCTGACAAGCACGGTTAAGTGGTCTGTAAAGCACATGGTAAATATCAACAGTCACTGTTTCCCTTTTTCTTTTTTCTTTTTGGGTGGGTCCAAATGGCCCCCACTGTACTTCATTCAATAGATTTTTTTTTGTTTCCTTTGCCAATTAACATTTCCCAACAGTTTATACAGGAAACCTTCATTTTAGAATAACCTCTTAAATCTGGAGAGGATTCAGCATTTACTCCTTGTTAGCAGTACACTACACATGATGATCTTAGTGACCGGTCATTTTGTGCAGCAATTTTCTGTGTTGCTCTTCAGCCCTGAAACCCAAGTTAAACACACACACAAACACATTCATATGCAAAAGGTCCAATTGTGCACAAAATATGTAACCAATATATTAAAAGTGCAAGAAAAACATGCCCTTCTCATGAATGGGGTTTTAGATTAGCCACAGCATAGATGAGGTCGTATGCAAAAGAAGTGAGTGTTTTTTTAACAGCAACCACATATGATGTACCAAATCTACTCAGTATTATAAACCGGATCAGTTAAACAATGTCCATTATTTCGGGCTGCATATACATGTTAAGGGCCTGACCCACAACTTTGCTGTGCCACACAGCACTACACATGACCTCTTCGTCAGAGCAGCATCCCTGGAAGAAGCATGGCAGAAGGTCCTAGATGTCACACGGCCTATGTGCAGCTGTTTGCTGGGACTGAGGGAGGATCTGTGCAGGGCCCTGCAGTGTTGTGTGGCACATGGAAGTTGTCAAGCGCAACTTTGCAAAATCTACACATTTGCAAGGAATATTGCCTCAATATCAGGGATGTTGAATCACTTCAGCCCAAGGGCCAAATTCCATTTGGAGGAAGCTTTAGGGGGCTGCATTCCAGTGGTGGGCGGGGCCAAAGGCAAAGGGGGCCGGGCCAAAAATACCAGTGTATTGTGGCTTAAAGCTGTTATTGCCAGTAACAAAATCTTAGAAGAGAGATTTCAAACTTTTAGAATGGGGTGGATGTGGAACCACTCCAAAGCCGGGAAAGCAGCAAATGGTTGTAGGTTGGGGAAAGGGCATGGCCATCTGGGGAACCCTGGAGGGCTGGACTGGGACACCAGGAGGGCCAGATTTGGCCCACGGGCCTAAGGCTGATCACCCCTGCTCTAGCCACAAGCCTTAGATTCTGCAGGGGTGTGGATCATGGGAAATGACTTCTAATGCAAGAATCTAGTAATTTCTAGTATTCAAATTTGCAAAGGAAATTCTGAAAATATATGAACAGTTTACAGCTTCTTACTAGAGCTTCAGGACAGGAAGCATATAGTTCCCAGTGGCCTGGGCAGAGGTTGTCCAGTCTTCTCAGCACAGCTTTCTCCCCAGAGCTTCCTGGCCCCTTGTCCCATGTCAGCCCCATGGCTTTCTTTGCCCAGATCCAAAGCTGACATCAGCACCTGGCATTCAAGCAGCTGCTGGTGCCCCAGTGCCCCAGCAGGACACACTGCAGATGCCTTCCCTGGGGCCCTCAGTCTGGGCAGCAGTGTGAGCGTGCTTACAGGTGAAGGGCTCCTAGTGCTAACCATCACAAAGGCATAGTGCAGCTGCTCCACTTTTTTTTTTCCTTAACAGATTTTCAGTGTTAGGAAAAAAATGGAAGAAGTGATGTTAAAGCCTGGGAAGGTTATGAGTAGACGACAACATTGTCTGGACTGCCCCCCCCCCAATAAACCTCCATGAATGAGGCAGGGGGATGGCATCATAAAAGTCTTGACCGGAAGCACCTTGGCATTAGCCAAGCTGACCCTCGTGTTCTGTTTCCCCCCCTTCTGTTAGCACCATCCTCAAGAAGGGTATTCTCAGGTGGGGTGTGTGAACTACCAAACACCCAGGTACTGGGAGTTCAGATTCTCTCTTTGGCAACTACACTTTGGGGGTGAAAATATAATCAGGGCAGCCCGACGATCCTCTGGGGTGGAATGCATTCAAATTAAGCAAGCCGATCCAGATCCTCATAATTTATTCCAGTCCCAGAACTCTGCCCCACAACCCATTCCACAATTCTATATCGCTGCCAGTTGCCTGCCGTGCATCCTAGCCCTAACAGTAGACGGCTTTCGAGTAGTCTGTTCCACGAACTTGAGTTCAGCTGCTCACTTCGCTGCGGCTGCCACACTCACCCAGAACCCTTTTCCCTCCTCCCCAAAATGCAATCTCATTTAACTTCAGAGAGAGAGCAAAATATTTCACCAGCTGCTTGACCACCTGGTGCAAAGACGAGCTTGGGGCAAAAAGAACAAAGATGCTGTGTGGGTGGGGTGGGGGGGATCAACTGCTGATGTGCAAAAAGAGAGAGACAGAGAGATGGCCCCTCCTTGTCAGCCGCCATGCTAGCAGTGAAAGAACAAAAATAATGATGTTATGCTGCACTAATACTGCAGCACAGGCCCAGCCTCTTGAGCATCTAACTAAGCGAGGCAGCACGTGCTATGCCTAGCGATAGAAAACTCACATGGTTCTAATGACGGAGGTAGACAGAATGCCCTGCGGTCCTGACATTCCATGGCTCAAAATAGAACATCTTCAGCTTGGCCCCAAATATACTGATGTGAAGCCCAGGTAGTGGCTCCAGACAGAATTCCAAAGCCAGCATTTCCTCCTCCCCGTCTTGCCCTCCTGTGTGAATCACCATGCTCCTTTAACCCTTTAGACACTGACAGTGGAATGCACGAGCCAAACTTCCCACCTGAGCAGCTTTCTATTGCACAGCTAAGGCAGCAGCAAGAGGATCAGTCAGGAGGATCAGTTTCCCCACCCGCTAGTGTTAGAGCAAGGGCATGAATCAGCCCTCTATGCAGCGAGCCGCTGTGTTGCGGTTGGGTGAGCGGAGCGTAGGCTGAAGGGCTGCTGTCGCCATTCAGTTGTCCAGTAGCAACCACAGGAAACAAAGTTGGCAAGGGCTGGACATCCATTTCGCAGACGCAAAGCAATTACAGATAACTGAAATTAAAAGCAGTGTTCTAGAACACTGGCTCCCAGATTTTTCGCGGAAGACTCATTAACGCCTTTGTTTGGAACCCACTTATCGGCTGCCATTTCCCTAAAGTGGAAATTGTCCTAGAAATTGCACAGATACTTATCTCCTTGTGCCTCATTATTTATTCCTAACAACTTCTACTGATAATCCTAGTACAGGGGTGCCCTCCATATGTTTTGGACTACAACTCCCGTAATCCCATGCCATTGGCCATGTTGGCTGGGGCTGATGGGAGTTGAAGTCCAAAACATCTGGAGGGCACCAGATGCCTACCCCTGACCTGGTGATTAATCCTCAAAGAGGTTCCCTTGAGCCAATAGTAATTCACTAGATAGATAGGGAAACTGTTCAGTATTGCAGAACTGTCCTTGTCTTGTCAAAAAAAGTTTGCATGGAACCAGAGATCTGTTAAGGGTGTTGGGAGCATCTCTTTACAGAACTAAATATATCTGAGTGGAATCCTAACTGGTGGCTGTGTATTTTTAGCACACACCATGTGATATGTCTTTGAGCTTTTAAGCAGCCTGGAAGAAGGTGATAGAAATAAACCAATGATGATGATGTTATACTTATCATATGGAGCTGCCACAGCATCCTACAAGGTCTTTAATTCTATTAGTCACTTCTGGCTGTACAAAAAGCAAAAGAAGCCATGTTGGTCTATAAGGGAAAAAAAAATCTGCACACACAAAATATCACAAAATAGTGAGCAACGTTTTGAGTTTTCCAGAACTCTTCACCAGGCTGGATCTAGCAAAGTGAGGGAAGCGGGGAAGATGGGAGAGAGAAACCTGGATTGATGGAGAAGCAACACTTAATCTTAAAACAGAGGATGGGAGAGAGACAGCAGATGTAATTGGACTACACTTTCCTCAACATGGTGCCCTCCATATGGTTTTGGACTACAATTCACAGCATTCCTGACCACTGGCCATGTAGCGGAGACTGATGGGAGTTGTAGTCCCAAACATCTGGAGGTCATTGGGTTGTTTCAGGTTGCTCCTGGCTGTCTTTCATAACTGAAACTTTACTACACACGGCAATTAATTGCTGTATCTATTTTCAGTTTCCTCGCAGAATTGAGATCCAAGCTGTACACAAAGAACTTTTCCTTTCCTGCTTTTCCACTACATAACCTCTAGGTGGCACTGTGCTATAATGGAATAGTGCAAATTCCCAAGTAGGAAAATACTGTCGCAATTGCGCAATAGAGGATAGAGCACTTGCGTGATAACACTAATGCATGATAGAGGCATAGAGGCATGAAAGAAATCACCCATCCAGAAATGAAGCAGTTCAAACAACACACCTACAAAGGGGTTTTCAATGTCACTAGGTCACTATCATACACATGTCTAGCAACAGCTATATCCTGTATCTCTCACTAAGTCATTATTGCGCATCAGCACTAACGCCTGATAGTGACAAAGTGAGATAGTGGTTTTATAGGGGGGGAAATAAAAAAAACAGTTGGCAGAATTGAGGGAATTGGGCATAACGTGGGGAAGGGGTGTCCTCAGAAGTAACTCCCATTGTGGTCAATGAGGCTAAGCTTCCATCCATTGCTTTACGGGAGTATCAGGGGAGGGAAAAAGGAGAGTCTTCTTATTGCTGAGCAGCCCTGCCAGTCTGATGATGTTTACTCCAATCCCCCACCCCACCTGGAAGTAAGTTCTGTGAAGTGACTTACACTGGAGCAGTACACTCACTTGTAGAGCCCTGCACAGACCAAAGTGCACCAAAGCCTATTCCTTGAAAAAAATCCGGGTAAGCCTCCCTTCACTTCTCCTTCCATTGTCGTGGAGACAGGATTCTGGTGTTCGCGAAGGTTTGTTATATATATAATACACAGAGAGAGAGAGAGAGACCTACATTCACACATACACATGTTAAAAAAAAAAACACCAGAATGATGTCTCCTGCTGTAATGGTACAAAGGAAAGTTCTCAGCTCCTAAAAGAGGGGAAATAGAGGACAATTTTTAAAAGTTTTTAAAAAGTGTGTATTGCTCAACACCTGTGTTGTCACAAACATTAGCCAGTGGGGCCTGTGATGCTTACAAAAACTCTGTGCATATAACATTTTCAAGGGCGCTAGTAGTTGGAAAGAATTACATTTCCCCAGCACGAGTATACTGCATTTTTTTGCTGGGAATATGCAGTTCTCCCCCAGCTGGTGTACTAGCAGTTGCAAAAATGTCTGGATCTCAATAAGGACTGTGCACTCTTTGAGCAATAGACCTGCCATCTGAGATGACTGGCACAGGCTCTGCAACATCAAACCTGGAGACTTCACAGCTTCATGATCGCACAGAGTATTGTTCCAGGCTATTAGGGCAGGATTACATGCCCAGAATTGGGGTTAAACATAGTGACATCACATCTCTGTATATGTTACCCATACTCTCTATTTCTTTTCTTGCAAGGAAGAACAGCAGAGTAGATGAGCCACGAAAGATGTATCCACTCTCAGGGCTTCTCCACATTAATGGAAAATCCTGCTGCCTTACTGGGTCTTCCTGCTTCCGGATTCTTTGCGGGATTACTATCAGCTCCATTACATAGATGACTACATGGTTTGAATGGAAACCTTCTGTTTCTGCATGTTTCCTATGTTTTCCTTTAGACAGCATCATCTAGTGGCTGAAATATAACACTACAGTGGCATTACATGCTACCAATTCTGCACATTAAAAAACAACAACCTGATTTAGTCCAGTGTTTTTTCAAGTAGGATAAACCTGGAAAAGCACGGGAGGGGCCCTGGATGTTGATGACGTCATGTAATGGACCCGCAAACTTCCGTGAGTAGCCAGTCATGAGTGTACAATACACTGCTGGTGTAGAGAAGCTCTCAGTCTTTTCTCTGTGTGTGTGTGTGTGTGGGGGGGGAGTCCATAGTGCTTTCTGATCTATCATGTAGGACAGCTTCCTCCAACTTGGGACTCTCCTGATGTGTTGGGCTGCAACATCCATAATTCCCAGCCAATATGGCTATTGGCCATGCTGGCTGGGAATTATGGGAGTTGCAATTCAACACATCAGCTGGGCACTAGGTTGGGGAAGGCTGATACACAGGAGCTCGGATATGGGACTAGACCGCTATGGCCAACAGGTTGAAGGGGCCCATGAACAGCTTGTTGATACACTTATGACACCAGGAGCAACATCTGCATAATTTTAAATCATTTAGTCACTTGGTAGTAAGCAAACATCTTAGATTCCATATTATATGTAGGATTTTAGGAAACATGGGAAGGTGCCTTATACTGTCAGACCCTCAGTCCATCTAGCCCAGTATTGTTTACACTGACTGGCAGCAGCTCTCCAGTTACAGGGGGTCTTTCTCAGCCTTCCCTGGAGATGCTGAGGATTGAACCTGGGACCTTCCTCACGCAAAGCAGCTGCTCTACCACTGAGCTATGGCCCTTCCCCAAATCCCTATAATCATAACAGTCTCAAATTGTAGAACTGTCGGATTGTGTTGATCCTGAAGACCATTTGATCCAATTCCCTGCTTTAAGCCAGGATCCTTAATTGTTATCAGGCTAAATCATTTTCTGATTTATACAAGGAATGGCAAATCTGACCCAGGTGAAAATTCCTTCCTGACCACAAATATGGCAATCAGTTAGATCCTGAGAATGAAGGCAAAACCCATCTGCATAAGAAATTGCAGCTTGTGGTTCAGCAATGGTATTGTTGAGAGTATTCTGGGCCAGGAAAGCCAAAAGCTACAACAGACTTCGAACTCTAAATTGAATCATGAAGTGAGCAGCGATCCAAAAATGTGTTAAAAATATGTGTGAAACACTCCAGATTTCTCTCTCACGCTAAAACAATGAATCTGTGTGTGTCCAACATCTTCTGCTCAGAGCATTCCAAAAATATGTAACAAGGCTGAAGCACCATATGTAGAAAAGGGGGGAAGAAGAAGAGCAACTTGACCAAAAAGACAACGGTTTTCACTTGAATGATGACAGACTAGACTGAACTGAACTGAACTACACACACAGAGAGCGAGAGCGAGAGCGAGAGAGAGCAGGGCCCTGAAGTCCCCTCTTCAAGACTAGCAGGCTCCCCATACAGCCTAATAAGATGCCCACAAAATTTGGAAAAACTCTGACATAATGTTAAGAAAAGCAGCTTTTCTCTTGTTCTCCCTCTACACATACACACACTTCCTCAATATATTTGCTTTGCGCTTACTTGAGAGTAAGCCCCCATACCTGAGAGTAAGCCCCATGGCCATGAGGCTTATTCTAGTCATATAAAAGGGTTACTATTTTAACGGAGGTAGAAAAAAAAATATCATCACTGTTGTCCATATATGATATATTATTTATTTATTTATTTATTTGATTGATTGAGTGATTTAATTAAATTTAATTAATTGATTAAATTTATTTATTATTTAAATTGATTGATTGGATGTATAGTCTAATTCATCCCAAAGGCTCAGGGCTGGTAACAATATCCTAATCAATCTACTTTATCTTTCCCTGGTGCTGGTCACTAAAAGACAGTTTGAATAAAACATGTCTTCAGCTGCTTCCAGAACATGCACAGACTTTGGTGTTTACAATATATGTGGTACTTTACAGAGAATCATAAGCAAAAAAAGTCAGGTCTCTGCCCCTAGAAGCTTACAATCTAAATTTAAAATAAATTTGTAATCTAAAGTTACGTAGCTGTTTGAAACTTAATTTTTGATTATACAAGCTATTATTATCATCATTATTATGGTCTCCTTTTTCCTCACACCATTTAGATATAATGTGCCTTTAGGAAGTAAGGGTGTGGAGATGTGAACGGCCTAGACCCTTGACCTCCTCTTGAACATATGCTCCCATTGTTTTGTACCTCTTATTAAAAAACACACATAAAGCTGATTTACATACCCTTAACTGAGGTTTGTTTATGGTGGGGGGCCTCATTACAGCACCACCCTTAAAACTCCTGATGTTTAAACTTGTTCTTGGCAGTTCTCCAAACTATACCCCAGTACCAGCAGCCAGAGCCAGCTAGAGCACCATCCTATCCCACTCCCACAATCCCAGGGCAGGAAAGGAGAACAGGGCCACACCAGCTCCCTCAGTAAGTGTGCTTAGGATTGGTGCCTTTTTGTGCTTTACAATGGGGTGGGGGGTGGGGCTGGAGAAATGTTATGGAAAAGTTTATTTCACATCTTGATGAACATGAAAAAGAGGGAGGCAGATGGGTGGTGCAAATGAGAAGCAAGATGATGTCTTGTTCAGCTATTGAATTATTAATATTCATTGTAAGAGTTGGCTTGTGCCAGTTTTTAGGATTTATCACACAGTCCTATGCATGTTTACTCAGAAGTCAGTCCCACTATGTTCAATTGCCAATTGGGCTTTTTCCCAAGTAAGTGTGCACAGGACTGCAGCCTTAGCTGCCTTCCCAAGATCTCTGTAAATTTAATTCGAAATAAACACACATTGGATTGTACTGTTAATTCTTGAACATTAATTTCTACACTAAGCAGAATTGCCAAATACAACCTGCTCTGTCAGCTACACTTTTTGGTACAAGGTTGGCATGTACCTGGGCAAACAAACCCGGTGGAGAGAAGGGAAACAGAAAAAAAACAGTTGGGGGGAGAGGAGAAAGAAGGTAGGGGTGTGTGTGTGTGAGAGTGTTTCAATCCAGCTGGGTGTGTGGATGTTTCTCTTGCGGGATGGGAGAGATATAATGAAGAAGCTTAGGAAAGGCTAATGGGTAATGTTGGGGCGCTAAGGGAGTGTGCAAGGGGGCTGTTTAAATGAGAAAGGATCTGTCCATGAGGGCTGAATTGAGAGGGTGAAAACTTCCATAGAGGATCATATTTTGAAAACCTAAAATGTTTGTGTTTGAGTGAGTGAGTGGGTGAAAAAGATTAACACCCCTGCATTTTTTCTCAGACATCCCATTGAAATACCACTGCCTTACTCTCAGCTTCACTGTTTTTGGATTCCAGTTGAAGGCGGTATATCTTACAAGGTTGTACACTCTTAGAAGGCGGCGTGGCTGTGAGGGGGCATGGCTGTGACTGTCACAAAGGGACCCTGTAGTTCTGAATGTGCTGCTACACTACTGGTCACCAGCATGTGAGGGGGTGGGGAAAGAATCCACAATGGGTTCTTTCGCCCCCACAGTTTTCTGAAACTGGTCACTATGTGGCTCGTTGTGGGTTATTTAACCCACAATGAGCTGTGCCACCCATGGGTGCAACTTTGCATATCTAATCCCCACTTGGGGGTAGTCGTGTCGTGCGAACCAGTAAGCATGGGTTATGTGAGGGTTAAACAGCCCTCACATAACCCATGGTCTAAGATGGACTTTCCGATGTCTCTTGGCTTCTCCTATTCTGGCTGATCCCTCAATAGTATAATTGCTTGCAAGTGGCTCTGCTTATCTCAGAAAGAGCTTCTTGTTCATTAGCTCCATCTGGATCGCCAAATATGACATGGTTTCAATTGGACAAATAGTTGCTGAGCAATATTGAGAAATTCTGGAAGGTTTTCCCCCTGCAAATGGCTTGCCTTTTGTTGAATCAAACAACTTTAGAACAGACAGCTTTAAAAGCCTCAGAATCTGTCTCTTTCGCTTCGGTAACCAAATCAATTACACATTATTTTATAAACTAGTAATGGAGTTTAGATATATTTCTTTCTTTCTTTTTCATTTTTCTTTTTTATGGCTTCATAACATCTCATTCTGATTTGATGGCTGGAGAATGGACACACTTATGAGGTTATGTTTCAAGAATATTCATATTACCAGTGGTATTTCACAAGTTATTAACCTACCGTAGCAGCAGTTTTGAGACCACACTTTACTGGAGTTGTTACTGATGGCTGAAAACTGCTTTTGTGTGTTGCAGCTAGATTGCCATTTTTCTGCAGGCACTAATGCACCTGGGTGGTACAACAGCCATCATTCCACTTGGATTCCTTCAATAGATTTTGTGGACTTCCAGTTCTATTGGTTTTGTGGCAGGAATCAACCACAGTTTTTCATATGGACACTTGTGACTTTTGTACTATGATGATTCATAACAATCCTGCACATTAGATCCTTTTATATCAGGGGTGTGCAACTGGTGGCCCTGGGCTGCTCCCAGTGCAGACTGCAAAGCCTGAACCACCCGACCGACTCTGCCACAGCCCAGCTGACCACCAGCCTCTTCCCCCAGGCCCTGCCCCCTCTCCTGTCAGGGAAAAGCACTTATCTACTGTCAGCATCTGATTGGAGAGAAGAGCTTTTCCCTGTTAAGCACTGAAGGAGGCTGCCTTCTCCAACACAAGTCCGCCTGTACACTGAGATCATCTTCAGTGGTCTTCCTCGGGGTGCCTCTGTCACCTGAGGTGAGGTTTGTGGTTATGGTGAAAATGACTTCTCAGTGGTGGCACCCCTCTAATGGAATGCCCTCTGCTTCTCTGAAGCCTTTTTGGCACCAGGGCCCCATCTACATGGCACCGCTTTGGCCCCCCCACCCCATCGCAACTGCGCAGCAATGTGGCTTCGAATCGCCATACTCTGCAATACACTCGTGATGTACCGCGCACTTCCCTAAGAGACTCACCGTGCCCTTTTTTTTTGCCATTATACTGAAATGCACAGCTTTGCAGTCCAATGAGTGTAGGGGTGCGAAACTTCAGTGGCTGTTTTATATTTGAGGGGCTCTGCTGTGTCTATGTGACCCTATTTTAGGTAAAAATTGGGTACTTTGTGCTCCTTCATTTCCTCAGCATCAGTTTGTTAGTTCTCCAGCCTGAGACTCTTGCAATGGTTCACGCTCACAAGCGTGAGAGCTATGTGCCTAGCCATCACTCCAAAATGGTGGCTGGAACAATGTTGTTCCTCCCCCAAAACCCCCCTCCCCCAGCCCTTGGGTACTGAGTCCAAAAGCAACCGTTGCGAAGACATGAAGCTGTAAAAATGTGTGAAAGTGTGATTAAATAAATGATAACGTCCCTCTGTGCCTCTGTAACTGCACAGCTGCAAAGGGATAGGGGAGCAAAGCGGCATCACAGAGTGACGCAGGCACTATTCACATCTACAACATGCCCACTGTAAGATGCGACGTCAGTTTGGGGAAGGAACAGATGGCCCGCAACCGTGGGGGAACCCACAGCAAACCCCCAAAATCACAGTAAAACAAGTCCTTGGAACTTTGCTTTTTCCAGGCGAAAACCACGGATGGCTGCAAAGTCACGACTGCATCATCTGTCATGAGGGACCTCAACTCGCACCTGCCCCAGAGTAAAAGCCCAGTGTATATGGGGCCCAAGCCTTTTAACTCATAGTTTTATCCATGCTGTTTTACACTGATTTTATCTGCTGTCTTTTGACTCCATCATTGTTTTTTTAATTTTTTAATTAATTTTTATTGTGAGTTTTAACAAAACAAAACAAACAGAAAACATAACAAAACCAAAAAAAATAAAAATATAACAACATATTCTAAAATCCTAAGTTTCAAATATTACAATATTCTAGGGAGAAAAAAAGGGAGATAGAATAGGTTACACATAAACTTCAGTAAAAGCAGACCACATATCCAAATATAAGTCCATTTGCAAGTTATGGCTACATACCACTCTTTCAAATGTTGCTAGCGTTGTTAAGTCTTCAATCCATTGCATTATAAGCGGTGAAGTTTTATCCTTCCACTATCATAGAATCAGTCTTTTAGCAACCAAAAGGGCGCGAAGGATCCATTTATGCTGACCATGTGTTACATTCCAAAAAACAGGTAAGTAATTTAAGAGAGCATTTACATCAGTAAATTTTAAAGAGCTTTTCAATAGAAAATTTATCCGTATAATTATTTCCTACCAAAAGGAGGCAAATATTGGTCAATTCCAAAACATATGAATAAGGGAAACTTTAACTGCATTACACCTCCAACAATTAGCTGAGTTTGACAAACCTTTATTAAAGAGACATTATGGCATCCAACAGACGCGAAACAAAAGTTTTTTCTGAATAAGGCTTAACCGAAGATCCATAGATATCCGATATAGACGCCAAAACAATGGTCCATTGATTAGACAAAACAGGATATTCCAGTTCCCTGTTCCATTTCTGCTGTAGACCACGTGTATCATATTTATTCATTGATAATAAGTATTTGTAAATATGCATCGTGGGTCGATATATCTGGTCACCTTCAATAAGCGTTTCCAATAGCAAAGGAGACTCCGAAGCAGTAAAAGCAGCAGGACCGAATCTAGATACTAACAAATGTTTCAATTGCAAGTACTGCCATTCTGCTGTAGCAGGCAAATCAAATTTATCTCACAAAGTTGAAAATAGCAAAATCTCATAATCAACACCCAAAAGTTGATGCAGGGTGAAGATAATTTTATCTGTCCAGGTCTGCCTCCAGAACATTTTCTTTCCAATTCTTAAATCTGGATTTCCCCATAAAGTCAATTTGGCATGGGAAAATGGGTCAAATATGCGCCACACACTTCTAACTGCCAAGATTGTGGGAGGAGCTCTGTCTGCCTTAATATGCCAAGAATCTAATGCCATCCATTTAGAAAGAGGCTCTGGACAGGAAGATTTATGATGGCATAAGCTTTCATGGACTGGAGCTCACTTCATTAGATGCACAAAGTATTATGCTGAGTTGCAAGTATACATACAGTACACATGGTTTGGGAAAGGGTGAAACTGTAAGCAGTAAGGTCAGAAGGAAATGGAACACAAAAAGATGATAATTACAGTGATAATTACCTTATTCATGGTAGCCATTGACAAAACAGCTGTTCGATGATAACAGCATCTTTGCATTGGGGAGCTGAGTAACACAAGCAGTGTGATTGTAAAAAGTCTTTGTCCCTATTCAAGCCACAGCAGATAGAGTTGAAGTTCTTTATGAATTATACTTCCAGCTGTTTCACACTGGAATCTGTCCTTGAAGTTCCTTTGTTCAAGAATGGTCAGCTTGAGGTGAGTGACAGAGCGCTCTGGGAGGCTGACATGTTCCCCACTGGGGGGGGGGGGTTAATATTGCCATTCTGATGTCAGATTTGTATCTGTTTATTTGCACAGAGACTAACCTGTTTGTCCTGTGTAGAACACAGACAGACACTGCTGGCAAAATCATTTTCAGAATCCTCCCCTTCTTTTGGTTGCACTTTCCCCATTTTTATTCACTCCTTATCAAAGGCAGAGGCACCACTCTGTAGCTGGGACTGAAAGGCCACTGCTGCCTCGGTTCTGGAAGTCACATAAGGCTTGGTTCCCCCAGTCACAGCTGCCCTGAAACAGAAATAATTTGCCAAGGAAGGAGGATTACAAAACAGGCTGAGCTGACAGGAGAACCCACGACCTCCAAGTTCCCAGGATAATGCCCTGGTCAGTGCACCATAATGCCTTTTTTGAAAGTTAAATCTTAATAATTTCTGCTGTCCTGGATAGATAAGAGGCAAGTGTTCACCTTCAAGACTTCAGAGACATTCTGAATTGTATTGCTGTACAGTAGTAGTCTAAAGTCTTCCTGACACTGATGAAAAAGGAACTTGAATTTTCCCTGCATGTGCTCTTCCTAATGACAATTTTTATCATCTCTGTGCCAATATGTTTGCAAAATATAGGCTTTAGGTAATTTCTACAATGAAAGCCTTCTGAGTGGGCCATAAAACTTGTTGCTCCTGGATACTAAAACCTTAAACCACTCGCTCTTCAAAATAATGAAAAGTCAGCTAAATTTCTTTCCTTGAAAACAACCATCTAGACTTCATCACTTGCGACGTGGTGCTGGTTCCTGAATGTAATTACAACAAGACCAGGACAGCAATTCCTTCTAGGTCTCTCCAGTCAAAGGTTATTCATGGTGTGGACCAAAAGCTGCTATTTATGACATACATCCATTTGAGTGTTGATTTTTTTTTTTGCCTCCTTTACAATTATTAATGTGTATGGATTTATAGATCCAGGATCTGCCTTCCATGAGGAGAAGGGCTCTTCTCACATAAATCCCCCTACCTGATTTTTGGACATCCCCTTCCCTCACACTTTGACTCACCCCATTTAGCAGGGTCTTTTGATTCGCTGTGTAGCATTTTCAGAGAGCTGGAGGGATTGCCAGAGGAAGGACAGGGAGTGGAAGTCCACTTCTGCCAGCACAATTGATCCAGCGTAAATCTGGATCCAACCCTATGGCTGTAAGCAGAGAAATACACATACATGTTTCAACGTGAATCATGTGGAGGAAAAGCAGAGTCTTTTGGAAAACAGTATATGTATCTAGACACTTTTGAATGGGCTACAAGGGCTATTCCAGTCACATAGTGACTTTAAAACACACAGAGAAAAAGAGAGAGAGAGAGAGAGAGAGAGAGAGAGAGACATGCTATAAAATCCAGGAAATAAGCGTGGATTTATGGCCTATAAAAGGCTTAGTTGGAGCAATGACCTACTAGGTTACGTAACTGCTCTTGTACGAAGTTGCTTCTCAAGCAACCTGCTAATCTTATTCTCTAGCATTCCATTTATACAGCCGATGTTAAAAGTGCAGAAACAATGTTAATCATTCAGTCATTTCAAAGACTGGAGAGGGGTTGTACTGAGAACCAGAAAGACTAGAAGCTATTAGCTTCCGTTAAAAAGATTTGGTGAAAGGAGTGAACGGGGAGGAGGACAAACGGTCCTTGTGTCTTTTATTTCTTTAAATTTAGAACCATTCAAAGTCAGAGGTGGTTCGAACAATTTGCCCTTTGAAGTGCCAACCAAACGTTCCAAATAAAGAGAAACCGAGTCATCTTGCCTGTAGAGTGCAGATTACTTTCTCCTGTAAAGTAGGACGAGATTCAAAAGTTTCCCTTATCACCACCTAAGGGATCCTATAAATTACTGCTTCACACATTTTAACCACCCTCCAGTTCCCAAAGTTCAAGGTAGTTAAAGAATGGTAAGAAGGCAGACTTACTCCCTCCTTCCAAAGAGTATTTGAGAGCAGCATGATTGTTCTAATTTGGATTAGTTGGTGTTATAATATGCTCTGCATTAATTAATCCAGATGCAAAACTTGGAATAATAGAAATTGTAACAAATTCAGACATGAATCGAAGGAAGAGGAATAATCTTTCACCTTCTGTGATGGCACAGAAGGCAGAGAGGGAGGAGAGCAAACCAGCTAATTCACCCCCTCCTCCTTCCGTCCTCACCACTGCCACCGACGTCTTCATTTCCTGGCTGCCTCCACTAAACAGTCTTTCAACCTCTGGGCCTTAATAACTGGCCCAGCCAGCTCTTTGTACTGGGTAATGTGGTATGACACGTAGGGATGGGGTGAACAACAAGGCATCAGACAAAGGTTTTTTTAAAAAATAAACATTGCCTTTGCCTAAAGATTTAGTAAGGCAAAAGGATAAACAGCTACCAAGAAGATATTTTTAGAAAGAAAAACTAATTTTAGAACAGTTAACCATATAAGCAAATAAAAATAAACCGAAATAACCCCATCCAGCTAAATTGTTTCTGTTTCACTAACCAACCAATACTTATCAATAAGGCAGCTTCCAGGTTGCTCAGTTCAGCTGCTTCTGGATCCACCGCAGGCCTTCATCCTGGCCTCTTTCTGCAACAGGGCTCTAACTTCAATTCTGGCTTCTCAAATTCTCTGTTTTCTCAGTTCTGTATCTTGAACTCTTAACTCTTTTTCTTAACTTCTAACTCTTTCATCATCATCATCAATCATCATCAACATTTCTATACTGCCCCCTAGCTAAAGCTCTCTGGGTGGTTTACAAAGATTAAAAATCATTAAGGGCGCAATCCTATGGCCACTAGACAGCGGCTGAATGGCCATAGGATTATTCGGCTTTCGGGAACTGACTTCGGAGCCCACACTCTGAGGTCAGATCCCAGAAAACCACCTCCTTGCCCCCTCCCTGGGGATGCAGATCATCCCAGACTCCGTGCTCATTAGAGCAGTGTGGAGTGGGAGGAAAGGGGGTGTTTCCGGGGGCGGGGAGGGGTGGGGACCACAGAAGGGTTGATACAATGCTTCCTATGCGTTGTCCGGCCACCACCACCCCACTCCGGAGCGCTCCAGCAAGCAGCCAAAATCGGTCGTCTGGCTGCAAATGCAGGCTGGCTGGAGCACGGAAGTGAAGATCCCCTCCGTGCTCCGCCCGCCCTGCCTTGGATAGGTGGTCGCCTCTGACTTCAGAGGTGACCGGCTATCCCCATAGGATTGCTCCCTAAAAATACAGTATACAAAGTTTTTAAACCATTTATATAAAAATACACAAACATACAGTATACACAGAGACAACAGATATCTGAAAACAACTTTGAGCAATCAACCATATCCATAAGACAAATCCAGGACCTCATTAGAACTCATCCTGTGCTGCCAAATGCCTGAGAAAAGTTTTACTTGTATTTTCACTCCCTCTTCCAGCGTTTTAGCCAATCAGAAGGAGTGTAAAATCCTGGTTAAGTTTCTTTCTATTACTCTTTAATTGCCAAGTTCTAGGCTGAACCTTTGACCAGCCTGCAAGCCCATTTCCCTCCTTAAATGTTAAGTTCCAAGGCTGAATTTCCTGTGGGCTCATTTTCTCTCTTAAATACTAGATTCCTGGGCTGAACATTTAACCCTCCTATTAGCTCATTTCAGCCCCGGAGCAAGCTCTCCCACCGCTTGATGTGGGAGAGCACCACCCCCTTCCCCTTGCCTCATCATGCCCCCCTTCCCCTTGCCTTGTCACACCCCTCCATCCACTTACTTTTACTGCCACTGCTGCCACCATGTCATCATCCTAAAGAAGTGGCTAGCACAGCTCTCGTGAGAACCCACCCACCTGTCATCCAGCTCTTGCTGAGAGGATTCTCAGTCCAAGCCAGAGGGCGGGTAGTGGAGAGCAGGATCTGATGATCCCCTTGGAGTGAAACAGAGCATGGGTGGCTGCTCCAGAGAGCCCTGCTGGCCACTCTCTCGCTGTAGCATTTCCACAGCAGGAGAGCGGGACCAGGGCCAGCTTAAGGGGGGGCGAGCTGGGGGGACGAGCTGGGGCACTGAGCTGAGGGGGGTGCCAAGGTGAGCTGAGGGGGGCGCCGACCTGAGCTCAGTGGCTTTTTTTTAATGTACTATCTGAGTGGCAAAAAGTGAGTGTCTGTAACCTTTCTTTCAAAGTTCTATAGGTTGTTTGGTTACTAGCTACAAAAATTGTCTTCAATTAGCTTGAAAGTATGTTTCTTTTTCAATTTCCACACCGATGTCATTTGCGCTAGATAAAAAAAAACCAGCTTTAAATTGAGGCATTGTTATCAAGCACTTAGCTCTTCAAATACTGTAAACATTATAAGCACTATATAAATAATAAAAGTTTTGACTTTCCTGGTCTGAACAGCCTGTATAACCAAAAGGCAATAATTTTATAACCCGAAGACCCAAAGACAAAATGGCTGTAAGTTTCATTCCTTCACCTTCTTTCGCACTTATTCACGTTGTGTCTACATGTTAACAGTTGAGCTTCCCTGATTTGTATACCTGTCTTTTTGTGGCTGGTTACTCAGATTTAGATAGCAGACTTGTGTTTAAACATGCATCTTCAATGGACTGGAATATATTAATGTTTTCTCTACTTCTGATGGTGCTGGAATCCTTGCATACTGTCACCAAGTGCTACTCTAGTGCTGTTTGCTTCAAAATTAGCTTCCTGTTATACAGAGACACAAGAAGTAGCACCTCGTGGCAGAACATAGGTCTCACAGAACAAAGAGTGGTCACTCCTTCATTCATGATCTGTGGTAGAGAAGGACCTTCTTGACTTCGGTGGGGCAAGACAGCACGGAAACTTGTAGCAGTGCCAGCCCTACCATTAGGTAGAGTGAGGCAGGCACTTCAGGTGGCAAATTCTGTGAGGGCTATGGAGCAGACAGAGCTATGTGTGTCACACAACCTGTCCTGCACCTCTTAAGGTAAGTCTGCTGCCCTCGAGTGCAGTGGAGAATGCTGTTCCATTGCCAGTGTTGAGGTAAGATCAGATTGCCAGACTAGTTGACTCTTCTACAAAGCGTTCGGAGGAAGTGCCATCTTGTCCTTCACCTCAGGATAGGAAGCAAAATGTGATGGGCTTGCCATGCTTGTGAAAGGACCTTGAGCAATGAGTAGGTGTGTGGGGAAGAAATTCATTTGGTTCAGACTTTAATATGAACTTACCTAATTCACATGCTCTGAACTAATGTGTGAACTGGAACAAAATTATCCTTCAGTTTTCACATTTCTCGAAATGTTGCAATGCAGCTCTTCAATCAAAATGTGCGTACATTAGGAGAAAGTGCTTGCAAAAATGTGTATATATTACATTGTGTAAAAAAAATATTTTTTGTGCAGACTCTTAAAAAAACATTTGCAAATTGATGTGGAACTGGGATAGAACAAACCAAACATTATAGAACTCGAAACAGATTTGTCCATCCGCAGTGGAGAGGGACTGCTCCAAACTGTGATGGGAAGCATTTTCAACTGCCTGAAGTTTGAATAAAAGTGGGAAATGGATATTAAACAAAGTTGCATGGGTCAGCCCAATTTGTGTAAAGTGACTTAAAATTGACAAGGTTCTTCTGTTGGTACAAGTCTGTAGGCTTTTGAGGTTTACAGAACCATCTGTCAGTTCTGCTTGAAGAAGATCTGACATTAAATACAAACCTCAGAGGCAGAGCAATTAGCAAGGTGAATGGTCACACAAACACACATACATGCACACACTTTGTAAAGGCATCTATCCTTACAGGTCTGCATTTAATTTTGGCCTCAGCAGGAAGATTCAGCCCATCACAGTCTCCTGATCAATGTACATGCAAGATACACATGTCTGCAAATTGGTCATATTCACTCTTTATTAAGTGTATATCTAAAACATCTTAAGTGTAGAACTAACAAATATATCATGTGGAGCAGGGCTGAGGGCTGGATTGGTTCAAGGGCCACATGCCGGCAGTAGGTGGGGCAGCACCCCAATGTGATTGCCCGGACCCCATTCTCTCTCTCTCTCTCTCTCTCTCTCTCACACACACACACACACACACACACACATTCATATACACACTCAGTCTCTCACTCACTCACACATCAGCCCTCCCCAGACTCTTATTTATACCCTGATTGCAGCGGGGAAGGGGTGGGATGCTGGCATGATAATAATGGGGACCCAAGACTGGGTGAAAGCCCAAAAAGGGGAATAGCCCTTAAATGAGGTAGGGAACCTGTGGCCCTCCAGATATTGTTAGACTACAACTCCCATCATTCCTGACCATTGGCCATGATGGTTGGGGTGGATGGGAGCTGGAGACCAACAATATCTGGGGGGACATGCATTCCACACCCATGACCTAAGATATCTAACCCTCCTTTCCCTCACCCTGGCCAGTCAATCTCCCACCACCACATGCCCCTCTCCTCATATGCTCAAAACTCATAGTTCCTACCCCCACCCGCAAACACAAGTCGCCAAGTGCCTAAATGCACATCTGACCCCTCAGGCAACACAATTCACTTCCCCCACCGCCACAGTTTTCCTCCTTCGATAGGCTTGAATGTGCCCACCTACAGCTAAAAGTTCTGCTTGGAACTGATCTCCTATCATCTGCTAAAAACCATTTAGAATCTTTACTGGTACATCTACTCTTCCTAATGGGTGATTGCTGAAATTGGGCACATTGTTAAATAAATGTGGTCATTGGCTTGCTTAGAGCCAAGCTGGTATATATTTTTTAATTATTAAAAGAGCTGTTTTGCTGGTTTGGCAATACTGCGATTTCAGTTAATTTCAGGGAGTCATTTATTTGCTTTTGAAAACTATTTTGTCAAAGAAATACAGGTGGGTTCTTTTGACTCACCAATATACAGTGCTCATTTTCTCCATGTGTCTGGCCAAACTACACATTATGTGGAAGGTCCATGACTGGATCGCTCAGCTTTTTTCCTTTCCTGAAATGCAGCCACGGGAGGGGAGGGGCAGCAATTTCCTGGGCAGTAATAAGACAGAGATGGTTAACCATTCAACCAAACCACTCACACATGTCCCCTGAACCTACTGTTAGCCCTGTAGGGTGGGGTAGGGGGATGCAAGTTGTCGCTAAATCGGATAGGTAGGGGATGGGACCAGATGATTAAATTCAGATCTGGCAAACAAAACAAATGACTGCCTCTAAAACACTCTGCAGTGGCTAAACGCTGCCTTTTAACTGAATGATATTTCTGGCTTTACTGTAGACTGTCAAGGTTGCTATGGTGAACTGACCTTTTAAATACCAAGGAAAGTTCAAAGATTTGGCAGCCTGCCTTGCTATTTCTAGGTGACTGCAGGGCAATTCAATAACATTGCTTCTGCCGTAGATAGGAAGTTTTGCGTGTGTGTTTAGAATCATGGAATCTGCGGCCTCAAAGTAGTTATCCGGGCCAACTGCTGACCTTATATAGGATCTTGTATGCCTCCAGTATCACCAAGCAAATGCTTGCCTAACCTTTTCTTGGAAACCTCCGAGGGAGGAGATCCTGCAGTTAGATAACTAATGCATAACATAAATCTACTTTCCAGTCATTTAAATCAATTGTTTCTTGTCCAATGGATAGGCAAATAATTGTCCCCCATGTCCTTCAGATGGCCTTAAATATCAAAAACTTTCCATGATCCTTCTTGTCTTTTCTTGAAGATACACCCAGTTCTTTCAGCCTTTCTTTGTACGCTTAGTTTTCTAGGCCATTTATTACTATCACCACCACCTAAATCTTGCTAAACTTGCTGACATCCATCTCGGACTGTGGGACTCAAATCTAAAGCCAGTATTCCAGATGAGGTCTTATACAAAGTTAATGACTAACTATGCCTTGCCAATAAACATATGGAACAAAGCCCAATGGCTGGTTTTTCTTGTTGTTGTTGTTGCTGAGAGTTTCTTGACACTTTCCCCTGCTTGCCATTTCTCCATTCAAGACCACACCCCATGTGGCTTCCTCACCTCACGGGGATCAGTGTTGTGTTTACATCTGTTTTCAACCCATGAGGAGAGCCATGGGGATGGGGGTGATCTGGACTTGAGAACTGGCAAGTGGGAGAAGGGTTAAGCACATTCCACCCTGCCGCTTCTCCACTCCGATCGCTTTTCTTTCTTTTCTTTTTTTAAAGAATGAAATAAAAGGCATCCAGGCTCCATAATTCACATATGTGTGCAATACATAGTTAGCGTCTTAAGTTGTACTATTACTTATGAAGTTTTGTAAACAATTCTACTGGCTTAAATCCCATATTGCACAAGCAGACTTTCCCTTGCTCTTCTCTCCCTTGCAGTCCCCTCATGCCTTTCAATTCTGCTCTGGAGGGTCCCCCATACCCACATGGGGTACGGCATACAGGTGGTGGGGAAAACCATTCCACCATCACTTCCCATTCCACTGGTGAACATCAGGGTGAGATACAACCACCACTTAATATATCCCACGGTAGTATTGGCCTTATGTGCATTAGCATCACATTGTTGACTCTTGGCCTGTTTATTATACACTATGCTTTCTAACGGCACAATTCACCAAGACTGCTCTTACACCATTCCCATTCCTTTCAGTAGAAGTTGTGCAGGAATATCTCCTTATGGGCTGTGCCCAGTAAACCAAAGAAGTGCTGCTGCCTAGCCAGCCACGGATGCTCCTTTCCCTGCACTTCTCTCTCATTCACATGCCCACACTATTATAATCAGGACTGGTAATTTCCATCTTTCAGCATGATGCACTGGTTATGCATGATGGTGGCGCAGCTGCAGTGGCCCCTCAGATAAGCCTTAATTTTACATCGGGGGGAATCTACATGGTGACGGTTTCTGAAGTGTTTTATGGTTATATCCAGATTTTCATTAAATTGCTTTGGTCCATCAGCCACACATGAAGCAAGAAAAGTGGAGTATACACTACCTAAAAACCTGCTTTCACAGGTCACACAGCACTTGAGACTGTCATACTTTGGGGTTGGGTGGGCGGAGTCCAGCAAGTAGAACTGAATCTCATCAACCACGTAGGTGCTGCTCAGTCAATGAAAGAAGCTTGTTTCCCACCTGTGTGCACACTCCCCTGCTCAGGGAGGTTTAATGGAAGTGCTGAATTAAGCCCCTGTAGTTTACCCCACACCTCTCCCCGCTCATCCCCCATTGGGATGTTGTGAAAAGTTAAAAGAGTGCTACTGCAGTATTGTGAATGTTTAAAACAGCATGGCTACAGATTGGGAATGAGTCAAAGCAGGCTACTGCGATATTATGAATGGGAAAACAGCACTACTGCAATATTGTAAATGGGGAAACAGCGCTACTGTGATATTGTGAATGGTTATACAGGCTACAGATTGTGAATGAGTAAAGCAAGCTACTGCAATGTTGTGAATGGGAAAACAGTGCTACTGCGATATTGTGAATAGTTAAAACAGTGCTACTGCAAAGTAGTAGGGAAAGGAAGCCTGTGTCCAAAAGCGCCCTACTGAGAATGCAGAAAAAGAGGGAAGGGGGTAGTCCCACCCCTTGACCATCACTGCCAGATCCCAGCCAGGTCACAGAAACACCCCTAGGCACGCCCAGGATTTAACACAGGGGGATGGGGCACACTGCAGCAGAACCATGCAGGAGCTGCATTTAAGGAAAACAATGCACTAAAATGACTTTGTGAAAATGCGTGGTTTTCACAGGGAAGCTGTGGATTTACTGTGGATTGGCGACAACATCACCTGTCATGAACGACCCTGATGTGCTCTCGCTCCACACTAAATCTGCCATGTAGATTGGGCCCAGGCTTTTCAAAACTACTCAGTATACCACTATAACACTGAGCACAGCACAAGCTATCATCGAGTGGTACAGGACCTCATAAATTCAACATAGGTCGTCTTTATTAAGAGCTGAATATCCCTCTTTAAATCTAAAAACCATGCAGTAATGTTATTACCACAGTTTGTTTTCTTAACCACTTTCCAAAGCAGAACTTCAGTCAGAATGTAAATAACCCCTAATCCTTTTATCCACTCCTGGGCTCTGCTTGAATTTGGAAAACACTGGAGAAATGCCTCTATGTGATGTCCAATGAATAAATACACATAAGTAGCATGGCCAGAATTATCCACTTTTTCATGCTTAGCCATATCTACTCATGATTTTGTCCACTGTTAAGAGAGAGGTGGTCTCCTGCACTTAAATAAAATAGCCTAATACCACATTGAAGTATCTTTCAGTGACGCACCCCACCCCACCCCCACCACCTAGCTTATTCTCAAAATGGAGTCTACTCTACGGTCTTTTGTAGAGCTGTGAAAGAGTACAGCAGCAGTGGAACCTAGTTAAGGACTGGCGGCTTTTTGGAATCATATTAGAAAAGTGTCCGCCAGAGTTATCCAGCCAGCCAACCGGATCTTTGTAATCTTAGGGTCTGTTCATACATTGTACAGAACCGTGTGTGAGAGAAAGAATGAGGGAGTTGCACTTACTCCTGCCACCTCTTTCTAGAAGCAGAGTGAGAGGAACCACAACTTATTCATGCTTCCCCCCTTGCCACTTCTGTGGAATACATGAAGCAGTCCTCAGACCTCAGGAGGACACACAAGTTCCACAAGTTATTATAGAATAACTTATAGCTGTGCTGGCTGGAGTCCAATACATCTCAAAAGTTCCAGGTTGGGGAAGGCTGTTCTAATGCAACATTTTAGAAAACAGCAGCTAATCTGAATAATCGCCTTGAAGACGACTTGGAAGCTGCAGCTAGCTAGTGCAAAATGCAGCAGCTAGACCGTTGATTGGAACATCACATAAAGATCACATAACTTAAAAGAATTGCACTGGATGCCAAGACATTTCCAGTCAGAATTCAAGGTGCTGGTGATGACATTTAAAGCCCTAAGTGGCTTGGGACCTCAATATTTGAGGGAGTGCCTCCCCCTGTATATGCCTGCCCAGTGAGAGACATACACTACAGTGGGACGTGGGAGAGGGCTTTTCTGCTGTGGCACCCCGATTGTGGGATGCCCTTCCCTTGGAGGCTGGATTGGCGCAGACATTGGTTTCATTCCGGCACCAAATTAAAACATGGCTTTTTACCAAAGCCTTTGAGGGCTAAATGCACTCCCTAAAGTAGCACAGTGTTTTAACTGTTTTATTGTTTTAGATTTAAATTGGTATTAGCTTGCTTAATGGTTTAATATGTTTTTAGCTGTTTAATTTATTTATTGTTTTATACTGTCTAAATTGATTTTATCTGTAGGCTGCCCTGAGATCCTAACGATATAGGGTGGGATGTAAATGTTTTAAATACATACATACATACATAGATACATACATAAAATGTATAGATCCATATTAGCATAACTTGAATACATTCTGCAATGTGGGTGGATGTTAGGCCATGACGGACAGACAGAATGGAACCTCTTTGGTGATCCTGCACGATCCATGAACCTTTGGCTTTTTCCTATTTTTGACAATTATTTGTTTCATGTTTAGCTGGGAAATAAGTAATGTCCCTCTTCAGCTGTGTGCATTTTTGGCCATTCATGTTAACCCTAATTTCAGTCACAAGAAATTTCCTCAAAAGCATCTGATAAATGTATACACTCATATTTGACAAGAGTAGGTAGAAATGTATTGTCTTCTGTTTTGTGAGCCTGTCAGATATATGCTTATCACATTTTCAAGAGGTTTCCTCCTGGTTCCTCCAAGCAACAGCCACGACAGTTAAAACAGGATTTAATTTTTAAAAGGTCAAATTTCAGCATATAAATTAAGCTTGCAGGCAACACTAAACTGCTTCAGGGACCAATTTCACCCACCCTTGTAAAAGAGAATTAGGGTCACAAACAACAGAAGTGACTTACAAAGTTCTGTTTAAGCAGGCTGAATTTACAGCACCATAGAACTGTGAATTTTAAATCCCAGACCCGCTTTGTAAAAAGGTGCTGACATTACCACATTAGACAGCGCTTGCTCCAGGCTTCGGAGGGCCCTTGGGCAAGACACCCCCAATGGGCCCCTCCCTCAGTGGCTCTGCCTTCTCAATGGCATTGTCACCAGCTGCTGTTGCTCTCTTCCTCCTCATTGCTGCCACCTGCTTGCTTGGCAGGCAGAGAGCCAGGGAGCAAGCCGGCCGCGGCATCTGCTGTTCCTCCTCCTCACCACCGCTGTTGGCTGGACCACAGCAAGAGGCAGGTGAACAAGCGGGTTGCGTTGGTGAAGAGGAGGAGCAGCGCCAAGGGGTTCTTGTCCACAGGCCCCTGCCGGGCCCTCAGCAGGTACCCAGTCATGCCTACCCTTAAAGCCAGTGGCCCAGGCATTAGAGATACATGGAACAAACACTGGTTATATATTTGCTGGTTTAATGCAGGGTTTTCCAGTCATTCTTCAATCTATGAATTAATTTGAGCTTATAGATCCATTTGTTCCACACTAGGGTAGCCACTCACGCATTGCAAAAAAAGGAGGGAATGCATCATCACAAAGAGGACAAAACAAAGGACACGAAATTGCATAAAATTTGCATATGTTAATTTGTATGTGTAATACATGTATGTGTGTATTTATATGTGTAAATCCCATCTGGAAATAATGGCTATACTTTAAATAGAAATACAGCACACCTCACTATATTGGAGAAGACTGTGACCAGATGTTACCTGGCTGCTTGTTTTGCCTGCAGTCCAAGTGCTAACTGTGGGTGGGCAACTTCAAGGCCTCTCCTGCTTCGACTATTGGGCTGTATAGAAATGAAATGAATAAATAAATAAATTTAATTAATAATAATAAAAAATAAAAATAATAATAATAAATTTCCCTCCTTATGCTTCTTTATCTTTAAAATGGACTTAGGCTGGACAGCCCTTCAAATAGAGGACTCTTTCAAACAGAGGACTGTCCATTGTGAGGTAGGACTCATGGCTACTGTATTCCACTCACACAAACACAGCACAGGGATCCCATAAAACATCTGATAGGTTTGATGCGCTAATGGAATGTGGCATATGCCAACCGGACCCCTCTTTTTTCCATGTTCATGATTGGCTCCAAACTTGCACGTATTAAGCTCCTTTACATCAAGGCGGGCTTTTGGTTTATCTAGTCTACTCTGGTGGGCAGTGACTCTCCAGTATGTCAAGCTGTTCACTCTTTAGCTGTCCTGCTACTGCAGTCCTGGTGCTAGCAGTCGAACTAGATATTTGATGTGGGAGCAGTGCACATTGTCCTGGTGGAATGCTTAAGTTGTTTGGCACCACCTGTGCTCAGCCTGTATAGCTGCAAATGCAATTATTACAAAATGCCAATTAGCCTCCTTGCAAACGAAACCAAACCTGGGTAAGGACTGCAAACCTGGAACTGCTCACAAAGTGGGGAGCACGTAACAATATGACGTAATAATAGGTTAAAAGGCCCTTGAGCAATGCAGATAATAGTTCCCTCACCCCTGAGTTAACTAAAGTCCCCAAAAGTTTTATTTGTGGACAGACTTGAGCCCTGTAACATCTTTTCTAGAAATTAAGCACCACACATATGAGATATGAATGCCTATTTTTGTCCAATATGGGCAGCTTTGGATCGCAAGTGAGCATACGGAAAGCACAGTATAACTGGCCAACATAATGTACATCAGTGAAGATTCAAGGCCCTGGCATGGAAAATCCCATTGTGAGCTCCTTTGATTTCTTACAGCTGCAAACCTCTGCACACTTACCTGGGAGTAAGCACCACTGGACACTATGGGACTTTATTCCATGTAAATATGCATCAGATTGCACTGTAAGTCTTTAAAACTACCTGCATGCTCTGCTTACCGGTTTTTCGCCACCACCATGAAATTGTCTTTGTGGCAGAAGAGGGACTAATTTGAGCCATTTCAGTCATTTCATGGCACAGAGAGATTACCACACAGTTACGCTAATGGAGGCAACAGAGAGGGAGATTCTCACTCCACTATTACCCTCAAGAATCACATTCCTTGAATGTGTGGTGAGGGTAGTCAGATCACAGCCTCTGGCCCTGCACTTAACTGCCACACATTCAGAATGGGAGCGCTGTATGCATGATTTGGTACTCCTGATCACAGAAGGTTCCCAGTCCCATGGAAGAGCCGATGCATGAATAGCTGTGTGTATGCAGAACCCAATTCACACCTTCCAGCAGATGTGGTCCTACTCCCCCTTTCATGTGCTCAGTGAACACAGTCCTTAAAGCTAAGGTTCTTGTATGTGGCAGGACTGGTGCAAGACATCCCACCACCTGAGGTGAGAGAACACGCATTGCTGCTCTCCCCCCGCCCCCCCAGGCACCTCTGTCTCCCTCCTTCCCCTCAATGCTTCACTCTGAGGTTTCCTTCCTCAGAGTGAGGCATTGGCAGCAAGGTGGGCCTGGAGACTGCCCTGCTTCAGTGGCACAGGTGATCTTCAGGGTCACCTCACCCAGGACAGGCCGATGCTTCATTCTGAGCACTCTTCAGCGAGAGGCATCAGCCACCACTTGGCATCGGCCCAGCAAATGCTGCAGCAGGAAAGCAGCTGGGATGGCTCTCCGGAGTGGCAGGCCGATGTCTTGCTCCGGGGTGCCCTCAGAGCGAGGCACTGGCCCATCTGGCACACCAAAGAGCCACGCTGGCCGCTCTCCTGCTGTGGTAAATGCTGCAGCAGGAGAGTGGGCGGCACAGCTCTCCAGAGCACCAGCTGCATGCCGCATGCCGGCTGCGTGAGCTTAGTCCTGGCAGAGGGAGCTGGGCAGCCCTCGGGGGGGGGGGGGTGATCCACTGCCCTTCCGGATATGCTTCTGAAGGCAGGGGATTCCCCAGCAACTCATAGGAGGGCTGGCTCTGGCAAACTATTCAGTATTGCAAGAACCATTAGAGAACATAGTGCAACGCATGTGGTGTGAAAGTAGTCTTGAAAGATAGATAAATACAAGAAGCCATGGCGTCAAAGTTAGCTAGTCTACGGTGAACACGCCTAACATCTCTGTAAGCAACATTTGTCATGCCTCTGATTATCCAGATATTTGGGCCACCACCTCTGACAGCTGAGGCTGGGGTGGGGTGGGGGATCTCAGAGCAATTTACTCTGAGCTGGCTGCGTGTTGAGGTTGTTGGGGATACATTACATTGTGGCCATCCAGCAGCCACCCCAGAGCTTTTCAGGGAAAACCCGGATTTCCTGAGACTACGTAAACTCCGATTCTTTTCCTCAAGTCGGGTTCTCCCCAGTATAGTTGCTGTGTGCCCCAACCCCTGCATTGACCTCACTAGCCATGCCCAGGGGTGTGTCTTTCACCAGGACCCCTGTCAAGGGGTGTTTCCCATCCCTGCACAAACTAATTAGTGTTTCCTCAGAAGTAACTGCCCTTGTGGTCAAGGAGGCTTGCCCTCTGAAGTCCACATCAGAACTTACGGGGATCCCCCTCAATGGACATGGCATAGTTTAAAGCCCAATTCTGATCTCGAGGCTCCGATTCTCCTTTGTTTGGTTTATTGCCTTAGGAAGTAAGTACTTTGACCCTTCGTTATAGAGATCCTGCAGGTCAAAATGGGGACTGGTTTCCTGTCTTTGTGTTCTCCCCACCCCCCTTTCTCCGCACAAGCATATGTGTGGCTACTCAGAAGTAACTCCCATTGTATTCAATGAGGCTTGCTCCTGAAATGCAGGTGCATCTGGACTTTCAGGGGAAAAGAGAAAGGGGGGGATTGGGGAGGAAGCCTCTCTTATTGGTTGAGCAGCCCCTGCCAGTCAGATGACGTGCAAGTCCAATCCCCACCCCCACGAGGAAGTATGTTTTTGTCAGCTACTTATAATGGTGTGGTGCACTCCTTCATGGAGCCCTGCGTGGAGCCATGCCAACTCCATGAAAAATCCAGTATTCATCTGTTTGCTTCCCCCTTTTGTAGCCATGGAAACATGGCCACAGTAGGACATTTCAGTCAGAAAAACAAATCTATATATTACAAATCACAATACATGCACAGAGAGACTCTCAAGCACCACAGAAGGAAAGAAGGTATCTGGAGCCTCACCTCTACAGTTTGGGCAGGGGGGTAGGGTGGGGTGTATTTGTTAAGTGGTAACCCAGTTCCTTCCTTGATCTGGTTCAAGGATGTGTATTTTTTCCAGCTAAGCCTTGGGGAAATTGAACTGAAAAAAGACACACTCTCTGGTACAGCAATTCCTTTTTAATTGGGAAAAGGACCATCTAAATCCATCATAAACATGCAACAGTCATTTCCTGATAGGTGCTTGGACAGAAACTTTATTGCTTGCTAGCTAATCCATATTTTAATTGGTTTCATGTACAGTGTAATTTGCCCTTTTGTCTCAGGATTTTTCCATTATCTGCTGTGACAAAGAGCTCCGCTTCCTGTATCATTAGCATGCATGCACACATGAGTTGTTTCACAAGCACAGAGACCTTTCTCCTCTCCGATTCCAAGTAGTTTGCTGGATTCAGTCGCTTTCAACTCAGGCTTGCACCCCACCATTAGTACCAAGGGTGAGAGGGATCTCTTTAGGTACCTCTTTAGGCACAGCCACAATAGATTAAAGGGCAACCTCCCTTGACCTCACGTGTGAAAGGAGAATAGCTAGGGCCATGAATGGAAATTGCTGTGGGTGGAGGAGTCAATGGAAATCCCGAGAGGGGGGAGGAAAGCAATCCAGGGAGTGGGGCAAGAGTAGGAGAAGCCATTCCAGGTGGATACCATGATCGAGGGTATAAACTGCTGCTGAGAGGTCCAGCAGAGCATTCCTCTTTTCCGGTTCCTGGCATGTATCATTTACCATGGTGATCAAAGCTGTTTCAGGGCCAAAACGGGGACTGAACCCCGACTGGAAAGGATCCAGCTAATCAGTTGCATCCAAGAGAGCCTGGACTTGCATTGCCACCACCCACTCTAGACTCTTGCTCACAAAACAAAGATTGGAGACTGACTGGTAGTTATCCAGGATTGTGGAATCTAATTTGTGGTTCTTCTGTAATGGCCTTATAACTGCCTCCTGTAGGGAAATAACAACCCCCTCCCTTAATGAAGCATTCACCATGTTCACCACCTAGCTGGCCAGTTCCCATCTGGCAGCTTTTCTCAGCCAGGATGGGAAAGGATCTAATAAGCAGATGGTAGGATTCACTCCTCGAAGTAACTTGTCCACATCCCCAGGTTGAACAAGCTGAAACTCATCTATTAAAATTGGACAAGCAGATGTCTCAGTCAGTTTCCCAACACCTGCTCTTAAACTGGAGTCCAAGTTGGAGCAGATGCGAGTTATTTTATCACTGAAATGTTTTGCAAACACATCACAGCGAGCCACTGAAGGTACCCATTCAAAACTCTGGAGTTTAGAATGTAACCGCTCCTTCACCACTCAGAACAATTCAGCTGGACGACGCTGCACTGGTGCAGTGGCAGCAGAGAAGAAGCCCCGCTTTGCTGCCATCATCACCACGGAATTGGCCTTAACATCAGTTCTAACCCATGTTGGATTCGTTCCAAGCCTTCCTCCATTGCTGTGGCCATCTCATTGCCCTCAGCTACTTGGAAAAACAAGGAGACTGAGTTTGATCCAGTCAGAGTGGGTGCCTGGAAGCAATCATGTCAGCTGCCAAGCTCAGCTATCCATTTCAACCAGAGCTTCGACAGGATCACCAGCTGTAGTGGCATAAAATCTGCCAGCACATTCAGGAATCCTTCTGGATCCAATAGTACCCCTATAATACTGGACCCTTTTAATAGGCCCCCACCCCTGCAGAGGTTATGAGCCCCAGCAAATCTAAACCCTATCAAGTAGTAATCTGGCCATGACAACAGAGCTGTTCAGAACTTCCCTACCCGCAGATCATTCTCATCCTGGCCAACAAACACCAGATTAAGAGCATGCCCCACTTCATGTGTAGGGACAGGCACATAGTTGTCACAACTTCCTGAGCTATTCCAGATGATGGGCTTTTGGCATGAACACTGAAACCCAAGAGCACAATTACTTTGTGGGGAGAACAATGCCACCTCTGAGATCATCTCCATTGGCTCAGCAGGGAAACAGTTGGGCAGTGTGTGTGGGGGGGGACAACGTCCCAATCCTGTCCCAATGACTTTCCACCAGGTGCACATACTCAAACCTTGGAGATTGCCAGTCAGCATACCTTAAGAGGGGGATGGACTCACAATGGACTCTTGCTCCCCACCCGTAGGATTTTGTCTGCTGCTGCACTCAAAAACCTGGTGGGCACAGTTGGGGCAAGTCCAATGCTGCCAATGCTCACTCACACACACACACACACACACACCAGACCTTCACCCAGCCAGGTTTCCATTACGCACATGAGGCCAGTTTCCTCATCCAGGATTAAGTCCTGGATCAAAATAGTCTTCCCAATCACTAACCTGGCTTTCAACAGGAGCATTTTTTTTGACCCAATGGGTTGCCACTAGAGTCATCAGGAATCTCTCAGCTGGATGGTAAACCAGAAGGATGAACAGATGCAAGATATCCCCTCTCCTCCAAAGGCTGGTTCCAGATCCACTGCTGAACTTGCCTCTGCCTGTTATGACTCACATGGCAGCAACCCTCCTCCTCCTCCCTCCTCAACCACATGACTAGCCCTGTAAACAAGGAGAAGATGAATGCTAGCAGCTCTGAGCAAGGTCTTTATATGAACAAATATTTCCTACCACTCTCAAGTGAACTGGTTCAGATGAGATGGCAGTTGGCCACTCCAGGGCTCTCTCACTCCGTCCTGGACCGTACCTTACCACCTCACCCAGTCCTGAACTATTTAGCAGCAGCACCCAATTAATTGGTAAACCAAGTAGCAGACCCACACACACATCTAGAAATCCTCCTCTCACCACAGTCTCGGTTTGAAAAGGGTAGGTCCTTGTCCTCACCTACGGATGTCCGGATTTTGTAAAATCCATTCCATTTCGCAGATTGCCAGGGGCTTTTCATTCTGTTGTTCACTCATTGACGGAATCGGATTTTTTCCAATTTCCTGAATTTGCACAGATCCGCACTTGCACAAATGCACAACCCCCCCCCAATGCGCAGCCCCCCCCCATAGACGTTTTCACGCTTTAGGGGAAATGCGCATTTTCAGCCAGTGTTTGTTATTTTATTTTATGTATTTTTCTACAACTGAATTTGTGTAAAATCCCAGAAAGTAAATAAAGTGGTATGCAAGTCTACAGAAGCCATGTGACTTGGGAAAACTGGACCATGGCAGAATCCACAGATTGGATTCATAGAAATCCAAACTCATTTAATTCCACTGTGGATTTCTCTGACATCCCTACCCTCAGCCTGAACCAAAGGAGCAACCCCCTTGGTTCACTCCTTCAGCAGCTACCCACCTCTCATGGCAGGCCTCTCCCCAATACTCCAGCTCCCAGACGTGGTTGCCTAGTAACCAGATGCTGGACAAATTTAAGGAATGGCACTCAACATTCTGGAAGCCACAGATCTTCTCTTGTCAGCTTCTCTGCTCTCTCTAGCCGCACAGAGTCTGGTGGGGTGGGGGTGGGGTAGGGGTAGATGGAAAATTGTTCCCCCTGGTAGAGGGTCTGTGTTCTGTGCTCAGCTCCCCTCTGACAAAAGGCTGCAATGTTTGCAGCTTTTTAGTTAAGAAAAAAGGCAGGTAAGGGTGGGGACATGATAGAGGCTTATGAAATTATATGTGGTGTGGAGGAAATGGATCTAGATTGGGTTTCTCTATCTCTCTCTGCCACAAGAATTCACTGCCACAAGATTTGGTGGTGGTCATTGGCTTTAAAATGAATTAGACAAATTCATGCAGGGGAGGTCTGTTCAATGACTGTTAGTCAGAGGGGGTTATGTGCTACCTCCATGTTGCTGGGAGGAACAACAGGAGAGGGCTATTGCCTTCATGTCTTGCTTGTGGGCTTCTCAAAGGGCATCTGGTTGACCACTGTGGGAAACGGGGTGATGGACGATGGATGGGGAGGGGCCATAAGTCAGTAGCTGAGTACATGTTTTGCACACAGAAGGTCCCAAGTTCAGTCCCCAGCGTCTCTAGAGCTGAGAAAGAATCCTGCCCCAAATCCTGGAGAGCCATTGCTGCCAGTCAGTGGCTACAGCAATGGGGTAGATGGGCCAATGGTCTGGCTCAGTATAAGGCAGCTTCCCAGGGTGTTTCTGATCTAGCAGGACTGTTCTTATGATTCCCCTGATTATTTGTGCTCAAGAAGCACACGGGAGTTAAGGAAACAGATGCATTTGTTCACTGCATCCAATTTCATCCTTGTAATACCATCCACAGCATCAGCAAGGCTACCTGTATTGCATCAACAAGGCTACCCTGTCCTAAGGACAAAGGTGAAATTAATTTGGTTACTTAAGTTACCTAATTTCATATTTTTGAACTAATATGCAAACCAAAACTTGATATTTGAATTTCCCTGAATTTTGCAATGTAGTTCTCCAATAAAAAAATGTACAGACCTGTGTATATTAGGGGGACGTCTACACAAAATGTGTATATTAGTGAAAACGACATTCAAACATGCATTATATTAGGAAAACTGCTTGCAAAATATGTTTATCTGGCAAGATTGTATAGCCATGTATCAGGATAAATGCACACAAAAATTTCATATGTTCATGTGAACTTCTTTTAAAAAACATTCTCAAAGATCAGGATGAACTGAATTTAAGACTGGAAAAGTTGTCAATGTTTGGAACAAACCAAATGGCAGACTAGGAAAAGGAGAAATGGAGAAAAACCGAAATTGACAGCGTCATCCATCCCTGTCCTTTCCTAGGCCCAAACCTGCAGTAATGTCCTAATATTGCACAAACCTTTTAAAAAATTCAGGTTTATTTAGCAATAAAGGCTGTGTGCTCTTCCACTCTCCAGTGAGACAGGCATCTCCCCAGATTTCTCCTTTATTGAAGAGGTAAAACATCAGTGGGGTGTTTTCTGCTTTTCCTTTTCTCCTCCCCGATACATTATGTGGATAATGTCCTGTTTTGTCTTTGAACAGGGAAGGAATGCTCGAGATAATAAAAGGTTAAAATGCATGTACAGCATGCATGCACTGTCCATCTGGTAAGTCCTCACCTCTTGCACCCCTTTTCAAGCCAGTGTCTGATTCTGCATTCTCTTAGCATGAGCTCCTGGCCACTGAATACTGAAAGGTAGAAGTGAAAAGCAGATGTGGCATCTGGGAAGCTGGCCAAATAATGAAAAAAGAATCTAAGACACACTTTTTCTAGAGCTTCCACTTTTAGCATAGACCCTTTTTGTCCAAGTATAGTCGTTGGCAGAAATTCCAACCCAGAAAGAGCAAAAACTGCCAGCTCCTGCTGTGCTTCACTTGCTCTGGAGAGCCACATTCCTTTCACCATGGAAAACACCTACAGGTGCAGAAGTTCTTTCCTTTTGATCATTGCAGGGCCTGATCCTTTCAAGTTCATTTTACAGTGGGAAATGGCAAGGAAAAAGAGGTGTGGGGAGAGATAATTGCCAGTACCAACACTAAAGTACCTATCAAGCTAAACCTGAAACTAGGCAGGATACATAGGGTAGTATCCAATACGTGCCGTGCGCACGCAGCCAGCGCCACCAGCCCAGGTTTGCGCATGGATGTAGTGCTTGTGAGGGCAAGCCCTGACACGAGCAAAAACGCTCATTTCTGGAAGGAGCAGGACACACCCCTTCCAGAAACAAGCGTTTTCGCTCACGTTGGCACTTGTCCCCAGAAGCGCTATATCGTGGCTGCGCGTGGACCTGGGCTGGTGGGGCTGGCTGTGTGCGTACATCCCTTATTGGATACTACCCATAGATTTGTGCAGCTTTCTCCCAATTTATGTTAATGAAAAGTAGTCTTGGGAAGCAGGGGAAAGGGATGCTCAACTTTTTCTCTGGCAGCTGATTTTCCATTCAGAATCACACACACTGGAGCTGCTTTTTTCCTCCTATGGGCGGAAAGGGTATCAATGGCAGTTTCCAGCTCTGGCAATCCGCCAGCTCTAAACACACCAGCGTGACTCACCGCTAATGCGATGGGAAAGTAGTGCTCGTAGCACATCCCAAGAAACTACCACTTCTGGAATGGGACAAGTCAGTGGAAGTAATGGCAGGGTCGTTTTGGGTAGTTCCTTCAGTTGTGCTTCCAAGTGCTATTTTCCCATTTGTACAAGTGGTAGTTTCTGCTAGTGCAGCAGCAGTATAGGATACTGCCCCATATATTTTCAGGGTGGGGGGAGGCGGGCGAAGCAGATGGGGCAAGCAATTTTGAGCTGCATAATGGCCAGCAGGGAAAGATTTAAGTATACACACCCCTCCACAACAGCGTGCTCCATGCCTAATCATTGCCCCCTAAAGCTGTTTTTCAGTAAATTCGTATTGGGAGGTTGCCATATACCTCCTTCTATGAGGTACCCTGGGTTTCTGGTGTCATGATGGTGAAAGCCAGTAGCTGATGAACTTCAAGTGTAGAAGGCCCTTTTTCTTTTCTTTTTCTTTTTTTCTTTCTTTCTTTCTTTCTTGAAAAAAAGGGTGCAGCAGGCCTGTGAAACTCTCTACCTGTTGTTTCAGTGCATCTATACATAATATTCTAAATGAATGTCAATGTTATGAGCTCCCTTAAAGAACCTGTAGGAACAGTAGTTGCAGGAAGGTGCTGAGGCCTCTTAACTCTTTTAAAGAAGAACAACTCCTGTGGTTCTTTAGTTGAGAACCACAAGAGTTAAATGGTTTGAAATGTTGTTGTTTTTTTTAAAGCACAGCATGTACATAACTGTACACTCTCTTGCTATTCTTTTGCTTTCTGGAATGCACATGACAGTTGGTTGTAGATAGTGACCATAGATCACTGCCAAAAAAAAAAAAAGTAGGCCTACAACATTATTTATTTTTTCAGTTAGATTTGCATATGGGTAAGAACTTTCTGAAGCAAGAAGCACAGCTTTTTGTTTTTAGATGATGCAGATGTGCGGTAGCAGGCATCATCTTAGAAAAGGCCTTCTCTTTTATCCTACATGAGAAAAAATGGAAATGCCTCTTAAGATGGTGCTTACCATCTTTAGTTTTTGTAAGCATGACCTGAGGGTGCATGGACTAAGGTGGCCATTTATTCATTTTGCAACAAAGATGAAATACGTTGCAGGGGGGAAAGAGGACAAAATATTACACAGGTTTGCCTGACATTTACACGTGTTGTTAGGGCCAAAAATAAATATAATATAAATAAAGATGCAAATGTAGATATAATTATTATAATTTGAATAGAAATACAATATATATCTCACATAGTGGGCAAGTTCGCACATCACACTAATCCACCCTCAGAATAAGCAACCATGGGTTGACTTGCTAACCCAACAGACAATTGGGCACTCTGCGGCATGCCATAGCTCGTTTCCCCCACCCCAGTTCTCCCGGCGTGTATCCTAGGCATCCTTGTAGCAGAACCCCTCATGTCCTTGGTTCCTATGTCAGCACCCTTTCTGCAATTGGTCCGCAGGGGCTTCCCATTCCTGAGGGAAACTCCCCCTCCCCTTCAACACTTCCCTTGCTAGCAAACATCTTTTTTTAAAAAAAAGGCTCCTTCACCTATGCCTGAAGTAAGCACACCCACCCCAAAAGATCCCTCTCCTGCAGCTGCTAACCGCTTTTGCCCCCCCGCCCCCCCACCTCCATGCATGTCGCTTCCCTCCACTGTTCTCCGTTGTTCGCTGTCAGATATACATATAGGTTACAGAGCAGTGAGGTAGATTGGCAAACATGTGCAAAGGCAGAGCAGTGATGGGGATTGGTAAAGATTTGCGCATTTCAAGGTAAGCATATACAAATCTCAAGGCAGAGCAGTGAAGATGAGTAAATACAGTATATGAAAATTTCAAGGCAGAGCAGTAAAGCCAAGGGGGAAATTACGCATGGGAGAGTAGTGAGGCAGATTGCTAAAAATATGCAAATTTCATGGTGGAGCAGTAAAGCTGAGGGGGAAATTATGTAAATTTCATAGCAGCGGACTTTTGCATTTGCGCACTCGCGCAAGACCGATTTTTTTTTTTTTTTAAGATTAAAGGTTGTGAACGTGTTCAGTACACTCTCTGGTGTAATTTCTTCTTGATTTTTAGGAGCACAGGGCGGAGGATCATGACAAAAAATGAGGAAGGGTGGTGGTGGCACTAGTGAGATTGCAATGAGCAGCAGGGGGTTTTGCCGCTCTTGCCAGGTGGCTCTCTAGCCATCCCCAACAACCTATGATGAAGTTGCCCTGTCAGGTTTGGATGTTATAACAAGCCACCCTGAAAACAAGCCACACTGAATGACCCAGCAACAAGCCATGGGTTACGTTTGCTAAACGTAAGCTACCCTGTGGAAACCACGCCAGGTTTGGACGTCATGACACCCACCATGGGTCATCACCCATGGTGGGTTGTTGTGTGGTGAGAACCAGGTCAATGGGGAAGACTGTTTCCAGGTGACCTATGTGCCTGCTCAATCTGCTGTCCAGGTGCTAACTCTTGATGGGCAATTCCACGGCCCAGCTCCTTCTGATGCCATTTTTACCTTTAAACTGGACTTGGACTGGACACTCCTTCAAATAGAGGAGTGTCCTCTATAAAGCAGAACATGTGGCCACCCTATACATGATGTAGCCACCTTGCTGAAATTAAGCAGGACTGGATCTGGTCAGTACCTGGATGGGAGACTACCTGGGAATGCCATGCAAGCTACCTTAACTTCTATGATGGAAGAAGAGTTGAGTTGGGATGTAAATGTACTAAATAAAAGGTTTTTTTAATCTGCTACCTAGTTAATTAGGGACACTTTTGTAGTAGATTAAAAAACTAAAAATAAATTAATCTAATTATTCAAACACTGCAGCCCCCAAAATCGGGGGGGGGGACAAGCACTTTGGTAATTTCACCCACCCCTCCCTCCATTATATGAGGACAAGGCATAGTACTACAGGAAAAGATCAGACCTATGATTGTGTCCTTACTAAGGAGCAGAGAGCAAGAAGCAGTTTTTCTTACAGTTACCTTGGGAGGTGCTCAAAATGCATCTCTTTTTTGGCACAAGTATGCAAAAAAAGCAGTATGTGAAACAACCCACACGTTTATAGTATATAATAAACATCCCTCATTTCTTCTGATATGCTTGGCTCTTGGGTTTGTTTATTTTTTCGTGTTGATCTGGAAATCCCAGGTTGGCCCCCTTGAGCTGGAACCCATGTCCTATGGTGAAAAAGCACATTCATGAGATGCCAAAATAAAACAGTCAGCCTACAGACAGCTCGTGTAACAAGAGGGGCCCAAATATACATTTGGTTGCCATAGGTCTAACATGTCAGGAGGCCATCTGCCCAGTCTTGCAAGATTTATGTAAACGGTGAATGATCCAAGAAGCAGGAAGAACGTTTTCCTGCTTTCTGTGCTTGCTCTTGGACCACACATGAGAGATATCCTTGGGCCCTGCTCATTAACTAGCAAGTACCCAGCTTGCTGGGGGAAAGGCAGCCACGACTGGGGAAGGCAATGGCAAACCACCCCGCTACAGTCTGCCATGAAAACGCCAGCGCAAGCGGCGTCCCTCTAGGGGTCAACAATGACTCGGTGCTTGCACAGGAGGAGCCTTTTATGCGATATAGTCCAGGTTTTAAAAGGCAAGCACCCATGTGATGCAGAATGCTGCTGCTGTGGCTAGAATTGTGACTGGGGCAAAGTGCTAGGATCATGTGCCCCCTTTGCTATATCAGCTGCACTGGCTGCCAGTTCACTGTCTGAGTGAAATTCAGATGCTGGTTATTGCCTATTATTATCCATGAGCAACTTGGGACCTGGCTACTTGAAGGACCTCCTCTTCCCATGTGAAACTGCCACTTAAGGAAAACTATTGTGCTCCTTGTGTGCGCCATTGCCTTCAGAGGCATGGTTGTTGGCAATGCGAGAGAGCTTTCTTAGTGGTGGCACCCTGTATGTGGAACTTCCTGCCCCAAGAGGTTAGGTCATCTTCCTCTCTATCTGTGTTTCACCAGCAGTTGAAGACATCTCTTTAAATTGGTGTTTGACTCTGTGGTTGTTTAATTTAATTGGCTGATGGTCTTGGTTCTTTCTCTTTTTGTCTTTGCTGCTGCTTTTAGCTTGTTGTAAATGTGTTTTACTTATTGTTTTTATATTTTGTAAGCTACTTTGAGCAATTCCTTTTTTTGGAGCGGAAGGTGAGATATAAATTCTTAAAATGAAACCATAAATGTAGGCAAGGCCATTTAACTTTGTGCCCAGCTACTGAAAAATAAGAATTGCCTTGCTGGATCAGACCAACCCTCCATCTTGGATAGCCTGTCTCTAAGAACAGCCAGACAGATCTCTATGGGCACTCACAAGCAGGGCACAAAAGGGGCCTTCCCCTACTGTTGATTGTCAGCACCTGGTATTCAGAGGAACACTGCTTCTCTACATGGAGGTTCTACTTAGCTGTCATGACCAATATCCTCCTCCTCCATGCATTTGTTCATCCTTTTTTTTTTTACAGCCAAGGATGCAAGGAGCCATAAACACATCTTGTGCTAGTGAGTTCTATAAGTTAACTACATGTTAGATAATGCAAAGTTCTAATATTGGGGTGGGGGGGGGAATCCGCCACTGCCCATCATTCATAGTTTTACAGACCTCTAGCCGATATAAAATATCCCCCCGTAATCATCTTTGGTTTTAAAACTTAAAAGCCCCAAGTGTTTTAGCCTGTCTCATAGAGAAAGTGTTCAGGAAGTACATAGGACTTTTTGAGCTGCCACACTTCAGTGCAAGAAGCAGGAAGAAACAAGTGGTCTTTCTCCATGCCATCACACTAATTATCTATGTGGATACAAACAACCATTTTCTTCCTCAATGAAATAACACTGGAAACCATAGCAGCCTCCAAGGAATGTGGATGTACACATACAGAGATTGAGGTTATATAGTAGGACATGTTGGTATAATATGCCAAGTTATGCAATATTCTATTTTGTCTTCTCCACAATGAATAAGAGGACTGTTCCAGCTAGTTTGAAATCCTGCCTCTGGCAGCTAAGTGCCCTTTTAATTACCACCAATTCCTTGACTGCTTATGCCATTCTGCCCAGAGAGAGACACATGCAGACACACACATCACCTTCTTTAGAGTGAGTGACCCACTTAAAAAATATACTTGCTTCTTTTAGCCTGCCACCATGCTGGCATTTCCAGGCATGGTATAGACCAATCCATCCTCACATCTCTTCAAACTGGCATATGAAAAGAGAAAATCCATGAATTAGGAATGTAAAGAGAAGGAAAAGCAAGGAAATTAACGAAAACAGCCTGCTGTGTAGGAAACTGCAAGAGTGCCACCTTGTGTTCAATGCGCAAGACTGTGTAGGGAAAGGAGATGATTGCCGCAGTTTGCGACTCTGAGATCCTTTTATGCATTGTGACATCTTTATTATGGCTATTGGTCTTTGTACCAGGTACACCTGGAGACCAGGGTGAGGAAGATAGATTGCATTCCACCACTGAACCACTGGCCAGTTTCTGGTGGGCTGTCTAGTGCCAGCATTCTAGCAATAGGTGCTGGACCACATGGATGGCCTGTTCTAGAAAGGCATTTATGTTCTTAAGCAAGAGTGCATGCATACCCATAATCATTGAGCATGCAGTACCTACCTCTGCACTCTTGTTTGCAAATTTAACAAACTCAACTACAAGAGATTCTAGTTGTTGTTTTTTCAAGTGATCATGCAAGATTGGTCAGCCTACCCTAAAAACACTAGGGATCTCATCACCAGGACTAGTCTTTACAATCACATACTACAAACTATGGGCTACGTCCAAGTACAAACGAACAATGCCATTTATTAACAGCATGTTTGCATGCAAGTTAGTTTTTAATCTGTGGAAAAGACCCATCATTGTTTAATGCTGCAATTACATTTTTATTACATTTAATCAAATGTAATGCAGCAGCTTGGATTCCAAGGTTGGATCTATCTTTAAAATACATACATTCACAAAAAAGGGCGGCCAGTTCTTGCTAGGTCGCCACTCACATGCATTTGGCTGGCAAACCGACAATTTAGACATGTGCTTGCCATTCACAAACTATGCTATTCAGGTGGATTTTGCCCTTGGGACTTTGCTCAGAGTACAATTCATAGAATTTATTAAGTGACCGCAAGGGAGAAGCTAACAGAGTAGCCTAGGATAGCAGGGAGTTCTAGCCAATCTTTATTTATTTATTTATTTACAATATTTATATACTGCTCCACATCAGATGATTTCAGAGTGGTGAACAACACGGTAAAAGAATAAAACAGCAAGTTAAAAGAGTTAAAACATTTTTTTAAAAGACAAACCCTAATAAAGTGGAATTTAACAAACCACGGCTGGTCATGCAAGGAAGGCCTCTTGAAACAACGTCTTCAGGAGGCACCAGAAGGAACGCAATGTTGGTGCCTGCCTGACCTCTAAAGGCAGGGAATTCCACAGGAAGGGGGCCACCACACTGAAGGCTCTTTTCCTGGCGGACTCCACCCAGGCCATGGGTCCATGTGGAACCACCAGGACATGCCCTCTGATGACCTCAGTGACCGGGCAATCATTACACTTTGCAGAGGGGCCAGAGTTCAATGGTAGCAGGCCCAGCATCAGCACCTGGCATCCTTGGGCAGCTGCCAGTGGCCTTGCCCTCCAGCAGGGCTCACCAGTACTAATGCCTGACCTGGACACCCTTGGGAGGCATCTGCGAGCTCTGAGGCAATGCTGCATTGGACATTCTGGGGCATTACGGAGAATTTAAAATGGTGGCTGCCCAGCACAGGAGTGGCAATCTCTCAGCTATGCTTGGAGGAGTGCAACCATCACCACCAGGTAAGCCCAGCAGGGGGCCCACTCATGAGGGCAGGAGCCCATAGATGGGCACTATGCCAAGGATTTCCTCAATCTCTGAGCAGGCCTCAAGCAGTAGAGCACTTGCTTTGCATTCAGAAGATGATAAATTCAGTCCCTGCCACCTCCAAATTCTCTGGTAATAGAGTTGTGAAAGACTGCTGTCTGACACTAGGAAGAGCCGCTGGTAGTCAAGAAAAGACCATGCTAGGCTAGATCAGGGGGTGGTGAACCTGTGGCCATGGGTGGTGCTAGGGACCTTAAAAAAGATCTGGAGTACAAGCTCAGATGGGCCATCACTAACACTGCCCATGCCTATGGCCCTCTAGGTGTTGCTGGAGTCCAAATCCCATCAGTTCCAGCCAAAATGGCCAATGGTCAGGGATGCTGGGAGTTGTAGTTCAGCAACATCTAAAGAGCTGGATTAAGAGGGATTATAAAGTGATCAGATGTTACTCTTGCTGAACATAGAACATATTTCCTTGTTTAAAATCTGACATCATTTCTTCACTTGGGGCAGTGCTGCAGCTAATAGAAATTATTTTTTAGCCTTGTGAAATAATCATGCTAAATACTTTTAACTGTCTAAGATTTAAGATTTAGCACAGCTTGGGCTCTTTTATAAGAAAGAGAGAAACTCTTAAAGTACTTCTGATATGTTCTCAGGAATACTTTCAACCACCCTGTTGCTGCCTGTTGCTGCCTATTGTTAAAACCACCAATATGCTATTTATGAATTGCTGTTCTCGATTATTGAAACCTTATCGAAACAACATTTTTAAAGCCTGTGACTCAGGTGCATCATATAGCTTTCCCATGTCCAGGTTTAAACAGCATCCATTAGCTCAAGATTTAACACATATGTAGCACTTTCAGCATGAAAAAGCCATTCTCGACTATGATATTAGTAATCCTTGTAAGGTAAGTCTGCATTATCCCACATTACGGATGTGGGACACGGTATCGAATTGTTAGCAGTGGTGAGATCTGAACTAGATCACAGCTCATTCTCTTTAGCCACTACAGCAGAGCTGGGCAACTTGTGGCCCTCCAGAGGTTTTGACCTATAACTCCCGTCATCCCTCAGCATTGGATATGCTTCCAAAGGCTGAGGGGAGTTGTATGCCAAAGCCTCTGGAGGGCCACAAGTTGTCTACTACACGATAGCCATTCTGGTGTTACTCTGTTAATTTCCCCATCTACGAATTTACATGCCATAGATCAGTCTTCCCCAACCTGCTGCCTTCCAAGTGTTTTAGATTCCAGTTCCCAGCATTTCTGACCATTGGCCATGCTAGGTGGGACCAATGGGAATTGAAGTCCAATGCCTCTGGAGGGTACCAGGTTGGGGAAGGAGGCCACAGCAGAACATCTAAAAAGTTGTGATGGGAAAATATGGAGAATTATATAGCCAATCAATCTTGTTGTAGATGTGGTTTATTATTCATAAAACCAAGTTTTGAGCTGCTTAGATGCTTTTTAAAATAGTTATAAACCATCTTGTTCACAAGGTTTCAGGGTTAGCAAATCTGAATGAAGTTAAGGTTGCTTGATCGCAGCAAATAGATGCTTCTCATAAATGCCAGCTTTACTCAGGGACCATCTTGGAATACCTTCCTCAGGCTAATATTTCAAATACTTCTTCACATATCCATGGCCTCTTGAAACGCCCCCATCCTAAACATTTAGGTTACAATTTCAAGACAAAAGCACAGAAATATAGGTGTTCTTTTGACTTAGAAGACATGCTGCCAGAAATACCCAAGTGAAATCCTCCTCGGACAGCTGGCTGAGTAATTTGCGAGATGACTTAAGGAAAACTGAGGTGCCTTCAGTCACTGCATAAAAATGGAAGCTGCTTACCTGGGCTGAATACATCAGTATTCAGGATGAATGGCATTTACAGATACTCCAAATAAGTTTCCATAGGCATTTCTCTGTTTGTGGATCTTTTCATAACAAAATGGAATGCAAATTGGATTTGAGACACATCCCCTAAAGAGTGGAGTATGACATGAACTGTTCATATGCAGTGAAGTCTCACTCCTCCCACCCACGCTGCCTCATTACAGACTCGCCAAAGCCTCTGTCACTCACCCATCCCTACTTTATTCCCTCACAATATCTACAAATCCATTTCAAAGTTCTCTGGCTATGAGATGCTTCCTGTATTCAGGCCAATCCTCACGATATCTTTAGAAATGGAAGCCTTTCAGTCAATAATAATGTCTATGTCTTGGGAGTCTGGCTAACTGTGTAACAGATTAAATTGTGGGTGCGCCCACCCTTTCCCTACATTTTGGACTAGTCTACAAGAACTAGAGCCTCTCTCAAGGCCCAGGACTAATCAAGAGTCCAAATATACCTGACTTAATTCAACACCTAAAACATACAACTCTATGTGAGGAAAAGCTTAAACATTGTACAGCTTTTGATTTGTGTCTGTTATACAGCTGTCACAGGCACAGAGCCTCTGGCCATCAAATGCTGACACTCTCAGCAAAGGTATTAAGTTATTTCATTCTCCATATTGCAAATATCTCTGGGAATATGTTTTATATACTTTGAAGGGACCAATACAGTTTCTCAGTACAAAACTCGCATTTATAGCAAAAGCCAAGGCTGTGGTCAAGGCCTTTAAGCCACACTTCTGGAGCAGATACCTTTGTTAAAAGTCCTCAGAAGTAAATATGAGTGAAAAAGCCAACAAACAGGGCTCTACGTTTTGGAATAGCCTACAAGGACCACTTCCTTAGAATACACCCTCTCTCATGGCCCAGGACTATCCAGTCATTTAAGAAGGCATGCAGCAAAAGCTATCTCTGAGGAAATTGGTCAGCAATTAAATGTGTAACCTGCCCCCCCTTTTTTTTGCAAGCTTAAGATGGCAAATAATAAATTTGCTCTTTTTACACACACACACACACACACACACCACCACCACCACCACCACCACCTGCAGTTACCTCCAAGAAACCACTTCTTTTAAGAGCACAGTTACTAACAAAACTATTGCATTAGACAACTGGTAACATACACTTCCATGAACGTGATTTATTTAATTGAATGTTTTTTAAAAAGGATGTCATATGCAGTATGAAGGGAAAACTACTACGGACCTAAGAACGTAACCACAAATCTGCAATTCTTACCAAAATACTAGAGCAGTCTGTTGCAAGACATTTTAACTCACCTTGCATAGTGTCTCAGATTTACAGTTGCTTCCAGTTGAAAAAACAAAGGACACTGGCATGTTGGACAGAAAGGAAAACTTCTGGATCCACAGACTTAGAACTCTTAGTCCATATGGCCTTAATCTGGAGGACAATTCATAAGCTTTATAACAGACATACCTCTGTTTTTTTCTCCTTAGCAATTTTCATCTGCCAGCGTTCCGAACTGCCGATCTTGGTACCATTTCACATCACAGCTAGTGATGAGGATGGAAGCCGAAACGTTTAACTCTAAATATATTTTGAAACTGAGAAACATTAACATTCTTTTGCTGCCCCATCACCCATCAGATGCCACTTTAGGGCCAATCACAGCGATAGATACATTCACAGAACTCAAGATGGCCAAACTCATAACTGTGCATGAATGCATGAATCTGTCTTACACTGAGACAGAGTACTGGTCTTATCTAGCTCAGCACTGATTACTCTCTGTAAGCAGTCTTTCTAGGTCTCAGGTGGAGATCTTTTCCAATCTTGCTAAAACTGGGATAGTGTTAACTAGAGATGCCATGGACTGAACCTGGCACCCCCCCCCCCATGTGCGCTGCCACTAAGCTGAAGGGTCTCTAAAATTCTTCAACATCAGAGTCCCTGGCTGCAGTACCATCCTGACTTTGTCTTGGTTTACCCCCTTACTTCATCAATTAACCTTTGAAACATTTCTCCTAAAACAGGTTTAAACTGCTTCTGTCCTTCCTACTATTTTACTTCCAAGTCAGAAAGCTGTGCCTGCTCCCGATTTGAGTCACTCCTATTTTCCCCAGACTGTTTCTTTTAACAAGCAAAAACTGAACAGCACTAGTTTAATCCTGTCACTCAATCTCAAACACATTTTATCTGTTGAATCTATACCTATTGTGTAAACTTTGAGACCAGCTCTGCCAGGGCTGGGTGGCAGGAGAGAAAGGTAGCAACTCTGCTTCCCCTACATTTATTGGAGAGCAAGAACTATGATCTCTAGGCACCGGCAAATCTGAGGCCAAGAAGTCTTTCCTCCCTGTTGGAAGTGTCCAATTCCTGACTATTTTCCCTGTGTTTTGGTCTTGGGTTATATACAAGTTCAAAACCATGATCTATCTTGGAGATAATGGACTATCTTTTGAGTGGTTAAGCTCACTCTTTAGTTGCCAACTGTATCTTTCTGTAAGCTTTTTTTGTTCAGCAGAGGCACTTGTGAGATGGCCAGGACAATACTAATAGGATAGGGATCTTTTATGTTTACTAATAGTCTTATAAGCTCCATTCTCTGCCAAAGTAGGCACACAGCTGGTGTATAATAACAATGATTTTAAAAAAAAAACCCTAGAATTTAATAAACAGCCAGGAAACAACCAAGTCACATGTTTTCAGACCACTATCCCCTGCCTAGACTCCACAACGCTCACTGGCTGGCTCCATTAGGACTCCAGGAAAAGGCAAGGGGTGGGGGTGGGGAAGCATGCTCATGCAAAGATCTTCAGGCACATGACCCCTACCTTTCCTGGGCGGTAGGGGGAATTGACCCATTGGTGGATGCCTCCTCAACCAAGGAGAGAAGAGGCTTGGACCTGCTTCCATACTCTGAGGAAGACCAGATAGTCCCAAGCCATTCAGCCTGCAGCCTGAGATAACTTGAACCTGCATGCATCTTTCTGACATTATGCGTCTTACTGCAGGCATCTTTCTGAAACCAAAAGCAGTGGAGGGAGGTCTGAGTTTGAAATAGGGGGGTAAGGAGAGAAGGGATTGCTTAACCATTTTTCCTTTCAGCCATTTTTCTGCGTAAAAATTTCCCTCAGTTGCTTTTTCTGCTGTATAGGTATCCATATATTTTCTCTTGCAAGGAGAAAAGCAGTATGTGCGCAGGATTTTAAGTGGCAAAAAATGACTGGAAGAGCAAGGGTTAACCCCCCCCCCTCCCAACTCAGCCTCCAGAGACTTTTGGTTTAAAAATAAAGTCAGAAAAGCAAATAGTATTTCCTGTCTAGTTTTCTCCTCTATTTTCACACCTCTGCATCCCTTTTGGGGGCCAATAAGGCATCGTAAGCCTAAAGCAACAGAAACATCTGGTTTGTAGATGACCGTTCTTTATAACCTTCTAAAAAGAAGTGAGCCCAACATTTTCACTGTTCATTAAAAATGAAATTAAGTTCTTGTGTAACAGGTGATGTTGAACAGAGAAGCAGAAACTTCACTATTGGTGAGCAAGGAGTCTTTGGTACAAGAAGTAAACTGGATCTCATCAATGGCCTTACATTCTCCTACTGACATTAAAAATTCGCTTTATAGTTTCACTTCATGGGCTCCAACAACCAATCTTACAAATTGCCTTTAGTGCCAAGGCAAACACTGTGTGTGTACAGAAAAACTTTGAAAGTGACGCCCGGCTCTGGTGATTTTTCCATCCCAGCTACAGTCATGAGGGAAATCCTACCCATTCTTAGGCTATGAATCATCGGCTAATTTTTGGCATGTGAGGGCTAGCTATTCAATAAAAATGAACGACAATGGAAAAAGCACAAGACACTGGTGGAAATGCCTTTTTAAAAACACAAACCAGATTGTACTGACAGAATTGTCTTTAAGAAACCAAGGAAACATCAGACATGGAAACAGTTTTCTGGGAACCAACAAAACTATATTAACAGTACTATTTGAACTGTGGAAGTTGTAATTGGAAATATATATATTGCTAGGAACAACATAATTTTCCTTGACAGAGAGAAGTTTAACCTTTGATGATCTCAATAGAAAGAAATAACCTCTCTTTTCTCAAAAGCAAACATACAAAACATTGATCTTCTTGATGGCCAATCACTATTTATGGGCATCACTGGGGCTAAGCAGTGATACAGCTTGTGGTCATTACCAGAGAATAGAATATGATCTGGAGCACATGCATATTTTTCTGGTGAAGTGACAGCAAAACAGCAGTGCAATCCTTTTCAGATCCATCTTCTTTGTAAAGGTTGCACCGTAGAATACTTCCCAATACCAAAAGTATGGTGAACGGTGTTTTTAAAGTAGCACAGGAAAATCTGCTACTGAACAAGCAACTGCTTTTATCTCACTGTCAGTTGAAATCTTAGAGAACTAGCTATCATTGGAAGATTTGAAGTCCATAAGGACTAGGTGATGTTCAACCTATTCTGGAGGGGGTTGCAGTCCCCTTAAAATATCAGTTTTATAGTTTGGGGGTGTTCTTGAACCCAGAACTGTTTCTTGAGGTATAGGTGGATTCAATGGCACGGAGCACCTTTCATCAGCTTAGGCTGATATACCAACTATGCCCTTAACTGGACAGAGATAACTGAGCTACAGTTATCCATGCTCTGATAAGCTCTTGTCTGGTTTACTGTAATGTGTTATATGTGGACCTGCCTTTGAAAACCATCTGGAAACTTCAGCTGGCCCAAAACAGGGCAGCAAGTTTGTTAACAGCAACTGGCCAATGAGATCACATATGCCAATACTTTTCCAGCTACACTGGCTGCCAGTCCATTTCCAGGCCCTAATCAAAGTGCTGGTTTTAACATTCAAAGCCCTTAATGGCTTGGGGCCAGGTTATCTGAAGGATCGCCTCCTCCCATATGTGCCTGCCCGGACCCTAAGATCATCCTCAGCAGTTCTTCTCCGTGCGCCCTGCCAAAGGAAATGAGGCGGGTGGCTACCAGGAAGAGGGCCTTTTCTGCTGTGGCACCCTGGCTGTGGAATGAGCTCCCTAGAGAGGTTCGCCTGGTACCTACGTTACACTCCTTTCAGTACCATGTGAAGAGCCTTTCATTTGCCCACTATTTTAGCTTCCTAGTCTTTTAGCTCTGGTGTTTAAAATATGTATTTTAAATCTCTGCATTGCTGCTAGGTTTTATTCTGGTTGTAGTGTTATATTGTGGTTTTAAGCTTCCATGTATTATATTGTTTTGTGCTGCACCTTGTGGTTTTAATTTTCATGAACTGCCCAGAGAGCTTTGGCTATTGGGTGGTATAGAAATGAAATAAATACATAAATAGATGACTCCACAACAGCCAGGAATACTACACATCCTCAAGATATTCCCCTCATTCGTCTTTTCAAAATGTACCAGAGGAAAACAAATCTAGCATCAACCTCTACTTGCAATAGAGCACACTGTACTGAGCCTGTGTGGTATAGAAGATAGAATTGTTGGACTAGGGACACCTGATTTCACATCTCTGCTCAGCCACAAAGCTCACCAGATGGCTTTGGGCAAATTACTCTCTGTGTAGCCTACATTACAGGGTTGTTGTTGTTATCATCATCAATATTTATATATTGATTTACAAAATAATAAAAGCAATAAAACAAACGAACAGACTACCACACACACATACACACACTAGTATCATGAGGCTGGTACAAAGAGAGTTCATGGTTGGGGGAAAGCAAAAGCAAACAGATATGATGGCTGGAACTCCTTGGAGGAAAGATGGGAAACAAATAAGAACAAAAACAAAATTAAAATGGCTGATGCACGGGTAGATGAAGAGGAATCCTGTGGGATGCTGACTTACTTGCATACAGCTCATGGTAGGGAAAAGGCAGTTGTAGTCACACTGCACAGAACTCCAAAGGCTGCCTTGAGTCCTCCTTTCTTTATGCATCTCTCCTATGCAATGTGACTACGTAGGCCATATACACTTCAACAATATGTAAAATCAATGGGTACTTACAAAAGGGTATTTTTATCCTCGTCTTTCCTTTCCAACATTAGTATTAGGGTGATTTCATGCCCAGTGTGGCCAGTTTAAGTTCGCAGTTGTGGAAAACAGTCTCCTACATCTCATCACAGAATTCATGTTGCTGAATACATGACACAGCATGAAAATCAGTCTGCAATCAGTTCTGCATTGCTTTTCCAAAAGGCTTATTCCATCAAATGAATGAACTCTTAATGACTACCATCTGTCTCATCAAAGGGTTGTAAGAAAGACACCAGAACAAGTGTGCGTTTCATATACATATTTATATATATTTCATGTACAAAGTTACATTCTGAACCCCCAAGGATTCAATAATAAATACTGAAATAACTTCACTGCCATATGAGATTTCTGGCTCACAGAAAAGAAGCCTCAAGTTTTAAACAGACAGCAGATTTAATGCTGCAGTATCCATCTCAAGGTTACAGAGGCAAGTAAAATTCAGCATAAAGTGTCTAGACAACATTTTCAAAAAAATTAATGACCATAAAATGTTTTAAAACATGTTTAAAAGATTGAGAAATGTACAGTAATGAAACTGCTAGAAGGAAGGAGAATATTTAGTGTATAGAACAATGTGTTGAGGTGCAATATAGGTTGTTACAATATGGCATAACCCTGTTAGGAAAATAAAGTTAGCATCCGCAAAGAAGTGTGTTTTTCATTCTGTGTCATTTTTACAAACTCAGGGTCTTTACAAGATCCTTTATACACATGGTCAACTGAAGAGTGCCAAGTCAGTTTCAATCCTTTGGTAACTTTCATAATACTCACATGGAAATAAATATTCAAACATTATCTTCAAGACACCATGTTCTTTAGAACAGTTAGCATATTACAGGATTATAAAACATTTCTTAGTTACTAAGGCAGCCTATGATAAAGTGTCTACACTCTGCCAGCTCTACTTGATCCAACGCAGGAAGACGTTACAAGAAATTAATATGGCAGGATATATAAATTTAAAATTGATCTTTTACCATGCAAGACACATTTACTCAGACAAATCATGTGCTGCATATTTTTTTGTGCTTGAAATGCTCTCTCAAATTATTAACAAAGCTGTTAACTATCAAGAGATTCATTCCTACTGATTTTAGAACTATAAGTACATGATACAGAAGACATTCTCAAAACTGATTTGTGTGTTTTTTTAGGCAGTCACTTGTTGCATGAGATTCAGCAAGTTTTTCCACATACTGTTAAAAAGTGCTGTGGAATAGGGAGTGTATAAATTGGTGAATGGTGCTGACACCCACTTTCTAAACATATTATTCCTTAGGACAGGGGATATATTTTAAATGAAGACAGACAGGAGAATGTGTGCTAATTCCTCACTTGCACTGAAAATAGTGCTGACGTCTCTGCTGGACTCTTGCCTTTTCAGCTGTGAATAGCAGTTGATCCAATGAGAACAGAATGACACAGTTTACTCAATACATCTGGCAAGTCATTAAACATGTTACCAAGATGCATCTGTTGTCTGACAGCAGTGGAGCACTTTAGAGAAATAGCTCATTAATCATTTGAAAATGAAAGCACTACACAAAAAGAAAATTATCTTTTGTACCCCTTTCCAGGTATGTGAACATGGCAATTCAACCTTCCATGAAAGGTCTGGGGAACACTTTTCAAAAATTCATGCCAATCAGTGTAAGGAGTCCAGAGGGGTCAAAGATGATTGGTTCATGCAAGAGATAGTAAGCATTTCATTTGGACACCCAATATTGCAAGCTGTATATACAGCTCAGAATGCTTGGAGGGCAGTATAGAATCCTAAGTATCTATCTTGACAACAATGCTTTGTGACACTTTAGGCACATATAAGTGAAGTTTTCAACTATGAGCTCTGAGCATCCTCTCCAAATTGATCTGTAACCTCTCCCATCTTGGAAATCTGGTTGAAGGTGAGACATGAACATGAATCTAGTGTGCGTGCGTGTGTGTGTGTGCTTAGGGACACATTCTGGAAAACAAAGGGGGGGGGAACCTCATGCTTCTCTGGATCTTTCATAAAGGTTTTAGATCAGGGTTCTTTTTCTTCAATTTTCTAAACACTGTTGAGCCACCTGTAAATTTTGAGTAAATCGTCATCACTTGTCACTTTTGGCATATTGGAGGGAAAAAAATCCATTACCAAGATATTAGACATTCAATAATTTTTAACCACACGTTTCATGGTCTAAATACATACTTACCATAACTTATCAGCTGTGTACAAAATATGGTGTTTAAAAAGTGTTTATACATATAAATCTCTAACCAATAGACCTGAATGGAGTTTTACTGATTTTTTCATCAGGTAAGTCACTCATTTCTTTTTTTAAAAGCTGCCTAAATAAATATTTACACAATAGACCTCAGCTTAACATGATTTTAAAAAATTAATATGTGTATATATATATTTATATAAATACATGTATCCTTGACTGACCACAAACTGCTCCTATTGCATAAAAATGTTTAGGCGGTTTTTCAAGACTGTTTCTGGTTTTTTGATGTTGTTGTTTGAAACGATTGAAATTCTTGAAATTCTTCCATTCTGTCACTGTAAATATTGTCTGCTCCCATCTAATGGGAATAGCCGGAGTCTCTTGGCGGGCACTAGCTGAATGTTAATATTTTAATTCATACTTTCCAAGCAGTGACATACTGGAAACTGTTACACCCTCCAAGGAGTTAAAAATGTAGCATTCAACTTAATTTTGCCATCAATTGGGTAATCTGCAGCAAAGGAGGTCACTCAGTTCAAAGCTTATAGTGAGCAAATGGAGTGAGTTGTAGGACATTATTTCTCTGTTTTCTCAAACTTAGGGGTAGACCCCTGGGCCTTATGTAGTAGTGCTGTCCCATTAAAATCAGTGACTACACCAGTGCAAGTGACCTGCACCTCTCCTACCTTATTCAGTCCACAGAAGGAAAATACCATATACAATTTCAGTAACTGAATGGACTATGAAAAATAATGCATTTTAGGGGTGATTTTTCCCTCACCGTTGCTTTAGCAGTTAAAGCTCTCCACTATTTTGCTCCCTGTTTGAGTTCTTCTACATCAAGTGCCATGAATTTGACTAGCTAACGTCTAAGATGACCAGTATGCAAAAGTAACCTATCCTCTGCTCAAAGAGCATACAAGAAGGTTATAAATCATTCAGTCAAAGAATGTCCTTTGAGATTAATCAGGTTGATTTTCAAGTAATCTCAAGTAAGAACACTGTGAAAGAATTCTTCCCACAAGATACTAAAATTCTCATTATTAAGGACAGGACTTTTCATTTTAGTGCTATTAGCAATTAAACATGAAACTCATGGTATCATCAGTGAATTTCTAAATAATCTCCTCTGTATCTCAGAGATCATGATATGAACAAAGGACATTCAATATACCAGGATAAGCAACATTGGTAGAACTTAGAAATGAAAAAGTAAAGTCTTACAATTTGTTTTAGCCCTCAGTGAATGCACAGAATGTAACCTGAATATAATTCATGTGATATTTTTAAAATACTACCCTGGAAATAACTTCGCTGTTTTACTCAATAACTGTTGTGCAGTTGAATCCAAAACATCTGTTGTAAATTTCAGAACTCAATTTGTGGTAGAAAATGGAAGGAAATTAATCATATTACAGATTGCAGTAGGGCTTACGGTAAGTTGCATGTGGGAGACTAAATACAGTATTTGTCTGTTTGGGGGAAATATTTCTTCTTGCTACATAACACTTATGCAGTAAAACAGCACAAGCTAATTCCTACATGGTTAAGGTTTGAGAGGTTTGTGATATAATGGCAAATGGCAAAGAAACGCTCAAACTTTATGCCGTGAAATAGGTTCCACAAAAATAAAATGAAATTCAGAGACATGCAAAAGCTTTTGCAGTCTTAAGCCGCTTTCCTGGGGGACTTATTCACTGCCACACATCACTTGCCACACTATCAGGTGGCTCCTCTCGGCTTTGGCTACCGAAGGCTCAAGTTGTAGTGCTTCTCCAAGGAGTTCTGATTCACCCACTTCATCACCTGGGATGGAAGACAGAACATCTTAGGCGAACATGATTAATGGGAATGATAAAGAAAGGCTGCAATTCGAGACCAAGGAAAGATGGCTGTCACCTGCTCCTACAATGATTGAAAACACAAAATTCTCGAAATATATTGAATTGCAGGGGTATATGTACATAAAAGCACATGTTGTTAGAACATGTTGCCTTCTGCTGCCCTCCTTTCCTGCAGTGGTACTGCTAAAGGAAGAAACCAGCTCAGCTCTCAAAGAACAGAACTAAGCCTCTAGTTCAGGTGAATTCTTGTTGCAGGGTCTCTTGGCAGCAATCTCTGCAACACGAGTTTTCTTGAGGAAGGAGTGAACAGGATTACTGGATAAACAATTCAGATTACCTGTATAATTCAACACAATCCAATTTATAAAGTGGGAGGAGGGGGGACTAAAATGTTCAAATAATCACAGGCTTTAATAAATGGAAATGCTTTATTTTAAAGGTTCTATTAACTGTGAGCTATTGGGAGGGAATGAGGCAGTAAAGAATAAACTGTGTCATTGTACGATATAAAGCCAATTTCTGGTTCTCATCTCTACCATACTCAAGAATGCCTAGGAAACAAAAGACAAGGCAGAACTAAGCAGAAAGTGGAGTGGGCCTGTGCCAATGAGACTGGCTCAGATCCCAACAGCCCCTTGTGGAGATTTATGGGACAAAGTAAAGTGGTTGCAATTAGAGACACAGTTGGAGGGTGGGGAGAGTAAAACTGGCCTCTTGCTGATATCATCTGATAGCCCATCAGGCTAGGGAAAGATTTTTCTACTTTCAGGCAAGCAAGCAATTGTTTTGGATAATCTGTGCTGTCTAAATAGTCATGAATACATATTCTGTTTTCTAACAAATGAGAATACAGAAATACAGACAGAGGGAATTTGAGGAAACCTTCTCAAATCAAACTATCCTTAGTTCTACTTGCAATTCAAGGGGGACATAAAGGAATGATTAACCCTCTCTTGTAGCATATTACTGAATTTTTAATAAAGCTAATAAAGAGGACCATCTTTAAGACTCTTACCCATCCTGAAGTCAATGTAACCTTCTCCTCCACTTATCACCAACATGGATTTTAAAGGCGCCTGGCTGTTCGATTCCTGTGCCGAAAGGGTAGTTTTATCACCAGGTAATTCTGGGCCTCCTCCCGTCTGGGGGCAAATAACCTGACCTACATGTCAGAAAAGGCATTATATTTTACGGAGCAGATTAAAAACACAGAAAGTCTCCCAAAGTGATTAAGGGTACAACCCTATTCGATCTGCCCTGGGTACTCATAAGCCTTCAAACGCAGAGGCTTACCAGTATCCGAAGAAGAGCGGGAGGCGGACTGCACTTCCTGCTCTGCAGCTAGAAGGGCATTTTTGTCCATCTAGCAGAGGCTTTGGGGAGGGGGAGAGAAGGAGGCTGGGGATACGGCGCGAGCCATCCGTTCCCTGCCCACCGGCACGCCCCCTTTCCCTCCTTCAAAGCTCACGCTGGCGAGCTGGTAGAGGCAGTGGCGTGGTTCTCTCCACGACGGCTGCAGGGGGAGGGGGCAGGGATCTCTGATTCCCAGCTCTGAGGTCATAGCGCTGTCTATGACCTTGGCACTGGGAATACAAAAAATCCAATCCCCCCTCCCCTGCTGTCTAGGGGCCACAGGATTGCTCTCTAAGCAGATGCTTGGAAAATAGTGACACAGACACTTTTAATGTCCCCCCACACACACACACACACAAATAAAACTTCTCCTTGTAATACAAGTGGCAGAAAAAGTTAATGATTCTTATTCTCTGCTTCACAACCAGGGGAGTTTGACTTGCTTGGCTAGAACTTCTTGACTATCAGTGCTAAAAGAACATCATCTTTCACAAAGTGTGAAAGAAAATTACACGTCTTGAGGCATGAGCTACAGCAAAAATTACAAAGGTTGGTGCTACAATGAAACCATCCAGATAAATGAGTAGTGTAAAACCGACTAAGGACGTATTTAAACCATATGTTGCACAGAAGCCACCCTGTTTTCACTGAGCATTAACCTAATATACAGGGATAGAATTTATGGTGGTTTCAAAGAGGTCTAACAAAGATCCATCACCTTTTGAATGATACCTTGCTGGGGCAATTGGCTCAGCAGTCTCTGGGCCTTTTGCTGACTGTTCTCATGTATGAGATGAATAAACTGAAGACCTTGCCAATGCTCTAGTCATTTCTTGTTTAGACCAGCCTTCCCCAGCCTGCTGCCCTCCAGATGGTGCAGACTACAATTTCCAGCATCCCTAACCATTTGACCTGCTGGCAAATGGTGTCCTAAAGTCCTAAATATTTGAAGGACACCAGGTTGGGGAAGGCTGGTCTAGACGTTGGTAATCTCCTCTTTGGTGGCCATTCTATCAGTTCAGAAGATCTATGGTAAACTTGCCTGTTGCAACCATCACGTAACCCCTATCCTATTCCCAACAGTCTGCGCAAGCGCTTACTCCAAGTATCAGCTACCGCCTTCTAGCTATTACTCAAAGCTTTCTAACAACTTCTATAACCCTGTCTCTCCTTCTCACTCCACCATAACTCTTTCCATTTCTTCCTGCAATCCATACTTGTTTGCTGTTGGTCCCCCACCTCTTCTCAGACTTCCATCTCTGTGCCTTCTGCCAGTTACAATCAAAGAGGTGCGATGGCTTGCACACACACAACCAGGATTTCCCCTTTTTCTGGCAGCAGCTCTTCATGTGCTTCTGGTGTCCCTTCAGAAGTTCAGGGCAACTTGTCACGGTCCACGCTGCTTCTAGTAGAAGCAGACTCAAGATGCCTAGCTACGTACAGAGATGTTGGCCACCCAGCCCTCTGTATGGGGGCTAAGCCTGGAAGTCCCCTCCCTCCATGAGTAAATTAAAGCTATGTCCTTTGCCTGTCCTAAAGTTGTACATCAGAAAAAGCCTTTCTTGAATCGCCCAAGTCACCCTATTCACACTTCTGACTGCACAGTTACCAGTCCCCGATCTCTCCTCCCAGCTGTGGTCTTGCCGAATGCAGACAGTGCCTTGTGGCAGTCACAAAGAGCTTACACGTTTTGTCCAGCGGGTAACACGCTGCTGGTTCTAAACAACACTCCGTTTGAGGTGCCAGTTAGAAATTAAGAGTAAATATCAAGTTTGGAAGAGGCAATATAGGGAGCATAGCAAAAGAGAATCCATAACGAAGTTCCTCTTATGAAAACCCTGCAGGTGGGAGAAGCGTTGTGCAAGAATTTCTACTCAGTGGATGGAAACTAAAAGGACTATTGTAACGGATTCCAGGAAAGACGTAACGGCTATGAAATCAAGATACACTACACAGGTTCAATAGGTTCAAGATGATAGCAGGAGAAACATTTCATTCTATCACCAGAGTGCACAGTGACTAGTTTCAAAGCAGTATTCCAGGGTCAAGGCAATCAGTACAGCCTCACAGATCACACAAATGAAATTTAGCTATAGAACGTCTCTCTTCTATAAAATACTCTGCTGGTTCTGTTGTATGTGTTCCTTTTGGTTACTTCACGTTGGTTTTGGTTGAGCATAAAAATTTATGTTCCTAATTTCAGCCAGCTGCAAAATCAAAGGCAAATTATTCTTTTCTTTTTTAAACTATGAAGAACCGTTTAGTGCTGCCTCCCCCAACCTGGTGCCCACCAGATGTGTTGGACTACAACTCCCAGCATTCCTGACCATTGGCCCTGCTGGCTGGGGAATGCTTAGAGTTGTAGCTCAGCACAGCTGGAGGGCACCAGGTTGGAGAAGGCTGCCACAAATACATCCAAGGGACTAGCGCCTAGTATTTCTTCCATGAAGTCTAAACTAGGCCTGCCCAACCTGAAAACTGAGGGGGAACATTAGATGCAAAGCTTACCAGGTACTGCAACAAAGAATTTAACAGCATCACGATGCCCATGGAAGCAAAGCTGTGCATGTGCCATGGAGCAATAAGGTATGAAGGTCCCAGGTGTCACTTTGTCACTGTTTTCATCACCATATACACGTATGACACTGCCGGGACGGTTGCCAGAACCTGCAGCGGCTTTGTTAGCTACAAAGAGAGAAAGAAAATATTTTCCACTTGAAACTGCTAGTCACCAAGATGGTTAGTCATTAAGAAACCTCATGGTACCAATCTAGAAGCTACAGCCAACTTAGAGAAATGAAACAGAGGGGGCAACAAAATGCCAATTCAAGACAGAGCTGGAAAGGAATAAAAGACAGCATGCTTAGTTATTTGAAATACCTCAAAGAAAAAATGGAGTAGCTTGCTGGTCTAGCATAAATGTATATTTTTTACACCCCCAAAAAAATTATATTCACACACGAAAATGGTATATAGGACAGGTCCTGAAAACAAGAGCTGAGCATATGAATGAAATAGACTAGTGTTCAAAATCTAATATCTTTATATGTTTGGTTGCTTTAAAAAAAAAAGCCATGCTATTCTGTTGCAGCAAACATCACAGAGCGCTGTGGCAAATGAACACATTTACTGTGGAATTAGTTTTCACAGAGACATCCACAAAAGCTTACGCTGCAATGAATGGAGCCTGCCTTTATAGGGCCACAGGACTCTGTTCTTTTCAAAGGGAGTCTCCCTCAGCAACTACGACTGTTGGCGCTCTTAAAACCAAGAGTGGGTGGGTGAGACAATAAATGGCCCTTGGCAGGCTCTGAGAAGCCATGTTTCCACTTCCAGAAAGTGATTTTAACATCTATAAATCTTCATGCAATTCTGTATGCTAGACACATACAACTATCTCCATTTCAATCAGTATCAGAGGAGGGAAAGAAATATGATTTGTAATGGGAGAAAAATGATGTGGATTAATGACAGTTATAAGGTTATGGTATCACAAATGACGCTGGAAGAAAAACAGAAGCCAGCATGAAAAGTTCAGCTGCAACAAAATATGAAGGCACTACACTGTTGAGCAGGATTGGTGGTCATTTAGCAAACATAAAATACTGCAATGCAGGTAACTGCAAGTGGAAAAACGGTTTAGGAACATACAAAGAGGGGGCAAATTCTAGGAAAGTGGGGAACAGCCTTAAAGTGGCTATTAGAAAAGCCTGAGAATACAGAACTTTTTTGGTTTGGGATCAGCACTTACCCCTCAGCCCCAGTAAACGTCCCTGGTGGAGGATTACAGCTAAAGTAAGAAAGGAGGAAAGGGGAAAATGGATAGGTGTGACAGCAGAGGAGAAGGATTAATGAGAACCCACCACTTGTGTTCTGCTATTCGATAAGAGCTCTCTATATTAGCTCCAAGCTACAGAAGGTACAATAAAGTAAATATAAGGAATGATGTCTTTCTTGTAAAAAGTTTTAGTTTAAGTGGGCAGAGGTCATAGCAACACCTTAATATTGTGACGTCGTGGCAAGCTGCGTTTCCCCTTTCTCTCTTTTCTTTCAAAGGGACACTATCAGAGTTGACAGGAGTAAAACTGTCATCCCCTCCTCCTCCAGAAGAAAAAAAACCGGTCAGCCCTGGACAATGAGCACTACCCATCATCTCTTAGCCTGTGTGCTGACAAGGGGGGGCAGAGTAGCCAGTCTGTTTGAAACCTGTTTGCTGTTACACACAACAGCAGTAGACAGGGTCTTGGGTAAGCGACTGGCTCTCATCCAGAACTTCCTTCCACCACTGCCTCTGTACTTACCTAGTCATATGTTGCTCCGCTGTTCTGATGACACTTTCTAGATGGTAAGGATAATGCCACAGACATTATCATCACAAACATCAGAACAACTTCAATGGGGGCAATACTAGCAGCTTGTCTCCTATGGAGCTGTGAGCATATGCTGCTAAGAGAACTGCTGGAGTGTATCTGCCCAGCTCAGCAACTTCTACAAATTATGGCCCATTTCTACAGAGGCCTGTAGACATACATGCAAAAATCCAATTCCTCCCTCCCATCCACTGAAGCATTTTCACTATTTAAAAACCTGTTATATGCTTTGACATATTTGTCTTTACTGAATACACAAAGGCAACTTAAAACCAAACATTTAATGGATGATCAGTGTAATGGTACAGCATGAAAAACAATGCACATGATGTTCAAAGCAATTGATATGAACTTCAAAGTTGGCAAATTAATCGTCTTTCAGGAATTTATATATTATGACATTCCACAATAATCTACTACACCATGCTGCCAATATAGCAACAAATACTAGAATGTTATGTATTATCTCAGCTTAATGACAGGAAATCTGCGTATGTTTAATATGATTATTATCCAAATATGGAAGCCCCAAACAGAGAATTTGGGGGCAAAGACCTATGGAATGAAGTGGTCTGAGAATCTAACGAAATAGTACTCCATAATCATTCCCATAATGACATGTGCATTTTATGCAGTTCAAGAAAACATTCAAAATTAGTATCCACTTGCCCTTCGCTTTCATGAGCTCAGAACAGAAGCTGTTACCTCTCTACACATGTTTTCCTAGCTGCTTGCTGGGACTGTGGGAGCTAGAGAGAGGAGAAAGTGGTCACCTGCAGGCTCTATCAGGAACTGCAAACTGGACAGGAGAGGAGGAAAAAAGGAGCAGTTGGAGGCTGCTGAAGAGGGAGAAGTGACGGAGGTTGTGGGAACAACTGAGGTGCCAGGAAACTGTTAGGTAACTCCCCCACCCCCTGCTTACTATTACATCAAAAAAACCCTGACATACTTTCTAATGATGCCGTTTGTATCACGTCTAGTTTGGCCCTGAATCACTAAATGATCTAGTTCACAAATTTTTAATGGGAAATCTTCGTGGGCCCCGACTGTCATAACTGGACACTATGCGTCATTCCACTAGTGCAAATGATGTTGTACTAGTGAAACCTAAGTTCCAAACTAAACACAAAAGGAGAATCCAACTAAAGTTATGTTTGTCCAAGCGTGGTTCCACAAGCAGTTGCACAACTGCTTGCACAACCATTTTGTACAATGCAATGGAAGCGTAATGTGCAGGCACTTGCACAACAGAAAGATCTGGGGAGTTCTGCCAGTGCTGCTTAGTTTGCAGAATGATACCATCAGATACAGCCCTAAGGCTGCGATCCTAAACACATTTATCTAGGAACAAGTCCACTGAACTCACTGGTGCTTTATTTGCCAAGTAAATGTGCATGGAATTGGGTCACAAGATCTTGAATCTCTCACAAACAAAGTTCATGCACTCCCTTCACAGTTCTATATTCTTGCATCCCCTATCTACTTGAATTTCTGCATCCAAAAGAGCGCTATTAAGTCTCTAACAAGGTTTCCTTTGTCTTAAGTGTGTGAAGCTGCCAGCCAGAAGAGAGAGGAGTTGCCATAAAGACTAGAATTAGACTGTACAGAAACATGAAGTTCCTGGACAGCCCCAAACATTGGCCTGCACTAGAGTTGGTTTTTGATATGAAATTGTTGGCATTCTAGTATAACCCATTTGTTGTTATTGTACTTACTTTCTGTTAATGGTATGGAGATGATGACACCGTTTCCTGTCCCAACCCACAATCGATTACATGACACCATAAGAGCTGTGATTCTCACAAATGAAAATCCCAGTTTTCCAGTACCTGAAACAAGCACAGAGCAGCATTCTTTATTTCTTTATTTATTACATTTATAATCTACCCAATAACTAATGTTCTCTGGGAGGATTACAAAAAGTTAGAAAACTAAAATGCCATAAAACAGTTAAAAATATAAAATGCAAATTTTCAAAAGAATAAAATACAATATAGTGCAACCTAAGACGTAAGAACGTAAGGAAACGAAGACAGACATTTCTACAGAACACTTCTATCATATCTTTACTCCCAACTCCACGTTGTGTAAGTAAAAAAACAAAAAACAAAAACAAAGGCAACTTTGTTATTTTAAAGAATGTGGTTCCTTAAATCCCAAAACAGTTTCAGCTACTGTTCTGAAAACTGGGGGCTGGAATCAGAGTGTCCCTTACACTCGCAGAAGGGCGACCTGCGCTCAGAGAGGGGAACAAGATCCAGCGGAAGGTCCACCTCCTCCACTGCTGGAGAGCCCTCTGACCAACCAGAACAGCTTTTCAGGGTGCACAGGGGGCTACAGTGGGATCGGCCAAGGTCGCCTCCCCCTATCCTCCAACAGGAGAGTCCTGTAGACAGACCTCCGCCCACAGGTAGTCTGCTTCCAAGCCAGGTTGTCCCCCAGACCCAAAATCAGTATTTGAGACCTCCTGATTGTACAACTGGGGCATGGGGTGTGCTTGCTTCCTTAAATCCCTGGAGTCTAGTAAATACTCTGAATAGATGCATCAGGTTCATGCCTGCCTCACAATGGGCAAACATACCTGTGCAGAAGAATTACACAGTTTAGATCAATAATCCAGAGTGGACATCACAGGTTTTGCAGCTGCTTGGATTACAGCCTATTTAATGTGCATATATCGTGTACGGCTCTTAACCCTTAATTCAATGTAAATGTCTGTACTTGACTTCCCTAGTCCATGTCTGATGTCCATGTCCTGGATTTCATTATGACAAATTAAAGTTTGATGTTTTTGCCCATTCAAACAAGGTAGCTAGATTTCCTGTTTCTCTCTTCTGCCAATGAGAATATTTCCTCATTTCAAAGACAAAATAAAGGTCTTTACTCTCTGTGTTGATGCTACAGCCAGTGGCCTTCCTAGCATCTCCCCCTCACGTACATTAATACATCTTGTAAATCCCACTCCCAATGTTTTCCTTAGAGGGACCTGTACACAAAACTAAATATAATGTTAGCCTTTACCAACAGTACTATATTTCATTACTATATATAAAATGATTATAACGGTAACAGCAACACTATTCGCCCATGTAATTCTTCACATCCATAAAAGAAGACGACAACTTGTCTGATCCAAGGCCAACGACTTACCTAGCATTTTGCTTACGTAGGGCTCAATGTCAACATCTTGTAGATGTTGGTAAGTGTGTGCATGATAAAGACGGAGCGTGGAATCTAAACGAATGGACACCCACACGCCATCTCCCACCCAAGCCAGCTGTCTCACTTGGCTCTCCTTCCTTGGGTGTGCATCGAATGATTTCTACGGTAAATAATGTCTTGATTAAGATTTCATAAGAAAATATTTCTCTCTGCCCCTATTTATACTTTTAAGAATACACACAGGTGGCTTAGGAAGTAGTATAAGACCACATACAGATTTATTCTCCCACCGAACACAGTTAAAGGAGTGCCAGTAAAATTACTCTTCCCATTACATTATTTTACTGACCCCATGGATTTTGTTCAAATGGGCCTGATTTGGATCTACTGTTAAATTAGCTATTTCCCAGAGTTCTCGCTGCCTTCTGAAAGTGCTATTTTTGAAGGGTTCATTATCACATTTAATTTTATTCCTGGTTACTTAGCATTCACTGAAATTCACTTAAGCTCTGTGCCATACAATCTCATTTCCCACAAAACCTCCCATCTTTTAAACTAGTTCTCCTGCAATGCTCTCTCCCAACTATATCTAAGGACTCAGTGGAGGCAGAAACACGGTAGGAGCTTTGTGGCTTGGCTATCCTCTAAAGCAGGAAACTCATTACAATAGCCCAGCTGCCATATTACTCCTGCTTCCTTTTACCACCACTCTTGAGACCACTATTCCTACCTTCATGTTTATCATGACAGGAAACAAAAAGTGTTTGCTGTTCTGCCCATTCTTACTTTTTGAATGCCCCTGCTAATCTGGACAGACCCAGATTTTATATCTATCAACCAGAGAGAGAAAGAGCATTGCGAGCATGCATGCATGGTGTGCATGGTGCTTTAAAGAGTACAAGAGGATGAGTCCCTGCCCCAAGGAGCTGTCAATCTAAAGTTTGACACAAGGGAAACAGAGGAAGAGGAAATAGTGTAATAAGGTAAATAATATGTGACTGTTTCAGTTACACGTGCTTAAGCTTAGGTTACAGACCAGGCTTTGATAGTAGGACATAGGAAGCAGTTTGTTGTGCCGAAGACTCCACAGAAAAGGTGGGTTTTAAGGAGGGATTTGAAGGAAGCAAGAGAGGTGGCATCACAGAGGTGTTCTGGGAGTCAGTTCCAAACATGCAGGGTGGCAAAGGAAAAGGGTTACATTCAGATGCTGGAGGGTGGTGGAGCTGGAGGAGCAAAGATCATCAACAGGAATCTATCCAGATGTAGGAGCAGAGATATGGGGGCGGGCAGGCCATAGTGGGAATCTGCACTGGATCCAGGAGCAGACAGGAAGCCAAAAGGAGCAGACAGGAAGCCAAAGCATTTAAAGAGTGGTCACATTTCTCAAATTTTTACACTGGGCCCCTGTTTTATTGAATGAGTTGTGTCTGAATACTGAAGGGGTCAACCAGGGATACTTGTGCACAAACATCGAAGACCTGGTTATGGACAAATAGTTGGCAGTGTCTTACCTGGTTTTGTGACTTAAATGGGGACAGAAAGTAGACTACTAGGTCTAATGAAATGTTTATTTTAACTTGCCTCTATTTTCATGGCTTTTGGCTGAACCACATAGATTTTGTTTCTGTAGCCACACCAGACTTTATCATGTACCACAGTCATACACCGGATTGAATGGTGAGGTCGGCCCAGATCTAGGAGGTGATAGTTTGTCAAATCCCACTGTCCATCTTAAAGAAAGAAAGAAAGAAAGAAAGAAAGAAAGAAAGGAAGGAAGGAAGGAAGGAAGGAAGAGAGGGGGTCAGAAAAACGTGTTTGCAAATGTTAGTTTACAAACTTTACATGGCTAGCTGGGGAATGCTGCGCCTTTTTTCTGTCTGAACGTGCATAGGATTGCACCTTTAGAATCACTTATAACATAGATTCATAGAATTGTAGAGCTGGAAGGTGCCTCAAAAGTCATCTAGTCTAACCCCTTGCTGATGCAGGAAATCCACTACTACGGCATAATAACTGCTTAATTTTTCAGTCACTTTTTCATTTTCTGTCACGTTTTTTCAGAACTCCATTAATTATATAAAGAATCAATGTGGAAAGAAAGGCATAATTACTTTCAAGAAATGTTATTAAGTAGTGTGTTGGATATTGTCACTCAACTGCTAGGAAAGGCAAAATAAATTCCAAAACAGCACCACACAGCATCAAATAGCCATGTTTAGAGACCAAGATGACTTGTAAGGTAGCAATTCAGGTATTTTAAAAACAAAAAAAAAAGGAGATCTGGTCACACTCAGTCATCCTTCAACATGCTCAATGGAGCAGCAACTCCTAAAAGGGGACTCCCCACAGGCCAGAGAGAGTCTCCACTCGTGTATCACCAATGCACATCAGAGCACTGAACAGCACCAGGCTGTCGAAAGGATTGCAAGTATGAAAGTCTATAACAGGTTTTCACATTCACAACGGTGAATTGGAAAAGGAAGTGATCACTCTTGATAACATGCATCTAAAAGAAGACCTCATGAAGAAGCAGACAGAATGTAGGGAGGCCTCCATTTTTTAATCCATATTATCTCAAGAATTACAAGATTTCAGAGACAATATCTGCAAAAAAGCAAGGTCTGCAAGGGGTAAATCTTTCAGAAGCATATCAGAGGTATAAATACGTGACCATTCTAGGTGTCCAAGCAGAATGCTTACCTACTCCTCTGTGAAATATTGCTAAAGTTCCGTCTGCTAGTGCAACTAATACTATTCCTTTTACGTGTCTAGATAAGAGAAAGAGGCAAAATGTATATCGTGAGGAACCTGGAGCACAGAGCTCATTAAGTCTTCTCAGCACTACCCCTACACACACACCCCAACCATGCCAGTGCTCTCTTCCCCTTTAAGTAACAGGTGATCAGTGCTTTCAGAGCCACAATGCGGGCTGTCTATCCAAGGTGCATATATAAGTGGGAGTCTATTGAAACTGTTCCATTAATTAGTATATCCAGAAATGGTTATTGTACTGAATCAAATTTATTTAGCGTGCCTCTCATATTTTAAGCAATTAAAACTATTTTATTGGCCAAGTACAAAAGAACCTGAATCCACTTTTTCACAATGGGAGAGTTTCTTGAACTTTCAGTTTTGTAATAGGATATGCTTGACCACAAACAAAGCTCTTGCATTTCATAGCTTAAGCTGTGGTATATATTGCACCATGCGGGAGTTCAAGCAAACGAAATAAAATGGCGTGCACACACAATGGAGGACCACTCAGCAAATCCCACGGGCTGGGGTCCCCCCACATCAATTAATGTTTGTGATAGGGGAGATCTGTGCACAGAAATCCATCTCTATCCAGAGGCTTGTACCACTGAGATTATGTGAAAATCTACTTGTACACTTTTCCTTCCTAACTTACAGGAGGTATAAAATCTCTGCTATGAACATCTCTAAGAAGGAAACCCAGGACACATTCATGATTGGAAACAAATACAGCCCATTTGATTTCCTTGGTGACTTAATACCAACTCTTCTCATTTTCTTCTTCAAAAAATGGAAAATATCAGCACTTCACAGAAGGCAGTTCTTAGAATAATCATTTTCCACTCAGCAAACTCTATTTAACTCTACTGTAAATGTCATTATGGAAATATAAATATTTTGTAGCAACTTACACTATGCTGAGAATAGAATCTTTAAGTTTAATTGCATGAACACATTTCCTCCACTGAGCCACTGAAGAATGAACATATAAGCTGCAACGATAAAGTCAGAATGAATTAAAAATTCAATATCCCCAAACCCATGTTAACAATTAAAAATGGCAATATAGCTGCCTTGAGTGCTAATTTTGGCAGAAAGGCAGGGTTATAGATTAAATAACTAAATAAATGTATAGCTCTTGGCTTTAAAAAAATATCACAGTAACAGAAGAGACACTACAAGCTGGCTTAAACATGACTGATTTGCCTGGTCTGTTTTCCCAGAAGCATCTAATTCTTTTTGGCTTTGCCAATGCGCTACCCAGAGAACTTATCCTGTTTTTAATGCTAAATGGATGTTTTAATTCAAATTGCTGGTGCTTACCTTTAAAGCCCTCTATGGGTTGAGACCTGGGTACCTCAGGGACTGCCCCCCTCCCATACATATCACCTATGTATTGAGATTGGTTCTGGAGGCCCTTCTCCAGCTGCAGTTTGGCAAAGGTAACAACCAGGAAGAGGGCCTTTCCAATGCCCTGCTTATGGGATGCTCTCCCCAGGGACGTTCACCTGGCTCCAACTCCTATGTTTTTTTTGTGCTAAATAAGGATACTTCCATTCTCCCAGGCCTTTTTTTAAACCTGAAATTGATTTTATTTGCTGTTCTTCTGTATTATTACAGAATTGTGTTATTAATTAATTGTGTTATTATAAATTGTTTCTCTGCCCTGAGAATATTCATATGGAAGAATGGCCTATACATCTTCTAAGTAACAACAACAACAACAACAACGGCAATACTTAAGTTGTGTTTTGTGACCCACCCAGAGAGCTTTGGAAATTGGGCAGTATAGAAATGTAATAAATAAATAAAAACAAATAAATAAATAATAAAAAGGGTATGTGTCTGTGTCAATGCTATAGCTCCAAAACCATAAAAACTACATGCTTGAAACTTGGCACGCATACTAAGGGGACCCTAGGGGTGTGCATTTCAGGGCTATTTGGTTGTTAAACAACATTACTTTTAATTAATTTAAATGTGCTCATGCGTCTGAAGCCTCCAGTAGCCTCTTCAGCCACTAGGTGGCAGACTTCCCTAACCAATGCATAGCATTGCGGTTGATACAGTTTGAAGCCAGGCAGGAGTAGTCCAAGGGACAGAGTTATACAACTGCTCCTCCCACTTCCTGTGGGGTAGCCCACCTCAGGGGACTGGAGTGGGCAGACCCCTCCCTCGGGGCGGTAGGGGTGCCAGTGTCCACGGCTTCACTCAGATGGGGTGGGCACAATATGTCCAAGCCTGCCAGCTGCATAACTTTGCTTGACAATTTTGCCGTATCAGACAAAGGACTATTCCAATCCATATGGAGACGGGTATGTTTGCTAGTCTTTTAATAAATATAAAAAGGGATCAGACCATTGAACCTTTACCACAAAGGTTCCTTTTGATTTGGTGTGAAGGAGAAATCCAAATGGGTTGTGCAAGGTGTTGGGCTTAAGGAAAGGCAAGCATCATGTGACCTAGATTACAGTACTAGCTTGATGCTGCGAGACTCTTCCCTAGTTCTGTTCTGTGACTGAGCGCGAGACAAAGTATAACCCGAGGGAACCTTTTAGACAGAGAAAAAGTAGAGCGCAATCCCCACCCCCACCCCAATTGGGCCTAGCAGAAGCTGAAGTAAGGCAAATGAAATCATCAGCGTAAACTAGGATCTGCAGCTAGCTAGGCCTTGTGTGTGCGTCAGCCACTTGGTTAATTGTGGTTTGGATGCCGCTGTCACATCAAACTAGAAAGAAATTTCATGGTGAATGTCCATTGTTCCATTCTCCATTTAGCATGAAGGAGGCATCCAACAGTGGGAGTGCACAGGCTAACCTAATGTCTAGGGAGGGATAAAAGTGGCTGAGTCTATGAGGCAGGAAGAACACGCTGTATCACTCTTCTCCCAAAGGCTGTGCAGGTGTTGGGCCTAAGACATAGGTTTAACCCTGTCTGTAGAACTGAAATTAATTAACGCCTGCCATCTCATAGTTGACTGTTCTGCATCTGCACCATTTGATGAACCCTTTCCATGTTGTCATGTGTAAGTGTACAGTAGAGTTTTCTAGAGCAGTGGTCTCCAAACTTTTTTGATCACGCACCCTTGTCAGTAAAAAAAAATTTGAGCACCCCCCCGATATCTGTATATTTATTTATAAATTATAATTTGTACTACTGTACTAATATATTATGTACATTATAAAATATACACAAAAAAGAGAAATTAAAAAAGGATGAAATAAACAATATTTTAAAATAATTGATTTTATTTACTAATGGTACAACCCCCCTTTTTGTTCTCACTAAAAATAAATAAATATATATATATATACACATTAGTGAGAGCAGTGTGATTGAATATGCCTAATTATTTTTGAAAATCTTGGTTTAACACTTTGTGATACCATGATTCGAAGGTCTGGTTCTAAGTTCAGTTTATTTCAGTACTTGGTTTTAATGGCTGTCATAGCTGAAAAAGACACCTCACAAAGATACATAGATCCAAATGGAAGAAGTGCATCTTTGGCTACGCTTACGCATAATACTCATTTTTCAATCCCATCCACCAATTATGCAAAGGTTTTTGTTGAAATTCAGCTACTAAATTTCCATCTTCCCTGATGTCGATCAGTTATTCCTGCAAACTAATCTGAGGGTGTTGAATGTTTTTATTTTTAACCAATGGGTTCAAAACCCACTGAAAATCTTTGCTTGGAAGATATTGAAACCGGTCAGAAAATTCCGTTTCCAAGTTTTTTAAGTGTGCAGACATGAGAGTTTTTATAGGTGACACACTTAGATCGTTTTCGGCAACAAAAGCACATACCGATGGAAACGTTTCCAAACATCCATTTTCAAAGCGCTCTTTCCACAACACAAGTTACTTTAGAAAAGCAGTTACTTTTTCACTCATCGTTAAAACGTCATCTTTACCTTGAAGGGACAGATTAAGCATGTTGATTTTTTCAAAAACATCTGCTAGGCAGCATCCTACTGGCAGCCATTTGTCATCACAGAAAAGGTCGGCAAATGTGGAACACATCTGCTTCCCTTCGGCAGGATGGCAGCTGCTCCGGTGCTGCGGCCGAGCAAGCAACTACGCCTTCCTCTGCTGTGCCTGGCAGAGACTGGCGCAGTTGCTCTCAGAGGCTGCAGCAGAGGCAGGGTAGGACTACAGCAGAGAGAGAAATGCCATGGAGCTCCCCTCTTGGCTCCCATCCCATCCTGCTGCCTCTGCCACTGCCATCATTGCACACAACGGCAGCTCATCAGGGCAGCAGAAGGCTGCTCAATTATCAGGTGGCTCATGCACCTCTATGGATCATCCTGCGCACCCCTTGGGATGCATGCAACCGCTGTGGAGACCACTGTTCTAGAGGACAACAGGGTATGGATTACTTCTGCTGGGTATCCAAGTTTCAGGAAAGTGTCCCTTTCATATGCCAGGTCACTGGGCACAGCCATGCAGGATCTGGGTGAGTGGGGTGTCAACATCTATAGGAATAATGGGGATTCCCATCTGGGAATCTGGCAAACACGCCCCCCTGTGCCCGCACCCCCGAGCCCCTGCTTCTGCTCACCCCCTACCCGCACTCAGTGAGAGGCCTGCACTCACCCCGGCAGCCTTGTCGAGCTCCACTGTTGCCATTTTTTGAAAAATAAAATGGCGGTCGCAAAAATGTGCATATTTGCGTTTGCACAAAAATTCACATTTCTGTGAATGTGCATCTTTGTGTGTGCGAAAATGCACATTTTGCAAATGCACATATTTGCATGTGCATGAAAAGTGCATTTTGCAAAAGTGCACATTTTCACGCATGTGCATTTTTGTTGTTGTTCAGTCGTTAAGTCTTGTCCAACTCTTCGTGACCCCATGGACCATAGCACGCCAGGCCTTCCTGTCCTCCGCTCTCTCCCGGAGTGTGCTCAAGTTCATATTCATTGCATCGGTGATGCTATCTAGTCATCTCATCCTCTGCCGTCCCCTTCTCCTTTTGCCTTCAATCTTTCCCAGCATCAGGGTCTTTTCCAGGGAGTTTTCTCTTCGCATTAGGTGGCCAAAATATTTGAGCATGTGCATTTTTACGCATACGCAAATATGCGCATTTTTGCGATCACCAATTTATTTTTCAAAAAATGGCGACCACGGAGCTCAACGGGGCCACCAGGGTGAGTGTGGGCTGCTCACCGAGCATGGGAGGGGCTCCAGTGAGGTCTGAGGATTGGCGAGCGGGGGCTGGGGCTGGGAGGGTGCCTGAAAACCCGGACAGGGTGGGTTCGCACATCCCTACTCCTGACAACAAAGGTGCCACAGGGGTGTCTACAAAGACGTTCCTTCAAATTCTTCATTGCTCTCCATGGGACTGAATAGAACCTCTGGGTAATACTGGTGGCTTTTTTACTCTGAGGGGAACAGTCCACTCTGATGGAACTACCTCATCAAAGGATGACAGAAATATCACTTCTCTGGTGGAGGCTTTAGATTCGGGGAACACAGATGCACCTGTGCCACTGGTTTTAGACCTAAAGTGGACATGGCTTTAGAGACTAAAAGCAGAAAATCATTGTTATTAATCAGTCTGGAATTAGGTATTTCATCTAGCAGACTACAATCTGGCCACTCTCCGTCCTCTTTTCACAATGGATTAAGGGTGGGCAGGTCCTGAGGCAGAGATCAGGAGTCCATAAGGGATCTGATTAACTCATTATCCTCCTCTTGCTGCCTACTTGGCAAGGGTTTATGATGAGTAAGCAACCTCCCTGATGGTAAAAGGTAAGGACTCAGTGGCAGACTCCTCTGAGGAGTGGATAAGGACTGATTTAGCCGGTTTAGTTGAGATCTTATATCTAGATGCAGTCTTGGATTTAATTCCTTTCCCCCCTTTTGCCTTTAGTGGGGAGAAGTTGAAGTCTCTGAGGACAGCTCCTCTTGTCTGTTTATGAGAACGACTGCTTTTTATTTTGTTGGAGGAGCTGATCACTTAAATAACTGATTACAGCTTGGTTTATTTTTTGCAGAAATGGATCCTCCAGAATAAATTAAGGGAAATCTGGGGTATCAGAGTCACTAGAAGAAAGTAGCTCTGAAGATTCCAAAGTCTGAGCACCAGAGCAATGGAGGAGATTAGCAGAGCAATGGGAGAGGTTTCCCTTTCAGAGGTTTGAGTAAAGTCATTCTCTGGTTTGTGCTGCCGTCAGATGGTCCAAGTCTGAAATGCAATGCATATCCTCCTCTGAAGATGGCGCTGCATTTCTGGTGTGGAAATAATGGAATCAGATTACTGATGGTGGTCTGATCACACACCCCTCGCTGCGTTCCCAACCCTGTTTCACCGATAGAAGGATCAGATTGTAGATGTGGCTACTGGAGTTTCTCTGCTGCCAGATTATTTGGAAGGCGGCAGCAGCTGGCATGTATGGACTCCAGGCTGCATGGGCAAGAAGTCTCTGCCTGAGCCATGGATGAATGCACATGGCGGGCACTCACAGAACGAGTCCCTGTAGCAGCTGGAGTGCTTCATTTGTTTGCTCTTAAGACATGAACTTGCTGTGTTCCTTTTTCCTTGGTAGCACATGGAGGTAGCACATTTCCCCATGAGAGTCCTGGCCCAAAGGCAGGATAAAAAGACAACAGCGAGAGACAAAGAAAATATGCGTTTTTAAAATAGGAACAGGAGACAGAGGGAAAATGAAAATGGACTGAGCCGAAAAGAACGTAATAAATTTCGGAAGCAGTAAGACAAAAGTATTAAAAGGTTATGCTCTAGAAGGTAGTGCTCTTGAAGGTAGTGCTTTAGAAGCAAGGAGCTGAAGTAGTAAGCTCAGTCCTAAGCAAAAGGCAGGAAAGAACAGGGGAAGAGTCTTGTAGTACCAATCCTAGTATTGAAATTTAGGTCTGAAGACACCTGCCTTTCCTAGACAATAGGAGGAGACATCCCACTGGTGGATGCCTCCTTCACACCAAACCCAGAATTGTACCATTCCACATTATTTTAATAGTGAGAAAATAAATACAAAGTCAAAGTACTATGACAAGTAAAGGCCTCTTATCCAAATCTGATTCCCAAATATCAGCTTTAGTTAATTGGGTTGAAAAGAAAGAATCGCACATCATTGATTGCAGATGCATACCACTGATTACCAAAATTGATCAGTGACTATTGATAAACTCCAATTTATGTTAACCAAGTGAAACCCTCATCTGAAATTGTAATTCAGAGATGACCTGTTGATGTTTCTTTTTTAAGACAGATATTTACTAGTCTTATAAAAGGAAGAACTGAACTAATAACTAAAGTATTCTATTAGCAAAACAGTTTGGAATTAAGGTTCTTGGCTTTACCACCCATTCTGTGCTCCAAGCCACATTGTAGGTAAAAGGCTGCTCATTTTCTGCGCTTCTTCTCTTACGAGATCCTGCTCATTTGGCAATACAGCAACATCTTTATACATGTGTGATTCATTGCTGAAAGAAGGAAAAAAATCGAGTAGGTAAAAACTGTACTCAAATACTCTTTAGTCTCCACATTCTAACACTAAGCCAGACTAAGCCAAGTAACATACCAGGCTTCCACAGCAAAAAAAAAAAAAAAGATTCCTAACACAGAATCTGTCAAGGCATTAAACACCAAGGCTGAATAAGATTAGAATGAAAATGTATTTGAGTTGTATCCCACTTTTCCTCAAAAGAGCTAAGAGTGATGTACACCACCAAATTCTTATCCTCACAACCAGTCTCTGAGGTAGGTTAGGCTGAGAAACATAGAGAGATCATTTATCTTTTTACAATTTCTCTGTGAGAACTCTCTTTACTTCGACCACACATGTGCACACCTATGGCTCGACTGGAATCCACCTGGAGAAAAGCATTCAGCGTGGTGGCTCCCTTTCTGTGCAACTCCCGGCCTCTGGAGCTCAGGCAGTCACCAACACTGACTGGGTTCAGACAACATGAAAATCCACACCCAAGTGTGGGTTGTCGTTGAACCATGGGTTTATCATGTTGTCTGAACCCAACTACGCTAATAAGCCATGGTTTGTTAACCACAAACAACCCATGAAGAGAACCCATGGTCTGTTGTAGGGTTGTGAACTGTGGGTTGTTCATGGTTAACATGGTTTGTTAACACGGCTGGTTTCAGACAAAACGATGACTCACGTTTCAACAACAACAACCCACGGTTCAATGACAACCCACACTTCACCCTTGTGTGGGAGTTATTGTGCTGTCTGAACCCAGCCATTGTGTTGTTTTCAGTCACTACTGAAAACATCTTTATTTCAAGAAGCCTTCTTGATTGACCAGCCATGGTTTTTATTGGCATCCTGGTTTTTTTTAAGCTTTTATATGTTTTATTATTTATATTAATAATATAAATAATTTATTTATATTATTTATTATTATTTATTTATTATTTTATTATTTTCCTCTTTTATTCATCACTCCAGAATCTGTTTAGATGTGGGGCTGTATACAAATAAATAAACACACTACAGTCTCTACCAGAAATGGAAGGTTGAATAAACCCTTGTTTGGCCACCAAGTACACAAAGGGTTTCCTATAAATGCTTTACGATCTGATAAACTCGAAAGAAATTACTTGAGTAACTCATTAACAGGTAAAATGTCTTGAAAATGGTTGCCATATGACCTATAGCCAATGGCTAACACACCGACGTACTTGTTGTGTGCCCTTTAAAAACTGAGAGCTCAAAATGCCTAATCAATACAAAGCAGAGGTAAAACATTTCTAATAGAAAAGCAGTGTAAGCTATTTCTGTCTTGAACAACCACTTCACCTTGTTAATACAAAACCAGGCATACCTGGGCTGGAATGCTGGAGAACCCTCTACAGTATCTTGGACTCCCAAAGGATCTGTGAAGACATGCTCTGTGTAAACTCCAGTCTGTGCAATATCTGCTACTTCTTCTCCAGAGCCAGCATTGACTTCTGTTGCCTCGGTTGCTTCTTCTGCTGTCTGAACATTCTCATCTACTGCATCATTTTCAGCTGCAACATCTGAAGTAAATGTTTCAATGACAGGTGAACTTGAACGATCACTCAGCTCCCTGCTGCTATGAAGCATCCATGCATATATGTACGCTAATTACTCTATCCTCAGCTTCTTCCAACATTCCTTTCTGTTTCCTTTACTAAGCAGCCATATGTAAACTAAGGCATGTAGAGGAGCCAAGCAGCAGAATTAGCCTTTGTCATCTGTTCGCTATGCAGCATCGCTGCATGCCTGCTCCATCCCTACTGCAAATAAGACACTGTCTCCTCTAAAAAATCCACATGCTTCTTTGTTAAGCTCAAATGGGCGATAAGCAAGTTGCTATCTGCTGCTAGTGATGTACTTTTTCATGCCCTGAATATATAAGAAAGAAGAGTCTTTGTTTAAGAAATTGATAATGCTCTCTTTAGGAATTTACTAGTGCAATGCTCTTTACTATTCTTCAAGTGAGAGCCACCTTGGCAAAAAGAAAAATCAGTGTGAGAGCCACCCTTGCCGCCCTCCCCCCGCCGTGTCTGTCTCCCCTCCGCCACCTACCCATCATGTCTGTCTAACACACACACGCACACCGTGCCATGTCTATTAGCTACTGCCAGCAGCTAATAAAGCGGCCAGGCTGGTCCTGCCCCACTGGAAATTCCACACCTCTTATAGAATGCAGGGGTATGGTATTTTCCCCTTTCACACACACCAATCCTGAGACTGGAGAAAGGAGAATTCCAGTGGCCGCCAGGAACATGATTCTACTTGAGGAATTCAAGCAGTATTTACTAATGGCTAATAAACTGAATACTGTGTTAGTAATGACTCAGCAGTTTTCTAGGCTACATCAAGCCACATGGGGGTGGGTGGGATTGTGAATGTTTTCAATACCTGGCTGTTTATTTGTCTCAGGGGAGGCACCATTGGCACTGTGGGTAGAAGGTCCTATAATACCTTCTGCTGTACAACCAACTACTGTGATTCCTCCTAACAGACTATCTGTTTCTGCTGAACTGTTGCTATTCATGCTGCCAGACAAGGATGACTTGTCCACCACACCCGAATCTGGTTCTTGTGAGCCTTCTTCTCCTGTAGGATAGTCAGTTTCCCGAGCCCCTGAAAGAAAATATGAAATATCATTCAGTATCTTGGATGTAGCTAACAACTCAGTGCTCTTTTGGGGTGGGGGATCATTGCAAGCTAGTTTACAATTTGTAATATATGAACCAAATAAAAATGATGAGAACCAAAGCATGATTCACATAGCTTGCCCTGCAGAACTCTCAGTGAAGTATTCAAGATAGATGTGAATCCAGAAACCAGGCATTTGGAAAAAGTAACAGCTACATGCATGGTTGGTTTGATATAAAAGGTACAAACAACAGGCAGTATCCAAAGCTGGCAGTCTACCACCAGCACTCATTTGGTTGTGCTAGTGGGAATGACCACTAGTGCAACAGGAAGCTAGTACTTCCTACAACAGCCCAGGAAACTAACCAAAACTAGCGTTCCCAGAATGGGACAGGTCAATGGAGCTCCCTTCTGCAAGTTCGGCTGACTTGTTCTGTGCCGCAAATGCTAGTTTCGGTTAGTTTCTGGCTGCTCTAGGAAGCACTAGGTTCCTGTTGCGCTAGTGGCTGTTCCCGCTACTGCAAGGGCAGTTCAGATATTGCCCAAAGCAATTCATTCTTAGTTTGCAGAGATACAAAGGATTGTTTCTAATCCTCAAGTATTTAACTTTACTTGCCTAGTTACTATGACTCAACTGAAAACAGTGAACGCAACTAAGGTTGCAATCCTATACTCCCAGGTTAAGTGTGTAAGTCCCACTGATTTCGATGGTAGAAACCAAAAATCTATCAATTTTGATTCCTCTCATTTCTTATTTTTCCAATCCTCATTTCATTCTATCCCTTCTCCATATCAGTTGCGATAAGTTTTTTTGAAGTCTGCATGAAAATTCTTCTGCGTTTTTGTGCACATATCTCTTACTATATGCATTTTTGGTATACGTTGTCTAATATATGTATTTTTGCAAGGTTTACTTTATGTAATGCTTTTTGTACATTTTCTTCCATATATATATGCATTTTTGTATGCACCTCTTTATTCAGAGAACTGCACTGCAAATCCTGAGAACTGCAATTACCAAACCGTAACTGCATCTAGGTTCACATGTTGATGTGGAAGTGCAAATGTGATTAATTTCTTAACAAAATGCAAACTGATTTCCCCACATCCCTATTCTTACTTCTGAGCTTACTTCCGAGTGGATGTGTATAGGATCAGGCTGTAAAGCAGCATATCTGACAGCAAAGTATTCAAGTGTTGGTATGGTGATGACACATCTGTGGCCAACCTGGGTTTTCATGTTTAGTTCTTAGAAATAATTTACAGCACATGCTTTAATAGAATTAAGGCTTCAGCCATCTGGTCCACAGAGAAATGACTCCGTATGTAAGAACAATGTCATAATGCCAAGGCTCGCAAAGAGAATAAAGTAGACCTCTTTGTCAATGCTCTCTTCTGAGCTGTAAGAGCAACCGCTGGCTTCTTTCAAAAGTTCAGCCACTAAATGGATGTTTTTTTTCACTTTACAGAGCAAGTTACATCTTATGTAGCAGAACTGACCTAGCCAAGAGATACGCCAATGGACAATTTAAACCTTATGGCCACCTGAAATGGCCCTCTGCCCAGCTGAATTCAATAGAAGAAGGTGCCCGGCATCTCCATAACAGGTGGAAACAAATCTGTGTTAACTCAGATAACCGCTACTCTGCGACTCTTACCTGGCACACTAGCTATACAAAGTACATGAGAATTGCAAACAATGAAACTGTCTAGGATGTTTCCTGGCTGGTTAGCATCTACAATGATAACTTTTGTAGCAGAGTGGGTACTAGTACAGATCCAAACGAGGCTTGATAGTTCTTCCTGATTTTTCAGCTCTTTCTGCTGGTCCTGTATAGGGAAAACCAAGACCGACCAATGTAAATGTATTGCTACGTAACAGATGGTGTAATATTAAAGTGTGCTATATCCACCTCCTTTTTTATGGTGCCAGATGTGTTCGCTACAAACGCAGACCAAAATGGAAAATATCCATTTGTACAAGCAACCAGAATTACCTGTTAATTAAGCAGGTTGTTTCACGTGTAATATTGCCCACATGATTTTCATAACCATGCAAAATTTCAGTCAAAACATACTTTCACAAACTAAACTGAACAGACGCGGCATTTCTGGGGGGAAATGGGTCACACCTTCACAGTCAAGCAATTTCGCATACATAGACATTTGTTTTCTTGTCCAGTCTACTTGACCAGTACAAAGGGTTGGAACTACGTACATACGCTTCTTGTGGAACCTAGAAGCTGACAGGAGTGACCCAATGCGACAAGATGTTGTGAAAGCGGGTGAATCAATGGTTCGGCAAGTAACGCAGGAAGTGGTCCTATGACTTGACAGCAAGCTAGTGTGATGGACCCCACAGCAGACTGTCAGGCTCTTCTCAAAACTATCAGCCACAGCCTATGTAGCCCAAGTGTCAGCAAGTTGTTGATCCTGTTTGGGTGCACCAAGGATCGAAGGCACGGCAATGATGCTTTCTTGCTTTTCCGCTACCTACCAGGCATACTCCATCTCCTTCAGCCAAGTTATTATGGCACCCAGAACTATACAGGTGTTTTTGGGCAGGGGCGGGGGGGCGGGGGGGAGAACTAGTGCAAATTATGCCTGAGCCAAAGACTAGGATCCTGTGCAACACATTTTGTGCTAGAACATTACACTATTTAGATTGAATGAAGCTTTGAGAACAGTCAAGCCAGTGCCGATACTTGTTTAAATTCATGACCATAAATTAAATACTTTTATTTTAAATTACGAACACAATACTGAAGTCTTCCATTTAACTGAAACATTAACAAGGCTTTTAACGTGGTTCACATTTTGACAGTATCTTTGATCTCACCTTAAGTTCTTGATCTAATCTATCCAAACTGCTCTGAGATGCGCTTCTCTGCTTGCTGCTGTCCACATCTACGGCGGCGACGTCATTGTAGAACACGCTGGCACCAACCACTGAACCTCCATCTCTCGTCTTCCCTCCTGATAAGTTCACTCCTACCGCACACCACAGCTTAAATATCAAGGAAACTTTATTTTAAAAAATCCTTTGGTAAAAAACAGGGTATTTGATTTTATGAAAATAAGTGTCCATGGGACATAATTAACCAAGACAACAATGTTTTTAGAGCAGCTGTATTGCATAGGCGTTTCGGGAAATACATTTATCTGTATTTAAGAATCAGAGATTCTTTAAAAAAAAGTATTAACCTACAAGTGTAACTAAATTAGGCATGGCTCAGAACCGAGAAGGACTTCCCATAAAGGGAATATAATTTGCCCATGCAGAAAGTTAGGCCTGATTTAAAATTCACAACTCTAGTTAACCTTTTTTGTTATGTTTTTTAAAGAGGAAGATAGAGGAAAGGAAAACAGATCTACCTTCATGGATGTATCCTTTTCATCAAGTGGTCTCAGGTAAACAGGCACAGGTAAGTTCTTCATCTTGTTATCACCCTGACCGCCACCATTTACAACCTAAAAAGTGGAAAAGGATGGAAAATTACATCCTTACATGAAGGTCCCTCTGGTTTGGTTTAACAGAGACACACGAAACCCCCCAGCCAGGAAAGGGAGGTATCAGGTGATTTAGATTCTAATACTAGGCTTAGTGCTGTGAGACTCCACAAGTTCCTGAGCCTAAGGCAGAGTATAACCTGAGGAATCCATTAGAGAGAGAAAGAGAAAGGGAAAAAGCAAAGACCCCCACAAGCTGGAGCACAGGGAAGGAGGTGTTGGTTTAGGTATACCATCCAGCTATAAATATTTAGTGCCAGCCATTTGATTAGTTAGCTTGTGGTTCGGATGCCTCTGTCACACAAACCGAAAGGAACCTTCATGCTAATGACCAAATGTTCCCTTCTCCATTTGGTGAGAGGAAGCATCCAACGGTGGGATATGCACAAGCTGAGCTAATCCATAGGGTGGGGGTAAGAGCGGCTGGAACCATGAGGGAGGAAGAACATGCTGAAGCACACTTATTCTAAAGGCTGCATCTGCAGAGGCAAAGGAGTACCATCTGCAGCATTTGATGAAAGTGTTTGGTGTGTTCCACGTGGTGGCCTTGCGTATATCTGCGAGGAGTGTGTCAGCAAAGAAGGCTGCAGCTGTGGCTGCTGCTCTGATAGAATGAGCTGTGATGTGGCGTGGTGTAAGTAAGTACTACGTCTCATATGGTGTGGCAATACATGTCAATAGCAGAGTGTGAGACTTTTCCCCCTAAGGAGGTAGGATGAAAGGAATTGAATAAGGTGTCCATGTGTCTGCAAGATTTTGTGCAATGGAAGTAAGTCTTGCATAAGAGTCCCTCCAGCTTATGCCAGGCCTGCTTGGACAGGTGAGAGGGCTTATGGAAAAATGAGGATAGATTAAGTTCTTGAGACCTGTGAAAGTGTTTACTTCTGGTATAAAGAAAGGATCAGGGTGGAGGATTAATCTGTCTTCATGGAATATAGGTGGCCTATGGTGGAGAGTACGCTCAGTTCTGATATCCTTTTGGCTGATGTAATCACCAAAAGGAAAGCCACCTTAAGTGAGAGGATCCTTAGCAATACAGTCTTCAGAGGTTCAAATGGAGGTTTGGCCAGGGCCTTGAGGAATACCTGTAAGCTCCATGAGGGGAACCTGTGTCCCATAGGAGGGCTAAGGATTGACCCTTCAGCTACAGATGTGAACTGAGCGGTCTCAGGCCTGTCTTGGATAGGACTGAGGAGAGCACCAAGGAGTTGGATTTGAAGGAACTCTTTAATGCTCACAATCTTGTAATTCATAGAATCACAGAACAGTAGAGTTGGAAGGGGCCTACAAGGCCATCGAGTCCAACCCCTGCTCAATGCAGGAATCCAAGTCAGAGCATCCCCGACAGATGGCTGTCCAGCCTCGTCTTGAATGCCTCCAGTGTGGTAGAGCCCACCGCCTCCCTGGGTAATTGGTAGCATTGTCGTATTGCTCTAACAGTCAGGAAGTTTCTCCTGATGTCCAGCCGGAATCTGGCTTCCTGTAACTTGAGCCCATTATTCCGTGTCTTGCATTCTGGGACAATCGAGATCCTGGCCTTCCTCTCTGTGACAACCTTTCAAGTACTTGAAGAGCGCTATCCTATCTCCCCTCCGTCTTCTCTTCTCAAGGCTAAACATGCCCAGTTCTTTCAGTCTCTCCTCATAGGGCCTTATTTCCAGTCCCCTGATCATCTTTGTTGCCCTCCTCTGAATTTCCTCCAGCTTGTCTGCATCCTTCTTAAGGTGCGGTGCCCAGAACTGAACACAGTACTCCAGATGAGGCCTAACCAGTGCTGAGTAGAGGAGAACTAGTACTTCCTGGGATTTGGAAGCTATGCTTCTATTAATGCAGTCCAAAATAGCATTGGCTTTTTTTGCAGCCACATCACATTGTCGGCTCATATTCAGCTTGTGATCAACAACAATTCCAAGATCCTTCTCGCTTGTAGTGTGGTTGAGCCACATATCCCGCATCTTGTAACTGTGCATTTGGTTTCTTTTTCCTAGGTGTAGAACGTGGCATTTATCCCTATTAAATTTCATTCTGTTGTTTTCTGCCCAGTGCTCCAGTCTAGTTAATTGCTTTGTGCCTGCACCATCTAACAAACACCTCCCAAGTAGTTTCATATATGAAAATAGTTGATGTTCCGCAGAAGACAACGGGGTCTGGACTACCTCTTCTGGGTATCTTAGTTTCAGGAAGGCATGCCTTTTAGATGCCAGGCAGCTATACATGGCCATCTAGGATCTGGGTGGACTATGGCCCCCAGGTCAGAAGGTCTGGTACCATGGGCAGGAACCACAGATCTGCCTCTGCCACGTGCAGGATCTCTGAGCACCAGTCTTTGTGGTCAGTAGCGGGCTACAAGGTTGACTGCATGCCTTGTTCCGCTCTGATCTTCATCCACAAAAGCTTACGCCAGAATATATGTGTTAGTCTTTAAGAGGCCCGTTAATCTGTTGCTTTTGCTGCAATAGACTAACATGGCTACCTTCTGGAAATCTATATAACAACTTTCCCTGATAGTATTTAGCATTCAGAGGTCTGTGGTCAAGGCCTCCCAGGTATGGAGGAATAGCTGTAGCCTTCTTCTGACTGGGGGTGGTGCTGGCATCAATTGCTGATGGTCTCCTCTGGAAGCCTGGGAGGTTCCTGATCTGACAGAGATAGCACCTTGTGTACTGACAAGGAATCTGGTTCTAGACCACGGGATTGCTACATCTAGGTTTCCTCTTATCTCCTCTTTTTGGGAGAACACAGCCTTACACTTGCCTTTCGTTTCTACAAGGACATCCTTAAGTGCCTCCTCTCCTAAAGGCAGGTGCCCTTATAAAGGGAACAATGGTTAAATAGACTGGGAAGCAGCCTCCACATTCTAGTGACAGAACCAAATAGATCACCTGGCTATACTGGTTGCTGCTACTGCTCTGGCTGAGAACTGGTCAGAATCCAGTGAGGCATCAACTACAAAGGAATAGGTCTTGATCAATTTTAGCACTGTTCTATGAAGAACGGCCTGAGCCCTTTATTTTGGATGAGATCTTCTGGAAGGCTAGAAGGCTGCTCTGGCAAAAACTCAGGAGGTGAAGGAGTCTCTAAGAGCCAATGCCCCCATGGGCTTTCTTGACGACTAGGTCGGATTTCCTTTCTCCAAGATCTTTGAGTGGGATGCCACCATTCTCAGGAATGATGACTCCCACAACAAGGCTGCCACAGGTACATCTACAAAGAGGTACCTTTAGGTCCTCCAGTGCTGGCTTAGAGAGTGAATAGAGTATCTGGGTGATATTAGTGGCTTTTTTGCTCTGGAAGGCAATTGCCCATTCCAATTTAGCTACCTTGTCAAAGGAAGACAGAAAAAGAACTTCTCTCATAGGGCGTCTTGGATTTGGGGGACACGGATGCACTGCTGGGGTTGTGATTGCTGGGGAGCTGCTTGCAGATCTAGAGAAGACATGGTTTTAAGGAGTAAAGGCAGAAAATTATTGGTATTGAACAGTCTGGAATTAGGTGTTCCGTCTATCGGACTCTACTCAGATCTCTCCCCATTTTCTTTGTCTGATGGATCAAGGGTGGTGATGATCCTTTAGGTAGAGAATGAGAACATGCAAGGGATCTAATGGACACATTATCTTCCTCTTGCACCTTATGGGACGAGGTTTTATGATGAGTAGGCAGCATGCCCAATGGTAAGAGAGGCTGACAATGGTCAGGAGACTCACAGGCAGACTGCTCTGATAAGAGGGTAAAGACTGTCCTAGATGGTTTAGTTGGAGCCTTGGACTTAGAAGATGACTTGGATTTGGGACCTTTCCCCCTTTTTGCCTTGAGTGGGGAGGAGGGTTTTAGGAAGGTTCCCTCATGCCTCATTATGGGAATGTCTGGTCTCGTTTTGCAGTAGAAACCCATCAGCTAAGTCACTAATTACCGCTTGTTTAATTTTTTTGAATAAACAGATCCTCCAGAGTAAATGATGGAAAACTCATTGTGCCAGCCTCATTAGAAGTAGAACTTGATTGTTGGGGGCTTGGGAAAGATTGGAGAAGCAACTTGAAAAATCTGTTTTCCAGCTGTCTGAGCATGGATGTGCGAATTAGCATAACTTGAGTTCTTCAGAGTTTTCCGAATTCTACTTGTTGTTCTGACTGAAGTCCATATCAGACTGCAAGAGTTGTTTTTTCTTTTCGCATGAAAATGCATGCGTTTTCCTGGGTATTTTTTCAAATGTACACATCAATTGCCCACATCTTTAAAATGTATGCATTTTTCTCCCATTGATTAAAGCAAATGTGTCCACATTTTTCAAAAGTGTGCATTTTTCATACACATTTTTCAAATGTACGCGTGTTGTTGCGCCCATTTTGGGGGGGTACGTGAACCACACTGCAAGCTCGGAAATGTATGGTATTCAACTGCAGATTGCATCCAAGTCTGTGTTCAGTCCGGAAGGTATGAATTGGGTAAATCCTGATCAAAAACAAACTGAAGTGAATTTTTCATACATCCCTACATTTGAGAAATGGAAATGCTAGTCTCGTTTTCTGTTAGGCACTGCCATCTGGTGGTCAGAATTGGAAATGCATCTAATCTCATCATCCCAAGATGGCACCTTGTTTGGTGGTAAAGGGAGGAAAGTCAGGGAACAAATGCCAGACTGCCCCCCACCCCCACCCCACAGTGGCTGGAGTAGTTTGCTTTTGTTTTCTCATGACATAGACATAGTCTGTTTGTTTGTTTGTTTGTTTTTGTTTGCAGCTTGGAAACATTTTGTTTTCCCATCAGAACCACAAGCAGAGTAGGAGAAGAGAGACAACAGTAGCTTGGGAGGCATGGTGTTGCAGTAGTTTCAGTACTTCCTGCAGGATTGGTCTCAGAAGGCGGTACTGGGGGACTCCAGCTCTACCTTTTATTTCCATCTACTCATCTCAGAGAGGCTGTGGAACTATTGAACTGGTGTCTGAAGGCTGTTTTGAGATGGATGAGGGCAAACAAGCTGAAACGTAATCCAGACAAGATGGCAGTATTGCGGGCAGGGAAACCAATTACTCTGGACAGAGGCTTGCAACTGGTCCTAAACTGAGTTGCACTCCCCCTGAAGGGCCAAGTATGCCATTTGGGAATTCTCCTGGACACAACACTAACTGGGGAAGCTGAGGTGGCAGTGGGGACCAGGAGTGCAATCTATGAGCTTAGGCTGATACGCCAAAGGCAACCCTCTCTGGAAAGCATGGGTCTTGCTTCACTTATCCAGGCTCCAGTCATATCCAGGCTGGATTACTGTAACACATTCTATGGAGGGCTGCCTTTAAATACAGTTCAGAAATTGCAACTGATACAAAATGTGCCCACTTCAATACTGATAGGTGTAAGGATCATGTGACACCTATATTGTACCAACTTCACTGGTTGCCAGTGAATTTCCTCACCCAATTTAAAATGATGGTATTGGCCTTTAAAGCCCGAAATGGTGTGAGTCCAGTTTATTTGAAGGACCGCCTTCACTCATACCAGCATGTCCACACTCCTGAAATCAGAATCAGAGGACCTGCTTGTATGCCCACCTGAAAGAGCAATAATTAGGTTGGCAGTCACGAGGGACAGGGCCTTCTCTGCAGTGGCCCCCTGTCCACTAGGCGGGTGCCATCATTACAGGCCTTCAAGCAGCCCCGAAAGATGTACCTTTTCACCTTGGCCTATAATTGAGGCAGTTTACTGGGTGCCATTGTGTAGATGGTGCTAGCTGGATTTAATGTTAAAATTTTGTATTTTATTCTTATTATTTTATTTTGTTTCCTCTAAAAGGTGCCCTATAAGTCTCTTAAATCAGCCTTCTCAACCTCCAGACATTTTGGGCTACAATTCCCAGCATTACTGACCACTGGCCCTGCTACCTGGCACTGATGGGAGTTGAAGTCCAAAATATCTGGAGGGCACCAAGTTGGGTAAGACTATTTTAAATAAAGAAATAAATGATGATGGTACTTTTTTTTTTTTTTCAAAAAACACAAAGAAGCTTAAAAATACTGAGGAGAGATGTGGATCAAGATAAAGTAAGTGAATGACAGTAGCTAGGATGTAGAGGAAAAAACCCTGAGAAGAGTAGAGGCAAGGCAGCAGAGCTCTGTCCTGAGCGAAAGCAGGCAAAAAAACAAAGTAGGAGTCTTGCAGCACTAAGTCCACTACTAAAATCTATGTCACATGATCCTTACCTTTCCTGGGTGGTAGGATGAGTTAATCCACTGTTTGATGCCTTCTCACAGCAAACAGAGAGAAATTATTTACTTTGCGTCAAAAAAAATTCTGGTATCCTTCGGGGGGGGGGGGACCTGTGGCCCACCAGATGTTCTTGGACTCCATCAGCCCCAGCCAGCAGAACCAATGGTCAATCATTATGGGAGCTGAATTCCAACATCTGGAGGGACACAAGTTCCATCCTTGTTCGACAGGACAATTTGCCACAAGCACATCTTTGGTGTTTGATAGATATGAGAAGCAACCAGACTGCAAGAGGGGGTGGGAAATCACAAATCCACTTTTTAAAATAATAAGCCAAAGAAACTGAAGATTTCCTTCTGTGCACAGGGATAGTGTTTTATTTTAAGAAATCTATCCCACCAGACTAGCCAATAGTAGGCTTTCACAGCAGTTAACAAATACAAAGCAAAAGAGAGAGAGAGAGAGACTATGATCTGTACATTTCTCAAAATATTTTACATACAGACTATGCAAGTTAATGCATGTGTTTTCCAAACTTCAAAAACTGTGCAGTAAGAACATTCCATTATAAAGAAGTCTGAACATGTGGCCACCCACTCTTCCTACAGTTCAGTAACATTTTATTGCTAGTTCCTTTCTGAACAGCTGCATGTGTGTTTTAAAGGGGAAAATGCTGACTTCATAAACTGAGTTCCCAGCTTAGAACATTTCCATACTTCATATTTAAAGTAAACATGACAGCTATACGATTACCACTCTTGGACCATTGTTCTTGCGTATCTTAGGAAGTATCTTCAGCTCTTAACCGTGCTTCCTGCAAACATGTAACATCTCTCCCCTAAAAATGCTATCTGTTCTATGGAGCCCTGCTCAGGGTTTCATTGCCACAGGAGGCAAGACTTCTAAAGGACCCATGGCCTTTTCAGCAGTAGCTTCAGAATTAAGAAATACAGTGCTAAACACCTTTGCACTCTTAAGGAAATAATGTTAGTTTTCTGCTATGCTTTGAAAATAATTTGTAACCTTTTCAATGGCATTTTAGTTTTTCATAGACATTGGTTTTATATAGTACTTGGTTTCTTTGGTTTTGTTTGACTTAGCATAGTGTCTCAGGGCGCAATCCTATGGCTGCTAAACAGCGGCTAGGCGGCTGTAGGATTGGTCGGTTTCCAGGAACCCCCTCCCCACCCCTCCCCCGCCACGTCGTAGGTAGCGCGGATCCTCCCCATGCTCCCGCTCGTAAGAGCAGTGTGGAGCGGGGCAAGAGGGGGTGTTCCCGGAGGCAGGGTGGGGAGTGCAGAAGTGCCGGTACGATACTTCCTATGTGATGTCTGGCCTCCCCACCCCATGCTCCAATGTCCCACAGCTAGACAGCCGAAATCGGCCATCTAGCCGCAAATGCAGAGCAGCTGGAACACGGAGAAGACGATCCCCTCCATGCTCCTCCCACCGTTCATTGGATAGGCGGTCGCCTCTGAGTTTGGAGGCGGCCACCTATCCCCATAGGATTGCTCCTTCCGTCTGTATACTGATTTGTGTAATGCCATTTATGGCCATAACAATTCTCCACACAAATCTTTAACCATATTTTCCATGTTTGGGTCTGTAAATGAAAATGCTAAAAGGACACAAGAACAATAAAGAACAGGTGACAACATACAACACCTCTGCTTTGTCAGGAAGTCTAAGGACATTTTTAATTAGCCAAAACAATACCTGTTTATATTTCTGAGGAAGACTCCAACCAAAAGCTTGCACTCTACCGTCCTCCTTCTGAACATGTGCTTTCACTTGGCGATACTGTTCTCTCTTCTGCTCTCTGCGTGAGGCAAGACTAGCCTCAGACCTGGCCAGAAGGAAAATATATTTTTGCTGTTGTTGTTCCAAGTCATTCTCTTTCATTCCAATTCCTATTTGTTCAAATGCAACTTTTCAAAGTTACGCAGCTTTGGCATAGGTTAAAAAAAAGTGTCCTTCAAAAATTAACAGGTAAGTGAAATGTAGATGACTTTGAGTGAACACCACACCAACTTCAGCTAGCTTCTAGGATACTTCTGTAAACTACCTTTGTATTCTCTGTTGCTGAAAATACATTAAAGAAGTTGTCAGAGCAATATTTCTAAGCTTTTTCAAACAGCATGGCTCTCTGGCATGGCATGCTGCTGATGCTAAAAGCCCAGGATATGGTGGTGGCCAGGGTGCCTTCTACCCCTCCCTGGACAGAGGACAGTGACACTCCCTGTTGAGCCCGGAGGAAAATTGAACTAGAGGCATTTGAAAGTTTGCAAGGAAGTGCACCACCTCCAAACAACTTTTAAAAACTCAAAAAATGGCACCGCTTGTTTGTACAAATATCTCAGCAAGTGAAGAAATGTGGTGGCATGGGGGGTGGGAAGGAGTTGTGTCTCTTTCCATCATAAAGGCTATACCTACAAACATGAGTCAAACTTAGGCAAACACTGCAAACACAGTTAATGCTGCAACTACAAGGAGCTGAGTTATTTAGGGCTGCATTTACAAAATAGAATACCCTGGCTGTTTGTGGCCTCCCTTCAACAAAAAAGAGCTCCCTGGGCAAAACACATGCAGACTATACGCTATGAATGAAAATATTGTCAAAGAAAAGAAAGACGGTGCAGAAATGCCAAAAACATTTTCCCCCAGACTCAAGTAGCACAGCAGAGGACGTTATACTTTAGTGTGTGCATTATGACTGTCATGGGGCATTTTGCATTTCAGTGTCATAAAGGGGGCAAGGACACTGCTTAATCTTACAAATTAGGGTACTTTCACAGGAGCAATTTGTGCCACACACATTCATTGATGACACAGCAAACATGACAAAGTCACAAAAATCTAGCAGCCAACATTTGACCACAATCTGTTATTCTGATGCTCATCCACTACAAAGTTGAATCACTCCAGAGCCAATTTTGATACCTTGACTTCTATACTCCATATAATTTTTGTGAGCTTTGGCTATTGGGCAGTATAGAAATGAAACGAATAAATAAATATACATGCTACCCCTGATATATTTGATCAGTTTTATAAATATCTGCCTGTACATTTTTATTCTATAAACAAAAGAAGCCTTACTCTTCGCTGAGGAAATCAAAGGCTTTTGATTTGTCACTTGGTAGCTGAGATAAAGTGCTGCTTCTTTTCTTGACTGATGGAGTAATGTGTGAAGTTGGTGCATTGTACTTAACATTAACTGGTGGTTCTGGTTTCTTAGCAGTGTTGCCTGAGGAGCTGAATAACCTGCTAAAACTGGAGACAAAAAAAGCAGAAGCAGGTGAGTACATAAGTGCACCAAACTTGATTATCATGGCTTCGTATGTACATATGGCACTTTGCACACTGCCCTACTCAAAGCAGTGGAGTAAGGATGAGTAGCAGGAAAGGAATGGGCCCAAACACAACAGCCATGAACTGCCCAGCACAGCTAAAGTGCCAGAATAGTAGCACATGTTTATAACACTCATTAGAATTATTTCATGCACTTCCAAGCCAACAATGTAGAAAGAGAGACTGGACATTAATGTGCAAGGGCTGTAGAATGGCAAGGTGTCTAAAAATGTGGTGTTAAAAATGTAGACAAGTTTCTATATGAATACAGGGCTGGCATCAAAAAGGTGGTGCTAGCTCCTAGAAATTAGACTTTTAGCACCTGAGAACTTGAAATGTTTTACATATACCAATTTTCTACCACTGAAGTCATTAATGCTATCATAATTTGGAGAACACCACTCACTGATTCAGTGTCCAAAGCAATGTAATGTATTATTTTACATTGTAGCATATTATTTATATGCTAATAAATCAATCTTTCTAATGTGTATAGGTACACACCCCCTGATAAATATCAGAGTTGGTGCACTGCAGTGGTTAAAAGCATGACCTATATGTATTGTAAATCACTCATGCCATAGGGCTCAGTAACTGCCCCTAAGCAAGAAACTCTCTGTCTCAACCCCATTTATAATACGGGGATAATGACAGCTAACCTTACAAGATAACAATCCTTATAACAAAGCTAGTTTGCTCAAACCACTTCCCATTCATCAAAATATGACGTATATGCCACAGAGTGCAAGCTTACTAGACTACAAGACTATGATATGGAGTCCAGATCAGTCCAGATATGGAGGATTCATAGCCCCAATATATTCAGTTTCCCCACGCAGAAGGCAAGGATGGACAACACTGGTTTAGAATGTGAGCAGCAATAAAGCTAAGAGAAACACAATCTTGCAGGATCCAAATCTTAGTGATCCAGCAACTTAGAAGCAAAGTCCTGCAAATTTACTAGCCCAATCCACTTTCATCAGCTGGAGAGGTGACAAAATATTCCTATGTCATTCGCTGCAGAAAATAAAATAAAGTAAATGCCTTGAAAACACACAGGACTTTCAAGCAATGTCTCATGTACATTCAGCTTTAGTAATAGTCAGAATATTAAGCATAAATTAGCACCTCATGACCCCTTTATGGATCACTGCCTTGTTGTGGCGAAGGGGCTTGCGTAACTCAGTGAAGCCATAAGCTATGCCGTGCAGGGCCACCCAAGACGGACAGGTCATGGCAGAGAGTTCTGACAAAATGTGGTCCACTGGAGAAGGAAATGGCAACCCACTCCAGTATTCTTGCCAAGAAAACCCCATGGAACCTATTACAAGGCTAAAAGATACGACGCTGGAAGATGAGACCCTCAGGTCGGAAGGTGTCCAATATACTCCTGGGGAAGAGCAGAGGGAATTTCCAAGTAGTGCCAGAAAGAGTGAAGCAGCTGGGCCAAAGCTGAAAGGACATTCAGCTGTGGATGTGTCTGGTGGTGAAAAGAAAGTCTGATGCTGTAAAGAACAATATTGTTTAGGAACCTGGAATGTCAGATCAATGAATCAAGGTAAGCTAGAGGTGGTCAAAAATGAGATGGCAAGACTGAACATCGACATCTTGGGAATCAGCAAACTAAAATGGACAGGCATGGGCGAATTCAATTCAGGTGACCATTATATCTACTACTGTGGGCAAGAATCCCTTAGAAGAAATGGAGTAGCACTCATAGTCAACAAAAGGGTGGGAAAAGCAGTACTGGGGTACAATCTCAAAAATGATAGAATGATCTCAGTACGAATCCAAGGCAAACCATTCAACATCACAGTAATTCAAGTCTATGCCCCAACCACTGAGGCCGAAGAAGCTGAGGTTCATCAGTTGTATGAAGACCTACAACACCTTCTAGAACTAACACCAAAAAAAGATGTCCTTTTCATCATAGGGGATTGGAATGCTAAAGTAGGAAGTCAAGAAATCACCGGGGTAACAGGCAAGCATGGCCTTGGTGTACCAAATGAAGCAGGACAAAGGCTAATAGAGTTTTGCCAAGAGAACATACTGATCATAGCAAACACTCTTTTCCAACAGCACAAGAGGCGACTCTACACATGGACATCACCAGATGGTCAATATCGAAATCAGATTATGTACTTTGCAGCCAAAGATGGAGAAGCTCCATACAGTCAGTAAAAACAAGACCTGGAGCTGACTGTGGCTCAGATCATGAGCTGCTTCTTGCAAAATTTCGGCTGAAATTGAAGAACGTAGGGAAAACCACTAAACCATTCAGGTATGATCTAAATCATATCCCTTATGAATATACAGTGGAGGTGAGGAATGGATTTCAGGGATTAGACCTGATAGACAGAGTGCCTGAGGAACTATGGACGGAGGTCCGTAACATTGTTCAGGAGGCAGCAACTCAATCCATCCCAAAGAAACGGAAATGCAAGAAAGCAAAATGGCTGTCTGATGAGGCTTTGCAAGTAGCTGAGGAAAGAAGGGAAGCGAAAAGCAAGGGAGAAAGGGGAAGATATATCCAACTGAATGCAGAGTTCCAGAGAATAGCAAGGAGAGACAAGAAGGCCTTCTTAAATGAACAATGGAAAGAAATTGAGGAAGACAACAGAATGGGAAAGACTAGAGATCTCTTCAAGAAAATCGGAGATTTCAAGGGAATGTTTTGTGCAAAGACGGGCATGATAAAGGACAAAGAAGGCAGGGACCTAACAGAAGCAGATGAGATTAAGAAGAGGTGGAAAGAATACACAGAAGAACTATACAGGAAAGGTCTTAATGTCCCTGATAGCCATGATAGTGCGGTCACTGAACTTGAGCCGGACATCCTCGAGAGTGAAGTCAAGTGAACCTTAGGAAGCATTACTAACAACAAAGCTAGCGGAGATGACAGTATTCCAGCTGACCTATTTAAAATCCTAAAAGATGATGCTGTTAAAGTGCTGCACTCAATATGCCAACAAATGTGGAACACTCAGCAGTGGCCACAAGACTGGAAAAGGTCAGTTTACATTCCAATTCCAAAGAAGGGCAACACCAAAGAGTGTTCAAACTACCGCACAATTGAGCTCATTTCACATGCCAGCAAGGTTATGCTCAAAATCCTACAAGATAGGCTTCAGCAGCATGTGAACCGAGAACTACCGGAAGTACAAGTTGGGTTTCGAAGAGGCAGAGGAACTAGAGATTTCGCTGGATCAGGGAGAAAGCAAGAGAATTCCAGAAAAACGTCTATTTCTGCTTTATTGACTACGCTAAAGCCTTTGATTGTGTGGATTACAAGAAACTCTGGCAAATTCTTAAAGAGATGGGAATACCAGACCACCTTACCTGTCTCCTGAGAAACCTGTATGAGGGTCAAGAAGCAACAGTAAGAACCGGACATGGAACAACCGATTGGTTCAAAATTGGGAAAGGAGTACGACAAGGCTGTATATTGTCGCCCTGCTTATTTAATTTATATGCAGAGTACATCATGAGAAACGCCAGGTTGGATGAATCACAGGTCAGAATTAAGATTGCCGGTAGAATTATCAACAAGCTCAGATACGCAGATGATACCACCGTAATGGCAGAAAGTGAAGAGGATCTAAAGATCTAAAGATCTTGTTGAGGGTGAAAGTGGAGAGTGCAAAAGCTGGTTTGAAACTCAACATTAAAAAAACTAAGATCATGGCATCTAGCCCCATCACTTCCTGGCATATAGAAGGGGAAGAAATGGAAGAAGTGACAGATTTTATTTTCTTGGGCTCCAAGATCACTGCAGACAGTGACTATAGCCATGAAATTAAAAGACGCTTGCTCCTTGGGAGAAAAGCTATGGCACACCTAGACAGCATAGTAAGAAGCCGAGACATCACCTTGCCGACAAAGGTTCGTATAATCAAAGCTATGGTTTTCCCAGTAGTAATGTATGGCTGTGAGAGCTGGACTATAAGGAAGGCTGAGCGCCGAAGAATGGATGCTTTCGAACTGTGGTGCTGGAGAAGATTCTTACGAGTCCCCTGGACTGCAAGGAGGTCAGATCAGTCAATCCTAAAGGAAATCACCCTGACTGCTCATTGGGAGGACAGATACTGAAGCTGAAGCTCAAATATTTTGGCCACCAAATGCGAAGAGAGAACTCCCTGGAAAAGACCCTGATGCTGGGAAAGATTGAAGGCAAAAGGACAAGGGGACGGCAGAGGATGAGATGGCTAGATAGCATCACCGATGCAATGAATATGATCTTGAGCACACTCCGGGAGAGAGTGGAGGACAGGAAGGCCTGGCGTGCTATGGTCCATGGGGTCACAAAGAGTCGGACACGACTTAACGACTGAACAACAACAACAAAAAAGCACCTCATGAATTCTCACATGGAAATGTTTGGTGTACTGAAATTATTCAAACCACACCGAAGGATCCCCAAATTTCAGTTTAGTTTAGTTTTCATAGGACAGCCTATATACAGTGCTCTGAATTACTGTATTGGGATTCTGATTCCTATTTTTAAAAATGCTATAGTTAGATTAAGGCAATTATGTTTCTCTGCCAAGTGCATAACCAACATTGCAAGATGCATCTTACGATACAATTCGTCTTTAAGACCAGTCTTACCCAGCTGGCATACTAGATAACAAAAAGAAAATAGATTTGTGATTATTGGTCCCTTTGTTACTAAAGAAATAAAAAGGCCAACAATATATTTATTTTTCAATTACATTTCAGTACTTACAACTGCCAAAGGCTTGATCTCTTCTTCTCCTGCATGGCTGGATTTTCTCTTGATGCCCTAAAGAAAAAAGGCAAAAGCTAAGTAGTTGATCAACAAGGCAACAAATGACATAGAATGCACTGCATTACGCATCAAAGTAACGAGTGGCTTGTATCTAATTGCAAGATACCATACTATGAAGTTGGTGGCGGCGGGGGGGGATTTGTATAAATAGTTTACTGTATATATAAATAAAGCTTCCATAATTTTCCAAATTATGGACTCTAAACAGGGATCTGAGATTAAGACAGAACTGTAGATCACCACACTTAGTCACGCAGATAGGCTTTTACTGCACAAAACCAGCATTCAGGTATACTGTTAAGTACCTACCCATTAATTCTATGGCATCTCCTGTGAAAACAGGCACCAAAAAAATGACAATGTAACCAGGGTCATAAGGGAAGTCTTCCTGTAGCGTGTTTCTAGTTAAGGCTTTTTTTCAAAATTGCTAGCCAATTTAAAGTGAACAAAAGCACTTGGGAGAGGGATGAGGGATAGAAAAGTTTAACTTACTAAAAATTCAATGTTGCCATTTTGATCTCCCTCCACAACACACACTGGCACTGGGTTTTTAAGACATTGTTTGTGTATCGCTAAAGGGATAATCGGAGTTAATGCAGTCCAACTGCCTGAGACAAGGGTGATATTGTAAAAGCAGTAAGTAGGACAAGATGGTGCTGGGGTGTTGAGCAGATGATTGCATTTCTCATAAGATCACCCACCACCTGATTACCATTTTTTTGATCCCGTGCATTCATTGTGAAATCAGACCTGGCAGTTCTAAATAGTCTAGTGTAGGAACTAATGTCCTAAGAACAGCAAGTATCTACACCTGTGGCTGCAAAAGGCATACCAGCTACATGTGCAAGGAAACTGAAACTTGTTTCGTTCTAGAATCTGGTTGCAGCAGATCTGTCTCAAGCAAAATAATCTAAATAGTCACAAAGAGATGTACACATTATTCTGTAATTAATAGTTACAGCTAAGATGTAGTACATGTAGTTAAATCAGGCCATTAGATGGCAGCAAAATTGGATGTTATGTATGGGAGTGCCCTGGAAAGGAATTAAAAACAAGGGCCAAACTAAGGTTACAATGACTGGGTTCACATGACACGACAACCCACCATAGGCATGGTTGGTTGTCGTGTCGTTCGAACCCGGATCATTTTCTGCGGGTGGCTAATTTTTTGGGAACAAGCCACACTGAGAACCCATGGCTTGTTACAGGGTTGTTCTTGCCCACGCCGGGTTGTCATGTCGTCCAAACCCAGGAGACTGATTTTATCGCGGGTTACAGCAACTGGCTACAAAGCCACTTGGCAACAGCAACAAAAAGCCCATGCCACTAGCTTTTTGTGATCTCGCCAGTGACTGCCCTTCCATTGATGCTTAAACAGTACTTTGGAAGGAACTTCACTTGTTCCCCGGCTTTAAAAAAAAAAAGTTTTTCAGTGCCTCAAAAATGCACAATTGGGGTTGTAATGTTATTTTTTTTATTATCATCATCATCACCACCACCATCATCGTGGGTCTTTGGCTCACAGCTATCTGGTATGTGAAGCCGTGCCTGGTTAATTTCCTTGTCTGTTTCAGCTGTCAAAGGGCACAGAAAAGGGGAGTAGGAAACATACAAGGAAACTGTCAAGACAAGGTTGCCTATCAGCTAATTTGTGCACAGTTGTGACGGACCAGAGGGAAAATAATAGTAAGGGAAAGGAAAGACTGGGTAGCACAACTGAGAAACACAGAAAATGGAGCAGGGAGCCAAAGGAATAGATGCACCAAAAGGGGGCAATTATTGTGCCCACACACACCCTTTTGGTGCAATTACTCCTTTGGCTTACTAACTCCCCTACATGGCTCCCTTTTTACCCTATATAGAACCATAACATATACTTAAAAGCCAAATCTCACACATGATAGAAGACTGCTCAAGTTAAGCTCCTAAAGGAGCCCCCTTCATCCAGTCTAAGCCACATCCCAACTTCTAGAAAGAGGACGGATGAAAAACTAAGGAATCTTGCGAAACAAAGTAATTTCTCATGCGGACACAGCCAAAGCAAATGATGGGAGATACCAAGCTCCAGAGCTTGGGTGCCTTCTCCATTGCTCTGTCAGCAAACAAAAACATGGAAGGTAAAATATACGTATTTCTATTTATTACAGGAATGCTTTTTTTAACAACCCTCCCACATATCTTTAGGCGCACAAAGCTCAAAATGATGGACAACACCCCCCCTACTCCCCCCCCCGTGGAGGTTGGATTCTTAAGAGATACATTAAGGGCACAATCCTATCAAGATAGGCAGCCGCCTCCAAACTCGGAGGCGACCGCCTATCCAAAGCAAAGCAGGAGGGGCATGGGGGGAATAATTCCCTCCGCGCCTCTCCTGCCCTGCAATTTTCCGCTAGACAGCCATTTTTAGCTGTCTAGTCGTAGGGGGGGCAACCAGGAGAGGAGGCTGCTGTACGACACATTGGAGGTGTGATACATGCAGCTCTGCTTTCCCTGCCCCGGAACGCCCCCAGCCCCGCCCCTTTTCAGTTGCTCTGCACTCCTCTTCTGAGCGCGGAGGATGGGGCTTCTCCATGCAGCGCAGATGTGGGGGGAGGTCAGTTTTCCAGGAACCAACCTCACAGCGCGGGCTCTGAGGTTGGTTCCTGGAAAACAGCATATCCTATGGCCCTCTAGACAGTGTCTAGATTGCTCCCTAAAAAACTTTAAAAGTTCACAAAAGTTTATGTCATAATAAACATGTTAGTCTTTAAGGTGACACAAGACTTTCTTGTTTTTGCTGCAACAAGACATTAAAATTGCCATCCCTCTGAAAATTGTTTAATAAAACAAGGTGATCAAAGATAAAATGGAGAGGAGGATCATGTAAGCTGCCTTGGGTTCCTTACAGGAATATAAAAGTAAGAAAAAAAGCAAGATGGATGAGGCAAATAAGTCAAAGATTTTATAGTTATGAAAGGTAAAGAGCATAATTGGTATTCTTTTCACGCCCCAACAACAAAAAATGTGTGGCTTGTTTGTGTGTTATCCACAATGCAAAAGAATATTACTAACACTTTAACCATAACTGAATTATTTATCCAAAGTTACATCCTATATTAGACGGGGAAATGGCTAAGCCAAGGATTTATCTATCAGGCACTGCAGCTCTAACATTTAACACAAATTGTACTTGCCGTATCATCTCAGTCCATCGCACTGCTTCCTGGAGCTCCATCAGCCTCTCTTTATATTGATTTCTTTCCATGAGGACACGAGCCATCTCAACCCGAGTAAAACGCTTCCTCTGAGCAGTAGGAATATCACTCTGCATATTGAGGGTGAAGAAAACCCAAGCATGATTAATGCATCAGATTTGGAAGTATGGAAGTTTTATAGTTCTGTTTAAGTGTCTTTCTTCCATTATCAATGAACTACACAAAAGAACTAATTCAGACAGCTATTTCAAAAGAATTCAGCGGCCTTTATGGCCAAGCACAAAGTAAAGTAATGGACGGGAAGGAACAATAGCAGCAGTGGAAGAAGCCCCTCACAGTTCCTTTGTGTCTAGAGAGGAATGGGGCAAAGCAGATGAATTTAGCATCCACCTAGAATCTCTGTGCCCCGTTGTAATCACTCTCTAATTACAAGGCAAATTCCAGGACTGCCACAAAAAAGAAAGGATGAGCACACCTCAATAATTCTATAGAAAGATCAGAATATTTAGCCTTTAGATCAGAGTACTCTAGTGCACCATCACACAAATAAGAAAAGGATTAGATAAAGGGTGTCAATACAATTACATACATCATCCTCTTCTTTTGATTTTTGCCTTGCTTCTTCTGCTTCTGCTCGGGCTCTAAACAAGATGCAAGAGATATCAATGAAATTAGTCACAGAACCTTTTTTAGGATCCTCCCTCCCTCCCTCCCTCCCTCTCTCTCTCTCTCTCTCACACACACACACACACACACACACACACACAGAGGGAGGGAGGAAGGTGGGGGGAAGAGAGAGAGAGCGTATTACACTCACTTTCTAAGTTCTTCTTCCAATTCCTTATTTTTCTCTTCAAGCTTTAGCTTGGCTAGTTTTACAGCTTCCAGCTCTCCTTTCAGGACATCCTTCTCACAGGATAGTTCATCTACTTTTGCTATTAAGTCATTCTTCACCACATTCAAGGCATTTCTTTAAAAACCAGAGGTTTGCAATTAGGACATTTCTAGCAACATCAGAGCAGTAAAAAAATCACTCCCACATTTCTCTCCTGTCATAGGAACTCATGCAATGAAGAGTTATGCTGTCCCTTACAACAGTAGCTTTGAATGAGCATGCTTTGCAATGATATTTTGGACAGGTAAAATTTTAAACTTAATTTCCTGCAAACAATTAAGGTGTGATGGAGAGTCACCTCCTACTGTTTGTCCACAGCATATAGTAATCAGACATTTGCCACCTCTGAATTGCTGGCTCAATTTTTAGCTATCATGGCTAATAGCCTTTTAATTATTATTGGCATTCTTAAGCTTATCCTCCATGAATACATCTAATCTTCTTTTAAAGCCACTGACCTCCACAATGAATACCATCAGTAAGTATTACCTGAAATAGTATATGAATGCTAATAAATGAACATTCCTTTTGATTGTCCTGAAGCTACTGTCAGTCAGCTGAACTTAATAAACCCAAGCTCTAGTGTTCAAAGATTCTCTGCACCTTTCATAATTTTATAACTCTCATATATTTGAAGAATTTATTCAAGAAGATCAAGACAGGCTAATCTATTCATTCTGCATTAAGGATCAAAATACTGCACCAATTAACGTACATCTCCCAGCTAAAAATTTAATATATTTCCAAGAAGGCTTTAAGGAATTGGTATATCCAGTCAGAACCAGCAAAAACTCTAAAGGAGCTATCCAAGGTGCTGAACCCATTTGGGGATAAGGATCAGCACCTTAAATAACTCCTCGAGTTCTGGCTGGTTCTGACTGAAACCCTGAATGGATTCACAGCCTCGCCAAAATCGAAGCCACCAGCCTCCATTAGGTATATCTTCTATCAATCAGCAACCCTACACAGCATCATGATTAATTAAATAAACAGGTGTCCTGAAGTAATTCCAAGTTTAAAAGCTGAAAAATGATGACTCACTTGGTTTCTAGCAGTTGCGTGTTTTCTAAGATAAGGTTTTCAACTTCACGACCCATTCCTTTCAAAGACAGAACAGAGTAAATAATGAAAATACTGAAATTACTACTGGAAATGTTAGATGTCAAACTTACATGTCCTGATCCAGAGTCTAGCGCATGCTCCAAGGTTCACACAGAGCCACTGCACAAGTAGGACCTTCTCATTATTTCAATGGAGGATACTGACCTACCTACACACACACACACAGGAGTGTGCATGCAGACTACCTTCTTCCACTGAAATGGAAGAGAAGCCTGCACAGATAGGTAGGTTCTGTGTGTTTCAGACCACCATGTGTTCTAATTGCTGAACAGACAAGAGTTTTCAAATATAATTACATTTTGCTGCTACGTTTTTAAAGTGTTCAATATGCAGGCTTTCTGAAGCTTAGAGTTACAGTGAAAAATATCTTCAGTTCAAGTATATAATGTTTGAATGCCCGCACTTTTTTTAAAAAAAAGGGGAGGTACATTGCATTAAACTGTTGCAAATCAACTGAAGTTCTTACTACAAGTTTATACTGCAAACTTCTGATGCTCAAATATGTCACATCGCACAGAAGAGATGCTGAATATGAAAAGCTCAAACCAAAGCAAAGCCCTTGCAAATGTGCCCCAAATGAGATGATACCTTACCAAAGAAATTATGGTCTTTAAAGCCCATGCATCCCATGAAGAGCAAAAAGAAGAAGAAATATTTCATGTAATGAGAACAGTATAGGTAAGGTACAGTACAAGACGAGAGATTTGTTAGATATGAGTGATTTCAAAGCAAAGCCAACACTAAATGTTTGAAGCCAAATATGTTTTGAATTTAAGAAGACTGACAGCAAGACAGACAAACAGTTAAAAGAGAGTAGCGTCAAAAAGATTGCTGAGAACGTAAGAACAGCCAAAGATCTATCTAGCTCAATCCCATTTCTAGCAATGGCTAGCGGGATACCTCCCCAAAGCATGAAAGCCTTTCCCCTTTAGACTGTTCCCAGCAGCCAGTATTCAGAAATGTAATTCTGCTAAACATCAAGATCCCATCAAGCCATTATGGCTAATTGATAGACCTATCCTCCGTGAATGTGATTGATCCCCACAACCCACACACTTTTAATGCTTCTGTGGTCATCAGCACATTTTGTGGCAGTGAATTTAATAAGTTAATTATGTGACACACAAAGTTATTTATTTTGTCTGCCCCGAATCACCGCTTTTAGAACTTTTTGATGAAGGGTAGCATATAAATTTCCTAAATAAAATCACATAGACCCATCTATTTCCCAAAGTAAGGCCCCCCCAAAAAAATCTCTATCCACTCTTCCCAAATCATTCTTAATTTTTTAATTTTATAAGCTTGTATCACATTGCCTCTTTTTCTTATTCTAAACTAAAAAGCCCCAAGTGCTTTAAACTTTGGAACATGTTCTTGACCATTACAGTAACCTTGTTCTGTATGTATTTCTTCTAACTCTACAATCTCTTCTTTGAGAAGGAACAGCCAAAACAGTACACAGCTGACTGTAAGACCTTTTATTCCAAACAGTGACCTTCGCTACCTCATCAAAGAGTAGGGAAAAATATTTACAGCTTATAATACACTTTGAAAAACATTTAAAGTTAGTATACTTGAACAATTATGTTTTAGAAAGCTGTAATATAATAGCTACACAGTTGATGATCAACTCTGAAAGAATCAGTATTTAAACTGGGCCTATTTCCATGAATCTGAGAAGATAAGCCAATAAATTGTGAAGTATTTCACAGCAGATACAGCCCCCACTAAAATGTGTGATTGGAACAAATTTGTTATTTTATTTGTTTGTTTATTTATTATTTTATTTACAACATTTGTATATCACTCCCCATCTAAAACAGATTCCTGAGTGGTGAACATCAGAGGTACAACAGTAAAAAAGATAAAAGAGTAAAACACTATATTAAAATTATTACAAACAAAATGTCAATAAAAACTGTGGCTGGCCATTTAAGGAATGCTTCCTGGAACAAAGTTGTCTTCAGGAGGTGCCAGAAGCAATACAGTGTCGGTGCCTGCCTGACTTTCAAGGGCAGAGAGTTCCAAAGAAAGGGCACCACCACACTGAAGGCACTTCTTTGCATGGACTCCAACAGGGCCACAGGTCTATGTGGAACCACCAGGCATATATTTAGACACATATTTGCAAACTAAGTAAATGAGACCAGCTCCTCAAACAGAATATGCACATACCTTAAGAAAACAGGGCTAATACTCTTATTTAGAGCCTCACATCTGCTTCAATGCACACATGGAGCTCTGGAGCAAATGCACTGCTCTATCCACCTAGTGAGAAATGGGGGAACGTCTCTGCTTATGCATAGCAGAAGCTGCCCCCTGTACTGGGATGAACATGGAAGCTCCATGTGCACAACGGAGCTGTGTAGGAAGTTACCAGAGCAAAGCAACACCTTGCTTCTGAAATCATTACGCATACTGAGTATTTTTCACCATTTGAGTGATAAGCATCATATTCTCTAGCACACATAGAGCTGATTGCATCTTGATTAAAGCCAAGGGAACCAGATATTTTGTTTTAAATAACCACTCTCAAGGTTACTAAAATGCTGCATCAGACCCAGAGATGAAAACCTACCCCCAATGATGCATCAAGTCTTATTTCTGCACTCACTGTGTGGGCAGCAGGAATTCCCTGCTCTCATTCTCCCAGTGTAACAGTATTGCATTCTCCAACTATCCAGCACTAGAACTTGCATGCTACAATGTGTTTGCTATGTGCTTGTGTTTTAAAGATAAGAGGAGGAGCCCTTTTTCCTGCACTAAGTGATCCAGAAATAGTGAAAATTGATTTCAGAAGGCTTACTCCTAATCCTACTCTTATACCCAATGTTTTCCCCATATACAGACAGTTTTCACATGGCAGAATTTGAGCTAGTACCAACATATGTAGAAACAAAGCAACTTTTCTTCATTAATGGCTGCAGTTTGAGTTTTTAGAATACTTTTACAAACCTTGTTCAGAAAAACAAGAAATAGGAACCCTACCTGAGTTATTTGCACTACACTTTTAACTGCTGGTGTCCCTAACAGAGAAATGAGTATCAGGCAAAAAAAAAAAAAGGAAAAAGGAAAAAGACACCAAGCAGGTTAAAAAGAAAACAGAATGCATAACACACATTAAGAGAGCAGCAGCCAAGAATACTGAACTTCAAAGCAATCACTTTTGAGTATAAAAAGCATACACACCAGAATATTCCCCTGGGTATGCAGCCCAAGAGAAAGCAGATTGGAGAATCTCATTTAACTAATGTTGTGGAACTGTGCACCATAAGCCAAATAGCTGATACACAGCGTATCAAACTGCTAATGGAAAGCATTTCATATAAGATGCACACTTGCTTCAAATTAAGGCCCACTGAATTCAGTAGAGCTTCTGTATAAACATGTTAGGATCGTGCTATTAGTTCTATTTACACAAAACATATTACAAAAAAAAACAGGTATTCCCTAGAATGATTAACAGCTGGTCAAGACTGAGCAACATCAGAAATAGTAGAACAGCTAAATATCCTTTCTTATCAAATACCGCATTAGCTATGCATAAGAAAATCTTCTTCCATATATGGATGGCTACCACTTAAGGAATGGGACTTCCTATGTCCTCTCCACCCCTCTGCAACCCCTGTCACTGAGGGGTTGGAGGAGCAGGTTGGGGGCCGGGTGCACGGGGGGGCTATGGGGAGAAGAAAGGATGTGGGAAGTCCCATTTCACAAGCAGTAGCTCTGCACAGTGCGGAAGAATGTTTCTGGATCCAAACCAACATTAACACAGATTTACATTTGTGTTAATAAAGCAAATGGTTTATAATGAAAATCCTTCTGAATGCTTTACTAAAACGTTAAATATGACATTCCTGAACCAGTGGGATACCAAGAAAATGTTGAGAAAATTTATGGAAGTATGGCCATCGCTGGCCACGTTCCTTCTCAGGTGACTTTCCTCCTCGTTTTACCTCTGTCCACTGCACTCTTTCTTCAGGTCTCTGCCACCCTGCTCCCTTCACAGTTCCTAAACAGCTATAACCATTCCTGTAGCCATGTTAATGAGATGCCCATCGTGCATAAAGAAATGCATGAAGAAAGCAGGGGAAACTACTGCCATTATTACCGCTGGAGCCATTGTCTGAATCCACACCCATAACTCAGACTCCTTTGCCCTCATTTCCTGAGGTCTCTTCAGGATGATGTAAAGACTGTTGAGGTCACAAATGCACTGCTTTTTCCCTAAAGCAGGGGGGACTAGTGTTATTTTCCCATGCTATCCCTAGGTGGAAGGAGCATTTGAGAAGCTTTGTCCCAGCTCAAAAGGTTACAGGTTTCCCAAACACACACCCGATTCAAACAATTATCGCAGCCCATGCAGTGTGTGCAGGGTGGTTTTTCAACATATACAAGCTGCAGCCACAGCTTGTCATGTCGTGTAAACCCAGGGGCTGTGGATTATGCAAGGGTTAAACAACTCTCGCATAACCCAGGTCTGTTGTTGGGTTGTTTAACGCTTGCATAACCCACGGTCGCCAGGGTCACACAACACAACCAGGGCTTGAATATTCAAAATGGCAGCCAGCATAAGCCACAACCCACCTTGGCTTAAATAAGCCATGGTGGGCTGTTCAATTGTGCAAACAGTCCCATAGTTTGATACATTCCTCTCCCTCTTAGCTTTCAGTTGATTCATCTCACCCACACAAGCAAAATGCATCAAAAGGAGGAAGGCAGAAAGAAAGACAAGTTTGTAGAGCCACAGGATATTATTAAAGAGGATAGCAAGTATATTATCCAACACATATCAATAGCAACCCAAATTCTAATGCATATAATGCAGTGAATTTTCTAATTATAAAAGAATTTAAAAAATTTCACCATAATGAAAGCACAAGCACATCACCATAATGAAATCACAAGCACAACTGCCACTACCACAAGGAATTTAAGCTGTAAGGCTCATAAACTACTAGAAAGATATTCGGAAGATTGATCTATAATGGGAGTTATCTGCAGTATGCTTTACCTCTTTTGGCAATATTTGTTTTAAATAGAATTAAATATCAACAGTGTGCCTTATGTGGTACTGTCTCTTGAAGACCTAAATGATCTAAGCCAGGCTTCCCCAACATGATACCCTCCAGATGTGTTGGATGGCAATTCCCATCATCCCCAGCAAGCATATGCTGGCTAGGAGAGATGGGAGTTAGAGTCAACACATCTGGAAGGCACTAGGTCATGAAAGGCTGATCAATAATATCCTAGATGTACTTGCTCCTCTCTTAAAACAGACAAGCTTAAAGAGTAATCAACTAAGGAACCTATGGAAAGGATGTGGCAAGAGCCAATAGTCTCCCTTTACAGCAGGTAATGCTATCCAATGTATATAAAGAAATCAAAGACAGGTGTTTATTTGAACAGCCAACTGAACTTCAGAGGACCAGAAAAAGAAGAATGATATTATTCCTCAAGTTACAGATATAAGTTCCCAGCTCAAATGGCATATGCAGGAAAACTTACTCAAATGCCAAATAACAAGTAGCTTCTTTTAAACAATAAGCTCAAATAAAAAATGCTATGAAATGGATGAATGAAATTCATAATACCCACGGGGGGGGGGGGGGGAATGACACATACACAAGTATCTGCAGTGCATGGATCGACTGGGAACACATCACTTTAGCTAAGCTCACATGCAGTTTTTTTAAATTACATTAGTATCTTTTAATCCAAAAATGCTGGTACCAGGACTCAGCCAGGGGGTGAAGCCTGCACAACTCGAGCAAGGGCAGAGCTATTTTTTTTAAAAAAAATAGTTCACCTTGTAAGATGGTGCAGTGCAGCTGAGCTCAATCACCTGGCTCGTGTGTGTGTGTGTGTGTGTGCGCGCGCACACATGCCTCTGAACAGGGGTTACACAGTTCAAACGCGTGAACTAAATGCAAGTAGGGATGCGCACGCTAACATGAAACATTCCAGCTGTACTCCAGCAGCAGTCATCCCAAATTCTGACTTTTACACGCAGAGTTCTGGCTACTGGCTTGGAAATTCAACACAACTGGGCAGGTTTTTTTCCTCATGACAAGTTGGAAACACTATTTAAAACAGTTTCCTTATGGCAGTATTTGTAAAATCATCTGTTTCTAAATAAGGACCTTCTTTTGGCTGAATTCAAATCTATAATGAAGTTTTACTTGCAGCTGCAAACATGAGAGTTTGCAGTCCTTGCCTCCACCTGACTTTGGTTGATTCCCCCTTCCCACTACAGCTCCCCACGCAACATTTAATACTGTTGAGGAGGGTCCTGCAAACCTCCAGAGAAGCTTTTGGGGAGTGAGGGGCAGAGAGGAGACAGGTAAGCCTTCTTCTGCTTACTTACTTTCTTACACGTGCAGTTTTCATGATCTCTCCCTTGTCATTTTTTTGCCTGCAGCCAATTGAAACCTTAAGTTCATTGTCCACAAGAATATTTAATAATCCTGGTTAACCTTTTTTTTGTTCTTGCAATTTTAAAGTGCCTCAGGTCTTTGGCTTCTTTTTTTGTGACCAAAGGGAGAATATCTTTTGGGGGAACAGTACACATTTAAAAAATGCATCCTTATGAACAGATGTCCCCAAGAACAGAACCTAGTGTTGCTACAGAAGCTCCTGACTTTATGATTCCATATGCTCCCAGTAGTACATATTGATGACATCTGCTGATAGCCTCCAAGAACCAACCCATCAAACTGGCATTGACTTTGATTCATACCAAATTAGAATTTGCAAAGTTTAGGCAGTACTAGATTAGTTTATGATTTAGGTATACAAATCCTCCTGACTGGATACCTATACCCAGAGAAGTTCAAACTCGGAGGTTTGGACAAGAAGACAGTCTGAAATGGATCTGGATGAGGGCCTGTTAGAAGCCTCTAGGCATTACGTCTGTGTACCAAAGACTGGAAGCTGGCCCTATTGAAGAAATAAGGCCCTGCCTGCTCTCATAAGTTACTTACTAAAAGTGACAGGCATGCAAGAGGCACTCTGTTTGCTATCTGACATTTTAAACTTGGATACTCCAAATTATTTCTAGGGCATTTAGCTTGCTTGATCCACTTGGAATTTGCTACATATATGAAGCTTCAGAAATCAGCAGGTAGCTTTGTGCCCCTCTCCACACCTGCAAGTTGATGGTTCTGGGGCTGTTTCTAGTGATCCTCCCATAACACCACCTTGCCTGGGGCTGACTACAAGCTACCCTCCTTCGGAACCTGAACTACACAAAGGCTGCAATTCTGTGGATCTTGGCAGGGCATCCCAAGGCTGGAGAAGAAGGCCCAGTGCCAGAGGCCTCCTCATTGTGGCAGTGGAAACCTCTGCCATTATTACGCCTCCACAGGGAGGAAAAGGGTGTGTGCCGGGGGCTGATCAAAGGAGGCCTCAGATCCACTGGATCCAAAGCCCCTCATTCCCATGAAATACCCCCAAAAGGGGAAAATACAATGCCTTTTTACACATGAAAAGAGACAGAGAAGGAAAAACTTGCTTCTCCTAGCTTCTGCCCTGGCTGGCATGAGCTGGAAGGGGAAAGAAAATGGAAGTTCCTCTGCCACAGATTCTCTCTCTCTCTCTCTCTCTCTCTCACACACACACACACACACACACACACCTTCATTGCTCTGCCTGGCAGCAATCTTACACATACTTACCAGGGTCCCAATGGGACTTACTTCTGAGCAGACATAAACAGGATTGCACTGTCAGAGATTTGAACAAATGGGGAAATTCCTTTTTGTATGCTCACACTAACTTGAAACATTCCAGCTGTACTCCAGCAGCAGTCAACCCAAAATTTCTGACTTTTAAACACAGAATTCTGACTACTGGCTTAGCACCTCAACACAACTGGGCAGGGTTTTTTTTCCTCCTAACCAGTTAAAAACACTATTTAAAATACAGTGTCCTTATGATAGTACCTGTAGAATCATCTGTTTATAAAATAAGGGCCTTCATTTGGCTGAATTCAAATCTATAATGAAGTTTTACTTGTAACTGCAAATATGAGAGTTTGCAGTCCTCGCCTCCACCTGACTTTGGGCGATTCCCCTGCCCCACATTACATTTCAGCTTCATCATTTAACTATTTTTATGAAATAGGTTTAATATGCATGGAAGAAACAATCAAAGCTAGTTGTCATACTTAATACTTTTTTCCGCAAACTTATTTCTCGAACTGTAATGGAACAATTACCTTCATGGTTCTTAAACTGAAGAAATAAAGGCAAATTCAGTCAGATGATTTTTTAAAAAAATACCCACTTACCCAGCAAGTCCGCTCCTTCATCCACATCCCCAATCAGACCAGAGCCAGCAGAAGACAATTCTTCAAAAAGTGATTCTGTATTACGATCAAATGCTTTGTTCTCTATGCCTTTGGTAGGAGTGCTGAACAACAGAATTGGAAATTAAAAGTTAGGAGAAAGAAGTCTTTAAAAAGATCTCTTCAATCTGGAGATGCGCACACACATGCACGGAGCAAGAGAGAGAGAAGGAGAGAAAGAGACAGACACACACACAGAGGAAGACACACACACACACACACAGATAGAGAGAGAAATGGAGAGAAGCGCTTTTTAAACCACTTCATGTAGCCAACAATGTGGGCTCAAGCCCACAAGAGCTTATGTCACAATAACATGGTTATTCTTCAAGGTATTACAGGCAGGCGTTGACGCCAGAATAATGGGGAAGAAAGCCATTAGTGGGAGCCCCCTTAACTGGCAAAAAGCAGGGAGTCTCAAGATAATGCTTCCTCCGCCCACAACGTAAACTGCATTTTACCTTTATCTCCCCATTGTCCATGACCTAGCTTCATCTTATTTTCCCACTTCTCTAGAGTCGTCTGCACATTGCACAGAACTCTAGGGAATGCAGTCCTTCCCTCCATGCTGGGCACTTGGAAGATCAGAAATAGCATGAGAATCTCTGCCACATTGCCCTTATGTTCCTGGGAGACCCTGAATATAGCGATAATGTATGCTGAACAACACGCTGCTTTGACCTTCCTGGCAGCTCAGGACTCTTTGCACTATGGCAGCAAGGGAAGATCACAGACAGCACAGGAGACATTATTAGGACTAAAGTGAGTCTGGATTTCTAAGAATCCGACCTGCGGAATCTGCTGCAGGGAGACCCTCGCAGGTCATGCGGAGTCCGTGGACTTTCAGATTTTTTTTTACTTTCCTGAAATGTACGCATATTTATTCACAGGAAAATATGCAAGTTTCTGCTGAGGAAAAGTTGAATGGAATGAGGGACGATACACTAAATGTTATGTGGTAAAGTAAATTATGTAAATTGTTACGAAACCTCTTACATAATGATTTGCGTATTTTTCCGCATGACGAAAAAAATCCATATCTGTCTGCGAGCAGAAGATGGAACCAAAGGCGCCTGACCATCTGCGAACTAGATGGAGCGGATTTTACACAGCCTGCACAGCCCTAATAAGGACTGCTTCTGACTTTCTTGGGCACCCTGGATAATAGCAGGAACGGCCAGCTAGGTGGGCCGCTGGTGGCTCTCAGGGCCCTGGTATTTGCCCCAGTCTGTGCATAGTCACTGTTGTAGCTTTTGCATTTTTCCCTAAGCTCCTCGTTGACTGAAAGCTGTCAGCAAAATACCTTGAACCTTTATATCCACTAAGGTCTTTATCCATATCCAACTCTGGAGTGGATTCAATGATTGCCTGAACTTCAGATTTGTCTTCATTTTCATTAGAACCTTGGGATGAAAGTAGTAAATATTTTGTCAAAAGCAAAGTAGGTTTATAACAATTAACAGAAGAAAACACCTGATGCAGCATGTTTGATTTAAAAACGCTAAACACACAGCTCATCTACCAGGCTAAATAATAAGGTTCCTTATTGTATGGGACTTTGAATTCAGACTTTACCACTGAGGCATCTTTCTCCTTCCTGGTGTCTATTTTCAACCTCTACATGCTGCAGCCCATTACCATGAATTAATTATATAGGCAGTTTGAGTATAGCTGATCTTACCAAAGGGCAAGAGTTGCACTACATGATTCTGCAGCCTTTTCCAGTTATCCTTCTTGTGCTCAGACAAATTTGTAAGTTTTAAGGGTGTGGCGCAGAGTGGTAGGCGGCAGTAATGCAACCGAAATTCTCCCCACGACCTGAGTTCGATCCCAGCAGAAGCTGGTTTTCAGGTAGCCGGCTCAGGTCGACTCGGCCCTCCATCCTTCCGAGGTTGGTAAAATGAGTACCCAGCTTGCTGGGGGAAAGGCAGTTAGGACTGGGTAAGGCAACAGCGAACCACCCCACTATACAGTCTGCCAGGAAAACACCAAGGAAAAACGGCATCCCTCTAGGGGTCAGTAATGACTTGGTGCTTGCACAAGAGGAACCTTTCCTTTCTCATACTACAAAAAACGTACAGCGAATTAGATCATGAAGGGATTTCACTAGTGTGTGAAGTGGCCCTCTGAGTGTGAAAATTAGCTGTGAGTTCCCATCCATATTCACCAGGTAGTACAAAATATACAGACACCACAATCCCAAGTAAATTACACATGGAAGTATGTTTCACTGAGACCAACAAAACATCCATGATGTGCATTTTAGGATCAAGGTGTCCTTCAGAAGTTTGCTCCTATGTACGACCTTAGCTCTAGATGTAAAATACACACTTGTGTAAAATACACTCTGATGCTGTACTTGGATGTGGTGAGAATAAATGAGGTAAAGATTATCACAGAATCATAGAATAGAACAGTAGGGTTGAAAGGGGCCTACAAGGCCATCGAGTCCAACCCCCTGCTCAGTGCAGGATAAAGCACCTTGCTAGCCACATGGGTGAGTCAACCATTTACACGGCTATTGTCCCACTGACTTCAAACCAAGTTTTTATTCCTATTTCTTTCTTGCTCTATTGCATCAGCTTAGGTGAATTACTATATATCCCTATTTTATTTTATTTGTATTTTCATAGCAACCCAGTGAGCCACGGGTTATGTGATGAGATAAAGACTTGCCCAAGACCTCATAGCGAGTTATATGGTTGAATAAGCATTTGAACCAGAATATCCTACAGCCAAACCCAGATTCTTATCCAGTGAATTACACTGGCACAAAGGCCACTAAATTGCCTGTTTAAATCACAATATATTATTAAGACCAATACAGACAAACTATGTTTTCTACACGGAAGACACTTTCATGTAGGAAATATTCCAGAATCAATGGTCAAGGAATACCTTCATTAGGAATAACTAAAAATGCAAAAAATGTGAGCAAGCTTTTGAGATCTCCAGATATCTTCATCAGACAAGATGTTACAGAATTTCACCAGCATATGGATCTTTAAATATGACAATCATGCACATTCAGACTTCACTGGATTTGGAAGATGTGGATGATTTTAACTTCTCAAAGTCTGTAAACACACTGAAATATATTTGTGTTCGATCACACACGGCAATCTACACACAAATTTCATTCTGTTTCCTATATGAAGGTGCTTCCCGTGTATAGTATGCAAGTTAACCTAAATAGTAATTGTAATTACTCGTCTGGAACCCAATGTGTGCATAAACACACTTTGATTTCTTAATACTTAAGATTAGATAAATTTGTATTTTAAATTGCTCAAATCTTAACTTTAGAGATAAATCTATTACAGCAACTTACCAATGGATACACTTCTGGTTTCTTGAGCTACCTGCACTTCAATGTGCTTGCTTATATCCAGTTTCTTGTTCTGTGTCTCAGAGTTCTTCACAAGCCCTTCCTTGTCTTCATTTAGGGGTAATTCAGCAGATGCAAGCACATCTGAAGCAGCAGATAAGACTGGCGTAGTAGATTTGGAACCTGCTTGGCTAACGTCAGAAATTTCATCCTAAAGTATAGAGAAGTTAGCAGTAATTACAGAATCTATATGTCACATTCCCAAATCCTGGATGAATAGTGGACCAGTCTGAGCCAGTTCATTTACTGTCTGTCCTAGTCAACACATGCATATCACTGGTTGCAAAAGCAATCGAATTTGAGACTCTTCTTCTTACTTCAATAGCTGCTGCAAGTATATGCAAGTTACCTACCTTGGCATTACACTGTTCACGTAACAGATCACTCTTGTAACCAATAATAACCAAGTGCCAACCAGGAAATAAACTGCTTTTTAGTTAACCAAGCCAGAGCCAAGTAATGTCACCCCTCTCCCCGGAAGCTTCCCTCTCTCACACTGAGCAATCCATTCCCATTGGGAGGCCTCTGTTCCTATGCCAGAGAGTGTAACTCCTAATGAACCACAGTCCCGCTTGCTCCAACACAGTCTTCTGGTTCCTTAGGTGGTCAGTGACTGCTAATGCTGAAACGTTACAGTGCAAAGGCTCCAAGGAAGGAAGAATCTATGGAAAACCAAGTTGCCTAGTTCAAAAGCACACTCTATTGCATAGTTTTGCAAAAAGAAGTAGGTGGTAACATTTGGCTACTTGCCCACCAGAATTTCTCCCTTCCTTCCCCTTCCATGAACAAAGCTTATGCTGATATCTGTACTATCATTTATATAGCAGTTTACAGGTTTAAATATAAAAGTTTACAACTTTTTTCCATTTTATTTGTGCATAAATTGTTTAAATTTACATACCTGATATTTACACATTATGAGACTTTTTTTTAGTTTACATACCACATAGTTTGGGCACAAAATACAGGAAGAATACCTCTAACTGCACCAAAAAAATGTTTTGATTGACCTCCAATATCTTTCAAATCAAGTTCTTCCTCCGGGGCACTATGAATATAAACAGTATGAACTTTTATTACAAGCCATTTGTGCAAATTTTAATAATGAAAAACATAAAAATTGTCATTTCAACTTTTATTTATTTAATTCATACCCCACTTTTCTGCCAAAAATGGAACTCTAGGCAGCTATAATTTTTTATCAGTAGCGAAGATTTGTTTTTACATTTTATTATTAAAATGCACACAAGTGGTTTGCAATGTTTTTTGTATTTTTTATACTCATAGTGTCCTTGAAGAAGAACTCGGTTCAAAATGAGTTGGACACAATTTAAAAAAACCTTGTGATCCTGAATGTCTCTTTCTTTTCTTCCTTCCTTCCTCCTGTTATTGGTGCCTCCCCACTTATTTTCCTTGCACAAATGACACACACACTTAACAGCTTCTCTTTAAAGTGGAAGCTTCCTCTTCCTCTCCCACTTGCTCTCATTAACTATATAAGTCAAAAATGGCTAAATACACAAAGTACTAAAATGCACTGAGCTGGAGATCATGGGCAAATATGAAATGTTACTCATATTAAGGGCACAGGCTAGTCTGGTTTTCTTGGATGAACTCCAGTTGGTACAGCTCGAGGACGTTGACAAGGTGCTTGGACTGGTTTGTGCAACCTCTTCTGTACTGGATCCTTGCCCCTCTTGGCTTATAAAAGCCATACGGAAGTAACATCTGACTGGGCCAGAGAGGTAATTAATGCCTCCTTGTGAGAGGGAATGGTCCTGGCCTGCCTGAAAGAGGTGGCAGTGAAACCACTCCTAAAGAAATCCTCTCTGGACCCTGAAGATCTAAATAACTTTAGGCTAGTGACAAATGTTCCTTTCCTGGGCAAGGTCCTTGAGCGGGTGGTGGCCAACCAGCTCCAGGCACTCTTGGATGAGACCGATCATCTGGATCCATTTCAGTCAGGGCTCAGGCCGGGTTTTGGCATAGAAACAGACTTGCTCACTCTGTAAGATGACCTATGTTGGGAGAGAGACAGGGAGAGTGTGATCCTGTTGATACTCCTCGATCTCTCAGAGGCTTTTGATACCATCAATCATGGTATCCTTCTGGGGCGACTGCCTCAAGCTGGGCGTTGGGGGTACTGCGTTGCAGAGGTTCCCTCCTCCTTGGATGGCTCCAGAAGGTGGTGCTTGGAGAATATTGCTTGGCCCTGTGGATTCTCCAACATGGGTTTTTTGTCCCCCATGTGATTTAACATCTACATGAAACCACTGAGCGGGGTCATTCAGAGTTTTGGAGTGTGCTGTCATCAGTACGCTGATGACTCACAACTCTATTACTCCTTTTCATCCTCACCAGATGAGGCTGTTGATGTGCTAAATCAGTGCCTGGCTGCGACAATGGACTGGATGAGGGCTAATAAACTGAAGCTCAATCTAGACAAGACTGAGATGCTGTTGGTGGGTGGTTCTTCTGACTGGATGGAGGACTCTCAACCTGTTCTGGATGGGGTTGCACTCCCTTTGAAAGAGCATGTTCATAGCTTGGGGGTTCTCTTGGAGCCACCTCTGTCACTTGAGGCTCAGGTGGCCTCAGTGGCATGGAGTGCCTTTTACCACCTTCGGCTGGTGGCCCAGCTATGCTCCTATCTAGACAGGGATAATCTGGTCTCAGTGATCTATGCTCTGGTAATCTCCAAATTAGATTATTGCAATGCATTCTATGTGGTGCTGTCCTTGAAGACTATTCAGAAACTCCAATTTGTGCAAAATATGGCAGTCAGAAGGCCTGAGCATGTAAGACCAATTCTGGCCCACTTGCATTGGCTGCCTGTATGTTTCTGAGTCCAATTCAAGGTGCTAGTTTTAACCTATAAAGCCTTACTTGGCTTGGGACCGCAATACCTGACAGACCTCATCTCCCGACCTGAATGTACCCAGACACTTTGATCAACATCTGGGCCTTCCTCCAAGTGCCACCTCCAAGGGAGGCCCTGAAGATGGCAACAAGGGAGAGGGCCTTCTCGGTGGTGGCCTCCCACTGACGCCTGCCTGGCGCCGACACTGACATCTTTTCCGCACCAGGTTAAGACTGCCCTGTACTCCCAGGCATTTCATGGCATATGATGGCCATTTATCTCAGCTGTCTTGAACAGGTCTATTATTTAAAACAAATGTTTTCTGAAATTATTTTTAGCTGTTCAAATGTAAATTTTTGAAATGAATTGGTTAATAAGCAAAAAAGTGAACTTCACAGAGTTCTTGTATGCTGGTAGTAGACCTGTGTGATTTGGCTTAACCAGCAGTTTCAAGGTTAAGTAAGCAGGCCTTTCACACCAGGCCTTAATTGGTTCCAAGTAAGTACAGCTCCATATGTCAACATTTAGACACTGCTAGGCCTTTGCCCAGTTAAAGTGGGAAGGATGTGCTGCTTTGATTCTCACAGCGGAGCTGAGAGCCCCCTCTCAGGAGCTGGAACGTTGGGGCCTCTCTTTCTCTTAAGAAAAGCAATTAGTTTCCCAAGCTAGGATGCTTCGAGTACCTGGGGGGGGGGGGGCTGCTTCTTCTGAGAGGAGGAATAGGCATTGCCTGTCAGATCCTGAACTTAGAGAGAAAAACGTATAAAATCAAGTATGCCAAGTTGGTCTCACTTCAGAGGGCAATGTGCACTGCCAGCCCGGAGAAACCTTTGTGGCCCTAAGAATGGCTTCTGTCTATCATGGGGCGCCCGACAGATACCCAGCTATGACAGCTTGATTATCTAGGTGAGAGCTTTGTTTGCATAGACACTCTGCATCCATTTTCTATCAATAAACTGTCATCTTTTTGCAGAAATGGCTTCGTTTCACCTTGGTAATCAAAATAATCTAATTTGATTAGGACATAGCAGCATCAGGCCTCCAGATCAATACCATTCTGTATGTTATGCATTTTTATACTATGTTTTTACCATAATGTTGTATTTTGTAATGTTGTTGTTGTATTTTTTATGAATTGCTGTGAACCGCCCAGAGAGCTTCAGCTATGGGGTGGTATAGAAATGAAATAAATAAATAAAGCCAAACTAGATATGATGGGAGGAGCAACTTTTGTTTATTCATACACCTGCCCCTTTCACACATAAAACAGTGAGATGGATTTTATTAAATCTCTCGCTCTCCAAATCTAAGAGAGATCTAGGTCGTTTTTACAGAGATACTATGCCAATAACAGTAGTAGTGCAATGGTAGTGTCTCCATCCTAGCAATACTTGTCAAAATGTTTGATTTATCAAAGATATGGGCAGAACCACATTTCCTAGCATAGAGTGTTTCTAGCATGTTTGCCTCTCAATCAGAGAACGCTGAAAAGCAGTACACTTGAAGGAAACAAGTTTGATCTTAGAAGTTGGAAAACAATACTTAGATTGTGAAGAATAAATTAATATGGGTTCTGATCTCTTTCAAGTTGCACTCATTTGAGTTAAAACCAAACCAAGGCAACAGACATACATCAATCGAGATTCAGTGCCAGGGGAGTTCTCTCTATCCCTTAATGTCATCTCAGCTGGGATCGTTGAAAGAAAAATTAAGATTACTAATGGTTACGGAAGTAGAGTAGGATATGCAACAAGAACAGTAAACCTCCCACTTAATTTTTCAACTGTAGCATTTGAGAAAGTGTTATCCTGAAGTTCTAAGCAAAAGTTCCATTGAAATAAAAGAGCGGACTTCTACATAGGACTGATTGATAGCACTGAATTTTGCCATATGTTCGTGCAGACATCAGTGTAGATGGTGGCAAGCATGAGCCACGCACATGGTGAGTTGGTAAGCTTCTTGGTGACTATAACTACTAGACAAACCATAGACACAATCACAGAGTACACTGCTGGCTCACCAAATGTATTAGCACCAAATAATGCTGTTATTCATTCATTTATTACATTTCTATATCACCTATTAGCCAAAGTTCTCTGGGTGGTTTACAAGACAAAGCTTAAACCCATAAAATGCAATAACACAGTAAAACATAATATAAAACCCTAGGTTTAAAATAGAATAAAACCAAAGATAAAAAGATATTAATCAAGATAAAAGCCAGCAGCCACGCAAAGATCTAAAAATGCACTAACAACCTTTTTAAAACTGAAGGGCTAAAAAGTCTGGGAAAATAAAAAGGGTTTCACCTGGCTCTGAAAAGACCACAATGTAGGTGCCAGGCAAGCCTCTCTGGAGAGGTCACCCCACAAGCGGGGTGCCACCAGTGATGTTAACACTAACCCACTGATGTCATTGTACCTGTGCTTCTGGAAGGGGTAATTCAAACACAGACAGGAAAGGCCTTCTTGCCCACTCCTTCTCTGTTACTCATCAGACCCTCTAGAAGCAGCTTTTCCTCATCAAAAGGGCAAGGGAGGCATGCAAGGACAACCTCAGAGCCTGTTCCAGCTGGACTGTCCCCTCTCTCCCAACAAAGCCAATGGCCACCTATCACCCTGTGGAAAGGATCTTGATGATTTTTTATGTTTTGATATTGTGGTTTTACTTATTTTTATTTTACTTGCAGGCTGTCTCAGACGGATCTGTATCCTTAAAAAATGATATATAAATAATTATTATACATAAAATGAATGAAATAAAAAATGGGATGCCAGGCTGCAGTTCCACGTGTCTGCATGTAAAGTGACGCCTAAGGTTCAGTGCCAGATGCAGCAGTTTTTCAATCTTTAACAGCACAGTTCAGTGACTGCCTAGAGTTTAGGGGGCGACTGGCTGGCCACCAGCAGGAGGGCCTTTCCCATCGTGGCAGTCAAATTATGGAATCCTCTCCCAAGATATATTTGACTGGTACTATCTTTTTATTATCTTTCTGGTTCCAGGCAAAGTCCATCCTCCCGTCGTTTCAATGAGATCATTTTATTGGTTTTCATCTGCAGTTTTATCTGCTAGCTTTGCTGTTTTTATCCTTGTAGTTTAACTGTTTGTTGGTTCTGCATTTTTGTTGGAATTGTTTTTATTATTGTTGCAAGCTGTCCTGAAGTCACTTGCATCCAGAGGTGAAATATAAACTCTAGTAAATAAATTTCCATTTGGCCATCCCAGAAACTGTACTGCTTCTCTAAGTATAAAATCAAGCAAGCCATGGAATGCTCAAGGGAAGAAAGAAGTATACAGTATTTACAAGAACTGGAAGCCCAAGGACATTCACAGTAGCTCAGGAAGGACTATTTTTCCTGGGGCGTAGTGACAGGATGGAATGTATTACATACAGAAAACATAGCTGAATTTAAGAGCTGTCTTGGGTCAGAACCTGGGAAGTATTTACTAAGTGATGAGACCCGTTTCCAAGAAAGGGGGTGGGGGGAACCAAGCCAAAAAAGAAATTAAGAACCAGTTTTTATTTTCTGCACAAAACCTTGCAACGTTCTTACATGCTCATTCTTCTACAGTCTTTGCACATAGACAATATAGATCGCTGGAATAGATATACTCAGATGTGGCACTCTGATATTTTATTGTCACTATGAACATAACACTCTACATACCAATGTTAAACTTCAAAGCTTTAGAATACTTGCTTAGCATTTGCATAAATAAATATATTAAAGCAGTATTTCTAAAATACACCCATTTAAATTGGCATATTCCAAAAGAAACAGAAAATCTCAATTTTAAGGCAACACCATTAGGCAAGAGATGTCAAGAATCCTCTCAAGACACCTCAAGAACAACAGAAAGACACACAGGCACCTGAAGCCCTATATAAACAGAAGCGAACTCAGTCCAGAGCAGGCCTTCAGGCAGGCTGTGTGGGTTTACAAGTGACAGCAGCAGACCGTGTCTTTAAAAGCCAGTCTGTCCCAATCACATCTAAAGTGGGATACATGTGTGCACATGCAATTTAAAGCTCAAAAGGGGCAGAACCTCCTAACCCCAACCCCTGGCTACCACTTTCCCAATCTGTCTCCCAAGGTAATATTTCCTCCCAGCCGAGCTCCAACACCAGAAATATGTAGGGTGAAAGTTCAAACAACCTCAGCCCATGCCCCCTTTGAGATTTAAATTGCATCTCCTGCTTTGCACCTGAAAGAGACAGATGCTTGTTTGAAGACACTGGCCTCCTGTGCCATTGCATATACTTTGGCCAGAACAGCAGCTTATAAATCACACTACACACACCAGAGCAAGGTTAGAGGAAACTGGAAGCAAATTCAGTGCTCCACCACACACAAAATTCTGACTTGAGCACAGGTTTCTGCCAAGAAAATGATAAAGCCAAGAACTCCAGCAGTGGCACACTCCTCAGAGACAAAGATATCACATCTGTCATATGCAAATATTGGTGCCCCACCTTGAAGCAAGGTTCTGCATGTTGAGGCACCTTTGTCAGTGATGAACCTGCAGCATCAGGGAAACATGTGGACCTGATGAGCTATTTTACCAGAGCTCCCTGTCTCTGCCCCCAAGTACCAGGTTGGCCAGCCCTAATTCATGCCGTAAGCATCCTGCTTCACTCCTCATCAATGCAACAGCTGCCACCACATCTTGTTCTCTGAGGTACACTGTGCTTTTCTTTGCTGCTGCCTGCAGTCCAGCTTCACTGGCTCCAATCCCTGAACTCCCTTGGCTCTTGCTGATTTGCCTTCCTAACACAGGGGTACTTCCTCTGGCTTCAAAACTCGGACCCTGCGAACTCAGCCCTTTTAGTGAAATGTTTTGCCCACTAGGTAACTATCCTTCTGCCTTAGACGTAGACAATTAGAACATGGCAAACCTCCCTGTTTATATCCTTCTACTTTGGTCATCAAGTACCTTCCTTTGTCCAGCTTCTTATGAGCCCATTCAAAAGAGGAGCTTGCACTTCATGCATTTCTGTGAAAAAACAGAAAGTCTCCTCCAAAAAATTACATATATCAAGGAAACATTGAGGGTCCACAAAGCAAGCCTAAATGTGTTTACTCAGAAGTAAATCCCACTGACATGTTTTGCACATAATGACTGCCCATGGGTTAATCAACCCATTCGCTACTGTGCACAAGTGGGAGAGAGTGGCTGCACTACCTGTGACATGCCCACCATGGCAGCAATTCCTGGGTTGTTTAACACAGGAATTGTGGGGACGAGCAGAGCGTGCTAGCCAAGCTCTCATCATTTCTATTTGTAATTAACAATCCAGGAATACCCTGTTCCTGCGTTGTTTCATGATGTGTGAACCTGGAGCTCTGGGTTGTTTATGGGTTAAACAACCCAAAGTTAACCCAACAATTGCCCATGGTTTGTTGTTGGGTTAATTCTGGGTCAACCCATAAAGAACTCGAGTTTCTAAGTTCCTGGGTTGCTAATTAAAACTGGAAACAACAAGCACGCCGTTCCCACACTCCGCTCATCCTTGAAATTCGTAGATTAAACAACCCAGGAATTGCTCCCACGATGGCCACTTAGTCTATTTTCATCATTAAACATTATTAAATGCTACCTTGTGGGAAACAGCTTTTTAATAAATTGATAGCAGCATTTATATGGATTAATTTTCTATCCTATCTCAAGGAGAGAATCAAACAAATTTAAAATCCAAACTCAAATGATAAAATGTTAAATTAAAACCAGAGTTCAAAATAATGAAAAACATGCACAAAAAAATTACCCATCAAAATCCAGCTGAAATATGCTTTACAATGCACATAAATCCCAGGAAAGACTACAGATACAACATTCATCCTACATTGGAGGAGCACAAACCTATGTGGATCTCTACCATGATCTGCCTGCCTGGCCAGGACACACTAGGATTGCCCATTATCATTCAGTAACATGGATTCACAGGCTGTCCAAGCTAGGCACTTAAAAAAAAAAAGTTTTAGCTACACTGTTTAGGAGAGCTGGCCTCCTCCTCCCATTATTCCCCTCCTGATTATTATTTCTCCAATCCAACCCCACCCTTCCAAAAACACACACACCCAGCAATGCAATTCCAATCCTAGTTAATAATTTATCCAAAAATTCACAAGCTGAAAAAACTGCAGTCTTATCAAGTGAATGCAGAGCTCCCCCGTAGAGGAAAATTCTTGGCTTTGTTTAAATATTTCTCAGCCTCTGTATTCCAACTGCATCCACGAAAGAATGCAGCACACAGACCATTGACCTTAGCAGACAAAACACTCATGACAAATGGCCTGACTGCCAACAGAAAAGGGCCAAGGAAACCTTCAGAGCTTAGTTTGAATAGTTTAACAAAGAAACAGACGAGCTCAGTTTCATAATTAGAATTCTACTGGTCCACTGCAATTGTTGCATTTCTGCTCCTGCACTTGAATTATCAGATTGTCTAGGCAAATATTAGATAATGCTTCATCAAAAAATGACTTATGGGTATTAAGGAAGGAGTTATGAAGGATAAGTTATGAAGGATAAGAAGGATAATTTTAAGTTCTGGAACATTTATTATGGATCCCTTTATTCAAGATCTGCTTTTTCCTATTCTATCCCTACACTCCAGCCCTTTCAACTGGGGCAGGAGAGACTGGCATGTAGTACAGACAGACAAAATGTGTGGTATGGTGTAGTGGGTACAGTGTCAGACTAGAACAATGGAAAACTCAAGTTCAGATCTCCACTCAGCCATGAAGCTCACTAGGTGTCCTTGGACCAGGCAAAATCTTTCAGCCTAACCTATCTTACAAAGAAGTTGATGGGATAAAATGGGCAGAGGAAGAACCAGAGAAGACACCTTGAACTCCTTGAAAGGCAGGCAAATTTGCAATATAATGAAACGCTGGATGGACAGACTTACAATTCAGCAATATGTTTCTGCGGATGGGTTTTGTTAATATCTATATATGGAATTGGGAAGGAGCCCCACAACCGCAATGCCATTTAGCTTCAGGAGTTTGCATGACTATCTTACTGTCACCTTCTGCAACCCAACTGCAAATTATGTTTGACTGTACATTCTTCCCAACTACCTTTCATGATCTCTCTCATACTAAATGTTCATATGTGACACAAATATGCACGTTAAGTGACTTGCATGAAAATAAACTGAAGAAGGTCTTGAGCATGTTTAGTACTGATTTAGGGAGTTGTATTATGACAACATTTAATAACTGCTCTAAAATTAAGAAACATCTGCCCTCTATACCATACTTTATCTAAACTGTACTAATTGTGCAGTTTACTTTGTCATGTAATCAAACTTCTAAGTTACTTCCCCTTCTCACATATATAATCCACTTTTGAGTTGTGGAGGCAGATGGGGGAACACCCTATAGCATGCATGAGGAACTTGTGGCCCTTGAGATGGTGCTGGACTACAACTCCCATCACCCCTGACTATTGGTCATGCTAGCTGGGGTGCAGTCCCATCAGCTCCGGTAATCTGGAGGGCTACAGGTTCCCCAACCCTGCTCTATAGAGAAGTAGGAACATGAGAATTCACCTCTGATGATCCTAGGCCACATTACATGGGATTGCGAGACTTGCTAAGCCACAGAATGTCTATCCTAGACATAAAGCAACTGTTAGCTTTAGGGTTGTGTCAAAGGGCAAACAAAAATCAAAGGATAAACATCTGCATAAGTTTGGCGACATTGTTTTTCTCAGTTTACTTCGCAGTGTTTTTAATCACACACTGCATTTCAATATTCAGAGATATGGTGTCCCAGACAGAGTGCAAAAGATGTCCCTTCCCCAGTCAAGCTTGCACACAATCCACATAGCAGTACAAAGAGATATGGAGGAATTGTCAAAGAACATCTCCTTTTCATTTGGTTTCTTAGGGCACAATCCTATGGCTGCTAGACAGCCTTAGGATTGTTTGGTTCTGGGAACTGACCTCAGAGCCCAAGCTCATAAGAGGCACAGAGCAAAAGGGGGTGTTCCCAGGGGCAGGGTGGGTGGAATTGCCGGTACCATGCTTCCTATGCGTCGTCTGGCCTCCCCCCACCCCCCTCTGAAGTCTCGCAGCTAGACAGCTGAAATCGGCCATCTAGCCATGAATGCAGGGTGGTTGGAGCGTTGAGGAGAGGTTCCCCTCTGCGTTCTGCCTGCCCTGCATCAGATAGGCAGTCCCCTCCAAATTTAGCCACCTATCCGCATTGGACTGCTCCCTCCAATAATCAACCCCCAGCTGTAAAAGCTGCTTCACGATTTCAATTTTGAACTGCTTAAAGAATTTTATAGATTTTAAAATTGAGTCAGCGTAAATGGATTTTGGGAAACTATTCAAGACCTTAATAAATGCCTGCTAGGTGGATGGTTTATGATCTATAAGAAAAGAACATACCTTAAACGCCTCTAGAGGATACAGTGCTTACAGTTTGAAGAGTAAAGTCATAAAAACCATATTACTGGCCGCAACAGCATTTATATTCTTTAACCAACATGAAATTTTTCTTTCAAATACAGACATATATTGTTGCACAACAGTTATCTGAACAATACTGTTTAGTTTAGTTGAAAAGACTAAGCCTGCACATGGTTCTTATCTTTATCCCTATGTCCATTCATTTTCCTAAGGGTCCAACAGATTAGTTAATTCATAGAGATAAGAAATACTAGCCTTATAAAGCACTCTACCCATCTAGAAAGCTAATTTTAAAAGGAACAGTGTATCTGGAAAACCCAAATTGAGGTCCAGGGCTTCCCATAATCCCAAGTGCAAACTGAGACCCATTCATCAAAACACGTAACAAAAAGACTCACCTTCAACTTACCTGCATGACTCTCACTTAGATGTTTAGGAACTAAAGAAAGACAGTTTGGGGTTTAGGTTTCAATTACACACAAGATATAAGAAACATATTACCAGGAACTCTCCATAAGAAAAAAATAAAACTGCTAGCTCACCTTTAGGCTGGTGCGGGAGCGTGGCTGACTTAGTTCACGGAACTTCCAAGAGTCTGACCCAGGAGTTTCCACTGTTCCTCTCTGAGTATCAGGTGTAAGAAGTGCATCTCCAGGAGGTAGTGGGAAGATGCCCAGTGATATAGGAGGTTCCTTTCTGCAGGGAAAGGAAACGTAAGTTATTTGCTTTAATTTTCTTACACTGTAAAAACTTTTGAGTAGTAAAAGCCAATATTTACGATTTTTTTTTTTTTAATTTAAGTACATGCAATTTAGAACTGCTTTCTTGCATGTTTCCGTATATAAATAGCAGATGATATAGAACATATCCCCTCATTTTCCAGGGAGCTTTTTGTAACCATTCTTACAGTGGCTAAACTGACTGTCAGCAGCTATGATGAGAAAGTCTTATCTTATAGCAATGTTGTGGAAGTGGTACATAAATCTGCTAGCATAAAGAAGTCAGCGCAAAATCATATTTTGAATGTATAGAAGGAAGTGGAAGAGCTAGACATCAGATATGAAAACAGGCAACAAATGGTGAATGCTATAGAATAAAAGCGTTCAGTTCTGATTTACATGTTACAGCAAAATGACGAATTTCAAATAGCATTAGCTCAAAGTGCATAGTAAATCAGTATAGAAAATGCTAGGAAGAAAAGAAAAAAGAAAACTTAACAGAGGAAACTCAACTAGATTCACTATCTGTAAGACAGCAGATTCATACCCCATACCAACATTTGTGTATTAGAAAAGTAGTAATTGCAAGTCTCTATTTTTTCCCCTAGATTGCCCTGCCAATATTGAAACAATAAAGAACACTTTCAGACACCCACTTCCAAGCGCTGCAGTCACCATTGCTAAACAGAAGCATTTTTTTTGTTACATTTCTAGTTTGTCCATATGATTGTAAGATTTTATAATGTCACATTGCATTTACTTTGACAGTACAAATATCTTTACTTCTTTCAATATCAGTGGGCTCTCTTTCACTGGATTCCTCTAGCCATACATTTATAATTGTAGCGTGATACAGTATGTCCTCCTTTATAACCCTCAGAGCAGATAAAACCAATGATCTCAATCAACCAACCACACAGGTTGGATAAAAACAGAGCATCTGATTTTTAAGATAGGATTTTGATTTTGATTTGTATTGTAAGTACTAAGTTTGTCTTAAATAACAACTAGGTTACTATTAAATAATCAAGATATAATCATGTTAGCCCTACAGTTAATCTCTAAACTGAATCAATGCCTTTACCACATACACTGAGTTAAAGGAGGCTTTTCATGTAAAGACTCTGTTTGGTCACTCCTCAAATATGAATATTTTCACTACTTACCAAACACTGGCAACCCATTCTCACCTCATGAAAATAAACGGCTCTAGTCTGCTCAGACCTTCCTTCTACCTATCACTCATGGGCATTTCATGTTTCGGGTACTACTTTGTTTTTGTGAGAGTAGAACTGGGCCAAGGCAGAGTGAACCAGAAAGGAGCAACACTGGAAAGAAGGAGACAAAATTGTCCAGTGCCCAGGTTCCTATACTCCCATACCTAACCTCACAAACTGTCATGGGTGCTGGTCATAAGACCCTATGATAATATTTTTAAAACATTCCCACTATAGAAGGAGGGAAGGAAGGAATGGGAAGGGGAAGACACTGTGTGACAAAGAGATGCAAGGGCTGGTTGTAAGAACGAAACAGTGTAAATAATACTCCTTTAGTTGTAAATTAACATGTTTAGAGATCAGATATGGAAGGTCACACAATCTGTCCTTCCCTTTTGGGAAGACAATAACTCTTCAACAAGAGGTGTGTGTGTGTGTGTGTGTGCGTGTGTGTGTGTGTGTGTGTGAGAGAGAGAGAGAGAGAGAGAGAGAGAGAGAATGCCTTGGGATGGGGGGAGAACAAGGGGCCCCTCACTGCTATTGCTATCACATAGTACAATGATGCAATAAAGAGGTTAGCTGCCATACAAGGGCATTCATGATTTCATGGAATATTTGACAAATACTGACTATAGTCAAATAGGCAACTAACTGACCAGTGATTTGACAGCTAGTCAAATAACTAGTATCCCATTCCTATTAGGTCACCAAACATGCTCTGCACTCCAGAAAGCTTTCAGTGAGTCTGTTATCACCAGTCATGTTTCTTATAGACAGGGCAGAAGCAAGTGAAAAACCCAGAGGAAGAATTATTGTACTTAATCTTCCTAAAAAGTCACTGCACAGAGTTTTGGTTTTACACTGGTACTTCCATGCAGTGCATCTGCAACTGCAGGTAGCCATCTCTGTTGCTATTATTTCAAAAGTCTGGAAGTGTTACAAGAGCTACTTAACTGTTATATTGTTCCTTCACCCTACCTAGCCAAAAAATCAAGAACCCCATGACAGTGCCAGGTTGTCCCTTAAGAAGGCATTGTTTGTGCAAGTGTAACAGGGACTCAATGAGCAGCTCAGCATATTGGTGGAACACCACCACAGCAAAACAGGTTAGTAGGAACGTATAGTGAAGTTTATGCCACACACCAGCGGTGGAAGGGGGAAACACATGAATCCACATTCAAGCAAGTGGGTGGCCTATGTCACGTACAGCAAGGAAGGGTATACTGGGCAAAGTCTAATCACTACAGCAAGCCGACATAAACGAAAACAGCAGTTCACATGAACAATTTAATGCAATAACTGGAACGTCAGGTACTTTATATAAAGGGCTACCATTTGCCTAACATCATGCATGCTGAAGGAGAGGTTCATGCAAAACCATGAATGACAATCACCATGAAATCGCCTGAACTGTGTTTGTGGCTAATACAAATTGACAAGTAACAGCAATGAAATGGATAGTACTCATCCAGAGAAATAACCTGGAAGTGCCTTATATGCTCTCTAGGCAGGTGATGCCCTGCCTAGGGAGATGTGCTTGTCCAGTTCACTGAGCTCATTTAGGAAGGCTGCTAAAAACCTTCCTTTCCAGAAAGACATTTAGCTGATTGGGGAGTTGCTACTGCTTTGATTTGTTTTATTGCTGTTTACATGATTTTACTGTCTTCTATTTTATTTAATTTTGAAACTGTGTGTGTGAAGTGCCACAACAAGTTTTTAGTCGAGGGCTGGGTTAACATTTTTTGTACCTATGCATGAATAAATGAACCAAATCACCACAGCAGTAAAGGTCAATGCACTGCAAAGCTTGAGAATAAAGTAATTGTAACCATCTTGCAAGAGCAGGTTGCATAACTGAACAGACATTTTGCTATGAGTGTTGGAAATCATTTGAATCCATTCAAGCAGTTTATTTAGTATTTTCACAATTGTAAAGTATGAGGGGTGCGGGGAGAGAGAAACAAGCTCTGTGTAAGCTTGCACTAATAATGCCTTCTTCAAAAACATTTTGATATAGTTACAGTAGGCTGCACCTTAGGGAGAAAAAGATGTGGCAAGAGATTTCTGTGTGAGAGGGTCTCATGTTGAGACTTCGCCCCCCCCCCTTATGTACAAAATACAGCCAACCTGTTTACAATTGGGCATAATATAAAGCTAAATTGCTGCGATGGGTTTTAAAGTCTGAGGAACAGGAAGTTTCTTATAAAAATAATTCTTTAGCAAAATGGGCTCACATTTTTAAAAGAACGAGGACATATACAGCAAAATTTGACTCTAGCTGATCATGCTAACCAATTCCATTCATATTGCATATGTCCAAAAATTTAACTTTAGGCAAGCTGAGGGGTTAGGAACCTTCTCAGCTTACTTTAAAATGAATTTTCTGATTTGTCGCAGAAAAAAGTTTCAAGATACAGAGCTGCATCTGCCAAAAGTGTAGAAACCAGAATAACCTTGGGAAGATTTTCTAGTTGTGCCCTATATAGCTTTCCCCTTTCCCATAACTCCAGTTATTGTCTTTACTACTTCAGTTTTTTATAAATATTCCAAATTCTAGAAACTCACAATACTGAAATTTTTAAATGCTCAAAATAAGCAAATATATGCAAAACTGCATTATATTAATTTAGCCTGTACACAGAATTTGTATTTCTTTTTTGTGAGTGCTACCAACTCTGGCTACCAACACAGTCATTGGCGGCATGATCACTGTCAGGGCTTTTTCAGACAGACAGCACACACACTGTGTGGTCACCAATCAACTGACAGACATTGGAGCTGTTTGCATGACACGACAGCCCACCATGGGCTATTTAACCCATGGTGAGGCTGTGACACGTGTGGGGCACATACGGCCACCATTTTGAATATGTAATCCCCACTCGGGAGTTGTCGTGTCATGCAAACCTGGCAAGTGTAAGGTATGTGAGGGTTAAACAACCCCTGCATAGCTCATGGTCTTAGTTAATTAGTTACTTCTTTGGGGAGCTACTGAAATATTACAGCTATGGAGATTTGCAACCAAATTATATTTTAGATAAACTTGTATAATTTGAGTTCTGACCCTACGTAACACAAAACCTTTTTTTAAAACAAACTAGCATTTTGCATTAATATGTTGAATATGCGCAAAAGTTTAAACATACACGTTTCAAATATTAAGAGATTACCCAAGAGTTACACATTAAGAAGGTAGCATAGGTTTCTCATGAATAATGACAAATATTATTTCATAATGAAGCAAAATGATTTCACTTCATATTCTTCAAGCTTTGCTTTTCTTCTATTACGAGAATACATCTAATCAGCTTGGGTTCTTAGACTCCCTTGGCAGTGCTAAACACCACCACTCCATTCTGCACTTCCGGGGTAACATGAAATGTCTGGTACTATATGGAAGCAGCCTATAGAGGGCTTAACGCCAGCTAAGACCCCACTCTTAAGAGACAGGAAAATTCTACAGTACATGGTCAGATTGATGCTCTTTTAGAGATATGCATACAGCTCACTTCATTTTTATGTAAGTGGAGGTCAAAAATAAAGTGGGCTGTACGGATGTCCCCAGTTATAATATCCATTATTTTACAAACTAGTTCTAACCAACATACAATAGAGGTATTCCAGTTAGAGACAAATTTTACTAAATTGTAGGAGTTGTACTCTGGTTTTTAATTTTGCTTAATGAACATATGCAAGCTCTACCCTAATAGAGCACGTGAGGGTGGATTGTCCAATGTACTGAATTTTAAGACTTTAAAAAAAAAGGGTAACTGAAGTTTTCAGAAAGCCATATTGCTGGACATGTTACAACCTGGTATAAAAACAGTTTTGCTGTGCTCTAAAGCAAGCAGCATACAACTTATTTATTTATTATGCTCCTCTCCCCTACAAGTAAAAAGTAAATAAATCTATATGTATAAATTTATTTATTTATTTATTTATTACTTGGGTGGGAGCATGGAGGGGTGTGTGTGTGTGGTTTATAATTATGTACTTAAATCCCATTTTTACACTCTAGTATGCTTAAAATGCCTTAGCATGTCAGCAATCTATTTACAAAAAAGATGCAAACACACAATTGAAATAGTTTGCATTTGAGAGGCTACCCACTAGCAGATTCTGCAGAATTCTCTGGAGTAAAATACAGACTGAATAAATGAAAGGCCTAAGCTACCATGGAAGCAAGGCTGTCCAGAATTAGTCAAGCACCTGACCATACAGTGAATACAAGCTTTGTCCACAATGTTTTTACATAGCACTTTTATACTATTTACATGATACAGTACTAAAAAGAAAGGCTAACTACTTTCTCAAGAACACAACTGGGTTTGTAGTCTCAGAGAAAGCACAATGAAAAATCTCATTTTATGTTTTAAATGGGCAATTCTATGGTTTAAGACATCCTACAAATGCCAAACTCGGATTTTGAATCAACACCTCAGATCAGCATCACTTCACTGTCTCCCTCCTTCCCACCCACCCCCTCCCCACCCTAGATAAGAGAAATAATGGGGAAGCCAAGAACAAAGAATACAAAAACAGCAGAGGTTCCGTGGTCGGAGTACCTGAGAATCCTTGATAAGTTCTGCGTCAGAGCTGGCACGCCAGTGGATATAGAAAAGTGCACAAGCAGCAAAACAGAAAGAGACACTAAAATAGCTGAATTAATGACCACCGCCCCGCCAACGAAGCCAAACACAAATAGCAGCATGCATCCAGGACTCATGGCGCTGCGCTGGCATGGTGAATTGCAAGAACCAAGGCTACACAGGGGACAAGGGAGTATCTTTGTAGCGAGAGTCTGTCATTCAGCTGCTGCCACAAAAACAATGCCATCGGCAGCAGCTTTTCACTCTCTTCTGCAGCAGCTCCAAAGCAAAATGACATCACCTCACTCTCCTCCCCCACCTAAAAAGGAGAAAAAACCCACTAGAACGGCTTCTCTTCTCCCCAGCATCTATGCAGCAACCTAAAGATACAAGCAAGCTTGTTAACCACTTTCTCCTCCCCACTACTTCAAATCTTTGGTGCTTGACTCTATTTCATTGGATGGCAAGCTCTGGCATATACATAACATAGTCACAAAGCTTTAGTTGGAGACACTCTCTCACAAACATGTACACAAAAGTACAAATCATGCCAATTCAATTCAGTTATTTCAAATCCTTTAATTGCTAGTCCTTTTGTGCTGCTTGGGTGTTGGTTCTGAGAACAAAACGAAAAATCCGACCAGACCAGATCTATATGAACACACACTTAAACCTAAAGGTAGTAGCAGATAACTGAATCTTGAACTATGCCAACAGGAAAACCATTTGCACCCACCCACTAGAGTCTATGCACTCCTTGTGCATTCATTCACACACACACACACACACACACACACTCCAATTCAGCCTAATGGTTGTTGAAGACAAAGAATAAAGTCTTGAAGCTAAACGGTGGTCTTAAGGCAAGTTTTAGTTAAGCTTACCTAATCCTACTGTGCATGATGGGCTCTAGCTGATCACCCCCCGTCAGCTGATGAAGCTTGGCTCTTTCCAAGTGCTCCATGTAATTATGAATCATCTGTTATTAACAAGGGAAAAATAAAACTAAGAATTATTTTGAACACCACTCCATACCTATTTAAGCACAGTAGAAATAATGTATGCTCTTTGCCCACCTCAGCTCCCTGGAATAATCCTCCTCTCAAGGTACTATAGGCATTCAGTTTTATGGCTTATGAACTTAATTCAGTTTATAAAATATCCGAAGTATCAAAACAATTTACCATTGTAGTTAAATGTTTCTTACAGCTCCAACAATATTTTCTCCTCCCAATATACACAGTAAGTTCACCTTAACAACTGGTCTTGTGAAGGCAATTCATCGATCATTTGCATTAATGCAGTCTTAATGACTTCAAGGTCACTATTCTAGTGTAAGCAGTCAATTATTGCCCCCAAAACTATACATTTTCAACAGTACAATACAGATACAGAGAAACAGTTCACCACCCAAGTGCAAATCAATAGAATTAGCAGAAGTCCAGTGATCGAGTGGAAGAGATACCACAGTAAACTGAGAAAAAACACTTCATACATATTTTTCATCATGTCTCTGCACACAGAGCCCCAGTTCAGACATAACAGGAAACCATGGTTCTCCATTAGGTTAACAAGTTGCAGTGAGTCTTATGTGCTTCCCCCTCCTCCTTTCATGCCTGTGAGGAGATCAGAAGTGTTTACTTCTGATTTTAAACATACCACAGTTCCTGTGAACATTTCAGTTTGGGGAGCTGTGGTTTGTTTAAACTATGATCAATGAGAATAAACCAGAATCAAATGTAGTTTCAGATTTGGGTTCCATTTCCCAAGTTTAAATATTACAGGGAACTTGGGTTAATTTAAAATCAGAAGTGGGTGCTTCCAATCTCCTCCCCTGGAATACGAAAAAGGAGAAGAGGGAAATAATGGTTTTCCATTACATCTGCACTGGGCCAAAGAATTTGACACCATGCTCTTATTTTTTCAGATTTGTATCCTGGCCTTAAGACGAGATCATTAAAAGACCGGCAACTAAGATTCCCAGTAATGGCTTTGATAGGATATGCATTTTTGAATATCACCTAAGTATGCCACATCCACCGGTGCAGGAGCAAGGGTTGGCTATTGGCTTCAGGTCACGCTTGTGGGCTTCTGGGTCACACACCTGGTTGGCTACTGTGGCCAAGTGGGATACTGGACTAGATGGACCTTTGTTTTGGTCCAGCAGGACTCTTATGTTCAGTATTGTGATAGGCTGGATGTTTTCTTCTACCTACAGAGGTCAGGGCATTTATGAGCCTGAAACACATTCCACATAAAAGTGAACATCTGACCAGAGGCAAGTGGTGGTGGTGGCAAATTGGCTACTTCTTCAGTAACTATTTTATTCCCAATGAATTTAGCAAGCTCCACATCACCTTGACTGAGATCTCGTCCTATTGCTTTTATGTTTCACAATATCAGTCACAATAGACATCTTCTAGACCAATTTCATACGAAAGCACCCTGTGAAGTTCTATTTTTATTTTCAGCACTAAAACATTAACTCTTAAGCAAGAACACTCCTTTTTAATATGAGTAAATAAAAGATACCAAGTTTTGGTCATAGAAGTGAGTTAAAAACTGAGATCAACTTACACAATTACATTACTTCACAAAGGTCTGGAAGCTATGAACTGTCTACCCTAATTTCAGGTAGTGTAGCTTGTGCAAGAGGCTTGTTGAGAGGGTTTCTTTCCTTATCTTTTTCTCAGAAAATATATTCTAAACACTTGACCTTTTCCCTGGGGGTATAAGAAGGGTTAATGAGAAAACATTACGTATTTCCAGCCTTTATGAAGGGCAAAAACAAACAGTTTTATGTCCACACCTTTATAAGGCTATCATGTTTCTTCAAATAGTTTGGAGATTTAAAGGAAGAAGGAACATATGACCTTAACATTAAAAATACAAACCTTTCAATAGATAGTGTTTTGATGCAACTCCTTCCACAGAAGAACCAATTACATATAGCAGGCCACTAACCAGTGCAAGGTTTAAAGCTGAGCTATTTATAGTTGAACATACTATCACATCAGATTATATCATGAGATGGTCATTCGATATGTCAAAAGATGCTTTTTCCTGCCTTCAGGGCCATTTTAAATTAAGCTGCATGAGAAGTTAGTTCTACATTATTAACGCCAAAATAAGGGGGAATCAGAAGAAAACACATTTACCATCATCAGTAACTGTACAGTGAATCCTTAAACAAGAGTTAATTTTGTTTTACTGGTGATCTTGGAAATTTTAGCAGGCACTGTCAGCTGATTTGAATGTCTACATGACCTGAGAATACTCTGCAAAAAAAAGACTTGCCAGCATCCACTTCTTTAAAAAAAGAACAACACACTGAAGGGAAAAGATTAGATAATGACATTTTTCTATCCTGCCTTCAAAAATACAAATCTTTCCAAAGTTACTTACTAGCAAAGCCATAAAATAACAAAAATATAGTTAAAACAGTATCAAACTTCAGGAGATTAAAAGACCATTTATATTAGTCATATTAACCAATGCTATCACAGTGCTGGCGCTAATGACGTTTTCCTAGCGTAAACCAGCGCTAGCACAAGGTCATCAGCACTTGCTAGGCAAATGGAAAAAACAGTGGTTTGTCACCGAAATTAGGTGGCAAAGCACTACTTTTTCCCCTTTGCCTAGCAAGCACTAATTACGTACTATTTTCTTGGGCGTGGTTAAACTCCAGAAGATTGGTCAAGGCATCTCAAGCGCTTCCCCTAAGAAGAGTAGAGTGTGTATCTGTAACCCTCTGTATGCCAAGGATAAAATATTTATAATGATCTTCGAGCTAAGCATATCCTTCCTTTGTTGAATTGGGTGAAGGAAACATCCTCATTTGCAAAATTGTTTTTACTCACTGGTCTTAACAAATATACATTTAGAACAGCCATATTTGTCTTAGCCCTACAGTGGTGTGCAGGGTTTAAATGGGTATATGTGAATAATAGACCCAGTTCACATATAACAGCTAACTATAGTTTTAACCCATAGTTAGCTGTGGGCACATGGCAGCAAGTGAGAGCACTGCCTTCCACATGCTTGTTGCTTCTGCTTTCCAAAACAACCCAGGAACAACAAACCATGGGTTAAAACTCTGGGTTGCTTAACCGTAAACAACCCAGAGTGCTGGGTTCACACATCATGACAACAACCCAGGACCAAGGGGTTCCTGGGTTGTTTCAGAAAGCAGAAGCAAGCGGAAACCAGTGTGCTCACTCGCTTGTGCTTACAAACAACTCATGGTTTGTTAACCATGGGCTGTTGGATCGTGCAAACTGGGTCCTCGTCTTTTTTTGGGCGGGGGGTGGCACAACATTGCTTGATGTTGTCTTCTAGTTGTTTTGTGTACAATTACCAATTTTTATATCATAATAAAACTGGCTGACTTTGCTTTGCATTCTATTAATGCCTTGCTTTTCCGCCAAATTGGCCCACAAGGTGGCTTACAACCATTAAAATATTGTCACAGTTGAAACTCTGCATATCTATATTATGTGCAGTTTGAAGAGACACTATTGTTAAGCATTTGCTTGTAGGAAAAAGTACTTCCGATTAAGGTATAACTTTTAAAAATCTGTTGCATCAGTTTGTTCTTAAGTCAAAATGTTTTATTTCACAGGCATGTCATGTTCTTCATCGTCTCACATATCAGAACACTTTTGTCCACAAAATATCTAAAAGACTTCTACTGAGACTCAGCTGCAAGGAATTATAAAGCATCAAAACACACCTTTCCATATCAGTTTTAGCAAGACAAATGAAGCCATCTCAGACTAAGCAAGATATATATTAGGATACAGATTTCTGGAGGCAACCAAGTACATTTTACACTCTCCAGATACTTACTTACTCTGAACTGCTAAAGGGCATTAATTTGTCCCTGACATTATGGGAAGAGTACAAGCTGTACAATCAAGCACATTTCTATTGCTCCAGTAAGTCTGTCCATGCTTCAGTTATCCAACCTGTGTTTGTGCTTCTTCTCCTGGATCTTTAATGGGGTGCATAATCCTCTCAAAAAACTTCTGCTGAAATCCTACACAGTGACAAATGGTTTACGGTAGGGAGAAACTGTGCTTTCAACATGGCATTTCAGTCTTCTTAGGATGCAGCGACACACTGCTACCTCCCTGCTACGTATCTTTTGACTTGTTCAGTGTTAGAGATATTCATTTTTATCAGACAAGGGTCAGAAAGGTAACAAATCTTCCTTTTCTAGACAGGTGACAAACAGCACAAACTACATCAACTTAATACTATAGAACTCTATAATAGTTACAATGGATGCCACTTGCTCTTTTCCTTCCATAATCTGATCAGCACTTTGAACAGCAACAATTATAACTGTTGACTTATGCACTACTAGTACTAATAATGTAATAGCCATAATTAAATTAACCTAAACAGAATATTTGCTGCTGTTGACCTAACTCTGTTAATGTTGAGCTTCACAACATTCTGTTGCAAGAGGTTCTCTTTCTGATAGGTTCTCTTATTTCATAAGCAATAATTTATAACTGTGATCTTTTACCAACAGGACAGACAACGCTGGCAGATCAAATTCCCCCTCTCCCCTGAAGCCCCCCTCACTCAGTACTTAATCAGGGTCAACAGGACAATGACCTTGAAACACTCTTGATACTGTTTTGCCAATAAAATTGTATTTTAGAGATGTATAAGCATGAGAATAATCATGAGAATACTGGCATGGCCTGCTTTTGGCAGGAGATAATCGATTCAAAATAGCTCCTTCATGTGTGCAATCCTCCAGACATTACAACCATCTGTTTGAGCCTGTTCTTTGTTCGTTATACAGAGGTTACAATAGCGACTTTCCACTGCAGTTGTTGACTCGAGATTACCAAAGGTATTGCTCCATATGTGAATGCTTCTTTACTTATGAAGTGCAAAGCAGAGTAGGCAACACACACCTGAAGAACTGTAGTCCAATAGAGACATGAGGATCTCCAACAACTTCCCAAAATGTATGTCTTGATGCAACAGCTGCATCCATCTGGACCAGCCTAGCTTGTGACTTAAGGAGCCAGGAAGTCCAAATGCAACATTTACAAATATTCAAACACAACTATCCAAGCAACAAGACTGTATAACCTTGGCCTTTAAGGGAGTTGTGACTGCAGCAATAAATGAAGCATAGTTTGAAGTTGCATTCAGTTTGTCTTTGGGCTGTGGAAAGAGGAATGGATTTCAAGACTGTCTGGGACAAAAAAAAGTATTTGTCATATTGGTAAGTGTTTTGTATACAGTGATGTTTGTAATGAAGAGGAATACATAGTAACAGAATGGGTATACTTTTTAAGAAGTGTGTGGATGACTGGAGGAATTTTTGGTTATCACCAAAAGAACAGGAGGATCTTGACTTGACAACCTTAATCAGAGCTGAACAAAATGTTTTCCCCCCAAGGATGTTGAACTTCTTTATACAGTGACTTGATAAGACTTGGCATAGTTAAAATGGAATTTTACCAGTACTCCATAGTTACCAGAGTCTAAGACAAGAGCTTCTATAGCACATTTTCACCTACGTATTGATGTATTCTGATATATTTGCATTGTGTTATTCCACCTGTGTATTAACATATGTTCTACACATTCAGTGAAGGAAGTAAACATACTGTGCATGTATAGTGGGCCTTTGTTTTGACTGGATTGTTCTGGAGCAGGACCAGCCACAGAGTGGTTCCCCTGCTCTAGAAGGCTCAATATTCTACACTTCCCTCATCACTAGACAGAAACCATTGCAAAATTTTCACTGAAGATTATAAAGTGGTCTGGCTCTGGATGACTCACTCCTTCTTGTGCCCGAATTGCATCTTCTTTCAGTGTCAAACAGCTATCTAATACAGCATACGCCTTTGCTGCCAGGCTGATATGCACAACAAGCACTGCCACCCAAGGCCTGATCCACAGCAGCGGCATTCTAGACATAGCCCCAACATCATTCTCTGCCTGCCTTATAAAGAGGTGAGGGAATCAGCAGAAACATCACTGATGTTGGTGGAGGATGGGGACAGGGGATGATCTTGAGCAGAAACATGACCAAAGGGGAAAGGGAGGACTAAATAGCTCCACTGCCAATCTTTCATTTAAACTTGCAGCCTCCCAAGGCTACTTTTGGTGGAGTAGGTGTGTTTTAAAACACCTTTTGGGGGATGTTACACAACTGTATGTGAGGAATACACATAACTGGGGAGGGCCATAGCTCAGTGGTACATCACATGCTTTACATGCAGATGATCCCAGGTTCAATTCCCACTATTGCCATGTAGGGCTAGGAAAGAATCCTGCCTGAAACCCTGGAGAGCTGCTCCTAGTCACCATGGTTTATTTCTCCCCTGATCCCCACCATGTACATGCCAGGCACATGGGGGGGGGGGGGGACATGATTACCCTCTGCAGTGTGGCTTGTTGTGTTGTGCGAAGCCAGCCAAGGTGGCTTGTTGCCAGGGGTAGGCCAGAACACTACACAAAGAGAACCCACAGTTTGTTGTTAGGTTGTGAACTTGGGTTGTTCGTGGTTAACAAACCATGGTTTGTTAGTGCAGCTGGCCTCACACAACACAAGAACTCACAGTTCAATGACAATTCAAGGTTGAGTATGGGGTGTCATGCTGTGTGAACCCAGCCCGTATAAGGCAACTTGTTATGTTCCTAGGAACTTCTAGTTTGACCTTAAAAATAGTTCCATGTGGTTTTCACTCAGTCAAGTTGCAGTTTTAGAAATGCAAGTTTCAAATATGTAGAACATGGATGCCTGACGAATACACCACCATCACCCCACCTCAATGATGAGCATTTTAACAACTGGATGCTCAGAAGCCAGCTCGTATGCTTACACGGCAAAGCCAGCCTTCAAAGTGTCAAAGAAAACAGGGTTATTTCAATTTAAGAGCTTAGGACTTGGAATATGGGTGGGTGGGGGCACAGAAAAAGCTAATATGGGGGGGAAATACAGGAAACAAAAACATGGGAAATGCTACCACATTAGCTACCGCTGTGCTTTTTAAGTCCCTCCCCTCCCCTCTATTGTCTCTCAGGTTCCCTGTGGCCATTATTAATCCACGGGGGGCCAGATATTCTTTTCATTTGCTGGTAAAATTGTGACTGTTGTCGAGGAATGTCTTCATACACACATGTACTTCTCTCCACTCCCTTTCCCATGTGTCTTGACTTTTTAGTTTGTAATCTTGAGAGCAGGTCCTATGTCTCATTTTCATTAATGCACAGTGCCTGCCAGCAGCACTGGACAGAACTGTTGTGAGCCACTTTAGGAGACAAGCAGGATTAAAAATAAATTCCCACACAATATCCCTGAGGCACAACAAGGAATGACCAGAACCAAATCTTCATTACTAGTTTCATTGTGTGAAGCAAAAGATCTATATATCCTATTTCCAGCTTTCAAGCTTAATACCTACCTTCAAGTACCTTGCATTTTTCCTATGTCCACCCTGATTATTCCAAGATTTGTCAGCAGGCTACTCAACACATAACATACTTAAGACTTAAAGGTACACAGAAGGAAAGCATTTTGCTGGTCACAGTTATCAGCAGGCGTGCATGTATTTTTCCTTCACAGCCTTTTTCACAGTTAAGGATTTTCTTAACATCCATGACTTTAGTAGTAGTGCTATTTTTAAAGAATATTTTTTGTTCTTTAAAGCAAAAATATAAAGCAGCAATACCCTATGTTCTTTCAAATACTTATATTAATTTAAAACAATATGCTGACTTCACATCTGCTGGAATTCTAAATAATGCTAAAAATAAAACACGGACTCATGCACATCATGACCACTCAGGGTTTGTTTAAACCCTGGGTAGTCCTGAACAACTGAGAGCAAATGAGCGTGTTCACTCCCAGCTGCCTGATCACTCCCGCTGAGCTAAACATTCTGTCCCTGGTTTGTTTATCATGATATACAAACCCAGAACTCTGGGTAGTTGGTACAGAGACAACCCAGAATTGGAACCCATGGTTCCAACATCAACAACCCAGGAATTTTAGCTCCTCCCAACTGTAGCAGGAGTGATCAGGCAGCTGGGAGCCAGCATGCTCACTCCCTCCTTCCTGCTTGCTCACAACTACCCAGGGCTTAAACAAACCCTGGCTAATCATGACATGCAATCAGGCTACTGTCTTTTTTATTTTTTAAGGGAAGCAGTGAATAAAGGGAGAATAGATATGCAGATAGATTATGGAGATAACAGATGTAGAAATTGGTAGGATACAAAAGTTCCTCCGACCTAGAAGTTCCTCTGGATCCCATACACTTCAGAACAGCTGTGCCATTAAAAGCAGGGAGGAGGATGGCTACCTTTTTAAAGGGTATCTTTTTTACACTCCCACTCCATGAACCTTTATCCTCAAATTCACCCATGATGACTTATAACCACTTTGCAGGAGGTGTTGGAGCAAATGTTGAGGCCTGGTGGAACTTTCATTTAACCTGAGACCTGATCTAATACCTTCCCAAGTCAGAAGGACTTAAAATGACAAAAGGGTCAATGTCACACACACCCCAAACAGAAAATATGCATGTTTGCTTATTTATATAACTTTAATACAGGGCATGAAATTCAGCTGTTCTTGGCGTAGAATTTGTGTTTCCATGGCACAGATATTACTTTTGTACGAAGTATACATGCACCTAACCTGCAGTTCATTCATAAATATTTTGATAGCTTTAAACAAAACAGAGAATATTTGTGCTAAATCCAAAATGCAACTTAGCATCAAAGCTGTAGAAACTTAGACTAAAAACACTAAACTATATGACTGCGCTCTCCAGTAGGTTTTGGCATACTCTAAGACAATATGCACGCCCTGCCAAAATTCAGTGGCACAATGGTGGCAAAACAATCAGCGATTTGCTGCCAAATTTCAGTGGCAAACCACTGCAGAAGCTTTAAAAGGGCAACTTTAGCTTGAAAACAAGCTAAATTTGCCCTTTTTAAGCCTCCATAGAGGTTTGCTGACAAAACTGTCAATTTTTTGCCACTGCGCTGCCAGATTGTGGAGGCAGCTGGAGTGTACAGCAGAGCCCAGGGGTGGAAATTGTCTCCTGGACCCACTAAAGTTGTCTACCCCTGCCCTAAGAAAATTGACTATTTATTCTTAGGGGCTTTTCTGAAAGGCTTGAAACAGAATGGTCAATGCAAATATTAAAAATGCCAGTCTACTTTTGCAAAAAAGAAAATAGGTAAGATGAACTTACCAAACCTAGCATAGAATTATCATATGATACAGTGAGTGTGTTTGCATCTCATAATATACCAGGATTTAGGCAAATTTGCTGCAGTTTGACTCTTCCTCCTAGTACAAGCAGCTTAACTAACCATAATTTGAAAGCTTACAGTGACATCTGAATCCAGGCTCCTGATTTGTTGATCCAAAACAAGCCAGAATTCATAAGATGAGAACAAACCATGATTTACAATCCTGGCTTGTTTGGGAGAAACAAACCAAGAGCTCAGATTCAGATGTCATAGTTAGCTTTCAAATTCCAGTTGATTTAGCCACTTGAGCCAGTGGGAGAAGCCAAGCAACAGAGATCGGGCTGTGAATCCTGGCTTACTGTGACATGTGAATGAGGCCGCTGGCTAGGTTCAGAAGTAAGAGGAAACTGTGGTTTCCTGCTAAGTGAATGAGCCTGCATGAGTCTGTGCACTTCTCCTTCCCATCTCCCTGTTTCACATGCCCCAGGAGGAGAAGATTAAATGTTTCAGCTTTCAATTCCTTATGACAGGAACTCGGGAAATAGTGGTATCTTTAAAACCAAAAATAGGAGCTTCTGATCTCCACTTTTGGCACACAAAACAGGAGAGGGGAGTGTGCAAGCCCAAGGCTTATGTATGCTTGTTCACACTGCAGGAAATCACTAGAGGAGGAGCACATCTGAACTTCAGCCATGCTCCCAAACCAGTTAGTACAGGGAGTATAATGTCGGTAAGAGTTTCATGGTCAACAGCACCTAAGTGATACTGCACCATACGCTAGATGATAGTTCAAGCAGCTGCCTCTGACTCTGCATTCAGGCCATGCATAAAACTTTCTTTTTGCGCAGCTAAGTTTCATCAGTTCCCAAGGTCTTGAAAAGGAGGAGAATCAGCCTCTGTGAAGAATGCATGTTAATTAATATCTTCACTCAGAAGCAAAGCTAGGTTTGCATGAAACAGATCAGGTGGCTGGGGTTGCAGAACAAAGTTTAGATAGTGTTTAGAAAATGTGAACACTAGAGAAATATGTTTAACAGTGAGGGAAACACTGCAAGGTTCAGTAAAAAGTCAAATTCCATCCTAGTAACTCTAAGCACAGAAGCATATTTCATGAGGAAAACTCGGGGTTTCCTTGACACATTAATATAAGAATGGAGAGCCATTTGCAGGGGAGAATCAGTATGTGCCAGGGGACACTTAACCATTCCCACACCTGCCTAATCCTCCCTGTAAGTCAGGGATGAAGAACCTGTGGCCCCCAGATGTAACTGGACTATAGATTCTATCATCCCTAACCATTGGTCATGGTGACTGAAGTTGATGGGAACTAGAGACCAATAACATCTGGAGGGCCACAGGTTCCTCATTCCTGCTGTAAGTAGACCCCAAGACAGTATTAAGTAGTTTCCTCCTCTCAGGGGGTCATCAGTTGGCATAGAAATTAAGTACTCTTTCCAATCATCTGCCAATCTTTCTTTGCAAGTGCCCTCTCCTGAGACCCCCCCCCCCCAAATATTCAGTCATCTCAGCAAATGTGAGGATGGAATCACACATGCTGTCAATATGATTCTTTCCTACGACAGCAATTAATATAACAGGTTTTCAAACATATCCAGGAGACACCAACAAACTTTCAAAGGCTCAGGGCAACCCCCCCAAAAAGATCCTTCTGTAAACATTCATAAAAGAAGCTGTCTCAATTCCCTTATTCCCCTAGTACCTGAGGCAGAGCTATTTCTTCCAAATGTTTTGGACTCCAACTCCAATCAGCCCCAGCCAGCATGGCCAATGATCAGAAATGCTAGAAGTTGCAGTCTAAAACATCTGGAGGATACCAGGTTGGGGAAGGCTGGACTATACATCTGCAGTCTCAAACACTGCTCAAAGGAATATCTCGTTAGTTACCTCTGTATGTCTTGAATGAAGAGCATTGTATTCCTTCTTCAGTTCTGCTTCCCTCTCTTCCAGTCTGCTAACTGAAAAAGATAATTAATTTACTCAAAACAGATGTATTGCTAGCAACAGTAACAGTCCATTTCTACAAGTCAAAGCTCTTAATCCAAAAGCCAATTCTGCTGTTTTAGCAAAGTGTGCTCTTGCTTTTTTCTTCTTCTTCTAAGCACATCTCTCAAGCAAACACTGAGTAGGTCAAGCTGTGGACCAGGACATTTGGAGGATACACCAAACCAAGTCCCACACTCAAGCCCTAATCCATTCTCTCTATTGTTCCTGAAATTGTTCAAGCAGCCCAAACAGACTAAAAAACCAGCGCTCACTAAGGCCCTCTACAATATGCTGTGGACCATAGGGAAGAACAAGGGCCATTAGAAGTAGACTGGCTACTGATGGGCTCTTTCCCAGCACCATCTAAATCCTAGATCCCTGCCTGACTGCTCCACCACCAGCATTCTTGTAATGCTAGAGGGGAATTACCAGTCCTGAAAATTATGAAGGAAGCAAAAAGGTACTATAAAGGTAATCAAACAAACAGATTAACAGTTTGCAAGGAAAAGTAGGAAAGTAAGAGAGAATGTGATAAATTGGCAGATAAACCTGGCTCAGTCTATTACCACTGCATATCATCCTTAATTTGAAAACGTTTTCCCACCAACTGGAAGAGTGTTATTTTGCTAAATCAAAATAGAGCCCGCCAGGTTGGACTCCGTACATCCATGCAACCTTTAAGATGTATTTAGGAAAAAAATCTGGCTTGTGCCTAGACTCTCACGTCCCTGTATGAGGCATCAGAACATAACACATTATGGCTGCCTTTATTGCAGCAACCATTATATATTAAGTCACCATGTGATGCCTTTTCCCCAGAAAATTATAATAGTTCTTTTAAATAAATAGAATATAAATAGCCATAACGACGCTGTGGTTTAAACAGGGCCTTAACAGCATTAAGTGAAGTACATTTGCAAACATGAATGCATGTTCATTTCAAGCCATAGAAACACAGGAAACAAGCAGGCAGCATTCACAGACTAATCGTTCCACTTCGTTTCCTTTTAGTCTCCAGTTCTGTAATGTAACTATTCCTGTCTACTGACTGAGCCATCTGACAACTATTGCTCCTGCTCCATCTAGTGGACTGCTGATTTGCCACCACACAGGTTCCTACAGAGGAAAAGGTGTCAATAACTAAGCACACTCTCAAAACAGTTTGGACAAATTTGCCTCCTAAGGAGAGCTAGATGTTCTCTAGATATGTCTTTGCACTCAGTAAATATAAACGTAGTGGCCTCATTTCTTCACCACCCTCACTGCCACAGAGTAGGATTTCAAATGAGCTCTAGCCTGTGTTCAGTCAGACCCATTCCAAGTTCTCCACCAACACTGCTCTAAATGCCATCCCACTCATTTCAGTGCCGCTAACTCCCTGGAAAACGAGGGAGCTTCTTTGGCTCTATGTAGTGGGAGAGGATACGCAGGAGGATCATGTCAACTGCCCGAGCCATTTCTCCATTCCACAGGTCAACCAGGTCTCCCACAGCATCACCTCCCAAGGTAATAGGCAGGTGCCTCAGGGACCATTCTGGATAGCTCAGGAAGGGAAAATGTTGGGCATCAGGGCAGCTGGTACACCAAGAGAATCCTTATTCTGCCCTGATCACCCACCATCAGATACACAGACTCAAAACTGGAAGACTGCAGAATGGGGCACTTAGGGAAATAGAATCAGGATAGACCATTGAAACTCTGCCTCTCCATCCCCTAGGTCTTGCCTGCTGCAACATGGACTACTCAGGTAGGCAAAGTCTCATCCAACCAGGATTCCGCAACAGAGGACAGGTCGGCACACTCATCCAGGATGAACTCCTGGATGGCTATTGTTTTCCCATCCACCAACCTGACACTCAGCAGCACCACCTTCAACTCAGGGCGGACTTTATAGAGAAATTAGAAGGCATTAAGAAGCTCAGAGCTTGAAGGAGTTCACCTCTAATAGAAACAAATCAAGATGATCAAGAGTATTTTGTTCCCATGTTCAGAAAAAGCAGGCAGAAAAGCAAAATAAACAGGAAGGCCCTTGCTATACAGAATTCAACGCAAAAGCACCTGGGGAAGTCCAAGAGCTGCTAAACTGAATCTGTTGCCAAGGCAAAACTCACCAGACACCAAAGCATACTTCAGCGGCCAGTTAAAACTTTCTTTTAAAATGAAATTGCAAGAGGAGCTCGGAGAAGTGTGGAAGAGAAGTGAGGCAACCTCTTGCTTTCACCTGCCCGAGAGAGAAGAAGAAAGTCTCTTCATTGCTGCCTTCTAAATAAAGATTTCTGCACATGTATGAGAGAATGAATTTTCACACTGAGGTTTGTTTCTATGTATACTGGGGAGATAACACACATAAGCACAACACCGTACAGAGATGGAAAGACCCAATGGCTTGGACCCAGATTTAGGTGTTTGAAACTGGGCTGGTGAAAGGGGATTTCCTCACCCCCTCCTCTCCACAGCAGCCCCTCCAAGTCCCTGAAACTGCTATACAGGAGGTCATGGGACCCTGCTGAATAGGGCTAGCTGTGGTGCAGCGGGATCCCCAAAAATAAGACGGAGGCACATTCTCTGACAGGAGCTCTTCTTCCCACAAAAGGAAGATTCTGGATCAAACCCATTGGACTTAGTAAATCCCACCCTATCCTCCAACCTCAGACACTTACTCTCAGCTAAAGCAGGTCAATTGGGATTTACTGGTAAATCTTGAGGTGATTTACAGTAGATTGGCAAGGATTTCTGACACCCATTTTTTAATAACAGCAAAACAATGACTCCCTCCCCTCCAACCCCCACTAAACTATACTACTGAAATGGAGAAAGCTTGGGGTTACCAGGAGTAGGTTGTACGCAGAAGGACTGTGAGCTCTTTGCAGTTCTTCTACTTAAAACAAATTCCTGGGCTCAGATTTCTTTCATTCTAAATGGCTTTTGTACCAAGCTCTGGTTTGTAGATCTCACGGTTCTAATAGAAAACAAAGTAGATTGCACAGTCCTAAGGTTTGCCCACCCCTGAGCTACAGCAACCCTGCCTGGCCCACCTTTTTCTTTAAAACCTTTGAGGAAGTCTCCTTAAGCTCCAAATAGATTTTGTTGCGCAACTGCTAAAATTAACCACCCTGTAATTTAACCTATTGTACCATTCACAATCAATTGGGTAAACAAGCTTTCTTCTTCCTCTCTGAAATTCCTGAAATATTCCACAGTTATCAGCACAAACAAGAAGACATGCATACCTGTGCGTTGGAGCATTTATTTGTTTAAAGCATTTTTATCCCACTCTTCAGCCAAAAAAGGTTCTCAGAGAGGCTTACAAAGGTCATCAGTAAGCATACAGGGGAGCATGTAGATGTCTGTGTAAAGGTACGAGCGCACAAGATCTTTGCAATGATCCACTGGACATTTCAACTGCCAGGAGCTTGAACAGCTGCTCTGATTCTGCCCACCCTGCTCATCAACCCAGCACAAATCCACGTTACCCAAAAGGTGCTTTGTGGGTGGCTGCTTCCAGGCAATGTCTGCGTTTGCACAGCGTGCTAAGGCAGCATTATGGTGACTCCTGGCTTATCATGAACAAAGCTGCATGCTCCTGCACACCAGTTGTAAGGGGTGGAAGATTTTCCAAAATGGGTTTCAGTACCATTTTTTCTTAAATGTAAACAGTGTAAGGGAAGTGCATGTTACTGCCTTTACATTTTTACAAGTATCCTAATAAAAAACTGTACCTAACATAACATTTAAATCACATTAAGTGTGGTTTAATTTTCCCCCTGCATATATTTCAGGTCAAATACTTGTGGCATATTGTAAGAAGTATTAACATGGGGTAAATTTTTTAGCTTTGTTGTTTACTAAATACAAGTAAATAAACATGCTAAATTAGATCAATCTAGGGCAGCAGTCCCCTACCTGATGCCCTCCAGATGTGTTGGACTGCAACTCCCATTAGCCACAGGCAGCATGGCCAATAGTCAGGAATGCTGGGAGTTGTAGTCCAAAACATCTGGAGGACACCAGGTTGGGGAAGACTGCTCTAAGGCATTGGAAAATTTTCCTATACAAACTACCCTATGCATGTTAGGGTAATTTGCATAGGATTTCCCCCCCAGGAAATGCACATCAGAACCGGACACAGCTTGTTCACTCCTGCCTGGTTCCTCCTGCTAGGACAGGTAAACAAACCAGAAGTTGAAACGTACCATGATGTCTGAATCTGGGATCTTGGTTTTTTGTACCCTTTACAAGTCAGAATTGTAAACCAGGGTTTATTCTTAATTGTAAACCAGGGCTTACAACTCCTGGCTTGTTTGGGAGGGACAGATCAGGAGCCCAGGCTTGGACATCAAGGTGTCCTTTTGATTTCTGATTTGGTTAGCCATTTGCACTGGCAGGAGGAACCAAGTGGGAAGAAACAGGCTATGTGTATCTTTTTCATGATAAACTAGGTTTCCCTCAAACCTTGGATTACTGTACAGTGGAAACACAGTCAATGCATGTGAATGCTAATCATCTGGAAGACATTTGGGAAGAGATGCATTTCATTCATTCAATAATAGCAATTCAGTTTCCAATACATTCTAACTTCCAATAAACTAGAAGATATTTCCACAAAACTGGCAAAATGGAAACATCCCTGATGGCCCTCACACAGCAAACAAAATTAGCAATAACAGTAACTGAAAGCAACAGCACACTGAGATCTTCTGATAACACTCCATGTTAATATGCAGTTTCAAGATACTCATTTATAGCAGAAATTCCTAATTTGCATTACGATGCATTATTTATTGAATAAGCATCTTGCTAGTCTGAGAAAGGCAAGGTAACATTTTCTAAATAAATTATTTAGTATTGCCTCAAGTCCTAACAGAGGCTGCCCCAGGCTTAAATACAGCAATAAAACTTAAACTGAGAGACTTAATTAGACAAGGTTCATGTTTATATTCACAGGGCTATTCTGATTTCAGGTGTTCATATCAACTTTGGGGAGAAGGGGAGAAGAGTGGCCTTATTTTTCCCCCTAAACAAAATGTCTTAAAAATGTATGTGGCTCTGGAAAAAAAAAAATCAAAGCAAGCCTGATGCGTTTCCTGAAGATACAATACGTACACATATGATTGCCTAGACTTTCAGAATAAACGTCCTTTAAAAGAACGAAGTACAAGAAGGCATAAAAGCCAAGCAAATAAACAAAAAGTGGATACTTAAGATGGTATTATATTTTAATACAGTGTCCAGGATTATTAGGTTAAAAGAAAGCTGAAGTGTCACGTCAGGTACCCAACATGTAAGAAATTATCTATGAAGACCCTAGTCCGCAGACACAAGCATGTGGCAGTGGACTGCTATACATGTGGTCCTACCATGAATCTATCCTTGACTAGATGAGTCAATCAAATCAGCACCATTCACTTTTGGACAGAGGTGTACTCTGCTACTCCATCCCCCAAACACATAAATCGGTATTGTCAAAGCTGATGATCTGGTGTATTGGATCAGGGATGCTGAGCATGTAATTCCTAATCCAGCAACAGAAACCACATGCTCAGCCCTAAGTGCTGAATGCGGCAATCCACTGCTAAGGACCACACATACCATGATCCTGAATCAACAGAGGGTGCGCATGAGCAGGCCTGCTGGCACATGAACTGCACAGTTGCCGTAACAGGGAAAGGAGTGTACTTCTAGCACTAGATGCACAGCCTCAGCAGGATAGGAGAAAAGCTCAAGGAAACATTTCTTAAAATTGCATTTGCGAGAACCAAAGTAAGCAAGTTTGAAATGAATTTGATAGGTGTCTTATAAAGTATTGTGTAAAGCAAACCGAAGCAGAGTTATTTAGTAAGGTATGCAGTTATATAACCGAGTTATAGAACTCAGGTTTCATCGTGAGCCAATATTTTCTTCCCAAGCAAAAAGTATATTTGAAGGACCTCATCATGCACGAGCTCAACGGTGATACAGCAAATAAGGCTTCAGATCAACAGGAACAGTTAGCTGCCATATAATAGCGTGTGCCATTGGGGACACTGTACATACTTTTTGCCCTAGGCAAGCGGTTTTGCGAACTTGAGATCCTTGTTGCATTTCCCTGTGGGTGACCATGTCTTTTCTGTAAGATTTGGAGGGCATCTGCATATCTAAGAGCATAGTTATGGGCAGCTGTAGTGAACTTGGACATTGTATTTTTATTTTGTATGGTGGATACAATTTTCTTATAACATGAGGAACAGCCCTGAGCATCACTGTTTCTGGGCTGCTGCAAGAAGCTCTTCACATTTTGGACTTTCATAATCATTAGTTCATCACTTTGCAAGCCAAAAGAAGACCCAAGTGGCATTTTGGAGTTCATCCAATGCACAAATTCTAAGCACACACAAGAATCTTTCAGAAAGCACTGAAGGAAGCCTTGGCCAATTTCTCAGGAAGAACTGCCAGTTTCCAAGTGTGAAGACGCAGCAGCAGTGAGCTTCAAATCCTGTACCCCCTTTGATATTACAACATGAAGACAAATTCTGCTGTTATCTATAGAGAGGATACTCCTTTACTAGTTGAAGGAAGAATGATAGTCATGATGCAACAAAGGATTTTATTTTCTCCAATGGAATTTGAAGAACAGTCCACACAAGATACTCTGCAACATTTAAGCTTGTGATCAGTGCCAGTTACTGAACTCCATCATGCCCCCTCTTTAATGAGCTTCCGTCGTGCATTAAAAATGTGGTTGTTCAGGCAGGCATTTGGGGTGGGTTAGGGTATTTTAAAAAAAAAATTATGGTAGAATTTTATTGTTTTAAATTGTTTTATGGTGTGTTGTACATCGCCCAGAGTGGCTGGGTGACCAGCCAGATGGGCAATTAATAAATTTAATAATAAATAAATAAAATAAAAGTTACCATTGGTTAATGAGTAAGAGAGCTGCACATCACTGCCTGCTTCCACCAGTGGATTCGCTCGATCCTGATTCCTTATCACCATCATCGCCCAATTTGTATAACCCTAATATGCTTGGGGTGGGTGCTGGGGGGTTACAAAATCCAGCAAATGGACAGGCTGCAATGGGCAACTACGGATTAATCCCCTCCCCCATTTAAAAAAATCTATGTCAGAGAACCATTACTGAGCCATTCCGTTAGAATGGCTAATACCTCAATTAGTTATTAAGGTAGCACATACTAACACTATTAGTATGCGCTACCTCAATAACTCTGGATTTGCATTTGTACTTTGGTGAATCTGCTCACTTCAGTAACAAGCATTTACAAGTAATGTAAAGCACCATAAACACCCATTTAAGAAATGCACAGCAGTATAAGCATGCATCGAAATAAAATATTTAAAATATTTCTGTCCTGCTTTTCCTGCAATCGAGGAAGCTTACAGCAATGTTTTTAAATGCAGGGCATATACAGTATGTTTAAATATTTATAGTGACAACTGGCAGCTGCCAATGTATTCAAAGTAGGGTGTGATGGCCTACTTGTTCTAAAAAAAAAAAAGAGAGAGAGAGAGAGAGAGACAATGAAGGGCTTCCTCTATTAAACTGGGATGATCATCATGCTACAATACCACACAAGTATTCTTGCAAATGTGGTACACGGTGATAGAAAATCAACCTATCAAATCCAAGTTCCATCTCTGTGCATATTATTATGATTACAATAATATATATTGTGCATATATATTATTATATTATCCCAAATATTTTGTAAGCTGCGCTATATCTTTCCAAACTCATTCAAGTAATGCACTGCCAATTTCAGACTCAATTTCAAATGCCAATCTGGCTCTAAAACAATTTATAAAAAAATTAAAATAGAAGTGCAGCTCTAAATTAAGAGGTAGCATTACTTAAGCCATAGCAAATGCAGTACCTTTCCTTCAAATTTTGAAAAGATCTATTTATAAAAGCAGGGGTGAAGTCTTCCACTTGTATTTTGTTAATCAATGGCATTCTAAACGTAAAGAGCCATCTTCTCGTGGAGGGAAAAATAGCTCCCCAGAGTACAAAGGCCCAATGCCACTCTTATACCAAGAACTTTCTGTAAGAAAATATAACATTCCTGAGCTATAAACACACACTAGCACACTAACAGGAAGCATTTTGATAGAAAGCCTTATTCTTGGCCTCAGCCCTCCTCCTTTCCTGTTTTTCTTTTATTAGAAGCCAAGCCTGCACTGCCCCCAATAGCTTACCATTCCCACTGCAAAGGACATTGAAAAAAGCCACCTTCCAACAAAATCCTTATATTCAGAGACAGATACACAATCTTAAATAGGCCTTCAAACATGCATGCATGTGTAATATCACTATATACCAAGCACATTTGATGTACAGCAGTTTTTCAAGCCATCCTAAGAGGCTGGGGAGGGGTTAAAAAGTCATCCCTAAGTGAGCAGTCAAGATTCAAGTACAGAGCATTAAAAATAGTTATTAATTTGGTAATGTCAGGGTGGAAACTGAGCCGATAGAACCGCAGAGCAGTTCTGATTCTGAGGATCAGCAATCCATGGGAGAGGAACCAGCTCATTCCTCACAGGCACAGCACCTGGCAGAAGTTCCTCCTGCCGGCATTCCTGAGATGGTGATCCTAGCAGTGAGAAAGTGCGGGAACGGGGCTTGCTAGACGCTCGATGCAGGGAGCGACGAGCGATGGAGGGCACGGAAAGGAGGCGTAACGCCTGTTTGGCGCGCAAGCAACGGCCACCTCCCGTGGACCCAAGGGAAAGAGGGAGGATCTCTCCCTAGCCCATAAGTTCAGGGTCTTCAAGTGACTCTCCTTCAAACAGGGATCAACTGCCTACTTGGAGCATAGGCCGCTCTGCTGTTCCTTGCTTAGTCGCTGGTGATTAGCATCTGAAAGAACCATTAAGTTGTAAAAGGATTAAAGCCTTGAAAAGAATCCTTTTGTCTGTGTCTTGAGTTGGCTGTTGGAGTCTACTGAAAGAGGCTGCTAGGGCGCTCCTGACAGGTAACTACTTGGGTTCCTGCTTTGTTTCCTTTCCAGTTATACAAAGCAAAGCACTAGCACTCTGTCTAGGCCCCCCTAAAGCTCCAACCATACTTCTAGAAAATGGTATGCGGACTAAGTATTTCAGTAACAAAGAACTGCTGAATGAAACTAATTCTTCACTTCCTACAGTTTGCATACGAACTACACATGTTAGCCTACCCTACTCCACATGTGTTGGTAGCCTGATTTATTAACCATTGCTCTGGGAACATATATATATTCTCACATACGCTCTGTTCTCGCCTTAACAAGAGTTTTAAGGTTTATCTCAGCACCAACATTAACCATGGTTAACACTAAACAGAGTTCACGCTTAAACAGGATTTGAAGCCAGATCCTGAAGTGATTAAATCCTAATTAAGAGCAAACCCAGGTTAGCATTAAAATAGTAGCCATAATTAAAGCCGCCAGGGATTCACATGCAAAAGAGGAGGGAGCACACAATCCTAAAATATAACCACTGTGAATGTTTTAGGAATGTTACATCTGACAAGCCCACAGGGTTACTTTGAGGCTAATACACCATTCTTGGCTCCTGAGAGAAAACATGGGATGATCATCATCATCTTGCTAATTCTGAAACAGCAAAACATTTACTGGTTAAATTAAGAACAGGAGCACACTGACTAGCATCCAAGGAACCATAAAACTAGTTGTATCAGGACTTTAGATGTGCCCCACCCAATGCCACATGGCAAACTGTTTTTGAAACTGAAGTGTGTTTCAAAAGGAGTTTGTGATGTTATTTACAGCTGAGCTCTATGTCACATTTTAAAATTCACTGGGTTGGCACAAGCCCCTTGTAAGAGACTATAAAGCCCTTTGGATCTTAGCCATAGTTGACATTAACCCAATTCTAAAAGTTGCTCTGGAGCTTCATTTTCTCTATAATTTCTCAAAGAAAGCCACCCAACTATCTCGAAAAAAATAAAACCATTTCAGGGAACCTCTCTAGATTTTGGCTCCTTGAGATTTGACTCCAATCAACTGATTGGGGAGATTCCATCAAGTTGTATCCTACTGGATGGTTGCCTTAGGGCAACCCACTCTTCATGTGGCCTGCACTCACAAAAATAAGGCCCACTGAATTCCATGGAATGTACTGCCAGGAAAACATGCATAGGACTGCAGTTTTAATCCTGAAATCCTCCACCAGCATTCCAACATGCCACAGCCCCAAAAGAGCTGTGCCACATTTTTGTAAATGGAAAGGTATGCCCAGGCAGGAGTAGCGTGGGAACGGCAGAAAGAGGGGTGGTTGCTCGGTGACGGTGACAGTGACAACAGGGTGGGAGCTGGGAGAGGAGTACCATGGCACTTCCCTCATGGCTACCACCCTGTCATCACTGCCACACAACTGTCGTCCCTCTCTCTCTCTGCCGGGGTTGGCCCAGCAGAGAGAGAAAAAGAGGGGTGGGATGAGGGTTGGGTAGCAGCGGCAGCATGGCAGTGGTGACGAGAGGGTGAGAGGGGAGCGCTATGGCCTATGGCGCTCCCCTCTTATCCTTCTGCCCCTGCTACTGCACTGCCATGCATAAATGGCTGCTTCCCTCTCCCGGGTGGGAGAAGCAATGGGGACTCCTGCCGCCACCACCATACGCAAACCCTTCACACTCTCCTTGCCTGTGTAAGCATCAGCAAAACAGAGCATGAGGGGTTTTGCCAGGGGCAGAAGTCTGCAAGCTGGCTTGACTCACACAGGTCAAGTCAGGCCAGCTTCCAGAGAAGCAAGCCGAAGTCTGGGGTCAGCCACAAGTCAGTTAGTGATACTCACAGGGCATCTTTCTTTAATGAGATACTTCATGAAAAAAGTGCAAGTATCATGTAAGGTGCAGTCATTACTGTTTTACAGGATAAGAAAAAGAAATTAAAACTGGACTATCAGAAAAAAATCTTACCAATGTTAGTGAGTTGCTGAACGTATGCACCACTTAATGCAAAATAAAAATTAAATACGGTGTACATGAATAAAAGCAAACCATACCAACTAGTGAATTGTCTTGGTACAAAGCCATTTTGTGTTTTGTTTTACTAAAAGTAGGAATTTTAAAAAATCTAAGTCATGCAGCAAAGGTCCAGTTAGAATCTACTGATACATTCCTACTTACTTTGATCAGCATAGTTTTTTGCCTTTAGTTCAAGCTGCCGAGTTTGTGATTCTAAAGCTTCCACTCTTATCTGCAGATCTTTTTTTTCTTGTTCTTGAGAATCTTCAAATTCAATAAATTTCTGAGGAGTCGAAAAAGAAAAATATTCATAGCTTATTTAAATATATCTTTTATCATAATAAAGAATTCCATAAGTCACAACATATTTTCTGAACCCATTTAGCTCCACAACCAAAAGCCATGTTTCATTCTTTCTGTACACATTCTAAGTCCTCCAGCTAGCTTCCACCCTGAAAGAAGACCTAAAAATAATTGTAAATAAATTATGTTTACTATGCTTTCCATGGGCACACACAAGGATAGCCACATGGACTTAGCTGTTCCGAATTCCACTTTGTTCTATGTTTAATACTGTGTTTCCACCTGTTTATCATGAGTCACTTTAATAGTACCAGTGGGACTATAAAGCTAGATATAAATGATAGTCTGATATTCAGACCTCCTGTCTCCTTCAACACAATCTTTCACATGTTACCCTATATACTTTATTTATTTATTTATTTATTTTTATACCGCCCAATAGCCAAGGTTCTCTGGGCGGTTCACAAAAATCAAAACCAAAAAGCACACAGTAAAACAATATATAACAATATATAACAGGAGTGGGCAGTTTGTAGGCCAAAACGCTGGAGGACAACAAGTTGCCCACCTCTTCTATATAAGATAGCAATTCAGACAGATGAATTCAATTATTTTAGAAGTCTCCAAAGTAATTTCCATCACTATGTACTACCCTAGCTTTGGTTCTACATTTAATCTTGTATGCAAATATACCATTACATACTCTGCCTGACATTTAACGTATCTCAACTGTTTTGAAAGTAATGTTCTTTCTCTCTCATGAAAGGGTCATACAGCATGATCTTTAGACACAGGATTATTCCTAGAATGTTTCCTCTGACTAGAATAGAGGAAAGTATCAGAAATGCCTCATTCGTGTAAGCTGAATTCTATGTTCATGGATCACCAAGGATTCATACAACATAGCTGCATGCATACGCAGCCACTTAAATTACTCTCAGAAATAATTACATGTCTGTACATTACACTGTGAAAATGGCTATTACCGGGTTAGCAACTGAAGAATTAAAGCTTTAAAATTATGAGGAACCAGTTGCAAGGCAAACCAACTGGCAGTTCTGCACCACTTGAAAGTTTCCATTCTATTTCATCCAAAGAATTTAGTCTTTTTATTTAGTCTTTTATAAAAGTTACCACTTAACTTACTTCCCTCTGACCCTCTCACTTTAACACTCTACACCAATGCAAAGAGTATTGTACACATACTTGAAGTTATAAAATACTAACATTAAGGCACAATTAAGAACTACCATGAAAACTACCATGAATTGTGGTGTTTGCTAACATGAAGGGGCTTACTTGGGAGTAAGCCTCATTGGTCTCAATTGAATGTACTTCCAAGTAAACATGCATAGGGCTTTCTGTCAATGTTTTAAATCACACATGGGCAACCTACTTGCCATGTGGTCTGCACCCACATAAGTTAGTCAAATTTAAGTTAAGTCTAACTTGTCTCACCGATTTCAATGGGAACTACATTCACCTAACTTCGTCTGGATCCAACCCATTGTAAACATAAGTAGAAAACTTTAATGCCCAAAGATGTCAGATAGCAGTGATGCTAGTTCTAAAGATTTGGTAGACCTGTAATGATTAAAGGTACCATGACTAAAAGGACTTGGTTCCAGTGAGAGCTCCCTTCCTGTGCCAAAGAGCAGCTTGGGGGTGGGGGGATGATATCAAGACTGCAGCATGGAATGAAAGGGTTAAAGAAACTCTTGCGCACTACACTCCTGATCTACTCCCAGTAAAAAAGATACATGCAATGTTAAACCACGTTTCATGTCACATGTAGTTTTGCCCTTCAAGAGTAGGTAGCATCTCTTCCCCCACATAGCCTATTTTCCTCTTCCTCTGCTGTTCCTCACTCATTTTCTGTTGCTTTTTTTACACTGTTTACACTGAGTGGCACGGAGCACTCTATTTTAATTCTTCATATATTAGTAATACAGAAAGATGTCATTAAAGCATGCTTACTTTGCTAAGAGTAGTTAATTTAACATATTGCAGAGCAACTCTCAACTGAAATGCTCTATTGGGATTAAGAAGTTTAACTCCAGAACAGAACAGATGAGCTCTTGCTTCCGCCTCCTTTAATTGCTATTTCTATTAATGATATATAAATCCATTTACTGTGAAGCTGGTAGTCATCCAATTCTTTCTCCTATAGAACAGCAAGCTTGTTAAGAAAGTTGTCAAATTTCAGGGATTAGTAAACAGGCCAATAAAGCCCCCGCCAAATCTTAGTCCTTAAATTTCCTGCTGTGTCAAGCCTTATAAAATATACATCCAACGGTAGCCATTCAAGCAACCAGCTGACCAGGCCATCAGAAACTTACTCTGCCAAAGCAGATATGTGGATACTTCCCCAATGAACCACAAACACACCCAAGCAGGTATTTTTTTTTCAACAGTTGTTCAATGAAGCCCCAAGTCACTCTGCGGCATCTATAACATGTTTCTCACCTACATTTTCCTGAACTGATAACATCTAAGAGTCTGTCCAAGCATAATGCTATGATGACTGAATCTTGAACTTCACTGAAGATGGGGGGCAAATTTCCTGGGTTTTGGTTACTAATGCCTTGAACATAAATGTTGAGACATTGAGACAAATGTTGAAACCCAGACATTGTCAATGTCACCAGTGGTAAGAGCTTGCCATGTCCTTGTTACTTGCCTCCCCTTGCCATCACCCTCTCCTCCCTCCCATATCATATCTCAACCCAGTTCAAGTAGCAAGGACTGTGTGGTGGTGATCATTCACATATAGCTCAATTGCACAATCTTGCAAACTCACAAGATAATGGGGAAAAAAATATGAAAGGATTCTTATACCAAAGCAAGCATGACTATACAATGGTGCAAAATATGCAACTCTCTATGTATTTTTTAAGAGAGGAAGGACCCTAGGAGGGGGGTTAAAACTATCAGACATCCATTTATCTCTAGAGCCAGGTTCCTCCAGAATAACCAAACACAAAAATGAGCAGGTTTCCAATGCAGGATCACTGAAAGGAACAAATGGCTGAAGGACTGGTAGGCAACGCACACTACCTCACAAGACATAAGCAAAGAGACCTGCAGTGCACAGAATACAAAAATGAGCAAACAGATCATACACACTCTGCCCATTTCTTTTATTTTGGAGCATCTTAGAGATAAGACCCCTTTTCAACTGAAGCTAATTTGCAGAATACATGTTTTGGAACAACTCATTACTTAACAGTCACATGGAAATCACTGGCCGATCATCAGATTCTTCCATTTCCTGAAAGTTTATGGTACGCTAGACTATATCTGTCTAAAAAGATCCAAGATAGCACAAGTTATCAGTTATGAAAAATCACAGATAAAGGAATACTGAACAAAAGCAATCATGCCTGATACTTAGGTATCATTATAAAAAGGGAAGCTGTACCTGCTGTTTTACCACACACATCACCATCATAAAGAGACCATGGGCTGGTTTGCACTCTCACCATGGTTAAACAAGTTGTTGTTGGGTTATTTGACGGTTGTTTCCCCTTCCAACAAGCCATGCCTCCCCAGTTCAGATGACATGACAAGTCATACGGGGGGTGGGGGGTAGGCAAATGGCACCCAGCACACACTGCGGCTTAAACAAGCCACCATGGCTTGTTTAACCCATAGTGACTGTGCCAACCAGGAATGCTATAAAGCACCCAAAAAAACTCAAATGCTTAACCTGAGGTTATTGCAAAAATAAAACACCTGCAGTATTAAATGGTATGGTAGTGGTGGGAGCATTCAGAGCCACCAATAAGAACATATATGAATGTAAGAAGCAGCCTTATATCGAGTCTGACCATTGGCCCGTCTAGACCGCTACTACTATTCCAAGTGACAATAACTCAAACATCTCAAACAAAGTTTTTTTTCCCCAGCTTACTACTCAACATCCATTTTAATCGGAGAGGCCAGGGTCGAATCTAGGACCGCACCCTCCCACATACAAAACATGTGTTTCAATGGCCCCAAGGGTAAGCAACAAATGACTAATCTTTTCCTAAAATCTGTAACCATAATCCACTAGGTTCCACATGTTGCACAATTTTACTCAGTTTAGTTAAGCCAACATGGGCTGTTTAACATTTAAATATATTAATATTCCACATTATGACCACATTTTGAAAGTTTGGCTCAATACAGATGGAAAGTGCATATTTTTCCATTTTCACCTGTAATTCTTTGAGTTATTCACATGCAGGCTAAGTACAAACAGATTTTGCTGCTTTCAAGGCCACAAGAAATGAGTAAAAAAAAGTGTGCATGCATTATATTTAACAATTCACTTTATAGAAAGCAATACATTATACCTTAGCAACTACTGTTGGTTTCTACAGGTTTGCTAAATGGCAAATACGTAACACAATGTAAAATAGGAAAAACACTACCCCTTCATAGACCCTGTTGCTATTTTGCCTCCTCAAATACATCTCGATTCTTGATAAAGTGGCAGTGATAAGCAAAACCTAAGTGGAGATGTCCCTCCCAAAGAAATACTGTTTTTTGACCACAATTGCTGCTTCACACAGCATTCTTTTTTTGCTTTAAAGCATATGAACCTGATTTGTCAAACATGTTTCGAACCAAGCCAGGAATTTTACACCTCTCCCTTAACCCTAAAGGGCTGGTCACTTAGTAGCAAAGAAGTTATTCACAAATGAACAGATAGTTCCTTGAAAAGATATAATACACAGTTGTTACTGAATTCACCAATTAAGTGCTAAGAAATATGTTTAACTTACTTACCTTGATCCATTTACATTCTAGCACATTCTTGCCTCCCATCACAATCTGCACCCTAATTTATTTTTCATTCTGAATACCTACTATACACAGGACTGACAAAAATATTTCCTGTTCCTAAGCACCTATATCAAACATTTCAGCAACTGAACCACTAAGTGCTTGGGATATCGGAGTCCTGACTACATATAAAATATTTATTCTTTTTCTAAGCTGAGAACAAAACCAATGACACAAGAAATATTACTTCTGTTTTCAGTACTATGAACTGCATTACTCAAAGTAAACAGAGCACACATTAACAGAATATGAGCACAACAGCTGTGCAGAGCCCTAGCCCAACCACCAGAGATATTTTAACTGGATGCAGCAGAGATAGGACTCCAGGTATCCAAAACATGTGCTCTAGCAAAGGACCAAATTGTACATGATGCTCAGTTCTGTGTGATTCTTTTCCCTGGTTGTTGTTGTTTAACAAAAAGCAGTCGATGATTTAAAGTTATTCTGATTGCACAGAGGGACTACTTAATTCTTTCCCTTCCTGCCATTTGTCTATTCAAAATCCTCTCCCCTTCCAAGCTGTTTTCCCACCTGTGGGGTAAAAGATACTAAGCGCACAATCCTATCCAGATAGTGACCAGCCTCCAAAATCAGAGACTGCTGACTATTCTATGCAGGGTGGCTGGAGCACAGAGGGGATCCTCTCCTCCGTACTCTGGCCACCCTGCATTTTTGCCTAGATTTTCACCTGTCTAGGCGCAGCTTCAGGGAGGGGGAGAGCGGGGACCTGGAGACCCAATAAGAAGCTGTGTAAAGCAATTTCCATGGTCTCCTCCCCTCCCCACCCCCAGGACCGCCCCCTATTCCCCATCTCTGTGTTTCGTTTCTGAGCACAGAGACCATAGCCAGCATGGAGAGAATCGTGCTGGCTATGAGGGGGAGAGGAGCACAGTTTCTGGGAACTAAGTTCACAGCCCTGGCTCCAACCTCGGTTCTCAGAAACTGAACAAACCTATGGCCCCCTAGACAGTGTCTAGTGGCCATAGGATTGCTCCCTATGCCTAAGTTATGGTGTGATCTCTTCAAAATTAGCTATATTATAAATGACAGTATCTAGAAATCCAAATCTAGAAAGCGACACACTAACAAAAACTCTATTTTTACACAAGGTATCCACATGTATATGTTTACTGTCTCAAATGAAGAAAAAAGAATGGTATTAATCACATGGCACTCACCACTCATGCTTAATACTTTGGGTCATCACTGAAGGCCTATTTTCATGCACCACCTGTTGCTTTAACTGAGATTTTCCTCCATCATTCCTGAAGACCACTGCCCAATTCCAGACAATACAAATATTATCTTAGGCAAATATGCATGTATTTGGGCCTAATGTTGCATAACTAACATGTGACATTTACCCACTATAGAAGTTATCAGCCCCAGGAAAAGAAATAACTAAAAGCAACAAACAGGACCTTCCAGGAGTTCAACCTAGTTCAGGCACCGCATCATAAGATCCATCTTGGCCAGAATTCTGAGTCAGCCAGATCCCTCTGAGAAGCTCATAGGGAATACACAAAAGCACCAACACATCTCCCTCTACTCAATGGCACCATTTATCTTCATGGTTCTGGGACACCAAGCTCTGCTGCTGGGCCTTCGCTGGCAGGCGTTATCAGCAACTGTCCACCCCAGTCTCAACAGGCTCCCTCAACGTTCTCACTTCATTTACATCAACTTTCTTTCAGCACCCTTCCCTCCGCATAAGCCACTTTCACCTGAGGGTGTGTGGAGACTCACTGTTGCTGCTGCTCCTCTGTCCCCCTACTACCACACCCAGACTAACATCAGAGACGTCCCCGCAGCTCCCTCCCTGCAACTTTCTCGCACCTCATCAATAGCCCTTAGTTGCCACTCCTGCACAATACCTCTTCAACCAACTCAGCCCTCCCTCCCTGCCTCTCTCACGCAAACACGCGCGCAGCGCAGACGGATCTCTGGGGATGCTCCTGGCAGCCCCGCAAGACCCCGGCTTCCGCCCCGGCTTCCCCCCCCCTCACCTCCTCGGCCTGCTTGCGCAGCGCCTTCTCCCGCTCGTACTGAGTGAGGAGCTGCTCGTTGTCATCCCGCAGCAGCTCCAGCTCCACGCTGGTCTCCTGGCTGTGCGCGCAGACCGAGTCTAGGTTCTCCAGCACGGCCACCACCAGCGGCATCAGCTCGGCCACCACCTCCTCGTCGTAGCGCCCGATGAGCCGCTCGAACTCGCGGTAGATAGAGCCCGCCAGACCCGACACCCGCTCCGACATCATGGCCGGGCCGGGGCCGCCGGGGTCCTCCTGATACACCACCCCGTCCGCCAGCTCCATGGCCTCGGAGCGCAGGGCGGCAAGGGCCGACGGACGGGCCGGCCGAGCAGGCAGACGGAGGGGCGGGCGGCAAGCGCTCCTTTCCGGAGAAGGAAGAGCAGCACCTCCCTCTGCAGCGGGGCCTTGCTTACAGCTCAGCGCGAACGGGAAGGAAGCCTGGGTGACAGGCGCGCGGCACTGACCTCACCCACAGCGCCGGAGTGGTGGGAGGGGACGCGCGCCAGTGACGTAATAATGGGCGGGGCCACGCCCGGGCTGCCGCGGTCGAAGAAAGGGCCCGGGGGAGGCGGCGCTAAGGCTGACTGACGTGACGCGAGGAAGAAAGTAGGACGGGGCGGGGCCGGGTCGCTGGCGGAGGCTGCGGTTGTTGGGGAGATAGGAAAACGTGGGAGGCGGCAATTCCAGCAGCTCCCTCTTAGACGTCGTTGGATTTACTCGGGAGTAAGCTTCATAGGATTCAGCTGGGTTTGCAATCCTAATGCGCTTACACCGAGGGAATTTCCACCGAGGTCAACGACGCTTCCCGTCAGGTCAACGTGCGCATGAGGGTCACCGCAGTCCTCGGCACGTCCGCTTGCGGGGATGCCTTATTCGCTGTGACCTGACTCCCGAGCCGACGGGCGTAGGACCGGGCTGCAAGTCCCGCCACCGAACTCTCCAGGGCTTCCGAGCCCACGTGCACAGGATCCGGCAGCAAGGGGATCACGGGGGATGGGCCGCGCCTTGGGGCGAAGGACTATGGGACGTGGGTGTGATGTGGCTGGTTGGACTATTTGCTTTGTAGGAAGAGGGGCGGCTCATGGGGACAAATGGTAAGGTGGGTGGGTGCCGATGACCCCAGTGGCGTGCGGGTGGTCAGTAATGACAGCCTCGAATAACTTGAAGCCTCTCGGGGTGTGAGTGAGAAAGGTCCAACGTTGCTAAACATCGTAAGCTTCACAAGGGTAGGGGAACACCGCAGACCTAAAATTGAACATGATTTTAAATCTCAGGTTTAAATCGGAGTATTATGAACTTCAGTTTCCTTGTCCGCCTCCCCAAGTATGTGTTTAGCAGTTTTAGAACCTGTATTTTTATTTATACAACATCATTCATGGGCATCGTCCGTTGTAGAATCAACTTCAAGTTAAACCAAAAAAAAAAAAGTTTCTGCCCTAAGGACCTTGCAACTTAAATTTCAATGCTGGGGATGATGAAGAGGTAACAGAAGAGAAAGGTAACAAGGGATGAACGTGAGCAAAATGCTTTTGCGCCTATTTAGGCTTCATTTTTGTTGGGGGTTTGGGACTAAAGGATTAAAACAAAATGTTAATGGGAAAGGGGATAATAGAAGAAAACTTTAAAACCTTGTATACCCTATAGTCTCAGAAAGCCCCCCTAAATGTACAAAAATTACGGAATGTTATGAGGTAAAAGCAGCCAATAACAAAATAATATATCTTGCGACTTTAAAACATGTACCGTTGTAGTCTGTGAAGAAAAGGTCATGTGTTGACAGGGTGAAGAGCCTTACAGTGGGAGTGGGAAGGGAGTTCCTTTTGTGCTAGGAGCTGAGAGTAGGGCACAAAGAAAGGCTACAAGTCTGTCAGCTTCTTATTCAGAAGAGGCAGAATGGCAACTACAGAGGCTGGGGAAAGTATGGGTGTGTTCAGATTTAAGTCTCGTGATGTTCTGAATGCATTCCAACACTACTTAGCGTGAGCGTCACCGACTGTGTCGCAGGGGCGTGAGACAGAGATGATGCATGTGGCAACTTTGCATTGTAGCCAGATTCTGCTTTCTTATTACCTCTGTCAGCAACTTCTGTGAAAATAAAGCAGAAGTGGCAAAGTCATAATAGTTAGAACAATTAACAGTACAAATGGAGAATTTTGTGGGGCAGTTGGTGAGCTCAAGCTAGTGTATTCTCCATTTGCTTTCTAGAAGTCACAGGCATGTGAACATTTTAGACATTTTCTAGCTCAAGTATGTTTAAGATAAACCTTTAGTTCAAGAAAGATTCTGAAAAGGAATGGCTATGTGTGCTTACATTGCTGCTTATGCAAGCAGCAACACTTAGACCATGCCTGAGGGGGATATCAATTGTGTGAATTTTGGCCATAAATCAGGAATATTTTGTCTGATGCATGTTTTGATACCTATGCATCTTTTTTCTTAATTTGTTTAGCTATTTAATTCTATTTGTAATTTTTCAAGCATGTGGGGAGAAGTTAAATGGGGAAAATAGAGGGAGGGGGAACTGGGGATTGTTCATGTATACAATTAAAATAATATTTCAATAAAATGTTAATTGAAAAAATCAGACAGTCTGCAAAGATGTTGATACTTTTTTAATGACCTTCTACTAGCCCGGCAAGAGCACCAAATATCTTCACCTTTTTCTTTAAGTCAAGGTTTCCTGTTATTGAACATTTTGGGAGGTGGGATCAAGATTTGAGAAAACCACACCTATCTACCCTTCTTGAAATAGCACAAAAGAACATGGATGGGGTAGGCAGTAAAAACAGAGAGGAAGTTCATGGAAATCCATTTGATGTTACCAGAGGCCCTCTTAAGTTTGAACTGTAATTTATTTAAATAATTTCCAGAGGAGTAGCTGTATTAGGCCGCAGTCCTAATTTACCTAAGATGTTTGTATCTGTACCAATTTATCTCAGTGGGACTTCCTTCTGAGTGGACATGGATAGGATTGTGCTATTAGTTTCTTGCAGCAAAAACAAGAGTCTTGTGACACCTTAAAGACTTAACACATTTATTATGGTTTAAGCTTTCACAGACTAGAATCCACTTCATCAGATTCATGAAGTATAATCCTAAAGGCAGAATCGAACACTCTCATGACAAACCTAAGATGTTTGTATTAAGAAATGTTCAGACATATGTATAATGTATTTCCACGCTAATGGCCAGCAGACTGAACATTTAGCGTTAGGTAGGACATCAGTGAAACTGATGAAGCTTTCCCTGGACATTGCCAGTTTCAGTGCAAAGTGGGGTGGAGGAAAGTAATATAAACAGTGGTGGGGTGGAATAGAAAGGTTGTCAAGGGCTCCTTGGAAGCCTCTCTCAGTCTAATCCAGTAGCCAAGTCCAGACACAGACAAAGGGATTCTTTTCAAAGCTTTATTCCTCTTTTACAACTTAACAACTCTACTGTTAGCAACTAGATATGAGCAGCAGAGTACCTATGCCCTAAGTTGGAACAGTTGGTCCCTGTTTGAAAGGGAATTACTGGTAGACCCCTGAACCTAAGGACTAGGGAGAGTCCCTCCCCTTTTCCCTTGGATCCTCTGGGCGCAGCTGGTGTTTGTGCGCCAACCGGGCACTACGCCTCCTTTCTGCGCCCTCCATTTGGCGCCGCTCTCTGTGTCGGTGTCGCACGTCCATCAAGTCTGCTCCCCATGCTCTGTCACTCCCAGGACTGCTATCTAAGCTAGGAATGCTGGTGGGAGGAATCTCCGTCAGCTGTTGGCCCTGGGAAAGAGGAGCGCACTCCTCTCCCAGGAGCGACTCCTCTTCCTCAGAATCAGAACTACTCTGGGATTCTATGGGCTCAGTGTCCACCCTGACATAGGTATCTCTGGGATTACATCTAAAACTTGTTGCAGAGCAGGATGGGCCACCACCCAGAGAAGGTAGATGGGGAAGTGCCTGCCACCACACTAACTACAGGGGCTCTGGTGACAGTTAAAGTGAGGAAGGCATTTGGGGGGACAGTGATAATGGCATTAACTGAAGAGTGGGTGTTTCTGAATCATTCAGGCACTTTAAAATGCACATGTGATTGTGGCCTAGCAGCCTTTTAAAAAAAAAATCCTGGGAGAGTTTTATTTATTACAGTATTTCAACAGACACCATGACATGGACTAATCTAAGTTCTAGTTAAAGAGATATCCCCATGGTTCCAAACATATCAGAGCTAAGCAAGGTCAAGGTATAATAATCACACTTGTTAGCTGGTGGGGAAGAAGAACTCTCAACAATGCTGAGGATCTCATGAGTGAATTGGGATCAAGAGTCTTTGAATACACAATGTGATACATGCGGAAAGAAAAACTCCAAGTGCTGGTTATGGAATCGACTATGAATGAGCTGCAGGGGATATTTAAAGACAGCCCAGTTGGAGTGGAATTTTAATTGCAAAGGGGTAGCCCTGTTAAGCCTGTTGCAACAAAAACAAAAATCTTGCGACACCTAAGGGCGCAATCCTATCTAGATAGGTGGCCGCCCATCCAAAGCAGGGCAGGAGGAGCACGGAGGGGATCGTTCCCTCTGCACTCCTCCTGCCCTGCTTTTTCGATTAGACAGCCGATTGTGGTTGTCTAGCCGCGGGAGCACGGAGCAGAGAAGGAGGCTGCTGTACAACATATAGGACGTGTCGCACAGGCAGCTGCGCTCTCCCCGCCCCGGAATGCCCCCAGCCACACCCCTTTCTGGCCACTCCACACTCCTCTTGTGAGTGTGGAGGACAGAGATGTTCTGGAGGAGGACATCGAAGAACTCTGGGGAGGTCGGTTCCCGGAAAATACCATATCCTATGGCCATCTAGCCACTGTCTAGTGGCCTTAGGATTGCTCCCTCAAATACTTAAATGCATTTATTAAGGCAGTGCCGCAGATGTGCCACACCACTCTTTGTTGTTTGGGGGAGGATCAAGGAGCCTGAATAATACATAGAAGCAAGCAAAGTGGTCTTTTTGAAACCAACAGTAGATGGCGTCCACAGCCCCAGGAAGCTCGCCCTGCTTTACTAATAAGCTGAAGAAGGGAGGAGGACAGAAGAAGAGACAGCGAATGGGCATGTGGGGACAGGCCTCCTGTCAGAAAGACTCCTGCTGTGAATCTGGGCTGTTGCCAGGCTGGGGGCTGTAGCCGTCGTGGTGTTACCACAGCTGCCAGCACGAGCCACTCAGCAAGCACAGCAGCAGCACCCAGGAGACAAGTACAGGAGCATAAGGGGCAAGGGGGAATTGTGGAGTCAAAGGACACTGGTGGATCTGGGCTGCTTCCAGACCGAGGGATACGTTAACAATCAGAAGGCACTGTGGAGCTATTCCATTTTTTCTTACTTAGGGTGCGTCCAGATGAGGCTTTCCTGGTGTCGTCACTCTGCCTCATTCACGGAATTTTACTGTGGGCCCAGCCATTGTCATCTTCCACTCATCACCCTCTTGTGTGTTCCCACCGTTTCTTCCATCTTTTCTCTTACTGTAGAAAGTCCATTAAGAAAGATGGAGTAGCTGCACAGTGCCTTCTCATTGGTAGTGCCAAGAGCCCTCCATCTGGAAGCACCCTTAATGGATGTAAGGGGGGGGGGGAAACTGGAAGAAGCCGTGGGGAAACACAGCAGAGCTAAGCTACAAGTGGAAGGTGTCGACATTTGGACCCCCTGTAAAATTCTTTTAATGAGGGCAATGGCCCAATAAAAGCCCTATCTGGAAGCTAGAGGTGCCTCAGGTTTTAGGAGGCATTGTGGAGGCACAACTACAGAGGAAGCTATAAGGAAAGGGATGCATGAGAGATTGTGAGGTGAATGCAAAGGTGTGCTTATGGAGTGCTGCCCACTGAAGATAGCATGGCATATTGGGACTCAGGTTGGTGTGTGCCTAGATTTTATTAGAGTAGGGATTTGCTGGTCGAGCAGTGGGGAAGGAGGTGTAGCAAACACATGGACATTTGAGGAATGGATCCCTGGGGAAAAATTGGTGATCGTAACTCTACAGGAGATCATTGCTATTGAAGCTGTGGGGAACTTGAATGCCTGCAGTTTTTTGCAAGGGCTTGAAGGTAACTAAGGATACTAGTTAAAGTGGCACATGTACAATAACCAGTATTGGGATGACGTTGAAGGTAGTTTACAATAACATGACTCTTCGCTCCTAAAAAGCGTACTTGAAAGAAGGTTTCAATGAAATCAGTAGGACATTCCTAAGAAATTTATTTAGGATCAGAGTGCGAGATTGTATGCTCTGAAAACAGTGAAATCTGTTAAGTATAGTGTTTATCTTCATTCAAACACTGCATCTTGTATGAACTGTGATCACTTCTGTACTATATGGAAAGTGAAGTCAAGTTACCACGTTTCAAGTTTAACCATAGTTCTTTGACCTTGGAGGAATCTTTTGAATGTAAGTAGGTAATGTAATAATTTTGCTCTGATAACCTGTTAGATATGCCTGACATACTAGAACAAAGTTATGGAAAAGGTTATTTCAGTTTTCTTTGTGCTAGATCTTATTTACTGTGTTATTTGGAGTACATAATATAATCCCTTTTTAATTAACTGCAATATTTCTATATTCTTCATCCCTCAAGTGATTGTATAACCAGCTACTTGGCATATTTGTGGAACCACTGCTGTGCAGTTTTGTTCTGATGTGATGTAAATATTCTGTGTACACTCTGCCTAATCCGTTCAGCTGATGAGTTGTCCTTGGTTTAATCCTACAGCACAGTGCTGTGACAAACTGTATTCCTTACCATTTAGACTTCTCTTGTAGCTAGATTTGATTCTTGATTCTGTTGCCACTATTTGCTTGTGTGGTAGGATGATGGCTGAACGCACCTTCATTGCCATCAAGCCTGATGGAGTACAGCGGGGCTTGGTGGGAGAAATTATCAAGCGATTTGAACAGAAGGGATTCAGACTGGTAGCCATGAAATTCATGCATGTAAGTTTTCTTCTTTTTCAGTGCCTCTTCTGTCAAGATACTCTGTCATCCATTGAAAGTCAATATGTTGCGTACTTCTCAAAATGGACTTCAGGCAGAAGTATAAGTTCCTTTACAAGATAACCTAATATTTTGGAAACTTTCCAGTAACTAGCAGAAGATAAAGACATGCTGAGTAGTCTAATTTTAGTAAGTGGCTGTCCTTAGAGGTGAATATTCTGAAAGGTGTGTCCTTAGAGGTATATTTTAAATAGCACTTAGCACTTCATATATTCTTGGAGCTGCAAAAACTGTTTAAGCATTATTGAATGGACCTAAGTGGAAAGCACCTCACTGAAGAAACCAGCATAAATATTTCAAATCTGTACTGTCCAACTAAACTACTCTTCTAACAAAGTGCTGGAACTAGCCTTTGAAAAGCAAGCATGCAATTTAAGGATTAATACTACTCATGCGGCTAATTTTATGTGATCTAACCTGCTCTTAAGTTCTTACGTTAAGCGTTTTGTTCCTGCAGGCCGCTGAAGATCTTCTCAGAGAACACTACATCAACCTGAAAGACAGGCCATTCTATGCTGGTTTAGTTGAATATATGCACTCTGGGCCTGTCGTAGCCATGGTAACTCTTCAAACAATAAACCTGGCTTTCTTTACAAGTAAATCAATTATACACAGCAAACATTAAGAAGAGGAGGGTAATCCAGATCACATTTGGCCTATGGGCTCTTGTTAGTATCCTCGGACTGTATGCTTGAATGGACTTCAGTTATTCCACTTGCGACCCTCAGGATGTTTTGGCCTACAACTCCTATCATTCCTCACCATCAGTGTCATAGTGGAGCCACGGCTCGCAGGGATGCAGAGCTGGCACTTTTTTATGAGCAGCAATGTCGTCCCCCCTCAGAATTCCCTGTTCCTTCTGAGCTTAGCTGCAATTCTCACAGTTGCTGGGGGGGGGGGGGGATGCATTTTTCCAGCAACAACAAATCATTCTTTGTTGTAATGTAAGGTATGTTGGAGTGGGTTGGTTCTGAATGGGCCCATTTACTTTACAAAAGACCTGCTCCTAGCAGAAAAATCCTAGTTTGTTGATATGGATCAACACAGCTGCCTGCAATGTTGGATTCTCCTTGGGGGTGTGGCTGTGGGGAATGTCATGATGAGTGCCTGCACTTCAAAATTTACCACTACACCACTGTTCACCATTGGCTATGCTGGCTAGGTGATGGGAGTTGTAAGCCAAAACGTTGATTGAGTTTGATCCAAATGTAGTCATACTTAGAGTGGATCCACTGAAATCAATGGTATTTAAGCTAGTCATAAATAACTTAATTTCAGTAGGTGTACACTAAATATGTGCAATGAATATGAACTTGAGCACGCTCCGGGAGAGAGCACAGGACAGGAAGGCCTGGCGTGCTATGGACCATGGGGTCACGAAGAGTCGGACACGACTGAACAACACACTAAATATGACTACGTGGGTCCAACCTGGTATTTATTTATTCTAAAATGTATGTCCAACTTGTTAGTCCTCACTGACTACGATGTGGGAGCACTTAGCCACAAAAGTAGGAGGGGGAAGCTTTGAAAGATTACTAACTTGAAATGGCATTGGGAGAGCTTGTGTGGCATGTTATCAGTCACATCACCAGCACTATTCCATGGTATGTCCATGGTGCACATAGAATTATTTTCGACATAGCAGTACTAATTGCAGAGGCCCTGCTAGATTAAGAAAAAAAATAATTTTCTGAGCAACAGTATTTGGACACAAAGAACATTGTTGTTGTTCAGTCGTTAAGTCGTGTCTGACTCTTTGTGACCCCATGGACCATAGCCCTAAAACAGAAGAGCTTCCTTGAAGGAAGATGGCCTAATATATTAGTTGGACTGAGAAAGATCTTGCCTAAGAAATGTTTGGAAAGTTGCTCTGAGTGAGAGCAGATGGAACGGTAATAGATGGGCCAATGCTCACTCAGCATAAAGCAGTTTCATATGTAAATGTGAGCAACACCTACAAATTTTTTGCTCAGTACATTGGCCATAATGCAGCGCACAGTCATGCACTGTCAGTTCCATCAAAATCAGTGAGGCTTAAATGTGGTTAATGCTATACTGGATTCTGGCCACTGTCCATACATAAAGGCCACGGAAAGCTTTGGAATAGGGTGCCTATATTAGATTAGCATATTGTCTGCTGCTGTTAACTATGTGTACAGAATGAGCCTTATTGACACTGTGGTGAAATTGGTGAGAATGTGATATTCTAACTCTTGCTATAATTTACTATGGCAGTCATTTTTAATCTCAGTACTTTGGTTGTTGAAGGTATGGGAAGGCCTTAATGTAGTTAAGACGGGTAGAATAATGCTGGGAGAAACGAATCCTGCAGATTCCAAGCCTGGCACAATTCGTGGAGACTTTTGTGTGCAAGTTGGCAGGTAAATTCTGAATTGTCCTCCATAAAATTAAATTGCTGACTAGTTTTAGTCTACATGTATGATTGAGAATAAAAATGTTATATCTGTGTGAATCTTTTGAATGAAAATGCAGACATTTGGAGTGTAAAGGTATGGTTAGGGAAGATCGGAGCAGCTGATTTTCAGGTAGTGTCTTGTAGATCACAACAGGCCTAATATACCAGCCATTTCCTATTGTCTCAGCAGTTTTCTTTACTGCTCCTGATGGCTGCTGGTGCCTCAGTCTCAACTGCCACATTTCCTTATGATACTACATGTGATGGCCTTGGGGTAGCAGATTTTGGGCAAGGCTGGCCTGCTAACAACATTAATACTCTCATAGCACTTCAGTGTTACTTTAAAAGGAATACATGGAATGATACTCCTACTTTGAGGGTGTCCTTAACATTACAATAGCCTTGTCTTACAAGTGGTATTGTAAAATTGTGGAATGTGATTTGACATTTGGACTTGGGAACTTTTAATGCGGTTGAAAGCGTTCCTTTGGAAAAGAAACATTTTGGGTTGGATCCAGATCCTTCATTCCGCCAGTGGAAGGACACCACTCACAGAAAGGGAATTCCACATCCTCTCCTCTCCCCTGCAGGGCCCTCCAGCTTCTGGAGCAGAGTTGGAGGGTACGTGGGCGGGGGTGCAGGGGGAAGGAGCGGATGTACAGCTGGGGTACAGCTACCCTTGAAAGACCAGGTCCGCAGCCTGGGGGTCATTTTGGACTCCCAGCTGTCCATGGAGGCTCAGGTGTCAGCTGTGAGCCGGACAGCGCTGTATCAACTCCATCTGATACGACGGCTGCGCCCCTTCCTTCCCGACCATCTGCTCCCATCGGTAGTACATGCCCTGGTCTCCTCTCGTTTAGACTACTGTAATGCGCTCTACGTGGGGTTACCCTTGAAGACGGTTTGGAAACTGCAGCTGGTACAGAACGCGGCGGCTCGCCTGATTAAAGGCAGCCGCCAGCGAGATCACATCACTCCAGTGCTGAAGGAGTTGCACTGGTTACCAGTTGTTTTCCGGGCCAAATTCAAGGTGTTGGTTTTGACCTTTAAAACCCTATATGGTTCTGGCCCAGGCTATCTTAAGGAGCGCCTCCAGCAGCACCAGACAGGCCGCTTAACAAGATCAGCCTCGGATGGCCTTCTCTCTGTCCCATCAGCCAGGACAGCTAGACTGGTGGGGACGAGGGAGAGGGCCTTTTCTGTGGTGGCCCCCACTCTGTGGGACTCCCTCCCTGGGGAACTCCGTCATGCCCCCTCTTTAATGAGCTTCCGTCGTGCATTAAAAACGTGGTTGTTCAGGCAGGCATTTGGGGTGGGTTAGGGTATTTTAGAAAATGCTTTTATTGTAGAATTTTATTGTTTTAAACTGTTTTATTGTATGTTGTACATCGCCCAGAGTGGCTGGGTGACCAGCCAGAGGGGCGATTAATAAATTTAATAATAAATAAATTAATAAATAAATAAAATGTTAAAGTCCCATTCTGCAAGCAGTGGCCTTCCACTGGTGGAACCAACGATCTGGACCCAACTCCTCGTCTTAGATAGACGTGGATCACAAGCATTACATTCTTAGTACTAGTGAGTAGTTATTGAACACAGATTGATACATCCATCCAAAAAAAATTAAAGTGTGACTCCATGTGTATACTCATTCTTGCAAGGCTATATGCAAGATGAAAATGGAAAAATATATGTTTTTCCTTGTCCCTTTGACAAAACAAAAGAGCAAAAAAAAACATATTTGTACATGTCTTTACTTCTGCTTGTGTAAGTGCATTCACACAAAATGATAAGGCAGAATTCTGAAGAATCCTGGCCAAGCATTCATGATATGTCCTCATCACTCCTGCTTGGCCCCTTCCCAGCAATGGTAACAGCACCCTCCCATCTAGTCACAGCACCCTCCCATCCATGTTCCCAGCAGTGAGGCTCATTGCCTCTGGTACTGGAGGTAGCACATAGCCATCAAGACTAGTAACCACTGATATCCTTTTCCTCCAGGAATTTGTTCAGCCCCCTTTTAAAACCATCCAAATTGGTGGCCATCACTACATCTTGTGGTACTGAATTTCGTAGTTTAACTATGTGCTATGTGAAGAAGTACTTTCTTTTATCTGTCCCGAATCTCCCACCAATCAGCTTCATGGGATGACCCCAGGTTCTGGTATTTTGAGTGAGGGAGAAAAATGTCTCCCTATCCACATTCTCCACACCACGCATAATTTTGTAGACCTCTATCATGTCTCCATTTACCCTCCTTTTTTCCAGGCTAAACAATCCCAGCTGTTGCAACCTTCTCTCATAGGGGAGATGCTTTTTCCAATTCTACAGTATCATTTTTTTGGTGTGGTGACCACAACTGTATACAGTATTCCAAGTGTGGTTGCACCATCTATTTGTGTAGGGGCAGTAATGATATTGGCAGTTTTATTCTCAATTCCTTTTCTGATTCTGCCTAACATTAAGTTTGCCTTTTTTTACAGTGGCCACACATTGGGGTGACATCTTCATTGAGCTGTCCACCATAACCCCAAGATCTCTTTCCTGGTCAGTCACCATTCGCTCAGATCCCATCAGCTATACTTGAAGCTGGGATTTTTGCCCCAACGTGCATCACTTTAAACTTGCTTACATTGGACCACATTAGCCATTTAGATGCCCATTCTGCCAGTTTGAAGAGATCTTTTGGAGCTCTTCCCAATCCCTTTTTGTTTTAACCACCCTAAATAATTTGGTGTCATCCACAAACTTGGCCAGTTCACTGCTCACTCCTAATTCCTGATCATTTCTGAACAGGCTGAAAAGCATTTTCAGCCTTTTGGAAGTCCAAGTAAACAATCTCTACCGGATCACCCTTGTCTACATGTTTATTTACACTCTCAAAGAACTCTAAAAGGTTAGTGAGACAGGACTTACTTTTGCAGAAGCTGTATTGATTCTTTTTCAGCAGGGCTTGTCTTTCTATATGCTTACTAATTTTATCTTTAATATTGCCTTCAACCAATTTACCTGGAACACACGTTTAAGCTAACCAGCCTGTAATTTCCCAGATCACCCCTGGATCCTTTTTTTTTTTTAAACTAGTGTTACGCTGGCCATCTTCCAGTCCTCTGGTATAGAGGCTGCCTTAGGGACATGTTGCATATTTTGGTTAGAAGATCAGCAATTTCATATTTGAGTTCTTTAAGAATTCTAGGATGGATACTATTAGGGCCTGGCGATTTATTTACTTTCAATTTATCAATATGGTTGAGAACTTCATCTTTCGTCACCACTACTTGCCTCAGTCTCCCTTCCTAAAAACATCAGTTCAGCCAGAGGTATCTGTCCTATATCTTCTGCAGTGAAGATGGATGAAAAGAATTCATTCAACTTCCCTGCAATCTCCTTGTCCTCCTTCAGTACTCCTTTAACTCCATTGTCACCCAATGGTCCAACTGCCTCCCTAAGCTGGGCTGGATCTACACTTACCGCCTTTTTTCGCTTCCAATGAGGTTTCATTGCCCGCCTTTCACACTACGCAGTAGCCGCCTCAAATTGGAACCAGAATTTCCCACTTCTGTGCTCCCGCTTTCAATACCCTAATATCCCAGTATTTCCCCTTAATGTGCTCTGATTTTCCGCCTTCGCTACCATATCCAGTCGTAGTCCCCTCCCCCGCCTGTCCATATGCGGCGGTGTTTGTATTTCCCTCCTGCCCAATCACAGCTCTCACTGGCCCCATGTCTTCTTCCGGCTTCCAAAGTTGTGCAACTGCTGCTGAGGAAGCTATGCGATGGGTAGCTGGAAGAAGACATGCTTCACAACTTTGAAGCTTCGAAGATCTTGCCTCAATTAGAAAAAAAACATCGCGGAGAAGCCCCGATTCTGTGAGGATAACGCCTGAATTTAAAAAAAAAAAAAAATCCAGAGTGGGGGAGAGGAGGGGGTAAAACTTAGTCTCATTTGAGGGGATACAACAACCCCCTACTCAGTGCAGGAAGTCTGATTCCCAGGCGGTCACCTATCCAACTACTGACCGGGGCCGACCCCGCTTAGCACCCGAGATCAGACAAGCGTGCGCAGGAAAACAGCACAGCGCTCAAGTGTGTGTTACAAAAATTGTGTTCTTTTCCCTGGTAGACTTTCCAATTTGTTTACCAAGAATGAGAGGAGGCAGAGATCTGGTCCAACACGATTTTATTCTGCAGAATAAGGCAACCCTTGGGGCTAACGCTCCAACAAAGGTTACAATCAAGTGATGTGATTCAAAAGTTTATATAGGCAAGACCTTTGGGGCTGTCTTACGCTTGCGCTGTACTAATCTTTTTGTCTAGCTGAGAGGGAAACAGAAGACAGGCAGCACCTTTGACATATCTAGGCATGCGCAGAGAGGTAGCCTTGTACTCTAGTAAACACATTCTTGGCATTCCTGAGTCTCTGATAAGGCGCTGTGTCTTTGTTTAGCATGGCAGTCTCACACTGAGGTAAAACAGACATAGCCTAGCTTATAAAATCATGGGATAACAGACATACTACAACTGAAATTTCTATAACATGTGAACCGAGCTTGCACATTCGATGAAGCACTGCAACAGGGAAAATGGGTGAGTGTGAATAATCACGTTTTAATGCGAGAGCCTTTAACCCGACGGGACACTGAATTCATTGTGATGGCGGGCGCAATGTAGATCGGCCCCTGGTTTTCTGCTTCTGATATATTTAAAGCATTCTTTATTGTCGGCCTTGTTGTTGCTGGCGATATGGTCTTCAAATTGCTTCTTTTCATCTTTTGTTGTCTGCTTACATCGTCTTTGTGCAAGCTTGTGCTGCATTTTGTTTTCCCCACTTGGGCAAAACTTCCATTTTCAGAATGAAGCTCCCTTTTCTCTAATAGCTCCCTTAACATTGCTCGTTAACCATGCCGGCGACCTCTTGGACTTGGTGCTACCTTTCCTAACCTGTGGTATACATTTTAGCTGGGCTTGTATTATTGCGGTAGAATAGTTTCCCCCCTCCTCTCTGCAAATCCCTGCGCCCCCAATCTGCCCCCAAAGGCTGGGGGAGCCCCTGGAGAAAGTTTGGGAGGCACAGGAGGCTGCAGGGGGAGGCGAGCAAGGGAAAGTCCCATCGTGTGAGTGCAAGTCCACTTGTGCCTTGTTGGAGTTAAGCCTAGATTTTTTCCTCCTGCTGAGTTCCGGGTTACGAAAGGTGCTCTGGCTGGCAGGAGGAGCTTAGGAGTTGCTATCAGGTGGTGCAGCATGCACGGTCATGTTTGCTTGTGAACAATTAGCCAGGATTCTCCAAAGTTCTGACTTATAGTTTTGTGCAAATGTGTCACTGATCACAGTAGAATTAATTCTTTAATTCTTTTCCCCTTTAGAAATATAATTCATGGAAGTGACTCTGTAGAAAGTGCTGAGACTGAAATTAACCTATGGTTCACTCCTGAAGAACTGGTTGACTACACAAGGTGTGATCACTCGTGGATCTACGACTGAAAAGCTGAATATATTCCTTGTTTATTATCCCTTTGTAGCACTCTTGACCTTGTAACAGTCCCTACCTCCATTATCCTCTAGGGTTGTTTTCCCAATTCTGCAATGCACTTTCATGTATATGTGTGGAAAAATTTCCTGAGTGTTTTCGAATATAGATGTAATTATGTTTGCTGTTTGAAGAAAAAGCTTTATTTATTACGTATTAAATAAATTAATATTGATTAAATATTAAATTCATCATTCCAATTAGAAAAGGTCATGGGGTGAAGGATATGAAAGAGCACATTTTTTTGCTCCTGTTCCGCAGTTTTCAAGTGCACATGCTTAGACTGATTAACCTAAATTGATTGTACTCAGTGGAGTCAACCCAGTATTTTATGTTAAGCTTGTTCCTGTGTGTTTAAAAGATGAGAAGCTAGTACTGTATGCAAACCATTCTCTTGGCTACAGAATGTGTTATACACATGATCTGGCATAAAGAATATACTCGCTAAAATGGATCAGTGGAGCAGTTATTCTGTTTCACCTTGAAATGCCAAGTCACAGGTGGTGCAGTGTAAACCACTGCACTACAAAGTAATTTAGGGAGCAATCTTATGGCCGCTAGACAGTGGTTAGACGGCCATAGAATATATTGTTTTCTGGGAACTGACCTCAGAGCCCGCGCTCCAAGGTCAGTTCCCAGAAAACCGATCTCCCCCCACGTCCGCGCTGCCTCGGAGGCAGCGTGGAGAAGCCCCATCCTCTGCGCTTGGAACAGGAGCGCGGAATGGCTAAAAAGGGGCGGGGCTGGGGCATTCTGGGGCGGGGAGAGCGGAGCTGCCTGTACGACACATCCTATGCATCATAGAGCAGCCTCCTCTCCCGCTTGGCCCCCCCACAGCTAGACAGCCGAAAACAGTTGTGTAGCAGAAAAAGCAGGGCAGGAGAAGCGCGGAGGGAACAATCCCCCCATGCTTCTCCTGCTTTGCTTTGGATAGGCGGTCACCTCCATGTTCGAAGGCGGCCGCCTGTCTAGATAGGATTGTGCCCTTAAATGCAGAGTAAATCACTGCATATTGAAGAATGATAGAATATAAGATTGAACTGTAGCAAATGTTGGCAAAGTTCAACTTTGTTTTTACTTCAAATGGATATGCTCGGGTTACAATATCACAATGAAAATACAGCTTTGTACAGATGGTTATTAAACTCTTTTATTCTGCCCTCTCTCACCCTAGCACTGCTCACTTGTGTCATTTTAAGGCTAGATTAGTATAGCTGCTTATGAAATGTACTTTTATGAGAAAAGAAGATTAATGTGAGAGCCATTCAGTAAGCTCTGCCTTCTGTGCCTCATTTCTATCATTTTGTTTGATGCTGGCAATGAGGGCATTATAGAATTGCGTCTTCATTTCAGCTGAATGAAAGCATTTTCTTTGCTACATCTACATGCATGTTTTCTTCTCTTGATTACCTGAACTATCAAACAAAACAGAGAGGCGGGCTCAATTTAGACATCGTGCCATACTATAGTTAAGCAAGCTGAACTATGGTTTGATATGATGTCTGAAGCGACAAATTGGTTTGCTGGTACATTGCTGGTTTGCAGTGTACCAGCAAAACAAAATCGGAAATGATGGTGTGAAATGGATTTGCAAATCATGGCTTAGATCCAAGCTAAGTTAGTTCCCATTGAAATCAATGGCACAAACTAGTTACAGATTAAATTCTATTGATTTCAGTAGGAACCAAGTTCAACTAAGGATGCAATCCTCTGTATGTTTAGATAGAAAAAAGTCCTACAACTCCCAACATTCGCTAGCCAGTCATGGACTTTTTGTAGGACTCTTCTCTGTCTAAACATGCATAGGATTGCGTACCAACTTGTCTAGATCCAACTTTATGGTTTGCTCTAAATAGGGTTTAATACGATGTATGAATTAACAAACCTTAGCTGTTGCTTTGCCTCCAGAAGCCACTGCATCTGGAGTGCTAAGTTGATAGAAAATGAAAGCAGACATGCTGCTCTAAACCATGATTTGTCTGTACATTCTCAACTATGAATGGTCTTGTACCAGGCCAGGCCAGTGGAAGCGGCTCTTCAAGGTCTCTGCAGAGGTCTTTCCTATCATCTGCTACCTGATCCTTCTAACTAGAGATGTAGAGATTGAACCTGGGACCTTCTGCACATAAAGCACGTACTCTAGTCTTCCCCTGAACTATAGTCCCTCCCCTGCTACAAGCCATGGTTTAGCACAATGTCTGAGGACCAAACTACATGTTATGATGGAATCTTGATTCTCCCTTGCCCCCAAGTCTTAAAAGCAGAGGCATGTCCAGGCTGCGACACTGCGGGGGGGGGGGGATTTAACACTTTCCCCTGCATAGTTTCCCTACTAGAAATTGCCCCCTTGAAGCTCCCGTTATTCATGGGACACACACACACACACACACACACACACCTGTATTATGCCTGTCCCAACTGTGTTAGACAGGTGCTAACTGTCTCTACTTTCAGTTTCCAGCCACACAGGCAAGGCTCAGGACCTTGTCCTGAGGACCTGAGGACCTTGTCTTCTGGACCTAAAACAGTTGGTGTTTTAAGGAAATGCAGATGGGACTGTGAAATTGATTGTAGCAGCAGTGCAATTCATTAAAGTTTAGAACAGGTTGTTGCTGTTGTGTGTAGGTGTGTGTGTGAGAGACAGAGAGGTAGACAGACAGACATAGCTTTATGGGTTTTAGCTCTCACAGGAGGCCCAAGTGGAACCTCTTCCCATCTCTCTCTTAGTGTTGGCCTTGGAGATGAGACAGTGTGTCATGCAGCTCCACAGACATTATTGTTTTCTCATATATTGTAGAAATAAAGAAACCTCTTGTGAAGGTACCTAAATCTATTGTGCATGTCTTGTAGAGCAGAAGGGATATTACAGGGGTGAAGGGAGTCATGAAAAGAACTGAGGGTTTCAGCTGTGGGTGGAAAGACATTGTCTGGTCACCTACCAAATGAGAAACAACAGAGGGGTAGACCTCTCAGAGTGTCGATCTACCTATCTTGGTAGACCTGGTGCCCAGGCCTTATTGCTGCTCAGTTACCAGATCTACCAGAAATGGTAGACCTGTTCTCTGATGCTATTAGGGCTTTTTAAAAATGTGGAACTAGATACAAAATGTACAGTTCAGGGAAACGTATGCCATTCCAAAAGAACTTTGCTGTAGTTAAAGATTAAAGCCATGCAAAAGTTTTTTTTGTTAGCTGATGTAAAAAGTGACTGATAACAATGTGAATAAAGTGAGAAGCCCAGGGTCCTCTAGAATCCTAAAACCTGATCAAGCATAGTCATTCTCCTCCCACTGCTAAAGACACTCCCCACAGACTCCACTGCTGCTCTCTAGAGGTGCCTTCCCCAGCCTGGCGCCCTTCAGATGTTTTAGATTTCAATCTGCCCCAGCCAGCCTGGCCAATGGCCAGAAGGCAGGGATTGTAGTCCAAAACATCTGGAGGGCACCAGGATGGGGAAGACTGGTCTAGAGAGTGTTCACCAATGTTTCCAAGATGCTGGGAATCATTCCAGGATGAATCATATTAAGTTGTCACTGTTACGATAAAGCCAGTGATGCCATAAAATATATGTTTTATTCTTAAGACAGCTGTACTGTGTTTGTGCATCTGGGAAGTTTTTCTTCTTGTTCTGTTGTGTGTGCGTGGGGGGTTAATCTCTCACTCCAAATAAAGTTTTGCTGGAGCTCATGATGCTTCTTGAATATAACGCTCTTCTACATTAGTGCTGTTCAATTCCTAGGATCTTCTACTACTCTGTGTAGGCTTCTAAATGTCGTGGAATGTGACGCTAAACAACAAAGAGTACGCACAAGGAAAGTGCACAGGTATGTTGTAGCAGTGCATGCTATGCGCGTGAATTACAACCAAAAACTACTGTGTACTTTGCCCTCCCTCCCCCCTGGAAAATTCCAGAGGACACCTATGGTTAACCTTTTGCAATAAGGACTTGATCCACTAGTGGCGCAGCATGGGACACATGGCTACTTTTAAGTACTAGAAAAATGTCAGGAGATTCTATCATGGAGTAATGTGTAGTTTGGTACTGGATTGGGTCACTAACTCATTCACATGGGAGGCAACACTTGAATTGTGCTATTTAGTTCTGAGCTGAGAATGTTAAGAATTCAGCACTATAAACTATTATACCATATACTTCACTTGGTTGGCCATCTTACTCTAGTATCTATAGCAAGGCTGTCAACACATTTAGGGTGCAATCCTATGCATGTTTAGATAGAAAAAAAAGTCCTACAACTCTCATGCTAGCTGGGGAATGCTGGGAGTTGTAGGCCTTTTCTCTGTCTAAATATGCATAGGATTGTGCCCTAAAGGAATTTATCTGATTAAAAGCTGGATTATTAATTGAATAATTACTCTAAAATTGCATACTGCCAAAACCAGGTGCACATTTTGAGGAAATTAAAGTACATAGTCTCTGTTAGTTTGAGATAAGATTTTGGTAAGATTGAATGGGATAAAGATTGCAACATATTGTCAGACTAGGACCTGGGAAGATCTGGGTTCAAATCCTTGCAGGGTGAGCTTGGACCAGTCACTTCCTCTCAGCCCAACCTGTCTCACAGGCTTGTTGTGAAGGCAAAATGAAAGAGGGAAGAATAATGTATGCTGCCGAGTTCCTTGGAGAAAGGTGAGATGAACATACAGTAAGTAAATAAATAAATAGACAAGCCCATGATATTGTGAAAAGCAGAGTGGTTACTTTCCTCAATGGAGGAATGGGTGGGGGCTTGACCACAAAAGTATCTTGTTACTCTTCAGACTATCAGGGGGAATCCTGCAATTTTCTAAACTTTGGCTCAGTCTTCTCCCAAAAGAGGGTCTATGACCCCCCTGGCAAAGGTGAAGTACAGGCTGAAGGGGCAGGATTGCAGCTTGAGATCGATAGGCATATGGTCAAGGAACACCTAATTACTTTGAATGAGTTCAAATCTCCAGGGCCAGATGAACTGCACCCTAGAGTAGTAAAGGAACTGGCAGAAGAACTCTCAGAGCCGCTGTCTATTATCTTTGAGAAATCATGGAGGATGGGTGAAGTGCCAGATGACTGGAGGAGGGCTAATGTCCCTGTCTTCAAAAAGGGTAAAAAGGAGGATCCTGGGAACTACAGACCAGTGTAGTGTAGTGGTGAGAGTGACGGACTGGGAGCCGGGAGATCCGGGTTCTAGTCCCCACTTGGCCATGGAAGCTCACTGGGTGACTTTGGGCCAGTCACAGACTCTCAGCCCAACCTACCTCACAGGGTTGTTGTTGTGAGGATACAACGGTGAGGAGGAGGATAATGTAAGCCACCTTGAGTTCCTTGCGAGAGGGAGAAAGGCGGGGTATAAATGCAATAAATAAATAAATAAATAAAATCCCTGGGAAAATTCTAGAGCAGATGATAAAGCAATCCATCTGTAAGCACCTTGACAACAATGCAGTGATTACTTGAAGCCAACATGGATTTGTCAAGAACAAATCCTGCCAGAACAATCTGATCTAATTTTTTGATCAAGTCACCTCCTTTGTGGACTGTGGGAATGCTGTGGACATAATATACCTCACCTTCAGCAAAGCTTTCAACAAAGTGCCCCATGATATCCTGATGAGCAAACTAGCTCAAAGTGGGCTAGATGAAACAACGATCCGGTGGATCCACAGTTGGCTACAGAACCAGACTCAAAGAGTGCTTATCAATTTTGAATTCTGAACAAAATTCAAAGTGATCTGGATGGACTGGAGCGCTGGGCAGAAAACAACAGAATGACATTTAATAGGGATAAATGCCAAGTTCTGCACCTAGGAAAAAGAAACCAAATGCACAGTTACAAGATGGGGGACACGTGGCTCAACAACACTACAAGCGAGAAGGATCTTGGAATTGTTGTAGATCACAAGCTGAATATGAGCCAACAAGGTGATGTGGCTGCAAAAAAGGCAAATGCTATTTTGGGCTGCATTAATAGAAGCATAGCTTCCAAATCCCGGGAAGTACTAGTTCCCCTCTACTCAGCACTAGTTAGGCCTCATCTGGAGTACTGTGTCCAGTTCTGGGCACCACACTTTAAGAAGGATGCAGACAAACTGGAAAGAGTTCAGAGGAGGGCAACAAAGATGATCAGAGGACTGGAAACAAAGCCCTATGAAGAGAGACTGAAAGAATTTGGCATGTTTAGCCTTGAGAAGAGAAGACTGAGGGGAGATAGGATAGCGCTCTTCAAGTACTTGAAAGGTTGTCACAGAGAAGAAGGTCAGGATCTCTTCTCGATCATCCCAGAGTGCAGGACACGGAATAATGGGCTCAAGTTACAGGAAGCCAGATTCCATCTGAACATCAGGAAAAACTTCCTGACTGTTAGAGCAATACGACAATGGAACCAATTACCTAGGGAGGTGGTGGGCTCTCCCACACTGGAGGCATTCAAGACGAGGCTGGACAGCCATCTGTCAGGGATGCTCCGACTTGGATTCCTGCACGGAGCAGGGGGTTGGACTCGATGGCCTTGTAGGCCCCTTCCAACCCTACTATTCTATGATTCTATAATGGGATCTTCTCAAACTGGGGAGAGGTAACGAGTGGGGTACCGCAGGGCTCAATCCTGGGCCACGTGCTCTTCAACATTTTTATTAATGACTTGGAGGAGGAGGTGCAGGGAATGCTGATCAGATTTGCAGATGACACAAAATTGGGCGGGATAGCTAATACTTTGGAAGACAGAAGCAAAATTCAAAGTGATCTTGATAGGCTGGAGCGCTGGGCAGAAAACAACAGAATGAAATTTAATAGGGATAAATGCCAAGTTCTGCACCTAGGAAAAAGAAACCAAATGCACAGTTACAAGATGGGGGATACGTGGCTCAACAACACTACAAGTGAGAAGGATCTTGGAATTGTTGTAGATCACAAGCTGAATATGAGCCAACAATGTGATGTGGCTGCAAAAAAGGCAAATGCTATTTTGGGCTGCATAGCTTCCAAATCCCGGTAAGTACTAGTTCCCCTCTACTCAGCACTGGTTAGGCCTCATCTGGAGTACTGTGTCCAGTTCTGGGCACCACATTTTAAGAAGGATGCAGACAAGCTGGAGAGGGTTCAGAAGAGGGCAACAAAGATGATCAGGGGACTGGAAACAAAGCCCTATAAAGAGAGTGAAAGAACTGGGCATGTTTAGCCTTGAGAAGAAAAGACGGAGGGGAGATATGATAGCGCTCTTCAAGTACTTGAAAGGTTGTCACAGACAGGAAGGCCAGGATCTCTTCTCGATCATCGCAGAATGCAGGACATGGAATAATGGGCTCAAGTGACAGGAAGCCAGATTCCGGCTGAACATCAGGAGAAACTTCCTGACTGTTAGAGCAATATGACAATGGAACCAATTACCTAGGGAGGTAGAGGGCTCTCCCACACTGGAGGCATTCAAGACGAGGCTGGACAGCCATCTGTCGGGGATGCTCTGACTTGGATTTCTGCATTGAGCAGGGGGTTGGACGTGATGGTCTTGTAGACACCTTCCAACCCTACTAGTCTATGATTCTATGATTCTCTTTTGTTTTTTACATTTATATCCAAACTTTATTTGAAGGCACTCAAGGTACACGGTTCCCCCCCCGCCCCATACACACACATCTACCCATGTTGATAGCCAGTGTGGTATAGCAGTTAACACTGAACTAGGAATGGGAGGGGCAGGGGAAGACCTGGGTTCAAATCCCCACATAGTTATGAAGCTCATTCACTGTATCAGCCTAACCTACTTCACAGGGTTGTGATGATAATGGTGGTGGGGTCCTTGTACCTTGAGCTCCTTCAAAGAAAGTCTGGATATAAATCTAACAAACAAAGAAAAAGAAATACATGTATGACCATTCAGGATAAAGCAGTTATATAGCCATGTCATAGGGCAAGTTAGGAGTAAGGCCATTTATAATCGGATCCTGTTTGCTCAAACATAGGTCCAGAGAGTTAAATGGAACTCCCTAGTAAGTGTGCGTACAATTGTGACCCTAAAACAGGGAAAAATATCCCTCCAGATACCGTTGGACTGCAGCTCCTATCCTCTCTCACCATTGGTTATGCTAGCTAGGGCTGGTGGGAGTTGCAGTCCAACAATATCTGGAAAGCCACACATTTATCACGCCTGCCCTAGGGACACTTTCTAAGTACCACAGTAGATGCAACAAAACATTAAGTTCATGCGGCCACTGGGGTGGACAATGCATTGTTGAAATATTTGAAAAGTATTGATATAAAGCTGCAGATTCTGCATCAGTACTAACCCTGCAGCACTGATTATCAGGGTGGGTCACTTTCAATGTATGTGTATCGATCGTTTATAAGGCTTTCAATGGCTACTAGTCATGATGGCTAGATAGTACTTCCAGCATCTGAACACCAGTTCTTAGGGAACAAGAGCATGAAGGTGCTATTACACTCATGTCCTGTTTGTGGACTTCCCACAGACAGCTGGCCGGCCGTGGGAACAGAATGCTGGACCAAATAGGCTTTTGGTCTGATCCAGCACGGCTCTTATGTTCTTTAGACCCTCCTTTATGTGGGACGCTGGTCAACGCTTCCTTAAACGATGGTGATTTGTGAACATGCCCTAAGATCACACGGTGACCAGTGGCCAAGTCCTTATTCTATGGGTTGTGTTCGTGGGCCACATAGCACGCGCGTGGCTGGCGGGGAACTTCCACGCCACGCGCGCGACTGTGAGCGCGGAATCCACGGATGCGCTAGATACGCACAGCGAGTAAATGGGCACAGCTGATGTTTAGAAAGGAAGTTTCCTGTGGCCTCTGTTAAAAGGCCCGCAGCCAGCCAGCCGCGTCCCCGTATGACGCGCCTAGCGCCTTTGCACGGCTCCACTCCTGGAGGAGAAAACAGATCTGGGAAGAATCCTCTCGCTCCCCCCCTTCCACCTCGGCGTCGCCGGGGGAAGAGAGAGCCCGCCTCCCCGACCGCGAAGGCGGAGAGAAGGGGGGGCTTTCCGCGGAGACCGCCCGCTTGGCTTCCGTGCGGGGCTAGGTTCCGGCTCCGGCGTCTGCCGGCCTTGCTCCGCCTCTTCCCAGGAGGATTTCGGCGAGACGGCCGCTGAAGCCACGTTATTTACCCAGGCTGGGCGAGGCTCGCTGCACTTGAGGTAAGCGGCTTGCTCCCGCTCCGCTCCGCCCCCGCTTCCCCGGGGAGTGAAGAAATCCTGTGGGCAAGGCAGTCTTGGGGCAAAGAAGAGGGAAGGAAGAGAGGACTCGAAGCGACGGCCGGAGCAGGGCGTTTGGCGAAGGGGTGGGGCGGCCGCGTCCCTTTGGAAGCATCCGCAGCCGTCTGGAAGGCAGCGCAGTACCCCCCCCTTAGGCCCCTGCGCCGTGAAGCGACTGGAGTGAGGCGCTCAGCCTGCGACAGAGGCGGCGCCGGCAAGCGCTAGCCCACCTGTGCCTACTCGGGAGCAGAGCCCCATCGAATTCAGTGGCGCTTGCTGCCAAGTAAGCGGATACAACGTTACGGCCGAAGGGCCTCCCGCGACCCAGCCGGGCGAGCGCGAGCCCCGAACTCATGCCGCCTGAGCGTGGGGCGGGAACGAAGGGCTCCTGGGTGACACGTGGGTGGGACCTGGTGGAAGCGGAGCAGCCTTCCCAATCTGGGGCCCTCCAGTGGCCTACAACTCCCAGCATCCCCCAGCCAGCGTGGCCTTGCCGGCTGGAGCGGAAGTTCTAGGCGTTGCAGCCCCAAGGCACCTGGAGGGTGCAGTAGAGGAAGGGAGCTCTTTCCGGCATGAAGCCGAGGGGTGCTGCTCCCGTGTTGCCACCTCTAGAGGTAAAAGTCCCACCTGAAGGAGGGGTGGGGAACTTTTTCCTGTGAAGGGTCACGGAAGTATCACAGAATTATTCTAAGAGGTACATTCAGTTCCAGGAAGCTTCATAGATCCATATACATCTGGTAGCAGTGCGCATAAGAAAGAACTTTTAAAATATAAACAACAACCACAAGCTGATTCCATAATTTCTTTGTTTCTTCACTGTTTTAATACATTGGGTTTAATTCTTGATATATTTTTCAAAAGGAATCTGTTAAAGCAGAGATGGACAGGGTGGATTGATTTACATCAAAGCAATTTACATCATGATTTCCTTTGAAACTTTTTCATATGTTTCCTGAACAGTGGTGCAAATCCTACCACAAACTCAAGTTAATTTACAACTAAACTGAATATTATTTACACAGCTTCATTCTTAAAAGCAGGCTTTGCATCTCCTTGTCTCACTGTATATTTTGCATGCTCTCATTTTTTACCTATAGAGAGAATGTCTTTAAAATATTTCCGTATAGGGTCTTTTTAATGACCAGCACCCATAACAGTATGAGGTTAACAGTGCAATCCTATACATGTCTACTCAGAAATAAGTTTCATTGACTTCGGTGGGGCTTACTCCCAGCTTGGGACTCCCAGGCAAGTGGTCAGGATTGCAGCCTAAGTATGGGAATATAAGATGCATGCTGAATAATTTTGTCATCTTTTTCTTTCTAGTGTTGCTCTGTTTTTCTTAACTCTGTCTTGGCCTAGTCTTGCCCTCCCAAAAACTAAGTAGGAAACAAATTGAAATGCCCATGATTAGATAGGTTGAAGCAAGCTTTGATAGTTACTGGGCAGACTAGTACAGTTTATTTTCATCAGGTGAAAATGAAATTATGTTTGGGTAGAGTGAAACGATTTGAGAAATTATCAGATTGGCTCTTCATTTGGAGAGAACAGCCTCCTTTAATTCAATATATCTGGTAGAGGCATTGATTCAGTTCAGAGATCAACTCTGTGGCTAACATTCTTCTGTTCAGATTATGTAATGTTACCCTAGTTATTTAAGAATTAAATAACCAACAGTTAGTTCTTAGGTTAACTGTGGTTGTTTAATCTGCAATTAACCCATAGTGTTTGGGTTTGCATGTCACAAAATAACCTCAAGTCAGAAATTACATATTCAGAATGGTGGTGGCATGTGCTGGGCATACGACCCAGCAATCACACATAATGGGGGCAAATCATGAGTTAATTAATCCATGGTTTGCTGCCATTATGTGCGAACGGGCCCTTTGTCCTCTTCTGTAATACAGCCCTTCAGGTATTTGAAGAGTGCTATCATGTCCCCACTCGGTCTTCTGTTCTTCAGGTTAAATGTACCCAGCTCATTCAACCTTTCCTCATAGTACCTAGTGCCTGTTGTGTATGTTCTGGCCTGCTTTAAAATCTTGCTGATTTGAATTGCTGTCCTTGGCCTCTCAGTCCATCTTCTATTTTTAGTTTTCTTTAATGTTGGGAGAATGACAGTGTTGTCCTGTCTGGCTGTTGGTCTTCACTGGTTTCTCTTTGTGTTTCTCTTGCAGTAGAATAATGGCTTCCATCACAGAACGCACATTCATTGCCATCAAACCTGATGGAGTCCAAAGGGGATTAATAGGTGAAATTATCAAGCGATTTGAACAGAAGGGTTTTCGTATAGTGGCTATGAAATTTTTGCAAGTAAGTTTCATCTTTACTTCAATGTAACAATGCAGGAAAGGCTAACTGTTATACACAGGTACTCTTTGCCATAATTTAAAACAGGGCTGGGTGTGCAACATTTGGAAAGCAATCATGTATCAATATGGGGTACCTATCAGTGGGGACATGCTACAATTTATATCAGAAAAATTTCATTCTTTTTCATATATAAAGAGGTAAGAGTGGAACTAGCAGAGAGCGCCCAAAACAAATATGGAGGAGACCGAAGTGTGGGCCAGTGTTCATTTGAATTGCTTATTTCTGACATAGCTTGAAATATTTCAACACACAAGAGATCTTATTCAGACCGTTCACGTATCAGCTGATTCATATTGCATGTTCTCTTAGTTTCGGAGGGGGTGTCCCCTCAAGCAAATACTGTGTGTCAAGAGTTATGTATATCATCTCTGTATTTCAGCTTATATAACCATTGTAAAGCTAAATGCACCATTGGCATCTGTGTGCACTTCATGCTGCTCCCACAAGGCTGAGGCAGAGCAAAAGCTACTTTAGAAAACAAAACAAAAAAAGCATCCCAATTATTTTTTATTTGTTGCTGAAATAATGACCTTTCAGTTACATATTCACAAGTTTTGTCTTCAGACTGATCAGTCTGGCAATCTTCCATCTCTTGAAGTACAGATGGTTCTAGTAAAACTACCTGTGTAACCCAGTACACACAAGTTCATATGACTTTTACTAGAAGGTTATACTGGATAAGACAATATGCAACCTGTACAGCAGCCGCATAGCTAGATCTGTTGAAATTGTCTGCCCAAATGTAAACTGCCATTAGTTTCTCACAGTCTAACTCTGAATTTAGTTATATGTGCTTTGCTACTTGCTGTTTGACACTGCATTATTTCAATTGTAGTGGAAGGGCTTAAAGTAGGAGGTTAATCATTGCTGTATTACTTCTCTCTGAAGGCATCTGAAGAACTTCTCAAGGAACACTATATTGACCTGAAAGACAGGCCATTTTACCCTGGTTTGGTTAAATATATGAATTCTGGGCCTGTAGTAGCCATGGTAAGTATCCATACGTAAACTTGTAGCCACATGAGGAATAAATATTACTTAAGCTAGTCTCTTTAGATTGTTGTGGGATGATAGGGAAAGATGAAGCAGATCAGGCTTGTAGTAATTTAGCAACATGAATACATGTATCCCCTTCACTCTCTTTCCCCTAACAACCCTTCTCTTGTATTAGGGCAGAGTGAATAAGTGTTACAGATAAAATGTAAGGAAAGCTCTCCCTCTTCTTCAGTGAGCAAGGCGTGGGATGGCCACTGTACTGCCTTTTTTAGTTTTACTTTCAACCTTCTATGTATGACAATCAGTTAGGATCCAAAGATAATCAGGATTAGAAATACTCAAATTTTAAAGCAATATATGGCGCCTTAAATGATAAGAAAACGTATGACCAAGATGTGCTTTAGATGCTGCTAACATTGTTGGAACAGGTCTAAAACTAGCTTTAGTGCATTGGTGGGAGAAGTGAACATTCCTTATGTACACATTGCAACATTGCTGTCATCCGAGCATATTTCATGACCTGTCCATTTATTTATGGCAGACCTTGATTGTTTCTACAAAGCTCTTCAGCTCCATGTCATGGTAGAAATAGGTCCTTACTACTGGTTTGATACAGTAACATTTGAATTAGATTTGAACTATTTTCCTAACGGTGTTAGAATGCTTAGAGCGCAAACCTATGGCCGCTAGTCCCTGAGAACCAACCTTCACTCCCTCCTGTGCTGCCTCATAGGCAGCGCAGAACAGCTCCACGCTCAGAAGAGGAGTGCAGAGTGGTGAAAACGGGCTGTTCTTGGGGGCAGGGAAGTCAGAAATCTCGTACGACACATCCAGTGTGTCATCCGGACATTGCTTCCCCAGCTCCGATTTCCCGCTCCTAGACAGCCATAATCAGCTGTCTAGCCGCAAATGCAGGGCAGTTGAAGTGCGGAGGGGACAATCCCCTCCGCATTTCTCCTGTCCTGCATTGGATAGGCGGTCACCTTTGAGTTCAGAGGCGGCCGCCTATCCCGGTAGGATTGCTCCCTCCACCACTTCATATTTTCTTTTCGTGCTAATCAGCTACACTTTCTCCACTGTGGTGGTGCAATTCAGCTTAGATAATCTAAGAACTCTACAAACACCTACTTCCTGTTATTGGGGTGAGACAACTAAACGATAGGCTGCTTCCAAAAATAATACCTTGTAGTCTGTTCAGGTTGTGCTATGAATGCGATGCAGCCTGATCCTAACCATGTCTCCTGGGAAGTAAATCCCCTTGAATTGTGGGGCTTTCCAAGTAAGCATGCTTAAGACTGATCTTTCCCATTTCAAACTGAAAGTCTAATGGAAAGGATGACCGTTGGTATCCATAAGGATGAAGAATACCCTAAAATGTTTATAAATAAGAAAAAGCCCAGAGAATTTCCCACTTCCTTTATAGAGAAACTTCTTGGACTTAACTGCACAACTAAACAGTAAGTATGTTTTGGAAAACTGGAGCCAAAGATAAATTGTTTTAGAAACCTTGAACTTTAAATGACTCGGTAGAAAACAATTATCTAACTAGTGTCTCCATTATTCCTAATTAGTTCCAGATTGTTAATTTTTAAAACTGTTAAGCCAAGTCATTACTGTCTAGTGGTTTTAAACCCATACCTGAGCTCTTGCGGGTTCTTCAGGTGTTCAGCACCCATGAGTACCAAACGCATGAATGGGCTAATGACAGCGCACACGATACACCCACCAATAGGTGCTGCTGTGTTCACCACATCACTCTGAAGGGAGCTGCATGTAAATGCATAGGGCTCCCTCCACAGGGATGGGAACCCTGTTCAATCAGGGTTCCCCTCCCCATGAAGAGAGCCCTATGAATGTACTTACAGCCCTCTTCAAGACTGCTTCCAAACGTGTGGTGGCTGGCACTCTTGGTGGTGTCTAGGCGACAGGGCTAGCGCACGGATCCAGGACCAATAGGGTTGTGTCTTGGATTGACCTTCATGGGATACTTGTGGTGTGTGGTTTTGGTATAGAAATAATAGCCATCTTCAAATTATTGCAAAGTTCTAACTACTAGTAGTTTGTGTCTAGGGGTTTTGTCTAAGTAGGGCTTAGGCATCGATAGCATTACGAACACTTAAGTCCCATTCATTTCAGCAGATCTACTCTAAGTAGGATTAACATTGGATACTACCATACGACTGGGAAGGAGTCTTTTCATGTATTCATGTTCCCCTCAGGTTGTTTTGTTCTACAGCTTAGTTCTCTATGGAGGGACCTACATAGCACAGATTTGTATGTGTATATGTGGTCAGGGAGGAGGTAAGAATGTGTTTCGTTCTGGTCACCGCACCTCAACAAGGATATTATAGAACTGGAAAAGGTGCAAAAAAGGGCAACCAAATGATCAAGGGACTGAAGCAACTCTCCTATGCGGAAAGATTACGTTTGGGGCTTTTTAGCTTACGAAAAAGGATGAGTAAGGGAGGACCTGCTAGAGGTGTATAAAATTATGCATGGTGTGGAGAAAGTGGATTGGGAGATTTTTTTGTCCCCACCCCCTCATAATACTAGAACCCACAGTCATCCTATGAAGCTGTAAGTGGGGTTGGGGGGAATTCAGGACATATAGAAGGAAGTGCAGAGTTAAAGTGGAATTCGCTACCACAAGACGGGACTGTCACCAACTTGGACCTCTTTAAAAGGGGATTAGTGTCGTCTTCACTCAGTAAGGAATGAGGCTGGAGGTCAAGGCTGAGTTAAGCACCCTTTCTTTCATGCATGTGTTTGTTCTGCATCAGGATGAACAACAATTGCTTAGCAACAAAGAAGAATTCTTGTACTTTCCTTACTCAATCAGGACAGCCAATCAAATCTTGGTTCATATTTCAACATGTTTGTCATTTGTCACAAGCAGAAAATGGTTAATTAGCCTTACAGAATCGGCAGTTTAGGAAGTTTCTGTAGCTCAATGTAAAACAGGAAACATCTGGAACTTTCTCCCAGACTTACTCAAACCAGCTCAGCAGCTTAACAACATTCCTTCAACTGAAACATCACATGACCTATTACATATGACCCCCTCCTGCCTCAGACTTACGGGGTGTCTATGTAAAGGTCACTAGGGATTTGGCTTAAACTCTTCATTAGGTAGCCTTGTCTTATGGAGGACAAAGCTCTCAATGGCTAATACCGTGATGCCAGTATGTTACCTCCAGTATCAAAGGCAGTGAGCCTCTGAATAGCAGCTGCTGGGGAATATGAGTGGGAGGGTGCAGTTCTATTCTTGTTTGTGGGGTTCCTGTTGGAACATCTGGTTGGGCACTGTAGGAACAGAATGCTGGACAAGATAGGCCTTTGGTTGTATCCAGCAAGGCTCTTAATCCTAGCAACTTGAGTTGAAATCTAAACACTTGAAGCTCTTACTAAATTTATGGGCTTAATTTCTTCAAGGACATATTCTATAGTACAGCCCTCACCACTTCTCTTTGATGAAGTACTGTAATTAGACATAGGTGTTAAGCCAGTTTATTGTTACAGGTTTGGGAAGGACTCAATGTTGTGAAGACAGGCAGAGTAATGTTGGGAGAAACTAATCCAGCCGATTCCAAGCCTGGAACTATCCGTGGTGATTTCTGCATTCAAGTGGGCAGGTAGGTGCTGAAATTTACTTCTTTGTGTCAGAAGGTTTGCAAGCTACTGCTAAAACAGTACGGTCTTTTAAACCCTCTAAAAGAAAATGTGCGCAATAGAACTGCCTTGCTACTTCAAAGAAGAGGTCAGCATAGGCTGTAAACATACCTCAAGCATAATACAATGCTTTTGTGTTACAGCATAGGCGAAATTGCTCGTTCAGGGCTACTTTAGTGAAATTGTTCACAACTGTTAGTTGTCTTTCAGGTCTTGATGACAGCTATTCTATATGAATGATAGTCTAAACAAGCTATGCTACCATTACAAGTTGAACAGTCACAATTAATTAAAGGTGATATGTCCATTGTGTGTGTACATGTGATTGAGAAATTATTAGGTGGTGATTGAATCTTATGGAATAGTTAGTTATAAAAACCTGTACCCAAGTTCCAATTCTTAGCTGCGAATAGACCATTGCAGACTTTTGCCTCAGAAAAAGTAACCAATTCTATACAAGTCTTGTAACTGAATTCCTTGTCTTCTCTGAAGGAACATCATTCATGGCAGTGACTCTGTGGAGAGTGCTCAAAAAGAGATCAACTTGTGGTTCAAGCCTTCAGAACTTGTGGACTTCAAAACTTGTGCTCATGACTGGATTTATGAATAAAATAAACCTTACTATGAGTTGTGCCTTTTTCCAACAAAGCATCTTATTCCAGCTACATACCAATATGGAAGCAAATGTTTGCCTTTGTGATTAGTGGCACTAGCAAATAAAACCCCATGAACTAATTTCCTTTCTCTTTATTTTAAAGAAACAAAAGCTGTATGTAAATAGTTCTTCTACTGTACAGTAATTACTAGGAGTGTCAACAAATTAAAAATTGGACAAAATAAAACTCAACTTTCCTAGCCCCCAATTTAGCTTGTCTGTGTTATCCAGCCAAGTAGTTAGGAGGATTTTACACACATGGATGCGGAAGTTTAAGTGGGCATCTATGTGAGCTATTTGAGCAGGGGTGGGCAACTTGTAGGCCTGAACACCTGGAGAGCCACAACTCCCATCCTGCCTCACCATTGACTGCAGGCTAAGACTGATCGCAAGCTGCCAAAGTTTGAGGTTCCTGGAGGAAGGGGATATCCTCAAGTGCAAAAATTCATTTATCAAAAAAGCTGTGTTCTTTCAACAAAAGAGAATATTCATTATATAGTAATGCACAAGAGTCAGAATAGCTTCCACATTCCAAGCTCAAGCCAGCGGTACTATAAAAGAGCCAGTTTTTAAAAAATGGAGCCACATTGACAGCACTATTGAGCAAATTTGAGGGGAAGGGGAGAGGGAGCATGTGCAACTTCAGAATTGGCTTGCCTAGTTAGATTGCTGAAGCTGAAGAGTGAGATTTTTAAAAAATCGTGATTAACACTTAAATTGCAGCCTTAATATTTATGTTGCATAAACTGTATTAGAGGGTCTCATGTGCCTTGTTTGAGAATAGGTGTTTTTCATGCCCTTTTATTGGGGGGAGGTTGCCTTCTAACCAGGCTCCTGAACAGGATTGGGGGGTCCCTTTTGGAAAGGGAGGAATCCTCAGGGGAGCCAACATGTCTGACTACTCCAGGGCTAGGCAACCAGGTGCCCTCCAGATGTTTTGGACTCCCCATCAGCCCCAGCCAGCATGGTCAATGGTCAGATGATAGGAGCTGTAGTCTTAGCATCTGGAGGGCATCCAACACATAGAAACTCTACTAGAGCAGTTTTTAATGGACTTCCCATTCACTATCGGATAACGGAGTCATGTTTGTTTTCCCACCATCTTTAAATGCAATGAGGATCCTTTGGAAAGGGTGATCCATTGTTTTCCAAACAGACAGGCTTTGTATCTGCATCTCCTCTTGCTACAGGACAAGTGAAGGTAGGTATACAGAATAGCAATTGTGGTTTGCTTTAAGGCTTCATAATGCCACATTTCTTGCTAACTGCTTTTACTTTACTTTCCTCTGTGTTAGGTGCTTAAGGCTGCAAATCCTAAGCGGACTTACTGAGATGTCCCACTGAGTGAGCAGGCAGCCAGTCCTCAAAAGAAGTGACTCTACTAGTGCAAATCAAGGAAATTAAACTTCCAATGATTTGGAGGCTAAGCTTATGTAGAGAGCTTTTCGTATCTCTCAACAGTTTGATTCAGTAGAATTAAAATGGATGAGCATGAATTTGTATGCTTTTTGCACAGAATCTCACAAATCATCAAATTAAAGCTTACATTAGGGCCTGCAGACTTCGCAATCCAATTTTTGATTTACTAGATCCAACTTTAATCTTATTCCCGTTGTGTAACTGGCCACACCCCACACAGCAGCTATTTTGTGGTTGCTCCCAAAACTCAATTCCGGATGTGCCTACAGGCCCCAAAAGCTTAGACCTCTGCTATTGCAAATTAAAAGTTTATAGCTGAGACCACACAAATGTGTATTAAACATTCAGTATGATGCAATTCAGGGGTCTGCAATGTTATATTCAGATGTTTCCTCCAAGGAGTGCAAGATGGCATATATGATCCTCTCCATTTTATCCTCACAACCACCCTGTGAGGTAGGTTAGGCTGAGTCAGGGGCTGGGCTGAAGTCACCCCATGACCTTCACGGCAGAGTGGAGACTAGAACCCAGGTCTCGTTAGTCCTAGTTCAGCACTAACCACCACACTGGTTCCCATACTACTATGAAGCTACTAGGCTTCTGTTCTTCCCATATGTCTTTCGAACAACTCACCTTCGCTATCAGCTATGGGGCAAAATGAGACCAGCAGGTGCTGAAGGAAAATGGGTGAGAGACAAGTGGGCCAGTAGCCTGAAGGTGATCAAGACAAGATAGTTTATGCTTGTGGTATCTGTTAACTGGGGTGAGAGGAAGATGTGCCTGTGATTGGTGAGGTTACCATTTCTCAGAACAGAAATGGTATCTTTCCAGTGCTTTTTGTTGAGCAAACTGCAGCAGTAATTTGAAGCAGTTCTTACAAGCTTGGCTTGTTAATGCAGGCCCGTCTCTGCTTGGCTAGATGAGATCTAGCAGCACTGACGGATGCTGGCATAACCTCCAGACCCAGCTACTGTAATACATGTAACGGAGCATTGGAAGCTTCTGATAATTCAAAACACTGCTGCATGGTTTGCAACAGATTTGGACAGGGCAGACACCCTCTAAAGTGGGAGAGAAATGACTCTAATCACACCTGGTATTTTTTGAAGGATATTCCTGACAATAAGAGGGCAAAGAAGTCCATCCACCTGGTTTTACTTTAACATTTTTATTTTGTGTAAAAAAAGGCAAATTTAGTGAATTATTTTCATCTTGTACACAAAGTTATAATTTTAATGCTTTTTCACATCCATGCTTGAAAATCTGCAGTCTGGTAAAAATGAAATTAACATTAATTTCTTCAAAAGCATTTGTCACTGAGTTATTTACACTTCATTAGAGGTTTTAAAATGCTCCCATTAGACCACACAAGTTACCAAGAAAATAAAAGATTGAATTTATACAGATATTGATCTATATATCAAATACATACAGAAATGATGTAAAAACCCTATTCAGTTTTTTAAAACTTCTGTCCCGATAGTTTTCCCAGGGGCAGAAGTTGATGCTTTTTTTTCTTCTTTTTTTATAAATGGCTGAGACTTAAATATGAAAATTAAAAAGAAAAAAATCAATTGAATCACAGTTTTAATCCCTTTCCAATAAAGGATTGTTACCAAATATATTAGCACCATAATACAAATATTGATGGGAGAAGGTGTTCACATCACATAAAAATGACAATAAAAACAAACAAACAAACACTGAAACCCGTGTTAGTATCAATAGAATAAGAAGTTGATAACTGCTTTTGCTTTTCTCAGATTCAGCAAGGAAATTTAAAACATGAAAAAGGTCAGCTGTAAAATTCCGAGCTGCAGAAAGAAGGAACACTTACAACGTAACTTACCTTGTCTGTGGTACCTTCTTGTTTAAAAAATCCCGCCTTGTGCCAAATACTGACATTATTAGCTGACCCTTAGCATCAGCACAGGCCTCAAACCCCTGACCGACTTCCCACCCCCATCCCAACACAATCCCAAGTTGTTTGCATTTAGTTCACAGTAACATAAAAAGAGTGCTCTTAGAGCTAAATTATACCAGAATGCATGCATACCAAAGCAATTAAACCAGTACTAAGAAAACTCACTGCCACTCAGTCTGCTGTGTTAAGAGGCCACAAATAGATGTTGCTCAGAATCAAGACTGAAGAAATAAACTCCTAGGCAACTAATCTGCAGCAAGGGCTCATTCAAGAAAGTTTCATGGCATTTAAATTAGAAGCAATTTTAATAGTCAGTTTTTCATATTTAAAATTTCTATCATGTGCACATATGTACCAGGATCTAGAATCCTACCCACAGGGAGAAATGGGAAAATCAAGAAAGTTTGGCAATGCCACGAACTTGATATAAATCTGCACATCTACCTCCCAAAACCTGAGGACTAATAACATAGCACTAATGAAATTTATCACCCTGCAACATGATAACAGGTCTGAAATGGTCCAGCAGGATGTTCTGAGGCTGGTTTGGGTTCACTTTCTGGGCTGGTGTGGTAGGAATTATGTTTAGCTATGGATTTTCCAGGAGCTGCCATATTCAACAGAGGTAGAAGTAGGGGTGCCACCTTTGATCCTGACAAAGGCTCTGTACCTTTATAGCTACATGACTGGCAGAAATTTAACACACGAAGTTTTCCAAGTATAAAATGTGCAGTGATGAGGAAAGTTGCACATTCTAAATTTCTGCACGTCATATAGGTATAAAGATATAAAGTTTACGTCAAGAAAAAAGAGAGCAACTCCACCTAGAGGGTGTGTTGTGTTGGGTCAAACTCAAGTTTGGATTTTATGACTATACAAGAATCAATTATACACACATCCAAGCTCTCACTCTGGCCTTCTCTTTGTGACACTCGTATGGGCCTTGTTCTTTTTCACATTGAGCAGTATTACATATGCAAGTGGAATACTTCTGCAAGTTCTAATATTAAGTCTTTCAAAGTTAGCCTCTAGCACAATACTAGTACCACACTGCTGGCCTTCGAGCACTTCAGCCTTGATCCTGCCAGTCCTGCATAGAATTGATCATGTCTATTATGTGTGGACAAGGTTGATAGGATTACACTTTCAGACGGGAAGAAGATGGGATCAGTGCCATGTCTTGGTTACTCTGCAGTCTTCCCTGTTTGCCTTTTAGGTCATCCAGATGAGTGGATGACATGGAGCCATCCTCGTTTTGGGAGGCATTGACTTAAAAGAAATGTTGTTCTAAAGTAAAACTTTCATAAGGAAGGAAGGAAGGAAGGAAGGAAGGAAGGAAGGAAGGAAGGAAGGAAAAGGAAGAGACTGCAGGACAGTCTTAACTATGACTTGAAAATATTGGTTGTGATTCAGTGAACTCCTGCACGTGTGTGTGTGCGCATGCGCGCGCGCGCGCACACACACACACACACACAAAATACAGCTTTTTGCTCCCCTCCCCCAAGAGCAGCCCTCTTTTGTGGCATTAGGAGCTGCTTTCTAAACTGGATAAGTTTAAAAAACAGTTGTAATGCAGCACTTGTGGAAGGGGGAGGGCATTCTACCTAGGGGGTAGGGGAGAAATGGCAGATTAGTTAAGCCAGGATCTACCCTCACACTTCGCTGGATCATTAACATATTTTTAGAGACATAAAGTATGTAATTGCCACCTAAATTCGCAAGTATTTGACACCTGATACTCAGTTTTTAAAATATGTATACACAAAGCAGTTGTCAAAAATGGCCCAGCTATATGAAGAAAAAAATGACAAGAAACGGTTCTCATACATTCCTATACTATACAGAAAAAAATGTACTTCCAGTAGTTACTACAACATTTTAAACCATTATCCCCTCTTGCATAGAATGTGGTAAACCTTTGCATATCACCAATGGTATGTACCCAACAATAGAGCAAGTTAATTAAGAAAAGAATCAAAATTGCTGGTTTTCAACTTTCTATGCAGTTTTAAAAATTCAAAACATTTATATGCCAAAAAATTGTCTCTGGGGCTTTGTGAGTTGCTAGTCGTACAGCATTAGGCTTAAAGGGTGTAGAGGTTAATCTACAGGATTAATTTCTTCTAAATTCTACCCTAGAGTCCAGAATTTGACAGTTATACTGCTCTAAAGAGGATTTGCTATGACCCAGAAGCAGTTACAGAACATAAGCAGTTAATTCCTGAGAGTTTAGTTAATGAACCTTACTGGTAAAAGCAAAACTCTTGACACACATCATCCTGTCACAACACCGCAGAGTGGAAATGTCAGCATGTTAAATTATGTGAATGAAGACATCTGCTAATATCCACACAGATTTAACTCTCTGGGAAAAGATTCCAGGTAATTCAGTATCCTTGTCACACTGGTCAGTACAAACTCCTGAAAACATTTTGCTTGAAAATCATATCAGCAGCCAAGTCAAGAAAAATATAATGCCTAAAGCAGGGCCAAAGCCATCTTTAAGCAAGCCAGCTCAATTCTTAACAAGGTAAAAGGTCTTCCCAATGGGTGGGGAAGCAAAATGCTGTGTTCAGAAGCAGAATTCTGTCCTCCTTAGCCTTTACCTCTTCAGTGGCTGTGACCTCCGCTAGGATGAAAAGAAAGCCTGTCAATGTTTTGGCAAAAAAGGGCCTTTTGAGTCTGTTTCCTTTTTCTTGCACAAGAACAAAGGTCCTCATCTGATATCCTCCGCTGAAACCTGCTGAAGCTTTGCTGATCATTTCTGTGAATATCCCAAGACTTCAAAATATGAACAGGAAACCACAATGCAGCAGTATCCAGTGCAACACCCAGTAACCTCAACAAAGATTGGGCCAGGACTTGATTCTCCAGAATCTTAAGCAGATGCTTGTCAATTACGTTGCCATCTCCAGGAGAAATTCTTTTCAGACTCCATTCTTTCAACCTATTTGGGTATATTTTCACCACCCTAAAACTCAAGTCTCATGATTTCACTGTGGAAAAGACAGGATATGACTAGTGTAGCTTTAAAATTCAGAAACTCCCAGCTTGTACCAGAAGGTTCACTTGTTACAAACAGTTCACTTGCATTTGACTATACTACCACCTCATCTTCCTCAAAGGGTTTCCTGCAATCCTGCTATAGTTAAGCTTTTAATTTTTACCAAAAAATTAGAATCTTTTTTTTAACAATGCACAATAAATCTGAACTCGAAAATATTACAAAAATTCTTTTAAAAGCTTCAAATACAACACAAAAGTGTCAACTTTTTTTAATAAATTGAAAAATCTTTTTTCACTAAAATAGTTTCCTTGTCCTCCAAAAAATCTGAATTGAAATCTTATCCGCAGTTAGCAAAGTGCCCTTAGTAGAAGCCATCAGACTGTATCATCAGAATGGGAAGGTCAGTCTTGAAGAAAGGCTCTTTTTGTACCATCCTGCCCTGATTTGCCCTTAGGGTTCTTGTTTGATGTAGTGGCTGGCTGACCCATTGCTTTCCTGATCAGATGCGCCTTGAAGAAAGTTGTATTCCTCTCCATCTAGCAACTCCTCCTTCAGCTGCAGTGAAGACACTAAACATGAAAAAGTTTAAAAAGCATAAAAAATAGGTGAACGTTTGAAGAAATGTGGAGCAACACATTTCCTTTCAATTCAGGGACTAAAATTTTCAGCTGTGCTTCAGTTTTTCTTGTTACTTTTGTGAACAACAGAATGTAAAAGCCCCAAATTTAACACTGCAAAGCTAACACTGAACTCATGGGCTGAAATTGAAAATGTGACCAAGAAAAGAAAGGGGAAAAGTGGAGGGGGGGGGGAAGAGAATAAAAATAAAAGTAGACACAGAAATACTGTACAAATTTCTATAGTGATTACCGTTTCATCACTTTTTAAAAAGATTTTAATCTATCAAACCTGCATAGATTTGCATACTAGAAAGACAGTTCTAAAGGGGAAAAAAATCTATTTTCATGGTACAGGCGCTGTCTTAGAAAAGGCATTCCCTTTTGTCTCACACACCAGCTTCTGAAAACCTACCACCTACTTTGAAACCATATAATACCTTTCTCCGGACTACATAAAATCATGATTTTTACAAATGACTGAGGGAGGAAATTCCCTTCAGCTAGGCAGGAATTAGTAGAATTTTGAGGATAGGGCAAATCAAGTCCTGGGATGTTAGGATGGCTTGATCAAGGTTATGCTGGGAATGTTGCAAAAATACACATGCAACCCAAATTAGCAATACCATGACCATGTGTTTTCACCCGAGTAACAGTTTAAAATTCAATGTGGCACACAGTTACAGTTGCACACAGAAGGTTTCTGAAGGCTGGAATACTGTATAAGCTAAGCAAATATGTGGATTGACAGAATGAGAAACATATACATCATTTATGTTTACTTGACAGCAAAAGCCTCCCTAGCTTTAAGGAATGATTCTCTGCACAGGGCTTAGCATGTTAGGGAGAAGCTAAACTGGAACCTTTCTCTCTGACTTCTAGTTTTCTATGTAAAGGGTGTTTTCTTGGTATGATGCATTCCAAAAATGCATGCCACCACATGCAGTCTGAAGAGTCCAGATACAGGTTTACACCCTCAGTGAGAATTAGGCCTAAAATTGGATACTGAGATTGGTGGACTATTGCTCAGGATCAAAAGGGCTAATTACATGTTTCCATGACTTCAGCTGATCAAGTACAATCCATTAATCTGGAAGCAACCACTTTGGTCATCTAGTCCAGAGGTGGGAAGGTGGTAGATCTGGAGCCACTGGTACTGTGTATCTCTAGATGACTTCCAGAAAATTGGCAAGGGTTTCTGAATCCCAATAGCAGCAACCACATGACTCCCACTCCCCACCCTACCCTCCAGCCATAAATTAAGTTGCTGACGTTAAAAAAGCTTGGAGTGCCAAAGAGTGAATTTCTGTGTGGAATGGCTGTGAGCTCTGCTCAGTTCTGGTACTCAACAAATTATTGGGCACGGAATTCTTTAATTCTAAGTGTAGGTTTTTTACACCAGGCTGTGGCTGGTGAATTTCAGGCTTCTAGTAAGCCCACCCCTCATCTAGCATCTAACTCCCTGTCACAATTCTCTTATTTACAGGCAGCCTTTGATGGATCTGAAGACTACCATAATGTCTCTCATTAGTTTTTCGTCAAGCTAAGCAATCCCACTTTCTTCAGCCTTCCCTCCTCTTTTGCCATGATTGCCTTATGAATTGTTTGTTCCTTTCTTAAAAGGAACTAGAAGGCTATGCTAAACTAGAGTATAGCCTTCTAGGTGGTGCCTTACTGCCTGAATAAAACAGCAGCATTGCTTCCTGTATCATGCACACAATGAGCCAGACCCACAAGCTTGTGTATGGAATACACGTGCATCTCACCAAAGAGATGGGTGCTAGGCAGCATTCTCTGCAGTAATCACTTGTTTGGCAGATGCATGCACAGACCAAGTCAAACATGGATCACCATAGGTGTAGCTCAAGTGATGCACAAGAATCTTTGCTTTTTACCCTGCACAGCTCCCATTTGCACTCAGAGGATTCTATGCAGCAAGGAGATGGGTAAGGAGAGCCTCACTTCCACCCAGGATCACACTTGCTAGCGTAGGTGCGTGTTTTTGATAATTTTGAAAAGTAACTCCAAACATTTGTCATTTTCTTCCATTTCATTTTCCTTCTGACTCATAGTGACTTATTTCATTGTAATCCAGAAGAGCTTCCTCAGAAGGAGGGCTGGGAATTACCTCTGGAACAGCAAGGGGGTGGTGCTGGGAGCTGCAGGGGTAAATGGAGAACTGAAGAAAATTACCACCTTGCCCCTTTCCTCCAGTGCTAACAGAACTCCGCTGAGTGCAAGCCTGGATCCAACCCACTGGTTCTACTCTAGCTCTCCCTAATGTACAAATTCTCTAAGTGCAAGACTAAGAACATGTGAATATATAGACAGGCCTTATTTCATTATTGTGGGGATACACTTCCCACAAAGCAATACCATTTTTGGAACTGTAGGCTGACTTTTAGATCACTGAGTACCTCCTTTACTACACCAAAGCCAAGTCATAATCCATCAGAGCACAAAGGCAAGGTGTATTTGGTGGCTGCCCTACACAGGCAAAACCTCTTTATCTTGACGATGCAGTTATACTTTTTTTCCCTAGAAGCATGGCAAAATGTTTATCTCTATTGTAGTATTTTAAATGGGCTAATGGTCATTTAGTTTTATATTAAATTTTGGTTTTCATGTAACTACCTGCCGTGATGGGAACAGGATTGGGAGTGGGGGGTGGACTAGCCAGCCAGATCAGCCAGGTCAAGTCTGGCAATCAGTGGCAGCCAGATCACCCTCACAGTGGAGAACTGCAGCTTAAAGTAGTACATATTGACTGCTATAGCAGCAAACTATCAAGATATACTACGCTATGGAAGATATGTTATATTTAATGCAAACAAAACAAACCTAATTCCAACATTAAAAAAAAAATATTTTCTGTTAAAAAGTGATATAACATATGGTCATATAGGCAACTGCATAAAAAAAAAGTTGACATTAACTGACCAAAGTGGCAAAACAAAACACTGACCAAGTTTAATAAGAAGCACAAAAAAGTACAAAGGAGACTTTGTAATGCAGTCTCAAATGACTGATGATCAAATAACTAAAGGAATAATACAAATAATCTACAGCCCTGGCTGAAAGAAGGGAGTGATATGGGAGAAGATTATACTGTGGCTTTCTTGTCGCTTCTTCTGAAGCATCCATTAGTAGCTACTTTTGACGAGAAGATGGCAAGTTCAGTTGATCTTTGCTTTGATCCAGTATTGCAGCTTGCATTACAAACATTGACATAAATGTCTTTTAAAAGTACAAAGGAGTCTGTTGTAATGTAGTCTCAAAGTACAACCTGTTGCTACTTGGAACCTTACTAAAACATACAGGCCACTTGATTCGTTCTTAGTACGGTTCTATATCATCTTCCTTGCTGACACATATTCCTCTGCTAAATAAAATTTAAAACATTTAAGTATTAAAAACCGACATCAGTATACATATTCTATAAAATGCAAACCTAATATTTATTCAATGCACATTTTAATCCCTAACCCACCTGTATGTCTCCCTTAGTCATCACAAATTGAAGCATATCCCTTTATTTTGCTTGCCTAAGAGAGCCACAAAACTGCAGCATCCTGGTAGGCTGTACAGGTGTATCCCACCAGCTGTACCTATTCCGCAATTGGCTTCATAGTCAAAGGGCAGCTAAGGAGAGGCAGAAGAGGAAGAAGTTCCATGGAAGATCAAATGGTGAATGTAGAGGCTAATCCACATGAACTGCTGAGACTTTTCTTCAGAATGGGATCCAGCAGGAAACTAGAGTGCAGTTGTCTCATCTCCTGCCCATCTCATATTGTACTCCATAAGAATCTGAGACAAGAAGCTGCTGGACTTCAGGGCCACAATGACCCTGAAGAACAAAGCATATGACACGCATGCCTAGTGGGCTTCATTTCCTCAAACAGCAATAACTTTCACATCAACTGCAAACTACTTTTGAAACTCAGTGGAGGTCTTTGGTCTGATTACTCTGGGTGGTGACCCAGGGCAATAGTAAATTCCTTTTAGGATCTTCTAGCTTTTGGATTCTTCAGTTACATCTCATGTTATGGAGGTACAGCAGAGTCTTTAAACCCACTTAAATCCTTATAAACATTCAGAAATACAGGTTGGTTTGATACAAGGTAAGAGGCCCATTTGTCAAACCACAAGTTTCCTCAGTATTTCAAAGACACTAAAGCACCGTATCTATGGTCCAGCAGGAACATGGAAATACTCCCAATCATTTCCCTTTCCCCTTCATCACTGTTTAGCTGTTCAGTCCTTCTAATGAAAGAAGGAAGTGACCAGGGTAATGTTTGGAAAAGAGCAAGCTTTTTATTTTATGCAAAAGCTCAGTCAACAAGATCATTTGGTTCAAGTTCCTTCTTTGAATTTCTCTTACAGCAGTATTGAACACTGCCACTCCACTTACGCTATTGACGTACCACTAGCATAAGCAACCTCTAGATGTAAGCCAACAGTGTAAGTGGAGAGGCAGTGCTGGATACTACCCCTTGTTACAAAGACAAAAAAATCAGTGACTGATAACAGGCAATAGTGTCAGCGGAAAAGAGCTATTTTCCTTGTTAATAGGGTATAATAATTGGAGCCAAGCCAATTCTTCATTCGGGGAGATGAAGACAATAACTCAGATGCAGTTACTCAAGTTAATTAATGCTTAGAAATATCGTCCATGGTAATGAAGCCCTGTTACGCTCGTATTCTCATTTGAATCTTACTCCAAGGAAGATTATGCCTATTTTGAACTCCATATCAGTTATCCCTATTTTGGCAAGGGGACTGCCTGTTAGGGTTAATACATCCACTGTGGAAATTTGCTCTGGTGAGGGGGATGGCATAGCTTTAGCAGGGAGAGATTTTTCACCGTCACACCATTACAACAGATGTTGCATTTGCCAGTGGAACTCACACACAGAGGAGCCCTGATTGCATTGAACCTGGCAACCCCTTTGCCAATTCTCTGGTGGTTAAGTTTAAAGAACTTGAATGCAATTTCGCTGGCAAGCAGAAGTCAAAAGGAATGCCAGCCCAGGTATACACATACATTGGGCCTGTATCTTTAACATCTGTGTGCTGTGCAGACTTAATGGGCATGGTCTGAAGACACATGACAAAGCAGCTTATTCAGCCAAAGTAGCCTGGGTGTGGTGAGTGCCTGGATGGGATACAAGCTGGAAACCCTACACATGTTGCCTTGAGCTTCTTGGTAGAATAATCTGGTGCATGTTTAGAAAGAAAAAAAAGTCCTGCAACTCCTAATGTTCTCCAACAAGCCATGCTGGCTGGAGAACGCTGGAAGTTGTAAGACTTCTTTCTGTTTAAACAGCATAGGATTGCATTCTTAATTAAATAAGCAAATCTGGTAGGCAAAGCAGTGTGAAAGAACAAGCCCACATGATAGGTATCAAAGTTACACAATCTGCTTTCCTTCTTGGGATAACATTAGTAAAGAGCCTTTTGCTTTCTGGAGAAGTCTCTGTTGTTAGAGTTCCACACTTGGGTTGTTTTTTTTAATAGAGTTTAAAACTGCATAATTAATGTCTGATCCATGCAATGAAGTACTAGGGCCTTTTATATAAAAAGGTAGCACTGTTGATAGTCATAAGGATTCTGTTGGTCTTTAATTTTTGTTTGTTTCTAGGGATATACACAGTATGTTACACTTTAAAATGAACGAAGTTCAAAAATAAAAATATACGTTTAAAATAAAAGATGGCACATGCAACTCACATTTTCTTAAAGCCCAAATGCTAAAATGATTTTGCAAAGTACATATTGAAACTGAATCTCAGACACAGATCCAAAAAGTGGTATTCCTTTGAATAAGTTGTTCAAAGCAGGTAAGCAGTTCAAAGAATTACCCTAAGGGATTGTTGGTAGGAACTGTAGAGGTTTAATTTAATCCCTACCATCAAATATCTGTTTTCTGATCTTTCAGTGCGACTGATTCAGTAGCATAAATACAGCTCTTCAAAATGATTCTCCAAAATGGAGAAAGACAACTTGAAAAACCATATAGCAATGCCTGGCCCCTGCAATGCAAGGCATTATGTATCTGACTCTGGTACCCTGGTTGATCTGAGTGGACATGGAATATTATCAAAAGGCAGGAAGGACACAGATATATTTCTTCCTAGCCCTCATAAACTCAGTGAGTGCCCCCACCCCTTGCCATCTTAGAAGTTCAATGCAAAGCAATACCATATATTCCCAAGCCAAATCATGTTCATTAAGACAAAATATATTGAAAACTAGATTAGTTCGGGGATATCGCATGCCCTCCAAGAGATCATTCTCCTAAGGAAAAATGTCTGAAGGCTATATGCTTGCAGTGCTGAAATGCAACAGGTTTTACCATTCTGAACATTTTAAACACAAACAAAATTAGTAGCATGAATATTCCAGCAAACAAGATCAGCTTTTAAAGTAGCAAGGTGAATTATCACTGAACAATGCACCCATAGAGATGTTGGAATGACAGGAGGATGGGGATGTATAATGAGCTGGATTTAGCTTCCTGATCTTCAGTATACTTACTGGGAAAAGGCACTTCACTCCTGTTCATAAGATGCAGCCTTTCAGTCAGGTGTGGAACATTCTCTCTTACCAGTGACTATAGCAAATACATGCTCCAACAGTTACAGCTATACAAGAAGTAGGAATAGTCAAAGCCGGGGCTGGGTGGGGAGGAATTTCATGGATAAATCAAACACACCCTAAACTGGGCATTGCTTTCCCTAGGGTCTCCTGTCTTGCTCAATCTGTTCCCCCAGCAGAAGCTATTAAAACTGTGAAGCTTTGGAGGATTATATTATATTATATCTAGGAAGGTAACCCCTAATCTAGTTAGAATTCTGCATGAGGTGGAATTCACAAGGTAAGGAAGTGCAAGCGACTTATTTATATTTCTAGGGCTGAAACACACCCTTTCCCACTGGTCAACTTGATCAGCCCTAAAGCTAACAAGCCAATATAAATATGCTAGGAACTTAAATTAAATATTAAACTTAAATATGCAAGTTGACAAAAGAAATCTTGGATAGGATGACAACCGTGCCAGTATCCTTTGCTCATGTGGAGCCACCCCTTTAAAGTGACCAGTGAAGTATTTGTGAGTGGAGAAGTTTTCCATACACAAGTGGAGCTCAGGATTAGATTGACAATGTAAACAACAGAAATCACAGTAACTTAGGCTAACAGGTAGTTGTCTTAATTTAAATAGACAAAGCACCTATCCACACTAAGCATTTAGAGAGTACACTGTTTGTGCCATCCAGTTCTTTTACATCTGAAGAGATACTTGTGTCAATCTTGCACAATTTGTATTAATCTTAAGTGAGCCTCTATAGCTATTGCTTTGCTGTTTTTCTCCTGTTCAGTTTGTCGGAATGATCATCATGATGATCCCAGACACATTTAAACAGGAATGTTTGGGATTAAATAAGTGTATTTCTTATTTTTAAATCTGTTTTCAGAATTAAAAAAAAAATGACTAACACTGTTGAGAGACTGAATAGAGATTAAGCATCTCTCTCTCTCTCTGTCTTTTCCAAAAACAGTTTTCTCTGTCCCCAGATGTATACTATAATAATTATCTGTTTGGATTCAGGCTATAAATGAGAAGCCAATGCTAAATGAAATATATTGGTCCTTACTCATCTGGCTTCAACGTAGTCACTGAAATACCTCTTTTTCATTTTGAAAAGGGATTTGCTGAGTTCTGAAACAGCATAAAAAGCAGGGACTCAACAGTTATGATTAATTCAATGAGATGGGCTGATGCAAGTATCAGAGGAAATGAATGTTCTTTCTATTTTTAAATGAAAAGTGAGGGCGGCAATGAGTCAGCATGTTTCATGCCTGACCATGCTTGATCCTCAGTCAACTTTGCTCTCCACAACAAGAGCTTTTTTACATGACCAATTACCTGTTTTGAGGCTGGGACTGAACTCTCTGCTAGTCCTGGGAGGCTGGCAGGCCTCCGGGGCTGTCTGTGCTGGAAGGGTTCGATACTGAGGAGTCAACTCTTCATCACCAGAGAAGCTCCTCCGTACCCCACCTGTCATGGGGACGCTCGACAAACTGACAGGCTTCTTCCCAACTGGTATCTTCCTCTCTAAACATCAAGTCAAACTAAAGTAAAACACTTAGATCAAAGTGCATTAAGGCAACTCAAGACTAAGCACTCACTGAGAACAGCCTCCACTTGATGCTCATGGACAGCTCTGTATGTGTCCAAATCTTCATTGACTAAAGTCAAGGAAATTCTCTTGGAAGGCAGGATGGTGGCACAGCCATAAGATTCTATGAGACATCCTCCAAGCACAACACATTTTGAGTAATCACCTTAATTTACATCTCTTATAAAGGGTTAATGAACTAACTGATTTGGGGAAATGGCCATAAAAGCACATTTGTTAGTGGAAAATGATAATTTTATATTGTTAATTTAACCTTTGATTTTTCTACTGTAATCATTAAAGGACCAGGTGCTAATTTATGTATAAAATCTGCAAACCGAGGATATATCCAGATATGATAAAGTCATTCCAAGTAAACTGATGCCTTGTTCAGCAGAGAGCTTCTCTGCTTGATATCTGTAAGCACTTGCCCCTTGAACAGTGCTGTGGCAGAGCCAGGGCTCACAGGGTCACAGTGTGGGAACTTTCTGATTAGTAGGGATGGCCAACATCCTCACAATCCCTTGTTCTCTCTGAGCTTAGCTGCAATCCTCACGGAGCAGGGGAGAGGGGAGATGGATTTTCCAGGCAGCGATATATTGTTAAGAGCTATTTCTGTGGTAATGCAAAGTATTTTGGGGTGACTTGGTCTAGAAAGGGCAATAAAGATCCATTAGCTTTTCAAACGACCAGCTCCTGGTGGAGATGAAAACTGTTAGAACTAGTTTATTGATATGGATTTTTGGACATGTGTGTGTGCACGTGTGTGTGGGGGGGGTGGCTATAGGGATTATCATGCTGAGCATCTGCACTTCAAAATTTACCACTGCCCTTGATAAACATACAGTACCTACTTGACCAGACCTGAGCAGTTATTCCACAAAAAATGTGGAACCACCACTCAAGGATCATAAGGCAAGTACTTTCAAAATTACTTAACCCAGAGCAGCTGTGTTTACCAAGTAACTCTTTTGTAAGTGAAAGTCTTACCTGTGAATTTGTGCTTCAGTAGGTGGTAGAAGAGAGTTTTGCTCTACTGGATGCCATCTTCCCTCCCCCAACTTGACTCAGAAGGCAGAACTGATCACTCCATAATTCTGGGAGACAACATCTCCCAGGTCACAAATGGGTATGCAAATAAAAATGTGCAGCAGCAATTATAACACACTAATATGGTAACAACAACAAAAGAATACCATGTGGGCATTCTTAAAAGTCCTTCACTAAAACCCAATTTATGGAAAAAATCGTGGGGAACCAAGAAGTGGTGGTGGTCAAGAATACCCTCCCACCTACTTTGAGCAGGGGGATTCATAGGGAATGCCTTCCCCATTTAGAGCAGGCTTCTCCAACCTGGTGCCCTCCATATATTTTGGACTACAATTCCAAGCATTCCTGACCATTAGCTACTCTGGTTGGGGATGGCAGGAACTGAACTCCAAAACATCTGAAGGGCACCAGGTTGCAGAAGGCTGACCTAGAGTGTGGCAAGTGGGCTTTCAACCCCCAGGGTATATAACAGCAGTACTTCTCTGGAATGTGTGCCACTTTATAGCACTTTTAGCAAGTCTACATTCTTGGCAGTATTCTTCATACCAATGCAGCCTCTGTCAAGGTGAAAAATACCCACCTTAGAGAGCAATCCTATGGCCCCTAGACAAAGTCTGGGGCCCCATAGGATTGTTCAGATTCCCAACCCCAAAGTCACAGACAGGGCTATGACCTCAGAGCTGGGAATTGGAGGTCCCTGCACCCTCCCCCTTGCAGCTGGCATGGAGAGAACCGTGCCACCTGCTTCTACAAGCTTGCAAATGCAAGCTCACAGAGGGAAAGGGAACCATTTTGGGAGCAGGGAGGGGACTGGGGAAGCAGACATACAAGCTATCCCCAGCCTTTCCCAGCCTTTGTCCCTCCCCCTCCAAAATGCGTCAGCTAGATGGGAGAAAACGCCCACCTAGCTAAAATACAGAGCAGCTCGGAGTGCAGAAGCAAAGATCACCTCTGCACTCCTCCCGCTCTGCATAGGATTCCTGTCAGCCTATGAATTTGGAGGCTGATGGGAATCCTGATAGGATTGCGCCCTTACAGTGCTTGAGCCCCTTGTCCTTTGGAAACTAACATTCTACCTAAATAAAAATGTGGGCCTTGAGGGTCTTTGTTTATCAAGTTTATGTCATTTGGCCTCCCCTGGGAGGTTAAGGAGAAAAATATTAGCTACAGAGATGTGTAGAACACTATCTCATGCTTGCTGAAATCTTGCATTCTCTCCGCACACCCAGTAAAGGGCTGAAGCAGATGAGATATTCTTGTGTGAATACTTAAATAGCAGCTCCAGGGACCCCTGATCTGGATCACATGACAGAACATGGAATGAGAACTGGTAGGTCAAAAAAAAAAACAACTACATACCCAGAGGGGTGTTGCTTTTAAGCTTTAGTTTCAGAATGGACCTGGGGGGTGGGGGAGCAGAATTCCATCCTCTCTCTTATGGAAGAATGTGCATGCGCAGAAACACAAGGAGAAAGAACTTCTTGACTGCTTTTTCAATGAAGGAGGTATGCGTTCTATAACAAATTTTGGGACATTCTGCACTGTATACTATGTAATGCATGTAAAGGCTTATCGCTTCATTACGGATGCCTCTGATGAGGGGTCACCTGTAGTCCAAAGTGCACTGGGGTTTTGGGGTGGATTGCTCCCCACCCCACCCTGTCAACAAGCGTGAATAAAACTTCAAGGAGTTGGGTCTGGAAGATGTCAGTCTTGAAATCTAAAGACTACTGATAATTACTTGAACTTTATTGCAGCCAGGGAACAGGGCTCCTAGGACAATCGTGATCTAGACCTGTCTGCCCTGAGCATCTTTCCCTACCAGGCTCCACATCTGGAATTGTTTGTGACCTCTGAACCCTTTATTCTACCTCCAGAGGTCAACAGTGTTAACCCACTTCAGGAATGGGGTAAACAGATATATCCCCTATCTAGGAGATTCCACCTAAGCATGGACGTATTCCCCCTATTCCTGAAGTGGCTTCTCCTGAGATGAGCAACTTGACAGGCTTTAAGTCCAGGGTGGGGAACCTGTGGTTCTCCAGATGCTGAACTACAACTCCCATCATCTGACCACTGGGCATGTTGTCCAGGACAAATGGGAGCTGTACAACAACCTTTGGAGGGCTGCAGGTTCCCACCCCTGCCGTAAGTGTGAGCCCTAGCTTCCTCATGGGCATCCACCTTGTCCCGCTGTTCCATGTTGGTTGTGCACATGGCTGTGTTGCTAGCAGCCCTTTTCTCACCTGGACAGAAGCGGAGCCACTGCTGCCTTTTATTCACTACTGAAAGGGAAGCAGTGCTTCTCCTCACTTACTAGTCTCAAGGCACTAGCTTCCAAAATTGTTCTGGGTATATGGAACTGTGTGTGTGTGTGTGTGTGTGTGTGTGAGAGAGAGAGAGAGAGAGAGAGAGAGAGAGATACACACACACACACACACTTACTTCCTTTCTTTGGGCACCTCAGTGTGGGACAACAAGCAAGTAGTTGCTTTTTTACTCCTTCCATCCTGCCTAGGGACAGGGAGTGCGGAGAAAGGAGAAAGCAGTGACCTCTTTTACCTGCCTGCTGCAACCTCACAAACCCTGCTTCATTGATCAGGAAGTCAGGGTCAGCCTGGGAGATGCCACCTCACAAGCTGACTGACAGATCAGCTCTGCTTTCTGAGCCAGAGGGTATCCCAAAGAGCAGGATACCCTCCTTCCAATTGATAACAGCATTTCAACACAAAACATTCTCGTTGTATACTTGATTGGCTCATACAAATTAAATTTTGTCTACCGTAGAGACATGGATAGTATAAGAAGCAGCCTTAATCGTTGTCACCCAAGATAGTTACTGTTTTGGGGTCAGCCTAAAGAACACATAAACCATACATGAAGCGCACTGTATTTGTTATAAATCTTTCAAACAAATACCATTCAGAACATTTCAGTCTGCACCGAAAATGTCAAACTGGCATATTACAGAAAAGTGCATAACTGTGATACACTGGTTTCTTCTGTAGGCTATTCGATGCCACCATAGTCAAGCACTATAATTTATGGAAATCCTGAACTCATCACACTGTATGCACCAAACTATCAGTTCCCCAAGTAAGCCAAACTACCATTGGAAGAAAGTGTGAATTCCAATACAATGGAGAAAAGTTATTGTATTTTAGTTGTTGTACACCTCTTTGGTAGTAGTAGAAGCTACTGTCTTGTATTTATCCAGCTGCCTTGATTCACAGCTTCCTAATGTCAAACATAGGACTTTTGTCTTGGTTCTGCTTTATGAGTGTCCATCCTGTCCAGTCAAGGCAAACTATAAGGCAACCCTTTAAAACTTCAAAATTATATCATCACATTATAAAGCCTAGAAATGTTGGTAATATTCCTATTCATAATACTCAAAATCAAGCTGTGTTTTCCAGGTAGATTTTTTTTAACATAATTTCTTCCAATATATAGCACATTTCCATTTAAAAAATAAGGCTATTTTTGCAACTCTAATCACCAATAAGAGTCAAAACAAGAAATCATTCTACAGTACAACTAGCCAGAATAGTTGCTCCCATCTCCAACTTCATATACAGAGGTAGATTGATAGGTAACTGAAAGGGAAATTCTCAAAGTGCACGTCAATATTATGGGGTAGGTTTTGCCACTTGTAAGATGTATTTTCCACCTAAGTCATATATGCAGTTTAAAAAAAAAATGGGGTCAGCTCAAAGGAAAGAATTGTAACGTGACAGAGTAAAGCAAGCAACAAAGAGGCTGAAATAAGACAGCCTATTGTTGCATTAAAATCTGCATATAACAGATTTGGATGAAAATGTTAAGGATTAAACTCAACTTCTTTAAATAAAGGGTGGAGCCAAGGAAGACGCTGTGGAGAAATGAAAAGTGGGAATGTCACTTCTAATAATTTGGTGTTTGAGCCTTTAGAACAAATAGATTTCCTACCATAAAAAGCAGAAATTTTCAATTTCCAAATAGATTATTCACATTTTAAAGATGCCATCAGATGTTCAGATTTCAAAATCCACAGACATGCAGGATTTCTATACTCCTTGCCAGAGGAACTAGCCACTCATGGATATGTGAAGACACTCCATATATGCCTTATATTATATGGCACCAACCAGGCTGCCAAACCATGATGGATTAAGTAAAAAAAAGCTTTACTTTTTTAAAGTGATTTTCAAACTATAAGCAGCCTACTAAAAAGTATTAAAAATAAACACGTTGCCTCTTCCCCCGCCCAAAAGGAGCCAAGGCGTTCAACCAATGTGCCACCAGCTAGAAAGAACGGAGCGGGATGAGCCTTCTCCCTCTTTAGAGACACACAGTCACAGTCCGAGGCTGAGTTATGAGGGGGTTGCCAGTGCTTTCTGGAGTGTTCAAAGTAGTGCAATGCCAGATGGTGGAGGTGGGTGGCAGTCACCCATAACTGGGAGCATATGAGGCCACTCAAAGAATATACCAGTTCCCCTGTGTTCACAAGCTACAAATACTTTCTAGTCTTAATGCTGCCAATGCCCTTGTTACAAAATTCCTTACTAACTTGTCCCCTTGGGCTATCTAGTATTGATTTAACCTAGCTGACCGCATTCCCCTATATACACCAAATCGACCCCTGAGTTCTTCCAAGGAAGAGTTCTGGGTTGTTCCATGACCAACAGTGTACCATCAGGTAATGGTACATAAGCAGGCCTTCTCAGTCCTGGCACCCACCCTCTGGAACATTCTGGTAGTAGCAAGCTTCAAACGGCTCTGAAAAAGGCATTTGTTCACCCAGGCTTTCCCTTACTTTTAATCAGTTGTGACACTGCTCTATTTTATGGCTTTGTCGTAATGTTTTATGGTATGTATTGTTTTATAGTGTCTTTATATTGTATTGTATGCATTTTTATGTAAACTACTTGGAAATCCTAGGATGTCATGAGGTACAGAAGCAGTTGCCTGGAAGTCATACGATGTAAACTCTTGCTATTATTAACAAGTATGTGAGTTTTGATTTTGTTACCTAGCAGAGAGGGGAACACATTCTGAGCATGCCTGGAGTGTACCATTCTCTTACTAGTACAATACTGAGTGTAAAAAAAAAGTTACCGAGGCTCAGCCCTGATACCAAGTTCTGGATATAGCGTGCAACTATATCCAGCAAGAAGTGCTCCAACTGCACTCATGGAATATAGTTATTCAGCTTCGCCATCTCCAACAGGATAAACTGTATCTCTTCCTAAGCTGATGAAGGTGTTCCCCTGACAGACTCTACAGTTAAGTAAGTTGTCCTAATATCCAACCCATCTTTTAGAAATTTACATTCACTGGGTTGTATCTAACCATGTCATTCTGTTAGCACAAATGGTGCAGCGCTAGCGCTCAGCAAGTTCCAAACTATGCGTAAGCGGAGGCTCCAACCAAGGTTCCACTTTGCAAACCAAGGATCTGTCACTGGTTGCACAACTGGTCAGCTAGTTCTCACACAACAGGAAAAGACAGCAGAGCTCTGCCAGCACAGCAAGAACAATGTAGTGTTCTTCCGCTAACACTACACTGAATTTAGACCACAGCCTTAGGCACTCTCTAGACATCATGACAGTGGCCTTGGAGCTGTGTTTCTATGAGTTCTTTCCACAGCACTGCTGTAATTTTTAAATGCCTGCTACTATATGGGTGGGGCCAATCATGCAGATCCTTACGGCACAGATTTGTTGCCCCGTCCTGTTTACAGATCCTGGCAAGTAAACCGACAGTAAATAGCAGTTCCTTCTTTCAGCTGCAACAACTGATTGTTTGACTAAATGGCGATGAGGAAGGGAGGAGCCAAAGGGGTAAGAAGGGCGCATGTGGCCCTGTGTCTCGTTCCTGGCTGCTAAACTAAGGCTTATCAAGCTTAGGGAATTAACCATCCAAACCAGGCCAGTGGATTTCAGGAGTAAACATGAATAGGAATTTCAGTTCAATTCAAAATAAGCTTTACTGCCTAAAAGTAGACTTAAAATGCCATGAAGACTGAGCCATTAAGAAAAATTTAACAGCCCCACTTTAATGTGTGCCTATCGAAAATGTGGTTTTTAAATTAAAATCTCATTTGGCAAGCATAAAGTATGATTTCATAACACTTTCCTAGGCAAGGGGGTCTTTCCAATATTCTTTAGACCCTTCATAGTTATGACTCCAAATATTAATCTTGTCAGCCTCTGTATACCACAAAAAAACAGTTCACTTTAAGATGATATACCAGCATGAAGACTAAATGGATCAATATATAAAGTATGCTAAACTTAAACCGTATCATAGCCAACACAAGCAAGAAAACACTCAACGTTCTCTTCTACCCTCCCTCTTCAAAAGATACTTTCTTCAACCAATTTCTGTGCTAATCCTCACCCCAACCTGCCATTCTTTCTATAACTGATGATTTTCCTACTTTAGCCTGAAGGTAGTTCCATGTGAAGTTGAAGAGACAGCTCTATTTTGTAATTCTATCAAGATGGCTCAATGAACTATATCATCCATCTTATCTTTTTGAACAGAGTATTATTACCCACTCTCCTCATTCTGGCAAGAAAAATATTTGTACATAAGGATAGAAAACTGAACATCAAGATTTCAAATAAAGTGGGAATTTTCACAGTTTTCTAAAACTTCTAAAATCCTATGTACATTTCTAATAGGAGGGTAAAAACAAATGACTTTGTTACCCACTTTTTTTGTGTCCTTTATACTGTTGTGACTTAGACTTTTTCTTCTGCTTTGATGAACTTGACTGGTTATCTCTTGATGCTGAAATATATATTTGAAAAAAGAAAATTCTGCTTTAGCTTGTATTAGGAAATACACTTCTCCATGAAACTAAAGTGAGAATGCAGGCATAATGGAAACCTCTATAGGTGAAATGTCCTGTGTACAGAAGCCCTCTGTGAAACAATGACATGCCTAGTGAAATTGTGGACAATCTCTCCATTGTTTTTAATGATGCATGAGAACAGTTGTAACCACAACAAAGAGAAAAAAGAAAGGTGGGCTTGGGACGGTTGAATACCACCACTGAGAAGGCCCTCTTCCTTGTTGGTGCCTTCTGAGCTTCCCTTGGTGGAGGCACTAGGAGAAGGACCTTAGATGTTGAACACAGAGTACAGGTAGGTTCATTTCAGGAGAGGTGTGCTGTCAGGTATTGCGGTCCCAAGCCGTGTAGGGCTTTATAGGTTAAAACCAGCACCTTGAATTGAGCTTGGAAGCATATAGGCAGCCAGTACAAATGGGCCAGAATCGGTCTTACATGTGCGGACCTTATAGTCTCAGTTATCCATCTGGCAGCTGCATTTTGCATGAGCTGCAGCTTCCGAACAATCTTCAAAGGCAGCCCCATGCAGAGCGAATTGCAGTATTCTAACTTGGAGGTTACCAGAGCATAGAGAACTGAAGCCAGGTTATCCCTGTCCAGATAGAGGAGTAGCTGGGCCACCAACCAAAGTTGGTAGAAAGCACTCCATGCCACTGAGGTCACCTGAGCCTCAAGCGACAAGGATGGTTCCAGGAGGACCCCCAAGCTACAGACCTGCTCCTTCAGGGGGAGTGCCACCCCATCCAGAACAGGTTGAACACCCTCCATCCTGTCAGCAGAACCACACACCAGCAGCATCTCAGCCTTATCTGGATTGAGCTTCAGTTTATTAGCCCTCATCCAGTTCATTGTCACAGCCAGGCACTGATTCAGCACATCAACAGCCTCATCTGGTGAGGATGAAAAGGAGAAATAGAATTGTGAGTCATCAGCATACTGATGACAGCACACTCCAAAACTCCGGATGACCGCACTCAACCATTTCATGTAGATGTTGAACAGCACGGGGGACAAAACTGACCCCTGTGGAACCCCGTATTGGAGAATCCAGGGGGCTGAGCAGTGTTCCCCAAGCACCACCTTCTGGAGCCAACTCTCCAAGTAGGAGCAAAACCACTGTAATGCAGTGCCTCCCATTCCCAGCTCAGAGCATCGTCCCAGAAGGATACCATGGTTGATGGTATCAAAAGCCACGGACAGATCAAGGAGAATCAACAGGGTCACACTCCCCGTTTTTCTCCTGACACAGGTCATCATACAGGGCAACCAAGGCTGTTTCTGTGCCAAAACCTAGCCTGAACCCCTACTGAAATGGTTCCAGATAATCAGTCCCATCCAAGAGTGTCTGGAGCTGGCTTGCAACCACCCGTTCAAGGATCTTGCCCAGGAATGATCATTTGCAACTGGCCTATAATTATTAAGGTTTTCTGGGTCTAGGGAGGATTTCTTCAGGAGTGGTCTAACCACCGCCTCCTTCAGGCGGCCCGGGACCACTCCATCTCGCAAGGAGGCATTAATCGCCTCCCTAGCCCAGTTGGCTATTCCCTCCCTGCTGGTTTTTATTAGCCAAGAGGGGCAAGGATCCAATATGGAAGTGGATGCACAAACCTGTCCAAGCACCTTGTCCATGTCCTCAAGCTGAATCAACTAAAACTCATCCAAGAAAACTGGACATGACTATGCTCTGGATACGTCACCAGATTCTCCTGCAGTAACACTGGAGTCTAAGTCCCAGCAGATGCAAGAGATTTTATCTGGAAGTGCCTAGCCAGTGCATTACAGCAGGCCTCAGATGGTTCCATAGTGTCCTTAGGGCCAGAACATAAAAGGCCCTGGACAACCCTAAAAAGCTCCACTGGGCGGCGTATGATACTAGAAAGTTGAAACTGAAGAGACAGTTTAGTTCAGATCAGTGTGTGAAATTCAATACCTCCTCCCTATTATCCCATTCTTACCTCAGTCCTCTGCCTCCTACTCCTTTGGGTTTCCATTTCTCAATACATTGCCTATTCTATATCTTTATTTCAACTACCTTACCTGTGATTTCCCCACTCTTTAGCTTCCCTGCTCCCCAGAATCTTTTTCCAGCCCACAGCCTCCTCAATGGTCTTGGGAGGATTTGTTGACCATCATGAATAAGGTTTTATACTGAAACAATTATTCTTGAAGAAATAATAAGGAAGTCTATGTTGGGTCTGTTGGTGAAACCTCAGATACTAATTGGCTCAGCTGCTGCAATGGCATGGGATATTCAGGAACATTCTGACTACAAAGAACAAAGCTACCACAAAGTAGCAAGAACTGAGATATGGGAGCCTGAGGTGAAGGAAAAGGAACTAGGGTGAGTGTTTGAATCACAGGGCAGTCAGGAGGTGGTACCCTCCCCCCACCCCCCAGGCCAAGGGAGGACATTAGCTGAAATGTACATGTCCTGTGGTGGGACTTAAGGTCTGTAGCAGCTGTCTGCTTATTGGAAGTGGGGACAGGTACATTAGGGTAGTTGGATAAAGGAAAGTGGGCAAAGTAAGATGAGCTGAAGAACAGGACTTGAGGAAACAGTGCGTGGAGGAGGCAGAGCTGAATAAGAGAAATATCAAGAAGTAAGCAAAACCTCACATAGGGCCTTATGACATGAGAGATTATACACTATTGGGAGGAAGTAAATAATACGGGGCGGACAACTGCACCTGGTCTAGCCACTGTTTTGTACTTGGTTCCAGAAGGTGGGCCTTGGGGTTCTATTTAAAGACAAAGAAGTAGACCCCACAACCTTGATGTCTGCCCACCTCACCTGATCTGTTGTGCAATGCTTTTAACGGGGGGCGATATTTATACCATCAAAGCAGTTTTTTTAATTCAGAACACCAACATCACACTAATCCAAGCTGGTATTTAGATTTTTTTACCTGTCATGCTATTTACTAACCAGAAAGTTACAGCAAGCTCAGAACTGAGTGATAGCAAAGCACTCTCGGTCTATGTTAAAGCATATATGCAAAATCACTAGAAAGGCAAGTCTGTGTACAGCACATGTCTGATTTACAGAGCAGTCGGGGTGGTAGACCCTCAGTACAAGTACAGACTTGTCTTTTTTCTCAATTATAATGTGTCATATTAAAAGCAACAACTTCCTTTTCCTTTTGGCTTCCAAATGTCTGTAAGCATCAGACAAAACTGCGCTGTAGTCATACAACATTCAAACACCATGAAAACTGTTGACTACAGAGTAGAACAGATTAGATCTATGAACTCTGAAGTATTAAATGAAGGTTTTGATGAAAATCCAATAATAGAAACAAAGATTGGGTGAGGGGAGGTAGGGGACAACCATCTAGAGATATTTTAAAGTAGAGAGCAGTGTACAAATCTATTAAATAGATTTACCATAGGGAATCTCCTACATTTCAGCTATAGAAGGTTCCAAAGAACTCAAGGGCCACTTACATTGTGATGCAGGAGGCTGTAGTTGGTAACTAGTTAGCTGACACCATCCTACAGGATACAGGTCAGGAGATTCACAATCTACCCATTGATCATATTCATCTTCCCAGCCATCAAAATGTATCCTCAACAGACGATGGATAATGCGTGTTACTGTGGCCACACATACTAGACGAGGTTCCATGAGATCCACAGCTTCCAGTTTCATTGTGACATGAAACCCATGGTTGGGAACTTCCTGGAAGAGGGAAGCAGGACAATCACATCACGCTGTGTGTGAAAATCAAAGCTTTGCTATTAAAAACATGCAAAATTGCATTTCCTGCAAGCCCTGTATTAACAACTTCTCTCCCCTCCACACCGACTTCCAGTATATTATCTTAAGTTTGTGGGTACTCTTACCCCACTGACACTAGATATGTAGTAACACATGGCCAAGCACAACACTGGGTTAAAAATCTCCCAGAACCTGCTACATGGTGCAAACATTTTCCAGAACCTGCTACTCATACCCTTATTTCAATCTGGATGTGGTTTGGGAGATCCTAAGTAGAGATAAATCTGGTACTGCACTCTGGAGGATAGGATAATGAGAGAAGTGGGGGAATGGGGCAAAAGTACATGCATGTGCATTAGGGAGAAAAATAGTCTTAAGCAAATCTCAGAGAGAAAAAAAGCATCTCCAAAAGGTTCCATTGTCTGGGGTAAGCATCTGTTCCCAGTTTGTGACAACCAGTCCCTTTTCTCAGGATCTCCATTATATTCATTCCTCCACATATCATTCCCTCCTTCATCTACTTCCTTCATCTCTCCTCTTGCTGTACAATCCACACCATATCCCCAAACTGCAAAGCTTTTGGAAACTAAGGTATGTGCTTCAGAATAAAACTAAACAAGCTTCAAAAAAATTAAACATCTGTTTTGTAAAATTAACTCGGGGCAATCCTATGCACATTTAGACAGAAAAAAAACCCTACAACTCCCAGGATGGATGGCTCAGGAATGCTGGGAGTTATAGGACTTTTTTCTGTCTAAACTTGCCTAGGATTGTGTATTAAGTTTATGCAAAATACAACTTGCATAAACTACACAAAATATCTGACTTTCAGTGCTGTATACCCACAAAGAAAAAGGGGTACAAAAATGGCATAACCACTATATTCAATCTGTGATATTTCTGGTCCCAACAAAAGGTATTCTTATAGCATTAAAGTAGCATGATTCACATGCCAGAGCAAGCACACTGCAATTTACTCTCCTTCATGACAGTCTTAAATCTACATCCCAAGTTAGAAACCAAAGGTCTCTGACTCTCTTTTCTAGTTTTATTTAAGCTGCTTTCCATAACAACAACACATGCAAACATTTTCCAGATAGCTGTGGGGGCAGCAAAGGAATTAAGAACCTGCAATGCAGCACAGGTTGCCATGTCATCCAAACCCGGCACAGTGTGCACTGGGGGTGGCTTCTTACTAACACCACAACCACTACTACAAGCCATGGGTTGTGACGTGGGTAAGAAGCCACCCCACCGCGCACCACGCCAACTTCAGACAACGAAGCATTTTGTGCCGCACTGTGGGTAATTATGCAAATTGCGGGCGTGGAGGCAGAAGCCATGATGGCTTCTTTCACCCCCACGATCGCCTGAACCTGGTCAAAGTGTAGTTATATCACAAATCTAAAACATTCTGGTTTGTATGCTTACCTTGTTAAAGAGCTTCACAGGGGCTGCTACAGAACCCATTTCCCTGAGGTAGTCAAACCATTTGAAAGGTAGTTTTGCATAACCTACAAGTTAATAGTTATTATGTAATAGCATCACAAAACAATATACATCTCTAGAGCATTGTGATAACAGTGGAAGGGCAGGGTAGACATACATACATACATACATACATACAGATATAGATCGCTGCCCCATAATACGAGTTCTCTGAGTAGTTCACAAAACAAATAAAACATTAACAAATAATGTAAACCAAAAACTATTAAAACTAAAAACCATAATTAAAAAGACAGATTTTAAGTGGAGAGATGCAGATGTAAGTTATTTAAAAGGCCTGGATTAATTTAAAAAAGGCTTCACCTGGCTCTGACAAGACCATGGCACTAGGAAAAACCTATCTGGGAATACTATTCTATAGCAGGGGTACCACTACCAAAAAGACACTCTTTCTAGAGGTTACCCACCTCCAGGATCAGCCTTACCTCTAGGCAGAGTGAGGCAGCCACTGGAGATGCTGGGGTGCCCAGCAGCAAAGAGGTTTTCCAGGACAGAGCTGTATGCACACACCACGTAGCCTGCCTGCACCTGCTAAGCTAACTTGTGATGAAGGATGCTGTGCTATCACCAGTGCTGAAGTAAGATTCAACTGCCACTCCAGTCAGGTTCTGTACACAGAATGTGTGTGGGGGTGGGTGGGCCATCACCTTGTCCTTTACCTCAGACAGAAGCAAGTCTTGGACCAGGCTTGCCCACCTCACTTTACTTGGCAGATCACACTGAAGAAGATCTTAAGGTTTGGGTAGGTATATATGAAGCTCCTTTATCCTGAATGAGATGATTAGTCTACCTAGAGCAGTATTGTCTCCTCTGACTGCCGGTACATCTAAACGTTTTCAGGTGGAGGTCTTTTTTTGGCTATCAGAGATAATTTTTCCTGGAGATACTAGTGAGCCTAGCACCTTGTGCATCCAAAAGTCCTGCCTAAAACCCTAGAGAGACACTGAGTGTGGACAATACTGGGCTAGTTGGAACAATCGTCTGATGCAGTATAGGGCAGCTTCCAAAGTTCCTGTTTTCATTGGATGACCCTGAACCCAGCTGGTTGGAGACTTAAACCACAGAAGTAATCAACCTGATTGAGCAGAAGATATGCTATTACTGGGCTAGTCTTGCCTAGAAAGTAAGTAGAAAGCTTTGCTGTTTTTATTATTGCAGCAGTTTATATTATGCGAGTTTTTCTGTTGTATACTGCCTTGGTAAGGCTCCTGCCCTGAAAGGCAGTAAGAAATATTTTTCATAAAATTAATTTAAAATGTACTTTGAGGAGATCATAGATATGGAAGAGATAGCAGTAGCGCACCTAGCCCCAATCCTTTGCCCCATCCACACAATTCCTGCAAGTGGCATGGGAATTCCCCCACTCTTTCCTCTGCACTGACTGAAAAGCTCCTGGAGGAAGCAAGACTGAGAAAGAAGGTGGCATGCCTAAGCCAAGCCTGCTCAATGGCCACAGTCAAGCAGACAATAAGGAAACACTGTTTTCTGCTAAACTATTATTGGCTACGCAACTTCAAACTAGTGTGTGAACTGATGTGGAGGAAAGGATATGTATTTTGCAAACAAGCTTAAGGACTAGATTATTTCACACAATACTGCTGGCAAAATATGGATATATTTATGGATAGGAAAGTATGAATACCTCGGGGTGGAGTTAGTTCTATCATGTTAATTTCACAGAAACCAACAGGGAATATAGAAGGGGAGGTGGCATGGTAACAAAACCAGTCAGAGCCATCTGCTGCCTCAGAGCCATCAATTCCAATCATAAGATATCCATCTGCTAATACCTAGATAAACAAAACAAATAGAATTTAAGGTTTAGAAGTTAAACACAAAGCAATGCAAGCAGGAATAAGCCAGGAAGTGAAGAGTAATAAGCAAAAGGTTCAAGTAGAACTCAGCTGTGTAGATAACATACATTGCCAAATTCAAATGGCTAAGGCAAACAATGAAATGGTCCATAAGATTTGTGAATTATAAAAATTATGACTGGAACATATGTAATGCTCCTGGCCCCTTAAACATGATTAAGAGTGTAGAAGCAGGCTATGGGAGTGCACTCCTTCTCTCCTCCACTGGTGAAAGTTCGCCTCATTAGTCTTAACCATGGTTAACTTTAACCAGGGTTCATTATAGAATAAGGATTCAAAGCAGAGGTTTAAAGACAGTTTTAAATCCTAGTTAATAGTGAGCCTTGGTTAGCATTAATTGTGGTTAAGCTCTGTACTGATATAAGCTTTAACAATGGTTAAAATTGGCAGGGGAAGGATAAGGGAGTGTGCAATTCCACAGCCCAATCCCAAAACCATGTGTAAAGTCATTGGGAGTATTACACGTGCACTGGTGGTTGCCAGGGAACAATTGTGCTGGGTGTCCCCTAAGTTACCAATTATAATTATATTCTAGTGCTAGTGTTGAAAGAGACATGTTAAAGGGTCAAGCTTCCTTTAAGAGTTGCATCTCAAATACTAAATGTAGCAGACTGGCTTGAGTATAATATCTGTACTTTTGAACTGGCTCTAAACTGGGCTTTACAAGGCTGCATGTATAATTCACAGACTAATTTCTAGTTCAGTTCTTTGGTTTGAACAGTCAGACTTGGTTTGTATGATTGCTGCAGCTTAAACAAGCCATGCTGACTTGTTTAAGCCATGGCGCATGCCAGCACATGCCATTTGCCTAATTACCCGCCTAGGCATGGCTTGTTATGTCATCTAAACCCAGGTGGCATGGCTTGTTGGAGGGGGAATCAACCCTGAAATAACCCAACAGTCCATGAGTTTTTGGAGGTTTGCTTCCCCCTCCAACAAGTCACGCCACCTGGGTTCAGATGACACAACAAGCCAAACCTGGGCAGGTAACTAGGGAAATGGTACCCAACATACACGATGGTTTGTTTGAGCCACAGTGATCATGCAAAGTGGGCCTAAATGTTAAGAAACTGGCCAAGACCAGTCATGTAGTATTATCAACCCAGGAACACTTTTGTAATGCAAACATGGAATTAGTCTGATACTAGGTAGAATGCAGGATATTTAACAAATTTAAATAAATTAGACTTTGAACAAATTGGTTGATTTTCGCTGCAGTGTGAATGTAGGACTAAAATGGTTCTGTGGGCTCCCCTCTCTGCTCCTCCAAAACGTATCTTAATACCTTTACCTTTCTAATTGTTGCCACACATATTGCAGAAAGGTTTAATGGATCTATGGCTTCCAATTTCATCCCCTCCTTGAACCATTCTCCACTTGACTCAGTATCTTTTACCTAAAGAAACCATAGCAAATATCCTTCTGAGGCAACAAGTAGGAGCAATGCAAAGCTATAAAATAAGTATGACCTATAACAACAGCTGGCCAAAACATCTCAAAGCATTATTATTGTACACACCTGATTGTGCCTATACACACACACAGACACACACACACACTTCTCTCTATAATGAAGGATTGCAACATTATCTATTTGAATTGTAGCCCAGCTTCCTACCAAGAAAACGGCACTCAGGGAGGCTTACAATCATAGATAAATAAAAATATGATTAAAATAATACAAATGCTTTAAACACACAATTAAAAACACAGTAACAGAATAAAAACAGCACCACCCCAACAGATCTGCTTACATGCCAAAGGCCTGCTTGAAGAAAAATGTCTTTGACTGCCAGCAGAAGGACAACCACGAGGGAGCCAGCCTAGCCTCTTTTGGCAGAGAATTCCAGAGCCTGGGAGCAGCCACCAAGAAGGCCCTCTCTCTTGCAGCACCACCAAATGGGCTGATACTAAGAAGAACCTCTTCTGAAGATTTAAAAAGCCAGCAGGCTCACATGGGAGTTCTAGTTTTTTTATGGCTGTTTTACCTATTTCTGTGCTGTCTGTTTGGTATTGTATTTTATTCTTTTAAATATTGCATTTTATCTGTTTGTATTTTACTTTTTTAATTGTTGTAATCTGCCTAGAGAACATTGATTAATGGGGCAGATTAAAAATATAGTAAAATAAAAGTGCCATGTAATTGGTCACAATGGGCTATCCACCTCTTCTTCTCACAGGTCAGAGCATACTAGGCCTTTGAACATTACACTTTTGACTAATCTTCTGATATTCCCATGCTGATCAATAATTCCTTACATGATAAATCAAGTGCCATGTAAAACATCAATACCTTAGCAAATAAATGTGGGGGTGCATCAAAGTGAGAGTCCTGTTTCTTGGCGATATCTGAAGAGGGAAAAAAGAAGACTAAGACTTCTACTTCTTTTCTACTTCAAATATATAATCCCTTTAAAATATTAATGGCCCAATGCTTACAATGAAGCCTACTGAAACAAAAAATATTAATCCCAGTCTCATTTTGAGAGCTGAGGTGAACAACAGTGTGGTATGTTAGTGTGCAGGAAACAAGCATGTCATTCAATAAAACTTGTCCACATTTAAGTTACCTTTATTTAAGAAGATAAATATGATGCTATTCACTCAGCACCATCTTTGCCAGGTGAGCTTACCAGATCTTTTGAATCGATGTCCTATACTTCGAGACCAACCAATGGGATGAATGAGTGGGCTATACATATGGCACCAGAAGTCGTCTGTTTTGTCTTCACTTTCTTCATACACTAATCTTAGCCTGCCTCCAATTATGCTGTCTACGATTGCTACCCGTGTTCGGCAGAGATGTGTTTTATCAACAACTTCTACTCTCATAGAAGGCTTGAAAGGATACTGCATGCTTTCCGACACCTGAAAACAAGTGATTGTGTAGCATTAACATACATGCATCTCCAAATGGAATATTCTACATTATTTTCATACAATAATAGTCATGTGAATTTGCTACTACCCACAAGAATGTTCATATATTAACTTTGCTTTCAGAGATTCCAATAGTAAGACGTTCATCACAGTAATTATTTATTTTTTGTATATATGGACTACTGCTAAAACTGCACTAGCTCCTAATTCATTTCTAAACACATTTGAAAGTAAAGTTAACCTCTAAAGCTGGTGTGGGCAATACGCAGTCCACAAGCCACAGGTAGCCCCCACTGCTCCCCGCCACCACACCGCCAAAATTAATGGGGGCAAAAAATGTGGGTTTTGCTGCTGAATTTCAGTGGCAAATTACTATGAAAGGGTAAAAGGGCCACATTTAGCTTGAAAACAAGTTATAGTTGTTCTTTTTACCCCTATGTAGCAGTTTGGTGCTGAACTTTGGCAGCAAATCACTGATTTTTGTGCCAGGGTGGGGAGAGGAGTGTATCCCACAATGGGGATGGAAAGCGGCCCCTGGACCCCCTGAAGTTGCCCACCCCTGCTTTAAATCCTGATTTGGCAGTCTTGGTGTAGTTTGCCTTAGGTGCACGTCTCCTTTGAGTCCCCTGTCCCCTGCAAATCTGCACCAAGATCGGAAATTGTCAGGAGTGCCCTAGCTGCCTCTTACAGTCCCCTCCAATAGCCAACTCAAGAAACAGACGAAACAGATTCTTTCCAAGGCTTTACTCCTTTTACAACTTAATGACTCTTTCAGATGCTAATCACCAGCAACTAAGCAAGGAACTGAACTGGGGTAGTTAGTAGAGTAGCCTAAGCTCCAGGTAAGGCAGTTGGTCCTCGTTTGAAGAAGGGCAGGAAGACTCTGAACTTATGGGCTATGGAGAGGTCCTCCCTCTTACCCTTGGGTCCCCAGGACGTGACCGTTGTTTTAGTGCCAAGTGAGCAGAGCACCTCCTCTTGGCGCCCTCCATCTGGTGCTGCTCCCTGCGTCTGCGCCGAGTGTCCAGCAAGACCCCCTCCCCTGCTCTCTCACTGCCAGGGTCACCATCTCTCTCAGGAATTCAGGCAGGAGGAATCTCTCCCTGCCGCTGTGCCTGTGAGAGAGGAGCGAGCTCCTCTCCCATGGGCTGTTGCTCTTCCTCAGAATCAGAGCTGCTCTGGGGCTCTATGGGCTGTTTCCACCCTGACAGAGATGACCCTGCTCCAAACCTCTTTCTTTATCTAATGTTAGACTGATGGGGCAAGGAGCAGGGCCTTCTCAGTGGTGCCACCCTCATTAAAGAACTCTTTCCAAAATAGCTTGACAAGCTAGCTCTACTTTCACTTTCAGAAAGATTTGTTTAAACATTTAGTAGAGTTTTGGAGAGGGAGGGTTTTTTTTTTTTTTTAACAAGAACCTTTTATATTTTAGTATATAATATGTCATTTTTATTGTTTTCATATTATATTATATTATATTATATTATATTATATTATAAGCTGCCTTGAGGGCTCTGCAGAGCTGTGTGTCAGGATATATATTACAAAAATAAGAACAAACTATATGCTGCTCTGTGGTCAACTCTGCAGGCAAGGCACACACATACACACTCATGCTCTTACTCACATTTTTGGTCAAGTGGTCAATCTTTCTGGGGCCTCAATACCTAAGGGAGCAATCCTATGGCCGCTTGTCAGTGGCTAGATGGCCATAGGATATGTCAGTCTCTGGGAACAGACCTCGGAGCCTGCGCTGCAAGGTTGGTTCCCTGAGAACCAGCCTTCCCCCACTCCCGTGCTGCCTTGCAGGCAGCTCGGAACAGCCCTGCGCTCCGCACTTGGAAGAGGATCACGGAGCCGCAAAAATGGGGTGTTCTGGGGCGGGGAAGGCGGAAATGCTGGTATGATACATCCTATGCGTTGTCTGCCAGCCGCTTCCCCCACTCTGAAATCAGCTGTCTAGCTGCAAACGCAGGGCAGCTGAAGCACAGAAGGGATGATCCCCTCCGTGTTTCTCCTGCCCTGCATTGGATACGTGGTCGCCTCCGAGTTTTGAGGCACCCGCCTATCCCCATAGGATTGCGCCCTAAGCCATTTATTTAATCTACTATACCAGTGCTCATTAAGGCTTAATAGGGCAAGCTGGTTTCATATGGAAGAGAGCCTTTCTCGTATTATGCAATTCTCTACCCCATGAGATCGGAATAAGTTTATTTTTCCTCTTTTCAAATAAAGGTGAAAATCTCATTAATCTACCAGGCTTTGGTTTTTGGTCTGGCTGTTGCTGCTCTTTTGTTGCCAGTATTTAGATGTTAGTTTTTAGTTCTAATCCTGATTTTTAGATATTGGGTTGTATCCAAATGTAGGTGTGTGAAATGGGGATGGTGCAAGGAGACTTCAATCTATATTCCAAACAAATATGTGCACACTAATGGGAGCACCACAGCTTCCTAAGAAGCCCAACATAATAATGGTAATGGGTTCCTAATAAATCCAAGGACTAAAAAACCAATAAATAAGACCTCAGTGCACCGACACAAGCAGGCAGATAGATACGCACTTTAAAGATATACTCTTTAACCTAATTTGGATAGGGAATAGGAAGATGACCATACCTAGATAGTGACAGAAAGAGGGTATTGTCCTCTATTATCTAGTTGAACATGCTGGATATTAATGTCTTTATCTATATAGTATTTTTTATAAAAGACCACTGAAGACGACCCTCAGGGTGAAGCACATTTGGGTTTTACTCTGAATAGCTGATTTTGTTTATACTACATGTTGGCTTTCTGTACATATGTATTGTAGTCATCTTCAGAATTTATAAAAAGTTAACATTGCACTTTTGGAATTCAATTTTGTAGATTTTTACTTGCATTTTCCAATATGCTATATGAGTTACCTTATCCCAATTTTTGCCAGGCAACAACTGGTTGAGATATATTTCCTTTTTAGTCTGTCTTCTTGTAACCAGCCTTACCTTCTGAGAGAAGTCAGGAGGAAGAGTTTTGGCACCAGTGAGTCGTTTCACCAAGAAAGCTTTCCAGTTTGTGTATTTGTGCTGAATGGCTGTCAGTGTTCAGAAAAAAACTAGCATTAGCCATTTAATTGCTTTTAAATAAATATTTGAACTGTGAGACATTGAGTGAGCAACTTCAAAGTTTTCTGACCAGACTTTAGTGGTAATCCAGATGCCTTATCTGTTATGCAGTAGATTCATGATTTTGATAACCCCATGACTGAAGCCCAAGCATCTTCATACACTTAATACATAGTACATGAGATGAATAATTGAAGATCACTGCCAGATTATATTCTTTTCATGTTAACGTAAGAACGTAAGAGCCCTGCTGGATCAGACCAAGGGTCCATCCAGTCCAGCATTCTGTTCACACAGTGGCCAACCAGCTGTCGCCCAGGAACCCACAAGCAGGGCATGAGCGCAACAGCACCCTCCCACCCATGTTCCCCAGCAATTGGTATAGACTCACTGCCTCTGGTACTGGAGGTAGCACATAGCCATCAAGACCACTACCCACTGATGGCCTTTTCCTCCAGGAATTTGTCCAACTCCTTTTTAAAGCTATCCTGATGTGTGGTTATCACTATATCCTGTGGTAGTGGGTTCCACAGTTTAAGTATGTGCTGTGTGGAAAAAGTGCTTCCTTCTGTCTGTCCTGAATATCCCACCAGTCTGCTTCATAGGATGACCCTGGGTTCTAGTATTTTGAGAGAGGGAGAAAAATGTCTCCCTATCAACATTTTCCACACCATGTATAATTTTGTACACCTCTATCATGTCTCCCCGTACCCTCCATTTTTCAAGCTAAACAATCCCAGCTGTTGTAACCTTCTCTCATAGGGGAGATGCTCCAGCCCCTTGATCATTTTAGTTGCCTTTTTCTGCACTTTTGCCAGCTCTACGATAACATTTTTTGGTGTGGTGACCAGAACTGTACACAGTATCCTAAGTGTGGTCACACCACAGATTTGTTTAGGGGCAGTATGATATTGGCAGTTTCATTCTCAATTCCTTTTCTAATTATGCCTAACATGGAGTTTGCCTTTTTTACAGCAACCACACACTGGGTTGACATCAACATTGACCTGTCCACTACAACCCCAAGATCTCTTTCCTGGTCGGTCACCGCTTGCTCAGATCCCAACAAGCTATACTTGAAGTTGGGTTTTTTTGCCCCAATGTGCATCACTTTACATGAACCGCATTAGCCATTTAGATGCTCATTCTCCCAGTATGGAGAGATCCTTTTGGGGCTCTTCCCAATCCCTTTTTGTTTTAACCACCCTAAATAATTTGGTGTCATCCACAAATTCAGCCACTTCACTGCTCACTCCTAATTCCAGATCATTTCTGAACAGGCTGAAAAGCATTGGTCCTAATACAGATCCTTGTGAGACCCCACTATTTACTTCCCTCCATTGGGAGAATTTACCATTTATTCCTGCTCTCTGCTTTCTGTTCGTTAACCAGTTACTGATCTGTAAGAGGACCTCTCTTTCATGACTGCTAAGCTTGCTCAGGAGTCTTTGGTGAGGGACTTTGTCAAAAGACTTTTGGAAGTTCAAGTAAACAATCTCTACCGGATCACCCCTGTCTATATATGTATTGACACTCTCAAAGCACTTTAAACGGTTAGTGAGACAGGACTTACCTTTGCCAAAGCTGTGTTGATTCTTTTTCAGCAGGGCTTGTCCTTCTATATGCTTATTAATTTTAATCTTTAATAATGCCTTCAACCAATTTACCTGGAACACACATTAAGCTAACCAGCCTGTAATTTCCTGGATCCCCCTGGATCCCTTTTTGAAAATGGGTGATATACACTGGCCATCTTCCAGTCCTCTGGTATAGAGGCTGATCTTAGGGACATTTTGGTTAGAAGATCAGCATTTTCATATTTGTGTTCTTTGAGAACTCCAGGATGGATACCACCTGGGTCTGGCAATTTATTTGTTTTCAATTTATCAATAAGGTTGAGAATTTCATCTTTTGTCATCACTATTTGCCTCAGTTCCTCAGACTCCCCTCCTGAAACCATCAGTTCAGCCACAGGTATCTGTCCTATATCTTCTGCAGTGAACATGGATGAAAAGAATTCATTCAGCTTCCCTGCAATCTCTTTGTCCTCCTTCAGTAATCCTTTAACTCCATTGTCATCCAGTGGTCCAACTGCCTCCCTAAGCTGGTTTTCTGCTTCAGATATATTTAAAGAATTATTTATTGCTGACCTTGATGTTGTTAGCGATATGCTCTTCAAATTGCTTCTTTGCATATTTTGTTGTCTGCTTACATCGTCTTTGTGCAAGCTTGTGCTGCGTTTTGTTTTCCTCACTTGGACAAGATGTCCATTTTCTGAAGGAAGCCCCCTTTTCTCTAATAGCTCCCATAACACTGCTCGTTAACCATGCTGGCGACCTCTTGGACTTGGTGCTACCTTTCCTAACCTGTGGTATACATTTTAGCTGGGCTTCTATTATTGTGGTTTTGCGTAATCTCCAAGCATTCTGAAGGGATTTAATCCTCTTGACTCCCCCTTTTAACGTCCTTTTCACCAGTTCCCTCATTTTAGAGACATTTCCTCTTTTGAAGTTAAACGTGACTGTGTTGGAATTCCTGGGCAATTTTCTACTTAAATATATATTAAATCTGACAGCACTATGGTCACTGCTTCTAATTGGTTCAACAACATTTACATCTCATACTAGGTTCTGGGAGACACCACTCAGGATTAAATTCAAGGTCGCTTCCCCCCTGGTCGGTTCCATGACCAACTGTTCTAGGGCACATTTAGGGCATTGAGAAATTTAACCTCTTTGTCATGGCTGGAACATGCATTCATCCTGTCAGTGTGGGGGTAATTGGTTTCCCATTATTATAACACTTCCACATTTGGAGGCCTCCCTGATTTCGTTTTCCATCTCAAGGTCACTCTGAGCATTCTGGTCTGGGGGACGATAACATATTCCTTGCACTAAATGAGTTTTGGAGCCTGGTATTGTCACCTACAGAGCTTCTGTGGAAGAGCCTATCCCTTTTAGGTGTTCTAGTCTGCTCGACACTATGCTCTCTTTGACGTACAGGGCAACACCTCCCCCAGTATGCTCTTCCCTGTTCTTCCTGTAGAGTTTATATCCAGAGATGACCGTATCTCACTGGTTGTCTGCACTCCACCAGGTTTCTGTAGTGCCCACTATATCTAGGTTTTCCTTTAAAACCAAGCACTCCAGCTCTCCCATTTTGCCTTGGAGGCTTCTAGCATTTGCACAGAAACACCTACACATGGTGCTCCTCCCCATATGCCTCTGGTGTGTACATTTTTTGCTATGGGATGTTCACCCCTTTGATTGGCTATTAGGTTCTATCATGTACTCCTGGCTTATTTCCTCCCCATCTACATTTGGGCAATCAAAAACATTTTCATTATCCTCCCTTTGGGATGATTTAACCTGAACCGGATCCTTCCTAGCTCCTGTCAACTTTACCCAAGGGTTTAGTTTAAAAGCTGCTCTGCCAGCGTTTTTATGTTTAGCCCCAGCAGTCTGGTACAAAATGTACCAGATTAATGTAAAATCTGTAATGTAAAAATTCCGGGTTTTGTAAACTACCCACAAAGCTTGGGCTATTGGGTGCTATAGAAATTAAATAAATGAAATTTACGTACATCGAGGTGGCACTAGAGGTTTCCCACTGGTTGCACACCAACCAACCGGATGGATATCAAGACCACAGATGTTACACCAGAAGTCAAGACTTGAATCATTTTCAAAGCCTTCGTATCTTAGTAAAGCATTGTAACCTGAAAGACAGCAAACCCACATGCTGATTCATATTACTCTTAACAAAGGAATCCATAAAAATCAACCACCCTCCTTTTTGTAATAGCTTCCAGAGAATGGGAACAGATGCTGGAAGTGCTCTCCGGAGCTACTGCCTATACTGGGTATGGGAGGCTACTCCCTTGTTTAGAGGCCAATAAAGGTAGGGGAGGGGGAGAGCAGGTTAATGTGCACTGTCAAACAGGTGAAAGCGTTACAGTGACCCCACTATATACTATTGCAAAGATTTTAGAAGACATTTTCCTGGACTTTATGGCAATTTGTTTCATGTGACCATACTATCTGGGGAAGGCAGTTTACAAAATCTGCTTTACTTTACATCTCAGGCTTGCCTCCTCCCACCATATGACTGAACTTTATGTTAGATAGGCACAGGCAGGGATCAAATGGAGGGCACATGATCAGTTCACGCCCAGCATTGATTGGTCAGGTTGAATTTCCTTCTCTGGGAGTTGCCCAGCCCCCATAGAAATACCTTTGTTTGTGAAATCTTCCTGATAAGTTTTAGTTAGCTAATTCTATGTTTCATTTTATTCTTAAGGCAATGGACCGTTTCTGAACTTCTGGAGCTGATTTTGTTCTTGGCCTATTCCTGATCTTATTCACACCTAGATCACTTGACATACATGCTAACCTGGTTTTTAAGTGTTTAAAAGGAAGCTCTGAAAAAGGGGCTTATCGTTCTCCATAAATGCAACCCATAAGCCCAGATTCTCATGTGTCAGGTTAAGAGTTATTATCACATTAGTGGTGGCAACCCTACCTCTGAAATAGAAAAAGGGTATCTCATGGTCTGCCCTCCCTCATAGGACTGGATGTGCAGACTGGATGTGCAGTTTGTCAAAATAGCCCACTAGTATCACTTTGCTACAAACATCCAAGATGTTCTATTTAGCAGTCTGCTATGTTTTGATCTTAAAGGGAATTCTGCATAGGGAAGGTTAATTTACTGGGAATGGGGGAACCACTCAAAGGCAGCCCTACAGTGTCTGAAAGTTACAAACTTTATAAACAATTCTAAAAACTGTACTGTACTGTATAAATGAAAGTTATAAACATTTTAAAACATTGTCAAACATGACTGAAAGTTCTAACTGGATCAACAGATGCAATTATTCCAAAGAATGAGAAAGACTACAATTAACAGCCTCTGTACCATTCAGTATGCCAGATGCTACTGTGATGGACTTTCAAGACCTACATGAAATCACTTACAGTGAGGGTTTCAAAGAGCTCTGTTGGCCAAAGTACGTTTCCCTTAATAGGGGCTTGCCCCACTACAGCAGCCTATTGACCAGACCATTCAAGACAGAGGACTTATCCCTACTGCTGTGCATTTTGTTTTGAGAAATAGATCTGATCAATATCATAGAATCATAGAATACTAGGGTTGGAAGGGGCCTATAAGCCCATCGAGTCCAACCCCCTGCTCAATGCAGGAATTTAAGTCAAAGTATCCCCGACAGATGGCTGTCCAGCTTCATCTTGAACGCCTCTAGTGTGGGAGAGCCCACTACCTCCCTAGGTAATTTGTTCCATTGTTGTATTGCTCTAACAGTCAGGACGTTTTTCCTGATGTTCAGATGGAATCTGGCTTCCTGTAACTTGAGCCCATTATTCCGTGTCCTGCACTCTGGGATGATCGAGAAGAGATCCTGGCCTTCCTCTCTGTGACAACCTTTCAAGTACTTGAAGAGTGTTATCATATCTCCCCCTCAGTCTTCTCAAGGCTAAACGTACCCAGTTCTTTCAGTCTCTCCTCAAAGGGCTTTGTTTCCAGTCCCCTGATCATCTTTGTTGCCCTCCTCTGAACCCTCTCCAGTTGGTCTGCATCCTTCTTAAAGTGTGGCGCCCAGAACTGGACACAGTACTCAAGATGAGGCCTAACCAGTGCTGAGTAGAAGGAAACTAGTATTTCCCGGGATTTGGAAGCTATGCTTCTATTAATGCAGCCCAAAATAGTATTGGCCTTTTTTGCAGCCACATCACATTGTTGGCTCATATTCAGTTTGTGATCTACAACAATTCCAAGATCCTTCTCGCCAGTAGTATTGTTGCGCCAAGTATCACCCATCTTGTAACTGTGCATTTGGTTTCTTTTTCCTAGGTGCAGAACTTGGCATTTATCCCTATTAAATTTATTTATTTATTTATTTATCTTATTATTAAATTTATTAATCACCCATCTGGCTGGTCACCCAGCCACTCTGGGCGATGTACAACATACAATAAAACAGTTTAAAATAATAAAATTCTACAATAAAAACATTTCCTAAAATACCCTAACCCACCCCAAATGCCTGCCTGAACAACCATGTTTTTAATGCACGACGGAAGCTCATTAAAGAGGGGGCATGACAGAGTTCCCTAGCGAGGGAGTTCCACAGAGTGGGGGCCACCACAGAAAAGGCCCTCTCCCTCGTCCCCACCAGTCTAGCTGTCCTGGCTGATGGGACAGACAGAAGGCCATCCGAGGCTGTTCTTGTTAAGCAGCCTGTCTGGTGCTGCTGGAGGAGCTCCTTAAGATAGGCTGTGCCGGAACCATATAGGGTTTTAAAGGTCAAAACCAACACCTTGAATTTGGCCCGGAAAACAACTGGTAACCAGTGCAACTCCTTCAGCACTGGAGTGATGTGATCTCGCCGGCGGCTGCCTTTAATCAGGTGAGCCGCCACGTTCTGTACCAGCTGCAGTTTCCAAACCGTCTTCAAGGGTAACCCCGCGTAGAGCGCATTACAGTAGTCTAAACGAGAGGAGACCAGGGCATGTACTACCGATGGGAGCAGATGGTCGGGAAGGAAGGGGAGCAGATGGTCGGGAAGGAAGGGGAGCAGCCGCCGTATCAGATGGAGTTGATACAGCGCTGTCCGGCTCACAGCTGACACCTGAGCCTCCATGGACAGCTGGGAGTCCAAAATGACCCCCAGGCTGCGGACCTGGTCTTTCACGGGTAGCCATACCCCATTCAACACCAGGTCAACATCCCCCAGCCTCCTCTTGTCTCCCACCAAAAGTACCTCGGTCTTGTCAGGGTTCAGCTTCAGCTTATTCCTCCCCATCCAGCCACTCGCTGTCTCCAGACATTTGGACAGGGATTCTACGGCCAACCTTGGATTTGAACGAGAGGTAGAGCTGCGTGTCATCCGCATATTGATGACACTGCACCCCAAACCTCCTGATGATAGCCCCCAGCAGCTTCACATAGATGTTAAATAGCATCGGGGAGAGGATGGAACTGTGGCACCCCACAAGTAAGTGGCCACGGGTCCGAAACCTCCTCTCTCAGTGCTACCCTCTGGTACCTGCCAGAGAGGAAGGATCGGAACCGCTGCAATACGGTGTCCCCAATGCCCAACCCCTCCAGGCGGTCCAGGAGGATACCATGGTCAACGGTATCAAAAGCCGCTGAGAGGTCGAGGAGAACAAGGAAGGAGCATTCACCCCTATCCAGAGCCCTCCTCATATCATCTACCAAGGCGACCAAGGCCGTTTCTGTCCCATGCCCAGGTCTGAAGCCCGACTGAAATGGGTCTAGATAATCAGTTTCTTCCAAGTGTGCCTTCAACTGCACCACCACCACCCGCTCAATCACCTTGCCCAAGAATGGCAGATTTGAGACTGGGTGAAAGTTGTTCAGAACTTGAGGATCCACGGAGGGCTTCTTTAAGAGCAGTCTTATCACTGCCTCCTTGAGGGCTGATGGCATCACTCCCTCCTCAAGGGAGGCGTTCACCACCGCCTTGATCCCCTCACCCAGTCTCTCTCTGCAGCCCATAATGAGCCAAGATGGGCAAGGATCAAGTAAGCAGGTGGTCGGCCGTACAGATGAAAGCACCTTGTCCACTTCAACAGGAGGAAGAAGCTGGAACCGATCCCACAAAACCGGTTTGCCACAGGCCGCCTCTTGCTCACTAACTGTATCCACAGCGTGCAGAGTAACACACCTAATCTGATCAATTTTATCTGCAAAGTGCCTTGCCAAGGCCTCACAGGAGGCCTTAGAATGCTCCAGTGGTTCCGGAGCCACAGGACCGACCAGGCTCCGGACCACTTGGAACAGCCTCCTGGGACAGCACTCTGCAGACACGATGGAGGCAGAATAATATTCCTTTTTTGCTGCCTTCACTGCCACGTGATAGGCTGAAGATACAGCTCTAGCCCGTGTCTGATCGTCTTTGGAGCGAGACTTCCGCCACCGGTGCTCTAGCCGTCTCACCTCCTGTTTCAGAGCTCGTAACCGTGGATTGAGCAGTCCGAGCCCTGTTCAGGGGGAGAGGGCGTTTCGGAGCCACCTGATCTAATGCCCCAGTGATTGCGGCATTCCAGCCACCCACCAGGGTCTCGACCGAGTGGCCGTTGGCGTGCCCCAGAGAATCCCCAAGCGCGTTCAGGAATCCATTTGGATCCATAAGATGCCTGGGGCGGACCATTTTAATGGGTCCTCCACCCCTGCGGAGGGGTTGTGGAACCGAGAAGTCCAACGTCACCAGATAGTGATCTGACCATGACAAGGGGGTGGTGGATATACCCCTGACTTCCAGATCACTCCCCGCTTCTCCAGAAACAAACACAAGGTCTAGAATAGAATTTCATTCTATTGTTTTCTGTCCAGCACTCCAGCCTATCAAGATCACTTTGAATTCTGTTTGTCTTCCAGGGTATTAGCTATCTTACCCAATTTATCCTCAATAGTTTCTAGACAGTTTTTTTTTTAAATAAATGATCTTATACAAAATTAGTGACCTGCTAATTTCACAATCCCAGCAATCCAGAAGACTTTGGTAGGTAGACTGCAGTCTGAGTTAGGGACTTCTACACGCACACCTTCTGAGATGTCACCCCAACAAGTCCCCATAGGTGCCTGCAGTGCAAAATGGAAAAATAGAACTGTCACATTATACATGTTATAAATAAAATTGTAAAGATACCTATTTATATTTATTTTAAAATAGAAAGACAGACACTCTTTGGGATGAGCTATCTGGTTACTGCTTGTAGAACTGGTATTTCATGGCTTACCTTTGCTGATCACAGTGAACCTCTCCTTCCCCGATCCATGACCAGTGAAGTTTATTCATTTCTCAGTAACCTCCCTTTGTTGAATTAATGCTTTGTGGTAACAGTTCTTCCTAAAAGTGATGTCTGACAAAAATAGTTGGGGTAGCTTGCCCTTGCTAGCAATGACCAGTGTGTGGGAATTAGTGGTTATTTCCAGTTCTTTAAACATAGAACAAAATACTTCAATTTTGAAGGAAAAGTCAGTGAACATGGAAATAGATTCTCTGTAGATTGTAACTACTATGTAAAAATATAACAGGTTAACAGCACAATCCTAAACATGTTCATTCAGAAGTAAGTCCCATTGATCTCATTGACTTCCTAAGGGGTGCTTCACTGTGGTATATTTCTTTTCTGACATATAAGTTAAGACGTGACAAACCTGGTAGTGACTACGGCCAACTTAGGGGAAAGAAATAATAATCCAAGGCTACAATGCTAAATATGTATTAGTGAATTAGTCTCACTGAAGTCAGTGGAACTTACTTCTGAGTAAACATGTTTAGGATTCAGCTGCAAAATCTTGACCAGCTAAGACTGGGCTGATAATCAAATTGTTTCCTGACAAATATAACGTAGTACATTATGAAGTGATTGTTTAAAAAATGTATTATTTCCAGTATGAATCTGATCAGGTTGTGAACAAGCCTATTCTGGTTTTGAATTTGTTCTGGCCTTTGACAGCATCTGACAATAACAAATGGCTGAAGAATCCTAGTAGTGAAGTTTCCAAATCCCTGGACTCCCAAATGGAAAATATCTGGGAGAGGTATCAAGCCAGTTGAGAATATTATTACCCGATGGTTGCTGAAGCATTCATCCTCTAACTACTCTTTGGATGGAATACTGCACTGTGTTCAGTTTCAGTTATCATAGTTTTAGAAAACATAAGAGAACAAAGTAAAATATGGAAGCTGAAGGAAGCAAGCATGTTCTGTCAAAGTTGTTTAAAAGGAACATGCAAAACATTATAAAGGCTGCCATAAAGGAGACCAACATTTACGAGAGATGAGGGCGATGATAATGAGGTGACCTGATAAGTTTCAGGAAGACAGATTTAGGCTGGCTATCTTCTTCATTGCCAGCCTTTAAGAATAGTGAAATATTCAAGCTTTTGAGAATGATGCTTCCCACACTCCTGGTTTATTGCTGCAGTGCAAAACCTAGGAAGGGGAGAGCTGCTATGCAAATATCTATTATACCGCTAAGTTACTTTCTAGCATTCTGACCTCCTCATGGTCCTATGTAATTATACCCCACAGCACTCTCCTTTTTTTGTTTACCTGGCTTAAACAAAGCATCAAGACATATCACATGTTAAGACATCAATTAGACATCTTTCCATATTAAAAAAATTAAGACCTTGCTATACAGTACTCACATGCTATTTTTGTTCTTCAGATCCTAGATTTCAACACCCTTTAATGTAGTATTATTTGGGGTGCTCTCATTTGTTAGATCCATATGTTTCACTAAGCATGTGTCATGCACAGGAAAAATAACTGTTAGTGCCAAGTCTATACAGATCCTTTAAAAAAATCTGAAGCAGACCAGGTTGACCATGCCGTTTATTTTAATTCAAAAGTGCTGTTGAACGTGTGTGTATGTGTGTTTGGTAGAGCCAGAGGACGCAGTTGCTCATTTACTTGTGGTTTCTCACCCACCTGGCTCACAAATTCCTGAACTGCCATTTTTTCTTCTGTTTACTCGAGACCGAAGTTTGGTGCACCAGGTTTCAAGAACGTGGATTGGTATAGGGGTATAGCAGAAAGTTAAACTTGTCCTTGTCTGTGAAGATAGCGGTTCAGCTAGTTCCTCCTACACCAATCCATATGGCTCTCACTTCTGAAGAAGAAAGCCATAATGGGTATGGATCTTGTGGGCTTGAAGTGATGGCATACAGTATAGTCAGTATACTGTCTCCTCTTGCACATTATGTTTACTAGCAGAACCATAAGCATACAGAGAAGAACAAGTTTACCTTTCAGACTCATGATGAAGGCATCCACCTCGGCTCCTTCCCAATAAAAGGAAGGCCTGCCTGGCCACCACTTTGATCCACCGCACACTCTGGAGGAATTATCTGTGAGGGACAGCCGCCTTCCCTGCAAGGTAAGTTGCAATCAGGAAGGTCTTGATGGGCGAGGTCCGGATTCATTTAAGTGGGCTTCCCAACACAAAAAATAGGCTGACCCTGTAGTTATCTGCCCAAGACAGCTAAATATTGCTCTTGGCTTTCCTTGGTTTGCCAGAGTTACCTGGCATAAATAATTCTCAACGCCTAAGGAGCTCCAGAAAGACCTTACACGTAGAACTTTGGTACCAGAGTTAGTATCAGAGGGCCAGACAAAGGGCAACTGATGTTTGGTTACCTTTTTCACGTGCAGTGGCCACAATTTAGAATCCCCTCCATGGGGGTGCATACACAACAGGGGTTTTCCCTTCCTTTTTCAAGAGCAGCCTCTCCCGCCTCCCCCCACCTATGTAAATGAGCTGCACCTTTTCTTTAACTTGGGAAAATTTCAAGAGCTGCTCGTGGTGATGAGCAGGTGAACCTTGTCCTTGAAATCAAACAAAAAGCCCACTGCATATGTCAAATTCACATGTTTCTCTGGTCTAAAAGCAATATCCGCATTAAAAGGGGAGGGGGGGAGAGCTAGTAAAGCGATATAAACACATCAGTGCCACCTAGTGAAAAAGGGGAGAATATCCCTTATGTAACTGTATAAATTTTATAAATGCTGAACCTGAAAACTAATTTCAATGCAATCCGAGGCACATTTACTCAGAAACAAGTCCCATGATGTTCAAGGGTGCTTACTCCCAAGTACGTGTGCGTAGCTTTATGACCATCAATTATCCAATTTCTGATACATTAAAAACAAAGATAGCTATGCTGGTCCATGGCAGAAAAAAAATCCACAACCCACCATTGGGCAACACCATTATTAGGACAACCAAAATACCACAAAACACTGTGAAAACTTTTGAGTTCTCCAGAACTCTTGATCAGGCTTGGTGGTAAAAAACAGGGGATGGAAGAACAGAAAAGCCCCAAAATTAGGGGCTATGTTGTGGCCATCAGGTCTGCAGTTTAGACCATTCTCAAAATGGAGATTCCAGACTGGATGAACTAGTTACTGGTAGGTATTGCAGGTACCAGATTACATCTGGCATTTTGATCTTCATTTCTGAAAACGTAAAAACCGGCTGTAACTCAGATCTGTCTCTTCCTCTGGGCAAAACACATTTTGGACTTTTCTGTTCTTCCCCCACCTCATGCTTTTTACTACCACCCTGATGAAGAGTTCTGGAGAAGTCAAAAGCTTGCACAATTTTTGTGGCATTTAGGTTGGTCTGATTAATGAAGTAGTTCAGAGAACAATGCCTGCAGCCCTCATGTTTGCTTGTTGTACTGTTAGTGAATGTTCTAGTGCGTACGGTCAGGTCAGCATGCTGAGCAAAAAGTGACCAAGTTCTTGCTGTACTGCACAGAGATCCTGATCCATTGCATTTCCCACTTGATAGATAATTTCAACATTCCATCCCTTTGAAAATGTTAGCGAGGCCTGCACAACAGAAATAGACTTTCCATCGGATATTCTCTCCCCTGCTGGAAGGGACAGTGGTGCAAAATATTTGAGATGCAAAGTGTTTACTAAGTTTACTGATTAAATTTGGTGCATTTAATAGAAATCATGCAAGTCTACAATTAAGTTGAGCCTGGGGAAAGCACAAAATACAGATAAGGAAGACTATGATTTCCTCAGTACAAATTGACCCATTGGCTTGAATTAGTAGTGTTAGGACAGCAATAAAAGTGAGTATCTGGACGCCTTTGTGGAATACCTGAATGTTATCTGCATGGCAGAATGTTAACATACCACATGTTACCCATCAAGGGTAATCTGTGCTTCCTACAGCCAATTATATTTGTGGCTGGGGGTGGAGGTCTGACAAAGCAGTGGGGCTATTTTTCTCCTTGACATGAAGTAGAATATACAGCTGCTAGAGACAGCCTTGAATGCTGATTAATTTACAAGTGGACATGCTTTGGAGTTGGATTTCTGAACATAATGTATGGATAGATGGCCTCAGGCATGGAAACTAGGGTTAAAGCAGGACTGAGTTGACTGGCACAATCAACTGAGTAATCAATAGCAAATTATACATGTGAAATTGAATCAGAATGGTCCCTTGCAAACAGTTCACTGCTGCCTGCATAGTTCTGTTTAGTGTGCAGGCCCATTTAGGGAATACCTTAATATTAGTTTCCAAATGTGATACATCTGCATTACTTTGTTGATAGCCATTTAGTTTCAAAAGATATCCTTAAAATAGCTACTATACTTTGATGTAAATCATTACACAAAGGAGAACAGAACATGATCCCAACCATTGCATCGCTCACCATACAAAGCAGTGGATTTGCAAACAGAGTAAGATTCTGATACACACATAGTCATCTGCCAGTGCTGGACCAAACTAAAAGAACTAGGAAAATTAATGACGTTACAGATACGCAACAAGATGGGACAACTAAACAGCCAAATGTGGCTGCCAATTCTCGCCCTCCTCATGTATGACTACTTTTTCTATGTTTAAACTACTATACATCAGAGTAAGCTCAAAAATGGCTTTCAAATTCATCAAAAGCAAAATCCTGATGAAAAAGCCATAAAAACTCATCACCCAGTGATCTGCATGGGGCAAGCAGCAGTTGCTGCTAGGTGAACAGCGAAGAACCAAAAGCGTTTGCCCATCTTTATGCCATCACCACCACAGAATTGTCCCATGCTTTCCTGACTGGGAAAGCACAGCTCATTCCTCTGTTCTTTAACCTGTTTGAGAGGGGGAGAAGAGAGAGGAAGAACATTCCATGTGCACAGCCACTGTTACCACTCAGCTGAGAAGCACCATAACTTTCACAGAATCATTGAAGTTGGAGGGGTCTCTATAGTCTAACCCCTTAATAAATGCAGTAAATCCAGAGCTAGAGCATCCCCAACAGTTGGCCATCCAGCCTCCACTTAAGGACCTCCAGAAAGGAAGAAGCACACCACCTAGAATAACTGCTTCCACTTCTGAACTGCTCTTATCATTAAAATGTTTCTCCTAATGTTAAACTGAAATCTACCCTCCTGTAAGGGTAGTCCACTGGATCTAGTCCTGCCCTGTGGGAAAGCAGAGAACCAGTATTTTACCTTCTTCTCTGTGATAGCCCTTCAAGTATTTCAAGAGTGCTATCATGTCCCCCCTCAAGCTTTTCTTCTCCTGGCTAAACACACCCCACTTTTCCTCATAGCTGGTGACTAGAATCGGGGCCTTCTTTGTGGGGGAAGCCAAGGGCAGAATGTTCTCCACAGGGACACTCCCCTAGCACCTACTGTGGTAGCATTCAGGTACCAGATGAAGACCATTTTATTATCCTGACCTTTTCATGGATGCTATTTCAATGCTGCTCCTGCTGTTATTACCGCTTCTATGACTGCAAGGCATGCCTAGGATAATTCCACACTCCTCAGATATATGAAACATTTCAACTTAAAATTAAAGTTGAAAATCAAAGCTAATTAGTCAGGAAGACAGTCACCCTGTCTCTCTCACATGTTGCACTGGTTCCTTTGGTTGTAGGAAACTTTCTCTGCTTTCCTGAAACAGATGATTTGTCCTTTTGCTGCAGCCACACCCTCCCTGCTTGCTGAATTTGGTCTGCTCTCTCTCAACATGCCTGAAGTCACTGACAATACATGATAGAGGGAGAGCACGTAGGGCAAGGAGACAAGGTAAAGTAGGCAACAACAAACTATTAAAAGACAAAAAAGATCCAGCATTCCTTTGTCTCATTTTGATCATGCTTCCTTGTTAAGGGAACAAGAAGCATCTAGTCCCAGTTATTATTTTATCTTCTCCTTCCTCTTTTCACTTACTGTTAGCTGTTATCACATTTACTTTTTCTGATGTAGCAGCCACAATGTGCTGCAAGAATGGGACCGTGGGAGGGGTGGATTATGGTAGACCTTGTTAACAAATTACATTAGTATCAGTAACACAGAACAAAGTGACATTCTGCAACTTGACAATTGCCCATACAGCCCACTACCTTCATGGTAAAACAGGCTCTGCATGCAGTGCAAAGGAAATATTGATCTCTTAAGGTTGAATGTCAAAGGATAGGGGGCGCCTAAGTGTGCCTTTCCTGAACAGAAGGCTTTCGATACAGTGAAGGATCCCACTGGCAAAAGGGGGAGGCAATTCTTTCCGATCCCCCCTCCACCAGTAGCCCCCCACATACACACACAATGGGTTCCGCAGTCCTCCAGAGCAGACTGAGGGGGGAACAAACAGTTGCAGGAGCAATCAGCAAAAGTTGCCTCTCCCCTTCCCTAGCAGGAGCAAACTCGCTGGCAGGATCCAAGCCAATATGATTTAGAGTGTCACTTGCATTAATTCCAACGGGAACTCTGCTGTGGCTGTATCAGCCAATTTTCTCTGAAACAATTTTATTCTTGATTCTGTTAATGAAAAGGAACAACCTTATCATTATGTAGCTTAGTATACAATGCACCTTACTAATGACAAAGTAATTTATTACAACATGTTCCTTCTTGCAAAATCAACCTGAAAAACATGCTTTTTCTGAACTCCACCTGCTTCTGTGGAGAAATAACAGAGAGCTCTGTTTGGTACACAAGAGATCTGTAGGCAGTTTCACCCTGCTTCACTGGGTTGAGCAGAGCTCTCCGCCTAAGTCAGGTATACCTCCAACAGACAAATTGGGCTACTTAGCAAAATCCATGGGACTTTGGACTGCAATCTTTACATCATTAATAGTTTATACACTTAACTTCAACTGGGAGAAAAGTCATATTTTTCAAATAATTAACAGGAACTATACTTCTCCTCAAATTCAAGATGCAAGTTCAAAAGGGTGCTGGACCAATGGGTTCATAAATTCTATATTATAATTATCTAACAGCTGCTTATTGGAAATAGTAAAAACAAAGCCAACATACTTACATGTTTAAAACAGTTAACAGGAGCTGCTGTGAAACTATTGCTATTGATGTAGTTGCCCCAATTGAAACCTTCCACTGGAACAGATGCTAGAATGAGAGTTATTTTATTTAGCAAGGTGCACAAGCAATTTGCTATATATATTTAAGATTTAGAAATGTGTTTCCAGTGTCGGGGTGGGGGGGAGAATCACAGAAAGGCAAGGTTGGAGGAAAAACTTCAAAGGATCTGCAGGGTAACCCTTTGCCCTGAGGAATACAGTATTTATGCACAAGATCCTCCAACAAATTAATCCATCTAAACAAAAGAATACAGCTTTTGATCAAAGATATCTGATGTAGGTCAGAAGCAGATAGCAACTGACATCAATGAACTGATGTCAGCAGTGCACACAGGACAATTACTAGATTCAGACACACAGATGTAGCAGGATGGGAAAGAACCCTACCCCTTTCCCCAATTGGATCAGGTTAAAATGCTTTCCCAATCCTTAATATAGCTAAAAAGGTGGAAGCAAGGCCCATGAGCCAAGCCCCTTACAATTCTTTCTCCTTAGCAGTTTATCAAAGGATTAGATGAAGACTCTCCCAACACACACACACAAATATTCAGCAAATTTTCCCCTTCTTCACTCAGGAAATTGCTGGAGTACATAGTTTTATAAAAAAAACACCTTACAGTTCTTCTGAAAAATATTCCCCACCGTTGAAAAACTGGAAATAACTGAACCCCATAATACTTCCTCAGAGACTCTTAATACCCACGTTACCTGTTTTAGTCTTTGATTGGTTCTGTACCGTTGCTTGGTATTGAGCATATGCAGCTAATTTAGCAACTAAAGGTTGTTTTTGTAGCACTTTAGCCTTCTTAGTTGGAGGTTTTCCCTAAAACAACAAGAGCTAAATAAGGTCCTTTTCAAATCCACATCAAAAGATTTCAAAGTATTGCTTCTACTGCTCTATTGCACAAAGCAATGAAACACTACAGTTTTGACAAACAAGCCTTATCAGAAAGCACATTTTTTAAACTAACTCCTAGCATAAAGGAAACTTTCCAGTAAAGTATTTCTGGAAAGCAGGGAATCTTTAGTTCACAGACAGAGATTGATTAAACATTGTCCTAAATTTTTGTATAAAAGCCATTAGCCTCTATCAGAGTATCTGTAAGACTGTCACCAGGTTCAGACAACATGCCTCAACTTGTCATGGATTATTTAACCCACAATGAGCTGTGGCACCTACAGGTGCCAGGTTGCATATTCAACCCCCACTCATGGGTTGTCATATCACGCAAACCCAGTGAATATGGGCTATGTGAGGGTTAAACAACACTCGAATAACTCTAAAACAGACCATAGATTATGCAAGGGTTGTTCAACCCTCACATAACCCATGCTCACCAGGTTCACACAACACAACTCCCAAGCAAGGGCTGCATATTCAAAATGGCGGCCATATGTGCCCCATCGACCCTGCAGCCTCATAATGGCTGCAACACATTACTGAACACACGGTGAGGCTGCAGTGTATATGGGGTACATGCAGTTGTCATTTTGAATATGCAACCCCCACTAGGGGGTGTTGCATATTCCGGCGAGTGTGGGTTAAATAACCCACAGTTGGCTGTCACGTCATGCGAACACACAACACGACAACCCATATTCAAGGTTGAGTATGGGTTGAATGTGGATTGTTGAACCACGGTTGTTGTGTTGTGTGAACCCAGCCACACTAACAAACTATGGTTTGTTAACCACGAACAACCTGCAGATCACAACCCAACAACAAACCATGGGTTCTCTTTGTGAGTTGCTCATGGTTAATAACCCATGTTTTGTTAGTGCAGCTAGGTTCACACAACACAACAACCCATGGCTCAACCCACACTCAACCTTGAGTATGGATTGTCGTGTTGTGCAAATCTAGCCACTGTAGCCAACTGCTGTGTTGCCATTAATTTCCGGTTTCTTTAAATACTCAATACGATTACAGGTGCAATGCTACAAATGGGAACACCATATGGGAAAGTTGTAGGATCTTTTCCAGACACTACACATCTGTGGAATTCTAGCAAAAAATATGGTCGATAATATAATTTGTTTCAGAAAAGGACTGGACAAACTATCAGGACACAGCACCTTCTTTCTTACTGTTTCTGCTAAACATCTATTGCCAGAACAAAAACTTAGGAAAAAAAATTAGGAACAACAGTGAATACAGCTCAGACTTAAAATATAAAAATCTGTGTTTCTGATACTCTTTTTATTTAGCATAGTCCAATATTACAAAACCACTATACCCATTCTTTAGTAATCAAAAATCTGGGTTAGGATTCAGGAGACAGCAACGGAATTAGTCATCCTGAGCATTCAAAGCTTAACAACTACTCTCAGATGAAAATGTATTAGTATTCTGCTGTTAGAAAGATATTTAACACTGCAGCTGCAACTGGCCCATGGCAGCCAAATACATTTTACATTCATTCCTCGAAAGCTGGCATAATACAGACTGCAAAATTCCTTGTACATTCTAAAAGTCACAAGACAATTCCAGCATGAATAATCCCATTCCTCTACGGGCTTTTGATGAGGGCCATACAGGATATTCAGAGTACTGAGCTGTAAAGCAACCGTTACATTGGCTCTGCAGTGGAGTGGAGGTAGCCTAGTGATTAGTTTCCTCCAGTCTCAAATATCCAGTACCTGTTCTTCGATGTATACCACAGTGATACCAATGCAGCAATTTGTACAGAAGGAGATTTATTCTGGGGTTGAATAGCAGTGGTTTAAGTTTTATTACATTTGGGTAAATTAGTTAACTTTAACACTTCAACAAGCCGAAGTCACTAAAGCTCCAACCCTATGCACACTTATTAGGGAGTAAGCCCCATTAAATTTCATGGGACATACTTTGTATAAAGATGCATAGGGTTGGGTTGAACTGCAACTTTTGATCGTTATCTTTGGCATTATCATCTCAAAATGTATCAATACATAATTTTTTGAGCAATAAGATACCTGAACTCAGTGTAAACTACAGAGGAAATGGTGCCTGAAGCAGCTGCAACTATCCAGGAAATAGTTCTTAGGGTCATGGCGGATAGCTCACTAAACACATTGAGCTGGTTCACATGATTGCCAGGCGGTTAACAAGCCATGGTGGCTTGTTAACCATGCTGCGCATGCCGGTCAAATGCCAGTATGACTTGTGACTGCATTCTGACATGAAGTCCTCCAAACCACAGTTTTGAGCATCAGAAATGAGCTTTGAGCATGTACAGTTCCGTTGTTTGTAGAGGTCACTCAAGCCATAGTTTACCAGTTTAGATGTCATGGTAATTTGTCATGGCAAACAAGGAAAGAGTCCTATAAAGTCAGACATGCAGAAGGAAGAGGAAGTACATGCATACACTCAGTATTGATCCTCCAGTTCAAATCATGGTTTGGAGGATCAGAGAATATGACATCTGAATGCAGTAACATTGAAAAAGATAAATTCCATATTTGGAATTTTTAGAAAAAGGATTGAAAATTAAATGGGAAGTCTAGTGCCTTTAATGAAATCTCTGGTGTGGCTGCTTGGAAAGTCTTTGCAGAGTTCTGGTTGCCCCATCTCAAAAAGAATATCATGGAACTGCAAAAATTGTAGAGAAGGGTAAGAAAAATTGTCAAGAGTTCAATGCATGTTTCCTATAAGTTGAAAGTATTTGGAGATTTCTTACTTTAGAAAAATAAGGAAGTCTGTAATGGATGCTTATAAAATTATGAATGAAGTCCTTCTCCCTCTTGTACAACAGTAGAACTGGGTCACCTGATGAAATCAGCAGTAGGTTCAGTTTTGAATAGAAAAGAAAATAGCTCTTTCCACAGAGCATGATTTAGCTTATGAAGTGTGTTTTCCCAAGATCTGGCAACAGCCACTAACTTAAATATCTATAAAAAGGGATTAGACATATCCTGCATGAATTTAACAACAAATACCAACCCTCATAGTTAAAAGGAAGGTCCAGTGATAGCATACCATTCATCCTAGGAATCAATGGAGAAGGGCTGTTTGCCTTCACACCCTACTTGTAGGTCTGATGAAGCACCTGACTGGCCACTATCAGAAACCAAATACTGGATTAAACAAACCTTTTTTCCAATCCAATACAGCTCTTATGACATTCTGTTTTACTTAAAAGCAGCTACCTTCAAGCATTATTTTGAGGTTTCTCAAATATTGTAAACAAAACTTATTTATATAATAAAGGTAATAAAATTGTGACTGTACCGTTACCTGAAGTCTGGCCAGAATGCTGGCCTTCTTTGAGTTCGATGAGTAACTTCTTGAGCAGGAAACACTGCAGAAACGCTTGGTTTTAGAGTAAAAGGCATCTCTGACACCAACCATTCCACACATTTCACAGGTAGCTAATGAGGCAAGAAAAATCGCCAATACATTAGAACTATGACATAGGATGTCACATTCACTGCCATGGTTCCTGTCACATTCCTATGCAATATACATGGAAGGTAGTCCCATTCAAACTGTATCTTGGCAAACAAAGTTAATTTAGCCAAATCCCAGCAGCCGTATATATTTACAGCCCTTTAAGTATCAATCAAGCACACATTTAATAGGCCTTTGTAGATTCCAGACTGCCGCCTTTCTTTTTTATCTTCTTGTTTCCTTAGATTTACATAGGCAATTCATTTCTGTTAGAGAGTCTGAGGTAAGATTTGCAAGGCAGTATTTGTAAAAATACTTTCATGGATCACTGCCTTGTTGTGGTGAAGGAACTTGCGTAACTCAGTGAAGCCATAACCTATGTCGTGCAGGGCCACCCAAGACGGACAGGTCATGGTGGAGAGTTCTGACAAAATGTGGTCCACTGGAGAAGGAAATGGCAACCCACTCCAGTATTCTTGCCAAGAAAACCCCATGGAACCTATCACAAGGCTAAAAGAGATGATGCCAGAAGATGAGCCCCTCAGGTCGGAAGGTATCCAATATACTCCTGGGGAAGAGCAGAGGGAATTTCCAAGTAGCGCCAGAAAGAGTGAAGTGGCTGGGCCAAAGCTGAAAGGACACTCAGCTGTGGATATGTCTGGTGGTGAAAAGAAAGTCCGATGCTGTAAAGAACAATATTGTTTAGGAACCTGGAATGTAAGATCAATGAATCAAGGTAAACTGGAGGTGGTCAAACATGAGATAGCAAGATTGAACATCAACATCTTGGGAATCAGCGAACTAAAATGGACAGGCATGGGCGAATTTAATTCAGGTGACCATTATATCTACTACTGTGGGCAAGAATCCCTTAGAAGAAATGGAGTAGCGCTCATAGTCAATAAAAGGGTGGGAAAAGCAGTCCTGGGGTACAATCTCAAAAATGATAGAATGATCTCAGTACGAATCCAAGGCAAACCATTCAACATCACAGTAATTCAAGTCTATGCCCCAACCACTGATGCCGAAGAAGCTGAGGTTCATCAGTTGTATGAAGACCTACAACACCTTCTAGAACTAACACCAAAAAAAGATGTCCTCTTCATCATAGGGGATTGGAATGCTAAAGTAGGAAGTCAAGAAATCACCGGGGTAACAGGCAAGCATGGCCTTGGTGTACAAAATGAAGCAGGACAAAGGCTAATAGAGTTTTGCCAGGAGAACACGCTGATCATAGCAAACACTCTTTTCCAACAGCACAAGAGGCGACTCTACACATGGACGTCACCAGATGGTCAATATCGAAATCAGATTGATTATGTCCTTTGCAGCCAAAGATGGAGAAGCTCTATGCAGTTAGTAAAAACAAGACCCGGAGCTGACTGTGGCTCAACTCATGAGCTTCTTATTGCAAAATTTTGGCTGAAATTGAAGAATGTAGGGAAAACCACCAAACCATTCAGGTATGACCTAAATTATATCCCTTATAAATATACAGTGGAGGTGAGGAATAGATTTAAGGGATTAGACCTGATAGACAGAGTGCCTGAGGAACTATGGACGGAGGTCCGTAACACTGTTCAGGAGGCAGCAACTCAATCCATCCCCAAGAAAAAGAAATGCAAGAAAGCCAAGTGGCTGTCTGATGAGGCTTTACAAGTAGCTGAGGAAAGAAGGGAAGCGAAAAGCAAGGGAGAAAGGGGAAGATATACCCAATTGAATTCAGAGTTCCAGAGAATAGCAAGGAGAGACAAGAAGGCCTTCTTAAATGAACAATGGAAAGAAATAGAGGAAAACAATAGAATGGGAAAGACTAGAGATCTCTTCAAGAAAATCAGAGATCTCAAGGGAACGTTTTGTGCAAAGACGGGCATGATAAAGGACAAAGAAGGCAGGGACCTAACAGAAGCAGATGAGATTAAGAAGAGGTGGAAAGAATACACAGAAGAACTATACAGGAAAGATCTGAATGTCCCTGAAAGCCATGATAGTGCGCTCACTGAATCTGAGCCAGACATCCTAGAGAGTGAAGTCAAGTGGGCCTTAGGAAGCATTACTAACAACAAAGCTAGTGGAGATGACAGTATTCCAGCTGAGCTATTTATGATCCTAAAAGATGATGCTGTTAAAGTGCTGCACTCAATATGCCAACACATTTGGAACACTCAACAGTGGCCACAAGACTGGAAAAGGTCAGTTTACATTCCAATTCCAAAGAAGGGCAATGCCAAAGAGTGCTCAAACTACCGTATAATTGCCAGCAAGGCTATGCTCAAAATCCTACAAGCTAGGCTTCAGCAGTATGTGAACCGAGAACTACCAGAAGTACAAGCTGGGTTTCGAAGCGGCAGAGGAACTAGAGATCAAATCACCAACATTTGCTGGATCATGGAGAAAGCAAGAGAATTCCAGAAAAACGTCTATTTCTGCTTCATTGACTATGCTAAAGCCTTTGATTGTGTGGATCACAACAAACTGTGGCAAATTCTTAAAGAGATGGGAGTACCAGACCACCTTACCTGTCTCCTGAGAAACCTGTACAAGGGTCAAGAAGCAACAGTAAGAACCAGACATGGAACAACTGATTGGTTCAAAATTGGGAAAGGAGTACGACAAGGCTGTATATTGTCACCCTGCTTATTTAACTTATATGCAGAGTACATCATGAGAAACGCCGGGTTGGATGAATCACAGGTCGGAATTAAGATTGCCGGGAGAATTATCAACAAGCTCAGATACGCAGACGATACCACCCTAATGGCAGAAAGTGAAGGGGATCTAAAGAGCCTCTTGTGGAGGGTGAAAGTGGAGAGTGCAAAAGCTGGTTTGAAACACAAGATTAAAAAAACTAAGATCATGGCATCTGGCCCCATCACTTCCTGGCATATAGAAGGGGAAGAAATGGAAGCAGTGACAGATTTTATTTTCTTGGGCTCCAAGATCACCGCAGATGGTGACTGTAGCCATGAAATTAAAAGACGCTTGCTCCTTGGGAGGAAAGCTATGGCAAACCTAGACAGCATAGTAAGAAGCAGAGACATCACCTTGCCGACAAAGGTCCGTCTAATCAAAGCTATGGTTTTCCCAGTTGTAATGTATGGCTGTGAGAGCTGGACTATAAGGAAGGCTGAGTGCCGAAGAATGGATGCTGACTCTTAGGAGTCCCCTGGACTGCAAGGAGGTCAAATCTGTCAATCCTAAAGGAAATCACCCTAACTGCTCATTGGAAGGACAGATACTGAAGCTGAAGCTCAAATATTTTGGCCACCTAATGCGAAGAGAAAACGCCCTGGAAAAGACCTTGATGCTGGGAAAGATTGAAGGCAAAAGGAGAAGGGGATGGCAGAGGATGAGATGGCTAGATAGCATCACTGATGCAATGAATATGAATTTGAGCACACTCCGGGAGAGAGCGGAGGACAGGAACGCCTGGCATGCTATGGTCTATGGGGTCACGAAGAGTCGGACACGACTTAACGACTGAACAACAACAATTTGTAAAAAAAGGCACACAATGCTTCAAAATCTTCAGAAGAGATGTAATACACATGTACTCATTTTACTGGTTTGTATATCACACTGTAATATGCATGTAACAAAAGCTAGTTCAAGAGCTGAAAGTACACTTTCATATAGTTTTTCATAGTGTGGATTCATATTGCATAAGTAACACTGTACTTTCCAAACAGCTGTCAATTACTACACTTCATCTAGAGTATCCATGTCCTGCTCCTACTTAAACAGAAAGCTATTACTTTTTTTAATAGTGGCATTTCTTCCACTAGCAGCCCTACCTGTGGGAAGTAAGCATAGCCTTAGGTTTTATAGCACATGAAAGTTGTTTCTTGGCATTATAGTTTTCTTACGTGAAGTAGTAAGCAGTAATAGGATTCAGTTGGTATGTTAACGTGTGAAATGTTGTAATCTAGTAAAACCTTTCAACATACTTCAATTATATTAGCAGCTTAAAATTTAGACTCAATAAATAAAATAACTCCCCTTGTCCCAGATCTTGCTTTGCTACTCTTATCTTGCCTCCTTCCTTCCAAATTGGGATAAGAGCCAGCTGCATATCTATTGTGCATGCATATACACATATAGAGAAAATCTGGATCATGGTTGGGGAAGATTATAGCAGAAATGGTGTATAGCAGAAATGGTGTATCCATCTTGTGAGTTGCTTGGTAGCAGTAAATGTGTCCCCTGCCAATAACTCTATATTTTCAAGTGCATTCAACTTCCCCTCTCCTGAAGTTAACTTTGACTCAACAGAACTCCTCAAAAATTGTGCTCAAGTACATACACTTGTTTATTATGTAAAAACAAATGCATTAAATGCACACTACAGTAGGACTTGTGCACATTGTTGTTGCTGATGAGAAGTATTTTGGCTGCAGTTTACTGGCAACAAGAAACATTCCAAGACAGCAGCTTTGTCTTCCCCAGAAAAGACACACACACACACACACCCCAGCATCACCCTTTAGATTCTGACTCAAACATCTAACACCAAGTAGGAAGTAACAACCCAGAGGCATAGAATTAAGAGTGAGCCATTCAACTGAACATCCCATTTAAAAATCTATTAAGGGTGCAATCCGGTGCATGTTTAGACAGAAAAAGCCCTACAATTCCCAGCATTGGAATATGCATTGCTGGGAGTTGTAGGACTTTTTCTGTCTAAACATGCATAGGATTGCGCCCTAAGTTTTTGGACTTACCCATGCCAGACTTGCCATCTGGATATGTGTAGACCTGTCCATTGTTCTTGATAATTGGGAGACTTGAGGGTAATGGTGCAACTTCCTCTTCACTCTCATCAGAGCTGGAACTAGTACTGGTATCCTCACTGCAGCTATCATAACCATCAAACATCCCGAATGAGTCGCGTCTCTTCCTTTCTGACCGTGAAGGATGTTCAGTCTAAAAAGAAAACCAAAGATACTGTAACCTCTGCATATTAAAATCTGAAAGACATTTCAGCATTTTAACAAGTTTCTATTAAGTCTGCATGCAGTGCACTCTTGCAACAATATTACGCATAAGGTAAAAAATTATGCTCAGTATCTTTTTTCTAAAAGTACCAGTATTAAAAGACATTCCTAATTTTCTTGCATTGTGGAACTCATGGGAATACATAGGGTTCTTTTACATACAGGTATCACAGGCTCATGAGTTTCACAAGGAATCAATGGTATGTTACTAGCTTTTCTCCAAAATTTGAAAGTCCTGAAGTGATGGGTGTAATTAGCCTATTAAATATGCAAAAGTCCTCAAGGGTCTTTGCCGAGTCCATGGATAGATTTATTACCGGTTGGTGCACCTGACACCATCTGAAAACTGTTTATCCATTTTGGCTAACTAGAAGGCACCAGATATTGGGTTGGATCCAGATTTACGTGAGTGCAATGGGGCTGGCAAAAGCAGAATTCCCCCCGCCCCCGCAGCACCCCCTCCAGCCACCCTAAAATGCTACACAGGAGGGTTGGGGAATTCTGCTGAATGGGGTAAGCTGTGGTACAGAGGGGCTGAGGGAGAAAGGGGATCCCCAAAATTTCAGGCAGAGGCATAAGTGGAAGGTGCTTCTTGATTATTCAGGATCCCCTTTCCCTCTCACCCCTCCTGCCTACCCCATTCAGCAAGATTCTTCAAGCCTCTGGTTAGCATTTTCAGGGGGCTGGAGGGGCTGCTGCAGGGGGGAAAAGCACTTTCATTTCAAGAGATTTCACATCCCATGGAATACAGACCACATTTGAATTAACAGGATAGAAATCAGCATGTAACAACCCAGGGCTGAGGGTTTGTTGTTTTTTTTAGCAAAAGACTCATTACCCTACCGTTTGTTTCAAGTCGATTCAGAAAACAGTAGAACTTCCCTGTTACTGACTAGAATTGAGATATCCTCAATTCATACCAGAGCTAGAGAAAAAACAGATCCAAGATTTTCTCACTGCTGCTCTTTACAACCTCAAGGGTCCCCTTTTGTCAGCTACTAAGTACAGCCAGCCCCTCATATATTTCGCTTTCACTTATTCTTGATGTTTGATCTATTAATGTGGTTAATGATTTGCCATAGGAACACTTCCATGGCAACGAACAGAAGCAGAATGAAACACGCAAGCATCACAAACTTAAAATTTTTGTATGAATGCCTGCAATGTGCAGTTGGACAAGTCATGCTACCACATGCAATCTCAGAATGCCATTACTAAAGAAATGCCCCTTCCAGACCATGCCACACACTTTATATATCAAAATAACACCCTTCCGGAGCATGCCACATACTTTATATATCAAACCAGCACACAACAAAAGTGTCTCAAATAATTAAGCATAGTGACAGGTATTTACTGTTTTACAGATAGGGAAAATGGACTGGGAAGACACCAACTGGGTTCACGCAAGACAACAACCCATCATGGGTTGTTGGGTGAAACAAGCCACGGTGGGTTGCTGTATCGTCTGAACCTGGACTGCTTCCCACAGAGTGGCTTGGTTTTTGCCAACAAGCCACACTGACAACCCATGGCTTGTTTAGCCCAGGATGGGTTGGTGTGTCATCCAAACCCAGCAGAGCCAATCCATTGTGGGTTGCGGGTATTGGGCAGTAAGCACAAGCAGGAAAAAAAAACCCCTGCCACTCTTCCAGAGCAATGCCACTGTGACAGTGCCTCCAATGGCCAAAGGGCATTTTGGAGGGGCTGTGACTCGTTCACCATCACCTTTTTTACATTTTTTTGGCCCCAGAGATTTGCACAAATGGAACCAGAATTTTTATTTTTACAGCCCCAGGAATTTGTGCAAATGTCTTTTTTTTATTTTGTCTGCTTTTCGCAGTTGTGCAAGTGCACACCTGCAGCTGTCAAAAATATATATAACCTTGCCTTGTCTATTGCCTTGTATGTTTCAGCTGTCAAAGGGAATTAACTGCAGTATGAAACATACAAAGTAATTGACAAGAGGAGAGTTCATATAGGCTGATTTGACAGCTGTTGACAGTCACCCGTGATGCAAAGGGGTCAAGATCCCCCACTTAGCAAGGTGATCCCCTGGGGGGTTTAAGTGTTGAGCTGATACCTTGGGGTGCCCTGCTTCCATTCCACACTTGCCTGAGTCTCCAGCAAGCCCTTTTAAGGGAGATCTATGCTACCCCTTTTTTGCAGCTCCCACTGCAGTAACCGGAGCTGCAAAGAGGTGGGGGAACATAGATCCCCCTAAAAGGACCTGGTGGAGAGTTGGGCAAGTGCTAAGGGGGCAATCTGGTCCCCTTTTCCCAACCTGTCAACATCTGTCAGTGGCCCATAAATATATTCAAACATCCATTTAAGGGGCTCATTGTTGCTCCTGAAACTGCTATAAGATGGATTCTTGCAATACCCTATAGGTTTGTTCCCAATGGAGTAGTGCAGAACCACTGTAAAAACTCCGGAGTTCCAAGCCACTGAGCAGGATTTGATGGTCCAACATATCGTTGATCCAAACAAAAGACTTGGGGTGCAATCCTATCCAGATAGGCAGCCGCCTCCAAACTCGGAGGTGACCACCTATCCAAAGCAGGGCAGGAGAAGCACAGAGGAAATCATTCCCTCCACACTCCTCCTGCCCTGCATTTTTGGCTAGACAGACGATTGTGGCTGTCTAGCCATGAGAGGACAGAGCGGGGGAAGAGGCTGCTGTACAACACATTAGAGGGGTCATACAGACATTTCTACCCTCCCCGCCCCAGAACGCCCCCAGTCACACCTCTTTTCAGGCGCTCTGTGCTCCTCTTGCCAGCGCAGAGAATGGAACTGTTCCATGTTGCCTCCAAGGCAGCGCAGAAGGGTGGGGAGGTCGGTTCTCCGGGAACCAATCTCAGAGTGCAGGCTCCAAGGATGGTTCCCAGATAACGCAATATCCTATGGCCATCTAGCTGCTGTCTAGTGGCCATAGGATTGCTCCCTCCACTACTCTTTTGTTTTACTCCGTTTTTTTCTACCTGAGAAATCCTTGTGTTGTGTACTCAGCATGGCAAAGGAAGGTGAGATTCTCTTTATATCTGTCTTCCCTGAAGGGAGGAACTGGACAAACCAGTTCAGTGGAGATTCCTCATAGGACATCTATGAGCGGGTGGAGAAAACTATGAGGCAGGGGATAAAACTGCAGTGTTGATGTTGAGTCCTAGTCTTCCTATCTTGGATCATCATGGGATATAGACCAAGGCAACAACCAAGGAAGACCCCAGATATCCAGAAGCTGGTATAAAGGTCAAGTACATCAAGTGGTAGCCTAGAAGTTACATTAATTCTTCCGAAGTGTATTTGTCCTACAACTCTTTACCCACTTACCACAATAGACTATTTTGGTTCACTATAATTTAGCTTGAAAGGCTGATAGTTAAGGGTGAGGATCTTTGGTAGTCTTTTCAGTGTTTGAGCTCCCATTATCTACAGAGGTGGTGCTCTCTTTTTTTTACATTTGATTTTTTGGTTTGGGTTTTTACAAAATCAGAACAAAGGGATACAACAACAAAAAGCCCAGAACTAACAACTAAAGCAATGCCATGAACTAAATAACTGACCATTAGGATGACCAAGTGCTTCAAGAAAACATTTTGGAACTTTTTTGGAAAATGGACAGAGCACACTGCCTTTTGAAAGAGACGTATAATGATATATATGCATTTGATGTATTCAGAACTGCTCAGCTATGTCAACAGATGTTGTCCATGAACAACCGCCACTACTAACAGGTTAGACAAATCCCTTAAAAAAATCCTCTGAAGGTATAGCAGGAGTAATATTGCTGCTTGTAGGAATTTCAGCTGCCACTCAAAACACACAATATCAAACACACACAATCTTAGAGATGGAACTAACCTGAAAGATATAATTACCAGCTTGTACTAAAGAAGATCTGGCATCTAGGACACTCCTAACCCAGGCCATACCTTTCAGAGGTAATGGAACAAGATGCAGGATGCCAGCGCTGCTTCTATGAAAAGGAATACTATAACAAACAAATCAATAAAACATCTCCTTATATATTTTACGTCAGGCAACATTTCTGTCCTCAGTATTATATGAATTAGGAGACTTCTATTATATATCCCCTGCCCATTACTAAGAGGAAAAGATAGGGATTGCAAGAACCAAAGTGTGGTCCAGTCATGCAGACACCTAATGCCCACAGTATGTACTACTGGGATGATAGTGGGACTTGTGGAAACTGTACACCTCATATAAGCAACCTGCACGTGGCCCTAAGATGACTAAAGTTGGCCTGCAGTTTGCTCCCCCCGACACACAAGAGGCCTCCCAAAATCTACTCCGGAGGCTCCCCAAACTCTCCAGAGCAGATTTTGAGGGTGAGTAGGAGGCTGCAGGAGGCCGTTCTAGTGATGAAAACCATTCCATCAGCAGGATGACCTAATTGGATCCCACCCAATTACCTTACATCTGTTAGCTGGAATCATGAATTTGAGTAATTAAGGTGCCACATGACTTGGTTTTTCTGTGACAGACAGAGCAATCCTAAGTGGGGTCAGGAGTGCAATGAGGTAGATGTACCACCTCATCCACAACCCTCCTGGGTTGTGTCGGTCAGAGTAGAAGGTGAGGGCACTGCTTTTTCCTTCTCCTTTTGCCACAATTTTTTAAACAATTTCCATTCCACAGTTTATAAAACAGGAGGGAATTTTTCTATACCACCTCCAGGCTTGCATAGGTTGCGGAGTGGGGGAGAAATGGAGCAACTTTGGAGCCAGTGGATCCAAAGCTGGCTCTGACCTGGTATACTCATGGAATTTGAGCTTTGTGCTTTTTACCATTGGTGGAAAAAGCTATGTGCGGTTGCAGCAGGGGGCCCTGACATAGCAGCGGGCCCCTCCACCAGACACTAACCCTCTCCAACAAGTAACATTTGGGGTTAGGACTTCAATGTAATACAACTACCACTCCAGAATTTGTCACTTAAGTACACACTGCATCAATTATCCACTTTAAAAAAAGTATGGTGACCACAAGCTAGCTTTTTTTTCCTCTCTCTTTAACGAATTTGAAAGTTCCAGGAATCTAGCATGTACTCAGACAGAAGAGCATGATGGGTATTGCACACTCTGGTTCCCAAGAGCAAATAAACCCTCATTCCAAGGCACTTGCAATCTGAAGTTCAACAAGCAAGTTAGAGATTACAAGAGGAATGTAAGTTTTAAGTATTAGCATTCAATTCTATAGGTATGTGCAACTGTGACACATAAAATAGCTTGCTTCAATGTAGCAACACCTCATCCATTCAGATTCACTGCCTTTCAATTGCAACCTGAGTATACAAGGTTGATGTAGTGCCAAACATTATTCACATAATGTTGCAGCAAAAGATGCCTTCATATTGACCAAAAATCTTCTGGGATGCCATATAAGCAAGCAATTTCCACCTGTGTTTCTCTTGCACCTCTTTCTGCCCAGTTCATGTCATATACCGGCTTCGCGCAATAACTCTAGGCCACAATTGTCAATGACTGTTTTGACATAACTAGCATCAATATATGACCCAGAGCAACAATGTTAGCACTAGCAGCTATCTTTGGTCTTCTTCCTACATACTTATTTGCCAATGCAGCAGGTTTCAAGACTGGCCCATGAGACTAACAGCATATTCTATTGTGTATTACCTTACTACTTTCATCACTATTTAACATTTAACAGTGCATTAGATCAAAAGACATGGCGCAGTTGGCTTATGATATACATTGTCAGCTATTTTCAGAACAGCTGTCTTCAGTGAACCCTCTCCAGATCAGCACATATGCTGAGGAACCCCTGCATATCTGTCAAAGAACTCAAGTATACTGCACATGTTTCTGGGGCTATCCTAGATAGAAAATGTAGTTTGTGCAGGGCACTAGCCAGGTCTTTTGGGCCTAAACACTGCCTCAGATCAAATGATAATACAATGCAAAAAACATACACAATCCTCTCCTGTTGCTATTCATTGCAGGAGAAGTCAGTAAGCTGTCTTTCAGGAAGACTTGATTACTATTACTGGTCTTCTCACTGAAGAAGATATCTCAAGACCAAAGTGATACACATTACATGTTCTCAGACACATGCCACACATAACAGGCAGAATGGGAAATGGGCAAATTAATGGGGCAGGACTGAGACCGTGAAGCAAATGAGAGTTTACTGTTAAGACTCCATCACTCTCAGGTACATGCATACTGACCAATGAGGGAAGAAAGGCACAGATAGGGCAAAGACATAAACATCATTTCAGACTATAAGAGTACAATCCTATGGATCTTTAGCCAGAAGAAGTCCTACAACTTCTAGCATAGAGTACTGGGAGTTGTATGGCTTTTTTCTGTCTGAACATGCATAGGATTGCACCCTAAAGGAGACTATGCATAATGGAAAAGGAAAGCTACTGGAGAGAAGTAATGAAAGATGCTGCAGTATCAGCAGCATCCAAAGCTACATCATCTCAAATAAGAGTTTGGGGTTTTTTGAGGCCACACACATTTAAGTGGGGCCCAAGCCTTACATATGATAAAAGAACATCTGTGTTGTCATTGCTTAGCAACACTCATTAGTAACGGTACATTTAAAAAAGTGAATGAGACCATACACTGAATTAAGCACTAGAATGTCACTAGCAAATAAAGCACAGGAATGTCAATATATTCAGTGCATTTTAGATTCCTCTTACCATTAAAAAATTATATCTTTCATAATTGATGCAATGAAGCTGGCTTGTTGCCAGCCTACCATGTATCGTAATTTGACAGTTTCTCTTTCAATACCTCTTTTTCACATTAGTTTTTAAAGTGTTTCTTGTGAAAGGGGAAAGCTATTCAGGGTGTTTTAAAATGAATCCAGGCATACATGAAACATAAGCTAAGTCTGAATCATTCTTTTTCTGCTCCAGCATGTTCTTATGCAACAAAGCTGTTGCAGAAGCCTCTAACTTAGTGCAATTGTTGGAAAAGGAAAGATCAGAAGGATCACAGGAAGAGAAGAAAAAAGTAGAAAGGCTGAGCAAGAGTGGACCTTCTTTACTTATTAGGCACCTGAGATACTAGGTTTCCCCTTCTCCTAATGAAGAGACTGTGAAATCTACTTCTATATAAAACATTTGCAAACCTAAACCTTTCCTCTATGTCCTTCAAGCACCACTTCCTGCAGTCTTACAAAGCGGACAAATGAAGTGCACTGCAAGAAAATCTTTACTAGCTATATTTGTTGAGTGCTCCTCTGCACGTTTCCCTGCAAAGCATATGTTTATTCAAGATGTTATGCAAGGCTGAGCAGCACAAATCTCACAGTATTCCTCCTCACACACTGATTTTGGACAATAAACTAGAGGCAAAGCAGGAGTAGCACTACCACCTCTCGCAAAAGAAAGCATGAGGGACCCGATTTCTCTCTACAATATACACGGTATGAGAGACAGGCACCAGAATCCGGAAAGGAGACTGGAAGCAAGAGATAGGCATCGCACACACAAAGCAAGTTAACTTTTTCTCAAGCGCCTGCCACTTTTCACAGGCTGCCCGGGGGTGGGGGCAGAGAAAAAGAAAGAGGGAGACGGGGGGGGAGGCAGCTGTGCATGGGAGGTTCTTCATCACGGGCCGTCTCACCTTCTCCCTGGCCATAGCTCCCTTTTGAGCCTGCCTTCCCGGGCTGGCTCAGGCTAGCACCGCTGCCAGTTCCCCAGCCACTCTACACACAGGACGGCGCTCAGCTCCAACACAGCTCTGCCTTCGCTCTGTCTTCTCTCCCCCACAGCCCCCGCCGCTGAAACGGTGGGGCCCCTGCTGCAGCCTCCCAGAGCAGCAAGCCTGGCCAGGCTTCTCCCCCACGCCGCACCCTCCCGCTCCGCTGCCTCCCCGTGGGGTTGCTCTGCTCTACTCACCAGGTCCTTTGTGTTTTCCATCAGGCCCTCATGGGCAGGGGATGCCTCCTACGGCCACAGCCGCCGCCGCTCTCCTCCCCCCTCCCACCCCCCCACTCCCTCGGCTCAGCCCCCTCTCCCCGGACTCTCCCCCCTCCCCTTTCTGAGGGGAAGGGCCAGGTTGGAGGAGGAAGAAAGTTCAGCCTCTCACTTTAACGAGGGGAGAGAGAGAGAAAAGACATTCAACTCCGAGCCTCAGAATATCAACAACATTAGCATAACCGCAATGCGCACGCGCAGAACGGCCCCAACCCACGGCGCGTTTTGATTGGCTCCTTCGCTGTTTGGCTCGTCCTCGCTCGCCGTACGGGGCGAACGGCCTGAACCAGAACGCGGAAGAGGGTGCGGGAGCTGGCGACTGGCTCGAGGGCGGTTGGAGCCCCGGGGTTAAAACGGTCGCCTCGATTGGCTCGATATTTCAGACAGTCCTCGTTAGCTGGCAATCAACTGAGGTGGCTGTGAGGAGGTGTTAACTGTTTTTGTGTGTGTTTTTTAACGGTTTTCATCCCCACCACTGTAGGAGCAGTGGAACAGCCCACCCAGAGAGCGGTTCTTATGAGGAAAAATAAGCGGAGGGAGGAAATCAATTGAAAAATTGGGGTCATGTGAAAGAGAGACGGAGCTGGATGAGTCACGTAGGGGTGCTTCTCAAGGGAAATGGAGCAGGGGCGTAGAGATAGAGAAAAAGCAAGAGTTACGCAGAGCGGACCCTTCTGGTCTCCATTTGATCGCAACCATGTGCGGGGCAGGAGCCGAATGCAGAAGAGCTGGTCTACACCCACATCTCTGTGGTGCTCTGCTCTGTTTCTTGACAGCGCAGCAGTGTCCTTGCCGTTTCTTGGAGTCAGTGACTCGCGGGTGGGAGCAGGCGTCTCGCGTGCGCCCCAGCCGCTCTCTGTCACCGAATGTACGGGAGGGTTCCGGTCATGTGGAGGGAGATGGGCGGGGCGGCGCTCTGTTTCCGCTTTGGGACCCGAGGGCGGAGAGAATATGGAGGCCGAGGCTGGCGTTCGGCGTGACACGCCGTTGGGGCGAAAGCGGCCTCGGGCGGGAAAGGGGTGGTGTGAGGAGCCCGCGGGCCAAGACGACCGCGGAGCCGCCGCGGAGAAGGAGAAGGTCCGGCGGGCTGAGCACTTGGCTCTTCTGGCGGAGAAGCCGGCGGCCGAGCGTGGCCTGGAGGAGCTTGTCTTTGGGGACGTAGACGAAGGAGAGGACTTGTTGCGGCGTTTGCAAGGCTCATCTGCGCAGGTACTGGGTAGGAGCCGCTTTTGCCTACGCCCGGGTGGGCTGAGGACTAAATAGCACAATTCCTTTTTCCCAGGACCCAGTAGATACGATTCTTCCTGCCGTCCTCCTCTTCGACGGGGTTTCTCTGTTTCTGTTTGCTGCTGCATGGCAAACAGGCATTCAACAGATGAATCTTTTCTGGATATGGAGACGCAGTGGTGGAGAATGTTTCACCAGAGTTAGGGAACTTCTGCCTGTCACGCAGACCAGAAGCTTTGGTCCGTTTAAAGAAAATGACCCTAATAAATGGTTCAGTAACAAATGTTCGGAAGAAATGGGTGCAGCTGTTGCGGCAGTACTAGAAAACAGGTAAAGGTGACCTTATTCACTGTTTCTTTTTGCTCAGTTATGGTGGATTCAAACAGTCAGACCGGGGATGTTGGGTTATATCTACTGTTAGTCCTACTTACAGTACACCCATTGAAATGAATGGTCTTAAGCTGGACTAGCTTAACTGGATGCGACCCATTGTTTTTTGGTATGGTGACTCTATGAATACCCTGATGTGCACATATAAGTGGTAAGATAACCACTCATGATATTCTGCCTCATCCAATTTGAAAGGATTCCAGGAGGTGGTGAGATGAGGTTTCAATACTTTAATGTGTGAGCACAGTCATATGAACAACCACAATACAAAAGTGGGGAAGGAGAATAATTCTGATCACTTTATGGTGGGTTCAGTACCTCAAATCACCTAAACATTTTGCAAATGCAATGAACCACAATAGTCATGAACATGGTCACCTGTTTGATTTGGGGAAGTGAGGAAGCATTATTCAGGAAGAGGCACGATCTATACTGGGGCCTGTTGCAGTCTGTTACCAGGTTGTGGGATGCGGTGTTCCAAAAGCAATATTAACTTTTTAGGGTGGAGCAATGCTAATCACTTAAACCGAGTTTTCATTTGTATTACATGTAGAAAAATATGAGCAGTAGTCCATGTTGCATGATTTATGTAGAACTGAAAGCTGAGATTTGTCTTGAGGAGCAGCACCTCCTCTCTAGAGATGCCAAATATTAGGGGTGGAACTACATTCTTGTACATTTTGGAGTTGCCTCTCAGTTCTGCATCAAATAGCAGCAGCCTCCAGTCCTGTGAGGATCTTAGCATCTGTTTTGTATTAGGCTAATCGTTTGCACATAAGGGCTGCATTGTATACAATAACATCCTGATGGATAATGCCTTCTTCTAAAAGTTGTTGGATAGGCTGGATGTTAGACTAGATATGCTGTTATCTTTGGTCTCATTATTGGGATTCTCTTATTTTAAAGTAATAACCATGGAGACCTCAGTCCCAGTTGGGACTGTAGGGAAGGGTTTAATAACTCATCCAACAGCTTGCTATTACATTCAAAAAAGAAAAGGAGAATCCACTCATAGGATTGAAAGCCATGGTTAATGACTCTTAAGTTTCAATAACAGTGTAGTTATTCCCATCGTTGCAGAAGATGTGCAAAATTTAACATTAACAATCCCAGGAGAAAATGGAATTCACACTGCAGTAGGAATGATAAAAAATAAATGCTGGTTTTTGCACGGCTGTCAGGGCAGGCTAAGGCCCTACCTCAAATGATGAACTGGGCATTGCTAAATTTATTGCCCCTTAAATCTGCCCCTTCCTATCGCCAAACCAGAGGGGAGGATTCCTGTTCCTTCTCAGCTACTAATGAAGAGGGTTAGGCTTCATTAGCACAGTAGTAGGGCAGATGGCAGCTGCACTGGTTACCAGATGCCATCTGCTTCGGTAAGAAGCACCTACACTCCTTTCTTCATCCACCATGGTGGCCAAATCAAAGGCTTGTGGTTGCAAGTGAAAGGAACTGTTCTGTCCCATGTGGGTTGGGATAGGGAGAACTGTTTCTGGTTTTAGGTGCCAGCAAGGCTGAGGCTGGACCTGTCAATTTTCTGGTCTTTCATATTTTCTGATAAATGTTTGGGAAATAATGGTGAAATTTTAGGGAACAGTTAAACCTTCTTAGTTCTGATCTGCCTTTTGTTAACTAAGTTTTTTTTTTTTTTTTAAATTAAGGCAAGTGATGTCGTCAGTGGGGATCTTCTTGAAGGAGAGTCTGGTGACTCAGAAGCAGAGAATGAAACAGAAGACAACTTTCTTTCATCTAAAAAGCCAGTGTGGGTGGATGAAGATGATGAAACTGAGGAAATGTAAGCAATACATAGTAAATTGACTTGTGGATCAAAGGGAGTAAGTAAGGCTGCATTTGTAAGCAAGTTGCATTGAACTCTGTTAGACTTGTCTCCCAGTTAGCATGTTTAGGATTGGGGTGTAAAGGTCATCTAGCCATCATCTTAACCCTTACTAGTTTCTGAATGAAGTCATTAACTTGCATGTTTTCTTCACGTTTCAAAAAATGATTGTCTGACTGACCTCTTGAGAAGTTTGGAACTACTGAGGCCTTGTTGCTGATAACATTAAATTTTGTGTGTGACTGAGTAGAAACATAGACAGCTGCTTAGGAGATACTGATTTAGTTATAACATTTGTATCCTACCTTTCCTCTAATAAGTTCAAAATGGCTTATGGGGTCTTTCCTATTCCTTTTATCCTCACAACAATCCTATGAGGTAAGTTAGGCTGAGAGTGAGTGACTGGCCCAAAGTCACCTGGTGACCTTCATGGCTGAGTGGTGATTTGAACATGTGTCTCACTGTCTTACTTAGTCCACTACTCGAACCATAATGCTACACTGACTCTAGTATATAATCTAGTATAGCCTTCCCCAACTTGCTGGCTGGAGGTGCTGGTGGTTGTAAATCCAATATATCTAAAGGGCACCAAATTGGGGAAACCTGAGCTAGTATGTGGCACAACATGGCTTGCAGGCCACTGCATCGTAAAACCTAAGCTACCTACTTGACTAAACATGTAAAATGATCTTGGTTAAATGAATGCTTTTAAAGAACTGTGCAAATTTAGCATATGGCTCTGTTCTTCTAGAATTGACATGACCCATCGATATCGAAAAAACATGATAAAATGTGATGCAGAAAGGAAGCTTACAAAAGAAAAACTTCAAAGAAGACTTCAGGAACAGTAAGTTTAGTAGTAACATATGAACAGGCAGGTACAGTATTTGGGGAAGTTTCTTTTAAAGATTATTTATTTGAGTTATGGCATCACATACATCCTTAAATGCAAAAACTATTTGTACACCTTGCTCACTTCTGAAGTGGCCTTCCTATGTGTCACAACAGACAACTGCAAATCATTTTGCACTTTTGAAGACTTCTGCATATTATGGCATACGTAGTAACACAGAAACAACACAAAGTTATTTCTGTATGCTGCCACAAAGTTCTACTTCCTAATGTGGAGAAAATAAATTTAAGAGAAAGAGTTTCAGAAACAAGCAGGAGGGGACAGCACATGCTGAAATGATTAGAGTGCACTTTAAAAACATTTCAGTATGATTGTTCAGAATGAAAGGCTTGAGAGTGTGATGAGGTGGGGAAAATGCTGTTAACTCCATGGTCCTTCATTTAAGTAGTTGGCCTCTGCTCTTGCATCACAAGGCGGCTGTATGTGTGACTAGAAAGAATCAGGGGACATGGAATGGATGAGCAAGCCAGCCTGCCTTCCCTCTGCCTAGACATCTTGCCCTGTATTCCTCTCCAACAACTGTTTAATGCTCACCCCTCTTCTTCCCATCCTTCAGCTTTGATTGGCATATGCTATTTATATAAGTTTTCTGATGAGTTTTTGATTTACCTGTATTTATAAGGCTGTAGTATCTTAAGTAATAATTGTAGAAAAAGTACCAATTGTTCCTAGATTTCAGAGTGCAATGGGAGCAACCCCTTCTTGGGCACAGAGGGACATGAAGAAGAAAGTAAGAAAAAGAAAAAATGAAGGTAAACAAGGGGCTTTCTATATTGTGAATTGGAGCAGAGAAAATAATTAACATGTAATCCTGTGTTCTCTTATTATGATGGAGAAAGTCTCAGTGGGACTTAACTTCTGAGTAAACATACCTAAGAGCAGGGAATCAAAAGTGGAATGTGCTGAATACGGTCCTGACTTCTTTCCATATACTGTGTTTCATTTTAAGTTGACACTTCACATAAATATGGCTGTGCATATTTCTAAGCACAGATAAAATAATGTAATATTTAAAAATACTTATTTTTTTTAAGATGACAGTGAGGATGAAGGTGATGATGATCTGTTACGCAAGACAGGCAATTTTGTGACCATGTCAGAGTCTCTACCAAGAGGCATTTTACAGGTAAAAAATCCTACTCAGTTTTCATGCACATAATGTGTTCTCATTACTGTTAGTGGCAAACTTACATATGGGAAATTATTGGCTTTGGGGCAGCTAACTTAAATTTGAGAAAAATGACTGCTTTCATAAGGAAAGGCTCCATGTAACACAGTTGAGAGCACATTCATCACTTGAATATGTTGTTAACAACGTCATCTTAAGTCTGATGAAATAGTTACGTGGCGCTTCCACAGTAAAAAAAAAAAAATCATCTGGAAATAGAAATTCAGCAACTACTACACAACTATTTTCTTACGTTGTCATGTTGAACATTGATAGTCTTCCATAGAAGGTCTTCCATGCAGCTAAGAGTTATTGCCTGAGCTTGCTTCTTTTCCCCCTTCCCATTCCCTTTTCCTCCTGTGTCATGTCTTTTAGTCTAAAAGCCTGAAGGCAGGGACTGTCTTATTCATCTTGTAAGCTGCTTTGGGAGCCAGGATGGGGGGGCTGAAGAGTGGGATAAAAATTCCTTAAATAAAATTTCTACTCAGAGCTTGAATTATAGGTTTTAGGTTCTTGAGGCGTTTAATCCGTGAATATCTATTCCTGTGCGTTAGGATCAGTAATATATTCTACAAACTAGGAAATGGGAGAACTGCCTAGAGTATTGTATGCTTCTATTTTTTAAGTATCATCACCTGAATTAGTAGCAACTTCTTTGGATTATATTCCAGTAATCCACACTTAGTTCTTAGATTATGCATTTCTATACATTCTGTTTTGTAGAGATAGCACAGTTCTACAATGACCATGTATATTCTTCTGCCTTTTAGATGAAAAACTGCTTGCATGCTAATAATGAACGTCAGTCAGATGCAAAACTGACAACTGTACAATTCCATCCTTCTGCTCAAGTTGTTATGACAGCTGGGCTTGATCGCTCTGTTTCACTGTTCCAGGTGAGAAACAATTCAGTTATGTAGGATGTAATAGTTTCTGCTTTGCTTTTCTCCTTGCATATTATTATTGGAACTGGTTGGCAGGGACATACTTTGCTGACACCTATGAGTATGAGATGAAAGCAGCATGCGATACATAAAACTAAGGACTAATGGTGATCAAAAGCACATGCAAGCAAGCAGGGCTTCCACACTGTTTGCAAAGAAGTAGAAAGAGTGCCTTATTCTTTTTAAGCTCCATCTGCAGTAGCAGGTGATAATAGTCCCACACATGTTCAGGGCTCTGGTTTGCAGTCATTAGTTTGGGGAGGGATATGTGAGGTATGTACATGTATTGCAAGGCTTAGGGTTTTTTTAACCAGATATTTTAATTCAGGAAAAGCTGGTAATAGATATTTATTATTTGTATTTATAAATCTTCCTAAATATGCTCATGCTATCATCATTCACCCTAGTATTTTTCTCTTTAAAGGTGGATGGTATCACTAATCCAAAGATACAGAGTATTCATTTGGAAAGCTTCCCGGTCTTTAAGGCACGTTTTAGTGCAGATGGAGAGCAGGTTATAGCCACTAGCATTCGCAATAAGCTGTTCTATATATATGACATGATGGGTGGAAAGATTATTCCTGTAAACCATATCAGAGGTGAGGTTTGAACTGCTTTTTACATTTTTGTATACGTTCCATTTTAAGCAGCTCATAGTGTAGTCTGTCAATAAGGCTCAAGATCATAATTTTTTCAGAACTAAACAGAAAAGACTTGGGAAATATTTTGTATTATCCTTATCACCACACATCTGCTTTTACTGAATGAATAACTAGATCAGTTAAATGTTTGCTGTAAATCAGACAGGCTGTGGGAATAGCAGAAGCAGTTCCTGTACCCTATTTCTAGCAAGTAGCTTTCGTGGTAGGAGGGGATCAGGAAGTAGAGGTGTATGTAATAGGAATATATCCACCTTACCTGATGCTTGGGAGTACATTGTTGAAATGGCTACCAGGCTAATCTGTTGACTAGGGCTGCACATATATGTTCCTCCATATCTTTGGAGCTATGGCATCCATATAGAAAAGAATGAAGGCATACACATTCAAAGATTAAACCATTTATTATCCTCTTCAACAGTTAAAAAAATACAGCCTGTTAAATTACCCCATGAAATATCTTCAGAGTCCCCGTGAAATCTTTCCAATTTTTAAAAGCACTCTTGTAAGCAATAAACAAGCTTAACCCATAACTTTTCTTTTAATATAAAATCAAAGGTTGTTTTATCAGTATGACCAACAAATTACTTGTCATACCTTATGCTCCAGTCGTATTCATGGTAAGCCCTATTGAATTCACGGGGGCTTATTTCAGAGTAGACAGGCATAGGATTGTTCTGTTAGACTAAGTGTCAGCTTTGGAAATTAACTCTTATGTATACTGGAGCTATACATCACATCTTTGCTTTGAACTTAAGGTTTAGAAGAGAAGTTTGTCAGAAAATTTGAAGTTTCTCCAGATGGGATGTTCCTGCTTTTTAATGGGATGTCAGGCTACCTGCATTTGATAACAATGAAGGTAAAATGTCTGTTTAAATGTTTGGAAAGAAACAGACAGCAATGCAATTTTACTGGCAAGCTATTGCATTTCTCATATGAACTTTAGTTGATATTAACACTCTAAAATGTGATACATTTTAAAATTAATAAAATGGACAGTTCTTTGGGTTGATCTGTAGATTTCTTGATTATGACTTTGTTAAATCCAAATAGCTACTACTGATAACCATTTGGTTTATCAACTTTTTGAGTTTTGTGTTGTAAAAGTCTTCATTGAACAAATCATTAAATAAATGAATAAACCAGTAATATGGTAGAGATTACAGAAGAAAGGAAGCCAAAAGAGGGAAGGCACTAATAACAGAGTGAAGGGGGGGAACCAAGTTCAGTAGAGAACACAGTGGTGTACTTTATAAGTGTCCTTGAAGTGTATTTTGAGACACTGGGCCAATAAAATATTTATTTTTATGCACTGTGAAGTGCCCCCCCCCCCCCATTGCAGAAGGGCATACCTCTTTAGTGAGATCAGGTTGTTTTGCTTCACTATCTTATGTATAATTGTGTTGATAAGCATTATGTGTCTATCTTAGACAAAAGAGTTTGTTGGAAGCATGAAAATAAATGGGAGGGCTGTTGCATCATCTTTCTCTCCAGACGGCAGCAAAATCTACACACATTCTGGTAAGGCTTTTGCACTTGATATGCAGAATGGTTGTTTGCAGGTGTTCATCATTTAGAAAAAGGACTTAGGGTGCGATCCTATGGCTGCTAGTCAGGGACTAGAAGGAGCAGTGAAAACAGGGCATTCCTGGGGGCAGGACAGGGTGGGGAGGGCGGAAGTACTGTTCTGACGCTTCCTATGCGTCGTCTGCCCCCTGCTCCAACTTCCTGTGGCTAGACAGCTGAAATTGGCTGTCTAGCCATGAATGCAGGGTGACTGAAGTGCGGAGGGGCCGATCCCCCCGCACTTCTGCTGCCCTGCATTAGATAGGCTGCCTATCCTGATAGGACTGCATCCTCTATTTGATGTCTATTGCTGCTGTTGTTGCTATAGCATAGGCTCCTGTTTTACTTAAACAGCACCCATGGTGGCATACATTAAAATGTAAAGCAGTACAGTAACATTACAACCCAGTACAAACTCCCCCAAAGTGAAATAGCAGTGCCTTTGACCCTTTGCATCATAGTTTACCTGATCGTACCTGTTAATAAAATTCCAACAGGAGAATAGTTAGGATTTAAAACCTTACTTAAGGTAGTAGAGCGGGATATTTTTTGTTGTGTTGTCAGAGTGTTCATAGGTTTAGGAGACTTTTCTAAATCCAGCATTTTGATGTCTAAATGGTAGGTACATATATTGCTTTTGCTAACATCTTCCTTATATGTCTGTCAGCTGAGGGTGAAGTCTTCATATGGGATGTGAAAAGTAGGCGGTGTCTGAACAAGTTTACTGATGAAGGTTGTCTTCGAGGTACATCTATCGCACTCTCCAAAAACAGCCAATATGTGGCATGTGGGTAAGTGAAAGCATAGCCAGTATTTGAGCCATATTTGCACCAACTGTCAGAAAAACTTCCCGATCTGCCTGGTAAACAAGTTGCAAATGCTTATTTCGGGTTCCAGGCTTTATAAAAGGTCCTAACGACATCTTATTTATAACTGCAAATAATTGGTGGTTGATACTCAGACGGCTGCCATGATTTCAAGACTGACTAGTTGAATATTGGGCATCCCTTTGTGTATACATTCTGTAGAGCTGCCTTGTGGCCATCCCTGGTTAAGTCCATTCGTAATAAAAATGGAACTTACTGAGCTGTAGTGGGAGGCAGTTGCTGCTCCTAATGTATCTTGTGATATGCATACTAGAAAGATGCACCTAGAAAGAACATCTTTCCTTCCATATCTGTCCACCTGTAGCATAAAGGCTTAATTGGAACTGGAGCTCAATCCCAGAATCTGTCCTCAAAAATGTGATTGCAATTGGAACATTTGAAGTAAGAGAATGTGTTTCCCTCACCATGAAGTAACCATACTCATCCCCCAGGACATTACTTCCAAGTTGTCATGAACCCCATAATTTCTCCCTTTAGAAATTAAAGGCTAGTTAATGTGATGGTGCAACACAGGTGAATACAGGGGCTGATTGTTGCAGAATGTAGAAATGATATATACAGGAACATTTTTGTAAAGTAAGTTAGGCTGCAATCCTATACACACGTACCTGAGAGTAAGCCCCATTGAACTCTGATGACTTCTAAGTAGACATGTATAAGATTGTGCTGTTAATAACTCACTTTAGAGTATTGATACCAGTTCTAGATGGTGTGTTATTGGCCATATCTGGACTTACTTTCAAATGCCCTACTGTTTGGTTAGATGTAATTATAAAATGGATAGAACAAAAATAATTTTTAATTTGCGATACATTCCTTTTTGGCAGTTCTCTAAAGTGTTTTTCTGAAAAAACACATATAAAATATTTTGCAGCCACCATTCATCATATGAAAGCCATTTGTTGTGTACTTCTAGGACTGTAAAGTTTATACAACTAAAACTTACATTTGTTGCTTTAATAAAACTTTCCTAGAGTTACACGCAAAGGTTGCCTTGGTATATGTCAAAGGAAATAACCCTCAGTAATTGTGGATAAACATTTGATTTTGTATATAAATTGCTGGCTTGCTTCCACTACGCTTTAAGCTTTTTATAGGCTACTGTTATTCTTTCTAGGTCCAGTTCTGGAGTTGTGAATGTATACGCCCATGGTGATTGTCTCAAAGAAACTAGTCCTAAACCTCTTAAGGCTATAATGAACTTGGTCACAGCTGCTACATCATTATCTTTCAATCCCACCAGTGAAATACTGGCAATGGCATCTAATAGAGTTGATGATGCAGTGAAGCTGGTAAGATTTTTTTTAGTAAGAAAGTGTTCAGAGTAGGCTTAATTTAAGTGACTGGTTCTTAATAAAATATTTAAATCCATTTGGACAGAAAACATGGTGTTGCATATATGGCCTTTTTTAAAGATAGGAATTTCAAGTGCTTGCATATCTGGCCTCAAAATTTTGTTTGCAACCCTAAAATCTCAGAAAGGCCTTTTTACTTTCTCCTGAATAAAACTTTAGCTGTACCAGATTTTAACTACACTATAACAAGGGACCTGTAGTCAAAGATATGGCTGGCTTTTCAAGTCAGAAAATTCAGTAATCAGATCCCTTGGCTCCCTGATCCACATTTACATTGCTGTCCCCACCCTTCAAAGCTCTCTTGCTTGTTGTCAGCTCTTCGTAATCCCACCTCAAAGTTTTCCTCCAGCCTCCTGGCCTTGGCCTCCTGTGCCTTCAGAGCACCCCTGCTTCTATCCAATTCCCCTGCCCCTATTTCAGCAAATAGCATGCAGTTCCTCTTACAAATAGATACCTGTCTGAAGTTTTTCCTCCTGCCCATGCTGATCATTTTCCCTTAGAAAAGTTTTAACGTTTGTTAATATTCTAGTGCTGACCCTTTCATCCTGAGCACTTAACATATTTGAATATTCCGTAACCTCCTAGCTACTTCAGTAATTACGTTGTGTGTCTAATGCAGGCCAGAGACAAATTCTTGCCTCTTGCATATATGCTAGCTGTATGCGTGTTGATAGAGAGGATGTCTTGAGTTGGCGTAACACTTTTTGGAAGTGACCAAGAATAAATATCACAACCACAGATATCAAAATTCCTTTTCGTATTGTTTAGGTGGTAATTTCTTATCTGAAAGACTCTGTAAGGAGAAACTTTTTCACCCTAAATATCACAAGCTGATCATAGACATTTTTGTAAGACATGCCTTTTTCCTTTCCTGATTCTAGCTTATAACATATATAATAGACATCTTCACAGACTGCTTTTGAAACTTGAGGTTGGATCCAGAATATACTTCCCACAAATGGAAGGGGCCCTTCCATCCATGGAAGGCTTCTGATCCAGTGGAGGAATCTCCCTGGTGAAATGGGCAAGGAGGCAATTTTTTTTAACTTCCCCCTCCCCCTGCAGTCCCCCTGTACCCCCTGACAATTTGTTCCATAGGGTTGATGGATCCTCTGGAACAGTGATGGAGATAGCACCAGGGGATCCAAGGTCAAATCACCTTTCTTCTCTCCCCTTTCCACCAGCGGGAACATTCTGAGCACAACCTGGTTTAGGAGACGCTACTGCTGGTGGAACACTCTAAGTCCAACCTCTAGGGTGTTTCAAAAGCTTGTAATGCCATATGGGCAGCTGCAGGTGGGAGGTTGGAAAGCCCTGCTGGGCCTGCATGAAACTTTGCTTAAGAAGCTCTCCAGATTAGGATCATAGGAAATGGTAGAGACTGATACGTTTTAAGGTTTTTTTTTTTACACGTATGACATTTAATTGTGCTCTCACTTCCACCCTCTCCACACCTCCATTTATTTCACTTCTTTATCCCATTCTTCGGAACAGGTCCACCTTCCTTCGCTTACTGTATTCTCAAATTTTCCTGTATTCAGAAGAAAGCTCATATACTTGGCTAACTCCATGGATTTCTCTCCAAGAAGTGGATATTTTTCCATAGCAAATAGCAAAGGCAAAGCGTTATTGTATAGGTATGTATTAAATCATACTATTGAAATTGTGATGGTATTTTTAACTCATAGTTGCCTGCAAACTTGTAGCATGCTACTGTCATTGCTTTTGATACCTAATCATAATAAAACAGATTTTATCATGTTTTGGGGGTGTAAGGAGGAGAAATCAATGTATTTCCAAGCACTGGATATGCTTTAGCCAACATTAAGCACTTCAAGTAATTTACTTAATGGAAGAGCTAAGTATGTGCTTAAATCTCTCCTATTTATATGAATGATACAGGCTGAGTACAGCCAGTTAGGCACAATGTGTTTCAGTCCACCTAGCACTGCATAGGATTGCAGCTTTAAAACATTTTAACTCTGGCTGGATTTCACCTGTTGAGTTTATTTAAGAAATGCTTACAATTTCCACATGTTATCTGAAGACTTGCACATTTTTCTTGCTTTCCTTTTAATGTTTAAAATAATACATTTCTAGATGAAAATGTTCCAAGTTTTTTCATAAAATAGTTTAGGATTAGCATGATATACCTTAAAAGAACTAGAACAGACTTGGTTTGTAACATTGTAGAGTGGGAATAGCTCTGAAGCTCTTGCATATTAACTCCGTTTTAACTTTGCAGGTTGAAACACTACTCAGACTTCTAAACCGATTACTTTAGAGTGAGGTAATTATCAACTGAAGCAGAAGCACTACTGAGGAATTGCTGGCTACATCACTTAAACGTTTTTCTTGTCACAAGAATGGAGGCATTTCTATCAGTTAATTGGATTAAAAACAATGAGTTTTTAATCTTTGATGAAGTTAGGAGGCCCATGAACAGTATGTCCCCTCATCTTGAACAGGAGACTAAAGAGCAAAATACTGATATAGTTGGCAGAGGCACCCAAGCAAGTCATATGTATTGTAGAAATATTAGTTTTTGAATTGTGTTATAAGTAGAGAGTATTCAGCTGTATCTTCTGTTAATACAAGATTAATCTTGTTTTACCATGTAACCATCATCTTCTCCACTTTAACTGAGCCAAATTAGAGCCGGTGTGTTGTATCCAGTCAGTGTCCCTCCACTGACAGTCTTCCATCAGCATAGCAAGGGTGCATGTCAACAATTCTCCCTCCCCTTGTGCCCCCTCAAATCTGCTCCAGTGGGTTGGAGAACCCTTTTGGAGCATCCTGGAAGGTAGCATGACAATTTCCTCCCCATCCTCTTATGGTGACAAAATTCTCTGCTGGATTAAAGAGCCTTCCATCAGCGGAAGGGCATTGATTGGATACAACCAATTATCAGTCTACCCTCATTTCCATCAGCTTCATGAGTATGGGATCAAGGCTTTTAATTTTGAGTTTTATCAGTGTACAGGTACTTCACCTGCTAAACCAGGGGTGGGTGACTTCGGGGTGTGTGGATGTGGCACCAAATTTCAGCAACAAACTGGATTTTTTTTCTTGCTGCTGCACAGCGGGGGCCACAGAAGAGGACAAGGGGGCTGCGTGCAGGCTGCGCATTACCCACCCCTGTGCTAAAGTTTAAAACTACTGCATATTCCTGTGAAGTTTTTCAAAGTCTATCTCTGATGTGGATTGACTTAAGCTTAAACTTCAGAAAAGGAAATTTGGTCACACAAAGGTGTGTCTAAGGTTTAAGCTGCAAAATCCTATGCACGCTTGGGAGAAAGCCCCATTGGACTTGATGGAATGTACTTCTGAGTATACATGCATAGGACTGTATTGCACAAAGCAGCTAAAATATGCAGTTTATCTTGATTCAAATGGGTTTGTAACTTTTGTAGAAAAGTTGAAATAGGAAATTTAAATCTGACTTGCTTTTGGCAGACATTACTGATAATTGCTTAAGGGCTCAGTCCAGTGGGTATACCCATCAGCCTCTGAACTCGGAGGTTAACGGGCATCCTATGCAGGGCAGGAGGAGCATGGAGATCATCACCTCTGTGGTCATCTTGCCTTGCATTTTCGCTGCACAGGTGATTTCAGCTGGCTAGCTGGGGGCTCTGTGGAGAGGGAAGGATGGCCGGAGAATACTTCGTAAGCCAGCTGCCCCAGTATCCTCTCCCTATCCTTTTGCTCCTCTCCAAGCTCACATTTGCAAGCTTGCTCATAGAGGCTCGCATTGGCTGTGAGGTGGGAGGAGCTCAGACTCCTAGGTCCAAGGTCAGAGCCTCAGATCCAGGAATCTGAAATAACCTATGCCCCCCACTCCCACAGACTTTGTCTAGGGGCCATATGATTGCTCCCTAAATGCTTTGCTAATATATCATTGTTCATAAACTTAAGCAACAAAAAGCTTTTAAAAATACAAATTTGCTGACTTGCTGTTCTTACTTTTCTCTCTACAGATGGTGTAACCTGTGGTTTAAGAATGTGGATTTTTTGTGCATTGACTTAATGTTTTTATATGTATGTACATGAGACTCAATACATAGCATTTTTGGTAACTTACAGAAACTTGTTTCCAATATTTTTCCATTATATCACCAATGTATTTAAAAATACTTTACAGGGCTGGTCCATTCATACAGAAAAACCATGTGGGGCAATGTTCTAAGATACACTAAAACCTCAGGAAAAGGGGAGATATAAATAAAATAATACTACAGGGTGGGCTTGGTGGCAGTTTTTTGTCATGCTACTTCTCTGTGCAGAGGTTTTCCCCCTGTGGAGCCTTCAAACTTGTAACACCCCCCCACACACACACACAGCCTGAAGTGGTTGATTCTCAGTAGAACTTAGCTAAATGTGTTTAAATGGTGGGTAAACATGACATTTCTCTTAGACACACAATACTAGAGCTTCACATTTCTACTAATGTTTATTAGCAATCAGTCTAGGACAGGCATAAGGAAAGTACCATTTCACAGGGCATCCTGGAAGTACTGTTGGGCACTAACTTAGATACCTGGATTAGACACATTCATGAAGAAGAGGTTTAATAATAGCGGTTATGCATGGTAGCCAAAGAAATGTCTACATTTACAGGCAGCACACCTCTGAGTACCAGATATGGAGGTCAAATAACATGGAATGGCATCAGTGCTTGAAACTGAATGCAGGAATAGAGAACTTTTGGTCTGATCCAGTAATACGTTTTGGTTAGGCTACTTGCTCTCCCTCATGGGATACAGAGTGTATTTCCCATATACTGAGAATTCCATCAATCCATGGTGATATTTTGTATAAAGTGGACCGTGAAAGGCATTGCATGTATTTATTTTCAAGCCAATCTCTCATGCTCAATAACTGGTATAATACTGGCCTCAAGTGGTCACTGGTGGATACTTGCTTAAGGCTCAATCCTAGGTATGTTTAAACAAAGTCCTACAACTTTCAGCATTCCCCGGTCAGCATGTTTCTGTCTAAACATGCATAGGATTGCACCTTTGAAGCATTAATAAAAACAACTTGTTTTTCAAGTGCTGGTTTATATCAAATAGACAAACATTCCCAGCACTGGTGGACTTCCTGATAGAATTAAAAACCAATCACTATACAACTATAGCTCATAATTCTCCAACAATATCCTAGAGGGTGCACCTTAACTAGAGGATGCAGAGATTTCAAACAGTGAATCTCAGTGAAAACAGTTTGAGATACTTTTGCCTTGTATTGTACAACCTCATCAGGGTGGTTTACAATAAGACAGTGTAGGAGAAAGCCATCCTTTAGATGTCCATATCCCAGGCCATTTAGGGCTTTGAAGGCTAAAACCAGCAATTTTCAGACCCACTGATAAAGTATTTTTTCCGAATGTTTTACTTGTAAAGTATGAATGTATTTTCTCACATACTTTAAAAAGCAGGACAAAAAACTAAAATAGGATCTGTGGGATCAACACAGTACTGGGATAAAAGAATAAGCATCTGCTTTTTATATATTTAAGTGCCAACCAAGGTCAAACACCCACAATTCTAACTTTACACGATATTTACACTGGCTTGGATTGAGAATCATAACTTCAATCATTTACTCAAAGTATGACTAAAGTCCCATTGATTTCAGTGGTCTACTTAAAAGTATGACTAAGTTTTGATCCAACCCACTCTCTATCCTTTCTAAAGAGAACTTAACTTCATAGTTCATAACTTTATCTTGTCTTGAAAGAAATGCTGTGTGTCAGCTTCCACAAAGGAAAAAATAAAACTTTGCTACTCAGTGTTATACCCAATACTCTATGTTGGCTTGGTCATCTAATTTTTATATTAAATAAGAATATTTATCTGGGAGAGGCTAGTTTTAGATACTAACAGGAAAGTATCTTGGGGGTGGGGGGAAACCAGAATACAAGTCTCAAAATACCTTCCTCCAGGCCACTGAAATAAAGCATTTCAAAATACATGGTACAAAACTATCCATAAACTCAAATTATGTGTTTGTGTATATATATCTATAATATAAAAATAAGATTACAAATTGCAGTCAAATCAATAACAAAATGTGCCAAGTGAAAATGGCTTTTTGCTATTAGTTAAACCACAGAACACCCACATCTAATATATATTTATTGGGTTAGACCCAGATGTAGCCATGTTTAGAGTAGACCCATTGAAATCAATGGGACTTAGGATAGGCATGCCTCTCTTGAGCCACATTGATTTTAATGGGTCTGCTCTGAACATGGCTACATCTGGATCCAGCCCATTATATACTGTAAAGTTCCAAGTAAAAAAAAAGTGTAATAAAAATATATATATAACGATTTTTTGTAGGACCTAGACCATTATGGGTATGAACCTCTGTGATCATCACAGTCTAAAAGGAAATACAGCTAGTAAGAAAGCTATCATTATTTAGCATTTTCTTAGTATATTTTTATATCAAGATAAATGAGAATCTCAGTGTAAAGTTTTCTTTGTACTTTGTGAAATGCACTCTCCTTATAGCAACTCTATGTGAGGGAAGTGGCCAGATGGCAAGTATTAAACTAATAACAGAGTAAAGTTCAGTTGCATTATTTTACAACAAAATCCTCTTACTGGATTTAACTATATCTTTGCAAACTGGTCCAAATAAGTAGGTCTTACGACACTGCTCTCCCCTAAACGGTGCTGGGTGGAGGCCGGGCTCAGACTTTATCAAGGCTTCCACCTTAAGTGTTTATGGTGTATGTAATGTGACAGGGTTCCTTCAGGCAACCATTGGTAGTACACTGTTGTCTCCCCAGTTCTTCTGAAAAGGCTGTTGCATTTGATGTTCAGAACATTGCCAGCGCTTCTAGAGAGGGTGTGAGAAATGAGGAAGCTTGCTTTTCCACATATGGATTAACTTGTCACGTTGAGTACCTTGAGCTAAAGTAGCCTATTTTGAAGAACATATAACCAAAGTGTGAAACCTATGTTTTTTATCTGCAGTAATGGGGAGGGTCATGGTACAGTGGCTGGCACATCCACATGATAAATTGAAAACAATTTGAAACTGTCAAGATGTGGCCTAAAAACACTTGGATGCTGCAGTTTCATGGGGCCACAGAGTTCTCTGATAGCTTCCCCAGTTTGAAACTGATTTATATGTATAGATCTGGTTCGTACATAACAACCCAGAATACAGGTTGTGTATGGGTTGTTATGTGTGAACCCTGCGCAATGGTTTAACTATGGGTAGTTAACTACAAACAACCCAGACTTCACAACCCAACAGTGGGTTCTCTTCCAGGGTTGTTTGTGGTTAACAACCCAGAGTTAAAACATAGTGCAGGGTTCACACATAGCAGCAACCCATGATGCAGTGACAACCCATACTCTGGGTTGTTGTTATGTGTGAACCGAGCCATAGCCTCATCAGAGCATTCACTGGGTTTGTTGACCTTTTCTGATGGTTTTATGAGAGGGTATTGTAATGGTGATTGGACTGTTGGAACCTCAAGAGCTCGCACATTGCATGAAGGAGCCTAGTTACCTATGATAAAACTTCCTCAGAACTTAGCCCGTGGCTGGGCCTGGAGTCACCCTTGAACAAAATCTATGCGTCTGGCTATGGTGTGATGGACTCCTTGGCTCTTTTGGGTGGGGACCGGCCGGATGCCGCCCACTACCAAGCGATACCAGATTCAAAGTGATTAAAGAACCAACAGAAAGGCCGGGCGCCTTCCGCCACTGGCAGTAATCCTGCGGTTGTCGTGGAGACGGAGCGTCTCTAGGTCTCACAATCTTAAAATCCCGCCCCACGCCTGTCCCTCGACCCAGCTTTCAATCAGAGGGATGCTCCGCCGCCTCAGGCTCCGCCCACTATTGCCAAGGAAGTGAGGTCACATAATATGGCGGCTCGGACTTAGCTGCGCTGAGGGGGGATCCGGGTCTCGGGGAATCTGCGTCCATCCTCCCCACCCGGGGTGCGCTGTCGCCCCCGAACCCCTCCGGCGTCGAGAGACGGGGCTAAGGGCCGCGATGGTCTCTGGCATTCCCCTGCTCTGAGTTAGGGTCCTCACAACTGGGTTGGGTCCAATCGAGCCGCCTCGATGGAGTTGAGAGTCGGGAACCGGTACCGGCTTGGCCGAAAGATCGGGAGCGGCTCCTTCGGGGACATTTACCTCGGTGAGCAGGGGTTGCTCTGGCATGAACCAAGCGGTTTGGGGAGCACGGGGTTTCGGGGGATTTGTGGGGGGTCTGTGGTAGGGAAGCGGCGCCTCTCGGGGAAGAGAGGTGAGGTCGCTTTACTCTGCGTCTTGCTGGGGCCTTTAGGTCGAGCTATCCCAGCGGACTGAATCTGTTTTCTATGAGGTGACAGAGGAACGCCCAAGAGCCGCATCAAGCACGATAATGGAAAGAAATGGTCGTATGCCTATATGCTCAGCCGACGCTATTCTAGCCATGTTTACTCTAAAGAAACACCCACTTATTTCAGAGGGACTTACTTCCAGGCAAACATGTTTACGACTATAGCTCTAATTCTCACTGGGGAAAATGAAAACTGGAAGCCGCGGTAGTGTCCAGTAACTTCCGTTTGTGACCTTGGGCAAGTCGCTGCTTATCTCTTTTTCTCTCCCCACCCCCTCCCTCCGCTTCCTGGCTGGGGTTTGGAAAAAATCTTGGCTACAAGACGTTATAGGGTTGAACGGTTTGGGCCGGTTCTGACACCGAAGTATGAGTCTTGGGAGTATAGTTCATGGACAAAAAATAATACTCGGAGGGAGCTGTGTTTGCTGTGAGGCCTCCAGGAAGTAGCCCAGTTTTAAAAAGAATTGCGTAGGGCTAGGTTATTTTGCCCCCTTTTGTTGCTTGTCATAACCACCATGATTTTTTTTAATAGCTGAATTGTAACTTAGGATGAAAGTATATCTTTGTGTTACTTTCTGGAAGAAAGACATACCTGGTTATTTTCAACCTAGGCCTCTAGTTTTGATGACAATATAACTGTGAACCTGAGTCAGAGGCCTGCTAACTTACATCTTTGGTAATAAATCTTTAATATACCCTGAGGGCTGATGTGGATTTTTTTTCTTGCATTTGTATGTTGTAAACTAGTCTGGGTGTCTCCTTTCAAATGGATAGAGCTTATGCAAAGGTAAGCCAGAAAAATATCTGATGGTTGAAACTGATACTGGCAAATAGTTCAGGGTTCAATCCTGTAACAGCTTATGCCTGTGCATTGCAGTATGTACTGGAGTGGCTGTAGTGGGATTGCTGACCCTGCATGCTGCTGCTGCTGCACAAAGGTATAAGTCAATCCAAGTCTGAGCTCCTGTGTTTAAAAATACACTAATTTATGCATAGGACAGGAAGGCCTGGCGTGCTATGGTCCATGGGGTCACGAAGAGTCGGACACGACTGAACAACAAATTTATGCATGGCAGGAGCAGTGAGTCGTTCTGTGAAATCTGATAATACTTGTTAAATAGAAGGGTACCTGGTACCCTCTTGCAGTTTGCCCCAGTACAGTGCTTTGTATTAGAATGGGGATGTGTAATAGTATTAAATCATTTGTGCACTTCTTTGTTATTAGCTGTCTATTGAGGAGGGTTCTGAAAAATGAACATGCGAGTTGGAATCACTGTACCTTATCCAGGACCAGAAGATTGTAGAAATGCAGTGTTCTAGATACTTTATTGGATGGTGTCTTTGCTAGTTTGAACTGAAAATCACAAACTGTTTGAACTGCTTTAACAGATTTCCCTTGCTGCATGCCACACAGTATCATTATTCATTTGAGGGTTATGATGTAGTGCTTCTGGAGTTCTGTAAAAGGGTGTGCTCCCAGCAGGAGAAAGAACTGTCATTCAGTTGCAGCTCCACCTTTAATTAAAGTTGTTGTGCAGGTTGGGAAACTTTGTATAGAGTCAGAGAAGCCTTTTATTAATATTCTTGTTCCTAATAACATAGCCCATTTGGCTATCAAACATCATGTCGTTGCTTTTCTAGTTTGTAAGGGGCTGCTGCTGGTTTAGTTTTTTCTTTTGAGAATTACGTATCAGAAAGAGGACAGGTATCTTTCACATTTGTATGAAAATGATGTGTCAAACCTAGAATAGTGGTGTGTTTCAGCAGTTGTCTGACAGGAATAGGGTTGCCTACTAAAAATACTTCCAGCCAGAGCTTTTCATGGGATCACCCACTAGTTTTGCCTCTCATTTTCAGGACTGTGACATCCCTTCCTTTACTTCCACATTGTAGAACTAAGAAAGGTGTCACATCAATGGAGGGGGGAGAAATTTCCCTTCAGTGAAAGTAATTAGCTGAGATTGGCTTCCTGCTTCCCTTACTCATCTTAAGGTGCTACTTCCTGTTTCTTTGACAGTGTTCTGTTTTTATTAGTGCAATTAAAGTTGCTCCTCCTGTCTGAAGCAAGATATTAGATTCCTAATTGATTAAAAATTTGTAAAGGATCTTTTAACGAGTTGAGTATAAATACAATGATCTTATAGAAAATAAAGCAATTTGAAATAAGTAGGTATAATTCCAGTAGTATTAGACTTCCTTTGCAGTTTTGGGAAGCTTTTGCCTCTTTTTTCTCTCTCTATTGCATAAAAGAAGCATTAGATTCATATAAGAGTGCTTCCTGTAGTCTTTTATGTATTTTAAAAGATTTATACCTTGCCTTTCCGCCAGTGGTATCCAAGAAAGCCACTGTACCTACAGTAAAAGTATACTAAAGAGAAATTGGTTAGAGCTTACACATTGCATTAAAATGTAAGTCCCAGAGTCTCCCTGTATTGGGTTGCTCTGGAACAATTATTTTATGCTTGTACTGTCAGTGCTCTTCTTCTGCATCATCAGTTATGAAGGTATATGACTTTGAACATGTTCTGGAGATCAGCTGGCCTTCATTATTTGGTTTGAGACAAGATAGAGGTCTTTCAGACAATCCATTACAAAATTCTGTCTCTAAAGAGGAGATTGTAGGATTTTCCCTGCTACTTGTAAGATATAAATATCTGATAGGAAGTTCTTACGTCATTAAGGGAGCAATCCTATGGCTGCTAGTCAGTGGCTAGACGGCCATAGATAGGTCGGTTCCCTGAGAACTGACCTCCACCCTCTCCCGCGTGGAACAGCCCTCGGAAGAGGAGCATGGAGTGGCACAAATGGGGTGTTCCTGGGGGTGTGTCAGGGAGAGGAAGTCGGAAATGGCGGTACAACACATCCTATGTGCCGTCCAGCTGCCACTTCCTGTGCTCCGAGGTCCCATGGCTAGACAACCGAAATCGGTCGCCTCTGAGTTCGGAGGCGGCTGCCTATCCCGATAGGATTGCACCCTTAGAGTGCAATCCTATACCCACTTATCTGTGAGTAAGCCCCATTGAACATTATTCTGAGTAGACCTGCCTAGGATTGTGCTGTAAAGCTTGAAAATTCAGACCCGTATCTGAAATCTGTTAGATCAATTTAGAGGCTGTCAGTTGGTGATGGTGGTGATAATTTTGTGTAGCTTTTTAGACTGGAGTATATACCTAATCTTCACATAAAACTGCATTATAATCCAATGTTTGGATTGTGTGGGCTCATTTTGCAAAGCTTTCATCTGGAAGTAATTTTTGCCATTTTTTTAGAAAGTTGCTTGCTACTGTAACAGAAGCTATGAGTCTTATGGCACATGAGCATTGCACATTAATTCCAAATGGTAGTTAACAACTTCATTTAGAGATAGAGAAATCTATCTTGTATATCCCTTTTACTTAGCGCCAAAGTACCTCAGTGTTTCCCAGAAACTGACCTTTAGCCAGCTTCTGTTTTCTTAAGAATTGTGAAATGCTGCCCAGTCACTAAAAACGTGTTGGCAGAAAATATGCTTACCTAAGAGAGGCTTCCTTACTCAACAGTCTGTAACAAAATGTGTATGGTTGCAGATGAACCTTATTAAATGCATAAAAAAACACATTACTTACATCTGTAGTTTTGCTTGGTGGACTTAATATTTTATGTGCCATTTTACTGAGAATTAGCAGTTAAATGATTGACCCTTCAAATAGTTTACCACTTTCTTCCTTTCCTGTGTAGCTCTGTACAATTACAAGATGGAAGGCTTAATATGAGGGATGTTAAAGAAGTCTCCCTTAGTGCACATGTGTGCGAAAGTGTGCACTCCTGTCCCAAATTAAGAGATCTGGATCCAGTTTTATAATATATCATTACAGTTGCATCCAATTTGGCAAAAAGTTTGAGGTCAATTAGTTTTCCATTGTTACCTTAAATAGTAGCCTTATTTGTCTCACACAATCCTTGCATGTGGTAGCAGGCAAGAATAGCCTATATGTTAAACACAGAAAATAACTGTGAGTGTCTCCCAAAGAAGAATATGCTTAATGAGGGACAAGTGTCTTAAAAGCAGAAGTCTTGACTAAATCGAGGCCTGAACCTGAAGGAGTGATCAGGCTGAATATGACCAATCTGCTTTCATCTTTATTCCCTATATATAGGGCCTGTATCATACATGCATGTATTACCCTATAACCTTGAACAACCACAAGTGCATAATGTCAATTTTAATGCATGCCTCAGCCTTGGTTCTCATGTAACGAGAAGCCACTATGGATGAACTTCCCTGCAGGGTTTCTCATTGCAGCAGCCACCATTTCGAATATTTGAGCAGGGGCACTCTATAGATTGTCATTACATGCGAACTTGGTGAGGGTGGGTTGTTGGGGTAGTTAACAAACCACCCACAACCTTAAAAAAAACCCATGTGTTCAGCTCACTTGTGTGTTCTACTCTGTCCTCTTTCATCCAAGTCTGGGAACAGATAAGCTGTGACTGGGAGTAGTCCATCATCCAAAGGCCCTAGCAGTTTTTCCTTTGACTTAGGCCTACTTACTAGAATTTCAGTTGCAGATGACCATGATACAGAAGATCATGCTGCATTACAAAAAACAGCTTAGTGAATACTGGGAAATTGACTAATAGGGAACCCATAGGAAATTGTCAATGGCAAGGAATGACCTTTGCACACACTAGATGAAATATAGGATCATGAGACATCACTAGAGATGTGAAGGGCCGGGGGTATAGAAACATTTGGGATTAAAACAGGGGTTTTTTTCCAAGGACTGTTTTGTTTTTTTTCTGAAAAATTGAACAGCTTTGGATTATGAAATATTTTCTTTTTGAATTTAAGATGAAGTATTAATATATTGTTACCCAGCCTTTAATCCCACAAAAATATTTTTAAAAATATGTAATAAGAATACTTTTATAGAAAGACTAGAGATGTCCGCTAGACAGCGGCAAGACAGCCATAGGATATCTGGTTTTCCAGGAACTGACTTCCCCCCATTTCCACACTGCCTTAGAGGCAGCACATAACAGCCCCATCCTCTGCACTCGCAAGAGGAGTGCAGAGCAGCCAAAAAGGGGCGTTCTGGGGTGGGGAGGGTGGAAGTGCCTGTACAACACATCCAATGTGTCATACAGCAGCCTCCTCCCCCGTTCAGCCCTCCCATGGCAATCGGCTGTCTAGCTGAAAATGCAGGGCAGGAGAAGCACATGGGGAACGATTGCCTCTGTGCTTCTCCTGCCCTGCTTTGGATAGGCAGTTGCCTCCGAGTTCAGAAGCAGCTGCCTATCTGAATAGGATTGTGCCCTAAGGGCACTAAAAAAATAAGTATTACTTATTTTTCCATTTTTCCCAAATTTTCCATTTTTTTCCATACACAAACCACCCCAGAAAAAACAGTTTTTTCCAAGCCTCAAAATTTCTGGAAATTTTACATCTTTAGACATGACCCACTCTCAATTAAGAACAATTTTGTTGAAAAAGAACTAATGATGTGCTTAACCCTCCCATTGAAAGCGGTTTTGAATGTTCTTAATTCAGGCTAGATTGTACCCATGATATGGGATAATGTGAAAGTCACTCTGTGCTAATGCAAGTTATATTGATTGAAAACATGAGGAAAATGCATCCAGAACCCAGGCTTCTGATCATCCAGTGCCAGGTGGGAGAAGCAGCAGAGATGATCTTTGCCTCCTCATCCTCTGGCATTTTTTTCTAGATGGGCTTTTTTGTCTATTTAGCAACAGTGCTTCAGAGGAAGAGGAAAGGAAGCTGGAGAGGCCTCAAGACAGCTCATATCCTGGTCTCCGGTCTCCTCCCCTCCCTGCCCACTGACACACACCTTTTTCCCCCTCTCTGATGTCGCTTCTCCAACCCCAGAGCACAGCCGGTGCAGTTCTTTCCGTGCTGGGTGCGAGGTGTCAGCGGTTCAGATGTCCAACTCCTCCTTCCAGGATCAGAGCACTATCTCTGACCTTGAAGGGAGGAATCCCCAGTATCCTGTGGCCCCCCCAGACAATGTCTAGAAGCCATAGGATTGCTCCCTCCACTGTCTAATCCTGAAGGTACATTCAGAGACGCTTAAAATGTTCTTCAGGTGTTGTTTGTGATATAGAACGGGGGTTACTGTTGAAAAGAAAGTTAAACCCTCGGGGTGTGCCTAAAGTAAACCTAGTCATTGACCCAGTTTGCACATAACACTAGCCCATGGTTTATTAAATCCAAGGATTATTGAATTTTGGGTTGTTGTGATGTGCGAACCCAGCTGCGCTAATAAACCATGGGTTGTTAACCATGAACAACCCATGGTTTGTTGTTGGGTTGTGAATTCTGGGTTGTTTAAGCTTTGAGTTGGCATTATGTGTGAACCCAGAACTGTGGGTTGTTCATGGGTTGTTTCACCAGGCTATTTGTGGAGGGAGTGGTGTGTGTGTGTTTTTTTAAAAAAACAGCCACTCTGCATGCCAGTACTACTGTGCCACAAAGGTATTTGAGGTACAGGGAGGGAGCAGTCAAAGGAAGAGGGAAACGAATAACCCAGGGGTTGAGAAAACAAGCCACAGTTCAATCATCTGCCAGACAAACCCTGGGTAGGGCAGCAAACCCTGGGTTAACCATGAGTCAAATAAACCATGGGTTAGCGTTATTTGCGAACTAGGCCATTGTGTTATTTGTTCAACAATCTTCAACAAGCCGCACTGTCAAAGCTTTTGTTATGGCTGAAGAGTGTTCTGTAGCTCTTTCAAATTCATGGAGGATAAGGCTATTAGTGGCTAGTAGACCTGATGGTATATACTACCTCCAGTATCTGAGGGAGTATGCCTCTGTACACCACTTGCTGGGGAACACAACCGGGAGGGTGCTGTTGCACTCATGTCTTACTTGTGGGTTCCCCACAGGCAGCTGCTTGGCCACTGTGTGAACAGAATGCTGGACTAGGTAGACCTTGGTCTGATCCAGCAGGGCTCTTATGTTCTTATGCTTGTTTTTCAGTAGCTTTAAGTCTCTATCAAATAATCCATTTCAGATTTAACAGTCAAATACTCAGATCAGGATAAAAAAAATGTGAAACTAGTTGTATGGGCCCAAAAGCGCTTATGACTTGTTTGTGGCAGCTTCCCATGCAATGTGGCAAGTTGGTTATCAAATTAAGGGAAATGTAAAAAACATTTTGTGAGGTGGCATGGGAAGAAAAAGTCAAAAATACTACTAGGCGAGCCCAGTATCACTAAGCAGCTCTTTAGAGCCTTACCTAAATACTACAGTCAGTTGATTTAATTTTTAATCTAATAATAATGGGTTGGATCCAGACAAAGTTAGTTGAACTTGAGTCCCATTGAAATCAGTGGGATTTAAGTGCAACTAACTTTGTCTGGATCCAACCTGATATCTGTGCTTCTGTAATTCATTTTGAAAACCTGTTGTGCCAAAGGCTTCTCTATTATGAATCATGGTTTTCAGACTACACTTTTTGTGCACATGTTTCAAATATTTGTTCATTTTCATGGTTGCCTAATAAACCATACTCCTATAATGGAAATAGATAACTTTCTTAACTATTTTAACAGCAGTTAAAGTATATAAGTACAAGACATTTACGTGATGAAAACATTTAATGAAGTACAAAAAAGATTAGTAGAACTTCATTGATTTTAATTTGGCTCAGTCTAGGAAAAATAATGTTAGCTTTTAATCTGAACACATACTTATGGGAATTGTAGTCCCAAACCTGGTGCTCTCCAGCTCCCATAATCCCTGATCATTGTCCATGTTGCCCGTGGCTGATGGGAGTTGAAGTCCAGAACATCTGAAGGGCATCATGTTGCTATCCCCATAACTACTGCAGATCCATCTCTTGTCTCTCTTCTCAAGTTGTAGGATTCACTTTGTACCTGTACTCTGCAGGTCCATGAAGCATAGGGTGCTAGCAACTGTCTGATGCTGGATTCTAGGCTAGATAAGCCATGGGTCAGATCTGTAATAGCAATTCTTATGGTCAGTTCATTTTTCGCTGCCTTCGATTATGACACTCTGTTCTCTTCTCTCCTTTAGGTACTGACATAGCTGCTGGAGAAGAGGTTGCCATCAAGTTGGAATGTGTGAAAACCAAACATCCTCAGCTCCATATAGAGAGCAAAATTTACAAAATGATGCAGGGTGGAGGTAAGCATTATCTGTGCTGATAAATTATGTGGGCACTAATGTTTCAGCTGAAAACTGAAACGGGCATATAGTATAGGAAACGTGTGTGCATGATTGCATAGTCATCTTCCCTACCACTCATTAGCAAGCTGTAGCTAAATACTTTTAATTTGCAGAATGCATTTCATCATGATCCTACATATGCTTCCTTAGAGTTCATTGGGCCTTACTCCTAAGTAAGTTTGGATGAGTAGCGTAATCTTCATTCTCATTCTTCCTGTATGGTAAGGGGTGGTTCTTGTTTTCATATGGGGTTGTGAGGTTGACAGATCATTGTTGACTGAGGATACCCAGTGAGCCCATGGGTGCTCTTCAATGTGAGTAAGGTTCAGGCCCACCACTACCACACTGATTATCTCTGTGCAGCCCAGCCTACTTGGGCAGTATTGCACTGCTCTGGCTTGCCCAGTGGTCAAGCTGGGTAGCTTGTCCTGAGTTTCATTGAGGGTTAACAGATCGTGTATTGCTTAATGATCCCAAATTGCTGGTGTGCAAAATTTGAGAAGAATGTTCAGATACCATCTGTTTGCTCTGTACTAAATGCAGCGCTAGTTACTGGACTGCTTTTAAAAAATCTGTCGTGACTCCCAATCCTTCCAGCGTGCACGCACACTGGCATTCTGACAGAGGACACCCAAATAAGTGAGATTTCTTTACTGCAGGAAATCCCATGGCAAAAGCTTAATGATTACACTCTTCAGAAATCATATAGCTGACGGTCATTCATAGGCTGTATGTAATTCCAGAACAGTCCAAAGCTAAAAACTACAACCATGACAGAGATCCACACAACAGGGTTCCCCATTGAAGTCCCTATAGCTCAAAAAATAGGGGAAGGGGCTCTGGACTCCTGGGGCCATCTTTCCCAGGCAGTTGAGGACAAGGGTAAGTAACCTGAATGATTCCTGGGGTCAGCCTTCCCAGGCAAAGACATAAATTTCCACAAACAGCACAAGGAATTGGAATGATTCCTGGGGTCATCCTTCCCAGACAATCAAAGGCAAGAGTTCTAGAAAAGGCCCAGACAAATCCACACACCCCACACAGACTTTGTCCAACTTAAAACCTTCGTTGGGATCTCTGCACTATATGGTCGAGAGCTCTTAAGCCCAAGATTAAACTCACACAAGCAGAGAGTTAGACTCCCATCGCTTTCACTTTGGTAACTCCACGCTGCATGAGTCCAGGCAGAAAAAAGTCCAAGAGTCAGGATCAAACCCAGCCTGCTGGCACTCTGGGCTGACAACAAGGAAATGACACAGTCCACAGCAAACAAGAGTTCAAAGTCTATGAAAAGCATCATGGTGCTTATGGCAAGTCCTTAGCAATCCAAAGTTCCAATTAGAAAAAGAGTCCATGTGCAGAATGCTTCCAGAGTGTCAGACGATGGCAGATCCAAACAGAAAGGGTTTCAGGCAATGAAGACATGAGTGTTCCTAGCAAAAGGCTCCAATTCCTGTTGTTCCCAAGAAAAATATTATTTCTCAGAAAGAAGAAATGTACTGAAATTTAGATAATTATCTGGAGACATGAAAGATATTCTTTGCCAGTATCTTATATATACTACAATTTTCACAAAATACTATGAATTATCAATTTTTCCTTGTTCTAGTGGGCATTCCCACAATCAAATGGTGTGGTGCTGAAGGTGACTACAATGTAATGGTGATGGAATTGTTGGGACCAAGCCTTGAAGATCTCTTTAACTTCTGTTCAAGGAAATTCAGCCTCAAGACAGTCCTTTTACTTGCTGACCAAATGGTATTAAAATGTTTGCATTTCTTGTTTATTGGATAGGAGGGTTTCCTATAAATTTTGGATAGGAAACCCTTTGCTTATACTATATATGCTTTCTATTAATTGTTCTACCTGCAGGAAAAGCTGGAAATCCTTTACTATAGACACAGAGGTGGGCAAGTTGTGGCCCTCCTGATGATTTGGCCTTCAGCTCCCATCTGCCCTAGCCAGCATAGCCAATGGTGAGAGATGATGGGAACTGTAGGTTAAAACATCTAGAGGGCCACAAGTTGGCCACCCCTATTTTAGAGGTCAGTGATAAAGGTTATCACTTAAGCTGTTCTTTTCATATACCAGCTAGCAAATATGTCCAATAACAATATTTTTTTGCCTATATGAATGTGATCCATGTAGCTGTAGTGGGAAATATGTTTGTGCTCCTTTAAAATACATGTGTTTTTTTTCCCAAAACATGATCTCATGAGGAGAGGACCTGAAATGGGAGTTGAGCTGGGCTCTGAAGCATTTGCCTGCTTGTAGTGCGTTAGGTTGTATTTCTTAATTGATCTCTTTGGAAATCTGTAAAACCTTGCAAAATCTGTAAAACCTTGTGCTAGCCATTGTTGTTCCTGCAGAACAGACCAGCTTTTAAAAATAATTGCAAATCCCCAAGTCAGATAGCCTTCTATTGTATTTATTGATCATTACAATGAAACACTTGTGAGTTTCCCGTGGGCAACTAGTTGGCCACCGTGTGAACAGAATGCTGGACTAGTTGGACCCTTGGTCTGATACAGCAGGGCCCTTCAATGTTCTTAACACTGACCCACCCAATAATGTAAGGGAAGATTATTGAATACAGTACACTGTAACATGGAACCACCTGAACAGTTGACAGCCACCTCATTTAAAATTTTGCCTGAATATTGTTTGCTGCCACCACAAAAATGGTTAATCTGTGCATGATACATAAATCTGCATCTTGTAACAAGCTGAAAATGTTATGTTAATCCTTAATTGTGGAATTGTTCTTCCAAAACAAGTGTAAAGGCATTTTAGTTTGTACCTCTGTGCGAATATTAGAGTCAACAAGAACTAGACATGTCCATGGAGGAAACCATAATTAATGGGTATTAAGTGTGGCATTCTCTTGGTGTATGTGTGGGCACCTTTCAGAAATTTAATTTCAGGAAGCTTGCGTGTTCAGAAAGGTTGAAAATTCAGTAACTCTGAAATTGCTTTTCTTCAATTAGATAAGCCGAATAGAATATATTCATTCAAAGAACTTCATTCACCGAGATGTAAAGCCTGATAACTTCCTGATGGGATTAGGCAAGAAGGGCAATCTCGTTTACATCATAGATTTTGGGCTGGCCAAGAAATATCGGGATGCTCGAACCCACCAGCACATTCCATATCGTGAAAATAAAAACTTAACAGGAACTGCCCGCTATGCGTCTATCAACACTCATCTTGGAATTGGTGAGCTAGTAGCAGATTACTTCTATTACTGTCATGCAAATGTTCATCCAGTCAGAGACCTGGAGAAAACAAATTGTTCTGGCTACCAGTATGTATAATTTACCTAACATGCTCAAAGGAAGCTTAGCGTTTCAATGAGAATGAGGTTCCTAGCTCTCTCAGGCATCAGACTGCTCCAGATAAGATGTTGGATGATGGTTCGCACAATGCATTTCTTTTGGGATGGCTTGGTACACGCTTTCCACTCCGGGTTACATTGATTGCTATATTTCCAAGTGAATGTTGCAAAAGTTACCTGAGGATTTTGGTTGATTTGTGGGGGGGTTGCCTTCACTTGTATACAAATACAATAATTGCTGTGCTACACAAACTTTCCAGTGGCAACAAAGAACTCTCAGTCATTAGGAAGGTTATAATTCTGAGGGATATGAGTTGGAGAGCCCCTTGCCTTTCACTCTGGCCTGTATTTTGCACAAGTGAGTAATTTGCAGTCTGGCTCAGTCATGTGAATCAGCTTCAGCTACTTGCTCTGTAACTACTCTTCTATAGTATGTCAGATCTGTGTTCCTTAACTGTGGCCTGGATTGCCTAGGCTGACTTCAGAGCTCTACAAATTTCCTTGCACCCTCCCTCACTTTCTCCATGTATCAGAGAATGCAGGGGAAGGGTCGCCCTCATCATGCTGGTTTGGCAGAATAGCACAAGTAACTCCAGAAGCTTCAAGCAAAATAAAATAAGATTGAGCTCCTCCCCTCAATCTTCTAGCACACATACAGAGGATTTGGAGAAGGGAAAAGACGGTGGCAGTTGCTGGGTTGCTAGTAAGCCAAGATTTGTGAACCCACAGCTGACAGGTGTGTGGATGAATGATCCTTTCTATAGGGGTTTGGACCATAGGGTCTTTTGGTCCCAGTTCTCTGCTAATCTTTAGGAATAATTCCAAGAGTAAACCATTTCTCCTACTTATTTATTGCAAGCTTAAAATAACTACTTAGCCATGTTTTTCTTGCAGGTAAGCTTTTCATTGTGTAATTTGTTGCTTTAAATATATTTGCAGTATTTCATCAGATGATAGAACCTAATGGCTCCACTCTTATACTCCTTGTAGAACAATCTCGCAGAGATGACTTGGAGTCCTTGGGCTATGTACTCATGTATTTTAACCTGGGCTCCCTCCCCTGGCAGGGATTGAAGGCAGCTACAAAGAGACAGAAATATGAACGCATCAGTGAAAAGAAAATGTCTACACCCATTGAGGTTTTGTGTAAAGGATACCCTTGTAAGTTTATTCTTTGGAATAGATTTCTTGGATATTGATTTTAAAGCTAACTTTTCAGTGAAGCGTGCTTGAACTTAAATGTCACATGATCTGTTACATCTCCAATTCAGAAATTATGCCGGCACTTGTTTGTATAGAGTAACTCTTACATTCATTTAATCCAGTACAGGTATGTTGTTTGGATACCCTATAGGCAACTTCCTTTTGCTGCTTTATCCACCCCACCCCCTTTCAGAGACACTTGTATCATTCCATTGTTTTAATCCTTTGCTGTAACTTGAGAGAGAGAGAGGCTTTCTTTTTTTGAGAAGAGATATATATCCCTATATTGTTAGTACCTGAGGCTGACTGAATAACAACCTCTCCACTTCTTTGTAGGTTGCCTCTCATTGCAGCCTAATAAATGCCTAGATGATGATATAACCTGGTTCTCACATAACAGCAGCAAATCATGGATAATTAACCCCAATTTGTCAGGCTCATGTGCTACCACCATTTTGAATACGCAGCTTCCATTCAGCCTGATCAGAGGTTATTTCATGATGTGTGAACCTGGGCACTATGGGTTAATCATGGGTTAGATAACCCACAGTTAACCTATGATTAGTTCTTAGGTGGACCTTGGGTTGTTTAACCCATTATGTCTGGGTTTGCACATTATGAAATAACCTCCAATTGGGCCAGTCAGTGCTTGCATATTCAAAATGGCAGTGGTGCTCAACCCATCATATTAATTAACCCACAATTTGTTGCTGTTATGTGCAAACAGGCCCACAGTGACCATCATGGAAGCACTTGCAGTGTGTGAAAAAAGAACATCTCTGGCTGCCTATATGTGGGGCAGATTGATCACTTGAAACAATTCAAGGTTCTGTTACCTCAGCTATCATACAAATCACTGAGGAGTACTTTGGAAGTGCAATGAGCTGATGAATCTGTGCTTGATCTTTTTGTTTGCACTGACTTTGTGGTAATATGATCAGGATTTCTTATTACAGCTGAGTTTGCTACATACCTGAATTTCTGCCGCTCGTTGCGTTTTGATGACAAACCGGATTATTCGTATCTAAGGCAATTATTCAGAAACCTCTTCCACAGACAAGGCTTCTCCTATGACTATGTATTTGACTGGAACATGCTCAAATTTGTAAGTACTACTAGCGTAAAAAAAAAATGTGTGACATTTTCCAGTCTGAGAGAGCTTGACTTTGTTTTTGATTAAATGTAATATACAGCAGGGCTTTATTATCTCAAAGCCTGACTAAATGTTCAGCCTTCTTGATGATGAACATAATGCTGGAAATGTAAAGCAGCCTTTAATTTAAGAATTCACCTGACAGCCATAGGCAACCAGGAATTCCATGCCAGTGATTGTGCCTTGCAGAGGAGGCAGTCCACATGGTTTCCATGCTAGCCATGGAGGAAGGAAAGCCTCTTCCTCCATGACCAGCAGAGAAACCAAGCAGGCTGGTGGAGGTGGGATAGAGAGATCTACCTACTCCACCAGCTACTTGATTAAAAGCCTTTTTTTTTTTAACTGCAGCCAGCACAGTAGGCTACTAACCTCTTAGCAGGCTAGTAAAAAATTCTGCAGGCTAGTAACTTGAGTGGGCTTATTTACACGGGTGGTATAAAGACAAGTATTCCATAGTGTTTCTTTTTGTTTGTAGCAAATAGTAACTTGATGTGAGCTTTCTCAGGCTAGTAAGATCATGGTGAGCCTTATTTCTGTATAGGACTAGTAGTTATTTAACCCTGTAAAGTAGGATGCTAAGAACGGCAAGCAGTGTCCTGCTCTTAAAACAGAACTTTCCCAGCTCATTCCACTTGTCCCCTCATTCCCCAAGCCTCTTCTGGGGGTTGGGGGAATCCTTGGGAATGTATGGGTAGCAGAGGGGGCTGCAACTGGAGGGGGAAATTGGGAGGGAGGGACTACTCTTTGGATCCAATCTGTTGCCTGCCCTTCTCCTAAGGCTTAGAATGACCAATATTTCTTTAATTCATTAACCATTGCAGGATGAGATCCCCATTAGTTCCTCTCATATAAAAATGGGAACAAGGTTGAGGGAATTAACTTGCCCAAGGCCACCTATTAAGTCAGTATCTAACTTGGATCCAAGTTTAAGTAGAATGCTTATCTGCCTGACCCTGCTGACTGCCTTTCAGTAATGAAGATAAACTCAACAGCGTAGCTTTGAAGTTTATCTCCTCACAAAAACGAGTACATGCTCTTAACTACCTAATAATCTGAAAATCAGTGTAATGCATGTGTATTGATACAAACTCATTTTGCCTAATACAAATGTAGACAGTATAAATAATAGCTTTAGTCATCAGTTATTCACTGTTGTTGTGCGACAGCTACATTGTACAAAATTCAGTACTCCATCTATAGTCATATTTCCTGTTTTTCTTGCAGGGTGCAAGTCGTGCAGTCGAAGATGCTGAGCGTGAACGGAGAGAGAGAGAGGAAAGAATGAGACACACGCGAAATCCAGCCATTCGTGGCTTACCTTCTACTGCCTCTGGCAGGCTGAGGGGGACACAGGATGTAGCTCCACCCACCCCTCTTACCCCAACTTCCCATACTGGTAAAGTGAAGAATGCCCTGAGGCTTTCTTCTAGTTACTGGAGATATTTTCTTTTAAATGCCACTGTATTTCTAAGTAAAGTCTGAACTGTTGCTAGAGCATGACACATTTATATACAACGCTGAAGTATCCAAGATACTATTAGAATTTGTGAGAGTGTACTTTTCATCCTGTTTTCCTTCTTCAAATGGTACAACAGTTCCTCCTGTTGCTTGGTAATATTACTTCATCCAAAAAATAAACATTTCTTTTATTTATTTATTACATTTCTGTACCGTCCAGTATCCGAAACTATTGATCTTCTCTGAAGCAGAGAAAAGGGCTGTGACTTCCTATGCCATCGGAAGGCTGGCCCTTAATAGACTAACAAAATAACAACAACACTTAAATAAAATTTTGAAGTAGTAGAGAATAGAATACCGGAATACTTAGAATTTATGTATATATTAATATCTAGCCTTTCTTCCCAGGAGCTCTAAGCACCATACAGCACACGCACCCCTTATCCTTTCAACAACCCTGTGAGGTAGGTTAGGCTGAGCGACAGTGAACTGTCCCAAGGTCACCCAGGGAGCTGAGCAGGGATTTGAATCTGAGTCTCCCCAGCAGTAGTCCAGCACTCCGACCATATCACTACACTGACTCCCTGTAATAGAATTATGAGGAATGTCATTATATTAATTCGGTTTATTTCTATCTCTTTGCTCCTTTTCATTGTACAAAGTACTTCACATTTCTTTTTTTCCTTAGGAACAATATTGTGAGGTAGGATTAAGCTGATTTGCCCAAAGCCAACCTGTAAGCTACAAGGCTAGGTGGGACTTTGAATTTGGGTCTCCCACATCCAAACATAGCAATGTCTACTGGCATCAGTATTGTCATCCACGTACTACAAATAAAGGTTTAGTCAGGGAGATTTCCCAGGTTTTGAGGCTTTTGGGGGGAAATTGGTTTGCTCATTTTTAATTCTGAATCCAAAGCTGTCTGTATTGAAGTGATACATTTTAGTGTTGACCCTAAAACCAAGGGTAACATCCAAGATGGCCAACACCAACTTTTTATTGATTTTAAAGTACAGCTTCTACCCATTTTAGAGTAAGCCCCTCACAAAGGACATTACAACATGCTTTAAAATGCAAAATAAATGATCAGATTCTAAAAACAATCAATATTCTATATGTAAATACTTAAAATAAGAAATAGAACCTTAATTTAAGAGCACAGTACACTAAAATTAAGCAAATTCAAACTGGAATAGATACATTTTTAAAAGCCTCCTAAAAGAAAGGAAAGAGGGAGCCATACACCGTTCCCAGGGAAGGGCATTCCAAAGATGTGGGGCCACCACAGAAAAGGCCTGGTCCTTGGTACTTGGCAATCTCAGAGCTCTCATTAGCAGACCTGAGAGCAGGGTTTCAAATGCTGATCTTAAAGCAGGCTCATATGAGCGCAGATGGTCCTTGAGTATCCTTGGCCCCAAACCATTTAGGGCTTTAAAGGCCACTACCAGCACCTTAAACTGGGCCTGGAAATGAATAGGTAGCCATTGTAACTGATGCAGAATAGGTATAGCATGATCCAAATGCCTAGCTTCTACAAACGTTCTGGCTGCTACAATCTGCACCAGTTGTAGTTTTTGGACTCCTTTCAAGGGCAGCCCCACATAAACAGCATTACAGTAATCAGACCTGGACATAACCAGATCATGTGTTTCTGAGGCACAGTCAGCTTTCTCTAGATAAATTTGAAGCTGGCAAAAAGCATTTCTGGACACTGTCACCTATGTTTCCATGGTAAGCATTGAGTCCAGGAGAACTCCCAATCTGTGTACCTGGCTCCTTAAGACGAGTGCAGCCACATCCAGAGTCAGTTCCACACCTCCATCCAGATCAACAGCTTTTCCCCACCCACAAGACTTTTGTCTTATTTGAACTTGTTTGCCTTCATCCATCTCAAAACTGCCTCCTGACATGTGTTCAAGGTTTCCACCATCTTCTTGAGATTAGAAGATGGAAATAAGAGGTAGAGTCCCAGGGGTTTCAAGTCGATGTTAAAAAGCATAAAGAAAAGCTGGAGCCTTAAGGTACCCTAAAGGCTAGTGGCCAGGGGATCAAAGAGAAGTCCTCCAGGACCACCTTCTGAACCCTTCCCTCCAAGCCCCAAAGTCCTAACCTGGGGAGATGCACTCTAATAAACCTCCTGTTTTTTTGTTTGTCGGTTTAGATTCTGTGAACACTTTAGGGAAATAACCAGCCGTTTGGACTCTGTAAAACAGTCATAGAATCCTATTTTGCCCCTATTACATTGTTCAGTAGAAATATAACATGCCAATATAAAAACAACTGGAAGTTGTAAAGAGTTGTTCTAAGGTAATATTAGGTGCTATTTCTATAGCTGTAAACTTTTCATTGTTCTGACTACCCCATGAAGCATATATTTCAATTTTAATTGAGATGTAGTGATTTTGGCAGCTATTTTGGATTTTTAAATTTTCTCAGCATCACGTTGTCACAGAAGCCTGCTTTATACACTAAACTATGTGTTGTTTAATGCACTAGGACTAATACATTTGGTTTTATAATATACTTTGTGCAGACTGCACTGTTGCTCAAAATAAATTTCAATTAGCCACCATTTTGTAAATTTTTCAATGTAGACTTCTAAAAACCTTTGGGATAAGTGTTAGGCCTAATACTAGCTTCCCTTCATCAAAAAAAATTATTAAACAGTGTGGCTCCAAAGGCAAGTTTATCCTTGGTTTAGGATTTATACTAAGGTGTATCACTTAGGTACAGATGGATTTGGATTCAGCAGCTCAAAAAACATAAACACTCAACCAAGCAAATTTCCCTCGAATAGCCTTAACTTCAGGGATCCTCTTGTTGATTCCACCTATTTGTGACCTTTTACCCTCATCACCTCGAGTATAAAATAATCCTAGCATAATTTAAAGTGGTACAAAGCTGCTGTTAGGCCAGCATTGTGTTGCTAGAATGTCAAACAAACTTCTGTTTGTTGATGTGTAGAATCATTTTTTCATTACTGGTAATATTTGGAGCCCAACTGTCCAATTTGCTGTACATTCATTGTGTTACACACCATTTTATAATAGTTCCTTATGGCCCTATGTAGAATCTTGGTCAAGGTCTTTGCCAGTTATAATATCCTGGCTAGAATCTAAAGAGCTACTTCAGGGCCATCCAAGGGTTTGAGCATATATGCAGCATTGATTTTTTTTTTTTTACTCTTTTCCTTTGAAAAGCAGAGCGCTGTTCCATATCACAAACTGCCCCTCAGTTTCAAAAGTTGAGTGAGGGAGAGAGGGAAGGAGCTACTGTTTTACAAACACAAGTCTAAAGATCCCTTAAGCACACAAAGCAATCCACACTGTGTTTTGGATTCAGGCCGTCTGTGTATTTGGTTTGTCGTCGTCCCCCATACTGGACAGTTATAAAAAGGAATGCTATTCCTATTAGGATTAAAAATGTTATCTTGGTTTTCAATTGTTCATACCTTGCTTAGAGAACATAAAATACTCCAAGGGATGTTTCATTTTGGGCTCTCCTCAAAATATATCCTACATATGGCCCTTTACGGAGATGTGGCTTATCCAGCCTCTTCTTGACAAACATCAAAGATCCCACAACTTCCGAAGCAGTGTGTGGCATTAAGGTATCTTGGACCTTCCTAGATAGTATACATTTAAGAACAGCAGAATTTTAAAAAATGTCTTGACTTAAAACCTCAAAATAGGCATGCAAAAGGGGCTGATGGTTTTGGTTGCTCTGGCTCAGACTGTTGGAAACATTCTTAAACTGGCTCAATCAAGACAGGCCAACAGAGGGCAAGAGTTACTTTTGGCTAGTAACTACATGCACAAAAGTAAAATACATCTTTTTCTCTCAGCAAACACATCTCCTCGGCCAGTGTCTGGAATGGAGCGAGAACGAAAAGTGAGTATGCGATTGCATCGTGGGGCCCCAGTCAATATTTCCTCGTCTGACTTAACAGGCCGGCAAGATACCTCGCGCATGTCAACCTCACAGGTACAAACCAGTTCTTTCTTTTTTAGTGGGAAAAGGGATAGGAGTTTGATAGCTTTCTTTGACATGATGCTCTAGTGTTAATATACTCTGGGTAGGAAAGTTCACCTTACAATTGCTTAGCCATGCAGTTATCTTTTTTGATCAGAACCAGCTGAAGAATTGCTACTTGTGAAGGCCCTAGCTCTCTTAATTTTGAGGCTTAAACGTGAAGGAGGGTGTCCTATAGGTTACTAAAATCTAGGACTGGGTACCTCACTTGTTTAATGCCGGTTTTGGATGTTTGTGTATTCGCAGGGTACAGACTTTTAACAGCCATGGAAATTTCAGTGACTTTTGCTATACTATGTGAATCATCAACTGACTTAAAGATCACTTTTTTTCTAACCACTGCAGATCTCAGAAGCCTTGTGCAAATGAATGAATACTAGTATTTGTTAGATTTCATGGTGAACAAGGATCAATAAGTGTTCTCCTTTTATCCTTAGTGCAGACTCAGTTTGACTAAATGGACAATATCAACTGTAGCCTTAGTCATCCATCATTTGTTCTGCTGTGTCTAGTGGCAAAAATGTACCCGCTCGGAGATTCTGACATAGCTTGGGGTGTATTTCTGAATAAATTACTGTTTATGGGAAATAGTTGCCAGCTTCTGTCTGGTATAAGCAACTGTCTGTAATCGTATCTGAAATAAGAGGAGTGTATTTAAATCTACCATAGTTCTGAAATTATTATGCCTGATGAAAAGAGAGGTTGGAGAGGAATGAGTCTGTCTTACCTGTCTTGCATCCTTTGTATTTGTCAGGTATTATTCATGCAACTTTAATTTTATTTTCTATTACTTTTAGATTCCTCTAAAGTTTGAAAAGTAAAAATGGTTTCCAAACTAGCTTTGGGCATGCATCCTTCTCAAAAGTATGAAGCTAATCTAGATTAGTTGTTGTGAATGAATCTGTACATGACTGCAATAACCAGGCTTCTTGATTTGGGACCACTATTGTAGATTGCAACTTTTCCCTTGCAACATGCATAATTTGTTTTGTAATTTATGTCAAATATTCAAAATACTTCAGTTGAATGGCATCATAGTGACATAACGGGCTATATGTGTAAATGCTTATTGTATAAACAGGAGAATGTTTGGAAGATAAATACATTCCTGCATGGTTGTAAAGTGGGATAACAATTGACACTATTTTTTGGTCACTTCTTTTGCTAGTGTTTCCAAAGAGAGAAGGAAAACATTGTCAGTCTGGTGTCTGAAGAGATGCTATTAACCCATTTTAGTAGCAAGGGTTTTTTTTTTTAACTTCCACAATATATATGTGGCATACAATCAAATCGGGCTGAGTTCTTATACAAGCCTTATGGTATGTTACAAAACAGGGCTGTGTCTCATGGATGCTACAGCGAGGTAACATGGATCCCAGGAGGCAGTTCTGTGGATTGTGTGTTACCTTCCCAGTCCAAAGTATTGGCAAAAAAAAAGTTGTAAATTCAGAGTCAGTAACTTGCTGTTTGAGTTAGATCGAAGGGGGGTTGCGTGTGTCTGTATGAATGTATGAGGGAGAGAGGTGGACAGAAAGTATGCACATGCACTAGTATTTTGGGAAGGCCAGGTCAAGGAATTGGCTGTTTTAGAAGTGTTGGCAAATTGGTCTGTGACTAAAGGAACAAAAGGCTCTACAGTTGAATAGGACATAAATGTGGATGTTGCAGTTACAAAGAATGTTTGGAGCACCACACATCAAAAATCAACCAGTCAGGAATACTAGATAAAGTCTGCAGATGATAAAAGGGACTTAAAGGTTTATAGTTTAGAAATGGAAAACTCTTAAAAACCTGTGGGGGGTGTGTGAAGAAGTAATTATGGATGAAAATGTATTCATATCAAGTATAAGGAAGGAAATTTGTTGATTACAGTTAACTTTGAGTAACTGCTGCAGGTCTAGTAAAGTAAGACTATTTCACACTACGAATGCAGCCCTAAACAATCACTAGGAATAAGATCTATTGAACACAGTGGGACTTGCTTTTGAATAAACTTGCATAGGGTTGCTCTTTAAGACTGCTTCCTTTTAAAAACTAATAAAATGTTGTTCCTTGATGATGCCATATGAAAGTTTTTGTCTGTGACCAGGAATCACTGATGAAGATATGTACCCTGAATCTAGCTTAGAGTACTTGAACCACCAGTCTTCTAAGAAATACTAAATGGTCTCTGATACAAAGAACAAAAACCTTTTGGGCAGACCATACCCTTTAATGTAGAAGAATGTGGAGATTCAGGGTTTCAACACCATGGGGACATAAATTCTGTCACCCAATGTAAACATTTGCAATAAAGTGCCAGAAGATACATATCCTAAGCTTGCAGAGTGGAACTTTCAGGTATTTAAATGGCACAGATAATGTTTTTCTGCAAGCTTAAAGTCTGTACTTAATAGGCATTATACTGATGATAAATACATTTGTATGCCATACTCATGCTTCTCTTGCAAACTTTTCCATTGAGAACTTTCTCATTTCATGGGCAGATCAGATATTGTCCTTCTGAATAAGTTTCAGAATTTCTTGCTCTCGTTTTTTCCCGTGAAATACTCCAGGAAATAAGAGAAATCTCTATAAAACATTTTCTTCATTCACTGCGCACTCCCTAAATTTGCAGTGGGTAAGATGGTACTCCTTGGCCCCTAATTGGAATCTTACTTTGGATCTTGGGATGGAGCAAGGGAAGATGTTTCAATCTACGGTTTGACCAAGTATGTCCTGTGGGTATATTAGAGGCTTGCTAATTTTGAAGAAATTAAACCTTGTGAGGTTTTGAGACTCTCTCTTTTATCCTTCCATCTGTAAAGCCAAGCTCCTGCAGACCTCGAAGGAAGAGGAAGAAAGTGCGTATTTTAACCACTTAAATTACCAGGAATAAAGCACTTTTAGGCTCTGAGATGTAATCGCTTGCTTTCCTTTACATTGGAGCCATTGAAGCCCAGCAGGCTGTGCTGTGTTGAATATCTACAAATCTTATTATTTTCTTCACTGAATTTAGAAGGCACTAAACTTCCAACCAGTCTTGACTTAGATGAGTATCTCACTTTTCTAGGGTCTCTTCATATATGGTGAACACTTGCTTTGCATGCTTGGTAGGAGTAGAAAGCAAACAGTGTTTGGGTTATTAGTCATTTTTTCCCCTGAATGACTATCTTAAGATCTGATATGGAATATGAAGGTTGCACTTGGCTGCATTTAGTAAGTAACATGTGATGCAAGTTGTTATGCACCTCAATTACAATTTGTCAAAAGATTTGAGGGATTTCGTATGAGTTGTACTTAAGGGAAGAGATAATTATCAGTCTGAGGCCCCAAGATGGAAATAGCTATATTCCGAGAGACAGTATTCTTCATGTGCACAAAGGCTCAGTTCTACCATCCTGACACAGCTCTGTGTATTGTATTTCTGATATGAAAAGAACTTTAATATTGTAACTTGCACCTCCCTCCTGCACCAATCATGTATGAGTACATAATAGTGCTCCCAGCTCCTGAATTTAGTACAAGTGGTAGCGAGTCTTTTTTTTTTTTTTTTAATGGTTGGTTACTTTATGAAAAGAAAGGTTGATTTAAGCCTTCTAAATTGGTTGACAGGCATACTTTAAATCAATTTAGGCTGCAGTCCTGTACCCACTTACCTGGGAGTAAGCCTTATTGAAATAAATGAGACTTACTTCTGAGTAGATGTGTATAGGATTATGGTCTTAAAATGTTTCAGGCCAAGAAGACTGCATCTCTTTTTGTCCAGATGTGTTTGACTTGATTTCAGAGGCACAACTTTTTTCCAAAAAAACATTTCAGGTGGTTAACCAAATTATGGTTAACCAACTTGTTAGCTCATTTTTGTGAAATAAATAGGTTATCTAATGGGAACCTGGCTAATTGAAGCTTGAGAGTGCCAAATAATGAAACCACAAGTTCATAAATATTGAACTGCTAACCCTTCTAGAAGCTACATTCCTTGCTAGCTCTATTGCTGCTTTGGCCCCTTCTTGGACTTACTGGCCCCAGGGGATGCAAAAAGCAAGTTCTGTCTTCTCTTCATATACGTAAGAATTAGTTAATGTTTAAATTTCTGAAATCAAACGAAAAAGGGCCCACTCCCATGTCCATAGTAGTCGACATTTACTTCCATCTAATGCAGCCTGGATTATGTTCTGGTCTGATGTCACTGACATTCTTTTGTAGATTCATCATATCTGCTACAGTTTATAGTTTATCTTGGTATATAGTCCCCTCACAACTACCTAATACTGTCTAGCAAAGAGTGGCTAGAGCCTACTTTGTAGGAAAAGTCCTGACAGCATTCTGTTTGAATAATGTGTAACACAGCATCTAAAAAAAAAGTACAGCTGCTTCACAGAGTTATTTAATTTAAACAGCAGTATAATGGCTGCATCGACACGTCCCACTAAACCATGGTCTAGTGCAATGTGCAGGAACAGGAACAAGCTCCAGTGAGCTTGCACACTCCTCCCTCCTACGTGGCTTGGGAGAACTTGGGAAGTTTTCACATTCAGTTTTGTTAACTGTTTGTTTGCCACTGTAGCATTGCTGTGCTTTCATCACCAGAGAAACAGCACAATGCAATACTTTGGTGGCTGTGCTTGTGGCTCTTTGCCAGTAATACTATGCTATGTGCCTATAAACCATCCCTGTTTTTTGCTTCAGTCTGGGGAAGGGGCAACTGGCAGCCACCATACTATTGTGCTGTTTCCCAATAGAATATATGTAGTACAGTGGTATGCTGTGGCAGCCAGCGAGGGAGGAAGATCAGCATTGAGGGCAACAACAAAACACAAATTGACCAGTTCTTGGCAGAACAGCATGTAACAAATGTATGGCTTCCACATATCTGTGTGTGCTGACACACTGAAAAAATTAAAGTTCTCACTGTCTTGCATCCTTTGAAGATTTGGCCAAAGAATGCTAAAAAGCAAATCTCTTTGCTATTGCTTTAAGAGTTTCCTTCTTAAAACATTGCTTCCAGTGGTCACAATTCTTTATGTGGGTGGAATACAGCCTGTTTGCTGTATTTATAGTATTCATAGTTGCCTACATTTTAGCTAGGAAATCTTAGTGCTTTTTTGAAGGTAATTGTCATAGTTTTGACCTAACAAAATTGGCTTCTTCCAGAGTTCTAAAGCACCAATATGATTAAATTGTGTGAATTCCTACTCTGGCACCCCAATTAATAATCTGTCAGCATTAAATCCCAGTAATATCTTACAGTCAACATTAACTATTTCCTTGGTGACCACTCTAGCAGGTACACCAGGGGATGGGGTGTGAGTGGAGCCTACGGGGAGCTGAGAATTTGAAGTTGCTGCAAAGAAAGAAATGCAGAAGGAAGAGCAAGTGAGACAAAAGGCAGAAGATGATGAAGAAAGAAGAGTTGATAAAGAGCAGAGAAGTGGATTTAAAAAGGACATTTTACTTCTCAAGTGTTTGAATTTTATTGTGTAGAATTAAATAAAACTACTGAAACTCTAGGTCTTGCACACCAGCCAGATTCTTGCTTTGGCCTCTGCGGAAACATTTCCAATATAAATAGCAGGTGGTTGTGGACCAAGTTAAATGATTCTACACTTACATTTTCACCATGAAAGTGATCAAATGCGGGGTCACTGAGGATTGGTGCTGTAGTTCATGCACAGTTTGCTACACTTAGGGAGCCTTTAACTAGCATGGATTAGAGCCTTCCATAGAAGTGAAAGCCAGGTTGCAGACTAGAACTGCAGTCAGCAGACTTTTAACAGCTTTGGTGAGGGTGGGGGGTAAAGTCGATCAGAGAAGCCACGGGTAAAGAAGCAATTTCAAGAATGTTTCAGGTGATCAAACAAATGAATACACAAGGTAGGTCTAGAAGTGCAAGCAGTTGGTATACCTTTGCGCATTTTGGATACCTTGGCACAAAACCTTGATAATCTCTATAGCTAGAGGCTCTCATGACAGAATGCTCCACTGTACCCAAAACATTAGAATCCCTTCACTAGAAAACTAGATGTTGGGGAGGAGTGTTTGTAGCCTTCTCTTTGACTTCATAGTTTTATATGTGGAGGGATTTTTTCTTGTATGAAGGAGTATTTAGTCAGGTAAGCCCATACTGGATGTTTGAAGAGACAAAATTACTGCCTCAGTGAGAAATGGGCATTGAAGGCTCTGCCTTTAAGGCGTTGGGAGTCCAGGAAGTGGATAATTCCCTCCTGGTCAATTGAAATAACAGTCTTAACACTTACTTGGGTTCCATTCCAATAAAGTGTTGCAGTCCCATTGTCTCAAGCTTGGTGATGTCCTAGGTGATGGTGGACTATAGCTAGTGGACTATAGCTCCCATGATGGTGGACTATAGCTCCCATGGTGATGGTCCCATGGTCCATATATGGTGGACTATAGCTCCCATCACCCCCAGCTGGCATGGCCAGTGGTGATGGGAGTTTTAATCCGATGACATCTGGAGACCCAAGGCCAGGGAAAGCTGGTAATTGCCGGCCAAACGTATTTTGTGTGTGTCATCATGGGGCAGTGGGGGCATCCTTAGCACACCCATAACAGTGTTTCATACGTGCATGCGCCTGATCTTCTCCCTCAAAGAATGGAATGGTCACAAGCTAAACATATAGTTATGTTTGTGTGCACACCATAGCATAGCACATCACATATTGTGTGTGTGAGGAACGGGGCACATGACCTGATGGTCCGCTGTTTGTAGATGGCTAGCATTTCTGATACATAGTCTCATTAGTGCTTCTATATGTATTTCTTACTTAGCTTGCTTTGGTAAAAGCTAATTAGAAAATTGATGGCCTACTCGATAATCATTTTGCACAGATATTCTTATTGTCTGAGTAGTATGGTGGCTTTTACAAGCTTAGGGAGAACGTTGGTTTCTGGACTCAGTTATCTTTTGCAGAGCGGGAAAGTGTTGGTCTGCCTTCCCTCTAGTAAAAAACCCTTGAGCTTTCTTTTCACTTCTAGGTGGCCTAGACAATGCAACAAAAAATTTCTATACAACTTTGCTGAATTTAGCATTTCCTGTTGGGTGCTGGAGGTCTTTAAGACATAAATACTGCATGTTTTGTTCCGATGTAGCAGTGGGGCAGTGACTGGCACTTTTAAGAGAAGAGGATGTTTTTTTGCTTAGTTAAGCTCCACCTGCTGCTAGGAAGAGGTGTTGAGATTTGTATATGTGTGACTATGTATTGTCTGCTGCTATGTGCCTAAAGGCATTGAGAATGAATGTGGGGGGGGATAGTAATCCATCCTTACTCAACCAGACTGGATGAAAAAACACGGCATTTATTGGCATTTAAAAGATACCCCCCCATCAAAACCTGTTTCATTGGGAAAGTATGAGATCCTTTTGAATAACCAGTGATACACAGAGAAATGTGGTGAATCTTTTGGGTTGCCACATCTGCAAGATGATCAAGGGTGTGTCTGTATGTGCATGTGCGCGCACACAGTCTTGGACAATAGAGAGGTGCAAAAAGGTTGCTACTTTAGTGAAAGCATCAGACATGCATCTGATGATGACATGGACAGTGTCCACGAATGCTTATGCTAGAATAAATGTCTTAGTCTTTAAGGTGCCACAAGACTCTTTGTTACTTTAGTGAAGTGTTTGTTCTTCAAGTTTGTCTCTGTATTTGTGGATGGTAGTCAGAGGGCTCCAGATTGAGCTTGCACACAATTTAGCATGGATGACAGTTGCGGGTTTTCTTCAGTTAAAGAGGTTAAAATGCTCTACAAGGTACCACGAAAAAGGAAAATGTTTTTTTGAATCAGTGGCAGGGGCTGGCAATAAACAGTTAAAGTGATTCTTTTGTGCTGAGTCACTGGAACAAAAAGCACTTCCAAAATACTGTTGGTTGCCACCTGTTGCTAAAGCCGCCCTTCTTCATATATCACTTGTCAAAAGTATATTCCATCAAGCCATGTATTTCTCAACTTTGGGGGTGGTGGGGGAGCCTTTAATCAGTGGACCACCGTCTGTGAGGCATCTGAAATGAGCACCGTTCCAGATTAAGAGCACCTCCGGTTAAAATCTTAGTTTGAAATTACATATTGGGCAGTGGAATTGTTACAAATGGCTGTCTTTTCCCCCCCACCTCAGAATAGCATTCCCTTCGAACACCATGGCAAGTAGCTGCTCGTCTCCTTATCGTTGGAAAGCAGCACTGGGTGAGTCCCTTCTCGCTAGACACCAGCTTGGTGGGTGGGGACTTCAAATTGGGGGGCTTTTCATGTTAATTCTGCACTTTATTTCCTTCTGCGTTGCAGATGACGTCGCATGAGGTGTGCTTCAAATTATTTTTTAAAAATATTTTGAAAGCTTTCAGTACTTCACTAGAAGGGCTCCGCCTGTGTGTTCATAAGAGAAACCAGGTGGTATATATTGCCACCAACGCGCAGGGTAACTTAGTGTGGTAATGGAACACTTCGGGTGCTTCATAAGACATTTTTTCTTACACAGAGATCATCTCCCTGTAAGAGAAAATAGGTGCACTGTTTAGCCACAGGTCTGTTTTGCTGCAAATACATAGATTGAGCAGCCCAAGTAGGAAGGAGAAGGACCAAAAGTTCTGCTAACTGCATCACAAGAGTTCTACATGTTTGCCACCCACAGGTTACTAGCATTGCAAGGGATGTTGTTGCCGAACTTGAACATTAAACGACATACCTCCAAGCACTTCAAGCAAGTCCATTTTCCCAAGGGAGGCCATAAGTTAAAAAATGATCGCTATCACACAGAATCATCACATCTTATACAATAATCAGATCAGCCATTCTCTTACAGCTATAAACCTTGAAATAACTTATTACTAGATAAGCCAATAAAACAATCATCCACAAGTCCAAGCAATGTGAAAAGTTACACTAGGATGGTTTTTATTGCCTAATTTAAGTATGATTCCCTCTTGGAATGGGTAGAACAGAACATTAATGCAGCCTTTTATTCTTTTCCCTTTCTCACAAGCAGCCAAAGATTAAAAAAACATTTTCAAAATTGATAATGAAGCTGGACTCTTTAGAGGATATTCCTAAACACCTGTGTTGGTAGAAAATGAATGAATGCCTGTGATAGCAACAGTGCTAAAGCTTACCAGTTGATCTTTCTTTTTGTCTTGACAGTAGATAGGGCTTCACTAGAGCAAAATGAAGTGTGTGGGGGCAATCTGTAGCTTGTTGCCAATCTAAGTATTTTCCAAGCTGTTCCTTTTGCTTTTTCAGTCAGATTGATATGTCTTGTTGCTTAGATTCTGTTACTGGTTGCTCTCCCATCTCCTTGCCATTGATAAAGCTCCATATTACACTAATCTCGCCTATTGGTGCAGAATCCCTCTTATTTCTCTTCTCCCTGCTGCTTTTGTGTTTGTCTTACTCCACAGCCCTTTACTTTGTTAATTACATTAGCAAACTGATTATCCAGATGGATCAGATCATCTGGATAATCCAACCACTCAGAATGTCAGGATTCTTCTTCCAAACCAACTTGAATGCAGAGTTCACACTGGGCTGTGCTAAGTGGATGCTTCCTTGTCTGAGAAGACCATCCTAATAACAAGGGCAGGGCCACAACAAGGATGTAGGAAGCCTGCATGTCATGCTCTATGCTCTGGAGAAAATGAGCACAGGGATGGGATACACTGCGTGCAGTTAGTAGATTGCCAAGCATTCAGCCAACTGACTTTCAGCTAGCTACTTCTATATGTCTTTTCAGTGGGAAGAAAATAGAAATTGGGGGCTAATATGAAGTGGGTAATAGTCAAAGCTATATGTAAATTACAACTAGAAGAATTGAGCTGCCTGCTTTTAAGCACAATTCCTATTTGAAAACTGGAAGTTTTGAGGGGAGAACTCCAGGATCCAATCTACTATCAAGGTCCTTGTCTGTAATAATTAACCTCTTGTTGCATGTCAAAACGTAGTTGCTACTGCCATTGGACTTAAGACCAGGTCCCTGTGAACTCTGCATCAAAAGGGCAGTCCCAGTATGCTCATATGGAATTGAAACAATGTAAGCAGGCTTTTTGTCATTTCAGATATTGCACAAATATGACTAGCATAGCTTGAGCTGCTGTAGTCTTGCTCTTGCCTCACTATGGAGTTGGGACTGCTGTAGAAAGGATTGAGCTCGGTGGGATGGATGCTTTGAAACTCCTTTCTGCCCACCCTCAGCTTTGTGCAAGCTGCCCTCCAGATGCACCCACGTTGGCCAAATCTTTGTCCCCTAGCCACCAAAGCTTTATTTTGCGATTGCAAACAAGGGGACTTCTTATGAGAGCAGCAAAGTGCATGATGCCATTGCGCTGCTTCACAGTAATTTATTGAAATGGTGAATAATGATTTTCCTTCTTGGACATCTACTTTAAGAGAGGAGGTGGAGGCAAATTTTAGTCTAGTTCATATGAAGCAAGCCTCAGCTTTCATCTTGAACTGAGAAACTGGAGGGCCTCCACAGAATTTGTGGATGGCTTGGTGGCACATAATCTATGTGTTGGATACATTGGGAATGCAACGCAGCCTTGTAACAGAGGAAGGAAATTACTCTGAAATTGTTCCTACACTCAGCTATTCATTTGACTAAGGCTAAGACTCAGGCTACGACTATTTGAGCATAGAGATCATCTAATCCTTGTCACTTTCAGCATCTTAGTAGGAATTGGCAACCAGCAGAGCCAGATTTGGCACAAATTTCTGATTGCAGAGTTCACGGGGACTTGCTTAACATGGCATTTGCTATGGAAAGGATATTGTAGAACATATTCAAAACAGTATCGCTGCTAAAGACAATGATCTTTTAGGTAACACTTGCATTTCTCCCCTTGCCTCTTGATTTGAGTTTCAATACTGATTCAAGAGCTCACCTGAGTCATCAGTCTATTCTTTTTTGCTAGCATGTGCTTTTTTCTGTCATTCTTCATACTATTTCTCATGAGGTGCCTTTTTTGCCTTACTTTTAATGCAGAAGGGAAATGCCATGGGCGCTACAGGTGGGTGCAACGTTAATTCTGTTGGAACGTAGATTCGTGCATTCTCACTTCATCCTTCTGAAATGGATGCATCTTCTCGGCTATATTTACGGGAAATGGCTGAGACTACTTTAATGGATCCATTTGTATGCCGTTTCAGTAGGTGTGGGCCAGTACTGATACCCTGTTCCTTGGCTTCAGTAGATTCCTGCTCTGGCGACGACCAGCGTTCTCCAGTCTGCTGTGCATCGGTGAAATGTTGCCATTGAGGGGCAGATAATGCATGGCTGATCTCCTATGTTACCAATGGCTTTTACTAGCAAAACTACCCTAAACTAGAGCAGAAGAAAATATCACAATTGGATCTCTCCTTGCCACTTACTAATGATACTCGCAGGAACATGGACAGAATCCAGCAGCTGCCACTACAAGAAGCTTTGGCCAGAAACCTGATAACCTTATGTGAACTCTAGCAACAGGGCTGGAAAAGGAGGAGATGGTTTACAGCATTAACCGCCTGTTATTTAATAGCCATTTCTGTTCTCCCTCCACAGGCGGCAGCCTTTACCCCCTTTTTATTGTTCTACTGTAACTATAAATCTTTTACTTGGTTTAAGAAAGTTTTGTATTCATTTTGCAAAGATTATTGGCTAACTCTTTCTGTAAAAAGAAAGACTGTCGCTTTTGTCTGATTTCAAACCTATGTAGAAATGTGAACAATCCTGAAGCTTAAAACAAAACAAAAAAGACTTGAAACTTCTTGTAAACTTAAGTCACGCAGGGAATGTGTAAATGAATGAGAAAAGTCTGCTTTTATTTTACACTGTTTACTTTTGTACGGTCCCATTCTACAGAGGAGAAGGGGTGTTCTCAAGGGTTTTTTTAAACAAGTTTATTTTGCTTTTGGCTGTCTTGTTCTTCCAGTTTTTAAAATAAAAGTTCCATTCAGTGCAGAAACATATTTTTTTAGATGCTTATTCGTCTCTAGTACTGTCCAATAAAGAACAGAAGATACTTTGGAGAAAAATAACCGTACCCAGTAGAGGTGATGAGAATGCTTCATGGACTGAAGAACAAAAGTCAAAGTTCAAAAATAACCCATTCAGGAAGGTTTTAATCTTGAATGTACGATATGTGTTCTCCTTTTTTCACAGAAGAGGACTTCATGTGAGAGGTTCCACTGTTTCTGCTTGGTTTTTGGTACAGATGCCAATAAAATCTGAACGCTGCCACTGCAGTGTGAGCAGTGTTATAGTAGGTGTGCTTCTCTTGAGTACACAGAGAACAGCAAGTGCTTACAGTCTGCTGCATTATGCCAAGGCTCAGAGCTATAAACAAAATGTTCCTGCTGCAAGATGCCAAGACTTGAGAATATTCAAGCTTGTTGAATTCTTTAATATTTAAGTGTGCAAGTCTGGAACACCTGGCCCTCACTTGAAGATATATACTTATATAATGGCCAAAACACTTACCTTAGCAAATGAGTGTGCCAGCTATAAAATATGGAAGAACCTTCGTTTTCATGAGCAATATATCTAGCCCTTTGTAATCTGGGAAAGTAGGAGGTGTGTGAATCATACCAAATACCACTCAAAGTAACAGCAGTCCCATTTTGGGAATGAAGATGCAATACTAAAATGTGTTGTGTTACTACTTATTAACCAACAAATGTGAGATTCTGGCCTCCTTGGAAACTTGGTGGCTAATGCAACTCCATGTTTTTCCTTTTCTGTTTTTTTGCAAACATTTTTATTGTTCCAAAGCTTTGCCAGTTCCTTTTTAGTTTTGTAGATTTGGGGATATGGCCAATCTTGTCATTTTTCTTTATCTACTTTAGATGATTAACCAAGTGCTTATTTGTATGTTCAGGATTTGATTTGATGCAACCTACAATTGGGGGAGTGCAATGGGAATGTTTTTAATGTTGGTCCATGGATAATTTTTTGAATAACTGTATCACTTGGTTATTGTAGATGTTCGTTCTTCAGGCATGTGCACTTCCATTTGTACAGTTCTACACTTCTGTGTGCTTTCTTTGTAAATACTTGTGGTCAATGATGTAATGTTAGAGACTTCTAAAGGCAGCCTCTTCTCTCTATATATCTGGAACCTTCAATTGCTGTACTATACTTAAAAAGTTGACTGATGCAAATTTCTCAACTTGTACTTGGTTGTGGGCAGTTCTTGCCCTTCCATTATAGTTGAATCCCACCATCACCTACTGAAAATATAGTTAGAATGTCTCTATAAACCTGTGTACTGGTAACAAATATCTCGGAACACCTCATTTGTATTACCACTGTATTTGTGTACTTTAAAAATTGTGTAAATAAATTCATAAGAACTTCTAAATTTTGTTTTGCATTGTGGCCATATTTGCATATCTAACAGGTTCTCTTCATATAAAGCAAATCAGCTACTAAATATTGAAGGCAAAATGGTTTGTCTTGACTTCTAAAAATTCTGATCCAGAGTTAATGTGACTCTTTTTTGTTCAATTTGTATTTGTTCAATTTGTAACGGACTGTTTCCCTGTCCCCTTCTTTTTATGTGCCTGTGTAGTCAGCATCCAAGATTATATCTAGATGTGGTAGCAGCTGTGAAGACAGGAGTGTTCATTCTTTTGGGATAGGGGTAATGCTGATCTGGGGTGTAGACACTGAAACAGGGCGGAGGTGGCCTGAAAATAGGTTCTGGGTGTGCAGGGGGAGAAAATGGGAAGTAGAGGGGGGGAATGCGGGAGGGTTGTCACAGAAGATGTAGGAGACAGTTGAAGGAAAAGTGTTACAGCACACCTATCCTGTTGCAGCACAGGATAATACTTATTTTGTAGATCTGGGTCTGTCTCACTATGCTTGTCATAATTTCTGATGCCAAAGCGTTCAGTAGCAAAAATGCTGTTGACCACTGGGTTGAACTATAAGCTTGGGAAACTTGTTTGTCAAAACCAAGGCAGGGCAACATGGAAATAATTCTTACCATTGGTAGACTCAACTTTGAGGCTCGGCCTTCGCTAATCAACATGTTGGCCAGAAGAAGCTACATGTGCATGCACTGTAGTTAGTGTTTTGTAAGCCACCCAAAGACTCTTAAGAGTCCCCTGGACTGCAAGGAGGTCAAATCATCAATCCTAAAGGAAATCAACCCTGACTGTTCATTGGAAGGACAGATGCTGAAGCACAAATATTTTGGCCACCTAATGTGAAGAGAGACTCACTAGAAAAGACCCTGATGCTGGGAAAGATTGAAGGCAAAAGGAGAAGGGGACGGCAGAGGATGAGATGGTTAGATAGCATCACCGATGCAATGAACACAAACTTGAGCACACTCTGGGAGAGAGTGGAGGACAGGAAGGCCTGGCGTGCTACGGTCCATGGGGTCACGAAGAGTCAAACACGACTTAACAACTGAACAATAACAACAAGCCACCCAAAGAACATTGTTTATAGGGCAGATTAAAAATATAACAAACCTTGCTGAGGACACACTTTCCCAATTAAAATTGGAGGCACACCTTGCTCTTGCACCCCTTTTCACATCTGCAAGTATAAGAATGACTAGAAGACTCCCATCCCTTGTGTTTCTGTGTGTGCCACTGTTCTGAACATTCCCTGGTGGAAGGTGCATTCTGCTGCGTGGAAAAGGGTATTTCTGTTCACACTGGGAGTGGGTGGTTCATTTTCATCAACTGCAGAAATACAGCAGAATGGTCTTCCCCCTACAGATGTTAACTGGAAGAAAGCAAGACCAGAGTGGTGAATTTTGTAGAGTTGCATAAGGCAGCTGTCTTCTGGGGCTTTGGAGCCTTTAAATCTAACCTGCCCAACAAAACCTGCAGGAAATTTTGCAGGTAATTTTTAATCCAAGGTCTGTGGGGTTACTGCCTTCCAAACAAATGCAGATTACATAGTCTTCAAATTGGTTGCCATCAAATTCATTTTTTCCAGTTCACCTCATGGCCTAAAAGAAAAGATGGCTAGTCTCTATATATGTCCATAACGTTCCTTTACCTGATACTTACATGCTGGATTTCTTTTGTGAATACTTGGGCAGAATCCAATGGGGCTCTTCCTCCCCTGCCAATTCTCTTCCGCCCCGCCAATTGTGTTGTGACCCCCACCGCTTGCACAACCTGAAACGAGCAGAAACGCTAGTTTCTGGACGGAGGCAGGTCAGCAGACCTCCCAGAAACTAGTGTTTCCGCTCGCTTCAGGGCTTCCCCTAGGAAACGCAAAATCTTGTGTGAACTGTGGGTCCGGCTTGCGAATGCAGTCAGTGGGACCAACCACTTGAGTAATGGAATCGGCAGGGTGGAAAAGAATATGGGTCATAAGAGCCCCATTGGATACCGCCCCTTGGCAGCTACTTTGAAACTGAATTCAGCCCTCGGGCTAAAAGAGGTTCTGCACTCCTGGGTTACAGGCTTGGATCAAGGAGTTGTAGTCTATGGTTCAGTTCCATCGGTAAGTTCTCAAAATGAACTTGGGCAAGTTGTAATCTCTGATCCTCATTTGTAAGGAGGGAATTGTGATTTATCTCATTTATTACATTTTTATCCTGTCCTTTTACAAGTGCTGTTGTGAGGGTGCAGCTTATTCCCTTGTGCGTTCTGACACTGATAGGCTCTGATGCTGTCCAGTTAGCCTCCACAAAGCTTACTCAGCATTGTTGGTGTATGGCCAAGAGGAAAACACCACTGTTCCTTCATAATAACAGCCTTGTTTTGGTGGATATTTCACCTTCTGTTGTAGCTTGAATCACTTTTACTTTCAACAGAGTTACAGCTAAAAGCAGTAGAGAGGCTCAAAATTCATCGTACTGAACAACATCCTGTGAAGTTTTGCTCCATAAATGAATCCAGGTCACCCAATACCTAGCTAGTTTAAAATCCAGTTCTGGCTGTATTTAAAGTTTAGCAAAAATATTTCTTCAAAACATGCATGCTTAACCACACCACAAAAAAACCCACCACCCTTTGAGATTGCTGGAGTTCCAAGTTATTTTGCTTGATGTTTATGTGTTCTTTCCTAATTTAGGTTTTACAGAAGCTATCACCATCTGGCTTCCATCTAATTCACATTCAATATTCAACTATTGTACAGTAAAATCTGCCTGTTATTTTGTCCTAATAGTACTCTGCCATATGGTCAGCTGCTCAAAATAAACAAAAATCTAGATTTAACCTAGATCTGAGATGCAGTAATCCTAAGGATCTTAATTCTACAACAGAAACTAATTTCTAGACTTTTCATGCAATATACTATACATATGTTTAGGAATATATTGTTTTGTCACTAAATATGTTTGATGGTTAAAGGCCTTCACCCTTTTTCTTAAATGTATTTGTCTTTAGATTTGTGATCCCTCTACCAGCTCTTGGAGAAATGTGGTCACACTGCAGTGACCTATTGTTAATACATAGGGCCTACTGACCTTGGCCGAGTTTGTCAACATAGATTTTGAATTAGTGGAGGTAAAGGCCTTCGAAGAAGTCTAGTATCTGTTCTGGTAACAGGTGATTCTAAATGGCATGTTTGTGACTCTGTTATGCTTGTACCTTATGTGAATATTTGGTAATGCAGGAGAGCCATTAAGAAAAAGATTTTCCATTACCATATACTGTACTGTATAAAGCATCCATAAATGGAGACCTGTTATGAAAAGAATTGTGATGCAGATATGTAAATAATCATCCTACGTCTTCTCTAAACCATTATGGTGGAAATTTTGATGATACCTGGAGCAATTCTCCGTTCCGCTAAAATAGGATTGTTGCAAATCAGTAAAATAAATGATTTGGCCAGAATGAGGCTTTGCTACCTTTTGTTATTTTAGCAAAAATTCAATTTAGATGCAATGCAGGAAATCTGTAATAAAGATCTCACAATATTTTTTAAAATTATAACTACCTCCTGTTCGGAGTTGCAGCACTGAGACAGATGGGGTTAGCCCTTTCCCTGATTTAATTCTCCCCCTCCCCCCGAAGCTGCTATTTGCCCTGCAGAAGGAAACATATATGTACCATACAGATACTTTCTGCACCTTCTCAGAAGTGATGTCATCTATTTCTGTTTCAGATTTGGAAACGTAGCATAGAAAATGGATGTCTGAGCTGAGGCCTGATACAAATTAAGCTGTGACTCTGCCCCAGAATAAAATGAAAGAAGCAGAAGGGCAACTGTTCTATGCCATGATTCCTGATGCAACAATACTGACAACAGAATAAATAACTTTATTCACTATGGTTGCAAGAGTTCACTAGAAAAGCATAAATCCAAATTACATTGACATCCACATATTATTACATTAAAGTGCATTTACATGAAAACGGAAACAGAAGCAACTCCACTTGCCTCTAACCTGCCACAAGCACGCACTCGTACACAGCAGTATGTTTATGTGCACACGCACACGCTCAATGACAATTTAAACAGACCAATTCTGCACGTAATAAACATAGCGCACAAGAGCTTTGTTCTCCTGGAAACCCTCCATCACCACTGCCTTAACAGTCCTTGACTGCAGCATCAGCTGCATTTTGAGAAAGAAGGCAAATGAAAGTGTCACATGGTGATAACGGTTGAAGGGACTCATTTTTGTTAAACAGTGAAAAGAATTGCATAGACTCTGGATAAAATAGCAAAGAAGGGAACTGATGTGTCTGATTGGGACCTACCAGAATGTATGGCTCTTAAATGTGTTGGAATCCCCCAGCGTGCCCCTAGTTAAATTGCTATCAGCAACTATGTGTTGAGGGGAAAGAAACAAGGCTTCTCGTCACTGTTTAAATGTCTGTTGCATCATTTCAGTATATTTGGTTCAACTGCTTTTCGTTCATGCTGCGAATGGATAAAAATATAGATTTATATATCTTTTAAAAGATAATTAAAATAATGTTGTCATTTTGGTTTATGTAGCAGAGAACTTGTGTTGGTTCTTTGCCCATTACGGAAAATCCAGATGACCAATTTGAGTGATCTGAGCATGGGAACAGTATTAGACCCAGTTTCCCCTGCATAGTGTCTCTTCCTCATTCATCTCGGGAGAATGCTGAATTATGCTGCATTCCCTTTACATGGGTGGGTTGGCTGCATCCTTTGAAATGAATGTACATGTACACTTGAGCACACCTCTGGATCAAGGCATATGTGTGTAAGCTGCTGCAGCTCATTTTCATTTGTGGATGCATATGCATTGTACTGCATTAACAACTGCACACACATTGTGCTCACACACACATATTTACATACATTCCTTATATAAAAAATGCTGAAGGGGACAGGAGAAAAGATAATCAAATAGACAACCATCATTTGGCAGTATGCGTGATATAGTGGGTATATAATAAAAACAAATGTTTTTATTATATAAAAGGTAAGGTTCTTTTATTCCTTACCATTATAAAAAAAAACTTGTCAAGATATTTTCAATTGTCCATTATGCATAGAAAGAGAAGGGATGCAAAGGTGAATAGATATAGTTGGGTGCTTTTTCTTTTTTGTGGACAAACACACAACAAGCCGTCTTCTGCTTTGTGAAGAAATTTGTGAAGCTGAAATGCAATGCATATCCTGTATCACTCGAAGAGGTTGTCCCAGTAAAAGGTATTTCCTTCCTTCCTGTAAGTCTATGATCTCTGAGAGGTTGTGCTCCACCAACTAGTGAAATTTGTGTCCCTAAGAAATTACAACTGATAGAAACTTTGGACTGAAGGAGATAAAGGGAGCAATATTTCTCCTGGCATTTGTGACTTCAAAATGATAGTTTGGTAAAGTCTTGGAAAGTATAAACTTCGCTGTTGATCCATCTTCCCATTTCCAGTCCCCCTTGTGTGTCCGTGTCTGTGTCCCTTTCTCTTATTTTCTAAATGTGTAGTAGGCTGTGATCCAAAGGGCTACTGAGCTCCATTTCTGAATCTTTTAAAACCTATTTTTATCCCAACAGCAGCCCTACTCACCTTTTGACATACAGCTTTTGAAACATGAAAAGTGAGTAGTTAATTTTTATTTATTTTTTTGCTTCCTCCTATACATGTTACTAAAACCAGCATATTGCTTTCCAGGACTGGAAGTCAATTTCACATTCAGATCTAATAATGTGGAGAGTCTAACATTTGCTGAGGGCATGTCATCTTTTTTCTTTCTTTGGTCCTTGGTTTAATTCAGAAGCAGATGTATAGCCTTGATAAGTTCTATGGTTACCCACAGGAGTTAGTGTAATGGACCACATATTGTGTAGCAGACTTAAGACCAAGATAAACAACAGGCATTGCCAGAATTATACAGAAGATCAGGAAGAGGACAAGAAGCCTGTTCTACGCTACTACAAGTGCACTGGATTTTCCAGTAAGTAGCCAATGAACCCATTTCTGGGAAAATACAATTTTAGAAAAAAAATTACTGAAAAATCTAATCCTTTCTTTTAAATATCCTTTAATTCAATTAACTTGGGTGTGGATACCAAACATTCAGGTCTCACTAGATCAGTGATTATTGAACACTTTATTAAGGAACATACTAATGAGTTTCTGTCTTTGTTGAAGAGCCAGCTAATGGTCCTATAGCTTGACCTCTCCTTTGGAATTGTTGACTATTTCTCCAAAGCCACTGGCACACAACTCACTTTCCTGAGGTGAGGCTTAGTCCTGACCTACTCGCTGCACTTGAGTACCATCAAATTGACATTTTGCTACTCAGAGCAATTATTTTTCTTATAATGTAGATTAACATAGCTTAGCTATGTTACTGTATCTTAGTATCTATATCTAAAAAGCTATGTGTTCCAAGCCAAGCTTGACCTAAACTCTGTGATGTAGTTTTTACCTGGCTTTGATCTGCTACTAAATGTAGAAGAACAGAAGTTTCTGCCAAACGTAATATTATCAAATAATAAGTACACTCCCTCTTTGGTTAAATATTATGACAGAAATTGCTTAGAACTGTTTTATTATTGTCTGCTTTGTGTCTTAACAGTATCTAACTGCATTTTTAGGAAAGAGCTATTATCTTTGACAACTGCATAGGGAACAAGAACTTGAGGTTTCTGATCCAAGCAAGATCAGATGGGATATGATTATCACGAGGGATTATTGTAGAGGAGTTGCCTCCAAGTTTGGAAATGAACAGAATGTGGTCAGAAATTGTTTACAACACTCACTGGTAAACTCAGTAGCTATAGATGCATTTTTATTCCGACGTAAGTGTAAACAAGTTGCAACCTACATCCTAAGTCAGTGGGGCTGGATGCACATGCACACCCTGGCCTGCCAAGTGGCTTCTGTGCTGAGACCTTCTTTGGATTGCTGGGCTCAAATTGTAGGGCAGGAGGGCCTTATTTTCCTCTTCTGACCAGCTTCAGCAAGGACAGATGTGCATCCTTATCATTCTCCCTTCCACCCAAAGCCAATTCTTCCATTCACATGGTGCAGGGCAAGGATGGGCAAGCTGTGGCCATCCAAATGTTGGTGGACGCCACCTCCTGTCATCCCTTCGCAGTGGCCCTGCTGGCTGAGGCTGATAGGAGTTGGGAATCCAACAGCATGTGGAGGGCCAGAACATCAGGGTGCTTCTGTCATGTCATCCTTACCTGTGTTCTGAGCCCGTGCATCTAAACCATAGTAGGGAACTTATATTTGGTATTGAGTCCTCTGAAAATAAATAGGGCCCAGTGCCTTGACTCGAGGTCATAACCAAAGCAAACTCTCTAAATGTCTTTTATGTAGATAAGGCATTCTCATTCAGGACTGGCAACTCTGAGACATCTACCTTTTGAAAGAACCTCAAACACTTCTAGTTGTGTATGCAAACCCTTAGAATCACCAGCCCACTTTTAAAATTCTCTTTGAAGGAGCAGGAAAAGTCCATCCATTTACCATCCCATTGGGAGAAAATGGCAATTAACATCCATTCGGTGATACTGCGAACCCCAAGACTGTTTCCACCGTTGAACAGTCTGGTCGGAAGCAGTGAGTGCAGTCTATTTTCTCCAGTACCATGCTTCTGAATAAACCCGTGTCACCCCAGCTGCCAAATGCAACATTGCAGGGTCAGCTCAACTTCTGTTCCCAAATGTTGCCTTTTGCCATCTGGTGGCCCAAACATCACTTCAACAGTCCCAGAAAGAGAGAGAATAGCTGTACCCCCAGAGGTTTCATTCTGAAGAATGCAGGAGGCAGAAGGCAAACCTGCCTCCTTCACCCTACACTTCTTTCTTTAATCCCCATTCCATTTCATAACTACTGATGACTCTATGAATGTCTCACAATGTTTGAATAATGGGACCGATACACTATTTTATCAAAATTTATTAGTTAGCACCTTTTAATCATTTTTAATCCTGACTACACAAGCCATATGTGCTTACCCTCCTCCAGTTTAATCTGGAGCCCACAAATATTAGAGGCTCATTCTTGAAATGAATATCCATCCTGGGGCTGGGGGGTAGGGACAGTTTCCTGTGTGAAAGATTGGTAATTCTTTGATGCAAGACATGTTCTGAAGGGGCTGTATTTAAAGCTGAGGCTTGTTTGCGCTGTTGGCCTCTTAGAACGAAACACAACTTTCATTTTGTTTTTTCACCATGTGGGAACAACCACTATGAAGTTTCCCAGGAAGCACTGCAGTGCCTTTCTTGGTACATGTGTAATATTTCCAGTAAAAAGGACAATTAAAACAAAACCAAAAAACAACTCATAAAAATACATTGACAAACAAAAAGTCATTGCAAATTGTACGTGTTATCAAAATTAGATTAGGGCTGAGCCAAATGATCTAAAAGATTTGGAAAACAATAGGTTTGAAAACCTACTGGAGATGACCAAGTCCCTGAGATTTCTCCTTTCTAAGCCATTCCTCCTAAAGCAGACACAGACATGGAAGATACACTGAGGTGCGCCGCACGCACACACGCGCAAACACAAACAGATGGATATTTCATCTGTATTACAGGAAAATATACATACACTTCCTCTCTAGTTAAAATATTTTCATCCAATTCAGCGTTTTCTGACGATGCACAGTGGGACCTCTACATGTGTTTAGAAGGCCAATTGTTTAGCTTACAGTTATGCCCAAGCAGCTTAACTTGAAGATCAATCCCATTTTAAGCAGGGAGAAAGGTTTTCTAACAAGCCAGCTTCCAGAGAGTGATTTCATGAGCTGGTTGCCCTCCAGTTCCCATACAAGATGGCCCAGCCCTAAGCTAGTCCTATTTCTAAAATAAATAGTGTTGAAATCATCTGAATCTCTCCATAAATATCTGGCATTCATCCTCGTCACACTCACACACATGTTTCTGGGTTAGTTACAACTTCCCCATTTTTTTCATCTTTCAGAAAGTGTTCCACTTCAATAGAGTCCACCTTGGAGCCTCCAGGTAGTTTGTTTAACTCCTCTCTTTCTGATAGATCTTCTTTTGTGTGTGCATGCGCTGGTTTGTTCATGCAGCAGGCATTCCCTACAGCCATCACTAGAGATGAAGTAACGACTTCAACGCCAGCCATAATAAAAACAAGCATGTATTTGTGTGTTGCATCCAAGAGTTTGCCTGGAAGAGAAAATTTACATCTTCAGCAATATAGTCCTATCCATGTTCTAAGGGTTGACATGAATATGTTTTTAAAAGATGCTATTAGTATGAAGAGACATTTTCAACAAATTTAGAAGCAAACTTCCAGGTGAATATTTTCCCCAAAAAGCCTGCCAGAGACCTACATTATATACCCTTAGTGAAAGGCTTTTCCTTATAAAAATGGATTGGGGGGTGGGGGGGTGATAAAAAAATAATGATGACTGTGGGTCTGGATTTTGTGGGTGTATCTTTTGGATCTTTAGACTTTTAACTGATGTCCTCTATTTTAATATGTGATTATGTTAGCCTCCTAATTTCAGCAAAGAGAAGGAAAGGGGGAAAGCATTAAAATAAATAGGAACAATTTGTTAATTAAAATATTTGAAAACACTTGAAACTATTTCCCTTAGGATGTATTTTAATACAAAGCAGAACATCCCTGAAAGAGACACAAATTGGAGTTCCAAAACCAAATGTATGGCAATGCTGGAGAAATTCAGGTCTCTCTGTGATTTCAACCTCTCTCCACTTTTAACTTCCAGAGCATTATGCGCACTGATATAGGTAGTATGTGACCACACACAGCCTGTCTACACCCTTTTGCCCCTGCTCCTCGGTCTGCTTTTGCACCTGTTTTTGGCTTTGTAGACTTGAAGGTAGGGGTCGATGCTTTGCTTTTGTCTCATTCAGGCAGTTAACATAAAATAAGCCCTACTGGATCAGACTAAAGGTCCGTCCAGTCCAGCATCCTATTTCCTACAGTGGCCAACCAGATGCCTCTAGGAAGACTACAAGGACATGAAGGCAACAGCCCTGTTGTTCCCCAGCAACTGGTCTTTGGAGGCATACTGCCTCTAATCCTGGAAGTAGCATATAGTCATGACAACTAGTAGTTACTGGTAGATTTTCCCCCCTCCATGAATGTGTCCAATCCCCTTTTAAAGCCATCCAAGCTAGTGGCCATCACCACATGGCCATCCCCAACATCTTGTGACAGCAAATTTAATCAGTTAAATGATGCCCTGTCTAAAGAAGTGCCTCCTTTTGTCTGTCTTGAATCTCCTGCCAGTTGGTTTCATTTCTGAGACAGGAAGAAAAACCTGTCTAGCCATTTTCTCCATACTACGTTCCTCCTATTTCTTCTTGTGCTCCTTGGGCCATAAACTTAAGTGGCCATCTGCTTCACTTGGTATTGCATGCTTAAGGTAAATGTTCCTGCTTTTGGACTTCTTCAGTTATCTCTGTTTGTGCCTAGGCATATGAGATAATAAATCAGCGTCCACCATTTCCCAAGCGACCACAGCCAAACTAGGTGAAGTGGGATGGAGGGAATGTAGCAACAGGGAGAGAGCATGTGTGGGAGGCTTCAGAACAATGGTTGCCAATCATTTCCTCAAAATATCAGACATTGCCTCCCATGGTAATTCTCATCACGTTCCACAAAATGCCCTCTGTAATAAACAATTAGTTAATTAACTGAATAGAACATTTACCTGCTGAAGGTGGTCCAATTAGAACAGCCAACGCCTCAGCCAGAAGAACTAAGCCAATGGCACTGGAAAACTTCTGTGTACCAACAATAGCCATGAGGACTTCAAACTGAAGAGCACCAACCATTCCATAGGAAATGCCAAAGAAAATGCAGAAGACCGCCAGACCAGCATAGTCGTGGGCCATGGACCCCATGAGATCAGTAAAACCATTAAAGAACATTGCAAAACTAAAGAGGTAGACGCAACGGGGCCTAACCCACTGCAAGCCAGCTATTATTCCACAGAGAGGCCGAGCAAAGATATCGACGAATCCAAGAATGGTCAGAAGAAAAGCCGATTTGGTGTCCTCATACTTCAGATCCTTAGCATAGCTCACCACAAAGACTGGTGGCACAAATAAGCCCAGCACCATGATAGATGCAGCAATTGTATAGGTTAGGAAGCCACGATCCCTGAAGACACTGAAATCCAATAGCTTTTTCTTGATTTGTTTCTCAGAGGTCTCTTTGGAAACTTCAGGTTTTTTAGGAGGTTCCAAAGGTCTCATCAGAGCTCCACAAACACAGCAATTCAAAAGCAGGCCCCCCAAGATGAGAAATCCCCCTCGCCACCCATATTCATGTTGCAGTACCTGCCCCAAGGGCGAAAGCGCACAAAGAAACACAGGGCTCCCAGCTGCAGCCAACCCATTGGCCAAAGGCCGACGTGTATTAAAGTAGCGATTTAGCATGATGAGTGATGGCTGAAAGTTGAGTGCCAGACCCAATCCTGAAAAAAACAAAAACAAATGGGGCAGTTTAAACACAAACTAGGTTCAGCATATATAACAGAGGTTGAACACTGTTGAATAGTATGCGTTCGATAGTGCAGGAACTGCAGGTGAGCAATTCTCAGCCCTGATAGAGAAAAATAGCAGGTATGGCCTTTGGTGTGGCCATGGCCATTTCACAGCAGCATGTCATTGTGGGCTGCATCCTCTTGTCCAAACTTACACAGGAGGAGATATGGAGCACCCTAGATCAAGTAAAGTAAGGTCCATTGCATCTGTGTCCCAGGGGAAATTATAACTTGCCCTTACCAGCTCTAGCTCTTTCAACCAAAACAAAGGTGACAGCACAAGTTTGTTCTGTGCCTGTTTTAAGTGGAAGACACATTCTACTTTCCAGAAAAACAACTGTACAATAGCATTCACATACATACATACGTACGTACATATCTCAGAGACCTAATTTGATTTCACTTTTTAGGTTCCTGGTTCTTTATTTAAGCTATTTCCAAATAAAACTAAATAGCAAAGCTACTTAGCAATCACAGAAGCAATTATGGGAGCCAAGACCAACAGTGGACTCATGCTGACAGCTAGGTGTGGGCAATTGTGAGTGAGGAGAAACAGGAGACTTCAGTGACCCTGCAGAGGAACCAAGAATGGTAACTGATGCTTGACTACTGGGAAGAGGAAGTAAGATGAGGCCTGAAGCCAATCAGCAAGGAGAATGGATGTGAGAGAAGGATTGCTTTTGAAAGTGAGAGACGGGAAGAGGGTTGTGAACACGGGAGTTGGTTTACGCAAGCACATCTTTCAGCCCCTCCTGAAAGAAGTGATGTGCAAACCCAGTTAGCTAAGCCACGGTGCGTTGTTACCATGGGTGGTCGCAGAGTGGCTTAGCATGATGTCCAAACCCAGAGCAGCAAACAAGCCACTCTGAGAGCCCATGGCTTGCAGTAGCGTTGTTCAGGGTGGCGTGTTCTCAGGGTGGCTTAGTGTGACATCCAAACCTGGCAGGGCAATTTTTTTGTGGGTTGTTGGGAATGGCTAGAGAGCCAGCCGGCAAGAACAGTGAAAACCTCTGCCACTCCTTGCAATCTTCCTGGTGCCACCGCCGTTCTCCCTCATCCCTTCTCAGCCTCAGGATGGATTTATTTATTTATTTTGTAGGAATCAAGCACCAAGGTCAAAAAGTATCCCAAACAAGTTTGCAAGGGTTTTTGTATTTGTTACTTTCATTCCTGCACAAGTGTGCAGGAACAAATGACTACTACTAAGAATTGTGTGCGAAATTCCCCTCAGTTTTACTGCTCTGCCATGAGATTTAGACAAGACCCCAAACGGGAAAAAACCCAAAGCTTGCAACCACATTCCTGCATTCATAAGGGCTCAGAAAATTATTTTCTTTTTGCGATCTGATGGGGGGGGGGGGCTTCACTTTGGAAGCCCAAAAGTGAAGGATAAAATTGACAAGGATGTTTGCAAAGAGGGAATCTGGCTATGCCAGGCACAATAGCAGGCACGTGGTCTTGTGCATGACTCTGAACCATCCATCCATCAATCACTGAAGGCAAACACATTCTTGTGTTCATAGGGCTCAGAAAAATATTTTCTTTTTGCGATCCGATGCAGGAGAGAGGAGGAGTTCCCCTTGTCAGCCGGCAGCCGCAGCAGACCAGTTGCCGAAAGGGTGCTGATATAGGGAATGAGTAAAAGAGGATTCTTGCCACAAAGCCCCCTGGGATACGTGCCGGCAGCAGGCTGGAGGGGTGAGAGGGACTGAGGAGAAACAAGCCACAGCAAGCTGCCAAGTGGGTGATCGTCTGTTGGGAGTAATGGACAAGTCAGCCATCCACTGTGGCTTCTTCTCAAAGTGGCTTCGCATGATGTGCGAACGTCCCAATACCACTTCAAAATGCCATTAGGAGATCAGTGCTCCCCTACATAGAAAGCTCCCTTCACATACAAAACTAGCACATTAAAGGGAAGGGTTCTACCCTATGTTCCCCCCCCCGCCCCCCCAGTGTAGGTTGGTCCACAGTCTCTTGTATGCCATTGCAACATGTAGCATTGCTAACTGTACCAGCCAGTACACTGGCTGGTTCTATCAAATGCTTTTGCTAGTACTTACCGGTAATGACACCAGCAGAAAGATAGACCTGAATTATATTAGTGGAGAAGGAAGCAGTGATCATTCCTGCTGAAGCAAAGAGGCCACCAACAAGCATAACAGGACGGCAGCCGAAACGATTGACAGACATACTGCACAGGGGACCTGAGCAAAAGAGACGATAATTTAGGTGTCTGTTCCTGTAACTGCCCAGAACATTAATTGGTATGTATCAGTTAAATGTTGTATTTCTTATCATATTGCACATACAGATTCAGTTTTGTGAATATTTGGAGTTTGTGGTTGTCTAGTATGCTGATATGACTCTTATTGTATTGTACTTTTTTCTTTTAAATATTTGTTTTGTATTTTATATTTTAACTGTTCTATAGCATTTTTAACTGTTTGTAATCTACTCAGAGAACATTAGTTATTGGGCTGGATTAGAAATGTAATAAATAAATAAATATCCTGCCCTGCAGTGTCGGTGTTTACCCAGTACCTGACCGTAGTATGGGACTGGCTGCAACTGAGCTGACTGAATCCAGAAAAGAATGAGGTAAAACTGCTTGGTGGGTCTTGTGACTTGGTGAGGTAGGCCTTGAGTGCCTGGGGGGGGGGGGGGGGCAGAAAGGTGGGATATTGAATAAATTAATAAATAACAGGTGTTTTTCAGCCTTCCCTACTTTCTCAGGCTTGCAACTTTTCGATGTCTTTGGATCCACAGCTTCACCTGGAAGACCAGGCAAGCAGCATATATGACTTGGTAACCTCAAATCTAGATGACTGTAACACAGTCTAATGACTACCTAGAAACTTCAGCTGATACAAACTGCAGTAGTTCATCCCCTAGTGAATGGGTTGCCAGGAGCACATTCCACCAATACTCCAGTATTTACACTGGCTTCCCATTACTTTCTGTGCACAAATTCTGACCTGATCAGCTAGAAGGGCTTACTGGTAGCGAGCAGGGGCAAGTGCCAGAAAAACCACAGGATCCTGTGGATCCTGGACTCCCCTCTCCCTTCCCTGCCCACCAGAACACCCCTCCATGACCTCTATGAGGTCGTCCGAGGTTGCTGTTACGACCTCAGAAAGCAGCTGCTGCGGTTCTTTCTGTGGCAGCTGGGAAGGGAAGATGGGAAGGATCTGATGTCGGATTCACCCTCCTGTCATTGTAAGAATGTCTGCAGCCTTGGGAGGGGGAATCTGAAATATCCTATGGCCACTATGGGGCACTCTCCCAGGGACCATAGGATTGGTCTCTAAATTACCCTTTGTTACTCGGTCAGCCATACCACAGGGCCATTCACTCCCTCACCCTGATCCAACCCTAGTTGAACTTTTAAATGCTATTTACACCTGACTAGTTGTGTCAGAATATGGATGGGGATGCACATTTAAATGTACATTCCACTGAAAGCAATGCAGTGCATACTCATCATCCACACTTGGATGTGCTTTGTAACATGCATTTGTATGCAAATCAGGTTTTCACCCATGGTTCCTAATCCAGCAAATGATGCAAGTCTCTGAGGCAAGAGAACTGGGAGAAAAAACATGACTGCATTGTCTGATGCTAACAGACTTCCTATGTGGCCACAGGTGTCCACACATACAGGTACTCGGAGCCAAACTACATGTGACAATTCCATGAATGTAGTTAATACGCATGTTCTTTATAATGTAGGGCCATTGAGATTTATGCTGGGATTGCCTGTCTTTTCAGTGGTGGCACCCCAGCTTTGGAACCCAGAGAGAATCGCCTGGCACTTATCTCTCTTGTGCTTGATGAAGACCATTTTATTTCCCCATGTTTTTAACTTTTGATGATCTGTTTTATTCTGCCTTGTATATTTTAATGCTGCTTTTATAGATTTTCTAATTTTAGCTTATACTGTGTACTTGTTACTTTACAGGTTTTTTTAAAAATGCATCTTATTGTAAGCCATTCTGATAATTCAAATGTGAAGGATGGGGTATCAATCTTAATAGATAAATACACAAATAAATAATAGAAAAAAGCTTATTTGATTTCTTTACTCCTACTATATTAACATTTAGAAACAACTTACCTGTTCCATATAGCATAGCCAATAGAATGGAGGAAATCCATGCTGTGTCACTATATCCAACACTAAACTCCCGGATAAGCTCCTTAAAGAATACGCTCATGGCCTTTGGGAAGGCATAGGAGAATCCAGTGATGATGAAACACCCAAAGAGAACAGCCCAACCCCAGCCGCCATCTGGGGCTTTCACTCCAGATGGACCATCATCAATCACCACAGCTCCCATGATGAGACTTTATGAGTTTCCTAGGACATAATTTAAAAAAAAAATGGTTATATAGTCCATGGTTACTAAGAAAATTAATCAATTCAGTCTTCATTACACTGTGAAGAATTCTGTGGATACAGTAGTCTCCGAATATCATGGGAGGTAAAGCTAGCTTTTTCTTATCTGAAGTGTTCTCTTGTTGTGGAAGTAGGTTTGTTCTACTACCAGAGATTGCTTTTAAAACCTATCAACATCTATGTAGTGTGATACTTAGAAAGTAGAACAGAAAGTGGTAGATCCCTTTTGAGCAGGATTTGCATAAGACAGAAACAGGATATTTGGATGGGAAAAGAAAAAGACGCAGAGTGATGCAGGGCATGGCTGTTTTATGGAGGTGTCTTCCAAAGGACAGTGATTTACAATTGGCTGCATCCCATTCTTTTGGGGTGTGTTCTGTATGGCAGAGTCATTCTCTGATCTAGAGACAGATGCAGTTGCAAACATGCAAAATGTGTGTGACTATAAGCGTTACAGATGTTTTGTGGTTTTGCTGGTATTTCCTAGATCATGAAACATGGAAAATTTATATATATAAATATATATATCGGTTCAGATTTTCTGTCTGGCTAATGTCAAAATCACTGGAAGCCCCCAGAGTGGGAAGGGCTGTTGGCTTATGTGCTTAGCATGCACGTGGTCCCAGTTTCAACCCCTAGCATCTCCGATTTAGAGGATCAGGTGATGGGGAAAGACCCTTCGCTGCCTGAGACCCTGGAGAGCTGCTCTCAGTCAGAGCAGTCAACACTGGGCTAGGTCACAGAATCATAGGGCAGTATCCAATTGGACACTATTACTAATGTAAACTACACTGTGCTAGCCTAAGGGGCTTCCAGCACAACACCACTAGCTGGCACAAAGGGGTTCCCCAGAAAACCCATCATGCCAGCTAATGCTATGGGCATTGCACTAGAGGTCCATTACGCAGGCTGCTAATTTACGTTAGTGCTAGTGTCCAATTGGATACTGCCCATTGAGCTAGGAAGGACCTTGAAGATCACCTAGTCCAACCCACTGCTCCTTGCAAGCTCTGCAATGCAGCTGCATCATCCTTGACAGATGTCCATCTGGCCTCTGCTTAAACACCCCCAGTGAAAGAGAACCCACCACCTTCCAAGACTGTCTATCCCACTGCTGAACAGCTCTCATGGTTAGGAAGTTTCTCTTAATGTTTAGCTGAAATCTGCTTCCCTGCAACTTTTACCCATTGGTTTTAATCCTGCCCTCTGGAACAGCAGAGAACAACTCTGCTCCATTTGTATGACTGCCTTTCAGATACTGAAACCATTATCGTGTCTCCCCTTAATCTTCTCCAGGCTAAACATACCCAGGTCTTTCCATTGTTCCTCATAGGACTTGGTTTCCAAGACCCTCACTATCCTGGTTGCTCTTCTCTAGATACGCCCCCGATTGCCAATGCCCTTCTTAAAATGTAACAGCCAGATCTGAACACAATACTCCAGATGTGGCCCGACTAATGCAGAATAGAGTGCAACTATTACTTCCCGTACCTGGACACTGTGCTTCTGTTTATGCAGCCCAAGATTGTATTCGGTTTTTTAGCAGCTGTATTGCACTGCTGGCTTGTGACCCACTAAGACAGCTAGGTCCTTTTCACATGTACTACTGCCAAGCCAGATTTCCCCGATCCTATACTTGTGCCTTTGATTATTATTATTTTTGTACCTATACGGGCTTTACATTTATCTCTTTTGAATTTCATCTTGTTAATTTCACCTGGGGATTCCAGCCTGTCATGATCCTTTTCAATCACAAGTCTGTCTTCTATATTATTGGCCAGACTTCCCCAACCTGGTGCTGCCCCAACTCCCATCATCCCCAGCCAGCATGGCCAATGGTAAGGAATGCTGGGAGTTGTCCAAAACATCTGAAGGGCACCCGGTTGGGGAAGACTGGTTTGGCTGTCCCTCCTAGCTTTGTATCACCTCCAAATGTGATCAGCAATCTCTCTACACCTGGGATCCCCAACCTTTTTGGACTGTGGGCACGCTTGGGAAAAAACTGCTGTGTGCATCACCACAAAATGGCTCCCACAGAGGATGTAGCTAGTCACATAATGGCCTCTGTGGGGGGCTGGCTGGTCAAAAGTGAGCTAAAGAGGGGGGAAGAAACAGCAAGAATAGAAGCTCAGAGGGAGGAAGAAGCAGCAAGGCAAATGGGTAGTGGGGGAGAAGGAGCAAGGCTAGAAGGGAGAGAAAGAAGAAATTTTACAAGGTTTTTATTTTTATTTTATTTTTTGAAGAGGGCAGGGAGTGGAGAGCTTCATGGGCACTGCTGGAGGGCCCTGCAGGTGCTGTGTTACAGACTCCTGCTCTACACCCTCATCCAGGTCATTTATAAAAAATGTTGAACAGCAAAGGGCCTAGGACAGAGCCCTGTGGCACTCCAACAGAGACCTCCCTCCCAGAGAATGAACAACAGTATGAACTGGCTGGCATAAGGAAATCTCTTACGTACCCATGTCCTGTCAGTCAAGAAACAGGCAGTGAATGTGTTTATGTGCTGTAGAAAGATGTCACCACCAAGTGGTACCTATTTCTCATGAGACAATAACAAACACTGTGATTATTACAAAATATGATTTGCTTAGGGCTTGGGTTCTTTAATAAGTATTCCGTAAGACTCAGATATCCTGTGAGACCCAGACTTCGAGCCAACCTGCTGTCTAGACGGCTGAGGGCTGAAGACACGATCACTCTGAGTCCTTTCTGTGACATTTAGGCCCAGCACTGCACAGCTCAGAAGAAACTATTTCACATTCAAACTCCAGAAATAAACCTGGCAGAGCCTACCCAAGCAGATCTGTTGCACGAAGCTGCTCTTACAGAAAGAAAATGTCCAAATGCTTTTCCTTCATCATCTCTTGATGCCTGCTAGAGTAGATTCAGTTACACTAAATACACAGGCTGCCTGAACAACATAGAGATAGGACATGAAGCAAGCACAGAAGCACCTATTGGTATATAAAGGGCAAAAAACAGTGCAACTAGTTCCACACGACCAAGCAGGCTTCGGGTTTATGTCTCTTGAAGGGCAGCCCCCAATACCAGCACCCCACATTGCAAACCACTTTTGAAAATGGGGGAATTTTCAAAAACATTTAAAGTGGCATGGACATCTGATGTTCAAAGGGGGAAAGTAAAACAAAGCAAAACAAAAAACACTGGGCCTGCCTAACCATTGCTAAATCAGCTCTTTGGATTCCAGCCAGAGAGTCACCTTTCTCTACAAAAATGGAGGGATACTTAAAGTGTCCACATTTCTGTAAGTACCAGGAGTGACGTTACTGCATGAAAAGGCTTGCTGCCTACACTTATGGTGGCAACAAAGATACTACAACTTATCTTTCCACACACCCTGTGGGTTGTTACTTAATTTACCTTTTCCCTGCAGTGCTGATGTGTGTCATTTCCTGTATTCATTCCTACACCTTTCCTCTGAATTTCTTACAGTAAAGGTTATCTGAGGTTTGTCCCTCTACCCAAGAGAATGTATGCTTTTGTCAGTCAAACATCCATCTGCAAAATGTCATAGTAGGCAGATGGACTGTTAATCAAAGTTTAATGCTTAACAGCAGCATGGTATTTTTTCTAGAGAAAAAAGCTTGTTTTAAATCATCATTTGCTGCTACAAGAAACTGAACAATGCAAGTACTAATAAGTGAATATCGTCTGAACTCTGTTGTTAAGAGAAGCTGTTTCAAACCAGAAGAGAGCATAATTTCCCTAGAAAGGAACCACTGGCTTCTCACATGTACAGTTTTCCTGACAATGAAATTGTTCAGCAATGAATTGTTGCATTGCTTATGGGGTCTGGCTCCAAAAGCCAGCTCTATACAATATTTTTATTGGGTTTATTTTGTGTATGCAAGAGTGGAGGTAATCTTGTTATCTGACTTGGATGTATTTCCCAGGGATACCAGATCTGTATCTCCAAAATTCATGTTGCTGTAATACCTTTACTAGGCCAACCAAAAGATCACCAACAAAATTGTGCAAGCTTTTGAGATCCCCAGGCAAGATGTTATAAAGGCAGACTGGAAGTGGGGGCAGGGGGAGAAAGTGGCTAGATTGTAAACCCACATTGTCTGCCAAGTTCAGACCAGTCCCATGGTTACAGGACCTGCTGCCCCTGGTTATGCTGGGAAGAAGGTGAGGGGAATGTTTGATCCTTCATTTGGGGGAATATAAAATCCAGCTATTTTCTTATGGAGCTTCCTGTAACCATCACATGACTTGCCAAGCCTATCTTGAATACCTGCAGACTCCTCCTCCCCCCACAATACACCTTCAGACTAGACTGAACTTGCAAACAATGTGATTTCACTATCTAGTCACCTATTTTTTTCTCCCCTTCTTCCCCCCACCCCCATCTTAATGAAGAGATCTGGGGATCTTGAAAGCTTGTACAAATTTTGCATGATCTTTTGGTTGGCCTAATAAAGTTATTACAGTAACATGGATTTTGGAAATGTTCTTAGGGTCAACCCAGCTACCTTTGCTTTTGGGGGTGAGATCTAAATCTGTGTCTGTATCTGTATCCATAAGATATATAACCTCTGGATGGCTTTACTAAAGATAAAAGCACCCAGTACTCTTCCTACAAGAGACCCCCTTCTTCTAAAAAGCAGGTATTGTATTGGAGGAGACAGACCATTCTGTCCCCATGGAAACTTGTAGCCATCCATGCATACACCTACTCAGCCAGCTGTTTATTCCTATCCCGCAGCCATTCTGCCTCACAGTAACTCAGGCAGAAACTCAGCGGCTGGACTGTTCACTGTGTACATAGCAGAGGCAGAACACTTGACATTCATCACCACATCAGTGGTGACAAGGCTTTCCCCCCACTGGCCTTTTCTAAAATATGGCCTTCTGTCTGCCATGACAGAGAAACACAGTACCAAGCTAAATGACTTCATGGGCTTCCTTCACCCAGACTTTTTGTCATCCTTTATCCCAGCCTTCCCCAACTTGGTGTCTTCCATACGTTTTAGACTTCAACTCCCATCAGCCTTGGGCAGCATGGCCAATGGTCAGGAATGCTGGGAGTTGTGCCAAATAGCTGGAGAGCACGAGATTGGGGAAGGCTGCTTTGTCCCCATGAAGGCTTCCAAGAGAGACCCACTGCCTCTAAGATCCTCTAGCCAGGCTTCTCAGAATCTTGTGGAATCCAACTGGGTCTGATTTCTAGCAATACTGCAAGGTGATCATCTCCAGAGAAAGGCAGCTGCAACCCTGTCTTCAACCACAATGGCACTGGTCCTGGAAGCCAAATTTAGGTTGCTAAGTAGGAAGCTGGAGCACCAAGGTGGCTTTCTTGGAAATGCTACCTGTTCCATGCGCAGGGCCAGCTAGACAGGCGAAGCTGAGGAGTCTCAATGCATGGATGAGAGTGGTGCCAGAAGGAGGGGTTCAGATTTGCTAGGCTCTGTGGAACGTTTTGGGACAAGCCGGGCCTGTATAAGAGGGACAGGTTCCACTTCATCCAAAATGGAACCAACTGCTGACACTACACATAAAAAGGGTGGCAGAGCAGCTTTTAAACTACACCCTGGGGGAAAGCTGACAGGAGCTGGGAAGCATCCGGTTTGGGTTAAATCATCCCAAAGGGATGAAGATGAAAATGTTTTTGATTTCCCAAATGCAGAAGGGGAGGAAATAGGCCAGGAGCACATGGTAGAACATAATAGCCAATCAAAGGGGTCAACATCCCATAGCAAAAGATGCACACACCAGAGGCATCTGGGGAAGGATACCATGTACAGGTGTTTCTATGCAAATGCCAGAAGCCTCCATGCCAAAATGGGAGAGTTGGAGTGCTTGATTTTAAAGGAAAACCTGGATATAGTGGGCATTACAGAAACCTGGTGGAGCAGAGAGAACCAGTGGGATACGATCATCTCTGGATATAAACTCTATAGGAAGGACAGGGAAGGGCATACTGGGGGAGGGGTTGCCCTGTATGTCAAAGAGGGCATAGTGTCGAGCAGACTAGAACACCTGAAAGGGGTAGGCTTTTCCACAGAACCTCTGTGAGTGACAATACCAGGCTCCAAAACTCATTTAGTACTAGGAACATGCTATCATTCCCCAGATCAGAATGCTCAGAATGACCTTGAGATGGAAAACGAGATCAGGGAGGCCTCCAAACGAGGAAGTGTTGTAATAATGGGTGACTTCAATTACCCCCACATTGACTGGATAAATGCATGTTCCAGCCATGACAAAAGGGTTAAATTTCTCGATGTCTTAAATGACTGTGCCCTAGAACAGCTGGTCATGGAACCGACCAGGGGGGAGGCGACCTTGGATTTAATCCTAAATGGTGTCGCCCAGGACCTAGTAGGAGATATAAATGTTGTTGAACCAATTGGAAACAGAGATCACAGCACTATCAGATTTAATATATATTTAAGTAGAAAATTGCCCAGGAAGTCCAACACAGTCACATTTGACTTTAAAAGAGGAAACATCTCTAAAATGAGGGAATTGGTGAAATGGACCTAAAGGGGGAGTCAAGAGGATTAAATCCCTTCAGAATGCTTGGAGATTACTCAAAACCACAATAATAGAAGCCCAGCCAAAATATATACCACAGGTTAGGAAAGGTAGCGCCAAGTCCAAGAGGTCGCTGACGTGTTTAACGAGCAGTGTTAAGGGAGCTATTAAGAGAGCTTTCTTCAGAAAATGGAAGTCTTGCCCAAGTGGGGAAAACAAAGGGGAGCACAAGCTTGCACAAAGGCGATGCAAGCAGACAATAAGAGATGCAAAAAAACAGTTTGAAGAGCATATCGCTAACAGCATCAAGGCCAACAATAAAGAATTATTTCAATGTATCAGAAGCAGAAAACCAGCTAGGGAGGCAGTTGGACCATTGGATGACAATGGAGTTAAAGGAGTACTGAAGGAGGACAAGGAGATTGCAGAGAAGCTGAATGAATTCTTTTAATCTGTTTTCACTGCAGAAGATATAGGACAGATACCTCTGGCTGAACTGATGTTTTCAGGAAGGGAGTCTGAGGAAGTGAGGCAAACAGTGATGACAAAAGATGAAGTTCTCAACCTTACTGATAAATTGAAAGAAAATAAATCACTGGACCCAGATGGTATTCATCCTGGAGTTCTCAAAGAACACAAATATGAAATTGCTGTTCTTCTAAGCAAAATATGCAACATGTCCCTAAGACAGCCTCTATCCCAGAGGACTGGAAGATGGCCAATGTAACACCTATTTTCAAAAAGGGATCTGGGAAATTACAGGCTGGTTAGCTCAACATCTGTTCCGGGTAAATTGGTTGAAGGCATTATTAAAGATAAAATTAGTACGCATATAGAAGGACAAGCCCTGCTGAAAAAGAATCAACACAGCTTCCGCAAAGGTAAATCCTGGCTCACTAACCTTTTAGAGTTCTTTGAGAGTGTCAATACACATGTAAACAGGGATGGTTCGGTAGAGATTGTTTACTTGGACTTCCAAAAGCCTTTTGACAAAGTTCCTCACCAAAGACTCCTGAGCAAACTTAGCAGTCATAGAATAAGAGGACAGGTCCTCTTATAGATCAGTCACTGGTTCAAGAATAGAAAGCAGAGAGTAGGAATAAATGATAAATTCTCCCAAATAGTGGGGTCCCACAGGGATCTGTATTAGGACCAATGCTTTTCAACCTGTTCAAAAATGATCTGGAATTAGGAGTGACCAATGAAGTGGCCACGTTTGCAGATTATTTGACACCAATTTTATTTTATGATGACACCAATTTATGATGACACCAAATTATTTAGGGTGGTTAAAACAAAAAGGGATTGGGAAGAGCTCCAAAAGGCTCTCTCCAAACTGGGAGAATGGGCATCTAAATGGCAAATGTGGGTCAATGTAAGCAAGTGTAAAGCGATGCACATTGGGGCAAAAAATCCCAACTTCAAGTATAGCCTGGTGGGATCTGAGCTACCAGTGACTGACCAGGAAAGAGATCTTGGGGTTGTGGTGGACAGCTCAATGAAGATGTCAACCCAGTGTGCAGCTGCTGTAAAAAGGCAAACTCCATGTTAGGCAGAATTAGAAAAAGGATTGAGAATAAAATGACTAAAATGATCAAGGGGCTGGAGCATCTCCCCTATGAGTGAAGGTTACAACAGCTGGGATTGTTTAGCCTGGAAAAAAGGAGGGTATGGGGAAACAGGATAGAGGTTATGCATGGTGTGGAGAATGTGGATAGGGAGACATTTTTCTCCCTCTCTCAAAATACTAGAACCCGGGGTCCTATGAAGCTGATTGGTGGGAGATTCAGGACAGATAAAAGGAAGTACTTCCTTTAAAGGGGATACCGGATTTGAGGTTTCATAGTGTGTGTCATGAAAGGAGCCATCTCTGCCATCACCTTAAGCAGCAAAAGCTGCAGGGTTGTAAAACTAGGAGAAGCCCCTGGGGATTTCCCCAGACCAGGTGGAAAAGGAGGTTTCTGGAGATACACCATCATACTAACACAAAAACAACCAATGAAAGAAAGAGGGGACTGCCACGCTTTCCTCACTAATTCAATACATTTAATTGGTCAAAATGCTACTAGAACACAGTACAAATCAACTGTAAAAAGTAAAAACTAGAAATGTATTTAGGGACCTCAAGATTTAATTGAGTCCTAATGACTCCCCAGCCTTACTACTCCTTTATCAAGCCTGGTGTTTTTTCACTCTGAACCACTTACAGGCATACTTAATTGGAAATAAGCCCCACTCAGTTCCCTGGAATTTACTCCAAGCTGGTGTGCACAGATTGCAGGCCAAGATGTTGTCTGTCCCCTGCTCAGCGGTTTACATTTATATTATTGCACACTTCCCAAGGCAACTTTGGGTACCACAGTGTTCTTTCTCCCCATTTATATCTGCAGAACAATGCTATGCGCTGAGATAGTGACTGCCCCAAGGTCACCCAAAGGGCGTTATGGCTGAGTAGAGATGTTAAACCTACATCTCCCTGACCAAGTTCAGCATTCAGTCTCCTATACCACACTGATCTCTCCTTCCTTTATGTTCTGTGGGGCGCCGCTCCGGGGGCTGCGTCTGAGGCGGAGGGGGCAGCAGCCCGGCGGGGAGGGAGCCTTTCCCCCTCCCCCTCTCCCGCGCCTCCAAGCCCAGGCTGGCCCGAACCACCCGGCGGGCGGCGCGCACAGGCCGGCACAGTTCGGGGCGCCCCTTCCGCATGCGGACGTGAAGGACGTGACCGAAAGAAGAGGCAGGCGGGGGGGGGGCGGGGTGCAGCGCCTACCGTAATTGCCGGGAAACCCACGCCCTCACCTCGTGGTGGAGCCAAGGATACCGCAATGCTGAGAGAGGGCATGAGGGACCGAGCGCGCGCGAGGGGCTCCGCGGTCCCCTTCCGCGCGTGCGCTTCCAGAGGAAGCAGTCGTGACCCTCGCCATCTGTAGGAGCCAAGCCATAGCAGCACGCACATGCCCCTCTTCAGCCGAGTTCAGCGTCGCTGCCTCGACGGCGCACACACCCGGCTCACGAAGAACAGGCGCGCACGCAAGAGCGAGGTCTGCTCAGATCGCGCGGGGTGCGGGCGCTGAAAACAGCAGCAGCCCTGGTTGCCTGAGGCGTTTTCAAGTCTGATCCTCAGCGATGCCCTTACCGGCCCTAGAGTTTATGTTCGCGTTATACGGCTATCTCCCCTTCCTTGTATTGCGGGAGGGAGAAAAGGAGCCGGAGAAAGGAGCCCCCCCTCCCCCAACAATTCAAGCCCCGCTAGCGATCCGAATATCCGACGGAAATCTAGGGAACTTCTGGTTATCCTGCACTGTCAAGAAATAATCAGACTTGGGGACAAGCTTTGCAACCAGAGCCGCGCCGCGCCTTTGATCTTATCTAAATGGCGTCTTTCAACCATGCTTGAACTCGGTAATTACTCCAGCTGTACGGGAAGACAGAGTGGGAATGTATCACCCTTACTCCATCCCTGAGAATCCATATACAACATGGAGGGGAGGGAGGGGGGGGGCTGAACTCACTTCAGTTATAAGCAGAAGTTCATCTCTTTAGGGGAAGGACTAACTTCGCAGAGGACGCAGCTTACGTTCAACCACCCAGACTTCTTCCAGTTTAGTACCGTGATGTGCCCGTACTGAACTGGATTTTCAGAATACCTCTGCGTGGAAACACTCCCGTTTGGTACAATCGCCGTCCATCCCATAGTTCCACTGCCCGTTCCATAGAATACACAGAAGAACGGGTCTCAAACTGTTACTGTACATCTTATTTTTCAAACGGTGATCTGGCAACCGCGGTTGTGTTAAGGCCATCTCTACCTAACCCTGCTCGTTTGCTTCTTGTTACGACCGCACCAACTAAGCGACCAATACTGACTTTAAGAATAAAGCATTTGTGATAACAAGACCTGTCCAACTGGAATTGGGGAGCGGGGGAGAGAGGGAGAACACACAAGCCTGGAAACAAGTGAATTATTGTCTTAGGGGACATTGGCACAAGTAACACATTTTTGCATTTTCTTTGCCTGTAATTTGAATATAAAACCTACACCTGCTAAAATGTGCACTCAGTTTTAAAATACTATTTTTCCCTTTCTATCATACATTAATAACATTTACAAGTGACACATCCCAGTCTAAAAAGCATTCTTGTTACCCCACCCCACCCCACACACAAATGTACACTATGTTCTGGTACCTTTATCTGAGTTTGGCCACAATCGGGAACAAGAGATTGTTGAAATTAGCACAGTGGTCACTTCTATATATCCAGACAAGTAATTCCTATAATCCCAAGTCCTTACCCGTTCTACTAGATGACCTCTCCCAAACATATACAGACCAGCACCCAGATATTGATGGTAACTTTACCTATTCAAAAAGAAAAAAGAGGAGGTTCCAAAAGCGTGCTTCTGCTCCCCAGGCTGTTGCCAGAGAAACCAAGGAAGGAACAATAAGGATAGATGAGGCATTCACTTAACAGTTGACTCAGTTGTGGGTGTTTCTGAGGGTGTGCTTGACGTCCTGTCTCACTATTTATTTGCCCCATAAATCACATGAACCAGCTCAGGCCTATTGAAGGGCCCTCTGTGTTTATATGTAGATAAAAGGTAGTTATGGTGTAACTTGAGTATGCAAAGTATCTGGTTAACTGAAAAGTTTCACCTTCTTCTTCCTGCCTGTGTACCACAATATCAGGATTCAAAGATGATTCGGATGTTTAAAAAATAAAAGAAAGCACACATTTGATTATTTTTGCTATTGTATATTATAGCCATAACACTCATGTCAGGGTCTTAGCCTGCTTGATAAAAAAAGAAATCATGTGTTTTAACCTACTAGACCTGTACATAAGAAACATGACTTCTTTATACAGTATAAGTAGAGAATGCAAGAAGGAAGTGTTCGAATTAAAAACAAAAACAAAACTGGTTTTATTCCAAATCTCTCAGTATTTCACTTGGAATGTCAACAACTTAACAAGTGTAAATGATATCACTTAATTAGCATTGATTAGCCCTTCTTCATTTACTTTGTTGGTAAGAAACAGAAGTGATCACTCATAGTATTATATTATTGAACATAGAAATACTGGATAATAAAAAAGAGAAGACATTCAAATTAGGGATCTTAAGGAGAAGGCAAAAGGGAATAATATAATTGGTTATTTATGGCCACACTATATGGGCTTCTTAACCCTTTCCCCTCTGGCAGTTTTTCTTCTAAAAATTCCCTGCAGGGGGAAAGATACAGGTACCCACAGGGGGAAAAAAAAGTGTGGGAGAGGCAGTTTGAAGCAGAAAAACCACTCAAGGAGAAAGGGTTACAAAGCCTCTCCCTCACCCCAGCCAGTCTTTCATGCATACTGTAATCTCTGCAGCTGCATTTTGTAAAAGAAATGTGTTAGGGGAAAATTACATGCAACTCAGTGTCACATGTAGTTTGGCCCTTAATTAAAACCATTTCCTTCAGTTTTAGCCTCTAACATTATGAAAATTAACAACAGATGGTTAAAATTATCAAATGAAATCAAATCTAGCACATACAAAGGAACTAGATCTGGGATCCAGAAGAGGGGGGAAAGGGGGCAAGAGCCCTACCCCCAAGATTAGCCAGTGGGCTGCTCCCCTCCCAATATTGAGGCAAAAAAGACCGCTGTTGTGGTCGAGGCTGTCATGTCTCCCAACCTCCTGCTTTTTCAGGGTACGAAAGAAGCCTCTGATGAGGACCAGATTACTCTTCCAAGATAAAGACAGTCAGGTCCATATTCAGGGCCCCCTCATCCATAACACTCTGCCTTGCCATCATCTGCTGAGTCAGAGGAGGAACCCTTAGCAGAAGCTCCATCTCACCAGCCTCCCAGAAGTCTGAGACTACAGAATCAGGTGAGGACCCTTTCACGGTCCAAGAATGCCAGATGGAGAGATAGAGAGATCGCATCGCCACTCTGAAATTGCAAAAACAATTTGAAAATACGGAGTAAGAATGAACTAAAATGCTATCTGGTTCCTCCACCATCTGAGGTACAGCATGTGGTTAATGGGGAGAGGGCCTTTTTAGTGGTGGCTCCATACCTTTGGAATGCGTTCACCAGAGAGCCTCACCTGGCACCCATACTGATGTCTTTTTGGCACCAGGTAAATACTTTTTTATGTTCCTAGGGTTTTTAACTTCTATTGCTCAGTTATAGAAGATTATTAGATTATTTTAGTGCTACTTTTATAGATTTGCTGTTTTAGTGTATTTTAATTAATGAGTCAATAGTGTTTTAAATATCTTATTGTAAGCCACCCTGAGAATGTATTTTAAACAGCAAAGTAAAATTTTTTAATAACAAATCCTGTACTGGCAGGATTCTCACTATTCTTCATCTTCTTTATCCCTCAACATTTTTCCCTAAGTGCTCAAAAGCAATTCACAAACAGTATCTCAGCAATCTTTACAGCAGCCCTGTAAGACCCGCCAGTATCAATGTCTCCATATTATGGATGGGGGACTGAGAGACAATGACTCATCAAAGATGACCCAGTGGTTTTCCGGCTGAGCTAAGATCTGAACTGATCCTTATCATAGAAGAAAATATATTTTGATCATCTGAATACTGGAAATGGGGCATGTCACAAGCAGAGAGCAACGATGACTGTGTGCTGGACATCCCCATGTGCTGGAGACTCCTGTGGGGCAAGGATGACAAATCCAGGTGGTGTGTCTCATGATGCAGAAAACCAAAACCTCCCAGAACTGCTAGGTAATGGGGTGGGGGTAGGGAGGCAGAGAGAGAGAATAAAGAGCAAGTCCTTCTCAACACTCAGGAATTAGACCATGGCAGGTAAATTGATAGGCCAAAATCCAGACCTAGACCTTTAACACATAAAATCGGAGAGGCATTCTTAGTGTGTGCCTTTCCCACACTCAGGAATTCCTTTCCACAGAAGACTTGCCAAAACCCAGCCATAGAAAGCAGTCTCAGGTCTTTTTTTTATTCATATTTACTTTGAGTGGGATTTAATCAATGCAATTAGTAGATAACATATTCTTTTTAACCTGCCCTGAGCCCTTGGAATGAGGTGGCCTATATGTTCCATTAAATGCATGCATGCATGCATACAGATTTCTGGACTACCAAGCCACCTGGAATGTAAAGAATAGAGCTTGTATGGCTGGGAAGCCAATCAGGTTCTGGATATCACCACCACCACAACCACCATTACTACCATCCTGACTCTTCAGCCCTTAACTAAAGGGTGTGAGTATGAAATGCAAAGCTCCTTCACAACCCACCCCACATGTTTCCTCAGCAGTTCAGTGCTTCATCCAATAGCCCCTCTCCAACTGTCATGTCTGTTTCCCCGGAGGAAAGCAGGAGAGAATCAAGACAATGTCCGCAAAAATGACCCAATTAAAAACCAAACCATAAGCTCAAAACCATCTTTGAACAGCTATTCCTTGCATGTGTGTTTTATACCAGAAACTTTGTAATGATGTCGAAATATCAGGACCACAACCTCAAATCCACCGTGGAACTGAAAGCCTGGCTGTATTCTCCGTTCTCGCTTCATGGGTAATTGCTTGCAGGCTTTTCTGCTCCCATGGACACACACGCACACAGACAGCACGAGAGAGCAGCCGTTTGTTGCAGGTTTACAAGGGTTCCTGTCAATGGCTGCTAGCAGTGGGTGCACAGATGCACCAGATTTGGTAGAAAGCCATTCCTTATTTTGCTAGCTTTCCATTGCATTTAAAGCACCCAGAAAGTAAAACAAAGTCTGCTGCTATTCCAGAGTCACAACTATATATTTCATGTATAAAAACCTCATGCTTTAGTTCTGGAGATTAACAATTAAATCCCTGAGGCTGAAATCCGGTAATAAGAGCATCATTTAATAGTTATAATTCATTGCTCTGGTCCTTCACATATTCATGCAGTTGAGTAAGGGCCGATATGTCAGTGATCACTCTGAACTTACTGGAACATGCTACTTATGAAGCTCCAGTTACTCACGTGCACAAATGTTTGCATGATTGGAAAGCAAGTCATGGGGAGAACTGAATACCCTGGGAGAAGACCTGTTGAGTGAGGGTGTCATTTTACAGTCAGTTCTCAGAGTAGAACTGCACTTTAGACTGTGTTAGAAGCTATGCAACTGTGCATCTTGAGAATGTACCCTTCAGAAACAGCAGAAGATGCCAAGGGACATAGAAACTGAGGAACTACATTAGTACCCAAAACCCAGCGAGTACTAGGCCTTAGACCCTTCTTCATGCCACCAAAATGAAATCGGGTTAACTGCAGCAGCAGCCTCATAATATATTAATCTACAACTTTACATTTTTTGTTCTAATTTTAGTTATAATTCTTCTTCATTTCTATTATAATTTATTGTGATTGTTATAGATAACAGAAATCTTAACACATTACTGACACACAATGTTTGTAAACATTCCATAACATCTAAAAATATGTTAATCCATACCTCCCCACTCTGCTCAACATTGCATCTTGAAATTGCTCCTCTGCAACACCAGAATAATTAATATGCCCACTTATTTGAAAATCAGTCCCACTGAACTCAGTAAACATAGGCAGGAGGATGTAGCTACAGACTGCACATTTAGCTGCAATATACAGCTATAAATCTAATGTCACCAATACTTAATAAACAAGCATCAAAGCCACAATTCCAGACAAGATAAATATCCAAATAACACAGATAAGCAGATTCAAATCTATGCCTTTTAAAATTAATATTTTGGTATGTTTTATTATTTTTAATATACCAAAGCAAAGGAAGCAGCTAAGTAAGAAGTATTAATTATGAATTTGTTTACAAAGCCTATGCCCAGGAAGGTATTTTAAATCCAAGCAAATGTCCTAGATCCATCAAAATACATGGGATTAAATGAGGTCAGTAACTGGGATCAGAGCAGTGGCTGGAGGGGCAAATCATGCCCAAGCTGAGTACGGAGATAAACCAAGACAGGAACGCCAAATTCCTACAAATAATTTAAGTTTTAACTAAATTATTTCCCACAGTTGAGACTATTTGTATAGAGAATAACAACACTAACCTTCATTGGGGGCAAGATAATCTTGTCCCTTTATTACACTTACCAGATTTTGGAATTTCAAGGATCTTGAGTGGATCCTGGCACCAATGAGTAGAGGAGAGGGAAATAGAAGGACAGTAACCATAAACAAGACTTAACCCAGGGACCTTTTTAGTGCCACAGTTCAGCCTAGAGGTAATAGAGACCAGAGTGCCTCTGGGAGCAAAATGTATTTCCCTCTTCATTGAGTCATCACAGCCCGCCCATCCAGATCTGGGGGTGGGCCAGGCCAGGGTTTTTAGGATGTGACCTCCAAGTAAATTTGAGCAGAGCCCTGAAACATCTGTCCCTAGAACTTAAGAACTTGCCCATACCCATTTTCCATTTGACAGCCTCTTCGGTAGATAACATATAAAAGAAATTGCTTGACTTCCAGCCTACCCCCCCCCCCGCATTCCCCTCCAATATTCTGGGCCCTTGCCAGAGTTTAAATCCCAGGGACATTAAAGGGGAGGGGACAGCGGGATGAGCTCTTGATGTGGCTTGAGAGCCACCCTCTTCGCCCCCTGAAGGCCAGAAATCGGGCTATGCTGCGACGGGCGGGACGCCGCCGCCGCCGCCGCCCCCCCCCCCCCGGCCGCCGAGCATCACCATCTACAAGAGGCCTTTTTTCGTGTTTCAAGGGATGTGGGGAGGCCTGGGCACATTCAGACGTACGATCTCAGCCCACTGAGAGGCGAGCGGACGTCTAGCGGCGGGGGCGGGGAGAGATGTCGGCAGACAGACAGATCGATCGATCGCCTCAAACAACGACACAAGAATAAGATGCGGAACAGCCACGAGACACGTTCGTTCGGTCCAGCCCCAGAAAGTCTAACTCGGTCACGGATGCGCGGGTGAGAATGAATGAGTTTATCAGGAGAGGGGAAGGAGATGCTCCAGCCAGCCCGGCGTGGTCGTGCCGCCCAGCGCAGCGCTCGTAGGGGGCCATCAGGACCAGCGGAGCCCTCGGGGGCCACCAGGACGAGCCGCTTGGAGCCACCCCCCCACCACCACCCCGGTGACAGTGACATACACTGGCTGGAGGGGAGACCGGGACAAAGAGATCCTGGACATGACGAAGGCGGCGGCGGCGGCGTCCTATCCGCTGCTCGCGGCCCGCGGGCCTCGGCGGTCTTGAGGGAGGTCCGCTTGGGGGCGCCTCGCTTGGTGAGGCCCTCCCACCCTTGCCCCTGCTGCAGGGGGAAGCCTCCCGCCCGCATCTCTCGCAGTGGGGCGGCGAATCCGCTCCGGGTTCTGGCTGGCACTGAACTGGTTCTGACTGAAGCTCCACCTCGCTGGCAGCGCCTTCGGGGGCAGCGGCGCGCCGGGGGGCGGGCGCGGGAGCCGGCTCCGCTCCTTTCCACCCGGCTCGGCCAAGCCACGAGCGCGGCTCCTCTCGCCAGCCCCGCGGAGAGCCCCCGGCGCCCCCGCCCCTCGCTCGCCCACTCGGCCCGCAGGCGGGACCCCTCCTCGAGCCCGCCCAGCCGCGATCGGCATCTCCCGCCGCGGACCGCGCCGCCTCGCCCGCTGACCTGGCCCGGCGGCGACGGCGGCTGCGGCTGCGGCGGCCCTCGGCTGCCGGCTCGGCTCGCGCGCGGCCAGGCGGGGCGGAGTCCGGCCCCGGCCCCGCGGGCTCCTGTGGCGGCGGCGGCGGCGGCTCCCGTCCGGGGCTGATTTCGCGCCTGGCGCTTCCGAGCAGCAGCAGCAGCAGCGCGGCCCGCTCGTCCGGAGAGCGCGCCAGAGAGAGGCAGACGGAGCCGAGGGAGCCGCCGGGGCCGGGCGGGTCCTAGCGCCTCCCACAGGCGCCCTCGGCTCGGGGTTGCGTGCGCGGCGCCTTTCCCTTTTTTTCCACAGGGGGAGGCCGGCCCGCGGAGGGGCGCCGGCACAGCAGCGGCCCCCATCGCCTCCGGCGCGAGGGCGGGTCGGAGCAACTCGGCTCAGACCGCGAACCGCAAGAGCAGAACCAGGGAAGCCACCGGGCAAGGGCCTGGATCGAAACCGCTGGGACTAGAGAGTCCGGCCGTGGACCGGTGCACGTTGGCGTGCAGGCGCTCCTCGTGACACTCCCCATAGCCCATCCATCCACTCCGCCCAAGGAGATTCCCAGGCTCCAGGCAGCACTGTTGATCCGTGTGTGCGCGCGCGAGAGAGAGAGAGAGAGAGACTTTTGCAGGTCTTTTGTAAAGCTAATGGGTCTAGATTGCCCATTCAAAACCAAGCCATTCCAATTTGCGTTACATTACAACAGGGAATATATTGTTGCTGGGGAAAATCACCCCCCCCCCATTCAGTCAGGATTGAAAAACGAAGCCTGACAGGTTGGCAGATGACCTCATGGTCCCTGCTAATCAAAAGGTCCTGGTGCGCCGACCCTGTGAGCCCTGGCTCCACAACACCCTGCTAGAGACAGCCATGCATGCATGGCACTGGATGGGGAGCTAGGATTCTCCTTCTCCCCAAACTGGTGCCCTCCAGATGTGGGAGAGTGATGATGGCAACCCCATCATTCCTGAACATTGGCCATGCTGGCTGCAGGTGATGGGAGTTAAACATCTGGAGGGCACCAGGTTGGGGGAAGCTGCTATAGACACTGGATTGGATAAGAATCAGAGAAGCCACGGGCCAGAGATCAGAACAGCCGGGAGCAGCTAGAGACAGAGATATGGGCGCTACAAAGCCTGGAGGCAGGGAACAAGATCGAAGTAGCTAGGCTGAGGGATAGGGTTAGAAATACTGGGACTGAACTAGAAACAACCATGGGTGGGGGAAGGATCTGGATCAATAGCAAGGATCGGGGAGATGTCTTTTTGCCCTCTAGCGTCACTGAAGGCTATTTTGGATGGTAACACTTGCTTTCATCTGTTGCTCATCTCTTAATAGCAGCCCAGGATGCCTTTCTCCTCCCTCAGAACTTTGCTGACATTTCTCTTGGCCATTACATTTAGCATTCTCTGGCTGCTGCTTCTGGCTCCTGAGAACACCCCTACTTTTAGATCTGAATTAAGCACCTAACCTTCAGATCCTGCACCTAAAACAAATGGCTTGGAGGGTCAAATTTCCCACTGAGCAGACACCCATAATTTGTCCAAAGATGTCCGTGCCATCTGAATTCAATACCAAATTATCAATTAGACATTAAACTGGAGAAAGAGGAACTTTCTCCTGTAGCTCTGGTGACATATCTGTTCTTAAGTATTTAAAGCATGAATACAAAAATAAGAAATTGGCCTCTTTGCTCCAAGAAAAACATTGCTCCAGTTTGCACATAAACCTATGATTTGCCACAGGGCATGCTGGGTGTATTATGTAGCTGTTCTGAACATTCAGCCCCCAATAGGGGCAATCAGGGGTTACTACATGACATCCAAACCCAGACACAATGGGGCTGTTTGCACAACATTACAATCCATCCATTGTGAAGCTATGATGCATGCAGGCCACCATTTTGAATATGCAACCCCTGCTCGGGTTTAACCCAGCAAATATGGGTTAAACAATCCTATGCTTGCCAGGTTCACATGACATGACAACCCCTGAGCAGGGATTGGATATGCAATATGGTGCCTGCAGGCACCTTGTCTCGTTGTGTGTTAAGTAATCCATGATAAGCTGTGGCATGTCATCCGAACCCAGTCCGCAGGTTAATTGTGGGTAAAAAACCCCACAGTTAACCTATAATTAGTAGTTAGGTTAACTGTAGGTTGTTTAACCCACAATTAACTATAGAGTCTGGGTTCGGACATGTAGCAACCCTCAAACGGCCTGATTGGGGGTTGAATATTCATAAAGGCTGCAGAACACATTATTTGTTGCTGTTATGTGCAAAGAGTCCCACTGGCTTCCAAGCTCTGAAGACACATCAGTTTGGGTGAAGTAGATAGGAGTGTCATGAGGTGCACTGGGGACACCTCAAGGGCATGATTTAGATGCCTCCCAAGCCTTATTTATTTATTTAAAGTATTTATTCTGCACTCTTCAGCCAGAGAAGCTCCCAGAGGGTTACAGTCAGATCAATAAAAGCAAGACAGTCCCTGCCCTCAGGCTTACAACCTGCAAAGAATTGACACAAAAGGAAAAAAAAAGGATGGGGTGGGAAAAGGAAAACAAGAACACTCATGCCTTATGTTTGACACCTCTGACCTAAGCATATGTCCTTCTCTTTTAGTTATTATTTATCAATTCACTGCTGATGAATTATATTGAGTTGGACCCAGCTGTGGCATTCCACTGACAGAACCAGGAGGAGGCAATTCTCTCTGCCCCACCGCGGCAGGCTCCTGAGCACTCTCCCCATCTACTTCAGAAGGCTGGGAAGCTTTCCAGAGCAGATTTTGGGGTGGTGCAGCAGGGAGGAGAAAGCAAGAAAGTCCCATTGCACTAGTCGATTTCTGCTAGTGCAGCGTTGGATTTAATCCTATGCTCTAAAACATTTTTCTACAATTCTCTTTTATTAAGGAGGATAAATGTATTTCCATCTATGCAAACGACTGGTCCTAACCTGAACACTGTTTGAATGTCATTAGAATCAGTGAAGGCTGATGGTTCAGATATCAATGGGCCTGTGTATTCGCTCTACGTTTCTGTCAGAGTCAGTCAGAACTCTAAAGGAGCTATCCAAGGTGCTGAGCTTATTTGGGGGGGTTGGATTCAATACCTTGGATAGATCCTTTAGAGTTCTGACTGAGACCCAGAGCATATTTATAGCCCCACTGACCTCAGAGCCACCAGCCTCCACTGGTTCTAATGTCATTCAAACAGTGTTGATTGACATTAGAACCAACTGCCCTGTGAACAGGAAAGGAAGAAGTAATAAATTTCACCACCACTTCAAATATGCTATGTAGATAATATAATATTATTTGTGTTGATCCTATGTCAGCCTCTTTGAGTGCTTTCTGGGCTGGAGTGCCAAGTAAAAATGCTTTAAACAAACAAACTAATCAGTCAGCAATGATAATTATATAATAGGCAAGGCACTTTCAGTAATGTAACCAGGGGTCTTGAGAAAGATCTCAGCTGTTCTTCTCTTTCAGGGTGTAAGCCTCACTGAAATCAAAAAGACTTACTTCTGAGTAGACGATTATAGGATTGCGCTGTGAGTCTCTTCGGGACTATATGTTAATGTGGATATTAATAACTCATGATACCACTTAATTTAGGAAGGGTGTTCACAGCCTGGCAATCTGACCGCTTCCACGGATGTCTTGAAAAATGCAATGTATATTGCTGAGTTTGTTTGTTTTTTGCAAATACAACAATAAGAAAAAAGGGGGGAAACCATGAAAGAAAAAAGAGAAGAAGACATAAAACATGGCCATACAGAATAATAATTTACAACACATTAAAAAAGAAAGAAAGGAAAAAAGACAGGATTTAACACTTGTATTGTTATTCAGTCGTTAAGTCGAGTCCGACTCTTCCTGACCCCATGGGCCACAGCACGCCAGGCCTTCCTGTCCTGCGCTCTCTCCCGGAGCGTGCTCAAGTCCATATTCATTGCATCCGTGATGCTATCTAGCCATCTCATCCTCTGCCGTCCCCTTCTCCTTTTGCCTTCAGTCTTTCCCAGCATCAGGGTCTTTTCCAGGGAGTCTTCGCATTAGGTGGCCAAAATATTGGAGCTTCAGCTTCAGTATCTGTCCTTCCAATGAGCACTCAGGGTTGATTTCCTTTAGGATGGACTGATTTGACCTCCTTGCAATCCAGGGGACTCGTAAGAGCCAGCACCACAGTTCGAAAGCATTGATTCTTCGGCGCTCAGCCTTCCTTATAGTCCAGCTCTCACAGCCATACGCTGCTACTGGGAAAACCATAGCTTTGATTGTACGAATCTTTGTCGGCAAGGTGATGTCTCTGCTTCTTACTATGCTGTCTAGGTTTGCCATAGCTTTCCTCCCAAGGAGAAAGCGTCTTTTAATTTCATGGCTACAGTCACCATCTGCGGTGATCTTGGAGCCCAAGAAAATAAAATCTGTCACTGCTTCCATTTCTTCCCCTTCTATATGCCTGGAAGTGATGGGGCCAGATGCCATGATCTTCGTTTTTTTAATGTTGAGTTTCAAATCAGCTTTTGCACTCTCCACTTTCACCCTCAACAAGAGGCTCTTTAGATCCTCTTCGCTTTCTGCCATTAGGGTGGTATCGTCTGTGTATCTGAGCTTGTTGATAATTCTCCCGGCAATCTTAATTCCAACCTGTGATTCATCCAACCCGGCGTTTCTCATGATGTACTTTGCATATAAATTAAATAAGCAGGGCGACAACATACAGCCTTGTTGTACTCCTTTCCCAATTTTGAACCATTCGGTTGTTCCATGTCCGGTTCTTACTGTTGCTTCTTGACCCTCGTACAGGTTTCTCAGGAGACAGGTAAGGTGGTCTGGTACTCCCATCTCTTTAAGAATTTGCCACAGTTTGTTGTGATCCACACAATCAAAGGCTTTAGTGTAGTCAATGAAGCAGAAATAGATGTTTTTCTGGAAATCTCTTGCTTTCTCCACGATCCAGCAAATGTTGGCGATTTGATCTCTAGTTCCTCTGCCTCTTCGAAACCCAGCTTGGACTTCCGGTAGTTCTCAGTTCACATACTGCTGAAGCCTAGCTTGTAGGATTTTGAGCATAACCTTGCTGGCATGTGAAATGAGCGCAATTGTGCGGTAGTTTGAAAACTCTTTGGCATTGCCCTTCTTTGGAATTGAAATGTAAACTGACCTTTTCCAGTCTTGTGGCCACTGTCGAGTGTTCCAAATGTGTTGGCATATTGAGTGCAGCACTTTAACAGCATCATCTTTTAGGATTTTAAATAGCTCAGCTGGAATACTGTCATCTCCGCTTGCTTTGTTAGTAATGCTTCCTAAGGCCCACTTGACTTCACTCTCTAGGATGTCCGGCTCAAGTTCAGTGAGCGCACTATCATGGCTATCAGGGACATTCAGATCTTTCCTGTATAGTTCTTCTGTGTATTCTTTCCACCTCTTCTTAATCTCTTCTGCTTCTTTTAGGTCCCTGCCTTCTTTGTGCTTTATCATGCCTGTCTTTGCACAAAACGTTCCCTTGAGATCTCCGATTTTCTTGAAGAGATCTCTAGTCTTTCCCATTCTATTGTTTTCTTCGATTTCTTTGCATTGATCATTTAAGAAGGCCTTCTTGTCTCTCCTTGCTATTCTCTGGAAATCTGTATTCAGTTGGATATATCTTCCCCTTTCTCCCTTGCTTTTCGCTTCCCTTCTTTCCTCAGCTACTTGTAAAGCCTCATCAGACAGCCACTTTGCTTTCTTGCATTTCTTTTTCTTCTCCATCTTTGGCTGCAAAGTACATAATCAATCTGATTTCAATACTGACCATCTGGTGATGTCCATGTGTAGAGTCGCCTCTTGTGCTGTTGGACAAGAGTGTTTGCTATGATCAGCGTGTTCTCTTGGCAAAACTCTATTAGCCTTTGTCCTGCTTCATTTGGTACACCAAGGCCGTGCTTGCCTGTTATCCCGGTGATTGCTTGACTTCCTACTTTAGCATTCCAATCCCCTATGATGAAGAGGACATCTTTTTTTGGTGTTAGTTCTAGAAGGTGTTGTAGGTCTTCATAGAACCGATCAACCTCAGCTTCTTCGGCCTCAGTGGTTGGGGCATAGATTTGAATTACTGTGATGCTGAATGGTTTGCCTTGGATTCGTACTGAGATCATTCTATTGTTTTTGAGATTGTACCCCAGTACTGCTTTTGTTGACTATGAGTGCTACTCCATTTCTTCTAACGGATTCTTGCCCACAGTAGTAGATATAATGGTCACCTGAATTAAATTTGCCCATGCTTGTCCATTTTAGTTCGCTGATTCCCAAGATGTCGATGTTCAATCTTGCCATCTCATGTTTGATCACCTCCAGTTTACCTTGATTCATTGATCTGACATTCCAGGTTCCTAAACAATATTGTTCTTTACAGCATCGGATTTTCTTTTCACCACCAGACACATCCACAGCTGAGTGTCCTTTTGGCTTTGGCCCAGCCACTTCACTCTTTCTGGCGCTACTTGGAAATTCCCTCTGCTCTTCCCCGGTAGTATATTGGACACCTTCCGACCTGAGGGGCTCATCTTCTGGTGTCATATCTTTTAGCCTTGTGATAGGTTCTATGGGGTTTTCTTGGCAAGAATATTGGAGTGGGTTGCCATTTCCTTCTCCAGTGGACCACATTTTGTCAGAACTCTCCACCACGACCTGTCCGTCTTGGGTGGCCCTGCATGGCATAGCTTATGGCTTCACTGAGTTACGCAAGCCCCTTCGCTACAACAAAGCAGTGATCCATGAAGGGGAACACTTGTATTACAAATATATAAATTAATATACATGGTCCATATATCTAAATAAGCATTCATATGAAATTGAGGACTGTGGGAGATACCTTCAATGTAGCAAGATTTTAGGATGACAATTATGAATTAAGGTTATTGGTCAATTCTTACTGTTTGTTTCTTGTTGCAGACCTCTCTGGTGTGGCTGCACCTTGGTTCTCCTGCTGTGTTTTTGCAATACTGCTAATCTGCTTGCATTTGTGTGCTGTTGTCTGGATTACTTTGTTATAGGTGCTGCTCATGGGGGGGGGGGAGAAAAAAAAATCTGCCTCAGGGTAGGTTGGGGAAATAATCCCTTTTTAGACTTATAATTGTTTCCTGCAACCTGATAGCATAGACAGTGGGGTCCACTGATCAGTTAAGAGAATAATTGTATTTAAAATTACTGATTGCAATGGGACATAAAAAGAGGTCTAAAAAATAAATACTCCCACTTAAGTGGCTTGAGGACCAAATTGCAAGTTCATTAAAATTACGAACAACAATTTTAAAAGCCCTTGTGATCATTACTGTGTCTCAGTTGTCCTTCCTTTCTCACATGCATTTGGAAAATTGTCTGTGCATCACTCCCAAAGTTCATTTTCTGATATGTACAATCAGTAAACATGGCGCACAGTGATAACTGGATGGTAGGCAGCTGGCTAAACTCAGGCTTGATTTTTTTATTTTTTTTTAATGGACTGAAGGCGGAACTCCTTGCTGAGGGAGGCTAAGTTGGCTCCTTCTCTGCTGTCCTTCCACTGGCAGGCAAAGATTCAAGCAGGGTTCTGGCATGCAAGCTGGCCTGTTGCTTTGGATGCTGTTTTTATCCTGTTGTTTCATTTTTAATTGTGTTTTAATGCATTTGTTTTATTAAAGTTGTATTTATGATTATAAGCTGCCTTGAGTGCCATTTTTCTTGGCAGAAAGGCAGGGTACAAATCAAATACATAAATAAGGTAGCCACTCGCGCACAACCAGATTGCCATCTTTGTGATCGCTACTTTTCCAGAAAGCAAATGGTGTCTCGTGCTTGTTTGGCTGGCTCTTCTCTCCCACCTCCATTCCCTGTCAGAAGTTTAAATGAACCTGCTTCAGCAATAGTGATGGGTCAGCGGAATTGGGGGAAGATGACTGGTTTGGGAATTATATCTCGGCTGTGTTTCCCTCACTCATCATCTCTCCAACCTGACACTTCTCCAGAAGCTTACTGTTCCTTCTGCTTTTACATTCCTCCTTTTATATTTGTCCAAGATAAGAATGTGTTGAGCTTCGAGTTCATGGCATGTGGCAAGGTATAATTTCTGTTCTCCTTCATGCATACAGCTGTAGGAACGCCTTAGAAACTGTGTACCTCCTGAATACTTTATATCAGACAGCAGCATAGCAGGTTCCTTCCCCCCCTCCCCTGCACTTCCCCTTTCTTTAAATATATACATTCCTTGCCATGTCTGCCCTACAGAATAAGACACTTTTGGGGTGATATTTTTGTGTGTGTGCAACAATTATACTGTTTGTTCTTACAAATTTGTTGCAGGGAATCCAGTCATATCCCTTCAGAGTGTGCTTCTGTTGCACAGCAGTTTGCATTTTCCCAGTATTCTAGCAACACATAGTAGCTACAGTGTGGCTGCTATGCTATACAAACTACAGTACAAATTTAATAGCATTTTTAAAACAAATATAACTGTCCTTGCTTTCCTCCAAAGAATTGTGGGAACTGTAGTTTGGTGAGGGTGCTGAGAATCCTTTGTTAGAGATCCCCAGTTCCTCTCAGAACTCAGTAATTAAAATTATTTATACTGCAATCCTCTACTCACTTACTTGGGAGTAAGCCCCATTGAACTCGATGGGACTTGCCTCTGAGTAGGATTGCAATGCGAAGTCCATAGTTTTACATTTACCAAATACTGTTACTAAAAAGAAATAAGTTTTTTTTTTTAATATTTGATGCAATCCTATGCATGTTTAGACAGAAAAAGTAATATAATTCCCAGCGTTCCCAGCCACCCATGCTGTCAGGGGAATGCTGAGAATTGTAGGAAGTTTTTCTGTCTAAACATGCATAAGATTGCACCCAGAGGGAGCAATTCTATAGCCGCTAGACAGCAGCTAGACGGCCATAGGATATGTTGTTTTCCGGGAACCGACCTCTCCCCACTTCTGCGCTGCCTACGAGGCAGCGCGGAACAGCCCCATCCTCCACACTCGCAATTGGAGTGCAGAGAGGCCAGAAAGGGGCGTGGCTGGGGGCGTTCCGGGGCAGGGACAGCATAGGTGCCTGTACTACATATCCTATGTGTTGCACAGCAGCCTCCTTCCCTGCTCCGTGCTCCCGCAGCTAGACAGCTGCAACTAGCTGTCTAGCTGAAAAAGCAGGGCAGTAGAAGCTTTGCAGCCAAAGATGGAGAAGCTCTATACAGTCAGTAAAAACAAGACATGGAGCTGACTGTGGCTCAGATCATGAGCTTCTTGTTGCAAAATTTCGGCTTAAACTGAAGAACGTAGGGAAAACCACTAAACCATTCAGGTATGACCTCAGTCATATCCCTTATGAATATACAGTGGAGGTGACGAATAGATTTAAGGGATTAGACCTGATAGACAGAGTGCCTGAGGAACTATGGACGGAGGCCCGTAACATTGTTCAGGAAGCAGCAACTCAATCCATCCCAAAGAAAAAGAAATGCAAGAAAGCCAAGTGGCTGTCTGATGAGGCTTTACAAGTAGCTGAAGAAAGAAGGGAAGCGAAAAGCAAGGGAGAAAGGGGAAGATATACCCAACTGAATGCAGAGTTCCAGAGAATAGCAAGGAGAGACAAGAAGGCCTTCTTAAATGAACAATGCAAAGAAATCGAAGAAAACAATAGAATGGGAAAGACTAGAGATCTCTTCAAGAAAATCGGAGATCTCAAGGGAAGATTTCGTGCAAAGATGGGCATGATAAAGGACAAAGAAGGCAGGGACCTAAAAGAAGCAGAAGAGATTAAGAAGAGGTGGAAATAATACACAGGAGAACTATACAGGAAAGATCTTAATGTCCCTGATAACCATGATAGTGAGGTCATTGAACTTGAGCCCGACATCCTAGAGAGTGAAGTCAAGTGGTCCTTAGGAAGCATTACTAACAACAAAGCTAGCAGAGATGACAGTATTCCAGCTGAGCTATTTAAGATCCTAAAAGATGATGCTGTTAAAGTGCTGCACTCAATATGCTAGCACATTTGGAACACTCAACAGTGGCCACAGGACTGGAAAAGGCCAGCAAGGTTATGCTCAAAATCCTACAAGCTAGGCTTCAGCAGTATGTGAACTGAGAACTACCGGAAGTACAAGCTGGGTTGCGAAGGGGCAGAGGAACTAGAGATCAAATTGCCAACATTCGCTGCATCATGGAGAAAGCAAGAGAATGCCAGAAAAACGTCTATTTCTGCTTCATTGACTACATGAAAGCCTTTGATTGCATGGATCACAACAAACTGTGGCAAATTCTTAAAGAGATGGGAGTACCAGACCACCTTACCTGTCTCCTGAGAAACCTGTACGAAGGTCAAGAAGCAACAGTAAGAACCGGACATGGAACAACCGATTGGTTCAAAATTGGGAAAGGAGTACGACAAGGCTGCATACTGTTGCCCTGCTTATTTAACTTATATGCAGAGTACATCATGAGAAACGCCGGGTTGGATGAATCACAGGTCAGAATTAAGATTGCCGGGAGAATTATCAACAAGCTCAGATACACAGACGATACCACCCTAATGGCAGAAAACGAAGAGGATCTAAAGAGCCTCTTGTTGAGGGTGAAAGTGGAGAGTGCAAAAGGTGGTTTGAAACTCAACATTAACAAAACTAAGATCATGGAATCTGGCCCCATCACTTCCAGGCATATAGAAGGGGAAGAAATGGAAGCAGTGACAGATTTTACTTTCTTGGGCTCCAAGATCACCGCAGATGGTGACTGTAGCCATGAAATTAAAAAACGCTTTCTCCTTGGGAGGAAAGCTATGGCAAACCTAGACAGCATAGTAAGAAGCAGAGACATCACCTTGCCGACAAAGGTTCGTATAATCAAAGCTATGGTTTTCCCAGTAGCAGCGTATGGCTGTGAGAGCTGGACTATAAGGAAGGCTGAGCGCCAAAGAATTGATGCTTTCGAATGTGGTGCTGGAGAAGACTCTTACGAGTCCCCTGGACTGCAAGGAGGTCAAATCAGTCCATCCTAAAGGAAATCAACCCTGAGTGCTCATTTGAAGGACAGTTCCTGAAGCTGAAGCTCCAATATTTTGGCTACCTAATGTGAAGAGAAAACTCCCTGGAAAAGACCCTGATGCTGGGAAAGATTGATGGCAAAAGGAGAAGGAGATGACAGAGGATGAGATGGCTAGATAGCATCACCGATGCAATGAATATGGACTTGAGCACACTCCGGGGGGGAGCACAGGACAGGAAGGCCTGTTGTGCTGTGGTCCATGGAGTCATGAAGAGTCAGACACGACTTACCGACTGAACAACAGCAACAGAAGCGTGGAGGGAACATGATCCCCTCCGTGCTTCTCCTGCCCTGCCTTGGATAGGCAGTCGCCTCCGAGTTTGGAGGCGGCCGCCTATCTAGATAGGATTGCTCCCTTAATGTGTTTTTGAATTGCCCATTCACTCATGAGTGCTTGAGGTGATTTATAGTAACACCATAAAAACATAAATGCAAAAAACACAAAAGCTAAAACAAGGCAGATTAAAAAACAGACATTGCGCAAAAAGAAGAACCCTCTCAAATCAAGGAGTGGCATTAACCACTGAAAGTTCAATAAAACAATATTGTTTTTACCAGCCATCTAAAGGTCAATAGCAAAGGAGCCAACCTAACCTCCTTGGGAAGGGAGTGCCTCAACCAGGGTGCTACTATGTAATAGGCTCTGACTTGAGTCCCCACCAATCTCACCACTCTAGGAGGGGGGCATGAAATAGGGCCTCAGAAGATTAACTAAGTGCTCCCCACTCCTGACCTAGTCAGTTCCTTCTTTCAGTATCATAGGGTCCAACTAATTGATGTCTGACTGTGACACACATGATAACTAGCATCATTATTTCCCCTTACACACACTAAGGCTTTTTTTGGTAACCTATTAAGAATTATTTCCTGAATAAGTCTCTCTCTCTTTGCCAGTCTGGCGCAAAACATTGTAAGCTGCTATCTATTGTTTTCCTTGTAACTTCCTTTAGCAGCTGTGGGTTCTTTTCCTGCTCTGGAGTACATAGCTCAATAGCTTTTAGCTTTTTTTAAAGTCTGCATTAGTCTGTTGCAGAAAAGATGAACACATTTGTTATGGCATAAGCTTTTATAGACCTGAATTCACTTCATCAGATGCATGAAGTGTTAGTCCTGAATTGGTGGGCATATGTTCACATAGGTGTAGAGGGGAAAATATAAACAGTGGGGTCAAAATAGCAATGAAATGTAAGGTCTGTGACACAATTTAATTAAAGCTTAAATGTATGCAAAATAAGCATAGCATGGTACTCCCCCAAAACAGGAATATTCTCTGCCATGTATTCTGGACTAGGCATTATACAATGGAAGACATATGGGTTTATGGTTACTGATAAAGTGCAGACTGGTGAAATGCATTGATTAGCATTTGAATAATGATATCCAAGAGATATCCGGAGAGCAAGATATGTAAAGTTACCTGTTCTGGCTTTATTGAATTACACAGCCTTTGAATTATTACAGAAAGTTCTTCACCAGGCAGAAAGGAAAGGAAGCTAACTTCAACCCCACACAGAGCAAAACTGCTTACTAATGCAACTTTTCAGGTTAGCGCAAGTGGCTTTAAGAAATATCTCTCTTGTCTTCTTGAAGACAGCAGCAAAACCAGAAAATAAGCTGAGAACCAGTGGGAAAACACGCTGTGTAAAGTTTCTTGTTCTTCACATATCTGGTCACTCTTACTGCCTCTATTGAGTTGTGCCACTTTAAGCAGGGTTGGGCAACTTGTGGCCCTCCAAATGTTTTGGCCTACACACTCCCATAACCCCTCACTACTAGCTGCGCTGGCTAGGGCTGATGGGAGCTGTAGCCCAAAACAGCTGGAGGGCCACAAGTTGCCCACCTCTGCTCTAAAGAAACAAAGCAGAATGCAAAGATGCAGCAAGCAAATGAATGAGTAGGAGGTAGAAGATGTACAGTGGCTGTTGTGTGGTAACCTAGGCTACCAGAGTAATCCACCCTAGCCTTGCAAATGCTGTAGTAATAGAAGGTGTGACTTCAAAACACCTCACATATGCACAGATATTTTCTCAGGATTTCTCCCTGCACCTCCATATCAAGCAGCCATTAAATTCTTAAAACCCTTGGTCTGAGCAAAATAGTTTAACCATCACATTTTAAAGGGTGCTGTAGCTGTTGTTTTTCATAACTTTACTTGCAATCAGAGACCACGGGTTTATTTTGGGAGGGCTACATCACAAACGTTTTCTAGTTCACAAGAAGCTGCATGCCTTTAAAACAGAAGGAATTGTGAATGCAACACGTTGTCACCTGGCTATTGTTTTGTGTAACAAGGGACAATTTGCAATCTGCCAGTGTCAGATAACTGAGAGAGACTCTCTTTCAGTCTCCAGGATGCAACGCAGCTGGTTGGTAAGGCTGTATTCATATATCACTTTTTTGTGTATTTACTGGCATAGCTTGGACAAGGCACCTGTAGGTATTTTATTTACCTGTCTATCACATTTGCATCCCAGCTGTCCCTCAAGAAGCTCAGTCACATGTGGGGCTTATTCAAATTTATCCTCACTACAGCACTGTGAGGTAGATTACACTAAGAGACAGTGATTTGCTCAACACCACCCAGCAAGTTTTATGGCTAAGTGAAGATTTATACACAAGATTGCTAGGTCCAAATCTAACATTCTAGCCACTACACTGTACTGGCTCTCATTGTATCAGATATCTGTCAGTGGCAGTTACTAATGGCTACTATATGGAATTTTCCCAGAGGCATCTGGTCTGCCACTGAGAGAAATAGGATGCTGGGCCAGATGGATGTTTGGCTTTGTCCAGCAAGGCTCTTATGTTCTTATATGCTCACCAAGTACCCTTCTATTTCTCCCCTTCCCACAGAACGTATTTACTTGTTGGACAAACAAGTTTCACCTGCTTAATTTGGTCCTCTACCTCCCTATTTCCACACATGTTCCTGTTTCTGAGCTCACTTCTTTGACCTCTGCCTTCAGTCATCCAGCCTGGGTCTTGTCCCTCAGCTTCTGTACTTCCTGGAATCTCTTTCCATTCAGTCCCCAGCCTGTTTCACCCAGTTTAGTGTTCTTAATGTCTGTGTGATGCTTTTTATCCCAGCCAAACTGACAACTTTCCCTTCAACCAAGAATGTATATGTTACATCCTACTGCTAGCTTCCCTGAGCTGCCAGAATGTTTGTGAGGGTTCCATGACATCACACCAGCTCAACCATCTGTTGTCAGAGTGCTGGGGTGGGGTGGGGGAGAGACTGGACCCAATTAGCCCAATCCCCCATACCACTCAGTTAGAGAAGGCAAGCAAGCAGGCAGGCAGGCAATGGTGGCTGCTCCTGGGCATAAGGTCCATAAACTCAATGGGTCTTACTTCTGAATATGCATGAATAGGATTGTGGTGACAATATGACAATGGCTAAAACATCCTGGTGTAGGTGGTCCCTCGATTAAAATTCTATACACTTTTCATATTGGCACCACAACAGGGAAGGCATAGTGATAAAGAAGCTTACAGTTCTGAGGGCAATGAGACTGGAGTTCACCTTGACTTCCAGTTCTGGCTATATGTTGCAAGTGTGAAGGAGGACATGTTTTACCTTGCAGAATGTGCCTTAGCCCATGCATGTGAATCCCCTTGAGCTATTTGCTCTGTAGTATCTTTTTTGGCAGTATGTTTTGTGCTTATGACATTCTCTAGCCTTGAACTCTGAGTTGATGGATGTCCTAGCAGGGGATTGGACAAAATGCCCTTTTGGTCGCCTGCAGCTATATGGTTCTTTGCACACAAACACAGAAATTAAGAGACAAGGCTCAAGATATTAGTTAAACCAAGGGCCACAACTATATTAATAAGGGATTTGCATTCTATGCTTATTTAAGTACTATTTAAATAATTGCTCCCAGTGCAGGTATGTAATCCTCGTGGGATGAGAAATGGTGAGACAACCACTATTCTCATGCCCATATCAAACAACCTCACCTTGGTCAACAGTCGTGGAACAAACTCTAATTCCAGTCCTGACTCCAAACAGTGAGCACAATTATGTCCCTGGGTGCTCCCCAATGTCCCTAAGTTAGAGCACAGTCCATACATGTCTACTCAGAAGTACTCCCAGTAGCATAGTGGTCAGTTCTGAAGTGCAGGAACTCACCATGATAGCCTGCATAGCCAAGCCAGATTTTCCCAGAACGGACATCTCTACGCATTTGGGGTTGAATCCCTGTTTCTCACCAGCTCTATTTTCTACACAACTATTGAAGATACAGGAACCTCCTCTACTGCTGGTCACTCTACTTTCCAGTCTGCTGAGCTAGGCCCTGATCACTGTTGCCATTTCCTATTGATTCATTCATGGTGGAAGGGAAATGCTTTTTAGTTGATGATGGATGGGGGAGTGAGGAGAGAGAACTATCCTCTTTCTTCTTTATCTGGTTTCCCCAGAAGGCACTGCAGCAACCATACACACAAAATAAATATCCCCTCTTCATTAGTATTGTTAATGTATATAACACCAACTATGTACATACAATTTTTTAAAGAATGAGAGGATAGGTTTCTGCCTCAAGGGGCTTACAAGGTAGAAAATGATACCAGGGAGACAAAAGGAGAGGGAAATAGGAGCACAGCACTACACTGGCTACCATCTGTTTCTGGACAGATCTGAAGGTGCTGGTCTCAACCTTTAAACTTTTTAAAAACCCCAGGTGGTACCTGAAGGACTGCCTGCTCCCACACAAACATGTCTCCTGACCCCTAAGTTAATCTTCCAAGGGCCTGTTCAGCCCCCATCAAGCACCAGTACCAGCAAACAGCATCCTTGGGCAGATGCCTGGGCACCAGATCCCTGGCAGGGCTCACTGCTGCCTGCCTTTGGGGCCTCCCAAACCGGGCAGATGGCGGTAGGAGCTGCTTGCCATTTTAATTTCCAACAGTGTTCCAGGCAACTCTTATGTCAGGGGCATTGTGGGAAATTTAAACAATGGGTCCAAGTCACCAGGTGCTCATTGCAGCAGTTCATATGGGAATATATTATGTTCATGACAAGAAGCAGTACATGTACCAGTTTAACCCTCCAACAATAGCAGGATATAAATCTTTTAATACACAAAATATCCCATTTTCTTTCCAAACTTTTCTGGTAATTAGGATGTCTTGGATTCTGTGTGTACCACATTTCAGCTTTCTACCTGCTGTGAAAGGACCGGAATATTTTATACACATGCTTTAGGGTGCAATCCAATGCATGTTTAGACAGAAAAAAATCCTAAAACACCCAGCATTCCCTAGCCAGCTATTTCCTAGCCAGTTGTAGGACTTTTTTCTGTCTAAACATGCATAGGATTGCACCCTTAGTGTTTGAAATAAATTCAGCTTGAACATGCTTCACTTTGACTAGATTGTACTCACAGTGACTGCAAGTATGCTTTACAAAAATCAATTTTCCCAGTATTTATAAAGATAAAATATTAAGGTGCTAAAAATAAAGTTATTACTCTCCCCACCCGCTCACCCACGCACCACCACCCCCCGTTCCTAGTATTTACAGATGTCTGTTGTGCCCAAAGTTAGGATTAGGAAACTTTCTTCATTATGCTGTATATTAATGCCTTCTCATCCTATCTCAGACAATATTACAGTAAATAAACATTAAAGGTGCAATCTTATGCATGTTTAGACAGAAAAAAAGTCCCACAACTCCCAGCATTCCCCACCTAGCATGCCTGGCTGGGGAATGTTGGAAGTTGTAGGACTTTTTTCTGTCTAAATATGCATAGGATTGTACCTTAATGGAACCAAACTAGTTCTGAATGAAGAAACACTAGTGTTGGATAATGAAGAGTGAGAACGGCATGTTTTCTGCACTGGGGAACAAGGATATATTTTTTCCGTCCCTAATAAGATAAAAATGTGCGGTTGGTGCTGTTGAATCCTTTCTTTTCTTCTTTGCTAGAATTCTGATGCAATGTAATCCTCAGTGATCTGTCTCTGTCGCAACAAGATGGATTTAAAGCCTCATCAACTTCGTCACTCCCTGTAACTTCTCTGACTGGAAACATGACTAATTTCCTGTAGTGATTGTTCATGTTAATTTTACACAAGTTTAAACATTATGCAGACTTTGACTTGGTAGAGGAAAAACTGTCCTCCAGATATATTTTTGTACAAGGGCAGAGAGATGGGTGTTGCTTGGTGGGGAAGTGAGGAATAGTAAATGTTTCCAGGAACGTTTCTGATGCATTTCCTATTTGAAGTATTTAATTTGTGTCTTGCCTCTTAATCATATGGCTGTGGAAGGCAGCTAAGAGTGGGTTGTATCCAATATTGTCTGTCCACCAACAGAATGGAAACTGAGGACAGAACAGATTCTTCCAATCCCCTGCATACCCTCCAAAACCTCTCTAGAAAGTTGAGGGACCCTACTGAGCAGATTTGGGGGATGCAAGGGGGGGTGGAGGGGAGGCAAGCAACAGGAAGTTCCATTACATGAAAGCCACTTGTGTGACTTTGGATGTAATCCAATATATAATCACAGTACAGAGCAGTTTAAACAATTACAATAATTAGAACAGGCGACAAATAATGGCAAAATAAAACACACACAAAAAACCAGCAGCAGCAACAGCACCAGAGTCATTTGAACTCCCATGCTGGAGTTCATAGGGCTGCATTGAGTGGTTGCATGGAGCACTGGCCATGTCAAAACTTCAAATGTGTGTTGCTCCCAACACAGTATATGCGTATACCTAGTGCAAACAACAACAACAACAACAGGTTATTTATTTGGAGTATTTTATGCTGCTTTTCAGGGTTGTTGTTCTCCCAAAGTGACGTATAGAACAGGTGAGAGACAGTACAAATTAAAGGTCCTCACACCAGAACAGATGTCCAGAATTACTTTGTGAAGTTGCTCTGCCCACTTAAGCCATGGTAACAATCAAAAACATCCTTGAGGACCAAGGTCTTCAAGGCCTGCCTAAATGCCAGAGTAGAAAGGGGAAGATGTAGAACAGATCCATTGGATAGGAGTTCCAAAGATTTGGGACAACTACTGAGAAGGCTGTATCTTTAGTGCATGCCCATCTCAGTGATTTCAGTAGTGGGAAGCCACAACTGAATGCTGGCTGGGGAATGCTGGGAGTTCTAGGTCTTGTTTTCCCAAGCGTGCATAAGATTGCACCCTAAGTGACTCTTTTGTAAATGTGGTGGGCAAACTTCCATCTATGATGTAAAGTGTGATGTGGCCATATGTCTGGATGATTTGTGTAAACTTTTCCGTCTTTATTGAGGGGGAAGGATGCACTAATTGCACATTATATGCATGGTGGCACTGTGGGAGTATTCATGTTTCCCCACCATGTCTATAAAAGGACTTCTTTAGATGCTTTTATGGACTCTGTGTGTGTGTGTGTGTATGTGAAGAAGCAGAAAAAGTCAGATGATAGGGGCTAATTACACATTACACATAAATACATGTAACAGACCCCTAATTATGTTTTTTAAGATGAAAGGCAGTTTGGGAGAGAGTGTAATTTTAAGTTGAAAAGCAACAGATAATGGGGCACTTAACCTTTCCCCTTCAGCCATTTATCCATTCCAAATCACTCCCCCAAGGCATTCCAAAAGCATATTTACCCATATACTCCATTAGATTTGAATGTTGACAAATGGAGTGAGAAAACTCCATATACGCTACAAAAAAATAGATTGGTCATTAGCATTGCCATAAAGGTATATGAAAAAAACCAACATGTATGTCAAAGTATGTGACTGTGAATGTGAAGAGAAGTAGAAACAGGGCATTTGTAGAGAATCAATGGACAGAATTTGACTGGCAAAGTAGAAATTTTGCAATTCAAGTGAATGCAACATTAATGGAATTACAGAAGACAGGATATGTTGACAGGGTATTTGTGGATGATTACTATTGGTAAGGCAGGAATTAGTGAAGTAATAGGACAAAGTTGGCGGGGGCATGGGTTAATGGTCAAGCCATGACAGCAGTTGATGAGTACTTTATGTGGAGAAGTTTGGGTTGGATATTAATCAAAAAAATGTATGAGGAATACAGGTAGATAGTATGTTATGATTGTGTGATAGTTGTGTACTATGTAGGTACGTGCTTCCAGCGTGTTAGTCTGTTGCAGCAAAACCAGCAAAGTCTTGTGGCATCTCAAATAAATTCTACTTGTATTTGTTTAGGACTCAATAGGGCCCACTATTTCCCCCCCACTAAAAGTTTTAATTAGCATTGCAAATCTACACATTTGCTGCAGTGGTCACTGTCCTTGTCCTATACACACATTTAAGCTTTACATAAAAATGTCAGACAGTGATCTGGTTCACACATAACAGCAGCAGATTGTGGCTTAATTAATTAATACACAAGCCCAGCAAATTGTGGGTTAATTAATTAATTAATTAACCCACAATTTGCTGGGCTTGTGTACCACTGCCATCTTGAATATGCACACTCCGATCAGCCCGATTGGAAATTATTCCATGATAGGAGATTATTCCAAACACTATGGGGCTGTTCACATGTAATGACAACCCATCAGTTTAAAAACCCATGGGATGTCGGGGATGTGTGGATGCAGTGTGCCTGTAGTGGTCCCTGGACCACTGGATTGTTTAGCTGTAGAACAACCCAATGGTTCACCCAAGAACAAACCATGGTTTGACCACTGGGTTGTTTAGCCCCTAAACAACCCAGTGGTTCGAGTTCACACACTATGTCGTGCAACCAATGAAGGAGTTGATCATAGGTTGTGCACTAAAGTGAAGAGGCGGACACAGTGCAGGCAGCGTGCCTGTCTATCCCCTACAACCTATCCGTTTTTAACCCATGGGTTGTCGTTATGTGCAAACCAGATCTATGGGTTAATTATGAGTTAAACAACCCAGTTAACATATGATTAGTTCTTAAGCTATAGTGTCCAGATTCACATGCTACAGAATAACCTCTGATCAGGTTGATCAGAAATTGCATATTCAAAATAGTGGTGGAGCCAACTGAACACTTCAGGCATCGGATGAAGTAGATTCTAGTCCATGAAAGCTTATGCCACAATACATGTTAGAATGGAAAATGGTGCCAAGAGATTATGTAGGTACCAAGTTTCAGAGGGATTGTTGTTGTTTATTCGGTCAGTCGCTTCCAACTCTTAGTGATTTCATGGACCAGCCCATGCCAGAGCTTCCTGTCGGCCGTCGCCACCCCCAGCTCCCCCAAGGTCATCATCATCATCATTAATAACTTCAGTTAGTTATTTCTCAGGTATTCTGTCTGCAAAAGACAATACCTGTTAAATTAGATAGCACAGAGAATTTACTGAGCATAGGGGGTGTACCAGTTCTTGAACCACACTGGGTATGAAATCAAATGTATGTTTTATTAAAAATGCAAACTTTAGAGGCTTACAATATTTTAATGTAACAAACCAACAAACATAACAGGGTAATATGTTTGTTGTTGTTTATTTGGTCAGTTGCTTCCGACTCTTCATGACTTCGTGGACCAGCCCACGCCAGAGCTTCCTGTCGGCCGTCGCCACCCCCAGCTCCCCCAAGGTCGAGTCCGTCACCTCCAGAATATCATCCATCCACCTTGCCCTTGGTCGGCCCCTCTTCCTTTTGCCTTCCACTTTCCCTAGCATCAGCATCTTCTCCCGGGTATCCTGTCTTCTCATTATGTGGCCAAAGTACTTCAGTTTTGCCTTTCATATCATTCCCTCAAGTGAGCAGCCTGGCTTTATTTCCTGGAGTATGGACTGGTTTGATCTTCTTGCAGTCCAAGGCACTCTCAGAATTTTCCTCCAGCACCACAGTTCAAAAGCATCTATCTTCCTTCGCTCAGCCTTCCTTATGGTCCAGCTCTCGCAGCCATAGGTTACTACGGGGAGGTAGCTGTGTTAATTTATTCGAGCAAAAACAAGTCGTGCAGTGTCTTGAGACTATAGTCCATGGAAGCTAAGGCTATAATAAATACATCTGTCTTTAAGGTACCCTGCTACAAGGCTTTTTATAGGTTAAGCACAAGACAAATTCCATGGGGCTGGTGGAGAACGGGGTGGACGACAAAGGAGACCTTGGGAGGCAGAAGGGAAGGATATAATCTTGTGGAGAGGCTGGATAGATGTATTTTCAATACATAATGAAGGGAGCTGGTTGAGGACTCTCGCTTTTCTTCCAATGCAAAGAACAGGATCCGGGCTGCAGGGGGATGAAAAGGGTTAAACACCCCCCTTCACACACACACCACGGCCCCAATCCGCGTATGCCCCCCCCCCGTCTATTTACTTTTTAAAAACCGTTCAGCAATTGCAAGTTCCATCTCGCTGAATATGGTCCTATGTAAGGGGAGAATATAGCATTTTCCGTATAGAACTATGGAGGTAGATGCTACGCTATTATGCCATATGGATGAGGATATAAATAGGGTATTATTGATGGGATGCTGCTGGGGGACGCAAAAACCGTCAAATTGGTGGACATTCTGTTCTGGAGACGGTAGGAATTCGGACTAAGAAAATGCGGAGCTTCTGCTAGTTGTGCGATTTGAGGGACTAGATACAGTGGACCTTGACGGCGGGAGAGGGTCCTCTAGCTGCACAACGGCGGGGAGGAGTGAGGGCGGTCCCAACGGTCCGAAGAAGCTGGTGCCGGGAGGAAGTACTTTCAGGGTGCACCAGTGGCTACGGTTTGCATGGAAACGAGTCCTTCGCCGTCTCCGGGACAGCACCGTCTCTTGAAGGGAATAAGCTGTCGGGTTTGTACAATGGAAGGGGGCATTGTATGCAATGGGTTGGGTTGGTGGGTTCATGAGGGACTCTGCCAGCAGACCTTGCCCTCTCAAATCGAATGATTCCTCGCATGAAGACATCTTTCTGCATTAAACCCAGTCTCTCTCTAATCCAAATAGTATACAGTTTTAGTCAGGGAGAATTTTAGGCGGTCAGGGTGGGTTCGTGACACTAAAACATAAGCATAGGTCAGTTCCCGCTGGCTGGAGAAGGAGCCACACGCACACCCGTGTTTCAGACCACATATGATTCCTCGATTACACCTCTGTTTCTAGGTGCCCAACCACTGTTCTAAACAATTCTGGTTTCAGGTACTACTAGGTACAGATCTCTTTGGTTATAAAACAGGGTGGCACGCCTGCATTGATAACATTGCTATTGCTATTATAAGGTAAAAAAAAAAAGAAGAGCTTAATACATACTGGGAAGTTTTGTATTTTAATCTGGAATATATCTACATGTGTGGTTTTAAACCTTGCTGAGAACACCACCATGGCTGAAATCTGAAAAGCCCCCTTGCTTTCCTTTCTCCATTGAGACTTCTACAGTGCCATCAGTTAATCATGACAACAGAGGAAACTAGAGGGGAGAACGCTTGGAACCAAAATATCACAGGGAACCAAATGGAACCAAAATATCACAGGGTTGTTCACATAATGTAAATGTCTGGTGGTAACAATGCCAGTACATCCTGGATGGAGACAGAATGTGTGGACAGTAGGGGCACATGTTTTATCTTTCCAGACTTCTTTTTTCACATAGTTCTTCATTTGCCACTTGTGCATCTGTAGTAACACATGGAGCCACTCCCAGGGTTCCAAGTTTAAAATTTGTAGTTATTCACATTTTATTGAAATATTATTTGTGATCTTATACATGAACAATACACTTCCTCTCACCTATTCACCTCTGCCTACCATTCCTCTTTTACATAGGTATATTTAAACTAAACTGATAAGAATTAAATAAATAAAAATAGAAAAACAAACTCTTAATATTATACAAAACACTCCTGATTTACTGCTAAATTTCACACAATTGACTGCCCCCTCTGGCATAGCCCTTGTTTTAGACAGAGGCTATAATAATTTTGATACTGAGCTGATAGTAAAAGTTCCATGTAAAAATAATAAATACATGTAACAACACAGTTACAAGTTGATCACTTATACAGCATTCAGTGTAGACTTCAAACAATATTCTTCAGATCTTTGTTGCACTGTTGCAAAGCATCTATTTTCTTGATAACGAATGTTTTGGGAACAGAAGAGCAATGCTGGATCAGACCAAAGGCCTCTCTAATCCAGCATTTTGTTCTCACAGTGGCCAACCAGATGCCTATGAGAAGCTCACAAACAGAATATGAGTGAAATGTAGAATGTAGAAGGGGAGGGAATAGGCCAGGAGTACATGGTAGGACATAATAGCCAATCAAAGGGGCCAATGTCCCATTACAAAAGATGCACACGCCAGAGGCATCTGGGGAGGGACACCATGTATAGGTGTTTTTAGGCAAATGCTAGAAGCCTCTGAGCCAAAATGGGAGAGTTGGAGTGCTTGATTTTAAAGGAAAACCTGGATATAGTGGGCATTACAGAAACATGGTGGAGTGGAGAGAACCAGTGGGATACGGTCATCTCTGGATATAAACTCTATAGGAAGGACAGGGAAGGGCATACTGGGGGAGGGGTTGCCCGGTACGTCAAAGAGGGCATAGTGTCGAGCAGACTAGAACACCTGAAAGGGGTAGGCTTTTCCACAGAAGCACTATGGGTGACAATACCAGGCTCCAAAACTCATTTAGTACTAGGAACATGCTATCGTCCCACAGACTAGAATGCTTAGAATGACCTTGAGATGGAAAACGAGATCAGGGAGGCCTCCAAACGAGGAAGTGTTGTAATAATGGGCAACTTTAATTACCCCCACATTGATAGGATAAATGGATGTTCCAGCCATAACAAAGAGGTTAAATTTCTCAATGCCTTAAATGATTGTGCCCTAGAACAGTTGGTCGTGGAAATGACCAGAGCAGAGGCGACCTTGGATTTAATCCTAAATGGTGTTGCCAAGGTCGTAGTAAGAGATGTAAATGTTGTTGAACCAATTGGAAACAGAGATCACAGTGCTATCAGATTTAATATATATTTAAGTGGAGAATTGCCCAGGATGTCCAACACAGTCACATTAGAATTCAAAAGAGGAAACAATGAGGGAACTGGTGAAAAGGAAGTTAAATGGGGAGTCAAGATGATTAAATTCCTTCAGAATGCTTGGAGATTACTCAAAACCACAATAATAGAAGCCTAGCTAAAATGTATACCATAGGTTAAGAAAGGTAGCACCAAGTCCAAGAGGTCACTGGCATGGTTAACAAGCAGTGTTATGGGAACTATTAGAGAAAAGAGAGCTTTCTTCAGAAAATGGACGTCTTGTCCAGGTGAGGAAAACAAAAGGCAGCATAAGCTTGCACAAAGGCGATGCAGGCAGACAATAAGAGATGCAAAAAAGCAGTTTGAAGAGCATATCACTAACAGCATCAAGGCCAACAATAAAGTATTCTTTAAATATATCAGAAGCAGAAAACCATCTAGGGAGCCAGTTGGACCATTGGATGACAGTGGAGTTAAAGGAGGACAGAAGGAGGACAAGGAGATTGCAGAGAAGCTAAATAAATTATTTTCATCCGTCTTCACTGCAGAAGATATAGGACAGATACCTGTGGCCGAACTGATGCTTTCAGGAAGGGAGTCTGAGGAAGTGAGGCAAACAGTGAAGGCAAAAGATGAAGTTCTCAACCTTATTGATAAATTGAAAGCAAATAAATTACCGGGCCCAGGTGGTATCCATCCTGGAGTTCTCAAAGAACACAAATATGAAAATGCTGATCTTCTAAGCAAAATATGCAACATGTCCCTAAGATCAGCCTCTATCCCAGAGACTGGAAGATGGCCAGTGTAACACCCATTTTCAAAAAGGGATCCAGGGGGATCCAGGGAATTACAGGCTGGTTAGCTTAATGTGTGTTCCAGGTAAATTGGTTGAAGGCAATATTAAAGATAAAATTAGTAAGCACATAGAGGGACAAGCCCTGGTGAAAAAGAATCAACACAGCTTTTGCAAAGGTAAGTCCAGGCTCACTAACCTTTTAGAGTTCTTTGAGAGTGTCAGTAGACATGTAGATAGGGGTGATCCAGTTGTTGTTGTTGTTCAGTCGTTCAGTCGTGTCCGATTCTTCGTGACCGCATGGACCATAGCACGCCAGGCCTTCCTGTCCTGCGCTCTCTCCCGGAGCGTGCTCAAGTTCATATTCATTGCATCCGTGATGCTATCTAGCCATCTCATCCTCTGCCGTCCCCTTCTCCTTTTGCCTTCAGTCTTTCCCAGCATCAGGGTCTTTTCCAGGGAGTTTTCTCTTCGCATTAGGTGGCCAAAATATTTGAGCTTCAGCTTCATTATCTGTCCTTCCAATGAGCACTCAGGGTTGATTTCCTTTAGGATGGACTGATTTGACCACCTTGCAGTCCAGGGGACTCGTAAGGGTCTTCTCCAGCACCACAGTTCGAAAGCATCAATTCTTCGGCGCTCAGCCTTCCTTATAGTCCAGCTCTCACAGCCATACATTACTACTGGGAAAACCATAGCTTTGATTAGACGGACCTTTGTCGGCAAGGTGATGTCTCTGCTTCTTACTATGCTGTCTAGGTTTGCCATAGCTTTCCTCCCCAGGAGCAAGCGTCTTTTAATTTCATGGCTACAGTCACCGTCTGCGGTGATCTTGGAGCCCAAGAAAGTAAAATCTGTCACTGCTTCCATTTCTTCCCCTTCTATATGCCAGGAAGTGATGGGGCCAGATGCCATGATCTTAGTTTTTTAGACATTGTTTACTTGGACTTCCAAAAGGCTTTTGATAAAGTCCCTCACCAAAGACTCCTGAGCAAACTTAGCAGTCATGGAATAAGAGGACAGGTCCTCTTATAGATCAGTCATTGGTTAAAGAACAGAAGGCAGCGAGTAGGAATAAATGATAAATTCTCCCAATGGAGGGAAGTAAATAGTGGGGTCCCACAGGGATCTGTATTAGGACCAATGCTTTTCTTTCTGTTCATAAATGAACTGGAATTAAGAGTGAGCAGTGAAGTGGCCAAGTTTGTGGAGGCCACCAAATTATTTAGGGTCGTTAAAACAAAAAGGGATTGGGAAGAGCCCCCAAAGGATCTCTCCAAACTGGGAGAATAGGCATTTAAATGGCTAATGTGGTTCAATGTAAGGAAGTGTAAAGTGAAGCATGTTGGGGCAAATAATCCCAACTTCAAGTATAACCTGATGGGATCTGAGCTAGCGGTGACCGACCAGGAAAGAGATCTTGGGGTTGTGATGGACAGCTCAATGAAGATGTCAACCCAGTGTGCGGCTGCTGTAAAAAAAGGCAAACTCCATGTTAAGCATACATTGAAAAGGAATTGAGAATAAAAGTGCCAATATCATACTGCCCCTAAACAAATCTGTGGTGTGACCACACTTAGGATACTGTGTACAGTTCTGGTCACCACACCAAAAAATGTTATCGTAGAGCTGGCAAAAGTGCAGAAAAGGGCAACTAAAATGATCAAGGGGCTGGAGCATCTCCCCTGTGAGAGGTTACAACAGCTGGGATTGTTTAGCTTGAAAAAAAGGTGGGTAAGGGGAGACATGATAGAGGTGTACAAAATTATGCATGGTGTGGAGAATGTGGATAGGGAGACATTTTTCTCCCTCTCTCAAAATATTAGAACCCGGGGTCATCCTATGAAGCTGATCGGTGGGAGATTCGGGACAGAGAAAAGGAAATACTTCTTCACACAGCGCATTTTTAAACTATGGAACTCACTACCACAAGATGTAGTGATAGCCACAAATTTGGATGGCTTTGAAAGGGGGTTGGACAAATTCCTGGAGCAAAAGGCTATCAATGGCTGCTAGTCTTGATGGTTACGTGCTACCTCCAGTACCAGAGGCAATGAGCCTATGTACCCCAGTTGCTGGGGAACATGGGTGGGAGGGTGCTCTTGCGCTCATGACCTGCTTGTGGGTTCCTGGTCGACAGCTGGTTGGCCACTGTGTGAACAAAAAGCTGGACTAGATGGACCCTTGGTCTGATCCAGCATGGCTCTTCTTATGTTCTTAAATAGTAACCTCCTGTTCATGTTGTTGTTGTTACTGTTATTGGGCAGTATCCAATTGGACACTAGCACTAATGTAAATTATGTTGCACTGGTGCAAGGGGCCTCTAGTGCAATGCCAATAATGTTAACCTGTAGAACGGGTTTTCTGGGGAATCCTGTTGTGCCAGCTAATGCTATTGGTGTTGCACTAGAGGTCCTTTTAGTGCTAGTAGATGCTGCCCATAGTTTATTAAATTTATGGGTCACTTCCCATCACAAAAAGCAGACTTGAATTGACTTACACACACATACAGAAATCCATCATTAATAGAACAGAAATCACCTCCTCACAATCAATGTAAATACAAAAAGTGTTCATCCACAAAACACAACTCCCCTCCCTGCCCCCCGGCCAGAATGAATATCACAAAAGCAGCCCCAAACAATTGGGCCATGGTTAACATCCTGATGACTGGGCTGGTGCTGAAACTATGAGAGTATCAGTGAGCCTTCTTGGGGTGACTGTTTCATAAATGTGGGACTATAACAGAAAAGACTTGTTCCCAAACTGCCACCTCCTGAACTTTTCTTGGATGGGGCACGCATAGAAGGGCCTCTGAAGCTGTCCTCAGGGACTGAGTAGGTTCATATTGGGATAGATGGTCCTTGAGGTATTGAGGTTCTAAGCTGTGTAGGCCTTTATAGGTTAAAAACAGTACTTTGAATTTGGCCTGGAAACAAATCGGCAACCAGTGCAAGCGAGCCAAGACCAGACTTATATGTTCCCAGTCAACAACCTGGCCACTGAATTCTAGCAACTGGTGTTCCCTCACAACGTATTGGAGATAATATATAGCTATCATAAGTAAAATTATTGATAGCCTTATCCTCCAGTAGCAAACTAATTTTCTGGTGAATATTCCAGAACTGGCCTCTGGCAAGCACTGCATTCAGTTACTATTATTGAATTACATCATATAATTCACATTCCCACTACTGATACATGTGTATGGGGGTGTCTTCAACTATCCCAATTCCATGCTTTCAGAGTTTAGCAAAACCTAAAAACAAGCCTGAATTTTGTGGTAGTGCCTTTCTAAAACTTCTGCAGGCATGCCCTGGAATATAAAAGCAGGAATATAAAAGCTCTGGAATATAAAAGCCTTTCTTTGCTAATGGAAGTCATGACCTATTCAGTAGTCTTCCAATATGTGTTTCTCTTTAAAGGTATCTACTTCTTTTTAGTATGTTTGATATTTTAAAATTATTATTTTCCTATATAACCTACTGAAGGTCCACCAGCTGAGGGGCTGTAGGATTTGGTGGAAGCCCTAATATGCCAGTGGAATGCCAGATACACCACAGCCACAAAAAATATGCCAGCAGAACACCCCAAATACGTTGGTACTACACTCTGCTGGCAGAACACTCAGTTCTGCTGATGGAGATATGCTGGTGGAATGACCAAAAGGGGACAGAGTCATGGGCAGGTCATGGGCGGCACAAGGGAGGAGCATGCTTATGCTGTGTCCGATACCAGGGGTGGGCAGACGTCAAGCTTGCTGGATCTAATTTTTTTCCAGTAGAATCCCAAGGTCCACCTACTCCTAGACCCAGGCCACAATAGTGTTTGGGGAAGTATGCCATACACTTGTAGCACAATTTTTTAAAATGTTTGTTTGGAAGTAAGACCCCAGTAAGTGAGTTTTGGATTGCAGCCTTGGAAAGAACAAGGGTGCCTCTGAGCACATGCTTGTTTTCAGTGTCAAAACTGAGTTTATAGTCATGTCACACAAAAATACACTTCTGGTTTGTCCCTGAAGTTTAAGGAGCCTCATTTTTTGCCAAAGGTGGGATGGGAGAGGGAGGAAGCCTTTGAGTGATTTTGAGTGATTGTTATTGTTAAACAACTGGGATTAGAAATCCTTGTTGATTTACTACAAATCACCCGGAGATCTACCGGTAGGTCCTGTTGAACCATCTGCCCACCCCTGTTTTATATCCCTTCCATCCACAGCCATGTCCCCATTGATGGCGCACAATGTAATGGTCATGTCTCTGGGGTGCTCCCTATCCCCAGTAGCCCTGGCCAAAGTGATCCCCATCCCTCTGCTGCCCATGCCCCTAGATAAACGTACTTGGTTTGCATGACATGGGCTCCTCACTCCGCCCAGCAATATGATGCCCTGGCTACTGCTTCCTCCTTGTGTGTGTGTGTGTGTGTGTGTGTGGAGTAAAATATTTTGTTCAGGGGGTGAACTAGCAATTTCCTGAGCATGTCTGCCACTGCTTAAGCAAACGGGGTTTTGCTATGCTTGGCTGATGCCTAATTCTCTGCATTGCTTGCATGTTGGGAATGTTGGTGACATGATGGGCACATCCCCAACTTTGCCTGCACAGGTTGGCTTTCTCAGTATCCATAACACATGTGGACGTTGTTGCTGGCACAGTCCCTGGTTGGTGGGCTGTAGTGATGTTTCCTGGGACACTGTGGGTGTGCTTACCATTTTCCTTCCATTTTGTATTTTCTCAGCATGTGTTTTTCCCTTCTCTCCTGTGCTATGTATTGGATACTGCAGCCATTCTGCCATTTTTATATGTCCATTTCTTCAACTTGGATTGTGCCCACCATGATCAAAACTGCCTGGAATACTAGCCTAATCAGTGCTAAGAAGAGCAGTTATGTTACTCTTGTGATTTAATTTGCCCTTTTTATAACTGTATCCCATTGCTGGCTACTTAAAATCTTAATAGATTAATACTCTTAGCTGTTTCCTAGATATATTAATCTTCGCATGTTTAGCATAGAAAAAGATGCAAGAGTAGATTTACTCAGAACATAAAGCTCTTCAAGGAAAAAAAGCCTATCAAACATACGATTCCTATTTCAAAAGGGGAAGGAGCAAAAAGTAGTTACTGTATTGCTTCAATTTTGATCTCTTAGGACCATTAGAAAAGTCTTGTCTAAAGACTGAATTGCTAAATTTAACTAGTGAGGCATGTGTCAAGAGCTTTTTTAAAAGCCACGTATGAAAGCTTTCATACCACTTTGCATATGGCTAGCATCAAATTCTGTTTTGTTTAGTGGGGTGGGGAATTCAGTACATTTTGAAGTATGTGGGAATAAACTCCACATGAAGACATTGTTCCACACTGTTAGTTGTAGTTAGTTCCCATTGAAATTAATGGGCCTTAAGTAAATACTAACTTGTCCCGTTGATTTCAATGAGACCTACGTTAAACTAACAGTCTGCATCACAATATAGTAGGATAAGAACTGGGTCCAACAGTGTTTCTATCCTAAACAGGCCCTACCAAATAGATGATCAGCACTATCAATACTGATCATCCATCTGTGAGGGTGATCCATATAACTTTCCTCAGGGTAGTGCTTCTCTTATGGAGCTATGACATTTTCTCAGCACTCAAACTGCAGTATATTCTCCCTGGGAAAATGTGGTTCTTCCCCCAGTGAATGGTATTATGAGAGCTGTGTGGGATGTAGTTTACATTTATTTATGAATCTCAGTGCTCTCTCATACTATTCAAGCACAGGAGCACTCAAGTAATTTTAAATACATAATGTTTTAAAAAACCACCACCAAAAAGTGGTTAATACATGAAAGGTTACTTTTCTCTTCATAGTAATGCTCCGCTATTTTAACCCTTTGTTTGATTATTGTTTACTCATTTCTTTGAAAGCTTGCTGGCCCTCTCTAGCATGGGAATGCACGTGCGCGCGCACACACAAACACATGCAAACATAACACACAAATGATTAAAATGAGGAATGGTTTTCTCTTCCTTCCTTGCAAAAAGGCTATCCCATCCTCCACTAGTGGGGAAGTGATAATGTGCTGGCACTGGACCCATACTCGTGGAGGTATAGCATTAAGAGAAAAGGACGTGTTTTTTTTTAAAAATCTGGAAATGTGCTGAACATTTTTGAATCTTTAAAAAAAATAGTATGTAAACTGCTGTATCCTCATTGGAGATATTTTATCAGGCTCTTTGATCTGAAAACGCTCTCTTTCATTTGAAAAGATTAAAGAGCTATCACTGGATTGGAAAGAGACACTTATCTGATTCATTTGTTGCTGTTTCTCTTGGCTTTTACAGATGGGATAATCTGCCATAAACGACACAGAGAAACACCATGTTCTACTGGTTTTAAAGAATTACAGTAAAATGAGATGTGATAGCAGCAGAATCAACTTGGATCCTGCCAAATCTATATAAAGCTGGCATGGAGGGTAGGATGATTGAAAGCACAGCATGGGTAGGCAGGACAGGAAAGCTGACACACAAACACATCTCCACATTTTCACTCTGAATCCACTGTGCTCCAACTGTTTTTCTCCTGGTGAGGATTAGCTATACTTGGTAAAAACAGTTTGGGGGCAGCAGTTAAGGGGTGAAAAACACAGGTAGAGGGAAGGTTCAGCTTCCCCATTGCCCATGCTGCAATTTCACACATTCCCCAGAATATGGGTTGTATGGCAGACAATTTTAACCAATGTGTCTGCCACGATCATGTCCAGGCTGATCCTTAGAAAACAAGGCTGAACAACAGAATGATTGATCACAGGGATGACCAAGTAGGATTTGTTCTTAGAAATGTGGTTCCCCTTCATTGCATACATCAATGCAGGATCTAGCATCCACCAAGTGTGCAGTCCTACTTTTGGAAGGGTGTAATAACCAGTAAGGCTAACAGTTAAAATCTGATAATTCTGTGGCTGTAACAGATTAAAATGTATACAGCAAGTGTATGTTCAGGAGAACAGTTCTAAATTATGTGTAGAACCCATGATGAATAATGTAAAACAGGCTGTGTGAGTTATATAGGGTTGATGTTTTTCTTTTTATATCTTCATTATCTCATATTTCTAAAATAAAGTATTTGTTAAAAAGAGAATGAATAGTACCTTATAAAATAAATACAAATCTGTGTACAATTTAGAATTTAAATACCCTTTTAAATGCAAGAAGGAGTAACAAACAATGCAGAGAGTGAGGCTAAGGAAGATAAGTTTAAGTTTTATCCTAATATAATAACTTAACCATTCTATCTAGGCACATGCATTATGGGCTCAGCTAAAAATAAGAAGACACCAGAAAGGACCTTATGAGATATAAACTACCAAGATTACGAGATGACAATCTGTGGAATTAGATTATTTTATGAATCTTAATAATTTAGTAGGATGGTTGAGTTAGGAGAATATGAGATGAAAAATTATAACTGCATTTTGATATACATTAACTAGACCAAAATCCTTGTTTGAAATACAGTATTTTTAAAAGCATGGAGTGGACTTTTGTAGCTCTAAAGCCATGAAAGTGTATAATAGAACTCTGGTCATATCCTGAATGGTGAACATGACAGGATAAAAATTTTAAGAACTGGCTGGAAGAACCTCTTTAACATCATAAACTTATACATATTTATTCAGAAATGTCCTATTGTGTTTGTTGGGGCTTACTCCCTAGTAAGCATGTTTAGGGACTGCAGCCTGAATGTAACCCTTTAAAAATGGCCACAAGGAGATTCTGAAGTGCTTTAGTATGAATGCATTGCTGATTCCTAAAGCATGTCTAATTACAAATAAGCTGATTACCCAGGCCAGTTGCAAAAAGGCGATACACTGTTACCTGTGTTTATTTTCTGATTATCATTTTTTCTGTTGTGCTTACCTCAAGTTGTGCTGTGATATGTATTGTTCAGACTTTCTTGGTTGCACATGTAATGGCAAAAGCAGCATCCCGTACAAGGCAACCAAAATGATAAAGGGACTGGATTAACTCTCCTGTGAGAAAAGGTTGCAGTGCTTGGAGCTTTTTAACTTAGAAAAATGCAAATACTGGGACGGGGACATGATAGAAGTGTACAAAATTATGCATGGTATGGAGAAAATGGATAGAGAGACATTTTTCTTCCCTTCCCATAATACTAGAACCCAGGGTCATCCCATAAAGCTGCATGGTGGGAGATTCAGGACAGATTAAAGATAATACTTCTTCACACAGTGCATAGTTAATCTATGGAATTCGCTACCACAAAATATAGTGGCGGCCATCACATTGGAGGGCTTTAAAAAGGAATTAAACGAATTCATAGAAGATAAGGCTATCAATGGCTGCTAGTCCTGATGGTTATACGCTACCTCCAATATCAGAGGCAGGATGCCTATGTACACCAGTTGCTGGGGAATATGGATGGGAGGGTGCTGTTGCACTCATGTCCTGTTTGTGGGTTTCTCGTGGGCAGCTGGTTGGCCACAGTGCAAACAGAATGCTGCACTAGATAAGACTTTGGTCTGAACCAACATGACTTTTCTTATGTTCGTATGTCCTGGTTCCCCCTTTGGCCCTCCCAGATTTTCTTTCCCTTGGCCTCAGAAATGGAGTGGGGGGAGGGGTTCCTCCTCATCCTGTTCTGTCTTGTCTCTGTTCAGTGGAGTGAAGGCCTGAGCTCTCTCTCCCTCGGACTCCTGCAACCAGCAGAATCTTGCGAGAGTTTCCTGACTTCTCAAAAGATTTCCTATAGGCACGACTGCATGTTTGACTGCTGTCATGGGAATGGGGCTGCTGTAGCTCAACCAGTCACTCATGTGTGGCTCTAAAGAAATACATGGCTCCTTAAAGGGGCTGTGTGTGTATTCCTGCCACAATGTGGTGTTTTGTTTCTTGCACTGTCCAAAGCAGTGAGTAGGTGTGATGGGAAAGCAGCATCTGAATTGCCCCACATGGTGCAATCCCAAACAGTAATGCTAAAATCGCAGAGAACAAGAGAGAAATAAATCACATTTTAGTGGATGATAAAATTAGAAGTTTATGAAAAGCCTTCATAAAGAACAAGGTCTTGATCTGGTGCTGAAAAGGCATCAAAGTAGACACCAGGCAAACTTCCCTCCAAAACATTGCACAAGTGGGGGGCCACATCCAAAAAGGCCCTATCTCTAGTCACCAGCTACCTAACCTTTGAAGATGGGAGAGCCTGGAGAAAAGCCTCCGAGGAAGATCTTAATATGTAGGCAGGTTCATGTGGGAGTAGGCCCTTCAGAAAACTGAGTCCCAAAGGTAAGCACTAGCATATTGAATTGTGTTTGGAAACAGACCAGCAGCCAGCAAAACTGTTTAAGCACTGGCAAAATATATTCCCCTGGCCAGTCCTGATCAACAACTAGCAGCAATACTTTGAACTAACTCCAAGAAGTCTTCAAAGCCATCCCATGTACAGCACAATCCTGGACAATACGAGAATGTGGATAACAGTGGCCAGGCTAGAATCAGCTCCTTTGCAAACTAATTGATGTGCCTATTATCCATTGTACTTTTAGTTGTGGTCAGTATCTTCATAAGCTAAATATGATTATCATACACCATTTATTACATAGAACTTAAGGAGAGGAATAGATTGATGACAGAAGGAAAAATGCCTTCCTCTGCTGTAATTAATAATTCTCATCTTTCTCAGATTCAGCAATGCTACACACAGAGAAAGATTTAAATGAACTTCTTATCTGTAAAGAACAAGAACTGAAAGAGCTACAAGCTCGTCAAATCCATTTTCAGAAAACAACGCTGCAAGAAACTCAAAAGCAACTTCAAGAAATGAATAGGAAATTCAACAATTTAAAGGAAGATTTCACCTATAACCTTAAAGTTCTAGAGGAGAGAGATAGAGAGCTGGAGCGTTATGATACCTTGTTCACCCAGTTGAAAATGGTTGAAAATGCTAAACAGGCAGAGGTTAGTGACCTTAGAATACAGGTAGATAAGCTGCAGCAGGCACTTGCTCGGGAAACAAAAAAACAAGAGGCTCTGCAATACCAATATCAACAAAAGCTTAAAGAACACCAGTTAGAGTTGGAGCGGCTTCACAGGTAAGATAGATGTGATACTGTATAGCTATGATAGAAATTCAGCCTTCCAAACTCAGGTCTTTGGGTCTAGCAGTGCCTAAGTACTGAATAATTCACAATTAACTTCTCTTATTAGTGGCTATGTATTGGTTAAGGGGCCGCAGTGGCTTAGTGGTTAAGACGCTGAACTGCAGACTGGAAGGTCGGCAGGTCAGCAGTTCGAGACCCGAGTGCTGCGTGACGGAGTGAGCTCCCGTCTTCAGTCCCAGCCCCTGCCAACCTAGCAGTTCGAAAGCAAGAAATTGCAAGTAGATAAATAGGTACCGCTTCGGTGGGAAAGGTAACAGTGTTCCGTGCACCTCGGTGTTCAGTCATGCCGGCCAAATGACTACGGAAGCGTCTTCGGACAGTGCTTGCTCTTCGGCTTAGAAACAGGGATGAGCACCACACCCTAGAGTCGGACACGACTGGTTGGGGACACCTTTACCTTTTTACTTTTATTGGTTAAAGCACAGTGCATACCCGTTGTAGTAGATGTTTGTGGAAACTACTTTTTTAATGAACTTGTTGTTCTGCTAGTACAATCATCCTGAATGTCAAGATTCCCTTTTGTCCCTGCTGAACTTCAATAGCCAAATCAAAACACAGACAAGACGCTCCTATCCATGGCTCTTTAATCCTTTTACTTCAATGGGTCATACAGATGCAAATTGTCAGTAACTCACAGTCTGCAAAGGAAATGCCTTCAGGGAGTTCAAAGGGAAGCTACGAAGGTTGAAAGTTGCCCACTGTTTGAGAAAAGGCAGGCACACTATCCTAACTTAAGGGGTGGGGTGGGGATCTCCCTATATCTCGTGCGGTCTCTACGCATAGCTGTTTCCACCAAGCCAATTGGGTGGATTGCCTCAGCTCCACCCCTGCCATCTCTCTCTTGGCTCTGCGTCTGCGCCTGGCGTCTTAAGAATTCAGGCTGTCCAAGCCCCACCTCTTCCTGTTTGCTATCTCACAGGGGTGTGTGAAGAGAGGCCCTCTCCATCCAGCTGGACTATTGAAACCTGAGGAGTCTGTCTCTCCCTGTCTGGAAGAGTCTGGAAAAGTTCCTCCCCCACGTTTTGCAGTTCGTCTTCAGAATCTGACCTATTCTGCCACTGCCAATGCTCACAGGCACCCGTGACACTGAAACTTTCCCCCGCACTTTACAGTATGTGTAATATAATACATATTATATACATCAGTCAATAAGACATCTCTACTCTGAATCACTTAAATAAGATATAAACATTTTCACACTTACTTGTATATACGTTATATGTTTCTTATGCAAAATCCAAAGGTACCAATATACAATTTTCTCTTCCCTATATATCCATAAATTTTATAACCAACTAGATCAAGTTACTGAAAAACAAAATTTAATATTTGGATATATTGTTTTACGTCTTCAGAAATTAATAAAGCATGTCCAATTTTTAACAAATGTATCCCCTCTTTGTCTTTTTTCAGCAGTTCTAATATAATATGTTAATTTTGCTATCATAGCAAAGTCCTATATTTTCTCCAACCACTCATCCCTGATGGTGTTACGTCCTCTCCACGGTTTTGTTTACAGTATTCTTGCTGCAGCTAAGATATAAGCTGTTAATTGCTCATGTTGTTGACTAACAAATCCATCCATAAAATTAAGGAGATAAAAAAGAGATCTAATGAAATTTTATAGCCTAATATTTTCTTCATATTTTAATTAATCCTTTTTTCTTTTCTTTTTTTTACCAAAGTGGATTCCCACCATAAATGATAAAAAATCTCCTATTTGTTCCAACAATTAATTGGATAAATCTTGTTTATGTTATTTATTTTAACTGGTGTCTTACCACCTCGTTATCACCTTATATAGATTTTCTCTAATTGATGTTTAATGAACAATTATAGCCCCTACTCCAGAGGTTTTCCCATATTTCCATTGGAATATGCTTTCCAATACTTTGTACCCGTTTAACCATATAATCTTTAATTTGTTCTGTTTCTGTTTCATATTTTAAGAGTAATTTATAGCTTTTAGATACTAAATGTTCTTTATGTCATTATCAGATAATTGATCGAATCTGGAAAAATGTAAAACATTGGGAGGACACACACCATTTAATATCCTTTTTATTCCTGAGTATAATATTGTATTATTCTGCTCCAAAAAATCCCTATACCTAAAAAGGTAATTTTCCTTCCAGATTTTATAATTTGAGCTTGCTCCTGCTTCTAGTTTTTCTATCACTGTATTTCGACAGAGATACAGGAGGGCTTAACAAATTTTTATATTGATCCTGCACTCTTAATAAGTTTGAAATTAACATTTTTTTGCATCAATTGTTCTATAGGTATTATTTCCACACAATGTTTCAGGCAGAGGAGCCTTTATCAGAGCTCTTTCAAATACGGATATAAAAGAATTAGGTTGTAATAACCAATGTACAATCCAATTAATATAACTTGTAATATAATACAGTTCCAAATTTGGAACTGATTGTCCCCCCTCTTTTTTTCATCATATAATATCAGAGCTTTTATTCTGGATTTTTCCCCATTCCATATTAATTTCAAGAAAAGTTGTTGCCATTAACTAATCTGTTTCACTGAAATTCCAATTGGGAGATATTGAACAAGAAATTAATTTTGGGTAATATCATCATCTTTATTGTAGTAATCCTTCCTGAAAATGACAGGTATAATTTCTCCCATTGTTTGATTAGTAAAGGACCTTCATTATATAAACATTCATAATTACTTTTATATAAATCACTTAATTTATCTGTCAATTTTATTCCAGGATACATTACTGGTTTATCATTCCAGGCATAATTACCTCTTTCATGATTTTTTTAACATATTAGTTATGTTAATTCCAATAATTTCTGTTTTCCCTTTATTTTGTTTATATCCTACTAATGTTCCAAATTCCTTTATTAACTGTTCCGTTTCATGAAAAGATTGCCTAGTTTTTGTGATGGTTAAAATGATATCATCTACATAGATTTTTATTTTTTCTGTATAGTTTCCTATTTTTATTCTGCAAATGTTTGCATTTTCTCTGAAATGTATTGATAAAGTTTCTAAGGCCAGTAAACAAATAGTAATGCAGATAATGTGCATCCCTGCCTTCCTTTTTTAGTTAATTCAAATACTTGTGATAATATCCCATGTGTATGCAGTCTTGGTTTAGGGTTTAACTAGATGGCCTGTACCCATTTATTTGTCAGGGATGTTTCTGAGTGCAGGGAGTGGGATAGCAGTTTAGATTCTGAAGGAGAACCGCCAGACATGGGGGAGGTGTTTTCCCAGGCTAGTCCAGACATCACTGGGCCAGCTTCTCAGGTTACAAACGTCCAGTTGGCTGAGGATGAGGGTCCCTCTTCAACCCCCGTGAGAGATAGCGAACAGAAGGAGGTGGTGTTTGGGGAGTCTGATCTAATAGACACCAGACGCAAGTGTAGAGCAAAGAGAGATAAGGCATTGGCGGAACTTAGACTGTCTACCCAATTGGCCTTGCGTGAAAAGCTGCACTCAGAGGCCTCATGAGAGAGAGGGACCTCCCCCCTTAAGTTAGGCTAGTGAGACCTCCTTCCTCTTCAAACAGCGGGTAACTCTTGTAACTTCCTTTTGAAAACCCTGAAGCCATTCCTTTGTAGACTGAGAGTCACTGAGAATTTGCATCTGTATGACCCTGTGAAGTAATGGATTAAAAGCTGTAGACTGAAGCCTCTTGTCTGTGTTTGTTTTCGGTGTTGAAATAAAGTGGGGGCTAAAGGAATCCCGACATTGTTAAACTTTGGTCCAAAATTAAAGGCATTCAGAACTTCAAATAAAAATGTCCATTTAATGTTGTCAAAAGCTTTTTCTGCATCTAAAAACAACAATAAGGATTCTTCTCTTAGTCCATATGCAAAATCTATAGTATGTAGGATTTTCCTCACATTATCCCTCATTCTTTTTGTTCAAAGAAACCAAGTTTGGTCTTGGTGTATATACTTATATAGTATTCTAATGCTTTGCTAAAATGCTAGTAAAGATTTTATAATCTTTCCATCACTGCTGCAAGGAGAGGAAGCCCTTCAGTGTTGCAAGGCGGGTGTGATCTGGTGCTGCTGCCTTGCTGGAGCTCTACCTCCACCTGGGGGACTTCCACTCTGCCTCTTGCAGACCTAGGTCCAGCCAAGCACCACCCCACTCCCAGCTGCAACAGCTGTGGGAGCAAGGGCATAAAACCTAGGTCCTGGTGGGGGTGGGACTGCTGCTGACGGGTGTCGCTGCCAAAGGGGGTGACACCAAAGGGGGTCGCCCCTTTGGGGGAGCCACTTTGAGGTAACATGAGGATGAGGGCCTGTCCCCCTGCTTGAAAGGAGGGAAGGGGATTGTTTGCCTCAATGTGGCCTTGCACTAGACATGTGTTTTTTAAAGAAGTGGGGAGGTGTTGGGAGCCAGGGAATGGCCATTACGTTTCTACAGGGCGGAGGGAGATATGGAGGGGGAAGGCAGTCACATTCTAAAGGCAAACTGTGTAACAATAGGGTGTTGACTGTCCCTAAATTGTCCCTGAACTCAAATAACCTGGATGGCCCTGGCAACAGGCCCCCTGGGTTGAAACTGCTGCTGCTGAATGCCAGGTCAGTGAATGGTAAAACAACTGCTATCCAGGACATGGTCCTGCATGAGCCTGACCTGGCTTGTATTACAGAGACCTGGTTGGATGAAGCTGGGGGAGTTAACCTCTCTCAGCTCTGCCCTCCAGGGTTCTCTGTCCAGCAGCAGGCAAGACCTGGCAGGTGGGGAGGTGGAGCGTCACTGGTCTTGGGATTCTACCCACCTGACCAAGTGCCCTATTCCACAGTCTGCTGGGTTCGAGTGTGTGTATTTGAAGGTGGGTGCCCAGGACAGAATAGGGATTCTGTTGTTGTACCATCCAGCCCGCTGCTCAACAGTCTCCCTTCCTGAGCTAGCTGGGGTAGTCTTGGTGTTGGTGTTGGAGACCCCTCAGCTTGTTGTGCTGGGGGAGTTCAGCATCCATGTCAGGAGTGGCTCAGGACTTCATGTCCACCGTGACAACCATGGGTCTGTCCCAAAAGGTATCTGGCCCCACCCATGTTGCTGGGCACACTCTGGACCTAATTTTCTGTGATCTGAAACTGGAGGAACTCTCTATAGTTCCATTGTCATGGGCAGATCACTACCTGGTAGGGTTTAGACTTGCTGGCACTTGGAACCTCTGCAGGGGTGGAGGGCCAATTAAGATGGTCCGCCCCAGGAGGCTGATGGATCCGAATGATTTTCTGACGGCTCTTGGGGATTTTCCTGTTGCCTCGGCAGGTGATTCTGTCAAAGCCCAGGCTGATCTCTGGAATGGAGAAATGACCAGGGCTGTGGACACAATCGCTCCTGAGTGTCCTCTCTCACAAAGTGGAGCCACACCAGCACTCTGGTTTTCTAGGGAGCTGGTGGCGATGAAACAAGTGAGAAGACGACTAGAACGACGTTGGCAGAAAACTTGGAGTGAATCCGATCGAACACAGGCTAGAGCCTATTTGAAGGCCTACTCTGTGGCAATATGGGCAGCAAAGAAAATATTTTTTTCTGCCACTATTGCATCTGCAAAGAGCTGCCCAGCAGAGCTATTCCAAGTGGTCAGGGTTTTTTTTATATGCTAGCCTGCAAGAGGATAATTTAAACCTCTCTACAGCCCACTGTGAACAATTTGCTCAGCGCTTTGCAGACAAAATTGCTCGGATCTGCTCTGACTTGGATGCTATAGTTGATACAGACTCAGTGGATGTAACTGTGGCCCCTGCTTGTCCAGCGTTGTTGGATACTTTTAAATTTGTACAGCCTGAGGATGTGGACAGGATCCTAGGACAGGTGAGAGCCACCACGTGTGTTCTAGATCCTTGCCCTTCCTGACTCATAAAAGCAGCCAGAGGTGGACTGGCCAAGTGGGTAAGGGGAGTGGTTAATGCCTCCCTTAGGTAAGGCAGAGTTCCAGCCTGCCTGAAGGAGGTGGTGGTGAGACCTTTGTTTAAAAAGCCCTCCCTGAACCCCACCATATTGGATAATTATCAGCCAGTCACCAGTATTTCATTTCTGGGCAAAATATTGGAGTGTGTGGTGGCCTCCCGACTCCAGGGATTCCTGGATGAGACAGATTATCTAGATCCATTTCAATCTGGCTTCAGACCCGGTTATGGGACAGAAACAGCTTTGGTCGCCTTGGTGGATGATCTAGACTGGGAACTAGTCGGGGAGTATGTCCCTGTTTGTTCTGCTGGACCTCTCAGTGGCTTTCAGTACCATCGACCATGGTATCCTTCTGGGCCGCCTTGCTGGGATGGGAGTTGGAGGCACTGTTTTACAGTGGCTCTGTTCCTTCGTGGAGGGCCAGACCCAGGAGGTGGTGCTGGGGGACTTCTGTTCAACTCCCTGGCCATTGGCTTGTGGAGTTCCTCAGGGTTCTGTTTTGTGCCCCATGCTATTTAACATATACATGAAATCACTGGGAGAGGTTGTCCGGAGTTTTGGGGTTTGGTGCCACCAGTATGCTGATGACACCCAACTCTACTTTTCTTTTCCATCTAATTCCAAGGAAGCTGTTGGGGTGCTGAACCAGTGTCTGTCAGCAGTAATGGACTGGATGAGGGCAAACAAATTGAAGCTTAATGCAGACAAGACAGAGGTGCTCCTGGTCAGTCAAAAGGTAGATCAAGGAATAGTGATTCAACTTGTGCTGGATGGGGATACACTCCCCCTGAAGACAAGTTCGCAGCTTGAGTGTACTTCTGGATTCAGCCCTGAGCTTGGATGCCCAGGTTTCAGTGGTGGCCAGGAGTGCATTTGCACAGTTAAAGTTAGTGTGCCAGCTGCACCCATTCCTTGAGATGTCTGACTTGGCCACAGTAACACATGCTTTAGTTACATCCTGTTTGGATTACTATAATGCACTCTACGTGGGGCTGCCTCTGAAGAGTGTTCAGAAACTTCAGCACATTCAAAGGGGTTGCTAGACTGCTGACTGGGGATGGCTACAGGAAGCATACAACACCCTTGCTAAAACTGGCTCCCAGTCTATTTCACTGGCTCCCAGTCTATTTCCGGGCACAATTCAGAGTGCTGGTCATGTCCTATAAAGCCCTATACGGCTTGGGTCCAGGTTATCTGAAAGACTGTATTTTCCCCTATGAGCCTACTCATGCCCTGAGATCTTCAGGGGAGGCCCTTCTTGCCATCCTGCCACCATCACAGGCACATCTGGTGGGAACACAGGAGAGGGCCTTCTCAGTGGCTGCCCCAAGGCTCTGGAACTCCCTTCCCAGGGAGGCGAGAGTGGCAGCCTCCTTGATATGCTTTCACAGGCATGTAAAACCCTTTTTGTTCCAGCAGGCCTTTGGGGATAGCGAGTCTGGACCTATGAGAATATGACGGATGGATACTATATTTCTTGTTTTTTAATGTTTTGATCTTTTATATAGTTTTAATATTATTGATGTTTTAATTATATTTTAAACTTTTGTATACTTCTATTATACTTCCATTTATAGGTTTTAATTGTACAAGTTTTAATGTTGTAAAGCCGCCTTGAGTCCCAGTAGTGGGGAAAAGGCGGGATATAAATATAAATATAATAATAGTATCATCATGTAGAAGGGATATTGGTCTATAAGAGGTTACTGTCATGGGATCTTTAGCTTCTTTATGAATTACAACATGAATATACCCCTATGATAGGAAGAGAATTCATATTTTAAGAAAATATTTTCTCCCAAATATGACTGGTTGCGATCTGATTAAAAATAGTGCATGACAGAAGTACACCCTGCTTTCAGCGCATCTGTTATTTCACAGTGGAAAGGGGCAACTGCAAAATAAGGAAGCAACATGCAATTCCATTGGTCCCCACCACCCTCATCATACCAGATTGCAAATGCAAGGCACTGTGTGCCTCCCACTGCCAACCTGGCATGGGGAAGGGTAGTGGGGGCAAACCCACCCCCAGAGTAGGGGTTAGAAGTAGCCTGTGGGCTGCCAATTGGCCATCCCTGTACTAGTGTCTTTTTTGTCAGATACATTAAAGCCCTATTCAGGTGTTCAGAAATACAAAACATGGAGGGGAGAAAGGGACATGCGCCCCCCCCACCTCCCCGTGTTGATGGGGAAGAACTGAAGAGAGGCTGTAATGGAATTCAGGTGGTTATAGGGCTCCATGCAATCAGGAACCCTGGCTGAGCAGTGTTCCTGATCATGTGGAGGGGGTTAGGGTGGAGGGGGCAGGGGCGGAGTGTGTCCCCCCATCTCCCCTCCATGCTTTATATTTCCAAACATCTGAATAGGGCTTATGTTTATCCTCATTTGGCTGCTGCTCTGAATGGATCATTCTGTTTTTATCGTGCATAATTTGGCTCTGCGTAGAAAAGTGATTGACAGATGGCTAGGCTACCCTTTGTGTTTCATGGTTGTTTGTTCTCCTGTTTACAAACTTCCCCCCCTCTGTACCATTCTATGTATATGTACTTGCCAAGGGATGATAACATTTCATGCATGTTACAGAATTGGCTTGAGTCCACAAATGCTTATGCCACAACAGATGTATTTGAAATGCCACAGGCCTATTTGTTAGTTTCACTTCAGATAAGACTTAGAGGCTATTGTTATCAGAGCAACTGAATCAAATGCCAGCACTCTCCATTTTCCTACTGCAGTTGTGCATTGGCTTTGTGCCTATATGCAGCTGTCATAAATCATTCTGTGCTAAAGATCAGAGCCAGAGGATAGCCATGGCACACATACCCTTGTGATTCTGTAGTTTGCATGCCTACAGTGGGTGTTGGGCCCTCCTTAGCTACAAGAGTCCCAGTTTGCAAGGTATGAAATACCTTGTGACTTTTCCTTGTGCTTCCTGTTGCATTGTGGCGGGAATCAATGTATGAATATACAGTATGTATATGATACATTTTACTACATAATACTTGCTTATACTGGTTAATATTACTTAATGGTCAAATGACCTAGGTTGCTGCTTATGTCTTCCTCTTCTTATTTCAGACAAATTAATTTGTACAAACACATCTAGTGCAAGAGGAACGTATTTGAATTACAACTGCAGTTAGGATAAGGTGATTCTGATTCAAGAGAGCAAAAATAGAAATTAGTTTTTGTTCAAGCACATACAGTGCATATTGATCCCCAAAGGAATTGTTTGCTGGGTTTGAAAGTACCTTCAAACTACAATCATTTATTAAATGATTTAATTATGTCTGTAAGTTCTTTGAAACAGGATAACGTTTATTACAAGTTACAATTTTCAAACCATGTTTTTGTAGATGAAATGAATGTGATGTCATTAGTTTTTCATTTTATGTAGTTTAGGCTGCAATCCTATACACAATCCTATGGATCTCAGTGGCCCATTGAGTTCAATTGCAATTACTTTTGACTAGGTATGTGCAGGTTACACTCTTTAACAGTGCAATCCTATGCATGTCTACTGAGATGTAAGCTCCACTGAGTTCTAAATGTGTATAGGATTGCACTCTAAATTATTTACATGTTTTAAACATTTTTTATGCATTACTGTCAGTTCACTGTTCATTTTTTTAAATAGTAATTTTCTTGGTTTTGTAGTTCTAAGGACTCTGATATCAATCGCCATTATGAGGAATATGAGAATATGAAACATCAACTGGAGAGAAAACTCCAGGAAGTAGAAGGTGAACTTGCTTTGCAAAGACAGGTACAGAAAGTTTGATAAACCAATTATGTAGGAAATATTTTCCATTTCCCTTTCTTACATACAAAAACAAAGAGTTCATTACACTTCAGTAGTCTTATGTCAGGAGCGAGAAACACATGGGCCACATGTGGGCCCCATACCCCTGCACTGCTAAATTTGGTGGTGAGGGGGAAAATTGGCACTTTTATCTCTATGGAGTGCTAGAAAGATCACATACATCTTGGGAACAAGCTAAATGTGGCCCTTTTAATGCACTATATTGGTTTGCCACCAAATTTCAGTGATGTTGCCCACCCCTCCTCTAAGCATTCACCCCACCTCACCCCAACATGAGTCATGTTTATGGTGTTTTTTTCCTAGCTCTAACGTTACAATTAATGTACAATTAGCAATGGGCAGTGCTGAAATTGGGTTGTCATTCTACATATTAGGTAATACTTATGTTATTGCTTTTCTTTCCACCTTGGCAGTCTCCTCTTGAGAAAAATTGGTAGGATTGTGTCTAGTAAAATGAGATGGTGTAAAATTCTTTCCACAGGGGTACAGCCAGTACACTGTGCTAAATCCACCAACCTTGAAATTTCAGGAAGGTCAGACAATAAATCAAGAGCAGTTGTAAAGGCTAAATAAACACTCTGGTCTTTGCCAGCAGTCACTACTTCTCTGATTTCAGGTTTCTCTCCCTTCCAGCTTTGCATATAACATTTAAAGGGCTGTCAACTGATTTACAATATACCGGGCAGAATCCAACAGGGTGCTTCACACCCCACCAGTTTTCTTCTGCCGTGCCAATTTTGTTGTGCAAGTGGCCCCCATTACTTGTGCAATGGCAATTTAGTGCTTCCGGGGCAATCCGAAACAACGGGAAATTCACTTTTCTGGAAGGAGGCAGGTCAGCAGAGTTTGCATAAGGGAGCCCTGCCAACCTGACTCCTTTCAGAAATGAGCATTCTACTCATTTTGGGGCTTCCCCTAGGAAGCGCAAAATCTCCCTTGCACAATGGAATTGGTGGGACCCACTGCTTGCGGAAGGGAATCAGCAGGATGGAAAGGAATTGTTGGGGGCCCCATTAGATTCTGCCCTTTGATTATTTATGTATTTGTTTAAAAGTTATATACTGCCCTATATCATTTGATTTCAGGGAAGTTTACAGTCATGAATTAAATTCTCAGTATTGCCAAATTCTAAGTCTTTTTGAGATAGTGAAAAATGAAGCAATTTAATAATATCTCTCAACGGAAAGGTGATAATATTATTGACTGATTTCATTAGAGTCACAATAATGATAGGAAAAAAATGAAAACTAAACATGGGGGAATAATAATATCACAAAGAAAACAATGAGGGCACAAGTACAGCAGTAGAAGTAATAAAGTTTCATGAGGTAGAAGAAGTAGTTAGGATTATACTGGAACAACTGTGAAATTATGCAAGGGTAGAACATCTGATGCTCATTGGAAGGACAGATACTGAAGCTGAAGCTCAAATATTTTGGCCACCTAATGCGAAGAGAAAACTCACTGGAAAAGACCCTGATGCTGGGAAAGATTGAAGGCAAAAGGAGAAGGGGACGGCAGAGGATGAGATGGCTAGATAGCATCACCGATGCAATGAATATGAACTTGAGCACACTCCAGGAGAGAGTGGAGGACAGGAAGGCCTGGCATGCTATGGTCCATGGGGTCACGGAGAGTCGGACATGACTTAACGACTGAACAACAACAACAACAACAAGAACATCTGACCAAAATAACTTATGAGGTTTAGCAATATTTTCTTTTTCATGTCCTATTACAGTAACACTTTAGAACCAAAACAGCTGCAAAAAATAAATCTCAGCTCATAGCCTCCTCGATTACAATTGGTCCCATTAATTAATCCACTAAAGCTGTAGTTAATGATTTAATCTAATAAATACTTGTAGCTCTAATTTACACAAATCTCTCTCTTTTCATGTTGTTAATATGTGCCAAAAGGAAACTATTTATTATATTTTGAAAATTCCTTCTCTTACTATTTGTGGATCCTAGATGTCCTGTTTCCATTTTATTATAAATGTGAGATTACACTACTGCATACAATCCCATGTGTTCTGTTTCAGGAACTTCTAGTGGAATTTGATGCAGAGATGAAAAAGAGGGAACATGAGTTTCGACAGAAAGCAGATGAAATGAGCAATGTGGTTCTATCTCATGAGCTTAAGGTAATTGTGTCCTCAAAATGTTTAAAGAGAAAATCAGCCACTTTGCTATTTCTCCTTCTTTGTTTATTCTGCGATACATACATAATCCAGTTCTACCTATTTCCATGATCAATGCAACTGATGGCCAGCCAGCCTTTCCATGGAGCAATATGAAGTGAACTGTTCAGTGGGCAGATTCCTGAGAGGACACTATTTAACTGCATTGATCCTCCATGTGTCTGTCATTAAATAAATGAACTCCATTTCAAATAGGCTGGAGGGGGGAAAGGATGCATCATTTTAATTTTCTACCTTAGGTGAAAAAATGAATGAGTTGCTTCTGAGTTGAGGAAGATGCTTTTATTAACTGTTTATTGAAAAGATTTTTGAACATATACAAAATATCAAATGTGTCCACTTCCACAGCATTTTATTTATTTATTATAGTTTTATATCTTTTAATATACTAAAATTGGCTAGTAAAGCCTCCTCACAAGATCTCAGGGGTTGACTGGGTATATACAGGGGAAGGCAGTCAGCTAGATATCCTGGTCTTGAGCCATTTAGGGCTTTGCATGTCAACAACAAAACCTCGAACATGACTCAGTAGCTAATAGGCATGCAGTCTGCATGTTCCCTTTCTCCATCAAAAATTATAATACAAATGTTACAGCAAATTAACAGTGCAATTCTAAGCTTGTTTACTCAAAATAAGCCCCATAGAGTTCAGTGGATTTTAAGTCCATTTAACTATGCTTAGGGTTGCAGTCTAATTCAATAACATATAGAAAACACTCACATACACATAAGTTGGTGGGGGAAAGAGATGCATAAGGAGATGTGCTGTCCTGTGTAGAGTCTAAAGATGGCTTAGTCTTGAAGATACCTTCATAGGCCTCCAAATATTGGAAACATTTCTGCGGGGAAGTGAAGATGCTAATAATGTGTGCATTCATTCATTCTGACCTTGTGGGCCAGTTAGAAATAAGGAGGTCAGTGCAGATATGCCAAACCATGATTTACACTAATCATAGCCTAGAAGCTAAATCATAGTTTAAACTTCCAAATATGAAGATAAGTCCTAGTTCAGAGATGCTTATCTGTTTCCATTTTCCATTTGCTCAGCACTTTGGTCTCTAGGTGCTGTGGCCTTGGAGACAGAACACTAACCATAACTATGGATTGCCAATTCAGGCATCATACCCAATAATAGTTAGCAGAAACCATAATTTGCAAACCTAGTTCAAACCATGGTTTCTGAGTATGATGTGCCAGCTCTCATAAAACATCATTTGTCAGTTTTAGAGAATAATCCTGTGGCCCCATGACAGCATCTGAGGGGGCCATAGGATGCTGCAGGTCTTTCTTCTGAGGCCAGAGTTCCAACCTCAAAGGAGATCTGATCATTGATCTCTCCACCCCACCGCTGCTGCAGAAAGCTCCATGGCAGCTCCCCTCTCGAGGCATGAGCTCCAACCTCTGGAAGAGGACAGAGGAGGAGGGTGTGCTGGTGGGCAGGGCAGGGAGAGGAGAGGCTGTGGATCCATCTCATCCACAGGCCTTTCAGCTCCTGCCCCTGTCCCAAACAAGGTAGGTGAGTTAGATTAAAATTATGATTGGCTTATCAAGTCTTGCAGAAAAGTTAAACATTTGGTTTTTAAACCATTTCTTTTCATTTTTCCAGTTGTGTCCCAACAGTTGGATAATTTTGGTATTTGAAATGGTGACTTCCTTAAACTTGTTTTCCAGCGCAATAAAATAACATTTTAAAACATACATACATACATACGCACGTATAAAAGCAAAAATAGAATAAAAATGGAATGGAAAATTATAGCTCTATTTAAAATCTCTTTAGGAAAAAAGATGTGTGTGCTTTGTGTTCATAAAGGAATGTTGCCTGGGAAATTAACTTTGTGACAAAGATAGCAATCTTTTTGTCTAATTTCTGGCTTGATGGGAGAAGGAATGAATAGATTGTGTGTTCTGTTCTTCTCCTTTTGAAGGTTAAGTTGTTGACCAAGGAACTGGAGGCTTTAAAAGAAGCTGAGATGAAAGTGGCAGAATCATTGAAAGTGGCAGAAGCAACTAATTTAGAGCTGGAGAAAGAAGTCAGATGCAAGGATTGGGAAATAAAGGATTTTGCAGCCGTGAAAGATGTTCAGTACTGTACCATTCCACTGAGGATTAAGTCTCCTTTTATTTCACCTCTCCTTTCTTATTCCCAGTATATTCTTAATCCAAGTTTGTTTCATGTCTATGAGAGGAAAGCATGTGCTTTGAGGGCCACATCTAGTATACCAGTGGCTTACTTCATAATTCTTACATTGCAACTTAATGTAGCTCAAAGTTACACAGTGTTGATTTCCAGAGCTGGTGCTTGTCTATTTTGTTAATCTCTGCCAAATTAGATATGATCCCTGTGTTTATGTAACAATGGGTTATCCTTGTTGGATGTCAAAATACTGCCCCTAATGTGGCTGTCAGTGTGCTTTTCTTCCTCCAGTCTGTTACTAGTGTGCTCCACTTATAGACTGTCCTTTTAACAAGACATATAGTGCAATTCTGTGCATGTTTACATGTAGTTTTTGTGAACCGCCCAGAGAACTTCTTTTATGGGGCGGTATAGAAATATAATAAATGAAATGTTTACTTAGAAGTAAGCTCATTGAGTTCAATGGTAGTTATGTCCAGGCAAGCATGTATAGGATAACAGTATTATTCATCATTAGTATTTAACTCTTGCAGAGAAATGCATGAGGGGACATTTCCACTATAGTGAAGTGCAGTTGCACACATTTATATTTCAAATCTATGCAGCTGTGTATGCAAAGATCCCCCATCCCACCTATAATAGAAGCATTATCTAGGTACCAGATAAAAAATAGGTTCACCTGCATCTATGATATGATTGCCTTTTTTTGGTCTGGCTTAATGCAAAAAGGCAGCAAGGGCAAGGCAAGGTAGGGTACAAAAACAGACAATTTAGTACACATATGGCAACCACATGGCTGAATTTAGGTAATGGCATGTATCTGAATTGTGCTAATTTTAATTGGAACCATTATATCTCATCAGAAACATGCAGCTAAAATACAACATTGCAAACAATTTCCTTTCCCTATTATGCTGATTCACAGACGTTTTTAGTGTAGAATCTGAAGGCCGACTATAAGCTAAGCTGTTTTCAATTGGACACCTACCTGTGCTATACTGATAGTTCAGAAAAGCCCAGACACCATCAAATCTTGGGATTTTATTACCAATCTTGCACAGTTCTGCAATTTTAGCATCAATAGCTGTTTAATTGATTTTTAGAAAACACTCAGAGAAAAACCAGGTGGACTTGTGTGGAAATATTTGTTACGTGTCATGAATAGAATCTTAAGATCTGTAGTACTGTCCACTACTGCATCTGCTAATGCACTAACATGTAACAATAGTAGTTCATTATTATTAACATTTTTAGAGAAGCAGCCCTACAAAATATGCTTTGCTAGCGATTACCACTATTCCTTAAGACCTGTCCAGATAGCAGTTTCTCCTTCAGCAGTAGTGGTAAGGGGCAGAGAGGGATTGAGTAAAAATGAAATGAAATTGTTCATATGCAAATTGTTATTCTTTAGACTTCATCCTCTATCTGAGCAGGTTAATTTTTAAGCACTACATAACTGCATCTAATACAGTATTTTCCTCCAATATTTGCCAATGTAGGATACAGGATTTAGAAAGTAAACTTGCTTTGGTGCAACTAAACTGGAAAAAAGAAAAAGAAATATTTGAGAGAAAGTGAGTTCTTCTGATAGATGACATGGCATTTAAAATGTATTATGCTTATTGAGAGTATTATGGCACAATCCTATGCATGTTTAGACAGAAACAATTCCTACAACTTCCAGCATTCCCCAGTCAATTTTTCTCTGTCTAAACAGGCATAGGATCGCACCCTTAATTTCATAAAATGCTGCGGATTGCTGCAGATATTTTGGTGTTGCTGAAACTTTTTTTTCTGTTCTTGCTGCATTAACATGTTAAACTTTTAAGGGTGATGTACGTTGTTTTGCATGTCAGCATAAATGTGTGACGTGGCCCTTACATAGACTGTGGATTGAGTGTTGTTATCTGCTTCCTGCCTTGCTTTATGCAGTCCCATCTTTTTCTGTTTAGGCAAATAGGTGTTCCAGATTTATGGCCCTTTTCTCTCTAGTCCACTTTTAAACACACTGACCTGGTTCATATGATCACCACGGCTTAAACATGGTAGCTTGTTTAAACCATGGTGCATGCTGGGCACCATTAGCTTAATTACCCACCCAGGCGTGTTTGTTGTGTTGTCTGAAGCTGGTTATTATGGCTTGTGGGAGGGGGAAACAACTCTCAAATAACCCAACAACAGGCCATCGGTTATTTGAGGGCTGTTTCCCCCTCCAACAAGCCATGCTGCCTGGGTTCGGATGACACGATAAGCTGCACCCCGGTGGGTAATTAGGCAAATGGTGTCCAGAATGCGCCAGCACATGCTGCGGCTTAAACAAGTCACCATAGCTTGTTCAAGCTGTTGTGATCATGCAAACTGGGCCGTTGATAAGAATCCAAAAAACTGTGGGATTAGTTCTTTGTGCTCAGCATGTCTTTGAACTTGTGTTTCAATAAATACTTTTTAAGCTTGAGCTGTTTCTGCTTTGGCATGAGGGTCATATCAGAGAAAAGTTATACTGGGTGCATGCAGCCCCTGTTGTGTGCTTAAAGAAGTTCTTTGTGACTGTGCCATTCCCCTCTTTTTAGTCTTCAGATAGTGAAGATTTGGAAAAGGGGAGGGGATAGTTTAGCTTGCAGTTGGGAGTCTTGAGCCATGTAGTAGGATTGTTCCTGGGATAGCCCATCCCTGCTTTTGATCACATCAGCAGTACACAATTGCCATTTCCTGAGAAACTGAAGATCAAAATAACCATGTAGGAGAAAATAGGAACGACACAAAATGATGTTCACCAAGAAAATCAAATAGCATAAGAAGCTTCTAAAAATGCACATAGTTCAAAACTCTCAGTCTGTACAAGCTTTTATAGAGATAGCTGTCAGGAAAACAGAAACTTCATATCTGGTTGGTTTGTTTTTTAAATTTTAATTAACTTTGGTAGATTTACCATATGAAACCATCTATTGTGAAGCTTTGTTGAGCACATTTTTGTAATCCCATTTAGCTATGTTGAAAAAACTCAATTTGGGGATCCAGTTAAGTATATGAGCTAAATACAAATTATTGCTGGATGATGGCATTGATAGTGGCTGCTGCTGGGATGAGGGCAAATACCAACAGTGAGCACTGATTTAATGTGATTGGGAAAAAGACCCCTAGTCAGGCTAGCCAGCATTTAAGGGCTCCCAGGGGCACGAAATTCAAATTTTCAACAGAACTGCTGGCTGGGCTGGCAGTTTTTTTGACATGCACACCTCCAGTTTTGTGAGCACCTAGGGAAAACACAACACACTGGCTTTCCTCTGTTGGGTTTGCATATAGGATAACCAGATGCAAAAGAGGACAGGGCTCCTGCACCTTTAACAGTTGTGTAGAAGAGGAAATTGCTGTAGGTGTAGCTTGCATGAAATTCCCTCTTCTACACAACTGTTAAAGGTGCAGGAGCCCTTTGGACAGTAAATCTCAGTACCCAAGTGTGAGATTTTCAGAGCTGTTTTTGGAAGGGAGAGTGATTAAAGCAGGCCCAAAGCACATGTAAAATGGAGAGGTTTTGATGCATGTACAATAAATCATGTCTTTTTGTTTCATGGATTTTTTTCAACAGGGTGGAATTTGCAGCTCCTGAAAGAGTGAATAGCCTTTTTAATTTTAATTTTTTTTTTAGACACGCAGCAATAGATCACCTTGCCAGGGAAAAGGATGCAATACTTGCTTCAGTGAAAGACTCCCATGGTGAACAAATACATAAATGGGAAAATCAAATCCGAGAACTGCAGGTAAATAAGGAAACTTTGGAAATGGAACTACATCAGGCTGAGTGGAGGCATATGGATTACTTGAGAGAGAAAGAGGCTATCATTGAAAAGTAAGTGTGCCTTGATTTGTTTTGGGCTCGGTGCTTCTATGATGCATTAGCCTCTTTTTTTCGGTATCCATGTGGGGATATCATCCACTTGTATGCACTGAAACACACACACACATTTATTTTCAGATTCTGATAACATGTCAAGAGAAAGCAGCCTCATCTCTGTATAGGGATAATGTTGTAATTTGCCAGGTAAATACACATACAAACAGTATTTGTAAATATTTGGGGCAAAAATCAGATTTTGACAGCAGTGAAGCAAAAAAAAAGAAAGAAATGTAAACTGGATTCATAGAAAGTAATACGGAATCTTTTAAACAGCTTCTCTGGTGAAGAACTCAAGTTAAATATAGCAGGAATCTTGATATTTTTTGCTGAGATATATCTAGTTAGGGTATCATGCAGAAGGGTGTGTGTGTGTATGTGTCCCAGGGCATAATGCACACAGTTGGTGCAGTCTTCACATCATCCCAAGATCTGTCCCAGGTAGGCATTTTATTTCCAGCTTTCTGTGTAGGAAAGTTGGCATTTTGTTCAAAGAGGGTGCTATCTTTCCTACAGTGTCCCTCAGGATGAGTAAACAGAGACACCGTCCCTCTTCCATTCAGCAGCCCATTGCCACGCCTATTCATGAGGTGTGGCAAGTGGTGAGCTACAGTGCTTACTCCAGAACAGCTGTGGCACAATGCCACTGTACCACCTTTAAAAATGTTGTTACGCCTGAATATGTGCCCAGCTCTTTGTAGAGTTATCTACAGCACATATGTGAAGAACAGTTCTGAAACAAACAAGGACAAATGCAGGCAATGTGAAACAATGGCAAATGCAAGAAGTGAATATGAACATACTCTTAGAGTTTGTGAATTTCTATATGGTAGATTTTGTAATAATCTCCCAGAGCATTCTTATGGAAAGGGCAGAACTATATGTATAAGAAAGTATTATAAATAATGAAGGAAGTCCTGTCTAATTTTAGGAATCAATTACAATTGTATGATGGACAGCTTTGAAAGTTCCCTACCAAACAGTACGATAATAGTAATAAGATGAGTAAGACTTATTATTTTATTTATTTTATTTAAAACATTTCTATCCTGCCCTATATCATTAAGATCTCAGGGCGGTATACAGATAAAATCAATGTAAACAATATAAAAGAATAAATAATTTAACACCTAAAAACATATTAAACTATTAAACAAACTAAAACCAGTTAAAATCTAAAACAATAAAACAGTTAAAACAATGTGCTAGGGAATTCATTTAGCCCTCAAAGGCTTTGGTAAAAAGCCACATTTTTACTTGGCGCCGAAATGAGACCAATGTCTGCGCCAATCTGGCCTCCCAAGGGAGGGCATTCCACAACCGGGGTGCCACAGCAGAGAAGGCCCTCTCCCACGTCCCACCATACTGTATGTCTCGTACTGGTGGGATTCAGAGGAGGTCCCCTCCAATAGATCTCAGTTCACGGGCAGGCATATATAGGGAGAGGCGCTCTCTCAAATATCGAGGCCCCAAGCCACTTAGGGCTTTAAATGTGATCACCAAAACCTTGAATTCCGACTGGAAACGTATTGGCAGCCAGTGTAATTCCTTTAAAACTGGTGTTATGTGGTTTTTATGAGGTGTTCCAGTCAGCAATCTAGCTGCTGCATTTTGCACTGGCTGCAACTTCCGAGGCGTCTTCAAGGGCATCCTCATGTAAAGCGCATTGCAATAGTTTAATCGGGAAGTTAACAGTGCATGTACTACTGTGGCTAGGTTATCTCTCTCCAAGAAAGGCCGTAGCTGGCAGATCAGCGGAAGCTGGCCCCAAGTACTTCAAGCCACAGAGTCCACCTGGGGCTCCAGTGACAGGGATGGATCTAGGAGTACTCCCAAACTATGCACCTGCTCCGTCAAGGGGAGTGCAACCCCATCCAGGACAGGTCACTTACCCAATTCCTGGACTCTGGAACCACCAATCCACAGAGCTTCTGTCTTGTCAGGATTTAGCTTCAATTTACTGGCCCTCATCCAGCCCATTATAGCCTCCAGGCACTGGTCCAGCACCTTCACCACCTCAGCTGACTCAGACAACAAGGAGAAATAGAGCTGAGTCTCATCAGCGTACTGGTGACACCCCACCCCCAAACTCCTAATGACCTCTCCCAACGGCTTCATATAGATGTTGAACAGCATGGGGGAATAGAATAGAACCCTGTGGCACCCCACAGCTTAATAGCCATGGGGTAGAACAGGAATCCCCCAATACCACTCTCTGGAATCGGCCCTGCAGGTAGGAGCAGAACCACTGTAGCACAGTGCCCGCAACTCCCATCCTGCAGAGCCGATCCAGTAAGACATCATGATCAATGGTGTCAAAAGTCACTGAGAGATCCAGGAAGATCAACAGGGTAGCACTCCCCTTGTCTTTCACCCGGAGTAGGTCGTCAGTCAGAGCAACCAAGGCCGTTTCAGTGCTGTACCCTGGCCTGAAACAAGACTGAAATGGGTCCAGATAATCAGTTTCCTCCAAGAATGTCTGAAGCTGCCCAGCCACCACATGCTCAAGCACCTTGCCCCAAAAGGGGATATTGGCAATGAGGCGATAGTTCTCACACACCTCTGGGTCCTGGGAGGGCCTCTTCAGGAGAGAATGCACTACAGCTTCTTTTAAGGCAGCAGGATCCACCCCCTGACAGAGCGAAGCATTTACCACTCCCTGGACCCACCCAGGCAATCCACCCTTGCTAGATTGTATAAGCCAAGATGGGCAAGGGTCAAGCTTACATGTGGTGGGCCGGACTGATTCAAGCGTCTTGTCCACATCATCAGGCTGCAACAACTGCAACTGATCCCAGGAAACACAACCAGACGGAACACTGGACACCTCCCCAGACTCTGCAATAACTGTGACGTCAAGTTCTGAGTGAATATGAGCGACTTTCTCCTCGAAGTGCCTAGCAAATTTATCACAGCAGATGACTTGAGGGTTCCAATCCCAGTTTCTTTGACCCTGAGCAAGTTAGGTATCCTTAACTGTATGGGATCGGTACCAAAATATGGAATAAGTCAGATATCTGGAGTAAGGAATAATTATGATAAATCCACTGACTTATTCTTTTTTAGGTACAGCACAACATGCTTAAACATTTACTAACAAATTAATAAAGCTAGAAAACATGAATATTAAATGTTCACTCACAATGTCAGGCATCAAGAACCAGGAAAGATACTTACCTCTTTCTTTTGTGTACATGGAATACATTTGGATTACTTTTTCAGGATGCCTGCTTCAGTCAGTTAACCGGGAAAATGAAACTACTCCTCTCAGGGATACCCCCTCCCAACAAAAACTCCCAGGCCTCTAAGCCTGACGATTTTTCCCTTTGCCGCTATAAGCCTCAAACTTTCACAGTCATCATGTCTTATAATGAGATGAAGGGTTTGTTATAGCACCACACTGCATTGCATGTATAGTTGCATGGTAATTGGAGCAATCCCCTGAGCTTCAGTTAGACTTGAACTAGAGAATGTCTTATGAGTGCTACGATCAGCCTTATATCTTGATTCTTAATGCAGTTTCTTGGAAATGCCCCATTAAACTTAGTGTGAGTTGAGGCCAAACTAGGTATGAAAGGTCAGCCATATAGGTCATTTTTATTCATGGTCTGCCTTGTTCACTTATAAAGTGTACGTGTGGAATCTAGTCTTTATACAAAAAGGAGTGGGCAGGGAAGGTGAGCAAAACCCGCCTCTCCCCAGCCTTATCTAGCCGTCCTCCATTGCTTTAAGCAATTTTCTCTGAGCCTGGTTCAGTTCTGGGTTGAGAATAAAATTGCTTAAAGCAACAGAGCATAGTGAGGTAAGGCAAGGGGGTGGGTTTATTTCCCCTCCCCCACACATTCCTTTTCATATAAAGAGTAGATCTCTATATGTGAATGGGGGCAGACATGTTCCTTGCAGTCCTGTCATGTCTAGTTTGACCCTGAGGCCCTGTGTATTTCCAAGAAAATCTGGTGGGGGGGAATTGAAATATATGCAATACTTATTTTAATGCTTTAACAACATAAAATGTGTCATTCATAAATTGTACTACTTGGCATATTTATGAAATTTAACAGAGCAATGTTATTTATTTATTTATTTGAAGATTCTTAGGTGGCCTTTTAGCATAACTCCCTCCCCACAACCTTTTAGGGTAAAAGTCTTACATAGAAGAATCCTGTGCATGTTTACTCAAATGTAAAATGCACTCTGTTTACTGAAGTTTACCCCCAGGTAAGTGCACATAGAATTGCACACTCAAACATATAAACGCCAGAGTGCAATCTTATACATGTCTACTCACAAGTAATTCCAACTGAGGTTAGAGGGACATACTCCTAAGTACATGTGTATAAGATTACAGTCTTAGTTTTTTACAAGGAAAATTGCGAATATACCCAGTACTAGAGAGAGAATGAGAGAGAGAGAGATGCAAACTGATGCGCCCTATGCTACCTAAGCACATATATGTTAGTTTTGCCATCCAAGAAGAAGGAAAGAATAAAAGATGAAAATAGAAACCACAAATTTTGTATTAAAAAAGGAAGCTATTATTTGGGCAGAAATCATACAGTTACAATATTAAAGACTAATAGCAGAACTGGATATCATGTTAAACTTCATACAACATGGAAAACATTGAACTCTACAGTCTACGTAGGAATTATTCTCTAATGCTGTAGATTGTCTTACATAAACATCTTCATACTGCACATTTGACAACTACTTTTGGTTTGGGGGCCGGATTGGTCCCCTGGATCACGTGGCAGGCTGGATAATATCAGTCCTGAAGTCCCACCCCCTCCTGTGATGTCATCTACTCCAGGCCTACCCACTTAAAAAAAAAAATAATGCTCCCTGCAGAGAGAAACATGGAGAATGGGACTGGTATTAAAAATAATTTCACTCATTCCAAAAGAGAATATCTTTCATAGGAGTTCTTTTCGGTGTTCCCCCAAATCTCCAATTTTTCTGTTGGAAAAATGGGGAAACATTTGCGGGGGGGGGAGAAGAGGGGGGATTATTTTCTCCTGAATTCCTCCCCTCCCTCCAGGTCTTCACATCTCTACTTCCAAGAGATGTATGTAGGATTGTGGTTTTTAACTGCACAAATCAAAATGTCATGTGTCCTCTCCTTGGAGGCCTGATTGGCACAGACATTGGTTTCATTTCAGCGCCAAGTTAAAACATGGCTTTTTACCAAAGCCTTTGAGGGCTAATTGAATTCCCTAAAATTGCACACTATTTTAACTGTTTTATTGTTTTAGATTTTTAAATTGGTATTAGGTTGCTTAAAAAAATTAGGAGTGTGAAGTAGCTTCTGTATGAGGAGAGATTTGGGCAGAATTGCTAAAAAGGTATGAATATATAGCCATATATAAGAATATTGGCACAATCCAGAGGCCTGTACACACAGTTACTCCTCATTCCCATCTGTGAGAGGAATGCTGCTAGAGCACAGTGGGATATTTCTCAACATGCAGAGCATTTGTTCCTACATAGATACTCACTTAGGTTTACTTTCATATAATATAAGGAGCAGGAAACAACAAATAAAATTAGCCATCAACTGATACAAACAAAAAACTTATTTTTCCTTCATTGTATTCTTATTCCATGAAATTATTTGCCTTGGGATACTATGAAGTCCAAAACTGTAACTTAAAAAAAAAGAAAGATTCAGTATAATAGAAGATTGGCCCATCAACGGCTAATTGAACTAAGATGGTGTGTTCTTGGGTGGTTTGGTCTTGGGAAAAACTTTATTTCAAGCACAGTTCCTTAGTTATTGCCTACCTCACTGGGTAAGCCCAAGAAGAATGCAAATCACTTTGCAAATGAAAAGTGGTGTCTAAATAATGAGTACTAAATAAAACAGTCATTTCTGGCCTTCAGTTATTAATGGCATGTTTCATCAGAAACTGCTGTTCCTGGTCACATTTAGAGACAGAATTCTATTCTGGAGAATCAGGTCTGACAGATCGTATGTTCTTACAGAACTGGAATATATTACTGTCTCTATTTTATTGGTAGTGAAAACTAGACACCAGTAGTTCAGAGACCTCTCCAAGATCACTCACTAAGCTAATGTTAGACTCAGCAGCAGAAGCTAGGTCTCCTATGTCCATGCTCTAGGCCATAACAATTCTTTCTGAAAGCAGAGTGCCTGTGTGGTGCTACTAATTATAGTTCTGAAGGAAACCAAATCCTGTTCCCTAAAACAGAATTCTAAATGTCCTGGAGAGACAGCATTTAGTTCACTGATCAGATGGAAGGCATCAGCTGTCAGTTAAGGAAAATACATAGCTCGCATAATGGGTACTCCAATGCCATTAGCCAATGAGTCAATCTAAAATTTGAGATCAGAATTTCTACATTAGGCAAGCACATCCTGAAACACAAAGGCATTCCATTAGTATATCACAGCCCTCGCCAACCTGGTGCCCTCCATTTGTGTTGGACTGTAACTCCCATGATTGGCCGTGCTGGTATACAGGAAGGCTGATATACATGGTACACTTAAGAGTAGTGTTGATATCCACCATCTCTTGTTAATCTTTGATGTTTTTGCATCAAAGTAATTAGTTGTGTTAAAATAGTTATCTGTTGCATCTAGTAGTTATTGATAGATGCATTATCCATGTATTTATCTAAAAACAACTTTTTGCCTAGTGACCATGGAGCATCCTGTGGCAATATGTTCAATAGGTTAACCTTATGTGTTATGTATATAAGCTCTTTATTGTGTTTGAATTAAGTCTACTGCCTATCACTGGGTGGGAAACCTTTTTCAGTCCAAGGGCTGAACTCCAATATGGGAAAGGTCTCGGGGGCTGCATTCCATGTGTGGGTAGGGCCAGAGTCAAGGTCGACATGGCCAAGATATGATTCTTATATCATATCTACCCAGATTCTACCCAGAAGCAAGCAGGTCAAGTCTGCTCAGGACTGAACCACTCAGCAGCAGTTTCAAATAGCATTCCAAATATCAAACTTCTGCATGTCTGCTCAGAAGCAAGCAGAACAAGCTGCAGAAGTAAATAGGAGTGATTCACTCAGCAGCTTTCTCCAAGACCACCCTTGAGTGCTGAGAAAAAGCAGACTTTTTTCAGTGCTTAGCAGGTAAAAGCTCTTCTCTCTGAACAGCTGCTGATGGGAGAAAAGAGCTTTTCCCTGGGAAGAAGCCAGTGGGCTGGATGTGGAACCTCCCAGGCTGTATCTGTCCCACAGGCTGGCCTATCAGTTCAGTGGATGATCTTAAATACCTGTATTTTCAAAAAGAGCAAATACTTTTGTATTTAGTGCCTCCACACCACTCATAATATTTAAAAAACCTCTGTCATGTTTCTGTTATACAAGCTTTTTTATAAAGAACTACACAAGCCGAAGTGCCCTGGAGCTGGATCAGTCCAAAGGCCCATCTAGGCCAGCATCCTGTTTTCCACAGTGTCCAAATCGACACCTCTTGGAAAGCCCTAACGGGACATGAAGTCAGTAGCCCTCTCCAACTGTTGTTCCCCAACAACTGATATTCAGAGGCATGCTGTCTCTGATACCAGAGGTGGTATATAGTCATCATGAAGTACTAGTCATGAAGTACTAGTTCTCCTCTACTCAGCACTGGTTAGGCCTCATCTGGAGTACTGTGCCCCATTCTGGGACTTTAAGAAGGATGCAGAGAAACTGGAGAGCGTTCAGAGGAGGGTAACGAAGATGATCAGGGGACTGGAAACAAAGCCCTATGTGGAGAGACTGAAAGAACTGGGCATGTTTAGCCTTGAGAAGAGAAGACTGAGGGGAGATAGGATAGCACTCTTCAAGTACTTGAAAGGTTGTCACAGAGAGGAAGGCAGGATCTCTTCCCGATCATCCCAGAGTGCAGGACACGGAATAATGGGCTCAAGTTACAGGAAGCCAGATTCCGGCTGAACATCAGGAAAAACATCCTCACTGTTAGAGCAATACGATAATGGAACCAATTCCCTAGGGAAGTAGTGGGCTCTCCCACACTGGAGACATTAAAGATGAAGCTGGACAGCCATGTGTCAGGGATGCTTTGACTTAGATTCTTGCATTGAGCAGGGGACTTGATGGTCTTATAGGCCCCTTCCAACCCTACTGTTCTATGATTCTATGACTAATTACCATTAGATAGCTTTATGTTCCATTACTTTGTCTATCCCTCCCTTTAAAGTTATCTAAGCTAATTAGCCCAAGATTTTAAAGCTTTTAATAAATATGATCTACTCTGATACTATATGTTTTTGTTGGCCATTTGTGTACAATTGTACTGCATCTGCTTCAAAGTGGACAAACAGAAGTGCATACACTATTCTGCCATATACATTATATGGCTTATTTGTTTGTCTTCCTTAAAATGGAAAAAACCACTAATGAGATTAGACCTGTGCTCTGTATATTTTTATAGACTTGAACTAGAGCTGGAGGCACTGAAAACGAGCTGGGAATCTCAAGTAGCTCAGAAAAACAGGGAAACAGTTTCAAAAGACCTTCAGATTCAAGCACTGCAAGAAGACGAGGTGAAACTGAGAGCACAGCTGGCTAGTTTATTACAAGATATTGAAAGGTAAATTATTTTTAGAGACTATTAAATCTTTGTTTTATAAAGGGCCTTTCTTCAAAATGCACATCAACCACATTTTAGCCTTTCTCCATGCACATCAACCACATTTTAGCCTTTGAGCATTAATTCCAGAGTGCCAGTAACACAGTGTCTGTACTTAATAGATGGCACTAGGAATACTGTCATACTACAGGGGAGGTGGCTATGACTCTGTTGGTCCTTCCCTTGTTGGCCAGGCAAGAAGTCCTGGATGTATCTTTGATCCCTCACTCTCATTCATTTCTCGTATTCAGTCAGTTGCCAGATCTTGGGTGATTCAAACAAGGCTTTTATGGCACCACTGGCCTGCCTCATTCACATAATATTTCAGGGAGGGTCCAGACATCATCATCTTCCACTTGTTACTGTCCCATGTCTCCCACTATTTCTTCTGCTTTTTTTTTTACTAGAGAAAATGTGTTAAGGAAAAGAGGTGGCATAGCTGCACAATGCTTTCTAATTGCTAGCTCTAGGAGCTGTATTTGTTTTCCATGCACAATGCTGCAAAAATCCATCCTTCTCTGAAAGAACATTGGTTCATGCTCTCTGGTTAACTCTAGTTTGGACTATTGTTTTTTCCGCATTTTTTTATTGTGAATTTCAACAAAGAAAAACAGCATAACAAAACCAAAAAGAAAGAAAAAAGTATAACAACATTCTAAAACCCTCAGTTTCGAATTATTACAATATTTTAGAAAGAGTTAAAAGAAGGGGGAAAAGGTACAGGTTACACATAAACTTCAGTAAAAGCAGATGAAATATCTACATATAAGTCCATTTGCAAGTTACGCCTATATACCACTCTTTCAAATGTTGCTAGCGTTAAGTCCATTGCATTATGGGCAGTGAGGTTTTATCTTCCAGTATTGTAGTACCAGTCTTTTAGCAACCAAAAGGGCTCAAAAAATCCATTTACACTGACCATGTGTAACATTCCAAGAAGCAGGTAAGTAATTTGAAATAACATTTACATCAGTAAATATTAAAGAGCTTTCCAATACAAAATTTATCCTTAAAGGAGGCAACTATTGGGCATTTCCAAAACATATGAATAAGAGAAACATTAACTGCATTACACCTCCAACAATTAGCCAGGTTTGACAAACCTTTATTAAAGGGACATCCAATAAAGACGTTGTAAAAAGGTAAAGGTAAAGGTGTCCCCAACCAGTCGTGTCCGACTCTAGGGTGCGGTGCTCATCCCCGTTTCTAAGCTGAAGAGCCAGCGCTGTCCGAAGACGCTTCCGTGGTCATGTGGCCGGCATGACTGAACACCGAGGTGCACGGAGCGCTGTTACCTTTCCCGCCGAGGTGGCGCCTATTTATCTACTTGCAATTTCTTGCTTTCGAACTGCTAGGTTGGCAGAAGCTGGGACTAAAGACGGGAGCTCACTCCGTCACGCAGCACTCGGGTCTCGAACTGCTGACCTGCCGACCTTCCAGTCTGCAGTTCAGCGTCTTAACCACTAAGCCACTGCGGCCCCTCAAAAGATGTTGTAGCGTCCAATAAACCCGAAACAAAAGTTTTTGCTGACTAAGGCATAACTGAAGATCTGTTGAGATCCAGTTGTTGTTGTTGTTCAGTCGTTCAGTCGTGTCCGACTCTTCATGACCCCATGGACCATAGCACGCCAGGCCTTCCTGTCCTGCGCTCTCTCCCGGAGCATGCTCAAGTTCATATTCATTGCATCCGTGATGCTATCTAGCCATCTCATCCTCTGCCGTCCCCTTCTCCTTTTGCCTTCAGTCTTTCCCAGCATCAGGGTCTTTTCCAGTGAGTTTTCTCTTCGCATTAGGTGGCCAAAATATTGGAGCTTCAGCTTCAGTATCTGTCCTTCCAATGAGCAGTCAGGGTTGATTTCCTTTAGGATGGACTGATTTGACCTCCTTGCAGTCCAGGGGACTCGTAAGAGTCTTCTCCAGCACCACAGTTCGAAAGCATCAATTCTTCGGCGCTCAGCCTTCCTTATAGTCCAGCTCTCACAGCCATACATTACTACTGGGAAAACCATAGCTTTGATTAGACGGACCTCTGTCGGCAAGGTGATGTCTCTGCTTCTTACTATGCTGTCTAGGTTTGCCATAGCTTTCCTCCCAAGGAGCAAGCGTCTTTTAATTTCATGGCTACAGTCACCGTCTGCGGTGATCTTGGAGCCCAAGAAAGTAAAATCTGTCACTGCTTCCATTTCTTCCCCTTCTATATGCCAGGAAGTGATGGGGCCAGATGCCATGATCTTCGTTTTTTTAATGTTGAGTTTCAAACCAGCTTTTGCACTCTCCTCTTTCACCCTCAACAAGAGGCTCTTGAGATCCTCTTCGCTTTCTGCCATTAGGGTGGTATCGTCTGCATATCGGAGGTTGTTGATAATTCTCCCAGCAATCTTAATTCCGACCTCTGATTCATCCAACCCGGCATTTCTCATGATGTACTCTGCATATAAGTTAAATAAGCAGGGTGACAATATGCAGCCTTGTCGTACTCCTTTCCCAATTTTGAACCAATCGGTTGTTCCATGTCTGGTTCTTACTGTTGCTTCTTGACCCTCATACAGGTTTCTCAGGAGACAGGTAAGGTGGTCTGGTACTCCCATCACTTTAAGAATTTGCCACAGTTTGTTGTGATCCACACAATCAAAGGCTTTAGCGTAGTCAATGAAGCAGAAATAGACGTTTTTCTGGAATTCTCTTGCTTTCTCCATGATGCAGCGAATGTTGGCGATTTGATCTCTAGTTCCTCTGCCTCTTCTAAACCCAGCTTGTACTTCCGGTAGTTCTCGGTTCGCATACTGCTGAAGCCTAGCTTGTAGGATTTTGAGCATCACCTTGCTGGCATGTGAAATGAGCGCAATGGTGCGGTAGTTTGAACACTCTTTGGCGTTGCCCTTCTTTGGAATTGGAATGTAAACTGACCTTTTCCAGTCTTGTGGCCACTGTTGAGTGTTCCAGATTTGTTGGCATATTGAATGCAGCACTTTAACAGCATCATCTTTTAGGATTTTAAATAGCTCGGCTGGAATACTGTCATCTCCGCTAGCTTTGTTGTTACTAATGCTTCCTAAGGCCCACTTGACTTCACTCTCTAGGATGTCCGGCTCAAGTTCAGTGTCCGCACTATCATGGCTATCAGGGACATTCAGATCTTTCCTGTATAGTTCTTCTGTGTATTCTTGCCACCTCTTCTTAATCTCATCTGCTTCTGTTAGGTCCCTGCCTTCTTTGTCCTTTATCATGCCCGTCTTTGCACAAAACGTTCCCTTGAGATCTCCAATTTTCTTGAAGAGATCTCTAGTCTTTCCCATTCTGTTGTTTTCCTCGATTTCTTTGCATTGTTCATTTAAGAAGGCCTTCTTGTCTCTCCTTGCTATTCTCTGGAACTCTGCATTCAGTTGGGTATATCTTCCCCTTTCTCCCTTGCTTTTCGCTTCCCTTCTTTCTTCAGCTACTTGTAAAGCCTCATCAGACAGCCACTTGGCTTTCTTGCATTTCTTTTTCTTTGGGATGGATTGAGTCGCTGCCTCCTGAACAATGTTACGGACCTCCGTCCATAGTTCCTCAGGCACTCTGTCTATCAGGTCTAATCCCTGAAATCTATTCCTCACCTCCACTGTATATTCATCAGGGATATGATTTAGGGAGTTCCAGATATGATTTAGGTCATACCTGAAGAGATCCAGTACAGACGCCAAAATGGCTGTCTATTGATTAAACAAAATAGGATGTTCCAATTCCCTGTTCCATTTCTGCTGTAAACCACTTGTATCATATTTATTCTTTGATAATAAATATTTATAAACATGAATCGTAGGTTGATATATCTGATCAGCTTCAATGAGTACTTCCAGTAGTAAATAATATGTAATAATAATAATAATCTTATTACCAAGCTTTCCATTGTCATTCTTTGGTCCTTTTGCCTCTCTCTGGAATAATTCACTTCACTCAGTGCTTGAGCCGTATGATGCCCCTGACATAGAGTTCTTCCAGTACAGTCTAGTGTCACACTATATTGTGACCAAGAAATGGAACCTAGAGCAATGCTATACAGATGTAGGATGAGGGCTATGCAGGCAGGGGGCTGTCTCCGTTTCAGCTGTGCACATAGTGTTCTATGGGACAAAGAAACAGGCTGTGATCATTCAGACTGATTTATTGATTGTACGTGAGCCATTCTGGGAGCCTTTTTGCTGAGGAGCAGGATAGAAATACTTCTAAATAAGTAAGGGCAATCCCTCGCCCCAAAAGATCTGGGTCAGAAGAGTCAGGGCAGATTTAGCCCCTATTCCAACAGTGACTGGGTTTGCATTACACAACAACCCATCATGAGCAACCAACCATGATGGGTTGTTGTGTCATCTGAACCCAGAGTACTTTCCGTGGGGTAGCTTATTTTTCAGGAACAAGTCATGCCGAGAACCCATGGCTTGTAGGGTTATTTTCACTCACAATGGGTTGTCGTGTCATCCAAATCCGGAAGGCTGATTTTATTGTGGGCTGTGGTGATGGGTTACAGAGCCCCTCAGCAAGCGCAGCAAAAAAGCTTGTGCCGCTTGCTTTTCGTGATCTCACCAGGGGCCATCACTCATTCCCCAGCATTAAAAAAAAAAAAATCAGTGCCTCAAAAGTGCGCAAGTGGGGTTGTGATTTTTAAAAAAATATTATTTTTTTTGTCAGTCTTTTGCAAGTACATAAGTGTGCTCTTACAGCTGTCTGATATGTGGCAATGTGATCCTCTCATTTTTAAGTTCTGGACTGACACTTCTCAGTGTCCCCCACCTTTTCAACACTTCCCCAAGTCTCCAGGTACTCTGGAACTCCCCCACGTTTTGTGGCTCCTTTTCAGAGCACTCACTGCTGTGGTTACTGTGGTTCCCAGACAGTTTAAAAAAAACTGAGAAGGCAGTTGCATGGGACAGGCAGATGTAAGTACTGCTGGCGCCGGCGCCCTATTTGCTCCATACTGTTCCGCCACCCAGTTAAAAAAAAAAGTTGAGGAAATGTGCACATTTAGGGGGACTTGGAAGTAAATGGAAGGGAAATCTGCCCACCTGCAGTAATGGAGCAGTTCATGCAGGCATGCAAATTTCCCCCCCATTTACTTAGCAGCCCTTAAATTTGTACAAATTTCTCCATTTACTTCCCAGACATGAAATTTGCATATATTTCTGAGATTTTTTTTAAAGTGTCAGGGAGCTGTGAGAAGTGTAGGAGTCAATATCTCCCCTTTCTGGGAAAGTTTTGAAAAGGTGGGGGACACTGAGAAGTGTCAGTCCAACACTTAAAACCAAGTGGATCACATTGCCAAGGGGGAGATATTGCCTCCCCCTTTTGGTGCACTTAGTCCTTTGGCTCCCCCCCCCCTCATTTTCAGTGCTTCTTAATTGCGGCACCAGGTCCCTCCTTCCCCTTAGTATAATTTCTCCACCAGTCCTTTGTAACTGTGCACAGATTAGCCCATAGGCAACCTTGTCTTGTCAATTTCCTTGTATGTTTTCTAGTCCCCTTCACTGCTGCCTGTGACAGCTGAAACAGACAAGAAAATTGACCAGGCAAGACTCCAGGTATCAGACAGCTGTAAGAGCGCACTTGTGAAAGACTGGCAAAATAATAATAATAAAACTGCGACCCCAATTGTACATTTTTAAGGCACTGAAAAATAAAATTAAAGAAGGCAGAGAACGAAAAGGGGTAGTGATTGGAAGGACCACAACTGCGCATTGTTGAGGCAGTGAAAAATAGAAAATAAAGCCAGGGATCAAAATGAAGTAGTGATTGGAGCAAGGAGGGGGAGACAAGATGAGTTTTGCCACAAAGTCCCCTGGAATACATTCTGGAGCCCGCTGGAGGACTGAGGGGGAAGGAGGGGCAAAACAACCCACTGCAAGCCTGATCATCTGTCGGGCATACCGTGGTTTGTTCAGTGAACAACCCTCACTGAGTAGCTTATTTGTGGGGGTGGCTTAGCGTTATGTGAGAACCCGCCCTATCTCTGAGTTCACCCTTTAACTTTCACCCACATAAGTGAATGGACGCCATTCACTCCTTTGGAAAAAGGTGAAATGTTGCACTTGGAAACACTGTTGTGTTGGGAGCAAAACTTTCCCTTAACAGTAGGTAGTCCAGCTTCAACTGAGAGGGGCCCCATGGCCAGAATACAGAGACCTGGTTCGCACGTAATGAGAAGCCACCATGGATGAATTTCCCTTCAGGGCTTCCCATTGCGGTGGCAGCCACCATTTTGAATATTCGAGCTGTGGTGGTGGCATGCCATAGCTTGTCATTAAGTGCAGACCGAGCAAGGGTGGGTTGTTGGGGTGGTAACAAACCACCTGCAATCCTAAAACAGCCCATGGGTTCTGGGAGGCTTGTCAACAACTCCAACAACCCAACCTTGCCTGGTTCAGCCGTAATAACAAGCTATGGTGCATCCCCACCATAGCTTGAATATTTAAAATGGTGCTGCTCTGACGAAAAGACCCATGGGGAAATTCACAGTAGCTTCTCGTTACAGGCGAACTGGGCCACTGAGAGGGCCTGGGTTAGGCAGTTGACACTAGTACAATGGCAGATTTGCACATCAGTAAGGTGGCTGCTCTTGCACTGATTGCCACCTTGCCATGGCAGAAGATAATACATATTTATCCTTATGTATTATCATCCACCCATAGTAGAACACACAGGGCTGTTGCATTCATTGAACCTGGGAGCCCAAAAGAAGCAGTGGCAGTGGTCATCCAGCCATGTTGGGTTGCATGAACAGCTCTGACTTCTATCTTAAGAAGGCTACTGACCTTTTAAGGTAGATGGAAGAAAGAGAGCGAAGTGCACAGTCTGATGTAATGTTGTCAACTTCTGGCTCTCTGCCCACAGACAACTCAGGGGAGAGACTGAGAGAACTGGGACTGGCTGCTGCCATGTCATGCTATGCTTCAGCTCTCTGGCATTTTTCTGGCTTAAAGGGCCAGTAGGCTTTGCAACAGAAGAAAGTTAGAGCCGAGCATGCAGATTGACATGGAGGCAGCCAGCCCCATCAAACTCTCTGATGTGCTATAGCTGCAGCCAGTCAAGAGATGGCCAGCTAAGATGGTATTGAGTTAGGAGGTCACCTAAGTATTAAGGTCATCCAGTGTGGCTAAGATAGTCCAGAGAGCCAGTGTGATGTAGTAGTTAGAGGGCCAAGCTAGGACTGGGGAGGCCCCGGTTCAAATCCCCACTCAGCCAATGAAGCTCACTAGGTAGTCTTGGACTAGTCCCTATTTCTCAGCCTAACCTACTTTACAGGGTTGTTGTGAGGATAAAATGGGGTGGGAGAGACCATGTATGCTACCTTGAGAATACATGGAGGAAAAGCAGGATATAAGTGTAACAGATAAATAAATTGCTATTTAGTCCAAGAAAGCAGCAAATTACAAGGCTGTTCTTGTTTCCCCTTTCCATGTTTTATGTACTTAAGTACTTTAGCTGTACACAGATGCAACATCCCTTTCTCATATTAGTCTCCTTTTTGTGTGTTTCCATTGTGGTGCATTGTGTTTCCTATATTTTTCAGTATGAAACTCTTATATCTTGTATTGTGATTTCATTTCTCTGTTTTGAAATGTTAGCTTTTTTCCTGATGTACCACAAGGTTTTCCACAATTAATAAAAACTATAAAATTGTTTCTTTTCAAAATAACCTTATTGAAAGAAATGTATCCTGGGATGAGCAAACTCTTTTCCTGAATATTCTCTGTCAGCTTCACGTGTGTGATACTACCATTGGGTCTTTCCTGTCTCTGTATCCTAAAAAGCCTTAGTGGTTATTACTCTCTGTGCTATCTGGTGGGCTGGAGTCATGTGTGTTATGCACAGAGCAATTCAGTTTTAAAGGATTTTTTAAAATGCTAAATATTTTGTTACATTAAAGCAGTGATAATATGAAATTCTTGCCCTCCTAAATTAATAATCTAAAAAAATACTCACCCTGTTTCTCCTTGTTTTAGGTATAAACAGCAGCTTTCACTAGCAGCAGAGAGAGAAGAGATTCTGGAAAGAGCTAAAGTGCAAATAGAGCTGGACTGGCAGCGGCGTTGCGAGAATGCTGAAAGGAATCAATATCAGAAATCAGAGGCTCTGATACAGAGCCTATCAACAGCTAGGGAGCAGGTCAGAACTGTATTACATTCCCAGCAGCTTAGCACAGAGTACTAACAGAGGCATCTTTCATGATAGAAGATTTGATGCTTTAGGACTAATCATTCTTCTGTGATTCAAGCTAATACTTCAGGTGTTCCATCTTCCTCAGGGGGTTAGCACTCTGTTCCTGTAAAGTATTCAGTCTGTGCTGATGCAGAGAATGCAAGAAAGTGATTTGGTCTTCTTAATAATGTATATAAATAGCACTGGTAGGTCTCAATGTAGGACTAGCTGGTTTTTCTCAGGAGGATTCCCACCCCCCAACCCCTCAGGGAGTGGAAGTCCAACTGAAAATCAATTGGACAAAAAGACAGGCCAGAACTTTCTTTGGTACAGCTTTCAACTAGCAAAGCAGAGCATACAGGGAAGAATCCTGCTTCTGGCAACCTGCATGCTGTCAGAAATGGCATGGCCCAGTCTGCTGCTTGGTACATATTGGAAGGTGGAAAGCAGTAGCCACTGACAGCTTAAGCAGTTCCTGCAGCTGATGACTGTGAACATCTGGGGGCATAGTGATGGCGTCAGAACCTGAGGTGGGCTGACTCATTTCCCATACCTCCAAAGCCATTTATGAGGCCTCTCTTTTGTGTGAGAGAGCAGGAAGCCTACCCTGACTTACATCTCAACTAAGAACCCTGCTTCATGTGCCAGCACCACAGAAGAATGACAGCTTAGCTTGTTGTACTCCACTGCCAAACTACTGGAAGCTGCAACTAATGTAGCAACCCAGAAAAATGTCTGAGAGCCAAATATTGTCACCAAAGTCCAAAAGGTGGACACCATCAGGCCTATAGAACTCAGCCTGTTTAAAGGAAATGGACAAATACTGGACAATACCACCTATATGGGAGGTGGTGAAGGAGCTTATGGCTTTGCTAATTTTCTTGCGTGCCCCTCCTCAGGATCAGTGGGTGCTCATCATGAAAGACGCTGCAGCAGCTCTGACCATAAGATCTGCAGCATAAAAAAAACTGTTGAGGCACTACTTGATCAACTTGGGCAGCATAAGTGAGACGCAGTCCTTGTGCTCACCCAAGTCATTCTCACCAAGCTGAATTTTGATGACATCTGGAGGACCCTGGATGGCCATTTAGTTTGCCAATATTAGCATTGGACTATGCTAACACATGCCCCTTCTCTCGTTCCAGGTGATATATAAATGGTCTCCTAGGCTAAGTTGATTAAGACAGATGTTACACCCTGACTTCCAGCTGAAGGGGAACAGATTAGAAGTCAGCACCTGCAGTGGGCAAATGTATGCTGAGGACCTCCACTAACCAAATGTTTGAGTGGCTGTGGTAGATAGGGCCTGAGCTGCTGCCGAAGTGTAGCACTGATCCTAAATGTGTACCCCCAATATCTCTGGGAGGGAGGCCAGAAGCTGAGATTATAAAACAAAGAATGCTGAGTAACTGAAACAGAATGGCTGGGACCATGCATGCCCCCCCCCCCTTTAACTAGGCAGTGAACAGATGACCAGAAGTTCCCATTCAGGTCTGCTTAGTTTGAGAATTGCTCTTCCCCTGAGCTGCAACTTGACCGACTGAGGGGAGGAGGAAATGGGAGTGCGCTGAGGCCAAATAAATCAACTGGCTATCTCAATCCAGTCATCTCAAGCATGGAGCTCCTTCTGCCCTGCCACCACTCTGACACACAGTACAAAGTGGTTCCCCTGAAAAAGTGGGGATCCAGCCTTTCTGTACAAAATATCTAAGCAACATTTTTTTGAAGAAGAGCAAAATGTGTTCAAGTTCTGAAGTTCTTTATGCATTTCTGGTGGCAAGAGTCCTCCCAATAAGGAATATGTTGTGTTTGTTAATAATCCATTACCAACTATATCTTGGATACATGGAAGTGAATTTGGTATTGATTTAACATGATGTGTTCCATCTTTTTTAGAAAGCCACTCACCTTTTCTATAAAACTTACTATCCAAGGATGCAAGTGATCTCTCTGGATTGGTTTTAGTTTAGAGAGGAAAGGAGATTAAACATGTGTGTGGTGGTGGTGGGATAATATCAATGGTACCAAGAGGCTTGGGGAGTTTTCTCTTGAAAGGAAGTATTGTTATATTACTAGAATTTTGTTTTGTAGGTTACTGCTGAACTACAAGAGAAGGAACATAAATTGCATGAATTGGAAATGGTCTTGTCTGCTGTAACCTTTGAGAGAGACCAAGCCATTCAGGAACTTCAAAAACATGGTCACTTGCCCGAAGGAGAGAAACAGGTTAAAATGACTTAATACATTTTCTTGAGAGCTACTCCTAGGACACCTCACCTTAAAGCTGTTTCTGTGAGAGAAGCAATTTTATTTTTCTAAGATACTTTCATCAAAGGGATATAATTTATCTATCTTATTTTGTATCTAAGAACAACTTCAAATGTGACAAAATACTTCCATATAGGAGATGGCCCACATCACATGTATATGCACATATGTGAGTTCCGCTGCATATACAGGCATTGGAAAGTCATGACTGAACATGGCTTTCCAATGTATATACACCATATTTGCATATAACAAAACACACACAGAATCCTCACAACTGATAACCTACACACCAGCTGTATACTGTTTATTTCATGGAAGTGCTTACAATGTAGGAATTGTGTCATGTTTGAAGCAGGCTTGAGAGGCAGGGGAATTATTTGCAAAAGTTTAGAGAGGATATTTATGATTCCTTTGGTTCAGTTTTTTGGTACAGAAAGTTCTGAAGCCATCCAATAATTGGGGCTGACTTGAGTATGAAATTGGTTGTTTATAAAATTTACAGTAAAAAAGGCAATGTCCTCTATCCCAGTTTGTCCAAAAATGCAAAATTGCTTATTTCTTGGGATCTTTAAAAACGCCCTATCTACAACAGCAAAGGTCATTGTCTGGAAGTGCAACCTTGTGAAAGTTTTTCTAAGAGGCAAAAAAGGTTAAAAATTCAATCCTATACATGTCTACTCAAAAGTAAGTCCCATTGATTTCATCTTTTAAAAGTCTGAAGTTTTGCCTGTTATTGTTGGGAAAGCAATACTTGCCATGAGGGATGCAATGCAATGTACATCCTATTTCTTCCAGCCTGTCCACTGTAGGAGACAAGAGAGAAGGCTTCAGAGTGAATTTCTTTTCTCTTTCTTCTGATATGAGTATTGTGCCCAAGTTGCTCAACTGTGATTTTCTAGGTTTTAAGTATTATTTAAGTATTAATCTTTCAAGCTGGTGTCCCTGCTTCTTCTTTGTGTTGTTACTTCTCTCCCTCCCTCTCTCTTTTGGTCATATTTGTTGAGTGTTTGCTGAGTGCATTAAATTCTATGGAAGTCAAGAGAATGGACAACATGCCTGTCTTGAGCACTGAAGTGCTTCAGTCAATCCAGTCAAATAGGACTGGTCTGTTGCATGTAAATAATAGATACAAGCAATGTGTAACTTTCCCCATAGAGTAAAGGATAATGATGATTAAAAAGTTGGCAGCCCCATTCTGGATTGGATATTTGGGAAGAGGAGGAGGAGAAGCGAGTTGGGCAAGGGCAAATGGCATATGCTACTTGCAAGTGGCTGTTAGCCTTATTGCTTGAGAACGGACTGTATGTTAATCAGGGATTTTCAGATGGTGACAATGACTTGGAAGCCAAGATCCCTATTCAGTTCATTCTTTAAAGGCTAGCTTAATTCCCCAGTACAGAATCATTTACTAAGGGTGCACATGAGTATGAGCAGCAGCTTTTTGCTCACACAATACACGTGAGCATCATTCCATAAAGACTCGGGCCTCAGCTGCATATGTCTGATCTGCAGAAACTGCAGTTACTTACATGTACCTTCATAATACACCATGTGTGTATTTTTAGTACTTAGAATCACTTTCTGAGTATACAGAGTATTACATGAAAAGGCCCCAACATGTTTTATGCAAATAATGAAGTGGTAAAAGCAGTAGCACAGCCATGTGCAACTCATTAGGTCAAGTCTGGTTTTAAAGCTGATTGCTAAATATGTATTTAAAATGCAGACAAAGGCGTTGTGGCTATTAAAAGCCACCATTTTACTTTGACTTCCTAGCAGCAAGGCCAACTCTTAATGCAGGTTTGAACTGCAAATATGCTGAACCACAGATGGGCTTAGAGAGAAGCTTGATTGTCCTTATGGTCTAGGCCAGTTATACAGAGAGGTCTTGTAGCCACTTAGCCTGGCTAAGGGTGAATGGGAAAAAGTTGGGGTTTCTTACAGTATTTATTACTATACATAACTAGAAAACCATTGTAGTTTAGAGTTAATTCATGTAATTATTAGGCAATGTCTGGAAGTATGATTGTGGGACTAGACAATCGCTAGCCTCAGCTAATTTTTGGCATCTCCTACTTTTAACTTGCATCAGTATAGCCTTGTGGCTAGCTTTGAAAAGCTGTATATTTCCTGACACAAGCTGAATGAGAATAGCTTTTTATTATTTGCAGAGTCATTCTTGCTACACTCTGCCCTTGAAGCTTGTAGCATGTGGGTAACTGGCTCTAGCGCATTTTATGTACAACCAGAAATAGAAAGTAGCCTCAAATATTTCTGCAGAGCTGCCCTTTTAAATAATGGAGTGGATGGAGCTACAGTTAGTTATTAGGTGACACTTTCTGCCTTACACTGGTATGCAGCAAACATGTTGAGAAGACTACATTTGAGAAAACCTAAGAAACTATAAGTTGCTTTTTGAGGAATTGCCTAGCCTTGAAAATGGAATACATTTCTATTGCCCTATGAAACAATGCACAATGTCTAGATTGGCCTGTCTGTATATTCATAACTATGTTGTTTAGAGCAGGGGTGGGCAGACTTCAGGTTTTTGGGATCTAATATGTTTTTTTACTAGAACCCCAAGACCCACCCACCAGGGTCTGGTGCAAAAGACATACACTTAGAATTAAAGAATGCTGAGACCAGTAATTTGTTTTGAGTACTGGAACTGGTTCGCACATAATGGCAAATTGTGGGTTCATTAACCCACGATTTGCCATGCATGAGCATGAGAGAGTGGGTGTGCTGCTGCAGCATGTCAGCTCCTTCCACTTTTAATCAACAGCCTATGATTGGCATGACAATCAGGCAGACATTTGCCTGTTTCCCCCTGTTGCAGAGAACAACCTTCTTTAATTTAATCAGTTGAAGGGAACAAATATATTCTATAACTCCAGTGCCTCTGTGGCAGTTGAGAACCTTAACAGCATTCCAGGCAGGTTTCAGACTGTGCCTTCTGGAACTAAAATGGATCCTTGAGCTAAAGTGTCAGGTTAATGCCTGTCAAATCTATAGCGTACAATACATGTAGCAGAGAGACGCCATGTCTGAAGCTCCTCTGTCAGAATTTACAGACTGTTTTGTCAGGGGGTGCGTTCCTCCTGAAGAATCTGATTCATAGCTTGGGAGTTCTCTTAGACCCAGCACTACTTTTGGATGCCAAAGTGGTGTTGATAGCTAGGAGTACTTTTCACCGCCCCTTCATGGATCACTGCCTTGTTGTGGCGAAGGGGCTTGCGTAACTCAGTGAAGCCATAAGCTATGCCATGCATGGCCACCCAAGATGGACAGGTCATGGCGGAGGGTTCTGACAAAATGTGGTCCACTGGAGAAGGAAATGGCAACGTACTCCAGTATTCTTGCCAAGAAAACCCCATGGAACCTATCACAATGCTAAAAGATATGACGCTGGAAGATATGCCCCTCAGGTCGGAAGGTGTCCAGTATACTACTGGGGAAGAGCAGAGGGAATTTCCAAGTAGCACCAGAAAGAGTGAAGCGGCTGGGCCAAAGCCGAAAGGACACTCAGCTGTGGATGTGTCTGGTGGTGAAAAGAAAGTCAGATGGTGTAAAGAACAATATTGTTTAGGAACCTGGAATGTAAGATCAATGACTCAAGGTAAGCTGGAGGTAGTCAAACATGAGATGGGAAGACTGAACATCGACATCTTGGGAATCAGCGAACTAAAATGGACAAGCATGGGCGAATTTAATTCAGGTGACCATTATATCTACTACTGTGGGCAAGAATCCCTTAGAAGAAATGGAGTAGCACTCATAATCAATAAAAGGGTGGGAAAGGCAGTCCTGGGGTACAATCTCAAAAACGATAGAATGATCTCAGTACGAATCCAAGGCAAACCATTCAACATCACAGTAATTCAAGTCTATGCCCCAACCACTGAGGCCGAAGAAGCTGAGGTTGATCGGTTCTATGAAGACCTACAACACCTTCTAGAACCAACACCAAAAAAAGATGTCCTCTTCATCATAGGGGATTGGAATGCTAAAGTAGGAAGTCAAGAAATCACCGGGATAACAGGCAAGCATGGCCTTGGTGTACCATATGAAGCAGGACAAAGGCTAATAGAGTTTTGCCAAGAGAACATGCTGATCATAGCAAACACTCTTGTCCAACAGCATAAGAGGCGACTCTACACATGGACATCACCAGATGGTCAATATCGAAATCAGGTTGATTATGTCCTTTGCAGCCAAAGATGGAGAAACTCCATACAGTCAGTAAAAACGAGACCTGGAGCTGACTGTGGCTCAGATCATGAGCTTCTTGATGCAAAATTTCAGCTTAAATTGAAGAACGTAGGGAAAACCACTAAACCATTAAGGTATGACCTAAATTATATCTCTTATGAATATACAGTGGAGGTGAGGAATAGATTTAAGGAATTAGACCTGATAGACAGAGTGCCGGAGGAACTATGGATGGAGGTCCGTAACATTGTTCAGGAGGCAGCAACTCAATCCATCCCAAAGAAAAAGAAATGCAAGAAAGCCAAGTGGCTGTCTGATGAGGCTTTACAAGTAGCTGAGGAAAGAAGGGAAGCGAAAAGCAAGGTAGAAAGGGGAAGATATATCCAACTGAATGCAGAGTTCCAGAGAATAGCAAGGAGAGACAAGAAGGCCTTCTTAAATGAACAATGGAAAGAAATAGAGGAAAACAATAGAATGGGAAAGACTAAAGATCTTTTCAAGAAAATCGGAGTTCTCAAGGGAACGTTTTGTGCAAAGACGGGCATGATAAAGGACAAAAAAGACAGGGACCTAACAGAAGCAGATGAGATTAAGAAGAGGTGGAAAGAATACACAGAAAAACTATACAGGAAAGATCTGAATGTCCCTGATAGCCATGATAGTGTGGTCACTGAACTTCAGCCAGACATCCTAAAGAGTGAAGTCAAGTGGGCCTTAGGAAGCATTAGTAACAACAAAGCTAGTGGAGATGACAGTATTCCAGCTGAGCTATTTAAGATCCTAAAAGATGATGCTGTTAAAGTGCTGCACTCAATATGCCAACACATTTGGAACACTCAGCAGTGGCCACAAGACTGGAAAAGGTCAGTTTACATTCCAATTCCAAAGAAGGGCAATGCCATAGAGTGCTCAAACTACCGTACAATTGTGCTCATTTCACATGCCAGCAAGGTTATGCTCAAAATCCTACAAGCTAGGCTTCAGCAGCATGTGAACCGAGAACTACTGGAAGTACAAGCTGGGTTTCGAAGAGGCGGAGGAACTAGAGATCAAATCGCCAACATTTGCTGGATCATGGAGAAAGCAAGAGAATTCCAGAAAAACGTCTATTTCTGCTTCATTGACTACGCTAAAGCCTTTGATTGTGTGGATCACAACAAACTGGCAAATTCTTAAAGAGATGGGAGTACCAGACCACCTTACCTGTCTCCTGAGAAAACTGTACAAGGGACAAGAAGCAACAGTAAGAACCGGACATGGAACAGCTGATTGGTTCAAAATTGGGAAAGGAGTACGACAAGGCTGTATATTGTCACCCTGCTTATTTAATTTATATGCAGAGTACATCATGAGAAACGCCAGGTTGGATGAACCACAGGTCAGAATTAAGATTGCCAGGAGAATTATCAACAAGCTCAGATACACAGACGATACCACCCTAATGGCAGAAAGTGAAGAGGATCTAAAGAGCCTCTTGTTGAGGGTGAAAGTGGAGAGTGCAAAAGCTGGTTTGAAACTCAACATTAAAAAAACGAAGATCATGGCATCTGGCCCCATCACTTCCTGCCATATAGAAGGGGAAGAAATGGAAGCAGTGACAGATTTTATTTTCTTGGGCTCCAAGATCACCGCAGACAGTGACTGTAGCCATGAAATTAAAAGACGCTTGCTCCTTGGGAGGAAAACTATGGCAAACCTAGACTGCATAGTAAGAAGCAGAGACATCACCTTGCCGACAGAGATTCGTATAATCCATGTTATGGTTTTCCCAGTAGCAACGTATGGCTGTGAGAGCTGGACTATAAGGAAGGCTGAGCGCTGAAGAATTGATGCCTTTGAACTGTGGTGCTGGAGAAGACTCTGACGAGTCCCCTGGACTGCAAGGAGGTCACATCAGTCAATCCTAAAGGAAATCAACCCTGAGTGCTCATTGGAAGGACAGATACTGAAGCTAAGCTCAAATATTTTGGCCACCTAGTGCGAAGAGAAAACTCCCTGGAAAAGACCCTGATGCTGGGAAAGACTGAAGGCAAAAGGAGAAGGGGACGGCAGAGGATGAGATGGCTAGATAGCATCACGGATGCAATGAATATGAATTTGAGCACACTCCGGGAGAGAGCGGAGGACAGGAAGGCCTGGCATGCTATGGTCCATGGGGTCACGAAGAGTCGGACACGACTTAACAACTGAACAACAGCAACAACAAACTTTTCACCAGCTTCAGTTGATGTGCCAGTTACACCATTTCTTCCAGGAAACAGACTTGACTATGTTAATTAATGTCATAAATACATTCAGATGACACTACTGTAACACACACTACACAGGGCTGCCTCTAAAATGTGTCTGGAAATTAGAATTGGTTTAAATGCAGTGGCCAGAGTATTATCTTGCCTGTGTCATATGGAGCATATAACACCGTTGCTGTCCAACTGCATTGACTGTTTGTTTCTGAGTCCAATTCAAAGTATTGATATTGCCCTTTAAACCCGTAAACGGTTTGGGACCAGGGGTGCCTGCAGGCTAGGCTTTTATTGTGCAATCACCCTGCCTCGTTCACAGAATTTTACAGGGATCCAGATGGTGTCCCATATTTCTCCACCACTGCTTCCATCTTTTTTTCTTACCAGAAAAATTCTGCTAAGAAGGAAAAGACAGCCTGGTTCGTATGTCATGCTGGGCTTGTCAGGTGTTGTTTAACCCATGATGAGTCGCAGGATGTGCTGGGCACTGTTTTGGCAATGCAATCTGAACAACTTTCGCCCAGTCTCAAATCTGCCATTTTTGGGCAAGGTGATTGAGCGGGTGGTGGTGGTGCAGTTGAAGGCACACTTGGAAGAAACTGATTATCTAGACCCATTTCAGTCAGGCTTCAGGCTTGGGCATGGGACAGAAACGGTCGCCTTGGTAGATGATATGAGGAGGGCTCTGGATAGGGGTGAATGCTTGTTCTCCTTGATCCCTCAGCGGCTTTTGATACCATTGACCACGGTATCCTCCTGGACCGCCTGGAGGGGTTGGGCATTGGAGACACCGTATTGCGGTGGTTCCAGTCCTTCCTCTCCGGCAGGTACCAGAGGGTAGCACTGGGAGAGGAGGTTTCGGACTCGTGGCCACTCATTTGTGGGGTGCCACAGGGTTCCATCCTCTCCCCGATGCTATTTAACATCTATGTGAAGCCGCTGGGGGCTATCATCAGGAGGTTTGGGGTGCAGTGTCATCAATATGCGGATGACACGCAGCTCTACCTCTCATTCAAATCTTCACCAAGGTTGGCCGTAGAATCCCTGTCCAAATGTCTGGAGACGGTGAGTGGCTGGATGGGGAGGAATAAGCTGAAGCTGAACCCTGACAAGACCGAGGTACTTTTGGTGGGAGACAAGAGGAGGCTGGGGGATGTTGATCTGGTGTTGAATGGGGTACGGCTACCCTTGAAAGACCAGGTCCGCAGCCTGGGGGTCATTTTGGACTCCCAGCTGTCCATGGAGGCTCAGGTGTCAGCTGTGAGCCGGACAGCGCTGTATCAACTCCATCTGATACGGCGGCTGCGCCCCTTCCTTCCCGACCATCTGCTCCCATCGGTAGTACATGCCCTGGTCTCCTCTCGTTTAGACTACTGTAATGCGCTCTACGTGGGGTTACCCTTGAAGACAGTTCGGAAACTGCAGCTGGTACAGAACGCAGCGGCTCGCTTGATTAAAGGCAGCCGCTGGCGAGATCACATCACTCCAGTGCTGAAGGAGTTGCACTGGTTACCAGTTGTTTTCTGGGCCAAATTCAAGGTGTTGGTTTTGACCTTTAAAACCCTATATGGTTCCAGCCCAGCCTATCTTAAGGAGTGCCTCCAGCAGCACCAGACAGGCCGCTTAACAAGATCAGCCTCGGATGGCCTTCTGTCTGTCCCATCAGCCAGGACAGCTAGACTGGTGGGGACGAGGGAAAGGGCCTTTTCTGTGGTGGCCCCCACTCTGTGGAATTCCCTCCCTAGGGAACTCCGTCATGCCCCCTCTTTAATGAGCTTCCGCCGTGCATTAAAAACGTGGTTGTTCAGGCAGGCATTTGGGGTGGGTTAGGGTATTTTAGAAAATGTTTTTATTGTAGAATTTTATTGTTTTAAACTGTTTTATTGTATGTTGTACATTGCCCAGAGTGGCTGGGTGACCAGCCAGATGGGCGATTAATAAATTTAATAATAAAATAATAATAAATAAATCCCCACTCGTGTTGCCATGTCATGCAAACCTGGCCACCAAGGGATATTTGAGAGTTAAATAACTGTTGCATAACCCTTGGTTTGTTGTAGGCCTGTGCAAGGGTTGTTAACCCAGTGCTCATCCTGAGTTAAACAACCCCTGATCAGCCTAGCATGTCAGGCGAACTGGGTCTCTAACTGCACAATGATTGTAGCACTAGGAGCCCTCTGTCTGGAAGCACCCCAGGATACCTGAAGAGCTGCCTCCAGCTGCATGAACCTGCCCATGCACTAAAATCAACACCTGAAGCCCTGCTCAGTGTTCTCCTGCTGGCAGATGTACTTTGGATGAGCTCTGGAGACAGGGCCTTTACAGACATGGCACATAAAGTATGGAATCCCCTCCTAAAGGAGGCCTGCTTGGGTCCTTTACTACTTGCCCTGCTGTAAGCAGCAAGAACCTACTTGTTTCTGCAGCCATTTGGTTCCAAGATGCACTTGTAGCTTTTGTATTAACTGTGGAGGTTGCTCATTTTCCAGTATTTGCTATCTGCTAAGTACAGCTGTGCAGGAGAGTATAACCAAAGCTTATTTAAACCCTCAGCACTGTTCTGTGTTGTCAACACTATTGCCACCTGTAATTTCACTCCCTACATCAGATTTAAATCCTTCTTGGTATGTGTATCACTGAGAAACATCAGAGCATTCCAGAGTCTAGACAGGCGGTTCCTGATAATTATTCTGCTCTTTCCCTGATAATGGCTATTTTCACACGCAGTGGCAAAGCTGTGTTGTGTGAAATACTGTTTTGAATACTGAAGGTAGATATATCTTGTGGTGCACTCTAGTGGTTGCCTGCTGCCTGTTCTAGAAATTATATCCTCCCTGAAAATCTGGAGACTATTCAGGAAAATAGACTGAAGAGTGTCATAAACTGAGTCACAGAAATTTTAGATTAAGAGAATATTATCAAGCCAGTTAAGAAAGTGATTCATTACCATTTAAGATTGAAAATATTCTTCTGGCTTATATTTGGAAAGATCGGTTATGTTCTTAATGTCTGGACTTTAATAATTTAGATCTTAGAATTAGAAGTAACTTTAAGATCTGATTCCTGATTTGTATATTTTAGCTCATTTATATTATTTTTATTGTTTTATTTATTTAATTATATCCCACCTTTCCACCAGAAATGGTTCTCAAGGCCATTTATATGCACCCAGCCACAATACTGTATGATTGTTAAATGTTAATTTCTATTCTGTGCATCACAGGGAGCCACCCCTTCCCCACTCAAAATGTACTAGGGCATTTAGTGGAAATAAGGGTATTAGTGGCAATTAACCACAGTTTGGATTACCATAAATAACAACAGTGATATTTAAGGTATTCCAAAACCTTAAATATCAGGAATCATAGAAAATACGACAGGGATGGTATGCTCTATAGTTGACAGGTGCTCTTATCTGTTTATTAAGAAATGGATGCATAGCTAAGAAATAGATCTGTGCCTCCTCTCTTTTGACACTTGAGCAGTTATTCAAAACCAATCTTTGTAGGCTTTTGGGCAGTGAGATGAGACTGAATGAATTTGGAAGATGTAACTGTCAGGCTAAGGATGTATGATGTGTTGCTCCTAGTTTGTGGTTTCTGTTTAACATTTGTCCAGGTTTTGTTGGTCGTTTGATGTGTATTGTCTTTAATTGGGCTTGTGAGCCTCCTTCCAGCCTTTCTGGAAAGGCAGGGTATACACGTTTTAAATAAATAAGCATAATTATTATTCTTTATCTTTCTAATCCATCTCAATCTTTCAGGGCTTACAGGGGTTTGTAACCCATCTGTAGCAAGGATGGACTACTTGTTGAGCGGTAAAGGACCCAGCACCTGGGAAACATATAATAACAAAAAATAATGTTTAATAGATGCAACATTTTCATAAATATGCAAAAACGTTGTGGGTTGCAGGTTATAGGCTAGTAAGTATATAAAGTTGGATCCAGAGTTGACCCTCCACGAACAGGAAGGCTCCTTCCACTGGCAGAGAAAATCCGGATCCATTGGAGCTTCCCTTCTGAAGAAAGGGTGGGGTGACAATTTTCATTGTCCTTCTCCCCTGCAGCCTCCAGCATCATCTCACATGAGATGATTCTGGAGGGTCCCCCCACCCTACAAATGAGATGTTCAGGGCCACAGGGGGCTGCAGAGGGGAAGGGGAATCAGCAAAAATTGCTTTTCTCCTTCCACCCATGGGACCATGCAGTTCATGGAGTTCTGCCCTGTGGAACTCTGGAACCAACCCATGTGTATTCCCCATAGAGCATGTTGGGAAGCTTAAGTTAGACCAGAAAAAACTCATTCTTTTTCATGGGCTCTGTGCATCACACATATGGGCTCTTTGCCTGCATGGAGCCTTGATTCAGGAAACTTCTATAGCTGAGGAATTTTGGTGGGAACCCTTCCCCACCATCCCAATGCACATACTCTAACAGGTTCCCACTCAATCCCTCAGTCCTTTGTCGACCGCCATTGTGGCAGCACCCGATGGAAGGGACTTCTTGGTTTTTTGTGACTGTGCTGAGGAAAGCTGTCATTTATTTTCTTCTCTCTCTCTGCCTTTCTTTCTTGGTATTTCTTCCTTTCACGTTTTTCGTACTGAGTTATTTTTTCTTTCCAGTTGGCGAGGGTTGTTGGAGCACCCTTGGGCATATTTTATTTATTTATTTATTTATTTATTGCATTTATACCCCGCCTTTCTCCCTCTCGCAAGGAACTCAAGGCAGCTTACATTATCCTCCTCCTCACCGTTGTATCCTCACAACAACAACCCTGTGAGGTAGGTTGGGCTGAGAGTCTGTGACTGGCCCAAAGTCACCCAGTGAGCTTCCATGGCCAAGTGGGGACTAGAACCCGGATCTCCCGGCTCCCAGTCCGTCACTCTCACCACTACACTACACTACTACATATGGCCATTAAGGCTCCTTTTAGGACGTGTGTTCACTGTGGAGGTAAGCTGCTATCCACTGACAGAGACACTCTTTGTGCCTTCTTTGTCTTGTAGAAGGGCACATTGCTGAAGCTTGCCATCACTGCATTTTCTTCAGCAAACAGGCTCGGAACCACGCTGATAGTCTTAAGGTGATCCTCTGGGAAAAGACTTTGAAGGCGGCAGATGCCCCTAAAAAATCAGTGGTGTCTTTGTCAGACCCACAGTCGGACAAGGCGAAGATGGTCAATAAGCTTCCTGAGAAGGAAGGATTGGCACCTGCTGCACCTTCCTGGTCAGCTCCAGCTCTAGCTATGGGCTGTTCTAACCTACCTACGCCAGGACATTCTTTGGCAGTTTTTCTGGCAAAAACATTGTTGAAAAAGGCTCAGTCATCTGAGGGCCCAAAAAAAGAAGAGGAGAGAGTCAAAAACACTTACCTGTCCAATGGAGACCACGTCTCGCTTACCAACTCCTCCTGCACTGTTGGATTCGCCAGTTCCGATGGCTGTCCCGCCATCAGTAGCGACGTTGGTACCGGTACAGGTGGCATCTGTTTCAGAAGGGGAAATGTGTGATTCCACGCCAACTTGAGACTGAGAGGTTCAGGGTGATGATCTTTTACGAAACCATCCATACCGAGAGTCCTCTCCATCAGTCAGTTCTGCTTACTCCTGTAGGGCTAAGAGGCCTCCTCCCTTTCAACGGTCACAAGATCGAGACAGGTCGAGATCACCTCATTCTGACTGGGATAAAGGATCGGATTGTTTTTTTCTACCAAGACGTTGCTACGAATGGGATGATTGGAATTATTATCATCCTCACCCTTATCCTCATGAAAATTTTGCCTACCCGGATGCTCACCGTAGCCATCAGGAGTTTCTTCCGTCAGCTTCCGTGGCTAGACCACCAGTTCCAGAGACCTTTTTGCCTCTGCCACCACCACCACTGGCAGTACAGGTACCACTTCCTGTGCTGCAGTCACCTCTGCCGCCTCGGCCATCAGTGCCTAAGACAGCAGCTATGCAAGTCGACATGGCCGTAGGGCCTTGCCTCCATTGCCTCGGAAGGCATCTCCTAAACCTCATGATCAAGATCTTCACCCCAGCTCTTCTGTGTCTCCAAGAGAGGATTACCATTCTGACTCTGCTTCAGTGTCACCAGTTGCTCCTTCCATTTCATCTCCCGAAGATGCTGTGGACTCACAGGACCCATCCTTACCCTCAGAGGAGATGGGTCATTTTTCTGAACTTATTTTGGGAATGGTATAGAAATAAATAAATAAATAAATAAATAAAAATGGCCCAGTCACTCGGTCTGGAGACCCAGCAACCTATGGAGAGGATTAAGGGCCCAGTCTTTGATGTTGTTCATTTGGAGTCAGCTACTCCTGTGGCCATCCTGTTTCTTCTGACTTTGCTACAGACAGTGCAACTCTCCTGGAAGGCTCCCTCGTCCATGACCCCAACCTATAAAAGGCTGGAGAGCATGTATAGAGTACAGGAGAAGGACGTTAAATTCCTGTTTATTCATCCTCCTCCAAACTCAGTGATTTGTTGAATTCTCGCAGGGCAGGTCTCATCATGTTCATTCTTCTCCAGTTGATAAGGAGGGCAGGAGATTGGATTTGATGGGTAGATGTATATATTCCTCTGCTTTCCTGGGACTACAATTCACAAATTATCAAGCAACCATGGCTGGCTATCAGCTTTTTTTGTAGGAGAAGAGGGGTTCACTGTGTGATTATCTCCCAGATGATCAATGTGAGTTGGCCCGTGTTTTTCAATCAGTGGCAACAAGAGTAGCAAGGCAGCAGATAAATATGCTCGACACCAAGCAGATTGTGATGCCAAGGCGATGGTGGGAGCAGTTGCACTCTGTAGGCATGCTTGGTTGCAGTCGGTTGGACTTACACAGGAGGCACATTCTTGGATTGAGGATTTACCATTTGACGGTGATGGGTTATTTAACTCTAAACCCCAGGAGGCTATGGATACCATACAAAAGGCTAAGGCTATGGCACGGAAGATGGGTTTTTCACAAGCGCAGCCAGCGTTTAAGCAACGCAGATGGTACCGTCAATTGTCGTTCCAGCAATCTAGGCCTGCAGGTGATCGCCTGTCATGCCAGCAACCAGCCTCACAACAGAAATGTTAGTTTCCCTCTGCCTCACTCTTCTCGTCGTCTCATCTTAAGCTCGACTTGGGGAAAAAGCAATGTCTTTGACTACAGCACGTTTCCACCTTCCTTGGACAGCCTTCCTCTCTTTGGCTCCCATCTTGCCACCTTTTTTACGGCATGAGAGAAGATAACAACAGATTCTTGGGTCCTAGAAACTGTACACCGAGGTTACAGAATCGAGTTCAACACTCTCCCTCCTTTTTCAGACAACCACGACTTCTTCTCCAGTGCGTTTAGAAGAGGTGAACAACCTCCTGCTGAAAGGCGCAATCAAGCTGGTGCCTCCCACAAACATGCAAGGGGGTTTCTATTCCCAGTATTTTACAGTACTGAAAAGGAATGGAGGGCTTTGCCCGATTCTGGACCTCAGAGGGGTCAATGCGTTCATCTCACTCAAAAAGTTCAGAATGACGATGTTGACTTCAATCCTACCCCTTCTGCAGACAGGAGATTGGTTCGTAGTCATTGACTTAAAAGATGTGTCCTTTCATGTTGCGATAGAAGAATTCATCCAGTGCTTTCTATGGTTTGCAGTCGATGGCCTCCCTTACCAGTTCCAGCTTTTGCTGTTCGGGCTTGCCACGGCTCCAAGAGTCTTCATGAAACGTATGGCCCTGGTGTGTGCCTACCTGAGACTACAAGGAATTCAGATTTATTCTTACATCAACGACTGGCTTCTGGTTGCAGTCGGAGCACCAGTTGCAAAGTGCCATTCTATGGATGCTGGATCTATTGGAAGACCTGTTATGCATAAACTTTGAGAAGTCAGTCTTGATGTCAAGGGCTCCTTGGAGGCCTCTCTCAGTCTAATCCAGTAGCCAAGTCCAGACACAGACGAAGGGATTCTTTTCAAAGCTTTATTCTTCTTTTACAACTTAACTACTATACCGTTTGCAACTAGATCTGAGCAGCACCGAACCTATGCCCTAAGTTGGAACAGTTGGTCCCCGTTTGAAAGGGAATTACTGACAGACCCCTGAACTTAAAGACTAGGGAGAGTCCCTCCCCTTTTCCCTTGGATCCTCTGGGCGCAGCCGTTGTTTGTGCGCCAACCGGGCACTCCGCCTCCTTTCTGCGCCCTCCATCTGGCACCGCTCTCTGCGTCGGCGTCGCGCATCCACCAAGTTTGCTATCCGCTCTCTGTTACTCCCTGTACTGCTATCTAAGCTAGGAATGTTGGTGGGAGGAATCTCCTTCAGCTGTTGGCCCTGGGAAAGAGGAGCGCGCTCCCCTCCCAGGAGCGACTGCTCTTCCTCAGAATCAGAACTACTCTGGGATTCTATGGGCTCAGTGTCCACCCTGACACTTGACTCCAACCAGACTTATCCAGTTCATTGGGGCATCCATAGACTCTGTCAGAGTTCCTGCCTCAGGATCGAGCACGAGTGTTGGTGAAGTTGGCTACCAATATTCAGGGCCCTTACACCATGACTGCTTACATGATACAAAAGTTGTTGGGGTTGATGGTGGCTGTGACAGCAGTAGTGCAATATGCCTGTCTTCACATGAGAACACTACAAAACTGGCTTATAAGGTCTTTTGGCCTTCAAGAAGATGTGTGGAAAGTCCACCTTTGTCTCCCTTTTGTCGTCAAAGCTTCGCTGCAATGGTGGACGGTGCTACCCAGCCTCATACAAGGCACACCTTTCCAGCTTCCTACTCCAACATGGCTGGTTACTACAGATGCCTCTGTACGAGGATGGGGTGCTCATTGCAGGGACGTCTCGGTTCAGGAGTTGTGGTCGGAGAACGAGGCCAGCAACCACATCAGTGTTTTAGAACTTCTCGGTGTCGACAAGGCTCTGAGAGCATTCAAGGACGTCATTCACAACCGTCACATTCAGATTGCATCCGACAACATGACAGTTGTGTATTACCTCAACAAACAAGGAGGCACCCGCTCTGCACCGTTACTTCGTCTTTCAGTGCAGATCCTGGAGTAGTGCATTGCTCAGAGGATCACCTTACTGCGATTCATGTGGCAGGCAAGGACAACTGTTGGGCAGACCACCTCAGTTGCTCCCTTCCAATATCCCATGAATGGGAACTCAAGGTGAGGTACGCAACTGGCTGTTCAGTTGATGAGGTCAACCTGTCATAGACTTGTTTGCGTCGGAGGTGGACGCTGTGTGCAAGATGTTCAGCAGCTGAGCGGGCAGAGGTGTACAGTCCCTAGGAGACGCGTTTATGAGAGACTAGAATGGAAGCTTTCTTTACATGTTACCCCCTCCCCCGCCTTTCCACTCCTCACCTGAGTGGTGGCAAAGATGGAGAGGGACAATGTAGACAGCATCCTGATCATGCTGTGGAGGCCGAGGCAGCCGTGGTTTGACAGACCCCTGCACCAGGCCAGAGGAGAGTATCTTCTACTCCCACCAATACCGACCCTGCTCTCCAGAGACAGGGGCAAAGTGAGACACCCGGGCCTACTTACCTTGCATCTTACGGCGTGGAGGATCCAGCCCTAGATCAGATGAACTTACCTGCACCATTTCAAGCTGTTTTTGAGGCAGCTAAGAAACCTGCCACCAGGAAATCTTATGCAAGTAAGTGGGCACATTTACATTTTTTGCTCAGGAGAATGATTTTGACCCTGCCCGCTGTACCATACAGGACATACTGAATTTTTTGTTGTTGCTCCATGATCAAGGACTTAAGTATTCTTCTGTTTGGGTTTATATGGCAGCCATTTCAGCTTCCTGTCTTGTTGCCAATGGTTCTTCTGTTTTTTTCCCATCTTTTGGTTCGTCAATTTTTGAAGGAAGTTAGGAATTTTGTCCCTCCGGTGAGATCTCCGGTGCCAGCATGGAGTGTATCAGTTGTACTGCATGCGCTCACCAGGAAACCTTTCGAGATGCTTGCTACAGTGGATCTTCGTCTTCTCTCTCTAAAAGTGGCGTTTTTAGTGGCCATTACCTCTGCCAGATTCTCTGGAGTTATCTGCCATTAGAGTAGACACTCCATATCTGTGTTTTTGTAAGGACAAAGTAATACTTTGTCCTGACATTGCTTTTTTGCCTAAAGTTGTTTCAAGTTTTCATTTGGATCAGGATATAGTTCTTCCTGCCTTTTTTGCTTCGCCCTTGACTACAATTGAAAAAAAGATGCACACCTTAGATGTTCGCAGGGCTTTGGTGTTCTATAAAGCTAGAACCAAGTTGTTTCGTCAGTCCCATCATTTGTTTGTTTGTTATGGGGGATCTAAGAAAAGGCTCCCCATCTCCTCCCAGCACCTAGCGTCTTGGGTAGTCCAGGCTATTAACTGTCTTATGAGCTGCAATGCTTGGATTTGTCTGGTGAGGGCGCACTCAACCAGAGCTGTAGCGGCATCGGTGGTAGGGATGTACGAAAGGTACTTACCTTTCCGTGGATTATGCTGATGCTGGGGGGGAGGCATTCCGTCCCTCCCCCCGGAATCCTGGCCGGGGGGGGAGGCGCTCCATTCCTCCCCCCCCGGAATCCTGGCCGGCCGGCTCCGCTCTGTAAATCTACATAAATCTTTACATAGCCTATCACGTTTTTTGTTTGTTTGTTTGTTTGTTTTACCTGGAAATGGTGGCGGCAGCGGCCGGTCAGAAGACCGGCTGCCGAACCGCCGCCGCCGCCGCTGAACTGCCGCCGGAGCCGCCGCCGCCAGGAAGATCCACCTAAGGTAAGTCCCGTCCCGTGGGGGGGCGGGGGGCCGTTCCGCCACCGATTTCGGGGGGCCGAATGCGCTGGCATTCGGCCTCCCCGAGATCCGTGGCGGAACTTTTGTACATGCCTAGTCGGTGGCGTTTATGAGACGGGTGTTGATACCAGATGTCTGTAGGGCGGCAACATGGTTGACCCCATCCACTTTTGTCAAGCATTATTGTCTCAACATGTAAGCTAGGAGAGATTGTTCTTTTGGCTGGACGATCCTGTCAGAGGTTCTTCAATGAGGACACTGACCCTCCTCCTGGTACGTAAGCTTGTTATTCGCTCATATAGTGCCCCATGATATCCTGATGAGCAAACTAGTGCAAAATGGGCTAGATGAAACAACGATCCGGTGAATCCACAGTTGGCTACAGAATCGGACTCAAAAAATGCTTATCAATGGGACCTTCTCAAACTGGGGAGAGGTAATGAGTGGGGTACTGCAGGGCTCAGTCCTGGGCCCAGCGCTCTTCAGCATTTGTATTAATGACTTGGAGAAGGAGGTGCAGGGAATACTGATCAGATTTGCAGATGACACAACATTGGGCGGGATAGCTAATACTTTGGAAGACAGAAACAAAATTCAAAGTGATCTTGATAGGCTGGAGTGCTGGGCAGAAAACTACAGAATGAAATTTAATAGGGATAAATGCACCTAGGAAAAAGAAACCAAGTGCACAGTTACAAGATGGGGGAGACGTGGCTCAACAACACTACAAGCGAGAAGGATCTTGGAATTGTTGTCAATTGCAAGCTGAAGATGTGGCTGCAAAAAAGGCAAATGCCGTTTTGGGCTGCATTAATAGAAGCATAGCTTCCAAATCCCAGGAAGTACTAGTTCCCTTCTACTCAGCACTGGTTCGGCCTCATCTGGAGTACTGTGTCCAGTTCTGGGCACCACATTTTAAGGACGATGAGGACAAACTGGAGAGGGTTCAGAGGAGGGCAACAGAGATGATCAGGGGACTGGAAACAAAGCCCTATGAAGAGAGACTGAAAGAACTGGGAATGTTTAGCCTTGAGAAGCGAAGACTGAAGGGAGATATGATAGCGCTCTTCAAGTACTTGAAAAGTTGTCCCAGAGAGGAAGGCCAGGATCTCTTCTCCATCATGCCAGAGTGCAGGACACAGAATAATGGGCTCAAGTTACAGGAAGCCAGATTCCGACTGAACATCAGGAGAAACTTCCTGGCTGTTAGAGCAATACGACAATGGAACCAATTACCTAGGGAGGTGGTGGGCTCTCGCACACTGGAGGCATTCAAGACGAGGCTGGACAGCCATCTGTCAGGGATGCTCTGACTTGGATTCCTGCATTGAGCGGGGGGTTGGACTCGATGGCCTTGTAGGCCCCTTCCAACCCTACCATTCTATGGTTCTATATGTGTGATGCACAGAGACCACAAAGAAGAAAGTCAGGTTGCTTACGTGTAACTGTAGTTCGAGTGGTCATCTGTGCATTCACACAACCCACCCACCATCCCCGCTTCAGTGTCAATGTGATGTTTTTCTCTGCTGGTACCAGGGTTCTTTAGTTTCTAAGGGGGCCACAATTGGCAGGCTCCTTTGAACAGAGGGGTTGAGCAGGAACCCATTAGAGAATGCGCATTGGGATGATGGGGGAAAGGTTCCCACCAAAATTCCTCAGCTATAGAAGTTTCCTGAATTGAGGCTCCACGCAGGCGCAGAGCCCATATGTGTGAATGCACAGATGACCACTTGAAGAACTGCAGTTACAGGTAAGCAACCTGAGTTTTTTTAGGATGTTATAGTGAAGATAAGTTAACTGAAATGCCCATCTGCTCTAATTGCAGTTTCTGTATATGAGCCATGTATTTCTTGATTTTATGACCTTTGGCATTTCATTTTCAGGAAACCCTTTCTCACACATTAAACATACGAAGCTGCCTTAAGGCCAAGTAACCCATTGGCCTATCTAGCCCAGTAATTGTCTACTTTGCTTGGTAGCAGTTCTCAAAGCTCTCAGACAAAAATCTGTCCCAGCCCTCCTACCTGAGATTCTTTTAACTGGAGATGCCAGGAATTGAACCTGGAATCTTGTGCATGCAAACATGTTGGCAGGTGTGATGTTCCTCTGAGTAGCTAAATTTCCAAGTCAACTGGTATTGATAATCCTAATGTTCAAAATCATAAAGCAGCACCTAAAACAAGATACAGTATTAGCAATCATGCGATTTGAAAATATAGCAAACATACCATTGTTTTATTTACATTCTGATTATGATATTTGGAAAACCCTCTAATCACATTTTTTAAAACTAGCCTGTTCACAATTAAGGGCTGCTCCTGCTTATGGAAGGTGTCTCTGCCCAATTTGTGGCAATTCTCCCTTAGCCATCCCCACATGCCACAGTCCACCCCATTTAGAAGGGTCTCCTGGCAAAATCACATTCCCCCAACCTCCTTCCACCAGCACTTCTCAGGATCCAAGCCAATACATTGAACTGACCCAGTGAGGCTGCACTCATATAACACATTCAAGCTATATTACACATAATCACTAATAGCTGGCTTGATGTCCTAACACAGCACCTTTCCTCAGACAGCTCCAATGATATTTAACAATATTATTTCTTATTCTACTGAGCATGTGGCACATCATTATAATAATTTTTTAAGAGTAGTTTCACAAAACGACTATATTTGGTACAGTTTTGCTTGCTTGCTTGAGTCCCATGTTTTCCTTTTGGGGTGTAATTTTTGTTTGCTTCTTTTATTGATTGGTTACTTTGCAGGCTGCTGTAGGAGCCATTGAAGTAGGTTTTCCTTCTGCTGAGATCCAGAGAGTACAAGAGCAAAACAGTGCCTTACGGGCTGTTATTGCAGAAATGAGGAGAGAAATGGAAACCCTTAATAATCAGGCACCTTCCTCTGAACATACCAAAATGAAAATACAAGATGTAGATAGGACTGAGTCTGCTGCAGTTTCATTCACCCCTGGTAATAAAGTGGTTTGGATTAAGTATTACTGAGGACCTTTCTGCACCTACCTTTTAACAGTTGCTTCTCTTCTTAAGTGTTTATCTTCTTAACAGAATGTTTAATGTTCTTCTTTGATTGGTCCCATACATCCTCACACATGGCCAATGGGCACCCATTATGCAATATACATTCCCAAAGATCTTTCAACCATAGCAAAAAGTAATCTTGCCCTCATTGTGGATAAAATTAAAGCTAGATTTGAACAGATGGGAATCACTACAATTTAGTTACTAGGGCAAGATCAGTACAGTGAAAACTAATGTTTTACTCAGACAGTACATTTATTACAGGATATTTCTATCTACAATGAGCTAAGATACTTTCAGAGAATAACTCATATAATTACAGAAAATAGAGAAAAGATATTGGCTTTCCATTCCTGCATTAATAGTTAATATTATACATGTTCCAAGTTATAAAGCCATATGAAGCAAAATAAAAATATCTAGATGTTATTTGTACACATTTGCTATCCCACCTCTATCCCTTCTCTACTGGAAGCACCAGTAAAGCTGCAACATGCCCAAGGCTATCAGGAAAGCGTTGCAGTGGTTGCACTTTCCTATTAGGCACAGTTTGTGGAATGCCTGATCTCTGGATTACGTTGTAACAATTTGAAAATCAGGTTTTTAAAAACCATAAATGTAAAAAGAAATCAAATAACTCAATACATACTGTGCAGTGCTTATACATGTACCAATCCCTGATGCTGTCTCCAGTTTTTGTACCCTTTTTATATATGTTTGTATCACAGATATATTTTGTGTTTAAATTATGCAGCAAAACTTATTTAGGGAGCAATCCTATGGCCGCTAGTCAGAGGCTAGACGGCCATAGGATATCTGGTTTTCCAGGAATGACCTTGGAGCCTGCACTCCAAGGTCGGTTCCCAGAGAACCGGACTTCCCCATGCTCAGCGCTCAGAAGAGGAGCACGGAGCGGCCAAAATGGGGCGTTCCGGGGGGGGGAAGGCAGAAATCAACAACGCATCCTATGTGTCATCTGGCAACCTCCTCCCCCGCTCTGCCTTCCTGCGGCTAGACAGCTGAAATCGGCTGTCTAGCCGCAAATGCAGGTTAGGAGAAGCATGGAGGGAACGATCCCCTCCATGCTTTGCTCTGCATTCGATAGGCGGTCACCTCCAAGTTTGGAGGCGGCTGCCTATCCCCATAGGATTGCACCCTTAGTCTAATGCATATATCAAATGCGTTCCTTCTGGGTTGAGTCTACGATGAAAAATGCAATTAATTACTTGAAAAAATTATTTTGACTGCATAGAGTTGAAAATTGCTTGTGGAGTGAGTTATCTCATCTAAGGCATGATGTCCTAACGATTAAAAGGTTCCTCAACAGATGCCACTCTAATCTGTTCCAGAAAACCTCCAAGGAAGGCTTGACTTTGGCAAACATAGGGAGAGAAGTTAATGATACTTTGGTAATGGAACAGCTTTGTTTACAAATATGTATCTGGGCATTCTTGAGGAAAACCATTTTTATTTGCAGAGATGTGAATTCAAAAGCCATTCAAAGCCACCTTCACATCTGCAAATTACTGAGCCTGATATAGTCATTGTCTTTATTTTTACAGACTATGTTGAATTCCTGGAAGAGGAGATCAGAAAACTGAAGAAAAAATGCCAGGCCATGGACAAACAGCATGAAAATGCATCTGAAGTTCCTGGAAAATTATTTGTGTCTTCTCTAAACTCATTCAGCTGTAATAAAAATACTCAAACTTCTAATCAGGACCACATTATCAATGGGAAAGATGGTGAGAGAAACCGTCTTAGGTCCATGATACATTTCCTTAAGTGTCTACTGCTGTGGAAGAAAAAGTATGAAAACAGCATGTTTCTGTATATGCACAGGGAAGATTCATTGCAATGATATACTTTTTCCTTCTTAGAAGAGCTTTCCACATAGGACATTCATAATATTTGAAGTGTTCAATCTGTATTTAGAAAATTTTAACTGAAGTGCATGTAACTAAAGAAGTCACCCTTGATACCATTGAAAGGTAATTTGTGTTTTTCTCTTTCAGGTACATTGCCTGCAGATGAAGTTGCTACTGAAACTGCTTTGAAAAAGCATGACATCAGAGCTCTGCAGGTGGATTCAGTGGGAACACAAGAAATACAAGGGGTACGGAAACACGGGGATACTTAGTGCTCTTATTATTATAAGAAGATGTTTACCAAGAGAACAAAGTTATAATAGGCAATGACTGCTTGAGAATAGGGGCATGATCTATTCAGAAGAAAGCTAGTATGCTTCTCAAAACTTAATTTGCTATACTTTTGCTATAAGAACCCTCGTATACCCTGGTCACTGTACCCTTGAGAGTTAGAATCAGTACATGCCCTCCAACCTCCACTAGGAGGCACTGTGACTCTACAAGGATTATACAATTCACAACATAGTTTTTCCAATCTAATGGGATAAGATGTTACCTTTCATGACTGACTACCATAAAAGGACTGGTCTAATTGAAATGGGGACTGGCACAAAGGAGAGTAACTTGTGTTACTTCATCATACTGCAAGGATTAATAGTTTAGCTACATTTGCAGCTGCACAAGCTGAGAGAGAGGGCAAGATTGATCTTGCTTTGCTACAATCTTAATTCAGTTTTTTCACCCAGTAAAACCTGGGTGACACCCCCAGTAAAATCTCCTTGTTGAAACCAGGCTGTTTTATTTAAATTCCAACAATATATAAAATCCAGTATCAAAATTTAATTATACCAGTTTAACCATGACTACCAAAAGCCAGCCCAACAAGGGCTTCCATCACTTTGAGACTCTCCATGGAAGAGAATCTCATAGTCAAGGGGAAGCCATCAAGACTGTGTCTCCATGCACTCTCAGTGTACAAAACTGGTGAAAAGGTTAAATAATTAAAAGAGATTCCATGCTCTTGGCAGATGTAAGAGATCACAATGAGATGAAAATATACCTGCCGCAAATGGTTTAGGTAGTTTAGCTCAGAGCCGGTACCTTGCATCTAGAACTTGTGTCAGTGGGGAGCTAGCACGGAAGCTGAAATGCTGCTGTAATGTGGGCTTCATCAGGAGTGTGTCCTTACTTCTCCCCATGTGGGATGATGTTACCACCATATACTAGCAGGGAGAGGCACAATCAGTGCTGCGTGGGACTTTCCTACTCCAAGAACCATTAAGTAATGGATGCATCCAAAGTGGCAGCTTCATTTTTCAGAACACTCTTCAGTCCTTCTCATAGCACACCATTATTGGAATATCTGGATTACTAGAACTACAACACACTGTTCAAAATTATAACCTTTCCATGGTGGCTGCCATTTGGGCCCTGATTTATTCTCCACCATAGCAAAATAAATACCTTGCTAAACATTTGCCTTCATTAATTTAGATTTGAAACAATCCTTCTCCTGTTACTCTTCTAGGATCCAGTGGTCAAGAGGCTTCAGGAGGACTCTGTGCATCTTAGGCTACAGTTACTTGGCATGGGGGCAGGTGATGGGCCCCATCGACATACAGGAAACCATGTCCAAATGATGCAAGGTAGACTTAAGGAAGCTGCGAGAAAGATCTGCAGTCTGAGCAAAGAGAAGCAACAGCTATTAGAGATGGTAAACAGATTAAGAGCAGAACTTGGAGCAGCTTCAAGGGAAGGTAAGCTCGCCAGGTAGAAGGATCTTGGTTGTTATATGAGGAACTCAGCCTCTTGAGATGGAGGAAGTTGGGAGTCTGAAGTGCTGCCTGAAGGCTCATTGCTGAGATTAAGAAGTCCCAGTTATAACTTGAGAATGAAGTGCTAGTGATTAAGAGCATAGTTGCTCCAAATATTGAAGATGGTGGAATGAAACATGAACGGACGAAGCATTTCTTTCTTACTCTTGGCTGTGGAGACCTTCAGAACTGGCCTTAGAAGGTCAAGGTGGCAACTTCATGTTGCACAACAGAAAAAAAGCTCTTTTATGCATTTATCGTGTATTTATAAAGATTTCTGAAGTAAGCACTTGTTTTTTGATTTATTTTTTTCCTGGAAATGAGAAACAATGCAGAATGACATTATTGTATAACAAACTTGAATCCAAAATAGATGCCTTGTAAGAGAATTTAAAGCTTGAGTTCTGAGGCCCAGTATCTTTGGATGGAGTTGAGATATAAAGGTCATTGCTTGGAAAAGATATTCCCAGGCCAGTTCCTATACATCCCGTTACCATTATCCTCTGAGATATTACCACACTGCGTAATTCATTTACAGCTGTCATGAGCAATTGGTAATAGGCAAAATGTTGCTTCTACTTAAAAATGACATGTTAAAGCTCCCATACCTTTTTTTTTTCACCTTTGTAGGATCTCAAGATTTTAAAAGCTCAAAGCAGCCTCAGGGTCACTCTTTCCCTGGTGCCCTCTGTCCTAAAGAATTTGTCAAGGAGACTAAGCACCACCTTCTAGCTTTAGAACATCTGCAGTACCAGCTTACAACACAGGTAATGTGGTTGTAAGTACATGTCAGTGTATGAGCAAACAGCCCCATGCTTGCAGCATGTCCTGAGCTGCTGGAGTATTGCCACCATGCTTGGCTCTGAGGGAGCCTTCCTGATAATGCCAGGCCCTCTCTGCTGGTCATAGTGTTATTATGGGCAAGCTGTACAAAAGCCAAGTTCTGGAAAGGAGCATGTACTACGCATGCTCTGCTTTCACTGTATGTGATTTACAGCAATCCTCCTGTTCCATGCTAGAACGCAGTAAGCTCTGTACAACTCAGCATTGCTCCAATGTGGAGATTGCATCAGTGCCTCCTCTTTTTCTTTTCTGTCAGAATCAGAGGCAGCTTGAAGTATTAGAGGAGATTTATAAAGTTTAGAAAGCAAGACATCAGCTGATATGTTGAAGGAACTTTGATACATTTAATGTAGAGAAAGAAAGTTTAGTGGATATCTTCATTCCTGGCAACTTTGGAACCAAGCTTTATTTGCTATCTTGCATGACAGTGGTTCTGTGCAAAGGAGAGAGTTAGAATTCCCAGCTGGGAAAGCCCTGAGCTGAACATGGGGGTCTTCCCTCAGCAGATTCATTTATTCATTACTGCCTCCCCCCCCCCCACTTGTGCTGATCTCTTTATACACTAAGAAGGGCACTATATGGTTATCTGGAGAGAGTCTTTGGGATTACTGGGATTCCCGTTGGAGTTACTGTCCTACAATGAAGCAGGCCTGGAGAGACAGTCATGGAACAGCCAACTGTATCATGATGTAAAAATTAATGAGCCAGAGGTGGCTTCTCTTTAATTTGCTAGGATCACCCCAGGACAGTGAATCCCTAGTCAGTTGCCCTCCCCCTCAGAATATGGAACAGAGGAAGAATTGCAGGGGAGCTTATTGCTAAAGTTCTATTTTGGAACTTCTGGGAACACAACAGGCACATGTCAAAAATGTACTATTCATTAAAAACATTGTACAGTAGATTTGGGAGGCAGATAGAATAAATGAATTCCTTTTTCTCTTAACTATCATTAACATGTATGTTTTCAGGGGAATAAATCCTAATTGATTAATTAGGCAGAGAAGAATGGATGAACTGAGACTGTAATTGATCACATTATCTTTTTAAAACAATATTTTTATCATCACATGTATAGTTTCAAGCTAGATGTACTAGAATGGTAAAAATTTGGGACTTTGGGACTAGACTTTTGGGGAACATTAATCAAGCACTAGGACAGGGGTTGCACCCTGTGGCCTTAGGGCCACATGCGGCCCTCAGTCTAATTTCAAAAGTCCTCTGCATGTGATCAGACCAGACCTCTGGCAAGAGGCCTCTGTCCCTTTCCTTTCAGTCTGCTGAGCGGGAAGGAAGAGGGAGAGAGAGAAAAGGAGTGACCCACCCACCTTTGGCCCACTGCTGGCTTTGGCCCCACTCGCTGCTGACACACAGCCCTCAACAGATTACTTGTGAAGGAATGTGGCCCTCGACAGAAAAAAGGCTGCCCACCCCTGGCCTAGGAACTAGGCCTATTAAGAGTTCATGGAAGGAACGTGTTGTTATTATGGCATGATGGAAACAGTACATTTTTCAGTATGTAGTATAATAACAGATAATAACAATTCCTGAATAAAAGTTCTTACCGTTATTTGATTATGATATCTCATACTGAAACATTTGTGAGCAATATATGATTGTATTTGCTTTGTCAGTAAAGAAAGTCTGTGATGCCATTAACAATGCTTGGCTGTGGTGGTGCATTGAGTTACATATTACATGTGGTTAAATACAGTGAAGTTAATAGACTTCAGTATGCATAAATGGATGCAGGACTGGAATTTAGGATGGAATATATTCCTTTGTGAGTACATATATTTCCAGAGAACAAATTGATAAGCTTGTAGTAAATGAAAAATATTAATTTAGGCTGCTCCTTCTCAATGCAGGAGTTACAATATGCACAGCGAAAGCACGCCTCAGGAAAATGTCCTCTTTTTGTTGAGAACATGAAGAACAAAAATGTCCCCAGCAGGAGCCGTAGCGAAGGAGCTGTAGCCCCTTTGAAACAAGTATGGTACAGGTCCAATGTCTTATATGCTTAATTACATTGTGTGCAGTCTGATCCTAAGTACGTTAGCATAGATTTGTTGTTGTTCAGTCGTTCAGTCGTGTCCGACTCTTCATGATCCCATAACATAGATACAAGTCCCATTATATTCAGTAGGGTTTTTTCCCTAGCAAAGGGTGCCTAGGACTGTAATCTTAGGTGAGTTAACATTAATTTCCTTTAAAATGCTGAACCCCAAATGCTTAGTAATACAACATAACCTTATCTGCTTTGTATCCAATTCGCTCATTAAGTATCCCTGTTTGACTCTTCATGCACTCTTTTAAATTAGACTAGTTAAATTAAACTAGTAATTTCCTAACTACTTGTGACTTTCTTCCCACAACTTTTATTACTCCTTATGCCAAAGACATTTAGGGCAAAGAAATGTAATGACATGTCATGTGCACATGCAAAAATTAAAACCTGATACTGATGTTGTTTTTAAAGAAAACATATTTTTCTTTTAAAATGGGATTTTGGAGAGGAAAGCCTTTGAATACTTACCATTTTGCCACCCAAATATCTGTGCTCCAAATCCACCCAACTGCTTCCCCTCACTTGTAGGGTTTAAAATGGAGTTTTGACTCTCTGTTACTTTGCTTCCTCTTCTCTCTCTGTTTTTATATCCCAGCACATCCTTACCTGTCATCTTTGCTTATCAGCTTCACCACCCTCAACATATGAAGGTCTCCTGATACAACTCTGTCCTTTCTCCCTTGCTGCGCCTTATGGCTAGAACTGTCTCCCTGAACACCTCCATGTAACCAGCTCCCTTGCTTACTTCAAATCCCTTGTCAAAATTCACCTGTTTTGCAAAGGCTTTGGAACAACCCCCTAGACCCAATACCCTACTGCAGCCTTCCTTAACCTGGTGCCCTTCAGATGTTTTGGACTTCAGTTCCCACTACCTCCAGCCAGCATGGCCAATGGTCAGAATGCTTGTAGTCCAAAACATCTGGAGGGTACAAGATTGAGAAAGGCTGCCCCTACTGTAAAGTGGTTATGAAATGCCAATGCATCAAACAGTATTAAACACATTGGCCTGATTCACACATAACACTAACCCATGGTTTGTCTTGTCTGGCAGATGCTCAAACAACAGTGGTTTGTTTCTCAATCCCTTCGTTGTTCGTTTCCCTCCTCCTTCACCTGCTCTCTTCCTTCTGTGTATCTCAAATACCTTTGCAGCAGTGTAGTACTGGCACATAGAGTGACTGATGTTGGGTTTTTTTTTTACCATTTTTGGCTGTCACTCCAGTAGCCTGGCAAGATAACCCATGGTTCTATGTTCACATGTGATGATATCCCACAGTTTAAACAACCCAGAGTTCACAACCCAACAACAAATGATGCATTCTCTTCCTGGGTTGTTCGTGACTAAGAAACCATGGTTTGTTAGTGTGGTTGTGTTCACACATCATGGTAATGCAGAATTCAACAACCCAAACCATGGATTATCATTATATGCGAACCAGGCCATTGTGTTCTTTCTCTTTGACAAACTATTCCATCCTGTCTGTAGGTCTGCAAATGGCTTATCAAGAGATAGACTGATTGCCTTAATCTATGGATGGATGGCCTGTGGCACGGGCAATGAGAATTTGTGGCATTCCTAGATAGGAACAGGAGGCCCTGTGAACCTGGTTGTGGCACAGAATCATCCTTATACTTCTTTCTGTCTTTCCAGCCCTGCACTGCTGCCTGAGTCTTGGCTCAGTAAACCACAGGCAAAACCACCGCAAGGCATAGGGGACATCATTTGCACCCATTCATTTATTTAAAAGATTTATACCCTACCTTTTGGCCCTTACAAGGCCCCTCAAGCCAGCTTATACTTAAAATTAAAAAATAACAAATACAATAAAACAAAAGAGCATTAAAAAACCCAATAAAACCACTAAAACAGGGGTTAGCGCATTACATGAAAAACAGCACAGTAGGGAAAATTCAGCACAGGACAAATGTCTAGTAAAATAAAATGGGACTTAACCATTTGTCTATGCATCGTAAGAGAGGGGGCCAACTGAGCCTTTCTGGAGAGAGAGTTCCACAGTCCTGATGCTGTATCTAAAGAGGCCCACTGGCATGTCCCCACCAATCATGCCTCCTAGATGGCAGGATTCAGAGCAGGATCCCAGATGTTGAAAACACTGAGCAGGTAGACAAATGTGAGAGGAGGCAGTTCTTCACGTACATGCATGAGCGTGGCACCATCTTGAAATTTGGTCTTGGACTTGTGGTGCAGTTGTCAAAAGGGATGGCCACACTGGCCCAGTCTAGCACCTACCTTTTCCGGGGTGAGTCAAGAGCTTAGCATAAGCTTACATAAATGCCTTGTGTTTGCTTATACCATTTATGGTTCATTTGAAGATTGTATGGGATGTTGTTGGTAAGCTCCTGTGTTAAATGGAAGTCTGCTTAGAATTTAACTGGGTATTACTGTTTGCTAGGTATGCTTGCCTATGTGGATCTAAATGTGCAGTAAAGTGACAGCAGCAAGCCAAGAGTTTAGACCCATGCTAGTGTAAAAATTAGTTGACCTACTGCTATGTTTGTATGTTAAAAAGTTATTACAGGACTGATCTGCACATAGGAAGTGTTATGGGCCACATAAGCCTGCCCCTGGCTTTTGAGACCTTTCCAATCCATTTCCAGCTGTCATTGGTCCCAAATGTTGGACAGTACTGAGGGTGTACTGTCATTTCTACAGGTTCCATTGGAATCATTTGTACAAAACTGCACTGCAGATCTACCAAAGCATGAAACCTCAGTGCCATATCAGTCTCATCTACTCAGAAAAGAAAGTCCTAGCCAATTCCAGGAAGGTCAATTGTCATCATCTGGTGCACATAGCTCCCTGGAGGAAATTTGGCAGATTCTAGAGATGGGATCAAGCCCTTCTGTTCTCAGCCCTCAGAGCAACAATGATCAAGGTAGGCATGATATGGAGAGAGGAAACTATTTAATGTTACTGTTGAGAGTCAGATACAGTTCAACAGTTTCTTGACATATCAGTACCATTATACATTTGGGATGTCCTTGCCTTACTTGTGGTGCAATCTACCATGTTCCTGCCCCTTGTTCACCACCTTTGAATTGAGTGGGAACACAGACACGCCTGTGCGCCAGTAATCAGTGGCTGCAGATGCAGCTGTCCACTCCTTATCCTTGTTCAGTGGTTTTCAAACAGTATCCTAGGGAACTTCCTGAATGACAGCTTGCCTGTCATTACTGATCTTTCCCTGCAGTGTGCAGACGAAAGGGAGTGCTGGGTGCATTCTAGGTTGCTTTCTTCATTCCCAAGAGGCCTGTGGAGCATTCCCCAGTGCCCCACATGAACTGAGGGTATGTCCCAGACTCTAAGGCAGGAGTGGGGAACCTCAGGCCTGAGGACCAAATCCAGTCCTCCTGGAGTTCCAATCCAGCCCTCTAGGGTTCCCCAGATGGCCACACCGCTTCCCTGGCCCCATCCCCCTTTCCCTGTCCATCAATTGTTTGGTGGTTTCCTGGCTTTTGTGCAGTTCTTTCCCCATTCTAAAAGGTTGAAATGCCTCTCCCAAGGCTTAGTTATGGGCAGTTAGGCTGCTATTCTTTGTATTTTTCTATATTTTAACCCCACCCCTTTGCCTTTGGCCTGTCTCTTTTGCCTTCAGCGCCACCCACCACTGGAATGCACCCCCCAAGAGCTTCTCCAAAGTTGTATTCATCCCTCAGTCTGAAAGAGATTCCACACCCCTGCTCTAGGGCCTAGAACCTCCAGCCTGTGGGCCTAATCCAGCCCACTGGGCTCTGCAATCCAGTCCACAGAGCCTCCTGATGTTCCTCCAGGCGGTGGGACTTGGCCTCCAATGGGAACTTATCCCATTGGCCTCTGCATTGCAATGAGATTTGGAACTAGTGCTCAGGGTTTCCTCAGCAAACCAGACAATGCGGCAAATGTTAACTGAAGGTGGAAAATTTGGAACCTACTCTTTTAATACTCAAAAGCAATTCTTCAGTCCTTAGTCCAGTTGTATACAGCTGAGACTGCTGCAAGTCTGCCAGTCTCTGAGGTTTTTGGTTTAACCTATTCAAGAGATCCTTTCACTGTTCTATATTAGTTTTATAATTCAGAGCACAACTCCACTTTTAATAAAATATTCCAAGGGAGGAATATAAATGTTAATTTCTTCTCTTATGACATGAGCTTTGTTTGGAACAGGTATACATCTACATCCTTAATATATTCTAATGTGTACTTTATGGGAGGTACAGTTATTAAGAATTATTTATTTGTATTACCATAGAAATCTCAGAAATAAATCTTACAACGCATAGTGATACATAATGGACACATTAAGGCTACAACCGACAACCTATTTTCTGTTTAGAGAAGTCCTGTTCAAGGGAAAAAAGAATGGTGATTGTGTAAGCATTGCTTAAATCTGCAATCCTAACATGCTTATTAAAATTCCATTGAACTCAGCTGAACTTATTGTAAGTATGCATGTTTAGGATTGGGCTACCAGTATCTGGCCAAGAACTCTGCCTGTCTGTTTGTACTTGTAGACTGGAAGAAAGGAAAACTGCAGGAGAGGATAGTCCCTACTTCTGCAGAGACTCCCTAATCTCTATAAAACAAAAAAACAGGGGTGCCCAGCTGCTCCGCCCACACCAAACCCACAAGTGGGCAAAGACTGTACGTGCGTTCTTCCCTCATGCCACCATATTATATCCCTGTAGCGCAGGCACTTGCTCTGTGGGATAGGGCAATGATTGTGAGAGGAAGGGAAGATTGCTTTTATCCCAGTATCCCCAGCAGCTGAAAGGATCATTAGGGGAAGGGAAATTGGGCTGCTGATTAATTTGAACGAGTCCCTACTTATATGAATATTTTTAACTCTTGGGAGTGTTCTTCTTCGTGATCTCTATGCATCACACGTATGGGCTCTGGGCCTGCGCGGAGCCTCAATTCGGGAACCTTCTATAGCTAGGAATTTTGGTGGAAACCCCTCCTCCACTGTCCTAGTGTACGTGTCCCTAGTGGGTTCCTGCTTATTCCCTCAATTCTCTTCCGGCTGCTATTGCATGTGCCTCACAGGGAAAGCTCTCTTGTTGTTTTCACTGTTTCAAAACATTTTTTGGAAAAAAACCTGAGTTTTTTTCCTTCTTTCTGTCTTTCAAATATTTCTATCTGTCAGCTTGTTATTTTAATTTCCTTTGTTTTGCGGTTTTCACAATTGCCCTCACGGGCGTATGGCCCTCAGGACCCCCTTTCGAAAGTGCACCCACTGCGTCTCTAAGGTGTCGTCCTCAGGCGGGCACTCTCTCTACCTGTACTGCTTTGGTGAAGGGCACATTGTTGAGGCGTGTCCTCGTTCTTGAAGCAAGCGAGAAGAAACAGATCAGATCAGCTAAAAGCCACACTCTAGAAAAGGGTGCTGGAACTAGTAGAGGAGCCAAAAGATATGGCAGACCTGCCAGCTTCGCTCTCTCACAACCCACCTGCCATGCAGGAGCCTGCTTTAGTGTTGGAGTCATCATTCCCTCAGCATCGTACTCCACTGAGTACCCAAGATCCCCTTCCTGCTCTGGGCCAATCTTTGGCACTTACACTGGTGAAAAGACTAACAAGAAAGGCGAAAGTCTCTAAGCAGGCTAGTCTATCTTCTTCCCACTCTACAAAGAAGAAGACGAAAAAGACTTCTAACGAGTCGCATGGCCCTGCTTGTGATCGAGCACCTGGACCCTCTGGTCTCTCTGACTCCGCGCAAACACGTCGTGACTGGGATTAGTCAGTACAGGTGGTGTTGGCCAGATGAAGAGCTGACTGTACAGCTCTTTTCAGTACAGACTTCATGGGATCAACAGTGACCACCAATACCGGTCGTGTCTCCCACTGTTCCACCAACTCCTAGCTCAAATGTAGTCACCTGTACCGACAGCTTTACCTGCTGCTCTGCCTATGTTATTTTCATCCATTCTGACAGTGAACCCTAGGCAGGAGGAGGAACCTATCCTGATAACATCTATGTCAGAAGGCAAGATCCCGAACCTGTCTCTGATGGAACCAGTCCCTCGACCACCCCATCACTACGGGCTGGAAGGCCATGATTGGCACCAATGTTCACCGGAGTCAATGTGGTCACTTGCCTCCACTACAAGAGATCATGCCCCAAGTTTTTATGAGTAAAACTGTAAAAGGGCAGTGATTGTGAGAAGAAGGGATGATCGCTGCTATCTCCAGACCCTGCTACCAGCTGAAAGGATCATTAGGGGAAGAGCAATTGGGCTGCTGATTAATTTGAATGAGTCCCTACTTGTATGAATATCTTTAACTCTTGGGGGTGTTTCTAGTCATCTGCCATTTCTAGTCATCCCATGCTGTTATCCTTCAGCCCTTGCTGCCACATGGCTGTCAGCATACATAAGTATTTCTACGTAAGGACAAAGTAATAATGTCTTTACATTATTTTCACACTTTCTGGTCTTTTTTTGTTGCTTTTCAGAATCGAGGTATCAACTTACTAATATTTCAGAAATACATTATTTTCTCTTAGGAAATACTGGTAAAAGTCTTGTTCATTCTTTTCTTTTATCTAAGTTTGATTACTGCAGTTCTCTTTTTGTTGGTCTTGTTTTAACCCATCTAAAATCCCTTCTTAACTCTGCAGCTCAGCTCATCTTTCTTTTTGCCCATCAGAGCAAAGTAAGTTTTAGTCTCCCCAGTATTAGACCTAAAAGTCTCTTGCTTTTAATGTTGTCCCTGCAGGCATTAATGTTTGCTAAATGAATTCACCAGACAATTTTACAAAGTGAAAAATCCCTCTCCAGGGTAGCTCCAGGATTATAATTCATTAGTTTATATTTGCTTTGAAAATAGCGAGTGTATAATGGAGTTACGCATTATTACTATGTCCTTACTAGCAATACTTACATATGCTGACAGCCATGTGGCAGCAAGGACTGAAGGGTAACAGCATGAGATCGCAGCATGGGATTGCTACTGCTAGAGATTCATGTGCTGTATCAAAATCATTCAGTGGACTGAGGCAATAGAAGATACTGCAGGTCATGAATCTGTTGATAAAACAAACACTGTGTTTGCACATGCAGATGTCACAGCCACTTTCCTAATGTTTCATGTTCTCAACTGGTGAAACTCAACTGGCAACTTTACAAGGACACTAATTTCCTAATCTAGTGTTAGAAACTCCCACCCAAAATAGGGAAGCTGGCACTCCATATTGGAGTTACCCAAAGTCTAGTGCAATAGAACAAAAATTGCTGCTACTTATAGTGAAGATAGTCTGCTTATGCTGACGCATGCAGATTGATTTAGAAAAGAGTTAGCTTGGGAACTTTTTATTAACCTCTTAAGGCTCCACTATAACTAAAGATTTAGGAGTCTAGCCTTTCGTGTAATGGCTTTTGTATAGTTTTCCTTTAACCTTTGGAATAAGACATTGAAGTGTTGTGTTCTTCAAGACTTTAAATTGTATCCCCTCCACATTTCACAGGTAAAAATAAGGACACTCTTGTATACATGTTACACCTCTCGTCTCACACCAAGGACAACTAAGCCCCATTATGAATTGCTAAAGAATCTTTGCTGCCAGTGCTATATTGTAGTGTAGTTGTTTACTCTACAACAGCTTGCCCTGCACTGACTTAAAAGCAAAGAGGGTGTTTGTTCATTTGGTTAAGGACATACTCAAAAAACAGAATTGTCCTACAGGGCCTGTTTGCATGTGCTGGGTGTGTTCTGTATCCTTCTTGAATATTCAACCCCCGATTGAACCAATTAGGAGTTGCTATGTGATGTTTGAACCTGGACACTATAGGTTAATTGTGGGTTAAACAATCCATACTTAACCTTACTACAAATTGTAGGCTAACTGTAGGTTGTTTAACTCATGGTAAATCTATAGTATGTCCAGGTTCGGATGTGATGTAGCAACCCCCAATCGTCCCGACTGAATATTTGAAAAGGCTGCGGAATGTGCTGGCATGCACTACTGCCATTACATGTGAACTGGGTCATTGTGTTATAAATACTTCAAAACAGACTCCACTGGCTTTTGCATGTAAAAAGAAAGACTGTGCACTATGTGGTGCTTTAGGAATAGAGTACGTGTGATGTTATTCACATTTTTAAAAAAACACACTTAAACTGGCAACATTTATTATGAGGAAAAGGAAAGAAGCAGCCATTGGCTCCTGTTCCAGAACATGGTCACAGTCCAGACTGAGGGTCCATGCCTGCAAATCCCCTCCTGCTAGCTATAGTTTGCTCCTGAATTTCTCGTAAACAGCATCTTGGGAAGTGAAAACCAACTGGGGGGCAGGGTTTGTCAGAAACTGGCATGGGGCCCTAACGAGTGTGTTCTGGATTCCTCCCCCACAAATAAAGTTGGCCAGTTAAAGCATGGTCTTTTAAAACCATCAATAGCATGACATGTAGTTTGGGCCTTAGTGGTCTTGTAAGTGCACTTTCATGCATGAGCACTGGAGATAATCCCATCCACATTTAATTTCTGGACACCTGGGAGAGAGGGGCCAGAAACCTGAAAAATGGCAACTTTTTAAATTAACATTAAATTTAAAAGACATCCCCAAAAATCTTATCATCTTATCAAAAGATGATAAGAAGACATCTTATCAAAAGGCAAAATAGGCTCAAAAGAGGGACAGTGATTTACCAGGGACGTGTACCTGAAACTTCAAACTATCCCTGTTAAATAGGGATAGTTGGATGACAAGTAGTTGCATGTCTACTGTACTGTGGTATTGTTCAGAGTTAATGTTGCTTATTTTGTTTAGTTTCTCTGTCAAGTGCTTTTAGTTCTAAAGAGAACAAGTAAATGATTTATTTCCTTGTTTTTATCAATAGGGCATCGATAAAGATATAGGCCAAAATGCTGTTCTAACCATTTTCTTCCACTTTAAAAGTATAAATGCTGTGCCCCAGCTAAGCAGCAATCCTTTTCTTTCACCTTCAGTGGCTACAGTTGCAATTTTAAAGCAAGTTTGATTCTGCTTGGAATGTGCAATTTTGCAAGTGGTTCAGCGTTTACATTTCAGATATTGTGAAGAGCAATAATACCCTATGGTTCTGATTTTGCAGAACACAGCCACTCTTAGCTTTAGTTAAATATCTCACTCTTTGGCCCAGCTTGCACTTTACAGCTATCCAGGCTTTAAACAAAAACCCTGGGTGGCTGTAAACAAGTGAGAGCAAGCGAACATGCTGGCACCTGACCGCTCCCGCCGAGTCAAACAACCCAGGGACACTTCTGTCCTGGGTTGTGTATTGTGACATCCAAACCTGGTATTGGAGGTTGTTGGGGGGAAAACAACCCAGACTTGTAACCCATGGTTGTTCTTGGGTTACAAGGCTGGCTTCCCCAGCAGCTTCCAATTCTGGGTTTGGATGTCACAAAAACAATCTAGGGAAAGAGCATCCCTGGGTTGTTTAACTGAACTGGAGTGGTTGGGACCCAGCACTCTTGCTTGCTTGCTCCCACTTCACTATAAATGTGTGACATGCAAACCAGGTCTGTGTGTTATGTCTCACTCTGGGAACATGCTCTGGAAGTGTCTTTTATTGAATGGCTAATTTGGAAGTATTAACTTTCCGATACTCGCTTCATGCTCACTTTTAAATAAAATTCCAGATCCCCAAAAAATTAATAACTGTGGAGAGTTTCAAGCCTCTGATCATCCTTCAAAACATTTTATTGACATGCTGCCTGATCAATCCAGAGATGTATAAACCAAAAATGGAAGAATAATATTTATAATTTAGGACACTGTTGGCTTTTATAAATGATAAGAAGTAATATTGTTAGAAAAAAACTGACTACATACTCCTCAATAAATTTCAAGACACAGTTGTTGCTCACTAACCAGTCTGATGCAGACAGAGAAATTATTTCTGGACTTGAATATGGTGATTTGTATAATGCTGAGTTCAAAACAAAACCTATCCACTGAGTCTCCCAAATGACAGTTTGGAGATTTCTCTACGGATGCTCAAAAATATTTTATTTTTATTTTATTTATTTATTTTATTTCTATACTGCCCAATCACCAAAGCTCTCTGGGCAGTTCACAACAATTACATCCATAAAATACCACATGATAAAATATAAAACTTTTGAAAGTTTAAAATACAGTATAAAACCAAAGCAAAAATCAGCAGCAGTGTAAAGAGTTAAGAATACAACAATAGATCTGAACACATGAAGTAAATCCCCCCGCCAGACATGTTCATATAGAAAAGAGGAAACGGAATTTCTTTTAAAAATTAGCATCTGGGTCTGCTTAAATATAGATCATCATAGATAATTAATGTGTGAAAGAGCATCTCCTCCCTTCAGAATAATATCACTTGGAATGCTGTATCCAAGCCCCCTCTCACCCTAGTCAGGATCCCCTGATCTCCCTGGAAATCCCATAGGATACATCACATTTTCTTATTGCTTGTCATTTAATAAATCAGAAAGTTTAGATATAAAGATTTTGCCTAAGATGTCCCATCCGTTGCCTTGAATAGCACCAGTGAATGCTTCCTTTCCCTTTGCATATTAAGCGCTGGCGGTGGTCTTCTGGGGAGGAGAACGAAGGGGAAATGAAAGTCAGGGTATTGATGGTCATGGAGGTGGAAGCTCTGTCTGAACAGGTCTGGTATTATTTATGACTGTTAAAGTGTTACTCTCTGTTTGAGTATCAAGATGCAGATGTGCTTGCATTTTTCAAGAGGGAACTCTGGGAAAGGGAGGGAGAAAAGCAGGTACCCTTTGACTGACTTTAGTGTTTAGCGACTGTCACTAAAAGCCTGCCTAGGGGCCTTTGCAGAAGTGGAAAAGGTCCTCTTGACCAAGAGAGGCTTGATTTTTAGAATAATCACCCTGGTCTAGAGAGAAGGGCCTGTGAGGGAGGCTCAGTTGCCTTAAGGAGAGATGCTGAAATGCGCTGCTTTACACAGCCAAAAGAAAGGGAGAAGGGGCTCTCCTGCAAATGAGGCTGCTGAGAATGTGTAGAGATGGCATCATGAAGGGCCCCCAACACAGTTCAGAGACACTCGGATCCTCTTGAGCTCCCAACTCACACACACAGGAGGGTAATGAGGGTGGTTGGCAACCCTGTACCTTCTTCCCCACCTCCCCACCGCCCAAATCCCTTCCTCAGGACCCCAGTCAAACCTTTCCTTTCTCCTCACAGACTTTCTGGCAACCCCCACAAGCCACTCTTCCTCACTTCCCACAGTGACTTCACAGAAATGTCAGCCTGCTATGATATATTGGTCCTGGATTCTTATGAAAGAGTCCAACTGAAAGCCCCTCAAATAGATGGTTGCCTCAGAGAGAAAACAGAGGATTTATTTCAAGACAGCTAAGGTTGCGGTCATACCTACCTACCTGGGAGTAAGCCCCATCAATCATCAAACTCAGTGACCCTGTTCAGATGTAACAGCGACATCTAGCAGCAAATTGTGAGTTAATTAACCCACAAATTGCAGGGACGTGTGCGACTCAGTTCCTGTTTCATTATGAACCCTTGAATGCCCAAGAACAAGCCATGGGTTAACTTGGGGTTGTTTACCTGACAAACAACCCCATGCCCCTGTAAGGACATCACAGAAACAAGCCTTGAAGGCAGCATTTGAGGGTTATTAATGGAAACAGGAAATAGTAATTTACTATTACTATTTTTATTGAATGTTATTGTCAGACCAAAGATAATGGCTAATTAATAATATGCTAATCTCAACTGCTGCTAAATTAGATTTCTATGTTTATATGAATAAGTGGAACCATGACTGTAACCACAAAATACCTCTTTCAAGAGACAGTTGTGTCATGTGGGTTGATATTCTATACTCTCACCTCCAGGGTGCAACATGTGAGGCTCAGCCTGGAAACCTTGGGGCAGGTAGGGCTTGTTTGGAAGGATGAGTGGACTGTGGCCTATTTACAGCCTCAGCCCCAAGGAAGAAATGCTAACCGCCAAATACATTTCATTTGATACTACGAGTTATTCTTCCTGTTAAGCGCTTCATGAAGTGGGGAAAGTATGTGGGTAAGCTTGGATATGCCAAAGATTGGTATATCACCTTGTTTACTTGTGAAATGTATCTGCCTTAATAGCCAACTGGGTATTAAAGCCAAAATGTTGTAAATTATGTGCTACAGCATTTGCGTGTGCAGTGCATTATCATGTAGTACTGAAATGCCTGTGATGTTTGTTTTATGTACTAATTTCTATGCTGCCCAATAGCGGATGCTCTCTGGGCGGTTATAATGGATGGGTGTATTTGGAGTAGGGGGGCAGGTATACTGCATAGACCTCAAGGGGAAGAGTGCAGTACACCCAATCTACACTGCTGTCGCAGACCAGATTACCCAGTGTCAGTGATGGGGGAATGCAGATCTTGTCCACACTGCAAAGTTATCACCAGGTGTAATACTTTACTTTCCCTACAGAAATGAAAGGTGGGCATTCATTTATGAGAGAAAATAAAGGGACGCACTTAGTAGAGCAAAACCTGCTCCTTGCCTCTGGTGAACTCTTGAGTCTGGGGCAGCCCCCCACCCCTTTCCAGCTGTGTCCCAGATAGTAACCATTTACTCTGTGCTAAAGAACTTGGGGGAGTCACTTAGAACAGAGTCTGACCCATTTGCATTGCCCTGCTCCTTCATCTGCATTTTCCCACCCTGAATTCCATTTCTTGGTTGTGCAGGAGTGTGATGCTGGAGTTTGACAGAACTTCGGGAACTGGGCTTTATAACTGTTCAAGCCTCACACCTGTTGGCCACTCTCCCATGAAGCAAGCTGCCGTTGGCTCAAAAGCTGGCATCTCATAAGAAAAGACTTACGTGTGGCATAGAATGGCAGAAGCATAAAAAACCCTGGTGGGTCAGACTGAACAATCCATCTCATCCAACCTCCTGTTCCCCACAGTGGCCAACCAGATGCTTCTAAGAAATCCACGTGCAGGGCATGAAGGCAGTAGGCCTCCCCTGCTGTGGCTCCTCCGTAACTGACATTTAACAGGGTTGAAGCTCAGTCCTCACAAGCCAGAGGTACTGTTCATTGGTTAATGGTTTACCAAACCACAAGAGTGGTATTCAACCTGTTCTGGATGGTGTTACATTTCCCATTAAAGACCAGGTTCACAGTAGAGATGTTGCCAGAACTCATATTTCCTGACTTGGAGATGTGAGCTTAATATGAGGTTCATGCTCACCTCAAATATGAGGTGACCACAAAATGCTATTTGATAAAAAATATAAGTCCAACTCCTTCCACTGATTCTCTGTTACCTGAGATTTCCGATATGCCCACTATATCTATATTCTCTCGTTCAGCAAAAAACACTCCGGCTTCCTAGTTCTGACTTGGAGTTTATTAGTATATAAACATATCTACATAGTAGGTCTCTCCAAATGTCCTTCATGTGCACATTTTCCCCTATAACTTTTAGGCTTCTTTAAATGACTCCATTTCCTTCTATATGCTTTTTGCAGAGTTCTACCCTATCCCCATTAGATGACCTGGACCACTTACTCCATCATCCTTTAGGGATGAGTCATCCCAAATCTGATGCTTCCTAGGCTGTCCTGCCTTACCTGTTAGAATATGTCTTTCTCTTATCTGTTGAGATAATTATTGCACTGACGCACAGAATTATGTGGATAATATCAGTGTAAATGCTGAAAAATAAATAATGTAGGATTCTGTGGCTGTAGCCTTGTTTTATTTTCAGAGCGCCAGTCTTTAGGGAATTATGGCTGCCGTAAAAAGATGCCAAAGGGTAGAAAAATAGGGGATAGTCAGAACTGCAATAGATGTTCTGCCGCAATATTTGAACTCAGATGACGAAAACTGAAGAAGCACTTTTTATTATAGCTCCTCATTATTGGCCCAGATGTTATTGGGTCATATGTTATCTTTCACTCTTGCCTATGGGACAAAATTTCAACACTTTTTCCGTCATGTGGGTAAAGAACCAGACAATGAGAGGGCTGGGTAGAATATTAACCAATAGAGAGATGTGAACTCTTTTCTGGCTCTAGGCATGCAATTTTTGTTCTGTGTTATGTAAGACTTTTCATCTTCCAAGTGTTTTACAAATATTAACTTACCTGATATGATGTTCTAGACTTGACAATTCCTAGCATCAAATCAGAGCCAGTAATTATGAGAGGGAATGATTTTGATTATAGAAATAGTGGTAACGAAGCTGGACCAGGTCAGAAAGTAGGAGAAAGTACGTAAATTATGTGCTTCTGGGAAATGCAGTGTACATGATCAAAATTTATATCTACTCATTCACACTCATACACACACACACTGCATCTACACTCACACCCAGTCATTGCCCCCCCCCCTTCTATTCAGCTTTCCTGAATAGAAATTGGACTGCTAAGTGAAGAAGCAGAACAAACCTGGCTCTGATGTGTGCAGATTTTGGCTGCAAAGTATGTATAATCAGTGGGGAGGGCACTTTGCGGGGTGGCTAGAGCAATTAGTAGGCCAAAGAAGAGACCCCTGAAGACTACATGTAGCCCATGGATTGCCCATATGCAATGTAGAGTCATGCAAGTACTTTCTGCTACAGCTTAAAACAACAATTCCCAAGGGGCCACCAGTAGTATTCTTGGAGTAAGTGGCTTATAATATATATGTATTTTAAATTACTTTTAGGCCACTTTTAAAGGTGAAACCTTCCCAAGGTGGTGTACAAGATAAAATAATACAAAACAATAATATTCAGTGAAAATAGTAATTGTAAATAAAGGCAGCAGCACCTTTTTTTAAAGGCCAATGAAAATAGCTGGGTCTTCAGAAATATTCTGAAGACCTGCAAAGACAGGTCCTGACAAACCCCCAGTGGAAGTTAATTCCAGAGGTGCAGGGCCAGTACCAAAAAGGCCCTCTCTTTTGTACTCAGCAACCTACCCACCCTTGCTGGCGCACTAGTGAGGAGGGCTTCTGTTGATGACCTCAGAGTGTGAGCATGCTGATAGTGGTGAAGGTGGTCCTTCAAGTAACTTGGGTTCAAACCATTTAAGGTTAAAGCCAGCACTTTAAATTGGGCTTTGAAACGCACTGGTAACCAGTGCAGCTGGCACAGTATTAGTGTCACATGAGCCAATTGCCCAGCCCCCACCAATATGCAGGCAGCTGTATTCTGCATTAGCCAAACTTCCTTTAAAGGCGGTCCCACATAGAACCCAAGGCATGAATAACCAAGGCAAGATCAGCCTTCTACAGATAGGGTTGCACCTGACGTATCAGCCCAAGTGGGTAAAAAGTACTCCAGGGCACCACCACCACCCGAGTTTCCTCAGCACCATGTCCAGAAGTGCTCCCAAACCATGCACTTGGTATTTCAGGGGGAGCGCAACCACATCTAAGACCAGATGTTTTTCTCTATTCAGACTGGTTGATTTCCCTACCCACAGTACCTCCATCTTGAATTAAGTCTCAGCTTGTTTGCCCTCATCCATCCCCAAACCACCTTCAGACAATAAATAATGTATATAACATTTTAGTTTCTATGCATTTCACATGCATGATCTCACTAGTATTTATGCACTTCAGATACATTATCTCAGTAATATTTACAACAACCTAGTAAGTATTATTATCTATAATCAGTATTATAGTTAGTATTATTATCCATAATCAGCTGAGAAGTTTAAGTTGGGAGACAGTAGTTTACCTAAGCCCACTTGAATTCATGGCAAACATTTGATTTGAACTGGAATTTGCTGTGGTATGATCAGTTCAGCACATGATGTTAAACAATGCAGAGGTTCCTTCTATGAGGAAGTAACAAGTCCCAAACAAATACAAAATGTACTTGGTAGACAGCCTTAAGTTGTTTGTTGACCAGTAAGTTTCCATATCATGTAAATAAAGTGCCTGAGATAAATCTGTGCTCCATTACACCAGTTAAAGAATATGGTGGGGGAAGAATCAGATTGTGGCATTCTTACCTATTTCATCAGATGAAAAGGCTATGAACATTCAGGACAGGGAAACATACATTTAAATAAATAGAAATAGTGTCTGACTGTTGTCTAGGCAATATAGAGAGAGGTGATGTATTGGTAAGATTAACGTTATCATTTCCACAAGGTTCCTGAACTTCTTGTGAAAGTTATTTGTTTATTTTACAATATTTCTTTAATTGTTTTCAACCATAATGGTTCTCAAAGTGGTTCACAGTGATAAAAATCTGATGTATAGATGGATGATATTGCCCTCACAATAACCGGTGCTGTTGATAATATCAAACAATGGCATCATGCGGCTTCTGGCTCTGCTCCCTTCAGTGGTGCTTCCAGGTACAAGGGGTCCCTGGGCACGATGCCCTCCAGGGGCTGTCCACACTGCCACCTCTCTCCCCCTGCCCCACACTACCCTTGCTCACTTTCTTCCCCCCACTTAACAAAGGAAAAGAAATGGGGATCCATTTCTTCAATTCCTGCCACTTTGTAACGGGGGTCGGGGGCAGGGAACTAGCAGGTCTCTTTTTATTTCCTTTTCCAAAACTTTTTACAGAGGTTGTCAGGCATGCTGGCTCCTACCTGGAGGCAACGCACCTGTCAGGAGCGCCCTAGCTGCCTCTTGCAGTCCCCACCAATAGCCAACTCAGGACACAGACAATGAGGATTCTTTCCGAGACTTTATTCCTTTATGACTCTTTCAGGTACTAATCACTAGCGACATAGCAAGGAACAGCACTGGGGAAAGATAGCAGAGTAGCCTAAGCTCCAGGTAAGGCAGTTTGTCCCCGTTTGAAGGAGAACCACGGGAAGATCCTGAACTTGTGGGCTAGGGAGAGATCCTCCCTCTTTCCCTTGGGTCCTCGAGACGCAACCGTTGTTTGAGTGTCAAACGAGTGGTACGCCTCCTTTCTGCACCCTGCATCTGTTGCTCCCTGCGTCTGCGCCAAGTGTCCAACAAGCCCCCCTCCAGCGCTCTCTCACTGCCAGGGTCACTCTCTCTCCCAGAAATAATGGCAGGAGGAATTTCTGCCAGCTGCTGTGCTTGTGAGAGATGAGAGAGCTCCTCTCCCATGGATTGCTGTTCCTCCTCAAAATCAGAACTGCTCTGGGGCTCTGTTGGCTCAGTTTCCACCCTTACAGCACCCAACAATCCCTATAAAAAGTTTTAGGGAAAGAAAAAGGGACCTGTTCATTCCCTTCCTGCGGTGCCTTCTGGTCAGCCTCCTTTCCCCCATGCCCCGATCACTCAGTGGTGGTGGCAGTCCCCATAACATCTTCCCCTTTTAAAAACTGTTTGCAGGACAGATGCACTCTCGGAAATGAAGATGGCAGGCATGACTGTATGGAGCTTTACTCCACAACAGTGCACTAACTGTAAAAAAAGAAAAAAGAAATACGTTGCAACAACTGCCACTGATTTTCTGTTGATTTGGGGACTCCTAGGGTGTGGTCCCCCAAGTTTGCACCCCACGTTTTGGCCCTAGCAGCAACACTGGCTCCCTTGAAAGGTGACAATGACAAATGGAGGTACTGGAGGTGGGCGTATATTCAGAGTGCAGTCCCCAGTCCATTAGATGTTCCTGCTTCCCCTGCCTTCGGTGCTGCTGCTCTAGGCAGGTGGTATTTTGTGAAAATAATGTCAGTTTTCCCTTTTTTCTGATTTGCAGAAAAATTGCGGGTTATCCACGAACCTGAAAGACTTGAAGTCTCTCAAGAAAAACACCAAACAAATTATATACAGAGAGCACCGGTAGCTCCCTTGACTGTCAAGGGGTCTAAGTTTGATGTCCAGCCAAAGCTAAAACCAAACAAGTCATCTTACAACCATTCCAGGAAGCCCCAAACTTCTCAGCGGATAACCAGAATCCGAAACTACAATGTAAAAGATTGAGCTTCCAGTGAGATATATAATGTTGTCTCTGAAATGTGCAGTTTTTTGTTATTAAGCTATGAAATCAAGTTTAAGTATTAGTCTGTCCATTTCATTTGTACTTCAGTCTTATCATGAAATTCAACTAGTCAAGTTCCTCCTTATTTCTGATTTATTTCTTCATTAACATATATGCTAATGTATGTTGAAAGTGCTGCTTCCTCCGCATCTTGACCTGGTAAAGACAGACATTAGTGTGCTTCAAGTTGATCTCTGCAGTCTTTACCCGAGTCTCATGAAAAACTCTGAATGCGATTAAGCATGGAAAATGTTATTTTGATTATATGCCCCAATATTTTATTTCCCCATATTCTCTGTTTCTGCACTTATTCCAGTCCCAATCATTTTTCGGAATGTAATTTAAAAATCAGGCATGTAATGAAAGAGAAGCTCCATACAGTCAGTAAAAACAAGACCTGGAGCTGACTGTGGCTCAGATCATGAGCTGCTTCTTGCAAAATTTCAGCTTAAATTGAAGAACGTCGGGAAAACCACTAAACCGTTCAGGTATGACCTAAATCATATCCCTGATGAATATACAGTGGAGGTGAGGAATAGATTTCAGGGATTAGACCTGATAGACAGAGTGCCTGAGGAACTATGGACGGAGGTCCGTAACATTGTTCAGGAGGCAGCAACGAAATCCATCCCAAAGAAAAAGAAATGCAAGAAAGCCAAGTGGCTGTCTGATGAGGCTTTACAAGTAGCTGAGGAAAGAAGGGAAGCGAAAAGCAAGGGAGAAAGGGGAAGATATACCCAACTGAATGCACAGTTCCAGAGAATAGCAAGGAGAGACAAGAAGGCCTTCTTAAATGAACAATGCAAAGAAATCGAGGAAAACAACAGAATGGGAAAGACTAGAGATCTCTTCAAGAAAATTGGAGATCTCAAGGGAACGTTTTGTGCAAAGACGGGCATGATAAAGGACAAAGAAGGCAGGGACCTAACAGAAGCAGATGAGATTAAGAAGAGGTGGCAAGAATACACAGAAGAACTATACAGGAAAGATCTGAATGTCCCTGATAGCCATGATAGTGAGGTCACTGAACTTGAGCCGGACATCCTAGAGAGTGAAGTCAAGTGGGCCTTAGGAAGCATTAGTAACAACAAAGCTAGCGGAGATGACAGTATTCCAGCTGAGCTATTTAAAATCCTAAAAGATGATGCTGTTAAAGTGCTGCATTCAATATGCCAACAAATCTGGAACACTCAACAGTGGCCACAAGACTGGAAAAGGTCAGTTTACATTCCAATTCCAAAGAAGGGCAATGCCAAAGAGTGTTCAAACTACCGCACAATTGCGCTCATTTCACATGCCAGCAAGGTTATGCTCAAAATCCTACAAGCTAGGCTTCAGCAGTATGTGAACCGAGAACTACCGGAAGTACAAGCTGGGTTTCGAAGAGGCAGAGGAACTAGAGATCAAATCGCCAACATTTGCTGCATCATGGAGAAAGCAAGAGAATTCCAGAAAAACGTCTATTTCTGCTTCATTGACTACGCTAAAGCCTTTGATTGTGTGGATCACAACAAACTGTGGCAAATTCTTAAAGTGATGGGAGTACCAGACCACCTTACCTGTCTCCTGGGAAACCTGTACGAGGGTCAAGAAGCAACAGTAAGAACCAGACATGGAACAACCGAGTGGTTCAAAATTGGGAAAGGGGTACGACAAGGCTGCATATTGTCACCCTGCTTATTTAACTTATATGCAGAGTACATCATGAGAAATGCCGGGTTGGATGAATCAGAAGTCGGAATTAAGATTGCCGGGAGAATTATCAACAACCTCCGACATGCAGACGATACCACCCTAATGGCAGAAAGCGAAGAGGATCTCAAGAGCCTCTTGTTGAGGGTGAAAGAGGAGAGTGCAAAAGCTGGTTTGAAACTCAACATTAAAAAAACTAAGATCATGTCATCTGGCCCTATCACTTCCTGGCATATAGAAGGGGAAGAAATGGAAGCAGTGACAGATTTTACTTTCTTGGGCTCCAAGATCACCGCAGACGGTGACTGTAGCCATGAAATTGAAAGACGCTTGCTCCTTGGGAGGAAAGCTATGGCAAACCTAGACAGCATAGTAAGAAGCAGAGACATCACCTTGCCGACAAAGGTCCGTCTAATCAAAGCTATGGTTTTCCCAGTAGTAATGTATGGCTGTGAGAGCTGGACTATAAGGAAGGCTGAGCGCCGAAGAATTGATGCTTTCGAACTGTGGTGCTGGAGAAGACTCTTACGAGTCCCCTGGACTGCAAGGAGGTCAAATCAGTCCATCCTAAAGGAAATCAACCCTGAGTGCTCATTGGAAGGACAGATAATGAAGCTGAAGCTCCAATATTTTGGCCACCTAATGTGAAGAGAAAACTCCCTGGAAAAGACCCTGATGCTGGGAAAGACTGAGGGCAAAAGGAGAAGGGGACGGCAGAGGATGAGATGGCTAGATAGCATCATGGATGCAATGAATATGAACTTGAGCACGCTCCGGGAGAGAGCGCAGGACAGGAAGGCCTGGCGTGCTATGGTCCATGGGGTCACGAAGAGTCGGACACGACTGAACGACTGAACAACAACAACAACATGTAATGAAATCCAATTGATTTTACCACTGCCCAACAATGTGTTCCTTCCTGTGTAACAACATAGAGTTCCACAGTCTACATATACGTAGAAGGATTGCTTATGCCAGGTGGGGTATAACAGGAGATACACACACAGGTGCTGTGGTGTGTAAGAGCCAAACTTTATTGTGGTTCTGACAGCAGGGACCAGGTAGTTGCTGTTGTCAGCCCAGCTGCTGGAATACTTTGGGAGGAAGGAATGGCTTGTGACCATGGACAATATGGGCCAGTCTCTCAGCCTATAGTCCCCAATGCAATCTACAACAATTCCAAGATCCTTCTCACTTGTAGTGTTGTTGAGCCACGTCTCCCCCATCTTGTAACTGTGCATTTGGTTTCTTTTTCCTAGGTGCAGAACTTGGCATTTATCCCTATTAAATTTCATTCTGTTGTTTTCTGCCCAGCGCTCCAGTCTATCAAGATCACTTTGAATTTTGTTTCTGTCTTCCAAAGTATTAGCTATCCCGCCCAATGTTGTGTCATCTGCAAATTTGATCAGCATTCCCTGCACCTCCTCCTCCAAGTCATTAATACAAATGTTGAAGAGCACTGGGCCCAGGACTGAGCCCTGTGGTACCCCGCTCGTTACCTCTCCCCAATTTGAGAAGGTCCCATTGATAAGCACTCTTTGAGTCCGATTCTGTAGCCAACTGTGGATCCACCAGATCGTTGTTTCATCTAGCCCACTTTGTGCTAGTTTGCTCATCAGGATATCATGGGGCACTTCGTTGAAAGCTTTGCTGAAGTTGAGGTATATTATGCCCACAGCATTCCCACAGTCCACAAGGAAGGTTACTTGATTGCCTTCTGGATCCAATCAGTCAACCTTCTTCTGCTAGATGTTCTAAGCTAGGATGGGCAGGAATTGAGTAGACATGTGGCAGGCCACAATAATCTTGCCCACATCCTCAGAAAAAAGCAACTAAAATCTGTCCCATAAAACATGACTAGATAGTGCTCTGAACACATTCCTTGACTGATCTACAGAAACTCTATCCAATACAAACCATTTTATCTTCAAAGTGTTTAGTAAACGTATCACCAAAGGACGCCTTGAAAGGTTCGTTCAGTCTATCAGGCTATGGACCAAGCTATATGGGAACAATACTGCTTAGAAAAGTAGTACTGCCCAACACACAAAGCAGGGCATACCCTTGATTTGGTTTTTGCTACAAACTGTGATAAAAGTAATCTGAAAAGGGCAGGGGGGGGCATTCCCCAAGTAACCCCATTGTCATGGTCAAACCAGTTCCTGGTGAGATTTGAACTTAGAGCATTACTTCCCTCTTGCGGGGGTGGGGGACCCATTTGGATGGTCCGCCCCAGGACATGGATGGAACCCAATAGATTTCTGAATGCTCTTGGGGATTTTCCGGTGGAGAAACCTGGTGATCCAGCTGAGGCCCTAGTCTCACTGTGGAACAGTGAGATGCGGAGGGCCATCAACTTGATTCCATCTGAGTGCCCTCTCCGGCGCTGTGGAGCCCACTCTGCTCTCTAGTATACTAGAGAGCTATGTTCAATGAAAGAGGCTGGATGTTGGCTAGAGCACAAATGGTGCAAGTCTCAGTCTGGGGGCTGTTAACACTCCCCCCAACAAATCGGGCCCTGGTCCCCTTAAGGACCTTTGAGGACAAAATCGCTTGTCTCCATAGCAAACTTGACATGGCTGTTAGTGCAGTTCCAGATGAGGTGTCTCATGCCACCATCTGCCTGATGTTGTTGGATCAATTTCAGTTGCTGCAGCCTGATGACGTGGACAAGGTGCTTGCCGCAAGGCGACTGACCACGTGACCTTTCAATCCTTGCCCCTCCTGGCTAATAAAAGCTAGCCAAAGGAGTATGAATGGGTGGGTCCAGGGTGTGGTAATGCTTCTGTTGGGAAGGGGTGTCCTGCTGTCCTTAAGGAGGCAGTAGTGCGAACACTCCTTAAGAAGCCCACTCTGGACCCAATGGTTTTAGACAACTACCACGCAGTTGCAACTATCCCTTTCTTAGGGAAGGTGCTGGAGAGGGTCATGGCAGAACAATGCAGGCACTCTTGGAGGATACTGATTATCTAGACCCATCCCAGTCTGGGTTTTCACCTAGCTACAGGACTGAATCAGCCTTGGTCACCCTGGTTGACCTTTATCGAGAGAGGGACAAGGGGAGTGCAATCCTGCTAATTCTGCTGAATCCCTCATTGGCTTTTGATACCATCAGCCATGGGGTCCTCCTGGATTGACTCCGTGGGCTGGGCATTGGAGGCACGGTGTTACAGTGGTTCCAGACTTACCTGCAGGGTCAATTTCAGAGAGTAACATTGGGTGACCATTCCTCAGCCCCTTGGCAATTGATGTTCCGCCTCAATTGGAACCATCAACAGGAAGAGAGTACCATCCTGTCCCCAATGTTGTTTAACAACTATATGAAGTAGCTGGGAACAGTCATTAGGGGATTTGGAGCAAATGCCATCAGTACTCTGATGACAAACAGCTCTATTTCCTTGTGACATCTGAATCAGGTGAGGCTGTGCAAGTCCTGGATCAGCGCCTAGACACAGTAATGGGCTGGATGAAGGCCAATAAACTGAAGCTGAATCCTGGCAAGCTGGAAGCCCTGTGGGTGAGGGGTTCCCAGGTCCAGGAGATAGGCTCATTGCCTGTTGCATTCCCTCCGAAAGATCAGGTTCATGGTCTGGGGGTACTCCTAGATCCATCACTGTTTCTGGAGGTACAAATGGCCATGGCAGCTCAGGGTGCCTTTTACCAGCTTTGGCTGGTTCACCAGCTATGGCCTCTCCTGGACAGGGATAGCTGGGCCACAGTAGTACAGGTGCTACGAACCTCAAGACTGGATTACTGCAATGTGTTCTATGTGAGGCTGCCCTTGAGGCTGCTCCGGAGGCTGGAGTTAGTGCAGAACATGGCAGCTCAGCTGTTGTCAGGAGCTTCCCCCTTTCAGCATGCAACTCCTTTGCTGAGGGAACTGCACTGTCTGCCTATTTTCTACCAGGCCAGGTTTGAGGTTTTGGTAGTAGTGTACAAAGCCCTAAACAACTTGGGACCAAGATACCTGAGAGAGTGTCTTCTCACCTACCAACCTGCCCGATCACTGAGGTCATCAGAGGGCATGCTCCTGGTGGTTCCACATGGACTAAAGGCCTGACTGGAGTCCACCCGGAGAAGAGGCTTCAATGTGGTGGCCCCCTTCCTATGAAACTCCCTGCCTCTGGAGGTCAGACAGGCACCAACACTGGGTTGTTTTCGGCGCCTCCTGAGAACAGCTCTTTTCCAGGAAGCTTTTCTTGATTTACCAGCCTCAGTTTTATTGGCACTCTGCTTTTTAAAGAATAATTAGAATACCATGTTTCATTCTTTTTATCTTTTGTTCATTTGATCTCTTGTTGTTCACTGCTCCGGAATCGGTTTGGATGTGAAGCGCTATACAAATGTTGCAAATAAATAAATAAACAAACAAACAAACAAATAACAGTTCCACTGGGTAACATCTTGCAGATGCAATGATGGTGAAGAGCTATTCCTTCATCATTGCCATCACCACCACATCATAAGCATGATAATGACCTCTTACCTGTGTTTAGAGTCACACTGAGTTTTGTGCCCCCTGTATTCTAGCTGTCTCCCTGCCTACTTCATTGTCCATACCTCCCTACAAAGCTAAGGTGTTAAAAGGGCTCTGCATTGCAGAAGAAGGTATTTAGGAGCGACTGTGTCGACTGCCCAGGTCATCTCCACATCCCACAGAGTGACTGGAGCATCAAGAGGAGCACCAGCCATGCCACCTGGAAACTCCCCAAGGGTCCCCAGGTATCCCAGAGATTCCATGAGCCTCTGGGACAGACCATTGTGATAGTTCCATAACCACTGCAGAGGGGAATAAGTGCTGGTAGTCTAAACTTCAACAAGAAATGGTATGACAAATGAATCAATGAACATCTAAACCATCATATTCCTGCACGCTCAGGAACACCATCACAAGTGTGACCCACAGGATCACACAGCCTCATGCTTGTCATGGTGGCCATGGTGTCCTGAACCACCCCAGACAAGGCAGCCTCAACATGAATGTTTAGGTTCTCCAGAACTAAAGGCCTAGGGGCCTCAACACCACATCCAAGACCACCTTCACCAGTTCAAGCAGGGAGGCAGTTGGGCAGTGAGGTGGCCAGTACACTGACAGAATCCCTAATCTGATTGGACATGGAATCTAGCTGTTTAGAATTAGGCTATATCTATCCCAGCCCCTGCCCCCAGCCCCCGTTTTCCACCTCTTGTTACTATGAAACTGGTCTCTGGAGAGTAACCTGATCCTCTCCGTCATAAGAATGGGGCAGGAAACTAGAGGGCCTTTTTGGCAGAAGAGTGGGATAAAAATGCTTTAAATAAAATAAATAGGGTTGCTTTGGGAAACCAATTCTGAAACATAATGAAATAAAATTTCTTAACCTAACATGTTTCTTTTATTTGTAGTAATATATTGAAATCTGAATGAGAAATTAGCAATAATTGAACATAGGGAATAAATAATTGGGGCTCTGGAAGTTGCTGTATTGCTTGTTTTTAGATATGACTCTACATATGGATCCAGGAGCTCAGGGTAGCACACATGGTTCTCCCCTCCTCATTTAACCCTCACAACAACCCTGTGAGGTACATTATGCTGAGAGACAATTAGGCAAAGTTTGCCCAATTACCTTCATGGCTGAGGGGGGAACTGAACGCTGGTCCAACACTCCAACCACTATGCCGTGCTGGTCTGAAATACAGCTTGGAGTAAGCAAGAGTAAAGTTGTAATTCACAAAGTAAATTAGGCTCAGCCTTGCTATCCAAGACTGAGCCGCATTTTTTTCCGTTGCTCTCTTCTATGCTACTTGTGTCACTTAAGAGTCTTGTGGCACCTTAAAGACTAACACATTTGTTATGGCATAAGCCCGGGGTCTCCTATGTGGTGCTTGTGGGCACCAATGTACCTAAGACATCACTTGGTGCCTACAAAGCTCCCTTCCCCTCTGGTTTTTTTCTTTTTTTTAACTGGGAGGCTGGTATGCTGCTAAGTGAAGTGCTGCTCTCCGGCACCATCTTTATTTGAGTTCAAAAGAGTGGCTTTGTATTTTGGAGTTCAGACCCCACCTCTGCCTTGTTCTTGGGCAAATTATTTTTCTTTTAGTCTCGCCAGTTTGCCTTCTGGGAAATGGGTGTCTATGCTCACTAAGGTAGCCATTTTATGAACAGGGAAGCCCCCACTGTGGCAGCCATTTTGTGAGAGCACCTATGACACTCAAAATTCCAAATGTGCCAACAGACTCAGAAAGGTTGGGCTAAGCTTTCATGAGCTAAAATCGACCTCATCAGGTGGAGGAAGAGGGTGGCTTCTTTGTTGCATTATAGAGAGTGTTGCATTTGGGCAAAGCAACAGGGAGAGTATGAGCTCACAAATGTTCTGGTAGGAGGTTACAGACGTCAAGAGGGCAGCAGAACTTAGCACAGGCATAAGGTGAAGAGATTTTACAAGCTCCCACCCCTAACTGGTGAGAGAAACTTCTTTGCAGACCCAGTGAGGCAAAAGTAGAGGGGCAGAGGGTGTGGAGAGTTGTGGCTTGCATCCCTCAGCCATAAGGCAAGCTGGTTAACTGTCTCCTAGCGCTGTGTGGAGAGAATCAAATCCCTGGAGCAGCACATTTAACCCAGCTGGAGACTGCTTTAAGGACTGAACTATAGTAACCCATGAAGCTCACACTCTTCTGAGGTGAATGACCTGCAATAAGCCACAATTCACAGGCGCCTCTTGCATCACCATCGGCTTCATTTCCTAAACAGAGCCATCCCCCTCGTACAGTCACCTCATCACCCTATATCCTAGCAACACCCACACGGCCTCTGAGATTGGCCGAGCTACGTACACTCCTACATCCCCCAGCCCTCCGATTGGGCACTTCTCTCAATGACTTCAGGCCCTAAAGAAACTGTGGCTTTCCCTTTTGTAGTTGCACTTGCCGGGTTCTAGGGCAAGAACTCGGTCGGAGTGTAACGCGGCCAGCCGCGCGGCGCGCTCGTCTCTGACCAGGACACCAGTTGTTTTCCGAGGACGCCGAGCGAGCGAACTCGCGGCCTTGCAGGCCTGCTCGGCTGCAAAGTGCTGCGACGAAACCCTGAGGGATAAACCTAATTAATTCTTCCTCTCTCCGCGCGCAATAGCCGCGAAAGGCAATTAATTAATCCCGCTCCTCTCCCACACTCCACTGCACTGTCGATTTACTAAAGCCTTAGCCCCAAACCAATGCCCCGCGGAGGGGTTGGACTACGACTCCCCAGGCGGCATGGGGATGCTGGAAGCTGTAGTCCAAGACCTCTGGAGAGCATCCAGTTGGGGGAAGGCTGATATACCACCACCATGCAGTGGTTCATAAGCAGGGCCAAATCTGCCACACACCGCGGGACTTTCAGCTGCGGCCGGGCGGGAACGTATCCATGCGAATCTTGCACCAAACTACAGGCGCTCCGCACGCCAATCGTTCCCGAGCCGGCAAGCGAGCGCCCCCCCCACCGCCGCCAAGATGGGCGGGCTTGCCACGCGACGCCCACATTTACGTTGCCGCTGCCCAAATCAGGGAGCGCCGCGAAGAAGCCCCAAGTTCTATGACGGCCTGAGAAAGGGACGCCGCGCGTTCTGCTGCAGCTCTGTTGCCGAAAGGTGGCGCTGCGAAGTCACCACTAAACAGGGAAATGGAATGGTTGGACGGTGCGGACAGGCGGGCCCGTTCACACGCACACTCACACACCCCAGAGTTTAAGCAGGGGTCTGCGGGAGGATGTAAATGGAGCCGTTTCATTTGTTTCCGTGGAATGAGAGAAGCAGCACTTGATTTAATCTGAGGGTTAAGGGAATTGGGGGCAAAGGGGCTCTTGCATAGATCCGATGAGTGATCTCTGCAAAGCAGGCTGCTTTTCAAAAGAAGGTCCAGGTGGCGATCAATTGAGGCTTGCAGGGATGGAGGCGGTGGCGATTAAGAGGCAGGCTGGACCCTGCTTGTGTGCGGATGTGTGTGTGTATAGACTTGCGCCAGCCGAGCGATACGCAGCTTAAGGGCTGGCCCAGCTCCTGCCTGGTCCAGCTGTCAGGCTATTCGGGTATGGGGCAGCGCGTGCTCTCGGGCGCCGCTCTTTGCCTCCGCCTCCCTTCCTCCCCTCGGCGATTGCGAGAGGCTCCCGTGAGCCAGGGGGCTGGCATCGGCCCAGGGTCTGCGCCGGCAGGCCCAGCCCCAGCGCTCATTGGACTGCGGCGAGGAGAAAGCTGTCAGCCCATGTGGCGTGGCCACCGGAGGTGGTGGCTGTTTAAATAAGCGCTGGGAGATAGAGGGAGACAGTGAGAAAGGGACTGCGAGCGCACGTATACGGCGGGGGCAGCTTCAGTGCGCATCAACCACCGGGAAGGAAGGAAGGAAGGAGGCAGCCCGGAGACTTCGCGTGCCAGCGATCGGCGGCGGCAACAGCAGCAGCAGGACAGCGCGCCTCCCTCGCCATCCACTTTTCACCGACTGCCGCATCGATTCCTCCCAGCACGGACCTCGTGCGGCCCGCTGATCTCAGGGACCTGAGCAGGTAACCGGCTCCGATTGCCCAGGGAGGAAGCGGCCCAAGCTCGGATGGGCTTGCATGAATGAAACGAAGCCGCCGCGGGGCTCAGCCAGAGCAGGCGGCCGGGGCGCCTCCGCGGCTTCCTCTGGGTGAGGCACGGCCGATGGGTGGGGGGCGTCCCCGCCCCCTGCCAAAGCGGCCATGATCTCCTCTCGTGCCCCGTTCCCCTCCCGGCGTGCGGAAGGGCTGGGAACCGGGCTCGGCGGCACCCGGTCTCCGCTACATTTCCTTCCCCCAGCCTCCTCATGCAAATGGGATTGTGCAAAGCTCGGGAGGCTAAAATGCGGCTCGTTTTGAGTCGAAGTTGGGCCGTACGCGAAATCGGAAGGCGACATCCATTTTTCAGGTGCTTCTGAAAGGCAGGCAGGGAAACATCTCGGAGGACGGAGGAGGCGGAGGCCTTCGAGCCGCGGGGAAGTGTGTCGCTCGCCGGCGAAAGAGCTTCCATCGAATGCTCTTTGAGATCCAGCATCGGAGAGGTTCTGATGCCGGTTCGGCTTTTCTTCTTCGTTTTTAGGTCGCTTTTGGTAGCTGTAGCCAGCGCAGTGGGAACCGAGCGAGGCTGTGGCGTGATGAATGGCCTTCCGATCAATCACCCCTTTGTCTTTAAAATTACAAAACAAAATCTGGAGGCAGAAGACCACCTTTGTTTCGTGATTTTGTAATGTGGGCGTGTGGTTCGAAGTGAAGCTGACGATGAGAGATGTGATTTCGGAGGTTGTGGAATAAAGGGGAGGAGTATTCGGCAAGAGGGGAGAGGGAAGCTTAGCCTTGCTGCATTGTAAGTGGTTCTGCATCCAGCCATTTTGATACCAGTTACACTAACACACGAGAGCCCATCATTTCAGCAGATCCAGGGAGAAAAGAGGCTCATTTCTCTCCTTAATTTCCAGCTCTCATCGTTTGTGTACATTAGTACACAACTAATGAGAGTGTGAAAGGTAGATGACCCCGAGTAGATTGTATTCTATTCTCTAGTTTGTCTATTGTGACATCAGGAAATGGGGCATCAGATATCCTTTCTACTTTGCTACTTGCAACCTAAACCTTTCACCACTTCTCAGGTAGCTATTAAAAGTAAGGAATTCTTCCTTGATATTTGGAAGAAAATTCTCTTTGCTTCTGGACATGCACACAGTCTGGTTTGTAACTATATTATATCTATTGTTCTCTAGTTCAGTATCACAGCTATATTTCCTGACTGGCCTCAGGATCCTCTATCTTTACTCTGGCAGTCTCCAGAGATTAGGGAAGTGTTTGTCATGCAAAGATGATTTGGGCTGTTTAAAATTGCAGCTAGTTAGTTTTATTCTGTGTTGCATAAAAGCTGATCAAAGGTGGTTCTCTGATCTATTTTTTAATTACTTTAAAGTAAGAGATTCACGCAACATGGAGGCTTTGAAGACATGAAGCTTCTATTTGGAATGATGGAAGGTGATTGGTACCACACCCCCTTTGCGAACCTAGCTTTGGCAATACATTGTGGTTGTCTTAAGTTCTTATCGCCAAAATTGTTATTGTAAGTTTCTGAATTAAGATTCCAAGCCAAGATAGTCAGAAACGATGAGAATATTTCCCTTCTATCATTCTTTCTTAGCCTCCTGTTGTTTTGAACAATCTGAAAACCATGAGCCATTCTTTTAATGGCTCCAGTAAGCAAGAATGAAGTTGTATTGGGGACAAAAGTTTCTTTCTCCCCCTGAGCCGGTTAAGGCAAGGAACTTTAACCTCCTGATCTACAAACAATTCAGTGAAAGTTGAACTTGCACTAAAATAGTAGGTCTTTCATTGACTTCAGTAGAATTGGCACGCTGATCCTGATGGAGCTTCCTGTAACGTTAGGGTAAAATTATTGTAACAGAGGTTTCATTTGTTTGTTTATATTCATTTATATTCATTTTTTACCTTTGCAACATGAACTTATGCTCTACACACTTACTAGGGAGTAAGTTCAATTGCACACACTGGGTCTTACTTCTGGGTAAACATGCATATGGTTGCAGAGTAATAGTCCAGTCCAATGCATGTGAACTCAGAAGCAAGTCCGACTGAATTCAGTGGAACTCCTAAGCACACATACTTGGAAGTAAATCCAGCTGTATTCACTGATACTTCTGAGTTAGCATAGCTAGGGTCACACTGCAGATCCTAGCATTTCAACTTCACTGGAGACTTATGGGTACCAGGAGGCCATTAAAGACCCCACTCAGTTGATGAGTCTCTTTATTACAGATATTAGGAACCATTGATGTAGTGATATAAAATAAGCACACAGTGTCCCCCTGCCTTTGAAATAAACATACTTGCATCAAATAGATTAAAAATAATGTGCCTTTCACATGTTGGAGATAAGCAGAAAAGAGCGGTGTGCTGCCTGATCTGCTCAGCAACCCATGATCAGCTCCTGCTGAGTATGGTGCCCGAAACCAGATTGATGGGTTATTTAGGGACAAAACAACACAACAACAAGCCATGGGTTAACCATTGGGTTGTTTAGGCCTTAAACAACCCACAAGTCTGGGTTTGGATGTCAAGGTCAGTATGAATTGATCGTGGGTTGCTGAGTAAAAGTGGAAGAGGCAGGCATGCTGCAGGCAGCATGCCTGCTCTCTCCTGCTCATACATGTCAACACATAGGTCTTTAAATGGATGGGTTGTTTGCCTTGTGAACCAGGTCCCAGAGTATGCGTTGAGTATGGGTTGTCATTGAATTGTGGGTTGTCATTACATATGAACCCTGAACTATGGTTTCACTATGGGTTGTTAACCACGAACAATCCACAGTTCACAACCCAACAACAAACCATGGGTATTCCTGGGTTGTTTGTGGTTAACCACCCATAGTTAAACTATAGTGCAGGATTCACACGTAATGACAACCCATGATTCAGCAACAATTCACAATTCAATGGCAACCCATATTCTGGGTTGCTGTTACATGCAAACCATGTTGAAATGAACAAGAATTTCAATACAAAAGCTTTAATTTTTTAAAGATAAACAACTGAGGGGGAGACACGTAATGAACAGGCACAAGGCTTGAATGTGTTAAAAGATAGACTTTGCTGCACAGTCACCACAAGGAAAACAATGGCAGGTTTTGGTGTCTTTGGAAGGCCAATAGCAGACTAGTATTCAAAAAACGGAATAAAATATATCTCAATGAAGTTAATGTAGGAATATATGTAGTCAAGGCACTATGTTGAAACAAATAGCTACTAGTGATTAATACCAGTGAGAGACTGGTTATTAAGGATGCTAAAACAAAAGTGCCACAAGATTGCAAAAATATTGTGTAAAAGTGAGATGATAATTATGCCTCTGCAACGGCAAGGCCTCCTTTGGGTTTTTTAAGTTCAGAATATGGAGGAACCAATTTGGAAAAAGCAATATATGTAATGCTCCTTATATGTAATGCCCTTTTGTCAGAGAAATCTGACAAAAGAGTCTAAGGGTGCAATCCTATGCATGTTTAGACAGAAAAAAAATCCTACAACTCCCAGCATTCCCCAGCCAGCCACGCTTTTTAATACTTTTTTCTGTCTAAACATGCATAGGATTGCACCCTAAAGTGCCAATGTATTTTAAATTCTTTTAAAGCTGCCTTTAAGGGTAAATAATTTTACTGGCAAATATCAACCTTCCATAACCTGGTGCCCTCCAGATGTACAACTGACCATTGGCCATTCTGGCTGGGGCTGAGGGGAGATATAACCCAAAACATCTGAAGGGAACCAGGTTAGGGAAGGCTGGCAAAGTTACTAACAAGAAACAGCAGCAGCCATAGATTTTACCTGTAGAAGAGATTCGCCAACAGAAAGGCCAGTTAGTCACAATACAAAAGTTGGAGAAAGCCCATAGGAAGTATTGCCAACTATATCCATCAGAGCTCACAGATCAGAGTTCACAGATGTTTTGCTCTATACATGAACAGTCTTACTGGTCCTTGAGTACACACTGAAATGTAACATGTGAATCAAATGTAACACGCTTGATTCTGTCAGGAAATGTCAGAGCAAAAAGTTGCCATGGGAATGGTGCTGGCATTACCTCTGATCACCTAGTTCATATATTATGCTCTCCATTTAAATGCTTACCATGGGATGGTGGGGAATGCTCAGGTGCATCTTGTGTGAACCTGCTCTCAGAAACGACATAATTAATGTCTACTTTCTTTGCCCCATTATTGCTCTGTTGTACTCACTTCCTGTGTTTACTTAAGCATAGGTACATATAAAATATACAATACCTAGGTCAGGAAATGTTATGAATGGACTGCCCCTCCTCTGCTTTCTGGCTTTCTCCACTATCCTATCTATGGCCTACTTCAGACCAGGGCTGGCCTAAGACATTTTGCTGCCTGAGGCAGAACAGTAAATTGTCCCCCCACCCACCAGCCAGGTGCATAGTACCCCTAAACATGCACAGTCTTGGCTTTAAAGCAGGGGTGGGCAACTTGTGGCCCTCAGCTGTTTTGGCCTATGACTCCCATCATCCCTCGCTATTGGCTTGCTAGCTAAGGCTGAGTTGTAGGCAAAAATATCTGGAGGGCTGCAAGTTGCCCACTCTGCTTTATTTCAGATCAGTTGTACCCACTTTTCTTTCCCTTTCTTTGATCATTTCTCTTCTTTCAAAATCTGCCCCTTTCTGTCTTTGTCATTCTCTTTTGTTCCCCCCCACTTCTGTCTTATTCTCTTTCTCTCTCAGGCTGTAATCCTATGCACATGGAATATAGCAGGGTGTTTTCTGAGTGAACTTGCCTAGAACTGCCACAGTGTAAATCTTTTCCCCTCCACCCACACCACCCAAGTGAACACACCACATAACCCATCACCCCCCTCACACACACACACACACACACTTCTCCTGTCCATCCCTGCCCCCTTGACTGGCTCCTTGCCTCAGGTGGTGGCGGCTTAGCTCAGAGGGTGTCTGGACAAGTGGCAGCTGGGTTCCCCACACACCACTGCTCCTGCCATGCCACCTCTGCTCTTCTCCTCCAGGCAGGCAGTAACCAGTCCAGTAGAAGTGGTGGGCAGTTGTGTTGTATGTTCTATAGCAGCCATGATACGGGGCAGCTCATGATATGACTGCTGTGCCAGCATACCCATCGGTCAGTCATTTGGCTGGCCAGCAGGCAGCCAAGCAGGCTGCTCTCCCTCTCCCCTTTTTTTACCAGCACTTGGGCAAGATGCCATGGAAGAAGGGGAGGAAAGTTAGCTGAGGGGTTGCCATGACCAGTGGAGTACCTGAGTTTGCCAGCCCCCAGAGAGTAGCCATAGTTTGCCATACACTATTTGAGGAAGCAGTGATGGGGAGCAGAAGTGGAAGCGCTCTTGTGTGCAGTGGGTAGCTATGAGACACTCACCAGCAGATAAAACTAGGTCAAGAAGGCATCTTGGACAAAGCACCTTTGCTGATCTGCTGCTTGAGGCCCTTAGAATTGGCCTTGCTTCAAACTCACATTTTCATACCTGGCCGTTTCTTCACCCTGATTCTTAATGTCATTATTGCTCTATTCTGTTATAATTAGGCTGCAATCACAACAGGGCAATGACTGTCTTTGTTCTATAACACATTCTGAATGTGTCTAGTCTGATATTAATAATGTGAAACAACTCTGTAAGAATCAGATTATTGATAGAATAAGATGCCAGGGAAAGCCAAGAAGGTTTCATCTTGAAAGGCAGCCTGTCTTGCTTAGATACAAATGATTAAGGATGGTTTGGTCTAATAAAATCTTTTCCAAAGAAGAGTCATTATTGTATCTGAATCTGGAGATGGGTAAGTTTTTATGAGTGTCAAGAGGGGCACTGTTGCACATGGTGTATATTGAAAGTGGCATGAAACTAACATGTGGAGCACGTGCCCCTGAGCATCATATGTGGTTTGGTTCTGAAGCACTGCAGGCATCTGCAAATCTTGGTTTCCAGAGCTGACAGTAAAATGAAAGTACAATGTCTGTTTCATACCACTTTCAGCAGTCTGAAAAAGTTATTGTCTGTTGTCAGACTGTGTTTCAGGTTCATTAGTCTGCTTCCCAGTCTACCCTCACCCTCTGTTTCATTGTATCCTTGGGGCTGATGGAAATTTTCCCTCTTTGTCCTTGTAATCTCTCTTCTCTTTGGCTGTCACTGTCTCAATTCAAAAAGCCTAGTCAGCCTCAAGTTCCTGCTGATCAGAGCAATATTTCTCAACTTTCTTTTGATATATATTATCCAAGGACCAAACACATATAAATGTCATCTAACCAAACCAATTACTTTATACAGGGTAAGGTCTTTCTAGGTAAATTAAAGGAGTATGTTACCTAGATGATATAAAATGGTATCTACCTCGATACATCTTTATATCTACCTAATTAGAGGATACCTGTCCTTGCCCACAGGTGGACTGGATAAATTTAAAGTTTCTTCTTCTATAAGTCACATTTTAATTTTTGTTATTTCACGACGCTTATATAGCTCCATAGATCTTACATGGCTCCAAGTGAATAAACAAATTTGTTTATGATAACATTATATCATTCAGATCAGGTTTTTAAAAAACAAACAAAATCAGTGACCGAGAGGTCTGACATTTAATATCATGTATGGCACTGCACTGAGTGGTGCTCCCTTACTTTCAAATCTTAGCTGATGATTCAGCGAATCTTAGGTTTAGGTCATTAAATATTTGATTCACGGGAAAAGAGAGCAAGTGCAGTATTAGCAGGCATGTCTGCACAGGATACACTTACTTAGTGCACCCTGACCTCCACAAACTGCATGCCTGCTCATAAGTTAAGATCAGCCTTCCCAAACCTGGCATCTTCCAGATGTGTTGGACTATAACTTCCATCATTGCCAGCTATCATGGCCAATGATGGAAGTTGTCATCCAACAGAACTGGACGGCACCAGTTTGAGTAAGGCTGGTTAAGATAATATGAACTCCCCTGCTGGGGCAGACCAAAGTCTTTCTAGTTCACTGTCTACAACAGCAGCCAGCCAGATGTTTGTGGAATCTCACATGCAGGGCATGAAAGTAATGGTCATAAACTTTCAGTATCTATGCTGCCTCTGAACATGGAGGGTAATTTTAATTTTGTTTCTGAAATCCAAGTGAAGAAGTCACTCCTTCTGTCATAGCACAGATGTATTGTGACACCTTCGAGATTAAAGTCTTTTATTATGGCATAAGTTTTCATGGACTAGAGTCCATTTCATCAGATGCATGACATGTTATCCTCATTTGGCAGGTACATAACATTGCATTTATCTGATGATATGGTCTGTAGTACATGAAAGCTTATGTGTGAAATTTTTCTGCCTGGAACTGGAAGGGGGGGTGATCCCACTTTTCCCCTGTAGCCCCCCTCCTCACTGTGTGCCCTGAGAATCTGCTCCAGAGGGTTGGGAACCTCCGGAGTAGATTTGTGGGGGCTGTTGGGGAGGAGAGAGAACTAAAGTCCTACCATACAAGCAGATCTCTGCTCATGCGATGTTGGATTCCACCCTATGCCATGATAAATGTGTTAGTGTTTAAGGTGCCCCAAGACCCTTTCTGTTCTTGCTACAACTGACATAACATGGCTCTACCCCTCTGGAAATCATACGTACATATCTACTGTGTAAACACCGTAGGTTTCTTAAACAGGGATCTGAAACTTTGTTAAACAGAAACATGCACGTGGGGAAGATGAGGAGAAATCATAGTATGAATGAGAAAAGAAGTTCAGATGTAATTAAATAAATAAATATTGATTAGATTGATTGATTGATTGATTATAGATAAATAAGTTCAGATGTAATTGTAGACCAGCCTTTGTTCACAGGAATATCTGTGAGTCATTTATATGGATGGGACATGCATCCCAGGAGCTACTCCAAGAGCCATCCCGTTCATGTAAATATGCCATGTCAGAAGTAAATAAAGATATCCTGAGGGTAAGAGTATCTTACAGAAGTATCCAAGCGGATGACACCTGTGACTGAAAAATCTGATCATTTAAGGGCATTTGATCATTGAAGGTATACAGCTGGGAGAGTGCAGTGGCGAGGATGTTAACTGGGGCCTTTTTCCAATAGCAAGCTACACCCCTGTTAAAAGTGCTGCACTGGCTGCCAATAAGCTACCGGGCCAAGTTCAAGGTGTTGTTAACATATAAAGCCCTAAGCAGTTTGAGACCAGGTTACCTCAGTGATCGCCTCACCCCTTACGTCCTTGCCCATTCTCTGCGATCATCAGAGGCAGCAGTCCTGAGGGTGCCACAGGCTCCTGAGTTTCGCCTCAGGATTTAGTGTTGCAACACCCACTCTCTGGAACGTTTTCCCAGCTGTCATTAGACAGGCCCCCACAGTTCTGACATTTAGATGTCTTCTTAAGGCCTGTCTCTTCACACAGGCATTCCCTGAAGTGTGACCCAGCCAGCTATGGTGTGCAGCACAAGGTAGACCGTGTAGTTTTACTGCCGATTAGTTTTGCACTGTGTTGTTTTAGTATTATATTTACTGTTGCGTTGATGCCATTGTATTTTATGTTCACTGCTTTGATACTTCGGTGGAAAGCAGTATATAAATCTGAGAAATAAATAGCTGTGATGCCACTCAACAATAAGGGGCTCAGACAAACACCTTAATGCATTCAAAGCATGCGTGAGGGCGCAGTGGGGCTACACGGGCGAGCCATGTGCATTTGGCAAGCATGGGAGGAGGCCCTCGGTGTACCAGCATACTCATGTAGGGCGCTTCCCCATGAGGGGGAGATCCTGGGCCAGTGAGAATCCTCCTTTGCGTGGAGGAGCTGAACTCATGCTGCATATGTTGGAATGTGCATTTGGACCCCTTCTCATGCTTGCCAAAAGCACAGTGGTGGGGTAGGAGAAGGCAGGGTCAGAAAGGGTGTCCCATTTGCCCCTCTCAACACATGATCGGTGTCCGTTTGAACACTTCTAATAAGCCAGCATAGAAGTAAGCAGTTTTGCCAGTAGCTTCATTAGATGCCATTGTATGAAGCTGAAGACCTTTCTGTATACAACATGACAAGGGAGGGCTGTTTCCTGATAAAGTAATGACATAATTTAATTTTTACTGATGACTATCAAACAAAGTGTGCAGTCCTGCTCCATTAAAACCAATGGGGTGTTTTTATATTGACTTCAACAGGAAGCAGGCTAAACAGTGTATGATTGGGCTTATGGTCTTCAATGGTCCCTTTTCAAGACCTTCCATTTGCCCATAAGTGTCCCAATCTCAAATAAAGTCCTTATAAAAGCACAAACCATTCCTATCTCTAATCATGCTTGCCCTTTCAGGGGAGGATCATGTTTCTGAGAAGGCTTTTTTCTCTTAAAGTACACGTTGATCCACTCTCTTCACATCTGCCAATCGGGTTATAAATTTCCTAACTGTCAGATATCTGTCTATTAACTTCTGATATTATAATATGCATTCCATAAGTATGCACCTACTGAAAATCTAATAGAAGAGGGATCCTAAGAAAACATGCTAGGAATATAATGAAAAGAAAATCACTAAGTACTTGCTCATTAGGAAAGTCTTGATAATCAATGGAAAAAGGAATTAGTAGAATAAGTTATCTTCTCCCACAAGGGGGAAAAATACATACTATATCATTTTTATTCCCAGCAATTTATTGCTTATTGAAGTCCTGGGCTTCTCTCAGCTCTTTATGATCAATTTTTATCTTTATTTTTAAAAACCCCGTTTGAATGGCACTACCCACCTATAGGACTTACAGCTAGGGACCCTGGAAATGTTTTGCGGGGGGGGGGGTGTCAAAGTAGCCCAATATTTAGTAGCCAAATATTAAATTAAAAATAATTATAAAAAGGGATCTCAACTGTACTAAAAACTGCAGCTGATAAATATTCTAGAACAGTAGAAGAACTAGCAGCTCACTGTTCAGGTCTCAGCCTCTTCACTAACCCAGTTTGCACCATCAAATCGACCTACGGTACTTAAATAATTCCGTGGTTTGCAGGTGCCCATTTCAGAAAACAATCTCCCCTTGTAGCTTGTTGTGTCATGCAAATCTGTCGAGGGTAGGTTGTTGGCATGGTTAACAAACTACCCACAACCCATGGGCTGTTTTAGGGTTGTGGATGGTTTGTTAACAATGCCAACAACCCACCCTTGCCAGATTCGCATGACAGTGGAAGCCATGAAAGGGGGTTGGTTTCTGGAATGGGTGCCCATAAACCATTTAAGCCACTGTGGGTCAATTTGATCATGTGAACCAGCTCACTGTCTCTCCCTCTCTAAGGGAGAGTTTGCATGCTACAATAAGCCAGCATTCCTCCAGAACGGTGGCTCATTGTTTTAGAGCAATGTGCTTGTGAGTGCTGCTTGCTTGTGGCAAGAGAAGCTAAACAACCCATGGACTGCTGGCTTGTCTCTCTCCCACCTGACAAGCCTGAGAAATTACCCAACAACAAAACTTGGGTGATTTTTCATGCCAAACAAACCACATACCAAAGTTCCATGGTTTGTTTAGCCACTCCCGCTTGCAGTGGGAGCAATCAGGCAGCATGCACCAGCACAGAGCTCATACACAATAAGCCAGAGTTCTAGAGGAACTCTGGCTTATTGCATTGGGCAAACTGGGTCTTTACCTTAGGAATGCAGCCATATTTTAGTGATCAAACCATCTTGCAGTCCCAAATGTATTCCTATGAAATTAAAGCATAGGAGAGGCAATTTAAGAGAACCAATTTTCTTATCAATGTAGTATTCTAATTGCCTGGACTCAGCTAAACTGTATTTTCTTCCAGTTCTTCCAATGTGAGCAGAGAAACTGAATTGCTACTATTATCTGAATAGACCAAAACATTGGATTTTGGGGTGTTAGGGGTATTACCAGTATTGTAATGTTAGCTCTTACATTTTACTAGTTAGATGCTGATACCATGCTCTGGAAATGTTAGTATATTTTTGAGATGCGTTTTTATTTGAATGTTTTGAGATGTTAATATGAATCAAACCGTTGTTCATTTATTTATTTCATTTCTATACTGCCCAATAGCCTAAGCTCTCTGGGCGGTTCACAAAAATTAAAAACACAAAGTGCAGCATAAAACAATATAAAATATGAAAGCTTAAAACCACAATATAACAGTACAACCAGAATAAAACCTAGCAGCAATGCAGAGATTTAAAATACAGATTTAAAACACCAGAGCTAAAAGACTAGGAAACTAAAATGCTAAAATACTGAGAGAATAAAAAGGTCTTCATCTGGTGCCGGAAGGAGTACAACATAGGTGCCAGGTGAATCTCTCTAGGGAGCTAATTCCACAGCTGGGGTGCCACAGCAGAAAAGGCCCTCTTCCTTATTGTTATGATATAATTGTATTGTTAAACTAATTGTTGTATTGCATTTCTTGCGCTGATTGTGTCTTATTAGCAACTTAAGAGTTTTCTTTGGAAAAGAAAAGCAAGGTAGAAATGTAAAATGAAATGAAAACCAATAGAAACTGTTTCCTCTATCTATTGAACTACTGGCTGAAAAGAAAGCAGAAACGAACTGGTCCTTTTCCTTCAGAGCCTCCGTTGTCTTAGAGAGCAATCCTAAAGTTGGCCGAAGACTGGCTGGGAGGCTGTTGGATGGGGTGGAGGCACTGCTTCAGCAGTTGGACAGCACTTCTGTACTGGAGACACCCCCCATCCCCACCCCATTCACCTGCAGAGAGCTCCACTGGCATGTTCCTGCCAGCAGTACGGCCCAACAGAAGGTTTTCCATGGGCATGTTGGGGGCTGCCTAGAATCCATATGAACCAAAGCCCCCTCATTCCCCTGGATCAGGCCTGAGAACTATGCTAACCTGGAGCTGCTATAGTCATTGTCCCTCCCATTGATCTCAGTGGCAGGCAAAATGTCGGGGGTGGGGGGAACGACAGTGGACAACAAGAGGGTAAAGACCACTTCTCACCTCCAGCCCTGGCTGCAGCCAGCCAGCCGAGCTTAGGAAGTGGCAGTTCCTCTGTCATGGAATCCCTCCCACTACCACCACTTTAGGGTTGCTCTGTTATATACCAATATGCTTTGTCTCATAACAAAGTGCTGGAAGGTCCGTGTGCCATGATCCCACACAGTGCAGATATCACTGAACAGCGCTGAGTGCGCTGATAATGTTTGGCGGTGGAGCGCAGGGGGAGGATGCTGGAGCACAGCTGAAATGTCTCTGGATTGGGGTCTGCGAGCAATGGTTCACAGAAAAACCTCATGCAGGAAAGAAGAACTGAAAGTGCAATCATATACATGTCTACTCAAATGGGACTTACTCCCACGTAAGTGTATGTAGGACTGTGGTCTTAGTGGAATTCCCTTGAGATTCAGGTCAGGGTTTGTGCTGTTCGGTACCTACCTTTATGACCTTGATGAAGAAATGGTGCATGCATTTATCAGATTCATTGATAATACATAATTGTTTAGGGAGTGTTTAAGGTTGATAATAAAATAATTTCAAAGAGAGCAAATCCACATAGGAAAGAGAGAGACAAACAAGAGCAACAGTATAGACTGGAGGATAACTGTCTTGGGTGTCGAACTGCCAAGAATGAATTAGAAATTTGATCATGGGCTGCATCTACTGTGTGGAAAACCAGATTCTGCATCATTCAGATTTTCCACTATCAATAAGTCATGCAAAGTAGGTGTATTTCCCTGTCCTTATTGTGCACAATTAAATATTTTATTTATGTTTGTATTTATTTTAAAATTATGTCTTACAAAAATTGCACAAGACAAAGAAAACACAATGGGGCTGTTCACATGACACAACAACCCAATGCGGGTTATTTAATCCATGTTGAAGCCGCAGTGTGTGCGGGGTGCATGTTGACACCATTTTGAATATGTAATCCCTTCTTGGGGGTTGTCGTGTCATGTGAACCCAGTGATCATGGATTATGTGAGGGTTACACACCCCTCGCATAACCCATGGTCTGTTGTTTAACCCTCGCATAACCCACACTCGCCAGGTTCACATGACATGTCAACTCCTGAGTGCGGGTTGGATATGCAACCTGGTGTCTGCAGGCGCCATGACTCATTGTGGGTTAAAAAAACCCACAACAAGGTGCAGCGTGTTGTCCAAATCCGGTCAATGGTTGGAGTGTCCCTTTTCTGGGAATGGAAGGACTCCACAGTCCAACTGAGGCTCCTACTGGAGAGAAATGGGAAGGTGACTTTCACCAATCCCCCCTGCATCCCCCTCCAAATTGTTCCAGAGGGTCCCCCAACTCTGGAGTAGCTTTTCAGAGGGCAGAGGGGGAAGGAGGAATTGGCAAAAAAAATGTCTTTCCTCTTCTCCCTTCCCCTAGCGGAAGCCTCTCCTGGTTCATGGAGCCCTTCTATTTGTGGAAGGGATGCTCTGGATCCCACCTAGTACAAATAGTTCAGATTGCTAAAATGAATTTCATACAATAAAATCAGGAGTAGGGTAAAACAATTCACCTTGAAAAGAGGGAAACACAGCTTTAAAACACACTGTAAAAGTTCAGCAAGGTAACAAAAAACAATACAAAGAATTTGGTTTTTATTATTTGGGGGCATGGATCAAGGCAGAGTGAAGATGGAGAAAGGGAAGGTTATGGATATTGGGCTGGGTGGTGGTGTAACTAGGGCAGGAGGCAGGAAGCTGTGAAGAAGACTGAAGCTGTGTATGCACTGATTCGCCTCCTTTGCAACCATTACTGCTCTATTTCTTTCCTACCTCATTTTCAGCAGCTCTGATTCCTGGTTTCTTTCATTTTGTGAGTCCCTGGCTTTTGGCACTAGAATCTGGGATTCCCAAACCCATTTGTGCTTATAAAACAGTACTTATGTGGTGTTGTCCTACAGGTGTATCTTTAAAAGAATCTGAACCGCTAAACACAAGTATGAGAAATTCATTCTCCAACCTATCCTTGGTAATGCCATATTTCTTGTTTAGCATGAGAAATGCTAACATGAGTATTATGATGTTTTGCTTCATTCACTCTTGCTGCCTAGATCTGACTTTTTTCCACTTTCTGTCCAGAGACAAGTCGAGACATGGAGGACGTGGTGATTGCAGGCATAGCAGGCAAGCTGCCAGAATCAGAAAACCTGCAGGAGTTTTGGGAAAACTTGATCAATGGAGTGGACATGGTGACAGAAGATGACCGGAGATGGAAACCAGGTAGGCTGAGTGCTTCAGAAAACCTTTAAGGGGCATCAAGTTATGCAGCCTGCCAGACACAGGAACCATACACAAAGCAATTCTTGTTAAGGTTCTCTCATCTTCACAGATGGATGACCTTGCATATATATAGAAGGGACCCCATGAGGACTTCCATTCAATCCTCCTGCCTCAGTGACTGGATCCACTTAAATTAATCCAATCAAATACTTGCTTGACTTTCTTTAGGAGACCTTCAATGATAAAGATTCCACAGTACCCTTGGACAAATTGAATCTTGTTTTATTTATGGCAAAGAAGGAGAACAACTAATTGCTATCCTCCATAAGGCAACCCTTCATGTATATGCTTCTAGGGATTCTTTCCAGTTTCTCTACGGCCTGGTTTACAAGCCTCAAGTGACATTTATGGACAGAGATATCCTGCCAATGTCCAGCATAGGTTTTAACTCCTTTGGGGATCAATAAATGGTATTGGTTGGATCCAAACATAGTCATACTTGGACCCAATTAAATTAATGGGAAATTAACAGTTTATCATGATTTCAGTGGATCTACTCTAAGTATGATTACATCTGGATCCAACCCTATGACATGTATGCTTCTGTTATTAGCAGAAATCAAACAGTGTATCCAAGCTTGGAGAGTAAGCCCTGTGGTTCTGCCTTTACCAAAAAAAAAAAAGAGAAAGATCTTGTAGATTTGGTCTGGCAACACCTAATTAAACACTGGTGCTCTACCAATAATTATTTTTCTTTTTCAACTCTAAACATGGTGTGAACAACTCTGTAACAAAGTGTCTGTTCTTGTACAACTTCTTGCCAGCCTATTCACTTGGGCTTCTAGGCTGTAGAAATAACATTAGACATGCGGAGTACATACAATTGACATGTGATTCCTAATTTTACCCTACCGTTCAGTAATTATATAGGACATGGAAGATGTGATTAAATTTCTTTCTTTCTTTCTTTCTTTCTTTCTTTCTTTCTTTCTTTCTTTCTTTCTAATTTCAGGAGTTTATGGACTGCCAAAGAGAAATGGGAAACTCAAGGACATCAGCAAATTCGATGCTTCTTTCTTTGGAGTTCATCCAAAGCAAGCTAACACAATGGACCCTCAATTCCGCATGCTGTTGGAAGTCTCTTGTGAAGCCATTTTGGATGGCGGTGAGCAAAGAGTCTAGAATGCTGCATCCAAAGCTCTAATTGTGTGCAAATTGAGTGTATAAATCATGTGGTTTACACACAGTAATGGATTGAATCCAGACTTCTTCATACTTAGAATAGACCCAAGGAAATCAACAGGACTTCTTCATTATGACTAAATTGTCTCACTGATTTTAATGAGGCTACTCTAAATATGAAGACATCTGGATCCAACCCAACATTCTGAGTTTTGGGGGGGGGGGTTGGATTGGAAAGGAGGTACTGGAACAGAATGTAATATGTGTGTGGGAGACATGGGCAGGTACAGGGCATTGAAATGAAAAGATCTTGTCCACTGACCAGATGGTTTCCCAATCTAGCACAAACTACCTGAACATACTATTTCTTTTTCACTGTGACATGAGGGTTGGCCGTTTTTCAAACGAAAATATGAAAGTTATCATAACTCTGATTTTACCTAAAATACCAAATTCAGTTACTTGTGGGAAGATCATAGCCATGGAGTTAAATAGACTTCTTGGACCTAAGTGACTATGGGCACAATCCTATGCATGTTTAGACAGAAAAAACTCTTCCCAGCATTCCCCAGCCAGCCATGCTGCAATCCTATACCCACTTACCTGCAAGTAAGCCCCATTGAACTAACTGGGACTTACTTCTGAGAAGACATGTATAGGATTGGTCTGTACATGACAGTTGTGCTAGAACTGAGACCTTGTGAGACTTTTGAAATAAGTGTTACACCTTTGCAAAGGTCTCGTTAAATGCAGCGAAAAGGAGATTATACAAAAAGGAAGGGAGAGGAAGATTATACAGAAATAATTACCGATAGTAATTCTTCCAAACAAATATCTGTCTGCTGAAATAAGAGCTAGGAAACGTGCCAGTCAACAGCTGACATATCCTTCTCTGAGAGAGCCACAAGGAACATCTGGAGACCATAGGATCTCTTGAAGGAACGTTTTCCGGTCGTTTTGCTATGGCCTCTGTATTAAGCTTTCCTGTTCAGTGATGTAAAACAGAGATGCTTGAGTTTCAGATCTGTGCAAAGTTTTGATAATTTGTTTTTAAAACTTATACTTTCTGTCTGGGGGCATCTGCCAAATTGATGCATTGGTGGAACTATATTCTTATTCCGTGATCCTCTTAGAACACCATCCTAATGCCCATATCTGCTGGCTGGAGGGTGTTAGCATGGGATGGGTGAGCCCCTTGGCTGGCAAGGAAGAGCTCTGCCAGGCAGGGGATGGGCAGAGGGCACCCCAGCAGCCCCCAGTATGTCTACGGAAAGCTCTGTGGATGTAGACCAGGGATGTTGAACCTCAGGCCCACTTGCTGAGCCAAATCTGGCCCACTTGGGGTCCCAGTCCAGCCCTCCCCACATGGCCATGCCTCTGTTCTCTCGACCACTGGTCATATGGCTGTTTGCCAGCTTTTGTGTGTTTTTATCTATTCTAAGGTTTTGAAATGACTCTGTTAAGGCTCTGTGACTGCAATAAGAGCTTTAAGCTAAAATAGGCTGATATTTTCGGTCATTTGGCACCACCATGTTTTGCCTTTGCCCCCACCCCCACTGGAATGTGGCCCCCGAGAGCTTCTCTGAAACTGAATCCACCTTTTAGGGTAGAAGAAGTTTGACACCCCCGGAGTAGATCTGCCAGTGGCAGTGTTTCCACTTGTGGTAGGCCCCGAAATTGGCTGAAAGGCCCTTTCATTCCCCCAAGTGGCCCCAGAATTGGGCCCCTCACCTACATTCCCCTGGAGCTGGTGTAGGTATTTTCCCTCCCATTATCAACCAATGTTGATAAACCAATGTTTATTTCCCCTCTTGTCCATGCCCTGATCTCCCAGTTCATGTTTCCTTCTATTTTTTATTTATTTTTTCCATTGGTTCATGGACTGGCACCAAGCACTTGGGTGCCAAAGGTTCCTAGCTTTCTCCTGAGTTGGTTGACCATTCCAGCTCATGGCATGAAGTTGACCTCCTTCCCTTTTAGGTATTGATCCAGCTTCCATTCGGGGCACAGACACAGGCGTGTGGATTGGTGTGAGTGGGTCAGAAGCTGGTGAAGCCTTCAGTGCAGACCCTGAACAGTTGGTGGGGTACAGTATGATTGGCTGTCAACGTGCTATGTTTGCCAACCGGATTTCCTACTTCTTTGATTTCAAAGGTGAGCGTACAGAGGCTCAAGTCTAGTATTTGCAATACCTGTGGAGTACAGGGCTGGTGTTCAATCAAACAGGAAGATACAGTCCTTCCACAGATGGAATTTTAATGTAAGTAAGTAAGTAGGAACAATACTAGCACTGTGGGAATATTAAGGATGGAGAGTGTAGCTTCTTTATGAACTTTTGCAAATTTTACCTGGAGGTTTTCTGTGATGATCTTTGAATCACAGCACTTGAGAAATGAATGGAAACATCTTCTGAATAGGCATGTTTTGGTGAACCTAGGGCTGGAATCAACAGAGAAGAACAGTTGTAATTCCTCTTTATGAATGAACTTAAAGATCTCAAACTTGTTACATGTGAGAGGAAAAATGGACCGGTTCTGATGGTGACATTAGGGAAGTTACTAAGACAAAGCATTTTTTTCATGGCTTGTGTTTCCATAGGACCAAGTATGTCTATTGACACAGCATGTTCCTCTTCCCTCATTGCTCTGGACAACGCTTACAAAGCAATCAATAGTGGACGCTGTGAATCAGCCCTTGTAGGTGGAGTCAATCTCACCTTGAAACCCAACACTTCTGTGCAGTTCATGAAACTTGGCATGCTTAGTCCTGAAGGGGCCTGCAAGTCCTTTGATGCTTCAGGTAAGGAGCTTGTTTTTATGTTTAACCAGGCTTCAGAAGCAAGCAGTGTTCCACACTAGAGAGAGTCTGGAACTCAGTGCTCTTGTGATAAATTAAGAAGATTGACTCTGCGCTTATCATGGGGGGCAAAGACTGGAATTGTCAGCATTCAGTCAGAGAGGTTCTCCTGCCTGTGGCTTTATTTTCTCTTTCTTAAATATTTCTGTTTCTTAGCCTTATTTTTAACTGGTATTCCAAAAAGGCAGGGAAGGCATGACTATTACTTCAAGGCTCTTCCTTTTCCCTCCATTCCTCTTCCCTTGTGTGTGTTGTCATTTTAGTTCGTAAGCCTGCCCCCCCCTTAATTGATGCAAACTTTTTTGTCTGAAAAGAGGGATAACAATGTGGTAAATAAATACTAAAAAAACAATAAATGCTGAATTACTTTGAATTGCTTTGTTTATCTGAGAGCCGCTTTGTGAAGTTTGACCAAACCAGACGTGGAAGCTAGCCAGCAGAGATCGCAGCTTGTTCTTGGAGTACGGGAGCCTCTTGTGATAGTCTTCTATTCCCCCTCTGTAAGATTGTTGTTTTCATGGCTCTTGATTTCTGTAGGGAATGGATATTGTCGCTCAGAAGCCATTGTAGTTGTTTTCCTGACCAAGAAGTCAATAGCCAAACGGATTTATGCTACCATAGTCAATTCTGGGTGTAACACTGATGGATTTAAGGAGCAAGGTAAGATATATATATATATATAATCTCTGGAGATTGTGAAATTCGAAGGTTTACCAAGGACAAAAACAGATGCAATGTGTATGGAACAGTGGGGCCAGGTTGCCTGTGGCCCCACCCTGTTTGGTTCAGATGGGACTTTTCTTCTCATTAGGAGCATAGGAAGCTGCCTTATATCAAGTCAAACCATTGGTCCGCCTAATTTAGTATTGTCTACACTGACTGGCAGTAGCTCTCTATGGTTTCCCAGCCAGCTCGGCCAATGCCCATGCTAGTTAGGAATGATGGGAGTTGCAGTCCAACACATCTGGAGCTTCCAGGCTGGGGAAGACAGCCATCTACTATCCAAAGAGCATATGGAAAATTCAATTCTGTTTGAGAATGTGGTGATAAAATTCTTCCGCAAGTTAGCCTTTCATTTGAAATAGGGGCTTCTTCATGTGCAATCTGTGGCATGATGATGGTGAAGCAGGTGGTGTTTTTGAGTATTCAAAGCTCTTCATATAAACGATCTCAGTAACACTTACAACAGCCCATTACTACTACTACTACTACTACTACTATAGTTGTTGTTGTTCCTGACTCATAGCTCACAGTCTTGGCCACTACACTTCATCACGTCACTTCGTTCAGCACCTACACTTAGAGGCAAATGTCTGCTCTAGCAAGGCTTAGTTCCCCGTCTAACAGTGCAGGCCTATACATGTCTACTCAGAAGTTAGTCCTACAGTTGAACGGGACTTACTCCCAAGCAAGTTGGTGTAGGATTGTGGCATAAATGCAGAAGTACCAATCATTCCTCATAAGGAAATAGGAAGTGACTATTCTTCTTGCCTCAGGTGTAACATTTCCCTCTGGATTGATGCAACAACAGTTGGTCAGTTCTCTGTACAGAGATTCTGGGATTAAGCTTGAAGAAGTGGAATATATAGAAGCGCATGGAACAGGCACTAAGGTTTGTTCTTTCTCCATCCTGATGCTTTTTTTCCCTTTAGTGCTAGCTTATCATTCTTTTTCTCCCAAGAATTCCAGTGTATATATTTTAAATTCCTCCAGCTGGGTTAGGAGAAATTAGGTTCTCCGTTTGACGCTTTCACTGGAGAATATGTGGCCTCATCCCACCTCTACCCACCCCATTATTTAATCTCAGTATATTTCAGGAATGCTGGGAATCTGTGCAGCGGTTCACAGTGTCAAATACCTCCACGTGAGCATGTATGGGGAGACCTAATCATGTGGAGAAAGGTGAATTGGACTGTGCATCTGAGGAGTGGTCAACCGTTTCCCTCATTGGAGACATGGCTGCTGGCTCCCCACTTGTACTAACCTGTTTCACAATGTTCACTCCCCCACCACACACACTCAGTTGCATACAGAATTATGTGTGGGGGGGGATTTGACAGAGTGAACCAGCCCTTGGTGACTCCTCCAGACTTCCTGTCTTCTTCTGTTGTTAGGTTGGGGATCCTCAGGAAGTGAATGGCATTGCCGGTGTCTTTTGCCAGTCGGATCGACCACCGCTGTTGATCGGATCAACGAAATCTAACATGGGCCATCCAGAACCTGCCTCTGGCCTTGCAGCTTTGGCAAAGGTAAGAAAATGATGTCAGTCCCCTTGCACATGATCCCATGTGGATGTGGGTGTGAAGAAAGGCATTGAAGGATAGATGTTTAGGAACATCAAAATGATCTGTTATAACTGGAATTAGCCATTTTGAACATGTTACTTCAGTGCTACGTCAACTGCACTGGTTGCCTGTCAATTTCTGGGCCTGATTCGAAGTGTTATTATTGACCTTTAAAATCCTAAATGGCTTAGGACCAGTCTACCCCACGGAGCACCCTCTCCCATATGTTCCTGCCCAGTTGCTAAGATTGTCTTCGGAGGCTTTTCTCTGGTCTATCACAGCAAGTAATGTGGCAGAGTTCAGGGATTAGAGGAGCGGGAGCCATGATTTCAGAAATAGGGTCAGAATGAGAATTCTCACTTACACAAGAGCCTTGATCAAGTTACTTAACAATCCGATGCCTTAGATCAGCCTTCCCCAACCTAAGCCCTCCACATGTATTGGACTACAACTCCATAATTCTCAACCAGGATGAAGGCTGGACACATCTGGAGCGCACCAGGGTGGTGAAGGCTGCTTGTCGTGTTTCCAGGCCCTCCTGCTGCCTAGTAAAACAGTCAGAGGCTCAACCTGCAATCCACACTCTTTTATTGAGCTAACAGTGGCTCTTCAAACCAATAGTAAAACTAGAGGCTGCCTTCATGATCTAGTTGACTAAGTTGACTCCTCTGATAGAGAAACTTCAGTAGGAAAGAGAGTTGCCGCTAAATTAGCTATAAGCTACTACATGGTACCAAAATGAGCCCCTCCTTCAGGGTAAGTCCTCCCTCCCTTGACTCTGGTAGGTGGCCAGCGTGGCAGAGCACTACCCTCCTCTCATAAGGTCTGCCATCTTAGATAGATGGTGGACTCTTCCATCTGCCAATTCGTGCCCCTCCTCCCCCTCTGATTTCCCACTGGGGGAGGGGAAGGTGGTATCTGTACCTGACCCTCCTGATTAATGTGCCCTTGGGAAGGTTCTTCGCTGGCTCCTGGAGAGTCTTGGGGAATTTCCTCCCCCACCCTCTGTCCCAGTTGTTCTTCTCCTAGCGCCACCTCTGAATTTGAAACTTCGGACTCAACAGGGAGCCTGGGCCCAATCCTGACACTGCCTTAGGCTCTGCATAGTGAATCTTACACTGCCTTACACTGACCTACCCACTTCTTGTGAATTACTTTGATGGTGAATGATGAAAGGCATTCAACAAGATGTGTACAATTAGGAAAGATGGTCTGTATTATTTACAAGAAGTAGGTTGAATTGCAAAGATTAGCCTTTAATGCAGAATGTAGCAACCTTTTCAGAATCCTGCGGACCTCAGATTTTATTTAAAAGAGAATTGTTTCCTAATCAAAATTATGCCAGTGTCCTATTAGAAAAAAATTCTTACCCTATTTTGTTATGTCCTCTTTCCCAGGTACTTCTCTCCTTAGAACATGGTCTGTGGGCACCAAACCTTCACTACAATACCCCCAATCCAGATATTCCTGCCTTACAAGGTGGTCTCATCAAAGTTGTTACTAAGCCAACCCCCACAAAAGGTCACTTCGTTGGTATCAATTCCTTTGGCTTTGGAGGCTCAAATGCCCATATCATCCTGAAGCCCAATGAGAAGAAATCAGCCCCACAGGAGACTCGTAAATTGCCACGACTGGTACAGTGTTGTGGAAGGACTCAGGAAGCAGTAGAAACGCTAATAGAACAGAGCAGAAATCTGCAGGAACACACGGCATTTGTGAGCATGCTCAACGATATCTCTGGGCAATCTGTGTCATCTATGCCATATAGGGGCTACACCTTGGTTGGCAGCGAGAGTGATGTGAAGGAGGTTCAGAATGCTCAGTCCTCCGGGAGGCCTCTGTGGTACATCTGCTCAGGTACTTGCATCCAAATCACATACAGACCCTCCCTTTCCCTCTGGAGACATGGTTGTCTGAGTCCAGATTTCTAACTCTGCCAGGTTTTATGGCACGCTACATGGTCTCCTTAAATTTAATACAGTGAGGATCTGAGTGGTTCACACACTGATTATAGGATTTCCAACCTATCGGATATATGCCCCTGAATAGTGTGAAGCAATGCTTCCTGTAAGCGCAGGGGTGCAGGACCCCAGGCCCAAGGGCCAAATCCAGCCCTCCTGGGGGCCAAATCTGGCCCTCTGGAGGTTCCCCAGGTGACCACAGCCCTTTCCCCTGAACACCAATCATTTGGTGCTTCCTGGCCCTTCTCCGTGAGCCCCTGCCAAAGGAAGTGAGGCGGGTGGCTACTAGGAGGAGGGCTTTTTCTGCTGTGGCACCCCGGCTCTGGAATGAGCTCCTTAGTGGGGTTCGCCTGGCGCCTACATTGTATTCCTTTTGGTGCCAGGTGAAGACCTTTTTATTTTCCCAGACATTTTAGCTTTCTAAATTTTTATCTTTGCTGTTTTAAATCTGTATTTTAACCTCCTGCACTGCTGCTAGGTTTTATTGTGGTTGTATTGTTATATTGTGGTTTTAATGTTCTGTATATTTTAAATTGTTTTATTGTGTGTTGCTTGGATTTAATTTTTGTGAACCGCCCAGAGAGCTTCGGCTATTGGGCGGTATAGAAATGAAATAAATAAAAAAAAAAATAAAAAAAAAAAAATAAGGTTGAAGTGCCTCTCCTAAGGCTTAGTGACTGGCAGGAAGAGCTTTAAAATACTGGTATTTCGGCCCTGCCCTCTTTGCCTTTGGCCCTACAGACCACTGGAATGTGGCCCCCCAAACCTTCTCTGAAATGGAATTCAGCCCTCAGGATGAAATAGGTTCTGGACTCCTGTACTAGCTGGAGGAGTTTCAGTTCTTGTGGATCCGACTCTTGAGAGCCACTCCAAAAGTCAGCGCAAAAGGTCCTGTCTCCATCCTCTAGTCTACACATGGCAACAGCATTAAAGGTCCTGAGACTCTGCCTTCTTAATCCCACAGGCATGGGGGCCCAGTGGAAAGGCATGGGCCTTAGCCTAATGAAGCTTGAACTCTTCCACCAGTCCATCTTGCGTTCAGATGAGGCTCTGAAAGATACGGGGCTGAAGGTGTCTGATCTGCTCCTGAATGCGGACGAGAACACATTCAATGATATTGTTAATTCATTTGTTGGACTTGCTGCTATTCAGGTAAGAATGAAAAGGTGTGGATTCCTCCCTCCCCTCCACCTGATTTGATTCATGCAAGCAAGCTTGAAGCGTGACACTTCCTTTGGCTCACAATCTTCTAAATCAGTGCTCTACCACTAGTACCACGCAGACGTACACTATATGTATTTGTTTATTAAATTTATATCCCACCTTTCCAGTGCTGAAGGTGGCTAACCATAAAATACAGCTGGCGGGGGCAGGGGGGTGGGGTGGGGAACAAAGTTATAATTAAAACATGAAAGCTCATCACTTAAAAACACATTGAATAAAAGGCAAAGAAAAACAAAATACAAATAAAAGCACATGAATAAGAAGGAAATAATAGCATCCACCATGTTAAAAACCAATTTCAGCGGCAAGTCAGCTTAGGGCACAATCCTATGCATGTTTAGACAGAAAAAAGTCCTGCAACTCCCAGCGTTCTCCAGCCAGGAGGATGGCTAGGGAATACTTGGAATTATGGCAGAGGTGTGTGTGTGTGTCTGAACATGCATAGGATTGCACCCTTAGATGCCAAAAGCCTGCCTGGACAAAAACGTTTTTGTCTGCTGGTGGAGGATAGCAGAGATGGAACTAGCCTGGCCTTCCTTGCAGCCCTCTTATAGAGTTTATAGTCCTGGGGCTTAATTTCAACCAGGGCTCACTACGGAGTGGCTCCAGGGTCCCTATGAAAGGCCTTGCTTTTCTCAGCTACTATGGAGGAGACAGGATGTGTTTCTGAACACTCACCTTTTACTCTCTTGAGGTGCCCTGTCCTTAGCCCTTTGAAGGTGACACAGAAGGGGATGTGGGAGGTTGCAAGAGCACCCACTTGCCCCCGACCTCCACCAGATCATCAGATTGTCTGAACACAACCTACATGTGGTGTGCTTGAACGTGTGGTGGACACACAGCCTGTGATTCTCAGTTTCTGCAGGTTGGGTCAGAGAGGAAAGAAGTATGACATTAACCTCAGAGTTGCGCTCACTGTTGTTGCTCAAAGGTGAGGAAAATGCCTGGAGTGTCTTGCCAGTGTGGCAACTGGATTTGAGACAACGCTTCTGTGTGTACAGCTGGAGATAGGGGTCCTTGACATGGGGGCAGATAGTGCCACCCTTGCAAGCCATCTACAGAGCTGGGAAAAGTAACAATGGGCTTCTTGTTTCGACAGCAGGCCATCAATGAGACGTTGAGGAGAAAGATGAACAACGTAGGCCACAATGTGATAAAATATTTGAAAAAAATAAATTAGAGTTCAGGGTCAATGCAATTAGGCATCGTCACCCAGAGTTTAATAAAACCTTGTTCCAAAGATTGTGCTGTTGTTACAGATGTGACTTTGTTTGAGCTGTCAATAGTTTGGTACTTTGGAAGCATTTAGCTGCCTGTTTGCCCCATAATAGCAGATTAAAATAAACGAAGTGTACACCTAGGATTATTTGGTGGGTTGCAGTCCAGGTATTGTACTAACAGTAATTATTGTACAGGAATTTTTGAATCCATTTCTTTCTTTTATTGATACAAATATAAGTTCCCAGTTAAAATACAAGTAGTGTAGTATTTAAAAGCAATTAAAGCTATATTTCTTAAACATTTCTTGCTGTTACAAAAGAGAGGATTGCTGAGTCCATTTTGCTTATCAAGACTTCTCTATAGAGTTGGCTGGCAGTATCACAGGCAAGGAGCTTCAATATCAAAGAAGCTATATGCCCCCCAAATCAGACCATGTTTATACCGTTTCTACAATATTATTTCACTGCCAGTATGTCAATAATAATTGCTGTTTCATAAATCTAAGTTCACAATCTTGACTTCTAAAATAATTTTTGATGATTAAAACACACATACAAAAACTTACATACTTTTAGATACAATTAGTTTTGACATATGTCTTTAGCAAAGCAATTCCTTGCTCAAAGTTTACTAATTAAACCTAAGTACATAAGTTTTTCTAGACAGCTATATGTGATTTAAAGTTTATACCTTACAAAATATTTTTTGCTCATTAATTGATAGGTGAAATCTTTAAGTTCACTCTAACCCTGACTAATACAGTTTGATGTCTCTCCATTTTTCACATAATCCTTCTCATCTCTGGTGATGAGTTATTCAGCATTCTCTCTTCAGATATTATCCGAACTGCTTTGCCAGTTACATTTTGATAACAATGACCTAAAGTTCATTGTGAGCTCATTTCTTATCCTCCCTACTGATACCAAGTAGCTTATTATTTATTTAATTCTCTGGATTCTTAAGTACCTTCTATGCAATATGCTTAATTGCCTGGAGCTTGCAGCTCCAAGAACAAGCCAGCTTTTGCTTTATGTGTGTGCATGGGAAAATAGTCACTTTCTTCAGTAATTATTTTGAGTGCATTGAACACATCTGCCTTTTGTGGCAGATGCATGACACTGTGATGAAACTTGCCAGGATGAGATTCTGTATGGCAACTCCACAAATGTAAACTTAGCAACATGTTTTCTGCTCCCCAGATTGCACAGATCGATATTTTAAAGGCTTTGGGTTTGCAGCCGGATGGGATTGTTGGTCACTCCATTGGAGAGCTAGCCTGTGGCTATGCAGATAACTCCCTAAGTCACGAAGAGGCCATTCTCTCTACGTATTGGAGAGGGCGGTGCGTCAAAGAAGCCAAACTGCCACCAGGAGGCATGGCTGCTGTTGGTAAGTAACTGGGAGCCCTTCCCTTCTAGCTCTGCCTGATGGCCTATCTTCACGTTTCCTTCTAAATTAATACATATGTAATCAGAAGCATTCAAATCTACTTACCTGATGCAGTATGGGACACGTATAAGGAGACTGACTGCATTTAAAACTACTCCATGAAAATTCTGGGGGGTGCAACTGGAGTTATTAGTGCTTATAAGGGTTGGGTGCTGTTACATGTCATTAATTAGCCTCCAAAAGAAGGATGTTCTGTAGTTTAATTTTGTGGTTGACAAAAATAGAAAAATACAGCCCCAAGGTACAATCACATCTGGGTGACTTCCCCTATAATTTGGTCACCTACCTGCACTAGCAGGTGTAAATAAGTGAGAGTGTCTCTTAGAAGATACTGCCGCTGCTTCACACCTACTCCTACCCATGCCTGATTGCATAGGGTTTTTTTTTTTTTTAAATATTGAGCAAGGTGCTGCTGCTTTTGCATATTGTAAAATCAGATAAGAGGGCCCTTGATTTGAAATTCAAGCATCACAAAATTGCCTAATAACAATTTGCCTTCTTTATGCTGTCCAAGTGGCAGGAAATACTAAAGGGATTTGCTGTGTCATAATATCCTGTGTTTACCATACGTTATCCCATTTTGACACCAGTTAGTGTGGCTGCCTTTGGCACTGAAGAAGCACTTTCTAGTTTCTAGTGACAGTTTATTCAGTGAACATCCTTGTGGAATGCCCCACCCCGGAATGTGGGCATGACTCTCTAGTTCCCTGGCTGACTGCTTTTTAAAAGGGTCTTAAAGATCAGGAGATTCTAGACTGCTTTTCAATGAATGGATGCCCATTTTTATGTTATAATTTTTCTGTTGATACTTTAAATGCTTTATACTGCTGTTTTAGTTGGTTGTATTTTATATTTTCTTGCTTAAATTTTTACCTTGTAAGCCATAAGAATAATAATATTTTTTGCTGATGGAACATCACAGGAAGCAAGGATCATTACTTTAAAAAAGTCAGCTGCGGTCAATAGTTGTGTGATATGAAAAATGTGTTGCTTCCCATGATGCCCACACATATTTTCTTCGTTGAACTGTTGCTTCTGTTCAAACAGGCGATGCAAGTTTTTTGAAACAACACAAACATCTGCAAAACCTGTTTACCTAAGGCCATTGTGGGAAGAGTATATACATCACAAGCTGTGATCCCTCTTTCTGCCCTCCCTTCAGTTATCAGGGGTGGGCAGGGGAGAACCCTGTCCTCTATCTTCAGTCTCAATTACTACATGAACATTCATTAGTGATCTTATCTTACATTAATGGCATGCATCCAGTCAGGTATTTCAGCATCTTATGATCATTGGAGGGTTGTTGTTTTTAAATCCTAACTCTGCTAATTGAGTGATGTGAGGGTCTGAATTAATCTGAAGCAGCAGTTGTTGGTTTCAGTTGATCGTGATTTGATCATGGGTGGTTAAATGGAGGAGTTGCTACTTAATTTGCCATCCTAAACACTCTGTACTTTTATCCATGTGGCTTCTTTGAGTTTGTGTGTGTGTCCTAAAGCTATTTGACAATGGCACTTTCTGTACAATTTAAATAGTGAAAAACATGGTGAAATACCATGACATAAAACTTTAGTTCGGGTGTTCAAAAAGTTGCGCTATAGAGCCTGCAATGCAAGAGAGCTTTGGTGATAAAAGACAAAGGAGAAATTAGATAGGGAGACATTTTTCTCCCTCTCTCATAACATTAGAACCTGGAGTCACCCCATGCAGCTGAATGGTGGGAGACTGAGGACAGATCAAAAGAAGTACTTCTTCACATAGCACATAATAGTCATAACAGCTATATGCTACTTCCGTTTCCAGAGATAGTATGCCCCTTTATACCAGCTGATGAGAAACACTAGTGGGATGGTGCTATTGCACACACATCCTATTTGTGAGTCTCCCACAGGCGGCTGGTTGGCCACTGTGTGAACAGAACGCTGGTCTAGATGGACCCTTGGTCTGATCCAGCAGGACTCATCTCATGTTCTTATGACAGGTTGCCAGGCTTCCAGCAGTGCATGTTGAGGTGGTGAGAACGGGGTACAGGAATGACCAAATTCAGGAGGAGGATTATAACAAAGGCAAAACTCTGTTAGCTGTTCTAATTAGTAAGATTGAGAACACCACTCTAATTCTACAATGTTTGCATGGACAGTTTTACTTTACCTTTTCTCATTTAGCTTGCTTTCTAAGCATCTGACTTACAGCTGTTATTAGGCTGTATGTAACACATATGCTTCCTACTCCCATAGATGTTCCTCATAGTTCTTCTGGTATAGGGATAGGCAGCCTGATGCCCTCCAGAGGTTTTGGACTACAACTCCCATAAGCCCCAGGCAGCATGGCCAGTGGTCAAGGAGTATGGGGGCTGTATTCCAAGAACATCTGGCGGGCATGAGGTTGGCTACCTGTCCTCTACTATGACGCAACTTGAAAGGGCCCGTAAGGGATCAGATGCGTTCAAGATCTAGCATGGGAAATAAGAAACTAGGAGACCTCTGTTGTTAGGCTTCACTTTCTCTTTGTTCCTGGAGAGACTTCTTTGGGACTGCTCCGATATGGACTGGACTTATTCAAAGCACTCTATCTTTTACAGGTCTGACATGGGAGGAGTGTAAGCAGATGTGCCCTGCAGGAGTGGTGCCTGCCTGTCACAATGCTGAAGACACTGTCACGATTTCTGGGCCTCAGGTGAGAACATAATAGGAACCACTGTGTCAACTGCTGCACATTTAGGGAATCGACTGGCATGTCCTCATCACAGGAAGGTCGGCTGGGGCAAATCTCAGTGGATCGATAAGAGATACCTCATTAAAAGATGTGGAAATGAAGGCTAGTAGGCTAGCAATAAAGTAACACTAGTGTCAGGGTGGATCCTGAGCCCATAGAGCCCCAGAGTAGTTCTGATTCTGAGGAGGACCAACCACCCATGGGAGAGGAGCTCGCTCATCTCTCACAGGCACAGCAACAGGGAGAGATTCCTCCTGCCTGCATTCCTAAGAGAGATAGTGACCCTAGCAGTGAGAGAGTGGGGAATGGGATCTTGCTGGATGCTCGGCGGAGACGGAGGGAGCGGCGCCTGATGGAGGGCGCTGAGAGGCGGTGCTCTGCCCGCTTGGCGTTAAAACAACGGTCGCGTCTTGAGGACCCAAGGGTAAGAGGGAGGACCTCTCCATAGCCCATAAGTTCAGAGTTTTCCCACTCTTCCCCGTCAAACAGGGACCAACTGCCTTACCTGGAGCTTAGGCTACTCTGCTAACTACCCCAGTGCGTTTCCTTGCTTAGTCGCTGGTGATTAGCATCTGAAAGAGTCATTAATTTGTAAAGGAATAAAGCCTTGGAAAGAATCCCTTTCGTCTGTGTCATGAGTTGGCTGTTGGAGGGGATTTAAAGAGGCAGCTAGGGGGCTCCTGTCAACTAGATGACTGCAGCTAAAAATTTGGCTGGTAAATTCCAGGCCATTTGTGAAACCCAGCTCCCTTTAGCTCAGCCGTGCAGAACCTTTTTCAGCTGAGGGGCCGAGTGCCGTTTCAGAGAAGCTCTTGGGGGCCGCATTCCAGTGGTAGGTGGGACAAAGGCAAAAGGGCAGGGCCGAAACACCAAAATTACCAGCATATTTTAGCTTAAAGCTCTGATTGCCAGTAACTCAGCCTCAGGAGGGGCATTTCAACCTTTAACTTGGGAAAAAACTGCACAGAAGCTGGGAAACCACCAAATAGTGGGGGGAAAGGAGTAGAGCCAGGGGAAAGGGGTGGGGCCTTCTGGGAAAACCTGTTTTGGGATGCCAGGAGGGTTGGATCTGGCTCCCAGGCCTGAGGCTCAACGTCCCTACTTTAGCTGCTGTCCATCTCTTGGGCTCCTGGCCCAGGGTCCCTTAGTCCCTGCATGTCCACCCTGCTCCAACAGAACTTTGTACATGCATAGGAATGTAGGATCATCCATGTGTGAGGAAAAGATGGGGAATGATGGTTATTTTGCAGGCTGCAGAGCCGAAATCAGCAACACAAGTAGCAGTAGATGGTTGGGAGGCGCCACTCCCTGACAACACCAATCCATTCTACTTTTTCTCACTTTTCTTAGGATTCTGTGGCCAAATTTGTGTCCAAACTGAAAGCCAAAGGTGTCTTTGCTAAAGAGGTGCTCAGTGCTGGAGTTGCTTTTCACTCCTACTATATGGAATCTATTGCCCCCGTGCTGCTAAGTGCCCTGCAAAAGGTAATGCTTCTGAATGTCTTCTCGCGGTAGGAGGGGTGCTTAAGGTCAGAGGAGGCTGTGTCCAGTTTCAGCATGACTTCTTGCTTAAAGTATCACAACTCCCTTCTTTTTCTTTTAGGTTATTCCAAATCCAAAGCCTCGTACATCCCGTTGGGTTAGCACCTCCATCCCTGAGTCTCACTGGCAAAGTCAGCTGGCTCAGAACGCCTCTGCTGAGTACCTTGTGAACAACCTTGTGAGCCCAGTCCTGTTCCAGGAGGGCCTGAGGCATATTCCGGAAAACGCTGTTGTCGTGGAGATTGCCCCTCATGCCCTTCTACAGGTATTACCCTTGGTGCTAATGGTCTGAAGCTGGTCTGAAGACATCAGGTCAACATGCCTATTTTTTTTAGCTACAAGAATAGCCTTTTCTCTCCAGTTCTTATCGTTTTCCCTCCTCAGTGCTCCTAAATACTATAGTCCATACAGCTTTCCATCCCAGATGAAACACTTTAATCCAGTGCCAGCTCCAGGTTTTTGATGGCAATGCGTATTACTTCATTTACTTCAAAATAGACCAGTCCTGCTGCTCATTCTGCTGTGTTGGGCCCAGGACTTTGTCCCCCAAAGTCCTGCCCTGAACGTAATCCTGGGAATGAGGGGAGAGGTGATCATTCCCCACCAATATCCCAGGCATCATACAAAAGATGCCAGTGTCATTCATGCAACCCACATTGCATTCAGCATTATTAGAATGGATGTGTTAGTTGGGGGAAATAAAACTACATATTCCTTGTGTTATGGTGGCCAGATGTAAAAGAGGACAGGGATACTGCACCCTTAATAGTTGGGTAGAAGAAGGAATTTCAACTTGCATGACCAGTGTGGGCTCCAGATTTTGGATACTTGGACCCTCTGGGACTTTTCTTGTGGTCTGGCAGGAAGTGGTGGAACAGGTGATCAGAGAGACAATCTTTTTTGTACTTGTGTCCCAATTGTGGTACTCCTTCTCAAGGGAGATCCACCGGGCACCTCCTTTATGGTTTTTTAAATGCCAGGCAAAGGCTGTCCTGTTTCCTGAGCTTTTGGAGATTATTGAGTTGGCTTTGTATAACTAAGCTTTGTATGGTGGCTGTGGTGGTTTTTATAGTTCATTGGTAATTTGAAGGGCTGCTGTTTTCATTGTGCTCAAGGGCTGCTGGAAATGCTATAAGTAGTTTTTAGCTATTGTTTTTTGTTAGGTTGTCAGAGAAGAATTGAGTTGTACAAAGTAATCCCTTTGGTGGTTCTTTCCACAATTTATTTTCCTAAGAATGGAGCTGGATCTCTTTTTCCAAATAGAACAGAGAAGTTTTCCATACTTTTTATATAAATGAAATAGCATTCATCTCCAATTAACAGGTTTTTCCTTGATCGTTAGCATTGCCGGCTATCCCTAGTTACTTTAATGATATATTTTATTGTTTTATTATTGTTTTATTGTTTTATTGATTGGTTTTATGGTATTTTATCATGATTTTATCTTGTGAACCACTTTGGGATTTAAAAAAAAGAAGTTTTTTTAAAATCCCAAAGTGGTTCACAAGATAAAAAAAAGAAGTACTATGGAAATTTTCTGAAATAAGTAATATTGATTTCAAGTATGTATGCTTAGGACTGCAGCTGTAGAGTACAATCCTATGCATGTGTGCTCAGAAGTAAGTTCCACTGAGTTCAACAATGTGGCATCCTCCCAAATAAGTGAGCTTAGACATATTTTCTTGGAAGCAACTCCATTGAAATCACCAGAATTAACTTCCATGTGAATGTGTTCAGGATCAAGTTGCAAGCCATATTTGGGTGAGGATGGGGGAACTGAAAAGGAAAAAGCATCTTGGCAAATACAGTTGTGTGGGATGCTTCTTATGCATGTTTAGACAGAAATAAGTCCTACAACTTGCAGCATTCCCCAGCCACCCATGCTGGGTGGGGAATGCTGGTAGTTGTAGGATTCAGTACAGGAAGCTAAATGCAGCACTCATTTGTACTGTGCATCATAAAACTACAATTATGCAATAGATATTAAGCTCTGCTGCTATGTTGGCTGCATTGCATATAGCCTCTTTTCCGGTTTTTCTGGTCCTGTGTGCGGTTTGTGCTATGGATTTACTGTGTAAAGTACAGCCCATAACACTATGTGGCTAACCCAGTGGTGCCACAGGAGCCTTGGGGTTGTATCCAATGTTAGTCTAATTTAAGTCCCATTCATTTCAATGGCACTACTCTAAGTAAGACTAAGATTGGATACAACCCATTGTTTTTGAGTTTCTTGATTTATATTTTACTTTGGCTGTGTCTGTGTGTCTGTAGCCCTTTCCAGACAATGGCTTGGATCCCTGGCAGAGGAGGATGGGAGATAATTTTTGCCGATACCCCATTCTCCCTGCCCTTTGCCTTCTGAAAATCTGCTCCAGAGGGTTAGGGGACCTTCCAGAACAAGAAAGGGGCAATTGCCAAAAATCTTCTCCCTCCTCGTTCTGCCAGAGGGAGCCTGCATTGGATCAAAGTGCCTTCCATTCATGGAAGGGCAACTCAGGATCCAAGCCATTCATTTTTATACAATAAATGCCTCATTGTTATTTATGTATTGTGGGGGATGGAGACACCCTTCCTCAAGGCAATGCTTCTATCACAGGTGTATTATATTATCCCAACACTCAAACAGAAATACTTTGTTGCTGGGAAAATGCAATTCTCATACCCACCGACTAGCATGTCCAACTGCAGTTGGGAGGGCTGACTGTAACGTGGGAGGACAAAGTATCCTGAGGTCTACTGGATAGTGCTCGTGACATCACTAGCGTTGAAAGTCTATCCCCCACCCCCATGCCCATATCATTTTGTGAACTTTTAATGTGTTTTGTTTCCAGTTTTATAATATAGATCTTCGAAGGTCGTGTGGCCTTCCTCTCCAGTAACGGAGTGCACATCTCTCTTGTGTGTGTGAGAGAGAGAGAGAGAGAGAGAAACCACACTGCTAGCGTTCCCTCACGATTATGTGGGTAGCATATTTGCACTATTGATACCAGAACTGCTGGTGTTCAGTACTGAAAGGAACATGTGAGGTTTTTAGAATCATCTAGAAAGGATCTCAAATATTTATTTATTATTTTTTTCGTTTAACTCTCTCTTTTCTTTGATTTGTATCATTACAGCTATGTCTGGGCTCTTGTGGGGTCATATGGAAATGTCTCTGGACTCTAGTATTTTGAAGTGGGCAGGAAGGGAGAAGGATCATTTCTTCCAGTATTGTATCTAAAGCAGAGAAGGGCAGAAGGTAGTTCAGGATCTACTGGTAGATACCTGCATGATTTGAAGTAGGTGGGGAAGAGTTTCTGACTCACATTTTTTTAGACAATAGCGGCAACCAAAAGGAGTCCTTCCCCCTCCCAACAGTGCAATCCTGTGCATGTTTACTTAGAAGTAAGCCCCACTGTGTTCAATGGGGCTTACTCCCAAGTAGGTGTGTATAGGATTGCAATGCCAAGTAGGCTGCTGAAATTGAGAAGTTTGTGGGTAGGATATCAGGAATGGATTTTTGAGTGATAGGACTGTGAGCTCAGTTCTGGGTCTGAAAACAAATTTTTGGGCTGAGCATGTGCTCGGAGGCACCCCATCCTTAATTTCCAGGGCATGTTTGCACCCTGAATCACTGTTTTGCATGTGGTTCCAGTTGGTGAAACTCTGGGTTCTAGAAAAACAAAGTAGGTCTCACAGGTCTGCACATCTAACCGAAAGTAATGTGAAATCCTTCTAGTTAATCCTAGTTGAAAGGTGCTGGAGAAGTGTATGTGTGTGTAGGAGTTATTCACCATTTGCCAAGCAAGCTGTGACATTTTATGACTGTTTGCTGTGGCATGTCATGGTTATATACAAGGAGTTTTCCTTCTTTCAGGTTAAGGGGCAAATATTTTTCTTCGTAGGGCCCTTGTGTGTTAACACACAGACAGCTTTTTCTAGCATGACAATGCAGCAATGAGAAAAGCTTCACCTACTAAATTTCTGTATGCCAGGCACCTGTCAGTGGCACTGTCACCATGTAAAAAAAAAACACAGTTTATTGCCCTAAGGTTCTATTGTAAGAGGAGGACATCTCTGACTTTTCCTGATCACTTTTTTAAAATCCACCTGACCAGGCAATCCTGAGGAGGGCTTTGAAGCCAACCTGCACCATTGTACCCTTGATGAAGAGAGAACACAAAAACAACCTGGAGTTCTTCCTGACACATGTTGGAAAAATCCACTTGACAGGGTAAGGGGATCAGTGAAAGATAATGAGGAAACATAATGGCCTACCTTTCATGTTTGGAATAGACTTGATCATACCTTTTAAGGTGCAGCCCTATGTACGTTTAGACTGAAAAACATCCTACAACTCCCAGCATAGAGCTTTTTTTTTTGGCTAAACATGCATAGGATTGTGGCCTTAATCACTTTTGCCCCAGCTCTATTGCTACCCTAAAGTATTTTGATGGTTTGGAGGAGAAGTGCTGAAGTTCCGATTATACTGCCAGTATAATAGAAGAATGAGTTGGGTTGTTTTCATTCAGATTCATTAAAAAGCTAGTGTGTTTGCTTCAAAAGCTTTGTGTCGTATCCAGCTCATTCATATATATATTAATATTAAAAAATCAGAACGTCAACTCTGATTGATGCTGGGGTCCCTTCAAGTGTTTCAAATGGTCCTATTGAAATTTGAAGAGAAGAGATGCAAAGGGAGAAAGTATTGTGTGTTTTTAGAAGAGGCCAGGGGCCCCAAAAGTTGGTGGAGGATTAGAGATGCGAAGGCCTGGGGGGGGAAACTGAAAAAATGGGGTGGGGGAATGATTTAAAAATAAATTAGGGGGGATGTTTTCCCCATTTTGCCTGTTCTCCCCCCCCCATTTTTCCTTCATATCACTAGGGGGGATGTCCCCAGTACCATGCTGGTCCTTGGCTATAGGCCTGTACCCATGAACTATTATAATGCTCTAGGGTATAATTTTCATACATTCTTTTTTTCTGTTCTTAGAATAAATGTCCTTGCAAACAATCTGTTTCCATCTGTTGAATATCCTGCCCCTGTGGGAACGCCACTCATCTCTCCTTACATTCTGTGGGACCACAGTCAGACATGGGATATCCCCAAACCTGAAGACTTCCTCATCGGCTCTGGGGGTTCCGGAGCAGCAACAGTCTACAATATTGGTGTGTACTGGAAGTCGTATGCCTTACTTCCCCCAAAACAGAAATCTGAAGTGCTCAGAGTAGAATGTTGAGCAGGACAACTAAGACTGATGGTGGTGGGGCAGTTGGAAGTGGGGAAGAGAGTGGTGTTTGCAGCCGTGAAACCTATGCGGTCGGGGGAAGAGTGAGAACATTCATGCTTGAATGTTGGTCAGTCGTGGGAAATAGCTTTTGAGTCTTTTTGAGCCTGAGCTTTATTGGGAGTTTTGAAAATGCATTCTGTTCTTTTCCATAATCACTGACAGATGTGAATCCTGAATCACCTGATCATTATTTGGTGGGTCACTGTATTGATGGCAGAGTTCTCTACCCAGCCACTGGCTACCTGGTCTTAGCCTGGCGCACTCTGGCACGCTCTCTGGGAACCTCCATAGAAGAAATGCCTATCATGTTTGAAGATGTTACAATCCATCAGGCAACAATACTTCCTAAGAAAAGTGAGGCTAGCAAAGGTCCCTCTGTCTTAGGTACAGTATGACGTGGGCATATGAGCTGATTCCCTGAAGCCAGGGAAGGCAAAATCTAAACACAGTTTGCTGAAATGATTTCCTTCTGGGTACACTTAAAGGAAGTGATCCAATTTTAGCCATAGGACAGGGACCCGAAATTGTAGAAGAGTCTTTGTTATGGTAAATATATGATGACAAGGAAAGATGAACAAGTGAAAATGCTATTTCCGCCTCTCTTGCTAAATTGGGTACATGTTAGGATGCTTGCGTGGGTGTGAAAATGCTGAGATTTGAGGTTGACGTTCCTCTAATCCAGGGGTGCAGATCCTCTTTCAGCCTGAGGGCCAAATTCAGTTTTAGAGAAGCTCTCCGGGGCTGCATTCCAGTGGTGGGCAGGGCCAAAGGCAAAAAGGATGGAGCGTAGAATACCAGCATATTTCAGCTTAACGATCTTACTGCCAGTAACTAAGCCTTAGGGTGCAATCCTATCCAGATAGGCGGCTGCCTCTGAATTACGAGGCAACCGCCTATCCAAAGCAGGGCAGAAGAAGCACGGAGGGGATTGTTCCCTCTGCATTTCTCCTGCCCTGCATTTTCGGCTAGACAGCCGATTGCAGCTGTCTAGCTGCGGGAGGGCTGAGCGGGGGAGGAGGCTGCTGTACGACACAATGGATGTGTCGTACAGGCATTTCCACCCTCCCTGCCCCGGAACACCCCCAGGCATGCCCCGTTTTGACCATTCCACACTCCTCTTGTGAGTGCAGAGGATGGGGCTGTTACGCGCTGCCTCGGAGGCAGCACGGAAGTGTGGGGAGGTCGGTTCTCCGGGAACCAAAGTTGGTTCCCAGAAAACAGGATATCCTATGGCTGTCTAGCCGCTGTTTAGTGGCCATAGGACTGCTCCCTTAGGAGAGGAGTTTCAAACCTGGAATAGTGAAAAGAACAGCACAAAAGCCGAGAAGCCACCAAATGATTGGTGGTTGGGGGGAAAGGGGCTGGGGCTGGCGGAGTGGCCTTCTGGGGAGGCCCAGAGGGCCAGATTGGGACCCCAGGAGAGCAGGATTTGGCCTCCAAGCCTGAGGTCCCCCACCCCTGCTCTAATATCTCACCAATCTCTGGCTACCTTGCAGGCTCAACCCAGTTAGAGGTGAGACTCACGCCTGCTTCCCAGCGTTTTGAAGTGTCTGGGAATGGAAATCTGGCTGTAAGTGGTAAGTAAAAGCTTCCAGTATACAGTCTCTGAAGAAGTCAGTGCTGTGTGTGCATCTGGCCATTGACTACCCGTGTCCTCCTTGTATTGTGTCTACCAGGAAAAATTTGCCTTTTGGAAGAAACTGCTCTGAATAACTTCCGAAACCAGCACATTGACTTGGTGACCCAGCCAAACGCTTGTTCAGAAATCTGCTTATCAAAAGGCGACATTTACAAAGAGCTTCGCCTGCGTGGTTATGACTATGGGCCAACATTCCAGGGACTCATGGAATCCAGTAGTGATGGTAACACCATATCTCTAGCTGAAATATAGAAATAAGGATGATTACTGTTCATTTTGGAGGCTTACTAGTTAAAGTGACTGGCTGTGAGATGAAAGTGATATATAATTCAGGTATGGGGCATTCAGATATTTGCGTTCTTGGCAGTTAGAGAAGATTTTTTGAAAGTGGAGATCAATGCAGGCTTTATGTCCGGAGCTGGCTGCAAAGTACAGGAATCTTGAGTCATAGCTAGTCCAATGGTTATTGTAGAGTGAAATGCATTTTCTTAATTTCTTTTGTGCCAGAATTACCACGCTGGTAGTTGCTGCATGCTACTTACATTGCTTCTCATCTCCAGGGAATACTGGGAAGGTGTTGTGGAATGGGAATTGGGTGACATTCCTTGACACTCTGCTGCATTTGATCCTCTTGGGGGAAATGAGAAGAACTTTGCGCTTGCCAACCAGAATCCGCTCTGTGTGTATTGATCCAAAGCTACACCGCGAGCGTGTACAAAAATCCAGTGATGAGATTGAAGGTAATGGGCACTCTCTCTCTCTCTCTCTCTCTCTCTTTTTGCATGCATAGTTGCAGCTCCTTTATGAAAGCCAACAATCTAAAGTTGCTGGGCCAGCCTAAAGCAGTCAGATAGTTTTGTGGGAGCCAAACGCCTATAAGCAGCTAGAGGTTTTTTTGTAGCCCTTAGAAGGAATTCTGAAAGATCCTTCTCTGTCTGATTGTGTTTACCTTTTCAATGCTTTCTGCTGACTTGCTCCTTGCCTTGTAGCTTTTGATGCTGTTGTGGACCGCTGCCTTGATACCGTCTCAGCAGGAGCTGTTCAGATCTCTGGCCTTTATGCGAGTGCGGCTCCTCGACGACAGCAGGAACAGACCCCTCCCACACTTGAGAAATTTTGCTTTGTGCCCTATGTGGAGAGCAGCTGCTTGTCCTCCAATGCCCAGCTTCAGTCCAGCTTTGAACACTGCAAAGGTAAAAAGAGTTTCTATCCCTGCAGTGACTTCCTGAGATGATGCACCCTGCTCAAAGTAGGCATAAGGGCCATGAAATGAGAGCATCACCTTATGTTCTGCTTGATGTCATTGGATACAACCTCTGGGATGCATCTCACATTGAATCAGCACATACATCATAGGAGAATGCCAGTAAAGCCTATTTGGAACACTAACTACTGACATGATATAGATCTTGCCATTTTCCAAACTGAAGTGTGTAGGTAGGAGTGGCAGCCCCAGGAAAAAACGACCTCCTACCTCTCAGAGGTAGCTCAAGACATGTAACTTTGCCGAGAAAACAGGACACCAATTTCAGCCTCTCGGCTTCTGATGTATTTCGGGGCATGAGTTAAGTAATTTATCTCAGTGCTTCCACATTCACAACAAATACTTTTGGGGCATCACTGAGAGAGAAAACCTAGCCCACAGGACATGGGTGTTGTGTTCTGTCTTGCTGATTAAATGGCCAGTTCCTGAATGACACCAAGTCCCTTGGGACTGGAATCGATTTTCTGTCAAAGGCAAATCTTTCCTTTCTGAAGTAGCTTTAGTCCAAAGGAAGGTATTCCAGCATAGTATTTCATGCCATCTTTCTACAAAACCATTTAAAAAACTGTTTTATTATAAACAGTTTTGTAAACCCACATTAAGTTTATATTTATTCTAATGTGGATTTCACAAAACATAAATATTTTCTGGCTGCTCATCAAACTCATCCCTGATGCTCCGATGCCCCTGGGATCATTTGCCTCCTCCACATTTCATTCCCTAGCTCTACAGTGTTGAGGACAACTGCCTACCTCCTTACATTAGAAGTTGTGAGGATGAAGGATTGGCATTTCTATTGTATATATTTTTATTTAGTAGGAATTTCCCTTCATGAAGGTCTTTAGTTATGAACTTGCATAAACTGAGAACAGTAACTTATAATTTTGAGATCATTTGAATGGTTAAATGCATAGATGACAGGAGTACTGTAGAGACATAGACAACCACCGCTAAGTTAAATGCATTCTTTGGAAAAATAGTTGCCATTCTAACTAGGTGAGCAGAGTCAAGAAAGCACCAGTGACATAAATATTTCTGCGTGTTGGTCCTTTTCCCTATAGTGTTGATCCAGAACTTACAGAAGAAGATAGCAAAGCATGGAGTCAAGTTGGCTATTCCAGGACTAGAGACTACGAAGACCCCTGCACAGACAGATCCTGGTCAGAAGGGACTCCTGCACATACTTGCTGAAATCTGCCACCTGGAACTAAATGGAAATCTCTACTCAGAGCTAGAACAGGTTGTGACAAGGGAGAAGCTGCATCTTAAAGAGGATCCCCTTCTCAATGGCTTGCTGGATTTTGCTGAGCTGAAGACTTGTGTAGACATAGCACTGGAGAACATCACCAGTCACAGGATGAAGATAGTAGAGGTTAGCTATAGTGCAACTCTGCAGAGCTCTGAAACAGGTGTGTTTTCCCCCATGTGCTCATCACATATCCTGCTTCTCACTGACAACTACTCTGTGTTTACAGGCTCTGGCAGGAGATGGGCACTTATTCTCATGGGTTACAAGCATCTTAAACACTCAGCCCATGCTACAACTGGACTACATTGCCACTGACCGGACACCAGAAATCCTGGCATCAGATGAGAGCCATTTGCAGGAAATTGGTGTTTCCATTGACCAGTGGGACCCAGCTAGCCCTCCTTCTGGAAGTCTGATGAATGCTGATCTCCTGGTGTGCAACTATTCACTGAACATTTTCAGGAATCCAGCTGAGGTGCTCTCCAACTTGGCAGCCACTGTGAAGGAAGGTGGTTTTATCTTACTGCACACTCTTCTGAAAGGAGAAACTCTGGGAGAAATAGTCGGTTTCCTCACATCTCCAGAGCTTCAGGAGAAACCAGGTCTTCTGACTCAGGTATACTAAACTGTCCTATCTCTCTCCTGTTGGCTCTAGATCACAGGTGGGCAGAAAGTAGATCTGCAGATGTTTTCCACTTCAGCGTCCAACATTCTAGACCATTGGCCATGCTGGCAGGGGCGTCTGGAAGCTGAAGCCCAAAACATCTGGAAATCTACCTTCTGCCCATCCCTGATGATGCTTTGTTCAAAATTCTAGAGTTTGATGTAGTGGTGTTTTTTGTTTTTTTTAAGGTTAACTGTTCCATTGTTCATATTATTTATTCCCATTCTTAGGGATTAACAGCACAATCATTTGCATATCTACTCAGAATTAAGACCCACTGAGTTCATTGTGCCTTACTTTCAGATAAGTGTGTATACAATTGCAGCCTTTTAAAAAATGAATTGCAGGGCATAAGTTAGAGCAGTATCAAAGAAGACTGCAGAATTTTTTGCCTTTTATAGCAGAAAAAAAGAATAATCAGTAGCAGATTTTAGCTCTGGTAAACCGAGCAAATATTCTGTTGTTTTGGCAAGGAACAGCTATAAGGTACCTACAATAACTACATGATCAGTCATATCAGTGCCTACCTCTTCATTTTCCACACATGAATGGGATGTGATATCTGCTTACCAGGCCTTTTAAAACTAGAAGGGCAACACTAAGAGGAGGAGATAATCTCAGAAGCTGAAATATAGCCAGGTTGTGGAGCCTAATAACCCGAATGACAAAATTCCTACAAGGCTAAGGATGAACAGAAGTGACCCAGACCAAGATCCAATGAGAAAGGGAAGGGAGGGATGAAGAATATTTTGCTGAACAATCATATTTGCCAATAGGAGAGATATAAATGGAGATTTAGGCTGCAATCCTAGGCATACATACCTACTGGGGTGTGAGCCTGCCAAACTCAGTGGGGCTTACTTCTGAGGAGAAATGTTTAGGATCATACTGCTAGGGTTGCAAATGTCTGCTTTATAATTCCTCTTTCCAAACAAGCCTTCCCCCACTCAGTATTCAGCAGATATTAACACTGAATATATTATTAACGTTATTTATATATGTTGCATGCAACCCAACAGGAGCCAGTAATATTCTCCTAGGTGTAAAGAGAAGATCAAAAAGGCAAGATGAGCAGTAAAAAGCAGAACTCTTGACCACAGAGTAGTGGTTTCCAAACTCTTTGCTTTACAGCGCCAACAGCTGAGTAGATCTTTGTTCAAGAAGAAATGTGATTGGCCCCATTTTATAACCCTAATTTTGCTTGGTTTGGCAGGTAGAATGGGAGGACTTATTTAGCAAGGCCAGTTTGAACTTGGTGGCTGTAAAAAGATCCTCCTTTGGCACAGCCATCTTCTTAAGCCGTCGACCAGTTCCCCCCAAGAAGCCTGTTTTCCTGTCTGTGGATGAAACTTATTACAAATGGGTGGAACCTTTGAAGGTAAGGACTTCCAATATGAGAAAAGGTTGCTTTGGCCATGCTGGCTGGGGACAATGGGAGATGTAGTCTAGCTCATCTGGAGAGCACCAGGTTGGGGAACACAGATCTAGACCTAGTTCTCTATTTTTTATGGCTGTCCTATCTATTCCTATGCTGTTTGTTGTTTTGTATTGTATTGTATTCTTTTAAATATTTGTACTGTATTTTATATTTTTAAGTGTTGGTTAACACTTAGTTTTAGTTTTAGTTTAGTAAAAAAAAAAAAAACTTTTTTAACTATGTGTAATCCGCCCAGAGAATGTGGGTTATTTTGGTGGATTAAAAATATAATAAAACAGTAATAGAGTAAGATTTCTTAGTGAAAATGTTTAGGCTTTTTAAAAAAATGCACTCTCTCAAGCTGTTGTTTGCATATGATGCATTAAGGGCATCCCTCTTTCTTTACTATGATGACTTCTCAAATGGCCTGGGATTTCTCTTGCAGGAAATGCTAGCAGAACCTTCTGAAGAATCTGTGTGGCTCACTGCTACCAGCTGTCCTACATCAGGAGTTGTTGGTATGGTGAACTGTCTACGTAAAGAATCTGGTGGCCATAGGATCAGGTACAAAACATCAGCATCCAGTGATAGCATCCCTTTCCTGTCACTTCTTATGATTACAAATGTAAGTGAAATAAGGAATTGATTAAATGTTGTATTTTGTTTCCTAGGTGCCTTTTTGTTTCCAACCTGAATGCGTCTTCTCCCAGGCCCCCCACTAGCCCTTCTGCCAAGCAGATGCAGGCAATTCTACAGAAGGATCTGGTGATGAATGTTTATCGTGATGGAAAGTGGGGCTCTTTCAGACATCTTCAGCTAAAACAAGGTGACTTTTATGCTAAAAGGACAGGCAGCTTGTAGCTCTTCTTTCCAAAAGGACTAGAAAACAATTAAGTTTTAAGAGACACTACCCCCTGGCCCAGTCTCTCTCTGCCATAATGATCAAAGTAAACGGTCTTCTTGTGCTCCTGGGATATTAACCTAATTCTGTGAAATAACAAATGTCCTTTTAAATGCAGCCAAATGGTATGATTCATTTTGCAATTAGCTGGAATTGCAGGCATAAAGTCTTAGGAATGGCAGAATGGGAAGAATTGGCTGACTCTACAACTCAACTCTCCCCACTTTGATGTTCCTAATGTCCAAAGAATCTACCATGAAATAGACTGTTGTTGCCTTATCTAGATTTGTAAAGTGGGAGAAAGCTAATAGCTGTATCTCCTCTTCTCCAGCTCAACCTCAAGAGCTGACTAAATATGCATTTGTGAATGCATTGACACGTGGAGATCTTTCCTCTCTTCGCTGGATTGCTTCCCCACTTCGCCATTTCTACACAACCAATCCCAATGTCCAGCTTTGCAAGGTCTATTATGCACCTCTCAATTTCCGTGACATTATGCTGGCTACAGGAAAACTCTCCCCAGATGCCATCCCAGGTGAGTTGGGGAATGTTTCTTTATGTAGAGGCACCATGGTATGTTTTACCGTTGGTCCCACTGCCTGTAATCCATCTTTTTTTTCCCCCTTTATGCAAAAATATTATCTAAAAATAAGATGTATTTTGTCTAAAACCAGGTAGCTTTTAGGGAGGGCTCATGTTTCAGGGGTAAAGCACATGCTTTGCATGCCAAAGGTCTTAGGTTCAACCTTTGGCATCTCCAGTTAAAGAATCTCTGGTAGAAGCCTTGGAGAGCTGCTGCCAGTCACAGCCAGTTCTAGGCTGAATTGGCCAGTTGTCTGGTTCAGGGGCATTATTGGGCTTGGGTCCATGGGGCCCTGGACCCAAGTCTATTTCAAAGGGTCCTGAATCTATTCCACAGAGCCCTGAGTGTCCATTGGTGCCAATAGGAGGTTTGTTCCTCAGCTTAATTACAAGGGGCAATTTTCAAGGGGGTTTGCAGCTGGTGAGGGAAGGGTTGACATTCCCCTTCTCACATCTGCATTACCCCCATGCCAAATCTCTCCCCTACATGGCAGTTAAACTGAGGGGGAAAAAACTGTTTTCCGTGGGTTTGAGACAGTCTGGGTCAGGGTGCATATCAGCTGAAGAACTTATTTGAGATGATTTGGATGAGAAATTAATTGGCGGGCTTTGCCTTCTGTAAAATTAAATAAACCCTAGTAATTATATCTAAATCTGCATATATAGAATAGCATATGCAGAGTTTACACAGATTTGTGTCTTACGGCCTGGGCCCCAAATCTTTTACATGCTTAGGAATGCTCCTGATAAAGCTGCTTCATATGAAATAATCTCCTGAAACTGGTTTCCATTTGGTCATTCAGTGTTGCCATTACCCTAAACCGAATCACTTTGCCTCAGTCATGATTTCCTCAGTCAGAAAACTGGATTAACTCTCTTGCTTCATGTAGTGTAATGATGACTTAATGCCATGCTAGTAGGAGCTGCTTGGGCAATTGCTAAATGTTAGCAGAGAAACTTGATATTATGGTGATAAGAGAGTTTTTATCCTTGTTCTAAGTTACTTCCAGTAACTGCCATTTTAGAGGGTGGAAGAGGAGCAAAGATGTTTAAAGCATCTACTGAAGCCAAGTCCTACACTTTTAGAAATTAAAAGTATTGTGATTTGTGATTGAGGTTGCCCAGTCACATACTAAAATGGCCTTATTTATCTGTGATCAAGCATGGAGGATGCTAAGGTATTGATGGGCACAGCAATCTGAACATTATGGGTGTTCCTTTTTAATGAATGCTTGGTCAACAGCACTTCATCAGAGTAGCTTCATGGGACATTCTCTTCTTCTTCAGGAAACTGGATGTTGCAACAGTGCATGTTGGGAATGGAATTCTCAGGACGTGACCCAACAGGAAAACGAGTGATGGGATTGCTACCTGCCAAAGGACTAGCTACAGTGGTAGACTCTGACAAGAAGTTCCTATGTGAAGTGCCGCAAAACTGGTAGGCCAGCTTACAATTTCTCTACTATAGGGCTAGGTTACATATACTCTGTCTGATGTGAACGCCTTTTAAAAATGAATTGGGGTTTAATATAAGAACTGTATCAGTAGCAATTGAACAAGGTTAGCTATTGTTTGGGTAGTATAACTGTTGTTTTAAATTTATCAGCCAATATCCTGGGGTCTTGTGAGTTGTGTCTCCCCCCAGCCCCGACACACACACACACACACACACACACACGACTCATTGTCCTGTAATTGCCTCTTTGATTGGAATATACTCTGTATGGGGAAAGCACTCAACCAAGTCAGTCTTCACTTACATCTATTGTAGGCATGTTACTACACTATTACTTTGAGAAAATCTTAATAGTAGAATTTGTTTGTTGCTCCTCTGTAGTCTGGTGGATCCACTTGCATCTGTGAGTGGATTAGAATATGAAGTTAATCCCTTTTAATAATGTTCTCTAAACACTGCAGGACTAGGCTTATGTTGTTGCCAACTCAAAGTTCCCTCAGTGAAGGGTTGCTCGCAGATGTTAGAAGCACAGCCCCAGAAGTGAATTTTTTACTGAGTATTTATTTGACAGTCTGCATGATCTACTATGAGCTCTTCAATTTTTGGCTTCAATTTTTAAAAATCCGACGAAATAGTATTTGACAGCAAAGGGAGCTGAACAAATACACAATCCAGTACTCTGGTGGGACTGGCTGCTGTGCATCTCGTCTATGAGCATCCAAACACGTGCTGTATCCTAGAATTTTTTTTCTTGATGAAGGGAACAGATGGTGTTTTTTCACCTAGCATTGCTTACTGAGTCCCTTCCTTTTCAAGCAATGCCCTTTTCTATATTTATTAACCAGCCGAGCAATCTACATAAAACACATTGTGTCCCTTGGCCCATTATAGAAGATGCAAAACTACATCTACAGCCAGGAAACTACCAAGTGATTGGTGGTCAGGGGAAAGGGGGTGGGGGCAGAGGAAGGGGGCATGGCCATCTGGGAATACCAGAAGGCCAGATTGGGACCCCAGGTTTGAGGTCCTGCAGCCTTGATTTATAGATTCAGTATTGTCTCCATTCTCTGCCTCGTGTAAAAAGAGCCTGACCTGGAGATGATGATACTTGACTCAGAAGAAAGAAGTGTAAATGCCTGAGAAAATCGTCATTCCCTTTCAGGACGCTAGAAGAAGCAGCCTCTGTACCTGTGGTATATGCCACTGCTTACTATTCCTTGGTAGTTCGAGGTGGCATGAAAAAGGGCGAGTCTGTGCTCATTCATTCGGGCTCAGGTGGAGTGGGCCAAGCAGCCATTGCTATTGCCCTCAGCATGGGCTGCCGTGTCTTTACAACTGTAGGTAAGAAGCAACTTCCTTTTTCCCCTTGTCACCCTAGACTATCAACTTCCATTTTGAGAAACTTCCAACTTTGTGTTATGCTGTTACTCATAATTCTAACATGCAAAATACAAGAGAGGAACAAGGCATTTGTCTTCAGAGACAAGTTTTTTGGAGGGGTTTTGAAGCATTGTCTAAAAATTGACCAAAGCATTGACCAAGAATGTACGTGTTTGATTCCACAGAGATAAAAATGGAGGGAGTGAATAAGAATAGGACTCTTCTCCTATTTGCTTCTTGGGGTGGAGGGGGATTAACTCCTGGGTTCCTCACAGAAACAATGAACTGGAACTTTGTCAGGCCAGTACACTTCTCCAATCAGCATGTAGGCCTCAGGGGACAGAAAGTTGTCTATAACGCACTAAAATTTTTACAAAAATGTAATGCTTATTTTCTGACTTCAGGCTCTAAAGAGAAACGTGAATATCTTCAAAAAAGATTCCCCCAACTTGATGCAAACAGCTTTGCCAGTTCAAGAAATACCTCCTTTGAGCAACATGTCCTGAAAATCACCAATGGGAGAGGTAAGTGTAGTGATTAGAGCCTAGCTAGGATAGAGCCCCTGCAGAGCTTAAGAAGATTTGATTTGAAACACGTTACATAGATAAATGCAGATGGATTGATGGGAAGACAAGGCAGTGTGACTGCTATAGTGTACAAAGCTGAATTATTGTGTGGATAATTCTTGCAGGTGTCAACCTGGTGTTAAACTCCTTGTCAGAAGAGAAGCTCCAGGCCAGTGTGCGTTGCCTTGCTCGACATGGGCGCTTCTTGGAAATAGGCAAATATGACCTGTCCAACAACACACCCCTTGGTAAATTTTCACCTGGATTTTTTCGTTTGAGTACTGAGGTGCATGGCCATTCAGAGCTTTACTGTCCATATGTATCACAAATTAACCTTTCATGTTTCATTTCATGCACACAAATTTGACTTCACAAACCATTCCAGATGTCTCTCTCACTCTGTGATGAATAAGAAAGTGGGGTTGAGAAGTCAGAGCTGAGAGCTAATCAGCTCTGCGGGGTTAATACACGTGTGCCCAAACTGTTTTGTTTTTTTAAATCATGGGAGTCCCAGCCTTTTCATAGGCATGTTTGTAAACACATAGGCAATATGTGCCAGAAAGCAGTGGGCAGGTAAAACAAAGTCTAGATTAATTATTCTTCGTATCCCATAGTTTTAAAGGTCATTAAGATTTGTGATGGGTTAGTTCAAGATCACCACATCAGTATTTTCCAGGAGTTTATTTTCCCAGTACCAGGAAGAAAGAGTTTATCTCAGAGTCAACAAACCAGTTCTAGCAATTTTCATCTCAATCAGGAGCAGATATTTTGTAAAGCGAATTGATCTTAATTGCCCATTTTCCCCAAAATACCTTCTTTGACAACAGGGGTACACAAGAATATATTAGTGCAGGGAAAATCCATTTCCCCCCCAGCTACGGTCAGGATTGCAGGAGTAGGGAAGCCTGGGTGGCGGCAGCAGCAGATGACATCCTCCTCCCTGCTAATCAAAAAGTCCCAGTGCTTCAACCCTGCAAGCTCTGGCTCCACGACACCACTACTCTGAACTCTGTTAAAGAGACAGACCCAGATATATTCATAGAAAGCACTTCTCCATCTCTGAGCCAGCCTTGACCTGGCCCACTGGTAATCTGTAGGATTAGGAGGCCAACCAGCAGAGGGTGCTCACAGTGGCAACTTGGCTGTTATGGTACTGAGGACTGAGTCCTTGCCTTCATAGTTAAGAGCTTCACCCAGACCCATGTGTAGTTCCTGAGAGATGTCACCCCCACTGCCCCCTGAGGACTGAGGGCTACTGACTTCCCTTTGATCTGTGGATTCATAAGACCCTGCATCGGACTCAGAGTAGCACCTGGTCCTCTTTATTTTTTTACCCATTACTGAGAGCAATCCTGCACCTGTTTACAGCCCACCTGGTGCTTAGATCATGACAGCTCTATTAACTCATCTTCTCTGTTTCTCAACAGCCAGCAGAATATCTCTTTACTTTCCTGGTGACCACTTCTGCTTGAATAGCCCCACTGAAGTAAATAAAATTACACCAGCCTTAAGTGGTCACCAACTCACTTGAGTCCCCTAATAAAATTCCTGAATGAGCTCTCTCCCTAAACGTTCTCTTCCCAGTAGAACGATGAAGTAATGGTTGTTGCTAATACCTTTTTCAGAAGATTTTTGTGGGCGATGTTTCTGTGGAACTGGTTTCTCTTAAGCCTTGCTCGTGTGGAGTTCAGTCCAGTAGCTTAACGTCTTAGAAATAACTGCTTCATTCAAAGCCTTCCGTTTTGCCAGCACCACTGTTCTATTCTTACCAACATTCTGTCAGATATGTGAATTGTTTACAAATTAGGGCAACAGAGCTTTGCTGGCAACAGAGACGACAATAGAGTATAAGAGCTGTAACTGTGTTGCTTCTTCCAGGAATGGCTCTTTTCCTGAAGAATGTGGCTTTTCATGGGATCCTGCTAGATGCCATTTTGGAAGAGGGAAACCAAGAGTGGGAGGTAGTGTCAGACTTGCTAAAGAAGGGCATAAAAGATGGAGTGGTTAAACCTCTACAGACTACTGTGTTCAACAGAGAAGAGGTAGAAGCCGCCTTCCGATATATGGCACAAGGAAAACACATTGGAAAAGTTGTGATCAAGGTATGAATGGTAGATCTTTAGATTGTATTTACGATCCAAGAGTGCCACGTATGCAAACTGCATTAACAACTGCAAGTAGTGATTGTCATACCTGCATTTGTAAACGGGGGGAGGGGGGAGCAATAGGAAGGTGGGGTTAATAACAGGTTTTAAAAACTACGAGTACTTATTATTTACTTATTTATTTGTTGCATTGATACTCCGCCTTGCCATAAAAATGGCTAAGGCAGCTAACAATGAGGAAATCCACAATAAAATCCACAATCCACATAACACAAGCACATAACACAACAAAACTTTATAAAAGCCAGAAGTGCAGATAAAAAGCTTTTAAAAATAGCAGTCAATTAAGAACATAATTAAATTTAAAATACAAAAAAATACAGATTAAAACACAGAGCAGCAAAGAGGAACAAATGAACTCAGTAGGCCAAATGCCTGTTTAAATAAGAAATGTTTAACCTGCCAGCAGGACATCAACAAGGGGGCTAGACGAGCCTCCCTTGGTAGGGAGTTCCAAAGTCCAGGTGCCTTTGGATTGAGTTTAATCTGATTTAGCCCAGAGCTGAGCTGCAATGCCTTCACCGAATATATCTAGGAATCAGTGTAGGACTCACCACAGAGGGAGGGCTATGTTTCAGCAGTTCAATCACAACACTTGGAAGATGGACTAAAATGGAATGTGTTCCAAAAATGTGTGTGGCACAATTCTCCAGATGTCCTTGTATTGTTACTGTATGGCAGGAGTGGAGAACCTCACACCCAGGGCCAAATTTGGCCTGCCTGGGGTCACAATCTAGCCCTCCAGGGCTCCCTAGATGGCTCCACCCGCTTCTCCTGGTCCCACCTCTTCCCCGACCACCAATCATTTGGTGGTTTTCCAGCTTTTGTGCAGCTTTTCCCCAATTCTAAAAGGTTGAAATGCCTCTCTTAAGCCTTAGTCACTTGCAGAAAGAGCTTTAACAATTGAACCTTTTACCACCTGCTATATTTTTTTTCTTTTGCTCCTTGCATATATCTGCAAAAATGTGTGAAATTGCACCACATCAGTACGAATAATATGCAATTGTGTATTTATTCTTTGACATTTAATTTTTTTTTAAGTATTTTCTTGAAGGGCAATGGGCAAGGAAACCCAACACATGCTTGTCTGTGGACAGCACAGGATGTGAACCATGTCCACAGTGCCTGGGATAGTCTTTTCTGGCATAGCATAGCCCATTGCTATAAAAACATCAAAAGGCATGCTTCAGTTTTATGCTGTGCTATAATGTTTGATGCATTGTCTGTACTGATGTTTGCAGGTCCATGAAGAAGAGCAGAAATGTCCCACAGAAACTAAGCTAAGCCAACTCCCTGCCATCTCCCGAACGTCTTGCTCACCAAATAAGTCCTATGTTATTACTGGAGGCCTTGGGGGATTTGGGCTGGAATTGGCTCAATGGCTCATTGAAAGAGGAGCAAAGAAGCTTGTGCTCACATCTCGTTCTGGCATCCGAACTGGTAAGCTGAGAATGAGGAGCAATGAAGAGGAAAGACTGAGTCTATGAGAGTTCATGATGTCACAGAACTGTGGGCTCTGACTTGTAATTTTGTTCTTGATAAAAGCTGAATTTGGGCTGTATCCAACGTTAGTCTAGCCAGGTCCATAGCCAGGTCCATTGCCCATAAAACATCTCTCATCCATGACATGATCCTGGATGAGGGTGCAGACCTGGCATGTATTACGGAGACCTGGCTGGATGAGGCCGCTGCTCCTACTCTTGTGGCCATTTGCCCGGCTGGATTTTCATATGTGCAGCAGCCGAGGGCTGGGTGTCGGGGAGGGGCTGTTATCTACCAGGAGTCCTTGGTCCTCACCAGACCCCCTCTCCGAGAGACCAGGGTTGCTGATTGCATGTACTGGAGGTTGGACCCAAAGGACAGTCTGGGGATTCTGCTCGTGTTCTGTCCACCCCAACTGTATGGCAGACTCCCTGGCTGAGGTGCTTGAGGTGGTCTCTGATGTGCGTGTGCAGTCTCCTAATGTGTTGGTGTTGGGGGACTTCAGTGTACATTCAGAGGCCATCCTCGTGGGGGCACCTTGGGACTTCATGGAGACCATGGCTTCCTGGGAGCTGCACCCTATTCCAACTGGGCCCAACCATGTAGCTGGTCATACCTTAGACCTTGTGTTTGTTTCCAGAGAGGTGGGGAGTGATCCAGAAATTGGGGGTATATCCACCCCCCCCCCTTTTCATGGTCAGATCACTACCTGGTGGGGCTGGACTTCTTGGTTCCACAACCCCTCCACAGGGGTGAAAGACCCATTCAGATGGTCCATCCCAGGTATCTTATGGATCCAAATGGATTCCTGACTGTGCTTGGGGATTCTTTGGAGCACGCAAACGGCCGCTTGGTTGAGACCCTGGTGGATGGCTGGAATGCTGCAATTACCAGGACATTAGACCAGGTGGCTCCGAAATGCCCTCTCCCCCTGAACAGAGCTCACACTGCACCATGGCTCACCCCACGGTTGCGAGCTCTGAAGCGGGAGGTGAGACGGCTAGAGCGCTGGTGGTGGAAATCTCGCTCCGAAGACGAACAAACACAGGTTAGAGCTGTAGCTTCAGCCTACCACTTGGCAGTAAGGGCAGCAAAAAAGAATTTTTATGCTGCCTCTATCGTGTCCAGAGTGCCCTCCGAGGAGGCTGTTCCAAGTGGTCCAGAACTTGGTCGGTCCAGTTGTTCCAGAACCAATGGAGCATTCTAAGGCCTCCTGTGATGAGTTTGCAAAGCACTTTGCGGATAAAATCAACCGGATCAGGAGTACTATTCCATGCACAGTGGATACAGTTAGTGAGCGAGGGGTGGCCAGTGGCAGGCGGATTGTGTGGGATCGGTTCCAGCTTCCTTCTGATGAAGTGGACAAGATGCTTTCATCTTTAAGGCTGACCACCTGCTTACTCGATCCTTGCCTATCTTGGCTCATTATGAGCTGCAAGGAGAGACTCAGGGAGGGGATCAAGGTGGTGGTGAATGCCTCCCTCAAGCAGGGAATGATGCCATCAGCCCTCAAGGAGGCAGTGATAAGACCACTGTTAAAGAAGCCCTCCTTGGATCCCCAAGACTTGAACAACTTTCGTCCGGTCTCGAATCTGCCGTTTGGGGGCAAGGTGATGATTGAGCAGGTGGTGGCATTGCAGTTGCAGGCACACTTGGAAGAAGCCGATTATCTGGATCCCTTTCAATTGGACTTCAGTCCTGGGCATGGGACAGAAATGGCCTTGGTCACCTTGGTGGATGATATGGGGAGGGCTCTGAATAGGGGCAAATGCTCCTTCCTTGTTCTCCTCGATCTCTCAGCTTGTGATATGGTCCACCATGGTATCCTCCTGGGCCGCTTGGAGGAGTTGGGCATAAGGGACACCATGTTATGGTGGTTCAGTTCCTTCCTCTCTGGTAGATACCAGAGGGTAACTCGGGGGAGGAGACTTCAGACCCTTGGGTGCTCACTTGTGGGGTGCCACAGGGTGCTTTTCTCTCCCCAATATTATTTAACATCAGTGTGAAGCTGCTGGGGGCTATCATCAGGAGGTTTGGGGTGCAATGTCGCCAACATGCGGATGACATGCAAGTCTACCTCTCATTTAAATCCTCGCCAAGGGTGGCTATAGAAACCCTGTCCAAGTGTCTGGAGTCAGTGAGTGGCTGGATAGGAAGTACTAAGCTGAAACTGAAACCCCTACAAAACTGAAGTACTTTTGGTAGGAGGCAAGGGGAGGTTGGGGGATGTTGACCTGGTGTTGAATGGGGTGCGGCTGCCCCCAAAGGACCAGGTCTGCAGCCTGGGGCTCATTTTTGACTCCCAGCTGTCCATGGAGGCTCAGGTGTTGGCTGTGAGCCAGGCGGCACTGTACCAACTCCATCTGATACGGCAGCTGCATCCCTACCTCCCTAACCCTCTGCTCCCATCAGTAGTTCATGCCCTGGTCTCCTCTCGCCTAGACTACTGTAATGCACTCTATGTGGGGTTACTCTTGAAGATGGTTTGGAAGTTGCAGCTGGTGCAGAACACAGTGGCCTTCCTGATTACAGGCAGCAATCAGCAAGATCACATCACTCCAGTGCTGAAGGAGCTGCACTGGTTACCAGTTGTTTTCTGGGCCTAATTCAAGGTGTTGGCATTGACCTTTAAAACCCTATATGGTTCCGGCCCAGTCTATCTTAAGGAGCACCTCCAGCAACAGCAGGGATGCTGCTCAATGAGATTGGCCTCGGGAGGCCTTCTTTCTGTCCCATCAGCCAGGATAGCTAGGCTGGTGAGGACTAGGGAGAGGGCCTTTTCTGTGGTGGCCCCCACTTTCTGGAATTCCCTCCCTAGTGACCTTTGCCATGCCCCCTCTTTGATGAGCTTCCACTGGGCTTTGAAAACCTGGTGGGCATTTGGGGTGGGTTAGGGTTCTTTTAGAGCAATTTTGTTTTGTTCAGTTGGTTATGTTGCATTTTGTGTTGTTTTTTGTATTGTATGCCACCTAGAGTGGTCGGGTAGCCAGATGGGTGGCTAATAAATCTAATTAATAAATAAATAAAATTAATCCCTGTTCATTTCAATGCCTCTACCCTAAGTAGGATTAACACTGGATAGAGCCCTTTGTGTAAAAGTTAAACAAGGGAGGGAGGAGAGTTTGAACTAGACTTGTGAAGCATCTATGTTTAGCATCAGCTAAAAGAACCGGCAAGGTGCCTAGATACATAGGAGCAATGGAAGATAATAACTGGATCCTTTTAAAAAAGTGAGTAAGAAAGAGAGGAAGATACAGACTGGAAAGTGAGGCAATGTACGATTTCTGATCAGAACAATTGTGATGATCTCTTCTTGTTCAGTTCTGTTGTGGAAATATTTGCTCCTCTTTAATGACATACAAACTTTTAAGCAGGGGTGGGGACCAGATATGGAGGTCTAAACAGTGTCAATTAATCTGTTTAGCTGATCTCTTAAGATTTTGCTGAGTGTGTGTGTGTGTGTGTGTAATAAGAATGGCATTGTTGGGAAGGCATAATGCCAAAGGCAAACAGCATGTATTTTGAATTTGTGTTGTGCACTGTCTTTTTAGTTATTTCTGTTAATACTGCTTCATCTCAGACAGAGTAAAAAGTAGGGATGTAGAGCCAAAATATCAATGCATTCATGTCTGACTTTATTATCATATTGGTGCATCCACATAAATATTCTTTGGTAGTTGCAAGACAGATTCCTGCAGCTTCTGTTTAAATGCTACTTTCATCTCCAGGCAGTAAAAGAGTGAACAGTCTCTCTGGATTATTTTTGTAGCCAAAAATAGAGCAGGAAGTATAGCTTTGTAAGTCCATCCAATGCCCAATGAATCCTATTCTACACTCTCTTGCTTTTCAGGTTACCAGGCTAAACGAGTCAAAGAATGGAAACAGCTTGGAGTCCAAGTTCTCGTGTCAACCAGTGATGCTGGGACTCTTGAGGGGGCTCAGCACTTAATACAAGAAGCTTCTCAGCTTGGGTCCATTGGGGGCATCTTCAACTTGGCTATGGTGAGTGACAGGTGCTTAGAACCAACATGGCTGTGATGGTTTCTTTTCTACTGTTTAAGTTGGGCCCCGCTAGCAGGCTACAGTTCAGATGAGCCTTCTTCTGTAGTTCTGGAAAGGTCTAGAAACAGGAAGCTAGGAGCCTATCAGTCCATATCTTCAGTGTTCCCTGGGTAGCAGCATTGTAAAAAAAAAACAACACCCCAAAGTTGTGGTGTTGGGGTTATGCTTACACAACAATCCCTGTATCAGACAAAGAGAAGCAGTAGCGATCAAATGAAGTTTTATCCTAGACTAGGGGTGGGGAACCTCTTTCAGTCCAAGGGCCAAATTCAGTTTTGGAGAAGCTCTCAAGGGCTGCATTCCAGTGGTCAGTGGAAGGCAGTGTGGGTGGGGCCAAAAGCAAAAGGGGTGAAGGGCAAAAGTACAAACACTACCAGCATATTGTAATTTAAAGCTGTCACTGTTAGTAACTAAACCTTAGAAGAGGCATTTTAACCTTCTAGAAAAACTGCAGAAAAGCCAGGAAACCACCAACCAATCAGTGCTGGGGGAAAGGTGGTGGGGTCAGGGGAAGGGGGCATGATTATCTGGGGAACTTTGGAGGGCCAGATTGAGACCCCAGGAGAGTTGGATTTGGCCGCTGGGCCTGAGGTTCCCCATCGCTGCCCTAGATCTTGCAGTGAACAAAAGTGGATAGAGGGTAGGCAAAGGGATTATGAACCCTGGGAAAATTCATGTTTTGCAAGATATTTTTTCTATTAATTATTTTTATGCTGTAAATGTGTACACAAGTAGTGTATGAGTAGAACATGTCTGACCCTCATAATGCAGAAATGCTAGCTTTTATCTCAGTATTATCTTGGCTAGATTTCTTAGGGCCAAACTAGACTTTGCATGTTTTAGCTTGCATCTATGCATCTGTTTGAAAATGCAGATAGCAGCCATGGACTGTAAATTATCAGGATCACAGTAGGTGGTGAGGGGGAGTTTAACTCTTTTCTCCCCTGCTGCAGGATTGCTAATTATCAGGAACCCTCTCATGGCTACTGCTTGCTCCTTTAAAAAAAAATGTACACCTTAAACTTGTTCAGCTCTGAGATACTCAGTCAAACTGTGGACTGCTTCCACATTTGTTTTGAAATGGAAGCAAGATATTTATCTTGACCTACCTGACTGAGGGGAAAAATCTGAAAATACTCATTTCTATTTTCTACAGGTCTTGAAAGATGGTGTGCTGGAAAATCAGACCCCAGAATTTTTCCATGAAGTCAACAAACCCAAGTATTTGGGCACACTTAATCTGGACCAGTAAGTGGCATGTGAAGAATGAATATGAGCTCCTGCTCTGCTTGATGGTACTGAAGACGAGTGAGGGGAGGGTCTATTTGGAAATGAGTAGTGAATCCTCCTCCCTTGTTTATTTTCTTTTAGAGTAACCCGCCAAAAGTGCCCAGACCTGGACTATTTTGTTGTTTTCTCTTCAGTAAGCTGTGGGAGAGGAAATGGTGGGCAGAGTAACTATGGTTTCGCCAACTCTACCATGGAGCGTATCTGTGAACAGCGTCAGCATGATGGGCTTCCAGGTAATGGTTCAGTTCTTCCAGCCCTGAGAAATCTGTTTTCTAAAGAAACAGATGAATACAACTTCACGTAGAATTAAGCGTACACTGCCCAATACCTCCTGTGCACTGCCAAATTCTTGTGCTCATAACTGACCGTGTTTTCATGCTGTTTCTCCTCCCTGCCTGCATCTTGCGCCTTTTGTACTGCCAGATCCTGTGTAACCACCACCATGCATTCCCTCTTCTTCCCTAGGCCTAGCTGTACAATGGGGTGCTATTGGCGATGTGGGTATCGTCTTGGAGACAATGGGCAGTAATGATACTGTGATTGGGGGAACTCTACCTCAGAGGATGAGCTCATGCCTGGAAGTTCTGGACCACTTCCTCAACCAGCCTCATCCAGTCATGTCCAGTTTTGTCCTGGCAGAAAAAGTGTTGACAAAAAGCAATGGAGGTAGCCAGCGGGCTCTTGTGGAAGCTGTTGCTCACATTCTTGGTAAATATCATTGTAGATAATTAGTCTTAGTAATGATGTGATGCTCTCTTCATCAAGAAACTTCCCTGCAGAGCCTCCCATGTCCTCTCATAACAGCAGCTGGAATACTTGCAAGGGTACCATCCATCCCAAAGGGGGGTGAAAACCTTATTTATAATGGGCAGTATCCTATACTGCCACTGTGCCTCTGCTAGTTCTGTTGCACTAGCAGAATGAACCTCTAGCACAACAGAAACACAGAACCAAGTGGAAACACTCATTTCAAGAATGGGGCAAGTCAGTGGAACTCCCTTCTGGGAATTCTGCTGACCTGCCGTGTTCCGGAAATGAGTGCTCTTGCTCGTTTCCGGTTTTTTCAGGCACTGCTAGTTCCTGTTGCCCTAGTGGTCTGTTCTGCTAGTGTGGGCAGTATCCTAACTGCAGATCTGAAATTACCCCCTACATGGCCCCTCTGTGTTGTTTGTGCCCATTTTGCACACAGTCCATTGCTGTTACTACATGAGATTGTTCTGTTTGCACTGCACTGTGTGCCCTGACTTGAGTTATGCCTCCTACACATATGACACTAGTAGAGAAGCAGTTCTGGAGATGACCTTACAGAACTGGGGAGCATCTGAAAAGTGGTGCCAGGCACAGGGGTTAGGATAGGAGAAGGTGCTATGTTGCATGTGGAGAAATCTGGGTGCAATGTGGCAAGCAGGATTAGATGTGAAAAATGGTGCCAGGCATAGGGCTTAGGATAGATGAAGGTGCTGTGTTGCAAGTGCAGAAATCTGGGTGCAATACAGCCAGCGGGATTAGATGTGGGAGGAAATTAGGTCAGAGGAATACACAGGCGTGTCCTATGCAGATCTAAAGGTGTGAACCTGTCACCTCCCCCATCTTTAAAACATGGAAGAAGAGAGAGAAACATAACAGAGACTGTAAAACTGGGGCAAGGGACAGGATCAGGAGAGGCAGAGAAGGGGTGGAGTGACAGAGAGAAAGATCTATGCAATCCTGCAGTGGCTCTGGCTCTGCCCACTATTGGATCTGGCTCTGCCCACTATTGGATCTGGCTCTGCCCACCGCTGCTGGCACTCCTCGCCCCCTGATTGACTTTTCCCATGGGTCAGTGGTCCTTCATAGGAAAAAAGGTTCCCCACCCCCATGATAAGGGATAAACAAATACTGATATACAGAAGGGACAAAATATTTAGGAAGACTTTGGGAGTTTGAAGATAATGAAATAATTGTCCTACAGTTTGAAGTACTGCACTAAATGCCGTTAACCCCCCCAAGTCCTATAAACAGCGAGAGCCAACTCAAAGGGTTGTTATTGTGAGGGTAAATGGAGAGGAGGAGGACCATGTACGCCGCCTTGGGTTCCTTAAGGAGGAAAGAAGGCGGGATATAAATGTAATGAAATAAATAAGTAAGTAAGACCTTCCCCCATCCTGAGAGATGCCATGTCAGCAAAGAAAGGAAGCCTGTAAAGAATTAACGGTTTGAAACTACTGTCGAAATGGGGCTGTCCGGATATTGTTACACTTATATTTCTTTTCCTCAGGTGTTCGTGATGTAAACAGCCTGAATGCTGACACGTCCCTGGCTGATCTGGGCTTGGATTCCCTGATGGGGGTAGAAGTACGCCAGACCCTGGAGAGGGACTATGATATTGTCATGACAATGAGAGACGTTAGATTACTTACCATTAACAAACTGCGGGAATTTTCTTCCAAATCTGGGGCCACAGACCGTAAGTGTGTCCAGCCAGTCAGACTCTGCCCTGCTTTGGGAGCTGTGATGCAAAAGCAGGGGTGTCGATAGGAGCCGACTTACTCCTGTCAGGGGTGGGAACAGCTTCCCTGTTATCAGCAGATTTTTCTGGTTATTGAAGCAAATTTATAATTTGTGCCTGAGCCTCCAGGGGAAATGGGGACTGAAATATCCAGGCATTCTAGATGAGAATCAAAAACATTTGATAACTTGGAGCCAAACCTGGAAATTGGGTTGTGAACAGGACTTCCTGGATACCCATCGTTGCAGACTGTGGGGAACCTCCTGTCTCAGGTTCAAAATTTAGGCCCAAACTAGATATGACACAGGACATCCATGATTAGCATCTACCATGGATTATTTAAAAAAAAACCTAAAAAAACCCTTCAAAGCAGCCACAGGGGTCTTCTAATTAGATTGGGGCCACACACTGGGGGATTTCCTCTCATGCTGTTTCCCCATTCAACATACTCTCAAAGGGAGAAGAAACTAATACAGCTTGTGTATGTATTTTTCCCTCTGTAGAGCTGATTAATAGCAGTTTGGGCAGGAGCAATCTAGATCAGGGACATGGCACAGGAGGAAAAGTTTAATCCCCACCCCCACCTCCTGTGCTGTGGCCTTGATCTGAATCCCAGCCCCATCTGAAAGAAAAAACATATGAGGTCCTGTTCTCTATCTTCTGTACCACATCTGGTTTGGCCTTTTGCCTCTGGTTCCCCAGAGGCAAAAGCTTTACAATATGATTGAGTGAGTCTAGGCCCAAGCCAGCTTGGAGTCCTCTTTTAGCTCACCCTACTAGACTGACTGTAGCATGAACTGGCCCTTTCCAATGCACGTCTGTGTCTTGTTTGTTTTTAGAGTTATCGCAGGAGACAAAAGCTGGTCAGCCTGAGCAATCCAGAGCGGACTTGAAGAACCTGTTGGTTAATCCAGATGGACCAACTGTGAAGCAGCTCAATGAGGTGAAGAACACTGAGCCTCCTCTCTTCCTCATCCACCCCATTGAGGGATCCATCACAGTCTTCAGCACCCTTGCATCTAAGCTCCGTATTCCAAGCTATGGACTTCAGTGCACCAAAGGTACATCTGCTATGTGTATCTCATTAGTCTCAACCACAGTGCATCATTGTCAGTGTAGCTGGAATCAACTTAGGCCTTTCACAAACATCCCAAGTTACTAAATGTCAGCATTGTGTCTCCAAGCCTAGAGAAAAGTATATGATGATAATTCACTACTAGGATACAAAGATTCCTTTGGAACAAGGCCCTCCCTCTCTAAGCTATTTCATTAATTCAGGACAAAAACCAAAATCAAAACAATATGCTCTAAAGCACAGGACTGAGATTTCTAGCACTATATCTACTAAATTTCCTCCTAATCCTGAGGTTAGCTTTCCTTTAAAAACACACACACACACACACACACACACACACAAATATATAGCACTCTTTATTTTAAAGGGGAAAAAACAGTTAAACGAGTGGGCTTTTTTTTTTTTACCAGAGTCTGGATTGAATTTATACATGGTTCCTTCTCCCTCCTCCATAACACCCAGTCTCTAGTCCTCTGTAGTAATTCTGTTAATGCAATGTCCCTTTTCACCTACCATCTCTGTTAAAGAGATCCAGATTCTAAAATACCACCTTTTTTAGTTTAGATACAATTTTGTAACTGTAGATTTTTGAACTTAATTAATTTCCATTTTAGAATTTGGAGAATCCTGGTAGCAGGATGGTGTTTATAGCACAGGATTCTACACATGCTGATTGTGATCTTCCAGAGCCTCACTCTTCTCCTAACTTTGTTTCTTCTCACTAGCTGCTCCCTTGGACAGTATACAGAACCTGGCATCCTATTACATTGACTGCATAAAACAAGTGCAGCCAGAAGGCCCGTATCGGATTTCTGGATACTCCTTTGGTGCCTGTGTAGCCTTCGAAATGTGTTGTCAGCTCCAAGCTCAACAGAATCCCTCCCATTTACCCAACAGTCTCTTCCTGTTGGATGGTTCTCCCTCCTACATAGCAGCACACACACAGGTAAAAGATTCCGGGCCGGTCTAGCTACAAGGGCTAGCTACTTTCCAGTGTCATATCACTGTCTGGCACAAGATTCTTCTGAAGACATACCTATGATGTGCCAAAATATACCAACCAGAGAATCTTCCCAAACCATCTGTCTGACAATTAGTAGTTATTTTTCTCCTTCTCTGTTTTTTGGATTCTCCCAGTATTTTAATCAACTGTTCTTCAACATGGTGCTAAACATTCTGTTCTGTTTCTAAGATTCTTTCACAAGATCTTATTTTATGGTCCATCCTCTCTTCCAGAGCTACACAGCCAAGCTAACTCCAGGAAATGAGGCTGAAACAGAGACTGCAGCATTGTGTGCCTTTGTTCAGCAGTTCACTGACATGGAATACAATAAGGTAATGTTTTCCCACACTGTTCACAGCTGTAAGAAAACATATTTTGCTCACAACCATTTCCCTCTGGAAAGTGCACCATACCTTTGTAGTAAAGTGTTGCTATTTTTATGGCTTGCAGTTGCTGGAGAGTCTTCTGCCTCACCCAGATTTGGAAGCTCGTGCAAGTGCTGCTGTGGACCTGATCACTCAGAATCATAAAGACATCAGCCATGAGGCGCTCAGCTTTGCTGCGTCTTCCTTTTATCACAAACTGAAGGCAGCAGATAAGTATATACCAGAGCACAAGTATCATGGCAATGTGATGCTACTGAAAGCAAAGACCCACAACGAGTATGGAGAAGGTCTTGGAGGAGACTACAAGCTTTCAGAGGTTAGTCTCATTGACAGAAGGAACTGAAAGGTCTTTCTCTTGTAAATATGTCTCACTGCAGTTTTCACTCACTACAGCTCCTCCCCTCAAAGCAACACAGGCTACAATCCTACATCTACTTATGTGTATTGAAACCAATTATGTCCTACTGAAACCAATAAAATTAGCATGTGTATGAAGTCCCATTGAAAACTGAAGTTCTCCAAAAGTCATGAAGTTTAATAGCTAGTCACATCTAAAAGACAAACCAAGTTAGTAAACTGTTGTATAACCTTTAGTACTGAAGGGAAACCTAGGAAGCTGCCTTATATACTGAGTCAGACCATGGTCCATCTAGCCCAGTATTGTTGACACTGACTGGCAGCCATGTCTCCCTGGGGAGAAGCCCAACCTAGAGGAGCCAGAGACTGAACCTGTATGCAAAGCAGGTGCTCTACCACTGTGCTACATCCTCTCCCCTAATTTCCAAGAACAACCTACAGCTTTTTCAAGAACTGAATGCTATATCTCCCAGAAGTGCAGTTCTCCCAGACCTTCAAAGGAACTGATCATCACACAAGAAAGTATCATGGCCCATGTAAACAATGTACAGAAAAGTGCCTAGTGGAAGAGATCCCTGAAATAAAGCAGCTTGATTTCTTATCCCAGCTTCATTGTGAGTTTCCTAGTTTGAATAATGACCAGCAAGAGGTATTAAGGATTTTTCTTTTCCTCCTCCTTGCCACTCCTGCAGCATCCTGCTAATTTGTAGTCCTCTCCCATCCCTGTCAATCTATGCTGTAACTACAAATGTACATGATGTCACTCCAGCTACTGATTTTCTGTGAGTATTTCCCTGGCCTGTCAAGCAACAGCAGCAGCAGAACCTCCAGTTCCGTACATTATGGGAATGCTTCTCTGAAAGGAAAGGGGGCTTAGGTCTTGCTTGATGTGTCTTCTATTGTGATTGATTTGATGTGACGAGGTCTTGGAAGGGAATGTAGAAAGTAATTAAATGGCACAATAGGGCTTTAAGATCTCCTGCTCAGATGATTTTGTCTCCTAACTGAAAAGAGAAAAGGCGTATGAAACTAAAATTTGTGTGTAATATTCTCTTCTATATCTTTGTGCCCTATGCAGGTCTGTGATGGGAAAGTATTTGTCCATGTTGTTGAAGGGGACCATCGCACCATCCTGGAGGGAGATGGTGTCGAGTCAATTACTGGGATCATTCACAGCTCACTTGCAGAACCTCGGGACAGTGTTCGAGAGGGCTAGATACTTCAGAAACTCTACTGTCATTGCCAGAGAGAATTCAAAGCTACCCTTGTGACAACCCAAGGAACTCTTCCTGTACTCCATCTTATCATCTGCTCTGCAGCCAAGTCTAGGAAGTCCTATTGACCAGCGTCTGTCTGTCTGTCTCTCCCTCGCGCCCCCCCCCTGCAGTACAGTGACAATATTGTTGCACTGTTGCAAGGACCCACGCTGATGGCAACAATGTACACCATTTGGCAGTATGAAAAAAATTAGGAGCAGGCTCATGTGTGTGCATGTGTTGTGCTATGTATTGTATTGTATTGTATTGTCTAGAAGTATTCCAAATGCTAAGTGAAACTAACCAAGCCCAGTGAGTATAGAGGGAAGCTGCAACTGATTTTGGAGACTCATTTGTCTGTGAAGAGTCAGTCTGTAGTAATATCAGTAAGTTAATTCCACTGAGGTGTTTTTGTAACTATTTTTATTTTGAAATATTCTAGGTATTTATTGCATCTTTACTTCACTAGGGGCTCTCCGTTTTAAGTTGTTACTGATTAAATGGAAAGGACAAAATACTCCATTGTGAAGGGTCCCGTCCCCCTCACTGGTTGCTTGTCTCTTTTTATTTCAACCAAAATTCATCTTTAGAACCATGCAGCTATTTAGAGTGGAAGGCAGATTCCCAACACAAGTAACAACTTTCTCTGTAGAGAGATGGGTTTGCTTCTGCTATGTTGCCAGTCCCTTACTCAGACTCTGATGGAAGGGATTGGTATTTTTGAGCATGTATAATATGTACTTTTTTGCAGGGGTTGGGGGCAAAATATTAGATTATTTCCCATGTCCATCTGGAGAATGCACAGGTTAGGAATATACAACTTTCTGTTCTCAGTGTAATCATTTCCCCCAAATGCTTTCAGTCCAGCTTCTTCATTCCCTCATATGCAGTTTGAAGGATTAACAGTGATTCAGACTTCACATGGCTTCTTGTTGACAAGAACCTGATTTAATCCTCCCACAGCTGACCCACCTCCCTCCCTCATTCTTCCAAAAAACAAAGCACTGTAGCAGTTGTCAATGTCTGCCTAAAACTCCTATGTAAAAACAAACAAAACTGGAGTCCAGTAAGCATTTTCTTGCTGCTTCTTTGTTGACTATGCTTGTAGGGGAATCATTGCACCTTTGCTGCACCAATGATACAGAGGAGGAACACTGAGCAACCAGCATCAATCGGGAGTGCTGTGCCTCTCCAAACTGCTTTAGAATCCAGTTTCTCTGCTGGATTATTTTACCAGCACTGGAGGGCATAGAGACTGCACACACATTCCATATTTGCTGGGAGTGAGTTGGCTAGGCCATCCTCTGTGGACAAGCAGCTGGGTGACTGGTTTTAATGCTTATTTTCAGGGGAAATTCCTTTGAAATCTGAAATGTAAAATGAAAACATTGTGTTCTATTGTGTCTTTTTTTTTCATTTTTACATTCCTTTGGTGAAAATAGCTCTGGAGTGTCCTTTCTTCTGTGGCTCTCCTGGAATTAAACGCAACTTAAACACTGCCATGGCTTCTCTTGTCTGTTATTTCTACCTTACTCCTTTACTTTCACTTGAGTTTTTTCTTTTGTTATGGAGGAGAAGAGAGATATATACTCCAGTTCCTTCAGGGTATAGTTTAGTATAGTTTGGAGGCTGCAAAAAGTGTTTCCTGAGCACCTTGGTCTGTGGCTTCCTCTTTCTTTCATGTCTCAGGCAGGTATAATTAAATAAATGAGCTATGTGACTGGAAATTATGTGCTGTTAATTGTTCCTCTTAGCTCTGGCTTCTTTTATGGTTTTAGGAGCTCATTAACATAACTGCATTAAGTTCCCCATCTGCAGAATTAGGCTGATCAACCATGCAGGGCTGTTGTAAGGATAGTCAACGCATACATGAGAACTGCTGTTAAGTGCTAAGTATTTACTGGAAAATTTTCTTCTGGGGCCATATTTGTGTAGGTTTAATAAGCCAGCAACACTGAAGTGAAAATGGAGAGTGGGCAATGCTTGGGAATGTCAAGTAGTTTGCCGAAGTTAATCTGTGTGTCACAGCAAATGACTAGTGACAAAGCTAAACATGAGAATGAGATAACATGACAGCCTTGAAGAGGTAATTTTAAAGCTGAAACTCAGGAGAGACGCAGCAAAGAGCCTATCATGACGCCATCTCTAATCGGAAGTCATGAAGGTCTCCCTTCTAAACATTTTGCAAAGTGTACAGACTGATGTGGAATACTAGCAAATAGAAAAAGCCGTATTTTTACACTACGCGAACGCTGCTGAAGACAAGTAGACCATTGTTCATAATGAGGACCACTGGGCCTAAGCTCCTTAGCATCGGCACTGAGAAGTGGGGGCAAATGGGTGTGAATCAATGAGCAGTGGTGTGAATCAGCTGCGGGCCAGGCTTGAGAGACAAAATAGGAAATTAACAGAAGTTGAGGCTGCAGCTGCAAATGCAAAGAAAGAAGCAGCAAAGCATAGGAAATGGAACATTGCAGTCACTGTTTTACATTGAATGGGGGAAAGAGAACATGGCCATAATTTTCCTGTTCATGAAAACTGCCAAATGACTTGGCAGTAAGCAGAGAAATAAAAGGACAATTGTAACTGCGTAGGAATTATATCAGAGGGTTAATAGCTGAGCTGAGATTATGGGGAAAGCACTTTAACTCATTAAGCTAATTCAGATTGTGTAAGGTTTGGTGTTATGTGAGTAAACCTCAGGTTCCCGCATCTCCTCCTCTCCTTATGTCCTCTCTGATTTCCTATTTTGCAGCATACCATAGTTTGCCATTAGATATTAACCAGGCAAATGATCACATGTGCAAAATATTGTTTGTCGGTTAACCAGAATTGAGAATCATGGCTTGTACTTAGTTTGCCCAGTTCAGATGCAATGGCAAAACCATGATTTTCTGCAAAAGTGGAAGAGAAAAATGCAGAATAGTTGTCTGCAAAAGAGAAAGTCGGGGAAAGAATCAGAGCATACAAGAGGCTACTAGTTACTGGAATCTGAAATTTAACAGTTTTGTATCAAAAGCCATTCCCTGTTCTCAGCTTATTCAGCCAACCACACAAGATCCCTTTTCACTTAAAAATGTATGCATCTGTTATTGTTTCTAAAGGAGATAGGATCAGTAAAAAATGTTCCCAGAAAAAGCAGAAAAATCACAGTGATAAAAGATTTGAGAATCCTACAAACTGAAATGCATAGTTAAACATTTTTGCATCAGGACATTTTAAGATAATTTATTGTTGTTAGAGCCTCTTATCAAGAAAAAAAATGGCAGCTCTAATCTGCATTTGTCAATTATAGGTTATATAAGATAGGTCATATTATGATTTTAAAAGTGCATTCACAGCATAGATGTACGTGAGAAGTAAACCACTGGGAGGCAAGGATGACAGCCAGTGACAAATGCTCTGGTCTTCCACACCCATCATCTAGGGGACGATTGCTGTTACCACTCTAGTGTCCCCAGTGAGGAGCCAGAAAACCAGCATTTTGTACAGGGGTGGGGAACTTGTGGCTCTCCAGATGTTTTGGCCTACAACTCCCATCATTCCTCATCATTGCCTATGTTGCCTAGGGCTCATGGGAGTTGTAGGCCAAACCATCTGGAGGGCCACACATTGCCCACTCTGGGTTTGGTGGATACAAATGCAACTACCCTTGGAACATAAAATGTAGTATTAAGATGAGAAGAAGAATATGTGATATTTTATTTGTTATTACAGAACCCAGCAAAGTTACTTCTGCAAAGTGCCCTCCTACCAGGCACAAACATACATTGACAAGTAGTGGAAAGCACCAACATGAAAGCAAACATCTGTCTTAGTTCTACGATGCCACAAGACTCTTTGCTGCTTTTTGCTGCAACAGCTACTCTTCTGGAATCTGTGTTTCCCTACCAAATGAACAGTAGCATAGTGTGAAATATTCTGCTGTGAAGGCCAGATAGCCGCTTGCAAGCTAATATTCTGCCAAGAACATTCTGTTCTAAAGCCAACACCCAAGAGGCCTTTAACCACCCGAAAGAGCTTAGCTGGACAACACTGAGCACATGGAATGGTGGCTGAGAAGTAGGATTTCTTCACCATCACTGCCACAGAATAAGATCTCAAATGTATTCGTACCTGTGTTTGATATTATTTGTTATGAGTCTTCCACCATTTGCACTCTAATCATCAACATAGTAGTTTCATCACCCTCAGCATACCAAGGAGCTGACATGCTTCTGTGACTAGGTCAAGGATATTTGGGAGTGAACATATCAATAGCCCAGGTCATCTCAATCCAAACAGTGACCAGGATCTTGGCATGATAACCAGTTAGGCCTGCAGGAAAATCCCCAGGAGACCTCAGAAGTCCATCCAGATTCATCAACCTCTGGGGGCAGACCATTAAACCTGGTCCCCCACCCCTGCCAATGGGCATTCAAGATTTCTCTATGAGCAGGTGGAAGCCTATGTTTCCCTATGGGCATTCAGGATCTCCCTATGGGCAGGTAGAAGTCTGTGTTTCCCTATGGGCATTCAGGATCTCCCTTTGGACAGGTAGAAGTCTATGTTTCCCTATGGGCATTCAGGATCTCCCTTTGGGCAGGTAGAAGTCTATGTTTCCCTATGGGCAGGTAGAAGCCTATGTTTCCCTATGGACATTCATACTTTCCCTATGGGCAAGTACTGTCATTTGTTTTAGTATGTCCCCCCCAGGAATAGGGGAAGAGGCGATCGCTCTCCACCAATATCCCAGGCATCATACAAAATATGCCCGTGACATTCACGCAACCCAGATTGCACTCACAATGTGTGTTATTATGTGTTAGTTGGAGGAAATAAAACCATATATTCCTTGTGTTAGGATGTCTAGATGCAAAAGAGGACAGGGCTCCTGCACCTTTAATAATTGTGTAGAAGAAGGAGTTTCAACTTGCATGACCAGTGTGGGCTCCAGATTTTGGAGGGCTGCTGGGCAAGACACATTCAATGGGCCTCCTTCCTCAGTCTACCATCTCACCACCATTGTCACCAGCTGCTGTTGCTCCTCTTTCTCATCATTGATACTACTTGCTTGTTTGACAGGCAGAGAGCCAGTGGGCAAGTAGGCAGTGGTATCTGCTCCTCCTCCTTCTCACCATCACTGTTGTCTGGGCCAGAGCAAGAGGCAAGTGACCAAGTAGTTTGCAATGGTGAAGAGGAAGAGCAGCTCCAGGGGCCTGTTGTCAGTGGGCCTCAGCTGGGCTGTGGGCCCTCAGCAGGTTCCCAACCATGCCTACCCTTGACCCTGGGCCTGTGCATGATAAACTACACTGTCTGAAAATCCCTCTTCTACACAACTATTAAAGGTGCAGAGCCCATCCAGCCACCTACACTGTGTTGAACAGTTTCTCCCAATGATTTGGTCCCAAGGCATTCTACCAAAGGAAACCTCACTGTCCCCATCGGAGAGCCTAAATTTGGCAAGACAATAGGCCTGAATTTGCAGCTGAGAGAAGGCACTGAACCCTCGTCACCTGGGAAGTTGGGGGGTCCATATACAGCAGAAACCCAGGCCTGCAACAGCCTCTATTTTTTGGACACTAAAGTCCCTGCTTTGCCAAGAGAACACGCTGATCATAGCAAACACTCTTTTTCAACAGCACAAGAGACGACTCTACACATGGACATCACCAGATGGTCAATATCGAAATCAGATTGATTATGTCCTTTGCAGCCAAAGATGGAGAAGCTCTATACAGTCAGTCAAAACAAGACCTGGAGCTGACTGTGGCTCAGATCATGAGCTTCTTGTTGCAAAATTTCGGCTTAAATTGAAGAACGTAGGGAAAACCACTAAACCATTCAGGTATGACCTAAATCATATCCCTTATGAATATACAGTGGAGGTGAGGAATAGATTTCAGGGATTAGACCTCATAGACAGAGTGCCTGAGGAACTATGGATGGAGGTCCGTAACATTGTTCAGGAGGCAGCAACTCAATCCATCCCAAAGAAAAAGAAATGCAAGAAAGCCAAGTGGCTGTCTGATGAGGCTTTACAAGTAGCTGAGGAAAGAAGGGAAGCGAAAAGCAAGGGAGAAAGGGGAAGATATATCCAACTGAATGCAGAGTTCCAGAGAATAGCAAGGAGAGACAAGAAGGCCTTCTTAAATGAACAATGGAAAGAAATCGAGGAAAACAACAGAATGGGAAAGACTAGAGAACTCTTCAAGAAAATTGGAGATCTCAAGGGAACGTTTTGTGCAAAGACGGGCATGATAAAGGACAAAGAAGGCAGGGACCTAACAGAAGCAGATGAGATTAAGAAGAGGTGGAAAGAATACACAGAAGAACTATACAGGAAAGATCTGAATGTCCCTGATAGCCATGATAGTGCGGTCACTGAACTTGAGCCAGACATCCTAGAGAGTGAAGTCAAGTGGGCCTTAGGAAGCATTAGTAACAACAAAGCTAGCGGAGATGACAGTATTCCAGCTGAGCTATTTAAAATCCTAAAAGATGATGCTGTTAAAGTGCTGCATTCAATATGCCAACAAATTTGGAACACTCAACAATGGCCGCAAGACTGGAAAAGGTCAGTTTACATTCCAATTCCAAAGAAGGGCAACGCCAAAGAGTGTTCAAACTACTGCACAATTGCGCTCATTTCACATGCCAGCAAGGTGATGCTCAAAATCCTACAAGCTAGGCTTCAGCAGTATGCGAACCGAGAACTACCGGAAGTACAAGCTGGGTTTCGAAGAGGCAGAGGAACTAGAGATCAAATCGCCAACATTCGCTGCATCATGGAGAAAGCAAGAGAATTCCAGAAAAAGTCTATTTCTGCTTCATTGACTACGCTAAAGCCTTTGATTGTGGATCACAACAAATTGTGGATCACAACAAACTGTGGCAAATTCATAAAGTGATGGGAGTACTAGACCACCTTACCTGTCTCCTGAGAAACCTGTACGAGGGTCAAGAAGCAACAGTAAGAACCAGACATGGAACAAACAAGTGGTTCAAAATTGGGAAAGGAGTACGACAAGGCTGCATATTGTCACCCTGCTTATTTAACTTATATGCAGAGTACATCATGAGAAATGCCGGGTTGGATGAATCACAGGTCAGAATTAAGATTGCTGGGAGAATTATCAACAACCTCCGATATGCAGACGATACCACCGTAATGGCAGAAAGCGAAGAGGATCTAAAGAGCCTCTTGTTGAGGGTGAAAGAGGAGAGTGCAAAAGCTGGTTTGAAATTCAACATTAAAAAAACTAAGATCATGGCATCTGGCCCTATCACTTCCTGGCATATAGAAGGGGAAGAAATGGAAGCAGTGACAGATTTTACTTTCTTGGGCTCCAAGATCACCGCAGACGGTGACTGTAGCCATGAAATTAAAAGACGCTTGCTCCTTGGGAGGAAAGCTATGGCAAACCTAGACAGCATAGTAAGAAGCAGAGACATCACCTTGCCGACAGAGGTCCGTCTAATCAAAGCTATGGTTTTCCCAGTAGTAACATATAGCTGTGAGAGCTGGACTATAAGGAAGGCTGAGCGCCGAAGAATTGATGCTTTCGAACTGTGGTGCTGGAGAAGACTCTTACGAGTCCCCTGGACTGCAAGGAGGTCAAATCAGTCCATCCTAAAGGAAATCAACCCTGAGTGCTCATTGGAAGGACAGATAATGAAGCTGAAGCTCCAATATTTTGGCCACCTAATGCGAAGAGAAAACTCCCTGGAAAAGACCCTGATGCTGGGAAAGATTGAAGGCAAAAGGAGAGGGGGACGGCAGAGGATGAGATGGCTAGATAGCATCACCGATGCAATGAATATGGACTTGAGCACGCTCCGGGAGAGAGCGCAGGACAGGAAGGCCTGGCGTGCTGTGGCCCATGGGGTCACGGAGAGTCGGACACGACTGAACAACAACAAAAGTCCCTGCCCTCTGGGAAAGTTCACCAAGATACCTCACACGCGCATATCAGCGAAGCAGCCTTACTAGTGACGGGCTAAATAACACCCAGCCCTGAGCGGCAAGACCAACTTTGCCTCCTCACGGGCAATCACACAGCTCTGAGGGAGGCGCCTTATCCTTCTGAACTTTCCCGTTCCTTCCCAAGCCTTTCCCGCGGCGGCAGAAGGGAGGGGAGCGGTGATGCTAAACCTGGCCGCTTGGGGGAAACCGGGAGGAGCCAGGTCTCCGTGCGGCCCCTTAGTCTGCGCCGTCGTTTCCGCAGGGGCCGAGTTCGACGTTACATTACTGCCATGCCGGTCGGAGTGGGATGGCGGAGGCGCCGTCCGGCTGTCTAAGCGCCCTCCCTGGGGCTCCGCCTCAGCGGGCGGCCATAGTCGCCGCGTAGGAGTCAGGTACCGTTCGGAAGAGAAAACGAAGGGAGGCGGGCAAAGGAACCGGGGCGGTCGCTCTGGAGGGCGGGCCCGGCTCCTGGCCTAGCTTTGGGAGGGCTGCCTCGAGCGTAAAAGTAGCCCCGCTTGAGCAGCCTGAGCGAGCTTGACGGGTGCTGGGCTTGGCATGCTCAGGGACAGGGCGCACGCAGGCTTCCGCAGGTCTGAAAGGACTGCCTCGTTTTAACGCAGTTCCTTCCAGAAAATGCCGGCCCAGAAGGAAGCGTGGACAGGTTCCTATTGCTTTACTATGAAGGAAGAGCAAATGCCAGCTCCAGAAAACAGTCGCTCTGTCCTCTTTATTTAGCTGTCAGTAATAAAAACGTATACTCTCCTGGCTGGGAGCCACATTCAGTAGCATACAGACTATTTAATAAAATAACCAACAAAGTAAACAAATCAAATAGTCTGCTATAACCAAGACGGGTCAGCCCCATTGAAATGATGTGTTGTCTTCTATCTTCTACATCCATTTCCCTAAACAGGACTAGTAAATCCCAGTTGCTGAAAAACATAATGCTAGTACCTAGGACACCCCCCACCCCCGGTTACTCTGTACTGGGCTGGTGTCTAATTATTAGAAATGAGGGTTGTTTCTCCACCCCCAACGTTGCTGATAGATCTTCATAGGGTAGGGAGTGACATAGATGTTACTTAATATGAAAGTTTGATTTGGCAGCCCTGGTTTCTTGCAGTGCATTGCCCATGTGAACCATCCAAGGATGAGGATATGAAAGTGTATTTGTGTAGCACTGTTTTAATATGTCCCTGATTCTGAACATGGCATTACTACAGTACAATAATGTACAGTACAGTGCATTACTGCAATACTACAGTAATGCAGTGCTAACAAACGAGTTAGGTACCATTTGGACTGGCAAAATGAACACAATAATGAACACAAAATTTTAACTGTTAAAGATGTCACTGGGATTGCTGTTTAGCCTCCCCACCCCCAGCAATCCCAATGTAGCTGAGATCACCCCAATTAGGATTGCTCTGAGGTGGGGCTTTACCCTCCCCATCCCCTGTGTGCATGTGTACCTACCCAGCACCACATGTAGCTCTCGGGGCCAAAAAGGTTGCCCACTCCTGCTTTAACAGACAAAATAACAAAATTAGGTATGCTCTGCCATTGTGAAGAAAGGTTGTGACAATTCTCAAGGCAGCTCACAGAATGATAATCACTGAATCATAAAATTATAACCATAAAATGTAAAAAGACATCTATGAAATGTGGAATATTCCAAACTATGAGATACCAAATAATACTGTAGAAATTCCCATTTGCTTTCTGTAAGAATTCCATAAAAGAACATAGTAGGGACTTATAAGTATATTTATCTGAATTGTATATTACATAGCTTTATATGTACATACACACACACACACACACACACACACCAGGCCTCTACAAATATTTCCTTTTCTCATATTGTTGGTTTTTTTAAAGGAAGGGCACCCCAAATATTCTGTACATTCCATTGGGCATGCTTACTGTGGAGAGATGTATGGGGCTAAACTAAAAGCCATAGAAATGTCAGTGGCAAGAATTGCTGCTTGTACCATACTGTTCTCATAATTAGTGTGTTGTATACAATTATTTACTAAAATTAATAGGAGACTATCAGCATCTACTGTTTCCATTTCCTTCCAGTTGGAGGAAGATGCCCAAACTTAAGGGCTTTGAGTTTTGGAGAAACACATTGAGAGGTGCCCGTTTCGTGGTTGCTCCCATGGTGGATCAGAGTGAACTGGCTTGGAGACTATTAAGCCGCCGCCATGGAGCCCAGCTATGCTACACCCCTATGCTGCACGCTCAGGTCTTTGTCAGAGATGCCAATTACCGTAAGGAAAACTTGTATTGTGATGTATGCCCTGAAGATAGACCTTTGATTGTGCAGGTAATAGCGACCACATGATTTCTCTCTAGATTTTTAGACTCTTTGGAGTGTGAAGCACTTCTTCCTGCATGGTGGTACAGTACAATAAATGTTTTAGGAGAGGTGGCTTTAAAATAGCTACAACGTTTCAATACTTATTATATAATCACTGTAATTGCACCTATCTAGAGAACATGTTGCTTCATGATCATACATGCTGCTATTAATATATGTCACCAGTTCTGTGGACTAAATCAGTGCTACATAGTATAACTTCACACGTAGGTCATGTCTAGTAGCCAGATACTTCCCTTCATTGATCAGGCTCCTGCAGCTGGAGCACTGTGAGAGACAGGAATGGTAGGGATGTTCTTAGGGTGTATTTGTATGGTTCACAGAAGTCCTCATATCAACATTTTACCAAACTGGAACAACAGCGCTGCAGTGGGATACTGTCCAGTTTGTCTTCATTCTGTTACGTGTGCCCCTTATAATGTCCCTTAGGATAACAAAAGTACAAGTGGGATTGGTAATAAAGTCAAGCCATCGTTATGAAACAACCTCTATCTTTTTATTTCTCATGAGATGTGCATTCATTGACACAAACTGCTCTGTGTATCCTTACCAGTGTCCTCCCAGACTCACGGGGTTGTTTGCATCACCAGCTTTTATAAGCATATCATTGCAAAATGAGAAGGAACATCTTAATGGTGCAGCCTGGCTTGGACTGTTGTCCATACATTACAAAACAATGCACTTTTAAAATATGTGACCACACTGAAGCCTGTAAATTAAGCAGGAGTGAGAAGGGGCTGCAGGAGGAATAGCGATCACAAAATATACCCCCAAAGTACAATGCTTTTTTTGTGTTACAGAAAGCTCTGTATCATAGGGTGTGAAAAATTTTTTAGGGGTATACATTTTAACCTAATGTGAATGGGGAAATCACAATAATTCCATCACAGAATTAGAATAGAGGGGTACATATGGACTGTGTAACCCAGCAGCACAGTCGGTGGTGGTGCCCCATCTATGGAACGCCTTCCCCAGAGAGGCTCACCTAGCATCTACGTTATGGTCTTTTTGGCACCAGGTGAAGACCTTTATATTCTCCCAAGCATTTTAAGAACTGTTTTTAGTGCTTTTAGATCTTAGCACTTTTATTTTGCTGCTAATTTTTTGCCTTGGTTTTATGTGTTTTAATTTTTTGCTGCTGGTTTATCATGATTGCATTATGTGTTATTTTTATTAATTGTTGCATTGCTTGTATGTTATTTTTTAATGTGTTGTATGCCACCCAGAGAACTTGGGTTATTGGTCAGTTTAAAAGTGCCATTAAAAATCCAACTACATACTTGAGCTGCAAAATCTGATACTGACAATTACACAAGTATGTTTGATAATTCACACTGTGAGAAGATTGTTTCCTATGTGTGCGTGTACATGCTTGTGAAAGTTTGTACCTCATTAAAAACGTATGAAAGCTTCTGCCTTATGAAAACAATACAAACCATTCCATGACTGATCAAGGAAAACATCTCAGGCTGTTCCTTTTAGTGGCCATTGTCCGTGTAAATAGCTGTCCAGATATTTATTTGCCATAAATATCTTGCTAATTTCTTCTGCTATATTGTTTTAGCATAAACTAAACCTGGCTACTTTGCAGTTGCATCTCAGGGATCTTCCCCTTCCTCCAATTTTTTAATGTCATGGTGCATCAGATTTAGTGTGGGGTCTGGAAGGGTACACAGGGGGTGCAAATCCAGCATTCTTTTAGGAGGAAACCCTGAGCCTGCAATTATGTGGTGGGAAGTGTTTATGAAAAACATGAAATGTGACAATGCTGATTTGCGTGCTACCTCAGAGAACCTCATAATTTCCAAGACACACAAAACCCTGATATCTGGACATGTATTTGGTCCATCTGGATCTTTATGGGGAGGGCTGAAGTTAATAATAACAGGACAGGAAAGTGTGTGCTGTGGAATTAATGTGGAAGTCACAGGGAAACTTGCCAAATAGGCAAACAGTTGGCTTGGGAGGATAAAAATGTGTTTATAATGTCTTGGAGTGAGTGACAATCATAATTTATGAGGTTTACCATAATTTATCACATGGTAAGCTATTGTTTTATGAACTCATAAAATACTTCTAATACCTTGGGGTTAAAATGATGTCTGGTTTATTCTTTGGCTTATGTTTATCTTCCACAGTTCTGTGCCAATGACCCAGAAGTGTTTGTCCAGGCTGCCCTGTTGGCTCAGGATTACTGCGATGCTATTGACCTGAATTTGGGGTGTCCTCAAATGATTGCAAAGAGAGGTATGTACAAATCATAATCTAAAATAATTTAGGCTGCAATGCTATACATGCTTATGTGGGAGTAAGCCGCAGTGGAATTTCTGCATAAAAATGCATGGAATTGTGTTAAGACATTTAAGATTAGTTGTGGTAAGACAACTAAGACGTAAGACTGTTGGACAGTTGCATTTGAAATAAATCAGTAGATCTTTGTAGTCCAATCTTAAATATGTTTACTCAGAAGTAAGTTCTACTGAGTTTAGCCATAAGTACTGCTCAGTGTGTTTAGGATTGCAGCCTTGGTTTGTGCAGCAGCCTCAGAATCAGTCCTTAAATATAATTTCAAGAAGAAAAACATTAGTAAACCTGTTTTAATCATTCTGTTAAAGCTCTTCGTAAAACTTTCCATTTAAATGCTCTCTTGTATGTTATCTTGGTTAAGACGCTGAACTGCAGACTGGAAGGTCAGCAGGTCAGCAGTTCGAGACCCGAGTGCTGCGTGATGGAGTGAGCTCCCGTCTTCAGTCCCAGCTCCTGCCATCCTAGCAATTCGAAAGCAAGAAATTGCAAGTAGATAAATAGGTACCGCTTCAGCGGGAAAGGTAACAGCGTTCCGTGCACCTCAGTGTTCAGTCATGCTGGCCACATGACCACGGAAGCGTCTTCGGACAGCGCTGGCTCTTCGGCTTAGAAATGGGGATGAGCACCGCACCCTAGAGTCGGACACGACTGGTTGGGGACACCTTTACTTTTTTTTTTATGCTACCCAGAGAACTTGGGTTATTATTCAGTTTAAAAGTGCAATAAAAAAAATCCAACTACATACTCAAGTTGCATAATCTGGTACCGACAATTACATGTATGTTTGATAATCCACATTGTGATCAGTTAAGACTCTATTTCCTATGTGTGCATATACATACTTGTGAAAGTTTGTACCTTCTACCACATTAAAATAATAGAGACCATTCCATGACTTGAGCTGCTGTATATTTAAGGGTGCAATCCTATGCATGTTTAGACAGAAAAAAAGTCCTACACACGTTTAGACATGCTGGATGGGAAATACTGGGAGTTTTAAGACTTTTTTCTGTCTAAACATACATAGGATTGCATCCTGAGCTTCATATTTTGCCTTCATTCAAATTAATATGTAGGAAAGAAAAGGAACAGGCTTCTAGGAACATCAGTTAGTGTAAAGAGAACGGACATTTAATTAGGACTTTTCATGACGAAGCTTTCAGGCTCTGCCAGGTTTTAGCTCTCTGTAGTTCTGGCATGAACAGTGAGATGATAGCTTATTCTTTTCTATATATACTTTAGAAATCAAGGTTAGGATTACCTTTCCCTGCTCTGTGGGTCTACATTCATCTCTGGCTAACTGTTTTGTGTAACAAACAATGGGGGTATCCCAGTCTTAATTAAGTCATGATTTGCTGTGGGGGTTTTGTTTGTTTATAGGTCATTATGGAGCGTTCCTGCAGGAGGAGTGGGACCTTCTTCAGAGAATGAGTAAGTCCATGAAGCTCTTGAGCAAAGGATGGGAGAAGAGCAGAATAAATGAAAAATACATGGAATTTTATGTGTCTTTGGAGTTGTCACACAAAGATATCTAATGCATATCAAGGCCTCAGAATTGTTCATTGACAGTGATTCCCCCCTCTTCCCTGTAACCCCATGCTTGCATCCCTCCAAATCTGGTCTGAAGGGTCCCTGGGAGGCTACAAAATGGAGGTGGAAATCACTGAAACTCATAACACTCCCTATTGGCTGACGGAAGCCTTCTGCTGACAAAGGGACAAGCTGGATTCTGCTCTATTTTTTGCTTTGCTACTGCATTTTGTAGTAAATAATGTAGTGGGGAAAAGGAGTTGTGCTATACGAAGCTGTTTTAGAAACATGATCTGTAGACTTTAGCCAGTTTCACCATTATTATTTTTGTCTTGTTTTCCAGTTGTTTTGGCTAATGAGAAGCTTTCTATTCCTATCACCTGCAAAATCCGTGTTTTCCCAGAAATTGGCAAGACTGTGAAATATGCCCAGTTGCTAGAGGAGGCTGGTTGTCAAGTAAGGAATCAACTGTTCCATATTTTGTTGTACTCGTTACAGGGCTCTGATATTCTTACATGAAACAGATAATGTACACTCAAAGAAGTTTTGGTAGCTTCTTTTGCATATGGGAAAAGATGTGGTAAAGGTACTTCCTGCCAAAGTTAGAAATAGAAATTAGGTTTCCTGACTCAGGTTATCATCTTGAAACAAGCTGGAGGCAAAATGCTTTCTTCTGTGAAAAGAACCAGTAACAGCTGAGAAAATACAACATTCCAGGGGTTTGACTTCACCTCAGTTTTGTTTGTTTGTTTGCTTGTTTAAAATGTTTTTAATGCACCTTTCAGGGTGCACTGCCCTCACAAAGCGGCTTACAATATTACAAAAACTTTAACATACAATTACAATTAAATGCATACACACGAGCAGCAGTAGAAGCTAATGATTTTTACATGCCAAATGCAGACTGGAATAAATGTGTTTTCAAGGATTTTTTTTAAAAGCTAGCAGTGTTGAGGCCATACATATCTCCTTGGAGAGAGAGTTCCAAAGGTGTGTGGCCACCACTGAGAAAGCCTTATCCCCGCTACTTGCCAGGCACTTGCTGGTGGGCCTCTGGCACTGATCTTAATGTTCAGGCAGGTTCAAACAGGTGTAGGTGGTCCTTCAGATAACATGGCCCAAAACTATTTAGAGCTTTAAAGGCCAAAACCAGGACCTCCAGTTGGGGCAGGAAATGTACAGGCAGCCAATGTAAATGACACAGGATAGGAGTAATAAAGAAAAATACCTCTCCACACATACGGGATGCTTTCCCCCTCATTAGTGAGCAACAGCAGGCTGTCCCCCACACAACATAAAATAATAAATTTATTGTTAGCCACCTTGAGCACCGCTCTTTGGAAAAAAGGCGAGATAGAAATTAAATAAATAAATAACAGGCAGCCAATGTAAAGAAGTCATGAAGAGTCGGAAGCGACTGAATGAATTAACAACAAGCCAGTGTAAATGATACAGAATAGAAATAATATGATCTGAGCACCTTGCTGCCATAGATGTTCTAGCTGTCACATTCTGTACCAGTGGCAGTTTCTGAATCATCTTCAAGGGTAGCACCACGTAGAACACATTAGAGTAATCTAACCTGGATGTAACCAAAGTATGTGTCACTATGGCTAGGTCAGTTTCCTGTAGAGAGCTTCGGCTTTTGGGCAGTATAGAAATGTAGTAAATAAATACATAGGGTTGTAGCTGCCAAACTAGCCTACGTTGGTACAAAAACACTCCTAGCAACTGATGCCATCTGTGCCTCCCTGACAGCACTGAGTCCCGGCGCACTTCCAGATTACAAACCTGGCCCTCCAAGGGCAGTGTGACCTGGATTTCCCAACCCATAATACTTCCACTTTATCCATATTAAGTTTCAGCTTGTTAGCCCTCATCTCTTCCAGTACTGCCCCCAGGCAATCATCCAAGGTTTGAACTGGCTCCCTAAGGTTAGATGGTGGAAAAGAGACATAGAGTTGTGTGTCATCCACGTATTGATTAAAAAAACACACAGATAAAGTCTATTTATTTATTATACCACTTACCATATCTGAAAAATATGGTATATGATATTGGTACCTCATCAAGGTCTCGTCAAAAACTGAGGTGTGATCAAATACTGATGACACCTCAGCCCAAACCTCCAGGTGTCTTCTCCCAACAGTTTCATGTAGATCTTGAGAAACATGGGGGACAAGACAAAACCTTGAGGCACCCCAAATGTCAGTGGCAAAAGAGTGGAACAAAAGTCCCCTCACACCACCTTCTGGGTCTGTCACCCACAGGAAGGAATGGAGCCACTGCAACACCCCATCCCTTAATGATGCATTGGCTGCTTCTGATATCCATATTGTAAGCCCGGTTTTGGCAGACTTCACTAGCCAGGAGGGGCAAGGGTCTAAAGAACAAATGGTAGGCCTCAGTCCTCCAAGCAGCTTGTCAACATCCTCAGCTACACAAGTGGAAAAGTATCCATAACAACAGGACCAGATGGTGCTATAGCTACATCCATCTCTGATTCTGTCAAAACTGTAGCATCTGAGTCAGAGTGAATACAAAAAAAAATTATCTGCAAAATATGCAAATTACCATGGGCCTTTCAAAAATTCCAACTGCTAACCCATTGGGCCTGTACCAGGCAGGCTTCTGGTGACCTGAAACAGCTCCCTTGGCCAACATTGTGCAGATACAGTGGTGGTGGAGAAAGAAGCTTTTTTCATAGCCACAGAGTAAGCCCTAAAATGGGCTTTCATCTGTGTTTGGTCATATTCGCTTCTTGTTGAATGAGTTAGTTGCAGACAAGCAGATAGTTGCTCAAGCTGTACAGCAGTGTTGCTCTAGCTGTATATTTAGAGAAAGCTGTAGTTCCAGATCCAACTTTCATCCTTGATCAGTATTAATCTAAGAGAGTGCTTACAAAATGGACTCCATGTATGATTTCTCATGTAGAGAGTTTAGTATTCACAAGATTTCAAGTCCCTGACATATCAGCTGGAATGGGAGGATTAGTCTTGAATCAGAAACCCTACCTAACAGGTGAAATATTTGATGGAAAGAATCTTATTGCATTTCATATGCAAAGCAAGTGAAAAAAGCAATTCTTTCTCTAGATGTGTTTGACTCATGTACATTGAAAAACAAATACAACTCTATTCTAGCTCCTGACTGTCCATGGTCGCACTAAAGAACAGAAGGGGCCTCTTGCTGGTGTGGCCTCCTGGGAGCACATACAGGCTGTGAGGTAAGGTACCAGCAGGTAGCATGGTAAAAAGAACAGTTTTCTTCACCCCATAACCAACGTTTTAGGCTAAATGTATGTAGTTGAGGATCAGGGCATTGTGTATGATGTTCTAAAAGGTGAAGTTGCCCCTTTTATAGCAGCAATAGAAGATTTTAATTTGAACATGCTCTGGACTTTTCTTTTCTTTTTTGCTTTTATTGTCTCTGCTTTTTTGTTTGCTGTCATAGAAAGGCTGTAAACATCCCTGTTTTTGCCAACGGAAACATTCAGTACCTCACTGATGTGGAACAATGTATTCAGAAGACAGGAGTTCAAGGTGTCATGAGTGCAGGTAGGAAGAGAGAACTTCTAGATACTGCTGAATGGTTCAGTGAATCCATGACAAACCCCAGGTTCAAGTGATCTTGAGTAGCCTGCTCTAAATATGACTGTGAGCTGCTGCTGCTGTTGGTTTTTAATGCCATTTTAAGCCTTGAGAAAATTAGAATAAATGGCTCAGACTTCATTTAGTGTACTTAGCTGACAGAAATTTCAAAGGTTTCAGAACAGAGACCAGTAGTTCTTAGTTCTCTATGCCTGACCTCTGTAGAGAGATAGGATAGTTACCTATATACATAATAGATAAGAGGAAGCCCTTAATTCTGTACAACATTGGTCAACCAGTTCACAACAACAAATAGTTGATAAGGGGTTTGCTTATGCCTTGGCCTATGTAAGGAATACTATTTATTAAGGACGTTGACCATACAGGTAAAATCTACTGGAGGAGCAAACGTTCATGAAATGGGAGCTAACATTTGTATAACTCTGGAAGCTGAGCACTGGAGGGAGCTACCTTTCCTTCAAAATGATTGATTCAAGGTTTGGTGGTTTTCTGAGAGCAACAAAGGAGATGAGCAAAGTCCTGCTCAGGCCTTTAATTTGAAGAGTGGTGCAGTGGCTACAGGCTTGAACAAATCCCTACTTAGTTATAAAGCTCAGCGAGGAACCTTGGACAGATTCATATCTCTTGGCTTAACTAACCTCACAGTGCTTTATGAGACTAAAATGTTGTTCTGAATTCTTTCTAAGAATGTCAGGAAACAGATTTTAAAATGCATTAATTTTCCTTTTAATAAATCTGAATGACTGACGCAGAACTGCATGTTGGGTTGTTGGGAGAATTTGTGAGGAAGTGCTTAACTCTTCCTTTACCCACATATTGTCCCCCAGCAAATACCCCAGCTATTTCCCCCCCAACTAGACATCTCTAACCTCAGCTGAAGAAGAGAGCTAAAACCGCTTGGGGTCATTTGAGAGAAGGTTAAATGCTGCCTGCCTGCCATTCTCCCCTGCAAATGCCTCCCTACAAGTCCCTGAATATTGGCATTATGAGACTAACTCTGGGTTGGAATCTCACATGCTGTATCCATCAAGGACAAAATGCTGAAAACCTTGTCCTGGCTTTTTCATCTTAGAGGGCAATCTTCATAATCCAGCTTTGTTTGAGGGAAGAAACCCTGCAGTCTGGGAGATGGCTGAGGAATACCTGGAAATAGTTCAGCAGTATCCTTGCCCACTGTCCTATGTCCGGGCTCATCTCTTCAAGCTTTGGCATCATACGTGAGTGGTTTTGCTGTTTATGGCCCCAACAGTGACATCTTATAAACTGTGTACTTGTTATTGGCAGTTTTTATGCCCCATGGCAGAGCTGGAAATCTGTACTCCATTTGCAGAATATAGGATTCAAGATCTGGCTATGAATATCTTCTGCCACTTAGTCCTTGCAGAGGTGAATGGAATAACTAACACTGTGTTGGTTTCCCTCAGGCTGCAAATTCACCAACAGCTGCGTGATGAATTGGCTAAAGTGAAGACACTGGAAGGACTTGTGGCTGTCAGCAGGGAGCTAAAATTACATTGCCAGGTACCAGTTGAGGTTTTACATGATCAGGGCAACTCTGCTTGAGGAAGAGCCTGTTAAGAGCTCCCACATGGCCAAAAGATACGTTGCTGATCTAATCCTGCCTTCCCCAACATGGTGCCTACAATGCCCCACGCCCCCACTTAATTTATTTAAATTAAATTATTTTAAATATTTTTATATGGAGATGGCCGGCCATTGCAGCACTGGCTTTCAGCCACCTGGCATATTTTTTTTTCCCAGAATGTCTCTTTGCCCTACTCTTAGAAAATGAAGATGGCAGCTGGCTGGGAGTCTTGCAGGCTGCCCACTGAAAATGCTGGCCAGAAAGAAAAGGAGACCCTGCTACTGCTACTGCCTGATAAGCTGGGGGAGGAGAGCATTGGCATTGGGGCTAGAGGATGCAGAAAATCATAGGGAGAGGTGGCGAGAGCAGCAGGGATTGTGGAAGAGGACTGCGGGGGCAGTGGGGAACACCCAGGGCTGCAGAGAACAGGAGGAGAAGGGAGGGTGTGTGTGAATGCAAATGAATGGAGGTGCATATGTGTATGAAAGAGTTGTGGGAGGAGGGGAGTGCTCCTGAGAGAATGGGTATGTTTGTGTGCATGGGTGATGAACCTGGGAAAGAGAGGTCGGAGTGTTGGTTTTAATTTCCATTTTTGCTCTCCGTGTGGATTGAAGCAATGTGTGTCTTCTCTAGGAAAGCTGATTTCTTATGATTTATAAAATTATGTTCACAGAAAGAAATAGCCCATTTGAAGGAAGAACAGAAGCCAAAGGGTGGATTGCCTTTCTTCCATTGGATTTGTCAGCCATATCTGAGGCCAGGGTGAGTTTCTATATTACAGTGTTAAGTATAAGTTGTGCAATACATGCAGCTTAGGTCCTTCCACCCGAGGATTAAATTGATTAGCTATGATCTTTGAATTAGAGCTGAGTACACCTATGGGAACATAGAGGCCAAAGAAGCATTGCCTTCCAGCCTGTCTTGCAACAAGGTGAGTGGAGGTATGTTTGAAGGCATGGGAGGTTGATTTAGTTAAGCTCTTGGTCTACTTTCCCTTGACAGGTGCCTTGAGCTGTAGAAGGATGAGTTCCAGTGTGTGGGATCTTTGGATGTTTGATGAGATTTATGTTCCCAAGACCAGTAATTATATCATCTTTTCTGGCTGATGTCCCTGAGTGCTGATCCAGTTAGGGTGCAACCTATGCATGTTTAGACAGCAAAAAGTTCTACAACTTCAGAACTTCCAACTTCAGGCTAAATATGCATAGGATTGCATCCTTAGTCTTCTTCCAAGTGGTTGGCTGTTCTATAATGACACAAACATCTGTTCATCTTTAATAGTGTAGCTAGAAGAATACGCACCATTGCTTTATTTTTAAGGTGCCTGTGTCATATACAGGCCATATACAGGGTTCTATAACTGCGGGGTTGGCAAAGAAAGCAATTGTTGCCTTGTGTTTTAAATACTTTGACATTCAACCTTCACAGGCCAAAGGAGACATGCAAGGAAAATGGCACTAGTCCGATGGAAAGAAATACACGGGGGAAACGAGCTCTGGAGGATGAGGAAGATGGGAATGCTGATTCTCTTTCAAAGAACAAACAAAAGAAGAAACTAAGAAATCCTAATAAAAGTTTTGATCCATCCTTAAAACGTAAGGTGCAGGGCTCTAATATTTAGTCAGTGGGTTAGATTAATCTATAAACATTCCTTTTCATTGATTAAAAATGTGCTCCTGATTAATTGGGCAGCAGATTCTTTTTTTTAGTACAAGGATTTTTAAAATCTCCAAATGGTGAGTGCCATCTTAAAAAGGGCAATTCCCCCCTGCCCCAAACAGGAAGAAATGCCCCCTGAATGCATGTGCATTGTGTAGAAAAAGTATATGTGTTTTTTCTGCCAGAACTATTGTTTTTACTGATATGCGAACTTTTATATGTTTCAGTAGCTAATAATGCAATACAAAATGTGCTTACTAGGTAGTAAGCCCTGTTGAATACAATCAGTTAATACGCATAGGATTGCACTGTGCAAATTGACTAAGGTTTCTTTAATCAGGTAACAGCCCAAGTAATATGCTAAAACTTGTCCTATTTCTGACTGTCTAGACAGCACTATGGGAAGGCTGCTCACAACACTATTTCCCTTATGTAGTTGGAAAAATATTTTATCAGAACAGAATAGCCTTCAAGTATCTTTCAGACTAAAAAAGTACTAGCTATAAACTGCAGATTTCCTCATAAAATATGTTATCAAATCAAATATAGTTTATTTTCTGTAGCAGAAGCCATTATAAAACAGAACATCAAAGAACAGAAGCCGTTACAGAACAGAACACCAAACACATCAAAGAAGAAGTAAAAATACATTAATCCATTAAAATAATTAATGGAGGTCACAATCCTGGGGGGTGGCCGACTATCCAAGGCAGGGTGGGTGGAGCATGGAGGGGATCCCCTCCCCCGCGCTCCAGCTGCCCTGCATTTGCAGCTAGCTGGGGTGTGTTGGAGCGGGGGGGGGGGCAGATGGCACATAGGAAATGTCATAACGATGCTTCTGTGGTCTCCTTGCACCCGGGAATGCCCTCTTTTTGCCCGCTCCATGCCATTCTTACAAGCACGGAGACAGGGACGAACCACACTGCCTACAAGGTGGCAGGGGAGGGGGCGGGGAGTGAGGTTTCTGGGAACTGAGCTCGGAACCTGGGCTCTGCTCTCAGTTCCCAGAAACCAATGGCTGTCTACACACCATCTAGCAGCCGTAAGATTTCGCCTTAAAACTAGCATACTAAGAAATAAAGGATTGCTGTAAAAGCGAAGTAAGCCACCTTTTCATGAACATGAGGGGGCCTGTTCCCCAATAAAAAATTAATCAAATACCCAACAGGTCTGCTGGATAGCAGATCTAGGTCTCTAAACAAGGCTGTAACATCTTGAGTCCTCATAAATTGGGCGAAAAAGTAGGTAGCAAGGTAGGTCTTCAAGCATATTGGCACCACATGGGCAAACTCTCTGTTCATAAGGAATCCAATGATAGCATCCTTCAACTATAGCAGAGTTCATGGACTGAAATCATAAGTCTGTAAAAGCTTTTCTCCAGTTGAAATTTTTAATATTGGTTATAAAATATGTTACTATGAGTCCTGTACTAGAATAACGTTTTTACCCAAAGTATTGTTCACAGTTCATAGAATCATAGAATAGTAGGGTTGGAAGGGGCCTACAAGGCCATCGAGTCCAACCCCCTGCTCAGTGCAGGAATCCAAGTCAGAGCATCCGTGACAGATGGCTGTCCAGCCTCATCTTGAATGCCTCCAGGGTGGGAGAGCCCACTACCTCCCTAGGTCTTTGGTTCCATTGTCGTATTGCTCTAACAGCCAGGAAGTTTCTCCTGATGTTCAGCCAGAATCTGGCTTCCTGTAACTTTAGCCCATTATTCCGTGTCCTGCATTCTGGGACAATCGAGAAGAGATCCTGGCCTTCCTCTCTGTGACAACCTTTCAAGTACTTGAAGAGTGCTATCATATCTCCCCTCAGTCTTTTCTTCTCAAGGCTAAACATGCCCAGTTCTTTCAGTCTCTCTTCATAGGGCTTTGTTTCCAGTCCCCTGATCATCTTTGTTGCCCTCCTCTGAACCCTCTTCCAGCTTGTCTGCATCCTTCTTAAAGTGCAGTGCCCAGAACTGAACACAGTACTCCAGATGAGGCCTAACCAGTGCTGAATAGAGGGGAACTAGTACTTCCCGGGATTTGGAAGCTATGCTTCTATTAATGCAGCCCAAAATAGCATTGGCCTTTTTTGCAGCCACATCACACTGTTGGCTCATATTCAGCTTGTGATCGACAACAATTCCAAGATCCTTCTCGCTTGTAGTGTGGTTGAGCCACATATCCCTCATCTTGTAACTGTGCATTTGGTTTCTTTTTCCTAGGTGCAGAACTTGGCATTTATCCCTATTAAATTTCATTCTGTAGTTTTCTGCCCCGTGCTCCAGTCTATCAAGATCACTTTGAATTTTGTTTCTGTCTTCCAAAGTATTAGCTTTCCTGCCCAATGTTGTGTCATCTGCAAATCTGATCAGCATTCCCTGCACCTCCTCCTCCAAGTCATTAATAAAAATGTTGAAGAGCACTGGGCCCAGGACTGAGCCCTGTGATACCCTGCTCGTTACCTCTCCGCAGTTTGAGAAGGTCCCATTGATAAGCACTCTTTGAGTCCGATTCTGTAGCCAGTTGTGGATCCATCTGATCGTTGTTTCATCTAGCCCACTTTGAGCTAGTTTGCTCATCAGGATATCATGGGGCACTTTGTCAAAGGCTTTGCTGAAGTCGAGGTATATTATGTCCACAGCATTCTCACAGTCCACAAGGGAGGTGACTTGATCAAAAAATGAGATCAGATTTGTCTGGCAGGATTTGTTCTTGACAAATCCATGTTGGTTTTGAGTAATCACTACATTGTTTTCAAGGTCTTACAAATGGATTGCTTTATCATCTGCTCCAGAATTTTCCCAGGGATTGATCACAGACTGACTGGTCTGTAGTTCTCAGGTTCCTCCTTTTTACCCTTTTTGAAGACAGGAACAACATTAGCCCTCCTCTAGTCATCTGGCACTTCACCCGTCCTCCATGATTTCTCAAAGAGAATAGACAGTGGTTCTGAGAGTTCTTCTGCCAGTTCCTTTATTACTCTAGGGTGCAGTTCATCTGGCCCCGGAGATTTGAACTCATTCAAAGTAATTAGGTGTCCCTTGACCATATGCCTATCGATCTCAAGCTGCAATCCTGCCCTTTCAGCCTGTACTTCGCCTTTGCCAGCGGGGTCATAGACCCTCTTTTGGGAGACGATTGAGCCAAAGTAGGAATTGAGCACCTCTGCCTTTTCTTTGTCATCTGTTATCATTTTGCCATCCGTATTTAATAGCTGAACCACCATTTCTTTCCTCTATCTTTTACTATGCATGTATATGAAGAAAGCCTTTTTGTTGCTTTTAGCATCCCTCGCAAACCTCAGCTCGTTCTCAGCTTTAACCTTCCTGACGCCATCCCTGCAATTCTGTGCTACCTGCCTGTACTCTTCCTTTGTAGCTTGGCCTTCCTTCCACTTCCTATATGTGTGCTTTTTTGTTTTCAGGTCATCTCTAAGCTTTTTGTGAAGCCACATTGGCTTCTTCTGTTGTCTTCCACCTTTTTTTCTTGTTGGAATTGTTTGTGATTGTGCCTTTAGAATTTCCTTTTTTAAAAGCTCCCACCCATCTTGGACTCCTATTCTCGTTAGAGTTTCTTGCCATGGGACCTTACTTATCATTGTTCTGAGTTTATTAAAATCAGCTTTCCTAAAATCCAGGTTCCTTTACAGTAGCAGTCACTACAGTGAAAGCTGACTTGTAACAAACCTTTTAAATCCCACCTGTCTCTCCTCTTTCTTCACCACTACTTGTTGTCTTTCCGAACAATTCTGCATAACTACTGAATCTCTCTGTTCAGAGGGTCACAGTTAATGGCAAGGTGTGGGTGTTTTTAATTTTCAACGAAATTCTTTTGCATGATTGAGTTTTCTCTTGTGATCTTAGTTGTTTTTAAATTGAGATGTAGAAATTGTATGTCAATAACTGGGGACATAGTGCCTGTTTGAAATTCTCAGAGACTAAATATTTTATTTCTTTTTTTCAGCTAAATATGCAAAGTGTGATCAGTGTGGAAACCCAAAGGTGGGCCTGTCATCTTCTGTCTCTCTCCTTGTAATTCTCATTACTACATCAACCATCTGAGGGACATGACAAGTGCTATATCTGTTGCTTGAGCAAAGGGCTTCTGTCCTAATTACAATGACAGCATTTCAGCTAAAACTGTAGCCCAAGCCAAACCTTAAAGATTTAAATAGCTTGCTTTGATTAATTAATTAATTAATTAATTAATCAATCGCCCATCTGGCTGGTCACCCAGCCACTCTGGGCGATGTACAGAGTCTACAATAAAACAGTTTAAAACAATAAAATTCTACATTAAAAACATCGTATTTCTAAAAACACCCTAACCCACCCCAAATGTGGGTTTGAATTGTTTTGTCCACTCTTTCCTAAAAGAGCATTCTTAGCAGTTTGTTGATCAAGAGTTCATTGCTGAGACAGCTTTGTTACACTTAAATGTTAACACTAGATGCTTGCCAAGAAGGAATCTTCTGCCAATTGAGTATCACTAATTGTGGAATGGAAACAACTTTATTAAGCTTTGCAGATGTGCTGCCATCTGCAGGCAACTCCTTAGACCGCAGCTTTTCTACAATACTCTGAGGCACAACTAAAGGGGAGACATATATTGCTATCAGGACCTATGATGGTTACTTTAAACTTCTTCTGTTCATACCAAATGGTTACTATCCCTTTTCTTGTGGTTGTGCTGTGCTTTAAGTATTTAATGCAGGGATGGGGAACCACTTTCTTCCCGAGGGCCAAGTTCAGCCTCATAGATGTTCTCGGGGGCCACATTCCAGTCATGGGTGAGGCCAAAAAACAAAAATGCCAGCATATTGTAGCTTAAAATTCTTACAACCAGTCACTAAGCCTTAGGAGAGGCATTTCAGTCTTCTAGAAAGAGAAAACGCTACATAAAAGCTGGCAATGGTGCACAAAGGTTGGAGGAAATGGGGTGGGGCCAAAGGAAGGGGTATAGAATCCAGGGGGGGCAAGATTGGCCCATATTGGAATCCCGGGGGGGGGGGCAGGATTAGAATACTGGACCTGAAGTTCCCCACCCCTGGTTTAAGGGGTCTCAGGTATAACACAAAGTGGCTCTAAATCTGAGACCCCTTAAACCAGGGATGGGGAATCTCAGGCCTGGTATTTGGTTCACTGTGGTTTATGGTGGTTTGGTGCCATCTGCTAGACACCAGTGACAGTGGGCTGGTTCCTTGTAATGAAGTAAAGAAGAATACAGTTACATCAAGATCTGCACTGATTATGTCCAAAAACCACTCAGGAAAGAGATGATGTGAATTCCTACCTGTTGTGGTGTTCTCCTTATAATACTTGGGATTAGATGCTTACTGGAGTGATTTTACATAATGGACAGTATATAGTTCAAATTAAGCAGAAAATCTTGGAAATGTGTATTAAATGAAGCCTTTGCTACTTGATTGCCTAATTTATTATTATTAGAAAGTTGCTTGTAGGGGTATTTGCTTAAGCTCATCCTCTCATCTTAAGAAAACCAGAGTTCAAGAACGGAATTCTTGAGCCAATATGATCAAGTCCATATGGCTTCTAGGACCTTCATAGCACTTATCAAACTATAGAAAATCAAGACAGAGTTCCCACTGATAAACTAATAAAGCACAAAAAGGGCATTAGCATATACCAGTCAGCTTTTCAGATATGAATACAAAACAAGCAGAATTTTAGCAAGCAAGTATGCACGCGCCCCATTTAGATCTCTCAAAACCTGCCTTGCATCCTTTAAGAGCGTGACCCATGCATCTTGGGGGGGATTTTTTTTTTCCTATGAAAGGGCAGTCTATTAACAAAAAGTTTTGAACCATCTCTGGGGCTTGACATTTGTTTGATAATCCGATTCAACTCCAAGGAAGTACTTTATCTTCATATTCACACATTTATTAGGAACTTGGGACTGCAATGTAAAAAGCCAAGCTAATTAGTTTCTCTCTGTTCCCAGGGCAACAAATGTGTGTTTAACCTGTGCCGAGGATGCTGTAAGAAAAGGGCTTTTAGAGAGACAGCAGACTGTCCAGGTAAGTATAGGCCAGGTCAGTTTTCCAGAATAGCAGGTTACTTTTAAGGAAGGAATGTGTAAGTCAAACTTTGACAGTCAGTTAGGCCTATTGAGTACTTACATGCTTACAAATGTTAGTAGATCAAAAAATACAAAGTCTAGATCTCAAATCCTGACTGATTTGACTTTTAGATAAACCTAGCTCACTTCCCAATGGTCCAGTGGCATCTCTGAAATAACAAAAAAGATGAAAGAGAGGGTTTTTTCTTCAGCTGTTGATTTTTTTTTTAGTGTTAAGAATAGACAATACAACTGAGCAATTTAAATCCACATTCAAATTTTGGCAAACTACTGAAAAATTCTGTGCTCCCTCAATAGTCCAGGAATTATTAATTAAATACAGATCTATCATGCTCTTAATCCTATATCTAGCATTTAATTACAGAATAATTTTCTCAGTCCTTTTCAGATATTACAGTTCTCCTTCCCTATATCTGGTCATTCTAGTGCATGTATTTATTTTTGTTAATTCCCAAATTCTCTGAAGCCACTGCTGAATAGTCTGTAATCCGGCTTTTTCCAGTACCATGCAATTAATGTTTTTCCTGCTGACATAGTTCAAGACTACTAATACTAAAGCCACAGAAATTATTCAAGCAGCCTGATAAAACGATCACCAAATAAAATAGCACTGATTCTTTTGTCCCAATCCAGCAAGAAGGGCAGTATAACCACAGAAGAAAGCTTACAGAAGTGAATCCCTTGCTGAACTGAGAGCCCCACACACAGCCCCAATCAGACTGTTATTGCAGTAAACCTGGATCATCTGGGCGGGGCACAACTGAATTTAGGGAGTGAAAGCCCTGAGAGGGCCAGGATATCTGAAGGACTGCCTTCTCCCATATGAGCCTGACCACCTATTGAAATGTATCTTCACAGGCTCTCTTGTATGTCACAACAAGCCCAGTGGCACGTTTAGTTAGGCCAGGGAGCGAGAGTTTTCACCGGCTGCGCCTAGGCTCTAGAATTCCCTTCCAAGAGAGACCCATCTCATGAATGACCTTCTGGAAGCTGGTGAATGCCTTTGTTTTCAAGATGGCATTTAATATGTAATATTTAACCTTCTGTTTTAATCTGTCTCTATTTTTTAATATTTTAAATATTTTTGCTGCTGTTGTAGTTTTTATATTTTAATTTTAGTGTGTTTTAAATGGTAAAGATGCTTTAATTGTTAAATTTATGGTTTTTGTTAGCAGCCTTGAGCTTCCAAGTGGAAAGGCAGAGCATAAATGCTTTAGAATGACTGACTGACTGAATAAATGAATTAATAAATTGGAGCAGAAGAGCTATTAAAGCTGACAGACCGTGTCTACAGCAGTACATGGAAAGCCCTCTGTCTCCAATAAGATATCTAACTATTTCGTGGATTTTCCCATTGAGATGCACATAGCCTTCTTCATCAACTCTTTCAAGTTCATGTCTATGAACTCTGTTAAAGAATTAAATCCAATTTTTAACTGCTGATGGAAATTATGTCATCATACCATTTGTATATTGTGGGGGGTTTTAGTACCCTGATGCGTCAATCCCCTAAATACTATTTTTTCCCCTACAGCTGCTAGTTAACGAAGGTGTATTTCCCTTTTTGCTCCTTCAGGTCATGGTCTGTTATTTAAAACTAAATATGAAAAAACCCTTCTGTGGAAAAGTGACCAATCCAGCATGGAACATATTGAAGTGACAGCGCAACAAGGTGAGGTAGAGGAGACTATATTGCTCAGAGAAGCTATTGATGGTGTGGCGTGAGGCTGGGAAACCTCCACTTGGATCTACTCAATGGCCTCTCTCTCCTTCCATGGGCCAGAGAAATCTCTGCCTCCAGAACACAGCAGTTGACTCCACAGACCTGTTCTTAAATGATTGACAAGTCTTATTTAAGGAAAAGTTTCTTTCTCAGGGAAATGTCCTGTAATGGAAATAAAAAGGATGCAATGAAAGCTTTCAACGCTGTGTTTAAAAGACTTCAGAGGACTGAGCCAGAAGTGCTGGCCTTAACACGCTGCATTGGAGACACCTCTAAAGATATGACCTGCCTGTTTTAAGCATCATGTGTGGTTTTAAAATCAGCAAATAAATATTTGATATAAGTATAGTTTTCTGGAATATTATAAGAAAAAAAAGACATGGGGCGACTCTAGACACAAAAGGAAGGGGTTTGGTTGAGGTTGACATTGTCAGGATAGGCAGGAAGATGGGTGTCAAGGGATACTATGAAACTTACGGTGCAATCCTATGCATGTTTAGACAGAAAAAGGTCCTACGACTCCCAGCATCCTTTAGCCAGCCATGTTGGCTGGGGCATGTTGGGAATTACAGGAGTTTTTTTTGTCTAAACATGCATAGGATTGTGCCCTTCATGAGGGTGCACTGCTTCCTAGTACCTAAATAGAGAATGCTTGGATGTAGGGATTAACAGGAAATGCTGGCTGGGGAATGCTGGGAATTGTAGTAGGCCTTTTCCCTTTTCACAATGCATAGGATTGTGTCCTTAGTTTCTATTGCGGCATGAGTATATACATCTCAATATGAAAAACCATCTGCTCTAAGTAATCTAAGAAAGAATTATAGTTTTGGAAGGTGCTCCACATACCTAATACATGCTGTGGAAGATTTTAAAAACAAAATTTAGAAAATAATCTTTTTGGCTCAATTGAACCCAGTCAAGCACTTTTAGCTCCATTGACTTCAATGAAATAATTAATTGCACTAAGTGCTTGATGTTTAATGCATTGTACATTTTATCTTGCTTCTAAGTTACACATTAATTTTAAAAAAGAGAATTATTGGCCATGTGTTGGATAGTGTAAGATATTGTTCCTACCATTGTGTTCTCCATTCTGATTGCTGGTAGGATGTTTCTAGCACTGCAAATTTGAATGCAACAACCTGCTATTCTTAAGCACTTGTTTTCAAGCTGTGATACTAAGACAACAAGCTGTAAACGTACTTAGCAGTATAGCTCAGATTGATGCTGTAAGGAGAAACTGACAGAAGATGTGGGTAAACAATTCATTATCCCAGAAGATTTCAATTTAACTGTCACGCTACCTACAAGGTTTTTTATGGTAGCAATGGCATAAAAGATGAGTATGTACATTGTTTGATACTCAGAAAATGTCCAGCCGGCCCAAGTTGACAGTTCCTTTTTCAAATGGGAAAACGTTTATTGCTTGATAGCATTAAGCGCAGAACACCATGATTGCTGCTAAGGTAGCACTTGCATCACACAAATGAAACACAGTCTCTTAGCAAAAGCCTTTGTCATTCTTTCCCCTCTCCTCGAATGAATCAACAGCGCCTTGTGGCCTAGTGCTTCTGGCTTCATAAAAAGTTGCTTAACCAAAGCTCTTATTTGCAGACCCCACACACAATTAGGGAACATTTAAGGAATTAAAAGCCTGTTAAGAGTCCAATTGCATCTCAAAATAATCAGTCTGTTCATCCTTAAAGCGTCTGAGCTTTTTAATGTATGAGTTCCTATATATTATGTAGGTTCCTATATTTCCCCACAGCCAAAGGCTTTGATAATGCGGGAAAACATTAAGTAATCCCCACATTTTTATTCTTTCAAGTAGCTTTTTGCAGCATCCTGATTCTCCGCTGCTAAATCGTCAGAACTGTTTTGCAAGCCGAAGCTTTCATCAGAGCAATGACCTGATAAAGAGATTGTTTATGATTTAGTTCGAATGTAATCTTGTCCATGAGATAAGTCATCCATCACAAACATCAGACACACCTGTACTTGCCCCATTTCCCACATCTCATTCCTTCTGAGATTAGCATTAGGGGAATATATTTTGTCATTACCTTGCCTATTTATTTTATTTTATTATTAAATTTATTAATCGCCCATCTGGCTGGTCACCCAGCCACTCTGGGCGATGTACAACATACAATAAAAACAATAAAAACATTTTCTAAAATACCCTAACCCACCCCAAATGCCTGCCTGAACAGCCACGTTTTTAATGCACAATGGAAGCTCATTAAAGAGGGGGCATGACGGAGTTCCCTAGGGAGGGAGTTCCACAGAGTGGGGGCCACCACAGAAAAGGCCCTCTCCCTCGTCCCCACCAGTCTAGCTGTCCTGGCTGATGGGACAGAGAGAAGGCCATCCGAGGCTGTTCTTGTTAAGCAGCCTGTCTGGTGCTGCTGGAGGCGCTCCTTAAGATAGGCTGGGCCGGAACCATATAGGGTTTTAAAGGTCAAAACCAACACCTTGAATTTGGCCCAGAAAACAACTGGTAACCAGTGCAACTCCTTCAGCACTGGAGTGATGTGATCTCGCCGGCGGCTGCCTTTAATCAGGCGAGCCGCCGCGTTCTGTACCAGCTGCAGTTTCCGAACCATCTTCAAGGGTAACCCCACGTAGAGCGCATTACAGTAGTCTAAACGAGAGGAGACCAGGGCATGTACTACCGATGGGAGCAGATGGTCGGGAAGGAAGGGGTGCAGCCACCATATCAGATGGAGTTGATACAGCGCTGTCCGGCTCACAGCTGACACCTGAGCCTCCATGGACAGCTGGGAGTCCAAAATGACCCCCAGGCTGCGGACCTGGTCTTTCAAGGGTAGCCGTACCCCATTCAACATCAGGTCAACATCCCCTAGCCTCCTCTTGTCTCCCACCAAAAGTACCTCGGTCTTGTCAGGGTTCAGCTTCAGCTTATTCCTCCCCATCCAGCCACTCACTGTCTCCAGACATTTGGACAGCCAACCTTGGTGAAGATTTGAATGAGAGGTAGAGCTGCGTGTCATCCACATATTGATGACACTGCACCCCAAACCTCCTGATGATAGCCCCCAGCGGCTTCACATAGATGTTAAATAGCATTGGGGAGAGGATGGAACCCTGTGGCACCCCACAAGTAAGTGGCCACGGGTCCCAAACCCCCTCTCCCAGTGCTACACTCTGGTACCTGCTGGAGAGGAAGGACCGGAACCACGCAATACCGTGTCTCCAATGCCCAACCCCTCCAGGTGGTCCAGGAGGATACCGTGGTCAACGGTATCAAAAGCCGCTGAGAGGTCGAGGAGAACAAGGAAGGAGCATTCGCCCCTATCCAGAGCCCTCCTCATATCATCTACCAAGGCGACCAAGGCCGTTTCTGTCCCATGCCCAAGCATGAAGCCCGACTGAAATCGGATTGGATCATTTGCTCATCATACTCAGACTTGGCTGCTGGGTCAAACCGTCCCTGTAGACCGGGGGTGGGGAATTTGTGGCCCTCCATATGTTTTGGCTTACAACTCCCATCAGCCCAAACCATCATAGTCAATAGTGAGGGATCATGGGAGTTGTAGGCAAAAACACCTGGAGGGGTACAAATTGCCCACCCCTGCTGTAGACTCACACACTCCTTTAGCTAAAGTTACAGTGCAAGTATGGTGCATGGAGAGGAAGAACAGTACATAAGTGTTGGGATCACCAGGCGCTTTAACTTTAAAGAAATATAATTGTATCACAAAGTAGGAGGTTTTAGAAGCCTAGATGCTCTGGATTACATGTTGCAGAATAATCTTCCCTAATGCAGAATCAGGAACCTCTAACCACACTCCTGGACCCACATTTCTACCTCTAATGGATTCACAGGAAGGCATAAATTCAAGCTCCCATTTTGTGCTCACAGTAGAAGGGAGGGGAGAAGTAAGGGAGACAACTTCCAGAGCTGGGTGAACAACTGAACTACGGTGTTACTATTGGCCATGCTTCCAGCTGGATTAACATGCAAGGACAGTGATTAGCTTGGTCAAGAATGAATCTTGACCAAGTGCTGGGAAACAGCTTGCATATTGGCAGAGCCCAACAGTTGGGCTCCCATGCCTTTAGCTGTCCCCTATAAGGTGAAGCAGAACTCTATTCCTGTTGCAGAACTGGCTTAGGGTGAAAGCCTCTGAGCCTCTTAGGGAGATGCCTTCCAAGGGTTAATATGGAGTAACAAAACCCGCCCACCCCAAAGACTGGGTCCCTGCCTGCAGCAAAGGACCATGGGAGGCAAACAGCTCAAGAGCCTGCATGGCTCCACCACCAAAACGAAGGCCAAGGTGCTCCAAGATCTAACCTCAAGCCTTTGAGAGCATGTGCCAGGCATCATTCAAAGGCCTTGTAAGCTTCACACAGGGTGTTGATGCTATACTGCTCCCATGGATCATTCTTATATAGCTGCATCAGCAGGATGTCTGGCGTTCCAGACGCCATGAATTCCAAGACCGGGAGCAGGCATGCATGGAATGGGAGTGGGATTGTGCCTGCTGTCCTTGCCCCCAACCTCTGCGCATTCAGTATAAGGTAAGAATGGCCTCGAATACTGATGTTCATGCAACCGTTCTTGTAATTGGGGACCCTGCACATACCAGGTGCCCTGGTTATCTGTACGGGTCCCAAACAGCTTTGTGTAAGCACAAAGAACTCATTCTCACCTTATGCTGAACCTTGAGCAGGGATGGGCAACTTGTGGCCCTCCAAATGTTGTTTGACTGCAACTCCCATCAGCCCTTGCTGGCATAGCCAATGGCAAGGGCTGATGGGAGCCATAGTTCATCAACAGCAGGAGGGCCTGAAGTTGCCCACCCGATTCAGAGGGGATGGAAGCAGTGGCCATGGCGCCCCACCATGCATGCATTCTACGCATGAAACAAAAGTAGAACAGGGCTATGAGCTTGCCATCATGGGTCCACCATACCACAGCCTGCAGGGCTGTGCTGATCCTAAAGGAGCGAGCTCAGAATTCCCTCTAGAACAGATTAAGGGTTGCTAAACCTTGATAAAAGACAGCACAAATCTGCTACCAGGAAGGAGGGGAGGGCACCCTGAAGGATAAACAAGGGAGTCCTGGGGGCCAGGGCATGCAAGCTGTATAAGTGGATAGCAACCACAACAGGCAAAAGCCAGGTGCAGGAGATGTTCAGCTTGGTATGCTGCACTGTCAGGCTAAGGTTCTTCCCTCTTAACTGCAGGCCCTACAAGTGCAATGTCCTGTCTGATTTCAGAACCTGCTACTAGACTGCTAACACTTAGGGGCCCAAAGAAGGAGTGAAAGCTGCTCTACATATTGAAGCCATGTAGGCTGATGAGCCAACTATAGATGCTGTAAAGATACTCCAGCAGCTCAAATGTTCAGGCATTGCTGCCATTCCCAAACCCTAGGAACAGCCTTCCCCAAACCTTCGAACTTTTCGAAGGCTTTTTGGAAATGGGTCAGGGAAGCCATTGGCTTTACTGAATAAAAGTGATGGCTGCCAGCAGAATGGTTGTGATCTCAGACTAAATAGGGAAGATAGGCACTCCAGAAGAGCCTTCCCCAGCCTGGTGCCCTCTGGATGTTTTGGACTACAACTCCCAGCATTCCCAGCCATTGCCCATGCTGGTGGGAGTTGAAATCCAAGGACACCAGGTTGGGGAAGGCCACTTCCTGAAGGCTTCAAGATGTGGCCACAAAGAGGGACTGAGCAGTTCAGCCTAGTGACTTTAACACACCACACATTATATATTGCTGCCAAGAGCCCACGGTTCCCCAAGGATGGGGTCTAGATGCAGGTTGGTACCAACCACCAAAGAACAGAATCTCTCAGCCTAGAGGTGACACAGAGCATCTGCAGTGCCACTGCCCATGGTACACTGGAAAACATGTTAGCCCTGCAGGTAGGCCTTTAGTTTTGCTAGGTCTAACTAGCCTTATCACTCTATAGGTATATGTGCAAATTTAGCAATAACTATAATTTAAACAGAAATACAATACATCTCACCATAGTGGAAAAAACTGATGAGGTGACCTGTGTGTCTGCTTTCCAGCTGCTAACTGTTGATGGGCAACTTCAAGGCCCGTGGGCTCTCCCTCCTTATGGTTCTTTGACTTCAAACCAGGCTGGACAGCCTATCAAATAGAGGACACCTTCAAATAGAAGACTGTCCCCTGGAAAGTAGGACACCTGGCCACAGTACTACTCCTTGCCAAGGGAGGGCCATCCACCCCAACTCTGATTATCTTCTGTGGGCAAGCAAAGTCATTTTTTATTTAGAGAGGCATTTGGCCTCAAAAGCTGACTTGTACCATTGTAAATATGCTGCAATTGGTTTAGCTGGTGGTTGGGTTTATCAGTTTTACTGATATGTTTTACCTGACTTGTTTTTATGTTTTTGTTATTTCATATTTTCTTTTGTTTTCTTACTGTTAGCTACCTTGGGCTCCATTTGGTGCAAAGAAAAAATATAAATTTAACAAAATAACCACCACCACCACACCCCCAAACATCACAATAATGTCATTCATTTATTACCAGCCTAGCCCCGTTGTTAATCAGCCATTTAAAGAAGGTGCTAGTTATAGAAAGCAACACAATGGAAAAGTTAATTGGCATGGCCTTATCCAAGTAATAACTCCCTGGAACCTCATGCCCAAAACTCTGAAGTCCCTGAAGTGTATTGGAAAGAGGATTGAAAGTTGTACTTAGCCATAAGTGTGCTGTTGCCACAGGCCCTCACCAACTGTAGTGCCAGGTCAAAAGCAGCATAGCACATGGAACACAACACAGGGTCAATGACATTTACTGAAGAGCTTTTTGGGTAGGAAGGATTATTTATCAATTTAAACTCCCCTGGGGCTTTCCGAAGTACTACACACACCCAGTGGAGACATGCAGAGATCGGGGTAGGTAGGAATAGTTTATGACAGAGGCAGCTAGGCCGTATCATGCCACACACCAACCTTGCTGCAAATGCAGACTTCTTTCAGCAGCAACTTGTTCCCAGTAATCCAGTCTTAGGGAGAACAACCAGCCAACAGAGCTTAGAAACCTGAATCAAGCTTGTAGATCAACACTGTCACCCAGAACTGAGGATAGGTTTGGAGCAGGGAACCAAGTATGTAAAGGCCTAACACACACTTGAAAATCAGGGATACCTCAGCAAGACATGTTAATGTTCCAGTGAGGAGGAGGTTTGCGCATAGGTGGAACTTCCCCCACCCTCAAATAGGCACTAATGGGCGAGGACTCCATGTGCAAATCCTTTTCTGAACCAGGACAACTTCCTTCTTCCCTTTTTTAGTGATGCATTTCACCACAGTTGAAGCACTGGGTTCAACTTAAGAAGCTTATTGTCAGTCAGGTCTTCCCCCACCTCTTGCCACTGGTCCTAAAGCTTGGACTTGAAAAGAGGGGTAAAGTCACTTGATGTAACTTCAGCATGTTTACCAGCAAGGTGGGTTGCCATTCTGGTTACTTTCTGGGAGGAGTGTTGGCTGATAGAAATATTCAAACAAGAACTGATCAATGCCATCAACAGAGCCGATTAACAGCTGAAGCCAGAGGCAATTAACATAACCAATGAATTCTTACATCTGAGCTGATGAGTTGCCAAAACCATAGCTGGTTAATCAGGTAGAACCAAAATGGGTGGATCAATGCAAGCTTGCTGATTAGGACTTACCTGGTGATACACTCTCCCACCCCTGGGGTGTGGGTATCTGGGCTCCAATTCAGGGCCAAGACAGGAAGCCAGCATTTCTTCAATACCTAAAAAGTACCTAGAGTGGCATCAACAGCAGCCTCTTAAAATGGCTCTGGTGGCCTTAATAGCCAGCGGAGGCCCAAACTCTAGTGGCCTAAGGCGGCTATGTATGCCAAAAGAATGGAGAGTAAGGGGCAAGGGTGGGTGGGTAGAGCCATGTCAGCTTTAATCAATGCTTCTCTTCTCTTGCCTTTCTCTTGCCAGTGCTGCTGCTCTCAATGCCACTCTCCTGTTCAGTGTTGTCATCACCAAAAGACAGTCTTCCTGCCAAGGGTGAACCCAGCCTTGGCATGCAAAGACTCACTGAAGCAAAGCACCAGCCTCAGCCCCAATAGAATAGGCCTAGGGCAGACTGAAGTCAAACAGAGTCTTCCCTCTGTTTGCAAAGGGAAAACCCACCTCCAGCAGTCATCCCCCTGTGCGATGCTGGTACAAGGGAAAGAGCAAGACTGCAAGGGCTCGACCTCCAGCCCTAGTCTCGCTCCAACAGCACATTGGAACAGGTACATTGTCACTGGCTGGACTCTCCTGCCTTTTCCACCATCATAGGGTGTATCCTGTGCCCCTGCCTGAGCAAAAGAGAACCTCTTCAGCTTAAAGTTGGAATTCACAGAGTCTGGGTGGAAGCTGCGAATGTCAGTCTTGGGGGATGTCTGCATTTAACAAAGCAGATCACATAACATAGCATTCTTCCATTTAAAAATGTTGAATTGGCAACTTTTACAGGTCCCTATAACTATAAACTGTGAGCCTGTTCGGACAATTGTGGAGGGAAAAGAACCCATCACGGGTTCTCCCCCTGCCCCCGCACATGCCCATTTACATAAGTGCCCATGCTGCAGTGCAGGTTGGCATGTTGTCCGAATCCGGTGCGTGGTGGCGGCTCTGTACCCACCCTATAACCCCTACTGCCAGTCATGCGTTGTAGGGTGGGTACAAAGACACCCTCCGTTGTGTGCCGGGTCCGGACGACACACCAACCCATGCTGCAGTGTGGGTAATTATGTAAACAATGGGCATACACGGGTGGCATGTATGGGGGCAGAAGCCACGATGGCTTCTTTCTCCCCTGTGATCATCTGAAACTGGACTATGAGTTTATATTTCTTTTTTCCAAGAAACTGTTTTAGATGTTTTTGTATTTAATAAAGGCTGCAAACTGAACCACTTACATTTTAAATCAGAATTGCCCAGCTCTTCCAGTCCAAACCTAAAAATTAAACTATGTGTGGAAAACATCCTGTTTGCATTTACTCTCTGAGGGAATTTCTCATCCATTGTTTTTTGACTGTCTGTGAGGGGGCAAGTGAAGAATATACTTTTCTGTGGCAATATATATTAATATGGCACGCAAGGACTGGGTGGATTAAGGAAACAGTTTCACCATCAGGCAATACTGTTTTAGGCTGCTTTCAAGTATAGGCTCTATTTCACAAGTGACAGCAGTGGTAATTTCATTTACATTGCCCATTTCCCTCACAGATTTTGACAGCTTTATGTACTGGGAATTACTGTGCAATCACCACTGTGGCTCCCTCATGAACTGCTTGGTGACATCAACTGGAACCCAGATAAATGCCACTAGACACAATTATTTGTTTTGAAGTTATAACCTTATGCACACTTACATAGGAACCCCATTAATCTCAGTAGGACTTACTCCTGGAATAAACACACATAGAATTAGGCTGTCACCAGACCAGACCCTTTCTCGATCATTTATAAAATGGGCAGCATAGTAAACAATGCAACGTAATACAAAGCTTAAATGCACTTTTGATCTTTCCAATATGATGTCAGAGACAGGAATTTCCAGAGTTGCTCAAGTTGGAAGTGTATTGCTGTTTTATTTTATTTTAAGCTGCTGTGGGAGGCCTTAGGAGGATGAATGCCGGTGTAGCAATAAGTAAGTCAGTAACATGATGTTCCCGACTTATTAAGGCTGAGTTCCCCTATATTTGCCAATTATTCTTCCTTTAAGCAGTGGGCTTTAAAGCAGTGCACCATGCTAACAACTGGCCAAGAAGCGCAACACTTTTAAATGCACACATGAGCTTAAGGTCAGAAATGCAATAACGTCCTTCCCACATGACTGGAACCATTCACGACAGTCCCTTTCAGTGCAGCTAGGGAAAACATCAGTCATACAAGCATTTCTACTCATCCACTTTTACTTTCCATTTGAGGTGTAGCACATGGTCTGCAGAAGTTCAAGGTAGGAGAGAATTCTAGCCTCTCACCTTCAGGTGGTGCTACACACGTATTGCGTATTTAGAATGCAAGTAGGCCACACACAGACTGACACACTTGTCATTCATGTCCCAAGAGCTCTGGTTTTCATTTAGAACAAACCTGTCCACGCTTGTAGTCATGATCACTGCAGGGACGTGATAACGTAGTGGCAAAAAGTGCTTAAGGGCTCAAGACCCATTTTCATTAATATGTCAAAATGTTGTCCTTAAAACAGCTGCTTATCCATTGAAGGCAACAACTTCAGAGTATGAAGACTACAGCTGAAGTGCAGCATGGCCATTGAGTGTAATCTGACATTTGGCATGCTAACAACTCCAAATATGTAGAATAGCTGCAGCCTCCAGTTTACTTCCAGTGTGAGCCTCAGCAATGAATATATTACCTACACTTTGTCTAGAAGCTCTACAGTTCAATGGCTGGGATTTAGTTTTTCCAGAATTCATACTGTAAACAGCAGCAACAGTCCCCTTCAACCAGAGACTACCAACATTTCCCCCCTGTTAATGGGCTCTCTTCACTGAATGTTTGGTTTTCACAAGACTGTAGGTAGGGGTTGAGGAAAAATCCAGGTTTTCTCAATGACCACTAGTCACTTCCTCCTCCTCTGAAACTATTTTCAATGGAGACACGATAGATGTGGCCAGCCGCATGGTCCCCTTGTCCAGGCTGAGCTTTCACTGTTGATGAAAAGGTACCTCAGTTGTGGAAGGCCTCCCCCTTAATCTAGCCCTCCTTGTACATCATTGTTGATCAAACTCCTTCATAACTATACCAAATCAGAGTATTTCAACTCCCAACCCATATGATAAAGAACAGAATCTATGATCACTAAAAATTGTGAGTGGTGTGGATTCCTTATCTTAATTTGATCAGGGTTAGGGAATACATTATGGAGTATGTCAGCCTTTCAAACTCAATGGGAATTTCTCCTTTCTGCGTCATTTTCCTTGCTTAGAGTTCCAATAATCAGCAAGGGTGTTTTAAGTTAATTTGATTGAGGCAGCCTATTTCTCTGAATATTGAACAGCCTTTTCTAGACTGCCTGCAGGGCTTTGTGAATTACGCAGGACAGATTCTGATAATCTCAGCTTTCATTTAAAAAGAACACAAAACCAAATTTCTAGTCCTCCTCATTGAAAACCAAAATTTATAAAATTACTGTAATAGCATTCATCAATGACTCAGCAATTAAGGAATGTATGGGTGGGATTGTTTCAAGAGGGAGCCAGGACTACGGAAGTACAACTGGTGCCAACACTACCACCTTTTTAGTGCCAAGTCAAAACATTTTTACTAGGTCCAGGCATTTTAATTTAGGTATGCCTGTTAAGCTGTTCTAGTTTTAGCTGCTTTTCAATTACGTTATTATGTTGATGTTCCTTATTGTTTTATTATATATCCTAGTGTGACTAGGATTCTGGTCATTCTTGCTGGTTTCTGTTTTGTATGGCTTATTGGTTACGCTGGTATCCATATGGCTGAACAGGACTTTAGAAATATTTTAATAAATTAAACTTCTTTTACCTCCTTCTATCTCATACAAACAACTTCTGCAAAACCCCAGTGAAGCAAACAGAATAAATATGGGCCACGTAAATAGATCTGTGTCATTGATTCTCTTCCATTTTTTTTTATAAATATGATACTTTTCTATGACAATTACCTAATCTTCATACTGCCTGGTCAAAGACTGCAGGGTCAGCTTCTAACATCAAACCCAGTTAAGGAAAAGACACATTCAATACCATCTGAAAGGGCTGCAATTCAGCCATGCCTTAATTTACCGCAGTTTCTGCAACTGCACACTTCATGTACCTCTCATTTCCTCAGACATCTGTGTTAGAGTATTGTCTTGTTTCCAAGTCTAGAGAAGGGGGAAACAAACAACCAATGCTCAAATCTGCAATTATCTTTACAATTATGCTTTTAATGCATAGGTGAGAACTTTGTTTTAAACTAAATAGCATTAACAGTGTCTGTAGGAAGTCTACTGAGTTGTCAAGGGCTAGGTCCAAATTTGTTAACTTTGTCCCTGGGGTGAACCCCAATGAATGAACTCCAAATGGAAGTAACTGCGGCATATTCAAACATTTAAACTATGTTCATAACACAATCCGAGTCTGACCTGTGATCACAACCCCTTCTTTGTAAAGGATAAATAAAAAGAGGTACCAGGAGTGGAGGCCACCGGGCAAGGTCCTGTCCAGATGGAGTTGGAGCCACTGCCATTTTACCCCCTTTGTTGGTGCCCAAGGCAGCTAGAAAGCCACCACACACTACAGCAGTAAATCTGGATGAGGAACATCAAAAACAACAGCCAAAATCAGGCCAGGGGATGCGAGAACAAGCCGGGCTTTTAAAATGGGAAGAACAGATTGACATGGAGCTGACCCAGGGTAAATGCAAACACAAGCCTTGTGGTGAGTGAATAGAAATGATGCCAGGTTTCCTTTTGGTGCTGCTCAAGAGGAAATCTCCGGGTCTAAGACCATGGGTTTGTGTGAATGAGAAGTTCTATAGGAACACACTTGTCCCTCCAAATTCATGCTATATATCTTTTACTGAATGGAAACTGCAAAGCTCTGTTGGCAGCTGAAGGAAGCCAAGATAAGCCTCTGTTTGTAAAATACTCTGGGGAAGGGACAAGATGCACCCAGCACTCACATGCTCGCATATTCTTGAAGTGTTGCATCTAATGGAAGTTTCTGTTCTAAAAGGAATCATCAGACTCTAAAGGCATGCCCCCGACAGTCCGGCCCCTCCCACACCTAGAGAGTCTGAGAAGGCACCAAGGGACAGTTGGTGGTGTGGACGCTGGATGATACACATGGCCCTGGGTGTGGTGGGGAGGAAGAGTCTTTTGACGAATTAAGAGAGCTTCACATGTTGGTGCTCATCCGGGACTGGCTGTTTGCTGGAGTGAGTTCACCTTGGCTTCCTTCTCTTGGAGGAGACTGCAACAAGAGAAAAAAGACACCACAGGCCCAGTGAGCTGGACAGAGACCCTCTCACCCAACCCACAAGTTGCCATGGCAGCAGGCAAAGGGAGGAAAACCCAGGCCAGATTAATACCAACTACGGTCACCCAACCCTGTCGGAATAATCAGGGAAAGGAGGAGCATTTCCCTGCCTCAGAAGCAGGGGGTGGGAATCGGCAATTAAATAGCCCTCATTTTCTCCTTAGCAAAGAACACTGGCAGCCGAAGCCTAGCACATCTCTCACACTCTCATGAAGAATCAGGAAGCTGTTGCAGAACTGAATGCTTTGGGGCACTCAGTCAGCACATGGATGAGCGAGGTACACGTGCGTCCTCCTGCAGCAGCCTGCAGTTTCCTTGTGGACCTGCATTTTGGCTATGCTCATCTTGACCTTCAACGTTGCAGCTGCTCCAGGAATTGCTGGGTTTGTACTGAAGCAACCAGATACTTAACGCCCCCCGCCCCCCGAAACATCTACCTAACCTGCTCGTGGCCTGGAAATAATTATAGGCTAAGTAAAGCTATTCAGGTCATTAAGGTGAACAACTGGTGGTGGTGGCACCTAACAGCTTGGCCACAATGCTCTCACTGATATTTACCACAAGCCTTCTTCCCCCAGTACCCCCAGCTCATCAACTAATCTATTAAGTCGCAAACCCCTGCCCCAGATTCAGAGCCACTTTGCTGACCTTCACATGGATCTGATTGCGCAAGACAGCGGCTCTTAGGATCATAGCTTTGGCGCGACGCTGGAACTCCTTCCCCATCAGCAAGGACTTTTCAAAGGTGGTACTGCGCTGGTCAACATCCCGTGCATATAAAATCTACAAAGTAATTAGAAAGTTGCTGGAGAGACCCAGAAACATTTGAGCGGCTTATGGCATCATTTGGGACAGCAGCCATGCAAGCACCCGAGGTTCACCACAGGTGAACACAGCAGCAAAAGAATGGCTGGAAGACAGGACCCTGAGGAGGGCCTTTGTAAAACAGAATGTGAATATGGGACTCCAAACCTTTACATTCTAAAAAAAGGAAGTTTCCAGAGTTTGTGTAGGGAAATGAAATAGTGGGACCAATGCCTGCTGAAGGCTCAGAAGCCAAAAGGGAATTTGGACGGGGCTTCTGATGACAGGGAAGCGTAGCTTGTGCATTCTGCATAGCTCTTTCCCACAAACTTACAAACTCCAACCAACTGCTCCTCAGTGCCAAACCATTCCAATCCCTGCCAAACTATTCTAAACTTTATGGCAACTGGGCTTTCAATCAGAGTATTCAATCTAGGCCTGTCTGGTGCACAATGCAGGCTTTATTTTGATACAGCACTGGCTTCTTTTGATATGGCATTTAGATTTTAATATTGCCTTACAGCACTGCAGCAGCAGGAATGTGTGAAGCATTTCGCACTTTACCCCTAGTAAGCCGTTCGCTTTCAGCAGCAGCCAGAAACATTAGCTTGGGTGCGACTGATACTCACCTTGCTGTGAGAGTCTATTCTGGCATTAATCAGTCCCTCTAGGATTAGTTGGGTGAGCTCATCCTCCAGGGCTGCCACTGTGGTGTTGAATGCAGTGGCCATCTTGCGCATGTCTGCTGACACATACGGGCTGAAATACTAGGAATGAGAAAGAAGTGTAGAAAAAAGGAAAGTGTCCATTAATAACTCTTTGCACGGTGTTCACTGAAGGGCAGAAGGAGAGAATCCCACCACTTAAGCGGATGGCAGTTACCTGGATGAGAGCTCGATTTCGGATCTGGGTGTAAAGGGTTCTCACATGAGGCGCCAGGTACATATCCAGTAGCAGATTATCCTGTGCAGAATAAGGATTATCAGGAAGAATTCACACTGAACACTCTCCCCAGACCTTGACCCCATGCCCCCTGACACAGCAAGAGACAACAATCTGTGGAGTCAGCAAAATATCAGTACCAATGGAAGGTACACATTACATCTAGCTAGTTAAAATTACGAAGGCAGTGCCTCATTTTCTTTAGGCCTGCCTCATTTTCTCTAGTTGCTATAGCAATATTCCATCTCCCAGGAGAAGCTACAGAATATTTACGCTTACTCTGCTATTAACCCAGGAGAAGCTTAATCCAGCTAGCACTGAGAAGGGGGACGGTAAATCCTGCCACTCTCCTTTGGCAATTTCTGAACAAGCAACAGTCTCAATGGAACAGCCAAAGGGAGTTTTTGACAGGGAAACAAAGGGAAAGCAGAGAAGAAACTCATTAATAGGACTGAATTCACTATCAACATAATGTAATTTTAGACCAGCAAGTAAGCCGACATGCACAGAGCTTTCCCCTCCAGCAGCATTTATCCCCTTCCCTTCCTTTCTGCATTAATGCAGGCACGCGGTTTTAAATATTCCTCTTTTTTTATTTTTCAGTCTGAGTAGTTTGCAATGAGGCTGCTACTAGAGGAGGTGAACACACTGGCTCAGTTCGGAAGTAATGCCAAATCATGGGTTGCCATTATATGAAGAAGCTCAAATCAGGATTGTAAACCTAAATGTGGTCCTAATTTACAGGGAAGAGCAAACCATAATGTGCCATTATGGATGTAATGGGAAAGTACAGTTTGCCTCAAACCAGGAAGCAACTATTTAAGTGGAATGTGCAAACAGAGGATGGAGCACACGAATCCAGCACTTGCAATCTAGGCTCAGTCATGTGGCACCATTATGGTTTGGCATTACAACTGAAGTCACTCACTCAGTCCCTTCCTCACAGCTGCGTATTTTATGCTTCCACTCCAAGAGTACACTTGCCAGGCAGGAAAGGGCTATTAACCCTAGGGATGTCAGAGAAATCCACAGCAGAACCAATGAGTTTGGATGGTCATGAATCCGACCCATGGATTCTGCACCAGACTGGCTTTCCCCCTGTTGGGTGGATTCCGTGGCCTTGTGGACCATTTTTCTAACTTTCCCAAATTTTGCGCAAATTTTGTTGTAGAAAAATACACAAAAACTTACAGAACACCCAAAAATGTGCACTTGCCCCATAAGCTAAAGTGTGAAAATGCACATTTGGGAGAAATTTCCCCATATTTGCATGTCTGAATTTGTACGAATTCGGAAACTAAAAAAAAAAATCCGATTCCAGCAATGGGCGGACGACAGAACGAAAGGCGCCTTGACAATCGGTGAAACACAGATGGAACGGATTTTACACAACCTGTACGTCCCTAATTAAGCCAACCAATACAAATGCTGCTGCAGGCCCTTCTCAAAACACACAGGGAATGCTCAAATCCCCAAGACCTACCTTCATTTCATCCAGCATTTTGAGACACGAGGCATATTTGGATTCATAGAACTTGAAAATGATGTCACGGACCTGCGGTTCCAGCTCCAAGAAAAGTTTGAAGGAGCTGCAGATACAGCAGGAGTCAGAGTCTGAAGTCAGCTTTTTCCTAAACCCCCTTCAAATAGGCTAGGATTGCTCTCCCCTGCGAGCATGCCAGTGGACTGGACTGTCCATTTTTATGGTGACTGAGAACCCTTAGTGCCAACAGAGCCAATAGATTCTGCTGAATCTTGGCTGTGTGGGAAGGCATGTCAGGCCTGACTTGGGGCTGCGCAGTTCTATGAGTCTCTGTCGTGGCACTTTTTCTTTTCTTTTTTTAAAGAAAAGCAGCCACAGGAGACTGAAATTGGAAGCAGAAGACTAATGGCAACAGAGAGGCTGCTTAATCTCTTCCTTTCCTGCCATTTGTCTCTTCAAAGTCTCCACCCCCACCACACACACACACACACACACACACAGCCTGCAATGGAGATATAGGATACTAACAGAGCAAAGCACTCAAGGTCATACAAACCACTCACCTGCTGGAGATGACGTTACGCTGCAGTTCCTGACGGTCAAAGGTGGCCAGTGCACACAGGCCACCGTATACAGCCACATTGCTAGGAGAGAGCAGCTAGAAAGAGAGAGAAGAGGGAGCCTCTGAAAAGTAGCACTTCCAGCATAGCTACAGTTGTAGCCCAAAGGAGAGCTAGGTGGTGTGAGCCATTCTCCTGGTTCATATACCCAAGGAAAAGCTGGTCCTCAAGACACCCAAGAAAACCAAGGGAGGACACAGATGTTCCCTAAAACAGGGCCAACTTGGGACAGGCCACACCTGGGATCACATCTGCCATTCTCCCTCATTCCAACCCCACAACTTGCCATGTTCACATCTCTTCCTCACCCTTACCTCAGGGAAGTCACAGTGATCAAACGAAGCCAACAGGAAGCACTTTGCCGCCTGCTTGTATTTCCGGGCAGCTAGTTCAGCCAAGCCTAGGAACCAGACTTAGTTAGTCTTTTGTCCAGGACACTAAGGGCATGAGTTGGGAGAGACATAATGCTAGGGTCATACAGAAAACATGGGGAGTAGCTCCAGAACTATCCACAGTTCTAGGGAAGGGGGAACTAAAACTGCAGTGGCTACCCTTGGGTCTTGGCCCTGCATAACCCTGGGGTAGAAAATTGGAGAGGCGAGGAAGAAGGATGATTGTGCCTGTATAGTGCACTGCTTGCACACAGCAAGTTCAGACTAGCACAGGGGTAAATACTCTATCCACAAAGCAAGTTAATTGCTCACTCACCTGCAGCACATTTCAATTTGGTGAGGATTGCCTGTGTCTGGCTGTCACGTTCTCCTCTTTGCTGAAGGGGGGGGGGAGGCAGAGAATCAGCAAATGAGAAGCAGCTTCTTAGCTAATTCCTTCCCTTAAACATGCCTGAGGAAACACTTGTGCTGTGCAATCTCCTGGGCCCCCAGGATAGCCCAAGCTGCTCATCTGAACAGGCAGATGGGTTTGCTCAAGGCTCAAAAGAGGGAACAAGTGCACAACCCATCTCCAAGCAGAATGAGGAGGAAACCGGGTCTCTGCTCTATTTAACTAGGGGGACATCTGAACCCTGCCACTACCTTGAAATTCAGTATCAAGTAGTTTGTTCTCACAGTCCTCCTCCGAGGCAAAGAATTAACATCTGGAGGCACTGAGGTAGGTCAGACATGGAGAGTAGGGGGTGTTTGCCAGCGAAACGGTTTTCCCCTCCCACCTGCAGCCCCTCCATATGCCCCAAATCTGCTCCGGAGGGTGGGAGGACCCGCAGAAGCAGATTTGGGGGGTGCACGGGGGAGAAGAGCAAACAGAAGTCTGCTCACATGTCATAAGATTTAACCCTTTATAGTCTCAGGACATCAATTCAGGGCACCTGAGGACATACTGAGAGCCCATGTAGTTTAGCAGTTACTCGGGTTCAAATCCCCACTCAGCTGTGATGCTCACTGGATGACCTTGGACCAGTCACACTCTCTCAACCTAATCTACCTCACAGGACTGTTGTGACGCTAAAATGAGGGGAACCTTCTACGCTGTCCTGAGCTCCCTGGAAGAAGGCTGAGATCCATCTATAATAAACAAAACAAAATAAAAGGCACAGACCTAAACGTGTAGTAAAAAGCGTACTACCTCTGCAATTTCTGGTGTGGATTCTGCCTTGCTCACATAGCTCAGGACGTGGGACCAATTCTGAAGATAAACACTGACCTGCAAGGAAAGAAGCAGAAACACCTCAGCACTATAGCAGGAGTGAAGTAAGAGTAAAGGTGCCACCTGCAGGCCATTCTGTGCCTCTGTAACAGAGGCAGCTCTGAACAAGGAGATGTGTCCTGCGGGGTTGTCCTAGCCAGCAATTAACAGCTCGTTGGGACCCCTAGAAATTTTGTTGATGGATCATCAGGCTGTATGTTTTGCGGGCGGCAGCGGGAGAGAAAATGAGGAGTTTCATAATGTTGGTTATGTGTTGGAATAAAAACGTGTCTTGGTCAACAACAAAATTCCACTGGTGTCTGTCCTCATTTCCTCCTTGCCCCGCAAAAATGACCACTGACACATACTGCTCTTTACCTTGATAACATTGAGGCACATGTTAATAACATGCTTTGCACTGGTGCAGTAATCGCGGGCTCGTGAATAACATTTGAGGGCATTGCTGAGGTCCCCACAATCCAGATAGTGATCTCCCAGGTCATCATGGCCTCTCCTAGAAAGAAGGGACAGGGTGGTGGCAAAATGAATGAATAAATAAACATGCCAAAGCCCAAAACAAAACCATTGCCCAACCCTCATCCAACAAGTCCAGCTGCTGGATAACATGCTTTGGTGAAAGTATGTTCTTGTTCTGGGCTCACAGATACTCAGAAGACAGACATTTCCATAGATTTTGGCAAGCTGCAGAACGAGGATGCAGCACCTATTTCCAGAGATTCCGCACTCTCTTTTGTTGAGCAGATTTAGAAAGGTTTCTCCCAATGCTCTCTTGCTACAAAGCCCTCTGTCCTTTGCTCCCAAAGGAGATCCATCACTCCTTCCACACATTCACTTTGTTGCAAAATATTCACAAGCCCACCACAATAATAATGTAACGCAGCTTCTATAGAAATGATCAGAGTAGAAGGAATTTATACAACTCGCTGAAAGAGCACAATTCATTTGAGTTGCAAGATCTGGGTTTGGGGAGTGAGGGGGAAACAATCCAGACAAACATTTGACATCCGCAAGGTGGATTCTGGAATGGTTCTGTGGGTGCAGACATGTGGAAATCTTTTTGCCTGAATAGGCTGCCTGTGCAAAATTTCCACATAGAAGAGTCCATGAGCTGAAGCTGGATTTCTCAACAGGTGTACTGCATGGTACATTCTACCACTGAACGGTGTGAATGATGCATCCCAGCAAAAGTGGGGGTTTTTTAAGTGTGTGCAAACCCACACAATAATTTCAGGAGGCACCTTGCAAATGCACAATGTTATTCTGAAATAGACTTTAACATTTGTTATTGTTGAATCTGGACATTTTTGTTGCAGCTGATCTCACTGCACATCACCTGATGCTTTCCTTGATTGAATTCCCTTTATAGTTCTTTAGATCTGTGTCGAGCTTTTCCAGCTTGAGAAGAGCTTTTTTGCGTGTCGCTTCAACCCATGCTGTGTCTAGAGGAGGGGGCTCCATCCCTCCATCTGGGACAGCATCAGGTGTGTTTTGTAATTCTCTGAAAAGAAAGCAGTAGACAGACAGCAAGTGTGTGTGAGTAACACATAATCAACTGATATCTATAGCAGTAAGTTTTAAGAATGGAAGAGGACAGTGTGTAATCCTGCTGGTTTCAGAAGATGTTGATCTTCTGGTCAATGAAAATACTTTCGATTCAAAAAAGTAAAAAAGAGCCGATTAATACAATTCCATAAACACACGGTCCTGTTACTAAAGAAACAGGGGAGGCCCATCACATTTATAACCTGATGGCTTAATGACAAGGTAGGAAGATATACTAGAGGTGTAGTATAGCAGCAACTGCACCACATTACGCTTATTATTATCAAATGGCATAGGTCACGTGGACACAATAAAAGGCAAGGCAACAGAAGTTACATAGTGTAATCCTTGCATGTCTACTCAGAAATAAATTCCACTGAGTATAACGGGACTGACTCCAAGATAAGTATATATAGGGTTGTGGCCACAGTAACTGATGAGTACATAGTAGAGCAACTGGAGGAGGAGGAGGAGGAGTGGGGAGTGGGACCACCTTGCTTCATCACTAATTTCAGCTAAGGAACAGCAGTATGTATGTGATGTAAGGATGATATCCCAAGATGATAATGGAAGAACCAGGAAGATTAGAAGCTGACTGGAGTGTTATAACTACACTAAGTTCAACTTTTGGCTGAATTGCTCCTCCTCCACCCCACTTTTTTTTCACAGACATTTTCAACTATGGACAGTGTCAGAAAAAAAGAAAACAAAAAGAAAGCTCCCTCTTTTGTTTAGATGGGGTGCACGTATTGATTTGCAAGACATTAAGGAAGGCTAACAACTGAAATTATAGGCAGATGCAGTTCAAGAGGACTACGTTCTATGCAGAGTCACTTGGGCCGTATGGAGGCTCCCACAAACCAGAGGTTTCCTTTTCAGTGTTATGCCCTCTGAGCCCCTTATCCATCTTAGTACCTGGTGGCTTCAGTCAATTTCCGGTGAATTTCTTCATAAACATCAACATTGAATGTTCTTTGGACAAATGAGAGGGCCATCTTGAGGGCTTCCACTCGCAGCTGTGGGCAGTGGTCAGCAATGAACTGCAGCCGCTCGATCCTCATCAGGCCGCTGTAACTTGCTGCATACTGCTCCAGATCCTGAATGCCCCAGCGGAGAGAGATGTCACTTACAGTGGAGTGGAGTGCCCTAAATATCAAGCTGCTTCTGCTTGCAGTTAAGTCCAATGACAAGAGAAGAAATATACAGTTCCCAGGGGGGATGTCTGCTCTTTCGTTCCTGCCTCTTACAATAGGTAGGAACCATTCCTAATGGATTCTGCCATTTTATGACTATGACCTAAGTTTTTAAATCTTATTTTTGTCATTTAATCTGCAGGGCAGGGAACTGTGCACAAACAAGCGACTTAATTTGCAGTTCCCAGATTAATATACTAACTGGAATACAGTTATCCCTCAGGCCTAGCTTTTCCATTTTTTGTGATGCAGTTCCAGGCTCAAACGTTGTGTACAAAACTCAATATATTAGGGAAAGATGCATACAAGATCCGTATGTTAGAGAAAGTTGCATACCCCCAAACTGTGCATTTTCATGTGGTTTAAAAAAACAATCTGCAGAGCGATGCCGAAACTGGACGGAATGGCCTTATGATCAAATACATGCAAAACTGACAGAGATGGGATATAGACTGACCAACTCTTCTCTTTCTCTGCAAATTCATGTATTGGTTGACATGATACTATTTCATCCAAAAAAAGAAAAAGTAACAACTGTGACCAATTTGGCACAAGTTTATATTCAGGTTCAAGTGGTTCCCCCTTACTAACAGATACAGAGTAGACCTCCTCAGTACTGGGAATTTGTGCCTGTCTTGGCCTTGGAAACAAGAGGATCCGCAAGGGAAAATCATATCATAATGATATCCTCAAGGATAGAGGCTTAGAAAAAGCAAGAATTTGGGTATACAGGTACCATGGGGATGCACTGTTTCACAATAGGGCGGACTGTGCATGAAATTCATGTACAAACACTGGTCATCAGCCAGCTCCGTGGGGTGCTGCAATAACAAGAGTTGGAGCCAATGGTGAAAAGGTCATTTATTCTCCTTTCACCCCTCATTCTGTGCAGAACCTGCTGCACAGCTGTTTTGTTTCAAGATCAACTGAGGAAAGGACAGATAAGCATCCATATGTTCTGAGAGCAGGACAGGAGAGGGTCAGGAGTTAGAAAATGGGGTGGCACTAAACCCGCTACATACACAAGCCGCCTTGTGGACCTTGGTAGAAAGGCAGGACATTTCTAATAAGTAATTAACTAAGGGCACAATCCTTGCATGCTTAGACATGAACATGACCCACAACTCTGAGCATTCCACTGCCAGCACGGCTTTCTAGCACAGGACTAAATGGCCTCTTCAGAACTGTTAAAGTATCAACTGGTATAGTGTACTGGCTAGGACTCCAGAAGTCCTCAGTTCAAATCTTACCTCTGCCATGAACTCACAAGGTAGCCTTAAGTAAGTCATCATCTCTCAACCTCAACTCTCTCATCTGCAATATGATAATACTGACCAGTGTGGTACAGCGATTAGAGTGTTAGAGCGGAACTCAGGAGACTCAAGTTCCAGTCCCACTTGGCCATGAAGCTCACTGGGTGACTTACTGACTAACCTCAGCCTGACCTACTTCACAAGGTTGTTGTGAGAAAAAAATGGAGCGGAGGAGGATCATGTATGCTGCCTTGAGCTTCTTGGAGAAAAGGCAGGATATAAATGTAACAAATAGATAAATAACCATAATAAGATAATGTGAAGCACTTGGAACATTCAAAAGCACTGCCTAAATGTGTTACTTTAAAAAACAGCAAGAGAAGGGTGTAATTCAAATGCTGGTGGCTATAAAGAGAAGAAAAAATGTGGGCTGCTTCTAATAAGTAGTCTGGGAAGGGTTTCTGGTAGTTGGAATCCAATTTTGTCCAGCCCCCATATGCCACATTCTCTGGAAATACCAACATTTCCCCAATATCTCATGTAGTCCCCTTGCTGCACTACCTGAACTCATTTTTACAGCCTAGATAGGCAAGGCAGAAATCTGGCAAGCAATGCATAATACACAGATAAACATGTGGTTGGCAAAAGCGGCAAATAAAATAATACATAATACGTAATGTTTGCTTGATGACAGATGCAGAATCTATGTTTTCAGCAGGTAATTCTGAACAGCCCAGCTTTGGTTGCCATTGCTGCCCTCTAGCACGTACCAGAGTCGGGTTCTCCACCACATAGTTGATATCAGGTGCATTTTGCTGATCTTCTTGCGGGTCTACATCAATCTGCATGGGCTCCACCGCACCCTGAAACAACAGTGTTAGTGTGAAACAGAAGCTAGAAGGCTCCTTCCCAGCCCCATGGGAAAGAGGTTCTCATGCATCAGCAGATACAACATGGCTAGAAATGGAAGCATGGGCCTTTCACATCTATTACTGGATGTAGACTTGCAAGGAATACAGCTCCCACGTCACATCCTTCATTCACTCCATAGATTGCCCTGCTTTGAACAGCTTTTCATGGTGGAAAGCACAGACGTTTGGATGGTTTTCCAAACAGCAGAAATCACAGAAACAAAAGGAAGATCCAAAGACAAGCACGGTTACACCTTATCATTCAAAATTCATCTATTTCTACAAAGTCCTGACATAATGACATGTTCATTTTCAAGGATCAAGGTCAATGGAACAGGTTGACGTTTGGGATAAAAGTAAATGGGATTTAGCAAAACAAAAAAGGGGGTACCTCTCTTGCTTCACAGTTCATTCACCCAGGTTTATACTTAGGTGTTTATAAAGCCCACCCCATCCTGAAGGCCCGGAGCAGGTATCAATATACTAAAAAATGTAGAATGGCTCTTAAAATTAAATTAACGGTCAGTAAAATTCAATAAAATAGCTGAAAAGAATATTAAATCCACTAATCACCACCACCACCACCCACCCCCAATGTGCAAATGTCGACTCTCAAAAGCCAGCCCAAGAAAGATGTTTTGGTTTACCGAATCAGGTGTTCTCCAATTCTGCAGAACCACAAACCCCGCACAATACATGCTCTTGTTTGCCAATCAATGAGTGTGGAAGCAACATTGATCAAACTTAAAAGACCCTCGGCTGTAAATGGTGTCATTCTGCAGATGCAAGTAGTTCTGTCAACAGAACTGGGAGGCAGGGCAATTCCCCCTCCCAGCCTTGCGCTCTCAAAATCTGGTCCAGAGGCCTGGGAAACCCTCCAGAGCAGACCTTTGGGCAGTGTGGAGGGCTGTATGGGGAAGGACAAAGGGAGAACGTCCTGCTGCAGTGGCAGACATCCACTAGGCAATGTTGGATTTAAGCCATAATGGGGCACAGGCAGTTTCTTAAGTATATTTGGCACCAAGGTGTTTGGAGATTTTTATGTCAAAATCAAATATATGTACATCTCTACAGTACCACCACTGACATGGCTGAAGAAGTCAGTGATATATCTTAAGACATTATGCGCAAGTGAATCTTCATAGAGTGACTTAGGGAAATACATGTCTTTTGCTGCCAAAATTTGTCATCCTGATCAAAGCCAAATGTAGGGGCAGGTGATCCATGTGCTGGGCCTGGCAAGACAGGATGGGTGAGTATCCCCCACCCCATCATGGACCATCTACTCAATGACTCACTTAACAACTGGAACAAACAATACTAAGTTCATGTGGCATGAATAAACATGGATTCACAGTTCCTAGCCTGCATATTTATCATCTTATATGACAGGGATAAATCATGTGTGCAAATCATGCATCCAAGTCATGAAATGGGCTGCAATGCAATATGATGGTGGCATTCAGAAGTTGAACAAATGGTGCTCCTTGCCTGGGTGTAATTTGGTGTAGGACTGGCCCTGATGCTACTTAGAACAGAAGTCTCAAATGTCATCTCTTGTCTTGTGTTTGGCAAAACCTTGATCTAAAGCAGCCCTCCCCAATCTGGCACCCTCCAGGTGAGTTGGACTACAACTCCCAGCATCCCCCAGCCAGCTGTGTATATAATGAAGCCCTGACAGGATTTTTTTAAATGAAAAGCAGCTTTGGGAGGAGAAGGGGTGCTTAAGTCTTTAGCTTCTGGTCATTCCCACCCCACCCTCCATAAAACTGCCTTCCCTCCCCAGCTGCTTTTCTCCCTTTAGGGTTCTAAATACATAACTCCCCTTGTAGACACAAATCTGGAAGTGTGCAGGGGGGAAAGGCAGCTGGGGCGAAAGCAACTCACAGCAAAAAGAGAAAGATGGACATGAAAGAGTTCAGTACCCCAGCCTCTCCTCTGTTCAAAATTGCAAGCTTCCAAGACTGCTTTTCATTTAAAATACACATATACACAGCTTAATTACATGCATTATGTGTAACATGTAGTTTGTACCCATGTATGCACCCTAGTACATAACTCAGAATCCTCTGCAACACACAGAAGTTCTGTGGCAGCTGTTTTGATGCAGAAAGGGTGCCCTGAAAGAAGAAAGGCTGAAACCCCCTGGTCCAAAGAAAGATCAATCATTTTACACCCTATCACAAAACCTAGATATGTATATGGGTAAAATAATGCTGCTAAATCTGAAATGTTTCTCCATCTCAACTTAATATTTTTAACCTTCTGGCATAAGGCTTATAGTTTCAGAGGAAACTAAGGAGGCAGGGAATTATCTACTAGAGCAGGGATAGGGAATGTGTTGTTGGATGGCAACATCCATTACCCCGAGTCAGCATAACCAACGGTAAGGGATGATGGAAGCTGCAGTCCAATACATACTCCCCATCCCTGCGCTAGAATTTTCAGATGCTAGAAGTTGTCTGGTTACGAGTAAATGCCTGAACCATTCCTAGGTTCACAGCTCTCTCCATAGCTCCCAGATCCTTGTCATTTTTTTCCATTGACCCCATGCCAAATATGGACTGGGAAGGAAAGAGACAAGTTGACTTCTACAAATTTGCCCAATTTTGCATGTTAAAAGTTGCAGAATGGATACGAACATATGACATTACCTTAACAATGTCAGACAATTGGTTCATCTATCCCAGTACTGAAGGGGTGTGTAACCTGTGGCCCTCAGGACTACAACTTCCATCATCATCCCTGACCACTGGCTGGGGTTGACGGGGTTGGAGTCCAAGAACATCTGGATGGCACAGGTTCCCCACTCCTGGTCTACTCTGACTAGTATTAGTTCTCCATGGTTTCAGAGCCAGGCCTGCTGCCTAAGATCTTTCACCTGGAGAACCCAGGGCCTGAACCCAGGACCTTCTGCATTCAAAACACATGCCTTACTACTGACATGCCTTTCATGGAAATTTGGGAGCCTCTGGACAAAGAATTTAAGGAGAATTTAACATAGAATTAAAAAACCCTTATAATGAACAAGACTGATGTTGGAACTCAAATACAAAACAGATTACTCATCTGAAGGACTGCTTGTTCCCATTTGAACCAGCCTGATTGTTTAGGTCTTGAATGGAAGCCCATTTCTGGGTGCCTCCACTTTCTGAGTTGAGGTGGGTGGGTGGCTTCCTTCTAGGGAGAGGGCCTTCTCCGTGGTGGCACCTCATTTTCCAACCCTTTCCCCATGACCATTCACTCATGCTGCCTTTAGATGCCAAGTAGAATTCTTGTTGTTTTCTTGGCTTTAATGTGACCGATTGATCCTGCTGCTGTTTTAATTAATCTGTTGATGGCTTTGCTTTATTATATTTTATTATTTATTACAATTTAATCCCACTCCCTGGTCTACCAACCCACCTATCTGCTCATAGGCAGCAGGCCACAGGTATATTAACTAGGTGCTCAAGAACACGATGCAAAATCCCTTGTCATTTGAAAGAGATGTATCCATTTTAGAGAAAGGAACTGTTTTAAACAAATATGCCTTAATGCCGGTAAAACTCAAGTCATTCTCACGCAGGCATCCTTGAGTGCTTTCTCCTTTGAGATACCTCATAGAGCAGGGTGCAGGCTGATAAGCAGGCACTCAGGCTGAAGTCTCCAGATGTACCTGGGAGGAAGAGGTCTGACCTACTGCTGCAGGGGGCGTTGTATAGATCTGTCACTGACGAGGAAGCTGAGCTCGGAACTGAACTATCCCTCATCCTGTCCTGACTTTCTGTACGCCCTCGCCCTGACACAGAGCTCGGCGGCTGCTAAAGGAAAGAAAGGAAATTAATGCTTCTGCAGTCTGAAGTTAAATCTGCATTTAAGTTCTAATCTTCAACTTTAAAAGGCCAGCTTCGGGGGGAGGGGGGATAGTAAAAAATGCTACATGCTAGCAGAGATACACATATATTTCTGCTGAAGATTCATAATAAAATACATTTTAGAGAATGCCCTATAGCAGAGATGGGGAACCTCCAGCCCACAGAGGTTCCCCATCCAGCCCACAGAAGCTTGAGCCCAATGAGAGGGCAAGTGGGGATGATACATGCCATATGAAGCCAAGAACTTGGCCAACACTGCTCCTCCCAGTGGTGGCCAACTTCCTTTCATTGGGCTGAGAGAGGGCCCGAGAAATTAAAAATGCGTAGAGGGATGACATAAGTACATATGGCCACGCCCACCAGCATCATCCAACCCACGGAAGGCCCAGTGGGTAGCAATTTGGCTTTGCACCAAAAATCTGTTCCACAGCCATGCCCTATAGGATCAAGTATGTTGTAGTCACAGCATTGGCCCTTATGCAAATCCTATCCTAAATGAAGACCCACATGTAGTTAAATTAGAAAAGGAAAAGTGCGACTCATGAGCTGCAGCTTGGGACACAGGTTCTTGAGTACTAACCTACTTACTTATTTCTCTTTAAGGTGCTTTGTCACTGCTACAGCAGCCAGACCTCTCAGAACAAGAGAACATACTATATTTCAGACATGTTGTCTCTGTTGATTTTGATCTTGCCACTCTTTGGAGGCCAATGCACAATTAGGGAGGCACACCCCAAACAGCCAGTTTACTTTAAAACACACACACACCAGCAGCATTATCTCATTATTCCAACTTTCTAGTGGTAGTACTTATTTTCTCATTATGTGAGTTTGCTGGTAAATACAAGATCTGTAACCAAGACTAGGGGAGCATTTCATAGTCAGGAGATGAAACAGGTTTCCGCTATTCAAGTAATTATATTACAGCACCCTTTGAGCCATCAAAATCGTAGATCAGGATGTGGGGAAGCAATGTGGGGACAGACCATTCAATGAAACACATTTTCCCAAATTATGTTATAATCCTAGTGTACAATTGATAGGGAAGAGGATGGGGAATATTTCTTCATCTTAGAAGTTTACACTGAAAGATCTTACGAAGCATCCAATCTAAGCACACCTACTCCGTTCCAAGGACTACGTGTTTTTAATCTTTTAAATCTCATGACACGGTGCGGCTTCCACCCGCATAATAGAAAACCAGAAGCGGCTACTTTCCCCAATCAGATATTCCAGGGTACGCCGCAGCACTGGTGCCCTCGGAGGTCCCTCTAGCGGTTCCTACAAAAGGGGGACGGGGCAGGGGACGCACAGCCAAATGCATGTGACTGCAGGGCAGGCTGAGGGGCCTCTTCGCTTGGCCGTAGCCGCAGGCGCCCTAATCCAGACAACGGGCCTAAGTCTGCGTCCGAGCCGGCCCGTTCGTGCTGCTCATCCCCTTTCGACCCTTCCTCAAGGATTCAGCCTGGGCTGGCCACCCAGGGAATGACACGCGCGCTCTTCTGCCGGAGGAGCGCGACCCTCGGCCGTCACCAAGCAGGAGCCTTCCCACCCGCCACGCGCGCTACCCAACTGGCCATACAGGCACGCGCCGCTTGAAGAAACCCCAGAGCGCCCCCCGAAACTTCCTCGATACCTGTAAATTAAAGACTTGAACGGGTAGCGGCATAATGACCCTCGCGCCGTACACTTCCGGGTCACTTCCTTCCCCCTCCTCCCACTTCCACTTCCGGGTCACTCTCCGCAACCGGGTCACCTCCGTTCTACAGGTGAAGCCCTTAAAGGGGCCACGACACCTTCTCTTCTCCTCCTCCTCCCCGCGTGCCCCCTCCAATTTGGGTTGATGATGCCTCCGAAGCCTGAGCTGAGCAGCTGGTTAGACGAGCAAAGCGACGGCTAGAACTTCCGCCGCCTCCAAAATCTCCTTGGAGACGCTGAGCGCAGGCAGGAGGCGAGAGGAGGGCCAGAATTTCCGCGGCGTTCTCCTGACGCGGGCAGGGGGATGCCAGGTGTGTGTGTCCTTGTTGTCAGGGCGACAAGGAGGGGTGCGGAAGAGCAGGTGTTCCCATGGCAACCGGCCTGTTGTTGTTTGTTGTTGTTTGTTGTTGTTTATCCGGGCAGTCGCTTCCGACTCTTCGTGACTTCATGGACCAGCCCCCGCCAGAGCTTCCTGTCGGCCGTCGCCACCCCCGGCTCCCCCAGGGTCGAGTCCGGGGAGCCTAAAAGAGCTGCAAGGGCTCTTGCTGCGGGGGCTTTCAGACGTCATTCCTGGTTCGTCGCATCTTCAGAATGGCACTTGGGTGAAGCTACCCCAGGGAAAAAGCAAGACCGATACTAGTCTTTCAGAAATTGTTAGCTCACCTCAACTTTAAACTCATCCATTGCCCGACATTATGAATGGCCTAACGATAAACTTGAGGCTGCAATCCTGTGTGTGCTTACCTGAAAGCTTTTTGAACTCGGTGAGACTTACTTCTGAGTAGATTGTCCTGTGAGTCAATCTACATGTGGTAGAAACTACCAGCACGACAGCAAGACGTTTTGACTTACTTGGGCTTGGATAAGCACTTTTTTGTTTGTGTGTGTGCTTTAGGGTGCAATCCTATGCATGTTTAGATTGAAAAATAGCATGGCTGGTTGGGGAATGCTGGGAGTTGTAGGGCTTTGTTCTGTGTAAGCATGCATAGGATTGCACCCTTAGCTGCATTTTCTTTTATTTCACCTTGATTCATAAAGATTGTTAATGCATAATTCTTGCTTATAATGTACATAAAACTCTAAAGTGATTCTAATGTTATGATATTATAACAATGTCCTTTTTTTTAAACAGCAGAACTTCTGCATATTGAGCCTGACTTGTGTGCAGGCCACACCCGCTGAAGAGGGATGCAAATGTGGGATGCTGACAATGCGCATTGACAAGAAGCAGCTCTACCTTAATAGCATAGCAGATGCTTTGCATGCAGGCATTTCTAGGTTCAGTCTCCAGCCAAAGGATCAGATAACAGGTGACTGGAAAGACTTTGGAGAGCTGCTGCCCATCAGAATAACACTAGACCAGATAGAACAATGGTCTGACTGTGTAAAGCAGCTTCATATGTTCATAAGGAGCAAAACTGTGTGTGCAAAGAGCTACCTCCTTACTGATTTTTAAGCCAGCTTGATTTTTGCCTCATGCCATCTTTAAACATATAGTCTCAATATTAGTTAATATACCATTTTAATTTTGCTTTTTTTAAAGCAAATTGACACTTACAGTGGCTTGAGGTTTCTTTTTTGTCTCCCATGGAACAGGTGCCAACTCCTGTGTTTTATTATTAGGATGACAACCCCAGAGGTCAAAAATTGAAAGCTTTCATTCTCTATGCTGTTTGAGTCCCATAAAGATGGTGCTGTATGGCTGGAAAATTCTTAGGACTTGACTACTAGACACAAGATTGAACAACTTCATGATCAGCCTCAGAGGCTTCATTGTCACCTGGGAACAATGTCACAACTTTACAATATGGCAAAGGCCCTTGGGGCTGAAGAATGAGCTTTTCTTGCATTAGGGTTAGTAAGTTCTGCTTCCTGCTCTCAGTTATCATTTGCGCAGTTCTCCTTTTGCTAATCCCCAAATTCCAGACCAGCTGGAGATCTAAAAGTTATCCACAGCCACGACCACCACTTGTTTTTAATGGTTCCAGCAAGAGTGATACCCCACTACAGCAGGTGGAGTCCAGCTCAATTGATCATTTGGATGATGAAACTAACAATATAGTGCCCTTGGTGAAAGAGGAACTGGTAGAAAAATGGAGTCATTATATCATAGATACTAGGAGATCCAGCCTGAAAGCTAATGAAAAGATGAATGGGAGGCCAAGCAATCCATTGTACAATGTGATGAAAGACCATGTGGAACTTGCTGAAGTCACTACAAAGGAAAAGCTGGAGTTGAAGGATCTCTTTGTTGCTGTGAAAACAACAAGGAAGTACCATAAAACAAGGCTAAACTTGCTCTTCCAGACGTGGATTTCTCAGGCCAAGGGACAGGTGAGAGCGTTTTCCCCAGAAGCTAAAATATGGAGGAGGCAATCCTATGTCCCCTAGATAGCATCTGGGGGACATAGGATTTTTTGATTTCCTGGCTCTGAGCTTCTAACAGGGCTCGGAGACAGGAAACTGCACTCCCCACCCCCTCCCCCTCATAGCCAGTGCGGAGAGAACCACTCTGGCTGCTTCTCTGCACTCGTAAAACAGAGCATGGAGCTCGGGAGAAGGGGGTGTTCCCAGGGGAGGGGAGGAGACTGGGGCAGCATTTCTATGATCTTTCCTGTGGCTGCCCCAACCTCCTTCCCCTCCCCAAAGCCTCCCCCTCCCCAAAGCCTCTCCTAGACAAGCAAAATCAGCCATCGAGCTAAAATGCAGAGAGGCAGGCATGAGGCACCTCCCTCTAAGCATAAGATACTTGTAAGCCCCTGAGTTCAGGGGTTTACAAGAACCCAGGGTGCAACCCATAGGATTGTGCCCTAATTTGCTTTTCAGTGAATTTATTTTTTCAGCTGTATTCTTTTACCATGATAGCTTTGGACATTACTAAAGAGGCACAGAAATCATATGTGATTTGCATGGTCTAATGTCCATGTGTCGTTGTAATGCCCAAATTTAATTTTTCATATCTGCTTCCTCTTGGAAGGGGGTTGGGGGGAAGCTGCACAGTGATATGTGATTGCAATTTGCCCGCATAGCATGTGTTGGTACAACGCATTTGTGCAATTTTCTTGTATGTCTGTTTTGTTGCTTAGAGTTCCATTCCATGACATTTAGAAACCTACACCGAATGGCAGAAAACTCTGCATTTGACAGCACTAATGCAGAAGAATATTGTATTCAAGCTTCATATAAGAGGCATTATGAACTTCCAACAAAACTTTATTAGGAATGAGAGTTATTTTTTTAAAAAAAACTAAGAACGGGGCAGGGTTGGGGGAGAAATGCACAAGCATGGTACAGCAGTCTTAAGGATGTCATATCAGATATTTTCTGGCATCACCACCCTTCCCATGACGTTAACTTCACATGACTTGTCAGGAAAGGGCTTCCGATGTTCTAGAATCCTTCATGTTGCTTCATCTTGGAAATATTGGTGAACTCTCTATAGAGAGCAGCAGTAGAGCCTACAGGGAGTGTCTTTGGCAAAGGGAGAAGAAATGGATACCTTTGATCAGGGTTTAAGGTTCTAGAGGACCCTAGACTACTTATTTTACTTTTCACATTATTATCAGTCACTTTTTACTTCAGCTAACATAATACAATCTTTGCATTTCATGAATTTGGAACTGCATACATTTCTTTTGGAGCTGCACATTTTGTGTCTGGTTGTACTATTTAATTATTTAATTATTTATTTATTTTGAAGCCTTGATGGTGTCAAAGGACAAGTCTACCATTTCTAGTAAATCTGGTGACTGAGCAGTGAGTGACACGGCCTGGGTTCCAAGTCTTCTTGAGACATTTGTATACCAGGTCTACCCCTGTTTTTTTCTCAGTGGATAGACCTCCGGTCCACTCAACATTTTGAAATCTCAATTCTTTCTTTGGCTCCCTTCACCCCAGTAATGGCCTTTGGGTGTATTTAATACGGGCGGTGGCATCTGCTCAGCCTGCAGTCCACCCCTAGGCTCTGTGGGTACCTTCACAATAGGGTTCTTTATTACTATAATACATGGAAAAAATACTAATTAATGAGGAACCACATGGCACCCTGCCTCAGCTCCGAGACCTGCACTAAGAGACAGAGGAGAGGCTCCACCCAGGCCTCCAGAAGGAAAGAGAAACTAGAACTTGCAGTTTCTCTTAAAGCTATATATGCATATACATACATCGCAACCACCTCTATCCCTTCATAACTTGCACTGCTGCTGTAATCAACTCTCCAAATGTATTTTCTGGGCTACTTTGCTGGGCTTGTGTAACCCACAGTCTCTCAGCCATATCCCTGCCTCCTGCTATACAGATATAATAATGATGGACTTTATATAATGTTGTTAGGGTACGTTTTTACTAAATGCTGAGTTACACAGATAATGAATTCCTGTCTTTGATTCTACCTTTTTGTTTTTGGGTAGACATATTACTGTCCAATCACAGCTATACTACAATCCTGGGTTTCTGATTTTTTTTTAATGACTCTGCAATCACTTCCCACCAGGGGAAACCTTCCTTCCTGCCCCCCAAAAGGCTTAAGAATCAACCAGCAAGTTCTTTTTCCAGATAGTATGTGTGTCAGTTGTTGCTATGACTTCAATCATTGGCTAAAAATTCTGAAAGGTAGGAGCAGGCTAGTTTCTCACAAAATAGATGGACAGAATAGTGGCTGCCTATTTTGCCTTGTATCTTGGGTTCTACTTAGTTTCTTTTTTTTAATAATAGCTGGAAATCTGAGGATTATGCCTTATCTGGGGGGTGGGGGGACACTTTCCCTCCCCCTGTGGCCACCCATGTCCCTGCAATTAGGTGTGTAAGTGTGCAGTCCTATCAGTTGTACCCTCGATGATTGTAAGCCCCCGAACTTGGAGGCTTACGATCATCCTATGCAGAGCAGGAGGAGAGATGGAGGCAATCTCCACTTCCCTGTCCTCCTACACTGCATTTTTTGCTAGATGGGCTTTTTTGCCCTTTTCCCCATCTAGCAGGGGCACTTTGGAGGGGGAGGGAAGGAGGCTGGGGAGGCCTCAGGATAGCTCATATCCTGGCCTCTCTCCTCCCCTCCCTGCCCACTGAAACGCCTCCTTTTCACCCTCTCCAAAGTTGCTTTTCTGACCCTCAAGAGCAATTGGCGCAGTTGTTTCCACGACAGCTGTGAGGGAGCAGGGGAGGAGGGTCGGATCTCTGGGGACTGTTTCCGACCTAAGAGAAGGGACTCCGAACAAACCTGTGGTTCCTGGGATGCTGTCTAGGGGCCATAGGATTGCCCCCTAAGCTCTCTTTGCACAGAGTCCTTGTCTCCTCCCTCCATTATGACTCCATGCAGAGTTTTTGGACTCGATGCTCTCTAGAATGGGGAGAGTAAGTTCTCAACAAAGAACATGTGACGGTGGTCATGGGGCCGGGCAGATTAGTCCCACTCCTCGCTGCTTATGCTTCTGATGGCCACACCACCTGCACATTCAGTATGCACAAGAAGGGGCTCTACCCATGTACTGCTGTATGCACATAGGAGCTCCTCCATATGAGGGAGGATTCTGATTGAGTGAAGATTCCCCCTTGCGTGGAGGATCTCTATGCCTGTATGTTGGCAAACAAGAAATTCTTGGGGAACATGAAATCTTTGACCTTCGTTTTGGTGAGATTTTTGCTGGGTTGAGAAGAGGACAAACATGGGGGTGCTGTTTGTACAAGATTAGCATGTTTGGCACTCTATACCAAATAACAGAGCAGGCCAATACTATTTAAACCAACACACAGGGAAGAGACACTAGCCCTTCTTTTGCTCGAGGCAGCTGGAAACCCGTAGAATGTTCTCCTTTTCAGCGTTCTGCCTGAAACCAACATTAGTTTTCCTCTGAAACTTTCAGGAAGTGGAGTAGATTTTTGTTTTTTGCATGTTTCCCACAGGCATTTATATTTACAGACTGGGAAGATCGGGAGCTACGTCTCAGAGCAGGTGAGCTGCTTCCCATATTTCTTGAAGTTCTAATAGGTTTGTATATCAGTAGTGAGACATGTTAAAGTCGCTGTCTTCGTAGGGGAGGGCCATAGCTCAATGGTAGAGCACATGCTTTGCATGCAGAAGGTCCCAAGTTTAATCCTGGCATCTCCAGTGTGGAAAAAAAGGTAGGGAGGGGATGATCAGGTAGCAGGTGATGTGAAAGACCTCTGCTTCATACTCTGGAGAGCTGCTGCCAGTCAGTGTAAACAATATTTGGCTAGATCAGGGGTGACAAACCTTTTTCAGCTTGAGGGCAAAATTTCATTTTGGAGAAGCTGTTGGGAGCCTCATTCTAGTGGGAAGAGCCACAGATAAAAGTAGATGGGGCTGAAAGAATCCACCCCTCCCAAATTCCATCATTACGCATTTATAGTATGTCTACTTACAAATATGCAAGACATCTACTCTCTGCATGTCTACTCAGAAGTAGGTAGGGCTAAATCACTTGGCATCACTTTCAAATAGCATCCCAGATATCAACTCTATGTATGTCTACTCAGAAGTAAGCATGAGCTTCATGTCTACTCACAAGTAAGAAGGGCAAGCCTCTGCATGTCTTGGATGTAATGAGGACAAGGCTTCTACAGAAGCAGAACTGAATTACTTAGCAACTTCTTCCCCTGGCCCCATCCCCTCTGCTCTGCAGGGAACTCTTCTCTCTGGTCAGCTGTTGATCAGGGATAAGAACTTTTCCCTCTGTGGCAGAGGGTATGGGGTCAGGGCCAGGGCCAGGGGAAGAAGCTGCCAAACCAGATGGGGATCCCCTGCAGGCCTTATGAGGCTTGTGGGGAGGAGATTCCCCATCCTTAGGCTAGATGAAGAAATATAGCCTGCTTTAAGACAATTCCTCTGTCCCTAAATTTTATACTAAGCTGGACAAACTAGTCATTTTACCTCATAGTGTCTACCTTGACTGGCTAGCCAAGGTCTTAGGTAGCAGGGCTAGGAAGAGCTCTTCCCTGAGTTCCTGTAATTGGAGATGCCAGAGACTGAAAATAAGTTCTCCACCACTGAGTCCCTGTGGATAATAATGAATTATGTAAATTTCATCTTGGAAAGAAACAGTTTAATAGGCATCTGTTGTGAATAATTTTGGCCTGACAAATACTGTTAGGTTGCAGTGGTTGAAGTTGCTTATTCTTGTTGCTCCTTACAACTCTGCGGTCACTAAAATAAACTTTGAGTAGAAGTAGCATGTGTTTTAAGAGGTTTTGTGCTATGCATGTGATTTGTGCAAGGGGATTAAATCACTGTGTAAATATATGCTTATTTCACCTTCCTAGAAATGGCTTTGTATTTCCTTTCTATGAGGAGTACTGCCATTCTGACTACATAAATGTGCTTTGCTGCCTGAAATTCACAATTATCACCAACTGTGGATCCAAAGGATGCCTTGCATTTGTTTTCTTTTCAGTTTGGAATATTGCCCCATATTACCTCACTGGGAACTTGTAAAGTCCATGATGCTAATCAAGACTATCATGTCTACATGTTCACTGTTTCCAGTTCACATTTCTTATAGCCTGACTCCATTGATGCAAGGTTTGGATCCTGCTCTGCTAGTATCGGATACCTATGTATTCTCCTCTGAATATGCCTCAGGGCTCTTTCATACATGAGTTCCACTGTGTTTGTTAGTTCTCTTACTAATCATGCAGCTTCCCCAGTTGTAATTTTCTGTGTTTTACAGGGGACCATGTAATCAATACCAACTGCTCAGCTGTTCACACCCGCCAAGCTCTCTGCTGCAAGATGTCGGTGGAATATGATAAATTCCTAGAGTCTGGGCGAAAGTAAGTGAGAGGCAGTATTTCCATTGGTGCTCATCTTGAAATTCTCCTTTCTGGGTTTAATGAGTGGGTACAAGCTACTATGATCACAGTTTTTGAGCCTAAAAGAAAAGAAGCCAAATTTGGTTGAAAGAATGGGTAGCCAATCAAGTTCTGATGGTGGTCTAATTTTATGCAGTGGTGAAGAGCTTCTCCATTTGTCTCTTTTCAGTCCAGTGTTCTTGTTGGCCCTTTTACCATCATTAATTCTGAGAAGTGGAGATCTTCCCCCCAAAAAAAATTTGATAGAAAGAGCTCTTAATGCTTTGTGACTTCTCTGTGATCTCTCTTGTCTGCTTTTTCTGCAGGTGGTTTTGTCATGTGGATGATGACAACTATGTAAACCTACAGAATCTCCTGCATCTCCTTTCTGCTTTTTCACATAGTCAAGATGTATATTTGGGGAGACCAAGTCTGGACCATCCCATTGAAGCAGCAGACCATGTCCGGAATGATGGATCAGTAAGCATCTTCTCTAACTGGGTCTTTGTTTTCTCAAACTGAAAAAATCAGATTCTTGCACTGTCTCGACTTACTTTCCTCTGGAGTTCCCCCTCCTTCTTTGTTGTTTGTTATTTCCCACTCCACACCAACATGGGACTAGGGAACACTTCACATGACCCAAAGTGGATTTCTGTAGCTATTTCCACTCAGATCTTTTTTCAGACTTCATGATAGCATTCTCCGCTATATTGAGATGCAGTTGAGAAAAACAGTGCCTTGTCTGTAACTCAGATGGAAATGCATACTCCCTGAATTAATGTAATTACTTGCATCCCATTGTAAAATACAACCTATTTGTGAATGGTACAGAAATGTTGCAGCCTTCATAAGCAAGATATAGATTTGCCACCCACCTCTTCGTGTACTTCATGAGCCAGGACAAGTCTGGTGTTTCATCTGTAAGGCACACTTTACTGAGATAATTAGATGTAACTATAAAAAATACATCTACCAAATTTAGGAAACACGGGTAAATTTTAAGTTACCTATGTTTATGCTGTCCGTGCACAACATAACAGCAAAACACAGGAACACATCTTTTTTTGTAAAGTCAAAAAAATTAGGCTCTGCAATGTGGAACAGAAAGCAAACTAGTTTGTGGATTAGGCCATGATTTTACTAAGCAAATCATATTTGCACTGCTTATTATTGGCCCTCTGTTATTCTGTGGTTTTGTAGACAAAAATAACTCTGCTGACTATTCTGCCTTGCATCATGCAACATTATATTAGGGCTGCAATCCCATGCACGCTTACAGTCCTGTACACACTTACTTGTGAGCAAGTCTACTGAACTCAGTTCATTGCAGTACTATGGAGAGTTGGGGATACATACAAGAAACCCAACACCCAGTGCGTAATTGGATTTGAACTCTTGTCTCCTTAATATTGCTGAGTCTCTTGGAGATCATTGTCTGAGTCCCCTTAATAAAAATTTACCATGAGCCAATTGATTCTGCTGTCAGATTGTGATGTACACCAGGATTATGTAGGCAAATATTGGAATATGAAGATTAAAGTCAAAAAAGAAACAGCTGCACCAATTGAATTCCCAACATGTTTCGACACTTGGTCTTTTATCAAGGGAAAAAGGGTCTTCTTTGGAAGAAGCAAGGGAGAGGGAATACTCCAAAAGAATCTCCAAGAGTTTTTCCCTTGATAAAGACCAACTGTTGAAACATGTTGGGAATTCAGTTGGTGTATATGTTTCTTTTTTTACTTTGGTTTCTGGCCTTCGGCCTTACAGCTGTTTTTCTGGTCCCTACTGGCACTGTTGTTTAATATGAAGATTAAGCATTCTAAGACTTCCTGTTACTTGGATAGTTTCTTACCAGCTGACCAAAAAGGGAACACCCAACTTTCCTAACAACTCTTTGTTTATCTTGCTAGACCACTGCAAAGTTCTGGTTTGCTACAGGCGGTGCAGGATTCTGTATCAGCAGAGGCCTTGCACTCAAGATGAGCCCCTGGGCTAGGTATGTGCATTCTGGAAAGTCGCTCTCATCCCCCTTAATCTTAATAGAGTCTGGGAGGAGTTTTTTTCTGAATTTTTCAAAGTAACAATGAACAGTAACAAATTTCAGTACACCACACGTGAGTCCATTTCTTTACAGTCTTTCTGATCACGCAGGATCTCTATTTGGTACAAGCAAGATTATCTGATAACCTTAGCACTCATCATCCAAATAGATCATGCCAAAGAGTGCTGTTTGTCTTCGGGAGTTGTTGTGTATTCTTCTCAGTATTAGCAAATCCAATTAATGGATATTATATTCCATTTAAAGTGTCAGTTTTTCCTTGGCCTCTTTGTACCTGAAGATGTTTAGTGAATTTCTCCATTAGTGCAAGGTCCCAAATTTTCTGTTTCTATATGGTAAGAGAAAGTTCATTTGCTGATTTCCATTTAGCAGCTCTAACCAACCTGGCTGCTATCCAGAAAAGTCAGGAGCTCTTTATGTCTTCTTTGTTAGTCCATTTAAAGAGATAGTAGTTCCGGTTTTGCAGATAGTGCTTTATCTTGGGTCCAGGTGAAGGCAAATACCTGGACCAAAAACCTTTGCTCTAGGAGGGTTTCATTCCCTGATTTCTGTCTTTGGACAGCCTGGGGAGCTTCATCAGCACTGCAGAGAGAATTCGCCTTCCTGATGACTGCACCATTGGCTACATAATCGAGGGGCTGTTGGAAGTGAAGCTGCTGCACAGCCCCTTGTTCCACTCTCATCTGGAAAACCTGCAGCGGCTGCGTGGCGGAGCTGTGCTCAAACAGGTAAGGACAAATCTTGCTTAATCTGAGCAGATGCCTTGTTTCCTTGTCTTTCCCTAAAAATAGATGCATTTATGTGGATTTGTAACTGAACCTATTCTAAGGGTTCAGCGTGTTAAGGAAATATCCAAGGCAGGTTAGGTTGAACAGTCAGAAATTTATTAAAGCACACATCACAGCCATGGGGAAAGACAGACGAAACTTATCTCTCCTAAATAAACAAAACAGGATGCATTTATTTAGACTGAAAGTTGGAGAAAAAAAAAATACGCATGCTCAGAAACCAATTAGTACTTAGCAACAGTCGTATCAGTACAGCTGTATTACTACTCTTACTTCTTATCTTTAGGGATTAGCAACTTTGGTGGATAGGAATTTCTTGCTTATGAGCAAGTTACAATTACCTTGTCATGGTCAGACACACACTCTCAATCTCATCAGGCACCTTGATTGGTTGCTTGAACCACACTACTCAAGAGGCCTAGTCCAGCCTACTTTCACAATTCCCCCTTTGAGCCTCTCAGGCTCTATTCTTGTACTGTTATTAGTTGTTTAATTTCTTTATCTCTCTCATTTTCTTTTTTCACATTTCTCTTTGTATTCTCTTGACCATCTGGTGCAGTTTAGCTTTATGTATAGTTTTTGTAAGAAATTTGGTACAACATTTAACCAAAGCAATGATCACATGGAACAAAACAATATAAACCTCAATTATGCTTATTACATTGTATATCTTGCTAGGTAGTTGTTTCTGGTAGATCTAGGTAATACGGTTTAATCATTTTAGTCTGATTTAGTGGGATTTGGATCATTGGTGTGCTTCTTTGGGCATGGACTGGCACATGGCTGGAGATCTAGCAGTTGAATATATTTAAGTCTATTTGAATCTGGTTCACTACTTTTAGGAAAGTGTTCTCTGCTTTCAGGCCACAAAAGATGCTAAGCAGCATCAGGATGCAGGTGGGCCACATTATGAGAATGTGCTTCTGGTGGATGCCGAGACAATTTCTCCCTTTACTAACAGGAGCTAGGCTCACTGCTAGGCTGATGCTCACATTATCAGCAAGTGCTTGGCTCACTATTAGTCCTTTAGAGGTGGCTATTTTGTAATCTAGAGGAGGCCAAAGCGTCCAAAGTCTAAGAAGATCTCACACAATAGCAGGAAAAAGGGCAACAAGCCAGTACCACGTTGGCAAATAGAGATGTTTTTCTCTTTCCGGGTCTAAAATGACTCAAAGGGCTGATGAACTCTGGCACATCTAACATTGTCTGGTTTTGGAGTATGTCATCTTCAGGGGGCAACACTTCCTTGCAGTGGGATGTGGGGATCCAGGTAGGCTGTCTTTGCAGCTTCACAGCGGTGTGGGTGGTCAACAGCACCTGATGGGGTATTTTCCAGTGAGGGTGAAGGGAAGACTTTTTCTGATGGACTTGATGTAGACTCAATCCCTAGGCTACAGGTTGTGACACTGTATCATAGGAATGTCTGGAAACACTTTTTAGCCTGTGAATGGAAAGCCTTTACACACTTCATTAATGCTTGGCAATAGTTTAGCACAGTCTCATCACTTAAATGTAAGTTAGTAAAATGTTCTTTAATAGGTGCTGACGATGGGAGTCTCTTGGGCTTTTTTATAAGGATTTAATGGGAACTGAGCACAGTTTGTCGGTGTGAAATGGCACACATGTTTATCAGGGCCAAAGGTAGAGCATCTGGCTATTTAAGTTTAGTTTCAGCACAGATTTTGGCTAATTTGTTTAAGATTCTATTTTTTTTTCTTTTTTTTACCAGCCCTGCTGGTTGGGGATGGTAGGGGCACTGGAAATGCTGTTGAATTTGCAGAGCTCTGTACACACAACTGTTACATATTTAAAAGAACAACAGTTCTTCATCTGAATGAAATTTATTTGTATGTTAAAAGAAAGCTTACACATCTCTTAACTCTCGGTTCAGTCACTCTGGTTTCTAGGGGAGCGACAGGGCGCAGTACTTCAGGGCTGGTTATCTGAGCAGGAGGCGCACTTGCTTTTTCTCATACGAGAACAGATAACAGGCTAATTCACGCAAGATTTTATAGAGCAAGTCTCACTAAGTTAAAAAACTGTCAGAAAGTATACACACTGTTGTCCCCCCTTCACCAAGGCCTTTCGGCAGCAAAGTAAGTTTTCGCACAGTACAGAAAGAAGCATTCTTTATCAGTTAGAAGGTACACAGTGTGAAGAGCGATTATGGTGCTTTGTTTTAGCTTCTGTTAGTAGCAAAAAGCGTGGCTTTCGCTGTATGTGAATTCAGCTATGAGAACAAACTCTAAAATCATGAAAATTGCCAACTTTTTAGCAAATCAGCATACTTGGGCCATTGATTACTGCATTAATATTGCTTATGATTCTGGGCAAATTCACACTTGACTGCTTGCTATTTTTCTGAAACCAAATCTAATATACTCTTTTCTTGAATTCTCACAGATTCTATATGCAGTGGTTTATTAAACAATTAAAACAAATCATTTATCTTTAAGCTTGCTAGGCTAGATATAAAGCAAAAAGACAAAGCAAGAAACTAATAACTAACACAATGGGATATGTGCACAACACATAGAATTTCAAATCTATTGTTACTTCATTATAGAAATATATCTCACTAGTGACTTTTAATAAAAGTTTACACTTGCTCAGACCACTTTAAAATCTCATTCTCATCTTGACAGCATCATTCTAGCACATGTAGCGTCTCTCAACAACATTCAGTTTAGCTTGCATTTTCTTCTTTGTGACGTAACACTTAACTGGTACATACAGAAGGCTGAGCTTAAGGCTGTTAAAACACATTAACTAATATATGACCAAACAGACTGTCTTCGGCCAACGGTCACTCTCTATTGCTAATCACACACAGTCATTGCCTCTTGATTTTTACACAAGAGAAGCTGCTGTTGTAGCTTTCAGGTGGCATAAAGGACAAGCTGTCTAGCAGACCTAACGGACAGGCATTTGATGACTAAGAGGAGTAAAAAGCTCACACTCCTACATGGCAAGAACAATAGCCATAGATATAAAGACATTTTCTCTAAAAGCAAAAACGAAGTTATTGTGTACATTAAACACATTATTTTCATTTATGCAGTTCGCTTGATCTAAATCATTGGGGCACCTTCACCTCTTGGGGGAATGACTCAATTGATTCTACCCTTTTTATCTGCTACCACAAAGTGGGGAAGAAGGACCATGGGCACTACTAGGCGGCTGACTGGGGAGCACCACAAATGGTCCGTGTATTGAGAGCAACTAGTCAGTCTCCACTTTTCTTTTTTAACATATGGGCCTGATTTTGGAGTTGTGCAACATCTTCAAAAGTTATCATGGGAGACTGGTTTACTGCTGAAAGGAATAAGGCAGTAGCCTTAGTGAGGGCAAAAAGTTCTGCTGTTTGAGCAGAAGTACAGTTAGGCAAAAGATTGTGTTCTAGTAAAGTATGGGAAGTGCAGACAGCATATCTCTTCAGCATTTCTTTGACAAGACTCATCTAGAAAATATACACAATCTATATTAGTCAGTGGCTCATTTGACAAGTCTGGATATGGCTTTGCTAGGTGCTCAGCCACTTCTAAACAATCATAAGGGATACTTTCAGAAGGATCAGGCAGCAAAGAAGCATGATTTAGAGTGGAACAACACTGCATTGTAATATGACTGCTAGAGAGAAGCAAAATTTCATACCCGAAGAGGCATGATTGAAATAGGTGCTGAGTCCTTGCTTTAAGTAGAAGAGCTGCTACTGAGTGAGGTACACAAAGAGTTAAAGAGTACTGTAATACCTTACTAGTTGGTTCTTATTTCTGTGCTTTTAGGGAAGCACACTAAGAGCACAATATTTTTTTTTCATAACAGAAGAGAGTGAATGGAATAATTAGGAAGCCCAGGTTGTTTTAGAACAGTGGTTGTTTTGGAGCAGGGGAAGCAGATTCAGCTTTGGAAGACTAGGAAACTGGCTCAGGAATATCTGAATATACTCTGTCAGGGAACAAAGATAGCGCAACCAAGGTTACACAAAAGGTCTCTGGTCAATAGAAAGAAATGTTACAAACCTCTCTGCTGTCTTAGAAGTTTTGAGAAGGAGGGGCAGGGGGGAAGCCGCTCGGAGGTGTGAAGTGTTTCCATCAGCTGGCCAGGCTGGTGGGAACACTTATTTTTCTAATGCTCAACTTGGCTACAGAAAAGTGGCAGCAATGCTAAAATGTTTTTTTCAAAAACATCTTTAGACAATCTATGTAGTCTGCTGTAGCCTCACTTCTGTTTTGCTTACCATTGAAATTTTTTTAGCCTAATCAGCTTTCTGCCGACAGATTTCAGGAATTATTCCTAGGCGTCTGATGCACACTTGGTCTAAACTATTAAGATCAGCTGGTTCTTGATTTGGCTAATTCGCTTTTTCTTTTAATCTAGTGCGCACTTCTTGGGGTAAAATAACTCTCATGAGTTGGTTTATGCTAGCCCAATTAGGATTTTAACAAGCGATCACTGTTTCTCTGAATTTTTGTGGCTTTTCTGTTGTTTCAAAAATTGATCTGGTCTTTCAGTTTTTTGGGGAGTCCTTAAGACTCTGCTCCTCAGAACTTAGGTGACCTTTCTGACATCTCAACGTATCAATCAAAGAATGCATTCCCATTGACCCTGTGCCACCTTGGAACCCCGAGATTCCAAGGCTCCTTTTAAATGCACAATTCTGTCCAAATCAAAGGTCTCAACTAAGGGAAATCATTTGGATGGGTCAAGTTCCATTTGTCCAAAACTTGCGACTCTTAGGTCCATAATTCCTGTACATGTACATTGAAGGCGTCTCTTTTGGGGCTCCGGAATTTCTTTGGAAGAATCCGATCCTATCCTCAATTCACACAGGAACACACAGGAAAACAATTAGGAAGTCTCCACAGGTTGTGAGAAATGAAAGGCACTGCCAAGTTCTGAGGTATAGTCAGAGACCAACTCTCACTGAACTGGAGGCACAATCAGTAACTCACGGTGTAGGGAGCTCATACCAAAGAAGGGAGTCAAGAACTCACTGCCATCTCCGTTCATTCAGGGATTATTTATTCAGCTTTGCTGGCCAGCTCATACTGTGAGGGAAGGAGGAAAACTCACTCCCACAAGGTTCGAGCGACTATAATTTGCCTTGATCCTTTTGACCTCAGTTCATACCAGGCAACTCTTGTTCAATTATTTTCCTCAATTCACACAAGGCAATTCTCGTTCACCTGACGCCATATCTCATGGACCTCTCTAACCCCCAAACAAAAAACAAAACAAAAACTTATCAAGTGCTTAAAGTACTGACTGTCTCTTTAAAGGCGGTATCTCGTCAGCCAAGGCAGAATTGTCCCACGGGCAGCCCCACACTGAGTCTCAGACTTAGAGATTTCAAAAGGTCTCTTACCTTGGAGCACGCTTCTGGGATGTTCATTGAATGGCGGTCCAAATTGCTTCGATTCTCCTCAGTGTTTGGAATCCAACTAATGTCACCAAATTGTTAAGGAAATATCCAAGGCAGGTTAGGCTGAACAGTCGGAAATTTATTAAAGCACATCACAGCCATGGGAGAGACAGATGAAACACTGTCTCTCCTAAATAAAAGAAACAGGATGCATTTATTCAGACTGAAAGTTGGAGAACAAAGAAAATACACTACACATTCTCAGAAACCAATTAGTACTCAGGAACAGTCTTATCAGTACAGCTGTATTATTACTCTTCTTATCTTAAGGGATGAGTTACTTTGGTGGATAGGAGTTTCTTTCTTATGAGCAAGTTACAATTACCTTCTCATGGTCAGACACACACTCTCAATCTCATCAGGCACCTTGGTTGTTTGTTTGAACCAAACTACTCAAGAGGCCTAGTCAGGCCTACTTTCACAGGTGTGAGTAATAGTACTGGAGATAAAAAAAGACTATACATGCCTCTTGTGAAGGCTCAGCACGGCCGTGGGAAGACCAAGGAGGAAAAACAATGAAAAACTGTAATCTAGTATTAAGTAAAATGCATAGATATCAAAACTCAAGGTACTGTTGTGGGGGGTGAGGCGGGGGAGGTCTTGAAGATGGTGCATCAGATAAAAGTTGGGAAAGAGCTTGAGCTTCAGTGGGTTTTGAAGCGGCTTTAAAAGTGGTAACGGTTAAAACACACCTACTATGTGTAAAGAACAGGGAGCTTTGGCTATTGGGCAGTATAGAAATGTAATTAATTAATGGAGTGAAAGAATAAGCAGGATGTAGGGATATTTAGTGTAAGAAAAAAGTACAGAAATTGTGTGGAGAGTGTATTTATGGTGGGTGCTTAAGAAAGGACTTGGAAATGGCAGTGGTAAAATAGGTGTGCCAAAATGGAGAAAAGGGAAAGAGGGTGCCAAAAAGTAAGTAAAACAGTTGTAGAGGAAATATTATTTAATTAAGAATCCTGATACCAAATACCCAAGTTAAGGACTGAGGAGGGTTATGGTAGATGTACAATTCTATTGATAAGCAGTTGGAGCCGGTGATGGAAGAACCACAAGAGAAAATAAAGAGGCAATTAGCTATTTTCCTCCCATATGACTGCGATAACTGTTAGAATAGTATCCTGTATATGGGCAATAAGCACAAGTCCACTTTGTATTTCTTTGCTCTCTCTAGACACCTGCTATCCTTGAGTTCCAAGACTATACAAGCTATAATGTTTGCTATTATGTAGCTTATTATAGGAATGGATGTGGATGTCTGAAGATAAAGGAACGCGATTCTTCTTGTATCATCTTTTTGAAAAGAAAGCACAAATTCTTCTTGTATCATCTTTTTGAAAAGAAAGCACAAACTCTCTGACCAAGTTGAACAACAGGGACATTCTTTGCTGCCCATCCTGTACTTGTATAGTAAAAGAGGATGGCTTTGTTGCATTTTCATTTGTGGCTAGCAGGTTTTACCCTGGGGCTGTCTCAGACATATTCCCCTGAATAAAATATCCTAAGAGCAGCAGCAGTGCAACTAACATCCTAATATTATGTTGCACACTCCAGCCTTTGATTAATAAAGTTATCCACCAAAGATCAAATCTATGTTATAGTCTCTCTAAAATTGAGGCTAATTTAAATTTTGTCCTTCACATAAAGGGCTGCCTAAAAGTGTTTCCCTGTGGAAATGTTCCATGTCATTTAAATGTTTAAAATTTTCTTGCCCTCTGTATTTGCCCAAACATGAACAGCTCTATCCCTATGCTCACACCAGCAGTCTCCAGGAATGCATTGCACTGATGTGGAAGTGCTATGTGCGTTTGGGCTGGTGCATGATTTAAAAAACCAAACCATTATTAATACCACACGGAGAGGTGACATAGGAAAGCACTTTGGCAGTTGCCATGTGGACGATGTAACATGTAAATTGGCCTTCGGTAAGGTTAGACTAGACTTGGATAAGTTCACTTTTACATGTCAAAGCCAATTTCACCTGTTGGGATTAAGCAAAAATATAAGACTGGGCGTCTAACGGGGCCTGGAAACCCTAAACTTAGCTCTTGAAGTATAATTTAAAATTGTGGAGGTGCGGGTTGTTTGATGACTTTACAGTGTACGGTATTTGACTTGTAACAAGTTTTATGATCTGTTCCAGGCCAGTTGAGACTTAGGGGCAGGAACGTTAATGGCATGCTTTGTTCTGGTGTGGTTCATTTTGTTACAGGTGTGGGGAAACTGTGCTCTCTTGGGCACTTCTTATCTGGGCCTAAGCTGTGTATGCACCCTCCTGAATGATGAGTAAAAATGCCTCATCAGCAGCCTATTTATGTCAGGCTTTTATTTTCACATGACTCCTGATACGTATTTTGGAAATATCATGAGGCCTGTATTTCTCCTCTTCCCCACCCCCCTTCTTAAAATTCTTATCTCACTTCCTGTATTGCTTATCATGCTGTGGCAAGTACAGTTTCTGAATCTGTGCATATATGTTTGTTCCAGGTTACCTTGAGTTATGGTGGTCCTGAGAATAAACGTAATGTTGTGAACGTGGGTGAAGTGTTCAGCGTACAACAAGATCCAACTCGGTGCGTACATCGCTGCTTTCCAATGAAATCCTTTGCCCTTCTTGCTTGTCCAAGAAATGCAAGTACAAGAGCAGGAAATGGCATTTCTTTGGTCATAAAGTAGTAGTATATCTGGCAAGGTCGCTGAATTAGTAGGTTTGTATACTTGCAGACCAAAGTGCTTTGTGTCCTGTGACAATTTTTCTTTCTCTTTTTTTGCAGATTCAAATCTGTCCACTGCCTCCTCTATCCTGACACTGAATGGTGCCCCACTCTAATGATGAAATGACTTCTCCCCTTTCACATACATCTCCTGTTTCTTTGAATGAGCACCCAAAGCTGTCTTTTGGAGGAGAAGAACAAAATCAAAGCAAGTTCCCAGCCACATCAGCCACAATTGGAAATGATATTTGTGAAGATCTCTGGCCTTGAAACCTATCATAAACAATATCTGCAAGCCTCTTTTCATCCCTTTTCCAATCTCCTATGTGTCCTGTTAATATAAAACCTAATCCCTACTGCAGCCTTCCCCAACCTGGTGCCTTCCAGATGTGTTGAACTACAACCCCCATTATCCTCTGCCAGCATGCTGGTTGGAGATGATGGGAAGTATTCCACATCTGGAGGGCACCAGGTTGAGGAAGACTGCCCTACTGATACTGCATTTGTAAAACCTCAGGAATGCTACAGTCTGGCACGGTAGCAATATGGTTGAGGGTAAAATTTTCTTTCTACTGGTATATTTGGAGCAAATTACAAAGGGGTTTGTTTTGTGAGACTGCACTTGGGAAGATGAGTTCTAATTTGGGAAAGTAATGTAATCAAGAAACTGGCCTGTTTATTCTGGCTCAGCATCTGTATCCTTCTGGAACCATACTGGAAATGCAAGAGACTGCTCTCCCGCTAGTGTGTATAAGACCAGTGTCTCCAGAAGACACAGTCCCAGAACTATCCTGCTCCTGTGTTCTAGGCTACAGCAGACCCTCTTGACTTTATGGCCTCTTAAAAGCTGATTGATACATGTACTGATTATCACTCTTGCTTTGGATATTCTGTGCCGACGCTTGCTCCTTAAGAGGAAAGCTATGGTAAACCTAGACAGCATAGTAAGAAGCAGAGACATCACCTTGCCGACAAAGGTTCATATAATCAAAGCTATGGTTTTCCCAGTAGCAATGTATGGCTGTGAGAGCTGGACTATAAGGAAGGCTGAGCGCTGAAGAATCGATGCTTTCGAACTGTGGTGCTGGAGAAGACTCTTACGAGTCCCCTGGACTGCAAGGAGGTCAAATCAGTCAGTCCTAAAGGAAATCAACCCTGAGTGCTCATTGGAAGGACAGATAGTGAAGCTGAAGCTCAAATATTTTGGCCACCTAATGTGAGGAGAAAACTCACTGGAAAAGACCCTGATGCTGGGAAAGATTGAAGGCAAAAGGAGAAGGGGACGGTAGAGGATGAGATGGCTAGATAGCATCACCGATGCAATGAATATGGACTTGAGCACATTCCGGGAGAGAGCGCAGGACAGGAAGGCCTGGCGTGCTATGGTCCATGGGGTCACGAGGAGTCGGACACGACTTAACGACTGAACAACAACAACAACCACTAAGTATTTCAGGATAGTTGAATCCCACACGTATGTTGGCTGGACCACCATATGATCCTTGCTTTGTATATTGCAGCTGGTGTCCATATTTTGATGCATTCCACCATCAGTAGGTTGGATATATGAGGAAAGAGTATTTGTTAACTCGTGTTATCATTTAAGAACTTTTTTTATTCTTCCATGATTGCTGGATCAGCTCTATAAAGGACACTTCTGATCCCCACAGTTGAGGAAGTTTAATATCCTCTGTAATTTGTCTTCATCCAGCATAAATGATACATTGCACACTGCCACCATACAGATGTAGTGTAACTCTGCTTGTAAATATTGTAGCAGCATCCACCAAAAATTCAGAGGGTTGTGTTTTGGAATAAGGTGAAGGAATACTGTGTGCGCACAGTCCTGAGATGAAATAAATAGTAGCTGATACGTTTATAAACAGTTAGCTTAGCAGGCCTTTCCCACATGAAAGCAATATTGATGATAGTCTGATCCCTAAAATGAAGATATTTTATGTATGAAATCCTATGGAAGAAATGCTGAAAATAATTTTTTGGAAAATCCTAAGCAAGCAAGCAACTCTGGTTGTGACGGAGGCAGCGTAAGCTCCTTGAAATATTTATTTTGACCATCCTTTCTGAAGAAGCATTACACCCATCCCTTCTTCTCAAAGGAGAAGAAATTAAACTATGTTCTTAGAATAATTTCCTTAAATGTTTGTTTGTGTAGCTTTTGTGCCCAGTACACACAATGTACCTCTGGGGAGCATGATTACCAGATGTGCCTGTATATTGCAAACCCTAGAAGAACAGTTATGATGATGGATCCTGCCTACTGATGTTTGACAGTAGTAGTAGTACAACTCTTTTTGGACCCTACAGTTGATGCATCTCTTATTTTGACAGAATTGTCACCTAGAGGCTGACGCTAGAACAGAGTATTGTCTATGAACTTTTCTGAGGTTTGAGAGTGCAATTTGACATCAACTTTGGAATCTGAGGATTTCCCCTTTTTAAAACTCTGATAATTTCAGGTGTGTACACATCTGCTATAACTTATAACGAGTTGGTCTGGGCAGGATATCATTTTTGGTGGTGGCTTTTATTCTGCAGTGGTCTCCGGCTTTCCCTTTGGATGTCTGCCCCTCCCAGTGCTTGGTTGTGTACCTCTTTCTTACAACTGCCTCCAATTTGTCTTTGCTCATCATCACCCCTACGTGTACTCCCCCCCAATTGCAATTTAGTCGGACTTCAAATTTGGTAACAGAAAAATTATACCAATTAGTTTCATGCACATTTTTGCATGATTAATTCTGAAAGAGTTTTGTTTCCTTGGCACATCATTTTGCATTCTGGGCTGTAGCGTCTCCCTGCTTTTTGTCAGTGTAGACCACTGACCTAAAATGAGCTTCTTGGACTGTTTACTTGTTCATGTTTAGAGCATTGCAGCCTCTGCTGCCATAACTGAATGCAGGAACATTCCCAGTTAAATTACCATCTTTCCAGAAATAAATATCTGTAGAAATGTGTCATTTTCTTGTTATCGTGTGTGGAAAAAACTTGAAACAGCCATCTGTATGTACATGCAGCATTGGAGTAGCATTTTGTTAACCCAGCATCTTCAGGATGTTATTTCTAATTCCTTTTTATGAACATAGCAGCCCTTAAAGAAGGGATGGGGAATGTGTGGCCTTCTTGATGTTGAACTGGAACTCCCTTCATCATTGGCTGTGCTGGCCAGGGCTGATGGGAGTTGTGGTCCACTAGCATCTGGAGGGCCACATATTTCCCACCCCTGCCTTAAAGCTTTAGTGGAATACAGTCAGAAACCATGTCTGCAACACATTGTGATGTCTGACTGGATGTCAACAAAGGATTGAAGATGATTTTGAGGCACAGGAGGAATAAACTGATGGCACTACAGTATGTAATGAGAGACTGCCAGTTTCCCAAGCTCAGTAGGGCACTGGGACCATTACTTCATTAACATGCACTACTTTGTCATCATGTTTCTGTATTAATTTTCTGGTTAACCAAATGATGTTTGCACTTACTGGCTTTACAACTTCCACAGTTCTTCTCCAGACAGGAACATTTATTCAACTTGGTTCTAAAAAGTAATGGTTTGCTGACACCTTTGGCTACTGAACTGACTTTCTGTCTTGTTAGACTGCAGGCAACAGCTAATTAAGGAATGTGCATACTTGCTTATGATGGGTGCTTACTAAAAACATACATTTACACATTTTCCCCAACTGAAAAATGAAGCATTACAGTATACCTAAATGCTGATTATCAGATAGCTTGTAATCTTTTTAAGTTCATTTTAATGATGGTATGAGAATGTACAATGACTTACCATTCTAGTGCTTGATTTTTAATGGGGGAAATGTACATTTAGAAACAACCAATGGCTTTAGCAGTGACTCATCCGCCTTGACAATATGTTAAGGGTATTACTCTAATGTCACAAGAATTCTTTTTTTGAAATGATCTGGCAAAGATAATTAAACCCTTAAGGTCTGCAGAAGGATTTTGTGCTAGTTATTAAGTTACCATGGTTCCTGACAGCATTAACCGCATAAGTTATAACGCAATGTAGTGTTTATCAATGCTTGAACTCTTTCCATGGTAGGCAGACATCGGAAAATACTGTGATAAAACACACACAAAAGGCAAGCATTGGCCACTTAATCTGACTATTTGCAAATTCTTTCTATTTATTGCCAGAGTTTTAACTGAAGCATGTCTTTCATCTGTTCTCGAGTGGAAAGTAATAGGTGGCAAAGGGAAGTTGATTAGTAGGGCATGATGGCAGGATTAATTTCTTGGTAGCCTCTAGCACTGCATAATGTTCCATAAGGGTTAAAGCTTTACAGCAGTAGCGCCAAAGTGCCTCAGGAACAGGGTTTCATTTTTATTAGGGAGTTGGAGACCAAGGACACTTGCACCTAGATTAGTCACTTATGGAATGGATTGGGTACCTGGGTGAATGTAATGCAAGTGATAACGGAATCTGAATCACTGCTACCCGTTGTTGGATCTCGTGGTTCATTTCACTCTGGTTAAGTGCTAGTCTCGGAACGCTAGCTGTTGGCCTCCGAGCTCTACACTGCTGTTCTCCACCTGCTGCTGCTGGTCACCAGTCCACTGCACGATGTTGTCCCTCAGGCGTTGCATGATGACTGTGGACTCCTTGTAGAACTCTAGGCTGAGAGTCTCCAGGCCAGCGATGGCCTTATCAAAGGCAGCCTTAGCTAGTTTTGTTGCCTGCTGAGGGTTGTTGAGAACCTCGTAATAAAGGATTGAGTAATTCAGAGCCACAGCCAAGGCCAAGGGATGAGTAGGTTCCATGTACCACTGGCTGATTTCCTGAGCCTCTCCATAGGCTTTTTCTGCAGATTTCACTAGTGTCTCCTTGCTATCAGGCTGGGCCACCTCAGCTAAGTAGCGGTAACTGTCTCCTTTCATCTTCAGGTAAAAGGCCCGGCTTTCATAATCTGTCTCACTGCAGTGCTTCAGTAGTACGTAATCTAGTAGGCTAAGACTCTCCCAACACTGTGCTTCCAGCTCTTTCTTTATGGTCTCACGATAGGCTTGGGCTTGATCCTTCTGCTTTCCAAGCCCCTGCTCCACCGAGTGCTTTAGCCGTCGCCATGAAGTACAACATTCCTCTATTAGGAGCTTATAGGCCTCAGAAAGCAGGGTCTTCTCCTCATGGGTTAATGGCTCTTTCCCTTCCATTACAAGTTGCCTCATGGCAGCAGCCATGTCCTTGTATCTGCCACATTGTTCTGCTAGCTGTGCTGCCTGCACCAGCTGCTTGCGGCTCAACATTGGCAGGGAGGGGAGCAGCAGTCACAGACTGGCCTGTATGGGCCAGGGGGAGGTTCTAACTGTGTAGCAGGCAACAAGTGATGTCATAGGGACAGGAAGGTTCTGGAACATTCTGAAGCAGCCATCCTATATCCACATAAACTGCAGCATATTCTATAGAAATCATGGGGCATTTAGAATAAAAAAATTATTAAGTGAATGCCTTCGCAAATACCACGAGTCATCTGTAGTATCTCGACACGTGGTGTGGCAGATTTTATGTACAATCAAATGGGTATGTGGGCTACTCAAGAAAAAAAAAAGCTTTTTTTGAACCATAAGTCACCCAAATATCTAATGGCAGAAGCGTTATTTAAAATAATTTATAGCCCACCCTTACTCCCTAAAGAGATCAGAGTGCCACACCCTTAAAACCATAAAACAATATAACAAAGCTCACAGCAGCCAAAGTATCTAGGAGGGCTCAAAAGCCAGATGAAAAATCAATGTTTTTCCCACCCTCCTAAACGCAAGCAGTGAAGGAGCCATGTAGATCTCCCGGGGAGGGCATTCCAGAACTTGGGGTGGGGGAACCACATAAAAGGTCCTCTTGGGTGTTGTCACATTATGAATACCTGGAGGGACAATGAAAAGCGCGTCTGGGAAAGTTTTCAGTTCTCAGCCAGATTATATGGAGCAAAAGGCTTGGGGGCAGCTAATTCCCTAAACCAATAATTAGAATAAATAATAGTAACTCAATCTAGCAGAGGAAGATTAACACTACCAAACCAGTTAAAATACCTAGCACACCAAGTGTATGCATATTCCACTCACTCTGACAACCTCCTGGATGGAGTCACTAGGTAATAAAAAATGGGTATTGGGGTTAATATGCTCAGTGGTGCTGTTGTTACCTGGTATAGGTGAACATGATGCTAATTCTGTTGGTGGAAGATGTCTGCACTAAATACTATTCTGGTACCACATATTTCATCAAAGTACAGCTCCATACAGCCTCATGGAAGAAATGGTTGCACAGTTTTGTCGAGAATGCTATTCCAACTGGACAGAGATAGCCTGGCCACAGTTATCCAAATTCTGGTAACCTCCCAGTTAAGATTTGGACATGGGGCTACCTTTGAAGATTGCTCAAAAACTGCAGTTAGTTGAAGATGCAGCTGCCAAGCTACTAACGGACTAGCTGCTGTGAACGCATCTTGCCACTGCTCATGAAGTTGCACTAGCTCCGTTTCTGAGCACAGTTCAAAGTGCTGCTGCTTACCTTTCAAGCCGTGCATGGCTTGCGACCTAGTTACCTGAAGGGCCATCTACTGGCTTCCACATTAACATAAGTGTAGACGGATACTACCTTTGGCGGTCCTCCTTTGGGTGCCCTGCCAGCTGAAGCAAATGGTACTGATGACAGTGCCTTCTTGGGGTGCCCCACAAATGAAATCCCCCCCCCCTTGAGGGTCACTTGGCACCTGCAATGATGCATTTTTGACACAAGACCTTTCTGTTTTCCAAGGTGAACCAATCTGAAAATACCTACCAAAAGATATGTAGATTAAATTAAAATGCATCCATACATATGCTCCTGATTGCATACTGATCTTGGGACAAGTACCCAGTAGCTTATTTTCAGCCCTGTGGTGGTCAAATTCATAGGGCAGGGCAGAGCTGAGGCCAGTTTAGTGACACCAGTGGCAATGGGATTAAGAAACATAGAGGGATAAGGAAGGTCTAGCTTACAGGACCGGAGACATACTCTGATTGTTTGCCATATAGAGACTGAGAAAGATAAGACAGCTTCCTAGTTAATCATATTTGGAATCTCTATTGGTCAAATAGGTAAAAAAAGCACATGGTGGTTTGCCTGTGAGTGAACCAAACGCAAAACACATCTACATTCAATTTCAGTTGAACGTTAGCATTTAGTTCGGAGGTAGTTGCTTGAAGAGACGATGGAGGTGGCAATATAGCAATGTAGAGATTACAACGGACTACATGGCAGGGTTGTCGCAAACCACTCTCAGTCCTCCCCACCTGCAAGAGGGGGATAATAACCTCTATCTATAAACTAATCTAGATAGATATACAGAGGGCTAAAATTGCTTTACTTTTCCGACGGGGGGTGGCGGGAATGCCACCCCAGGTACGACAAAATGCTGGATTTCTCCATTGTCTCCGTGGGATCAGCTGTGACATTTTCCTGGGTCACGAGAGAAAAAGATGGCGTCCAAAATAACCAAGAAGACCCGTCTTCAGACAAAGGAACGGTCAGTCTGCTACAGTTTTGTGTCTATTGTGGGCGGGGGAAGCGTGAAACTGGAGCAGAACCCTTCTTGCTGGGGACCCATTTTAAAGGAAGGAAGGCGGGGTCCCGTCTGACGGGCGGTTCGATTGGGGGAGGGGCGTGTCTGGGGGAGGGGCGCGTCCAGCGTTTCCTTGCCGCCTAGCTCCGTCCCCGAACGCGGACTCCGAACTTCAGCCTCTTCGCCGCGGGAGATGGGGCGCTTTTCGGGCCGCCGCGCGCTGGTGACCGGGGCGGGCAAAGGTACCGTCCCCGGACTGCGACCATATACCTTGAGGGTTCCAGGCGGGAAGTTGCGCCCTGTTCGCTCCTCTCTTCGGGCGCAGTCTTATGCATGTTTTGTTGTTGTTTTGCAGTCGTTCAGTCGTGTCCGACTCTCCGTGACCCCATGGGCCACAGCACGCCAGGCCTTCCTGTCCTCCACTCTCTCCCGCAGCGTGCTCAAGTCCATATTCATTGCATCCGTGATGCTATCTAGCCATCTCATCCTCTGCCGTCCCCTTCTCCTTTTGCCTTCAGTCTCCCAGCATCAGGGTCTTTTCCAGAGAGTTTTCTCTTCGCATTAGGTGGCCATAATATTTGAGCTTCAGCTTCACTATCTGTCCTTCCAATGAGCACTCTGGGTTGATTTCCTTTAGGATGGACTGATTTGACCTCCTTGCAGTCCAGGGGACTCGTAAGAGTCTTCTCCAGCACCACAGTTCGAAAGCATCGATTCTTCAGCGCTCAGCCTTCCTTATAGTCCAGCTCTCACAGCCATACGTTGCTACTGGGAAAACCATAGCTTTGATTATGCGGACCTTTGTCGGCAAGGTGATGTCTCTGCTTCTTACTATGCTGTCTAGGTTTGCCATAGCTTTCCTCCCAAGGAGCAAGCGTCTTTTAATTTCATGGCCACAGTCACTGTCTGCGGTGATCCTGGAGCCCAAGAAAGTAAAATCTGTCACTGCTTCCATTTCTTCCCCTTCTATATGCCAGGAAGTGATGGGGCCAGATGCCATGATCTTAGTTTTTTTAATGTTGAGTTTCAAACCAGCTTTTGCACTCTCCTCTTTCACCCTCAGCAAGAGGCTCTTTAGACCCTCTTCGCTTTCTGCCATTAGGGTGGTATCGTCTGCATATCGGAGGTTGTTGATAATTCTCCCAGCAATCTTAATTCCGACCTGTGATTCATCCAACCCGGCATTTCTCATAATGTACTCTGCATATAAGTTAAATAAGCAGGGTGACAATATGCAGCCTTGTCGTACTCCTTTCCCAATTTTGAACCACTCGGTTGTTCCATGTCTGGTTCTTACTGTTGCTTCTTGACCCTCGTACAGGTTTCTCAGGAGACAGGTAAGGTGGTCTGGTACTCCCATCACTTTAAGAATTTGCCACAGTTTGTTGTGATCCACACCATCAAAGGCTTTAGCGTAGTCAATGAAGCAGAAATAGACGTTTTTCTGGAATTCTCTTGCTTTCTCCATGATTCAGCGAGTGTTGGCGATTTGATCTCTAGTTCCTCTGCCTCTTCGAAACCCAGCTTGTACTTCCGGTAGTTCTTGGTTCGCATACTGCTGAAGCCTAGCTTGTAGGATTTTGAGCATCACCTTGCTGGCATGTGAAATGAGCGCAATTGTGCGGTAGTTTGAACACTCTTTGGCGTTGCCCTTCTTTGGGATTGGAATGTAAACTGACCTTTTCCAGTCTTGCAGCTATTGTTGAGTGTTCCAAATTTGTTGGCATATTGAATGCAGCACTTTAACAGCATCATCTTTTAGGATTTTAAATAGCTCAGCTGGAATACTGTCATCTCCGCTAGCTTTGTTGTTAGTAATGCTTCCTAAGGCCCACTTGACTTCACTCTCAAGGATGTCCGGCTCAAGTTCAGTGACCGCACTATCATGGCTATCAGGGACATTCAGATCTTTCCTGTATAGTTCTTCTGTGTATTCTTTCCACCTCTTCTTAATCTCATCTGCATTTGTTAGGTCCCTGCCTTCTTTGTCCTTTATCATGCCCGTCTTTGCACAAAACGTTCCCTTGAGATCTCTGATTTTCTTGAAGAGATCTCTAGTCTTTCCCATTCTATTGTTTTCCTCCATTTCTTTGCATTGTTCATTTAAGAAGGCCTTCTTGTCTCTCCTTGCTATTCTCTGGAACTCTGCATTCAGTTGGATATATCTTCCCCTTTCTCCCTTGCTTTTCGCTTCCCTTCTTTCCTCAGCTACTTGTAAAGCCTCATCAGACAGCCACTTGGCTTTCTTGCATTTCTTTTTCTTTGGGATGAATTTCGTTGCTGCCTCCTGAACAATGTTACGGACCTCCGTCCATAGTTCCTCAGAAATAAAGTCCTACGTGCTGGCTGGGGAATGCTGGGAATTGTAGGCTGTCTAAACACGCTTAGGATTGCGCCCTTAAGCGTCTTTCTGCTCCTTTTGTAGGGATCGGCCGGGCTGTGGCGGTAGCCCTGAGCCGTGAGGGGGCTCCGGTGGTGGCGCTGAGCCGGACCCAGGCGGATCTTGACAACTTGCACAAGGAGGTAGAGCTTCTTCTAGCTCACTCTCCACCTGCCTGTTAACCCTCTCTGACCTTTGTGGCCCTGGTCCCTCCTCCAGCTACCCCCCCCCCGGCTTTCCTAGAGGACAAGGCTATCTAGTCCTGACGAATCTATATTGCCTCCAGTATCCGAAGCAGTATGCCTCTGTATACCACTTGCTGGGGAACACAAGTGCAGGGGCGCTGTTGCAATCATGTCCTGCTGGTAGGCTTCCCAAAGGCTTCTGGTTGCCCATTCTGGGAACAGAACGTTGAACTAGATTGGCCTCTTCCATCCTGACGACCCAGATATCTCAGGGCTTCTTGTCTTTCTTCACTGGCAATACCCCAGTTCACACTCTTTTCACCTACAACTCCCATCACTCCTAGACAGCATAGCCAATGGTGAGTGATCATGGGAGTTGTAGGCCAAAATATCTGGAGGGCCACAAGTTGCCCACCCTGCTGCCTGTCCCTTGAAAGACACTCCAGCAAGTACCCCTTGATCTAAATATGTAGTCTTTCTTCTCTACTGCCTTCTGAAAATCTTGAACATGATTGCCAGACTGTTGAGATAGCTCCCAGTCAGATGTGGCCACAGATGCCAACATTCCCCCTCCCCCTGCAGCCTAACACACTTCCTGTGGCTTTAACAACTGTGTGACAAGCAGAAATGCAGCACTGGGTCCTCTCTTTTTCCCCAGCATAGAGATGCAGTGAAAAGTAAAGCTTCTGAGCATTATGCCTGCATTAAAGATACAGAAGCCTTGCCAGAATCACTCTGTCACAGAATTGCTATGACAGGAGAAGTCGCACCTAGCACAAGTTTGCCTTCTGTGCAACTCTTGGAATATTTTCACGCATGACACTAATAGTGTATTTCAGTCTCTCAGTCACCTTTTGTGTGATGTGCAATTATTATTAATGCAAGATACAAAATGAAAGAGAGCATTTCTGAAAACAAATGAAATTAAAAGATCTTACATTCTCATTACAGATGCAGGCCATGCAAAACACACCTTTGGGTTTGTGTTGAAGGAACAGGATCCCTTCCAGGGTGAAGATAGGCTCTAACAACCCTAGTCTTGAACCATCAGTCCCCAATAGGAGCCATATGTCCTCAACCTGTTCTCTGAAATTACACATGTCATCCTCATGAAATCTCCCTTTCATGTGCCTTGGAACTTAAGCCCTGGCATCCCTGTTTTCCTTGCCATCCTTCTAGCTTTACCACAATCTTTCCCTGACTTCTCTATTCTGTCTTCAGTGCCCTGGCATCCAGATGCTATGTGTAGACCTAGGAGACTGGGAAGCTACTGAGGCAGCCCTGAGCCAGGTGGGGGATATTGAACTGCTGGTGAATAATGCAGGTTTAGGATTGCTACAGCCATTCCTCGAGGTGACCAAGGAGGCCTTTGACAGGTAATCCCCAACACAGGTCTAAGGGCGGGGTCTTTGGTCAGTACCAGATAGCTAGGGGAAGGTATGACTAATTTTGGATTACAAGCTCCCAGATACCAAACGTGCCTTGTAGATTCTGATTCTCAGCCCCAGAGGCCTTTTGCATCCCATTTAGAAAGAGAAATGTAATCATATCTTGATCCTAGATTGATGTTTAAATTTTAACCTGTCTGAGCTTGCCAAAGAGAATAGCTGGATCATAGTGGCAAAAACCACATGCTCTTCCTCTCCCCTGGGAGTAGAAGAGGGCAAGCTCATATTTTATCTGCTTAAGTATTGCCATGGTAGTTATGCTGATAAGATACAGGGCGGGAGTCAGTTTGCAGATTACAGCTGCTGCCCCTGCTTCCTTTGGGCCCTACGAGGCATCCCAAATTGTTTGTTGTCTGCTTTATTTGGCATATTTAATCTGACTTTAATTTTATGTAGGTCTTTCAGTGTCAACGTTCGGGCCGCGTTGCATGTTTCTCAGGTGAGAAGAAGTCTGTGTAGTATTGGGAGGGCAACGTTCATTCCTGAGCAGCAGAGAGGCAGTCAAGCCAAAAGCATCCATTCGTGACTGGTCTGGCATTCTGGCCTCCATCCAATTTAAGGAAGTGATAGTGACCACTCCATCCTATGTGCATCTACTCAGAAGCAAACACCGAGTTCAGTGGGATTTATTCCTACCTCATTGTTGCCCTTTTTTAGACTTAGACCCATTGCTGGCAGCCCAGGTTAAACTCCAACCTATAATGCCCACCACCTTTCTGATGTCATACATTTCAGATTGTTGCTCGGAAGATGATTGCCAGGGGTGTGCCAGGTGCAATCGTGAATGTCTCCAGTCAGGCTTCTCAGCGGGCTTTGCCTGATCACACAGTTTACTGTGAGTATAACTGCCAAGATTTTTTCTGCTGCCCTTTCCACTGGAACACAGAAGCAATTTTCAGATGGATTGCAGTGAAAGTGTTGCCTCAGCCATGCTCATTCAACGTGAGAATGACGGGGGGAGGAAGAGCAGACAGCAACTTTATACACTAGTTTCTTGTCTTATTGAAGGTTCAACCAAGAGCGCCTTGGACATGCTGACAAAGACAATGGCTCTGGAGCTGGGTCCCCATAGGGTAAGAACGTACGACTGGTGAATTAGGTGGACACCTGGAGGAGGAAAGGCCTTGTCTATGATGAGCGTAGGGCAGGCAGAGTATACAAAGTAAAATAATAGTGGAAGCACAGTATATAACTTCATCTAGGCCAGCCTTCCTCAACTTGGTGCCCTCCAGATGTTTTGGACTACAACTCCCATCAGGCCCACCCAGCATGACACATGGTTGGGAATGAATGGAGCTGTAGTCCAAAGCATTTGGAGGGCACCCGATTGGGGAATGCTGACCTAGACCAAAGAGATAAACTGAATTGGATCCTTCTTCAGGAGTATGCAGGTGGAGTAAGCCACATACCTCCCTACAGGCCAATGGGAAGGGAACACTCTGGCTGTTTACAGACAACAGTGGGTGGAGAATGAAGCATTAAAGCCAGAGCAGGTAATCTGCTGTCATGCATCCGCCGATCCTCCAGTCATTCTCTACTGCTCTGTGTTTGCTTTTCAAGATTCGGGTAAACAGTGTGAACCCCACTGTGGTCATGACTAACATGGGACGTCTGAACTGGACTGATCCCCAGAAAGCTGGACCGATGATTAGCCGCATCCCCTTGGGGAAATTTGCAGGTAACTTGGAGCACAGGTTCTCAGCACTAGAGGGCAAGAGGGGGCCTCTGTAGACTTAGAAACCAGGCAGAAGGTGAGCTCAATTTTCCATAGCAGCCTGCTTTGAATAACATGCAGCAGGGCTGAGGGAGGCCAAAACAGTGGCTGCTGTTACGAGTCTGGCACCTGGAATGGATGAGACCCAGACCGAAGCCTCTGCTTCCCCAACCTAGCTCTGCCTCTGCTGGTGGGCAGTGAAGGGGGCCACATCTCTGAAACTGAGAGATGGAAACCCAGCCCTCTTTCCTTCCTATGCCTCCACCATTCCAGGTCATGGCAACTGGGCATCCCTCCAGGGACAGGCAAAACTGCTATGTTCCCTTTTCCTGACAAGCTTAATTAACACATGCAGTAGCTGGGGTGGTGGTGCAATTCTCATGTAGGGGCTGTTCTGCCTGAGTTCTCAGGTAGGGGATTGTGTGAAAGCACCCTCATGTGAAAATCACACCGATCATGAAAAATGTGAAGGGGGGAACCCCTCATGTGGGCGCTCAGTGTGAGGACTGCATTGCCTCCCTGCCCCATATGTGAACAGCCAACCGACTCCAGCTAGCAGCTGCCAAAGAGAGTGATCCTAGAGATGGGTTAGAGCTGATCAGGGAGGGCCAGTATGGGAAAGACAGACTTGTTTAGAGAGTGGGGAGTTTTTTCCCACCTGTGCAAGGCCTGGAGGCTTATGGGAGGGGCCATACCTCAGTGTGATGGAGCACAGCACTGGTGCAAACTCCCGCGGCCTGAGGCAGGAAAACACCCCCCCCCCCGGGTCTGTCTCCCCTCCCTCTGTCCCCCTCCTGCCCTGCCTGTCTCCTTCCTTTCCCCACCCACCCGCTCTGTCTCCCTCCTACCCCACTCCCTACCCTCCTACTGTGCTGCCACTGCCACTGCCCACTCTGCAGGGTGGCTGAGCTCTCTTGGCCTCAGAGTCAGGCATTATGGGAGGGAGTGTCCCAGAAGATTGCCTGTACTGTGGGCAATCTCCAGGGAAGGACCCCTCAGAACCAGGCATTTGGGCATGGGCGCCTCTCTGAAGAGCCACACCAGCCACTTTTCTGGCTGACATGGCTCTTCAGAGAGCTCAGCCACCCGCCAGCTCACTCTGAGGGGGTCTGCAGAATAGGCAGTGGCAGTGGGGAGACACAGCAGGAGAAAGGGAGGGAGCAGCAGATCCGTGTGGGGTGGGGAAGCATGCAGTTTGCTGCTCCACTGCCTGAGGCAGGGGCTCCACCCCACCTCATGGGAGGGTCGGCCCTCATAGAGCACCTGGTTTGCACGCAGAAGGTCTCAGGTTCAATCCCAGCGTCTCCAGGTAGGGCTAGGAAGGAATCCTGCCTGAAACCCTGGAGAGCCATGACTGCCAGTCAGTGTCAACAATACTGGGCTTAGATGGACCAAAGGGCCGACGCAGTATAAGGCAGCTCCCTCTGTTTCTAGGATTCCACTGCCACGACTGCCTCCGGGCTCTCCTTCAGCTGTGTCTGGTGACTCTGTCCTTACAGAGGTGGACGATGTGGTGAATGGCATCCTCTTCCTGCTGAGCGACCAGAGCAACATGACAACAGGCGCCATGCTGCCCATTGATGGGGGATTCCTTGCCTGTTAAAACCATGGCATCAGCTTGAGTCTCTGTGGGCATGGATCCCTCCCCTGTGTGACCTCGCCTGTTTGGTCATCCTGAACATACCGGACAGCCAAGGAATGAGATACAGTAGGAAGAGACATTCCATTACTAGGATCCGAGAGGAGGAGGAAGAGATGTCTTGCCTTCTGCTGCTGTCCCTGAACAAACCATGCCTGCTTACTTATGGAGAAATGTTTATTGTATAAAATAAGAGGTGTTCAGCTCATCACTCTACACGATGATTAAAAACTGGACCCGTCTCCATCCCAACCCCTCCAAAGCTCTCCCTGCTGCATCCCCCCCAGTCCATCACTCCTGACAAAAGGAAGGAGTCAGCCATCACCCTCCCACCTGCATCCTTTATTATTATTATTATTATTATTATTATTAATTACATCTTTCAGAATGGTTCCTGCCATGTGGCCCTGTTCTGGCCGGGCTGGACAAGGTAGAGAGACCTTCCGCCTCTTCCCCATCTTTAGGAGAGTTGATGGTCAGTCAACCAGCCCAGGAGCAGCACACAGGCTGATGCCCTGAAAGGCAAAGGCAGCTTTGGATGGCACAGAGCTGCACTGATCATTGAGCTTAGCTAGTGTCTCACACAATAAAGCACTGACGGCTAGTTCTTCAACCTGTGTCCCATTTTGTCCTTCCTGCCCCAACTGGGGTTCTTTATCTGCTCCCACCACAATGCTCTAGCACCAATAGAAGTAAGAAAGGGCTGGTCTTTCCACTCACGCATTACCCCCTGGCATGGAGTCATGGGGAGTATGCTCCTCCCACTGCTCCGCCCCTGGGGGTGGGACAGCATCAAGCTCCTCCTCCTCCCATGCGGCCCTTTTACATCGACACAGACGTTAAATCAAAGAGACATTTAAAAAACACTGACTTCGTACATGATGAAGGGCCCCGCCACTCCCATTGCGGGAACACCCAGCGAACGCTCCCTCCTTGCACACGCAAGGAGGAGACACCCATAACATGCTGAACTCAGATGCCCTTAGAACACAGTGCACTTCTTGCCAGGCTTCTTCACTGGTGGGGGACACAGCACAGCACGGATGGCTTCGTCGAAGACAGTCTTGAGGCCTCGCTGTGTAAGGGCGGAGCATTCAAGGTACTTCACTGAACCTGCAGGCATTGACGAGAGGGTACAGCTTACTAAGGAGTTGCAATTTCTCTCCTTCACTCTCACATCCTGGAACCTTATTAATTGCATCTTTAAAAAGTAGCAAGGCACTAGTGCTCATGGACAAGGAAAGATGGAAGCCATAGAAGCTGATTATTCTAACTACAGTTTACAGCTCCTTCCTCTAGCTCGGAGGCACTGAACCTCTTTCAGCCTGAGGGCTGAATTTAGTTTAGGTCCTAAATTTTAAGCAAAGCTTTTGGGGTCTGTATTCCAGGGGTGGGTGGGTGGGGCAGAAGGCAAAAGGGAGTGGGCCAAAATACCAAGAATACCAGCATATTTTAGCTTGAAGCTCTTAATTGCCAGTAACTAAACCTTAAGAGAGGCATTTCAACCTTTTTGAATAGGGAATGGGGTGGAGTGCAAAAGCCAGGAAAACACCAAACAATTGGCAGTCAGGGAAAGAGGGTGGGGCTGAGGGAAGGGGCGTGGCCATCTGAGGAAACCCAGAAGGCCAGATTGGGACCCCAGGTGGGCTGGATTGTATGGCCCCAAGGTCCAACGCCCCTCGCTCTAGCCTGTTTCCAAGACTCACCGATCTCTCTGGCCATGGCTAGGCCTTGTGGGTAGGTAATGGGAGCCAGTTTCTTGTCACGCAGCCTCTCAATGGTGTCCTTGTCATCCCTCAGATCGAGCTTGGTGCCCACCAAGATGATTGGTGTGTTGGGGCAGTGATGTCGGACCTCTGGGTACCACTAAAAATGAGAGTGACGCGTGAGTGAATCCCCTTGACTGCTGACTTCGGGAGTTAGCACAGTAAAAGACAAAGAGTACCAGGGCCAAATGGCCATTTCTGTCTCTCCCTGACCAAAGCTGAGAGATGTCCTCAGAAAGGGGGACCAATTGTGCTCCACTGTAAGCTCCCCACTGGCTTTCATGATCTTTTATCCTGTTCTGGAGGTATCACTTGTCTGCTTTGGCTTAGCAAGGAGGAGAACACACCCTCTGCCAATTTCCCCAAGGCTGCTACTAACAGGCCCGCCCTGCACAATCATTTCCCCATGCGTATGAGAGAAAGCATAGTACCTTGGCTCGGACGTTTTCAAAGGAAGCTGGGCTCACCAGTGAGAAACAGATCAGGAAAACATCCTGCAGAGATACAAACAGTTGCCTTCCTATGAAATGGTCAGGATAGCAAACTCTCTCATGCAGCCTTCATTTTTGCCCCAACCCCTACTCTGGCCACTCTGGCCTGTTGTATCCCAATTCCACCCTCTCCTAACCCAGTCCCTCCTCCAGAATACCAGATTTTTACACAAAGGAGATGCAATATAGGCTTAACTTCTATTACATTGGCTGAAGATTTGCATCATGGGCTTGGTTCAGACTTGGTTGTTGCGAAACGCGATGTATTTGGTGCAGAATTTATAGCAGCACTGCCTGTTGTGGTATGCAGGAATTTGGGGCAGGGATGCAATCCAACTCCACTTGTGAGGTATGCAGGGGACAACCTCCACACTTACCGTCTGTGGGTAGGAAAGAGGTCGCAGTCTGTCATAGTCTTCTTGACCTGCTGTGTCCCATAGACCCAGATTAACTGGCTTTCCATCTACCATGACGTTGGCAGAATAATTATCAAACCTGGAGGGAAAATGTTCTTGTCAGCAACAGATAAATCCCCCCTCCCCCTGCTGCCCATCAAATACTGCATTCTTAAGATCACTTAATTTCATCCTAGATTAATTATGCTAGAATAATTCCCATTCCCTAACTCTCCTTTCTCAACCAGTTAACTATTCACTACTCTGCATTTTAATTAGGGTGTTTTCTCAATCACTAGCTTATTTAACCCACAACACGCTTTTGTTCTATACATGTGTAAAGTGTAGTAAAATCATGGTATTCCCCGCTACATTTATTCAAAATACTCTTGAAATACTTACATTGCTTCCACGCTAGCCCCTTTCGTTTTCTCACATATTTTTCTTTTTTTTGTTTTTTCTACAGTGAAATAGCAGTATTTCACTATAAAAAAGCAAAATAATTTGGGGGGAAGAGGAACTTCTTACTTAAAGTCACACTCTGGAGAAATGGACAATTAAGGGTGCAATCCTATGCATGTTTAGACAGAAAAACATCTGGGGAATGCTGGGAGGTGTAGGGCCTTTTTCTGTCTAAACATGCATAGGATTGCACCGGAAGGACTATTCAAGGGGCAATTAACAGGCTGTTCATCAGTAAACTCACTGCAAAACCAATAAAAGCATAAAATCCAGAAGCAGGAAACTGTTGATCAGTGTTGGAAGAGACATTTGCTGAACAGGACTTAGTAAATGTTATAGAATGATCTTGGCCATGGGTACTGCTGGACAACATGAGGGGTATATTAAAAGCTGTGTTGAACCTGTTTTAATTCTGCTTCCAAGTGATTGCAGAAAAACAATGCCTCAGCAGTGCTAAAAGGCTCTACTGTAGAAGCAACCCTAGTTAATCTGTGTATTACATTCCAATAAGTTATGCAAGAGCATTCATGTGTGGACACATAAAAGAACCTAAAAATCAACACTTTCTCTGCATGGACTCTCTGGGCAAAAACGTATGTAACTAGTCTGAATCTTGTGAACGTTTTCCATAGTGAAATTATGTTTAGGTGCAATTCAGGAGGATTCCTGGACCTAACTCAGCCAGGGCTATTCGACGCAGTAACATCCCAAATTGAAAATACAGTGTATGAAATAGCATGCAATCCCCACATAGATAATCTTCTGCAACAATTACACAAGTAGTTTTTTGCTGTGTGTGAACACACACTGGGGAACAATAGGCAATCTTGATTTCCCAGTGGTTGTACTTATCGAATATACTATTTCTCAGTGTAGGAATTTGTCACCGCTTAAGTATCCCAGGCAGAGCAATCCTATGGCTTCTCAGAAGCCGTACGGATGGTATCAATTCTACCCGCCTCCCCCCGAGGCTACACAAAGTGGGCATTATCCAATGGGGCGCTGCGCCCCTGCCAATTCCCTTGCGCCCTGCTGATTCCTTTCCACAAGTGGGACCCACCACTTGCGCAATGGAGACTTGGCACTCCCAGGAGCAAGCGCTAAGGGAGCTCCACCGACCAGCCCCAATCCAGAAAGGAGTGTTTTTGCTCATTTCAGGGCTTCCTCTAGGAAGCCTTCTATCTCCATTGCACAAGTGGTGGGTTCTGCTGTGGAACCTAACTGGTGAGAGCATAACAGAATTGGCAGCGGTGCAGCATCTCAATGGATGCTGTTCATAGCTACAACCCCAGGGGCAGGAATCAGCGTGTGGGTTCTTCCACCCCCATCCTTCGCAGCCACCGCAGAAAGCCCTGGGGTGGATTGCCTTAAGTCAGCTAGATGGACTGAGAGGTTTGTCTAGCTGTATAAAACAGAGGAACAGGAGGCTGTAAAAGCCTCCTCCTCCTTCTTGCTCTGCCTTGCTCTTACCGGCAGTACTGTGGAAAGACAGAGGGCTCTGAGATCTATCACGTGTCAATCCTTTCAAAACCTAGAATCTCAAAATCATTCAAAACCTAGAATCTCAAAAGCCCAGTGTTACAAAACACAGTGCCTTTACATGCATGTTACCCCATAATTATGTAGCGGAACCTGTGTCTTGATCACCCAATACTTACACGGTGGGGATGTACTCTCCAGGGAAGGCATTTGTCGTGTAGCTGATCAACAGACAGGTCTTCCCCACAGCCCTGAGAAAATGAAAGCAGAGCCACAAACACTGACACAGTAGGATGGTAGGGGGAGGTGGGGCTTGGAGGAGAAAAACATGCCATGCTGCCCCAAATCCCAGGTCACTGGATCAGGTCTAGATTTCTATGTACATGTGATGTCCCCGACACACCCAAATGTCTTCCATTAATTACTTTATTCATTGATCTTTGGAGAAGGAAGCACACTTTGTCAAGCTTCTTCCAACACAGCCTTAGTCTAGGCTCATAATAAATCCAAGTGAAAAATTACTGGTTAGACTACCACCGCACAATCAGGTTAAAAAGTGAGAGGACAGGAATAAATGAAAGAGTTTATTCAAGTTCTGAATTATTAGGCAGAAGAATGTCTTATTGTTCACTACATTAGTCCTACAAGCCAGCATGCACCCTTACTTTCTGCACACCAGTGTTTCTCTTGCTTTGTCCAGGAAGAGCCAATCACTTAACCAGCCAGCACCAAAACTATAGGCAAGGATGGCAATTTTGCCCATGTGATCACAGGAAAAGGGGGTGTTTGGAGTAGATACCAGCAGGAGAAAAGAGTGACATACTCCCTAGATGAGAATACTTGACACAACTGTTTGGAAGGTAGCAAATGTACTGCTCCCTGTTCTTTTTGTGCAACACATAGAAAAAAGATGCTTCTGATACTATTTCCACAAACCAATTACCTTAAGATCAGCACTAGTATCTCTTATTGGCAAACCAAAGTATGGAGAGGGGGGCCCATACCTTGTACTCAGCATTTCTTTGCCATGTGTTGGACATGTTCCTTGCATGCCCCACTTCTGATTCCTAACCATTTTTCCACCTCATTGAGTATGGGTTTGAGATTTAACTTAGCTCTTCTTTGATCAAAGGTCTAGACAGACTGGATGAAAGACCCAGTCTCAACCTTTTTAGAATTCTGTATGCTGAGTGTAATAGAAAATCTAATGCCTTGTTAATCATGTGTCATTTATATACTATTTTTGATTATTTAAAGCAGGGATGTGGCACCTCCAGCCTGCATGCCTAATCTGGCCCGTGGAGGTTCTGCATTCAGTGGTGCCTCCATGGGTTCTTCCAGGGGGCGGGGCTTGGCCCAGCTGTTATGTCTGAACTGAGATAACAATTGGGGATTCCCATTCCCAGTGGGGCCACACCCACCGACATCATCAGGTCTGCAGAGGCCTTGTGGGGGGCCATTCATCCCCCACACTATTTTTGTCCTGTACCCCGATTCAAAGTGATTCACCTACATTAGCTCCATAATCCTAACAACCACTGCTGCAAGGTAAATCAGTGTTACTACAGGGCCAGGGAACTTGAAGCTGAGAGAATGGGGCAATGGGAGGTGGATTTGCAAGGCCACAAATCGGCATGGGTAGACAGGCAAAGGAGAACAGATGTCTGGCACAGAATAGATGGGAGTGTGTTGTGTGCTCAGAACCAGATCCTCTGCACTGAAGGACCATCACCTAGGGTCACCCACTGAGTTCATTGCCAAGGTGATACTTGAACCTTAGCTCACTCTCTGGATTGATAACATTTGCATTGCATCCTTCTTCCAAGTAGCTGTGGAGCCAGACATGGAATTATCCCCTTCCCCCCTCATAATAATTCTATGGGGCAGGTTAGGCTGAGACACAGCGACTGGGCCAAGGCCACCCAGAGAGCTTCACAAGCAGGGATTTCAACCCAGGACTGCCTGCTCCAAGTCTAAATCACTGTCATCTACAGCGCACCCCATTCTGTAGCCACAACACCAAGCGACTTTCTCAAATTCACCCTCCAACAGAATTAATTTGGTCCAAGAGTCCTTTGCTGCTCCATTTGATGTGGCTAGAAACAATCCCCGGTTTATTCTCATCTCCCCGGCACCCGGCACCCACCCGTGTCAGCTCGCCAAGCTACTCTTTCACACATCCTCCTCGGTGGAGGTGGCGCTTGACCGCCCCACAGCTAGAGAAGCCCGGTACTTGAAGAAAGAGCCACGGCTCAGTTTTTGAGTCAGTAGGGCACGGCATTTGAGATCAGGGCTTCCATTCTCTCCCAGAGTCAGGCATCCGCCGAACTGGCTTTCTTCCCCACCGCTCTGGAAGCAACGTGGACCACCTAACCTTCGAACTCACACGAGGAAGCGCATCTCTCCCAACTCTCTGCTACCATGGCGGTGATGGTCTTTGGGGAGGAGGGCTCGAGATCGGACCACAACACCAGCAGCCGCCCGGGCTCTCCTAGGGGGCACGGAATTTGGGGAAGGGCGAGGGAGGCGACCCACTCGTCTCCTAAAGACCCCTCAAACCACACGGCGAAGCTAAAAGGGGACCACGAAGACACGGAGAGGGGCAGATAAGCGGGAGGCGGGCGCGGGGGGGGGGCGCTGAGATGGAAGCCCTCCCTTGAGACTGCAGCAGACGGGCGCGGGGGGCCGTGCTGGGAAGCAGAAGAATAGAGAGAGGGGCAGCTACGATCGGGGCCCGAAAGGGAATGGTGGGGGGATGGCGTGGCTGGGGCAACAATAGGTGGAGGGCGGGGGAGACCAGACGCCTGCCACGAGATAGATGGGCGTGTGCTCAGACCCTCTGTGCTGAAGGAACCGAGCCCCCTCCCCGCTCCCCACTGATCCGCCGGGACCGGGGGCGCGCTGTGCAAGCGGGAAATGCACCGTCCCTTTCTGCTGAGGCGGCGCTGGCGGCATTCATGCTCTCCCCGCCGAGCCCCACCCTTGCCTTGCCCGGCGGGCGGGCGGCACATGGTCCGGTGCCTGGGCCGAGCGCCAGCCTCGCCCTCCTCCTCCCGCACTGCCCCCCGACGGCGCCCTCCCCTGCCGGCGCCGCTCACCCGTCTCCCACGACCACACACTTGATGGCCTGCATCTGCCCCGGGAGCGAGGTGGGCGGCGGCGGCGGCGGCGCCGGGCTCGGTGCCTTCTCCTTCCTTGGCGAGGTTTGCCGCCCGCAGCCGCAGTGAGCGAGAGCGACACGGAGCGCGCGAGCCAGCCAGCCAGCCAGCGGGAGCGAGAGACCCGGAGCCGGGCGGGGCCGGGGGGAGGGGATAGGAGGAGGGCGGAGCCGGAGCCGCTCTCGGGAGGCGAGGCGAGGCGAGGCGAGCGGGAGGACGCCGCGCAGGGGAGGCGCCCGGCAGGGTCGCCCCAGGCTCTGCGGCCCCAGCCCGGGAGCAACCAGCGGGAGCTTAGCGACTAGCGCGCGCGCTGGCGCTGGCGCAGCCCCAGAGGCGGGGAGGGCGAGGCGGGCCCTTTGTGTCCCTCCAGGGCCGAGGCTTGCCAGCGCAGCCTGGCGGGAAGAGCCGGGGGGCGCCTGGCGTCTTAGCCGCCTGCGCAAGGAGCCCCTTCTCGTCCGGCGCGGCCGGCGGGAGGGCCACTGTGCTTGCAAGCGGGCGGCTACGACAGCACGCAGGGGGGCGCTTTTCTTTGTATAGGGGTGTAATGTCAGGCAGAGCTTCATCGGGGGAGTTTCCGCCTGTCGTGCGGCCATAACTGACACGGGTGGGGGTGTAGCGGCATAACCCTGTGGTGATTGTCAACAGCGGCTGTGGAGGGGGTGCAGAAGCTCAGGCCGGGGCTTCTTGATGTGGCCCATCTGGGGTCCTGATCTGGCCCTCCAGGGTTCCCCAGATGGCCACGCTCCTTCACTTCCCGGACCCCCCATCGTTGGGTGGTTTCCTGGCTTTGCGGGAGCTTTTCCTCCTAAAAGGTCGACAAGCCTCTCCTAAGGCTTCGCTGGCAGTAAGAGCTTTAAGCTACAATATGCTGGTGCTTGGAGCCCTGCCCATTTTGCCTTTGGCTTCACCCACCACTGGAAAGCATCGCCCCCCCCCCTCCAAAATTGAATTTAGCCCTTGGCCTGAAAGAGGTTCAACCCCCCTGCCCTATGGCTGTGGTCAACAACTAGCTGTACAGAGAGCTACTGTATGGGGCTTTTGTAGAATGGAATGGAAGGTGCTAGTATTAGGGGAATAGGGGTGGCTTAGTGGTTAAGATGCTGAACTGCAGACCGGCAGGACAGCAGTTCGAGACCCGAGTGCCGCGTGACGGAGTGAGCTCCCGTCTTCAGTCCCAGCTCCTGCCAACCTAGCAGTTCGAAAGCAAGAAATTGCAAGTAGATAAATAGGTACCGCCTCGGCGGGAAAGGTAACAGCGTTCCGTGCACCTCGGTGTTCAGTCATGCCAGCCACATGACCACGGAAGCGTCTTTGGACAGCGCTGGCTCTTCGGCTTAGAAACGGGGATGAGCACCGCACCCTAGAGTCGGACACGACTGGTTGGGGACACCTTTTAGTATTAGGGGACACTGTGGCTCAGTGGTGGAGCACCTGCTTTGCATGCAGAATGTCCCAGGTTCAATCTGCAGCATCTCCAGGTAGGGCTGGAAAAACTCCTGCCTGAAACCCTGGAGAGCTGCTGCTGCCAGCCAGTGTCAGCAATTCTGGACCAAATGGAACAATGGTCTGACAGGCATAAGGCAGCTTCCTATGTTCCTATCCCTGCCCACCAAAGTGGGCTAACAAGCCCCATTACTGCAGCCGCCAGTCTTCCAAAGCATCCCTCTTGCCTCTGGGGTGGCATACTTGGACCTGGAACCTCCAGGTGGTTGATCCCTCACCTGTGGGTTGGTGAGGGGTCTGAAGCCTTTGTGCTCTAAGCAATAGCATATTGGGGGTTGGTTAAAAGCTTGGATACAGAAATTGTAAGGGTAAAAGATCGTCAAATGAAGAGCCTGGTAGAGGCAGCTGTCAGACTGGCATAAAGAATCACTTGTCCCTTTCCTTGCTCTGGAGGCCAATTCTTCTCCGGAGGCAAGCATGCTTCTCAACACAAGGAACTGCCAACACCCATTTCCATCTTCCCAATTGGTTCTGCCTACTTGGCTGGAAGAGGAACAGACACACCAGAACAAAGTTGTTGCCAGCCCTTGAAGATGCATTCACCAGTCCTGCTAAGTGAGCCTGAGAATTTCTAGAAAACCTTTTTATTGCTTATGTTTATCTCAAGCGCCATCAAACACCACGTTCTGGCATTCTCAGGGACTGGGTGTTGGGAGTTATGGGTGGCTTCGGGACTGGATTATAGTTGGTGCTTGCTGCAGGTAGCATATGTGGAGGTGTGCTTTTACTGTTCTTAGCTATGAAACTCCTTTTGGAAGTTGTGGTTCAGGAGTCTGAGTCCTGAAGCCGGTATTATTCTTTCCATAGCAGGTTGGGCCGTGACCTAAAAGAGACTGGGATTCAAAGCCAACTACAACTGTGTGGCTTTCGGCAAGTAATTATCTCTCACCAGGGGCATCTCTCTCTCCCAGCATGTTATTATATTTCCTGCCAATGGACTAGTTCTAAGCACTGAGTGTTTATTCTAAACAATTAAGTAGCCTAAGTACCAGCTATGCATGTACAATCCCTTTTCTTAATTTAAAAATAGTGACCTGCATTGATAACATTGCTGTAACCTCACAAACTTAACTGCATAAAAAATGAAGCCACAGCAAATGCTCTTATTAGACTGTTGGGTTGTTGCTGTTATTCTGGGAATTTAATTTTGAATGCATCCAGGAATGGACCTATTAAACCTTTCCCTCAATTCTGAAATCTCTTTTCGCCCCCTCATCCTTTTGTCCCTCTGTTGGGGGGCGGGGGTTAGTTCCCTCTCTGTAAAATAGAAATGACTATAGTCACATTGTTGCAAGACCCAACATTGCCTGGCTACTTAACCTCCTTCAAACCATTTCAGTTTTCAGCATGCCAATATGAGGAACTTTCACTTCTGATTTGTAAGGCTTTTGCATTTCCCACAGCAATTTCAAAAGTACTGGTTAGGAAATATGTTTGATTTAAAAAATTGCTCTTCTCTGTTTTCTGTCACACAACAGCAACATAAAGATGTGTTCACAGTGCGACAGACAGGCTCAAGGACACTTTTAGTGTCCTGTGTAAAACTCACACATTACAGAAACCTCAAATTGGCACTGACATTTAGTAAAATACCTGGTGTAAGCAAGACTTGGTTGGTGAGGTAAAAACATGTGCTAGTGATTATGGATGCTGATTTGCTGCCCTTTTCTATTAGCTCCCCAAAGTGTAGGACAAGCTTAAGAGGGAACAAATTTCGGCTTCCCCATAGAATCAGTCAAATCCCATTAAGCATCAAGGCAGAGATATTTTTTTAATGAGCCTGATAAAACCAGAACCCTGCGGCCCTCTCTACATGTGTGGGGGCATAGAGGTGTCCTTGCCATTGGGCAGTGGGTTGCAGGGCACTGATTCTTCCAGACAGGCGTGAGCAAAGAGCACTCAAGTTCCCTCCAGAACTACGTCAACAAAGCTTTGAAAGAGCAGGGGGGATCCTGCTATAGCTTTGTCCTTTTCTTCACCCCAGCCACTGCCTTTGCAAATGCTCCTTCTCATTCCCTGGCTGTGATTTATAAATTCTATCACCAACCGTATTGGGTTTTGTATGAGCAGCAGGAATATAGGAAGCTGCTTTAGAATGAGGTCAGACCATTGTCCTATCTTGCCCAGTACTGTCAACACTGACTGGCAGCAACACTCCAGGAATTCAGGCAGGATTTTTTTTAGCTGTACCTGGAGATGCTGGGGACTGAACCTGGGACCTTCTGTGTGCAAAGCAGGTGCTCTACCACTAAGCTATGACCCTTCCCTAAAGGTAGATGGAGACAGACATGACACTACTGAAGACAGACGGAAAAGCAGGCAGGCACTTGAAATTCCATCTCAAGCACAATATGAAATTCCCATGCATTTTTGATCCACAACCAATAGATCAACTGAGAAGTACAAAACTTTATGTCCTCAAGGGTGGGTGTGCCACAAGGAAGCCACCCGCCGCTCACTAATAACCAAGAGTAAGTAAGCGGTCCTGTCTTAGCCTCCTAGAGGTTTTGCTGTGTCCAACTAGCTATAAGGTGAGGGTATCATGATACAAGAAGATTTTTCTCATTTTGAAGATTTGGGGGGGGGGGAGTTTCAGTACCCAGAACAGAGGAAAGCTACAGCAAAGAAATCTAACACAAGTAGACAACAGGACAGCTTGGTTAAAGTAACCAAATCTCAGGTATTTTGTTTTGCATCCTTATTTACCTACTTTCTACTAATATTACTTCAGAACAGATTTTCCCAATTTAGCACTCTCCAGGTATGGTGTACCACACATCTGTAGTCCTGCAGATCTGGAGGCCACTAGGTTGTGAAAAGCTGAAGGAGAGGTCAGTATTTTAAAATATATCTGTCTTCCTTTGGAAATTTTGGGAAAACAAGCCTACTATGAAGTCTCCAGGAATAAATGTGTTCTAATAAAGGAGGGAGATTTTGCCTCCTCCAAACTAAAACACTTGGGATAAAACATAATATTACTGTGCTGTTACATTTTTGTAACATGCATGGAATGTGGTTAGACATTTAAGGTGCAATCCTATGCATGTTTAGATGGAAAAGAAAGTCCTACAACTCCCAGCATTCCCCAGCCAGCATGGCAATTGTAGGACTTTTTTCCATCTAAACATGTATAGGATTGCACCCTTAATGTATTGTCATATAAAATATAGACACTTCTTATGTGAAAAGATACAAAGGGAGGATAATATAATATATATATTTAAAAACTCTAAATGCAAACCAGTCCGTAAAGTTGGACAGAAGTACAAACATTTCATTTTCATACTGGTTATAAAGCTGGAATTAAAAATTAATGATCAAGCTTGCCATTCCTCCAGGGAAGGAATACAGCAAAATCTGGATGGTCTGGAAATGAGTGAAATCTCTAAGCCACAACGTTCCATCCCAACTAAAATTCTGTGGCTGTTCTCTGTAAAATTCTCCTCAGTGAGAGGAGGTGACTTTTCTTACTACCAAGACTGATAAGGCTCCATGGACAAGTCAAACTCACACCTCTGTTAGGACACTCAGTCTGTACCCTTTTTAAGGCCAAGGGAATTGTGCACTAGTGATCCAGGCTTGCTCACTATAATGATCCCTTTAGAAAGCTTCAGTAATAGTGCTGTTCCCAGGCACGGGAGGATCAATTATATGTTCTGCTAAAAGTGGCAGTGGGCCAGGATATATCAAGTAACTCCTGCTGCAACCTCATCTCTTTATCATTATGTGAGATGTAGGGATTAGAGTATTTCCCATGTCAGCAGCAGTAGCCCCTGTGGAGCTGAAAAACTGGCATGGAGAGTACCAACATGATCTAGGTGATTTGAGAAACTGGTGCTTGTTACTGATGTGATATGAGAACTAACCACATCAAAGCACTGTTTTCTCTCCCAGTGGCAATCATACTGGAGAAATAATGTGTACAACTGACCTAAGATTTGAGGCCAATGTCTATGATGTAGGAGGACATTATCTACCCTGGTCATGTGAACTGACCTTTTTGTGGGCTACAAATTGGAATGGATGGCTTTACCTTTGGGGGCCTGCAACATGGTTTGCGGGTTTAGACAGGACTAGGCTTTGGCGCACACCATTAACATGGTTTCTAAAGCAATTATGAGTCTTTCAGCAACACCTCAGGCTCAGCCTCAGGTAGCTGACAATACAGTCTGTTGCAGGATCTCCCGGTGACAAGTCAGAATCCATTATACCCGTGTGCCCCAGAGCCAGGCCACAATGATCATTCTGTGACTCCATTCCTTACGGTCCTTTAAGAGTCTTGCTCACTTCTTGGGGCTGAAAGAGCCAAGGGGGGAACCCTGCACGTAGGCCATGATGGCGTTCTGAAGAAAACTGGCTCGCTGAGCTTCCTCTTCCCTCATTCTGGAGATCTCTGCCTCACGAACCCGCAGCTTCTCCAGAAGGCTTGAGATTTCACCCTCTTTGTCCAGGAGCATCTCCCGGTGGTTACTGGACAGCACTACACAAACATAAGAATGTAAGAAGAACCATGCTGGGTCAGACCAAAGGCCTATCTATTTTTACTTATTTACAATATTTGTATACTGCTCCACATCTAAAACAGATTCCAGAGTGGTGAACGTAAAAGGTAAAATTATAAAGAAGATAAAAAGAATTAAAACACCATCTTAAAACTTCTTTTAAAAACAAAATACCAATAAAAACCGTGGCTGGTCAGTTATGGAATGCTTCCTAGAAAGGAGCTGTTTTCAGGAGGCGCTGGAAGCACGACAGTGTTGGCGCCTGCCTGACGTCCAGGAGCAGGGAATTCCGAAGGAAGGGGGCCACCACAGTGACGGCTCTTCTCCTGGTGGACTCCAATTGAGCCATAGGTCCATGCGGAACCACCAGGAGCATGGCCTCTGATGAACTCAGTGACTGGGCAGGTTGGTAAGGGAGAAGGCGCTCTCTCAGGTATCCTGGTCCCAACTTGTTTAGGGCTTTGTACAATAGTACCAAAACAAACCTGGCCCGGTAGCTAATAGGCAGCCAGTGCAGTTCCCTCAGCAAAGGAGTTGCATGCTGAAAAGGGGCAGCTCCTGACAACAGCCGAGCTGCTGTGTTCTGTATTAGTTCCAGCTTCTGGAGCAGCCTTAAGGGCAGCCCTACACAGAGCCCAGTGCAGTAATCCAGCCTTGAGGTTGCTAATGCTTGTACCACTGTGACAAAGGTATCCCTGTCCAGGAGAGGCTGTAGCTTGTGAACCAGCCAAAGCTGGTAAAAGGCACTCCAAGCCGCCATGGCCCCTTGGGCCTCCAGAAACAGTGATGGAATTAGGAGTACCCCAGACCATGAACCTGGTCTCTCAGAGGGAGTGCAACCCCATTCAGAGCAGGCAACGAGCCTATCTCCTGGACATGGGAACCTCTCACCCACAGGGCTTCCATCTTGCCAGGATTCAGCTTCAGTTTACTGGCCCTCATCCAGCCCTTTACTGCATCTAGGCACTGATCCAGGACTTTCACCGCCTCTCCTGATTCAGATCTCACAGGGAGAGCTGTGTGTCATCAGTGTATTGATGACACTTGGTTCCAAATCCCCAATGACCACTCCCAGCAGCTTCATGTAGATGTTAAACAACATCGGGGACAAGATGGTACCCTGCGGAACCCCATAGCTCATTTGCCAAGGAGCTGAGGAATGTTACTTTCTGAAATTGACCCCACAGGTAGGACTGGAACCACTGTAACACACTGCCCCCAATGCCCACCCCACGGAGTCGATCCAGGAGGATACCATGGTAAATGATATCAAAAACTAATGAGAGATGGAGCAGAATTAGCAGGATTGCACTTCCCCTGTCCCTCTCTCAGTAACGTTCATCCATCAGGGTGACCAAGGCTGATTCAGTCCCATAACCAGGTCGAAACCTAGACTGGAATGGGTGTCTAGATAATCAGTATCCTCCAAGAGTCCCTGCAGTTGTTCTGCCACAACCATCTCCAGCACCTTCCTTAAGAAAGGGGTATTTGCAACTGGGCAGTAGTTGTCTAAAACCATTGGGTCCAGAGTGGGCTTCTTCAGGAGTGGTCGCACTATTGCCTCCTTAAGGGCAGCAGGACTACCCCTTCCTGAGAAGCATTCACCACGCCCTGGACCCACCCATTCATACTCCCTTGGCTAGTTTTTATTAGCCAGGAGGGGCAAGGATAGAGAGGGCACATGGTCAGTCGCACTGCACATCATCAGGCTGTAGCAACTGACACTGACCCCACAAAAGCAGGCAGATGATGGTGTGAGACACCTCAACTGGAACTGCGCAAACAATAGCGTCAAGTTCGCTATGGAGATGAGCAATTTTGTCCTCCAAGTGTGATGCAAAAAGGTCACGGTGGGTCCTTAAGGGGACCAGGGCCCCATAGGTGGGGGAGAGTGTTAACTGTCCCTGGACCACCCGAAAGAGCTCTGCTGGATGGCTCCTTGAGGATGTAATGGAGGCAGCAAAGTAAGCCTTCTTCGCTGCCTACACCACCACACAATAAGCACAATTATATACTCTAGAGCATGCTTGGCCATCTTCACTTTGAGACTTCTGCCATTTGTGCTCTGGCCGACATCCAGCCTGTTTCATTGACCGTAGCTCCCTAGTATACTAGGGAGCAGAGCGGGTTCCACAGCGCCGGAGAGGGCACTCAGATGGAATCAAATTGATGGCCCTCCACATCTCACTGTTCCTCAGCGAGACTAGGGCCTCGGTTGGATCACCAGCTTTCTCCACTGGAAAATCCCCAAGAGCATTCAGAAATCCATTGGGTTCCATCAATGTCCTGGGGTGGACCATCCGAATGGGTCCCCCACCCCTGCAGGAGAGAAGTAAGGCCATAAATTCAACTCTAGTCCAGCATTCTGTTAATACAGTACCCCAACAGAAGTCCATTGGAAGCCCACAAGCAGTACATGAGCGCTTTCCTGCTCATGTTCCACAACAACTGGTATACAGAAGCATACTGCTTTTGATACTGGAGGTAATATACAGCCATCAGGATGAGTACATATTGATAGCCTTCTCCTCCATGAATTTGTCTACTCCCCTTTTAAAGCCATCCAAGTTGGTGGCCATCACTACATCTTGTGGTAGCAAATTCCATAGTGTAACTATCTGCTCTGTGAAGAAGTGCTTCCTTTTATCTGTCCTGAATCTCCCACGATTCAGCTTCATGGGAGGACCCCACTGGGTTCTACTATTATGGGAGAGGGAGGAAAACTTCTTATTGACTCCCTCTACACCACTTTGTATAGCTCTATCATGTTTCCCCAAGTTTATCTTTTTTCTAAACGAAACAATACCAGACACTGTATGAGGAATGAGGCATTAGCACACTCAGACTTCCTTGTCAGGATGGAGAAAATGCTCTTCAGGCAGAGTAGATTTTATATGGCAGTGACAGAAACAAATAAAGCACCAGATTTTGTTCAGTGGTGGAGAAATTTAGGTTTGTCCTCAGAGATGAAGTCATAGCCTAATCCTAGAATGATGTTATGGGAAAACTGGGATTTGGCCCCTTCCCCCAAGATGCTTTTGGCCTCGCTACAGAGAGAGATTTCCAGCACAATTAACAGCTTTTACTCTCAGGTAAGTGGGTACAGAATTGCAGCCCTTAATCATGCTGCTGTTATGTGGGATCTTTTGCACCCAGCTGCCCTCTTCTAGGCAGGTTGGGATGAAGGAGGTAGAGTGATGGCTCAAGAACAGCCTCAGTCTAGGAGGAGATAAGGGGGCTGCCTGGGAAGTGAGTGCCCCAAACCTAAAGAGAAACGAGTGTAGATGCACAGCAGCGGGAGAACAGGAACTGGCTGACATGAGGGCCAGGAGGTATAGAGCTGGGATGGGAATGGTGGGTGGAACCCTTTGCAGCCCGCCAGCTAGGGGCACAGGTCACATCCAGCCCACAGTATTAAGACAGCGTGCCCCAGTCTTTTCGTTTCTGTCTCCCAGCTGTCTCATACACCAGAGTGAGGTATGGGGCATCCAATGGAGCATGCTGAAGAGTACTTGGCAGACTTAGAAGGAAATGCTTGGCCCCCAGGTCCTCCTTGCCACTGGTCCGTGGAACATCACGCTCTGTACTGCAGCTTCTGCGGAAGCAGGGGCATCTCCTTCTCAGCCTGCTACCTTTCAGCTGCCGCTCCAGGGCTGCGATCTTCTCTCGCAGCCCTTCCTGTGTCGTTCGCTCAGCCTCCAGGTGTCCAATCTGCTCCTGCAGCTCCACTCGCACTTTGTTGACCTCAGTGACTTTCTCCTGCTCCTTGCCGCCCAGCTCCTGCCATACATGGGGGCGAAGCAGTCAATGGCATGTGCTCTAAGCATGCAGTGCTCCAGGAAGAGTCACAACACTTGTCATACATACTGTGCCAACCTTCCCTAGCCTGGTGTCCTCCAGATGTGTGGGACTGCAACTCTTTATTCTCAGCCACCATGGCTATTGGCACATCTGGAAGTCACCAGCTTAGGGAAGGCTGTACTATACCTTCACCAAATAATGAGCCCCAACAGAACTGGATTCTCCCACCTGTTCCTGTACTTCCTTTAACATTACTAGTATTTGTTATGCATGCCCTTAGATAAATGTGTGTGTGGCGGAAGGTTAGGATGAGCAGCTGATGATACTAGCTTAGACCTGTCGTTGGTATAGGATAAATTCTGAGTGCATATTACCCTGTCAGGTAGTTGGATGCACACTGCACAACAGAACATCTGGAACCCCATACATATTAAATTGGTTTAAAAGGAAGTCACTGGTCCTCATGGCTATGTAGGAAGTTTCAAAGCTGTTGGGGTATTGCCCAGAAGAGGACTTTCAGTGGCCAGAGGAGTTGTCCTTCCTTGTCCTGTACTTGTTTAGTTCTCTACCACCTCCTGTTCTGGTAGAAACTTATAAAAACAACAGCCTGATTCTATACTGTCAGTACAACAATTAGCAGAAATTGTGCACATTTGAAAACCAAGGGCTTTTTTATAATGCAATCCTATACATGTCTATGCAGAAGTAAGCTCTGTTGAGTTCAATGGGGCTTTCTCCCAGGTAAGTGTGTATAGCAGGAGTACTTTCAGCCCAAGGACTGAATTCCATTTTGGAGAAGCTCCTGGGGTGGAATGGGGGGAGGAGGGCTGCATTCCAGTGGTGTGTGGGGCTGACGGCAAAGGGGGCAAGGCCAGACTACCAAAAACACCAGCTCATTTTAGCTTCAAGCTCTCACTGCCAGTATTTGAGCCTTAGGAGGGGGACTTCAACCTTTTAGAATGCGGGGAAACACTGCACAAAAGCTGGGAAACCACGACACTAGCAGTCGGGGGGGGAGCAGTTGGGGTGGGGAGTGGGCATGGCCACCTGGGGAACCCAAAGGCTGGATTGGGACCCCGGAAGAGCTGAATTTGGCCCCCGGCGCAGATGATCTGCGCCTCTAATGTAGAGGACTGCACCCTTAACCTGAGTGGAGATTTTCAGTGTCGTCATTGTGGAGTCTGCGCTGCACAGATACCTCCCCTTTCAAGCCAAACATCCCATTCACCTGCTGCAGCTCTTCCGCCCGCCTCTTGAGTCCTTCCACCTGCAGGCTCAGCTGGCTCTCCTTCGCCTGTGCCTCAGCCACGGCTTGTTTCTGCTGCACACAGTAATTCTGAGCCTCGTCGCGGGACTGCATCACCAGCCGCAGCTTCTCCTCCAGGTGCTCCAGTCGCTGTTGCTATGAATTGCAAGGGGGGAGGGAAACCACCTGCTTGAAACAAAACACTGGGAGGTGCCAAGGAGAACTGCGCCCCAGTTCATGCAACCTTAGTTGACTCGGTGTTTGAGTGTTAATCAATTACTAATTAAATTGGATTTGCATATGAGTAAAAACAGCTCTGAAAGCCTACTTTGTTTTGAGATTGTGTGTGAGAGAGAAGGAGGGAAGATGCCTAATTTTAGAATAGTGCTTGCTATCTGCAGTTTTTATAAGAGCTAAAATTTATTTTAAGGCATTCAGGGTGGCACACATGGCTCCCCACCCCCACTTATATCCCCACAACAACCCTGAGAGGTAAGTTAGGTTGAGAGGTAGTGACTGGCCCAATATCACCCAGTGAGCTTCATGTCTGAATGAAGGATTTGAACCTGGAACTCCGTGGTCCTAGTCCAACAACAAAATGTTTTGTTCTCCTCCAACGGAGTCGTTCTACAATAGAAATTTTGCTGTACTCCAGAGGCAGAACTACCGGTTAGAAGGCAGGGATGGGGCATGCGTGGCCCTCTCGATGTGGCTGGACTGCACCTCCCATCATCCTTGACCACTGACTATGCTGGCTAGGGCTGATGTTAGCTGCAGTCCAACAACATCTGGAGGGCCACACATTCCCCACCGCTGCTATAAGGAGATGTAGGGCTGCCTCAGACGCCAGCCTCGTGTGGAATGGTCCCCTCTGTCTCCAAGTGACTTCATGCACTGATGTCACTGCCCAGCGCATTTCCCTGCCCCTCCTGCACATCAGTGGCTGCCACTGGTGTGGGTGGAGATACACGATGACGTGACATGAGGTAGGATGTACCACATGTACCACATGTTTGCAGCACAGCTCCATGTTTCTTATACCATGCCGTTCTGCCCAAAGTGATTGATCCCTTTGAACTGCCCAGCCGTACTCACCTCTTCCAACCTGGCTTGGTTCTTGGCTCTGATGAGCTCTTCCTCAACTTGGCCTCGCTCAGCAAGGGCTGCGGATTTCACTCGGCTCAGTTCCTAGTTACAAAGCAAAAGAACTGCATGATGTCAGGGCGTCAGAAGTGAATGAGAAAGGCTGCCTGCTTGATCTCATCCAACAGGCTGCATTTCGATGCTAAATCCTGGAGAAAGTCAAGACAACGGAGGGAGGGAATTGGATATGTTCTTCACGGAAAAGTCAACTACGGCAGGAAGCAATTTGTGATTGGGACATGGTACCCTGAGGTGGAGCTGCTCTTCTTCCACTCACCTCCTCAAGCCCTATGCGGATGGCCTCCAGCCTCTGGATGCGCTCCTGCAGGGCACGCTCACTTGTCTCCATATGATGTGTCATGTGATTTACCTGCGTTATAAACAGCATCAGTCAGGGGATACCTGAAGGAATGCCTTCTCCCAGATGTTCCTGTCGGAATGTGAAGACCGTCTTTGGAGGCTCTGCTCTAGTTACTGGAATCCACAATGCTGCGATGGGTGGCTACCAAGGAAAAAGCCTTCTCTGTAGTGGCCCCCAGTCTGTGGAATGCCTTTCCCAAGGCCCTGTACTGCATATGTTTAGCTGCCAGGTTAAAACTTTTCCCAAAAGCATATAATCTTTAATCTGTTGCTCTGATTATTAAGCTGACTCCTTAATATTTTTAATGTTTTAACATTTGATATTATAATAATTATATTTATTGTTTGTTATTTTATTGCTGTTTTTGTTTGTTTTTATTATTGTAAGCTGCTCTGAGGGCATCTACCAGTTGGGCAGTACAGAAATAACAACAACAACAATAATTAAAAAACCTAACAGCTCCTGAACACAATCTAGTGTAACATGCCCCTCTCTTTGGCAAGTGGGAGCCACCTCACCTCAGGTCAAAGCAGTGTGGAGATAGGATGTGGCCTCCTTACAGCAAATACAACCACCATGGCATAATGATTTGGGACAGAGCCTTCAGTTCCTTCTTTTAAAAAAAAAGGATTCCAGGACTTAGTGCAGTAAGGCCCATGGAAAAGGACTGACTGCATGTTGAAATAAGAGGCCTGAATTGGAAGCATGGAGCCTCTATGCAGGGCAGGCCAGATCTAATGAGCAGTTCAGACAACTACCTAGGACTGCAGCATTCCAGAGGGGCTCCAGGCTAGATAGAAAGCCTTCAAAGGGGAACACAATTCCCTGTCCCCTGCCTCAGACTTTGGGGCACTAGGTCTGAGGTGTGGAGGCAGCTGTAAAAGCATCCCTCCACAGGTATGGGGGCTCGGCAACTGGGGAACTCCCAAAGAGGGAACACAGTCCCCGCCCAACCTTCGGGCCTTCTTATCCCAAGGGTCTTCCCTCAGGGCAGCCCCTTCCCCTTCTTTTCATTCAGTCCTGCGGAACAGAGAAAACTCATGTAGGAGAAACACAACTGCCCCATGTCAAATATAACATGATGCTGAAGGAGGGGCAACATTCATTTTCCCCAAGGATGGCAAAAGAGCTTGAACCAGCTCTGTCTCTACCACACCTCCTGCCTCCGAGTGGGGCTTTCTGTCACAGTCCCAGCAGCCCTCTCCTCACCTCCTTCAGTCGAAGGGACTCTGCATCCTCAAGGACTTGTTTGAACCTCCTCTTCTCCATCTCCAGGCGCTCTGGGGGAAGACAGGGAGGAGGTGCCAGCCACTTGAGCCTTACAGCCCTTTCCCAGGGAATCCAGGCTCCACCAGGCATTCAGCAGCTCAAGGCTCCCCAACCACGCTCACCTTCGGCCTGCACAGCCCGCAGTTTCATTTCTGCAATCGTGTGGGTCAGGTCTTCCTTTACCTGGAACAGCTGCTCCTGCTGTGTTCTGCACTTTCTTTCTAGCTCCTCCACCTAGAAGACACTCCCATGGCACCATATGCCTCAGACCTGGGGAAAGCAACCTGGTGCCCTCCGGATGTGTTGGACTACAACTCCCATCAGCCCCAGCCAGAATGTCCAATGGTCAGGGATTCTGGGAGCTGTAGCCCAAAACAACCGGAGGGCACCTCATCTGCTGGGGAAAGGTATAGAAACAGCCATCCCCAGCCCAGCTCCCACCAGATGTGTCAGACTGCAATCCCCATCGTCCCTGCAGCATGGCCAATGTGGATGACAGGGGCTGCAGTCCAACACATCTGGAGGGAGCCAGGCTGGGGAAGACTAGTGCCAAGGAATGAGTTTTGGTTCATCCCAGCGACAGTGAGAGGGCAAGCTGGGCTGAGAGGATTTCTCCGGGAAGTGAACTCTCAGGGATGCTCAAGCCCTTCTCCTACCTGGTTCCTGAGCAGGAGATTTTTCTCAGTGGCTGCTGAAAGGTCACGTTGAAGCTTTGCCTCTCGATCAGCAGAATCCTATGAAGGCAGGCAGTGGGAGCTATCAGTCCTCCTTCCCGCATCTCCACTTTCCTGTATGTCCTCCTCCATTCCCCCAAGCCCCCAGTGCAGGTCATGCACAGTCGCCCACACCGCCCCTCCCATCAACTCTGGGCTCCTTTCCTGAGCAGAGGCTTCGATTCCTCGGCTCCACACAATGCCACAGGTCTCTCGCCCAATCACACACGGCCCCAGCCTGACCCCAGGTCCTCCTGGCCTGCCTTCTTGTGCTGCTGCAGCTCCTTGGCCTGGTTCTCAGCCTGCTTTGCCTGCTCCTGCTTTGCCGCACTCAGCGACTCGCCCAGGTTGCACACCTTCTGCTCCGACAGGGCCAGGGCTGCCTCCGTCATCTGGAGCCTGCAAGGCAGAAAGTGCCAAGTTCGCCACTCTCAAGACTGCGCCGAGTCTCCACGAGCTTGCTGCAATGCAACGAAAAGGGGGGGGGGATGCACGCACACACGCAACAAAACCAAGCAAGCTTCTGAGCAGTTGTGCCCAAAGTCAGACGGCCAAGGAGCTAAATTGTCTTCCACCTGCCCTTCTGTCACCAAGGCCTTTCCACTCACAAACCTCATGCACTGCTGAGGGCAGCAGAGAGACCTTCCCAAGCCCTCGGGGGCTTTTCTCAATAGATATGTCGCTAGATGAACACCTTCATTCTACCCAGCAAGGGTGGATTTTCAATCCCTGAGTGGAGTGCTGTCCCAAGCCATTTTGCAAAGGACAAAAAGGCCCCTGCCCATTCCATATAGAGAAGCGGACTGGACTGGCAGCTGAATCTTATTTCAACACTGGCAACGGAATAAGATCCTCCACCTGCAAGTGACTAGTTTAGGACCCCCAGACCAGGCCATATGGCATACACACTTGTGCCCTCTAAGAGAACAGCTGGGGGGCAGGGAGCGCAGGAGGAAAAGAGGGAGCTGCGTCTGCCGCCTGAGGCACTCACCTCACTCTGCCTAATACTAGAGCCAGCCCTGCTGGCCGGCCTTCATAGCAAGCACACCCCAAGTCAAATGAAGCGTAGGAGAAATTGTCCCCAGCATGCACTACAGCAGCGGTCTTCCACCCTTTCAGACCTGGCCCTCCCTGTTAGTCAAAACATGCAGTTTGGGACTGGCTTCCTAATTTTTTTACCATACATTTCTTTTTGGTAGCGTGGCTGTTGCGACCCACCATAGGTCATGCTGCGACCCAACAGCGAGTCCTGACCCACCAAATAAAGACCAATGCACTACAGTACATCTACAGTCCTCAGTACCTTCATGTGCTTTGCCTCAAGATTACTGAGTTGGGGAGCTGGCAGCAGGGCAACACTGGAGAAGCAAACAGAAGTGCAGGCCTGACTCGAAGCAGGCTCCTGTGTTTCCCACCCAGAAACGCCACACATTTCTGCTGCTGCTGCCACTTGTGGCACCCATGCCACAACTTCAAGGAGTCTAGATATCCCTCAACATGTTCTAGCCACATTTCTGTGCACATGATCAGAGTGGTGAAAGCGTGCCGAAGGGAGACCTTTCTCCCCACTCTTCCGAAGCAGAGAACAGCCAATTCCACGTCTGTACAACATAGCAGTACGTTATTTTTGTACTGATCAGTAAATCATGTATTGCACGAGCAATGATGTCAGTTAGAGTAGTAGTCCACACCATTTAATCACTGGAAAAATATATATTTACCACCCCCAGTCATTCATGTATAATTTTCCCCTCACGACCTAGAAATATCCACCCATGCAATCACAGCATTTGGACCCTGGGTTAAGTAACCCACTGTCCTGTTGCTTTCTGCTCACTCCTTCAATTCCACCATTTCCTGTTAACTTGAAGTATGGGGCTAAGCAGCGGCCACATCCCTGTAGACTGGGAATCCAGTTCTAGCTGGAGAGCCCAGCCTGTTCCCAGAGACCGTCTACTCCTTACTTTGCTTTTAGCGAGTTCATCACAGAATGCCGCTCAGTCAGGGCCTCCTGGAGCTGCCCGACCCGTGCTGCCGATACCCTACACAGAGAGTAGAGGGGTGATATCCAGGTATGAGACCATCCAAGAAGTATGTCTTGCACCAACAGTTGTGGCAAAAGAGGAGTATTGGTTAAAATGGGACAATGCATGTGACAAGCAGAAAGGAGGATTTTAAAAGGTTTAAAAAATCATGACATGCTTCATGGGCTGTTGCTATAAGACAAACAGTGCTTCCAGATCAAGGTGGTATCCAATGAACCCATCCCATCAACAGAACAGCTTCTGCCAATGGAATGGGGGCAGGGCATTTCTCCCTTCCCCCCTACAGCCCCCCACAGACCCTCATAAGTCTGCTCCAGAGGGTTGGGGGATCCTCCCAAGCACAGCTTGGGACTGTGGGGGGCTGTAGGGGGGAGGAGAAGAGGGGGAAGTCCCACTGAATGAGTGAATGTCCACTTGTAGGATACTGGATTTTGCACTTAAAACATTGTTATGTATGTATGTGTAATCATGTCAATTTAGTGCATAAACTGAATGAGAATTACAGTTTTCATGTCATTTCCCTGGGATGATGAATCACATTAGCCGTACTGAAAATGACTCATACTAGTCAAAAGCTGGTGTTGGTTCCACATCTGAGATTGGATCTAATGCTGCCAGGTGCTCTTCCACCAAGTTTCATGCTTGTATCACAAAAGAAACAATCCTGGTTTAAATTGGTACATATCATTTCTATTAAGACGTTGTTTTTATTCAGTCTATTAAGACTTCAGATTGGGGATGGGCAACTTTGGGGGCCTGGGGGCCACTTTCAACCCCCTGGAAACCCTCCCCCAGGCTGCACTCCAGCTGCCCTGCTCAAAAACTGGGAGGCTTGCCACTGAAATTGAGCAGCAACCTGCTATGGAAGGTTAAAAAGGACAAATTCCACTTTAAACATCATGATGGAAGCTTAAAAACAACACATTTTTGCTGCCGCGCTGCAGCCACACCCAAGTACGTGTGTGTGGTGGGGGAGCACAAGTGGCCTGTGTAGTGCCCACCCCTGCTTTAAATTCTACTAAGACTCTGACTGTCTGAGCCCAGGTGGAGAGGGAACAGCCTATTGCCCGCAACCCACTCACCTGCTGCTGCGGGTTATCTCCTCTCGCTGTTTGTCAATGGTATCCATCAGATCCAGGAACTGAAAAGCAGGTACACAAGACTAACACCATGAATTTGAGCTGTGATCATGTGGTAGCCCAATCTATTCTCTCAGTGTGCTGGGACAATCTCCTCACTGGGTAAAATGTCATTCTTCTAGACTTTAGGAAGACCGTGGTTGCAAGCCTATACACAGTTACCTGGGAGTAAGCCCCACTGAACGCTATAGGAGTTACTTCTGAGTAGCCATGGATAGGAGTGTGCTGCTACTCTCCTTTCACAGTCCTCCAGTTAACGTGGATAATTTTGTTACATTTTTATCCTGCCCTTCTTCCAGCGAGCTCAGGTTGATGCACATGGTCTTCCCCTCACATTTTAACCTCACAACAACCCAGTGAGGAAGGTTCAGCTGATAGTGACTGGCCTAAGGTCACCCGGTGAGCTTCCTGGTTGAGCAGAGACTTGAACTCAAGTCTCTCCCGTTCAGTTCACTAGGCCGCACTTGTTTGCCTGTTAGGGAAATGTTATCTGTTGCGCTGGAGTACTTGGCAGTGGATGCCGCCACCACCACCCACCCCCGCGCATAGCCATTTTCAGAGGTGCCGCTTTCAGCCCAATCCCCGCTACGTAAGACAATGGAAACATTGTTCCACTGATTTGCACAGGGGTAAAAAAATCTGGATGCCCAGGTTGCAGGAGGCAGCAAGAGTTTGGCAGAGCTTCAACATAGCCTCATAGCTGCTGCAGGGCCTGCAGATGCTGCATTGGAATGCCACATATATACTCCCAAAACCTATAAAGCCCAGCTGTAGTCAGATTAACAAACCTGTTTCGCTTTCTCCTCCTTCAAGCACAGCACCTCTTTGCTGAGCACTTGTGTCCTGTTCCGACTCTTGCAGAGGATATTCTGACGCTCTTGGTTATGTTCCATGGCTTGATCTGGGCCAAAAAGAGACAAGTGATTTCTTAAAAGTCATACTCTTTCCACCAAATTTTCTGTGCTCCGTGGGATTGCAGATGCACTCAGGTGTCTCCTCTTTTTTGATCCAGAATGGGAAATTCTACATTCACCTTTCGCATGATCTCTATGCATCTTGCACTAGAAAGAGAGCATAATGTAAGAAGAGTCCTACTGGATCAAACCAAAGTTCCACCTAATCAAGCATCCTGTTTCCCACAGTGGCCAGCCAGATGCCTCTCAGAAGTCCACCAGATCATTCTCATCAAAACTTTGAACTGTATGCTGCTTTAAATGTGTCCAAAGCAGCTCACAACACAAGAACAAGAATACATATCAATACATTGTTACAATATGTAAAGAAATCCAAAAGCAGGACATCAGGGCAGGAACCCTCTCCAGCTCCCCAATATATACTTAAAAGCGTCATAATTTCCCACCCCCCACCCCAAACCTAGTATGTACTTCAGAGAGTTGGGAATCTCTCTGGAAATTCTGAGTTTGCATTTTACTTTATCTCATATTAGATGATGATCTCTTGTCCATTCAGTCGTACAGACAACTGGGTATGTTGCAGCCTGCTGAATCTAGAACTCAAAGCACGTAGGGGATTGGTACAGTTGCTCACCCACAGCCTTCAGGATGTCACTGGGCACATTGTTCCCGGCCAGTTCTAGTTGTCGTAGTGTTCGGTTGCTATGCAGACAATTCAGGAGGGCACGCCCCCCCAAGAGCCCGATGTTATTCCAGCGCAGATCTAAGTGAGAAGCAAGGCATCACACACGCCCACCAGTTAAAACACAAGGTCTTGCTTTCCCAAGTTTTGAACACCAGCAGTTGGGACTAGTCTACCTTTGGACAAGTTAACTATAACCATAACTTATAGAGGTCCTTGATTTAAAAGATATATTTCAGAGATGGGGCAGGACAGCAATTTCTGGTGATATTCTAATTTCTGATATTGTTCTGGTTCACGTCAAGTGTCTGATTTGTACTGGGTAGAGAAATGTTTGCTGAACTGGTGCAAACAATTTAGGAAAGCATCCTATCCAAGTCTTTTTCTTTTCTTTTTGCAGAATTATGCAGAATTAGAAGTGCTAACATCCACTGATTTCTTTGGATTTAGGTGCACCTGACTCCACAGAGACTCAGACTAGGCTCAAGCTATAAGGCCTTCTGACACTTGGCAACCAAGACGGAAAGATCATGGGAGACCTCCGAAGAACACACACGGTGAACATCCTCAAGGCCTTGTCCTTACAAAGCCTCGGGAAAACAGAGCTGGTCCTATATCCTCCCTGCTGTTTCACACATTACCAGCAGTGGCATGAGAGATGCTCCAGCAATACTTGACAAAAAACAAGTGGGGGAAGCTAGCCTAGTTACTTCCCATGCCAAATAAACAAACACCAGCACCGCTCTCCCAGAGGTAGTACAGAAATCAGCCTGACCCATCCTCCCGGCACGTTGCTTCAGTTGCCTGTCCAGGGCTCAGCTTGAAAAATGAGGTTTATCAAAGGATACCTCACAGCCAGATGCCACCCATGTCAGCGCAGACAGTTGAGAGTATTTCACCAAACGTTGCTTATGGAGGCAGCAGGAGAGCAACCACTAAAGCTCAGCAGCTGAAAGGCCCAGGCCAAAAAACCACAGGCCACAAAAACTTGTCTGCAGTTGCACATTACTGTGTTCTACCCACCATTACTTGGTTGGCTGACAGAGGTCCAATTTATATCCTTTTGATATAAACTGCAAGGCGGGAGATGTGCTCAGTTGCCCCAGCACCACGTTCAGTTCTGCAAATGCTGCCCAGTAGCATTTGGCAGATGCAGTGCATGAGTCGACTCTACCAGGATGAAAGTGGGCCGCTGTGCGGATGGCACAGGGTCAATACACACATCTATGCAGAAATCTTCAGGTGAAAACAGCCCAGTACTCAAGCCAGTTCATCAACTTTCTGAATGCAGATGGTTACTAGAGAGCAAACTGGATTACTGACGAAATTCCCAAGAGAGTGGTCATCATGCCCCTGTAAAGTGCTCAGAGAACTGGGTTGACCAGAGGGGGAAAGGGACCTCATTATTTAGAAAGGGCAGCCTTACCTAGTTCCTGTAGGCTGGAATTGCCTTTCAGGGCCATGGCCAGCTCTCCAGCCCCCTGGTGGTTGATCTGATTATTGCGCAAATCCAGGCACTGGAGGTGACAATTGGCACCAAGCCCTTCACAGAAGATGGCAAAGCTTTCTTCCCATACACCCAGGTTGTTCCATTCCAAAGTGAGGCTGGGGGAAAAAAGACAACAAAGGCAAATACATTAAAGGCAAGACCCTCAGAGCACAGCTAGCACCAGGTTAAAATCAAGAAAGGGACCCTTAATTTCCCTCACAAGCAGACAAAATGCAGACAACCCTTGGCTCATATTCTGTACTGCTTCTGTGTATACACACACACACACACACACACACACACACACACCAAGAGCTAAAAAGAGCCTCAGCCCCACCACATATCCCTGTGATTGCTCACCTCCTGATAGACTTGTTTTGCCTGAGCAGTTTCCCCAGAGCCTCGGCCCCCACAGCTCGCAAGTTGTTTCCCTGAAACAAACCAGGCCTAGTCAGTGCCCTGCTGCCTACCTGCTTATCCAAGAACATGCAAGTATATCTACACTACAAAAACATGAAGCTCCTTTTTGTATCACAGCTTCACCCAAGGAACCTTGGGAATTAGAGACTTGTGGAGGGTGATTCTTTTCACCCTCACAGAACTACAATTCATGTTCAGTTTCATGCTTTTATATTTCAGTTGTTTTGAACTATTATTTTTATGTTTCTGCTGTTGGACACCACGTTGTATATCTTTTGAACAGAAAGGCAGAATAGAAATTGTGTAAGTAAGTAAACCAATTCCCAGGATCCGTTTGGGGAGGAAGCCACAGCATGCAAACTGGTATAAACCTGTAATACTGACATAGACACTCACAATATGTGACTGAGATCTGGGCTAATAATACATTCCAATTTAAACAAATAAAAGATTTGCCTCTCCTGACTCATATGGGGATATTGAAGAGTTAGAACCTTCATAACGGTGCCTAGTTCCAGGCTATGGCTTGGATCCAGCATCTTCATTATACCAGTGAAAGGATACCACTGGTGGAACAAGACTTCCACATCCTCTCCTCCCCCCTGCAGACCCCACACACCCACCAAATCTGCTCTGGAGGGTTGGGGGACCCTCCAGAGGAGATTTTGAGGATGAACAAGAGGATGCAAGTGGGAGGAGAGGACGCAGAAGTCCCATTCTGCCAGTGATATCCTTCCACTGGCAGAATGTCAAAGCGAGATCCAACTCAAAATGTAGAGAAACTGTAAGAGTTGAAAAACAATTTACTGGGCCTTCTTTCTTCTTGGTTCCTTGATTCTGAACTTTGTATTTTTGCTTCACATTTTAAATTATATCCTGGAAGCCATGACAACCAGAAACTTACCCTAAACTGGGATTCTCAAAACCCTAACAGGATTCCAAAGGATGCACAAAAGTGTCCTTACATGGTCTCTGGCAGGGATGGACAGCGTGTGACCCTCCAGATGTTTTGGCCTCCAATTCCCATCAGTCCTAGCCAGCATAGCCAATCGTGAGGAAGGGCAAAACATCTGGAAGGCCACATCTTGCCCATTCCTGGTCTATAAGCTCTGATTAGTGGCTCTGCCTGTATTATTTGCCATCAGACCATAACATGGATTGGAAGGAGCTCAGAATGCCTTTTCTGCTGAATACTTTTCTTCCCACCCTGCTACCGATTTCAAAAAGCCAGAGTTTTATCCTAGCATTTAGCGAGTCCTAATGCTTGGGCTGGAGCAGACTCACCTTCAGGTCCAAGGATTTCACAACCGTGTTGGAACAAAGTCCATGTAGTAGTAGCTTAGCCCCTGCAAGGGAATAGGAAGGATAGCTCAATCTCATACCTGTAAAATTACAGCTTTAGTCGCAGTGCAAAAAGAGAGTCTTAGTGGCACATTAAAAAGCTAACAGATGTACTGTGGCAGATCGGTTAGCACCTTTAAGGTGCTGCTAGGCTGTATTTTGTGTTTGTTGTAAACAGACTAATACAGCTACCCCTCTGGAAATGTATTCCTGATGAATTATCATAAGGCCTTGCCCTAACTGAGTGAACAAGCTGCCTTTTAAAGGAGTCCCACTTGTGTAACACATCGAAACATACAGTGCAGGATGACAAAAACCAAGTTTAAAGTAACTAAATGAGGGGGAAGAGACCAAGAGGAAAAGAGGCCAACTTTGGCTTTCACTCTCTGTTCTCAGGAAAGGACATACATCAAGGATTGCTTTGTGAACAGACAGAGCCCACCTTCTTCACTCAGCATGCAATCGCTGAGCATTATCTCAGTGAACTGGAGCTCATCCTGCAAGAGCTTGCCCAGGGCTCCACATGTATCCACAGAAAGGCTCTGTGTTGCAAAATCCAAGCGGCTTCTCCCTGTTGCTTCTTCCAAGTGCTGCAGGATGCTCTCCTGAGGCTCAGCGCCACTCTCCTTGCACAGCCTAGCGTAGGACCGTCGGATGTCATCCATCTCTGTGGCAGGCATCAGTGTCACTCATGCCCCCCATGAAGATGAGGAATTAAAAGAAGGATCTCGGTATGAACAGGCGGCAGATGGTAAAGCCTGGTGGACAGCAACAGTCAGAGGTTATTGCTATGGCACATGTTGCTTAGTGCTTTCTTTTGGAAAATCATGCTTCAGAATTCCAAGTAAACCCCACACAAGGGCACCAGCAATGACACCAGCCCTACCCATGTTATCCCTGAACTAGAAGCCTCTAGAAAAGCAGTCAGACCCACAAATGCTCACTGAAGGTTGCTAGAAACGCAGTCTCACCCTTCAACTGCCAATTCCAACCTATGTAACTAAGGAAAATGGAGCATGATGGGTACTGTAGTTAAATTCATCCTCTCCCAAATCCTGAGGCATGCTGGGAGAAGTAGTTCAGAGGCATATTTGACTGTTTCTTGGACATCCGTTTTCTCCACTGAGTTCTTGTGTTATATGTATAAACAAAATATACATATAAATATACACAGAAACTCAAATAAGAGACTGATCTAGTTAGGCTGGATTTCTGAAGTAAGAAATGAAAGAGAGCAAAAGATAAAAAGTTGCCAGATCAAAGATTTTAAACATAAAGGACACTAGGGATACATTTAGTGCCAGTTCTATGAGATAAAGTGCATCCATTGCATTCTCTGAAGCTGTGATCTTCTAGTGGAGTAAGACGCAACCCTTAAAAATAAACATCTGGCCAGTCTAATATGTGTGGCTGCTTTACAGGATTCCCTGAAACTCAGTGTGTGGGTCTGGCTGTTCTATCCATGGAGTTGTAAATTGTTAAAATCTGGGGTGCACATTCTGCAGAACATAAGACATCTGGCAACCTTGTCTATTTTGTGTTTATTTAATTTAAACTGGAGAGATGGAGCCAGTCTTTGGAACAGAGGCGCCAAATTGTTGACTCTGTCCCTGAACATTTGTTTTGGAGCCACACAGTTGTCTGTGAATCCGTTAGTTCTGTGGCCTATGAGAATGCAGTGCACTATAAGGCACTAGTGTGCTTCTGTATGCCAGGAAGTGACAATCCACTTACTCGCAAATTAGTTCAAAGTAACAGATCAATCTCAGAAGGAGTTCACACACATATATTTATCACTTAGTGATTGGTGGTGAAAGCTTTTGTAGTGTTTGATCTGTGTTAGCTGTTACATATGCTGTAAACATAATTATTTTCAATGGAAGTAGTTCATGTGTAAATCACTGTGTGATAAATTATAGTTCTGAAGTCTGTGGAAACTTTTCCTGAACAAACCTAGTCCCACCTGACTTTTTAAAATATTACATTTTATTAATTTTAATACACTCATGTAAATCAGTAAAATGGTGCTTGAAATAGCATGTTTTTGTCTCCATCTAATTACCCAACCTCTTTCCCCCAACACTATCCTGGCAATTTCTGTCTTCTCTAAAAGTTCTTCTGTATTAAGAACTTTGGTCTTGTTGCAAGCCTTCTATACATTCAGCCCCACACACATATCCATTTAGACACACAAAAAAGAGAAAATCAAATGAGCAGAAGAGTAGGATAGAAGGAAAAGGAGAGCAAACGGGGGGGGGAAAAAGGAAAAGGAGGAGTCAAAGAAGATTCTGACCAGTATGGATTGAAGGCTGAAAATTCTGCATAGAACACATTGGACTCTAGTTGAAAGCTTGAATAATGGATGGATTGCTACTGATACTTGTTGGAAATATGGAAGACAGGGAACCACTTTGGAACATGTATAGTTTGGGAATATTGCGACTGAATTGGGGGAAGAGGTGGCTAAGCATATTAAGCTGGCCCTAGGAATGTGTAAGAAGTGGTCTTTCAAGGTGCTTGTGTTAGGATATATTCTAGGTAGTTGGAATTTAGAGATAAAATACATGCCACTGGATTTCCTTGCTCCATACCCACTATTTCTATGTAAGCCTCTGACCTCTGTCTCCAGAACTAGGGAGATTTACACTAAAATCACACTGAGAAGGGACCACTTCACTTCTGTGTTTTTCAGAGTGCCTACCATACACTTGGCACAAAGCATACATGACTTGGGGATGCTAGTAGTATAGTATAGAAATTACTTTGGAACTACTTCAGAGTCAGTAGCCTGAAGGCTGCAGCCTAGCATCCCATACTTAAAACTTGCTTCTAAGTACGCCGCATACAATTCAACAGGATGTGCATTCAGGGAAATGTGATTAGGAATCCAGCCTAACAGCCCAGTCCTAAGCCTTTTTTACTTGGAGCTATCGCTGAACTCAATGGAACTGACTTCCAAGTAAGTATGTCTAGGATTGCAGCCCTGCAGGCCAATTCTATTCAGTGGGTGCTTCCTGGTAGAGGGCTCCTAGCACTACCAATTTGAATACATTGTGCAGGTATTTCATCTTTTCTTTCGGATTTGCTGTGGCAGGAGAAAAGATAGAAGAAGCGGTGGGGAAACACAGGAGGGTTAGGAGGGGAAGACGATGTCATCTGGATTCCACGCGAAATTCCATGAATGAGGCAAAACAATGGATCCATAAAGCCTCGCCTACAAGCACCCAATAACTCCCACTGAGTTCATTGTAACTTGGCTGGCATCTTGGATCACAATCCTATGTACATCTGACTGGACATAAAACACATTTTCTTGGAGTTAAGTCCCACTGATATCGTTCCAAGCAAGTGGTTTAGGATTATGACCTAGTAGGGCTAATAGGAAAATACACTCACCGCACACCTTAATAACGTTCCCATAGATGGGAGCTTACTTCTGCGTAAACGTGGTCACGCTCGGGCTACGAGCCGTAGCGACGTGAGCCTCATCAGCAAATGCCAATGACGATACAGAGCGGGCGTTTGATAAGAAATGTCACCACAGATAGCAATGGCAAGGGTACGCGTGGCGATCAGGCTGGGCAAAAGAATACAGTGGGCAAATGTCATTACAACTAGCAAATGAGCAAGAATCGAGTCGTCGCGCTCACATCTCTTTGTCCGCCGCCCCCTTTCACTTTACTTCCTCTCTGCTCAGATACTGGGCTGATCCTTTGGAGCTCCGATCCCCAGGGCCAGCCCGCCTCCTTCGTTCCCCATAAAACAAGTCCCTCCCCAGCCACTTCGGTTACTTACTGAGCCAGAACACTGGAGAAAACTTAAGAGCGGGAGCGGGAAGTCAACTACAACTCCCAGAATGCCTGACAGAGGAGGCAGTCTCTTCCACCACCGGAAGCGAAAGGAAACGAGGGGGCGCAAGCAGGAAAGAGACTACATTTTCCAGCAGGCTGCGCGTGATGATGATGACGAGCAGCGCTCTTGGCCGTTTAAGCGCCTAACGCGGCCAGGGATTGGAAGGAGTGCAGGGGGAGGATCCGCTGTGAAATGGAGGAGAGGGAACAGGGCGCGAGAAGCTTCAAAAAGGTCGGGGGAACCGGGGAGAAAAAAGAGCTCGCCCTGGAGGTTATGGGGTGGGGTGAAAGTGGGGGGTGGGGTGAAAGAGAAAACATGGTCGTTTAAAGCCCCCAACCCGTGAAGTCAAAATAGCACGAAGGGCGGGCTCTGACTTGAGCAGGCAATGGCTGAACTCTAGGTGATTTCAGCGACGTGTGAAGTTCTGCACATGTTGCTGTCGAGGTAAAAGAGGCTGACCCGGGGAGGCCAGGCTTTGGCTTAGGACGGCTCTGCGTGTGGTGGCGGCGGCCTCTCACCCGGTATCGGGGCTGCGTGGATGTATTGTGGCTGGTGTGGTCTGGCTTGGGGACTGGAGGAGACCTCGCCTTGGCAAACTTGGACCTGCAAGGGGCAGCTGCAAGGACTAGGGCTTTTCTGGCAAAGGAAATGAAGGGTACTTAGAAAATGGGATGGCTTCCTGCAGGGGTGGGCAACTTGAAGGCCAAAACATCTGGGGGGCCGCAACTTCCATCATCCGTCACCATTGGCTATGCTGGCTAGGGCTGCTGGGAGTTTTAGGCCAAAACGTCTGGAAGGCCACAAGTTGCCCACCCCTGCTTAAAGGGTACAGGCTAGGTGTTTTTAGTTGGCGTGTGGAAAGAGGTGGGGGAGGACTGAGGAGGCTTGAATATAATCTGGAGTACATGGAGATGAGCTTGTAGCATTAAGTTAAACCCTCTCCATTAATTCAACTCCCTGCTTTAGGAACCTTTTTGCCCCTGTATCTGGATTTGTAAATCAGCCAGTGCCCCCTACCCACCATAACATTATATCTGCTTGCAGCCCAGTTTGTAATGGGAAGACAGAGGCTTTCATTTGCTTTAGAAATTTGAAGGCTGGGAGTAAAGAAATAATGGTAATAATGGGTGTTGTAATAATGGGTGACTTCAACTGTCTTTATATTGCTTGAGTAAGTGCCTGTCTGGGTCATGGAAAAAAAACACTGATATAATAAATGTCTGTGCCTTGGAACCGTTGCTGATAGAACTGACTAGAGGGGAGGTGACCTTGGACTTATTTCTGAGTGATACTTGGGACATGGTGTGAGATAGATATACTGTTGAACTGACTGGGAACAGCAACCATAGTGCTAACATATACAGTCAGGGCCAGAAATACTGGAACAAGGATAACTGTTTTGGCAGTTGGCCTCTGTACACCACCACACTGAAGTTGAAAGGAAACACACCCAGATGGGAGTGAAGTCAGGACTTTCAGCTGTAATTCAAGGAGTTTGACAAAGTGGGGCACTAACCATTCAGGAAGTACAGCCAGTGGCATACACACACACCCATTGTTGGTGGCTCATAAGTAATGGAACAAATGGCTGACAAGCAGCTGCATGGCCAGGTGTGGTCTGTTTCCTGGGTACCCCATGATGAATCAAGCAGATGAAAGGCCTGGAGGTGGTTCTGAGTGTTACATATGCATTTGGTAATTTCCAGTGTTCACTGGAGCTCCCAACATGAGGTCCAAAGAGGTGTCCATGCGAGTGAAGGAGGCCATCATTAGGCTGAGAAAACAAAATAAACCCATCAGAAAGATAGCAAAAACATTGGGAGTGGCCAACACAACAGTTTGGAACATCCTGAAAAAGAAGGAATTACCTGGCAAGCTCAGCAACAGCAAAAGGCCTGGAAGACCATGGAAGACAACTAAAGTGGATGACCACAGAATGCTGCTCATGGTGAAGAGGAACCCTTTCACAACATCTAGCCAGGTCAAGAACACTCTTGAGGAGGTAGGCATGTCATTGTCAACATCTAGAGTCAAGGGATGGCTTTATGAATGTAAATACAGAGGCTTCACAACAAGGTGAAAACCACTGATAATGCTCAACAGACAGGCCAGATTGGCCATTGCCAGCAAACACCTAAAAAAGCCTGCCCAGTTTTGGAATAAGATTCTTTGGACTGATGAAACCAAGATTAACTTGTACCAGAATGATGGGACGAGAAAAGTGTGGAGAAGGAAAGCAACAGCTCATGATCCAAAGCATACCACATCATCTGTCAAACATGGTGGAGGCAGTGTTATGGCATGGGCATGTATGGCTGCCAATGGAACCAGGTCACTGGTGTTTATTGATGACCTGAGTGCTGATAAAAGCAGCAGGATGAATTCTGAAGAGTATAGGGCTATACTTTCTGCTCAGATTCAGCTGAATGCTTCTGAACTGATAGGATGCCGCTTCATACTGCAGATGGATAATGACGTAAAACATACAGCAAAAGCTACCCGAGAGTTTCTGAAGGCAAAGAAGTGGGATGTTCTTCAATGGCCAAGTCAGTCATCTGATCTCAACCCAAGAGAGCATGCTTCTCACTTACTGAAGACCAGACTGGAGGCAGAAAGATCCACAAACAAGCAGCAGCTGAAGGCAGCTGCAGTGAAGGCCTGGCAAAGCATCTCGAGGGAGGAAACTCAGCATTTGGTCATGTCCATGGGTTCCAGACTTCAGGCAGTCATTGACTGCAAAAGATTTTCATCCAGGTATTAAAGGTAATCCTTATGTTTGGAATGAGGTTGGTTTATTCCATTACTTATGAGCCACCAAGGATGGGTGTGTGTGTATGCCACTGGCTGTCCTTCCTGAATGGTTAGTGCCCCACTTTTGTCAAGCCCCTTGAATTACAGCTGAAAGTCCTGACTTCGCTCCCATCTGGGTGTGTTTCCTGTCAACTTCAATGTGGTGGTGTACAGAGGCCAACTGCCAAAACAGTTATCCTTGTTCCGATATTTCTGGCCCTGACTGTATATTGAATCTGAAAGTGGAAAGCTGCCCATGAAGTCCAATGTATTAAAACTTAATTGTAGGAGAGGAAACTTTTTTTTAAATGGGCTTGAAAGGAAGAATCAACAGGGCCACACTTCAAGATGTTAGGAGGTTATTTAAAAGGACAATAATAGAAGATTAAATGTATAGCATAGACTAGGAAATGTAACAAAGACTAAGAGGATGCCAGAATAGTTAATGAGAAATGTCAAGGAAGCTATACAAGGCAAGGAGGCTTCTTCCTTTTTTTACATGGAAGACTTGCCCAGATGTGGGCAAAACAAACTCTGGCAATGCATGTGTAAAAGTATTCATAAATTATCTGGAACCAGGGGTGAGCACTGGGTTAGCCAACTTTGCCAATAACATCAAAATGCTGTGAAAGCCCAAGCACACTGCAAAGAGCCCTAGAACGTTCTCTTCAAAGTTGATGAATGAGCAACAAAATGGCAAATGCAGTTCAGTGTAACTGATTGCACACTGGGGCAAAAAATCCAAGCTTCCCTTATACACTAATAGGGTCTGAACTGGTGGTGACTAAGCAATAAGCCGTCACTTTGGTGTGGGGCAAGAGTGAAAAAAGCACATTCCATGCTAGGGCTTATTGTGAATGGGACTGAAAATAAAACAGCCCATATGATGCCTTTATAGAAATCTGTAATGCTGCAGCTGCATTTGGAATATGTATAGCGTTCTGGTCACCCCATCTCATAAAGGGTTTCACAGGTGCAGAAAAGCGCAATCAAAATGATTAGGGAGTAAGACCACAATCCAGTGTATGTTTAGACAGAAAAAGGCCCTACAACTCCCAGCATTCCCCGGCCAGCCATGCTGGATGTTGTAGAACCTTTTTCTGTTGAAACATGAACAGGATTGCACCCCGAGAGTATCTTCCATAGGAGGAAATGTTGATGTGTTTTCAACTTTAATAACAGGATGATTAAGGAGGGGACATGGTAGAGATCTACAAAATTATGCAGGGCATAGAACTTTTTCTCCTCTCGTAGTACTGTTACATGGGCTGTCCTAGTGAAATTGATTGCTAGTGTATATTTGAGACAAACAGAAGAAAATACTGCTTCTTCCCCATTCATTATTAACTTTGGAATTCACTGCCTCAAGATGTAGTGATGGCCGCTAGCTTAGAGGGCTTTAAAAAAGCAGGCTAGGCAAATTCAGAAAGGAGAGGTCCATCAATGGCTACTAGTCATGATGACTAAATGGTATCTATAAGTTCAACAGCAATATGGCTCCTAATACCAGTTGCTAGGGCCAGGCGGGGCAAACACCAAGGCAGGGATATCACCTTCATGCTCTGCTCATGGACTTCCCAGAAGCATCTCTTTCTAGGATGCTCTGTCTAGCTTGGTCTCTGTTAGGGCTATGCAAGGGTTGTTTAACCTTCAAATAACCTTGCCACTCAGGTTTGGATGACGAAATAAGCCATGGCAACCCCTGGCCAGGGTTTGCATATTCATAATGGCCACCAGCACATGCCACAACTTCTGGTGCATAAATGAACCCACAAGGGGCTGTTGTGTCATGCAGACTGGCCCTTTCTGTGGCTATTTGGATATCCTGCTCAACATCAAGGTGTATACGAGTTATTTTCCTTCCCCCAAGTATTCTGTATGCTATTTGAAGCATGTAAAAAAAAAAAGCACATACAAAAAACATGAATTGTGAACTTTTCAGAACCAGTCCTTCTGTTCTTTCTTGTGAAAGTTTGCTGCCAAATGAATGAAATTCTTTAGTGCACTTCTAGATAAATGCAGCAGGTAGCGCTAGTGCCCACTTAATTTTGCACTCTTCTTCTCTCACAGCAAGCCCACCAGGGAAAACCCATAAGCCTACCTATGTCTTGAGTAAGAATGCATTTTAAGAAATGATATTAAGAGGCTAGCTGAATGCATTTCAAGCCAGCCTGGTTTTACAGCCCACTTTTATGCTGAGTTCAGGTTTCAAAGGTTTTGGGGAAAAGGCTGTAGCTCAGTGGTAGAGCACATGTTTTACATAGAAAATTTATTCAGCTCAACCCCTGGGATCTCCAGGTAGCAGGCGCCTATCTGAAATCCTGGAGACCTGCTGTCAAGCACTGTAGACAATACTAACCTGGGCTGCATGATTGGGGCAGGAAAATAAGCCACTGTGGGGAAGGAAAATAAGCTCATTTTCCTGCTTTGGATATGCCAATCGCACACCACCTAATTACCATAATTACCCTCACCAGGTGCAGGATGTTGTCATGTCTGAGCCCAGCAGGGGTGGTATATAAATCACTCTGGAACCCCTGGCTTGTTCTAGGTTTGCGGGTGGTTTGTAAACCACCCCTGCCACCCATCCCGGCCGGGTTCGTATGTCACAAGCCGTGACTGGTGAGGGTAATTATGGTAATCAGGTGGCACGTGACCGGCACACACGGGGTGAGAAAATAAGCCACAGTGGCTTATTTTCCCTCCCAAATCATGTGAATCCACCCACTGCGATAAATGGACTGATGGTCTTACTTGGTATAAGGCAGCTTCTGATGTTCCTAACTCTGCACAGTACTGGAATGTCAGTTGAATAGGGAGCTAAAGGCTGAAACAGCTGATTAACAGCTTTTTAAGTGAAATGATCATGTTAATTTGGCACAATTAATATTAATATTCCTTGTAACAGAATTAGAATGAAAACTGCTTTTCTTCTGCCCATTACTCTTTGTACCCACTATCCTGATTCTAGCCATTTATACTCAGTCCTGTCTTGACAGCTACTGCTGATACCTCCCTGTGCTGCTGGTTAGATCTCCTTTCACACACAAATCCACCCAAGCTAGTATTTTCTGTCTGGATACATCTTGTAGGAAGAAAGCGAATTTGATATCTAAAGTACAGTTAATAATTAAGGGTTCAATCCTATGGTCCCTGGGAGTGCACCCCTGGGGCCATGGGATACTTGTTGACCTCCTCTGCAGGCAGAGAAGGAGTTCCATTGTGGAGGTCCTCCCTTGGCAGGGGGCAGAAAGCTCTGCCACTTGGGCTGTCCCACTATTGGTAAGGACAAATGAGGGCATTCTGGGGCATGTCAGCGGACACATCCCCAGAATGGGGGGAAAACTATGCCCACTGTGGAGCTGATGTAGTTATTTTCCCACTTTAAATTTAAAATGGAAATCTAAAAAGAAAAATAATGTTGCAAAAAAGGGTTAAAAAGCCTCCTCCCGATTCTGTTTTTGTGGCATGAACTGTGCCCCCCCCCCCCGCTCGGCCCGGTCCGGCCCGGCCTTATATGGTTGCTCTGTAAGAGTTAGGTCATCAAATCCAGCCTCTTCCAGAAGACTCTCCTGATATGACAAATCATTTTTTAAAAACAACCAAGAATTCCCTGGGTAACTTGTTCCAATACCCAGCTTTTTATAATTAAGAAGCATTCACTGATAGCTGTTATATTGTATTTGTTTGTATTACTTTACATTGATTTGTTTGCTAATCTTAGTTTTTCCTAAAACAGAAAAGCAAAATTAAAGTTTTTGGAAATAAATAGCAGTCAGCCTATTTTGCTGGTTGTCTGTTCTTTGGAGGCTGTGGTAGATAGAGCCTCCCTGTTTTGTCTGACAGCCTGTTAGATATTTGACAACAGCTAAGGGCGCAATCTAAGTAGATACGTGGCCGCCTCCAACCTCGGAGGCGACCGCCTATCCAAAGCAAGGCAGGAGAGGCACGGGGGGATCGTTCCCTCCGTGCCTCTCCTGCCTTGCTCTTTTTCTCTAGATAGCCATTTTGGGCTGTCTAGTGGCAGGGGGGCCGACCAGGAGAGGAAGCTGCTGTATGACACATAGGATGTGTCATACGCACAGCTCCGCTCTCCCTGCCCTGGAATGCCCCCAGCCCCACCCCCTTTCAGTCGCTCTGCGCTCATCTTCCAAGCGCAGAGGATGGGGTTTCTCTGCGCTGCCTCCAAGGCAGTGCGGACAAGGGGGGAAGTCAGATTTCCGGGAACCGACCTTGGAGTGCGGGCTCCAAGGTCGGTTCCTGGAATAGACCATATCCTATGGCCCACTAGACAGTGTCTAGCGGGCCATAGGATTGCTCCCTAAATCTCTTTCCTAAGTGTTCACTCCCATCAACCTTTCTCACACCATGTGCTCCACACGCTTAATAATCTTCGTTATTCACTGAATCATCTCTACCAGTTTTTTTGGCATCCTCAATGGACTTCTGTAACTGAAGCCTAATAAGTACTGAACAGAGTAATGGTTTTACCTCCTATGTCTTGCATATAGTGTTTCTGTATTTCTCCATAAAAATATTATTTATATTTAAAATACATCCTGCACATTGCCAAGCTGCAAGATTTGTATTTACCAAAATCTTTGGCTTCCTGGCTCCTCTTCAGTGATTCAGGTTTAGGGACAGGAGGTGCTGCACATCTTATTAATTGCATACTGATAACTTTTCTCCATAGGAATTACATATACATTAGCCTTCCCAACCTGATGCCCTCCAGATGTTTTGGACTACAGCCCCCATCATTCCTGACCGTTGGCTATGCTGGCTGGGGCTGATGGGAGTTGTGGTCCAAAACATGTGGAGGGCACCAGGCTGGGGAAGGCTGATAATTGATAGTTCACTATAATACCTAGTTTTCCTCCACCACTTTTCTTGTTATCATACATCTTGCTTCTCTTAGTGTGCAATACTAGTTTATATACCAATCCAAAAAGTAAATCCCACTGCACTGTGTTCGATGTAACCATGTGTCTACCAAGAACCTGAAACTAGCTTATCATGTAGGTCCCAAATGTTTCATATTTGTAGTAATGGAAATGGGTGCGCTCACGAGAACTAGAAATCTAGGGACAGTGTGTTGTTTTGGTAATGCTTAGAAACCAGTGGAGTTCAGAAACTCAGTATGACTTCAACTCTGTATCCACTTACCCAGAAGTAAGCCCCACTGAACTCAATGGGACTTACAGTCATGTGAAAAAGAAAGTACACCCTCTTTGAGTTCTATGGTTTTACGTATCAGGACATAATAAAAATAATTTGGTCCTTAGCAGGTCTTAAAATTAGGTAAATACAACCTCAGATGAACAACACATGACATATTACACCGTGTCATTATTTTACAGAAATAAAGCCAAGATGGAGAAGCCATGTGTGAAAAACTAAGTACACCCTTACTGCTTCCATAGGTATGAAGAGGCTAAGTAGCAGCGAGGTGCTGCTAATCAAATGCCCTTGATTAATTGATCATCAGCAAGTGTGATCACCTCTATAAAACCCGAAGTCTCAGGAGTTTGCTGGTCTCGAGCATTCAGGTGTGTATTAACACAATGCCAAAGAGTAAAGACATCAGCAATGGTCTTAGAGAAGCGATTGTTGCTGCCCATCAATCTGGGAAGGGTTATAAGGCCATTTCCAAACAATTTAAAGTCCATTATTCTACAGCGAGGAAGATTATTCACAAGTGGAAAACATTCAAGACAGTTGCCAATCTTCCCAGGAGTGGACATCCTAGCAAATTCATCCCAAGGGCAGACCGTGCAATGCTCAGAGAAATTGCAAAACATCCAAGAGTTACATCTCAGACTCTACAGGCCTCAGCATGTTAAACATTAAAGTTCATGACAGTACAATCAGAAAAAGACTGGACAAGTATGGTTTGTTTGGAATGGTTGCCAGGAGAAAGCCTCTTCTCTCTAAAAAGAACATGGCAGCATGGCTTAGGTTTGCAAAGTTGCACCTGAACAAATCACAAGACTTCTGGAGCAATGTCCTTTGAACAGACGAGACCAAAGTGGAGATGTTTGGCCATAATGCACGGTGCCACATTTGGCGAAAACCAAACACAGCATATCAGCACAAACATCTCATACCAACTGTCAAGCACGGTGGCAGAGGGGTGATGATTTGGGCTTGTTTTGCAGCCACAGGGCCTGGGCACCTTGCAGTCATTGAGCCAACCATGACCACCTCTGTATACCAAGTATTCTAGAGTCAAATGTGAGGCTATCTGTCCAACAGCTAAAGCTTGGCCAAAATTGGGTCATGCAACAGGACAATGATCCCAAGCACACCAGCAAATCTACACCAGAATGTCTGAAAAAGAAAAGAATCAAGGTGTTGCAATGGCACAGTCAAAGTCCAGACCTCAACCCGATTGAAATGCTGTGGCGGGACCTTAAGAGACCTGTGCATAAACAAATGGCCGCAAACCTCAATGAACTGAAGCAATGTTGTAAAGAAGAGTGGGCCAAAATTCCTCCATAACGATGTGAGAGACTGATAAAGTCATACAGCAAACGATTACTTCAAGTTATTGCTGCTAAAGGTGGTTCTACAAGCTATTGAATCATAAAGTGTAGTTTTTCACACATGGCTTTTCCATTTTGGCTTTATTTCTGTAAAATAAATAATGACACGGTGTGATATGTCATGTGTTGTTTTCATCTGAGGTTGTATTTACCTACTTTTAAGTCCTGCTAAGGACCAGATGATTTTTATTATGTCCTGATATGTAAAACCATAGAACTCAAAGAGGGTGTACTTTCTTTTTCACATGACTGTATGTCTGAGCGGACATGTATAGGATTGTATTGTGTGTTTGGTACTATATGGGTTATTTTATTACTTAGTTTTCTAGGTGCTATGCAAAGAGTTAAAAAAGCAGTCCCTGCCCACAGGCTTACAGTCCAATATCCATGATACAAAAAGAAAAAGGGTTAGGGAGGAAACAAGAAAGCAATCAAATTCATTCACTAATTCTTCATAAAGTTACGTAAATATTTGATAGAGTGACATGGCTGCTGAGTGAGGCAGCTGGGCAAAGAGGAGCCAAATGGCAATTAGTCCTAGCCAAGCCAATGGGTAACAGCTGGGGTACAAGCTTTAATCAGTTGAATTGGTAGATCAGTCAACTAAGATGTCAGTTGACTGATCAATGGGTACCAATTTTTATTGGAAGGGCTGTGGGCTACGGGCACACTATTTCTTGAAGTTACTTTCATTCTGGTTTGTTTGTAACAGAGAACAGAAAAGCAAATATTAAAGAGGGCTTTTCTATCTAAAAATGAATAGTAGCTTTCAGTTGTGAGGTATTTGTTACATACAAACTTATTTGCGTGTAGCTGACTAGTCAACTAAAAATGCTGTGTACACCATCCTGGGATCCCTTGGGGATGAAGGGCAGCTTATGTTAAGAAATAAAAGTGAGAGATGGTCTTCACTGGAAAAGGTGGCCTTCAGCAGATGAGATGGCTGGTGGGAGGAGGATATCTTGCTGATTAACCAAGAGTTTGGCCCTTAACAATAGAAAAGAGAAGGGTGGATAATGGGGCCAATTATGTGGTCTCTATATAGGGATGGAAAATTGGCATCAGTACTTGCTACTGTCTTGCTCCCAGAGAATGAGATGCAAAACAGGTAATATATTTTATTTGGCCAGTTTCTTTTGATGTATTCCTACACCAACAGAAGTTGATCTCATAAATATTACTTTACCTATTTTATATCTCTTTGAAATGGAAAGAAAAGGAGATCCACTTTTTCTCCATTAACATCCCTTGACTGATTCCCTTTCTGTGCAGGAGACCGTGAACAAACTGCTCCAGCTCCACTTCAAAGATGATAAAATACGAGGTAATTGCTTTCCCTTATGTCTCAATAAAGAGGCCAATTCCTGCTGGAGATCTTCCCAAACTTTTCTGAAGCGGGATCATGCCTGGGAAGATCAGGGGTAACCAAGATCCATGTTGGCTGCCTGCCGACCCTTGGGCTGTGGGTAGATGATAACTATGCTGTGGTGAGAGGCACAAGTGCTGGCCACTTGTCCCATGGTAACTATTTTTTCCCCTTTTCCAGTCAATGGTGATGCTCTGTTGCTCGTGGCAGAAATGCTCAAAGTATTTGTTCGAGGTAAGTTGTTAAGAGATGCAACTTTGTTCTATGGAATGGCAGTCACAGGTTGGTGGTAGGAGGTCTACAGAAGGATGACCTTTAGTACATAATTCACCATTCTGACATTTCATTTTTTTTCTTTTAAAGTTCTAGCCTTTCTGCTAACCTAGAAAGCAGTGCCAGCTAAATTCAGAAATCGGAGAGGGCTAATCAGGGTTTCCAAGCCTTCCATGGCTATTTGCCTTCACTGTTCTCTTTGATTCCTGTACCATGCCTCTCCTGGCTTGCCTACCCCCTCCCATCCCAGTCCTTCCAGAAAGAAATTCAAATTCTGCAAACCCCTAGCTCTTTCTAGCAGAAATAAGTGTATTGTGCTCAGAGTCTTATCCTTTCTTCTGAATTTGATTTCTGGTCTCGGTATAGAGGATGCACAGCTTGAACTTAAATATTGAAAGTGTGTTTGATTATGCTTCTGGCTAATTCTATGGCACATAGCATTTTTCCAGCAGTTTGAATTCGTGGTCTACTCTTGGGGCTTCCTTGGCTGTTCAGTGCTAGGTGGTTACATGTACTGTACACATACAGAAGGGGGCACAGGCTTTGTTTGATATGATTCTCCTTGGAGGTAGAGCACAATCTTGAGTGAATGTGAAGTACTGACTAGTGAGAATCCTGCACTTCTTCCTACAGTGAAGCTCCAGAATCAGTGCTCCAAATTGCAGAGGGTTTTTTTTTTAAGGCTGACAAGCAAAAACCTCACAAAAATAACTTCCCGTCTGGTTACCCAAAAGACATCACTCTTACCTAAGTGCCATTTGGTTTTTGCTGTCCTTCCCAACACCTACCTGTTGTAATTTGCTTGCTGTTTGTGTGTCTTGCAGAGGCAGCAGCACGAGGAGCGCGACAAGCTCAGACCGAGGACCTGACCAGGGTGGATGTGGAGCATGTGGAAAAAGTGCTGCCGCAGTTGGTATGTAAATCACAGCTCAGATCGCTCAATTAACAGGGTATGGGCAAAGACATCTTAATCCCCTTCCTTCAGGGGGATCTTTGGCTGGTTAGTAATATCCCCACTGGGCACCTGGAACTCAAAGCAAATTGGTTAACTAATTTGGGGAGAGCTCCTTGTTGCGCACATGAACTAAAAAATGTTTATTTTCTTCACAGCTTCTGGACTTCTAGAAACCTGATGGTGCCAAGCCTGCATTCCTTTTACCAGGAAAACCTTTGCCTGACACCTGGAGCAAAGTGGACTACAGACTTGTACATGGAATCTGTTCCAATGTGACTTTACTTGCTGGAATGGTAGCGTTGTTAGCTCTTCTTCCTTCTCCATCATAACTGCTTGCCAGCTCTCTTCCTGGGTACCCAGTGGCTCTCAGATGTTGCCCAAATGGGCTGGACTTGCTTCTTTTTACAACAGAATTCCTGGAGCAGATGGCATCTACTCCTCTGAGGCTATGTCCTATCCTGCTGCTTCCCATTCACAGCCAGGCAGAGTTTCCACTTTTCCGATTTGAGAAACAGGTGCCTTCCTGAAGTAGTGTGTGGAAAGAGTGAGTATGCCTGGAAGCCTTCCCCGCACCATGGGCTCTCATCACCTCAGCAGGCGTTTAAAGGCCAGCTCCAGACCTGTCTGCTGTCTGAGCTCTTAAACAGGAGCCTAGCCCCAGGTCTATGCCAACAGCAGGTACCTGATCTTTATTTTATAAATAAACAGTGCCTGTCCCTCAATCCTTTCCAGCATTCCACTGGGGCCATGACATCAAAGAGTGCTTGGAACCTTTTAACCATTTGATATTCCTCTCAGAAGCTGCTTCCCTCTGCTATAAATTTGTTCTCACAAAGAAACTTCAATAAATCAAAAATAGTCTCCCTCCCTTGTGCGGGATCCTTGTTGCAATTAATCATAGAAAGTCAAGTCGCTTCAAAGAGTTGTTTGGCCTCCCACCCCCACCCCCTCTTTGTAGGACGAAATAAGAACTTTTAAAAAGGGGCAGAATAACAAACAGCATGTGTGAGGATCCCACATCAGGCACAACCCAGCCCCTCTGTCAGCAGAGGAAGGGGAAAGCTGTGAAATAGTAAACCTTACACATGGAGGCAGGGCGTAGCCTAATGAGTCTGGTTCTGCTATGAAAGAAAGGCTAGGCCTGTGGAGGGACAAGTAATAGCATCTGAATGTACTAACAGTGTAGTCCTATACAGGTCTACTCAGAAGTAAGCCCCACTGAGTTCAATGGGCCTTTTCCCATCTAAGCATATATAGGATTGCAGCCTGAGTCTGATCAAATCCAAGAAGGCCATGATACGGTCAGTTAGTGATCAGCAGCCAAGCCAATAGTAGGGAGTAGCTTTCCGAAGAGGCATCTAAAGTGCCAGCCACTACGTGTTGGTAATGAACCACTGACTCCGTATGTTGTTTCTGAAACACCCAGTGCTGCTTACTCTTGAAGGCATAGGATGAGGGTTAGATGGAATTCTGCTGTTACCTAAAGCTGACTTGATGCTGCCGTCATGCCTGTCAAGGGCTCCTTGGAGGCCTCTCTCAGTCTAATCCAGTAGCCAAGTCCAGACACAGACAAAGGGATTCCTTTCAAAGCTTTATTCTTCTTTTACAACTTGGTCCCCGTTTGAAAGGGAATTACTGGCAGACCCCTGAACTTAAGGACTAGGGAGAGTCCCTCCCCTTTTCCCTTGGATCCTCTGGGCGCAGCCGTTGTTTGCGTGCCAACCGGGCACTACGCCTCCTTTCTGCGATCTCCATTTGGCGATGCTTTCGGCGTCACGCAACCACCAAGTCTGCTATCCGCGCTCTGTCACTCCCTGGACTGCTGTCTAAGCTAGGAATGCTGGTGGGAGGAATCTCCGTCAGCTGTTGGCCCTGGGAAAGAGGAGCGCACTCCTCTCCCAGGAGCGACTGCTGTTCCTCAGAATCAGAACTACTCTGGGATTCTATGGGCTCAGTGTCCACCCTGACATCGCCAGTGCTCGGTTTATAAACCATGGCTTGTGGTTGGCTTTAACCGTGGTTTAATGTTACATCTGGGTTCCCATCTTAACAGTTGAAAGCAGGAATGGAAGGTTTGCAAATGCTGGTTAGCATCCCTGTATATTTAAGTTCCCAAAGGAAGGGAGGTGGGAATGTGACACAAACCATGGTTTAGGAGCATAGATGTCTGCATTCAAAGAGATGGGACTATTTGTTCATCTAGCCCAGTACTGGCTAGATTAACAATGGCCATGCTGGCTGGGAATTATGCGAGTTGCAGTCCAACACATCTGGAGAGCCCCAGATGAAGCTTGGAACTGTATTCTGACTGGGAACAGCTCTCCAGGGTCTTTTCCATTATTTTAAACAGATTTCAGGGACTGTGGCCTCTTGCATGAAAATCTCTGTTCTGCCACTGAACTATGGTTATTCCCCAATCGTTTGTAGAAAGCTAGTGTTGTGTCTGCACTAGACAAACATGATACTGCCTTGTTGTGAAAAGCTCTTTTGTGTTGCAAGAGCGAAGTGGAAAGACCATTCTGTAGTCTAATGCCTTGTAGTGCATGCAGTCCCATCCTGAGCACAGAAGCTGAGGTTAATGAGGCTTCAGAGTAAGTGTGCTTCAGATTGCTATCTTAAATACATTATTTCTTCATTAGAGTTATCCCCATAGTCCCTGAGGTCAAGGTAGTATAATTATTCTCCTTCTCCATTTTAATCCTCATAACAGCCATGTGAAGTAAGTTAAGCTCAGAGGGTGTCTGGTTTAAGTTCATCCACTGGGTGGGGATTTGAACCCAGGTCTCCCTGCTCTGTCCTAGTCCAACACTCTAACTAGCTTGCTGTCTGTTAAGAAAAGATGAAACTTGTAGGGCTTAGGCTAGATGAAGATCAGTCAGAACTTTAACAGCCACCACCACAGAGTATAGAAGTTTTTATAGGGACCCTAATTAGTACTTTGCATCAGTTTAAAAGATGTCTGTCATACAGCCCAGCCTATGCATGATTATTCAGAAGCATGTCTCTGTGTATAACAACCTTACAGTGCAATCCTATGTATGTCTACTCAGATGTAAGCCACGCTGGGTTCAACCAGCCTTACTCCTAGGGAAGTGTATATAGGATTGCAGCCTTACAGGCTGTTTTTCTGTTGTTGCCAGCATCTCCTACTAAACCACAGAGGAAATAGCTCAAAGATCTACCTTCATTTCCATTTGTTTTGATGTAGGCCATCCCATGGAACAGCAAATGGTCCAGGCAGCTGCTTCATATATAGCTGTGACTTGTCTAAAAACAGGCTAGATACCACCACAGGAGGAGCTATGGCTAGACACACAACTTAATCCCCGTTAGGCAAAAGGTGTGAATGTACTACAGAACATTTAATATGGATTTGAACACACATGCACCCTTAGCAATGCTAAACTAAAACACATATATGTTTCTGTTCTATATACACTTGCACACTGATTTTTAACAGGGGTCAGTGTTTAGATTTTTCTAGGATAAATCCAAATTCTGGCTCAAACTTGGGAAAGAAAGAAAGAGGGGGATTCATGACAATGCTATCCTTAACAATCACCACCCATTCCATGAATGGATTAGAGGGAAATTGCACTCTTGGTTCACTTGATTTAGGCTGCAAGCCTACTCACACTTACTTGGGAGCAGAGTTCTGCTACATTCAAAAAGAAACATATCTTGGTTAGAGAACACACTGAATAAGGCTGGTATCAAGTCTGGCAGCTTGGAGGAGAGTGGTACCTGTTTACCTGTACTCCTTTCTGGGACACAGCCATACTGTGTAGCTGGATATGCTGGTCAGGTTGTACCTTCTTTTGTAAATGAGCAGGATTTTAAGTTGTGACGGTCTGGTGATTATTTTTGTTCCCAAAGGCAGTTAAGTAGAAAGTGTGACAAGAGCTATTAAGAGCCCTTGCCTGGGAGCAAATCAAAGTTAAGCTTCCTACTTGAAGAATAGGCTCAATACAAGACCAGAAGCTGGGTATCTTCCCTCTAGCCACTAAGCATTAGACTACGTAATGCATACCTGATGAATGATTTCTCCTAGAAGAATCACTACTAGACTTTGCAAATGCAGATGTAAAGGTGTTAAAGCAACTGCTGGCCAGGAGAAAGGCAGGTTAAAGAAAACTGATGCCATCTGCAATTTTTAAAAGGAGCAGAGCTTGATGTTTTACCTCTGCTCTAAGAGAACAACAAGCAGCAGGAAGTTCTCAAACCAGAGCTCTTGTCTGTCTGCTGATTTGGCTTAGAGAAAGGTAGTTCTAGCTGAGCCAAGCAACCCACTGCAAATCTAGCATCTGTCATAGGGCAGAATGTGTGTTAGTGCAGCAGAGAAGCTACTTCCAAAAGGGGTATAACCAAAAGCAAATGTTAAATGTCCACCCAAAATTGGGGATGTGGCATACATGTCTCAAAGCAAGCATTTTTCTACAGTACACAAACTGCAGCAGCATTCAGAATTCTGCTTCAGATTTTTAAAGAAATACCATCTAATGAAAGTGTTGTGAGAAAAAGAAGGAACCATCAACCTTTGAAATGAAAGTAACTTTATGGTCAAAACCCAGAAATAAGACGGAATCTCGCATTTTCAGTATGGGGCTTCTATCCCCAGGGCACCATCCCATCCTTGCTTCCCTCCACTACTTGTAATAAAAATACATCAATAAACCAAAATTCTATGTTTTTAAAGAACACACACTTTCAACCAGAGGCCCGTATACTAGTGTGTATAATCCATCCTAAAAGCAGCGTGTGTGTTCTGTTTGAATGACGTTTCAGCACAGAATGCTGGCTGCTTCATTATGCGACTGATCTCGCAATATAAAAGATACCAAGGGTAGATCATAGGGGAAGCCAGAAAGCAAGTTTTGGTGTCAACGCTAACTGGCCCAAAGGAAACAATTACAAACCTCCAGCACAAAATGCAGAAATAAGATGCTTGCCAAGCTCCCAAGCCAGAGAGATGGACTTACTGAAGAACTACACAGACCGTATTCTTCCAGGTTAGGGGTGGAAGGTTAGAGTTGGTACTGTTGTAACACTGACTGCATTTAGTTTCTGCCTTTGCTGCAGCAGCCCCCGTCCCTGTGTGTATCTAGGACTACAGCAATGAGCAGGATTCACTTTTCATCTGCTGTTGTCTTATGCATTCTTTGGTGGCTCATTTTTGGGTGACATTAAAGGAGCTGGTCTCTTGCTGTTTTAACTGCTTTCTGCTCCCTGTGCTCAGAAGCTTTTCTCCCTACCTTCCCCCCACCCCATCCCGATTTTCTTCAAAGCAGCTAGAAGCATTTGGAAGTAATTAGACCTGAAGGGAAATGTTGGCCAGTCTGGGAGACAATGACAAGTGCCAGGAACCCTTGGTGCCCCTTCCAGCCACTTTGAAGTTCATTCAGATGGTACAATGCTCTGTTTTCTTTGTTGGAAAAGTGGGGGCAGGAGGGAAATGGGCCATGTCAGGCCCAATGAATAGAAAGCAGGTTACTCTGACTTGATAGAGAACCCTGAACAGTGGGGATACAATTCAAAGGGAGACTGACTGAAAGGCCTCCTATAGCCACCCACCTTTAAGTCATCATTACAAGTGATGTACCCTTATAGAAAAGTCATATACTTAGCACCCATCTAACATGACACCAGTCTGATAATCTTGTTGGTGTCACACTGTCACAACACAGGATAAAGGCATTGCCAACTAAGAATTGTATTGCAATTTGTAGAGGAGACATAAGCGTCTTCCTTCACTTACCCACAAACCCTGTGTAGAAGAATCAGTACCTTTGAGTAGTATAGCACAGGGTTTAAGAAATTAGCGTAGCTTTGTAGTTATTTACCAAGGGGTAACTGTGTTCCCTCTATCTGCTCCTGTCACTCAGACATAGAAGCTCTCAAAGGCAACAGAACCATACAGTTGTTACATTAGGATACATGTGCAGATGTTCTTGAAGGACTGATATCCCTCAAGCTCCTGTTCAACAACGTTTTTACTTTTACAGGTTCTGCAGTTTAAATTCAACAAAGGCTAGAGGAGCATGGCATTCAGTTAGCTCAGCACTGTCTTGTGTTTAATATAGAGCACTGTTGAGCGACTTTGCTAAATGCAGACTGCTCAAAGTGGAGATGTGCATGTAGCCACAAACAGTGTTACACAATTTGTCATTTCACTGCTCAGCCAGGGGATGTACCTTGCTTCTAATGTAACAGGTACAGCGGCCTTGAGGGCCAAATGAAAACAAGGCTCTAGTGACAAAGGGTAGAGGTCACAATCTTGGATCAGCACAAGATGAGCCCAAACAAGAGCATTTGCCAAACTGGGGGACCGCATCTCCCTTTCTATCAATATTTGCGGTTTTGACATTTCCTGGCATAAAACCAAGAAGAGAACAATAAATGGGGATATTGACTATGAAAGGAGAAAAACCCAATAGGAAGTTATAAGAGCAAATGGTTATCAAAATATATAGATCAGTTTTCAATATACTAAATCAAGTATAAATATCTATTTTAGGTATCACAATTATAAAATAAGATTGAAAATTAATATGTTTACTAGATCATTTACTCTCTTGAAAGTGGCAAAAGCACAGTGAACATTATGTACAGATGTTAACCTGTCCCATAGGCCCAATCGGTTTTACAAAGCAAATTTAAATGTTGGAAATATCATATGAGGGATACCATGTTTGTGCATATGTGGTGGAAATCTTGAGAAAAACCATAATTTTAGTAACAACCTAGTTTAAGCTACATCCTGGTCCTTTTGTGATATTGTTAGGGAAAATGCTAATGTATGTTGACATAAGGCTCTAACTGAAAATCTTAGTTGCTTCAAGAACTGTAATTCCAAAGCACTGAGCACCCTTTGGAGCTGAAATAGACATGCTAACTATATTGATATGACTCCAAATGGAAACAGAAGTTGTCATTAACTGCTGCCCAGATGAATCCTTTTTGTTGCATATCGCATATTGAAATAAGCATTGTAAAAGTCCTCAATTAGAAGACCCTATTCTTCCTGTTTAGTAATGTTTTTATATAATAATAAAGGAAGTTTTCATTAATTGAAAATAAAAGTCAGGTCTGAAAACCATCAGATACTGTCGTAGTTCTGACCAAGATGATTTCAAATAGCAGTCCGGTGTTTTTCTTTCCTCTTTGTTCACATTTCACCCAAGAGGTGGTTTGGGTCTGAAGCAGGGATCCTTGTTGATACAGGAAAGGCGTGCTACTATTTTGGCAACTATCAGGCAAGTCCCATATCAGTGATTACCATGGTTTAGAACTTCCCAGGGCAAGAGAACCAGAGGTTCTTGAAATTGCTGCTGGGCAGAGGTGGTGTGGTGCCGCGACCCCTCACTCTCTGGGCCCAATGTCCACTGGGGGATGACAGGAGCTGGTTGCTGCACCTCCTCCTTTTTGCTGGCATCACTGTTGGGGATCGAGCCTCAAGGGAACACACTGGTGACAAGGAAGAAGAAAAGCAGCTGCTATCCATCTGCTGACCTGGGCAGTGATGGCACTGGTGTCAGGGCCAGCACAGCTATATTAGATCAAGCAGTGACATGACCCTTGTCTAAAAGCTGCAGGAAGGGTGTGTGGGAACTTAGGCAGCATAAGAAAAAGATACAGGCAAAAATATGGAGTCATATATCAACATGTATACCAATTGGCCAAACATTGAAAATCATATGGGTCTCTAGAGAAGGCAGTAAGAGCCTACCATGGAGTAAAACAGACGAACTGGTTTCTTGAGGCCCCGCTATAGGATTAGGGAATGCAGTGAAGAAGTAGAGATGCTGAAGGCTGCACTGGAGGCTCTATGCAACTGAAATCTCATTGTGGATCTGAAACCCAAATAAACATCTTTGCCACTGTACCCTACTTTCCTGTCTACATCCTCTACTTGTGTATTAGGCATAGAAGGGTGCCCAATTCTCCCCACCCACCCCCATCCATTTTTTTAAATGGCATCTATAGTGCTAAAGCAGTCAAATTTAGCTTGCAAGCAAGCTAATTTTACTCTTCGGGCATTCTGTAGCCACTACAGATGTCATTTTTAACTCCTTCCCTGATTGTGTGAGGTGACTGGGGCCGTATATTGCCCATCTCTGGACTGTAGGCAGGAGGACCATAAAGCATACCTCTAGTTTACTTCTACTGATCAATGTACGAAACAAACATAATGAAAAGGGCTTTGAGATTATGGCTGTTACTTGCTGTATTGTTGGAGCAATTCTGTAGATATCTGTGATTTTATTGCCCCAAATACTGCAAAAGAGACTGAGAATGGGTCCTCACTAAGAACCTCATTGAATATTGCCAGGTCTTAAGTGATCTCTCCATTCAGATCTATCAGCATAATTAATTGCAGAAGGCATCTTGCAGCCAATGATGGAGCCTGCATCACTGAAAAAATAAGAGCAGCATCCAGGACCTTTCAGGCATGAAGCCTATGGGCTACTGGAAGTGAATCTCCAGCATGGGAGATGGCACCAACTCATACAGCCCAGAGGTGATTGTCTGGCCACTGTCTAAATTTCACAGTCATGTGTGTCCAAAGCCTTGACCTAGAGATCACGTGACAGGTTTTTAAAGCACCACTGATTTGCATCAACACCACCATGGGTGGGCCAATGTCAGGCCTGCACGTTCTTCTTAGTTTCTTACTAGGACCCTGAAATTCACCAACTGGGACCTGTGCAAAAGGCATTACCTGCATCTCCCATACCACTCTGGAAATATATGAATTGTGGCTAACAATGTATTTAGGATGTGGGTACAAACTAAGGCATGTCTGTTTGCAAGATCTATTTTGTTTTTGACTAGAACCCAAAGATCCACCAACTGGAGTCTGGTTCAAAAGGCCTACATGTAAAGAACCTTGATCCCAGGAATTGTTTTTGAGAACTGAATGGAGTACACAGTCCATACACACACAAATCCACTCCTAATCGCCCCAAGCTTCCTTCGCTTCATCAGAATAACTTAGTGGGAGTCATTCTGTTGTTGCTATTGTTAAACAACTGGGACTCAGAACTCCTTGCCGATTTACTGCAAACCACCCAGGGATCTATCAGTAGATCCAGATCTACTTTCTACCTACCCCTGATCAACACCATGGCCTTGAAGTTCCCAGCACCTACACAACAAATGCAGCAAAGTTTCTGTGCCTACTCGCTTCATGTTATTTGAAAGGGATGCTCTATCAGGGATGCTCTGACTTGGATTCCTGCATTGAGCAGGGGGTTGGACTTGATGGCCTTGTAGGCCCCTTCCAACCCTACTATTCTATGATTCTATGAAAGGATAGCAAGGCTGGAGCTTTGTTCTGCTGCCCACTGCTCAAATTTGCAACCAACACAGCAAAATTGGCAAGAGGAAATGGTGTCTTGCGATTTTATTTTGGAAAAAAATCAAGTTGTAGGGCCATGTCTTTTGGCATGTTGTTAGATGAAGTTCACAGGAAGGGAACAGCACAACTGAACTTGTTGCTTCTCAGCCAGGCAAGGCATCTCTCTGAAGGGGGGTGTCACAAGTCCTTCATCTCTTCCCACCTGAAATGCAAACATAAGGTGACAATGACAGCCTCTGCAACGAACTTTACTAGAGGGGAGTGTCCACAGTGTTGAGCTTCCATGAGCCTCCCCAATGGCATATACTCTCAAACTGCAATCCAGATACTACACTCGAATATTGCAGGGCACCGCTAGATAAGAGACTCAATACTGAACCACATTCCAAAAGGAACATATACCATTCCAGAGATGGATAGCAGGAAAGGAGTAAGGATATGGTACATCAGAATGCAAAATGCCTCCAGCCAATCTTCTGTAGGGAAATCCCTTCCCATCCTCAAATCACTATATTCAGATACTGCTTCACAGCAAACTCCATCCACGGGGGATGGACTAGACTATAACCCTTTAGCACAAGTTTTCCCTCTCCAACATTCCATCCCTACTTTAGTCATTTCTAGTTCCCACACAGAAAGAAAAGGCAATCCACAGAACTGATAAGAAAAATAGTTTGTCTTTTATCCCAATGTGTCACCTATTAGCCTAGTGTTCCTTATACTTTCTGTCACCTTGCAAAATAGTTCTTGGTCCACAAACCCATGCATACAATCCCTATTTCCTGGGAAAGGCACTGGCTAAGAGCAAACATCTTCCTGTAACACTTAAAATGGTACCTGGCAGTTTCAGCCACTTTGGCACTTTTCCTGATGGAGCCCTCCTTGCTTGTGGTTGTGGTTCTTCAGAGGCTGTTGCCAGTTCTGAGTGCCCTGTTACTACACTCTCGTCAGCCTCATGTGGCTCAGGTGGGGAACTAAGAACAGGTTCTAGATGTCGCTGAGTAGTATGAGCTACTGATTTAGACAACCGCCTGGGAGAAAAGATAAACATTGGATTTTCATACTGGTCGTTCTCCATAGGTTAGGTTGATAACATCCCCTTCCTGTGCAAGGTGCTTGAGTGGGTGGTTGCAGGACAACTCCAGGCACTCTTGAATGAAACAGATTATCTAGATCCATTTCAATTGGGCTTCAGGCCTGGTTTTGGAATGGAAACTACCTTGGTCGCCCTGTGGGATGACTTCTGCCGGGACAGGGACAGGGGGAGTGTGACCCTGTTGATTCTCCTGGACTTCTCAGCGGCTTTTGATACCATCAACCATGGTATCCTTCTGGATAGGTTGCCTGGGTTGGAAGTTGGAGGTACTGCACTACAGTGGTTCCACCTGCTTGGATGGCTGATTCCAGATGTTGCTGGGGGATTACTGCTCTTTGCCTTGGCAATTATGCCATGGGGTTCCACAGGGCTCTATTTTATCCCCTATACTGTTCAACATCTGCATGAAACCATTGGGGAAAGTTACCCGGAGGTGTGGGCTGAGGTGCCATCAATATGCAGATGACACCCAGCTCTACCTCTTTCTCATCAAACTCAAGTGAGGCAGTGGCTGTTCTGAATCAGTGCCTGGGCATGTTAATGGACCAGATGAGGGCCAATAAACTGAAACTCAATCCAGACAAGATGGGGGTACTGTTAGTGGGTGGTTCGTCTGCCCAGCTAGGTGATATTCAACCTGTTCTGGAGGGGGTTGCATTCCCCCTAAAGGATCAGGTTTGTAGTTTGGGGGTGCTCTTGGACACAGAACTGTCACGTGAGACACAGGTGAACTCAGTGGCATGTAACCCTTTTTATCAGCTTAGGCTAGTATACCAACTACGCCCTTATCTGGACAGAGATAGACTAGCTACAGTTATCCATGCTCTGATAACCTCTCGTCTAGATTACTGCAATGCATTATATGTGGGGCTGCCTTTAAAAATGGCACAGAAACTTTACGTAGTCCAAAATAGGGCAGCAGGATTGTTAAAAGGAACTGGTCAACAAGATCACATTACGCCAGTACTTTTCCAGCTGAACTGGCTGCCAGTCCATTTCCAGGCCTGATTCAAAGTGCTGGTATTAACATTCAAAGCCCTAAATAGCTTGGGGCCAGATTATCTGAAGGATCACCTCCTTCCATATGTGTCTGCCTGGACCCTAACATCATCCTCAGCAGTCCTTCTCTGTGAGCCCTGCCAAAGGAAGTGAGGCAAGTGGTTACCAGGAAGAGGGCCTTTTCTGCTGTGGCACCCCAGCTGTGGAATGAGCTCCCTAGAGAGGTTCACCTGGCACCTATGTTGTATGCCTTCTGGTGCCAGGTGGAGTAGCTTCCTAGTCTTTTAGCTTTGGTGTTTTAAATCTGTATTTTAAATCTCTGCATTGCTGCTAGGTTTTATTCTGGTTGTACTGTTATACTGTGGTTTTAAGCTTTCATAGTTTATGTTGTCTTATGCTGTGCTTTGTAGTTTTAATTTTTGTGAACTGCCCAGAGAGCTTCAGCTATTGGGCGGTATAGAAATGAAATGAAATAAATAAATAACACTCCAGTGCTTTACATTTTGAATGCCACTGCAACTTATGTGTTCAGAGATTTTATGTGTTCAATCCCTACGGCATCTCTCTTCATTCAGATGGGATTTACTAAGCTGTGAGCGAGAGCATGTGTGCAAGCAAGCTTTGTCAACTGCTGGCAGACTCTTCCTTGGGCAAGGTAATAATCCCTTCCACATCTTTGAAAAGAATTGCCATGTCTACTTACCTAGCTACTAAAATGTCAGCTTCAGAAGGGGACACTGCAGATTCCAGCAGGTCCAACCTCAGATAGTAATCTGTAAACACAGAGAGCTCATGTTCGCTAAATAAAGTAACAACCCTCCTCCTACAATACCTGTAACAAAATGCTTCAAAGCAATGATGGACCATGATGTTCTTTTTATGAAACTAACAACCCTTCAAGCCAGACTAATCCCCCTCAGTCCTCTTCTTCAAACCTGTGAAACACTTATCTAAACTTCTACTACTGTAGATTTTAGAACACCCATCAGTCTGTCTCAGATCCTATTCTGCAAACTATTCAAGTGAAGATTATAACATTAAGAAAAATAGAACTGCCAGACAAACAGAGGTGGTGTCTCATCCTACATGTATAAGTTTCCCTTATCATTTAGCTCTTGAAGATTTTATACCATTGGACATTTCCTAATACATTGCACCATTAAGAGAGAGTACTAGATGTTATCTTCAGTCTGTAGCACAATCCTACTGTGATCTCCCCTGTAGACAAATCCCCATAAAGCCCAGTCAGCTATGGTGGTCAGTCCAACTGTATTTTAAAGATAACCATAACAGTATTACACAAATGCTTGTCCTTAGCTTGAAGGTGAATTGTGGCTGGAGGCAATTGTGAAGAGTTTACACTGACATTTATTAGTGTCTGCTATAGACCCACATGTCTGTTTGGTGTCAATAAGAGAGATACAGAACAATTAAGGTACCATTTTTAACCCAATTTTCATAAGAATATGTAATTCAAAACCTTGCATAGTCTTACACCAACTGAAGTTGGGCCAATTAAACAAAACCACCTTACTTATTTTGTGTTGTTCCTATCAATGCTAGCTAACTCGAGATACAAATATTATAGGACCAAGACTACTCCCTAGTGTAGTCAAAGTCTTAACAGACTGAAGAAAAATTAAACAAGGCAAGGCGCATGCAAAACACATCTCTTCACCTAAAAACAGTCCTTAACCCAAAATTGGAACATTATTTTGTCTGAGACCCAATTGCGTAGTTGTAGACTACAAGTAATGGAATTGGGATTCCGGTTCATTTCACCTTAAACCGGACACTTCCTTTATAGTCATTTCCCCAATGGGCTGACTTCTAATTTGGGCATATGTGAAGTTGAAAGGTTTCATGGCCTAATCTAAAAGCCCTGAGCAATCAATTGTCTACTGATTCATTCCCAACATGCTAATCTAGGGTGAGCCCCCATGTCTTGATGCTCATGCAGCAGCTATGCAGTCTCTTATGGAGGGGAAAAAGAGAAGGCAGCTACTCACCGTTGTGCTTTTCAGATCCAAAGTATACAACAGCAGCAGGGAAAAGGTTAGCCTGAAACAAGACAGAAATCCCAGGGTTAGAAGAAAGAGCTGGAAATGACTCTTCTCTAGTCAGTCTTGAAAACACACATGCACAGAAGAGTGCAGTAGCCTTTATCCTAGATGTAAAGAGGTCACTTCTTGCTTGTTGACACATTGCTGCTCAAAAATACCAAGTCCAGCCTCCATGCTGGCAACAAAGCCCCTTTAAATATAGACAATCACAGTCTAACCCAACATTATAGTAACTCAGGCTTTTATTCCCCTTCCCAGCCACACATTCTGGAGCTAGATTTAAGCAAGTCAAATATGCTTCACAGTGAAAAACAGCACGATAAAAATGCAGTCAGTCAGTCAGTCAGTCAGTCAGTCAATCAATCAATCAAGGATTAGTATGAGCCTGTGTCAGCATTTGCCTGACTGCTGGCACCAATGGTTCTTGCCACTCCCACATGGGACTATTAGGTTATGCTAGTCTGAGAGATCCTTAGCGATGATATAAACAATGTAATCTTTTTAGACAGACCATGTAGGCAGTGTTATTAAGAACATAAGAACAGCTGTGCTGGATTAATACAGCATTCTGTTCACACAGTGGCTAACCAGGTGCCTATGGAAGTCCACAAGTGGGACATGAGCACAACAGCATCTTCCTGCTTGTGTTCTCCAGCAACAGGTATAAAGAGGCATACTGCCTCTGATACTGGAGGTAATATATAGCCAGCGTGACAGTAGTCATTGATAGCCATATTCTCCATGAATTTTGTCAGGGTGGACACTGAGCCCATAGAATCCCAAAGTAGTTCTGATTCTGAGGAAGAGCAGTCGTTCCTGGGAGAGGAGCGTGCTCCTTTTTCCCAGGGCCAACAGCTGACGGAGATTCCTCCCACCAGCATTCCTAGCTTAGATAGCAGTCCAGGGAGTGACAGAGCGCGGGAAGCAGACTTGGTGGACGTGCGACGCCGTCGCAGAGAGCGGCACCAAATGGAGGGCGCAGAAAGGAGGCGTAGTGCCCGGTTGGCACGCAAACAGCTGCGCCCAGAGGAGGCAAGGGAAAAGGGGAGGGACTCTCCCTAGTCCTTAAGTTCAGGAGTCTGCCAGTAATTCCCTTTCAAACGGGGACCAACTGTTCCAACTTAGGGCATAGGTACTGTGCTGCTCAGATCTAGTTGCTAACGATAGACTTGTTAAGTTGTAAAAGAAGAATAAAGCTTTGAAAGGAATCCCTTTGTCTGTGTCTGGACTTGGCTACTGGATTAGACTGAGAGAGACCTCCAAGGAGCCCTTGACAAATTTGTCTAATCCCTTTTTAAAGCTGTCCAATTTGGTGAACATCAGTACATCTTGTGGTAGCAAATCTATAATTTAACTTTGCACTGCATGAAGAAGTACTTCCTTTTATCTGTCCTGAATCTCCCACCATTCAGTTTCATTGGATGAGATCATGTTCTAGTACTGAGGATAAAAACCTCTCTCCACACCATGCATGATTTTATACACCCCTCTATCATGTCTCCCAGTATTCAACTTCTTTTAAAAAAAAACTAAAGAGCCCCAAACATTGTAACATTTCCTCATAGGGGACTAGTTGCTCCAGCCCCTTGGTAATTTTGGTTGCCCTTTTCTGCACCTTAGTGGACACAACAGAAAGGTAGCATTTTGCTAATATTATGAATAAAAATTAAAAAAAATGTCAGGGCAGAACTGGAAAGCAAACATGGGATTTCTAACTCAGTGCATTCTAACTCAAAAGTGATTGCATATGCAGAGGAGAAGCAGCTGGCAAGTGTGCGTGTATGTGTGTGTGTAAAATCCTTCCCCTGTGGCATTTCTCCTCTGCAACCCCTCCCACCAGTCATTTTTCAGATTGCGACAAAGAATGAGAATTTGATGCAATAAACAACATGAAGCAGCTGGCCACGGTACCAACTAAGTGATCGTGTACTTAATCCTGGATCTGGTGCAAGATGTAAGTGTTGAGGAACCGACTAGGAATAGTGAACTACTGTGCTACCAAATTCAACACACATGTAAGTAGAATGGTGCCCAGAAAGTCCAGCACAGTCACATTTGATTTCAAAAGAGAAGACTTCTGAGAAAATAAGGGGATTAGTCAATAATTTAATTAATATTTCTACTTTCCACATCAAGTGCCCCAGCTCACCAACAGAATATAATAAAATACAAGTACAAATAATCATATAAGTATGAATATACAAAAAGAAGCAAAATATATAACAGAGTTGCATAGCTTCCAAACCCCGAGAAGTACTAGCTCCCCTCTACTCAGCACCGGTTCGGCCTCATCTGGAGTACTGTGTCCAGTTCTGGGCTTCGCACTTTAAGAAGGATGCAGACAAGCTGGAGAGGGTTCAGAGAAGGGCAGCAAGGATGATCAGGGGACTGGAAACAAAGCCCTTTGAGGAGAGACTGAAAGAACTGGGCATGTTTAGCCTTGAGAAGAGAAGACTGAGGGGAGATAGGATAGCGCTCTTCAAGTACTTGAAAGGTTGTCACAGAGAGGAAGGCCAGGATCTCTTCTTGATCATCCCAGAGTGCAGGACATGGAATAATGGGCTCAAGTTACAGGAAGCCAGATTCCGGCTGAACATCAGGAGAAACTTTCTGACTGTTAGAGCAATACGACAATGGAACCAATTACCTAGGGAGGTAGTGGGTTCTCCCACACTGGAGGCCTTCAAGACGAGGCTGGACAGCCATCTGTCGGGGATGCTCTGACTTGGATTCCTGCATTGAGCAGGGGGTTGGACTCGATGGCCTTGTAGGCCCCTTCCAACCCTACTATTCTATGATTCTAAGTCCAAGATGATGCCATCATGGTTAACAAGCATATCAAGGAATGACGGGAAGGCTTTTTATTTTTTTTAAGGGAACATCTTAGCCAAAGGAGAACAAAAAGGAGTACAAACTGTTGCAAAACAAATGTAAGATAAGGCAAGCAAAAAAAGAACTGGAGGAACAAATTGCTAAAAACATTTAGACACACAATAATCTGTTCTTTTAAATGTATAAAAGCAGTAAACCAGAATGGGAGGCAGTTGGATCATTAGATGACAAAGTTGTGGAAGGACTGCCAGAAAAGGACAGAGAGATTGCGGCAATGAATTCTTTGCATATGGTTTCACTGGAGAAAATACTGGGTATCTGTTCCTGAACTACTATTTTCCAGGACGTGCATATGAATAACTAAGTCAGATAAAGGTGACAGAAGAGGACATTCCAGGACTAACGAGAATTTAGTCACTGTGTCTGGATGGAATACATCCAAGGGGTCTTCAGGAACAGAAGTGTGACATTGCTGATCTACCAACAAAAATAGAGAAGTTGTCATTAAATTGGCATCCTTATAAGAGTACTGGAAAGAAATGAACATGCTACCTATTTTTAAAAGGGACTGGAAGGCAGGAGCCAGTTAGCCTAACACCTGTCTGGAGATATAGCGCTGGAAAGCATTATTAATGACAGAGAACAAGTCTTGCTGGGGAAGAAACAGCATGGATCCTGTATAGGGAAGTCTTCCCTCACTAAAAACATTTGGAGTTCTTTGAGAATGACAACAAACATGTGGATAAGGGTGATCTAGGAGGAGTTATACATTTGATTTTTTAAAAAAAGCTTTTGACAAAACTCCTGAGTAAAGTTAGCAGACATCAGTTAAGAAGATGGATTGTCTTATGCATTAGTAACTTTAAATATGTTCTTAATTTGATTGTAAGATGCTTTATATTTGAAAGTCAGGGATGAGCTGTGAACAAATTTGGGGATGACACCAAGTTATTCAAAATGCCCAAGCTCCAGAAGGATCTCTCCAAACTGAATGAATGGGCAACAAAATGGCAAATGATGTTCAGTGTAAGCAAGCATAAAGCAATACATAATGGGGCAAAAAAAAAATTCCTAAATTCATAAAGCCAGGAATCTTGTGTTTTCCATCAAATATGTAGTTCTGCTGTCAGTGTTCTCCAAGAAGAACCTCTTGCTTCAAGTCTGAAGCTTAACTATTGGAAAGAGATATGGTATACCCACTTGCAACACAAATTTTGCTACTTCCCTTCTTTAAAGTGACTGATGCTAGACAACATGAGGATACTGGGAATTATCCAGTATAACAGTGAATATTGTATGAACTGAAAACAACACACCTTACTGACCCATTCTCCACAGACTTGAAATGGACATGTGACAAGCACAGAGATCAGGGGTGTGTGTGTGTTTAGGCATGTGCATACAAAATGGCCAACAACCTTCAGCTCCCAGGAAAAGGACAGCCCCCCCGCCCTCCAGCAGCACCTACAGTCATCTCCTTTCTAGCCACCAGGTCTTTCACAGGGCCAACCTGATAGCCTAGCAGTAGGTAACAATATTTATGAGTCCCTTAAAAACTTTTCCCCTCTCAAGCGGCAGGACCCCAAGGTTGCCAGCTCCACCAGAAGCCAGTCAAAGGCGGCTCTCCGTAAACTTTTTAATTAAAAAAGTACCAGACACAGTTAAGAACCCGCCCCCCGAGAAAACTCTTACAAAAGCTTTGATGTCTCCGCTGCCTTCATCTGAAGGGATCCTACTATTTAGAGAATGGATTTAAAAAAAAAGCCCACCCCCCAAACTCTTCATATACACACTATCCTTTTCACGCCAGCCACAAAGTTGGAAAATGAGGATTTTCTAGCGTGTTAGTGTTGGAATTTTTTAATAACCTCCCCTCTCTTTTTTCTCTCTCCTGCCCAATTATCGTGAAGAATAATTAACATTCTGAAGGAGATAACTAAGCACAGCATCTCAGAGCTCAAAGCCCTTTAGTTCAAAGCCCTGCCCTTTTCTCTTCGTTTCTCCAGTTGCTGCCACTAAAACTTCCTTGTCAATCAAGCTCTGGGCACACACATCAAAGCTTCATGTGGGAATGGCCCCAAGGGGTCAGAGAAAATTCATGGCAGGGCCTGTGAGTGAAGCACAAAGAGAGAGGGAAAGACAGAGAGCAGAGGAACACATTCCAAGAATGAGACAGACACACGCGGCACAAACTCTGACACACACACACACACACACACACACAGAGCATGCCCCGATAAGAGCTGCTACCCTATTTTTACTCACAAGTTGACAAATAAGTCCAGCTTTAGCTTTTGAGCTCCTCCTCCCCAACCAATTCCCACCACTGGCAAGACATCAGTCCAAAGCTCTTTTAATTGGAAGAGACTTAAAGGAATGGGACAGCAGCTCGTGAGCACACAAAACTCAGCTGCCTCCTCACAGCTCATTTTCTTTCTCCCCCCGCCCCCCAGTACCCTGCCTGCCTTTTTTTCCTTCCGAGCGTTTGGCCAATAAAAACTCCCATCGCAGAAGCTTATCCATAGCTCACTCCTTTACTTTCAGGCTAGGCAGAAGGCATGCTTGTTTGTGTGCCCCTTGTCTGCTTTCCTTCATCTTTCGTGCATTTTTCACTGGAATCCCAAAGATACAACATTAGTATGGCTCACGGAAAGGAAAAGTGTATTCTCCAATATGGCCCAGAAATCCTCTAACCCACCACGTACAAGATTTTTAAAAATGAAAATTAATGGACTTCTAGGTTAATTTTGGCCCTCTGGGTCAAAACACCTTCCTTCAGACACATGCTTTTGAACACATATCCAAGTTAGGAACATACAGAGAAAACAACCTTTTCCCACCAATATTTTCCTCCTCCAACTCACGCTGCCACTGAGTTCTGCATGTCCCTAATACTGCTATGCCTAACACAGTTTGATGGCATCATTACACCATTTTCATTCTTATTCTACCGGACAGAGTATAAAATGAAAATGGTATGAAATACTTGAGGCCATTTCCGATTTCACTGCTGGCAGCAACCATTTCCAAGTTGTGAGTCACTCACTGCTGCTTCTGTGCTATGGATGCCTTTGGCTTTTGAATGCTTGGCCCTGCTCCTTCCCTCGGTTTCTGGGATAATGCATTAGGATCAGGAATCCTCCAGAACTGCTGAAGATCACATTCTCCGTTAGGTTATATTTTCGATTAACAGCCTAAAAGCCTCTGGAGCTCATAAAAGATTATAACATTCCAAAATCAAAGCCCAAGTTGGAGGACAAGCAGCACCACAGACCATCCAAAAGTCAGATTTCAGAAATAACAGATGGTGCACAATGCAGGAACTTGTGTTATTTGACACTTGAGCAGAGTCTAGTCCAGTAGAGTGCAGCCCAATCCCATTTGAGACTGGGCTGCAAATAAAGTTGAGCAGACCAAGCTTTATTTGAATGTATATTGATATTTCTAATTCAGTGCTACATTTCCGGTGTCTCTGAAGCATTTATTTATCTATCTCCACATATATCCAAGATCAGTTTGCTACCTAAGTTAACTAGGTAAAAAAAATGGATAAGCTGTGTCTGAAGAGTTGCAAAATGGATGCCCAAAGAGATTAAATTGATTGCCTTGGTCACAAAGGGAGAATGTGACAGGTATGTAGCATCTCCGCTTTGGTCCATCCCCTTTTTTTAGCGACAAGGCCTGGAGGCATTTTTTTAGCGACAAGGCCTGGAGGCATCTGCACATTAACAACAAAAGACCTTAAGAAACGGCTTGCTGGATCATGCTGGGGGTCCAGCTAGTCCAGCATTTTTTTCTTCCAACAGCAGCCAGCCAGATGTCTCTGGAAGTTTACAAACAGGCCATGGAATTAGTAAGCATGTTACAATGTCAATGTGGACATCTCTGCAAGAGATAGGGGGCTTAGGTGACTAGACAGCTCATTAACTAGCTCAACATCCACTAAAGTTAGGAATCTCAGTACAGATTTCTCCTCACATGCAGGTGTCCTGAAAGAAAGATCAGCTGAGAAGCTCCAACTGTTGGAATGTGATGCTGTAAGCCCTGGAAACCCAAGTGATGAGAGGTTAAAGGCAGAGTGTGATGCAAGAAGGCTAAACACCAGTGGTGGGAAACAACTTTGAGAAAAAATCAAGCTGTCAAAATGACCCCAGACTATAGACTTCTCCACACAGTAATGCTCTACTAGTTTGTTTGTTTTTAAAAAAACAACAAAGGAAGAAAAAATATTCAAAGATTTTAAGCCTATGAAAGTTCTGTGTTTCCCTCACCAGTTATAGAGTACACCCGAACACCTCTCTCTTTTAATTAAAGAAGCTATTCCCCTTGCCAATACCATCTCCCCATATATTAAGCAGGGGTGGTGATGATGTTATATAGCACTTTGAGAAATCCAAGCACTTCACATAGGATAGAGTGCTGCTATAGCTGGACTAAGGCTAGCTAGTTTCAGGTGAGATTACATTCTGCACCAGCTATTGGTGATCTCTGCCAAACATCATGCAGAAAACAGCTGGTGCAGACATATCCTGTGGCATCTGAAGTCACATTTCATACGTTCAAATGAGAAGCCACTGGGGGGAAAGCAATTGTGAGTATGGAAGGCAAAGAGAATGGCCCATGCCATTCTAGATGGGTCTTGCATGCAATCCTGTAAGCATCTAAACTGCAACTCCCCCCAACATACACACACACACACACACACCAGCGAGACAAACAGTGACAAACTAGCTGAGGCTACGTATTTCTGCCTGAATGTTTATGTTACATGTTTCAAGTGGAACAGCAGTAGCCCCACACTTCCCCTAAATGCTATAGTTCAACTGCCTTTCCTTTATAAATCCTCCCTAACATAAAAGGCAAACACACTCTTGCAATAAAAGGCTGCTGCAAAAGCATGCCATTCACACTGCACTGCTAGTTAGTTTGCCAAGTTCTTTCTGAGGCCTTGGGATCAGGCAGAGGCTGCTTTCTTGCTTGGGGGGTGGGGGGAGACAGGGACTTGCAGCTGCCAAAAAGGGAAGCATTCTTTCCGTTACATGAGCTGAAATGATTAGAGTGCCACAGGTCCACTGTTAGTTTGATGTTTAAAGATTAATAAGTAAATGAGAGCTTCAAAGGGGACATGCGCATGAATGCAGAAATCCAAGCTACCAGCATGAAATACCACACAACACCCCTCCCCTCCACCCCTTTACCAAACAAGGAAACCAGCACTTGGAAAATTTAATAGGGAAGCTAGTGGATCAAAAGCTTCTCTGACAAGAGGCAAAGAGCATCTCCGGAACGGATATAAACACAAGCGCCACGGTCAAAGGGACATTGCCTAAATGGCCTTGTCTCATTTAATACCCAAGAACAAAGCTTCCCAAGCTGAGGAGACCCTGATCAAACACAGAGGGAGCCTGAGGCAGCTGGAAAAGAGAGACTTAAAAGTCTGTTCCCTTTATCAGATAAGGTCTGAAAGTGGAACTTTTTCTCCCAAACCAAAATCGGACAGGTTTTGACCACTAAGTGCTAACAGTATTAGTACTGAAAGCAATTGATATGGCATGGATTTCCTGCATCACTTTGGGCAGAGGGACCCATCCAGAATGCAGTCATCGATATCACACTGCATGGGCACCAGAGACTATGGGTGCTTTCAGATCAGGAATCTGGCTTCCTGTAACTTGAGCCCATTATTCCATGTCCTGCACTCTGGGATGATCAAGAAGAGATCCTGGCCTTCCTCTCTGTGACAACCTTTCAAGTACTTGAAGAGCGCTATCCTATCTCCCCTCAGTCTTCTCTTCTCAAGGCTAAACATGCCCAGTTCTTTCAGTCTCTCCTCAAAGGGCTTTGTTTCCAGTCCCCTGATCATCCTTGCTGCCCTTCTCTGAACCCTTTCCAGCTTGTCTGCATCCTTCTTAAAGTGCGAAGCCCAGAACTGGACACAGTACTCCAGATGAGGCCGAACCAGTGCTGTACTCCAGATGAGGCCGAACCAGGGGAGCTAGTACTTCTCGGGGTTTGGAAGCTATGCTTCTATTAATGCAGCCAAAATAGCATTGGCCTTTTTTGCAGCCACATCACATTGTTGGCTCATATTCAGCTTGTGATCGACAGCAAGATCCTTCTCGCTCGTAGTGTGGTTGAGCCACGTATCCCCCATCTTGAAACTGTGCATTTGGTTTCTTTTTCCTAGGTGCAGAACTTGGCATTTATCCCTATTAAATGTCATTCTGTTGTTTTCTGCCCAGAGCTCCAGTTTATCCAGATCACTTTGAATTTTGTTTCTGTCTTCCAAAGTATTAGCTATCCCGCCCAATGTTGTGTCATCTGCAAATTTGATCAGCATTCCCTGCACCTCCTTCTCCAAGTCATTAATACAAATGTTGAAGAGCACTGGGCCCAGGACTGAGCTCTGCGGTACCCCGCCTGTTACTTCTCCCCAGTTTGAGAAGGTCCCATTGATAAGCACTCTTTGAGTCCGATTCTGTAGCCAACTGTGGATCCACCGGATCGTTGTTTCATCTAACCCACTTTGAGCTCGTTTGCTCATCAGGATATCATGGGGCACTTTGTGGAAAGCTTTGCTGAAGTCGTGGTATATGATGTCTACAGCATTCCCACGGTCCACAAGGGAGGTGACTTGATCAAAAGTGAGATCAGATTTGTCTGGCAGGACTTGTTCTTGACAAATCCATGTTGGCTTCGAGTAATCACTGCATTGTTTTCAAGGTGCTTCCAGATGGATTGCTTTATCATCTGCTCCAGCATTTTCCCAGGGATTGATGTCAGACTGACTGGTCTGTAGTTCCCAGGTGCCTCCTTTTTACCCTTGTTGAAGACAGGGACAACATCAGCCCTCCTCCAGTCATCTGGCACTTCCCCTGTCCTCCATGATTTCTCAAAGAGAATAGACAGCGGTTCTGAGAGTTCTTCTGTCAGTTCCTTTATGACTCTAGGATGCAGTTCATCTGACCCTGGAGATTTGAACTCATTCAAAGTATTTAGGTGTTCCTTGACCATATGCCTATCGATCTCAAGCTGCAATCCTGCCCCTTCAGCCTGTACTTCACCTTTGCCAGGGGGGGTCATAGACCCTCTTTGGAAGAAGACTGAGCCAAAGTAGGAATTGAGCACCTCTGCCTTTTCTTTGTCATCTGTTCATCTGTCTTCAATATGTAGTCACTCCCATGCTTTCCCATCACTTCTTCTGACTTGTTTTTCTTATCCAAAAAAAAACTGTTAAGGAGGAAAAGATGGAAGAGCTACACAATGCCTTTTGATTGATGAAGGACCCCTTCATCTAGAAGCAGATGAACACCATTATGATTGGTGGCATTTGAAAGGAGAAGCAGCCCAAATTCTCTGTGCTAAGAGCACCTGAGAGAGACAGGGAACAGGTTAAGACTTTGCAAACTGGAAAGGTGCAGCAATTAAAATGACCACTGCACCTGCTGTTCTCTCTCTTACTGACTATGCAGGCATGGTTCAGATGTAATGGGAAATTGTGGCTTCCCATTGTGACTGAATCAAGCCACATTCCCTCTTGTTATGCCTGCTAACGAAAGCACACTAATAAAAGATCCAATTGGGAAAGGGACCTTTTTTGCTCCAGAAAACTGGATTACCAATTTGTCCCTGTGTTACAAGTCCAGCAGCAGATCCTCACTCTGCACAGCCCTTGCCAGTCTGGAGTCAGCATCAGTTTCCCTGATAGCAAAGATGCTAGCGCCCAAAATAGCTCCAAAGAATATGAGTGCAGAACAGAGTGCTGAGAAAAGATGCTGAGCTCCACTGGTCTTCCACCCACCACCGTGACAAGGCCAGAGGTATCCTTACCCAACACTCAGAGAAATGTTAAGATACAATGGGGGGTGGGGGAGGATATTTAGATGGAAGCATGTGGGACCTCTTCAATTCCTTTAAAGATGGGACCACAGCTGTCTGTCGTCTTTCCCAGACTCTGGGATGCTTACCTCTGCTCACTAGTTCTGAGCACAAACTTCAACTGGCCTTCCCTAAGCCCCAGGACAGAGTCATGCCAGTGTGTGTTCCTGGGGTGGAGGGTGGGGTGGGGGGAAGCATCTCTGAAAGGTCCAGCTAGCTTAGAAAAAAGCACACAAAACAGCTGGAGCTGCAGGGACCCCTTGGCTGGAATACTGCAGCTGAGAAACCTGCAGTTGATCAGCTCTGCCCTCGAGAACACTTTAAAATAATTCATGGGACATGGGGATAATGCAGCCAGTACAAACAGCAATAACAAAATATCAAAGCAATGCCTTGAAGTCTTTATGGGTTCCAAAAACTCCACGTTGCTGCCAGTCTGCACATTTGCCCTCCTGTAAATACACGCACATTGCAGGATGTTCTCGCTTCAGACGCAGCCCCTTCTTTCTTAAGCAGAGAAGTGGACAACATTTGCTTTCCTGGCTTTGATCCCACAGTTAGAGTCCCTCCCCCTTCCCTATCAGGTTTAACAGTGTTGCCTTTTCAGCCTTGTAAGGAGAAGTCTCAATAACAGTCCTGTAATTCTGACACTTATTCACAGAACCCCTCAAAGACTGAGGCTCCTGTTAGGGTACCCACTATATTCCTTCAGTCCAACACAGTGAGCTGAACCCGCTAAAGAGAAAAACGCATACCCCAGGACTCTAGAAAGAAAGGGGATCAGAAAAGTCTCATCCACCCAGTCTCAGGATTCCATGACTCTTATCACCATCACTTCCAGAGTCGCAAATAATGGGATTCCGGGAATGAGTCTGTTGAGTCAGCGCTAAGATGTTTGACATACAGCAATTGCTGTGTTGGTCCCGAAGGACTGAACAGACACAGTGGCAGTTTTTATCGGGCCAATTTAATTTAGTATACGAGTACACAAGTTTGTGTATGTTTCACAGCACTCTTCATCAGGAGGAACTGAAAGCCTGGTCATTAATGGCTATTTACCAAGCTGAACACATGTATTGTTATTAGCCTGTTTCAAGGGTCACTCTGAGGCCCAAGTCACTACAAGTCACTCTGAGGGCCAAGAATGTTACAAGTTTTCTAACTCAGTAAGGCCAGGTTGCCAGGTTTAACATGGAACAGCATTTTGGTTACCCCTTTCACCTCATGGATTTTTTAATTCTTTTTAAAAATGTCTGTTAACTCTCCTTTTCTCTGTGTGCATGATAGCATGTTTTTTTCCCACCCCTTTCCTTTAGACCTCTCTCCTTTTCTCTGTCTTCGCAATGACACAAGTATGTGCTCTACCGTTTAATGTGGTTTTAATGTTCTATATATTTTAAATTGTTTTATTGTGTGTTGTTCGGTTTTAATTTTTGTGAACCGCCCAGAGAGCTTTGGCTATTGGGCGGTATAGAAATGAAATAAATAAAATAAATAAATAAAATAATACCTGCTATCTTCCTCTTTTTCTTCACAAGTCTCCTTTCGTCCCAACCCCCCATCTTCCAACTTCCCTTTCTCTTCTGCTACAGATCTCTGGACAACCACTGTTATCCTCTTTCTCTCTTTGCCCCTCCTTTGTGCACTACTATAGGTTTCTCCACACCCCATCTGTCATTTTGTCCTTTCTCACTTTTCCACCCCCCTATCAGTCTCTCCCATCCTCGAGTCTACAATTTTTAATTCCTTAAATTGGTCTCTTGTTGGTGCTGTAGCTCCACTTCTTTCATTCACCACCCCTGGCTCGTGAGCACACTGCAGCCACTTCTGGCCATACGGCTCTTCACAGAGCCAACGCGGTGGGGAAGGGGGGGGGGTGCAAATGTGGCAGTGCATGTTCTCTCCCACCTCAAGCGGTGAGAAAGCTTGCGCAGGGTCTGGGAGGACAGGACCTGTGCCTTCAAGAAGGTCCTGATCTGACCACAATAGTGGCCAAAAACTAAATATCCAATCCCAGCACTACACAAGACACTAACACATGTGGGGCCAGTTCCCATTTGAGACAGGCTCACGGGAGCCATGAAGTCCTGCTCTGAAGTGACAGCCTTGGTTATGTATGCCGAATGCAAATGCAATGCAAAAAGATTCCAGGAAGGCATTTACAAGATGAGGCCAAATAGCCTTTAAAATCACATGTTGGTGGGCACTTTTCCCATTAGGGCCACTCACTTTCTGATTATTCTATCCTCAGTATAAATGGAAAAGTGTGTCATGCTTTCAAAACACATGCCTAGTAATTAAGACAAATCACTTTTTAAAAAAGACAATACACATAATGGTCTAAAACTAAAGTGGGGAACCTGTGGTCCTCCAGGTGGTGTTGGACTCAAACTCCCATCAGCAACAGCCATTATGGGAGTTGTGGTCAACAACATCTGGAGAGCCGCACACACGTTCCCCACCCTTGGTCTAAATCAGGGGTAAGCAATCTCCAGGTGCTGGGGGGCACATTCCTCTCCTGGAACCCATCAGGGGCTGCATCTGACCCCCACTGAATTTGCTATGGTAGCAAAAATCACAACAATTTTGCAGGGAAATAAGGCACTGAGGGAGCTACACCTTGTTTCTAAGCAGAACTGTGCTTCTGGGAGTGTGATTCAGCTTGCAAACAAGGCACCTGCTTCCTGTGTGTTCCCCACCCATGGCCTAAATCAAGATCAAGGAATTCCAAGTCATTACAACTGCCTTCAATACTGCAAAGACTAAGTGTTTTGTAAAATGAAACTGTGCTCAGATTAAGTGTGAACCTAATTAAGCACTTTTTTGTAAGGCTGCTACTTTTTTTCCTCTGGCATTACTCTGGTACAGATTCGTGACAAGCATAAATTCACCAAGTGAATTTTTTCTCACACCACTGCCTCCGTGTGAGAGAAAAAGCCTTACCTGTTAATTTCTGCCTGTTGTGCAACTATAAAGATACAAGAGGCTTACTGGAAAAAGTGCAATTTATCAAAGCATGTTTTTATTTTTATGAACAACTCAGTAAAATTCTAAAGCCAGTGTACTCTTATACTAATTTAAGAGTGCCATTCTTGTGCTTGTTCACTCAGAAATCAGTCCTACTGTGTTCAGTGGAGCTTACTGTTAGGTAAACATGCACAGGACTGCACCCTTAGTCAAACAAAATATTCTGTCTACGTTACATCTCTTAACTGAAATAAAGATCTTACACATACTCAGCCCACTGTTGTGAACAAGTAAGCTTGCTTTTGCTGGATCCAGACAGCACCTTGAGGTCCTACTGAGATGGAAACGCTGAACTCCAGAGAGATCAGCAGGTGAGGAGGAAGATAAAAAGCAGGACAGAACACTGCTTCTTATAAGCATTAGAGTAAAATGTTAAGGAAACTCTACTAACAGATCCTTTAAAACGACACTGGGGAAAGTAGAGAGGAAAGTTTAGGATAAACCAATATTCTTGTTTAAAAGCTTAGAAAAACGGTAGCAGAAAGAGACAGGAACAGGTCTGAAAAGGGCAGAAAGACATAGATGTCACTGGGAGGAAATGACAAGTGAGGAAGTTCTACCACTATCCTATCCACCACGCTGATGATGGTTTTGATAAGAAGACAGAGAAGAGAGTTTATGGAGCAGCAACACATTTAGGCTATATTTCAGATGACATTAAAGCAGATTTCTCCAACTTAGCCAAAACATAATGTCTCACCATCATACCTGCCTACTAGCCATTGGAATCCCTGAGAGATCTTCCCTGTTTTCTGTTGTTTAGTCCTCCCCCTGCAACCCAGTGCAACTATGAGGGCCTGAAGTGAAAGCTAGGATTCTCAGAGTTAGCCTCCAACTGGTGTATTCCCTGGTAGAAACTATAGTGACGATGCCCATATGGGTTTCCACAGCCCCTGTTAATGCCCACATGCCCGATCTGGGTGTGTGTGTCCCCTTATAAAAGCAACTGAGACCACGTCCTTCCTCTCCAGAGTAAGCCAAAGTTGAATGCCTAGCCTCTTCTGTGTCCTGGCCCACATCACAGAACTGCAGAGTTCCAAAAGCACAGAGATGTGATTATTTAAGCCCCAGGTCCAGACATTACCTGAAGATCACATCACTTCATCTGCAACACACTAGGCCTGTCTTAGCACTTCTCTACCTGGTCTTTCCATATGTTTAACTGGCTCTTTTGTTAGGTAACCCATATTAAATTAATCCAAAAGTCTCTTAGAGGAGTTTGCCTAATATTAAGAATGGCATGCTCTATATTCAATAAGGCTTCATTAACTGTTAAGAACACCATTCAACAAGGTTGGTGTTTCTTTGCATCTTCACTCCCACCTCCTTATGCACGCACACCTCAGAGAAGCCTCTGTTCCAGTTCCCACATTAATCACATTAAGCCCCCAAAGCAGGACACCACACATTACATCTCCACTCCCATGTCCGTGATTTTACCACTCAGCAAATTATGCTGGAGAAGGCAAACACCTGGGTCCCCCACCTCAGCGCTACCCCTCACATGGGTGCCGAGACAGGTCCAATAACACACACCTCCTCCTCCTCCCAGGAACACAGGGGCTTAGGCAAAACAGCCCGATTGGTTCTAGCAGCCTATAAAAAGGGCATCCAACAATAACAGAGCTGCCAGGGACATGAAAGCTGGAGCAACTTCCGCACCCATTTCTCTCTAGAAAAGAAAGCCCCCCTTCAGCCTCTGCCAAGCTCTCAGATCTCCGGTGGCAGGGAAAGGCTATCCAAGCAGAAGCCATTACAGCATGGACCTACACTGAGTCAAGGCAAAAAGAAAGGAGGGGTGGCGGGAGATAAAGATGAATGAAGGTTTATTCTGGTGATGGGGAGCAAAATGTCATCCAGAATCAGCCAATCTACACTGGGAAAGGGCAGCAGCCACAGCAGCCGCCTAGGAAGTTATAGGAATGTGATCTCAGGCAAAGAGGAATATATTTTGAGGGGGATAAGGAAGGCATTGCTTGTTCCTGCTTGATGATCCCAAGCAGTGCGCAGGGTCATTACTGCCCCTTTCTAGACGATACTAGGCTGCATGCACACCAGCTGTTTTTCCGGGGTTTTATCCCAGGAACAGTTGGTGAGTCCGAGTCTCATCCTGTGTGGTGCTTATGCACTTTTTAAAGGAGAACTGTGATTTTGGATGCATTTCAAGTACTCAAGCAAAATGCCAGACAACCTTGGCATTTGCAGTAAACCACTGTAATTTTCAGTACTTAGGGTCTGTCCTGTCCACACACAATTTTGTCAGTGTTTTCATAGGCTGAATGAACTCACAAGTGAGCAGGGTACCTATTCATGAATAGCTCTGCTGGTGGGTGAACCCTCCAGCCAACGATTTCAAATGGAAGGCTGGGGTGCTTAAGAGCAGATCTGCTTGCTGACATGAGTCTTGTTTATTCACAAGTACACCCAGGAGCAGATCTGTGTCCTCAACACCACTGGCAAGCTGGGGACTTGCGTATATGTAACTCACAGTACAAGAACATACTGGGACCAGAAAAGACAGACTGCCCAACTTTGTGCTGGGGAGTTGGCAGTGACACTACTTAAGAACTATGTGGCCACAAGCTCCTCATACTGTTTTGGCTCTGCAAAAGTAACGTACACAGGGCCAGCCATTTATTGCCAAAATAGCTTCCTTAACCTAATACCCTGCTGAGGCATCCCCACTGTGCTCATATTTGGAGGTAAGGAGGTGGTCTAGCTAGGTCCCATTTATGCAGGCTGCAACCCAACCCCTTGAACACCCTACTCATAACTTACTACCGCTTGCCTATAAATCATATTAAGCCTCTCCCATAATTCTGTATATTGGGAGAACTGACAAAGCTATGAATGGATAGATCCTCAGTGTGGAAAACTACAGAGGTTTGAGTGCAAACATCAATGATCTTTCATATTTTAATAAAGCACTGGAAGCATACCCAAACTGTCAACTCTCTTTAAAAAGCAACTATGTTCAGGTTCAGCAAGTTTGGGGAGAAAAAAAAATACAGAACCTCAAAGCTATCTATTAGAATCTCTTGAACACTTAAGAGTGGCCACCAATATCTTTATTCAAATAACCCAATTTGTGAATTAATGCCTTTTCACCCTGCTTTCACTTTCTCCCAGCTTTTTCGAGCATTCACATATGGCAATTTCCAAAGGAGTGTTTAAGAGAAGTTTCAACAGAACCCTTTCTGATATTCTGGAACTGAGAATTTTTAAAACTTTTTTTTTTTTTAATTCTCATCAAAACATCTTGGCTAGGGCCCTCCCTAACCTCCAACTTGCTTTGCCAACTAAAAGGCTTGAACACTTGGGAGGGGGGAGGGAACTGATTTGAAACTAGGGTGCTTCCAGATACTACAAACCAGAAGGCATTGTGCAGCAATTCTATCTTTTTCTCCTTAACAGATTTTCTGCAATAAAAAAGCACAGAAGAATTGATGGGAAAACATCGGAGGGTTACGAGTGGAAGACTATGATATTTGGACCCCCTGTAAATTTCCAGGAATGAGGCAGTGCAAGTGTGGAATAAAAGCCTCATCTAGAAGCACCCCAAGTTTTAAGATTTGGAACCGCCACAGTTATCATGTGCACTGGGGAAAAGATAGATGCTCACATATTCTTCTGCTTAACTCACATTTCTCTGGGGGGTAGTCAGTACTCTGCAACAGAGGTAGGCAACCTTTATGGGCCATGGGCACACTTGGCAATTTGAGAAACTGTCCTGGGCATCACTACAAAATGGGTGATGTGGGAGGCATGGCAAAGGACAAGTAACCTTCCTAAAAGACTGAGTAGGAGGCAGAGGTGGGATCTCAGCCCCAACACGCTAAACAACTCATTTGAATCCACAGTTTTCAGCACCAACAGAAACCTATTTCACAGCAATCCCAGCTGCTAATAAGAAAATATATTAATTTTTTTTTAATGTGGGAGGGATAGGGCACCTTGGTGGGTGCCAAGACAGGTATCCGGGGACTCATTGATGCCTGTGGGCACCAAATTGCCTGTTCCTGATGTAGCAGCCAAAAGTAAAGGTGAGTGAACATGGCTGGTTGGATTGCAGGGCCTGCTGAAGCAGATGGCATTTGTCATTGGAAGAGGCTTTGTAGCATTATGCAACAAAAGATGCCAATGGCCACCACTGGAGGTAGTGGATCGAAGGCATTCTGGAATGGGTGAATGAAAACATTTAACTGAGGCAGTTCTGTGGAACAAAATGGCTGGAAACAAACAGCAGACAACCAAGCTGTGCAGCTACATGAGAGAATATTGAAAGTAAGGATCCACGTTCACATATATAGGCTATGCTGCAGGTTATTGGGAGAACTACCTTAGGCAACATCCCTACCATGGTAGGTGCGCATAAATCTCCAATGATAATTTCCTTAGTTACCTTAGTTAGGCCCTCCTGCACAAGTTACAAACTTCTCAGAGAACACCTGCAGTAACTGGACAAGGCATTTGTTTACTTTGGTCCTCCTGGATAGAAATAGTTGGTTTGAGCATTTGTTTGTTTCAATATATCATTATGTTTTAATTTGATGGGAATTTACATATTTATGGTCCCAGGAACAAACAAAACAACAATCCACCACAGTGAAAGAAAAGAGGGCTAGACTAAGAAAGAGGAAAGGTGATGGTAGAGGAAAAAATATAAATGGGGAGCAATGGCATAGTTAGGAGTTAAACGTAATTTATGCCTAAAACAAAAGTAATCACATGCAGATAAGCTCTGTCATGACTCCGGGATAGGGTGGGGAGCATGATAAATGAAAATAGCATCTTAATCTTGATTACCTGAGTTCTAATTCCAGGATAGGAGACCTGACTTCAGACTGAGAATTAAGCATTCAGGTAGCAGAGGTTTTGAATGAACCATCAGAAGAATATCACCACGAACATGACCATTTTTGACAGTAGTAACACTGGCGATATTCTCTCTGTGTTGAATTATATTCAGATGTCCTTATATGGTCACTGCTGCAATTAGTGTCTGAACCCTCTGTTAACCTTTTGCAGACTCTCTTCAAGAAAGCAGGGCAATTTGCCAGTTAGCTAGAGAGTCTAAGGCTGCAATCCTGTCCCTACTTACATGGGACTAAGCTCATTTATTTCAATACGACTTTCTTCTAAGTAGGCACATATAGGATTGTATTGTAAATGCTTTTGATATCATCTAACCCTCCAGCCTGGTTAAAATCAACTACAAAAAAGCTGCAGTATGTGGAAGAATAAAGCTGCATATAGTTGAGCACTAAAAAGTCCTAGTCCAAATTGGGTTTGTACTGTGGTTCTCTGCACTACACATTAAAAGCTCCTAACAGGACTAGATAAAGAGGGAAGCAACTGAAGACTAAAGTCTCATGTCAAAGTATCAGCAATGACTCAACTTTGGGGGTGGGGGTGAGCCAATGCTCCAGGCGCTGGTCCAGGTACAAGAAAAGGTTTTGCTGTACAACTTGACTAGTTCCTTGGGTGGCCAGCATCACTCAGCAACAAGGGCTTGATGCTTATAAAGCACATGCACTCAGGTATGGCCAGGCCATTGTACTCAAGGCTCAAAGAGAGTTGTAACATTACAGTGTGGAGTATGTCCATCTGCCCCTCACACATTCTCTCTCTCTCTCTCTCTCTCTCACACACACACACACATACACACAGCTGATGAAAACAAATTTAAAATTGTCCTCAAAAGTGGACAAAGGTTTTATCACACCTTGATTAAAATGGGGAGGGGGGATTACAACTCCTGTTCAGACCTGGTTTGGCCTGTGGCCCACCCCTGGCCCTGAAGGGGCTTAGCAGTATAGCTAAAACCACATTTTCAGATATGGATTTTAATCAGTACTGTAATCAGAATCGCTGTTTGGTCCTTTCCCCTCTAAGGCTTCCCAGGACTCCATGGAAAACTTCTTATTTCCCCTTCTTCCCACCATGACAAGTGTGTGGGAATCAGAGACCGCATTGGGTGGCAGCTGTGGGCAAGATGGCACAAAACAAGGGAAGATGGGAGGAGCTGCTTTCCCAAGGAGTGGGAAAGTTGCCCAGTTCAAAGACACTGGGGACCTTTCCACTAGCACTTCTGTTATTAATTAAAATATCTTCAGTGGCTTTGAAGGAGGGGAAGAAAAAAACAGCACTGAACTAACTGCTCTCCACCAAGATGACATTGTGACTCAAAAACAAAGGCACAGAGCCTTCTGTTCCAGCACTGAAGGGCTGCAAGTACATCCAAGCAGAGGCCAGACTCAGGTGTTAAATGGCTTTCAGGGCCTTTCTGCATCATCCATTTATTTTGCAATAAATGTGCATTTGTTTCTCATTTGTTGTGCACAGTCCTTAAGTGTCCCCCACTCCCTGCCAAGGTCACACTTCTGTTGGCCAAGATCCTGCTTAAGTTCGCACAAAAGGCTTCCATTAGCCCAGTGCAATTCTTGACATTTTCACATTTGCCCCCCATCATGTCACGAATTGTGCATGAAACTCCTCTCATTTTCAAAAGCAGGAGAACTGGGGCGGGGCGGGGCGGGGTCAGGGGTGAATGCTTGCTGTTTGAGAAAAACAAGTCTGAGGTTTCCTTGGATTCACAGAATTTAGTTTCATGGTTCATTGGATCCTGACTAGTAGAGTGTAATTCAGAAAAGGTGACTACTTCCCTCAGGCAGTGCAATAATTGCTGTGGGCAATATACTTCCACGAGTGTTACAGGTACCTGCTTGCTATTTGGGGGGGCGGTATAATTAGTCATGAGGAAAATAACTCTCCCACCCCATTTTGAGAACATTTCCCACTTTAAATAAATTTTATGAAGGTTATACATGTCCATATTCTAGAATTCCAGTGCAGGAACACACTTTTTTAAAAAACAGAGTGTAAAGTGAGGAAGAGATGAAACAAAATAAGCCAAAATCAAAGGTTACCACTTCCCTTACAGTAATATCTTGCCATTTTAGGAATTTTTAGTTTACATTTCAATCCCCTCTTGTGCTGGAGCGCTCATCTAGCCAGATTCTTTTTAAAGGCAGGCAAAGAGCTGTATCCCCTTCATGGATCACTGCCTTGTTGTGGCGAAGGGGCTAGCGTAACTCAGTGAAGCCATAAGCTATGCTGTGCAGGGCTACCCAAGATGGACAGGTCATGGCAGAGAGTTCTGACAAAATGTGGTCCACTGGAGAAGGAAATCGCAATCCACTCCAGTATTCTTGCCTAGAAAACCCCATGGAACCTATCACAAGGCTAAAAGATATGATGCCGGAAGATATGCCCCTCAGGTCGGAAGGTGTCCAATATACTACTGGGGAAGAGCAGAGGGAATTTCCAAGTAGCGCCAGAAAGAGTGAAGTGGCTGGGCCAAAGCCGAAAGGACACTCAGCTGTGGATGTGTCTGGTGGTGAAAAGAAAATCCGATGCTGTAAAGAACAATATTGTTTAGGAACCTGGAATGTAAGATCAATGAATCAAGCTAAGCTGGAGGTGGTCAAACATGAGATGGCAATATTGAACATTGGCATCTTGGGAATCAGCGAACTAAAATGGACAAGCATGGGCGAATTTAATTCAAGTGACCGTTATATCTACTACTGTGGGCAAGAATCCCTTAGAAGAAATGGAGTAGCACTCATAGACAATAAAAGGGTGGGAAAAGCAGTCCTGGGGTACAATCTCAAAAACGATAGAATGATCTCAGTACGAATCCAAGGCAAACCATTCAACATCACAGTAATTCAAGTCTATGCCCCAACCACTGATGCTGAAGAAGCTGAGGTTGATCGGTTCTATGAAGACCTACAACACCTTCTAGAACTAACACCAAAAAAAGATGTCCTTTTCATCATAGGGGATTGGAATGCTAAAGTAGGAAGTCAAGCAATCACCGGGATAACAGGCAAGCATGGCCTTGATGTACAAAATGAAGCAGGACAAAGGCTAATAGAGTTTTGCCAAGAGAACACGCTGATCATAGCAAACACTCTTTTCCAACAGCACAAGAGGCGACTCTACACATGGACATCACCAGATGGTCAATATCGAAATCAGATTGATTATGTCCTTTGCAGCCAAAGATGGAGCAGCTCTATACAGTCAGTAAAAACAAGACCTGGAGCTGACTGTGGCTCAGATCATGAGCTGCTTCTTGCAAAATTTCAGCTGAAATTGAATAATGTAGGGAAAACCACTAAACCATTCAGGTATGACTTCAATGATATCCCTTATGAGTGGAGGTGACAAATAGATTTAAGGGATTAGACCTGATAGACAGAGTGCCTGAGGAACTATGGACGGAGGTCCGTAACATTGTTCAAGAGGCAGCAACTCAATCCATCCCAAAGAAAAAGAAATGCAAGAAAGCAAAGTGGCTGTCTGATGAAGCTTTACAAGTAGCTGAGGAAAGAAAGGAAGTGAAAAGCAAGGGAGAAAGGGGAAAACATATCCAACTGAATGCAGAGTTCCAGAGAATAGCAAGGAGAGACAAGAAGGCCTTCTTAAATGAACAATGCAAAGAAATCGAGGAAAACCATAGAATGGGAAAGACTAGAGATCTTTTCAAGAAAATCAGAGATCTCAAGGGAACGTTTTATGCAAAGATGGGCATGATAAAGGACAAAGAAGGCAGGGACCTAACAGAAGAAGATGAGATTAAGAAGAGGTGGAAAGAATCCACAGAAGAACTATACAGGAAAGATCTGAATGTCCCTGATAGCCATGATAGTGCGGTCACTGAACTGGAGCCGGACATCCTCGAGAGTGAAGTCAAGTGGGCCTTAAGAAGCATTACTAACAACAAAGCTAGCGGAGATGACAGTATTCCAGCTGAGCTATTTAAAATCCTAAAAGATGATGCTGTTAAAGTGCTGCACTCAATATGCCAACGCATTTGGAACACTCAACAGTGGCCACAAGACTGGAAAAGGTCAGTTTACATTCCAATTCCAAAGAAGGGCAACGCCAAAGAGTGTTCAAACTACCGTACAATTGCGCTCATTTCTCATGCCAGCAAGGTTGTGCTCAAAATCCTACAAGCTAGGCTTCAGCAGTATGTGAACCAAGAACTACCGGAAGTACAAGCTGGGTTTCGAAGAGGCAGAGGAACTAGAGATCAAATCGCCAACGTTCGCTGGATAATGGAGAAAGCAAGAGAATTCCAGAAAAACGTCTACTTCTGCTTCATTGACTACGCTAAAGCCTTTGATTGTGTGGATCACAACAAACTGTGGCAAATTCTTAAAGAGATGGGAGTACCAGACCACCTTACCTGTCTCCTGAGAAACCTGTACGAGGGACAAGAAGCAACAGTAAGAACCAGACATGGAACAACCGATTGGTTCAAATTTGGGAAAGGAGTATGACAAGGCTGCATATTGTTGCCCTGCTTATTTAACTTATATGCAGAGTACATCATGAGAAACGCCGGGTTGGATGAATCACAGGTCGGAATTAAGATTGCCGGGAGAATTATCAACAACCTCAGATACGCAGACGATACCACCCTAATGGCAGAAAGTGAAGGGATCTAAAGAGCCTCTTGTTGAGGGTGAAAGTGGAGAGTGCAAAAGCTGGTTTGAACTCAACATTAAAAAAACTAAGATCATGGCATCTGGCCCCATCACTTCCTGGCATATAGAAGGGGAAGAAATGGAAGCAGTGACAGATTTTATTTTCTTGGGCTCCAAGATCACTGCAGACGGTGACTGTAGCCATGAAATTAAAAGACGCGTGCTCCTCGGGAGGAAAGCCATGGCAAACCTAGACAGCATAGTAAGAAGCAGAGACATCACCTTGCTGACAAAGGTCCGTCTAATCAAAGCTATGGTTTTCCCAGTAGCAACGTATGGCTGTGAGAGCTGGACTATACGGAAGGCTGAGCGCCGAAGAATTGATGCCTTCGAACTGTGGTGCTGGATAAGACTCTTACGAGTCCCCTGGACTGCAAGGAAGTCAAATCAGTCAGTCCTAAAGGAAATCAACCTTGACTGCTCATTGGAAGGACAGATACTGAAGCTGAAAAGCAAATATTTTGGCCACCTAATGCGAAGAGAAAACTCACTGGAAAAGACCATGATGCTGGGAAAGACTGAAGGCAAAAGGAGAAGGGGACGGCAGAGGATGAGATGGCTAGATAGCATCATTGATGCAATGAATATGAACTTGAGCATGCTCAGGGAGAAAGCGGAGGACAGGAAGGTCTGGCGTGCTATGGTCCATGGGGTCACGAAGAGTCGGACACGACTGAACAACTGAACAACAACCAAGAGCTGTACAGATACCCCCCAGCATTAAGGCGCTCCCTGCCCACCCATCCAGGCTATTACATGTAGGCAAAAAAATATAGGGCTACTGGCACTGGAAAAGGATTTGCAAAAGTACATAAAAGTACATACGCTTCTGTGCACTTGAATCATGCAAAAAGGCCCTCAAGGCAACAGGAAGCATAACAAGTCACTACATCATGCCTGGGCTACAGAACCATCAGCCATGAACAATCAAAACACAACTATGCTGTAAAGTCTGTAGGCCCAACATGTTCCCAAGGGTCAGGGAGAATGAGGCCAACATAAGCATTGTGGCAAGAAGCAAAACTCTGTTTGAAAATGATACAGAGAAAGATGTGTTTTTGAGAAACTACGCTTCTTTGCAAGGGGTCTTCAGTGAGGCACATGTGTTGGGAAGGGACAGGCCTCAAGCTTGAACGCAAGTAGCCACAGCATTGGCTCCTTACACATTCAGTACTCTGACAGCAGCTGCACTTGTGTCTCATCCACATGGCCTGGCCAGGAAGTCATGGAATTTGGAAAGCTCCATTATAAACAACTTCAGAAGAGCTCTAATCCTTTCCTAATTCAATATGCCATCCGAGAGGCTCTGACATACGCTACACAAACGGAGTCCTGTTACACTCTCTATGACCCGTCAACCTCTAAATGACCCTTGGTATATCATACCCTACAAATGAGAGTTTTGGTCCTGCCTAGCTATTATTTGGGCAAGAAAGCTACAGTCAGTTTGTTGGCTAAGCCATTTCAGTTCCATCCAATACTTCACAAAAAATCAAAACAAAAACAGAAGTCCACAGATAGTTCAGGCAAAAACCTTTCATGCAAGGAGTTCTTCATCTTTATCACAGTAAGCCTTCCTGAAAATCCAGAGCATAGATTTTCAGGCCTCCCCAAACAGAGACGGACTGTTCCTTTGGCAAGTGTATACTCTTGGCTGAGGCCTGGGGACAAGGAGATCAAAAGAAAGGGGGGGGGGAGAGAGAACAGGGCCACATAGCCCCATGACAGGAAGGAAGTTTAGAGAAGTTGCAGAATTACTCTCAAGAAGGGGAAGTGGAGGAAGGTCATTCTAGCCATCCTCAGCATCGATAATCAGCACAAGCTTTTTGGATTGCACGAACCGCAAGAAGGGACTGATACCAGGAGCCAAAGCTCCAACTTACTAAGACACACACACAGTTGGGGTGTGGGTGTTATGGGGCAGCTCATAGCTCCCTTAGCAACTATCCAAATCTTCCAAAAGAGGGGATCCATCTCATATTTGAGCACCATTTTCAAGTGAGACAATGGCTACCTGATGTAGATTTGGAAAAGCCTCCAGGAATTTATTTCATAGAAGTGACATTTCAAGTTACCTGACAATTCGGAATATGGCAGTCACATTGCCAAAGCAATTCTCACCTCTAAAGGGAGATGCAGACATTTGTCAGAAGAACAAAACTCCTTCATGACTACTGAAAAGTACAGATCTCTTGAACTGGCCAAAAGACAACAACCCAATTCACTGGCATTACCTCCTAACCACTGAAATGAAAGCAGTTTGTGTGGACATTGTTAATAATAAGGTGTAAACCTTTAAACATTTTGCTTTAATGTAGCTTTGTGCTCCTTCCACAGGAACAACAATACATACTGTAGGCCCCTGTAGCCTCTGCCCCCTTTCCTTTTCTTTCAATAAGCTTGCTTCTAGGCTAAAGAGATTAAGGGTGCAATCCTACTCACGTTTAGACAGTAAAAAGTCCTACAACATGCATAGGATTATGCCCTAAAGCTGCAATGTTATGCACAAACCTCAGTGAACACAGTGGAAATTATTTCTGAGTAAACACACATTGGATCAGACCACATGCATACATGTCCACCCTATGTATTCTTGCTTTGTTCTAGTTGTGTTTTGGGAGACTCAAATAGTTAAAAAGACTCACTAGCACCCCCCCCCCACACACACACACACACACCTTACAGCATTAAATCTAGTTGAAACCAACTTCTTCTGATAATTTGGTACTTTTTTCAGTACCAAATAAACAAAGTCTATACCTTAGATCTGATCATCCATCCTATAGGGCCTGTTTTCACAACTAGTCGCAGTGCCGATTGGCCCCATCCTGAATATTCAATCCCCAACTGTGCATTGCCATTTCATGCAAACCTGGCCAGCAAGGGTTATGCAAGGATTAAACAACCCTCACGTACCCCTGCATGGTGACTGTTACAGTACAATTCTGTGTATTCAATCCTATGATTTCATTGGTGATAACACCTAGGTAAGTATGCATATAATCGCAATCTTAATCTCTTACCACCACAATAGGATAATCAATTGTTCAATTATATCTAGTGATCTTTTTCCTGTTATGCTAGTGATGTGCCTTTCTATTCCAACCCAAACTTCCACCCCTTGCCAGAACTTTTTCACAAGAGTGGTAGGGTTTGGTAGCAAAGAGCTTCCTGTCAAAGACCTTGTCTCACTCACAACAAAAAGGGCCTTGCCAAAAGTACCTACGCTCAGCAATGGGAAGTCCACACGTCATCTAGCAGAACAAGGAGAAAAAACTAAACCAAATAAAACCACTTAAGCTCTGAAATAGCACATTTCATCTACCCTTGGTTTAACCAAGACCTACAGAGGTAATTATTCATGTCCTTAAAAACAAAACTGTGGAACAGGAGTGAGCAACTTGTGGCCCTCCAGATGTTTTGGCCTACAATTCCCATCATGCCTCATCATTGGCTATGCTGGCTAGGGCTGATAGGAGCTGTAGGCCATCTGGAAGGCCACAAGTTACCCACCCCTGCTGTAGAGGGTATTTTGTGATAAGAGAAACAAATCAAAGAGAAGGGGGTTACAACCATTACCTGGAAAAGGGTCAAACTGTCATCACTCAGGATGGATCTGGGAGGTGTAATAACTAAAGTAAAAGACAAAATTCTTATTAGGGACAGAGAACAAGAAAACGATAAAGTTGGTTTAGGAAAGGATGGGGTAGTGGGGAGGAAGATAGAAACAAGCCTGCACTAGCCCAAGTCCAGTCATGTAGCAATTAAAATCTAGGATTAGTCAAACCATATCCCCTGATCTAGATAGTGACAATAAACTTGGGGTGTTGGCTGTTAAGTTATAAAGTATAAATCTGAACTTACATAGATAAAATTGTATCTCTGGATCCGAAAGGTGGCTTTTCACAAAGGCCCTCAGAACGCCAACTGTCAGATAAAGTTAGAAAAGGGGTGTATGGAGCAAAATATATATTATGAGCACCATCCTCTTTAGGACACTGACTACATCCCCTTTGGTGCTGTGCTTTGAAAAGAACTTCAGTGTAGTCACTGTCTTGAAGACCCATGGAGCGGAATGAGCAAGAGGAGATGCCCCGATTGGTCAGCACCTTTTTTAGGTTCCCCCAAAAGCAGCTGGCTGGCACACATCTGTCCCCGCTTCCAGCATTATCGCTGCATGTACTGCCTCTATAGTTAAGATATGTTCTTCCCCTACTTTCGAGACTTTGGCACTGAGACGTTAACCATCCTTCAACTTATGAAAAATGTCTATCTTACTAACCAAGCCCCTCCCCACTTGGTTTCCCAGATATACACACACACACACACACAAGGCTCATAGCAATCTCCAATCCTTCTGCCTAGGAATAGAAGAAGCCTCTTTTCATGGCTTCCATTTTATATTAACTGTCTACCAAGACTTCTCTGCTTTCAGTGAATGGCTCAGAAAGGTCACCTCCTCTGAAGGAAGTGAGGTGGGTTTAATCTACTAATCAGAGACTCTCAAACCAATTGTTCCTAGCATTTCTAGAGTATGAGAAAGATGAAGTAACAAGGAACATGGCTGCTTCTAAGTGGAGATAACAGCTAAATTCAAAATGAACACAGAGCAGTAGAATGAGCACCAAGAACAGTGACAACCCCACAGTCCTCTCTATTCCCTCTCCCTACACTTAAATACTTCACTTCTTCCCTCAATATTTATTTATTTTTTATTTTATTTATTGTAAACATTTGTATCCCGCCCTATACCATTAACATCTCAGGGTGGCGTACAGATGAAATCAATTTAAACAGTATAAAACAATAAATTTAAGCAGCTAAAAGCATATTAAACAATATTTTAATATTTAAACAGCTAAAAGCATATTAAAAGCAACAGATAAAGGCAGCAATGGGAAATTCTACTGCAGCTAACAAGGACCTCTAGACCAGTCAACTATCATCTGTACAGCATCGAGAAGAACTTCCTGATGGTATGAGCTGTTTGATGGTGGAACAGACTGCCTTGGAAGGTGATGGACTCTCCCTTGAGAGAGGTTTTTAAGCAGAGGATGGATGGCTGCCTGTCAGAGATGCTATAGTTAGTGGATTTCTTGCATCGGCGATGGGGGTTGGGGGGTTGGACTAGATGACCTTTGAGAACCTTTCAAACTCTATGATTCTATCTCAGACGTTCTACCTGGCATGTTCCACCTATCTCAATCTAGCATTTTGGAAATAAGGTGGATGATACACACCTCACACTAAGAAAGCAGTAACTTCTGAATCCTACTTCAGGCCACTGATGTGCAAAGTAACAGTCATCCTAAAGTTCCAAATTGCAACAGGCCTGAGGAGGAGGAAGAGGGATTCACTGGGAGAAATGGACATTGAGTTTTGTAGACAGGATGGATGCAAGGCCGAGGCAGAAAGGAGAGTTGGGCGTGTGCCCTACCATGCAGCAGGAAGTTCTAGCCGTCTGCTATTTAGAGGTGAAGGAAGCCTGGCTTTACTTTTGGACCCTGGCACATTTAAGAAGAGTGGTTGATTCAAATTCTCTCCAGTTTCCAACTCTTTTTTTGGGCTCTGGTTGAAACTACACTGGACCAACACCCTGTTGTTCAATAGTCTCATCTGGGCATGACTAATGCCCGCGGTAAGTGGCCTGGAAGAGAAGCCACTGGGCAGTTGTCAGAAACACATCCTGTTTAGAGAACAATCTCAGCCCTCCTCCATACAGCTCACAGTGCATATGCCTCAAGCTTTTAAAGCACTACCCGAATAAAGCTGCTAGAGACATTAAAGTGCAACCATCTCAAGTAAAAAACACTAGGCCTGACAGCAAGGAACTGTTGCTCTATTTCAATGCTATTTAAATAAGGCAGATAAACTCTTACCCGTTTCACTGGGGTGGAAGAAGCCCTGTAGGATATGACGATCTGGGAAGTAAACTCTCAGTACCACCTAGTTGAAGACAACAAGCCAGGAGTCCACTCAGGTAAGCACAAACCATAGCATGACTTCTTCTATCTTTGGGCAAGATCTTTGGGCAAGACTATCTTTCCAGCTCATTCGCTGGAATCTGCACCTTTCCAAGAATGGACAATTATGGCTGGCTGAGCCTGTATATGTGGCTTGCAAGACTGTAACTCTGTGGATACCTGACAGGGTTGTCCTAGAAACCAATACCAACAGGAAATTGGGACCAGTCAGGAACAACTGTGGATATCTGGGGTGGTGTAGTGGCTAAGACTGAGCTATGGATCAGGAAGTTTCCAGTTCAAATCTTGGCTCTGCCAAGGTGGGCTTAAGGAAGACACTGAGCAGGTTCACATGATCATGGAGGGAAAATAAGCCATGGTGGCTTATTTTCCCTCCCTGCGCATGATAGTTGAGAGCCGCCCAACTAGCATAATTACCCTCGCCAGGCACAGGTGTCATCATGTCCAAACCCGGCGAGGGTGGGTGGCCGGGGTAATTTACAAACCACCCAGCAACCCTAGAACAAGCCATGGGTTTCAGGGTGGTCTGCAAACTACCCCAGCCACCTGTCTTCGCCAGGTTCGGAAATCACAACAACCTACACCTGGCAAGGGTAATTACGCTAAATAGGCAGCTCATGACTGGCATTTGTGGGGAGGCAAAATAAGCCACTGTGGCTTATTTTCCCTCTGCCATTGTGCAAACCCGGTCAGTCTCTCTGATTCAGCCCTTCCATCTGCAATATGGCTTATCTGTATAAGATATCTTCATTCCTTATACAGATAAGGAAGATTCCTTATACAGATAACAAGATAATATACATTAAAGGTTTTCAGTACATGAAGGGCTTTCAGCACTCTAAAAGTACTATATACTTGTGAGGTATTATTCTAGCTTCATGCCGGATTCCACGACTGTAGCAAGAGAGCTATTGCATCTCATACCAATGGGGAGAACTGGAGGCAAAGAACAAAGGGAGCAGAATAGGCAAGAATTCGATCGCCCATCCAGCCTTAAGAATTCTGCTATGGTGACAGCTAAAGCCTGCCAACCCTGTTTGTCATTCAGTGAATATCCAGGTTGACTGATTCATCTGGGAGGTTGAAGGAAACATATGTAAAGAAGAAAAATCGATGGTGGGAGAAGCTTTGGTATAAGACTTTCCACCCCCATATCCTGAAAGGCACAGGTAATTAGCACCCATGCATCCCTTCAAATTACCTAATTCCACATTTTCCATTTTTGTGAAACGTTTCAAGACCCCAAAAGTAAGGAGGTACCTTTGGATAACGCTCCAACTTCTCCTTCACTTGAGCTTCTCGCTGTGCCTGTGTCATCAACGGAGCTTCTTCCAAGCGCTTCCTAGGAAGAGAGGAAGCTTAGCAGGCCAGAACAGTCAAGAGATCAAGACAGCCATTCCATACACTTGCATAATAAATCCATCATCAGTTTAAGCTCAGTATCCATACATTCTAACATACCCTCCTTCCTACCATCCACCTTAGGGTATGAAAACTCCCTAAGAGTCTAAAACAAAGCACCTCTACATGCTCCCAAAACAGGTTTGTAAAAGAGACTACAGTCTGAGTAGATCTCAGAAATCCTATGACCAGATCATTTAAGTCAAACTTTTACTACTACATTTTAACCAAATATCTGCTAGCCTACCAATTTTCAAACCTTTTTGAAAGCTAGACTTTCAAACGCCAGGTATGTTGTCTCCTGGGAGGACGGATTAGAGATGTGACTGAAAGGTTGCCTGCACTCATAAAGCCCACTGACAGGTATCCCTTTCTTCACATCCATGTGGGAACAAACGATACGCCAAGCGGAGCTATGAAGAAATCACGTCAGACTTTGAAGCTTTGGGAAGGAAACTCAAGAACTTTGGGGCCCAGATAGTTTTCTCATCCATCCTTCCAGTAATTAGAAGAGGGATAGAAAGGGAACGAAAAATACTCCGGGTGAATGACTGGCTATGAAGGTGGTGCCGACGAGAGAGATTTGGATTCTGGGACCACAGGCTATACTTCCTGGAAGATGGGCTGTTGGCAAGGGATGGGTTGCACCGCACAAAGGATGGGAAGAATGTGTTTGGCCACAGCATGAAGCACTTCATCAGGAGGGCTTTAAACTGAATCCTACAGGGAAGGGAGATGTAATGTTGGGAGTAATAATGGACGTAGGCGCATGCACTGCAACGGAGAGACCAGCTCTAATAGCGCCCAATAATAGTCTTCAGACACATGTAGGAAGAAAGCCAGACTATGAAGCACATGGTCTTCAATGTCTATATACTAATGCCCAGAGTACGGGAAACAAACAGAATGAACTTGAACTCTTAATACAGGAGGGAAATTATGACTTGATAAGTATACCTGAGACTTGGTGGGATGACTCTCATTACTGGAATACAGCAATTGAAGGATATAACTTGTTCAAAAAGAACAGGAGGAACAGAAAGGGAGGTGGGGTTGCACTGTATGTGCAAAATACATATCTCTGCACAGAAATACAGGAGGATGAGCTTGGTAGCCCCTTCAAGAGCATCTGGATCAAAATAAATGGAGCAAAGAATAAAAGGAACCTGGTGGTCGGAGTCTACTACCGGCTACCCAATCAAGGAGAAGACAAGGATGAAACTTTTGAAAAGCAAATAGCCAATGTTTTAAGGAAGCATGATGTAGTAGTAATGGGGGACTTCAATTTCCCCGATATTTGTTGGGAGACAAATTCTGCAAAACATGGCCCCTCCAGGAAATTCCTGACTTGTGTGGTGGATAACTTCCTCCTACAGAAAGTAGAGGAAGGAACTAGAGGATCAGCTGTCCTTGACTTGATCCTAACCAACAGAGATGACTTAGTGGATAAAGTAGCAGTTACAGGAACTGCTACAGGGGGAAAGCAACCATGTTGTACTTCAGTTCTTGATTCTAAGGGAAGCAAAAGCCAAGTGTAGTCAAACGCGTACCCTGGATTTTAGGAAAGCTGATTTTAATAAACTCAGAACAATGATCAGTAAGGTCCCATGGCAAGCAACTCTAATGAGAAAAGGAGTCCAAGATGGGTGGGAGCTTTTAAAAAACAAAATTCTCAAGGCACAATTACAAACAATTCCAACAAGAAGAAAAGGTGGAAGACAACAGAAGAAGCCAATGTGGCTTCACAAAAAGCTTAGGGATGACCTGAAAACAAAAAAGGACACATATAGGAAGTGGAAAGAAGGCCAAGTAACAAAGGAAGAGTACAGGCAGGTAGCACAGAATTGCAGGGATGGTGTCAGGAAGGCTAAAGCTGAGAATGAGCTGAGGTTAGCGAGGGATGCTAAAAACAACAAAAAGCCTTTCTTCAGCTATGTGCCTAGTAAACGGCAGAGGAAAGAAATGGTTGTTCAGCTATTAAATAAGGAAGGCAAAACGATAACAGATGACAAAGAAAAGGCAGAGGTGCTCAATTCCGACTTTGGCTCAGTCTTCTCCCAAAAGAGGGTCTATGACCCCCCTGGCAAAGGCGAAGTACAGGCTGAAAGGGCAGGATTGCAGCTTGAGATCGATAGGCATATGGTCAAGGAACACCTAATTACTTTGAATGAGTTCAAATCTCCAGGGCCAGATGAACTGCATCCTAGAGTAATAAAGGAACTGGCAGAAGAACTCTCAGAACCACTGTCTATTCTCTTTGAGAAATCATGGAGGACGGGGGAAGTGCCAGATGACTGGAGGAAGGCTGATGTTGTCCCTATCTTCAAAAAGGGTAAAAAGGAGGAACCTGGGAACTACAGACCAGTCAGTCTGGAGCAGATGATAAAGCAATCCATCTGGAAGCACCTTGAAAACAATGCAGTGATTACTCGAAGCCAACATGGATTTGTCAAGAACAAGTCCTGCCAGACAAATCTGATCTCATTTTTTGATCAAGTCACCTCCCTTGTGGATGGTGGGAATGCTGTAGACATCATATACCTCGACTTCAGCAAAGCTTTCAACAAAGTGCCCCATGATATCCTGATGAGCAAACGAGCTCAAAGTGGGCTAGATGAAACAACGATCCAGTGGATCCACAGTTGGCTACAGAATTGGACTCAGAGTGCTTATCAATGGGACCTTCTCAAATTGGGAAGAGGTAACGAGCGGGGTACCGCAGGGCTCAGTCCTGGGCCCAGTGCTCTTCAACATTTTTATTAATGACTTGGAGGAGGAGGTGCAGGGAATGCTGATCAAATTTGCAGATGACACAACATTGGGTGGGATAGCTAATACCCTGGAAGACAGAAACAAAATTCAAAGTGATCTGGATAGACTGGAGTGCTGGGCAGAAAACAACAGAATGACATTTAATAGGGATAAATGCCAGGTTCTGCACTTAGGAAAAAAGAAACCAAATGCACAGTTACAAGATGGGGGAGGCGTGGCTCAACGACACTGCAAGCGAGAAGGACCTTGGAATTGTTGTCGATCACAAGCTGAATATGAGCCAACAATGTGATGTGGCTGCAAAAAAGGCCAATGCTATTTTGGGCTGCATTCATAGAAGCATAGCTTCCAAATCCAGGGAAGTACTAGTTCCCCTCTATTCAGCACTGGTTAGGCCTCATCTGGAGTACTGTGTCCAGTTCTGGGCACCACACTTTAAGAAGGATGCAGACAAACTGGACAAGGTTCAGAGGAGGGCAACAAAGATGATCAGGGGACTGGAAACAAAGCCCTATGAAGAGAGACTGAAAGAACTGGGCATGTTTAGCCTTGAGAAGAGAAGACTGAGGGGAGATATGATAGCGCTCTTCAAGTACTTGAAAAGTTGTCACAGAGAGGAAGGCCAGGATCTCTTCTTGATCATCCCAGAGATTCCGGCTGAACATCAGGAAAAGCTTCCTGACTGTTAGAGCAATACAACAATGGAACCAATTACCTAGGGAGGTGGTGGGCTCTCCCACACTGGAGGCGTTCAAGATGAGGCTGGACAGCCATCTGTCAGGGATGCTCTGACTCGGATTCCTGCATTGAGCAGGGGGTTGGACTCGATGGCCTTGTAGGCCCCTTCCAACCCTACTATTCTATGATTCTATACCTACATGTGCCCACAAAAAACTGGTCTGCATCAACACTACATGTCTTACAAGAAATTCAGACTAATTTCTGAAATAATCCATTGTGCAAATTAATTCTTGGTTGAGAGAAAAAAGTCCACTGGCAATATCTTTGTATGTATCTTTGCCACATTTCCCCCTTGTGGTGTAGAAAAGAAGTTGTTATAAGCATATAAGTTGAAACTATGTAATACGGGTACTTATATTTGGAAACTTCGTGCACAGGTACCCCCTGACCTATATGACTCACTTCGTTCTCAAAGGCTATAACAATTTCCAAACCAGTGTTGGGGTGGGGGTGGGGCAGAGAAATACAGGGTCCTTAAGAAACCTCAACTTTATAAACAGAAAGGTCAATTCAGCCTTACCTATGGCGTAACAAAATGCCACACCACAATACCAAAGGAATGATTGGAAATTTAAAAGAGAAGTTTGATTCATTTGACATTTAACAAAAATGATGATTCACCAAGACTGATGAGAGGTAAGAATTTACTGTAATCGGAGAACTTAACAATAAAACTGCAAGTACAACTTAAGAGGTGTTCTTACGGGTATTTCTGTTCAAATGAAGTCAGCGCCACAGTTTAATTTTGTCTACTTTAAAAAATGATATAGCAGTCTTCATTTAATCTACCTAATTGCTTCACTATCAACATGTTTTTTCAAGATTTTACAATGTTTCAAAGAAAAAACAGCCCATGAAAACATACAAATATACACCAAGTGTCAATGGTACATATGCTTACAGAAAGACCATTTGTGCATTAGTTAGTTTGTACATTAGCCCTTCCATCTAGGTTTTGGTTTTTGGTTTTTCAAAACCTGAACAAGACAACAAAACCACTTTTCCTAAAATTGATCACAGTCCTGACAGCAACACTCTGACCAGGTTTGCACAATCACTGTGGCTCACTGTGGCTTATTTAAGCCACAATGAACCACAGCATTCGCGGACACCATCTTGAATATTCAAACCACAGCCATAGCTTATTGTGTTATCCAAACCCAGGGAGCATGAGTTATGAAAGGGTTAAACAACCCTCACAGAACCCATGGCCTGTTTTGTGGTTATGCGAGGGTTGTTTAACCCTCGCATAACCCACAGTCCCCAGGTTCAGATGACATGACAAGCTGCAGTTGCAGCTTGAATATTCAAAATGGTCACTGGTACCCACTACAACCCACAGTCAGCTATTTCATCATGCAAACCACCCTATTGTCTATTTTATTGTTTACACATTGTTGCATAAACTGTTTAATCACCAATTCACATAGAGGTTTTGTGCCGATTTCTAAAACATGGTGATCTGTATCTGCAATGGTCAGTAAAGTTACCTCCTTATTTCTGGATTCAACTTTTCTCTTCAACTATCGAAGTAGGATGACCATAAGATCTAATGGCAGTATACATTATAAATACAGAACACTATACAGAACATTGTTATACTGATATCAAGTATAAAGTGAAAAGTACACAGGGCAACTATCTCTTTTTAAAGGTGAGAAACTGCAGAATCCAACAGCCTCCTCTAGGCTACCTTAAAAGCCCCCTCTAGGCTCCCCTAAAATTGAGCACAAGGGTAATCTGTCCTCTCGTTTATGTATTATCTGTGATCTGCAATTGGTATTATCCCCTGCATTCCTTCCATGTGCTTGATTCTGTGGGCATAGCCTTTCACCTGCAGATGAAGATTCCAGTTTTCAACTGGATATTATCACCACTTGGTGTAAAAATGAGAGGAAACAAAATTCCTGACTTAAAAGTAGCCTGGATTTGCTTTTTGGCTTAGCACCTGAGAGACTTGCACTGTGATCAAAGGAACTAAAGGAGATTGCCAAGACATAAACAAAGAAACTATGAGCTTTGTTGTCCATTCATCTATCCTCTTACCAGTGTTTATAATAGAGACATCTAAGCAAATGACAGCGCAGAAAGAACGTCCAAGCAACCTTATGACCTAGTTGCGCTGGCTAGAGTTATGGGAAACCAATAGGGCTTATGAACCTGAAACGTCAGCTAGCAAAATCCCAGCCTAAAGAATAAACCTTCAGCCTTACAAAAGGCAGGGAATTGCCATCCAGTGGTATTTGTGAGTCTGGAAAAACTACTGCAGCCTGCTCTGAGCGCAGATTTTTCTTCCACTCAGAATATGCATTTACCATGCATAAAGCTTCCACTGTCTAGAATGTACATTCAATATAAAAATGTTTCCCTTCCACTTCCAAATCAACGTTAAGGCTGCAATCCTATGCACCTTTACTTGGGAGAACATCCCATTGATGTTCTCCACTTCTAAGAAAGTATGCTTAGGGATCGTGCTGCACCTGTGTCAGATTTTGAGTTAGATTCTCCAACTCTTAGGAGAACGCATTGAGATTCTATCTTGGGCAGGTGAACATAGTTGCTTAGTTTGGAAACGACAAGACAGACCCAAAATCTCCAAGAACATGGAGGACATTGAGCTCAGCTTGGAGGCAATCCCTTTTTAGTGTATTCAGCTCTTGTGAATAGAGCTGGTGCCATCATTACAGAACTTCAAACAGGCCCTAAAGACTCATCTGTTTACCTTGGCCTATAATTCAGTTAGGATTCCATTGGGACCACTGCATTTATTGTACTGCCTGGTTCTAACTGTTAATTCTGATTTTATCATTGTTTTTATTATAGTTTTTATCGTTTTATTATATTTTGTGGTATTAATTTTGTTGCAGGCTGCCTTGGAGGGTTTATTCTAAAAGGCATCTTATAAATCTTTAAAATAAATAAATAAAAATAAAGGGTGGGCTCCAATTACCTCATCCCACTAACAGAACAGCTTTCATCAGCAGAATGGGGACAGGGTGATCCCCCCTCCCCTCTGCAGCACTCCACACATCCTCAAAATCTTCTCTGGAGGGTTCAGGTACCCTCTGGATCAGAGTTTAAGAGGGCACAGGGGACTACAGTGGGGAGGACAGAGTTTCACAATGTAAGCAGACATTCACCTGTGCAACACTGAATTCCACCCACATATTCTATTCGTTCAGAAATCAGGCCAATACAGACATATATTGCAATATGTGTTGCATCAACAAGCCCATGAAAGACCCTATAGGCAGAGTGACATAATCAGTAATTTTAAAAAAACTTACCTTTCATTCTGGAGCTGGGCCAAACGTTTCCTCACATCATCTACCGTGACCTCGAAGAACTCATCAGGAAGATCTTGTGTGCCAGAATCCAGTGGCTGCTGCAGATCTGGATGACACACAACTGGCTCTCGCTCCAAACACTGCAGAAAGAACACCAATTGAAGCTATGATGATTGAATCCAAGGAGGCATGGAATCATCACAGCACAAAGAACCAAGTATTTGCACTTACAAAATGGTGCCTTTTTAGGGTGTCCTGCACAAACTGATTTGTTCATTTATCCACACAGAGGCTTCATAGTTGACCTGTGCCATGATCATGTCCCTTGTGAACTCCTGCCCTAATCCACATGCAATATTGTAATATAAACATTATCAAAGGTACAAGGCAGGGACCACATAGAACTGTACCACCACTTCAGATTCCATGTTTGAATACAACAGGTCAAAAAATCCTTGAATGTACAAAATGAGCACAGGAGAAGGCTTCCAACCTAGCTTTCTCATGCAGGGAAGTTCCGAAGACAGGGATAGTTTTAAAAAAGGAATCCCCCAAGTGCATATATAAGGGACAACACAAAACATGCCATTCTGAACTTCTGAATTAGCTCAGTATATAGCCATCTCTCTACACTTTGTAGCAAGCAGCCTTCCCCAACCTGGTGCCCTCCAGATGTTCTGGACAGCAACTCCCAGGATTTCTGACCATTGGCCATGATGGCTGAAGCTGATGAGAGCTGAAGTGCAAAACATTTGGAGGGCACCAGGTTGGGGAAGGTTGAAAGCTGCTGCCACTCCCCCCCTGTCCACAGCAGAGATGTTGCCCATGGAGGATTGTCATGTAAACAGTAAAAAATGCTTGACTGACAGACCTGGGGAAGACTGAAGAAACTTGAAAATCCTCATACCGAAGTGACAAGCAAGGACAAAAGACACCTTCTGCCCCACTGGCTGATGTCAGTAAGTAAGCAGGTGGAGCAGATTTTATAGTGCAGCAGCATCAAGGCTATATTGTGCCACATTTTAGATGATGTTCCAAGCAGGGTAAGACTTTCTTCAGGCAGCAACTAGGTCTTGCTACTTCTGACAGGCTAGAGAAGGTGCCGTGCAGCAAAGCTGTTGGCTGATATGCTGTGAATGCACAGCTAAAAAGTGATGGCACCACTTGGTCTGTGTGGCTAATAGGCTGCTTTGAAGACCAGCATCCTTGGCCATCAATGATCTGCCCAGCCTGGCCCCAGACTCCATGAACTTGGATGTTCCTATTTATAATCCCCCATACCCCCCACCGCCTTGATGTCTCTAGCACATCCCTGTCTGTGCCCTGTTTCCCACCCACACATCCCTGGCCATTGACTGCCCTATCTTATCCTCACTTTGCTCCAGCAACACCACACCTCCCACCCTGAACAAGCCCTCTGGGAATAGAAGGAGTCTCTCTCAATTGTCAGTAGAGACAACACAAATTACAAGGCAAGATTTCCTCTATTTGTGGGCACCAGAGGGTAATTTGGGAAGTTAAAAGAGTGAGGTTGCGTGGGTGGGACCCTCAGCTACTTTTAGAAAGTCGAAGAGAGTTGGGTCTAACTAGAGGGTGAAGGAGCCTGATTGTAGCTTTCCCTGGTCAGAAAGCACAAGGAGTACCCACGAGCTGCCAATCTATCCTCTCACAAAGACTCCTGTCGCCTAACTCTGGCTGTTTTAGGGACTGGCAGAAGCACAGACTGCCAGTCGTCTTGTACTGACAGTCTGGGACTCCTCCTCCTGGATCACCAACAAGGGGGTTGCCCACCTCACTAAACCTCGGTGCTTTGCCACCTTGAGATTAGATCTCAAGGAAATTGATAAGACTATTTGCACCAGCCATTATATAAACCAGCCACCAGGGACAACCTTACTATAAAGCAGGGGTGGGCAACTTGTGACTTTCCAGATGTTTTGGCCAACAATTCCCATCAGCCTTAGCCAGTATAGCCAATGATGAGGGATGGTGGGAGTTGTGAGCCAAAACATCTGGAGGGCCACAAGCTGCCCACCCCTTCTATAAAGTGATGTCAATGGGTCACTTGGCACTCCCCTGTAGACTCTACTCTCCTATTTTTCCCATCTTGAAAATCCACATCAGTGGGCTCCAGTCAAAACTGATGTGTGTGTGTTGACTTTTATGGCAGGAGAGGAAAACTGGTGATTTTGGCTTGGGGGAGCATGGACTGGGGGCCTGGGGGCCGAAAGTCAATGCCTGGGGACTGGGGGCCGAAAATGGCCCCTGGACTTACAGAGGTTGCCCACCCCTGATCTAGAATCATTGTGTTTTCAGCACGATCCCACAAAGAGAAGCAAAGAAAACTCAAAACCCACAGAAATGTCTAGATTAAAGACTTAAGTCAGTCGTTCATTAGGAAGGACGTTATGGGACAGGTAAAGTGACAAGCTGAAAGGCAAGTGTCACAATCCTTTGGCCACAGTTCATAGTCTATTCTTTTAATTGCCTAGTTAGCACAGTTGGGCTTTCTTATGCTCCACTTCAGGTGCAAGAGCTACAAGCCTGGAGCACCTAGTTCTCCATCACTTCAATGTAATTCTCTAGTGGTAGCATGAAACAAAGGCCTAGATTCCTCAAGAGGTATACATTCTAGGATCTTCAGGTCCTTCCCATCCCCTCATGCAACTGCCTTGGTATGAAATTCTTCCGAACTCAGCTTTCAACAGCACTGACTGCTCAATAACTGAAGCAAGTCCCAGAAGGGCTATGCCTAGAAACAAGTAATTGACTTGAGGACAGAAACAATGCAACACATTCTTTTCTACAGACGATTAAACAAACCCAGGACACTGGCAACTTCCAGTGTGGCTGAGGATGGCTGCCAAAAATAGAGACAAAGGGAAAAGGACCTCTTGCATACCAAGCCTTTCTAGTGGACCCCCAATGTGATGTCCTTTATCAGGTTAGCTCTCAGCTTTGGATGTGGAGCTGCCAACAAGAGCTTCACAGGCAGCTTCTCAGCTTCCATCATCATCATCATGCAAACCCTAGATGCACTTCATGATCTGATCATAGCTTTCAGAGAAGGATGACAGGAACCAATTATGATGCATACATGCAGGTAGGTTGTGTGTCAGAATGCTTGCATAGCAGCCATTTTGAATGATATCATTTTTCTATTCTGGGAACCATTGCAAAAGGCTCATAGGGAAAGGATAAATATGAAAATACCAGCCTCTTTCATCCTCTTCGATTTGGATTCCCAAACTGAACTTCTGAGAGATCCTTCATCAACAGGATTATTATAGAGTGTGAACCCAGTGCCATGGCCATGCCACTCAAAGCTACTGATTACACCCTTAAGTATTACTGTGATCCACAGTCAAAAGGATGGCAGGGCATGCTGTGACTTTAAAAACAAGGTGCTGGGCAGAACCAGCTCCTCTCTCCCACTGCAAAATTCTCTGATCTCCAGGAGAATTTGGAGTAAAGCTACCTTCTAATAATTAATGTTTTGACATCAAAGTCAAAGCATGGCTTGTCTGTAAACCATCCCCAGCTCAGAAGTAGAGGGACGCCGGCACAGATTTTATCCAGCCTCTTCCATCAAATCCAAAAAACCACACACAAGCACAACATTAATGGGAAGATTCTTTTGCTAAAATGAACCTTTGATGTTTAAAAATAATTTGTTTTGTTTTGGGTTTTTTCTGCTTCCCCCTCTGGACTGAAAAGGGACAAAAAGCAGATGCCATGTGGCCAACCCCATTCTGGGGCTGCTGATGAGAGCAAGGCGAGGGAATGGAAGGAATTGAGGAGGGAGCAGCGCAACGTAATCAATCAGCGGCAAAGGCACCAGAGATCAAAGGGCCTGGAAGCAGCAGTCAAAGTCACACGCTGTTTAACATGGGGGGGGGGAACCTCCAGCAGAACCTGCAGCTGCTCTCAAGAGAGAGCTCCACCAGCCCTGGGAAGGCGGGCTCCAGGAGCATCTCTTAAGTGGTCTATGATTTTGGCAGTGGAAGGACCCCTGTCAAGGTTGTAGAACAGGTTTCCATAGCTACAGGCAAAACAATGCAAGAAGAGTTTGTGGTGGCCTCAGTCCAGCATCAGAGCCAAACTAAATCACCCACAGTCAGCCAATACTTCAGCTGTATCCTCACAGATGAAATGAAGGTCTTTTTCCAATCCTGAATGCCAACCAGGTAGGGGAGCATCCACGCTGAATTGTAAGACACCCAGCCAGGTGACATGCTCAAGAAACTGAGGGAAGGGGTTGCGAGTGGGATGGAAGGGTGTTAAACCCCAGGGATCACAAAGAACCACCCAGTTCTGAATGCTCATGAATATGCATCACTTGGCTAAGAAAGTGTTTGCTCTCTGTATCAGAAGTAATTTACGAGAAGGGACCAAGGCCTAATTACATTCCTGAGCACACCAAAGAGTTGCACCTAGACTCTGGGGACTGGGGAAGAGGGGAGGATAAATTATTCTAATAATCCCCTAAATTTCACAGGTGCTTCTCCTACTGTTACTATTACCAATCATTTTCTTTCCACATCATTCTTAGCTAGCTCAGTCAGGAAGACCAACAAAGGAGAGTAAAACCTCAGGAATTCCACAGCAGAAAGATTTCCAAAGGTACACACAAGTAAACCGAGGATAAGGCTTATCCCAGGGGATAACAGCAACCCCTGCAAATCGTTTCTGGAGGATAGTCTCCATAAGACCTCAATGCCCCCTTCTCTTGTTCGTCCTGATACAGTTGCATGCTGGGGAAGTTTTGTCACAAAAGAGCTCCTGCGAGTTAAGGAACTTAAGGAACTTCTGAGCAATGGAAGCCATTCTGAGAATAGGAGGCAAAACTGGAGGAAGCTTTGATAAATGAAATGCCATTCCTGTTTCAACAGAAGCATGCTACAAGCTTCTTCATGCTCTGCCCTGGCCTTGAATGTACACTTCAGTTGCTGTGCTTAATCCTATATTCTGTACAGCAAACCCCCCAAATCTGTATGTTGCATTATTGACTGTCACCAAACCTCACCAACTCAGAACATAAGATTTCAAAATACACTAAATGAGGTTTATAAACTCCCTCTTTCCCATCATCCTGTTCCACTCTGACAAATACATTAAGTCAAGCAGACCAAAGATCAAACACCAGATTCGTCAATGTCAAGGGTGCAAGCTGGTGGTTTACTGTAGGGTTATGACACTGTAAATATTAAGAAGTCTCCTCCAGCTCTTCAAAGACCAGTACTGAAGGAGGACAGGTGGTGAGAAAATCCCTCTACTCCAGAACACTGTAAGCAAGCCAAATAACTACCTCTTTTTGTTCCTTTAGTTTTTCTTGGCTGTTCTTTGACTTCTTTGGCTTGGAAGGCCCTCCAGGACTGGATAGAGATGTTGCTTGGTTTGACAATGGCACATCCGATACTGGAGATATCATTGCTACAGGAGAGCCACCACCGCCCAGACGCTGTCCACCACCTACAAAAGGGACAAACGAAGGAGGCATAGGCTCCGACGGAGGACGGAGCTCCACTGAGCCGTCCTGAGATGCTTTACTCCAGTCCTGCTTATCAGTACATGTGTTGGCAAACGCGGGCTCATCACTGCAGGTTGAGCTTGCTGGGAAGGCAAGTGCTTGTGGTACAGATTTACCCACTGGCTCTTCCGTAGAGGATGGCCTTTCTTTTAGTTCTTTAGAAAGAGATTCACTGCTCCCAGCTTCTGCATGTCCAGAGGAGGTGGTCTTCTTTGTGACCACCCTAGAAAAAGGCATAAAAAAGGAAGAACTGAAGCTGTTATTGACAGTAAAAATGTTGACGTTTTTCCTTACTCACAAGCAACGCAGCTTAAACAAATCCCCAGTCATTTCCTCAAGAGAGGAACAAATAACAACTTCTGAGAATCTGGGCACGTCATGCTCCACAGAAGCAATGCCTAAAAATAAATGCCACCCTTAAATGAAATAAAGCAGGCATTTTGACCTAAGGACTTTGATTCTAGAGCGATGAAAATTGAACAAGTAGATGTGAGCTAACAGGAAGCAATCCAAGGTCAGGACACTTCACATGAGTTAGGAAAAGAGACAGCCCCCCACCCCACATTCTTCCAGCATACTACTGTCATGTTTGAAGGGGAGAAACAAGTCAGTTCAGTTCTATTTCCATATTAGCCATAGGCTGTTAATCAAAATGCAAAACACAATATATATAGTGATTAATAACAAAATCCATATATTACAGATTATAGTTGACAGAAAGTAGGTCAAAAGACACAAGTATGTACACACATACACAGGAAAAAATCTCTCTCTCCTCAGACACTACAGAAAATGTGTGGTCAACACACTGTGGGGAAGAAGGAATCTGTATTTTCCTATAATGAGTGAAGAGGCTCTCAAAGGGATCACAAAAACAGAGCAACCACATGCAACAAATGGTTTACAGGGAGATATCCCAGGGTAGGGGATGGGTGAATAAGGTAACTGCTGATGGCAATATGCTAGAACACCTAATTAGGGGCTCAGGGAACACGCTTGAATATTTATTGATTTATTTCAGATACTTCTGTGCCAGATTCCCTGACCAAAAACTCCTGAAGCAGCATATAAAAAAGAGACAAAACACTGCCCTCACCCAAAATTATTAAGGGAGTCAAGTTTGATAGTTAAAACATACAGGCTTAAGAGCTAAAAACCAGCAGCAGTCAAAACCACCAACATCAGATTCAAGTTAAAATGTATATCAGGCATCAGCAAGATGGTAAAACAAAGTTTTCCCACTGCTGGCAGAAGGAACGAAGTGAGGGAGCCCAGAGGAACTCGTGGCAAAGAACGTTTCACACTGTGGGTGATGCTACAGAGAAAGCCCTACCCTTACCAACCTCACCTTATGTGAAGCAAGGCCTCTTCTGCTGACCTCCATGTATAGGAAGCAATGTATAGGAAAAGGTATTCCCTAATGTATTCAGGACTCAGCAAAAATAACCTCTCCCAGTCAGCCAGAAATGCTACAAAGCATGGAAGTCTGCTCTGCTAGAAGCAAAGACAGTGTAGTTAAAGGTTCTGGACAGAGTCTCTCTGTGCTCCCCTTCAAGTAGATAAGTCATTATGCAAAAGTTCCTTCCAGCAGCACTGTAGCTACAGCAAGCGTATCTAAGCAGCAGTTTTCAATAAACAGGCAAATACAATAATCACCAATCACCAAAAAATATTGGTCTCTGGACATTTCCTTAAAAGCTTCCCTCCACCCATCAAAATATATGTTACATGAAAAATAGAGGGAAGCCAAGTTTACTAATAAAGAAAACAGCTTGTTCCTCCCAACCTGATGATGGCGCTACCACCTGTCAGGCCAAGTGACTTCAGACTCGTCTTCTGCAAAGCAGTTTTCCCTGTTACCTGCAACAGAGATGGAAGCAGATACTCTGAAGAGGCTCAACTCTCGAAAGCAACACCAAAGAAGTAATACAAGGGGCTTCATACACTCTACCATATACGTAAGCAGCTCTACGTTCTTCTAAATGCTTTGTCCATGAAGTCAGGCAAGGCTCATAGCACAGAGCACATGCTTTGCATGCATAAAAAAGGTTCCAGGTTCAGTTCTTGGTATCTCCAATTGGAGCAGAGGTGGGCAACTTCAAGAAATCCACGGGCTATTTTCACCCCCGCCCCCCAATGGGCACATTTCCTCCCACACACAGCGCTGAAAAAAAAATTTTTTTTACGTGGCATCTGGAGCAGCTACGATGCACCAAAAAGGTAAAAAAAAAAGGATCAAATGGCCACTCCAGACACCATATATAAATATAGATACATAAAACAATTGGGGGTGGTAGCAGTCAACAGGGGCTGCATGTGGTGGGGGTCACATGTTGCCCACCCCTGAATTAAAGGATTCTCAGAGAGCAGGGCACTAGAATGCTACTGTAATACTGCGTCAAATGAGCCATCGCTCCAATTTCATGTATTCATGTTCTTCATATGTTCAAGTAGTAATTTAAACATGCTTGTGTTTATAGGGCAAGGGTGAGCAACTGCAGGAGGTCTGGGGGCCATTTTCAACCCCCGGACCACTCCTTGTGGACCGCAACTCCTGGGGGTGCCAAAAACAATTTTAAAAAAATAAAATGAATTTTAAAAATACCATTTGTAGTGGCTATGGAGCACCTAAATGGCCAAAATTAGCTTGTTTCCAAGCTAAATTTGATCTTTTAGCACCCCATAGCCACTATGGATTTATTTTATTTTTTTAAGTTTCCCCTCCAATTTCAGGAGGTATTGGGGGCCACATGTGGCCCTTGAACCATGTGTTCCCCACCTTAATTATAGGGGGACAAATTCCACCTCAGAAGCAAGCTCAGAACAAGACAGGCCATCCTCACCCCCACAAACCCACTGCAAAAAAAAAACCCCAACCCAACCCAGTACTCCACTTGCAAGATGGCATAATCGGTGCTGACCATTCTGTAGTCTCTGCATAAGGGGTGACCTGTGCAGAGCCCAACAGGAAATACAGGGGAAGGCTGGCATTTATTTTGGGGGATGGGGCCCTAAAACACTGACATATAAAAGTATTAAACAAAAACAAAAATGCTGCAGAGATCAAAACATGGAAAAAGCAAATATTTATTAAAATGAAACCACTGTTGTGACTCTTGAGCTTTAAAAGAACTTGAAAAAACACACAAACAGGTCATTGAGAATGTTTTATGGGCTCAGAGGCTTGAGCTGAGCGACCCGTGATTATGTTCCAGTAGAGGGTTTTTTCCTCCCCCACGCAAACACATCCAGCTTTGAAGAGACCAAAGCGCTTCCATTTCCCTTCTTCAGTGAGCCCAGAGAAGGAACACATTTTCCAGGCTGGAAAGCTGTGCAGGGTATATCTTGATATTTTCTGTGGCAGATGAAGGGGGATGGCTGAGAAGAAGGTTTGTTGACTTACCTCATCTCGCATGTAAATACAGACGGGGGAGATTTCACATTGCTGCTTCACGTATTCCCTGCAAGGGAAGGGAAAAAAGTAAGTTTGCCCCATTAAAGTGAATCCTGTGCTGGCATCAAGCCCACTGAAACAGCAACCTGCCTGACAAGAATCCAATATATATGTTCTGTGCAATTTCTCGAGCATAGCCCAATCCAAATACCCCACAGGAGTAGGTATTTGAAGTGCAGCCTCCATTTAGCACTGTTAAATGCTCAATATACAAGTCACTATTTTCACTCTCGGTCTCTTGCTTCAGGAAAGTGATCACAGTACATCAAATGCACCAAGAAAGCAATTGTAGAGCACAACGATGATTAGAATACACCAGCCTGATGCAACTTGGCTCAACTTGCAAAAATGTTTCCATCAGGCCATGTGCCAATGGCTAGGAAGCTTCACTTATCCAAACCCAGGGTGATGTTCAAGCTGGACCAAACAAGCTCAGGCCACCCAATGTAGCAACTTCATCTCGCCAAAGACTAGACTCAGAGTAGTAAATGAGATTACTATGCCTCTTCCAGAAGGGCTGGGCAACCTGGTGACCTCCAGATGCTTTTGACTACAACTCCCATCAGTCCCAGACAGTATGGCCAATGGTCAGGGATTGTGAGAGTTGCCGTCCAAAACATCTGGAAGGGGTTGCCTAACCCTGCTTTCCCATCTTCCTCTTACATAACAGTAAATCCAGACATATGCTACAAACTCACTGTTTTATTAGCATAACACAGCAGCAGCCAACCCCTTTGAAAATACTTTTTATTCTATTTTTTATCTTTATAAATGAAATAAACAGTACCAACAACCTAGTCATTATCTACAGTTTCCAACAATACAGTATTCTTCGGAGGACACAGCAATAGCGAAAAAGAAAAAAAAACAGAAGAAGGAAAAGGAAGACGAAAGCAAGCAAGAAAAAGGAAAAATATAAAAAGTTACTTAAAGGGATTAAATTTAAACTCCATTACACACAAACTTCAAATATCATTCTACTTAAAAATTATACCTATAACATTGCCAATATTACAATTCAGTACAACATAGATAATCAACCTTACATTTCAATATCATATCATCAGTCTTATAGCAAGGAACCAAGCCTACAATTCATTTCCAATAACCATATACAGTCGGGGCCAGAAATACTGGAACAAGGATAACTGTTTTAGCAGTTGGCCTCTGTACACCACCACATTGAAGTTGACAGGAAACACACCCAGATGGGAGCGAAGTCAGGACTTTCAGCTGTAATTCAAGGGGTGTGACAAAAGTGGGGCACTAACCATTCAGGAAGGACAGCCAGTGGCATACACACACACCCATCATTGGTGGCTCATAAGTAATGGAACAAACCAACATCATTTCAAACTTAAGAATCGCCTTTAATACCTGGATGAAAATCCTTTGCAGTCAATGACTGCCTGAAGTCTGGAACCCATGGACATGACCAAATGCTGAGTTTCCCCCTCGAGATGCTTTGCCAGGCCTTTACTGCAGCTGCCTTCAGCTGCTGCTTGTTTGTGGGTCTTTCTGCCTTCAGTCTTGTCTTCAGTAAGTGAAAAGCATGCTCTATTGGGTTGAGATCAGGTGACTGACTTGGCCATTCAAGAACATCCCACTTCTTTGCCTTCAGAAACTCTCGGGTAGCTTTTGCTGTATGTTTTACGTCATTATCCATCTGCAGTATGAAGCGGCATCCTATCAGTTCAGAAGCATTCAGCTGAATCTGAGCAGAAAGTATAGCCCTATACTCTTCAGAATTCATCCTGCTGCTTTTATCAGCACTCAGGTCATCAATAAACACCAGTGATTCGGCTCCATTGGCAGCCATACATGCCCATGCCAAAACACTGCCTCCACCATGTTTGACAGATGATGTGGTATACTTTGGATCTTGAGCTATTCCTTTTCTTCTCCATACTTTTCTCGTCCCATCATTCTGGTACAAGTTAATCTTGGTTTCATCAGTCCAAAGAATCTTATTCCAGAACTGGGCAGGCCTTTTTAGGTGTTTGCTGGCAAAGGATAATCTGGCCTGTCTGTTCTTGAGCGTTACCAGTGGTTTGCACCTTGTTGTGAAGCCTCTGTATTTACATCATAAAGCCGTCCCTTGACTCTAGATGTTGACAATGACATGCTTACCTCTTCAAGAGCATTCTTGACCTGGCTAGATGTTATGAAAGGGCTCCTCTTCACCATGAGCAGCATTCTGTGGTCATCCACTTTAGTTGTCTTCTGTGGTCTTCCAGGTCTTTTGCTGTTGCTGAGCTTGCCAGGTAATTCCTTCTTTTTCAGGATGTTCCAAACTGTTGTGTTGGCCACTCCCAATGTTTTTGCTATCTCTCTGATGGGTTTATTTTGTTTTCTCAGCCTAATGATGGCCTCCTTCACTCGCATGGACACCTCTTTGGACCTCATGTTGGGAGCTCCAGTGAACACTGGAAATTACCAAATGCATATGTAACACTCAGAACCACCTCCAGGCCTTTCATCTGCTTGATTCATCATGGGGTACCCAGGAAACAGACCACACCTGGCCATGCAGCTGCTTGTCAGCCATTTGTTCCATTACTTATGAGCTACGAACAATGGGTGTGTGTGTATGCCACTGGCTGTACTTCCTGAATGGTTAGTGCCCCACTTTTGTCAAACTCCTTGAATTACAGCTGAAAGTCCTGACTTCACTCCCATCTGGGTGTGTTTCCTTTCAACTTCAGTGTGGTGGTGTACAGAGGCCAACTGCCAAAACAGTTATCCTTGTTCCAATATTTCTGGCCCTGACTGTATTGCCCTTCAGTTAACATATAATAGTAAAGCTTAACAATTTAACCAGCCAAAAATATTACTAATCAAAGTCTCATAATAATGACAGTAATAATAATAAAAAGGAAGGAAATTAAAAAGGATAAGTAATAATGATAACAAATCACTAATAAATTTTATGCTATCTATATTTTAGATAGTGTCATTTCTAAATCTATATATGAATGTATACATATCTATACACACACAAACAGGAATTTTATTATACAGTATATCATGTCTAATGTAAAAAAAGAGGAAGTACGAAAGAGAGAGAAAAAAGGGGGATATACGTAAACAGTCCTCTGGACTGGCATACTGCCTGGACCTTATAACCCAAACAAATCCAAAGAGCAATAATAATTGAAAACTTCCCAGCTCATGAGGCTGGGGAAGGTGTCTTCCGTGCTTTACTTTGAACGCCAGCTAGCCAAACCTCCGCCATTTCATGATTAAAAACTTTTTCATCTGGTCTTCAAAAAGAATGCAAAATATAGCAGGATATTTGATATGATATTGCAGATTCATTTGTCTTGCCTGATTTCTCACCTTGGTAAATTGGCTTCTTTTGTCAGAGATTTCTTTAGTGTAATCTGGAAATAACATAACTTTGTCTCGTGTTGGCCGACAAAAAAGTTCTCCCACTTCTCTTGCCAAGCACAAAATATGATGTTTTGTAGAAACTCTTGCAAACTGAACTGTAACAGTATAGGCAGTCCCCCTCTGATGCCACGAACTGGACCTGGAACATGGTATGCATGCTCAATATCGAGTAAATAATCAGATGGCAGAGCGAGTAGCTCATGCAGAAATTTATCCAAGAATTTAGACAGACTTATATCAGCAGGCAGATCTTTGATACCAAGGATACACAGATTCGCTCTACGAGTATATGCCTCCAGTTGGGAAATTCTCGCAGACAGGATATTATGGGAGGCATGCATAGCCATCTCTTGCGCAGACACCTGGTCTTGGAGAGCATTAACTTTCAATTCCATCTTTCGCAAGGAGCTATTAATTAAATCCACAGCCCCTTGAAGGTTAGTAATAGAATCTTGGATTATATCCAGCCTCTTAGCCTGTTCTGCTAATTGAGAAGACAAAGTTTTTTTCAGAGCCAGCAACTCCTCTATATCTCCGGCATCTCTAGAAACCTTTGCCAAGGGAGGGGTTGGGGGAGTTGGCAGTGGTCCCGCGGCTTTTTTCCTTCCCCTTGCTGCTGCCAGCCTCCTCTTCCATAAAGAAAGCAAGTAAGTATAATTACAAACAGTCACTTCAACAGATTTTGCAGGTCCTCGGATATTGCTGGTATTTTTAATTCATAAATACTTTTGGAGCTTGTCAGCCCTGAAGTCTCCTAATTACATAGGAGTTTCAAAACAGCTTTTTGTAGATGATGCTCCGGAAAACTGACCTTAGGGTCCAGCTCTTCTGCTGCTCCACAAAAGGAGTTGTTCTTCCAAGATCTTATCCAGATGGTACTCTAGCTCCCCCTTTTAATTCCAGGGGAAGATGAAAAGGTTTTTCAAACTTTTAAAAACTGTTTGAGGAGGCGACCTGCAGAGCCTCCTTAGGATGCTTGCCAGGGCGACATGGCTCCTACCGGAAGTCCCAGCCAACCCCTTTGGAAAGCTTGTCACAGACCAAATCCCATATATGCAATAATGGCAGTCTAGTACATACTTATGTACTCCTTAGCTGCTTTGCTATACAGTTACACACAAGGAACTAGAAAAGCCATGTTGCATATGGAGTCCAGAAAAAGTTATTCATTTAAATTATACCCCAATTTTCAGCATGAACTGTACTTCATATTTCAGGGTAGAAGACGAGAGGAATAAAGAAATGTAGGAAGCAGGGAGACAAGAAGGATGAGAAGGCAAGAGAAAGGTGGGGATGAGAGGAAGGAGAGATTTAGGGAGCAGAATCAGGGAGGATATTGTACGACTGGAGAATATGAATGAGGCTGGTATGTGAAATGCATTTCACATGCATTTTAGGGCATTTGGTAGATTTATCATCTCTACAGTATCTGGCCAAGCGGTGAGATGGGATGTACAGCTCCTACATTTTTCCCCTTCTATTGTGTCTTACTATGTTTTTAGTACATGTTTTTAGATGTTATTGTTATATTACATTTTGTATTGCTTGTTACACTGGGAACCACAGTGGTTGAAGTTGCTAGCTTTTGTATAGTGTTTTTAAAATAATGTGCAAGGTGTTTCACCATCTTTGCCCTCCTAGCAAACTTGTGAGATAGATCACCATGATTCCCAATTTATAGATAGGGGGACATGCCACAAAGTGCCTTGAGGCTAAACTTGAACCCAGGTCTCCTGTGCTCCAGTACACTCTGGTAAAAAAGCTGCCCACTTTAAAAGGATATAGAGTTATACACCAGCACTATAATTTACTTTCTTTTAAGATCACCAGCTTTTCCACCAGCCTCCGCTCCTGTGTCTTTAAGAGCAGCTTGATCTGAAGATATTAGCATCTGACAATGTTTATCTCCATGTCATGAAAATATTCTCTTGCTGATTTCTGAATGCCAAATTGAGGGGATTGGGATTTTTGGTTAGTTTGCAACCCTACCTCCTTTTGAATATCAATGCCAACATTCCAAGTTATGACCTACTGTAGGAGGAATGAGTCAATCTAAAAAGGTGCTCCTAACATTTGTGAACATCCTAACTAATTGGGAAGAAGGCTAAGGCTGTGAACAATATTCTACAGAACAGATGCAAAAACGTACCTGAAACCCAGTGAAAGACTGTATTCTAAATTCAAAATAAATTCCTGCTGGGCCTGAATGAGGTCCAGGGAAGACGGAATGTTGCTCTTTCCCAAACAGAATCAGCTGTGCCTGAGTTTAGCTCAGCAGATGAAATTTTAGTCACAAAATAAAAATACTTGGTCAAGACAGGAAAATAGAGTGCATCACTGAAGGAGCCAAAGGCTTTCTGTATTAAATCACCAGCACCACAAAATTAATGGTTGGTACTCAATACTGAAAGGAAAGGACCAGCAGCCAAGATTTAAGTCTAGCGCAACTGGATCTTAAGATATTTTGGCCAAAAATTAAGTAATTAGTAGAAAAGCACATCTTCTTAGATCCACACCTACTGTACCCAGTCATGTGTTAAATGCCCTAGATAATAACCCATGGCTCGTTCTTCTAGAAAGCAGCAACTGCCAACAAGACATAGAAATGCTGTGGACAGATAAATGCACTATTTTGAAGACTCTAATTACTATTCCCTGAAAATGATTTTACATAAGAAAGTTCCCAGTCTTAGTGGAGTTCTGTCTTCAAACTATCACCCTAACATGCATTTCTTTATTTCTCTGCACACCTTGCCATCTTCTTCCTCCTTTCCCCTATACACATTTATCTCATCCTCCATTAATTTTGAAAATATATTTTGGACTTTGTTGAGGTCCCCAAGAAGGTTTGAAGACTACATGTGTGGCTCTTTGGCGATTCTTTGTTGTCCAACAGTGATGGAGAAATGTATTGCAGAGGTCCATCTCTGTCAGATCTACTGGTTATAGCAAAATGGATGTCCCCTCCCCTTGCAAAACAATTCTCCTACCTATAATTTGAGGAGGGGGGAGTGTCTAGAAGCCCAGTTCTCCCAAGCTAACAAAACATTTTTTTAACTGACTGGCAACCATCTGACTAAACAGAACAAATGACACACTGACATTAAGGGATGAATGGTACTTAGCTAATATTTCAAATATAACATGTTTCACATTAGCGGACAAGTTAAGCTATGCTCCTGCAGGACAGTAGAATGACCTATCCCTAAACTATATGTTTTTGGAAACTGGAACTGTCTTAGGATAGTGTTACAATACAAGTTATTAGCAGTAAATATCAAGCACAAGCTTGAAAGAGCATCCTGCCAGTGACATACCTGTGAGCACAGAAGACAACCCATGGGATTTCTAAAACCTTATGTCTGAACATACATGCAATAATCAATGTCATTTTAAAGAGAAAGTGCAAGTCAGAAGGGTGAGTAGACTTCTACCTTTTCAGAATGCTTTAAATAACGTGTCCCTAGAGGAACCCTTAGAGTAGAACCCTTAGTGTCATTGCAGAGCTATGTGTATCACTGCAGACTAGCCTTCTACATAACATCTTGCTCTCAAAGCAGCAGATCTAGCAAACAGGTTTCCACCACTCTTCTATGTTTCCTTTGACCCACAAGGGAAGCATGCCTAAACTAAAGTTCTTCCCTTTCGAGTTGCCTTACTGCTACCCCACTTTCCCATGATTCTGCTCTTATCTTTAGAATGTCTGCAGTTGCAGGACATCTGTAATATTTGGAGAATGCTCAAGAGATACTGGGCACTTCCCCAAACTCATAAAGGTTGACAAACAGTTCTTTGCCAAAATCAGGACATGTTTAAAATGCAAGACTCTGTAGGAATGCTGGGATCTGACAGGGATGCTGGAATCTGACAAACAGGCTACAAGAGAGAAGAAAGGGCTCACTCTAAATTTGGATATCCCAGGGATTATTATCCAAGGGTAGGTCTCCCTGAGCAAGTCTCTGCAAAAGATGACACACAAAGATCCCCAAGAGATGAGATTGCTTGCAATGGTTGGAAGCCAGCAGGCCCCTCCTCCAGCTGCTGCTAATCCATTACGTGCATTCTCTGAGGCCAGCAGACACATCAAACAGGCTGCCATTTCTTTGATGTGCTGTTCTTCAGAAGGGGAACAGCAGGCAGATTAGATTCCCTCATGTAGGGATCTGACAGGGCCTGTAAACATCTTGTGTAAGGACTAGAGCATGCTAAAGGAGGAGGAGCAGCAGCAGCTCACAATAGCTTCCAGACCTTCTTCAGACCCAATTAGCAGAAATGGACACTAGGGACCCGGGGGGAAATTCCAGTGGGTTTACCACACTTATCCCCTTGTGCTCTGAGAAGACTTGCAGAACTCCCAAGAAAATTCTCCAAATGGAATGGCCAAAGAATGATGCAGAAGAGACAGCCGCCAGACAAATGGCTTTGGCTACCAGGATCCACACTGAAGCAGCTACTAAGCCAGATAGGTCAAACAATACAGAAGCACCCCAACTTACACAATGACAAAATGCAACCAGGAGATCATCAGTTCAAATTGCTACTCAACCAGATCACATATGGCTTTTTAGTGTTCCTAGAATTTAAAAGGAGAAGTCATCCAAATGGCTGATTTCCCATCCCAGAGGGCAGGAAATCCCAGCTGTGTCTCATGGATTGAAGTTAATCATAATTAGCACTTCTGTTGTGCTTCACATCTTCAAAAGAGATGTTGAATTAGCACTGTTCCACCTTGAACCAAGTCATGCCAAATCTCTGCACAAGAAGGCAGCTGTTATTTAATCTAGACAAAAGGTCACCCGGTGAAGCAACCGTCTCAATATGCGCTCACCTCAGCAGCTGATGGCTTTCTCAGGTAAACTCATGAAGCTGCCTTAGATGGAGTCAGTCTATTGGTTCAGCTAACCTATAGTATTCTGACTGGCAGCAGCTCTCCAAGTTCTCAGCCAGTGTTCTCACTGAGCCTGGGTTTCTCATTTGTTGTTTCTTAAACCTGGAGATGCCAAGGATTGAACCTAGAAGCTTATACCTGTAAAGTATGTGCTCTGTTACTAAGCTAGGGTTCTTCTCCTGTGTAAACCAAGGTCTTTACTTCTTAAGCCTTAAGGTAATTTCATTGGTACTGCCCTGTTGCTTTTATGTTTGTTTTTTGAGAGAGCCACATGTTAGCACAATTAAGGACAACGGTAGTGGCACAGGCCTAGTATTACCCTTTCAAACTTGAATAGCTTCCAAATTGCACTGAAGGTAACATTAGCAATACGTAAAGTAAATCCAAAATTTTCCATGTGCCCTCTACAATTTTTTAAAAATCTTCCTACTACCTCATCAAATGGTCACAGCTGAACAGGGTGTGGGGGTGTGGGAAGGAACCATCATATGAAGAGAAAACTTCCTGACTACTTCAGGAGAGGGAAAGAGGAACAAGAAGTGTGCAGTAAATCATCCAAAATAAGCATGCACATTTCCAACTTCAGTGGCATGACTTTGAAGAAAAAGAAACATATGTCTATGGGATAAGGGGGAGGGCATAAATGTAAGTAAATATGGAGCAGCTGAAGAGAAAGTTACGTAAGATAGCAATAACACCAGCAGCATGAACAGAGTAAACTTGTATACCACTTTATGATCAGAAGCCAACCATATTAGATTTTTAAAAACAGACCAATAAAAATTAAACTGATTAAACCTTGAAGACTTATGAAGTACATTTGGTGTCTGCCCAGGAATTGAGCAACATGGAACTTGTTACATGCAACATGAAATTCCCTCCTAGATGTCCTAGAATCAGTCTAGAATAGAAATTAAAGCTATAAACGTAAAGGCTAGTAAAGACCTCAAAATCATCTAGCCCAACCATAGACAAAACTCTTCAAAGAAACTAGCTGATGAAAAAGACTGCAGCATGCCACAGACTGAGAGCAGAAAGAAGTCTATTGAAAGAAACAAACTCTTCTTGTCTTGGAGTGACACTGTCAGTCTAATGAATTTCTTATATATCACAGAATTCTGGAAGAAATATATTTCAAAATATAAAGTGCTTTATAACACCAAGACCTGATGAACTGACAAACTGTCTCTGGGGACATGGGTATGAAGTGCTATAAAAGTCATACAGCAAGAGGTGAAACACTTTTAAAATTGGTGTAGGTAAAGTTTCTCAGTTACAGGAGAAAAGATACTTTCATCAGCAGAGTAACAACCTAAGGCAAATCCTACAATAGAGATGCTTCAATGTCACCTGGTTACTTATTATTATTACATATATATCCCACCTTTTTTCCTCTTGCAAGGTGGCTTAGATGGTCCCTCTCCTCTCCATTTTATCCTCACAACAAGCTAAGAGTTGGTGATTGGCCCAAAGTCACCCAGTGAGCTTCATGGCTGAGTGGGGACTTGAACCCAGATCTCGCGAGTCCCAGTCCAACACTCTAACAACTATGCCACACTGGCTCCCACCGGTTAGTAAAGTAAGGTGAATGCTGGAATATCCTCCTAGAAGCATATCTTGACTTTTAAGAGGACAAGGATGAAGAGGCAGAGTTCTATTTAATAAAGCAGACCAAAGGATACTTATTCCAGTGAGGATGGGCCGTAGCTCAGAGGAAGAGCACCTGTTTTGCCCACAAAACCTCCGGCATCTCCAGGTAGGGTTGGGAAAGAGCCCTGTCTGAAACTATGAAGAGTCGCAGGTAGGCAGTGTAAACTATACCGAGCTAAATGGACCAACAGTATGACTTGATATAAGGCAACAGTAATTCCCATGCCTTGTGCTGAGGCACGCTGATGGATGTGTTGCAAGAGAACTGGTAACACGTTACAAGTTAAATAATTAAAGAGCTCAAAGTCTCCACCCATGGAACTGGCTGCCTGCTGTATTTTTTTCATAATTCACTACTCTAGCTTCATCTCCCTCCAGCCAGTCTCTGTTGGTAGCAGCTAATGTTATTGGGTTGGATCCAGTGAAAGCCTTCCGCAGCCAGAAGAGTTCTTTCCATCCCTGGGAGGATGGAATAGGGAAGGAGGTGATTTTCCCCAATTCCTCCCTGCAGTCCCCTTATGTGTGTCCTGTCCCACCAATGTCTGCTCTGGAGGGTCGAGGGACCATCTGGAATGATGAAAGAAGTGACTCTGGGGGCTATAGAGATGGGGCAACAGTGAAAATTGCCTCTCCTCCTTTCTGCCAGTGGGAGCAGTCTCAACAGAACTCTGCTTGGGGACGCTCCTGCCGACAGAATTAAAACTTTGGATCCGACGCACTGTGTCTTGCACTGGGTGTGATCAGCTTGTTCAATCAGTGCAGAGACACAGCCAAATTACCTGAATTCAAAGGAGGTGGCTGTCTGTTCTCAGGAAGAATACCAAGATCGACAACTCACACAAAAACACTGGGGGCACACCTCTAAGCATAAATAGAGTCTGGGAAACGTGGTTAAAGATTTGATAACCGTAGCAAATCATTCCAGTCAAGCACTTCTGATGCAAAATAAATGATTTGTACACTTGTATTACTGTTTTCATAGCAGAAAGATTCCAGTGAAAGAGGAAAGACAAAAGTAGTCATGTAGGAAAAAACAAAATAAAAGCCACAATCAGGCAATACCTCAGGAAAAACTCAAATGTCACAAAATAGCAAGCAAGCTTTTGAGTGGAGTCCCCCAATAATCCATACTGGGACCAGTCCTTTTAAATTTGTTTTAAATTATCTAGATTTAGGAGTAAGCGGCGAGGTGGCCAAGTTTGTTGATGACACCAAATTATTTAGGGTGGTTAAAACAAAAAAGGGACTATAGAGGGCTCCAAATGGACCTCTTTGAACTGGGGGCATGGGCATTAAAATGGAAAACACAGCTCAATATAAACAAGTAAAATGATACATACTGGGCCAAAAAATCCTAGCTTCACATATACACTGATGGGGGCTGAGCTGGCTGTGACTGACCAGAAAAAGATCTTGGGTCTGTGGAGGACAGCTTCATAAAAACATCAACCCAATGTGTGACTGCTGTAAAAGGGGCAAATTTCAAGTTGGGAATCATTATGAAAAGAATTGAGAATAAAAGAGTCAATACCACAATGCCTTTATACAAATCTGTAGTGAAATCACACTTGGAATAGTGTGTCCAGTTCTGATCACCGCACCTCAAAAAAATATATTGTAGAACTGGAGAAGGTGCACAAAAGGACACCCAAAATGATCAAGGGGCTGGAGCAACTTCTCTATGAGAAAAGATTACAACATTTAGCGCTTTTTAGCTTAGAAAGGCAAGTGTGTTTGTAGGACATGACAGAGGTGTATAAATTTATGCATGGCGTAGAGAAAGCGCAAAACTGTCTCCCTCTCTCATAATACAGAATTCAGGGTCATCCAATGAAACTGAATGGTGGGAAATTCAGAACAGATAAAAGGAAGTACTTCTTTAACAGAGCATTGTTAAACTATGGAATTTGCTACTACAAGATAAAATTATGGCTGCCTACTTGGGTGGCTTAAAAAAGGGATTAGACAAATTCATGGAGGATGAGGCTATCAATGGGTATAGCCATGGGAGCTATATTCTACCTCCAGTATCTGGGACAGTATGCTTCTGACTAACAGTCACTGGGGAACAACAGAGGGAAAGGGCTACTGCGCTCATGTCCTGCTTGGGTGCTTCTAGATGGAGGGATCCTAGCAAAAGGCACTGTGCAGCAACTACATTTTTTTCCTTAACAAATTATCTGTGGTAAGGAAAAGGATGAAAGAAGTGGTGGGAAAACATCGGAGAGTTATGAGCAAAAGACAGTGACAACATCTGGTCCCCCTGTAAAATTCCATGAATGCGGCAGGGCAATGGCACAACAAAAGCCTTGTCTGAAAGCACCCTTTGTGGTGGGCTTCCCATAGGCATCAGGTTGGTCGCTGTGGAAACAGAATGCTGGCCTAGATAGGCTTTTGGTCTGATCCAGCAGGGCCACATCTACATGAGCCATTTACTCCAAGGCTGCTGTGATCTGAGGACCATTGCAACATATGATGCAGTCACCACTACCCAGCCAAATGGTGGTTTTCACAGGGAATATGTGGATTTCCACAGAGGCATTTTGCTGCGATTTTTTAGCTTGCTGAGCTGTCTGTCCCTAACTTGAACTGACTTCGCAGTTTGCGGTGGGTGTGGGGTAGGCGTGCTTAGTGATTGCGTCACTCTGTGACACCTTTTCACACCTCCCCATTCCTCCCTGTTCCTTTGCAGCTGTGCAGTAACAGAGGCACAAAGAGGGATCCATTTTGGAATGATGAGTAGGCACGTACCTCTCACGTGGGCACACCCTTTCACATGTGTGAACCATCGCGAGAGTGTGGGGCTGGAGGACTGCCGCTGTGATTGTGTTTGGCAGAAAGGTAAAACAGAAATTAATTTAAACAAACTCTTCTTCAGGCTGGATGTTAAGCAAATAATGGGAGGTGGGAGAAGAGAGAAAAGGCCGAGCATATTAGAGCCCCAAAGTCTACAATTTGTAAAAGAGGAATTTATTACAGCACTAAAGCTATTCTCAACAGAAGAACCAGTACATTCATTGATAGAATCAATTAAACCAGAAACAGCATGAGAATCAGCAAAGTAAGCCTGAAATCTTGAGAAGAATTGCTACTTGAGGGAAACAATCCCTAGTTGGGAGTCTCTATAAAGTGCTGTGTGTATTGGGTATATTTAACAGGTACATCTTTTGTAAGTGTCTGGTATTAAAGTTCTCTGTGGCAGCCACACAATGATGCAGTCTGACATAAACATACTTGTGAGGTTAGTGTCTGCAATGTGTCAGGGGGAAAAATACAGAAATTGCAAATCCACTGGTTGGCAAAGAAACAACACTCATCTGCTTGTTGTTATTCATGCAAGAATTCAAGCTGGCCCACCCACCCCTTTCCTGGTAGTTCTATCATCTCAACATTGGAAGTCCTAGTATGACAGTAGGTCAGTGACTCCTTTAGAAGATTATTGGAATGGTTTCTGAGCCTGAAAGAAATAACTGCCAATTATACAATCCTAAAACTCTACACATGGACAATGGGAAAAAGGGCCTTCAAACAGAACAGAAGCCAAGAAGTCCCATTTGATCACAGAGAAAACCCAGAGCCAAAATTCAAGAAGAGGGGACAACAGGAACTGTACTAGGTTAACAGTACCTTCCCAAGTGTTAGGCAAGTCTGCTAGCCACTGTGTGTGTGGTGGTGGTGGTGGGGAGTTAAAAGACTCTCCGACAGAGTTTGTAGCAATCGGACGTGATTTATGAAGCACAGCCTTCTAAGCCATGAAAGAAACAAAGCTAAGTAACAAAATTGTTTTTGGAGTACAACTTATTAGTTTGACATTTGCTTTTAAAAGAGTGGCTATTGTTCTTGAATCTACTTCAGACAGAAGGAAGTACTAAATGTGGGCTGCAGCAAGAGGGAAGCATTCCATCACAGAAGCTTCCTAATCCATAGACATTACATATGAAACATAGGCAGCTTCTGAGGTAGAACAAGGCAGCAATAAGAAAGCCCTTTGCCTTTAAAACAACACCTCACCAAAGGTTTGAAAAAGCCCATTCAACCAACACTATGAACTTCAAGCTTGCTTGGAACCTTTCCGCACAGTCAAAGCCCGTCCAACTAAATTGTTGTTGTCGTTCAGTTGTGTCCGACTCTTCGTGACTCCATGGACCATAGCATGCCAGGCCTTCCTGTCCTGCACTCTCTCCCGGACCGTGTTCAAGTCCATATTCATTGCAAACTAAATTGTAGCCTCAGCATAATTCTCCTGTGTGTTCCCTTTTAATCCCATCTTCACCTAGGAGATTGCACGTAATATAACCCTTCTTTAAAAGAAAAAGGGAATTTGGCTAAATGTGTGCCAGGAGAGAGGGGGCACACAGCCAGCAAAGAATGAGAAATAAAACCGGGGTGGGGGGAAGAAACATTGTGTTGCTCTCACCAGCCATATCACACAATATCTCATGACACCTGTGCAACTATATTTCACTGAGCAACCAAAATAGCAACAAATGAACTCTCTGGTGGCGAAAAACATACATTGCCCTATGTCAAAAAGTCTGTGTCCTAAGAGTGACTGTACAAATATTCCCAGCCACAGAAGCGTAACACTGAGGGAGACCTACAGAGATGCAAACTATGTACAATCCTTGAGAAGCAAATTAACTGCACAATAAACAAATTGTGAAAAAGCCCCCTAGAGTCTAAGTGCCAAACTACACTTGATATGTAAGCTCCTGCAACTGCAGCTTGACAGACCTTTTTTGCATGTGTTCCGAAAGTTGCATCCGACACAGGGAAGCAGCATGGGGTGGGGAAACTTAATCCTTTTCTTGCCTACTGTTTCTCCACTCCAAATTCTCCCCAGCAGTGCCTGAGCTCCAATGAGGCTTAAAATGCGTGTTTGGGTAAATTCACATTTTAAATACTGGGGGGGGGGGGGGCAAGCTGCTGGAGAGGGGCAAATTGGAGCTAGGAAACAGGAGGCAAGGAAAGGGTGAAGTGTTCCCTTCCCCGAACTGATTCTCTGCAATCAACTGAACCCTCGCCTCCGCCCACCCTGCCCCCAGTGACTTTTAACGTGCAAAAAGACCATCAAGCTACAGGTTGCTGTGTGTGTGTGTGTGTGTGTGTGTATAATGTGTAGTCTGGACCAAATGATACATCTTCCCTTCTTTTTGCTGCTGCTTAACAGAGGCAGAAAGAAAGGTAGAAGGTCCTTGAATGGTTCAATTGAGGCGTATCCCATACCAGCACCATTCTCTCCAAATACAGATTGCAGATGAGCAATCCAAACAAAGCTTATCTTGGGCTGCCATCTACTTCCCCTGCTGAAGCACTGTTTTTTTTAAAGCAGTGATGCCATCCAGCTTCTTTAAGGGGAACTAACAATTTGACCCTGAATGAATCACTGTTCTAAGGACACAACATAAAGTGGTCACACTTGCAGTATAATCTAGTACTGTCGAAAGTAGGAGCCATTATTACAGTTCTGTTCAGTGAACACAGCTTTATGGAACAAGACAACAGCAGGATTAAATACACTCATAAATCATGGGTGAGGTCTTATTGAAGTAGCAACACAGCATCTATTCACTCAACGACATCCTAATGATCGATGTTTTATGACTTTGGCTTTTAGAAGTATTTCTCGCATTGTTTTCTCATTGTACTCACCTGGTCTGTGCAAAATGATGAAGAATATCCCACAAGGTCTGGCTGGAGCAAAAGGTGTCTTGGAGCCTAGAACCATCATCCAACTGTAGCGCAATTCGTACCTAGGAGGTAGACCCCAGTGAATTAACCCAGAAGTATGTATGTCTCAAATAACTATTGGTAAAGCGGTATGCCAAGCATTGTTCAAGGGCACATCTGGCAAGTCAGCCATCCAGGGTCACATCTGGCAAACAGAATCCTGGCCCTCTGTCCTGGGTTTTGACTAATGCTTCAGACCAACAGACATCTGTATCTTTTAGCACTTATAAACAGTGACCCAAAAACAAACAACTGACAATATGGATCAAGTTTTAGTTCCATTATTGCCCCAGTAGAGACAAAGCTATAAACATTACCATTCTTAGAGCAGAGCTACATGTTTAACAGAATCATGGACTATGCCACTTCAAATTGCAGATGAGGGTCATATTTTTGAATGCTCCCCCATGTAGGAAACTAGCACATCAGAGACAATCAGCAAAAGAACCAAGTTATTCCACTGATAAATTATTTCACAGCAGCCAGCTAGGAAAACAGGAGCTTGATTACTTATTTGGGACACTTTCAATGGAGCAACCTTCTCACAAAAAGCGAACACAAATCCTGTTTCGTTTTGGGCTCTAGACCTGGTCTCAGATGTGTCATCTTATTTCTTTTGTGTGTTTCTAGCCTAGCCTTCTAGCTGTCTTGCCTGGGGTTAATCCTGGGAATCCTTCAATAGCAAGCTCAGGAGGTTTTGGCAGTGATAACTTTCAGACTTAGCCTCTAGAACACCTTATACTACCACACCTTTCTAAACAAATTCCATACCTTATCTCATCTTGACCTCATTTCTAAAGTCTGAGTTTAGGCCTTTTATATGCTCTACGCTACTATCCCATTCCTCAGATCCCTAGACTCAAACTCTAGGCCTGCTTATTTGTGTCCTAGAAATGGCTTAGCTCAAGGGAGGGGCTGTAGCTTAGTGGTGGAGGACATGCTTTGCATGAAGAAAGTCCCAGGTTCCATCTCCGGCAGGGTTTGGAAAAGGTAGGGTTAGGGGGAAAAATCCTGCTTGAAACTCTGGAGATCTGTTGCCAGTCAGTGTGGACAATACTGGGCTAATATCTGGCCTCACGTCACCAAAACTTTTAAGGCGCAATCCTGTAGATGTTTAAACAGAAAAAGGTCCTACAACTCCTAGCATTCCCCAGCCGGGAGTTGTAGGACATTTTCCTGTCTAAACATGCACAGGATTGCACCCTTAGAGTTCACAAAGGAGCCAGTTTGCTATAGCGGTTAGAGTGTTTGGCCCTGCTGCTTTTACAGCTTCAGAGTCTCCCTCGCTATTGGAAGCACTTCTTGAGGTCAATCAGTCATATCAACCCATACATATTAAGTACTTATAAATACTTATTATTAGTGAATAAATACACAGGGTCTTAAGAAGGAATGGAATAGGGAACTGGATTGTCCTATTTTGCCTAATCAATGGATCGCCTGCAGATACAGACACTTTAGCATCTGTAGCTGAAGAGTCTATGGATCTCAGGTTATGCCTTATTAAGCAAAAACTCTTGAGATGCCAAAATGTCTCTTTAATAAGGGTTTGTCTAAGTCGGCTAAGTTGTGGAAGTATACCACAGCCAATGCTTCTTTTAATCATATGTTCTGGCAATGCCCAATAGTTGTCTCTTTTGTGGGGGAGGTTATTATAGGGATAAACCTTGTATTGGAACACTCGTTAACATTTGCGGATGTACCTGTCCTCTTAAATTATCTATCTGCTTCCTGGAAGTTAACACATGGTTAGTGGAAATAGATTCTCCATGACCTTTTGACAGGTAAAAGGTTTATATTTAAACATTGGTAATAAATGCTCACCTCCTATAATGCAATGGATTGAAGACCGAACAGCCCCTTCAACATTTTAATGGGTAGTATATATATGCTACTTCTGAATGGATACTTATATGGATATTTAGTCTGATTTTGTTGAAGTTTATCTATCATTCTTAGAAAACCATATTCTCTCTCTCTCTCTCTCTCTCTCTCTCTCTCACACACACACACACACACACACACCATATGCATGCATTGAAACTGATATATTTAAATCTATGTAGCTACGTTTTTTCATAGAATCATAGAATACTAGGGTTGGAAGGGGCCTATAAGGCCACAGAGTCCAACCCCCTGCTCAGTGCAAAACTTTTCCTCTTGTTTTGTTGAATAGTTACAATAAAATAATTGATTATAAAAAAAAGTGTGCTCTGGACTGGGACTTGGGAGATCTGGCTTCTACTCCCTACTCAGCTATGAACCTCACTGGGTGACTTTGGGCCAGTAAGCATGGTGGCTTCTTTAAGCACATGCTGGCCACCATTTGCCTAATTACCTCCCCAGGCGCAACTTGTTGTGTCACCCAAACCCAAGTGGCATGTCTTGTGGGGGAGAAACAACTCTCAAATAACCCAACAACAGGCGATGGGTGGGTAACTAGGCAAATGGTGCCTGACAGACAACGTGGGTTAAATAAGCCACCGCAGCAAGGGTGGCTTGTTGCCATGGTAAACAAACCACCCTCACTGGGTTCAAGGCAAGCTGCACCAGCAAAGGTAATTATGCAAATCTTCTTGGCATGCATGTCGGGTGAAATAAGCCACCATGGTTATCTCTCCCTCCGTGAGCACACACCCTGTCAGTGTACCATCAAGGGTACAACCAATTCTTTGTCTAAGCCAGATTACAGCAGGCTCCTCACCACCCAGAAAAGCTCTGCTGGATGACACTGTGAAGATGCAATGGAGATGGAAAAGAAAACCTTATTTACCACCCTAAGCACCACAGGATAGGATCAGTAATGGGCTCAAAGCTGTGTTCGATTAGTTGCAGCACAAGTTTTCTTTCACCTGTGTTCTAGCCATCGTCCTAATTGCTGTATTGCTCTCAGCTCAGATGTATGCCAAGGCGCTGCCAAGGCTCTGTAAAGAGGGAGAGGGTGCTTAAGCGATGTGAAATAATGTCTCTCTCAGTAAACACGGAATACCTGCCTAATTGATCGTAGATGGACATGGGCACTAATTTCATTTTATTTTTAACGTTGCAGTAATTTGGATACACTGATGCTCTTGCAGCTGTTTTCACCCAAAAAAACATTCCATTATAGGGAACAATCACTCCCCCCCAAGTCAATATCACTTTCTTCCCCTAAGTTGGCAGTGTCCATGGATCTCAGGACACTACCAAATCCAGTCAGAAAGACTGAGTCAGTAGGACCTGCATGGGTGGTCAGATGACTCTGACAAACATTCAGAAATAACAAACAAGCAATTCCTGGTCTGCACATGTCGAATTAAATTTTTTTTTTTTATTTGCCTCCTGGCTTTTGATTCCAAGTCACTAGAGGGCTACATTTTCATGCTTTTAAAGAGCAACATCTCTGAGAAAACACTAATCAAATCTCCAGAACTGGCAACACTGCAAGAGCCATCTAGCTCATTCCACACATAGCCCTCACCACGGAAGTAATCCAAGAGTCTGGAGAAAGAGACAGACACAACAAAATCTTTCCAACATTTTAACAAGACTTTTTAAAGTCAATCCTAGACACCACAAAATCTGACATGCACCAGTGCTTTCACTGGCAGGATATGCTTACTGTCGCTTTTGCAAGATGGCCAAAAGATGTGACCTGTGGGGAGTCAAGAGCATGCCTGCAGGAAGCAAAGCATCTCATCAGCCACCAGTCACAGGGGCAAAAGTAGTCACCCCATCACAGACATGGCTTTCCCAATTTCTTCATTGCCCAAGAGCAGCCTTCAGATTATCCTTGGCCGCACAACAGTGCCGACAGCTGACATCACCAGGCTACAAGACTCTTGCCCAGAAATCCACTCTGCCAATTGCATCAGCGTTTTAGGCAACAGTTCAAAGCCAGGCATGTCACGAAAGTCATATTCAGGCAATTAAAACTTCACAGAAATCCCAAGCTGCATCTAAATATTAATCTTTTTATCCAGCAAACAGAGAGCCCATGCCAATTAGTTTTTAAGTTTACAAACATGTGAGTATGAGGGTGCTTAATGGTTGAATTGCTGTGTTTGTTCTTTATAACAGTGTACATCCCAAGACTACTGCAAACTCCACTTCCATTGCCTTTACATACATGCATTTCAAAAAACAGAAAGATTTAGGGACAAACTGTGGACACAAATTCAAGAATGATGACACTATTCCCTAAGATCTTAATATGTATGGTCTAGAAACTCTTACAGTCTGTCTCCCGCCAGAGTTATACATATTCCATGATTTCATCATTTAAGCACAGTCTGCATTATCTAAGCTATAATCTTATGCAAAGTTACACAAGCACTGTTCACCAATTTGAGGGACTAACTTATATACATAATATATACGTTGAGGACTAACATATACATACACAGACCCAGGATCATAGCCTTAGAGGAAGACATCTTAACATAACCAATGCCAAGAAATTATGTGGCCATTTAAAAAATTTTCTTATTCTGGCACTTACTACAAACAAAACTGAAAGAACAACATACCACATATTGCCAATGAACACAATTTTAAAGTTATTCCCTTTCTTTGAGGGGGTCTCATTTTCAAGTTAAGGTAGTTCAGTGAAGTTTATAATGTTCTATTTAAACCTTTTTTAAAAACCCAACAGACTTGGATAATCTGTTTAAAAGTTACACAGCAGTACAATATGTACCCAATACCAAGCAGCAGAAGTGCCAATCACAATACTCAAAACACAATTAAACTACAGTTGCATCTTACTCCATTCCCAAGAGATAATCTAAGTTATGTCCTTACTGTAAGTAGATACGGGTCTTTGGTTATATGCATCAATTTCCCCCCTTTAAGATAAAACCACTTCTCCAAGCTTGCTCATTCACAGGAGCTGTTCTCATGTAATGCTAAGTGGGTTAATTTCCCAGCAGGGCTTATATATTCATGCAAATTTGCGTAGCGCAACATACCAGCCGCCATTTTGAGTATGCAAGAGGCGGCAGCACACTCGTAGCTTGCTGTATCGTACAAACCCTGTGTCGTACAAACCCGGTGTCGTGAGTTGTTTGAGAGGGCAGACAACCCTCAAATAGCCCATAGCTTGTTTTAGGGTTATTTGAGGGTTACAGGGCTGATGAAAATCAATTATTTTAATTGATTTTTTAAATTTAAATTGGTTTTTTTTTTATTTAAATCAGATTTCAAAATTTGCTTAAACAATTAGTAAAAAAAGTGCCTAGGTCAAAGACATCATCATGAAAACTAACTATACCACTTCTAATTATATTCTATGAATATATTAACAGCAGTTTATGGAGATAGGAGATAGTCCTATTCTGCACTGCAGTGGTGTGTTCTGTGGTATACAACTGTGCATGCTCTCTTGCTCACTCTCGCTCTCTCAAGGCCTTGCCTCTCTCTAAGTGCAACGACACAGAAGGTCAATGAACAGAGAATTTGGGGAGATGGTGTAGATCTGAACAAGGAGGAAGAGTCTGGATATAAATGCAGTGGATACAGGAGGGGAATAAAAAGTGAAACCAAAAGTGAACAGAACATATTCATGCAATCCTGACTTCTGAAGAAACTTCTGCTGCATGTATACTCCACAAAAATCCATGTGTGTGTTTTGTTAATGTTGTTTGTTGAAGAAGAAAACTAACCAGAAGAATAAACAATATTATTAGTGCAGTTTAAATGCCGCTTTGATGGTAGCGATTCTGGCTCATCATGACAAACATAGCATGATTAATTGAACATTTGGAGCTGGTTCATCTTTTGAATGACTTCACAAGTTCATTCTGCTTTAGTACTAAAACGCCTAAATTATCTTCCCATTTTTTGATGAAAAGTAATCTGAAAACAATTCAGAATAATTGCTTAGTGTGTTGTTGTTGTTGTTCAGTTGTTCAGTCGTGTCCGACTCTTCGTGACCCCATGGATCATAGCACGTCAGGCCTTCCTGTCCAGCGCTCTCTCCCGGAGTGTGCTCAAGTCCATATTCATTGCATTGGTGATGCTATCTAGCCATCTCATCCTCTGCCGTCCCCTTCTCCTTTTGCCTTCAATCTTTGCCAGCATCAGGGTCTTTTCCAGGGAGTTTTCTCTTTGCGTTAGGTGACCAAAATATTTGAGCTTCAGCTTCAGTATCTGTCCTTCCAATGAGCACTCAGGGTTGATTTCCTTTAGGACTGATTGATTTGACCTCCTTGCAGTCCAGGGGACTCGTAAGAGTCTTCTCCAGCACCACAGTTTGAAAGCATCGATTCTTCGGCGCTCAGCCTTCCTTAGAGTCCAGCTCTCACAGCCATACGTTGCTACTGGGAAAACCATAGCTTTGATTATACGAACCTTTGTCGGCAAGGTGATGTCTCTGCTTCTTACTATGCTGTCTAGGTTTGCCACAGCTTTCCTCCCAAGGAGCACGCGTCTTTTAATTTCATGGCTACAGTCACTGTCTGCGGTGATCTTGGAGCCCAAGAAAGTAAAATCTGTCACTGCTTCCATTTCTTCCCCTTCTAGATGCTAGGAAGTGATGGGGCCAGATGCCATGATCTTAGTTTTTGTAATGTTGAGTTTCAAACCAGCTTTTGCACTCTCCACTTTCACCCTCAACAAGAGGCTCTTGAGATCCTCTTCACTTTCTGCCATTAGGGTGGTATTGTCTGCGTATCGGAGGTTGTTGATAATTCTCCCAGCAATCTTAATTCCGACCTGTGATTCATCCAACCCGGCTTTTCTCATGATGTACTCTGCATATAAGTTAAATAAGCAGGGCGACAATATACAGCCTTGTCGTACTCCTTTCCCAATTTTGAACCACTCGGTTGTTCCATGTCCGGTTCTTACTGTTGCTTCTTGACCCTCGTACAGGTTTCTCAGGAGACAGGTAAGGTGGTCTGGTACTCCCATCACTTTAAGAATTTGCCACAGTTTGTTGTGATCCACAACAAAGGCTTTAGCGTAGTCAATGAAGCAGAAATAGACGTTTTTCTGGAATTCTCTTGCTTTCTCCATTATCCAGCGAATGTTGGCGATTTCATCTCTAGTTCCTCTGCCTCTTCAAACCCCAGCTTGTACTTCCGGTAGTTCTCGGTTCGCATACTGCTGAAGCCTAGCTTGTAGGATTCTGAGCATAACCTTGCTGGCATGTGAAATTGCTTAGTGTGTACCTACCTTCTAATGAAACCTATATCTCTGAATATGTATTAAGGTTATATTAAACAATAATGTAAAAATGATGATTAAATAGAATCTTCCTCACTAGTGATTTAAATCATTAAAATGGAGTCCTTCAGAGAAGCAATTCAAATCATGATTTAAATCAAATCAACCCTGGAGGGTTGTCTACCCACTTAAACAACCCACAACGCCAGGTTTGCATGCCAACATGACAGCCCCATGGCTAAATTAAGCCATAGTGGGCTGTCATGTTCTGTGAACTGGGTCATTACAACCTTTTCAGCTTTGCCACCTCAGGAGCACAAAAATGAAGACAACAATCCACCCTGGAATACTTCAGGATTAGTGAAACCTCTCAATTACACCTTATCAAGAAGTTAAATTCTATCACCTCTGGCCTGAAATGGCTTTTATGCCGCTACAGGTGTTAATGAGCTTACCAAAGCCCGGATGTTTATGTTCTCTGCAACACTGCTTTGTGAATGGTCACTGTGCTTATTTGACATACATTTAAGCTTTAATGTAAGTGTCACCATTTCCCTTTGACCTCACTACTTACAATTTCAAACACAACTTAGAGCAATACTTCATACATCTAATGAATTTGATTCTAGTCCACAAACACTTATGCCATAATAATGTGTTAGTATTTAAAGTGCCACGGAACTCTTTGTTGTTTTCACATTGGAAGGTGTCCATCAAAACATTATAGTGAGGAAGATGGGTTCTGATAGAGTTGCAAACAGAGTATTCGAAGTATAATAATCTGTATTAACAACTTAACAAGTAGCCGGGACTCTTCCAACTCCCCCAAGGGTGATTTGTCCTTAGATGTCCCTGGAGATGTCAGTTACAGTTCAAGAAACTCTCTCTTTTCAATTTGCAATTAATTGAATTAGGCATTGTTGATCCTTATTATTAAATCAACTGATAACTACTTTGCTAAAATCAAGATTAGTTATATATTATAATCTTTCCCCCTTTTATTTAATTGGCAGTTAACAATTTTAACACTACAACAGATAAAACTGAATGCAGCTAATTTTTGTTCAAGGATTGCTAACTAGTATTAAGAGCAAAATTGTTAAATGAATTAAACTTCATCCTTTCTTAATTATTTAGAATTAAGTGAACTATATTGTTGATTAATTGATAGCCAAGTCAATAACCACATTTGATTATATCTGGGTTTGTACATCATATGAATGTTAAATATCATTTCCATTTTAGGTGGTTTTCCCCACAAACACCTCACCCATAAACGTAGCTGTGGGTTCAGTGATTTAGGGTGCAATCCTATGCTGGCTGGGGCATGGTGGGAATTGTAGGACTTTTTTCTGTCTAAACATACAAAGGATTGAACCTTTAAGGTCAAATTTCTACTTAAATTCAAGAACAGATTATTGGTGGCTATTAGATCATAGAATCATAGAATAGTAGGGTTGGAAGGGGTCTATAAGACCATCGAGTCCAACCCCATTTAAAGCATATATAGATAAACCAATAAGAGTGTCAATTTATTTTTGTATTTAAATACTTATTTTATATTGAACTATACAAACATTAACACCAATCTATCTTCCCTACCTAGTTCAATTCATCCAATTCTAAAAAAGTATATTAATCCCATTTTTACATTGCTTTTATTTATTGTGTTTCTGTGGGGATTTTTTTTTTTTAAATTACACCACGTCATAGACTCATAGAGCTGGAAGGGACCTCAAGGGTCATCTAGCACAATCTCATGCTGATGCAGAAAATCCACTACTACAGTATCCCTGATTGGTGGCCATCCAACCTCTGCCTAAAAGCTTCTAACAAAGGAGAGTCCACCATGAGGCAGCACTGTTGAATAACTTATACCATCTGGAACTTCTTCATAATGTTTGGTCTAAATCCTTTTTACTGTAATCAATGAACCCATTGATTCAGGTCCTACTCTCTGGAGAAACAGAAAGCAAATGCATTCCATCATCTATGTGACAGCCCTTCAAATATTGGAAGATGGCAATCACATCACATCTTGATCATCTGTTCTTCAGGCTGAATATATCCAACTCCTTCAACTTTCCTCATAGGCCTTGTTCTCCAGGCCCCTCACCATCTTTTTTTGCCCACCTCTGGATACATCAATATTTCTCAATATTCCTCTGAACCACAGTGCCCAGAACTAGACACAGTTCGAACCTGGGGATCTCTGAAAATCAGGTGGAGGCACAGTCCATGAGCAGGATTTCTCCTTCAGTCCCCCACACCACAGTCCACCCAATTCAGCATGGTCCCCCAATCCTTGGTAGAGCATTTTTAAGGGGCTGGGCTGCTTTGGAGAAGATGGGGCAGAATCAGCTTCTACCAGCCCAGTTACTTTTGCTTAACTATGGATTCCACCCACTATTTATCTTTCTTAGAATTGCTGAAAAAAATCCAGAAAATATAACTGGAACATAAGAAAATCCATTTGATGCAGAAACATCCACAGAAAAATTGGATGTAAAAGATACTTCTCTACAGACAATTACTCAACAATTTAGGAAGCAAAATATACACGCACACACCAATATTTACCAAGTATTAAATAACTGAATGACATCAGCTACAGTTCCTAGATAATAGCAATAGGTTAAGATTACACCTATCCTGCAAGAGATGCAAGACCCCCAAAGACCACATGATTTCATATGTTATGGAGCTACCCACTGTTAATATCCTTTTGGCAGGGAATCAGTCACAGAACTATGTGACTCACTTGCCAGAAAATCTCCTCTGCTACAGCTGATTTAGGCAACTTTCCAGCAATCTGGTCAATACCCAAGTGCCATAATTGGCTTCTCCCTCAAGTACTGTTGATAGCAAAGCACCTAGAATTGATGGCATGGACATCCAACATTCTCCCACATCCAATCAAATGGTAGGATGGCATATTTCACCTAGCCCTACATGAGAGGGTAAAGTACCAGAAGCACAGACTTTTAAAAATAATAAACTGGAGATAACATCTTGAAGCATATGAGAATGTTGCCTTAAAGGACTGAAGTCCTCCCACTGTCATGCTATCCCCCCCCCACACACACACACTTTCTTTTTGTTTTCCCCTCCATTCCATGTAATATTATAAATGTCTTGATGGAAGCAGGAGAAGGGGGTATATTGAGAAGGAGGGGGGATTGCAGTGGAGGGGGGATTGTATCCTGAAGAGATTAAAGGACTTCTTTATACTGCTTTTCAGGAGCCATAAAAGCTTAACAGTTCAATTAAAAATATATACCTATCCATAAGAAAGGATAAGGGTCCTGCTAAGGGGGAATCATATCATCACCTTCTCTCTAACAAGAACCTACAAAGGTCTCGAACAGAATATGAGTTATTCATATCTTAAAGTGAAAATAACATACTGTGGTTTCAATTCCTGCTCTATTACGAGAGATTGGCACCATCTCCAATTTGGCATTGTTGGGTAAGTTGGCAAACCTCCATTGCAGAGAAAGATCCAGCACAGTCCTCTGAAACCTGCAATACAAACAAGCTCAAAAGTGACCTTTTGCCCTGCGACAACATCAGACAATTTATCAATGCATTATTTCAGGCACAAAAGAGATTCTGTCAATAATGAGTGTAGAATGCCAACCTGTTATTTTGGGAAGCAAAATATTAGAATGAAAGTTTTGCATGGGTAACGATCACAGGTTCAGTCTCTGCTATCTCCAGTTAAAGATCTCTGGTAACGAAGCTGGGAAAGACCTCTGTCTGAACTCTCATACAGCTGCTGTCAGTCACAGTGGGGCTCATCACATGGAGCGTTTATCCTGCTATTGAAATGGCTCTCTCTCGGAAGTTTGCGGGCTCTTTACATGATGCAGTTACCGTCTGAGGCACCTCCCACAATTTCCCCCAGCCTATCTCGTGATTTCCCCAAACACAGAAAATGTGGTATTTTTTCCAGGCCACGGAACAGGAGCGCCATGACCTCCCCATGACATTCTCCAACAACGGAAAAAACTGCTGTGTCTGCTTGCTGTGGGCATTTGTTTTCAGTTATTGGGGGATGCGGCCAGGATGACGAAGGCATTGAGGATGGGAGTGGGAAGGAGACCCGAGCAGATCTGACAGGCGCAAGGGCAAGAATCGCATGCTGACTGCAACTCCTGCTTCCACATTTCTCAGTTGGAGGAGAACAGGGTAAAATGCCTCCCTGAAATGAAGGGAGACACATCTGATCCCCCACCCCACCAAGCTCAGAAGCAACGTCCTCTGTAGTTTCAGACCACCCTATTAAGTTCAGCGGGGCTTACTCCTAAGTAAGTGTGCCGAGGGTTGCAGACTTACAGCACAATCTTACATTTTATGTCTACTCAGAAGTAAGTTAGAGGTTTCCTGGGGGCTGTGAGAAAACAGTACAGCAGAAGTCAAGCTACGAAAACAAGACTCCCCCTCCCCCCTCCTTTGCACACATGCCAGGGAGGGAGGGAGGGAAGACACTCCCTCAGTTCAAACCACGCGTCTGCCATGTAAAGAAGCCCTTCCTAATCCTGCAAAGAAACTAAAAGCAGGAAGCTCCGGGAAGGATGTGGGTTTTTGCGGGTTTTTTACATAATGTAGAGACATCCAATATCGGACTAGATCAGCCTTTTCCAACCTGGCGTCCTCCAGCTGTTTTGACTGCCTTATGGCCACAGCTGGCTATTCCCAATGGTCAGGAATGCTGACAGTTGTCATCCAAAACATCCGGAAGGGACCAGGTTGGAGAAGGCTGGGCTAGATGGATCAATGATCTGATTCAGGAAAAGGGAGCTTCAAGGAGAAGGCCCACATCTCAGTGGTAGAGCACATATATTGCTTCAAACAGTGTCAATTAAATTAAGAATAAAAAGCTGCTTATGGAAATCACAGGCTTTAAGTGAGGCAATGAATCTCCCCAACATTTGCCTATTTAAAATATGGATACTTTATCCTTCCCAAGGTTCAACAGTGACCATCCTTCCCTTTTCTGGCAAGCATCCTTCCCTTTCTGGCAAGCATCTCTGACTTCATTCTGCATTTCAAAAACACTCAGACCTCCAAAGCACAGTGTAAAGCCACAGATCAACAGCGCCTGTCCCCTGAAACTATAAAGTATGAACCTTTGTTCCTGCCCAAAGATCAATCTTCATGACATGCCCAACTCAGGATCAGAGCCATCAAAGGAGAGTAACTCTGGACTGTCACCGTGGGCTCCATATCAGAAGTTTCTCCCTAAATTAACTAATGACAAAAAAAACAGCAGAAGCTGTAAGCGGTAAACAAATAAACAAAGCAGTACAACTCACTTCAAATCATATTCACTGGGGCTGTAATTCTGCTTCTTACAAACTTCTTCCAGAACCTGATGAGAAAATATGTTGTTGTTGTTAAAGCAAGTTAATTTGGAATGAAGAGTTGTTTCTCATTCTGAAGGATGTTCTCAAGACACTTAGGGAGCAATCCTATCCAGATTGGCGGCCACCTCCAAACTCAGAGGCGACTGCCTATCCAAAGCAGGGCAGGAGAAGCACGGAGGGGATTGTTCCCTCCGCGCTTCTCCTGCCCTGCATTTTAGGCTAGACAGATGATTGTGGCTGTCTAGCTGCAGGAGGATGAAGCGGGGGAGGAGGCTGCACTGGATGTGTCGTACAGGCATTTCCGCCCTCCCCTCCCCGGAACAGCCCCAGCCACACCCCTTTTCGGCCGCTCCGCACTCCTCTTGCGAGCGCAGAGGAAAGGGCTGTCCTGTGCTGCCTTGGAGGCAGCACGGAAGTGGGGGGAGGTCGGTTCTCCAGGAACCGACCTCGTAGCATGGGCTCTGAGGTCAGTTCCAGGATAACACAATATCCTATGGCCATCTAACCACTGTCTAGCGGCCACAAGATTGCTCCCTCCATGCAGGGAAGTTATTCCTTTACTTTAGCCACCGTAACAAACTTTATTTTCTCCCCTTTCAGCTTATGCTTACAGATGAAATGGGGCTTCTAACCTGCATTAACAATTGGAACTACATAGGGAAGGGCAGGGAGGGGAAGATTTTTTTCAGATAATTTAGACCATCAGTCTGAGAATTAGTAGAGTGAAATTACATTTATTCTGTGGTCACACTACAACCTATCTCTGGATGTTAACGTAATACACTTTGCTAGAGAGTGGAAAGATCCCCCAGAGTTATATTAGCCCTGGAACAAAGTGTCCATATTCAATCATAAGTGTTGCAAAGGCCAAATTAACTACGTTCAATTCTTTTTTTAGGTACCCCATTGTCCTCAACAGACTTGTATAGCGGATAACTATTTAAATGATTAAGGGTGCAATCCTATGCACATTTAGACAGAAAAAAGGCCTACAACTCCCAGCATGCCCCAAGCAACCATGCTGGCAGGGAGATGCTGGGAAATGTAAGACTTTTTTCTGTCTAAACCTGCATAGGATTGCACCTTAAGTACATTAACCTTGTAGATCAGATACAAAAGACCCAGTGAGGAAGTGTGATGCAATAAGACGGTCTAACTCATAGAAAGGTATAAATTATGTTAAACGAAAGAACTTTCAATAGTTTTTAAACTCACTTTCACACTTGCCTATATCAGGAGACATTTAGGGGTGTAGCTGTCGAATGTTACCTGGGGAATGCTCGAAGTTGTAGGACTTTTTTCTGTCTAAAAATGCATAGGATTGCACCCTTATTTTCTTTCTCCCTGTGTCTAGTGCAGGGGTAGGCAGAAAGACCAGGATCTACTGGTAGGCCTCTGGGTGATTTGCAGTAAGGGTTTCTGATTCCCAGCTGCTTAACAACAGCAACCACAAAAAAGCTCCCTTCTCCTCCTCCTAAATTAGGCTGCTGAAATGAAGAAAGCTTGGAGGGAAAACCAGTAGATTTTTGTGTGAAAGGACTAAAGAACTCAGATACTGAAAGCAAAGCCTTGATCTGAGCCATGCCCTCAGAGATACCCAGTTCTTTAATTCTACTCAGTGTATGTCTGCCCTGTGCTACTATTTTGCACCTGACTCCAGTTGGTGGGCTTTGACATTTTGACAGAAAACAACGGAAATCCTGGAAGCCTCAAGTCAGCCCACCCCTGGTCTAGTGGGGCCAACAGGATATCCACCCTCCTCTCCATCCCGTGGACAGGAACTACTTTTCTCAGTGTAACCCCATTCAGACTGCAGTCCTAAACACAACCGCTAGCAAGTAAGCCCCACTGAATACAGGAGAACTTTACTTCTAAGTAAACATGCATAGGGCTACGCTGTCAAATGCCATTTCTTTTCCTTTTCAGGGAGGAAGAGAATATCTCTAATCTACCACCATGAAAAGTCACTATTCTTCCATTAAAGCACACTTTCCTGTCTGACACCGGGGGGAGGGGGGGAACGGGACACTATTATCAGTGGGTCATGTATCCCCTGACCCCGACCCCAAAACGAAACCGTTTTGCCCCCCATAAGGGCCCGAGAGTAAACGCGGGCAATTATGCGTCCTCTGATCCAATCAGAACGAGTCTATTGCCCCCCTTTCCTGCCACAAAGCCAATCAGGGTGGATTTATCCGCAAGGCTTCCCTGCTGCTGGGCCAGACCCACCTGGAGCAGCACGGTGCTTGGGCCTACTCGCACCGTCACTCGCCTCCCGTTCGGGGCCAGCACCGAGACAGCGGAAGCCCCCCCACCGCCGGCCACCGCCATCTTCCCTCTCCTCTCCTCCTCCTCCTCCTCCTCCCAACACAGGCCTTCTAACGCCACAGCCGCCGCCCCCCTTTCGTAACGAGCTTCTTCGAGAGCTGAGCCGAATGGCCACGGCAAGGGGGCGCGGCCACAACTCAGGCCGCCCCGCCTCACGCTTTCTCCCGGCTCCTCGCCTTGTGGCGTACGCAAAGCCGGGCCGGGTGTTGGCAGAAGAAAGCTTTTCGCACACGTAGTGGAAAGCGGCTCTTTGCCTTCCCCGCTTCTTTCTCGGTATCATACATCCAAACGGGCAACCCCGAAATGTTAAAACCTTTTCCCACACAACTTTCTGTCTTAAACATATTTCGTGACGTGCACATGCTCGAAGCCGCCCTAACATTGCCTCACTGTGCGTGTGTGACAGGATTCCTGTCCCGTTTTTCCCAACACCACATGTCTTAGGCCTTGGGAAACCTGCCCCTGTTGAACTTCTGTCTGATATACAAGAGCGGAAAGCGCAGGATCCGTGCGGGGAGGGGAAGAGAAGCGACCTGTATTCTGTAATTAGCTTGCCATTACCAGAGGACTGATGGATAGAATTGGACTTGGGATCCAGGGGTCGTGAACTGAAGCCTCATCCAGAAAATAACTCCAATGGCCTTGGACAAAGCACTCTCTTTCTCAGCCTCAGTTCCCCTTCTGTGACATGTAAGGAGTAAAGATTGTAAAGCATATTTAAAATAAAAGTGCTTTAAAATGCTTAATATACAAGACACACATATAGGAGATCTCCTCTTCTTTCCACATCTTCCTATCAGGAGTCTTCTTCATAAACTAACCCTTATTCCCTTTTCATTTCTTAGACCATATCTCTTTCTCCCTCACAGTCTGCTTTCGTGCTCAAGACGAGTTCACACAATAAATTTCCTACATGGAAATTCCATGTAGAATCCACAATAGAGAACTTCCGCCTGGCAGAACGTGGGTCCTTGCAGGACCAGGCCCCCAGGTACCGAGCCAGCTGTGCTGCTCCACCTGCCCCTTCCTGGAGGGGCTACATAAGCTGACTGGCTGAGATGGCTGGGGAGAGCCAGGGCTTGCAGGAGAAACTGCCACCATGGGGGAAGAGGTGTGTTTGTTGCTGCTGCTCCTGCTCCTGCTCCTGCTCCTGCTCCTGCTCCTGCTCCTGCTCCTGCTCCTGCTCCTGCTCCTGCTCCTGCTCCTGCTCCTGCTGCACCACCACCACTACCACTGTGGACTCCTGCCTGGCAGTATTTTTAAAGGGGATTTTTTATTGTTGTTGTTCTTTAATTTCTGGGGGATTCTGTTGTGTTTTTAGGGATGGGTAGCCTGCCTGATAGGTGGGAGCAAGGGGGCATGTGTCCACCTGATGGAGGCAGTGGGGGGAGTGTTGGGGGCCAGAACATACTGAGGCTGGGCAGCAGGCACTGGTGGAGTGCTAGGGGCAGGCCATGCCAGGTAAGGGGAACAAAGGGGAGATGTGTAATATCTGTCCACTGTTCTGGGCCTGTCCGGAGCCAAAGGATGGCTGGGGGAGGCGTGACTCCATCTTTGGGCCTTCATTTGCTGCTCTGCAATGCCAGGTCTGTTACCCAGAAAACATCCCTCATCCATGACATGATCCTGGATGAGGGTGCAGACCTGGCATGTATTATGGAGACCTGGCTGGCTGAGGCCGCTGCTCCAACTCTGGCGGCCAGGTGTCCAGCTGGATTTTTGTATGCACAGCAGCCGAGGGCTGGGGATCGGGGAGGGGGAGTGGCTGTTACCTACCGAGAGTCCTTGGTCTTCACCAGACCCCCTCTCTGGGAGACCAAGGTTGCTGAATGCATGTACTGGAGGTTGGGCCCAAACAGCAGTCTGGGGATTCTGCTCGTGTACCGTCCACCCCGCTGCACGACTGACTCCCTGGCCGAGGTGCTTGAGGTGGTCTCTGATGTGCGTGTACAGTTCCCTAACGTATTGGTGTTGGGGGACTTCAACGTACATTCAGAGGCTATCCTCACAGGAGCACCACGGGACTTCATGGAGACCATGGCTTCCTGGGAGCTGCACCATATTCTGACTGGGCCCACCCATGTAGCTGGTCATGCACTAGACCTTGTGTTTGTTTCTGGAGAAGGAGTGATCTGGAAGTCGGGGGTATATCCACCACCCCCTTGTCATGGTCAGATCACTATATGGTGACGTTAGACTTCTGGGTTCCACAACCCCTCAGCAGGGGTGGAGGACCCATTAAAGTGGTCCACCCCAGGCGTCTTATGGATCCGAATGGATTCATGAACATGCTTGGGGATTCTCTGGAGCATGCCAACGGCCACTCGGTCGAGACCCTGGTGGGTGGCTGGAATGCCACAATCACTGGGGCATTAGATCGGGTGGCTCTGAAATGCCCTCTCCCCCTGAACAGGGCTCAGACTGCACCATGGTTCAAACTGCAGTTACGAGCTCTGAAACAGGAGGTGAGACAGCTAGAGCGCCGGTGGTGGAAGTCTCGCTCCAAAGACGATCAGACATGGGCTAGAGCTGTATCTTCAGCCTATCACGTGGTGGTGAAGGCAGCAAAGAAGGAATGTTATGCTGCCTCTATTGTGTCTGTAGAGTGCTGTCCCAGGAGGCTGTTCCAAGTGGTTCGGAGCCTGGTCGGTCCTGTGGCTCCGGAACCACTGGAGCGTTCTAAGGCCTCCTGTGAGGCCTTGGCAAGGCACTTCGCAGATAAAATTGATCAGATTAGGTGTGTTACTCTGCACACTGTGGATATAGTTAGTGAGCAAGAGGCGGCCTGTGGCAAACCGGTTTTGTGGGATCGGTTCCAGCTTCTTCCTCCTGATGAAGTGGACAAGGTCCTTTCATCGGTACGGCCGACCACCTGCTTACTTGATCCTTGCCCATCTTGGCTCATTATGGGCTGCAGAGAGAGACTGGGTGAGGGGATCAAGGCGGTGGTGAATGCCTCCCTTGAGGAGGGAGTGATGCCATCAGCCCTCAAGGAGGCAGTGATAAGACCGCTCTTAAAGAAGCCCTCCTTGGATCCCCAAGTTCTGAACAACTTTTGCCCAGTCTCAAATCTGCCATTTTGGGGCAAGGTGATTGAGCGGGTGGTGGCGATACAGTTGAAGGCACACTTGGAAGAAACTGATTATCTAGACCCATTTCAGTCAGGCTTCAGGCCTGGGCATGGGACAGAAGCAGCCTTGGTCACCTTGGTAGATGATATGAGGAGGGCTCTGGATAGGGGTGAATGCTCCTTCCTTGTTCTCCTCGACCTCTCAGCGGCTTTTGATACCATTGACCATGGTATCCTCCTGGACCGCCTGGAGGGGTTGGGCATTGGAGACACTGTATTGTGGTGGTTCCGGTCCTTCCTGTCCGGCAGGTACCAGAGGGTAGTAGTGGGAGAGGAGGTTTCGGACCCGTGGCCACTCACTTGTGGGGTGCCACAGGGTTCCATCCTCTCCCTGATGCTATTTAACATCTATGTGAAGCCGCTGGGGGCTATCATCAGGAGGCTTGGGATGCGGTGTCATCAATATGCGGATGACACGCAGCTCTACCTCTCATTCAAATCTCCATCAAGGTTGGCCGTAGAATCCCTGTCCAAATGTCTGGAGACAGCGAGTGGCTGGATGGGGAGGAATAAGCTGAAGCTGAACCCTGACAAGACCGAGGTACTTTTGGTGGGAGACAAGAGGAGGCTGGGGGATGTTGACCTGGTGTTGAATGGGGTACGGCTACCCTTGAGAGACCAGGTCCGCAGCCTGGGGGTCATTTTGGACTCCCAGCTGTCCATGGAGGCTCAGGTGTCAGCTGTGAGCTGGATAGCACTGTATCAACTCCATCTGATATGGCAGCTGCGCCCCTTCCTTCCTGACCATCTGCTCCCATCGGTAGTACATGCCCTGGTCTGCTCTTGTTTAGACTACTGTAATGCGCTCTACGTGGGGTTACCCTTGAAGACGGTTTGGAAGCTGCAGCTGGTACAGAATGCAGCAGCTTGCCTGATTAAAGGCAGCCATCGGCGAGATCACATCACTCCAGTGCTGAAGGAGCTGCACTGGTTACCAGTTGTTTTCCAGGCCAAATTCAAGGTGTTGGGTTTGACCTTTAAAACCCTATATGGTTCTGTCCCAGCCTATCTTAAGGAGTGCCTCCAGCAGCACCAGACAGGCCACTTAACAAGATCAGCCTCGGATGGCCTTCTTTCTGTCCCATCAGCCAGGACAGCTAGACTGGTGGGGACGAGGGAGAGGGCCTTTTCTGTGGTGGCCCCCACTCTGTGGAACTCCCTCCCTAGGGAACTCCGCCATGCCCCCTCTTTAATGAGCTTCTGCTGTGCATTAAAAACATGGTTGTTCAGGCAGGCATTTGGGGGGGGGGTTAGGGTATTTTAGAAAATGTTTTTATTGTAGAATTTTATTGTTTTAAACTGTTTTATTATATACTTTGTACATCACCCAGAGTGGCTGGGTGACTAATAACTTTAATACATAAATAGGGCAATAAAAATTTCACAAATAACAAGCTTTCAGGTTCTCCAGAATACATACAGCTGACATGTATACCCCCATGCATGATGCATGCATGTCTATTTTGCCTTTTATGCACACACAGGAAAATGCCCTGGACACATGTACATTTATCACATGTATTGCTGTATGCATGGAGTATATGCAATTTCTGACAAGAAATATCGGATAAGGAAATTTGTTATATGCAAAGGGTCCTCAGAGTTCACCATCATCCAGCTTCTTCCCTACTTCTTTGTCATGACAATGCTCCCACAACTACAAAAGCTACAGACCCCAAGTATCAACAAATAGCTTTGGGATTTGAGCTAGCGGTGACTGACAAAGAAAGAGATCTTGGGGTTATGGTAGATAGCTCAATGAAAATGCTAACTCAGTGTGCAGCCCCTGTTAAAAAAGGCAAATTCCATAATTAGGAAAGGAATAAAAAATAAAACTGCTATTATCATACTGCCCTTATACAAACCTGTGGTGCATCCACACTTAGAATACTGTGTACAGTTCTGGTCACCGCACCTAAAAAAGGGTATTTTGGAATTGGAACAAGTATAGAAAAGGGCAGCCAAGGGGCTGGAACAACTCCCTTGTGAGGAAAGTTTATAACATCTGGGAGTGTTTAGCTTAGAAAAAAGGTGAGTAAGGGAAGACAGACTAGAGGTGTACAAAATTATGCATGAAGTACATAAAGTGGATAGGAAGACATTTTTCTCCCTCTCCTAATACTAGAACCCAGGGTCATCCCATGAAGCTAATTGGTGGGAGATTCAGGACAGATAAAAGGAATTACTACTTCACCCAGCACATAATTAATCTATGTGAATTCACTACTACAATATGTAGTCATGGCCACCAATTTGGATGGCTTTAAAAGTGGGATTAGACAAATTAATGGAGGATAAGGCTATCAATCACTACTAGATGGCCATATGCTACGTCCAGAATCAGAGGCATTATGCCTATGTACACCAGTTGCTGGGGAACATGAGAGGGAGGGCGCTATTGCACTCATGTCCTACTTGTGGGTTTCCCACTGGCGAAACCCACAGGTTTGTGGGTATAAACAGAATGCTAGACGAGATGGACCCTTGGTCTGATCCTGCCTAGCTTTCCTTTTGTTCTTATGACTTCTGTGATTAATAAGAATATTCAGCAAGCAAAGACACTTCACACCACAGTGATAGCCATTTTGATAAACAACAGGTTTTCATTACTGCCAGTGTTATTCCACCTGTAGAACTGACTCATGTAACTGTGATATAATTATTACAACAGTAAGGGAGCAATCTTATGACCACTAGACACTGTCTACAGGGTACCTCCCTGGGTAATTAGTTCCACTGTTGTATTGCTCTAACCGTTAGGACGTTTCTCCTGATGTTCAGCTTGAATATATTCATTTCTGGGAACCAACCGCAGAGCCCACACTCCGAGGTCGGTTCCCGGAAAATTGACCTCCCCCCTCATCCACGCAGCCTCCGAGGCAGCGTGGAGAAGCCCCGTCCTCTGCACTTGGAAGAGGAGCGAGAAGCGACTGAAAAGGGGCGTTCCAGGACAGGGAGAGCGGAACTGCACATACGACACATCCAATGTGTTGTACCGCACCTTCCTCTTCTGGTCGGCCTCCCCGCCGCTAGACAGCTGAAAACGGCTGTCTAGCAAAAAATAGCAAGGCAGAAGAGCTGTGGAGGGAACAATCACCTCCATGCCTCCTGCCTTGCTTTGGATAGGCGGTCGCCTCCGAGTTCAGAGGCAGCCACCTACCTTGATAGGATTGCACCCTTAAACTACAAAAGTGGAAAATAACTATTCTGTATTTACATGACCAACAGGGATAAAATATAGTACCAGCACTATTTTTCTGGTTATTTTCTTTGCCTTCCCTTCTCCCTACTTCTGCTTATTTCTGTACAATTAATTCAACCTGTCTCCAACAGTTCTACTAGATTGCTCCTTGCCTCCTTGTCCCTCATCAACCTTCAGCAGAAACCCAAGCCATTAAGAAAGGTGCTCATCCTCCCCCACTGGCCTATCATACAGTATAATGAAGATTTCATAGAATCATAGAATAGTAGGGTTGGAAGTAAGACCATCAAGTCCAACCCCCTGCTCAATGCAGGAATCCAAGTTAAAGCATCCCTGACAGATGGCTGTCCAGCTTCATCTTGAATGCTTCTAGTGTGAGTGAGACCACCACCTCTCCCTGGGTAATTAGTTCCACTGTCGTATTGCTCTAACAGGACGTTTCTCCAGATGTTCAGCTGGAATCTGGCTTCCTGTAACTTGAGCCCATTATTCCATATCCTGCACTCTGGGATGATCGAGAAGAGATCCTGGCCTTCCTCTCTATGACAACCTTTCAAGTACTTGAAGAGTGCTATCATATCTCCCCTCAGTCTTCTCTTCTCAAGGCTAAACATGCCCAGTTCTTTCCGTCTCTCTTCATAGGGCTTTGTTTCCAGTCCCCTGATCATCTTCATTGCCCTCCACTGAACCCTCTCCAGTTTGTCTGCATCCTTCTTGAAGTGTGGTGCCCAGAACTGGACACAGTACTCCAGATGAGGGCTAACCAATGCTGAGTAGAGGGGAACTAGTATTTCATGTGATTTGGAAGCTATACTTCAATTAATGCAGCCCAAAATAGCATTTGCCTTTTTTGCAGCCACACCGCATTGTTGGCTCATATTCCGCGTGCGATCTACAATTCCAAGATCCTTCTCTTTTGTAGTGTCGTTGAGCCACGTCTCCCCCATCTTGTAACTGTGCATTTGGTTTCTTTTTCCTAGGTGCAGATCTTGGCATTTATCCTTATTAAATTTCATTCTGTTGTTTTCTGCCCAGCGCTCCAGCCTGTCAAGATCACTTTGAATTTTGTTTCTGTCTTCCAGGCTATCCCGCCCAATTTTGTGTCATCTACACATTTGATCAGCATTCCCTGCACCTCCTCCTCCAAGTCATTAATACAAATGTTGAAGAGCACTGGGCCCAGGACTGAGCCCTTCGGGACCCCGCTCGTTACCTCTCCCCAGTTTGAGAGGATCCCATTGATAAGCACTCTGTGAGTCCAATTCTGTAGCCAATTGTGGATCCACCTGATAGTTGTTTAATCTAGCCCACTTGTAGTTAGTTTGCTAATCAGGATATCATGGGGCACTTTGTGGAAAGCTTTGCTGAAGTCGAGGTATATGATGTCCACAGTCCCACAGTCCACAAGAAAGGTTACCTGATCAAAAAATGGGATCTGATTCATCTGGCTGGATTTGTTCTTGACAAATTCTCATGTTGGCTTCGAGTAATCACTGCATTGTTTTCAAGGTGCTTCCAGATGGATTGCTTTATAACCTGCTCCAGAATTTTCCCAGGGATTGATGTCAGACTGACTGGTCTGTAGTTCCCAGGTTCCTCCTTTTTGCCCTTTTTGAAGATAGGGACAACATTAGCCCTCCTCCAGTCATCTGGCACTTCACCCATCCTCCACAATTTCTCAAAGTTAATAGACAGTGGCTCTGAGAGTTCTTCTGCCAGTTCCTTTATACTCTAGGGTGCAGTTCATCTGGCCCTGGAGACTTGAACTCATTCAAAGTAATTAGGTGTCCCCTGACCATATGCCTATCAATTTCAGCCTGCAATCCTACCCCTTCAGCCTGTACTTCGCCTTTGCCAGGGGGGTCATAGACCCTCTTTTGGGAGAAGACTGAGCCAATGTAGGAAGTGAGCACCTCTGCCTTTTCTTTGTCATCTGTTATCATTTCGCCATCCTTATTTAATAGCTGAACCACCATTTCTTTCCTCTGTCTTTTACTATGCACATATCTGAAGAAAGCCTTTTTGTTGTTTTTAGCCTCCCCTGCTAACCTCAGCTCATTCTTAGCTGTAGCCTTCCTGACGCCATCCCTGCAATTCTATGCTACCTGCCTGTACTCTTCCTTTGTAGCTTGGCCTTCCTTCAACTTTCTATATGTGTCCTTTTTTTGTTTTCAGGTCATCTCTCAGCTTTTTGTGAAGCCACATTGGCTTCTTCTGTTGTCTTCCACCTTTTTTCCTTGTTGGAATTGTTTGTAATTATGCCTTTAGAATCTCCCTTTTTAAAAACTCCCAACCATCTTGGACTCCTTTTCTCATTAGAGTTGCTTGCCATGGGACCTTACTTATCATTGATCTGCATTTATTAAAATTGGATTTCCTAAAATCCAGGGTATGTGTTTGGCTACCCTCGGCTTTTGCTTCCTTTATGACCAAGAACTGAAGTACAACATGCCCCTTTCCCCCAGAGTTCCTGTAACTGCTACTTTTTCCACTAAGTCATCTCTGTTGGTTAGGATCAAGTCAAGGATAGCCGATCCGAAAGTTCCTTCTTCCACTTTCTGTATATCAGCAACACATAATTTCTTGGAGGGGCTATGTTTTGCAGAATTTGTCTCCCAACAAATTGAAATTGAAGTCCCCCATTATTACTACATCTTGCTTCCTTGAAACATTGGCTATTTGCTTTTCAAAAGTTTCATCCTCGTCTTCTCCTTGATTGGGTGGCTGATAGTAGACTCTGGCTACCATGTTCCTTTTACTCTTTGCTCCATTTATTTTAACCCAGATGTTCTTGATGAGGCTACCTAGCTCATCCTCTTGTATTTCTGTGCAGAGATATGTATTTTTAACTTATAGTGCAACCCCACCTCCCTTTCTGTTCCCCCGGTTCTTTTTTAACAAGTTATATCCTTCAACTGCTGTATTCCAGTCATGAGAGTCCTCCCACCAAGTCTCAGTTACACCTATCAAGTCATAATTTCCCCTCTGTATTAAGAGTTCAAGTTTGTTTGTTTCCCATACTCTGGGCATTAGTATATAGACATCGAAGACCATGTGCTTCATAGTCTGGCTTTCTTCCTACATGTGTCCGAAGACTATTACTGGGCGCTATTAGAGCTGTTCTCTCCACTGTGGTGCATGAGCCTTTGTCCATTGTTACCCCCAACTTTACATCTCCCTCCCCCATAGGATTCAGTTTAAAGCCCTCCTGATGAAGTGCTTCATGCTGTGGCCAAATACATTCTTCCCATCCTTTGTGCGGTGCAACCCATCCCTTGCCAACAGTCCATCTTCCAGGAAGTATAGCCTGTGGTCCCAGAATCCAAATCTCTCGCGTTGGTACCACCATTGTAGCCAGTCATTCACCCAGAGTATTTTTCGTTCCCTTTCTATCCCTCTTCTGACTACTGGAAGGATGGATGAGAAAACTATCTGGGCCCCAAAGTTCTTGAGTTTCCTTCCCAAAGCTTCAAAGTCTGATGTGATTTCTTCATAGCTCCGCCTGGCAGTATCATTTGTTCCCACATGGATGAGAAGAAAGGGATACCTGTCAGTGGGCTTTATGAGTGCAGGCAACCTTTCAGTCACGTCTCTGATCCATCCTCCCGGGAGACAGCATACCTGACGAGTCCACAGGTCTTCACGACATACTTGGCTTTCGATCCCATGCAGCAAGGAGTCTCCCACAACTGCCACTCTTCTCTTCTTGTTGTAGGCCTTGGTTTCATTACCTCTGCTTGACTGATCTTCAGCCTCTTGATCGCTCTCATGTGGGGTCCCCTGTAATTCTTCCTCTGCAGGCTGTCCTCTAGTCTCATCCTCAGGTACCTGAAAACGGTTCCATAGTTCCACTGCTTCCACTGGTGCAGAGTGTCTTCTAGTTCGTCTGCTCCTGTCACCCTTTTCCAATGAGTATCCTCTACTTCATTTTTCCTCGCCTCAGCATTTTCCTCTTCTGCCTCAGCTTGCTGTTGCACTTCTAATTTCATATATGTGAAACATATTGAACACTCAAATTGAGCTATATAAATGCAAAGTATTATGAATCTACCAATAGAAAGAGGGATAGGAAAGAGGTGGAGATGACAGTGAATTTGGTAATGGTGTAGGGTGGTTAACAGTGAATTCCTATACATGTCTATTCAGAAGTAAGTCCTGTTGAGTTCAATGGGACTTACTCCCAGGTAAATTAGTAACACTTGCATTCCCACCTACATTTACGAACCATCCCAACAAGAAGTACTTTAAAAAAATATTCCATGGAGACAGATTTTACTTCTGAGTCCTTTGCACAGATATGGTGCCTACATGATTTTACACCAGCTATTCCCTAGGTGCGTTTATGTTGGTAGATAGATGTATGAGCTTACATACATTGGAAATTATTGTTGTTTGTTGTTTCAACCTGGAAAAACAGGAAGTTATATGAAAAATTGTTGCATAATAAACAAAAAATGTACATTCAACTATTGCTTTGAACCCTATGGAGATAAGATTTTTAGAATAATTAAAGTGGCCTATATCTACTCTGTAGTGATCCTTTGAATTGAACCACAGGCTAAATAAAGCATAAAAAATTAAAACAACTTTGGGTTGTAACTTCTTCAGACAAGGTAAGGTATTCTGATACTCACTATATAACACACAGATGTTAATCCACAAACATCCACTAAACCAGAATGCTTGATTTCAGATAATTTAGTCCCAATAAAGGCACATTCCTATGCATGTTCAGACTGAACATGGCTGGCTGGGGAATGCTGGGAGTTGTAGGACTTTTTCTGTCTAAATATGCATAGGATTGCTCCCTAAATCCAAGTACTGTGGGAAAACTATTTTTTTTATAGCTGTCATCGTTCGCAGAGAGTCAGGATGGGTAATACATTTTAGTCAGCAAGCTTTTGGGGGGCATGAATATTCACCACACAATATACTGCTTCATTAGGAAATAGAGCAAATGTTTGTAAAAAGTAGAACTGATTTTGTTTTTGGACAGGATAAGCTTCCTATTCAGGGTGCCAGCTTTTGGCCACTGATGAATGGCAGAAACCCTGGGTAAGATAGTCCATTTGAGAGATGGAGAGGAAAAAAACAGAGGGGCAATTAGAATGTTTGGAACTCCTCTGAACGTGTGCATCAGCAGCCTCTCCATACTGTATGTCCAAAGTGCTCACACCTGTTTACAGTTTCCTAAAGCATCCATTCACTCCTTAAGATTCCTTTAGCTTGCAGTAAAGATTGCTTGTGTTTGTCAAGTAATTTCTTACACCTCTCATCCATTCAATCCTGTATTAAATTCTCCATATTCCATCCTAGTTTGGAACACTTTTAACAGGCTCTCTTTCCTAATTTGTGTAATCTTGCTATGCAAGATGCATAGCATAAATGCAGCCCACATTTGATTTCAGTGTTATTAAGATCTTTGCCCTACCATCCTCAGTAATGAAAGTACAACAGAAGCTATGAAGTATTTATACCCTGAAACTATGCAATGCCAATCACAGGGCTTTCTAATGTAGAGCAACACAACCCCTTCCTTAGTTTCTGGTGGCCCTGCCTTACCTTAGATTTAGAACATCTGTGAGCCTTTATTAAATTCTTGTTACATTAACTTTAATGTAACATCCACATGGACAATCCCCATCATTCTTGTTTTTTTTACAGCTGTGCTACATGATAAAAAAACAAGGGGAGAGGTGGCTTCTGTGACACTCTGACCTCATCTAGCACAATGGCTTTCTGTTCAAGATTGCTCTTAAGTGCTGATCAATTAAAACACTTGAGATACAAATAAGTTATAGCAGTTTATTTTTAAACAACGCATTCAGAAGTTGTAGAGAGTGTCTGATATAAAAAGAATCGCTATAGAAAATTAACTTGGAACTAATATAACAATACCTTAGATATATGAAAGAGTACCATCAAAACAAAGTATATTAACTTGTTTGGTCAGATATTCGTATAATACTTTTATAATCCAGGGCTGGATCTACATGGAGATGGTTTTTGAGGCGATCCTGTTTAAATCCGGATTTTCATGAAATCAGGTCAGCTCTTCCTGGGGCAAACTGCAGCCACCAGTAATGCAGTGTATACATTAAAAAGAAAACCTGCATGCATGGGGCACCTTAAACCACATTACTTTGGGGTCAGGTGGGCAGAGTCCTGCGAGTAGAACTGAACGCTGCGTAGGTGCATGCAGCGAATGAGCGGAGTCTTCCTCTCTGCACCTCTCCCCCCCACCCCTCAGTGAGGTGCAATGGAGAACAAGTTACTTCCAAGTAGGCATGTTTAGCAGATAGCTCTCCTCCATATCCAGCCCTTCTCGCAGGATTAGGGGTCATTTGGGGTCCATCAGCTTTTAAAACCAGTAAGGCTCTGCTTACTTGCAAACCTCCATAAGGGCATACCTTCGCGCTTCCATAACAGCACCTGTTCACAACAGTGCAGTTTCAAAGCAACAGGGCTGGCTGCCCACCCCCTCCACACTCCCACGCTCAGTGAAGTGCAGTTGGAGAGTTACTTCCAAGTAAGCATGTTTACCCCTTCATGGATCACTGCCTTGTTGTGGTGAAGGGGCTTCCGTAACTCAGTGAAGCCATAAGCTATGCAGTGCAGGGCCACCCAAGATGGACAGGTCATGGTGGAGAGTTCTAACAAAATGTGGTCCACTGGAGAAGGAAATGGCAACCCACTCCAGTATTCTTGCCAAGAAAACCCTATGGAACCTATCACAAGGCTAAAAGATATGACACCGGAAGATATGCCCCTCAGGTCAGAAGGTGTCCAATATACTACTGGGGAAGAGCAGAGGGAATTTCCAAGTAGCACCAGAAAGAGTGAAGTGGCTGGGCCAAAGCCGAAAGGACACTCAGCTGTGGATGTGTCTGGTGGTGAAAAGAAAGTCCGATGCTGTAAATAACAATATTGTTTAGGAACCTGGAATGTAAGATCAATGACTCAAGGTAAGCTGGAGGTGGTCAAACATGAGATGGCAAGATTGAACATCGACATCTTGGGAATCAGAGAACTAAAATGGACAAGCATGGGCGAATTTAATTCAGGTGACCATTATATCTACTACTGTGGACAAGAATCCCTTAGAAGAAATGGAGTAGCACTCGTAGTCAACAAAAGGGTGGGAAAAGCAGTACTGGGGTACAATCTCAAAAATGGTAGAATGATCTCAGTACAAATGCAAGGCAAACCATTCAACATCACAGTAATTCAAGTCTATGCCCCAACCACTGATGCTGAAGAAGCTGAGGTTGATCGGTTCTATGAAGACCTACAACATCTTCTAGAACTAACACCAAAAAAAGATGTCCTCTTCATCATAGGGGATTGGAATGCTAAAGTAGGAAGCCAAGCAATCACCAGGATAACAGGCAAACATGGACTTGGTGTACAAAATGAAGCAGGACAAAGGCTAATAGAGTTTTGCCAAGACAACACGCTGATCATAGCAAACAGTCTTTTCCAACACACAAGAGGCGACTCTACACATGGACAACATCACCAGATGGTCAATATCAAAATCAGATTGATTATGGACTTTGCAGCCAAAGATGGAGAAGCTCTATACAGTCAGTAAAAACAAGACCTGGAGCTGACTGTGGCTCAGATCATGAGCTCCTTGTTGCAAAATTTCGGCTGAAATTGAAGAATGTAGGGAAAACCACTAAACCATTCAGGTATGACCTCAATCATATTCCTTATGAATATACAGTGGAGGTGAGGAATAGATTTCAGGGATTAGACCTGATAGACAGAGTGCCTGAGGAACTATGGACGGAGGTCCGTAACATCGTTCAGGAGGCAGCAACTCAATCCATCCCAAAGAAAAAGAAATGCAAGAAAGCCAAGTGGCTGTCTGATGAGGCTTTACAAGTAGCTGAGGAAAGGAAGGAAGCGAAAAGCAAGGGAGAAAGGGGAAGATATACCCAACTGAATGCAGATTTCCAGAGAATAGCAAGGAGAGACAAGAAGGCCTTCTTAAATGAACAATGCAAAGAAATCGAGGAAAACAATAGAATGGGAAAGACTAGAAATCTCTTCAAGAAAATCGGAGATCTCAGGGGAACGTTTTGTGCAAAGACGGGCATGATAAAGGACAAAGAAGGCAGAAGCAGATGAGATTAAGAAGAGGTGGAAAGAATACACAGAAGAACTATACAGGAAAGATCTGAATGTCCCTGATAGCCATGATAGTGCGGTCACTGAACTTGAGCCGGACATCCTAGAGAGTGAAGTCAAGTGGGCCTTAGGAAGCATTACTAACAACAAAGCTAGTGGAGATGACAGTATTCCAGCTGAGCTATTTAAGATCCTAAAAGATGATGCTGTTTAAGTGTTGCACTCAATATGCCAACAAATTTGGAACACTCAACAATGGCCACAAGACTGGAAAAGGTCAGTTTACATTCCAATTCCAAAGAAGAGCAATGCCAAAGAGTGTTTAAACTACCGTACAATTGCGCTCATTTCTCATGCCAGCAAGGTTATGCTCAAAATCCTACAAGCTAGGCTTCAGCAATATGTGAATCGAGAACTACCGGAAGCACAAGCTGGGTTCCGAAGAGGCAGAGGAACTAGAGATCAAATCGCCAACATTCGCTGGATTTTATTTTTATTTATTTATTTATTATTAAATTTATTAATTGCCCATCTGGCTGGTCACCCAGCCACTCTGGGAGATGTACAACATACAATAAAACAGTTTAAAACAATAAAATCATTGGATCATGGAGAACGCAAGAGAATTCCAGAAAAACGTCTATTTCTGCTTCATGAACTACACTAAAGCCTTTGATTGTGTGGATCACAACAAACTGTGGCAAATTCTTAAAGAGATGGGAGTACCAGACCACCTTACCTGTCTCCTGAGAAACCTACAGAAGGGTCAAGAAGCAACAGTAAGAACAGGACGTGAAACAACTGATTGGTTCAAAATTGGGAAAGGAGTACGACAAGGCTGCATATTGTTGCCCTGCTTATTTAACTTATATGCAGAGTACATCATGAGAAAAGCCGGGTTGGATGAGTCACAGGACGGAATTAAGATTGCTGGGGGAATGATCAGCAACCTCCGATATGCAGACGATACCACCCTAATGGCAGAAAGCGAAGAGGATCTCAAGAGCCTCTTGTTGTGGGTGAAAGTGGAGAGTGCAAAAGCTGGTTTGAAACTCAACATTACAAAAACTAAGATCATGGCATCTGGCCCCATCACTTCCTGGCATATAGAAGGGAAAGAAATGGAAGCAGTGACAGATTTTACTTTCTTGGGCTCCAAGATCACCGCAGACGGTGACTGTAGCCATGAAATTAAAAGACGTGTGCTCCTTGGGAGGAAAGCTGTGGCAAACCTAGACAGCATAGTAAGAAGCAGAGACATCACCTTGCTGACAAAGGTTCATATAATCAAAGCTATGGTTTTCCCAGTAGCAACGTATGGCTGTGAGAGCTGGACTATAAGGAAGGCTGAGCGCCGAAGAATCGATGCTTTTGAACTGTGGTGTTACGAGTGCCCTGGACTGCAAGGAGGTCAAATCAGTCAATCCTAAAGGAAATCAACCCTGACTGCTCATTGGAAGGACAGATCCTGAAGCTGAAGCTCAAATATTTTGACCACCTAACGCAAAGAGAAAACTCCCAGGAAAAGACCCTGATGCTGGGAAAGATTGAAGGCAAAAGGAGAAGGGGACGGCAGAGGATGAGATGGCTAGATAGCATCACCGATGCAATGAATATGGACTTGAGCACACTCCGGGAGAGAGCGCAGGACAGGAAGGCCTGGCGTGCTATTGTCTATGGGGTCACGAATAGTCGGACACGACTGAATGACTGAACAACAACAAAGCATGTTTATCCAGCGCACATTCACAACAGCGCAGCTTCAAAGCAATAAGACTGGTTGCCTGCCCCCTCCCCCCTCCTGTGGTCAGTGAATATTTAAAACAACCGGCAAATTAATTCTCCTGACCCCTCTGCTCCTGTACTCTGCAAAGTGCAATTGAAGCTACTTCCGGGTAGAGATGTGTAGCCCTCTGCTCTCCCCGTGCCCTCTGCCCCACTCAACTTTCCCTTCCACCAATCAGTACCACTCGCAGGAGCCAGCACCGAGGGAAATTCAGGTCATACAGACTCCCAAACTGCGCAATGTGAAGAAGCATCAGAAAACCAGTTCCCAAAAGAACAGATTTTACAGCAAGAAACAGTGTGCTTGCTACGAAGAAGGGCATATGTCATGTGCCACGATTGTGTTAAAAATAGAAATAATTCTAACAATATTTAGACTTCATGTTGTACTTTTTATCCATACGTCTCAAGGCACTTTACCACTGTATAAAAAATAAAGTCACATACAATACATTGCTAATTTAAAGACATAAGATGCATTTGGAAAAGTCTCAGAAAGGACTAATGTAGTGCTGATCCATTGTCTACCTGTCTGTCTTTCTTCCCCCTTCCTAGGAGTACAGCTGTACTTGCCTTACTGCAAAAATAGCTCCATACTTTTTTTTAGCGGATTTTCCTCTGATATGCTGCAGATCTTGTCAGACCATTTTCACATTTTCACAGACCATTGATATTAGTGTGGGATATGCGTGGTTACTTCCATGTTAGAATAGGTCCTGAGTTAAAATCCATGCATGGAATACTAAAGTACATTTTCAGTGTGAATGCACCTGCAAAAATGCTCGGAAGGGAGACTATTATATTTCACAGGATTAGGGCACAATCCTATTCAGATAGGCAGCCGCCTCTGAACTCAGAGGCGACCACCTATCCAATGCAGGGCAGGAGAAGCACAGAAGGGATTGTTCCCTCTGTGCTCCCCCTGCCCTGCATTTTCAGCTAAATAGCCAGTTGCATCTGTCTAGCCACGGGAGGGCTGAACGGGGGAGGAGGCTGCTGTATGACACATTGGATGTGTCTTACAGGCATTTCTGCCCTCCCCACCCTGGAGCACCTCGTGGAACGCCCCTTTTTGGCCACTCCATCCTCTTGCAAGCGTGGAGGACAGGGCTGTTCTGCGCTGCTTCCAAGGCAGCGTGGGAGCACGGGGAGGTCAGTTTCTGGAAAACAAGATATCCTATGGCTGTCTAGCCACTGTCTAGTGGCCATAGGATTGCTCCCTCCATCTCTTATTTGGGCGTTTTCCCCTTCTAGTAACAGCCTCAACCGAAGTTTCAGATACTAATGCAGATCATTCTCTATTTTTCACACCTTTTGTCATTCAGAATTACTGTCCTAGACCTAGTGCTAATATTAGCAAACTTACAAGATTGTCTACTGATTCCCCAACAGCAGTGCTGAGACTGATGAAGAGTTTACCTTTCCAAAACAAGCAAAAGTCTAATGACATTAATAAAAGCAGCATTAGGCAAACATATTAATCTTAAATGCTACAAAGCATTTTGTATACAACATACAGATGATCCCCACATTAACAGACATATAATCCGCCGTCTCTTTCCCCTGTGATATGAATGAAAAAGATAAATCTACAACATTAAAACATGCAATTTGCCTAATCATGCAAAACATAATATGTGATCAGTTTTAATATCTCTGTAAACTAAATAATTTATTTTTTCTCTTCATGATCCATAGCAAAGTTATGATGTACAAAATGGCAGTTAATTAAGGACTTGCTAAACACTAAATTTCATAAATTTGCAGCAAGCTGAATAAATTAATAGTTTAACTGTATAGTAATTAGGTTTCTGAAATGTAGATTTCAGAAACCTAGTTACTATAGGCTGTATATAGCCTGTATAGTGGACTGGCTGTGAAGTTCGCTATGGGTAATATCCAATGTGAGTTCTACGTAGAGTAAACCCATTGACATGAATGGGACTTAAGTTAGTCACAACTAACTTAAGTTCCATTCATTTAAATGGGTCTACTCTACATAGGGAGATGGCTAGATAGCATCACCGATGCAATGAATATGAATTTGAGCACACTCCGGGAGAGAGCGGAGGACAGGAAGGCCTGGCATGCTATGGTCCATAGGGTCACGAAGAGTCGGACACGACTTAACAACTGAACAACAACACTCTACATAGGACTAACATTGGATACTACCCTATGTTATGAATGAAGAGCTGATAAAAATCTACTGGAGGCAACATTTCATTGGAGTTCAGTGAAGTTTGAATTGGGCACTAAATGAAAAATTCCTCTCTTACCATACCATTTGTCTGATAGCTAAACATGACATGGCTTGTCATGTCATGTGAACCCAGGCAGCAGGGGTTGTTTGAAGGTTAAACAACCCTCAAATAACCTATGGCTTGTTTTATAAGGCAACTCATACGTTAAAAGAAAGGTCACTTAAAACTTGCTGGGATAGTGAGGACTTCTCTTATGATTACATTGTACAACTCTACTGAAAAAGGAAACAGCTGGATCTTCCAATCAACTGAAAGAGGACAATTCACAAGCACTAACGTGCTTGCATAAAAAAAAAAAAAGGCCTGCACAACCAGAGCTTGTTTCCTCATCCACTTTGAATTTGGGATGGCCCTCATTCTCTGTCTGAAGCATACAGCTGTTTTCTATTTTGCATCTGAAAGTGGCACATCCTTATAAGAACTGTATTACTGTTAAAACAGTACTCTTTGAAGTAACTTGAGCTGAATTATCCATGTTGCAGGATTTAAGCAATGCCGCCAATTTCCAAAGGCATATAATAATCAGAACTGTTGTAAAGAGGTTAAAGGTTACATTTCATATCCAGCACCACTTCTAATTTGAAATAGTTGTATAAAATTAGAAGCATAGGGGCATAGAAGAGGGGGAAGGGAGCACAACCTGGAGCTCATTACAGCTCTGCGACAAGGGATGAATTCATCAGGAAAGAGGTGGATACACCCTATGCAATTCCTATTTCTTCCACAGATTCCTCAAAACAACTCTTGGATTTTATTTACCTTATTTTATATTACCCCAAGGGAAACCCAGCTGAATTGCATCCCCCACCCCAGCAAGTAAAACTGTTGTTGCCATGGCTATCCCCCCCATGAAACAAACTTAATTGCTTAAATCAGAGTTTCAAAAGACCTGAGAGGGGCCATAGTTTAGTGGAAGAGCAGAGAAGATTCCACAGTCATTTGCATCTCTGGTTTAAAAGATTAGGCGGCAGGTGGTGTGAAAACCCTGCCTGAGTCCCTAGAGCAGGGGTGGGGAACCTCTTTCAGCTTGAGGGCCAAATTCCATTTTGGAGAAGCTCTCAGGGGCCGCATTCCAGAGGGGGGCGGGGCTGAAGACAAAGGGGCTGGGCCAAAATACCAAAAATACCACATATTTTAACTTAAAGGTCTTACTGCCAGTCATTAAGCCTTAGGAGAGGCATTTCAATCTTTTAGAATGGAGAGGGGGGAGAACGTGTAAAAGCTAGGAAATCTGTGGGTGGAGGGAAAGGGGACAGGGCCAGAGGAAGTGGGTGTGGCCATCTGAGGAACCCTGGAGGGTTGCACTGGGACCCTAGTGAGGCTGGATTTGGCCCACAGACCTGAGGTTCATCGCCCCTGTCCTAGATAGCCAATGCTAGTAGTCAATAATGAGCTAGACCAGGGATGGGGAATATGTGGTCCTCCAGATGTTGTTAGATTGCAATCCTCATCATCACTAAATATTGGCCATGTTGAAAGGTCTGATGGGTATTTTATATATTTCATTCATACCCCACTTTTCTTCCATTATCAAGGTGGCTAAATGTGGTTCTCAGGTGGTCTCCCCTCCAAGTACTGACCAGACCCAGACCTGCTTAGCTTCAGCAAGGTGTCTGCCTCCTGTGCCTTCAGACTATGCTCTGGGTATTGGCCTCCAGCAACATCTAGAGTGCCACAGGTTCCCCACCTGTGGGCTAGATAAATAGTCTGACTTGGTATACTATATGGCAGCTTCTTATGTTGCAAACCAGGTAGGTAACCTGATGCCCTCCAGATGTTTTGGACTACAACTCTCATAACTCCAGATCATTGGCCATGCTTGCTGGGGTTGATGGGAGTTGTAATCCAAAACACATAGAGGGCACCAGATTGCCTACTCCTTTCTAACCATTATTAGGGGTTGACCCCAGATGTTGGGGGCAGTATGTGTGCAATTGTCAGTGAGCCAGTGCTATTGATGAGTGTGATCTGTACTCATTTCTGTGAGAAAGCTAATAATATCTCATTCATGCCTGAATGGGAAGAATAGTGGCAACCACAATGATAATTAGGGAAAAGGTATACTTTCAGGAGATCAAGAATGGGCAGCATAGTTATAATCCGATGCGTGATGGCAATGGGGTTGTACAATTCAATGGGGAGGAAGGAGGATTTACACCTGGATTGTATACATATTTACTTCAAAGTCCCATTGAGTTCAATGGGATTTCGTCCCAAATAATTGTGCATAGGATTGCACGATTAAGTCATTTATCTGTTTTAATAGAATGGATTCCTCCATGCCACCTGAGTTCCAGGGGCTTAGCAGGCCAGAAGGCGGCAGTTCTGGGGACATAATGTGTGGTTTGTGTAGCATTGCATGGCAGGAAGCATCCTGGAGCTGTTCCCTGAGAATCTGGCAGCTATGTAGAACCCAGACAGGTGTCAGGAAAATATTGTAGCTCCATCTACCATCACCCCCTTTTGGCTACCCAGTGCATCCTGCATAGGTCAGCGGCCCAGAAAGAGGAACCACTTAGTGGCCATTATTTTAATTCCTCCCCCGACCACTTGTAAGTTTTCCTCAAAACAGAATCAACATCTTTTCCAAGCAAGACTTCATGAGAAAGGGCTTCATTTGGAGTCCTGTGTTCAGTTCTGGGCACTTTAGTTCAAGCAGAATGTTTGTTTGTTTATTACTTTTCTCTATACCGTCCAATAGCTGAAGCTCTATTATATTATTGACAAAATAAAATAGAAAAGCAGGGGAGAGCTATGGGGAATCATAAAGCATCTAGAAAGTGGGTATCTTGACAGCTTTCAAAGATTTAAGATGTGAACAATTGTTTACACTCCATTTGTTAAACACAGACTGGATAACCATGTGTTTAAGCCAGTGATACAGGTGATATCAGAAATAACTGGAATTTGGCAATACAGTGCAGTTCTCTTCCTTGTAGAATCACTTTGAGGTGGAGCACAGGCTTATCAGAATCCAGCAGAGGGTTCACCATAGATCCAGAGGCTCTGTCAATATTGTAGGTTGTGCTCTCCATGCACAAAAGTGCTGACTCCAGTGCTGACACTGTGTGATGCCATTATCAGGAGCAGCTGTGGAACCCAGTGTATTCCAGTAAATTTAGTAATCTAGGTGGAAAAGTCTAGCCCGCTCCAACTACATCTAAAGCAGAACCCAGCAATTCAACCCATTCAAGGCTGGCCTACCATTAGGCAGAGTGAGATGGTCACCTCAGGCAGCAGATACTAGGGGCTAGAGAGTGGTAGCAAAATATTGGAGGACAGAGCTTGGTTTTTGTATGTGGAATGGGTATGTTTCCATCTTGTCTTTTGCCTCAGGACACAAAGTATCTTGGAATGGACCTGCACCAAGTTTACACTACAGGGTGATAGATTTGCCTATGTTACCAAAAAAATCTATAGGAGTGGAGGACTCTTCTTGTTTTCTTAGGTTTTCAAAAAAAGATTCATTGGGCATCTATCTTGGTACAAGATACTTAGTCACAGAGCAGAAACTTGAACTATATGACCCACTGGGTTCCATCCAACTCTGGTTCTAGCACAGTTTTTAAAACTATGAAATCATGAGGGTGGTTTAACACATTGCATGCAATTAGAAACCCATTTGAGTTACCCTCTCACTACTGGATGTGTAAATCTGGTTAATGTAGAAGAGACACTGCAGAGCTTTAAGAGACAATTTTTTAAATTAGATGTACATGCTAGCCGATGTATGGTTTGTATCCACATTACACTGTGGAGAATGCAAAATTCTCTTATACCTTAATGTGTAAAAACATAACACACCTACATTCCTTCATTCTCCAAGGAGAATTTAATGAGATCCAAGTAGGGAAAGATGAATTCAACATAGGGTTCATCTACAATTCCAGGTCCCTCCAATATAGAAATATATTTTATGAATTTGTTAGTCACTTTTCTGCTAGAAGGGACTTACAATCCAAGGGTCAGAAATATCTAGGGTGGCAACATTTTAACTGATTACTCGGACTAATACATTGAAAGTATTTTGAATTGACTGAAAAGGTGCCCTCAATTAATTAAGAAGCTGATTTTTAAAAATATATTTGTGGAAGGCTGTGCGTGGGTGGAAATTTGGCTAGCCTTACTACACCACCTGAAAGTAATTGCAGTGTTCCCAAAGGAGGTGAGAGCCAGCTGTCATGTGCAGCTAATGAGCCCAAGCCACAGAGGGAGAAATATAAATTGATAGATTGAAGGTGGTGGTGGTGGTCAGAGAAGACAAGGAACCTGTGTGAAGCAATACGACAAATAGGCAAGTTTTGTTTTGAAAGACTATAGAAGTTGATAAGAATTAGAGATAAACTAATTGACCTTGGGACTATATAGGAGAAAAACCTTACCCTCTATGATGAGTCAGCTATCTCTTAATTAAGGCTAAGCTGGAAAATATTTAACTTTCTCAAAGAGTTAAGAGGGACTAAATCAGCTCAGAGAAGCAGTCTCTTTAATAGCTTATCACAATATTATTTTTAATACATGTACTTATAAAAGTAGCAGGTAGCAAATGCTATCTTAGAAGAGGCATTCACCCTTCGTTGTCACACAAAAGGAAATGCCTCCTCTAAATTGGTACAATATACATGTACAAAGAACATGCTTTGCTTTTGTTCATATGCAAAGTTATGCAATTTCATCAAACAATTGATGGATTGACTAAAATGTATCCAATTAATCAACTAAGAGGTCTTTAACTGGGTGACAGTACCACAAATGAACAGATGAACTTCCACAGCTCAACTTTTATGGCCTTATTTTATCTTGCATTCCCAAATCCAGACCAGCAATTAGGGCTACACCATTTGAACAGCTCCAGAAACAGTCTAGGCCTAGCTCCTTTAACCTTAGAGGTGTCTGACAGATCCAACATCCCAGGCAGGTCAGGGGGATTGGGTATGACCTCGGGACTTCCATGTCTATCAACAGCTTTGAAATATGACAACTCCAAGGAACCTCGATGTTCCAAGACAGGTACTTCTGAATGCCAGGGGCATCACGGCCTCTGAATACCAGTTGCTGGAGACCACCAGCGGTGGCTGCCCTCATGTCCCATTTATGGGCTTATAAGAATCATCTGGCTGGGGAATAAGGATGTGAGGAAAGAAGAGGCACTCAAGTGAATCTAACCCAGCAGGTCGCTTCTTCTGTTGAGAAAAGAGAGTGGTGAAAGCATCAGGGACTGAAGGCCGCCCCCCCCCCCAGCTTTCTTTCTTATCCTTCTCGAAAAGGGAGTTTGGTTTAAGACCAGCTCTGCTCGCTCCTCCTCTCTCTCTCACACACACACACCCCGAAAACACGAGCACGTGAGAGCCGAAGGGGCCGCCTGCCGCAGCACCAGCACGTGGCTGGGGGAACCCCGGGCGGCGGACTCAAAGCAATGGGGAGAGCGGGCGGGAGAGCCCCGCCGAGAGAGGCTCCCCAGCGCGAGGGACACCGAGCCCGGCTCCCGCTGGGCGGGGCATCTCTGAGAGGAGGCGGGTGTAGCCGCCGACCCCCGTGGGGCAATGCCCGAGGCCGCGAGGGCGCCTCCTCGGCTGAAGCGGCCCCGCACCCCACCCTCGGGCCGCGAACGACACGCAGCCGAGGAGGTACGTCTTTTCATTCATGTACAAACCGTCACCCCTTTCCGCAGCTGGGGTGCGGGGCCTCGCTGGCCGGCGGGAAGAACGGGGCGCCTTCCAAGTCCCGCTCAGTTGAGCCCTCCTGCGAACGGAGGGCCCCGACTGCCTGCAGCCCCTTGGAAGGGCGCCGTGCGCTTCTGGGCGGGAGGCAGCAAAGGTGTTTTTGGCACTCCCTGGGCGTTACTTCAGACGGGATGGAAGGGAAGGAAGACCGCCATCAGGCAGAGCGACGTCTGTCGGCTGGGAAATGAAAGAAAAGCCTCCCCCCCTTTCTTTCCGTCCTCTTGCATGGGGTGGGGTGGAGGCGGAGAAGGGGAGGGCGGGGGCTGGCCGGCTGGCTGCTGCCGCCCCACGCGGCGCCCGGGCTGGCGGCGCCCCCGGCGGGCTCCCCGTGCACTCCGTGCCCCTCTTGTCATGTTTGTGGTTTGGGACGAGGTGGCGAGCCCGCGCGCCAAGAAAAGCCGAGCGCCCTCGAGCCCCGCCACAGACCCTGGGCCGCGCGGGCACCAAGCGCCGGCTCCCGCAAACTACGCCCAGGCGCTGCTTCGCTCGCAGCTCATTGGAGCGAGCGCGACGGGCCAGAGCTGCCAGACCCTTGGCAAAGCACGGCGCGCAGCAGGCGCAGGCCAGCGCCCCCCAGCCCGCGGAGCACCGATCGCCACCAGGGGCAGAGCGCACCCCGCAGCCCAAGGCGAGGCAGTCGATCCCCTGCCCGCCCTCCAGCAAACCAGCCGGCTGCGCTCACGGCTCCCTCTCCTCCTCCTCCTCCTCCGCCTCCCCAGCAGGTGGCTGCGCGTCGCAATGGGCACAGGGACCGTGCAAATGCTGCTGCTCTTGGGGCTGCTGCACTGGGGCCCCGGCGGGGAGGGCAGGAAGAGCTGGAGGCGGCGTGGACAGCAACTGCAGCAGCAGCAGCCGGCGGCGGCAGCCCGAGAGCGGAGCGACGCGGCTGGCCAGCCGGTGGAGAGCTTCCCGCTGGACTTTACAGCTGTGGAGGGGAACATGGACAGTTTCATGGCCCAGATCAAGAGCCTGGCGCAGTCCCTCTACCCTTGCTCGGCTCAGAGCTTGCACCAGGAGCTGAGGCGCCACTTGCTGCTCAACAGTTCCGTCGCTTGCAACGACGGCAGCCCTGCCGGGTGAGTACAGGCTCCACGCCTTCTCCCCACTCTTCTGGGTCGCTCTAGCCGGCCTGCGTCATCCCCGGCCGTAATGCACCTCATGCTTGCAGTGGCCCACAGCCCTGGCTTCTGTGTCTAACGGAGAGAGGGAAGATGATGAGAATCTACTGCGTCTTCACCGTCTCCGTTTTCTTCCCTTCTGTGCTTCTTCTCTTTTATTTGCCTCCCCTCGTTACAATTTCCATAGCTGTGTAGTCCCGTGCCCGCCAGTTTATCAGTAGGGTTTTTTTCTTAAATATGTTAAAAGCAATCACTGGAGGTGAACTGATTCACAGACCTCTCCCTCAGGGCAGGGCAAATAGGCTCCCGGAAAAGAGGTGGATGGGAGTGAAAACAGTACTGAATGTAACTGTACTTGGTTCTTATTGTGCCCCATCCCTTTATACTAGAGTTCCTTATGTTCACGAGATCTCCCACAGACTTGTGTTAATAGCGTGCCCATATTCAGAGGATTCTCCACTAGTCCAGAAAAATCAGGACTTTGCAGAACATTGTGGACAGCGTTCTATCTCAGAGCAGTATAGTTCCTTGGAAGCCTGCAGAACAGTCATTCAAACTCTGTAATGTCCCTGTTGGTTAAGATTTTAGTTCAGCTGACACAACCTCACTAACATGAACTTGTTTCTGAATCGGAACTCTGTGAGTTCCCCAACCAGCTCTCTGGTCTTTCTGTATATGTGCTGAAAAAACATTGATAACCTCTTTCCCTCCTTTGTACAGCAATGTTTTTGCTGAGGAGAGTTGGTTGAGAAAGAGCACAGGACTGTTTACTATTAATACCGTTTGTTGCTCCCTTGCTCTCTTCTTGCTCTAAGCATACTTAGTACTTCAGAAGTGCTGAAACAATCCTTCCTAGTGTTCAAGCTCTTCTGCTTCCACCATGTGGCCGTTACTAAGAACACAGCCAGTAACAGGTGGAATAACTCTTTCCTGCCTGGAAATACTTAGGAATGCTAGGAATTTGTTTAATGCATTTAGTTTGGAGCAAGATGAAAGCCACTTCAGCCTGGCTCAGGGTCCCCGAGAAGGCCCTTTGATCAGACTCTGTTTGGAGCTCTTTTGACAGCCATCCTGTTTCTTTCTCTTGTTCTTTACCCAAGTATTTTATGTAACCCTCTTGATATTATAATGAGTTGGTGTATCAAAGAGCTTGTGGTTGAGCGAGCCAGTCTCCCTAATTAAGTTCACGCTGCCTTCTATTTGTTTTTGTTTTAGCTACTACCTCAAAGAATCGAAAGGCAGTAGAAGGTGGCTGCTATTCCTGGAAGGTGAGTTTGAGTTTTCTTTAATTTTATTTCAATGTATTTAGGCAAAGTTCAGTCATTTTAGGCTCTTTTTGTAAAAATCAAGAGATGGCGGAAGAGCTTCCCAGCTGCTTTCTTCAAAGGCTTCTAGGGAGCGTGTGTATGTGCTGACTGCCTTCTCCGTAACCAATGTCTCCATCCTCCCCCACTTCACTATTTCATATGCCCCTGCCACCTGCAGATTTACTGGCACCTACTTATTCACCTAACTAATCAAAACTATTGACAGTGCAATCCTGTGTGTCTACTCAGAAGTAAGGTCTGCTGCGTTCAGCGGGACTTACAGATGTGCTTTTCCCAAGCTGGCTAGTGATGATGAGAGTTGTGGTGCAACAGGGCATGAGGCTGGAGAAGGCTGTTGTATAGGATTGCAGCCCTAGGCAGTCTATTGAGTGCTGTGGTTTCCTTGGTCTCAGCCTTGTATTTCCTAGGTTTCATTGTATACATGCAGTAAGTCTCTGAACAGACTATGGCTTTCATACATGTGCTGTTTCCTTCTTTCTCTGCATAACACGATAGCAATTGACAGACCCCTGTATCCTGGTCCTAAAGTCATTTGGTTGGAAATATATCCCATGGATTTCAATGGAACATTTTTCCAAGTAAGAGCACTTAGGACTGCGGCCTCAAAAGTATAAGGCAGCATCCTACGTTTCCAAAATAATGAGTCAGACCACTGGTCCATCTAGCCCAGTATTGTCCACACTGATGGGCAGCAGCTCTCCAGGGCTTCAGGTAGTATTACTTCCGAGCCCTACCTAGAAATGCCAGGAATTGAACCTGGGACCTTCTGCACGCGAAGCATGTGCTCTGCCACTGAGCAGTAGAAGTGACCATAGTGAACCTGTAGCTAAGAAATTATCAACATTCTCAACTTTTATTACTAAAATAAATACTTTGCGTGGTTTTGATCATGTCAAGTATCTCAACTAAAGTTCCACAAATTTTCTCAGGAACTCTGCATTCTCTACAGAAGCAGTGTTCATAGAATCATAGAATAGTAGGGTTGGTAGGGGCCTTATAAGACCATCGAGTCCAGCCCCCTCAATGCAGGAATCCAAGCCAAAGCATCCCTGACAAGTGACTGTCCAGCTTCATCTTGAATGCCCAATCCTAAATACATGTGCTCTGGTCCAGTAAGAAGAAACAGGCAATAGCCTGGTTCACACGTCACAGTAATCCATGGTTTATTTAATCCATGGTTTGTTGCCCTACCCAGGGTTTGTCTGGCAGATGATCGAAGAAACTGTGGCTTATTTTCTCAATCCCTTGGGTTGTTTGCTTCTCTCCTTTGCATGCTCCCTCCCTAATCCCAAACACCTTTGTGGCACTGTAGTGCTGGGATGTTGAGTGGCTGGGTTTTTTCCACTCTTGCCCGCTGCCTCTTTAGACTAGTGAAATTGCATCCAGGGCTACTAGTTGTTGTACATGAGTAGAGCAGAATCGGGGTCATGACTAGGAAACAAGTTCTGTTCAATCCAATGGGACTTACTTCTAAATAATGGCCACAGTCCAGAGGAATGTGTATGTTATTCTGACATGTGCAAAACAGGCCCTTCTTTGCTGGCACAGCAGTGGCATGCGGTGAGACATGCAGTTGACTGCTGTGCTAAAAAAGAAGAAAGTAACCTTACTTCATCTAGATCACTTTCAGAGTGGCAGGATCAGGGCATAAGTTCGGCTAGATGTAAAACTTGCATGCTTCCAATTAACTGTTTGGAAAATCAGACATTGGCAAAAGCCTTACTGAAGTTAGCAAGACTTGCAACAGAGTAGTACAAGGCAGGTTATGTCTTGGAAATGATGTCAACCTGTCTTTGAGACCAGCACTAAACTATTAGTTACATTTATTTTACAGCAAATACTGTGTTTTTAGCTTTCTGCATTCAGAGATAGTACTGTGCAATGGGATCCTATGCATATTTACTCAGAGGTAAGTCCCACTGTGTTCAGCTGGGATTACTTCTAGGGAAGCATGCATAGTACTGAAGCCTGAGGGCATTTCTACATGAGACTTTTATTGTGCACTCATGATTGGTCACTCAGGTTTTTCTGTAGGTCCTTTATATGATGTCAACCTCCAGGGCCTCTCCCATGCTTTCTTGCCATTATTGCAGTGTAATTCTAAACAGAGATAATGCGATAAGAGATTTTAATCACACTTTGAAGCACATAAATTTCCTGTGAATTTCCAGAATCCCGCTTTATCGCTGCGCCATCTATTGGCTGCATAATGAAACAGATAGAACTTGCCCAGAAAGAAAAAACCTGGAAATAACCACGAGGCCATCTTAATCCTGCAAAGAAGCAGAAGCCCTGGTAAGGGTGCAGGATTTTAACCTTGTGTGGAGAAGCTCTTAGGGTCTCAATCAGATTAGATCCCATTATTGTGTTATATTGGATACTATGTAAGTGTTATATGTACCTTGATCTGTAGACTCATGGTGAGTAATAATATTAGAAACACTGTAGAAAGTGTTTAGATTTATGATTAGTTCCATTGAGCATCCCTTCCTAAAATTAGAGCCTAAAAAGATGTAATAGGATGTGGTACAGGGAAAATTGACATTATCTTATTCTTGTTTTTTTTCTGAATTAGGAGGCTGGTACTGCTTCAACAGAGAGAACTGCAACACTCGGTATGAAACAATGAGAAGACTTATGAGCTCCAAGGAGTGGCCCATTACTAGAACTGGTAAATTCTTTATCCCTGTCAGCCTGGGACTTACACTATGAATTATAAATTGGTTCTACTTTCTACATAAATATATAGTTAAAGATATATAATGACACATCTAGTATTGTATAATTTCTCTGGAAATACTACAATACTACTGTTCCATTAACTCAACACTAACCCAGTGATAAAACAACCAGATAAAATACATCAACATTAAAACAATGCATGCAGTCATTTAAAATTCAATAGAAAGGCCTCTGATGCACTTTGACTATGAGAGGATTTCATAATGTGGCTGCCACTATAAAGAAAGTCCATCCCTATATCGCCTTCCACTACTTACCTCCTTGCCTGTGGGAAGGAAGTGATGTGGAACAGAGCTTACTCTGCAGGTCTAAGGGCACAAGACTTACTTATGGGAGGAAGGACTCCCTAAAGCAAGGGTGCACAATCCACAGGCCGCATGTGGCCTTTGGCTACTCTCTGGCTACTTCCCTACAGGAACCTGGGTGAGCCCTGCCCACTTTTCCACACAACCCAACTCATTGTGGGGGCAGTGAGGAAAAGACTGCTGTTCTAGAGCTGCTGTTAGCATTGCATGCAGCCCTTGAGGACAAAAAGGTTGTACGTGCCTGCTCTAAGGTATGCAGATCTTAGACCCTTCAACCAGGGTTCTACCCTGGCCTGCTATGATGAGGGCTGTTGTAATGAATTTGAAATGTTTGTTTAATGTTAGTCTTTTTCAGAGCAATCCTTAACCACAGATATCTAGTTTGCTGGGGTGGGTTAGGATTACACAGTGGTCTCCCACCGCTGGGGGTGGGGGGCACCTTTTGCCACTGTGGAAGCCTCTGCTATGCCCATAGAGAGTTCTGTGAGTGTAGCATTACCCCCAGCAGTGTTCATGTAGCCAGTAGCCAACAGAAGGCCCCAAAATGGGGCATTCAGGGGGTGGGGCAGGAGGGAAAGAATTTAAAACCCACACTGCCAGGGAAAAAAGTAAAAAAAAAACACACAACCACCCTCCTTCTGCCCTGGCCAGTTCAAGATGGTGGGGCTTTGAATGAGGCGGTGAATCCACCGTTTAGCTCCCCCTACAACCCCACTTTGGACTGCGCTGTTACAAATAAACCATTTGTTTGGACTGCTGTACTGTGTTTTGAAATGAATAGCTAGTAGACTGCTTGGTATGTTGATCTGTATTCTTACTGTATTTCTTACTGTTCTTATTTTGGTAGATCTATGTGGAAAAGCAGAATATAAATTATAGTTGTTTTTTCTGTGTTTGTACTGTAAGTAAACTGGGCAGCATTAATAGTATCTTCTCCCAGTTGATGGTAGAGATTGTGTTGAGGTACGAAGAAGAGATGGTTTTTAGGCTATGCAGAAAGGCCTACTAAATAAATCCTACCAGAGGCCTGTTCTGGATGCCACCTGTCTCTATGACTCCAGAAACATAGGATGTTGTTCAGAGAGGCTGGTGGGGACACTGCTTTATGGGCAGACACAAAAGAGGGCTGAAGGGGTCCCTGAATGTATTTGCTTAGCATTAGGAACATGGGAAGCTGCCATATTCTGAGTCAGATCATTGGTCTATCTTACCCAGTATTGTTGACACTGACTGGTAGCAGCTGTCCAGGGTTACAAGCAGGAGTTTTTCCAGCCCTACCTGGAGATGCTGGGGATTGAACTTGGGACCTTCTGCATGCAAAGCAGGTGCCATATCACTGAGCCATGGCCCTTCCCTTTTTTTTTTTTTTTTTACATCACAGGAGTAAGCTCCTAATTCAAAAGCACAGAGAATTGCTGTGGGGGTTGGTATCAGGTTTTGGTAGGTGGCTAACCCTTATGGCCTCATGCCTTACTGCCTAATTTAAGAAGCAACTTTGACCTTAGAACTCAGAATGTGGTTATAGATTTCCTTTATTCCTTCACTTCCCTGAGTGCTCTTTTTGAGGCTGCAGTCCTATACTCACTAAACTCTATTTAAATTACTTCTGAGTAGGCATGTATAGGATTGGGTTGTATAATTCTGTCTTCTCTTGACCAGTGGGAAGAAGTTACCTTTCAACTCCAGCGGTGAATGCACATGGATCTACTTATCTGCCCAAATAGACCTGTGTTTTGAACTATTAGACTATGGTTTTCTTATTCCAGTTTGGAAAATGTGTAATTTACCTTTACCTTTAATGCCACCAGCATAAACACATTAGGAAGGAATTTATTGTACCTGCTATGTTCTTTCAGGTGCTGAGAAGTGTGCTCATAAGTCATGGACCCAAAGGTCCATTTCCTGCAGATATAGGCACAGAATGTTTCCTTTTTAGCATCTTTCACCATTATGTTCATGTTGAATGTTCTCTGTGCATTGCCGGAGACTGCTTTATTATTCGAATGATGTTTTTCTATCTCTTAGTATTTTTTTTTTTTTAATTCTTCATCTACAGGAACTGGCATTCTGTCATCACAACCAGAGGAAAATCCACACTGGTGGAATGCAAATATGGTGTAAGTAGGGGGAACAGTTATGGGAGTTGGGAGGAACAAAGCTACGGGGAAGTAAACAAGATATAAAGATGGGAACCAGAAGGGAAATGGGAACTGAGGTTACCCAGGAGTGGCTCTTGTAACAAGTAACTGTAATAAGACCATGGATGGAAGTTGCAGATGAAGGTAGTATGCGTAATCGTAAGAAAAATTGTCTGATAGGGGTATCATATGTCCCACTGAGCTTTTTCACAGTAGTGTCTCTGAAGTCCAACAGGAAACTGAATTTGTTAATAGGTTAAGGAAAATCTTAGAGAGATCTTTTTGTGGACAGGGGAGGGGAGAACCCACAGCAGAGGAACTGCCGGAGCCCTGCCAGGCCCGTATTTTGCCTGCTGGTTGAAGGACAACAAAAATGAAGCTAGCTTGGCCTCCTTTGGTCGGGAGTTCCAGATCCTGGGGCTGGCCACTGAGAGGGCTTTTTCTTGCGATCCCACCTAATGTGTGTCTGATGGTGGCCAGACATAGGGAAGGGCCTCTCCCGAGGATCTTAAAATCTAGTCAGGCTCATGTGGGAGAATGCTCTCCCTCAAATAGCCAGGTACAACACTGTGTACAGTTTTATAGGTCATAATCAGCACTTTGAATTGTGCCTGGAAATGGACTGGGAGCCAGTGAAGCTGTTGTAACAAGGGAGTAGCATGCTTCGTATAACTGGCCCTGATCAATAATCTGCCTGCAGTGTTTTAGACCAGCGGAAGTTTCTGAACACTTTTCAAAGGCAGCCCCACATAGAGTACGTGACAGTCGAAATGGGATGTGCATAAGTCATATGACACCATGGCTGGATGTGACATCTCCAGGAAAGGGCTCAGTTGGGGCATTAGGCAGGGGTGCAGTTACTGGACAAGGTGGTTTGGCCACTGCCAAAACCTGGGCATCCAGGTTCAGGGCTGAATCCAGGAGTACACCCAAGCTGCGAACCTGAGCCTTCAAGGGGAGCAGACCCCATCCAAGAAGCTGAGTCCCTATTCCCTGATATGCCTTTCAACTGACCAGGAGCACCTCTGTCTTGTCTGGATTAACCCTCAATTTGTTCACCCTCATGCAGTCCATTACTAATATCAGATACTAAACTGGGACAGCTTCCTTGGATTTAGATGGAAAGGAGAGAGAGAGTCAGGTGTCATCAGCATAGTAGTGGCACTAAACCCCCAAACTCTTGAAGACCTCTCCCAGTGGTTTCATGAATACGTTAAATAGGAAGTGAGACAAGATGGAACCCTGAAGGAGGCTCCAGGCCAGAGGCCATGCCATCAACAGGAATCCCCCAGCACCACCTTCTGAAATCACCCCTCTAGGAAGGACTGGAACCACTGTGAAACGGAGAGCCAGCCAGTCCAAAGGGATACCATAGTCAATCGCACCGAAAGCCGCACAGAGGTCCAGGAACACCCCCCCCCCCAGTTCCTGGTGTAGATCATCCACCAAAGCAGTCTCTGTCTTATAACGAGGCCTGAAGCCAGATTGAAATGGATTGAAATAATCTGACTCATCCAGAAACACTTGAAATTGTGTTATTATTATTTTTTATTTTATTATTTATTGCATTTATACCCCGCCTTTTTTCCCTTGCAAGGAACCCAAGGCGGCTTACATTATCCTCCTCCTCCTCCATTTTATCCTCACAACAACAACCCTGTGAGGTGGGTTGGGCTGAGAGTCTGTGACTGGCCCAAAGTCACCCAGTGAGCTTCCATGGCCGAGTGGGGACTAGAACCCGGATCTCCCAGCTCCTAGTCCAACACTCTTGCCACTACACCACACTGGCTCTCTTGCCACTGCATGCTCCAACATCCTGCTCAAGAATGGAATATCGGAGTTTGGCCAGAAATTATCCAAAATGGTGGGGTTCAGGGAGGTGTTTAAAAAAAATATGGTCTCACCACACCTCTTTTAGGCATGATGGAATCACACCATGTTGTAAAGACGCATGCAACACTACCCCATCCCCTTGGCGAGTACACCGCACCCCTTGGCTGCTTTTATAAGCCAGGAAACTTATATCAGAGGGTCATAACTGTCCCTTCTGTTTACAAAATGTAAAAATAGAATACAGTAACTGACAGCTTTAATTGCATTATTTACAGGTACAGAAACTAGAGGTGAAAACAAGGAGACCAGAGAAAGCTTTTCCATCCACACAGAAACATAATATTTGCATGTGGGAGCTGGATGGATACGCTGAGGGGTTAGGATTGCCATGGCGAGTTTTATATGGTTGCCATAGCAAACACTGGTAGTGTGTGAAGGACTGATGTGTGTCTCCAAAGATGTAGTGGACATGCACCAAGCTGTGGCCAATCACAACTCCCCATCACATGTGTCAAAGTGCAAAGGGATGTACCTCTCCCCTTCACACTTTATGCAGTGGGATATCCAGTTTGTTGTATAAAATGTGAAGTGTGTCTTAAGAGAGGAGAAATGATGATAAATATGCATTTAATGTAACCAATATTGGTCAGTAAAATAAACTGGAGTGAGTTCTTTATGCGACTATGTGGTGGTACCATTAGATCCGAGTGGGCATGAAATTGGTCTTGTTTTGTCTCCTTTAGGGTTTCTTTTGCCTGACCCCCGTCTCCCGCTTCCCTGCATGTCAGAGGAATATGGGTACTCACATACTACTTGTCTCTTGCAGTTTCATCCCATATTGCTCAAGCGATGTCTGGAGCGGAGCCTCTGCCAAGACGGAGAAAAGTGAGTGCTTCTGGCAGCATCTTGCTGCCAGACAGACATTATGCATTAAGGGGACATGGCCTGACTTCTCTACAGTTGTGCAAATAAATAAATGGTTCTTGCCAATGGGGAGGAAGGAACAATAAATATCCCCTAGATAAAACATCCACTTGCAAACCCTGCTTTCTCATGGTTCAGAGCTCCCTCATGCAGCGGTGTCCCAGCACAACTGGCTAGAGGGGAATAGCTGTATCGTGAGAGTCTGAGGCAACCATTCTGTTCAGCTAAACTTGCCCCGCTCCCTGCATTTCCTGCACCATGGATAGAGTTTGAATGTTACATTTGGTGAGGAAGGACGAGACGGTGCCAGGATTTACAAACGAAGTCAGAGATGCTCCTGATGTCTATGTATGGGCTTGGGGGACTTCGCTACCTAGACCTGTCACAAAAATGGTATAGGGAGGCCCACTGTGGCTCAGAAAAATGCTTTTCAATTATGTTGACCTAGGAAGTGTCAAGGAAATTTTTGTGGTCTTAATTCTTTCTGACTGAAGAAGTGCTCCGTGCAGTTTGAAAGTTTGGGACTACCGCCATAGCTGACTCAGTAGATAAAATATGGACCCTCCTGTAATCCTTTTCCCAGAATAATATTGCCTCTGCTGGGTGCCCATCTTCCATTTGGTGGCAGCTGCTGACACCTTGAATTGCTGGACACCACAACTTACCACAAGTAATGGTTTAGCATGAAATTATTTACTTTTCACAATTCTGTCTCACAAGACTGACATCTGATTAAATGAAAGATTTAACTTGGCAAGAGTGGTGAAAAATCCTGCTGCTCCTTGCAGTCATGCTAACACTGCCACCATCTTTCCTCATCCCTTGTCAGTGCTCTGCACCCCATGCTCCTATGCATCAAGAAGAAATGATACCGGAGAGTGTCCTGAATGCATTTGCAACCTTTTTTGTGGGGGGTCTTGTTCAAGTGCACAGATGTGAAAGTCCACCGCTATGAAATTGGTGTAATTTCCCCCTCAGCTTTACTGTTCTGCTATGAAATGTGCATATTTTAGTGATCTGCCTCACGGCTCTGCCGTGGAATTTTCATGGTTTTCACCTCAGCGCTGCTGCTCCACCATGAAATGTACATATTTTTACTGATCTGCCCCACTGCTCTGTAACTCACAGGCATATCTGACAGCTGTCAACAGAGACCTGCAGAGGGAAGCAACAAGCACGAAGGGGAGGTGGGAGGCTGGAAGCAGCCGGGGGCTGCGCGAGAAGGAGCCTTTGGGGTGGGTGTAATTACTGCAGGAATATGTGAAGCAGCCTTTTTAAAAAAAGGTGTTCACAAGCAAGGGAAGTGCCAAAGTGGGGGATGAAATTGAGAGGGACACCGAGAAGAGGGGGTTATTGGTATGCTGGGCTAAATAGCGGACAAGTGGTTTTTAAGGTTGCGAACGCATTACCGTGTTCATGAGCGCTCAGAAAATTAATTCCATTTGGTGATCTGATGCGGGAGTGGAGGGTCCCCTGGGAGCCAGCAACCCCAGCGGACCAATTGCAGAAAGGGTACTGAAGTAGGGATTGAGGAAATGAGGAGTTCTGCTATAAAGGCATCTGGGATAAATGTCCTGAGCCAGTGGGGGGAACTGAAACAAGCCATGGCAAGCTGCAGAGTGCCCGATTGTTTGTTGGGTTAATAAGTAAACAACCAACCCATGGTGGCTTATTCTCAGGGCAGCTTAGCATGACATGCAAACTCACCCATTGTGTCTATGGGGTATTCATAATGAGTTCCCTGCCGTTTCCCTGAGCAAAGACCAATATATTCTGCTCTTGTATTCTGTTCCATAACCAAGAAACTCTCTACCTGGTCATACAACATTTTTATTTTATTTTTTGCTATAAAACCTATGTTTGATAAGGAAGACCGAGATCAGAGGCTTTCAATATTTTACATGACAAATGAAAGCCGTTGTTTCACTTGTGCTGTGTTTCTCATGTTGTGGTGCTAATGACTACTATCCTTTTTTTTTTAGGGCACAATCCTGGCTGGGGAATGATGGGAGTTGTATGAATTTTTTCTGTCTAAACATGCATAGGATTTTGTCTTTAGTGTCTGCAAGTCCATAGAGACATAACATTAATTATATTTGCCTAACTAGACAGATCAGGTTAAGGTGATTCACCAGATGTTAGCAATTCTTTTCAAGACAGCCGTTGGTTTACTGGCCTAGACCAAGGCACTTTTCTACATAGTATGTGAGGTGTGGCTACTTCCTGGGATTTCTGCTTTTTATCTGGAGGTAGTGGCTAGTGTTGTAAAAGCTTCAAGGCAGAAATGTATTACCCAGGAGCATGGACGTCCTCTGCGCTGGTGCTGAAGTGATCCATTCCCATCTTCATATGCCACCTGCTGTGAAAAGGAGTCTTGCATACTAAGGAAATGTTCTTCTATTATAAGTCTCACTAGCACAACCAATAGATTAAACACATCTTCACTTGTTATATTGTGAGATGCTGTTGAACCATTAGTCCATATTCTACTAGAGATAGTAATATTTCAGAGATGGGAAATGTAACATACTTATTTTATACTATAAAATGTGCAAAACCAACAGTGTGATTTTAAGACTGGGGCATCAGGTAATGAACGATAGTAGATCCAAGGCACGTGGCCAGGTTCATTAAAAGTCTGCCAGGCTCATTTTTTAATTTCCCATAGAATTCATCCATTTGTAACTTACCATATAAAGGTGTGGTATGTTCTTTCAGTTCACAGAAGCCAAGCCTTCAGCAGAGAGGAATGGGAAAACATTTTAGCCAAACAGTTTTGCTTACTATGAACTCTTTTCATTTCTCCCCTAACCCCGCCCCCAGATGAGTTTGTCTTCATGGGTGCCCTCATCATACAAGAGGTTGTAAAGGAGTTGGTGGGAAAAGGCCTTGGGAATGCCAAGGTGCTGCTGCTGGCAGGAAGCAGGTAAATGTCTGTATGTGAAGACTTGTCTAGAAGGTGTGGGTTGTGTGTGTGTGTGGGGGTGTAGATTGAGTGGGTTGAAGGTATAGGTGGTGGGGATAATTTTTATCTCACAGTCACCCTTCTTGATGGGAAAAAAGTGCTGGTTAATAAAATCAAATTCTGTTTTAGTTGCTACATTTAAATGCTTGGGTGTTAACAATTATTCATTTGTTTAGAAAAGTTATATGCCATCCTTTAGGGTGCTGAACAATAAAATAATAAACACAAATATCTAAAATATTGCAAAAATAAAGCAGGAAGAGCAGCAAATGAAACAGAGCCTTAAATTTCAGTAAAATGTTTAAATCATAATCAACGTTGCTTATGTTACGTGCTGAAATGCTCAGACAAATAGAAAGTCTTTCATTATCCCCATGACAACAGTGTTGTTCCCAGGGGACCATCTATATGGGAAGTTTACTCTGACACTGCTGTGGCTTAAAGTCCTTAGCGACACATAATGTCATGGCCACTGCAGCCACTCTGGAGTTTACCTGTGGGGAAGCCGCATTTTTGCAGAGTACTTTTAGTCCATTGTTTTTCTTTAATTAGCTGCCATGTGCCCATCCCTCCACTTTTAAATTCGGTATGATGGGAGCGTTCCTAGGGGTGTGACCATGCCCTTGGTAACCTAGAAGACTACAGAAACTCGCCTGCCTTTCCCACACATCAAAGCCCTAGAGCGCTCTTTCGAGCCTTCAGAATCACCCTGCATTTCCTTTTCCCCAGTGGGAGCAATTAACCTCAGTTTGCATTGTTTCGCTTCTTTGGTGTTATGTTAAATCACTTTTCCGATGCTGTGTAAAGGTGCTTCTTTGATTTTATGTAAAGTCACTTCTCTGAAAGTCAATTCTCCACTTTATCACAGTACCGATTTGGTGAGGTCTTCAGTGGAGCCTGCATTTGGGAGGAACTATCCAGAGGAGGAAGTATCCAGAGGAGGAGAGGGGGTGGTGGAAGCTAGAACTTCGTGACAGTTTGCTGGAATGGAATGAAATTGGGGTCAGGGATGCCCTGGGGGGAAGCCTTCAGATGCTTCATTCGAGAGCCAGGGATTTTGTCTTCTCAAGGCAAAAGTGTGCACATAGGGGAACAGGGGAGAGTGCAATAACTCCATGGCAGATTGCTGGAATGCAGCGAAATTATGGCGGTGGGATGCTCTCATAGCAAGCCTTCAGATGCTGCACTGAATAATCTGGGATTTTGGCTTCTTCAGGGAAATCTACACATATGGGGAAAAATTAGTTGCTCTCCATTCATAATAGTGTAGTGGGGGGAGGGCAGGGAGCCTGGACAGGGGCAGGAAATAAGCCTCTCTCATTGATTGAGCGGCCCCTGCCAGGTTGATGATATTCTGTTCTACTCCCCACCCCACCCGGAAGTATGTTCCTTTCAAATGCTGTGTGAACCCTGAAAACCAGATTTTTAAAGGTATGGTACACTCCGCTTATCTTGCTTCATGTGTCCCTGACAGACCCATGCCAGTTCAGAAAATCCTGATAATACTCCAATGCTTCTTACTCCATTGTCATGAAGTAAGACACTGGTCACCATCCAGCTAACTTCAGATGGGGGGACATAGAGGAGAGGCTCGGATAATAACTGCAGAGCTCAGTTAAGCTCAGTTCTTCAGATACCTGGATCCCAAGCCATATAAGGCTTTATAAGAAATCAGCAGCACTTTGAACTGTGCCCAGAAATAGACTGGCAGGCAGTATAGTTCTTTAAGGAGAAAACCCAATCTTTCAAGCACCCACCTGACTGAGTAGTGGTGGCTGGCTGACACTCGGGACATTGAGAAATAGATTCAAGAAGCCAGGCCTTAGAAGGTTCCAGAGATGTCTACAACTAATACTGTGGTACTGAACAGGATTTAACTGGTGGTTACATTTGGGTTGAGGAATATTTGGTGGCAAGGTATTTGTTTTTTCTGACTCTCCCTTCAACAGGTGGTGCAGCTCATTAGTATAAAACATCTAAACTTGGCTTTTGATGATTTATTAACTGGTCTTTCAGGCAGCCAGATATGGCTTTTGATCTTCTAAGTAGCCACTGTTGCTTTTATCCAGGGATGTTGAACCTCAAGCCCAGGGGCCAAATCTGATACATCTGGGGTCCTGACCCAGCCCACTGTGGTTCCCCAGATGGCCATGCCTCCTTCCCTGGCCCCACCCCCTTGCCTCCGACCACCAATTGTTTGTTGGTTTGCTGGCATTTGTACAGTTTTTCCCCATTCTAAAAAGTTGAAATGCCTCTCCCAAGGCTTAGTTATAGACAGTAAGAGCTGTAAGCTAAAATATGCTAGTATTTTGGGCCCTTTGCCTTTGGCCCCACCCATCACTTCAATATGGCCTCCGAGAGCTTCTCTGACATTGAATTTGGCCCTCGGACTAAAAGAGGTTCAGTACCCCTGCTTTCATCATTAATGGTTAGAAAACATAATTCTAGAGTTGGAAGAGACATTATGGACCATGAAGCCCTCAGTGGCAGGATTTATTAAACCACCTCCAACTGTTTTATTCAGTGGCTCCCTCTGGTGTCATATTATTTAACAAATCAATTACTTAAACAATAAAATAGTATTTGTTTATTGGTTGGATTTATCATATTTTGTTACAGTTTTATTCTATCAACCACTGGGATTTTTTAAAAATGAAAAGTGGTATATAAATGTTCTAAAACCAAGAAAAATAAAATGCTGATAGCCTTCTGTGCAACCCCATTTATCTGAAATACCTTTGGGATAGGCAATATGTGGTTAATGAGACATTTGCATCAAAATGAGTGTAATTTACAGGAGATGATACTAACGCAGGGCACAGTAAGGACACCCTATGAATTCAGGCTCTCACATCTGAATGACAGATATTTGGAGAGAATCATGGTCCTATTGTAGACAATATTGAATAGTTCTGCAGTGTGCCATCCATCTCACCGAACGACTGGTGTTGTCATTGCAGTGCTGGTGGAACAGGGGTGCTCCTGAATGTGGATCGAGTGGCCGAGCAGCTGGAAGAAATGGGACACCCTGGGATTCAGGTCCGTGGCCTTGCAGACTCTGGCTGGTTCTTGGATAATAAACAGTATCGTAGAACAGACTGCATTGACACCATAACCTGCGCTCCCACAGAAGCCATCAGGAGAGGAATTAGGTACTGAAGCATTCTAAGGTCTCCTTTCCCAGAAAGTATGAGACTGGGATTGAGATACCCAGCCGTTCTTTCTCTTTCTAATGATAAGATGACAGCTGCCTTTAGCTGATGAAGTTCTACTTGGAAAAGAAGTAATATTCATGAAATGTGATCATGCAGGGGGCACACACCAGGTACCATAATATCTTAATCTGGCATGAGAGATGCATAATCGGAATGTCCTTCTTGCTAAACTACATAACATTTCAAGTTGCAACTTTGCTGCCCTCTGCTGTTCATAATTTTGTGAATATACACTCAGTTATTCTCAGTCACTTAAATATTTCCAGCACAACGAGTTTGTGTAATTAACTCTTGTTATCGTTTCATCTTTCAGGTATTGGAATGGACTTGTTCCTGAACGCTGCAAAATGCAGTTTAAAGAGGGAGAGGAATGGAATTGTTTCTTTGGCTATAAAATTTATCCCACTCTCCGATGTGAGTGTGCAAAGGACAGCTTTCTGCTGACTGTTTGCTGATCTGAAATGTACTTCAGAAGATTCTTCCCTATCAGTATTAAGAATGGCTAGCAACAGCAATCTATTAAAGATTTTAGTTGATTAATCATGTGCCTTTTAACCAGTTAGGGCACAGTCCTATCAGTTGTGCCCTCGATGACTGTAAGCCCCCGAACTTGGAGGGTGGGAGGAGCGGCAGAGGCGATCTTCACCTCCCCATCCTCCAGCTCTGTATTTCTCACTCTGCTTTTTTTTTTTTGGCCCGTCTAGCGAAGTCATTTCAGATGGGGAGGGAAGGAGGCTGGCAGAGGCCCAGGACAGCTCAAATCCTGGTCTCTCCAGTTTCCTCCCCACCCTGCCCACTGAAATGCCCCCTTTTCCCCCTCTCTGAGGTCAGGTTCCTGGCTGGTACTGTTCTTTCCACGCCAGCTGGGAGTGGGAGGAGTTGGAGCGCTGTCTCTGACCTCAGAGAGGGGACTCTGAATAATATGGCCCCTCGGACACTGTCTAGGGGCCATAGGATTGCTCCCTTAATTGATTTACTGAATTTGAATACATTTGCATCTTACTAAACTTTAATACAAGTGTGGGGGTAGGCGTGGGGGTTAGATACTGAAAGAAGTGTGAGATACAACTGAAAAAACAAATGCTACCATATTGTTAGAAGGAAAAGGGATATTTAATATTTTCTTTCCATTCCCTATTAACAGACCAGAATCAAAATTATCTCAAAAAACAACCAGTGTACCTGTAACTTTCTGCTTCACTGATTAAAATTGTCCTGTGCTAATTGATCAACTAAAGCTTTAGTTAATTAATTTACTGATTAAACCCATGAAAGCTTGCAGCCCTAATAACAATGAAATCTGTCCCAAATTCTTCTCTGTGCAGGCCCTGTTTTTGTGGTGCAGTGGCTCTTCGATGAAGCACAGCTCACTGTGGACAATGTACATTTGACTGGCCAGCCAGTGCAGGAGGGACAGTGGCTTTACATCCAGAACCTGGGCCGTGAACTGAGGAACACTCTCAAGGACGTGACGTTAGTCTTGCCACATCTTTTCGAAAAATGTTGAAGTCTCAACTGTATAGATGTATTCAAGGAACCTGCTCTTTAAAATCTTCCAAATTTCTAAAAAATAAGCTGTATTGTCAGAGAAATTCTAAAGTTTTGTGGACATATTTTGTTTTCCTATCGCACCTATTCTGTGTCTTCTTTTCTCCCCATTTCAGAGCCAGCTTTGCTCCAGCTTGCTTGTCTCATGAGGTCATCACACGCAAGTAAGTATCCAGGATGGGGAGATGTAGTCTCACTTTTGCTTTGCACTTAAATGGGGCTTAGTACCTAAGAGAGCATCACCCAGCCACCCATTTAGGAAGCTTCCTAGAACAGGGGTAGGCAGAAGGTAGATTGGGGTCTACTGGTAGAGCTCTGGGTGATTTGTAGTAGATCCATAAGGGTTTCTGACTCCCAGTTGTTCAGCAGTAGCAACAACAAAAAGTCACCCTCCCCAATTAGGCTGCTGAAATGGAGAAAGCTTGGGGTGGGGGGAGCCAGGAGTGGATTTTTTGTTCCTTAATTCTACTAGGTCGAATTCTATTAGATAATTCTACTACGTCTGCCCTGACCCACTATTTTGCAACTGACCATGAGGTTCCAGTAAAAAAACAAAGTAGATCCCAGAAGCCTGAATTCTGTCACCCCTGCCCTAGAATGTTGCTAGAGGTCATATTGACTTTGTAGATGCCCAGAGAACTCCCTGACTTGGTAGATGCCCAGAGAACTCATTTTATAATGCATCCAATAAATATAATAATACAAATAAATAAAACAATTAAGCATGAGTCATTGTTCACCTGTCTTGTGGAACTTCCGAGCCCATTAGTAGCCAATATAAACTGGCTGCATTGTATTTCTGGATTTGATTATGGAAAGAATGATACACCATCTACAGCACCACTGTGAAATACCCAGACACCTGACACCTATTTTCCCTTTCTGCTGGATCCTTGTCTCCCTTTCCTTCCTGCTCACATTCAGCAGTCTATTATGTTATGATGCCTTCTGTGCAGACACATCATACTGTCTCCACATCTGCATGTGACTAACATCCATGGTTTCAGTGGGCTATGTGTTAGCAGCTGTTCTGGCCAATCACAGTGTTGGCTAACGTGAGAGTTTATAGGCCAATTAACAAGGAAATCCCAGCAATACTGCATCCAAATTACATCAATGGTATGTTTTGTTTTTGCAGTCACTGGACGGACATCCAAGTGAAGGGGACCTCTTTACCCCGTGCTCTGCACTGCTGGGATCGTAGCCTCCATGACAGCAACAAGAATGGGAAAACCCCACTGAAAGGCTGCCCTATCCATTTGATTGACAGTTGTCCCTGGCCCCACTGTAACCCTTCATGCCCTACCATCCGGGACCAGTATACAGGACAAGAGATGAATGTGATCCAGTTTCTCATGCACATGGGTTTTGATGTGCAGAAGATGGCACAGCAGCAAGGTCTGGAGCCCAGTAAACTTCTGGGGATGCTGAGCAGCGGTAGCTAGGAGAGCTTTCCATTGAGGAGGACGGTGTGATCGCATTACGAGACGGAGCCTTGTAGTTCCACTCTCAAACTTTCTGCCCTCCTTGCTCACTTTCATCACACAAGCATCTACACAGACAAACAGGCACAGCCATGTACACACATTGTTGCACAGTTAGTATGTCAGGATAAAACGAACAGAATCTCGTCAACACCATACCTCTACTTCAGGGGACAGTCCTAGCCAAGCAGAACTTCTGACCGCAATAATTCACTAGCAGTCTGCAGGGAGCAGGGAGTGTATAGACACGACAGCATCGAGAATCCTCTCCAGGGCTAAGAGGACTTTATGCTTTTTACTATTTCCAAGAACTTTTCATACCATAGACTGACCACTCATGGTGGAGGGGAAAGTTCTGGATTATTTGTCCAATGAGAAGTGAAGGTATGATTACATGGCTTCCCGGAGGCCAGCATCTCATGATGTAACATAATGCACAAACCAAGCACACAGGCTAGAAACGGACTTATCTTGTACTCAATTTACTTTTGTATTATTTTATAAAACGGTTTTATTACTTAATTTTTAAAGAAATAAGAAATATAAAATTAATGATATTGTTTTGTAACATATTTTTTTAAATAATGAAAAAACACCTTGTGCTATTTTGGCAATGTGAAAATATTTATTTTAATATGTAAATGGTATTTATAAGGGCTGACCCGAGATATGCTCACATGTTGTTGTAAAGTTGTAAATACTTCTCCTTTGGAAAGGTTTTCCTTCTGGTCACATATGTGTGGGAGAGGGTGAGGGTCAGCATTGGCATTATTATTATTATAATTGTTATTAGATCCCCATGACTCTGTTGCTGTATGTTTCTTGTTATTTGAGAAATGGGAAAGATCAGTCACAGGCACTTTTATCCTTCCTGCTCAGCTACATTCTTCCTGCATCCCTTATTCAAATAGGACGGTATGCCTATCAATGAAGGAGCTCTTAGAGACATCATCACACAACCATCCCAGATTGTTCTGCACTTAACAGTGCAGTAGCTAACTTGGGCTGATTTTGAGGTGTATGAATGTAACTTAGGGTCTCAGCTCTAAGCCATTACAATTCTCTTCAATAGCATTTTAGTTGCAGCATTATGTCCTGAAAAACCTTCATACATACAAAATCAACAGTCAGCAGTGAGGATTATTCCAAGTCCCAGACTCCTTCAATACTAAGCAAGCACTTCCCAGATATTCTGGCTGGATTCTGGCTTGATTCCTTAATCAGCAGGTTCCAATAACCATCTAGCAGCTTGTTCAGTCTTACCCTTTTTGACTTTAGGGACATGTGACAAATGGAAGGAATAGAAACACCCTATGCACTTTTTCAATTACCAGGCATCCTCACACTGTCAAATAAGTACATTCTTGCTACCTTAATTCACCTCAATTGGTGGGAAAACAGGGAATTACACTCACATTAGTTTCTACAGATAAGCAGTCCTTGCTGTGACTCTCTGCTACAGCCTCACCCCAAACCCTAAACTCCTGCAATCTTGCCTTAGACAGGGACCTTTAGTAGGTTACAACCCATGAGGAGACACTGGACTGTATTTACCATAAGGGTTGGCTATTTAGGGACAGATGGCAACACGCAGCAAAGCCTTTAACGAAGCTTGTGCAGTGGCCAGAGTTGGTCCCACCTCATCTGAGTGAAACTATGTTGGCTGGCACCCCTAGGCACAGCCTCTGCTATGGTGCACCCCTACAGCCCCCCCTGAGGCCCTCTCCATTCCTCTAAGGGGGAGGCTGCCCCACAGCAGCGGGGAAGGGCAGTTTTATAACTTCCTCGGCCCACTGATCTCCCCTGGCTTCAAACAGTGGACTACAAAGCTGTGCACTAGTTAGGAACTCAGATGGTAGTACTGTAGGTATTACTGCAGACTTCTGGCCACGTGGACATATTTACAGGCCAACCCTATTGGGTTGAACACCCAATGCTATGCCAGCAAGGGTGAGAGGAGGATGGAGAAGATTTTGTGTATCTTCCCCGTTTAAAGTATAAAAAGCAGTAGACCTCAAACTTATCTAGCCGAATCACTTTTGGTGGGCAGGGAGGGGTCTGGACAGGCCAAAGGATACTGTGCAACCTGGCCTCCCCGCTCCCACTAGTACACCCCCTTTTCTCCCTCTCTGACATTGCAGTTGCAACCTTGTAAGAGAAGCTTTCCATTGTGGTTGGAAGGGACGGGGAGGGAAGATTCATGACTGGATCTCCTCTGCACTCATAGCTCTTTCTGCAGGTGTGGAAGAGTAACTACTCAGCATCCTATGGCGCCCCTGACTCTGTCTAGGAGCCATAGGATTGCTCTCTAAATTACAATACATTAAAAACAAAATAACCCTGAGCTGCACGCCCCTAAAGTCCCCTTAGTATGCATGCCAACTTTCAGGTTCTAGGTTTCATGGTCTTGGCAGTATGATGTGGACAGATGGACACATAGACATCCTCTTTTATTATAGTTGTGCCCCAGCTAGAGCAGCTAAACGCTTAACACATTGCAGGAACAGAGTACAGGAGTTGCTATTCAAACAGGTCACAAAGAAATTAGATGCTGAGCAATCCCACTTACAGATTGTGCGGGGAGATCCAGGAGAAGAGAGAAAGGGAACTGAAACAACCTTCCCTACATATGCAGCTGAGATCGTATCAAGCTGAAGAAAAACAGCCAGTGAGGAGCAGATTTATAGCTCCCCTATTTGCCATGGTTTGACATGAACTATCCTCATACATATGGGGCCACAGTGGCTTAGTGGTTAAGATGCTGTACTGCAGACTGGAAGGTCGGCAGGTCAGCAGTTCGAGACCCGAGTGCTGTGTGACGGAGTGAGCTCCCGTCTTCAGTCCCAGCTTCTGCCAACCTAGCAGTTCGAAAGCAAGAAATTGCAAGTAGATAAATAGGTACCGCTTCGGCGGGAAAGGTAACAGTGTTCCGTGCACTTCGGTGTTCAGTCATGCCAGCCACATGACCACGGAAGCGTCTTTGGACAGCGCTGGCTCGTCGGCTTAGAAACGGTGATGAGCACCGCACCCTAGAGTCGGACACGACTGGTTGGGGACACCTTTACCTTTACCTTTTATCCTGGTACATAACAAAAGGTAAAAATCACTGGGATGCTCCAGGTCCTTTTAGCAGTAGTGAGGCTGGCATCTAACAACAAAGAAAGAGGCTATTGAATCTTAGGACTTCTCTACACTAGGCTTTTATTGTGTGTTTTTGCTTGGTCCCTCACAACAGTTTGTAGGTCCTTTATGCGACATCATCAACTTCCAGGGCCTCTCCCATCTTTCTGACCATTATTGCAACTTTTTCTTAACGGGGAAAATGCAGTATTTAATTGTAATGGTGCTTTGAAGCATTCCAACAGCTCGTGTATTTCTGCAATTCCACTATACCACAGCTAAAGCACAGTGCCATCTACTGGCTGTGTAATGAAACATATAGAACTTGCAAAAAAAGGAAATCCTTGAAGAAAAAGCATGGTGTAAAGGAGCTGATTTTAATGCTGCAAAGAATCCAGAAGCAGAAGCCCTGGTAAAGGTGCAGGATAAAAGCCTGATGTACAGAAGCCCTTAATTGTTCTTATGGACAGCTCTAGAATTGCAACATCCTAGTGCCACTGAAGGTATATAGGGAGGAACATACATCGTTGAACGCCTTGTTCCAGGAACTGACATCACAAGAGTGGTGGTTCTTATCTCAGAGGATACAGAGATGACAGAAATCAACCCCTGCAATACAAAGGAACTCTCTGAGCAGGGTACCTTGTCTCCAAAAGGAAGACAACCAATTTTGCTAAGGCCCTCTATGAAGCTGATGAGTCACTAATGGCAGGATGTGCTCTTTTTTCTCGGTTTCTGTTTAGCTCCCATTTCTCAGTCCTCAGTTTTCTTCACTGTCTTTTTGGTCCACTTCTATTTCTACACATACCACAAACAAACATACACCCTGCACTAAGCCTGATGGCAACAGTGTAAGGCTTTCACTCTCAAAGTAATTCACATACGATGGGAGAGTGTTTCCAGAAAAGGCTTCTATTGGGCCATTGCCCTGCTTCATTCATACAATTCATCTTCTACTCATAACAGTCCTGTGTTTTCCTACTGCTCCTTTCGTCTTTTTTCTTACCAAGGAAAATCCGCTAAGGAAAAAAAAATGGAGTAGTTGCACAATGGCTTCTGACGGTTAGCACTAGGAGCCTTTAGTCTGGAAGCACCTGGAGTCTCGTATGCAGGTAGCCCCTGCAAGGGCTATGGTTGTAACTAGGGCTTGTGTAAAATGCACCCCCCCCCCCCGAATGCAACATCCTGTTCATAGATGGTGAAGAGGGGGACATTTCAGTGATTTTTCAGAGGGAGAATTTTTACAATGGGGAGGGGGCTTACTGTTGATAGGTGTAAGGCAGTGGGTTTTTTAAACAGTTTTTACTGCTACTTATCAGTGGAGTTCTTCACAGTCAGGCCACCTGGGTCTCCCCCGCCCGCAATCTGTAAGTGGGAGAGCTTACCATACAGGCCACCATTATTCTCCCCGAAAATGCCCCTGGAATTACGCTAAATCAAGGCATAACATTGTTTCAAAGGGGGTTCCCACTGGTCCATTTTCCCTCCCAAGAACCCCCTTTAGAATGGTATGTCTTGATGTAGAGTTGTGCCAGGGGAATTGGGGGGGAGAATAACGGTGGCCAGTGGCCATCAGTTGTTGTGAGGAGTTGTGCAAGCCTGTGCTGAAGTATCTTAAGTAGAATAGAAAGGGGATACTGTTCTAAAATATAACCATCTCCCACCTCTTTCCTACAGTCTTGATAGAGCCAGTGTGATTGGAGAAGTATGTTGGACTTGGAGTGGGAGACCAACAGAAAATACAAAGAGGGGAAAAACCCAAAACGGTGCATACAAATATTTACTGAACATTTCCAGTGCCTTCTTAGCAAAAGCTCCTCTTCCTGGGTACAATGGTCCAAAGAACAAGCTTTATTTTCTAAGCATGTGGCTTCTAGTATACGTACTCCCTAGATAACTTTCCCTTTAAACTGGTAGTCGAAAATAGAAACAAAAACAAGCTGTTTGTGGTGTGGAATGTTAGGTCTTTCTTTAAGCAGTACATAGAAAATATCTCTATAATAGATACTTTGGCGTATGATACGTACAGTAACTTGTTTTAGAGCAAGTTGATGTCGATGGAGATCTGCACTGAAATATGTAGGACCACACTGCAAAATTGTATTTATTGTTACATGTTGATCCTGCCTTTCATTCCCAACTGGGGCCTTAAGTCAGTTAACAATCCAAGTGATGATACAAGGCTAATTTACCTCCCTTAAATCTCAGCCAAAAGGAGGTGAATCTTGTCAGTATGGGAAGTGAAAACTGCTGGTTTTGCCCCCACATTGCTCACCCACAATTTCTGTAATAGGGCAGGTTCTCTGGCAATGATCATAGCTCAGACTATCAGAGGGATTTGCAGAGACTAGAAGGACCAATTTATTTTCAGAAAAATTCCTGACATGTTCAGAAGTACAACATACTTGCTTCCAACAGCAGAGATGGCTAAATGCAGTGACAGCCCCTGGCATGTCTAGCTAACCTCAAAAGTTTTAGAATCATGAGCCAGTTCTTCACAAACAGAGGATGGGCTTTAAAATATTGGATTCGATAATAGATTTTAGGTTATTTTTATTTTGATCTCTGAGCCTTTAAGGAATATTACTGTCACTCCCAGAAGGCATAAGACATTTGGATTCCAAAATCAGAAAATCCAAATGGCACTTGTAATGATAGCAGAAGTTTAATAATAACCATTATCATTTAATAATAATAACCATTATTATTTAATAATAATAACTATTATTATTTAATAATAATAACTGACCATTTTCTGCCCTTTAATGGTACCACAAAATCTGCTGGCTAGGATGGACTGCCTCACCCTGACTAATAGCAGGGGTACTCTTGGCAATAGCATTTTCAAACTTGACGTAAAGGTGTTAGCAGGCTGCTCAGCAGTAGAGCGAGCACTATGGGCTCCCAAGAGAGTTGGCAACCAAGGACATGGTTCCTTTCAGAAAGCCTTGCCTGAGCCAAGGCAAGAAAAGTGACAATGAAGTGATCTTGCCTAATGGCCCTGTGGGTCACGTACACAAGGCTGGATCAGGCGATACTGATCTAATGAGAACTGCAAATATTCAGGAACCTTCGGACAGGTACAATACTAATGTCATTGAGTATGCACCTTTCAGCCCTGGAGTGATTCACCAAAGCATGATCCGATCACCACCCAGGTGTAAGATCGGACATTTCTCAATGTTGCTGCCCATCCCAAGTCACCCTTTGTGTGTGTGTGATGGTTCTAGGCAAGGAGTCATCCCAACCCTGTGGGTTTTAGCCTGGAACTGCTATTGTTGCCACCTAATAAGCCTTCTGGATTGGGGCCCCAGTCGGTTTGGATATGGCCCACAGACCTGAGGTTCCACATACCTAGGCCTACTGTCATGACCCTGCAGTCATGATCCATCAGTAACTCGGACGCTGACCTGGAGGTGGAGGAACAAGTGGTGCCAGCAGAGGAAGCAGGAGCCCAAGAGCAGCAGCGCTGCAGAACCAGAGACCCACCACGCTGCCAGGGCCAACAACAGGAGCCTCCGAGCCTCGCTCTGGCCCTGGGCCAACACACCCATTTCTAAGAGCGCCACAGTCCATGGATCCAGGGCACTCTTCGTGAACTCTTGAGAGATGGAGCAGGGCTAGGCTCCAGGCCGGTGGCCTGTCCCTTTAAGGCTTCCAAGTAGTGTGTTAGTTAGAGCACGGGACTAGGTGCTAGTCTCCACTCAGCCATGAAGCTCACTTTGGGCCAGGCACTGATCTTTGGGCCTAGCCTAGCTTACCTCACAGGATTGTTGCGAGGGTAAAATGGAGAGGAGGAGGATCATGTACACCACCTTGGGCTTCTAGGAAGAAAGGTGGGATATAAATCTAACAAATACATACAGACAGACAGACAGACAGAGACGCTTTGGTGATGGGATACTATGGGGACAGAGCACATTGTGCAACAGGGGAGCACTCAGCCCCGAAAGGGCGGACTTTTGCAAAATATTTGCCTTCCGAGAACACATGAGATCTTGTGCACAATGCTAACACTTCTCCTCCTAGACCTCTAAAAGGTACCTTGCCTTGAGACTCCAGGCACAAACACCAACTCCATATCACCAGTTGGGGGTGCCAGGTCAGAGCACCTTCCCACAGGTGAGCAAGGAGAGGGGGCCACCATGGGCAAAGCGTGACTGCTGTGACTGTCTCCCTTGCTTCTCCCATGTCCTTTGCCATTATCAGCATATGTGAATGCTGTGCATTGTCCGAATTGTATTTCTCTAACAGCTCCTCCCCCTCCACACACACACACACTGCAGCACATAGGCACTCATCCGCACACGCAGGTAAGCTCTCTGTTGACCAAGGCCAGGCGCTCCACTCCAACCACTTGCCACTGCAGGCTAAGCACTCCTGATCACTTTTGCCTTGCACCATCACAGCCCAGATGCAGGGAACAAAAGAAGTGATCCCCACACACACTGTTTCACTACAGCCCCCAAAGAGAAGGGGAAGTGTGCTCACAATCCTGGCAGCCTCTCCTGACCCCAATGGTGGGGAAGAGGCTGAGGAATAAGCACCCAGGTGACACCACTGGCTCCCTCTTCTCCCTCACTCCTTCACAAACGCTTATTGTGCATGATGGTTGGACTCGATGGCCTTGTAGGCCCCTTCCAACCCTACTGTACTATTCTATTCTATGATGGTCTCCAGTGAAGATCAGCTCCCCCCGCCCCCGAAAGTATTTTCCACTGCTGAACAGCTCTCATGGTTAGGAAGTTCCTCCTCATGTTTAGCTGAAATCTGCTTCTCCGCCATTTCCACCTGTTGGTTCTAATCCTGCCCTCTGGATCAAAAACAGAGAACAAGCCTGCTCCATCTTCTGCATGACAACCTTTCAGATATGTGAAGACAGCTATCATGTCTCTCTTAATCATCACTTCTCCAGGCTAAGCATACCCGGCTCCTCACAGAACTTGGTTTCCAAAGCCCTCACTATCCTGGTTGCTCTTCTCAAGGGCCTATGTGTGCCTGAGCTGTGATCTATAGGTGGTTGCTCTCCGTCTGTCTGTCTGTCTGTCTCTTTCCCTTTGCTCTCCGCACAGGCTGTTCTCCCACCACAGGTACAAGATCAAGGGCATAGGTTGTTCTGTGCAGACTACAAGGGAGTCCCAACCCCTCACCAGCAGCAGTGACCAGGATATACCTTGTTCTGTGGGGTTGTGGGCCTGCTTGCTCCAGGCAGGCTCCTGTACACTTGCATACTCCATGACAATCATGCAACTGGTGAAAGTGTTCCTATGCTGGTGTCTGGGTTGGATTGGAGCCCATAGAGCCCCAAAGCAGTTCTGATTCTGAGAAAGAGATAGAAACCGTGGGAGAAGAACTTACTCACTCTTCAGTGGTGCCGCTGGAGGGAGAGTCCCTCCCTGCTCACATTCCTGAGAGTGACAGTGACCCTGGCAGGGAAAGGGAGGTACAACTGGAGCTTCTGGATGTGAGTGCCGGCGCAGGGACAAGTGAGAGCTTGCGGGTGCCGAGAGGAGGCGCTCAGCCCACTTGGCGCAAAGACAACAGCTGTGCCTCGATGCCCCATGGGAAAGGGGTGGACTCTCTCCTCCTAGTCCTTAAGTTCAAAGGCTTCCTGCCCTTTCCCTCCAAACAGAGACCAACTGACTCCCTAAGGCTAGAATCCCCTGGTAGGCTGCTCCCTCTTAAGTTTTCCTCTTAGGCTAAGGCAATTAGCAACTGTAAGCTTCATGAGGTTGAATGGAAATAAAGCCTTGGAAAAGAACCCTTTTGTCTGCATGTTGATTCTGGGCGACTTGAGGATTTCAGAAGGCAGCAAGGGCGCTCCTGACAGCTGGTGCCATCAGGGACACTCCACCACAGCTGCTTCCTTGCTCTCTCTTGAGCCACTCACCAAGCCACAGCACCCCTACTGGTGTGACCTATTGGCCATTGCATACATGTGTCTTTCTTTTTCAGGTCAAAATCATCTCCAACCTGGATACTGTTTAACAAAGACTGTGAGCTTGCTAAAGGTGTTGTTTCCTTGATGCTAGAGAACGGTGGTAAGATAGGTATCCCAGGCCCTAGTAGGATCTAGCTTTAGCTGCCTTAGGATGGGACTGGATGTGGGTAGGGCAGGGAGCTTGATGGGCTTGTCTCCTTTCCCTGCCCACTCAGGGTCCCTGGACTGTGAGGGGACAGGGCTCTCAGGGTGTCCAAGTGCGATAGGTGATGCTGCAGAGCGTATGAGGGAATCAGTTGGCGGTGATGCTGAGAGGGTGGAGTGCTGACTCCTGCTGGGACACTGCCCAGCAACATAGAGGGAAGGGATTGTCCGTTGGGTTGCCAGGTGAGAGGGGTGGGCAAGTTGGTCCATGCAAGGGCCAGGTCCATGCAACCCTCCTCCTGACTGGCTTAGGTGTGCTTGGGTACATGCTGGGTCATCCATCCCCTTCCTAGAGTGGGTTTGAACCCTGGATTCAAACCAAGGACTTCCAGTATGCAAACATGGGTTGTTCCACCAGTCTAGGGATCCTCTGCCCATGCCCTGTGCTCCTGTTGCCTATGATAGTTAATTGGGACAGGGGAACAACAAATGCCTTGTGATTTGTGTGATACTTTGCTGCTGTGGCTGAGCGGTTAGCGACCTGCTTTGTGGTGTTGAGTCCTGGAAGCTCCTTCTCTTTGACCTTAGACAGGACTGCTTATTCTCCTCTTGGAATGCAAAAAGTGAGTGGAGGGCATTTCTCCCCATTTCCCCACATGGGTCCTGAAGGCCTGTCCCCACCTTTCCAACTCCACGTCTTATGGCAGGGGTGGGGAGCCTTTTTCAGCCCAAGGGCTGAATGCCATTTTGGAGAAGCTCGGGGGGGGGGGTGTTAAAATACCATGAATGCCAGCATATTGTAGTTTAAAGCTCTTTCTGCCAGAAACTAAGCCTTATGAGAGGCATTTCAGCTCTTTAGAATGGGGGGAAAACCTGCACAAAAGCCAGGAAACCACCAAATGATTGGGAGTTGGGGAGAAAGGGCAGGGACCAAGGGAAAGGGATGTGGCCTTCTGGGTCACCCTGGAAGGCCAGACTGGGATCCCTGAAGGACCAGATTTGGCCACCGGGCCTGAGGTTGCCCACCTCTGTCCTATGGAGCCCAGCACCATAGCTGTTGAAATGAGGGTGCTGTGGCGTTGTGTGTTTGCTGGGGGAATGCCCAGATCAACATGGCCTCACTGGCTGCTTCTGTGTCCACATATCACGTGGGCGTAAGTGCCAGCTCTATCCCTGGTCGGTGGGCTGTGGCTTAGGTTCTAGTCACAGTGGGGGCACGTCTGCCATTTACCCACTGTTTTGGTGTTTTGTTTTGCGCTTTCCCCCTCCCAAGCTGAGCGGGCATCGGATTCGGCAGATGTTCCCCTGGCATAGCACTGCTGTGCCCGCGACCAGTTTCTAAGGAGCTGCTGCTGGAGCTACAGCTGCCACTTGCCTGAAGAGTATGCGCGTGTGTTTGTGTGTGTGTGAGGCTATCTTCTTATTCTTCAGATCTTCAAGAATCAGAGGGGACACAGCTAAGTGGAAGGCAGAGCTCAAATCCAGGTGCAATCCTCAGCTCAGTCTCCAGTTTGGGGAGGGGGGCAAAGGCTCTCAAGTAAGCAGGTGACAAGAAAGGCGATTCCCTGCCTGAGCCCCTGGAGAGCCACTGCCAGTCAAGAGAAGACACTATGGAGCTAGACAGACAACTAGACTGACCTTGTATAAAGCAGCCACCCATAGACAAATGGCAACAATAGCAGCAGGGACTAGCTCCTTTGAATTGGCTCTTCTAATCACAGAGGCTGTCTCAGGGAAGCCCTTGACAGAGGCAGTGTGGCTCGCCCATCCATCAACCATGCCAAAAAATTAGGCATACACATGCCAAGGTTCAATGTGACCAGCAACAAATATAAGTACCGCTTATATATTTGAACTGGCTGCCTTCTTTCCACCTGTTTTCTTCTGGAACTATAGCCTTACACAAGCCAGTTACTTTGACTTGGTTTCTGCTACAGAGATATGAAGTCATGCCGTGCAAAACAGCCCTGGGTGAAACGGGTACCACTTTGACATTATTGCACAGACCACACCTCCAATTCCTTTCCAGATAAGTCTATTAATATAGCTTCCTATTTATACACTGGCTCCTTGCAGCAACACTGTAAAGGGCTACAGCTGCATGGCCGAGACGAAACAAACATCCTGTTAGCCGCTCAGGAGAAAGCGATCACTGGGGGTGGAAGGAGAGAAGAAAGAGTGACGGGAATGCGTAAGGAGTACTCAGCGCATAGACCCTGGCACGGCAGGGTTGATGGATCATAACTGCAGCGTACCAGAAAGGCAGGTCAATACTCCCACTGCAGAGGCGAGGCTGTCTCAAAAAGCTGCCAGAAATGCATGCTCTGCAGCATAAATAGCAGCCAACAAAGATATTCGTGGAGGGATGTGAAGCTTATTCACACTGTAGCTCTTGCTTAGTCATCCAGCCTCAAGTAGGGGTTCAAGGACAGTCAGCCTGCCTCCGACGGCAAAAGGAACACTGGGGGTCCTGAACCGATGATGGAGAGCTCCAGAGGGGCATACCTAAACACAGCTGCAGTGGCCTCTCGGGTGGGAGTTGCCCGGTTGTTGCAGGCAGCCTTTGGATGTACTACATTCAGTCTTGTGGCCCACCGAGGGGGATTCAACGAGGCCTATGGCACCTTCTGCATGTCTGTCTGGTGCTTCTGCTTTGCCGTCACCCTTTTTATCATCACCTGTGAGTTCACACGCCTCCACAGCTGCCTCAGCATCTCCTGGGGGAACTTCACCGCCGCTTTTGCCATGCTCGCCGCCCTCATGTCTGTCACAGCTGCCGTTATCTACCCACTTCATGTCCAGTTTGGCTGCTCTTCCAGCGGATGTGAGGTGAGAGACTTCCGCATATCTGCAAGTGTTTTTGCGGGGCTTCTCTTTTTTGCCTACGCCACAGAGGTCTTTCTTACTAGGGCCAAGCCAGGGCAGGTGACCAGCTACATGGCCACTGTTTCTGGCCTCCTGAAAATCGTCCAGGCTTTTGTAGCTTGCATCATCTTTGGCGCTCTGGTGAACGGCAGCCAATACGATAGGTATGTGGCCACCCAGTGGTGTGTGGCTGTTTACAGCTTCTGCTTTGTGGTGACTGTAGTGGTGGTGGCCCTCAGTGTCACAGGACGGACAGCAATGCTGAGGTGCCCCTTTGAGCGCTTTGTGGTTGTCTACACATTTGTAGCTGTCCTGATGTACATGAGCACTGCGGTGATCTGGCCGGTGTTCTGCTTTGACCGTAAATATGGCTCGCCACACCGCCCATACCAGTGCTCCAGGGCCACATGCCCGTGGGACAGCCAGGTGGTCATTGCGGTGTTCACATATGTCAACCTCATGCTTTACATTGTGGATTTGGCATACTCGCAGCGGGTTCGCTTTGTTTCACACCCTTAATAGCCAGCCCTGATGTGACAAAAGCCTTAACAGACTCCAACAGCAACAGATTTGGGACCTGCCTATAAAGCTGACAATGAATCATGCTCCAAAGCATGTTGTTAAGAAGAAAAAAAGGGATGTTCTGGTACCAGGTAAGAAACAAGAGGAAAGCCTTTTTCTAGCCCACCTTTACAACACTCTCATCATTCCAGCAAATGTGAAGGCTTGTGACAACAGTGACTCTATGGGCCAATAGGTTCTCTCAGGCCTAGTCCTAAAGGTGGGGAAATAGCTTTTGGACCTTTAAACTTTGTTCAAGAACTGTAGAGAAGTTTAAAAGTTGCAGCAGATACAGAAAAATATTTATGCCAAAAAAGAGTATCTGCCAAAACCAATAGCTGAGTTTTTGTTAAAGTGCATCAGTAAACCTGGTAGATTCTGCCAGACATTTCTGAAGAGATGCTGGAAGGGTGGAGAGATTACAGCAATCTTGAAGATCTGAAGATTGAGTGCCTCCTCCAGACAATCAGAATAACTACTTACTTATGCATGTAACTTGGTTGTGAATGACAAGGGTATAGTTCAAGTTTGTAACTGACAATGCGGACAGGGGCAGGGGGGTGGGAAAGTTTGCTAGGGCATCCAAAACATATTACTTCCAGATTGTTTTCCTCAAAACTCCTTCAAGAAGTGTCTGGAGACACCTCGATGTCTGCAGAAACTGTGGTTACATACAAGACATTCGCCTTTTGAACTAAAGCCAAACTTTTGAACCCTGTATTAATTTAGACAAATCATTGTTGAGTGTTTTTCTTCTTTTTGGCAAGAGTTAGGCAAAAGACATCGCTTAGTTCCTCAAGAACTTTGGCACCATGCGAGCTGCCACATTAGTTCATAATTTACAACATGGCCTGGATTCTCTTGGCCTTTCACAAAGCAAAAAGGGCATGTGTAACGTTTTTATAAATCTAGCCAAGTGCCTGTTGCCAGATCTGATCTCAGGATATGCCAATTCTTGATTCACAACTGAGAAGACACCTGCATAACCCAACATGGCGCAGAAACGCCAAATTCCTAGAGTATGGATCAGGATCTTGACCTGGGTCTCTTCATCCAAGACATTTTCAAATATAAGAAACCAAAGCAAACTGCTTCTTCAGATAGTTTATACGAAATGTGTGTGAATTATGTAGAAGAGTTTTATTCCAATCCAAAATAAAAATGGCCAGTTGGCAAAAGTTTCTAGGGTTTTCTTTAGCAGATCTAAGCAGACACAAAAGACATTACATGTGTACCTCTAGAACAGAGGGGCAGAACCTCAGGCTCGTGGGCCAAATCTGGCCCTCTATGGGTTTCCCCTGGAAGGCCACTCCACTTCTCTTGGCCTTACCCCTTTCTCCTGGACTGCTGATTACTGGTTTCTTGGATTTGGGACAGTTTTTCCCCATCCTAAAAGGTATCCTAAGGCTTAATTACTGGCAGTAAGAGCTGTAAACTAAAACAAGCTGGTATATTTGGGTTTTTGTTCCCACCCCTTTTGCCTGAGACCCCACTCACCACTGGGATGTGGCCCCTGAAAGCTTATCTGAAATGGAATTTGGCCCTTGGGCTGGAAGAGGTTCTGCACCCCTCCTCTAGAAGAAGCCCTATCCTGATATTTATCCTCCTCTGTCAGCCAACATTCAAAGTTGTCCTCCAGACTGCCTGTGTATCTTCTCTTCCTAAACATGAGTACACACAAACACAAATTAAGTTTCTCTCTGTCTAGAAATGCACAGTAAATTATGGTGTTTGAATGCTTGTGCCTTGCCTAATATAGTTCAGGGCGCAATCCTATGGCCGCTAGTCGGCGGCTGGATGGCCATAGGATAGGTCAGTTCCCGGGAACCAACCTTGGAGCCCGTGCTCCGAGGTCGGTTCCCTGAGAACCGAACTCCACCCCCTCCCGTGCTGCCTCATAGGCAGCATGGAATGGTTCTGTGCTCCGTGCTAGGATGTGGAATGCAAAGCAGCAAAAATGGGGCATTCCTGGGGGCATGTCGGGGCGGGGAAGTTGGAAATGCCAGTACGACACATCCTACGTGTTGTCCAGCTTCCTCTTCCCATGCTCCGAGGTCCCACGTCTAGACAGCCAAAATCAGCTGTCTAGCCATAAATGCAGGGTGGCTGAAGCGCAGACGGGACGATCCCCTCTGCACTTTTCTTGCCCTGCTTTGGATAGGCGGTTGCCTCTGAGTTCGGAGGCGGCCGCCTATCCGATAGGATTGTGCCGTCCATTGCATATTAGAAATCTAATAGAGCTACTGAAGTTACAGAATGAGTTACACTAGTGCTTTTTATCATATTGAAGTGCACTGATAACTATGGGGTAACATTATGCATTCTGTATACTGCTTTTCTAGTCTTATTTCCCGTTTTTTATTCCATATTATCCAAAATACCGCAACAGGTATTGTGTGCGCTATGAAGAATACATGTGCCAGAGGGATATCGCATCACCATGATGGGATCGTACTGATATGACACGAGGTGTAGGTCTGGTCTAGGTCTCAAATGTTTCCAAAGGAAGCCTTTTACTAAAGCACCAGAGTTAGAGTTGCCATGTGGTCATAATTGTTATAGATTATTCCTATTTCAGAAGTTCTACCCATAACAAGTAGAAAACCTATTGCAGATGGAGACGTTCTTAATAATACTTTATAAGAACAGAATTGTCCCAGTCGCATAAGCCGTCTGAGCAGCTGCATGGGGTGGCAGTCTTTTTAGGGGTGCCAGTGAAGCAGTGCTTCTTTGAAGAGATGCATCCCAGCATCCTCGGTTTGACTAGGATGGCCACTTCTGAATCACCAAAAAACGGGAAACGTATCACCCCCCCAAAGGAGAAAGGACATACATTTGCATAAAAATGCATATGCTAATTTATATGTATCGATGCAAGCTTAGATATAATTACTATAATTTAAACAGAAATACAGTACATCTCAACGTAGTGGAAAAGGCTGTAACCAAGTGACCTGTGTGCTTGCTCAATTTCCAGTCCAAGTGCCAATGGTTGATAAGCAACTTCAAGACCTCGGCTCTCCTTTCTGGAGGTTCTTTATCTTTAACCCGGACTTGGACTGGACAGCCCTTCAAATATATATGTATGTATGTATGTATGTATGTATTTTAATGTATTTATCGCATTTCTATACCATCTCATAGCCAAAGCTCTCTGGGCAGTTTACAAAGATTAAAAACGTTAAAATACAGTATACAATGTTTAAAAACTATTTATATAAAAAACACACAGACAAACAGTATACACAGAGACAACATATATCTAAAAACAACTTTGAGCAATCAACCACAGCCATAAGAGATATCCAAGAGCAATTTAAAAACTCATCATATGCTGCCAAATGCCTGAGAAAAAGAATTAGGTCTTAACCTGGCACTGAAAAGATAACAATGCTGGTGCTAGGTGGGCCTCATCAGGGAGATAATTCCACTTGTTATGGACAGCTTGCAATCTAAGCACTGCTGCTAATCTTTTTTTAAAATTGAGGGAAGAGGTTGGAGAGGCCTCTGGATAGCTCGTTTCCTGGCCTCTCCAGTCTCCTCCCCTCCCTGCCCACCAAAATGTCACCTTCCCTCAGCCTCTGAGGTCAAGTACCCAGCCTCTGAGAGCAGCTGGCGCAGTTCTTTCTTCACTGACAGGGAGAGGGAGGGGGGCCGGAGCTCCAATTCCCAGCTCCGAGCACTGTTTCTGACCTCAGAGCTAGGAATCTGAACTATTCTATGGCCCCTCAGGGGTCATAGGATTGTTCCCTAATGGAAAACGGACAGAAGAAATGGTGAGAACACATAGGTGGGTGGAAGATGACATTGTCTAGACCAGCCATAAAATTCTGTGAATAATGCAGGGTGATTGCATGATAAAAGCTTCATCTGGTAGCATACTGACTTTTCAACTGTTTCTATTTACCAGGGAGTGTCCCCTTTTTGCCTTTGGGCATGCCTTGTTAAAATGTTATTAGGGTGACTTGCTAGAATGGTCATTCTTCAGGATTCAGCCCCCCCCCCCTCTTTCCTTCCTTCTCAATAGAGTGGAGGGAGAGGCGGGGGGGATGGGACACGGGACTCTTCACTGTAGCACTTATGTGTATAAATGCACCTATTAGTAAAGACCACACAGTGTACAGCTTTCCATTTCATACACTGGAGGTGTATATTTTTAATTATTGAAAACACAGTAGAAAAATTATGTATTTCTAGTATATCTTTAATTCAAAGGAGGGGGAAGCCCCTGTTGGCTTTTAATCAGTAATGAACACAGCATTGTAGAGTAAATGGAAACAACACATGGCGGGCAGTGGAGAAGCTGTTGTACTGGTGGTTGTAGGAGGCCTTGGGGAGTGATCTTTGGTGTGAGAACAGGGCAGCTTTCCCCAACCTGGTTCCCTCCAGATGTGTTAGGCTACAATGCCTATCACCCCTAGACACATCTGGAGGGTACCGTGTTGTGGAAGGCTGGAGTGGAGTGTTACAAGTATGTCCCTATTTTAATCTGTGATGTATTGGAAGGGGTGTACTGCAGCTTAACATCTGAAACAAAATTGTCCTGGACAACAATATATTTCACATTAATTATGAATTAATTAATGAATATCACATTAATTATGAATTAATTATGAATATCAACTTCAGCCTGTCTTTCTCAGGAGCTCCTATGCACTGATCTGGTTTCAGGAAAGAAGGCAGGCAGCAGTTAACTGATCATAGGCAAAGCAGAATGATTGGGTGGCCAGAATATGCTACCCATAATAGTAAGACTTTCATTACCATTAGCGACTGTGTTCCCCAGTAACTACTTTGGGAACGCAGAAATGGCGGAAACATCAGGGAAACATTGGGGAAACACCCCTTGACCGGGGTCAGTGAGCTCACAGCCAGATGAAAGACACACCCCTGTGCAGGGCTATCATGCTGGAGTAAATGCCGTGGGTTGGTGCACCCTGCAGTTAGGGCCCAGGAGGGCTCAAATTGACCAGAAAAGATCCATAATGTATTGAAATAATTTTGGGGCTCATCACTGAAAAGATGAAGGGCAGTGCAAAATCTGTAAATCGTGCATGAAAAAAATGTTTGATAGATAGAATTGCTCATAGAGGCTGAGGTGTGGCCTGTCTTCCATACATTATACACCAAAAATTTCCTTATTTAATCTGTTATTTGACACTGATAAATGGTTGATCGTACCTCTATTGAAGTAGCGTTTCTGATGTAAAATAATACTCCCTTTCCCTCCTACACCTACCTACCTACACACACACACACACATACACACCCCTGGTTCCTTCCAGAGATATTTGGGTCTTGAAATGGGTGGTTGGTACCATCTTGAGGGGTGGAATGGACTGTGACAAATAAAAACCAGGCTTCCTGTGGGATTTGAAGCAGCAACTTCTTCTATATGTATGTAAAGCTGTCTTACTAGGCTGCACCAGAGCGAGGCCAGGCCTGCTGTAGGTCTCTCTGAGCCCTTTTGTCTGCTCTGTCAGCGGCATGTGCATGTGAGTGGTGACACTGGTGGGAGGGGCTGTGTGTGGTGGATGTCAGGGGTTGATTGGCTGGCTGTGTTGCTGGGCGGGCTATGGCTGTGTTGTGGATGGGGGCTCCTGATTAGTTGCTGGCAGCATCATTTGTACAGATGCCACAAAAGTGGCTATTCCTCCTCTGCCCGCCAGCGTTGCCGTTCTTTTCCCAGTGGCTTCCCTGCCCCTCCAGCACCAGAGGGGGTTGGATTTGGTGGATGTTGCACTGGAGTAATAGAGGTGTATCTGTCTCCTGGCAGGTTTCTTCACTTAGGATTACTCTGCCTATCCCAACAGCAAGACAGGCAACAGGGACATGATCACTGTGAATGGGGAGGAGGGGGTTGCCTTCGCTTCCAGCAATGTAGGCAGGGACAGACAAACAATTACCAAAGTGGGCTTCCATTAACCCTTATGTACATTCAGTCTGAGCCAGAAGACTCTCAGACTTTACAGGACGCACATATTAAATAAGAACGTATGAAATAACAGCCCAAGCTGGCACTCTCTATTTCCAAAGCCCTAGGCCTAAAACTTTAAACAGCAATAACCAAGAGGAAAGCTCTGGACTTTGTACCAAGGCTAGCACACACTGTCAATTAGAATAGGTGGTTAAGTTTATTTACAAAAGGGAAAAGGGGTAACATACAAGAACCAGACTAACATTTGGAAACAATACTTCAGGTAGAAAAAACACACAGAAGTTACCTACACCTGTTTATATGTACCTAAGTATGGGTCTTCACACAGAACAGGGCCCAACTGTGACAAAGAGTCACAAGCCAAAAGCAAGTTGGAGACAAAAACGAACAAAGTCGAACACAAAGGGCAACAGTAGCCCCCCCCCAACTTTATACTCAAGAGCCTTGCCATATGTGAGGTGAGCCTCCTTAGCCAATCACTAGCTGGCTGAATAGTTTCCCTAGGCTTTCTGGCGGGTGGAGGGGGAGTTCTCACAGAAGCCCAGCTGAAATCATTCAGTCTAATTGGCAAGCAGTCTAGCCTGGCCTTGAAGCAGAACAGTGCAAGATAACACACGCAGGTGGTTTAACAAGTGCCTGCAGGCCCATCTTCACAAAATAGAATTTTTACAGGCAGCTAGAACACAGACAGAAAATGGATTTCTTGACAACCATATTGAAATTACTGGCTAATTGTAATACAAATGGCACTGTTTATTTAAGGGAACCTCTCCATGAGGAATCTGCAGTGATATCACTCAACTGTGCTGAATTTCAGAAAAACTAGTCATCCCTGACAGGTATCCATGGGGCAATGGAAGCTGTATAGTGCTGGAGAGGCTGCTGGTACTACAGCCTCAACCCAATACAGTAGTATGTAATGTTTCTGTGCCGTGTTCCAGTTGCCTTGCAGATTTTGCACAATTAGGGAGCCACACTAAATCAACAGGGTGATACCAACATTTTCAATAAAACAATGCTGTGGAACTAGGAGAGACTGCAAGGGTAGAGCTAAAATGATTTGAGTCAGCAGCAAAAGTGCAATTCAAAACTGAAGGTTTGGATACAATTTAAGACAAACATTTCATGTTTCCATCAACAAAACAACAGGAACTGGATTCACTAACTTCTTGAGGTCAATATAAGAGCACATCTCCACGGGAACTTTTATGTGATTTCTGGAAAGAAGTTAATATTTACATCAATGTTTGGAAGCCACCTTAAGGGGGTTTTTCCTTTAAAGGTGGTATACCAATATCTTAAATCAGAGGTGGGCAACTTGTGGCCCTCCAGATGTTTTGGACTACAACTCCCATCATCTCTCACTATAGGCTGTTCTAGCTAGGGCTGAGCCATTTCTGGTGGCTCTTTCTCCATCACTCCCTCCTGCTTCCCAAAACCAATTCCTGGCTTTGTTAGGACAAAGCAACAGACTTCTCCTTGCCCAAAGCTAGGTCCTGGACAGGTGGGGAAACTCATATATCTTTGAGGCATTGCCACTGCCGCCCACAAAAGGGATATTAGCTTCTGTTTCTTTGACATACTCTGCACATGACAACTGAGAGCAAGGCAAACAAAACAGCAGGGGCTGGCTACCCTAGCTATAGAACACAGGTAGGCAACTTGCAGTCCAACATCTTTGGGAGGGTCACAACTCCCATCATCCCTCACCATAGGTGGTTCTGGGAGCTGTACATGCAGCTAGTTGGCTCTGGTTACACTTAGGGCAGAATTTCATGTCACTAGAGACATGGTGGCAAGTTCTCACCCGATCCTTCCAAACATGTAGTCATGCTTGCCTCAGGACAGAATATCTTGTGCTTTTTTTCTGTCAGCTAGCTGCCACTGATGGGAGCAGGGAAACATTTATTTATTTAAAATATTTCTTCGCTGCCTTTCAGGGCAGAAGCCCTCCCAAGGTTCCTTACAGCAATAAAATACATAAAAACAGTTAAAATATTAAAAGTGATAAAAACATAAAAACAATAAAAGCAACAATAAAACCAGCAACAATGTTAACAGCAGTACCAGCGACAATAGCAGTCATATCATGAGAAGGCCAAGGTAAAATAATACGTTTTTAAGGCCTTCTTAAAAGTCTTCAATGACAGAGCATGGTGGACCTCTGCATGGTGGACCTCCGATGACAGCTTGTTCTAAAAGTGGGGGGCCACTGCAGAGAAGGCCCCATCATATGTCATGAGCCAAGTCTTACTACACATTCAGGCAGGGATGGGCAACTTGTGGCCCTCCAAATGTTTTGGCCTACAAATCCCATCAGCCCTATCCAAGGCATCTGGAGGGCTACAGGTTGCCCACCCTTGCATTAGGAGGATCTGGGGATGCCATTTTCAGCAGTAGTTCCATGTCTCGTGTTAGTGATATGGACTTCTTCCCTGAATGAATGTGCCAGAAACCCATAAAAACTTTGTGAAAAAATGCCTATAGAAAATTGAATTCTGCAATGAATGGTCTGATTGCAGGTATGTGGATTTCTAGATCTCTTGAACATATAGATTAAAAACAACAATCCATAACTCTGGGAGGAAGCTGAGTGAAGATGTCAAGATCTCCAGAATGGGAATTAACATAACCTTTCCTCCCACCTCCTGTGTTCTTTAAAACTTCTTTCCAACCTTTTAAAATGTCATTGATAGTTTGAGCTATGCCATACACATTCCTCAAAGTGTAAACTCTGCAGCACCAATAGGATTCCAAGGCCAAAAAAAACCCCAATGGCAGGAAAAGTATGTGTGGAATGTTACGAATCAACAGCTGGAAAAGGCGACTTTAAAATGAACCTTAATTCAAACTATGATTGTATCTTGAAAGGTCAAGATAACTGAACTGCTAGGATCGTCAACTCCTCAGTTGGCAAGTTCCAGTACTCCTCCCAGTGTTCTTACAATGCAATCCTATGCATGGCTACTCTGAAGTAAATCCCACTGATTTCAGTGGGACTTACTCCCAAGTAAGTGTCATGTGTATAGGATTGTAGCCTTAATCCCAGACTTGTTTGTTCCACAGGCTGCTCAGTAAAGATTCCTTTAGGGTGCAATCCTATGCATGTTCAGAAGGAAAAAAGTTCTACAACTCCCAGAATTCCCCAGCCAGCCATGTTGTAGGACTTTTGCACTACAGTTATACCAAGACAATGGGCTATACTGTACAACAGGGATGGGGAATGTGTGGCCTTGCAGATGTTGGTGGAGTGCAACTCCTTGCAGCCCTCACTATTGGCTATGCTGTCTAGGGCTGATGGGAGTTGTAGTCCAACAACATCTGGAAGGCCACATGTTCCCCATCCCTGCTATACAAACACTAGTAACCATTTGCACAGAATACAATGATTAAGAGTTGCTTCACGCATGTTGATTTTCTACATGGATTACAGCATTCTCGTGTAAGAAAACCATATGTAAATAATCATGTGCTATGAACGTACGTTAGTCTGTCTACTCCAGTGCTGAAATTAATATTCACAAATATTTGGAATGTGCTTGAAATGTCAAATTCCTTCATTTAAGTTTTGACTGCAAAATGTTGAATTTGAAATCAAAATTTTGGATATATTTTACTTCAAATGTAGGGACTTGAGTGCTTTGACTTTGGTAGGTGTCAAATGTGAAATCTTATAAGTTGTCAACTATCAAATACTAAATATCTTTGCATATGATGCAGCAAATATGCAGCAAGTGATCAAATATACCTTTATCATATTGACAAGGTAAGTAAGGGAGCAATCCTATGCATGTTTAGACAGACAGAAGTCCTATAATTCCCAGTATTCCCCAGCCAGCATAGGTGGTTTCCAAGAGTCAGGAAGTAATAACAACTTTATACTCAGCACCGGTAATACCTCATTTAGAGTGATGAGTTCATCACAGTTCACAAAAGGTGTTGGCAAAAGGGGAAAGGTTCACTATGAATGTAATCAGAAGTCCCGAATGCAAGATATATAAGGGAAGGTAGAATAGACAATGCAGTCTTATGCAGGTCTATCCAGAAATGAGTTGCATTGAGTTCAATGAGACTTACCCCTACGTAAGTGATTATAGGATTGCATCTGTAACGTATTTTAAATGGAAGAGAAGATGGAAAAGGCTCTACTCATTCCCTCCTTTCTTTTAAAAAAGGGTGCTTGCTAATAGTCCAGGATTACTGGTGTCATCAGTAGGAGCTGGTGACAAGAGATGGTCTTCTGATATTTATGCTCTGCTTGTACTTTGGAAAATCAAACAAATATTGCAAAGGCACCAGAAGTCTCCACTGTTCTCTCATCCAAAGGAAACTAAATCCTTGTACCACTGTCCCTGAGATTTCTCACCCACATGTAACAGAAGGGAGGAACCTAGAATAGACCAGAGAGATTTCTGTTTGTGTATTTTGTACACAACAAAATTCTAGATGAATATATGTGTACGTACAATCTTAACCATATACTGTTAGTCATGGGAAGAACAAAACCAACTAAATTAAATGCTTAAGGGAGCAATCCTATGGCCACTAGACACTGTCTAGAGGGCCATAGGATATGCTCATTTCCGGGAACTGACCTTGGAGTCCGCGCTCCGAGGTCAGTTCCCAGAAAACCAACTTCCCCCCTCGTCCATCCTCCATGCTTGGAAGAGGAATGCGGAGCAACTGAAAAGGGGTGGGGCTGGGGGCGTTCTGGGGCGGGAAGAGTGGAGCTGCATGTATGACACATCCTATGTGTCATACAGCAGCTTCCTCTCCTGGTTGGCCCCCCCACTGCTAGACAGCCAAAAACGACTGTCTAGTGAAAAAGAGCAAGGCAGGAGAGGTGTGGAGGGAACAATTCCCCCCCACCCCGTGCCTCTCCTGCCTTGTTATGGATAGGAAGTTGTCTCTGAGTTGGGAGGCAGCCGCCTATTTAGTTAAGATTGCGTCCTAAATGACTTAATGGTTGGACTCGATGGTCTTATAGGCCCCTTCCAACCCTACTATTCTATGAATTATTGATCATTTCAAATTGTTGCTTACATTTGGAAGAAATGTTCTCCAGAGGTCCTACCAATTTTTCTACACGAAACTACATTTGAGGGGACTGACACTCAGAAGATTCCAGCAGATTAAATGAGAGGGAAAGTATTGCTGGAATGTGAGGCATGAACGCCTGGACTGCAGAGTCCCAAATTACCTCTACGCAACTGGCAAAGCCAATGAAAGGTACCGAGGCATTCTTTAGAAGCCATCTTGCCTTCACAGCATAACTTCAAATCTCTACAATTGGCACCCTCTTATCTCCCACAAACTCCCTGAACTGAACCACAACTGGAATCTGTTTTCAACACAAGCTTTTGTTTAGGCACCACAAGAAGAAGTTGCCAAATTCAAAACAGCTTAGTTTCTTTGGATGGTTTTCCTCCATCAAAACATTTATTTCAGAGAGGTAAAATCCCTCTTAGTTCTTGTCCTCAATCACAATGTTAATGTGATGCAAAATAAGGCCAGGCAAATGATTGAAGGAATTCTTACAAGCAAATATACATTTTAGCTCCTCTTGTAGCACTTCTATACACTTGTGAATGAATACAATACGATTCCAATATTTGTGTATTAAAAAAGATTTTTACTCCGACTTTCAGTTTACCAATGTGGATTCCAATAGCGAAATACGCAATATTAAAACATCAAATTTAAAAATGCAAACAAGAAAATGAAACACAATGTTCTTAGACTCTCATTTCAAATTTGGTTGAGGATCCAGATCTGGATCTACAATAACTAGGCTGGCCACTTATGCATCCCACAAAAACAGAAAATGTATTACCAAGAAGACATGGATTTGCATAAAATTTGCATGTGCTAATCTATGTATAGATGCAAATTTAGAAACCATTACAATAATTTAAATACAGTATATTCCCCCATAGTGGGAAGACTGTGTCCAAATGACCAGTGTGCCTGCTCTGTCTGCTGTCCAGCTGCTAACCCTGCCCTCCCTACTTGAGAATGGGCTTCTTCACACAGAGCTTTTATCCTGCTATTGAGATTGCTCACTCATGGAAGTTTGTGGGTCCTTTTCATGACATTGTCAACCTCCAGGGCACACCCAGAAGTATTTTCCGGTTATTCCATGTAAGATCTGGAGAAACTGAGGTATCAAATCTTGGATTGTTGCACTATTAAAACAGCCACTTGATGGTGCTGTTTCATTGAGTTCTATAGAACTCTCAAAAGTAAAAACTTCCCCTCTCAGCAATCACCTGGGGCATCTCTAAAAAGGTAAAGGTGTCCCCAACCAGTTGTGTCTGACTCTAGGGTGTGGTGCTCATCTCCATTTCTAAGCTGAAGAGCCAGCGCCGTCCGAAGACGCTTCCGTGGTCATGTGGCCGGCATGACTGAACACCGAGGTGCACGGAACGCTGCTGTTTCCCGCCGAAGCGGTACCTATTTATCTACTTGCAATTTCTTGCTTTCAAACTGCTAGTTTGGCATCTCTACACCAGCCTAAAATCCTGCATTCAAAAGGGGGCTTTCTGCTTCCATTTTAAATGCAGGATCACAACTACTCCCTTTTTCACCTGCTTCCTTTCTCCCCTTCCCTCCCCTTTTCCCCTCCTTCTCTTTCATTGGTCTCGCTCCTTGCCACTGTTACTCTTTTCACAGAGGAAATTCAAGTGGAACACAATGGAGTAATTTCATAGCTCATTATCTGCGGTCTATTTAAAAATGGAACAAAGGGCATTTAGTGCAGGAGACGCCCTGGAGGGTCACGGTGTCATGTAAAGAGCCTGCAAGCTTCCGTGAAGGAGCAATCTCAGTTGCAGGATAAAAACTCAGTGTGAAGAAAGCCCTGGTCACCATCTGGGAGCCTGCTATAAATGCGGAAAGGCTCCACAATGGCAGGGGCTCCATCACACAGGCGGAGAATTCAACATCAATGCCAGTTCTTTCCCCATCCAGTATCACTGCAGGGCTGGGTCGTTCTCTTTAGATGACTGTCCCCGTCATGTCATTTTTCGTTTCTTTCCTTCTCACGGGGGTGGTAATGCTGCTCAGAGGCATCACCACCTCTGCACAAGAATTACACCCGCTTGGGGCGTAGCGACAGCTCCTCCCTGGCTCCTGCCCCTTTCCCTCCCCTTGAATGTTACTGGTGGATGGGGACTGACATGCAGGCAGTCCCCCCACCGATCTCCCCACCCCCCTGCCTCCCCATTCAGTGTTTTTGACAATCTCTGCCGTTTCCTCAGCCGTTTCCTCGCTGGGAATGCACAGCAGGGGGGCGTCCCAGCAGGTTGGAAGGCCGGCACGTGGTTCTGCTGACCTGCTGCTCTGCTGCCTTGCTGCTCTGCCATTCTCCTGACCTGCTGCCTTGTTCAGAAAGCTGCAGGCCGAAAATGGCAAGGACCCAAAGAGATGCAGGCTTGGGAAGGTGACACGCCCCACTGTCTGTCCTCACTGCCTTCGCCATCATGACCACACCCCCAACAAACCAAACAAGCACCCACAGCCGCCATCACACAGCAATTCATTCGCACTAGGAAGAAATACACGGGGAGGTCATAACACTCCATTTGTGCATATTTGGAAAAAAACCACGTTTTTTCCATTTGAGGAAAACACAGGATAGGTGGGTGGGATAATGATTATGGTGGGATGATGACTGGACGAGGACGATGTCATGTAATGGACCTGCACAATTCAGTGAGTGGCCAGTCATGAATGTGCAATAAACTGGAGGTGTAGAGACACCCTAGGACTGCAGATTTGTTTTTTTAACGTAAAGGCAGCTTTATCTTTAAACTGGACTTGACTGGACAACCGTTCAAATAGAGGACTGTTCTCTGTAGAGACATGGGCTTAAATCCAACATAGCACAAGCAAACTTCTCCTTGCTCTCTTTCCCCCTGCAGCCCTCCACGTGCCCTCCAGAACTGCTCCGAGGGGTCCCCCAACCCACCAAGACAAATGGGGGGGGGACATGGGGGCTTCAGGGGGGATGGATAAACCATTCTGCCAGTGGTTTCCATTCTGCCAGTAGATAGGCAAGGTTGGATACAACCCATGGCCACCCTAACAATAACAGTTAATGCCTGATTCAGTGTTTTCATCCCTGTGAATGGATCTACCTCTATATTAGCCCATTAGGCTTCCTAACTGTTACATTCAATAAGAAAAAGCTTCTGTATAAGGGAGTTTTGACAGCTACAGCTTCTCTCTGCACTGCAGCGCTATGACAGAGGAGATATATGTCCCAAATTCTGTTTTCAACAAAGTATTAATATTTAATATTCTACAGAAAATACATTTAGGACGCAATTCTAAGCATGTTTAGACAGAAAAAAGTGTACAACTCCAAGCATTCCCCAGCCCACATGTAGGACTTTTTTCTGTCTAAACATGCATAGGATTGTGCCTTTAGTTGTTCAGCACTGGGATCCTACACAGGAGGAGGATGATCTTAAACCACCTGAAGACTGTATTCTCTGAAGGTACATCCCCTCCAACTATTACGTAAAGTTACTCAAATAGGCTTCCATTTACTTTTTTAAATTTTATTTTACCTAGTACACCATCTAAAATGATCTCCAGCTTTGTTAATATAAAAACTGTCTAGTTTCTGTGTATTGCTGTTTTCCACCTATCAAATAATCTGTGTGTTTTGCCTAAGGATGGAGATGGTTTTTGAATAATAAATTGATTTTATATTTTCAAACATGGAGGATCAACTATTGTTTGCATCTTCTTCCAGCAACCCTTGGGAGGGTCCCAGGTGCAATCTGAAACTATCTCAATATCTCAATACCTGCTAGAGCACAAGTTGAATGTCTGCAACCTCCTCCCACTTTCCATCCTAAGACTAGAACCAAATATAGACTTCATGGCTTGAACACCAGCCACTCCCCTCCCCGTCACCCTTTTGCTTGCTTTTATGTTAAGTTTGATCATGTTGCATTTTTGAGTTTTAATTTTTGTGAACCATCCAGAGAGCTTTGGCTACTGAGCAGCATAGAAATTTAGTAAATGCATACATAAATAAATTCGTTTACCATCTTGCCTGAAGAAGAGTTCTGGAGAACTCAAAAGGTTGCACAGTATTTTGTGATCTTTGAGATGGCTTAACAAAGGTATCTTAGTGATATGAGTTTCAGAAATTTTCTTTTGGAATGTTTTTTTTTATCATGAAGTTATATATATGTATATAGGGCATAGAAAAACACACTAGAAAGAACACATTAAAAATGCACACAAATCAAAATAAATTGCATCATATATGTATAGTGATAACAATAGTGACAACAGGAAATGCACACAACCCCCCTCCCCCCCAATCAAAGGATGTATTTCTGGAAGAGTTCAGTGTTGCCTATGCTTGCATGGCACCTCTGAGCAATTACGAAGTGCATTTCCCTGAATATTCACAGATGTCCCCACCCGTCTGCAGTGAGGAACCAGGACTTCTGGACAGAATGTGATTTTTAGACACATTTCAGTCCAGACACTTCTCATTTTAGAAATTATGCACCGCACCTGACAGGTGTAACTTTATCACACTTCGATTTCCTATCACCGACATTTCAGGTATTTAGAAAAAATTGCAAGCTGCTTCTCCAAGATTACAATTCCCAGGAGTCAGTGCGGCCACGAGTCTACAGCGGGCAATCAGAAATGCTCAGGTTGCAGCAGCCCTTGTTTTGTGCCTTTCTGGGTTGGTAGCCATTCAATCTGGTGGTGATTGCATTTACCTTGTAAATGAAACATGGGCCTTACGCTCAGAATTGCATTTAATGGGCATATGGGCTGGCTTTTGTTGGATACCAGCTCATGTTGGCATCACAGGGAATGAAATGTACAGCAAAGCAGACTTTAAGTAGGACCTGTATCGATGTTTAAGTACTTTTATCTCACAGTGAAATTAAGAGCTGCCCGCTACAAGAGTGTATTCAGAGATGGCAAAAAAAATTGGGAAGAGAGCAGTAACAGTCGCAGCGTTTTCTCCTTTTGCCCTAATTTGTGAGACTTTAAAATGTTGAATCAGCCTGGTCGAACTCGGCAAGTTTGTATCTTTCGAGTATTAGCTGGACACTGTGCAGTTCAAAGCAATCTATTCAGTATTGGGCAGGTGGATTCAAATATTCGCGCAAACTGTGGAGTACCAGAGACAACTGATCGTATTCTTATTGTTGTTCAGGCATTAAGTCGTGTCCGACTCTTCGTGACCCCATGGACCATAGCACACCAGGCCTTCCTGTCCTGCGCTCTCTCCCGGAGTGTGCTCAAGTTCATATTCATTGCATCAGTGATGCTATCTAGCTATCTTATCCTCTGCCGTCCCCTTCTCCTTTTGCCTTCAATCTTTGCCAGCATCAGGGTCTTTTCCAGGGAGTTTTCTCTTCTCATTAGGTGGCCAAAATATTTGAGCTTCAGCTTCAGTATTTGTCCTTCCAATGAGCAGTCAGGGTTGATTTCCTTTAGGATGGACTGATTTGACCTCCTTGCAGTCCAGGGGACTCGTAAGAGTCTTCTCCAGCATCACAGTTCGAAAGCATCAATTCTTCGGCGCTCAGCCTTCCTTATAGTCCAGCTCTCACAGCCATACATTACTATTGGGAAAACCATAGCTTTGATTATACGGACCTTTGTCGGCAAGGTGATGTCTCTGCTTCTTACTATGGTGTCTAGAATTGCCATAGCTTTCCTCCCAACGAGCAAGCATCTTTTAATTTCATGGCTACAGTCACCGTCTGCGGTGATCTTGGAGCCCAAGAAAATAAAATCTGTCACTGTTTCCATTTCTTCCCTTTCCATATGTCAGGAAGTGATGGAGCCAGATGCCATGATCTTAGTTTTTTTAATGTTGAGTTTCAAACCAGCTTTTGCACTCTCCACTTTCACCCTCAACAAGAGGCTCTTTAGATCCTCTTCGCTTTCTGCCATTAGGATGGTATCGTCTGCGTACCTGAGGTTGTTAATAATTCTCCTGGCAATCTTAATTCTGACCTGTGATTCATCCAACCCGGCATTTCTCATGATGTACTCTGCATATAAATTAAATAAGCAGGGTGACAATATGCAGCCTTGTCGTACTCCTTTCCCAATTTGGAACCAATCGGTTGTTCCATGTCTGGTTCTTACTGTTGCTTCTTGACCCTCGTACAGGTTTCTCAGGAGACAGGTAAGGTGGTCTGGTACTCCCATCTCTTTAAGAATTTGCCAGAGTTTGTTGTGATCCACACAATCAAAGCCTTTAGCATAGTTAATGAAGCAGAAATAGATGTTTTTCTGGAATTCTCTTGCTTTCTCCATTATCCAGCGAATGTTGGCGATTTGATCTCTAGTTCCTCTGCCTCTTCACAACTCCGCTTGTACTTCCGGTAGTTCTCGGTTCACATACTGCTGAAGCCTAGCTTGTAGGATTTTGAGCATAACCTTGCTGGCATGTGAAATGAGCGCAATTGTACGGTAGTTTGAACACTCTTTGGCATTGCTCTTCTTTGGAATTGGAATGTAAACTGACCTTTTCCAGTCTTGTGGCCACTGTTGAGTGTTCCAAATGTGTTGGCATATTGAGTGCAGCACTTTAACAGCATCATCTTTTAGGATTTTATATAGCTCAGCTGGAATACTGTCATCTCCGCTAGCTTTGTTGTTAGTAATGCTTCCTAAGGCCCACTTGACTTCACTGTCTAGGATGTCCAGCTCAAGTTCAGTGACCGCACTATCATGGCTATCAGGGACATTCAGATCTTTCCTGTATAGTTCTTCTGTGTATTCTTTCCACCTCTTCTTAATCTCATCTGCTTCTGTTAGGTCCCTGCTTTCTTTATCCTTTATCATGCCTGTCTTTGAACAAAATGTTCCCTTGAGATCTCCGATTTTCTTGAAAAGATCTCTAGTCTTCCCCATTCTATTGTTTTCCTCGATTTCTTTGCATTGTTCATTTAAGAAGGCCTTCTTGTCTCTCCTTGCTATTCTCTGGAACTCTGCATTCAGTTGGATATGTCTTCCCCTTTCTCCTTTGTTTTTCGCTTCCCTTCTTTCCTCAGCTACTTGTAAAGCCTCATCAGACAGCCACTTTGCTTTCTTGCATTTCTTTTTTTTTGGGATAGATTTTTCTTTGGGATAGTTGCTGCTTCCTGAACAATGTTACGGACCTCCGTCCATAGTTCCTCAGGCATTCTGTCTATCAGGTCTAATCCCTTAAATCTATTCCTCACCTCCACTGTATATTCATAAGGGATATGATTGAGGTCATACCTGAATGGTTTAGTGGTTTTCCCTACATTCTTCAATTTCAGCCGAACTTTTGCAAGAAGCAGCTCATGATCTGAGCCACAGTCAGCTCCAGGTCTTGTTTTGACTGACTGTATAGAGTTTCTCCATCTTTGGCTGCAAAGTCCATAATCAATCTGATTTCAGTATTGACCATCTGGTGAAGTCCATGTGTAGAGTCACCTCTTGTGTGTTGGAAAAGAGTGTTTGCTATGATCAGCGTATTCTCTTGGCAAAACTCTATTAGCTTTTGTCCTGCTTCATTTTGTACACCAAGGCCATGCCTGCCTGTTATCCCGGTGATTTCTTGACTTCCTACTTTAGCATTCCAATCCCCTATGATGAAGAGGACATCTTTTTTTGGTGTTAGTTCTAGAAGGTGTTGTAGGTCTTCATAGAACTGATCAACCTCAGCTTCTTCGGCCTCAGTGGTTGGGGCATAGACTTGAATTACTGTGATGTTGAATGGTTTGCCTTGGATTCGTACTGAGATCATTCTATCATTTTTGAGATTGTACCCCAGTACTGCTTTTCCCACCCTTTTCTTGACTACGAGTGCTACTCCATTTCTTCTAAGGGATTCTTGTCCACTGTAGTAGATATAATGGTCACCTGAATTAAATTTGCCCATGCTTGTCCATTTTAGTTCGCTGATTCCCAGGATGTCGATGTTCAATCTTGCCATCTCATGTCTGACCACCTCCAGCTTACCTTGATTCATTGATCTTACATTCCAGGTTCCTAAACAATATTGTTCTTTACAGCATCGGACTTTCTTTTCACCACCAGACACATCCACAGCTTAGTGTCCTTTCGGCTTTGGCCCAGCCACTTCACTCTTTCTGGCGCTACTTGGAAATTCCCTCTGCTCTTCCCCAGTAGCATATTGGACACCTTCCGACCTGAGGGGCGCATCTTCCGGCGTCATCTCTTTTAGCCTTGTGATACGTTCCATGGGGTTTTCTTGGCAAGAATACTGGAGTGGGTTGCCATTTCCTTCTCCAGTGGACCACATTTTGTCAGAACTCTCCGCCATGACCTGTCCGTCTTGGGTGGCCCTGCACGGCATAGCTTATGGCTTCACTGAGTCACGCAAGCCCCTTCGCCACAACAAGGCAGTGATCCATGAAGGGGCATCGTATTCTAGGGGATTGTATAAAATATCTGAGAGGACGGGAGCCCTTTCTCTGCATGTTGAGGGACAGGGAAGCTCCTGCTGGGGATGTGGGTGCTCTCCTTAAGATTTGATTTGTGAGATTCGGTCTTCTGTGATCTCCGCCACCTGGCCTGTTTATGCTTGATGGTAACTTAGCCAGCAGTTTGTGAGTTAACTTCCTAGGCTAATTCGACGTCAGCGGGTGGCGGGAAGAAGGCCTGCACGCCTTGCTTCTCCATAAAACCCCCAGGAGAACGAGAAGGTTGCAGCAGGCATTACCTGCCGATACCTGAGCGACGAAGACGGACCTTCGCGGCCTGCGCGACCGCATCGACTGATGCAATTGCAAACAAAAGTTGCTCCAATAACTAGCAGGTGATCCGCCTCCTTGGTATCTGATTGAGCGAGATGATGGCGAGGCCACACCCGCTTCCCTGCGATTGGCTGCGCTATTATCTCCGGCTGTCGCTTTGCCACGCGACGCCGCGTTCGCTCCTTTCTCCCACCGGAGGTGCCACGTGGGCAGTCCCAGGTTTGTGCTCTGGGGAGCAAGGCGGACCCAAGAAGAGGCAGGGGTGGGGGGAGGCAGGGCAACGAGCGGGGCCGATACGGAAGGGATCGAACGAGGGGGATACGGAGCGGGTGGAGGGGAGAAGCGGCAGGGAGGGGCGCTTCGGACGTCTGGGAGGGAAAGCTTTGAAGGGACAATGGGGAGCAGGCGGGGAGTGAAGTGAAGCGTCGAGAAAGGAAAGGGGCTGGGTGGGTGAGCTGTGATGACAAGCTGAGGGGAGTGATAGAATCGGAAGCCCCCGGCGATCTCCAGGCTGATATACGGGGTCTCAGATATTCGGCCCTGCTGTTGCCATAAATCCGTGCAGGGTCCGAGGGTGGGTCGCGTGTAGGTGCTGCAACACAGTCGCGGTGCTCACAGCGGAACCTCTAATTTGTTGCCTCTTTTTGTTCGCTTCCAGGAATCCCTTAGATCGCTTCTTGGCAACTGTTGAAGCCATGAGCGTGGGATTCATCGGTGCTGGTCAGCTGGCCTTCTCTCTGGCCAGGGGTTTTACAGCAGCAGGTAGGCAGGTGCCCCGGATACCAGAGTTGATGTGCAACAGTGAAACAGCGGCTTTCTATGGGATTCGCCTTGTTTATATAACTACATTGCTCCATATAGATCTGAGTAAAACATTGGAAATTATGTGAAAATTCCCCATCTTGATAACCTGTACCCACATGCATATCTCTGCCTCTCAGATGACCTGCCCTTTCTCTGGTGTGAGGTGTTCTATGCTTGTGCGTTTTTGTGTGTATAGAGATGTGAACGCTTGGGACAGAACCAGAAAAACTGGAGGATAGACGAATTAGAGATTAAAAAAAAAAAAAAATCTGGCATTTTCTGCATTTTCTGGATTTTTTCCCCAGGCCTTCACATCTTCTGTGTGTGCGTGTGGTATTCCAGAAAAGTGTTTGAGCGGGGGGCGTTCTTTTTGTTGGTGTATTGCAAGAATGGGTTTTAGGCCTGAAGTTAATCTTATACAGGATTTTGTGGTGCATGTACTAAGCTGGCCCATATTGAAATTGCACCCATAATGGTATCCGTGGTAAATTGCCGACCTCTCCAGAATAATTTGTTCCACAGTAAAGTATATGCATTGTTGCAAAAATGGTAATTGCTGTGAAACAAGGGCAGGTGACATGCCCTGTCTGTTCTTCTTGTATTTGAACTCCTCCTTGCAATTAAATACCCAGGTTGCAGCAATCGTTGCCTGTAAACAAAAGCCTGGAACTCAGCTCTAAGACTGGGGTGTCCAGGGGCCTTCCAGAGTTTAACATGGAGAAGAAAATTCCTATTTCCTTTTGTGAAGTTTCACAAGGAATGATGTAATAAGACTGGAAGCTAGAAGAGTCCATGATTAGTCACAAAAAAAACACACATTGCAAAAGAGAGCTTGGTTCTTCCTGCAGGTCTGGGAAGCATACAGTTCTCAAGGATGGTAAATTTATGTGCAAATTTTCCAACATTTCTCAGTTCATGTTCTGTGCCTCAGATTTATGCATCCATTCTTCAGGTGGAGGTTTTGTGACAACCCAGAACTAGCTGGATTGCCTAAGGCAGGGGTGGGCAAATGGTAGATCTGGATGAACTGGTAGATCTTTAGGTGATTTGCAGTAGATCAAGGATTTCTGACTCCCAAATAGTTTAACAGCAGCAAGAATATGACTCCTGCTTTTCACCCTAAATTATATTGCTCAAATGAAGAAAGCTTGGGGTAACTAGGAATGCATTTTTTGTACGGAGGGACTTCTGTTCATTTCTGGTAAAAAAAGGTAAAGATGTCCCCAACCAGTCGTGTCCGACTCTAGGGTGTGGTGCTCATTCCCGTTTCTAAGCCGAAGAGCCAGCGCTGTCAGAAGACGCTTCCGTGGTCATGTGGCCGGCATGACTGAACACCAAGGTGCATGGAACACTGTTACCTTTCCCGCCGAGGCGGTACCTATTTATCTACTTGCAATTTCTTGCTTTCGAACTGCTAGGTTGGCAGAAGCTGGGACTGAAGACGGGAGCTTACTCCGTCACGCAGCACTCGGGTCTCGAACTGCTGACCTGCCGACCTTCCAGTCTGCAGTTCAGCGACTTAACCACTAAGCCACCGTGGCCCCATTCATTTCTGGTACTCAGAACAAATTCTGGGGCTCAGAGTTCTTTAATCCTAAGAGTATTTCTTTTGCAACAAGCTTGGTTAGTGGATCGTAGAGTTCTAGTAAAAAAAATGAAGTAGATCCTGCAAGCCTAAAATCTGCCCACCCTGGCCTATGGTGAAGAGTAATGAGAATCCCACTGACAGTTGAATGGAAGGATGAGCTGAAGGGGGAGATGATGCCCAACGGTTGAATAACTTAGCAGAACAATGGCCCAGAGGTGGAATCTAAAGCAGGAGATTTTTCTCGTTCCAGGGATCTTGGCTGCTCACAAAATAACAGCGAGCTCACCAGACACGGATCTCCCAACAGTATCAGGGCTGAGGGTAGGTTCCAGGATCTGAAAAATCTAAAATTTCTCTTTCCCAGTCACAACAATCCCATAAAAATCCCACCATGTTTGTGTTAGCCTTGCACTATGCTAATTTGTCAGGCCTTCTTTTTAGTTTAATGTCGGTGTTTTCAGGGGCTGAACTTCCCAGCCAGTCCACTTTCAGCCACTGGCTCTGGGGCTCATTCATGTCCTTTAAAATAGAACTAGGGAAAGTGGGAAATTAGACCCAAACTACATGTTACACACAATTGCACGTAACTGTAGCCTGATGGCCCCTTTTTTTAGCATGAAAAGCAATTTTATGATGGAGGTGATTGAGACCAGAGAAGTGCTTGCTAGGAAGTGTATATTGCCCTTTCATCACAAGCTGTGTAAATGTACTAATGCATCAATTGGCTTTCTTCGCAATGGGGTTTTAAAGGCAAGCTTGCTCTCACAATGATGCATTTGAAACCCTATGGGTGACAAGGTATTAGAGGGATTTGGACCAGGTTACTTATACACACACTTTGCTACTCTTACTTTGTTCCCGTCCAGACTGCTTTTCGAGTTAAAAAAGGACTTCTGTGCTACAGTTACACGTATTTGTATGTAATGTATACTTCAGCCCTTTGTTTCTAACCTTGGAACAGTGGGTGTCTTGCCCAGTTGGGATCAACCCGGGGAATTCTTATATCCCAAAAGCCTTGGCTGGTGCCAGGTTGCTGAATTTATCTGTGGTTTGTTTGTTTCTGTCTCATTTCTATTCTGGTTTTCTACATAAAATGTATTCAGAGTGGCATGCAAATATATTAATCTCCTAATAATCATTATAAAAATATCCAGTGAAACAGTAGTAACAACATATAAAACTGCATAGTAGTGTTATGACAGAGAAGAAACAACACACCAAATTCCTGTGTAACTAAGGGCGCAATCCTATGCATGTTTAGACAGAAAAAAATCCTGCAATGGCTGGCTGGGGCATGCTGGGAGTTGTAGGATTTTTTCTATCTAAACATGCATAGGATTGCCCCATAAAAATGTCTTCACAACCAGCTAATAGTGGGAAGAGAGGAAGCCTGTTGGATCTGGCCAAGGAAGGTAGTTAATAACTGTAGTGCTACCGCTAAGAGGGCCCTGTCCCTAGCTCCTGCCGACCATATTTCCAGTGGAGATGAACCAGAGGGCATGGTCTCTACAGCCAGGCTTATATAGGCAAAGGTGGTCCTTGGTCAGAGGCTGTTAATGACTTTTAAGGTCAATACCAATCCTTTAAATTGAGCCCAGAAACAAATAGGTAAATCATGCAGATTTGCTCCAGTCAACACGCACTAACCAACTTTCTGTCAGCTGCATTTTGTACCAATTGCTGTTTCTGAAATCTTAAAAGTTAGTCCAACATAGAGAGCACTGCGGTAGTCTGGTCTATTCTTGATGAAGCTAGAGCGCTTGTAATTGAGGCCAGGTCTGACAAGGATGGTAAAGGGTGCTTCTGGATAGCTAGGGACAACACAGGGTCCAGGAGCACCCCCATATTGCGTATGTGATCCTTCACAGGGAGCTCAACCCTGTCAAGAACAGGCTGACTAGGACACTTCCACTAAGGTTGACAGAACCCCCAACCAGCAGTATAGTTTAACCTTCACCTCTGACTCCCTCATTCAGTGTCTGTTTAATATGTAAGGGACAAAGTCCTGGGATATTGATGGCCACTGGTATACTGTCTATTGAGTTCTTGTTCCTGCAGTTTCCAGTAAACAAGATTATGCTGAACTCTTGGCAGACCCCACGTGTCTAATCCTGTTGTCCTTGCTGTTGTCTAAGTAGAAAGAGATGAATGCTTCACCGGTTGCTCTTCAACTTCTTAATTTCAGAAAATGGGTGTGAATTTCACTATAAGCAACAAAGAGACAGTTAAAAACAGTGATGTCCTGTTTCTGGCAGTGAAACCTCCCATAATTCCATTCATCCTGGACGAGATTGGCTCAGACATAGAAGATCGGCACATCGTGGTCTCGTGTGCTGCTGGTGTCACTATCAGCTCTATTGAGAAGGTGAGAAGAGTCTCACAGGATTTCTAACAAATCTTTTCAGGTTGGGTTGAGTGTGGGCAAAGGGCAGCCAGTGGACTCCTCTGAAGCCCAACGGATGGCAACATTTCTGCGTGTTTAAATTTGGAACTGCCCCTTTCATGTGGATTCTACATTCGTGTAGATTTCTACATTGTAGAAAGAAGGGAGGGGAGATTACCATGTACTTTAGCTCCCCATAGCACCTCTTCCCAAGGATCTTTCTCCTAGCTAAAATTACTCCTGGTAAAGAGGTTATCTGCAGAGAAAGTACTTGTGAGGGGAAAGCTGTGGGGAGCTAAACCAGCAGGGGAAGTTCTGCACTCTTCACCACACCATCTGCCCCAGTTTGCTTTTAAAATTGGATCCTCACCTTCTCTTTTGGCATAATTGAGGCCGTTCTGCACTTAAACGCAGTGCCAGCCCAAGATATTTGGCAGAGGGCCCTCCTCTCCCCTGCTCTTGGGCCAACACTTCTTAAAAGGTCTTGCTGCACCTTTCAGATTTCCACCTTCATCTCTCCACCCCTCATGGCTGGCCCTCTTTAAACACATGGAACTGCTGCTGTGATCTAGAAACATAAGAAACTGCATTCATTTTCAGGAGGACATTTTAAATCCGTCTGGCCATAAATAATAAAAACAATCACTGATCTTAATCAAAACAATCCCTGGGTTGGATCCAGGATCTGTCTTCTGCAAGAGGAAAGGACCTTCCATGAAAGGAAGGGCTCTGCTTGCAGAAAGTATTTCTGCCCAAGTTTTGAGGATCCCCTTTCTCCCCCACACCACAGCTCATCCCATTTAGCACGGCCTCCTGACTGTGTGTAGCATTTTCCGGGGGCTGGAGGGGCTGCCTTAGGAAGCAGGAATGGGGAAATCCACTTCTCCTGGCATGGTTGATCTAGCTTAAATGTGGATCCAACCCCTGTATTTCATTATAACAAATGTAATGCTTTTGAAGTATAATTCAGTCCTTTGAAAACATGGTTAGTGGGGCTAGGCCGTCTGGCGGGATCGTTAAGGTGCTCCACCCCTGCTTTACATAATTCTGACATGCCCGGAACTATTTCCTACAAATGAAACGGTAAATGGCTTGTTCAGCATTGCAGAAGGAATGAAAATGTCTGCCTGCTCTGGCCTGGAATCTACTGTGTCAGGGAAAATTTTATGCAAAGCATGTGATTGTAAAACAAGGTCTAGCCTCCCCTGGGGAAACATTGCACATTGCTATCCTACACAAGGCTCTTGGCACCATCTAGGAGATGTTTGCAATGAAAGCCTTAACAGGAATCTGTTCCTGGACAGTTTGATGCTGGCTGGCTGGCTTCCCCATACATTCAGTTTAGGCATTTGTGCCCTCCCTGCATTTCCTCTGGTGCTCTGGCTCCTGATTTTTCAAGTAGAAATACAAATAATGTAGGCAGTATGTGCTCTCACCAGAGCCTTAGCCTAGTAGTCTTTGTAGACACCTGACCTTCTTCTACCATTGACTACAGAAGCTTCTTTCCTAGCCAAGCTCAAGCATGGGTCACTGCCACCCCCATGGATTCAACAATAAATAACAAATTCTTTGTTATTGTTCTAATTATTCATAGTTTGTTTCTGATTTTTTGGCATTTGTGTGTTACAACAAATTCAATTGCAACAATTTTCTCCCACGGACCCATTCTTACATTGTCCCGGGATGATGTCAGTAATGTGTAAGCCGTCTTGCTGATCTTGAGGCCATTGTCCTTGTGGTTTCCAGCCCTTCCGTACGGATTTTCAGATGTTCTGTTTGGCTAGAATGTATGTATGTAAGAGGAAGGGTGGGATTGCAGTGGCAGACTCCACTGTGATCCCATAGGACCTACACATGTTCATTTGAGAGCCTATGCATGTGCCACGTATACGTGCTTCGGGATCTCTCTACATCAGGGGTGCAGAACCAGGCTCAGGGCACAAATCTGGCTTGCCTGGGTCCCAACCCATCCCTCCGGGATTCCCCAAATGGCCATGCTCTCTTCCCCTGGTTCCACCCCCTTTCCCCCAACCACTAATGATTTGGTGTTCTCCTGGCTTTTGTGCATATTTTCCCCCATTCTAAAAGGTTGAAATGCTTCTCCTGAAGGCTTAGTGACTGGCAGTAACAGCCTTAAGCTACAGTCGGCTGGTATTTTTGTCCCCTGCCCTTTTGACTTCAGCCCCATGCACCACTGGAATGCAGCCCCCGAGAGCTTCTCTGAAATGAAATGCATTCTGACCCTCAGGCTGAAAGAGATTCAACGCCCTTGCTCTACATGATTTACAACTTTGAAAAAGCAGGAGGGTTGGATTTTCTCTACCCCTTGCTACCAAAGAGCTCATTTCAATATAAGCTGTAAGTTAAACACACTCATTTGTTTCTCCTATTTTGCATCTCAAGAAACTTTCTGCCTTCTGCCCCACCCCGAAAGTGATCAGGTGCATGACCAACACCCCAGTGATTGTACGGGAAGGGGCCACTGTCTACGCCACGGGGAGCCACGCCGAAGTGGAAGACGGAAAGCTCTTAGAGCAGTTGATGGCTAGCGTGGGCTTTTGCACTGAGGTGGAAGAAGACTTGATCGATGCCGTCACTGGACTCAGTGGCAGCGGGCCTGCTTACGTACGTGCCATTTCTTTCCTGTATGCGGCAAAAGGAACTTCTTAGGCAAAGGAGGGATTTTAAATGCAGGTACAAGGCTAGCAGTATGCTACAGGAACAAAGGAAGGTGCCGTATACTGAGTCAGATGATTGGTCCATCTTGCTCAGTATTGTCAACACTGACTGGCAGTAGCTCTCTAGGATTTCCGGAAGGAGTCTTAGCAACACTACCCGGAGATGCTGGGGTTAGGCTTTATCGTGACACGCCTAATCTCCAAAACATCATTAGAGCCATTGACTTCTAGCCTCGATGATGTGTTCAGAACCATCATACACCGACAACAAGAATCCATTAGCAGCTGGCATTTGGGTGGCTCTTGAGTGCTTGGCGGCTAATTGTTCCCATATCAAAGTTCAGTGGTCCCAGCCAAGGTTTGGATGGCAACAGTCTCCAAGGTAAAAGTTTTTGTCCTTGGCCTTGGATGGGCATGGTTTATATTCACAGCTCGCATGAGGTTTGCTTTCCTTAGGGTGCCTATGCTGGCTTTCTTGGAGAGGAGAGGTGGCAGTTAGGAACAATCTGTCCCATTAAGTGTGTAAGCTGGTCAAGTGTTGCTGTGTTTTCCTGGTTGCATTTCATCTCCAGAGACTCGAGCCTTATTTTCCTCTTTGGTCTCTTAGGCATTCACAGCCCTGGACGCCCTGGCAGATGGAGGGGTGAAGATGGGCCTTCCTCGCAGGCTTGCGGTCCGGCTGGGAGCCCAGGCCTTGCTGGTCAGTGTCTCATCTTGTATGCGCCTTCTTTGAGCCAGGCCTCTTCTGCCTTTATTGAAAATATTCCCCAACATTTTATTTTTAATTTATTTTTTAAAATACATGGCTGTTTGAAGCTTCTGGAAGCATCCAGCACGACTCTGCTTTCTTGTCTAAATTGATTTCTTGTCAAAAGGACAAGCAGAAACAGGGGCTCTGTAGGAAGGGCCCAGGGGATGCTGATGCTGATTTGGTCAGGTGTGATACAGAGCAGGCTTCCTTTTAATCCAGCATGCATCTTGTCATTTTGAGGAAGGGTCCAGGTGCTAGATGTTCCACCTTGTGTAGTTGTGAATAGGGCTCTTGAGTATTTTCCTAGAAATAAAACATTGGACTTTAAAAAACTGAATAGAGGTTAAAACTCTTGCTGCTGTTTCTATCAATCTGTTTAACTCTTCTTCCCAATACTGCAGGGAGCCGCAAAGATGTTGTTGGACTCTGAGCAACACCCTGGACAACTGAAGGACAATGTTTGCTCACCAGGGGGCGCTACCATCTATGCCCTGCACTTCTTGGAGAGTGGTGGTTTCCGCTCGCTGCTCATCAACGCCGTGGAGGCGTCCTGCATCAGGACAAGGTACCCACGAGCCTGGAGGCAAGGAGTAGCACCCCCTCTTAGCTGTGCCCTCTGAGCTGCTAATGGGTTTTCTGTCTCTCGGTAGGGAGCTGCAGTTCATAGCTGACCAGGAGAAGGTCTCCCCAGCTGCCATTAAGAAGACCTTAATGGATAAAGTGAAGCTTGAATCTTCCTCTGCCAACAAGGTCAGCCTGTTCAACAACAAGAATCCTGGCAGCAAGAAGTACTGAGGGGGACAGGGCCTGGCCTGGTCATGCTTTTCTGTCTCTTTCAAGGGAACCTGTAGCTCAAGCTGTGGTGGGGGTGGGAGGCCTATCCTGAACTCGAGACTGCAGGAAAAAGGAATATTAGCATCCAGATGTGATGATTAGAGATGATTAGATTTCTGGGGGCTGAGGGGGAGGCAATCCAGGAGAGTGTGGATGTTACATCCTCTGAATCAGACAGATTTCTCTTTTTTGGTAGTTTATTATTTACATTTTTTATCCCATGCTTCCTCTTTGGAGCTCCTTTCTCATTTATCCTTGCAACAACCTTGTGAGGCAGGTTTAACCTGAGAGACAGTGGCTGGCATGGAGAGCTTTATAGCTAAGGTGAGGTTGGAACCCAGGTATTCTCAGTCTAGCTCTTGCGGCTTTTTAATAGAGCAGAGACTGGAGCCCACGCAGGGCCTTCAAGTCCTGATAGCCCTCGTGTGTATCCCATTCTCATGGAAGAGTGACTACTGTCCAGTCTACAGGGCATTCTGGATTGTGATTGCCTTGATGTTTTTTAATCCTTGTTGCAAACTGTACTGCAGCTGTTTCTGGTTTGCTTGATCTTATTAGACTGCATCAGGAACCACCACTTTCTGTGACTGTTCCAGCTGTACAACTCCCACCATGCTACATCCCACAATAATAAAAGAAAATGTATCACAATCTTTCTTTCTCTGCCGCCTTCCATCTTCTCTTACTCCAGTTGGACCTCCATTCTGGCTGCGTGTATGCTGTTATCCTACAAGCCAGTGTGGTGTCCCTTCAGATTACAAGCCCAGTATCTATAGTAGCTCAGGTCTAATTGGAGTCTAGGAAGCTGCCTTCTGTCAGGTCAGACCATGAGTCCCATCTAGCTCAGTACTGTTAGTCTGACTGGCAGTGGTCCTCCAGAGTCTCTGGCAGAGATCTGTCCCATCACCAGATCCCTTTTACCTGGATGTGCCAGGAACTTAATCACTTACTGCCTAGTGCAGGCTTCCAGCACGTAACCCTGAAAGAGGCATGTGACTAGAATTTGTTCAGTTCACATGGTGGGGTGGAAATTATTCATATTACAGTTCTGACTTCCAAAGTTGGGGTGGAGCATTTCAGTGGGTCTGTTTTTTGTTACGTTGGCAATAACCAATAAGTGCTATGATTTTTTATTATTGTTTTTTTATTATTGCATTTATATCCCACCTTTTTTCCTCTTGCAAGGAACCCAAGAGCAGTTTACATGGTCCTCCTCCCCATTTTATCCTCGCAACAACTCTATGAGATAGGTTAGGCTAAGGCCTGGTTCGAACATAATGACAACCCAGAGTACGGGTTGTCATTGAATTGTAGGCTGTTGTTGAATCATGGATGAACACTTCACTATAGTTTAACTGTGGATTGTTAACTACGAACAACCCAGAGTTCATAACCCAACAACAAGCATGGGTTTTCTTTCTGGGTTGCTCCATGGTTGACAACCCATAGTTAAACCATAGTGAAGGGTTCGCATCTAACAACAACCTATGATTCAATGACAACCCATTCTCTGGGTTGTCATTATGTGCAAGCCAGGCCAATGACTGGCCCAAAGTCGCCCAGTCTCTTCTTGGCCAGGTGGGGACTAGAACCCAGATCTCCCGAGTCCCAGTCCAACACTCTAATCACTGGTTCTCATACTATGATGCAAGCATGAAAGAACTATTAGCTGGATACAGTCACAATGGAAGCTTCACCTGCTGAATTTCACTCCCAACTTCCCTCTGGTATTCCTCATTTTACAAATGAGGATTGAGACTTCATGCTTGCTGAAGGTTGCATGATGGAACAAGAAGTCAGAAGCTGTGACTTGCAGGTAGAGTTGAAATCTGAGGTACTTATTAGAGTAAAGTACAGGAAAGACAACTCCCTCCTTGCCCTCATTAGATGCTGCCTGTACCTACCAGCTGCAGTGTTTCATACAGTTCTTGAGCAGAGCTAAGTACCATCTTTTCCCTGTGCAGAAGAAGGCAGAGCTTTGTTCTGCCCCTTGATCCTAGCACCTCCCCCTGCCTCTCTACAGAACCTATATTTCTTCAGATCTTGGAGATGGGCATCTTGTCTGGACTACTCTGTAGCTTTGGCATTTCATGCCTTGCAGAGGAGCTGTAAGCTTGCTGATGCCCCATTCCATACTGATCATTACCCATTTCCTGCCCAGGCTTTCTGCCTCCCTCCCCTTTTCTTGCATAATGTATCACTACTTTCTGATTACTATTTTCAGGCTCAGGCATAAGAGGAAAGCATGGTTTTCCGCTATATATATGAGCCCGAACAAGGCTCAGGCTCACAAACTGCCCCCTCTCCTCTTCTTTAGCAGCTGCAGGAAGGAGATCAGAAGCATCTACTTCTGCTTTTAAACCAACCACAGTTCCCTATTACATCCAAATTTTGGAAACTGTTTAAACAGCATTTTAGTGAGGATAAGCTGGGATCAAGCTGATTTTCTATTATGTCTGAACCAGGCCACTGTTTCAACTGCACATTTGTCTGCTTATCATGTTTGAGGGTGCTGTCTTCGCACACAGATCAGGAAAAAATAGCTTTTTGCTATAGACACTTGCTGTAGCTACAAATACTATACCTCTGGAAAGCTTCAACATTCTCTTTCTCCCCTTCCCCCTGCCCCAAAAGGAATCCCTTCATTCACCCAAGCCCTTACCCCTCCCACCTCCCTGTATGACAATAATTAGAGTAAGGAACCTCACTACTAGTGGGGAAGAAATACAGTTGGCTACTGTCATGGTTCATATGCTGGATAACAGATGAAGGAAGATCAGTTTGCTTTAGTCAGGAGGTTTTGAATTTGACGCCAAACATGTAAGCTATTCAGCATATAACCCAGGTTATCTCAGGGTTATGGGGTTTGAAGCTTATTGTATGGTCATCTGTGGTGGGCTGTGGTTGACACCTGAGAATGTAGTTTAAAACACTGGACAATCAGTCTCTTTCCAAGAGACTTGCCAGGTTTCCTAGTTCCTTCTTGTTGGGAGGTGTTGGGGCAGGTAGCCTATGTTCACTCTCTCTAAGACACATTTTCTTCCCATTCCTCTCTGGAGAATAAATTCTGTGCTTCTCAGCCCAAGACTTGGTGTGTGGTCTGTGTTTATTCTTTATTTAATTTATTTAATACAATTCTGCTAAGACACCCAAGGCGGTTTACAATTTTTAAAAACTGAAACAAAACCCAACCCCTCACCAGAATACAGTTCCCTCAGGCCAACTGAAGGTCTCCTCAGGAGCTCCCCAGCCTGGGCTTCTCTTCTGCCTTCCTTCAGGGCACCCAGGTCTTAAGTAGCTCCAGCGAAGGTGGAGGGGAGGCTGCCCCAACAGCCCTCTCAAGCCAGTTGAAGGTTTCTTCAGGAACTGATGGCTCAAGCTCTTTGCTTCTCTTATTAGACGTGTCCCTTACCATGGGCAGGATTACTGGCTCTTTTCAGATGGGCGAGGCTGGTCTTTTGCCCATGCCTATGGGAACTTTGCTCCTAGGGGTTAATTTTAATTTCTGTCTGAAAGTGCGGAATGTGGATGTTCCCTTTTAAAGAAAAAATACAGACAGCTTGTGGGGATCACATGTATGTAAAGCAATACTTCAATTAGGGTACCAAACCCGTGGCAGTTTAAACCCCTAATTTGGATGGGCAATGGGTCCACCAGGCTTAATGAAGACCTCTGTGTAACTGGTAACAAACTGTGTTAGACCCCCACCAATAGAAGTTGCCGTCTATTGTATATTTCAGAAAGGCTTGTAAGTCTTTGAAGAAGTTTGAAGGTACAGAACCCCAACTAATATTTCTGATAATGCGTTGAAAAACATTGTGTTGCACCTTGCCTTACAACTTCAGATCATGAGACATAGTTCAAGGCTATAAATCCAAGAAACAGGCTCATTGAAGCAGATTAATGGATTTAAATATATGTAACACTGTGTTGGATTATGGCCTGTGTGTGTGTTTTTTAAAAATCTCCTTTATGGTGCTACAAAATCACTTTCTGATAATGTAGTTGATTTCCTTGTTTGTTTTTTAAAGGTGCAGAAGTGATCTATTTTGTTTTTTTGTAGAACTTCTCAAAAAGCTTTGATTCCTAAACAACTCTTTTCACTTGTTGCTGGCGTTGCTTCTCCTGCATATGATTGGCTTAATGTTGCCCAGGTTCTCTTATGCCATGCACTGTTAATCCTTTGTAATTCCTGCAACCATAAGGGGGAAAACATAAGGGATACAACTTTGTGTGCACAGTTCTTGGAAAGCCTGCTGGTCGAATCCCAATAATGGCTAGCCCTGGAACAACCATGTGTACGAACCATAAGTAAGGAATGCTGAACTGCTTCCTCTCTAGTTTTAAAAACGCTGTACAAGATGTTCCACCAGAGGGAGGGCTAACATAATTTAAAGATGCAGTACTTTGCTGATAAATTGCTATAAGGCTGCGGTCCTAAACACTGCAGGAGGAAGACGAGGGGAGAGTCTTGTTGCACGAGCAGATGTCTGCTTGTGCAATGTTGAATGTTACCCTGTGTCTACTTGGAAGTAAGTTCCATTGAATTCAGTGGGGTTTACTCCTGGATATGTAGGTATAGGATTGCAGCCACAGCGTGTCACAATTCTGCATAAACCTTAGCCCAGTCCCAGATGATTGAGTGTGGGGGTGAGGGTGGGGAAAGCGGTGGGGAAATAATCATGTGTCCCTCCAAAAGCTTTGTCTCCTTAACTGTTATTTCTGAATAAACGCAGGGAACTGTTTTCTACCCCTTCTGCAATGGAGCCCCTTCTCCTGCAGTCATCAGGAGTCATGTGTAAATATTGTTTTTCTTTGAACCAGGAATGCTGATAAAGGATAGAGATGTAGTTGTTCAGAGCTCGAACACACTGCATCAGATTGGTTCTTATTTCTGGTTCACCTGAAACTGGAACTAGTCGAGTTTTCACCAGTCTTATGATTTTTGTATTTGCCATTTGTTGTGCTTTTGTGCTCACATTTTGAAGTCTGAAGGGTTTGTATCATCCTTGCACAAGTGGCAGAAGGTGTTTTTTTATTTCTTTAACACTTGTCAACAACTATAGCAAACCCAGAAGCTCACAAAGAAGCTTTTTATATAAAATTTTCCCCCAATAGATAGCAAAATCACAGAATGACTGATCATCAGCATTGCAGTTGAAGTGGCAACTGACTGAGTGAAGTAGTGTACATGTTTGTGTGAATGAATGTGGGTGTGAGAATGAGAACAGGGTGTGTTTTAAGTGTAGCTGTTGCAAACCTGGTGTATGAAATGACTGTGTAGAGAGAGAGAATAGTGTGTACAGTATAGATATGAGTGTCTTGTATACAGAAAAACATACAAATGACTGAAGTGAACAGGTGTGAAAGAATACGGTGTGTGAGAAGGGGTAGGTCACTATACAATTGGAGAAGATGCAATCTGTGACACCTTTCTTGCTTGGGTCTTCTCCCTCTCCTGCTATCCATGGACAGGCCAACACTTCTGTATCCTGGGTAGTTGTTCTGTGTTGGAGCCTCTAAGGCAAAGGTGGGCAGAAAGTGGATCACCAGATGTTTTTGAATTCTGTTCCCAGCATTCCTGACCATTGGCTATGCTGGCAAAGGTTCCTGGGAGTTGAAGTCCAAAACATCCAGAGATTTACCTTCTGCCCACCCCTGCTCCAAGGAACAGAGAGAAGCAGCTTCCATAGTAATCTTGGAATGGCTTAACAACCTTCCAGAGCTCCAGGCTTCCACAGAATTCAAGTTGTGTTTTTCATACCATAAACTATTCCATGAAATCTCAGGGTAAGGGTAAAGGCCTTTTTAAATATAGTCCATATCCTTGTCATAACTCCCACCCCCCATTTCAACCAGTGCTCAAGCTCTCCTTTCTTGCAACTTTGCTGCCCCTTTTCCACTCTGGACATGTGATACACTTTATGGGTGATCCTTGTAAAGAAGGTTGGGTTACCTGTCTGTAGACAGTGACTGCTTATTAGCAGTGAAACAAAAATTCATGTCAAAACAGGGAAATGGTCCAGGTAAAGTTGTAGAAACTATTAAGGCAATGAAGCCTGCTACAGAGGCCTACATGGAATTATTCTGTCAGTAAACCACTTGACAACAGCAAAATTGTGCAAAATAGAGGCAGAGTCTTACAGAAATAAGCAATGGCACCCTGGAAGCTGATGCAGGTAGGCACAATGTTCACATCTAAGAAGGATATATTTGTCACTGTGCCTGGGAAAGATTAAGACTAGGTTTTCTGTTCTATGGATCTAATAAAGGGAAGGGTAAAGACAGATTTATTTGGGTTATTGGAGATCATTCAAAATTTCCAGCAAAAATATGTGCTTGATCTTGAGGGAAAAGGAAGAACAAAACTGCTGGTGGTATTGAAATACCCCAACACCAGATCAGTAAAGAGGTGTGATATGGATAGCAGAGAGTGATATCTCAACCATTAGAGTGGCTTTTGCCCTCTTGTCTCCATGGCAAGTACCTTTCAGAGCCGTACTTCTAAACCTCCTTACAATGTGATGTAGCATTGAATTTAATATATACGTGAGGAGGCACAGCTGCCTGGCAAAGGAGAGTAAAGTGTCCTTGTAGTTCTTGCTCACTGATTCCACAAGGCACTAGAGTACCCACAGTGGCTACAGCAGGGGCGGACAACTTTTGGCACGCTAGTCAGCGTAGCCAGTGGTGAGGGCTGATGGAAGTGGTAGGCCAAAACATCCGGAGGGCACCAGGCTGGCTACCCCTGGGCTATAGCCTCCGCTTCTGTGCTACAGGATGTAGCACTTACTCTGGGATCATGGACTGAATACAGTCTGGAAGCAAATGACTCATCTAAGCATGAAGAATCCTACCTCTGATCAAGGGAGCCACTGACTGCTGTGAGACAAATGCCATGTTCACATACACTTGGCCACAGCATGTGATCTCCAGAATGTCTATCAGCTCCTGCCTAAAGGGCAGGAGCTCTTATCCAGTAAAAGGGCAAAGTACTCTTCCCACAACCACCACCACCCTCCTGTGTACTATCTGGGTATGGTTTTCATAGAGAAGGAGTTACTACAGTTGCTTAGTACTATCCTGCAAGGAATGCTGATTTATACCAGCCATGAGGCTACAGGCTTGCTGAGCTGCTATTTTTTCTAGAGCACGACTAGGGAACCTGTAGCCTTCCAGATGTTGTTGGATTCCACTTCCCATCAGCCTTGGCCAATGGTGAGGGAGGATGGAAATCATCAACATCTGGAGGGCCACAGGTTCCCCAGCCCTATTCTGGAGCAGGAGCATGCAACCTTTTTGGCTCTGAGGGCTGCACGTGCTGCTGGGTCAGGAGTTGTGCATCTGCACGCATCCCAGCAATCGTGATAATAGATCGTTCTTTCCTCGCTGTTCACTGTAAGGACTGCTGGAGGAGGGAGCGGAGAGCCTTCTCTCTACCCTTCCCCTAGCGCTACTCATGCAGATCATCGTCTCTCCACTAAGGAGAGAGCAATCTGTATGAGGATCTCTAGGGGAGGGAAATCAGTGGCAGGGGGATTAAGGCACCGTGGAAACCACAATTAAGGCCTTGGGGAAAGTGCATGTGACATTGAGGCTGTGGATTGTGTGGCCCTGTTCTAGAGGTTAGTGATTGCAACTCTCTGTAATGCGCACAAAGGCTGAGTACACATAGCTATTTTCCTACCCCACCCCTTTCACAGTACTTTATAGCTTGTAAACTCAGTGGGGTAGAAACTTTATAACTGAAAGCAGGCTACAATGGGACGGATCAATGTATAACTGGCCTGTTCCACTTTGGTGTTAGCTTTCATGTTTGCCTGCTGCAATGACAGTAATTTCTGTATGGCTCCCCTGTTCCAATAAATTTAAGAACTTGCACAAACACATACGTGCATGCTGCAAAGCTAGGTCAAGGTGACATGGCATGACATCCTCTTCTATGTTTACCTCTTAAATGAGTGCTAGTGGAATAGTTACTGTGGATGGGTGTGTGTGTAATGAATTATAAACATCACATCAGAATTAGGAATACAGACAGTTTTGGGGTTATTTTTATATGTTACTTTATGATGATGACTGAAACAACTAATGAATAACTGCTTGTCTGCATAAGCATTAGGGCTGGCCACCAACTAAACAATTTGTATGGATCTGCCTCTATAAATTAATTGGTTACATTTTAAATACAAATTCAGTGTTGGTGCATCTTTAAGATACTGCAGGAAGTACAATGTTAAATTTGATAAACAAAACCACCGAGAGGAAAAAACATCTTTATTACTAGTGTAAAGCCCATGTCACCACAGGTCCCAATAGTCTGAGAATGATTGGGTGAAAATATGTTTGGCTCTTTCCCTTGCAACTGGAACAACTTTCAGGGGGCATTTCCTTCTTTTCTTCCCTCTTCTCTCAACTTTCCAATTATGTCCCACATCAGCTTCCCTTCAACGAGCTTCCCTTCCACAATAATATGACCTCTTCCCACTACATTAAAGCAAGCCTCCCACCACCATAGCAAATGAGGTCTTCCAGCCCACCTCCCTCCCTCTCATTCACCCACCCACACAATTAGCCTCCCTCCTTCTAATAAGAACCCCCTGCCATTACATGAAAGCACAGACAGACCTACCCCTCATCAGTTGTGGGGAAAGGGGTGTTCCAAACCTCCACTAAAGAAGCCCCACCCCCACCATCACCTGGGCCTGAAAATGAACAGGTGAGATGGAGGGGGGAAGAAGAGAAAAAATGCTGCCTTTCTCTTACGTGCCTTGAGCCAGAGCCATCCAATATGGCATCAGTCTTGTGCCCTGCCCACTACCCCCCCTCACATGCACACGCGCACACACACACACCCAGGAGCACACAGAGCATTATGGGAGGAGCAGCAGCGGCCCTTCCCTCCTCACTCTTTGATTCGTCCTGTTCAAAACAATACAATCTGGGAGGCAGTGTGGCTGTCGCCCTTAGCAACTGCCCCAAGGCCTAGCAGCGCTCCCTGAGGCCTGCCTGTGATGCAAAATGAATAAAGACAAACCCAAAGAGAAACAGAAAAAAAAAAAAAGTGGGACGATGCCGGTAATGGAGGCTGAAAACACGTGATGTTAAATCAGGTGCTGTTTGGCATGTTCTTTTTTAAAAGATCATTTAGCATTTCTTTAAGTTTCAGGTTGAAAACATGTAATGTCAGATCAGGTGCTGTTTGGTGTGGAGCAAATAAACCAACACTGAAGCGTAGAGCAATAGGAGACTGGTGTGGCGCAAACAAACATATTGTTTGCTATTAAAGCTCAAGCTTTGAACTTTTTCAAAGTTTCAAAATTTTCTGCACATCTACACTGTTCAAGCTTCAGATTTTTTAAAAAACAAGCAAAGTCAGTCTGGTAGATCTCTAGTAAAAAGCATTGCACTAACATATTCTTATATAAATTTTCTTTCTCCTTCCCTATTATAAAACAGGCTAGAATCAACAAAGACTAAACAAAAATTACTGAGTGTACTCTTACCTCTGTTCTATAGATTATGCACCTAAGGCTGCAATCAGTTCTGTGATTCTCTTGCCTTCTTTAAAAATGCAAAACAGCCATGGAAGGCTGAAAGTGGGAATGGAGCACCACCAGTAGAAGGAAGGGGCTTCTTAACCCTTTCCCTTCCTGCTGCTTGGTAAAATGAAGTTGAGAGGACAATCGTTGCCCGCCTGTGTGTGTGTGTGTGTGTGTGTGTGTGTGTGAGAGAGGGGGAGGGGCTTGTGTATTTTTTCTTGTCTGGAAAGAAACGCTGCTGGAGAGTAAAGGGTTAAACAGACCCTTCTCTCTCCCCCATGTCTTTCTCTACTGAAACTTTCAGTGTCTGGTTGTTGCTTTTGAAATTTCTGTTTTGTAACCAAAGAAAACAAACACAGCCACATACAGAATGTAATGTGGCCCTTAGCAATAAGCTTCATTTACCAAAGCATAGAGTCAGGTTGCACAGATTTTGTTGAATGTTTAAATTACATTTTACTGACTTCTTCAAAGAGCGTGGGTTTTTTTTTTAACATATCCATTTAACATTCCCCGAATTATCCTGCCCCTCCCCGGCCCATTCTTCTCCTCCTGTGCAGAAAGAGAAAAAAGGCAAAGAAAAAAAGAAGGGTAGAAAAGCCCTAGCTGACATGGATGGTGTACGAAGAACTATCACCAGGTAGGAGCAGTACCAATACTGATCCATAACTACCAATATTACATTTCAAAGAGTTTCATAAAAGCAGACCAGTTAGACTGGACTTTTTCAGATGCTTCATTTTATGTTAAAAACATAAAATGAAAAACATAAAAAAACACTTATTATTTGCTAGAAGAAAAAAGTGACTAGTGAGGGGAACGTATGAGAGAAACTGGCCCAGTTCTGGCAATACTCTAGCAGTGCAGCTAGAGCCAAAACAGGGAAATCATTTGCATGAAGGGTCTCTCACATATTGGAAGTCTGAATTGTCACCTTAGGTAGATGCTTGGGTTGAAGGCAGACTCTTCAGTTGAAGACATATTTAAGATGACAATTCCAATATGCATACCAATAGCTTCCTTATTAGTTGCATCACTACTTTGAAGTGGGACAGAGTTTATCCCACACTTATCCCTCACCCCTCTTTTTAAAATCTGACCATCAGATTGCACCAGCCTTTCAGCCTGAGTACCTACCATCACTTACACCTCTCCTGCTTCTCACTGCTATAGAGGTTGGGCAGACATCTGGCGTGTGGGATCAGTTTTATTTTTTTCTGGAACTCTTGAGGTCTACCAAGCAGAGCCAGGTGCAAAAGAATGTCTCATATAGTAAGAACTAAAGAACAGGGTACTTCAGAGCACATGCTCAGCCCCGGAATTTGTGATCAGTGCCAGAACCAAGCTCGCAACTCCTTTCATGCAAAATTCGACTCCTGGTTTCTGCCCAAGTGTCCCCCCACCCTGCAACCTGATTTAGGAGAAACGATATTTTTAGTTGTCACTATTGTTTTGCGAATTGTGAGTCAGAACCCTTTGCTGATCTGCTGTATAACACCTAGAGGTCTACCAGCAGATCCTGACCTACCTTTTGCCATAGACTCGGCACATTTCGACAGACTTTACTGTTAAAAATCCAGGGGAAGCTTTGGGGTGGGGGGCAGGAGGTTGCTGCATTGTGTCATACCAGTTTGGTTCCTCTTTTCTTCCATAGCCACATTTAGCTTCCTTTCACTTTTGCATGTGTGTGAGTGAGAGAGAAACTAAAAGGAGGACACAGGATTGTCTCCTGCTGGAACTCTTGAGGAGGAAATGGATCTGGTTCAGTCTCTCCTCACCGTTTGCCACAGCATTTTATGCAGTGCCTCTTCTCTGGGCTTGGAGCATGCTGCAGCATTCCTGTCCCAGGCACCTAAGCAAGAAACAGCTGTGAGTGCTGCTTTCCTGCATCAGCATTTTCAGCCCAGACCTCGCTGCTCCCTGCAATTTCCGCAGTTTTGAGAAAGTGTAGACACAGCAAAGACTGAACAGAAGTGTGGGGCGGGGGAGCATTCCTAAGGGAGGAAGGGGACAGCATTGCAGAGTGGGCTTGAGAAATATGGACTGAGGTTTGGGTCTGGCTGCTCAGAAGATGAAAAAGAAGAGGGAGAAATGTTTTCAGAGCTCCTCTTCCTTCCACCAGCAGCCCCATATATATGTCTCATGTACACCAGTCCAATTAGCTGGTGGTCCAGCTATTACTGATTCGGTTCCTTGGGGAAGACAGCAGGTGCCAACGGACATCTGCACCATATGATGGATTTCTAGTATTACCAATGAGGAGCCAAAAGCCATTAGGGCTTCTATTCCCTGAGCACACCTGCTGCTTTGGAGTGTAGATAAATGGCACATGCATCTCTTAGAGAAGACTGGTCATAATCAAGCTCAGGCAATCCTGGGAAGAATAAATGGTATATTTGCTAGGAGCCCAGCCCATGGCTGAGATGTGTCATGAGTATTTTGGGATGTGAGGATTTGTCTTGAATCAGCTAGGATCTGGGCTAAGAAGCAAAAAGGCCTTTGGACAGTTCCAAGTAAGCACATACAAGCTGAAAGAGCCCTCCTGCACAGTCATCTTCTGGTTCCTGGCTACCTTATTTTTTTTAGCAGTAGGAAGACTGGCACTAGAGGGCTGTGTTAACAGGTTAGTTGCAGAGCTTCTGGGTAAATGATCTTTGCTTGTGAGGCAAGCAGTGCTGGGCAAAATACAGTAATGGGAAGAACTGGTTTGAATAACTTTCCTGTAAGCAGATCTCCCTGACTTTAAAAAATCTATTCTGAAAGTGCTGGCTCGGGTGCACTCCTTCTGGTGAACTTGTGGAACAGGTACCATAGTGTGTTAACTACAAGCAAGAGACTAAGAAGTGCCAGTCATTCTGTAAGGTGTCTAGAAGGGCATTCTAAGCCCTGCAGATCTGGATGGATCAGTCCCAAGACTTGCTGCTTTGGAACCTTAAAGATCCCTTTCGCAGAAATGATTCTCCATTGGACTGTTCGTCCAAGTGGCTGTTCAAACATCAATCCTGCACCCCCACTTTTTGTTTTTGCTATGTCGTGCAATCTGCATCTCACTAATTTAGTAACAAGTCTAAATTCTGCAGTAGCAGTGCTTTGTTAGCCAAGATTGAGAACTGTGCCTCTGAGCATATGCAAAATTGCCTCCCCCACTACTGAGTAATCACAGCTCATATGTATTGAGGGCAGGGAGGAAAGTATCCATGCACCTATTTTAAAAACAATTAACTATGCAAGTTAACCCAAGGGGAATCCTGGTGTCTTGCCTCCTTTCCTCAGTATGTCCCCCCCCCTTTGTTATTAATAGTTATTTCTGATTTTTCATGTTTTTAACAAGTTTAATTACAATTTCCCAGTTTCTCCACCCATCCACAGCCCGCTGCCCTCCCAGCATTATTTTACAATTTTATGTTATATGTGTTCACTTAGCGCAAATTGCTTATTACAATTCAGTTCTTATGGAAAAGGCAGCAGGGGAGACGCAGAGAAGGGGGGCGGTGATGAGATAGAGGGAGAAGACAAGAAAGCAGGGAAAATGGCAAGGTGAGGATTTCCAGTTAAAAAATACGCTTGTATGCGGAAGATGCATCTTCCCTCCTTTTGCCTCCCCACCCCCACCCCCACTTGCCTCATGCAGCCTTCCCTCAGTCTGTCCCCATTCTAGTCAGGGAAATGGAAGGGGTTGTTGTTGTTTAGTCATTAAGTTGTGTCCGACTCTTCGTGACCCCATGGACCATAGCACGCCAGGCCTTCCTGTCCTCCCGGAGCGTGCTCAAGTTCATATTCATTGCATCGGTGATGCTATCTAGCCATCTCATCCTCTGCCGTTCCCTTCTCCTTTTGCCTTCAGTCTTTCCCCGCATCAGGGTCTTTTCCAGGGAGTTTTCTCTTCACATTAGGTGGCCAAAATATTTGAGCTTCAGTATCTGTCCTTCCAATGAGCAATCAGGGTTGATTTCCTTTAGGATGGACTGATTTTACCTCCTTGCTGTCCAGGGCACTTGTAAGTGTCTTCTCCAGCACCACAGTTCGAAAGCATCAATTCTTCGGTGCTCAGCCTTCCTTATAGTCCAGCTCTCATAGCCATACATTACTATTGGGGAAACCATAGCTTTGATTAGACGGACCTTTGTCGGCAAGGTGATGTCTCTGCTTCTTACTATGCTGTCTAGGTTTGCCATAGCTTTCCTCCCAACGAGCAAGCATCTTTTAATTTCATGGCTACAGTCACCGTCTGCGGTGATCTTGGAGCCCAAGAAAATAAAATGTCACTGCTTCCATTTCTTCCCCTTCTATATGCCAGGAAGTGATGGGGCCAGATGCCATGATCTTAGTTTTTTTTAATGTTGAGTTTCAAATCAGCTTTTGCACTCTCCTCTTTCACCCTCAACAAGAGGCTCTTTAGATCCTCTTTGCTTTCTGCCATGAGGGTGGTATCGTCTGCATATCTGGGGTTGTTGATAATTCTCCTGGCAATCTTAATTTCAAGCTGTGATTCATCCAACCCGGCGTTTCTCATGATGTACTCTGTATATAAGTTAAATAAGCAGGGTGACAGTATGCAGCCTTGTCGTACTCCTTTCCCAATTTTGAACCACTCGGTTGTTCCATGTCCGGTTCTTACTGTTGCTTCTTGACCCTTGTACAGGTTTCTCAGGAGACAGGTAAGGTGGTCTGGTACTCCCATCTCTTTAAGAATTTGCCAGAGTTTGTTGTGATCCACACAATCAAAGGCTTTAGCATAGTCAATGAAGCAGAAATAGACGTTTTTCTGGAATTCTCTTGCTTTTTCCATGATCCAACAAATGTTGGCGATTTGATCTGTAGTTCCTCTTCCTCTTTGGAACCCAGCTTGTACTTCTGGTAGTTCTCGGTTCACATACTGCTGAGGCCTAGCTTGTAGGATTTTGAGCATATCTGCAGTTGGAAAATCTTACTTTGTGTATGGGCCGTGGCTGCTTTTTCTCTCAGGCCCCCACCTCCTGCACTTGGCTTCTTTTTCATCCAAGACGCAGAGGAGGTGGCTACAGGGACGCAGTCCTTCTGCTTTCACAGAATCATAGGAGGGTTGGAAGGGGCCTACAAGGCCATCGAGTCCAACCCCCTGCTCAGTGCAGGAATCCAGGTCAGGATTCCTTTTCCTTTCTCAAAGTTTCTCCTCCAAGTAGGTAACCCTTGAGGGGAAAGAAAGGAAAAAGCAGCTCCCTCGCCAGCCTACCGTGAGCTGTTTGAGAAAGCACTCCCTCGTTCCTGAAGCAAATTCTGTCTAGCGGGCTGTTAGGCGATAAGCCTGGGCCTTGGCTTATCTATCTTATCTATCTATCTATCATCTTATCTATTCTATTTTGATTTTTGTTGTTGTCGAAATCCCCGGAGCCGGAGCTGCCTCGAAACGGTGGCCAAAGGGCTGGGGCAGTCAGGCAGCACGATGGGCCCACCCTCTGAAGCGGCTGCATGGCCGCAGCTCAGCCTAGACGAAAGCAGTCTGCCCTTGAGGTCCAGCCTCGGTCTTGCCCAGCCGCCCCCTGGCACGTGGGGCCCTCGTTTCCCACCAGCTCCGCAGCCCCGCTCCCGCCTTGCCCTCTCTCTCTCTCTCTCTCTCTCTCACTCCTCCCGCGTCCTCTTTATTTCCCTCCCCCGATATTAAAACAAAAACAAAAAAAAACAAGGAGAAGCAGCAGCGAATGCCGGGCGCCTCCCCTTTAAGGCTCGGGGCGGCTGCACCGAACGGCTTCATGAATGGAGGCACGTGACCCAAACATCACGTGACGTGTCCGTGAGCGGCGGCGGCGGCGGACCCCGGACTCTCGGTCCCTCTTTGCGTGGCGGCCTCCCCCCTCCCCGCCCCGCCCCGCCCCCCCTCCGGCGGCACCGAGCGGAGGGTGAGCACTTGCGCGAGCGGGGCCTGGGACTCGGTTCCCCATTTAAAGGGGGGGAGGAAGGCTAGCGCCCCCCCCCAGGAAGGAAGAAAGAAAGAAAGAATGAAAGAGGAGGAGGAGGAGGAATTAATAATGGAGCGGGCGGGGGGTGTCTGATATAGATGCGCGTGGGGGTGTTCATGGTGGGGGCGCCCTGTCTCCCCATTCCAGGTTTTCCCGGGCATGTTGGGTTCCGCGGAGTTAAGTGTTTCCTTCTCCACGGTGTTTATTTTTGAAAAAGCGGCTGTTGGGGACTTGTGCTGGCAGGAGCGCGGTCGCTTCCTCCCCCCATTTCCTCCCGGGAATGATCTGGCGGGCTCGGAGGGGTGGTGGACGGATCTGTGGGACTAGGTGAGCGGGCTTCCTTCCGTATTTCACCAGCCTCGGTCTTCGTCTATTCTCCTCTCCTCGTTGACTTCATTTTCTGTTGTTGACAGGTGGGTGGGTGGATTGATTCCCCCCCCCCCTTTCCCCCTTCGAGTGGATTTGCGGTATGGGTGGCCATCGTTATTCCCCACGGCTGTCGTATGTAGGAGAGAAATGCCATCGCCACCCCAACCCCGTTTTTCCCGGATCCTTATTGTTGTTGAGTTACATTCTCCTCCTTCTGAAGAAGTGGGCATGAAAAAGTAGTTCGGCCCTTCCCCACTTATTCTTGGGTTTTCTAGGGCAAATGTGCCCCCCCGCCCAACTTGGAAGCGGCGTGGGGAGAGAAAGCTGCTTCTTGCACACTTGTGTCCATGCGTGTGTGTGTGTCTCCAGGGATGTGCAGCCATGTCTGCGAATGTTAAAGGGCTTGTCGTGCTGACTCATCAGGTGTCTGGGTAGGGAGGAAAGAGCCGAGCCTGTATGCGAGATGGGGTTCAGGAAGGGGGGAAATGTAGAAAGCAGGCAGGATGGGGGTGGTGGTTTCCAAATCACCCCATTGCATCCCTTGCCATAGCCTTCTGTGTGCAGAGCCCAGACACTGCTGACTCATCAACATGAGGTCACCACTAGGTATATGCTGCACAAAGGGAGGTGGGGGCTGGCTGGGGCTGGTGGGAGCTGGCAAAAATGCTAGCTGGGAGAGACAAGGTGACCTGCTGACTCATCTTCTTACAGGGTGATAAGGCAAAGAAGGGTGTAAGTTCAGGAGACTGCTGAGAAGGAGATTCACCTGAGATTCATGTTCGTCACACTACTTGTCTGTATTTAGGACGTTTCATAGCTGCAATTCTCTGAACATATGCCATATAGTGCATATCTACATGCAGTCTGAAGACAGAAGTGTGTGTGTGGGTGTGAGTGAGTGAGAGAGAGAGAGAGAGAGAGAGAGGAGAAGAGAAGAGAAGAGAAGAGAAGAGAAGAGATACTTGGTAGAACTTTTGTGAGAGACCTGTTTCTAAGTTCCTGTGGTCTTACTTATTTTGGCCCTGGCTATCTACACATTCCTTATGTTCAGTATACTTGTAGATCTCAACTCCTCTCTTTTGGCCAGCTTTATACTCTTAGTAAAATGGTAGGTCCTGAAAACTGACTTTTAATGGAAAATGCTACTTCTGTTTTTCTTTGTGCTGTCTCTGTCAAGACAAGCACAACATTCTCAAGGGCTCTGTGAAGGAGGTTGGCATACTGTCACACTGAAGTGGGAAGGGCATAGAGATGCAGATCTGTTTTATGTGCCTGTACTGCTCTGCTGATTTGTACAATGGAGCACGTATATGCAACAAGTGCATGCTGTCCTCCGCGGAGTCCCTAGTGGGAAGTCCCTACAGCAGAGCGAGCTGAAGCATGCTGTTATCTGCAGTCACAGATCTGGAGGGCAACCTGTCCTTTGCCAGTTTGATAATAGGTTAGCTTCAGGGGGATGGGCAACTTTATCAGTATGTCCTAGATGTTCAAATTGTGTTAAGATGGAGATGCTGACTGGGTAAAAACAGCTAACCACCTAGGTGTGATGTGCTTCTGACAGAGATCTGCACAAATTCCTTTTCTTGTGATTCTAAAATGGTAAGGTTGGAAGGACCCAGAAAATTATCTGGTCTAACTCCATTCTCTGTAAAAGGATAAACCTCAGGCTCTTAAGTGACCAAGTGTAGCGTGTCAAGGGTACTTGTTTCCTTTCTAGAAAAAGGAATGATTTTAATATTGTATGCCTATCATATCTAAAGTGAATAGAGTCAAGATAATTAGGAAGCATGCTTGGTTTAAAAACCAAAACAGTTCTCCTGCAGCTCTGTCCCCTCAAATATGTGACATATAGGCCAGTGTTGTACTCCTGATTTTAGTTGAAGAGCTGCAGCACAGGAAACGCTGTCTTTCTCCAGGTGTCATTGTAACAAAGCAGGGGGTGATAGGCATCCCATTTTAGTGTCTTGTGACACTGCAGTTTGGCAATGTATTCTCCACTGGATATTTAGCTGATTGCGATAACTTATGTCTGTGGCAAATGGGAGGCAAAAGAAACATATTCCATCTAGAAGCAAGATTGAGAAGTGTGGAGAGGGGTGAGCAAGTTCTGTTTTGTTTTCATTGCAAACATGACTAGCTTCTCAATTACAGTAACCATGTGAGGCTGGTAGCCTTCTAAGGAAGAGCTGATTTTTGCTCAGTTTCTCCTCAGCTCTACTAAGTAAGAGGCACATCCATGTAAAAAGCAGTGCCGAAGCACTTTGTAGGCAAGCATACTTGGGGAGACTGCCAGGGGAGAGTCATGTCTCCTTGGGGGAGACAGGATCCTTTAGTGTCCTTCAGTTTCTGGAATTTTTACTGCGTAAGCATCTGTTTTCAGGTTCTTCTGCTAGGTTAATTTTCTAACATAAGGATGAATGTATGTTTAGAATGATAAAGCTGTAGGTAGATAGGCTTCTATCAAAACATGAAAGTTTGAAGACAGCAGAGCCATGTACTTGCAGGTAGGTGCAGCACTGAAACTGCTCTGTGTACTACACCTGTTGAAAAGCCTTCCACTTCAGGCTGTCATCCAGCTCTTGGTTCCCCCTTCTCGTCGTACCCATCTTCTTTCTCATCCCTTTCTACTGTGCCTCCTTGATGGGGCTGTCTTCATTGCTGGAATGGGTGACGTCACCATGTTTACACTAGTTTGATGGCACAGCTCTGTGAACCAGGAATGTTGAGAATGGGGCCTGTGTTGAATCATGCACTCTGCTGTCAGCTCTGTTGTGAGCGAGGAATTGGCGCTGCTTATGCTGAGTGCAGGCCTTTTGAGTCCTGGCAAAATGTGTTGAGGCTGCACTTTTTCCCTTTGCAGCCGTCGCACTTGGCACTTTCCAGTGTGATCTTTCTTTGGGAAGCTGTCAAAAAGCGGAGAAATCAGCAGTCTGGGGAGTTAGACCAAGTTTGTCTCTGTCTGGATGCCAGTTCTCTCTGGTTGTCTTCCTTGCAGGACATTAATAAGTCTTGCTTCTGCGGCCTGCAAGTCAGGGCTGTAGAAGGATCTAGTGCCATCCCCATTTATGCTGGGTACATAATGTAAGCATTTTTGTAAGTTTTCCCACTTCTTACCTGCCCTCTTTAGCCTCTTTAAAATGAATGCTTCTAGTACTGAAAGTTGTGCTTGCCCTGGGCACAGACTCACACCATACTCCTTGTGTTGAAATATCATAAGATCCCTTTTATATGGTAGTTCAGGTATCCTCTTACTTTGATTTATTGGCGCTACTGGGTTTATGGCTGTGTCTCACATTTTCCCCTATCATTTACCATGCAGTGGTAGAGAACTATAAACAACAAAAATGCTTTCCAAACAACATCCCTTCATGCTGTCTCCTCTCTATATGTTAATAAGTAACTCTGCATTCTAAGCATTGATCTTGAAATATGTTGGAGTCCTGGACTTGTCTTATGAGGGGCCTTTCTGAGTTAGCTAGGCATTAAACATGCATATCTCATCCGCAAAGTAGCATTTCCCCTAGAATTTGTACTGAACATCACTTATTCTTGGAATTGTGAAAGTTAAGGTATCTTTACTTGTCCTGGCTTCATGGATGTAAGAAGGCTCTTTAATCATGCAGTTTCTGTTTAGAAGCGTCAGAGCTTGCTCACATGAGCACTAGTAATGGTTCTTAATGGTCTCTCTCTCATGTGTCACATGTAAAACCTATAGCAGGAGAAGAAGTGACCTGGGGGTGAAATCTGACCCACCTGGGGTTCCCAGATAGCCACCCCATCAATTGGTGGTTTCCTGGCTTTTGTGCATTTTTGCACCATTCTAAAAGGTTGAAATTCCTCTCCTAAGGGTTAGTTACTTACAGTAAGAGCTTCAAGCTACAATACACTGATATTTTTGGTGTTCTTGGTCCCACTCCTTTTGCCCTGCTGCCTTTGCCCCAGCCCACCACCACTGGAATGTGGCCCTCAAGAGCTTCTCCAAAATTGAATTCAGCCCTTGGGCTGAAAGAGGTTCCCCAGCCCTGGTTTAGAGTATGATTACTGTGATTCTTCAGTGGGTGGGTAACTTTCAACACTTTGTTTTCAGTCCTGCTCCTGGAAACAATATGGCTGCACGTGGTTTTTAGACATACCACCATTGGGGAAAATGAAAATAAACAGTTTTGACGTTGGGGGGCATACTTGCACATGCCCCAGCATTTCTTTAACCCATATTGAAAGAGCATGGTTTTTCAAACAATGTTAAGAAGTCAGAGAGAAGCCCTTCATCGCCTTGTGACTTCTCTTTGTGGGGATGGCAGTGGTGCTGCTAACCTAGTCTGTTCCTTGAATTAAAAAACAAACGCGCTGAGTAGCAATCATTGTTTCTCTTGCCCGCATACTTCTAGAATGCTGACTCCCAAGTGGTGGGTCCAATATTGCCTGCAATCAGCATTGTAGATGGTATAGCACAGCAAACCGTGTGTGCTTTACTTTCAGATTAGTAATTGTTTGGAACTTGCTTCTCAGTTCTGGAGACGAAAATGAGTTGGTGGGTTCCTTTTTGTAAGACAGTTGTGACCCACTGTGTTAGGGTACGGTAAGCCTTTAATCAGTGACCACAGCCATGTCCTTTGGGCATAAGCACTTTGCTTGTCAGCAGTTTTCAGTGCTCGAGGAATATCTGAGTTGCTGCTGGCCTATTAGTGATCTTGGAAAGCGCTGAAGCCATCCCTTCTGGGGGTGCTGCTGGGGGACCATTTCTTGGCTTTTGCTGACACTAGCTTGTCTTAATTCTCTGCTATAAATGTGAACTGATGTTTTATGCATTTAACAAACAAGAACAAGGGCTGTGTGGGAGAGGCATTTATTATGCCATGTAAGTGCTGATGATGTGCTTGGGTGGGAGCTGGATGTAAAGACATCCCTGTTTGGATGCATATACTGACTCTATCCTTGAGACAGCCCTGGCCACAGCATCAGATATTCGTCTTAGGGAACAGCTGTGGTTTCTGAGCTATTCCAGAGCAGTAGCTAAAGGTAGAGTACTTATGAATACCTAGTACAGTGCATGTATGTTGAGGGGCGGGGGAAGGAGAGACACACGTGACTTGCAAGACACAATTAATCTTTTCCTGGGACCTAGGTCTTCCACAGGAAAAAGGAACTAACCTTGCACATAGTTTCAGGTTTGTTCTTGAAAAGAGAGTGATTGTGTTCTGCTCTCTTTTGTTTGTGGGACAGGGGTGAACAGTTCTGGTTTACACAGATAGCGTATTGGGTGACAAGATTTGTCTGAATGTGATGCCTTTTTTGTGAAGCCACTTTAGCATTCTGTTTCGAAACTAAAAAAGTTAGTTCCATTAATGTTTTGGGAATGAACACCCATTAACAAATATTACAGTTTATTCTTAGCAATAAAAGCTTGTTGGCAAATGTAGTTACTGTCCAAGAGAGGTTATGTTCCTTGTGAATTCTGGTATTGTAATGTTATCCCCCCTAGACTTACACAGTGGATGCTGAAATTATGAAATGTGGAAGCATAATTGGTGTTTTTTAATTTTCCTTCTGATTCCTGAGCCTTAAGTATAAACCTTGATTATACGTAATCCGTCAGAAACCTTGTTTCTGAAATAATGTTGGAATCTTGAGAACCTTAAACTTTTTTTTAAAAAAAGTTACATTACAGTTAGCAGAAATTTCCCCAGTGAAATACATGTTATAGGAGTTCTAAGACATTTTTCTCCTTCTCTCAGAATACTAGAACCTGGGGATCATCCGGTGAAGCTGATTGGAGGGACATTCAGGACAGATAAAAGGAAGTACTTCTTCACACAGTGCATAGTTAAGCTATTCAGTTCACTACCACAATATGTAGTGATGGCCACCGATTTGGATGGCTTTAAAAGGGGGCTGGACAAATTCCTGGAGGAAAAGGCTATCAGTGGCTACTAGTCCTGATGGGTCTGTGCTACCTCCAGAAGCAGAGGCAGTGAGGCTATGTACACCAGTTGCTGGGGAACATGGTGGGAGGGTGCTGTTGTGCTCATGCCCTGCTTGTGGTTTCTTGGTCGACAGCTGGTTGGCCACTGTGTGAGCAGAATGCTGGAGTAGATGGACCCTTGGTCTGATTCAGCAGGGCTCTTCTTAAGTTTAGAACATTGTGACATAAATACAATAGCCTAATAGCCTTTGCATAAATGTGCTTGATTTTATAGCTGTTAAAAAAACAAAAATGGGGCAGGTGTATAAATCCTAGTGCTTTGTTGGTAAAGGGGTGAGCAAGGGAGGAAGGACTGGGTTATAGCAGTTGGATGAGAAGTATTACTGGTCCTTCTGACTGCTGAAAACCTGCCCCTTACCTCTTTTGGTTTCTCAGCTGCATGTATTTCCATTCAGTGCCACCCCTGCTAACATGAGTGATAAAAGCTATTCAAAAGAAAAATGAGAAGATCTGAATTATGGCAAAAGCAGTATCTTTTCCCAGTAGCTAGACCCTTCAATTTATGGTATCAGCTAGAGCCAAGCAGTTTTCTAGGCTTCCTGTCATTCTCATGAGAACATAAAAACAGCAGCCAACCAGATGCCTATGGGAAGCCTACAGGCGGGACATGAGTGCAATAGTACCCTCCCGTTCATGTCGCCCAGCAGCTAAAAATCAGAGGCATACTGCCTCCAATACTAGAGGTAATGTTTAGCCATCATGACTAGTAGCCATTGAGAGCATTATCCTATATGAACTTGTCTAATCCCTTTTTAAAGCTGTCCAAGTTGGCGGCCATGACTATGTCTTGTGGTAGTAATTTAACTATGTCCTGTGAAGTACTTCCTTTTTCTTTCATGAATCTCCTACCACTCAGTTTCATTGGATGACCCCAGGTTCTAATATTATATATCCACCTTTTCCACGCTCGGCATAATTTTATACACCTCTATCATGTTCTCCCCTCCCCTTGCATTTTTCTAAGTTAAAAAGCCCCAGACATTGTAACCTGCCCTCATAGGGGTTGATTGCTCCAGTCCCTTGATTATTTTAGTTGCCCTTTTCTGCCCCATTACTAGCTCTACAATATCCTTTTTGAGGTGCAAGGATCAGAATTGTGCACAGTATTCCAAGTGTGGCTGTACCTTAGATTTGTATAAAGGCATTTCTATACTGGTTGTTTTATTTTTGATTCCTGTCCTAATCCCAACACGGATTTTGCCTTTTTCACAACAACCACACACTGAGTTGATATTTTCATCGAGCTATCCACCACAACCCCAACCACCACAACCCCAAGATCCCTTTTTTGGTCAGTCACCATCAGCTCAGGCCCATTGGTGTGTATGCGACATTAGGATTTTTTGCTCTAATATGCATCACTTTCTACTTGCTTTCCTTGAATGCTTTTGCCATTTTAATGTCAATTCTGCTCGATTGGAGAGACTGTTTTTGGAGCTTTTTGCTGTCTTTTTATTTGTTTTAAAAATAATTTGGTATTATCAGCAAATCTGGCTCACCCCTAATTCCCCCCAGTGTCTGGCTGTTCAGTTTCCCAGATGAAGGAACACTTCAGATAGGATGGGACAGTTCATATGTACCAGGCTTTATCATAGGGAGTATTTCTGAAGTGTTCTCCCACATACCCTCTGTAGTCTATGGGATGCCTAATGGCTCGTGTAGCTTTGGACCCATCATGGAAAGGGATCTAGACAGATTCTCTGGCAAGTCTCTTGGGCTGCAACTCTCCAGCTAGGTTATACTATAAGGTATGTACTGTGAGCAAGGCTGCTAGTATGCTGAGTCAGCATGACTGGCTCAGCACAGCCGTGCAGGACCGTGGCTGCCAAGCTAATTTTAAATGTGGCTTCATTCTGCTCTGGCTCCTCCCAGGGTTCTTAATCCCCTGTCTCCTGCCCTCCTCTGCCATTTGCTTTTGAGTGTTATTGAGGGCCGTGGTGCTGGCAGGGACAGAGGTAGTCAGGAGCTCTCGTAAGTCCCTCAGCATGGTTCGTTGCTGTGCAGAGCACATGCAGGCTGGCTCCAACAGGGAGCCCTGCCCACTTTCCTTGTGTAGTTGCTGGGCCAAATAAGCCAGTGTCTGTGAATGAGCACTCTGGAACTTGGGTTTGGTGACCTCTGGCCATTCTTTCTTGCAGAATCTGATTGTGAAGGCTTGCGTGTTATGACGACCCCCAACAAAGGAAACAAAGCCTTGAAGGTAATAGGGCAAAACTGGGGCTAAGCAGTGTATGCACATTACCAGAGCTCTGGTGATGCATTTATTCCCTTCTTTCCCTGCAGGTGAAGCGGGAGCCGGGTGAGAATGGGACCAGCTTGACAGATGAAGAACTGGTGACCATGTCTGTGCGGGAGCTGAACCAGCATCTGCGGGGCTTGTCTAAAGAGGAGATAATCCAGCTCAAGCAACGCCGGCGGACCCTGAAGAACAGGGGTTATGCTGCCAGCTGCCGTGTCAAGAGGGTGACGCAGAAGGAAGAGCTGGAGAAGCAGAAGGCAGAACTTCAGCAGGAGGTGGAGAAGCTGGCCTCAGAGAATGCCAGCATGAAAATGGAACTTGATGCCCTGCGCTCCAAGTACGAAGCGCTGCAGAACTTCGCCCGGACCGTGGCTCGGAGCCCTGTCACCCCTGCCCGGGGCCCTCTTGCTTCCAGCATGGGGCCCCTTGTGCCTGGCAAGGTTGCCACCACCAGCGTCATCACGATAGTGAAATCCAAAACGGACGCCCGGTCTTAGTGAAACGAGCACTGCCTGGGCTTGTGTGTGCAGGGCAGTTAGGCACAAAGCTCATCCGGAATCCCCAAAGCACAACCCTCTCCCAGATGACCTAGCCCACACAGGCACACGGTGGCCTGCTTGTCACTGCAGTCCCTTTGTTTTAGCTTTGTTCTGGTTGGTGTGACTGATGGTAATGCAACCCTTCTATGTGAGCAGAACCTTCCATCCAGGGGTATTCTGGGAACAGACTGAAGGACCTCAGTACTCTAGCCAAAGAGATTCTCAGCAGCATGGAGTAAATTCTTGGGGAGGAATAACCCAAAGGGGAGGGCCGAGGTCCTAGAAAGTTGGAAGACCTGCTGTCAGTGATGACTTTATACCATTCTTCCAAAGTTGTGTGTCAGCTGTCCAGTCTGCTGCTTGTAAATTGCTTGATATCAGTGGCGATAATGGGGGTAGTTTGTGTAACCATTTTTATATTAACATCTAGTTGCGCCTTTTATGTTTAAAGGTGGGATCCCTTAGGACTTTTCCTGAAAGGGGGGTGGGGAAAGGGGGGGCTGCAGTTTCCTGGTGTCTGTGCTGCAGAGAAGGGAAAGGAACCAGGAATGGGCACTGTTGTAGCCTGCCTGCCAGGAAGAAGGCAGGTTGTACCACGGTGACTACAGGCCGGTTTTGTGCCTAATGTGTTGCACTGAACAAGACCAAAATCACTAGTTGTTTCCTGTGTTTGGACAGTATCAAGTGTCTCTAGTGTGATGGTTTACACAACCAGTTTATGTGGTTTAAATAGCCCTTTATTTAAGAGAGAAACATTCATTTTAAAGAATTATTAAAGGATCTAACGTTCAAAACTAAAATTGGATGAAGAACTTGTATTTCACAGTCTCCTTTTTAACCTGAGAGGGTAAGAATATTTGATTGTCATATTCTTGGAGACTTTGCTAGCTTAAAAGAGAAAATGCAAATTTTAAAAGTTTCTCGCTAAGTCTTTGTGGCTCTGAGGTTGGTTTTTATAAAGAGTTATCAGACTTTTATTTATAAATAACGTAGGGAAAAAAACAAAAAAAGGCTAGTCCTGTTTGATATCTTTTTGCAACTGTACCAAAAGTGACTTATTCTTGAACTCCTCACCCGCTTCTTTTGTGCTCCTGTTGTGTTTAGTTGTCTGTGCTCTGAGGTCTCGTGTGGCGCTGTGATGTGATGGTGCCATTGGCCATCTTTGCTGTGTGAATGTCCTGTGAGCATTATTTTTGCTTTCCCTGGGCTGAGTGCAGGGTTTTCTTGGGCATTTCCCAGTAGACCTTCTGAAGGTTCTGTCTCGTGAGAAGGTTACCCATATCTCAAGGCATCACTTCTTGGCCACCAAAGCCTGAAGTGAATCAGCTCTTCTAGGGTGTTACTAAAATTTAATGATAGCTAGTAGATGGTGTTCCATTCTTCCATGACACTTGCATCACAGCCCCCAGAGTTTGCTTCTTGTTGATCCTGGGTGTTTCTAACAATCAAATCCAACAAAAGTGGGGTTAAGAGACCACTGCTCGTTATATGGGTGAAACAAAGAGTGGGGTGGGCAATATATCCTAAAATGGGTAAGCAGTATTTCCTATGGTTGGGCTATAGGTAGCATCTGTATAGATTCACCCTTCTGGCAGGATTTTTTTTGCTACCAATGCTACAGTCATTTTCCTATCCCCAGGCTGTTGCTTTCTGTTTTGGGGCATATTAGAAAGTACTCAAGCTGAGCTGGAAACTCCATAAGGGCTAATTAGTGTGTGTGGGGTCACCCTGAACCAGGAAAGTCCAACTTCACTGCTTAACTTCTGGATGCTTAGAAAATCTCATTGGAAGCCCTAGTCCCTGGGTTCTCTGAAGGAGCTATGACTCCTTCTGGGAACCAGTCAGCAGCTGATTTAATGGTGACGGAGATAGTTCTTCTGCTCTCTGTGCTGCTACCCGGAAGTGCTTGGTCCATAGAGAGCAGGTGGTAGTCTTGTTATCAAGAAGGACATGTGACCTTGGCAGAATATATTTGTTAGAATATCACTCCAGGCGGGCCTTTAAACCCTGAGATTTTGCCTGGAAAATGTTGCTCTTCAGAGTGAGCACAGTTAGTGATGGCTGGGGAACCCTGGGGTGCTGGCAGAGAATGTGTTGAGAACTCTTGATTTAACCAGCACATGATGAACATTATAATGAGCAGCTTTCTGATCGGCAGACACTAGAACCTCAGCTGTGATGACATTGCCAGCAGGTCCTAGAAACTTGTGTGGCTGAGGCTGAGTAGCACTGAATCTGGTGGCTTTTCAAGACTGTGAAAACTTCAGCTTGCATTGTAACAGATTCTGAGCCTCGTTGTTGGAGGAAAAAGAAACTTGGAGTGCAATCCTATGCATGTTCAGACAGAAAAAAGCCCTACAACTCCCTGCATGGCCCAGCCAGCAAAAGACTGCACCCTTAGTTACTATTCTAAAATAAAAGTGTTGGATTCAAATGAGCTGGAGGGCTAAATTCCCACCCAGCAGATGCCCAGGGACAATATCCAATGATTTGAACCAAAAATGCCTCTTCCACCTCCATTTGGTGAAAATTAATTCCTCAATCATCTTCCTCATGTCCACTCATTACAAGAGTTTAACTGCCTGGAATATATCGCAGTCAGGGAGGAAAGAAAGCTTTAAATGAGGATTTGCTATCAAGTCCTCTTCTTGATGTCTGCTGGAACTCTTTTTTTCCCTCACTGCAAGGAACCCTGTCCTGCTGCAGACTTGCCACCTGAAATGGAAGGACAGGACTCCTCTCCACCAGCAGTGGTTCTTATAAATATTCCAGCCAGCTTCTTGACATGACAGGCTGGGGTACTTTTCTGCTGCTTTTTGCACATGTGGATTGCAGTTGTGCAGAAAGCAGCTCAGGGATGTACAAGAACAAGGAAGAATGAATTGCAAACAAAGGGAGAAAAATAACAAGGAGCTCTAGTGTGGAGACAGACACACACACACACACACACACACCCACACACACACACACCTTGGCTGCAGATTCCACCAAAAAAATCACACCACAATCCCTGCTACCCATTGCAAATTTGGAAGGAATGGGCAAGGGGCTGCTGCATGCAGAAGCAGTTACTGGCAAGCCAGCAGCATTGCCCTACTTAAGGCCATTAGATTTCTGATCCTGAAAATAACAACTGTGTGGAGTATGTTAGGGGTGTTGTGGGCCATATTGGAGCCTATAGGGGTCTGATAAGGCCCCAGAGGTTTATGTCTGTCACTTCTGGTTTAAAAGGCTTAGAAACCAATGGATGTCTATGTGGGATTGCTGGGGCCAGAGCTTTCCTACCTTTTATTGTTTCATATCCCTCTACCTCTCTATGCACCTTTTCCTCCATCCTTAAGCTGAGCATATTTTCTTCCCTTCATTGCCTTCCACTTTCTAGTCCTTGCCAAAGAAATCCAAATTCTGTGAAAACCAAACAATTATAATCTGCGAAAGCAATATTTATGCACACTTGTCAAACTTGCAAACCATGATAGCATGTACCTTTGGTTTTCTGCGCACGAAATTGACAAGCAAGAGGTGGGGGCTGAAATGACATTTTAGATCTCCTAGTCACAGCTTTGAGAGTTGCGTGAAGGGCGCTTATGTGGCCTGGACTGCTGAGCTCATGGTTGAGCAGACTCTTAAATTCTAGCTGACTGATGTTTGTCTTCAGTCTGCCTTTCCATTTGCATTGGTGTGCTTCTCTGTACTGTATTCACTTACAGCCCCATAGAAAGCGGTGTGATAACATCGGTGGTAGTTCCATACTTTGCTGTTCAAATGCAGCTTATATGGTGACCTGCTTGGGTGGGGTTGCCTTTCTAGGGTAGGAGTTTCTTTTCAGCAAAACCAACAGTTTAGCAGTCTTTGTTGGATCCTTTGAATCTAATGCTATCATAGTCATATCATTCTAAACATTTCTTAACTGGCAGTACCTGAACCCTGGAGTTGGCTGGGCTTCCACTGCTGCTTCCTCTTACTCAGTTGTCTACTTTTTCACCTAGATCTAGAACAGCATGAGGACCCTCTAATGAAAACCTCTCCTCTAGAATTCCAGAGGGGTAGCGTTGTTAGTCTGCTGCAGCAAAAAGAAGGGGTCTTGTGGCATCTTAAAGACCAACATGTCTATTATGGCATAAGCATTTGTGGGCTAGAGTCCATTTCAATGTTTGTATCAAGTGTTATCCTAAGTTGGCCAGTATGTTTTGGGTGGGAAGAACGTTTAGCAGTGAGGTTAGAGGAAAATAAATTGCATGAGGTTTGGACTGTTATGATTATGTTAAAAGCTTAAGGGTATATAAATTGTTAGTGGCCATTTACAAAGTAGTGTTGATGGTAACACAAACATCCTGGTATTGCTGTTTGCATTATCATCCATACTGCTTTGTGAGTGGTCACTGTACCAATTTTATATACATTTGAGCTTTAACATAATTATAACTGTCTGTGCCTTTTGTAGTTCATATCCCTCTAACCTCACAGCTAACCATTATTTCTGCCCACCCAAAACAAGCCATGTGTATATATACCGGCCAACGTAGGCTAACACTTCATGTATCCAATGAAATGAACTCTAGCCCACAAAAGTTCATGTTGAAGTTCATAATAAACATGTTGGGCTTTAAGGTGCCACAAGACTGTTGTTTTTCCTCAAGGCCTGAGAAGTGAAAAGCTGTCTGCATTTGGGTTTGTTGGTGGAAGTTGCGGGTGCTTGACCTTGTATATGATGGGTGTGTATTGGGCATCTTTTAGCACCAGAATGTATGGACTGAAATTGAAATGGTGAATCTTCCAACACCCAGGGGGACCCTTCACATCTCCCATCTTCCCTTGCCTACTTTCAGTCTGTCTCCTTCTAGTATTCATGAGTTCTTCCTATTCCAGATGCCCCTCTCAAGCCCTTCCCCTTGATTTCTCTTTCTGGTATATAGCATTCAGAGTGTGATGGTTCTTGTTTTCAAGGTGCTTGTTTGGTTTTCCTGCTGTGAAGGGTGTTGTGTTTTTATTTCTCCTTTATTATGGGGCATTTTGTTTGATGCAACAGATGGGGAGCATTGCTTTCTACCTGGCTGCAGAGCAAATCCGCGAAGTATAATTCCGCCCACATGTGGCTGGCTTAGGGGGAGGGGGGCTCGTTTATGTTGTGGTGAATTGTGTAAAAGTGATCTCTTGGATTATGAAACAATTATTTCTCTCCAGAAAAAAAGAGAGAGAAGCTGCAGGCTCAGAACTAGGGTACTTGACTCATGGGCATGAGTGGAGACTGCTCAGAATTGCACTTGGGGAATGTCCTCTTGGACCAGATAGCTCAGTGTGGGTGGGTGTGCACACTTTGCATGTACTTGCACACATATGAGACATTGCATCTCTGGTATTCCTTCTGTCAGTATTCCTTTTTGCATCTCATATGTGCTTGTCACACTCCAGAAAGGTTGCAGGATGGCATCTCTGTATACACCACCTATGAACAGAATTGACATTCCTGTATACTGATGAAGGTTTACTCAGAATTGTAAGTAAGCTCTACTGTTGCCTTGCCTTCCCTACCACTGGAAGACAGAAGCACTTACTAACGGGCTGCCTTTCTTGCACCTTCCTGATGTATCAAGCTGTATTTTGTCAGTAAAAACACTTGCTAATGCACAGGAATGCTCCTTTCCTGTTTGATAACATTGCTACTTCCGTTGATAAAGCAGTGGGCAGCTGTGGCTGCTAAAACAGAGTATTGCTCCTCCCCATGCAGAAAGATTGGGACAGGATCTCATGGCAGCCTAGTTGTGAGCTTCAAGCTAATTCTTCCAAGTGAAGCTTTATCTTCTCTCCCACTATGTCTTTTATACAAGCTCTGGATCCTTGTGGCTGTCACCTGGATGAATTAGAACCACTGTGCAGCTGAGTGAGTAGTCTCCTCATTCCCAGTTAAGGTATGTTACTAGCTGGTTAGGTCAAGGGAGCTGGGATCCCCAGATGGGTCCCAGCCAGACTTGACTTGTCCTTGCAGTTTGTTGTGAATTTATTACACCCTTTGCCAAACTGGAATATTATGGAGAAATGAGAAATGATTGTTCGGCGCACTTAATGAGAAGGACTGATGACTGTTGCTCCCCACCCTCCAGTTGTTCAAGACAGTCTTTATAAGATACTGATTGAAATAAATTCACTGCTGCTTTAAAATGTTTCTTAAGAGGGGAGGGGGGAGTATTTTGATAAAGAATCTCAATCTCCAAAGCTAATAAAACTGGAGATAAATTACATGTGCCAGGGGTGTAATACATATTGTCAAGTCCTGGGGCTCTCCTGTACAACAGTAGGGCCCAATTAATTAATCAGTATTTATTGCTAAATTATTGTCCTTTTTCAATCTGTAAATATCTGATAACTGTTGGGGATTTGTTGCCACAGCCCCAGTGGAGGTGTTGTTAATTTATTTATGTATATAGTGTATGTTTGTTGATATGAAGCATTCTTTATTTTGTATATGACCAATAAACATCTTTAAAGAGGCTGGTCCCTATGATATTACTGACCAGGCTTTAGGTTGGCAGATTTGTTTTCTATTGCTGACTGAAACTCTTAAGGTTTGACTGTTTGCATACAGTGAATATAACTTCTTTCTTGCTGCAAAAAAGCCAAATTGGCTTCCTGTTTTGTGGATTAGGGATTTCCCAGACAATCCATTCTAGCACAATACACATGTGCAGCTATTACCCACTTGTTGCAAGCAGTTCAGGTGACTTACCTCAAGGTTGCATTTCTGTTGCAGAGATCCCTCAGCACTTGGGGGTATTTTGTACCTAACAAATACAATTCTTTCTTCAGTGAGCATATCCATTACTATTCTGCCTGCCAGGTGGAATTGTGTTGGCATCCCTAATGATGTCAGATAATTCTCCCATATTGTTTTTTTTCTTTTAAGAAAATGGCTTGTCCCCAGGGGTGCTGTATGCTTGAATCATTTCTCTACTTCAATTTTAGAAAGTTGAAAAGCATGAAGTTATCTCTTCCCTCCCCCACTATCCTGCTATTAAAAAAAACCCCTTTTATTCATTAAAAACATTTGCTGGCTTTGTGCTGTTCTGTATAAAGCCTGCTTTTACTTTTTTTAAAGAAGTGCATTGCAGCAACACCTTCTCAATTATCACAAAAAACAAAAGTAGCAGTGTTGGCCATAAGAAAAATTCCAAAGTCCACATTAATGTAATTTCTTTATTAGGCCAACCAAAAAGTCACTAAAATGTACAAGTTTTCAGGATCTCCAGATCTCTTCATTAGGCAAGATCTTTTATGTAAAACCTTGCCTGATGAAGAACTTTCTAAATCTTGCATATTTTAGTGACCTTTTTGCTTGGCTCAAGAAAGGTATTCATGTATTGATTATGCAGGCATAAGAGATTGTGCTACTAGAACTGGATTTGAACTAATAAGTATAATGTTAAGAATAAAATATGGTATTTTTAAAATTGCCTGGAAAACCAGTTGGTTTTTGTATAGATGTGTCCAACTTTTCAGTCCTGAGGAATTCATAAGGGCTACAGTCACAGGCGTGACGGAGTGAGCTCCCGTCTTCAGTCCCAGCTTCTGCCAACCTAGCAGTTCGAAAGCAAGAAATTGCAAGTAGATAAATAGGTACCGCTTCGGCGGGAAAGGTAACAGCATTCCGTGCACCTCGGTGTTCAGTCATGCCGGCCACATGACCACGGAAGCGTCTTCGGACAGCACTGGCTCTTCAGCTTAGAAATGGAGATGAGCACCACACCCTAGAGTCGGACACGACTGGTTGGGGACACCTTTACCTTTTTACAGTCACAGGTACCCCACAAAATTCTTGTGGGTCCCAGTGCAACTATACACTGGGTTATTCAGTGGATTTTTTAAAAGGCAGAAAATTCCTTTTCAGAGCTATCTATGAACCAAGTGGAAAGAGTTCAATTAAAAGTGAATCTTGCTACAATGTGGATTAACCTATCTTTAAAAATGTGGGTTAACCTAACTTGAATTTTTAAAGTGTTTATGCAATGTTCTTGTGCTTGCCAATTAACCCCAATCGACCAAAGTTTGGTCAAGATTTTCTCCACAGTTTTAGACATCAGTCCTATGCACACATGGGAGTAAGTTCCATTTAACTCTGTGGTACTTACTTCTGAATAAAGTGCCATAGGATGGGGCCATAAATGTTGTTAGCCTTAATTGTGTGTTTCACAAACAGGTTACAGCATGAGATAAAACCTGTTTCTGCTCTTTCTATGGAGGCTAACGTGCTAGGGTATTTGATGAACTTGGATTAGAAACTACTGGGTGTTGCCTAGTGTATAATGGATGATGAGGTAAATAGTTACTCTGTGAATACTGAAGTTGTTGGAATAATCCAGAAAGTGTATCCTAAAAATTAAACCCTTTCAGGAGAGTCATATCCTGAATTTTTAAACTTAATGTTGAAAAACAAATGTATAGTAGTTGAAAATATTAATACCATACTGAGAGGAAGGCATACTCCCTGGTTCATGACTTGCTGTTACACATGTGCACATACATAGACATACATGCACTCTTCCTCTGTATCCTAAAATCAGTTCTTATCTGCAGACGTTCTCAATAGGTTGGGCATTTGAGCGAACAAGAAATGCTTGGCCAATTCACTGCTCAGATGTTGTCAAATATTGTGAAAGCGTTGTAAAAGAGGTAAAGTACCTTTTTAAAATTATGAGTGAAATCTATAAGCCCTGAGCTATTAGAGTCTAATAATTAGACTAAAAGTCCATCTGGTTCACAAGATGGCCAATCTAATGCTGGTGAGAAGGCAATAGCCCTTGGCTGGTTCTTCCCAGTAAGTGGTTTTCAAGTGTATATAAATGATATGCAGGAGTGAAACTAATTTTCCTGACCTACCTCTCCTATGCACCTTTAAAAAATTGAATCGAACTCAACATATCTAAAATGTCTTATATTTAATTAATGTATTATGGGAAGTAGCCTGTGCACCTATATGTAGCATTTTGCTTGCTGCCTTCAACTCTTGTTTATATTCCTGTTGGGAAAGGCCTGTAATTACAGGGTAGGGGTAACAGAAGAATTTTTTTTATGCTGAGGATTGTGGTTCCTCTTTCAGCATTTAGCTTACTACCAGGGCTGGCCTAAGACATTTTGCTGCCTGAGACAGAGCAGCAAATGGCACCCCTCCATCCCTAATCAAGTTATTTTGGCCTGAGGCAGAAAATCCCACAAGTTCCTCTTCTCCCTGGCAGTAAAAATACAGCAACAAATTATTGAATTTTCTACCTTGTCATCAATTAGCTGCATGAGGTGGCCACATCACTTTGCCTGAAGAGAGAGGTGTCCCTGCTTACTACAGGACCCTATGTCAAACTTCAGATGAGGAAGAGAGAAAAAGGAGAGGACAGAAGCTCCCTGGAAGTGCGTAGCATAGAGAATACTTACCTCTATCTGAAGAGGAAGGGAGATGGTGACTGTAGCAAAAGATACTGGCAAGTGAAGGTTGGTCTTTAATTCATTGTTTTATATTGCATTATGTATACCTTTTAATATAAACCTCTGAAGGCCCAATCCTATGTGTGTTTAGACAGAAAAAAGCCCTACAACTCCCAGGGGAATGTTGGGAGTTGTGGGGCTTTTTTCTGTTTAAACATGCATAGGATTGCATCCTTAGGGATTTAATACTATATGTATATATAGCAGTATATCAGTATTATAAATAAATTAGGAGACCAAGCCTTCACTCCTGATGTAAACAGGCTAGTCTGTCCCTGCTGAAGGATGTTCAAGGCTTCTTGACATATATGGAATATTTGGCAGCCGTCAGATAATAGGTGGTTGCTGTCGCAGTTTTCCTTGGGTGCTCTGATAGTGCCAGGTGTGTAGATATGATTGGAGAGCTGAGCCTTTTGCCTGGCTTTCTCTGTACTGAAAGACCCAACAACAGAGAAAACGTGCGTTTAAGAGTGATTATAAATACCGACTGTTCTTAAGAAGCGAGAGACAACAGTGCAGCGAAACAAAATGCTCCGCTCCTGTTAACCGACAGCCGGCACGCATCATTACCGTGAGCTCCCCGATTCCCCCGCATTTTGAGTGCCCGTGAATTGCTGTGGTTGCAGTGAAGCAGCGTGTCTTGCGCTCGAAAACGGAGCCACCCGCTGTCACTGCGTGAAAAACCGCTCCGTGGAGTGGGCTTGGGTGTGACACAAACTAATTCGATTTGATGTGGGAGAGACGAGCTCTTGTCACCGAGAAGCCGCCTCACAGACCAACGGACTTCTACCGGGAGATCTCCTACTGGGAGAGATTAGGACGGGAGTCGGGTTCAATCCACCGGTCCGGAAGCGAGACTGATCTTCCACCGTTTACCTCACCCTAAAACGAGGCGGAGAGCAGCCAACCGCCATTAGCCCTGGTGCTCTATGGACACCATAGAGATGGCTGTAGAGTGGCGACGTCCCTGGCGTCTCTATGGTAAGTGCCCATATATACTGGAAGTGCCGGTAAGGCCCGCGCGTGGGGCTTTCGTCCTCTCTGGAAGAGCAGCGGCAGTGAGCCTTGGCTGCTATGTGGGAGTAAGCAGGAGCTCCTTAGCGCCCCCTGTCGCTGCTCTGGGCGACCGGAAGGGGAAGTAGCCGGAGCCACAGCTCCGGCCGGTTGATACCCGGAAGCAACCCAGGCGATGGCGGCTGGTCGGAGTTTGAGTCGCTCGGAACGGAAAGCGGCAGCTCGCGCCGAGTTCCTGCGGCAGGAAGAGCAGCGAGAGCGACGGAGACAGGTGCGGCCGGGGAGCTGCCAGCCGCTTGCGCGTGGGTTTCTGCCTTGTGCCCCCCCCCCGCCTTGTTCCTCTCTCCTGCCTCTTCTTTCCCCCCACAGGTATCTCGCATCCTGCACAAGCCGGCGGCGGAGCGGAGCCCCGACGAGGCCGTGCTACTGTCTGGGTGTCAGGAGATCGTGCGGGACTTGGAGCGGCTCCGCAAGAAGCGCGAGAGGCTGCGGCGCCGGCTGGAGGAGGTGAGTTACCTCGCTCCTAGCTCTGGCCTTGAGGCGAGTTTTTAGAGGGGGTCGCCGTGTCTGTTTCAGGCAGCAGGAACAGCTAAGAAGAATGTGGTGGATACGCGGACTCTAGCAAATTAAAGTTCAATTCAGTGTAAACCTGTTAGTCTTTTAGGGCTGTATACCCCGAAAGGTGGGTTAAAAGTCTTTTAAATAAACAAATGTAAGGTGCTGTGGGACTCTTCTGTGTTGGGGAGTGAATGAGTATGGGGAGAGGGAGATAAATAATGACCACTTGATATGAACTCCACTTGCTATTTTTAGCTGCTACTGGTAGGAAACAAGGCACACCGGAATGTACTTGTGCTACTTACAGAGCAATCCTATATCCCCTAGACAGTGTCTGGGGGACATAGAATTGTATGGTTTCCTGGCTACAAGGTCTCTGACCTCGGAGCTAGGAACCCATGCTCCCCTCCCCGTTCCTCTCATAGCCAGTATGGAGGGAACTGTGCTGCTACCTCTCCGTGCTGATAAAACAGAGCATGGGGACAAGGAAAGGGGGTGTTCCTGGGGGCAAGGAGGGGAGGAGACTGGCATAGCAACCATACGAGAAATCTTGTGGGTGCCCCAGCTTCATTCCCTCCTCCTCCCTGAAGCCTCTGCTAGATGGGCGAAAATGCCCATCTAGATGAAATGCAGAGCAAGAGGCGCAAGGTGCCTCCCTCTCTGCATAGGATACTTGTAACCCTCCGAGTTTGGCGGCTTACGAGTGCCCAGGGCGCAATGCATGGGATTGAGCCTTTAACGGATCATGTGTTTATAAAGTTAATAATTCCAAAGTTGTTTAGTGTGTATTCATGGTTTGCTTAGGCCTCTAAATTCTCTACTAACTGGAACCTGGTGGAAAATAGTGGCTCAGGCAGGCTGACATAGGCTAAGAATTAAGGTATAGGTTGCCTCTGAGTATATGCTCAGATCAAGAATATGTTTAGGGCCTGGTCGGTCCTGTGGCTCCGGAACCACTGGAGCATTCTAAGGCCTCCTGTGAGGCCTTGGCAAGGCACTTTGCAGATAAAATTGATCAGATTAGGTGTGCTACTCTGCACACTGTGGATACAGTTAGTGAGCAAGAGGCGGCCTGTGGCAAACCGGTTTTGTGGGATCGGTTCCAGCTTCTTCCTCCTGATGAAGTGGACAAGGTGCTTTCATCGGTACGGCCGACCACCTGCTTACTTGATCCTTGCCCATCTTGGCTCATTATGAGCTGCAGAGAGAGACTGGGTGAGGGGATCAAGGCGGTGGTGAACGCCTCCCTTGAGGAGGGAGTGATGCCATCAGCCCTTAAGGAGGCAGTGATAAGACCGCTCTTAAAGAAGCCCTCCTTGGATCCTCAAGTTTTGAACAACTTTCGCCCAGTCTCAAATCTGCCATTCTTGGGCAAGGTGATTGAGTGGGTGGTGGCGGTGCAGTTGAAGGCACACTTGGAAGAAACTGATTATCTAGACCCATTTCAGTCGGGCTTCAGGCCTGGGCATGGGACAGAAGCAGCCTTGGTCGCCTTGGTAGATGATATGAGGAGGGCTCTGGATAGGGGTGAATGCTCCTTCCTTGTTCTCCTCGACCTCTCAGCGGCTTTTGATACCATTGACCACGGTATCCTCCCAGACCGCCTGGAGGGGTTGGGCACTGGGGACACCGTATTGCGGTGGTTCCGGTCCTTCCTCTCCGGCAGGTACCAGAGGGTAGCACTGGGAGAGGAGGTTTCGGACCCGTGGCCACTCACTTGTGGGGTGCCACAGGGTTCCATCCTCTCCCTGGTGCTATTTAACATCTATGTGAAGCCGCTGGGGGCTATCATCAGGAGGTTTGGGGTGCAGTGTCATCAATATGCGGATGACACGCAGCTCCACCTCTCGTTTAAATCTTCACCAAGGTTGGCCGTAGAATCCCTGTCCAAATGTCTGGAGACGGTGAGTGGCTGGATGGGGAGGAATAGGCTGAAGCTGAACCCTGACAAGACCGAGGTACTTTTGGTGGGAGACAAGAGGAGGCTGGGGGATGTTGACCTGGTGTTGAATGGGGTACGGCTACCCTTGAAAGACCAGGTCCGCAGCCTGGGGGTCATTTTGGACTCCCAGCTGTCCATGGAGGCTCAGGTGTCAGCTGTGAGCCGGACAGCGCTGTATCAACTCTATCTGATACGGCGGCTGCGCCCCTTCCTTCCCGACCATCTGCTCCCATCGGTAGTACATGCCCTGGTCTCCTCTCGTTTAGACTACTGTAATGCACTCTACATGGGGTTACCCTTGAAGACGGTTCGGAAACTGCAGCTGGTACAGAACGCGGCGGCTTGCCTGATTAAAGGCAGCCGCTGGCGAGATCACATCACTCCAGTGCTGAAGGAGTTGCACTGGTTACCAGTTGTTTTCCCGGCCAAATTCAAGGTGTTGGTTTTGACCTTTAAAACCCTATATGGTTCCGGCCCAGCCTATCTTAAGGAGCGCCTCCAGCAGCACCAGACAGGCCGCTTAACAAGATCAGCCTCGGATGGCCTTCTCTCTGTCCCATCAGCCAGGACAGCTAGACTGGTGGGGACGAGGGAGAGGGCCTTTTCTGTGGTGGCCCCCACTCTGTGGAACTCCCTCCCTAGGGAACTCCGCCATGCCCCCTCTTTAACGAGCTTCCGTCATGCATTAAAAACGCTGTTGTTCAGGCAGGCATTTGGGGTGGGTTAGGGTATTTTAGAAAATGTTTTTATTGTAGAATTTTATTGTTTTAAACTGTTTTTATTGTATGTTGTACATTGCCCAGAGTGGCTGGGTGACCAGCCAGATGGGCGATTAATAAATTTAATAATAATAATAAAAATAAATATGTTTAGTGCCAGGGCCAAATTCACAAGTCTTTCCACTGAAGAAAACAAGTCATGTTCTCTCTCCCTCCCCCCCAAATTTGGAACTGTGTTTGTGTGGAAAGCTGTTTAGTTGTTTTTGTTCGACAATAGGTGTCAGAAACCCTTGCTGATCTTCTGCAACTCACACAGATCAAGATCTAGTCTCTGTGCACTCCTAGTTTAAAGAACCTTGCTGTGTGTTGAGCTTAACAAGTGAGAGTGGCCTGGCTGTCCTTGTTGAGAATTCTGTGGCGTACCCAGCTGACAGGCAGAAAAAGCTAGGGGTGATCTCGGGGAACATGCAGGGAAAGAAGAATTGCTGGTTGGTCTGTGTACCTCTCTCTCGCCCCTTGGTGGCTAATTCTCCTTACTTCTACTCCAAATAGGGAGGGCAAGCTACCTGTTAAGGGGAGAGATAAATGGATCAGCCAGCAGTTTCTCTTCTCTGCATGTCTCACTGAGATCCCTTCCAGCTTTCTTTGCATGTCAGCAGGGGAGCCAGCTGCTTTCATATGATGAGTGTAACTTGTATGTTGGCGCTCAGGTGTTACAAAATCCAACCTATGCTTTGATCCAGAGTTCATGTGCTTGAAAGTTGTATTGAATCAAAATGCCTGCCAAATAAATACATTTATGATTTAGATTCTAGTTTGCTATCTCCTCATTCTTGATGAGCTGGCTGTTTGCATTTTTTTCTGCTTGTCAGTAATACCTTGCCTGTCCCCCTCACTAATTTGCAAGTTGTGTCCATTGCACCCTTTTCCTCTATTGCATATCCTCTCTTACAAAACTTGTAAAGAAAACAAAAGGGAGGTAAGATAAGAGATTGATGGGCAGAAGTGAGTTTTTGTCATGTCAAGAAGTGATCAGAATTATATGGGACTTCGCTGAAATGTGACACTTTGAAAACCATTTCATTCCTTCATTTATCCACTCTTAGGTTTGTGATGAACCTGAAGAGTTGAAGAGAAAAGTTACCAAACTCTCTGCAGTTGTACGTGGAGCTAAGCATCTCATCATATATACAGGAGCTGGCATCAGTACGGTAAGGCTGTGTTGGTGACTCTTTTAAGATCATATGTGACAAAATCCGTTAATAATTTATGTTTCTTAGCACTGAGTTACACATTATGTTCACCATGCCAGAGCAGCCCAGCTCTGATTCCCTCACTGACAAATAAGAGTGAGTTGGAGTACTGATTTCAGCATCTCCATTAAAGGCATTGTTATTGATTGGATGGGAGTTGTGGCATCTCTGATGGTGAATTCCATTTGACTATGTGCTAGATAGTTATTTGCCGTTGATGCTCTTTGAGAAAGATTAAGGTTTTGCCATGAATTAGTTTTTGTTACAGCTGCTCACAATGATTATTAGTAGCTGGCATCCCAAATCAGTGCCATGGACACCAGTTTTGACTGTTTCATTGTTTCATAGAGAAACAGCTAGCATTCTGTTTGCCCACCATCTCCATCCAAATGATCGCTAAGAGCCAAGCTACATGTTATGCTACTTATATATCAAGGAACTTGGTTCTTGTTCAGAAGGCAGAACGCTCCTTCCGGAAGCAGTTCCTACACACAGGAAAGTCTGGAGAGGCGCAAAAAGCTTGGTTGCCTCTTGCTGTCCCCATGTCCTTGAGATAAAAGGAGCTGTTTATCAGTCTTGCCCCTGACAAAGCAGCTCCTTGACAATGGGAGAGAGCAGTTTGGCCAGCTGGGCTTTCTCCTTCTGATATTTCATGCAGCTAATCCTAGCACTTTGGGAGGTGGAAGAGCAGAGCAAATCAATCATCTGTTTGCTGTGTGAGTGACGTTATGCCCTGATTAGCACGATTGAACAGCCCACCGTGGTTTATTTAAGTGCATGTGGATTGCCATTTTGAATTTTAAATGCCCGGCTGTAGTTTGTCGTGCAAACCCAGGGGTTGTGGGTTATGCAACCCTCACGTAACCCATGGTCCCTGGGTTTGCATGGCATGACAAGCCTCAGCCAGATGTTGAATATGCAAGTTCTGCCCAACACACACTGCAGCCCATCATGGCTTAAACAAGCCATGGTGGGCTGTTTTGAGCATGCAAGCTCGCCCTACATGTAGCCTGACCCTCAGTCAAGAGTTCTAAGAAGATGTTGGGAACAGGGTTGCTCCTCCTCCTCTTGATAGAGAAAAATGCTGAGGGCATTTCTCAGGCAGGGTTTAATATGGCATAAATAGGCTGATGGGTAGGTGCCTGTGCAATGAATGGCTTTGATTTTTTGGATGATGGTAGCAGGCTTGATATGGTGGAAAGGCATTTAAGCAGGGGGGCTATGGGATTGGCAGGGCCTGTAGGAAGTGACAGGCAGAGATTCTTGTGAATTTGGCTGAGGCTGTGCATTCTTGAAGTGTCACCCAAGAAGCTTCCCCATTTCTCTTGTGTCTCCTGGTAACACAGGCAGCTTCAATTCCTGACTACAGAGGCCCAAATGGGGTGTGGACAATGTTGCAGAAAGGAAGGAGCATCAGGTAATCAGGCACTGACAGTTCAAATGCTTTCCATATGCTGTGGGCGTTTGTTGAGAGAGGCTTTGTAGGCTACTCTGGAGGACTGACTGTTATGTAACATCTGCCTTTTCTTTCCATATACCAGGGCTGCAGATCTGAGTGAGGCAGAGCCCACGCTCACCCACATGAGCATTGCCTGTTTGCACAAGTATAAAATGGTAAGGCCCCTTATCCGTTAGTTGTGTACTCCTGCAGCTGAAGGAGATGGCAGCTGCGCAGGGGCACAGTTGAGATAATTGGTTATGAAAGGCCTCTGTGCAGAGGCCACTGCATGCACACATCTCCCTCTCCTCCATGACTTTTACAGTGAATTGCTAGACAAAGTGTAGCAGTTACACTGGGCTTAGAGTGGTAGGGAAGAAGACTTGTTTTTTCTTCCTTGTCCCAAGTCTGAAAATTAACCTGCCAATTTGGTACTCAGCCCCTGCAAGGGATGGAGTTATAAGCTGGGGTGATAACGCATAAACAGTTGTTACTTGCCATCAAATGCAGCCAAGGATCCATGAAGGAGTAAAAGTTGTGGCACGTTGTATGTGTGATACATAGGACACTTGACACACTGTTATATCTAGGTTCCTGTAAAAGACTGTTGTGTTCACAGGGTACGTCAATGTCACTGTATAAATAGTATCAGTCACTTATGGATTGCAAATTACTAGTATCAGTTTGGGCGCACTCCTTCAACAGCTATGCCTGTTCTAGAAAGCTAGTTCTGGAAATCCTGGGCACAGTACCAGTCTGCACCTCCACTCAACTTGTGTGAATGCAAGACTGTGTGATCTGCTACTTTCACCAGCTGGCAACTGAAATAGGGTTGGGGCCATGCTGTTCATCTATAAGATAGAGGAGTTGCCTACCCTTACTTCATCAGGAAACCACGGTTGGCCAATGTCTCTAAGCGTCTGCCAGTCAGCTACCTAGTAACTTTGGAGTGAAATCATCTTACCTCCTGCCAGTCACCTGTTTTGTCAGCGCAGAGCAGTGGGAAAGATGACATGAGAACAGTGCAGGTCATATCTTGAGCACTGATGAAGGGGAAAGGGTCTTGCTTTTAACTCTCCAGGTTACTATCTCCATCCTCAACCCTGCTTCCTTCCCTTTTAGGTGCAGCACGTGGTGTCACAGAACTGTGATGGGCTCCACTTGCGCAGTGGGCTCCCTCGGGAAGCCTTATCTGAGCTGCACGGAAACATGTACATAGAGGTGAGCACTTGCAGAGAGAGTGTGATTTAATGCATCGTTGGATCCCAAGAGTACTAACAGGTTCTGTGCTTCTATCCAAAACCAGGTTTGCACGTCCTGCACACCCAATCGTGAATATGTGCGAGTGTTTGATGTGACAGAGCGCACAGCCCTGCACAAGCACCATACTGGCAGGGTGTGCCACAAATGTGGGGCACAGCTAAGAGATACAATTGTACACTTTGGAGAGAAGGGCATCTTGCAGCAGCCCTTGAACTGGGAGGCAGCAACAGAAGCTGCAAGCAAAGCAGATGTGATCCTTTGCTTGGGGTCTAGCTTGAAGGTAAAGCAAGACAGAGTATATCTTTAACAGATATATTATTGCACAACTTTCTGTAATGCATCTGTTTGCGATATTTCCAGAATGTTTTAGAAAGGGAAATTTTGTAGACAGAAATTCTCAGCTAATTGAGATTTCAGTTTACAGTCAAGGTTTAGCAGTGAAAACACTTGTTTACAAAAACAGAAGTTGTTTTAACATACATACACAACTATTTTTTTTTGCTCCATACAGATTTTGGAGGCTCTTCTTTATTTACTGCATTTTCTTAGCATTGTAACAGTAGAATCCTGTGTTGAAAAGCTTTATTTTCTCCAAATATATGTCAGATTGAAGGCTGATGAAAAAAAGAATGTCAAATACCTGGTCAAGGGAAAGAAAAATAGCTCTCTTTAAAAAAATTTCATCTGAAAACAAAGCCACAGTTGAAAAGGCAATTTGGTCTGTACATGTGCCTAGCTTGCATTTTCTTTAGAATTAGAATAAAGATGGTAAATCAATAAAAACTATTAAGGGCGCAATCCTATGCATGTTTAGACAGAAATAAGTCCTACAATTCCCAGCGTCCCCCAGACAGCCATGATTTGTTAACCATGGCTTGTTGTTGGGTTAACTGCTGTGTTTAGCCCCTAAACAACCGAGCAATCTGAGTTTGGATGACATGCTCAGCAACTTACAAAGGAGCCACTTGTAGGTTGCTGATTAAAAGTGGAAGTGGCGAGTTAGGGTTAGGACAGCACATCTGCTTTCTTCTGCTCATCCCCAACAGCTCATAGGTTGTATAACCCATGGGCTCTTGTGTTGTGTGAACCTGCCCAGAAAGTTACAAAATAAAACAGCCTGTTCTATCCCCACAGGTTGGTGTTGGCCTTTCCATGTAAATGAAATTTCATGTGAACAAACTCTATAAGAATGAACTAAAGGAGCCTTGAATTGACCTCATAGTGTATTTGAGTGGGAAGAGTTCTTTGAACACACTAGAAAAGAAGAGAATAGCCAGCTGGCTTGAGTGTTTTCATGTAGTGAGTATTGCTCTTTTGAGGTCTTTTGCTCCCTTCTCCTTTTAAGAGGGTGTTTCAGATGATCAGACATAATGAATGTGCTCTGCTTGAAACACTTTGAATGGGCTAGGTAGTTCTACAAATCCAGGAAGGGTTTTAATTATAGAAGGGCAATTTTAAAATTTGTCTCTAGGCCGGGGTTGAACTGACCAGACTTGAAAAGTTTACTTCCTTTGATAGAATTCTCATGATTCAAAATCTAGAATGCATATTCAGGATCTCTCACAGTTAAAGTATGATGTATCTCTGTTAGATCCTGAGAATGCAGTCTTGTTTAAGAACACAAGCTGTGGTTGATCAGACCAAGATCCATCCAATCCAAAATTCTTTGCAAGAATCCCAGCAACTAGCAGCCACTACAGCGGTGGGTAACCCCATTTCCTTGGGCCAAATCCAGCTCTCCTGGTGTTCCCTGGATGGCCCTGGCCCCTTTCCCTGGGCCCACCCCCATTCCCCCAACTGCGAGTTGTCCACTGATAGTTTGGTTACTTCCTGGCTTTGCAGTTTTTTTCCCCATTCTAAAAGACTGAAATGCCTCTCCTAAGGCTTAGGTCCTGGCAGTGAGAGCTTTAAGCTAAAATATGCTTGGTGTGTGTGTGTGTGTGTGTGTGTGTGTGTGTGTGTGGCCTTGCTCCTTTTGCCTTTGGTCCCACCTACCACTGGAATGTTCTTCCTCCCTGCGAGAGCATCTCTGCAATTGAAAGAGGTGGTCCCCCCCACCCCATCCCACATTAGATGGTATACTAGGAATAGCCAGTGTTTTGCCAGAGGACTGTGGTCTGCTTCCCGTATTGTATAGTGTTTTGGGGAAAGGGTTCCTGGCACCTCGGACCAGCTAAAGATGCAATCCTCTACACACATTCCTAGGAGTAAGTCCTGTTAAACATAGTGGGTTGTATCCAATAGGTTGCATTCAATGTTAGTCTAACTCAAGTACTATTCATTTCAGTGAGTCTACTCTAAGGACTAACATTGGATACAACCCAGTGGGACTTACATCCAAGTAAACATGCATAGGCTTGTGCTGTTAAGTTGTCCATCTAGCTGAAGTGACGGAACCTGTTGCTAAGTATTTTGAACTAACATTTTGAAAATCAGAATATCTGGGAAAAAACCCTCGATACTGATGTTTTCTTGGGTTTGAGTCTTCTGGGCATCCTCCTATTCAGAGGGCTAGAAATACAAACAATTAGATTCTAATTAAAGGCTGTGTGTTGTCCACCTACTCAGAACAGCACACTAGAGATGTTTACTGGGTACTAGTTATCTGTATTCTGAAGGAGTTCTACAGATGTTGAATCCTGCAAAAGTCTTGGCAGTCACAGATTCCTGGAACACTGGGGCATTAGCCATAAGACTGTCCCTGCTCTCTCCCCCCTCCCCTTTCTGGACAGTCTGCAATAGTCATTAGAGGCTATCTTCACACATGAACAAAGATGTACCTTGTTGCCAGATGTTTGAAAGCTTGAGGCTACTGCCATCCCTTATCACTGATGAATAGTTTCCTTGTATTGTCTTTCTCCCAATAGGTTTTGAAAAAGTATCCACATCTGTGGTGTATGAGCAAACCACCCAGACACCGGCCGAAACTCTACATTGTAAATCTCCAGGTGAGGTTGAGCCTTGTCATTTATGGGCAGAGCACTTTCTCTGGTGTGTGTGATGATTTCAGTTACTTTCATATGTTTATGGGTAGGGATCATAGGTCAGTGGTAGAACAATGTATGCAGAAGGTCACAGGCTCAGACTCTTGGCATATCCAATAAAATGAAACAGATCTTGGACGGCAGTGCTGGGAAAGACCTCTGCTTAAGACCTTGGAGACTTGTTGCCAGTCAATGTAGACATTACTGGGCTACTTTGACCAATGGTCTGATCAGCTTCATATTTATATGAAACCTCCATGATAGTGACTACCAGCACACTGTAAATGGAATATGCGCAGGAGTGCTACTGTTTTGCTTCATTGATACATTCACATCCTATCTTAATAGCCCACAACTTGTTTGTTTATTCTGTTCTTATTTTACTGATTACATTTCTATCCTGCCTAATAGCCAAAGCTCTCTGGGCAGTTCACAACATGATAAACAGAAAATACAAAACAATAAAACATAACATAAAACTTTTAAAAGTGTAAAACTACAGAATAAAACCAAAGTAAAAACCACCAGCAGTATAAAGATCTAAAACTAGAATAACAGATTTCAAAACAACAAAAACAGAAGGACTAAAATGCCTGGGAGAATAAGAAGGGCTTCACTTGGTACCAAAAAAGACCCACAGCAGGCAAGCCTCTCTGAGGAAGGCACTCCACAACCAGGATACCACCACTGAAAAGGTCCTCCCCTTAGTAGCCACCTGCCTCATTTCATTAGGGCCCCATCTACACCGGGCTTTTACTCTGGGGTGGGTGCGAGGTGAGGTCCCTTGTGATAGATGATGCAGTCATGACTTCGCCCATCTGTGGTTTTCGCCCAGAAAAAGCGGAGTTCCAAGTAGTAGTTTTACTGTGATTTTTTGGGTTTGGTACGGGTTCCCCCCATGGTTGCGGGCCATCTGTTCCTTCTCCGACGTTACTTCACATACTACAGTGGATGTGTTGTAGGCATGCGTAGTCTCTGCGTCACTCTGTGACCCCCCTTTGCTTCCCCATCCCTTTATAGCTGCGCATTTACAGAGGTGCATTTTCATTTATTTAATCACACTTTCGCACATTTTTGCAGCTTTGTATCTTCGCAACGGTTGCTTTTGGACTCAGTACCCAAGGGCCGGGGAGGGTCTTGGGGGAGGAACAACAGTGCTCCGGGCACCATCTCGGAGTGATGGCTAGGCACGTAGAGCTCATGCTTGTGAGTGTGAACCATCGCGAGAGTCTCACACTGGGGAACTGGCAAACTGATGGTGTGGATATGAAGGAGAACAAAACACCCAATTTTTACCTAAAACAGGGTCAGAAAGACACAGCAGAGCCCCTCAAATATAAAAGGGCCACTGAAGTGTCGCACCCACACACTCTTGGGACTGCACAGCTGCACATTTCAGAATAATGGCCAAAAAAAAGGGCACGGCAAGTCTCTTAGGGAAGCGCTCAGTACATCGCGAGTGTATCGCAGGGCATGCTGACTCGAAGCCACATTGCTGTGCAGTTGCGATGGGGTAGGGAGGTCAAAGCGGTGCCATATAGATGGGGCCTAGGTGGGGGTACCCAAAGGAGGATCTCTGAAGATTATTTTAGGGTTCTGGCAGGTATATATGAGAGGCGATGATCCTTGTTTCCTCTACTGGTGACTTGAATGCCTGCACATATTTTTACATACCTTTGGTTTTCCATTCGTCCAAGTGATGATAAAGAAATGGGCTGAACTGCAGGCCTGTGTCACCAGTTATTCTAGAGTTCTAGAGGCCAGTGTATTCTGAACTATCACTAGTTGAAAGTAATTTTGTAACAAGCCACAATGTCAGATTAAAAACACTTGTTTTTGTTCACAATTGGTTGACAGTACTGAAGTGCGGTTTCTTTTCCAAGGTAAATTATTTCCAGCACTCTTGCCATCAGAAAGTGAAAACTTCCAAATTAAGCATGAAGCCACTGTGGATCTTGCATAGTAATAGTGCTGAGTGTAATTTTCTTAAGTCACAGTATTGCTATTAAAAACAACAGTCCCATGTCACCTTAAAGGCTAACAAATTGATTATGGCATAAGTTTTCATGACCTACAACCCACTTCATCAGATATATAAAGTGTTATCCTGAGTTACAAGAATACACATGGCTGGGCTTTGTAAACAGGTCAGAGGGAATTAACCTGCAGAAAGTATAGACAGTGATAACTAACTTATTTACGGTGGCCATTGACAAAATTATCGTGTTGCTATTATATCTGCAGTGGACACCAAAAGATGATCTAGCAGCTCTGAAACTTCATGGGAAATGTGATGATGTGATGAAGCTGTTGATGGATGAGCTGGGATTTCCTATCCCTTGCTATGACAGGTAAGCAAAGAGTGCTGGGCTCCAGCACTGCACTCTCATACACGAATATTTCACTTTGGACATCTTGTAGATACTTGCAGATTTTTCATTCCTTGTTCAGGTACTTAGGCTTTTTGCCTTTGCTTACATAGTGTCATACATAGGGCTTGTCATTAAAGATAACTCTTCTAAAAGTGTAATCAGAAGGTGGTAGTGTAATTTAGTTATGGCTTATCTTGAGTATATGGCTTCTCTTGTAATAAAACATTAGACTGGGTTTTTAGCTGTAAGTAAGATGTTGCAGTTCAAGCCCTGCTTTATAGTGGTGTATTATGCGTGATCGCTGTAAGCACAGGCTTCTCTTTGATGCTGGAGGCTCAAAGCAGTGAGCAGGTAATTCTCCAGTAGTGTGGTAAGTTAACATTACATATTCTTCTATTTGTCTGTAGAACACAAGACCCCATATTCTCTCTGGCTATTCCTCTGCAACCTGAAGAAGAAGGCAGCCATAGCCGGAAACCTGTGGCCCCACCAGCAAGTCTGCATGAAGTGCAGCTGGGAGAGCAACAGCAGATTCCTGCAGGGTCCCTTTCTGGTGGCTGGTTTGGCAGAGGCTGTGCAAAAGGCACGAAGAGAAAAAAACCTTCTTGATTATGGACACTTTATTTTTAACCTTGGGGACCAACTGAAGTTGCTCAAATCAGGACAAAAGAATTACATCTGCACTGGATTTGACCAGGATTGCTGGGCTAACTGGAAAAAAACAGCTGCTATTTTCATAGATGTTTTGTATAAATAGAATAGCTAGTGAACAGCTAAGAGGCCAAAGCCTACCTTAGATTCTGCTGTCTGAGGAGAGGTTGGTGTTTGATACTCAGGGCTGCCCATTATTAAATACTATAAAATGATGAAAACAATACGTGGCTGGGTTTGTTTTCTTTTTAGTTTGGGAGGAGTGTGCTTGTCCGGTTGTAGAGTACAGAGGCTGTATTTCTAGTCTCATACTAGTGTTAGTCTGCAAAGCTGATGTCCACCTTATTTCTGTATGCATGCTGGGACTGCGCATAGGTCTGTTCCTAAATTGGAGCTGCAAGTAGCCTATCAGTGGAGGTTTGTGCTGTTGAAAATGTGTGCCTGTGCTAGCGCCTTTTTGAATGTTTTAACATGTGTTTTTATGCAGGAGGGGGAAGTCTCATAACCTGGCTAGAAGCATATGCCTGGTTGCTATGGGAAACGGAATGCTGAGCTTTATGGTCTTTGGTCTAATCCAGCAAGGCACAGAGAGGCATGCGCGGCAGTAGAGGGTAGTGGGAATGGAAATGCAGCCAGCCAGAGGGCAATTCGGGTGGCAGAAAGCTACGGTATCTCCAGGCGAGGAAGGCGGGCGGCCATCAATTCCCTTCCTTCCGCGGCAGGGATGGCGCAAGTCGAACGCGGGGGGGGGGGGGGGCAGAACGGTCTCCCCCCCCCTCGGAGCGGATCCCGAAGAGGGCGGGGCGTGAGCCCTATAAGGGGGGGACGGGAGGGAGCGTCGTCCATTGTCACGTGACGGCAGCTGAAGATGGCAGTGTTCTCGGGCGCTTCGGCTCCTCCCTGATCACGTGGCGGGGCAGGGCCCAGCTAGTGACAGCGCCGGCTCGGGCCGGCCAGCCCGCCCCGGTGAGCGTCCGGCACTCGCTCGCAAGAAATGCTGCGCAACGGAACGGCCGGGGCCGTCGCCCCGTCCGACAACGCCGCCCGGCCCGTGCGCGTCTGGTGCGATGGATGGTGAGTGCCTGGGGGCGCTAATTCCCGCTGCCAAGGAGCCGACGCCGGCGAGAGCTTCTTCCCATATTTCTATGGCAGCCGCTGCCTCGGCGTACCCTCGCCACGCCGGGGAGCCGAAACGCGCGCCCCGTGTCCCCACGGCAACGCCGCCCACGCTACTGCCGCCGCCGGGCTCCTATTCGCGGCTCCTCAGCAGCGCTGCTGCTCCTGCCTCCGGGCTCGGGTCACCCGTGAGGCATTTTGACTGGGGCAGCTCGTACCCCACGGGCTGAGGCGCAGGCTCATTTGTGCAGTCAGTGTACGTACTGCTGTCAAAGTAGGCCCCCGCGGCCAATGGACACAGCTGATGGGAGTTGTGGCCCTCCCGATGTTGCTGGACTGCAAGTCACCTACCCCTAGCCTAGAGAATCTCGCAGCTCGAAGGAGCGGGTGGATGCCAAGCACAAGGCTGCAGTTCTGCTGTACTCTCTTTGAACCCAGTGAGGTTTATTTCCCCGTAAACATGTGCCTAGTCTGTTTCAAGCCTGCTAATGGGAGTATGTGTTGCATAGCGCTGGGCTACTGAAGGAGCGGTTTTCTGCATGCTCATGCTATGCTGAAGCTGCTGCACTTAATAGGGCCTGGCCCCACCTGTGCGTTTTTCATTTTCCTTGGTGGATTCTTTTTGGCATCTCTGCATTTCGGGAAACACTTAGGATTTCTGACTGTAGTGCCTCCTACTAGCACAGGATTTATAAATGGGTCTAAGTGTGTGTGGTGTGAAAGAGATCAGGCGAGCAGTTTGCATTAGCTGAGGTTTGGGGGTTGGGCTGACTTGAGAGCAAGACCAATCAGAAAGCCAGGCTCTTGGCAGCCGTTCCAGTGGTAGGTGGGGAGAAATGGGATAATCTGTTCCTGTGGGTGTCTAATTTCCTTCTGATTGGCTTGAGCCTTGTAGCAGGCAAGTTTATGTCCTAATAGACAAATTACCCACCTGAAGGAACTGGGTGTTCTTGTCTCAGAGCGATGTTGAAAGGACTTTGGAGCTTAGATAGGCCTATAAACATCAATTTCCCCCTTCAGATACGCTCTTGTTCCCTCCCCCCCTCTGTCCTGGATTCCTCTTGTTTTGTGGTGTGTATGTTTGGCCACAAAATAATATTTGCTCACAGCTATCTGTGAGTATCCCCTGTGACCTAAATTGTCCTTTATCATCATGGGTTGTGTTTGCCTGAGCCATAATGATATTTGCCTGGACCATGATTGTAAATGGGCAGAGAGGTGTAATGGCATAAAAACAAATCTGCAGGAAGTGATAAGAAGTTCCACTGGCATTTCAGAACTTTTCACAAATGGCACTCCCTTGCTACTGCCTCCTTTCTTCACCACATGATATAAAGAGGCAAGACCATGAGCTGTTTGGCTCTGTATCTTTTGTGCTATTGTTGGTTCCGAGGCCATCCTGCTGCTGCGGGACGGTTCTGGAGCAATTTACCTAATATTCCCTTTCGTGTCTCCCTTTCCTTCCTGTTCTCTTTCCTGCCTGACTTTTATACTTTAATACTGTCTTTTGCTTCTGTTTGGATGTACGCAATAACAACAGTTTAAAAGCAAGAGCTATTTATTAATCTCTTTAGTTACTTATCACATTTGTACTCTGGTCTTCCCCCAATGAGCCTGGGGCACCATGCAGGGGGTTAACCCCCTTTTCCTTCTTCCCAACAACTGCTGTGTGAAGAAAGTTAGGGTGAGATATGGTGACTGGCTGGCATGAGGTCACCCAACAAATTTCATGGTTGAGAGGGGGAATTGAATCCAGGGTTACTTTTGCCCTAGTTGTTTTCTCTGGAATTGATGTTATTCACTCACACAGTTGCTGCAGAGAATCCAGATGACGTTGTTTCTAAACCATTCTGTTCCTGTTCTCTCCCTATTCCTAGTCCATTTTTTCTAATGCTCATTTGTAGAGAACTGTTGGCTTCAGGCAGGATTGCACTACAATCTGTGCAGGTGCAAACCGTCTTAGTACCATGGTCATATCCTTTGTGGAAGAGTGTTCAGGGATGTGTGTGGTGATGGGGTCACCTGTTGCTGCTACTCCCAGCTTCCATTTTGAATCACCTGGTCATTCCCTCACCACTTCGATTTCTTTAATCAGTGAGATCATTATCTCTCTTCCTGGTGTCAAGTCCCCAGTTACTATTTCCCTCCTCAATTTTGAAGGTGCATTAGCACAAACGTCTTTTAAAAAAAGCAATATATTGCAATTGTGCTTTTGCAGCTTTGCTATTACTGGAAATGATGACTGCATGGGGAGCATCAACACTCATGGAGTTTCCTAGCAGCAGCAGCAGGAGACTTTAGATCGCCTTGACATTTGGGGGTGGGGGAAAGGTCCAGGAACGATTACAAGATAGGCGCTGCAATATTGACTCTCTTGAAGACATTGCAAGGGAAATGGCTAACCAGGGTCACAAGCAGTCTGCTGTGGAGTGCCATTCCAAGGCAAAAGTAATTGCCTTGGAAGTTCAAGCATACTGTAAATCATAATAGTAAATCCAGGATAATCAAAGCAACCTGCCCATACAGTGACATATCCCAGTGAAGTATCCTATGGAATTCAAGCATGCGGTGAAAATGCATTACAAATTATTGGGCCAAATAGATGTGGTGTGGGAGATCCATCATCAGACATCTCAGTGTTGTCTTTGGTGAAAAGCAACCACAAAAACCCCAGAGTTGGATTGAGACTGTGACAATGGGGAAGCAGTGGTTTAGTACACACACCCCACATGACATTTTCCAGATTTAAATCCCACCTCCCATCTGCTATTAGCTCTGGAGGTAGAAAAAAAGACAAGTACACATATCTGTCTCTTTTTCCCATTGGGGGCCATTTCAGGTGAGGGAAAGGTATGGGGAAAGGGTTAACCCTTCCTCCCCACACCATAGCCTATTTCAAATTGAACTCTGCTCTCAGCTGCTTTTAACCAAAGAAAAAGACATCTGAAGATCTGAGTGTGCTAGTCTCCCTCATCCAAGTCAATGCTCTAACTGCTGCTCTAATTTTTTCCTGTCCTGAACCCTGTGCCCTCTAGCATCCATCTGACAGTTGAGTTTGCGTGATGTTTCTCGACAGCTTCTACTAAAACTTAAAAAAAATTGTGATAGCAAACAAAGATCTCCTTAGGAGCATGGTGGTATTTTTTTAGTCCCTTCTACCTATGTAGTGCTTTACAAAATACAAGAGGGTAGTCCCTGTTCGAGGGACTTAAAATCTAAATTTTGACACAAGGGAGTCAGCAGATGAACAGGAGGGAAATGGAGGCATAGATAAACAGAGGAAGAATATGCATTTAATACAATTTTATGTACTTGGTTTGGTTGCATTAGGGTATGAAGACTAATGGATAGTGCCAGAGAGATTTTGAGGAGAGATGAAGGAAGTAAGGTTGCACTGTATGAAGGTGTTCTGGGAGGCAATTCCTGGCATAACGAGCAGCAAGGGAGAAAGAGTAGAAATGTTTGCGGAGGAAGGAGACCTTCAGATGGCTAGGGAAACTGAGATTACAGGCCAGGATATGAGAGTGGATAAAGAAGGGAAACAAGGTCATGGAGGGCTTTGAAGGTAAGGATGGAAGTTTGTGCTGAGTTCAGAAGTAACAGAAAGTTATCGTAGGAATTTAAGTAGGGCAGCAAAAGAGGTGAATGATTTTCGCAGCTGATTTTTGAATAGAGATGAGGGGATGATGGTGAGGCAACAGAGGAGAAGGTTGCAGTAGTTAAGGTGAAAGGTGACCACCTTGTAGCTGGATGTCATTAGTGTATAGTGGTATTGAATCCATGAGATTTGATGAGGTCACTCAGGGACAGTGTATTTAGAGATAGAATAGCAGAGGCCCCAGAACGAATCCCTGAGGGATTTCAGTGGAGAGAGGGAAAGCAGAGGAGGAGTTTTAACTAGGAAGAGAATCAGCTGAGGACTGTCACAGAGATTTAAGGACTAAAGTGAGTCAAGCCTGAGCAAGTAATCAACTGCATCAAAGGTGGCAGAGGTGTCAAGAAAGTTGAGGACAGACATATGGATTAGCAGTGAGGAGATCAATTATTTTGGTGGGCAGCTTTCAGTGGAGTGCAGGGGGTGGAAACCAGGAGCTGCAGGAAAGTTGAGAAAGTGGAACTAAGTAGCACATTTGGGGAGCGAGGATGCAAAGGGTAGAAGGTACATCGGGCCAGATGTGGAGAACCTTTTCTGTCGAGGGCTACATTCCCTTGAGGTTAATCTATTGCCTGTGGTGAACAAAGCAAAAACCAGCTATGGTGGGGCCAAAGCCAAAAGTTGGCAGGGCCACCCTTCCTTTTTTTGGACACCCCCTTCTCTTTCCCCATCCAGTCAGCTGCAGGAAGAGGAGCAGATTGCTCTTTCCAGAAATTTGACCTGATAACTTGCAGAGGGCTTTTAAAATAGGCCAATCCCTGCAACGGGCCGTAGTTGGAGAGGGAGGGTAGAACAAGGGATTTTGGGGGGAGAATACGGGAAATCTTGTCATGTTTGATGCAGTAGAGAAAAAGCCAGAGGGGGTTGGAGGGAGGTTAATTAAGGAACACTTTAAGAATGTAGTTTCTGTGCTTACTGCTACATTCAGAAACATCAATATATGCAGTCACATTCAGTGCAAAATTTCTTGCCATCTGGCTCACGGTTGGTAGCAGTTTGGTTAATGTGCTTTAAGAAGTGGGACTAAAATTGTGTAAGCTGGGGGGAAGGGCACATACTACATGGCTCAGTGTGAAAGAGAGCAAGCAAGGCCAGTTTTCATTCATAGTCCCTCTCAATTGCTTTATTAGCAGTAGATGTTATTTTCTATCTCGGCATTCCAAGATTTGAGTGAAGGGACAGCATGACCTCATTGAAGGAAGGCAAGCCCAAGAACAATTGTAGGGGCCAGCAAAGGCATTACGTTACCACAATTATTTTTGTAGCTCTGAGGCACAATGGGTCCAGCGTTTGGCATGCAGTCTTGTCTCTTGGTGTGTACTGAAGTGCACAAGCTGCTTGTATCAACACCCTCCCTAACTCCAGGGTGGCTTACAGGGGAAGGGGGCAAATGGCACTTGGAACTGCTCCAGGTGTCATCATAGTAACTGGAATTGTGGTCATGTGACTGCTGGAAGATAACCTCTGGGAATGCTGGCACCAAGGCCCGTTATCAATTGCAATATGATAACTGAGCGCCCCTTTAATAACTGCTTGCCTTGAGTCTCGTGCAGTTGCTGAGCCCTTCCAGGCTGGAGACAGTTTGAACCTTAAGAATTAATGTTCTCTTTCTTGTTAATTTGTAACCCTTATTGACATAACTTTTGCTCTTATTACGCTTGTGTTTTTAAGCATGGGCATCTCTCCCTCTTTGAAATAAAAAATTTCTATTGAAGACTTTCCTCTTCCGTTCTAGGAAAATAAATTATCTTTAAAAGAAACATTCCTTGAGAGGTACATTTATTTTAGTAATGGTTTTCCCCCTCCCTTCTAGCTCTCCCCCCTCCCTCAGTGCTCTCTCTGTAGTAGTTACTTATCAGCAAGAGAGGCTGTACCAATCTGCAATTCAAAAATTAAAGTGGAAAGCCAAAAAGGTGCGTAAATGTTTATTCTGTACACAGTTGTGGAGATCAACTCCCAATGTGTTTTGAACTTGAAAAGCTATTCTTTAGGCCAAAAATTTAAAAACACAATAAATATTCTGTATATGAAATGTAGGCCATGTTACAATGTATTATTTTGTTCTCAATAAAATACTGCAAGTTGCAGCCGGTAAGAACTTGTTGAGGGAGGGAGGATTCTTTCTTGCTTTGCCTCCGCCTTCCCTTGTCAACTATTCACTTGATAATTGAAGGGGGATTGGATTGAAAGGAAGCTTCCTCTGAGCTCATTTTCCTATCCTCTCTGCAGTGTCTTCAGTGGCCTCCCTTTATCCTTGAATCAACCATTCCAAGCAGAGAACTGGGCTCAGAGACCATACACACAATTTCTGAGGCTTACAAGTAGATTAATACAAGTGGAACCTGCAACAAAATGTGTGGAGTGCTTCTTTCCTGTGTGCCAGCCAGTCATGTCCTCTTCTAGGATGCTCCATTCCATTCCCCTTTTCTTTCCCTCATTTTCTGTTCTTTCTCCCCCTTCTCCTAAAATACCCAACATTCTGTGGCTTCTGAGCATGCTTGCTTTTCATTGGTCTGTTTATGAAGTGTTCCCCCACCCTCGTTAGGTCATTTCCCCCCCTAAAGAATGTTGTATTTCTGCAAACTTTGGGGATCCTCCAAGTATGCTGATACCTCCCTCTTGTTTCTCAGTGGCCTGGTTTTGCCTGTGACACTGTTGGCACTCACAGGCTAAGTATTTTATTAGAAAGAATGATGAACTTTTTAACAACCGAGTGTCCATTATCAGTTATTCTAAGTGTGTGTGTGTGTGTGTGTGTACACACACACACACACACACACACATTTCAGAGACAAACTATCCATTACTGAGCCATGTATAATGCTAGCCTGCTGGCTGCTTTTTTGCTGCAAAGTGTCTTTGCGTAGTGGCGATTTCCAGTGGAGAAGCAGTGGGCTGGATCCAATGCTGTTTGTCTACTGACAGAATGGATTTCTTCTCCCCCTGCTACATGTCTCCTATATCTGCTCTGGAGAATGGGGGGCCCTCTGGAGCAGATTTCGGGGGCTGCCGTGGGGAGGACAGCAAAGGGAAGTCCCACTGTGTGAGCAAATGTTTGCTTGCATGCCATTGGATTTAACCCAGTGAGGGGAGGCATTTAACCCTTTCCCCACACACTGCTTTCTCCTGAAAGAGCTTCCCACCAGTACTTCTACCCTGAAGCAAGCACTTTTCATTTGTAAACAGGTGTATTGGAACACCACAAGCGAATAGCAGCTGGAGGGGGAGGGAGTTTTAGAAGGAAAATAGGGGATGGATGAACCAATAATGGCCTCCCACCACCTCTCATTTCACTGTGTTATAGATGGTTTGGCCTTATAGAATAAGGAGTAGCACATGAATAACTTCTAATTAATCAATCCATATAAAAGCTTGTAAATCTCTTGCAAGCAATGTTTTATACCTGAAATAATTAATGTTAGGCAGCCCTGTTTGCAAGTGCAGTCCAGCCTCAATCAGAGATTTCAGATGTGGGAGAAAAACTCTTTATCAGGCCTGAACCAAAGTCTCCAAGAGAAAAAATACAGAGAATATTGTAACAGAGTAGCTGAGAAAGACAAGACACAAACAACTGGGTAAGAGGGTGGAATAAACATTCCTGCACACAGATAAAGTGGGCTCCAGCTCCTATCTCATGGGCAATGGGTAGGCAAAAACCCATTCCCTATGGAGAAAAGGTACTGCCTGGCAGGAGGAATTTGCAGATCATCGTGCCCCAGCTGTGTTTAGGGGTATATTCATGGTTAGGGAGCACTGATGCATACGTGAGCACCCCCAACCCTAATGTGATTGGATATAGATAACATATGTAAGCTTTTAATTGGCTAAAGTCTTTCTCTTCATATTTTTACTATGTACTTTGTTTTCCTTTAAAAACCCATGTAACCTATTCCCAAATTGTAGTTCCTTTATGAGCTACCAGTGTATACACGTTCCGGTAATAAAGTGTGATTTCAGATACATTGACCACCAGCCTCATCCTTTAGGCAGGGGTGGTTCTCATTCCCTTCTGGTTCCCCATAGTTTCCCCCACACAGAACACTGTTCTGCGCAGCCATTACTACTCTCATAGGGCATCTCTACACCTGCAATTTATCCCACATTCACTATTGGCCACTCACGGAAGTTTGCAAGTCCATTACATGACATTGTAATCCTCCAGTGATTTTCCCACCATTTCCCCCACCTATCCCACGTTATTCCTAGATGGAAAAAAAAAGCAGTATTCTGTCAGCCTGCACTGTAGAAGTGCCATGGCTTGCCCATGTATTTCTCCTGTAGCGCAAAAAACCCACCTTGTTTGGGGTTGTTGAGGGTGTGGTCATGATGATGGTGGCAGTGACATTGGGTGGTGAGTGTGTCAGTATACTGACCTGCCACCATGCTGGCTTGCTGCCATGCTGTGACTATGCACTGTAATGCACCAACTTTTGCTCCCGACTCTGGCTGCTTACTCCACAGCACAGAATTGCTGGCATGCCAGCATTTCAGTAGTTTGCTGGGAAACCGGTGCCCGCAGGGACAGCGTTTGGGCAGTTCGGTGGAGGTTGCTGTCCACTCACATTTCATGTCAATCCCAACCAAACCACCGGTAATCTGCAAGGGGAGGAAAGAGGCAGGAACTAGGGAGGACATTTCGCAGTGCCCTCAGTGCATGTAATGGCTTTTTGTGGAAAAGTAGCCACCCCGTGAAAAGGTAAGGAGTGGAATATAACAAGATAGAAACAACTGTGTAAAAGAGCCTGATCTAATCCCACGATGAAACTGGATGGAGAAAGCCCCAGTATTGATGCAGATTTCTGTAATGTCATGCAGGCACTCCTATTCACCTTATTGCCAATCTTCTGTCCAGCAGAGGGACTGGCGATTTTTGCAACTGTCAAAATGTTTAATATCATTTTAGTTATCCTCTGAAGAGTTTTTTCCAAGATCAAAACATATGTGGAATTTCCACTTGTGATTACCTTCAGAATAAAATATTTATGTGCGTGTGTAGCATTTGTGGCGTTCCGCTTATCAGACAGCAGAAGGTGTCCCTGTTTCAGTACAGGTGATGTCACAGTGGACAAAACCTGAGGTCGAGCATATGAAAACTATGTTCAGCGGAAGGACAGTCATTGTTATATGTCCAGTAATGTAAGTAGGAATAAAACTATGTTTTGCTGCTTGTGAGAACCCTGCCTTTGTCAACAACCAGTATCGGTGGAATAGCTGAATGGATGGCTTAGTAGAAAAGATATTGTGATTGGTGTTCTTTGCATGGTCCAGGATGACAGTCTTGTGATAACAATCAGTACCAGGCCCTTCACACAAGTCTCTTTGTCTTTTTTTGTAGCTATGACATGGTACATTATGGGCACTCCAACCAGCTGCGACAAGCTCGTGCAATGGGAGATTATCTGATTGTGGGAGTCCACACAGATGGTAAGGAAACTGTTCCACTTTTTTCCTTTGTCTTTTTGAGAAGCTCCCCTGGAAAGGAAACCCAGTATCCTCAGAATTGCTTCTGCATATGTAGCAACATGTCTAGATTCTCCCCTACCACCTGCATGATTCCACAGTCCAGCGATTCTGGGCCTGTTTCTGGGCCTTGGCCTATATGAGGTTTAAAACTGTGTGAAATGGCTGTGCCAGGCCAGTGACTGTAGCACAGCCATCTGCTCCCTCAGAGTTTCTTAGTTTGGAGTCTTAACTCATTTCTGAGCAGGCCCTCTGTAGTGCAAGCTCTTACTCTACCTCCTTGAACCAAACTACATAATTAGAAGGAAGTGCTTTTTAAATCCATGTGTTTGGGATAAAAACCCAACGAACTTCAAATACATGTTTGGGGGATTCTGCATGCTTGGAAGAAGTCCCTGCTGAACTAGGATTTCCTGGGAGACATTTGTCAAAACATTAATGGTAACCCAGGATGTGCTACCTATAATAATAAGATCTGTGTTTATTATGTGGCTTAAATACCCATACTCAGTGTCAAGAAAACAGTCATGCTGTACAAAGAGAACTCAACTTCTGTCTGAATGAACTGTGTAAATCAAGTAAATGTGCCTCTACTTGCTTACCTTGTATAGTCTGTTCTGCTTCCAAAATTGACTCTAAAAACATGAATTTTTTTCTGCAAGGACTTGTAAGGTATTGAGACTGGCAGTAACTGGGCTGTAAAAATTAAATATGTATTGCATGATAACAGCAAAGTACTGTATTGTCCAGCTCTCTGTCTCCAACAGAGGCCAGCCCAATGCCACTGGGATTCTGGCAAGCAAGCTAAGGTGATGGTGTTGATTGTCTCTACCATCAAGTAATTAGAGGTATATTGCCTCAGGATATGGAGCAAGGGGAGAGATAAGTAGGCACTGAAGCAGGAGTGTATCCAGAAAATGTCTCTTGGTGGGGCCCAGGAAATGTTGCTGGGGCATAATGTTTTTGGAGAAAAACTGCATGTGGACATTGCACATGTACACTCCTGGTTACCTGATGTGGGCAGAGTCTTGGGTGGGATCTGATCAGTGCTGAATCTGACGCCTCCCACAGCCTTCCACAATGAATGTACTGTGCACAACTCATTTCCCTTGTTGCCCAGGTCTTGAATAAGACTTAGTAAATACAGACTTGTATGGTTCTCTACTCATTGCCCTTGTTACATAGTGCCTGGAAAATGCTAGTACAGTAATTGTGGACTGGTATAAAGGGAGTTCTCTACTCACTCCCTGTGTTACACAGCACCCGATCTCTGTTTCTATTCTCATGCTGTAATGTGACATTTGGATGAGCAATACATGGAAAATCCCTTTCTGCTCTCTAGAGCAATCTTCTAGTTATTGAGACTACCAACAGAGAAATCTCTATCTTCCTCCTTTATATATGTTCTGCAAGGGTAGCAGAAAACTTTGTGACTGGAAACTGAGTGCTCCAACCAAGAGTGCCCATTACTATTACCAATTACTATTAAAACATCACTCTCTATCTCCAGCTTAGGATTTTGGATAGCTGGGTAGATGCAGTTGTGCAGGCTGTGTGCTATGTAGGTCCTCAGTGTACTTTGGAATCTCTTTCCTACAAGCTTGTTCTGTGGAATGAGTGACCATTTGCCACCCCCCTATGGGCCTTGGAATGTGCTACAGAGCAGGAAAGCTGAAGAAGATTCACAGTGCACTCTGCAACTGCCCTAAATTTGGAAACCCTCCAAATACTCCCCCTTCTTTTTGCTTCCCATATATAATTTCCTATGACATATTTTACATGCTCTTTCCCTCAAAAGTGTTTCTCCTGGGAAAGGCTCTGAGGTAATATTACTTGCCTAAAGCATTCCTGTTGTTACACATTGCCTGGATAAGGCTATTTTTTTTTTTAAGGAATTGTAGACTTTTATAACAACAGTACCCAACTCATTCTCATTGCCAGTGCCTGGATTAGGTAAAGAGATTCACGCCCTATTAGTTATTGAGCAGAAAAATAGGTATAACATCCAAACAGTAGAATTCATAAAGTTTCTAGCAATACATGAACTGTATTTATGTGGCTATGCTGTTCATAGCCCCCTGACTTACCTTCAAGAAGCAGGTGGTGGTGGTGAGGGGTTGCAGATTGCCCTTTTCCTTTATACAATAGTACAAAATCCAGATTTGAAAGCTATAGTTCAAGATACCCTGCCACTACACTTCCCCAATCATACAAAATGAGGTAATATCTGTGACAGGTTGCATGGCAACTGAACAAATTAAATTAGTGTATCGAAACAATGAAGTGGATTTCTATTGTGTGAAAGGCAATACAGTTTCATTCTGCTGGCCTAGGAAACTGAGCAGTTGTAGTCAGGTTTGTCAAGGAGGATAAACCTGTTGAACATCTTTTGGCCTTGCACAAGCTTAGCAGTTGCTCAAGTTCTCACTGTTGGTTTAGTTCTTCCCAGATCATTGTACAGTTCTGAAGTGGTGCCAAGGTGAGGTCAGGAAATCTGGTAGAATGCAAAGACACATGCAAGAAAAAATGAGAAAACTATTCCCTACATTCACTGTTTTAATCACCGGCTGCCCCTTGTAACGGAACGTGCTTGGATTAAGATATGTCTGGTTGGAGACTTCTTTGAAGTTTGCAGTTGTTGATATAATTTCCCCAGAAAGCAATTAACTTTACTCAAGCAATAGCCTGAAACGTCTATTGGAGCAAAGGTGGACAGGGGGGGCACTTAATTACTGTCACTACTCTGTCAGAACTTGGATAAGATAATGGATGTTCTAAACTGTTTTGCCAAACCACAAAGCAAACCACAGTGCAGGTAGACCTCAAAATGGAGGCAGCAACACTGCAAAGTGAATGTGTTGACATAAAATACATAAGTTTAATTCTTTTAATGAGAGATGTGTTGACAGAGCCAGCATTTGCCTGTCTTTCTCCCGTTGTGTCACACCACCATGTGTGCTCTGAGAGCTGAGGAGCTCGCCTTGCCCCAACTCTGATGACTCCTCCTGCCCCCCTCCCCACATCACATGTGCTCTCAGAATTGAGGAGAGGAGAGCCTTGCCTTGCCTTGCCCTGCCCCAATTTTTACTCCTCCTTCCACCCCACCCCCAGGATTTTTCTTGCTGACACCACTCTCCTCCCAACCCCCCAATGCAACCACTGGGTGCAATGGTGCAACAAGTGTGAACCACAGTGTTCTAGCAGCTGAGATGCTAGAGTTCACTTAACCCACCTTGCTTCACTGTGAACAGGCCCAGCGGCCATGTCAGGAGGGTTGGGAGGAGAGCTGTGGAGCCCTCATCACCCTGTAATGGGTCTAGAGGCTTGCTTCTTCAGGCTAGGACCCCTCTGGCCCTGCGCTATATACAGCCCTGCCATTTTAACCACTTGAAATCCTGTCCAACCTTTCTTTGGCTCTCGAGACATTACCTTAGGCTGCTTCATTTTCTAAGCTTTTCTCTGTAACCATGAGGGCTAAAAGCTATTTGTCATTAAGCCAGACACTCTAGGATTCCAGACACCACTTTTGCTTAGGGAACCCACGTATACATGGAATGCACAAAGGCTTGACACTAGCCACTTCTGTTCTTTTTTTAAAAAAATCGTAGAGGAGATCTCGAAGCATAAAGGTCCCCCTGTCTTCACTCAAGAGGAAAGATACAAAATGGTGAAGGCCATCAAATGGGTGGATGAGATTGTGCCGGGAGCACCTTATGTCACAACACTGGAAACTCTGGATAAATACAATTGTGACTTCTGTGTGCATGGAGGTGAGTACCTGAGCTTTTTGTAACCAGTCACCTGTAGGTGCTGAGTCTGGTTGGGCTTAACTGTGGTTTTCAGGCTAAAATAGATGGGGAAATCACTTTGCTATATTTGCTAGTAAATCTCATGCTCATTCTCTGTCCTGATCAAATTCCGCAGTATAGTACAGTAAAGTACAGTATTACCCATAGAAGTAATAGAGAGCTGATGGGTAATAGGATGTCTCTTGCTTTTGGGAATTGAAATAGAGCGGAGGCCGATAGTGCCTGCAGAATCACACTCAAGTTACAGAACAGCTCTACAGGACTCTCCCAAGATGCTGCTTGGCCCATAGTGCTGTTTCTCTTCTAGGCTGGAAAAGGTAGCTAAGTAAAGTCTCCTCCTGTCTTAGAGAGAACAGGCCTGTTTGTGCACTGGTTGACTGTTGCTAAAGTGCAGTATGTGGTTTTAGGCTTCCACTGATTAGGTTTCCCAGGCAGCTACTCCAATCTGCCACTAGTGCTCTTTTTCTTCACAGATGACATCACGCTTACTGTGGATGGCAAGGACACTTATGAGGAAGTGAAGAATGCTGGGAGATACAGGTAAAGCCCTAGTTATAACTGAGGTTGCCCTGCTTAGAATTCTTGCCCATGTCAGAATAGTGAGGTATTGCTGAGATGCTCAGTTATTTTTCTTCGTTATATCTGTAGTTTGCTTTTCCTCCATAGTGCTGGTTTGCACAGAATGAGAACCCAGCATTTTTTGAAATTCTGGGTTATCAGGAAAGATTGGAGTAGCTAATGCAAGCAGGAGCAGCTAAACAAATGTCCGTGGTTTGGTTAGTGTTATGTGAGAACCCAGAACTCGGGCTTGTCTCTCCCCCGAGTTGTGAGTGAATCAAGAATCCAGAATGTGTGCATTGTGCTTCCCAGGTGGTCTCCTGTACATATACTGGCCAGGCTTGAATCCATTTAACTTCAGCCATAGAATTACATCAGGCTCCTGTAAACCATTCCGTGGGCCCATTCCCCTGGTTTGTCTCTTGTTCAACCATGGTGTATTTCAAGGATATTCTCAGGGCAGTAAGAAGATACAAATTGGAGGGCACTATGAACGTTGTGAGTAATGATTGCTCACTCTGGGCTTGTCTTATTGCAGGGAATGTAAACGCACTCAGGGAGTGTCCACCACAGATCTGGTTGGCCGTATGCTGCTCATGACCAAGGCCCACCACAGCAACATTGTGAGTCAAAGAGAGGGCGGGAGAGTTTGAGAGGGCAGGGGGCTTCTCGGCTGCATCTGTTTCCTGTGGCAGTCAAGGTTCCTAACCTGGGATTGCTTCCTGGTCATATTGCAGTAATCTCTCTGAATTGTTCCTGAGCAAATCAGCAATCTCTGCTTACTTCCGTGCGATGTGTGCCAGAATTAAAGCTGCTTGGCAGAAACCTTTAAGCAGCAGGTGCCAAAAGCAAAGAAAAAAGCCTATGTTTGGTAAAGTGGCCTTTGAAATGTGTAGAGTCTTGCTATTATTGTTTTGACCTTGTGTACTGCGTGGATGAATTGTTGAGGAGGGAAGAGAGGGACTCAGAGGAGGTGTTTTTCATGAAGGTCATCGGATGGCTGCACTGGGATTTGGGAGGAGGATGTTCAGGTGGGTTACAGGATGTCACTTAGGGCAGGCATGTATGTTTGTGCAGCGGTGTTAGATTGTAGCAATTTATCAGGTGGGTATATAATACACTTGAGAATGTGAAATAAAAGGCTTTGATCTGTAGTCTCACTTTGTGTCTTGTGCATGCACGTGCATGTGTGTGGCTGAAGATGGAAGTCAAACATTGTCCACTGAACTGCTGTGCTAGTTTTAATGGAGATCTTATCTTTATGTGGATGTAAAATGCTGGGCGAACTTCAGTGATGACAGCCCTGCCCGCTCTGATCCAGAGTTCCCATGTGTCCTGCCTTAATTGGATAGTTTCAGTGAGAATTCTTTACCATTAACACATTCTCTTTCTCTTTTAGGTTGAAGACATGGATTATCGGAAGCACGCAGATAACCTTGGGAAAGTGAGTCCACCTCCAGCAGTTGCAGTTGAAGCCTGGGACGGGATCCCTGCACACTTGTGCTGCTTTACTGTGGCTTCTTCCTGCCCAATGATACCCTGAGCAAATTTTACTTCAGCAGTGGGGATGGGGATGGGACAGGTGGAATTTGGGCCAAAAGTCATGGTTAAACAATTACTAAACTATATAAGAGCCCTAATTGAACAATTCCAGACCCAGGCTGATTAGAGAGGTCTGAAATGGTTGTCAAATCATGACAAGGCCAAGCATGTTTAAAGAAATGAGGTGCTGTGCTACAGTAGAGGCTTGGGATGGCAAGCTGCAACTCAGGCATTTCCCTATGGTCTTTAAACATTTGTTGTTTTGCCTCTGAATTGGGAGATGAGGCCGCTACAGTTTCTCTTGCCTATTTTCTTTCCCACTCTCCACCCCTGCCTCAAATCATTTCACCCCTTCTCCCCACTATGCTGCAATCCGGTGAGAGAACAATGAAGATGGAAGAGCCAAAGAGGAAATGGGTGGGACAAGCTGTGTCTGCACTGTTGCTCAGTCCATATTAAAAGGCACAGAAGGACTCTCCATGGCAGCCTGGCAGCCTTGGTGGACATGCAAGTCCATCTGGTGTTAACTTTTAATTGGGTCAAGGAAGTATCTGGCTGTTTATGCTGCTTTGTCTCCTGTCCTTTTGTTTAGAGGCTCTTTTGAGGTGTGGAGATCAGAGCAGCTCAGTAATCAAGAAGGTTGTTTGGGGCTCACAGCATCTGGTTTCTAGTCTTGCCAAGTCTTCATGGAAATATCTATTTAGACTGCTAGATGTACTTCGGGGGGGTCACTTCCTTTGGGTTGAGGGCGGCATTTGGGGTTGGGGTGGTGGCCAAGGACTGTACACACATTTTACACATGCGCATGCATGCATACCCACATATACACACACACATCGCACACAAGCATGCACGTACACATGCACATATGCACACACCCTTCTACTATAGATTGCCTTGGTGGGGGCAGATTTTAAACTGCCCCCCATCCCAGCTATATTGAGTAATATCACCGGCAAGGCCAAAGTGCAGGAGGCTGCACAAACAGCCATGGAGGGCCGTTTGCTGCACGTGGGCCACATGTTGCCCACCTCTGATGTATTTGGAATATGCTGAATATCTGGCCTCTTCTTTGGTTATACAGTAGATTTATGTGGGAGATTATTTGCCTTCAGCAACTGCATAACTTTGCACAGCTTGCCTTTGGCTTCAAGGAAGTTGCTCTTTAGCACCAGGGTTGTAAGGTACATACAAGAGATTGGTTGTCTAAACTAGCTGTAGTAGCAGTACCTAGTCTTGTCATGTGGTGGAGCTAAAATTCCATTGTGGTCTGAACACTTTCTGGCGGGGCATGTGTGTGTGTGTGTGTGTGTGTGCGCGTGCGCGTGCGCGCACACAAGAGAGAGAAATAGGGAATGAATTCAGAATTTCTCAGGATGGGAGGGCTTATATCCTTATCGCTAGTTATATACATTTATTTCAGAGACTAAGTCTCTGGATTTTTCACTAGATAATACAGAAATTGAAAAACAACAGGAAAGTATTAATAAAAAAAGAATAGCAAAGGAAACTGGTATGCAGAGTCGAATGACATATGTTTCGTGAACATATAGTGAGGTGAAGAATGAATCTGATTAGGCGAGCTTGAATCATCAGTTCACATTCACTTTTAATAATATTTGTCTTGTCAGAGTTAAATAATTTGATAGATTAATCAGTAATAAATACAGATTGAAGTTAAATTATAGCAAATGGTAGTTACATTAATATTAAACTACTGGAGGAACCACAATTTTTATTACGTTGCTGGTTCAAAAATCTCAAAATAGGATCAATTTCTTATTAGAACAACTGACTGGTTTAATTCATATAATTTCATGAACACAACAAAGAAAAATGTATTCAGTACTCTTCAAATCATTTGTTAAAGTTTAATTTTAATTTTAAGTGGATACTTCCGCTTCCCAAGCGCTTTCCCATCATTCTCCTGAAGTCCTTCTGTAGTTATATTTCACAAATCTATTGGGGAAGATTTATAAAACTTATAAGAAGGAAAAAAGGAAATAACTGTAAAGGAGGGAAACCATTCATGTCTGTCATTCATTATTAGCAAAGCATTCCCAAAAAGAAGCATTCAACTTGTCTAATTCTGTTATTTGTATGAGCTGAGTGAAATATGTGCATGTCTTTGTTTTCTGTGTATTCAATGTTTTCCTTTTCACTATTAGAAAAGCTTTAGAAATAAATGTTTTATGTTCTTTAGATAGGATCCAAATTGCCGGTAAATATCAGATGTAGGAAAGAAAAGTAACAGGTCGCAAGATTTCCTGCCAAAGTGGAGCAATCATTCTATAATATCATACCATATGCATTAAATTAATGGTTGGAGCGCAACATTACCAGTAATCAGTGCCTGAGACCAAACTTCTTTTTGTTTTTAGCCAATTGCAAAAGAATCCAATAATTTTTCTTTAAAACAGGCTTAAAATTTCGGTCAACAGATGAAAGCTAGAGGCGGGTCAACCATGTATGATTGATAGGTTGCAGTAGCTTTTCTATTAATGTAAAGTACCAAGCTTTACTTGAATCCTCAGTTGTCATCTTTAGTTTCTCATGAAAATTGTACATAATATGAAACAGACAGATGTGGAATGCCTTATCAGCTTTGTGGTATGCCTGTGCTAAGAGTATGTGCTAAACTGCTTTTCAGTCTGGTTCTTTCACAGCCCTTCCTAGTAAAGCCTGCTCAGCTATTGACATTGTGCTCCTTTCTCCAGTGCCCTAAGGGTCACAGCCCCTGGACAGGAGTTTCCCAGTTCTTGCAAACATCCCAGAAGATCATCCAGTTTGCATCCGGCAAGGAGCCACAACCAGGAGATACCATAATCTACGTGGCTGGCGCCTTTGACCTTTTTCGTATCCTGGATCTGTTCCCTTTTGGGTTGGATGGGATGGAGGAGGGCTGTTTATGAGGCAAATGAGGGGGTCCTGCTACCCTGTGTTGGGGCTGCCTGCATCCCAGGTCTCAGCCAGTCCTTCTGTTCACAGCAAATGTCACAAGTGAACTTCAGCTGTTCTCTGTCTGGCTGTTAGAAATGCTAAGCCCAGACCTTCCAAACAGTTCCTTCGACTATTGCCACCCCTTCTTCAGTTTTTCTAATAGTAGAGAGTGCACTTTGATCTCAGGATGTTTAGTGATTTGTCAGAAATATGAAGGAATCAGCACTCAGCTCAGCCCTTTTTTCACTGTCCCTGTGAAACCATGGGTGGTAAGAGATTTTTACTGAGATAGCTTGTGTGGCCCAAGAGAGTCAGATGGAAAGAGGTGGCATATAATCATGCTCTGGGTGTGAGCTACAGATTCTAATGGCCTTCCTCAAGGAAGCAGGATTGTGCCCTATGCTTGTATCATGTTCCCTAATGTAATGACTCCTCATAGCATCCCAGTATGTTAGAGTGGAGCTGTTGCCAGCAGACCTCTTGAGGGAGGGATATGACCAATAAAGGGTGTGTAAAAGATATAATTTAAACAGGACTTACAATGTATCTTTTCCTCCCATAGTGCAAACCCAGCTTTCTGCCCCCACCTTTGACAATGCATTGACTGACATACTTATCCATGATTCAACCACTGATCTCTGTTGCTTGCCTTGTTCCTTTTCAGGGAGTGCTGCATGACTGCTTATTCATTTAAACATTTGTTGTTTTGTCAAAAAGAAAAATACATTTAAAAAGAGCTGGAAAACCACTCTGAGGATGTAGAGGGTAGGGGTTGTGATGCCACCAGCACCCGCCAAACAGTGTTGTGCCAAGATTTCTGCTGTAAACTGAACAACTGATTTCCCTCGAGGATGATCCTAGACAGGTAATAGTCTGTGTGGTGAGTGTGCTTCCATGGTTCTTCAGCTCCTCCAGCAATGAATATTTATGTGCACCCAAACAGAAATATCACAGCAGTTGCTGAGACTACCAGGAAAAGAAACATAGGGTCTGTGGGAAGAAAACATTTATCTACTTCTCACCCTCCTTTCTCCATACCACAGACTTTCTTCCTTAATGTATACATCCTCCAGATGTCGGTCATGTGGATTTCTTGGGGAAAGTGCACCAGATGGTAAAGCGGCCTTATGTAATTGTGGGGCTGCACTTTGACCAGGTAGGTATTGGTACCATAGTGTCTGGCAGGAAGGTTTCTCCCCCCCTGAGCTGGGGAGGTTGGGAATGCAGTATCTCACTTGTGCTGATGCTGACTGCTATGCTTTAATCACAGGAAGTGAATCTATACAAAGGCAAGAACTATCCCATAATGAATGTGCACGAGCGAACCCTCAGCGTCCTGGCCTGCAGGGTGAGTATTTGGCCAGAATTGTCCTCTTCTAACTAGGGTGTGGTCTGACGGCAGCAGATAAAGCCACCATGCTGAAGCAAAGCAGGTCTGGGTCTGATTGACCATCTGGTAACCCCTAAGAATGCTGCCTTGAGTTCTGTGGAAGAAAGGTGGGGATGAAGTGTTATAAATAAATAATTCTGTGCACCTCCCAAGGAGTGAGATGATGGGGTTCTTCAGACTTTCTAGTACTCTTGTATCTGAAGAGAGGAAATGGACTTCAAGACTGTGTGTGTGTGTTTAAAATTGTGCTTTTGAGGAACATAGGAAGCTGCCTTTTACTGAGTCCATCTAGCCTAGTATTTTCAACACTGACTGGCAGCAACTCTACATGGTTTCAGCCTGGAGCTTTTCCTGCCCTACCTGGAGATGCTGATGATTGAACCTGGGGCCTTCTGCATGCAAAGCATCTGCTGTGCCCCTCAGCTGTTGCCCCTCCCTCTTCAAGGAGAGTTATTTAGGGGGAGCTCACAGCCAGTTTTCATGAAATAGCTCCTAGCACAGTTTATTGATGAGGGGAGGGGCCATAGCTCAGTGGATGAGCACATGCTTTGCAGGCAAAAGGTCCCAAGTTCAGTCCCTGGCATTTCCACTTAAAACAGGGCTGTGCAATCTTTTCTGCCCTGAGGGCCACGTTTGGGGTATGCTGAGGCACCAGGGCCACATATGCACACGCGTGCATATACACACGCACACTTGCTCTGTCTGTTTGTCTCTCTCAACACACACACACACTCTTCTTAACAATTTGGCTATTTTCCCACCAAGCATATAAAGCACAGCTAAACACTATGCATGTCTATTAAGAAGTAAATCCCAGTGCAACAGCTTTCAGGCATGCAAAGGACAGCTAAATTCCATGCATGTCTAGTCAAAAGTAGACATGCTTTCTTCAACACTGGGAAAGCCTGTCGTTTTTTCTGAACAACAATTGAAGATAAGAGCAATTTAAGGCATTTAAAGTGGAAATCCTGTTAAACAGCAGAGTTTTTATACTGTAAATATCTTCAGATCACTCTTATCTCCAGTCACAGATTGGAGATAAGAATGGCTGTTCTACTTAATGCTGAGGAAAGCCTCCTTCCCCACCCAGTGACTCCAGTCTGGATTGTTGTTCCCAGTGCTGCTGGCAGTGGTCTTTTTTCTGGAGCTCAGCTGGGCTGTGGGGGAAAGTGTGTAGGTGGTGGTGGTGGTGCAGTCCACAGCCTGCAGTCCTCAGATAGTGTACCCTTCACTTTAAAGGATCAGGGAGAAATATATGGGATATAACACTGCCTGAGACCCTGGAGACCTGCTAACAGAGTAGTAGGTGCTAGGCTAGATGGATGAATAATCCGACCTCGTATAAGGCAACTTCCTGTGTTACGCTTTCAGTGCTGAGTAACCTATGCCCAGGGACTTAGAGAATTTTGCACTAATGAACAGCCATGTTCTACAATGTAGCATTGGAAGAAATGTTTCAAAGTAGCATAAACTGAACTTGCAAATCCTATTCTTTTTCTCCTGCTCCTTCATAATAAAGGTTTTTTAGAATAAGATAATGGAAGAAAAATATGAGTGGCGCTCATGAGATCTTAATACCTAATAAGTGGGTCAGGGTGGCAGAACTGACAGGAGTTCCTGTACAGAGCAAGTTGCAGTGAATGCAGCTCCCCAGCATCCTACCCACTGATGCCCCACAGATTTGCATTGGTTTCTAAACCCTTAGTAGAAGTTGCCTGGGCATTTCCAGACATTTTGTGAGACCTAGAATTTTTCTTTTTTCTTTTTCCAAATCTGAAATTCCCAGGGTTAGCAGATTTTCCTTAGAGCTCACAGTTGACGTTTCTTTTGATAATGTCCACGCAGCTTTCCAAGTCTCTGCCTCTTTGGAATGGCAGTCTCATTGGTGCTATGCTAAGGCCCCTGTCTATCAAGGAGCAAGCTGCTGTTGGTGATTTGGCATAGTGGAAACTCCCAATTTTTCTCCTAGTACCATCCATTCAGAATCTAAACTCACGGTTGGTTTCTCTCTTTCCCCCCTCCCTGTAGTATGTTTCTGAAGTGGTGATTGGAGCCCCCTATGCAGTCACTGCTGATCTGCTGGATCATTTTAAGGTGGGTGTACTCCCCATTGACTCTGTGTGTGACTTCTGCCAGGTGTGTAAATGCAGATGGCTTAGGAAGCTGCTGGGAGCAGGAAATGTGCAGAAATAGTGGAAATGGCATCTCAGGTGATCTAAGGCAATGTACAGACACTTACTAAAATGGAAAAACTGGAATCCCTTCTGCCTTGAGACACTAGCGCTAATCTAATAGCTTGATAAGTGTGCAAAAGTTAAGATGGGAGGGGAGGTGGGATGGGGAAGCAGCTTCTGGTCTAATCAGTGACTGGGTTTGGACTACACTGCAGCTTGTCATGGGGTATTTAAATCATGATGAACCGAGGCTCTTGTTGATGCAAGGTTGCATATCCAATCCCAGGTTGGGGTTGTCATGTGAACCCAGCAAGTGTGGGTTCTGCGAGTGTTAACCAACCCTTCTATAACCCTAAAACAGACCGTGGGTTATGTAATGGTTGTTTAAGCCATGCTTGCCGGGTTTGCACGACACAACCCCTGAGCGGGGGTTGCATATTCAAATTGGTGGTCGCTCCCATCACAGCCTCACCATGGGTTAAATAACCCACAGGTGGGCTATCATGTTGTGCAAACAGCCCCAGTATCTCTCATGAGGAAAACTGTGCACATTTATATACGTGTGTGTGTGTGTTTAGGAAAATTCAAAACTGCTGCAGACATAGAATCATAGAATGGTAGGGTTGGAAGGGGCCTACAAGGCCGTCGAGTCCAACCCCCTGCTCAATGCAGGAATCCAAGTCAGAGCATCCCTGATAGATGGCTGTCCAGTCTCGTCTTGAAGGCCTCCAGTGTGAGAGAGCCCACCGCTTCCCTAGGTAATTGGTTCCATTGTCGTATTGCTCTAACAGTCAGGAAGTGTCTCCTGATGTTCAGCCGGAATCTGGCTTCCTGTAACTTGAGCCCATTATTCCGTGTCCTGCACTCTGGGATGATCGAGAAGAGATCCTGGCCTTCCCCTCTTAGACAACCTTTCAAGTACTTGAAGAGCACTATCGTATGTCCCCTCAGTCTTCTCTTCTCAAGGCTAAACATGCCCAGTTCTTTCAGTTTCTCTTCATAGGGCTTTGTTTCCAGTCCCCTGATCATCTTTGTTGCCCTCCTCTGAACCCTCTCCAGCTTGTCTGCATCCTTCTTAAAGTGTGGTGCCCAGAACTGGACACAGTACTCCAGATGAGGCCTAACCAGTGCTGAGTAGAGGGAAACTAGTACTTCCTGGATTTGGAAGCTATGCTTCTATTAATGCAGCCCAAAATAGCATTGGCCTTTTTTGCAGCCACATCACCTTGTTGGCTCATATTCAGCTTGTGATCTACAACAATTCCAAGATTCTTCTCGCTTGTAGTGTTGTTGAGCCACGTATCCCCCATCTTGTAACTGTGCATTTGGTTTCTTTTTCCTAAGTGCAGAACTTGGCATTTATCCCTATTAAACGTCATTCTGTTGTTTTCTGCCCAGCGCTCCAGTCTATCCAGATCACTGAATTTTGTTTCTGTCTTCCAAAGTATTAGCTATCCCGCCCAATTTTGTGTCATCTGCAAATTTGATCAGCATTCCCTGCACCTCCTCCTCCAAGTCATTAATACAAATGTTGAAGAGCACTGGACCCAGGACTGAGCCCTTCGGGACCCCGTTCGTTACCTCTCCCCAGTTTGAGAAGGTCCCATTGATAAGCACTCTTTGAGTCCGATTCTGTAGCCAACTGTGGATCCACTGGATCGTTGTTTCATCTAGCCCACTTTGAACTCGTTTGCTCATCAGGACATCATGGGGCACTTTTTATTTATTTATTTATTTATTGCATTTATACCCCGCCTTTTTCCCTCTTGCAAGGAACACAAGGCGGCTTACATTATCCTCCTCCTCTCCATTTTATCCTCACAACAACAACCCTGTGAGGTGGGTTGGGCTGAGAGTCTGTGACTGGCCCAAAGTCACCCAGTGAGCTTCCATGGCCGAGTGGGGGCTAGAACCTGGATCTCCCGGCTCCTAGTCCAACACTCTTGCCACTACACCACACTGGCAAATAGCGTTGCCCTTATTTTCGCCGTAGTCTACGTAATCTTTACGTAGACTACAGCGACCAAATAAGGAACGCGAATGGCGGCTCCCTATGGGGGCCGCCGTTAGCCGTACGCGCTTTTTTTTTTTTAAGTCACCCGTGATAGGCTACGTGACGATTTACGTAGCCTATCACGGCTTACTTTGCAAATCTAGCCGTGATAGGCTACGTTAATCGTCACGTAGCCTATCACGGGGGCGTTTTTTTTTTTTTTTACTTTTCTTGGAATGGCGGCGGTGGCAGCCGGTCAAAAGACCGGCTGCCGCCCCTGCCCCTGTCGAAGCCCTGCCGAACCGCCGCTGCGACCCGCCACCGGGAGCGACATTCGGGAAAGGTAAGTCCCATCCGGGGGGGGGGGGGGAATTTCTCCCCGAAACTACTTCGGGGGGCCAAATACGTTGGCACCCGGCCCCCCGAAGTTTCGGGGAGAAATTCTCCCCCATCCCTACACCTCCCTTTCTGTTCCTCCTGTTCTTTTTGAACAAGTTATATCCTTCAACTGCTGTATTCCAGTCATGAGAGTCATCCCACCAAGTCTCAGTTATACCTACCAAGTCATAGTTTCCCTCTTGTATTAAGAGTTCAAGTTCATTCTGTTTGTTTCCCATACTCTGGGCATTAGTATATAGACATCGAAGACCATGTGCTTCGTAGTCTGGCTTTCTTCCTACATGTGTCTGAAGACTATTATTGGGTGCTATTAGAGCTGTTCTCTCCATTGCAGTGCATGCGCCTACGTCCATTGTTACCCCCAACTTTACATCTCCCTTCCCCGTAGGATTCAGTTTAAAGCCCTCCTGATGAAGTTCTTCATGCTGTGGCCAAACACATTCTTCCCTTCCTTTGTGAGGTGCAGCCCGTCCCTTGCCAACAGCCCATCTTCCAGGAAGTATAGCCCATGGTCCCAGAATCCAAATCTCTCTTGTCGGCACCACCTTCATAGCCAGTCATTAGCCCGGAGTATTTTTCGTTCCCTTTCTGTCGCTCTTCCAACTACTGGAAGGATGGATGAGAAAACTATCTGGGCCCCAAAGTTCTTGAGTTTCTTTACCAAAGCTTCAAAGTCTGATGTGATTTCTTCGTAGCTCCGCTTGGCGGTATTATTTGTTCCCACATGGATGAGAAGAAAGGGATACCTGTCAGTGGGCTTTATGAGTGCAGGCAACCTTTCAGTCACATCTCTAATCCGTCCTCCCGGGAGACAACATACCTGGCAAGTCCACGGGTCTTCGCGACATACTTGGGTCTCGATCCCACACAGCAAGGAGTCTCCCACTGCTACCACTCTTCTTCTTGTTGTAGGCCTGTTTCATCGCCTCTGTTTGACTGACCTTCAGCCTCTTGCTCGCTCTCATGTAGGTTCCCCTGTGATTTTTCCTCTGCAGGCTGTCCTCCAGTCTCATCTGCAAGTACCTGGAATCGGTTCCACAGCTCCACTGCTTCCACTGGTGCAGAGTGGCATCTAGTTCTTCTTCTCCTAATTGTCACCCTTTTCCAAGGAGTATCCTCTACTCCATTTTTCTTCACCTCAGCATTTCCCACTGCCTCATCTTGCTGTTCCTCTTCAAGCTTCTGGTCTTCCCTTTGCTGCTGTAGTTCCCCCATTCTGTCCAAGAACTCTTCATGTTCTCTTATTCCCCGGAGGGTCGACAGTAGCCGCTCCAGTCCACTTACTTTTTCTTCCAGCAGCGTGATCAACTTGCACTTGTTGCAGGTGTAGGCCATGTTGTTCTTAGGCAAGAAAACAAACATGGCACAGGCCTTGCTGGTCACCACCACTAGTCTTGTCCTTCCATTGCCTCTTTTCCCTGTTTGTGTGTAGCTTTGTGATTGTTCTAGACTAGCCTGTGCCTGCTCCTCTACTCAGTAGAGGTTAAAAGCAGAGTCCCACTGGTGTGGAAGTGTGTGTTACAAGACAAATAAATGAAAAAAAAGTTCGTTAAAAAAAAGAAAACAATGTTAGGGGCCTCCCCCTTGACCTCCCCTGCCAAACTCCCCTGGCCACCCCCTGTGTGCTCGCTCCAGTCACTCGCTCTCTGGGAGCTTGCTTGCTTCTGTAGTCCCTGGACCAGCTGGAGCAGCTTGCTCTGCTCTGCTTTGCTCTGCTCGGCTCAGCTCAGCTGGGAGGCGGGAAACAGACTGAAGCTTCCCGCCCACTCAGCTGCTGGGAGTACTCAGGCCACCCACCCCCAATTCAGTTGGAGCTCTCAGAAGCACCTGGTGAGCTCACAGCCACTCAGAAGGATAAAGGGCAGCCCTCTGGGCTTCCTGCAGCCCACTTACCTCTTAGCCTCTGTCTCCTTTGTCTCCTGTATCTCTTCTGCCGCTGCAACTCCCCATCCAACTCCTGTTTGCTCCCCCTGCTCGCTCGCTCTGGTCGCTCGCTCTCTGGGAGCTTGCTTGCTTCTGTAGTCCCTGGACCAGCTGGAGCAGCTTGCTCTGCTCTGCTCTGCTCAGCTCAGCTCAGCTCATCTGGGAGGCGGGAAACAGACTGAAGCTTCCCGCCCACTCAGCTGCTGGGATTACTCAGGCCACCCACCCCCAATTCAGTTGGAGCTCTCAGAAGCACCTGGTGAGCTCACAGCCACTCAGAAGGATAAAGGGCAGCCCCCTGGGCTTCCTGCAGCCCACTTACCTCTTAGCCTCTGTCTCCTTTGTCTCCTTTGTCTCCTGTATCTCTTCTGCCACTGCAACTCCCCGGCCAACTCCTGTTTGCTCCCCCTGCTCGCTCGCTCTGGTCGCTCGCTCTCTGGGAGCTTGCTTGCTTCTCTAGTCCCTGGACCAGCTGGAGGAGCTTGCTCTGCTCTGCTCTGCTCTGCTCTGCTCAGCTGGGAGGCGGGAAACAACACATGGGGAGATGGTGTTCCTCATTATGTAACTATGCAGTGGGTGTCCAAGGCAGTAATACCAATTTGTACACACATCTATTACAGCAATTCTAGTTGTGGTTTTGGGAGCTGGTTTCAGCTTTTCCCAGGTACTGCTTGGAGCACTACAGAAACATGTACATTGACTTGACCAGAGAAAATGCTGGGACAGAACAAAAAAAAATGAATGCATGTACTACAGGCAGTGAGCGCTCTATGGTATTTTTTCCAATTGTTTGAAATGCTGTCATCTATACATAGCCTTACTATAGATCCCTGCTTGGTAATGGGGATGGGGCTGCAATACCAGGAAGCCTGTGAGGAAGGTGGCACAGTCATGAGTGTTTGCCAGACCCTTCTGCTTCTGCCATGGAAATATTGCCTATATTTTGTGGGTAAATTGCTGGCTGTTGGGTCCCTTCACACTGTACCTGTGATGGATCTGCACTTGAGGTATTGTAATCTAGGGCAGAGGTGGGAAGACTTCAGGCTTGCAGGATCTACTTTGTTTTTACTAGAACCCCAAGATCCACCAACCACAGCCTGCTGCAAAAGGCCTATACTTGGAATTAAAGAATTCTAAGCCCAGGAATTTGTTACCAGAACTGAATGGCACTCACAGCTTTTCCACACAAAAATACCTGTTTTCATTTCAGCACTCCTAGGAAGAAGGGTCATGTTGTTGCTCTTGCTAAAGAGTTGAGAGTTAGAAACTCTTGTTGATATACTGAGAATCAGTTGGAGAGCTACCAGCGGATCTAGATCTATCTTCTGCCTGTCCCTGATCTAGGGAAGCCTGAGAGTGAGGGTGACAGTAATTATTGCTGTTTCTCTGCAGGTGGATCTTGTGTGCCATGGAATGACTGAGGTGGTACCAGATAAGGATGGTTCAGACCCATATGAGGTACAGAGGAGACTCTTTTCTTTGCTTTCATGTTGGTTTTGATGTCTTCTATAACCCAAACCATAGCACATGGCAGACAAGCAAGTTTCCTGGGTTGGGGGTGTTTAAATGGGCTGTGGGGTCAGTTGGACAATAAGAGCACATGGCTTGTGTAAGTAGTTTGTGAGGCTGTCATCTGTGTGACGAAGTACAAAACCTCGCATTGCTGTGGCTGGGCAAAAGTGCAGTTCCTTTCCTTCCCTAACTGTAGTTGTCTTACCAACTCTCTATATTATGGTACATACGGCCGTGAAGCTTTTGCTTACCTGCTCATCGCTAACCTCTTGGGAATGCCTCTAAAGAGCCCTTGTCCTGCATTTCTCATCAGGCTCACTTTCTTCTCCATATCTACAGGAACCCAGGAGACGTGGTATCTTCCGGCTGGTGGACAGTGGCAACAACCTCACCACAGATCTGATAGTAAAAAGAATAATTAAAAACAGGTTGGTTCTCCTTGACTTTGGTTCACTTTGTATTTGGCACAATAGGACTCAGATTTTACTGTGCCATCACCTCCCTGTTCTCCTGCACTACACCTGTCGTATTACCAATTAAGTAGAGATTTACAGGAGGGAAAAGGAAGGATCTACAACTAAACAAACAACAACTACAATAACAACCCTGAAGATATGTCGGTAGTACCGCTTGAATGCTGATGCTAAAGTGGAAGGCAAAAGGAAGAGGGGCCGACCAAGGGCAAGGTGGATGGATGATATTCTGGAGGTGACGGATTCGACCTTGGGGGAGCTGGGGGTGGCAATGGCCGACAGGAAGCTCTGGCGTGGGCTGGTCCATGAAGTCACGAAGAGTCGGAAGCGACTGACCGAATAAACAACAACACCGCTTGAATAATCAAAAACAAAGATGGGCTTGGAGCAGATATTCTGTCCTCTGGACAGCTCTTCCTCCCTTAGTTTCAGGTCCGTGTAAATCTGCAGCCTACAATGCCCCATCTGCATGGCCCTCTGCCAATTCTGAGACTGCCGGCACATTCTACATTCTTTGAAAAGAACAGGTATCACAACCAGAATGAAGTGTACAAACATGAACAAGCCTGAGATATTTGCATAATTGACTTGGAGCACTGAATTAGTGCAGAAAGTGGAGAGAAATACAATTCTTCATTTTCTCTCTGTCTGTCAAACCTGGGGTGGAAAGAGTATGGCTACTAGTAAGGGTATAAATGTGTCTTCCACCTCATTTTTGTTGTTGTTGCTGGAAGGTGATATTTTAGGACTGTTTTTTTTGTAAGGGAGAGCTTTTGTACCACGCAATCCATTGTGGCACTAGTGGTTTTTACCCTGGCTGGGCCATTTGATGGGGAACAAACAAATCAAGTTCTTCGACTGTCAGGGCATGCTTTTTTCCACAAGAACTTGGTAGTATTCAAAGTTAAACTGTGTTCTTTCTTATCATGATTCCCTAACTCCAAACAAGCTTCCAGACACCTATGAGAATACATTGTTCCTGAAGCCATTGAATTATGTGTGAGCCCTCCTCATGGCTACCTCCAGTGGTTTGCTTGTGCAGAGGAATTGGTGTTGAAAGAGCCCCTAGAAAAAATTAGGGCCCAGCAGAGCTACAGAAGGGAGCTTTTTTTTTCTGTCCTAGCTACTCGAAGGCACCCATGGAATTAAATCTCGATGCTGTTACAGATCTCTCTTTGTCATTGCAGGCTGGAGTTTGAAGCCCGGAACCAGAAGAAAGAAGCAAAGGAGCTGGCCGTGCTGGAGGCCATGAAGAGAAAAGAAGAGGAAGCAGCACAGGAGAAAGCAGGCCTGAGCAGCCCGGAAGATAATGAGAGCTAGCATGGGGAAGAGTGCAGCAGAATCCTCACCTCCTGGGGCTGCAAGATTTTCCTGGAGGATAGGATACTGCTGCCAACCTCAGCAAGGCCTGTGGTCACAGTTTTCCTGGCTTCAAGTATACCAGCTGTGTATGGGGAAGTTCCAGGATGCTGCTATCTAGTTAGCCCAGGCCCACTCCCATGGGAAGATTTTAACATTGCCCTCCCAATAACTGATTTTAATTCCAGTGAATATTTGCAACACTGTGTGGTTTCACCTTCTGGTAATTTCTGACCTATTGGAACTAGGGAGTGGGGATAATCTCTGCTCAACTTCTTCTGAAATATATACATTTCAGAGCATCCCTCTGATTTCTGCCTGCCAGAGACAATTTTCTAATCTTTAAAGCTGTCCTTTCTGGCATGGTTCATTGTCCGCAGCATTCATAGGATCCCAGGGTACTCGGCCAATAGCGGTACTTTCTGGAAGTGGGCCAGATGCCCTTGGGGGCTTCCCCTTTGTCTCCGAGAAAGGCTGCAGGCTGACTTGCCACTCTATTTCCCAGCTGGGCGCAAAAGGAAAAAGAGAACCAGTCCATAGCTGCTTACACTGCCTTGCATCTGGTGCATTCAAGATCTTTCCAAGCTGTAACAGTGGATAGAGCTTAGTGAGTCCCAGGCTTCCCTGGTGGCAGTCAGTACCCTCACTCCCCTCTGCTCAGACATGCCTGTTTCAGCCCATGGTTAAACAAGAGATCAGTGGGGCTGCAATATTAAATGTTCCCACAGCACAAAAATATGATATAAATCTTTAGAAACCTCACCAAGGCGGGAGCTGCTTCCTAAAGCTCCTCAGCACATTGCTTCACAACTGGGGCTTCACCCTCCTCTACACTGGCCCTGTGGTTCTTGTATTGTATACATCCTGAGCTGAGCGCACTGTCCATTGTATTTAAGTGCTTTATACCGCTAAAGGTGGATGCTTTGAGGTGAGGCTGAGGTGCAGATCGCTTGTCTGAGGCTTCTTTCTCACTCACAGTGGGGAACACACAGGAGCCGTGCATGAGGGTGGGGCTCTTTCCTGCCTGAGCGAGCTCTTTTCTATCTCTCTTGTACATTTTCAGCAGTGGAAATTAATAAAATGTCAATAACTTGTGTTTGTGTCAGTGACTGAAGTTAAGCCTTGAAGAACTGAGAACAGACAGCTGAGGCTCTAGGTCTAACCAAGCAAGGAAGATGTGGTTTCTTTAGTAAGCAGAGTTGTGCTGGATTCTCTGATGCAAGATGGAGGTGAAATGTGTTGTAGTCATTCCTCTTCTGTTTGCCATGAGCTTGAGGCAAGCCTGTGTTCTAATCCCAGAGGGCTACATGGTGCCCCTTCCTGGCATTGGCAGTTGTAATTGTCAGCAGTGAAGGCATCTCTCATTGGACAGAAGCTTTAGACTTGAAGATGATGGGAGTCTTCCAGTGTTACCCTCATATTCCATTAATGAAGACACATGTAACCAACCAAAGTAGCTGGGATTCCTTCTACTGTGGGGTGGGTGGGTCAGAATCCCAACCCAGCCATGCAGTGGCGGAGGGCCAAACTAGAAGAGAGACACAAGCTGCTATCTGATGTTATTTCTTACTGAAATGTCGCTGCAGGGGCTGCAAATTCAATTGCAGCGGGAGAGGGGGTATTTAACCCTTTCCCTTTTAGCTCTGTTCAGATCCAGATTGCCTCTAATCCACTTTTCTTCCTTCAAGGAAACATATTTTATTTTCTTAATATTGCTTGTTTAAGTACCTAACACCATCCTACCATTTTAATTGGGAAGTGCCTGGGCTTAGCCTCATGGTTGTGATATAGGGTTGCCACTCCAACTTGTGGCTGCTATAAAACATATAACTGGAGAGGAGATAGTAACAAGGCCTACATGTTTGGAATGTGTCTTGTGTTAATTTTTCAGAAACCTTTGCGCTCTTAAAATGGGAATTCACAACTGAAGATGGGAGAAAGTGTAATGTGAAAGTAACATACACAATTAGTTCAGAAAGACCTATGAATTGCTGAGCTGCTATCACAATCTCTCAGTTCATGTTGTTTTCACCCTGGGTAAATTGCGTGCATGGTTTCATATTACACTTGCATGTTACCTTCAGCCAGATTGTATCTGTGTCCTTCAGTCTATGGGAAAGAACCTTAGCTGTTGCAAGGATATTCCTTGCTGGGTACAGGGAACTTCTCTTTTTGGTAGCAGTTAAGAATGTTGTTGCATTTACATTTAAAAAGTTACATGTGCACATCCCAGAATTATGCCTGTACTGAAAGTTGCATAGAAGCACAATGGTAATACACATTTCTGTCCTTTTATAGGATCAGCAAAACTTTGGTTTAAGGGACGAGTAGACGTGCTTACAAATTCACTCGTGACCCAAAAAGCTTGGGCTTGGATCCTGAATTGTCCTTCTGTGAACAGAAGGACAGTCTTGTTCACAGAAGAGACCCCAGTCCAATGAACAGGCGACGAGTCCAGTGGATCTGGTGGGGCAGAGGGCAGGATCACTGGAACTAAATCTAGCATCCTCCCCATCCCTTGCAAAGACCCTCGGCACACTTAAGCAATGCATTACAATTTACTAAATTGAAGAATAGTGTCTTACCTTGGTTCAGAAGGGTGGGGCGCTCTCCTGCCTGAGCGAGCTCTTTTCTATCTATCTCTGTCACTCTTGGTTCTGTTTGGTCCTATCTCTTTCACTCATAGCTTGCTGGCTAAAGTTAGTCTGGAGAAAAGGAGTTTGTTGATGGAATCAGGAACTGTGATGCTGTCCTGGAAAGATTTAACCTCTGGATACAATCAAGCAACAAGATCTTTTTTCTACTGTCCTCACACAGTCCAATTCAAAATAAAAACAATATGAATGGATATTGCAAGGCTGCAATTCTATGCGCATTCACATAAGAGTAAGCCCCATTGAACAAAGTGGAAATTACTTCTGATTGAAAGGCATAGAGTTGCAAAAAATCCTAGGAGGGAACCCCTAAAACAGCCCAACAAGGGCTGAGGATGCTCAATGGGCATGCAATATTATGCTGGCTGATTGTAGAAGGGGGGAAAGGAGGGAAAGCCAGGGCTTGGGGAAGGGAATGGGATGTTATTCTAGAAAAAGTCATGCCTGCCTTGTTGGACTTGGAACACTGAACAGAAGCACTCCACACTGCAGCAATTTGTTGCAGGGACTAACAAAAGGGATATAGTCTCCAGTAGAAACCAGTTTAACAAAGGCAAACTGAGGCAAATAGGCAAGTCATTTGATAGAAGTCATGATTGGGAGAGTTTGGGTTAACACAGCACACTAATGCCCTGATTTGAATCTAGGTCCAGACAAGACAGAGGTGTCCGTGGTTACTCAAAAGGCAGATCAGGGAATAGGAATTCAACCTGGGTTGGATGGGGTTACACTCTGCCTGAAGATTCAGGGTTTGGATATACTCCTGGATTCTGCTCTGAATCTGGATACCCAGGTTTCAGTGGTGGCCAGGAGTGCATTTGCACAATTGAGGCTAGTGTGGCAATTGTGCCTGTTCTTAGAGATATCTGACCTAGCCACAATCTCACATGCCCTAGTTACATCCTGTTTGAACTACTGTAGCACTCTCTTCATAAGGCTGCCTTTGACAACTCTTTGGGAACTTCAGCTGGTCCAGAATGCTGTGGCCAGACTGTTGACCTGGTTCATTTATAGGGAGCACCTGAGTCTCTTGTTACAACAGCTTCACTGGTTATCTGTCTGTTTCTGGGCACAATTCAGAGGTCCGGTTATGACCTATAAAGCCCAGTATAGCTTGGAACCAGGCCACCTGAAAGACCACCTCCCCTGTGAGGCTGCCCAGGTTCCACAATCTTCCAGGGAGGCCCTTCACTCGGTCCCACTGCCATCAGAGGCACATTTGGTGAGGATGCAAGGGATAACCATCCTGGTGGCTGCTCCCTTGCTCTGGAACTCCCTGCTGTGGGAGGCAAGTTGGCCCCTTCTCTGTTGTCCTTGTGCCAGCAAGCAAAGATGTTTTTATTCAGGTGGGCCTTTGGCAGGTCTGTTGCTTTTAATTTATTTGTTTCTATGAGTGTTGTAACTGAGTTTTTATTTTAACCTTGGCCTTGTTGCTCTCCACCTTGAGCATCATTTTTGTGTAGAAAAGCGGGGTATGAATCAAATAAATCAAATACATTTCAGTCAGGGGAGGCTGGTGTATCCAATTTCAGGGGGGGGGGTCCATTTTGGGTTTTAGCTGCAACCAGCCAGATGTCTAAAGGAGCTATCCAAGGTGCTGAACCCTATCCCCCAAAATGAGTCCAGAACTTTGGATATCTCCTTCAAACTTCTGGCTGGTTGTAACTAAAACCCAGAATATAATCTCTACCCCACCAAAATCTGATCCACCACCCTCCCCTGATTTCAGTGCCCCACAGCTGGTACCCACTTCACCCCAGGAGTGCATTGTGATGCTGTCCCCACAGAGTAACTCCAAGAAACGCCCCTTTTGTCCCACCTTGACCTGCTCCACCCAGCCAGACTTTGCACAGAATTTAACCCCAGGAGTGCAAAGCAGGGGGTTCTTGGGGTGTCTGACTACTACAGAGTAATACCAACCATGCACACACAGCAGCATGTCACATGCTAACATGTAGCAATATGCCACACGCAAAATAGACAGCACCACATAGCAGCATCTCACATGCAAATGCGCAGTGCCATATTGCAGGCAAACATACCAAGCCCGGTGTCAGCATCTGGTCGGATTATACCTCTCACATGGTAGCTTCACCTTGCCAAATATCCTACTATGAGACAAAATGTCTTGTTGTCATTATGATAAGTAGAATTTTAATTAATTCGCTCTGATAGTGAACTGGGGTGATCAAGTCCATATCGTTTTGGAGATGAAACGCGGCCACCCAAACTCAGGTACTGAATTCGACAAACATGCAGGACTCCTTAGGTACGCAGGACAATACACATTTATAAAATAAATGAAATTTAGAAAACAAACCCACAACAGCTGTGTGAGCATCCATGAACTATGGAACGTTGGGATCATAGAGAAAAGAACATTTACAGTCAGTCATTTCATTGTCTGGAGAGGGGATGTCGGCAGTCACACTGAACATCAAAGACAGGGTTTTCTATCTTGACTGCTGCTTGTTGTTTGGATGAGGCAGGAACATGGCACTACCTAATCACAGCTAAAATCTGGATTGCTCCATTGGCATCTAACATCCTGAATTTCTCCATTGTTTTCTATGGGCTGTTCAAACTTCTGCCCTAGAGAAGAAGGTTTCCTTAACAGATCAGTTGGGAGGTGGGTGGGAAGGAAACTGGAGGTTGGGTGGGCGGATTGCCTGGGTTGAAGCCCCAGCCACTGTAATAATGCTGTGATGTCTACAGAGAGTGGCTTGGCAAAGCAAGGCACCACCAAACATACCATATTTAATGGGGGTGAATTTCTCTGGGGACCATGTGACAGTTTCACACTGTTCCAAGGCTTTAATTTTAGGGTGGCCGCTTTGTTGTTGTTGTTCAGTCGTTCAGTCGTGTCCGACTCTTCGTGACCCCATGGACCATAGCACGCCAGGCCTTCCTGTCCTGTGCATTGCCAAAAAAGAAAAACAGAAAATGCATCACCAAAAAAGAGAACAGAGATTTGCATTTTCTAATGTATATGTATGAATGCAAATTTAGAAAGAATTGCCAATTAATTATTAAACAGAATTAACTAAGAATTAAACAGAAATACAATACATCTCACCAAAGAGGGTAAAGTGTGGATGGGCAACTTCAAGGGCTCTGCGCATCCTCCCTTCTTACAGTTCTTTATTTTGAACCAGACTTGGACTGGACAGCCCTTGAAACAGAGGACTGTCCTCTGGCTACACTATTTAGGGCACAGGCCTATGCATGGCTGGCTGGAGAATGCTGGGAGTTGTAGGACTTCTTTCTGTCTAAACATGCATAGGATTGCGTGTTTAATCTCCTCAGAAGTGGTGCTGAGCCTTTCAAGCTCTAACAGTCTACCTATACAAGAGGAATTGGCCTGGCCCAGCCCAGCCAGCCTTCTCCTTCTCTGGGCTGTTGTTCTTTACCCATTGGGTGTTGACTGAGTTCTTTGCTGGTTCCTACCCCTCACTTTAACCTAACAAAGTGGCACTTATGCCCTGAAACTTCAGTCCTTTCGAGCATCTCATGCTTGTTTTTAATCGTGGGCTCGTTACCATTTTTGAATTAATTTCCCTGAAACTTGAGGCTCCTTTGGGCCCTGCTGCTTCTGCAAAGTGAGAGATTTGGAAAGGATCTGTCATTAAATGAGAAACAGCTCAGCCCAAAGTGGCAAATCAGCCGCAGGCTGTGCATTTCCATAGGAAGATGCCGCCGCTGGCTTCCAACTGCTGGAAATTGTTATTAAAAATGTCAGACTTATTTAATTTCTGCCTTCCCTGCCGCTTCGCAGCCTGGATCTGGAACTTCAGCTCTACTCAGTCAGTAGCAATGAGCAGTGCCTGGCGGAGCTGAAGTTGCTCACAATACCTTATTGCTGTTTCTGATCAGAACCCCTTTTGCATTTTACATTTTTTCTGCTCTTGAATCGCCTGTGGGTCCCTTCCTTTCAGGGTTGGAGTTTGCTGATGGGTTGCTTCCCCCCGGGGAATGAGAGATAAAGGGGTAAGAATTATGGGGGAAGGTTCATAAATTTCAAATGGTGGCTGTTTACTGTTGCCTGTCTCAATAAAAGATTTTGGACCTGGCAGACACTGCTCATTTTTAGGAGCAGCCTTGTTCATTAAACCAACAATCCACCTCCTGGTGGTCCAACATCCTGTCCCTGTGGCCAGCTTTTAGAACCTCAAATGGCACCACTTAATACAGCGTTCTCCATTGCCACATTTCTAGTGGTCTAAACTGCAGGGGTACCATGACACTGGATACCTTGTGGATCCACTTGATAAAATGACCCACAATCTAACGCAGCCTTCTCCAACACATCTAAGGGGCACCATATTGGGGAAGTCTGACCTAACACATTAATTAAGCGCACCTAATTCTGTGATGGATTGTGCCCATACTGTTTGTAACAGGGATCATGACTCCTCTTGTGGAGTCCTCTGTTTCTCCTCAGACTTGGAGCCTGGGCTGACATACATACATGCAAAGGTCAGGAAGGAATAAGGCAGGGTTGGAGACCATGAGGTCCTCCAGATGTTGGTGGACTGCAACTCTCATCAAGCCTAGCCAGCCTAGCCAATGGTGAAGCTGATGAGAGTTGCAGTCCAACAACTTCTGGAAGGCTACACATTCCCCATCCTTGGTATAAGGGGAACCAAGTCCCAATCAGTCCTCAAACCAGGGGCATTTTGCTCCCACCAGCCTACCCATAGCTTAATGCCTGGGGAGGTAGGTACCAGCTGACAAGAACATCAGGAATAATTTACCCTGGTTTGAGAAATCCATGCCTCACTTGTCCTGCAGTGCTGAAGTCTCCCAGCTCTCAGGCCACCCATCAATTATATGCCACCTGGTAGCCAAAAAGCAGCAGTAAAGTTGATGTCAGCATTGATTCTGAGTGTATGGAGATAGTTAGCAGTTCAGATTCAGAAGGGGAATAGCAAGAACTGGGGGAGGCATCTTCCCCAGCCAGTTCAGATATGGTTAGGCGTGCTTCTCAGAACGCTAGCACCCAGATGGCTGGGCCTGAAGACTCCATGAGAATCTGGGAGGAGGAGGAGGAGGAGGAGGAGGAGGAGGAGGAGAGAAGACTGAGGGGAGATAGGATAGCGCTCTTCAAGTACTTGAAAGGTTGTCACAGAGAGGAAGGCCAGGATCTCTTCTCGATCATCCCAGAATGCAGGACTCGGAATAATGGGCTCGAGTTACAGGAAGCCAGATTCCTGCTGGGCTCTCCCACACTGGTGGCATTGAAGATGAGGCTGGACAGCCATTGTCAGGAATGCTTTGCTTGGATTCCTGCATTGAGCAGGGGGTTGGACTCGACGGCCTTGTAGGCCCCTTCCAACCCTACTATTCTATGAGGAGGATAGCACGGAGCGTGACCTGAGGGATGCTAGACTGCAGTGCAGAGCAGAGTGGGAAAAGTTAGAGGTAGAGCTCAGACGGTCAACCTGGTTGGCGATGCATGAGGGTCGACATAGGGGAGCCTCAGTGGATGGGAGGGGTTTCCCTCCCTAAGTTATTCTAGCCAGCAAGTCCCTGTTCAAACTGCCAGGAACATCATAGTTCCCATTTGGATTCCTTGCTGTTATTCCTTTGTAGCCTGAGAGTCTTCGGGGATTTGCATCTGTAATGAACCTGTTGATAATGAATTAAAGATGTGAGACTGAAACCTCTCTTCTTGTGTGTGTGCGTGAGGAAGGTGGGGGCCAAGGGAACGTGACAGTTAAGCTCAGAATAGGTGTGGAGCATCTGCATCTTAGAATAATCAAGGATGCTTTTAGGTTCTTAAACAAATAATATTAAGAAAATAAAGCTACAGATAATTAGGCACAAAAACCTAAAGAGTGGAAGTTATGTCAGGTGCGAAGCTAAGGTGCAGAACTTGGCCACTGTTTTAAAAGACATTTTAATGAAGGTCACAGTCAGTCCAGAAATCACAGGTAATATTGCCATTAACCTAATTTCTTAAAGCATCTCTACACCAGCCTAAACTCCCTCATTTAAAACGGGGCTTTCTGCTTCCCTTTTAAATGAAGGATCAGGACGGACTCCCTCTACACACGCTTCCTCCCCACCCTCTTCCCCCTCCTTCCCCCCTTTATCTGAGTCTTCCATATGTTTCATTATACAGCTGCTAGATGGCACTGTGGTCTAGTTCCTCTTATTGTGTCTTTTCCTCTTTTCAGGAGGGAACTCAAGCGCTGTAATCGGTCATTATCTCCGATCTTTTAAAAAATGGAATAAAAGTCATTTAGTGTGGGAGACACCCTAGAGGTTGACAACGTCATCTAAAGGACCCACAAACTTCCATGAGTAACCAATCTCAATAGCAGGAGAAAAGCTCCATGTGAAGAAGCCCTTAGAATGGCAAGCATGGGGAAAAATGTAATGGGGGAAATAGATGTTATTAAAATCAATGCATTGTCTAGGCAATTGAACATTAAGATCTCCCTCTCAATGTTCCTTCCTCTAATTGTAGGAAAATAAATCAGCTATTTAAGAATTATTTGCGGGGCTGGAGACAAGAAGCCCGCTGTTGTATATAACAACTTAGAACAGTTGAGGAACAGGAGGTTCCAATTTTTCATACGGCCTATCTTACAACAGAAACTCTGTTACGATGGCCATCGTAACAAGGATGTCAACAAGGATTACAAGGATTACAAGGACAGTCCTCTGCATGAAGATCTGTCAGAGGACAGTCCTCTATTGGAAGGGCTGTCCAGCCCAAGACTGGTTTAAATTCAATCAACCCTGTCACCATCTTCCCCACTATGGTGAGATATATACATCATTATTTCTATTTGAATTACAGTAATTCTGTCTAAATTTGTGACCGTTCATATAAAATAGCAAATGCAAATTTAATCAGGTCTTCTGTGTCCTCTTTTGGGGTGATGCATTTTTTTCTTTCTTGGCAACCTGTAAGTAGCCGCTCTGACCTCTGCATTGCTCTTTTAATGCAGGTAAGAATATGCCTTAGGTGGGTGCAACATATTTGGAAGTGCTGTTGGGAGCAGAACAGGAAAATAAAACTGCTCCTTTAACCCACATAAGCACAGCCACAAGCAGGATTAAGTCTTAACTAAAAAGCTCTTCCACCATTTCTCAAAGGTACACAGCCCATATGTTCCTGTCCAAAATCTTAAATCTGCTTCAGAATTCCTCTTCCAGGTGCCCCTCCATACAGGGCACGGCCGAGTGGCCTCTGGGAAGTAGGTTAGAAGGTGACCTTGACAAAATGACAGCTCCTCCCTTCTGAAAGTGGAAATCAAATTAAGAGATTGAAAACTTGGGCAGGATTGTAAGGAACAGGGAGAAATATGAAGCCTAGGAGCCATGCCCAGGGATATCGGGGAAATCCACAATGGATTCAAATGGATTCAGGTTTCTATGAAAATCCACAACAGAATCAAATGGGTTTGGATTCTGCAGCAGGCCAATTTTTCCTGAGTTGCACAGATTCTGTGGATTTATGGACCTTTAAAAAAAAAACTTTCCAGAATTTTCTGCAAACTTCGTTGCAGAAAAATATGTAAAATGAAAAAACTCCAGCCAAAAATGTGCATTTCCCCCATAGAATAAAGCATGAAAATGTGCATTCTGGAGGGATTTGTGCATTTGCACAAGTGCACATTTGTGCAGATGTGAATTTGCACAAATTTGGGAAATAGGAAAAGAATCCGATTCCATCAACGAACAGACGGTAGAACAAAAGGCACCTGACAATCTGTGAAACACAGACAGAATGGATTTTACAAAATCTGTACATCCTTTGCCATGCCCTGTGTTGCCTACTCCTATGTGGTAACACGGATACAGAACCTCAAGTCTGGGCAACAAATCTGACCCCCCAGCATTCCCTTCCCTTGACTCTACCCCTCCATGGTTTAGGAAACAAACCATGGGTTAAAGCTCTGAGTTGTTTCTCCCACAATAACCCAGAATGCCAGGTTCAGCATGGGGGGGCGGTAATTCTTGGGTTGTTTGCAAAGTGGAAGCAGTGGGCAGATGGGAGGCAGTGCATTCACTCGTGTGTGGCCCCAAATAACCAAGGGTGGGCCATTATATGCAAGAAGGCCACTGAATGGACGTTTCCCTCACTTAAAAATGACTTACAATGCTGGGATCATTGAGCCAATTATTTTGCCAATATGGAGAACGTGGTCCGTATGCTTTGTTGTAGGTTCTACTAACACTCCAGAAAAGCCTTTAGAAAAAGCCCTCTTCAGCTGTGATTGAAAGTGGATAAACTCACCATGTGAGCAGGAATGGGGCCACCCTGACGAGCCGCCCCGCAGACGTGATGTCACACCGTAGCTCAGCATAGGTGTCCATGCTCACAGCATGAATGGCTATGGGCAGAGGTATGTGTGACATCTGGCGGGGGGCTATTCGGCACCGCCCCATACCTGCCAACATGGTACAGGGATGCAACACCAGCATTTTTTCATTAGCAGGGACACTGACGTCGTCTGCCAACCCACTCAGACTTCCCAGGTCCCCCTGAGCTTAGCTGCAATCTTCTCAGTAGCTTGGGTGGAGAGGGAACGCACTTTCTCAGCAACAATATCTTGTTCCCTGTTGTAATGCAAAGTGTTCTGGAGTGGCTTGGGGCTCCTTCACACAGAGCTTTTATCCTGCTTTTGACATCGCTCAGTCTCGGAAGTTTGTGGGCTCTTAGGCTTTCTTCACACTGAGCTTATATCCTGCGATTGAGATTGCTCCCTCACAGGCTCTTTCCATGACACCATGATCATTCAAGCTGTCTCCTGCACTAAATGCCCTTTGTTCCATTTTGAAATAGATGGCAGATAAGGAGCTATCAAATTACCGCCTTGTGTTCCGCTTCGGTTTCCTCCTTGAAAAGAGTAAAAGCAGCAAGAAGAGGAGCGAGATCAATGAAAGATAAAGGAAGGCTCAGATGCGGGGAGAAGGAAGGGAGGGGAAGGAAGCACATGTAAAGGGAGTTCTGATCCTGCATTTAAAATGGAAGCAGAACATCCCATTTTAAATGCAGGATTTTAGGCTGGTGTAGAGATGCTCTTGGTCTCGAATGGGCAATTAAGACACACTAGCTTTACAAAAGCCCTGCTCCTGGTGGAGATGAGAACAGCTAGAACTGGTTTATTGATATGTATGTATCCACGCGGCAGCCTGCATTTTGGGGCTCTCCCTGGAGGTGTGGTTATGTGAACTGTTAATATGAGCTTCTGCTCTTCAAAATTTCCTACTACACCACTGCTCTCCATCCCACCATAGGAATGCCCATTCCCCCCCCGTATATTTATCTCCTGCTTTTCAGCCTATTTATTGATTTGATTTCTTATCCTGCCTTTCTACCAAGAAAATGGCAGTAGGAAAAATGTTTTTTTTAATTACTTCCACTTTTCAAAAATAACAACTTTTCAGGGGCCCGAAGGGCGAATGTTGTTCAGTCGTGTCCGACTCTTCGTGACCCCATGGGCCACAGCACGCCAGGCCTTCCTGTCCTGCGCTCTCTCCCGGAGCGTGCTGAAGTCCATATTCATTGCATCGGTGATGCTATCTAGCCATCTCATCCTCTGCCGTTCCCTTCTCCTTTTGCCTTCAGTCTTTCCCAGCATCAGGGTCTTTTCCAGAGAGTTTTCTCTTCGCATTAGGTGGCCAAAATATTGGAGCTTCAGCTTCAGTATCTGTCCTTCCAATGAGCACTCAGGGTTGATTTCCTTTAGGATGGACTGATTTGACCTCCTTGCAGTCCAGGGGACTTGTAAGAGTCTTCTCCAGCACCACAGTTCGAAGGCATCAATTCTTCGGCACTCAGCCTTCCTTATAGTCCAGCTCTCACAGCCATACGTTACTACTGGGAAAACCATAGCTTTGATTAGACGGACCTTCGTCGGCAAGGTGATGTCTCTGCTTCTTACTGTGCTGTCTAGGTTTGCCATAGCTTTCCTCCCAAGGAGCAAGCGTCTTTTAATTTCATGGTTACAGTCACCATCTGCGGTGATCTTGGAGCCCAAGAAAGTAAAATCTGTCACTGCTTCCATTTCTTCCCCTTCTATATGCCAGGAAGTGATGGGGCCAGATGCCATGATCTTAGTTTTTTTAATGTTGAGTTTCAAACCAGCTTTTGCACTCTCCTCTTTCACCCTCAACAAGAGGCTCTTTAGATCCTCTTCACTTTCTGCCATTAGGGTGGTATCATCTGCATATCGGAGGTTGTTGATAATTCTCCCAGCAATCTTAATTCCGACCTGTGATTCATCCAACCCGGCGTTTCTCATGATGTACTCTGCATATAAGTCAAATAAGCAGGGTGACAATATGCAGCCTTGTCGTACCCCTTTCCCAATTTTGAACCACTCGGTTGTTCCATGTCTGGTTCTTACTGTTGCTTCTTGACCCTCGTACAGGTTTCCCAGGAGACAGGTAAGGTGGTCTGGTATTCCCATCACTTTAAGAATTTGCCAGAGTTTGTTGTGATCCACACAATCAAAGGCTTTAGCATAGTCAATGAAGCAGGAATAGACGTTTTTCTGGAATTCTCTTGCTTTCTCCATGATCCAGCAAATGTTGGCGATTTGATCTCTAGTTCCTCTGCCTCTTTGAAACCCCGCTTGTACTTCCGGTAGTTCTTGGTTCGCATACTGCTGAAGCCTAGCTTGTAGGATTTTGAGCATCACCTTGCTGGCATGTGAAATGAGCGCAATTGTGCGGTAGTTTGAACACTCTTTGGCATTGCCCTTCTTTGGAACTGGAATGTAAACTGACCTTTTCCAGTCTTGCGGCCATTGTTGAGTGTTCCAAATTTGTTGGCATATTGAATGCAGCACTTTAACAGCATCATCTTTTAGGATTTTAAATAGCTCAGCTGGAATACTGTCATCTCCGCTAGCTTTATTGTTAGTAATGCTTCCTAAGGCCCACTTGACTTCACTCTCTAGGATGTCTGGCTCAAGTTCAGTGAGCGCACTATCATGGCTATCAGGGACATTCAGATCTTTCCTGTATAGTTCTTCTGTGTATTCTTTCCACCTCTTCTTAATCTCATCTGCTTCTGTTAGGTCCCTGCCTTCTTTGTCCTTTATCATGCCCGTCTTTGAACAAAATGTTCCCTTGAGATCTCCAATTTTCTTGAAGAGATCTCTCGTCTTCCCCATTCTGTTGTTTTCCTCGATTTCTTTGCATTGTTCATTTAAGAAGGCCTTCTTGTCTCTCCTTGCTATTCTCTGGAACTCTGCATTCAGTTGGATATATCTTCCCCTTTCTCCCTTGCTTTTCGCTTCTCTTCTTTCCTCAGCTACTTGTAAAGCCTCATCAGACAGCCACTTTGCTTTCTTGCACTTCTTTTTCTTTGGGATGGATTGAGTTGCTGCCTCCTGAACAATGTTACGGACCTCCGTCCATAGTTCCTCAGGCACTCTGTCTATCAGGTCTAATCCCTGAAATCTATTCCTCACCTCCACTGTATATTCATAAGGGATATGATTGAGGTCATACCTGAATGGTTTAGTGGTTTTCCCTACGTTCTTCAATTTCAGCCGAAATTTTGCAACAAGAAGCTCATGATCTGAGCCACAGTCAGCTCCAGGTCTTGTTTTTACTGACTGTATAGAGCTTCTCCATCTTTGGCTGCAAAGGACATAATCAATCTGATTTCGATATTGACCATCTGGTGATGTCCATGTGTAGAGTTGTCTTTTGTGCTGTTGGAAAAGAGTGTTTGCTATGATCAGCGTGTTCTCTTGGCAAAACTCTCTTAGCCTTTGTCCTGCTTCATTTTGTACACCAAGGCCATGCTTGCCTGTTATCCCGGTGATTGCTTGACTTCCTACTTTAGCATTCCAATTCCCTATGATGAAAAGGACATCTTTTTTTGGTGTTAGTTCTAGAAGGTGTTGTAGGTCTTCATAGAACCGATCAACCTCAGCTTCTTTGGCATCAGTGGTTGGGGCATAGACTTGAATTACTGTGATGTTGAATGGTTTGCCTTGGATTTGTACTGTGATCATTCTATCGTTTTTAAGATTGTACCCCAGTACTGCTTTTCCCACCCTTTTCTTGACTATGAGTGCTACTCCATTTCTTCTAAGGGATTCTTGCCCACAGTAGTAGATATGATGGTCACTTGAATTAAATTCGCCCATGCTTGTCCATTTTAGTTCGCTGATTCCCAAGATGTCGATGTTCAGTCTTGCCATCTCATGTTTGACCACCTCCAGCTTACCTTGATTCATTGATCTGACATTCCACGTTCCTAAACAATATTGTTCTTTACAGCATCGGATTTTCTTTTCACCACCAGACACATCCACAGCTGAGTGTCCTTTCGGGTTTGGCCTAGCCGCTTCACTCTTTCTGGCGCTACTTGGAAATACCCTCTGCTCTTCCCCAGTAGTATATTGGACACCTTCCGACCTGAGGGGCTCATCTTCTGGCGTCATCTCTTTTAGCCTTGTGATACGTTCCATGGGGTTTTCTTGGCAAGAATACTGGAGTGGGTTGCCATTTCCTTCTCAAGTGGACCACATTTTGTCAGAACTCTCCACCATGACCTGTCCGTCTTGGGTGGCCCTGCACGGCATAGCCTATGGCTTCACCGAGTTACACAAGCCCCTTCGCCACAACAAGGCAGTGATCCATGAAGGGGGAAGGGGGAATGAGGGATCAGCAAAAACTGATCCCCACCCCACAGTCAGGCATTACCAGATCTCTGCCAACTGAAGGTCAGGATCCAATCCAATATCAGTTCTACTTGTGGACTTAAAGTTGGAGAAGATTTGCTGAATGTTTATATTCTCAAGTAACAGTTAATATGATTAAAAGAAAAGATCTGCGTCAGGAAGAGGGAAAGCTATATAAAATGGGGCAGGGGAGAGAACCATAAACTCTTTGGAGAAAAGTTTACTTGGGCGCTTCCCTTAGCTGTGGGGTTGCTGATGTCAGTGGAAGCTGGTGGCTCCAATGTCAGTGGGGTGGTGAATCCGCTCTGGGTTGGATAGTTCCTTTAGAGTTCCAGCTGGTTATGACAGCAACCTGGAGTGGATTCATCATGCTACTGATATTAGAACCACCAGCCCCCACTGGCTGATGTCTTCTAAATACACATGTAACAGCAGAGCTGAACAAACTACAGGCTTGTTGGATCTACTTTGGGGTTGTTGTTGTTGTTTTTTTACTAGAACCCCAAGATCCCCCAACTAGAACCAGGTGCCAAAGACAGACACTCAGAATAAAAGAAGTCTCTGAGCATGTTCTGAGCTGAGCAATTTGCTTCCAGTACTAGAACTGAACTGAGCCCACACAAAAGTCCATTCCTGCTTACTCCAAACATTTTTTATTTCAGCACACGAATTTAGGTGGGGGAAGTCATTTTCTTGTTAAATAATTGAGTATCAAAAACCCTTGCTGTTCTGCTGCAAACCGGAGTACTGGCTTAGCGTAGTTTCTAGTTCAGCCTTCGCCAACTTGGTGTCTTTCAGATGTTTTGGACTGCAATGCCCATCAGCCCCAGCCAGCATGGCCACTGGTCAGGGATGGTAGAGGTTGTGGTCCAAAACATCTGGAGAGCACCCTGTTGGGGAAGGCTGCTCTGAACAATAGGTTGGGACTAACAATATCTGGGACCTTCTGTCCTGCTCCTTTTACTATTTGTGTTTATTTAATGAAGCTGGGGCCGGCATGACCTAGGTGCAGCAGTGTTAGGTGCAGCTAGAGTCCCAGACCTGTGTCAGCACCTTCTGCGCCAGGTGGAGCAGAGAGAGGCCAGAGACAAAGGCTATTACTTGCCAAGCTGTCCTGTCGGGCGTCGCCTCCGCCACAAGCACACAAGGGAGGGTTGCTTGCTTGCCTCTTCCCTGACATACTGATTGCTTTTGATAGGATGGAAGCGGAAACGACCTTCCCTCTCCCAAATTACCCCATCCATTTTGGAAAAAAATGTGGTTAGGCATCCTTCTCCTGCTCTAAACGAGTGTAGCCTCCCCCAACTTGGGGCCCTCCAGATGTGCTGGGTACATTTCCCATCATTCCTAGCCAGCAGTGGCCATGCTGGCTGCTGGGAATGATGGGAGTTCCAGTCCAACACATCTGGAGGGCACCAGGTTGGGGAAGTCTGAAGCAGTGGCTGCTGCTTCTGTTTCTTTGAATGCCCCCACATCACCCAGTACTGGGAATGAACTCAATTTGAGCAGGGGGTGTTCCAGTCCATGCTCCAATCATGTGCCTCCCCTGCAGTACCCCGTGATGTGGGAAGAATTAACGTGAAGCATGTTGCTCCCTTCCTCAGGATCAAAGGGTCTGCAAGGTCATTTGGCCCGTGCTGCTTGTTGCTTTCTACTGACTTCTCATTTGGGTTATCAGATAAAAAAAGCAAGAGTCTGGACCAGTCACTTCCCTCGCCCAAGTGTTCACTGAGGAGCAATGGGGAAGGCAGTGCAGATCAGATGCAATTATAATTCTTAATGAACGGGATGATGATTGATTTGGAGAACTGGTACAAGAGCACCCAGGGGTGTGCCTGCTGCCCCACCAAGTGGCAGTTCAGAGCTGTTGGATGATTTCTGCAGCCAGGAACAAGGACCGGGGGGGGGGGGGCGTCTTCACAGTTATGAGGGACGTGTGTGAGGAATGCAGGGCTGCCTACTGCTGCTGGCGGTCACCTTCCTTTTACGAAGAGGGACTAGAGCAGAGGTGGGGAACAAGTGGCTCTCCAGATGTCATTGAACTACAACTCCCATCATCCCATGCTGGCTGGGGCTGATGGGGATTGCAGACCAACAACATCTCTAGAGAGCCACTGGTTCCCCCGGCCAAGGTTAAAGAAAAAGAGCCAACAAAAAGACGTTCCCTTTGTCACACTGGAGGGGGGGCACTCGATGTGTCATAGTGTGCTTTTCTGCCTTAAGCCTCCTTTCCTCCTCCCTGCCCCTGGACTCTGTGAGACATTCTGTATCACTCTTAGAAAGCTGCCTTGGACTGAGCCAGACCCTTGGTCTATCTGGCCCAATATTGCTGACCCTGACTGGCAGCGATGGCTCTCCAGGGATTCAGACAAGAGTCTTTCCCGGCCCTACCTGGACATGAACCTTGGAACGCTGATGGGCAACGCAGGTGCTCCTTACTGCTCCACAGCCTGAACGCCGATGGAATTCTCTAAGTACATCTTATCTTCATTGCTGCTCTATAGTATGGGTGGAAATGTCTGCTCCCTCCCATTGCCCCTCCCGCGCGCCTGGGGCTGCTACTGGGGTGTGCAGGTGGCTCGGGGTTGGGGGGCGATTAATATGGAAATGGGCGCATGCCTAGAGCTAGCGTGTTATTGCTACCGCAGGGTGTGTGCTGTGTCTGACAGCCCCCGCACAGCATGGGGATCCGAATGTCAATAAACGTCAGTGGTAACTGGTAATTGGTGGGGTGACAGTGTAGCCTAAAGAATGTGACTGGCGCCAACCTTGGAATCAGTTTGGCACCAGCTCAAAACTTCTACATTTGCCAGGTATTTTCAGTTGTTCAGTCTGCGGTACTGAACTTGCACTGCCTCTTAATGCTATTTTATGATTGTATTCATTGTCTTTATTGCATTTTGTGGTTGTACGGCCATTTTTTGATATATTTATCATTCTCCACCCTGAACGTTTTTGATCAAGGGCGGTTTATAAATAACCAAAGAAAGAAAGAAGGACAAAAAAGAAAGAGGATAAAAGGGGAGCCAACATAGGTATAGGAGGGCAACTGACTGTCCTGTCTAAGAAATGGCTGTGCTTAGAATTTTGCCAAGATTTGTCCTCAGGGGGCAAAGAGATTCTGGGCAGGGGGAGATTAACAGCAAAGTTCAAAAGGCCCATTCTTGGATCTATTCAAGATTAAATAGCAAAAAAAGAAGCTTTTTTTTTTTAAACAAAGCATGTTTTAAGAGCATTTCTTGTAGTTACCTTTGAATAGCTCATAATAATTTCAGAATGTTAATAATACTTGTTTTTTTAAATGAGGGGATTTGTGCCTTTGGCATGTATATCGAAAACATGATTATATATGTATACGTATAACTTATGCTCTGTATCAGGACTGGGGAGAAAATAGATCTCCAGATGTTTTGGACTTAACTTCCAGCATTCCTGATCATTGCCCATGCTGACAGGGGCTTCTAGGAGTGGAAGTCTCTGGAGATCTACCTCCTGCTCACTCCTGCTCTATATTGTTATGCCCCTGCACCCCAATTCCCTGAGTGCTGAGAACTCCAGGGATGCAAGTGTTAGCCAGGGTTTTGTTTTCTTGAAATGAGGTTACTGAAAGCTAATGGCATTTTGTGATACATGGTTTATTTACATTTATATACAGATATTGAGCATAAGCCCCTTCATGGATCACTGCCTTGTTGTGGCGAAGGGGCTTGTGTAACTCGGTGAAGCCATAAGCCATGCCATGCAGGGCCACCCAAGACGGACAGGTCATGGTGGAGAGTTCTGAAAAAATGTGGTCCACTGGAGAAGGAAATGGCAACCCACTCCAGTATTCTTGCCCAGAAAACCTCACAGAACTTATCACAAGGCTAAAAGATATGATGCTAGAAGATGAGCCCCTCAGGGCGGAAGGTGTCCAATATACTACTGGGGAAGAGCAGAGGGAATTTCCAACTAGCGCCAGAAAGAGTGAAGCGGCTAGGCCAAAGCCGAAAGGACACTCAGCTGTGGATGTGCCTGGTGGTGAAAAGAAAGTCCAATGCTGTAAAGAACAATATTGTTTAGGAACCTGGAGTGTAAGATCAATGAATCAAGGTAAGCTGGAGGTGGTCAAACATGAGATGGCAAGATTGAACATCGAAGTCTTGGGAATCAGCGAACTAAAATGGACAAGCATGGGCGAATTTAATTCAAGTGACCATTATATCTACTACTATGGGCAAGAATCCCTTAGAAGAAATAGAGTAGCGCTCATAGTCAATAAAAGGGTGGGAAAAGCAGTACTGGGGTACAATCTCAAAAATGATAGAATGATCTCAGTACGAATCCAAGGCAAACCATTCAACATCACACTAATTCAAGTCTATGCCCCAACCACTGCGGCCAAAGAAGCTGAGGTTGATCAGTTCTATGAAGACCTACAACACCTTCTAGAACTAACACCAAAAAAAGATGTCCTTTTCATCATAGGGAATTGGAATGCTAAAGTAGGAAGTCAAAACATAACTGGGATAACAGGCAAGCATAGCCTTGGTGTACAAAATGAAGCAGGACAAAGACTAATAGAGTTTTGCCAAGAGAACATGCTGATCATAGCAAACACTCTTTTCCAACAGCACAAGAGGCGACTCTACACATGGACATCACCAGATGGTCAATATCAAAATCAGATTGATTATGTCCTTTGCAGCCAAAGATGGAGAAGCTCTATACAGTCAGTAAAAACAAGACCTGGAGCTGACTGTGGCTCAGATCATGAGCTTCTTGTTGCAAAAGTTCAGCTGAAACTGAACAACGTAGGGAAAACCACTAAACCGTTCAGGTACGACCTAAATCGTATCCCTTATGAATATACAGTGGAGGTGAGGAATAGATTTAAGGGATTATACCTGATAGACAGAGTGCCTGAGGAACTATGGACGGAGGTCCGTAACATTGTTCAGGAAGCAGCAACTCAATCCATCTCAAAGAAAAAGAAATGCAAGAAAGCAAAGTGGCTGTCTGATGAGGCTTTAGAAGTAGCTGAGGAAAGAAGGTAAGTGAAAAGCAAAGGAGAAAGGGGAAGACATATCCAACTAAATGCAGAGTTCCAGAGAATAGCAAGGAGAGACAAGAAGGCCTTCTTAAATGAACAATGCAAAGAAAACGAGGAAAACAATAGAATGGGAAAGACGAGAGATCTCTTCAAGAAAATTGGAGATCTCAAGGGAACATTTTGTTCAAAGACGGGCATGATAAAGGACAAAGAAGGCAGGGACCTAACAGAAGCAGATGAGATTAAGAAGAGGTGGAAAGAATACACAGAAGAACTATACAGGAAAGATCTGAATGTCCCTGATAGCCATGATAGTGCGCTCACTGAACTTGAGCCAGACATCCTAGAGAGTGAAGTCAAGTGGGCCTTAGGAAGCATTACTAACAATAAAGCTAGCGGAGATGACAGTCTTCCAGCTGAGCTATTTAAAATCCTAAAAGATGCTGCTGATAAAGTGCTGCACTCAATATGCCAACACATCTGGAACACTCAACAGCGGCCACAAGACTGGAAAAGGTCAGTTTACATTCCAATTCCAAAGAAGAGCAATGCCAAAGAGTGTTCAAACTACCTTACAGTTGCATCCATTTCACATGCCAGCAAAGTTATGCTCAAAATCCTACAAACTAGGCTTCAGCAGTATGCGAACTGAGAACTACCGAAAGTACAAGCGGGGTTTTGAAGAGGCAGTGGAACTAGAGATCAAATCGCCAACATTTGCTGGATCATGGAGAAAGCAAGAGAATTCCAGAAAAACATCTATTCCTGCTTCATTGACTATGCTAAAGCCTTTGATTGTGTGGATCACAACAAACTGTGGCAAATTCTTAAAGAGATGAGAGTACCAGACCACCTTACCTGTCTCCTGAGAAACCTGTATGAGGGACAAGAAGCAACAGTAAGAACCGGACATGGAACAACCGATTGGTTCAAAATTGGGAAAGGAGTACGACAAGGCTGCATACTGTCGCCCTGCTTATTTAACTTATATGCAGAGTACATCGTGAGAAACGCCGGGTTGGATGAATCACAGGTTGGAATTAAGATTGCCGGGAGAATTATCAACAACCTCAGATACGCAGACAATACCACCATAATGGCAGAAAGTGAAGAGGATCTAAAGAGCCTCTTGTTGTGGGTGAAAGAGGAGAGTGCAAAAGCTGGTTTGAAACTCAACATTAAAAAAACTAAGATCACGGCATCTGGCCCCATCACTTCCTGGCATATAGAAGGGGAAGAAATGGAAGCAGTGACAGATTTTATTTTCTTAGGCTCCAAGATCACTGCAGACGTTGACTGTAGCCATGAAATTAAAAGGCACTTGCTCCTTGGGAGGAAAGCTATGGCAAGCCTAGACAGCATAGTAAGAAGCAGAGACATCACCTTGCTGACAAAGGTCCGTCTAATCAAAGCTATGGTTTTCCCAGCAGTAATGTATGGCTGTGAGAGCTGGACTATAAGGAAGGCTGAGTGCTGAAGAACCAATGCTTTCGAACTGTGGTGCTGGAGAAGACTCTTACGAGTGCCCTGGACTGCAAGGAGGTCAAATCAGTCAGTCCTAAAGGAAATCAACCCTGACCGCTCATTGGAAGGACAGATACTGAAGCTGAAGCTCAGATATTTTGGCCACCTAATGCAAAGAGAAAACTCCCTGGAAAGGACCCTGATGCTGGCAAAGATTGAAGGCAAAAGGAGAGGGAGACGGCAGAGGATGAGATGGCTAGATAGCATCACCGATGCAATGAATATGAACTTGAGCACACTCCGGGAGAGAGCGGAGGACAGGAAGGCCTGGCGTGCTATGGTCCATGGCATCACGAAGAGTTGGACACAACTTAACGACTGAACAACAACAAATTGAGCATAAGATGGGGGGATTCACAGCATTAACACTCCTACAGATATTGTTCCCTCAGTAGATTTTAGGGGAGCCTTCCAGATGTTCTGGACTATAACTGCCAGCATCCCTGACCGTTGGCCGTGCTGGCTGAGGCTGATGGACATTGGAGTCCAAAATATCTGGAGAGCAACAGGTTGGGAAAGGCAGCTTTAAGGAATCCCTTAATGGTCATTTAGGCCAGAGGTGGACAGACTTCAGACTTGTGGGATCAAGTCTTTTTTACTAGAACCCTGAGATCCACCAACTGGAACTTGATTCAAAAGTCCTACACTTAGAATTAAATAATTCTTCTGAGCCCAGAAATTTGTTTTGAATACCAGAAATGAACAATCATTTTAGATAAAAATTTACTCCTGGTCCCAATAAGCTTTATTCATTTCAGCCGTATAATTTGCATGGGGAGTAATTTTGTTGCTGCTGCTGTTAAACACTGAGAGACAGAAACTCTTGCTGATCTACTGCAAATCACCTAGGGAACTATCAATCAATCCAGACCGACCTTCTGTCCTCCCAGATTTGGACCAACTCCAGATCTCATAGCAGTGTAGCAGGCAAAGCACTACAGGTTGCAAAGCAACTCTGTATTAGGGTGTAAAAGTTGGTAAGTTGGCCAGAGATATGGATGCTCCTGAGAAACAATCAAACAGGGTGTATAACATTGTGAGGAGCTCAGCAATCCCTCCTATTATCCTGCTTCAGTGGAGGGTCCCTGCTCCTAACAAGAATGGCATATGGGACAGGTTGTCCAACAAGCCTGGGAGCAAGGAACCTGCCCCCACCCCATCCCCCCATTAAGCTATATCAAAGGAATCAACAAGACTGGTGACAGAAGAGTATGTTTATTTATTATTTATTTATTCACAGTGTTTTTACCCCACTCTTCAGCCCAAAAAGGCTCCCAGAGCTGCTTACAAAGGTTAATAATGAGACAGCTCAGCTTAAAATCTAAAAGACATGACATAAGAGGAAAAAGGTTTGGGAGGGAGAAAGAAAAAAGGAAAATTCGGGCACCAGTTCTTAGTTTCAAAGTTCTTACCTTTCTGGTAGAGAAGCAGCGGCCAGGGAGGTCACTGCTAGTCTGAGTTTCTGACATTATCTTATCTATTTTATGTTTAAACTCAATACTAGGCAATGAAAACAATGCTCAGTGTACATGGCTATTTAAAAAGAAAGTTTTTATGGCTTTTATTATATGAATGTATGTAAATGAGCAGTCCTCCCTCTGGAGTTGTAGCATTGGTCACCCTAAGAACAATAGTAATAATTTGTCCCTCTCTATTATGCCTCTTCCTTCCTTTGCTGATCAGTTAGCAAGTCAATTGTTCGCAGTGTGTAAGCACCAGCAGGAAAGGAATCTCTGGGGCTTTTGTCAGAGCAGAAACACTCTGAATCTGCCAGAGCACCAGGATAATTGACTTACGGCAAGGCTTTGGAGTGTTGCTGTTGTCTGAGACTTATTAGATGGAAGAATTCAGAGGATTAGGAAAATGATGGAGCAGAGACTGGAAACTTCTTTCCATTTCTTTGACAAGGTTCCTGCTTCATGCTAGCAATTTAAATGGTCACATTTCTTTGCAAGATTGTTTGCATTTCTATTTAAAAGCTGAAGGTGGAATTTCAGCTGGCTGAAGGTCTTCTCTTAATGCTCAAATGCATTGTACAAGTTGAGCCTATGCTGTCAGAAGTAAGCACCACTGTATTAAATGGTGCTCACTCCCAGGTAACTATGCACAGGATGGCAGTCAAACCCTAACTCGAGGTTTTATTAGTGGTTTTGTCAGTGGAGGCTGGTGGCTCCGATGTCAGTGGGGCGCTCTGGGTTTCAGCAGAACCAGCCAGAACTAAAGTGTCACACCTTGGATAACTCCTTTAGAGTTCTGGCTGGTTCTGACTGAAACCCAGAGTGGATTCCCTGCCCCAGTGACATCAGAGGCACCAGCCTCCCCTGGGTTTCTTTGTACGTTTGTTTTCGATGTCTGTCTTTTATAATGGAGTTTTTAACCAGAGTGTTAGCTTCTTTGAGTAGAAATAATAGAAAAGAGGAATATAAGTATCTTGGGGGTGTAACTATAGATTCTTCCTGGAGATATGGCTGGGGGGACTGTTATGATGAGTCCCATACTTCAAAATGTACTACTACACCACTGCTCAATTTTCACTGTGGCTCATCTTGGCTTATATTTCTGTCTACAGTCATCTCCTTTTCAGCTTGTACTTATAAAATTAGGTAGCAGCCAATTGTGATCTTTATCTTTTACAGCAAATGCTTGCCAGTCAGGAAAAAAAGGTAAGGTCTATGCAGGGGTAGGCAACCCAGTGCTTTCCAGATGGTTGGGACTACAAGTCCCATAATCCTTGGCCATTGGCCATGCAGGGTGGGGCTGATGAGAGTTATAATCCAAAACATCAGAAGGCACCAGGTTGCTTAACCCTGGGGTATAGGATATATTATAAAGGAAAGTGAGATTTAAATATACCATTAAAAAATATGAAGGGATCTACAACCACCCTTAAAAACACCTCTCCTCAACATTACAGCAAGATTACATCGGATCAATGTTAGGAGATGGCCAGAAGAGGATGAGGGAGCCTTCCAGCTTGATAAGAGTTTTTAAAGTATACCATTGGGAGAGGAGCAGTCAAAATATGGGATGGACACTTTGCCAATTTCTTATTGACTGAGCTAATCTGGAGAGCAGGCTGGTGCTGCGATAAAAAACATTGATTTATTAATACCCATGTGATGTTTATCAGCTGCGCAGCCAGTCCTGGCCCCCTCTTGGCAGGCTCCAGATAGTCGTGACATTTCTTTAATCCCCAAGGGTATTGGAGGAGAAGAAGGGAAGAACCAGCAGTCCTCCAGATGGAGTTGCCAGCCTGAGGAACACCACAGTTACACTGCACAGTGGCCTGTCATGTGCAGGTTCAATGTTGTCCACCCCTCCTCAGGCCAATGGAAGCACCAAATACAGGATGAATCTAAAGGCTCCTTCACACTGAGCTTTGATCGTGCGATTGAGATTGCTCCTTCATGGAAGTTTGCGGGCTCTTTACATGATGCTGTGATCAGTCAAGGCGTCTCCTGCACTAAATGCCGTTTGTTCCGTTTTTAAATAGATCGCAGATAATGAGCTATCAAATTACCCCGTTGTGTTCTGCTTGAGTTTCCTCTGTGAAAAGAGTAAAAGCGGCAAGAGGAGGAGTGAGATCAATGAAAGATAATGGAAGACTCAGATACGGGGAGAAGGAGGGGGAAGGGGGTGGGGGGAAAGGAAGCATGTGAAAAAGGGAGTCGTTGTGATCCTGCATTTAAAACAGAAGCAGAAAGCCCCATTTTAAATGCAGGATTTTAGGCCAGTGTAGAGATGCCGTAAGCCTCTATCTGCAGGGAGCAGCACTTTTAATGCAGCAGGAAGTGGGATGGGTTTCCCCTTCCAAGTTGTGCCTTAGGATGTGTCCTTTTGCTGCTCAGAAATAGGGAACAGACTAAGGGTGCCACAGAAAAAATGGAGAGCACAACATAATAGGAAGCAAGGGCAGGCCAGAGAACTGGGAAGGGATCCCAGGAGCAGTGGGAGGAAGCCATGTGAGGCCCGGATGGTGATCTGAGATTTGTAGAGTGATCACTGACACATTACCAAAAAGAGAGTATGCATCACCAAAAAAAGAGGACAGACATTTGCACATGCCAATTTATATGTATAATTGTCAGTTTAGGGATAATAATTGTACTTGCAATAGAAATGCAAAGCATCTCGCGATAGTGGGGGGAGACCGTGACCAGGCGACCTGTGTGCCTGCTGCTCAGGCTGCTGTCCAGGTGCAAGCTGTGTGTGGATGGGCACCTTCAAGGCCCCTGCGCTCCCTCCCGCCCTTCTGGCAGCTCTTTATCTTTAAAGCAGACTTGGACCAGACAAAGATTCAAAGAGAGGATGCCTTCAAATAGAGCACTGTCCTCTGCAAAGTAGAACACATGGCCATCCTAGCTTTGTGGGAGGGGAGAAGCTGGACCCAAATTTTAATGGGGCAAGGCAGTAGCCAAGAGGAAAAGCTGGCTAGTGTGAATATATGGAAGGAAGGAAGGAAGGAAGGAAGGAAGGAAGGAAGGAAGGGGAAGGGGAAGGGGAAGGGGAAGGGGAAGGGGAAGGGGAAGGGGAAGGGGAAGAGGAAGAGGAAGAGGAAGAGGAAGAGGAAGAGAAAGAGAAAGAGAAAGAGAAAGAGAAAGAGAAAGAGAAAGAGAAAGAGGAAGGAAGGAAGGAAGGAAGGAAGGAAGGAAGGGAGAGAAAGAGAGAGCAAAAGGGAAAGAGAGAGAGGAAGCAAGGGGGAAAGAGAGAGAGAGAGAGAGAGAGGAAAGAAGAAAGAAAGATGGTAACAGCCTAAGGGGCTTCAGGGAGCAGTGGGAAGTGGTGCCATTAACCGCTGGACTTCCCCAGCTAACCCTCAGACCTCTCTCCTTACCTGCTCTCCTAATTCCCAGATCTCTGCTTTCTCCAAGTGTGGGCATCTCTTCCCTCCCTGATGCATGGCTCTTCAGCCACCGCAGCCACTGAGTGCGATGGCTCAGGCAGGAGCAGCACACTACTTGGGGGCACCGATTTGTCACTTGCTTCCAGTCAGTCATTTTTCACAAGCCAAGCAGCAAAATGGCACTTGGCGGGAGCTTATAAACGCATGACTGTTGGAGGCCTGATGGGACCCAGGAGGCCATGGAGCCACTTCCTTGTCAGTAAGGACAGAAGGAAAGGTTCTGCTTGACAAATGGTGCACATTACTATCAGTGGAATGAAATTCAATCCTCTCTAGGATGGTCATGGGAAAAAAGAACCTTGCCTGGTTTGGAACTGGACTGGATCAGTTTATGACAGAGAGAGGGTGACCCTCCCCATCCCACTTGCTGCTGCATTAAAAGTGCTGCTCCCTGCAGATCGAGGCTTACAGCATCTCTACACCAGCGTAAAATTCTGCATTCAAAAGGGGGCTTTCTGCTTCCATTTTAAATGCAGGATCACAACGACTCCCTTTTTCACCTGCTTCCTTTCCCCCCCCCTTCCCCCTCCTTCTCCCCTATCTGAGCCTTCCCGTATCTTTCATTGATCCCTCTCCTCTTCTTGCCACTTTTCCTCTTTTCACCACGGGAACTCAAGCAGAATGCAATTTGATAGCTCATTATCTGCGATCTATTTAAAAACAGAGTGCAGGAGACGCCCTGGAGGGACACGGCATCATGTAAAGAGTGCAGGACACACCCTGGACGGTCACGGCAGGGTCACAGCATCATGTAAAGAGCCTGCAGACTCCCGTGAAGGAGTGATCTCAATCGCAGGATAAAAGCTCCGTATGAAGGAGCCCTCTATACGTTTCTATGGTGAAGAGTAGTCAGTGGAGCATGGTGGATCCTATTTCAGTGGGGCAATAAATCCGCTCCGGGTTTCAGTCAGAATTCTAAAGGACCTAGAAACAGTGCCGAACCCTATCCCCAAAATGGGTTCAGCACCTTGGATAGCTCCTTTAGAGTTCATAGAGCTTATGCTCACTCCTCCAAGGCTTGATTCAGCTTTCTCGAAGCACAATGGGTTGGATCCAAGATGTGTCTTCTGTGGGCAGAAGGGCTCTGCTCATGGAAGTTTCTTCCACCCGATTTTTGGGGATCCCCCTCTCCGCCTGCACTACAGCTCACCCCAATCAGCTGGGTCTACCAAACCTCTGTGTAGCATTTTCAGAAGGCTGGATGGAGTTGCTGTGGGGAGGTAGGGGTGGAGAAGTCCACTTCAGCCAGCCCAATTGCACACACCTAAATCTGGATCCCACCCTCCAAATTAATGTAATAAGGGCAAGTGGCCATCTAAATATCAGGATTTCTTTTGGTTAGAAAGACCCAGCACAATAGCAGCTGCCCTGGGAGGTGGCCTGCAAGTCAGAGTTTATAGTTTTTCTTGGTAGGCACAGTGATCCTTTCTTGATGAACTGAGGGCATCTTTGGCTTTTCTTTGCATGTTAAGTTACAGGTTTATAAACACAGGTTTGCAAGCAGGTTGACGCAGACAAAGAATGCTTCCAGAGGGAGGGCTCCTAGTGCTACCAGCGAGAGGCCATCGTGCAGCTATTCCGTCTTTCCTTTCTTAATGGATTATCTGTGATAAGAGAAAAGATGCAAGAAGTGATGGGAAAATGCAGGAGGGTTATGAGCTGAAGACGATGACATCTGGACCACACACACACCCTAGATTCCATGGATGAGGCAGGACAATTGCACAATAGAAGCCTTGTCTGAAAGCTCCCAAAGAAGCCGTTCTGTCTCATGCCCCCCTGGTATCCCTGGTCAGCCTTACTGTGTCACAAAACTGCTGTGAGTGTACTTCTCTGTTCTCCTTCCTTGACATCACTCAGGACTCTGCTCCAAGGAGAAAGCAAGAAAACAACCTCTTGGGCTCCTAGTTTACTTCTGGGGAGGAGCCCTTTATGATACAAAATATTACAAAAAGGACTGTGTCTCTAAAGATACAGGACTTGTCCCAAATCGGTCAGTTCAGTTCACTTTAGTGGCCTACCCAATAACCACCCAGCAGTCATTCATGCCCAGTTTTTTGCAAATGAAAATGATTTTATCCTGGATAGTGGGATAAAATAAGGAGGGAATGGAACTGCTGCAGGATGATATATAAACCAAGTTCTAACATAAGGTTGATTACTAGAGTCATGTCACCTTACTGCATATCAGCTTTGGGGTGGGGGTGTCTGAGGGTGACCATGTTCCAACTTTACACAGGACAGTCCTCTGTTCAAGGGGCTGTAAAGTCTGGTTTAAAGATTTAAAAAAACATCAGAAGGGAGAGCAGGGAGAGGCCTTCAAGTTCCCCATCCACAGTTACCACCTGGACCGCAGCCTGAGCAGACACGCAGGTCACCTGGTCACAGTCTTCCCCACTGTGGTGAGCTACAACACATTTCTTTTTAAATTATAGTAATTATTTCCAGATTTGCATCTTTACATATAAATTAGCATATGCAAAGTTTGTGCAAATCTCTGTCCTCTTCTGACCTCTCTCTTTTGGGCGATGTGTTAGTGGCCACTCTAGTGCCTGCCCCATATAAGGGACGTTGACTTTCTCAGCATTTCGCATAAGGCCAAACCTCCTCACATCAGCCCTTTCTCTCCCAAAGCAGGCCCTTTGACTCTTCCCTGGAAATGTCCACTCCCCAGCTCAGCTCAACCCAGCATTTTTCTTGCCTTGGTCAAATGCATATTTCAGCCCAATGCTACACCAGCCACCAACATTGCCTTAAAATATACTCCGTTTTTTCTTGGGGTTGGGGTGAGGGGTGGGGAGCTAGATTAAACCAACCAGTGGAAACTGGAGTAATTTAATTGGCAATTACCATATACAGGGGACCTGATAGGCAGTAAAGTGTGCCACAAGGTCAAATGGATATTACATTAAAGCAAAATTAAAAAATGAGAATTAAAACTTAAGTGTACAGTTCAGGGAAAGGTATGCCATTCCAAAAGAACTTTGCTGTCATTCAAAATTCAAGCCATGCAAAAGTTGCGTTGTTAGCTGATGTAAAAAGTGGCTGATAACAATGTGAAAAGTAAAGTGAGTAGCTCAGGCTCCTGTAGGACACTAAAACCTGATCAAGCATATTCATCATCCTCCCACTGCTAGAGACACTCCCCACAGACTCCACCGCTACTCTCTAGAGCTGCCTTCCCCAACCTGGTGCCCTTCAGATGCTTTGGACTTCAACTCCAGTCAGCCCCTGCCATTATGGCCAATGCTCCAGAATGCTGGGGTTGTAGTCCAAAACATCTGGAGGGCACCAGGTTAGGGAAGACTGTTCTAGAGAGTGTCCACCAATGTTTCCAAGATGAAGGGAATCATTCTAGGATGAGTCATGTGAAGTTGTCAATGATATGATAAGGGCAGTGATGCCATAAATTACCCAATCTGACATTCTTAAGACAGCTGTACTGTGTTTGGCGATTTGGCTCCCCCCCCCCTCTTGTTCCTGGGTATGTCTTTTTAACCCTCCCCCCAGAAAAATTCCAGTGGACACCCATGGTTATGCTCCAACTGAATAGTACATGTATCATGTCAGTGACATAAGCATAGTTTTCTTCAAGAGAGGAGAGAATCATCACAAATCTGATCCAATGGACTCTAGTCTACAAAAACTTCTGTTGACCCATAATAGATCTGTTAGTCTTTAAGATACCACAAGACTCTTTGCTGTTTTTCATCCTCTTCTTAGTTTTGCTTAGGGCAGAAGTTCTCAAACACTTGTCTTTTTTAAAAAGAAAACATGTCAAAGTTGCTGTGGTTCTTGGTGAACTGTAAGGATGTTTTCTTGGGCCTTGAAATTTACATTTGGGTACAATATGTAGTATGGGGAGTTTAGAGTTAAATGGATAAGAGGTGCTTATAGGGTGGTTAAAGCTAATGGGGTAACGGGGCAAGTAGAGGAGCAAGATTTACTGTATTAGAAGCTTGCTAGATGCCTTATATAAATTAATAAGATATGTCTTGTCACTTGGAAGGTTATCAACAGTCTCTTCCTTATAAGGAAACTGGGTAAAAAAGTGAGGGGTCATAGATAAGAACATGTTGTGATTTGGGATTCCCCTGTCTGAAGATACAGGGAAGAAAAAAAGAGCTGTTGACCACATAAAAGGAGAACTTAGGCCTGTTTTATAGTCAACACTTTACGTCAAGGACACCGGTGATTTGGGGGACAAAAGGATGGATTTTCTGGGAATACGTCCTATAATGTGATGTAGACCAATTAGATGTATTAGAAAGGAGGTTACCAATTTGGGAGGGTATTTAATTTGATACATGGAAGAGATCTGGGTCTGTTTTTCTTCTTTCACCCTGAACCTGAGATGTTACTCTGAGCCTATCACTTAGGCCTCAGTGACTCCCCAGTCATGCTTGGTGAAGGAGAAAGTCCCTTTACCCTTCCTGGTAAAGTAAAAGTGTGAGTAGTAGGCATACAGCTGCAGGATGTGTGAGTATGTCTTATCTTTGCTTTGTTGCTGAGTTGAAGTTTTGTGTGCTTGTTAAACTTTATCTTTCTTTATCTTTCTTTAATAAATACATTTTGTTTATGTCATTGTTCTATGTCCTTATTTATAGAATTTAAGTAAATCAGAGTGAATGTGAACACTCTATCTCAGTCCCTGAAGGAACCTCGCCTACAATACCAGGGCCAAGCTGAGGCTGTTCAAAGTAAGTGTGCCTAGGTATCCAATAGGGATCCTGAAATTTTAGCCTCCAGTTTTTCCCTTACAGAACCACTTAATAAACTTTAATTTTTGTTCCACAAAACAATGTACACATACATAACTCCTGTTTTAATAACTGTAGTCTTGCCTGTCTAATGCAGTGGATGCACCTGTTTTTGTGAGCAAAGTTTTGTGAAGTCAGGTTTAACATTTGCCACTAACCACAGTTTTGAAAACCTGTGGTTTGGAGTCTTTTAAAAGAGAGATGAGGGTAATGAAGAGGAAGGAGTAAGAAAAAAGCAGGGGAGGAGAAAGAGAATGAGGAAAACAAAGAAAGGAGAAATATATACGTTACAAAGTTTTTTTAAAATGAGTTCCATTTTGTAGATTGAGGCTAAAGGTGGGACCTAGTCTGAAAGACTTGCAGATTACTGGTTTACCTATTGTTGACATATCTATCTCTATCTCTATCCGTTCTGTCCTTCCCCTGGGGAGCTCTCTCATGCTCCAGACCTCTCAGTCGGGGGTGCCAGGAGACCACGGTATATTTCCTCTCTTTACTCACAAAGGTGCTGTAAACCCTTTTCATCTTGGATGGTGGGATGCTGTTCTCGGCAGCCCTTTGACTTCCCTTTCTTGCTGCAGGGATTCCACCCCTGCTACTGTTAGGGTGGAAACTGAGCCGATAGAATCCCAGAGCAGTTCTGATTCTGAGGAGGATCAGCAATCCGTGGGAGAGGAGCCAGCTCATCCCTCACAGGCACAGCAGCTGGCAGAGATTCCATCTGCCAGCATTCCTGAGATAGATAGTGACCCGGGCAGTGAGAGAGTGCGGGAGGGGGGCTTGCTAGATGCTCGACGCAGATGCAGGGAGCGACGACAGATGGAGGGTGCGGAAAGGAGGCGTAGAGCCCGTTTGGTGCGCAAGCAACGGCCGCGTCCTGTGGATCCAAGGAAAAGAGGGAGGATCTCTCCCTAGCCCATAAGTTCAGGGTCTTCAAGTGACTCTCCTTCAAACAGGGACCAACTGCCTACCCGGACCATAGGCTACTCCGCTGTTCATTGCTTAGTCGCTGGTGATTAGCATCTGAAAGAGTCATTAAGTTGTAAGAGGATTAAAGCCTTAAAAAGAATTCTTTCGTCTGTGTCTTAAGTTGGCTATTGGAGTCTACTGAAAGAGGCTGCTAGGGTGGCCCTTCTCTGTGCAGTGCTGTCACTTGTAATTAAGCTACTGTGGCTGCTGTCTCTGAGGAAAGGTGACTGGTTCTGCTTGACAGTATTAGTTAATGCTAGACCATGGAATTCACCCCTTCACTAATTAGTTCATTTATTTCCACAGATGAGATGATGAGATGAGGACATATGGCTTATGAGCCTGTAATTTGTGAGGCTCCATCGTGTGTGTATGCGTGTGTGGTATATGGAAAATGAGTTAGCCTTCCCACATGCAATGGAAGGGCCCAGAATTGAGATGATGACCCATTCCCTCTCCATTCCAAGGATTTAGGCTTCCCCCAGTTGCACTTTAGATAAGGTGAATAGCTCAAATGGCCAAAGGAAGATCTGGAATCTTGGTGCCTAAAGGCTGTTTCATACATTAAATGGGTAAGGACACATCTAAACATGGAAAAAGTAGGCAGCTCCACTTTGTGTGGCAAATGCAACCAATGTGTATTCCACAATGAATACGTAAAGTGTGGACAGTGTACATATATGAGCATCTCTACACCAGCCTAAAATCCCGCATTTAAAATGGGGCTTTCTGCTTCTGTTTTAAATGCAGAATCACAAGGGATTCTGTTTACACGCGCTTCCTTTTCCACATCCCCTTTCCCTCTCCTTCTCCCCCTTATCTGAGTCTTCCATCTGTTTCATTGGTCTAGCTCCTCTTCTTCCAACTTTTCCTTTTGCACAAAGGGAACTCAAGCAAAACACAAGCGAGGTAATTTGATAGCTCATTATCTGCAATCTGTTTAAAAACGGAACAAAGGGCATTTAGTACAGGAGACACCCTGGAGGTTCACAACATCATGCAAAGGGCCTGCAAACTTCTGTGGCTGAGCAATCTCAAAAGCAGGATAAAGCTCCATGTGAAGAAGCCCTAAGTATCTTTAAACTGTCTGCACATGTCTGGAAAGTCTTCCTTAGTTTACAAGGTACACAGGTGCTTAAAGACATGAGTATGTCGTCCACACTTTGTGTTTGCAGTGGAAACACTGGCGTACATGCAGCAGTTGTGTTTGCCACATAGATTGTGGAACTGCCCTGTGAATGTGAAAATCATGTTTCCAAATGTATAACCAACACAGATTAGGGAACCCTGACAGATTGAGCCCTCTGTTGAGTGTACACTCCATGGCAAACCTGGGTTGACCTCTACATCATGTGGGAATGGTCCACAATTCCTAACTTGACCCTGCTGCTTTTACAGAGCTTTGATGCTGGTATTCCTCGATAAGCAATTCTAAAATTATTCAAATAAGAGAGAACAAAGTCCTCCCATCACCATCAGGACCAAGATGAACCCATTGAAAATGCGTTCAGAGCAAACAACATATTCTTTTCACATCTTCTTGCATGTATCTTCATAATTCTCTCATAGGATTGAGGCACAGCTTACCTTCCGTGCCTTTGCTTTTGAATATGACCTTTTCCACTACTCAGAGCCATTGTATTACCCAGCGGCATTCTTGTATTCTAGTATGTTGTTTGGAGCACTGGAGCAGAAAGTATAGATTTGTGGTAGTCTTTCTTCTGTCTTGCTAGCAGCAGATGTACACCTTCCAGCGTATTAGTAGTGCGTTACTCTTCCTGAGCGTGCACACATTTGTGGTGACTGATATGCCAGGTGAGAACCAGCCTCCATTTCACACGGTTCACCACCAGAATGTATACAGAATGGGTGTTCTGTATACATATGTTTAGTATTCCTGTGCTTTTTGCTAGGCTTGAATTATTTTTTAGTAATTCATTTGCTCATTTTTAAAATAGCTGTTTCGATAACCAGTGATCTTTGTGAGGCTGAATTTTGAAAGGTCATCAGGGAGTTATTTATTTAGTGGGCTGTCATCATGGGCTGTCTGCATTTCACTTCTTTCCTTTTCCTTTGTACCTGGTTCACATTCTCTCAGTTTTGAAGTTTCTTTCTGAAACATACTTCTCCCATTTTGAACAAAACTCACTCATCTTAGTAGGTGTCTGGAAAACTCTACCAGCCATCTTTAATCAACACACTCAGGAGGTTTAAGGATGAAGTAATTTAGTTAAGTAGCATGAAAATCCAGCTTCCTGTTTCTCTGATGGACTGTAGTACCTGGAAAAAGACATCCTCCCTTCCCTGGGCACAGATGTCCATCACAATACTGGCAAAAAGCAGAGATAAGTCTTGTCAATGGCGAGGTTCCTGGGTAAGGAAAGAGCTGGGAAAGCTTCTAAGCCTGGGATTGCTCTGCCTTCAGTCTATAAAACCCACAGGACTGTGTCAACAGTACTCCTCTCTGAGCCAAAGGTCCATTTACGTCTCATGGCCCTCAGAAGTAGGAAACTTGACCACTAAGAAGTAGCTGAGAAGATGGACACAGTGGAATTCTGTGCATGCAAATTAGGTAAAGGTAAGGAAAAAGTTTTCTTTAATACAAGTAAATACAAATGTTATAACCATATACCAATGCCAAATATATCAATATAAAAAATTAAAACCTGAATTTATAGAATCTAAAAAAAATACCATTATACTAAACATGTTTTGACAACAGTCTTCATCAGTGGCCTAAAAGAACTGCAATACATGCTGTTGAAATGCATTTGGCTTCTTATGTTACAGTTTTTAGGTTCTATAAATTCAGGTTTTACTTTTTATATTTATATATTTGTTGTTGTTATAACCATATAATATTTGTATTTATTGTATTCAAGAATGCTGTATGGTGGTATACATTTTCCTTACCTTTGGCTTTTGTTGATGGGACATTTTGTTAAGGACGATTTTTGCTGTGTTGTTTATCACATCTTTGCAAATGAAGTAAACCACTGAGGACGAGTGGTGGCAAATGGATGAGTGAGGAGAGGGAGGGAGGGATGATCGAAGCTCAGCAACAAGCTCAGCGTGTGGAAGGCCCCCAGATCAACCCCTGGCATCTCCAGTTAAAAGGTTCAGAATGTGAAAGACCCTCAGCCTGAGTCCCTGGAGAGCCACTGCCCATCAGAGAGACAAATAGCCTGACCTGGTCTGAGGCAATTTCTTATGTACTTCTCCCATGCCTTCCTCTGCACAGCTGATATAGCTTGATTCTCAGGTTCAACTCTGCCTTGGAAGTTCAAATCAAAACAAACAAACAAACAAACAAACAGGGGATTAAGGAAGGCACACAGTGAAGGTGTGGTTCCAATGTCTACAGAACTGAAATAAAGCTGCCTGGAAACAAGAAGCTATTCTATGAAGGAAAATATGTCCCTTAAATGGAAGAATGTTTGTCAAGGACTGCAGAGAGTTGACCAACTGCGCTTAGCTTTTAAATGCTCTCCTGGAGGAATGTGTGGTGTTGGTTCAGCTCTGGCCAAATCTCACTAAGCACTGCCCAGCAACTCTACGTCCTCCAGAAAGCAAAGGAAATTGGCAGACATGTCAAAGGCTGGGGAGAAAGTGAAGGGAGGGAAAGAAGACCCACCGACTGTGCCTCCTTGTTTAAGCCTGGAGTTCACAGACCTCTTAAGATTTGCCAGTGAGGTGAATGGGGGAATGGCACACTTTAAAACACACAAATACAAAGGAGAATGTTCCTCAAATAGCAAGGAAACCAAAGACAAAGTCAATGGAACCTATAGCAAGGGAGTAAAGTGAGTATCATCACTATTAGAAAATAATAGTGCAATATATTACGACGACACATAAAGGACATAAAATTACATGTGCTGTACCCAAAAATCACTTACATAAACTGTACATATACAGTGAATTCCAATTGTGGACTGGGTCTGAGATGACAATATCCTGTTTCATTACTACATTGGAACCACCTAAAGAAATTTTATTTTTGGCTGCAACATGTGTATTTTTCCACTCTTTATGTAGCATTGTAATATATTGTACTGTTACACTTTAAGATATAGCAGACTCCTGTGGCAGCGTGCAGGTGTTATGGATGCATGTTTACTCAGAAGTGAGCCCCACTGAGTTGAACAGGGCTTACTCCCAAGGAAATGTGCGTATGGATTTTGCCTTCAAAGGCTGGGCATGGTCGGATAGGCTTTTGTGGGCCAGTGCCTACTCCCTCAAAGGTGCAGCTGGCTTTAAAATGCTCAGCCAGCTTTCTTAGAATTTTACATCAACCTCTCCCCCTCCCTCCTTGCACAAAAAAACAACAACATGCAGGACAGTTTTAAAATCAGTAGACATGGTCTAACCAAAGACGCCATCTATTCTTGGGGTGCTTCCAGATGAGGCATTAGGCTGCCTAAATCTCAGAATTATATCTGGGGTGGGGGGAGTTGTCATCCTCCTTTCCCATTTGTAACCCTCCTGTGTTTTCCCACCACTTTGTCTTTTTTCTGACCACAGAAAGTTCTGTGAGGGAAAAATGGAACAGCTGGACAAGGCCTTTTGACTGGGAGCAGTAGGAACCCTCTAGCACCCTTGATGTCTTCGTTCTTTGGAGCCAGCTATTCAAGTTCTGTCAAGATACAGACGGACACGAGAGCGGTTTAAAGCGCCTTTATTATCAGATGCAGGGGGGTGGGGCGAGAGAGACGTGGGTTCATCACCCTCCTGGTCTGGTTGCTTAGAGAGAGCAACCCCGTTGTCTGCCCGCCCGCCTGCCTGCCTCTGCTCGCCCAATCTGGATGCCCTGGTCTGAGTTACGGGGAAGGCCATCCTGGTCAGGGCTCAAGGGCTGATGCAGTCAGTGGGGTCCAGCGAGACGGTGACGTCGGCCTTGCACTGAATTATGCTGGGCACACTGGGCAGGAGCTGACAGCTCTGCAGCTCCGGGGCCACTTCTTTCACACACACTGCCTGGGGAGAAAGAGAGAGAGAGAGAGAGAGAAAGCTGGGATGAGGACATCAGCGGGGACCTGGAAGGAAGGGGGCACCCGAGCCACAATTTCTCCCGCCCAAGCCATGATTTCCCTACCCGCTTGCCACGCCCAGGTTGCAATCCTGGGCACAGGGGTGGCCCATCCATATAAGTGAACTAGGTGGTCATCTAGGGTGCCAAGTTAAGTGCTGGGCCAAACTCGAGGGAAAAGATACATTAAAAAAACAGCAACAAATAAAATAATGAAGATGTCATTATTTCAATTCCTCTGTGTGTGTAGAGGGAATATGACCGAGGCTGTGGGGGTGGTGAGAGACTGACTGGGGATGATGGGGCTAAGTCAGGCCTCCGTCTTACTGGACTGCCTGCCTTTGGGACCCAGTCCTCCCTCAGGCGAGGCAAGAGATCCTCCTGCTCTGCTGCTGCTCCCAGTTGGCGCGGCTTCCTGCGCCCACAGAGGGCTGAGCCTAGGGCTGGGGTCACCTCATTGGCCATATTACGGGGAGGATGCAGTCATGACCCTTCTTCCAGGGACCTCCCTTGGGCGTTCTGGATGGCTCTCCTGTTCCTTAGTGGATGTGCTCATCTCCTTTGTTGTTTTTATCAGACCCTCTGTGCTGATACAGTGCTTTGTTTTAAAAAAAAACACAACTTCGGGCGTGTTTTATTATAAATGATAATATTTCTGCTTCCGAAGATTGGGGGTGGTGGCTCTTCATTAAAAGGAAAATAGGAAAAAAATGGAAAAAAATGTTTCCCAGTTTACCAAAACTTCAGCCTAGACCTGCCCTTGGGGTTTGGGGCACTCAGAACCTTGCTCAGAACCTCGACATTGCTCAGCACCTTGATCTCTCAGCCGCTGTGCTACAGTTTGCATGAGCCAAAGTTCCAAAAGCCACTTTCTGAGCAGTAGCCGTGCACTGTGCAACACAGCAGAACTAGCACAGGTTTTGCTTATAATATTTTTCGTTTTGTAGGCGCTCCTTACTTTTGGTAAGCATTCTTTATTTTAGAATATCCATTATTTTATCTTTAAAAATAATAAAGAAAAGTTATAAATAAAAAAGGTATCCAGCTGAGCTCTTACTGCTTACGACTTTATTATTATTATTATTATTATTATTATTATTTATTTTTATAGAGTGCTTATGGCGTTTATAGCAGTAAAAGTGCTCAGCAACGTTGCCTCAAAGTCAAGCTGTGTTCCACTGATTTTCACGTAGGGCAACGGACATCAAAGTGGAAATGGAAAAAGAAACACTTCCATGCTAATTAAAGGAAGCTCATTTTTGTAGCTACTATCCAAACAACCTGTACAACTTTGGAAGAAAGGTTACGGACGCTTGTTTTAGGCTGCCCTCGCTCGCTGCAGACAGTGCGTTAAAAGAATACAGCCACCGAGCTCAGGTTGGCGCCCCCTCAGCACAGCCCCCCCATCTCGCCCACCCGTAAGGCCGGCCCTGAGTAAGCACCGTGGAAAAGCTCGACTTACTTCGTAGAAAACATGCATGGGACTGAACGGCATGCTTCGTTTTTAATCTGCTCTACGTTGTTCTGGGAGCCTGTTTGGTTGAAAAGCAGCAAATGCGCTGTCTGAGGCTGGGAAGGACACGCACCTGCGCGCACGTCCGGCTGAAGCCAGCGGGGCTCCCTCCTGAGTAGGATCACCGCGTGCGGCGGCGCTGAACGACCCGTGCGCGCTTCTGGGCGGGATGCCTAGGACTGGGCTGCGAAGGGAGACGGGCGCGCGTGGCTTTTTTAAAGGCGGGGTATCAATGCTGTTTTCTGTTTGAATCCTATTTCTGGATGCCGCTCTGGGCACTGTAAACGGAGTGGTCGAGTATACTGTACTAAACAGTCCAGTACACTATAACGGCTATCACAAATACAACGTGGTTATCATATCCTCGATGTGATACGATTACAGCAGCAGAATCGCCGTCCCGCGATCCGGGAATCCGACACGGCCCCCCCCCGCGCCCCCCCCCCCGCGCGCCGGCCCGCAGCGCCCCCTCCTCTCCCGGGCCGCCGCCGCCACCCGCTGCCCCGTGGCGCCGCGCCCGCGCCCGCGCGCCTCGCCGCGTCTCACCATGCTGCGCAGCCCGCCGGGGCTCTGGCGCGGCTCGGGCGACAGGAAGGCGGCGGCGCTCTCGGCGCTGCCGTCGGCCACGCCGTCGCCGTCGGAGCCGGAGCGGCGCATGTAGGGCGAGCGGCGGATGCCGGACAGCAGCCCCGACGCTCTCCCCACCGAGTAGTAGCTGGGGCCGGCCGCTTGCTTGTACCACGCCTCGGCGGGCGGGCTGAGCAGCGCGGCCAGGGCGAGGCAGAGCAGCGCCGGAGTCCGGGGCGCCCGCATGGTGCGGCCGGCGGTCCTTGGGCTCGGGTGGGCACCTGCCACCGGCGGCTCCTTATATCGGGAGGCGGGGGCGGGGCGGGATGGCTCAGCCTCCTCCCGGAGCCCCAGCGCCGCGGAGCGGGCGGGGGAGCGCAGCGGGCCGCTCGCCTGGCGGGCGCAGCGCGCTCCCGGGGGGGGGGAGGGCTGGCGGGAGCGCCCGAGACCCCGCGCACTCCTCCGCGCGCTCGCCGGGGAGGCTGGCGGCCCCGGGTCCGTGGGGCTGTGCATCCGCTCCGGGGTTTGGCCAGCCAGGCCGCTGAAGGAGCTATCCAAGGTGCTGAGCCCACTTTGGGGGCTGGGTTCAGCACCTTGGATAGCTCGCTTGGAGGTCTGGCTGGTTCTGACCGAATCCCAGAACGGATGCACAGCCCCGCTGACATCGGAGTCACCAGCCTCCGCGGATTTTCCCTCAAAAACCAGCGCCTCTCCGAGTTCCCTGGGACTGGGGCTTCCGCTCTTGTAGCCTGCTTTAGAGGACTGCTGGCAGCCTTCATCGCCAGGACGACTAGGGCTTTGTCCCCCTCTCCGTCCTTAGACGTGCCTCTTAAGGCTTATCTAGCAAGGATGGGGCTGCAATGCTCGGTCTGCCCACGTGCGCAGTTCTCGGCTGCTGGAGCAGCCCAGGTTCGGGCGACCCCGTCAAGCTAGGGCCATCCCAAGGGTGGGAGTTTCCTGTCGGACAGGGAGGAAGATCAGCGGAGACAGAACTGATCTGGGAGCATGGTGGAAGGAAAGCAGCACAGGGCTTTCTCCCCCGCAAAGGGGGTCTGCAGTTACCTAGTCCTTTCAGACGCCTACGTGCACTAGTTGCGGGGGAACATGGGCGGGAGGGTGCTGTTCCACTCGTTTCCTGCTTGTGTGTTCCCAGGTCGACAGCTAGTTGGCCACTGTGTGAAGAGAATGCTGGGCTAGATGGACCCTTAGTCTGATCCAGCAGGGCTCTTTTTATGTTCTTGCATTGACTGAACAACAAAAATTGATAAGCACAGCAGCTGATAACTGCACAGCAGCTGAGCCTGAGGCGGAATTGCCCTGGATTTGGACACCCAGGAGGACACACACAGACACCCCTCCCATAGGAGGGGGGAATCTGACTTTGGGGCCTACCATGTTAAGATAGCCCTTCTGCCCACGGCATTTTGTAAGCAGAGACACCGTCTACTGGTTACTTCACTCTGTTAAAAAATAACAATGTTTAAAAAATCCTTTGTATGATTATATGCAATTTTATATTTTTAAAAGTTAAAAACTTGGATTTTATGTGTCTTGTTAGAATCTAATGGCTTGTGGTAGTAGACACATAAATACTATGTAATTATTACATCATAAAATAACCCTTTCCCCCACCTTTGTTGAGGTGAATACTCATTCGCTTAACACAGTTACCTCTGAATGTATTTTGAACCCTTTTCTACTCATAAGCAGAGGTGTAAAAGAATTGCAGAGTATTTCCATCCTATTAATACAGGCTTACAGGTGCTTTGATGATTATGGGTTCAGTATCTATTCCAAATTAATTCATCAGGAGAGTTAATTGATCAGGGTAGGTGTGGAGTGCATTCCGAAACTGCATTCAGGATTGTGCGGTTCTCTTCCATGTCCCAGTCCCTTTCTTTCTCTCTCATACACACACACACACACACACACACCCTTCCCTCTATTCCACTCGTTCAGTTTTATCTGGTCTAGGGAGCTGTCCCTTGCTGAAGAAGGCTGCCAAGGACAGAGCAGAATTAGTTTCAATTTGAGCAAGAATTACCAAGTAGTTTGTTGACCTACAGCTCCACCACAGTAGAATGCCTGTCAAGTAAAGTGTAGTGTTTTCTGCTGCCCTCTTGTGGCATTTTCCATTTGTGCAAGCAGATCCATGAATGAGTACAAGTCATCTAAGAGGGAAGGCTTCTGACCCAGATTATTTTGTAGTGTAGGATAGTCTGTCCCTGGGGATTGTCAGGACATTTGTGTGATGCTACGGTCCAAGCAGACTTATACGGGTGGAAGCTTCATTTCTTTCAGTACAACATACATGGGCATATACAATTGGACTGGGGCCTACGGTTGCAATCTTAAATATACTTGACCATGATCAAGTAGCATTTAGGGCAGGGCTACACATTAGGTGTCGTGCTGTTACTCTTTCTAGATGTTTCTAAACTGCAGACTGAGACAGTAATTTGAAGGGGACAACTAACACAGTGGGAGAGGACTTTCTTAAACTTTTACCCTTCCATTTGCCTGCTGAAAATCACCCCTTGAGGAAGATAGCACGACTCTTGCTCTTCCAATCACAGCCTCAGCAGCAGACATTTCTCAAAGGAATCCAAGGACTATCTGATTCTCATGGTTGTGTTTAATTTCACGTAATTTGCCAAATTTTAAGGCTCGCAGCCCCCGCTGTACAGAACACCAGGGATGTGATTCAAGAATGATTCAGCACAGATTTCTGTAGGACCTTCAGAGCCTGAAAATACAAGAGGCACGATCTGTCCCATTTATCTAAATGTGGTGCTGACTGTGTGCGTGAATTTTTCACATAGACCGCATCTCAAAGCATCTCGGTTCTCAAAGGGGGTGCAGCATGGTAGAGAATTAATTATTTCCTTCAGGTCACATTCAAACCATGCAGAAATACAGCCATGTTCAAACAGCAAAATAAAACAGCCACAATGATTCATAGCATTTTGCATAAGAAATTGCAGCACCTCGTCTCTAGGGAAGAAGTGTTCAGACCTATGTTGTAAGATAGCAAACTCCAAAGAGAAACCACAATCCCTGATGAAGCAGGGCACCTTATTTGAAACAGAAGTCTTGAATGAGACACTAACACTTGCCAACACTTTCTACGCTGGTCTGCAGTTTAAAAGTGGCAAAAGTGTAATTCCATTGGCATAGCTCCATCTCCTCCAGCAGAATAACACATCTGCTGCTTCCTAAGGTCCCTCTCAGTGGATCTTGGGTAGAGGATTGTGCCTTAAGCTGTTTTTGTACCTCCAGTACCATTTGGGTATTGCAGAACCTTTGGAAGACAGAAAACAGACAAGGTAGAATATTTTGGATCCAAACATTCTGTAACTCTTGCTTCTGTAAACATTATCAAAACACACTAGGAGTGGCAGTAATTTCTAAACTGAGTGCAATGAGAAATACCTTAAATATTCTTATGAGCCTAAATCAAGTACCCCCCCCCCACACACACACACACACGGGTGCCTGCTGCATTTCTACTTTTGTATTGCCTCTTTCTTGCCTCTGCTGGGAATGGGGAATTCTACCACATCTCTCCATTGGGTGTAACTGGATCACTCATCAACACAATGGAGAGACACAGCTGTTACCCATAGTGTTACTGCATGTCATGGGCCTGGTCTGGCCAGCTTTCTTCCAGTCAGGTGGTATGCCCAAACCGTGACCTGGTTCACACGTGACAACCCACTGTGGCTTAATTTACCCGTGGGGGCTATCACATCATGCCAAGCACCCACTTTCTACAAACCCAGGTGGCAAGGTTAGACCACCATCAAATAACCCTAAAACAAGCCATGGGTGATATGAGGGTTGTCTAATCCTCAAACAACCCCTGTTGCTGGGTTCACATGACACGACAAGCCATGGTAAGCCAAGTGCTCATTGGCACCATCTAAAAATAAACTATAGAATTTGCTACTACAGGATGTTGTGATGGCCACCAATTTGGATGGCTTTAAAAGGGGGTTGGACAAATTCCTGGAGGAAAAGGCTATCAATGGCTACTAGCCTTGATGGCTATATGCTACCTCCAATACCAGAGGCAGTGAGCCTATGTACACCAGTTGCTGGGAACATGGGTGGGAGGGTGCTGCTGTGCTCATGCCCTGCTTGTGGGTTCCCGGTCAACAGCTGGTTGGCCACAGTGTGAACAGAATGCTGGATGAGTGGACCCTTGGTCTGATCCAGCAGGGCTCTTTTTATGTTCATATTATAAATATTAAATAAGCCCAGAAGGGCAGTGTAGTGAGTTGGTTAGCGAGCAAAAAAGTGGACTTCACAGCATTCCTATATGCTGGTGGTACATCTATGTAATTTGGCCTAACTAGCAGCTTAATAGTTAATTAAGAAGCCCTTTCACACAGGCTGGTAATTCACAGCCTGCCTTGAAGATGTTTACGCCAGCTAGATTATGTCATCTTAGAGGTAATGAGATAGGCTTCACTTCCCATGCTAGACTGTTGAGGTCCTAGTTTCAGAGAAGGGGTGATAGATTTCCCAGCCTGCAATGCTTTGAGCACCTTTGGGGAACAGAGAGCCCACCACCTCCTGAATGTGTATGCGTTGCCTGCCAGCTCATGAGCTGGAGGGAGGCATCTAGCAGTGAAGCTTATAAGATCCAATCTGTAGGCTTTGTGCTTTGGTCTTGCTCCGAAGAGCAATGTGTGCACTACCAGCTTGGAGAACTTTTGCTGGTCCTGGGAGAACTTCTCTCACTCTGTTGGGGGTCCCAGAGTACAGATAGAGTGGCAGAGAACTGCCTTGTCAACTGAAGAGAGGTGTGAGCTTTCTTCGCCTATATATATTCTGCATCTATTTTCTATTAATAAATTGTCATCCTTTTGCACGACTGGATTTGTTTCATCTTAGTAATCTAAAAGAATCTATTTTGACTGGGCCCTGATAGAATCAGGATCCCAAAGCAATACAGGTAGGCTACACCAAGGGTGGGTATTCTTTCACATTGTAAAAGTTAAGAGTGTTAAGAGTGAAGTTTAATTAAAGCCTGATTCAGCTATTAGAACTTTGGAAAGCACTGAGGTAGAGCATTTTTCAACTAAAGCCAAATTAAGTTGTTTATCCTAGCTGGCAGAGTCTGGTGTTGTGTTTTGCTGCAAAAGGATATCCCTCAAAGCTGGGAAGGGTTTTGGGGACACCCAAGGGTGGCCTTTTTGTTTCTGCTGGAAAATTCCCCTTTTGGTGGGTAAACATACCGTTGAGTTAGCAATGTCATACTCTTATATTAGAAAAGTCATAGATTAGACTCTTTTACTAACAGCACCTTCTCATTTGGGTGCCATAAAGGGTCTCCAATTACACATTGCAGGCGGGGGTGGCATATGCAGCAGAAAGGTCTGGGCACCCGACAGCCAAGATGAATAATCAAAAACAGCTGGTCTGTAGGCCGTGCGGCTACATAGCTAAGCTCATACAGGAACCTTCTCCCATTATACATAATTATAGGTTAAAAAATTACTAAGAACATCCCCCCTTTCCCCATGGACACACCCCATCATCTCATTGTGCAACTAGAGAGAACACTGGCTATAGATACAAAAACTGCACTCCTGGCTGCGATCAGCCTTGAAGAAACCCAGGTTGGATGGAATGAGGCAAGGAGCATTACAAGGAATTAATCACATAATTTATTGGAACCATCCCATGTACAAGTGGTCTCGTTTACACTGTGGGCAAGCACTTGGCAACAAGAGTAATCTGGTATTACAGCCTTTTGGGAATAAACATATTATTGTACTACCGGCCAAGCGTGAGGCAAGATGCAGGCACAAGCCTGAGCACTCCCTCCCCCACATTCTCTAGCACTGTATTTGCACTCAAAGGCTTAGATCCTAAATCAAAATTCCATGGACATTAGTGGGACTACACTGCTGGACCAAATAGGTTCACAACTGTGGTCTAAAGGTTCCGTGTTGGCTGAACTACATAGCGACAGGAAACCATATAGGCACTAATGTAACAGGAATACACATCACAATGGATACAGAGATGGGAAAGAGGTTTAGCTGTTTCATACCTCAGAATACAAGTTGAGAGAATGAATTTAACAGGAAGACTCCTTTTAAACACTTATCTAATTCTTTAATGCAGCTGAGAGAGACACCTCCCAGATATCAGGGCTATCATATTTCAGGCAATTCACCACAACACAGACCCAAACATTCCTAATGAGGTCTAGGTGATGTAATGTGATGGCATTTAGTTGCTCAATACTCTAGCCTTCTCACCAACACAGCCACCCACTCCATACATTGTACAGACCTTGCACAATGTACATTGTACAGCTGGTATTGCATGGCACAAAGACAGAGAGGGGAACCGTACATAGGTAAAGGTGCTGAAAAAACATAACATACGGTAGCATTGCTTCCACTTCCTTCCCTTGATTCAGCCTTGCTTTCAGTAGCTCGGGGAAGGCTGAAGGTATATACAATATTGCAAAAATAAGTTCTTCAAGCTTGGGGGAGGTTGAATCCCCAATAAGCTTTATGTGGAGTCCATGGAATCCGAAGATGGGGGAGAGAAATCTTGCCACTGTCACTCTTTGAACTTCCATTCCTGTCGGCACATTGGACAGTGCTGCTGGACTTGCTGGGAGTTAAGCCACTTGAGGATGCAGTGCATGTGGAAGCAGTGTGAACACTGACCCCACACCAGAGGACAGTCATCCCCAGGCACCTTACCTGCAAAAGAGATCTCATTAGGGCAAAGCTGAGAGAAGACAGCAAACACAGGCCAAAAAGAATGCCAGTGGGCAGATAGCCCTGATACTCACAGTCTGGGCAGCAGCCATTAAAGGCCATCCGGCAAATGCCACAGTTCTCATCATTGGCAACCCAGAGCCAGGAGGCAACTCCATGCCAGCTCTTGATTTTCACTTTCATTGTGTTCAGGCTACACACTAAGCTTAGGACGGTACCTGAGAGAAGAATAAAAGCTTGTATGGGGCTTTTTGTTTTGATATATTTTCCCAGAGAGAAAGTCTGTGCTCTACAGAATTGTACTCTCCACATTTCTCTAAAGTTCCTAAGGCATTCTGCACAACCACTTCTATTAACTCTGTTGGCTACCTCATACTCTGAAGCAGGCTACAGTCAGCCCACTGCATTTACAGATGAGGAAACCGTAATACAGGGAAAGTTTGGCTAAGATCTCACCTGCCAAGAGTGACTAGGACAATGCAGATGCCTTGCCTCTCAGCTCTGCACTGTGCTCTACCTTAAAACCCCAGGATCCTCTATACCCGTGATGGGGGAACCTTTGACCCATGGAGCTCCCCATCTGGCCTGCCAGCTTCTCCCCTAGGCTTTGCCCCCTCCCCCTGCCGGGGAAAGCTCTGATCTCTGAGCAGCTGCTGATTGGAGCTTTCCCGCATGGGAGAGGGGCAGGGCCTAGGGGAGAAGCCGCTAAGTGATTCATTACTTCAGCTGTTACAGATATAAGAGGAAAGGAACTTAAGGGCACAATACTAAGCATGTTTAGACACAAAAAAGTCCTACAACTCCCAGCAAGTCCAAGTCAGCCATGTTAGCTGAGGCATGCTGGGATTTGTAGGACTTTTTCCTGCCTAAACATCCATAGGATTGTGCCCTAATAGTTTCTAAAGCAGACACAAATGCCTATTATTATCTTATTAGGCAGAATTAAAAACAGAAGGTATACCTTGCAAGGTATATACCTAACCAGCATAGGATTAGGAATTTGTGTAATTTCAAAAAACATTTCTCCATTTTATTGGCACTGTAATGCAAATACCTCCATAAGTGCTAGTAGCAGTCACTCTATAGTGAAGTTTGAAATTAAGACAGGACAAGGGCAGAGGTCTCTAATATCTAACAAGTGGGTGCAACCTCTGTTTAGAACCCTATTAGTGTTGTTCATATGGTGTTATTGCTTAATAGCAGTCAAAAGTTGCAGGTAGTCATGTCATTCCAAAAAGAGCAGTAATATCTTTATTTACTAAAACATCACAAAAGTAGGGAGCCTGCTTGAGTTCATATTCTTCTTGAGGCTAGATAGTAAACTAACAAACAAAATAGGAGTAGGGAGAGAGAAAATGATGTTGTGTTGGGCATGATGGAAAACCCCAATCTATAATTCACAATACTCTTAAAATGATGTGGAAGAAGTTTCATGCTAACAGAGGGAACAGCCCTATGGCCACTAGACAGCGGCTAGACGGCCATAGGATATGCTGTTATCCGTGAACCAACCTTGGAGCCCGTGCTCCAAGGTCCGTTCCCAGCGAACTGCGTTCCCCCCACATCCGCACTGCCTTGGAGGCAGCGCGGAACAGCCCTCTTTGTCGCACTCGCAAGGAGTGCGGAGCGGCCAGAAAGGGGCATGTCAGGGGGCGTTCAGGGTGGGGAGAGTGTAGCTGCCTGTACGAGACAGCCTCCTTCCCCACTCTGTGCTCCTGTGGCTAGACAGCCACAATTGGCCATCTAGCAGAAAAAGCAGGGCAGGAGGAGCATGAATAATCCCCTCCGTGCTTCTCCTGCCTTGCTTTGGATAGGTGGTCGCCTCTGAGTTCGGAGGCAGCCACCTATCCAGAGAGGATCACACCCTTAATTAGGCAAGACTAGGCTAAGGGGAAAAAAACCACCTCAGGGCAGCTAATGGAATGATGCAGCAATAGCTGCTCTCCCTTTGAAAATAGTATTATGCTCCAGTCCTATGCCCAGATACCTGGAACTACATCCCACTGAATTCAATGGACTTACTTCTGCGTGGCTATATAGGACTGCACTCTTAATCCCCAATTCGAGTAATATTGATGGAGCACATACTGTGGCAGCAACTAGTACAAAAGCACCATGCTAGAATTGATCACAGGCCACCACGCATGATGTAAACAGTATGGGGGAGCCATGGGAGTTTGCGGGTGGGGGAGAGCAAGGGGCACTGACCAGAATGCTTTATTAGCATGGTAACTGACTGGAACACCAGGGTCCCTCCTAAAGGAGAGAGCAAAGTGAAAAGGAGTCAGTCTACAGCTTTGTTAATATGAGGGCAGCCACATTTTTTTTTATTTCTTCCGTTTCATCTTAACTATTACAAATTAGACCAAGGCTTTTAACATTATGTCTTAATACATGTTTTTTTGTGTCCCCCCCCCCCAAAAAAAAATTTCCTTTCTCTTAACATTCACACTGAAGCTTAGTCACTGACTGCTGTGAAGATCGTCACCGGCCCTAATAAAAATATTACAGAATCACTTTGCGTGGCACCTTACAGAGCAACATACATAGGGAGGGAAAGGCAAGCAAACAAACGATCAAGCCCCCACCCCAAGGGGCTTACGGTCTAACTCTCAGCAGTAGGGGAGGCGGGGTGGCGGGTAGGGAGGACGCAGGGGATGAACGCGACCAAATGCAGCTGCGGGAGGAGCGCCGACAAGAGGCTTGAGGAAAAACCCGAAGGAAAAGCAGGGAGGAGACGCTGCTCAGAAGTTCCGGGAGGGGATGCCAGACATAACGGGCGGCTGGGGACCGAGAGCGGCCAACTGAGAATCCGCGTGAGAAGGGCCCCCTCCGGGAGCAGCCGCGGGAGCGCAGCCGCAGCGCTCTCTCCCCTGAGGGACGGATGGCGGGCGCCCCCCGCGGAGGGGAACGCGCCCCACCCACCGGCCGGGCTACTCAGCCGCTTACGCTTGCCGCCGCTCCGACCTTCGCGCTCAAACTGAACTCCCCCCGCCGTGCCGGAAGTCCTGCCCCCTGGCGGTCTCCCACACTTCCTTGCGGGCCCCATTCCCATAAAGCCTCGCGCGAGAACGACGCCAGCTCCTTTCTTTCACAGAAAGAAAAACCAAGCTTCCATGTGCGCGCTCTGTTTTCCCCTCTCGTTTTTCCTATCCCCGCCTTATCCGCTTCCGCTCCCCGGTGTAGCGCGGCCGGAAGTGTAGGCCCCGGGAGCCGGAGGGAGCCGCCATCATGGGCGACAAAATGGATATGTCTTTGGACGATATTATCAAACTCAACCGGAGTCAGCGAGGTGGAGGGGGCCGGGCTGGTGGTGGCCGAGGCCGGGGAAGAGGAGCTGCTGGCCGAGGTGGAGGAGCTGGCCGAGGTGGACCTGGGCGGGCAGGCGGTGGTGGCCCCGTCCGGAACAGAGCCGCTCTGTCCCGGGGAGGCGGCAGGAACAGGCCCGCGCCCTACAGCCGGGTACGTCCCTGGGCGGGCGGGGATGGGACGCTTTCATGGTGGTCTGCGGCGAAGGGGATCGAGTTGGCCTATTGCTTTCTCCTTAAACTTCCTTGTGGAAACAACGCGGCCTGGAACTTGTTAGGTCCTTCAGGTTCCCTGAGCTGGTATCGAATGGGATCTCCGCCACGCGGAGGAACTATCTCGGCCGGGGTTCGGTGGGCGGGAGGAGATTCCGGCTCGCGGTGTGCGTAGACTTAGTTGGAAGTGCGTGTTCGGGAGAACCAAGGAAAAATCTGGAGGGGCGCCCCAGGTTGAACAGAGATGCCGAAAGTTTGTGTGGGGTGTGGGAGCTCCTTTGGGACGCTGGGTTGTAATGACCCGAGTTTCATTTTCTTTACAGCCAAAACAGCTCCCAGAAAAATGGCAGCATGATCTATTCGATAGTGGTTTTGGCCCTGGCGCTGGTGTGGAGACAGGTGGAAAACTCCTCGTCTCTAATCTGGATTTTGGCGTGTCGGATGCCGATATACAGGTAAGTTTTTCCCTTGTCCATAATAAGCAGTTGTCTAGGTTAGTGTGTAGTTGTAGTTTGCTGAGGCTTTGTTCGTTTTGATCATGTGATAAACTGTTACTGTTGTGCACTTCCTTTGTGTAACTTCTTCCTTGTGACTAAACTCCCATTTATTAATTTTTTAAGAGAAAGTGTCCAGAAATGAACAGTTGTGGAATGATCAGCAACACCAGTTCGTTTCTTTTTTCTAATAGTTTTGAATTGTTCTCAAGTTAGTTAGCATTCTCAGGTGTTCCTATTGGAGTAGATGAGCATTTATGAAATTGAGGTCATGCAGGGCTCTGTTGCTGAGCCTGATAATATGTACAGTACAAATGTCTGCTCCACACTATTCATTTTGGTACTGGCTAGGGAAGATGAGGGTGCCTATTTGAATTTTTTCTCAGCAGAGAATCTGAACCTGAGGCTATCCCGTTTTTTAAGATAAAATACTTTATCACATAGCATTTGCTGTAGGCATATTCTCCAGCACTGTTTATTCTTTGAATTTTCATTCTCTTATGTGAGGTAAAAGTGCAGAACAAATGTTTACTTTATAGGATTATTGAGAAAAAAGCTACATGAAAAACTTTAATGTGCCTCATTTCATATTTGATTTAATGGAAAATTTTATAGGAAAGAAAACACTGATATATCAGATGAGATGTTGCTCGGACTGTATTGCAGCTTAGTTTCTAGATTAGAGTGGATGCCTATTCTTTCAAGTGGTCCTTCATCTTTGGTGCCCCATACACTGGGCTCATAGCGTTCAGCGTTTTTGCTGGTCTGCTCTTGAAATAGCACAGAATGAAAGACACTTGTGTGGCATGAGACTCAAAGATGCAGCATTTCTTTTAAGAGAAACTGCAAATGCATGCTGGTCGCTTCCTTTCTCTCGAGCAAATCCTAGTGCAAAAAAGATGCTTAAATAATTTTGCATGAATGCTGTGGACAGTTTGCTTCAGGTTGGGTACTGTTTCTGTTGGTGGAACTGGGAGGGGGCAATTCACTTTCCCCCATAAACAATCCCCCACACACCCTCAAAACCTGCTGTGGAGGATTGGGGGGCTGTCTGGAGCAGATCTTCAGGGGGCTATTGGGGAGAAGAGAGGAAGAAAGTTTTATGAACAGACTTCTGCCCTTCTACTTCATTGCCAGCCTTACTTTGGTTAAAATAGTCTTATGCGGGGTCACTGACTTGTTTAGGAGGGCTTTTTTTGGCTTGGATGTGATACATTTGTTGCATTTCTCCTTAAGCTCTGGCGGTAAATGTAAGCAGAAAAGGAGGCAAAAGTTGAGGTGAGACTTCTTGCTGCGATAAAAAGCAAAATATTATGGACAACAGAAGAATCTAATGCCTTCTGTCCTTTGGCCTGCTTTATAGTTATAGATTATAGGCTGCTTTGAATAATTTTGCAAGAGCCTCTTACTCTGTCATAGGATATGTGATGTATTGATCTTACGTTTTTGCTTTTCAGGAGCTTTTTGCAGAGTTTGGGACATTGAAGAAGGCAGCAGTGCACTATGACCGATCTGGGCGTAGTCTAGGTACTGCGGATGTTCATTTTGAGAGAAAGGCAGATGCTCTGAAGGCTATGAAACAGTACAATGGAGTTCCCCTGGATGGTAAGTAGTTGCTGTTCACCTGGGTGGGAGATGGTCTGATGCTGTTGTAATCATAAGCCCTCCTTGTATTTAAGCACTCGTTTGGGAGCTATATGTGGTAAGGAATTGCATGCAGGGTGAGTGCATGGAATTCCATGCAGGTTAGTGAGTGGGATGGTGGAGGACCCTGTATAGAAATCAAGCAAGCTGCCAGAGGGGGGTGTCCTTTCTCTGCCCTCAGCATAGAAATGCTGAGCTTTCTGTCCCTCCTCTGCTGTTCTAGCAGGTTAGTAACATGTGGGTTTACTTGCAAGGCTGTCATAAGTAGTCATTTTTTTTGTTCTTCCTAGGACGTCCCATGAATATCCAGCTGGTTACATCACAGATAGATACACAGAGAAGACCAATACAGAGGTAGGAGATTTATCTTGATGTTTGCGGTTGGTTAGCTATGTGGTAGCCTTCAATTTTAGGAGAAAGACCTGGTGAAGACCTTGTACGCTTGTACTTTTGATTCACAGAGTTCAAATAGTAGGTGGAACTCTCAGTGCCCCATCCACAGGGATCTTGGAGCATGATTTTTTTTTTAATCTCAAACATACCTCAACCCATACTTCACCTCTTTGTAGAGGGTGTAACTTGGGCTTTCTGTTTAAGCTACTTACTATGCCTGTAATTCAATCTTTCTTTGGATTTTAGTGTAAATAGAGGAGGCATGACAAGAAACCGTGGTGGTTCAGGTGGCTTTGGCGGTGGCAACAGACGAGGCAGCCGTGGCAACAGAGGCAGAGGTAGAGGTGCTGGGAGGAGTTCTAAACAGCAGCTCTCTGCAGAAGAATTGGATGCACAGTTGGATGCTTACAATGCCAGGGTAAGTAATGGTGGGTGTGGGGAGGGGGAAGTGTGCCTGATGGCGGAGCTGGTATACACTTGCAGAATTCGGACATCTGAGAGAAAAAGTATAACTTCACAGAAAAGACACTTGAGGGAGGTGGTAGTGAGCAGTCAGCCTTGATGCTAAGCACTATGTTGGCATTTCCAAATGGTTTTCCACATATTCCCCTATTCCTGTGAATGCAAGAACTAAACATATTGATGTGGAAGGAGTCCTGACAGCATAGCACAATATGATTGTACTTGCATGGTACTCAGTCTGGTAGATTTTGTGATTCATTGAATTGGGCATCTGTGGCAGAACATGTCTATGGCTGTCGAATATATACAGTTCTACAATGTTGTAGTAGGTGCCAGACTGATGAGAAAGTGTACAGTGTCCTTTGCTAGAACTCCTGCCCTGCAAAGGGGTCAAACTGGGTAGATTTTGCTGCTTTCCATTCTTTTACCTGCACAGTTCATGATTTGGAATGAGAATCTTGCTTACTGTGATGGGTGTGTGTGGGGGAACACCTTCAAACCCTAAATTCTTATTTGCAAGGCTCCGAAGTGCTTGCTATTTATTAATAATGGCCCGACAATTCTGATTTTGTAATCTGTTTGCTGAGTACCAAATACGGTGGGTGTAGATTTTAGGCTTTCTCCACCTAATTTATGTAATTGCATGCAGTTTTGAGTGGAGATCTGTATACGTGCCATGTTTATAAACCCTTTTCAACCTCTGCTGTTTATTAGAGAACCGTTATAGGAAACCATCAGCTGTGAGAACAAGATACTGCTGTGAGCGCTGTAGTTATTGACAAAAGAATATTAGATTTTGGGATTGATACTATTTCAGTAGCACCATTTGAAATGAAAACAGCTCCAGTAAATAATCACTATCACTGCAAAATAGTGAACCCTAAAAATAGTGTGGGGTATTAACTCATATTAAATGCTTATCAAACCAATATTTAAAAGGGAAGGCAGAGGAGGAACAAAGCTAGTGGCACACTCAGGTGGAGTTTTGCTCCATCTTTTCCCTCTCTGCACAGGGCAGGCAAAGAAGAAGAAATGCCGCTGTGTGCAAAGCTGGTACTTTCAGCCATTAGTTGAGTCCCAAAGTGGGGATGTGTCCACTTCGCTTTTTCCTCATGGGAGGAACATGGTGTTGGAGTGAAGCTGATGTCTCCATAGAGTTTACTCTGCTCGGGCTTTCCCTAGCCAGGCAGAGCCTAACAAAGCAAAGCCAGCTCCCTTGCTAAGCACTTACTGGACGAGCGTTCCTCCAGCCAGCACCTCTGTCTGGGAGCTGGCTGAGAAAATCTGCATGGAGCAAAGTTCAGCCAGGAATATGATGATGTTAAGGTGCAGGGCGCCACCCTGACATCACCAGTCAGGGCCCTGTCCCCTGATGTCATCCATTCCACAGGGGGAGGGGGATCTAGGGAGCAATCCTGCCCCATTCCCAAATGGTTCCCCCTAGTTTTATAGCAACACCTTCAATACTGCTAATATATTTTCATACATGCACAGAGGAGGGTTCAGTTTATGCTTCCTCCTTCAGAACCCTTTTCTCATGGAAACACAGAAGATTAACAGAGGTTCTCCCAAACCCACTTTTGGCGGTGAAATTGAGAAATATTATGAAAGGTGCAAGTCCTTTCCTGGGCTAAAGAACTAAGTCTACATGTAGTAACAATTAAATGGGGAAGCAATTTTTAAAGGTTTGGTAATGGTAGTTAACAGTACCAAATGGGTTCAGGCTGGACTATGCTGCTGGGTAGTGAGCCTGGATAACCATGTGGCTTTCTAGCCATTTTGCACAGCTAGTGACAGCCAAGTAAGTGTCTCTTTCTTTCCTCTTAGATGGACACCAGTTAAAGCTGTTGGCGCATCGTGTTCATGGGAAGGACTGCAGACATCTCATTCCATGCTCCCCAGCGGGAGGGGAAGGGTGTGTGGCGGCGGCTACTACTAATATCAAGAATGGAATTTGTTTTACTTTTATGTTTTGGAATAGGTTTTAAACTCATGTAAAGGTTTCTTTCTTTTTTTTTAAATTCTGAAACAGATCTGTTTTGTACCAAGTTATTTTTGGGAAAAATTTTACTGGTTGCCTGTTGGGCCAAGGTGTTTTTTTCACTTTGGCAATAATAAAATAGAAATGTGTCTAGAGCTGTAAATGTCTGCTTCCTGTTGCAGCTGGAGACTAGCCTTTGGGCTGCAGAAGCCAAGATGGGTAGGGGAGCAGATGTCTGCCTGCAGGCCCCTAGAAAAAGAGTTGGTGCTGATTGCCCTTCCCATGGGGAGGGATTCTGTTCTCTCAGGTCTCTCTCCTCCACTCTGCTCCAGTAGGGGCTTATAAACTGTTTATGTCCCATCTCCTATGTGCTGATTTTCCTCCCTTTTGTCTGTGCTAAAGCCAACCTGTGTGACTGCTTTTCAGGGGAGGTGGTGGTCTCCAGTGAAATAGCTCCACCCTTGGTCATGGAGAGGGAGTAAATTTCTTGTTAAAGTCGTTTTTGTATTTAACACTTGATTCCAAAGTTCAGTGCTGGTCCCACCTCAGTATTTTTACTGTAAAAAAAATAGTTGCTGTGAAAATTCAGTGACTCCTACATGCCAAGTAAAGATTTAGTCTTTCAACTTGCAATTCCCTATTGAATTCTTATTTCAAGTAAATCTGGTGGCATTTGTTATGGTTTGTTCTCTAACTGCTTATATACAGGGTTAAAGTTCTTTCCAGGTTGTGTGAGAAGGCAAAGGGGGCAGATTAGATATCAGACTAATGTGGCTGGGGTGAAGACTTTGTTTCTTGTGTTGGGAGGACAGAACCCCAAAGTCATTCATGCAGACACCATGCCAGGGTACAAGTCTCATCTCTCCCTAGTCCTAACAGTATGGGTTCTAACGCAGGAACACTCCCAATTGTGAAGACTCAAAAAGATTAATATGTGCAGGGTTACTGGCACATTGCCACTTTAGGCACCTAAAGGCACCTTCCTAATGCTGAAATGAGAGTAAGAATGAATCAAGAATTTGAAAAAAGTAGGTACAGAAAAATAACAAAGTTACACAAGAATAATGGCCAGTTTTTAAGATTCTTCATATCTATTTAAGGGAATACATTACACAAAAAATAGCTTTACATAGGAATTGAACAAGTTACATGTAGATACATGTAGGATGTTAGCAGCTGTCACTAATTTGGCCTTGACAAATTTTTTATGTAATTCATTTCCATAAATAATCATATGACAGTAAATACTGGGTAAAAAACTCAGTTGTGAGAACCTCACGTTAGCTCCATTTATGGTGTATAATGATAGAAGATGTGTTAACTTCATAGGCTTGGAAAATATGACAGCGTATGTAAGCTGATGTTGGAATGTCTTTGGGTGGGGAGAAAGTGTTGCTATTGAAGGATGTGTTCATTATATTTAAAACCTAGTTTAGTTTGTTGTGACTTCTAAAGCTTCAGAAGAAAGCCTGTCCACAGTAGGAAAATGCATAACCTTTATGTTTCAACTAATTCTCAGATGTAGTTCTGTGGGTGGAGTACATTCTATTCTGTGTTCCTAGCCAATTAAAATTATACCTTGCCTAGAACTCTAATGCTGAGTTTTATAAATTGAGGCGATATTAAAAATAAATGCTGCTCTTAACAATTGACAGTAATTCATCATACAATCACAGGATTTGGTAATAAATGCTCACTGACTTAAGTGGGGGCTCCTCTTTACATAATTACGCATATGGTGGAATCTTTGCAACTGGTAGTTACTTCATTTAACAACATTTATGAATCACATTAAAGGAATGACTACAGAGGATAAGATAATCTTCCTGGGAATGCCTGTTGGAAAAGGTTTCATTGTATATGTAGAAATCCGTAAATCGTGTGCTGAGCTATTTTGGTGGGGCAATGGAAAAGGTATCATACTTCAGGCATTGATAACAGGGAATATAAAATAACCATTATTTTGAAGTGTCCTGTCTGTATATTTAGCTAAGCAAAGACTAGATTAAAAAGCTGCTACTGAACAGCTATAGAATATCACGTTGGAAATTGATAGAACCTGCAACATAAAGAAACAGTGCCAAATGGCCACAAGTATAAATATTTCAATAGTCATGAAAATGATGTGTACTGTTTACATTATCCTAAACAAATATAAGGAATAAGTTCATGCATCTTGGAATACAAATTTGATGGGATGCTAGGCTATTGCCAGTTTTGGCCACTGTCGTCTTCAGGAGTTAAACATACATTTCCTTGTACTACAGTTCATAAAGTTACATCTGTTGGCATACTCCAGAGTTAAATAATCAGCTTGCACTATACATTTGGAATTTTCTGGTAATGCAATCTGTGCTCAGTGGTCATGGGAGGGAATCATATGATGCCCTCATAAATGCACACATCTGTGCTAAGACTGCATGGAACTGCCCTGGCCTAAGAGTTTCTTGTTTGATGGTTTCATCAGCAATTCTGTCTGTTAAATCGCCTTATTGCATCACAATAGTACATGGTACCAAATGCTTTAAAATAAACCTGAGGACAGACTGGGCATGACCCCAATCAATCCCTTTTCAATGAACTAAAAGCAAAGTAGGCTGCCTAACGGCACAGTCCCCATTCTATGCATGTTGATTCAAGGTCGGTGTCCCTTGTTGAATGATACTGCCGAATTAAGTGCACAGGAATGTGGCCTGGATGGATCTTCTGTTCTCACAAGTAAATTTTCGTGTGGAACCAATTTGAAGCGGCTACTTGCTGGGGCAAAAAAGCAATTATCTGCTTGAATGTGGTCTTTGCTTAAATTGCCTGAACAAACGTGGGGTGGAGTGGACTGCAACTCTTGGCCTAATACATAATTTTAATCCCCCCCCGCCCCACCAGGCTCGCCCATTGGTGAATAATATTGCTCTAAGTGTGTTCAAGCAAGAATAGCTGAATTGTGTCGTTATCACTTGACAGCACGAGTCCTGTGATCCTAACAGGAGGTTTTGAGCGAGGTTTCCGCGCTTGATTCTGCGAAAAGCTACGGGCAGGAGGGTGCAATTTTCAGCTCACAAACGCCTTCAGCGAAGCGGCTGGAAGCGGAGCGCTTCCCCTCAAGGCCAGAGACGCCGATTCCTTCCCTCTTCCCACACAATGGGACAGCGTGACCCGCCCGTCGTAGCAGGAACCAAAAGTCCGCCATTCCCACCCCAAGATGGCTGCCGGTCTCTAAGGGCGCGCATAGAGACGCTCTAGCCGTAAGACGCGGTCTCTGTGGCCTTTCCTCGTCTGTTGGGTTCTTTCTCCAGGCCTCGGCAGCCAACGCCTGGGCCGCTTGCCGGAAGTGATGTCTAAGCCGGGAGGCGCGTACTTAGGGTGGGAAGTGACGTCGGCGGGGGTCGCGGAAGTGTGGGGGCGCGCGCTCGGGCGGGGTGCTTCTGGGCGGCGGCGGGCGGCGTTTGGCACCGGAGGTAGCAGTAGCGGCAGCAGCCAGCGGGAACAGCCACGCGAGGTAGGGAGAGGCCGGGGCCGGGTAGGAGGCATCGGAGTCGCGGGGAGGGGAAAGGTTTGGGTCGGCTTCCTGCGCCTGGGTTCTCCTGTTCTTTTTCTGCCTCCTCCGCCCGCCTTCGGTTTGAGGCAGCCGCCGCCCGCCCCTTGCGGCTGCTTGATCTTTGCTCTAAATGGAGTCGCCCCTTGCTGCGGGCTCGCTGATACGCGCTCGGCCTCTACATGCGCCGTTATCCGAAGTCAGTCAGTACCGTGCTAGGAGTCCCTTTCTTTGAATCTGCTGAGCTTTAAAAGATGCTCTCGTTCAGCTCTGAGGGCTACTTACTAGTCCTTACCCCGACAAAGTGACTTTCTCTTTTCGTCACATAACACCCTCACTGCTGGGGGCGAGGGGCGGGCGCTAATACAGTCTCTCTCCCGCCCTCCAGTGTGCTTGTTACTGTGTCTATTATGCTAGTAATAGGGCGGAGAATAGAATAATCTTTTCCCGCTTCTTCCTAGTAATCCCATATCTTTTATTCGAGTTTTCTCCAATTTGGCTCCTTCCAGATGTGGTGGAGTACAGTGGCCATGCTGGCTGGGAATGATGGGAGTTGTTCTCCACCACATCTGGAAAGAGCCAAGTTGGGGAAGACTGTCTTATTCTGTTCACATCCAGGTTTCTTTTGCTGGGTAACTTTTGTTTCTGTTTTTTAATTGTCTAGCTTCCATGGTGTACCGGTTTATTGCTATGCCTGTTGGTACATTGAGCATTAGTGCCTTGGCTGTGAAGTGGAACTATGTAGCTCTTTGGATAGGTATTGCTAGACTTCACAACTTCATGGCCCCACCCTCCATACTGAATGGATCCTGAACAACTATGAGAGATTCAGTAATTGTTTTATTTTATTTTGTGAGTGCCTACCTTGAAGGGCTTGGTGGATATTGAACTGAGTTGTCGCAGAAGACCGTTTGAGAAAGTTATTGTCAGAGTTTGTAGGTGGGCTTGGGGTATGGATCAGGGCTTAATCTGAGCCAGCTCTTCGTATGTTAATGTTAGGTGGAGTAAGGGGATCACAGGGGATGTACGGTGCATTTCCTTCATGATAGGGCCAATACATTTCTGTGTTTGTAGGTTTAGTGAATGGTTTCCAGGGCAGAGTGAATAACTCTCAGTCAAGGAGCATTAGAATACTAGAACTCCTCTGTTGCTTTTTGAATTAAACACTGGTGTGGTTGGTAATTCATATTGTATCAAAGCCGTTAAAAAAAGGCATAGGTCATTATTTTCACTGGTGTTTTTTTTTTTTGTAAAAGGAAATAGGCTTATGTTTTCACTTACCGACACAAAAACTTCATTCAAATACTGTAACAAGTCATGTGGGATAACTTTAAGAGGAACTAGGTAAAAACAGTTAGATTATCTTTCTTGCCAGGGATAGTTATGAATACCCTCCCTTTTAGGAGTAATGTAGATAGATGTCTCTCTTAAATTAAGCCTTAAATCTTACCTGGGTTTGGGGAAGTTATTAGTGATAATATAATTAGTATTATATTGCTACTTGTTCCATATTTTTATATGGTTTTGTGTTGAGCCTTTTGTAGACTTGGCTGGTTCTTAGTATTGGCGGTTAAGCAAATTCAGAGAAACTTTCATTTGTTTTTGAGCCCTTTCTTAGTTTGACATATGCTGGCTCCATGTTGGCTCTGCCTATAGGTTAAGGTGGAAACTTGTAAAGGGACTGCGTTGTAATACTAGAGCTGACTGCTACAGGTTAGGTGGCAAATAACATGCATAACCAATTGGCTAGCAGTATGTCATGCAGCTGTTGCTCATTCAACAGCAGCTTGTCATGGTAATAGTAGGTCAACTTTCTCTACCTGATGCCCTCCAGAGGTTTTAGACTACAACTCCCAACATTCCTGCCTGCTAAGTATGCTGGTTCGAGATGATGGGAGTTTCAGTCCAAAACATCTGGAGGGCACCAGTATGGGGGAGGATGTAGTATGTTATTCTGGGGTGTTGGCAGTATGATCATAATTATGGCTAAAAGTCATTGAGCTTAGGGGAGGTTGAGTGTACATACTTTCTGCCCATTAATGTGCATGTGTATTTTCTTGCTATAGGTCTGTGTCATTTTTTGGCGTCAGATTTAGTAGCACTGATAAGTTAAGATAAGATTACCATGGGGAGTAGGCAGGCTGTTCTTCTAGCAGTTTTCTGGATAGACCTAGAGATACCAGGTAGGTGCTCTCAAATCATAACTAAAAGGGTTGTGATGCTGAGTGTTCTCTAGTCCTAACATCCAGTAGCAGATGTTGAGTGTGGGGGAGAGAATGTCATCTGCGCAAGTTGCTCATGCAGTATGCAAGGAACATGTCCGTCCAGTGCCAACTTCTCAGGTCTGCAAAAAGTGGTATATAAATGCTTACAGGTACAGGAAGGTTCCTCCTGGACACCATAAAGAACAAAGGCTCTAAAATAGTGTTCCTCCTAATTGTCAATCTGTGTATCAAGGACAAAGATGCAATAACTACTTTGTCTGCATCCTTTCTCTAAATTTCTCAAAATTTGGTGGCAGGAGGAAAAAGGCTCTTTTAGAAGGAAAATTGACAGCTCGCTGCCAGTTTTAGTAGGGTATTGCTGGCAGCAAAAGGGGCTATTTTAAAGCAAAAGTGGCAGTAAAAAGGGGCTATCTTTAACTGAGTATCAAAGCTGACCACATTCCAGTTCCCCTAAACTGTAGAGAATGCTCAGTGAAGTATGGCAGAGAGGAATATGATGGGGCAGAAACCTGACCCTTGATGAAGCTAGCCACTTTTTATTGAAAAGCCCCCTCAAAGGAAGGAAAATTGTTCTCTTCTGCTTAAGGGAAGGTACTATTTTTGTCTTACCTATGGGCTTTGGAGAAAATACAGGAACTGTAGTTAAGGTATGAATTATAGTGACTACAATTTAGCATAGGCTAGCAGCTCCTGGATATAGTGGCCTAGGTGCAATGGTGCCACAAGGCTGTTAAATTCCTGGCCATAGATTGATGTAGTTGCTTTCTCAGTTTTGTGATGCTCTTCTCTAAGGGTGCGTGTTAATTCTGTCCTACCTCCTTCATTCCATCCCTCAGAGCTCTCTGCCAACACACAATGCTGACCTTCAGCCCCAGCAATCTGCTGGCTTTGGTTTTCCTAATAGTCTAGATTGGCACTGTAGTATTTCCCGTAAAAGCCAAGCCTCCTGGAATGCATAACTTTTACCTTTGTCAATATTTGCTGCTGTGTTTCCATGGTGAGAACTTGTATATGCTGCAGCTTAGTAAACTTACTATAGGCTAGCACACAGTGGCAGTGAATGTTATCCAGTGGGTGACTGCAGACCAGGGGCCAGAATCTGTCGTTTGCCATACCTGATTCTCCACCACTTTAGCATGTGCTAGCAAAGACAACTGGTGCTTAGAGGCTTTAGAATGTTTGAATATTGGTGAAAAGAGTTCCGTATGGGACGAACGCTTGCAACAATGTCTTGCCATTCTGTTGAAAATGCTAGCAGATGTCGTAGAAGCCAGTGTGAATTGCAGGATTGGACAATCAGTGGTTTCTTGCACCACCACCACCCCGGTTCAATTGTGCCTATAAGAGGGATGTCCAGACTCCCCACCGAACCCTTTCTCCCTCACTGCAGCATAGTGCATTATCTCCGAAGCTAATAGGGTCTTCAGTTCATTCAAATGGAACCTTCTGCCAACGTGAATTAGTGGCTCAGCCTTGGGGACCATTCGTGTGAGAGACTTCTGTTCTCGCTTCTTCTTGGCAGCAGATTTCCCTGGTGGCAAAGCCCTGTGTCTTTCCTGCAGTGCTGAACATTCCTCATGTCTGGGTTGCCATCTGATTAATCTGGATTGTACTTTCTTGGAAGACCTTGAGACTTTGCTTCCAGTGGGCCCCTCCTTTCCTGTAGAAGCCGCCAAAGGATGTATATATGTTGTAAAGGCTCGATAAGTAGGACAGGTCTGCCCGTAGAGACTTGAGTAGCTTTCCCCAACCTGGTGCCCTCCAGATGTGTTTTGTGATGCTGGGAATTGTAGCCCAACACATCTGGAGGGTGCCAGATTGGGAAAGGAAGAAGCTGGGAGTAATGCTAGTGAGCAGTTGCCTGTGCAGCTGCAAATATGCTGCCTCGGTGCTCCAGATGCATATTGGCTATGTAATAGATCCAAGGCATTGGCTTTGTTCCTGCTGTTTCGCACCGCCGTTTCCCTATACAGAGATAATATCTGTGTAGGAAAATGAATTTCTCCTACTGTGAAGTGCAGTAAGAGTGTGTTTCATACCATGGGTGTGCAGCTGCCTGATAGGTGTAGAACAAAAGACATGTGTCAGATTTCACACATCTCATTGTGTATTATATTCATACCTGGAGTCAGATTCATTCCATGAATAAAAATGCGTATAGCTCAGAGCCATTGATGTGCCTTAATAATATTAATCCAGTATCTGATCAGTAGTATGTGACAGGCTGGTATGGCCTGTCCCATATCAGTCAGCTGTGCTCTGAGCCAATGAATGAAATGATCATTTTATTGCTTCATGGAATAGAATGAGCCATTCACTATGAGAGCAATTTGGGATTGAGTTGCAAACCTTTATGGATGTAGTTAGGTACCCTACTCACTTGAGGTCAGGCAAGGTTTTTGATTTGTTACTAATTTGCAGTTTTTAATTTAAAGTGCTCAAGGAGCGGCCTAGGATCATCAGATTCAACATTGACTCAGATTATTTAACCCCTATTCTACGTGGGTTAGTCATGCTAATGGTTAAAGCAGCTCTCAGGTTCAGGTGTATAAGGGCTTGCTGAGCTGCTTTTCTAGAGCTGTAATTATTTCTAGATAGAGGTGCTCCTGTTCTTAGAGAATTTATGTCAGCTCTATATTAGTACTGAAAGCTGGAAATTACAGTAGAAGGTAATCCTTTTTTTTCTTGACCCTTCTCTCCCACCCACCCCCCTTATGTAGGTGGCTTGGCAAACTTGCCAGTACAATCAGGATAAAAATATAATCTTGCACAACTTGTTTTGAGCTTTCTATATTTTTAGTTTTATTCCTTCTAGATAATATGGGGTAAGTTTCCAGTGCAGTTTAGGTGGAAAATGTGGACTAAAGCTGGAAGGATGTGTCCACCAGCACTAGAGAAATGCAGTTAACACCACACAGTCTAGAATTGGACTTGATATAAATCTGCACTAATTCTTGCAATGGCTTCATATATGGTGATGGTCTCTTTGTGATCCTTGACATTCTTAAATATGCTGATATAAATAACCTTGGTAGAGCAATGCAAAACCCAGCAGGGTAAGTGTGACAGAAGGAGTATCTATGTGTTTTTCAGCTTCTAGTGGTAAAGCCACAGTGGTAGCGAATGATTGTCACATACAGGAAACCCTGATTCTCCCAAGTACCAGTATTTGGAGATAAGGAAGTTGTGGGTCATGGGCCATTGCAGTGTGTTAGAAACAAAGTTCAAGGTTACTCCATAGTCAGGTTTGCATGTATTAGGTTTCTTTAAAAAAAAAAAACTTCTGTGCCAAGGAAATGTGCCCAGAATAAATTCCACAACTCATTGTATAATTTTCTTTCAAGCTGAAAGGCTTGGATTGTTTGAATAGTAAACAGGGTAGAAGAAGTTATAGAGGCTGTAGCTAGTTGGACAGTGTGTATGAGGACTGGGAATTCCCATCTTCTGGGTTTCTTGGTTTCCAACATATACTGTCTGTGTGTATCTAAGATGTTCCTTACAACTAGGATGACTAGAAACTTGTTTTTAAATGAAACCTGTAATTTTCAGGATGCCAAATTCCTTGACTTACATGTGTCTGCATGCTTATTGGTACCACCCTGACCATGCTCTCTGTGGAAGATTAAGTTTGTAAGACTTAATTTATGGTTTGATCCTAGAAGGATCTAGTTTTATAGGGAGGGTCTAATAAAGGGTAGACCTTCATCAAGGAAGTTATGTAAATGTTTGATCCTATGTGCAGTAGCAGTTAAGCACTTTTTCTTGGGTTTTAGTTGTGTGCACTTGGCATATGGCTCATGTGTATTCCATCTTTCCATATACTGAAATAAAAAGGAATATTATGACAGCTTTCCCCAAACTGGGTCCCTCCAGATGTTTGCAACTACAGTTTCCATTAGCCCTGGCTAACAGGGCCAATGGTCAGGAATTCTGGGAGTTGTCATCTAAAACATCTGGAGGACACAAGTTGGGGAAGGCTGCCTTAGAGGCTAACTAATTCATTGTGGTATAGGTTTTCATGTGCTAGAACCATCAGATGCAAGAAACCTATCTATATACCTTTTGGGCTTCACTGTTTAGTTTCCGTTTCCTCGTATGTATGTGTATTTTTTAACTGAGGGTGCATTTCCTATGTCTGCAGCAGATTCTAGTCCATGTAAGTATATGCTATAACAAATCTTCTAGCTTTTAGGGTACCACAAAACTCAAATCTTCCTGTTCCAGACTAATACTGCTACCCCACTGGAATATACTGCAGTGTTGGTATTCCTACCAGAGCCTCTTTCTCTGCATAAGCACATTAGTTAGCTTTGCTGCAGGGCTTCCCGGAAACCTTAAACAATGCCACATGATTCCTGTGGGAATCTTTATTTCTTTCCCCAAACTTGTACTCTTTGCTGCTTAAGGTATTGCCTCTATCATGCAAGAATTTTCAACCTCATTTACTGTTGCCCTCTTCTTGAGGAAGTGGAGAGTTTAATTTGAGCTGCAGGGTCTCCTTTTAAGCAGTTTCTGGTATTGCACACACCACCTCTACTGCTGTAGGTTTTGTGAGCTCTGTGCTGGAGACTGTGATTAAAATGAATTGGCTGGTGTTTTGCCTGCCACCTAGAAATGGCGGATAAAGGGCCTTTGTTTCCTTTAGGCAGTCTTTATCCTACTGACCCTTAGTAAACTGCTCTCTTCCTCCAAGGAATAGGCTCAAGAGGCTCTGGCAAGCTTTTTGCTAGAACTTGATCTTCCCCTCTGATTTGAAGTCACTCCTGCTAATGTGAGAAGGGTTCTGTGACCTGATTTGAAGGCAGGCTGCACCCTGCCTTGGGTCACAAGAGCTTGTGCCACCTCCCAAAGGCTTCTCTGTTCTACTACAGCTGCACAGCGTGACTGGCTCTTTCTCCTCTGCTATTGCTTCCGCATGTCTGCTGCACTGCTGGAAGAAAAGTGGCTGCAGAGCTGCTTTCTAGGACTGTGTATCCCTTGTAAGCTGTGGGCCCAAGGCTGTGGTGTCTGCCTTCCCTAGGAGTCTTGGCAGTCAAAACAGCTTTCCAAGCTACTATCCCCTGCAGTCTTTAGATCAGCCTTCCCCAGCCTGGAGCCTTCCAGATGTAGGACTACAACTCCCAGGATCTAGGGGTGATGGGAGCTTCCCCAATCCAGGTTGGGGAAGGCTGCTTTACAGGATTAGCCTCTTGGACTGAGGGGTGTGAGAGGCACAAATCCTTGTATTTTGTGATACCGCTGCTGGGGTTACACTATATTTTGTGAATGGCTAATCATACAGTCCAGTTCTGACAACTACTGTCTAAACCAGGAGTGGGCAACCTAGTAGCCTTCAAATGTTTTGGACTGCAACTCGCATAAACCCCAGCCAGCAGTCTTTATCTAAAATGTGTACAGTCACTGCCCCTGTATTTCGCAATTCTTATGTACATTACTTCATTTTCTCAAAGGCAGTGAGGTTTATGCACTGGGGTAATCTGTAATGCACACGTAGCTTCCAGGGTGGGAGCTGGAGACTGTACATGACAAGTTTTCATGAGAAAGTGCTGTAGCTCACCAGTAGAGCAGATGCTTTGCATGTAGAATGTCCTGGGTTCAATGCCCAGCATCTCTAGGTAGGGCAGGAAAAGCTCCTGCTGAAATCCCTGGAGAGCCACTGCCAGTCGCTGTGGACAGTGCTGGGCTGGTTTGACCAGTGGTCTGGCACAGTATAAGGCAGCTCCCTATCCTATCTTAGTTGTGGCCCAGGAACACGTATGGGCCCTCCCAGTTGCCTTTGAAGGGGATGGGAAGAAGTGTGACCCCAAGTCCAGCAGTACAGTTTGGGGCCACAAGATGGTAGTGCAGGTGGTGTAACAGCTACTTCCCCTGGGGCCAGTGTGGAATGCTTCTTGGCTGCTCTTGGGGAGAGGGAAATGGGATATGGGCAGAAGCCTGGTAAGCAGCTGGTCGGCCTAATGCACGTAGGAAAGCAGCTGAGCTGTGCCAGTGGTAGCAACACTTCCGTAATGTCCAAGGCATGTGGACGCACCCTTGGGGACCGAGCCAGCTTCCTGATTCGAAGGGGAGGGGTGCATTGCTTTCTGTGGCGTAGGGCTGGGCTGCATCATTTTATACTTCCAGTTGTGTCAGCCAGCTGCTCTGTCTTAAAGGAGCACTCCAGCTGGGGGTGAGGAGAGTGCTACTACTTGCTGGGACCTCCCCCTTGCAGGCCCTGCAGACTGGGAAAGAGGGCCACCTTGCCCACCAGAGAACACTTGAAGACGGGCCACACAACTGCTTATTCTGCAGAGTCCCCAAGGTCACGCAGGAGCCCTCCCCCTTGATATCTTTTCCTGCACCTTTTATGCCTCTGAAATCCTTAATTCCTGGAATTCTTTGTGAAGTGTTGAGGGGACCAGGGGCCGTTGGCTGTACGATCGTGGGTTGGTGCTGCACATGGTGTGCTCCCAGCAGGCAACAGTGCTTCAAGCTACCAGAATCCTCCTGTGCCTCACCCCTGAGTACCAAAACTCTTCTGAAGTGGGACATAACTGGTTGCTTGCTCTCCCCCCCCCCCCCCCGCTTGTTTTGGCTTGCGCCTTAAGGCCCTTAGGGACATGTTGGCTGAGATCTTGCTACTAAATATTTATCACCAGTATCAGTGCCCTTAAAGCAGCTGACATCTGGTAAAGGAAGCTGTTTCTTTGGGTTTACAGTTCTGTTTTCTCAGAAATCTGGCTCCTTTCCTCTCCTCCCCCAGCTTCCAAAACAAAATCTGTGAAAAAGTGAGAGGTCTGAGCAGATCTCATGAGGTGTTTATTTAACCAGTACTAAATTGTAGTAAGAATGCTGCTACAGTAAAAACATTAAAACCATATCCCTTCTCAACAAGAGTGCATTACCTTTGCCTGAGCTATTAAAGAGAAGAGACCGGAGCATGGGGATGGGGGATGTATCACAGTAGCTAGCCTCACTAAATCAATAAGCGAACCTTCTCAAGAATAAGTAAGGCCAAAGAAACATCACTCTGCGATCAGATATCTGGCTTTCTAGTGCTCCTAGAAGTGGGAGGCACACAAACCACCAGAGCTTTAGACCCTAGAGCATGGGTGGGGGATGTGTTGCTGAACTGCAACTCCCATCATCCCTTACCCTTGGCTGGGCTGGGTAGGGCTGACAGGAATTGTAGTCCAGCATCATCTGGAAGGCCACATGTTCCCTGCCCCTAAGACTCAAAAAGATTGGGGAAGGGCTACAGCTCAATGGTGGAGCACATGTTTTGCATGCAGAAAGTCCTGGGTTCAAACCCTGGCATCTCCATGTAGAGCTGGGCATCCCTGTCTCAAACCCGGGAGAGCTGTTGCCGGTCAGCGGAGACAGTATTGAGCCAAATGGACTGATTGTCTGACTCAGTATAAGGTAGCTGCCTACGTTCCTGTGAGCAGAGAAGGTCTCTGCTGAAAGCTCATTGGGTTAAGCAGACAGCTTCTGCCTTGTCGCCCAGCAAGGCTTTCACGAAGTGTGGAAATGTTCAAGGGGCTTAACAGAGCATCCCAGCGCTTGTTTCCGGTTTGTAATGTTTTGAGGCAAAGTATCTGGATTCATCTCAACTTACAGTGAGACATGGGCTCCTCCTTGCCTGATCTTGCTCCCTCTCTACACTGTGCAAATGAGTGTGTACTTTGGCACCAATGTGTCACCCAGGACTGGGCAGCTTGGGGGGTGTGGTGTGTTTCAGGTTTCAAGTATACTTCATTCTCCACTGACTGAGTTCCTTTAGTGTTGGCTAGTATCTCCTGGCAAGATTCTAGTCCTTCTCTTGACCTCTACATATTTATGCAAAGTGAATCCAAGGAGGAGAGGCACCAGAGGACGCATTGGGGGTGTAGGGGGACAGGCAGGGGTTGGAGGCAAATGGCAAAGGAGACAACTACATCCTTGAAACAGCACTGCTGTTGGAAGTCAGAGCCCTGGGCTCACTGGTTGCCAGCAGCACAGGGCTGGCAAAATTATAAAGCCTTTTAAATGTTACCTCAGCTTGTTTCTGACTCTTCAAGAGAACCCCTTGGGATGAGTTGCTGCCTTGTAGGGCTTTTTGCAGCATGCGGAGGAGTTGGGAGTGTCTGAAATGGGGTTTATAATGGGAGCAAGCTTCCTTAACTATGGTTACTTTTGCCGCCTGACACAGTAGCTTCCTATTCATTGTCCTGAGAGTGCCTGGAAGCTTACCTCACCCCCACTCCTCTTCTCTGCTTTCTCACTCCCCCCCCCCGCCCCCAAATAGCAGCTGCCTTCACTGGCCCCCTTTAGCCTTCAGAGTCTGTAGCCACTGAGTGCCCCATCTCTCCCCCGCCCCCAGTTCGGTGTTAACAGCAGCTGCCTGCATTGTGAGTTGTGGGTCTATTGGCTTACATGGGGCAGAGTTTATTGCACAGGCTAGCATGCAAATAATAGACTAGAACAGATCAGTCAGCTTATTGCGTAGTTGATTTGCTTCCAGCTCTTGATGGGGAAGGGGCAGAAGCAATCCATGCAGCAAACAAACACTTGTTCCAGCAGTAGGGGGCAAAGTGCAGATGCTCACAGCTTGTGCCGCTTTGCATGAGGACAGGAATGCTTCAGCGAGGACCCTCCCATCTTCTGATCCCTCAGAGGGATCCTCTGTCAAGCTGACCACTCAAAACGCCAAAGGAGAACAGCACCGGAGCAGGGCTCTGAGCAAGAGTTTTCCCTGTGCAGAGAGCAAGCATGACTATTCCTCACTGAGTTGTCTGCAAAGGTGGTAGTTGATGCCTTTGTTTATGGGCCCCGCAGACACAGATCACAGTTGCGGAGATGGCTGAACAAGAACCCACCCCTGAACAACTGGCCCAGATTGCTGCTGAGAATGAGGAGGATGAACACTCGGTCAATTACAAGCCCCCTGCCCAAAAGAGCATCCAGGAGATCCAGGAGCTGGACAAGGATGACGAGAGCCTGCGCAAGTACAAAGAGGCCCTGCTGGGAAATGTCGCCATTGCTGCTGGTGAGTGAACTCCTGAAGGGCATATGCAGGGTGTGTGTGTGTGTGTGTGTGTGTGTGTGAGAGAGAGAGAGAGAGAGAGAGAGAGAAGCAGCCTTCCTTGACCTGGTGCCCTCCATATATCTTGGATTGCAACTCACACCAGTCCCAGTCAAGATGGCTAATGGTCAGGAATGCTGGGAGCTGTAGTCCAAAACATCTTTAGGGCACCAGGTTGGGGAAGGCTGCTGTGGATGGCCAAGATGTCTGGGATTGATGGGCATATTGCTGCTGTCATTCATACGTGTGACTTTGCCAGATGGGCCTAACTCCACATAAGCATCATGCGCTCCATCACTTTGCCCTGAACTGTGCTTCCCCCTCTTTTTCTATTGTCATGAAACAAATTTTAGCTTTTGCAGGCAAGTGCTCTGCTTCCCCCAAACTTTTGTTTTGCCAACTTCCATATTATTCTCCTGTATACTCTCCAAATTGCTTTTTTTAATCTAATAGTCCACTTTGACTGTTGCAGTAATATGTAGATCAGTCTTCCTCAACCTGGAGCCCTCCATGCTAGCTGGGAATGATGAGAGCTGCAATCCTAACACATCTGGAGGGGGGTGTCAAGTAAGTGGAGGTGCTGAAACCTTCCCCATCCTCAAATAGCCCAGTGCTCCCTGAAGGCGGATTTTCCTCTCTTCCATCTGGATATGACTGCAGAATATGGCTGGTCCTGGTCACATTTTGGGGGCCCTGAGAGGAATCATATCAGTTAGTTCCTCCTGAAATGGATTGTCTTGGAGTGAGGATGTCTGCCGCTAAGAGGCAACGCTTTTGTACTGCTTACTAACAAACTGAAGCAGTCGACCCAGAACAAACTCTGCAAGTAAAACATCTGTAACAAGACCTCAGGCAAGCATCACCTTGGATGAGACTTGTTTTTTGTAGATGTGTCATCTTGAAAGAGCCTGAAATGGTGGCAGAAACAGGAACTGGGGGAGAAGAAAGTGTAGGGACCAGAGGGTCATGAAAGGGAAGGCACAAAGCAGAGGTTGCCAATTTGTAGGCCTCCAGATGTAGTTGAACTGCAACTCCCATCAGCCCTAGCCAGCTTACCCAGTGTTGAGGGACTATGGGTGTTTTAGTCCAACAACATCGAGGGACACAAGTTGCCCACCCCTGGCATAAAAGTTAGCCTTGGGGCCCCTCCATGCTTGCAGTCACCTCTGCCACTTCAGCTCAGAGTGCTATAAGCTTCTCTTAAAAGGAAGGTAAAATCTCCCCAAGTTCCAGGTGTATCGTTACACGGCATCTGCATGGAACAATACTAATCTTGCTGTAGTTGTGGGCCAAGTTTGCAGCTTTGCTCTGAGGCCCATGTTGTCAAGGGCTCCTTGGAGGCCTCAGTCTAATCCAGTAGCCAAGTCCAGACACAGACAAAGGGATTCCTTTCAAAGCTTTATTCTTTTACAACTTAACAACTCTACTGTTTGCAACTAGATCTGAGCAGCACAGTACCTATGCCCTAAGTTGGAACAGTTGGTCCCCGTTTGAAAGGGAATTACTGGCAGACCCCTGAACTTAAGGACTAGGGAGAGTCCCTCCCCTTTTCCCTTGGATCCTCTGGGCGCAGCCGTTGTTTGCGCGCCAACCGGGCACTACATCTCCTTTCTGCGCCCTCCATTTGGCGCCGCTCTCTGCACCGGCGTTGCGCGTCCACCAAGTCTGCTTCCCGCGCTCTGTCACTCCCTGGACTGCTATCTAATCTAGGAATGCTGGTAGGAGGAATCTCCGTCAGCTGTTGGCCCTGGGAAAGAGGAGTGCGCTCCTCTCCCAGGAGCGACTGCTCTTCCTCAGAATCAGAACTACTCTGGGATTCTGTGGGCTCAGTGTCCACCCTGACACATGTCCGGGGCTGCCAAATGAGAGATTGAGGGATCGGTCTGCTTACTATCTCTTCATCTTTATGCCTTTCAGATCCCACCACTCCAAATGTGGTGGTAACAAAACTGACTCTGGTTTGCGCCACTGCTCCTGGCCCCTTGGAGTTGGATCTGACAGGTAAGCAGGGTAGATCAGAACATATGACTTGCCCTACGACAGCCTCAATATGTTGCACCCACACTGCACCGGGGATGGCCAGCTACTCTTTTCCCCACCAAATTGTGTGGGGGACTCATCCTCAGCATTGGCTTTGCATCCACTTTTGACACGAGAGGTCACTTTCAGACTTCGGGTGCCCTTGGAAGAGATGCTTTGCTGCACATTTGCTCCTGTGGCTTGGCTTTAAGGCTCATGTGGAGCAGGCTTGTGTTAAGGCCTATGTAGGGTTCAGGGCTGATCCATAGGACCAACCAGTGTGTCATTTCAGAGCACTGAGTTAGAATAGCCACATTTCTTAGCTGCCTGCCTGTTGGCGGGGGAGCAGTCACCCAGAAAGAGGCGTGCATGTGAGTAACGATATCAGAAGTTATCTGCAGGTTTGCATGCTGTGAAGAGTTTGCCGAATTTGGTTGAGCAGGTGTGGGATTTGCTGAGCTGTGGAGACATGCTAGTTGGAGGGGGTGGGCTGCCAGAGACATTCTTGTCCTGATATGCTTTTTTGACAGATGGTAAATATTTCAGAGCACGGTAAGGCTCAAAACAAACCCATCCATTTTATTTAGCGTTGGAGCTGTAGTAGACAGTACACACATCGTTCTGTGGTGTCTGGCCGGGGGGGCACACGTTGGTGTTGGGAGAAACCCAGAACAGCACTAGCCTCTCTGGTGCCATTTTGGCTCTTGCTGGCTAGAGAGATGTGTGCATGGACTGTCAGTCAAGATGGTGGTGCTAATCTGATCAAGGTAGCGCTCAGGCCTCCACTTCCATGGAGATTGTGGCCAGCCGTTAAGGTTAATAATACATACAGAAGTGAATTTCCTGCCTTTTGCTTAATATTTTTTGAGCTATAAGGCTATTTATTAATGGCCACTAGTCCTGACGCCTCTGTGCTACTTCCAGTATTAGAGGCAGTATGCCCGTATACTCCTCCTGCAGGGGAACATGGGTGGGAGGGTGCTGTTGCACTCATGTCCTACTTCTGAGTTTCCCACAAGCAGCTGGTTGGCTGCTGTGGGAACAAAATGCCAGACTAGATAGAGCTTTGGTCTGATCTGTGAGCTTTCTGGGGGCTGTTTTCCTGTCTCTGATTCCTGCCTCCTCCTCACCATCCAGGTGACCTGGAGAGTTTTAAGAAGCAGTCATTTGTGCTCAGGGAAGGCGTGGAGTACCGGATAAAAATCTCCTTTCGGGTAAGATCTCCTGAGAGTGCTGTGAGTGGCTGTCAAAGGGAAACTTAGAGTATTGCTCTAGGTTCAGGGAGGGTGTGTGTTGGGGGAGTGCGTGTTGGCTGATGCATTCTCTGTCTATTTAGGTGAATAAGGAGATTGTTTCAGGGTTGAAGTACATTCAGTACACCTCCAGGAAAGGAGTAAAAAGTAAGTGCAAAGCTTTGCATTGTGGATCCCATCCCTTTACTCTCCTCTGTCTTTGTGGAGCAGGAAAAAAAGCCTTAGCAGTTAGCTGAGTGGCTTTTCGGAGGAGCTGAGTCCACCGTTGGTGGAAACAAGATCTCATTAAAAACGGGACTTTGCGCAAGCCCTAATGCAGAGAAGGCGTCACTCCTGCTTGAGTGCCAGCCACAGAGGAGGCAGAGCAGTAAACAAGGCTGCTCAGGAGCCCTGCTGTTGTTCTTCACTCTGGGGATCCGTTGGCGCATCTCAGCAACTCTCTGTTTCTGGTGGTTTGTGGCTCACGTCTGTTTCTCCCCCACCCTCTCTCCTTCCAGTTGATAAGACTGACTACATGGTCGGGAGCTATGGGCCACGAGCTGAGGAGTATGAGTTCCTGACCCCCATGGAGGAAGCCCCCAAGGGCATGCTGGCCCGAGGCAGTTACAACATCCGGTCCAAATTTACAGATGATGATAAGACAGACCATCTTTCCTGGGAGTGGAACCTGAACATCAAGAAGGAATGGAAGGACTAGCCCTTTCCATAGCCACATCCCAACAGTTGCTCAGACAGTGGCTACAGTAGAAACCCCACCCTGTACCAAAGTGCTGGCATTGGACACCCTTTCCCTTCTCCCTTCCCATTTGTAGCTCACCAGGAAGACCTTCTGGCTTGATCCCCCCCCCCTGTGTTTCCTCCCAAGAATCAGTGCAAGAATTGACCAAACCTGCACTGTTTGTCCCAGGCACAGAGGCAGAAGTGCTCCCTGTCCTTCCTCTGAATAAGAGGTCTGCTGCTTTTGGCGGATTTGAATACACTTCCAGCAGGTGGTCAAGGGGGAGTGATCTGCCTGCCTGCCTCCAGGGAAGAGGATTTGGAGGCACTCCTGTCTCTGGGCAAGGTGCTGAGGAATCATGATCCCATGCAGAGCTTGCAGCTGCCTGCTTCCCCACTTGTTTCCAGGCCCAAATCGTGTTCATGGCCTGCCCTTTCTCCTCTGGGGACTTGGGGTGGCTTTCCATTTGTGATGGTTTCCTGTAACCATGATGCCTTAATGTGTGTAACATATGTCCTCCAGGGTGGGGGCCCTTGACCTTGTTACACTTTTTTATATGCGCTCTTATCCTGTCCACACACATCCCTCCCTCCTGATCCACATCTTCTGGCCAGACGACCATCCTGCTGAGGCTGATGTCTCCAAGGGCTTAAGCAGGGCTCAGGCTGCTATCCTTGCAGGCTCCCCGGGGCCAAAGAAACACTTCCAGCTAGGGAGAGGGGGGCCCGTTGGTGGGCATAGAAATTACTAGTGCCACTGTCCTCCCCATGTTAATTCTATCGCACCCAAACTGGCTGCAAAGCACTGAAGTCCCAGGGCAGCCTCTGGTTTTCAGGGCTAGAAGATGGATTGGCCTAGCTCAGCTGCTCCTCCTCACCTGATCTGAACAAAAAGCTTGCTATGGACAAATATTCAAGAGCAGAGAATGCCTTATGTATCTTTTTGGCCTTTTGAAATCATGTGCCTGGCCCGTCAGTATTTATTATTGCCTTGATTAGATTCTTTTCCTTCATGATGCATGAACAGCCCAGCTGCCCCAGCAAAACCCTGCAGACCTGGCATTTGGAAGCAGGAGTGGCCCGATTCCTTCTGCTTGCCAGGCGGGCATGTTCCAGCTCAGCAGACCTAGTCTGCAGGCAATTGTGAGTCCCACAGTTGTGCTAGAACTGGGACCAAGCGCGCGTGTCTGGTTCCCTTTCGTAGCTAAGTCTCTGCCCCCACTCCTCTTCCCCCCTCCTTCCCTTAGAGGAGATTTTTTGTTAAATTGATTTGATGAATTTTTGTCTGTACATCTTTAGATCTGGATTAACAGATTTGGAATCATCAGCTCCCCCTTTTCTGACAGTCAAATAAAATCATGAAACTGACCCATGGTTTTTGCCTCCTTGCTCAATATCTTGCAGGCCTGCTGTGGAACAGTGGGTGCGACAGGGGAAATGGGGCTCTCACAATGTACAGGGAGCAGGGGACCTCAAGGGGTGGCTTGCAGAACTCATCTTTCGTAGCAGTGCAGCTCAGACTGTGTTTCTGAAGTCTTAAGGGGGAACTGCTTTGGAGTATTGCTGCTTCTCTTCCAAACATGTAACCTTGCCATATGTGCTTAATTTCACATAAGCAATATGCACTCCATCATTTCGCCCTCAACTACACTTCCCCCTCTTTTCTGCTGTTCTCTAGCAAATGGTAACTTGTGCAGGCAAGTGCTATGCTTCTTTCAGTCTTTTGTTAGTTTCCAACTTCCATGTTACTCTCCTGTATAGGGGAGTAATGACATCTGCCAGGCCAACTTGCCTTTTTTAACATAAAAGTACTTCAGCTCTGTTGCAGCAATTCATAGATTAGTCTTCCCCAACCTGGTGCCCTCTGTGCTGCCTGGGAATGATGGGAGTTGCAGTCCTACACATCTGGAGGGCAGCAGATTGGAGAGGTCTGCCATAGATGAATCTCTTGTTTATCCAGGTAACTCTTCCCTAACCCACCTTTGCCGCTCTTTCAGATCCTGTCTCGTCAGTGTCCTGCTGAGGGTCACTCTGTGTTGAGCAGTCTCCTTCTGGTAGTTACGAGACAACTACTTCATACTGGCTTGTTCTTGAAGTGTCTGTCATGCGTGGAGCAGCTCACTGCATGGAGAGCTTTCGTGTCCTCACACCCTACTGCCAGGGAGTGCCTGGCGGTAGTGGAGGAATTTTCCATGGAGTAGAAGCGATAACTGGTCTGTTGCTGTGCACTTGTTGGCTGCTCCATGGAGGAGCAGTGATGCCAGCTTCTGGATTGGGTGGTTGGGCCTCGGCAAAGCATTCTGAACAGGGCCTCTTCGTGTGTGGGAGGTGGGGATGTGCACACATGCCATCTTATGCTACCTCTGAGCTTCTTGAGTGATCTGTGCAAAGGGAGAATGGTGGTGCTGGTGGGGCATTTGCCATCATGCAACCCTGGCCAGTGAATGCGAGATCAGCCACGGGGCACAGGGAAAGCCTACAAGTGGGACGTGATGAAGGTAGTGGGTCTGACCTGCTGTTTGCTGCCCTCCCCACTACCTCTGTACCTGGAGATCCCCTTTATTTATCCCTCCCACTTCCTGCATTTAAATTACCACATTTCTTTCACAGCTGGGATTGCTGTGAAATAGGTTTCTGTTGGTGCTGAAAACTGTATTCAAAGGAGTTTAGTATGTTGTGGCTCAGACCCCACCTCTGCCTTGTATTGTCTTTTGGGCTGGTTAATTGTCCTTTGCAACACCTCCCATGGCAGCCATTTTGTGGTGGTGTCCAGGACAGTTTCTCCAATTGCCAAATGTGCCCACAGCTCAAAAAGGTTGCCCACCCATGATCTAGAACGTCCAATGCCCATTGATGCTTCTCTTCCATGAACGTTGGAAGCTGGGGGTGTACAACAGGGGAGGGCAGCTTCCTTCATGTCCTACTTGTAGGTTACCCAGAAGCATATGCCTCATCACTTTTGGAAACAGGATGCTGAGTTGGATGGTCCCCTGTTCTTGCCCAGCAAGGCTCATGCTTGGTGGGGCCTCAATAAATGCTTGACTTCATTATCCCGTAGAGGCAGCCATGTAGAAGCACTGTACAGATTGCAAGCCTACCAGGCGAGATGTCTTCCTGTTCTGTGCTGAACATCGCATGTTTGGCTCTTAACTATTTTGCTGGTGGCAAATAGGTCTGTGGCATTCCCACAGAATCATCCAGCTGGCAGGTGCAAGTACAAGAAGTGATGAAGTAGAAATTGTAGAATAAGCTACAGTTGCCTTGGAGAAGGGAACACAAGAACCATAGTCCTTGGCTATCTTCCGGCCTATTTAGGAGGTGATGTTAAGACACTTAAGATCTGAAGCAGTGAGAGAGCTGGGCAAAGGATTTGCGGGAGGAGGAAGAGTGGAAGTATAGAAAAACAGCAGAGGGAGGGTTATATTTCTGTTCTAAAGGAAGGAAAAGAACAACCTCCAATGCAGGAGATGAAGTGATTTGGGGGGAGGTTTCAATAGATTCTTCCACTTTACTGAGTTATGCCTTTGCAAAGATGTCAGGGCCTTGTATTTGATGAAACAAATTGTATGCAAAAACTATATGCTCAACGTATTATGTTAATCCTAGTTACATATTTGTGCTGCAACTTACTTGTTTTGTGCTAGAGGGGAATGCAGGGAACCAGGTGCACGGAAAAAGTGTGCATGCGCACATATGTGTGTGCAGTAAATGGAAGCCTTGCTTGTTGCCTATGGACTCTGGACCTTCAGTAGTCGGCTAGTTCCAGAAACTGTATTGGACTGCAAAAAGTATTGATGGTGTAGAAATGCAGAACATGAACTAGATCTGTATAAGGCCATGGGTTCTAGCAGCTGTAATCGCAGAGTGGAATGCAGGGCGGTTGGGGCGAAAAATGCCACATTTAAAGCTGGATGGCTACATATGCAATTAATAATATTGGATGTGGCAGAGTCCCTATGCAAATTGTTTTGCTATTTTGCTTACTCTGCCAGTAACGTTGTTGTTGTTCAGTCATCCCCGACTCTCTGTGACCCCATGGACCATAGCACGCCAGGCCTTCCTGTCCTGAGCTCTCTCCCGGAGCATTCTCAAGTCCATATTCATTGCATCGGTGATGCTATCTAGCCATCTCATCCTCTGCTGTCCCCTTCTCCTTTTGCCTTCAATCTTTCCCAGCATCAGGGTCTTTTCCAGGGAGTTTTCTCTTTGCATTAGGTGGCCAAAATATTTGAGCTTCAGCTTCAGTATCTGTCCTTCCAATGAACACTCAGGGTTGATTTCCTTTAGGATTGACTGATTTGACCTCCTTGCTGTCCAGGGCACTCGTAAGAGTCTTCTCCAGCACCACAGTTCAAAAGCATCGATTCTTCAGCGCTCAGCCTTCCTTATAGTCCAGCTCTCACAGCCATACATTGCTACTGGGAAAACCATAGCTTTGATTATACGAACCTTAGTCGGCAAGGTGATGTCTCTGCTTCTTACTATGCTGTCTAGGTTTGCGAGAGCTTTCCTCCCAAGGAGCAAGCGTCTTTTAATTTCATGGCTACAGTCACTGTCTGCGGTGATCTTGGAGCCCAAGAAAGTAAAATCTGTCACTGCTTCCATTTCTTCCCCTTCTATATGCCAGGAAGTGATGGGGCCAGATGCTGTGATCTTAGTTTTTTTAATGTTGAATTTCAAACCAGCTTTTGCACTCTCCTCTTTCACCCTCCACAAGAGGCTCTTGAGATCCTCTTCGCTTTCTGCCATTAGGGTGGTATTGTCTGCGTATCTGAGGTTGTTGATAATTCTCCCAGCAGTCTTAATTCCAACCTGTTATTCATCCGACCCGGTGTTTCTCATGATGTACTCTGCATATAAATTAAATAAGCAGGGCAAGTATATGCAGCCTTGTCGTACTCCTTTCCCAATTGTGAACCAATCGGTTGTTCCATGTCTGGTTCTTACTGTTGCTTCTTGACCCTCGTACAGGTTTCTCAGGAGACAGGTAAGGTGGTCTGGTACTCCCATCTCTTTAAGAATTTGCCAGAGTTCATTGTGATCCACACAATCAAAGGCTTTAGCATAGTCAATGAAGCAGAAATAGACGTTTTTCTGGAATTCTCTTGCTTTCTCCATGATCCAGCAAATGTTGGCGATTTGATCTCTAGTTCCTCTGCCTCTTCGGAACCCAGCTTGTACTTCTGGTAGTTCTCGGTTCACATATTGCTGAAGCCTAGCTTGTAGGATTTTGAGCATAACCTTGCTGGCATGTGAAATGAGCGCAATTGTACGGTAGTTTGAACACTCTTTGGCATTGCCCTTCTTTGGAACTGGAATGTAAACTGACCTTTTCCAGTCTTGTGGCCAGTGTTGAGTGTTCCACATTTGTTGACATATTGAGTGCAGCACTTTAACAGCATCATCTTTGAGGATTTTAAATAGCTCGGCTGGAATACTGTCATCTCCACTAGCTTTGTTGTTAGTAATGCTTCCTAAGGCCCACTTGACTTCACTCTCTAGGATGTCTGGCTCAAGTTCAGTGACCGCACTATCATGGCTATCAGGGACATTCAGATCTTTCCTGTATAGTTCTTCTGTGTATTCTTTCCACTTCTTCTTAATCTCATCTGCTTCTGTTAGGTCCCTGCCTTCTTTGTCCTTTATCATGCCCGTCTTTGCACAAAATGTTCCCCTGAGATCTCCGATTTTCTTGAAGAGATCTCTAGTCTTTCCCATTCTGTTGTTTTCCTTGATTTCTTTGCATTGTTCATTTAAGAAGGCCTTCTTGTCTCTCCTTGCTATTCTCTGGAACTCTGCATTCAGTTGGGTATATCTTCCCCTTTCGCCCTTGCTTTTTGCTTCCCTTCTTTCCTCAGCTACTTGTAAAGCCTCATCAGACAGCCACTTTGCTTTCTTGCAGTTGTTTTTCTTTGGGATGGATTTAGTTGCTGCCTCCTGAACAGTGTTACGGACCTCTGTCCATAGTTCCTCAGGCACTCTGTCTATCAGGTCTAATCCCTGAAATCTATTCCTCACCTCCACTGTATAATCATAAGGGATATGATTGAGGTCATGCCTGAATGGTTTAGTGGTTTTCCCTACGTTCTTCAATTTCAGCCGAAATTTTGCAACAAGAAGCTCATGATCTGAGCCACAGTCAGCTCCAGGTCTTGTTTTTACTGACTGTATAGAGCTTCTCCATCTTTGGCTGCAAAGGACATAATCAATCTGATTTCGATACTGACCTTCTGGTGATGTCCATGTGTAGAGTCGCCTCTTGTGCTGTTGGAAAAGAGTGTTTGCCATGATCAGAGTGTTCTCTTGACAGAACTCTTTGTCCTGCTTCATTTGGTACACCAAGGCCATGCTTGCCTGTTAATTCAGTTATTTCTTGACTTCCTACTTTGGCATTCCAATCCCCTATGATGAAAAGGACATCTTTTTTTGGTGTTAGTTCTAGAAGGTGTTGTAGGTCTTCATAGAACCGATCAACCTCAGCTTCTTCTGCCTCAGTGGTTGGGGCATAGACTTGAATTACTGTGATGTTGAATGGTTTGCCTTGGATTTGTACTGTGATCATTCTATCGTTTTTAAGATTGTACCCCAGTACTGCTTTTCCCACCCTTTTCTTGACTATGAGTGCTACTCCATTTCTTCTAAGGGATTCTTGCCCACAGTAGTAGATATGATGGTCACCTGAATTAAATTCGCCCATGCTTGTCCATTTTAGTTCGCTGATTCCCAAGATGTCGATGTTCAATCTTGCCATCTCATGTTTGACCACCTCCAGCTTACCTTGATTCATTGATCTTACATTCCAGGTTCCTAAACAATATTGTTCTTTACAGCATCGGACTTTCTTTTCACCACCAGACACATCCACAGCTGAGTGTCCTTTCGGCTTTGGCCCAGCCGCTTCACTCTTTCTGGCGCTACTTGGAAATTCCCTCTGCTCTTCCCCAGTAGTATATTGGACACCTTATGCCCTGAGGGGCTCATCTTCCAGCATCATATCGTTTAGCCTTGTGATACGTTCCATGGGGTTTTCTTGGCAAGAATACTGGAGTGGGTTGCCATTTCCTTCTCCCATCTGGGATAGGGAGTATCTTTCTTGGTATCCTGAGCTCTGGTATACTTTGCTAGTAAAGGGGGGGGGATGAAACAGCAAGTAAAAACAGGCACAATGGGTATCTCAAAAGTTTATGCATTAGCTCCTAAATACAGTCTGCACTTTTTAATCAATTTTTTATTGTGAGTTTTAACAAGACAACAAAACCAAAAAAATTAAAAATATTCTAAAATCCTCAGTTTCAAATATTACAATATTCTAGAGAGGGAAGGAAGGAAAGAGGTTACACATAAACTTCAGTAAAAGCAGACCAGATATCCAAATATAAGTCCATTTGCAAGTTACGGCTACATACTACGCTTTCAAATGTTGCTAGTGTTGTTAAGTCTTCAATCCACTGCATTATAGGCGGTGGGCTTTTATGCTTCCAGTATCGTAGTATCAGTCTTTTAGCAACCAAAAGGGCGCGAAGGATCCCTTTACGTTAACCATGTGTTACATTCCAAACAGCAGATAAATAATTTAAGAGAGCATTTACATCAGTAAATATTAAAGAGCTTTCCAATACAAAATTTATCCATATAATTTCCTCCCAAAAGGAGGCAACTATTTGGCATTTCCAAAACATATGAATAAGAGAAGCATTACACCTCCAACAATTAGCTGAGTTTGATAAACATTTATTAAAGAGATGTGGCGTCCAATAGACCTGAAACAAAAGTTTTTGCTGATTAAGGCGTAACCAAAGATCCATAGAGATATCTGATACAGATGCCAAAATGGTGGTCCATTGATTAGACAAAATAGAGTATTCCAATTGCCTGGTCCATTCCTGCTGTAGACCACATGTACCATATTTATTCATTGATAATGTATTTGAAAATATCAATTGTGGGTTGATATATCTGGTCAGCTTCAATAAGTGTTTCCAATAGCAAAGGAGACTCTGAAGCAGTAAAAGCAGCAGGACCGAATCTAGAGACTAACAAATGTTTCAATTTCAAATACTGCCATTGTGCTGTAGCAGGCAAATCAAATTTATCTCACAAAGTTGAAAATAGCAAAAACTCATCAATACCCAATAATTGATCCAGGGTAAAGATCGTTTTAGCTGTCCAGGTCTGCCACAAAAACATTTTCTTTCCCATTCTTAAATCTGGATTTCCCCATAAAATCAATTTGGAATGGGAAAATAGGTCAAACTGTTAGTTGGTGTGACATACGCCAAGCATTTCTAACTGCCAAGATTGTGAGAGGAGCTCTGGCTGCCTTAATATGCTGAGAACCTAATACACATTTAGAGAGAGAGTGCATTCTGAAAGTTCCTGGTTATCACTGGAAATCTCTCAACAACCCTTGGAAGGGGGAAGTCCTTACATCCCTGAAAAATACTGGCTTGCTACTATAAGTAATTCATACGCCATGTTTCAGATAAGAAGCATACATATCTCCTTTTCCAGACTTTGCTAGCAATCAGGAGTGTCTTGGATTACGTCTAAACAACTCTGCTTTCTAGATGCTACAGAACTACCCAAACCATTCTGATACTGTTGTGAGTTAGTCATTCCCAGTTCATACTAGTAAACTCAGCTTACATTCTGCAAGCATAGATGCACATTCGTGACTGCTACAGGAAATCAGCTGTGTGTGCTGTGCTAAAGTACAATTACTTTATTCCTGCCTCTAGAGCAGGAATGAGCAGCCTGCACCTAATTTCAAAAGCCCTTTGCAAGTGATCAGTACAGACCTCTGACAAGAGCAATCTGTCCCTTTCCTGGCAGCCTGCTGGGTGGTGGTGGTGGATAGGGTGGCAGGAAGACAGAATCATAAAATAGTGAGGTTAGAAGGGGCCCATAATACCATCGAGTCCATCCCCCTTCTCAGCGCAGGAATCTAAATCAGAGCATCCCTGACAGATGGCTGTCCAGCCTCGTCTTGAACGCCTTCAGTGTTGGAGAGCCCACCACCTCCCTAGGTAATTGGTTCCATTGTCGTATTGCTCTAACAGCCAGGAGGTTTTTCCTGATGTTTAGCCAGAATCTGGCTTCCTGTAACTTGAGCCCATTATTCCGTGTCCTGCCCAGTGGGATGATCGAGAAGAGATGCTGGCCTTCCTCTCTGGGACAACCTTTCAAGTACTTGAAGAGCACTACCATATCTCCCCTCCGTCTTCTCTTCTCAAGGCTAAACGTGCCCAGTTCTTTCAGGCTGTCCTCGTAGGGCTTTGTTTCCAGTCCCCAGAAGGCAGTGGTCTAACCTGAGTTTGGCTCTGCCTCTACCTATTGCTGCTTTCAACCCTGCCTGCCTGTGGCATGCAGCCTCTGACAGATGACCCCCTGAGGAAATGCACCCCTCCACAGGAAAAAGGCTTGTCACCCCTGCTCTGGAGATAAGCTGATGTATAAGGCGAATGAGTGAGCTGCTGACTAAACCATTCTGTGGAATAAAGTTATGTCCCTTATTCTGAGGGAGAGATGTACAAATGTCCTGTTCCTTTGGGATTCTTAAGAAGCCAGGGTATCTTTGGCTACATGTGTATCCTTGCAATGTATGGATGGCTCTACCATTAGGGAAAGTGAGGCAGCCACCTCAGGAATCTAGTTTTGTTTGTCATGAAAGGAGAACAGATTGTACAACTATTTGGAGGTTTTATCTTCACTTTCAAGGAGCGTGGGCTGTCCTGCCTCAGGCGCCAAAATAACTTGGCCAGGCTTTGGCACTATGACCATGACTTGAGGGTGGGGTGCCATTTGCTGTTCCATCTCAGGCAACAAACTGTTTTGGGCCAACTCTGGCTTTGACTTCTTTGACCCCAGTTTCCTATCTGTCTATGATATAGTAGGGGTGAGTTCTGTGATAGACACACACCATGGATTATCATCATAGTTTGTTTAGGGATAAAATCTGCCCTTGACATATGGGGATACTAGAACTGGGCAGAGGGGAAATATTCCTCCCACATGCAGCCTATTTGCATTCTGTCACAGATTTCAGCAAGAAACATAGTATTTACTAGGAAAGAAGTAAATGGCCTGAAAAGGCTGCCAATGATTTGAGCCCTAAATGAAACCTGTTTGCTCCCCCTCCCCTTCATATTTATGTGGGGGAAAGTAAAGCACTGCAGAAGACCATGGCATTCTGAGGGTGGCAAGCTCGCCACTGGGCAGCCTGCCCTCCTTGACCTATTGTAATGGGCAGTTGAGGTAGGGGTGTGTGTGTGTGTGAGTGTGAGAGAGAGAGAACAATAGAAAACAAACATTTACTCATGACCATTTGAAAACCTGAAGGTTGAGCTGCTTGGCTGTATCAGCAACAATAGTAAAGACTTAATTAAGATAGCTCTCAACCATATCTTCATATTTGAAAGGAAAACAAAGATTGCATCAAGAATATATAAACTGAATTATAGAACGAATCTACGCTGAAGAAATGTATCCCCTGATACTAATAGAGTAAGCTTGTATCAATGTTTCATTCTGTCTATGGATTGAAAGGTGAAAGGCCAGAAATATTTGCTAAAGCCAGGCCAACTGCTACTCTTGGATTACTGGGACAAATGCACACATCCAGGCAAGATCCAGAAGGATCTCCTCACCATCTGTAAACTATCTAGGACCAAAATGGCAATGTAAAAACTTCGCTGTTTCCTAGAAGACCAGCAGAGGGTGCAGGAGAGCGCGTTCAAGCCCGTGCAATTGCTTCTCGTCAAGGAAAGGCGATAACAGGAAGCAGCTGCTTCTCTAGTGATTTTCAAGCAGAGACTGGCTTAGGGGCTCTTTCGTGAGTTCGGCTTTCTAAACCTTTGGCCTGCTTTGCGGTAGTGAGGTATTTGCATCACAATGAAACGGCTGTTGAGCTGGGTAGAAGGAGAACACTGCTGCCCTTAAGAAAGGGGAAAGGAACATTGGAAGTGCACCCTTGTACCCAACAGTTGGCATCTATAATGGCATTTCATGCAAATTTGTCATCCCATTCTCTTTTTTTTTCATTTCCCAATTTCCAGAGGAAATACCTCAGTTGCAGTATATATTCTACACACCTGGTTTTTTTTTTCGGGGGGGGGGTCAGGGATTGTAAACAGTGAGGTCACAGGAAACTGAAATGTAGAAAGTACAGTGATAATTACCTTCCTAACAGTGGCACTTCACAAAACAGGTAATAACAGACATCTTTGCATTGGTGTGCTAATTATCACTTTCTGTACTTTCTGCATTTTGTTTCCCTCTACCCTCACTCCTTACCATTCCCCGTGCTCACCCATGTGTGTGCAATATATATCTGCAACTGAGGATAACACTTCACACATCTGATGAAGTGGGCTGTAGCCTATGGAAGCTTATACCATAATACATTTGTTCATCTTTTAAGATGCCACAAGCCCATTTGTTTTTATTTCTCAGTATCTGTCTTGCCATTGCAAGTGTAGTGTACTGGGTAGCATCAGACTCGGACCTGGGTTCAAATCTTTACTTTGCCATTAAGTTGTGTGACCATGGACTAGTCACATCTCTCAGCCTAACCTATGTCAAGGGTGGTTGTGAGGATAAACTGGGAGGGGGAGAAGATCCGAGATGCTACCTTGATCTCCTGAGAAGAATGGTGGGATATAACTCTAATAAAGCAATGCATAACTGTGTGAGGAATTTCAGGTTCCTTGCAATTAACACCCCCTTGCATTTCTTAATGAGGAGTTTCTGCTAACAGTGCATCCTCAGTATAGCAAGCACCTGCTGGAACGCATCATTGCTTTCCACCATTAATCAAACTCAGTGACAATAGACTTGCCAATAGAATCAGTTCTGCATGTAGAATGGGTAGGCAACAACTTTGATTTTCCCAGTCCAAGCAGTTTTGTTTCAGAGTGAGAGTGAGCTCGGTCCCATCATATAGACCTCTAGGGAGGAGACATTGCCACCTCCAAAGAATCCAGAGACTCGGCGGGGGCAGGGGAGTCTAAAGGTCACAAGCGTTAGTTCTACCAGCCCAAATTTGGGCTAAAGCAGTGTCATGGGAGCTATGAACTCATAAGCTCCTTGCACTTATTCCTGGGTCACTTGTCTCTGGTTTTTATTACAGATTACACTGATAGCTGCTTTTTTATGAGGTTCATGCAGATTTTCCTTGGATTTCCAGCAGACAAGGGGAGGGGGGCAGAGAAAATAAATAAATTGCTCTCCACTTCTCTTGGTCAACTTTACTCAGAAGGAGCCAACGAGCTGTAGGCTTTGTGTTGTATCCAAGCCCTCTCACTAACCCTACTACAGCTCTTGAGGGAAGATTCCCAAGGGTCCAATTGCAGTTTAAAAACTAATTTTATCCCACTATGAACTCTCATAAGCAAGAGCTTACCTCATCAGATACCTGGGGAAACTCATGTTACAACTAGTCTTTGAGGTTTCTTTCTGTCGTCTTTGCTGCAACAGACCGATACAACTACCCTTATTGAAACTTCTTGGTAGCATATGAAGTCTGCTAGCAAATTAGGGCTCGGGTTGCCAGCTTGTCTTTATTATTTAATGTATTTCTGAATCACCGCTCCACTCAATGAGCACTTGAGGTGATTTACAATAGACCTGTAAAACTAACAGTGTACCACAGTCTCCCCAACCTGGCGCCCTCCAAATGTGTTGGACTATAACTCCCAGCATCCCCAGCCAGCCATCCTAGGCCATTTACACCTTCAGTCTATTCAGGCAAACTGAATGCAACTAGCCACAAACAAATGATTGGTGCTATTGCTATTGGTGCTATTTTTCTGACTGGGGTCTTACATTCATGCAGCCAGATTGGAGAAGAACAGCTGAGCAGCACCCACGTGCACATGTGATTTTTCAGCCAGCCAGGGAGAGCCACATGGAGGTCTGCTTTGGTATACATGTGCCCTTAAGCTGGACTGAGGTGACTGTATCTAAGCAGGTAATATAGGGAAAGGAGCACTCAAGCTGAACTGCCTTAAAACCTAGGTGGTCTAGGATCTATACAACATCCAGATCTGTGCTACACAGGATGGAATCTGGTGGTCTGCCTTTTCCTGAAACCCCCAGTTTAGGCAATGAGAACAAAGGATATTCTTGTGAAAAGCTGAAGAAAAAGAAAGCCTCAGTAGACTCAATAGACAGCTCAGTGGTAAGTTGCCTCAAGTGAACCAGAGCCCAAATCTGTTCCTAAACCCCAATACTTTTAAGTCTATTGGTTATTGCTACCTCTGCTGCCAGCCTCAAGAATGTGTACTGGAGAGCAGACCTGACATATGGACTGAAAATGAAGGTAGGTGGGGTCATGGAATTAAATTTTTTATATATATATATATATATATATATATATATATTAAATGAAATAACACCAAAATTACCAACAACCTAATCAATACTTCAATTTCCCAACAATACAATATTCTGATGAGGACACCACAATAGCAAAGAGAGAAGAAAAAAGAGGGGAAAAAGGAAAAAGGGAGGAGGAAAGGAAGTGAAGAAGAAAAAAAATCCCTCCCCCTCCCCCTTCCCCTTAAAGAATTGAGTTTAAACTTCAACACCCCCTGGTCTCCGATGCCATTCTATTTTAAAAACTATATAACCCTAACAATCTTACAGTTTAATAAACAACCTTACATTTCTATATCATATATCATCAATCTTATATCAAGGAAACAAGTCTACAATTCATTCCCAAAAGCCTATATTATTAGTAATAATAAATATATGTATATAGTATTACATAATAATAAAACTTAACATAAACCTTCAACCATCAGTAATATATTTTATACTAGATATATTATCTATTTTAAAATTAAAAAATATTTAAAAAGCAAGAAAAAAAAAGATGAAAGAGTAAACCAATATAAATATAATAAATTTATAATATAAATATATTATATATATAAATATATTAAATATAAATATAATTTATATTGGTTTATAATATAAACCAATATAAATATAATATAAAAATATAAATATAAATATATAAGAAGATAAATTCAGAATTTATCTTCTGAATTAGCCTGAATCATGTAGACTAAACACAAACAGTTAACAAAGCTTGTTTAAAGATTCCAGTTCATGGGGTTGTAACAGAATTCTCACGCATTTTTACTTTAAGCCATGCCTCCGCCATTTCATGTTTTAGAAACTTCATCTGACCTTCAAACACAATACAAAGTGTAGCAGAATATTTTAAGTAATATTGTAAGTTCATTTGTTTTGCCATATTCTTTGCTTTGATAAATTGCCTTCTTTTATTCGCCACCTCTTTGATGTAATCTGGAAATAACATAACTTTATCCTGTTTCCAGGAAAGGCTTCCAGCTTCCCTTGCCAAATGCAGGATATAATTCTTTGTGGAGACTTTTGCAAATTGAGCTGTGATCATGTAATCAGTCCCTTTAGCATTTGGCACATGAAATGCCTGCTCAATATCAAGTAAATAATCAGATGGAATAGGGAGTATCTCATGCAAAAGTTTATCCACAAAAATAGGCACTTTTACATAATTAGGCAGATTTTTAATCTCAATAATACATACATTGGATCTTGTCGTGAAGGCCTCTAGTTGAGAGATTCTATCAGAGATATTTTTAAAACAAATTTGTGTTGTAGTTTCATTCCCTGCCACTTGGTCTTCAAGCTCATTAATTTTCATCTCCACTTTTTGCTGTGATGCATTAATTAAATTTACAGCTCCTTGCAGGCCAGTGATAGAATTTTGGATTAAATCCGGCCTTTTGACTTGTTCCGTAAATTGCAAAGATAAAGTCTTTATCAGCTTAAATAATTTCCCTATATCTTCGCTTTTCGACACTTTTGACACAGAGGATGTGGGGGGAGTAGATGCCAGCTCCCTTCTTCTCCTCAGCACAGACATGTTTCTCTCAAACAGATCTTACAGGTCCTCAGATGTTCTCAAATATTGTTAACTTTTCTTAAATCGTCCCTCAGAGGTTGTTATTTCTTAAAGCATATATTATTATGGGACACATCAGCCCTGTTTTCTCCTATAAAATAGGAGTCTCAGTACAGCTTTTTGCATTGGTAAAGCTCTGAGAAGATATCCTGGTATCCAGCCCCCTCCACACTACCTCATGGGGGTTTCTTTTCTCCAAGATGTTGTCCCCCCTTTCAATTCCAGGGGGGAGATGAAAAGGTTTTTCAACCTTTTAAAAAGCTGTTTGAGAAAGCTCCCATGGAGATCCGTGGGAAGCTGCCAGAGCAACATCGGTCCCAGCCGAAGTCCGGAATTAAAGTTTTCATATCCCCACAGATAGCCGGACATCCTAGAAAGTGAAGTCAAGTGGGCCTTAGGAAGCATTACTAACAACAAAGCTAGCGGAGATGACAGTATTCCAGCTGAGCTATTTAAGATCCTAGAAGATGATGCTGTTAAAGTGCCGCACTCAATTTGGAACACTCAACAGTGGCCACAAGACTGGAAAAGGTCTTAATCAACCCTGAGTGCTCATTGGAAGGACAGATACTGAAGCTGATGCTCAAATATTTTGGCCACTTAATGCAAAGAGAAAAGTCACTGGAAAAGACCCTGATGCTGGGAAAGATTGAAGGCAAAAGGAGAAGGGGGCGGCAGAGGATGAGATGGCTAGATAGCATAACCGATGCAATGAATATGGACTTGAGCACATTCCGGGAGATAGCGTAGGACAGGAAGGCCTGGAGTGCTATGGTCCATGGGGTCACGAAGAGTCGGACACGACTGAACAACAAGAACAACAAATCCCCACAGAAGCATGAGTACAGATCCGAATATTCCCCTTGGAGATGTTATAGCAGGATGAGGTGCTGTACGAATTCAATATACGTGTCTAAAGTCCAAAGGTGCTTACAGTACTATTTTTTAAAAAAACATTTCCTAAGAATTTTATCTGTGTTACATGCAATTTTGCAATAGCGGGAAACTTAACTTGAACCTTTGCTCATTTCCTGTGGCCTTTACCATTTTCTGCTTAGTTTCCTTTGGTGGTGCTCCAAAAGAGTCAGTTATTGATCAAGCTAAGAAGTTAACGGCTACATTCTTGCCTAGAAGAGGAACAAGGCCTTGGCTTTGTTACATCATAGCTCAACCTAGTGCTAACAGCAAGAAAAGATCATGTTCCTTCTGATCCAGCCTGAATTTTTTCAGGGGTGGTGGTGGTAGGGACAGCCCTTGCATGCAGGAAACATGTTTTCATGGGTAATGTGGCTGTTCCAAAAGAAGCCACGCTAAACATGCCCACAGCCTCTGTTACCTGTCTTTTATTCTGGGCCCAATATCTGCTGTTAGGTCTACATGATTATAGCTCTTTTAGCTATGTGTATGACAGTTGGCAGGGTGCTTTGTCCATTACGACAAGGACACCATCCCTTTCCAAATATATTCTATGACATTTCATGTCCTGCTGAGCAGATAAAAGATCCTGCACTGGAGACACATCTGTGTCCAGTTTCTACTGAACAAAGACTCATAGTTGCTCCCTTAGACACACAAAGGCAGCTACTGCTGTATATAACTATGCCTTGTCTCCGCTTAAGGTGCTGTAACATCATCATCATCATCATCATTAATAACTTCAGTTAGTTATTTCTCAGGTCTTCTGTCTGCAAAAGACAATACCTGTTAAATTAGATAGCACAGAGAATTTACTGAGCATAGGGGGTGTACCAGTTCTTGAACCACACTGGGTATGAAATCAAATGTATGTTTTATTAAAAATGCAAACTTCAGAGGCTTACAATATTTTAATGTAACAAACCAACAAACATAACAGGGTAATATGTTTGTTGTTGTTTATTTGGTCAGTTGCTTCCGACTCTTCATGACTTCGTGGACCAGCCCATGCCAGAGCTTCCTGTCGGCCATCGCCACCCCCAGCTCCCCCAAGGTCGAGTCCGTCACCTCCAGAATATCATCCATCCACCTTGCCCTTGGTCGGCCCCTCTTCCTTTTGCCTTCCACTTTCCCCAGCATCAGCATCTTCTCCCGGGTATCCTGTCTTCTCATTATGTGGCCATGCATCACCTTGACAGCATAATCTTGCAAGATTTTAAACAGTTCAGCTGGGATACCGTTGTCTCCTGCTGTCTTGTTATTAGCAATGCTTCTTAAGGCCCATTCAACCTCACTCTTCAGGAAGTCTGGCTCTAACTCACTGACCACACCATCAAATCTATCCCTGATATTATCCTTCCTATACAGATCTTCCATATATTCTTGCCACCTTTTCTTGATCTCTTCTGCTTCTGTTAGGTCCTTGCCATCTTTGTTTTTGATCATACCCATTTTTGCCTGGAATTTACCTCCGATGTTTCTAATTTTCTGGAAGAGGTCTCTTGTCCTTCCTATTCTATTATCTTCTTCCGCTTCTGCGCATTGCTTGTTTAAAAATAATTCCTTATCTCTTCTGGCTAACCTCTGGAATTTTGCATTTAATTGGACATATCTCCCCCTATCACTGTTGCCTTTTGCTTTCCTTCTTTCTTGGGCTGCTTCCAGCGTCTCAGCAGATAGCCATCTTGCCTTCTTGGTTTTCTTTTTCTTTGGGACGTTTTTTGTTGCTGCCTCCTGAACAATGTTGCGAACTTCTGTCTATAGTTCTTCCGGGACCCTATCTACTAAATCTAGCCCCTTAAATCTATTCTTCACCTCCACTGCATATTCATTAGGAATATTAGCAAGCTCATATCTAACTGATCTGTGGGTCTTCCCTATTCTCTTTAGTCTGACTCTAAAGTGTGCAATAAGAAGTTATGATCTGAACATTTTTTGTTGCCGCCTCCTGAACAATGTTGCGAACTTCTGTCCATAGTTCTGTCATAGTTGTCCATCAGCTCCAGGTCTTGTTTTTACCAACTGCATAGATGTCTGCCACCTTTGGCTACAAAGGATGTAGTCAATCTGATTTCGGTGTCGACCGTCTGGTGAAGTCCATGTATAAAGTCATCTCTTAGGTTGTTGGAAGAGAGTGTTTGTTATGCACAGCGAGTTGTCTTGGCAAAATTCTATCAGCCTATGTGTCCTGCTTCATTTTGTTCTCCCAGACCATGCTTGCCTGTAATTCCAGGTGTCGTTTGACTACCCACCTTAGCATTCCAGTCTCCTGTAATGAAAATAACATCTTTTTTTGGCATACTATCCAGTAGGTGCTGCAGATCCTCATAGAACTGATCTACTTCTGCTTCTTCAGCATCTGTGGTTGGGGCGTATATTTGGATCACTTTGATGTTAAATGGCTTACCCTGAGAATGGCTTACCCTGAGAATGGCTGAGATCATTCTGTCGTTTTTTGGATTGTATCCAAGCACTGCTTTAGCCACTTCATTATTAATTATCAAGGCTACTCCATTTCTTCTGTGGTCCTCTTGTCCACAGTAGTAGATGTGGTGGTCATTTGATGTGAAGTGGCCCATTCCAGTCCATTTCAGTTCACTGACACCCAAAATATCTATATTTAATCTTGACATCTCCCCAATAACCACATCCAATTTGCCCTGGCTCATAGGTCTTACATTCCAGGTTCCTATGGTGTGTTGATCTTTAGAACATCGGATTCGTCGTTCACCACCAGCACCATCGGCTGCTAGCCGTCCTTTCAGCTTTGAGCTAGCTGCGTCATCACATCTGAGGCTAGTTGAACTTATCCTCTGTTCCTCCCCAGTAGCATTTTGACCATCTTCCGACCTGGAGTCCCATCTTCCGATGGTATACTGACGTACCTCTGGTTGTACTGATCCATTTAGTTTTCATGGCAAGAATACTGGGGTGGGTTGCCGTTTCCTTCCCCAGGGACCGTATTTAGTCTGACCTCTCTGCCATGACCCTCCTGTCTTGGGTGTCCCTTCATGATTTAGCTCATGACGTCATTGAGGTGCTCAAGCTCCAGCACCACGACAAGGTAACGATCTCCTTTGCTGAAGAACAGGGTAATACAATGCAGACAAATACACAATCTTCTAGCTGTATTATAATAATACTTTATCAAAGCTTTCTCTGTTAAGCCTAGGATGAGTCATTTCAAACTGTTGCATTTGATTTGGTACTCAGATTTTATGGGCAGAGTGGTCCTAGCCCCCTTGGGCTGCCGTTGGATGGGTTAGGAGGGGCAGATAACCCCCTTTGTTGGTGAGGGGGTTCTCTACCCCAAAAGGCCCCAGTCATGCTTGCAGAAAGCTCTGTGGAAGTATATCTACTACCAGCAATAGGCAGAAGGCCCCCAAACGGACCACTCTGGAGGTGGAGCAGGGGCAGGAGGGAGGTGGCCTTGGATCTGCTGCATTGAAAGCCTTTTGTTGTCTGGGGGTGCCTCAGGATTGTGGCCCTCCCCCTCTATGCAAAGCCTGGAGCTTGCACAATTACTTCACCCTACTGGAACTGGGGTGGGGGGAAAGGAAGGAAAAATGAAACCGCACAGGAAGGGGAAATAGTGAGTCTGCCCACCATACAACTCCCACAATGGCTGGTGTGAGCTACTTGGGATTTGGAAGTGGCAGAAGATCTGCCACTTACACACACACACACACACATGTACTTACATACACGTGCAACCCCACTTAGGATTGCACTGTCAGTTCTGCTCTGTCTCCTCAAGACCAGCCATCAACTCCTTTCTGCTTTCCCCTAGGGCGTTTCTCACAAACATCCTTCAGGTAGCTTTTTTCCTTCCAGTTACTCCATGTGTCTTTCCTTTCTTCTCACTAACCCTTTTCCTCCACTGATTTTTGATTGCCTTACTAACCAGTATTTAACTGTACAGTCAAGCTTTATACTTGCAATCCCCTCAAATGACAAAGAACCACCAACCATGCCCGTTTCCCTAGCCCAGGCTTCCCCAACCTGTTGCCCTCCAGATGTTTTAGATGATAACTCCCAGCATTTCTGACCACTGGCTATGCTGGCTGGGGCTGATGGAGTTGCAGTCCAACACATCTGGAGAACACCAGGTTGGGGAAGGCTGGGCTAACCAAGTGGTAATTTTTAATTCTTTATCACCCTCCTTCAACTGTATCAAACTACGTTTAGTGCCAAATCACATTTCTCTTTGCTTAACAATCAACATTTATTTAGTAATATAAATGAGCCTACCCAACCCTGTGCCCCTTATTATCACTCTCCTCCGGGTGATTGTGGTGTCACTTCCATGAGGCCAAATAGCTGACCTGGTGACGTGATACTCAGCAGACAACCTATATTTTACCTATTTGTGTTCAGTACCTTTGGGTAATTAAGTTATCAAGGTGACAGAGTGCTGGTTTTCAACTGCTAGGTCACACAATCTTATCTGAGGTGGACTGCAGCAGCACCGGCACTATCTTTTAAAGGGAGAGATGGCAAACAGTGATTGAAGGCAAGGGAGGGAGAGATGGAGCAATTAAAGGTAACAAATGAGTATGTAAGATACAACATTAAAATATGTATGATAGGGTTTTTAAAATCTCTTTTTATTAACGTTTTCAAGCATTATCATAAACAGTGAACAAGAAAACAACAGCCTTTCTCTACATAAACCTCATAGCCATTTGGAAAGTGGTTAAAACAGTTAGATGGAAGACAGGCCTTGGATCAGAAAAAAATGTCAAAGGCCACTAGGTTTGAGCACCTTCTCTATGAGCAACAGCTAGAGTGTTTGCAGCTTTTTAGCTGAAACCAAAACAAACCCTAAGAAGTAAACAATTATGAATGGTGGGGGAGAGAGAAGGTAGACCTCTCTCTCTGGTAACACTGGAACTCAGGCTCATTAATTATGTGTGTGCATGTGTGTGTAAATGTCTGGCTCTGGTCCCAAAGAACTTAAGAGCAGTTGCTCTCATTCCTTGGCTCAGAGGCATAGCCTTGACAGGGCTGAGCTGAGAAAGGCTGCAAAAAATGCCACCTGCCCAAAGTTCCCTTATCTCTCTAAGCTGCAGAGAAACTGTGTGTACAAGATGCCCTGCCTGACTTGGTATTACCCTCATGCCCTACCCCAATCAGTGCAAACACTTGCAGTGCAAGGAACATTCACCAGGGTTGTAGGCCTATAGAATTTGGAGTTGTCCCTTGTGACAATACAAGGGATACATTTCTCTGCTTTTAACTTAGAGCAATGAAAATGCTGTGAACACAAATCCTGCAAATTGTACATTGTAACATGTTATACTGGCAGAGCCAATTATTTCCTTCCACTATTGCTTACCTGGCTTCCTTTTTCTGCTCCCTTTTGCCTTGCTTTTTCACAGTCGTATTGTTCCAGATTTGCACACCTATCCAATAGCGCACCTATTGTGAGAGATGGGATAATCACAGCTACTCCAGGCATCAGAAATGACCCTTGCCTAGCCATTCCAAAGTACAGCCCTGTTACTGTGACTAGCCCAATGCTTGCACACCCAGAGGGGAGAAATATTTGTATTAGATAACTGATGCAGGGATGGAGAAAATGATGCAAGATAAATTCATTGTGGGCAATGTGAAACAAGCACTGAAATTCAAAGCACATTTCCTAGGGCAACCTTCTCCAGCCTGGTGCCCCCCTGACTTGGGGATGCTGGGAGTTGCAATCCATGCTGGCTGGGGGATGCTTGAAGTTGTAATCCAACACATCTGGAGTAAATGTGGTTAGGATCAGGAGGCTGTAAGTTACAGAAAATATAAAGGACCTGCCCTACAGCAGAGGAGTGGGTTTTGCTTCAGCTGTTGTGACCCTGGTTTCTTTGTGCTTCTGTGTACTATTACCACTCTGATCTGAACTCTCACAATTTCCTGGGCTAACCAAGAGATGGTGGAAGAGGCAGGGAGTGGCATGTTGCTTGTGCCCATAGTGCCTTGCTCTGGGCTGAAACACACAGGCAGCAATCCTATACACACTTAGCTGGAAATAAGTCCTGTTGAATGCAAGAGGGTTTACTTCTGAATAGACACGGACAGGATTCCACTGATAGTTGCTGGAAATATACAATGAGTCTAGTTTACACCATCAGTTGTCCAGAGATAAATTCAGGCTAATTCAATTCAACCTCTGATATATTTCCACTTTCAACAAGTGAGTTGGAAATGCGTCTGCCTCTGTACCTTTAAAAGTAGCCTGGCACACAGAAATTATGTACATAAAATGTTTTCCTAGTATGGCAATGAAGTGATGGGGAAAGTGTCACCTGCTTAATTTTGGCATGTCAGACTGAAATAAAACAAATATAGTAAATTCTAGGTCACACTGTGTTCCTAACACAGGAATTGGAGGAGCAGTGGTCAGAGATTACTACTTTGGAAAGAACCTAGAAAGATTTACACACAGAGTCCCATTTAGCAGTAGAGGCTGGTGGCTCCAAGCCTCCACTGCCATTTAGATTGTCTTTCTAACTCCAAACTGCAGCTTCTCAATATGTTAAGCCTCACTTATGTTTACCATGCATGCAACTCTTTATTCACCACACTGCTGGCCTTGTCCCTGTTTAGCAAACTCTTGCGTATGTGTGCTTTCATGTATTACAGGCTTGTAGGATTCTCATCTTTTTTTTTATGGAAGGGCTGCTATGTCTTTAACAGCTGTATGAAACAGCCATTCAACGGGTTCAACCCTTCCCCAGCACAGAAATGGGGAAAGCAATCTGTTGGATTGTTTTACATTTTGCCCTGCTCTTCCACTCCAAAGGGTTCCAGAGCAGCTAACAATAATGATGAAACCTAGATAAAAACAGAACCACTAACATTAAAAAAACACACACAAAGAAAAACACCAGTGGAGCAGAACAGATGTCAAAACAAGATAAAACCAGAGCCAAGCAAGGAGAAAGCAAGTATTAAAAACAGATTTTTCCAGTTACACAGCTATTATAAAAACATTTAAGTCATGTCAAAACCACAGCAGCAGTGCATACACAAACTGCAATGGAAGGTTGTAAAACGACCCAGACTGGTTGTGATTGAGGTTGAAGGGTGGAACACAAGGTTGCTTGCAGATATAAGGAAACCCAGGATCAACCCAATAAAAGGCTCTTGCTTGGACTGTTTGTGGAACATCTGTGTGTTCCTCCTCCCACTCTCCACCAGCTTGATAAGCAAACCTTATTTATCCTGGGCTTGCTTTTATGGAATCTACTTTACTCCTAGGAAGAGCAAGATAACAACAAAACCAGGCAGAAATAAAACTGCTTTCTCCTTCTGCTCCCTTGGGCCAAGCCCAGCCCAGGGTAAAGGGCTGGAAAGTTCAACCAATTGCAGCTAGCCAGCTCAGGCTTTCTGACAAGTGGCTTCTTTCCCTGGCTCTGGGGCTGTAACCTAACAGGATGGGACACGTCTGCCCAGAAAGGAGGAAGCCACAGCATGGGGAACTCGTTTAGATTTTCACAATCAGGAAACAAATGCTGAGGAAGGGAAAAGGAGGAGATGGTGCTCTCCTGGACGGGGAATATTGCCCCAGAAATATTTGCTCAACTTATAGGTTTGCCCGAATAAAGGAAAAGGAAAATGATTAGCTTAATGCAGCTGAATAACTTGTCTTATGCTTGGATGGGCTTTTATCATTAGGGAAACAATGGTAAAGTACAAGGTACCCAATCTGCACTATTTATCTCTGAAGACTGGAACTCTTAAGCATACTAGCTTCGAAGTTACACTGAAGTTATGGATGCTTACTCTTGAGTAACATGGCAAAGACTGATAGGCAAGCCAAAAAATGAACCAAGCTCTAAATCAGGCCTGTTCTGCATGTGACCACTAAGCTGAACACAGCCATGAATTGTATCCTGGTAGGTGCTTAACACTGTGTTTCTGCAGTCCCAGGCAGGTAGCAAAAAGGTTATTGAGTCCCTGGTATGGCGAGTCAGGGCACCAGACAGAACTAGTGGGCTGCCTGCCTTTACATCACTCCTGCTTGTTCTAAATGCTCAACTCCTACCTCTCTCTTGCATTTAATCAGATGATAGTCCCTTTTGCTGCACTGGCTTCTTCAGGTTGAAATAAGAACTTTTCTCACCTCTTTATTACCTCTGAGTCAGGGCTTGCCCACATTTTAGCCCTACCGGTTTTCCCACTAAGTGGAGTAAGCAGCATGGTTGTTAAGATACTGTGCTTGCTCAGGAGGTTGGCCCATTGTCCCCTAAACACAGCCAGACAGACAAGTAGGACTTTGAGCTGGATCGTCTTTGGCTGGTGTTTCCAGAAAGGGCACTAGTAAGCTGAGAGCCAGTGATGACGTGTCCCAGTTGTACCAAGTCTAACAGGCTTTCTCTCTCCTCCCTATGCCAGGTCTACACACCCTGATTAAGAAAGAGAATTGTGTGCACACAACTATAAAAACTTGGCTGACGGAAACACACCCACATCTAAGAGTGGGTTAACAGCAGCATAATGGAAATGCAGGTGAGCACTGGAGGAGTTTGACATGCTGTTCAAAGCAAGCCTCACTCATACTCTCTAGAGTGAATTGGTTTTACTATCTGCCCTACAGAACCATCTCATTCCAGATTAAGAACATTTAAATGTAGTCTAGACCACTATGCAACTATCCAAAGGGTCTTTTTCCAAAACCAACTTTTAACTGGAATTAATTTGAGCGCCCCGCCCCGCCCCGCCCCGCCCCACCCCAAGAAGCTGGCTCTTTGTAATGAATGCACTTTGGTCTCTCCCATTCTGTTTGCGGCTAAATCATCAGTTTGATTTTATGCAGTAGTGTTCTATTTAAATTTGATACTCCGATTAGGAATATTTTGATGAGAAACCTGTTAAAGCTAGAATCCTTCCAAATTTTTGTATATTTGATTTGTTGCATCTGATGGAATAAAGTTGCTTAATCTATATGTCAAAGGTACCATGAAGCGCCTGCCAAAATACTCTCTCTGGGTGTGTGCTTATAAAGCACTGTTGAGTTACACTGCACTAATTTTTTTAACCTGGATTGCTGCTGTACTTGCAGAAATTTAATGCTGTTGTCCCTCTCATTCCACCCATTCTGCACTGAATACCCACGCCTCACAGCAAATCAGGGGTCACAAACTGAAGCTCTAGCAGGCTACACTAATTGATTCTTACAGTCCCTCTTACCATAATCTGCAAGATTAAATAGAAATTATATTTTAATAGACCAGTTCTAGTATTTTTAAACTGTATCTAAAGCAGTTGACCAGTACAAAATTAAATGATTTTTAGGCTAGCTAAGTCCCCTGGTTGAACTAACAGCATAGTAAGTCAGTTTTTTAAAAATAACTGAAGTTTATGCTCTATTATTTCTTAAACACTTATTGTACAGCAGAGGTGAGCAACCTACAGCCCACATGTGACCTTCTACTGCTCCCTGTGAGGCCCGTCAAGCCCCACCTACTTTTCCCTACAAGCCAACTCGTCACCTGAGCTGCAGAGAAGAGACCACTGTTCCAACATTGCTATTAGCAGTACTATGACAATGATCCCAATGGGGCTGCTAGGGCAGGGGAAGAGTCTTTAGCCCCCCCCCCCCATAGCAGTCCTGATGCTGCTGGGATCAGTTTCCCAGCTGCTAATAGCCCCTAATTGGGATCACTCAAGAGTAAGAGAGAGTTTAGCACTCCTGCTGAGATCACCATTTCAGTACAGTGAATGTGGGTTTTTCAGAAGATTTTGAATGGGAAAACTTTCAGAAGTCCTAAACAGAGAACAGACTTATATCAAGTAAACATAAATTAACCTTATGTTCCAGGAGCCATAAATCTTGGGGTGGGGGGAATAAAGTTTGCCAACAGACCAATCTTAAAACAGGCCAAAAGCTAGCTGAGGGGCCCTTAGATACAACAGAAGTATGCTCTGCTAGCAGGACTGCCCTTCTGCCCCAGTTAACCCCCACTACCCAGTATGTCTACAGAAAGCTCCACGGTTGTAGATGTACTACCAGTGGCAGGGCTTGAAACAGGGTGTTCCAAGGATGGGTTGGGGCAGCTTTGAATCCACAGGATCCAAATCTCCCTTGTTCCCTCAACATGCCCCCCCGCACTGCAACAGAGCTCCCTGCCCCTCCTTGTCTGTATCAAGCTGGCAGAGCATAAGAAATGGGGCTACTTCCACCACAGATGCTCTCCCTTTTGCCCTGTCCACAGAATTGCTCTGCTAATGTGGTTTAAATATTATATTCAACCCAATTCAAAGCTTTATGTGGACATTTTTTATTAGAAAATCTTTGCAAATTTAAAGACAATAGCATGTACTTCTTTTACATTGTTTAAATTGAAGACACCAACGAAGGCACTGGAAACAGTTGATGTTCATTTTAGCACTCCCAGGAAGTGTGCATGATCGATGGGCCATTTTCTGCTCAACTACTTCAATAGTTTAACTTTCTTCCACCAACGTCTCTGGAGCATGTCCAGTTTCACTTTCATTAGCTGCAGAATCATTTGCACTGCTACTTGAATTAGGTCCATTTCAGACTGAGTTAAATCTGATTCAGAATTACTTTAGCCACATTCTCTTTCACCGAACAATGGCTTTACCAATACATTTATGGGCAAGGACAGTGTAGGCCACTTCATTTTCTTCAATGGTAGAGATCCACAGCAGAGCACCACTGTATCCAGAGTCCAGCCAGCTCACAGAAGCCAAAAGTTCCCTTTTGTCTCCACCCCCTCCCATTATGGCCAATGGCCGGGAATGAACTATACCAGCTCCAGGGCTGGCATAGCTTTAGGATCTTTTTATGGCATGTTGAGAAAACAAGGGAACACAAGAACCTAGAGACGCATGGCCTCCCTGCCATACCCAGTGTCTGGCCTAATGGCCATCAGGACAGCGCTACTAGTGCTTTCTGCAGCTGCACCAAGGAGACCTCTGGCAGGGGACCTCCCTCCTGGGCAGCACATCGCCACCCCCACATCTGTCAGGTGGCAGAAGGAGATCGGCAGCATCCCATGGCCCCTCAGCTGCCCTCCCAGGGAACAATGAATATTATAATGGAACAATTCATAAGGACCTTTCCCACAAAGCTACATGTTATAGAAGATCCTGTGCAGGGGAAGACAGCAGCCCTGCTGGAGCAGGCCCTGATGTCTTCTTTGCCTGCCCCCTTCTTTCCTGAAAACCTTTCCGCAAGGAAATAGTCGGAGGTAGGTAGATGGGCTTGTGGGAGAGCGTAAAAGTCCAGCTGGAGCAGGTTCTGTCCACCAGGTCCCATCATTAGAGGCCTTAAAGCGGGCTGCAGAGGCTCACCTGTTTACCTTGGCCTATAACTGAGTTAGACATCTGTCTATATAGTAACTGTCTGGTTTTAACTGTTAATTCTGATTTTATCATTGTTTTTATTGTTCTTACTTTAATATGCTTTGTGGTTTTCAGTTTTGTTGCACCCTGTCTTGGAAGGATTTACTGTAAAAGGCAGCTTATAAATATTTTAAACAAGCAACTAACACTAACAGTTACAAGGGTTCATAAGCTGGAGGGACATGCACTTTTAATATCTTCAGTCAGTAAATTGGCTCTATATTCATCTGTATGATGAGAAGATTTGATAGCAAATTTATTTCTATCAGGAATATAATCAGGATTTCTTTCAGGAATATTGGTTCACTTGTTGCACACATAATGCTTAATAAAGGATCTCCTTGTATACAGTATACTTGTATACCTCTACCATCAGAGTCAGTGATTTTACTTGACCAATCTTTTGAATAAACATTGCTTGTACTCTGTCATACACTCTACATAAAAGCTAATGCGATAAGCAGTAATGTGCCAATAACTTGTATGATGGGTGAATTAAGTTTGCAGTAGTCCAGAATTAATTGCCAGTTTATGGAAAGAGCGATACCACTTTCAAATATACCTTGAGCTATATATTTATCTTTTGATATTTTGTCCACAAAGTTTGATACCAATGTTTTCCTTTCTTCCCTCTTATTACAGAAGAGACACTTTTTCCTTCATATCATGATTATTCCACAATGACCTATCTGATCTTGATGTTGATATTTCTGATCTAACAGGACAGCCAGCTTGCTGTTTAATACCCAGCATTTTAAGCATAATTACATGGACCACCTTCCAATCCTGTCAGAAAAACTGATTTTTAGTAATGAAGGGATGGTACTTCCAATATAACATTTACATTCTACAAGGCCTAGGTAAGCTTTGTGCATCTCAGCTCTGCTCTGATTAGCCAGGATCAAAAACAGGGATTCTCTAGATTTTGTGGTCATTATTCAAGCTTCAGAGTAGTTATATTGTTTACCAGAGTTCTTAGAGGTTCTTTCTTCATCTGGATTTTAATCAGCTTTATTTATAGCAGAGGGTGGGAGTTTAGCTAGGCATGAGCAGCTTTGGCAACTAAGACTAAAAGGCAGCAGTCGCTTTGAAAAGTGGGACATCCTTCTGAGTAAACATGCATGGGATCAGGCTGAAAGTTATATACATAAAAAATCACTTCTGAAGTGTCACTTTCAAAACCCCTTTCTTATCCTTCTTATTATCAGTAGGAAATGGTCTAGGAGCCAAGGCTGAGCCTGGCAAGTAGTGCTAAAATATGTTCTAGGGCCAACACCGATCCCAGGAATGGAGTTGTGAACTTTGTACAATAGCACGGAAAAAATGAAACTCAGCTGTGCTTTATGGACCAGGAAAGAGGAATGTGCCCTAAGTCAGATGTAAAATCACTTTTCTCTCCTCTGTTATTCTATTGTTTTTCCTCCAAATTAAGATGTATACTTAAAGGAAGGGGAGGAAGGAGATAGTTAAGCTACACACACTACAAATATCGCAGGTAACTCCTTTTAAGGCTATAGTTCCATTGAACCCATCACTACAAAAAATAGCATTGCACAAGTTACCAACAACCAGTTTAACTAGAAAGGGAAGAATTTGGAAACAAATTAGCAACGTGGATTAATCTCATTGCTGCAGGAGGCATTTGGATGTAAAATCCCCCAAACTGCCTTTTCCTTTGTTACATGTATTACTTCTGTTGGTTTAGTTTGGCAGCTTAAAGGCACAGGCAAACTGTAAAGTGGAGATGTACTGTAAACCGTTTGCACCTTGCTAAAATAGAGGTAGGGTGCAATCCTATGAAAAAAGTCCTACAACTCCCAGCATTCCCCAAGCAACATGGACAGCTAGGGAATGCTGGGGGTTGGGATTTTTTTTCCTGTCTAACCATGCATAGAATTGTAACCTTAGACTCTTATGCTTGAATTAATAAAATCCTTTCTGATCATTATATGAGGCTACTAGTTGAAAAAAAAGCTAGGTTTCATTGGTATCCACCATTTTCTTATATTAGGTTGATAAAAGCCGCAATCCTATACACACTCACCTGGGAATAAGCCACACTGAAATCAGTGGGCCTTATTTCCAAATAAAAAACATGTTCACACTGTATTTTTCCCCACATAAGTGATCTCTGTATAGCAGTCTTGGATTTTTACTAGGTTGCTCTGCAAAATCATCCACTGAAGGAGTCCCATATGGTTCCCTGTGTGTGTTATCTGTTTATAGACAGGTCATAACTCTTCTTTTTTGACTACTGATCTATTGCACCCTTCCCTAACTTGGTACCCTCAAGATGTATTGGCCTAGAACTCCCATCATTACCAGCCAGCATGACCATACTGACTGGGGATGATGGGGTTATAGTTCAACACATATAGAGGATACCAGGTTAGGGAAGGCTGATCTATAGATTCCACTGCAGTTGTTTATATAAATTATATAATTCCTGGTTTTAATTTTCTGTTTGTCTCATACATTTTTTTAACTGTTACAGTGCATATCTCTTTTGTTTTCAAAAAGTAGCACATTTAAATTATTAAATAAAAACAATAAGACCAAACTATGTGTAAAGAGATGGTTAGGAGAAATACATCCCATTTTCAAAGCCCCAGGAGCACAGATATTTATGCACATCTGTAATTGGATCCACAAATCGCTGATTTCTTAGTATAAGAGGAAAAATTCCTGGGGGGGGGGGAGACATGACTTGTAAGAATAGAGCTCCTACAAAGCAAGGTCTGTTATTATCAAAATCCTACTCAAGAGGCACGGAGGGAATGAATAACAGGCAAGTCCTGTATTCTGAGGGCAAAGACCACTTGGATTGTATTCCTATACCCACTTATCTGGGAGTAAGCTCCACTGAACTGAACAGGGCTTACTTTTGAGTAAGCATGCGAAGAACTGTGCTTCTAGTGTTAATGCTGGAAGAAAGGTTTGTTGGTCAAAAATAAATCTTACTCAACAAGCCGACTTTACATATCCAAGCACCCTCCATCTGTCCTTTACACACACACACACACATCTCTCTCTGACATGTATGTTACACACAATTCATAACTCCGGACCCCCAACAACTTGTCCACATTCTTACACGTATATTTTATTTCTTCTTTTCAGCAATTTCTCACGCCGGAACCACCTCTTCTTGCTCCACAACCCCGGAAACGCTTCCTCGCTTTTCCGGGTCACTCATTAAACGCGGCCCAGTCAGAATCAAACACGAACAAGATCCGTCACGCTCAAATACGCATGCGCCGCGCCAGACCGGGCGTGCCCTGCAAATGCCACGTTCCAAAGGAGAGAGGTGAAATGGAGGAGGGTTTCGTAGAGCTCAACCAATCGGAAGCAGCTGAACAGAGGTCTGAGAACGGCTATTTTATCCAATCGCAGGTAGCAAAGGAGTTGGTACGGCCAATCAAAGCCGATGGAACAAAGGAAGCTCTTGGGGTTGTTCGGAAGTGGCAGGAAAGGTGACGTGACCTTTTATGCTAACCAATCAAAGCGTTAGGGCGGCCCTAGGCTCGGCGCCAGCTCCGTGAGCGCAGGAACGTAGAACGCCGGAAGTAGCCAATAGGCGGTAGCTGCAGCGGGGAAAGGGCGGGTTTATAAGCGGGAGGCGGGGGGAGAGGGCTCTTTTTCGCGCTGCCTTCCCGTTGTCCGCTCTTTCCTTGGGGCTCGCCGTCATTGTCAGCGCCGCCATGAAGACCGTCCGGCTCTTGTCTCCGCTCCTCTGCTTGCTCTTGCTGCGCCGGGCCTGCGCAGCCGCCGATGCTGATATCGAGGAGGAGGAGGGCGTGCTGGTGCTCAAGACGGGCAACTTCGAGCGGGCGCTGGAGCAACACCCGAATATCCTGGTGGAGTTCTGTGAGTGGATGGGCGCCGCGGGCGGGCGCCTTGAAGCCGGAGGGCATGGGGAGCCAAGGTTGGAGAGAGGCGTTGCATCTTGGGCCGTTTTCTGAAGCGATATGCTGCAGCTCCCTATTTCAGACGTGATGCTGTTCACGCGAGTAGGGACCACGCGTGAGCTGGCGTTCGTCGGCTGCAGTGACGTCTGCACCGGCTCAAAGGGGGGCCTGCAGAGGTCTCTTCGCCTCCTGCCGTCAAAGAGGGCCGGGACGCTTGGCGTGGGAGTGTCCAAAGGCCTCTGCATGCATCATCTCGCTAATAGCTCCTTAGGAGTTGGCTGCGAGCGAGGAATAGGCTAGGTGCAGGGGTCCGTGGGCGCCTGGTGAAAGTTTCCGAGTGGGAGCGGGTTTGGTCTACAGGGCTATGGAGAAAGTAATTCGGGATCGAATCCCATCTCTGCTATTGGCTGCAGTGTAAGAGGGCAAACAACACTATCCGGAGGGCTGTGCCAGTTAAGTGGGGGAATTGCTGTATAAAACTACCTTGGCTCTGGTTGGAGTGTTAGAAGGCCCCAGATACGGAGTTGAATGTGTTGTACTAGTTGTGTGCTGTTGAGTGTAATGCTGAAAGATATCTTTCCAGGGACAAGGTATAAATAAAGTTCTGTGTAAGCAAAAGTGTTGTACAAAAGGGAATGTGTCCAGAGGGTGTAGCGAAGCTTGTAGGTGGCTGCATCTTGAAGGTGTAGGAATGTAGTGGTTGTCTTCCTACTCACAATGTCTATCTAAGCTCCCATAACTTCTAACAAGATTATCTCCTCCTCTGGGCACATGACTCAATTCTAAGATGTGGGTGTCCAGTATGTAGCCTGAGTCCACTTGGATGGTGGTGGGCAGAGTTTGCAGTCATGCTAATTTCCTAATAGTCAAGACTGTTGCAAGTTGCTACATTTGCTGATCTTCTCCTTGGAAGGGAGTAGGCCAGGGCTTTTTCCCCACACCTGTTTTTGCTGTGTTGTATAAGGCTTACTTCTGAGCTCCTAGTTCCCCCACAATATTGAAAACTCAGTTTATCAAGCTCTCTTGCTACAGTCTGGTAGGGAGCAAGGTGGTTTAGGTAAGCTTGTCCCTTGCTGTTCCAGATCTTCTGGAATAACTTGCTTCTTGCTTGTTTTTTATATTCATTTTCTTATAGGCAGCCTCTGCTGCAGGTGTTGGACAAAGTGTGGAATACTTCATACATTCACTTAATGATAGGCAAACTGTTGGGTGGGTGTTGTACTACAATGCACTTAAAGGTGGAGCTTTCTTGGCCAGAAATGCCCCACATATCACTTGGGATGCTAGAGAGCAGTCTGCATGGAATGTTTCCCAGCATAGCTGCATTCCTATGGGCTGACGAAATCAGTGGTAAATGTTGGAGACTGCACAGTAATTGTTTTGATGCTAAGTACTTCTGTGTGTTTCTTTTCTAGATGCACCCTGGTGTGGTCACTGTAAAGCTCTTGCACCTGAGTATGTGAAGGCAGCGGCAAAGCTAAAATCGGAGAACTCAGAAATCAGGCTGGCTAAGGTGGATGCCACAGAAGAGTCGGAACTTGCCCAACAGTTTGGTGTTCGAGGTTATCCTACTATCAAATTTTTCAGGAACGGAGATAAATCTTCCCCCAAAGAGTACACAGGTGAGATAATGGTAATGGCAAAAGAGTTCTGGTAATAAGCTTCCTTGAGGGACTGAAGCTAGTGCATAGTGCAAAAGACCAAAGGATTTCAATACCACTCAATACTGGCTCATGCTCGTAATGTGCAAGATAACTGGTCTTTGTGTGGATGGTTTCCAACACTGCAAAAATGTTGGCACTTGATTCTTCTTGTTCAGACCGTGTATGCTGCCTCCATCCTATCAGGATAGGTGGCTGCCTCTAAATTCGGAGGCGACCACCTATCAACAGAGGGCAGGTGGTGCACGGAGGGGATGTTCTCCGTGCTCTGGCTGCCCTGCATTTGCGGCTAGGCGGCTGATTTTGGCTGTCTAGCTGCAGGACTTCGGAGCGGCGGGTTGAGGCCGGATGACTCATAGGAAGCATCGTACTAGCACTTCTGCACTCCCTGCCACCAGGAACACCTGCTTTTGTCCTGCCCCGTGTTGCTCTTCCAAGCGTGGAACCCGGGGGTAATTTGTGCTGCCTAGGAGGTAGAGGGGGCGGTTTTCCGGGAACCAACCTTGGAGTGCAGGCTCCATCTTGGTACTCAAAAGCTGAACAGTCCTATGGCTGTCTAGCTGCTGTCTAGCGGTGATAGGGTTGTGCCCTTATTCCTGCTGTATGTGTCCTTTTGTCAGTTCACACAGTCTCTGTTAGAATCTCTCCCCCCCCCCCCATATTATAAACATGAGGGGACAAGTTAGTGCCATTGCTTTCCATAGTAAACTTCAAGCTCCTTATCCTTGTATGTCGGTCTGTCCAGTATTTTGACTGCAACTCTGACTTTGTCTGTTTCCTCTTCTCAGTTCTGTTCTGATTCCCCTTAGTTTCCTTCTCCACCTTTGTACAATATCTTGTACAACCTGTCCCTCTAGCTACCAAGCCAATCAGTGCTTTCTTTCCAATACATGATGTCCACATCTACAGTGGTCAGGTTTGGACGATTGCAGGGGTGAAAAACTATTGTGAGTTTTTCTCCTTCCCCTGCGATTTGCATAATTACCCACCATGCTGCCCAGATTGCCGTGTCGTCCAAACCTGGCACCCGGTGGGGGTAGCTTCTTAACCATGCCAAAATCCATGGCTTGCTTGCAGTAAGGATTGTGGGGTGGGTGAGAAGCTGCTGCACGCTGGGTTCAGATGACACGGCAACCTGTGCTGCATTGCAGGTAATTAACCTACAATGGGTTCTTTCACCCCTACAATCATCTGAATGTGGCTGGTGTCCTGTCTCTTCTGGATTGCCATAGCATAGCCTATACAACTTTAGTAGTTTGCCCAAGGATTCCTTGATGCTTGTGCTCTGTGGCAACTTTGCTTGCGATCAGCATCAAAGCAAAATTATAGGGTTTGTAAAATGCTTTATCCTGTCTGTCTTGCATAACTGAGACTTGCAAGCTGGTTCTGTGTTTTTTTTAAAAAAAAGTTAATTGCAGGTGAAGGTGCAGTTCTGTTTTACTGAACAGTAAAAATGGTAACTAGTCAGGATGTCGGAGAAATCTGAAATGGATTCAAATGACTTTGGATTTCAAGTAATCCAGTCTGCAGGTTCCACAGTGGACTGACACCATCCAAGTTGCACAGACTTGCAGACCATTTTTTTACTTTCAGGAACTGTACACAAATTTAGTCATACAGAGGGTTGTGGAAAATATGCTAATATACATGCCTTTTTAAAAAAACAACTTCTTATACATCTCTGATCTCTCCTCAGCCTCTGCTGTGCACTTTTTTTGTACACTCTGCTCAGTGATTTTACACTGAGCAAAGAAAAATATGCAAAAAGTTACATGCCAGCAAAAGTTATGTTAATTGGGTGGTCCTTTTTGCGGACTTTTCCAAAGGGGGAAAAGAATCTGACTCAATTAATGACCAGGTAAATGGATAGTACAATCCTCAGACATTTTTTGTGCCTCTCCCTAAAATCCAGTACATGAAGCAGTTGTTTCATGATACTGCCAGCCCTTGTGTGTAGGTGCATGAAAGTATCTGTTGTATCTGAAAAAATTGTGACTTATAAATAGGTGAGTGAAAGATTCTTGTATAGAGATTCTATAATCTGAGCTAATACACATGGTCCCAGAGTGATATTTAAACTTAGACGTGTAAACATCCTTTTTCTGTCTGCCTCTCCCCAATATCCAGTTTCAGAAATCCTGTTGCTCCTCCCTCTACAACATTATTCAAGAATGTCCCTCCCTCTCTGTCTCTTAGCAAAAACTCTAGAATCTCTTTCTCCTTGACTACAACCATCTCCTCTTTGCTCTTCTGCTCCTTAAGATAATTGGCCCTTGTACCGGAAACTGCCTTCCAAAATGCCTCCGTGGGACCATCTTTTGTTTCCTTTGCATCCCTCCCCAAAATTCATTGTTTTGGTGAATGCGTTGACGCACATCCCTAGGCCCAAGTAATTGTAGCTGAAATAATCATTCTTCCACTATTTACTGCTACCTCCATTTCTGTCATCTTCCTTGGTCTCTGAGCTCATGCCTGCCTGAGAAAGATAGGGGAAAGATGAATGGGGTCTGTGCTTTAGTGCACATGGATGGATGGGGAGGGTGAGGTGTGTGTGACAGAATGGATAATGACATGGATGACAGAGAAGGGATGGCCCTACCCTCTTATGGCTTTGGCCCTGCCTACTCATTGGAAGGACAGATACTGAAGCTGAAGCTCAAATATTTTGGCCACCTAATGCAAAGAGAAAACTCTCTGGAAAAGACCCTGATGCTGGGAAAGACTGAAGGCAAAAGGAGAAGGGGACGGCAGAGGATGAGATGGCTAGATAGCATCACCGATGCAATGAATATGAACTTGAGCACGCTCCGGGAGAGTGCGCAGGACAGGAAGGCCTGGCGTGCTATGGTCCATTGGGTCACGAAGAGTCGGACACGACTGAACAACAACAACTCCTAGCTCAACCCATGACCAATTCCCTTGAGGGAACGTGGCCCTCAGCTTAATTATTTATTGTGCCTTTAAACCACCCAGTAATCAGAGTCTTCTGGCCAGTATAAAGGTCAGTTAAAAACATAAAATACAAAACGATACAACAGTGATAAAAGCAACGCATAATGAAATGGCAGCAAAGATAAAAGCAATGCAGCACATCAAACCAAAGTGATAAGGCTTTTGCATGGTGACAGAATATAGGTGCCAGGTGAGCCTCTCTGGGGAGGGCATTCCACAGAAGGGGTGCTGCTGCTGAAAAGGCCCCTTCCCTTGTAGCCACCTCCCTTGGCTCATTTGGCGGGGGCATCTGTAGGAGACCCTCAGATGATGACCTTGGGACCTGGCTAGGTAGATATGAGAGGGGGTACTCCCCACCCGTGCCTTAGATGTTGCTGTTCCTCAAAGATTCCATGGTGACCATGGGGAGAATAGCCCCACCCCCTAGAAGTGTGCTACTTAGCAACCAGGACTGGCTGTTTATCCATAGTGGATGGGGCATCTCCTTATCTGGGTTGCTGGAGGCTCCAGGTTCATTGTGGTGGTGGTGGTAACTGATGAAGGCTCTGAGAGGGACCGTTATATAAAATGGCCGCTCCCCGATCATTAGGTTTGGCTGGCCCAACTGCTGGGGAAGAGCAGCTTGCCACATGTGGGTGAAGATGCCTCTCAGTCGGACTTCTCCGACTTCTCTGCTTCTCACTTCGCCTTTTTTAAAAGGCAGCCTTTGAGTGTCCTAATTGTATTAGTGATCTTTGAGTGCAAAAGAGTTCTCATCTTGCTACATCAGTTAGTGTCGGAAGTGCTGAAAGTTAATGAGATACACTTTACCAAGTGTAATAGTTGCAGGAACCAATACCTGTTTTGGAGCTCTAATAACTTGATCCAGCAGAAGTTGAGAATGGATGGAGATAGAAGCCGTGCGTGGACTTGCTGCTTCTGAGACTGCTTGCACATGTGCTGGGGGTGGAGGGAAGCAGGACTCTCTTCTGGAGGATCCACAAACCTTGGCTGGCTGACCTTGCTAGCAAAAATGAGTGGGTGCCAGGTCTCTACAACTCTCCTTCAGCCCAGTCACATACATGCTTAGTTGGAAGTAAGTCCCATTTTGTTCAGGGACAATGCTTACTCCCAAGTATGTGTGATAGGATTGTAGCCTTAGTCCCCAAGATTGTGCTGCACTTCTGCAGGAGGTCAAAGACAATCCCTGGATCCCTTCTGCAGTTTCAAACATTTGGGGTTCATTTTGGCTTTATTGCTTGGAGCAGGAGAGAGGGCCAAGGATCTTCTCATTGCACTGAACATCCAAAGCTCAGTAAAATTCTGGGGATAATCCCTGCAGAACGACTCCTCCAGGTCCAGGCTTTAAAGAGAACAGCTGCTGTGAGAGGAATTATGGACCCCTGCCTGCAGGGATCTCTCTGCTGGAAGGTGCTGCACTTGCATGGAAAAGGATCATCCCCATTTTGGCCCGATGGAAGTTTTGTGTATCTACAGGTTGATTTTTTCCAAACAAAGATTGCTGTAGTTACTGATTCTCTATGATGTACAATTGGTTGAAAACATTCTTAAACTGACCCAGGGCATCTTTTTTTCTCTCTCTTCAGAGGTACTGGGTGAGATGCATGGGGCGTCCAATTGAGTTAGAGACACAGGCTTAATTTTAACAAGGTTAAGCATATTTGCTGCTTTTAAGCCAAAGTGTGAAGGTAAAAAAGCTTGCTTGCTTTTTCCTTCACCTAAGTGCTCAGTGAAATTCTTCAGCATGAAAAACGCTGGCAGAACATGTGTCATTGATAATATGATCAAAGTATAAACATAAGCCAGTTTGGTGATGGAACCAGCATGCTGTGAAGGGTATGGGTTCTATGGAATATTTTAGGTCTGAGTAGAGCACTGTTGGGCTCAACAGCACTTTCCACTGATTACTTGGTCTTGAGAGATAAAGAGGTAAGAAAAGGTGGTGGTGCACGGTTGCTGGGGGAGCTGTTCAAACAAGGCAGCAGTGGGTGTTTCTTCTTGCAGTGATCAGATGAAGTGCTCAAAGCTGAAAGTGGAAGAGACTGTAATATGTCATTTTTTCCTAACGTAGCTGGCAGGGAAGCAGATGACATTGTGAACTGGTTGAAGAAACGCACAGGCCCAGCAGCTACAACCCTGACAGATGTAGCTGCTGCCGAGGATCTAGTGGAGTCGAATGAAGTTGTTGTGATCGGGTTCTTTAAGGTAGTTTTTCACTCTCTAGTCCAGGGGTGGTGAACCCCTTTTATGTCGAGGACCTCATTCCCTCAGGGTAATCTCTTGGGGTCTGAAGCCAGCAGTAGGCAGGGCCTCCCCCTTTTCTCTTTCTGCCACCTCCTTTTAGCTGCCTAGCAGCAGCCAGGGGAGGGATAAATCACTCTTGCCAGAGGTCTGAACTGATTGTCTGCAGAGGGTTTTTTCAGTTAGGCTGAGGGACAGAGACCATGGTTGCTGCTGCTGTGGCTGATCTTGCCAGTAGGCCTCTTGGCCTGTCCTAGTTAGGAAGAGCTTAAACTTTAGCTGACATCTGGGGCCCATTTCCTGATCCTGTCTTGGCTCTTTGTAATTTTGGGGTCATTGGGTTTACAAGATGCATCAAATCAAGGAGTGAAGTGGAGTTTAAAAAACACACCACATTTTCCCTCCATTAGGATGCAGAATCTGATGCTGCCAAGCAGTTCTTGTTGGCAGCCGAGGCCACTGATGACATTCCCTTTGGGATCTCCTCCAGCAACGATATCTTTGCCAAATACCAGCTCAGCAAAGATGGAGTTGCCCTTTTTAAGAAGGTAAGTGAAAAAAAACTCCCAGTGTGTGTGTTAAGACTATCTGGCAGCACTCTGTGGAGTTAGTGGCACTGGTTCCCCCAATATGTCTGCCTGTCTGTTTGGTTTTTCCCCCTTCTGGTATTCTATGTGTAGAAACTTGGATTTAAGTATTGCTATAAAAAAAAACACTGAATCTGGAGGAAGAAATTGGCAGCCACTTAAACTTCTTTTTGCTTAAGCAGACATAGCTCTAAGTATCTGGATGCATTTTTGGAGGGTGTCGGGGAGAAGCTTCTGTCATACATAAGAGCATGTGAAAAATACTCACTGCAAAACACACTCACTTCCTCTGAGTGCTGCTTCTAGTATGATTGAACTATTGGAGGGTGGGAGGCACTGCTGTTACCTTGAAGTTCCCCTTTTACTAAATTAGGCAATATAGCGAACTGAGTAACTTACGATCTGCAGCAACTTTACTTTAGTATTGTTCTAGAGATGTACAACGTGTCCGTGCTCTCTCTGTTGAACTCATTGGTGGAAACTGAATGCACTGGAAGGCTTATGAAATTATAACATGAGGAAGCAGCTGAATAGCATAGTCAGCAAATTAATATAGTTGACTGGCCTGTTCAGATGTTGGAGCCTGAATGGAGATGGTGGCATAGGAAGACACGTGTTGGAGCATTCAGATATGAGCACTGCTGTGACACTTACTGTGTACACAACAAGACAGAAAGCTGCTTTAGGTTTTGAAGCAGAAGTGGAAGAATTTGGACTGTGTCAAAGTTGATATTTAAGTTAGAGAAGTGCTTTGTCAAAAGGTGTAGGGACCTTCTCAAAAGAGCACCCTCTAGGGGAGGAGATTCCCTCAGATGTTCCAGAACCTCACATGAGTGTGTCTAGAACAATCCTCAAATAACTGGTTTCCAGGTGACTTCTAGGTTTGGCATAGTGCTGTGGGTATTGGTTCTTAATAATGGGAATGGGAGCAATTAAAGTGGATGGAGGTCCCCAGATAACCTTATCCCCTGCTCTTTATCTGAGAAGGGCAGAGGAACACTTGGCCTGTGTTAGAGCAGAGATCTTTTAGAGGCAGTGCACATAGCAATGTCTTTGGGTTTGTGCCATTAAATAGGGGAAATTGTGATTTCAGCTCCTTACAACTAAGCCCGTAAGTACTGGAAAAAAATCTGTAACATCTGCCATCACATTTTGTTTGAAGCAGGCAAAAAGCCTAGGAGAGGGAACCCTTTTGGTTTCCAAAAGCTTTTGTACTTGATTATCTGGGAGTGATTCTTGTACTCCCACATGTAAACCAGGTATGGGGCTGTTCCAACTGTTAAAGGGGCAAAGGAGAATGCCTTCTGTTTGCTGGTTGCTGACTTGAGCACGTGCTTCTTTTCCTTTTACGGCTGTGTCTTCAGCTCCTCCAGGGTGTATGCACACAGGAGCAGGTGTCGTTTTGGCAGCTGAGTAAGCTCTGCTTTTCTCCACCTGCCTTTGCTGCTGTAAAGACAGGTACAACCTGTCGATGGAATCCTTACTGCCTCTTACTGTTCACCTCTCCCTGTGCTTCAGGCAGGCTTTTTCCCTTCAGGTGCCTGGCATATTTATCCAATGAAGTGTTTGGCACTTCAAAAATCATTTTAGGTTTTAATGCTGTTTTTAAACAGTTCCTGCGTAGTGGTATAGCTAGAGAGGGATTGGGAGACCTGGTTCAAGTCCCCACTTGGTCATGCAGTTCACTAGGTGACTTTGGGCCAGTCACTGACTCTCAGCCTAACCTACTTCACAGTTGTAAGGATAAAAATGGAGAGGAGGAGGATCATACATGCTGCCTTGGGCTCTTTGGAGGAAAGGTGGGATATAAATAAATAAACACTTTCAAATCTGTTCGGAGGTGGGAGGAAAGTTGCATTTGTGATTGGACAGCCCTTGTGTCAAGCAGTGCTGTGCAGATCTGAATTCTGCCAAAGACCAGTAGAACAAGTTTCCCTGTAGTCTAGGAAGGCATGAGGCCCATGTGCCTCTCCCAATGTTGTTGGACTGCAGCTCCCATCATTCTTCATCATTGGCTGTGCTGGCTAGGGCTGATGGGAGTTGTAGTCCAGCAACATCTGGAGGGACAGACAAGAAAGCTGTATGCGTCTAAACATCAGTGACTGCAGCTCTGTAGCAGGCTCGGTGCTGAAGCTCTACATCTGTACTCGGCTTAGAAGTTGAGGTCTAATCTGGCTGGGCCTACAAGTAGCCAGACTTGGAACTAGGCTAGTCTTGATTCTGAGTAGCCTCCTTTCGCTTTCTGGCACAGCTGCAGAGCTTTCTTTTTTGACTTCCTGATGACATGCTCAGTTCTTACAAGAAGCTTCCAAAATAGGTTAGTGCTGGTCATGAGAAAGAAGCCTGTTGGATGCCCTGGAAGTGCTTTAATTTCTCCTTTTTGATCTCATGTCACAGCTGTGTAGCTCTATAAATAACACCTGGTTTGTCCCAAAAGGAGGCGGAAGTGAGCAAGAATGTGTGAAAATCAAAGACTGAATATAAATTTATCCTAAAAATCTGACATGTACACTTTGAGCTGTTTGGTTCAGAGCAATTGTCATCTTGGCAGGTAAAAGCAATATATCTGGATGGGAATTCTCCTCAGTCAGGCAATCCATTCTTATCTCCTCCTGCTTGTCAGTCCTTGACTTTTTAACAAATTACCAGCTGGAGTTAATGACATATATCTTAATAGCTACTAAAAAAGATAAGTCCCCCAGCTTTTAAAAAGACTGAGTTGTCTACAACTCATACATGTCAGACTCTTAAAATAAAGTTTTCTATGTCAGCTATCCCTTTTGTGTACTGCTCCTGGGTGTTGCCATTTTTGTTCTAAACCAATGTGAAAGTAGTAAGGACCCACCAATTAATAAACTTAAATCTATTCCACCCTTGTTTGCCTTCATAGAACTTAGCTTTGATATGAAGTTAACTGTACTGAAATGAGAGAATATTGTGGAGAGGGTTGAGAATATAATCCTGGTGTCTTTTAAGAATCCCTTATCTCTGGCCCAACAAACTAAAATCTCCTGTTGTCTGTCAAGCATTGCAGGATGGAATTTCCTCCCCACAGATGAGTCCTGGCTACTAGGAACCAAAATACCTCTCCATTCACACCTCCCTAAGTTTCTCTACCTGTGTCATTGAAGTGTCAATAACTTACTTCCAGGAGTTCCTCTACCTAAGCGCTGAGATGCCACGACTCTTGAGGTCATGCCTGATCAGTGGATTCTCTTCCCTCGTTCAACCCCCCCCATCCTACAGGGGATAAAAAGTGGGGTTTATACTTTTTAAAGTTGCTATCTATTTTCAGCTTTTTGTCATATCACAATGTCTTGTGTAATCTGTGCATCTTGCACATACGTTTAGAATCTCTGTAAATTTTGAATGGTTGGTTGTTGTTGTTCAGTCGTGTCCGACTCTTCGTGACCCCATGGACCATAACACACCAGGCCTTCCTGTCCTGCGCTCTCTCCCGGAGCGTGCTCAAGTTCATATTCATTGCATCGGTGATGCTATCTAGCCATCTCATCCTCTGCCATCCCCTTCTCCTTTTGCCTTCAGTCTTTCCCAGCATCAGGGTCTTTTCCAGAGAGTTTTCTCTTCGCATTAGGTGGCCAAAATATTTGAGCTTCAGCTTCAGTATCTGTCCTTCCAATGAGCACTCAGGGTTAATTTCCTTTAGGATTGACTGATTTGACCTCCTTGCAGTCCAGAAGACTCGTAAGAGTCTTCTCCAGCACCACAGTTCGAAAGCATCAATTCTTCGGCGCTCAGCCTTCCCTATAGTCCAGCTCTCACAGCCATACATTACTACTGGGAAAAACATAGCTTTGATGTACAGATTATAATATAACATCTTATAAAACCATTGTATTTTTAGAAGAAATTTGAAAAAAACACACACTGCTGGCTTTTAAACTGGCAGAGAATGAGCAAGGGCAGAGTCAATAAATAGATTTTAACTTGTTTTATTTTTCTTTTCAAGTGCTACCTGTTTTCTCCCTCACCCCTTAAATTTAATCTTAATAAAGCTTATTAATTGGAACTTGGAGTTTGACTTCTTGGATAGCCCAAGGATCTGTCCCCTGTGTACCAGATTGCTCATTCAGGCTACATGTTTTACTCAAGGGGGAACATGGGGAAAATGGGCGAGTTCACTCTGTGATGACAAAGGAGTTTCCCAGTTATTCTAGTAAATCCTTCTTTAAGAACAGGTTGAATTAATAATATACTTGCCGTTTTATATAGCAATTGCCTGTATTAAAGCATTTTGCATACATTATCTTGGTGATCCTAACAACTCTGAGGCAGGTAGATCTTCCTGCAGATGTGTAGCTGAGAATAGTGGCTTGCCTAAACCTACCTGCTGAGTTCATGACCAAACTGAGATTTAAACCAGGAGCCTCCCGGCTCACAGCGCTCATGACTGCAACACTACAACTTGCCTAACTTGTCCTTTTGTTTCTTTCTCTACTACATCAAATAGATTTCCCCAACCTGGAGCCCTCCAGATGTGTTGGAGTATGGCTGGGGATGATGGGAGCTGCAGTACAACACATCCAGAATGCACCAGGTTGGGGGAGGCTGATAAAAATAGTCTTGGCTGTTCCAGAGGTAGATTCTGTGTTTAGCGTTCCTGGAAAGTTAACTCTGTAAGACTGGCCTATGTGTGCTTCAGAGTGCTGTTGCCAGGGGGCCCAGCCAATGGGATCGAAGCTGCCCCTTGCGTGTCCCTTATGGTGGATAACCTTGTTGCTCCTCTGTTACTCCCCTCCCTGCTTTCTGGGGTGCCAGGAAAGGTTCTGAAAACCTGGACAGTAATAGGTGTTGCTCTGCAGTAAATGTATTCCTGGCACTGGAATTATAACGTGCTCTTGAACGTCTGTTCCTGTGTAGCTAACAATAGCCCTGCAGGGATGTGTTGCCCTCTGAGTAAACTGCTATTTATTTAGTGGCTTCATAGTATGTACTGCTGCCTAGGACACCAACTCCTTTTTAATAGCTCTGTTGATCAGATAAATTTGTCCACTTCCAGCAAGACCTGTAACTCACTGCTCATGGGATACTGCTGATGCCCAGTATCCCTGACTCTGAAATTTGCAGCAGCTTCCCAGCTGTTTGCTCAAGACATTTTAAAATGTTGATCAGGGCCCTTTTGGGAAAGCTGGTGTTGCACCAAGTCTCTGGCCTTCCAGTTTGTGCCAAGCTTCCTTCTGCTCACTGCTCTGTTTCCTCCTATGGAGCCTTGGATCCACCTTGTTAGTAAGATGAGAACTTTGGTCAAGATTTTACCCTGGACTTTACCATGAGAATTTCCTGCCTTGCTTACAATGTGAAATGGGTTCCCATGGATGTGTCAGGGAGTCATGGGTTGGAGCTCTGCAGAAATACCTCTCCAGGTTGTTTGTATTCTTCCCAGTTCTGTGCCAAGAAAAACAATTACGGGTTGTATCTAATGCTGTTCTGCAGGCAGGAGGAAACTGCTGGTGAAACAGATTTCCCGCTCCCTCCTGCAACCCCCCATGTGCCCCACAAATCTGCTCCGGGGGGTTGGGAGGACCCTTCAGACTAGATTTGAGGCACCTGCAGGAGGACTACAAGGAAGAGGAGAGGATGGGGATATCCTGTTGTGTGAAAGGATCTCTGTTCGCATGAGCGTTGGATCCAACCCATTGTGACTGTATAAATTTTGCAGATTGTACAGCTTCACATTTATCTTTGCATAATTCTGAATAATCTCATTGTGGCAAAGGAAAAGTAACTATGCAGAGTACTAAAGCCCCTGCCCTTTCCCTAAACCATTGGTGATCTTATACTGCCATCCGTCTGGCTTTTGAGACTTCAGGAGATGTTGCCAACATAGTGGCAAGCGTTCCGTCACAGCATAAAGGCTAGAAACCAAAATACACATTGAGGTTCTCAGGAAACTGAATCTTTTACCCAGTACCACTTCCTGCACACCTGTACAATTGTGGCGTACACTCAGCCTGTTCTTCCTCTTCCTGAGGAAGAGCGGTCTACTAAGTAGGCTAATGGCTGAAGCGTAAGTCTGTGGGCTTCATTGATTTTGTTGTCATGAATTGAGTCCCTTTGTGTTTTTCCCCCCAGTTTGATGAAGGCCGTAACAACTTTGATGGGGAGATAACAAAAGAGAATCTGTTGAACTTCATCAAATCAAACCAGCTGCCCTTAGTGATTGAATTTACCGAACAGGTATGGAAGTGTATCTGTAGTCAGCTGGTGTGTGATTGGGGTGGCACTGGGTTGGTGACCTGGCCCGTGTCTTGGGGCGCTGTGCTCTCCATTAGGAGGAGAGAATGTTAACAGATCTAATTATGCTGTATCCAGCAAACTGGGAAGGGGAGGAAGAGTGTGCAGAAAGGGAGAGCCTGGGATTCCATGTAATGCTCTTAACCCCAGCAATGCATCTGTTTTCACTCCAGACTGCACCCAAAATCTTTGGAGGGGAGATCAAGACCCACATCCTATTATTCCTGCCCAAGAGTGTTACGGACTACCAGGGAAAACTGGATAACTTCAAAAAAGCAGCTGAGAGTTTCAAAGGAAGGGTGAGCAGCAAGCCGTGATTACTACATTCCTCTTTCCCCTCCTAGAGAGTGAACACTGGCACCTCTACAGTTTTGATATCACTGTTCCCTATCCGGTTGCATGTCACCATGAAGGGCGTGGATTAGGATTGTAGATTTGTTCCTTCAGATTTTTTTTTAGTATAGACGAGTGGGACCTGCCACAAAATGTTGTAACATGGAGTTCACTGGCACTTCCCACTTGTCCATACTAATCAGTCAGCCATGGCTTCTTCCAGGATACTGTATTCTATTCTTTACCCCTGGTTTTCTGTTCTCCCCCTAACCCCGAACATTCAGTTAGTATTTGTGGCCATGGAGCATATTTAGTCCTCATTGGGCTGTTTTTGGGGGGGCTCCCCCTGAAGATTTTTCATATATATTTATTTGGTAGTACTGCAAAGCTTGGGGTCCCTCTTTTGTGTGTGGATGGTGCTGTTTTGGCTACATAAGGCAGGGGTGCAGAACCTCGCCCGGGGGCCAAATCCAGCCTTCTTAGGTTCCCAGTCCAGCCATCCAGGCTTCCCCAGATGGCTACACCTCCTTCCCCTGTTCCCACCTCTTTCTCCCAACCATCAGTTGTTTGGTAGTTGCCCAGATTTTACACAGTTTTTTCCCATTCTAAAAGGTTGAAATACGTCTCTTAAGGCTTAATTGCTCACAGCAAGAGCTTAAACGAAAACATGCTGGTATTCTTGGCCAGCCCCTTTTGTCTACGGCCCCACCCACAGTTGGAATGCGGACCCAAAGAGTTTCACTGAAATCATATTTGGCCCTTGGGCCGAAAGATTCTGCACCCCTGTCTGGTATTCATAGAACTGAGATCGCTGTTAGTACATATGATAAGACTTTTCAAAAGTAGCACAACCTGCTTCCTCAAGCAGTGTTCCAGAGCAACACTAATAACCTGTTGAGAACTCAGCCCTCAGAATTAGGTACATCAGGTGCTCCAACAAATGAAATAACTTGCTATTGGCTTACAGTCAAGCAGGAATTGCAAGAAAGATGGAGAGAGAAGGATTAGTACTTGAGGGGGAATCGTAACAGCCCAATTATTCTGCTGTCCCAAGTGCATTTATCTAATGCCTTCATTTTATTGTTCTCCCCCCCCCCCCGCCCGCCCCAGATCTTGTTCATTTTCATAGACAGTGACCACAGTGACAACCAGAGGATCTTGGAGTTCTTTGGCCTTAAGAAAGAGGAATGCCCTGCTATACGCCTCATTACTCTAGAGGAAGAAATGACCAAGTACAAGCCAGAGTCAGATGAGCTGACTTCAGAAAACATCAAGGACTTCTGCAACAAGTTCCTGGATGGTAAAGTTAAGGTAATGGCATTTTGGATGTGCTTTTTGGGGCAGGCACCTGGGCGGGGCAATCGCAGCAGCACAAATGGCATGGAACTTGACACCGGTCATATGGTGTGGAGCCTTTTGAGCCCCCTTTGCTGCACGTCCAGCAGCACGGTGTTTAGAGCTTCCTGCTGAGAAGCCCAAAGGGCAAAGTCAGTGGGGCACAGTGCCAGTATGTAAATAGCTTTAATGTGCTGTTAGAGTAAGCACGATAAATTTGGGGGCTGCTGGTGGTACAGGTCCAAGAATGACTTCGGTCTTAATGGACACGGCAGAAGAGGTAGTGTGGCTAATCCCTCACGTTGCACGAGCACTTGGGAGCCTTCCTTCTTAATCTGGAGATGAAAGCAGCTATGCAGGGCCAGCTATTGCTCTCATTCAGCACTGCTCCTAAATCACTTTCCGCCTCATTGTCCTAACCTCTCTTCTCTTCTTACTTCCATTCTTCCTTTCCCTCTTCAGTGAACTCGCAGCCTTCATCTTAATTACTCGGAGGACTGGACAGTACACTAAAAAAAAAATAATCTGCAGGCAGTTTGAAAAACTGGAAGGGATTGTTAACAAGGCTAAAAGTTCAAGTCGACCTTTCTAATCAAAAAAGCTGGGTTGATGATAGGGAAGGAAAACTGAAGTATTGAGTGTAAACTGGCTTGACAGAAATGTTGAATAGGATACAGCACTACAGTAGATACATTAATGGAACATGTAAACAATAAGGTGTGGCACAACAGGTAAATACAATTGTAGGCTGTGTTAATGTACCCATATTCAAGTAATAGTACTCTCTGGTCAGCATCATTTATTGCCTGTTTACGTATTAGAAAAGGCATATGGTGCAGCCCCACACCTCTACCACTTCACTGTGAAGGTGGGGTGTTGCATATTAGTGCTTCCCTCACATCATCAAAAGCTAGCACATTTCGGGAGAAGGACAGGCTACTACTTGTCTGACAAGCAAGCTTTCCTCTGGCTTGGCATCCAGTCATAGAATTCCCATCTTCTTGCTCAAGGTGATACAAGTCCCAGACATCATGTGCCATATGCCTTTTTAAAATGTGTACAAGAGCCTTGTAGGCCTTAAGAATGCTGTCTTAACATCTGACCTAGAACACAAACTGACAATTTGTAAAAGATTATTAGAGCTACAAGGATGGTGAGCAAGGCAAGTTGTGGGTGCAAACTTGAAAAAACAAATGACCTCTAATCTACAGAAAGATAGATCTAGGATTGAGCAGTAATAATTAGGGAGTTATAAGAGCAGTTGATAGAGTAGTCTAGGGAAATAGTGGGATCTTTCCAAGTAGGTTTAAAGATGAATTGAGCATGTTGCCTTGGAGCACAGTTTTCCCAGGATGATCTGAAGGAGCCTTCCGCAACATGGTCCCTCCAGCTGTTATCTCCTACAGTGCCCATCAGCCCCAGTGAGCATGACCAATGACCAGGGATGATGGCAGTTGTCATCCAAAACATCTGGAGGGACTCCTATAGAGGAAGACTGGTCTAAGGGCCCCCTTGAATTTTAAAAATGCTGTGGAAAAACCTTCCACACCCTCTTGTAAACAACTTGGAACTGATCTCACACTCAGTCTGCTACTTTCCCCCCTGTATATGCCATGCCTTTCTTCTGTACTCTTTCAGCTGTTACAGACTGGACTGTGGGAATTTAGTATATATAAGTCTTCCCTGTGTAGAGTTCAAGCGGCATCCTTCATGCAGCAGCTCAGACATGTCTTGGTCATTTGGGGTGGGGTTTGACCTTGAAGGAGGAAGTCTATATTAATCTGACTTTTTTATAGCCCATAGCTTGTCAGTTGCTCTGGGATGTCTTGGAACAGGGGGAAGTAGGGGGTTTCCCGTTGGCACATACCATGCTGTTACTTTAATGCTGGCGCTCTGGTTTGTCTGTTTCAGCCCCATCTGATGAGCCAAGAGGTTTCTGATGACTGGGACAAACAACCTGTCAAAGTTCTGGTTGGGAAGAACTTTGAAGATGTGGCTTTTGATGAGAATAAGAATGTCTTTGTGGAATTCTGTAAGTACTTTGGTGATAGCAATGCACACACACTCTCCATTCCTCCTGTCTTGAATTGCACATGTTTTAACTAGGGAGGGGTGTTTCACAGCTGCCAGGAAATGGAACTTGGTGTGGCTCTTGCTGGACAGATGCTAAACTGGGCATGTCCTGTTTTGACTTGCAGATGCTCCCTGGTGTGGCCACTGCAAACAGCTGGCTCCCATCTGGGATAAACTAGGAGAGACATATAAGGACCATGAAAACGTCGTAATTGCCAAGATGGACTCAACAGCCAATGAAGTTGAGGCAGTGAAGGTCCACAGCTTCCCTACCCTCAAGTTTTTCCCTGCAGGCCCTGGCAGAACAGTGAGTGGACTGCGGGTTGAGCTGTATGCTTCTGTTGGAAGGGAGGTTCTTAAAGGTTGATGGAGGGAAGAGTGATGCTTCTAAATCAGTCTTCGCCAGCCTGGTTCCCTCCAGATGTGTTGGATTGCAGCTCCCAACACATCTGGAGGGTGCCAGGTTGGGGAAGGCTGCTCTAAATTTTTTTTTCCAGGGTGGGAATTGGGCTGAGTTCTTGGGGGTAGGTTCACAGGTGTTTCACTAGTGAAGCTAGCATGGGGATGATTGCTTAGTAGAGGATGGTGCTCTTGTGAGGGCTATTCTTTCTTCTCACGGGAATTGAGTGGCTAGCTGCTCTTTGACTTGTATGAGTGAAGGTGAATTTTCCAGTTTTGCTTTTGCCCTTCAGAAAGCAAATTCTTCAACCACCACAGCCCAGCTTGCCTTTCATTGATAACTCTCCTGCTTCTTTGCTTTTATAGGTTGTAGATTACAACGGTGAGAGGACGCTGGACGGCTTTAAGAAGTTCCTGGAAAGTGGTGGAAAAGATGGTGGCGTAGATGAAGATGTGAGTATCTTAAATTTAGAGCTCTGTAGTTTGGGGGGCCAGTCTGGAATGTATGCAGTTCTAGGGCAGGGTTCAGAAGTGATCCCTGAGGAAGGGGAAGTTCTGTCCTGTGAGGCTGTTTCTGGCTTACTGTGACAGCAGAGAATGCTGGCCCCATAGCAACTTGTAAACAAAGCACAGCTGGTAATATCCAGATTGAGCTGGGGCGGTGGTGAGCGTGTCCCTGAATACCGGCAATTCCGTGTTGACTAACTGGACTACATAAACTGCAGTAGCCTGTAAGAGCCCTGCCATGCCCAGATAATCACGAATGCTCAAGATACATTGTTTACATTCCTCTCAGCCTTGACTCAACTCTCTGTGGTTCTCGTGAGATGAACCTTCACTGGGCTGGCGCGCTCTCAGCGCCCATCACAGGTGCGCGTGTCCTGTTGCTTAAGTCAAGCAGTTGCTGCTTTCAGCATGTGTAACTACTTGCTTCTGTCGCTGTTGACCATTGTTACAGTGATGCTACCGGCTCTTTGCAATTCTGTTGAGCTTCAGTTGGGTGCTATTTCACAGCAGGAATGGCAGGTGAACATGGTGGGGTGGAAGTGCAAGTCAGGACTGCCGTGTGTTCAGGGCTATCGCTTTTCCATTTACATTGAGCGCAGCGAATAATGGGTGGCCCGGCCTTGGCACAGCTGCACGTTCCTGGAGCATTTACAGTGGTTTAGATGCATGGTGAGTTGAAGCTGGTTGTGTAGGATGTAGATCTGTAGACTACACTTCTAGACCTACAGTTACTGTTGGTGCCAGCTGATTGGCACAGCAAGTAGTCTGATCTGCCTCTGTATATGTAGAAATGTGGCTCTGATCTGATTCCTTGGTCCATATTTTGAGTCTGAGCGGGTCTCCACATCAGTCCTTGTGATTCAACAGAGAACTGGCTGTGATATTCAATGTCTTGTTGACAGCTAGTCATACATTGTATGATCTTGAGGCACCAGACCTGGCACTAACATGTAGCTGAGACCTAGGAGAGTAGTAGAGCTGGCTGGCCCTGAATGGCTTCAGATTGTTTGATTAATCATCCTTGTCAACCTTGGAAAATTGGGAGAGATTCATTCTAACTTCTATATAGTTTGGTCTGTCAGATGCTAACACCCAGAGGACAGGTGACTTTTAACCTGGATATAAAAGGCATAACTCCCAACAGGAATACTGAGCAAATAGAACTGGAAAAAAAAAAAGATGGCAGTTGAAGTCCTGTTGGATTGTACTAGGTGGATCTTGTATCTGGATTTTATGGTAACAATTACAAATAGGGGAACATGATTCAACTGGAGGAGGTGGCAAACAAGTTAAGCCCTGGTATCCATTTCCCTAGTTGCTGACTTCTGGAGATGCTGGGTTGACTGTTGGTTGGCATTATGTATTTACTAGAAAGGAGTATACTGGGTTTCTTTTGCAAGTGATGGTATGTTCTCTTCTGAGAAGACTCTGATGGGAGTGTGGTAGCCTATTTTCGGAGTCTCTGGCTGAACAGTACTTGGTGCACTCACATCAAAATGCATTGTTGCTCAATGCGGAGAATAAAGTAACACTAAATATTCTCTGTCCTATATTTCCTGTTATGTCCCTTCAAAATAGGCACCTGTAGAAAGCAATACTTAGGGCATATTTCCCTTGTAGACCAGGTTACTAACACACTGACATCTGCTTTGCCTTCTGTCAGTTCTTGGTTTTCTCAGGGCTGTTATAGTGATATTGTACAACAGGTGGGAGTTCATTGGCTGAGACCATGCTAATTAGTTAATGAGGATCTTGCAAACTACTGAGGATGCCATGTGTGAAGATTAATGCTCTGAAGAAAGCACAGAACCTTGATGACTTTTGAACGCATATGCTAAGCAGCAGCCCACTGGATCTGCAGTATGCAGTACGCCCTCAGTGTCATTTTTAAACTAATCTCCACTTGCTTTGGTTGCATTTATTGCTGTGTGAATGGATATGAATGTAGCCTGTTGAGCTTCTTCTGCTGTGGATGGATTATGCCTATTCACCAGGAGCTACACTAACTACTCATTATCGAGTTAAAAGGCATAGTTACACAGAGCTGTGAATGGTATGGAGCCTAGGGTTTGGAACAGCTGCCTTAATCTAGCGTTTACTTTGCCTTCTATAATTGGTGGGTCAGATGTTTCCCTTGATCTTGGATTTGGTTTGGTGCACCTGGTTATATTCATGCCTGTGGAATTTTGTAGTTTAGTGTGTTCCACAGGCCCCCTGCACACTTGTTTGTTCAGCGAAACTTTAAATCATTTGTGGGAAATCAGCTTGGTTTAAAATGGGATGTTATGGATCTGAAGTGTGGTGTAGGATGCTGTACAAATTGAGAAATTAAGGTGTGTGTACTAAAGTTACTCCTACAGTCTTTGGGTTGTGTCCAGTGGTGTCATTTCGACAGCAGTTCTGCTGGTGGAATGGGTTTCCACCTGCACACCCTACAGGTGCAGATTGGGGGATCCTCAGGAGCAGATTTGTGGCATGTGCAGAGGGCTGCAGAAGGGAGGACAGGACAGGGAAATCCTGTTGCATGAGCGGAGGATCCAGCCCATTTCATTCAAGTGATTTGAGTTTTGTAAGGCAAATGGAAAGCCAACCAGCCCAATGCTACTCCTCTGGCTTAATGTCCCTTCTGCCTGGTGTATGGAAGTGTTTGTAAGCTGTGTGCTATTGGTGTTTCCATATCCATTTTCTGTCTTGAGTGGCTTCTTGGAGAGCATGGGATCTTCCTGTCCTGCTTGTGTTGGGAACAAGGCTCAGTCTGCCTGAGTAACTTAAATTTTGGACACGGAGGCAGATACATGGATTATCATACTGGTAAGGGAGATGGCAGCTGCTCTGGCAGGACCCTAGCTCTGCATTGCCCTGAGAAAACTGCCTGTTTGGCACTAGATGTCAGACAGAAGAAGCTACAGCTGACTGACTTTTTTCCCTTCATTTAAACAGGATCTGGAAGATCTAGAGGATATGGAGGAGCCAGAGGTTGATGGGGAGGAGGAGGAAGATGCTAAAATTGAAAAGGATGAACTGTAAAGACGAGTCCAATCTGCATATCCCCAGACACTACACACTGGCTGCCTGTCCATGCAGTCAAGGAAGTCCAGAAAACAAACTTTAACCAGAGGATGGATGCTGGCTGAGAGTACAGGGAATGGTCTAAAGTAACCCTTCATCCTAACCTGTCTGTCAACTGATTCTTCTAGTTTATTTTCTGTTTGGAAGAGGGATCTGACTAGGTAGCCAGCCCTGTTGGGTCTTCTTTCTCCTCCATATACACACTGTGATGTACATTTTCGTTTCCTAGAGTGTTCTGTGATCTGGGTAGAAGCAGATTCAAACAGCAACATGTCCCATTGCCTAACTCACTTTGGAGTCTCACCAGTAATGCCTCCTTAAAGCTTAGTCACACTTGTCTAAATGTCATGAGCTGCTGTTGGCCCAGCAGGGTCTTGGTTACTGTCTCAGCTGTCCTCATTTTTTTGGGCCACTCCAGTGTGGAGGAAACCACTAGGCTGACCACAGTGGAGCCAGTGGAAAGGGGGAATAAGTGGGGTGGAATAGATCCTCTTAACTCATTGTATAGTCTTGCTTCCCCTTTACGCTGAATGATATGTATCTCTCTCTCTTCCAAAGATCAGGAGGGGTGGGAGACTTTAGCTGAGGAAAGAGGATCCGATTGCTCCCTCCCCTGAGGCAAAACCTAACTCGGGTTGCCACCCTGCCCCTGAACAAACATAAGACGTGCTCTCTGCGCATTGCTTTGTGAATGGGTTTCCCAGGTATTGACAGAGCTGTTTGGAAAGGGGGCTGCCAGAATGCAACAAAAAGGACAGTCAATAACTAGGAGGGTTTTTTGTGGGGGTACTTGAGAGCCAAGGAGTGCTATGGGGGAGGGGGATGTGTGTTTCAGCTGAATTGGAATTTAGTTTTGAGCATCCATGATGCTAAAAGAAATGGAACTCATTGGCCAAATAAAAGTTAATTTTAATACTATCCTGTATCTGGCTGTTTTGTTTCAAATCTGGTTTCTTTTAAGAAGGATGCTACCTGACCCAGAACTGCAAGACTACAAATGGATTAAGGATTTTCTTTTGGTAGAGCTTGCTTGCACCATAGTTATCATCTCCGCCCCCCTGCCTCAAAACTTATGCCCAGACTTTGCGTTTTGTAAGCCCAGAATATGAGAATCTGTTTGTACAAATACGTGCATTTGAACAAAACAGCTCATTTTGGACAAAGTTCATAAAAGTTTTGCTTTATATAAGCCCAGTTCTTCAAGAGCATGAGTTAAGCTGTGGTAGCAGAAGCATATATGAAGAAAGGGGCAGTAGTAGTAGGAAAAGGCCTAGGGAAGACAAAATGGGGCAATCAGTCATGCAAGGTGCAAGCCATCCATGGAACATCCAGCTGAGGTGCTGTAGCCCTGATCTGTGCATTTAAACATCTCTGCTAAGGATCTTTTCTAGCATTCTTGGATGCAATCCATACTCTGCTCTACATGACATATTCTGTGCAAAACTCTGCTTGTAGAGATGAAAATAAAACCACAAGCACCCTCCCAATAAACATAAAAGTGTCAAGGGAGGGGGAAATTAAACAGGGCTCTCTCCCTACCTCATGTGGATACCATAACCTGGGAGTTAAGCTTGGTCTATATGCGGTTAAATAAGGTGGTAAGAACGGGCTGCACCACTTCAGACTGGAAATAGCACTTTTGAGTTATCCCTGTGTAAAGTTTGAGTTGGTACCTGAATTTGTTTGCCTCCTCCCTCCCAGTTATTTTCCTTTTGTGATCATGTCACTTAGATTGTAAGATGCTGTCATAAAATGCAAATCACCTTGACTGCTTTGGCAGAAAGGTAGTATATATACTAAATTGCCACATAAGAAGAGATTTTAGCCAAGCTTGGTCTGCTGTGCTAGTTTTTTGCTTACATGTTCATAAAAGGGAGCATTCAAAATAAGTCTTTCACATGTGTTCTGAAGGTAGTACAGTCCACTCTGTGTTGAGCTGTTGGGAGCATGATTCTGCATGGAAACAGCACAAATTCCTGTTCTGAGAGCATGCACTGATTGCAGAGAAATGGCGCACGGGGATGGCTTCCTTCACGTGCCCTTGTTCCTCTGCAGAATGGGTCTCCCACCAGCTGGCCAGGAGCCCCATTTTGCTCTGTAACAAGGTGCACGCTCCCTACATGTCTAGATTCCCGGAAGTACTGATGAGATTTTACCGGTGGTTGTGGGTGAGGGTTGCAGACCCCACAAGGTTCCAGAGGGCCAATGCGCCACACACACCCAACTCCTGGAGGTTGCTCACCCAGTGTGGAAAAATTTTAAAGATGAGGAATGCTGGGAGTTGTAGGACTGTTTTCTATTTAAATGCATAGGATTGTGCCCAAAACTACTTTTCAAAATCCCCTCCAGCAAAGCTTCAGGGATAAGGAATTCCATAAGTGGTAGAGCTATTTGCTGAAGTGGATGGGATGATAGAAGAGGAAATACTTGATTTGTTTTTTAGGGAGAGGGTGATCTGTAAGGTATGCAGGGCCCAAGTTATTTAAGGCTTTATTCGTCATGACCAACTCTTTGAACTGTGTGCAGGATAGGAAGGCTCTAGAGCACTGGTGTAATAGTGTTCCAGAATCATAAGCACCCCGTAAGTTGAGCTATGTTGGTCATCAGATAAACTTTGCAACCTGCATAAATTAGGAAAGCTAAACATCTCAGTATGCCTTTTCATAATTCTGCTTATAGTCATCTTGAGGAGGAGCTGAGGAGCAAAGGACCCCCAGCTGTTGGAAATCTTACTCGGCAGCAGCCGTTCTGTCTTAGAGTTCACCAGGCATTGCCCACACAGTTTAAAGCAGCCTTCCCCAACTTGGTGCCTCCAGATGTCTTGGACTACAACTCCCAGGATTTCTGACTTGGCCCTAGTGGCTGGGACTGGTGGGAACTGAGGCCCTAAACTTTTGAAGGGCACCAGGTTGGCGAAATCTGCTTTAAAGCGTGTCTGTATGGATGTATGTGCTACAAATTTGCTCAGATCTTTAAAAAAGAGGGGGTGCTGAGACTTTCTGGAAGCCGGATTCTGCCAAATAACATTCTGCATCCAATGAAATTGTGGCATGCAGCCAGCAATGGTGTACTGTTGGACTAGGAATGGAGACACAGGTTCAAATCTCTGGGTGACCTTGGGCCAGTCACTCTCACCCTGACCTACTTCACAGGGATGTTGGGATAAAACAGGATGAGAACCATGTTCACCACTATAAGCAGCTTAGAGATAAAAGCTCACCAGATAAAAATGTAATATAAATAAAATATCGGCAGTCTTCCCAATGCAATATAATGGTAAAACTGTGAGGTGACTATTGTAGTTGCCAAGTCTGAATTGGCTAGTGAATCATGCTGAGGAGAAGCCTTAAAACACTTAAAGTGTAGATCTTCTAGATGCTCCTGTAGCCTGTTAATCTAAGTGTCATATCTAGGATCCCCCAAAGCGAAGAAAACTGTTGGCTCTTAAAAATTCCAACTTCTGCAGTTGAGCAATACCTTTATTAGAGCCATTCAAAACGGTGAGCAAGTTTTCTTAATCGGGCTAGATGTTAAGCAAAGGGGGGGGGGGGTGGAAGCTGGCTTGATGTAGCCAAAGTCTGCATTTAGTCAGTGTTAAGGAGGAATGTAGGAGGAAACTGCAGACTTAATTAGGTTAGATTTGATAAGGTGCTATGCAAATTTCAGGTTGCACGTAGGATTGCTAGGACAAACCAAGATGCGTTGCCTGACTCCATTGAAATAATAACATCCAGCACTTATCCAGATCTGTCTCCTGCCCTAAGCGAAACACACAAGTTCCTTGTTAGGAAAAGAACATAAGTAGAGCAACATGGTAGTTTTAATATTGGCAAAGAGGGAGATTAATTTTAGGTGGTGTACAAATCAAGTAAATAGAAACCAAGCTGAGTGGCATTACCTAGTGGTTGGAGAGACTAACCCTCAATATGCCATAATTAAGTGCCTGTTTTAATAAGTGGGTCTACTATTAGGCATTGGTACTTCTCAATTTTAGGTGCTTATGTGCTCAAGCAACCCTGGGAGCAGGTTGCTATTCCTATATTACAGACATGGTGCTAAGGTGGTGGTTTGTCTGACTCCACAACGATCATGGTAGAAGTGGGCCAAAGTCTAAGTACAGCTCTACCTCTGTTGGCCTATGCACAATTTTCCCTGGTGGCACTATAAGCAGCATATTATAAAGCACTTTAAATGATAGTCCAATTTTATTTTGGTCTACTAAAAATGATTCTTCTGACAAGATGGCGGTTTCATAACATCTCCTCTGTGAGCCTTTCCCAACATGGTCTCCTCCAGATGTCTTGGACCATAATACCTATCATCCCTAGACAGCATGATGGATGTTGTAGTCCCAACACATTTGGAAGGCAGGTTGGGGAAGCCTGGCCTATGGAATAGAGTCCCTTGATGAGGCAATATTTAGCTTCAATGTGGTATTGCTGGATATCCATCTGGACAGAATTTCTAGCCGTAGTATTAATGGCTTTTTGGATTGGCTATAGGGGTCTTTGTGACATAGAATCATAGAATAGTAGGGTTGGAAGGGCCTATAAGACCATTGAGTCCAACCCCTTGCTCAGTGCAGGAATCCAAGTTAGAGCATCCCTGACAGATGGCTCTCCAGCCTCGTCAAATGCCTCCAGTGTGGGAGAGCCCACTACTTCCCTAGGTAATTGGCTCCATTGTCGCATTGCTTTAACAGGACGTTTTTCCTGATGTTCTGCCAGAATCTGGCTTCCTGTAACTTGAGCCCATTATTCCACGTCCTGCATTTTGGGATGATCGAAAAGAGATCCTGGCCTTCCTCTCTGTGACAACCTTTTAAGTACTTGAAGAGCTATCCTTTCTCCCCTCAGTATTCTCAAGGCTAAACATGCCCAGTTCTTTCAGTCACTCTTCATAGGGCTTTGATTCCAGTCCCCTGATCATCCTTGTTGCCCTCCTCTGAGCCCTCTCCAGCATGTCTGCATCGTTCTTAAAGTGCAGTGCCCAGAACTGGACACAGTACTCCAGATGAGGCCTAACCAGTGCTGAGTAGAGGGGAACTAGTACTTCCCGGGATTTGGAAGCTATGCTTCTATGAATGCAGCCCAAAGTAGCATTGGCCTTGTTTGCAGCCACATCACCTTGTTGGCTCATGTTCGGGTTGTGATCTACAACAATTCCAAGTTCCTTCTCGCTTATAATGTTGTTGAGCCACGTATCCCCCATCTTGTAACTGTGCATTTGGTTTCTTTTTCCTAGGTGCAGAACTTGGCATACATCCTTATTAAATTTCATTCCGTTGTTTTCTGCCCAGTCTATCCAGATCACTTTGAATTTTGTTTCTGTCTTCCAAAGTATTAGCTATCCCGCCCAATGTTGTGTCATCTGCAAATTTGATCAGCATTCCCTGCACCTCCTCCTCCAAGCCATTAATAAAAATGTTGAAGAGCAGTGGGCCCAGGACTGAGCCCTGCGGTACCCCACTCGTTACCTCTCCTCAGTTTGAGAAGATCCCATTGATAAGCACTCTTTGAGTCCGATTCTGTAGCCAACTGTGGATCCACCTGATCGTTGTTTCATCTAGCCCACTTTGAGCTAGTTTGCTCATCAGTACATCATGGGGCACTTTGTTGAAAGCTTTGCTGAAGTCAAGGTATATTATGTGCACAGCATTCCCACAGTCCGCAAGGTAGGTTGCTTGATCGAAAAATGAGATCAGATTCATCTGGCAGGATTTGTTCTTGACAAATCCATGTTGGCTTCGAGTAATCACTGCATTGTTTTCAAGGTGCTTACAGACTGACTGCTTTATAACCTGCTCCAGAATTTTCCCAGGGATTGATATGTAGTTCCCAGGTTCCTATCTTTGCCCTTTTTGAAGATAGGGACAACATTAGCCCTCCTCTAGTCATCTGGCACTTCCCCCGTCCTCCATGATTTCTCAAAGATTAGACAGTGGTTCTGAGAGCTCTTCTGCCAGTTCCTTTATTACTCTAGGATGCAGTTCATCTGGCCCTGGAGATATTAACTCATTTAAAGTAATTAGGTGTCCCTTGACCATATGCCTATCAATCTCAAGCTGCAATCTTGCCCCCTCAGCTGGTACTTCACCTTTGCCAGGGGGGTCATAGACCCTCTTTTGGGAGAAGACTGAGCCAAAGTAGAAATTGAGAACTTCTGCCTTTTCTTTGTCATCTGTTATTATTTTGCCATCCGTATTTAATAGCTGAACCACCATTTCTTTCCTCTGTCTTTTACTATGCATTTATCTAAAGAAAGCCTTTTTGTTGCTTTTAGCATCCCTCGCTAACCTCAGCTCGTTCTCAGCTTTAGCCTTCCTGACACCATCCCTGCAATTCTGTGCTACCTGCCTGTACTCTTCCTTTGTAGCTTGGCCTTCCTTCCACTTCCTATATGTGTGCTTTTTTGTTTTCAGGTCATCTCTAAGCTTTTTGTGAAGCCACATTGGCTTCTTCTGTTGTTTTCCACCCTTTTTTCTTGTTGGAATTGTTCGTAATTGTGCCTTGAGAATTTCCTTTTTTAAAAGCTCCCACCCATCTTGGACTCCTATTCTCGTTAGAGTCGCTTGCCATGGGACCTTATTGATCATTGTTCAGAGTTTATTAAAATCAGCTTTCCTAAAATCCAGGGTACGTGTTTGGTGACACTTGGCTTTTGTTTCCTTTAGAACCAGGAACTCAAGTGTAACATGGTCGCTTTCCTCCAGAGTTCTTGTAACTGCTACTTTATCCACTAAGTCATCTCTCTTGGTTAGGATCAAGTCAAGGAGAGCCGATCCTCTAGTTCTTTCCTCTACTTTCTGTAGGACGAAGTTATCCGCAACGCAAGTCAGGAATTTCTTGGAGGGGCCATGTTTTGCAGAATTTGTCTCCCAACAAATATCGTGGAAATTGAAGTCCCCCATTACTACTACATCATGCTTCCTTGAAACACTGGCTGTTTGCTTTTCAAAAGTTTCATCCTTGTCTTCTCCTTGATTGGGTGGCTGGTAGTAGACTCTGACCACCATATTCCTTTTATTCTTTGCTCCATTTATTTTAACCCAGATGCTCTCGATGGGGCTACCAAGCTCATCCTCCTGTATTTCTGTGCAGAGATATGTCTTTTAAACATATTGAAGTGGGTTGTTTGCTCCTATAAGCTGCACTGGCATCTGAGTCTCAAGAGTTGAGGTTTCCTTTTACCCCATAGGAATGAAAGAAACCACTAAGGGAAAACACCTTAATTCTTGTCATTTAGCCATTCTAGGTAGAATTGCTAGATGGTTATTTTAAGACTTACCCAGAGCATTACTCACAGTGTGTGCGTGAGAGAGAGAGATTCTTGACCCGTCTGCCAGAAAGGACAGCGCCATTAGAAAACTTGAGGACCCTCAAAGTAATACAGATTCTAAAGGTCATCAAGCTTTCAGTTTCTTCTAATTCAAAGAAATGGTGTTCAGAGAAGCATGCATTCTACAGCTATTACTTGTCAAATGCATGAGATCCTGACAGGTGTCAAGCTTGTTGGCCACTTCAACAGAAAATGTTTTTGTAAGCAAATATGCCATTCTGTCATATGATGGGAGTGAGGGAACCTCCTCCCTCAGCGAATGGCAACACTAGCAGAGGAAAACAAGTTGCTGTGTGTTGAGGGAGGTGGGAGGGGGAGTGAGTGAGCTGTGAAGGGCTTGTTTTCTTGCTCTGCTCAGTTGGGGGGATCAGGCACGTTGGGACTTGGACTCAGATACCTCTCAAAATAGTTTCTGCTTTGATCGATTATTCCAAATTGCTTTCTGCTACCAACATTGCGCAAATGTGCACACATCTACTTGATGGTACTCCAAGGACACTACTGAAATGTACACTTGCTCTAGCAGGGTGGACAGAAGCAGGCCATGTAAGAGCTGTGGGTTGGGAGGTACTGGGGAGCAGGAGCTCTGCAGGGCATTGATCTCCTGCCCAAGCTTTGCTTTGGCTTCTGGCCTTGAATACACTGGTAGCATTGTCTCTTTTCAAGTCTTTCTCTGCAATCATGAGACTACAGATCTATGTTTTTAAGCATAAGGCAAACTTCAGCCCTCTTTCTAGGCTATATTGATTACATGCATCGCTACGCACTATATGAAAAAATGCGCCCTGTTTGCCTGAGTTACTAAATGAGGCTATTGCACCAGGTGCTTGTCTTTGATGGTTGTAGCTGCCTACATCCTTCCTCCAGCCTGGTGCTCTCCAGATGTTTTGCATTTCAGTTCCCATCAGCCAGCATGGTCAATGGTCAAGGACTGTGCAAGTTGTCATCCAAAACATCAGGCATGAGCCAGGTTGGGGAAGGCTAAGCTAGTCAGTGGCAAGTCATGTTCTCATTCTGGAGACGTGTAGCAGTGCTGTGCTTTGCAATATCAAAAGGCAGAAAGGATACTTGCTACAGTGCATGTCGGCAGGGGGTGTCTTCATCTTGCAAAACCCAGAGCGACACAAAACAGGGAGCTGTGGGAAGTCTCGTTACAGCTTCTTGCTGTTCCGCTGTTTACCCTCTGGTACCTGCTGAGGAGCCCAAGCAAAGCTGATGACTGATATCGTTTCCTTTTACAGAAGCAGCTGTTTTGCTTCTTTCTTCACAAGGAGGAAGAGACTAGCACTCTTCTCATCAAGTTGCTCTGCTGGGGATGCTTTCTGGGTGGTGCCCAACTGTAAAAGGGGGAAGGATGTCATGGCAATGGTAGGACCATTCTAAACCTGGTACTTCTCAAATCAACAGGCTGCTATGAGATTGTAAGCCATGTCTACAGGGTTGGGAGGTGTTTTTCTATGGTACTTCTTGAATGTGATATATGATGCCAGTTACATTCTGTGAGGAAGAGGCTGACATGGATGGAACTATGTTAATATTGTGGAGACAAAGAGGAATATTATTTATATGGTGCTCTTTTTAAAAAAATTATTTATATACCTCCTTTTATACTCAAGCTGGACCTTAAGTGGTTCCTAACAAAACAGAGATAAGACAAAGCTTTTATCTATTCGAAGCTGTCCTTAAGATCAAACCTGAAAACTACATGAGTGGTTCCCTTGAAAAAGCAACGTGGCTCCAAGTCTTCATCTTTCAGTTCTCAAAAGGATGGACATCTTTACTTGGCATAGCACCAGATCCATGTCCTGTGGCTCCAAGTCCTCATCTATATTCCTGTTACCTTAACTACAGCAACCCAGTAGTTATTTTAAAAGCAAATAAAGTCCAATCTTTTGTAAAATGGAAACTCTTCAGAAAATGAAATATGCCTGTTAAGAAAATATAAACTTTTGATTTTTTAAAAAGGTAGAATTAAGATTTTCTGTCAGGCTTGTGTGTATTCCATAATACCACATAACTGTAGAAACTGGCACTGGGCGCAAAATTCAGAATCCTGGGAATCCAACTTTTAAATAAACGTTTCCAGCTCTTAAGGTTGTAAAGCAGGGGTGGGCAACTTGTGGCCCTCCAGATGTTTTGGCCTACCACCCCCATCAACCTTTGCCAGCGTAGCCAGTGATGAGGGATCATGGCAGTGGTAGGCCAAAACATCTAGAGGGACATAAATTGCCCGCCTGTGTTGTAAAGAGTATAGGCAGGAAAGACATTGATTTCAATGTGTCTGGTTTCAGTATTCTGAATTATTTTCTCCCTTTGCATGGCTAGCAGATGGAGTATAAGTTGTGCAAAATAAAATTTATCTTTTAAAAATACTTATACTTCTTTCTCTTAAATCAAAGTGGTTCAAGCATTGAAACATAATGTAAAATCAGTACATTTGTAAAATGACAAGCTTCCAGTGACAGAATAATAGACCAAATGCATTCCTGAAGACAACAGAAAGATTCCTGAAAGATTCTCAGAGATGTACATGCTTCATGGAGCAGGGAATTCAGAACTGAAAAGACCTTTCTCCTAACCTTTTAAGATTATGCCTCCCCTTACAAGGAAGCATGAACCAGGGTCTTCGCTGCGGATACTAATAGGCATGGCAGCTATTGTACAAGTGTTTGCATAAATTAAATAGGTGGTACAATTCAGCTTTTGGGGGGCATGGGGGGCAGATTTTGTTAAGCACAGCCCTAGTTTTAGTTTAGAATTGTAGCTAGGAAGGAGAATATGTCACTCATTCCTGGCCCAGGAAGCAATTGCCACTAGCAATTCTGTTGATGTCTTTTTTGAAACTAATTGAAGCGCTCACTTAAGGCTGGATTGGGGAAACTTTTTCAACCCGAGGGCCAAATTCCATTTCGGAGAAGCTCTCAGGGGCCACAGTCCAGTGGTAGGTGAGGCAAGTTCTTACTGCCAGCAGCTAAGCCTTAGGAGAGGCATTTCAACCTTTTAGACTGGGAAAAAACTGCACAGAAGCCAGAAAGCCACCGAACTATTGGTATTGGGGGGTGGGGGAGGGAGAGGAGCCGTGTGTGTGTGTGTGTGTGTGTGTGTGTGTGCGTGTGTGTGTGTGTGTGATCTTTTGTGAGGGGGAGGGCAGGAGGGCTGAATTTGGCCTCCAGGCCTGAGGTTCCTCACCCCTGATTTAAGGGGATGTATGCAGTACCATGCAACCTCATGCTGCTCACCAAAATCTGTGGATTGGGGCAAATAGATGTTATAGATTATTTTGGCATGAGTGCTTCCCATTTCCCTTCTCCCTGCTACTCTTTCATGGCAATAGGGTTTCTTTCATTGGCCGTGCTAGCTGGTAATGATGGGAGTTGCAATCGAACGCATCTGGAGGGCACCAAGTTGGGGAAGGCTGCTCTGTGCATTGATCTGAAGGACCGAATGTTGCTTTGAGAGACTGAGACCCCAGCCTCTACAGCAGTGGATCAGTCCCAGGGTGGCAACTCTTCCTGCAGATGTCTTGCAACTTGACCCCACAGTTTAAACCTAGAATTTTAATAACTCAGTCTTCTAGACCAATAGGGGGTGATGCAGTCAAACAGCTACAGTTCTGCAATGGGAAGAGATAGGACGTAACGTTTGTATGATGTCTGCTGTCTGGGTTCATAGCCTTCTTCCTGTCACGGTCTCTCCTGATCTTGAAGATTACAGGATAGGAATTGCAGCCTTGAGATCTTGCCAAAGGTTGGTAGTGTTCTGTTACACACAAGAAATATGCAACTGCTTAAACTGGATTAGGTTCTTCCCTATTGGTACAGGGAGGAAGCTCTTTGTTTTGCATTGATATGCCATTGCAGAATTTGTGTGTTGCAGAATTTAATGACAGCTAAAGAATGTCAAGAGCTAGGAATTGGTTGCTGCCACTAGCTGGACGATGCCTCAGTAGTCTCCATGTGTGGCCAATGTTTCAGTGTTTCTACCACATAATTTGTTAATATCTTTGGATATCCAAATTCTACAATATAATGAAATGAAGCAAGTTGGATCTCTGCAGCTTAAGAAAATGCACTGTTTCCTTAAAAGATTGTAAAATATGAAGTTTGTTGTTCACATAATTGAACTCTGCTTCACTATAGAACTTTTAACTCCTAAAGAATGGTGGTTTCCTGGACATTTCTCTTCTCTTGGAGATGAGAGACTGCAAACAGATTCCTGAGACCAAAGGAAACTGTGGGTTTTGCAAAGAGTGGTTTGCAAAATCTGAGGCTGCTGGGTGCTGTGATCTGCACATGCAGAGCGTGGAGCAAGCTTGACCCGTTGACTATTGCACATTGACAGGTGGAAGGTAAGTTGATACTCTTAACATGTGCTTGGAGGAGGAGGTTGGAGGGCAGGGCGGCTCAGTTACAAAATCTCATGGCAAATAGCATGAGCTGAGTGCCCTCAAAATAGCCATAGGGAAGCTATATAACAGAAGGCTCTGCTGGAAATCGTCAGTGCTCAGCAAGAGATCACTATACACGTGTAGTGCTGTCCAAGGGAAGTCCCAGGAAGAAGAGAAAACCATCGCGAGCATCTCTTCAGCCTCTTAGTTGCAAGCATTTGGGAGGAGAGGATCCTTCGGGTCTCAAAGCACTGTTGTACTTTGGCACATCAAAGTCGTGTAGGTTGCTGTGTGCCTCTTCTCATTCCTCAAGACTGTTTCTCAGTCTCTTCGTTGCTTGATCTCCTTCCTCCCTCTACCACAATGAAGTATTACTACCCAAACACACTTCCTAGGTATAGGCGATATGCAAGAAGCCTGAAGACTGTACGTTTCCCCAATGATGTTCTCTTCCAAGACCACATTCGGCAGGGGGACCTGGAGCAGGTGGGGCGTTTCATACGTGCCAGGAAGGTCACCTTGGACACCATCTATCCCTCTGGTAAGTAACATGGGTAGACCTAACTGTGGGGTGGCTGAATAGGGCTAAGCATTAGCAGCTGCCTCAACCTAGGGGCAGACATTAGGTTACGAACTAGATCAGATGTTTGTTTGTCTGACTGAGGACGGGAGCTCTTTCTCATGTCTCTATCTCTCTGTGTCCCTCATTCACACCAATAATAGGGAGCCATGCAACCGAAATTCTTTTGGTAGAATCAGTTCCAAGGGAATAGCTGCCTGGAATCCTATAAAAGTGTACAGCACTGTCCAGATGAGGTCATAAGGCCCTTTATTAATCTACAAAGTACCTTGTTATTGTGTGGATAAAATATATAAAAAGGAGCACTATGTTGGGCGGGTGGGGGGGAGGGGGTGGTTAGAAGAATATCGCAACAGATATTGTTTTGTACATCACTTAGAAATGTATTTTAATATAAGTGATTAATAAATGTCATTACATAAATAAGTATTTTTAAAATGGCAGGTTGAGCAAGTGAATAGAGTACCCACCTGACAGGAAGTACTCTGGAGATGCATGCCCACCTCTAAGACTGACTCACTGTCCTGTTGAGTCATTTCCTCCAGTTACTTTCTCAATGTGAAAAGCTGTGCCTGAAAAAAATGATAGTAAGAACTTGTTTGGTAACCACAGAAATGTCAACAGTTACAACTATTGTGCCCAAGTAGATTGTTACGTGAATGTGGTCCTTGATGACGGATGCTGATTAGGACAGGCTCAGCATTGTAGAAAGCAGCGGAAGCCTTGTCCAGAATATTCCTGCTGTAAATGCTGGCCTTGATTTAACTGTTTTGTTTTTTTTAATGAACTGCTTAATTCCCGAAGAGGTTTCCAGAACCTACCCAACCCTAGTTAAAAGAATAACTTTTGTTTGTGCATGCATATGATCCTGAACCAAAAGTGATCCCCTCTTAAAGTGCCTGTTCCCCTTACCTCTTCTAAGCTAAAAGAAAAAAGTCAAACACCCCCAACTCCACCCCGGTCTAATTTTATGGGAAGCATGTTACTGAGTAGTGAAGATCTGTCTCAACTTCCAGGCCTCTCCCTTCCCAATTTGAGGCTTTACTCTCCCTTGGATTTTTCCACCTGTGTATTAATCTAGCAAACCCCTATTGAGGAAACTGTGCTGAAACACTCCCCCCCGCTGCCCCCTGCTCCTGGGACCACACTGCTAAGATCCACAGGCTGATGTGTCACCTTTTCCCATTAGGTATGGCTGCCCTCCATGAAGCTGTGCTTTCTGGGAATCTTGACTGTGTCAGGCTCTTGGTGAAATATGGCGCTGATATCCATCAGAAAGATGAGGATGGCTGGACGCCTCTACATGTGGCTTGCAGTGACGGTCATGCTGACATTGCAAGGTCAGAGATGCCAGATTATGTTTACCTCTTTTTTCCTCTTGTCCAGCTGTGCCACCCTCTTGATAGGCAAAGATTGCTAACTGCATGGACAAGGCAAACAGGGAGGGAAGAAGGGGTTGGTCCACAGTGAGTGCTGGGATAAGTGCTTGAGATGATGAAAACAAGTGCCTGCTGGCTCAGAACATGGGGTGGATGACCCTGTATTCCAGACAGTAGTAGTCCTCAGACACCAGCAGTGATAGTGGTATTTTGTGTAATCAGTGGTATTGCCCAAATATAAACTATGTCATGGAAGGAAAAGTTGAGAATGCAAACCATCTATACAGAATCCAGATCTCTTTATGAAGAGAGGACAGCTTTACTTTGAATCTAAGGAACAATTCACAATCTCTTAAAGTCCTCAACACCATATTTTACACAAATTTATACGGGAAAGTATGTATGAACTGGACTGTGCATATGGGAGGAAACCAAGAGCCCTTTCTTTGATTCTGGCAACAACTTTTCCAGCAGCTGCGATCACAGAAATAGCTGCTGGTTCCCTGTATGTACAGCCTAGTTCGTGGCAACTTTTTTCTCCATATGGTTGCATACATGTAAATGCAATTGCACAGAAAAATTTGAAAAGTGTGAATTGACCTGAAGTGGGACTTTGAGTATTGGTGTGACAGTAAAGCAAATTCCAGTTGCAAGTACTCGAACTGAATCACAAATCTCCACTGGGTCTTGCAGAATATAATGCTACCAGCAGAGATGGAATAGTGTTTTTGGTTGGAATAGGTCAAATCTGCACCCCACCTCATCTCCTCTTTCTTTGAACCTGCAGGTACCTTATCTCTCTTGGGGCCCAGCGTGATGCCACCAATGATGAAGGGGAGAAGCCATCTGACCTTATTGACCCTGAGTACAAGGACCTTGTAGAGCTTTTCAAAGCAGCCCGAGTGGACTAAGCTTCTACCCCTTGGCTCTCTGCCATGTGGAGTCCAGTCTCCATGGGCAGGCAGCCACATCTGTTGCATGCAGGAAGGAGGCTAGCAAAGTTGCCTCTGCTAGGTTGGCAAAGGAGTGTATGGACTCCTAAAGAGACTACAATTTGACTATCTTGTGTATATATGAGACTGGCTACTTCGCAGTTTCTCGGAGAGCTGTGCTTGGGATAGCCCCTTCAAAATGCAGTGTAACTTTTTCTACTATGGCCCATTGTCCAGTAGTTGCTGGAGTCAGGCTTTAGCTAAAATGGGTATAATGGCCAGGACACACTGATGGCACCGTTGTGTGGGAGGTTCGCAGAGGTGGTAATGAGCTGAACTGGACTGGGTACCAATTTGTTCAAGCATTCATCTTCCAGTTGCCATCTGGCATGACCGTGATTCTGAACAGTGCTATCTCAGCAACATTCAAGCTATTTTCCTGAAGACTCCTTACAAAATTATTCTAATGAGAAAATAGCCCCAACTTCAAGCTGGCATCTGTACATATGGACTATTCGAACAATATTGTGGATAAAGTCTTATTTTCAATGTTTGCTCATCCTAGATTTGCTTTTCTACTGTATTTTTTATGTGGTTCTGAAACAGCTTTTTATTTTTTCAATAAAGTAATTTCCAAACCCTTTGTTCATTCTTCTTCCTTGTACTCTCACACAAGGGTAGCCACACTTTCACATGGCTGCATCTGTTGAATCACTTTGGTTTTGTTCCTTAACCCTTAGTGAGCCCTTAGACTCTTCCTTCTTTCCAGAATCAATATCCACATGGGAAGAGGGACATTCAGATAAGATTTGGAATCAGCAGATTAATTCTGGTGCCCAAAGAAAAGTGGAACAAGAAGCTGGGAACAACTCTTCCATAAAAGTTCTCAGGCACCTCTAACTGCCTGACACTGATGGCGGGAGTGTATTAGCATTGAAGTCCTTAGTGGAGCTGTCTCTGATGCAACCCTGCACTTCATCCTATTAATTAAGGAACTGCACTGTGAAATTATGCCACTTGGGTATTTTTGTAGCACCTACAATATGCAAGGCACTATTTGAGGTATTTGGGGAAGGCAGAGGGGTGAAAAGGCAGTGCATATTGTGGGGTAGTTACAGGACAGGTATTTGGCCCTCAGCTGTACTTAATTGGAATATTTCTGCTAGTAATCACATGAACTTTGGTACACCATATAGTTAGTAGGAACATAAAATAATTGGGCTCCGTGTGTTTGGGACTTTCTCTGTGGTTTCCTGTTTCTGATGGGTTTCAGGCATGGCTGGTGATGGTGGTTCTGCAACAAATCACTTGGTAGCAGCATAAGAAGACCATAATGAAATCTGTGCTCTTTTTTTTTCCAAAATGATTTGAGTTGTTGGCTTCATTACTGACTTGGCAAATGAATAAACTAGGGAACTAGGTCCAGAGAAAATTAGATATGGCATTCTTTGGAGAAGAGTCAATGCTTAGACGTTGGTCTATGCTAAAAAGATTTTAAAAGTCTCCGTAAGTGGATAGTTTGTTTCCTGGTGAAAACTAATACTGAATTACGTGCCATTTGGGTCAGCATTCTTTGATAGAACTAGGGCAGCTGGGCTCATTTCTCAATTGCTCTTCAGGCTTCCAGCAAATTCCGGTAGGTGTCATCGTGGTGCCCATTCAGGCACGCCCACCCACAGCTATATTCAGGGTTTAGCGTTATCTGTGATTGCACTGCACAAGCATATCGTTCGATGCAGTTCAGCATCTTGAGAATCTCAGCTTTATTGGCTTTTCTTAGCACAGGGATAATAAATGATAGGCATGGATAATGGCCAGTAAGATGACCTCAGGGGTGGTGCTGAGTAGGATTATCCAGGAGGTAGGCAAGTAGTATTGCTGACACAAGTTTTTTACTTTTTTCCTGCAGTTTATGTCCAGCCTTGTTTATGAGTATCAGTAGACTAAAGATGAGTATTTGGTTGTAGTCTGGCATGTTGCTGCTCATAGCAGAGTTGTGCTCTCTGCATTGGACTGGTCTGATTGGTTAAATTCAGATGACTTTTCAAAGAGTTAATTGAAATCTTAGCTAAAAGGTTATTGATCCTGATGGGCTGAAATTACGGTGAACTTGAATTTCTTTCCCTATGTTTCTCCTCCAGGAAGTTCACAGGGTACTTAAAAAAAAGAAGCTTCTGCTAGTCTTGCTCACTGAGTTCAATGGTACTTACTCCCAGGTAAAAATGTAGAGGATTGCAGCCTAAAGGGGAAGGAGAAACCCCCCCTTTGTGTGTTTTGTAAATATAAATATGTATTTAATATAGCCTTCTGCCACTTTCTGAAGGCTTGGGTAAGTACCAGAACAAATCCTTCCCCAGCATAGCAATGTATTTATTCATGGGCATTTCCCTGCCTTTCTGCCAGGAGTGCGTCTTAAGGGCTAGCAAAACAGAAAGCAGAAGAGGGCTGTTTTCAGGTGGAATGAGCATTCTAAACAACGTAGGTGGGCACGAACTGAAGACACCGGAAATGTTAAACCAGTATCACGTGTGAAAACGCCTTACGGCTCCCTTTTTTAAAATGAAATGATGATGAAAACAGGGTGACTAGAAGAGCCTCAAAGCCCGCTCTGGCCCCAACCTGGACACGAAGTAAAATGGAGCAAAGTTGTCCTTACAACGCTGGCCTGAGCCAGGGCAGTGACAACACGCCTCCAGCTCTCTATCCTATGACACCCCCCTCTGGCCGCCCTTCTCTGGGCAGCGAATGACGGAGCTTGACTGCCAAAGCTCGCCCTGAGGGAAACGGGATCTCTGCTCTTCGAGGAAGCCCCCCTCACACTCTGACTCCTGCCCCGCTCATGTCCTCGTCTCTAGAAAAGCCCTCCTCCGGAGCTCGCCCCGGGCTCCCGTTTCCATGGATACCTCTCCCCGCTCCCTGCCCTGCCGCTCGGTTTCCATGGAAACCCTCTTCCCCGGGTATACGGTGCAGGGGCTATCCCGACCCAGTCACTCCGCAGTGCGCACGCGCAGCCCGGCCTAGGCGCTGTCTTCCGCCCCGGGCCTGGCAGCAGCGAGAGGAGCTGGGGCCGGGACCACCCCGGGCCCAGGTGAAGGGAGTTGGGGAAGCGGGGAAAAGGCGAGGGGGGCGCTCAACAGCCCCCTTCCCGGAACTGAGCGCCTCGGCCCTTGTTAACTGACCGCCGTGGAGACATTCCTTTCCGTTATTATGGGCCTAGCGCAGCGCTGACTCCACGTCGGCTGCGGGGCGGAGGAGGGGAGAGGGAGACGAAGGAGAAGAGAGAGCGAAAGTGGCTTTCGGGCCTCTCCCGCCTCCTGCGGAACCTCGACAGCCCTCTTCCGCGGCTGGGGATTACCCGGGATCGGGGTGGGTGATGTCCAGGGATAAAGAGAGCTCCGAAGCTCAGGTGGCTTTGGCAATAGGGGTCCTGTGGGTTCTGGACGCGCGGGGGCATTATGGTTCTGACGTATTTTGGAGGCCTCGGGGTTTGTGGCACGTTTGGGGATTGTAGCGGTCTGGTGGTGGGGGGTGGCGGTAGGGGTATGGATGTAATTAAGGTATGGTTGGAATTCTGCCCTCTAGGTCTGTAAAATGCGGTGTCTCTGTAAGTTCAGGGTGCCTTAATTCTTAGTTACTAGAGCAATTTGCTCTCCCCCCCCCCCCCGCTAATGGGATTAATGAGGGCTCATCTTCAGTTAGCTCAGTATCTTTTTGTTCCAGCGTCGGCAACCCACATATCCAGTATCTGGGCCAGGGCTGGTCAAGAGGCAGCCATGACAAGGTAAGAAAGATGATGGGGCTGTGAGAATGGAACCTTTGTCAGTGCCAAGCGGGCTGTCAGAATATCTGCTTCCACATTGATGTAGCACTTTCATACTGTAATACTGAATCTTTCTATGGTGGCTGGGATGATGGGACCGTTTATGCAGCTAGAATTGTTCTGTGTTGCTACCTGTGATGATGGATCAGGGATAGCTTGGGCAGTAATTGTAAATAGATACTACTGATTGAACCTCTATTAGCATAGTCATGGAAGTCCTTTATTTATATTATATTCTAGTGCTTCTCCACTTCCCATCTAGATTCACTTGGTAGCCTTTGACAAGTCCCTTTCTTCATGCTTCTACTATCTGTCTGTACAACAGTCTACCTTGAGTTGCGAGCACGAATCAAATAAGAACTGTAAAGCACTTTGTTCCTGAGAAGGTGTCATGTAAATAACAACCAGAGATAATAGTCCCCATCTGTGTTGGTCACACAACCTCTGCAAATGAGTAAATAACAGCCATGTTGAATGGTCTAGACTATAGGATCCTTTTGTGAGACCTTTATTATAAAACGTGCACTTTTGTGTCTTTATCCGGGGCAAAGATCAGTATCTTGTCTTATCTCTTCTTCTAGCTCCCCTGTCTCTAGAGTTGTTTACAATGGCAAGAGAAACAGCAGCCCTCGCTCCCCAAGCAACAGCAGTGAGATCTTCACTCCTGCACATGAGGAGAATGTGCGCTTCATCTATGAAGGTGCAGTGTTTACATTTGAGAACATTGACCCCAGTAGTTGCTGCTTCTCCACAGAGTCAGTGACATGCTATCCGACTTCTTACCCTGTGTGTTTCTGCTCTTTCTCTTATTGCCAGTTCCAGTGTTATTTTTCCCTACTTGTGCATTTAAGATAGTGTGGGAAAAGTAGAGAAAAATGCTCGAAGATGAGACTCTTTTAAAAGTCAGAATGTTTAGAAGTGAGTCTGATACTTGGAACTAACAGATCATTGTTGTTTGTTTTGTTTGTCAGGCCCTCCTCTGTTTTTGCATTCATCATTACAGACAGCTGAATATTTGGTAATCGTTCTTGCATCTTAAAAACGTTTCTATTAGTAGAGATGGAACCACTGCTTACTGTGTAGGGTGTCTGAGGCTACCAATAGTCTGGGCCAAGGGAGAGCAGTCTTCCTTAGTCTCCATGTGAAGTTTTTTTCCCCTGATTTTACTGTTCTACTTTTCTGCAGCATGGCAATGTGTGGAGCGGGATCTCCGTAGCCAGATGGCAGGTGGTGAACGGGGACTTGTGGAGGAGTATGTGGAGAAGATGCCAAACCCCAGTCTGAAGGGTGAGTTTCTTTTTGCCAACTGCACCCTTTCACGGAGAGGTCTGATTTAGCCATGGTTACGCATACTTTGGTGACATCCAGCTTGAATTACTCTAATGCACTATATATGGGATTGCCTTTGAAGAGCATTTAGAAACTTCAGTGAGTCCAAATGCAGCTGCAAGAGTCATAACTGAAACGCATTGCACAGACCATGTCACGCCAATACTTCACTATCTTTATTGGCTTCAACATTGTTTCTGGGATTGGTTCAATGTGCTGGTATTGACCTTTCAAGACATAAATGGCTTGGGATCAAAGTATCTAAAGGACTGTCTACTTCATTATGAACTTACCCATTCACTCAGGTCATCATCTGAGACCCAGCTCCATGTTCCTCTGCCATTAGGAATGAGGTGGATGGCTACATAGGAAAGGGCCTTTTCGACAGTTTGTCCCAGGCCCTGTAATTTCCTGCTCTGGGAAGTCTGTTTGTCCTCATCCCTCTTGGCCTTTTGGCATATGGTGAAAACACTCTTCTTCAGGAAGGCATTTGGAAGTGTGGAAAGCTAATCTGCCTGCTGCTGCTCACTGTTGATATCTTCTGCTGCTTTTTATCTTTTAGGATTGTGTTGTTTTTACTCTGTTTTCATAATGTGGTATATTGGTTGGTTTTCAGTGGGTGTCTTAGCAACAAAAAGATGGGGTAGAAGCATTTTAATAAAATAAATAAATTGGGAATCTAGAACTCTGTACTTCCAAAGTTGTGCTTTAGACTGCAAATGTTGGAAGCTGTCTTGGTATCTATAAAAACTCAATTTAGGGTACAATCCTATGCATGTTTAGACAGGAAAAAGTCCTACAACTCCCAACATGCCCCAGCCAGCCATGCATAGGATTGTGCCATTATTCTTCTAAAGAAAATGAATGCAAGATTCCAGTATTTATGGTTCCAGGGATAAATGGGCTGCTTTGCTGAAGAGTCAGAAACCAAAGTATGTATGTGTGGGATGTGCTTTGGGGAGTTCTTGCTCTTTTCCAGGATCCTTCTGTCTTCCCCTTTACTAGTCCATCCTTTCCCAGATTCACCATATGTCTTTCACCTTCATCAGCAAAATAATATGCAATATGATCAGGGTGGTGGGTAGAAGCATATTTAAAAAACATATGCTATAAGAATCTTGTTGGGTCAGACAGTGGGTGGTATCGAGTTAATCCCTCCCACCAGCAGAACAGTAGTCAGACAGATGCTTCCAAGAAACCCACCAGCAAGGCATGAAGGCATGTTTACAGCATTATTCTGAGGTATACAAGGTATACTGTCTCTGAACATGCAGTGTAAATGGTAATGGCTATTAGCGGTTGATAGTGCTATCCTCCGTGCAATTGATGATTAGCTTCATGAATGCAAAGGTGCTTATTTTGCTCAGTGTTGTTCCAGTTACATATTAGGAATGTTTTGGCTGCAGACTTTAGGTTACAGTCCTCTGTACAATTCTTACAATCCTTAGATATGGATTGTAATATTTGGTGCCGTGGTTGGTTGTGTTGAGAAGTGCTGGGTAGAGGAGCCAACTCAAGCTATGTAATTAGATATTTCAGATACCTATAGCCTGAACTGGAACTTAGGGTGGTACTTGTCAGGTGAGGGGGGAGTCTGGCATCTTTGTTTTTACCAAGGCCAGAGGGAGTATTGATGGAAAGCAATGTGGACAGTCAGGAGTCTTATCCTAAATTGTCTCTCCTTTCTTCTTCTTTTTTGACAGCATTCAAACCTGTTGACTTGAGTGACCTAAAGCGGCGGAACACACAGGATGCTAAGAAATCCTAAGGTGGCCTGGCCTGGCCCAGCCCCAAGTGCTGGTGTGTGGCCACTGGTACATGAATTTGATGACTTTGTGTTGGTTTTCTCCTTTGGTCTGGATTGTGCCTGGGGCTGGCTCTGAATTTCCTAGGAAGGATAGGCTTCCTGCTTGCCCTTCACAGCATTCCCTGGCCTGGGCTGCCTGACTTCTTTCTACCATTGGGCCCAGGAATTCTCCTTTTTCCTTAGTAAATGACATTTTATGCTGATGATGGCCAACAGGCAGGTGTGTGTCCTGTCTGTCTAGAGCATAGAATAAGGCAGAAGAATTGGGAATCACCAGTCCTAGTCTCTCCCGATACCCCTCTCAAAGCCCTGCCTTCCTTAGGGAGAAGCTGAGAGAGGATGACGGGACAGAAGCAGTAAGGGTTACTGTAGTCCACCCTATCAATACAACATGGGAATTTAAACTGACTCATCACAGAGACCTGGGCTTTTTCATCTGGCGGATGAAAGGGTTATGTGCTATGATATCTGTATGTTATGTGCTCAGCCCCTTGGGTCAGTGATGGGGATAGGGTGGAAAATAGAGGTACAGGTCTCCCATGAGCCAATTCTCTTGGGATTTTGTTGTATTGGATAAAATTGAGTAATTTCCCTTACCCTGTGCTGAGAATGTGCTCCAGGTTCTGCTATCCTTACACCCTGCTGACTTGCAGCCCCAGCCAGGGGGCCAGAAGGCATTTCTGAGCTAGCCCCAGAGCCCAGCCCCTGTGCCCCAGCAGGGCTGGGGACAACCTTGGTGTGTGCTGGGCACTGGCAAGGGATGGAAGTGCCCATGCTTGTGTCTAGCCCAGGCATTGATGTCGGGGACCATACCCAGAGTGGGTAGGCAAGGGGCATGGTGGCTGTTCCTTTCCCATTGTTATGTCCCCTCATGGTCTGTGTCTGTCTTTTAGGAGTATTGTAAATAAAAGATGGTTAGTCATTTTGACATTCTTTGAGAATTTATGCTTCATCCTAGTTACATTCCAGTGAATGGAGCTCGCTTAACAAACTCTGTCTGGGATCCATGTTGTACTTGGTGTTCTGATCTGCCTCACCTGACCTAGAGTGAACCATCTTGGAAGGAAAGGGATTTGTTTGTTCTTCTTGTTGCCCTAATAACAATACGTTGAAGTCTTCTGTGCTTCTTGCCTATCCATTACTCTCCATTGGTGTTGGGCTAGTTGTGGGTTTAGTCACACTTTGTAAGTTCTTCAGCAAGTAGCTCTGTCTGGCCTTGCTTATGGTGCAACCTAACACTGTGCTTATGATTGTGTCATGCCTCTGGAAGGGTATTAAGCTTTCATTGTACAGTCCTACAGAAGCACAGGTAAAGGGAGCTATGACATACGTAATTATGCTTGAGGAATGCTATATTTAGCCACCTATTTTCAGAAAGATTTCTTATTGCTTCTTAAACAGGTGCAGTTTGATTCCATTCTGTTTCAGTACACCTTACTTTCTACACCTTGGAATGATGTTTACATCCTGTGAATGGGGTGAGATCGCTGGGGAGCACATGTTTTGTGTTAGGCATGAGATGGCAGCAGATGTGAAGCAAGGGCTCTTGCACAGCTTGGTATTTCCTACATGTTATGGTATAGTCTCTTCTGTGTGATTGGCAGCAGACGCTTGGAACCCTGATGCTTGGGTGTAGCACTGGTACTATTTGCTGTTTGATCACGTTGAATAATCATAGCTGGTACCTTAAGAAGGAAGTGATTGTGTACATGGAGCTCTGTGGATTCATACAGAGATATTCCTGGGCAACAGGGTGGTTACCATTAAGTGTGAAAGTGTCTGGGGCAGGGTAGGGTTGGTACTAAGGTTTTCCTCCTTCTTGAAGCCTGGGAGTTGAGTTACGCTAGAGTGAAGAGGAAGCGAAAATTCTTTTCACAGTGTAATCTCACTGCAGGTGACATTCTTGTCTAGCTTGCCCCTTCTAGTTGTTTTGGACTACAACTCCCACCATTCTGGACCATTGGCAGTGGCTACTGGGGTTGATGGGAGTTGTAGTCCGAAACATCTGGAGGGAGCTAGGCTGGGAAAGGCTATTCTTGTCTTTAGTGGAATTAGCATGATTTTCCCAACACACTAAATTGAATTAGCCCACTGAAATGTGGCAATACTTGGGTCGTTAATTGTTTGCTTTGCTGTGCTGTAGATAGTTCAGCTCAGTCTGTGTTCCCAAATCTATCATAATGCTAAGTTTGAAGTCTTACTCAACTTGCTGAGTCCTTTCTTCATGTTTGCTTGAAGTGGACAATGTTTGCATCCAGTTTGGCCCATTTGTTTGCTTTAACCAAATGCAACGTAACAAGTTGGATTTAGAACAGTATGTTTCCCTGCCAACGGGCAGAACAAACACTGTAGATATTAAAACAACATGAGGCGTTCTGTCAGAATATCACGTAGGCATTGGGAAACGCAAAATCTGAAACATCAAATGAAGGAAATAAAGTTTGGCTGTGGTATGATATGATAAATAAGGTGATCCTGCTAGTCCTTCAGGACTTTTACCCCCATTCCACCTCCACCCCATGTATTGCTCTGGTCTTTTTCTGGCTGAAACATGAAGCCGAAATGAGAAGCAGTCCAATCAAATGAGTTCTTGTTAGCCCAAGCTAAACAAAAAGAGCAGTCTTCAAAGACACACTCAAGCTGTGAACCCTCATTAAGGATAGGCTTGCATCCTGTTTTGGGGGTTAGTCCACTCCATTAATCATTATTTCTCTTTTTGGTGTTCTGTTAGTTTATACTATAGTGCAGTGCTAGCTCAGGAAAAACAGGAGGTTGCAGCCCCAAACAACATTGTGTTTAGCTCCCCCTCCTCTCCTTTTTTGCGGGGGAAAGTAGGAAGAACTAGACATGGGGAAAGTGTTCTTGGAAATGTCTAGTTCTGTCCCCTGCCCTGTCTTATGTTTTGGGGTTTGTGTAATCTTTATAGATCTCAGAAAATATTCATGGTCTTTCTGCAACATTGAGACAACGGGGAGGGGGGGGCTTTTTGATGATATGGGTGTATGCAGTGTTTTGTGAATCTTTGAAGCTAGTTATCTTAACTGGCCAGGAAAGTCACTTGCTGGATACCCAGAACTAAAAGATTCCCTCACCCACTGTGTAGGAAAGTCAAAGGCCATAAATGTTCTGGCCAGATCAGTCCTTTGTGGTGCAGAAGCAGTTGATATTTAGGGCTAACTTCTTTGTTGATTGGTATGAAGCAAAGTCTACACAACTTGACTCTTTCCTGTGACTGTCTTTGACACACTAAGCCAAACAGTGAATGTTCCAACATGCGTCCATATTGAGCCTGATCCATATGTGCAGCCTCTCACTTAAGTTGCATATACGAATCAGACCAGAAGCATGTCACATCATGTAAAATCTTCAAAACCTGGGTTAAGCTGGGGTGTGAAAAAAATCTGTTCAACTCACTAAAAATCGCTAATAAAAATAAAGTTACATTGCCTTCCCCACATATAATTTTATCACTCAGCCCTAGGATAGATTTAACCAGGGAGTTTAGAATTCTATGGCTGCACTGTTCACATTTATGATCTTTTACTTCCTAGAATTTGGAAGTTATTAACCTACTACTTTGGTTATGGGCTGAAGAAGGAATATTGGGCCTTAAAATGCTGTGAGCAATACATATTTAAATCAGTGGTCCATGGGAAGGAGTCTGGGTTTAGGTTTTTCATAGATTTTGGTTTGCTTACTTAAGGTGTCCTACTTTTAGTTCCTGGAAATGGAGCTCCCTGTTTTCTAATTACTTGCTTTCAAGTTTTCCTTTGTTAACTTGCTCTTTCCTTTTTCCCCTCATGGAGGAGCTCAAATTCTCAAGATGGAATGGCCAGATTCTACATTGCAGACTATAATCTTATTTGAAATGCAGTTGCAGCCATACAGTTGTTCACTTTGTCCCTGGCTGGCTGCTAATTTTTAACAGTGGCCCATATTTTCTACTGATCAATGGATGAAGGTCCAACGGCATGAGATCTGCCCATTGACTAACTCCCACACAAGCCAAGACATGGCCAAAGGGCTCTTTAACATCTCCCCACAGAATGAATAGTCACTCAAGCTTTGACAGACTCTTCTTTTAGGCACCTCAGCTGTTTACTAGCATTTCCCTGTACCTTTTCTTATGCTTGAGAATGAGCAGCTGAGGTGCATAATAAAAGATACTGCTAAGGTTTTATTGCTGTTTATGAGAGGGATTAAAGAGCTCTTGGTCTGTGTCTCAGAGTGCTTCCAGATAGGTGTCACCTAGCTTTTCTGCTCTAAACTACAAGAGGAATTGCAATTGACTTTCCACACTTCGGGGGTATCATGCTTTTTGTGTGTATATATCCTGCTGTCTACAATCCACATTAGTGGGTGTGACATGGCTACATGGGCAGGGAAGGTAAGTGCACCTAAGTACTCTTTTCCTTCGTTTCACCCCACTCCGGTTTATCTTTTACTTTGCCATCGATTATTTGATTTGTACTAAAGTACAATTCTGAGATTAAATAAAAATAAATGGTGCTAAAATGGCAGCAGAGGCAGCAGGGTGGGTTTTTAAAATCATGTGTTAAAAATAGTGCTGTAACACTCATTTTAAGCACTATTGTGTGAATAATTTAACTTTTTAAAAAGTATAGCCAAAAATGGTTGATCTGGCACTAAAATAGTTGATGAAACAGTGCCCACCAGAAAGATAAGAGTGAAGGTATGCCAGTTGCCAGTAGGTTTCCCTGCATCACCATACACATCAAAACCACACCTCTTGGAAAAGACTAGTGCTAAAGATATCTATACATGCAGAGATACCACTGCTGTTCTGTTCTTTTTTTTAAAAAAAAAAAAGTCCGATTTCCTAAGGACCGAGAAAAGATGGAAGAAACACGGAAAAACAGGAGGACAGCGATTGGATGATGAAATCATGTAGGTGCTCTGTAAACAGTGAGTGACAGAAGTGTGGCAATTCCACATCAAATTCCTCGTGTGGAAGCTTGGGACAAAGTGTCAGATGCATAACTGTGTGTGGATCTTTGGGATCAGAAGGTCTGTTGGAGTGCTAGATGGTAAGACTTCGCAGGCTAGATTTTGCCCCTAAGCTTGCTCTGCCATTTGATTTCCACTTATGGATTGTTTTATGTGATTGCACATGTCTTGTTTTCACATAATTCACAGTGCTGTGGAACTTGATGGCACCTACTCACGGTCAGTTGACATAAGCTTATTACTTCTTAACCAGCCTGCCATACACAAATAGTCAGCGTTGTGAAGTGGTACACCATCTCCATCCTTTCAAAGTATACTTATGAGCAGTGGAATTCTCATCAATTTTAATGATTGTGAGCGTGGAACTGGAAAAGGAAGATCTTGTACATGAATTGCTATGGAACACAATGTTTTGCCTTGTACAGTCACACATCGCATATATATATATATATATATATATATATATATATATATATATGAATATGAGTATGGAATGGTTGTGGAAACCTGTAGTGACTGTTTTCCATACTAATGTGGTAACACAAACCTCTGAAGGAGCACAACACACCGCTGTTGCTGTATGAGGCCTGGGATTTAGATGCTGTATCTATTAATACACCAAGATCTGTTTTCCTCCTTTGGTCCAAAGGATTTAATGCCATCTAAAGTATACTTACTAGAGGCAGGATTTCTCCCTTCACTTCACCAAGATTGAACCCTGTCACCTATGTCCATCATGAATCTCTTGAAACTCAATCCCATTTTCAGAACCTCAGCTGTGTAGTTTATGATCTCCCCCTCCCCCCCATGCGTTCTGTGACCTAGATTTTTCTAGTGTGAGGGTTCTCAGTCCTTGGCAGAGTGAGAATTCCTAAGTTAAAATAAATTGTAAAGTTTAAGCCTTTGTAGGTATAGTGAGGGCTTTTTTCCCAGATGAAAAAAATCCCTTGATTTTTATGGTGATTTTGTGTGAACACTACCTCTGGTGTAGTACCAGTTGACATAGAGCAGGGATGCAGAACCTCTTTCAGACTGAATTTTCTCCAAAATTCCAGCTTGGAGAAGCTCTGGGGGGCCACATTCTAGTGGAAGTTGGAACCAAAGGCAAAAGTGGCAAGGCTAAAATGTCCAAAATATTTTAGTTTAAACTCTTACGGCCAGTAACTGAGCCTTAGGAGAAGCATTTTGACCTTAGAATGGGGGACAAAACTACACAAACTCCAGGAAACCACCAAATGATTAGTGCTTGGGGGAAGGGAGCATAGCCTTCTGGGGAGCCCCGGAAGGCTGGATTTAGCCCCAGACCTGAGGTTCTGCGCCCTATGCTAGAGGAGGAAAGCATCCCCCTGGCGTGGGGGATGTGTGGGGGTGGGCAAAGCACAAAGTCTTCAAAGAACTAAATATGGAGAACATTGGAAACTGCTAGTTGTTGAAATGGTTCTAAAAAAGTATGATATCAAGACCATTGCAACTGGAAGAGGGTAGCCATGCTGTTTGACGCCTTTGTGTGCATGTACAAGTGTTCACGAATGCTGCTATGCTTAAGTACTACAGGGGAGTACTCGGCTTCTAAAGAAGCTTAAAATAATAAGTCACAAAGTAAGATGGGTTGGGGAAACTTGACATTATTGATGTCATGGATATTAGTCCAGCAACACCACATTTGTCCATTTTACACAGTACTCATTATTGCAAAAGTCATGGTAGATGAGAGGAAATCTAATCTCAGCAGCAAAATATTGCAGCTTGAGTATTAGAAAAATGCAATATGCTTGTAGGTGGCTTGGGGGCAGGGATATCTCACAGCAAAGAAGTAATTAGTGAGCATTTGTTATGCGTAAAATTGTTATTTGAAAAGGTTCTAAAAATAGTTTGAGCATTGCCAAGAAACCTAGCTAAGGAAATTTAAAAAAGAATTGATGAATTGTATAATTTGTTTTAATCCTGTAGAGAGTTCATTGAGAAGCAAATACATAGCAGGGATGGAATAGTTCCCTAACGGGTTGTCAGCAAAGACTCACCAGCACAAAGAATGGAGTTTCTGTACATTCCCTAGGAAGAGGTGGTGTGGCATTGTTATTGTACCCAAACAAACACCCTGGGAGGGAAATGTCCGCATTTCCCCATGCTAGTTGCTCTTTATCCATCTATGGATCAAAGTCGCATCTGTTTGGTGACTTTGGGCACCTTTCTCAAGCCTTGTTTTGCTATTTGGTAGGTCAGATGTTCTCACAATTCAACTGCAAGCCTTGTAGTTTTAATATGGAAGTCCCCTGAACTCATAATTTGTGATAGAATTGTAGTGAAGGTTCTTCATGTATGTAAAACGCGTACAGAAAAGGGTATGTAGTAAGTGGCAGGACATGGCTAAAATAAAGTGAAAAGTTATAAAAAGAAAACTAGGGAGAAAAATGTTCTTGTGGCTGTAACGCAGCAGCCAAAAGCCTGCAACAGAGCGATAAGGTGATGTGTGTCCGGTTAGGGAGAGGCAAAAAAGGAGACTGAACTTGTGTGTCAGTCCATATGTCTTTAATGGTCCAACTTTAATTTCTACTTGGAAAGCATCAACTGATAAAACAATTAATTTAGAGGATTCCATCACAGCTGGATAGGTTGAAACTGCCCTAAACAGGTTGCATCTCTTCCTTCCAGAAACACACGGGGCCTACGTTCCTCTTTGTTCTTCAGCAGAACTTAAATAGTTTGTCTGACTGAAAATAAAGTAGCATAAAACTGAACCTTATTTCATTCCTGTTTTGTTCTTGAAGTCAAGTGAAAGGAGCCAAAATGTGATGCAAAGCTCTTCTGCTCCCATGATGTGTGCCTCTGTGGGGAAATATTTTAGATAAAAATATGTGAGATATTCCTTGCTCTGGCCAGAAGATGGTAGTATTGAGACAAATTAAACATAAATAAATTAGTAGGGATATATGAAAGTCCCCTTACCTGGCTCCGCGGGTTCTGCTGGGGGGGGGGAGGTGCTCCGTCCCTCCCCCCAGAATCCTCGCGGGGGGGGAGGCACTCTGCGCCTCCCCCCCGGAATCCTGGCCGGCTGGCTCCGCTCCGCAGGGATTCCGCAGAGCCGCTGGCCGGCTCCGCCAGCAGCCAGACATCTGGCCACTGACTAGCAGGGACGCAAATGGCAGCGGCCATAGCCGCCGCCGTTTGCGTCCCTGTAGTCAGCCGTGATAGGCTACATAAAGACTTACATAGCCTATCACGTCTGGCTTAAAAAAAAAACCAAAAAAAAATGCGCATACGCAATGGCGGCGGCTATGGCCGCCACCATTTGCATTCCTTATTTTTGGCTGTCTTAGTCTACGTAAATATTTACGTAGACTAAGACGGCCAAAAATAAGGAACGCAAATGGTGGCGGCTGTAGCCGCGGCCATTTGCGTACGCGTTTTTTTTAACCAGACGTGATAGGCTACGTAAGTCTTTACGTAGCCTATCACGTCTTGTAAAAAAAAACAAAAAAACAAAGCAACAAGACTGCAAATGGTGGCGGTGGCAGCCGGTCGGAAGACCAGCTGCCGCAGCTGCCCAGCTGCTGCAGCTGCCCTGCCGCCGCCGCAGCTGCTGCCGCCCGTAAGATCTGCTCCAGGTAAGTGTCGTCCCGGGGGGGATCCGCGGGGGGGGGTGGCAGGCCGTTCCGCCACAGATTTCGGGGGATGCCAGTGCATTCGGCCTCACCGAGATCCGTGGTGGAATTCTCTGACATCCCTAATAATTATTTGACGAAGGCTGCTTCTCATTTGGGAGTGAGCTGGCAACTAAGTAAGAAAAGTAATAGGCATTCAGGTCACAATAACAAAACAATGCCAGACTAGATCAAATTGATGGCCTGTCCAGCTTGGTATTCTGTCCTAGATCAGAATCAGAAAAATTCACAAGAAGCATTAATATAGACAGGTGTTATTCCCTGTGATCTATCAACTCCTATAAATGTCAGGGCTATTTGAAATTGAGGGTACTTTGTCCTGAAGCTGGTGTAAGCAGCTCATAAGGAGTAACTGACACCTGCAACATAGCCTAATATCCAAGGTGTACATGGTTTATGCTGAGGTAGGTTAATGATAATTAAAAAATAAAACGGGGAACTAAATTGTATCATGTTAGATATTTTTTACATATCTAACCCACCTTTCCTTGAAAGAGCTTAAAATGGTGTACATGGTTACACACACACACACACACACACACACACATTTTATCCTCAAAACAACCCTGTGGAGTAGGCTAGGGCTGAGAGATGATGACTGGCTCAATGTCTCCCAGTGAGCTTCACAGTTGAATGGGGACTTGAACCTCAGTCTCCCCAATCCAAAACTCTTCAAATAGAGTAACTAAAAGCATTACTTAGTGATGCTTATAGTCTTGCGCCAGCCTAGCCTTGCATTATTTGTTCTAGAAAATACCAGTAGCTTGTGCAGTTTGTATTTATTATTGGGTCTCGCCATCCTGACTTGAGGTGCTCTGAGTTCTTGTACTAAATGACTGTTCCATAATAGGTACTAGTCTTGTCTCTTAACACCAGAAATTACCATTTGGGCAAGTCTTTTTTCAGCCCCTTCCATTTTTCCTCACAGTGTTTATTCCTTACACTGTTTACAGTATCTTTTATTTTTTTCTGTCTGCTCACCTATCTTTAATGAAGAGAATTCTTATCTCTTACCGTGGTTCTCTCTGTGGATGTTCCTGCTTGCTTTGCAATCCCACAGTGATTTTTCCCTTTTGAAAAATAGTTTTTCATACCCCAGCCAAGTTAACAGTGTCTGAAAGGAATAGTGTTTGGCTGTATGCAAATGCAATGCAATATTTTAAAATAATCCCAACCCCCTAAGGATGTTCTTGAAATGCAAATAAAGGCTGGTAATTGTAAGAGGAAGAACTGTATTTTAACTAAAAATTTCACAGCTTGTAAAAAATAATGATTATTTTTTGAAGGGCACAAACAGTTAGATAATACATTGCATTGAAAGCAGTGAAATGGGACTTAGTGGTATGGGAAGTAACATGTAATCTGCCACATACATGGGGAGGTTCCAGACATGCCATTTTTATCATGCCATTGCCCTGCCTCATTCACAGAATTTTATGAGAGTCTAGAGCAGTGAGTCTCCAAACGTTTTTGATCGCGCACCCCTAAAATTTTGAGCATGCACCCCAATATATGTATATTTATTTATAAATCATATACATGTACTACTGTACTATAGTAATGTACAAGACTGCTCTGGATACCTCACCAGAGTCACCTGCAGTAATACCGGAATCTAAGCCCCGGCGGATGCAAGTGTCCTTAGGGCCAGAATGTAGAAGGCCCCAGACAACTCTAAAAAGCTCCGCTGGGCAGCATATGGACGACTGAATAGAGGCAGTGAAATATATTTTCCTTGCCGCTCTCACTGCCTTTGAATATACCTGGCCATAGGCACGCATCAGGGTTCGATTCCATCCACCAGGAGTTTTTCTCCACCTGCACTCAAGCTGTCTCTTATTTTGTTTCATCACTCTCATCTCCGGTGTATACCACGGAGCTGTACGAGCTCTACTCTGGAGTAGAGTGCTCAGGAGCACTCGTGTCAACTGCCCGGGTTATTTCTACATTCCACAGATCAACCAGGACTTCAACAGGAGCACCAGCCATATCAGCCAGAACCCCCACCCCAGAGCCCTCTGGAAACCATCTGGATCCATTAGCCTCCAGGGGCGGACCATTTTATAGGTGGTCCTTAATAGGACCATCTGAAAAGCTGTAAGTCTAAACCTCAGCAGGCGGTGATCTGACCGGGACAAAGGGAAGTCCCCCACTTTCAGATCACCAACTCCATGTCCAGTTGAGAAAACCAGGTCTAGAGTATGCCCTGCTACATGTGTTCAGCCAATGACATGTTGGAACAGTCCCATGGCTGTCATGGAGGCCATGAAATCCTGAGCTGCCCCAGACAAGTTGCCTTCAGCGTGAATGTTGACATCCCCCAGAACCTACAGTCTGGGGGATCTTGGCAGCACACCTGAGACCACCTCCATCAGCTCACCTAGGGAGTCTGTTGAGCAGCGGGGTGGGTGGTACACCAACAGAATATCTAATCTGTCCCACTGACCCAACACAAGGTGCAAACACTCCAGACCAGTAGTCACATGGACAGAGAGCTTGCAGAGAATTCCTATAGACCACAGCAACACCCCCTTCCAAGCCTTCAAGCCTTCCCTGATGCTGGACCAAGTACCCCAGTGGGCATAGCTTGGAGAGACTGACACCTCCCTGCTCACCCACCCAGGTCTTGGTTATACATGCCAGATCATCCACTTCATCTACTCTTAAGTCATGGATAAGGGGGGCCTTACTCTCAACCGATCTGGCATTTAAAAGCAGCAGCCAGAGACCGGAAGGCAGGCTGATAGGGCAACCACCAAACCTGCGGGTGCAGGGAGGACCGGAACACAGCACGGCCATTAACTGTTCCCCTTTCTTGGCAAGGCCTCCTTACACCACTATAACTCCCTCTACCCATCACTACACTGATTGGCCTCCCCTTGGGTCCCCCCAATTAACCCAATATCCTCCCTCCCAGGCACATACTCAGACCACCAGAAAGTCAGGCAGAGGAACAGGGTCCAGGTCCTGAAGCACTCACAGTTAGGTGGTCTCTGGCACCTCCAGCAGCAGGCAGCCTTTACAGCTGGAGTCAGGGTGGGGCCCTGCCCTCACAGGCCAGGTGGAAAGAGCTAGGCAGAGAAACAGGGTCCATGTCCTGCAGGGCTCACAGCTGCATGGTCTCTGTCTCTTTTCTTGGATGAGTTTCAGTTGGTATAGCACGAGGATGTGGCCAAGGTGCTTGGACTGGTTTGTACAACCACTTCCATATTGGATCCTTGCCTTTCTTGGCTAATAAAAGCTAGCAAGGAGGAAACAGTCGCCTGGGCTAGGGAGGTGATTAATGCCTCTCGAGAGGGAGTGGTCCCAGGCTGCCTGAAAGAGGCGGTGGTGAGACCACTCCGGAAGAAAGTCGCCTTAGACCTGGAAAACCTTAATAATAGGCCGGTTGCAAATGTTCCATTCCTGGGCAAGGTACTTGAGCGAGTGGTTGCCAACCAGCTCCAGGCACTCTTGGATGAAACTGATTATCTGGATCCATTTCAATCGAGGTTCAGGCCAGGTTTTAGCACAGAAACAGCCTTGGTCCCCTGTATGATGACCTATGTCAGGAGAAAGAGGGGGATTGTGACCCTTTTGATTCTCCTTGATCCCTCGGTGGCTTTTGGTACCATCGACCATGGTATCCTTCTGGGATGGCTCTCTGACCTGGGAGTGGGAGGCACTGCATTGCAGTGATTTTGCTCCTACTTGGAGGGTCAGCTCCAGAAGGTGGTTCTTGGGGAACATTGCTCGGCCCCCTAGATTCTCCAGTATGGGGTTCCAAAGGGGTCAGTTTTGTCCCCCATGCCCTTCAACATCTACATGAAATGGTTGAGTGCAGTCATACAGAGTTTTGGAGTGCGTTGTCATCAGTATGCTGATGACACACAGCTCTATTTCTCCTTTTCATCTTCAGGTGAGGCTGTGGATGTGCTGAGTCAGTGCCTGGCTGCAACAATGGACTGGATGAAGGCTAATTAACTCAATCCAAACAAGACTGAGATGCTGTCAGTGGGTGGTTCTGCTGACCGAATGGAGGGTGTTCAACCTGTTCTAGATGGGGTTGTACTCCCCCTGAAGGAGGAGGTTCGTAGCTTGAGGGTCCTCCTGGAACCATCTTTGTCACTTGCGGCTCAGGTGGCCTCAGTGGCATGGAGGACCTTGTACCATTTTCAGTTGGTGGCCCAGCTACGCTCACATCTGGATAGGGATAATCTGGCTTCAGCTGTCTGTGCTCTGGTAACCTCCTAGTTAGATTACTGCAATGCACTCTACATGGGGCTGCCTTTGAAGATGGTTCAGAAGCTGCAGCTCATGCAAAATGCAGCAACCAGATTGCTAACAGGGACAAGAAAGTCCGAACATATAAGACTGACTCTGGCCCACTTGCACCGGCTGCCTATATGCTTCCGAGCTCAATTCAAGGTGCTGGTTTAAATCTATAAAGCCCTACACAGCTTGGGACCGCAATACCTGACGGCACGCCTCTCCCAAAATGAACCTACCCATACGCTACATTCAGTATCTAAGGCCCTCCTAGTGCCTCCTCCAAGAGAAGTTTGGAAGGCAGCAGTGAGGGAGAGGGCCTTCTCAGTGGTGCCCCCCATCTGTGAAACAAGCTCCCTGATGAAGTCCGCCTGGTGCCAACAGTATTATCATTTCAGAGATGGGTTAAGACCCATCTCTTTTCCCAGGCATTTGGCAGCACATGATGAGTTTTAATTGGTCCTGGATGTGTCTTTAGTTATGACTGATAGTTCAATGTTGTTTTTATTATATGTTGTTTGTGTATATTGTCTGTGTGCTTTTATGTGCTTTTTTTGTAAATGGCTTTTTAAACTTTTTATATTGTATTTAATGTTTTAACTTCTGTAAACCTCCCAGAGAGCTTTGGCTATGGGGCAGTATAGAAATGCAATTTTTTTTTTAAAATTATAAAACTTACACAAAAATAAAAATTAAACAGGATGAGATAAAGATGAAATAAACAATAGTTTAAAATATTTTTAATTTTATTTATTAACGGTACAAAAAAACTTTTTGCTCTCACTTAAAAAGAATCATTAATATAACCTGTAAATCCACTTAACTGTGCACACGTTGTTGCTGCTGATTGAGCAAGGGCACCACTGTCAACTTGCAAGGAGGGGAAGTTCTCCTTGTAAGGAGGGGAAAGGCATGCTTGGCCAGGCTCCTGCCTGCCCCAGAGCCAGGAGTCCTGGTCGCCAGCCCCGCACCCTGCGCAGAGTCCCCACTCCTTTGCCTACTGGTGGCTTGTCCTGGGCTGTTAATCCTTCTCGCTCTCCTTTGGCAGGATGGAAACTGAGAGGAAAGTGCCTGCTTCCTTCTCAGCTTCGAAAGGAGAGTGGGAAGGGTTAATCTCCTCCTCGCTCTTCTTTGGCAGAATGGCAGCTGAGAGGAAAGCAAACAGGCTCTCTTCTCAGCCTCAGTCTGCCAAAGTAGAGCAGAAAGGATTAGCTCCTCCTGGGCAATTAACCCTTCCCACTCTCCTTTGGCAGGATGGAAGCTGAGAGAAATGTGACCACTTCCTTCTTGGCTTTATTCTGTGAAAGGAGAATGGGAAGGGTTAATGTCCTTCCAGCTTTTTAAACTTTTTATATTGTATTTAACGATTTAACTTCTGTAAACTTCCCAGAGAGCTTTGGCTATGGGGCAGTATAGAAATGCAATAATTTTTTAAAAAAAATTATGAAACTTAAGACAAAAAATAAAAATTAAATTTTATTTATTAATGGTACAAAAAAACCTTTTGCTCTCACTTAAAAAATAATCATTAATATAACCTGTAAATCCACTTAACTGTGCACACGTCATTGCTATACTTCAGCCGCCACCACTGCTGCCACCCTCCTTGCACACAACGCCAGCTCACAGGAGCAACGGGAGGCAGCTCACCCACCCCAGTGGATTGTTTTATTCGTTTACCATGTTCACCGCTCCAAAATCTTCTGAAGTGGAGCAGTATATAAATATTGTAAATCAATAAATGAAATAAACTGTCTTGTGCACCCCCTGGGCTGCGCGCACCCCGCTTTGGAGACCACTGATCTAGAGGAAGAAGACTTCCACTCATAACACTCATGTTTTGCCACCACTTCCATCTTTTTTCCTTGCTGCAGAAAATCCGTTAAAGAAAAATAGACGGAATTGCTGCACAATGCCTTCTGATTAGTAGTGCTAGAAGCCCTCTGTCTGGAAGCACCCATGGTTCTTAGTTTCACATGCTACTGACCCAGTGTGAGGTCCTGACCATGGGGAGGCAGCAATGACCCTATAGAGGTATATGTGAATTGGACCTCCATGCCAGAGAGTCTATGCACGGTCCTAGCAAAAATGTCTAGTTGTCCTAATTAGAATATTCTTCCTAACATCTTGTATAAATCATCTTGGGCCCCGTCTACATGGCACCACTTTCACTCTTCACCCGTCACAACTGCGTAGCATTTCAGCTTCGAATTAGCTTCTGCTGGGATACAATCACGATTTACTATGAGCTACCCTAACAGACTCCGCTGTGCCCTCTTTTTTTTGCCATTACACTTTAATGCACAGCAGTGCAGGCCCGTGAGCGTGGGGGTGTGACACTTCAGTGGCTGCTTTGTATTTTAGGGGTTCTGTTGTGTCTGTCTGTCCCTCGTTAGGTGAAAAGTGAGTATTCTGTGCTCCTTCATTTCCATGCCATCTGTTTGTCAGTTCCCCAGCCTGAGACTCTCACGATAGTTTGCATTCAGAAGTGTGAGCGGTACGTGCCTACCCATTGCTCCGAAATGGTAGCCGGAGCGAAGTTGGTCCTCCCCAAAGACCCCCCCGGCCCTTGGGCACTGAGTCCAAATGCAACCATTGCAAAGATACGAAGCCGCAAAAATGTGCGAAAGTGTGATTAAATAAATGAAAATGCCTCTCTGTGCCTCTGTAACTTCCCAGCTGCAAAGGGACGGGGAGTAAAGGGGTGTCACAGAGTGACGCAAACACTACACACGCCTACAACACGTCCACTGCAAAATACGAAGTTGGTTTGGGGAAGGGACACATGGCTTGCAACCGTGGGGAAACCCACAGCAAATGAAAAACATCGCAGCAAAACACCTCCTTGGAAATCCGCATTTTCCAGGAGAAAACCATGGACAGCTGCGAAGTGGCAACTGTCAGCTGTACCAAGTAGCCGCCCCAGAGTAAAAGGCTCATGTAGATGGGGCCTTGGTTGCTGTCTGAGCCCTTTATTTGTCATCTACTGTCAACAAGGAGAGTAGCAATTCCTGTCCTTAAAGCAGCCCTCCAGATAGTTGAAGACCAATCCAGTCTTCTTAGTCAAATACTTTAAGTATTTTTAAGAATACTTTAAAGAAACATGGCATCAATTTATTGATTGATAACCAAATTTATTGATAACAGAAACAAACAGTATGCCACCTCCACAAATGCACAGAATAATCTGGAGGGAATTTCTCGGATTGAAAGACAAAGTTATGTTTGAGTTTTTAGTGTCTAAATAATAACCACTATATATGTGCTTTTATTGGATATACATCTGAGTTTTGCTTTTTCTTTCATCCATGCTCAAAAGTCACCTCTTAGTCTTTTCTAAGCTAAGCAAAACCAACTTCAGTCTATGTTTATTGTGGTTTCACCTGTTTTCCAATTATCCACCTCAGTGAGTGAGTGGAGGGAAAGTGCTAGAAATCATGAATTGTTTTTTGACTCTGACTGTGCAAGAGGAGATCAAAGGAAGTGGTCTGGTGAGCGAGTTAACTAATGCACAAGGACCATTCTCAAAATATGAAGATGTCCTTACAGCTGCACTGGAGTAGAAAATGTGAATTATTCTGGCCCATACTTCCTTATGCTTAAGTTGACCAGGTACTAACCTGGTTTGCATGTAATGGCAAGCCATCATGGGTGAATTCCCCTGCAGGTCTTGCCGTTCTGCATTTTAAAAATTCAATCCACGGTGGAACATTATTTTATTTTAAGAATGTATAACCTACACTTTCATCCAAAAATCCTAGGTCAGGTTTGTGTTCTGCAAGATATGTTTGCCTGATGATGTACTGAGATAGCCCCATGGTTGTCATGACCACCATGAAGTCCTGAATAAGCATTCCTAAGAGGCTCCTATGGTAATATGGAAATCCCACGGGACAAGGGGCCTTGGGTTTTGCAACACCACACCTGAGACCACCTCAGTCAGCTCAGATAGGGAGTCTAATAGGCAGTGGGGTGGCCGGTACACCAGCAGAATCCCTGGCCTTTCTGGCCACCACCAGATACAAACACTAATATCCAGTGCATGAACAAAGTGGCCTCCTCTCAGGGAGATGGATTCCTTATAATTGACAGCAACTCTCCCTTCATGACATTACAATCAGCATCTGAGGCCCTCCTTCTCGGGCCTCCTCAGTGGTGGCCCTCGCCTGTGGAATGCTCTTTCCAGTGAGGCCCATGTGGCATCAACATTGCCATCCTTTTATTGCATTTATTTATTTTAGTTATTGTATTTATATACCACCTTTTTTCCTCCAAGGAACCCAAGGCAGCACCTCCTCTCCATTTTATCCTCACAACAACAATTCTGTGAGGTAGGTTGGGCTGAGAGTCTGTGAATGGCCCAAAGCCACCCAGTGGCTTCCTTGGCCACTGGCCATGGCCGAGTGGGGACTTGGCCGAGTTGGGACTAGAACTCAGATCTCCTAGTTCCTACACCAACACTCTAACCACTACACCACACTGGCTCTTTTTGGTGCCAATTTAAGACTTTCCTGGATTTCCAGGCATTTGACAGCATATGATGGGATGTTTTAGCTTTTTATCAGGTCCTGGTAGTTTTATTATTAATAGTTTTTAACTTGCTTTTAAGCTGTTTTAAATTCTTGAATGTGAAAGTGTTTATATTATGTTTTATAATGCTGTAAACTACCTAGAGAGCTTTGGCTGTTGGGTGGTATAGAAGTGGAATGAATGGCCCTGTAGCCTGTGTTGGTGCTGTACCACATACCCAAGCGGACAGACAAAGCTGGGATAGATCTGCATTTCCCACTTTATCCACCCAGGTCTCAGTGATGCACACCAGGTTGTCCCCCTCACCTATGATTATTTCATCATAATTGATGATTATATTATGGATAGAATATTTGATGTTCTATTATAGACTGATCCTGGCACTCAAAAGGAGCACTGCAAGGATGCAGAGGGCAAGTTGACAGGCCAATCCCAAATCCTCTGGCTGGGGGAAGGACCAGTAGTGTTGACAGCTGACTACCCCTTTTTCCCTTCAACTAGCTTTTCCAATTCCTGGTACCATACCTCCTGCTGCCCATGACTACTAAAATGGGTGTGCCATGCCCTCCCCTCGCAAAGACCTCACTGTCCAAGCACATAATAATAATACAACTGGTTGATTAAGATATAGTCAAAGAGTTAAAATACAGAAGATTAAAATATTTTAAACCATCAGATCTCAAAACACTGTTATCCATAAAGTGCAGTCTGTAAACTATAGAAGCAATAACAGCAAAAGTAATAAAGTGCTAGTCAGTGAAGTGCCCAAAGAGTAGGATGCAAAAGCAGTATAGTGGTCAAAAATAGCCCATACCAATCCAATAAAGTGCTACAGCAGTTAAGATATTAAACAATAAAAATGCTAAAGAAATTAAGTATGTGTTGCAAACCAACACAGAATGTTGTAATATAATGATAGAACATAATATTATAGCCTTGTGACAAGAACCACAACAAGAACCTTTCCTCTGCTTTCCCCCAAATGTCATACAGGAATCAAGCCAAAGAGTATGCCCGGGTCTCTCATCCAGGAAAAGACATACAAACCCTTCTAGTTGTTGTTTAAAAAGAGTGCTGCCCTTGCCTTTGTGGATACCCTAAGGGACAACCTTATCTTTTGGGTTCTGCCTTTTGGCAGTGACTTGCTACCCACGATGAGCCGTCCTGATAACCTCTCAGCTCCAAAAGTAAGTAAAAAGAGCTGAAGCAACTGAAGGTCACACAGGTAATTGACAACAATCCCAGCTTGCTCCAGTCAGTCACATGACTCCATTCTAAAGTCCCTGCCCTCTGTAAGGCAGAGAAAAAGTGAGTAGCAAAGGCTACTCAGCAAGCTTTGTGGCTGAGCAAGCATTTGGTTCTGGACTTGTCATATTCATATCCAACACTCTAACTATGTCACCACAGTGGCTATTAAGCTAGGGCAGTTTGGTATGATACAGCCTGAGAAACCCTTCTGAGCAACCCACATAGCTGACTGGTGGACCTCATGGTCATGGGATGTAGGAATGGTCTCCTAAAAGCAGTGAACAATTTCAAGGAGAATAGAGATATCAGGGGGTTTTTATTTGCTAAGATGGCCAAGCCATAAGGCCCCTTTTGAAATGCATACAGTTAGCAGAAGCTGGGTGTAATCAGTAGGAATTCTATTAACAACCTGTGTTGATAAGTACTTCCTCTGTACCATCTGGAACAGGTTGTTCTTGGAAATGAGCTGCTCATTGGTCTGACTCATTTCTGATGACACACTTGGCTAATAGCCACTGATAATCATTCCCTTAATCCAAGCCTTTAATTGTAATATTGCTATTAGTGCTGAGCTGAAGTAGATGTAACACATTTGACTGCATGCTCTGTGCTGAAGGATTTGGTAACTGGCATAGGACCCTGATGCTGGGAAAGACTGAAGGCAAAAGGAGAAGGGGACGGCAGAGGATGAGATGGCTAGATAGCATCACCGATGCAATGAATATGAACCTGAGCACGCTCCGGGAGAGAGCGCAGGACAGGAAGGCCTGGCGTGCTATGGTCCATGGGGTCACGAAGAGTCGGACACGACTGAACGACTGAACAACAACAACATAGGCATGTTTGGAGTCTGATGGTCTGGTTCAGATTGTGTTGCACTGAACAGTGGCTGATTTGTCTGGTTTAACTTAGTATAATGCAAAAATAGCTGGATAGATGTCTGGAGTTAACCCCTAGGATTTCATCTTTATACTTGTTGTGTGTAGGTATCTGTCCTTGTACCTTCTCTTGCTTCTCCCATTCTGCTTTGTCTATTCTTACAAGTACAGAATGAATGTGGGGCAACAGTACTGTGTTAACAAGGTTGGAGAGGACAATTGTACATTTCTCTCCAGATATTTTTTTAAAAGAGTGATCTATGAGAGCATCATAAAAGTAAACCCTGACCACACATACCCAGAGATGGGAAAGGGTTTTCCTATGTAACCTGAGGAATGCAGATACCATCACAGTGGGGGTGAAATCTCAGATTTGGGATTACCAAAGGCAAATGTACTATAATTAGTGTGAGTTCAAACAGTGCAAGAATGAAACTGCCTGCATTACAGATAATCTGAACTATTTTTCTCCTGATTGGGAAGAGGGGGAAATGGGGTCCCTGTATCTTTTATGGGAGGCAAAGCAGCTTGGTGTGTGTGCCTCTGATTTTTAGTGGACAAACAGTATCAGAAGAAAGAGAAGTCTCACCCCACTCCAATCCACTCCTGATTGCTGCCTTCTACGGCTGCTTTCCATTTAAAACAACCACAAAAACTCACCATGGAAGAGAGTCATGGAACCTCATATCATATCTGGGTTGACTGTAAGTGTTTGAGAGGGATCAGGGCCAAATCTGACCTGCTTCCAAGGGGTATTATGCTGCCCCCTAGTTGCTCAGAGGCAAGTGTGCAAACGTAGGGAATGTCACCTATGGCTATGGGCCTAGCGAGCAATTCACTTCGGAGTAAGGTGGGACACTTCCCTGCTGCCATTCCTCCTGGAGAGCCAGCGTGGTGTAATAGATAGACTGTGCTTTACTTTATACCAATAATACCTGGGTTCAAATCCCTGCTGCGTTATGAAGCTCACTAAATGATCCTGGGCCAGTCAGTTTCTCCCAGTTTAACCTTCCTCACAGGATTGTTTGGAGGATAAAATAAGGTAATCTCCATGTACATCATCCTAAGTTTCTGGAGGAAGGGTGGCATTACAATAAGACAAATAAATGTAACCTTCCAGTAACACTAGTTGTTGACGAAGGGCTTACTGTAGCGTCTGGGTGGATGCAGTCCTGTGCTGAAGCACTGAGCCTATTGACTTAAGGACTGAACCACCTCATCTTAAATAACTGGAAAGCTAATTCCATTGAAACTGGTGGTAAGGCGTTTAGAATTGGCTCACAACAGTTTTAGCCTACAATCCTATCTATACCTATGTGGGAGTGTAAGTCCCATTGAACTTTATGAGGCTTATTTCTGAGTAGGCATTTACTGGATTGTGGTATAAGCCTGTCCTCACATCCATTTCCCCTGTCACACCAAAACATTTGGTAATGCTTCACTGCAACTTCTTCGGTTCTTCTGTGATGGATCAGCAGCCTCTTAAGGTAGGGTGAAGACAGCACATTATTCAAATTAGGCTGACGCCCCAAATTTGTTGTGTGACATTGCAATATTTTCTGGTTTATGTTGTATCGTTTCCCCCTAATAGTTCCTGACATGGCTTGCCTTTTTGATGACTGTGTAGTACATCAGGTTGATGTTTTGCAGATAACATTGCTTACTGAAGGGTAATCAGGTGCCTTTTCTACATGATACTTCTCCATTATTTTGGAATCCAACACCTGTGATTCTTAACCTTGAATTTTACTGCAGTATTTCTTACAAGACATTTTAATCTACAAGATGTGTGTATAAGTCTATCACAGCCATTTTTGAGCTTCATTATGTTAGATCAACTTATTGTTTGACAGTTTTGCAAACTCCATATCATTCCCAGTTCCAGATCATTAATGGGGAGACCCTGAGGCTTACTTTTTTTCCTTGTGAAAACATTTCACTTATCTCAGCCTGTTGCTTCCTGTCTTTTAACCCGATCCATAAATGAAGAGGTTTCTCCCATCCTGTCATAAGGAGATCTAAGGTGCTTTCAGACAGAGGGCTGGTAGCACTAACAACCTGAAGGCGCTGTGTGCAGCTATTCTGTCTTTTTTTACTTAACAGATTTTCTGAGATAAGAAACAGGACAGAAGAAGTGGTGGGAAAACATGGGAGGATTATGAGAAGATTATCATCATCTGGAACCCCTGCAAAATTCCATGAATGGGGCTGGGTGATGGTGCCACAAAAGACTCATCTGGAAGCACCCCTAGAGATCTGCATGCTGGGCTAGCGTAAGGCCTGCTGATTATAAACATTCAGTCCTATATAAGACAAAAGTGATGGTCCTGCTACTCAGTAGCTGCATCCTTGGCAAAGGAATGATAGTACCGGTCCTGTCATCTGTGCAGTTTGGTTGCTAATGTTACAGACCCATCTCCATAAGAAGTACTCCCCTAGGTCTAGACTTCATTACTGTGGTGTTCAGGGAAATGTATGATGCCCTGGCTGAATAGTGTTCCTTCTCCAAGATTACAGGCTGCTCACCTGTGCTTATGCAGAGATGATCACCGTGTACTTAGAATGTCTGTGATAACCCACTGCTGTGTCCCAGGGTTTAGTGATGCCTATGCCCACCACCAAGCAACTCATTTCTCCTGAAGAATTCAAATCCCTGTCTGGCTAGTATAATCCCTGTCACTGCATCCCCTGCTACCATAAAAGCCCATCCTTCACAGATGACGTGTGCCACTGTCCTTTATTGCGGAAAGAAAATGTCAGCGCATTTGACCTTCTGCCCTGTGCTGTGGTGCATGGAGCCCAGGAGTGCTGGAGGAGCAAAGAGTACAGTTGGGCCCAGGAAACTGCTTTGCACTGCGCACCCAGATACCCTCTGGTCTTAGCGCTGTAGGCCTTGATAGGGAATTGATGAAAATGGATTTTGCTGAATGGGCCTAACTTTGCTAGGAAGTGCAGGCCGCAATAAGAGGAGCTAGTGGGGGATTTATTGAGGTTGGGCTGGCACAGTTTGTTTGGGGAGTAGCCCTGGGTGATCCTGATGGTATGGTAGTTGATACTGGGTACAAGGCACACTTTATGGGTCATGGGAACAGCCCATGTTAAGTGGGGTGGGGGAATGGCATCAGCTTCCATCTTTCCAAAGGAGCAGCTTTCTGGGCCAAGCTCACGACACCTTAGGCCAGAGCTATGCATCATGGACATTGGTTGAAAAGGCCAAAGCATTCCATGCAAGGAATGGGCAGGAATGTCTGCTTGTACCCTCCTCTGTTGTGGTTGGGGTCTATGCCTGCCTACTCCCTGGGCTCCAGGATCTGGATCATGAAATTGTCCCAAATTGGGCCATTATGTAAGGTTCTGTCTGTGCTTGGAGACTGTCACTAAGTGGCTGTGAGAGTCACAGCATCACCCACATGACAGGCAGGAGTGCCTAGGGTGCTGTGCTCTCTGGGCTGTAATGTATCCTGCCTGCTCAACTCAGTGTGTCAACTGAGACACGGCTCCCTGCATTAGGCACAATTACATGGGGTGGGCATGGAGGATAGGGGCAATTTGTGTCAGCTATGCACTGTTGCTGCCAGGAGTGCAATTGCCCACCTATCTGGTCTGGCTGCTGCAGGATTAAGCACCTAGTAGCCAACCATAGGCAATAGTACTGTGGATTCACATCAGCCAAGATTAAAAGTCCGTTTCCCTGGGCTCTTACTGGTGCAACCCTCTTGGCTATGGGCTGGTACTATGATGCTTGCCTGAAACATCCTACTTGAAGTTCCACCATGACATACATAGTCCACCCACCACAGCCTTAGAACATCGGCTAGAGACAGGTCATATGCAAGTCCATCATTGCTTCTCCTGGATCTTCAAGGCCACAAAACTGGTGTATGATTTCTCCCTACTGTATGGTAGCTGTGGACCCTAGTGCAGGAATTCCTCAGTCTCTCTGAAGGCAACAGAAACACAGAAATAGCTTTATTGGATAGAGAGCTTATGGCTTCCTTTTCTGCCTGTAGGCTGGCATTAGGTCTGGCACATAGATACTGGACACCATTGTGTTTCTGAAGGACCCTGACATAAGGGGCTGTAGCCTTCAGAATTATAAGCAATCCAAGAAACGTCAGTACAACCACCCAGGAGTATTTCATAAGCAACACTGGTAGGAAAGATTTGGAATGAAGATTGAAAATGAGGTACACTTTGGCATTGTGAGAATGCAGTGTTTCTGGGAGGGAAGGCCCTTGGGGAATGGGGTATCTGGTTGGTGGGAAGAGCCAAATCTCTTAGAGAGGGCAGGTACAATGGTTCCTCCTTGGGTGTCGCTACTGAAAGTTATACTGTGACAACTCCGAGAATGAGATATCCATACCAAGTGCCTGGCCCGCCAACCATATTTACCTTCTCATAAAGTGCCTCTGAGCTCCAGCAATTTGCTTCAATTAGGCTCATTATCTCAGCCAGAGGCGCCCAGTGACGGCAGCAGCTCCCTTGCAGGGAGGGGGAGACAGCAGCTTTGTCTGTGCCCCTTGCTCATCACAAGCCCATGAACAGATGGCTGCTGTGGCCCTTGTGTCCATCCTCACCTGCCCTTGGACCTTAGAGGGATAGAAAAACAATAAACCAGACAAATATTGCTGTGATGTTTCCCCTCTCTTTTCAGTCCACTTGCCCGCCTAATCTCTGGGTGATTATTCTCCTTTCCCGCTTTGTACATTCTGAGCTTGTACAGAAAACAGCAAATAATTTAAGACGATGGGGGCATTATGGGGCTGAAAGCTCAGGGTCCCCTTTTCTCTAGCTTATAGGTGTCCAGCATGTAAGGGCAAGGCCAAGCTAGCTAAAGCTGAAGCCTAAATTAACCTCAGGCATCAGTGGCTTATTTGGGAAGCGATTCTGAGTTCAGAACAATTGCCTCTAGCCAGGTCTTGGGACAGAAACTGAAGTAAAGGGAGACCAAACTGGTGCCTTCCAACATCTTCCAGAGGGAAATAGGTATGGTGACATGGAAAGAGGAATCAAGGTAAACAGTGAAGAGAATCCAGAACTGGGAATGATCTTCATCTGCCTCTGCTGCAGTTCTCCTTTCTCAGCCTGCCAGTAATTTCTGTCTAGAGAGAGAGAGAGAGAGAAGCAAGGGTCTGCTGGAAAGACAGCGTCGGCACTAGTTGGGGCCAGGTCATCATGCCTGTACACGTTGGCATGTACCTGGGCCAAGCTGTAAGGCCAGACATTTCTTTGGGATTTTGGTGCTGCTTCCAGCATTTCTCCTGCTGCAAGTGAGCTGACACTGTGTTATGCTGGAGTGTAACATCCAGCATACTCTGTGATATGGCAGGAGAGGTTGGGATGTAATTCTTTGATTCCTGTGCTGCTACACAAGTGTGATGCAGTGCCCTTTGCAAAACAGATACATTTACTAAATAGGTTTATCTGGTACAAGTATCAAAAACTGACCACTATATTATTAAAGCAGTACTACTAGGGGAGGATATGCAGACAGCCTCATGCAGACAACTCTTTCGTGGCTGCCAAGTGTCTCTGAGTGGCTTGAGGAGCTCAGGGTAGCCTGCAAGGTTTGTCCAATTATCCTTTCTCCCCCACTTGTTTAGTTTTGTGTAGCTTAGTTTTAGTAGTTGCCAACTGGAAAGTTAACTTGTTCTTCCATGTAATAAAATCTGCAAAAAGTGGAGTTTCTGTCTGATAACTGTGTGATGATGGGTTGAAACTGGGACCCACATAGGTTGATGGAATTGTTTTTATAGCTAAATCTCTCTCAAACTGACTTAGGAAGAAAAGGTTTGAACTCTATTCTCTCCACCCACCCTCATTCCTGCCTTTCCACCAGTATATTTACCGTACATTTGGTAGTCCAGCTTGTTCTCCACATGTTGAAAGGCTGAAGGTAGTGCAAATGTGTCTACATGAGACTTGGCAAAATCAAGAAAGGTGGGAGTGGGTTAGTATATGGGCATCTCTACACCAGCCTAAAATCCTGCATTTAAAACTAGGCTTTCTGCTTCCATTTTAAATGCAGGATCACGGCCCCCTTTTTCACCAGCTTCCTTTTCCCCCACCCCCTTCCCCCTCCTTCTCCCCGTATCTGAGTCTTTCATTGATCTCACTCCTCTTCTTGCGGCTTTTCCTCTTTTCACAGAGGAAACTCAAGCGGAACACAAGGGGGGGGAATTTGATAGCTTATTATCTGCGAACTATTTAAAAATGGAACAAAGGGCATTTAGTGGAACAGATGCCCTGGAGGGTCGTGGCGTCATGTAAAGAGCCCACAAACTTCTGTGGAGGAGCAATCTCAATCTCAGGATAAAAGCTCCGTGTGAAGAAATCCTGTCTAAATCGCAGGCTGTGAGTTCAACTAGCCAGCTTCTGGGGTTTTGCAAATTATGTCCCTGGCAAGTTAAGTCAGACATTTGCAAGTCTGTGTACAACTAACATTTTCATTCACCTCCAGCTTGCTCTTTGACACATCTGACTTAGGACACATTGGGTAAATACATTTAGAGATACTTTGGGTAAAGGAATATGGAAAAAAGCCGTCATCGAATTTTGAAAAAACATTTTTCTCCTGATCACATTTGTTACGCTACTTTGAGAATTTTTCATCTTTCCCCTTTCATGTAGCGCTGAGTGAAGGTTTGGATTAAATGGTCACTGGGCTTGTTCTATCCCTCTTGGATCCAAAACGAATTGTGTCTGTATGCTGTGGTCACTGATGTTGGCTCTGGGACAAGCCAATCAGGCCCTAGGTGTGCCTGCATTCTGGCTGAGGGTGTAGAGTTCACTGCATTGTGTTTCCTCCTAAGGGCGCAATCCTGTGGCCGCTAGACAGTGGCTAGATGGCCATAGGATTGGTCAGTTTCCAGGAACTGACGTAAGGAGCCCATGCTCCGAGGTCAGTTCCCGGAGAACTGCCTCCCTGCCCCCTCCCCCACCACCTTGTAGGCGGCGCGGATCGTCCTCGGGCTCCAGGCTTGTAAGAGTGGAGTGGGGCAAAAGGAGGGCATTCCCGGGGGCAGGGAGTGCAGAAGTGCCGGTACAGTGCTTCCTACGCATCATCTGGCCTCTCGACCACATGCACCAATGTCCCGTGGCTTGGCAGCCGAAATTGGCCATCTAGCTGAGAATGCAGGGCAGCTGGAGCGCAGAGGAAAGGATCCCCTCTGTGCTCTTTCTGCCATGCATTGGATAGGCAGTCACCTCAGAGTTTGGAGGCGGCCGCCCATCCCGATAGGATTGCTCAGATCCATGATGGAAAGAAAAGCGGTAGATCTCGTGGCTTGGGAACAAGGTGTTGTTTTGAATTAAACCAGTGGGGGATGAAAAGGGAAATAAGCAAGCTAGAGGCACTGGAGTTATTAATGCTAGGCAAATAACTGGCTGTGTGCCTGTCACCCATTGTCAAACCGAGGAGGGGTGTGTGTACTGTCGCAGCGAGCCAAGTGTTAATTGGCGGCTGTTTCCCTGTACTAGGGGAGGGGGTGGCAGTCTTTGGGGTAGCATACTGTGGGAGAAATGGGGACTAATTCCACAAACAAAGGGATTGTCCTGTTCCTAAAACTAGCTCATATGGCTAGTGGGCTTAAAAGTCACATGCTGCCAAAGCATCTTAGGTGGATGCACAAAGGAGCTGCCTGTGACATGACTAGATTCCTGTTTGTGCATGTAGCTTTTTGTCAGACAAATGTGTATAGTAAAAGATGTCTATGCTACTACATATTTTTCCATCTTTTTTTTCCATTTTTCCTCCCAGTTTCTGAGCCCTGCAGCAGTCATATAATTTTCTCATAGCCAGTCGTCCCAAGTCAAGAAAAATGTACTGAGTCTCCCCTAGTGCAACCAAGGCCTCATATATACTGGCAGAAGTTACACTTCTGCCAGTATAGTGGAAGGCTGAATTATTGGTAGCCATGGGTGTTCTGGCCATAGGTGTGGAGTGCTGCAGAGGTGAGCAGTCAGTATGTTTTCAGTAGAGGTGTGCACCAACCACAAGATTCAGCACAGACTCCCCTGGCAAAGGCGAAGTTCAGGCTGAAGGAGCAGGATTGCAGCTTGAGATTGATAGGCATATGGTCAAGGAACACCTAATTACTTTGAATGAATTCAAATCTCCAGGGCCAGATGAACTGCATCCTAGAGTAATAAAGGAACTGGCAGAAGAACTCTCAGAACCGCTGTCTATTCTCTTTGAGAAATCATGGAGGATGGGGGAAGTGCCAGATGACTGGAGGAGGGGTAATGTTGTCCCTATCTTCAAAAAGGGTAAAAAGGAGGAACCTGGAAACTACAGACCAGTCAGTCTGACATCAATCCCTGGGAAAATTCTGGAGCAGATGATAAAGCAATCCATCTAGAAGCACCTTGAAAACAATGCAGTGATTACTCGAAGCCAAAATGGATTTGTCAAAAACAAGTCCTGCCAGACGAATCTGATCTCATTTTTTGATCAAGTAATCTCCCTTGTGGACCGTGGGAATGCTGTGGACATCATATACCTCGACTTCAGCAAAGCTTTTGACAAAGTGCCCCATGATGTCCTGATGAGCAAACTAGCTCAAAGTGGGCTAGACGAAACAACAATCCGGTGGATCCACAGTTGGCTACAGAATGGGACTCAAAGAGTGTTTATCAATGGGACCTTCTCAAATTGGGGAGAGGTAACCAGTGGGGTACCGCAGGGCTCAGTCCTGGGCCCAGTGCTCTTCAACATTTGTATTAATGGCTTGGAGGAGGAGGTTCAGGGAATGCTGATCAAATCTGCAGATGACACAAAATTGGGTGGGATAGCTAATACTTTGGAAGACAGAAACAAAATTCAAAGTGATCTGGATAGACTGGAGCGCTGGGCAGAAAACAACAGAATGACATTTAATAGGGATAAATGCCAAGTTCTGCACCTAGGAAAAAGAAACCAAATGCACAGTTACAAGATGGGGGATACGTGGCTCAACAACACGACAAGCGAGAAGGAACTTGGAATTGTTGTCGATCACAAGCTGAACATGAGCCAACAATGTGATGTGGCTGCAAAAAAGGCAAATGCTATTTTGGGCTGCATTAATAGAAGCATAGCTTCCAAATCCCGGGAAGTACTAGTTCCCCTCTACTCAGCACTGGTTAGGCCTCATCTAGAGTACTGTGTCCAGTTCTGGGCACCACACTTTAAGAAGGATGCAGACAAACTGGAGAGGGTTCAGGGGAGGGCAACAAAGATGATCAGGGGACTGGAAACAAAGCCCTATGAAGAGAGACTGAAAGAACTGGGCATGTTTAGCCTTGAGAAGAGAAGAGGGGAGATATGATAGCACTCTTCAAGTACTTGAAAGGTTGTCACAGAGAGGAAGACCAGCATCTCTTCTTGATCATGCCAGAGTGCAGGACACGGAATAATGGGCTCAAGTGACAGGAAGCCAGATTCCGGCTGAACTTCAGGAAAAACTTCCTGACTGTTAGAGCAATACGACAATGGAACCAATTACCTAGGGAGGTGGTGGGCTCTCCCACACTGGAGGCGTTCAAGACGAGGCTGGACAGCCATCTGTCAGGGATGCTCTGACTTGGATCCTGCATTGAGCAGGGAGTTGGACTCGATGGCCTTATAGGCCCCTTCCAACCCTACTATTCTATGATTCTATGACCCTGATTCAGGGCTTCAGAAAATGGGCCAATTCTGCTAAGGCTGATTTGGAGGCTGTCCACTTCAACTTGGGTACCAAACCTGAGGCGATTTGGAAGTCTGAGGCTTTAGGCCTACCATTGACCATCATGGGAAATCAACAAATGGCTGTAGGTTTTTAATGTTTGTCAGAAGTGGATGAAATGTGCAGGCTTAGTAGCCCCTTGGGAGGGGATTATGTGTGCCAAATTTCAGAAAAATAGCTGATGGTTTTTGTGTTATGCACCTTTATATTGTGATTTTTAAAGGGAACTGCTAATATCATGTTTATTTCTTGGCAGAAATGGATGACATTTGCAGGGATAGTTGCCCCTTCTCAGGAGATCAAGTCTGCCAAATTTCAGGAGGGGTTCTTGTGCAAGAGCAGCCTTTATATTTTGAGGGTATCTAAAAAACGACATGCTTATTCCCCTATGTTCCTTGTGGACCATTTTTCTGAAAATGACAGGTCCGAAGTAAGGAAACTGCAACGTTTCAGAAGGATAGGTGCACAGGCTAGGGAGATAGGATAATTGAAATCTAGTTTTTTTAGGGTATTTTCATAGTGAAGCTTGGTGGCATTGGAAGAATGGCCATCTCACAGTGCCCTTCCCCAAAGTACCATGATTGGAGAGCCCCTGGCAAAAGATGCCCTCTGCTTAGAAGGTGAACCTGTCAGTCACTCAGGGAGCAATCCTATCTTTGTTTAGACAGGAAAAAGCCCTACAACTCCCAGCATGCCACAGCCAGCCATGTTGGCTGGGAAATGCTGGGAGTTGTGGGACATTTTTCTGTTTAAACATACATAGGATTGCGCTCTCAATCCCACTACCCCATCCCCAACATTTAGAGAAATGAAAGCAAAAGATGCTAATTTTGAAGACACACTGTCTGCCTTTCCCAAGCTGAATTGTGAACGAAGCCTCATGCAGGGTCCAGCTTTGGTTCTGGTCACTTTGTAGCCCACTTTGCCTTGGGAAGCACCAGAAACAGGCTGAAGTTTTAACTTTTCTAGTTAAAGGGAAGAGGATCAGGGGCGTGCTTCCTGCTCAGTTTCACAGCCCCTCCATCGGCTGCATAGGTCCCTTGTTTTCCAATAAGAGACTGGAATGCCTTCCATCTGATCTCCTTATCCTACCTGCAAAATCCCCTCCACTGTTCCTATCTCAAATAATTTTTTATAAATCAAATTATATGTCAATAAACGCTTCTCTGTTCATTTTTGTACAAGTGTTCAAACTGCTTGCTGTAGTCAGAGTTCGGATCTTACTACACACCACAGGATCTGAACAATACTCAACTCTAAAAATGTACCTTGGTAGCTGTAGAAGGAGCTTTTCAACCAGTTACATTCTGCTCTCCCTGAACCTTAGGCTGTCTTGACCAATGTGTATGTGTCCTTTCAGTCTTTCAAAGGAAAGCATGATAAGCATCACTGTGGTGTGCACTTATTGTCATGTACTGTTGTGGCTTAGAGAAAATGGCTTGGCCAAGGTCACATAGTGAATCCAGGGCAGCGAGTAGAACCCAGGCCTTCCAAATGTAAACCCAAGGTACTGGATCATACCATGTTTCCCCCGCTGCTCCAATACTTCTCCTGCTCCCTGTTTTTCTCCCTCTGCCGTAAGAGAACGGTGCTTATACAATACAAACATACAGCCATGCTGCATCAGACTAGAGGCCTATCTAGTCCAACATTCTGTTCCCACAGTGGCCCAAGAGAAGCCCATAAGCAGGACATGAGCCCAATAGCACTTCCTTTATTTGCCCCACAACTGGCATACTGACTCCAATCCTGGAGGCAATATATAGCCAACATAACTAGTAGCCATTGATAGCCTTGTCCTCCATGAAAATGCTTCTCCCTCCAACATGTGATGAATGTTTCTGTGATGGAGGTCCCTAAAGCAGTCTCACTTATTGATGAAGAGCAGAGACTAAAAATGTCTTGGCCAAGGCCAGATAACAAGTCTATGGCAGAAAATCAGGAAGAACATGTTTTTGGCTTAAAATGGATCCCCATTTACAGAGCAGAGGATGCAAAAAACTATGGCCAGACCAGACGTCCATGGCAGGAAAGCATTCTGTGGGGGATGGGATGGATAGGGACCAGGAAGGGGACTAAACCAGGTGTAAAGGCTGGGGAAGGGGGAGAAAATGGATGTGTATGTGGAAAGGCTAGGGGGGAACGTTTGAGGGTCAGCCAAATACAGACCCAAGTGGTTTAAATTGAGTGTGGGGGAAAAATCCACCATCTCTAATTTTGAAGGAACATGGAAGCCAATTTCCAGAGCTGGCGAAGCACCAGAGGTTGGGCTGAAGATCTACCTTCTTAATGCCTGCCACAGGGAAAGGTGACTTTGTTTCTTGCCAGTACCAGCTAACAGCACTAGGATGGCCATACAGATCATAGCTCCAGTTTTGGGAGGATTGGGGGAAGGGAGGGCAGGCAGGATATTGATGGCCATTCTCCACTCCTAATGCTGCTTTGGTGGGGATTCCCTAATATGCATGGCCTGAATACTTGCTCCTCACTGACCATCCCATAATGCAGTAGGTGCCCTGCTAGGGTACAACTAAAGTGTACATGCCTGAAGTTATCCTATGGCTGTTCATGTTCAGAAGTCCCACCTTTTGCACATGTGCTGAAAATCTTTTTGTTTTTAATTAAACATTTTTTGGAGGGGGGAATGATTAAAGCAGAAGTGCTCATTGCTTGGGGATCAGAGTCCCAATGCCGCCACCCCAAGTGCCAGTGGAGCACTTCTGTGCCTATTCTGGGGAGTACAGGATCTTGGCACTGGAAGTGTCTTCCCATAGGCACAGGAGGCGACAATTACCTGTTTGTTGCAGTATTCTAATTTAAAGCTGTTGCGTGGCCTCCCTGGGAAGGTTAATACTTCTGAAGGACAAGGCTGGTCAGGGCACCTGTTCCTGTCCATGACGGTGCATGCAGTGCAGCCCAGTCCCTAAGTAGGAGAAGCCGTTCTTGCAGCAGGAGGCACTGTCCACATTGCAGCAAGACACAGAACAGTTTATTGGGTCTTTGATCCCCAGAACATTGGCAATGACAAACAGACACACACAGACACAAAGGTGGCCCTTGGAGTTTGCATTACCCACACACACATGGATTTACAGAGTCACCCAAGGGAGAAGTCATCCCAGAACAAAAGGCGCAAACATGCCCTCAGTGCAGAGGCAATGGTACAGCCGCATACGTGGTCAGTGGTTGATGACACCTCTCACCTGAGCGAGCATCGTTGCTTTCACATCGAATACTGTTTTCCGCCCAAGCTTCGTAGACAACACTTCCTGCATTGCTGCCAAGATCTGTTGAGGTTCTTTATGGCCCATGCCTTCTTCAGGATGCATGACTACTGTTGTCCTATGTGCCCATAAGGCTCTGCTCAAGAGGCTACACCAGCCTTCCCCAAACTGGCTTCCTCCAGATATGTTGGACTACAGCTCCCATCATTCCCAGCCAGCATGGTGATGATGGGAGTTACAGTCCAACACATTTGGAGGGCTCTAGGTTGGGGAAGCCTGGGCTATACTGTCATTTATACAAAAGGGAATTTGGAAAGCTTGCACTCTGAGAGATCATACTCTGCAAACCTTAAACTTAAAGGTTTTGCAATTAGAATCATAGAATAGTAGGGTTGGAAGGGGCCTACAAGGCCATCAAGTCCAACCCCCTGCTCAATGCAGGATCCAAGTCAGAGCATCCCTGACAGATGGCTGTCCAGCCTCGTCTTGAACGCCTCCAGTGTGGGAGAGTCCACCACCTCCCTAGGTAATTGGTTCCATTGTCGTATTGCTCTAACAGTCAGGAAGTTTTTCCTGATGTTCAGCCGGAATCTGGCTTCCTGTAACTTGAGCCCATTATTCCGTGTGTTAGCCATGTTGGGCTAAGTTGCATGTTTTGCTTTTTTGGCAGGATTTTGCATTGTGATATTACCAGGATCTGGAAGAGAAGGGAGGGAAGAATGCTAGAAATATAGGGAATAGCTGATAACTCTGAATATATCCTACCCCCTGACCAATAGAAAAAAATGCACAGAACTTTGTGTGTGTGGTTTAAAAAACATTGTAGCAAATACTGCTGGCATATTTTCAGCTTGTTCTCTGTAAATGTAAGGGGTTGCTTTCAAATAGAAAAGAAAAAATTCTAAAATTCTGAGCCATTCTGAGTTTGATCAGTGCTGATTATGGCACAATCTCTAAACTGCAAACATTCAGCATTGGACAGAATCCCTTCCTAAAGCTTGTTCGGCAGTCACCTCCCCCAGCATACCCCCCAAGTGGGCTGTCACTCCCTTGTTCCATTCTGTCCGCCACCAGTGGGGGTCCCCACCAGGGAGCATTGTACATGCAGACAGCCTCGTGGGGTTTTGCATACGTGTCTCAAACACAGAAAAAGAACTTGGCACCATCCTGTCAGCTTTAGGCGCTTGGCAGAGGGCACAGTTCCCAGTTACTTGTTCCATTCCATGTCTCCAGGTCCTGGACTGTCAGCTGCCCTTCTTGCTGTGTAGTGTGGCTGTCTCAGGGGCGAAGAGTTAGACAGGTCCCATAAGCCAGGGGCAGATGAGTAAGCCAGTTTCAGAAATTGCTCTCAGCTGAGTCTGGGAACTCGTAGCAATGAGGCTGCTCACCCAAAGCCAAGTTCTCAGTGGCGCTGCAGCCTGTCCTCTCCAGATACTGTGTGCTAGTATGTGCAGTTGCTTGGCTGTGGCCCAGCCCATTGAGGTAGCCGCCGACCAGTTTGTGCTTCTCGCAAGTGCTGGCACCCCCATTGCGGACATTGAGTGTGTGGCTGTATGTGTGCTTATACTCCTCTTCCATGTCCCGGCCAAGCTTCCAGCGTGTCCATTTCTTCGTGAGCTCTGAGTGTACCTACAGATATGACACACCAGGGGGAAATGCAGTTTTGCTGTTGTTTTTATACTATATATTCTTGTTGTCTTTTGCAGCAAGTGGCAGGATATATATCTTATATAAACGAATAAGCATCTCTAACACTCTCATGTGTGTGACAAGTACAACGAGATCTAACATTTTAAGGGCCAGAGCAAGATGTTACATGCAAGCACGTGCATTTACACTCTGAAGTCTGCTTCTTGTAGTGAAGAACAACTTGGGGGGGGGGATATTTAGTGGAGAGATAATGGTGGGGGAGGAAAAATGCCAAACCATTTTTCCAGCTGGTGCTTTTGGGATGCAACTGCCTTTCCCCCCTGCTTTGAATTCCAAAATCAACAGCATAGACTAGCAGAGCTGATATGAATTACTGGAACCCACTGGGTGGGGAATGCAGCAGGTAGTGAAAGGCCTATGCACCACTTCTGCTGCTGCTGCTGTGGCTGCTTCTTCACTAAATATTGCTGTCTTCTCAAACCTGCTTTTCACGACCTGTGCCCCTTGGTCACTCCCTGTGCAGCTTCCAAAGCTGGCAGGACCCTATCCACTTTTCTTCTGTGGGAGCACGGGAATGCTGTTCCCTGCCCAGTCAGATCGTGTTTTCCTGTTGCTAGTAGTCGTGGAGAAACAGCAATCTTGGTGGCAATCGTTGGGGGATGGGAGAGACTTTTACTTCCACCCACCCCCAGCGATTCCTAGATCTCAGCAGCCCGGGAGGGGAGATGAGTGTGTGTGTGCACGCATGTTCATGTCCACCACTACCGCTGGGCCAAAAAGGTTGTGCAATCCTGCTGTAAGCAGTAGCAAGTTGCAACAGACTGGGTACAGAAACAGTAGATGCATCCAGTGCTACGGAAATCCAGCTGTACTTGTAACAAGATCTCCCCACCGAGTGTGCTCTGCCCCCCAGTTCCAATTATATGGGCAACAGCTTTGACTGTACCTATAACTAAACAGCTTCTTACCAGGTGAATGAAGCTGGGCAGGCCACCCTGCTCTGACCATATTTCAAAGGACATTACATCTAGCTCCAGCTGTGCCTCCAATGCCACTCAGTGGAATACATATGGAAATCCTGCCCCCCCCCCACAATTTGGCCCACGTCCCATATCTCCCTTGCCCTTGCTAAGTGCACACTCACCTCCTTGTTCACAAAGCAGTAGAGAATGGCCACCAGCATTCCCTAGTGACAGAGAAGAATCAATCAGAAGAAGAAACAAGAAGAAAAATTATAGTCCGAAAGCCTTGCTTCTACCTGTGGCTCTTGGGGGAGCCTGAGAAACCATGGGGTTCCTATGCCTCACCTGGAAGGAGCTGAGGAAGAGGTCAAAGAAGAGCTTGACATAGCGCAGTGTGCCCTGAGCATGCTCATCCGTGACAAAGGCAAAAACCACTTCATGGATACCCAGCAATGGAATAAGCGTCAGTGTTGACTTGGCCAGCCTAAATGGGGCATCAGCTAATTAGATCTCATTGCAAGGAAAAGGCACCATCACCCAACAGCCGATCAGAGTCTCTTACAGGCTCCCAACCCGGTGGAGATACAAATGGGCTTATGAGTAGGAGGACAAGGAATCTACTGAAAGCATAGATACCACGCATTGATGGCCAGTTCAGAAACCCACAAATCAATGTACCAGCCACAAAACCCCATGGATGTGGAGGAGGTGATTGCCTTTAACGTAGAAAGGCCAAGATGTGACAGGCAGTCAGTGATGGTATATATAGAATGTGGAACAGAATGTTCTCATCCCAGGAAGGCTATGGCACTGTAGGGGCAGTAGCCAATACCGGAATTTGTAGTCTGTGTAGCGCATCTGGTGGGCACGGAGTTTGGAGACCAAGATCTGAATAATACGGATAAAAATGACGAAATTGATCTGAGAGAGAGAGAGAGAGAGAGAGTGGTTGAGTGATAGGAAGGGACAGGAGGTGAACAGAGAGATCTGTATAGTAAAGATCTAGTAAATTCTTGGGCATCATTCTAGTTGCTGTTCTTATTGTTATTAAATTCCCGACTCTTCCTAAACATACAGTGCTTTACATGCGTCTTCCAGTAGTCTCCCACTGATCACATCCTTAGCTCTACAAGTGCTATAGGATTACATTTCACAGAGCATTCAGTGGGCCACTGGGATGTATGCATGTTAATAATGTTTGGAGATTTGAGCACTTGGGAAAAGTGCTATAGACGTACTATTGTATCACCTACAAGTGAGTATGCAGTGTAGCAGCTCTATAGGTGTGCTCCCAGATGAAGCTTTTACTGTGCCATTGTCCTGCCTCATTCACGGAATTTTACTGGGGGGCTGGACTATGTTGTCTTCCTCTTGTAGCCCTTCTGTGTTTTCCTACCATTTCTTCTGTCTTTTTCCTTAATGCAGAAAATCCATTAAGGAAAAAAAGACGGAATCCCTGCATAGTGTCTTTTGACTGGTAGCACTAGGAGCCCTCTGTCTGGAAGCCCTCCTGGACTTCGCATTAACTGGAGAGGAGGTTCAGGTGGCAGGAGTGCTTTTTATCAGCTTAGGGTGATACGCCAGCTGCAGCCCTATCTGGAGAGGACAGACCTTGCCTCAGTTATCTAGGCACTAGTGATGTCCAGGCTGGACTACTGTAATGCACTCTACATGGCATTGCCTTTAAAGACAGTTCAAAAATTCAGCTGGTACACAGTGCAGCCACTTGAATGCTGGTGGGAGCAATCAGACCTATTCTGCACTGGTTGCCAGGCCGTTTCCGAGTCGAATGGAAAGGGCTGATTTTCAGCTTTAAAGACTTAAATAGTTTAGGACCAAGTTATCTGAGGGATCGCCTTCACCCAAGTCAGCATGCCTGCACACTAAAGTTCCTTCAGAAGCCCTGCTCACATGCCTCTCCTTTAGAACACTGTCCCACAACCTCACGCCTGTCTCCACCAGTGATTTACTCTGAGCTGGCTGCGTGTGGAGGTCGTTAGGGATACATGATGCCATGACCATCCAGCAGCCACCCTGGAGCTTGTCGTGGAAAAAACGGATTTTCTGAGACTGCTTAAAGTCCAATTCTTCTCCTTAAGTTGGGTTCTCCATGGTATAGTTGCTGTCTGCCCCAACCCCTGCGTTGACTTCGGGTATGCTAGCCCCGACCAGGGGTGTGCCTTTCACCATGACCCCAGTCTAGAGGTGTTTCCTGTCCCTGCACAAACCCATTAGTGTCTCCTCAGAAGTAACTCCCATTGTGGTCAATGAGGGTTGCCCTCTGAATGCCCACAGAATTTACAGAGATCCCCCTCAATTGACATGGCACAGTTTAAAGCCCTAAGTGTGGTAAAGTGCAATCTCGAGGCTCTGATTCTCCTTTGTTTGGTTTATTGCCTTAGGAAGAAACTACTTTGGCCCTTCCTTACAGAGATCCTGCAGGTTTAAAATGGGTGCTGGTTTCTGTCTTTGTGTTCTCCCCGCTCCCTTTCCCAGCACAAGCATATGTGTATCTACTCAGAAATAACTCCCATTGTCCCCAGGCTTGCTCCTGAAATGCAGGTGCATCTGGACTTTCAGGGGAAAGGAGAAACGGGGAGAGGGGGGGAAGCCTTTCTTACTGGCTGAGCAGCCCCTGCCAGTCAGATGATGTTCACTCCAGCCCCCAGCCCCACCAGGGAGTATGTTCTGTGACGCAATTTTTACTGGTCTGGAGCACTCCCTCATGGAGCCCTGCATGGACCAAATCGCAGCAGAGCTGTTTCCTTTTTTAAAATCCAGTGCTCCTCCATTAGCTTCTCCTTCCATTGTCATAGAAACACGGCCCTGGTGCCCTCCCATCAGCATAGCCAATGTTCAGGGATGATGAGAGTTGTTGCCCAAAACATCTGGAAGGCATCAGGTTGGGGAAGGCTGCCTTACAAAACTAGGTGGGTGGGCACAAGGGAGAGGGCTGTTTGAACAAAGGTCTCCTTCTGTGGAATATGCTACCGACTAGGGTGTGCCAAACCCCATCTTTTCAGGACTTTAGGAGAACCTTTAAAATTAATCTGTTTTCAACAACTTGCTCTTAAATTGTAGGCTTATCAGCCTGCTGAATGGAAATAATGCTAAATGTAACTGTTACTGGATTTTAATATTTGTACTGGGCTAGATATTTTCATTTTAGGCTGATGGTTCTTATCAGTGGGTTTTTGAAAGTCTATGCTTATGATGTTTTATAGATTACTGGAAGCCACTTTAAAAGCATTTTTTTTACCCTTAATGGTGGCTTATACATTTATAAAATAAAATAATAAGGTAAGATGAGTAGTCAGTGTGGGCCTTAGACCACGAGCGGGCAACGTATGGCCTTCCAGATGTTTTGGCCTACGACTCCCTGCATCCCTCAATATTGGCTATGCTGGCTAAGGCTGATGGGAGTTGTAGGCCAAAACATCAAAGGGGCCTTGGACACTTCCATGCTTAAAAGTTAAATGCCCCCTGCGCCCTGGTCATTTTAAGAACATACAGCAAGGATGGGGATCCCATGGCCCATGAGAACCTCTGCAGACCCCTCCCCAAGCCCCTGGAGGCTTGCTTACACAGAGGAACCCCCACTCATCATAGATAATGGGTTCCCCTTAGTTAACATGCCACTTGTCCTCCACAAGGGAGAAGATGCAGGGCAGGTGAAGCCACCTCGACTAAGGCGCAGGGTGGAGGAATGCTCCTCCACTTGGCGCCTCAGCCGGGGAGGTTTTGGTGCAAGTCAGCTTTCCCAAATGAGATCAGGGGCATGCCCCTGCCCCTGCCCCTGATATCATCCAGCCCACAGAGCGATGGGGGAGGAATCTGCCCCCTGACTCATCCGATGTTCTCCATCCCTGACATTCAGGGCTCCATCACACAGGCAGAGAATCCCACATCAATGCCGGTCTTTCCCCATCCAGTATCACTGCAAGACTGGGTCGTTCTCTTTAGATGGCTGTCCCCGTCATGTCATTTTTCGTTTCTTTCCTTCTCACGGGGGTGGTGATGTCGCTCAGAGGCATCGCCACCTCTGCACAAGAAAAGAATTACACGTGCTTGGGGCGTAGCGACAGCTCCTCCCTGGCTCCTGCCCCTTTCCCTCCCCTTGAATGTTACTGGTGGATGGGGACTGACATGCAGGCAGTCCCCCCACTGATCTCCCCGCCCCCCTGCCTCCCCATTCAGTGCTTTTGACAATCTCTGCCGTTTCCTCAGCCGTTTCCTCGCTGGGAATGCACAGCAGGGGGGCGTCCCAGCAGGTTGGAAGGCCGGCACGTGGTTCTGCTGACCTGCTGCTCTGCTGCCTTGCTGCTCTGCCATTCTCCTGACCTGCTGCCTTGTTCAGAAAACTGCAGGCCAGAAATGGCAAGGATCCAAAGAGATGCAGGCTCGGGAAGGCGACACGCCCCACTGTCTGTCCTCACTGCCTTCGCCATCATGACCACACCCCCAACAAACCAAACAAGCACCCACAGCCGCCGTCACACAGCAGTTCATTCGCACTAGGGAGAAATACACGGGGTGGTCATAGCACTCCATTTGTGCATATTTGGAAAAAAACCACATTTTTTCGTTTCAGGGAAACACAGGATAGGTGGGTGGGATAATGATTATGGTGAGATGATGACTGGACGATGACGATGTCATGAAATGGACCCGCACAATTCAGTGAGTGGCCAATCATGAATGTGCAATAAACTGGAGGTGTAGAGATGCCCACAGAGAAGGAGATTGGAGGCAAGAAATGGTGCCCCCTCTGGAATCTGTTGAACAAAGTAGCCATTTTGGGCAGTGCAGTTAGGATCTGAGACAGAGGGAAAAGGCAGAACTCACCAAGATGGCCAGGAACACAGGGAAACGCAGGATCCACCAGAAACCCATATTATTGTTGGTACTCCAGCATCTTATGAAAGAAAAGAAAGGAAGAAACAAAGGAGTGTGTAAGACAGGTCTTGCCAAGCATATATGTTCCCACTGTCTTGCTTGACCAGCCCATGCTCACGTATGGCACAATGTGCTCTTCTCAAACCCCCAGACCTCACGTGAGCGTCACCTGCTAAACTGCCCGCTGGTGACAGAGGGACTACAAAAAACGCACAATCAGTTTGCACACCAATCACATACATTGTCCTGGTACCTTGCTCATTCAAACTTACTGAACATTTTCATAAAGAAATTTCACCGTCACCCATGGCACAATGAAGAGAATCGGGGCCCCTGAAAAAAGTAGAGACTGAATTAGACAAGGTAAAATTGCCTCTTTCTTTCAAGGGAGAAATTTAATCTGAGAGGAATTTCTACTATAGATGTCTCTCAACTCACAGAGTGTAACAGGGACGGAGTCAAGGGGTCCTTAAACCTGTCTGCAGTCAGTGTGTGTGTTTGTGTGTGTGCGTGTGTGGAGAGGTATTATGCAGTTTCTAGGTCAGTCTTCCCCAACCTGGTGGCCTCTGGATGTGCCAGAGTATATAGGTTGGAGAAGGCTGCTCTTGATGAACAGGACAATCTGAAGCATCCGAAGACATGCACTCGAAGCTGACAAGTCTGTGGGCCAAAGTATGAAAGATGCCAAACCTGAAATTGGTAATTGCATCGTTAGCATTTCAAAAGTAAATTGCAGGTGTAGGATCCCTGGATTAGCCTTTTGCCCCTCACTGTGATCTTGATCCAGATTGTTCCCCGCCTCCTGCCTGATATTTGCACTGAAATAAAAGCTCCCATTTGCTCCATTGGAAGCTCTGTTCCGCAATGCGAATAGCAGACATGCCCCTGCTCCACCATCCAGATCAGGACCTCAGTGGATAGCAAAGAGTTAAAGCCCCCTTTACTCCCATGCCAGGGTCCCAATCTGGCCCCCTCTCCTAGGCTCTGTGAACAATGAGACCTTCCAATGCCCCCTGCTCTGCCCATCACATGCGCCTCAGTTGAATTCCCAGGCAAGACTTGGATGATTCAATGTATAATTATTTATTAGGAAACATTTGAAATAAAACTAGAAAAAATCATGTTGTGTTGTGAAAACCATCCAGAGAGCTTTGGCTATTGGGCAGTATAGAAATGCAATTAATTAATTAATTAATTAATTACTGACTAAACATGCTTTAAGATAGATAAGAAGGGAGAGCAGGCATCACAGTGCTAAGGCTGTGTGCAGACTAGCTTTTCATAGGTTAGAAGGTGGTATGTGAGAGCCATCGCCAGTCACAGCACAGGCATTATTGTCTCCTGTTCCACTGTTCTCTGCTCCAAATATATTGCAGCTTGTTTTTGTAGCGCTTCAAAAATCTGACCTGAGTCCACAGGGGAAAAAATGAAGATTGCAGGCTACAAATGACTCCAACTCTCTCAAAAACCATGATCTGCACATGGCCTTAGCTACAATACAATGCACCGGCCCACGTGGAGTTGCTTGCCCTTAGGGCCAAACTTTACTAGGCATGAGGGATGTGTGGCAGTGGCTGCTGCCAAGTACAGCAGTATCTCCTTCCCTTGTCTCCCCAGTAACGTTTAGTAAAAGAAGATCCATGGGATGGTGTCGTTGCACTCAAAATGTCTCTAGCCCTGCTGCAAGTAGAAACTAGTTCAGTAGAAGGATTGGGCTAGGGATGCGTGAGAAAGAATTTAGGAATTCCAATAGGAACTGATCTGATCCACTCTTCTGCATTAATATGTGGATTGGAACTTAATTATCCACTGGCTTTTGCACTTCCTGAATATTCTCATGTGGTTCTTGGCTCAAACAAATGTCTCAGAATACATTTAAAAATACATATTTTGAGAGAAATTGGTACATTTAGACTGCAGTTATATACTTACCTGACAGTAAGTCTTACTGAACTCAGTGGGGCTTACCTATGAGTAGACATGCATAGGATTGTTGCACAGACATGCACTGTTCGAATTGTGTATTTTGAGACAAGTTACATTTAGAAATCATACTTTGATAGAAACTATGTTTAGAAATAGGTATTGAAATATGTATTTAAATGTGATTTTTTAAAACAATGTGGATTCCCTACCCCATCACAGATTAATGAGGAAACAGGATGGAATGTGTGTTCTGTGGGTGAATGCATGCGAAAGTGGCACAGAAGGCTGGTTCACCCATCCCTAGGGTGGGCAAACCCTGAGCAGAATGACATCATATCATGCATCTTCCTTTATTTCCTTTGTTTCCAGGAAGACATGAAGAGAACATGCTGTGTTGCTGCTGCTCTTGGTGACAGCCATGCATCATCCCTCATAATGATCTGGTTCACACGATCACCACAGCCCACTGTGGCGCCAGGTTGCCTGTTCAAGCCTCCACTGCGGCTTCTCGTGTCATCCGAACCAGGCAAGGGTGGCCTGTTGGAGTGGTTAACAAACCACCCCACAACCCTACAACAGGCTGTAGGTTCTGGATGTTTTGTTAACCACCCCAACAAGCCACCCTCACTGGGTTCAGACGACACAAGAAGCTGCACTCAGTGAGGGTAATTATGCAAATCAGGCTGGCACACATAGGATGGTTAACAAACCACCATGGCTTATTAACCACCGGTGTGTCATGCAAACAGTAGCTTGGCCCTTCGCCACTCACTGTCAGAAAGCACGGAGGCAGCTCTTTAGCATGTTGCTGGGGTGTTCACAAAGGCTGGAACAAATTTAATGTTCAACCCCAAGGACGAAGGGCATCTCTTGGATTTCTCTTTTTGGAGGAAAGAAACAGGAAGGTGGGGAGCCTGGACTCTGACCTCACCAAATCCCAGTCATTCCTGGCCCATTTCTCATGCCTGGCCCCTCCTCTGTGGTACTGCTCCACAACACCCCCTCCCCTCACCCAGCCCAAGACACACACCCTCCTCCTCGTCCTCACCTACTGCCCTTCTGTAGCCTCCCCACTCCTCTCTCACAACATACTTTTTAAAAAAAAATCCTGGCCAATCTGGAATCATTGCAAAATTTGACCGGACAAGATTCCAGTGAAACCATACACCAAAGTGACTCAGAAAGACACCAGATAACGGAGCACTTAGGCAACATTCCCCAAGCAGGCACCTTCCAGATGTGTTGGACTATACCCCCCATCATCCTCAGCCAGCATCTCCAATGACCATGCTGTCTGGGGAATTATGGGGGGTTGTAGCCCAACACATCTGGAGGATGCCAGGTTGGGGAAGGCTGACGAGTCTGGAAGAACTTGGGGCAGAAAACCATTGATCAAGGGACATGCCCATTCATTTGGAACACTTGTGGAGGCTTCCAGTCTTCCCTAAATGGAGCAGGGAAGTGTCAGCACCTTTGTTACCTGGAGGAGTGAGCTACAGATAAAATGGGACAGTGTTGAATGATCATATATAGATATATATTCAGACTTGGGCCCAGGGTTCCTGTGAGCGGAACTCCACTTACGGAATGCTCCTGTCCAGGGGTGGCGTTAAATATTCAGCAGTTCCTCCTTTTTCCTGCTGCTCCCCCCATTTCCCCTGAAAAATTTCTCCGGTGGGTTGAGGGACCCTCCTGAACAATGTGGGAGGTGGTGTGGAGGGCTACAAGGGGAAGGGGGATTTGGCAAAAAATTGCTCCAGCGGGAACCTCCGCTAGCTCACAGTCCCTTCTGTGAGCAGGAGCAACCCTCCGAATGTTATCCTCCTCCTAACCCCGCATGTAACACTCTCCCCATCCCATGGTTCAGAGACAAAGTCATATCCTCTATCCCCACAACAGGTGGTGGCACATCTGCACTATTCCCTGCCCTGCTAGCACTGTGCCCTTCCTTCTGTTTCCTCCCCGTCTGTGTCAGCCTTGCTGAAGCTCTCTCCCTGCTTCTGCTCCAGTGAAAAGGACCGCCGACGCTCCATCGCTCACCCTATTCATCCTATATGCCCCGGCAGTCATATACTCACCCCAGCCAATACAGAGGTAGAGGGTGAAGTAGCTACGTTCAGAGAAGACAGCCAACACAAGCAAGTTGTGCAGATAGATCCCTTCCACCAGCAGCCAGCAGTAGTTGGCCACAATGCTGTACTGCATGAAGATGCTGGCTGCCCGGCACCCTGCCGCCGCCTGGGGGAATGAAGAGAAGTCATTGGGAAGGACAATGAAGCCTGGGAGCTTTCAGCAAGAAGCCCCCAATATGTCGGCCAGCATTTAACATGAAAGGCTGTGAACCTGTTGCTATGGGTAGCAGGTTCCTGGGGGCAGCCCCTTGCCACCCCCATTGCTTTGTGGCTCGTGCTTTCTAAATTAAAGCTCCTGGTGTAGGAGCTTCAGGCCTAAGCAGCAGTGCAGCATCGGTGGGGGGGGGGAGGGTAGAAAACATCTTTTGCGACTTTCAGTGGTCTCAGTCTGCTATTGACAGTGCCCCAATGGCTTTGATCATGTTTTGAATCACAGCTGATTCAAAAGGTTTGATGGGAGCAGACACTACACTGCTGGACCCATGCGCATTAGTGAATGTGAGTACGGAACCATTGGAGGTTTGCAGAAGGTGCTTTTGTGGAACGATGGTGGCATGGCTTAATTTGAACCAGTGCATAGTCCCTAAATCAACTACGGGGACCAGCCTCAGAGCAGTTTCATACACGAAATGCTGCCAGCCTGTCTTGTGCTCTTTGTGTGCGTGAATGTTATTAACTCAGGATAGGATGCAGCAGAGTAACTGCACGAATGTTGTCAGCAGTGTAGATCAGCCTCCCCCAAACTGGTGCTCTCCAGATGTGTTGAACAGCAACGCCCATCATTCCCAGCTGGCATGGCCAATGGAGGGATGTTGATGTAGGTTTTACATTTACATTATGGATTGGTTTAACCAAAAGCTGACTTAAGCCTTACGAAAGCTCTGCAACAACATCCTAAGCATTTTTGCTGGCTCCTGTGACAACAGCTAAGGTTGGCCCGGTGTATAACTGCAGAGTAGTGTGGCCAAGGATCAATGGGTTACCATATGTATTTGCATATAAGTGGGGAGGCAGGGAAGTCAATTGAAGTGCCCTGCCTTATGATATGGAGGGGGAAAGGGACCAAAGGAAATTAGAATAAACCAAGTGTAAAAGGGAGAGCTGGGAGTGGTTGTGTCACCTCGTCTGTCAGCCAGAGACCCATATGGTAGTCGTCAATCTTTTCACTGAAGCGGGTCTTGAGCAGTAAGTCGATGACAAGCACTGAGATGCACCTCAGGATGAAGGAGGCGAAGAGGTTCATGTGGATGTAGTTGCGCATACAGTGCAGCTTGCTGGAGAGTAGGGAGCTTGTCAACAAGGCCTGTCCTGCACGGTGGCACCATCTTGTAGTGCCCCCTTCCCAAGACCCTCCTCCCAATCCTTGCACCCTGATCCCAGGCTTCACTCCACTGCACCAACCCATTCCAGCCCCCAGCTCACTCCTCCCTGCCCCCGTGTTCCCCACTGTGCTCCTTACACTCACATGCATCATGCTTTCTTCTCCCCATAAGTCCTCAATGTGATTTGAAGCACCTGTGGGCTCAAAGCTGGTCATGAGGGCCCCTCATTAATGGACCTATCTTCACTTCCTTCCACTAACTACTTGTGCACCCATCAAGACACATGTTCTCAGCACAGACACACAATTACACACGGTTGTATTTTATGTTCGTCCTGCTTGGAGTAGACCCACTGAAACCAATGGGACTTAAGACACTGGATACAACCCATACTTCCCACTTCTTAGTGGCATTCTGACATGGCTGTTTTTTCTACCATGGGGATAACTTTTATCAGTCGTCTCATGGCAGAGATCCATGACATTCCTGATCTTACACTTTTTTAAGATAGCTAAATTAATTTATACCCATGATCGTGATGTGTACCCCTGCTGAACCTGTCATATGATTTGGGGTCCACATGGATCTCCCCCATAGACCAACTACAAAATAAAATCATCATCTTGTGGTAAAAAATAGTAATGATTCAGTTGAATAAATTCACCTCATGTCTGTCCAAAAAAGCTGACAAAAAAACAAACCAAAAAAACAACTACAGTGCAGATAGTTTATCCCTCTCACTGTCTCCAGTGTGGAAGGTAAGTGCTCTTGCATCTCTCCCCAACCAGTGCTCAAAGTGGGATGTGATAGGGAGCTTTTCTTACATGAGGTATTTATTGTGCACTTGTCATTCCCTACTCCTGGTTGTTTACAGGTTCTTTGGACAACATTGTGACCATCCAGTTTCACTTCTGTTTGTAAACTGCACTTTCTGTGAGTTTTTTTTAGAGCAGGGGAAACGGTATTATTTCTGATAGCGGAAAGAAAACCCTGTTTCTACTTGTGTATTTGCGCTATTCCGCTGTACCACAGAGCCAGCTAGAGGTTATGTAGCAGAAAAGGAAATGTTCCGCATGTAGTGCTCAGATTTCAATTCTGCAATGAAACTGAAAGTAGATGCCACAGATTAACAGCCTCATGTAGAAAAGACAAGGGTAGGATGCCATCCCACATCTTTTCAGGTGGACCTATAACTATCCCACTTCTTTTTAGGTGGACATCTCTGAATCTGGCCTAACCATGCCACTACCTTTTTTCTCACTTTGAAATCATCCCACTTCCTTCAAAATCATCCCATTTCCCGCTTCATGCACCACCCCCAACAACAATCATACCCCACCACTGCTCCCAGTCCAATCCCCAAGGCACCTGAAGCCTAGCAGTATGGACAAGGCAAGGAGCAGGGCGCAGAGGGACAATGAGTAGCCGACCGTGTACATCACCTTGAAGGTATCATAGATCCTAGCAAACTTCTCCTGGAAAGAGAAAGAGGAAAAGTGGGAATTTGAGACCTAAGAGGGACTGGGCTAATCCTGGTCATGTCTGCTGTCAGGGGTCCCTTTGCATATATAAATAGAGGCAGGGTGGGCCCCCCAGAACTCATTTAGACCTTTGTGCTCACCTGCTCTAAGATGGTATTATTGTCCATCACACATTGACTGGAATCACGTGTCATTCCTTCAGGAGTGGTTATCCACTGCCCATCTGGGCTACAATTCCTGAATACATAGCCATTCTTCACTGCAGGCAGAAAAAGGATAATTAGGATAACTGTATCCTACTCCAGGGGTGGGCAGAAGGTAGATCTCCAGATGATTTGGACTTCAACTCCAAGAAGCTCCTTCCAACATGCCCAGTAGAGATCCTGGGAGTTGAAGTCCAAAACATCTGATTATCTACTTTCTGCCCACCCCTGCCCTACTCCATGTAGTAGCCATGCTTGCTCTGACCCTTGACCATTTGTTGTTGCATCTCTGTGCCTACCCCACATCCCAGCTCTCTGGACTCCTGAGCTCCCCTCCCCATCCCTCTCCAGCATATCAGCCTGAGCCTCCTTTATCCCTCTCTTTCACTATTTCCCCTTGTACTGCTAGAACCTTATCTGGACACTTTCTTCCTATTCCCCCTGCTAAGGGCATGATCCCACTCCAGTCTTCTTCTCCCTTCAGTGCACATACCTTGGTCATACCAGGGCAGGAACCAGGGGCAGGACACATTGACAGTGCTGTTGGGTTGTGCATCAGGCCAGCATGAAAACCTGTCAAAGGTTCGGTTGCAGACTAGCTCTGTGGAAGAGAAGATATGCATATGTGATGGTGGTGGGAACACCAGGTTGCATCTATGTGTGAGAGAGGGGGGGAGGGATTGTACTGCCTTATTCCCTACAATTTTCACTCTTTCCATAACTGGGACACTTGCCCCGAGTTAGTGGCCCTCAAATGTTTTATCAAGGGACCAGCCAGCAGAATTTGTTCGTGGAACACATTTGTAGATCCTGCCCTGTTCCACATACATGCACATACAACTGCCTAGTAATCAGTGGTACTGTGGAAAATTTTGAATCATGTCAGTCCCCATAGCCGTGCCCTCAAGGAGAGTCCAAAAATGCAGGCAGCTGTATTGGTCTGTGCATGTGTGTATTATATATGCCTTCTGTGAAGCTAATGGGTCTTAAGTGCCCATTCAAGACCAAGCCACCCCAAAATGTGTTGCATTACAACAGGAATAGCTCACAACAATATATTGCTGCTTGGGACATCCATTTCCCCACAGCTACTGTCAGGACTGCACATGCTCAGAAGGAATAGGGAAGCCCGAGGGGAATGGGAGATGACCTCATTGTCCCTGCTAATCAAACTGTCCCGGTACTTCAGCCCTGTGAGCCCTAGTTCCACTACATCACCAGTAGCGATCCAACCTCTCCCCTGCATCCTGCCTCAATCCATCCTTTGGGATCCACTGCCCTGAAATGATTTTTTAGTATCACTTCTCAAGGAAAAGAAAATGGCCACTGCTCATCTGCATATGCTGATTTATGCCACATCCTTAACCAAGGCAGCCAGTGCTGCAGGTAGCTCCTTTACTCCTTCAAGCTCCCCAAATTCTTGTCCCGTTGCCACAGCCATTGGCATGCACAAATGCATTATGGTCCCAGTATAAGCTTCCCATTGCCTAGGAAGGAGATTGAGCTTAAACAAACAAATGGGCAAGAAAAACAACATGGTGGAAAAACTGACTAGGCTGCACTTTTAAATGTCTTGGCTGGCCCAATAAATTTTGCTGCCTGAGGTGGAGGCTGGAGCAGCAAATGGTGCCCTCCCTGCCCCCCCCCCATCAAGGTGCCTGAAGCAAAAATCCCACAAGAGCCTCTTCCCCTCTCTGACAGTAAAAAAATACAATAATAATACATTAAATAATGAACAGTTTGCCACCCTTTTATGACACCTCCAAATCATCTGTCTGAGGGGACCACCTCAATCTACTTAACGGTAGGGCCAACCCTGCCATCCCTCTTCAAAGCTGCAAATACCCCTCCCTTATCCAACGTGCTACAGCCAATACCCCACCTCCAGGGGGTGCTGCCTCACCAGTAGGGGGTGGCAAGAGGCTCATGTTGTGGTGGCACTCTTCGCTATAGGCCTTCCAGCTCTCAAAGACATTGTCCGTGTTCTGGGCTGAGGGTCCCTGAGGAAAAAGGCAGCAGAGGAGAGGACTGGTCTGATATATGTGTGTGTATCAGACCAGGGCTGGAGGGGTGGGAACGGAGCAGGGGAACAAGGCCCTTACCTGGAGGCACAGTACCAACGCCAGCAGGATACTGAGAAGGCGTGACTGGGACATCCCTCTGAAGGGCTGTGAAACCACATTGGGATGCTCCCAGAGCTGCTGGCTTCCTATAGAATGTCCTGGTTGAGCAGGAATGCTGCAAGGAATAAGAGGAGGGGGGAGAGATTGGGGCCACTTGTGCTTGCAAGCCCCTCGCTGCTGTTCTGCAAACTCTAAGCTACTGCACCCTCCCATCTCCAGGGTTGATGACGCAGGCTGAGATAGGGTTTGCTGGGCTACATCCAGACAGGCTGTTTGGTGCCAGCAGATGATGGACTGACAGGGACCAATGAGAAGTTAATATGGCCGCTGCACCCTTCACCCAGATCAGGTGCTTGGTGTCTGTTGGTGCTTTGACCCTGTCTCTGGTTGGTGCTGGAGTCTCTCGGACCCTTGCTGGAGCCGAGGAAGTCGATGACGCCCAATCTAGGGGGCTGTTTCAGATGCCAGACACTGTAACCAGAGCCTGTTTTGGGGGCAGCTATTTCAGGGCTGGATTTGGCTCCCTGCCAAGTGCCCAGTGAGACATGATCCACTATGAGGCAGCACAGGGCCTCTTCTTTTCTTGCTCATCTCCTCCGAACACCAGGACAGTCTGAGACTTCCACACCCCTGCTGGTTTGCTAGCCTACGTTTGCCGCAGGTGCTGGTGAGCAGCGTGTGAGACCAAATGCAACAGTACACAGGAAAAGAGAGAAATGCGTTCTTTGCTACGCTGGGCTAAACAGCACATCCCCACAACTTGCCTGGTGAAACCTGGATGCCTTTGGGGCTAGCTTGGGTCCTCTGATTCCCCTGGGACACCTCTTGCCGGTGATATCAATGGGCAGACTAGCCGTGCCGGGCAGCTTGAAGAACATGCCATACTCTGGATGGGGAGGCAGCTGGGTACTGTGTGTGTGTGTGCATGGAGGGTGTAGGAAGCAAAGAACATTGGGAATAAGCCAGAAGAACGATGGCATTGGGCCAGGGGTGCGGAAGTAATGCCATTGGGGGAATCCAGCAGAGGGCAGCACAGTTGTGCAGTGTGCAGAATGCCATCAGGGGCCAAAAGACCTGCATGTGGCAATGACAGTAGCAGGCAGCAGTGTGTGAGGGAAGGAGGGGAAGGGTGCCTTCCTCGGAACATTAGTAAAGAGGGGCTGTGGAGGCAGGGCGTGCAGAGGACGCCTGCCCTGGTGCCTAGAGTCCTGCTCTGCATGTGGACGCTGGCTTGTACATTCCATCGCACTGACACAGCCTGTACTTGGTGCCATCAGGGACACTCCTTTCCTGATCCAGAGTCAGCTTCTGTTCTCCCTCCCCAGTCCCTGCCTAGGAAAACATTTCAAAGGGGGAGGGACATGTGAGAATGCACCAGGGCTGCCTCTGGCCTGTTCACAGCTCCCGGGGGCAGTGCCCAGCTAAGGCCAGCCAGGCTGTTAATCGTTAACGCCCTCCAGGGATCTCCTGGCTTTGGATGAGCCCAGGGATGGTGTTGTCTCCTAAGCCCACAACCCCCACCCCATCCTCTTGCCGACAAAGGGCCCCATGTGTCCAGATGTTGACTCCTTGGCCCAAAAGGGAGGCTGTGTTCCCGTGGGCAGTTGGGCAATGCCCCTGTGTTTGCAACCTGTCCAGGGTACACTCCGATGCACACCAGAGCTAATTCCTTCAATCCCCCTCTAATCTGGTTAAAGGGCTCCTGAATGGGAGCGCAGTACTCCTGACAATCAAGCTATTCTTGCTGCGTGCCTTGGAACAATGGGCCAAGCCTTTGGCATCAGATATTGCCAGAATTCTGCTGAGATTAGGAGAGTGCTCTTCCAGCACCCCGTGAAAAAAATCCACTTGGCCTGGAATGCCAGCATTTATGTGTTGTGCCCTAGAGCAGGTTTGGGCAGCAGGTAGCATGGGATCTACCAGTAGATCTCTCTGTGATTTGCCATTAAGCTGCAAAGGTGGGTTTCTCATCCCCCTGCCCTGAAACCTCTCCCTAAATTAGGCTGCTAACATTTTAAAAGTTTGTTCGGGGGGGGGGGGGGGCGGGAGACCAGGAATGGATTTTTGTGTAAAAGGACTGAAAGCTCAGTTTTGAAAAATTGAAAACAAATTTTTGGTCTGAGCCATGTGCTCAGAAGTACCCTGTTCCTTAATTCTACTAGGTGTATGTCTGTCTCACTCCCGAGCCACTGTTTTGGTGGGCCGTGAGGTTCTAGTAAAAACAAATGAGGTAGAGCCCAGAAGCCTGAAGTCTGCCCACCACTGCCCTAAAGGGAACGACCCCTCATGATCCACTTGGCACATTCTGCAGTCTGTGGTGCAGCTAGGGCTTGACCTTGGGGCCAAAGTCCAGGGCCCCGCAGGCAAGGCCGCCCCCAAAATGACCACCTGGAGAGAGTGTCAAGTGATGAGGGTATCAGGGCAGCAGAAGCAGACTCCACTGAATCCCTGTAGTCATAATGGTGCTATATTTAAGGGGATCTAAAATGCACAGCTGAACATGCTCAAAGTATTTCTTTTCTTTTAAATCAGGGCTGGCAAATTTTTCTCTCTAACATATCAGGAAAGTAGAAGCCATTGTAAGGCATGGAAAAGTGGAGGGGGAGGAGAGAAGAGAAGAGGAATATTTTGTTGTGTGCTTCACAACTGAAGTAATGTACATGGCCACCTAAAGAGGGGGCGGGGGAAGAATAAGACCATTACATCTAGGGTCTAAAATTACCCAGCTGCACCATTGTCTGTAGTACTCACTGGAGAACAGCAAAAGGTTCTCTCCTAGACGACGAAAAAAGTTATCTCACGGACACAGCGTTAGAAGCCATGTTTTCCCAGGTCACAGTGGGCTGACAGGGGACCCTCTTTAGACAGGAGGCAACTTCAGCCTTTCCAGACCATTGAGCAGTAAGGATAGAGCATGTGCTAGATCAGTGCCTGGCTGCGACAATGGACTGGATGAAGGCTAATAAACTGAAGCTCAATCCAGGTGTTGTTAGTGGGTAGTTCTCCTGACCAGATGGAGGGTGCTCAACCTGTTCTGGATGGGGTGGCACTCCCCCTGAAGGAGCAGGTCCATAGCTTGTGGGTCCTCCTGGAACCATCTTTGTCACTTGAGGCTCAGGTTGCCTCAGTGGCATGGAGGACCTTGTACCAACTTTGGTTGGTGGCCCAGCCACACCCCTATCTGAATAGGGATAACCTAGCTTCAGTCGTCTATGTTCTGGTAACCTCCAAGTTAGATTACTGCAATGCACTCTATGAAGATGGTTCAGAAGCTGCAGCTTGTGTAAAATGCGGCAGCCAGATTGATAACTGGAACAAGAAGGTCCAAATATTACACTGATTCTGGCTCGCTTGCACTGGCTGCTTGTATGTTTCTAATTCAAGGTATTGCATCTATAAAGCTTAGGACCACAATACCTGATGGAGTGCCTATCCCAGCATGAACCTACCCATTTACTATGCTCATTATCTAAGGCCCTGCTCCAGATATCCCCTCTGAGGGAAGCTCAGAAGGTGGCAACAATGGAGAGGGCCTTCTTGGTGGTGCCCCCCCCCATTATGGAACAATCTCCCCAGTGAGGCTTGCCTGGTGCCAATATTATTATCTTAGAATCATACAATCATAGAATAGTAGGGTTGGAAGGGGCCTACAAGGCCATCGAGTCCAACCCCCTGCTCAATGCAGGAATCCAAGTCAGAGCATCCCTGACAGATGGCTGTCCAGCCTTGTCTTGAATGCCTCCAGTGTGGGAGAGCCCACCACCTCCCTAGGTAATTGGTTCCATTGTCGTATTGCTCTAACAGTCAGGAAGTTTTTCCTGATGTTCGGCCGGAATCTGGCTTCCTGTCACTTGAGCCCATTATTCCGTGTCCTGCACTCTGGGATAATTGAGAAGAGATCCTGGCCTTCCCCTCTTAGACAACCTTTCAAGTACTTGAAGAGCGCTATCATAAGTCCCCTCAGTCTTCTCTTCTCAAGGCTAAACATGCCCAGTTCTTTCAGTCTCTCTTCATAGGGCATTGTTTCCAGCCCCCTGATCATCTTTGTTGCTGTCCTCTGAACCCTCTCCAGTTTGTCTGCATCCTTCTTAAAGTGCAGTGCCCAGAACTGGACACAGTACTCCAGATGAGGCCTAATCAGTGCTGAGTAGAGGGGAACTAGTGCTTCCCGGGATTTGGAAGCTATGCTTCTATTAATGTAGCCCAAAACAGCATTTGCCTTTTTTGCAGCCACATCACCTTGTAGATCATTCAGCTTATGATCTACAACAATTCGAAGTTCCTTCTCGCTTGTCGTGTTGTTGAGCCACGTATCCCCCATCTTGTAACTGTGCATTTAGTTCCTTTTTCCTAGGTGCAGAACTTGGCATTTATCCCTATTAAATGTCATTATGTTGTTTTCTGCCCAGTGCTCCAGTCTATCCAGATCACTTTGAATTTTGTTTCTGTCTTCCAAAGTATTAGCTATCCCACCCAATTTTGTGTCATCTGCAAATTTTATCAGCATTCCCTGCACCTCTTCCTCCAAGTCATTAATACAAATGTTGAAGAGCACTGGGCCCACGACTGAGCCCTGCAGTACCCCACTGGTTACCTCTCCCCAATTTGAGAAGGTCCCATTGATAAGCACTCTGAGTCCGATTCTGTAGCCAACTGTGGATCCACTGGATCGTTGTTTCATCTAGCCCACTTTGAGCTAGTTTGCTCATCAGGACATCATGGGGCACTTTGTCGAAAGCTTTGCTGAAGTCGAGGTATATGATGTCTACAGCATTCCCACGGTCCACAAGGGAGGTGACTTGATGAAAAAATGAGATCAGATTCGTCTGGCAGGACTTGTTTTTGACAAATCCAATGTTGGCTTCGAGTAATCACTGCATTGTTTTCAAGGTGCTTCCAGATGGATTCCTTTATCATCTGCTTCAGAATTTTCCCAGGGATTGATGTCAGACTGACTGGTCTGTAGTTTCCAGGTTCCTCCTTTTTACCCTTTTTGAAGATAGGGACAACATTAGCCCTCCTCTAGTCATCTGGCACTTCCCCCATCCTCCATGATTTCTCAAAGAGAATAGACAGCGGTTCTGAGAGTTCTTCTGCCAGTTCCTTTATTACTCTGGGATGCAGTTCATCTGGCCCTGGAGATTTGAACTGATTCAAAGTAATTAGGTGTTCCTTGTCCATATGCCTATCAATCTCACACTGCAATCCTACCCCTTCAGCCTGTACTTTGCCTTTGCCAGGGGGGTCATAGACCCTCTTTTGGGAGAAGACTGAGCCAAAGTCGGAATTGAGCACCTCTGCCTATTCTTTGTCATCTGTTACCATTTTGCCATCCTTATTTAATAGCTGAACAACCATTTCTTTCCTCTGCCTTTTACTATGCATGTAGCTGAAGAAAGCCTTTTTGTTGTTTTTAGCATCCCTCGCTAACCTCAGCTCGTTCTCAGCTTTAGCCTTCCTGACCATCCCTGCAATTCTGTGCTACCTGCCTGTACTCTTCCTTTGTTACTTGGCCTTCTTTCCACTTCCTATATGTGTCCTTTTTTGTTTTCAGGTCATCCCTAAGCTTTTTGTGAAGCCACATTGGCTTCTTCTGTTGTCTTCCACCTTTTCTTCTTGTTGGAATTGTTTGTAATTGTGCCTTGAGAATTTCCTTTTTTAAAAGCTCCCACACATCTTGGATTCCTTTTCTCGTTAGCGTCGCTTGCCCTGGGACCTTACTGACCATTGTTCTGAGTTTATTAAAATCAGCTTTCCTAAAATCCAGGGTACGTGTTTGGCTACACTCAGCTTTTGCTTCTTGTAGAACCAAGAACTGAAGTACAACATGGTCACTTTCCCCCAGAGTTCCTGTAACTGCTACTTTATCCACTAAGTCATCTCTGTTGGTTAGGATCAAGTCAAGGATAGCCGATCCTCTAGTTCCTTCCTCCACTTTCTGTAGGAGGAAGTTATCCACCACACAAGTCAGAAATTTCCTGGAGGGGCCATGTTTTGCAGAGTTTGTCTCCCAACAAATATTGGAGAAATTGAAGTCCCCCATTACTACTACATCATGCTTCCTTAAAACATTGGCTATTTGCTTTTCAAAAGTTTCATCCTCGTCTTCTCCTTGGTTGGGTGGCCAGTAGTAGACTCCAACCACCAGGTTCCTTTTATTCTTTGCTCCATTTATTTTGATCCAGATGCTCTCGATGGGGCTACCAAGCTCATCCTCCTGTATTTCTGTGCAGAGATATGTATTTTTCACATACAGTGCAACCCCACCTCCCTTTCTGTTCCTCCTGTTCTTTTTGAACAAGTTATATCCTTCATTCGCTGTATTCCAGTCATGAGAGTCATCCCACCAAGTCTCAGTTATACCTATCAAGTCATAATTTCCCTCCTGTATAAAGAGTTCAAGTTCGTTCTGTTTGTTTCCCATACTCTGGGCATTAGTATACAGACATCGAAAACCATGTGCTTCATAGTCTGGCTTTCTTCCTACATGTGTCTGAAGACTATTATTGGGCGCTATCAGAGCTGTTCTCTCCATTGCAGTGCATGCGCCTACATCCATTGTTACCCCCAACATTACATCTCCCTTCCCCATAGGATTCAGTTTAAAGCCCTCCTGATGAAGTTCTTCATGCTGTGGCCAAACACATTCTTCCCATCCTTTGTGAGGTGCAACCCGTCCCTTGCCAACAGCCCATCTTCCAGGAAGTATAGGCCGTGGTCCCAGAATCCAAATCTCTCTCGTCGGCACCACCTTCGTAGCCAGTCATTCACCCAGAGTATTTTTCGTTCCCTTTCTATCCCTCTTCTAACTACTGGAAGGATGGATGAGAAAACAATCTGGGCCCCAAAGTTCTTGAGTTTCCTTCCCAAAGCTTCAAAGTCTGATGTGATTTCTTTGTAGCTCCGCTTGGCGATATCATTTGTTCCCACATGGATGAGAAGAAAGGGATTTATTTGGGCTTTATGTATGCAGGCAACCTTTCAGTCACGTCTCTAATCCGTCCTCCCGGGAGACAACATACCTGGCAAGTCCACGGGTCTTTGCGACATACTTGGGTCTCGATCCCATGCAGCAAGGAGTCTCCCACTACTACCACTCTTCTCTTCTTGTTGTTGTAGGCCTGGGTTTCATCGCTTCTGTTTGACTGACCTTCAGCCTCTTGCTCGCTCTCATGTAGGTTCCCCTGTGATTCTTCCTCTGCAGGCTGTCCTCCAGTCTCATCTGCAAGTACCTGGAATCAGTTCCACAGCTCCACTGCTTCCACTGGTGCAGAGTGGCATCTAGTTCTTCTTCTCCTAACTGTCACCCTTTTCCAAGGAGTATCCTCTACTCCATTTTTCTTCACCGCAGCATTTCCCACTGCCTCATCTTGCTGTTGCTCTTCAAGCTTCTGGTCTTCCCTTTGCTGCTGTAGTTCCCTCATTCTATCCAAGAACTCTTCGTGTTCTCTTATTCCCCGGAGGGTCAACAGTCACCGCTCCAATCCACTTACTTTTTCTTCCAGCAGCGTGATCAACTTGCACTTGTTGCAGGTGTAGGCCATGTTGTTCTCAGGCAAGAAAACAAACATTGCACACACCTTGCAGGTCACCACCACTGGAGAGTCTTGTCCTTCCATTGCTTCTTTTCCCTTTTTGTGTCTAGCTTTGTGATTGTTCTAGACTAGCCTGTGCCTGCTCCTCTACTCAGTAGAGGTTAAAAGCAGAGTCCCACTGGTGTGGAAGTGTGTGTTACAAGACAAATAAATAAAAAAAGGTAGTTAAAAAAAAAAATACATATATTTTTAAAAAAAATTTTAAAATGTTAGGAGCCTCCCCTTTGACCTCCCCTGCTGAACTCCCCTGTCCAACTCCTGTTTGCTCCACCTGTTTGCTCGCTCTGGTCGTTTGCTCTCTGGGAGCTTGCTTGCTTCTGTAGTCCCTGGACCAGCTGAACCAGCTTGCTCTGCTCTGCTCAGCTGGGAGGCGGGAAACATCTTTCCGGTGCCAACTTAAAATTATCCTCTACTCCCAGCAATTGGCCGCATATGATAAAGTTTCGATTGAGTCCTGGATTTTCTTATCGATTGTTTAAAATTGCTTGTCTGTGTGTGTGTGTTTGCTGTCTGTTTATATGATTGTATATCAACGGTTTTTATGCTATGTATAATTTTGTATTTTTGAGTTTTTGATCTTTGTAAACTGCCCAGAGAGCTTCAGCTATTGGGCAGTAGTGAAATGTAATAAATGAAATTAAATTGAGTAGTGAGTAGTGAGGATGTTTTTAAGAAGTTGAGCTTTTAAAAAGTAAGCCGTGGAAGAGTTTGCTTAAAACAGGAAAAAGTGCAGGCTAGCTTCAGGTTGGGCCCAGGTTGCGCTCAGGCTTTAGGCCTTAAAGAGCAGTTCCTTAAATAAAGCAAGTTTAAGAGTTCAGCATATCATTTAAGTTTTAAACAAACACACAGAAAAAGGATCCAGACCTTGCAAGCCACAGCCTTCCCAAATCACCTACCCTTTGTCTGCTGTCCCCTCCAAGGACCCATTGAACAGAGGATCTCCCCTCAATAGGTCTCCCATTCACTATGGTTAATAGTCCTCCTTCCTAAATAGAAATCACCATTTCCTGGGGGGCCAAATGACCTACACTGAAAGCCAGTGCTGATCAGGAGTTCACACACAGCCTCCCTTGCTTTTCAAATGAGGCCCTCCAATCAAATTCACTGCAGCAGCAGTTGGATCTATCTATATAAGGAGGCACACTTGCAAGGGAGCCAGCTCTCCAAGTGCAAGGAGCCCCAGTGACAAAGTGTCTCAGCCCCAGAGACAAAGCGTTAGCTGGTCAGAAGTCGTGGGTATGTGCTCAGTGTAATGAGCTCCTGGCACTCAGGGAACAGGTTCGTTCCCTTGAGGCCAAGGTTGCTGACCTGGAGAGGCAGAGAGGTTGGTGGATGAGACCTTCAGGGAGCTATTAGCTGTGTCCCACTCCCAGAGTGACAGCTGCTCTGCTGACATGGAGAATGTGGGTCTCGGGGAAGGAGGGCGTCATTCTGAGGAAGAGGGAAACGATCCCTTAGAAGGGACCCATTCCTCAGAAGATGAACAAATATCCTCTTGCACCAAGAATGTGCCTCCGGGGGGAGGGGGGCTTGTGGTAGTGGGAGATTCGATCCCATGGCGAATTGCCTGCCTGATGCAAAGCTTGTGGATATCACGCACCGTCTAGATAGCCTAGTAGATAGCGCTGGGGTGGAGTCAGGGGTCATGGTCCATGTTGATACCAATGATGTGGGAAAATGTAGTCATGAGGGCCTGGAATAGGGATGGCGGAGAATTCCGCCACGGACCCAAATGAGGCCAGATTCTTTGGAATCCAGCCTCCGGAATCCGCAGCGGAACGGCTCACTTACCTCCGCCTCCCGAGGATTTCCAGAAGAACGGCACGCCAGCTCCATATCGCTGGCGTTACGGTAATGGCGACTGCCATTACCGTATCACGGGAAAAAACACAGAAGCAAATGGCGTAGTGGGCTCCACTTGCGGCCGTAAAGCCCTCAGTTTAACCTAATTGCAGCCATTTATGGCTCCATTTAGGTAAAAACAGCGCTTTACGGCTGCAAGTGACGTCCACTAAGCCATTTGCGGCTGTATTCCTCCCAGCAATGCGGTAATGGCAGCTGCCATTACCATATTGCCAGCGATACGGAGCCGGTGTGCGGCTCCACAGAATCCTCCTGACGTGGAGCCGCTCTGGAGGATTCGGGGGGGGGGGGGAGGAACAGATCGCCTAAAAAAAAGATATTGCAGAGCTGGAAAAAGTGCAGAAAAGGGCAACTAAAATGATCAAGGGGCTGGAGCATCTCGCCTATGAGGGAAGGTTACAACAGCTGGGATTGTTTAGCTTGGAAAAAAGGAGGGTAAGAGGAGACATGATAGAGGTGTACAAAATTATGCATGGTGTGGAAAACGTGGATAGGGAGACATTTTTTTCCCTCTCTCAAAATATTAGAACTCAGGGTCATCCTATGAAGCTAATTGGTGGGAGATTCAGGACAGATAAACGGAAGTACTTTTTCACACAGTGCATAATCTATGGGATTCACTTCCACAAGATATGGTGATGGCAACCCATTTGGATGGTTTTAAAGGAGGGGGTTAGAGAAATTCCTGGAGCAAAAGGCTATCAAGGTCTACTAGTGCTGATGGCTATGTGCTACCTCCAGTAGCAGAGGCAGTGAGCCTACATACACCAGTTGCTGGGAACATGAGTGGGAGTGTGCTGTTGCGCTCATGTCCTGCATGTGGATTCCTGGTCGACAGCTGGTTGGCCACTGTGAACAGAATGCTGGACTCGATGGACCTTTGGTCTGATCCAGCATGGTTCTTATGACGTGTTTATTCCTAAGTAAATAGTTTGGGCTCAGTGACGATGTGAATTATATTTGCTAATTATCAGCTCCTACCATCATTGCAAAGATGGGCCAAGCACACCTCCACCAGGCCAAGACTAGTTTTACTTGTTTATTTAAAGCATTTATACCCCCAACTTTTAATCACAATGGATCTGCAAGGTGGCTTGCAATAATTTAAAACCACAGCAAAACCATCTTAAATGGATTAAAGCAAAAACAGAGTGCAAATCTGTGGCAGCTGACAATCAGCCAGCATAATCAGCATAGAACTCATTAGGCCCTCCTTGTAAGGATCAGGTGGTTTAAATTGTGGCAATACCCAAATTCAGAATTGTTCAGAATGTGGAATTTCTTTGGCAGGGGATAGTATGCCAATGAGGTATGGAATGAACAAGGCATTGGCGCAGACAGTATATTATATGTGAAGGGTTTGGCATAGATGGTGCGCTCAGTGTGAACTCCCTGGTCCCCTACCCCAGGAGGATGGCAGTGCTGAAATCAAACTCCTGAGGGACCCATTCTCGGTTTTGAGCCTTTAGCCAACACTGCCCACGGCTTGTCACATTTTCTCTCTCAAGCATGGAGGCTACCGACTTGCTCATTTTTACAAATGAGATCTGATCCTGGTATCCAAGGTATTGTAAGGGTTACCTTTGCCCATGTGAGCCTGCCCAAGCCGTATGACCAGCCATGGAGGGCCTGCTCTCTGGCCCATTTCTATATTTGATGGGCCAGCAACAGGGCCTTCTAAGTGGTTGTGCCACAGCTGCGGAATTCTCTTCCAGTGGCAAGCATTCTTCCTATTGTCAGACAGGTGTTGAAACCCTTTTTATTTCGGAAGGCATTCTATAGTCGGTTCTGTTTTATAGCGGCCTTAATTCTGCTGTGTCAATGTTTGATGTGTTATCATGTGTTTTATCGTCAGTACATTTTTTTATTCCTTGTAAGCTGTTTCAATAATTTTTATTAAACGCAGGATACAGATAATAAAATAAAAATATAAAAACATAAAGATATGTCTTCACAAGTGTTACTGTGTTACAACCTGGAGAACATGCATGTACTTCAGATTCCCTGATGCAGAGGGAGACAAATCAGCTGCAGCTTCTACCTGTTCTGCCCCCAGGGTTCTTGTCCACACACACACACACACACACACCTTCCCTGTCTGCTGTGCGGCCAACCTGGAGTCCCGTTGTTACAGCAGGTGGGGGTCATGGGCAGATGAGCGGGCTGAAGAAAAATGGGCAGAAGCCATGGCTGTTTCATCTCCCCCTGAATCAAGGAATGTAAAGGTACATGCATATTATCCAGGTTGAGACGTGGCAACCATAGTCCTCACATTTAAGTTAAAAGTGTTGTCATGCCACTATTTTTGTAATGGTGCCACTGCTGTGCTATGTTGTCTGTTAAGCAGTAAAGTGTGTATTGTTAAAACATATATCTTGCAACCCTCCATCTACATGCCTAGATTAAAATAGATCCAGGGGCTCATTCCTGATGCTATGAGGAAGTAGAGCAGCCTTCCCCAACCCAGTGCCCTCCAGATGTGTTGGATAACCACTCCCATCATCCCCATCCATAATAAAGGCAGTTGTAGTTTAACACACCTGGAGGGTACCAGGATGGGCAAGGCAGATATACAGTGTAGTACTTCCCTGCTGCTTGCAGTTATGAACTGATCAGAACCCTGCTTCTCAGAAATGCTAACTGTTTTAAACTACATACTTTACTTTCACCTTTTGAACTTCTCTGCTTTCATTTATTAATCAGATGCAATTTTGCCAAATCATAAAATGATCAGGAGTTATGGGAATGTGTGAACAACCTGCTATGCAAAACACACAAGACCACTTGCAGATCTCTACTGTCCTGAGAACTTAATTGGTACTTGTACTTCAGCTTGCCAAACAGTCTCTTTTTAAAAAATAGTAGTGGTGATTTCAAATGGCGCTTTAAGCAGCAATATGAGAGAGGAAGAGTGAGGGTAGACACTTAGTATAGGTAACTAAGAATAGTTCCAAAATCTGTATTAGTGTAATACTTTTATTAGGTTGACCAAAGATCACAAAAATTGTACAAGCTTTCGAGATCTCCACTTGCACAATTTTGGTGATATTTTGGTTGCCCTATAAAGTTATTACATTGCTATGGGATTTGAGGATTTTTCTTAAGTCAACACAGCTATGTTTGTTGTTATTTTTAAACAGTTGTTCCACTTAGCATTTATCTAGCACTTCTTTTCAAAGCACTCCATATACACCATTGCAATCATCATTGCAATGGCCTATACATTCGCTCAGTATTATCCCGAGGTGAGATTTAAACCAGAGACTTCCCAGTTCAAGGGCCTACTTTATATATTATATGCAAATATGTCAAACAAAAAACTTACTGATGCTTTTCCTTGGGACTATATAATGTGCAATTAAGGCTGCAACTAGCAGGGTGCTAGTACAGAGTTATACTGGAAGCATTTGAAGAAATGACTACTATAAACTATGCATTAAATCCAGAGGGGGTGTATGAATTGCAGGACTATAACAAGCTCTAACATTTAGATATGCCCATTATTGAGATTGCAAATGTGCAACCAGGTTCTGCTCGTGGCCCTCCAGGTGTTGTTGGGCTGTAACTCGGATTGACTATCCTGGTGAGGGCTGAGGGGGCTGCAGTCCAACAGCATCTGGAGGACCAGACATTCCCCACCACTGCTCTAGATGAATTCTGCACTACATGGTAAGGAAATGCAGGCTTTTGGCTCCCTGGTTTTGATACTCCAAGCATCAGAAGAGCATCTTGAAAGACAGAGGCAGCAAAGCCTTACTGGTTGGGACTAGGTGGCACTTGTCTAATTCCCCGACTTTATAAGATATATTTTAAAAGCCTTCTCTCCAATCATGGAGACGTGCAGGGCCACCCAAGACGGACAGGTCATGGTGGAGAGTTCTGACAAAATGTGGTCCACTGGAGAAGGAAATGGCAACCCACTCCAGTATTCTTGCCAAGAAAACCCCATTGAATGTATCACAAGGCTAGAAGATATGACGCCGGAAGATGAGCCCCTCAGGGCGGAAGGTGTCCAATATACTACTGGAGAAGAGCAGAGGGTACTTCCAAGTAGCACCAGAAAGAGAAGCGGCTGGGCCAAAGCCGAAAGGACACTCAGCTGTGGATGTGTCTGGTGGTGAAAAGAAAATCCAGTGCTGTAAAGAACAATATTGTTTAGGAACCTGGAATGTAAGATCAATGAATCAAGGTAAGCTGGAGGTGGTCAAACATGAGATGGCAAGATTGAACATCGACATCTTGGGAATCAGCGAACTAAAATGGACAGGCATGGGCGAATTTAATTCAGGTGACCATTATATCTACTACTGTGGGCAGGAATCCCTTAGAAGAAATGGAGTAGCACTCATAGTCAATAAAAGGGTGGGAAAAGCAGTACTGGGGTACAATCTCAAAAACGATAGAATGATCTCAGTACAAATCCAAGGCAAACCATTCAACATCACAGTAATTCCAGTCTATGCCCCAACCACTGAGGCCGAAGAAGCTGAGGTTGATCGGTTCTATGAAGACCTACAACACCTTCTAGAACTAACACCAAAAAAAGATGTCCTTTTCATCATAGGGGATTGGAATGCCAAAGTAGGAAGTCAAGACATAACTGGGATAACAGGCAAGCATGGCCTTGGTGTACAAAATGAAGCAGGACAAAGGCTAATAGAGTTTTGCCAAGAGAACACACTGATCATAGCAAACACTCTTTTCCAACAGCACAAGAGGTGACTCTACACATGGACATCACCAGATGGTCAGTATTGAAATCAGATTGATTATGTACTTTGCAGCCAAAGATGGAGAAGCTCTATACAGTCAGTAAAAACAAGACCTGGAGCTGACTGTGGCTCAGATCATGAGCTTCTTGTTACAAAATTTCGGCTGAAATTGAAGAACGTAGGGAAAACCACTAAACCATTCAGGTATGACCTCAATCATATCCCTTATGAATATACAGTGGAGGTGACGAAGAGATTTAAGGGATTAGACCTGATAGAGTGTCTGAGGAACTATGGCTGGAGGTCTGTAACATTGTTCAGGAGGCAGCAACTCAATCCATCCCAAAGAAAAAGAAATGCAAGAAAGCAAAGTGGCTGTCTGATGAGGCTTTACAAGTAGCTGAGGAAAGAAGGGAAGCGAAAAGCAAGGGAGAACGGGGAAGATATATCCAACTGAATGCAGAGTTCCAGAGAATAGCAAGGAGAGACAAGAAGGCCTTCTTAAATGAACAATGCAAAGAAATCGAGGAAAACAATAGATTGGGAAAGACTAGAGATCTTTTCAAGAAAATTGGAGATCTCAAGGGAACATTTTGTGCAAAGACGGGCATGATAAAGGACAAAGAAGGCAGGGACTTAACAGAAGCAGATGAGATTAAGAAGAGGTGGAAAGAATACACAGAAGAACTATACAGGAAAGATCTGAATGTCCCTGATAGCCATGATAGTGCGGTCACTGAACTTGAGCCGGACATCCTAGAGAGTGAAGTCAAGTGGGCCTTAGGAAGCATTACTAACAATAAAGCTAGCGGAGATGACAGTATTCCAGCTGAGCTATTTAAGATCCTAAAAGATGATGCTGTTAAAGTGCTGCATTCAATATGCCAACAAACTTGGAACACTCAACAGTGGCCTCAAGACTGGAAAGGTCCGTTTACATTCCAATTCCAAAGAAGGGCAATGCCAAAGAGTGTTCAAACTACCGTACAATTGCGCTCATTTCACATGCCAGCAAGGTGATGCTCAAAATCCTACAAGCTAGGCTTCAGCAGTATGTGAACCGAGAACTACCGGAAGTACAAGCTGGGATTCGAAGAGGCAGAGGAACTAGAGATCAAATCGCCAACATTCGCTGGATCATGGAGAAAGCAAGAGAATTCCAGAGAAACGTCTATTTCTGCTTCATTGACTATGCTAAAGCCTTTGATTATGTGGATCACAACGAACTGTGGCAAATTCTTAAAGTGATGGGAGTACCGGGCCACCTTACCTGTCTCCTGAGAAACCTGTACGAGGGTCAAGAAGCAACAATAAGAACCAGATATGGAACAACCGATTGGTTCAAAATTGGGAAAGGAGTACGACAAGGCTGCATATTGTCGCCCTGCTTATTTAACTTATTTGCAGAGTACATCATGCGAAACACTGGGTTGGATGAATCACAGCTCGGAATTAAGATTGCTGGGGGAATGATCAGCAACCTCAGATACGCAGACGATACCACCCTAATGGCAGAAAGCGAAGAGGATCTCAAGAGCCTCTTGTTGAGGGTGAAAGTGGAGAGTGCAAAAGCTGGTTTGAAACTCAACATTAACAAAACGAAGATCATGGCATCTGGCCCCATCACTTCCTGGCATATAGAAGGGGAAGAAATGGAAGCAGTGACAGATTTTACTTTCTTGGGCTCCAAGATCACCGCAGACGGTGACTGTAGCCATGAAATTAAAAGACGCTTGCTCCTTTGGAGGAAAGCTATGGCAAACCTAGACAGCATAGTAAGAAGCAGAGACATCACCTTGCCAACAAAGGTCCATCTAATCAAAGCTATGGTTTTCCCAGTAGTAATGTATGGCTATGAGAGCTGGAGTATAAGGAAGGCTGAGCGCCGAAGAATTGATGCTTTCGAACTGTGGTGCTGGAGAAGACTCTTACGAGTGCCCTGGACTGCAAGGAGGTCAAATCAGTCCATCCTAAAGGAAATCAACCCTGACTGCTCATTGGAAGGACAGATACTGAAGCTGAAGCTCAAATATTTGGGCCACCTAATGCAAAGAGAAAACTCCCAGGAAAAGACCCTGATGCTGGGAAAGATTGAAGGCAAAAGGAGAAGGGGACGGCAGAGGATAAGATGGCTAGATAGCATCACCGATGCAATGAATATGAACTTGAGCACGCTCCAGGAGAGAGTGGAGGACAGGAAGGCCTGGCGTGCTATGGTCCATGGGGTCACGAAGAGTCGGACACGACTTAACGACTGAACAACTCCGATCGACTAACCTGGTTAGGGCTGAGGGGGCTGTAGTCCAACAGCATCTAGAGGACCAGACATTCCCCACCACTGCTTTAGATGAATTCTGCACTGCATGGTAAGGAAATGTAGGCTTTTTGCTCCCTGGTTTTGATACTCCAAGCATCAGAAGAGCATCTTGTAAGACAGAGGCAGCAAAGCCTTACTGGTTGGGACTGGGTGGCACTTGTCTAATTCCCTGACTTTATAAGAGATATTTTAAAAGCCTTCTCTCCAATCATGGAGAGAGCAATCAGCCCCTGATCCTGAAGGTGGTTGCCTCCCCTCCCCTCTCCTCCTCTCCTGAAGCAGTTATTTTTAGTCCTGGGAAAATTGTGCTTCCTCTGAACAGCCCCTAATTGCTACTGCTGTTTGGAATCTGGGAAGCTCATTAATCAGGGGTGGGAAGAAGCTAGCAGCACCAGAAGCAGCACTCACTGCTGGGCTGAGCTTTCTGCCTATTTGGATAGAATGGACAGTCTGCCTGTCAAGATGAACCTCACCCTGGCAGCAGCAGTGCCCAGAGGCTTTTGGGGGACCTCTGGCAATCCCAGGTCACATTGGCCCAGGTCCCTTGCCTGGTGATCCCCACTGGCAACCTTCCCTGCCTGGAGATCCCTCCTAATCTTGCAGCCCTGTGAAGCCAGAATGATATGAGGGTGGGAGGGAGAGCGGGGCGCGGGGTGAGAGTGCAACAGTTTTGTTGGGCCATCTCTTTCCCCACTACTGGAATCGGTCTCTTTTCAGACTCTTTCAGACTGTGCCCAAGCTGGTGGCCTCAAAGCTGGCAGGAAGTGAATCTGGCAACTGCTGGCTTTTGTTCCACACCTCCATGTCCCAGAATGCTCAAGACCCACTATGGAACTGGAGTTCATTTGAGGGAAGTGGGACCAGCCCTACTTCTCACCAGCTACCCATCTCCCCACTGTTGAACGAGACTTCCCCCCAGAGAAAGCCTCCCTGAAGGAAGCAGATTGCCTGGTTCAATTGCAACCACTGCCATGGGAGCTGTGTATTCTGCCAGTAGACCGAGTGAAGAAAAGCCTCTGCCCTAAATCACTCCTTCCGCCAAACAGCTACAGCCTGTCCTGATGTCTCCTTCCTGGCATCCCTTAGCCCAGCTGGACAGATTACCCTTCTGGCTCAGGCCCTGCTCAAGAGGCACCTCTTCCTGCCTCAACCCAGCTCTGCTGGATAGGGGTTTTCTGATCTTCAGCCCGCTCCTCCGTCTCAGCCACCTCCAGATGCGCCAGTGATGCTGAGGCACTGCCCAGGCCGCCCTTTGTTGTCTCAGACACACCCTTCTGGGCCGGCCCTGCTGGGGAGAGCAAGAGAGAGATCCCTTTGCTTTAGCTCAACCCAGTCGTGGATGGGAAACACATTCTCCCTACCCGAGCGGCCTCTCTTTTCCATGCTTGGCTAACATACACTAATTACTATGCAGGCTAATGACCTTGGACCCTGAAGACCTCAGCAGGAAAGCGTCTGCCTGGAGTCACATCGTGGGGAGTCCTTCCAGGAAACGGAGCAGGCTGCATCACACAGAGATAGAGAAGGTCTCCATATTCTGTCCACAAAGGTCCAAGTTCAATTTAACCAAGGCATACACACCAGGGAGGCAAGACTGTCTATGACTTTTGGTTGCATCTGCGTGCATTGTGCGCATTTGCTGCTGCATCATAAAGCTCAGTGGGCAGCACTGGGAATGGGAAGGTAAGTATATCTCAGCTTAACCTACTTTGCAGGGTTGTTGTGACACTAAACCACTGAATGTTGCTCATAGGAAAGAAATGGAAAGAAAAGAATGCATCAACCATGAGGGCTAGAAACTTTAGGTGAAAGCTGATTCTCAGAAAACTGAACTTAGCTAGAAGAGCATCCCTCCTCCATCATTTAATGAACAAAACATTTTAATCCATGTTAAATGTGCCACTTCAAGTATTCAGCAACTTGTTATGTTTCATTATCACAATGTCTCCACCTGTAAAACACTATACAACATTTAATAGAGCAGAACATTTCTTCCAGTCAGTTTTGAATCTTATTTTTGGTGTATTTGCTTCAGCGGATTAGTCAACTATATGTTGTTACTTCTCCTACCTGGATCTTAAATTTCCTTAGGTAATTATTCCTAAACATAAAATTTGGAAACAACTCTTTTGCTCTCAGCAACTCCTGCTGCTACTGTGTAAACTGCAGAAGTGCAGGGCAATCATGGTATTTCAAAAGAATTTCCAATGCCAACATCTGAATATTTTAAATGAAAACACAACATTATCTTCAACCCTATTCTGTGTTGTTGCCAGGACAGGAGAAGCCTGCATCAGTACTTCTCCCTCCAGAGTGGGAAGAATATGTGTAGGCAGATTCTGCATGTAGAATGTATCAAGAGAAGGAAAGTTGTTTGTAAAATCTCTAGCCAGCCTTGGTGGTTTTCCAAGTGTAAATGTCTTCAGGAAAGTTGAAGGCTGACCAAACTATCATATCTGGCCACTGTCAAACATGCCTTGGTTACATCCAGGCTGGACTGTTGCAACGCAGTTTACATGGGGCTGCCTCTGGGAAGTGTTCAAAAACAGCAGCTGGCACAAAACAGCGAGGCCAGAGAGCCATCCAGGCCCCACTGCTTGGAGCATTTGACTCCATTATTGCTCATTGGCTTTTGGTTGGCTTCCAAAGCCAATTAAGTTACAGCACTGGTGACTGACTTTAGCGACCTAAATGGCTTGGCACCAGAGTATTTAAAGGTGTGCCTTCCACTTTAATCTGCGCACTTGAACTCATCAACAGAGGCCCTGCTCTGTATCCTGCCATGACCAGAGGTCCAGTTGGTGGGGACACAGGACAGGAATTATACACACACACACACACACACACACACACCTGTTTAAGGCAAAACTGTGCTGTTTTGCTGTGCTTTTGGCTTGGAAATACTTTTGGCTTTCCTTCCTAGTAAGCTGCTTGAATGTTAGTTATTTTGTTTTGGTGGCTTTTTGTTTTGCTGCTCAGATTTGTATCTTGTTCATACGTCTGTTCATTTATTCTTTAAAATTTGTGATTGTTTTATCTTACTGTGTTTTTTATTATGTTGTATGCTGCTTTATAAATAAACCCTTTGTTATAGTCTTTAATCTGGGGGATTGGGGTTCTGTTCTTTCTAAATTCCCATTGTTACACATAGATTGAATTATGTTATGTTTATACACGCATATGGGAATGGAATTCCTGCAAGGAGCTTTGATTTGATCTAGTAATCTATTTTGTGCAAAAATCTATCTTGCATAATTTAATTGCTGATAGCATAGCTTTGTTGTTGTTGTTGTTGTTCAGTCGTTAAGTTGTGTCCGACTCTTCGTGACCCCGTGAACCATAGCACGCCAGGCCTTCCTGTCCTGCGCTCTCTCCCGGAGTGTGCTGAAATTCATATTCATTGCATCGGTGATGCTATCTAGCCATCTCATCCTCTGCTGTCCCCTTCTCCTTTTGCCTTCAATCTTTCCCAGCATCAGGGTCTTTTCCTGGGAGTTTTCTCTTCGCATTAGGTGGCCCAGATATTTGAGCTTCAGCTTCAGTATCTGTCCTTCCAATGAGCAGTCAGGGTTGATTTCCTTTAGGATTGACTGATTTGACCTCCTTGCAGTCCAGGGCACTCGTAAGAGTCTTCTACAGCACCACAGCTTGAAAGCATCAATTCTTCGGCGCTCAGCCTTCCTTATAGTCCAGCTCTCACAGCCATACATTACAACTGGGAAAACCATAGCTTTGATTAGACGGACCTTTGTCGGCAAGGTGATGTCTCTGCTTCTTACTATGCTGTCTAGGTTGGCATAGCTTTCCTCCCAAGGAGCAAACGTCTTTTAATTTCATGGCTATAGTCACTGTCTGCGGTGATCTTGGAGCCCAAGAAAGTAAAATCTGTCACTGCTTCCATTCCTTCTCCTTCTATATGCCAGGAAGTGATGGGGCCAGATGCCATGATCTTAGTTTTGTTAATGTTGAGTTTCAAACCATCTTTTGCACTCTCCAGTTTCACCCTCCACAAGAGGCTCTTGAGATCCTCTTCGCTTTCTGCCATTAGGGTGGTATCGTCTGCGTATCTGAGGTTGCTGATCATTCCCCCAGCAATCTTAATTCCGAGCTGTGATTCATCCAACCCGGCATTTCTCATGATGTACTCTGCATATAAGTTAAATAAGCAGGGCGACAATATACAGCCTTGTCGTACTCCTTTCCCAATTTTGAACCAATCGGTTGTTCCATGTCTGGTTCTTACTGTTGCTTCTTGACCTTCGTACAGGTTTCTCAGGAGACAGGTAAGGTGGCCTGGTACTCCCATCTCTTTAAGAATTTGCAAGAGTTTGTTGTGATCCACACAATCAAAGGCTTTAGCATAGTCAATGAAGCAGAAATAGACATTTTTCTGGAATTCTCTTGCTTTCTCCATGATCCAGCGAATGTTGGTGATTTGATCTCTAGTTCCTCTGCCTCTTCGAAAACCAGCTTGTACTTCCGGTAGTTCTCGGTTCACATGCTGCTGAAGCCTAGCTTGTAGGATTTTGAGCATCACCTTGCTGGCATGAGAAATGAGCACAACTGTACGGTAGTTTGGACACTCTTGGGCGTTGCCCTTTTTTGGAATTGGAATGTAAACTGACCTTTTCCAGTCTTGTGGCCACTGTTGAGTGTTCCAAATTTGTTGGCATATTGAATGCAGCACTTTAACAGCATCATCTTTTAGGATCTTAAATAGCTCAGCTGGAATACTGTCATCTCCGCTAGCTTTATTGTTAGTAATGCTTCCTAAGGCCCACTTGACTTCACTTTCTAGAATGTCCAGCTCAAGTTCAGTGACCGCACTATCATGGCTATCAGGGACATTCAGATCTTTCCTGTATAGTTCTTCTGTGTATTCTTTCCACTTCTTCTTAATCTCATCTGCTTCTGTTAGGTCCCTGCCTTCTTTGTCCTTTATCATGCCCGTCTTTGCACAAAATGTTCCCTTGAGATCTCCGATTTTCTTGAAAAGATCTCTAGTCTTTCCCAATCTATTGTTTTCCTCGATTTCTTCGCATTGTTCATTTAAGAAGGCCTTCTTGTCTCTCCTTGCTATTCTCTGGAACTCTGCATTCAGTTGAATATATCTTCCCCTTTCTCCCTTGCTTTTCGCTTCCCTTCTTTCCTCAGCTACTTGTAAAGCCTCATCAGACAGCCACTTTGCTTTCTTGCATTTCTTTTTCTTTGGGATGGATTGAGTTGCTGCCTCCTGAACAATGTTACAGACCTCCAGCCATAGTTCCTCAGACACTCTGTCTATCAGGTCTAATCCCTTAAATCTCTTCGTCACCTCCACTGTATATTCATAAGGGATATGATTGAGGTCATACCTGAATGGTTTAGTGGTTTTCCCTACGTTCTTCAATTTCAGCTGAAATTTTGCAACAAGAAGCTCATGATCTGAGCCACAGTCAGCTCCAGGTCTTGTTTTTACTGACTATATAGAGCTTCTCCATCTTTGGCTGCAAAGTACATAATCAGTCTGATTTCGATATTGACCATCTGGTGATGTGTAGAGTCACCTCTTGTGCTCTTGGAAAAGAGTGTTTGCTATGATCAGCGTGTTCTCTTGGCAAAACTCTATTAGTCTATGTCCTGCTTCATTTTGTACACCAAGGCCATGCCTGCCTGTTTTCCCGGTTATGTCTTGACTTCCTACTTTGGCATTCCAATCCCCTATGATGAAAAGGACATCTTTTTTTGGTGGTAGTTCTAGAAGGTGTTGTAGGTCTTCATAGAACCGATCAACCTCAGCTTCTTCGGCCTCAGTGGTTGGGGCATAGACTTGAATTACTGTGATGTTGAATGGTTTGCCTTGGATTCGTACTGAGTTCATTCTATCGTTTTTGAGATTGTACCCCAGTACTGCTTTTCCCACCCTTTTGTTGACTATGAGTGCTACTCCATTTCTTCTAAGGGATTCTTGCCCACAGTAGTAGATATGATGGTCACCTGAATTAAATTCGCCCATGCTTGTCCATTTTAGTTCGCTGATTCCCAAGATATTGATGTTCAATCTTGCCATCTCACGTTTGACCACCTCCAGCTTACCTTGATTCATTGATCTTACATTCCAGGTTCCTAAACAATATTGTCCTTTACAGCATCAGACTTTCTTTTCACACCAGACACATCCACAACTGAGAGTCCTTTCGGCTTTGGCCCAGCCACTTCACTCTTTCTGGCGCTACTTGGAAATTCCCTCTGCTCTTCCCCAGTAGTATATTGGACACCTTCTGCCCTGAGGGGCTCATCTTCCGGCATCGTATCTTTTAGCCTTGTGATAGGTTCCATGGGGTTTTCTTGGCAAGAATACTGGAGTGGGTTGCCATTTCCTTCTCCAGTGGACCACATTTTTTCAGAACTCTCTGCCATGACCTGTCCGTCTTGGGTGGCCCTGCACGGCATAGCTTATGGCGTCACTGAGTTACGCAAGCCCCTTCGCCACAACAAGGCAGTGATCCATGAAGGGGGATAGCATAGCTTAGGATACATCAATGCAGAAATTAAAATGTTGTCATATTTTCTATTAAATGGATCAGACTTATAAGGTGGTAGGAGGGAAAATGCCAGAGCAGTAGCAGGGTAGTCCTGTTATTCATCACCTGTCATGCTCAGAAGCAGAGACTCCAAATCTGGAAAAATAACTCACTGCCAAATGAAAAACAACAACAATAAAATAGTGGCAACAACAAAGTAGTTACGTTACTTTAAACTGGGTCAGGACGCAGCTGTATGAAATCAAGGGGAGGAGAGAATAGAGCTGGAGGATACCTATACTGAACAGAAAATAGAGAGGTTGGAGGAATAAATAGTTTAGGAGCTTCCTCAGCTGTCTTCAGTGTTCCCCAGAACCCTTGAGTTATATACAGCCACAAGGCATGGTTACATTGTTAGATCCGCAGAACTGTGGAGGGAAGCCCGAGACTATTGCAGACAGAAATCTGATTGCAAACATTGATGCCTGCCTTTCCCCCTTCCTCTTGCTCCCCATTGAACGTGCACCCTGTCTGCCACCTATTCCTGCAACACTGCATGCGATATCCTTGATCCTCCTAGCTTGACACCTTCAGCCCCAAGCTAGCTTGCAGAGCCATCTGGAGGCTGTTTTGACCTAGATGCCTGGCTCCCATCAGAAGGAGAGCTCTGGCTTCTGTTAGCTCAGACAGGAGGGAGACCTGGAGAAGCAGGTGCTTGAAATTATGTTATTTTTAGGTAGGATTGTATTCAGAAATCAACCAGCATTTGCCTTCAGAGAGAGACAGACAGACAGACTTGGTCAATAAGGCTTCTCCTGCTTAACTTGGACACAAGTCAGCCAATGCTGGCAAAAACTGAAGTGTTCCAAGGGAGATCAATCAATCCTGTTGTTGGCAGATTGAGGTTGGTTACTAACTAGAGAGGCTACTGCTCAAGCTCATGGTAGTTAATAATAATCCATAGCAGCCTTCCCCAAGCTGGTGCCCTCCAAATGTTTGAGACTTCAATTCCCAGCATTCCTGACCATTGGCCATACTGCTTGGGCCTGGTGGGAGTCTAAATCAAAAACATTTGGAGGGCACCAGGTTGGGGAAGGCTGATCCATAGCATTTATATAGTGTTGTCTGGACTGCTCCTTTGTGACTTAATATCTTCTGTGTAAAGTTGCCAGGTCACAACCCAGAGATCTATCATACAGACCTCCAGGTGGTGATCTGGCAACCCTACTCATATTCCCTGGTGTGCCCTCTTTCCCAATTCACACTTCATGCTGGTAAACTATCCTATGGCATATACTGAAATGAACAAAGATTTTTACCCAGCTATTTGTGTACAGGAGGGCAGGTGTAGCTACTCTGAATCCCAGAAGAGCCCCCATTATAATACCATTTCTGACAGCAGGCATGCAAAACTTCTTTTAGCCATTTTGGAGAAGCGCTCGGGGGTCACATTTCAGAGGTGGGTGGGGCCAAAGGCAAAAGGGGTGAGGCCAGACCCCCCAAATACCAGCATATTTTAACTTACAGCTCTTACTGTGAGTAACTAAGCCTTAGAAGAGGCATTTCAACCTTTTAGGATGGAGGAAAAACTGCACAAAAGCTAGGAAACCACCAAATGATTGTTGGTTGGGGGAAAGGGGGTGGGGCCTGAGGAAGGGGCGTGGCCTTCTGGGGAATCTTGGCCGGCCAATTTGGGACCTGGAGGGCTGGATTTGGCCCCTGCGCTGGAGGTTCTGCACCCGTCCTACAAGATGCTTGCAACCGTTTCTGGTGCTTTCAGAGACCACTAAATCTGTTGTAAATCTAAGGCCAAGCACACACATACTCAGCCATAAGACCTATATCAGTCAGACTTACTTCCGGGCTTAGGATTGGGCAAAGATAGTGGAAATTTGAACAGTACAGCAGTGCTAGTGTAAACGCAGCCTGGCATATTGGCCTATATCTTGCAGTTTTTTGTATAATCAAAGGGATCATCAAAAGCTAAAGAAGAGAGATCACAGGTAATTTTATTAACTAAAATTACTTATACCTCAGCTTTCCAGAAAAATGATCAAGACAGATGAGACAGCGCAATCCTATACATGTCTACTCAAAAGTAAGCTCCACTGAGTTAAATGGTACTTACTCCCAAGTGCATATAGGATTGCAGCCATAATGAGGGGCATTTCACAGTCCAGTGTCATGGTAGTTACCTTGGCTATGCAGAAGTGGGGGCAGTTCACAATGTCCTGCAAGTATGATGTCACCCTGAAGTTACTTCAGATAGTGTACCATGAGTATGTCTCAGGTTGCTTCCAGATGAATTTTTTAATGTGCAATCGCCGTGCCACATTTATGCAATTTTATGGGGTTTAAAGATGATGTCATTATCCATTTATAATCCTCCCATGTTTTCTTACAGCTTCTTCCAACTTTTTTCAAATAGTTGAAAACCCGTTAAGGAAGCGAAGAGCAGAATAGCAGCACAATCTGTTTGAAAGTGTAGATAGCAAAATGAGCAATTGAGGCACAGTGGGAGAAGTTGTCCATGGAGAAGATGGATGACATGTTGAGGATTCCCCCTTCTTTCTCTAGTGCTTGCTGAACATTTCCAGTTTCAGAGCCAACTAACAAGCAGGGGAAATCAAGCCATCAAGTTTTTTACCTGGGTTGTGAAGCTGACTAGATCAGGTTCTGAAACTGACTAGATTGAGTTGACTGATTAAATCTGATTGTGAAATTGACTAGACTAGAAATGGGGGCATTCTCAGGTGACATTGATGGGACTGCAGCCAAATTTGTAATGAAGTTTACTCAGAAGTAAGCTTAGCTGCAGTCCTCTTGCCCTGTGTTGCAGGAACACTTTTTTAAAACAACATTTTAAAACTTTATTTTATTTGCAGTTGTGCTGCTTCAAAAACTGTGAAAACACACACATACATGCACGCACAGAGAACATGGTGCTAATATGGCACTGAGAAATGCTAGCTTCAAATTGTTCAGGAAAGGGTGTGTGTGGTGACCAATGACAGATGGGGAAAGGGGAGGTGACAACACTGCTCACAGGGTTATGTTATGCCCATCGTGTGGATGAAACATACCAAAAACGTAAGAACATAACAAGAGCCCTGCTGGATCAAACCAAGGCTCCATCTAATCCAGCATTCTGTTCACACAGTGGCCAACCATCTGCCTGTGGTAAATTTATAAGCGGGACATGAGTACAATAGCACCCTTCCACTCGTGTTCCCCGACAACTGGTGTACATAGGCATACTGCCTCTGATACTGGTAGCATATAGCTATCAGGACGAGTAGTCATCGATAGCCTTCTCCTCCACAAATTTGTCTAAACTTTTAAAGGAAGATGCACCCCCCCCCAAAAAAAGTGCTAGACGCCTGGTGTGGATGATCAATTGCAATCCTGTTTGAAGCTTACAGCAAAAGAGCAATGATTGATAGCACAAGGACCCTTCATCTGGAAGCACCCTGGGTCACTGTGGGATTCCTTTCTTGGATAAATAGACCAGAGGTGCAGTTGTTGAATCATGATGATGACCCTGAAATAAGAACCTCTGCAAAATAACCTTGGATATTTGTGGCTGAGTAAGCAACTACGTATTAGCCCCTATCACATACATTAGCAATGTGTCACAAGAAGAGCAGGAGAATCTAGGGACATCATGGCAGGGATTACACCTTGATAACTCACAACAAGTGAGCTCTGTGCCATACCACTGGGCCTCAAGACCATTAACCTATACAGTCTGGGACATGCAGAAAATTGCTTTTTGAACCTAAAAATGATGATGAGTTAGACCCTAACTGTGAAAACAGAACCTGCCTGTTAATCCTCCCTGAGATAAAATTTCCTTGCCTTTTAGCACAAACCCATCCATTCTGGCCTCCTGTTGCCATCCTCTCAGGGGAAAAGGGAAAAATACCCCAAAGATACAACAGCGGGGAAATTGCCAGAATCTTAATAGGGGAAAACAAGTATTTCCGGATTGCCTGGATTTTAAACAACAGACAGCATATGCTAACTTTTCACAAAACCCCATGTAAAGAGTGCTCTAATGTGCAGTTTTGGTCCTTTGGAAGCTGATGGAATGGCTCTGAAGACACCTACAACTTTCTAGGTCAAGCCACTGCTGGATCCCCTCAGATTCCCCTAAAACTCCATTTAGCCCCTTTAGTCTTCACATTTTTTCTGTGTTTTTCACAAGTGATGAACAATTTCCTTTTTTTCTCACCCCAGGGATGCAGTGCTCATCAGGTGCTAATCTAGGAGTAGCCTGGAGAGCTTGATGGATCTGGTTGCCAAGACAAATGTGGAGTATCATACATTTCATACAGGGAAAGAAGCTGGAGATGCAAAGAGTGTGAACCTCAAGTGGAGCTGGGCTGAAGCCAGAAGGATAACGGGGTGGGCAACACATGGCCCCCAGTGCAACTCCCACAGCCCCCTGCTGCTGCACTGCTGAAATGCACATGTCCTGGACCTCCCACAGTTGCCCACCCTTGGTCTACTTCCTGAACTAAGGTAGTGCTAAGGATCTGTTGACAGAATGGGTAACTACAGTTACTCCCCACCATCACTGAACCTGTATGTACGTACTCTATGCAAGTTGCTGAATACTGTGGCTGATATGAGTGTTCCATATCACATTCAATCTCATCCTCTCCAAGACATCAGTCCACTGGCACCATCCACAGTTAAACAAAAACAAGGCCCAGGAATGGATTCCAGCTTAATGGAAACTCTGTGCTGGGATTCCTCTACAACTTGGAAGCCATGGTATTTACGTTGATTCAGTCACAGGAAACAAGCAAGGGAAAATAAGGGAAACTTCCTCTCCTAGAGACTGTACCTGGCCAACGGCATGTCCTAGTTTGTTTGTTTGGATTTGGGTGCCTGAGATCACTAGCCCCATGCTGCAGAATTGGTCATTCTTGCCCATTTGGCTTTGTGGTAATTCAGTAAACAAAGCCAAAGGGGCCTAGTTCTCTCAGGACATTAAAGTGGAAATCCATTTAACAACCACACTTCGTCCTATTCCAGTCCTCCATACCAGGCCTTGAGAAGTTGCAAGTGTAGAACTGGTGAGGTCATGGCACAAGGCTCACTAGCCGGGAAAGGTCAACGGTATAGACTTCCCAATGAAAATGGGTAGCGAGAGGTTTCAAAATCCACCGATGGGCAAACCTGTTTTATCTTTCCAGAGAGTCCTCTCCCAAAAAAAGGAAGAGGGCCCCGGGGAAATGGCCCTGGGGAAAGTGTGGGAGGGACTCCAGAAAGTTCTGTCTGAATAGTTCCAAGAATGTAAGAACTGCCTTGCTTAGTCAAACCAAAGGTCGATCTAATCCAGCACTCTCATCTCCTACAGTGCCCAGCCAGATGCCCCACAAAAGCTCGTAAGTGGAGCATGATGAAAATGACCCTCCTCTGGGGTTGGATCCAGGTTTAAGCTGGATCAACTGCACAGTCAGAAGTGGACTTTCCTGCCCCCTCCTTCCCATGGCAGCCCCTCCAGCCCCCTGAAAATGCTACACAAAGAGTCAGAGACCCTGCTGAACGAGGTGAGCTACGGGGAGGAGGGATCTTCTGTGGGTGGAGCACTTCCTCTCAATACAACCCTTGATGACTGCCTGCAGCATCTGATAAGCAAATATATACTACCCCTGAATATGGAAGTTCAATTTTTAGTTATCATGACCAATAGGCACAGCTAGACCTATTCTCCATGGATCTGTGTCATGTTTTTTAAAGCATTCTGTGGCAATGAATTCCATAACTAAGGCTGGAACTACATGTTATGGAGGACATGTGGTTGCTCCTCCACTCTCCCATGTAATCTTAGTAATGCAAGAGCTGTGTGCTGCAATACCATCACACTCATTTCCCTGCTCCCACTACACTTCATTAGCTGCTGCCTCCAGCAGTAGGGAAACCTGGAACGTGATGAAGTTATGCCACACATCTGTATTACTAGACATTACTAGGGAAAGGAGGAACATGAGACCCAGGGCTGCTGTTTTCAGTGGCAGCCATGCATCCCCTATCACTCCTTCTAACAGAGCACTCACCAAGTGAGTGCTGCCATTGAGGAACAAGAAAGAACTATCAGTATGTTTTGGGAAACCCAAAGTTCACAAAAGTACATTAAAAAAAAACAAAGGGGCAACTCCTCCCCCCCCAAGAACTCCACAGGTCAATAAAGAGTAAGCATGCTCAGTAGCGCTGGAATGTAGAATGACAGAAAAGAAAGATGGATCATTAAAGCTTAATTTAATGCTGGTTCTTCCAAGGGTTGTTCTACATGCTTAATAGCTTCAATAATGCCTTCCACTCAGGACAAATGTAGGCTGATAATATAATTTCCTTATCCTGGGGGATACTTTTGAAAAATTAGTATTACACTAGCTATTAATCCTGTAGTAAGAGGCTGATGTTAGTTATAATTACCTTAAAGATGAACAACTTCAAATTTGAGTTCTTTAAGAGCTCAAATCTGAATGCCATCTGGCACTGGTAACTTTTTAAATTTATCAAATTAAATTAGCATTTGCTATCCTTTGTCACCTCTGTGTGACATAGTTTTTCAGACAAACTGCTAGACAAGTATGGATCATGTGTGGGTATCTCTCCTACATGTTGGCTGCTATCATCTCAGGAACAGCATTATCAGGTGTCCGTTGTTTTATGTCTTTTATTCAGAAGAACATCATAGTTCCTACTTCACAGGATATCATTAAACCCTGTTTTATAGCACAAGTACAGCGCAGTCTTACACATATTTATTCTGAAGTTCAGCAGTGCTTACTCAGATGTAAGACGCACATAGAATTGCTCCATTAGTCTCTTATTTCAGACTAATCCATGGAAAGGAGGCCACTGTTACAGAGAATTTGACGTTTGCATCGCACAGCCCTATGCTGAGAATATATGCTCCAGGCTTTTGCAATAGGACCACATAAGTGGTTCCTGGATTCTGGGGTGAAATAATGGAAGCAGAGGATCTTTTCTCTAGCCCTTTCACTTGAAAATGGGAAAGAGGAGGAGGAGGAGGAGGAGGAGGAAGAGGGAAAATCAGAGCCACTGTAAAGTAATTGTCATTGTGCCTGAGGAAAGGAAAGCTCTCGAGCTTGGTCAAAGATGGATGCACTGCACCATCACCCATTCTGGGAATGTAACATGGCACATTCTGTCTTCCAGACCTTTCTCTCAATAAACAAGCATCAGAGCTGTTCTGTCTGTCTGTCTCTCTCATGCACACACACCTTCGACCTTGATTGTTCAAGAGAAAGGCTGTGGGGAATGGGGGAAGGGGAGGGGGGAGGCAGGTCTCTTGTTAAGGCACAGTGGGATTAGCCCCTAGTGCGTTAATGGCACACACTCCATGGCTGGCTTGGCACGAACCTTGAAGCTACAGTCCGACACAGCAGGGCTTCAGTGCTTGGCAGGGGAAGGGATGTCTGCGGCAGGAACTGATGTGGTGCCAACGTGAGGCTTGCTCTGCCAATAACAACCCATTTCCCACTTGGGATCAAATGGCTCCAGCCAGCCTTAGGGGATGCTCATCACTGGATCAGTCACCTCACTCCTACCACAGCCTTTTCTGCCCTTCCCCCACCTGCCTGCACAACTCTGCTGTTGCCTCTTAATTCGTGCTTCATTACCCTTGGCTGTCCTAGTTGTCATCTTTCGCTGCATGTAAAAGAGCAGACTAAATCATGATGAGGGCAGAAAAGTGTCTGATTAGCTGGGACACCTTGGTGATGTTGCAAACAGGCATAATCTAATTTGCCCAGCACTTTTCTTGCATTCGGTGGTGAAATGGCTATATTGTCATTAGCGTTATTCTAAACACTACTTATATACTGCTTGATATCATATATCTAAACAGCTTACATAAGAAATACATATGATACAATAGAAAAGCCAATATATATAAAAATAAGTACATTTAAAACATTACAGAAACAGTAAAACAGAGCAGTGCAATTTCACATCAGGGAAAGCCTGAGTAAACAGGTGCATCTTTAAGAGGTGTCTAAAGCTCGCCACAGTTTCCAGCTCTCGGACCACATGTGGGAGAGTGTTCCAGAGGGAGGGTGCCACTACTGAGAAGGCCTGCATACAGGACATTACTTGATGACACTCTGGTGGTCATGGGACAACCAACAAGGCCTCCTCAGAAGGTCTCAGGAGTCCATTTGGTGTATATAGGGGAAGACAGTTTGCTAGGTATCCTGGTCCTGAGTTGTTTAGATGCTTGTTCCTTAGCATTACTCAAATGTTAGGTGATATTTTTTGAATTAGGCCAAACAAAACCCTGTGCAGCTTTATAAGAATTTTTGCTGTAATCTAAATGACACTTACTAAGCCCAAATTAGCTCTTTAGGATTGGTTGGGCCCTTTTTGATTTTAACAGCTCATCTTCTTGGAGTATCCAAAAACACAACGATGCTGGAAGGTAATGAGGAAGGGCACAGAAGGAGCTTCTGAAGAATTACTGATAAGTCACCACCTCATATTGTAAAATGATGATGATGAACAGCTGCCTGACCCTGGGAGGCAGGAGAAACAGTAACAGCCAACTGGTATCAGGCGTCTGGGGGCAGGAATGGGCAGAGATTTTAAAAAGGACAGTCTGGTGAGATAGCAAATGCAGAATACCACTACCTATTTTGGGTGGGAGGCACAAGCTCCTCAGAGCCCCACCATTATGTTAACTGTTAGCACCACATGTTGGGTTGGATCCAGATCCATCATTGTGTCTCTCCTCCCCACTGCAGCAGATTGGCTGAATGCAGTGGGGAAGGAGAGGACACGGAAGTCCTGTTCCGCCAACGGTACCCTTCTGCTGGCAGAACAAGAGATCTGGATCCAAGCTGTTGATGTTGTACTAGCAATTACATACGATAGAAATTAACTGAAAAGCAATGTGTAAATGGAGGAGGCCAGGACTTCCAGTGTGCGGTCTCTCTTGCCCTGCTATTTTATCCTACATGGAATGAGGAGTTCTGAAGGATTAATCAAATTAACAAGATGATGTAAATGTAAGAGAATGGGAAGGCAGTGATGTGAAAATGTTCCCCACCTATGATGGGTTCTTCTAACTTAAGGATGAGGGCAGCTGATCTTCTGTGTAGGGAGAGCTCTGAGGAAAAGGCTGAAGGAACAAGAAGACAAATAGCTTATACAAGGATGGGACTGAAACAGGATTTTCTTCATCATTTGTGTGAGGCAGGAAATGTGAAACAACAATACAAGAATGGAGTTACAGACAAGGCTCCAGATGGGGTGGGGTGGGGTGGAGTGGGGTGGGACTGCCACCCTACTTGTTTTCGGACAGACCTAAAACCATTCTGCCTCTTTTCAACAAACATAACGGAGCTGATCCTAACCCTAGTTGGAAAGGAAACCATCCAAGTGAGGCTTTTTTCGTGCCAACACCCTGCCTCATTCACATAATTTTGCAGGGGTGCCAGACGTAGTAGTCTTACTGGTAACCCTGTCATGTCCCTCGCCCCACTTCTTCCATCTTCTCTCTTACTGCAGAAAATCCATTACAGGGGGTGGGGAGGACCAGAATCACTGGATATTACCTTCACATTGGTCATGCTGGGAGCCCTCCATTTGGAAGCACTCCCCACTTATTGTTCCCTCTCCCAAATAAAACATACTCACTTCCTTTTTTCTGGTGACAGGCATGTGAAAGAAGTGGTGGTGAAGGAGGAAGCGGCGGCGGAAGGTGCAACTAGTGTGTAGACAGCATGCAGCCTCTGGAAGCTCGGGAGAAGGGGAGAGTCTAGGAGAAGGCAGAGCGGGGATCCTGCACATGCCAACTGCATCAGTGCTGCACGTGGCCATTCCAGGTGAACGGTGCTTGGTTCTTTCACAGCTTTCACCTCTGGTCCCAGTCTGCTGAGGCAAACCAGCCTGACTGCCTCAGAGCACAGAAGCTCTTGGGTTAGATCCAGGACCTCCCTTCTGTGACAGGAAGATCTCTGCTCAGGGGATCTCCGCCTGAATTTGGGGATCCCCCATAGCTCAACCCATGCAGCAGGGCCTCTCGACTCTGTGCTTAGAGGGGCTGCAGTAAGAAGAGGGGGTGGGGAAGCCCACTTTGGCCAGCATGGTTGATTCTGCTTATATTTGGATCCAACCCCTTGTCTTCATCCCACAGCCTTGCCTATAAGCCACACAGAAAAGAAGGCAAAACGGATCTGTCACAAGCAGTGGAGGCTGGTGGCTCCCATGTCAATGGGGCAGTGCATCCGCTCCAGGTTTCAGTCAGAACTCTAAAGAAGCTATGCAAGGAGTACGTTACCTTGGATAGCTCCTTTAGAGTTCTGACTCAAACCCGAAGCAGATTCACCGCCCCAGTGACATCGGAGCCACCAGCCTCCACTGGTCACAAGCATCACATGTTCCCTCCTGGGATGCCGAAGTCAAGGCCCATCTAGTCTTGCAGCCACTGCAAATCATGCTTGGCACTTTGCAGAGGCCTCGTCTGTTGCAGGTACATTCTCTTGGCCTTTTGGACTCCATCAGCTCAGGCCCAAGAGCAGGTGTAGCCCCCCCGAAGAGCCAGCTGTGCCTTCCCACAGGCAGAACAGAGAACACCGGGAGAAGGGCCAGTGCAGCCGGTGAGGACCCTGTTAGCCAGGACACCAGCAAAGGCCCCCGCCCGCTCACGCGCTCCCACGGTGAGCACTGGTCCAGACGACATGAACTGCAAGAGGATGTCTGTGTGGTTCTCCTGCTGGCATCTGGGTCACATAGTTTCAGTCTGAATCTTTAATCTCAGCCCTGATCTCTTTGCTTTGCTAACTCTCCTACCCTACAGAGGGGAGCTTGGGTACTCCTTTGCCAAGGGAAGAAGGTGCTGGTGGGAGGAGGAGGAGGAGAAGGAAGGGGCTAGTGGGTCTTTTTCAGAGCGGGTGCACACCCAAGACATGGGAAAGCAACGAGCTGCTGGAGCATGGCAGTGATGATCCCTCTGCCCCCCCCCAGCATGAAACTTGTCCCAGCTGGGGGGGCTGACAGGTCTCAGTGGCAGGACACTGCAACAGTTGTTATTCTGATGCACTGGCAGCTTCGCAGCCTGCAAGGTCTCATAGCGAGTAAGGCCTGTTCAAACACAACCCTTTGCAACCACTCTGTTGACACAGCCCAGCTTGGAACGGAGGCACAAAGGGCACAGTGGAGACGAGAGGCTGAGGCTGAGCACACAGGACCCCACTCGGGGCCTCCCGTCACTGTGGGGCCATCATGCAGCTATGTAGCAATGGTTCAAGCACTTGCTCGTTGTGGCCCTTACAGGGAGGAAGAGGCAGAAGTCAAGCGCACTCGTCAGCAGACGGGCATGCACCCATGCCAAACAACGCCTGAGCAGGCAGGCATGTTTCACTTCTGTTTCAGGCTCCGCCCTGGAAGATATGCAACATGTTGGGCCAGTGGTTAGTCACGGGGTGCCCTCCAGATGTTTTGGACTACAACTCTCATCAGCCCCTGCCAGCATGATAAGGGATTATGGAGCTGTGGTCCAAAACATCTGGAGGGCACCAGGTTGCCAAGAGGGTTGGGCTAGGACTGGGGAGATCCAGTTTTGAGTCTCCACTCGGCAAGAAAGCTAACTTAGGGGGCCAGATACTGCCTCTTAGTCTAACCTACTGCACAGGATAAAATCCAAGTGGGGGTGGGAGTGGGGGTGGAGCCACCATGTACACCAGTTTTGGTGTGGCAGGACAAATGACCATCCACTCGGCCGTTCACAAGCCAGATGGCATTAGGGAGCGTGGCCACGTCCCTGACGTCATCTGATCCCTGGCTGAAGTGCCAGCTGGAGCTTCTTATCAGCGCTTCGGCCAGGGACTGGCTGGGGAAACCTCATGTGCAGCAAAGCCACCCTGACTGAAGTAGCGGCTAGGAGAGTGCTCGAACAGCCTCTGTCGGGGCTGCTTCGCCTGTGCCACATCCTCCCCAGTGGGGGAAGGAGCAGCGTGAGTGAAGTTGCCTTGGCTGGGGGACACTTTGCCTGCACTTCGTCCTCCCCCATGGGCAAAAGTAAGGCGTGGGCACACTCCTGGCTTCGTGCAGTGGGCATCGTCCACGTGGGGGTGGCACACAGCACATGAACGGCCTCACCCAGCGCTGGCCAAGTCCCCCACTGCCCGCATCCCCACTGTTATCTCCATTCTCTGGTTGGCGATAACATCTGGGATTCCCCTGCGCCTCGCTCACCAAGCCCCAGCCCCTGGAGGATCCCAGGGGACCTCCGTGGGCCAGATCCACCCCATGGGCTGGAGGTTCCCCATCCCTGATGTTCCCCATCTTGAGCTCTCTAACCCTCCCCTCCCCAGCTGCAGTCCGCCTTGGACATTGTCCCCTGCATGGCGATTAAGCTGAGGGACAAAAATCTTCTGTTGGAACCAACGGGCACTCAGGGCTCTGCGGAATAGATCCGGGGTGCAGGGAAAGAGATTTGGGGCTGGGACCCTATGGGCCCAGGCCTAGCGATGCCCCTGTTTCTCGCTTGGAGGACGTGGCTTCCAGAGACAGTCAGACTCTGGCTGTCGCTTTGAAAATTAAGCACTGGGCAGCAGTCCAGCCCAAAGCTGAAAGTGTCTATCGGGCCCAGCCCCTGCATCTGTTTCCGGGGCGATTGAAGCTCATTCCAAGGGGGGCATGAGAAGTCAGGGTGACCCTATCGCCAGTGCTCTGACGACAGGAGCTGAATCACATCAGGCAAAGGAATGGGCAAGATCATGATGCACACAACCTTCCTCTAGTGCATCCAGGATAATCGATGACATACACAGAACAGATCCTTCGCTATGTTTGCAGCCAAGGAGTGGTGCTATCTTTCTTAGGCCCAAGCAGTGGAGGATCTGATGTACCCTGCTCCAGTGACTCGTGCAGGGAAAATGTGCACTAAAGGTAACGTGAACAAAGATGATGGGGGATTGCCTGGCACATTAGTGCTCAATAATCCAACAGGTCAGAACTATAGTTGCTCGTTAAAGGGAGATGGAAGATGCCTTGCGGGAAGGATTATGCTCCAAGGGAGGGATATGACGATTTAGATTGGAAAGGGTGTTTGCGTCTGGAAATGTTCAAAGCCACAATTACACTTTGTAGCATGGAATCTGTTTAGTGTGGAATCTTACAACGTATCTCCATTTCTGAGAATCCCAACTTTAACTGGAAAAAGAAAGGAAAAACACCTACGTTTCTAGTCCTCACCATTACGGAAAAACATTTGAAAATTTGGAGGCAATGCTTTGTGAAAGCTTAGAAGTTAGAAGTGATCTGTGGGTGACTTCCAGTAGTCACAGCCCTAGAAGTTGCATGCTGTACATCTAACCCATCCCATAAATGCCCTTCAGGCTCCTTTATACATACTGTTCTCTACGCCAAATGTTCCTGCCACCAAATATTTAAAATCCCTTAAAAACTGGCATCGTCTATCAGATTAAAAACAGACATACTTCGGTTTTCACATATTGCTGAAATGTTTATATCTCTGCATAATTTACCCAATTTATCTTTGCAGAATGACATTTCTCTCATTAAGAATTTGGACTCTGAAGAGCAGTAATTGAGATCCTACTACAAAGGGAGGGTTTTCTGCAGGCTCTCCTTTCTGGAAGGACATAGATGGATAGAAAATAAATATTCATAATATGCCCCACCAAAGCCCACTTGATGGGACCACAGTGGGATGGAGGGACTGAAGCTGAAAATGGGATTCTACAGTGAGAAGGGGAAATTCCTGCAAGGCTTTTTAAGAAGGTCGAGTTGATCCTCCATTCCATATTACAGAACCAAGAGGTTAATTAAAGGGAGACTGCTCAAATGCAGCTTTTCTAAGAATTCACTGTACAGAACCAAAATGTCATCACACTCAAACAAGAGAAACAGAGCCTAGCAAAAATGTAGGACTGTTAGCTAAACTCTCCCCCCCTCCCACTCTTGTTGTGCTGAGCTACTTCATAAGGATCAGAGGTCAGAACTAACTCTGGAAGCCAGGAAAAGATTTCTACTTTTCATACACAGATCAAGAGGTTGTTATAATTGCTACAAGTCTCTTTTGCTTTTCATAATCTCCTGCTTTGTTGATCATGCAGCAGGAGGGGTAGATTTAAGGCCAGGTTCACATGGGCTACAGATCTGCACTCACCAGTGATATAGCCAAAGCAGGACAATTAACCCAACAGCATCCATTAGAAGAGAAAACCAAAGGCCAGACCTGGTTGGGTTTTTTGTATATGGCATCATGTAATTATCCTGCTGCAGTGAGTGCCAGGGGTTACTGTGTGTTGGTGCCGACAGCTTTAGGGAGTTTTGCATGAGATGGTGTGTTTACAGGAATAATATTGACAGTAAGCCCAGCCAGGAAAGGGTGAACTCTAAACCAACACATTCCTAAATACCAGTCTTCAGATGGGCCAGAACTTCATTTGCACAATGAGGGCCATTTTTAACACCTCCATTCTGGATGGCAGCAACAATACCCAGAAGAGGGAATCCGACTTGTCCTTCCTAATTTCCCCAAGGGACCGCTGTAGGATTATACCATACATTTGCACAATGAAGGCATACACGTTGAGCATGAGAACAGACTTGCCTGACTGTGTAAGAAGAATGCTGTCTCCTGGACACTACCCCCACCCCGAATCCCCTAGTCTTGCTCCTTTCTTCATTCCACTTCAGTGAAGGTAGTTTTAGTAACTATTAAGTTTGGTCATTGAATTTTGTGGACTTCCAGATCCATTTGTTATTTGGCAGTGTATCAAATTAACCAAGGATTTTTATAGTCTGTGATTTTGTAATACGATTTGTCATTAAAGCACACACATACACATACACACAACTGTACATCAGATCCTTGTCTATGATAAAAGTAGGTCCTGATTGTTCCATTTTTGCACCTTAATAATTATTTCCATTGGTCGTTGTCTCCAGATTTCCCCACCACCACCACTGGGTTACAATTCATCTCCTTTTTAAAAATCTGTTTGCCCATGCAATGGGCATACCCTCCCCTCTGCCACCTTTTCAGCAGCACACATAGCAGATTGCCATTAGTATTAATTAGGTCCAAGTTCCGCCAGGTGTTAGGTGACTGACTGTGTGGCCAGGTTGCTGCCATAGGCTGGGGGCAGGAGACAGAACATGGCCCGATGCTGTAACACTATCAGAGATGGCGCATTGGCAGTAAAGCCACAGACAGCGAAACAGAAAATAAACACAGAGGTGGCATTAAACGAGACAGGAACAGGACTGTAGGAAGTGGACTGCAGTCCATGAAAGCTTCTGCCATCATAAATTTGCTAGTTTTTGAGGTGCCCCAAGACTCTTGGTGGTTTTTACTGCAATAGACTAACATGGCTTCTCCCCTCTGGAAAACAGTTATTACAGCTGTACAGATGTGCTTCCAGACAGAGGGCTCCTGGTGCTATCAATCAGAAGGCATTGTACAACAACACCGGGTTTTTTCCCTTAATAGATTTTCTGTGGTAAGGAAAGAGACGGAGGAAATGGTGGGAAAGAGAGGAAGGTTACAAGTGGTAGAGTCTGTCATCCCCCCCCCCCCGCCCCCAAGGGCGCCATAAAAGCCTGGTCTGGAAGTAAGTCCTCTGAGGCACAACCCACAGTGGATCTATGGTTTTGCTCTGTAAACCTTCCAGAGAACATTTGTGGGTGGGCGGCCATACGCAGGTAATGAATAAATAAAATAAAGTAAAAGAAGTGGCGTCTCCCGCCGCCCCAGATCATCCACAGTGAGACAGTGCGCGGGATCCTATCTGCAGGGCTGCCGGCTGGTCTCGGGGGAACGGCCTATGGAGATGGGAGCGACCCCGCAACCCCGTGGCTCTTCCTTGGGAAGGGGCTGGGAGGGCGGCGGGGCCGGGCCGGGCACCCGCGGGGCGCCGCGTGGGGCTCTCTCTGCTCGGTGCTTCAGCCGCGAGGCTCGCTGCCGGCCAGGGCCCCAGGCGCGCCGCGCCGGGTCCGGGCATGTCCGCAGCCGCGCATCGGGAACGAGGTGGGAGTTTCCTGCGCACCTGGCGTCCGAGGGGGTCTCCGGGCTTGGGGGGAGGGAGGCTTCGGGGCTCGCCGCTCCCGCTGGGGGCGCAGGCGCCCCGCCGTTTCTTTCCCGGCCACCCCCCGCACCCCCCCGCTCTCGCTCCCCCGCGCGGCGCAGAAAGGCCGGCGTCCGCGGGGCTGCGCCCGCCGGCGGTCCAACTTCAGCCCCGCGCACCGCCGCGGCGCTCCTTTCCGTAGGACGGACGAGCCGAAGGGGCCCCGCTCTGCCTGGCCGCCACGTGCGGGGGGCGGATCGGGGCCGCTGCCGCCTGGCCTCCGCGCGGCGCGGCGCCCTCGGGAGCGCGGCGGGGACCCGCAAAGGGGGGGCGGGCAGAGGCGGCTGCCAGTGCCGGCTCCGTCCCCAGCCACCCCGGGACGAGCCAGCGCCCCGTGGCCGCGGAGAGCCCCTTCCCCTCGCCGCCCTGCTGCGCCCCTCCGGCCTCGCGCCCCGCCGAGCTCGCAGCACCCCCGCCCCGCCACCCCCGCGGCGCGCGGACCTACCTGGCTGGCGGCGGCTCCGGGCGCCTGCCGGGCGCAGGGCGCGAGGAGGTCCCTCCTGGGGGACGGCCGCTCTGCGCCGCCGCCGCCCGCTCCCGCGCTCGGCCGCTCCGCTCAAAACTTTTGCCGGAGCCGCGCCGCGCCGCCGCCTGCGCCGCTCTCCGCCCGGCTCGAGGGGAGGGACCGGCGATGGGCCGCGCGGGGGCCCCGGGGTGGGAGCGAGCGGCAGGCGGGCAGGCAAGGACGGGGCCGCCGCGCCGCTGCCCAGCGCGGCAGGGGCGGACAGGCAGCCGGAGGGACCCGAAGCCCTCCCCCGCGCGCCAGGGGCGCTGCCCCGCTGCGCTCCGCAAGGGCCCTGCCCCGCCCGGCCCTCCTCCCGCATCCGCAAGGATCCATTCAGACTTTCCCCCCATCTGACGTTCAGGGAAGCGAGCCTGGGCTGCGGAGACCCAGTGGCAGTCGGACTGACGTCCCGCTCTTTTCACCGGGTCTGCTCTTGAGCAGGCTTAGCATTGGATACGACCTGGTCTCCCACGTGCCCACGCACACTCACACCCAAATGGGGGCGAACGAGGTGCTCCCGCGTCTGCCAAAACTCCGCACCAAGGGCGCGGCTTTTCACAGGTCCTGCACTTGCTGAAACCCTGCACACCTGTTAAAGGTAGAGAAGCCCAGTCCTCTTTTGCATTAGGTCGCCCCTAAAAATAAAGTCTTAAAAATGTCCAGAAATTGCTAAGTTAAAGGGGGAGAGAGAAATGATGGGATATGAAGCCCTTAGCTCAGATAAGAATCAAGTGTCCAAAGTCTTCTCACTGACAAGGCTAGTCTTCTCACCTTGATGCACCACCACCCCATTCCTCAGCCCACCAGAGCCACAGATCTCCTCTGAGTGAGGTGCCTCATCTTTTGGGGATGTGCACACTTGCTCTAACAAGTGAATGGCCTTGGGAAAAGGTGGACAGCTCCACTTCCTCCCAGTTCAGTGGCAAGACCATCAAATTCAGTATAACCCTTTCTTGATATGGTCTGTGCACTCATTCAGTAAGTTTTATTCTGAATGCCATCCTCCCTCTGATGCATCTGATGAATGGGTTATTATTGCATTGGTGGGGTTCGAAGGAGATCTGCTGTCCCACCTGACACATTCTGTAAGAAGACCCAATGAAGCCAAGGGCAGCCATGTAGCCTGCATCCTTGGAGGAAACAGGCCGTCTTTGATTCTACCTCTCAGCCCAGTGTAATATCCCAATCCTGCTTTAGGGCTTTTCCAGACTACTCTTTGGAAAAAGAAAAGAAAAAAATTGCACAACAGGTGGTGTGCGTAATTCAGAGTTTGTATTTGAGGTGTCTTCCTTCAGGAAACAATCCTAATCTGAGGATATTGCTTTTTTTTGTTGCAATATTTTATTGCTAGGAAAATAATGCCTCCCCCATAGCATAGCAACTGTGATTACATGTGCCTGTTAATTTCAAAGTCAAAGAATGACTTTTTCTTGTTCTCTCCCTCCTTTCTATTTAGCCTTGGCTCCAGGCCTTTGTGATGATAATGCAAGGGTACCTCCCCCTTGACACTCATCTAACAGAAAGGGATTGTCACTAAAAGCAGCCTCTTTACCAGAAGATTGGAAGTTAGCCAACATGTCACCAATTTTTAGAAAGGAATGGGAGTGAGTGAGCCAGGAAATCACAGGCCATTTAGACTAATTAATGTGTTCCTCTGATAAATTGCTGGAAAACATTATTAAAGGTGGAATTAGTAAACATATGGAAGAAGGACAAGCACTGATGAGGAAGAATCAGCAGGAAGTCCTGCTTCACCAGCCTCTTGGAGTTCTTTGTGAGTGTCAACATGCATGTGGATAGGGATGCTCTAGTCGCCATTATACACTTGGAATTCCAAAAAGGTTTTGACAAGGGGCCTGGCTATGTGTTACATATTATATATATACACACACACACACTTTTGGAAAAGGTGCTTAACACTGCCACTTTTATTTGCAAGAAAAAACAGCTGTGCGGTTCAGATTCAGCACAATGCTGCCAGTGGAGGTCATGGCTTGGTGCCAACCCCATTGAAAATCCCCACCCTCCTGACCTCAAAGGTGTTGTTTGCAGCAATTTTCAGTGGGAAACCAGCATGGGCCCACATTCCAGATAGGGAACATAGCATCCCAACAGGGACCAATGGCTGTTTTTCCTCCTAAATTCAAGTGGCAGTGTAAAAAATGTGACACGCAGCAAAGTATGTAGTTTGACAACAAGTCTCTCAACAAAGGCTCTTGAGTAAACATAGCAGTCGGGATAAGAGGATGGGTTCTTTCATACAGTCAGGGCCAGAAATATTGGAACAAGGATAACTGTTTTGGCAGTTGGCCTCTGTACACCACCACATTGAAGTCAAAAGGAAACACACCCAGATGGGAGCAAAGTCAGGACTTTCAGCTGTAATTCAAGGGCTGTGACAAAAGTGGGGCACTAACCATTCAGGAAGTGCAGCCAGTGGCAGACACCCCACCCCCCCATCGCTGGTGGCTCATAAGTAATGGAACGAATGGCTGACAAGCAGCTGCATGGCCAGGTGTGGCCTGTTTTCCTGGGTACCCCATGACCAATCAAGCAGAGAAAAGGCCTGGAGGTGGTTTTGAGTGTTATATTTGCATTTGGTAGCTGTTCACTGGAACTCCCAACATGAGGTCCAAAGAGGTGTCCATGCAAGTGAAGGAGGCCATCATTAGGCTGAGGAAACAAAATAAACCCATCAGAGAGATAGCAAAAACAGTGGGAGTGGCCAACACAACAGTTTGGAACATCCTGAAAAAGAAGGAATTAACTGGCAAGCTCAGCAACAGCAAAAGGCCTGGAAGACCACGGAAGACAACTAAAGTGGTTGACCACAGAATTCTGCTCATGGTGAAGAGGAACCCTTTCACAACATCTAGCCAGGTCAAGAACACTCTTGAGAAGGTAGGCATGTCATTGTCAACATCTACAGTCAAGAGACGGCTTTATGAATATAAATACAGAGGCTTCACAACAAGGTGCAAACCACTGGTAGCGCTCAAGAACAGATAGGCCAGATTAGCCTTTGCCAGCAAACACCTAAAAAAGCCTGCCCAGTTCTGGAATAAGATTCTTTTGACTCATGAAACCAAGATTAACTTGTACCAGAATGATGGGAAGAGAAAAGTATGGAGAAGGAAAGGAACAGCTCATGATCCAAAGCATACCACATCATCTGTCAAACATGGTGGAGGCAGTGTTATGGCATGGGCATATATGGCTGCCAATGGAACCAGGTCACTGGTGTTTATTGATGACCTGACTGCTGATAAAAGCAGCAGGACGAATTCTGAAGTGTATAGGGCTATACTTTCTGCTCAGATTCAGCCGAATGCTACCAAACTGATAGGACGCCACTTCATATTGCAGATGGATAATGACCCAAAACATACAGCAAAAGCTACCCAAGAGTTTCTGAAGGCAAAGAAGTGGGATGTTCTTCAATGGCCAAGTCAGTCACCTGATCTCAACCCAATAGAGCATGCTTCTCACTTACTGAAGACAAGACTGAAGGCAGAAAGATCCACAAACAAGCAGCAGCTGAAGGCAGCTGCAGTGAAGGCCTGGCAAAGCATCTCGAGGGAGGAAACTCAGCATTTGGTCATGTCCATGGGTTCCAGACTTCAGGCAGTCATTGACTGCAAAGGATTTTCATCCAGGTATCAAAGGTGATCCTTATGTTTGGAATGAGGTTGGTTTGTTCCATTACTTATGAGCCCTCAATGATGGGGGGGGGGTGTATGCCACTGGCTGCACTTCCTGAATGGTTAGTGCCCCACTTTTGTCAAGCCCCTTGAATTACAGCTGAAAGTCCTGACTTCACTCCCATCTGGGTGTGTTTCCTGTCAACTTCAATGTGGTGGTGTACAGAGGCCAACTGCCAAAACCGTTATCCTTGTTCCAGTATTTCTGGCTCTGACTGTAGCTCAGTAACTGGTAAAAGTAGAGGAAGCAAAGGGTAGGAGTAAATGGACAGTTCTCCTAATGGAGGGAAATATGCAAACAGCCCCCTCCAAAGGATCTGTATTGGGACCAGTGCTATTTAAGTTATTTATAAATGATGTGGAGTCAAGGGAGACAGGTTTGCAGATGCCATCGCATTATTCTATTTGAAACTCTGCTGCCACATAATCCATCTCTCTTATCATTCGGGTCACATGACACCACTCCTTAAATCCCTGCACTGGCTTCCTGTCTGTCCCGGATGCATCACAAATTCTTCGTCCTTACCTTCAAAGCCATCCATGAGCTTGCCCTCTCTTATCTCTCTGCTGTTACTTCCCTTACTCAGCTCAAGCTTGTGACCTTTGCTCCTTCAGCTCCATCAGTCTCAGCCATCTGAAGCTCTCCTGCTCCTTCAGTCAGCCTTGCCCTCTTCTGCCCTTGCTTCCCCTTCTGCCTGGAACCGCCTTCCAGAGTACCTGTGCATTCCCACCTCTTACTTGCTTCAAATCTCCCCTCAAAAATGCACCATTTTCATTAAATCTTCAGCATAATCCTTTCGTCTCCAAACCTCACTTTAATTAAGCCTGAGTACATGCGTAACTCCCCTTCATGGATCACTGCCTTATTGTGGCGAAGGGGCTTGCGTAACTCAGTGAAGCCATAAGCTATGCCGTGCAGGGCCACCCAAGACGGACAGGTCATGGCGGAGAGTTCTGACAAAATGTGGTCCCCTGGAGAAGGAAATGGCAACCCACTCCAGTATTCTTGCCAAGAAAACCCCATGGAACGTATCACAAGGCTAAAAGAGATGACGCCGGAAGATGAGCCCCTCAGGTCGGAAGGTGTCCAATATGCTACTGGGGAAGAGCAGAGGGTATTTCCAACTAGCGCCAGAAAGAGTGAAGCGGCTGGGCCAAACCCGAAAGGACACTCAGCTGTGGATGTGTCTGGTGGTGAAAAGAAAATCCGATGCTGTAAAGAACAATATTGTTTAGGAACCTGGAATGTCAGATCAATGAATCAAGGTAAGCTGGAGGTGGTCAAACATGAGATGGCAAGATTGAACATCGACATCTTGGGAATCAGCGAACTAAAATGGACAGGCATGGGCGAATTTAATTCAGGTGACCATCATATCTACTATTGTGGGCAAGAATCCCTTAGAAGAAATGGAGTAGTGCTCATAGTCAACAAAAGGGTGGGAAAAGCAGTACTGGGGTACAATCTTAAAAATGATAGAATGATCTCAGTACGAATCCAAGGCAAACCATTCAACATCACAGTAATTCAAGTCTATGCCCCAACCACTGAGGCCGAAGAAGCTGAGGTTGATCGGTTCTATGAAGACCTACAACACCTTCTAGAACTAACACCAAAAAAAGATGTCCTCTTCATCATAGGGGATTGGAATGCTAAAGTAGGAAGTCAAGAAATCACCGGGATAACAGGCAGGCATGGCCTTGGTGTACAAAATGAAGCAGGACAAAAGCTAATAGAGTTTTGCCAAGAGAACATGCTGATCATAGCAAACACTCTTTTCCAATAGCACAAGAGGCGACTCTACACATGGACGTCACCAGATGGTCAATATCGAAATCAGATTGATTATGTCCTTTGCAGCCAAAGATGGAGAACCTCCATACAGTCAGTAAAAACAAGACCTGGAGCTGACTGTGGCTCAGATCATGAGCTGCTTCTTGCAAAATTTCGGCTTAAATTGAAGAACGTCGGGAAAACCACTAAACCATTCAGGTATGACCTAAATCATATCCCTGATGAATATACAGTGGAGGTGACAAAGAGATTTAAGGGATTAGACCTGATAGACAGAGTGCCTGAGGAACTATGGATGGAGGTCCGTAACATTGTTCAGGATGCAGCAATGAAATCCATCCCAAAGAAAAAGAAATGTAAGAAAGCAAAGTGGCTGTCTGATGAGGCTTTACAAGTAGCTCATGAAAGAAGGGAAGCGAAAAGCAAGGGAGAAAGGGGAAGATATACCCAACTGAATGCAGAGTTCCAGAGAATAGCAAGGAGAGACAAGAAGGCCTTCTTAAATGAACAGTGCAAAGAAATCGAGGAAAACAACAGAATGGGAAAGACTAGAGATCTCTTCAAGAAAATTGGAGATCTCAAGGGAACGTTTTGTGCAAAGACGGGCATGATAAAGGACAAAGAAGGCAGGGACCTAACAGAAGCAGATGAGATTAAGAAGAGGTGGCAAGAATACACAGAAGAACTATACAGGAAAGATCTGAATGTCCCTGATAGCCATGATAGTGCGGTCACTGAACTTGAGCCGGGCATCCTCGAGAGTGAAGTCAAGTGGGCCTTAGGAAGCATTAGTAACAACAAAGCTAGCGGAAATGACAGTATTCCAGTTGAGCTATTTAAAATCCTAAAAGATGATGCTGTTAAAGTGCTGCATTCAATATGCCAACAAATCTGGAACACTCAACAGTGGCCACAAGACTGGAAAAGGTCAGTTTACATTCCAATTCCAAAGAAGGGCAACGCCAAAGAGTGTTCAAACTACCGCACAATTGCGCTCATTTCACATGCCAGCAAGGTGATGCTCAAAATCCTACAAGCTAGGCTTCAGCAGCATGTGAACCGAGAACTACCGGAAGTACAAGCTGGGTTTAGAAGAGGCAGAGGAACTAGAGATCAAATCGCCAACATTCGCTGGATCATGGAGAAAGCAAGAGAATTCCAGAAAAACGTCTATTTCTGCTTCATTGACTATGCTAAAGCCTTTGATTGTGTGGATCACAACAAACTGTGGCAAATTCTTAAAGTGATGGGAGTACCAGACCACCTTACCTGTCTCCTGAGAAACCTGTACGAGGGTCAAGAAGCAACAGTAAGAACCAGACATGGAACAACCGATTGGTTCAAAATTGGGAAAGGAGTACGACAAGGCTGCATATTGTCACCCTGCTTATTTAACTTATATGCAGAGTACATCATGAGAAATGCCGGGTTGGATGAATCAGAGGTCGGAATTAAGATTGCTGGGAGAATTATCAACAACCTCCGATATGCAGACGATACCACCCTAATGGCAGAAAGCGAAGAGGATCTCAAGAGCCTCTTGTTGAGGGTGAAAGAGGAGAGTGCAAAAGCTGGTTTGAAACTCAACATTAAAAAAACTAAGATCATGGCATCTGGCCCCATCACTTCCTGGCATATAGAAGGGGAAGAAATGGAAGCAGTGACAGATTTTACTTTCTTGGGCTCCAAGATCACCGCAGACGGTGACTGTAGCCATGAAATTAAAAGACGCTTGCTCCTTGGGAGGAAAGCTATGGCAAACCTAGACAGCATAGTAAGAAGCAGAGACATCACCTTGCCAACAAAGGTCCGTCTAATCAAAGCTATGGTTTTCCCAGTAGTAATGTATGGCTGTGAGAGCTGGACTATAAGGAAGGCTGAGCGCCGAAGAATTGATGCTTTCGAACTGTGGTGCTGGAGAAGACTCTTACGAGTCCCCTGGACTGCAAGGAGGTCAAATCAGTCCATCCTAAAGGAAATCAACCCTGAGTGCTCATTGGAAGGACAGATACTGAAGCTGAAGCTCCAATATTTTGGCCACCTAATGCGAAGAGAAAACTCCCTGGAAAAGACCCTGATGCTGGGAAAGACTGAAGGCAAAAGGAGAAGGGGACGGCAGAGGATGAGATGGCTAGATAGCATCACGGATGCAATGAATATGAACTTGAGCACGCTCCGGGAGAGAGCGCAGGACAGGAAGGCCTGGCGTGCTATGGTCCATGGGGTCACGAAGAGTCGGACACGACTGAACGACTGAACAACAACAACAACAACATGCGTAACTGATAAATAGATGAAAGCAGAAGAGACTATTCTCAGAAGAGATCTAAAAAGAGACATGTTGGCCCACAAATATAGGCAAAATCCTCCTAGTCTGTAGATGCGTGGCATAAACTTAAACCAAGGGTGCTTACTAGATGGATGGCTCCTAGTGCTTCCAGTCAAAAGACACTGGGCAACTCTGCCATATTTTCCTTCCTAATGGATTGTTTCTGGAAAGAAAAAAGATGGAAGAAACAGTAAAAAAAAAAAAAGGGGGGGGGGAGGCTTACAAGTGTCTGAATTCCCCACCTCGTAAATTTTTGAGAATGAAGCAGAGTGCTTGCAAGATAAAAGCCTAACCTGGAAGCACCGCAAGTCTTTGTCCAGGATTATCACCATGTAGACCAGTCTTTTACAATGAACTATTATCATGGGTATCCGATGTGGCAGGCGATCTGTCATTGTGGGGAGACTCTAACTTAGATAAATGGGGAAAACTTTGGAAATGGTCAATCCACTTTAACATATAAAGTGATGGTGGGGATATGGGAGGCATAAGACCTCCCAGGTTCTAGTCCTTCCAAACAACACATCCTGCAGTGTCTCTATATAGGAAATATGATGGATTGAGAATAATATTTGTGTATGATTGATTGGCTTTATTAAGCCAGCTTTATGCTTCATTATTAGATCTATCTCCTGTGCCTTTCTGAAAAAGCGGGCAAAGGATTTGGGACAAGAGATCCAAATAAAGGAAGGGGATTGGGTATGGAGGAATATATTAACCACATTTGTAGCAAATTGATAAAAAAAAAAAATCCGTATCTATGGTCTCTAACAACTTGGATTATGACTCTTATTGGCAATGCAGGGTTGCCCATACAGATTTCTTGCTCTTTTGAGGGGCATGTACAGTAATACAGCCCTTCTGAACTATTTAATGAAATGACTGGCTGTCTAATACCACAAAATCCTAAAATAGTATTGCTGTGTTACCTTAAATGAATGATTAATTATACTGACTCAAAATTATTGTAAATCTACTTATAGCTGCCAAAATGTGCATAGCAACTAACTGGATAAAAACATATTCTTCCCCACTGTTTACTCCTGCCTCCCTTTCCCTCTCCTTTGTTGTCTCCTCTGTGTTGAATTTTATATTGGAAACTCCTTGGAGCAGGGACCTGCCATCTTGCATTTGCACACTGATGGAACAACAGTAACTACAACAACAACAATGTAGAAACCAAAGCAGATTGTGCTCCAAAAGAACTGAATGGGCAACACACCTCAAACATGGTTCAATGTAAGTAATGCTACAGTAATGCACATTGGGGTTTAAAAAAAAACCCCTAACTTCACCAATGGGAACTGAATTGGCAGTGACTAATCAGGAAGCTCTTGGAGTCATAGCTCAATGAACATGTCAACTCAGTGTGCAACAGTGGTGAAAAAGGCAAAACCCATGCAAATTTGAAAAATTATAAAAACTCTTAGAAGATAACTTGGACACAAAATTTAGGGAGGGAAATGCCAGCTAGCTTAAAGGAAAAAGATTCCCAAACCAATTCATGGTTTTTCCTTATGTAATGGATGGGAAAGTGTGGGTGGGGGATATGTGAGTCAAGGGGGGGGAGTGTGGACTGTGAACGGGGGTGCATTAACGTATAGATGTGTGGGAATGCGGCATGTGTATGGATGGATGTGTATGGATGCACTGTGGTTGTGGTTTTGACCACACTCACATTTGGCTTTGGCCAAACCCGCTGCTGGCATGTGGCCCCTGGAAAGTTACTCACAAGGGAAGGTGGCTCTAGAGGTGAATAAGGTTTCGTACATCCGCCCTAAAGAAAACATAGTATAAAATGACTTTCCACTGATATATTTTATCTACAAGGTTAAACAAAACATTTAAACAAAATACTTATGAATGTCAACATGATCATGCAAGATACCTCCATTTTTTTACAGCTGGGTAAAAAGATCCTGGACTTAATCGTTTAGATGACCATGTGTACTTCAGCTGTGAAACGTACAACTAACATTTCTCTTCTCTCTTCCCATTCCCCCCGTCAACGTTCCATGTTTCACAACTGCTTCTACTTTCCTGATACGTGTGTGTGTGAGAGAGAGAAACATTTGCCAGCCCTGATTTGAAAGCAAAGAAATACTCTGAGCATGTGCAGCTGTGCATTTTAGACTCACTGAAATCTTCGTACCATCATGTCTACAGGAATACATTTGAATTTTCTTCTGCTGCCGTGATGCTAAAAACATTTATTTGGGAATAAGCACCACTTTGTTGCAAAAAAAAAGGGGTAATATATCTTTAAAGTAAAAATAATAAAATGAGCATTTGTAATCATGTGTCTGCCTAGCCAGTTATCCCCAACTATAAAATGTTTAAAAAAAAAAATAAGGAAGGAAAGGATGCTGCAGCTAGCAACATCAGCCCTCAGCGCAGGAGCCACTGTCCATCACCTGCCACTCTCGGGTTCAGGCAACCACGGAGGGAAAATAAGCCATGGTGACATGTTTTCCCTCCCTGCACATGCTGGCTGTGAGCCACCTACATAGCATAATTACCCTTGCTAGGCGCAGGTTGTTGTGAAGTCCAAATCCAGCAAGGCTGGCTGGCTGGCGTGGTTTACAAACCACCCTGAAACCCATGACTTGTTGTAGGGCTTCAGGGTGGTTTGTAAACCACCCAAGCCCACCACCCTCATCGGGTTTGGACAACATAACAACCTGCACCCAGCAAGAGTAATTATGCTTACTACATGGCTTGCGACTGACACGCGTGGGGAGGGAAAATAAGCCATTGTGGCTTATTTTCCCTCCATGATCGTGTGAACCTGGTCTCTGGGTGGTCATGGGGTGTGGGTGGGGGCTGCGCTGCAAGACCGTGGACTTCAGCCCCGAAGTTCAGCCCTAGCGACACCATTATGTTTGGTGGAGTTGTCCATCTGCAAATATATACTATGGTGGAGGCTGGTGGCTCTGATTTTGGTGGGCTGCCAGTCCATTCTGGGTTTCAGTGAGAACCTGCCAGAACTCTAAAAGAGCTATTCAAGGTGCTGAACCCTATCCCCAAAATAGGTTCAGTACTTTGGATAGCTCCTTTAGAGTTCTGGCTGGCTCTGACTAAAACCCAAATGGATTCACAGCCCCATCAAAATCGGAGCCCCCAGCCTCCACTGATATATTGGACTCAAGGTATCAAGATTAATTCAAGGATAAGAGCTTATCGATTAAAATTAGAGCTTCTTCCTATGCTGTTACATGTTCTTGAGATAAAAAACATTGAAGTTGCAAACCTAATGAGGAATCTTTTGGTGGTAGCAAAATTAGTTTGGGCTCAGTACTATGAACTCTTATTTTCTATCTCACTGCTATTAAGGAGTGACTTGACTTCTTAAGGTTTTGGGGATTGCTGGTATGGACATTTTGAAGGACCAGTTTTGCTGAAAAAATGGAACACCTCTCCTGTCGAATCCAGGAGGAAGACAGACACTGTTTCGTTTTGTACTGGAATTCATGCTATAACAATGGGAGAGTTGACTTTTATTCTTGTTTTGGAAATTTGAGCAAATTCAGTGCTAGGAATTCTTGTGAAAGGGAATGATATAAATAGTCAGTATTGTGATCCCCTTTTATATATTTATGGTGTGGCCACATTTGAAACCCCTTCCTGGATCACTGCCTTGTTGTGGCGAAGGGGCTTGCGTAACTCAGTGAAGCCATAAGCTATGCAGTGCAGGGCCACCCAAGATGGACAGGTCATGGCGGAGAGTTCTGACAAAATGTGGTCCACTGGAGAAGGAAATGGCAACCCACTCCAGTATTCTTGCCAAGAAAACCCCATGGAACCTATCACAAGGCTAAAAGATATGAAGCTGGGAGATGAGCCCCTCAGGTCGGAAGGTGTCCAATATACTACTGGGGAAGAGCAGAGGGAATTTCCAAGTAGCGCCAGAAAGAGTGAAGTGGCTGGGCCAAAGCCGAAAGGACTCTCAGTTGTGGATGTGTCTGGTGGTGAAAAGAAAGTCTGATGCTGTAAAGGACAATATTGTTTAGGAACCTGGAATGTAAGATCAGTGAATCAAGGTAAGCTGGAGGTGGTCAAACATGAGATGGCAAGATTGAACATCGACATCTTGGGAATCAGAGAACTAAAATGGACAAGCATGGGCGAATTTAATTCAGGTGACCATTATATCTACTACTGTGGGCAAGAATTCCTTAGAAGAAATGGAGTAGCACTCATAGTCAACAAAAGGGTGGGAAAAGCAGTACTGGGGTACAATCTTAAAAATGATAGAATGATCTCAGTATGAATCCAAGGCAAACCATTCAACATCACAGTAATTCAAGTCTATGCCCCAACCACTGAGGCCGAAGAAGCTGAGGTTGATCGGTTCTATGAAGACCTACAACACCTTCTAGAACTAACACCAAAAAAAGATGTCCTTTTCATCATACCACCCTAATACGATACCACCCTAATGGCAGAAAGCAAAGAGGATCTAAAGAGCCTCTTGTTGAGGGTGAAAGAGGAGAGTGCAAAAGCTGGTTTGAAACTCAAGATTAACAAAACTAAGATCATGGCATCTGGCCCCATCACTTCCTGGCATATAGAAGGGGAAGAAATGGAAGCAGTGACAGATTTTATTTTCTTGGGCTCCAAGATCACCGCAGATGGTGACTGTAGCCATGAAATTAAAAGACGCTTGCTCCTTGGGAGGAAAGCTATGGCAAACCTAGACAGCATAGTAAGAAGCAGAGACATCACCTTGCCAACAAAGGTCCGTCTAATCAAAGCCATGGTTTTCCCAGTAGTAATATATGGCTGTGAGAGCTGGACTATAAGCAAGGCTGAGCGCCGAAGAATTGATGCTTTCGAACTGTGGTGCTGGAGAAGACTCTTACGAGTCCCCTGGACTGCAAGGTCAAATCAGTCAATCCTAAAGGAAATCAATTCTGACTGCTTATGAGAAGAACAGATACTGAAGCTGAAGCTGAAATATTTTGGCCACCTAATGCGAAGAGAAAACTCTCTGGAAAAGACCCTGATGCTGGGAAAGACTGAAGGCAAAAGGAGAAGGGGACGGCAGAGGATGAGATGGCTAGATAGCATCACCGATGCAATGAATATGGACTTGCGCATGCTCCAGGAGAGAGCGGAGGACAGGAAGGCCTGGCGTGCTATGGTCCATGGGGTCACGAAGAGTCAGACACAACTGAACGACTGAACAACAACACATTTGAAATACGATGTATTGTTCTAGTTGCCCAATTTCAAAAATGATATTATAGAAATAGAAAAGGGGCAAACAAAATGACCAAACAGCTGGAATATCTATAAGGAAAGGCTACAGTTGACATGGGGGGGGGTGATGGTAGGGAATGAATGTATGAATGTGATAAAGGTTTATAAAATTATGTACAAGCTGCTGGGGTGGTGGGAAGGGGAAGGAAGCTGCAAAGGGAGAGCTGCTGCCTTCATGCCCTGCTTGTGGCCTTCCCATAGTTATCTGCTTAGCCACTGTCAGAAACAGGAGCAAGCTGGACTAGATGGACACTTTGTCTGATCTAGCAGGGCTCTTCTTACATTCTTTGTTGCCTGACACAAAGAACAAGATGGCATCCACTCAGCCTTCCACATACAGAGCTCACTGGACTGGCAGTTGGATCTTACTTCAACACTGATGATGGGGTAGCATCTTCCACCACATCTGAGACAGCAGGCGAGTTTAGGAGGCTCAGGACAGGTCAGGTGGCATACACAGTTCTGTCCTCCCAATGGAGGAGAATGGCTGGGGCGGGGGGGGGGAGGTGTCATGAGGAAAAGCTGGGAGTGGCAGCGATGTTGCCTCCCAGTATCTGTTGCCTGAGGCAATTGTGTAATGGTGGGACTGGCCCTGGCCAGTACCGTTGTTGACTGCTGATGGACTGTGAGGGAGTGACCGGATTTGCATGACAAGGCATGGCTAGTCAAGGGGTATTTAGTAACAACACAGAAGCCCAGTTCACATGTAATGAGAAGACACAGTGGGTGAATTTCCCCGTCCTTGTCATGGCGGCAGCTACTATTGGAGTATTCGAGGCACAGCGGGACGTGTCATAGCTTGTCATTATGTGCACACCCGGCGAGGCCGAGTTGTTCAGGTGGTTAACAAGCCAACCGCAGCCCTTGGGTTCTGGGTGGCTGGTCAACCACTCCAACAACCTACCCTCACCGGCTTCACATGTAACGACAAGCTACAGCGCACTCCCACTGTGCCTCAAATATTCAAAACTCCATTGCAATGAGAAGGCCCGCAGGGAAATTCACCCATGGTGGCTTCTCATTACATGCAAAACAGGTCACCATGGGCCAGTTCATATCACATGACAGCCCACCGTGGTGCATGCAGGGGCTGTACAGCCACCACTTTGCATATCCAAACCTTGGTCGGGGGTTGTTGTGTCATGCAAACCCACAAAGCGTGGGCTATGGTCTGTTCTAAGGTTACGTCGGGGTTGTTTAACCCTCCCATAACCCACATTCGCTGGGTTTACATGACACGACAACCTCCAAGTGGGGGCTGGATAGTGTCTGCACATGCCCCGCAGCCTCACCATGGGTTAAATAACCCATTCTAGACTGTCGTTTCATGCGAACCAGCCCACTGTCTGTTGTTACTGGGAGATTTAGGATAGAAATTTAAAATCTACCTCATGGCTTTGATCAAGGCCATCTTGGCACACTTTGCTTGTTTATTATTCTGGAATTAGAGTTCTTGCTAGGTACTGTCCCACCAATCCTCTCCCTGCTCCCCTTTCTGGAGAGGCCTCTGAACAAAGACCTGGCCAGACTGTGATAGACCCCAAAATTTACATTTCTACACATTTTATGACTCGCCTTATGAATAGCAAGGCACTGTAAAGATTACCTGAACGATACATGATCAGGTCTCCCCAGACTAATGATTGGTCAGTTTGAATTTTCTTTCTATGGAGGCTGCCCAGCCCCGATAGCAATATCTGCATTGTGGAACATTGTCTTTGTGTTTTTGGCTGGTAGGCAAAGAGTCAAGGCGAAACCATTCTACACTCTGGAGGCCCAGGGGGACCTGCCCTCACGCCCCCTCACAGGTTTAATGAGCTAGGTTGCTCCTTCATTTTATTTTAAAAATCAGCAAACTATTTCTCAACCTCCCTCTGCTTGCTTCTTTAGTAAATATATTGCATTGGAGACTGGAGTTGATTTGATTGTCTTGCCTGACCTAGAAGTTGGCCTGCCCACGAGGTAGACTGCTTGGCAAACATGTTAACCAGGTTGTTAAGGAGTTTAAAGGAAGCTCTGAAAAGGGGGCCTATTTTCCTCCATATATAAACTCCATAAACCTGTCTTCTCCTGTAGGCAGGATATTAAAAGCACACAGGAGTGGTGGCAGCACTACCTCTGAGGAATATAGGCAAAAGAGTGTCTTGCAGCCTGTCCTACCTTGCAGGGTGGAGATGCAGACATACCGGTTTCTGGTCATTCCTGAATTCCAGGGATGTACAGATCTACATTGCCCTATTCTCTGCTTTCTTGCCTTCCCCTGGTACTGAACGAAGGCCATTCTCTCAGGTAGCTTTTCTTCCACTCTATTTAAAGCTGCTACTTATTGTACACAAATGGTTGTAAGAAGCCACAAGATTATTTAGGGGGATTATGGAATTAAGAATCAAAAGACATTAGAATGCCAGCCCAGTGGGCAACATCTGACTTGGATTCCTGCATTGAGCAGGGGGTTGGACTCGATGGCCTTGTAGGCCCCTTCCAACCCTACTATTCTATGATTCTATGATCCCTAAAAGCTATTGATGCTACCATTGTGCCTTGCCAGATGTATACTCTTGTCTTGCTTGAACCTGTTCCAAAAATCCACCTCCAAGCATACTACCAAACAGTGAAAACAAGGCAAGCAGCTCTAGCTGCTGCTGCTGCTGCTGTCAGGCCCCAGAGACCACCCTTAGTCAAATGCTGTGGAGATGTCTAGGGATTGTTCCATATTGAGCAGAGGTCTTTAAATACTCACATGCAATTCTAGGCTACATTCCAACCATACGGACATTGACCCAGACCCAAGCGGCCTGGCTCCAAAAAGCCTTCCTTGTGGCAAAGCCAGCTATCCTTTGTAGGTGAGAGGATCATGCACCCCCAGGGATCTATGGGTGGTTATGCAAAATGGGCTACTTGGCTTCCAAAGAGCAAATGTAAAGTGAAAGGGGAAAGAAAACAACAACAGCCCAGCGGCATAAGAACGTTTGAGGAAATCTGTGGATCCTTCTTAGAACATTTTGAGGAAAACATTTATAGAGCACATGGAGAAAATCGGAGGGGTCCCCATTCTTCCTATATGCATTGCAGCACTCGTGCTAGAAGATGAGGAGACACTGCAATGTTTTGTTGCAGGTCCAACAACTTGTATATAGGAATGAATCTAAAACAAAAAACACAGATGAGCTCAATCTTTGTTGCAAACTCAAGGATGGGAGAGTGGGGGTGGGGGGAACCGTGTGGCCCCCCCAGATATTGTTGAACTGCAACTCCCATCAGCCCTAGCCAGCATAGCCAATGCTGAGAGATGATGGGAGTTGCAGTTCAGCAACATCTGGGGGGCCACATGTTTCCCATCCTTGCTCTAGCTCAACTCATCACCCTTGCATCCTCCAGCTATGATGCTGAATATCTGATTCTATATGCTGAGTGCGGAGCACCCAGCCACAACTAAAGACGGACGGAGAAGGGTATGTGCTGGAAGCTGGTTCTGATGCTATTTATTAAGCTTGGGTTCCAGGGTCCTCTGTCCAAAGAAGGGGAACTTTCTAGACATGGAAAATGCAAGTAATGCCAAAATATCTGGCGGATAATGTGTGTGTAGCAGCAATATCTTTTATTCATTTTTACTGTAGAGTAGGCACAGGGCTCCCAATCCAGATTGGGCCCCTAGCATAGGGGTGCTTTTAAGATCCAGATTGGTGGCCCTGCACCTACTCTAGAGTAAGAATGAGAAGAAGACACAGCTGCTAGACACATATTTGAAATATTCAGTGTCTGTTTTGGCCCTAAGAAATGTTACACAGCAAGCAACACAGCCACAAGTACAAAATTGCTTCCACCAGTCTTTTCCGATTGTTTGTCTTTAATGCCGCTTAAAGACTTACCACCTAGTCACCCTGTGTGCTCTTTTTGTCTAGCGACTGGCCCTTGGTAATTGGATAGAGCTATTACAATCACACTCTAAACTGGATATGGCAGATGAGCCTGTCAATAAAAAGGGAGCTTATCACATTAGCAGCAGAAATAAGAGGCCACAAATCCCTCGTATGGCTGTTGAGTTAGAGAATGAGAGTGTGGACAACAGCTTGGGAAATGCAGGCCTAGACCTGAGCTCTGCCCCCGAGCCTGCCCCCTCCCAAGGAAGCCTGTTAATTCCTTTTTAAAAAGCATCTCTCACTGAGCTGCCCTTTCCCCCTCCAGCCTCCCGGGAAAGGAAGATGTATTGACTATGGTGTTAAGTCAGCGGAGAAGCTCTTAGACACAGTGCTAGATCTCAGTCACCAAAGGAGCCCCAAGGTTGAGATTCTGAACACCTGCCTTGCTGCTGAGAGAGAGGGGCGGAGGAAAGGTCTAGGGAGAAAGTTTGGCTTCCCAGAGAATGGCTGCAAAGGGCAGAGGTGTCTGCTCTGTCTCCAGAGAACGATCATGTTTTCATGTGAGGACATGTCTAAGCAGCCTCTGAGTTACTCAGCTTCCCCTGGAGACCAGCTGAGCCATCGCAATGACATTGTGGGCTGAGGGAGAGAACACACACTTAGTGCAGTGCAGTAATGGTTGGGTGTGTGTGTGTGTGTGTGTGTGTGAGAGAGAGAGAGAGAGAGAGAGAGAGAGAGAGAGAGGCGAAGCAGAGAGTTCTGCACACAAGAATTTTCTAAAAAGCAAGAAAGTGCTTTAGAAAAACAAAACAAAAAACCACTGTCTCCTGCTGTTTGTGACCTCCCTCCAAATCAGACTGAGGCAGAAAACACAGTAGATGCCATCAAAGGTGATGTTTCAAAGGCCGCTCTCAGATATGCTCATCTCATGGTAAGTCAAATCCTGGCACTCAACATCACCCATTTGTTTTGGGTAGCTCTTTAATCCTTTTAATCTGGTGGCGGCAATCGTATTGTGGTGTTTGGCAAAGTAGCACCAGGAAAAGGGAAGAGCGATAAGCATGAAAAGAGAAGGTACATTACATAAAAACAAACAAAAAGCATGACTTTTAATAGTGGGGATAGCGTGAAGATGTTTTGGGGCATACAACGCCCATCAGCTCCAGTCAACATGGCTAATGGTCAGGGATTATGGGGGCTGTAGTCCAAAACATCTGGAGGGCACCTGGTTGTTAGAGTGTAGAAGACCCAGATTCAAATCCCCATTCAGCCATGATGTTCTCACTGAGTGACTTTGGCCCAGTCACTATCAGCCTAACCTAACTCACAGAATTGTTGTGAGGATAAAATGGCAGGGTGGGGGTGGGGGAGGGGGGAGGAAGGGCCGTTAATACTGCTCTGAGAACCCTGGAGTTAAGGTGGTGTGTGTGTGTGTATGGAATAAATAATAAATAAAATGGTATGGCACTGAGTAGACCAGTTAATATTTCTGAGAGCCACGCCCTCGGGAAGCAACTTTAAAAGGACATCCCGTCGATTCTGCTCTACAGCATATTTTGTGATAAAAGGAAGATGGTTTGCTTTGCTCTGGCTGGTCCGAGACCCATGCGTGTCCCCAGTTAAACAAGGCTTCCACTTTGGAATGCAGCTTCCAAAAGATACTCCTCTAGCACTTTTGTTTGCTCAAAGATAAATTAAAGCCACCCCAACAAAGGTCTCAGCTGCTCCTCTTGGAGCTGGGTGAATAGAAAGACCCAGAATTATTTCAGCAGCCGAGGGGGTCTGGAAGTGTGCATGGCACAGGGAGAGAGGGAGAGAGAATGAGTGTGGGAGGGAGGGCAAGAAAGACATACAGGGGCTCTGAGCTGTGACAGAAACAAGCTATGCTGCAAGAGATCCAAGAACTGAACAGGGAATGAGGTCAGAGGCCTGTGGGTGCAATTGCACATTCTCCTGCAAACCAGCATGCCACTGAATGGACACAGAAGATGTGCCAACTCTTATGGGCTTTGAGCTAGGGATGTACGAAAGTCACTTACCTTTTCAATGGGGTGATTCACGGTGGGGGGGAGGCACCCCGCACCTCCCCCCGAAATCCTAATCTGGCTGGCTCTGCTCCGCGGAGATTCCGCAGAGCCACTGGCTGGGGCCACCCGCAGCCGGACATCCGGCCGCTGGGCAGCCTGCAGGAGAAAAAAAAAAACAGCGTACACAAATGGCAGCAGCTACGGCGGCCGCCATTTGCGTTCCCTTTTTGCGCTGTTTTAGCGTACATAAATATTTACATAAGCTATTACGGCGAAAAAAAGGGGAACGCAAATAGCGTAGTGGGCGCTATTTGTGTTCCTTCCCCCCCCCCCGCTGTTTTAGCCTACATGAATATTTACGTAAGCTATTACAGCGGGGGGGGGGGGAAGGAACGCATATAGCACCCACTACGCTATTTGCGTTCCCCTTTATTTCGCCGTAATAGCTTTTGTAAATATTTATGTACGCTAAAACAGCGCAAAAAGGGAACGCAAATGGCCGCTGTAGCCGCCGCCATTTGCGTACGCTGGTGTTTTTTTTTTAGCTTGCTGTGATAGGCTACGTAAATACTTACGTAGCCTATCACGGCCTCCGCAGGGACGCAAATGGCTACGTAATTATTTACGTAGCCTATCACAGCTATGATGAGGAAGTGAATGGCGGCCGCAGTGCGGCCGCCATTCGCAAGTCAGCACGGACAGCAGCAGGTAAGTGCTCTGTTTCGTGCGCCTTTCGTGGGGTGGGGGGGTGGGGGCTTTGTTCCGCCACGGATTTCGGGGGGCCGAATGCACTGGCATTCGGCCTCACCGAGATCTGTGGCAGAATTCTCTGACATCCCTTCTTTGAGCCCATCTGCTTTGCCTGCCCACCCCGCCCCCTTTTGCTTTTCAACCATCCTGCAGATTTTGGCCCTTGTTGAGACAAGGCAGATCATGGGCCTACCTGGCTAGCTAGCATTTTCTTCTGTTTCCCCCCTACAGCTCCACCTGCTGGAAGAACTTGAGACCTTGCTGGGATTGCTTAAAACAGCCTTCCCCAACCTGGTGCCCTCCAGATGTGTTGAATTAAAGTTCCAATTATGCTGGATGAGGATGATGGGAGTTGTCGTCCAAGACATTTGGAGGGCACCAGGTTGGGGAAAGCTGGTCTAAAACTGTATCCCTAGTTATTTGTCTCAGATATAGATATATAGATATAGATATACACAGACATAACACACAGAGAGGAAGGCCAGTAGAGGACCAGGCACAGGCTCCTCTAGAACAACCAGAAAGCTAGACACAAAAAGGGAAAAGAGACTATGGAAGGACAAGACTCTCCAGTGGTGGTGACCTGCAAGGTGTGTGCCTTGTTTGTTTTCTTGCCTGAGAACAACATGGCCTACATGTGCAACAAGTGCAAGTTGATCACGCTGCTGGAAGAAAAAGTAAGTGGACTGGAGCAGCGACTGTCGACCCTCCAGGGAATAAGAGAACATGAAGAGTTCTTGGACAGAACGGTGGAACTACAGCAGCAAAGCGAAGTACAGGAGTTAGAAGAGCAACAGCAAGCTGAGGTAGAAGAGGAAACTGCTGAGGTGAGGAAAAATGAAGTAGACGATACTCCTTTGAAAAGGGTGTAAGTTAGAAGCAGAAGAACTAGAAGACACTCGGCACCAGTGGAGGTAGTGGAACTAGGGAACCAGGGAACCATTTCCAGGTACTTGAGGATGAGACTGGAGGACAGCCTGCAGAGGAAGAATTACAGGGGAACCTGCATGAGAGCGAGCAAGAGGCTGAAGGTCAGCCAAGCAGAGGCGATGAAACCAAGGCCTACAACAACAGGAAGAGAAGAGTAGTAGTAGTGGAAGACTCCTTGCTGCGTGGGATCGAAACCCAAGTATGTTGCAAAGACCCGTGGACTTGCCAGGTATGCTGTCTCCCAGGAGGACGGATTAGAGACGTGACTGAAGGGTTGCCTGCACTCATAAAGACCACTGACAGGTATCCCTTTCTTCTCATCCATGTGGGAACAAATGATACCGCCAAGCGGAGCTATGAAGAAATCACGTCAGACTTTGAAGCTTTGGGAAGGAAGCTCAAGAACTTTGGGGCCCAGATAGTTTTCTCATCCATCCTTCCAGTAGTTAGAAGAGGGATAGAAAGGGAAAGAAAAATACTCCAGGTGAATGACTGGCTAAGAAGGTGGTGCTGGCGAGAGTGATTTGGATTCTGGGACCACAGGCTATACTTCCTGGAAGATGGACTGTTGGCAAGGGACAGGTTGCACCACACAAAAGCTCGGAAGAATATGTTTGGCCACAGCATGAAGGATGTTATCAGGAGAGCTTTAAGTTGAATCCTACGGGGAAGGGAGAAGTAAAGTTGGGGGTAACAATGGACAAAGGCTCATGCAACACAACGGAGAGAACAGCTCTAATAGCACCCAATAATAGTCTTCACAAACATGTAGGAAGAAAGCCAGACCATGAAGGACATAGTCTTCGATGTCTATATACTAATGCCCAGAGTATGGGAAACAAACAGAACAAACTCGAACTCTTAATACAGGAGGGAAATTATGACTTGATAGGTATAACTGAGACTTGGTGGGATGACTCTCATGACTGGAATACAGCACTTGAAGGATATAACTTGTTCAAAAAGAACAGGAGGAACAGAAAGGGAGGTGGGGTTGCACTATATGTGCAAAATACATATCTCTGCACAGAAATACAGGAGGATGAGCTTGGTAGCCCCATCGAGAGGGGCTACCTCTCTACTACCGGCCACCCAACCAAGAAGAAGATGAGGATGAAACTTTTGAAAAGCAAATAGCCAATGTTTCAAGAAAGCATGATGTAGTAGTAATGGGGGACTTTAATTTCCCCAATATTTGTTGGGAGACAAATTCTGCAAAACATGGCCCCTCCAGGAAATTCCTGACTTGTGTTGCGGATAACTTCCTCCTACAGAAAGTAAAGGAAGGAACTAGAGGATCGGCTATCCTTGACTTGATCCTAACCAACAGAGATGACTTAGTGGGTAAAGTAGCAGTTACAGGAACTCTGGGGGAAAGCAACCATGTTATACTTGAGTTCATGGTTCTAAAGGAAGCAAAAGCCGAGTGTAGCCAAACCCATACCCTGGATTTTAGGAAAACTGATTTTAATAAACTCTGAACAATGATCAGTAAGGTCCCATGGCAAGCATCTTTAATGAGAAAAGGAGTCCAAGATGGGTTGGAGTTTTTAAAAAAGGAAATTGTAAAGGCACAATTACAAACAATTCCAACAAGAAAAAAAGGTGGAAGACAACAGAAGAAGCCAATGTGGCTTCACAAAAAGCTTAGAGATGACCTAAAAACAAAAAAGTACACATATAGGAACTGGAAGGAGGGCCAAGCTACAAAGGAAGAGTACAGGCAGGTAGCACAGAACTGCAGGGATGACGTCAGGAAGGCTAAAGCTAAGAATGAGCTGAGGTTTACGAGGGATACTAAAAGCAACAAAAAAGCTTTCTTCAACTACGTGCATAGTAAAAGACAGAGGAAAGAAATGGTGGTTCAGCTATTAAATAAGGATGGCAAAATGATAACAGATGACAAAGAAAAGGCAGAAGTGCTCAACTCCTACTTTGGCTCAATCTTCTCCCAAAAGAGGGTCTATGACCCCCCCTGGCAAAGGCGAAGTACAGGCTGATGGAGCAGGATTGCAGCTTGAGATCAATAGGCATATGGTCAAGGAACACCTAATTACTTTGAATGAGTTCAAATCTCCAGGGCCAGATGAACTGCACCCTAGGGTAATAAAAGAACTGGCAGAAAAACTCTCAGAAGCACTGTCTATTATCTTTGAGAAATCATGAAGGACAGGTGAAGTGCCAGATGACTGGAGGGGGGCTAATGTTGTCCCTATCTTCAAAAAGGGTAAAAAGGAGGAACCTGGGAACTACAGACCAGTCAGTCTGACATCAATCCCTGGGAAAATTCTGGAGCAGATGATAAAGCAATCCATCTGGAAGCACGTTGACAACAATGCAGTGATTACTTGAAGCCAACATGGATTTGTCAAGAACAAATCCTGCCAGACAAATCTGATCTCATTTTTTGATCAAGTAACCTCCCATGTGGACCGTGGGAATGCTGTGGACATCATATACTTCAACTTCAGCAAAGCTTTCGACAAAGTGCTCCATGATATTCTGATGAGCAAACTAGCTCAAAATGGGCTAGATGAAACAATGATCAGGTAGATCCACAGTTAGCTACGGAATCGGACTCAAAGAGTGCTTATCAATGGGATCTTCTCAAACTGAGGAGAGGTAATGAGCGGGGTATCGCAGGGCTCAGTCCTGGGCCCAGTGCTCTTCAACATTTTTATTAATAGCTTGGAGGAGGAGGTGCAGGGAATGCTGATCAAATCTGCAGATGACACAACATTGGGCGGGATAGCCTGGAAGACAGAAACAAAATTCAAAGTGATCTTTACAGACTGGAGCTCTGGGCAGAAAATAAAAGAATGAAATTTAATAGGGATAAATGCCAAGTTCTGCACCTAGGAAAAAGAAAGCAAATGCACAGTTACAAGATGGGGGATACATGGCTCAACCACACTCCAAGCAAGAAGGATCTTGGAATTGTTGTCGATCACAAACTGAATATGAGGCAACAATGTGATGTGGCTGCAAAAAAGGCAAATGCTATTTTGGGCTGCATTAATAGAAGCATAGCTTCCAAATCCCAAGAAGTACTAGTTCCCCTCTACTCAGCACTGGTTAGGCCTCATCTGGAGTACTGTGTTCAGTTCTGGGCACCACACTTTAAGAAGGATGCAGACAAGCTGGAGAGGGTTCCGAGGAGGGCAACAAAGATGATTGGGGGACTGGAAACAAAGCCCTATGAAGGACAGCCTGAAAGAACTGGGCATGTTTAGCCTTGAGAAGAGAAGACTGAGGGGAGATATGATAGTGCTCTTCAAGTACTTGAAAGGTTGTCACAGAGAGGAAGGCCAGGATCTCTTCTCGATCGTCCCAGAGTGCAGGGCACGGAATAATGGGCTCAAGTTACAGGAAGCCAGACTCCGGCTGAACATCAGGAGAAACTTCCTGACTGTTAGAGCAATATGACAATGGAAGCAATGACCTAGGGAGGTAGTGGGCTCTCCCACACTGGAGGCATTCAATCTGTCAGGGATGTTCTGACTTGGATTCCTGCACTGAACAGTGGGGTGGACTCAGTGGTCTTGTGAGCCCCTTCCAACCCTACTATTCTATGATTCTATACCCCAAATGGCCAAATCACAGCATTCCTTGTGGTGAGCAGGAGCCTAGGCAATAGAATGGGCCAATAGCAGGATTCCACCCCTCCCATCTGTCCAATTTCATTACTTGCCAGTTTGGCAGCAGGTTGGTATTTATGTGCTCAATTCCAGTGATAGCAAACATTGCTTTGTGGCAGGGAGGGGTGTGGGTAACATGACTATCAACTTGTTCATGTGGCTGTCAACTGGCTAAAGATCATTAGCTATTTAATGATCTGGCTTCTAACCAATTAACTAAGTGTAAAGACATTAGTATATTACAAACTGCATTTTTATTCTAATAAAAGAAAAGGGACCATTTCTTTTTCAGCGTAAGGCCACTTACAATTAATAAACAAACACCACACTGGAGGCATTCAAGATGAGGCTGGACAGCCATCTGTCAGGGATGCTCTGACTTGGATCCTGCATTGAGCAGGGGGTTGGACTTGATGGCCTTGTAGGCCCCTTCCAACCCTACTATTCTATGATTCTATGACCACCACTCATTGGCTAGAAGTAAAGTCTTCCTTTAATATATATATTTTTGTTACCAAATTTGGGGGATATGAAATATTTAATATTATAGCAACACAGCAAAAGAGCTTCTAACAGATAAACAAGTTCAAGGTCCATCAGCATGGTGGAAGATACACTTATAAAAGATGTACAAGACACGGGCCAAAATTAAGCACTTTTAGGTATTTTCAGTTTCAATGAGAGACCATGTGCTTGAGGCTGCAATGTTGTAACGCATTTACTAGCAAATAAGCCTCTTTGAACACAGCAGGATCATGTATTTCTGTGTAAACATACATAGGATTGCACTGTAACTCTCCTGTCAAAATCAGTGAGATGTAACGTGTTGTTGTCATTGTTTAAAAACTGGCTACTCCATTCCCATTAATTTCTGCTAAGCACTGTCTCCTTCAGGTGCCTGTGGTACTTATGATTAAAAGGAAAGGCATCAATGTTTCACCTGAAAGGCAACCAATGGAGATGAACTGTCATCTTTCCATTTCTTTTCCATCAAATCTAACACAGGGAGGAAAAGGCAGAAGCATCTCCACAGCCTGCGGGATGGTGAGTCCTTTCCCACTCCCAAGGCCGAGAGCCATTGCTTGTTGACAGCTCCACTGATTCATGGGATGGGAAGTGATTCTGATCTATGGTTAGCGGCTGAGTTCATCCTTCCCGAATCTGGTGCCCTCCAGAAGTGTCCATTGGCCCTGCCGACTGGGGTTTATGGGCGTTGTAGCCCAACATATCTGGAGGGCACCAGGTTGGGGGAGGCTGCTACAGCTGATTGAGCATGCGATGCTGCTGAAGCTTGCAGTCCTAGGCAGATCCCATGACCACAGTGCTGCTGTGATTGTTTCCAGTGGAGGCTGGCGGCTCTGATGTCAGTGGGGTGATGAATCCGCTCTGGGTTTCAGTCAGAACCAGTCAGAACTCTAAAGGAACTATCCAAGGTGCTTCCGCACCTTGGATAGCTCCTTTAGAGTTCTGACTGAAACCCAGAGCAGATTCACCACCCCACTGACATTGGAACAATCAGCTTCCACTGCTTGCTTCTGATCTGTGAGGGCCACCCCGACGCTAGGCCCTGAACCACGGATGGCAGCCGGCCCTTTTTCCCCACCTGCATCAGTGCTGCCAAACATGGGCTTGTTTACTTTGGGGCTGACCCAAGGTGCATCAATCCTTCCTTTGCTCCACTGGGACTAGATAGTGTTCCCTCTGGCACTGTGAGCTTCCCTGCCCCCACCCCCGCCATCTGCTTCATTGTGGCATGTCCTGTCCCCCGCATGGATTAAGTGGTACCTTTCCTCTCACAATGGCAGCATCAGACCAAGGAACCCTGCTGCGTACTCATTCATCAGACTGCTGGATGTCCCTGTGCCTGGGAAAGATAGGCATGAATGCCAGGCATTCTTCTCCGGGTCCTGCAGCTGTACGCTCTGACCTGTAAACCTAATGCTACCTCTTAGCATATGACAAGAAGCCAGCATTTGCAAGCCTCGACTTTTACCTCAGGGAATTCTATCACAGGGTCTCCCAAGGGCCAAGCAGTAGATTTCCCTCCCAGTGAGGTGCAGTGACAGGAGAAAGCAAGTGAGACCCTCTTCTACTGAATTAGTAAGTAAATAGGCAGACTTGGGTTTATTTTATTTGCATAGTAAGAACTGCCTTGCTGGATCATACCAAAGGTCCACCAGGCCCAGGGCTGGGTTGAGACATTTTGCTGCCTGAGGCGGACAAGATGGCACCCCCTTCTCATCCACCTACAAAAGTTAACTGGACAGACAATTGAATCTCACACTGGTGACAGGACAGCATCCTTTACCTCACCTGACAGACAGCAGGCTAGCTTATGGGGCACAGGACAGGCCATGTCACTGTAGTTACCTGAAGCCTCCTCTGTTATGCAAAGCCTGCTAGAAAATCTTGCTGTCAATTGCTGCATAAAGATACTGTCTATAGCCTAAAGCAAGGTCTATTTATTTGTAGTTTGCCTAATAAAAGTAATTGACTGGAAACAGGGCTTGACAGCTTGGCTACAATGGAAGCCAGGGGCTGGGCACCTAACATTCTCTCTGTTTAATGGTAGGGCTGGCCCTTATCAAGTCCAGTTCTCCATGTCCAGTTGTGGTCAGCCAGATGCCCTTGGGAAGCTCATAACTAGGGCAGGATGGAGACAGCCATCTAATTGTTTCAGAGAGGGTAGTTGGTTAGTCTGTTGCAGCAAAAACAACAAAGACTCTTGTAGCACCTTAAAGATTAAAACATTTATTCTGACAAGCTTTTTGGACTACAGTCCACTTCATCCATTGCATCTGGTGGAGCTGACTGTAGTCCACGAAAACTTATGCCATAATAAATGTTTTCGTCTTTAAGGTGCCACAACACTTTTTGTTTTTCCATCTACTACTGTTTGCCCACAGCCATTGGCATACTACTAATGGAGGGTCCATTTTAGCTGTTGTGGTTAATAGCCATTGAGTTGAACTGCTTCTTTTTAAAAGCCATCTGAGGTAGTGGCCATCAGCACAATTTCTCTAACAGGGCAATCCAGTGCATGAATACTTAGAAGTTAGACACATTGAGTTCAATGGGCCTTACTCCCAGATCAGTTTGGGTAGAATTGCAGCCTAAGGCCGCAATCCTAGGCATATTTAGACAGAAAAAGTCCTACAACTCCTAGCGTGCCCCTTCTAGCCATGCTGGCTGGGGAATGCTGCGACTTGTAGGACTTTGTCTACACTTGCATAGGACTGCGCCCTAGGTTAATTATATGTTGTGAAGAAGCACTCTTTACTATTGTCTTGAAGATTACAGCCATATCAGTTTCATTGGACAAGCCTGAGGTCTTAGTTTGAGGAACATATTTGATTTGTTTGAGGAACATATTACTTTATAATATAAATATATATTATATATATAAGTAAATATAAATATAATATTTACTTTCCTCTTAGTTTGAGGAACATATTACTGCATTTCTATCCTATCTTTTTTCCTCTTGCAAGGAACCCAAGGCATTATCCTCCTCCTCTCCATTTTATCCTCACAACAACAGCCCTGTGAGGTTGTTTGGGCTGAGAATCTGTGACTGGCCCAAAGTCACCCAGGGAGCTTCCATGGCCGAGTGGGGACTAGAACGCGGTTCTCCCAGCTCCCAGTCCAATACTCTTGCCACTATACCACACTGGCTCTCTTTTTTTAAATGGACTTATATCCTGCCCTTTCAATTTGTCTCAAGGTGCCTAACAAATAATACACCATACAACAATAAAAACAGTAAAGATGTGTACAGATTAATACAGCAGGCTTTTTTTTAATGAATCAGTGACCAAGAAGCCATAGAACAGTGATCAACTTAAAACAAGGAATTAAGTACTGCCAAAAATCATTAAGAGCCCAGAAGAACAGGACAGACTTTACTTGGTGACCAGAAGATAAAGCTGATACCAGCTGAACATGTCTATGGAGGGAAAGCCATCACTTGGGTGCTACCACAAAAAAGGCCCTCTCTCTGGTAGCCATCCAGCTCACCTCCAAAGGCAGACACACCCAAAGACTATCTTAATTGATGGACTGGCTCTCATGTGAAAGAAGACAGTCTTCCAGACAATTTTTGTCCATTCATTGTTTACAGTTTTACAAATCTCTGTCCTGTCTCTCCTCCCTGCCTGCCCACCCCTCCTCGGGTTATCTTTTTCTAAACAAAAAAGCTGCAGACCGCAATTACAAAACCCCAGTGAAGTGTGGGATGCTGAAGTTCCCAATAATTATTGCTCACACAGACAGCTTGTGCTGCACTTGGAGGAACATGACTGGCACTTCTCATCCAATTAGCAGTAGCTGGCCACTGACATCTCTCCTCCCCACTGTGTTAGGGGGCCAGCTAAGAGCCAATGAGATGGCTAAGAGCCATCACACTGCCTGGCTTGGTATTCTCACTAAGCCTTCCAGCAAGCTGATATCTGCTTTGGGAGCCACTTCGGTAAAAAAAATCTGGCAATCAATGTAAGAAATATAACAACAAAAAGAACAACAACGACATCTGTGTTTTCATCTATCACTTTGAAAACTTGCCTTGTTATTCCAAACAGAAGGGAAAAAATGACAGAGTTTCCATTAAAAAAAAATTACATGACTTCTGAGGCTCATTTTGTGCCACCACATTATATATTTATTGCACATTTATATCACACCTGTCTTTCAGGGAACTCAAGCGGGCACACATGGTTCTCTCTTCCCCCCATTTAATCCTCACAATAACCTTGCAGTGTAGATCAAGCTAAGAGATGTTGACTGGGTATCCAGTGAGCTTCATGGGTGGGTGGGGATTTGAACCTGTGTCTCCACAGTCATAACATGGTACTCTACCCCGTACACCATATTGGTTCCCATGTTGTAACGCATATGACGTACTGAAATATGTTACACCTTTAAAACTGCTTTTGTATACAAACTTGCCATGACATGGAGGAGAGTTTGGTGCAGTGGGATTTTTCATGAGGGAGCACCGAAACATACAACCCCTCACATACAGCCTGAAGTAGTGCATTCCCTGTGGGAAAAGCTTTACAACGCGATTCGCCTAAAGAGAGAACCTAGCCCTGAGTATTAATAAGCAGCCACTAGATTAGATGACTTAGACTTCACATCAGTCCGTGTACACCTCTCTATACTACCCAGTAGTACTCAAAGCCAAATAAAGTGGTTGCAGCAGCTACCCTGGGACTAGGTGATGTCAGACTAGAGTGTGGCCTGGGTTGATGTTTACTCCACAGGTAAAAGTGTAGTGACTACACTTTTACTTGCAGAGCAGTGGAGGCTGGGGGTAGTGCTCAGCACATTGGATAGGTCTTTTTAGAGGTCTGGCTGGTTCTGACTAAAACCCAGAATGGAATCACAGCCCCACTGAAATTGGAGCCACCAGCCTCCACTGTTGCAGAATAAACATCAACCCAGAACAGGATCTGAATTTGAGATGCATGTTTGCTGAATTAAATTGTCCTTACTAACATTTTGTCACATGTAGTCCTCCACAGGTTTCTTCCATGGAGAAACAAAATTATATTGCCCTGGCCAGTTCCTACCTCTGAGCTATGACGAGCTAGAAACCTGATATGTTTCTCGATGGCAGTCAGGCCATGATACATTTTGATACCCTGTCTGGCTATACATTAAAATTGCCCCCAAGATTTCTATGGGAGCAGGCTGATGAGTCACTTTTCAAGAAATAGGCAATATGCCCCAGGGAACAGCTGTCTCCCATACCCCTTCTTCCTTCAAACACAGCACACCTCTTACCTATCCGACAAAGAATGCCCTGTTAAGTGGTGATCCTTAAGGGTCATTATTGATTTCCTGCCACAGTTGTCTGCATATTCAAATCTAACCTCCCTATCAGCTGGTTCCAAATTTTCTAGTGAACTAAGCCCCAACTTTTAGGCCTTATTGGCCCAAGAGTACTTCCATGCAGAGCTCTCCTAGCACTAGCAATCAGAAGACATTGTCCTGCTCCTCCATCTTTTTCTCCTTAATGGATTTTCTGAGGTAAGGGAAAAGATGGGAGAAGCTATAAGAAAATACGGGAGCATTGTATTTTCTTATATTGGTTGGACTCGATGGTCTTATCGGCCCCTTCCAACCCTACTATTCTGATTCTATGATTGTGAACAGAAGATGATGGTGTCTGGACTCCCTGTAAACTCCCGTGAATGAGGCAGAGCTATGGCACCACAAAAGCCTCCTTTGTAAGCACCCCATGTGTTCCAGACTAAAATCCTACACCCTTTTGAAAAAGAGAGGCTTTCCCCCAAATGTTGGGGTAGGGAATTGGATCCTGCGGGGAAGAGCTCTGCTGTGGCTTAGATCCAGATAAGAGTATATAGAATTTGATTTGTGCAGACAATGATTGATCCCCCATTTTTGACAATATCAAATCCAGCTGTTACTTGGAACTATCTCTATTGTTAGGCAAAACACACAGGTTCTTTGGTAGGTGGAAAACAGAAGATAAATTAGACAATTTTTCTATTAACCTGGCGATCATTTTAGATGGTACAATAGGTTAAAAAAAGGTCAATAGAAGCGGAATGGTGTAGCTTGATCTAGTAGTTGGAGGAGATGACTTAAGTCGTTAAGATTGGCTCAGCAAACTGCCAGCACTGTAGGGATAGAAGAAAGATGCTAGAATTATTGCCTTTTGCTTCTTTTCTTAAATTGCTTGAATATGTTGATGATTTTATCGCTGTGTTTACCAGTAAAAAAAATGTTTTTTGTTTGAATGTTCTCAGCTGGTCTTCCACACTGTTTGAAATAACCTCACTTCCTGAGATGCTGGTGTAGCATTCCTGGTTGAAAGAGAGGTGGGTATCGGCTGGGTTGAGAAGATCCTGCATCCTGAGAAATTGGGAACCCTCGATCTGCATCAAGCACACATCTTCTGAAGCAATTTCTCCAAAGGGAGTTCCCTACTTTGAAGCACAGGTCATCCATGGGGCTGTGGGGGGAGTGAGGAAAAGGTCTTCTTGTCAATTCCAGAAGAGGAGATTTTAGCCTGAACTCATGAGACCCTGTGGGAAACGGTGGTTGTGGAACCATGTCATTAGAGCAGACGTGTGATACATGCCACTTTGAGCTCTGGGGTGCTTCCAGACAGAGGGCGAGTGCTACCAATGAGAAGGCATGGTGCAGCTATTCCATCTTTTCTCCCTTAATGGATTTTCTGTGGTGTGGTGGGGGAACACAGGAGGCTTACAAGTGGAAGACAATGTAATCTGCCCACCCCTGTAAGAGTCTGTGGATGAAGTAGGGTCCTGGTACAATAAAGGCCTCATCTGGAAGCACCATGGGTTGTAGCCTGGCTGGGAGCTGTAGCAAGGTCAAACATGACTTGTTATAAACTGTTGACAGCCTTGAGGCTGCTTCTTTCTCTCCTTTTTGGTGATGCGGAGATAAGTAGTAGTATGAGCTAGATGGGGTCATCAAAGTTGCAGCCAGTGCAGCCTCCTGTATACTATGTCCACTCACAAAAAGTGTCTGCATTACAGTTTACCCCATTCAGCAGGGTCCGCTGCCTCTGTGTAGCATTTTTATGGGGCTGAGGGGGGGGGCTGCCATGGGGAAGATGGGGAAGGTCAGTGTTCTCCCATCAGCCTGGTTGCACATGCCTAATCTGGATCCAACCCACAGCGCCCCCAAGTTTAGGGCTCCCATGTAGTTTACAGGAGGAGGAGTACAGCTCACTCTCAGACGGTTGTCTATCCACGTTAGTGCAAAGGTGGGTTTCGGGGATTGCAGCCAGATTTCTTGTGTGTAGCTGCTATTTTTGCCCTTAGACCTCAGGGGCCTGGGTTCAAATCCTCACTCAGCCATGAAATTCATTGGGGGGCCCTGTCAAAGTCACTCTCTTTCAGCTAAACCTAACATTGGATATAAGTAGAATCTAAGTTCCAACCTAATTAATTAACACCCCTCCCCCGAAAAAAGACCAGATCCACATTACATACCAAAATACAAGATATATTAAAGAATAGTTCACAAAGGTATCTCCATAAGGTCAGTTGAATGATAGCTGCCAGTTCTCAGTGCAATATCTGAAAATTAGAACTCAAGTTTATTCAGCGGTTCATTCCAAATTCAATCATGAATAAAAGTATCAGAATGCCAGTCTGAGCAGTGGAACTTGTAGGAAAGATAGATACCCATGTGAGGAATGAAAAATGTGCAAAGCTGAGATACTATTCAGATCAGGGATCTGGCTGTTCTGTTCAAGATTCAGTAGCCCCATACGCTTGGCACATCAGTGGCATTAGCCAGCGTCCTCCTGATCTGGAGCCACCTACGCCTTGACACAGGGTAGAGTTTACTCCATCTTAGGAACAAGTGGGATTCTACGCAGAAACCATCCCACTATCCTGACATGTATTTGGTGAATTGAGAGGAGTTGCTGGGCCAGACACACTCTCTTCTCCAGGGTTCTGTAGGCAGTTTTCCACATTACACAGCTGCTGCAGCTCAGTGGTAGAGCACTTGCATAGATTGCAAGCCCGAGGTTTGGTCTCCAGGTAAAGCTGGGAAAATTCCTGCCTGAATCCCTGGAGAGCCGCTGCCTGGCACGATGAACCAGTGGTCCAATTCAGTATAAGGCAGCTCCCCATGTTTCTGTGAACCCAGTCCTAGCTCCCCAGCAAGGGTGGCTGCATGACGCACGTTTGCAAACATGCGTTGGTTACAGCCACTCACATGTTTTGGAGTAGACTTACTGCAACTTCTGTGCATGCCTAAACACGTGTAACGTGTGAAACCGCCCTCTGATCTTGTCGCAATCCAAGTGGCCCAGATCTGGAGTGCAATTGGTATGCACAGAAAGAACAAAGGCAAGAGCGAGAGCAGGAGTCGCAGATGCTCCTCTCCTCTCCTCTCCAGCACTAATTGGGGCTATAGAGGGAGCAGTCCGTGCCTGAGCTCCATCTGTTGAGTGGCGACAGTGCCTGGGGCCATCTCCACAGCTCCAGTGCTATATGCATCACCCAGCAAGCCAGCAGTGAATGTGTCAAGCGGCGGGGCGGGGGGAGACCAACCCCCCTCCCCATGCTTTTTTGTGGAGCCTAAACTGTGTGTCTTGTCCAGGGCGATGCGGCTGTATCCAGCAGTACTTAAAGGGGATATTTGTTTATACTGGGGGAGGAACAGAGGCAACTAAAGTCCCTTCAAGTCTCTGCCCCTACCCCACCCACCCCAACATCACTAAGCAACATTGGGCACTTGCTACAAGGGGAGAATGGTTAAATTTCTTAGCTCAGCCTTCCCGACCTGGTGCCCTCTGAATATGAACTACAACCCCATCATCCCCAGCTAGTGTGGCTGGGGTGATGGGAGTTGTAGTCCAACACATCCAGAGGGCACTAGGCTGAGGAAGGCTGCCTTCCTTCCAGTCTACTTCTCCATGTGCCTCAGCCACTAAGAGGTCCATAGGTTGCTCTCTCCTCTTACCTGGGGATACTGGAGCTCTGCCAAAGAAGCAGCGCTAGGAACAAAGCACTACTATTGCCAGTCATCATTAAGCTTTGTTAAGGTGATGCGCTTTCATTTCTCTTGGCCGCCTTCTACAGCCCAATTAGCACATCTTGGGACACACCTCTAGTGCAAACCACACAGTATGGGGTAGATAGCGCTGTCAGCCACAGGGCAGGGAGGAACAGCACCTGTGGTTCAGACACCAGCCAGACATATGTGTCGTAACTGGAGTGGAGGCTTTGGAACTAGCAGTGCCCTCCAAGCCACCCCAGCAGAGCCCTTATTGAGAACTGCCAACCAACCCCGTGCTCTGTTTGTCAAAGAACAGGGCTGCCTGTTGGAACCCAAAGCCAAGAATTGTGTAAGAGTTGTCAAGAACCAGTGAAGCCTCATAGCTAAGAGACTGTGTTGTGAACCAGGAAGCTGCTGCCCCCGCCACTTAGAATTTCACCTCTGCCATGAACTCGCTATCTGGTGTTAGGCTATTTGGTGCACATAATAAAGGGACTCACATCAGGCCTCTCTCCATTAAGCTCCCTGCACTCTGCTTTGTATCTTAGGAACATATGGAATAGGAGAAGTGCAGAGCTGCTAGAACAAGAGAAGGCAAGCGAGACCCTGCTGTGGCTGCTGCCTTGAGGGCCAGCACAAGACATTTTGTCGCTTGAAGAGAAGCATCAAATGTTGCTCCCCCCACCTACCAGGCCATGCTAGGGCCAACCTGGCATCCTCCAAATGCACTGCATTACAATAGCCAGTGTGGCTGCACATTGGGGATGATAAGATTTGTAGTTTAACACACTTGGAGGGCGCCATATTGGGGGAGGCTGCTTGAAAAGGTCCTGCTACACCATTCAGACATACATTCCTTCCTGTCTTCCTCTAATCCCCTAAATTCTGCCGTCTGAAGCAGCCTGCTTCACTGACTAGGTCTGGTCTTGATCCACTTCTTCCCCAACTACGCTGGATAAGTATGTTGCATGTAATGAAGACAAGAAGAGGGAAGTTGAATTATCACTGTCTTGCCCGCCATCCTCTTTTCTCTTTTGTAAAAGAAGTAAGGCTAAAAAAAATTAAACTAAACTTGCTGACTGTCTCACTTTTAAGGTAATTTAAAATTACAAACAGCTGAAGATTTTCAGTAGTCTTGAAAAACTAGCTCCAGGGGCAAGTTGTCACCCTGTTTTACTAGTCAAATTTCACATTGCCGCCCCAATATTCACCACTGCAATCAGTTTTCCACTAAGATTTTGCAACTGGTATTCAAAAATGCAATATTCAAATCTTCCAACATCCTGAATTTGAGGATGAAAATGATGTGATCTGTTTCAAAGGGACTGGCACTCCAAGAATGAGTAACACCTCCTTTGCGCAATTATTTTATTGTCATCATTACAAAAGTGCTGATCGCTTGTTCTGGTTCTCAGATCCCCCAGGATCATCACTCCTTGGAATGACACTGAGCACATGGCAGGAAGGCCTTCCACATGCTGGTGGGTGAGCAGACTGGCAGTAAAAGGCCGCCGCAACAAGGGACAAACAGCAGACACAACCATCAGGCAAGGTCCAGGATGGGCCAGATCCAGAGGCATAAAAATAATAATAAATCAGTGCTACAGCAGGGTCTCATCAACATCACAGTAAAGCAAGGCAATGCGGGGAGACTCTGCAGCCTCCTAGGCGTCCTCCAATGCTACCCAAAGGCTCAGAGGAACTGCCCGAGAAGAAATTGGGCAGGCCCAGCATGGAGACCTAGCCCGCAAATGGGGCCTTACTAAAGTAGTCCTAGTAAATAGAGGGCCTCCTGCCTGGCAACTTTAGCCCATCCCATAGGCACAGTATGGACCATATTATCCCTTGTGCTGGGCTAACTGATTTATGACAATTCCATGTACTCCCCCCCCAGTGTCCTTCCCCCCTCCCACCTCTGAATTTAAGTAGGCAATGACCCTGCTTATCTGGGCTACAGGAAAGGTGCTACATGCAGTTAGAAAGTTCTCTCCGCCTGGGTGAGCTTACTTGGCCTCTGCTAGTTAGCAGTACCTCAGAGGCCTGCTCTCCACTCTCATTGGTAGGAGGCCCAGATGGGGCCCTTTGGTTTCAGGAGGCTTTGGCTGAGCAAGGTTTGAATTTCAAAGCAGGAGGTAGGAGATGCTAGGCCTGCAACAGATTTGGAGTGGGGCGGGATGTGTTGCTTGCACTACACTACTTCCAGTTACAGACGGTAAATACAAGGGACCATCCGACCCTCAGACGTAGACCTGAGGGTAAGAGGAGACTGAGGTAGGAAAAAGGACACAGGCTGGATGCAGTGAGGGAAGTCTTGTTGTTTCAAAAAGGTTTTAAGAATCTGGGACACCGAGGGACGAAGAGGATCTCTGCCTCCCTAGTGTATTGCTATCATCTGCCCTCAGTGGCTACCAGAACCCTGTTTCCAGTTCACTGTACTCCTAATCGTAAACAGTGAAAAACAGACAAAGAAATTACAGTTAAGATCCTGCCTCCCACATGGATGCAGACACTCTTCCACTCTGGGAGAAAAGAGTGCCCAGCACGGCCAGATGACTGGGAGGAGGCTACTGCCCCTCCCCAAAGGAATGACAACACGAAAGGGAAATGAGACCGGGAGGGCGGGGGGGAGGAGGAAGAAACGAGGTTTGTGGGTGTGGCAAGTTTCTGCCCATGGCACAGAAGAGGAGCACCGCAGGCTTGCAGGGCCCTCGTGACAAGTAGGAAACATAGCAGATGAGTTGTTGGAATGCTGGCTGGTAGGCAAGGGCATGGTGTGGCTGTCAGGTGACAGGAGAGGAATGCTACAGGATCAGCAGGAGTTCAGCACTGGAGACAGTATTGTGGCACTGATGGGCAGGGAATGGAGGTGTTCATAGATTGCTGGGGACAGGAGAAAGGCATTTAGGGATTGGCCACTCGCTGCTCTTGGGCACTGAAGGAGAAAATTCTAATTGGCTGGCTGCTATGCCATCAGGCACCAAACAACATGAAAGTGTTGGCTAGTCCTTGTGAGACTGTCAGGCACTCAAAAGGGGCATTCGGTGAGACGTCAGCTGGTGCCATGGCACCAGGGAGGGCACTGTATGACTGCGGCACCCTGACAAGGGATCATGTGTGGCGCCTGGGCACTGGGGGAATCCCGCTTTCCAGGCCCCTGTCCCCCCCAGCCCCTTCCTGGCTGTCTTTCATGTCTCTAGCTAGGCAGGCCCTTTCCCCCTCAGGCCAACACTTTGATCCCAAAATATTTGCGCAGCTGCTCCAGGAAGACAAAGGTGAGCACAGTGTGAGGGACCAAACGGATGCCGGCAGGAACCAGGCCCTGGAAGAGGAAAAGGGGAGGGTCAGTTTCTGCCAGCCTTGGCGACTTGGCCACAGAGCTCAGACCTTCTCTGACAACCGCTGAAGCGGGAAGGGATGGTGGGGCTCGAAAAACAGGAAGGTGGCTGGCAAAACCAAAACGGCCAGGTTTTGCTCCCACATCTAGCCTTGGAGCAGGTAGGAATCTGCCCTGAACCAGTTACTGGAGCAGTAAGCCTCATGCGGCTTGCTTGTCCTTGCCCTAAAGTCCAAGTAGTCTGGCATGTGGCTGCAGCACTGGGGTAATGGGGGGAAGTGCAATGTAGGGTTGGCAACTCTTCCCATTTGAAGCCAGCTTGGTTGAAGGGAAGCAACCAGACTGAAGACAAATGGCTCCTAGTGCTTGGTAGGGAAGGAATGCAGGAGGCACCAGAAATTACCGCAGGGCTGGAACGTACGCTGTCTGCATTGTGCACCTGATCTACTTGGCACAGTTGCCCATGGCTGCTCCTATTTCTTCCACATTACCTTATAAAAAGCCAATGGTCCAAGCTTGGCAGTCTCCATTGCGCAGTGCATGACACCCTGGAACAAAACAAAACAAAAATGGAAAGAACTCAGTGCGCGCCCAAACACATTTTGCTTAATGTACAGAAGAACCCGTCCCTGTTCTTACTAGGCTCAGTGCTCTGGCTATCACAAACCGATGAGACACTGCAGCAGCCAGGATGATGCCCTGTACGTGTCAGGGGTACGTGTCAAGCCGCAGCAGCAAAAACAAAGAAGAACTACAATAAGCCAGGCAGAAGGCCAGTGATGCCTATAAAAGATGCAGAATGCAGGCAAGCACCAAGTAAAGGAATCAAGAGGCTGGCAATCTGGGTAGCCGTGGGGATCAGACCACTCACCCGATATTCACTCTGGGAATTCATAAGGCGTGTCTTTAGTACGTCCAAGGGCTGACACAGGAATGTGGCACATCCTCCCTGCAGTTTGGGGGGGGGGGGGACAACAGACGTTTTGAGATCCTGGGCTAGAGAGCAAGGTGTGTGTTGCATTGTAGGATGGGGTGTGCCTGTGACCACTAGGTAAGCTGGTCACCTATCTTGCCCAGCCAAATAGTTAAGAAAATCTTGCCACACCTTCTGCATGCGATTAGAAATCCAGAGAAGCAGCAAGTGAATAGCAAGATCACTTGGGAAAGACAACACAGACAGCTGGTTTACCAAGCAGTTACATTAAATAAAATCATAACGTGATAAATAGTCACCCGTTTTCAGCCAGGGAGCAGATCAAATAGGAAGAGACCATGCAAGCTTCTCACATGACCCACACAGGAGGAATGGAAATCTATGGTGCCCTCTAGTGCTTTCTGCTATACTGTTCCCAAGACCTGGAAGAGCCAACTTCACCCTTTCATCTAATTCTCTCTTTCCCTTCAAAGCCCTCCATAAATCCCACTTCTTCTGCAAAGCCCTTTCAGGACCATTGTGCCTTCATCTATTCTGCACTGTCTGCTACCAGTTCCATCTTCCCTTTCACCCATCCTTCTTGCTCCTTTCTCAAGCCTTGCCCTCTCCCATCTCCATCAATCCTAATCTCCATCAATCCTAATCCTAATCTATACCGCTTCCAAATGCTGCCTAGTACACTACCAGGACTAAGAAGGCGTTTAATAGCAGTTGCATTAAAATGAGGGTGATTCACTGGTCTCGTAGAGGCCTGAACACTGTATGACCCCACCTAGCCAAATCACAGCCCCCAGCCGAGTATGGCAGCTGGCCGGCACTTAACACTCCAGTTTTGCAATCTTACCCAGGAGGCAAAAACAGGAGGTGGTCTGCCATATGCTGCATTTGGCTTGGTGGACCACCACTTGTGCAGCTCTGGTCTACCAGATTTCTCCCATGGCTCAGTCGCCAGACAACTGTATGTTAAAACCATGAGCTTTTCAGGTTTGAAGTGCAGACTGAGATTCTTGTAGGAAAGGACTTGGACATTCACATCTTCAGCAGCTCCGTGGACCTGAGTTTGGATCTCCACCTCCCTGAGGAGGTGGATTGAGCATCAGGATCTTGGATTCTAACACAACCAGCCGCTGCAACCCCAACTAATGGACACACACGTCCATCTCCCTGGGCTTGCACCCACACGCAGAGATGTACTTACAGCGATAAAGCTGGCCAAGAAATGGGTGAAAATATTGTCAGAGAGCAAACCAGTCCCAAGAACCAACTGTTTAGCCTGGTCATAGCAGGCGAGCTGCAAAGAAGCAGAAAATGGTAAGGCTGGCCCCAAATTTGCCCACAAGCAAGCAGATGGGCTGGGTGCTGGGCCCAGTTGCCTTCCCTCCATCGGATCCTGAGGGATCAGGCACGGCCGTGACAACAGCCCTTGCAGCATGCCAGGAGGACAAGCTGCAAAACTGTCACTGATCCTCAAGCCCCTCAGTGTCCCCAGGAAGCAGGTCTCCTGTCCCATCCATGCTCCCAGCAAGACAACCCTGTTATCAAGTCCCCAAGCCCAGCCCAGACGGCAGAGACACAGATGGGCTGTGAGACACAGGATCAAACTCCCTGAACCAGCCTTCCCCAACCTGGTACCCCTGGTGTGTTGGACTACAACCCCATCATCCCCAGTCAGCTCAGATTAAATGGCTGGGGGATGATGGGGGTTGCAGTCCAACACATCAGGAGGGCACCAGGTTGGGGAAGGCTCCTCTAACTTATTTCTGATCTCTTGACACAGATGTGAGGTCATCACATAAATCTCCCCCCGCCTCACCATCTGAAAAAGCAATTACTAGATGTTCATCCACAAACCACCACTGTTTTTGCTGCCCCAGAGAGATAGAGGGAGTCCAAAGGAACCTATGCTCAGTCAGTTAACTCTTGTCCCACAGGGGAAAAAAGAGGTGTCTTAAATATTTTAACATCCTGGGTAAAAAAATTAACGTCACTCTTCCACACACTTCTGACAAGCATGAGTCCCTGACCTCCAATCTCCTGGGATCTCATAGGCCTGCCAATTCTCTTAGATTTCTGTAGCACATCTTGCTGTAGGGTCTTCTACCTGCAGATTTTGCAAACACACACTCCCTTCTGAACATGACTGTCCTAAAGCAGCTTGTCTATGCCTCTTAGTAAGAAAACAGGCTCTTGACAGACAGACAGTGGAAGACCGTTCCTGGACTCCACATCTCACCCCCCAGCACCTGAAGAGGAGGTGATACTTCTATTACACCTCACTGATTCTGGACAGAACTTCCACTCCATCCTATTACCCCTCTCCAGGTGACTAGAGAACGTGTCAGCCATTTGCATGCATATGCCAAGAAGAGGGTATGCACGTGGGACAGCCTTCTCCAACCTGATGCCTTCCAGATGTCTTGGACTTCAACTTCCATCAGCTCCTGCCTGTATGGCCAATAGTCAGGAACGCTAGGGATTGTAGTCCAAAACAGCTGGAGGGTACCAGATTGGGGGAGATTTATGTAGGGCCCTGGGTGCCTTATGGTGGTGATATGCCTAGTTGGATGCGCGCGCTTATTGTATCTATTTATTTGTACCCCACCTTTCTACCAAAATGGCACTTCGGGCTGTTTACAGAGCCAATTAAAATAATTAAAACAATACATTGAAATGCAATAAAAACATAACAATTACAGAATACTTATGGGTGCATTCAGCTGTGCATCAACAGGCAACTATGACTGTGTTGGATTCCTACCTGTCCAACAGTAACTATGACTGTGCTGGATTCTTACCTGTCCAACAGTAACCAGGGCCCCTCGACTTGATGCCATTGTTCCCCCCGAGAACAATTTCTTCAACCCCTCTGTAAAGACAAAAGGGAGCAGGGCATGGAATTTACAGAGCAGGAATTCCCATCAGCCCCTTCACTTGGATGCTGTCCCCCCAAATTCTGCCCCCTAAAACCAGGTCTAGAAAGAGTTGTGCTTTCCACCTATGAACTTCTCTTTTGCAAACACCACTCTCTCACCCACAAAGCATTGCTCAGGAATGGATATTCCCTGTTGCTCCCAAAAATACAGTGATGCTGTAAAGATACAATTTACAAGGGAGGCTTGAAGAGCAGAGCAGATCAATACATCACTTCACTGAATTCAATCACGGGTTGGTTTTAATGGGAATGGAATAGCTGAACATTTGGCCAAAGCTGGAAGATCAAAAAAACCTGATAGGGTGCCATCATCGTCAAAGATACTGATGCCCTATCACAATAATGTATCCAAGGCTGAAAGATTTAAAGGAAACAAATAAATACGTTGCTAGATATCAAAACATCAGGGAAGATAACAGCCTCTATTACATGCCTTTGGAAGAGACACAACTACAGAAATTAATCAGCAAGGGACAGGATTGGCTGATACAGAAGCATTCTCCATGCTGTTCCAGGAGCTGACTTTTAAATGTAATTGTGCCAGGAGAGGAGTGCTCTTTGGATATAGGGCTGATTCCACAATAGATGCTTAGTGTGGAATTGCCATGCACATTCTGTAAAGGGTTCATATAACATCGGGTGCTTTGAGACCAGGCTTTTATTGTGCAATGGCTCTGCCTCATTCACGGAATTATACTGGGGCTTAAGACAACGTCACCTTCCATTTTTAACCCTCCTGTGTTTCCTCACTGTTTCTTCCATCGTTTTTCTTTCCACAAAAAAATTCATTAAGGAGAAAAAATAGCTGTACAATGGCTTTTGATTGATAGTGCTAGGAGCCATCCCTCTGGAAGCACCCTCTGCCATCCATTTGTAATCCTCCCATATTTTCCCAGCGTTTCTTTCATCTTTTTTTCTTACTGCAGAAAGTCCCTCTTTTTAAGAGACATGATTTTGACATGTGCAGTGAGGCATCCAGCAGATGAACTTATCACGGCTCAACACATATTCACAATAATCTTTTGTAGTGGACACCATTTTAGAACCCCATTATTTTTAAAAAAATCAATCTTTAATGCTGAAATGTTTTCTGTGACTGGCATGTTAGTAATGCATTTATTTTTCTAATTAATATTTGCTTTGGATCAGAAATGTTTAAACACTTTGGTGGATTTTTTACATCTCACGGACAGTAATGGGCAATCATGCTTATATATTAATAACTGTTTAGCACTAAATAAACGTGTTTTTTAAAGGATCACTCAGAACATTTTCCTTCTTCAAAATAGCTGCTCCGCTAATTGGACCTTCACTTTCCCCACCCATGGCAGCTATGTCACGCCCAATGGTGTGGACAGAACACACTGAGATAAACATACAGAAAAAGTGCACTAATCCCCAATAGCGTTGAAAGTCAATTGCAATTTCACTTGTAGCTTAGAGTGGAAGAGCCATTTATTAGTGCTAAATGCCACCTGCCTGGAAGCAGCCTAGAGACTTCCTTTGCTTAAGTTCCTGCTGTTGACCCAAATGTTTCAGCAGATGTATTTATTTATTTATTTTGGAAGTCAAGGTCAGATCTCGTTAATGGGTCACTAATCATACTTTCTAGGGCCTCCCATCCAGTACACTCCCACAGGGATGGGGGTGGGGGCTGTTGTCCCTGGACCGGGCCGGATTGTATATCTGTGCTCATGCGCCGTTTCACCAAGCGAGATTGGCAACTGGCCTCCCAACCAAGTTTGGCAGCCATTCTATGAACACTTGCTTGGGAGGAAGCCACACTGAACATGGACCAGGCTAGAGTGGGTGTCTTAGAGACTCTCAGTTCCATGTCCTTTCTCCTTGATTCCTAGAGCATCATCTGGGAGTAGGAAACTACCACTACTCACCCTAGCAATGGGCATTAGAGGCACAAGGAGCGGAGGGTGCCTCCTTGAGCAATTTACTGCAAGATGTCTGCGTTTAGAGGTCGTTTGGGGCACGTCACATTGTGGTCATCTCACAACCACCCTGGAGATTTCTGTGGAAAAACCGTTTTTTCTGAGACTGCTTTTAGTCCGATTGTTTTGCTTAATTCGGCTTGTCTGCACTTCTGTTGTGGTGTGTACCAACCCACCGCATTTACATCAGCGTGATAGCCCTGCCCAGGGGTGTGTCTTTCACCTGGCCATGACCTTACTGACCCCGGCCAAGGGGTGTTCCCCTAATGTTTCCCCTCCCTGTGTTTCCCTGATGTTTCCGCCATTTTGCAGCTGGCCATTCAGGGGTTCTGAGCTACCTCGTGGTATTTACTTCACCTTGCCTACCACTAACCTCTGGCAGCCATCCCCCTGAAGGTATAGGTGCGCTGTGCTTGGCAGCCTCTACCTTTAAAAAAAAATCCCCTTAAGAGCACAACGTCAAAATAGCGCATTGCCACTCCATCGTGAACCCGAAGTAAGTGCTCCAGTTTCACCAACCACAGTTGCCTGCAGGAGAGTGGAGTTATTTACAAGTTGGGTATGGGACAGGGGGAGACCAATGAGTGAGACTTGTTTCCCGCCCCTGTCCAGGCTCCCCACTGCTACTACATTATAAATGCTCCAGTAAACTGGAAAGAACATTACTGCAATAAAGCGGAGATAGGATTTTACATAATAACTGAGAAACCAGAGCACATCAAAGAACCCCTCATATTACCACAGTAGTGGGGACACTCAAATCACTTTAGCTAGCCTGCTTTCAATCTTTAACATTTCCCCCCGCCCCTTCTGTGCATGTTTACCAAGAAGTAAGAAATAAACCTCACTCCCCTGCAGTGAAAGAGTTAAAGGGTAAGTGTAATAACTCTAAAGTGCTCTTTCACTTCTCCCTTGCTCTTTTAGATCACTATTGGTTGTGCTTCTTTTATGTTCTGTAGTTTCTCTGTTATGTAAAATTTGAAGCAGATTGCTAGGGTGGGGGGAGCTCTGGAGGACTGTGTACACAAACAAGTCTTATAGAGTTCATAGAATCATAGGGTGGGAAGGGGCCTACAAGACCATCGAGTCCAACCCCCTGCTCAGTGCAGGAAGCCTGATTCCCAGGCGTCTCTTCAAATTCTTATTTCAGCTTGCCCATTTTGGAAGGGATTCTCCTCCTCATCATCATCATCGTTGTTGTTGTTATTATTAATATTCCTCAGAACTCCTCTGGGAGAAGTTGGCTGTAATCTAAAACCACTTACAGGGGAGGAAGCCCCATTTAACCCAATGGGGCTCACTTCTAAGTAGAGATGTATAGGATTGCAATGTTCCCCATTTCTAGCTCCCCCACCCCAATTTCACTGCATCCCAACAATCTGCTGTGGAGTTACTGCTACCCACCCTATTTTTCCCCATGTGTGCACTTTTGCCTACTGCTTCCACCACCACCCCGCCTTCCTCCTTCCCCCTGCTTGCAATGAGAAGGTAAGATTGTTACTGCGATAAAGCAATAAAACTGAGAAGTGATTTTGTAACAAACAGCTGAGAAGCTACTACAGTTAGCCTTTAACCCTTTCACAGCAGGGGAGCAAGACTTATTTCTTACTTCTGAGTAAACATGCCCAGAAGGGTGGGGGGAGAATGCTACAGATTGAAAGCGGGCTACCTGAAGTGACTGAGCGCCTCCACTAATGCGGTAATGTGAGGAGTCACTGTTGCGCATTTAGTCCTGTCACTATTGAGCTATTGCAGGGTTAGAGGGAAAATACATTTTAAAAATTGGGTGGGGAGGGTTAGACATAGGTTAGGGAGGGTGGAGGTGCTAACACACACACTGGCCAGAGAAGGCAGAAGGGGCGGAACAAGGTGAGAGTGGGAGGGAGGGAACAGGCTCTCTAGGTAATGATGTGGATGACACCCCACCCTGTAGCCACCCACAATTCGTGGTAAACTGCCATGTGACCTGCCAAGAGCTCCAGGCTAGCTTTGGGATAATCCAGGTTTTCGACCCCCGTGTGTCCCCAGACAGAGCAGATTCGACTCCAGTAAAAACTGCAACAAAGTGGAGAGCAAACTAAACTCATCCCCGTGGAGATTTCCCCCCACCTTATTTCTCCACCTGCTGATCTCTCTCTTTTCCCCTAGATCTGGAGGAACAACTCTATTAGATCTTCTGTCCCTGTACCCAGGCCTCTACATGCTCACCTCCTCCAAGAGCCTAAAAGCCAAGGATGCAGTCAACCTCTTATACCCAGGATTCCACCTGTGTACTCCAGATCAGTGTATTCCTTCACACTCCTAGACAACTTACTCATCCCCTCTCTCCTAGGGTCCAGCAGTCGAGACCATATACTCAAGTTGGTAAGCACCTAATGTCATCAGTCACAACATGGGTCATTACAAGAGGCCTTTACCTGTACCTCCTGTGTGCGTGCAAGCGCGTGCGTGCGCACACACACACATACACAGCCACCGCTTTCATTTCCAGGGTGTTTGCCTCTGATTGTTTGCCCATTCCCAAGGGACTGCTCCATGCCATCTGCTCCCTGTAGCCCCGGACTGGCCCTCTAACCTAGTGGGCTCTCACTTCCTATAGCAAAGGGACGGATACCGTAGCAGATTCTCCTCCACATCCACTCATCTCATTCAAGGAGAGCTCCCCACCCACAAGGCCTCTCAGAACTACAATTTGGCCTGCTGTGCACCGATCAAGTTCTTACCTTCGCGAAACACCCGATACAGCCCATCCAGAGCATGCGAGTAGCTGGGAAGCAAGGAGAGACAGTCAGCAGCCTGAACCTATCCCAATGAACTCACAATCACCACACTGCACCCACATATGGCTGGCCACCACCGTAGGCTTCAATTGTGTGGGGTTATGGCTCTGGCAGGCCTGACTTAGATCACTGGTGTGGTTTGATTGCCAGGGGTGCCACCCTGCTTCAAAGAAGTATCTCAAGCTTTGAACGCTGGATGCTTTGATAGATGCTGCCCCTCCCTCTGTGGCTGTACAGCTTTGATACAATAAGCAGGGCTACATTTATTTCTTTAACAGTATTTATGAATTGCTTGCATTAAAGAAACATTTAAACGATATACAAAAACAAGTCTTCATACAGAGGACAAGATTACCTTCCTGGGAATGCCTGTTGGAAAAGGTGCATTTTCAGTAGATGCCGAAGCCCCAGAAAGATCAGCGCCTGTCTAATTTGTACTGATAGGGAGTTCCAGAGCATGGGCATTATTACACTAAAGCCATGATGGACTAGACCTCCGAAATCTTGGGTACCATCAGGAGGGCATCTCCTGATGAGTGCAGCAACCGAGCAGGCTGGTAGGGGACCAGCCGATCTCTTAATAAAAGCTTTCACAGGGTGCCCCCCTCCTCCCCAATGCTCTTCTTTGCCTGTCCCGTACTTGTGTGGTTCCTTCATCCCACCCACCGCAACCCAGAGACTCACTTGCGCCGCAGATGTGCCGGCTGTTTCATGTCATTCTGCATCCTGGAAAAGGAACATTATAGCTGTAAGGAGACTGGGGGAGAGAAAAGCCCTGCACATCCCATTGCCCCACAATGTGGTAGAGTTTGCTCAACAGTAAGGTAAGTAGCAGAGAGGTTAAACTGTCCAGACTGTGTGGGATTTCAGGAGAGGTGCTGTGCCAAAAGGATTCTCCTCTTTTGTTCCCCATCCCCTCCCAGCATAGGACCCTCTTAAGGATAAACCAAGTGGATCATGGGGAGCTGAGCAGGGAAAGGTTTTTCACAGCCATAGGGAAAGGGGAAGAGACACTGACCTGACATTCACCATGTCAGCTGGGGTCCCCACGAACCCGCCTGTGAAACCTGCAACCAGAGAACAGCTGGTGAAAGGGGACTGCGCAGCCTGTCCTGATCTGGCCCTTCATCCTGCACTCGCCACGTCCCGGCTCACCTCCTACTGCACCTAGCAGCACCTTCTGGTAGAAGGGCATTGGCCCCTGGGCACCCTGGCTCAAGTGGTCCCGCACGGTCTCATAGATGGCAAAGCGGGTGAGGGAGTACGTCATCTGAGGAAGCAGAAAGAGGCACACCAGGATGACAGCCCTGGGCCTGGCCCTTCCCGGCACATGGCAACCGCACCTGAAAAATCACACTCCAGCCACAGTCACCAGCTTTGCAACTGTCCAGCCCCCCACACATGTATGGCCACAGCCTTTGCATCACTGTGCACATGACACACGTACCCCTGGGAATCGCGGCATTCTCCTTTTCAACAGTCATTGCCTAGGTCAGCCTACCCCAGCCTGGTGCCCTCCAGATGTGTTGGACCACAACTGCCATCATCCCCAGCCACTAGCTAGTGGCTGGGGATGACTGACATTGTAGTCCAACGCATCTGGAGGGCACCAGGCTGGGGTAGGCTGACCTAGAAGTATATGCTGCAGGTACGGCCCCAAGTGACGCCACCTTTCCCCCGGTGCCTGCTTGCTACAGAAGGGTCCAACTTCATCCCAGCTGCTGGGAAATTCACAGCTAGAACAAGATTAAAACACAACCGATTTGGGACGTGTAACTGCAGAAGCCACAGAAAAATCTCTTGACCCTGTTTTTAGGATTTAGGATGCTCATGCGCCATTGAGGGAGAAGCGGCAGAGATCTCGGTGCAGGGGGGTGGGGGAGCCATTGCAACTGTCAGATGCTGCTAGATGACCAGGATACTAAGAAGGAAGGTGGAAGCAATGGAACAGACGGCTGCTGCTGCTCCCAGCTTGTCTCTCCTCATCCTGATTCACCACAGGCTCAGGTGGGAGGTTGCCTAGTTAGTAGGACGTGCTTCATTTCAGACATTCCTGCTCCGAGACCTGACCTGACCTGCCCAGATGGCAGAGGCTACTGGACTCTACGGTCTTTACATTCTATCAGCCGCTTTCAGAGACAGTGCAGGACTACAGAAGTCACAAACCTCTGGTTGCGAGGCTGAATGCCATCTCGGTGCTGAATCTGTGGCACAGCCTGGACCTTGGGAAGACACTGGGAGAAGCGGCAGAACTCCCGCTGGCAAGGATGAAACCGAGAAGTGGGCATGCGAAGGCCCTCCCACACAAGGAGCAGGACTGAACGGGCCGCAGCAGCAACCTTTGCAGCAGCCTAGGGCTCACCTGTCGGCAAAGGGAGGCGCTAAGCCCGTTGTAGAGTGCTAGGAAGCCATCACTGCGAACCACACGCACCGCCATCCCCGTCATGCGCATCTTCACCTCCTGCTGGGTTTGCAGATGGACCTAGGTGGAAAAAGCAGGCAGCAAATGGGTCAGGCTGGATTGCTGGGCTCCTCTCATTCTCAGGAGGGCATCTGCAGGCACTGCAGCACATCTGCATGTGTTTCTCTGATGCAAGTCTATGAAGTCGCCACCCCCCAAACAGGAATTCATTTTAACATCCATTTGAAAGCTTGCATTTGGAGGTATAGACCAAGCTAGGGGATACTGTCCACCAAAGCTTACGATGTATTTTTTTCCAGTTCTAAAGCAGAAAAGTTCTGCAGAACTAGAGATGTGAAAAACTGGGGGGAAACAGGGGGAAATGGTTTTTTTTAGTCCTTGGGGAAAAACTGAAAATGCATTATTTTTTTTAACAAGTGTGCAATCCTATGCATGATTAGAAAGAAAAAAGTCCTACAACTCCCAGCATGACCCAGTCAGCACGACTGGCTGGATCATGCTGGGAGTTGTAGGACTTTTTCTGCCTACACATGCATACGATTGCACCCTAAATCTGTTTCCCGCCCCAGGCCTCCACATCTCTGTGCAGAATCTATTATTTGTCTTTCCAGTTCCACTCCCTAATCCTTGGCCACACACAAGCCAGTAACGTGTGAGTTTACAGTATAAACATTTTACGGTCTTCTCCCTCTGCCCAGAATCTGGTATAAGATTCAGGGCAGACTTTTAGTTGCCTTGCTCCCACAAAACCCATTCCTCTCAATCAGGATGTCTGACTAGCCCAACAGGACCTGCTCTTTGCAGAAAGACAAGTCTGCAACTGCAGCTCAACAGTAGTTACCAGACTACCATCCCACATGCAAACTCCCAGGTCTTGCTGTGGAGCAGCTGATGTTTATAGTACAGCCACATCCCGTTGAAAGGCCCCCAAGCTGATAAAAACCAAAACTCCTGGCAGCCTCCTCCATTGGAAGGATCAGGCAAGAGGAGGTGGTGGTGTTAGCATTGGACACAAGAAGAAAACAGCAAAAACACTTCCACACACCCTCCCAACCCCAGCCTTGTGCCATCCCATCACAACTCCCAACATCCCTGACAACTGGGGCTGATGGGAGTTGAAGTCCAAAACATTTGGAGGGCACCAAGCTGGCAAAGATTGTTCTGGAGCCTTGGAGTGCTTTCAGATGAGGCTTTTATCACACCATCAACTTGCCTCATTCTTGGACATTTAAGGGGTGTCTAAACATGATTATTTTCTATACGTGACCCCCCTGAGTTTTCCCACTGCTTTCTCCATCTTTTTTCTTACCACAGAAAATCTGCTATGAAGAAAAAGATGAAATAGTTCCACAACACCCTCTGACCATCTGGAAACACATGGTTCATAAAAGAAAGAGTAAGATCCAGGCCCACTTCCCTGAACAAGTAAGTGGCCTGAAGCAGCCCTGATGGAAATCCACATCAGCAGAGGCTGCAGAAGGACTGGCTGCCAGGAGAGGGCAGCGAAGAGGCAGATGTCACCAAGATGGGCAGTGTTCCCAGGCAGCCAGCAGCAGCTCAAAGATCTATTGTGGAGGATGGAGCTGGAATTTGCTCATCCAGCAGCTGGCGGCACAGGCAGGGATGGAGGCTGAAACCTGCAGGAATGTCCAGGGTTAGCGGCTTCGTGCTGGCATTCACGTGCCAGTCCATTGCACGGGAAAGGAATGTTCCCCCACATAGGACCAGGCAAAACAGGCCTAAAGCTCAGAACAGGGTGAGGACTGTAGAGCAGGATTTGCCTATCAACTTACCAGTGGCTGGACATAAGAAACCCCAGAGCCTCACACACTCCTCTCCCAAGCAAGCTGCCTTTCCAGATTATTCAGCTTGACCTGTTCATCCTCTCGCTATCAGCATTAAAGCAGCCTTGGACTGAGTTTTGTCACTTGATTTTGATCAGCAAGTGCTGGAGCTAGATAAGTCCCTGGAGCCCTTATGAGCAAGGCCAAAATTCAGGCACTGAAACCACTGCTGCTCTATGCCAGCCTTCCCCAACTGGAAGCCCTCCAGATGTGTCAGACTACAACTCCCATCACTCCCAGCCAGCCAATGGCCATGCTGGCTGAGAGTGGTAGGAGTTGTAGTCCAACATATCTGGAAGGCACCCAATTGGGGAAGCCTGCTCCAGGTTCACAAGACAAAAAGCAGGGAATGGGAAACAGGAGGGCTTGGAACAGCCATTCTCAGAACACCAGGCAGGCCTCCATGGGGAAGATATGGAGAGCAGCCAGGGGAGGTCTGCTGGCGTTGGCCTTGTTTTGACGGGGCCAGGAACCATAGTGCCAAACCTGATGTTCCCTGCACTCGCTAAGGATCAATAAGGGAATCACATATCCCCCGCCCCCATAGCCTTTTGTTTCAATTCTCTGAAGCACGTCATCTAACCCTGATGGGCCTGCTCCTTTTTTCCGTCCCTGCTCATTTGCCTGCCCCTATGTCAACATTGCAAAGTGAATTCTCTTCTCTCTTCGAAGTTGAGGCTTCGAAACAGAGGCAGAAAAGCTGCCATATCAGGGCAGTAAAGCTTTCAAGCCCAAAGAAACCACCTCATATCTGTTGATTACAGCCGTGTTTTTTCTGAGATTATCCGGAGAGACCCTTCATGATTTCTCCCCGCTGACCTTGGATGGGTCCTTTCCTGCTCTGTGCGTCTGCTCTTTAGGGCAAGATCTCACGTCACTTTTGGGGGATCCATATGATGCAGTCTGGGCTGAACAGGCCCGTTTGCTTCTGCAGGCCCCACATTTATCCCACGAGATGCTGCCACTAGACTTCCTCTCAGGAGTCCTAGCTCAGGAACCAGCCCAAGCAGGCCTCAGCCACTTGAACCAAGGAGATGCTACCCAAGAGTGCAGCAGCTACACAGACTACACCTGAAGAGATCTCTTTGCCTACTGCGCAACCGGATGGCTGCGACAATGGGGGGCTCCGGCAGCCAGGCTGCCGGGGCCCTGCATCCTGGAAGGGAGCCAAGGCCTCCAGGCCCTGCAGGGCACAGCATCGGATGCCAGTCTGCTCTTCCTAGGAAACCAGACACCAGACGGTGCCAGGAAAAGGCGGCCAGCAGCGGCCAGCGTCTCTTGCCCGGGCAACTGCGGACTTCAATGCACTTGTCAGCGGTGGGGGCGGGGCAGGCACTTCCTCGTAGCCACAGAGCCAAAATGGCAGGGAGGGAGCATTGCAGCCGCCGAGGAGGAGGAGGCGAAAGGGGAAGCTTCTGCCCGCACAGGACAGCCCCCATGGCGACAGGTAGCGGGGCCTCGCCTCGCCTCGCCTCCCCGCAACTCCTGCTCGGCTGCCCTAGACGTAAGCGCGACGGGGGAGAGGCAGCCTGCCTGGGCACGTCTGCTGCACCGGAGGCTCGACTGGGGCTCAGCCCCCTTCGCCTCCCGGGAAAGGCTTGCAGCCCCGAGCAAGGTCTGCGGAGGCGGGGCGGGGCAGCAGCAGCGGCGGCGGGCGGGGCCCGCGCGGCGGAGCCCCTTCTCCCAGGCGCTGTCGTCCGCCCCGACGCACCTTGAGCAGGTCCAGCGGGTGGGTGCAGCAGGCCGCCCCGCACGAGGCCAGACCCCCGAAGTACCAGCGAGACACGCGCCTCTCCGCCATCGCGCCGGCTCTCCGCGCCCGCCCGCCCTGCGCCCCGAGGAGCCGGGAAGCCCGCCTCGCCGCCGCTCCGCACCCAGCCGCCGAGGCCTTAAACGGGCAACGCCGGCCCAAGGCGGAGGGAGGCCTTAAACGGGCAACGGGGCCCACGGAGCAGCGCCGCGGGGAGCGGGGCCGCATCCCGCCCCGTAGGCGTCGCCCTCCGCGGTCGCCCCGCCCACACATGGCCCCGCTTCTCTCCAGGCGCCCGTCCGGGATGGATTCAAGCGCCCGAGGGGACCTTAGCTCATCGCTAATCTGGAAGGAATTCCTGGCTCCGTTCATCTCGAGCCGCAAAACTCCTTTTGACTTAATCTTTGAGGGTTCACGCTTCACAGACACACACGACGATGTTGCTGGTTAGGCGTCCACCTAATATGCGCGTGGGTGGGTGCGTCTTAACATAGGCAAAGACCTCAAAAATAGGAAGTGTGAGTGCAAAAAAGGAAAAGCGTGCAATAGAGGCGTACTTGGCCATGGCTCCCTGCCAAGTGTACATTTGGAGGCAAACCTGTCTTACATCAGTAAAACATTTATTAAATATAGCACAGGAGTCATTGCAGCAGTGTTGCATAGGATGCACATGGTCTTCAGGCACACTCTGCTCGACGTGAACCACACTCACAAATTCTCAGTTTCTCTATGTAGGTTAGACAGGCCACGTGTGTCCCTTTCCACAAAACCTGTGAAACTTACTGGCAGAAATGATCATGGATGAGGCAGTATTTCACTAAAATGTTGCAAGAAATAGTATATAACAAGCTGGGAAAGCACAAGTCTCTTTCCCATTCTTCCTACTCTGCAAAACCCTTCAGAGACACCATTTCTGTTATCACTTATTAACTTTGAACAGTCTTGAGATGGACATTGCTCCTGTTATTACTGTGATTCAAAATAACTGTTTGAAAATTATTCACAGCAAGAGCTGCTAAAGATGTGTGACATTGCTAGTGGCATCAAAACCACAAACAAGTTTATTCCTCCTCTCCTCTGCAAGTCATCAAGCACTGAATGGTGAAGTGGCATGCACATCTCAAAAAGCGATGGAATGCTTGAGATTAGCTTCACCCAGGGGGCAGAGGACACACACATCATCATGTATGAAGTAGCCATATGGAATGAGACCATTTTTGCCTGTATCTCCAGGATAGTAAAAGGATCAGACTTCACTCTTGGGCTGAGGTGCTCTCCTTGGGTGAGAGTCAGGCAGCAGAAAAGCCAGTTACTTATCATTCTTCCCTGGTACCAGAGTGCGCTTTCTGGCAAAATGTTACTATCTTGAGCCGAGACCTGAATGATCAAGGCAGTGTGCGGTAGACACTTCTACAGTGGCAACTCTAGCTTAACTCTCCTTTATCCTCACATTCACAACAGTTCCAATGCCAATTGCACAAACGGCATTATCCTATACCTGAGTTACACCTGCTGGCCAGGTGTAACACTACAAGGATCCTAGGACACCTTGAAAGACGCAACACATTTATTACAGTATAAGCTTGTGTGGACCATGAGGCCACTTCACCCAATGCAACTACAATTTAGCAGGAAATTCAGCTGTTATCTGTGGCTTGAGATCAGAATTATGCATTTTTATCACACTACATGTGTTCATTAGCTTACCAATGCGAGGTTGTTTGTTATCACTTATACCACCTCATTAATGGCCAATGTAAGAACGTTGCCTGTACCTAATTGTCACCGTCTGTTTATTTTGCATTTAATTTCTCCCTGACCTCACTCCACTCCACCCCGCAATGTCTATATATTCTGCATAATTAGGATTATACTTCATGCACTGAATGGACTTTGGACTATTTGCATTGTTGTTCAGTCGTTCAGTCGTGTCCGACTCTTCGTGACCCCATGGACCATTGCACGCCAGGCCTTCCTGTCCTGCGCTCTCTCCCGGAGTGGGCTCAGGTTCATATTCATTGCATCTGTGATGCTATCTAGCCATCTCATCCTCTGCCGTCCCCTTCTCCTTTTGCCTTCAGTCTTTCCCAGCATCAGGGTCTTTTCCAGAGAGTTTTCTCTTCGCATTAGGTGGCCCAAATATTTGAGCTTCAGTATCTGTCCTTCCAATGAGCACTCAGGGTTGATTTCCTTTAGGATGGACTGATTTGACCTCCTTGCAGTCCAGGGGACTCGTAAGAGTCTTCTCCAGCACCACAGTTCGAAAGCATCAATTCTTCGGCGCTCAGCCTTCCTTATAGTCCAGCTCTCACAGCCATACATTACTACTGGGAAAACCATAGCTTTGATTAGATGGACCTTTGTTGGCAAGGTGATGTCTCTGCTTCTTACTATGCTGTCTAGGTTTGCCATAGTTTTCCTCCCAAGGAGCAAGCGTCTTTTAATTTCATGGCTACAGTCACCATCTGCAGTGATCTTGGAGCCCAAGAAAGTAAAATCTGTCACTGCTTCCAATTCTTCCCCTTCTATATGCCAGGAAGTGATAGGGCCAGATGCCATGATCTTCATTTTTTTAATGTTGAGTTTCAAACCAGCTTTTGCACTCTCCTCTTTCACCCTCAGCAAGAGGCTCTTTAGATCCTCTTCACTTTCTGCCATTAGGGTGGTATCGTCTGCATATCGGAGGTTGTTGATAATTCTCCCAGCAATCTTAATTCCGACCTCTGATTCATCCAACCCGGCATTTCTCATGATGTACTCTGCATATAAGTTAAATAAGCAGGGTGACAATATGCAGCCTTGTCGTACTCCTTTCCCAATTTGGAACCACTCGGTTGTTCCATGTCTGGTTCTTATTGTTGCTTCTTGACCCTCGTACAGGTTTCTCAGGAGACAGGTAAGGTGGTCTGGTACTCCCATCACTTTAAGAATTTGCCACAGTTTGTTGTGATCCACACAATCAAAGGCTTTAGCGTAGTCAATGAAGCAGAAATAGATGTTTTTCTGGAATTCTCTTGCTTTCTCCATGATCCAGCGAATGTTGGCGATTTGATCTCTAGCTCCTCTGCCTCTACGAAACCCAGCTTGTACTTCCGGTAGTTCTCGGTTCACATATTGCTGAAGCCTAGCTTGTAGGATTTTGAGCATCACCTTGCTGGGATGTGAAATGAGCGCAATTGTGCGGTAGTTTGAACACTCTTTGGCGTTGCCCTTCTTTGGAATTGGAATGTAAACTGACCTTTTCCAGTCTTGCGGCCATTGCTGAGTGTTCCAAATTTGTTGACATATTGAATGCAGCAATTTAACAGCATCATCTTTTAGGATTTTAAATAGCTCAGCTGGAATACTGTCATCTCCGCTAGCTTTGTTGTTACTAATGCTTCCTAAGGCCCACTTGACTTCACTCTCTAGGATGTCCGACTCAAGTTCAGTGACCGCACTATCATGGCTATCAAGGACATTACTATCATGGCTATCAAGGACATGAAGATCTTTCCTGTATAGTTCTTCTGTGTATTCTTTCCACCTCTTCTTAATCTCATCTGCTTCTGTGAGGTCCCTGCCTTCTTTGTCCTTTGTCATGCCCGTCTTTGCACAAAACGTTCCCTTGAGATCTCCAATTTTCTTGAAGAGATCTCTAGTCTTTCCCATTCTGTTGTTTTCATGATCTGAGCCACAGTCAGCTCCAGGTCTTGTTTTTACTGACTGTATGGAGCTTCTCCATCTTTGGTTGCAAAGGACATAATCAATCTGATTTCGATATTGACCATCTGGTGATGTCCATGTGTAGAGTCGTCTCTTGTGCTGTTGGAAAAGAGTGTTTGCTATGGTCAGCGTGTTCTCTTGGCAAAACTCTATTAGCTTTTGTCCTGCTTCATTTTGTACACCACGGCCATGCCTGCCATAATAAATGTGTTAAGGTGACACAAGACTCTTTGATGGTTTTGCTTTTTTGTCAAGGCTTTTTTGTAACAGAAATAAAGAGGTACTGCAAAATTGTCGACTCACCCTTCATTTTGTATGATTTACTCTTGTTGCAGGATTTGTTCTTTTTAGGGCAGAAATAATCTCATTGAGCATAGAGCATTAGCATTTTCTCAAAGCTGATAAGGGTTACCCCTTACAATTACATCTTCTGTTTAAAAGCATCCCTTTGATCACTTTCCTCCAAAATGGTTTAAGAGCAGCTACCCTAGTGAGGGTGAATGAATTAGAGTTTTCTATGAATAGTTTTTACTCCATTAAACAGAGGGAACAAGAAATATGCTATGTAAACTTAAAGCAAGGTGGGGTTATATTCCACTAGCTGAAATTATTTCCAGGAGGCTGTATCCATAAAAGGGGCTATGTTATAGGTCTGCATGAACACTTTTCTGGACATGGTTGGGATACATAGTACAAAGAACATCCTACACCAGTTCTTTGCTGGAAATATTTAGCTTTTTGTATTGCATTGAGTTGAACATGCCTAGTTAAGAACTTGCAAGAAAAAAATGCCTTGAATCTGTAAGGTTGGCTATTGCCAGGACCAAGACTCACTGGAGCCAAGTTAGTTTTTGTAGGGTTGAGGCAAGAAAATGGCATTGGAAGGAGGCAAATGTCCCTTCTTACCAAGTCACTTTTAAAACACAAGCAAAGTTCCACAGTGGTGGTGCCTTCCTGGAAGTCTCCTGCTTCAGGCATCAAAACCAGCTTTCCCCACAATCAGTCCCAACTCTGTGCCTCAAATGCTGCCTTTAGCAAAGTTCCTTAGAGCCAGCCTTCCAAATGTTGACCTTAGCGTGGCCCCAGGCAACAACATGAACATTAGACTGAGAACCCAGCTTGTTCCATTGGGTGGCCTATCTAAAACAAACTGAGAGTACCCATTCTGAACAATGGCTCCTATCAGCCCTTGAAACAGGAGCTACTATTTGGATATGTTTAGTAACCCAAGCTCCACTTGGTGGAGTTACAATCCAGCAAGTGCCCAGCAGTAGGAAGAGCAGAGTTGTAGGCTGTGCTGCTGCAAAGAAAACCAGGACTGAGGGGAAAGGAAAGAGCATAACCAAACCACTTATACCAGCCAGGAATTCTGGAAGATGGCCAGAGGGAGACTCTCCCACAAGCTCAGGTTCCTGGTATGGAAAACTGATTGAAACCAACAGGTGAATATATTCAAGAGTCAGGCTCAGGACAGACAGAAGGACCTATGCATGGTGTGAACCTGTAGAATGACTTGCCACACCAGGTTAAGCCTAGGCAGGGACATGCGAACACCCCAGGGAGAAAAAAATATCAGAAGTTTTCACTTCTGATCCTCCTTCTAAGGCAGCCTTCCCTAATTCAGTGCCCTCCAAATGTTTTGGACTTCAAATCCTATCAGCCCCAGCCAGCAGACAATGGTCAGGAATCCTGGGAGTTGTAGTCCAAACATCTGGAAGGCACCAGGTTGTGGGAAGACGTTCTAAGTGGAGGAGCAATTCAAGACTGAGAAAGCTCCAAAATCTGCAAGTCTCCAAGACATGTTGGGAGCAGGTGCCTGGACCACCATCCTTCTATGTTAAGAGTAAGATGGTCAGACTTTTCCTTATGCTATCCACTTTCAAGTGGCTCACATTAGAAATGGCAGCTCAGAGAGAGTCTCCCCAAATACTACAAAAAGCCCCTGCTTTGGCAAATCTAAGACCAGCTCCTAACAGATGTAAACATGCACAAAACTCAGAAGACTCTCTGGGTGGAAAAGACAACACAGGCGCGCAAGAAAGTCTCCTCACACATCACTTGTTCCACAGATGTTCTCCCTTGTGTATGTATTCTTTACAGATTCTGTTCCTTGCAGTGCTGTTACAAACAGCAGACCTCATGGTGCTGAAGAGATTCATCATGCACTGGGCCATCCCAGTGGAAAAAAAACATTGCAGAGAAGCCAAGGTGGAGCAGCTTCCTGGAACCACACAACACGCCCCCCACACACCAGTCAGCAGGCAGTAAGAGCCCAGGGTGAGCGACATCAGTCAGAGGACTATCTCCTGCTCTGCTTTAGTCCTTTGGCAGCAAGACCGATACCGTTACTCCAGAACCACAGTCCCACCCGCTGCCTCCAGAGCTAATTTCATCTTCTCTGCTTCCTCTTTAGATACATTTGCCTTGATCTCTTGAGGAAGAGATTCCACCAATTTCTTTGCCTACAAAAAAGAAAAAAAAGAGCAGCTCTGTTTAGTAAATGAAAGGGAAAATGCTAAACTCAAGGGAAACTGCTGCCTGTTCCCACTAGTCTGGGTCTCTCTCTGCCTCCCCTTTATCCTTCATCTTGGGAGAGGATACCGCAGCTCAGAAGAAGAATGGCCAAACATAAGCACTTCCTAGGCTGAAGCTCTGGTATTAACTTTCAGTTAGCAGAATTCTGGGCAAGAGACAGAATTCTCTCTGATCTATTTCTGATCAGAGTCCAAATGCTTAGAAAAATCCTCTTTGGAGCACTGCAATTCATGAGGGACCTTGCCACACTAGAGGCCACCAAGTTAAGGTTGCCAGTTCACTTTCACTAATTCCACATCTCCTTCTTATGAACATTCCCTTGAGAGTACATCTTCTCCCATTTATAGTTTGCTGCCCCCAAATGGCATAACTGAGTACTGACAGCAGAGCTCATGGTTCAGAAACGGAAACTAATGCATAATGTGGCAACCGGAATGCTTTTGGATGTCCCAATTTTCAAATTATATTGCACTCCTCCCGTTTCATTTGCACTAGATTCCTACTCATTTCTGATCCCCACTCAAGATTCTGATTAGCACTTATAAAGCCCTAAATGGCTTGGGGCCAGGATATTGGTAGGATCACCTTTGCCTACACAAACCCGCCTGTCAATTACCGTCATCAGAGGCCCTGCTCTATGGCCTGTCATCAAGGGAGGTGCATCTGGCAGTAACATGAGATACGGCCTTCTCAGTGGCAGCACCCCAGTTGTGAACGCTTTCCTAAAGAGGTTCAAGTGGACACTTCTTCATTGATTGTTTTTAGGTGGGCAGTTAACGCTTTGCTTTTACAAGGCTTTTATGGGTTTCAACTATGTCTTAACTTTGCTGGTGACTGCTTTTATTTTTTGTTTTTATAATGGTTTTATTGTTTCAAGATTGTGTTTTATTGTTGTGAATAGCCTTGGGGGCAGTATATAATTATTGTATTTGTTTTATAAAAACAAGATGCACTCCCATAAAATGTTTCATGCACTAAAACAGCCCAATTAGATAAACTCCAGGCCCCTGGGTATTTGGGGAGCACGGTCTGCTTGTTTATTACTTTATATGTGTTTTAAGTAAAAGGGAACTTGACTCTGTTAGAAGCCTGAGACATCTGCTAAGCAAGGCTTAAAGGTGAGCACAATCTACTTACCTGGACAAGGTTTAGACCTTGCATACAGTTCTTCACCTCCTTGATAAGTTTCACCTTATCTGCAGCCTTCAGCTCAGTCAACTTTACTGTGAAAAGGACCTTTGCTGATTTCTTGGGGACATCCTCCTCTTCTACTGCCTGGCACAGAAAGGGGAAACACTCATCATCTACAGCTGGAGCCTGCCCCTCCCATCCCCAAGGCCACAGTAACCAAGGAAGGAAATAAAGTTGTCCAGGCCAGAGATGGGGGACAGACCTTACAAGACTAGGATTGGCTAGTCCATTGTTATTTCCCCATTCTTTCTTGTACTAGGTTGCAAGGCAGTTGCTTGATCCTTATGATAGTGAGCATGGGGGAGTGGAGATAGTTGGTTAGTCATTTTAATTTAGAGCCTTGCCTTGACTAAACACCAGTGTTTTATTACTGGAAGTTGGCAGTAGCTCAAGGAGTAAATTTAACCAGTGCTGGGGAACTAGAACACATAGATGGCTATTGCCTTCGTACCCAACATCTGGGCTTCCCAGAAGCTTCTGTCTATGAGAATTAGGATGCTGGACAAGATGCAGCAGCACTCATATTGTTAACCAAGCCAGGTAATACTGTAAAGGATATTGTACTGGAACACTCCCTGTGAGTAAAAGTAACCTCTTGCAAAAGTAACTTCTTGCAAAAGAGGAGAGAATTTGGTGGCATATGAGCTATCCTTGAAAACTGGTAAGTGCTTACCCACAGCTTTGGAAATCTTTACATGTGGTTTAGAAAAATCCCTGCAAGCTTTTGAATTGGAAAGCAGATTTTAGTATAACACATGTACTATAAAGATTGTCCCTTGTCTCACACTATATGGTACTCGGAGAATTTAATAAGGGAAATGGGTCACAGACACTTGTGACCCCAAATGTGCTCTCCCCCAGCCTAGGCAATTCAGAACTTGATCTTCACAGAACAACGGCCTTAAGGGCCTGCTTATTAATGCCAGCTCTGTGGCCAAGAAGACATCTTTCATCCATGATTGAATTCTGGAGAAGGCTGCTGACCTCGTATACATCTCTAAGACCTGGCTGGATGATGTAGGTTGGCCTGTTCTGATCCAACTGCTTCCAACTTGGTTCTTGGTGCAGCATCAGCCTTGGGTTATTGGCTGGGGTGGGAGCCATTACAATTGCTGCCAAGCTAAGTAACAAGAGGAGTTTCAACATCCATGCTCAGGCATCCTTATCAGGTATGACTTGTGTCTTTTGTGACCTCCACAACAATTATGAGGCCATTCTAGGTTACTGCAGGCCTAACAAGTCATATACTTGATCTGATTTTTGCGATGACCTGAAGACAGGTGATGTAGTGGTAGTCTCTTTGTCATGGACAGACCATTATCTGACAAAGGGCAAATACTTGCAGCTCATAACATTTGAGCGGGAAATTTATGGATTCAACAGGCTTCCAGAACTCTGCAGAACTTTGTTCAGAGTCCCAAGAGCAATTCTGTCAATAGCCAGGTTGATTTCTAATGAGCGGCTGACCAGTCCTACCCACTGAAATGTTTGTTTTTTCCTGGTTTACAGAGAAACTTAGGACAGTTTAGATTTTGGTAACACATCTAGAATGCAAGAAGCAGAAGAGTTGATCAGCATCTGACTGAATGTGGCACAAACCTATTTGAAGAACCATGCCATGGTAATGATGGCAGTGAAGAATCTTTCTTCTCTGCCAGCACCGTACCCACGTCTAATTCAGTGTGGTCTGTTCTGGATGGCTGATCACTTTCTATGTCCTCAGTCAAAGCACCCAGAGACTGAGCTATGCACAGTCCATTGGGCCATGTTTGCAAGACACTGTATCAGCCTGGAAACAATCAATTCTTTTATCATTTGGGCAAACTTTAAGAGATTTGGTATAATTCTTAGGATTGGTCTTATTACACTTTAGATACTTCAATTGCTCTTTTGGCCTTCATGCAGTTATATTTTGCTTTTGAATATTTTTTTGCAACTTTGAACCTTTCTGTTGAAAGACAGGATATAAACAAACAAATACAAACAGCATGAGGATGATGTTACGAAGCACAACAACTAAGAACAGATCTTCCCTGTTAGCCAGGGACTTCAGTCATCCCCATACTCCTATCTCTGCTGGATTTCTGTTATACAACACTAAAACACAGGAAAATTTCATCAAGCATGTGAAGAACATAGATAAACTGAGAGTAAGGAGGACATTTGTAGAAAAATGCCTCCTTAGACCCACTACAAATCTGGAATCCTTGCAATTAAATTATGCTTAATGCATAAACAACCAAAGGGCGGTGCAATAAAAAAGACAAGTCTAGAGCACTGGAACTACAGCTGCATGGAGAGGGTGGCATAGCTCATCTCACTGAACATCCTCCTAAAGAGAGCAGATTGCCTTTTTCATTCTAGACACAGTCTAAGCAACAGAATGGATGTTGCCATTACAGTCCTGCAAATCATTATTTTAAGGGCTGCTCACCTGCCCTTGCTTCTGCTATTTCCATAACACCACCCAGCAGCTCTGCTGCTCCCTCTTCTTCGAAAGCTAAAAGATACTACGCATCTTTAATGCAGGGCAGCAACAGCATGGCTGCATGATGGGCTCTGCAGCCTCAAGCATGCTACTTGTGTCACTGACACAGCACTGTGTTAACACAGTACAGTGCTTTGGAGCCTTCACACACAACTTTCCAAGAAGAGTGCACAGGTGTAAACTCAAGAAATGTTGGGCAGATGCAGTTTGCCATTCGGGAGCAACGGCTACACAGCCCATATGAACATCAAGCTACAAGACTGGTCTCTTACCGGAGTTGCTGGTTGTGCTGATGGCATCATCCCACCCATTGGCATATCCTGGATCTTGAGGGTTTTCTGAAGATACAGTAAACATTATTAAACAACTGTTCAGCCCTCTTGTACATTGCTTCCATCACAATAGCTAGGAAGCACCTATCCTATTTCTATAGAAAAAGAAAGAAACCACCAACACCATAAACTATCCACCATCCCCATCTTTCCTTGGAATAGATACCACCCTGTTTCCCAGCAAACACAGGTACCTTTAGCAGTTCATTGAGATCAGATATCTCCAACAGGGTCAGGCTAGCAATGTCCTGAACTAGCTGCTGAATCTTGGGCGAGTACTCTTTGGGGGCATCGTCCAGAGGGGGGCTTGCCAGGGCTTCACTTCGTTGTGAGCAGGTAGCCTTCACCATCCTGACAGCGCAGGCTCGTGGCTGATGCTGCCTGTAGAAAATCAGAGAAAAGGTTGTCACACTTCATGCTTCCTAACATAAAGACAGGTGCAAGCAGCAAATGCTTGCTTCTTCAGGTAAATAGGTAGAATGTTTCAAGAGAAATGCTGTGGCAGGAATATTATGAGAACATACATTTGTGAACATGTTACTAAGAAGAAAAAAGATCCAGCTCCCAACAGCAACAAAGCTAAGTTTTATCAGTAAGTTAAACCACGGAATTTGGTACCACAAAATGTAGTGATGGCCACCAATTTGGCTGGCTTTAAAGGGGGATTAGGTAAATCCATGGAGGATAAGACTATCAACAGCTGCTAGTTATAATGGCAATATATTACCTCCTGTATCAGAGGCAGTATACCTATGTATACCAGTTGCTGGGGAAGAGGAGCAGGAGGGTGCTGTTGCACTTATGCCCTACTTATGCATGTCCCACAGGCAGCTGGTTGGCCTCTGTGTGAACAGAATTCTGGATTAGATGGACCCTTGGTTTGATCCAGTGTGGCTCCTTATGAGAAAGTCAGTTTCAGTTCTAGAACGCACTTTCAAACGCCTGATGAATTCTCTAGCATGAAGCATATAGTGATTTGCCCTCATACTGAGAGATATGCAGTTGGGGCAAATCACTGCAAATAATTGCCAAAAGAGTGCTGGAATGGGTGACCCCAATCTTGCATGATTTTTTTTTTTTTTTAAAGATACACTTCCTCTGCTCCACCTCTATTAAAAATATATTTTAAAACTACAAAGTAAGAGCACATACTCAGTATATCTTAACAGGTTAGGGTAGAACTAGTTTGGGTAACTTCTGGTGTAACGGGTAAGAACGGCATCCATGAACCCGGAAGTTTCAAATCTCGCTGCAGCCATAAAACCCCTAGGCGGCTTTCAGCAAGCCACCATCCGGCAAGACGGGGAGAATACCGGTAGCCCACCTTTCAGGGCTGTTGCAGGGATTAATATAAGCTCTCTAAAATGTATCAACAGGACCCAAGTCTTGTTCTAACGGAATCAGGGGCAAGCCAGCTACAGGAACTGAGAACCACCAACCCGCAGGGGCTCCTTGAGAGTGCGCGGGAACCTCCGCAGTAGCAGCGGCGGCTCAGTGCACAGAAGCGCCGCAGCTTCGCTACGAGCACCGACGAGAGAGCGGCAAGTCCCATGGAAGGTGCGCACACCCCTTCCCCATACACCGGGCGGGTGGGCGCTCTCGACGCTCCCCCACGGCGAGGTTTTGCTCGGCCCTCGGGAACTCGGGTGACCTCTAGCTTAGCTTCGGCCGCCCGCTCCGAACACCCCCTTCCCTCCTTGACTGTGGCGGCGCCGCCCCCCTCTTCATACCGCAGCAGCAGGCGGACGGCGGTAGCGAGCCGGCCCGCGGGCAGCATGGCCATGGCGGCAGCTCCGGGAGGCGGCAGGAAGGAGACACCGGCGGCCGCCTCTTTCTCCGGCGTGCGAGCGGCAGAGGGCGCCGAGGGAGCGCTCTAGCCGCGACATCTTGCTGGTTTAGGCAAGTGGCCCAATCCCAGTCGATTATACCCTACGACGGTCTAGACGTCTGACCTTACATCTCGATGGTGGGCGGACGTGACGCTCCAAGTCCCTTCACGGCGCCGGGCTAGGGATGGAAACTCTGTGGGAACGGTCTATCGGGACGGCGTTGTTAACCAACGCGGTCCTCCGAAAAGCGAAACGTCGTTACCCAGCAGGCATTGCCGCGCTCAACGGGGGTAATAATGCGGCGCGTGGCAGTATGGTTGTTTTCCCGCGAAGGAGGCGTCTGGATGCTACGAAGTGGAGGCCATCTGGATGGGAAGTGGGCTTCCTGGATTCAGTTTGTATTTGCTGGATGTCTGACGCGTTATGATCCGCAAGTTTAATTCTACCGCCAGAAGTAATGATTTTTTTTTAACGTACTACATATGTTAATTGGCTTACGTAGTGCCAGGAAGTTTATCAGGAACAGCTGCGTTGTAAATGACTGCAGCTGATGTGATTGTCAGCATTAGTATTGCCTGTTTGAATATATTTTTGGCCGTACTGTTTACAATTCTTCCGCTCTCTCTTCCCCCCCCCCCCGTATTGTATAAAAACCTGAAAAGCTCCATAACCTGAAAAGTTCCACAACACTTCATGCGTCCACAGAAGCTTGTGTCAGAATAAATATATTCGTCTTTACAGTGCCATGAGACTCTGTTGTTTTTCCTGCAATAAATTAACGTGGCTACCCTCTGGAAATTATCTCTAGGGGGGCTCTCATTCTGGGATTCGGAAGGTGGGAGCACATAATTTATATTAAGATATATGCAGCACAGCAAGGAGAGGGGTAGTTAAAAGTTCAATCCAGCAGAATGGTTATGTGGTTAAAAAAAAAAAATGGACATGAGGGGGAATTCATGCATTCCCAGGGTGTTTCCCAAGCTCTTGGGAAACTGACAATCAAGCTAAGGCTCTATCAGTTAAGCGAAACACTCACTTGGAAGCAAGCTGCACTGAATCCAGTAGGACTTACTTCTGAGTAAATAACAGAGTTTATATATATACACACACACACACACACACACACACTGTATAGGGCTGTATATTCCAGTCAGGGCTCTCTGAAAACTGATGCAGATAAATGGATTTTGATCATGTATAGAGTTAATGGTGACCCTCATGACTATGCTATTTGATCTGGTTATGTACAAAGTGCTGAATTGGGTGTAATATCTAACCTGGCCTGGGCCCAGAATTCATTTTGTAGAATGTTGCTCTTTAAACTGATTTAATCTGCCTTCCCCATAGAACAAAGAGCTCCTTTCAGAAGATGCACCGACAGGGATTTGTATTATTGTCACTGTGCTTGATCTTAGTAAATGCTAATAGGAAATAAAAGTGTAGAGAAAATCTTATCCTTCATACACCACGAATGTGGACTAAGGATCTAGAAAGTGTCCAAGGAGTGTTGTACATCTAGAGCAGCTCCTCTGTGCAGCAGGGATAGGCAGCCCAGTACCCTTCCAATTTTTGGACTACAACTCCCATAACCCCTGACCATTGGCCATGCTGGCTGGGACTGATAGGAGTTGTAGTCGAAAAATATCTGAGGCTACCAGATTGCCTACCACTGCTCTACAGGCTTTATCAAGCACATGGCAATGTTCCAAGCTTTCCTTTCCTGAGAGTACCATCACTATGGCACTGATAAAAAAAAAATGAGTCATTTCATTATGGCTTCTCATTCTTAGCCTATGCGGCGCTTAGATTTCACTTGGACATATTAAAAATGTTGATCTGTGTAGTTTTCCACATTAATTGGCACTGACTATTTATTCCAGCAAAAAACATGTCAGGACCCCCATCCCTGACCAAATATCAAATGTGATCCTCCCCAACAAAAGGAAATTTTAAGTTTTATTTTCACCCATTGACTTCTTCCTCAGTTGGGGATGGTAGCATTCAAGATACAAGTCTCAGCACTAAAGTAGTTTTGAGTACCACTAACTTTCCTGTTCGGAAATAACACAGCCAAGCGGTCCAAATGCTAGATTGTGTCTTAATAAAAACAGAGTTCTGTAGAGTTTGTTTCCTTACATGGAAACAAATGGATTGTGGCCCGATTTTTCCTAGATCAGCTGTATTCCAAGGAAAACACTGACTCCTTCAGCAGGAATTGCCTAAGCTACATGGGCAGGGTCAACATGTGCCTTTTCTCCACCTGACAAGTATGTCTCAGTGTAATCTTTGCTTTCACAAATCTAGTTTAAGCCATCTGAATAGTCCTGGAGGCATCAGAGGGCGGGCAACAGTCCTCGGAGAAGCGAGGCAGCCCATCTTCAGCAGCCACAAAGACGTTGGTTTGTCCCATGGCTGAAAGGGACAAGGAAATGATCGTGGAGGTGCTGGCTGGCTATGTGGATGACATGAGCTCAGCTTTGGGGCTGGAACTGGGATGTGGGACAGGACAGTGTGTGGTGCGCCTTGCCCAGCCCACCATCGCCTGGCAACCCTCAGAGATCAGCTCAGTTTCTCAACAGAGGTACAACAGGCATATGAAGGTGGCAGAGAGTGGATGCTGTAGGGTTTGGACTATGCCCTCCCTTGTCCCGTGCTATCACAAGACAGAGGAGTGGTATCACAAAACCTGCACTTAAAAGCAGTGGCTTCTTTTAGTCCTAGCTGGTTGCAAGGTTAAGAACCACACCTCATTCCTTGTGCTCTATGGCCTGGAAAATGCAGTTCCAAGAAACTGCTAGAACTTTTCCCCCACTGTCCTGTGTTGAACAGACCGTAACCCTGTTTATGTTCTTGGTGCACAAAAAGGGCTTGTTAGAGAAGTGGTAACTGCATGCGTACAGTCCAAGGGAGTGATCTAAACTTGGCTAAACCTGTCTAAGTGGTGCACTCTAGAATCATCTGGCAATAAAACAAAATTTGCCCAGTAGATGGGACTACTTAACTGTTGACTTTAATACCTGGCTTAGTCTGGTTGTGTGTATTGTAGGTAGATTAAAATTATTGTGTAACTTACAGTAGGAAATAAGGCACGTTTTGGAATTGTGTTATGCAAAATGCAGGCTACCGATTACATTGCATGGGGGGGGGGGAAATGTGAAAAGGAGGGATCACTGTCAGCTTTAATTGGGAGTAGGCCCCAAGGTGTCTGAGGAGTCTTCCAGACAGTCAACCAATGCATGCTCCAGCTAGATTTTATTTTTAGCGCAACACTCCTGGAAGTTGCTATTTGCATAATATCTAGAGGGACTGGGATATAATTGTAACGGGGGGGTTGTGGTGGAGGAGCCATGATAGCTGCAGCGAGATAGCTGTGCTAGAGCACAGCCTCCAGAAGGAAGGAAGGAAGGAAGGAAGGAAGGAAGGAAGGAAGGAAGGAAGGACTGTCCAGACACCAGGGCCGGCCCTACCATTGGCAGTGTGTGGCAGTTGCCTCAGGCGGCAGATGCTGGGAGGTGGCAGCAAGGTATTCAAGGAGATTGCTGTGTGCCTTGCAGCCTGCTTTGCACCCCTTAAGATAACCTGTTGCCTTCAGGGTCGGTGGAGGACGTTGCCTCATCATTAATGTTGAAGACAGATTTTGTACATGGAATGGGAATGGGCGCCATCTTGTCCTTCGCCTCAGGCAACAAAATGCCATGGGCTGGCTCTGCCAGACACTATCTGGTGCTAATAGCTTTAGCCAATAGGTGGAGGAGAGGGCTATTGTTAATTTAAGAGAGGGCATTATTGTTGTGTATTTGAAAAGGAATGCCACATACAATTGTGTTTCTCCCCCACCCCCCAAACCTTTGGGGAAACTCTGGATGGAAACTGAAGAACATAACTCAAAATGGCATGGGTGACGGTAGCGAATTGTACTGCTTGTCACCAGTGACATCACATGTACTAATTAAGTGCCTACGACAGGCAGCCACAATCCACACAGCAATCACATTTGAACTCTTAGCACTTTCTTATGGGAGAATCACACTTTCTTAGCATCTAAATATTGTCATTTTGAGTACTGAAAAATGTATGCCCATCCATTTAGTTTGTAGAACCAGAATTGAATGGATCTAGTATAACACCATGCCAAAACAGGGCAAGAAGATTTATAGCAAATTCTTGCCCAATCTTAAATGCATACATATGGAGGGAATGGTATTTCATGCAACCTCCATGAGCATCCTGCTATATTGGCTGAATACATCTTGAAGCCAGTGCTGCTTTGATTGGGGGACTGGGGGAAGTCCTTCTCCTCTTTCTTTGTGGCAGCTTTATAGAAAAACCTGTAATTCCTGTCTTTGTTCACAGCATCTCCACTTACATCTGTGCCACCAAAGCAACCAATGTTCGAGAGCCCCTCCCCATAGCTGTATCACAGCCCTGAGAGCAGTGGGCTGGCCTGGTTCGAGGCTGTTGTGTCTTCATTGTCATTATCAGCCTACTACACATGACCGACCAAGGCCTGGAGGTATAGCATGGGAAATGGGGGACACCCACATCAACGGTACTGGAACTGACCCATGCCTAGGAGTACTATTTGGCATCTCATTCAATGCGTGGCAGAGGGGGAGCAGCCTAGCGTTTCATCTGACTTTACATTTTGTGCTGCAGAGGATGTTTAAAGGCATAGGACAACTGCTGAAACCTGAAGGCATTTGCTTGGCCTAGGGAGTAACTATAGGAAAACCTTCCTTATCTGCTCATTCATATAAGCATTCACAAAGCCCCTCATGAAATAAATCCTAGGCAGGCCATTCAAGCCCATCTGAACCATGTATTATCCAGATGTTGCATTCACGCCATGGAGGGAGCAATCCTATGGCTGCTAACCAGAGGCTAGACGGACATAGTATATGAAGGTTTCTGGGAAATGACCTCCGAGCCTGTGCTCCGAGGTCAGTTCCCAGAGAACTGGCCTCCCCCGCTCCTGCGCTGCCTCACAGGCAGTGTGGAACAGGCCTGTGCTCCATGCTTGGAAGAAGAGCGTGGAGCAGCGAAAACGGCATTCTGGGGCAGGGAAGGCAAAATTGCTGATACAACATGTCCAATGTGTTATCCAGCAGCCGCTTCCACCACCTCGCCTTCCCGTGGTTAGACAGCTGCAATCAGCTATCTAGCCACGAATGTAGAGCAGCTGAAGCATGGAGGGGACGATCCCCTCTGCACTTCTCCTGCCCTGCATTAGATAGGTGGTTGCTTCCGAGTTCAGAGGTGGCTGCCTATCCCCATAGGACTGCGCTCTTAGTGTCTGAATCAACTGGGTCACTTGAGGACCATCTTGCCCTGAGAGAAAGCAGACTAGCTCACCATCTAGCTCCTTCCCCAGCTGCTACCACAGGGCTACTCAAGGACCCTCTTGCCCTGAGGGAACATTACATTTCTCCCTCTTCTCTCCCTCCCCATACCACCAGGTTGTCTTACTGTTTTATTGCTTTAAAAAAAATCTTAACATTTTAATGTAAGCTGCTTTATGAGGTTTGCTTGAAAAGCAGTACATAAATGTCTTAAATAAATGTATACAGTACAGATGCATCAGTGAAGAAACAGGGATTGAGGAAGAGACAGAGTGGCTGTAACGAACTACATCCATAAAGCACTTGTTAACTAGCAAAACTGCTCCTATGCGTTAAGGCAGGGAAGGGGCCGCTGTGAGCCTCCAGACGTTGTTGGACTCCAACTCCCATCAGCCCCAGTCAGCATCAGGGATAGAGTTGTAGCCTAACAGCATCTGGAAGGCCACAGGTTCCCCACCTCTGCTTTAAGGTCTAAAGCTGACAATACCCATTCAGGCTCTTTCTTCAGCTAAGCACAGCAACACCTTCTCATTTAAGTGGCTGGGAAGTAGCTTACATTTTGATCCAGTGGTGTCCCAAGGCCTCTTGATTTTTCCAAAAACTTGTTTAGCATCTACTGAACCTTTGGCCTAAGAGCCCTACAGAGAATTCGTCTCCTTGGCAGCCTAGCTAATAATTCCTACTCTGCTTCCACTCCACAGCCCTTTGCCATTAATGGGATCATCATCCCAGAGTGCAATGTGCAACTAGACAAAATGCTCCAGGCCACGTAAGTTAGAGCTGAAGGACTGGATCCTGCTTAAGTCTCCCTCAAGATTCCATTTTGTGGTGGCCACTAACACCCTAGTGAGATTAAGGTGGGCTGCTTGGAAAGCTTAATTATATTTACTTCCTCACACTTACACTTAATATACAATAGCATGGATGAACATGGCAGGAATGATTTTAGCTCATATTCCTTGCCTTACAAGGAACTTGTGTTCAGCCATTAGCCTGCTGTTGCCCTTCCTTGGGATAGGTTCTATGGATTTCTTTTAAGAGGACACATGTTCCACAGCTTTTACATGGCAGAAATCCTGAGTGGGGGCAGAGACGTGGAAGAGCTTCGTCCACTGGCAAATACCAACACACTCCAACTTGAGCACATGGAAAGAGGCAAGAGGCTGGGACAGTCTTGCAGGGAGCAATGAAATAAAACTGCAGAAAACTCTATCAATGTCCTTAGCCCCATGTCTATTTCCTTCACTGGTTTCCATTTTGCTTGCTCCCAACCCTTCTCCTCTCATGCAACTCAGTGCCTATTTTTCTTCCTCATCTGGAGATGCCTGAATACACCTGATCTTTCAGCAGAGGGAGTTATGATCTTTTGCTACTGGACCGAGAAAGTAGGATTGCAGTATTTATAGGAAGGATGTGAGCTTGTAACTTGGAAATTAAAAAGGCAGCTTCTTTGCAGCTCTGCAGCTTCTTTGGGGAATTGGGTTTCAGGCACGGCTTTGGGGAACTGTTCCCTCTACTCCAGGATGCCGAGTACCTCCTAGATCCCTCCCAGGCCATGTCTCACAACTCCACATCTAGTTTTGCAGAGCCTGTGCACACGCCAAGACAAAAAACTCAACATGGGGCCTACAAAGAGGCACAGTTTTAAATACTTTATTGTCACTGGTTCCATTCTGTCTACACCAGTCGCTACATATGAGACACATGTCTTCAAAAGCAGTGAGGATAAGTGGGGTAGAGAAAGAGGAGGGGGGAGAGGAGGAGGAGAAGAGATACAGTCCTGTGATAAATTGTGTTAAAGGTAGTGTGTTCTCCAAAGGTACTGAGGGGGGACATGGAAGGCTCTTGAGTTCATGGGTGGGCAGAGTCAACTTGGCTGGCAAGATGCAATCACAGGGTATGCTGTGTTGGTGTGGGGACACAGGCCCAGGCCAAGTTTGGGAGGTGGAAGTTGGACCCCATTTACTCTGGCTTTGGAGCATGCTTAAATGCCATTTCCCTACAAGAGAGCAGCTTCCTGTAATGGTGCACATAGGAGTGACTGCTTGAGAGTTCTGCTCTGCTATCCAGTGGATGTAAAGCTAGACGGGTCAGGCTGTGCGACTGTTTCTCCACAGCCGAGGACGACTGCATAGGCTGACTGGAACACGGTTGTCTTTTGCTCCTACTCAGAGGTTCTCTTGGCAGCATTTTAGACCAGGACGGAGGGGGAAGTTACAGGTAGCCAGTGGGAGACTCCTAAGTACAGGGGCTCAGCTCTCCCTTCCCCACTGTGGGGATGGCACAGGGTAACAGCAATGGTGTAGCAAGTACAGCAGCAACCGAGGGATGATAGTGTTACGGTGTCTTCGAAACCCACCCTGCCCTTTTCCTCGTCAGCTAACAGATTAGTCAAAGGAAATTAGCTGAGCCTCCCCACTGCCCGCTTGTGCCTGTTGCACCTGGGCAGGAGCCTGCTGGGGAGGTGGCTGCTGTTGCGGAGGACCTCCAGGGGGCGCCATCTGCAAGGAGACAAGCAGGGAGGTTAGCAAGAAGGCCACGTGGGGAGAGGGAGTTCACCCACTCACGCTACTGCAGCAAAGGGCTAGCACCGGTTCCCTCAGCCCTTGGTTTGGCAGAGAGGGCAACAGCCAAACAATACTGAGCTGAAAGCATTCAGGACATCATCCTAGCCTAGTATGAAGTCAAGAAATATAGAATTGATTACCCTGAAGAAGCTGGCTAAAGACTCACCTGCTGATACATAGGCTGTTGTCCTGACATGTAAGGCTGCTGGGGTGGCAGGCTACTCAAATTTGGTTCCTGGCCAGGGAGGGTTGGCATGAGGTTCTAGCAGGAAAAGAGAGGGTATCTGCATTTCCACCAGCTCATAAGAACAGAAGAAAGACTCATGCTGGATCAGGCTAAGGGCCCATCTAAGCGCAGCATTCTGTTCCCACAGTGGCCAAACAGCTGCCTGGGGGAAGCCCACAAGCAGGACATGAGGGCAACAGCACCCTCCTTGGGTGCTGTTGAAGATGTAGTCATCTTGATCGGTAGCTATTGAAAATGGTCTTGTCCTCCATAAACATGGATTTGTCTAATCCCCTTTTAAAGCCGTCCAAGTTCAAGTGGTCCCATCCTGTACAGCAGGCAGCTTGGACTTTAGGAGTTGGCTTTGCTACCTTTATGCACATGCAATTAAGAATCTGCCTCCAACCCTTTCTGCTAGCCACCCTCACGCCCACACTGCAAGGCAGAGAAGCAGACAGCACAGCCATACTGAGTACTTTCTTACCTGCATGTTGTAGGGCTGGTAGCCCATAGAGACCGACTGGCTGCCCATGTAACCCATTGTACCACCAGACTGTGGAGGAGCCTGTGTCAAAGCAGGGATAGCCTGGGTCTGTGAAGGGGCAGCTGCATTCTGCAAGGCAAAGAAGGCAGGAGTGGGTAAAAATGCAGAGCACAGGGCAACTTGGCAGCAAAGAATTTCTGATTATCTCAATTTCCAGAGAAAGTCGGGACAACCTTCAGCATGCAGGGAAGAAGTTATGTGAGGACAAACCCTTTTGCTTCTCACAAGCTAGCAAAATTTGTTGTGTTTATACCCTGCCTTAACTCCAAAGAGCTCAAGGCCGTGTACATGGTTCTCTCCCCCATTTTATCCTTACACCATTCCTGTGAGAAAGCTTAGACTAAGAGTGTGTGATGGGGCCAAGGTTACCCAGTGAGTTTCGTGGCTGAGGGATTTGAACCCGGGTCTCCCCAGTCCTAGTCTCACACACTAACAGCTTCACTACACCGGCTGGTACTCCCCCATCCCAATCTACCATGCTGGGGTCTCAGCCCCTGACTTGGGGAAGAGGAAAGTGGAGCTGTGGGCCAAACTTGCCTGATAGCACTGGGAAGTTGTAGGCTGGTAGGAGGAATAGGCAGGATTCGTGGTGGGCGCTGCCTGCCCCGGCGGAGCTGTCTGTGCACTGTTAGTGCCTGCTGAGTACATGTAGGTGCTCACCATGCTGGGATCTGAAACACAGGAAAAGAAGGAGAAAAGGACATCTTTCCGGGGTCAGCTCAGCAGTTCCAGCTACGAGCCTGGAATCCAGCTTCAGATACTTTGGCTAAATCCACACCCATCATTCTCACTTTTGACCCATTGCCCTTACCTGTTCCTGCTGCCACGGGCATTGCCGTGTAGGGCCCGGTGCTGCCCTGGGCTGGCTGGCTCATGTATACCGTGTGCATAGGGGAGCCCTCCACGGAGCCTGCTGGGCTGAAGGTGCCTGGGAAGCTTGTGGGGCCCGAAGGTTGGTAGATCACCCCACCGGCAGCAGGCATGGCCTGCAGCTAAGGAGGCAGGAAGTGGCGTTAGGGCGGGGCAGGGGCTGACCCGGCTACTGCGAGTGCAAAGGTAAGAGGCAGGGAGGGGAAGGAGAAAAGGGACCCTTGGCCTCTCCACCCCTTATACCTGAGCATAGGGCAGGGAAAAAGCAGGCATCTGTGCCCTCATCTGGATAGTTTGCTTCTGCTGCTCCAACCGCAGCTGGCGCTCCTTCTCCTGCTCCTGGAGGCGCTGGATAGCCAACTGCCGTTGCATCTCCAGGTATTCCTGCAGGTTGGAGACACACAGAGCATCAGACGCTGGGGCCATCACACTTTGCACTTCGATGGGCTCGACAGCTTGCCAGCCATGTTCAAGCGAGAACAAATCAACCCCTTGCACCAGCCGCACTTGGAGCACACTGGCATGGCCCTCACCTGCTTCTTCTGCCGCATGATCTCAAGCTTCTGGGCTAGCTGGATCTGGCGCTGGCGCTCCGCTTCCTCTGCAGCGCGGCGCAGCTTCTCTCTGTGCTCCTCCCGCAGAGCATTCAGGGCTCCCCGTGCATCCCGGATCTGGGCAAGTTTATCTTGAAGTCCTTCATAATACACTGTGGGGGGGTGGGAGGAGAGGCACCATCAAGAGTCTTGCCACCCACAGCCCAGCTTTGGCCATGCCTCCCTGGGACCCACAGGATTCGCAGTTCCCACCAGGTGGAAAGCAACAGGGAAATCTTCAGGAAGGCCAAAAGGCAATTAACCATCGTCCGCCCCATCCCACCCCAACTCTGAAAGCAGACATATGTCCAGGTGCCTTCTGGAGCTACGTGAGAAAGTCAATTCAACAGGGGGAGGGGGGGTCCTGACACTCCTGGTCGCCTGTCCCACCAGCCTCTGATCACATTGAAGATTAGGGTTCTGGTTACATACAGCGGCGCTCGTCCAGCTGGTTCAGCAGCTCCAGGAGCTGGGGGTGCATGCTGTTGATGGACTGGAAGAGCGAGAGAACTGCTGAGTCATTGGTGATGCTCCGGCCCCGCAGGTGGTTGCTCTTCATGCGGTTGACAAAGGTGGTGACAGCGTTCTGCAGGGCCTTAAGGAACTGCTCGTGGCTCTCATCAGTTTCACCATTTTGGTACTGCTGCTGGGGAGAGATGGGAGAGCATTAACTTGAAGCCCCAAGTTCCTAGCTCGGCTCAGCTCACAATTCTTTAAAAGTGGCTTCTGTTGTCCAGGCTTACCACTCTCTCCCCCTGCCTTGCTTTTTCAAAAGAGATGCATCTTCTATGAAAGGGAAACCCCCAACCCCTGAAAAGGCAACACAGCAAGTTGGGCACAGCCACTGCCCAGCCTCCTCTGACACTGCTGCTCCCACTGGAAAAAGGAGCAACAGCTGCTCACCACATGGCACCAAGGAGTGGCTGAACCTCATCTGGTCTTCCCAAGCAACAGCAGTGGTAATGCAGGAGAAGGGACTGTTCTTACCTCCACCACATTAAGTGGGGCAGGCTGGACCTCAGTGGCTTGGGTGGCTGGCTCCCCCATGGAGAGCGGGGCAGAGGGCGTGGGGCTCTTGCGGACCTCCTCCTGCTTCTTTTCCCAGTAGTTGCGGTTCAGGTACCGAGCCAACTGCCAGGGAAACAAAGCAACTCTGTTGTCAGTTGTCAGGGCCCCACTCAGACCCGGTAGAGACTGGCTTAAGGGGGCTGGGGTCTTACCTCAGGGTCAATGTCCTCAGCCAGAGGTGCGGAGGAGTTCTGGAACAAGAGACACACACAGAATTCACCACCCTTGCAAAAATGTGCACGATGGGAGTATACCCACTGCCCAGCTCCCCTGAGATAAGCTTGAAACACCACCTGTTCCAAGCTCGAAGGCATGAGAGGACTGACGGGCAGAAGGGGCTGCTCAAGCAAGGCGTGTGGCATGAAGAGCCAACCCTCATTCTCATCCTCTGAGTGGCTTAGCAAAGCACTACAGGGTTAGTCTTAGCAAAGCATTACAGAACTGTCATGAGAGACGGGAGGAGAGGTTCCTAATGGCTCTGATCTTAATGGCTTTCGGGCTTTAGCCTGCAAGTGTCCAGAGGGTTCCCCTGGTGGCAAATGTCTCCTGAGGGATGCGCACTTACCACAGGTGAGGAATAGAGGGTGCTGACTGGAGGGGCCGACGAGGTGATCGGCGTTGGCTCAGCCTTGGGGTATGTGGAATATGTGCTTTTCTGTCTCTGCAGAGGAAAAGCAGAAGGGAGAACGATATAGGGATGCTTTTCTGATCCACCAACCTGCACAGCAGGCCAGAAGCCACCTTTTCTGTCTGATAGCATGAGAGAAACTGGTAACAGAAGAAGCACTAAGCAGGCCCTGTGGCTGACAGAATAACACTACCCTCCACGTTCGGGTATCTCATTACAATACAGGTATGTGAGCAATTAGCAGTGAAACTAGATTTACCCTGATTTAGCATGGCCTTTACTGCTCTTAAGTAGACAACAAAATGCGAAAGCTAGTATGACATTTTCATTATCTGAACTTAACACACTTTGTATGTTTTATGAAATCAATTTTTGGGTCAGGTTACAAACAGCAGATTAGCAGAGTGACCATCAAGATTTCTTTTGCTCAATTGTTAACAACTCTAAGCAGGGTGGGCAACTTGTAGACCTTCAAATATGTTGGCCTACAACTCCCATGATATTTCACCATTGGCTATGTTAGGGCTGATGGGAGTTGTGGCCTCCAGATGTTTTGGCCTACAAGTTGCCCATCCCTGGCTCAGAACCAGGAGAGATTTGACAACAGCAAAAGTTTCTCATAATTGAAGACAAGGCTATTAAAGGGAAAAGGGAAATCCTTGCTCGTACAGAACATTGAGCAACAGATATTCTTTGGACAGCCCAAGACACCAACCACGGGGGATCCACAGAGCACGGACGTCATGGGAATCCCCCATCATTATCAAGACACAAACCATCCTTTCCTTCTCCTCTGCCTCTGACTGGGATAGTGCAATTGCCAACTGCAGCTCCTCCTCCTCCTGCAGAGCCGTTTCATCGCGCTTCGGAGGCATCTGTGAGCACAACAAACAGCAGACTTGTAACCAGGACGAGGCGCTCACTGATGAACCAGAGACACACATCTGCCTTGGATAGACAAGTGCTCACCTGGGACTGCTGGGAAAGAGGGCTGGTCAGGTACTCAGGAGGAAGCTCTGTGGTAGCAGTTCCTTTCCCTTCTGCTTTCCTGTGTAGATAGAAGGGCCAAGGTCATGACCACTGCTTAACTGCTACACTCCTAATCTGGCTGGCATGGTGATCTGTAATAAGTCTGTTAGCTCTTGCTCTGGAAGCTGCATGCCAGGAGGAGAGGCCAGACCACTCAGTTACAGGAATAATCCTGTCACATCAGAGTTGACACATGCAGAAAGACAGACTGCCAGAACACCAACCAAACCCGAGTTTCAGTACCAGCAGCCCTCTGCATTAGCCAAGCTCCAACACTTACTTGTTGAGATGTTCGTAGCAAGGCTCACACACCCGCACCTCCTTCTCTATGCCAAACTTGGGAATGGTGGAATACTTGGATGAGCACTTGCCACAGAAAATCTGCCCGCAAGCCCGACAGTGGTGCTGTGAACACAGAGGAGAGGTCAAGAGCGGCAGCAAGTCACCCCAAACAAGCGTCCACTAGGCCTCAAAGCAATGGCTCCTGTTCCCTCCCGGCTATGCTTAAGGTGGACCTGGGTCATGTCAGGTCATCACAGCAAGAGCATCCAGGATTGGGGCAGGGAGCTGCAGCCCTCACCTTGCGAGTCACCACCCCAAACTGGACTCGGCACCGGTGACACTCCTCTGCATCCACCCAGTCAGGAGCCTGCCACACAGAAACAGAGCAGTTATTGGGCAACAAAAGGGCCCTTGTAAAGTCTTGAGGCGATCCAAAGGGTACAAAGAGCATTCTCAAAAGCACGGATGCAATAGAATGGGTCATAGGCAGGGAAAATGCAGAAACTACACGCTGCATAAAGGGGGCAGTAAACATTGACAGGAAGTTCTTTCCCAGCTCCAGAATCTTGTCTCAGAAGTTGTAAGGTGCTGAAGAACGGATGGGCTATTCTTTCCTGACCCTATGTGCCAATAAGTAATGACTGCAGGGGCAGAGCACTACTCAGTGGGAGCTTTGATGTAACTGAGGATAAAGAGGGAAGGGAAGTATTAGGAAGGTTCTCTTGCTCCCCAATTCACAGCCCCTAATGTACAGGTAGAATGCGGTACTTGCTATTTTTGCTATCTCTTGCCCCAAGCATCGGGGATTGATTCAGCCCAAATTCTCAGCATCAGAAGTAGTATCAAGACAAATTATAACTACCACAGAAAAGTCCAAATCATTTCCCTGTGCAAGGGGTGCCCCTTCCCCACTTGGGAAACTCACCCTTTCTGCTGCAAACATGGCATCGCTCTCCTTGAATTCCGGGAAAACATGACCTGCAGGTAGATTCACATTGTCACTCTACTACATTCCAGCCACTGGTGCCTGGGCACTTGGGATGGGAGACTGCATGACAGATTGCACAGGTTCTATCCTCAGCTCTGCTTCTTGTGTGCAAAAGCATACAAGCCATTAACCTGACCACAAACTTCCCCTTTTCCAACCGAAGACAACATGACATCCCATGGTACTGAGGGGATGAGTCCAAAGTGTTTGCTTAGCCCAGGGAGCCCTCTGAATACATTTCTACTGATCACCTGACCCACGATGTAACATTCAATGCCATAGCATCACAATGTCTAAGACACTGACATGCTATAGGAAAGTAAATCACTAGTCCTTAAAACAAAATGCATCAAAATGATCTATTCCCCATGTAGTGTTCCTACCACACTATCCATCATGCTTAAACATCATTATATTTTGATATACCAATGCTCCCACTGGTTGTTAAAGGACTTACTGCTATTTTGCAAGCTAAGTGAAAAGCCCAGGAAGTGAGGGAGCCATCATGACTTCTGGAAAATTCAGCAGCTAGAACTGCCACCGCTATCTGAACATCAATCCCTCCACAAAGAGACTGAAAGACACCCTCCTGATTCTTCCTCCAGATCCACAGTGGGATATATACAGCAGTCTCCTCACTTCACCCCAGCACACACAGGTTCCCACACTTCATGTCACAACAAGAGCCCCTCATCTTTGCTTACCTTCTACCTTCATGATCTGATATGTATCCTGAACCACCTTGTATTTGGGCTCATTGCGGAAGGCATGAGCCCATGCCTGGATCAGGTATAGGATCTTGTTGCGAACATTGGCCTCAACTTGTCTCTGTAGGTATAAGAACAAGCAGGATCAGGCACTACGCCGTGGGAGTGAATCCACAATCTCCAAGCAAAAAGCACTTTAAGCCAAGCAGTAGTAGTAGTATAAATCTTTATTGTTTAAAGCCAAAGGCCATCACAATTTCAAGTTAAAATAACAATTAAAATACATGAGTAAGAGAGCAGAAAAAAGGATAAAATATATTACAGTAAGAATACAAAGGAGAATTAAAATATTTATAATAAAACAAGAGAGTGACACTCCCCCCCAAGAGAATATCGTAGGCACAGGCCTTCTCCTAAGATTGGCTGGCAAGAGCAGTTAAATGCCTTGCTCTCAGCTTCCTGGCAGCACAAGCAAATTTGGCAAGCTGTAGCATAATATAATCATCATTACCTGCCAGTAAAGAGCAAACCTGTTCCACAGGGGATCTGTTTTCCAAAGAATTAAGAGTATAATGGAGGAATTTGGCTCTTGTGGACTCATAGAGGGGGCAACGGAGGAGATAGTGATCAATATACTCAACCTCACCAGACTTGCATATACAAAGTCATGGATGGAATACAACTTTTTAAAATCTTTCATCCAGGAAAGCAGAGGGCTTGCGCTGTACTCTCAGGGCTGTAAATGATTTTCTTAGGGGAGCAACAGTGAGCAGAGTGAAGTAGCGCTCCAAGCCATACATGGTTTTATACAGGGGATACCAGGTCGAGTATGACATATCGGAGATGGAATATAGATCTTAACATTGTGCATATAGGGAAATTCTTTCCTTGTAGAGCTGTTTTACTCTGTCAGTATTAGAAGGGGGTAAAATATCTGTACTAATCCCATAGTTATATAACATGTCTTACAGATTTTACCCAAGAGTTTTGTGTTGGTGTTTGCAGTTGTTCTAAAAGACACGTTTTAGGTGAGCGGGAGTCATGCCTGCACGACACCTTCAGCCAGTACAGAGCAAGTACAGCATGCACCTGTGCTTCAATAGAGAGGATCCCTGTCTCTGCCCGCAATATGGGGCCTGGCATAGCTTGGGGGGCAGCTAGAAGGGATCTCATGAAGGAGTCCTGCACCACCTCTAGGATATAAACATTTGTATATCCCCAGATCTCCACACCATTCAGCAATTGGGGCGATACCTTCCTCAGAAATATCTCAATTGCTGGTGTAACCAGGCCCCCCCTTGAGATTTAAAGAAACACACCAGAGAATATATGGAGTGGGAGGTCTTCCACTTAGCAGCCTCCAAGTGGCATTTCCATGAAAGAAGAGCATTAAACCCAAGTCCTAGATCTTTAAAACTGTGCTGTTGGTCAATGGATTTATTATCCAGTTTCCACGTATGTATTTTTTTCTTATTTCCAAAAACTACCACTTTAGTTTTGGAATGATTAGATGTTCATTTGTACAGAACTTGTTCAGTTTGGTCAATAGTCTCCGCATTCCAATTAGTGTAGTTGAAAATATAACAATGTCATCAGCATACAGAAGGATTGAGAGTTTTACATCCAGAATTGTGGCAGGAAAGAATTCCAAGCCGCTCAGTTCATGAACGATATTGTTTATATAAAAATTGAACAGGACGGGAGCCAAAAGGCAGCCCTGTCATAACTTCTTTTGGTCACGATGTTTTCTGAAAGCAGGACATTTGCTCCAAGTCTGACCCTGAGAGAGGTACTAAAGTGGAGCATTTTAATTAAATAGAGCAACCTTCTGTCAATATTTGTGGTAGATAACTTTTCCCATAGGCGACTTGTTGACAAGTTCAAAAGCTGAGCTGAAGTCCACAAAAGTGGTGAATAGTTATTTTCTAACATGTTGAGAGTATTTTTTAATAAGATAGTGAAGAACAAAACGTTGGTCTACTGTGGACTTTCCCTTTCTAAATCCTGCCTGTTGCTCAGGAATGATTGAGTTTTCAGCAGCCCAAGACTCTAGTCTGCATAGTACATATTTGGTGTATAATTTAGAGATGATACTTAGCAGACTAATTGGTCTAAAGTTCTTTGGATCGAACTCAGAACCTTTCGTATGAATTGGGACTATGATACTCACCCCCCAGCCCTGAGGAGCTCTCCCATGAGAATTTATAAAAGTGAATATGGTGGCGAGGACTGGACACCACCAATCAGAATTTGCTCTGAGCAATTCTCCGGGGAGCATATCCTCACCGGGCGCTTTTTTGTATGGAGGGAGTTGATTAAGCCTTTTATCTAATCAGGAGTAACTGGATCCCATTCAAGACAATGAGGGGACAACGTGAGTTTCGTATTATATAGTAGGGCTGTAGAAGTCCAAGTTGAGGAGTGACTGTAGAGTGCAGAAAAATAGGTGTGCCACTGCACTGATGTAATTTGATTGTCGATAGGGCTACTAAAACCATGGAGCCCTTTGGTTACTAAAGCCCAAAATCAGGATGAGTCCCTTTTCATAGCTGCCAGACCCAATTCCATCCATGATTTGCGCATGTATTCATTCTTTTTTGAGTGCAATAAATTTTTATGTTTTCTTCGGAGAAATATAAAACATGAAAAAATTTCTACAGAGTCCTCACACCTCAGTTTCCTTATGGCTTGTGCTAGAATGCACTTCTGGGATATGCACTGAGCATCAAACCAACCTCTATTAGGAGGATTCAGTGGATGGATAGCTTTAGAGGTGACTAATAAAGGTCTAATCATTTGAACCATTTTCTTGAAGATTACCCGAGGATCTCCGGCAGTCAGAAGTTTATCTCTTAGTAACAGCATTCAAGGGGACACCACAAATTGAGGTATCTCTTCCTGGATCTTTCCATTCCACTGTATACATCTTTCGCCTTGAACAGTCAGATTTTCTGATGGTACTGTAGCTAAGGGAATTGATCCCATGGTCAAAGAGAGAGAGAGATGGATTGGCATATGATCACTCTCTGGCCTGATGGCAACCTTGAAGTTCACAAAATGGGCTGCAACTGGTTGAGAGAGCATCATAAAATCCAACACACTCTTGCCCCTTGGTCCAATGTATGTATATGAATCAGTATCATAATCTCCATCCTTCCCATTACAAATATGTAGATGGAATTTAAGAACAAGGGCAAATAGTAATTGGCCAGCTTTATTAATCCCAGAATCTTTAGAGTTCCTGATGGGGAGATGGGTGAGCTCTTCAGGGCTTAATTGCATCTTTTCTCATATCTTGTTGTTATTTTGCCCAGTTCTGGCATTCATGTCTCCTGCTAATATAATTAGAGGGTCGACATTAGTGTCAAATAAAAAAGTTAAGTACGATCTAAATCTGACCAAATTTGGGATCCCTTGTGCTTTCAATTATATGGGGGACAATAAATATTAATCAGGAAAAATTTTAAACCAGATGTCCAGGCAATTTGGAGGGTGATATTGTTAGTAAAGTCTATATCAACAGGTGATATAAATAGGTTAAAGTCAACTGAGACCAGGGTGGCAAGACCACTGCTTGGACACCCTGTATTTTATACTTTAATTGCAGGCAAAGAATAGGAAACATACCCAGGCAGAGAGGGAAAAGTTGTTAATGTGACCCAGGATCCTTGAGTAAGAATGATTTGAAATTGGGCACAGAATTCTTTAAAGTTCTCATCTGCTAGTTAGCAGCCTGCAACGTTCCAGGAGAGAATCTTCATCAACACTGGGTGTTTAAAGTGAGGATGGGTGGGTAGTCAACATTGCTCTACCTTTGCAGACATGCAGGTTTACCAGGTATCTCTCTATTACACTAAACATCTGTGGCTTCTTTTCTATAGTTTCTGCTCTTTGATGAACTTTTATTAGGTACAGGTTGGTGATATACACATACAGGATCTACCCCTATGGTATGGTCTTCAGCTATACAATTTTGAGCAGCATGTAGTATAGTTGGAGTCAGTAAATGGGCAGTAATTTTATCTCGTATTGCAGGTACAAAAGGGGTAGGTAGTGGATTAACTTCTGCCACAGCACTTTGGAGTTTGTTTTGAAAACAGCCCTGCTGGACTAAATCTGGACCCTTTGAAAGGGCAGAGTTAGCAATACCTGTATCACGTATAATGGAGAATGGTTTGACTAAATCCTCTTGATAAGGTTGTAAATGTGCTGGCTTTTCCTCCCCACATTTGTCCTCCAGGAGAATGGGGGAAGGGGGTCTACATTCTCCCATTATGAACAACCTCCTACATGGATTACTCTCTCTCTTGCTTGAGACCACTTCTGCTTGTTGTGGGGGATGGCCAACTGGAAGAGGATTACTCAGAGAAGTCCCTGTGCCCTGATGATGCTTGGATGTTAATAATTTTTGTAAAGAGTATAGTCTCATTAAAATTGCCTGTTGATCCCACCCTGGAAGGGCATCAAAGCTTTTCAACAGCTTGCGCTCTTCAGGGAAGAGTTCCTCTTCAAATTTACATTCTTCATTTAGAGGAAATAGAGCCAAGCTTATTTGGAAATGACAGTCAGAGCTGTACCTCATCCCATCTAGTCCCAGAAACCCAACCTCAGTTATTCCCCTCATCACTCTGGGCCTGTATATTAAATGTTTGACTGGGGGCCAAGGGGGGCTTTCTTCCCAAATACACTCTTGCTAGGGAGGGACTATGTCTAACCTAAATGTTTTGCGGGCGGAATGACTGAAAACACTATTCTTACCTTATAAACTCAAGAACTGAGATGGGAACAAACCTTATAAATAAATAAAGCCACAGCAGCAGGGCCAAGAAATCTAAATAAAATTACCAAAGGACGATCCTTTCTCAGTACATAATAAACATACAAAGCTACCTTATATCAAGCCAGCCACTGGTCCATTTAGCTCAGTATTGCCTGTACTGACTGGGGGTAGGTCTCCAGAAAAGGCAAGGCTCAGACAGAAGCCTTCCCAGCCTTACCTGGAGATTCTGGGGATTGAACCTGGGTCCTTCTGCAAGCAAAATATGTGCTCTACTACTGAACCAAATGGGCATGATTATACTTCAGTAGGTATCCATTTCAGATTCTATTTCTTTCAAGTACTAAGTCAGTGGCACTATGCACCAGCTAGAAGAAACAAAATTTATCGTTCAAGCATCGGTTGAAGATGTGATGAAAGCAGTGAAAAGTTTCTGTATATTTCACACTGGGGCCATTCACAAGGTACACTGAGGCTAGAACAGGCCATGAGTTATGCAAGGGTTGTTTAACCCTCACATAATCCTGGCTGGCCAGGAACACAGGATAGGGGCTGAATATTCAGGATGGAACCCACAGGCACCGCAGCTTGTTGAAGCTTTGCATGAGATTCCTACGCCCTGCTGGGCTACTGCCAGAAAGGTGGGAAGAGCAATGGAGGTGATTTTCACCTTTCCAATCTCCTTTAAAAAAATTTCACTGGATGGGCTTCTAAGCCCATCTAGTGGAGCTGTGCTGGCAGAGGTGGGCCTGAGGTTGGACAGACTACAGGATATCTGGGCCTCTCCTCCTCCCTCCCCTCCCCACCCACAGGCATGTCCCCATTTTCCTCTCCCTATCCAAGGTCACAACACCACCTTCAGAAAAGGAGCCACTGTGGAGCTTTCTGCAGCCACTGGAAGAAGGGTGGGGCTGAAGATTCAAATGGGGATCTTCACCTATGAAAATCTGTCTCCATCTACAGTTTTGGAGATGAAAATCCTCTGCATCCTATGGCCCCTCAGACAATGTCTAGGGGAGATAGGATTGTGCCTTATTACATTTATATATGCCAGGGGACAGACTTTAAATAAAATCATTTTCAGAAGCTTGGAATTCGTTTTGTGTTCTCTGAATTAATCTGAAGTGAGTCTTATGTAAGTACATGTTTTTTGTTTTTGTTTTGTGATGATGATGATGATGTAAAACTTAAAAGGCAGTAAGATTAGTACACTACACTCTCATTCCTATAATTTGGGCATTCACTGGCTTAGCCATGTCACTGCCTTGCCATGGTCAGATGTTACTCTGAGCTTCTCAGAAATATCATTCTTTTTCTAATGTATTCTTCTAAGCTGCTCAGGCTTGTTGTGCAGGCAATCCCTTTGGCTTGTAGAGACTACCCAATCCCTGAGAAGTGGCTTTATACTAGAACGGATGTAAAAGGCTGCTTCATGTCCTCCTCAAGCACCCCCGGTATCTTAACAGAAAGAAATAGCCAAAATGGTGTTACCTTCAGCAATTCCTTCAGCTCCTCCATAGTCTGTTTGTTAGCCACTTCATCATGGACTGTCTGACCACAGTTCTTTACCACCGACTCCAAGACCTACAAGGGAAATACGTAAGAGTATGCTGAGTCTCTGACCAAGCCTCAAGGGCCTTATATCCAAAGAGTACTAGCACCATAAGATCTGGTCCTTCTCTGAAAAAAGTGCACTAGCTGCACATCTCAAAGGCACAAGGGAAGGGAACTTTACCCCTGGTGACCAGGGAGAGTAACTACATCCTGAAGAGTTTGTGTCTGCTTCCAGTTACCTCTAGTGCATACAGGGCCACATGAGGATTCTTGTCATTGACTTTCTTCTTTATCGCACCCACAGCATATTTAGCCCTGGACAACAAAAGGCAGAGAGAATACCAGGTCAGCCTAATGAGAACCTGCAAGGACCAGTTGCCAGTTTTAAGCCACCCCAACATCTCTGTTCCTGTGAAACGTAATAGCAGCACTTACAATGTGTAAACTTAGTGGAGGATGCAGGGTGCTAATACGCAAGACTCTAAGGTCAGTCATTTAACTATTCCACAATGATCCAGTGAACTAATCAAACTTATTTACTTTTAAGGTAGTTTATATTCTTCAGATCTGTGGAGTTTCTATGCAAATGCAAAAACTGCTACATGGTGAAGAAATATGCTTCCTTTTCTTCTTATATGACTCCAGTCTCAGTAGTTGTAGAAAACCCTTGGAAATACTTGCAGTCCTTTCTTGTCTTCCCATTCTTTTCTATAAATCCCTTCCTTGTCAATCATAGAAGCAGAACATGCAGAACTAAACCAATATATGCAAGTATAATAATTACATGGTTTTTCTCTTGAGACAGGCCTGAATCATCTTCATTAACAGCATGTTTCTAATTTCTTAGGATTAGAAAGTCACATGAAAGCATTTTCCTGCTACTTCTTCAGTAGAGCCCATATATCTAGAACAGGGATGGGTGACCCAATGCCCTCCAGATGCTTTGGACTACAGTTCACATAACCCCTGACCATTGGCCATGCTGGCTGGGGTTGATGGGAATTTTAGTCCAAAACATCTGGAGAGCACCAGGTTGCCTACCCTGGATCTAGAAGATCAGATCTGGTCTTTAGTTTTAATAGTTGTTTTGTTAATGAATACAGTGGGATTTGCTGGACTTTAAGACCCCAATAAACTGACATTAGTAGATGGTTCATCTGATTGGCCCAACACACCCGGTTTTCTGAAGAGGGAAATTTATAGCTGCTCAGAAGACATACTTTCCAGATGCGCTAATTGCTAGAGCAGGCTTAGCATACACTAATAGATTGTTCATTTGATTGTCCTGAGGCTACTTCTGGATGAGCCAGCTCCACAGCGACACAGTGTGGTGTAGGAGAAAGAATACTGGGTTTAGATGTAGAAAAACCCAGATTCAAATCTCTGCTCAGCCATGAAGCTCAACAGATCATCCTGGGAAAGTCACACACTCTCAGTTTAACCTACCACAAAGGGCAGCTGTAAGGATTACAAAATGAGGGGAAAAGAAGGATACACTTATGACCAATAAATATGTATATGGAGTGGAGAATGCAAAGTCTGGTGTACGTCTCAGCACTTACTGGGTGTCACCCTGACGAATCATATCACAAATCTGCAGGATGGACTCCCAGTCTGTCTCCAGCAGAAGCTGACTGGTAGCTTTATCTGCAAGACAATGAAATAATCATTAGACTTTCAGGTCAAGTGCTAAAATTGTATTTGCTGCAGAGAGATAAGGGAATCAGCTGGACAAACAGCTCTTTATGACATGAGCTGGTAACAATCACCACAGATTGAGAACTTCAAACTATTTCTTACATTACCTATTGTTCCACAGTTATCTACTGTGCTGCTTCCAAAGAGCCTCTCTAACCTCTCTGACATGCAGAACAAGTATGTTGGCAGGTGTTACCCTGCCCATGACATTTGCTCTTCCAGCTCTACATCCCTCTGTTGCCTTCTGCTCCCTTAAACAAATCCACCTTATCTCCCTTGCCACTCCAGATGGCTGAAAGTCTTCCATCAGAACATCCCAGAAACCCCACCACCACCACGATTTAGACTGCAACCTCCTGAGGACAACGAGCATTTCCTTTTTTGTCACCTCCTTCCTTCTTTCAAATCCTTCCTCCAAATCCTCCTCTATCAGAATGCTTCTGGTGTAATCTTTTTTCACTATCTAGAACAAGGTCTAGTAATTATTTGCAACTGCTTTTGCACATGCTCATTCTTTGCTAGCCTAGCCTTGCCCTTATCTTCTCACCCTTTCTTGTCTCCTCCATTGTCACAATTTATATTGTAAGCTCTTTGAAGCAGAGACTTGTTGTTTTGGCTTAAGTTGCTCTAAAACCCTAAATGAACAGATAGCACTATATAAATGATAATAATGAAGCTCACTGTCCATTAACAATCTCCCCCCCCCCCCCGTACAAAGTATCTTGCTTTCAGGTAATGTGTTGACACTCCACATCAGCTGATAAACTTCAGAGTTATTCCCATGTGACATTTGCCCTAATGCATCAACATGTTCTCTCTTGACTCAGTTATGATTTCTGTACTTGCCCTGTCACTTCCTGGTAGTTAGTCACCTTGCAGAGCCTGATTTGAGTACAGCAGTGATGTCAACAGTCTGTAAAATCGTACATATGCTGCCTGACAAATATTCTTTACTTTTCGATATATTGTTAATTTTCCCCATCACCCAAAATAGGGCAAACTGCTTCAGTGAAACACCATAGGTCTGATTCAATGCTAAGCCCTTCATCTGTCACCAAACGAATGAGAACTGAGAAGTTTCTCACATTTATAGAAGAATGGTTTTTGTTTGTTTAATGCCCAATTTGGAGATCAAGGGAAGTAGTGAAAATAATGCTGCTATTCTATATCTACGCACACACTGGCAGATCAGGTCAGTGAGGATCACAGCTGTTAGGCGGCCCAGCCGATCTCTTTGTGGTGGAGGCTTGAACCTAGCAGCGTGTGGGGTGGCGACAGGGAATGTTGTGAATAGTTATAGGGAAATTAATCTAAGGGAGAGGGACGGGTAGAAAAGAAGAAACCACCGTTCAAACACCTAGTGAGGTTTCAGACATACAGACGCTGGTGGATAACAGAAGATCCGACGTAAGAGTTGCGGGTTTGGGGCTTTTGCAATACGCGCAGCATCAGGGAGGCGGGGAGGGAAACCCGCCCCGCGGGGATAAGGCGCGGGCGAAGGGACGGGTTGGCGGGGGGTGTTCCTCGGGCTCCCTTCCCCGCCGGGTACCTAGGAGTCGCTCGAAGGTGCCGCCGCCTCGCCCCATTGCGCTGCTTGCTGAAGCTCAGATCGGGCCCACCGCCGGTTCTGTTCCGCCTTGGACCCGTTCCCTCAGCCTAGGCCCCGCTTCCGGCTTCCGCTCAGAGCCCGGGCGGGCTTTCCGGCAGCGAGCATTGGTGATTGGTCGGCGTGTAACCCAAGCGACCTGTCATTGCGCCGTTCCTGAACCAATGAATGCGGGGACGGGGTGGGGCGGGAGAGAGAACGGGTGCCTCCGGTAGCTATGGCAGTGGGCAGCAGCGGTGGGTCCACGTACCTGCTTTTGGGGTGCTCGGGTGTGGGGAAGACCCTGCTGGTCAAGCGGCTGCAGAATATCCCGAATATCGCCGCGGGGGGCGGGGAGGGGGAGTTTGAAGCCCAGGGGGGGAGTAGGGGTGACTCAAAGGTGGGGAGGTGGTCGGACTAGTTGAGCAGTGGCCGGGAGGGCACGGAAAGGAAGTGAGAAGAGTTTAGGGCGGGGGTGGGCAACCTGTGGCCTTCCAGATTTTTTTGGCCTACAACTCCCATGAGCCCTAACCAGCATAGCCAATGGTGAAGGATCATGCGAGATGTTGGCAAAAAAAAAAAAAATCTGGAGGGTCACAAGTGACCTTTAGGGGTAGGCAACCCTGGCGTCCTCTAGATGTTTTGGACTACAACTCCCATAAGCCCCAGCCAGCATGGCCAATCAGGGATTATGGGAGTTGCCATCCAAAACACCTGGCAGGCAACTAGGCCAGGGGTAGGCCACATGCCATGCCTATTTGGTGGGGAATGGTTTGTCCCTCTTGCTGGTATTTCATGCTTGGCACTGCCACCAGGTACTGGGCACATGGAGGACCATACAATATATGTACCACTGCAGGGGAGGTCAGGGCAAAAGCCAGGGGTTGATGGAAGGAGCAGGAAGTTTCTGGTGACAAAAAAGTGGTGCAGTTCCCACAATGGAATATAATTTCATGACAAGGACCCCCCTCCCTCCATCCTTCTCCCCACTCCCGAGGGCTGAAGGGATTTCCTTGGGTGTATGGCTCCTATTCTGGAGTACCCACTTGGGCCCTACCTGTTGTGGTACTGTACTAAGCTCTACCCATTTCTTTCCCACCACCTTCCTTAACGGTCTTTCTTGCACAGCTGAGCTCCAGGGATGGTGCCAAGGACCTTGGGGAGCCACCTGCTACGCTGCCCACGGTATGGCCATTCTTGTCTTTGGTTCAGTGGTTCTGGTTCAGTGGATGTGGCTCAGCAACAGAGCACTTGCTTGGCATGCAGAAGGTCTCAGCTTCACTCCTGAGGATCTCTGGTGAAAAGGATCTTGGGGAAAGACCCCTTGCTTAGACCTTGGAGAACCGATATCAGTTAGAGAAGATGTTACTGGGCTAGTGGACCAGTAGTCTGGCTTCTGGTATAAGGCAGCAACTTCTTATGTGGTGATTGGTGCATGATGCCATGTACCCAGGTTAGAGAGGAGTTACTGAGCTGCTCCTAACTTGCTAATCAGGTCTGCATGTTTGCAGACTGACTTGTTACAGAGTGGTTTTTGTTTGTGTGCTAGAGACCAACAGGTGGCCCTCAGGGATGGGTTGTTCTGGGACAGACTTTGTCAGGCTGTGCCTATATCTGCTGTGATTACCTTCCATTATAGCTTGTCATACAAAGATTGCACTTCCATTAGTGTGTGTGTATGTATGTGTGTATATATGTGGCCCATGTGGTGTATTTGCTTGAAGGATTTGTCTAGTTTACTCAGGGGGTTCCCCAGTTGTCCTTGAAGTCCTGGGATCTGCCCCACAGTGCTGCCCCCTGAAGCCAGTCATGGGAGAAGTCAGATTCAGCCCTTGCCCTCTGTATTTGGCAGCATGGAGGAAAGCTTTCTGCTGAAGGCTTTAGAGAGCCACTGCCAGTCAGACTACAATACTGGGCTAGATAAACTAATTGACAGAGGAGGAGGAGGAGGAGACCCATTGCATTTTATGGGATTTACTTCAAGTAAACATGCATAGGATTGTGATGTCAGTACAGGAGAGCTTTATATGTACATAATTTGTTGTACTTCTCTAAGCTTGTCAGCTTTTTCTGGAAGAGCTCACAATCAGGTTTTCGATTCCTGCCAAGGTTTGATTCGTGCTCACCGCACTTGCCTGTGCTACACTGCGGACGACAGCTCAGTTGCTCACCAGCATACAAGTCTAATTGGTTGTTGTCCCTTTGTAGGTAGGCACAAACCTTACTGACCTGTCAATAGGAAAAAAGGTTACAGTTCGGGAACTGGGGGGATGCATGGGCCCCATCTGGTCCAGTTACTACAGTGACTGCTGCTGTGTCCTGGTGAGTGACCCATCCATGTGCTGTGTATAATTCAGTGTGTTATGTTGTTGTTGTTCAGTCATGTCCGACTCTTCGTGACCCCATGGACCATAGCACACCAGGCCTTCCTGTCCTGCGCTCTCTCCCGGAGCGTGCTCAAGTCCATATTCATTGCATCAGTGATGCTATCTAGCCATCTCATCCTCTGCTGTCCCCTTCTCCTTTTGCCTTCAGTCTTTCCCAGCATCAGGGTCTTTTCCAGAGAGTTTTCTCTTTGCATTAGGTGGCCAGAATATTTGAGCTTCAGCTTCAGTATCTGTCCTTCCAATGAGCACTCAGGGTTGATTTCCTGTTACAGGGTTGGGTAATTTTTTCACTCCCACCCCTGGGACTTTTTGCCCCCTCATACTTGTTGCAGCAAAGCACACGTTTCCATGAACTCATTTCTTCGTGCAGAGTTGTTACATACACATGTAGAATGTCCTGCGGTTGAGTTGGCTAGCGCTTATATTTGCCTTTCATCACGTTGACTCCAGGATGCTGTTATGTACAGTACTTCTGCTGTTTAAAAATGTCACACTTCAGGAAAATCTTGCTCTGATCCCAGAGAGCAGCTAGGCACCTTGATTAGAAGGACTTGTGTATATGTTCTGTATTTACTGGCTGTCCTCTTTACTGGAAAGTTTTGGCATTTGGGCAACAAGCCCCTCCCTGTTTTTCAGTTATCTGTAAGTCCGTGGGTGTGTTCACATGACACGCTAGCCCATGATGAGTGTCCAGTCATGCACAGTGGGTTGTTTCGCAAACAACCCACATTGCGTGGTTAGCACACCCACCATATGATCAGGCAAACAACCCACAGTGCTTGGCTTGTTTGCCCCCTTGTCCCCACTCCCTCCCCCTCAGTCCTCCACCCTGCATCCCAGGGGACTTGGCGGCAGACCTGTCTTGTCTGCTGCCAAGTCCCCCTTCAAGGCTCCGATCACAATCTTGATTGGAACCCTTTCCAAAAAAACTTCCCAGCCCCATTTGTGCACAAAAACAGGACCAGGAAAAAATGTTTGCACTTGCCCATGCCCAGGGAATGTGTGTAAATGTTTTAATAAAAAAAAACATTTGCACACATTCCATGGGCATGGGGAAGCGCGGAAAAATTTTCCCAGTCCTGTTTTTGCACACAAATGGGGCAGGGAACATTTTAAAGGGCTCCAGCCGCGATCAAGATCACAATTAGAGCCAGGAAGGGGGGACTGGGGCAAAGGAGTGTGCGTGACAGCCCCTCCACGGTGCCATTTGGACACCATTGGAGGGACTGTCACTGGCAAGGGGAAAAGGGCATGGGCAGCGGCTTGGCCGCAGTCGCGAATGGTGATTGCGGCCCCGCTCAGCAAGAGTGGCAGTGGTTTCTCTGCTCCTGCCAAGCAGCTTGCTGCCTGCTGCCCTTTACCTACAAAGGGTTGGCATGTCTGGGTTCACACAACACGCCAACCCATCGTGGATAAAACAACCTCTACTGCAGATCGTTGCTTATCAGGGTGGGTTGTTTGGGAAAAACAACCCACCTTGATGAGAACGGTCCTGATTTACATGACACACTAACCCATCATGGGCAGTCACCCACGATGGGTTAGCATGTTGTATGAACCCAGTCCATCACTTCTTCTTCTTCGTCTTCCTCTCTCTCTCTCTCCCCCCTGCAGTACATGATTGATGCTGCCAAGCCTACCCAGATTTCTTCATCCTGCGTCCAACTTCTGTCGCTCCTTTCTGCTGAAGAGCTAACGTCAGTTCCTGTCCTCATCATTTTCAACAAGATGTAAGAAATGTTTAACTTGAATCCATACAGGACAGAAGAGACTCAGGAGGGGGGTAATTTGAAGGGTTTCAATGATTGGTAGCCAAATCAACCCCCAGAGTGGGAGAAGAACCACCTCACAAGATTCCATTGTAGAGCTTCTTTTGGGAATTGTTCAGCAGACAGATGGGAGTGTATAACTGTTTTCTCTCTCTACCCTGACTCTAGTGACCTACCCTGCTACATGTCCCTGGTGGAGATGAAGTCGTTATTCCGAATCCAGGATATCATTGCCTGTGCCAAGCAGCCCATCACTGTTGTGGAGACCAGTGCACGTGATGGCACTGGCTTATCCAATGTGATGCAGTGGTTTCATTCTACCCTGCGTGATTAAAACTGACCCTCCCAGAAGCTGGAGATGGCTCTCAACTCGCGTATCTTGATTCAGCAAGGAACAGAGGAAAGAGAGTTAGGCAACACTACTAGCCTTGTTTCTGCAGCAGTGAATTAGGACGTGCCAGCAAACAAAACTGACTGTCCCCTGCAGGCAGTGGGAACAACATTGCTGCCACAGATTTTGATGTAGTTTGCACTTGTAAGTAAATATTTCTGCATTTAAACCATTCAACGTATTGCCTATTTTGTTTTGTGCATTGGGTTGTTACTAGGATGCTGAAAGAGAGTGCTTCTGTGGAATGAGACAATGACAATTAGAGCAATATGACAATGGAACCAATTACCTAGGGAGGTAGTGGGCTCTCCCACACCAGGCATTCAAGATGAGGCTGGACAGCCATCTGTCAGGGATGCTCTGACCTGGATTCCTGCATTGTGCAGGGGGTTGGACTCGATGGCCTTGTAGGCCCCTTCCAACCCTCTATTCCATGATTCTATGAAGGAGAGACCAACTATACCTGGGCACACCCATCTTTTTAATAAGATCTTCTTTTCTCAGAGTTGAAGTGCCCATGGGGTCAATGCCAGAGGATATTCAGTGTCCACATCCTCTGTGGCTCAGAGCCTCTTTACATGATCCTTTATTCATGCAATCAACGTTGTGTGAGATCCAGAAGTCTTTCACAGTAATACTTGCTTATGGCTATGGAGGCACTGTAGCTTCTAAATATTTGAAGTGCAATATCATGGAATTTGCAGTTCTTCTTCCAGATATTTGCACAGCTTTGCAGCTGGCTTGTGGAGTGTATGTGGCTGTATGTCAAGGACACCTATTGGGTTTTATATGTAGCATGAAACTCACCTTCTGAATACCTTTCCATAACATATCTTAGGAGCCACAGGCCCATCATGTTTAATCAGAATGGGAGGGAAGGAAAGCTCCAGTCCTTTCCTTAAAGCCACTCACCACGATCCCGTACACAAGATCCATTACCACACCCCTTGTTTCATCTACTACAATGGTAATAGCCTTAGGTGATGAGTGGAATGGCAAGGAGGTGGAGAGTCCTTCCTCAATCCATCCTCCACCCCTCCCATATATCAATGAAGTCATTGCCACAAGTGGAGCAAGGATCTGCCCTGAACTAATTTTATTTATGTAGGCCTGCTTCCTATTTCCTTGAACTGATCACAGCCTTCCGGCCTTGTGAAGGAAGTAAAGCTTAGTTTAAAAACAGCAGTCCCCCACTGGATGGAATAAAAACAATTTGACTAATTTTTAGAAGTGTAACCTGAATCTTACTACTTAAACCCAGGCAGTCAACCTTATTCACACATCTGGGCAAGGGCAAATAAATTAACAAAGGATTTATTGTTACACATTAAACAAATACCACATTCCCAACAGAACATAAAGGCCCACCCCAATGAAACCTTGAGAGGATAAACACAACTGAGAGGCATGACTCAGTTCCTCATATCTCCATGGGTGGATAGATCCCAAACATCACAAACCCAAAGTCTTATAGCTGTTACAAAAAGTAGCAATATATATAGTCACTCTCAGCCTTGGCACAGGAGGCCAACAGCCCCCAGATGCCAGTTCTGTAGCACCCACCAGGTCCTAGTTTGCAAAATTGAGTTCTCACTCCTTGAAGAAATAATGCTCTCTCAGCTCCTTGTTGCAATCTTGCCCCAGTGGAATCAGCACAGCAGTTTCTTCTCCAGAAGGTGAGGAAACCTACTGCTCTCATCGTTTCCTGATCTAATTCTCCCACACTCTGTCCATGTAGCTCTTCCTCTTTCAAAACTTCCTTTGAACAAGAACTAGCAGCAGCCACAGGAATACATTCATGTCCTCCCTCATTGCCTCAAGGCTTTTGCTTAAATGCACACCTGATCAGGATGGACACACTCAAATTAACTCCCAGTTAATCCATATTAACTCTTTCCAGACCGCAACACCACACATTATACCATTACTTTACGTTATACATTTTTCTTTATACTTTATAAACCAACAATTAAAACTAGGAATATTCAGATTAACTCATCAAGTTCTCTGGGTTTCATTTCCTGCTTATATTATTCCACTCCATACTTACGGGACCCCATCTCTTACAAAAGGCTAGGGCAGAACCAATCTGGTTTCCCTGGGGAAGGTAAATGAGTGAGAGAGAGAGAGAGAGAGAGAGAATATGTAACATTACTGAAGCAATAGCCTTGCAAATAAGAGTTCAGGGAGTGGTTGTCCAGAAGCAATTGAAACATACTAGAAGTGGTAAAGGTACTTTAAAGCATTCTGTAACCTAAGGAATACTGAAAAAAAACATGCACTTGATGTTGGATCTAAGAGACTCAAACATTCAGAAGGATTTAAGAAAATTACATGATTACTATTATTGAGAACACATTATTTGAAATGTACATTTTAGCTGGGTTTCACAATAAGAAACACAAGACAGCAACTGAAACTGAAGAGTTCTAGAGTGAAATTGTTAACTTAAAAATGGTAGAATGCAATACATTTCCAAGGCCTAAAGGTCCAATTGGCATATAAAGTACACATGATGGTATAAATGCATGTGTGCTAGGATCCTAGGCTGTAGTCCATACCGCAGGAGGGTGCTGCAAAAGACTGATGCTGCCTGGGCAAAGGTGTTGAGCCAGACACATTGGGGCCCCACTAAACAGCATATGTGGTGAAGACCCTTGCCAGACCCTGTGCAAAGGGATACCTGCCACTTTACAAGATGCCTGAGGTGAAACAAGAAAAAAGGAAAATGTAGGAATAATATGAAAGCCATATTAGTTTTATTGAGTCTTATGTGTAACTTTGGTTTTTCATAGTCTCATAGTCTTGTTCTCCAGTTTGAAGTTCTCAGTGAATTCATACAACTCCATTAGTTTGTAAAGAATGAACTGAGTGATCTGGGCAAAGTTCAGAACACTTTGGTCACATGAGCTGGTAAAAAAGGACTGAGCAGTGGTGTTGTAAGTAACAGTAAAGTTACAAGCTGGGATCTGTGGTGAAGCAATCATACATGTTCTACACCATTGGCTATGCTGGCTAGGGCTGAAAGGGAGTTGTAGGCTGAAACATCTGAAGTTGTCCACTCCTGTTCTACATGGATCTAGTAAATCAATATTCTCAACAAGCCACCTTGGTTGTGCATGTTTTAAGATGGAGCAAGGTGACAACTCCACCAATGCTGATTTCATATGCTATATCACCCTCAGAACTTCCTACTATGGTGCCAGTCAGCTCTACATTCTCTGCATATTTTGTCCTCCCCGTTCCACCTTCCCAATGGGTGGGAAAGATCTACATTTGAAGAAAACAAAAGCCTAGCTGGCCTCTGTTGGAACAGAACATTGGACTAGAAAGACCATTGTCTTTTGGCTCCAGGAAGATAGTTCTTATGCCTAGGTCCAGGTCAATTTGGTCAATACTGAATCTGGATGCCTGGGAAAGAGGTTTCCAGTTTGCTCCATCACTCAGCAAGCTCACTCTGCATGTCAAAAAGTGATCTAAGTGGCAAAAACTCAGATTTCAACTTTGCCTCCTTGACCAACATCTTCATGTAGCATATCATCCTTCAATACAAATCAACCTGGCCCGCATGTTTCTATGTGGTAGTAATCTTGAGGGAAGGTATTAAATGAGACAGTCATGTAGAAATGTGCTACCTTCTGATACTGAGCTTAATCTGGGTTAGGGCTTACCAAGTTCAGACCTGAAAAATGTAAAACCATAAGTAAGAATGCTTTTGAACAAGGGAAGACAGTATTTCTCTCACCCCTGAGTTACACCAGCCCATGTAAATCTGAGATTATAGAGCAGGGTAGAGTGTGCAGTTTCCAGGCAGTGTTGAGCCCTGGATCTTGCATTTTCAAAACAAAGTATTGGGTGCATGGCATACGGAAACTGGTGTGAAGTGATGCATGTAGTGGAATTGGCAAATTTATCTCCCCAGTTCCACACAGAAGCGTAGTTTGCCCTGGTCGTACTCGATAAACAAGAAAACATGGAGTAGCAAAGGGTTAATATCTTCTTTATGGAAAGGAAGTCAGTATCAAAGTACAATTATGTTCAGAGGTATAGACTAAAATGCACAGAGGGTGCTTCCAGAGGTATTGTGCAGCTATTCCATCTTTTCCTCAATTTTTTTCTTTTTTTTGGCAAGAAAAAAGATGGAAACAGCACAGGACAGTTACAAATGGAAGATGTCAGGCCTAGACAGCTTGCAAATTCCTTGAATGAGGCAGTCCCGTTGCACAATGAAAGCCTCGTTTGAAAGCACCAAGAGACACCCATGTTAATGACAACAGACTGTGGCGATCTATTATATCTTCACAAGAACTTCACAAACTGCAATAAACATTCAATATCACTCACCCTGTTACCAGCAAAGGAAGAAATCAAAAAAGGGATTGTTTTCAATAGCATAAAACCATGATGTCCCTGGTGAGAAAGAGATCCTGCCAGCAAACCTCTTACAAGCTTCATATTATACGCCCATGAGCTCACTGCAAGTCCACTGTGGAAAGCCCAAGGGCCATTATACTTCTTCAAAGTTCAAGCAGTTTGGTTCTTCTCTTTTAAAAATAATCACCTTCAGTATCATTCAAGTAGTTTAGGGATCCTTTGATCCAACTCAAGATTTCCATTTGCCTGTCCATGGAAGCTAGAGTTGCCAGCAAATGCTAAGCATGGAAGTTCCTGGACTGAAGATGGACAAGATCCCCATGAAATCTTCTGAACAGGGAGTAGCCTGAAGGCAGACAACAGGAGACTGGCTTTTTCAGCAGCATGCAGCAATTTCTCAGAGCAGTCCTGGAGGGACCACATCTATTCTCCATCTCCCAAAAAGCATGTCAGCCAGAGAAGAAAGGTGCATCTTGTACATTCACTGAAGAACTGCTGAGTTGAGAGAGACATTTGAGCTGTCATTTATTTATTTATTATTTTATTTATTAAATTTATTAATCGCCCATCTGACTGGTCACCCAGCCACTCTGGGCGATGTACAACCCACCATAAAACAATTTAAAACAATAAAATTTTACCATAATTTTTTTTTTTTTTTAATACCCTAACCCACCCCAAATGCCTGCCTGAACAACCACGTTTTTAATGCACGACGGAAGTTCATTAAAGAGGGGGCATGACAGAGTTCCCTAGGGAGGGAGTTCCACAGAGTGGGGGCCACCACAGAAAAGGCCCTCTCCCTCGTCCCCACCAGTCTAGCTGTCCTGGCTGATGGGACAGAGAGAAGGCCATCTGAGGCTGATCTTGTTAGGCGGCCTGTCTGGTGTTGCTGGAGGCGCTCCTTAAGATAGGCTGGGCCGGAACCATATAGGGTTTTAAAGGTCAAAACCAACACCTTGAATTTGGCCTGGAAAACAACTGGTAACCAGTGCAACTCCTTCAGCACTGGAGTGATGTGATCTCGCCGGCGGCTGCCTTTAATCAGGCGAGCCGCCGCGTTCTGTACCAGCTGCAGCTTCCGAACCGTCTTCAAGGGTAACCCCACGTAGAGTGCATTACAGTAGTCTAAACGAGAGGAGACCAGGGCATGTACTACCGATGGGAGCAGATGGTCGGGAAGGAAGGGGCGCAGCCGCCGTATCAGATGGAGTTGATACAGTGCTGTCCAGCTCACAGCTGACACCTGAGCCTCCATGGACAGCTGGGAGTCCAAAATGACCCCCAGGCTGCGGACCTGGTCTTTCAAGGGTAGCCATACCCCATTCAACACCAGGTCAACGTCCCCCAGCCTCCTCTTGTCTCCCACCAAAAGTACCTCGTCTTGTCAGGGTTGAGCTTCAGCTTATTCCTCCCCATCCAGCCACTCACCGTCTCCAGACATTTGGACAGGGATTCTATGGCCAACCTTGGTGAAGATTTGAATGAGAGGTAGAGCTGCGTGTCATCCGCATATTGATGACACTGCACCCCAAACCTCCTGATGATAGCCCCCAGCGGCTTCACATAGATGTTAAATAGCATCGGGGAGAGGATGGAACCCTGTGGCACCCCACAAGTAAGTGGCCACGGGTCCAAAACCTCCTCTCCCAGTGCTACCCTCTGGTACCTGCCGGAGAGGAAGGACCGGAACCACCGCAATACAGTGTCTCCAATGCCCAACCCCTCCAGACGGTCCAGGAGGATACCGTGGTCAACGGTATCAAAAGCCGCTGAGAGGTCGAGGAGAACAAGGAAGGAGCATTCACCCCTATCCAGAGCTCTTAGAGAACTAATAATTGCTCTTAGAGAACTAATAATATTGTTACAGGCAGGATAATGGTTCTAAGGCACTGCTCATTGCCAACACCTAATTTCGCCACTGCCCCCACTGCAAATCTTTTATTGCTTTTATATTCCTAACTTCCCCAAATGGCTGTTAGTGAAACACCTTCCAGCTCTATTTTGGCTGTAAATTTTCCAGCTCAGGAGTGTGCTGGAAATAAGTGGCGTATTGTGTCCTCTAATGTTCCATTCAGGGAACAGAAGAACTAAAGATTTCCCATATTCAGGGCAAACTAAACGTAACAGTGATACAATCCTGTGTTATGATGCAGATCGTGCCAAATCCCTTTTAAGCAGGGTGGCAATGCTTTAAGATGAAGCATGGGTAGAACAAGGGTGCTGAACCATTCTCCCACCTGCTCTCCCCGCCAATATTTCTGCCCCAACCACCTCTCTTTTGGCCTCAGAGAAAAAAAATATTGCTTGGGGAGAAAGCACAGCACCCTGCCCACTTGTCCATGCTGCAGTTTAAGTCCTTCCTCACCCCACTTCACTGGAATTTGGTGGAAGTCTGATTCTAACACTCTAATCTGCCACCATCATGTCTAGTTTGCTACCTGCTGAATCATACAGTTTGCTTCCATCAAGGTGATTTTCTAAGACCTTTCACAAAGGAAGTGGGGCAGCCTTTCCTTTCTCTCTCTCTCTCTGTACATGTGTGGGTGGGGTGGGGTGGGGTGGGGTGGGGTGGGGGGCACTGAACAAACCAGGAGAGACTTGCAACACAGCTAGCATCAGCACTGGGTGGGGCCTAGAAAAGAAGCTGACAGGCTAGATGGGAAGCCCCTGAGGACCAGCAGTCCCCCATCCCTGACTTAAGGGTTGACAGCCAGGCACTCTTTGCATCCTCTCCTCTGAGCAGCACTGTCATTCCCACAGGACTCTTGGATCCACAGTTCTGAAGCTTTACCTCATCTCCGCTTGCTGTGCTCTCATTTTCCATATACAGTATGAAGCTTCTGAATGAGAAACATCTTGTCTTCTCCTTCCTAGAACACCAGAGATATTTAAGGTGAACAGCAGGAAAGTGACTTTTTAAAAAAAACGAGTGCTAGTGAGACTCGAACAGATAGGTAAGACTGAGACAAATATGATCTGCGACCAATAGGCTTTCCCCCAGTTGCTGTAGGGGTCTACTGCAAGACTTCTTTTACACTACTGGTGAAGTGCCTGCCATTACAGCTGGCAGGATTTGTGTGTGTGTGGGGGGCCTTTACAGTGCAGGGACCCAATATGGGAGGTACACTGCATTGTGCACAGATGCTTTGAGGAAACACCCCTTTTGGCCGTGGAAGCCGGGCCAGCTGCTGAGCCTTTACTGCAGTGCTATTCCCATGCACGGCGCATTTCATTTTACTACAGAAGCGGGCAGCCGCCGTTCACTCAGCCCGTTTACTTTGGTTCCAATGAAATGCAAAGATTAAGAGCTTGGTTCTCGGTGGCTCTCACTATTTGCACAGTAGTTCTCCCTTTCAGCAGAGAGGAGGAAGGCTGGCTCTTTCAGCCTCAGAACCTCACAAAAGAAAGGAGAGCCCACTCATCCACTCCCGCTCCCCCAGCACTCACATTGGCAATCTGCTCCCTCAGTAGGGTAATGATTCTCCGTTGACCCTTCACCACCTGAATGTTGAGGTAGATCACAGCTCTGCAAGGTGCAAGGGTGGGGAACAGATCATCATGCTGAGGAGCTGAGCAACAAATGCTCGGAAGAACTATGTGCACACCAACGATGCTTGACGGGATACTTCATCCCGTGCTTTCATACAGGGAATAGGGGGAGTGCTACACTCACACACAGAATAGGGGGTGTCAGTCATCTCAGATGCTGGCGCACCTAACACGCGCCTCTCAATGAGCAGCTTGGCACCTCAGCCACTGAGAGTTACAAGAAGCATATTCAGATGCGCATGCCTATCCCGGGCCCAGAACACCCCAAAGTCACCATGTCTGTGATTACATTGTGTTGCGGCAAACCTGCCTATTTGGAACAGTTTATGGCAGCCTTCCCCAGTCTGGTGTCCTCCAGATGTTTTGGACTTGAACTCTCATAGCCCCAGCCAGCGTAGCCAATGGTCAGGAATGCTAGGAGTTGTAGTCCAAAACATCTGGGTGGTATCAGCTAGGGGAAGGCTGCCTATGGCATCAACACGCCATAACAGAAGTTTGAAATATGCAAACTTATCTTCTATTGACAGGTAATCATTTCTGTATCAATAATTTAAAAACTTGCTTTAGGAAGCGCCATTAGTAGCATCTTTTGAGTGACTCCAGCTTGCTTAAGGAGCTGCCTAGCAGCAGAGACCATCAGCCGCTTTTACAGAATAGAACAGTCCTGAGCATTTGCTGGTGCTGAGTTAGGTTGAGAACATGGCACACCATCAGCCTTCATCTTCATCAATGGTGCTTCCAGACGGGTTTTTAAAATGATACCATCGCCCTGCCTCATTCATGGAATTTTACAGGGGTTCAGACAATATGTTTCACTCATAACGGTCCTGTGTTTTCCCAATGCTTCTTTCATCTTTTTTCTTACTGCAGAAAATCCACTAACAAAGAATAGCTGCATAATGCCTTCTGATCGGCATCACTACGAGCTCTCTGTTTGGAAGCACCCTATATGACAGGTCCAGGTATATTCCATATCTGATACACACTGTATTTGTCAAACTGCTCTTCACATGACTAGGGGCAGGAGGAGGAAACCCCTGGCTTTCTAGGCTTAGATAAATAATGGGAGTCATTCCAACTTACAACAAAATTCCAGAGATTAAAAACAGGAAGAAGGAATTTTGGATCAGGTGCTGGTGGATCCAGGTAAACCAGGAGAGGTTTGGGTTGGATTGCTCCAGCTCTACAACCCACATCTTCCCAGAATCATAGATGGTCTCACGGGTTTGGAAGGGTCCACATATCTCTGATGGTTTCACTCTGGATGGGCAAAGAGCAGCTGAGCATCAAAAAGCTCATCAAAAGCATTATTCTATTTGGCATACAAAGAATACACATCTAACTTACTGATTTTACAGTATTTATATATATCACTTTTCAGGATTAAATTACAAAGCCATTTACAGCATAAACACATAATCATTCCCAAGTTCAAGGGTGAGGGCCATTGCTTATGGTGGCAAAATAGCATCACCCACACACAAGAGGGAGGCATCAGCAAGCTTGGGGGAACCCCAAGATTTACAGAAGTACAAAAAATCTTTAGGAAAAAAATGTAACGGCGGGAGGGAGGAATGACTCAGACTGATGACATGGTGGCTTTCAAGTGGGCTAGAGACACAAAGTTTACAGAAAAAGGAGAATGAGAGGCCCAAAGTAAGATAAATGGGCAGGCTAGTTTTATCTCGGATGACAGAACTGGGAATTACAGAAGGTCAGCAAGAGAGGGACTCTATGGCTGTTAGGAACAGCCCACTGAGGACTGAGTGAGCTCAGAAGAACAGAGCGCTGACTGACTGCTGGGGTGGGAGGGGGCAGGAATAAAAAACAGGTGAGAGGGGCAATGGAATGGGGGGTCTTGGAGGAAGGCATAGCTGATTGGCTGAAACGGTGAACCGGAGCACTGTGTTGCTGGTACCACTTGTGTTTAACTAAACCTGATCATGAACATGTCTGCATACGGAGCAATTTGCACTAGTAGAGACACCTTTTCAACTTTTTCTTTCTTATTCGGATTCTAACAGGCATATAAACATGTACTTAAGCAATCCCTCAATGTTTTTAGCAATATATGAAAGGTGCTTCATGTGCAAATCTGATGCCATTTGAGAAGTGGGGGGGGCACACCTCTCAGTTATGCTTCCCCCAATACGGAAAGCAGTTTACAGAATGCCCTGTAAACAGGATGCAGCAAGCAAGGTTCATGACACATTCTTCAAGGGAACAAAAAAAAAAGATTGTTAAAAATAACACCATGATAGAGGCTGTGGTGACAGGATGGACACAGGCCCACCATATCAGAGATGTGGTTTAGACTTTATTGCCCTGAAAACAGACGATATCTAAAAGGTTGCGCTAGCACTGGGTGGAATGTCAGCTTTTCTAAGAGAGGGAGAGATGACTCAGGTTGACGACATGGTGGCTTTCACATGGGCTAGGGACACAAGCTTTACTGAAAAATGAAAATGAGAGGCCCAAAGTGAGATACATGAGCCAGCTGGTTTTATATCAGACTTCTTGGGTGACAGAACTGGGAATTACATAAGGATAGCAAGGGAGGGACCCTATGATTATTAGATCTGTAGCACATACACCTGGAAGTTAACGGTAGCAGGTTACATTTGCACAGAAAATCTACTCACGCCCAGATGGTGTAAGAGAGGAAAATGGAGGCACCCAGGAATGAAGGGAAGCACAGCAAGGTGATGAAGATAGTACTCATGTGAGATGCACGCCAAGGTTTGCTGGGAGACTGGCAATTTCTCATCAAGCTGGTCTGGGATGGGGACAATACAGAGGGTTTAAACCAGCTCATTTGCTCCTAACAACAATAGCATCTGAATGGAACATAGCCCTATTCTGAGGAAGGTCGACCACAGCAAGTCCCTATTTGGCTGCTGCTCTTCCCCTTTAATGGGCAACCAACATATAGAACTGCACAGAGGAAAAAGCAACTAGCAGTGGTTGTGAGTGGGAAAGTGGCCAACAAGGAAAAGGATATGCACCCCTTCTCTCCTACAGCTCCTCTGCTCAACACTACAGCCTTCCCTGCCTGCTTTTTAGATTTTTTTTTTTAAATAGGGTTTTATTATAGACATTCATGTGTAACATGCATTTGCCCCTTAGCTTCTTGTGAACAACAGCAGAGCACCCACATGGCTGTTTCCTGCTTCCTTCCACTGTCCTCTAGACAGAGCTAGCAACAGATCTGGAGCTGCTCCTCCTCCCACACAGCACAGTTTGCTAGTTGTTCCCCACCCTGACTCCTCCATCCCATAACACTGCAGCCATTTCCATAATCCTTTCCCCGCTGCTCACACACGCGCCCTCCTCTGTGCAAAGGGAAAGTGCATTAGAGTTGGTAGGAGACAGGCAGCTAAATTACCTTCTTAATATAAAACAAGAGCAGCAACTTGAGGATTTGGACAATGGGGAGAAGTGGGGCAAAGAAGACCCCCAGCCTGGGGAAAAAAGGGGAGACAGACATTGTTAGATAGCTTTTGTTGTTGCTTGCTCAGCTTGTGAATCAGTCACAGAATTCTGCACCCAAACTCCTTTGTGTGAAAACAGAAGGTCCCAGGTTCATTCCTTGGCATCTGCAGGTAGGACTGTGGAAGAACTTTGTTAGAAACCTGGAGAGCCACTGCTGGTCAGTGGACAATGCTGAGATAGATGGATCAATGGGCTGACTTGGTAGAAGGCAGCTTCCTTTGTTGTGTTGGAAGCTGCCTTGAACACCTTAGATGAGGCAGGGCAAAAATGTTTTAAATAAATAACTACATAAATGCTAAAGATCCTCACCCTTCTTTGAAAGCAGTTCCGTGCTTTTATCTGCAGAGGGAACTGAGCAAACAAAAATATGAATAGTGAAAGGGAGTGGTAGTCCCCCAGCAGAGGATGGGAATAAGAATCTCTCACCAGGTCAGAGTCTGTCCGTAAATCAGTTCCAGCACGTTTCTAGCAATGTCAAACTCAGGTCTCCGTTTATTCTGCAGCTTCTTCTCCAAAATCACCCTGAGTGGAAGAGAGAGACTGACTCAGAAAGTAGGGCTGCCAAAAATAAGATGTTAACTGCTGCTTAATTTGACAATTAAGAAGCATTCAGTAACACAGAAGTACACAAACAGGGATTTTTCCCCACAGATGCTTTTTCCCTCCCCTAGCTTTTCTCAGGCAACTTTCTATTCCATGTCTCAGAGAAAGTCATCTTCTTCTTAAGAGGAGCTTTCCACCAAGCAGCAAAAGATGCCTATCACATCTCCAATGTGCCCGCTGTAAGATTCGATCCACCAAGTCTGTATTTGTCTGGGGCTGTTTTCTGGAGCAGCAGAAGGACGAGTGGAGGGGACAGCCCAATCCTAATCACAATTATGTTTAGGTCTGCAGTAGGAGGATGCAATCTGGCTTCCCATGGCAAATGTCGCATCCATTTTTAATGCATCTGGCTGGCATCCTGGAGAGCCTCCATAGCCAAATACAAAGGATCACATTCTTCATTCCATCCATTAACATGATTAAAAGGGGTGGGGAATTCTACCTTTTAACCAGTTTCTTAAGTTTTTTATTACAATATATTAAGGTGTGTGTTAAGTGACACTGAGTATATGCCCCAAAAATTTTGGAAGGAGAGTGAGGCACTGCCTGGGCAAACCAGAGAAATGTTTGGCTTTTGGGAAAGGGGTGGCCTGAACATTACCTCCACATCAGCTCTCCAAAGAAGGTGTCCAAGAGGTTGAAAATGAAATCCATTACCACCAAGCGGTATAGCTCCTGCCCCACAAAGGTTTCCCAGCACTGTAGAAAGATAGGCAGTGCCTGCATCAGAACAGGCAGAAGGAGGGGCTCCTTCTCTTCCCCCACCACTGAGCTTCCCCCATAGTCCTTGCAACAGGCAAATAAAACCAGAGCTGTGAACTGGTCCAAAGCCCACCCAGCCTTGGTGCTCATCTTTGCTTCCTTGGGTCAGCTCCTTGGCAACAGCCAGTCCTGTATGAGCCTAGTGATATTCATGTGCAGGATCCAATTCTAACCATTTCAGTTCAGGGTGTCATCCTAAGCAACAGAAAAGGCTGCTCATTGCAGAGACCTTTTCACTTTCAAAGGCTCTCTTCTCTCTTTCCGTAATTGGCAGCCAAGAGCTATCATGCTGGAAGCTATTTGCTCACCCACTGTACCCACACTGAACTGAAAGAGAGAAATGCTCTTTTGTTCCAAGTACTCAAAGCCATTTTTTGTGCCTGGCCTACTGTTCAGTCAGATAAAGTCACAATGGACCAGCTATTGCTAGAACTGTTCCAGATACAGCCTAGGCTGTTACAAATTCACACTGACCTGAATCTTTGAAGATGTCACTTTCCGACTCAGCCAGTGATAACAGAGCAGGCCTAAAATAACCATCTTCAGAATTAAGTTCCTGCAAAGGAAAGAAGAAAATAATTCCTAAGATGGAATTTGCTTCCAGGTAAGAGTGACTAGCAACCTTGATCCCTCCAACCCTGAGATCTTATCTTTAAGGGGAGCATAAACCAGCCTCCCCCAACCTGGTGCCCGCCAGATGTGTTGGACTACAACTCCTAGCATCCTCCTAACCAGCTGGCCAGGTGATGCTGGGCATTGAAATCCAACAAATCTGGAGGGCACCAAGTTGGGTGAAGCTGCCATATGCCAGAGATGCATCTTCTTTCACAGCTGCAGAGCTATTAAAGAGGCAGGATGGCTGTCTAGGTTACAAACCTGGAAAAGTGTAAGGCTCATTTGTGCAAATAGCCTCAGTTTTTGGTCCACAACTGCCTTTTTTGCAGTGTACCTGCCCTTTCTAGTGGCACACTGCCTTTGGGACTGCACAGGCTAATTATTCAGGGGACTGGATGGATGGATGGATGGATGGATGGATGGGCCTGCCTTGCAACACAGCATTGGAGCAGATGGCTTTGGTCTCTTCTAACTCTGAAAGGTAGGAAGGAGTAACAATACAGCAATGGAATGCAACATGAACAACGTCTGTCAGCCATCTTGGAGTGAGGACTGCACCACGCAGCAAAACAATGCAGAAAACATCTAATTAAATAATAATAATTCAGATATAAGAGCAACATTCTAGCCTGATTTCTTCTCCTAGACTGATGAAGCAGAGCAATTCAACAGATGAATGGATAGAAAGCACGCTTAGAGATAGCCACTCTTCTATGAACACCAAAACTGAACAGAATACTGTTTTCATACCGATTCAACTATTGAATGGATCGATCTGCTTTGGAATAACATGGAAAACAGTGATGAGGTTAGAATATTGCTTTCATATCTTACTTAGGGATATATTGGAATTCCCTTTGGAGGATGCAAACTCAACAGATTTTTCCAGTTTGGCCCTGCGGATTTCGTTCCTTTCTCCTTGCTGGCATCAACTCAATCTGCAGCGAGTTGAGCCAATACACCGATTCCTTTTTTTTAAATAATGATAGTAATTTGCATATTTTGGGAGGGGGATCTTGAAATTTGCCCTAATGGTGTTCCTGAGGAAGTGCTGAAGTGGAGGATGAAATTGACAAGTTCTTTGACAAGTACATAATATAGCTCTGCTGGGCCAAAGGATGAAGTGTGTGGAAAGGTTGAAACTGACAAGGATATTGACAAGAGGGGAATATGCCTCTGCAGGGCTACATAGCAGACAGATTTTTGATCATGCTCATTTGCACAATATCGCCAATAAAAAATATTTTTTAAAATTCCAACACCATTTGCACAACCTTCAAGATCCCCCCCCCCAATTTGTGCAAATTACAATTTGGGTAAGTTGTGGAACCTGAAAAAATGTGCAAAATATTTCTGAAATTGGGGGAAAAAATCCTAGACAAAATGGGCATCAATGACTGCCTTCATGAACCAATCTGTGCCTCAGCTTGCTTCCTCATTCCAAACCACATAAAGCCTCAGCATGAAGTAGCCTGTCTATGCAATATTATTACTTCCTGCCCTTTTCCTGCAAGACCCAGAATCTGCATAGCTCCATCTCACTGCTTCCGCCTTAGTCTCCAATGCTAACACCCAGGTAGACAAACAGAAGGCAAAAGCAAGATGGGATGTATGATTCCCTTGTATGTTTGTAGCCTTTACTACAAATAAGGGCACTAGGGAAGTCTTGGGGAAGAGATCCAACCAGTCCTCTGGTCTCTTCATTGGTAAGGGCATAGAGCACCAGCCCATTCAGACAGGAGGACCAAATGCAGTGTCTGGGCCTCCAGTGGCAGCAGCTAACACATAAAGAAGGGGAGTTGAATCTCAGGCTCATCGGCTAAATCTGGCCTGCCTGGAGTTCCAGTCAAACCCTCTGGGGTATCCCAGATGGTCACACCCCCTTCCCCCAGGCCCACCCTTTCCCCCGGCCACCAATTGTTTGGTGACTTCCTGAATTTTGTGCAAGTTTTTCCCCATTCTAAAAGGTGGAAATGCTTCTCCCAAGGCTTAGTGACTGTTAGGAAGAGCTTGATGCTCCAAATCCTACAAGCTAGGCTTCAGCAGTATGTGAACCGAGAACTACCAGAAGTACAAGCTGGGTTTCAAAGAGGCAGAGGAACTAGAGATCAAATCGCCAACATTCGCTGGATCATGGAGAAAGCAAGAGAATTCCAGAAAAACGTCTATTTCTGCTTCATTGACTACGCTAAAGCCTTTGATTGTGTGGATCACAACAAACTGTGGCAAATTCTTAAAGAGATGGGCGTACCAGACCACCTTACCTGTCTCCTGAGAAACCTGTACGAGGGTCAAGAAGCAACAGTAAGAACTAGACATGGAACAACCGATTGGCTCAAAATTGGGAAAGGAGTACGACAAGGCTGCATATTGTCGCCCTGCTTATTTAACTTATATGCAGAGTACATCATGAGAAACGCCGGGTTGGATGAATCACAGGTCGGAATTAAGATTGCCGGGAGAATTATCAACAACCTCAGATACACAGACGATACCACCCTAATGGCAGAAAGCGAAGAGGATCCCAAGAGCCTCTTGTTGAGGGTGAAAGAGGAGAGTGCAAAAGCTGGTTTGAAACTCAACATTAAAAAAACGAAGATCATCGCATCTGGCCCCATCACTTCCTGGAATATAGAAGGGGAAGAAATGGAAGCAGTGACAGATTTTATTTTCTTGGGCACCAAGATCACTGCAGACGTTGACTGTAGCCATGAAATTAAAAGACGCTTGCTCCTTGGGAGGAAAGCTATGGCAAACCTAGACAGCATAGTAAGAAGCAGAGACATCACCTTGCCAACAAAGGTCTGTCTAATCAAAGCTATGGTTTTCCCAGTAATAATGTATGGCTGTGAGAGCTGGACTATAAGGAAGGCTGAGCACCGAAGAATTGATGCCTTCGAACTGTGGTGCTGGAGAAGACTCTTACGAGTCCCCTGGACTGCAAGGAAGTCAAATCAGTCCATCCTAAAGGAAATCAACCCTGAGCGCTCATTGAAAGGACAGATAGTGAAGCTGAAGCTCAAATATTTTGGCCACCTAATGCGAAAAGTCACTGGAAAAGACCCTGATGCTGGGAAAGACTGAAGGCAAAAGGAGAAGGGGATGGCAGAGGATGAGATGGCTAGATAGCATCACCGATGCAATGAATATGAACTTGAGCACGCTCCGGGAGAGAGCGCAGGACAGGAAGGCCTGGCGTGCTATGGTCCATGGGGTCATGAAGAGTCGGACATGACTGAACGACTGAACAACAACAACAACAACAACAAGGAAGAGCTTGGCACTAAAATATGCTGGCATTTGGGCCCTGCCCCAGGCCCGGTGTCAGCAGTCAGCACAGGCGGGCAATTGCTGAGGTCCCAGAGGCTAAGAAGGGTCCATCTGCCCTTGCCCAACCATGGCGCGACTGCCATTCTTCTCCTCCTTTAGCCGGCCACACTGGCAAAGCGCCAGCTCACCCAGCTGAGCCTACAGGCCCAAGCACTCCATTTTAAAAGAAATGGTTGGTGGCAGCACCAGGGACTTTGGCAGGCAGGTAAGGGGCTTTGGCTGGTTGTGGGTGGGCTTCGGCAAAGGCCAACTAGCATGACTATGCTGAGGGCCCAGTAGACTCTGGTGCCGGCCCTGCCCGGTTCCTTTGGCCTCACCCATTTTGCCTTTGGCCCTGTCCACCACTGGAATGTGGCCCCCGAGAGCTTCTGCAAAACTGAATTTGATTCACAGGCTGAAAGAAGTTCAACACTCCTGACGTAAAGCCTAGCCCTAGAAAACGCAGAGCCAGTGGCAGGCCCATTCTCTTCCCTCCCTCCCTCCATTTCAGCCACCAGACTCTGTGTTACCTGCAAATGGCGACATACACCTCTAGGACTGGAGACTCCTGCTTCTCCCAAACAGCCAGGAGGTTATACACGTAGGGTATGAGCAGGTTGATCAGAGACACCAGCAGAGGCAGGGCGAGGAGCAGCGCTTCTTTCCCAGTGCGGCTGCTTGTCAAGAGTTTCTCGTGGTGAACCTGAGGAGGAGCAGGTGCTCACTGGGTTATTCCCAACTCCCACCACCACCGTATACTAACTTAACCACATTTAATGCAAACTGGGCTGCAATACAACAGGGTTTAAACAACAGGGCCCCCTCTTGTGACTTAACAGTCACCAACAACGATCATGCTGGGTAACTGCAGGATGTGGTGAACTACATGCAACAGTACTGTGGTGAGTGAAGAGTTAATATTTGTAGGAGGAGGCCATCTGCCTCCCACAGGCAGCATGGGAAGAACCCCTGCTGTTGTTACTGTTATTAGACTGGCTGTATTAGAGGTTTTAGGCCTCAATTGTGTTTTATACTAAAATGCACAATTTAAGTTCATTCATAAGAAGCTGTGCCTATTCTTGGTGGAAGCCAGAGAACGCCACTGAACCCAGCCTTCCCTAATCCTGGTGCCCTCCAGATGTGTTGGACCACATGTCTGGAAGGCGCCACGGTTAGAGGAGGCCACTCTATTTCGACACAAGACAGCTTTTTATTACACTGGCCTATTGATTACATTGAAAAGAGCTCTGCTCCACCGGAGAAACCGGCAGAGAATGTAGTCCTGTATGTAAAAGCAGAGAATGTAGTCCTGTATGTAAAAGTGTGAATCATTAAGGCATCCCTTCCAAAATAACTCATATAGAAATATAGAAATTCATGGGACCTGAGCCTTGGTCTACCACAGGGATGGGCAACTTGTGGCCTTCCAGATGTTTTGGCCTACAACTCCAACCCAATCTAGCCAGCATGGTGAGGGATTATGAAAGTTGTAGGTCAAAACATCTGGAGGGCCACAGCTGCCCGTCCCTGGACTACTGTATGAGCCTAGTGAATGGCCCCTTCCCAATGAGTGGCCAAGATTTCCCTGCCAACAAGTCAAGAGACCATGACTGCTGCAAAGAGCACAGCGGATCCTTGGATGGGGACCGTAGAGCGCACTCACCTGGTGAATGTACTCAGAGAAGTAGTATACGCCAATAACACAGCCCAGAACAGTGCCCAGGGACAGAGTCCAAGCCATCAGCAGGACTGCCAGCCTCTGCAGTCTCTTGCACAGGTTTAAGGGGTGTGATCTGGACCACTGCTCAGCCAGACACTCCTGAAAAAGCAAAAAACAAATAGTCCACCCCATCAGTATGATACATGAGAAAAGGGCCTGCAGTTTCCTTGGCATGTGGCCAATAAGGAAAGCACAGCAACCAAGCTGTATCTTGGGGCAGGCAAGATGCCTAATGTGAAAGGAGTCAGCACAAACTGTATTAAGGGAAATGACTGGAGAGACTTCAGAGGCCAGGGAAAAAGAGCTGAGGGCACAGGGTGGGAGTGCAGCAAGAACAAAAACAAACACTTGCAAGTAAGGATGGGGGCTTCAGGAAAGTTACACTACAGTCTCCAGGACACTTTATAACACTCTCGCCTCTTTCTTTGGAGACCCAGTTCAAAAGCCCAGGGCTGGCTGTACCATAAGGCAACAGAACCCTTTTTCTGCTGAGAGCTGCATACTGTTGCGGGTAATCTGTTAGGGGCCACATGCCCCTAAGTGGCAGTGAAGAGCCCAAAGTGGGTGCAACCCCCCCCTTTCCCCTCTCTTTCTGCCATCTCTCTGTCTCCCTCCCCACCCAGTGAGCTAAGAGGGAAGGGACAGGTCACTCTTGCCAGAGCTCTGAAGTGACTGCTTGCAGAGGGCTTTTGAAATTAGGACAAGGGTAGTGGACTTCAAGAGGCACTGTCACAGGTACACATTGCCATGTTTCCTACTAGTCTCCCACCAGCACAACCATCATGTATTCACGTGGAGGGGGCCACATCATTTACTTGCCCTGCATAGTGTTGACTGTATTGCTTCTTTGTTGCTAGGGACTGATAGGCAGGGATGCCTTTACACCTACCCTATTTTGATCTGGCTTCAGCTGGTCTCAAGATGGGACTCTGAGAGGGATGGGCAGGGAGCTTGATGGGCACAGGGGCAGCGTCCCCTCCACTCTCTACCCCACCAGACACCCTCTATTGTGAAGGGGAAGGCCTCTCAGGGCACACAAGTGGGATGGGTGCTGCTGCTACTGAATGTCTAAGGCAGTCAGTTGGGGAATGGAGAGAAGGGAGAGGAGCACCATGTTTGTATTTTCTGGTTGTGTGCTTTCCCCTCCCAGGCTGAACACCCACTGACTGCAGAAGCTGTCTGCCAGCACAGCAACAACATATCTCCGCTCCTGGTGAAGCATGACTATAGGATTACGCCACCTGTCTGTGATTTTTCTTCTGCACATTGTTTGCTTTCTGTAGTCCAGCATACAACAGCATTGGACAGTGGTAGCAGCAAAAATGTACCTCGCCTAGGATGACAAAGAATCTTGATCCAGCAATGATAAAGCCCACTTCCTGACACTGCAACAGCTGAAGTTTTTATTATAAAATGTATACCCGACCCTTCAGAACATTTTTGCCGTCAGCAGTTTTCCATTTATCCTGTCTCATCAACCCTACTCATTGAGCCTGGAAGCATCTTACATATGACTGACTAAACAATGTTGTCTGTCTTTGATCACCCCCTAAATTGCTCAAAGCCTGGCTAAGCCACTGAAATATTGTAGAATGTTAATAAACATTCTGACTTCTAAGGGGGATGGATTGTCATGGGATTTCAAAGGAATCCAGAGCTGTGATTATAATCTGCTCTGTGATATAGGGAGATTATCTGTACAAACAGCAAATTAGAATAGATTTAGCTAAAGTCTATGCACTTTGGAGTGGTATCAGCACCACAGCATAATATGCTGCACCATTTCTTTTGAACGTGCCTTGAACCTCTTACTTCTGTTTTCTGCTGCACTGAAGCAGGAGATGCAGGCATTTGATCTCCAGAGTCCCAACATTCTGGCTTCTCAAGGAGACCAGTTTCCCACTAAGCTTAATTGTTGCATTTTCACAGCCTGAACTGTCCCTGTTCAGCACTTGCCTTCAGCTGAGTGCAGATGTTTTCGCTCTGAAGTCGGACGGACCGTTTCTGTATCACCTTGTAGTCCCAGGCACAGAAGACTTTAATTGCCAGGTCACCTGATGCACTGCCCACACGGTAGCTTTCCCCAAAGGAATGTGACATGCTGTGACAAGCAGATATACTATCACTCAAGATTGCGTGTGTTAAAAATGCCTTTTTAAAAAACCTGTCCTCAGTAGATGTCATGATTTTTTCCTCTTTTTTCCTCTTTCCCCTGCCCCAACTGCCTGTTGTACATCTTGCCTGATAAAGATCTCAAAAACTGTCATATAATAAAGGTATTACACTCATATGGATTTTGGAATTTTGTTATTGCCATAGCTTCTTTTGCTTTTCCCATTTTTTTAGTTATTTCTATACTTGGTGCTATCAGATTGTTGACCATCCATGGCAGTGCCTGAGTAAGCCCCACTGTGTTCAGTGAGGATTACTCCCAGGTAAGTATTCTTAGGATTGTAGCCTCACATATACCTTATATGGTTTGGTTTACAGACTTAGTTAAATACTTTGAGGTAGGGAAAGAGTTAATAAGATCAAGACATATTATGAAAATTGGACTAGATTTCTAAACTTCTGGAACAGAACTAAAATCCATGTGCCCACAGAAGTACTGATGTTTTGAAAATTATTATTAACGTCTCTCTTACACTGTCATGTTTGAAGTCTGAACAGTATGTATGAACTCTTCTTGATTTTTGTTGTTGTTGGAAATATCTTAGAAATTGTTTTGAAACTATTTGCAGTATTTATTTTAAAAATGGCAGTGCAATCCTCTGCATGGCTCCTCAGAAGTAAGTCCCACTGAGTTCAAACTTACTCCCAGGTAAGCATGTAGAGCATTGCAGCCTAGAAAAATAAATGCTGATAGGAGAGAGGAAACTGTTTTGGGAGGGGCATTCACCTTTATTTTCAGGGAGGTGTTAAACATAAATACAATATAAACATTTTTATGTTGTATTTTATGATGTATTTTATGGCTTTAATTTTTGTGGACTGCCCAGAGAGCTTTGGCTATTGGGTGGTATAGAAATGTAATAAATAAATATCAGGTCAGATGCAGAATCTGGAAGAGGCCCAGTTACTTTCTAAATGCAACAAATGGAGATAGCTAATATTTTTATTTATTTATTTATTTGTTGCATTTATATCCCGCCTTTTTTACTCTTGCAAGGAACCCAAGGCGGCTTACATTATCTTCCTCCTCTCCATTTTATCGTCACAACAACAACCCTGTGAGGTAGGTTGGGCTGAGAGTCTGTGACTGGCCCAAAGTCACCCAGTGAGCTTCCACGGCTGAGTGGGGACTAGAACCCGGATCTCCCGGCTCCCAGTCCCATGCTCTAGCCACTACACCATGAAAAACTGAGGACTGGTCCTATCCCAGAGAGAGAGTGCAGAAAATACCTGACCCCCACACATCTCACCTGTACACTAGTAGAATGCAAGTCACAAAGAAGGAGACCCCAGTGACAAACACATAAGCCAGCGGCATATTGTACGGCATTTGGACATGCCTATGCTGCCTGCAATGTGTGCTGTTAGAGCTGGAGACGCAGGGGTCATTCACTGTGAAGTTGCTGTAGTAGCCATAATACATCAGTGTATGAGTGAAGTAGCCCTGTAGGGAGGAGAGAGAAATTTATGCCAGTCCCTCAGTGCACTGGCCTTTTCCAAAGGACCTGGTGTAGCGACATGGGTCTGGTTCACATGTCCACATTTAAACACCTCATTATTGTAACACCCAAAGATTACCTGCTCATGTAAAAGGTCTAGCACAGATATTAACATTACAAATAGAACTTTCATGTCCCCTCAGACCATCTCAAATGCAATGTTTTTTAGTGGGATCGGTTCACATATGCAGTGTACAATAACTGTGGAAAGATAGCAGATGGATAATATTCACGTGTGAACCACTCCCATATTGTTACAACCTAAAAGCTTACTTGTAATGACAATTATATTGTGAATATTTTGTTTTCCATTTTAAATTTTGGCGTATCTTGAATATTATATTGTAAAAGTGGACAGAGAAAAACTTTCCAAAGTACTAAAACCCTCTCTCATAATACTAGAACCCGGGGTCGTCCCATAAATGGTGGGAGATTCAGGATAGATAAAAAAAGAAGTATTTTTTCACACAGTGCGTAGCTAAATTATGCAATTTACTACCACCAGATGTAGTGATGGCCACCAACTTGGTTGGTTATAAAAGGGGATTAGACAAATTAATGGAGGAGAAGGCTATCAATGGCTACTAGCCACAATTGCTATATGCTACCTCCAATATCAGAGGCAGAATGTCTCTGCATACCAGTTGCTGGGAAACACGAGCAGGAAGGTGCTGTTGCCCTCATGTCCTACTTGTGGGCTTCCCCAGGCAGCTGGTTGGCCACTGTGGGAACAGAATGCTGGACTTAGATGGACCCTTGGCCTGATCCAGCATGACTCTTCTTATGCTCTTATGAACTGACAATTGGCGTTTTCATTCTGGTGGGGCTTATGGGCTGAAGCCATACTTCCTCAAGCCATGTGTGCGCGTTGTGAGAGAGACAGAGACATTCACACAGACACTTAGAACCTACATTTTCCCCATTTCTTCTCACAGTAGAGGAGTCTGGCTTTGGTCTGTTTTTGTTTTTTTTTAAACTCTACTCATGGAGCTAAGCAAAAAACTCTGCTGGACAATTGTCTTTGAATGCACTGTTAGAGTAGGGAGCCTGGGGAAAGGCATATTTATATCATCCAGCACCTGCCACTGCTGGAAGTGTGTTGGTTTATTGTAGTGGTGGTAGAAGGAAGACATCAGATTATTCTGATGGATGCTCACCGCTCCAGTAAGGGGATCAAGCTCTGTGAAGGCTTCGTCGTTGGGTCTGGCAGAAGGATATGCAGCCTGCACAGCAACCACAAAGACCAGCAGGATCAGGAAAAAGAAGAGGTTGAACAGGAGCAAAGTCTTGAGGAACAGGAAATAGGACAGGATGCTGGATCCAAAGCGACCACTGATCTGCTTAAGGGAATAATGCCAGGGCTGGAGAGTGTGAAGGAGGGACAGCACACTGTACCAGAGGTTCCGTAACCCCTGCAAAGAAAACAGGATATGGTCAGAGAAGTTCTTCAGCTGAAGAGATGGTGGATTTGAGCACCAAGCACCTGAGCTAACCAAACAGTCTCTTTGGACTTCTTTTCATTTCACTCCTTTTCAGTCATTTCATTCATTCATTCATTCATTCATTCATTCATTCCATTCTTACACTGTCCAATAGCCAAAATTCTCTGGGTGGTTCACAAAAATTACAACCCCCAAAATACAAGAGAATGAAAAAATATATATAAAATCTTTAACATACAAAACTTTAAAAACAATTTAAAACTTCTTATAAGCCTTGGGAGGATAGTATAAGTATCAGTGCACTCCAGTAGTGTCAAACATACAGATCTGTTCAGACGACACGGCTGGGCCATCATGGCTTAAATAAATAATCACAATGAGCTGTGGTGCGTGCAGCTGCCATTTTGAATGTGCATGTGATCATGGTGATAAGGGTTATGAAGGGTCATGTGAACCCAGCCATCATGGGTTATTCGAAGGTTAAACAATCCTCACATAACCCTACTACTAATCAAGGAATTGTATATTGAAAACAGCAGCCGCACACACCACGGCACATCATAAGTTAAATAACCCATGATGAGCCAGCTGTATCATGCAAACCGGCCTGCAGTTACAGCCTCAGCTTAGAGTGAGCTGCTAGCCCTCAGTCTTATATCCTCATCACTGAAATGGGAATTATAATGATCTAGGATCAGAGAAATATTGCAAAAAATAAAAGTTAAAAATTTAAGTAAATATTTGCTTAGCAGATGGCACAGTAGAAATGCCACAATATTGAAATAGCCTCTTCCCCAGCCATAGCTTGCAACTAGCAGAGATATTAAATCCTTTCCTGGGGTATCTTCTCAAAATGTACGCAGAGCCTAAAATGCACCCACGCTGAAGAGAGAGCTGCCATACTTCTTCCTCATCTTCCTATAAGAAATGGTTGCTGAAGAGCACGAGCCTGTGCACGTTGAAGGGAAAGATAGGCAGCTTTCACTCCAGCTGAGGAACACTTTGGGCCCAACCTTCTTTTGAGTAGGCACCAGAGGATTATTTCCATTTCTGTGGCACAAGTGATGCCTCTTGACAAGACAGACAGTGGCTGCCCAAGGCTTTTCCTATTTTCCCAAATCCTCCAATAGTAGTTAACCACAATTTGTTATGCTATTTTTTCCTGTAGTGAGCTTGCTTGAATCTAGAGCCACTCCCCTCCACACACACACACCATTCATAATCATGATAGGTGGCATACCCTCCCTTTTGTACTCAGAGTAATAACTTAGAAGGATTCCCCCTAAAGCATTTTAATGCCTTGCTAGCATTAACAGAAGCTCTGGAGCTGGCAAAAACAGGGCCAAAGCCTCCCACAGTTCTTCCAGCTCCTTCCAACCCAGTAATTTCTTAAAAGGGAACCTGATGGATAGTTCCTCTCCCACAGTGATGTAAGGAAAATACAGGGGGCCTCATGATTGTGCAGAGAAGCCTCTGGGTCAGGTTTTTTCCCCTGCCACAACAAAGATATAAGTACTCTTGGAGTGTTTGTGAAGCCGAGGGATGTTTGTATTCTTATAAAAGTAATTAGCCACAAGCAAGCAATCTTGATTGGGGGGTGGGGGGGAAGCAGCACATCTAGAATGGAGGTGGGGTGAAGTCTTGCCCTGCTTTAGCAGTATCTGCCTTGGCTATGAGCAGAGATTCTCTTCTCTGCCTTGGAGGCAGGGGGTGCCAAAGCAGACCACCCTTCCAGTATTGCACAGGGCAAGTGGGATTCATGGCTTACTATGATGAAGTGGTATTTCAGCCGGCTACAGCATGACAAAGGAGCTGCTGTCTTGGGTTTCCTCAAGGTGCCTGAATGCCCACTTGAATCCTGCCTGCAAGGAGACAGCAAAGAAGATTTAAAAGCTTTGCAAAACGCTGTTCTTTTGGAGAGAATGATGAACTCTCTATGCCAGTTCAGAGCAGGCCCAGCCCCCATCTGTCCCCTACATTGTCCAGGAAGAGCTTGTAACTGGGGTGTTTTGGCCTCAGCCCCTTGTCTTTGGCCCACCCACCATGGGGATGTGACCCCCAAGAGCTTCTCCAAAATGGTTCAGCCCAAAGTCTGAATTCAATTCAGCAATCAGGGGCCACATTACAGTGGTGGGTGGGCCAAAAACAAGGGACTGAGGCCAAAAGACTAAAAAGACCAGCATATCTGAGCTTAAAGCAGCTCAAAGAGAGGCATTTCAGCCATTCAGAATGAAGGGGAAAGCCACAAAAGCCAGAAAGCCACTGGCAGTCAAGGGGAAGGAAGTGGGGCCTGGGGAAGAGGCATGGGCATTTGGGGAACCCCAAAGGACTGGATTGGGACCCCTGGAAGGTTAGATTTGGCCCACAGGCCAAAGTCGTGATTTATGACTAGGAAAGGTAGAGCTAATGCAGCCAAAAGGCACTGACCTGAGCCTGCGCTTCTCAGTCAAGCTTAGTGGCATTGCTTGCAGCATGTTAATGCGCTGACTTGCTGACAGGTTCTGGAGTTCCTTCACCAGCAAGCTACGCTTGGCTAGGGATGGAAACACACAGATGGTTAGAGGTCAGTGATAAAGGTGGTAAGCACAATAGCATTTGCAATGACAGACATTTGGGCAAGAGAAAAGGAGCGGGGCAGAGAATGTCAAAAAGGTACCTTTCTTGTTCCATTTTTTTTTTTTTAAGACACACAGAAATGGCAATGCAAAGCAAGAAAATTAAACACTTTCTGGAAGAAAACCATTGTTTCATAGCCTCTTACGGTGAGCCTGGCTAGGGAAGAAAGGACCATAGCTTGATCATGCTATCTTGAAAGGCTAGGACAGTTGTCTACCCCAGGTTGTCTGGACATCATTTACCTGGAAAGGTATATTACCCCATCTCCTCTGCTGAGAAAGTCCAATTGTTATAATATTCCAGGAATGTGGGGAACGGGACTGAGTGATGAAGACATCTGGATGGGAGGACCATATGCAGGGAATGATAATCATTATTTCCCTATCATGCTTGTCACTGCACAATATATATTAGTGTCGGCTACGTGCTGCTCCCAATTCCTTGGAACCCCTCCTTGCCTGAGCGTGCATCGTCCTAGCTCTTTGGGTGGACTTACTGTCCTCTTCCTCAAGACCAGAATCCAGCTCGAGATCCAGCTGCCGGACACTAGGCCGCGCAGAGCGGGACATTTCCTGAAGTGGAGCGCGGCTGCTCCTACGGCGCAGTCTGGCGGTGCGATTATAGTACTGGGAGAGGACAGCTCCTCTGCTGCGGCCTGCAAGCCAAAGGGGAGGCACAAGAGGGAAGGAAAAGAAGATGAGGGAATGTCACGAAGGACGGCTCCTGCTCTGGTCTTATGTCAACTTTCAGTTCCCATATTTTGTGCCCTATCCTGGAAGTCTACTTCAGGGAAAGGGTTAGACTGGGACCAGGGCTGCAGAGGTGCTTCCTCGCAGGCTCACTCCAACTCACCAATAGTACGGCTGGGCATGCTGGCCAGGATGCGCAGCGTGGCTGAGGAGAAGTCGGGGTCTTCCACCCTCTGCTCTGATACCTCCTCAGCCTCAGTCCAGCGGGGAGGAGAAGCCACATAGGCCAGATTTTCTGGAGGGGAAAACATAGTTACTGCACAGTTTGGACTGGGGGCAGCCAACCTCCTGCAAGCTGCTCTATCAGAGCAGAGATCCTTCATACCTACTTTTCATCTCCATTTCTTTTCCTACTACAGCACCCAGCATTCTTGACCACTGGCCATGCTAGCTGGGGCTGATGTGTGTTGGCATCTAGAGCAACTGGAGAGCATCAGGCTGGGGAATTCTGGACACAGTGGAACCCCCTACCCACCCACAGAGAGGGAGGTCCATGGGCAGAGAAAGAAGTCCACCCTTGGAAGCCTCCTTCATGTGGAAGCAGGCAGATTTGCTACCATCAGAACTCTGATGGCCAAGAGGGCAAACAGGGGAAAATCTATTGACACACCTCTGGAATGGGTGGCAACTAACGCACTTCCGGAATAGGAAAGATCCAGGGGAAGATTGACTGATGCACGTCCAGAATGGGGAGGAATGGGAGGGGAACTTTCAAAGAGAAAAAAGGCCCCAAAGAAGAAAAAAACCCACATGGCAGGGCACAGGAAGTGCCTGTTCATCCACTATAGATTCTCCCTCCTCCACCTTCATTGGATTACTCTGTAAGTTACAACTGGTAACTTACAGAATTTTAGAATTTTGAATGTTTTCAAAATAGAATTTTTTTCAATAAAATCAACAAGATCATGAAACAGCCAAAACCACATGGAAGCTCTTAAAGCACACAGTTCAAAAAACTGTCTGGTAAAATATCATTTATCTCTTCCTTAGATCCATCACAAGTTTCAGAAGCAAACACATATGATTTTAATGTAGGGCTCCATTGCCATAGGGGCATCTTTCAATCTAGACACCTCAGGATCTTCCAGATGAAGGTCTTATTCCTCATGTGGTAATGATAGTGTCTGAGTGTTGTAGTAGTGCTAGCCAAGCCCAGCTAGATTTATGCCCCTATGAAATGGAAGGGGGCCCAACTGGGATAATTCTCGCCCCACAAAAAAACCCATTTGTGTAGGAGGCATTTGCTTGTGTCCTGGGCATGGTAAAGCAAAGCCTCTGGAGAAAAAGAAAAGGCTGGAGAAAGCCATTGGAAATTGATATGCCATTCAAAATGGCAAGCGCAGGCAGGGAAAGGCACATTGTGATGTGCCTGGTGGTGATGCTACAGGCACCATCCAATAGGTACTCAGGACACTAACACAAGGCTCATACCCCAGGAAAACATCCCTTATACTTGGATGTGCTGTGCTAAGAAATTCAGTTTATTATAGAGACCTTGGTTAGCAGTTTTGAGTATTCATAGTGATTCTCTTGCAGTGGAAGCATTTGCTAGGGTGATATCATTGGGGACACAGTAGTAGCTGCAAAGCTGCCCTGGGGTGAACCACAGCATCTAGGATGACCATTAGTTTAAAAGAGGATCAGATAATGGTGTTTTTGTGAATGGAGCTGAATTTTACTTTCCATGATGTTCACTGGCTTTTAGGAGCTAATGCAGTGTGATGGTCAGAGTCAGACTAGGGCCAGGGGGACTCGGGTTCAAATACCCATTCAGTCATGAAGCTCATTGGGTGAGCTGTCATCATCTCCTAGCTTAACCTACCTCACAGGACTGGTGTAAGGATAAAGCAGGGAAAGCAGGGCAAAGCACCCTGAGCTTTTTGGAGAAAAGGCAGGATAAACATGTAAAATATATATCTGCAAATCAAGCGTGAAGAACAAGGTTGCTCTCATTCTACTTTACAGGAAGGGTTTCCAGATCAACCTATCAAAAATATAAAGGACTTTGCTCTACTGGTGGTACCTATTCTATGGAGGTAAAATGATCTGACAGGAGGGATAATGCTTTGCAATAAGGAACGTCTGCCAACCCTGGCTTTGTAAGTGAAAACTGGGAGCGACATCAGGAGAAATACCCAGTCTTTCTCCTGCTCTGCAACCACACTGGTCTTTGAGGAATAGCAGGATCAAGGTGAGCTACTCTCAATATAAACATCTCACTCCACCACCCAGCTGTTGCCCTGCAGCAATCGGAGGGAAGACAGCCAGCCAGCAAGTCTCGACACTGTAGACGTGGCCTGTCTCACCTGCGCCCCTGGAAGCGAGATCCTGCATCTCCACCAGCTCCTGTTCAGCCAGCCAGCTCTGCTCCTCAATTAGCTGGTGGAAGGAATCATGCACGGCACCTTCATCATAAGGACTTGTGTCTTGGCTGTGGGGAACAAAGAACCAGGGTACAGAATGGTTCAACTGGTGAATTGCTCAAGAGGACAGCATCCTAGCTCTCATTAAATTCATGTGGGATAATGCTAGGAGACAGATACATATAGTGACTATGTGTAAGAGCAGAGAGGTACTACCAGGCTCTGTTTTTTATCAGCCATCACAGTTGATACTGTACACCAGGGATGGAGAACCTCTGGTCTGCAAGGGTTCCCCATCTGGCTCACCAGCTTTTGTCTTAGGCCCCACCACCTGTCCCAGGCCCTGCCCAATACTCAGTGCTAGAAAAAGGCTGTATCTGTCTAGCACTGAAAGGGGAAACCCCACTCTTATCTCTGATGAGTGATCAGAGATAAGAGTGAGGATTCCCTGCTCAACACTGGAGAAAGACAGCCGTCCTCTAGCACTGAAAAGGGAAAGGCTGCCCCTTTCTCTGTGCAGAAAGGTACAAAGCAATCACTCCATGGCCCTCCCTACATGGAGAAAGGCATCAGATGATGTTGGGGACAGGGCTTCAGTGGGGAGGGCCTACTCCCTGACATCATCTGGCCCCTGAAGGGTGTCCCAGGAAGCAATCCAGCCCCTGGGGCCAAAACAGCTCTCCATCCCTGCTGTAGACCATCAACGTCAGAATGCAACAAATAAAGTATAATGTATACCCACAGGCTTACCCACGAGAAGAACAGGGCCCAGGTTTTATAAAGCTGTTGCCTCAAGGAACATAAGGGCCACTCCAGGCAGAAGCACATATTACCTGCCTCGCATCCAGAGCATGTAAGGTAGGTGCATGTCCTTGGTGCTTTTTAAGTGTCCAAAACTGAAATACATATTTGGGAAGCAATGCCTATTGCAGCTCCCTGCAGCATACATTCAGTGGGGAAAAAGAGGCATAGCCACCTTAGGTGTTTCAGGATAGAAATGACTATACACTCAACTTTTAACTCATACCCACTTCTGTAACATGTGAACCAGCCCTAAGACAATGCAAGCATGGACCTCACAGGCTCCCTTCCCTCAAATTGAGCTTAGAACTGTCTCCTTCAACCCAGTTAGAACAGTGCTTCACCTCATATGGGATATTGCAGAGAAATGAGCCCAAAGTGAGCCCTCTAGATCTTACAGTGATTAAATCAACATTTTCTTCTGGGGTGTCAAAAGCCCTTTATGTTGGCAAGTGAAAGTTTTTAAACCCTCTCTCTGCAGCAAGTGCTAGAATTTTGTTTTTTGAATGAAAAATAATGAAAAATGAAAAAGTAGGGTTCTTAAGATCCTAACATACTAGGAGAAGGAAGAAGACTCTAGTTATAAATCTGAGAACTATTCTTGTGAGAACTCAGAAGTAGGCAGTGCCACTGCTCCTGGGTTCCTTTTCTTATAATCAAGAGAAATGACCCTGACATATTTACATGTAGCACAAGGCGCAAGTGTATGCATTTCCTAAAACTCTAGGCAAAGGCCATAGCCACATGCTTCAGGTGCGCAGAACAGGGCCCAGGTGCAGTGGAGAATCTCTATGAAGCTCAGTGATCATAACTGTTGGGCCCACTGGAGATGTATATAGATGACAGCCTTCCCCAACCTGGTGCCCTCCAGATGTTTTGGACAACTCCCAGGATTCCTGAACACTGGCCATACTGACTAGAGCTGATGGGAGGTGAAATCATAGAATCATAGAATAGTAGGGTTGGAAGGGGCCTACAAGGCCATCGAGTCCAACCCCCTGCTCAATGCAGGAATCTAAGTCACAGCATCCCTGATAGATGGCTTTCCAGCCTCGTCTTGAATGCCTCCAGTGTGGGAGAGCCCACCACCTCCCTAGGTAATGGGCTCCATTGTCCAAATCCAAAACATCTGGAGGACACTAGGTTGGGGAAGGCTGTGACAGAGAGATGAAAGCCTCACCAGTTTAGGCAATACCAATGCATATACATAACAGACTCTGGGGCTGGAAAGGGTTATGAGAAGGAGTTTCGTTTGGAGGTAGGATTAATTAAATCTCTATGTACCATTTCCCTTTCTCTCCCAGAGTCCATAGATGCATAAATCCTATACCTCAAGTCTTCCAGTTAAACGTTTTACTATTTGTATAGCAGGAACCGTGGAACTCACTGACACATGGTTCAACAACAGGCAGTAGAATATCTTCCTTTCATCAAACAATCAGACAAGTTAATGAAAGGACAGGAATATTTAAAATTTAGTTACCAAGATCAGCATTCTCCTGACCTTTTGAGATATTCTGCACATGAATGAAAACTACACTTGTGTTTGACTACTCTGTTATTGCCCTGTGCAGCTAGTTATGCATGTCACCTGACTCATTCAGGAATTAACAATCTTAGAGTCAAAGTACTGGGCCCACCAGTCTGGCCCAGTAATTTTTTTCTACTGCAAATAAATAAAGTTTGCATTCTGCAGCCATAGATGTTCCTGGAAATAGCTTAATCAGCTGAGGCCCACTTTTGTTCAAAAAAGAGAGATGCTGCCTTTCAAACTTTTCTAGTCATTAGAGTGTCCTATGGTAGCATACCCTGATTTCTAGGTGGCCTGAAAATACATTGGCCACTTTCAATCCTCTCTTTTCAAGGAAAATATCACCAATGTCCTATGTTTAAGTTTCCTAGTGACTAGGATGCCTTGCACTGCATGTATACCATGGAAAGTATCCGAACAACTTCACTACTCCAGACACAGTGCAGGGAGTGAGACCTAAGTATATTTTTACTCATTTATACATTTCAAGTACTGTTACACTCACCTGACAGCCTCCTTGTTCTCAGGGCCGAGAAAGGTGAAGGCCACCGTGTGCGACATCTTGAACTCTCAGCTCCACAAGTTCTTGCCTACAGGTTTGCTTGTCTCTACATTTTTCTGTCTGAGCGTGTTTCTAAATGCAGTTGAAAGAGGAAGCCCATCACCAGGCGAAGCTGCTTCCGCTGAGGCTGTTCAGGTTCAGCATCATTGCGCCAGGTTTAAAAGATCCTGAGGTGAGAATGCCTGATCAACTCTGGCATTCTCAGGTCTGCTCCCACGGCCAGCAAAGCAGGGTTGAGGAACCAGCCACAACATTCAAGCCTGTACACCATGAAGAACATAAGATGAGAAATGCAAAGCTCACCTCCTATTGCAAGGCTTACATCAGAAGTGTTTGGCACCAGACAAAGTGCCTATTGCAATAGTAGCCCAGTCAGCTGTGAGTAAAATACCGTGAAGAGGAAGGAAATGAGGGCGAAACAAAGACTGCAGTTCAGAATGGTGCCGTGACCTTGCTCTGCATTTCAGAACTCAGAGAATGAAAACACAGCAGTCGGTGCCCAGACCTTGTACTCGCCCTGCTTAGGGGGAAAGAGCTGAGGGGAGGCAAGAGGAGCATCCTGTATTTCCCCTCAGCTCTTTCCCCCTAAGCAGGGTGAGTGACTGAAAGTTTACCTGCAGATGTTTCTCATGCTTCCACCCACATGGCTACAGACTGGATACCAGTAAAGTTTCTTTCAACTGTCTCAGCTTTCATGGAATTGCCCCCACTGTCAGCACAAGTTACCAGGGAGATAAGGAGATTTGCAACTTGGCTTCCAAGGATAGGGAGAGCCTAGCTGCTGCATTCTTGGGGGTGGGGCAGGGAGTGCAACCTCTCCCCATTCTGGGACATAGTTCCCTCATGAACAGCCCACTCACTTCAGTGTGCTGAGAACTGAAAGCAAACAAGGCAGCTGGTGCTTCCTGGCTGACAGGAAATTTGTCCCCGCCACAGTCTCTCCTGGCTGCAGGTTCCGGGAAGGGTCTGAAGCTATTGGTAGGGCATGAGGAGAATGAAGCACAGATGTGACTGGATGTCTGAAGTGTTCTCTTACACAAGAGAAAAACTAAGCATGGCAGCCTGGATCATTGAGCTGGTGTTGAGAGCCAGGAAACCACTTAGTTCATCCTGTGTGGCTCAGTTCAGCAAAAGTTGCAGAAACATATTTTTACATCAAAGGACATTTCATTGCAGAGCTCTGCACCCCAATTTCATGAGCCTACATCACTACTGCAGAACAAAGAAAACGACTTCATGGCATCCTTACATTTTCAATTCATAACTTCATTGTTTTAAGAACAACTGAAGGGCAGCACTGGCCCCAATATTTTGAAGGTGCTTGTGTATGGCACCTTCAACAGTGCTTCTTAACCTGGAAGAGGCCATTTGTGCTTAACAAGTGTCAGCACTCTCATACTGTCTGGCACTTTTTCAGGTGCTCTGTGTAAAGGCAGAGTGGTGGTGCAGGGACACTTGGCTCTTTGCAGATCTCAGGGCTCCAGCAAATATGGAAGAAAAAGAGGGGTGGAAGGGGAGACAGCGCTAAAGTGATGACTAAAAAAAAGGAGAGAGGCAAACCTGTTAGGTGATGAAAAAAATATATGTTTACAAGTGCGATCAGCAACAAAATGTTGCAACGCATTTTCGCCTCCTAAAAGGAGTATTCCTGTTCAGGGAGGCAACCAGCCATTCTGCCCCCTTTCCTGTTTTTCTTTTCTACTAGCAGCTGGTTTGTGAAGGGGGTGGGGTGTTGCTCCCCTTTGGGTCTTAAAAAACACAACTTCTGCAAACCTCAGAGTTTCCCTGAGCATTCTGATACCTCCTTGTTGTTTGTCAGGGTCCCCATTTTGGCTACAATCTTGTTGGCGCTCACTACGTGAGTTTGTTATTAGAAGTACTGATTGCAGAATAATACCATTTAATCCAATTGCCTGATAGAATTTGAGCATGCATTCTTCTTTGAAGCCAACAATGTTTGTTGGTTCTAAAGGTTCAGGTTACTTCTATTCCAAAGTGAGCCCAAGTAGGCAGGAGCTCCTACTAGCGTTGGGAGCTCCCAACTACTTGGGCTCACTAAGGGCTCAAAATAAACAGAACCTCTAGAACCAGCAAACATTATTGGCTTTGAAAAAGCATGCATCAGGTAATTGGATTAAATGGAATTATTCTGTAATAGATTCGTATTTTTTCAGCACCTAAAGAGGTTAGTTCCTGGAAAATCCCCAGTCTTTCCACTTTCTCTGGCCCTTTTTTGGGAGTACATCTGTTTCTCCCCTGCCACCCAACAGGATGCTTTCATTTTCACACAGAATGTGACTGGAAGAGACCATAAGATGCAGATTAGTCCATAACCTTTCTGCAAGACTATGGAATTTAATCATCTGTGGCAGATGCTTATTCAAATCCCAAAGGACCAACCTTGGGAATGTAACACTATCATGGGAATGTTTTGACTGAATCATCTCACATTTTGGTTACTAATTAACTTATTCTATATTATTATTATTATTATAATTATATACTGAACCTCCCTCTTTGGCATTTTAAACTCTTTTTGGCTTTTCCTCTGTGGTCAAAGTTGTTCTCTCTCCTTTTTGTTTCAGCTTTCCACATGCTGAAGCCATCTTATTGTGCTTCCCACCAGACTAAGCATATGCAGGTTGTTCAGGTTTCCCTCCCATTTGTGGCTCCCTGACCCTTTAGCCTTTCTTTGGCAACTTTCAGAGAGTTTTATCATCAACATCTTCCTCTTTTGGTCCAAGCATGAATTACACAAAGGTACTAACAGAAGCAGGTCTGAAGCAATGAGGCAAGTCTTAAGTGACTTAAGGCATGTTCCTGTGCATGTTTAGACAAAAAAAAAAAAGTCCTACAACTCCCAGCGATCCCCAGCCATCATGGATGGCTGGGGAATGCTGCGAGTTATAGGACTTTTTTTTTTTTTTGTCTAAACATGCACAGGATTCTGCCCTTAGGGCACAATCCTAAACTGGTTGTGGAATGCTGGGAGTTGTTTAGACAGAAAAAAGTCCTACATGCATAGGATTGCAGCCTAAACACTTCACCCCTCATTCAAGTAGCCCTGAAAGTGAGTTCTTTTGGAAGGTCTGGGACTGCACTTTAATTATAACATCAGTAGAAAAGAAGAACACTGGCTGATTTGAAACCTACTGCACAGATATTGCAAGGATAGCAGGAGACATGTTTATCGAAACCAGGGATATCAAACTTTTTCAGCTAGAGGTCCGAATTCAATTTTGGAGAAGTTTTGGGGGGCTGCATAGGCAGGGCCCAAGGCAAAGCAGGGGTGGGGAGGGGTTGCCGTTGCCAGAAGTACCAGCATATGTTAGCTTAAAGTTCTTCATGCCCGATAACTAAATTGGAAAGCAATTTCAACCGTTTAGCATGCAGGGAGCGGGAGAATGAACAAAAGCCAGGAAACCACCAAATGATTGGCAGGCGAGGCACCAAGGAGGGGGAGTGGGAACCAGCTAGAGACATAAGGAATGGGGCATGGCCGTCTGGGAAACTCTGGAGGGCCAGAATTGGCCCACGTGCCTGAGGTTCCACACCTCTTATCGAAACTAAGTGTTGGTACATTGTCCTAGCTGCCATGAAGAAACAGTCTGAGAAAACACTGGACTGCATCGCTTCATGCTTGCTAGCAGCAGTCACTGGTTTTCTCCATTTCAGATGAGGGGTAAAATATATAGCCCAGTGCCCCAGCAATGGGTCTTAGTGCAGACTGGCATTGGAAGGAACATATGGACTCTCTGTGTAAATGCCAGGTTTCATACTCTCACGCTTCTCACTGGAATGCCAGAGCCCAGCTCCGACACAAATGATGTGCACAAAAGCTGTTTGTTTGCCCAGTCATGCCTGCCATCCTCCCCCCTGCCTCCCATGTGAATTAGAAGGCTTTGTTTCACTTTGGCATCAGCCCAGCAAAATGTGAAGCCTTTACTGCAGCCCAAGTCCAAGCAAGGAGCCATGCCCGTGTCCCTCAGCCTGATTGTGAGAGTATTTCCACCTCCTGAGGAAACCTTCATCCCCTGAAATTATTTGTGGCCCTCCCCAACACACGCCACTCTTCAGGGACTATACCCTTTGGCTTGAAGGAGGCTTTTATTTAACATCTGCTAAACCGGCATGTTCAAATTTAAAAAGTAAAAGGTAAAGGTGTCCCCAACCAGTCGTGTCTGACTCTAGGGTGCGGTGCTCATCCCCGTTTCTAAGCCGAAGAGCCAGCGCTGTCCGAAGACGCTTCCGTGGTCATGTGGCCAGCATGACTGAACACCGAGGTGCACGGAACGCTGTTACCTTTCCCGCCGAGGCGGTACCTATTTATCTACTTGCAATTTCTTGCTTTCGAACTGCTAGGTTAGCAGAAATGTTCAAATTTAGGTATATGTAAATGAACTTTTCATGTGCAAATGGCCTGGGGCATTATTCCTTTCCCTCCGAGGAAGAAATGCCAAATCACAGAGAAATATGGGATAGAAACTAGGAAGTATACAGGAGTTTTCTAGGATCAGCCATTCCTAGCTTTACTTGGCACAAATCTCAGTGGCAGCTTTATATCCCTTATTGGTAAGCCACACAGGGGAGGAATAATCAGTCATACCCAACATGACCAGAGCTGAGCATTAAAGAGTTAATCACAGTACACAGGGATTTCACAGAGCTTTGCTCATGTGGGCAAGTTTGGGCAGATAGTGGGTTGGGCTGGACTGATTCACACACATCTCCAGGAACTGAAACAGTTCTGTGTAGGAAAAGGTATAAAGCCCACAAACAGATACTCACACATGATGTGTCTATCTCACTGTTATATTATATTATATTATATGGTGAAACAGAAATGTGTACAACAGCACACTGTTCCATGCACTCTTCTATATCAAACGGTTTTCTGTGTAGGAATTCATACATCTGAAGAGGCCCTATATGAATGCAGAACTGCTGAATCCTTCATTGCCTGGTCACAGTGAAATGTGTTACCTAGCTGTAGTGGGTCAGATGTGGGGAGAAGGATCATTTTAGATCATTTTAGTTTCCGGCCAGTCTTACTTTGTTATGTGCTGTAGCATTTTTACTCTTTGCTGCTGCTGTATCTTGGTGTTATTATGTGCTGGTTTTATTCATTGCTTTATTGTCTGTATTTTCTATTTTTAATGTATTGTACACCACCCAGAAAACTTGGGTTACTGGGCAGTTTAAACCACAATAAACAAACAAACAAATAGATGGGACAGGACTGGTTAATCATGTAGAAAGCTTAAAAGAAGATCAAAGCAGCCCTAGGATTGTCACCAAATAAGGGCTGTCCACATGGCTCTAACTTAAGGTATTAGAAGCACTGTTCTGATAGCTTTTCACTAATGCATTCCAGATTTATTGGGGGGTTTGGTTTGGGCTGACCACCTGCCAGTCAACATGAGCAGTGTGGTGCAGACAGCTGGCTTCCTGCAATAAGAAGGGTGGTAATCCCAGAGGAAAAGATCCCTGCCTCTTCCACATACACTTTTTTCTCTGCCAGTTCAGCATTACACCACCCAAACAGAAGTGTAAAAGAAAACCAGCAGGGGTGCCCTTAGTGCAAAGATGGGCAATATGTGATCCTCCACATGTTTTAGCCTACAACTCCCATCACCCCTAGCCAGCACAGCCAATGGTGAGGGTTTATGGGAGTTGTAGGCCAAAACATCTGGAGGACAAGTTGCTCACCCCTGCCTTAATGCATTTGACAGTTCCCACCCCCAAAATAAGAGACTACAGGCAACTTACTTACCAGTGTACGGCTGCCTAGAGGCCTTCTTAACTCTTTGGAATCTCTCGTGCATTCAGGACTAGGTGCAGCCAACATCTACAGCATCCTACTTCCCTTTGCAGAAGGCAGAGGCAAGCTTTTTAATGCACCTTCATACTCTCCTCTGCCCTCCCTATGCAGCAGCTTCTGAAACACTGGATATGCTGCATGCCCAAGGCTTTCCACTCCTGCTGTGCCAGGCAGTACAGGCTGCAGTCTCATCTTCCACCCTTCCCCCTTCGCTATGCACTCTCTCTTCAGTCGCCTCCTTAAAATTAGCTGGTCTGATACCCTGGGACATCCCAGAAGGATTCAGAAAAGCATCACTCTACCACAACCCACTTCTCAATTCTGCTTCCTTACATTTGAAATGAAGATCTCAGCCTATTTATTTGGAAGCAAGTTTATTAAAATCATTGGTACTTGCAAGTAAATTTGCTTAGGACCCTAGCATTACTTTTAATTATTTGAAAGGGCTCCAGTTGGATGGGTGGAAGAAAAAGAGGGGTTCAGCTAGCCCTACTTATCAGAAACATTCTGCATACAAGAAGTCACATAAGTGGCTTTAAAATCATGACATAACGAAAATCAAGGGTTTCAAAGCCTTCTTGTCTCTCTGATTTCTGTATAACCAGTGCAGCTCAATTCTTATATTTTTCATCACAACAGGCGTATGAACTATATTTAGCAAGCAGGAACCATCACCTCCTTGGGCTTTTTACTCGAAGTAAATAATGCAGTACTTGGGTTGAAATAAGCAAAGATTTACTGTTAGAGCAGTTAGAGTATTTAATAGGAAGAACTCCACACTAATATCTTCATAGTTTTGAAGGTTGTTTTTAACGTTTTACTATATCTTTGTCTGTGATTTGCATTTTCTTAATTTTTTGTAAACCAGCTTGATTGAATCCCCTGCCGAAATGTAGTACAGAAATGTTTTAAATAAATAAAGGTACAATCCTATGCATGTTTAGACAGAAAGGAAGTCCTACAACTCCCAGCATTCCCCAGCCAGCATGTGTAGGGTTGCACCATAAAATAAAACGCATTCTCCGCTGGTTAACCTCCTTTTGCCTATCCCCACATTGTTTCTATTCCCCATGGAAAACTTGTGCTAGGCAGAAAAGTGAGACAAACTTTAAAATAATTATACTAAGATAAATTCCTACCTCATTCGAACCCACAACTCCTTGGGAACCTCTAGGTTTATGGCCCTGTGCAGACCAACCAAGCTGACGCCGCTCGCTCGCTCTCTCTCTCTCTCGGGGCTGGAAGAGAAGCAGGAAGGGAGCAGACTCGGCAAAGGGAGTTGCTCATTACCTTCCTTGCTACACCGTCCATGGGCATCTTGTATCAATTTCTGTTCACTTCCTTGAGCCATCAAGGGCCAGTCCGTGATTTAGCCATCCTTGAGCGACGGCCGTACTTCTACAGACACCCGCCTGGGTGTGAGAAGAGGGGCGCAGCGGGTCATGACTCGGAAGGGACCCTCTCTGATCTCAATAGGACGGTTTTCCGCCTACTCCGAATTAGTCACATTAGTTTCCCAAGCTGAACACCGGGCATATTGAATACTAGGGCAGTGGTGATATCATGAGGGCTACGTCCAGTCCCCGGTTTCTAGCCAACCCTCTCCCCCTGCCCCCCCCCCCCGACGCAGCTGCAGAGCATCGGGGACAAACAATGGGAAAACATCAGTGAACTTTTCAAGGCTTACAAAACAAAGGAAATGGAGCCATTTCACAATCCCACAAGACACAAATGGCCCTTCTCTAATTACATCAAGCATCTTACTCACTAGCCTTGTGGGTTCTTCTTGCGTGTTTCTTCAGAAAAGTATCCGCCACAGATGCAGAAAACTTCCCCCTGCCCCAGGATCCCCACCGGCCCGGCCCAGCAGTAAGACCACACCCTGGGCCTCACCTGGGCCCTAAAGGACGCTGGGAGCTGTAGTCCTTTTTCTGAAGCACCTACCTGAAGCAAGCTCCTTCTAGGTTTGCGTTAGATCTTATTTGGAAGGAAGAAGCTGCTTGCGAAAAGCTCGACCATGTCATTTGTTCAAATAAGCTATCTTCATAGCAAATCTCTCAGATTTAACAAATCCCAAGTCTCTCATTCTCACGAGGGGCTGTTCCCATGCAGCCTTCCCCAATCTGGGTTCCACCAGATGTTTTGGCCTACAACTCCCATCAGCCCCAGCCAACATGGCCAATGGTTGTTGTTGTTTATTCAGTCAGTCGCTTCAGACTCTTCATGACTTCATGGACCAGCCCACGCCAGAGCTTCCTGTCGGCTGTCGCCACCCCCAGCTCCCCCAAGGTCGAGTCCGTCACCTTCAGAATATCACCCATCCATCTTGCCCTTGGTCAGCCCCTCTTCCTTTTGCCTTCCGTGCGTATCTTCTCTACTCTCCAGCATGGGAAATTGGACACTAATTCAAAATGGTTGACCTGTCTCCAAACTGGCCTAGTGTCAGAGAAACAGGTGAACTGTTAGGCCAATCAAAATCATCACAGCCCTCAGGAAGAAGAGTCTGCCTGGCATGCCATGTACAAATCCTTCTTTCCCCTTCATCCTTCTTGCTCTGCCTGCAAGGAAATTTCTTGCATAGGTGCCTTTATCTAGAAACTTCCAGCTACATAGGATGACCATAACTATATCCCTGCCTAACTCACAGGATATATCTACACTGCAGCCGGTATATCAGTTTTATTATACTAGACTAACTAGCATGTATTTATCCAAGGAATCCTGGCAACAGTAGTTTGGCAAGAATACTGAGAACTCTGACCTGAATCTCCCACACAGGATGACCATTCCCAGGCAGGGTTCCTTGGCAAGAAGAAATGCCTGTTAAATCAGTGTAATGCTGCAATCCTGTGTACGCTAACTGGAGAGAAAGCCCTGTTAAACATAATGGAAGATAGAGGAAACATCCTTAGATTGCACTGCATATCTCTAGCATAGTTGTGCTATATAGAGCCAGCGTGGTGTAGTGGCGAGAGTGTTGGACTGGGAGCCGGGAGATCCGGGTTCTAGTCCCCACTCGGCCATGGAAGCTCACTGGGTGACTTTGGGCCAGTCACACACTCTCAGCCCAACCTACCTCACAGGGTTGTTGTTGTGAGGATACAACGGTGAGGAGGAGGATAATGTAAGCCGCCTTGAGTTCCTTGCGAGAGGGAGAAAGGCGGGGTATAAATGCAATAAATAAATAAATAAATAAATAAATATAGAGCCAGCGTGGTGTAGTGGCGAGAGTGTTGGACTGGGAGCCGGGAGATCCGGGTTCTAGTCCCCACTCGGCCATGGAAGCTCACTGGGTGACTTTGGGCCAGTCACACACTCTCAGCCCAACCCACCTCACAGGGTTGTTGTTGTGAGGATAAAATGGAGAGGAGGAGGATAATGTAAGCCGCCTTGGGTTCCTTGCAACAGGAAAAAAGGTGGGGTATAAATGCAATAAATAAATAAATAACGCAGCCTTCCCCAACCTGGTGCCCTCCAGAAGGGTTGAACTACAACTCCCAGAATTCCTCAGCCAACAAAGCAGGGGGGCACCAGGTTACTATATAGTGACAACATTCAGAACCCCTTCCCTTCTGGTGTGCTGGGTTGATCCTCTCTTTCATAACCCCTCCTCTACCTAAATAAAAAGACTTTGAAAAAGGGGGGAAGAGAGGAATTATACTCAAAATAACATATACTTGAAATAACATTTTAATAAAAAATGTTTTAATCCAACCTAAACAAACACAAACATTTCTGGCTCTCTAGCATCTCCTTTTTGGAATATAATTAGGTATTAAAAGCACCAGGAATCTGGTTTTTTTAAATTTATGTAAAGCAACTGCTAAAGCTGAATCATATAATTATGTGTGCAGTGTCCTTACATTTCACATGCAGTAAAAGACATGGGAGTAGGCTTCTTCCCAGGCACAATTAGTGAATAAGTGAAGTAGGTACAGGCTGTCATAGGCAGGGCACCAGAGTAGAACATCCCATTGTGGACACTCTTCAATGGGATCTTATACCCACAGAGTAAACTGGGCTAATATAGAGAGATGCGCTTTCCTTGCAACACCACTCCCACATACCCTGACTTGGCGAAAGAAAGGAAACTGCATGTTCCTGTCACATGGGCTTGTCTCAACACCATCTCTACATGGTGAGCAAGCAAATGAAAACCCACAGTAGGGGGTAAACAGCTTGTACTCCAATTTGCTTCTCTCCTCCCAGAGAGAGCCTCATCGCCAGAGCATCACATAGGGTTGACTGTAGTGATACATGCTAAGGAGTGTGAAATAACAGGAGCTAAAAGGATGAGGGGTGAGTTGGTTCTCTTTCAGAGCATGAGTGGAATGTTGCCCCTGCATCAGCAGCAGCAGCATTTCCCAGACAGATTGGGGTGAACTGGTTGTTTCTTCCTTGTGTGCCAAATTGACTCACACATGTGTGTGAAAATGCTGTGAATAGGGGTGCTTTCAGGTGAGGATTTAATGGTGCCTTCACCTTGCCTCATTCACAGAATTTTACAGGGGGTCCAGACAAAGTCCTCTTCAATTTGTAACCCTCCTGTGTTTTCCCACCACTTCTTCCATCTTTTTTCTTTCTGCGAAAAATATATGAAAGAGGGAAAGATGCAATAGCTACACAATGTCTTTTAATTGGTAGCGCTAGGAGCTCTCCATCTGGAAGCATTTTTGGGAAACTTGGAAAAGAAAATTAAAGCAGAAATGTCACTGTTTTGTTTTCAGAGCTGACTCTATCAAGGGCTGAGCTGAGGCACATTGGGCACGGAGACTATCTGTGCAAACAGGACTGAGGGCAGAACTGCTCCCAGTGACTGCAAGTTGGTTCCAGGTGGTGTGTATTGTTTATTGGGCCTTCCAGGAAAGAGGTGACAGTAAGTCTTAAATATAATGTTATCCTAACACAATGTACCTTCTCATACTAAAGTTTGCTCCACATTTCCTTTTAAATTGGCTCAGATATGTTAGGAGCCTGTTCAGTTTTTTACCCTCAGTGTGCAACTTTAAATGCGAAATAGCCAGTTTATTTGCTGGGAGATGCTTTTGCTGCTTTGCTGCTTTTCCACTTCCCAGCCAAACATGATGGAGGATAATGTAGAGTTCAGGCTGCAGTGGTGCTACCAGACAAGCCTTTTATTGCAGCATTACCCTGCCTTATTCACAGAATTTTAGGGGGGGGGGGATCCAGATGTCATCTTCCACTAGTAATCCTCCCATGTTTTCCTGACATTTCTTTCATCTTTTCTCTTACCACAGAAAATTTGATAAGGAAAAAAAAGACAGAATAGCTGCACAATGCTTTCTCATTGGTAGTGCTAGGAGACCTCTGTCTGGAACTGCCCACAAAGGTAGTCATGTGACATTAGCAGTATGGCAGATTTTGTGATCTGCAGCCAACCTTTGAGGTCAAAGGATGATGGAGGCACCTTGTATCCAGGGTTTTATTCTGGATATCTGTTTAGTCTGTGTCCATGCCCCAGTAGCCTGTTCCTTCTTGTTGTTTCAGGGACTGAAGTGATGCATAACACCCAGGATCTACGGCACAGATGTACCCAACACGATGCCCTATCTGTCCACTCAGACTGCAGTGTGGACCTCTCCCTGGAAGGGTTGGATATCCAGGAGTCAATGCTTAGGGCCTTGCCCTGCTCCATGAAGAAGAAACGGTTCCTCAGGTCAGGAATGAGTTCATGTGGGCACCATCATTAGCACTAACTGTAATGGAGTGAGACACTGAAGCCCACAATACTGTGTCAAAACCTCAGCTCAGTGACAGTATATAAAAGAAATAATTACATGTTATTTCATATACAAAAGATATAATGAAGAAGGAATTATAACAGTGGTCCATTCATATTTCAAACACTGGGTTATCTCTCTTACAAATTACACCATTTCATGGTAATACCAAATAGCATCAGAAAGTTCCTCAATTCTGCCACAGAGTAAATGGTGGAAAAGGCTGTTTTGTTCCTCCTGTAGCTAGTTGTAAGCTACCTAGAAAGGGGTAGTTTATGTATGTATTTATTTATTTGATTTATATCCTGCATTTCCACCAAAAAAACTGAGCCCAAGGCAGCTAGCCATAATAAAACCAAGATTAAGGGCGCAATCCTAACTAGATAGGTGGCTGACTCTGAATTCCAAAGCAAGGCAGGAGAGGCATGGGGGGGGGGATTGTTCCCTCCGCCACTCTCCTGCCTTGCTGTTTTTCACTAGACAGCCGTTTTCAGCTGTCTAGCGGCAGGGGGCCCAACCGGGAGAGGAAGCTGCAATATGAAACACTGCATGTGTCGAACGGGCAGCTCCTCTCTCCCCGACCTGGAATGCCCCCCAGCCCAGCTCCTTTTCAGTCACTCTGTGCTCCTCTTGCAAGCACGGAGGACAGGGCTTCTCCGCGCTGCCTCAGAGGCAGCGTGGAAAAGAGGGACAATTGGTTTTCCAGGAACCAAGTTCCCGGAAAAGAGCATATCCTGTGGCCCACTAGACAGTGTCTAGCAGCCATAGGATTGCTCTCTAAAACACTTAATTAAAACATAATTAAATTAAATCATAAAAATGAATAAAGTGAAAGCCCAATTCAAAACACATCAATAAAATAAATAAACAGCACCCAACCCAATGGAACCCCCTTTCAGCAACAGACCAGCTTACATGCTGGAGGTCTACCTTGATAAAAACATATTTGCCTGCTGGCACAAGGAAAACAGAGAGGGAGCCAACCTAGCCTCCCTCGGCAGGGAGTTCCAGAGCCTGGGAGCAGCCATCGAGAAGGCCCTTTCTTGCACTCCTACCAAATGTGTAACCCAAAGGAGGCAGGACTGAGAGAAGGGCAGGGTAAGGAAAATATTTGATCTTCAGGAGGTGTGTTAACTTAAATCCACCCCTTATCCTGGAGCAGATTGTTATACAGCACAGCAGCATCACAGAAACACAGACCAGTAAGGTAAAGGAATATGAGGGTGGGGGAAGGGGAATATGACAACTGGGATAATGCAGTAGAGAAAGACACTGTGGCTTTCTTCACATGGAGCTTTTATCGTGCGATTGAGATTGCTCCTTCGTGGAAGTTTGTGGGCTCTTTACATGATGCTGTGATCCTCCAAGGTGTCTCGTGCACTAAATGCCCTTTGTTCTGTCACAGATAATGAACGATCAAATTACCCCGTTGTGTTCCGCTTGAGTTCCCTCCATGAAAAGATGAAAAGCGGCAAGAAGAGGAGGGAGATCAATGAAAGATAATGGAAGACTCAGATACCATGGGGAGAAGGAGGGGGGAAGGAAGCACGTGAAAAAGGGAGTCATGGTGATCCTACATTTAAAATGGGAGCAGAGAGCCCCATTTTAAATGAAGGATTTTAGGCTGGTGTAGAGATGCTCACTGTCCCTGTTTAGAGTACATGTGTAGAGATCCTCAATAAGAACACAGGCTAGAATGTGTGGTCCTAACAGCATCTCCCAAATGAGAGGACTCCATCATATCTCCTTTCAGGAGGCAGTTGAAGGCATCTGCAGGGAGAGATGTGTCCAGCTGGGTGGCCTGGAAGCAACAACAATACAGGGTCCAGGGGCAGCTTCAAGAAGGCATCCGGAACTTTGCCAGAATCTTCCAGCTCTGGAAGTCTTCTCTGGATGAGATTGAAGGTAAGCAGGAGCTGGTTTTCAGCTTTATAAGTAGATCTACTCAAGGAATGTCACAGGCATATCAACCGGGTGCAGTGTCAACAGTCCAAGGAGGGGCTAAGGCTAAAGCAGTCACCCCCAACCTGGTGGCCTCCAGATGTGTTGGACTACAACTTTCATCACCCCCAGCCAGCATGGCCATTGGCCATGATGGTTAGAGAAAGTTGGGCTAAAGCTGGGGTCTCCAACATGGTGCCCATGGGCACCAATGTGCCCATCTTGACACCCACCAGGCCCCTCCCAATGTTTATTTTATTTTTAAAATATGTTTTTTATTTTAAACCAGTTTCTGTCACTGGGAAGCCAGCATAATGCAAAATACAGTGTTGGCCTCCAGCACCATCTCTTTTTATAGGCATGCCTCCAGGCTCCAAGTGGGCCCCAGGGGCATTCTTAAAAAATAAACATGGTGGTTGGCTGCTGCCCAGCATGCCCAGCCACACAGGAAATAATACAGAAGGTGGGGGAGTCTCATGGGGAGCTAGAGGAGGCTGGGGAGAGAGGAGGGGTCTGTTGCTTGTGCCGTGTGTATGTGTGGTTTTGCTTAGGTTGTGTGGTGTGTATGTGTGGCATTTTTTCCTTTGGTGTGGGTATGTCACGTGGTTTGTGTGCGTTTCTGTTTCTCTGACCATCACTGCTTTGCCTTTTGTGAAATGGGTATTTTGTCAGGTTTTGTGGGGGCAACATGTGATATGGCACTTGGGGCTCAGGCCACAACTCTTCCTTGTATTCATTTTCTTTGTGAAGTTAGTTGTCTCTGCGTTTGCCTTCTGTGAAATGGCTGTTAGAACAAAAAATCTGTGGGTTCAAAAGAGCAGTTTTGTGTTTTTGAGCTCAAAGCCCATTTCTGCCTTGTACGTAGGTTCTTGGCCAAGTTACTTTTCTTTTAGTCTCTCCAGTTCACCTTCTGGGAAATGGGTGTTTTGTGACCAGCCAGACCCACCATGGCAGCCATTTTTGAGAGCATCCATGACACTCTCTCAACATTCTAAATGTGCTCACAGACCCAAAAAGGTTGGGAAACCCCGGGCTTATGGAACGTGGCCTGGACATCAGATCAGCTGCTGCATTTGCCACCACAGATAAGTTCTCCCTGTATTATAAAGACAGAGGCCGGTGATTGTGTAGCCGCTAGGACAACTGGACTAATAACCTATCTAACCGTTAATCGGGAGGTGTGAGGCAAGAGAGACCTCTAGAGGCTGGTTTTACTGCAAACGTTGTTGAGAACAAAGTAGGAAAATGCATTATTTTTATCTTTAAAAATAATAAAGAAAAGTTATAGATACAAAAGTATCCACCTGACCTCTTACAGCTTACAGCTTTATTTTATTACTATTTAGTGCTTATAGTGTTTACAGTATTTGAAGTGCTAGTGCTCACTAACATTGCCTCAAAATAAAGCTGTGTTCCACTGATTTTTGCCTAGCACAAATTACATCAAAGTGGAAATGGAAAAAGAAACATACTTTAAAGCTAACTGAAGGAAGATCATTTTTATAGTTAGTACCCAAACAATTTGTACGACCTTGAAAGAAAGGTTGCAAACACTTGTTTTTTGCCACCCTAGCTCACCGCAGACAGGACATTAAAAAAAATGCCACTGAGCTCAATTTGGTGCCCCCCCTCAGCTCGACTCCCTGGGCGACCACCCAGCTCACCCACTCCTAAGGCCAGCCCTGAAAACGAACCAGGTGGCAACCCTATATGTGAGAGAGAATATAAGGCTGTAGATCTGGGACAAGATTTATCCTTTCCATCACCTTCGTCTTCCACATCTCCTCTGATGCCAGCCTGTTTATCTACCTGAGTTGCCCAGTTTTGCTATTCTTTACAACTTACAGGGAACTTTGGCCCTGGCATCCAGTCCTATTTCACCTTCCTAAGGTTCCTGCTGTTCATCAACATCCTGGCTATGCTGCTGGCCACAGGCTTCATACTGTTGCCGGTTATCATTCCTCATGATGCAACTGCCTTTCCTAAAAGTCTGGGTGCAGGTGAGTCCTTGCTTGTATCTGCAAGAACATAAACACTGGTGCTTTTGCCAGCACTTCAGCTGAATTAAATCCTACACCAATGTCCGAGTATTGGGGGATCTAGCACCATAAAGCCACCCTATCCTTTCTTCTAGAGGCTCAGTGCATGAACTACAGTAGCAGTCTCGGTTATCGATCTGCCTGGCAACGTTTCCAGGACATCTTCACTGGGGAAGTGAGTCTGCAGGAAATATGGCCTGAAGATAACTGTACTGGGGTGGGGAGAGAAGGGTGATAGGGAGACAAGTGTGCCTGAGCATGTGGTTAGGGCAGGGGTGTTGAACCTCAGGCTGATGGGCCAAATTCAGCCTGCTTGGAGTCCAGTCTGGCCCTCTGGAGTTCCCCAGAAGGCCACGCCCCTTTCCCTTGGCCCCATTCCCTTTCCTTTGATGGCTGGTTATTTGGTGGTTTCCCAGTTTTCCCATTTTTTCCCCATTCTAAAAGGTTGAAATGCCTCTTCTAGGGCTTAGTTTCTGGCAATAAGAGCTTTAAGCTAAAATATACTGGTACTTGTTGCCCCATCCCTTTTGCCTTCAGCCCCACCTGCCACTAGAATTGTGGCCTCTGAGAGCTTTTGTGAAATTGAATTTGGCCCTTGGGCTGAAAGGCATTTGACACCCCTGGGTTAGAGATTAGGACTTGAGAAGGAGAATATACCTGGAGTGTAGAAAATGGAGCAATGGAGGTGAGGAATGTAGCTTCAAGGCCGACAGAGAGGACACTATTGGATTCAAGAGGAGTTGGGGGGATGGTTCCCATCTTAGCCTTGTCCTCACTCCACTCAGGGTTCTGACTGAGAAAATCCTTGGAACAGGGGTGGGAAACGTTTTGGCTCAAGGGCCACATTGGCTCCAGCCAACCATGGTGGCTTAGAGAAAGTGGCCATAGACTGGGTCAATCTGACAGCATACTGTAAATCTAGCTGGCTTTTCATGTCCTCTTCTGTCCCATCCTTAGGGCTTTTTGGAGCATTCCTATCTGTTTTACGGTGCTTACAATGTGAAACAGGATAGCAACAACCGCTACAATGTGCACTTAGCCTACCTGCTTAGCATCCTGGGATACCTCTTTGCCTGCTTCATTTGGATCTTCCGGCGGTAAGTGCCCCAGGTGGGGGCTAGGCTTCCCAATTTACTAGGCTTAAGGCACAATCCTATGCATGTTTAGACAGACAAAAGGCCTACAACTCCCAACATGCTGGCTTGGGCATGCTGGGAGTTGTAGGCCTTTTGTCTGTCTAAACATGCATAGGATTGCACCCTTAAAAGCATGGGATTGGGGAGGGGGCAGCAAATGTGCAAGGGTTCAGGAAAGGGAGGAGCTAACATATGTAATGACTTATGGTCCTTTCGAAATAATGACTTCCTGGTTGTGTCTTAAATGGTCATCTACTTCACATATCTCATATGGAGTCAGGACTGCATATTCCTAACCCACCGCTGGTATCTTCAGATTCCCAGTGAAGTAAACGATACCCTTTGCATTGGGAGCATGTCCCAGTGACCAATAATTCTCACAATTAGAAACATTTATCTAAACCAATATAAGTGAGCAGGAGCTCCTTTCGTCACTCCCTACCTTTTCTACAGTAAGGCTAAAATGTATTCCTGTTGCAACAGAATTCCCTGTAGTGGAATCCTGCTATAATATGGGCATTTCTACACCAGCTTAAAATCCTGCTTTTAAAACGGGGCTTTCTGCTTCCGTTTTAAATGTGGGATCACAACTGATTCCCTTTACATGTGCTTCCTTCTCTGTAGATGGCTGTTCTCGTAGCATTATGTTTCCATGAAGAGGCATTACACATGCTCCAGGTTCAGCAATACTTGCTCCTGGGTGCCTGCCCCTTTCCCTCCCCTTGCACATTACTGGTGGATGGGGACTGACATGCTGACAGCCCCCCCACCAATCTCCCCTGCCCCGCCTCCCTCTTCCATGGTTTTGGCCAGTCCCTGTTGCTCTGCCACTTCTCCGCTTTGCCACCACCCCCCACCCTCACCACTGCTCTGCCGCTCTGTTTTGAATAGGCAGGCTGAAAATGGCGAGGAGCCAAAATGGTGCAGGAGCGAGAAGGCTGAATGCCCATCAGACCTTTGTCACCACCTTTGACATCATGACCACGCCCCCAACAACCACACTCGGCGCTTCATTCACGCTAGGGGAGAAATACACGGGGAGGACATGGCGCTCCATTTGCGCATATCTGGAAAAATACTCAATTTTTTCCATTTGAGGAAAACACGGGATGGGTGGGAGGAAATAGTGGAATAATGACTGGACATGACCACGTCATGTAATGGACCCGCACAATTCAATGAGTGAGCAACCATGAATGTACAATAAACTTGAGGTGTAGCGATCCCCTGCGTCTGCTAAGCCTCTTTGAGACTCAGCATTCCAAACTCTTTCCCTATTGTACCTTACTAGTACTTTCAGGAGAAGTTCCTGCTAATGTACTCTGAAGCCTTTCCAGTTGATCCCCAGTCACTTTTAAGTGGGAACTCTAACATTGATGGTCCTTCCCCTAGTGGATGTGTTTTTTTCATCCAGTGGACCAAGCTAATATTCCTAAACTATTGCAATGTTTCCGCCTTCACCACTGCCACTCCCAAAGTGATTGTTTATTTGTTTGTTTATTTATTTATTTGCAATATTTATATACCACTCCATATCAAAGATTTTGGAGTGGTGAACAACAAGATAAAAGAATAAACCCACATAATTAAAACAATTAAAACATTTTCAAAGAACATGATACGTTCATGTTGTACCAACTCTTTTTTCTGTTTGGAAGCTGCATGTTACTCCTTTTGATTTGCGCCCCTTGGGCTGAACCTCATGCTGTGACATGTTCAGGCTTCTTATCCAACCCACTGAGTTCTATATTGCTTGGGGGAAAGGAATAAATTCGCTTGGAAAAAGCTCTTGCTTGCCTGTGACTGTCTCCATTACGGCCCCAAAATCCAGGATTGTGGCCAGCTTAGTGCAGTGGCAGATGCTACGGTGGGACTTCCAGCCATACGTCAGTGCCAGGATCTTCACTGAATGGGATTTCTGTATCCAAAGCCCCGAGGCAGTGACCCTCAAGCAGAGGAATATTTACAATGGCTTTAAGGTACATGAAATGTGGCTGTGAATATAATGATAATTTGGTCCTGGACTCAAAAGGTTCTATCCCTTTACCTATGTCATCCTCTCAAGTATGTATTCACCTACATTTCTAACAAATGTTTAATAAGTAATTGCCTAAATCTGTGGGTGGAAGGAATATATTCATTTTTAAATGAAAAAATATATGCAAAAAAATCTTGTTCTTTCATATGCCAAGCTAGATGTCATTTTTCTGTATGACGTCATTTTTGAAGTTGTTCCTTAACTGTTAGCCTCCTTCTGAAATAATCTGTAGCTGGACATCAAATATTTCCTAGTAAATAAGAACATAAAAGAAGAGCTCTGCTGGATGAGACAGTAGACCTATCTAGTCCAGTGTCCTGTTTCCCCCAGTGGCCAACCAGATGCCTCTGGGAAGCCCATCACAAGGAGGTCATGAAGGTTACAGCCCTCTCCCACTGTTGTTCCCCATTAACTGCTATTCAGAGGCATGCTGCTTCTGATCCTGGAGGCGGCATAGAGCCATCATGACTTGTAGTAGCCATTGATAGCCTTCTCCTCCATGAATTTACATAATCCTCTTTTAAAGCCATCCAAGTTGTTGGCCATCATTGCATCTTGTGGTAGTGAATTCAATAATTTATCTGCTCTGTGAAGAAGTACTTTCTTTTATCCGTCCTGAATCTCCCACCATGGGATGACCCCACTGGGTTCTAGTATTATTGGAGAGGGAGAAAACGTTCTCTCTATCCATGTTTTCCACACCATGCACAGCATAGTACTACCGATGGGAGTACTTCCGGAGATGGTCAGGAAGGAAGGGGCGCAGCCGCCATATCAGTTGGAGTTGGTACAGTGCAGTCCGGCTCACAGCTGACACCTGAGCCTCCATGGACAGCTGGGAGTCTAAAATGATCCCCAGGCTGCAGACCTGGTCTTTCAAGGGTAGCCGTACCCCATTCAACACCAGGTCAACATCCCCCAACCTCCTCTTGTCTCCCATCAAAAGTACCTTGGTCTTGTCAGGATTCAGCTTCAGCTTATTCCTCCCCATCCAACCACTCACCGTCTCCAGACATTTGGACAGGGATTCTACGGCCAACCTTGGTGAAGATTTGAATGAGAGGTAGAGCTGCGTGTCATCCTCATATCGATGACACCGCACCCCAAACCTCCTGATGATAGCCCCCAGAGCCTTCACATAGATGTTAAATAGCATCGGGGAGAGGATGGAACCTTGTGGCACCCCACAAGTGAGCAGCCACGGGTCTGAAACCTCCTCTCCCAGTGCTACCCTCTGATACCTGCCAGAGAGGAAGGACTAGAACCACCGTAATACGGTGTCTGCAATGCCCAACCCCTCCAGGCGGTCCAGGAGGATACTGTGGTCAACGGTATCAAAAGCCACTGAGAGGTCGAGGAGAACAAGGAAGAAGCATTTGTCCCTATCCAAAGCCCTCCTCATATCATCTACCAAGGTGACCAAGGCCGTTTCTGTCCCATGCCCAGGCCTGAAGCCCGATTGAAATGGATCTAGATAATCGGCTTCTTCCAAGTGTGCCTTCAACTGCATCGCCACCACCCGCTCAATCACCTTGCCCCAGAATGGCAGATTGGTGAAAGTTGTTCAAAACTTGGGGATCCGAGGAGGGCTTTTTAAAGAGCGGTCTTATCACTGCCTCCTTGAGAGCTGATGGCATCACTCCCTCTTCAAGGGAGGCGTTCACCACCGCCTTGATCCCCTCACCCAGCCTCTCTCTGCAGCTTATAATGAGCCAAGATGGGCAGGGATCAAGTAAGCAGGTGGTCGGCTTTACAGATGAAAGCACCTTGTCCACTTCATCAGAAGGAAGAAGCTGGAAATGATCCCACAAAACCAGTTTGCCACAGGCCACCTCTCACTCACTAACTGTATCCACAGCGCACAGAATAACACTCCTGATCCGATCAATTTTATCCGCAAAGTGCCTTGCCGAGGCCTCACAGGAGACCTTAGAATGCTCCAGTGGTTCCGGAGCAACTGGACCGACCAGGCTCTGGACCACTTGGAACAGCCCCTTGGGACAGCACTCTGCAGATGTGATAGAGGCAGCATAATATTCCTTTTTTGCTGCCTTCACTGCCACATGATAGGCTGAAGATACAGCTCTAGCCTGTGTCTGATTGTCTTTGGAGCGAGACTTCTGCCACCGGCGCTCTAGCCGTCTCACCTCCTGTTTCAGGGCTCGTAACCACAGATTGAACCATGGTGCAGTTTGAACCCTGTTCAGAGGGAGGGCGTTTTGGAGCCACCCGATCTAATGCCCCAGTGATTGCAGCATTCCAGCCACCCACCAGGGTCTCGACCAAGTGGCTGTTTGCATGCGCCAGAGAATCCCCAAGCGCGTTCAGGAATCCATTTGGATCCATAAGATGCCTGGGGTGGACCATTTTAATGGGTCCTCCACCCCTGCGGAGGGGTTGTGGAACCAAGAAGTCCAATGTCACCAGATAGAGATCTGACCATGACAAGGGGGTGGTGGATATTCCCCCAACTTCCAGATCACTCCCCGCTTCTCTAGAAACAAACACAAGGTCTAGCACATGACCAGCTACATGGATGGGCCCAGTTGGAATAGGGTACAGCTCCCAGGAAGCCATGGTCTCCATGAAGTCCCGAGGTGCCCCCATGAGGACAGCCTCTGAATGTACATTGAAGTCCCCCAACACCAATAAGTTAGGGGACTGCACATGCACATCAGAGACTGCCTCAAGCACCTCAGCCAGGGAGTCAGTCGTGCAGTGGGGTGGGTGGTACACGAGCAGAAACCCAGAAACCCTTCGGGCCCAACCTCCAGTACATTCACTCAGCAACCTTGGTCTCCCGGAGAGGGGATCTGGTGAAGTCCAAGGACTCCCGGTAGATAACAGCCACTCCCCCTCCCCGATCCCCAGCCCTTGGCTGCTGTGTGTACGAAAATCCAGCTGAGCACATGGCCGCAAGAGTTGGAGCAGCGGCCTCGTCCAGCCAGGTCTCCATAATACATGCCAGGTCTGCACCCTCATCCAGGATCATGTCATGGATGAGGGATGTTTTCTGGGTAACAGACCTGGCATTGCAGAGCAGCAAACGAAGGCCAGAAGGCCTTATGTCTTTGTTGGGCCATGGATACCTGCAAGAGCGGCCAGGTATCCCCTCCCCTTTGCATGTTTAGACCTTTAAAACAAATGACTCCTCTGCATGCTCAGCTGCACAGATAGTAACTGACTCTCTTTCTCTTGGCAGATAGACCTAGCGGAGCAGACCCGTCATTTGCAGAACCAGCAGCGGACACGGAGGCAGCTGGCTCAGCTCTACCTGCTGCGCCTGCTGATCAATGGTGTCATCTTGCTATTGATGGCCGCTGCTTTCTACTTCATCCACTTGGCCACAGAGTTTTCCCAGGGCTACAGTCAGGTAGGACAACTCTTCATCCCTAGCCTGTGTCAGGAGTGAATCCCATAAGCTAATGATGTGTTGTGTAAAGAAGTGATATATTTTGTCAGTCCTGAATCTACCGTCAATCAGTTTCATTGGGTGACCCCACGTTCCAGTGTTTTGTTTGTTTGTTTTTTCATGGAGTTTTAAGATAATACAAAAGTAAAACAAATACAAATTATGAGGCTAACGGTGTTACAATGCATCACTCCAGGCTTTGAACTGTGCAGATGAGATGAAGGAGAAAGGGTTGCTGAATGTGCATTTGTATATACAATAAGTAGATACCACACTTCTATAAATAAGTCTTGGTTTCCCCATGTTCATGTTACTAGGAGGAAGGGGGACCATTTTATTCATCTTCTCCATACCATGCATACTTTTCTTATTTTCAGTCCCCTTTGTAATAATCCCTAGCATGAAATTTTCCTTTTTCACTGATGCTGCAGATTGAGTTTTGCATTTTAATTGAACTATCCGCTACGAGATTTCTTTCTTGATTATTCAGTCAGTCCCCTCGACGCCTATGTGAAGTTGGGGTTGTTTGCTTCTTGTCCTAATGTGCGTCACATTATACTTAGTTACAGTGAGAGCTAAACTACTACATAATGTGCAACTTACCCTCTCTTTCTTTTTTTACTTACAAATAAGCAGGCAGGACCCCGATCTGGACTGCGACCACTGCACATGGGTAGAGGAAGTTTAAACCTTACCCTTCCAGCCACTTGTTTCCCTAAATTCTCCCCCTCTTTATGTGGGGCTAAAGAATGCCAGTGGAGACGTCCCCCCCCACTTTTATCCCCCACGATGGTGGTGGTAAATCTAAGAAAACAGGCGGCTGGGAGGGGACTGTTTAAACCTCCCCCCCCCACATGTGGTGTTCCCAGTCCACATCAGGGGCTTGTGTGCTTACTTACAAGTAAAAAAAAAAGGAAGGTAAGCTGCATGCTACTTATTTAACATATTGTGTAGTTTAGCCCTGAACCTCAAGCTGGAAGCAAATACAGCAGGATGAATTAATTTTCACAGCAAATTATACCTTCACATTTTAAAAAATGTTTTAATGCTTTTTAAAATTAAACTTGAATACAAAAAAGAAAAAAGAGATGTCAAGTTCAATACATTAAAAATATAGGGTAACAATATAATCTGATCCCTTCATAATTAGGGACAACTTGCAGTGACTGGCTATGTTTGCCCTGAAATAGGATTACCACTGGAGATGTGGGAAGTGTAAGTATGAAAGGCATATTCTGTGTTCACAAATGTACCTCTCTGTACCAGATCCATCTTTGTACTCTCAGCAGGATGCTGCCAGTCTTCGTGTACTGAGTCAGTACCTCCCACCTGTGGCCATCTCCATGGTGAACATCTTCCTACCACTTGTTTTCCATGCCCTGGCCCAGTTGGAGGGCTATTCTCCCAATGCTGAAGTCAACCTCACCCTAGTCAGGTAGGTGCTTCAATCTCAGCGGGGATAATTATTTTACTGTGGGGAAAGCAACAGGGTAGATAAAAGGAAGTAAATGACTCTCGAGTAGCAGAATTTGTTTAAGCCGTTTCTAAATTGGGATGCATAAGCTGGCCCGATTGGTCATCAAGGCCTTTATTGACCCTATGGCAGTGAAAGAATATGGGCCCAGAACAATCAGCAAGGGTTTGATACCCTGCAGTCACACAAAGCTTCAGGCATGCAGTCTGGAACACTCTGAGTATGGACTGGATCACTTAGCCCTCTCCAGATGCTATTATTACAGTAAAACCCATACTCTTTTTTAATTTAAAAAATATATTTTCATAAAAGGTACAATTGCACAGTGTATGTTTTTGTGAACATGAGTAATACAATTTCCTTTCAGAATATGCAGCCTTTCCCCATCACAATTCCCCATTCCTCTGCCCTCATGAACTAATAATATTAATCATCATCATGAGGCAGGGGCGTTGCTAGGTTCTTAAAAGATCTGGGGCACAAGCCCATAACACAAATTTGCACAGATATATCTATATCTATAAATATATCTCCATATCTGAGTCTAAGCACACCTCTAAATATATATATATGGGGGGTGCATGTGGTGTGCTTGCATGTGTGTATAGATTACACACATGTATAAAAGGCCATACTTATCTTCCTATTTTCCTTCTAGACCATTGTTCTGAAAATTACAGACAGCCTAGGTTGTCCCTAAGTAAATAATCAGCAAATTTTCAGAAGGATAGGTGCAACAGTTCATGTGGAAGGGAAGTTCTCCATTTGGAGGAGGGAGTGATTTGCTTTCCCTTCCCTTCACCTCTTCCCCAATAGTTTTTGGGTAAATATGTATGAAAATGCACAGGTCATTAGAGGTGTCCCCCAGGCAAGAAACCTGCAAAGTTTTTGCAGGATATACATGCATGCAAATTTAGAATGACTAGAATTTATTTACATTTCACCAATGCTAGCAGCAGGGGAACATGGTTGGGAAGGCGCTATTCCACTCATGTCCTGCTTGTGGGTTTCCTGTGGGCATCTGGTTGGCCACTGTGTAAACAGAATGCTGGACTAGATGGACCTTGGTCTGATGCAGCATGGCTCTTCTTATGTTTTTAAACATAAGAGTGCCTCTGAGCATATGCAGAATGCTTTTCTTTCACCACTGAGCACTTACATTCTCCCCCTACCAATTCTATTCCTCTCCATGCAACCACCCCTCCTCATCCTGCCATCCCCCAGCGACTCTTCATAAAAACAGATGTTTTATGTTGTGCAACTCTCCTCTACCTGCTCCTTGTTATGCACAAGCTCTCATTGTATCTTCCTCCCCATAACTTCATTTGTGCCAGGACTTCACCAGGATTCAGCCAATCAGTCTGTTTTCAAAACGAGGGCTATGTTATGGAGAAACTCTGAGCATGTACTAGTGCCTTTTCCTCACCACTGAAGCCAGAATCCATGCAAAAAAACCCCAACCCCAAACCAACAAATGACAAAACATGCATAGGACTGAGCTGAAAGGGTAGGCAACTCATTAGACGGAATTGAGTAGGCACTGTATTAAGCTTGCAGTACCACGCTCACAACTCAGGACTTAATTCTGAGTAAATATGCAGAACATCAAGGTGCAAACCTCCCTGCAAAAGGAGGGAGCTGTGCTGGAATCCTATGCACACTTTCCTGAGGGTAAGCCTCATTAAACATAATGGGGCTTCTGAGTAGGCATACATAGGATTGCATACATTAGCAATATTTATCTCCCTTCCACTTTAAAAACAAACCAAAAACTCCTATTAATTTTTTATTAAAGATTTCTGTACATAGGAACAGAGGAAGCTGCCTTATACTGAGTCAGACCGTGGGTCCACGTAGCCCAGTATTGTTGACACTGACCGGCAGCAGCAGCTCTCCAGGGTTTCAGGACAGATTCCTTCCTAGCCCTACCTGGAGATGCTGGGGATTGAACCCAGGACCTTCTGCCTGCCAAGCATGTGCTCCATCACTGAGCCACAGCCCTTCCTATTGCTGGATAATGGCAACTGACAAACAAAACAGCCCCAGATTTGTTTCTCTGCAGCCATGTGAACCCACTTTTCTCGAAGGCTTCAGTGAGAAGGAGAAAAACCAACCTTCTTGTCTGTTTGTATAAAGTCAAATACAGTTCAGAACTTCTCTTGCCCGCTGAAGAGAATTCTCTTTAAGAATTCCCCAAGATATGCTCTGGGTGGAATAAAGAAGAGAAAGAAAGAACAGGATAGGGAAGAAGAAAAGAAGAATGGTGATCGGAAATGCACTGGGGGCGGGGGGAGTGGAGAGAATTCCCTAAGCCAAGTGGCTTCTTTCAGAGAGGTAGTGCTTCAGAGGAATTTAGGAAGCTGTGGAGGGTTTGCAAGGATTGCATGTACTTAAATGAACTTTATGAGGTGAGGTGGCTGACGGCTTTTTCTAGCTTTTTTAAAACTGTAGAACCTATTTAAAAGCCTCAACAGTTCTTCGATCATGACGCCACATAGTCCTAACCCTCCTTTTGGAATAATTTGAGTCCTACAGCTTTTTAGGAGAAATTAAAGTGGAGGGGGAGAAAGACGTTTGTGGCGGCTGACTGGATCCTTTGCTGTACTGAAGCTACTAAACTTCTGCAGAAGCCAAAGTTTCCAGTTCGGGGCAGTAAAATCAGATGCTGTGTGAAATACCAGTATTTCACCTGGAGCTCTTTCTTCCCTTCCTTCTCACTCTTCAAACTTTCATTGCAAGGAAGCTCCCAACAATGGGCATGTAAGAGCAGAAAAGTAGGGAGAGAGAGTTTTTTTGCACCTCAAAAAAACCTACACCAGAGATTAGGGATAATGATCTCCCTAGAATCTCTAATCCCGTGTGGTTTGACATCTTTTACTTTTTGTTTTAGTCTTTGAGAAAAGGAAACTTTATGCATGGCCAGCACAAAAGCCACTGCACCTTTCTGAAATTTAGCAGGTTGTCAGTCAGGTCCCCAAATTCCATGAATTTATGTGGAAGCACAAAAAAATTATAGCTCTTTACTTTGACAGATTTTCTTGAAAAAAACAAATTTTACCTGTGGCTAGCACAAAAACCATCAGACCTAACTGCCTGAAATTTGGCTGATTCAGTCAGCTCTATAGGGGCTGACAGGTCCCCAAACTCTATGCACTTATGTGGAAGCACAAAAAAATTATAGCTCTTTGCTTTGACAGATTTTCTTGAAAATAGCAAATTTTACTTGTGACTAGCACAAAAGCCACTGGACCTAACTGCCTGAAATTGGAACGATTGAATCAGCTCCATGGGGGCTACCAGTTCTCCAAAGTTCACTTATTTATCATGCAAACTATAAAAGCTATGGCCGTTTCTGTTTTCCAATGCAAGTCAATGGGAAAATGTAAAAGAAAAAGAAAAAGCAATTAGTACAGTTTAAAAGATCCAGGGCACAGCTCAAAAGATCTGGGGCCCGAGCCCAAGTGATCCTTCCTTAACGATGCCCCTGTCATGAGGTAATAAAGCATATGGATGATGAACCAAAGAACTGCCATAGATAGATACATAGACAGATGTACAGAGCAAAAGCTGATCTAAAAATATATCGTGGAACATTAAAAGAGCTAGAAGTTTACTGAAGTCCTAAGTGCATCAGGACAAAACAATAGCCTAGCCCTGTACAGATGACATATCTGTGTACAGTCATATGTAGATGGCGGAGGAAGACGGACTGAGTTCATTGGGCCCACCATTCAACTTCTACACCTTGATCCTAATCTCTGCACACAGCCTATGTGCATGCAAGAATGCATACACTTGTGCTCTCACCATATGATCTGTACCCTGCTAGACATGGGGTGGATGCAGATACTTGTTTACTGACTGATAACTGACCACGGTGTGCCACTTGGCAAGCTGGTTGTCTGTATCATTTTGCGAACTGGTAAGGAGAATATTACCCTACATCAGGGACTTCTTCACATGGAGCATTTATCCTGCTATTGAGATTGGTTACTCACAGAAGTTTGCGGGTCCTTTAGATGACATTGTTAACCTCCAAAGCATCTCCCGCACTAAATGACCTTTATCTCATTTTCTAAAAGATCCCAGATAATGAGCTATCAAATTACAGTGCTTGAGTACCCTCATGAAAAAGGAAAAGCCACAATAAGAAGCTCTAGAACACAGCGCCATCTAGTGGCTCTATAATGAAATATATGGAAGACTCAGATAAGGCGGGAAAGGACGGGGGAAAGGAAAGACGTGTAAAGGTAGCTCATTGTGATCCTGCATTTAAAACAGAAGCAGAAAGCTTTGTGTTAAATGCGGGATTTTAGGCTGGTGTAGAGATGCTCTAGGTGTAGATGTGTGGGGAAACGCTTATCAGGATTCACTTGTGGTTAGCTAGAGATCTCATAATGGGAGTCATTGGGCAGAACCATGGAGTCCAAGTGTAGCAGGCCTAGAATCTCTTTTCTCATGTGTTCTCTGGCAGGTGTATAATGCTGAAATTGTCCAGCCTGGGAATGTTCCTGTTCTTCTTGGGCCGCAGTATCCTGTGCTTGGGGAGCAATAGCACTCCCCAGTGCCAGCCATGTGGTTACAACAAACTCTATCAGGTGACTGGAGATGCATGGGGTATTCAGACAGAACCTTTCCTATTTAGAGTAAATGTGGCCCAGTGACAATATTCTAAAGTAAAGTGCCCCCTGCCCCTGAAAACACACACACTTCTTATTTGGCCACAATTTCAGAGCTGAATTTATCCAGAAGTTAGTGACAAATGTTGGAGATGTAAATGTGTCAGGATTGATTCTGAGCGCAGGGAGATAGTTAGCAGCTCAGGTTCAGAAGAGGAACAGCCAGCACTGGGGAATGCATTTTCCCAAGCCAGTTCAGATATGGGTAGGCGTGCTTCTCAGGTTACTAACTACCAGATGGCCGAGCCTGAAGCCGCCCCTTGCTCCCCTCTGTGAGAAGCCAGGACGAGGAGGAGGAGGAGAGTGGGGGCTGTGACCTAAGAGATGCTAGACTACAGTACAGAGCTAAGAGGGAAACGCCAGGGGCGTAGCTCACATGGTCGACCCAGTTAGAAGCATCACTGGAAGGGCGGGACATCCCTCCCTAAGTTAGTCTAGCCAGCAAGCCTCACTTCAAACTGTAGGCAACATCAATGTTCCCATTTGAATCCCCTGGAGGCATTCCTTTGTAGCCTGAGAGTCTTCGAGGATTTGCATCTGTAACTGAAGCCTCTCTATTTGTGTGTATGAGTGCATCAGGAAAGAGGGGGCCCAAGGGAAACGTGACAAAATGTCTGCTTTCACCAAATTATCATATTTTTTGGTGCTGGCCAATAATGGAAAGTTACTGGATTTCAGTTGTGGAAGGAATGAAAAATAGAACAGATTTTGATATACTATTTGATCCAGTCAAGGTTTTATTTGGTTTAACAGTTAAAGAAATAGTATATGCAGAAGATACTGGGTTGTATCCAATGCTAGTCCTACTTAGAGTAGTCCCATTAAAACGAATGGGATGTAAGTTAAACTAACATTGGATAAAACCCATTGAGCTAATGGCGCATTTACCTACAGCAGCCCACATGGCTGTCTCTTATAACTGGAAGAAATCTAACCCTCTTATCTATTTAAGAATGGGGTCACAGAATATGAGATATAGCTTATATGGTGAAAACAACTACTCTGATCAGAGTTAGGGAGGTAAGACAGAAAGCCAATAGGTTCATAGAGAAGTCAGGTTTATTTATTTCATATTGGAATGATAAGAGTCCAAGACACAGTAAATTCATATTTATTATTATTTTATTTATTTCATTTTTATACCGCCCAATAGCTGAAGCTCTCTGGGCGGTTCACAAAAATTAACCATAAATTAAATATTTATGAATGGGTGAAATTTAAGATGTAGGAAATGTAAGGGTGCTAAGAGATATATGTTACAGAATGTACAATATTTTCTTTTTCTTCTTTTTTAATATTAATTGGTATGATATTATTATATAATTGTACAACATTGTATATGCAAATCAAATTATCAAAAAACCAACAGTTTTGCTAAATATCAACCAGGAAAGCCTGGTTGTTATTTAGCAATTAACTTCTGTCTGATTTCAGATTCTTAATGGATTACAAACTTCTAACATGCAAATGTTGACATGTTCTCCATCCTTTTTGAATTACAAGCAATTTAGACTTTTTACACTAACTCTATGTGCTATATTATACCTATAATAACATGCTCAATGTATAACAGCATGTCTAGTATAAGAATTCCTTTCTGCTTCCTCATACTCAGTCATTAGCCACTTTTTTTGTCCTGCTTGCACATGCAGTGTTGGGAAACCCACATCGGACAGGAGATGTACAAGATGACTATCTTCAGTTTCTTGACCACATTGGCAGCTGCTTTCTTTATCAGCCTGCCCCGGAGGTAAGGCAAGAGAACATAACCAATAGCAGTCTACCTTGGTTTCCGTGATTGCTGGCCTACCCCAGGTTAAGGCAGGTAGTCTTCCCTTTCATCTATGGATAGGCCATTAATTCCTTAGGAGGCATTAAGCAGGACATCTTTGGGCTCCTTCATACTGAGCTTTTATCTTGCAATTGAGATTGCTCCTTCACAGAAGTTTGCGGGCTCTTTACATGATGCTGTGATCAGTCAAGGCGTCTCCTGCACTAAATGCCCTTTGTTCTGTTTTTAAATAGATCGCAGATAATGAGCTATCAAATTACCCCCTTGTGTTCCGCTTGAGTTTCCTCTGTGAAAAGAGTAAAAGTAGCAAGAAGAGGAGCGAGATCAATTAAAGATAATGGAAGACTCAGATATGGGGAGAAGGAGGGGGAAGGGGGTGGGGGGAAAGGAAGCATGTGAAAAAAAGGGAGTCGTTCTGATCCTGCATTTAAAATGGAAGCAGAAAGCCCCATTTCAAATGCAGGATTTTAGGCTGGTGTAGAGATGCCCTCTATCTCACCATCCTGCCTTCCGGTGTGATGCCAGGCGGTACAGTTGCAGGAGAGCATAAGAAAACATAAGAATGTAAGAAGAGCTGTGCTGGATTACACCAAAGACCTATCTAGTCCAGCATTTTGTTCCTACAGTGTCCAACCACATGGCTTAATAGGAAATCCACAAGTAAGACATGAGTGAAATAGGATCTTCCTGACTGTGTTCTCCAGCAACTGGTACACAGAGAATACTGCCTCTGATATTGGAAGTACCAGGTAGCCATCACGACTAGTAGCTATCGATAGCCTTATCCTATATGAAATTGTCTAATCCTCTTTTAAAGCTGTCTGTTGGTAGCCATCACATCTTGTGTAGCAAATTCCATAATTTAAATACGCATTGCGTGAAGAAGTACTTTCTTTTGTCTGTCCTGAATCTCCCATGATTCCGCTTAAATGGATGACCCTGGGTTCTAGTATTATGAGAGAGGGAGAAAAATATCTGACTATCCACTTTCTCCACACCATGCACAATTTTATACCCCTCTATCACATTCTCCTTCACACACTTTTTTTCTAAACTAAAAGCCCCAGAGATTGTACATTTTCCACATAGGGGAGTTAGACCATTTTGGTTAACCTTTTCTGCACCTTTTCCACTCCACAATATCCTTTTTGAGGTGCGGCAACCAGAACGGTACACAGTATTCCAAGTGCGGTTGCACCATAGATTTGCATAAACGCAGTTTTACTTTTGATCTCTTACCTAATGAGCCCTAACATGGCATTTGCCTTTTCCACAGCTCCTGCCACCATTGTCTCATTGTTCTTGACTGCAGAATACTTGGTAAAGAAGGATGAGAACACGTGCTCTCCATGAGAAAGGGACAAAACCCAATACCATACTATGGGTCACTTACAAAGATATAGGCCCAGGCCAGCTTTCCCCAAATGTGCTGGACTACAGCTCCCAGCATCCCCAGCCTAACCTGCTAGCTGGAGATGCTAGGAATTGTAGTCCAACACATCTGGAGGGCACCAAGTTGGGGAATGCTGGCCTTGGCAGTGGCATGACACAGCTGTTGGAAAGAGATGCCATGCTTGTCTCTGTATGCTTCCTCCCTCCCCCCACACCCCAGGTTGCTAGCTAAGCATTCCTCCGGTACACTGGCTCAATGGCTTGGCAAAGAAGAGTTCCTGGTGCCCCACAATGTGCTGGATATTGTAGCAGCTCAGACGGTCATATGGACTGGGATCTTCTTCTGCCCTCTCCTGCCTGTGCTCAGTTGCATCTCCATCTTCCTTACATTCTATATTAAAAAGGTAAAAGGCTGAATGTGCCTGGATTAGAGCCCCTCAACCTACTCGGGTTGCACCATAGCAGGTAAGGTGGCATGATCCTGGCTAAGGGGCTGCAGAGGTGTCTAGGGGTGCCTAGCGCTAAGCCTCAAAAGGCATTGGTAGCTAATCTGCCTTTTTATTCCTTAATGGATATTTTTCTGGTAAGAAAAAAGATGGAAGAAGCGGTGGTAAAACATGGGAGGGCTACAGATGGAAGAGGACAATGTTTGGACCGCCTGTAAAATTCTGTGAATGAGGCAGAACATTTATTTATTTATTTATCATTGGTTTTAGGCCACCTTTAAGAGTGGTGGTGTATGATAAAAACAATAGGGAACTATACAAAACAAACTGCATAGTAAAAGCCTTATCTGGAAGCACCCTCTTACAATTTCTGTCATGATTTTATTCTGGTGCTTATGATTTGTTTTAGTTTTTATGCATATACACACACGCACACACTTTACGGTTTTAACTTGTACTTGTAAACCTCCCAGAGAACTTTTTGTTATTGGGTGGTATATAAAGTCTTGTAAATATGTATTTCATTGCTCAAATCAGAGAGGCCATCCTCCTTGGTAGTATCAATCTCCACAGGAAGACTAGAAGTAGGAGAATAGACTTGCTTTACCTAACTTCCCTTTGAGGCAGCTGTACCCACATTTCAGCCTGTAGCCCAGTGGAATCTGACACCCCCCCCCCGCTCTTTCCACAGTTGTTGCTAGCATGTATGCATCTGAAGCAGTGACCCCACCTAGCTCCAGCATCTCTGAGGCTTCAGCGGGTTGGATTAGCAGGCTATCGCTGCACACAAACCTGTCCTGGGGATTGTGGGGTAGTATCTCAACACTCGTAGTGGGGTTGTGGTATTATTTGTCTTTTGAGCCAAGAAGAAACGTGTCTCAGGGGGACCGAAACTGCTGGCTGAATCCCGGGGATATGGGGAAGGAACTGCTACTTCCTACTGAGGACTTTTTCTCCCTTACTTGGTCTCTCTTCCTTCCTTCCTTCCTCTTCCCTCATCCTGTCTCAGGCTCTCATCATCCTGCAAAGCCCCGCAGGAGCATGGACACCCATGCTCCAGGCCTCTGAGTGAAGGTGCAGTGGGCACCCTCTCTAGCTCTCCTTTTCTCACCCACAGTACACCCTGTTCCGGAACTGCCAGCCTTCAACTCAGCTGTTTCGAGCTTCCCATTCTAAATTCCTTTTCCAGATCATGCTGCTACTAGGCCTCTTCCTGGCCTACACCCCTCTAAGCTATGCTATCAGCAGGTAAGTTGAGATGGAACTGTGGGGTGAGGAACTTAGGCACGATTTGGCAAAACCTCTCTTTGACAGTCATTATTTATTTACTTCCAGGGCCTCTCCATCCCAAGCTTGCGGGCTCTTTACTAACTATTCAGCTCCGTGGCAGGCAGTGACCGAGGCTGTGTCCCATTTACCTACCTCAGCACAGCTCATCTTGAACTATGGCACATCCAATATCTTTTGTTTCTCACTTCTGATGCTGCTCAGGTGAGTCCTTTTGGTGGGCATGAATGGAGTACCAAGGGAGGGAGTGCTGATCACATCTGCGTCTTCTCTGCAAGGATGCCATTTTAAAATAACAGGAGGACAGTTGTCCCATCCTATGTGATGGTGCTTCTGGAGCATTTCTGTCTCTCGTCAACTCACTAATGATACACACTGAGCTCCTGAGATAACCAAATATGACATCTGCTTAAGTTATAAGGCAAAGCAACCTCCTTGTTTCTTGGCCTGCTGATGGGAAAATGGCACTGTACTACAGTGACTGATCTTGGCAGCCAGAACACACCCTATCGCTCCCTATGACCTAATTCAGATCATCCACTATGGCCATTGGGGCAAGAAACCCCTTCTTCCCCAAGTACTACTACTTCTAATTTGCCTCTTCCCCCAAAGAGGAACAGGAAGCCCATTAATTTCAATGAAGTTAAGTACACATAACTGTGGACTGCGATCAGTGTATAAATCCAACAGAATCTATGCCACTAATGAGAAAGTCTTGCCTTTTTATAATTAATGAAAGACCCCTAAAAATAATTGTGGCAATAAAGAGCCACATTTAAAAAAGCAACATAGCAATATTTTACAAAATGTCTGTCCTGACAGCAACTCATATAAATATACCTGACATTTGGGATCCACTGAATGGAACTAAGACTGCAGCAATGCTAAAGCTAAGCTGGTGTGGGCATGACCAGTCCCTTGTATGAGAGATCAGTGGGAGCACATATAATGGTCAGGTTATAATAAATGCGTATTTCTAAAAAGACATTATAGCATCAACATCTGACATCACTAACACATCCGACCATCACTTTGATGCCTTGATATTACCAGCAGGAAAAGGAGGATCCGGAAGGTAATAGAACTGCTTTTTCACAATTTAACAGGGAATGTTACAATAGCTTTGCGCTCACCCTCTTAAAATTGGTGCCCTTCTTTCACTGTTTGATGAGGTAGGTAAGTGGGAATCAAGACTCCAGGAACTATTGACATTAGTGTGATGGTCTCTGTTTTTCTCCCCTAGCCTCATCCTTACAGTATACATTTCCCAGGTGCAGGCAAATAGACAAGTCATTGAAAGACTCAAGAGGCAGCGGGTGCTGGTGAGTGGTCCTGCAGCTTTGCAAGATGCCAGATGATATCCATCATGGCATCTCTGGTAACCTATGACTAGGTAATGGTGTATTCTGTGGTGCATGTAATGTAACCTGTTTCTTCCTTGCCCCTCCATCTAGTGTGTCCAGGAAAAATGGTGTTTGGTGAAGAAACTGGCTCGAGTGCTGGTGGAATTGCCATGAGTCTGGGGAAAAAGATCCTCCAAAGGAAGGGGAATTCTGGTGCCTGGGCTTTGGGGAGCTGGCAACAGCAGAGAAAAAGAACTTTTGCTGCTAAGGAGAGCCGAGTCGAGCCCAGAGAATGATCAAAACATGCCTGAACTAAAGCCAGAGAAACCCTGGCCCTGATCTGGTCATTACACAAAGGAAAGCCTCATTGCCCGGAGCACAAACTGGTTCCTAGATCCACTCTATCGTACCCCTTTCCTGTACAATACCTATTTTCTCACTGTCCCATACAGGCTGTGGGGCTATAGATTTGTGGCTAATACAGAATTTCCCCTGTGAGCTGCTGTACCTATTTTGCTGGTCTCATGTTAGAGCAAGTTTTTGCAAGCCTCCTGTGTACTGAAAGTGATGCTTTTGGATAAGAATAAGGTGAGTAGTGATAAAGATATGCATGCTTATGATATGAAAATGAGAAAAGGGGATTTTTTGTATTAGTTGAGCATGTCACCAGTCTTCATGGAAGTGGTTTGCTCACTTCCTGGGTCATGAATCTCTTGGTCATGCAAAATAAAACAAATGTACGTACTTTGTCTACCAAGTCTTAGTGGGTTTGTGTTGTGGGTAGTACTTACACATAATGTACATATGGTTGACTATATTGTGGGACAGCTTATGTGGGTCTGTGTGCTCATACAGATGTGCGAATGTGTGTGTGGGTGATGGTGAATGCATGTGTATATATCTGAGCATAGGGAACAGGACTACTCCAAATTTACACTATACATTCCACAGAGAATGGAAGTAACCACATGAAGTGAAACGAAGAGAGTTTTATTACCTTAGATCAGGTATCTGTAGCTCATGAGGAGAATCCATGTTTCAGATTTTAAATTCTCACTGCCTTTATCTAAAAAAATAAATCTGCATCATCTTTTGCAGAGCAAATGACCTACGCTACTGTGTTATCATATGAATCTGTTTCAGCTTCAATTTCCTTTATAGTACAAAAAAGATACTAGGTAATCATAACGCCTTCCTGTGACCTGCCCACTCTTTCTGATCTGTGCACCTATCTCTGAAGCACTGCATCAATTCATTCCAGATCCCTGTGTTGCAAGAAGCCAGTACCTCATTTCTTAGATGGAAGAAGACATGCTAAAAGCAATGCAAGGCTGAAGCTGGTTTCCAGTTTCTTATCCCTAGTTCCCTATTCAATCAGTGTGACTAAGGGAACTGAAGTGTATATGCCCCACATCCCCAAATAAGATTCGGGCTTCCCCATATCATATAATCTCCATGACTAGGAGACTCTCCCCTTCAAGATTCTCAAGTGTTCTCTCTAGTCAAATGGTTGTTTTGTGCAATGTGCTTTAAGGTGACAGGAAAGGGGTTGTTAGCAGGTGGCAGAAGATGCTGAAAAGGTGAGGCTGTGGTAGTTCCGGGAGAGATTGAAAGAAGCAATAGATTTGGGGGGAGTGTTAGGAATCAGTAGTAGCCTGACAGATCAGAAAAGGGGATGCTCTACCAGGAAAAAGGGAGAAAGGAAGTAGGAGAAGCTAGTACAGGCTAGAAAAAGTGAGATCTGGGATATGGGGAAAGAACAGAATGAAAGAGTGGAGAAAAACATAGATCTAAGGGCTAACTGTTTGAAGAGCTTTGGAAAGCAGTAGGGGAGCTAGCACAAACAGCAAAGGGCTGGTGATGATGCATGGCTGCTGGGGTTTAATTTCAGACAAGACACAGAAAAACTTGGGATACAAGTTGCAACTGGCTGCCAGCATAGATTGGAAACTGTGCCCACACAGCATGTGCAAAGAAAAGGTACCACAACTAAATCATTGAGCCATATCAATGCGAGCAGTGGTTTCAGTTCTGCAAGACTATCATAAATGGTGTCTAAAGCACTGCATCAGTTAAACCGGTTTGAACTAGCCTAAACTCATTCAAGTAAAAAAGCTTGAACGCATTTGGACCAGTCTAAACAATCTCTGTAGTGCAAAAAGCCGTTGCAGCAGGTATGCAAAGGATATGTAAAGTCTGAAGAATGCAGTGTATTCCTGTTTGCCTGAGTTTGCTACAAGAGATGCAGGAAAATGTGTCTCATTAAGCATGCTGTCATCGCTTAACACCAAGCTATACCTTCCATTAAATATGCTTTTTCAAAAGCATGCTTCAGAAGGGCACTTTTATTTTGAAAGAAAAGTGGCTGCATGAAACTGATCGAGTCATACTCATACAGAACCCCACTTTCCCATAGCAGATTCAAGGCAAATAACAGCAGGAGTGGGGAAAGAGATTAAGGGTGCAATCCTATGCATGTTTAGACAGAAAAATGTCCTAAACATGCATAGGATTGCACCCTGTGGGAGAGTGGTGTGGACTCTGGGTCAGGGTCCTCACGGCTGCATTTCCTTCATGGTAAAAGTAGTCGATTTAGGGCACAATCCTATGCATATGAGTTGTGGAACTTTTTCTGTCTAGTGTTCTCCAGCCTGCCATGCTTTCTCAGTCTAAACATGTATAGGATTGCACCCTTAAGCACGCTTTTTAAAGCGTAAACAGGCATTGTTTTAAACGATGATTTGGCAATGAAGGATGATGTTTTAGCCCAATTCTACTGGCTATTGGTTGGTCTGATCCGCCAGCATCAGATAATAGTTCAATAGATTCATGTGAAGGGGATCTCCAGACCTCTGAAAGTGCCCTGCGACTCTGATTCGTCTGAAAGCCAGTGCTGGAAGATGCAGCAGAGATTATACGGATCTAAGTGGAATGTTAGATGGAAAGCAGAACTATTCGTAGTGGGAAAACCAAGAAACCCGGCGAGAAGTCTATTTCTGCCTGGGTTTCCCCTCCAGCTCGTGGGCCGTGATCGGAGCAAGGGTTGCATCCCCTTTCGTTCAAGCGGGTGCAGACCTGAAACAGCGGGTTACGGTCGGTGCGGAAGAGGAAGCGAACCCGAATCAGCGCGAAAGGGGGCCGCGCGTCCCACAGGAGAGAGCGCCTCCCCCGCTCGCCCGGTGCAGGGAGCGGAGCGCGAGCCACCCGCCTCCATTGCCCGGGTCAGGTCTCCTCCCTCGGGGCGGAGTGCAGGGGCGGGGCTTGTAGACGCGCAAACACAAGTTTGGGCGAGGTCACAGCGAGTTCCGGGCCGGGAGGGCTGCGGAGAACAGCGTCGGAATCATGGAGAGCGGCGGAGGCGCGTACGGAGCCGCCAAGGCCGGCGGCACGTTCGACCCGTGGCGCTTCTTGCAGCAGCCGCAGGTTGTCGCGCGCCTTCTGAGCGCGGTGAGTGGGGCTGGGCTGGAGCGGAAGGCGGGCTCGAGCTGCCCGGGGGCCGCCCCAGGCCTCCGCGGCCCCCCGCTCCTTCGCGGAGTCGGTGCCCTCGCCCGCCGCCGCGCTTGGCTCCGGGCGAGGGACCCGGCCGGGGTGCCGCTGGCTGAGGCGTTGCGGGAGCGGCTGAGGCGGGAGCCTTTGATTGGAGGGGCGCCTGGTTACAGTCGGGTACCTGGGCCGCCACCTAGGAGGGGAAGCAGCTGGGGCGGAGCAGCGCAGTGCCGTGCCACGCCGTTGGAAGCGCAAAGGCGCCTGCTGGGGGCGGAGGAAACTCAACCCCCCGCAGGCGGTGATTGGGGCGGGCCCACCCTGGGCGTATGCGAAGCGGGAGGAGTCTCTGTCGCCCCGCCTCTGCCAAATTCCCGCGGCGAGGGGCTTTGGAAAGTGTGGGGGGGGCGGCTGGCGCGGGCAGGCGCAGGCTCCGGCTCCCCCACGTCGCGTCTGGGGCGCCGCGTTCTCTCCCTCCTCCCCGCGACTAGGGGCCTCCTCACGCGGAGCTCCTGTCCCGCGATTGCTCCTTCGCGGAAGTTTGCGGGCTCTTTACATGACGCCGTGGCGCTCCTGCGCTAAACGCCCTTTGTTCCGTTTTTAAATAGATGGCAGATAAGGAGCTGTCGAATCACCCCCTTGTGTTCCGCTTCGTTTTCCTCCGTGAAAAGAGTTAAAGCGGCAAGAAGAGGAGCGAGATCAATGGAAGATAACGGAAGGCTCAGATGCGGGGGGGGGGGGAGGAAGCGCGTGTAAAGAGAGTCAGTTGTGATTCTGCATTTAAAACGGAAGCAGAAAGCCCCGTTTTAAATGCAGGGCTGTGGCGCGCTTTATGCGAGACCCCTTCAGCTTCCGCGGGTCTTCAGTTCCTCTTGCCGCTGACTGAAGACTCTCTCCTTCCCTCCCCTGTGTTTGCGTGGGATTGGGCAATTCGGCTGAATAAAGTCCGGCGCTTTGCAATGGGGCTTGTTTGAGAAGCAGCCCGGTCATACGGAGGTCAGCTGATGGGAGGAAGGCAGGCGGGGGCCGGGAGTGGGGGCAGGCAGGCCTCCTTGCCTTTTTGCTAGCTGACGATCAGCATATGAGCGTGATCGAGGCTTCTCGCCACCGTGCTGCAGCATCTGGATCTGCCGTGCCAAAGGGAGAGGAGATCCCCTCATGTATGGGCATGGTTTGGAGATCTAGGGAAACCCCACAGTAGGTCTGATGAAGCAGACGGTGTCCACGAAAGCAGGGGCCAGAATAAATACCTTTGTTAGTCTATAAGGTGCTACAAGACTCTCTGTTGTTTTCCCTGCAGTATAAGACAGGCTCCCCCCCCCCACCGTAGTGCCCCCCAGATTTGTTGGACTACAACTCCCACCATCCCCAAGGCAAGACAGCTGGCATGGGGATGATGGGAGTTGCAGTCCTAGTGAATATGGAAAGCACCCAGTTGGGGAAGGTTGGTATATCTTGTTTGATAGTGAGGAAGAGGGAAACGTGTTAAACAGGTAGCAGCCCACTTTTGCCAGGTAGCTATACTGTTGGTTCCTCCAAAATGTATTCTGGGATGGGGAGAACTATTCTCTAGTCCACTGTCTTGTTTTAACCACAGTTCGATGAGCATCCCTGAGATGCTGTGAAATTTTGTAACTATTAAATAAAATATTTATTACTGATTCTTATTCTGTGTGGGATTGGTGTGTGTGTGTGTGTGTTTTACTTTGGCGGGTGGCAGGGGGAGAGGGTTGGGGTTTTCAAGATATTGCCACATGTTGCAGGGGTTCCTCAAGCAACTATTCTACCGAAGTTGTTTGAGGAACTAAGTCACAGTAGGTGATGCTCACGCACGCACACTCATACATCCTATGCCTCAGTGCTGCTTACTTTATTTGAAAGAGCTGTCATACTTGAATGAGCGGGTGTGTTAGTTATTGATCTGTGATGAAGGCTGCAGTTGTCAGTTTGGGGCCTGTTTTGTGTTCCAGCAACTTTTCACATTAAATTTGGAAGGAAACTTTTTTTTAATTAAAAGAGAAAGAAAGACACTCTGCATGTGGAAGGGAATTCGATGGAGACAATTCTAGTGAACCTTAAATGAGGAGTGGGCAGTGGAGGAATTAGAGTGAGTAACAGTTGGCTGGCTGCTGTGGAAAATACTGATGAGGGGAAGAAAAGTCAGTTGGGGAGAGAGAGGGAGGTCTCTCTGGGCCCTGAGGAGGCTTTGTCTGAGAAACCCAGCTTGAAAAATCGTGGAGGGCGGTCCCATAGGCATTCTGTAAATCGGGTGGGGAAAGTGGCTCCCTCCAGATGTTGGACTGCAATTCCCATCAGCCCTACCTAGCATAGTCAATGATGAGGGATGATGGGAGTTGCAGTCCAGTCACATCTGGACAGCCACACATTCCCCATCACTGGTGTAAATTCTCTTGCTCGGAGGAGCATATCTACAGTGCTATGTCTCCTATATAGAGTCCCAAACAGAACTCCCACTCCCACTTGGTACCGTATCTGGCACCCAGCTATACTTACAACAAAGAGTCTTGTGGCATCTTTAAAGACTAACAAACTTATTAGGGCAGAAGCAGGCTCCCATGGCTGTTCCTCTGGAAATGACCGTAATAACTGCTCCTTTTATCCTCCGACCTATGAAGGGTCTTTGCTGCTCTGTAGACTGTCCTGAATAAGGGCCCATGTGACTAGCAGCTATGCACAAAGATGCAAGCAGCAGTTGTGCAAGAGTAATGTCTTGCAGAGCTGTTGAGCCTCGAGAGTTTAGTGGGAGCTGTTGTTAGCCTGATAGTTCTATAGGAACATAGGAAGCTGCTTATGCTGAGTCAGACCATTGGCCCATCTAGCCCAGTACCGTCGACACGGACTGGCAGTGGCTCTCCAGGTTTGAGGCAGGATTCTTTCCTCGCCCTACCTGGAGAAGCTGGGGATCAAACCCGGGGCCTTCTGCATGCAAAGCAAGTGCGCTACCCACTGAGCTACAGCCCATCATAGTTCGTTCATCATGGCTGGGTTGTGCCTTTACTGTCATCTTTTTACTCTGGAAGGTGGTAACACTGTACTCTTTTCTTTTGCAGATGTTTGCGCTCATCATTTTCTCCTGCATCATTGGAGAAGGTTACACTAACAGCCATGAGACAGGTGATCTCTACTGCGTCTTTAACAAGAGCGATGATGCCTGTCGCTATGGCATTGGCATTGGCGTGGTTGCCTTCCTGGCCTGTGTATTCTTCTTCATGATTGATATCTACTTCCCACAGATTAGCAATGCCACAGACCGCAAGTTCCTCGTTATAGCTGACTTGGGCTTCTCAGGTATTTGTCACTGGTTGGTGTGACCTGAAGCAAATTCCTGGGGAGAAGGGCTAGGCTCTCTGTTCTCTCCTTGCCTGCTTCCAGAGTTGGACAATGGCTTCCCTTGTTTTCGCTGAGAACAATGTGTGTGTTTGGAACAACTTGGATCTCCTGGCACAGTGCAAGCTTTCATTCACCCTGCTTTGGGTGAATGAAAGTGTCTTCCTGGGGAGGTGGCCTGGGCTCCCAAAACACTGAGATGCTCTGGTTTCTTGGCAAGGAGGGAGAGACCATGGAACTGGAGCCCTTTTCTTCCCCGACATAAGCATTTTTACCTGGTATACTCAGAACAAAATGTCAGCAGTTCATTTAATGTGGCTGCTGGAAGTGGGGAGTCTAGCTTGAAAAACATGAGACATATGGACTCCATTTTAAGCCTTGTAAACTATTAAGCGAAACTTAATACGATTTTGTGGCTGTGGCAGAGTGTACCTATCCTTGCTCAGTGTAAGAGCTCTTTTAAAATGTCCTAACAACCAGAGTGTAAGTGACGGTTGCTTGATCACATGGTAAAGGGGAAGTAACTGCTTTGGTCTCTGCTGGAAGGAAAATAGGAACAGAATGATGGCATTCTTTGCTGCAGCCTCCCCCGACCTGGGTCCTTCCAGACATTGTGGATGATTCCTATCAGCCCAAGCCAGTATGGGACGGATAATGGGAGTTGTAGGGCAAAACATCTAGAAGGACCCAAGTTGGGTAAGGTGCTGTGGGGATGTCGGAGGAATCAGTTTGAGGGGTAGAATCTGATGAGGTTTTGCTAGCTCGGCCCCCGACTCCATCTCGCCCATCTGCAAGCTGGCCCAACTCATTACATGATGAGTCAGGCCAGCTTGTGTTTTTTAATTTTTTCTGTTTGCGCAAATTGTGGGTGACGGAAATTGCAATTTGTGCAAAACTGTAGCTGTGAATAGCAAAATTTGCCTGAAAAACTTTTGCACAAATTGTGCTATTTATGGCCACAATTTCACCCAAATTGCTGTTTCCATGAATATTAACACCTGCCATTTTACACAAATCACAGCTCACAATTTTTATTTTATTTTAGGCAACAGAATTCCCAAGTTTCGGGGTCTGACGCATGGCTCAGCTCGCAAATGCAAGCTGAGCCAGATCTATCATGGGGATCCATTAGGCCTAAAAAGGGCCGGATTTCTCGCAATGGCCAACCCTAACTGTAACATGAGATCAGTTAGGTCTTGGCAATGTAATCAAGGGTGCCTGTGCTGTGTGTCTTCAAGTGCTTCTGTTAAGTTTGGGAGGAATGACATGTAGGCGAAAGGGTTTAACATAGCTTATTAATAGGATGTGAAGAACTGTTCAGTCTCTTCTTCCTCTGTTGCTAAATATCCCTTGTTTCCTATCCAGCTATCTGGACCTTTCTGTGGTTTATCGGGTTCTGTGTGCTGACAAACCAGTGGGCATCAACAAAGGCTGATGCTGTAAAGATTGGGGCTGATTCTGCCCGTGCTTCAATTGCCTTCAGCTTCTTCTCGATTTTCTCATGGGTGAGTGAAGGTTTCTCTCTCTGGCTGAAGAAAGCCTAGGATTGAGCTTGCATCAGGCAGCCTGCAACTTGCGTGTTATTCCTGAATTGAGAACTGGGTGTGCAACTGATGGTCACTGTGCTAGCTCAGTTAAGAAATTGAGCTTTGAACCAGGAAGTAAGCGGTTCAAATCTCACCTCTTGTCACTAACTCACTAGGTGACCATAAGATAGCCTTCCCCAACCTGGTGCCTTCCAGATGTGTTGGACTGCAACTCCCATAATTCCCAGGCAGCATGGGAACCTTGAGTTATTACATTTCTATACTGTCCAAAGCTGTGCATGTGTGTAAACCACCTTGAATGCTCTCTGGCACTAAATAGGAATATACTGCTCCAGGGTTGGAGTAGCCTTTTGTGGGAGGTAACTTTGCACAGTTTGACCCCTTAGGAAGCATTCTGGCCCTGTGCCCTTTATAGGGGCAATGGTGTAATTCACTTGGTACTCTCTCAAGATAGCAGCTCTGCAGAAACTACTTGCTGTCTCTGCCAAGAAACTCTTAAAGAATGGCTTCTTCTCCTTGCTGCCCAAGCTGATAAGTTTTTCTCTCCACAGGGGCTCCTCGTCATCTTTGCACTTCGACGTTACCGCATGGGTGTACAAGATTTTGACCACAGCTATGTCGACCCAGGTCCAGGTCCTACACCCCCTTACTCCAGCTACCCCAATGCCAATCATGAGAGCTACCAGCAGCCACCCTTCACTCACACTGTAGAGGACTCTGAGGGCTACCAGCCCCCACCTGTGTACTGATTGCTACTAGCACTGTTGAGTGAAGCTGGCAGGGATAGCCACATAAGTGCAATTGATTCACTGCTTGGGATGGGGGGAATAAGGCCTCTACTGTGAAGAGTAAGGGTGCCACAGCTTTGTGTGTCTGTGTGATGGGTTCTGGGGTATTCCTGCTGTTCTCTACCCTTTCTGAAAGCTGCTTCTTACAGAAGATGCTTTCTGTTCCTCTCAGGGGTGTGGGAGGCTTTCTTGCTGACCAGTGTGTGTGACTTGTAAGCGTGAACAGCTGCTGAATCACTTCTGTTAGGAAGAGGTGATAGCTGGTCTCCTTGCTGTTGCAGCTAAGTTCATCATCAGCTCTGACAGCAACTAGACTTTGTCTGGCAGTCAGGGAAATGTGTTTCTACTGTAGATGCCCGAGTAGGACTCTTGCTACTACCACTCATATAATATTGCCTTCCTGCCAGATTCTGTTACACCAGTGCCTTGGTATCCTTCACTCATTTTAAAGTTCCAGCCCCTGAATGGGGTTTAGTTCCCATGGCTCCTATGGTGCTGCTTTTCTAAAGTGAGTGATGCAGGTGCAGTGCCTTCCTTATTCTCGCTTTTCAGCTGCTGCTGAATGGACATGATGCCAAAGCCAAGGCCTAAAGGTCCTGTCGTTTCTTTCAAAGAATTTGTATATAAAGCTTTGAACATACTTATTGCGTTAGAGACTAGGTTGGATTTCCCTGCGTGCCTTGTCAGTTCTCCTTACCTAGTTCAATCCTGGCATAAGGTGGGAGGAACCAGGCTCCCTGAAGCCTATAATTGCCTTTCCATATTAAATATTCTAATCATGGGTTGCAGTTGCTGCTAACTAAGTTTCCAAAGGAGGGGTAGTGCTCTGTATTCCTGTGCTGGGATGGAAAAGCCACTTGCACAAAGTTTGCACTATTAACCTTCCCTAGATAGCTAACAACCCTTTCGGGGAGAGCTGTGCCTTCTGCATAGATAGCAGGGCCAAAGTTATTTCATAACTGCACGTGTTACGGAAAACCCTTCTGGCGTTAGCAGATGCACAATACGAAGCTAGAGGAGGGTTCATAAGTGTTTTAAATCTGTATCATGGTAGAAATAAACCTTGTCACTCCCACCACTTAGGTTGTGTGGTAGATTCTGTGGTATGTCCTTAGGGAAATGTCATATTCTGGTTCACACAAGGACAAGGGCTAATTGGTTAAGAACATGATGCTGACTAGGGAGTGGTATAAGCTCTTGGCAGCTACTGAAATGACTGGTACAAACCTTTTTATCTTTGTGGCTTTAAAAAAAAAAAAAAAAAGCTAGACTTCTTGCTTCCTGTTCTGGTTTTTGTCCAAACAAGCACTCAACTAACTCACCAACTGATTCTGTATCTACTACTGCCAACTCTTGGGTGAAGGTTATCTGTGCTGTTTAAGAGCAGAAATGGTATGGCTGTTGGATGTTGTTGGTAGCTGACTCAGCTTTTAAGGGAAAGCCACTAATTTCCCCATCACTTTCAGTGGAGGGGGCAGAGGGATGAAAGTTGGATGCCTTACAGTCTGAAAACAGGTAGTCTTTAATATATATTCTAATTCCTAGCAAATGAGGCTAGAAATCAAAATGAGATCCGATATAAATGACAGACATCTGCTGCTTATAAAAATATTTATTAGGCATTATCAATTAAAACCACCCCTTTCCTTTTAATTACCACTATGGGAAAAGACAGTACATGTTTGTGCTACCCTGCCTAAGAAAGGGCGGTGGCGGGGGGGGGGCAGTTTTAGGGCATGTTAAGTGCAGAAGTGTAAGGGGTTAGCAGAGTCAAATGCAGACATTTCATCATACAGAGCAGCTAGCAGTAAGATAATCTGTCAGAGACTATTAGGAGTACGCTCCTAGGAAATACAAGTTTTGTAAACCGTGAACATCACTGCCATCAGCTACTCTAAATAAATTAGGAAAGTAAAGGCCTGACATGAAATACAGAATTTTAAAGCTAAAACTGCATAGTACTTCTATTGAATCATAGTGAGATGCACAAAGAACTTAAGTGAAGATGCATTTTGCTCAGTTATCTAGTCAATCTTTAAAGCTGAGCATCAAGCTCAGTTGTCAAGTAACATGCACCGTATTGGGCAAGGGCTAAGACTGGAAAAAAGCTGACAATGCTAAATGGCTCAGCAAGAGCACCAGTGCTTGCTGGAAAAAGAGACCAGAGAGCTGGGGTATAATGTTCTCGTTCCACTACAAAACAGGTTGTGCCGGTAAGCATAGCCTACCCCAAACTGTTGTGGCAGTTAAACTCTGAAGTAACATTGCAGGGAAGGTTTGTGCAAGATGAAGCACCAATTCAGCAGGAAGGTTGATATTAGGAAATCTTCCCCAATGAGACCAAGGCACCAAGAGGTTAGTGTGTAGTTTTTAGCACAGAACATCTTAGTCCATAACTCCTTGTAACATGCTCCAGCCTCACCTCCCCCTTGTAAAAGCAGTTCTGCATCTGGTGCCTTCACTGGTATTGTGCTTTGAGGCAAGACAGCTTTAATAGTATAGCGCTAGAATGAGAGACGGACTTCTTGTCCACCCAACAAACAGTCTCATGCTTCCTTTACTCAGTTTGATGGGCTCCACTGCATGATCTGACGAGCAGTTAAGACTTTACGGGAAGCAACAATGTCCAGCTGTTTATTCCCACCTGGTAGATTTTCTTTGTTCTCAGTTGCTGGCTGCTGTGGTCGTTTCTTGAAGTAGCAGACACGGCAGACAGAATGATACTTGTCTGCCCCTCCTATCACTTCCACCTGGTTGGATAAGAGGGGCTTTAGTTACGTCCCAGTTAAAAAGGAAGCAGTTTTGCTGCTGTTGATTTAGAGCAGCTCCATCTCTAGCACAAAGGACGATAGGAACCCTTCTAAAGTGGGGAAGGTACACACTGGAGTCTTACCTCCTTCTCTGCTCCCAGCCTCTTCGTATAAGAGGCCTCACGATAACACTCCATACAGACAGCATTTAGTTTTACCACACTCTCTGCCAGAGGGACCAGCTGCAAGATGTTCCCAAAGGCCTACAACGAAACAGCCAGATGCATTATAGTGTTGGGACACAAGCCAGCCAGTAGATGCATTGAAGGGTTCTGGGAAACATACCTTTCTTTGAAAGGTCCCATCAAGGGCTGCCACAATGACAGTTTTCCCTGCATTGGCCATTGCCTCGCAAAACTCAACAATATCTGGAAACTAGATGGAAAAGAGAGAAAAGTTGCTCTTCCTCTACAATGGACAAGTCATGCGTCTTGGAAACGAGCATATAAGGACAAACATGACACACGTGGCATTCATGTTATGAGGAAAGATAGTGATGCTCTGAAGAACACAAGAGCCCTAATAGATCAGATCAAAAACCTATCTAGTCCAGCATTCTGTTCACACAGTGGTCAAGCAGCTACCTGTCAAAAACCCACAAGTAGCACATCTGTGCAATAGCACCCCCCTGTTTGTGTTTCCCAGCTACTGGCGTTAATGCCTCTGATACTGTTTTGCACCTTTCCAAGCTCTACAATACCCTTTCTGAGCTGCGGTGACCAGAGCTGTACACAGTATTCCAAATGTGATTGCACCATAGATTTATATAAAGGCACTGTGATATTAGATGCTCTGCATGGTACTCTTACAGTGGAGGCCTATAATTGACTGCTCAGAAGTAACCCCCATTGAGTTCAGTAGGACTTAACTCCCAGGTTAAGCGTGTATAGGATCACACCGTATCTACCTATGTTTAAAGGTAAGCCAAGGGAATACAGGGATCTAGCATGTCTCTCACCTTCTTACTGAAGGGATCTAGTGCCTTGACTGCTCCCCACCTATTACTACTAGAAAGCTCTTACGTGGTTTCAACTATGGGATGGGATGGGACAGTAGCTCAGTGGCCGAGCACATGCTTTGCATGCAGAAGGCCCCAACTTCAATCCATGGCATCTCCAGTTCAAAAGACCTGGTAGCAAGTGATGTAAAAGACCTGCTGGCAAGTGATGTAAAAGACCTCAGCATGAGACTGAGTAGCTACTTCTGGTTAGAGAACACTGTGCTACATGGACATATAGTGTGACCTACAATAAGGCAGCTTATGTTCCCAACTATGGACAACGGTTGCGCAACAGATCCAGTATCCTCAATCCCTAGGAAGCCTTTTACTACTTAGGCAGAATGGATTCTCCCAAAGGGAACAGTTGATAAAGGCCACTTTGCAGACAAAAAGGGTACCTGGTCCTGTATTGTTATATTTGTTGACAGAAATGCTCTTTTTCACAGGTTATAGAGCTAGGTAGCCTGGAAAGATGGGTATCTGGCAAACTGGGCTTACTCTTTCCGTGTGTGTCCCAGATGACTCAAGCCCTATTCAGATGCTATTTGTAGTAGTAGGTAAAGGGTGGCAGAAGGGCCAGTTTTCTTAGGTCGTGCATTAGGAATGCTTACAGCAGTTCCTCCAATTGCAGTGTTACTAGCTTGGAAGTACAAAACCTATTTAACTGCCCGCAGTTCAAGACACAATGGGTGGAAAGAAGAACTGGAGCCACGGGCAGGGATCCACGCTTTTGGCTGGCCTTCGTAAGCAAAGTCAAAAACTGGGACCACCTGCTGGTTCGGCTGCCATGTAGCTGAGTTACTCCAGGTGCTGTGGCCACGAAATCCCCCATCCTACCCTGTGGAAAAGGGAGGTGCAGATCTTGCCCATCTTGGCTGAGATTCTCTAAGCACTATGGCTAAGTAAGCCATTGTCTCCTTTTCCTGTGTGGCCACTGCTCAGCTGAAGCGCTCCAGGCACTAGGGCTAAGCAGTGGCAGTCACTTTCTCCTCCAGCCTTTCTCCTAACGTTGGATCTGTGAAACTGCAATTGCCAGGACAATCCCTGCCCACCCCTGCAGCGCCCCATGCTCTCCAAATGGTAGCACACTCACTGTTGCAAAAGAAAGTGCAGAAGCCTGGCCACGGAGTAGTCACCAAATGGAACGGAAGCTGCCTGTAGCCTTCAGCCACATAGTAAGCCTGCCATTACCATCACCACCCCTGAATTTCCAAGCAGCATTTTGAGGGGTGGACTGATAATGCTAGGCGTACCTTAGGTTCAAAGACCACAGACAACTATCACACAGTAAGCTTCTGAATGGAAATGTTTCTTGCTCATCCATTTCAGTCCAAGTCTGAGATGTAGACACTTGGATGTTTGGTTTTGGATTTTTTTGCTAGAATCCCCAAGGTCTACTAATGTGTTTGACATGTGTGAAGCAAGAGTTCACCCTCAGGATCTCAACAGTAAAGGCACAGCTAATCTGTGTACTATGATCTCAAATACACACTTGTGCTTAGGAAAAACAAGTGCCTTGTTGTGTCAGGCCAAGCTCCACTAATTCAAGCATTCCTTGCAAGAATATCAGCAATCCCAGCATTGTCTACATCAGAAACTGGCCAGTGGACCACTGGTCTACATTTTGCTCACCCCTGCTTCATAGCCCAGTAAACACCTCTTTTAACCTTTCATAAGTACATTGCCCAACTGAATGCTTCAGCCAAGTCTGAACATCCCCTGCCACTGCCAAGAAAATAACTTCCAGGGAACCTATTTGCAGCAGCCTGTGTCACACATATGCACTCTAAGGACAGTTTATCCTTAGAATGGAACTAGGTAAGTATGCCCCACTTAACACTGATTCCTCCCTGTTCCTGTATTTTGCTCCATGTGACGAGGGCATGCAGTGCAACCCTATCCATGTCTACTCAGACGTAAACCTGGAGAGCCAGTGAGGTGTAGGGGTTAGAGTGTTGGACTGGGACTTGGAAACCCAGGAGAGGAGGATCATGTACATTGCCTTGGGCTCCTTGGAGGAAAGGAGAGATTATAAATTAACAATATAAGTCCAACTGAGCTCAATGGGACTAACTCTAGGCAGATAGGCATAGTATTGGAGCCCAAGCCCCCGTAACGTCTTGAAACAATTTGCAGTGCTTGACTGTTCATCCAAGGCAGATTAGATAACTTACGAACTGGCCTTCATCGATGCCAATCACAGCAGAGCTGAGGGCCTCTTGGTGTACATCCTTGAGGCAACAAGCTGACAGGGCCTCCATGGTGTTCCTGTGCAGAGAAATAAGTGTTTGTGATACCTGGATTGCTCTGGTTATCAATCTACTCCAGGGCAAAGAGCTCTGTTTCCAAGTTTCAGTACCTGGAAAACTCTCAAATCTCGATGGCAACTACAGTCAGGGCCAGAAATATTGGAACAAGGATAACTGTTCGGGCAGTTGCATTACTTATGAGCCACCAAGGATGGGTGTGTGTGTATGCCACTGGCTGTACTTCCTGAATGGTTAGTGCCCCACTTTTGTCATACCCCTTGAATGAAAGTCCTGACTTCACTTCCACCTGGGTGTGTTTCCTATCAACTTCAATGTGGTGGTGTACAGAGACCAACTGCCAAAACAGTTATCCTTGTTCCGATATTTCTGGCCCTGACTGTATATGAGAGAACCTTTTAAGGCAGGCAGGCAGCTTGAATCACGAAAACGTTATGTAGTAGCAAAGCATTATAGGGTAGAGAGTTTCAAATAAGTTATAGAAAAATGGTTTGCCTTCCTAGAATTTTCTGTGCATATATACAGTATGGATAGGCACTGACATGTTATATAACTAGACATGGTAAGTTTGAGCTTGCTGAAGGGCTCAAGTGATGCCAGGAAATGATGTTGGCAAAAAAGAAAGTTTGGGGATCACAAAATCTAGCCTACTTGAACTACAAAGGCAGATGAGCTGTGAGTGGAGGACTCCATCTATAGCCAACTGCATCATAACGTGTGGGATGATTTCTGCCACAGGGGAACTATTTCATTGTGTAGACATGACTGCAGAGAGAACACTAGAGCATCACCTGGAGGTCTAGTTACTACCAGAACCTTTCTTAATTACCCCTACAGTCCCAACAAACCCTAAAATGGCTGATTCCATTTACTACTTTTTAAAACATTTCTGCAATGTATTACTTATGCGTGTGTACTAAGCTTTGTACAGAGCTGTCTACAGACTATAGATGCCACAAGAAATAGTTACAAAAGAGCTGCCCGAGACAGGGGAGTTACTGCCTCCATATAGGAATGAGTATCATTTAGAGAGAATATAGGAGATAAGACCATCCTGAACTTAGAGTCCAGTCCCATGGACTGCACCCTCACTGCTCGGAAGCCCCCAAACTCGGAGTCTTCTGAGACTCCTATGCCCTTCCAAGCTGAAGACAGCAGGGAGGAGAAGAGGCAGAGGCGATCTTTGCCTCCCTGTCCTCTGATCTTCTGAGTTTTTGCTAGACAAGCTGTTCATTTTCAAGGTTTTTAGCCCATCTAGAGAGGCCGCTTCAGAAGTGGAGGTAAAGAGGCTGGAAGAGGCTCAGGATAAATCATATCCTGGCCTCTCCGGTCTCCTCCCCTCCCTGCCCATCAGAGCACCCCCTTTTCTTAGAGGTTGATTTGCTGACCTCAGAGAGGCAGCCAGTGCATTTCTCTCTGTGCTGGCTGTGAGGTGGCAGGGGGTTGGATCTCCAGCTCCCCCTTCTGAGGGGGAATCTGAGCCATCCTATGGTCCCAGGGATGTATGGTCCCAGTTGCCTTCCTTATTAAGTTCTTTGGGATGAAAATGTCTTTTCTACCCACAAGTCATATTTTTAAGTGTAACTCTACAGCATTTTTTAAAGCGAAATCTTGTATCTCAGGTCACAGAGCTGTCTGTTAGATACATTCCACAATTGGATGGTGCCTAGATACATTCCACAATTGGATGGTGCCATCAAGGACACATACAGCACATGCATGTACCCTGCCAGTAGTCTTTTACCTGAGCAAGCAGGAAACTATGTCTGGATGTTGTCTGTGGCAGGTAAACTGCCCTTCCTTCCCACTGCCCATAGGAGACTTTAGCAATTCACCTGTCATGAGTGGAAACTCCATTGATGCAGTAGCGTGTGTCCTTGGCATACTTGATCAGCAGACATTTGTACTGTGCAATCTGGAACCGACGGACACGGCGCATGAGTTCAGTACTGCAAAAGAAGAATGGAGGCTGTCCAGTGGCAAATAATATCCAGAAAAAGCTGAAGTACTTTTGGCCAGAAATAAAACCAGCCTGTGGTAGGAGAGCAGATGAAGATCCCCAGTTGTGAATCAAAGCCTTGCCTACTGCACTACTGAAGGAAACAGCACAAGCACAAGACTGGCTGCTTTGGCAATGTAGCCCCAATATAACGACAGCACCTATAATTCTGGAAAACCCAAAGTCCTGCCAGGAATTTGCATTGGCTTTTGTTCCAACAGGCAGGAAGCAGCATTATACATTTGGAGGGAAGACACACTTAGAGAAACAGCAATTATCTCTATTCCACCCATAGGACTGACTCCTGACCCTTCAGCTAGGGTGGGGAGCCTGTGGCCCTGCAGATGTTGTTGGGCTGCAATTCCTGTCAGCCCCAGCCAGCATGGCCAATGATCAAGGATATTAGGAATTGTAGTCCAGCAACATCTGGAGGGCCACAGGTTTCACCACCACTGCTGTACAGGAAAGCAAGCTCATGGCCAGGGCCTATTCTACAGAGAGAAGAGCAGTGATGGCCAACCTTGTGTTTGTTGCAGTACATATGCAACCCATGCCGTGGTATATTTTTGCCTCCAGCCTATGGAGCCAGGAGCACATCAGTGGAGAGGCAGGCAGGAGTGCATATCATAGATCAGGGGTGGGTAGAGACTAGATCTTCAGATGTTTTGGACTTCAACTCCCAGAAGCCCCTCACAGCATGGCCAATGGCCAGAAATGCTGGGAGTTGAAATCCAAAACATCTGGAGGTCTACTTTCTGCTCCTGCCATAGACCAGCGTTCTCCAACCTGGTGCCCTCCAGGTGGGTTGGACTGCAACTCCCATCATTCTCAGCCAGCATAACCAATGGCCATGCTGGCTGGGAATGAGATTTGCAGTCCAACCCATCAGGATGGCACCAGGTTGGGAAAGGCTGCCATAGGTGTGCCATAAACACCAGCCATGTGTGTCACTTGTGGTGTCCATGTTACAGATTAGCCACCCACAGCATAGAGAGTATTAGTGTGTTGGGCTCAATATCCAGATTACCAGTGCAAAACTACAACACGATTATATTTTCTCTTTCAAATTCCTAGTATAGATACCTTTTCCCGGAAAACATGGGTCCAAAGATGACCTATGGTGGGAGAAAAAAACCTGGTTAACTGTAGTCGGTTACCCCTACCAAACACACAGGCTACACACTTACTGGCTGCCGTTGGAAACAGGGTGCGGGGCTAGATAGCGCAACCTCCACAAACCTGGTGCCCTCCAGCACTGTTCAACTGCAACCCCCATACTAGCTGGGTTGATGGAGTCAAACAGATGTGTACAGTCAGTCGAACACATCTGGAAGGCTGAGACCGAGTCTTGCCTGAGCCAGCACTGTTTATGCTCTTGAATTCCTATGCAGGGTGCAAAATCCACCCCTCCTGCCCCACGAGCTCCTTCACCAAATGGCCTTTTGCTAAGGCTCAGCCTGGCCCAAATCTCTCCCACCCCAGTTCCCCAACCTAGCTGGCCACACCAACCCGCTTTCTTATCCTACCCTCCTTTCCAGCACCCCACTCAGCCAGGGGTCCTGAGCACGTCACCCCCGAAGTCCAGACGGCTCCTGCTTCCCGCTCTAGCCACAGAACGATTTGCTCCCCGATTAGAATCCCTTCTTCTCAAAACCCTTAACATCCCTCGGGCTGGCACAGAAAGCCGCCCTTACGTGCCTGTATCTGGCCGCGGGCCTTGAGGGGCGACCCTGGTTGCACGCCCGGCATCATCAGGCAGTTCATGTCTCCGGTTCCCGCCGCTCCTCGCTGGGGTAGAATCACCTGGACCAACTTCTCTCCCTTCGCGCGCGCGCCACTCTGGCCCATTTATACCCAGGGCGAAAATGGTCCAATCAGAACGAACCGCGCCGGTCAAGAGACAATCAAAAGTTTCTTCGCCAATCAAAGACAAGGCGGGAAAAAAATGTCTTGAAAGTATTTGACAGTCCGTCCGTCCCCCGCACGCCCATAAGTCTACCTCCCGGCAAGCTTTGCGAAGTGGGGCTTTCGGGGAAGGGACGATCCCGCACAGACGCGCCTTTTGGCAGCTGCTCTTTACAGTTCACTTCCTGTGTGGGCTAACCGACGAAGACACTTATGGCACCTTAAAAGCTAACAAACTTATTCCGGCATACGTTTTCGTGGACACTGGCCGCTTCATCGCCAAAACCTATGCCCGAATGCTGGCTGGGGAATGCTGGGAGTTGTAGGACTTTTTTCTGTCTAAACATATATATGATTATATATGGTGCCCTAAATGTGTCAGTCTTTAAGGTGCTGCAAGACTCGTTGTTTTGGCTGCAACAGACTAACACGGCAACTATCCACTCCGGAGTTTTCCATCTTTTTTGTTTTTTGTAGGCTCCTTGTGCTTTAAGTGGGACAGCTGAGAGCAGCAGCCTTTAATCTCTCCTTCCAGGCAAGGTAGAGACAAACTAGATTGTTCAGTACTATGGGTGTTGGCAGTACAAACCAAATTCTTTACAAATTCAGAATTTACATTCATGCACAGTTCAGAGGTGGAACTACAGGAGACTCAATGACCCAATGTACAAAGAAACACTTTCTAATACCATTTCAAAACCTGGGAAATGCAAGCTGCATGAAAGATACTTTAAATTGTCTGTTATGGCTCCAGTTTAAATTATAAAATGAGAGTCGCTCAGATGATCAGGAACAGTACCCACACATTCACTTTGTACCTATAGTGCATGCTGGTCTTGACTCCTGAGGTAAAGGAGTGAAAAAAGTAGAGATTCTGCACAGGGTCAAGTTACACTCTGGACTAATGTATATGTTATTTAACCATACCTTCTGAGCCATTCTAATGATACCTGTAGGAAGCTATAAAGTGGCTCAGGTGCTTAGGTGGTTACTTCTTCATGTATGTATGTATGTATTACATTTCTACACCTCCCAATAGCTGAAGCTCTCTGGGCAGTTCACAAAACAAAACTTAATACAATAACATAGTAAAACATAAAAACCTTAAGTTTAAAACAGAATAAAACTAGAATAAAATCTTGCTGCAGTGCAAAGATACAAAAATGCACAAACAAAATTTTTAAAACTGAAGGATTAAAAAGCCTGGGAAAAAAATGTCTTCAGCTGGTGCGGAAAAGGTGCCAGGTAGGTGCCAGGCGAGTCTCTCTTGTACTACCACTGGCCCACATAACATGGGAACTCGTAGCCTATCACTGGGTTAGGATGAGCAAAATAGTGATATGTACTGAAAATATTTATTATAGACAGATGTTAAAGCTGAGAAAAGGAAAGACACAGTTTCACAGGATTTGAATCTAGTATCTTCTGACTCATGCTGCATTGCTTTGGCCACTGGGATATACTACCAGGAATAGCAGAGGTACAGTAGGGAAGGCTGCTATACTCTATCCCTGTAAACCCCACTGATATTATCTATTAATTTATTTAGGTGATACTGTGAGAACTTGCTCTGCAACTGCTACTGTTGATTCCTTAAGACAGCCTCCAAGCTGGTGCCCTCCACATGTTTTTAACTACAACTCCCAGGATTCCTGACCATTGGCTGTGCTGGCTTTGGCTGATGGGAGTTGAACCCCAATATATGTGGAGGGCACCAGGGTGGGGAAGGCCAATTTAAGGCGTCTCTCTCTTTCCTTTGGTGATGGTTGGCTAGTGCCACCCCATTTGTACCTCACCTTAGATGTCTTCATGAGGAGGCACATAACGGAGGGGGAGAGAATGCAGGTTGTGCAAAACAACACTGCATCGGGGTTATTGTTGGCATCTTGCCTCACAACCTTGCCCCTAGGTGTTGGGACAGGCACTAGCAGCTCACTGTCTTCCTGACCATGGTTAAATCATTTTTACTGCTGCAGTGATAAGTCACAGAGTGGTGTTGCATGAAGGTGGGGGGGGGGAGACTGATAACAAGATCTACCAGGAAAATAACTAGCCGTCACTGGCAAGTGGCCAAAGGACCATGGGAGAGATGTAAGTGGAGGACATAGAAGAGTCTGGGCAAAATGGCAGGCATCTTGGGGCATGAATGGTCCATGTGCTGACATTGGTCCATGACATGTGCTATTCATTCTGTTCGGCTATAACAGTACACTGGCTCAAGTGTCTCTGTTGCCCTTCCCAGCTATTTCCTTCTCATGAGAATCACGTTCGATCCCTGTTGCCCTTTCCAGGGGGTTATAGCCAGGGATCGAATGTGTGTGTGACTTTTGTGCAGATCTACTGAGCTGATCTACTCAGCACAGGATTCTCCTCATCTGGACAATATTCTTGGGAATCCTGGGTCCCAGGCACAGGGGCTAGGCCTTCTGTGTGGGTATTAGAAGTGGGGAATACCTCACTAAAATAGATTTCACAAGCCACAACGGGCAAAGATCCAAAGAGCAGGTGGTTGGTCTCAGCCCTCTAAGCAGCTTCAGTCTGTACAAGCTGAAAAGTATCCATAACAGGACCAGCTGTTACACTGGCTGCATCCATTTCCAATTTGGTCAAAACTATGGCATCTAAGTCAGAACAGATATGAGCACGTTTACCTACAAAATGTTATGCAAATATAACAAAATGTTACCATGGGCCTTTGAGGGTTCAACATGTTGCCCCACTAGAGCTGCACTAAGCAGATCCCTAATCACCTGAAAAAGCTCCACTGGCAAAGAAATACATTTTTTTCGGCCACCATCACTGCCACAGAATAGATCCTAACCTGGGTTCTAAACTAGGCTCAGTAGCATTTATCTTGTGTCTTCCGCCACCTGCGCTCTTGACCTTGCTGACTTGGCCTTGTCATTTCATCATTCTCAGCAACTTGACATATCAACTCTACAGTTTAGTAGAGGACATTTGGGAGTGATCACATCCACAGTCCAAGTCTAGGAGTGGGCTAGGGCTTTGGCAGGACTGCTGGCCAAATCTGTGGGGAAAGCCCCCCCACAGACATCAGGAAACCATCCAGATCCATAACTCTCCATAGGTGGACCATTAAAACCAGTCTCCCACCCCACAAAGGTTTGAGTCAGCCTACAGTCCAAGTCTGATCGGGTAGTGATCTGCCCATGATAATGGAGTCATACTTGGCTCCCCGACCCATGTATCACCTTCTACTACTCCAATACAAAACCCCAGATCTAACGAGTTTCCTGCCACATGCATTGGGCCAGACAGAATTTGAGACAGGACCATGGTGGCCATGAAATCCTGAGCTGCTCCAACCAAGGTGGCCTCAGCATGAATTATGCAAAGATTGCAAATATTATGACAGGTAAGAATGGGAGCCCAATTCCACACTTGTTTTCTCAAAAGTAGATCCCACAGAGTTCAATAGGAATTACTTCCAAGTAGGTAAGCTGAGGATCATGGTGTTAGGCAAAGAAACTCTGAGAGAGGGAGCCACTCCCTTACACTCTTACAAACATACATTTTTTCATTAAAACATTAGGAGAAACTGAACTTGAATGTATGGAGGAGGGAGAGATGGCAGAGTTGAAAATTAGATCAAAAGGGGCCATGAGATAATATGGTGTCCTTTGTTTTTGTGTTTTATTGTTCTTTTGTAGACGCTTCAGGACTTGTTTCTGTTGTGTAAAGTGATACATAAATGTAATTAACTAACAAACGAATGTTAGAAAATATAGGAACTGCCATTTGGGTAAACAAAGGGCCTTTTTCTGCAGGCTGCCAAAGTAGAAAGACTTTCATTTCTTTCAAAACGTTTCTTTGGGGGGGGGGGGATTACCTGGCCACAACCATCACTTCCTCTAAATTTGTTTACAGATTTCAGCTCGTGTCTTGTAGCAGGAGGATATATCAGTTAGCAGAGTTTACTCGGATATCTGTTTGGGAGTAAATGCATGACTCCCTCCCCCTAAATCCCAGTACAGATGTGTTTTTTTAGCAGAGAGCATAGTTCCCTTTGTTAGCAATTGCTGACCTTGCTTAGGAGACAACTACAGGGCACAAGCCAAGGTAGAGCACCTGATCTCTATTCTACATTACAGTTTGTTCCAAAGGCTAAATTTGGTCACATGGTTTTAGCAACTCAAGTTGCTCTACAGCCCAGCACAGAGACAGAACGAAGAAAATATCGCACAGGCCACATCTGAGCCAGTGACATGGGAAAGTGGCAGGACATGGCAAAGGAGGTAACAGGATTTGTTAGGGGGAAGTTGGTGTGTGTGTGTGTGCAGTTACAGCCACAAAAAGGATTTGGGACTTGGGGGGATGGCAGCACAGTTTATTCTAGAAGAATTCTAAAATCCATGTTCGTGTAATGCCTTTATTAGGCCAACTCCAAGGACACAAAACATGTGTAATCTTTTGAGATCTCTTCATCAGAGAAGATATTACCCCAAAAAGGAGTGTGTGTGTGTGTGTGTGTGTGTGTGAGAGAGAGAGAGAGAGAGAGAGAAATGGGGGCAGGGGTGGGAAGTCTGACTTGATGTTGAAATCATGATGTCTGCTGTGTTAGTCTGCTGCAAATAGACAACAAGAAGTCTTGTGTCTCCTTAAAAACTAACAAATTGCTTTCATAGGAAAGAACCTTGTATGTCAGATGTATGAAAAAGATAATGGAGGTATTTTAATCTTATTTTATTTTTAAATAAAATAAATTATTTTATTTTGCCCAGTGCTCTTCAACATTTTTATTAATGACTTGGAGGAGGAGGTGCAGGGAATGCTGATCAAATTTGCAGATGACACAAAATTGGGAGGGATAGCTAATACTTTGGAAGACAGAAACAAAATTCAAAGTGATCTGGATAGACTGGAGTGCTGGGCAGAAAACAACAGAATGGCATTTAATAGGGACAAATGCCAAGTTCTGCACCTAGGAAAAAGAAACCAAATGCACAGTTACAAGATGGGGGATACGTGGCTCAACCACACTACGAGCGAGAAGGATCTTGGAATTGTCGTCGATCACAAGCTGAATATGAGCCAACAATGTGATGTGGCTGCAAAAAAGGCAAATGCTATTTTGGGCTGCATTCATAGAAGCATCGCTTCCAAATCCCGGGAAGTACTAGTTCCCCTCTACTCAGCACTGGTTAGGCCTCATCTGGAGTACTGTGTCCAGTTCTGGGCACCACACTTTAAGAAGGATGCAGACAAGCTGGAGAGGGTTCAAAGGAGGGCAACAAAGATGATCAGGGGACTGGAAACAAAGCCCTATGAAGAGAGACTGAAAGAACTGGGCATGTTTAGCCTTGAGAAGAGAAGACTGAGGGGAGATATGATAGTGCTCTTCAAGTACTTGAAAGGTTGTCACAGAGAAGAAGGCCAGGATCTCTTCTTGATCATCCCAGAGTGCAAGACACGGAATAATGGGCTCAAGTTACAGGAAGCCAGATTCCGACTGAACATCAGGAAAAACTTCCTGAGTGTCAGAGCAATACGGCAATGGAACCAATTACCTGGGGAGGTGGTGGGCTCTCCCACACTGGAGGCCTTCAAGACGAGGCTGGACAGCCATTTGTCAGGGATGCTCTGACTTGGATTCCTGCATTGAGCAGGGGGTTGGACTCGATGGCCTTGTAGGCCCCTTCCAACCCTACTATTCTATGATTCTATGATTCTATGATTCTATAATCTTATATGCACACAGGAGAGGTGGGGGCAAGACTGTTCTGCAGTGTTTAAAAAGGTAAAAATAATATCCTGAAGGCAGAAGGATGCCTATTCAGTCAGCAGAAGTTAACAAGATATGATAACAGGCCCATATACTTGAAAAGTCTCAGTCACACCCAGTCTTTGCAGGCTAGTGTTCCATCTGCATAACACTACATGTGAAATAATTACTAGGGCTGTCATCTGATTATTTTTACTTACAATTTTATTACTGGATTCACTCCATATTATTCTGTTGTTCAGTCGTTCAGTCGTGTCCGACTCTTCGTGACCCCATGGACCATAGCACGCCAGGCCTTCCTGTCCTGCGCTCTCTCCCGGAGCGTGCTCAAGTTCATATTCATTGCATCGGTGATGCTGTCTAGCCATCTCATCCTCTGCTGTCCCCTTGTCCTTTTGCCTTCAGTCTTTCCCAGCATCAGGGTCTTTTCCAGAGAATTTTCTTTTCGCATTAGGTGGCCAAAATATTTGAGCTTCAGCTTCAGTATCTGTCCTTCCAATGAGCAGTCAGGGTTGATTTCCTTTAGTATTGACTGATTTGACCTCCCTGCAGTCCAGGGGACTCGTAAGAGTCTTCTCCAGCACCACAGTTCGAAAGCATCAATTCTTCGGCGCTCAGCCTTCCTTACAGTCCAGCTCTCACAGCCATACATTATTACTGGGAAAACCATAGCTTTGATTAGATGGACCTTTGTCGGCAAGGTGATGTCTTTGCTTCTTACTATGCTGTCTAGGTTTGCCATAGCTTTCCTCCCAAGGAGCAAGCGTCTTTTAATTTCATGGCTACAGTCACCGTCTGCGGTGATCTTGGAGCCCAAGAAAATAAAATCTGTCACTGCTTCCATTTCTTCCCCTTCTATATGCCAGGAAGTGATGGGGCCAGATGCCATGATCTTCGTTTTTGTAATGTTGAGTTTCAAACCAGCTTTTGCACTCTCCTCTTTTACCCTCAACAAGAGGCTCTTTAGATCCTCTTCGCTTGCTGCCATTAGGGTGGTATCATCTGCATATCTGAGGTTGTTGATAATTCTCCCGGCAATCTTAATTGCCTGTGACACCTGTGATTCATCCAACCCGGCATTTCTCATGATGTACTCTGCATATAAGTTAAATAAGCAGGGTGACAATATGCGGCCTTGTCGTACTCCTTTTGAACCAATCGGTTGTTCCATGTCTGGTTCTTACTGTTGCTTCTTGACCCTCGTACAGGTTTCTCAGGAGACAGGTAAGGTGGTCTGGTACTCCCATCTCTTTAAGAATTTGCCACAGTTTGTTGTGATCCACGCAATCAAAGGCTTTAGCATAGTCAATGAAGCAGAAATAGACGTTTTTCTGGAATTCTCTTGCTTTCTCCATGATCCAGTGAATGTTGGCGATTTGATCTCTAGTTCCTCTGCCTCTTCGAAACCCAGCTTGTACTTCCGGTAGTTCTCGGTTCGCATACTGCTGAAGCCTAGCTTGTAGGATTTTGAGCATAACCTTGCTGGCATGTGAAATGAGCGCAATTGTGCGGTAGTTTAAACACTCTTTGGCGTTGCCCTTCTTTGGAATTGGAATGTAAACTGACCTTTTCCAGTCTTGCGGCCATTGTTGAGTGTTCCAAATTTGTTGGCATATTGAGTGCAGCACTTTAACAGCATCATCTTTTAGGATTTTAAATAGCTCAGCTGGAATACTGTCATCTCCGCTAGCTTTGTTGTTAGTAATGCTTCCTCAGGCCCACTTGACTTCACTGTCTAGGATGTCCGACTCAAGTTCAGTGACCGCACTATCATGTCTATCAGGGACATTAAGATCTTTCCTGTATAGTTCTTCTGTGTATTCTTTCCACCTCTTCTTAATCTCATCTGCTTCTGTTAGGTCCCTGCCTTCTTTGTCCTTTATCATGCCCGTCTTTGCACAAAATGTTCCCTTGAGATCTCCGATTTTCTTTAAATCTCTAGTCTTTCCCATTCTGTTGTTTCCTTGATTTCTTTGCATTGTTCATTTAAGAAGGCCTTCTTGTCTCTCCTTGCTATTCTCTGGAAATCTGCATTCAGGTGGATATATCTTCCCCTTTCTCCCCTGCTTTTCGCTTCCCTTCTTTCCTCAGCTACTTGTCAAGCCTCATCAGACAGCCACTTTGCTTTCTTGCATTTCTTTTTCTTTGGGATGGATTTCATTGCTGCCTCCTGAACAATGTTACGGACCTCCGTCCATAGTTCCTCAGGCACTCTGTCTATCAGGTCTAATCCCTTAAATCTATTCGTCACCTCCACTGTATATTCATTCATAAGGGATATGATTTAGGTCATACCTGAATGGTTTAGTGGTTTTCCCTACGTTCTTCAATTTAAGCCAAAATTTTGCGATAAGAAGCTCATGATCTGAGCCACAGTCAGCTCCAGGTCTTGTTTTTACTGACAGTATAGAGCTTCTCCATCTTTGGCTGCAAAGGACATCATCAATCTGATTTCGATATTGACCATCTGATGATGTCCATGCGTAGAGTCGCCTCTTGTGCTGTTGGAAAAGAGTGTTTGCTATGATCAGCGTGTTCTCTTGGCAAAACTCTATTAGCTTTTGTCCTGCTTCATTTTGTACACCAAGGCCATGTCTGCCTGTTATCCCGGTGATTTCTTGACTTCCTACTTTAGCATTCCAATCCCCTATGATGAAGAGGACATCTTTTTTTGGTGTTAGTTCTAGAAGGTGTTGTAGGTCTTCATAGAACTGATCAGCTTCTTCGGCATCAGTGGTTGGGGCATAGACTTGAATTACTGTGATGTTGAATGGTTTGCCTTGGATTCGTACTGAGATTATTCTGTTGTTTTTGAGATTGTACCCCGGTACTGCTTTTCCCACCCTTTTGTTGACTATGAGTGCGACTCCATTTCTTCTAAGGGATTCTTGCTCACAGTAGTAGATATGATGGTCACCTGAATTAAATTCGCCCATGTCTGTCCATTTTAGTTTGCTGATTCCCAAGGTGTCGATGTTCAGTCTTGCCATCTCATGTTTGACCACCTCCAGCTTACCTTGATTCACTGATCTTACATTCCAGGTTCCTAAACAATATTGTTCTTTACAGCATCGGATTTTCTTTTCACCACCAGACACATCCACAGCTGAGAGTCCTTTCGGCTTTGGCCCAGCCGCTTCACTCTTTCTGGCGCTACTTGGAAATTCCCTCTGCTCTTCCCCAGTAGTATATTGGACACCTTCCGACCTGAGGGGCTCATCTTCCGGCGTCATATCTTTTAGCCTTGTGATACATATTACTCTACTGTTCCATAATGGGAGTTCTCTAGATGGCTCACAAGTATGTTATAATACAGTATAAGACCATAAAAACGATTAAAACTAAAAACACAATTAAAAGCACTGTTTTAAACTGAATGGCCCAGGCTAAAAACAGGAATTATTTAAAAGGCCTGGGTGAATAACAAGATCTTCATCTGGCACCAAAAGACCATAAAGAAGGTACCAGCCAGGCAAATCTTTCTGGGGTAGCTGCTGTTCTATAATGGGTGCTACCACTAAAAGAATCCTTTTTTTTATCACCCGCCTCACCTCATTTGGTGGAGGCACTCAGACAGGGCCTCTGAAGATTTTAAGGTTCAAGTAGGTACATATGGGAGAAAGTGGTCTTTCAGATAACCTGGGCACTGTTTCCATGACAACAAAAGGAGAAGGGAGGAGTGGCTCACCTGTATTTTTGTAGGAGCCATTTTTGGTCTAGGCAGGGCTCCATGAGGGTGTACATTGCACCATTCTAAGTAGCTTCACATAACTCATTTGTGAGCGGGGTGGGGGGTTGGAGTGAACGTTATCTGAGTGGCAGGGGCTGCTCTACCAATAAGGGTGGCTCCCCCTCCCCTTGCAGGCTCCATAAGGAAGGTGTGAAGTAGTTACTTCCCCTTGGCCTTTGTAAGACAAGCCTCCCAACGAGCCCCAAACCTCATTGGACACAATGGGTGTTACTTCTGAGTGGACAAACATATGCTTGTGTTGGGAAAGAGAGGGGGAGAACACAGGGATGGGAACCAGCCCCCTTTCTAACCAAACTGATGCTACTCAGGAACTCTATAAGAAAGCTGTGATGTAGTTACTTCCTAAGGCAAAAACCCAAACAATGGGGAATTGGTGCCTTGAGATCTCACTTAGGGAATTGGGCTTTAAACTGTGCCATTTAAATTGGGGGGATCTCTGTAAATACTGATGTGGACATTCAGAGGGCAAGCCTCATTCAGCACAATGGGAGTTACTTCTTTTTTTTATATAATTTTTTTTTTAAAGAAAAACACAACATAACAACTATACACATACACTAAAATATCTCTTAAGATTGTAAGATATCTACCTTTGGCTCCCCTTACACAACAAATGCTTATTATTATTATTATTCTCTAGTTCTTATCTTAGTTGTATATCATACATTGAGTTCACAGACATTATCTCCTTTCTTCTAATTTTAAGAACAGAAAGAAGAGAATCAACCATCTCAAAGTTCAAAATCCTCATACATAGATATCATTTTTCTCTATTTCTTGTACAAATTCTATAAAAGGTTTCCAATCTTAACATAAATTTAGTTGTTGACCCTTCTTTAATTATAATAGTAAGTTTTGCCATCTCTGCCAGTTCCATCATTTTCATGATCCACTCGCCCACAGGTGGTATTGTTTCAGCCTTCCACTTTTGTGCATACAATAACCTTGCAGCCGTTGTCATCTAGAGAAAGAGGGTTCCCCCCTTCTCTTTTACATGTTTATCTGTTAGTCCCAATAAAAAAGTTTCTGGCCTTAGTTCTATAGTAGTCTTTAATATTCTTCGAGCTAAAGGCTGTATTTGTTTCCAGAATGTTTTAGCTTTTTTACAAGCCCACCATAAATGACAGAATGTTCCATCTTGGTCTTCACATTTCCAACATTTTCCAGAAACAATTTTATACATTTTATACAATTTAGGCGGTGACATATACCATCTATACATCATCTTATAAAAATACTCTTTAAGACTTGTACATAACGTAAATTTTAAATCTTTTCCCCACATACTTTCCCACTCTTCCATTGATATATTATGACCAACATTTTGTGCCCATTTTATCATACCATAATGGGAGTTACTTCTGAGGAGACACTAATGGATTTGTTGTGGGAAAGAGAACAGTAAACACAAAGAGGAAACCAACCCCCTTTTTAACCTGCAGGATCAGGTTACGAAGTAGAAGTAGTTACTTGCTAAGGCAATAAACCAAACAATGGAGAATTGGAGCCTTGAGATCAGGCTTTACAGCACTTAGGGAATTGGGCTTTAAACTGTGCCATGTCCGTTGATGGGGATCTCTGTATTGACCACACTGGGAGTTACTTCTGAGTAGACACTACTTGGTTTGTGCAGGGACTGAAAAGGCACACCCCTGGACAGGCCTAGCATACCTGAGGTAAATGCAGGGGTTGGGGCACACAGCAACTATACTGGGGAGAACCCGACTTGAGGAAAAGAATCAGACTTTAAACAGTTTCAGGAAATCTGGGGTTTTCCTGATAAGCTCTGGGGTGGCTGCTGGATGATGTCATACATCCCTAATGAACTCCACACACAGGGTTTTAAAGGATAAAGCCAGCATTTTAATCCTCCCCTTCACCCACTGGGAACTCTTAGTCAATTAATCATATTTGTAATGGTTTGAATCTGCATAAATTGCATATGACTAAAACATGAATTGTGAAAGACCCCCTGCCCATTATTGCTTAATTTTTAGATAATGTGCACAGGGCCCACTTCAGATGACGCATTCCCTCCTGTGAGAGAAGGAGGAATGCCTCATCTAAGATGGTGTCTACTCCCCAACATTTTGAAAGTATTTATGTTAAAAATAACATTTTAAAAAATCTGCCCAGATTTTAAAAGGAGCGCTTTTTTAATTAATCAGAAGGGTTTTTTTTAATGCTGAATCAATTAAGGCAATCCTATATCTGTTTATATGCTAGTATGTAGTAGCAATGTAGAGGGTCAGACTAAGTAGCCTCATGTTTTTGCTGAGCTCTTTCTCCCTCGAATACATTTTGCAAGCTGAAAAGATGCAGGAATTTCTTATCTTGTCAACAAGGCTAAGGTCAGAGTTGTTTATCATGTTCTCTGCTTATCATGGCCTATAACCCATTTCCTGGACTATAAACAATTGTGCTAGAAGAAGAAATGCTAAATACTGCAAAACCACACAGAAAGGGGCGGGGGAGATTTTGCCTATGTGTCACAATATCTATAAAAACAATTTACTTCGGGGCTGTTTGGCACTTTGGAAGTTATTCCAGCCATAAAACCCGTGCGTTAATAAAGAAAAACTCTTTTTCCTTCACTCCGTGGTCTCTCTGACTCTGATTTCTGCAACAGTATGTCCCCTTCATGAATCAATGCCTTGTTGTGGCGAAGGGGCTTGCGTAACTCAGTGAAGCCATAAGCTATGCCATGCAGGGCCACCCAAGACGGACAGGTCATGGCGGAGAGTTCTGACAAAATGTGATCCCCTGGAGAAGGAAATGGCAACCCACTCCAGTATTCTTGCCAAGAAAACGCCATGGAACGTATCACAAGGCTAAAAGATATGACGCCGGAAGATGAGCCCCTCAGGTCGGAAGGTGTCCAATATACTACTGGGGAAGAGCAGAGGGAATTTCCAAGTAGCGCCAGAAAGAGTGAAGCGGCTGGGCCAAAGCCGAAAGGACACTCAGCTGTGGATGTGTCTGGTGGTGAAAAGAAAATCCAATGCTGTAAAGAACAATATTGTTTAGGAACCTGGAATGTAAGATCAATGAATCAAGGTAGGCTGGAGGTGGTCAAACATGAGATGGCAAGATTGAACATCAACATCCTGGGAATCAGCGAACTAAAATGGACAAGCATGGGCGAATTTAATTCAGGTGACCATTATATCTACTACAGTGAGCAAGAATCCCTTAGAAGAAATGGAGTAGCACTCATAGTCAACAAAAGGGTGGGAAAAGCAGTACTGGGGTACAATCTCAAAAACGATAGACTGATCTCAGTACGAATCCAAGGCAAACCATTCAGCATCACAGTAGTTCAAGTCTATGCCCCAGCCACTGATGCCGAAGAAGCTGATCAGTTCTACGAAGACCTACAACACCTTCTAGAACTAACACCAAAAAACGATGTCCTTTTCATCATAGGGGATTGGAATGCTAAAGTAGGAAGTCGAGAAATAACCGGGATAACAGGCAAGCATGGCCTTGGTGTACAAAATGAAACAGGACAAAGGCTAAGAGAGTTTTGCCAAGAGAACATGCTGATCATAGCAAACACTCTTTTCCAACAGCACAAGAGGCGACTCTACACATGGACATCACCAGATGGTCAATATCGAAATCAGATTGATGATGTCCTTTGCAGCCAAAGATGGAGAAGCTCTATACTGTCAGTAAAAACAAGACCTGGAGCGGACTGTGGCTCAGATCATGAGCTTCTTGTTGCAAAAGTTTGGCTTAAATTGAAGAATGTAGGGAAAAACACTAAACCATTCAAGTATGACCTAAATCATATCCCTTATGAATATACAGTGGAGGTGACGAATAGATTTCAGGGATTAGACCTGATAGACAGAGTGCCTGAGGAACTATGGACGGAGGTCCGTAACATTGTTCAGGAGGCAGCAACTCAATCCATCCCAAAGAAAAAGAAATGCAAGAAAGCAAGGTGGCTGTCTGATGAGGTTTGACAAGTAGCTGAGGAAAGAAGTGAAGCGAAAAGGAAGGGAGAAAGGGGAAGATATACCCAACTGAATGCAGATTTCCAGAGAATAGCAAGGAGAGACAAGAAGGCCTTCTTAAATGAACAATGCAAAGAAATCGAGAAAAACAATAGAATGGGAAAGACGAGAGATCTCTTCAAGAAAATCGGAGATCTCAAGGGAACATTTTGTGCAAAGACGGGCATGATAAAGGACAAAGAAGGCAGGGACCTAACAGAAGCAGATGAGATTAAGATGAGGTGGAAAGAATCCACAGAAGAACTATACAGGAAAGATCTGAATGTCCCTGATAGCCATGATAGTGCGGTCACTGAACCTGAGCTGGACATCCTAGAGAGTGAAGTCAAGTGGGCCTGAGGAAGCATTACTAACAACAAAGCTAGCGGAGATGACAGTCTTCCAACTGAGCTATTTAAAATCCAAAAAGATGATGCTGTTAAAGTGCTGCACTCAATATGCCAACAAATTTGGAACACTCAACAATGGCCACAAGACTGGAAAAAGGTCAGTTTACATTCCAATTCCAAAGAAGGGCAATGCCAAAGAGTGTTCAAACTACCGTACAATTGCACTCATTTCACATGCCAGCAAGGTTATGCTCAAAATCCTACAGGCTAGGCTTCAGCAGTATGTGAACCGAGAACTACCGGAAGTACAAGCTGGATTTCGAAGAGGCAGAGGAACTAGAGATCAAATCGCCAACATTCGCTGGATCATGGAGAAAGCAAGAGAATTCCAGAAAAACGTCTATTTCTGCTTCATTGACTATGCTAAAGCCTTTGATTGTGTGGATCACAACAAACTGTGGCAAATTCTTAAAGAGATGGGAGTACCAGACCACCTTACCTGTCTCCTGAGAAACCTGTACGAGGGTCAAGAAGCAACAGTAAGAACCGGACATGGAACAACCGTTTGTCTCAAAATTGGGAAAGGAGTACGACAAGGCTGTATATTGTCGCCCTGCTTATTTAATTTATATGCAGAGTACATCATGAGAAACGCTAGTTTGAATAAATCACAGGTCGGAATTAAGATTGCCAGGAGAATTATCAACAACCTCAAATACGCAGACGATACCACCCTAATGGCAGCAAGCGAAGAGGATCTAAAGAGCCTCTTGTTGGAGGTGAAAGAGGAGAGTGCAAAAGCTGGTTTGAAACTCAACATTACAAAAACGAAGATCATGGCATCTGGCCCCATCACTTCCTGGCATATAGAAGGGGAAGAAATGGAAGCAGCGACAGATATTATTTTCTTGGGCTCCAAGATCACCGCAGATGGTGACTGTAGCCATGAAATTAAAAGACGCTTGCTCCTTGGGAGGAAAGCTATGGCAAACCTAGACAGCATAGTAAGAAGCAGAGACATCACCTTGCCGACAAAGGTTCATATAATCAAAGCTATGGTTTTCCCAGTAGCAACGTATGGCTGTGAGAGCTGGACTATAAGGAAGGTTGAGCGCCGAAGAATTGATGCTTTCGAACTGTGGTGCTGGAGAAGACTCTTACGAGACCTCTGGACTGCAAGGAGGTCAAATAAGTCAATCCTAAAGGAAATCAACCCTGACTGCTCATTGGAAGGCCAGATACTGAAGCTGAAGCTCAAATATTTTGGCCACCTAATGCGAAGAGAAAAGTCACTGGAAAATACCCTGATGCTGGGAAAGATTGAAGGCAAAAGGAGAAGGGGACGGCAGAGGATGAGATGGCTTCTAATCCCTTAAATCTATTCCTCACCTCCACTGTATATTCATAAGGGATATGATTATTTATTTATTTATTTATTTATTACATTTATATCCCGCCTTTTTTCCTCCAAGGAACTCAACGCGGTGTACATACTCCTCTTCCTCTCCATTTTATCCTCACAACAACAACCCTGTGAGGTGGGTTGGGCTGAGAGTCTGTGACTGGCCCAAAGTCACCCACTGAGCTTCCATGGCCGAGTGGGGACTAGAACCCGGATCTCCCAACTCCCAGTCCAGCACTCTAGCCACTACACCACACTGGCTCTCTCTCTCTAAATCAGGTATGATTTAGGTCATACCTGAATGGTTTAGTGGTTTTCCCTACGTTCTTCAATTTCAGCTGAAATTTTGCAAGAACCAGCTCATGATCTGAGCCATAGTCAGCTCCAGGTCTTGTTTTTACTGACAGTATAGAGCTTCTCCATCTTTGGCTGCAAAGGACATCATCAATCTGATTTCGATATTGACCATCTGGTGATGTCCATGTGTAGAGTCGCCTCTTGTGCTGTTGGAAAAGAGTGTTTGCTATGATCAGCGTGTTCTCTTGGCAAAACTCTATTAGCCTTTGTCCTGTTTCATTTTGTACACCAAGGCCATGCTTGCCTGTTATCCTGGTGATTTCTTGACTTCCTACTTTGGCATTCCAATCCCCTATGATGAAAAGGACATCTTTTTTTGGTGTTAGTTCTAGAAGGTGTTGTAGGTCTTCATAGAACTGATCAACCTCAGCTTCTTCGGCATCAGTGGTTGGGGCATAGACTTGAATTACTGTGATGTTGAATGGTTTGCCTTGGATTCGTACTGAGATCGTTCTATCGTTTTTGAGATTGTACCCCCGTACTGCTTTTGCCACCCTTTTATTGACTATGAGTGCTACTCCATTTCTTCTAAGGGATTCTTAGATATAATGGTCACCTGAATTAAATTCGCCCATGTTTGTCCATTTTAGTTCACTGATTCCCAAGATTTCAATGTTCAATCTTGCCATCTCATGTCTGACCACCTCCAGCTTACCTTGATTCATTGATCTTACATTCCAGGTTCCTAGACAATATTGTTCTTTACAGCATCAGATTTTCTTTTCACCACCAGACACATCCACAGCTGAGTGTCCTTTTGGCTTTGGCCCAGCCGCTTCACTCTTTCTGGTGCTACTTGGAAATACCCTCTGCTCTTCCCCAGGAGTATATTGGACACCTTCCGACCTGAGGGTCTCATCTTCCGGTGTCATATCTTTTAGCCGTGTGATACGTTCCATGGGGTTTTCTTGGCAAGAATACTGGAGTGGGTTGCCGTTTCCTTCTCCAGTGGACCACATTTTGTCAGAACTCTCCACCATGACCTGTCCGTCTTGGGTGGCCCTGCACGGCATAGCTTATGGCTTCACTGAGTTACGCAAGCCCCTTCGCTACAACAAGGCAGTGATCCATGAAGGATAATTTCTTTGTACTTCCACATAAATTCATGGAAATTGGGGACCTAGTAGGCGCTATGGAGCTGACTGAACCTACCAAATTTCAGACAGTTAAGTCCAGTGGCTTTTGCACTAGCCATGCATAAACTTTCCTTTTCTCAAAGTCTAAAACAAAAAGTAAAAACTGTCAGGTCACCAGGGGATTAGTGATCCTAATCAGAAGGTGTTTAAGGTGACCATTAGGAGGTCACTATTTCTAATCTCTGGTAGGGTTTTTTTGAGGTGCAAAAAACTTCTCTCCCCCTACTTTTCTTACTCTTACATGCCCACTGTTGTGAGCTTGCCTGCAATGAAATTTTGAAGAGGGAGAAGGAAGGGAAGAAAGAGCTCCATGTGAAATACTGGTATTTCACACAGCATCAGATTTTACTGCCCCGAACTGGAACCTTTGGCTTCTGCAGAAGTTTAGTAGCTTCAGTACAGTGAAGCATCCAGTCAGCCTCCACAAACGTCTTTCTCCCCCTCCACTTTAATTTCTCCTAATTAGCTGTAGGACTCAAATGATTCCAAAAGGAGGATTAGGACTATGTGGCATAATGATCGAGGAACTGCTGGGGCTTCTAAATAGATTCTACAGTTTTAAAAGAGCTAGAAAAAGCCCTCAGCCACCTCACCTCATAAAGTTCACTTAAGTACATGCAATCCTTGTAAACCCTCCACAGCCTCCTAATTTCCTCTGAAGCACTACTTCTCTGAAAGGAGCCACTTGGCTTAGGGAATTCTCTCCACTCCCCCCGCCCCCGGTGCATTTCCGATCACCGTTCTTCTTTTCTTCTTCCCTATCCTGTTCTTTCTTTCTCTTCTTTATTCCACCCAGAGCATACCTTGGGGAATTCTTAAAGAGAATTCTCTTCAGCGGGCAAGAGAAGTTCTGAACTGTATTTGACTTTATACAAACAGACAAGAGGGTTGGTTTTTCTCCTTCTCACTCAAGCCTTTGAGAAAAGTGGGTTCACATGGTTGCAGAGAAACAAATCTGGGGCTGTTTTGTTTGTCAGTTGCCATTATCCAGCAATAGGAAGGGCTGTGGCTCAGTGGTGGAGCACATGCTTGGCATGCAGAAGGTCTCGGATTCAATCCCCAGCATCTCCAGGCAGGGCTAGGAGAGAATCCTGCCTGAAACCCTGGAAAGCCGCTGCTGCCAGTCAGTGTCAACAACACTGGGCTAGATGGACCCAGGGTCTGACTCAGTACAAGGCAGCTTCCTATGTTCCTCTGAACAGAAAGCTTTAATAAAAATAGGAGTTTTTTTGTTTGTTTTTTAAGTGGAGGGGAGATAAATATTGCTAATTTATGCAATCCTATGTATGCCTACTGAGAATTCCCATTATGTTCAGTGAGGCTTACCCTCAGGAAAGTGTGCATAGGATTCCAGCACAAGTTTCTTTTGCAGGGAGGTTTGCACCTTGATGTTCTGCACGTTTACTCAGAAATACGTCCTGAGTTGTGAGCATGGTACTGCAGGCTTAATACAGTGCCTACCCAATTCTGTCTAATGAACTGACTACCCTTTCAGCTCAGTCCTATGCATGTTTTGTCATTTGTGGGTTTGGGGAGGGGGTTGCATGAACTCTAGCTTCAGTGGTGAGGGAAAGGCACTTAGTGCATGCTCAGAGTTCCTCCATAACTGAGCCCTAGTTTTGAAAACAGATTTATTGGCTGAGTCCTGGTGAAGTTGTGGCACAAATGAAGTTATAGGGAGGAAGATACAATGAGAGCTTGTGCATAACAAGGAGGAGGTAGAGGAGAGTTGCACAAAACAAAACATCTGTTTTTATGAATAGTTGCTGGAGGATGGTAGGATGAGGAGGGATGTTGCATGGAGGGGAATAGAATTGGTAGGGAGAGAATGCAAGTGCTCAGTGGTGAAAGAAGAACATTCTGCACATGCTCAGAAGCAATCTCTATCTAAGAACATAAGAAGAGCCGTGCTGCATCAGACTAAGATCCATCAAGTCCAGCATTCTGTTCACACAGTAGCCAACCAGATGCCCACTGGAAACCCACAAGCAGGACATGAGTGCAATAGCACCTTCCCACCTACATTCCCCCGCTGCTAACATTGGTGAAATGCAAATAAATTCTAGTCATTCTAAATTAGAATGCATGTATATCCTTCAGAAACTTTGCAGGTTTTTTGCCTGGGGGACACCTCTAATGACCTGTGCATTTTCATACAAATTTACCCAAAAACTATTGGGGAAGAGGTGAAGGGAAGGGTAAGCGAATCACTCCCTCCCCCAAACTGGAGAACTCCCTTTCCACATGAACTGCTGCACCTACCCTTCTGAAACTTTGCTGGTTTCTTAGGAACAACTGTAGGCTGTCTGAAACTTTCAGAACAATGGTCCACAAGGAACATAGAGAGATAAGTATGTCCTCTTTTGGAGACCTCAAAATGTCAAGGCCACCCTTGCAGAAAAACCCTTGGGGCTATCATTCTGAAATTTGGCAGACATGATCTCCTCTGATGGGGCAATGAATCTTGAAATTTTTATCCAATTTTTCCAAGGAATTAAAACGTTATTGGCAGCTCCCTTTAAAAGAAAATCTAAATATAAACCCTGCACTTATTTTTCTGATGTTGGGCAGGTGTAATCCCCTTCTAGGGGGCTACTATGCCTGAAATTATCCAGTTCTGAACAAGAGAAAAAAGTGACAGGGTTTTTTTTTTCTAATTTCCCATGGTTGTCAACAGGAAGCATAAAGACTCTTTTTTTCTAAACCTTGACTCAGGTTTGGTGCTGAGCTGAAGTGGTCCAACTACAAATTGGCCTGAGCAGAAGTGGGATGTTTTCCGAAATGCTGAATTGGGGTCTGAGCTGAAGTGGGGTGGGGGGTCAGTGCACACTTCTTATGTATGTATATATGTAATCTATACACACACGCAAGCACACTGCACGCATGCACCACACACACACAAATTAGACGTGCACTTAGACTCGTGTGTGTGCGTGCGTGCAAATTTGTGTTATGGGCCTGTGCCCCAGATCTTTTAAGACCCTAGCAACGCCCCTGGTCCCAGCTGAATCTGCCAGTGTTTCTCAGCCATCCTGTCATTACTCTCCTTGTTCTGGATGAAAAGGTGCTGGGGTGGTGGTGCTAGCTGCCCTTGTTTTTCTCTCCTTGCAGGAGCTGGAGACTCAGTACTCTCCTAGCAGATGGTCTCTGCGACTGGATAAGGATGCTGTGATTGAGGCTCACGTACAGGCAGTGAGTGAAGGTAAAGGGCCTGTGGACAGTCCAAGACCCAGCAATAACTAGGACAGGAGTGGACAGAAGGTGGGACACCAGAGGGCCACTGGCTAACTTCTGGTAGACTGCTGAGTGCCTTGCACTAGAGATGGTCAGATTAGGCCTGATCCAGCAGGACAGGCAGCTCATAGAGTCTTATGCAAAGCAACATAGCTTTGGTCACTTAACATGGGTTAAGAGATCCTGAGGATTAACATCTGCTTTGTAATTGTAAAACACCTTGGTGGACCATGGAGTGGGGGGAATGTTTCTAATGAGTAGACCACCCAAGGCTGAAGTCAGCACACTCCTGGTATAAGAGGGAATGAAATCTTATAGGAAGAACTGGAAGAGACTTTGGCCAGAAGGATCCCCTCATAAACTAATAAGGATCCTCTCTCCTTTTGGAACTCTGTAGTAAGGGCAAAGCCTAGCTCAGTTTCCCAACAGGTATACCCTATATATATGGGGCCGCGGTGGCTTAGTGGTTAAGATGCTGAACTGCAGACCGGAAGGTCGGCAGGACAGCAGTTCAAGACCCGAGTTCTGTGTGATGGAGTGAGCTCCCGTCTTCAGTCCCAGCTCCTGCCAACTTAGCAGTTCGAAAGCAAGAAATTGCAAGTAGATAAATAGGTACCGCCTCGGCAGGAAAGGTAACAGCGTTCCGTGCACCTCGGTGCTCAGTCATGCCGGCCACATGACCACGGAAGCGTCTTCGGACAGCGCTGGCTCTTCGGCTTAGAAACGGGGATGAGCACCGCACCCTAGAGTCAGACACGACTGGTTGGGGACACCTTTACCTTTACCTTTATACCCTATATATATGCAAGTGACATCTAAGATCATCAGAGGAGGCCTTGCTGGTCATTCTAACATGAAAGGAATGTCATCGTGAAGAACCCTGATGGCGGCCTTCTCTGTAGCAGCACCCACCCTCTGGAAAGCCCTCCTCTGTGCAGTTTGGGAGGCAGAAAATGTGGCATTTTTCAACCGCCTCCTAAAAACACACCTTTTCACCCAGGCTTTCCCTGGGCTGTAACTGCTGTTGGGTTTTACTCTGTTGCTTTTAAACTTTTAAAGTATTATATTAGGATTTATCGAGTTATATTTTATGGTTTTGATAGCTGTGAACTGCCCAGAGAGCCTCAGCTGCTGGGCAGGATATAGATGTAATCAAATAAACAAACAAACAGGTGAGCAGGATGACATGCAGTTGTGAAGATACGGAGGCACTAGTATCTGGAGGCTCTTAGGAGTTTGGGAGGGCAGCCCAGATACAATTTTTCCTCCTCCCTCCCTATCCCCTTTTCCTTGTCTTTTTAAGCCTGTGGGCAGGGGCCGTCTTCTCATGCTGATTGATTGTGAGGTGCTTTGGGAGCCTTTTGGGGCTGAGGAAAAGGATAAAAATACTATGAATGAATAATATGGCCAGGTAAGGTGCTAACTTGATCACTCTGTTCCTCCCTTTGCTCTGCAGGTACCCAAAACGCCCAGGCTGCCACCCGCACTCTGCTCAATGTGCCCTATGGGCTGGGTGAAGGAGAGAAACTTGATGTGTACCTTCCTAAAGAACATTCTGAAAGTAACAGTAGCGCAGGGGACTCTCAGTGGAATGAGTGGGATGGGGAGAGGGGAAACTGTGGGACTGGGTTGTATATGTCAGTTTGTGGCCGACAGCCAACATGAGGGAGACATGCAAGGAATGGAGGGGTGGTGCATTAGAGGGTATTTGTGGTAGGTGGTGGCCTTTCCTGCCTAGTTATCCACTGTGTCCCTTTTCAGCCTTTCCCCTGGTTCTCTATATTCATGGTGGCTACTGGAAATTCCTGAGGTGAGTTGTGCTGGAGGTGGCTGTGGTTCTGGTCTTCTGACCCTACAGCCTAAATAGGATGGTGTCCCAGGCAGCTCACAGAACCATTTGGGACTACCATTCTACCTGGGCTGGAGCTGGGAGTAGTGGTGGTAATGGAAGGCACTTTCTGACTGGGCATCACCACCTGCCCTTTTCCATCTGTCTTCCCACTCTAGCAAAGACATTTCAGGCTTTGCTGCAAAGCCCCTGGTCAACCATGGCATTGCCTTGGCTGCAGTTGGCTATGATGTGGCCCCAAAAGGTAGGTGAGTGTGATGGAAGCAGTTTTCTCACTCTGCTTTTGGGTGTTTCCAGACAGAGGCCTCCTTGCATTACCAGTCAGGAGGCTTTGGGTAGCAATTCCATCTTTTTTTTCCTTTGTGGGTTTTCTGCAGTAAGGAAAAAGACAGTGGGAAAACACGGGAGGGTTATGAATGGACGATGTTGTTGTCTGGACCCACGGTAAAATTCCGTGAATGAGGCAGGGCGATGGTGCAATAAGAGCCTTGTCTGGAAGCACCCCTGCTCTCCCTAACATCTCATGCCTCACTTGGATATTGTGCTTTCTGCTCAGGCCAGCTGGAGGTGATGGTCAGGCAGGTGCGACGCAGTGTGGCCTTTGCAGTCCAACAATACACAGGGATCAGGTAGGTGGTGCATATATGCTGTGAGATGTTGCTACAGGGTGGATGCACATAACAACTTTGAGAAGGGGAGCCCCCAAGGTCTGGTTATAACCTGCTCAAATCCAGGCTAGGATTTGATAGCTTTTGAGCTCTGACTCCTCTGGCCGTCCTATGCTCTCCACTCCAGTCCAAGCCTCTCACTTGCTCATTGCATCCACGTCTCATTTACCTTTAGTGGAGTTTATCTGCTTGGACACTCAGCAGGGGCCCACTTGGCAGCCATGGTGCTTTCCACAGATTGGGCAGAATTTGGTGTTGTGCCTGACATCAAAGGTACTGTGTGGGAGAGTACCCCACTTCTCAAATTCTTGGCATGATAATTTCCCCCATTTCCCTTGTCTTAACTGCATAACTTGCTGGAATATCAGATCCAGCTGGAGCTTCATTAAAGCTTTGTGGCTTTCAATCTTTCCTTCCTAGGAGCCTTTTTGGTGAGTGGCATCTATGACCTGGAGCCTATCATGCACACCTATGTCAATGATGTGTTGCGCATGAGCCGGTGAGAGCTGCTTCTTAGAACAGGGATGCTCAACTTGTGGAGAGCAGCAAAACTGCACTGGGTCTCTTGGAACCACCCTTTCCATGACCTACTATTATTAACAGCCCACAGCAAATGCGTGGGTGGGTCAGCACAATGTGTGTGCCCATGCACACACAGACAGATTTTGCTTCTCAAGACAGGCCTGCCCGCTCTGCCACACTCTGCTGCCTTTCCATCTTTGCACTGTCTTAACTATGTGACTCTCCTTAGAGAGGTGGCCCAACAGAATAGCCCTTTGCGATGTGTGCCTAAGTTGGAGGGCAGGAGAGATTGCCAGGTACTCGTCGCTGTGGCACAACATGACTCGCCCGAGTTCCACCGGCAGTCCCAGGAGTATTTTCAGGTGTGTTGTTGGCTACTGTTGAAGGCAGTTGAAAGAGACCCCTTAGTCTGAGTCCCTGTTTTAACCAAAGCCAGGCAATTTCTGTCCAGCTGTTGCTGTACCAGTTAGTTATGTATTAGGCTGGTCAAGAAACATAAGAATAAACATAGCCAAATAGGCTAACCTGTTTATAACAAAGACATCTTGCTCACTTGCTTTGGTCTTATGTGCACCCATGTGAACAATGGTACAGTTTCAGCTCTGATGTGTGCATTTCAGTGTGTGCTGTGTGCTAAAAACATGCGCATGAATAAATGTGCAAATGTTTTTATGCTTTGGAAGTGAATCACATGGTGTTCTAAAGAAGTCACTGGGCATTAAGCACGGACGAGTGGCTTGTGCATCACCTCTTTGTATTTCTCTGTGCCTGCATGTGACATGTATACATGCAAACCCACACATCTATATTTCTAAAAGACTTGCATATGCGTGGAAGGTGGGATCACTGCATAAGATGGTGGGCAACAGATGGCCTTGGGGCTGCATGCAGCCCCCGCTGCCTCCCCAGTGTAGCCCCCTGCCATCATGCTGCCAAAATTCACAATGGTGGCCAAAAAAGCTGCAGTCTGCCACCAAATTTAGCAGCAAACTGCTACAGAGAGGTCAAATTTAGCTTGAGAACAAGCTATGTTTGAGCTCCTTACTGCTCTGTAGCAGCTTGCAGCTGAAATTTGGTGACAAGCTGCCAATTTTTTGCTGTCGCCGCATTCAGCAGCAGCAGTGGCAGGAGGGTGACCTGTGGGTGGTTTGGGGGTCGCAAGTTGCCCCAGGTCCTCGGACGTTGTCCACCCCAGCTTAGGACACTGACTTAGTCCTTGCTTCATACTCCTGGCCGTTCCACTCCCTGTTGCTTAGTTGTGAATCAATGGTGCCGCCGCCACCTTTCCTCCAAATCTGAGTTCCCACCTATCCAAGTATTGCATCTCTTAAGATGGGGTGGGGCAGATATGGATCTACAGGTAGATCTCTGGGTGATCTGTATAGATTGGCAAGGGCATCTGACTCCCATGTGTCTCACAATAGCAGCAGCTAAAAAGCATTTCCCCCCACTAAATAAAAGTGCTGGAAAGGAATGCTGGGGGTGGGAATGGGGGAACAGGAGCGGATTTTTGTGTGAAAGGGCTTGCAAGTTTGTTTTACCAATTACAAATTCCTGGGCTGAGCATGCGCTCAGAGGCAGCCTGTTCCTTCATTCTTAGCGTATGTTTGCCTGCCTGCCTGTGCCACTATTTCGCTCTTAGCTCCAGCTGGTGGACCTCAGGGTTCTAGTAAATAAACAAAGTAGATCCCACAAGCCTGAAATCTGCCCACTCCTGTCTTAGGGCAAAGGCCATGGAGGGGACAGTTTTGTTAAGACTCCTGTTGCTGCCCCATAGGCTCTATGCGCAGCTGGCTGGAGCACCTCTTTTCTGGACATTTGCGACACAGATCACTTTGATGTCATTGAGAAGCTCACCCAGGAGGACTATCTCCTCACACAGGTATACGGGCAAATGCATGCAGTAAAACGATGGGGGCTCTTGGTGTGTGTGCGTGCCAACATGTGCTAGGAGCAGTGTCTCAGGTAGGGCAAGACACCCTGCATCTCCTTAATGCCATGGCTCAGTGAGTAATTCATCTGCATGTAGCCTTGTACCAAATTTAAATTATTGAATGAGACCCCCCCACCACCACAGTGAAATGTTTAGACCTAGCGTCAAGATAGAAATGGAGTGAACAAAGCAACCCCCTTCATTTGAATACCCAATAGTATGGGAGCCACTTTCCCTGGGAATGATCCCCTCAACACTGGGGGCATGATGTGGAAACATTACAATGCTGTGTGTGAGGCTCATCACATGGATCTTTCCCACTCAAATGCCGCCCTTCCTCCCAGTAGGGTACTAATCAGGAGGGAAACGCCCATGTAATTGCGAAATATACCTATGCCCCTGACGCGCAAATAGGGAAAACCCGTCTGGAATTTGGAAAAAGGATGGTAATAATCGTCACCACAAGCTCAGCCCTCTTTATATACACACATTCACCATGGGAGCTACTTTGCTATGGAGCTAATCTATTCTCTCTCTCGCTCTCACACACGTTTCTTGATGTTCCAGGTGATTCTTAAAATGATTTCAAGAGGCTGATGGGTTGGAAGAGATGAAGCCCTCAGCCTGATGTTCCCATCTACATTCATGCAGATGCCCTGCGCTCATCATACATGCCCCCTCCTCTATCATCTTTTTGTTGTGCTCTTTTATTTCAAACTGTGAATGGACTTCCTGCCACTCTCCTTTCTCAACTCTAGTTGTATCCAGTAGAGAGATCTCTGTGGAAGAGATGAGCCTGTTCCAAAAGAACTTCAAAATGAATTTTTCTTGATTGCTTTAGTGGGAATTGTTTTTGAAGAGAACTCATTTCCTTTCCCATGGACTGCCTGACACAGAGGCCGTTCCCATCTGCTCCTGCGATAAGCTCCTTCCCTCACTGCTTACTGAGATGAGAACATTAAATAAAACCAGGGCATAAATTGCAACTGTATTGTGGTTGTAAATCACTTTCCCCCAGGAGATGGTCTGGAAATGGGTCTGTAAGGAGCACAGGCAAGACATAATTGCTGCATAAATCACCACTTTTCTTTATTCCACTCAAGTGGTAAAGTGAAGGTGGGTTTTCTTCACTCAGAGGAGTAGTTGAATTTTTATTTGATCTGGGTACACATGAATCTGAAAAGGGAGGGAGGGCTGTGGAGAGGGTTGCCAAAAAAAAACTTTTGACATCAGTGCAAATCAGGAAAAAAAAATGTTGGCCTCCTTTTAAAACCCATTTGTTTTTATCTATTTGTTCTTAATCAGTTGGATTTGCTCTTTGTACAAAAATTCTTATTGGTCTATGATTGTAAAAAACCATTCATTCATTCATTCACATGAAGCTATCTTATACTGAGTCTGACTACTGGTCTGCCTAGGCCAGTGGCATCTGATCTGACTGGCAGTGCAAGTCAAACTCATGTGCTCTGGGCTCTCGTAAGATGTCAGAGGAGCCAGGCTCAGCTCCTTCCCAGCACAGCTCAAGGAGGTCTTGAACCAGGGATTCAGCACACAGGAAGCTGAAAACTCTGAGTACAGCCAGGCTAGAATGGGGTAAAATAATGAGATACAGCACAGACCATGGTCTCATATATTCCCTTTATATGGCAAACCATGGGGTTCTAGAAGTAAGGCAAGGATACATAGCACCGTTGCTAAAGTAACAATGCTGGAACAGAAAGTTATTGTGCCCTTAACTCTGAATGGGACAAGGCTGGAGCACATCTCATGACCTCAACCAAGTATTGTCACTTGTCATGGCAGGTCTGTTTTGATGCCAGAAATTGAATTGGGGCTGGTGTGATCAGATGTGTATTTCAGTACTTCCTCTGTCCCTTCCATCTGCATTCAAGCGAGTAAGTGGTGCTGGAAACACAGAGATGTGGCAGGATGGCTAAAGCAAAGTGCATTTTTTTTTTCAGGCTGTGCGTGCTCCAGGGTCTTAGATTCCAGGCACTAAACCAACCTCTCAGCTAATGTAGTATTTAGACTGTTCACATTTTTAATAGCCTTCTCTTCCCTGCAGAAGCACCTATATTGGATGTTCTTCTGATTGACTCTAGCAATGCACAATAGCAGAACCCGCTGTTTGATTTGGCTGAGGGCCATAGGCCTTTTCCCAGCAACTGTCCAGGATATATCAATATCCCTTATTTCATAGCAGTTCTGGGAAAGAAATGTCCTGCTGAGAGGGTACATGCAAGTTAAGTGAACACTGATCTTTTCACCATTCTTATACATTTTTTATACAGCAGGGATTGAGAACCTGCGGACCATGGTCCAAAAGCAGACTGCAGTCCAGACCTTGGGGTGCTTCCAGATGAGGCGTTTATCACGCCATTACCCTGCCTCGGGCTGTCCTTCCCATACCATGCCCCCTCTAGCTATTGGCTGTTTGCTTTGCTCTCCACTGTCAGCTCCTTGGATAATGCCTGCCGCCGCCGCCTTTCTCTCTGCCTGCCTTCTTCTCTCTCACTCTGCTAAATGCACCTGCCCCCCCCCCATAGTGAAGCAATGGAGTTAAATTAAACAAAGAGCAATGACCATGTTCAGCAGGCGCTGTTCAGCACATATACACACATGATATCTCCCTCGCCAGCAAAGGCTGACGCTGCGCTGCCTGTCTGTGGTGTCCTTTGGCCCTGAGAGGATGGGGTGGTGAGGTGATGTTGTTATGGTGCCTCTGGCCTATATACAGAGTGGCCCAAAAGTAGGTATACAGTATAGTTTATTTTCATTTTATTACATTGTTTATTACATTTACATTTGTTTAACACTGTTTAATCTCGTAAGTGCTCGAAATGTATTCCATTAACTGATTTAATTGTCACTCCCTCTTCCCAACTGTCACTCTGACTCCACCCACACCTCTTCTACTCACACGTTCTCTCCCCCTCCCATCAACATTCTAAACAACTGTATACCTACTTTTGGGCCACCCTGTATATATAGCCTATACTTTTCCCTCTTGGAAAGTTTAAGAAGTTTAGGGTGAAGGTGCTGGGGCAAGGCTTTTTTAAAGCATTAATTTAATTTTAATTTTAATTAATTTCAACGTGGCTGTGTGTTTGAAGCCTGCACTACCAACTTCAGTCATTAGGTGGAAGACTTCCCTAACCAACTTTGCAGTAGATACAGTTTGAAGGGGGGGGGGAGTAGTCTGAAACACAGAGTTATAGGGCTGCCCCCTCTCCCCTGATGTGAGGTAGCCCCCCTCTTGGGGGAATGGAGTGGACAGACCCCTTGCTCAGGGTGCTATAGGAGTGAACCATGGTAGGGACTGTACCTAGGGGTGCCAGTGGTCATAGCTTCACTCAGATGGGGCGGGCACAACGTGTCCAACTCTGGCAACTATGTAATTTTCCTTGAAGCCTTCGCTGTATCAAACCAAGGACTATTTCAACCCATGCGAAGCCAGGTCTGTTCACTACTATACCTTTCCTTCAAGTAACAGCAGGGCTCCAGCAATGGGGCTGGGGCACAGGTGGGGGAACTACTCGGTAAACATAACAAAGAGTCTTGTGGCACTTTAAAGATTAACGTATTTCTTCTGATATAAACTTGTGGACACTGTCCACTTCATCAAATTCATGAAGTGTCAACCTCAAATTGGCCAAACTATATACACATGCAGGTGGTGGGGAGATGTAAACAGTGTTGTCAGAGGGAACTGAAACGCAAAGAAGTACAGATAGTGATAATGAACTTAACAGTTGCCATTCAGTTGAGCATTAACACAATCAGTGCAATGGTGAGCCAATTAAGACATTATAATTTCTCTTTCAGAAATCAAATGTGTGGGAAGGGGAGCCAGGGGGAGTCTCTCTCCAACTTCCTGTCCTTCCCCTAAGCCAGCAAGGAGAATGCACCATAAGTTTGAATGGCAAGCCTGAGCGATTCCTAATTGACACAGGCACTGCCACCTCTACCCTAAGGACTAAAAATCCTCAAATACCGCCACTGAGCGGAAAAATGACACAAGTGGTTGGTCTGACCAATCAGGTTGTAGACCATCCTTTTCTCTTGAGTCCTACCATTCCTGTGAATCTGTTAGGAAAAGATTTCCTATATAAAATAGGAGACAGTGTGACTTGCACTCCAGATGGCATTTTTCTTCATGTCCCATCTTCCATTCCAGGAGTTACAGAATGCCCAGAATCTCCAGTCCCCATTTTTGTTGCTTGCTCACCACCAGATCAAACATTGATAGGTCAAGTTAACCCCATTTTATGGGCAAAATCCTCCACTGAAGTGGAGAGAATTCGCTCAGCAGAGCCTGTGGGAGTCACAATTGACTCCTCAAAACCGACTCCAAAAATCGTGCAGTGTCCCTTGTCACCAGGTGAAGGCTGGCCTCCAACCTATCATTTCTTCACTCCTTGAGCAGGGGGTCTTATAACAGAGCCCTTATAACACCCCTGTGCTTCCCATCAAAAGGGCAAACAATAGGGGTTGGAGATTTGTCCAAGACCTCTGAGCCATCAACCAGATAGTAATTCCCAAATTCCTGGTGGTCCCTAACCCAGCCACCGTCTTGGCATCCATACCTAGCTCTGCTACATATTTTACTGTTATGGAACTTTGTTCTGCTTTCTTTCTGTGCCAGTGCACATTCCCAACCAATATTTGCATTTTCCTGCAGGGGGCAGAGGGACACTCAGCTGACCTGGCTGACGCTGCTTACCCCAAGGTTTTTGCGAATCAGCAAGCTATTTTTCTCAATTTTTACAACCTGACTTGGCTGATTTAGTGTTCCCAAGAGGGTCCACTCTAATTCAATACATGGATGATGATCTTCTCTGTTCAGACAACCTAGAATTGTCCCAAATTGATTCTGTCATTTTCCTTAACACCCTTGCCCAGAAAGGTCACAAAGCTTCCCAAGAAAAACTTCAACTCTGCCAAGAAAAGGTTTTGTACTTAGGTCCTATGCTTTCACAAAGTAGTTGGTCATTAACTTCTGAGAGGATTCGAACTGTACTGAACTTCCCCAAGCCAAAACCCCTGCAAGATTTATGAGGTTTTCTTGGAACAATTAGTTTTTGCAGACAATGGATTGCAAATTTTGCCCAGATAGCAAATCACATCTCAGCAAATACAAGCTCCTTCTGTTAATTGTTAGTCACATCTCTATTCATCGTTGTAATGTGTTAAACCCCGCCACCTCACTTCCATCGCCTGATGAAGGGGAACACCACTCTTGTGAAGAAACTGTCCAACTTTCTACTTTACCCAGACCAGGCCTTCAAGATACCCCTTTACAGAACCCAGACTGGGAACCATTTGTGGATGGGTCCTGTATGAGGGTCAGGTCTTGTCTGGATATGCAATTACCTTTTCAACTTGTTGAAAGTGCTTCCCTCCCACAAGTGTCTTCAGCTCAGATGGCTGAACGTATAGCCTTAATACAGGTGTGTGAACTTTCCCAAGACTTGTCTGTTAATGGTTACACTGACTCTCGCTATGCTTCTGGTGTGGTCCATGACTTTGGTCAACTGTGGAAAGAGAGGGTTCCTGACCTCCTCAGGGTCCCCCATCAAAAATGGGCAGTATGTTTCAAACTTCTTGAATCACTGTTAAAACCTAAAGAAATTGCTGTTATAAAATCTGATGCTGTATCAAAGCCCAATGCTGCTGCAGACACAGCCGCCAAAGCAGCTGCTCGTGCAATGCCAGCATCTCCACCCACTCTTGCAGTAGCCCTTCCAGCCTTGACAACCACCTTCAAGGGCCTTAGTTTAGCCCAAGATCAGGCTCCAAACCATGAGAAAGACAAGTGGCTGTGTGCTGGTTGCAGCCTGCATGCAGACTCACTCTGGCGCTCCCCAGACAACTGCTTGGTGGTGCCAAAGTCACTCCACCCCCAGCTTGCTGGCATGCTCCATTCTTTCTTGCACACTGGGAAGGAGGGAATGGACATGACTATTCGGAAGCATTGGTTTCTAATGAATTTCCTAGAAGCAGGAGAAACTGTCTGTCTCCGCTGTTCAACCTGTCAGTTCCACAATTCGGGACTTCTTGTAAAGGTAGGACAGGGATACAAGGGTCTGCCCGAGGATCCGTTTTTGCACTTGCAGCTCAGTTTCATTCAAATGCCAAAGTGCCGAGGGTTTGAATATGTTCTGGTCATTGTGTGCTTTTTTTTCTGGTTGGGTTGAAACATTTCTCTGCAGGAAAGCAAATGCAACTACAGCAGTAAAACAATTGTTGAACCATGTAATCCCCATGTGGGGTATACCAGCTAAGTTATCAAGTGACCATGGGACACACATCACAGGTCAAGTGTTAGAAACTGTTTGCAAAGTAATGAATGTGACCCAGCATTCTCCACTGTCCATATCATCCCCAAAGTCCAGGAAACATGGAAAGAGCGAATGGCATCCTGAAAAATAAATTGTCTAAGGGAGCAATCCTATGGCCACTAGACAGCTGCTAGATGGCCATAGGATATGCTGTTTTCCGGGAACCAACCTTGGAGCCTGCGCTCCGAGGTTGGGTCCCAGAAAACTGACCTCCCCCCACTTCCACGCTGCTTCGGAGGCAGTGCGGAGAAGCCCCGTCCTCCATGCTTGGACGAGGAGCGCAGAGCAGCTGAAAAGGGGGTGGGCTGGGGGTGTTCCGGGGTGGGGAGAGCAGAACTGCATGTATGACATATCCTATGTGTCGTACAGCAGCCTCCTCTCCCGCTTGGCCCATGGCTAGAAAGCTGAAAACGGCTGTCTAACAGAAAAAGCAGCGCAGGAGAGGCGCAGAGGGAATGATCCCCCCTCCCCCATGCTTCTCTTGCCTTGCTTTGGATAGGCAGTCACCTCCGAGTGCAGAGGCGGACGCCTATCTAGATAGGATTGCGCCCTAAATTATGTACCAATTTGAACTCTGACTGGGTAACAATTTCACCACTTGCCTGATGACAATGAGGGCCACCCCTGCCAGGAAACATAAACTTTCCCCTTATGAAATTGTCACCGATGAGATTGTTGGCCCACACCTCAACTGTTCCTGGCTCAGCCTTCACACATAGTATAATGACAGACTATTGCATTAAACTAATGAAGTGTGTAAGAAATTTTCATCAACAGGTACAACAAACCCACCCCCTGCACCCGCAGCATGAGCAGTGTCATAGTCTAGTACCAGAAGATTGGGTCTATATAAAGAAGCATCAGAGGAAGACTTGCCTTCAACCACAGTGGAAGGGCCCTTACCAAGTACTCCTGATCTCACACATAGCTGTTAAAACTCGAAGGAGTTGCTCCCTGGATCCATGTGTCCCAGTGTAAGCGCGCACCTGCACCAACATCAGCGCCGCTGAAGGACACGGACCACACTCTCAACAACAACACACTCCGATGGAGCACTGCTGCCTGCCAAGGCCAGAAGCAGATGAAATCCTGGTTGATCAAGCCCACTGGAGATCTCAAGGTGAGGATTTACCGACCTGGCACCGGAACCCCAGGTCCAGAAGTAGATAACAGCATGAAGCAGACTGCTAAACCCAAGACCCTCAGAGAAGGAATTCAAGGCACAGACTGGTTCTCCACTGATATTGCAGATACTCCCCTAGCCGCTGAATATGGACGGGTAACTCAAAGCGAGTTAGCTGAAATAAAACATGCTATCAATGAAGGTTAGGGTTACTGTGCCAAGCACTGTGTGGTTATCTCTTACATTCCTGGTAGTCATTTGGTCACACCTAGTTCATTCAGAAACAGCCCAATGGTGGCCCTGGTGAGAGAACCATCCCCTCGTAAAAATGTATAAATCCTTAGCTAGAACTTTAAACCTCTCAGATTACTGAGTGTGTCAACACTTGCATCACGACACAGGTCACGCGTTAACATGGTTTGGGGTGCCAGCTTCAGCTTGGGTCTGGTATGAGAACCAGACAACCACCATGGCCAGTGATGTTATAACTACCCAGCTGGGTGGGAGTGGCCAGCTGCAGAAAAGAAGCTGGAGGGAGGTTTTCCCCCTCATGGGTATGGCCTATCATTCACCCTGGTAGTAAGTTCTCCATCTGTGTAAAATCAGAAGAGGGAGCTGATGAGGTCGGTCAAATCCCAGGTTTTCAGTGTATGCATGTCCTTTGACAGTGCCGCAGGCATGGCTGCAGAAGGAAATGGTGAAGGAGATGGAGGGGCATTCACTGAAACTTGCAGTTCACCCCGTGACTGGCAGGGCAAACACATCTATGCTTTAACAAACTTGACTAGATTGATGAATGAAACTCTTTATCTATGGGCCACTAGAGGACTTGTATTGACCGAAAACACCACAGGCTACTTCACTGATCCCAGTTGGGGTTCTGACGTTACCATTAACAATTCTGTTAGCCAAACCCTACAGCAGGATGGCGTGTTGTCAGCAATGAATATAAATTTGATTTGCAGAAACATTAGTAAACGGAAAGACAGTTCTTTCCAGTGGTTTAATTACCTTGAAGAGAAAGGTTTGTGAAGTCACTTTAGTAAAGAATTTTACTTGTCAGTGGGAAGCACATTACAAACAATATTGCATGACTTGGCAGAAGGAACATCCCCTAAAAACACGGAGATTGGTCCAAAGGTTTTGGAGCCCACATTTAACAACTGATGGGTTGTATTTTCTTCGTGGAAACCTGGCAGGGGAGACACCATGATCGTGAAGATGGTTTTCCCACGGTGAGGCTCATCCATTGCACGCTGGGTGTGCTGACCCCTGCGATTTCCCCAAATGCGGGAAACTCAACTGCATAAATTTGTGGTAAGGTTTTGGTATAAAACCTTACCAATTGATTGGGAGGGTGTTTGCTCAGTTGGTTTTTGGATGCCTGCATTACAAGTTATAAAGAACCTTACAGATACTCATGTTAGAAAATTGGGTATGCTACACAGAGTGCATAGAGAAGCTGGAGATCATTAAACCATTTTGGGCACTGAGGATGACACCTGGTGGAGAAAAATGATCAGGGCAATGATCCCTGGCATAGGTATAACTGAATTAGAAAAGGCATTTAAAAGCCTCTGAGCATCCATGGAGAAAATTGAAAATGCAACCATTAATAGCTTGCTGAATTTACAAAAGGAAGTAGATTCACTTGTAAAAGTAGTGATCCAAAACCGGATGGCTTTGGATTTGCTTACTGTACAACAAAGGGGAGTTTGTGCATTAGTAAACACCTCTTGCTGTACCTAAGTGAATAAAAGTGGATAAATAGAGCAGGATGTACACAAAATCAAACAGGCTGTTCAAAGGCTGCATGCCATAGCCTCAGACGCAAATGGGTTTAATATTAGAGATTGGGATTGGTGGGATGGCTACTGGATGTTTCAGGATGGGTAAAATCCCACTGAAATATCTTATCATGGGTATTGTCATTCTCATAATCATATATGTTGTTGTACAACTGTTGATCTGTGCCTGTAAATGTTGTATCTCAAGGACCAGCAAGTCCTTGCAAACTATGCCCGCCACCAAAATTAAGCTATTGGTGATGAAAGAAATGGAAAGTGAATGGGAAAGGAAAGAGGAAGTCATGAGGCTCATGCTAATAAACTCTAAAGGTTGGCCAGGGGCCTCCCCAATGGAGTAGGCCCTGGCCAAAAGGAGGGACTGAAGTGGAAAAATACCACTTGCACTGTTAGCATGGGAATGTGTTGCTGAAGTGCCAAGAGTCATGAAGGCATAAGGATGTAGTGATTGACCTAGTGGTAGAGGATGGTGGCTGATTAACTTACTGCACATGAGTCACAATGCCTAGCAGGGCTCTGGAAACTGGAAAACTTCATCTGAAGGAAGTTTGTAGCCCCTTGACTCAGCGCTGCACCAAATAATGACCAAAGCTTACCTCATGCGCCTCGTTTACTTTTTTGTATAAATACCCAAGTTGCCTAGTGTTCTGGGTTCAGTCCCAAGGGACCATGTTGGCAACTCTTGATTACTACTAGAACACCAAGGTGTGGTGCAAACATTTGCTCAAACAAAAGTTGGTGTCTGTTCTCTGGCAGAAGGGTAAAATTCTGCAATACAACCAAGTAAAATTTGTTTTGCCAAGCCTTCACTTCATGGACTTAGTTATTCAGCCACTCTTGCTAACAGCTGGGAGTTGTAGTCCACCATATCTCGAGGACACCAGATTGGAGAAGGTTGTCTTAGTGGGCCCTTGGACTCTCTCATGAAACCTTGGCTTCAGTTTTTGACAAGGTACATGCACTTCGCAACCTGATCCTATCCATGTTGATTAGGAAGTAACTCCCATTCAGTTCACTAGAGCTGCCTTCCAAGTGAGTGTGCATAGCACTGCAGCCTTACAGTGTGAGCATGTTTATTCAGAAAAAAATCCCACAGAGTTCAATATGACTCCCTATTAAGAGTGATTAGGATACTGCAGCTTTAAACTGCAATTTACCAGAGAGCAAGCCCCATTGAATACAATGGGGCTTAATTTTGAGTGCATGTGCAAAGGATCAGGATGTACCATGTGTCTCTTAAAGACCCCCTTCAATCCCTTTAGTGTTCTGGCCAAGTCCACCTGTGTCTTTTTGCTGTTCCTTCCTTCCGTCTCTGGCAAATAATGTAATATCAAAATAGAAAGGTAAATGTTGCTTTTTATTCAGCTGGCTAGATAGCCTCATCTTTGTAACTCCTATTTATAAAAAAGAAAAACAAATTAAACTTGTACACTAAGGGAGCAAATCTATGGCCGCTAGACAGCGGCTAGACGGCCATAGGATATGCTGTTTTCTGGGAATCGAACTCGGAGCCCGTGCACCGAGGCTGGTTCCCGGAAAAACGACCTTCCGCACTGCCTCGGAGGTAGCGCGGAGAAGCCCTGTCCTCCATGCTCGGAAGAGGGGCGCGGAACGGCTGAAAAGGGGCGTGGCTGGGGGCGTTCTGGGGCAGGGACAGCGGAATTACGTGCACGACACGTCCTATGTGTCGCACAGCAGCTTCTTCTCCCTCTCGGCCCCCCTGCGGCTAGACAGCCGGTATCGGCTGTCTAGCAGAAAAAGGACAGGAGAGGCGTGGAGGGAACGATCCCTCCATGCTTCTCCTGCCTTGCTTTGGATAGGCGGTCGCCTCCGGGTTCGGAGGTGGCTGCCTGTCTAGATAGGATTGCACCCTAAGTGGCTTTAAACTTCTCTGTGTGGTCTTCTTACACGCACCAACAACCCTATTATGCTTTTACTTTTAACACCCCCCCTCCTGTTCTAACAGCCAGAGAAGGAGTAAGGTCATCCACTCAGTAAAAGTAAGAGAGTAAAGCAAAACATGATACTTTATATTAGAAAAGCCAGGGATTCGTTTTAGGTGATGGACACTAAAAGAGTAAATTGAAAGCAAATTGTTTAGTATTACCTGTTGTTGTTGTTCGTGTCCGACTCTTCGTGACCCCATGGGCCATAGCACGCCAGGCCTTCCTGTCCTGTGCTCTCTCCCGGAGCGTGCTCAGGTTCATATTCATTGCATCGGTGATGCTATCTAGCCATCTCATCCTCTGCTGTCCCCTTCTCCTTTTGCCTTCAGTCTTTCCCAGCATCAGGGTCTTTTCCAGGGAGTTTTCGCATTAGGTGGCCAAAATATTTGAGCTTCAGCATCTGTCCTTCCAATGAGCAGTCAGGGTTGATTTCCTTTAGGATGGACTGATTTGACCTCCTTGCAGTCCAGGGGACTCGTAAGAGTCTTCTCCAGCACTAGTGGTTGAATAAAATGGAACCCACAGAATGCAAATTCCCTCTTCAGGGAAAATCATCTTCCTCAGATTCCACCCTGAATGGCTCGGCTAAATCCAGTATTTTCCAAAGCATGTTAAAAACTAAACTAGCTGCGTTGAGTCATGAGGAAAAAAATCCAAAAACAACTATTGGGCAATTAGGACAAACCAAAATGCCACAAAAGATAGTTCAAGCTTTTGAGTTCTACAGAACTAGTGCACCACCCCACCTAAAATTTATATCTGGATTTGTTAATGCAAACTAAAGACGGTGATGCGTGATGTAGTGGTTAGCATTGGACTGGGTCTCTCGAAATCCAGGTTCTAATCCCCGCTTGGCCGTGAAGCTCACTGGGTGACTTTGGGCCAGTCACTGACTGTCAGCCTAACCTACCCCACAAGGTTGTTGTGAGGATACAGTCGAGAGGAAGAGGGCCATATAAGCCACCTTGGGCTCCTCGCAAGAGGAAAAAAGGCAAAATATAATATAATAATAAATAAAAAGGTTTGTCTTTATTTCTGCTCTCTACCTACCAAGGAACCCAGAGCAAAAGACCGATCTGAATTACAGCCGGACTGTTGTTTTCGGAAACAGGGATCAGCCATTATTTTTTGCCCCAGAATGCCAGGTGTAATCTGATACCTCCAACACCTACCAGTGACTAATTCATTCAGTCTGTAATCTCCATTTTGTGACTTGGTCTTAACTGCAGATTCATGGGTACAACATATGTCCTAATTGTAAAACTTTTCTTCCTCCGTTCGGTTTTTTACCTCCTTGCCTGATGGAGATTTCTGGAGAACTCAAAAGCTTGCACCATATTTTGTAGCATTTTGGTTGTGCTAATAAAGGTATCGTCCAACTGCGGATTTTGGATGTGTGTTTTTTTCTCTCCTGGACTAGCGCTGTTATCCTTGGTTTTTTTTTTTTAATATTGATTCTATGTACTTCTACCATTTACCTCGCAGATGAGGAGTGGGGTTTCTAATCGGAGCAGGAAGCAAAAGTTATGTGGAATTCTTGTTTTGTTTTCCTTTCAAAATCCAGAGGCGCTAGTCTGTTGTAGTTAAAAAAATAAATTAATTGATTTCAGGGGCATTTTAAACGAGAGCTATTATGAGAAAAGCTTCTTTAAAAAAAACACAGAACTTTTACGGAACAAAACCGATTATGCTCTACCAGACTACAATGATAAAGGACTACGACTCCCAACATGCCCGGCGCTCGTTCGTTCCACGGAGGTGGAGCCTGGGACTTCTGCCCCAAAGTCTGCGCCCCATCAGCGCCGCTACTCGGCGCTCATTAGGAGCGAACTTCCCATCATCCCCTGCAGAGCCGTTGTATTCCCGCGGTGGTTTGAAAGCTGCAGAGCGGACATGGTTTGTGCGGGTGCGGAGGCGCTGGTGCCGCCGGCGCTGCAGCTGTACCTGAAGGAGTGCCGCGTCGCCACCTTCTCTCAGTGGCCCTTCGTCTCTGGTTGCTCCTGCACTCCCGACCGGGTGAGGGACTTATTTCTCCCACTCACCGCCCAAGAAGGGTGAGCCTTCCCACTGCGAGCAGCACGATCTTAGGCATGCTTACTTAGAAGTGGGCCCCGTTGTCTTCAGTGGGTCTCCTCCCAAGTAAGTATGAATAGGATCGCAGCCGTAAGCGGTTGGGAGCTAACCTGTGGCTCGTAGAGCGCGTTTCCCTCCCACAGTAGCGAAGGTGATGTTTTTGAAAAGCGGAAGGGACCACGGTTTGCAAGCCTTTGCGCCGCACAACTCGTCCTGTGTCAGAGGTTTTCAAAAGTGGATGGGCGAAGAGTCTCCCTGCTCCGTCTACTTTTCCTCGTTCGCTCTCCAAACTGAGCATAACCGTTTGTGCTGCCATGCGTTTCTGTAGATCGCGATTCTCTCCCTTGCCCGGCCGAGTACCTGGGCCAGGAATATAATTTTAATCTATGTTAAGAATGAGGAGGCTCCACTCCATGCATGTATTCTCCAAAATAAGTTCACTGGGGTATAGTAGGGCTAGGGTCACCAACGTGGTTCCCTGTAGTGCCTGCAGATGCCCGTTAAGTTTCTGGTTTTTAATTTTTTAAAGTTTCACCTGGGAGGCTGGAGTGCTGCAAAGTAAAGTGCCAGCCTCCAGTACCATCTTTATTTCCCAGATGGGCCACAGAGGCATTCCTAGAAAATAAAATGGTGGGCAACTGTAGTCCAGTGGTTTGTTTTGAAGCATGCCCAGCCCCCTCCAAAAGGAAAACAAGGTAAGCTTTGTGTGGTAGGAAGCATCCTGGGGAGCTAGAGGGGTTGGCAGGGAGGGGGTGGTTGGCTGTGCTCTGTGCATGTGTCTCTGAGCATACCAGTCTGCCTTTGTGAAATGCTTTGTTATGCTTTGCTGGAGCAAATATGAGCTCCAAATCCTAAATCACATAACGCACCTACTGACTTGTGCTTGGTTTCTTGGCCAGATTACTTGTCTTTGAGCCTGGTCAATTTGCCTTCTGTGAAATGGGTGTGGGAGCAGACAACTGGAGGTTCAAAAGAGCAGTTTTGGAGCTTGGAGCCCCCCACCTTGTGCTTAGGTTCTTGGGCAAGTTATTTTTCTTTTAGCCTCGCCAGTGCCAGTTTGCTTTCTGGGAAATGGGTGTTTTGTGACTGGCCACACCCATCATGGCAGCCATTTTGTGAGTGTCTGCAGCACCCTCTCAAACTTCTCAATGTGTCTGTCCACTATCCCTAAGAGGTTGGGTACCCCTGCACGCAAATGTTTTCACTAGTGAATGTGTATAAGATTTTGTCCTTAATATCATATGTAGGCCTAACCGTTAAGGGGTGGTAAAGGACAGCATGTGCCACTCCAGATTGCAGGTGAGGACTCGCATGAGTGAATGCTTCTTTATTCAAAAATATGCCCTGCATCTAGAAAACTAGAATGCCAGCATCAAGGCTAGACTAGAACCCTTCTTCCTGGTCTTTAGTTTTCCAGGATTCAGTACAGGTTGTGATAATACCGGTTTACCTCACAGGGCTGTTGTAAAGGTTACTGAGATAATGTGTGTGAAGTGCATTTAAAAAAACCCACATTAAATAAAAACTAAATATCGTTGACATTGATAGGCTTGTGTTAATAGATTGTGACTTCGCATTCTCAAGGTTAGAGCATGTGTGTATTTGTAATCTGGAGCAGGCAGTAGCCAGTAGTTTCCCATTTAGACTTATTTCCTAAATAATGGTGTAACTTTGACTCCCTAAACCATATTAATCTGCAAGTAGAATATTGTTTATACTGTTTCATTCTTACATCCAGGCCTTATTTGTCTCTGTTACACTGTACACATTTTGCATGGTTTCCTTTTTTAACGTATAGAAAGAATGTATTTAAAATATTTTTATATGAAGTCTTTCTTACAACCAGCACCCATGACACTTTGAAGTTTATTATTATTTATTTGTTGGTAAAGTTTAGGCTGCAATCCTATACACACTTACCTTAACGAAAGATCAGTTAAAAACAAAGACTTTGTTCGGAGTAGATATGTATAGGTTATATTATAAGTATGGGAACCTGTGCACTGGACAACTTTTCTCTTCTTTCCAGTGTTGCTCCCTTCTTCTTCACTCTGATGTGGTCCAGCCCCACTAAGGATGTGGAGGCCCGGAAAAATTCAGAAACAAGGTTTTTTTTTCCCAAGGACTGTTTGTTTATTCTGAAAAATTGAACAGTTTTGGATTATGGAATATTTTCTTTTAGAATCTAAGAGAAGGTGTTTCTATATTGCTACCAAGCCATTACTCCCCCACAAATTATTTCTAAAAACTATGAAATAAAAAGATGTTTATAGAAAGACTAGAGATGTAAAATGTCTGGAAATAATGAAGGCATGGTGAAAATGTTTTTAATCCTCTCTATAAGATTCCCAGCATAGTTATTTCTTTCATTGCTTATTAAAATTATTGATCCAATCTATTACTGATAAACATTTTGGGATGTTCCAAGTCATGCTCAGTTTCCCAATATGTGAATAGTCACCATATCATAATATGGAAGAAAATGTACGTTCTTGACAGTTTGGGTTTTGTTCTACAGAGTTCTGTGTTTCTGGACTTGTCTTCCTCTGCCTCCAGTTATTTCTGCTTCTTCTGGCTTCTAGGATGATTCAGATGTTTCAGGAGCAACTTAGTGAAGTTCCCTCTGGTCAGACATAAACTAAGAACCTAACACATGTTATGTATAACTTAGGTTTGCTCATAAAGTCGTGTTGGTATATGAAAATTTTAAAGTATAGTTTATTCCAACAATAATTACAAATTTACTTACTGAGTTCACTTTTTAAAGTTTTCAAATATGACAATTTTATGAGCAAACCAAGTTATACATAATATAACTTTAGGAACATAAAGGCTGCTTTACATTTCTAAAGCGGCCTTCCTCAATCTGGTGCCCTACAGATATTTTGGACTACAATGCCCAGCATTCCTGACCATTAGCCACCCTGCCTGAGGCTGATAGGAGCTGAGGTCCAAAATATCTGGAGCGCACCAGGTCGGAGAAGACTGTCCTAAGCAACAAAGTGACTCTGGAACTGTAAAGAGTGCTAAAAAAAATAAGTATTGCTTATTTTTCAATGCTTCCCAAAATTTCTGTTTTCTCCTAACAAAAAAGGAAAAAAAACCCAGTTTTTTCCCCCATGGTTTCAAAATTTCTGGAAATTTTACATCTCTAAGCCCCACCCTCAGAAAAAACAAAGTAAACAAACAAAAAATGAAATGCCCATGACTGACATGTAGAAGTAAGTTCTGATAGTTACACTAAGCGTTATTAGTTTATTTTCATCAGGTGCTAATGAAGTATCTATGTTTGGTAGCTTGTAACCTTCATGCTTCTGAAATGATCAGACTGGTTCTTTAGGGCGCAGTCCTAACAAGATAGGAGGCTGCCTCCAAACTCAGAGATGACCGCCTATCCAAAGCAGGGCAGGAGAAGCACGGAGGGGATCATTCCCTCCATGCTCTTCCTGCCCTGCTTTTTCAGCTAGACAGCCAATTGCAGCTGTGTAGCTGTGGAAGCATGGAGCAAGGAAGGAGGCTGCTGTACGACACATTGGATATGTCGTACAGGCAGCTACGCTCTCCCTGCCCTGGAATGCCCCCAGACACGCCCCTTTCCAGCCTCTCCACGCTCCTCTTGCAAGTGCGGAGGACAGGGCTGTTCCACACTACCTCCGAAGCAGCGTGGAAGTGGGGGGAGGTTGGTTCTCCAGGAACCAACCTCGGTGCAGAGACCCCAAGGTTGGTTCCCGGAAAACACCATATCCTATGGCTGTCTAGCCGCTGTCTAGCAGCCATAGGATTGCTCCCTTATTTACATAGAAAAGCATCCTTTAACTCAAAATTTATCTGGTAGAAGCTTTGATTCATTTTAGAGTTTAATAATAGGGCTCTATATGCTTATATCCAGATTATTTATTAACATCTAATAATTAATATTATTCAGGAGAAACTTGAGATTTACAGTGTTAAAAAAAGTTAAACATTTGAACATTCAAACATCTGAAGCATTTTTTTAAATCATTGTTTTTTATCCACCCTGCCTCCATGAGATTACTTGAATGTGTTTATGAAGTCTGCACATACAACTATACATGCTATACAGTTGGGAATCCTGAAAAAGGATACCTAGAAAGAAGCCTATGCATGTAGACTCTTGGTATGCTTTCACCTCCAACACCTGGAGGTTTGGAGCAGGGACAGTACATAGCCAACCCATCTCTTCTACCTTCCTAGTTCATAAACCTTGAATTGTGATTGTGGAATATATGCCCTTGTTGAATAACTTCTCCCTCTTTCTCTCCCCACCCCAATTCAGATGGCAGAAGCAGGATTCATTCATTGTCCTAGTGAGAATGCACCTGACGTGGCTCAGTGTTTCATATGCTTTAAGGAGTTGGAGGGATGGGAGCCTGATGATGACCCCATGTATGTATCTTGGTATTTGGATACTAAGAGTTGCAATGCCACCAAATAAATGCTTGCTGTACTAAAGCATCACTGCAAAACATAATGGCTTGTTGGTTTTACAAGGATGACAGAGGTGGATGCACAAATTTCGTATAGCATGTTAGCAGTTCATGAGTTGTCCGCACATTCCCTCTTCTTTTGCTAAAAGTTGTTTCAATGCAGCCACTCCAGAGCGAGTGAGACCACTTGTTGTAGGCAGATCGTGTTTGATTTTTGAACATACGGAGGCCTGGTCTGCAGCAGCAGGTGTTCAGATTCCGCAGCGGGGTGTAAACTGCATTTGCAAAAAGTGCAGATTAAATCTCTACCACCCCCCTGGACCACAGTGCATGGCATTAACTTAGGCTGAATCCCCCTAGCTGCTGTGCAACCTGGTAATGCTAATAAGGGCTTTTTTCTGAGTTACCTTTTGGCATCCTCAAAGTGGAAGACAACTGTGTAGCTGGCACAGCCCTAGCTGATTTTGTAACAACTCCTGCCAGCCATGTGGACTAGTGGGGAATGCCATGGGAAAGCTGTACTGGAAGTAAACCAGTTACTGAAATAGCATACCTGATCTGCCTACAGTCAGGTAGCGTGCATGCTCAGTTGGGGAAGAATTGGATCTGAAAGAGAAACAAACCTGTCAGATTTTTAAAATCAGTTTTTTATTGTGAGTTTTAACAAAACAGACGAACAAACAAAAAATAATAACAACCCCCCCAAATAAAAATATAACAACATATTCTAAGATCCTCAGTTTCAAATATTACAATATCCTAGGGAGGAAAAAAGAGAAAAAGTATAGGTTACATGTAAACTTCAGTAAAAGCAGACCAGATATCCAAATATAAGTCCATTTGCAAGTTGTGCCTATATACCGCTCTTTCAAATGTTGAGTGAAATGTTTGCACTCTTTCAAATGTTGCAAACAAACCTGTTGGAACTGATCTCCAGAAGGAGCCACAGCATAGCACTTTCCAAACTTTTCTGGCTGCCAGTCTTTGATGTCTGTTAAAAGCTCCCATTGAGTCTGCTTTAAAGCAAACCACTTGCAATAAATACGGGCACAGAACACCTCTCGTCACACGACAGCTGAAGAACAGCAGTTGTAGCTATCCAGACAGTTCTAAGGCTACAGACACATTTCCTTTTGGTATCCTGCTGAGGTAAACTGAGAGTGCCCTCTTAAATGTACCATTTGTGTGCCCCACTAGGATGTTAAGGGCATACAGGAAGGTGTGTTTGGTGGAATAAGGAATACCCTTTCCTTGGCAACTTGCCAAGACCCAAACCTCTTCCAAAAGCCATGCAAGACTTGCCTAGGTGTGGTGATCACATTTTATGGATATGATGGCTTAAACTGGGACATAGACTGATGGGGAAGAGGTTCAAGTGTGTGTGCACTGCTCTCTCTCTTGATCCAGCTGATACATCTAGTAGGTGAGGTGGGGAAACTCTGATTAATTTTTTGTCTTTTACTAGCAACTCGGTGAGTTGCCCTGGCCGTGAGTGTTGAACTCTTCGGTAAGAAAGGCTAAGATAGTGATAAATCAGACTCAAAGGTTTGCTTACAAGGAGACTTTATTGAGTAACTTACAGCACACAGGCGTACCCAATGGTTGTATCAGACAGCTTCTCTGAACCATGAGCCACTGCATACAATGGCTCTTATACTCTACAGGTTAGCAATAAGCAGCGTTTCAGCAGCATGTGCCCGTAGTGTTCATTCTCAGCATAGGTTAGAAGTGTTTGGTTCTCAAGCACAGCCACCTGTAAACAGACTTTGCTTCCCAGGCACATTAGACATAAAGACTCTCCTCATTAGTAGGGAATGCGCTGAGAAGGCTGTTATTGGCCCTTGACTCATCTGCACATGCTCAGAGGCTTACTAGCATGGGAATTGCACCAATAATGAACTTACACAAGCATTATGGATCTCTAGGCCCCTCTAACACTACAAATGACTTGGCTATGCTCCTGAGGCCAATACGCTCAGCTATTGGGCAGTATAAAAATGAAATAAACTCTCCGCATGTATTCCCAGGGAGGTCTGCTTTCTCCTTTGGGGACTGTTGTGCTAATATAGTTTGTCCTCCTAATTTCTAGGGAAGAGCACCGGCGACACTCCCCCAACTGTGCATTTCTTGCTCTCCAGAAAGACGTGTCTCAACTGACAGTACAAGAGCTTTTGAAACTTAGCAAAGAAAGAATGATCAATTTGATTGTAAGTATGGCTTGCATGGAGCCACAAATTTAGTCTGGCTGCTCTTATCCCCCTGTCCACCCTACAATTTTAGAATGGTCTTATAGCACCAAACCCTTCTCCATTCCAAGTGATACATGGTCCTGTGCCTATAGAACAACCTTGATTCGAAGGTGGTTTTCTTGGCTCATTTGGCTACAATTTGGAGACCAGTCTGCTCTTCTCCGCTGTAGTACGGCTTTCCTGTTTTGCTTCTCAAAGTGAATTGCCCCTGCCTGTCCCTATCTACCCTCCCTTTGTATTTCTTCCTGCAGCTGGAGGATTGTCTTTTTATTATTTACTAATGGCGTTCTCTTCTGGGTTTTTCCTAGAAAAAGGAAGTTAACCAAGAAATTATCGAGATGGAAAAATATGCCAAAAACATCCATAATGAACTAGACTTGCTACGTCCATAAAGCTCTTGTTGTGCCTTCCAATGCTATGGGCTTACTCCTTACTGACTGTCTAATGGCCCTGAGCAGAGGCAGAAGCTAAATGGTTCCATGTCTGCGCCTCAGTCCAAGTATATGAGTTTCTGTGTTTTCTCCTTGTGGAGTTTACCTTCCCAATTGTTCTTAATAAATGTTTACTGGTTTTCAAATTATTGCATTCTGACAGCTTCCTGGCAAGGCCGCCTGCAGTTTGTAGCTATCTGTCAAGGTGTGAAGGCCTCGGACTTCCTTCTTGCATTTCCAGCAGTGGTTCCAGCCTAGCTGCTGTTAAAAGGCTGAATGAAGTTGTCTGTGGTACTTTTCTCTGACCCCATTCCCCAAACTGGTATAGTGCTTGGATGTCCTGTGGTGCCAGATACCATGGCAAGTCCCTATGTTGCTTATTATTTTTCTAATTTTTTATTACAGTTATAAACAAAAATGTGGCTGAGGGTGGGGGAACTTATACAACAAAACATAGCAAAAAAAAGTATCCATTCACAATAGTGTTTCACAACGCCAATAATGAAAAAACAGAAGAAAAAAGATTCGACATTTCTGTTTTAAATACACGTTAACATAAGCAGTCCATATATCTCAAGAAGCAGGCATACAAAATTGATGACTAGGACATATGTTCAAATGCAGCAAGAGTGGTAAGGTCTTCAGACCACTGAATGGCGAGTGTTCGTATTTCCAAGTTTGTAATATGAATCTCTTTGCAACTGTTAGGGCAAGAGCTCTTGAAATGTACTTTTGCTGTCCATCTGTTAGTCCCCACATCACAGGAATATAGTTTAAAAGTGCATGTACATCTACAGTGAGAGATTTTCCAAGAGGCCACACCCACATTGTATGCCTCAATGGGGCACATTACCAGATGTGTTGCTTATTATGAAAAGGGAATATGGTACATCATGTCAAGAGCAGATATTAAACTGCTACCTTGAGATGCTGCTTTGTTGCCATTATTGCCTTCTAAAGCAGTAATTCTGAAATGAATGTTTCAGGTCTATCAATTACAGAATCCCTCTTAATGGATTTGTTGGGACCAATAGATGGGTATTGAATTATGACAACATTTTGTAGGGAGATATGCCTTGGTTAGCTGTATAGATCTAAAGCAGGGATGCAGAACCTCAGGCTCAAGCTCCAAATCTGGCCCATCTGGGGTTCCTCAGGTGGCCACACCACCTGGCCCCTCCCCCAACCACCATTTTGTTTGTGATTTCCTAGCTTTTGTGCAGTGTTTTCCCCATTCCGAATGGGTGAAATGCCTCTCCTAAGGCTTAAATACTCACAGTAAGAGGTCTAAGCTAAAATATGCTGGTATTTGTGGTCTTTGGCCCCAGCCCAGACCCCTGGAATACGGCCCCCAAAATAGAATTTGGCCCTTAGGCCAAAAGAGGTTCAACACCTCTAAAGGGATTGGCCTTGTTTCCCAACAAGTGATCTGGAGGCAGGAGTATATGGTAAAGTAGCTAACACTATAAATTATGCCAGTTTTATTCAGGATGGTAAAAGCCAAAGCAGGTCTTGTGATGCCCCCAAATATTCTCTAGGCAGTGGAATGGCAGTTTGTGTTTGTACGTGAAAAACTATGTATGTAAAGACAAATTCCAAACTTCATATAGACACTGACGGAGACTAATTTGGCTGTCAGGAGACCCTGGAATTAGATTTTGGAATCATAGTGGAAAGCTTACTGAAAACATCAATTCATTCCTTGAAATTATTAGGAAGAGACTGAAAACAAAACGTCAAGCACCATTATATTTTGTCATATGGTGTGCAAATCTATGGTGTGTAAAATCTGGTTCCATCTCATAAAGGACATGGCAGAGAAGGTGTGATCCCAGGCTGGTTTACTGTTTTCACTCGGACTTATTCCCTGTTAAATAATTATTGCAATGATGTTTCATCCTTCTGAAGAGAGGCTTATAAAATTATAATCTGGACAAAGTGAATAGACAAAGTACTGTCTCTCAAAACAGTAGACCTTGCAGTCATCCAATGAAACTGGGAAGCTGTATGTTCAGGGTAAACATGCAGTACTTCAATGCATATTTAACTTTAAAAATTCATCACCACAAAGCTTAGATTGCTTTGTAAAGGATTGACAGTATGTTCTAGATAAACAAGGTAGCACTTCAAGAAATGTGTAATTGTAGAATTCATCACTACAAAATGATAGCACTTTAGATGGCTTTTTTTTAAGGATTAGGGAAAAAATTGAGACTGCATCAATCTCTATATGCCACGATAGCTAAAACAGAACTCTGTTTGGTCAGTCCAAAATTTTGGTGGGTATTAAAAAAAAAAGTAATGGGCATCACCATTGTGCCCCTCTTGAGAGTCCTAAACAGGTTAGATCCAGCAAAACACTTTTAGAACAATCTTCTTCCCTCACCACCACCGCCAGAGGAGCTCGGGTCCTCTTGTATAACAGTTAGGAGAGCTATTTATGGTGTGTGATGACTGGAACCTGAAATAATTAGGCAACACAGTCACCAGGGCAAATGGCAAAGAAGAGCATCCCACCATCCTTCCTTTGTGAGGGCTGCAGGAACACCTGATGGGGGAGAGAAAGCGAGCTGCCAGGTGCAGGAATAGTCATAGTAACAGTGTTAAAACAGCCAACTCGGGGCTGCTCTAGAATGAAAGGACTGCCACCTATTGACATCAATGGGATACTTAGAAGTAGATGGTTCTGTTTGGGTGCAAGTGTTTTGGGGGGACCAGCATTGGGGCTGATTGACAAAGATGAACTGTTCTGTAATTATCCTCTGACTTCTACCATTCCATTTGAAGTGTCTCTTGCTAGGTACTGATGGAGGAAGAAAAGACTCGGATAGACAGACCATTCGTCACTCCAGCTATATCTGACAGGAGCTGAGGTTTTAGCCGACAGTCCTGCTGGGGAGAAGTGCTCTTGCACAGCCTCGTTACCACTGTACGAGATTAATCACATTGTGAGATTCTGTAAACTTCTCTGAATCTGTCTCGTGAAGCTGATGAGATAAAGTGGCACTTTCTGCCTACAAGCTGTGCTAGCCTTGCAGTCCCCGCTAGAATTTAGAACTGTTCCTGCTGAGTGCTGACAATGAGTGGGCAGCATAGTTGCATTCTCCAGAAGGGTTGTAACTCTGTGCCTTTTGCACAGTGGTAGAAGCCATAATGAACCCCTAGAGTAATTGCAGACGGAATAATGGAAATAATGGAGTGGGTGGCTCTTCATGCACTTAAATCATGCCATAGCTGGTGCTTTGTTAGAGGTGACTGCTGCTGTCTTCCTGGCCAGGGCAGAGTGAGGTAGCCCTCAGGTAGCAGTCAAAATGTTTTTGATTATAATTAATTAATTAATAATCTACTACTGGAGAAGGGAGGGTTGGATTTTCTACCTCAGGCATCAAACAGGCTGTCTGTTCCTGGTGATCCTCAACTACTACTGTTTGCATGGCCTGTTTTTATTATTTATACAGCACCGTCTATGTACATGGCACTTGACAAAGAACAGATATGACGGGTTCCTACCCTATGGGGTTTACGATCTAAGACACAGGAAAACGGGAATGGGGATATGGAGGCACGGGGAAGCAGTGGAAGGACGTGGACCCTTAAATTATATGCGCTTTGGCTTAGTTACAATAAGGTCTAGAGCAGGGCTGTTGAACCTCTTTTAGTCTGACGACCTAATTCAATTTGGCTCTTGAAGGCTGAACTCCAGTGGTCAGTAGGGAGAAAAATACCAGCATATTTTTGCTTAAAGCTCTTAGTGCCAGTAACTAAGCCTTAGGAGAGGCATCCCAACCTTTTAGAACAGGGGAATCAACCACACAAAAGCTGGGAAACTACCAACAGATCTGCAGGTGGGGGGAGAGCAGGTGGGGCAAGAGAAGGGGCGTGGCCATCTGGGGATCCCTAGGCCAGCTGGATATGGCCTGTGAGCTTAAGGTTCATCATCCCTGATGTAGGGACTAGGGGTATGATGCAAAGGCTTCCCAGAAAATGTGAGTTTTGAGGAGGGACTTAAAGGAAATAAGCATTCTGTAAGGCAGTTTGAGGCATAAGGGGCAGCAAGGGAAAATGGGTGGAGTTGGTTCAGGGAGCAGGAGGCCTTTGGGTGGTTGGGGTCCGTAACATTGTTCAGGAGGCAGCAACGAAATCCATCCCAAAGAAAAAGAAATGCAAGAAAGCCAAGTGGCTGTCTGATGAGGCTTTACAAGTAGCTGAAGAAAGAAGGGAAGCGAAAAGCGAGGGAGAAAGGGGAAGATATACCCAACTGAATGTAGAGTTCCAGAGAATAGCAAGGAGAGACAAGGCCTTCTTAAATTAACAATGCAAAGAAATCGAGGAAAAGAATAGAATGGGGAAGACTAGAGATCTCTTCAAGAAAATTGGAGATCTCAAGGGAACGTTTTGTGCAAAGACGGGCATGATAAAGGACAAAGAAGGCAGGGACCTAACAGAAGCAGATGAGATTAAGAAGAGGTGGAAAGAATCCACAGAAGAACTATACAGGAAAGATCTGAATGTCCCTGATAGCCATGATAGTGCGGTCACTGAACTTGAGCCGGACATCCTAGAGAGTGAAGTCAAGTGGGCCTGAGGAAGCATTACTAACAACAAAGCTAGCGGAGATGACAGTCTTCCAGCTGAGCTATTTAAAATCCTAAAAGATGATGCTGTTAAAGTGCTGCACTCAATATGCCAACAAATTTGGAACTCTCAACAATGGCCGCAAGACTGGAAAAGGTCAGTTTACATTCCAATTCCAAAGAAGGGCAACGCCAAAGAGTGTTCAAACTACTGCACAATTGCGCTCATTTCACATGCCAGCAAGGTGATGCTCAAAATCCTACAAGCTAGGCTTCAGCAGTATGCGAACCAAGAACTACTGGAAGTACAAGCTGGGTTTCAAAGAGGCAGAGGAACTAGAGATCAAATCGCCAACATTCGCTGCATCATGGAGAAAGCAAGAGAATTCCAGAAAAACGTCTATTTCTGCTTCATTGACTACGCTAAAGCCTTTGATTGTGTGGATCACAACAAACTGTGGCAAATTCTTAAAGAGATGGGAGTACCAGACCACCTTACCCGTCTCCTGAGAAACCTGTACGAGGGTCAAGAAGCAACAGTAAGAACCAGACATGGAACAACCGAGTGGTTCAAAATTGGGAAGGAGTACGACAAGGCTGCATATTCTCACCCAGCTTATTTAACTTATATACAGAGTACATCATGAGAAATGCCGGGTTGGGTGCATCAGAGGTCGGAATTAAGATTGCCGGGAGAATTATCAACAACCTCAGATATGCAGATGATACCACCCTAATTGGCAGAAAGCGAAGAGGATCTAAAGAGCCTCTTGTTGAGGGTGAAAGAGGAGAGTGCAAAAGCTGGTTTGAAACTCAACATTAAAAAAATGAAGATCATGGCATCTGGCCCTATCACTTCCTGGCATATAGAAGGGGAAGAAATGGAAGCAGTGACAGATTTTACTTTCTTGGGCTCCAAGATCACCGCAGACGGTGACTGTAGCCATGAAATTAAAAGACACTTGCTCCTTGGGAGGAAAGCTATGGCAAACCTAGACAGCATAGTAAGAAGCAGAGACATCACCGACAAAGGTCTGTCTAATCAAAGCTATGGTTTTCCCAGTAGTAATGTATGGCTGTGAGAGCTGGACTATAAGGAAGGCTGAGCGCCGAAGAATTGATGCTTTCGAACTGTGGTGCTGGAGAAGACTCTTACGAGTCCCCTGGACTGCAAGGAGGTCAAATCAGTCCATCCTAAAGGAAATCAACCCTGACTGCTCATTGGAAGGACAGATACTGAAGCTGACGCTCAAATATTTTGGCCACCTAATGCGAAGAGAAAACTCTCTGGAAAAGACCCTGATGCTGGGAAAGACTGAAGGCAAAAGGAGAAGGGGACGGCAGAGGATGAGATGGCTGGATAGCATCACCGATGCAATGAATATGAATTGAGCACGCTCCGGGAGAGAGCGCAGGACAGGAAGGCCTGGCGTGCTATGGTCCATGGGGTCACGAAGAGTCGGACACGACTAAACGACTGAACAACAACAGATGAGAAGGAGGGGCAAGGCCATGGAGGACTTTGAGAGCAAAGACATGAAGCTTGTACAGGATCCAGGAGGGACCAGGAAGCCAGTGAAGGGATTTAAGGAGTGGAGTTGCATGGTCAGAGCAACGAGAGAGAATCATCTTGGCAGCAGAGTGCTGTAAAGGGAGAAGCAACAAGGTTTGGTGACAGATTGAATTTGGAGGGTTAAGGAAAGAAGAGTCAAAGCCAAAACCAAGGCTTTGCGCTTGGTCAAAAGGGAGGACAGTGCGGTCAACGGTTAAGGACAATGAACAAGGAGATGATAGGTGGGAGGAAAGATGGGAAGCTCAGTCTTTGCCATATTGAGCTTAAGACAGTGATGAAGCATCCAAGCAGAAATGCTGGGGGCGGTTGGAGATGCAGGACCAGAAGGAAGAACAGACCTGGAGCAGAGTTAAAGCTGAGTGTCATCTGCATATAGGTGGTGTGGGTTGTTTACAGCTAGGCTTTCCCTTGCTTAAATGCCCAAGTACTGCTACTGTGAGTTGGACTCAGGTGAGTTGGATGCCATTCTCTGCAGGTGTGGGTGAACGGATGAGCAGGAGCAGATAGGTTTCTATTATTCAGTCCCTTTAGTAAAAACAAAAGAATTAGAAACTTCTATCAAGTTTGTGAGCTGGAAAGAGGCTGCACCCCAAAGAAGACAGGAGCCCTCTGTAATGGGCATGTTGCTGGATCTCTCATGATTTGAAATTGCCACCAGAGCCCTGCTCCAGACACTGTGTGTGTGTGGTTTTTAATGTTGGGGCTTGCATATGGCTCCTCATATAAATGAAAGCTGGCATGGTGGTTAGTGTCAGGCTTTAGGAATGAGGGTTGCAGTTCGAATTCCTATTCAGCCATGAAGCTCACTGGGTGACCTTGGGCCAGTTAGATTCCACCTAGCCTTCTTGTCGTGAGGATAAAGTGAGGGAGAGGAGAGCCATGCATGGTGCCTTGAGCTCTCTGGCAGAAGGACAGGCTAAAAAGAGAGCCGGTGTGGTGTAGTGGCGAGAGTGTTGGACTGGGAGTCTGGAGTTCCAGGTTCTAGTCCCCACTTGGCCATGGAAGATCTCTGGGTGACTTTGGGCCAGTCACAGATTCTCAGCCCAACCTACCTCAGAGTTGTTGGGAGGATAAAATGGAGATGAGGAGGATTATGTATGCCACCTTGGATTCCTTAAAGAGGAAAAAAGGCGGGATATAAATGTAATAAATAATTTTAAAAATAAAAATTGTATGAATGAATAAGAAGCAAAGTGCCTTTAAACAGGTGTGATTGGCTTTTTTTCACTGTGAGTAGTTCCTGTACTTCTGAGGTTAGGGAGACTCTGAAGTCAAACAACAAAACTTGAGCATCTCTCATTCTAGAAATTAAACTCCCCCCCCCCCGAAGTCCTTGTATGTTTCTGCAACTTAGGATGCTCTTTGCTTGGTCTCTACTAGCAGGATTGCCAAAGTGGAATAAAGTGGCCGGGTGGGTGGAATTTGGATGCTGAAAGTGCAACTGCTTAGTTCTGCAGATTCGCTAGTCCCAGGGGCAGCCCATCCATATAGGTGAACTAGGTGGTTGCCTAGGCTGCCAAGTCAAGTGGGGTGCCAAATTGGGGGTGTGTGTGTTTATAAATAAATAAATAAATAAAATGACAAAGGCAATCCTGCTAGTAGAGACCAAGCAAAGCGCAGAGGGTTGAGCCTACGGGCTTGTGGGTTTCTGGCCGACAGCCGGGTGGCCACTGTGTGCACAGAATGCTGGACTAAATGGACCCTTGCTCTGATCCAGCAGGGCCCTTCTTGTGTTCTTATGCCTCACATTGCCCTGAGGAGGTGACTGGGACCCTCGTTCCAGGGCTGTGCTCATCACCTTTGTTGTTTTTATCAGACCCTCTGTGCCAATACAGTGCTTAGTAAAAAAAAAAAAACACCAAAAAAACCAAGTCCCATTTGGGTGTGTCTTATTATAAATGATGATATTCCTGCTTCCCAAGACTGGGGGTGGGTGCGGGGGTTGCCTCTTCATTAAATGGAAAATAGGGGCAAAATGTTTCCCAGTTTATCAAAAACCTCAGCTGAGATCTGGGGGTGGGGGTGCCGCCTGCATGGTTCGCCGAAGGAGCCAGTTGCTGGCAGCTACTTAGGGCTGTCCCTGGCTGGTGCTGCTTCAAACATGCGAAGATATGAAGGGCAGCCGATAAAATTCACTGCAGTGGGTGAACTCCGGTGTGTGTGTGTGGGGGGGGGGGGTATAGAAGAGGAACTCAGCTAGAGTCTCTGGGCGCAGGGGTTTACTTGTTCAGGTACCTGTCAACTGGGATTTGTCCTCTTAAAACTGGGAACCTCGCTAGCTTCAGCAGCTGTGGGGCAGGGCGTGGCCGGCCCGGGACTGCGCCGTTGCGAGATGCCACGCGCGCCAGAGAAAGGAACGATGCGGACGCCCCCTCTGGGAATCGCGCCCCCGCCCCCCGTGAGAATCTCTCCTAAATTCCTGCGTGGGCGGGGGTGAGTAGGGAAAACCAACACTGCAATTCGGGCAGCCTTAAGTGGAGAGTGATAACCCCAGAGCTCAGCACGACTTACTTGTGGTTAAATGTGGGCAGGATCGGGCCACAAGGCGTTTTGTTTCCTTGGGGAAAAGCAAAGGGAGCCGTGTTGAGCAGAAGTAAAGTTCTAAAATCCGTATCGGCGTAATACCTTTATCAGGCCGGCCAAAAGATCACCAAAAGATATTGTGCAAGCTATAGCCTCTTCCCTGACGAAGAGATCTGGAGGTCTCGAAAGCTTGCCCACTTTTGGAGATCTTTTGTTTCCTGGAGCGCCGCCGGCGTCGTCTCTCCGTGCGCTCGAGCCCAGTTTGGGCCGCAAAAGGCGGCAGGCGGCAGGCGTCCCCCCCCCCCCCCCGCCCGCGGGCGAAGCTTCCGCCAGGCTGACAGTAGACCCCACGCGGAGACGAGCGTCGGGGCCCTGCGCAGCCAGCGCCTCTCTCCCCCCAACTCACTCGCGCTCCGGGCGCGGCCGGGCTGCGCTTCGAAAGGGGGCGTCTCCCGCTCGGCTGCTTCTCTCCACGTGTCCGGCGGCCCAGGCGGTGGCGAGCCCGGCTTCTGCTGTGGCGGAGGCGGGATCATGGGGCCCAAGCGAGGAGGAGGCGGAGGAGCGGTGCCTCCCGGCGCGCTCTGCCTGGCCGCTGCGCTGTGCGGGATTTTCAGCTTCGGCCTCTTGACTGCGGCCATCGGCACCGACTACTGGTACTTGGTCCGCGTGGACTTGGCTGGGGAGAACAACCGCAGCGCGTGGGAGGCGGAGCAGCTGAGTTCTCACTCCGGGCTCTGGCGTCTCTGCGAAGGTAGGGCTGTTCCTGGGGCAGAGCTGCAGGCGCCCTCCCACACCCTTCTCGCGCGCCTCGGTGCCAGCCCATCCCGCGCATCCCCTGGCACGGGGGGCGTGCACGCCAGAGTCGTGCCCTTCCCTCCACAGGCAGTGGCTTCCCGGCCTCTGGTTCTGCCTGTTTTAGCAGCAAGGAAGACTCCCTCCACCACCCGACAGGTGCGGGGATCGTGGCCACAGAAGATGCGGGCGGTGTGTAGGTGTGTGGCTCCCTGCACTCCTCTAGCGCGCTCTTCCCCTGCCTATGTCGCCGTGTCCTTAGGACCTTCAGCTTCCGCTGCACCAACTATATCATTCAGCCCTCCCCCGTTCTCACTGTTGTTGTTGTTCAGTCGTTCAGAAAACTAACCCCCACCTACAGCCAGCTACCTCCCTGGCCGGTATGTATTCAGTGGGGGACTCCGCTTCCTTATCCTCGGTGCCTCCCAGTATAGGATTCTTGAGAAGTGATGCCACCCCACTCCCTTTCCCTGGCTATCGATTCATATGCATGTATTTATTTAATAGATTTACATACCATTTACCACATTTAAAACATACCTCTAAGCGGATTCCATTCATCCCAGTGATGCTTGAACCCCAGCAGCTTCAAGGCATCTGTAGCATACTGGGTGCTTTACATTATGCAAGGTCTAGAAATACCATGCCATGTAGATAGGGAGGCAGACAGAGCAGAGGAGGAGGAAGAGCCGGAGAGAAAAATCAGATTACACCTAAGAAGCTTGGGCACAGGAGAGGAAACTGTGCAGCTTGGTGATGAAAAAGAGGGAATAAAAGACTCAACGGCCTTAAGGCGCCAACGGTGACTGCTTCTTCTGCAAGGATCTGCTCAGAAGAACGAGCAAAGTAAGCTTCAAAGGACGATGTCTTTGTATCTGCATTTCAGTGGATGCATCAACCACGCTACCTATTCCACTTTGTTGCCCAGCATCCCTGGGCAACGTTTTGGCATCCCTGGCTGTCCGGATGGGCTCATGTGGAAATGGCCCATTCTAGATCATGGGGGTGGGAGGTAGAGTTTTGCTGTGTCCTCAGAACTGTGCTATTTCTTGTGTACAATTGAGGTTAGAATTTCCCCCCTGTGCAGGGCAACTTTGGGCAGTGTGGCGGATGGCACACTTTCTCATGCTGTTGATCCTTCGGGCACCAGAGATCATTTTGCATGGCTGGGAAGAAAAGGCAGATCCAAAGCCCTCCACGCTGCTCTGAGTTTGCAACTGCAGCCAACTGGCCAGATTCCCCCTCCCCCACAAGGAGTGCATGCCTGGCCTACTATGTGCCAACAAAGTTCTTCCTTCATGCCAGAAACAGACACTTGAGGCACCTTGGATTGGTACAAGACTGCTGTGATGTTGTCACATAGACAGAAATAAGAGTGCGGCATGCCGGGTAGCCGCTTTGAGAAGCAAGGGGATCAGACCTCCACTTGCCCACCCCTGCCTTCTTAAAATACCCCCCCAATCTAATTGCCAAGAAAAGCCTTAGACCAGCCCCAACCTGGTGTCCTCTAGATGTTTTGCATGACAACTCCCAGCATTCCTGACCATTAGCCATGCTGGTTGGGGCAGATGGGAGTTGGAGTCCAAAATATCTGGAGGGCACCAGGTGGAGGAAGGCTGCCGTAGGTATTACCTTAATAAAAGAGCACTTAGTGCCAATGGCAGTTCAATCCAGTTAACTCCACTTCTGTTTATAAAAGATTCCAGACAGATGTTCCTGTGGGAGCTGCAGAATATCCAGTCTTGCTTAGCATTGCTGCTTGAGAGGGGGATGCAAGCAGGGGCATTGCTAGGCACTTAAAAGATTCAGGGCCCCAGGCTCATAGGGGCATACAGCTGCATAAAATGTACATATGCTAATTTATGTCTCGATATGCAGATATATAATTACTAGGTTTCATTTGCATTTCACAGAAGGCAATGCCAGCAAATTAATGACCCATCCACATCACACCAAATAAAATAAATCATTTAATTAATTTGCACCCTACCCCCAGATCATCCTAAACTGGTAACTCCTCTTCAATTATAATTAATTTGCAGTGGCTGTGAACAGGTGTGAAAAGCGCACAAAAAGTGGCTGGTAAATTTCACATTGTGCCCTTTCACACATCCATGTGATTAAGCTTAGGAAAGAAAAGCTTCCACTAGCAGCAGTGGAAGAGTGTTTTCAGACTTAATTGCTGTGCAGGGGGGATTAGGGTGGAGTTGCAGCATCCCTATTAAAATTACCCCTGCATGACAATTAAGCAGAGGGAAAAACTTTCAACACATAAGGCCCTGGGAAATGATCTGGGGCCTGGTAACAACTTGGGAGCACAATACCTAGCAGATTGCCTTCTCTAATATATATGTAGGCGGCATCTTAAGATCATCAGAGGAGGCCTTGCTGGTTATTCCAAAATGAAAGGAACGTTGCCATGATGAACCCCAATGACGGCCTTCTCTGTAGCAGCAACCACCCTCTGGAAAACCCTCCCTCGTGCAGTTTGGGAGGCAGAAAATGTGGCATCTTTCAAGCGCCTCCTAAAAACCTACCTTTTCACCCAGGCTTTCCCTGGGCTGTAACTGCTCTTGGGTTTTGCTCTGGTTTTACATGCTGCTTTTAAGTTTTATATCATGTTGTATTATGTTATATTTTATGGTTTTAACTGTTGTGAACTGCCCAGGGAGCCTCGGCTGTTGGGCAGTATAGAAATGTAATTAATTATTCATTCATTAATAGGTCCCAGGGCTAGCAATGACCCTGGAAGCAAGTATTCCAGCACTGTCAAGTCCACTGCTGGGTCAGTGGCATCTTCCGCTTTGATTCTGCCTCTTTCTTTCTGTCGCTTCCACAGGGCAGAATGCCTGCATGCCCCTAATTGACCCATTTGGCCCGCAGAGTTGGCAAGTTCCAGCCTCCCTTCGGTATCTTATCTGTGAGTAGTGAGCCCAGTGGCAGCCTGGCACCTGGGAAGGTGGTGGGAAACCTGCTGTGTGTAGCTATAGTGAGTTTGGAATGTGTCCTATGTGGTGGGTCTAACTTGCTAGATCAAGGTGGGGGTTGGCTAGTACCCGCTGTAAACTCAAATATGATTGGGGAGGGGCACTTTTTCTGTTTGCAGGTGGGAATAGAGGAATTGGTTTGTCCCTTAAGAGAAAATGTCACCGGGCCTTTTAAGGAGTCCAGGGCTGAACTGACCCCAAAGGTCTCCTGGTCTAGCCTCCAAAACACCCCCCAGGTTCTGCCTCCCTCCACGTGATGCCCCGCTCTTCTGTCTCTCTGCCAGGCATGCACCGAGCCTTCGTGGTTCTGCTGCCCCTCAGCCTCACCTGGATTGTTTTTGGCTGGATCTGTGGGATCATCGGTTCCTTGGCCCGCAGCTCCCGGGTTCTGCTGTTCACAGGCTGCTACTTTCTGCTGGGCGGTGAGCAAACCTATTGCTGGAAGGGACTTGGCTGGGGGGAAGCCAGGTCTTCTTTCCTGAGTATGCCCCACATGGCAAACTGCCATCGAACGCCTGGCCAGACTCAGCTCCTGGAGGGGATTTGGCGGCATGCGTGTGAGGGCTGCGTCACAGCTGCCAGCTGGCCAGAGCACAGCAAGTATAAAGGGGCCAGTGAACGGCGGTTTGTGCAGTTCCAGGTCCTTGTTGCCACGGGAATGGCAGTTTCTCTCACTGCCAACTCCTGCTCCCTCGTCCCTTTTTCCTCCTGGACAACAAGGGCAGCCCTCAGCATTGCTCAGACCAGCAAGGGGGCCTGACCGCCTTATGGCAGGAGGGAGGAAGCTCTTTCAGCCTGAGGGACAAATTCAGTTTTGGAGAAGCTCTTGGGCTGGATTGCAGTGATGGGCAGGGCTGAAGGCAAAAGAGCTGGGGCCAGCCCCCCCCCCCCATACCAGCATGTTTTAGCTTACAGCACTTACTGCCAGTAACTAAGGCTTGGGAAAGGCATGTCAGCCTTTTAGAATGGGGGGAAAAAACTGGACATATAAGAAATGAATGAATGCACAAAAAGCCTGGTAGTGACCAAATGATTGGTGGTTGGGGGGGAAAGGGGGTGGGGTCAGTGGAGTGGCCTTCTGGGGAGCCCCAGAGGGGCAGATCGGGCCCCCAGCAGGGCAGGATTTGGCCTCCAAGCCTGAGGTCTCCCACCCCTGCTTTATGGGGTCAGGGATTACCATTAGTTGATCCACTCTGTTGGAGCAAGGAGCCTTCCTTGGCTGCTGTGGCTGGGCTCCTTGCAGTCCCTCCTTCCCTTTGAGCAGAGTCAGAGTTGGTGGTGGTACAAACGCTCATCTCTACTTGCCATCCTCTGTGCCACTGATTCAAATCTGACTGCAGGTAGAAATATGAAGGCCTGAGAAAATTCAGGGAAAAAAGTCCCATCCCCCATTCCCTATCCTTCCTTTTTGTCCCAAGGACTTTTCCTCCAATTTTTTCAGTGGAAAAATTGGACATTTGGGCGGGAACAATGAAAACTCCTATGAAATATTTTCTCTTGGCATTAGTGAAATGCCTTTTAAGACAAGGTTTTACTCACTTAAAATGTGTAGCGTGAGGGTTTTATGTAAGACAGTCTGCTGCATTAGAGGATTATAATACACTATTGAAGAGTTCAATGTTTTCAGTGGTGTTATAAAATTAAACCTGATATCCAAATATTCTGCTAGTCCTTAAAAGAGAGCTTAACAGATGTTTAGGACAGGAATATTTGTATTTGTGCAGTCATGTTGCTTCACTTCCCACAGCATCCCTGCATTAGTATGAATGAGCATGTCTTGTCCCTTTTTGCTGGCCCTGCTGCTTCAGATTTCTGTCCTGTGCTTTGTTTATTACCAAACTATTAGCTGCATTACCTCAGACACAGGCAACCAGGGCCCAGTTGTACTTTTAAGCAATTCATTTAGGCTCACGAGAGACTTGGACACAGGCTGTCCATCCTTGGCTATTCCAAAGAGGGATTGCATCAGATTCTTTGCAGCCTGAAGCCATGAGGCAATTCTCTGTTCTCAGAGCAACTAGCTCAAGATGCCCGCAAACAGAGCTAGGAGCTGCTGGGTCAGTTATATTCAGTGTGGTCTTCCCCCTGCGATGACAGAAACTAGAAATATTTATTTATTCTGAAGCTGACAGTACGTGTTGGAAGCCCAGCCGAGATCCAGTCGGGCAGCTTTCCGCAAGCTGGCACCCTCGAGATGGGTTGGACTACAACTCCATCAGGGCCAGTGGCTGCAGGAAGAAACAGCGCCCAGCAGGATGCGGGCTCGGCTTGGGCACTGCAAGAGAAGTGGCTTAGGACTCTGCTCAGACGCTAGGCAGCTTTCCCCAAGCCAGCACCCTCAAGATAGGTTGGACTACAACTCCCATCATCCCCAGCCACTGGCCATGATGGAGTTACAGTCTGGCCCATCTCGAGGGGGCTGACTTGGGAAGGCTGCCCTAGGGTCTGAACAGAGTCCCCAGCCACTTCCCTCGCAGTGCCCAAGCTGAGCCCGCATCCTGCTGGGTGCTGTTTCTTTTCCAGATGTGGAGGGGGCAGACAGCTGCTGGGCAAAGGAATTTGTAGCGGGCTGCAAAATGGAAAGCAGATTGGTGCAAGACATCCCCCTGCCTAAGGTAGGAGGCTGCACCGCTGCCCTCTCTTCAGTCGCCACCCCCACTCCCCCCAGGCCACAACAGGGGTGGCAGCCAGCCAGCTCCTCCTCCCACCCCATTGCTGCGGCCCTCTCTTCTCTCCCCCCTGCCATGACCATGGCTGCCACCCACCCTTCCTCCTCTGGTCCCCTCAGACAACAAAGGCCAATGCCACCCCCCCACCCCCACTGGTACTGCCTTCCATCCCCCCCGCCCCCTCTCTCCCTCCACAGCTGTGATGGTGACAGCCATGGCCCTCCCATCTACTCCTCCCTTCCCCAACGGTGGAAGCGGTTACTAGTCACTGCCCTGCCCTACTCCTCCTCTCCAAGATAGCAGCGGTGACCGCCACCCGGCCTTCCTCCCACACTGGTGGTGGTGGCAGGATGCTACAGGCCTCTCCCTTGCCACCTCACTGCGAGGGGGCCTTCCTCAGAGCAAGGCATTAGTGGGGGGGTGGCCTTGGAGACTGCCTGCGCTACAGCAGCATGGGTGACCTCTATATAACACCCCCCTGCAAATGCCTTGGGACCCCTCACAGCGAGGCATTTGGGCCAGGTTCCCTAGGGAGCTGTGTTGGCCGCTCTCCTTTTTGAGCAGATGGTGGGGCTTCCCAGAGTCTACCCCCCCAATGCTGTGCTCCAAGGGGTCCACAAATGAAGCCATTGGGTGTGTGGCGCTCCAGAGACCTACGCCAGCTGCTCTTGTTGCAGCAGAAGGGCCAGCATGGCTTTCTGGAGCACTAGGTGGTGCACAGAGTTCTCCTGGCAGGAGGACCGGCTGCCCTTTGGGATCTGCTGCCTGAGGTGGCGGATTCATTTCACCTCATGGAAAGGGCAGCTCTGACGGAAAGGATTCTCCGTGGAACTGCAACGGAACCAGTTCCCAGGAAGCGGCTGCTGCTGCTGAGCATTTGCCTCGCTGGATCAGCTGAAGTTCCGTCTAGTCCAGGATGCTGTTCAGTAGCAACTGGCCAGGTGAGATGCCTCTGGAACCTCACGAGCAAGGCCTGGAGGTGATAGTCCTGCCTTGCTGCTTGCCCCTATCACCCAGTGATCACACTGCCTGGTCAATAATGGAATGGCGGTGTGGGGGGGCGTATTCAGAGGCTGTGCCTGCTACCTCACCTCCTTCTCTGATGCTCCTTCCTCTCCCCCTCCCCCTCTTCTCCCCCCACAGCACTGCTGACACTGTCAGGGACCAGCATCTACATTGGCTATTCCGGGGCCGCTTTCACAGAGACTGTGCGCATGTTTGACCGGCAGCGCTTTGAGCATGTCCACATTGCCTTTGGCTGGTCCCTGGCGCTCGCCTGGCTCTCTTTTGGCACCGAGGGGCTGGCTGGCATCCTTCTTCTTCTGGCTGCTCGGGGGTTCCGCCCAAAGCCCGATGTGTGCTCAGTGCTCATCTGATACGGAGAGAGGGTGGGAAAAGGGGATGTGGCATTGCCAGGGTTGTTTGACCAAATCCTGCCTCACAGTGGTACCTTCCTAACTCTGGCCCCTCCTGCTCTGCAGTCATAACACAGAGACGTGAAGCGAGGGGTTACAGGGCCAGGGTTGTGACTACAAATGGAAAGGGACTCCTTGTGAATGTGCTAAGCTGAGGGGATGGGAGGTGCAAGAAGCCTTATTCATCAGGCAGAGTGGCTTCCATCTCTGTTTGTGGACTCCATGGAGTGCTGGGAGGGGCAGAGTTCAGAGCTCCGTTACTCAACTCTTGGTGTGCATGCAGGGCTGAGGGAGGAAAGGAGAAAATGCCCCATCCTTGGAACAGTGGCAGCCATGCCCCTTCAGCCCGTCCCTCGATATGTCCACCTCATACTCCTCTTCCCCCAAGCATGACTTTCTGCCTGTCCTTCTTGACGCATCTGGGACCTCTTTTAAATAAACAGCTCCAGTAAGCAGGCGTGTGCTTTGTGTTTTTTTCTTTTTAAAAAAAATCCAACAAACTCAATTCCCTTTGGTCAGAAAGGAGTGTCGGTCTTTAATCTGCTGGCTAAGCAGTGAACACCATGCTTGCTGCATGCAAGACGGAAGCAGTGAAAAGGCTGCACAAACAGTGTTGGGGTTAGTGTCCAGCTGGCGTAGATCAATCATTCTTCTGGGAAGTCCACAGCTACTGAATGCAGCAGCCCGCTTTGGAGCGCTCTGCAGGACTCCCTCTGGGTCTACGCCATCCAAAGTGGGAGCAAATCTGATGACTGTCCTGCTCCCGCCCTGAAGCAATAGGGATGATGCTGCCTCCGGAAGCTCTCACACACTCGGAGGCGCCAGGAGCCTAGGTGCCAACTGTGCTGTGGAAATTGGATTCTCCCAGCCACGATGCAACCGCTCCAGTAGCTCACAAAAGGCCTCAGCGGGCAGATACCCTTCAGCAGGAGCAGAGCCCCCTTGAGAAACAAAGGCCTCTACTACCACCCACTTGAGGCAGCACGGCTGAAGACAAACAAAGGACCCCTCTTGGTGCCTGTTTCTGTTGCAGGGAGCAGGTCGAGTGCCAGGGCTCCTTTGGTGGAAAGCGATTTGGAGATTATTTGGAGTCTGCAAATAGAGGCTATCAGCTTCCAGAGCCACTCCTGGAAACCAGCTGGCTCTCCCACTGCTGATGCAGCTCTGCCCCCACCCCACCCCATGCCAGGGGCTTGGCCAGCTGCAGTCTGGTACTCTCCTGCTGGGCTGTGCATATGGTAATGCAGCTGTGCCCCTATAGACTGGGCCAATGTCTGTCTCTGGAGATTAATGTCTGAGAGCAAAAGATTGGGAGGGGATTTTCCCTAAGGACACCAGATCTGGAATTGTAGGCTGAGCAGAGTGACTTTGGTCCCGTTCAGGGGTTCTTCCTGGTTTCACCGAACGGGTTGCAAGAGGAGCACTTCAGGGCTTTTTAGACAGCAAGGAACAGTTTTAATAAGGATGGAGGAGAAGCTGAGCCCTAGTGGGGTTTGGAGTGCTACTATTGTTAGAGCCCCGCCCATGCATGGGCTCCATTTCCCACTTGAGTTAAGCCGGCGCTAACCAATCACAGACGTACATTCTGGGCTTCAGAGCACATTTTGGCTTATTCCATGTTGGCACGCCAAGCACCGGCTTAACTTCTAGCCTGCAATCTGGCTTCAGGGCATGTCGGTCTGTTGCTGTTGACACTTGTCCAGTACAAAGCGCAACTTGTTCCCAGCCAGTTGTGTGTCAAGAGCGGAGACGTTGCAGTGCCAGACAGCACGCAGGCCTCGCTCGCCCCACGGGAAGAGCCGCACGCTGACTGCCTGGCCTGTGGCGGCTAGCTCCTCCGTGCTCACGGCCTGCATGAGCTCACACAACTTGGCAGGGGCCAGCCAGGGTGCTAACGTTGCCATGACGATATTGGTCTCCACTGTGGCTGGATTTACGGAGCAGAAAGGAGAACCCAGGGTGAAGATGCCTGTAAGGGAAAATGCCTGAAATTGTAAGTGAAAGCACAATCTCCCCCCCACACACACACACACAACACACTAATGTTCTACCTCAGCAAAGTGTAGGGAAATTGCAGGGCCAGCCCTACCATAAGGCAGAGTGAGGAGTTACCTCAGGCAGCAGATGCTGGGAGGTAGCAGCAACGCGTTGGAGGAGAGCGCTGTGTGCCAGGCAGCCTGTCCTGTGCCCCCTAAGATAGCCTGCTGCCTTCAAGTGTGGTGGAGGATGCTGTCCCATCCCCAGTGTTGAAGAAAGATTGGACAGCCAGTCCAGGTGGCTTTTCTACATGGAATGGGAGAGGGGCCCATCTTGTCCTTTGCCTCTGGCAGCAAAATGTCTTATACAATCATAGAATAGTAGGGCTGGAAGGGGCCTTGGGAAATTGGAAGGGATTCTCTCCAGCTAGTGGGGAGCAAAACTGGTCTGCAGAAATTGGTTTGAAAGAGGTCCCAATCCAGCATGAGAAATCTACCCTCCAGCCTTGGGTCAAAGTAGCACGCTGTTATCTAGGGTGGAGTGGTGAAGCGTAATTGCTCTGAGGAGGTTAGGTGTGGGTTGGCGCCCCTCCCCTTCCTCACAGAACAGGCACCTTGGGCAAAGCATCTGGCATTGTTGTGATCCCTCTTCAGCGTTTCCTCCACATGGGTTAATCCAACCAGGGCAGCTGCTGCCAGAACCCCTGCCTGGCGCATCCCACCTCCCAGGACCTTCCGCATGTGCCAGGCTTTGGCGATGAGCTCTCTGCCCCCAGCCAGAAGTGCCCCAGCTGGTGCGCCCACACCCTGTGGAACAAAATGGAGAAAAGAGATGGCAGCCACATATGTAGGCTCTGGAGAATCCTAAACCCCAGTGCCCTCATTCCTCCTAGAGGAATGCCTGTGGCAGGGGCGCTCAACCTTTTTCCGCCCGAGGGCTGAATTCCATTTCAGCGAAGCTCTTGGGGGCTGCATTCCAGTGGTGGGTGGGATGGAAGGCAAAAGGAGCAGGGCCAACATTACTAACAGTGCCAGCATATTGCAGCTTAAACCTCTTACTGTCAGTAATGAAGACTTGGGAGAGGCATGCCAACCTTTTAGAATGGGGGAAAATGACACAAAAGCCAGGAAGGCACTTGGTGGTTGGGAGAAAGGGGGTGCAGCCAGCTGGGGAACCCCAGAAGCCTGGATTGGGACACCTGGCCTGGGGTTTTGCACCCTTGGCCTATGACATCAAGAAGCTCTTCTGCAACCCACACCACTAGCCTCCACCTCCAGTAAGAGGAGCCTGGCAAAGCACCCAGCTCGGCCGCATATCCAACAGATGGCGTCAGCATCTTGACACTGATTATACTTAGGCATGCTTCATGGATGCTGTGCTTGCAGGCTTCCTGCAAACCCACCACTCCGGGAGTCCCAGGGTAGCAGTTCCCCACCTTAGAGAGGCACAGGGAGATGGAGTCACAGTGCTGGGAGATATGAGTCGGTGGCACTCCCAGGGCCACAGCAGCATTAAGCATGCGGGCGCCATCCATGTGTACCCGTAACCCATATTGCTGGGCTAGGTGATGCACCTGTGTAGAGAAAGAAGTTCACTCAGCAGCTTAAAAGACTTGCAGGGGAAGGTACCCTGGGGCTCCTGGCCCTTGCTGTGGCCATTCTGACTCCAGGTGCTGAAGGGAGACTCTAGGAGAAAGTTCAAAGGCAACCTTGAGTGGCAGCTGGGAGGCAGGCTTCAATTATGAGATGAGCCAACCTTTCCAGCCAGCAGATTGCTTATTAATAGTGAACTGACTAGGGGAGCCTGAGTTGGGAGATTTTTTGTTTATCATCATAATTGCCTTTTGGGTGGTTGAGTGCCTGTGCAAACTTAGGTGACTGAGTGGCTGCCAGTTTGGAAGCAAAACAGGAGCGCACAAAAATAAAGTCATGGATTCTACACATTTGGAGACACCCTAGGTATGCACAAATACAAGTTCGTAAATGAAAAAGAAAAAAATTACCCACCCACCCCCAACACACACACACACACACACACACACACTGACCTGACAAGGACCTATGAGTTTCTAGGACTTACTAAATATTGATGTCACTTGACTGGGAAAGAATGAATCCCTTAAGAGCCTAGAGCAGGGATGTGCAACATGCAGCCCCATGACCTTGAGTGTGGTCCCCACCACCTCTGCTGTTGCCTCCACACTAAAATTTGGTGGTGCAGAGGCAAAAAAATAGGTTGTTGCTGCCAAAATTCAACAGTAATCCACTCAAGCTAAATGTGGCCTTTTTGAGTCTCCGTAGTGGTTTGCTGCTGAATTTTGCACACAAAGAGCCTATTTTTTGTCAAGGTGTGGCAGCAGGAATGCAGCCCACAGGGAGTCCATGGGCTGGAAATTGGCTGCTGGAACACTCAAAGTTGTCCACTCTTGGCCTACAGTAAGCATCCTTGGGGTGGAATTAGGGTTGGTGCAGAAGTGCTCCTCCCTTCACTGTACAGGGATGTATCCTGGAGGGGATGGGGTGGGGATACAGTGCAATATTTTGTTGCAGTTCACACTTGTTATTACTACTGCTCCTGCTCAGAATACCCATAATGATCAAAGGTACCCATCCAGCTAGGAAAGGTCATGAATTTCCAGAAGTCAGCTGGGCTGAGGCTGGCTGTCAATGCTCACCTCTTGCAGGTATTTAAGGGGTAGCACCCGTCCCCCGGCTGAGCAGTGTGTATTCTCAAGGCAGATGAGCTCAGGGCGGGGGTGGTACTGGCTTTTGTGGGCTTGCTGGATCTTATTCTCCAGTTCGTCAAGACTGATGGTCCCGTCAGGCAGGTTCTGCAAGATCTCCGAATGGACTCCAGCCACCTGTTCAGAACAAAACAGGTGCATGAGGCTGTGTGAGCAAGGGTGAGGTCTGGACATGATAAACTCCTCGTGCTGGCAGAAGACTGATATTCACTTTGATTCTATTCATATAAAATGCAAATTTGTGCACACAGTTACTGCAGATCTAAGGAAAATGAATTTCCGTATGCAAAGTCACGGGCTCATGTGTGAGTAACCTGTATGAGCTGTGATCCCAGCTGTAGTACTGATGATGTGATCTGGGCTAGCAGAAAATGAAAAACAAAAATTCCCTAGTTGGTTTAAAGTCAGCTGGAACTATCTTCCCAGATATGCAATGTTATTTTGAGTTTGGGTATATAAATACTTGTCCAAGGAGAAGAGAATGCAGCCACTAGAGGGAAGCACATTACCAGGTTTCTTCCTGGTTCAAATCAACTCTCGCCCTAAATTTGGAGGAAGCCTTGGAAAACCAGGCCCCCTTAGGCCCCCTTGTGAGACTGTGACATAATTTGTTTTGGCGGCCGCCAGTAGTACATGGCCTTTGCCATAACCCACTCCAGATAGTCCTCTTGAAATAGCTTAATTTGGTTCCTCATTCAGCCATTTTTCCAGATGCAATTTGGGCACAATATTTCAGTCCTGGCATACTCCACCAAGACTAGCTAGCTTTTGGATTCTCCCGAATCTTTCCAAGGGGCCTCTCAACCCAGTTCTCCCTCTGTTAGGGGCTCTCAGACCTAAGCCCAGAGTAGAAACAGGGACACCATGGATGGTTAATCCCTTCCAGAGAGAGGTCACCTCCACTCTCCAAGGGACTTAGGTAGTTTTCTCATGCAATGTTTAAATACATTCCTAATCTGGATATAAAACCTGCATTGACTGGGATATATGTTCAACTGTTCTTTTGAATTCTCTCCTGCATTAGAGGCATTTTTATATGTGACGTATAAAACAAGAGTGAAGTTCAAATGCACGTCATTTGCATTCTGTATGAAAATGACCTCCCCCATCAGCTAATCTTAGACTTGATTATGCCCGTTTCAAAAACCCACCCAAGCTGCAACAGGTTCATGTGCTAAGAGAAGGCAGAATCAAGTAAAGAGATCGCTAGTGCTGCAGTGTCTCTTCCAGCACCACTTACTTGTGCAACACCACCATGCGCAAAAACATGGATGTGGGCCTCTCCCCCCAGCAGGACCTGCGCCCCTCGTCTCTGACAGTGGCACATGACTATGGTAAAAAAAAAAAAAAAAGGACAACTGTGCAAATGGGAGATTCTGTCTAGGGGATGGGGAAGACACAGGGCGAAGGGTCAGAGAACAGGGGAAGTGAGTATGAACGTAGTTCTCTCCATGTAGTCGCTCTACAGATGCTGCTGCTTTCATCCCTGTTGGAAGATGCCTGGGCTAGAACATTCAGTCATGCTTACTCCAGTCTCACAAAGGCCTTTTAGGTGCAGTAGCTAGGAGCACTCATGCCACCGGCAAATTGCTATGCCTTAGAGTAAGGTCCCTGGGGCAGAGAGCTGTATCTTTGTCATTCTATACAGCGCCATGCACACTGATGGCACTATATACATCGGAGGTGTTGAGCCTCTTTCAGCCTGAGGGCTGAATTCCATTGGGGGAAGAGGGGGCACATTTCAGCAGTAGCTGGGGACAAAGGCAAAAGAGGGCAGGGCCGAAGTCCCCCCCCCCCCGCATGTTGTAGCTTAAAGCTCTCACTGAGCTTTAAAATACACACACACACACACACACACAAAACCCAGGAAACCACCAACAAACAGCAGTAGGGGAAAAGGGGGTGGAGCCAGTGGAAGGGGTGGCCCAAATCTGGCCCTCTAACCCCAGGGGGCCAGTCTTGGACACCAAGTGGGCCAGATTTGGCCCACATGCCTGTGGTTCAATACCCCTGATATAACTGAATATTAAATTGGCACAATTCCCATCCCAAGTTTTCATTCTTTTTCCCTGCTACAGCCCAGCAGCTCTGACCGCTTCCTGTAAGACTTACCAGCAATGAGGTTAGCCATGGTGGCAGTGGGAACAAACAAAGCCTCTTCCATTCCTAGGAGGTCAGCCACTACCCTCTGCAGCTCTACAGAATGGAAAAAGAAAGCCTAGGGTTTCAGGTGTGTTGTATGGGGTGGTTAAGATTATAGCTATGGGCTGTTGAAAGAATCAGCAGCATTGGGCTTTAAAGCCTCCTTGTCCAGTCTTCTGGGGACTCTCTGGCTAAAACAACCACCCAGCTCTTTTTATAAAGACCAATCTCTCCTTTTGGGCAATGGGTTTATTTTAAATTTCCCTATATTTAAAATATGAATGTAAGTGAAGCAACAATGAATTGAATTTCATTCCCTAGGGCAGGTTGCAGGTCTATGCTTTTCAACACTGGAGGAGGGCTAATGTTGTCCCTATCTTCAAAAAGGGTAAAAAGGAGGAACCTGGCAACTACAGACCAGTCAGTCTGACATCAATCCCTGGGAAAATTCTGGAGCTGGTTATAAAGCAATCCATCTGTAAGCACCTTGACAACAATGCAGTGATTACTCGAAGCCAACATGGATTTGTCAAGAACAAATCCTGCCAGACAAATCTGATCTCATTTTTTGATCAAGTAACCTCCCTTGTGGAGTGTGGGAATGCTGTGGACATAATATACTTCGACTTCAGCAAAGCTTTCAACAAAGTGCCCCATGATATCCTGATGAGCAAACTAGCTCAAAGTGGGCTATCTGAAACAACAATCAGGTGGATCCACAGTTGGCTACAGAATCGGACTCAAACAGTGCTTATCAATGGGATCTTCTCAAACTGGGGAGGTAATGAGCGGGGTACCGCAGGGCTCAGTTCTGGGCCCAGTGCTCTTCAACATTTGTATTAATGACTTGGAGGAGGAGGTGCAGGGAATGCTGATCAAATTTGCAGATGACACAAAATTGGGCGGGATATCTAATACTTTGGAAGACAGAAACAAAATTCAAAGTGATCTGGATAGACTGGACCGCTGGGCAGAAAACAACAGAATGACGTTTAATAGGGATAAATGCCAAGTTCTGCACCTAGGAAAAAGAAACCAAATGCACAGTTACAAGATGGGGGATACATGGCTCAACAACACTACAAGCAAGAAGGATCTTGGAATTGTTGTAGATCACAAGCTGAATATGAGCCCACAATGTGATGTGGCTGCAAAAAAGGCAAATGCTCTTTGGGGCTGTATTAATAGAAGCATAGCTTCCAAATCCCAGAAAGTACTAGTTCTCCTCTACTCAGCACTGGTTAGGCCTCATCTGGAGTACTGTTCTGGGCACCGCACTTTAAGAAGGATGCAGACAAGCTGGAGAGGGTTCAGAAGAGGGCAACAAAGATGATCAGGGGACTGGAAACAAAGCCCTATGAAGACAGACTGAAAGAACTGGGCATGTTTAGCCTTGAGAAGAGAAGACTGAGGGGAGATATGATAGTGCTCTTCAAGTACTTGAAAGGTTGTCACAGAGAGGAAGGCAGGATCTCTTCTCGATCATCCCAGAGTGCAGGACACGGAATAATGGGCTCAAGTTACAGGAAGCCAGAGTCCAGCTGAACATCAGGAGAAACTTCCTGTTAGAGCAATACAACAATGGAACGAATTACCTAGGGAGGTGGTGGGCTCTCCCACACTGGAGGCATTCAAGATGAGGCTGGACAGCTATCTGTCAGGGATGCTTTGACTTGGATTTCTGCATTGAGCAGGGGGTTGGACTCAATGGTCTTGTAGGCCCCTTCCAACCCTATTCTAAGATTCTCTAATTCTAACACACAAGGTTGGGAGGCTTGTAGGGTTAATATCACCTGAGCTTGGAAGAATCTTTTCCCAGAGACGCCCGCCAGCCAACACACGGGTCCTTTATAAAGAGAACTACGTATATTATCATTAATTTATATTAATATTATTAATATCAATAATGTATATCCCATCTTTCTGTAAAATATTCAGAGTTGCTTTTTCCTTCCCTTCCCCTCCAATTGTGTTCCCTGAGTAGGCGCCACAGTACAACAGCCCTGATGTTCAGAGTGCCACTGTTTTTGACAGTGTCATGTTGCTGATGAGATGGAGCACCCTTGTGCCATGGTATTAGGCAGAACTGTACTCTAGAGCACTGTTGGCATTTTGGGCCCGCTCACCACACACACCAGGGGGTGTCCCTTTCCCTCAGACTCACCATTGACCGTGGGGTCCTCCCCATAGCAGTCATCACCCACTTCTGCCTGAGCCATCGCCCGCCTCATCTCAGGGCTGGGCTGAGTCACCGTGTCACTGCGCAGATCCACCACACGGCACTCGGCCCCTGCTGGGTGACCTGTTGCATGGTGACTGCGAGTGCCAACCCTGCTATCAGGGACAAGGGACGCCAGCTGCTGGGGCCACCAGGGCAGAAGGGGGCAACCATGTTGGCCAGCAACAAATCGGGTGGATCTCCTTGACTGGATTCTCAAGAACCGAGGTTGCCAGGGCGTGGCACTAAGATGCTGGCATTTAGCTCTTGGACGGGCTACACTGCTGTGTGAAGTCTGCTTTTTATGCCTGGGACTTCTCAAAAGGGCACCAACACCCTGGTGTGGATACCAAGGCCTGCCTTGGACCAAGCTGGCTTTACACCCCTGGCAGGAGAAATCATGCCCAGAGAGTTCCAGGGTGGTGGTGCCCATGCCTTGCCACCCGTGTGAAACCTGAGGCAGGATGGCCCCTCGTGCTCTGCACCAGCGCATGGGCTGGCTGGCGTTATTGCTGAATGCAGAAATAATATCACAGCAATATCCAGAAAAGTCAGTCTTGCAGCTGGTCGTCGCCTGAGCCTTCCTACTTTGGCTGGCGGACGCGGCGGCAGGGGTAGCACTGCGCGCCCAACAGGAATAGAGGGGCGCCTGGGCATCCTTGCAGACAGCACCCCCCCCACGCCCAGCCTCTTTGCCCACTACCCTCTTTAGCGCTAGCAACCACAGCATCGCCGCTCATCCCAGGCCCGCTGCGTCCTGGTTCCGGCAGCACAGGCCCAAAGAGATCGTCACGTCCTTTCTCTACAGTACCGCTCCCAGCGTGCTTCGAGCCACCGCGATGTCTCCGCCTTGCTTCAGAGCCTTTTGGGGGTTGTAGTTCTGGTGCAGTGGAGGCTGGTGGCTCCGATTTTGGTGGGGCTGTGGATCCATTCTGGGTTTCAGTCAGAACCAGCCAGGCCTCTAAAGGAGCCGTCCAAGGTGCTGAACCCATTTTGGGGACCCTTTGGATAGCTTCTTTAGAGTCCTGGCTGGTTCTGAAACCCAGAATGGATTCGCAGCCCCACCAAAATGGAGCCACCAGCCTTCACTGTTCTGGTGTAAGGCTCATTTCAACGCTGAAGAGCGCAGGAGCAGGGTCGGTTCCAGTTGGCGGCGGGGGGGGGGCACCAAATACCTTTGGTGGCCCCTCCTCCTCACTCCCCCAGTGTCAGCCCAATCCGCCTCCACATAATGTGACCAAGACGGGGGGGTGCGAGTGGGCGGAGTTTGCTCTCTGTCTCTCTCCCTCCCCGGGTGGCACGCTAAGGACAACTGTGCCAAGAGAGTGCGAGAAAGATGATGCCGCCGCCGCCCCCCGCCCGCCTCTCTGGGCGACACAGCAGGGAGGGCCGGGCCCGGAGAAAGAGCCTCGGCATACAAGCAACCGGGGCAGAGGGGGGCTGCAGGATGCAGCTGCCTTATCCTCTCCCTCCCCTGTGCGCTGACTCTCCCTCTAGGTCCGCCTTCCCCAACCTGATGCCCTCCAGATGCGTTCGGCTACAACTCTCAGCATGGCTGGCTGGGGGATGCTGGGAGTTGTGGTCCAACGCCTCTGGAGGGCACCAGGTAGGGGAAGGCGGGCCTAGGTAGCAGGGATGGGGTGCCGTGAGCCCAGTCCTTGCTACCACGTTGCCCAGAGACGGAGGGACGGGCGAGGACCTCAAGCAACCTGGGTGTCCTCCCCCTTGCGTGCTCACGTGGGGCGGCTTGCTGGTCCTCAGCCTCTCGGCTGGGCCACCCAGGGAGAGAGCGGGCGGGAGCAGGAGCAGGCGCAGCTCCCAGCGGGCGAGGGCGGGCAACCAGTCGGGGGCAGCGGCGTTGCCCATGCCTGTCCTGTGTGCCGCCCACAGACAGAGCGCCTGGGCAAGCGAGCGCGCCAGTACATTTCGCTCTCTGGGCGGGGAGGGCTGTGCTAGCGCGGGCACCGTGCAAGGAACGGCCGCCACTCTCCTGCCCTCTCAAGAAGATTCGACCGCCTTGCTCGACCTCTCGCTTCGGGTGGAGGAGGCGTGGCGCCAGCTGGCCCTCCCTCCTTCTCCGCTCCCTCTGGCCAGCGCAGTCGGGCAGAATGGGCTTGCTGGGCCCAGTCCCCGCTCTGCGCTGCTCAGGACAGCACATGCATGGAGCAAGCAAGAGGATGAAGCAGCTCCTCCTTGCGCCAGGAGGAGCCACCTTTGCCCACTTGCACGCGTGGGCTCTCCCTCTAGGAGCCGGAGTGGCAGGGCTTGGGCACTGGGCCCAACGCTGCACCTCTCAGAGAGCGGGCGCGCGAGGGGGCAGCTCATGCCACAGGGCCCCGCCTTCCCTACCATACCACCCAGAGAGAAGGTGAGCACGCGAGTGAAGCCGGAAGCTGCTCTAGCTGCTGCCTTATCTGGTTCATGTTTTGGGCAGCCCTACTGTTGGCCCCAATTCTTCCTGCCAGGTTGCCCGGAAAGGGTGGGCAGAAGCAGGAGCAGCCATCCTCCTGCTCCCTCCCTCCCTGGCATGGCCCCTCTGGGTGGTGTGGTGGGCCCAGTGCTTTCCACTGTACCTCCCAGAGTAAGAGGGCAGGCAAGTGTCTCTGGAAGCAGCCGAGGCCATTCCTTGCAACCACCATTCATCGCATGCCCACTTTGGTAGGCAAGATTGCAGGAGCCTCCCTGTGCCACCCACCCTCTGCGGATGAGGAGGTGGTGTTGCTGTGCTGTGCCTAACAAAGCTGTGGGGCCTCCCACTCAATGGGCCAGAGCCTTAGTAAGGGCTGGACAGCAGTTGACACTGGTGAGCTCTCCGGAGACACTGGGAGATGTTCCTTCAGCGCTGGGTCCTCAGCAGCTGCCCAATGGTACCAACTCTTAGGCCTTGCTATGCCTGGTAAGATGGTGGAGGCAATTTTCTCAGTGCCTCAGAACCACCACTTCACTGGCAGGCCAGTTTAAAACTGTTCCTGGGGTGTTTTTCATGGCCTCACTGGGTTCAAGTTCCATGTTTGGAAGGAATACGAAAAACCACAGCCGCTTTGTTCCCTGTATGTAGAACACTGCCAAGAGATTAGGTGATCTTCCTCTTTATTTGTGTTCTGCCAGCAATTGAAGACGTTTCTGTTTAAACAAGCATTTGATTGTGTTACTGCCTAATTTGATTTATTGACTGTTAGTTTAACTCTGTGCTCTTCTTTTTTGATGCTGCATTTAGTCTGGTAGTTGTGTTTTAATGATTTTTTTAATGCCTGCTTTTATATTTTGTAAGCCACTCCATTTTGGAGGAGAGAACTGGGGTATAAATATTTAATTCTGTCTTTTGCACCAGGCTTGGGTTGCTAAATTTCAGGAGTCTAGGAAAAGAATGAAGATGATCTCTCAAGCCTGAAGTCTGCCTATTCCTGCCATATCCCATGCTCTCTCATGGCAATGTAGGCAGGGCAGGTTGTCAATGCAGGGGTGGCTGTTTTTAATTCCTTCTTATGGAACTTAATGGGAGCTTTGTGCCAGGCCTGGGGCTGGTGTAAAGTTTCACCATGGATTGAAGGGGTATAGGATATAAGTGTGTGTCTTCCCTGTGCTGTTAATTTCCAGCCTGTGACTCTGCCCCATTTCAGTAATCCCACTGGGATATCCATCATGGCAGTAGCTTATCTGGTGTCCTATCAGTGTATATTGGGGCTCCCACTGAATCCTGTGCCCCATCACCTGCCAGATCTTAACTACAGCATTGTGCCCTAAAACAGCCAAGCCCTAGTGTCCATCTTTGCATTGCTACAGGTTCCAGGAACCTTACTTGACATCAACCAAGTTTAAACTATAATGAAATGCTCAGTTATATGCAGATGATTCTCATTACATAAACTAATACATTAAACACTTTGTATGTCCTCCACACCGGAAACTACATGGGAGGTGGTTCTCAGGAGGGAAATGTGTGGCTGCCTGGTACCTTCCTTTTTGTGGACGCTCCACCATACAGGTCCATGCCCATCGCCACTGATGGGAGCATCATCAAGAGAGCCAGTGTGGTGTAGTGGTTAGAAGGTTGGACTGGGACTTGGGTGATCTGGCTTCTAGTCCCCACTTGGCCATGAAGCACACTGGGTGACTTTGAGCCAGCTACTGACTCTCAGCCTAACCTACTTCACAGGGTTGTTGTGAGGATGAAAAGGAGAGGAGGAGGATCATGTAAGCTGCCTGGGGTTCTTTGCAAGAGGAAAAAAAAGCCAGATATAAATGTCATTGTCATCTTACTTTGGGTGCCTGATGCATGGAACATCTCCTTAGATTTTTGTAGGACGTGCCTGCAACCTAGCAAATTCCAAGAGGAAGTTTTGCACAGCATTCTGGACAAAATGTAGCTATTCTTACCTCCATGAACTCTGTCATTTCTGGGAAGTAATTTGCCTCTGCTTCTGCTCCTTCTTCCTCTCACTTTCAGGAACAACTTTTACTCTGAAGGAAGATCCATCACTTGTAGTGGCAGTATAGTGATGATGATATTTAATTATAGGGCACCATCAATGCAATAGCGCTTTACAGAATATTGTAACAAAAATGATTGAACCCTTTAAACAAATGTAATTACATTAACAAAGGCTTTGTTTCAGTTGGAGATGACCCTAAGAGTGTAGGCCAGATGTAGGCAACCGGGTGCCTTCCAGATGTTTTGGACTACAATTCTGATAATCCCTGATCATTGACCATGCTGGCTGGGGTTTATGGGAATTGTGGTCCAAAACATCTGGAGGGCACCAGGTTGCCTACAGCTGGGCTAGTCCAAAGGCTTCCATGCAATTTGATTACTGTGCTTTGAGTGGTGCTGGTGTGCTCCAGTTTCCTTCAGGAAATCCTAATCCTAAACTATGACCTTCACCTTCCCCATGGCTGAGACACTGCCAGTTGGCAGCCTGCCAAAATGTTAGGAAAAGTATTCACAGACTTGCCTAATCTCTGGGTGAGAGAGGCTAGTTTGGCCCATTTTGCGCAAAAAATGTGTGTGTTGTGTGTGTGTACATGTTTAAAATGCTCCCCCACCCAGACACTACCAGGAAGGAAGTCAGAGATGTGAACTCTGCTGCTGGGAAGATTGGCCCAATCACACTTGCAGTGACAAGCCTTCATGGCAGAGCTGACCCTGACTCCCAGAGCAGCTGCATAAAATGTGTTTTATGAGCTCTCCATAAACCTTCTCACTGTGGTTGACACATGATGTTCTTGAAATCTATAGGGTGCTTGGAACTGGGACAAGATCAACACAATGCAAATGGGTGCTAATTGTCTCTTTGTGCTTCTTGGAAGTGGCCAGCCGGCCCTCTTACTCTTACCCTGTCCTGCCAAGGCTTGACCATATATTTACAGAAAGAGCCCCCAAGGCTTGGGGTTAACACTATTCACATACAGTCATGTGTGTATCTGGACCTTTGTACATATGCCTGCACCCTTTAAACACATGCACGTGCACACACACACTCTTTGGCACAGAGAATCATTCTCTCCTGATCCTGCCGTCTTGCCCCCTGCACCATGGAGCCCTATAAAGTCAGTGAACAAACGATAAACAACCCATCCTGTAGCTACTTCTCGCCCCATGGCAAGGGCCAGATGTTAACAGTCATGCTTTATTTATTGCTTTTATTTCCTCTCAGTTCCAGTAAGTTGTCCTCCTGCCCAAGTGGCTCATGATTAGGCAGCAAAAGGCCTCTAATCTTGCCGATCTGATTTACTGTCATTGAGAATAGCCACTTCCCGTTACTGGGCCTGGGCTTGGGAAAACAGTCAGCGCTTGCACCACAAACGTATCCCACCATACATACCTTCTTTCCTGGTGATTTCACCAGCCCGTAAATGTTGGTCAGGCAAGGCAAAGAAAAGGGGCTGGGGAAAGGAGGCATGCCGGGTGCTGGATGAGGGGCATTGCCAAGGGAAAGGAGGCTTGAAAGGGCCGGGGGGGAGGGGGCAAGGAGCTGCACAAAATTGCTAAGAATGTCGGAGCCTACAGGTGGCCACGTGCATCTGTGTGTTTGTCAGTCAGGACATGCCAGGCAAGGGACAGTACAAAGATTTGTGCAGCGTGTGCTGACCAGGTTGGAAGAACCATGCAAGTCTCTCACTCTTCCAAACCATTAAGTGCATCCTGTGCACACCATGCACTACCAGGCTTCTGCAACTAATAGGCAAGAGGGCCTGTTCTCCCTCGCTGGATCAGAAGGGAACAGTGCCTGAGAAGATAGCAGCTATCGCCCCTTCCTCCCCTCGCTCTTGTAAGGCAATTATGGCTGTACATGCTGCAAAGGGTGTTAGAGCAGAGCCACATAGGCCCCTGTGAAGGTACAGAGGCTTCATGGTGTGGGAAAAAGCTTTGTTAAATAAAATGAATGAATGAACAAATGAATGAATTGCTATTGTGACAGGCTGAGCTCATAGCTCTGAGGTTTTTCCCCCTGGAGCTTGGTTTAGGCCCCAAACTTGTGGCCTTCCAGAAGTTTAGGCCTACAATTCCCATCAGCCCTTGCCAGCATAGCCAATGGGGAGGGATGATGGAAGTTGTAGTTCAAAACATCTGGAGGGCCACAAGGTGGCCAGCCCTGGTTTAGGATGTTACCTTCCAACAAAGGGCATTGCTGCCCATTGCTTGTGTGTGCACATGTAAACTAAATGTGCATGTACTGCCTGTACTGTAGTGCATAGTCCACACATGTCCAGATAGTTCTTTTGTGATGAGTTGTTGTTCATTTGTTCAGTCACTTCAGACTCTTCGTGACTTCATGGACCAGCCCAGCCCACGCCAGAGCTTCATTTCGGCCGTCGCCACCCGCGTCACCTCCAGAATATCATCCACCCATCCTGCCCTTGGTCGGCCCCTCTTCCTTTTGCCTTCCACTTTCCCTAGCATCAGCATCTTCTCCAGGGTGTCTTCTCATTATGTGGCCAAAGTACTTCAGTTTTGCCTTTAATATCATTCCCTCAAGTGAGCAGCCTGGCTTTATTTCCTGGAGTATGGACTGGTTTGATCTTCTTGCAGTCCAAGGCACTCTCAGAATTTTCCCCCAGCACCACAGTTCAAAAGCATCTATCTTCCTTCGCTCAGCCTTCCTTATGGTCCAGCTCTCGGAGCCATAGGTTACTACGGGGAATGCCATTGCTTTAACTATGTGGACCTTTGTTGTCAGTGTGATGTCTCTGCTCTTAACTATTTTATCAAGATTTGTCATTGCTTTCCTCCCAAGAAGTAAACATCTTCTGATTTCCTGGCTGCAGTCGGCGTCTGCAGTCATCTTTGCGCCTAGAAATACAAAGTCTGTCACTGCCTCCATGTTTTCTCCCTCAGTTTGCCAGTTATCAATCAGGCTGGTTGCCATAATCTTGTTTTTTTTGAGGTTTAACTGCAACCCACCTTTTGCACTTTCTTCTTTCACCTTCGTCATAAGGTTCCTCAGCTCCTCCTCAGTTTCAGCCATCAAAGTGGTATCATCTGCATACCTGAGATTGTTAATGTTTCTTCCAGCGATTTTAACTCCAGCCTCGGATTCATCAAGCCCAGCATGTCGCATGATGTGTTCTGCGTACAGGTTGAATAGGTAGGGTGAGAGTATACAACCCTGCCGTACTCCTGTCCCAATCTTAAACCAGTCCGTTGTTCCGTGGTCTGTTGTGATGAGGCAATTGCATTTTCCGAGCAAAGTGCAATATTTCATGCTGGGAAACATGCACTAGAGATCCCAGATGGAATGTTCCTATCTACTGTAGGTAGGGTGTGGATTATGGCTGTACAAATGTCACAAGCTTCTCTTGTGTATAACTGACAACATAATTTCTGACAGATTGCAGTGCAAAGCCTTCTGCTCATTTACATTCCATTAGTTGCTCAAATATGCCATGCCACATTGTGAACTGTCTTCTTCTTCTTCTTCTTCTTCTTCTTCTTCTTCTTGCTATTTGTTTTTTAGGAGGAACCTTTGGGTTCCCAAGGCACTCTCAGTGTTAGACAATCTGATATGAAACAGATTCAGGGAGGACAGATCTATGAATGGCTATAGCTAAATAGAACCTCCATGTTCAGGGGCTGTGTACCTCTGAATACCAATGGCTGGGGGTGGGGCAAAGAATAAGGGGTTGCTCTTAGTCTTCATGCCTTGGTTGTGAGCTTTTCCAGAACAATCTGGCAGAGCACTGCTGGAAACATGATGTTGAAAAAGTCAGGCTCTTTTGATCCAGCAAGGCAGTCCTTTTGTTCTTGGGGATGGGTGCCCCAAGGCTCTAGTGCTCAAGTGCACAGGCAGCACAGATGTTCTTCTCTGCTCTAATCATTATGGGAGCGACGCTCATTTTTAATTTTAGCCACTGAGTGCACAGTCACACCTATTCATATGCAGTGTGTACATCAATATTGTTTTTATTTTAAAAGGAAACAGTGAACACCTGCAAAGTTATCTCCTCCCTCCCCCCAACACACACAAAAGGAAACACATTACACTTCCATTACAATCTTGTAATTGCAGCACCTGTATTGGGGATGGGGAACCCCACTGTCTATCATACAGAAAGAAGAGATGTATGAGTACTGCAGAACAGTCTAAAGCAGAGTTGAAGCATACTTCCATTGCTTGTGTAGAGACCCCCTTGGACAGATTTCCCGATGTAAATGGCCAAGACTTCAAAAATATTTCCAGAGGCCTTGGTGGAAGAATCAAAGTTGCAGGACTCAGCATCATATTTTAGGCATTAGCTCTGTATAACTGATGGTGAGAAAATAATGTTGCAGCAATGCGAAAGGGCTTTGGTGTGGAAGCAACCGGCGTAGCATGAAACTATACATTATGTTAAATGCATAGTTTGTTGGTGTGTGTGTGTTAAATTTGTTTATGATGATGATCATCATTATTGCATATATATCCCACCTTTTTTCCTCTTGCAAGGAACCCAAGGCAGCTTCCATGGTGCTCCTCCTCTCCATTTCATCCTAACAACGATCCTGTATGGTAGGTTAGGCTGAGAGTCTGTGACTGGTCCAAAGTCACCCAGTGAGCTTCATGGCTAAGTGAGGAATAGAATCTGAATCTCCCATGCCCCAGTACAACACTGTAATCACTACACCACAGTTTAAATAGCCATGGATTGAGGGGCTCAGTAACACGACCACAGCAAGAGGGAAGGTTTTTCTTTGTATATTTGTTTTTGGCAGAAATAGCAGTTTTCCTCCCAATTCAAATAGCAGCTGGTGGAGGGGAGGTGTTGGGACAATGGCATAGGAAGAAAGAGTTTTTAGACCCTCTACCAACACTGTGCTCCTGATCCTGATCAGGCCCCTGTTGCTGCTCTTTAAACTTTTAAAGATAAACATGCGATGTTGAATGCCACATTTAATGTAATAATGTGTCATTTGGCCATTGGGTATCAGCATCAAATATTTAGGGACCTTAAGTTTCCCACCCCCAGTTCTATACATGACTACTAAAAGCATGATGGGAAATTAAGCACTACATTGTACTTCGAGCACTTGCCTCTCTGTGTAATCGGGAGAAGCACATTGTGAAGGAGAACGCCACTTTGAGAGCATTGTGTGTGTGGGAGAGATTTATTGGCTTGCAGTGGTGTTGCTTGCAATACCACAGAAAGTATCAGTCATGATTCTTGTGTACAAGAACCTAAAATACCTCCTCAGGGTTAGCCTTAGGGCAGAGGAACCATCAATCTCCCTAAAGGCTCTTCTCTGCATCCCATCATTTGTCATTCTTGTTGGTTGTGTTACTCTCTGTTCTACAGGAGTATGTAATTGCTTCTTGGACTTTGCGGGGAGGGAGGTGGTGTCCCCAGGGCTAAAATTTGCTGCTGGTACAGCATATGTGTGTATAAACCCTTTACTTCATCCAGCATGGGCTTCCCTCCCAACCCACGAACACCAGAATAAAAGTCTTACAGGAGAAATGATGGAAGTCAAACTTCCCTGCTGCGCTTGGCTGCAAGCAATCAATTGAAACATCGCACCTCTTCATAGGAAGCAAAGGCAGTTCCTGGAACTGAGGCTTGGCAGCTCCAGAAAGAATCTAGCATATATTGCTTGAATTATTGATTAGGAGGAAGGCCTTACACATTCACCCCCACATGGAGTGGGGGCACGTCAGGCATAGAGCTTCTCCAGGATGTATTGATCACATTGAGGAATGCAAAATCAATAAAGCCAAGCTTGAAAAACAGCTGAGGCTCTCCACTGCCTTGCTGGACATGTGGGAAAATCTCTTTCTTGCATGATGAAGGCCTGGAGCAGGGAAATCTATGGGAGAGTGACTTCTGACTTGCGTTCACCTCTTGGCCTCCCTAAAGTAGCAAGATGATGTGCCTCTTGGGGAAGGGCTGTGGCTCAGTGGCAGGGCACCTGCTTTGCATGCAGAAGGTCCCAGGTTCAGTCCCCGGCATCTCCAGGTAGGGCTGGAAAAATTCCTCCCCTGGAAAGACGCTGCCATTCCATGTCGACAGTATTGGGCTATGGTCTGACTTGGTCTAAGGCAGTTTCCTATGTTCCTATGACACTCTCACTCTCACACACCACCACCACCACAATGGATTCATAGCAGCTTCAGCTGGTTTAAGATGCAACTCCCCTCTGCATCACAAATCACACTGAGCTTGTTATTTACAGCTCCATTGGATACTGCAATACTACATCCTCTCTGGTGGGCTGAATGGAGCCTACTAATCTCTTGTTCTTCTATTTACATGACTGGCTCATTTGAACTACCACCCACCTCCTTTCATGCCTGGTTTTCCCAGGTAATGTGCCAAGGATCAGGTTAATTACTACTAATGCAGCAGTAGGTAGCTATCATGCAATTATGACAAGTGGGGTAGTTCAAGGTTAGAAAGGCAAAAATAGATTTTCTACCCTCTGTTTTTGTTTAGTAAGGGTGTGATCCAGCAGGTAGCAACAAGTTTGTATCAAAACAACTCATGTCCTTGTTATCTCCTAGCAGGGTGTGAGGTGCCTTGTGCTGCAGTTTAAGATGCCAAAATCTATTCTGAGTCAATTTGAATGTTGAATTTCTAGTTCTGTGTGGAGGTTAGGTGCCTTACCTCTCAGGTTGTCTTTACACAGCAGCCTTGGGAAATTAAGATAGAAGAACTAGATAGTACAGACCAAATGCTGGGCTCCCAACCCCAACATTTGCCTCAAAACATTAATATGGGAGTGGGGCTGGGCGTTTTGAGCGGAGAATCGGCTATTGGGAAGAGATGCTTAATTCCTCCCACTCCCACTTTTGATGACCGTTTTCTCCCAACAGGGCTCTGAGACCAGAAGAAGCCCACTGCAGGGCAAATGGACATGGGATGGATGGTATTTGCAGGGGGATATTTGTGAGCAAGGGGAGGGCTAAGCACCCCTCCCACCTGCTAGCTCCCCCACACACTAGTGCCCCTACGCCACACTGAAGCTAACCATCAGATATTTTTTTTTTATTATTATTAAATTTATTAATCGCCCATCTGGCTGGTCACCCAGCCACTCTGGGCGATGTACAACATACAATAAAACAGTTTAGAACAATAAAATTCTACAATAAAAACATTTCCTAAAATACCCTAACCCACCCCAAATGCCTGCCTGAACAACCACGTTTTTAATGCACGACGGAAGCTCATTAAAGAGGGGGCATGACGGAGTTCCCTAGGGAGGGAGTACCACAGAGTGGGGGCCACCACAGAAAAGGCCCTCTCCCTCGTCCCCACCAGTCTAGCTGTCCTGGCTGATGGGACAGACAGAAGGCCATCTGAGGCTGATCTTGTTAAGTGGCCTGTCTGGTGCTGCTGGAGGCACTCCTTAAGATAGGCTGGGCCAGAACCATATAGGGTTTTAAAGGTCAAAACCAACACCTTGAATTTGGCCCGGAAAACAACTGGTAAGCAGTGCAACTCCTTCAGCACTGGAGTGATGTGATCTCGCCGGCGGCTGCCTTTAATCAGGCGAGCCACCATGTTCTGTACCAGCTGCAGTTTCCAAACCGTCTTCAAGGGTAACCCCACGTAGAGCGCATTACAGTAGTCTAAACGAGAGGAGACCAGGGCATGTACTACCGATGGGAGCAGATGGTCAGGAAGGAAGGGGCACAGCCGCCGTATCAGATGGAGTTGATACAGCGCTGTCTAGCTCACAGCTGACACCTGAGCCTCCATGGACAGCTGGGAGTCCAAAATGACCCCCAGGCTGCGGACCTGGTCTTTCAAGGGTAGCCGTACCCCATTCAACACCAGGTCAACATCCCCCAGCCTCCTCTTGTCTCCCACCAAAAGTACCTCGGTCTTGTCAGGGTTCAGCTTCAGCTTATTCCTCCCCATCCAGCCACTCACCGTCTCCAGACATTTGGACAGGGATTCTACAGCCAACCTTGGTGAAGATTTGAACGAGAGGTAGAGCTGCGTGTCATCCGCATATTGATGACACTGCACCCCAAACCTCCTGATGATAGCCCCCAGCGGCTTCACATAGATGTTAAATAGCATCGGGGAGAGGATGGAACCCTGTGGCACCCCACAAGTAAGTGGCCACGGGTCCAAAACCTCCTCTCCCAGTGCTACCCTCTGGTACCTGCCGGACAGGAAGGACCGGAACCACCGCAATACGGTGTCCCCAATGCCCAACCCCTCCAGGCGGTCCAGGAGGATACCGTGGTCAATGGTATCAAAAGCCGCTGAGGGTTCGAGGAGAACAAGGAAGGAGCATTCACCCCTATCCAGAGCCCTCCTCATATCATCTACCAAGGCGACCAAGGCCGTTTCTGTCCCATGCCCAGGCCTGAAGCCTGACTGAAATGGGTCTAGATAATCAGTTTCTTCCAAGTGTGCCTTCAACTGCACCGCCACCACCCGCTCAATCACCTTGCCCAAAAATGGCAGATTTGAGACTGGGCGAAAGTTGTTCAGAACTTGAGGATCCAAGGAGGGCTTCTTTAAGAGCGGTCTTATCACTGCCTCCTTGAGGGCTGATGGCATCACTCCCTCCTCAAGGGAGGCGTTCACCACCGCCTTGATACCCTCACCCAGTCTCTCTCTGCAGCCCATAATGAGCCAAGATGGGCAAGGATCAAGTAAGCAGGTGGTCAGCCGTACAGATGAAAGCACCTTGTCCACTTCATCAGGAGGAAGAAGCTGGAACCGATCCCACAAAACCGGTTTGCCACAGGCCGCCTCTTGCTCACTAACTGTATCCACAGCGTGCAGAGTAACACACCTAATCTGATCAATTTTATCTGCAAAGTGCCTTGCCAAGGCCTCACAGGAGGCCTTAGAATGCTCCAGTGGTTCCGGAGCCACAGATATGTGTGTAGAAAAGACATCTTTGCCAGTAAAATGTGTAATTCCACTCTAAACCCCTTTCTCAAGATGTGGCTGTAGGACTCGTAGCTGGATAATGGCGAATTTGGCTTTTCTCAACATTATTGGATGTTGGCTCTTTGGTTTGAATGATTTGCCAGCTGTGGGGGTGCTCTCTGGATGAGAAATGGGGGGGCAAATTGGGCTTCTCCTAGACTTATAGTAGTTTCCCCAACCTGGTGCCCTCCAGAAGTGTTGAACTTCAATTCACACCATGCCCAGCCAGCATGGCCAATCATCAGGAGAATTTTGGGAGTTGTAGTTCAAAACATCTGGAGGGCATCAGGCTGGGGAAGGTTACCTACAGGAACAGTTGGCATTGACAGCTCTTGGTGCTTCCTACTCTCAGTTTGTGATTCACTATAATTTGTCAACTCTTGCCCATCATTCATTCATTCATTCATTTAATATTATTCTTTAGGCCACCTTTAAGGGAAAAACCCTCTCAAGGCAGCATACGAGATAAAAACCATAAAATACAGTTACAATAACATTTTAAAATTTAGTAAAAACAGAAGTAACCTAGAATCGGCAGCGCAAGAACTTACGGAAAGGCCAGTGAATATATGTAGGTCTTCAGAGCTGGAGGGCATTCATTGGGTGGGTAAAGGAGATGGGAGAGGTCCTAGCCACCTTGAAGGAGGCAGTTGTGTAGCCTCACCATAAAAACAAACTTCTTTGCACTCAGAAGATTGTAACAATTGGCACCTGATCACAAATATTCCCCTTTCACATGGAGTGCTTGAATGGGTGGTGGCAGTTGAACTCCATCCTCTCTTCGACAAATCGGATTACCTAGATACATTTCAGTCTGGTTTTAGGCCTAGTTTTGGTATTGTAACAGACTTGGTCGCCCTGATGGATGACCTCTATCAGGAGAGAAACAAGTGGAGGACAACCCTGTTAATTCTCCTTGATGTCTTAGTGGTTTTTGATACCATCAACCATGGCATCTTTCTGGAGTGATTCATGGGTTGGAGGTGGGAAGTACAGTGAAATGGTGGCTCCACTCCTATCTGCAGGGTTGGTTCCAGAAGGTAGTATTGGTGGGTTTCTGCTCAACCCTGTGGCATGTTTTATGGAATCCTGCAGGGTTCTATCTTATCTCCCCCATGCTTTTAAACATCTATATGGGTTAATTGGGTGAGGTCATCCAAGAATTTGGAGTAGGGTGCCATCAATATGCTGATGATACTCAGCTCTATTCCGCTTTGTCATCTGAGTCAGGTAAGGTTGTGAAGGTGCTGAACCAGTGCCTGGATGCAATAATAAACCCACAAATTGAAACTGAATCCTGCAAGATGGAGGTACTGTGGGTAGAACGTTCTCTGGGCTGGGGAATGGGTGTTTGGCCTGTTCTGAATGGGGTTGCACTCCCCCTGAAAGAACAGGTGTGCAGTCTGGGTGTACTTTTAGATCCAGGTTTGTCACTAGAGGCCCAGGTGGCCTCGGTGGCATGGAGTGCCTTTCACCAGCTTTGACTTCTTTACCAGTTGTGGCCATTTCTCAACAGGGATAGTTTGGTCATGGTGATCCATGCCCTGGTTGCATTACTGCAGTGCATTATCAAGGTGCTTCCCTTGAAGATAGCTCTGAATCTTCCATTGGTGCAGAATATGGCGGCCAGACTTTTGACTGGTACGACTAGGTTTATGCACATCATGCCTACTTTAAAAGAACTTAATTGGCTGCCTATCCACTTCTGGACCCATGTCAAAGTGCTGGCACTTATCTTTAAAGCCCTAAACAGCTTGGGACTCAAATACCAGAAGGAGTACCTATTCCCATACCAGCTAGCCTGCATAATAAGATCTTCTGCTGTGGCTCTTCTCCAGGCACACCTTTTACCTGAGATAAATTATTCAGTCACAAGCAAGAGGGTCTTTTTCAGTGTTGATGCCCCAATTATGGAATGCCCTCCCTAAAGAGGAAGCTCACCTGGCACCTATGGTGCAGTCTTTTGGGCACCAGCCAAAAACATGTTTATTTATCCAAGCATTTTAAACTGTTGCCATTTTTAACTTTAAAATAATTAGGTTTAAATTATAGTATTAGCTGCTTTATGATTATATTTTATATTATGATATACATTTTGACTGAACACTGACCTGAAATCCAAACAGGATGAAATATTTTAAATAAATTAATTTGATTCTAGATTAAACTCTATTTCGCAAGCTAAATGGTTTGACACTTGGTTTACTTTTATCTCTTTGGTTTATTTTTTCCTCTTGCTTGAGGCTGTCAGGGTTTCTTCATGCAGCAGTTGTGTTTGCCAAAGATTCATGAGGATTCCTGCAGCAAATATATACAGTTTGAATAGTGGACACACATACTGAAATGCTGACGTACATCTTTCAGCAACCCAATCAGGGCTCCCAGGTAGGTTTACATAGGTGTTTAAGGACATGCACCAGTTGTTCACACTTTATGTCTGCTGGAAGAGGCACTATTATTTATTCAATTTATAACCTGCCTATATATAAAATACTCCAGGCACATACAGAGTTAAAAACAATTTAACAAAAAACCCAGTAATAACAACAATACAGCATAAAAGCAGTATATAACAGTCAACAAAAAGGAGGGAGAGTTCTAAAAAGGGAAAGCCTGCCGGAATAATAGAGTCTTTAATTCCCACTTTAAAACCTTCAAAGAACTCAGCAGGTGCATTTCAAATTGCAGGTCATTCCACAACTGAATATTATAGCGACAGTTATGTGAAGTGATCCTCAGATCTGCCTAAAGTCAGAATGTTTGACTGGATTGTTTCTAGCCTCGGAGTCCTTTGGATCCATGTTTCTTTGATCCTGTTTCTGTGATCTCCAAACAGTACAACAAGTAATTCAAGTCTTGTCCCTTCCAGCTCTTTTATCTTTCAGTACATCCCTGAGGGTGCTTCCAGATAGACTGTGTGTGTGTGTGTAACCTTCTGGATGCTGTTTCTCATGCACTACTATTACTGTACTTCACTTGGACTCATGTCTTAACTTGTGGGTTTCCCACAGGCATCTGTTTGGCCACTGTGTGATCAGAATTCTGGACTAGATAGACCCTTGGTTTGATCCAGCAGGGCTCTTCTTATGTTCTTATGTTCACTTCCTGTCTCTCTCATCCAAAATCTAGAAACTCATTAAAGAGGTACCAACTTTCCTGCAGTGGATCTGGATGGATATGCATTGCCCATCTTCCTAGCCATTGTCTCTTACTTCCTCTCCTTCCCCATAATCAGAGCCTCTTTCCCCCACCTTTTTTGGGTGAACTTGCACCTGTACACTTTTTCCTAGACATCTTGCTAATGTGAATTTTTAGCCTATGTATGTTTAATTAGAAGAACGTCCCGCTGAGTTAAATGGAACTTACTTCCTAGAAAGTGTGCACATGATTGCAACTTTACTCTTCCCTCCCATCTGTTTCTTCCTCTGCCTTTTTCTTTTTCCAGCACACACTGCATCTAATTATCAGAATGTATACAGAGGCACAAGTGTTTAGCGTTTATTAAGGAAAAATAAAATAAAAAGCTAGCCAAATAATGGGGATAAGAAAGATGTATGCATAGGAAATGTGAGAAGATGCATTCCATGGTAACAATAAACAAACATCAAAAGAAAGGGTGTGCTGCTGTGAACACACTCTTAGACTTCTAGAACTCCTGCCTCCTTTTGCAGCTTAGGTCTTACAGCCTCTGTGGTTTTCTGACCTGCAAACCTATTTGGCTGCACACAGGTGGTTTGACCTCTATCCACACTCTGGCTCTTGCCCCTAAAGCGTGTAAAATCACCACACCACCTGTTGCTACTTGCTACTCTTCCCCTGCCATTAGGAGATTAAGCTAATGATATGGCACGCTGCAGCTCCGCATTGTGATTTCTGGCAGATACCCAAGCTGAGACTCTAGAATGGGGAGCCCGTCCATCTCAGGTTCACAGTAAGTATTTGAAGAGGAGGGTTGCTGCTTGCTAATTTTTCACCCAGACAGTATGGGAATTGAAACTGTGTCTGGATGCTCAAAATCTGGGAATGGGTTGGTTAGGCTCGTGTACAGGTGGGCAGGAAGTAGATCTCTGGATGTTTTGGGCTTCAGTTCCCAGCACTCCTCCCATGGGTTGTTCTAGGGTTATCCAAGGGTTAGTAACCCTCAAATAACGCCCAGGTTCGCATGACACAAGAAGCCACAACATGCCCCCGCCATGGGTTGCATATTCAAAATTGTGATCAGTGCACATCTCAGAGCCCCATGGGTGAATTAACCCATGGTGGCTTATCGTGATATGCGAACTGGCCCATTATCTCAGCTGAAATATGGTCTGAGCCCAATGTTTGCTGAGATAATAAGGAATGCTGGGGTGGGAGATACTTACAGGGGAGGATTGGCAGGCAAGACAGAGGGAGGGGTGATTTTACACTTCCTGTGTCCAATTGTGTCCTGAAAATGCCCTTCCCCCAGGCCATTTTCACCCATTCCTGGGTTAACGTTTGGTTCTGGAACTTGACTGAATGTGTGTGTGTGTGGGGGGGCTTTTTAAAAGTGACCTGGTGTGGGCCATTCACAAGGACAAATTGGCAGATGTAGGATTAAGCAATCCTTTCTGTCCACCAGTTCTTCCCTACAAATAGGGTGGCCATGTGTCCTACTTTACAGAGGACTGTCCTCTATTTGAAGGGCTGACCAGTAAAAGTCCAAGGGTGCTTCCAAACAAGGCTTTTATGGTGCCATCACCCTGCCTCATTCACAGAATTTTGTGAGAGATCCAGATGATGATGTTTTCCATTCATAATTCTCCAGTGTTTTCCCATGGCTTCTTTAGTCTTTTTCCTACTGCAGAAAATCCATTAAGGAAAAAAAGGGAGAATTGCTGCACAATGCCTCCTGGTTGGTAGCATTAGGAGCCCTTTTTCTGGAAGCACCCCAGTTTAAGCATAAAGAACCTTCAGAAGGGCGGGAACGCAGGGGACTTGAAGTTGCCCATCCATGGTTTGCACCTTGACAGCAGACTGAGCAGCTCCCCGCCCCTCCCCGCTATGGTGAGATACAATACATTTCTATTTAAATTATAGAAATTATTTCCAAATTTGCATATATACATATACATTAGCACATGCAAATTATATGCAAATCTTGCCCTCTGTTTTATTTTTTTGATGATGCATTTCCTCTGTTTTGGCCATGCATGAGTGGCCACCCTACCTGCAAGTACTCCCTCAGCCCAGCCCCTGCATGAATGTTACAAAGGAGAAATGGGGGTGGGAACTCTCTGTTTCTTTCTTCACATTTAGTTTGGCACATTTAGAAGGGAGAACTTCAGTCAACCTGGTTTTCCAATCACACAATAAAGAACTGGTCTGATAAGCCTTCAAGGCTTAGTTTAAGCCTGGGCTGAGCCCCAAGAAGAAATGCTAATTTGGGGAGAGAGACAAGATAGTTTGGTGTGGCAGTGGGTCAGTGCTGCAACCCTACAAAGTAGCTTGGTGGTGATTCCTCTTAGCTCTAACTCCCTCAATGCTACAGGTGTTGCTAGGCCTGGACCATGGGTCCAAGCTCTAGATCTGTTTCTCAGAGCCCTCAGTATCCATGGTGCTAATGGAAGGTTTTTTCCTAAGCTTTAAAAAAAGAGAGCCAGAGTGGTGTAGTGGCGAGAGTGTTGGACTGAGAGCTGGGAGATCAGGGTTCTAGTCCTCACTCGGCCATGGAAGCTCACTGGGTGACTTTGGGCCAGTCACAGACTCTCAGCCCAACCTACCTCACAGGGTTGTTGTTGTGAGGATAAAATGGAGAGGAGGCGGAGGAGGAGAATGTAAGCTGCCTTGGGTTCCTTGCAAGAGGAAAAGAGGCGGGATATAAATGCAATAAATAAATAAACAATAAGCTTAACTGCCATGATGGGGGTGGGGGGTGATTTTCAGGAGAGATTGCAACCTGGGAAGGGAGGGTTGATCGTAATGTGGGGTGCAAATTAATTGAAGTTTATTTTATTTGGCATGATTTGAATGGGAAATTAATTACCTGGCTTTGCCTTCTGTGAAATTTAAATAGTATTTTTTCTAATTGTGCATATATATATTTAAATATATATAAACATCATGTGCAAAATGTATGCAGATGTGTGTCGTGTGGGTCTGCGTCCTGAATTGTTTCAGTGACTAGCAACACCCCTGTTCCAACCATAGAGTTGGTAAATGGTGGGCTAGGTAGCAGCACCCCTCAAATTTATTTTCAGTGGAGGGGCTTGTTTCTGGAAACTGTGAAGCTGTGATAGTAATGAAGAGTGCCTCTGGGCATGCAGCGGCCTTTCCCTCCCCTCTTAGTAAACACGGCCAGACTCCTAGACATCTCGGCTTTCCCATCATACGTCCCTGTTTAGAAATTAAACATTACTGCCTTTTTCCAGGGCTGGATATAGTGTTATGGTCCTAACGTTTTTGATGAATCTGATCCTGGATAGTATGCCACCCGCTAACCTGTTCGTGCTATTGGCGTTGCCATGGCGACCCCCTCCCACCTGCCGCAACAACTTTTCCAGTAAAACCCCTGCTGAAATCTGGGCTTCCCGACAGCCCCACCCCCTGGCTGCAGAGTGGATGGTGGTGATGGGAGAGAGGAAGAGGATTTGTGGTTTGCTTAACCCTTATCAGGCTAAAGTAGAGAAAGGAAGCGATTTGATCACTTTGTGGGTGTCTAGGTGATGGAAGAGGAATATCACCACGAGGCACCTGAGCACACATCTGGTTTTAATGGAGAAAGACCTCCTGTTCCCGTCTGCCTCTGACTCCAGTTCTGGCATAACCCCCAAGCCTCTCCGGCCCATTTTCATCTGTTCAGTTTTCCTTGCTCCCCGACGGAGGATTTCCAGTTTGCAAAACTTAGGACTGGTGCAGATGAGCACAAATGTAAATATAAAAGTTTGCGTAAATGCAATAAAAATATGAGTAGGCCTTAGCAGGGTGATTCTGCCTTTTACCAGTCAGATACAGCTTCTTCAGTTATATTCAGAGGGCAGCAGTGTTAGCCTATTGCAATAAAAACAACAAAGAGTATTGTGGAGCCTTAAAGACTAAATTTACTCTGGCATAAGCTTTCATGCACTACAGCTCACTTAAGTTTATACCATAATGAATTTGAGGAGCCACAAGACTCTTTTTGTTTTTCTTTCAATTATATTGATTACATTTAGATCACACCCTTCCCCCAAGTAGTTCAGGAGTACCACTTAATCTTGTAAGCTACTTTGTGTAAAATTAAGTAAAAATAATAGCCGCTTTAAAGTCAAATAAGTTAAGGGTGCAATTCTATGGCCATTAGTCTGCAGCTAGATGGCCACAGGGTGCGTCGGTTTCCAGGAACTGACCTCAGAGCCTGTGATCTGAGGTTGGTTCCCTGAGAACCCACCTTCCCACCCTCCTGTGCTGCCTTGCAGGCAGCACAGAATGGCCCCACGCTCGGAAGAGGAGTGCGGAGCAGCGAAAACGGGGCATTCCTGGGAGGCGGTCCAGGGCAGGGAAGGTGGAAATGCCGGTATGACACATCCAATGTGTTGACCGGCAGCCGCTCCCCCAGCTCCGCCTTCCTGCCGAAATGCAGGGCAGCTGAAGCGCGGAGGGGACAATCCCCTCCATGCTTCTCCTGCCCTGCATTGGATAGGCAGTCGCCTCTGAGTTCGGAGGCGGCTGCCTATGCCAGTGCTCCCCCAATAGTCAAATACTTGGCTCCCCCCACCCTGTCACTTCCTCACTTGAACCCAAATCTCCCCAGTCTTAATAATTTCACACATTAACCCCACTATAGAGTGCTGATTCTCATTACAGAGCTGTGGCAGTAAAATAGGAAAAGCAGCACCTGCTGAAATTTACCCTTCTATACAACTTTGAAACGTGCAGCCCTTTTCTCATGTAGAATGAGGCAATCTTCCCTTAAGCTAGGCCTTCTCAGCCTCCCATATACTACAGCAGAGAGAGCTTTTTGGCTAATAAGCTGAATCTTTGTATATCTTTCCTTTATTAAACCTCAAACAGACTTTTACGGCCAAAGTGTAACCCATTTGTTGACAGTAATCTTTCAGTAAAATTATTACAGGTCCTTTAAACGTTCATATAAATGTGCACACTGTATATTTCATTCATTTAGATATGCATAGTGATGTATACAAATCTCAAATCCCCTGCTTAAAAAAAATTGTTCCAGTGACCATATCCAGGTAACCAAACTACTCTGAGATGAGCTTCCTCACTCCAGGGCAGTGTGGTCATCTGTATAATTCTACCAACTGATAAGGAGGATAATTTTACCTCACATCAGATGCAGATGGGCTCAATACTTTATGAAGAAACAAAGTCATATGCTGGGGATAGAAGAATGGGTTTGAGAGGTTGCGTGATGTTGAGGGGGCAATGGAATGGTTATTGTTTTGTGATATAAGGCAGTGTGGTTGTTAACTTCCCAGGGGTACAGCAAAGAAACTGCAAACTATAGATAACACTTCCTCAGCCAAAAGATGGCTTTCCAGTGTAAGAGCTTGGTTGACCTTGGAGCTTCATCTTAGTATTACATTGGTGGGACAAGTTTAACCAGATAATGGAATTCTCTCTTTGTTACAACTACTAAAAGTACAGCAGGTCCCATGCTGTGTTGTAGTTGGCAGTCTTACTGGCAAACCATCCAAAAGATTAACAAGAGGGAGGAGTGATGTGCAGAGGTAGAGGTAAAAAATAAGATCACATGTGGTGGAACTTACTCTTGGTCCAATAATTGTATACACTGCAACAGTGCAGAAAACCAGTATACTTGAGGGAAGAATGGGGCAATGCCAGAAGGATCTTTAACTGCTGCTTGAAGCTCTTCTTTCCAAGCCTACCTTGTTACTGTGTGTTGTCTGAACTGGAGATGTGAAGACCCAGAAAAAAATGGAAAACCCCCAGAAAACTCTCCCCCAAACTGCTTCTTCCCCCAGGGGTGCTTCCAGACAAAGTTTTTATCTTGCCATCACCCCGCCTCATTCACAGAATTTTACAGGGTAGGGTAGGGGTGGCCATCATCCTCTCCCGCTCATAACCACTACTTTCCCCCTCTTTTCTCTTATCACAGATAATCTGTTAAGGAAAAAAAGATGGAATAGCTGCACCATGCCTGATTGGTAGCGCCAGGAGCTGTCCGTCTGGAAGCACCCTAGGGACTTTTTTTGTACTTGAAAAAAATGGGTGTGTCCCCCACTCCAACAGAAAATTGTTTCGTCCCCCCCCCCTTCACTTTTCTAGTTTGGCCCAAGAGAACTGGCAGAGGCAGAAGGAGGAACTGAAGTGCGCAGGTAGGATTGTGATGGCTTCTGTGCTTGTGTGTGATACCAGCAGTGCGAGCTCAGATATTTATTTCTTGCTTGCACACTGCTTCCAGCATTGCTGGCACCCTGCGCAAACTGAGGATCTGTACCATTACAGGAGATATTGGGGGTGGCTCACATGCTGCTGCATAGATACAAACTTTCTGCTTTTGAAAAACTGGTATAATTGTTGAGTATGGATTTACCCAGTATGATACCCAAAAGTCTGTGCCACGTTAAACCACTTCAGTGTATGTGGCTGGATTCAGGATGTGAAGTAAGCCAGGTTGCTCAGCTAAGCATTACACAAGGTATTTATCGTGTGCTCATTATTCCCTACTCATGATTGTTTAGGGGTTCTTCAGACGACAACATGACTTTCCAATTTCACTTCTGTATCTAAAGAGCCTTTTCAGCAAGTTATTTCAGAGCAGGGAAAATGCGGTATTTAATTGTAAAAGCGAAAGACACTGCTTTTTTCATTTGTGTATTTGTGCTATTCTGCTATATCACAGTGCCACCTGGAGGTTATGTTGGACTGGGAGCCGGGAGATCCGGATTCTAGTCCCCACTCGGCCATGGAAACTCACTGGGTGACTTTGGGGCAGTCACAGACTCTCAGCCCAACCTACCTCACAGGGTTGTTGTTGTGAGGATAAAATGGAGAGGAGGATTATGTACGCCGCCTTGGGTTTCTTAAAGAGGAAAAATGGTGGGATATAAATGTAATAAATAAATAAGGAAGCAAGCAAGCAAGCAAGCAGGAAAGGAAAAACTTTTTGTGTAGCGCTTAGATCTCAATTCTGCAATGAAACTGAAACTAGATACAGTGGATTAACAGTTGATTAACAGACTTATGTAGAAAGGGGTTACGGTCCCAGCTCTATCTGAGAGACTTGTTCAGAATATGACAGTGCAGTGGTGGAAGCAGGGGGAATGATTTAGATAGGCAGGGTCTCCTCCCCTCATCTCCCTCACATGGACTATATTATGCCAGCTATTCTGACATGTTTATTGTGAAGAGAATGCATACGAAAAGCAACCAGGTGAAGTCCTCTGAAATTACCTGGCTCTCTGTCTTACTCTGGGTTGCCACCTTGTTTTGTGCAGAGGCTATAGGAGTGTAATGTCTCTCTCTTCCCCTCCCACCTAGAGCCAGAGATGGCCCAGAGATGTAAAGTGCTTTAATTGTTTTCTCTGCGGCCCATGATGAATAATTGAGAGGCCTTTGAGGAGAATTAATTAAAGCTGTTATTGACAGTAAATGGCTTTTCCTGAGATGATGGAATAAATTACCGAGCTGTGTGTGCGTGTGTAACCTCTATCATGTAAACTGCTCAGGCCCATACTACTGGAAGGGGAGTGGGGTAACATAGCACATTGGCTTTAAGCCAGGACAACAGCTTCTGACTCCTTTTGTGTTGACCCCCAAAATTGAAAATGCCCCACATTATGTGGTGAGAACAACATAAATAATTTGGGGCACTTCATTGCTTACCTAGAACTATTTATTTTATGCAAAGCAACCTGGAAAATCTGAAGCAAAAAGCTGGACTGGCACAATCAGAAAGAACCACTTTGTTTTTGGGGGCCTAGCTCACTCTCAAGTCCTTTAAATGATGAAGCAGTAGCATGTACTACCTGACAGCAATGTGTGGGTTAACTGAATCCAAGCCCTGTAAAACCGCTGGCACTCAGTAGCACTGGCATGAAGCATTCTGTCATAAAGCATTGTCCTGCAAACTGAAGTAAGATACACCACACCACAGCTAGTCTTCCTGGGTGTAAAACAGTTTACTAATGTGTTGTGCTATTTGTGTTTTTATTTTGCTACTTTGGGCATTGACTGGCAGGAGACAAGCCCATAGGAATAACTCATACAGAGACACATAGGATGGTATGGTCAGTCACTATCATGTAAAGTCTAATACTGGGCAAGATTAACAGTTGTCCTAACCATCCCAGCAGTTTGTGAGTGACCTTCATGCTTCTTTCCTTCACATTCCCAGAAAATGGGATTTTCTCATGGTCTGTAGCTTTGCCAGGAAAGTCTCATGCTCCCCAATGTGGCACAACAATCAAGCATGTGATGGAGCCTGGGATTTGATGATTCAAGTGGTCCCGAGGTTTCATTTGATTGATGAGGGCCAGTGTTCTGGGAAACAAATATGAGAGTTTTTCAAAGGGCATTACTACAACGTCACCCCCGTCACCCTTCAAGGCCCTGTTCTTAGCTTGCGCAATAATTAAGGCCTTGAATTGCTCTCTGCTACAGTGATACCAGAAGCCAACACTTTAACTGGACATTGCATTGCTGAAGCAACACACGTACCATTCTATATTCTCTCAGAAACATAGTGACAAACTAAGATATTAAAAATCAAAGGAATTTTGCAAAGTTTTAATCAACTCCCTGCAAGCCACAATCTTCAGTCCTGCTGTTATCCTTGTCCCATTAGTTCTTGATGGCCCAGAGTCTCTGTTGGAGGAAATTAGACCCTGAACATCTATATATCCTGAACTATTAATAATGACAAAATAGCCTTCTCTTAAGAAGCTCTAGTGTTGATGGTCTGCCCTTTCCACACAATAGCCAGCCCCACTCTTGAAAGACCCAGGGAACCCTGGTTGTCCTCAAATCTTCCATTCGCACTTGAATGTCTCACCTAAATAGCTTCTCCACTGTCTGTGGGCCTAGCGCAGTGTGGAGCCCCAAGCTGGAATGCAAGGGGAAGAGCTATACATCTCTACTGAGGCCCAGACAAGGATTTCCTTTCTTGCTGGCCAGGCTGTTTGTCTTGTTCTTTTGCCAGCCTTTAATGAACTCGGACAGACCCAGCCATCGGTTTCCTATAAATCAACCCAGTGTTAATGGGGAGGGAGCACAGCCTACATAGCCCCTTGCTGGTAATTGCTTTGAAAATGGAGCAGCTGAGACAGTAGGCAGAACCCGAGAGAAAACACCCATGGAAGGGGCCTTCTGTCCTATGGAGATCCGGGTATGAGTGTGGGTCCTGGGGAGATGAGATGTGTAGACTAAGTAGGGTAGGGGAGCGAGTGCGATCCTTCCCACAAAGTCCCTTGCATCATTCCTCCATTTTAATTTTAATTGCAGCCCAGAAGTGTGCTGGGCGCAGTGTTGCTAAAGAGGGAGGGAGTTCCTTGGGAGTGTGGCAACAAAGAAATCTGCTCTCATACATAGTAATCCTACTGTAAGTGTGGTATAGGGCAGACATTTAGGCTCTAAAAACCAAACAAAAGCTGCAGGAGAGCAGCTGGCAGCCTCACTGCATTAAATCCACATCATCCCCAAGGCAAGTCACCACGAGTTGATCCCATGAGGCCAATCCTAGCAGCCAGCATCTGGTAAAGAGGAGGGGGAGCTGGCTTTTCCTGGAAATGGGTCTACAGGGATCATGCCAAGCTCCTAGATTCCAGTAAGGGCAAATGAGTGAAGGGATTTTAAAAAAAATGCAACATGCTTCAAATCTAACTCAGCCTCAGGCTTACTCTGAGTATATTCCCCTTCCACCGTGTTTCATTTTGCCCTATTCTATTGCATAGCCTCCTTCTCTGTCAAGGCTGGGACAATCTGGACAGTGAGTCACTGTGGGTGTCATGGGGTGTTTCCAGACAGAGGGTTCCTAGCACTACCAGTGAAAAGGCCTTGTGCAGCTTTCCAGTTTTCCTCCTGAACAGATTTTTTTGTGGTAAGAAGAAGACTGAAGCGGTGGAAAAACACAGGAGGGCTACACATTGAAGATGATGCCTGGGCCTCCCATAAAATTTAATGAATGAGGCATGGTGGTTGCACGATAAAAGCCTTGTCTAGAACCACCTATTATCTTAGGGAATTAAAATCGGGGATCTTTCCGATGCCCCTGGTGGTGAGGCACTCAAGACCAGACAGTGAAGGAAAAGTAAGGTAGTGCTGCTCTTCAAGGACCTAGGATGGCTCCTTCCCTTCTCTGCCCAGGTAGCATCACTGGTTACTTCTGAACTGGCCTAGCCATTAATATTTCCAGATTGGGCCTGCCTTCCTACCTGAGGCATATTGCCCATTTAGCCTTGTGCTCAAGCTCCTGCCCTATATATTCCCAGCGTTCCAGTTCCCTTGGTTTCCCCCTTGGATGAACTACCTGGCCCCTGGCCTTGCTTCCTATCACCCTGGTCAGGTTGCTTACCCAGTTCTAGACCCTGGTTTTCAACTGCTTCTTCCATCTTGGCCCTTCTGCATCTCTGCCCCAGCACTCTACCAGCCTCTGGCCCCTCTTCTGTTGGGACTGATGCCTCAGTTCCTGTGATGGGTTGCTTCCAGAAAGGCAGCTCCTAGTATCACTGAATGATTGTTTCTCCTCTGTAAGATTCAGGCAGAAATGCAGTTGGCTTTCCACATTTCGTGGTGTATAGCACTTTTTGTTGTTGTGTGGTCACATCCCACTGTGTTATGCCCCTATTAGTGGGTGTGACAAAGCCGTGTAGGTGGGGAAGGGACAATTAATCTGAGTAGCTATTTTCTTTAAAATCAATCTCTTTTTTTCAGTCAGTTATTTAATTTGCATTCTGACACTTATTTATTTAAGTGCACTTGCACAATTATATTCAGGGCTTCCACAAAATGGTTTAGAAATGTTAGAAACTGTTTCCCAGCAAATCTTCAGATCAATAAAACATTGGTGACAGAAAGGCAGGGATTTTTTTTAAAATGAGTGCTATAATGTTAATTCTGTTAAGTCAAATAGGGAACTTCTTTCAGCCTGAGGGCCAAACTCAGTTTTGGAGAAACTCTCCAGGCCCACATTCCAGTGGTGGGAGGAGCCAAAGGCAAAAGGGGCAGGGCCAAAAATACCAGCATGTGATAGTTTAACAGTACAATCCTATGCATGTCTACTCAAAAGTAAGCTGCATTGAATTCAGAAAGACTTACTCCCAGGTAAGTGTGCATAGGATTGCAGCCTAAAACTCTTACTGCCTGTTACTAAGCCTTAGGAGCAGTATTTCCACCTTAGAATGGGGGGGAAACTGCACAAAAGCCAGGAGACCACCAAACAGTCAGTGGTTGGGGGAAGGGGTGGGGCCAGCAGAAGAGGGCGTGGCCTTCTGGGGACTCCTGGAGGGTCAGATTTGGACCCTAGGTAGGCCGGATCTGGCCCCTAAGCCTGAGGTTCCCCACCCCTGATTTAAGTGCTATCGTGGTTGTATTTCAATATGTTGCAGTTGTAGCCAAAAGACCATTTTAGTGCTAATTAAAAGGTTGAGATTTTAAAAGTTGATAAAAAGGAGTCCACCATAAAGGTAATAGAAGGTGTGGTGATAGGTTCACCTACTTGATACATCACTCGGAACCATGTCTTTAAGAAAGATGGAAGAATGGCGCCAAGAAGACCCACACCTGCAGATATTCTTTCCAAATAAGTTGGATTGTTTCCTGCTCTGAGAACATTCAGAAGAACCTTGGGGAAAACACAACAGTACAATGACTGGATGATGACATTATAGAGATTTCATTAACTACATAAAAACAGAGTTAATAAAATATGGCTATTTGACAGCAAATACAGCCAAGACTTCGAGACAGAGGACTCCTAGCACTAACAATCAGAAGGCATAGTGGAGATGTTCTGCCTTTTTCTTCATTAATGGATTTTCTGCGATAAGAAAAAAAGATGGAAGAAGCGGTGGGAAAACACGGAAGCGTTATGAGTGGAAGATGATGACCCCTGTAAAATTCCCTGAATGAGGCAGGATGACAGCAACATAAAAGCCTTGTCTGGAAGCACCCTGGCGAGGAAGCATCCCTGATGGGTCAGCACTGACTAAACAGTTCTGGTTGGGGGCTTCATATCTTGCCATATACAAGATGGCTCTAAGCAGCCCTGGTGGCCAAGAGAGGCATTTGTTAAAGACATTTTTATTTAGTTAAAGGTTTAAGACATTTTTATTTAAACAAGCATTTCCTGAAAGACCAGACAAGGTTTTATTGGTATAATGTGATTTAAAGTGTTTGGGGGGGGTATTTTGATTGTTTTTTCTTTACCGTTCGCTGCTCAGAAATCTTTTTAGATATAGAGTGGTTTGTCCGTTTTGTAAATAAATAAAGCAAAACTACCCCATGAGCAAAACCTAGGTGCAGGCATGCCACTATTCACAACATGTTCAGACATTTTCCACTCAGCCAATAAATACCACTGAGTCAACTGTGGCATGGTGACCAGATGCTCTTGGTAGATGGCGATCTTCAGGAAGTGAGATGCTTGTTGTCTTACACCTTCAGGGGCCAGTTGCTTGAGTTCCAGAAGCAGAAGTGACACCTCAGCCAGCAGAGAAACCTTCAGGGCGTGGGCTTCAGGCTTACCACAGTGAATGCATTTAGCAACCATAGAACCCTCTAACCCACAAGTTTCTGTCACATGTGACCTCTCTCTGTCTCTGTCTCTCTCTGTCTCACCCCCCCCACACACACACACACTTGTTGAGGAGGTACAATCAATGTGTGCCATTTTATTTATTTAATTTTAAAATGCCCAATAAGTCTGGACTACCAAGTTCTCTGGACTACATGATGTCATTCCAGAGGTCATAAGCTTCCCTTTAGTTATATCTGCATGAGTGCAACCTCACTCACTGCGTTGGCACCTTCTTAGAACCAGGATGTGGCAGCCTTGGAAGGAAAAGGTTCTTATTATTTGCTGTCCTTCCTGTTTCGCCCTTACACTCCAGCTAGCAGTACACTTCCCAAATGGCCCAAATGAAATTAGTTGCCATAAGTCAGGTTGACTAGAGATCTCTACTGAAAAAATTGCAAAGTTAAAATTGTATGTCTGGGCACAGATAATATGTTTACTTTATTCTGCTTATAATCCCGCTCCCCTCAGAATGTGATTTTTGTCATGAATGGATAAGATGAGATGGATAAGATGAATGGGACCTTGGATACATAAATAGTTGCGGGAAATGTGGGAAATTGTGGGAGTTGTGGAAAATGAAGACATTCCACCTATGATGGTCAGATATGCTTTCCCTGTACCATCTGTTCTTTGCCAAACAGTTACTGTCAGCTACTGTTCTTTCATTATAGCACCTGTAGGATATCTAGATCAGTAGTGGTCAATATTTCTAGGTCCAACAAAATCGGAACCTCGAAATGGCCTCCAAGAGGTTTTTTTTTAATGGGGTAAATTAGAGCAAATAGTTATTCATCCAGCGTGTTTCAGACTATTTTATTTACAATGGCCTTTTAAAAATTAATTTTGAATGTGATATAACAATACATATAAGAGAAATTTTCCCCAAACCCTCCCAACCCAACCCCATTTCATAACATATACAACAATCAGTAACGATTGGATGGGGGGTGTCACATGAAATAACATAAATAAAATCTAACATAAACATTCATTAAGGGGTATTAGTGTTCATTCATATTGTTGAAAGATATCTTGTGGACCTATATAAAAATATGTTTTTAAAAAGAAAGATAATGGTCCTTCATCAGGGAAATTCAGAACAAAGAATTTCTCAGATTTGAGTGTGCTCTTCAGTCTCACGTGCACAGGAATAAGGCAAGAGGTGCACTGGCATCATTTATTCTTGGTGCCTTTGGAGCATTTGTAACAGGGATGCTGTGACCCTCCAGATGTTGTTGGACTACAATTTCCATCAACATTGACCACTAGCCAGGCTGATGGGAGTTGGAGTCCAACAACATTTGGATCCACAAGTTCCCCCCCTCCCTTGATTTATAGGCACCATATTTGGGCAGGGCCAGATAATGTGGGAATCATCCCATGTGGCATTCATCCATTTTGAAGTAAGGTAAAACTGCCGGTATAGTGTTGCAACTCTGCCTATTTAATCAGTGTAGTATATTCGTTCTCATTCTGCATATGTGTTAGGTCTTATTTGTCTGCACCAAATATGTTGATAGTGCTGTTCTCTAAATCTGCCTACTTGGCTGGGAGAATACAAATTTTCTTGCCTTGGTAATGAATTAAAAAAACCCATCACTATGCAGTATCTGGCTAATCTGCTTGCATGTTCCTTTCCAGACCATGGGCTCAGGTTGTTGTTGCATTTCCATTTTCTTTCAGGTGAGTGCCTCTCCTGCAAGAAGAAAGCATATATGTGTGTCTGTGTGTGTGTCTATCTGTAAATATATAACATCACACACACACCCCCCTCAATCATATAATGTTTCGCGCTGCTTGCATAGATTGTAATTCAGAGACGGCCAGCCTCTGCAACTCAATTCTCTAAAGAGCAGTCTAGGGGCTGTTAGTGTATTTTGCCATGCACACTGGCCCCCTTATGAGTGTTCAGACTCCATCATAATGTTGCAGTGATTGAGCAGTAATTCCTGCATGTCAGACTTCTGCTAAAAGCAAAGGAGCAGGCCAGTGTTTTTTGTTGTTTTTTTTAAAGCCCTAGGGTCCCTTTAACTAAACAATATGTTGTCCCTGGGCCTAGTGCAAAAGTGAGTGCTTTTGCCACTCGCATTGTCATTGATTATTTTCAAAATTGCATTTGAGAAGGCTCCCAGTCTTCTTCCATTGACTGCGAAGGACCCGTTGTGGCAAAGTTTGATGATGACGCCGGCATGAACTGGCCACTAGGTGGAGCCGAGAGTTTAAATTACATGGGAATAATTTTAAATTGCTATCCTGGCTAGTACACCAAAGAGTTCTGTTTATGGAGGTCTTGACACAAAAGGGGTTTGCAAGGTGACTTCCATTCAGTGCTCTAGAGATGCAGTATGGTCTGGTACACAGTATTTTGGGCTTGGACCTGGTTTCGTGTATGGGTGGCTTTGGGCAGAACACAGTCTTGGAGCCAGAAATTAATTCTACAGCTGTAAAATAGCAAGGGTTAAAGCAGCCAGGGCTGCATCCAAGTTTGGGGTGGGTCCTTGGCATAATGGCCTATCGTGGACCCCCTCCCCCATGAGCACCTCCGGGCTTGCCTGGAAGTGGCAGACAACAACAGTGTTGCTTCTATGCGTGCCGGGTAGCTTGGAGCCACCTTTTACTGGTGAGCCATTTTAATTTCTTACAATACCCTGGAGCAGCACTACATCAGAGATACTCCCGGGCTGGGGTCTCCAACATTATTTATCCAACGTCTGCAGACACCTCTCCTGGTGCTTACCAGGTTCTCTGCCCCTCCTGATTTAGATTGTATTAAGATTTTTAAAAATTGGTTATTTTTTAAACTGGGGTGCTGGCATGCTGCAAAGTGCTGCCCTCTAGTGCCATCTTTATTTGGGCTCAAAAGAACGGCGTTGTGTTTTGGACCCCACCTCTTCCTTGTTCTTGGGAAAATTACTTTCCTCTTACTTTCACCAGTTTGTCTTTGGGGAAATTAGTGTTTTGTGACCAGCTATGCCCACCATGGCAGCCTTTTCATGACGCTCCCCCTGGCAAGCCCCCCAGCAGCCATTTTGAGAGAGTGCCCACAACACCTTCTCAAAATTTCAAATGTTCCCATCAACCCAAAAAGGCTGGGGACCCCTGCTCCGGGGCATAGTCAGAAATGTCAGTGCTGACTCCAAGCCACCCAGCGCTCACTGGAGTGTCAGAAAAGGAGTGTCATAGCAGGTGCCAGTAGCGGGCCCTGCTGGGGCATGGCTGCCCTGCCAGCTGCCGGAGGATGCCAGGTGTTGACACAAGCATACCGTGCTGTGGGCTTTGCCACAACATAGGGGTGCCTAGACTAGCCTTCCCAGCCTGGCACCCTCCAGATATGTGGGTTACAGCTCCCGTCATCCTCAGCCAGCATGGCCATCCATCATATTCGGGGGGTGGGGAGTCACTAAGCTTGGGAAGGCTGGCCTAGATGTCAGAATCTCCTTGCATTCAATGTCTGCTGCTAAATTGGTGCCATATGACTACACAGCGCAACGCCCAATGCTTCTTGTCTCCATTCTCTCCTGGAGTCAAGTACAGTTTCTCCTCGTCACATTTTGATAGGAAACTAGGTCTGCTCTCTGGTGGTTTGAAAAAGTGCCCTCTTCACATTTCCCTATTGTGGAGGCATTGGAGCGGAACATTTTATTCAGTGTTAACCATGCACATGTCACTGGGGGTGGGAGCAGGAAGAATTGTGTGATCGCTCCTCTTCAGTTTGGACGTAGTTCCTCCCAATTTCAACTTCCAGTCTGTGGACACAGAGGCATTAGTGTTTAGTGGGAGACGGTTTCAGTCTTCAGCATTTTAACTTTGGCAGGTATCTGTCCAAAATACTTGGTGGTAGATACGCATCTGTCTCCCACCTCCACCGAGCTTCTTTTCTGAACACTTACAATATTCTCCCTGCTCCTAGTGTATACGTCTCTACCATCTCATCTAAGAGTGGCTTTCTACTTTATGCTTTTCTAGTTCTCAACTGATAATTCCTCCCGAACGAGATGTGAAGTTGGAAAATCTGTGTTCGGATCTCCTGCAGTTTTCTCCAAGGGCAAAGGCAGCTGTGGTAGTGGTGCTGAATTAGACTGTAGCATTGGAAAAAAAGGTTGCTCCTTGGGAGGAAAGCTATGGCAAACCTAGACAGCATAGTAAGAAGCAGAGACATCACCTTGCCAACAAAGGTCCGTATAATCAAAGCTATGGTTTTCCCAGTAGCAACGTATGGCTGTGAGAGCTGGACTATAAGGAAGGCTGAGCGCCAAAGAATTGATGCTTTCAAACTGTGGTGCTGGAGAAGACTTATGAGTGCCCTGGACTGCAAGGAGGTCAAATCAGTCCTTCCTAAAGGAAATCAACCCGGAGTGCTCATTGGAAGGACAGATACTGAAGCTGAAGCTGAAATATTTTGGCCACCTAATGCAAAGAGAAAACTCCCTGGAAAAGACCCTGATGCTGGGAAAGATTGAAGGCAAAAGGAGAAGGGGACGGCAGAGGATGAGATGGCTAGATAGCATCACCGATGCAATGAATATGGACTTGAGCACGCTCCGGGAGAGAGCGGAGGACAGGAAGGCCTGGCGTGCTATGGTCCATGGGGTCACGAAGAGTCAGACACGACTGAACAACAACAACGTTGGAAAGGGGGGGGCGTTAGCCCTTCATGACCTGAATTGCCCCCCTCCCCCAGCTGCTATTTGCCTCAGGACAAAAATATAGAGATATTGTATTTCCGGCAGAAGAAACATACATATACTGCAGTCCTATATATGTCTACTCAGGAGTAAGCCCCGTTAGCTTACTCCCAGGTAAGTGTGTATAGGATTGCAGGGTTAGTGTCTGTGTTCCCACTATTTATTTTATGATACCCTGCTTTTCTGCCAAAAAAGGCACTCAAGGTGGCTAGCAATAGAAAATTTCCAATAAAATCAGAAATACAATTAAAACATAAACACAGATTAAAACACAATTAAACCACATCAATATTAATAATAAAAGAAATAACACCAGTTAGAACTGCCTTCAACATCAACCCAGCTTACATGCCAAAGGCCTGCCTGAATAAAAACATATTTGCTGGCAGAAGGACAACAGAGAGGGAGCCAGCCTAGCCTCCTTTAGCAGGGAGTTCCAGGGCTCCTTCACATGTTTTATTTTGGTGCGATTGTCATTCTTTATTCACAGTATTTCCCACGTGCAATGCATGATGTTGTTGTCCTGCAGCAGATGTCCTGCACTTTCCCCCTGTTTTCCCCATTCTAGTTCTGTACATAGAAAATGTGGTATTATTTGCAGCTGCGCAACGGATCCGCCATCATCCACCTGTGTATTGCTGACATCATGGTACGACACTCTTCGTGGAGGCAGGTATTGGGCAGTGCAGTGTTGGCATCACCTAGTGACGACGATTGGGTGGGAGTGTCGCCCCCCCATGCCTCCCTTGACCTCCAGCCCCTGTGCCATTCCACTCCTGGGAACAACACAGGGAGCTCGTGGCAGAGACTACTGCTGGTCCAAACACCGGCCATGTTGCAACCCCTTTCCACTCAATCCCCTCTCCCAGTGTATACTCAAATGAGAAAAGGATTATCGCTTGCTTTGACAAGGACAGTACTGACTCGCGTACATCGGGGTGGAGGGACTTCGGGAGTACAGCATACTGGCATTTCACTAGTACAGCATGGCAGGGACTGACTTACGCACATGGGGAGGTGGGGGAAAGCAGATTTCTGAGGTTGTAAACGTACTGTGGATCATATACAGAAGTTGCCGAAGTGGGGGTTGGAGGCAGCCAAACTGAAAAGGGGAGGCAAGGAAGTTGAAATGGAAAAGTTCATGCTGGGGGGCGGGGGGCAACCTCAGTGGGGGTGGACAGACGGCATACAACGCTGCTGACATCTGATAACATCCTGCCAGGCTCTACTCACCCCTGTAAATGGCAGGTAGTGTTAAGTAGTGAAAGAAAAACTGTCTGTGTAAAGAACTGAGGTAAATCCCACAAAGAATCCAGAAGCAGAAGCCCCAATAAGTTGCAGGATAAAAAGCCTGGTGTGATGAAGCCCCCAGAGTTTGGGAGCAGCCACTGAGAAAACCACTACCAAACCCACCACTACTGAACTCAGAAAGTCCTGCACTGTCCTTGTTGCCTGGATTTTAATGCCCCCCTCCCCGCAATATCTTAAGTCTCTCTACCATTTTGTCTTGTAATACCAGGCCAGATCAGGGTTGAAAAATGAAGTATCCCTACTCAGAAGGCCCCACATTACAGAGGTCCTCCTGACATAAAAGGGGTTTTGCGGCTATATCTCTACAGGAAGGTCCTATTAGAGAGGTTCTACACACTGTGCTCACCAGGCAAGAGGAGGCTGAGTTAGCATGCCCAATAGATTTGTAGGAATTAATTTTGGAATTTTTCAAATCTTTGTAGAGAAAATCCCAGCTTCCAGTGATACTCTGAAAGTGCTTTCTAAGTTCTGTGGTGGAGTTTCCATAAAAGCTGAGGGGGAGGCAGACAGCCAAGACTTGTGTCAGAGTTGAACTCAGAATAATGAGTCCAGAGGAGCAAAGATGTGACATAGACCCTTCCCACATAAATTTTAGAAAAGAATGTCGGTGATATTTATCTTCCCATAGAATTTCCATGTATAATATTGTTACAGGGTTGAGCCCTTGGTTCCAAGCTGCCTTCTCCCGAGGACCAGAGAAAGCTGCCACATTCAGCCTCCTTTCCTTGGATTTTCTTTTCTTTTTCCAGCTGCTCCATCCCTTTGGCAGTTTGGCCAGTTTATCAGTTTTGAATCCTTGTCTCAAAGTTTCAAAATCCTTGGTTTTAGTTCAGAATCCTCATACAGCCCCACTTAGAGATATTTTTAAAAATATAGTAAGCAGTTGATTTTTTAAATGATGATGATGATGATAGTTACATGCCTTGGGTGGTGATATATGATGGGGAAACTACAGTTTTTGCCTCCTCTTGCACCCTTCCTCTGAGCAGGAGCACAGGTCACCTGGTGACAATCTTTCCCACTACAGTGAGATGTATTGTATTTCTGTTTAAATTATGGTATTTCTAAATTTGTGTCTAAATTAGCATATGCAAATTTCATGCAAATCTTAACATCTTTTTTCTGCTTTTTTGGTCATGCATTTCATTTTTTTGATGATACATAAGTGGCTGTCCTATTGTGACGGCCTCTTCCCACCTCAAGCAGTAATGACCCTGAGCGTATTGGATGGCTCTCATACCTAACACAGTTTAAAGGCAGTGGTGGCTCCAGCTTTTGGAGGGCCCTTGAGCGAGACACCCTCAATGGGCCCCCTCCTTCAGTAAGTCTACCCTCTCCTTGCCATTGTCACCCACGTGCTTGCTTGACAGGCAGAGAGCGAGTGAGCAAGAAGGCAGTGGCCCCTACTGCTCCTCCTTCTCTCCACCACCGTTGTCTGGGCCAGAGCGAGAGGCAGGTGTGCAAGCAGGTAGCAATGATGGAGAGGAGGAGCAGGGGCCCTCTTGCCAGTGAGCCCCAGCTGGGTGTGGTCTCTTGGCAGATGCCTGACCATGCCTACCTTTGACGCTGGCTCTGGGGCTTGTCAATCAGTCTCAGTGAGATGTGAGGGAAAGCTCAGCCTGGGCCTTGTTTGCTGAACAGTCTTTCCCATAATGCATCCGGCCCTTGCCACAGGCTCCATTGCAATGTGCCACAACCATGCCCTTGGCAGGCGCCTGCTTTCTTTTCCATTCTCTGTCCAACATAATTCGCTGTTGGCCTGTGCCTATGATTCAGTTTCCCCCACTCTTACCCCACCAGTCTCTTCTGGAGAGGTTTACACAAATATTGTTTGAAGAACAAATTAGTCACGAATCTCAACTGGCTCCCCAGGACGGTTTCAACAACAAAGGCATGGCTATAAAGACTGTATGTGTGTGTTTGGCTTGAGAGAAAGAGCAGGTCCACAGGGCTCTTGTCAGTGGGCCCTGCTGGGGTATGGGCCCTCAGCAGGTGCCCAACCATGCCTACCCTTGATATCAGCCCTGTTTAAAGGGCTTGGGATGTAGGGCTTACCCCCTTCTCTGCCCTTATCTTCCCAACTTCAGTCTTCCAAAAATAACACCAAACAAAGCCTCTGCCTTTTTCATTCCGTTCCCTTAGTGGCTCTGAGATGAAAGAGAAAAGGGATGGAAGTTTCTTCACTCCATACTCCTCTGTTACTTATTTGTTAACATAATTTTCGTCCACCTTTCTGCTTCAATATGCAGCATTTGAGATGGCTCACAATATGATTCAAAATCATTCTAAGGGTGCAACCCTATGCATGTTTAGACAGAGAAAAGGCCTACAACTCCCAGCATTCCCCAGCCACCCTTGCTGGCTGGGGAATGCTGGGGGTTGTAGGCCTTTTCTCTGTCTAAACATGCATAGGGTTGCACCCTAAAACACACAAATCAATAAAATGCTATAGGTGCTGCTATTGTGTAACACATTGGTTACATTTAGTAGTCATGGCTCCCTCTAATCCACAGCTTTCTGTTCTGTGACTTCACAATCTTTCCTCCACCCGACCCCACCCCAATACGTTTCTGCTCTAGAGGGGAAGACATAGTCAAATGGATTCTGGGTAGTTTCTACCTTGGTCAGAGGTTTCTTTTCCAATTTCTCTCTCTGCATGGGAGTGAGCTCATCACCTTCTTAGAAGCAGAGGCCTGCAAGGAAGGAAGAGGATCATCTGGTGATTTCTAAATGTCTAGTGAAGCACATGTCTGTACAGATGGCCCCCAATTGATAAGTGAATGCAAAATTCTAGATCCCACTGTTGCCGGATTCACCAGATGCTTGCTGTATAAAAAGAGAGCTGCTGGACTTTAAGGGCATTTCCACATATGGTGCTAAAAACGGGGGGGGGGGTGCTTTCCCCTGCATTGGTAAATGAAGTGACAGAGCCACATAGATCTAAATGTATATTTAAATTAAAGACATATCTCTTCTGCTTTCTGTGTCACATTAAAAATATCCAGAAGTGGCTCATTGAAGACTTCGGCTGCATCCAGAAGGCAGCATCCCCCAGCAACTGTAAATCAAAAGTGAGGGGAAAGATAGCTCAGCTGAGAAGTAACCAGTGTATGATGCTTGATATAGTCTGTTCAGAAAAGCAAAGATCAGCATAGGAATTGACACTATATCTCAGTGGCAGAGCACCTGCTTTGCATGCAGAAGGCCCCAGGTTCGATCCCCGGCATTTCCAGGTAGGGCAAGGAAAGAATCCTGCGTGAAACCCTGGAGAGCCGCTGCTAGGCTGTGGAAGGAATACTCAGCTAGATGGAGTAAATATGGTCAGACTTTGTATAAGGCAGCTTCCTATGTTCTTATGATATAGTCCCCAAGCCTCACACCAATGCTTGCAAAACCTCCATCTTGAAGCACCCTTAAAGGCATTCTTGGAGTATTTTCACACACACACACACACACACACACACACACATGCCCTGGTGATATGTTCTAAGAAACATTGATGCAGTTTGTACTACAGCCTGGGTGGAGTCACTGATTAGTGCTCCACTTCTGGGCTATGTTGTGGGGAAGCAAGTTCCTTGCTAAAGAATAGCGCATTTCCTGGCAGTGGTCTACATTGTTTACTCATCGGCAATTCTGATGTTGTGCTGTGGACTTTTCCCATGTAGTCTGAGTAAGTGTGGTGTAAGGTTTAAAGTATTGGACAAGGAGTGGGGAGACTAGAGTTCAAGTAATTTAATCCCCATACAGCCATGAAACTCACTGGGAGACCTTGGAAGCCCCCTATCTCTCAGCCTATCCTACCTTATAGGGTTGCTGTGAGCATAAAATGGGCAGGGGGAGAACCATGGCACCAGCTCTTTGGAGGAAATCTGGGATAAAAAAATGTAACAAATAAATACAAAGCAAGGGATTCTGATATTGCCTTCATGGCATGGTGAACAGTTGAGCTGCATCAGGTCCCTATGCCATGAACATAACATCAGAATAGCCCTGTGCGGCCCAATTCAAGCAAGTTTTCACACTTTTCCTTCTCATATATGTAAGAAACTGGTGACAATGTTTTTTATCCTCATTTCTGTTTTGGCATAGCAAGACAACCCTTTGAAGATCAGTCCAAGCAAAAATCAACACAGTGCAGAATGGATGGAGATCAGGTTATATAAAAAAAGGTTCATTGCTTTTGAAGAATACCAAACCAAGCCTGGAACAAATGGAAGAATTTACTTAATGGGGAGCCATTAGAAATGTCACAATCCATGGGGAGGGGATATGAGTAGAATCATGTGCCCCAAATCAAGGGCTTGACTCAGCAACAGAAAGAGCTCCTTGGAGCAAGAGGCTGGAACCTACAGCTCTATAGTGGGATGAAGGGACAGTTCCGCTCAGCTTCTATACACCGCCCCATTAACTAATTCTGGAGCTGAGACTAACCAATTGCCTGATAACTCAAAGATATAGGAGACAGTGTTGCGATACTGGAAATTAGAACTTGACCATTAATGTTTGGAAAGGGCTGTGTGCCTTTGAGAATGATGCCTGGCGGAACTTGTAGCCAAGGATAAAGGACCATTGGATAGGTTTGGGTTGGCATCTCTCCTAGAAAGGAGTCCATTCTTAATTTACATGTGGCAATTGATTTAAATGTATCCAGTGCAATATTTGCTTAGTAATAACTAACTTTAAGGCTGTGTTGAGGTGATGGTGGAAACCAAAGTTGCAGAAATATTGGTTACGCCAGGAGTTACATGTTGTTAATTTTCCAGGCAGCTGCTTTTTGAACTGTGTGTTGGGAACAGGGGGTGGGGTGTGTGGCTTCTCCAATACGCTTCTCATTCTGCAGTCGTGAAGATCCCCCCCTGGTCTAGCCAAAACCAGTTATCATTGCAATGCCATAGTCAGGAAAAAGCCTTTATGCTCTCAGTTTGGGTTCTTCTCTGTTTCCATCCCCCAACAGAAAGTAAGAGCAGGGGAAATTCTCACAAAGGAGGAACCGCTTGCAAAACAAGAACTGAAAGTGATACCCATGAGTTTTTCTTTCTCAACAAAACCAATGCACAGACGCAGCTTTACAGGTGCGTCGATCATACGAAAAGCCATCTGGGTTTTAGGTGTATGTGGATGCAGAGCAAGTACCTTTAAATATCTCGCCTGCCATTTCTGTGGCGCCATCCTCATACAGCAGCCTTCCCCAACCTGGTGCCCTCCAGAAGTGTTAGACTGCGACTCACATAATTCCCAGCCAGTGGCTATGCTGGCTGGGAATGATGGGAGTTGCAGTCTAACACATCTTGGGGAAGGCTGTCATATATGCATTCACTCACATTTGATCTACGCACAGGAAAAGGTTAGCTCCATCTTCCAGCTCACCTTTTCTTTATTTAGGAGGTTGGAGTAAGGGGGAACTGGCAGCAGTGGTGGCCGGTGGGGGTGGGGAGAGAAGAGTATGGCCAAGAGTTGGGGGAAAGAGAAGAGGGGGTGGTGGGGCAGGGTGGCAAAATACCTTGCCTAGGGACTCAAAATAAGTAGAGATGGCCTTTTTGGGGTGTTGACCAGGACCCCCAACCTTCTGGATATGTCAGTTTTCCATCTAGGCAAGGGGTGGTACAGCCTTTGAAAGGGCTTCCCTCTTTCTGCATTGTCCCACTGTGAGTTTGCTGAACCAGTCGGTATTTCCTCTGGAATCAGCACTCGGATTCCTGCGATGTTGGTTCCATGAGGCTCAGTCAGGGCAGCCAAAGCAAGTGGGAAGGGTCTCCTTGTTTATGTGATTTTCTCAAGATCCTGCAGAGCAAGAAGATTCTGGTGCTGTTAGATCCAGGTTTACGTTTGCACTGTTGTGTTAGTTCCACAGTATGCAGTGGAGAGTGTAGGGTGCATAGAGTTTAGATAAAGAAAGGGGGTTTTAGAGCAACAGTTTCACAGCCAGATGTTTGTTACGCATGAGTGAGAAAATACGCTAAATCAGCCTTCCCCAACTAAATCAGCCTTCCAGATGTTTTGGACTACAACTCCCAGCTTTCCTGACCATTGGCCATGCTGGCTAGGACTGATGGGAGTTGAAGTCCAAACATCTGGAGCACACCTGATTGGGGAAGGCTGGACCCACAACTATGAAGGGGTTGCGAGTGAATGGCATCATAAATGGTGAACTGAAAGTGTTGAGAGACAGGGTAAAGTCTCTTGGCTTGAAGTTGGACCAAAGAGCCTGTCAAAAAAGGAAGAGACAAGGAGAGGAGACGGAAGGATTGTCACTTTTTTCCTGACAGAAGTGCTGTGCTGTTAACATCTGCATGATATGCACATATTCAACTGGTGTAGCTTTTTCCAAAATGGAAGGGAATTTCTGCCTGTCATGCAATTGTTAAGCACAGAGTTTCTGTCAAGAAAAAAGTGGCAATCTTCAGGTGGGAGCAGGAGCTACAGATAAGGGCTCCATTTTTTTGCCGCAGAAAACAAGTGGCACAAGTAAACAGCATGAGAAATATGTACCTTTGCAGAACAAAACGGGACGTGATGTCCTTTACTAGCAGGTCTATGGTGAATGGTTTAATTAACACTCCCTGCCTCACACTTAGAACAGAAGTTCCCCTAAGACCTGTTTCTGAGCAACCTCAGAGTCTCAACCTGGTTCCTTCCTCCAGTGATGTTTGCTATCCAGGCCAGTAGATAGGAAAGGCCCTTGGCCTACTGTAGGACAGTCTCTTATAGAGAAATCAGTGTTTAACTGGCAGTTGGGTGGTTGGGAGGAATCTTTCAAACATTATCTTGTAGCTGTGCCTTTAATACCAGCCTGACTTGCAGATATGAGCAGGTGGTCATGTCCATCTCTGTGTTGTGGAAATCTCCACCTGCGGATTTCTACAAATAAACATGAGAGAGAAGGACAGATGGTTCTTTTCTGATCAGTTGGCAACACTAGTGGTGATGAGCGGGGAGGAAAATGACTCCCTCTTTATCATAGCCTGGTTCAAACATATCCAGGGTGAGTGAAAGCATGTGGGAGAGGGTCAGGATCATGCCTGCTGATGCCACCCCCAACCTAAGTAGATTCAACATAAACTATATGAACAGATCCTACGCATGTACAAATAGGATGCACGTAGGCTTGTCTGTGAAACTGGGGGCCCTGCTTTTAGCGTGGTCTCAGATCATGTGCTCCAGCAAAGGAGATCGTTACCTTGTCATGGTGCTGGAGCTTGAGCACCTGAATGACGCCATGAGCTAAACCGTGAAGGGACACCCAAGACAGAAAGGTCATGGCAGAGAGGTAAGACTAAATACGATCCCTGGGGAAGGTAACGGCAACCCACCCCAGTATTCTTGCCGTGAAAACTTAATGGATCAGTACAACCAGAGATATGTCGGTATACCATCAGAAGATGGGACTCCCAGGTCAGAAGATGGTCAAAATGCTACTGGGGAGGAACAGAGGATAAGTTCAACTAGCCCCAGATGTGATGATGCAGCTAGCTCAAAGCCGAAAGGACAGCTAGCGGCCAACGGTGCTAGTGGTGAACGATGAATCCAATGTTCTAAAGATCAACACACCATAGGAACCTGGAATGTAAGATCTATGAGCCAGGGCAAATTGGATGTGGTTATTGGGGAGATGTCAAGATTAAATATAGACATTCTGGGTGTCAGTGAACTGAAATGGACTGGAATGGGCCACTTCACATCAGATGACCACTAGATCTACTACTGTGGACAAGAGGACCACAGAAGAAATGGAGTAGCCTTCATAATTAATAATAAATGGCTAAAGCAGTGCTTGGATACAATCCAAAAAACAATAGAATGATCTCAATTTGAATTCAGGGTAAGCCATTTAACATCACAGTGATTCAAATATATGCCCCAACCACAGAAGCAGAAGTAGATCAGTTCTTTGAGGATCTACAACACCCTGGGTAATATGCCAAAAGAGATGTTATTTTCATTACAGGAGACTGGAATGCTAAGGTGGGTAGTCAAATGACACCTGGAATTACAGGCAAGCATGGTCTGGGAGAACAAAATGAAGTGGGACATAGGCTGATAGAATTTTGCCAAGACAACTTACTGTGCATAACAAACACTCTCTTCCAACAACCTAAAAGACAACTTTATACATGGACTTCACCAGATGGCCAACACCGAAATCAGATTGACTACATCCTTTGTAGCCAAAGGTGGCGGACATCTATACAGTCAGTAAAAACAAGACCTGGAGCTGACTGTAGTTCAGATCACGAACTTACTGCACAATTTAGAATAAGGCTAAAGAGAATAGGAAAGACCCACAGATCAGTTAGATATGAGCTCACTAATATTCCTAATGAATATGCAGTGGAGGTGAAGAATAGATCTAAAGGACTAGATTTAGTAGATAGGGTCCTATCTATGGACAGATAGATAGTTCTTCTATCTAAGAACTATGGACAGAAGTTCGCAACATTGTTCAGGAGGCGGCAACAAAAAATGTCCCAAAGAAAAAGAAAGTCAAGAAGGCAAGATGGCTGTCTGCTGAAACACTGGAAGTAGCCCAAGAAAAAAGAAAAGCAAAAGGCAACAGTGATAGGGGGAGATATGCCAATTAAATGCACAATTCCAGAGGTTAGCCAGAAAATATAAGGAATTATTTTTAAACAAGCAATGCACGGAAGTGGAAGAAGATAATACAATAGGAAGGACAAGAGACCTCTTCCAGAAAATTAGAAACATTGGAGGTAAATTCCAGGCAAAAATGGATAGGATCAAAAACAAAGATGGCAAGGACCTAACAGAAGCAGAAGAGATCAAGAAAAGGTGGCAAGAATATATGGAAGATCTGTATAGGAAGGATAATAATACTGGGGATAGATTTGACAGTGTGGTCAGTGAGTCAGAGCCAGACATCCTGAACAGTGAGGTTAAATGGGCCTTAAGAAGCATTGCTAATAACAAGGCAGCAGGAGACGACAGTATCCCAGCTGAACTGTTTAACATCTTGCAAGATGATGCTCTCAAGGTGATGCATGCCATATGCCAGCAAATTTGGAAAACACAAGAATGGCCATCAGATTGGAAAAAAGAATGGCCATCAGATTGGAAAAAATCAACTTATATCCCCATACCAAAAAAGGTAAACACTAAAGAATGTTCAAACTATCGAACAGTGGCACTTATTTCACATGCCAGTAAGGTAATGCTCAAGATCTTGCAAGGTAGACTCCAGCAATTCATGGAACGAGAATTGCCAGATGTACGAGCTGGGTTTAGAAAAGGCAGAGGAACTAGAGACCAAATTGCCAATATCAGCTGGATAATGGAGAAATCCAGGGAGTTTCAGAAAAACATCTATTTCTGTTTTATTGCCTATTCTAATGCCTCTGACTGTGTCAAATTGTGGCAAGTTCTTAGTGATATGGGGATACCAAGTCATCTTGTCTCCCTTCTGAGGAATCTGTATAACGACCAAGTATCAACGGTAAGAACAGACCACGGAACAACGGACTGGTTTAAGATTGGGAAAGGAGTACTGCAGGGTTGTATACTTTTACCCTACCTATTCAACCTGTACGCAGAACGCATCATGCGATGTGCTGGGCTTGATGAATCCAAGGCTGGAGTTAAAATTGCTGGAAGAAACATTAACTGTCTCAGATATGCAGATGATACCACTTTGATGGCTGAAACTGAGGAGGAGCTGAGGAACCTTATGATGAAGGTGAAAGAAGAAAGTGCAAAAGCTGGGTTTCAGTTAAACCTCAAAAAACCCAAGATTATGGCAACCAGCTTGATTGATAACTGGCAAATTGAGGGAGAAAACATGGAGGCAGTGACAGACTTTGTATTTCTAGGTGCAAAGATTACTGCAGATGCTGACTGCAGCCAGGAAATCAGAAGATGTTTACTTCTTGGGAGGAGAGCAATGACAAATCTTGATAAAATAGTTAAGAGCAGAGACATCACACTGACAACAAAGGTCCACATAGTTAAAGCAATGGTATTCCCCATAGTAACCTATGGATGCGAGAGCTGGACCTTAAGGAAGGCTGAGTGAAGGAAGATCGATGCTTTTGAACTGTGGTGCTGGAGGAAAATTCTGAGAGTGCCTTGGACTGCAAGAAGATCAAACCTGTCCATACTCCAGGAAATAAAGCCAGACTGCTCACTTGAGGGAAGGATATTAAAGGCAAAACTGAAGTACTTTGGCCACATAATGAGAAGGCAGGACACCCTGTAGAAGATGCTGATGCTAGGGAAAGTGGAAGGCAAAAGGAAGAGGGGCCGACCAAGGGCAAGATGGATGGATGACATTCTGGAGGTGATGGACTCGACCTTGGGGGAGCTGGGGGTGGCGACAGCCGACAGGAAGCTCTGGCGTGGGCTGGTCCATGAACTCATGAAGAGTCAAAAGCAACTTGAACGAATAAACAACAACAACAGATCACGTGTCCAAAGCCTATATGTGTATGTGTGTGGAGTCTATGCATGTGTCAGGGGGCCGTAGCTGGCCTCTTTCAGTCTACTCCAGTAGCCAAATCCAGACACAGACAAAGGATTCTTTTCAAGGCTTTATTCCTTAATAACTCTAACAACTTAATAACTCTATCACCAGCGACTAAGCTATGAACAGTAGAGTAACCTATGCCCCAGTTTGGAAACAGTTGGTCCCTGCTTGAACAAGAATCACTTGCAGACCCTGAATTTATGGGCTAGGAAGATTCCCCCCCCTTTTCCCTTGGGTCCTCTGGACGCAACTGTTGCTTGCGCGCCAAACGGGCGCTACACCTCCTTTCCACGCCCTCCATAGCTCGTCGCTCTTTGCGTCTGCGTCAAGCATCCAGCCAGCCCTCCTCCCACACTCTTTCACTCCCAGGACCGCTATCTATGTCTGGAATGCTGGCAGGAGGAATCTCTGCCAGCTGCAGGACCTGGGAGGGATGAGCGTGCTCCTCTCCCACGGCTGGCTGTTCCTCCTCAGAACTGCTCTGAGGTTCTATGGGCTCAGTGTCCACCCTGACGGCATGTAAGGTCTGTTCATATAATCTATTGAATGTGCATAGGTCAGGGTTGGGGCCAGTGGACACATCAGATCCCACTCCTCCCCTCTCCCATGTGTATTGATCCATCTTGAATGTGTTGTCTAAAGACTAGAGGGCGCTTGCATTTCAAATATTCCAGAATGATGCCTCCTTAGCTTTATAAACAGGCTCCAGGGCTAAGTCCTGATTAGCTCAGTTTGTCCACTGATGTTATCAACCTCATAGTCCTCATCCCCAAGTGAAGTGGGGTCTAAGGGTGCTCCTAGCACAACCAGTTAGAAGGCATTATGAGCCTATATGAACTTGAGCACGCTCCGGGAGAGAGCAGAGGACAGGAAGGCCTGGTGTGCTATGGTCCATGGGGTCACGAAGAGTCGGACACGACTTAACGACTGAACAACAACATGCACCTATACCTTCTTTTCATAGAATCATAGAATAGTAGGGTTGGAAGGGGCCTACGAGGCCATCGAGTCCAACCCCCTGCTCAATGCAGGAATCCAAGGCAGAGCATCCCTGACAGATGGCTGTCCAGCCTTGACTTGAATGCCTCCAGTGTGGGAGAGCCCACTACCTCCCTAGGTAGTTCGTTCCATTGTCGTATTGCTCTAACAATCAGGAAGTTTCTCCTGATGTTCAGCCGGAATCTGGCTTCCTGTAACTTGAGCCCATAATTCCATGTCCTGCCCTGTGGGATGATAGAGAAGAGATCCTGTCTTCCTCTCTGTGACAACCTTTCAAGTACTTGAAGAGCGCTATCATATCTCCCCTCAGCCTTCTCTTCTCAAGGCTAAACATGCCCAGTTCTTTCAGTCTCTCTTTATCTTTTCCTCCTTCATGGAGTTTCTCTGGTAAGAAAAAAGATGGAAGAAGCAGTGGGAAAACATGGATGGACTGCAAATGGAAGACAACATTGTCTGGAGCCTCGTAAAATTCTGTGTTTGAGGCAGGGCGATTGCAGGATAAAAGCCTCATCTGAGAGAACCCTAGCAATGTGTAACCGCAACATTTGCTCACGTACAGTCCTTCTTACAATTTCTTCTCTGACCTTCCGTTCACACACACACCCATATGCCATTGGCAGTGAAAGGAACACCCTTTACTATTATTTGGGAGCCTTTGAATGTTTTCACATATGAGGCTAAAATCTTGCTTTTGGTTAAATCTATAGCATGAATGTAAAACATATTGGTCAGAACGTACATCCAGCTTTTTAATGGCTCCCTTTCACTCCCTATCCTACATTAAAACTTTCACACATGGCAGAAACTGGCATGAGAGGGAGTCACAGGCACTTGTTCGTATCATGCATGAAACCTTGCTGGGTATGACATAGGGGTGCATCACATGAGCAGAATGCATCTGGAAGAAAGGTGTGGGTGGTAGATACGGCATTCCTGCTTTGCCACTGCGAAACATTTTCCCTGGTGACTCTCTGGAAGGAGTGGTGTAAATCATTAGCTTGTCTTTTTTGCAGTCTTCGCGCATTGACCTGATTCAGATGACACGACAGCCTACTGTGGGCTAGCCTCAGGACAGCGCAGCGCATCCCATATGAATATGCAAGGCTCAGCTGGGGGCTGCCATGGCTTGCCATGTTGTCTGAACATAGGCAGCAGGGGTTATTTGAGTGTTAAACAACCCTTGCGTAACCCACAGTTTGTTTTAGGGTTATGCGAGGTTGTTTAACCTGAAATAACCCCCGCCGCCCAGGTTCAGATCAAGCCACAGCAACTTCTGGCCTGGGCTTGCATTTTCATAATGGTGGCTGGCACATGCTGCAGCTTCTTGTCCATAAATTGACCCATGTCATCTGTGGGCTGTCATCTCATGTGAACTGGCCCAGAGCCTCCTTTGGGAGGACAAGTGATGTACTTCCTTTTGGTCCAGGTTTAGCAGTTGGGTTTTGGTAAGCCTGGTCTGTTTTGAACATCTGAGGCAGCTGTCAGATGAGTTAGGGTTCATGACAGAGGAAAACTAGGTATTTCCCATCTCAGTTACCCCACAATTATTTTATTGTGTTTATTTTTATGCATGTATACTGGGCAGAGGGAGGTGTACATGCGCATGCGCGTGTGTGAGACAGAATATCTGTGTTTTTTATGCTTTGGTGTGGGCTCCATTTTTTTTCTCTGTGCTCTTATCTGTCTCTGTTTCTCTGTGTCTTTCAGTATGACCTGCACCTGACTTCTTTTCATTTTTAGTGTTGGTTGTGTTTGAGTGTTTAGCTATGCATTCAGTAGGCTACTTGGGCAAGTCATCTTTCAATTTTCAGTATTCCCCTTTTGTAAAATGGGACAGTGTTATTTAGATGCATAATTTCTTGATCATATAATGCATAGTGTGACCTGACCTGCAGGGCTGGCCTTAGGGGTGGGCGAGCTGGGCGGTTGCCCAGGGTGCCAAGCTAAGGGGGGTGCCAAGCTGAGCTCAGTGGCTGTGTTTTAATGTACTGTCTGCAGTGAGCTAGGGTGGCAAAAACCAAGCGTCTGTAAACTTTATTTCAATGTTCTACAGGTTGTTTGGATACTAGCTACAAAAATGTTCTTTCTTCAATTATCTTGAAAGTATGTTTCCTTTTCCATTTCCACTGTGATTTCATTTGCACTAGGTAAAAAAATCAGTTGAACATAGCTTGACTTTGAGGCAACGTCACTGAGCACTTCAAATACTGTAAACATAAGCACTATATAAATAATAATAAAATAAAGCTGTAAGCTGTAAGAGGTCAACTGGATACCTTTTTATTTATTATTTTCCTTTATTATTTAAAGATAAAATAATGGATATTCTAGAATAAAGAATGCTTACCAAAAGATAGGAACTGCAACAAACCAAGAAATATTATAAGTAAAACCTGTGATAGTTGTGCTGTGTGGCATGGTCCACAGCCACTGGTCAGAATGTGGCTTTTCGAACTTTAGCTCGTGCAAACTGTAGCACAGTGAGTGAGAGATTATGGTTTTGAGCAATGTCATTCTCAATGAATATCAAACCTGCCCCATAAATCCTCTGGGTGGCCCTGCAAAATTGACTGCGGGGAGGGGCACCAAAGGCAGTCCTCACCCAGGCAACTATTTATCCTAGGGCTGGCCCTGCAGACCTATAATCTATAGCTTGGGTCACTTTCCTGAGTTGTCTGCTATGAATTCTATCTCCTCTATATGTGTTTGAGTTCTCTACCATGGATTCCCGGTGTGGGTTTATTTTCCACTTCAGTGTACCTCACCTGTGAAGTGGGTATATATGTTTTCTACATTCCAAGTGTCTTATACATTCTAAATTCCACAATAATATGTTGCAAGTATGTGTATTACATGTGTGACTTCAAAATGTACATGTTGTCTGAGGCTGGGTTGCCCTGATTCAGTTATAGGCACTGTATTATGCATGCACTTTTAGTTTTTGCTTTGGGCTTGTGCTTTGGTCTGGATTATGTGAGATGGATCTGTAGTGGTCTGATATCATGTGTGAATGGCCTTGCTTGATGGCTGTGGACTTGTGAACCCATGCAATAGCTGTAAACATTAGATAAACAGAGCAATTTTGGTGGGCTCTGCCTCCTGACTTGCCTTTGGCCCTGACAGTGTGCTTTGTCAAGAGCTGGCAACCATATTCAAGCCATTTTGAAATTCCTTAACTCTTCTTTTACAGAAAAGCTTGTGAGCAGAATTCCTGCAAGGCAGTGATTCACACAAGCGCACACGCATACACATCCCATCCAAAGCTGGAAGTAATGACTTTACCATCTCCAGGAAAGACGCACAACATGGGAGGATGGGGTTGTGGCCTGCAATCATCATTCATTATCCTTTCAGGCATTCAGGAACCAGATGGCAGAAGGTGGCTAATGGGGATGTCTTGGGGCCCAGCCAAGGATGTGTTTCCTGGAGCTGGAAGAAAATTCACCCCCAGGGAGAGGGGAAGTTGACCTCTCCTGTAAACACCACTGTGTTCCTAGCAGCCTGCGCTTGCTCAGGCACATGGACTTTGACAGAAAAAGCATGCTTCCAAGGGAGCATGGTTCACAACATGACAGGTACAGCAAGGGAGCTGGTGGGAAGGGGGAGGGTTTGTCTGAGCACCACGCTCCAAGATATGGAACATTAACTTCAGAAATATGCTGCTTTCTGACAGTAAACACACATTTTGGTACATGAGCCAGAAAATCCATCCCTCCTTCTTCCATATAATATAAAAATATAATAATATAAAATATAATACAATAATATTATATTATTAAATATAATATATTTAAGAATATAATATGTTTAATCAATATAAAATATATAAATATAATATTAAATGAAATCATTGGCAATTTGTTATCCTGAGGTGGCTTGTCTTACTCTACCTAATAAATAGGCCCATTTATTTATTTATTTATTTATTTAAAGTATGTTCTTGGTTACTTTGTAGGGCAATGCCCTCACAAAGTGACATACAAACAAGAGTAATGGAAGATTGAAGATATAATAGCCACATTAGAAAGCATACAGACTACTTTGAGAAGTTGCTCTGTAACACACACATACACTAATGAAAGCCAGTTAAAGGCAGCTCTGTTACAGCTGAAACACCTGTACAGAGCAAGACAGAAGAGAATTCCACAGTTTCCAGACCGCCACCAAGAAGGCCCTATCTTTTGTACATGCCAGCCTAACTTAGCAGGTATTTGAGAAGGACCCCTGAAGCATATCTTAGTGTATGGGCAGGATTATATGGGTGAAGGCAACCCTTCAAGTGACCTGGTCCCAAGCCATTTAAGGCTTTAAGAGTTAAGACCAGCATTTTGAATTGTGTCTGGAAGGTTACTGGCATTAACCAGTGCAAAATCAGAGTTATGTTTTTAGACTTCCTTGCCCCCACCTGCAACCAGGCAGCCACATTTTGTACCAGCTGTAGCTACCAGACCATCTTCAGATGTAGTCTTACCAGCAATTGTGTAGCCCCATGGCGGGGCCAAAGAGAAGAAACATCTTTTAAATGCACAATTTCATTTAATTTCATGTATTACATTTCTGTACTGCCCAATAGCCAGAGCTCTCTGGGTGGTTCACAGCATGATAAAACACAATACAAAACCTTTAACATTCAAAGATTTAAAATAGATTAAAAGCAAGTTAAAAATAATTGGCAATAGAACTACCAGGACCTGATAAAAACTGAAATACCCAGTCATATGCTGTCAAATGCCTGGGAGTAGAGGAAAGTCTTTACCTGGTACCAAAATGATGACAATGTAGGAGCCAGCTGGATCTCTCTGTGGAGAGTGTTCCATAATCGAGGGGCGGGGGGATCACCAAAAAAGGATGAAGGATCTTGATCCCTATGAGAATGATGATGGGGTAATTCACACTACTGCATGTAGAGATGTGGACATGACTAAATACCGTGACAGTAGCAAGCTGCTTGAGCTTGTCAGAGTGAATGTTTCTGAGCGTGGACATTCTGCTCTAACATCAGGTACACAAATATATCAGCATGTGGTACACAAGGTGAGAAAACAGATGGGATAGCTGGAGTGTGTCCATGGAGAGGTCAGAATAGAATAAAAGTGACAAGTGTAAAAATAAGAAATCACCACTTCATGCTGTAATAATCCAGACAGATGTTACTGGAGGCTGGAGTTTTGAGACAGGGTGGCTGCCCATTTTTCTGGCAAAATGTCTGTGCCTTTAACAGTGGTATGACAGTGACAAGCAGAGCCTCAGAGCTCCTTATTCCAAAGAAACACACCTTGAAGGGTGTGTGTGTGTGTGTGTGTGTGTATCTCTGTGTGAAGGCAAGTGAGTTAATCCAGGTCGAAGGCAGGTCTAAAGTGTTTGTGTATAGCTTCTAAGACCCAAGGCCATACGTGCAAGGCCTGTTCCAGGAAACGCCTGGGGGAAGCCAGGCTTCTGAGTTCCCGGCAGCAGCATCCACTGTTCCTTGCTTCAATAACAGCAAATCAATGGGGGGCTGATCCCAAACAGAACAAGACCTCCCTGTTTCCTGGCGGTTGGTTCCCTGATACGTTCACTATGTGAGAAAGGGGGAAGAAAATACAGAGGGCTTTTCCAGGTGAAGAGTTGTTCTTGTTTTTCTTTGTGCATGCATGATGCAAAGTAGTTATTCTTTTCTTGTGGGCAGGAGGTTGCTTAAATGCCTTTCATCAGGGTAATGCTTTTGTTGCAAGGGGGTATAGCATTTTTAAGCACTCTTAAGTGACCCTGGATTTGTCAGAAAGTGCTTTGCATTGTGCTTGCTAGTGAACAGGCTAGATTCTTCTTTCCTTTGAAGAAGAGCTCTTGATGCTTGAAACACATTAAGAATATTTTATCACATTGTTGAATTAAATTAATATTCTTGCATCTTTTGTCGGTCTCTACTTAAAAAAATGTTGTTTTTAAACTCAGCTTTCAAACCTCAATCTTTTATTGTAGGAAAATGCAGTCCTCTACCCAGCCAATGGGGCCATTTTGACTGTATGGAATGTGGTTGTGTGCGTGTCATAGGTACCTCTTGGACAGCATGCATGACATCGGCATTAAGGATGAGCAACACAAGTCCCTTCCCCCATCCAACAACACCTACGGGAATAGGTGTTCATGTGTTAACAGAAAAGAAGAAACACATCACTAAAGGAAAAAAGGGTAAGATTTACATAAAATTTGCCTATGCTAATTTCTATGTATAGATGCAAATTTATAAATAATTACTATGATTTAAATAGAAACACACTACATCTCACGATTGTGGGGTAATCAGGTGACCTGTGTGCTTTCTCAGTCTGCTGTCTAGGTAGGTTGGCCTGGTGTCTTACTTTACAGAAAACAGTCCTCTATCTTGGATAGCTGGTAGAGGACAGTCCTCCATTTGATGGGTTGTCCAGTCCAAGTCTGGTTTAAAGTCAAAGAACCAACCATAAGGAGGGAGAGCAGAGGTCCTGAAGTTGCCCATCAAGGATTAACACCCGGACAGTAGACTGAGCAGGCCTACAGGTCAATCTGGTCAGGATGATCATTTATGGTGTGATGTATTGTATTTCTGTTTAAATTATAGTTATTATTTCTAAATTTGCAACTATAGATATGCATTTGCATATGCAAATGTTATGCTAACTGTCCTCTAATTTGGTGATGTAATTCCATTTTTGGGGCAATGCATAAATGGTCCAGGTGATAACTGTTGATGGGCAACTTCAAGGCCCCTCCCTGCTGTCCCATCTTATGGTTCTTTATCTTTAAAGTGGACTTGGACTGGGCAACCCATCAAATAAAGGACCCCTTCAAATAGAGGGCATTCCTCTGACAGCCACTCAGAGGACTGTCCTCTGTAAAGTAGGATATCTGGCTGCCATACATGGTAATGCTGAGGGAAAGCCTTCATACTTACCAGCCTACCCACAATTACATAGAGGCCATCAGAAGAGGACTTGCTCTGAATCCTTGTTTGAGGGACTTATTTATTATCAGGGGTGGGCAACTTGTGGCCCTCCAGATGTGGCCAATAACTCCCATCAGCCCTAGCTAGCACACCCAGTGGTGAGGGATGATGGGAGTTGTAGGCCAAAATACCTGAAGGGCCACAAGTTGCCCACCCTTGGTTTAAATGTCTGCCCCATCTCGTCTGCATTGTTAGAGATGGCTTCCAACACAAACAGAAAACATTAAAAATGCCAAGTAATAAAATAATAATAATCTGTCAACTAATTCAGTGGTGAAGCACGCTAATGTAACTCCACAGAAATCTCGTTTCACAGACTTGGGGCTACTGTTGTAGCTGCTCCATCCTGTAGCTATTCTCTCCACCCCCACCGCCATGGGAAATGCTCAAAAGCTGGGCTTTCTTCAGTATGTCTGGGAATGGGTTGTCATTCTTGGAGTAGACCAGCTCAGAGGGAAAGGAGGGCTGTGTGGCCTGTTATCTCAGTCCTATTGGTTGTGGACACACACTGTTCCTTTGAGAGGGACTTATGTTTCCGAAGATACTTGGAACACAACCACTACGTATGGGTTCTTGACTTGCAAGATTTGCCATAAGTACTTCCCCACATGGCCCTTTCTATGCTGATGTAAACTTCAGCGAGTGGTAATTTGAGGCCCCAACTATCCTTAGCTCAGGCCAATATTGCCTGTACACTTAGCTCATTGGGATCATTATTGACTGAGCCCACAGTTGGTGAGGGGAGGCTCTGTGGCATTTGTCAGTGCTGATTCCAGGTTTTGTGGGGCCCTTGGGCAAGACACCCTCAATGCCCCCCCCTTCAGTAAGTCTACCCTCTCCCCACCATGGTCACCAGCTGCTGTTGGTCCTCATCCTCTCTCTCTCTCTCTCTCTCTCTCTCTCTCTCTATATATATATATATATATTCACATGTTTTCAAAATGAGCATAAACATATTCTAACAAAACACAAAGATTACATAAGAAATCCAATTACAGTCAACAGGGATCACAGGAGTTTCAATGTATTAATAACCTTATATTTATCCACAGAAGTTCTTCAGGAGTTTAAGATTCAGTTGTAATTATCGAAATCCTCTTTCTCACCACTGCTACCACTTGCTTGCTTGACAGGCAGAGAGCGAGTCAGCAAGAAGGCAGTGGCCCCTACTGCTCCTCCTTCTCTCCACCACCGTTGTCTGGGCCAGAGCGAGAGACAGGTGAGCAAGCAGGTAGCAATGATGGAGAAGAGAAGGAACTCCAGGGGGCTCCTGTCAGTGGGCCCCTGCTGGGTGTGGTCTCTTGGCAGATGCCTGACGATGCCTACCTTTGACGCTGGCCCTGGGGCTCGTCAATCAGTCTCAGTGAGATGTGAGGGAAAGCTCAGCCTGGGCCTTGTTTGCTGAACAGTCTTTCCCATAATGCATCCGGCCCTTGCCACAGGCTCCATTGCAATGTGCCACAACCATGCCCTTGGCAGGCGCCTGCTTTCTTTTCCGTTCTCTGTCCAACATAATTCGCTGTTGGCCTGTGCCTATGATTCAGTTTCCCCCACTCTTACCCCACCAGTCTCCTCTGGAGAGGTTTACACAAATGTTGTTTGAAGAACAAATTAGTCATGAATCTCAACTGGCTCCCCAGGGCGGTTTCAACAACAAAGGCATGGCTATAAAGACTGTGTGTGTGCATGTGTGTGTGCGTATGTGGTGTGAGAGAAAGACTCAGTATGTCTGACATGCCTGATTTCTTGCTCCCACCTGTTCTGTAGACATACACACACCTCTAGTGCATTCAACACACACCCCTCTACCCATCTGGATAGGCTGGGATGCCTGTTACTATGTGGCTGTCACCAGCACTGCTTAGTTTTTAGGAAAAGAGATACATACAGATCCCCCCCCTCCAACCTGGAAGCCCTTCTCACAAATCTCTTTAAAACGTGAGGAATCTGGAGTTACTCAGTGGTGAGGTAAATGCACTCTGCACCTTCTCAGAGGCACTTCCATTTGCTTTTACTTTATGTGTCCGAGAGCTGAGCCCTGACACTGAAAATGGACGCCAGGGCTGAGTCTTGGCCCAGCAAGAAATTAAGCCCTCGTAGTTCTGTGGCAGAGCACCTGCTTTGCCTGCTAAGGGTCCCCAGATCAATCCCTGGCATATCTAGGTAGGGCTGGGGAAGACTCCTGCCTGAACCCATGGAGGGCCATTGTTAGTCAGTGTAGACCAGGGGTGTTGAACTTCAGGTCCTAGGTCAAATCTAAACCATGTGGGATCCCAGTCTAGCCCCCTGGAGCTCCCCAGAAGGCCACTCCCCCTTTTCCTGGCCCCACACCCTTGCCAATAATTTGGTGCTTTCCCAGCTTTTGTGCAGTTTCTTCCCCCTTCTGAAAGCTTGAAATGCCTCTCCTAAGGCTTAGTTCCTGGCAGTAAACTTTAAGCTAAAATATGGTGGCATTTTTGGCATTTTCACCCCACCCCTTTTGTCTTTAGCCCATCCACTACTGGAATGTGGCCCCTGAAAGCTTCTCTGAATCAGAATTTGTCCATCGTGAAATTCAATGCCACTGGTGTAGACAATACTGAACTAATGGTACAAGGCAGCTTCCCTATGTTCATTCCCAAGCCCTGGTTGCCCTAGTAAAGTGCTGATAGGACTGGAATCCCACCGCATTTCAGGGATGCTCTCTTGGGAAGCTGAGAATACAGAGCCATCTTCTGAGCTATCTGTCAGGATACTACCATCTGCCTAAACTCACTCAAACACCAAATACAAGACAGCTGTGTTCACAATGTTCCCCTCTTCTGCTATTCAGGAGAGGGAGGGGGTTGGGGGTTGGCCAAGTGTACAGGGCACACTGCAAAATACCTAAATATTAATAGAAGGAATACCAATGGATCATTCTAACCACGTGATGAAAGAAAAAGTCACGTTTGTGAAAGCAAATCTCATACTGAAGAGCTGCTTGCAATAACCTTTCCAGGTCAGTCACTGGGTAAGCAAAGCCAAAGGCAGCTGGAACCGGAGTGGCCTGTGTATTTGGGGTAGGTAACCTGGTGCCCTTCAGCTGTTTTGGACTATAACTCTCCTTAGCTCTAGTCATTGGTCAGAGATTATGGGAGCTGTACTCCAAAACATCTGGAGGGCACCAGGTTGCCTACCCCTGTGAAGCCACTGAAATGGCATTCTCTGAAGCCAAGTGAACTTGTAACTGCAGCCCTTTGCTGTGTCCTCACTGGCTTAGAGCAAATTTACTTAAATTCCCCACTGTTGCACCTGAATGGCAGCAACATGGAGGCCACCAAAAATACTCATTGAGTGCCTGGTGGATAAGATAAAATTCATTATATTTAAGCCTCAGTTTCCAACATGTAAAATTGGAATAATAGTAAACTACCACTTCATGTGTTTAAGATGTGCTATGGAAGCAAGGCTATAATGAAGAATTTGCTAGAACTGTGAGGGAGAAAATCAAAGGGGTCTTTCTTTTGTCTTCTTTTCCCTTGCACCTTTGGATAAAAGTAAACAGAGGGTCTCCTAAGAGTAAAAATGGAATGTAGTTCCTGCACTCCACAGTAGTAATTTGAGAACTGTGTGAGATGAATCACTGTAGTGTGTGTACTATATTTATGGGTTTGTACGTGCTATGATGGGTGTGCGCATGCAGATTATAATACTGGGGTGTGTTATGGTTGTGTACAGATTGATGGGAAGCAGGCCCCACATATAGTTGTGTAAGCGCTGCCGGTGCCACAGCCTCTCTTCTCCACCCCCATTACTGGCTCCAAAGGGCCCTATAAGCAGATGGGAGGGAGTCACTGATTCTTGCTCAACCTGAATGGAATCAGAACAAACTTGTTCTGGAAATGTGCCAAGCTGGAGAGCCCAAGAGCCCTGAAGGCATGGTGGAGGGGATACCACATTCCCTGGGAAGCAGAGCCAGTTTGTGGAGCATGATGGGAAATGGCTGCTCCCTCTGGTAAGGGGAAGTTTTCCCAATGCTCCGCTGTCTGTTAGGAGACAATTCCTGTGGATGGCTTGAAGATCTGGAGGCTTTGTGTTCTGTGCTGTCACTCTAGACCTTTGCTTTCTTACACTTCCTTAATATATGGGGTTATTTACTGTGGCTCGATACCCACAGTTACTTTGCATGTATGCCCCCTGCTCCCCTTCCCCCTACAAAGATTGAATGTGCATGTGGCATACCAGTGTATGCCACTATGCCACAATCAGCCCACTATGAATACAGATCACTAGTATAGACATAATAGTATGCAGGGAAATCCACCCAACGAGAGGTGCTTCTACATGAAGGCCTCCTAGTGTTAACAATCAAAAGGTATTGTTATGTGTTTGGGGTCAGTCTATATTACCTCCAGAGGTCCCTTACCATTCAGTGCTGCTGAGCACAAAGAGACTGAGGATTCCCCCCAATGCAGTCTTTTCTGCAAGTTACCCAAAGGTTATCTTGAATTGGTAACCTTTGTTTTGCAAGGCCTGAGGGGATAGGAGGAAATGGATCTGGGGGAAGGGTGAATCTAAGACAAAAGGAGAAAAGCTTTTGTCTGGCAGAAGGAGATCGCTGGGCAGGGGAGAGGAAGCAGGGATTGCTTGGAGTTGTGCTATTGCAGGCCTTCATCCAGAGCACAGAGTAAATAAACCTCCATAAAAGAAACACCACAACTCTTCAGTGCCCTCCTTCCAGGAAACTGAAGTCTGCATAAGCACTGAAGCCCCTGGAAGTTCTCCCCTCTCAGGACTGGGGTGCAGAAGCATAACAGTATTATGCAGATATTCCAGCTTTTCTTTTTTAATGGATTTTTTTTTCTGGCAAGAAGAAGCAGAGGAAAAACACGGGATTGTTACAAATGGGGGATGCTGCGGCCTGAATCCCTTGTAGAATTCCCTAAATGAGGCAGGGCAATTGCACAATAAAAGCACCCTAATTGTGGCCATGATGGCAAATTGTGCTCAGGCCAGGGAAGGCCAATATACACAGTCCATTTGTCTACGTCCAATCCAAACAAGAGGGGAAAGTGGAAAGTCTGCACAGATTGAAAAACAAATCTCAAAAGCAGGTGTGTGTTACCTTTGCAATAGCTGTTCTAAGGGAGTTTTTAATCAGCACTGGGCACAAGGTTCAGAGAAAAAGCAAACATCTTAACAGTTCCCTTTCTCTCAGTGGAACAAGCTGGGTATGTGCATCTCCAGCTTTGCTGCTGCCCTGTTCTGTTGTCATCATGAATGTAGCTTTAACCTGTACCCAATGTTCTATTTTGAGAAGAGGATTTTTTAAACTCACGTTCCTTTAATTTCTGCCCCACAGAAATGCCATTTATTTATTTAATCCCCCACAATGGCGCTCAAGGCAGCTAACAGTAAAATAAAGATTAAAAACCATTTTAATAAAAATATAACATAAAAGCAAGTAAATTGAAAATACATTTGAAAACTCAACAATAGAAGAAATAAATAGCACCCAATCAATTAAAGCCCTTCACCCCCCTTCAGAAACAGACCAAAGGTCTGCCTGAATAAAAATTTATTTATTCATTTTTTTAATATTTCGGCATATTTATTCATTTTGGCATTTGTTGTTGTTTATCCGGTCAGTCGCTTCCGACTCTTCGTGACTTCATGGACCAGCCCACGACAGAGCTTCCTGTCGGCCGTCGCCACCCCTGGCTCCCCCAGGGTCGAGTCCGTCACCTCCAGAATATCATCCACCCATCTTGCCCTTGGTCGGCCCCTCTTCCTTTTGCCTTCCACTTTCCCTAGCATCAGCATCTTCTCCAGGGTATCCTGTCTTCTCATTATGTGGCCAAAGTACTTCAGTTTTGCCTTTAATATCCTTCCCTCAAGTGAGCAGTCTGGCTTTATTTCCTGGAGTATGGACTACATTGGCATATTTATATGCCAAAGGCCTGCCTGAAAAAAAATGTCTGTGCCTGCCGGCAGAAGGACAACAAAGAGGGAGCCAACCTAGGCTCCCTTCGCAGGGAGTTCAGAGCCTGGGAGCAGCCACTGAGTAGCAGCAAGAGGGGAGACTGTGCTTCTGCTTCCGGTCAGATCAGATATTCAGTGGCATCTGTGGAAATGGTAATTCATATACACTGCTCTTGGAAACAGACACTTTAGTTTGACTTGATGTCATGTTTTTCGGTGTCCCTCCAGAGCAGTTGTTCAGATATATAAGGCTTTTATCATGTAATCACCCTCCCTCATTCACAGAATTTTATGGGGCAGTTCAGATGTCATCATCTTCCTCTTGTGACCATCCTGTGTTTTCCCTCTGCTTCTTCTGCCTTTTTTTTTCTATTAAAAATGCATTAAGGAAGAAAAGACAGAATAGCTTCACAATGCCTTTTGATTGGTAGTGCTGTGAAACATCCATTAACAGTCTGGAAGCACCCCTTGTTGCTACTCGTCCTCCATCCAGCTTGCCCTGTGCTTGTCAAGCCAGGGTCAGCTGGCATCCCCTCAATTTACTAGGCCCAAATTCCTGGGCCAATTTAGCATAGATGCTTTGGCAATTCTGCTTGCATGACTGACTGCCTTCCCTGCCAGGGATCTGAGCAGTTGTTATTACTTCCTCTCCTCCTTGGCTGTATCCCCAGTTTGGGGAGGAAACAGTGGCAGACAGGGCGGGGGGTGGGGTGGGGTGAGAGGAATTACATGCCTGCCACTCCTGTTGCCATAGGAATAAGGCTTTGTTTAAAACGTTCATCCAAAATGTCAAGACTTTTTTTATGTGGAAGTGTGCGTGTTTTTCCCCCAGCAAGCCTCCAGCGGGCTGCTTCTCTGGATAGAAATTTTCTTGGCTGCCATGGAAACCAAAAGGGCTAGTTAGTGGAGCCCTCCCCATTCAAAACATCTGTTTCAGTCCACTGAGGGAGGAATACGTTCTGCATAAAAGTGAGGGAGAAGGAAAGAAATGACAAGGCCTAATTAGACTGGTGGTTTATCATCTCTGCTCCCCGCCACCCTCGTCCCCAGGCTGAGTGCACATATCAATGTGTTCCTCTATGCTCTTGTAGTGGCTGGGACCAAGTTGTTGGGGCAGGCTGCCGAGATCAACAGGGAGATCATTCCATTCTGTTGTTTGTTCAGTGGCCTGCACTTCCAGGGGCCACAAAAGCAGACGCCCTTCTCTCAGATAGGAAAGGAGGGCTCTAGCCCCTTCCACAGGAGTTTATGCAGGCCTTCCCGTAGAATGGCATTCCTGCTCCTGATGTTGCTTGCTCAAATGTCTAAGGCAGATGTGAACAAAGGCTCCAGATGTGCTGGACTCCAAATCCCATCATCCCCAACCAGCATGGTCAATGGCCTTGCTGGTTGGGAATCATGGAAGTTGTGGCCCAAAACATCTGGAGGGCACCAGGGCTTGGGGAAGACTGGTCAAATGGCATATGCCATTTGGTGTCCATATGGAGGCGTAGTGTGGACACCTTTAAGGACCACACAAGGTCAGGCATTAGAGCAGGAGGAGCCTAAATGAGTAAGCTCTGCTCCTAGCTATAGCACGGGCTTGGAAAGTTACTCTGTGGTTCCTTCTGATGAGTCAAAGAGGATCAGCAAATACCAGTGATGACATCTCCCTTTCCATATTAACTGCATCCCAAACCACTCTCAGTTGGCTACTACTTCTGTGATGATGCAGACAGTGATGGAATATGTGTGGAGAAAACTGTAAGCAAACCTAAAGACAGAGGCAGCAATCTGTCAGACTGGGAAGCATGGACTTTATTCTGAACCAGCCCTGTCTGTCTTTCATCTCATATTGTCAGAAACAGAGAAGTCATGGAGATATATCAGAATGCCACAAGGCAAAGGTACTGTTGTCTTATAAAATGTGGAGGTAGGGATGTTATCTGCCAAGTTTTAATCTAGTCTAGTTGGCTTGCTGTGTGTTTTTGGGCACATCCATTATGTTATTCCAGGGCATCTTGACAGTCATATTTATCTATATTAATAAACACATGCAAAGAAGCTCAATGCCCCTTTGTTCCACATAGGAGAATAGGGGAACATCTAAGAACATAAGAAGAGCTATGCTGTATCAGACCAAGGGTCCATTGAGTCCCGCATTCTGTTTCCACAGTGCCCAGCTAACTGCCTGCAGGAAGCCCACAAGAAGGCCATGAGTGCAGCAGCACCTCCTGCTTATGTTCTAATTACATATCTGTAAGAGCTGTTGTAATATAGTGGCTAAAAGATTGAGGGCTAAACATGTGCTTGCCTGTTTATCTATAAAATGGGGGGTCCACTTTTTATATCTAAATGAGGATGTGGGGAAAGGAAGTGAAATCCACCCTTCCCCTGCTTTACCTCACTGTGCTCAGCCGCTTTAAGCCATTTTGCTCCAGCCCAGTTCTCATACCAGAAGTGAGTTGGGGCTGGGAGGAAGGCATAAAGCAGCTGAGTGTGGGAGGGGAGATGGGGGAGGAGGGTGAGTTGCACTCCTTTAATCTGTGCATTCTTTTTCTTTTAAAAAGTAGGACGCTCCAGTCATGATAAAAAAAGGTAAAGGTGTCCCCAACCAGTCATGTCCGACTCTTGGGTGCGGTGCTCATCCCCGTTTCTAAGCCGAAGAGCCAGCGCTGTCCGAAGACACTTCCGTGGTCATGTGGCTGGCATGACTGAACACCGAGGTGCACGGAACGCTGTTACCTTTCCCGCCGAGGCGGTACCTATTTATCTACTTGCAATTTCTTGCTAGGTGAATGCAAATGCATGTGCATGTCTAACTGGTCTCTGAGCTACAAAAAAGCAAGTCCCTGATTTAAAGGTTGCTTTTGATCTTATAGTCAAACCACTATGGCCAAATGGAACCTGATGTGGGGTAGCCACATTTTTTTTTAATGCGTGCTCCATTCACATAATTAACCCACAATTTGCTTTGGCATGTGCCTGGCGTGTTCTGCAGCCTTTTTGAATATTCCAGCCCTGACTGGGCCAATCACAGGTTGCTTACATGATGTCTGAACCTGGGCATTATGACCTGGTTCGCATGTAACGACAATTCAGAGTACAGGTTGAGTATGGGTTGAGTATGGGTTAACGTTGAATCATGAGTTGTCGTTACATGCGAACCCTGCACTATAGTTTAACTATAACCACAAACAACTCAGAGTTCACAACCCAACAACAAACCATGGGTTCTCTTCCTGGGTTATTTGTGGTTAAGCAACTCATAGTTAAACCCTAGTGCAGGTATTGCATGTAACGACAACCCATGAGTCAATGACAACCCATACTCAACCCGTACTCAGCCTGGCATGACAGCCCTGACACAACGGGCCACCATAATTTAGGACACTCAGCTTGCTGTGACTTGTCATGTTGTGTGAACAGAGGGGGCACAGGTTGTTGAAGGTTAGACAACCCTCAAATAACCCTAAAACAATCCATGGATTTGCACAACCCCTGCCACCTGGGTTTGCATGACATAAGAAGCCAAGGCAATCCCTGGCCAGGGCTTACATATTCAAAATGGTGTGTATGTGTGTGAGCTGTCTGTTTATATATTTGTATGTAAACTATTTTCATAGTATTTATAATATTGTATTTTAAGGTTTTTAATCTCTGTAAACCACCAAGAGAACTTTGGCTACTGAGCAGTATAGAAATGTAATCAATGAAATAAAATGAAATGAAATGGTTAGTCAGATTTGACATTTTATTTGCTGTTCTGTCTGCATTTTAATGGTTTTTCTTTTAAAAATGGGTTGTTTTAATTATTTTAACATGTTCTTATATCATTGGCTATCTGTTAGATGGAAGTGGGGTGGAAATATACTTAAGTAAGTAACTATTTTCAGATAAGGCTTTTATAGCACCATCACCTTTCCTCGTTCACAAGATTTTATGGAGGGTCCATAAAATCAACTCATAATGCTCCCACTGCTTCTTCTTTCTCTTTTCTTACAAAGATAAACTGTTAAGGAAAACAAATGGAATTGCTGCACAAGGTCTTCTGATTGATAGTGTTAGTCCGTCTGTCTGGAAGCACCCTAAGTAAATAAAAAGGAAAGGTAGCCATATTGGCCACACACACAAAAAATGTTAAGATTCATAGGCCAATGAAAGGTTCCAAAATGTTTTCACAGTATTTTATAACTTTTGAGTTGGCCTAATAAAGGTACTATGCTATGGACTTTAGCATTTTCTTAACTCATTGTACCATTACAAGGGACAGGGAAACGAGGGGAGCTAACCCCCCCCCACACACACACATCATAACTCCTCATATTCTACCCCTTCAGGCACTTCTTTCCCTAGCTCAGTGGACTTAGGGTATCACAACTAAGCTGGGTGAAAAGTGCCTAAAGCAAGAGAACAGGAAGAGGTTTAGAAAGAAATTCTTCCACTTTTCTCAGTCACCTCTTCTGATGTTAAAGTTAAGCCCCACCACCACTTTCTGACTGGGTTTGCACAGAATGGTTAACTAACTCATGATCTGCCATGGCGTGTGCTGGGTACATTCTGCAGCCATTTTGAATATTCAATCCGAAATCGGATCAATTGTGGGTTCCTGCATGATGTCCGAACCTGGACATTTTAGGTTAATCATGAGTTAAACAACCCACAGTTAACCACCTGAGCCTCAAGTGACAAAGCTCCAGGAGAACACCCAAGCTATGAACCTGCTCCTTTAGGGGGAGCGAAACCCCATCCAGAACAGATTGAGTGCCCTCCATCAAGTCATAAGAACCACCCACTAACACAATCACAGTCTTGTCTGGATTGAGTTTCAGTTTATTAGTCCTCATCCGCACCATTGTTGCAGCCAAGTACTGATATAGCCTATCCACAGCCTCACTTGATGAAGATGAAAAGGAGAAATAGAGCTGCGTATCATCAGCATACTGATGACAATTTACTCCAAAATACTTGATGACCAGACTCAGTGATTTCATGTAGATGTTAAATAGCATGGAGCACAAAACTGACCCTTGCGGGATCCCATACATGAGAATCCATGGGACTGAGCAATATTCCTCAAATACTACTTTCTGGAGCTGACCAAGTAGGAGCGAAACCACTGCAGTGCAGTGTCTCCCACTCCCAGATCAGACAATCGTCCAGAAGGATACTATGGTTGATGGTATCGAAAGCTGCCAAGAGATCAAGGAGAATCAACAAGGTCATGCTCCCCTGTCTCTCTCCTGACATAGGTCATCATATAAGGTGACCAAACCAAGTAAGATTCTGACAGGCATCTAAATTAATGAGATGGTGGAAGACCAACAGATGCCCTTCCCGCTTTATACATGAATAGGGCAAACCCGGCAGTACGCAGACCATAATACTGCACTGCTTTACAGGGATGTGTAAGGATTACTGAGCTAATGTATGTGAAGCACTTTGAACTCTCAGAAAGCACAATATTTAGATGCTAAATTATTATTTCAGTCTGGTATACACCAACTTGCTACTGGAAAGTGTGAGTCCCTGACTCCCTCAGGGTTGCTGCTTGTCTCCACTTGTCTGATGCTATGAGTAGTTGTTGAGAGAAGCTGGGACATTTTCAGGAACTGGAACTTCTGGGGAATCTCTGCTGTGCTTTTTCTGCTTCAATTATATGACAGTGCCTCTCCTTCCTTTCCATGAACCAGCTGCTGTGGGTGGGTGCGTAGGAGAACCTCCTAAGTGGAACATTTCCCGGAAATACCACCCCTGTCAATCATGAGGAGCCAACTGAAGCTGCAATTTCCTTAGCGTTGCGGTGGCATGACATTGCCCTGTTGAAACTGCTTGGAGCTCAGTCAAACAGGGAAGCAGATGCTCTGAGTGGCTGTCCCTGCATCATATTTCCCAGCCACTAGTTCCCTTTTCTGTGTGCAAATTATGCAAATACGATAAAATTTCCTCCCTTTCTTGCCATCAGGAGAAGCTCAGAGCTCAGGTAAGACATTTGATGGGAATTTCCTTCTATAGGAGTTCACCTCATTGCGAGGGAAAGAGTCACATGCTTTCTCTAGGCAACAACCAACTTCCAGATAACCATGAAGCCAAGGGGGCTATTGACCTGTTTTTCTCAACCAGCAGCCTCAATGCTGAATAGCAAACTGATTTTGAAACAGAGTAGTTTCAAAAGCAATTTGTAATGTGGCATGAGGGTCAGCTGTTGAAAGGAAAAAAACATAACAAATTCCACTCGGGTAGCACAGTCCCCTTGCATGAACCTAAGCAGTTCTTTGGATCCTGGCAACCATTTTAGTGGGGTGGAGGTAGGGACTGGCTGTGTTCAGGCAACTACAGTTCATAGGATTGAGGCCCCTCTACCTCCCCCCTCCATGGTGAGCTGGTGTGTCGTGTGAGCCAGGTCAGAGAGAGCTGAGAGGTTGGGCTTGTCCGCTAACAGCATCTTGAGGTGCTGGCTCTTTCTCTTTGTGGAGCAGTGGACTTTGGCTGTCTGTTGGAGTGTTTAAGTTGTGACTCTGCTTATGCTCAACCTGTATATTTATTTATTTTTATGTTATTTATTTAAAACATTTCTTGGCCGGCATTCAGGGCAGAAGCCCTCTCAAGGTGGCCAACAGCAATAAAATACATAAAAACTGTTAAAATATTAAAAGTTATAAAAACAATAAAAATAACAATAAAAGTCAACAGTAAAAGCCAACAATTTGTAAATAGATTCAAATATTACAAAAGCCTCCAGTGATCTCCTCCTGAAGAAAATCTTACTTTAATTGTAGCACGCCTGGAATGTCTCACTGCTCAGAGAAGTGGGTTGAGCATAACAATACCGTGGAGTTCTTGGATGTGGCTTCATGCCCAGCTTACAAGCTTCCAGAGGCGTCTAGCTGGCCTCTGGCCTCGATGGACTTTGGGCTGATCCAGCAAGGCAATTGTGCTGCTCTCTACAACATACTACCCTTGCTGCCCATCTAGAATCACCAAGTGATAAGCTCAGTCATGTTCACAAGAATTATCATGTGACTGTCATTTGCTTAGCATCCTGCAAAATCACATATCATTTGACACTCCTGTAAGTTTCATGAAGTATTTTTACAAAGTTTGACAAAGTATACTCCACAGAATAAAGAAAAACATAATCTACATAATCTCAAAACAGTTGCATATAGCACAAGTTTGTTTTGGATGTGTTGCAAAGAGACCTAAGGTAAAATTCTATGCATGTAAATATTCTGGCTGGGGAACCCTGGGAGCTGTAGGGCTTTTTTCTGTCTAAACATGCATAGGATCGCGCCTTTAATGGAAAACTTGTTGGCTGTGACCAGAATGATATTATTCAGTTGTCACTGACATTAGCAAAAAAAAATTGAAAAAGTAAGGGAAAAGATCTATTCTATGAAGGAATGGATCACAAAGGCCTGGCAAGCCACACTAATGAGTAAAGTCACAGTTGCTGGCACTTCCGGATGCTCTCAGTGGCCATCTCACTGGTCACCGTGATTTATCCACAGCACCCAACACGACATGGTAAGCCACCCCAGAGCCCGTACCCACTCTGCAGGGGGTGGGTAATGAGAGTGGGTAACTTGCCTATCGTGGACAGGAAAAATGCTCAGACAACATGCTAACCCACCATGGGTTGTGTTCAGAAGCAACCCATGGTGGATTAGCGTGTCATTTGAACTCAGCCCTTAGCTAGGAAGGGATCTTGCAGGCCAGCTTTCCCCACCCTGGGCCCCTCCACATAGCTTGGACTACAATCTCCCATTATCCCTGACCATTGCCCATGCTTGCTGAGGCTGATTGGACTTGCAGCATCAACCATCTGGAGGGGCCCAGGATGGGGAAGGCTGCCTCAGAATTGGTCTTGAGAAGTGGGTGCTCCTGGGCCCCAAGGGGGCCCAGGGAAACAATAAAAAGTGTGTGTGTGTGTATACAGGGCCAGCATCAAAGGTAGGCATGGTTAGGCACTTGCTGAGGATTCATATCCTAGGAGGGGCCCACTAACAAGAGCCCCCTGGAGTTGCTTCTACTCTCCATCATTGCAACCGGCTTGTTCACTGGCCTTTTGCTCTGGCCCAGACAACAATAGTGGTGAGGAAGAGGAGCAGTAGATGCCACTGCCGACTTGCTCACTCACTATCTGCCTGTCAAGCAAACGTTAGCAATGGTGAGAAAGCGAACAGGTTCACACAACATGCTAACCCACACTCAGTGGTTGAGTGTGGGTTGTTGTTGAGCCGTGGGTGTTTGATGTACTGTGTGTTAGTGTGTTGTCTGAACCTAGGACGTTTTCCACAGGGTGGCTTGTTAACCATGTAGTGTGGCTTGTTTTTTCTTGAAGAAGCCACTTTGAGAACCTATGGTTTGTTGTTAGGTTGTTCAGGGTGGTTAACAAGCTACACTGCATGGAAAACTACCAAGCTACCCTGAGGAAAATGCCCTGAGTTCAGACAACACACTAACCCATGGATTAAACAGCCACTGAGTGTGGGTTCGTGGTTTGTGTGAACAGCCCCAGTGGTAACAGTGAAAAGGTAGACTCACTGAGGAATGGAGGGTATTGAGGGTATCTTGCCCAATGGCCCTCCAAAACCTGGAGATGGCCGAGTGTGTATAAATACACAGAATCATATATATCAGCGGGGCTACATTGGGTTAAATCCGGTTGATACAATTTCATTAGGCTGGTAGATCAGATTTTCCAGCACACAAGTGCAGACACATTTTAAGGGCACCAAAATAGATTTTGACAAGCGTAAGGGCACTGAAATAAATAAATAACTCACTATAGAAACAAGAGTAAACTCAAGCTAATCTTAGTTTCAGTGTGGCAAAGTTCCTAATTATAGAACCTTACTCTGATATAATAGTGAGATGGAATAGGCAATGTTACATCTACTGTTGATAAGAATTAATTGTATTTCATAGCAGTGTTGCTGATTATATTCTTTGTGTGCTAACTATAAATATACAGTGGTTAGCATTATATGCTATAAGCTAGCTTTAAGTGCAAAATGTGTGCTTGGAAATGGGGCAAAGAAGTTTGCACCAGGTGGGTTGCTTAATCCTTGGAAGCAAGAAACTTCTTGATTTTAGGAGATGGGCCTTCACAAAGGTGCTTGTGAAGTCTGCTGCAAGCCTGTTTGCATTAAAACCACAGCAACACCCTCTTAGAGATATGTAAGAAGCCATGTGCAGGAGCTATGGCTAGGTCTGAAACTCCCATTTGAATCAAGGTGCATAGATGTATGTTAAGATAAGGAACTGGAGATAATGTTTGGTAGAATGTTATAAAAGGTAATTTTTTTACCTGGTTGAAGAGAGAGGTCCTGGGAGAATGAGAAATCTACCAAACATGGTTACCTAAATTTTGCCAACCATGCCTGCTGGGTAGGTAACTATAAAATCTCAATGACTGCTTTGTTGACTGAAAGGAATAGAACTTTAATGATAAGAAATATGGTAGCCACGCTTTCTGTTTATGCTTCTCATCATCCTAATGGCATTGTATGTAGTAATGTGTCTTGCTTGTTTTATCATTGCAAAGTTTAATCATTCTTTAATACTGTTTGAACAATAGGTAGGTAGGTAGGTAGGTAGGTAGATAAATGTGGTAGCACTTTGTGTTACTTAGCCAACAGAAACCTATTTCACTGAAAGCAAACTTTTTCTCTCCCCAGTACTCTGCCAGCAAACACATTCCCCTGTCTCTTTCTCTCTCTCACCTGGCTCATCACCCATAGACTCTCTCAGATTCTAACTCTGCTATCTGTTTCTGAATTACAGCAATAGATACACTGTTGCTGAATTACAAGACATGTCTTAATGGCTCTAATTTTAGGAGCTCTTTGCACATCGCAAAGCAGGATATCAAGCCTCCGATATCTCTGCAGCCAGGACAGGCAGTGGCAGGGAAAGCAATTGCTTGGACAAATGTCTCCTTCAGGGCTTACTTTTCCAGACAGGCTGTACTACAGGGTTTGCTGAGGAAAGTGTGTTCATACATACACCAGAGTAAAGTATTCCTATGAGTGTTTTAAACTACCGCTACAAGTTCCTGCCAGAAATGCTGCATTAGATGTCAGTGAATGCAGCCTTCATTAGAGATTCCTAAGCCTTTGACAGACCTACAATTCCCAGGCTCCTTGGATGTGAGCCATAACTGTTAAATAGGCTTTAAATTGATTTAAAACTGTAATGTAGTCATGCCCTTGGTTCCTCGCTCTGAACTCCTGGAATTCATTTCATTGTTTTTTACAGCATCGATCTTATGGGAATAATTTTGCTATTATTATCAGGTTCACAACTTTGCATTTAAACCATGCCAAACTGAATAATTGTCTAGTGGAGCATTGCATTAGCATGTTGTCCCTACACCAATTTTGATATTAATTACTTTATGATTGCTGCACTTCTTTATAGCACTTTGAGCTTGCCAGAAAATGTACAGCTCTTGATGTTGTTCAGTCTCACTGTTCAGTGAGGTATGTCAGATTATTACACCCATTTTTCAGATTGTGAGCTGAGATGGGAAGAGAAATTGTGCCTTGCCCAAGATCACAAAATTAGTACATGGTTTTCCCCTATCAGAGGGGAGAAAAGATGCAGTAGAGGTTGCCTGAAGTATCCCAGCTGCACTTGACAGACACAGGAGGAGAATCCCAAAAGCATCATCATTGTTCAGAAAGCACAGTCCCATTGCTGAGTCATGACTGAACAGGCCAGGGGTAGTCAACCTGGTGCCCTCCAGATGTTTTGGACTACAACTCCCATCAGCTGTAGCCAGCATGGCCAATGGTCAGGGATTATGGGAGTTATAGTTCAAAACATCTGGAGGGCACTGATACCCTTGGACTAGGCAAAGGAAGGGAAGGATCCAGAACAGGCATTATTGAGTAAAGTATTCCACAATTGCAGGGGGGGGATACCTGCTCATTGTTCTTGGAGCTGACCAAGAAAATATATATCTATGTTTTCAAGTATAATGTGAAGTGTCACTGTTCCTCTGGTTTTAACCCAGAAGACCCCCCACAGTGCCTCAAATATTAAACATTTGGGGGAAACTGTACTGTCGCTACAATGCTGGGTTCTCCCAAACCATCTGAATTTAGTTCATCCTCCCTGTGTCAGGGTTTTTCAAGCTTCCGATCATTACATATTTGTCCTGTACTCCCTTTGGATAAGTTAGGATGCTACTAGAGGCCATAGCAGTTTCCTCTACGAGATTCATACATCTTGCAGAATTATCACCCGCAGCGGTGATTTTAGACCCTGGACTTAACCTGGTGTTACAGAGGCCCCCCTTAGATAGCATTACTTCAGTTGTGAAGCACACAGCTAACATTTCTGTACCTCCCCACCCGCAATTACTATCCCATGCTTTACAACTGCTTCTACATTCCTTATAAGTTAGAACAGCGGTAAAACTGTTTGCCAGCCCTGATTTTAAAAAACAGTACTCTGAGCACGTGCAGTTTTGCCTTTGAAACCCCCGCAAACCATAGCACCATCACGACTGTAGGTATAAAACAAAGTTTATTTCTGATGCCCTAATCACTGGCCGCTCTCTCTCTGGGTGGTCATTTGGGGGGCTCCTGGGCTGTGGGGCTCTGGATTGTGGCCCCAAGGTCAAGGCTTAGCTGCACCACTGACACCCTGTCACAAAATCAGTATACAAAGAATTCAGCCCGAACGGCAAAGACTGTCTGGGATCTGCCCGCTCTGCGTTGATTTCATTCCAGCCTCTCTGGGAAACCTTATGGTTGGAGTGGGGCCGGGGTGGGGGGTGGGAAGAGAAGAATCTGATGATCTCATGGGTCTTGGTTGCTTTGGCTAGAAGGAGAGGTCTGGGCTCAGAGAGGAGTTTCGCTAATGGAACAAGTGAGGAATGTGCAGCTGCCCGTCTCCTTTTACGAGTTTACCGTAGACCTCACTGGAGATGGAGCAACAGCAAATGTGTTGCTATGGATACATACACAGCACTGTAAACCAGCCAACTGCCTCCCCAAAATACGCACCACAGTCCCTCTCCCCTCTTACTCCCACTGCAGCAGTATGATGTACTCACGCTTCTGTGAAGAGCTTCCACTTCCCTGAAAGACTGATAACATGAATCAGTGTCCCATTTAGGGCAATATCTTTATTTGGTCTCTTCATCCAGTTTAGGATCCCTCTGTTGAACGGCTGAATTTGACGTTTTCCAGGTCACACATAAAGCATGCTGGCCATAAGAAAAAAATTCCAAAATCCATCTTAGGCAATACCTTTATTAGAACAACCAAACAGTCACAAAATAGCGTGCAGGTGTTTGAGTTCTCCAAAACTTTTAATCGGGCTGGATGGTTAACAAAGTGAGGTGGGTGGCAGGGGAGAGGAAAGAAGCTGGCTGATGTTGATTTGGAGAATGCTGAATTTAGGGCACAATCCTATGCATTTTAGACAGAAAAAGCTCTACAGCTCCTGGGGGAACACTGGGAGTTGTAAGACTTTTTTCTGTCTAAACATGTATAGAATTGTGCCTTTAGCCATTCTGCACCAGGATACTAAACTGGAGGAAGATTTTATACTACCTGAAGATGGGACATTATTCTCTGAGGGTACACTCCCACCAGCCACTAGGTAAAGCTACCCAATTTGGTTTTTATTGACTTTTTAAGGGTGCAATCCTATCCATGTTTAGACAGAAAAAAGTTCTACAACTCCCAGCATTTCCCACCAGGCATGTTGGCTGGGGAATGCTGGGAGTTGTAGGATTTTTTTTTTTTGTCCAAACAATCATAGGATTGAGCCTTTAGTCTAGCACATCACCTAGAATTATTCTCCACATTTTTAATATAGTTTCTCTCTATTTCTCTTTTCCATCTACCCAAGAACCTGTGTTTCACCTAAAGATGGAGACAGATCTGGGTAACAGCTGGCGGTTTACAGTTAAAAAAATTGGGCTCAGCCATTGTTTGTATCCTCATCCCAGCAGTCCTAGGGACAGTCCTAAAGTGCAACCTGAAACCAACAAAGCACATAACAGAGCCTACTTTGAATGCCTGCAACCTCCTTCCACATTCCATCTTAAGACTGTGACTAAATGCAAACTCCCCCTCCCCCCGGCTTTATTTACCATCTAGCTTTATGAAGAGAAGTCGAAGTTCTGGAAAACTCGAAAGCTTGCGTACTGTTTTGTGACAGTTTGGTTGGCCTAATAAATCTCTTGTCCTCCTAATATGAATTTTGAAAGTTTCCTTACGGTCAACACAGCTACATTTGCTTTTTGTTTGAAGCAATAAGACTCTTTCATATGTGTAGTTTAGTAGTCATGGCTTCCCAGACAATGAACTCCCTCAGGGCTTCATCACACAGAGCTTTTATCCTGTGATTGAGATTGCTCCTTTATGGAAGTTTGTGGGCTCTTTCCATGACACCATGATCATTCAAGGCATCTCCTGAACTAAATGCTCTTTGTTCCGTTTTTAAATAGATCGCAGATAATGAGCTATCAAATTATCCCTGTTGTGTTCCGCTTCAGTTTCCTCTGAGAAAAGAGTTAAAGCGACAAGAAGAGAAACGAGATCTATGGAAGATAATGGAAGATGGGGAGAAGAGGCGGGAAGGAAGCACGTGTAAAGGGAGTCAGTTGTGATCCTGCATTTAAAATGAAAGCAGAAAGCCCTGTTTTAAATTCAGGATTTTAGGCTGATGTAGAGATGCCCTAAGAATGGTAGTCCTTTGAAAAGAGTCTCTAATGAAATAAACCAAAGGCAAAAAGCAGGAATGGGCATCAGACATTTGCTCCACCAGTCTTTCATTCCTTATGTGATGATTCCTCAGGAGCAGTCATATATTTGGCCAGCTCATTTTTTTTCTATACATTGTGGGACCATTATAAGTGATTAAATGGCCTTGCATACTATGTGTACATGATGACAACACTAATCCATGTGCTTCACAAAAGAGGTGGCTCTTTGTTCTATGTAGATAACACCACTGTCGTTGTTCTGAGATATACAAAAAACCCAAAATCACAATACAGTGGGTTGGATCCAGACTTAATCATGCTTAGAGAAGAACCATTGAAATCAAAGGGAATTAAGTTAGTCCTGACTAACTCTTCCTGGTAATTTCAGTGGATCTACTCTAAGCATGATGAAGTCTGTCTCCAACCCATTATCTTAAAATACACTGCTTCCTTGCTATTTAAGGCAGCAATCCTATGGCCGCTAGTCAGTGGCTAGACGGCCATAGGATATGTGGTTTTCTGGGAACTGACCTTGGAGCCCACGCTCCGAGATCAGTTCCCTGAGAACCAGCATGGAACGACCTCGTGCTCCTCGCTCCAAAGAGGAGCATGGAGTGGCCAAAATGGGGCATTCCAGGGTGGGGAAGGCAGAAATGCGGGTACGACACATCCTTTGTGTCGTCTGGCAGCCTCCTTCCCCGCTCCGCCTTCTGGCAGCTAGACAGCTGAAATCGGCTGTCTAGCCACAAATGCAGGGCAGGAGAAGCGCGGAGGGAACGATTCCCCCCCATGCTTCTCCTGCCCTGCATTGGATAGGCGGTCACCTCTGAGTTCGGAGGTGGATGCCTATCCCCATAGGATTGCACCCTAAGTTACCTTATGAGTAAGGTTTTGTACCATACTGGATCTCATCACATACATAACTTCCTTTGTCCTTCCACCTCAACTGAAATCTGAAATTGTGTCCCTAAGTGGGAAAAACTTTCATAATACAGTTTGTAGATTCTTTGGGGAAACCCAGGCCCCATCTATATGGCACCACTTTGCCCCCCACCCTGTCGCAACTGCACAGCAATGCGGCTTCAAATCAGCATGCCCTGCGATACACTCGCGATGTACTGTGTGCTTCTCTAACAGACTCGCTGTGCCCTTTTTTTTTTTTTTGCTATTATACTGAAATATGCAGCTGTGCAGTCCCATGAGTGTGGGGGTGCGACACTTCAGTGGCTGTTTTGTATTTGAGGGGCTCTGCTGTGTCTTTCTGTCCCTTTTTAGGTAAAAAGTGGGTGTTTTGCGCTCCTTCATTTCCACACCATCAGTTTTTGTCAGTTTCCCAGCCTGAGTCTCTTGCGATGGTTCGTACTCAGAAGCGTGAGCACTACGTGCCTAGCCATCGCTCTAAAATGGTGGCTGGAGCAATGGTGGTCCTCCCTCAAGACCCCCCCTGGCCCTTGGGTACTGAGTCCAAGCACAACCATTGCGAAGATACGACACTGCAAAAATGTGCAGAAGTGTGATTAAATAGATTTAAACGCCCCTCTGTGCCTCTGTAATTGCACAGCTACGAAAGGATGGGGGAGTAAAGGGGCGTCACAAAGTGACGCAGGCACTACGCACGCCTACAACACACCCACTGTAAAATGCAAAGTCAGTTCGGGGAAGGAACAGATGTCCCGCAACCATGGGGGAACCTGCAGCAAACCCCCCAAATTTCAGTAAAACGACTCCTTGGAACTCCACTTTTTCTGGGCGAAAACCACAGATGGTTGTGAAGTTGCGACTGTGTCATCTATCATGAGGGACCTCGACTCGCACCTGCCCTGGAGTAAAAGCTGGGTGTAGATGGGCACCCAAATTGTTCAACTGGTTTCAAAGAGGATTTAGTTTTGTCACGAAGCTGTGGCAGAAGAAATACAGGCCTAGGCTCTGCTGGAATCATGAAAGCCAGAGAGACTTACATTTTACTTCTTGCTGATTCTTGTAGGATAGCAAAATAGCAGAATACAGCGTCGTACACACAACCATATACGTAGCAGCAGCACACAATTGTTTTTTTATAATGCCATGACCAGTGCTTGGGGCAGGCACTTACGCATTGCCGAAAAGGAACAGAGGGCAAGATTTGCATAACTTTTGCATGTGCTAATTGTATATGTGTAAATGCAAATCTAGACATAATAGTTTTAATTCTAATAGAAATACAGTACATCTCAACACAGTGGGGAAGACTGTGACCAGGTGACCTGTGTGCCTGCTCAGGCTGCAGTCCAGGTGCTAACTGTGGATGGGCAATTTCAAGGTTCCTCCATGCTCTCCCTTCTGATGGTTCTTTATCTTTAAACAGGGATTGTACAGCCTGTCAAATGGAGGACTGTCCTCTGTAAATTAAGGCATTTGACTTGGCCACCCTAGCAGTGCTCCTATTATCCTCTCTGCCAGCCTTATATGGGCACATATTTCCAATGGTTATTCTGAATTGTTATTAAGGGTCGCATCCTGGACAAAGAGAATGGGATGGAGTGGTGAGTGAAGGAACAAGGGCAATTTACTGTAAATGCCCAGCTGTGGTTCACTCCTTTCCTGAGTTTCGCTGGGAAGTGATGAGTGAAGAAATTCAGGCACAAAGATGAGTAGTCAGTGAATAATTGGGAGCCTGATGTTCCTCCCTTCCCTGACCTATTCTGCGGGTTATTCCTGACTCAGCCTGGACTAAGCAAGGATACACAGTCAAGAGCAGGAATTGTGTGCATCTGGGAATTATCCAGTGCCTTGACTGGGAAGCAATAAACTTTTGAGATGATGTCACAGTTAGAAATCTTTCTTTCAATGGGATACACTGAATATTCTAGTGCTTCCCATCCTGCCTGAATTTAAAACAGGAATGGTAATCTGAGTTAGTGATTGTGGTGGCAGCAGGTGTTCTAGGTCTGCCTTCCCTAACTTGGTGCCCTCCAGATGTGTTGGACTGCAATGTCCATTATTCCATGCCACCTAGAAATGACGGGACATGCAGTCTGATACACCTGGAGGGCACCAGTTTGGGGGAGGCTGCTCCAGGTTAATTCACAGACTACAACAGCCTGATCTTGTGTGTGTCGACCCAGTGTGCAGCCGCTGTAAAAAAGGCAAACTCCGTGTTAGGCATAATTAGGAAAGGAATTTAGAATAAAATTGCCAACATCATACTGCCCCTTTACAAATCTATGGTGCAGCCACACTTGGAATACTGTGTGCAGTTCTGTTCACCACACCTAAAAAAAGATATTGTAGAGCTGGGAAAAGTGCAGAAAAGGGCAACTAAAATGATCAAGGGGCTGGAGCACCTCCCCTATGAGGGAAGGTTACAGCAGCTGAGATTGTTTAGCCTGGAAAAAAGGAGGGTAATGGGAGACAGGATAGAGGTGTACAAAATTATGCATGGTGTGGAGAATGTGGATAGGGAGACATTTTTCTCCCTCTCTCAAAGTACTAGAACCCGGGGCCTTCCCATGATGCTGATTGGTGGGAGATTTGGAAGAGATAAAAGGAAGTACTTCTTCACACAGCGCATAGTTAAACTCTGGAACTCACTACCACAGGATGTATTGATGGCCACCAATTTGGATGGCTTTAAAAGGGGGTTACGCAAATTCCTGGAGGAAAAGGCTATCAGTGGCTACTAGTCCTGATGGCTATGTGCTACCTCCAGTACCAGGGGCAGTGAGCCTATGTACACCAGTTCCTGGGGAACATGGGTGGGAGGGTGCTGTTGTGCTCATGTCCTGCTTGTGGCTTCCTGGTCGACAGCTGGTTGGCCACTGTGGGAACAGAATGCTGGACTAGATGGACCCTTGGTCTGATCCAGCAGGGCCCTTCTTATGTTCTTATGTAGCAATAGCTGAATTGGAGGTTCCTTGAATACTCTGCAGTTGTTGCCACTGATACTTTGTATAGGATCATTTGCAATATGTGCCTGCAATCAGCAGATGCTGCGTAGAAATATGTACAGAATTTCATTGGAACTCTGGTTTTTACTATTGGTTCTATGCCATATACCCTGGCTGTGATCCTGAAAAGAAAAATGGGTCACAAGTATTTGGCAGTAGTAGCACTTGCTGAAATGGTGCACGTGGTGTCCACCAGCAACAGTGCTCCTTGCTCCTCCTCATCAGCGGCAGCAGAAACGTTTAGACTAAGACTTTGCACTGGGGTTGTAGTAAACTTAAGCAGTCCACACCATTGCATCACTTTTTCAGTCCTTAATGTCTTCTTGTTTCATTGTTGTTGTCCCTGTATGGCTTGCTTCTGGGCAAGGTGTACCATGTTTACAGGACATAAAAGCTTCCTCCTTTTGTAATAACTTGGATTTTTTCTTTTTGTTTTGTGTTTGTGTTTTTCTTCATGTGCAGGCAGGCTTAGGGGTATGTGTGTGTTTTAAATTGTGCAAGATTTGTGCACAGTTGCATATTGATTTGTGTGCATAAATGCCTAAGCATGCAGAGTTGTGCAAAATCAGAGAAAAGGACCATTGTTGTGTGTGTGTTTTTAAGGAAAGAAGTTTGTTTCACTGTTGTTTGTGAAATATAAATTTAAATTTAAAATATAGATATTGAGGCATGTACAGGATCAGGAAAAAAAGGGGGGATGTTGAAAAAGGTCTCTGTCAAGGGCATGGCTAGATGTGTGTGTGTGTGTGTGTGTGTGTGTAAAACCAGACAATTATATATATTAAATAATGGCAGAGGCTTTATTGAATCATGGCAAAGACTGGAGTGGGTTGGGTGGGGTTCTGAAGTGACATGCCACCTCCATAAAACACACTTAGGGTGCAATCCTATGCAGATAGGCAGCTGCCTCTGAACTCATTGCCTATCCAATGCAGGGCAGGAGAAGCATGGAGGGGATCATTCCCTCTGTGCTCCTCCTGCCCTGCATTTTTGGCTAGACAGCCACTTTCGGCTATCTAACCACGGGAGGGCAGAGCGGGGGAGGAGGCTGCATAGGATGTGTCGTACTGGCATTTCTGCCCTCCCTGCCCTGGAACGCCCCCCATAATGCCCTGTTTCGGCTGCTCTGCGCTCCTCTTGCGAGCGCAGAGCATGGGGCTTCTCCACGCTGCCTGCGAGGCAGCATGGAAAGCAGGGGAAGGTCAGTTCTCTGGAACCAACCTCGGAGCGTGGGCTCCGAGGTCGGTTCCTAGAAAACAAGATATCCTATGGCCATCTAGCTGTGAATAGCAGCCATACCTCCTTCTGGGTGTGATCTTATGCATGTTTCGACACAAAAAATTCCTACAACTCCCAACATTCCCTAGCCAGCATGGTTGGCTGGGGAATGCTGGGAGTTATAGGACTTTTTTTCTGTCTAAACGTACACAGGATTGCGCCCTTAGTACCAATATCACAACGTTGTTCCAACATTTTGCTTACCAACAACCATTTGCTAATCATCTGACATAGTACTGAGGTGAGAACTTTCCTGTTTCAAAAACAAACTCAGAAGGAGAACACCTACCACGTGGCTCGTGGTGTCATGCTCCTTCTGAGGGCTCTTTTTTGGAGAATGCCCCCCCCCCCATGCCAAGCATCACAGAGGAGCTGCCTGTGTCTGGGGACCAGGGGGGTCCTGGACCCTTGGGGGAGACAGCTGGGGCCCTAACCCTCATGACATTGCTAGCCCACTCTCAGGCGCAGAGGCAGATGCTGAGCAGTCACCCAGCCTCATGGAGAGCAGGTGTCAAAAGGTTAAGGCTCAGTCAGCTGCCAGATGCAGAAGGGTCCCCTGAGGAATAGGAACTCCTTGTGAGTAAAGGTATACTTGTGAACAAGGCCTTACTCATGAGCAGACCTTTCCTCAGGTGACACTAATGGCCTGCAGCTGTTCTCTGGGTGGGGTTCTGAAGGCTCAGACCTTCAGTTGCAGACTTGTGGTGCTTTAATAGCATCTGAGCACCAACTCCCTGACCGTTGTTTCCTTGCTAATCCAGCTCTTTTCTGGATGCTGTGGTGTTTGACTTTGGATTGCCTGCTGGCCTTGCTTTTGGAATTGGCCCTGCCTAGATCTCTGGAGTTCTGTTCCAGCACCACTCTGTAGGCAGGACAGAGGAGAACATCCTCGTGTTAGGTGTGGACTGATGAAATTAGTGACTAATTAAGTAGGGTATTTGAAAACTGGTCAGTGTGGGCATATCCGAAGTGACTTGGCTCACGTCAAGTGGGTAGGCTACAGAAACTTGGGTAGGTAGCTGCAAATGCTAAGAGTGAGTGTGCATATTGGTATACTGGATGAAATTCTGTAACCTAACCACTTGACTTTAGTTCAAATTTATCTAAAAATACTTCAAGCAGATCATAACCCTTTGAAATGTATGAGGGAAGTTCATATGTCTTTGCTAAGAAAGAAAGAGGGTCAAACCTGCCACATTAATTCACTTTACAGAAGGTAGTGCTGAGGTGGGTGGAGATGAGTCAGCTTATTTGCTAATGTGTTTATATTTGGGGAGAAATCAAATTTTCTATACCAGGCCCAATTTCTCTCTTCCACCATTCTGAGAAAAAACAACCCAAGTGGGTTTTGCTTGTGGATATCCCCCAGCTTCCACCACCAAACTGTGTCATACTTATGCTCTTCTGAGTACAATGCTTAGTTTCTGTCACATGGTAGGCAGGTTCAAATATACTGGCCACAAACAAGTCACTCCATGTGACCCTTAATTCATGGATTTTATAGGCCATATCATTTTGCTTTCATGATTGGTTTGTCTCTTTCCAGTAACAGGAAAGTGGGTTGACCCAGCCTAAATGTTAAGAGTCATCTGCTGCCCACACATGAATTTCAGTTACCTTTTCCCTGAATCCAGGCCCTTGCAAGTGTGTAGACTCCCAGAATAAGTTTGCTTTTCCCCATCTCATCCTTGGGAAATTCTAGAGCTTCTTCCTCTTAGATGTGTTTTGCAACTTCCTCTCAGGAGAGTGGATATTTCTGTGTTTAATGTATAAAGGTTTAATGTGGTCATGAAGGACATATATACAGTAAGAACATGTTAATGGAAGCTTTGGCTGTTAGCAGCAGTGGAAGGAATTGTTGGTTCTGGAGAACCAGGTCCAATTCAAATGACCATCACATGGGTGAACAAGAAGGTTGCAGTGGTGAAGAATGGAGGGCATGTGACTCTTACTGTTGGGTCCCTTGTTCAGGTGCGGGCCATCGGCAAGTGCCCAGCCATGCTGACTCTTGACCCCAGTCCTGGGTTGAGAGTCTTTGGTCAAGCTGGTTCCTATGGGGAAACCGTCTTTTTGATAATGTTTTAGTAAAGTAGTCTCTCCTATACACACGTGTCTCAGCGGGCATCATTTTGGAAGAAGGATTCTCTTTTGCGTGTGTGAAAGAAGGGTAAATGCTCTGTCACCAAGAGTTTTGTAAGTAATTGTATTAAATAGTAACTATTTAGAAACAATAACCCTGCTGTCTGATTAATCAGGTGATGTTGTAAATTGATCAAAAGGTTCTTAATCAATGAATCAAAATGATTAATTGACTACGCATGTCAGTTCTGTTTATGACAGAGGCATCAAAAAGTGCACAAATGATGTGCAATGATGGATGAGCTGTATGAGAGATGGAGCTGTCACAGCATGTTCTTCTAGGCAACCAGATGCAGTAGCACCTGCCAATGGCCCACACTGCAACAGTGAAATGTTATACTTGTCTACTCACAAGTAAACCCATTTACTTAAACTCACTTCCAGGTAAGTGTAGATAGGATTGCAGCCTTAATTTCTAGTCCTGGATGAGCCGAGTTCTTATTGTAGTGTATGTCCTAATCCTCCAACATTGTGCGCATATGTTTTAAATTGTTTTGTTCTCTGTTCGCTGAGTAGTGAGAAGCTCAGGTCAATGTTTTCAGGGTCATGGTCCTTTGAAGAAGTGTGCACTGGAGATTTTCAAAACATTTATTTACGAATATACAGTTTTGTATACAGTTAAATAATAAAAAACTGTATACAGTTAAATAATAAAAAAATTATTTACAAGTATACAGGTTGAGAAAGAAGGATAGGGGTGCAGCCGTCAGTATGCCTTAGGCTAACTCAGCTCAATCTAAAGGAAAGACAAACTATTCCTCAGACTTCTCATATAACAGCATAGTAAAAAAAAGCCCACATACACCAGAGAAAGATGTCCACTTCCATTAAACTGTAACTGGTGGGTCATGATCCCAACTGAAGGGGTTGTGCCAGCAGTGTCACCATTTTCTTTTAAAAATTAATTTTTTAAAAAGTGTAGACTGCACAACACAGTCATACTGGTGCACCCCGCTATCTCTTGCAATGATACAGAAGATGTCAACGTGCAACTCTGGAATCATGCACAGCTTGCATCCTTCTTAGGAAGATACATTATTAGGAGGACAAACAACAAAGATTCTTGTGGCACCTTAAACACTAACACATATACTATGGCAAAAGCTTTTGTGGACTAGAGTCCACTTCAGCAGGAGCATTAGAAGACAGCAGAACAACACACAATTCTAGAGGGAAGAAGGGGGAGAAAAAAGTACAGTGATAGAGAAAGGAGGAAGAAAGAAGAAAAGAAAGACTGATGAAATGAAGGAACAATGAAATAAACACATAAGCTCTGTTGTTTCAGATATAAAGGTGCTTCCAGACAGAGGGCTCCTAGTGTTAGAAGATGTTGTGCAGCTGTTCCATTTTTTCCTCAACAGATTTAATGCATTAAGGAAAACTGACTTAGGTTAGGCAGGCAGTGGAGAATGGCCATTTTGTGAAAACTTGGTTTGGAACATTCACACATCACAAAATTGACCCAAGCAAGCCATAAAGGATAAGCTAATGCCAATTTTGTGATAATTCAGTATGGGGTGAGGAGGAGAATGAGCAGTAGATATGTGGTTAAGTTTGCCTTGAACTTTCATCAGCTTTCTCCTTATTTATTAAATGTGCAGCACCATTCAGGTATGCTTGTGTTGAACCATTCAGGATCCACTCTTGTGAGGGATGAAAGGACTGGCAAACTGTTATATATACATCTGGCAAGTTTCTGTTTTGGTTTCTTAGAATATTGGGTGACAAGAACTGGTTAAGTGTGTAGAGCACTAGATAAGGGCTGTGCATCCTGCATTTGGTGGAGATACTTTCCTGTTGGGACAGGGTATTTCCTGCCAGTCAAACCATGATCAGCCGAGCAGGTCCATCCGCCACTCAGTCCAGTAAACTCTCACCGGAGTGACTTAAATTCTACAAGTCCCAAAGAAAGGAACTGTGACTTTCTGACACATTCTCTTAGTTCCCTACATAATGCAGAACTGGAGACATTTCTGGGGAAAGCATGAGGCTTGTGAAACTTCTGCTTAAAGTTTGCTGGACCAGTATGTCACTGCTGACTGGGAGATGTTCCAAGAAACGAAAGGCATTCACAAACCTTCCTGGACTTTTTGAATCAGTGATCATTTACAGTCGTGTATTGTGTCCTGAAACAAACAGCTAGGGGCTGATTCAGGGCTGGTTTAAGACAATTAGTTGCCTGAAGCGGAATAGTAAATTGTGTCCTCCTTCCCGCCCCCACAAAGTCAAGGTGTATAGTATCCAAGGCCAGTCAAATTCTTCAGGCATCTGAGGCAAAGGATCAGACAAGTGCCTCTTCCTCCTCCTTGGCAGCAAAATAACAGTGATAATAAATGAACTAATGAACAATTTGTTGCCCTTTCAGAATTAGCTGCCTTGTTCTGCCTAATGGTAGGAGGGCCTCTCTGGTGGGGGCATGAAATCTCAGGCAAATGCAAGCGGCATGCTGAGACAGAACAGTCATTTATTTTATTTATAACATTTATATACAGCTCCATATCTAGACAGATTTGGGGTACAGAAGAAAGAGTTTGCTTTTTACAAGTCAAAGAGGCTGGAACACTGGAGTGGGTAGAAGACTGCCCATTTTGGTGGCTCTCCATGGTTACTACTGTGTATGCCCTTTTGGGAACCCTGTGGGTTCAAAGGGCATGATGAGCAGTGACCTAAGCCTTGTTTTGTTTGGTAGGCAAACAATTAAGTATTGTGACCTCTTCTCTGGAAGAAATAAGTCCGTACTAAGTGACTGGTTCTCACATGTGCCATGTAGTCCTGGCTGAGCATCTTCAGAGGGACTGACAAATCGAGGACATGCCCCAGTTCTCTCCCCTGGTTGGTTGCTTTATTTGTTCCCCTCCTCCCACCTCAATTCATTCCATGGAATAGGCAGGCCCCTACCTAAAGTTTCCATGAATACTACCCTCAGGATGGCAGCTGGAGTCAGGGAGAGAGAAGGCCTCTCATTTCCTGGCACAGGCCAAAGAATAAACAGTGATATTCCAGCCTTTAATCCTGTTGCCATGGAAACCCAGATCTCAGCAAGGGAGGAGAGGGGTGTGTGCCGGCCAGGATCAGATGGCATTGACGCTAGGGATGTGCCTCAGCAGGGCCTGGCACAGCGCCACCGGCTTTTCTCCGCCTGGACATTCTTGACATAGCTTTGACTCGACTGGGAATCCATGTTTCCTGGCAGGGCTGGGACAATAGGCCAGAGGGGCCGGGCCAGGAGCCTGCGCAGCAATCCTTTTCTTTCCATTTGTTCTGCTTCTGTGAGACACATGATTAGAACTACAGCAGCCTTTTCACACATAGAGAAAAGGACCTGGCTCCAGAAGACCACAGGAACTTACTTGCACAACATGCCTTGTTTTTCTGGAGCAGGGCCTTTCTTCCGTCTTTAGGGCTACCTCCTTTTTCTTTGGTAGGGCTTGGGTATTTTTAACTGTTGCATGACAAGCAACAATCCAACTGGTGCAGTTATCTCTGGTGCAGAGAGGAAGGTTTGGGGAATGCATTATCAGGTGATTTTCTGATGTTCATTCAGTATTTAAAGGCACAAGAAGCTTGCCAGACATAAAGGTGACAACTCTGTGGCTACCACCAGGGCCAAGTGTAACATAATTCATGGGAGAAATATAGAGATATACATTGTTTAAGACTGATGCGGTTTCCCCCACCCTGATGCAAGCCTGTAGGATACATCCACCTCCTCCCCATTGTAAAGACACGTTCCATCACTTCCTATGCCCACTCCAGTTGGTCAAACACTGGACCTATCTGTGTACTTATCCCATCCTGACGAAGCATGTTTTACATACTCAAATGCCATATTTTATTACAGAATTGATTGATAATGAATCTCTGAATGTTTGTGTGTCTTGCTGTTCTGGCCCCAAACTCTCAATGTTCAGGTGGGTGGTTCTTTCTTGAACTCTCATGGGTTCATCCACACATTCACCCATAATTTGTATATTTACCAGTTTACCTCTGTTTCATCCCCTAGTATTCTTGTTTACAAACAAGAAACCAAAATACCAGTACAATAACCTAACCCTTCCCTGCCCCCAAATCTTGTGCAGTCCAAAGACTGCAAAGAAAGTAGGGTGCCAGTTAGAGATCCACTTGTATAGTTGTATGATCATTCATACAAAGCAATGTGAAATTGTATATTGATGTCTAAGGGTGGTATTTCTCTGGATTTTTTCTTAGGTCCATTTGTGTGTGCGCACGTGTGTGTGTGTGCATGTGAGCGGTGCTGGTGATGGAAGGAAGAATTCCATGAGTGAACTTGGGCTGTTCATTGTTATGGGTAAGATTGAGATGGCATGCTTTTGGTATTTGCCAAATGGCTAACTGCCCCCCTATTCCTGTGTCTGGGATGCACAATAGACCATAAGATCTAGGATCTAATTGTGCTTCCATGTATTCCATTGCATACCAGTGGCCATTTACAAAAATGGGCACCAGCAGAAAAGAAATGCTGTGTGCTTAAAGGTCCGATCATGCAACTTAAAAAGAAAAAAAAGTTGCATCTAATGTAAGTTGTACTTAGAGTAGACCCATTGAAATAAATGGGACTTAAGTTAGACTAATATTGGATACAACCCAGTGACCGAAAAGGCAGGTTGTCAAATCCTGGAAAATCCACTGAGAACAAACTTTGAAAGTGGCAGCTCTGAAAAGAGGAATGAAATGCAGGGGAGGAGGCAGAGTTGGGGGGCAATGTAGAAGAAGAGTTAGAGATTGCACCTTGGAGGAATCTCTTGGATGGGCAAGGAACATCCATGCCTGGTGTAACCATGGCTGACTCAATTTCAGATAAAATAACCTTTAAAAAATGTTGCTATAGAAGGTTGTTCCTCTACAGCAGGCATGGAGAACGTGTAGCCCTCCAGATGTTGGTGGACTACAACTCCCATCAGCCCTATGCAGTCCAATAACCTCTGGAAGGCCACACGTTCCCTATCCCTGCCTCTATAGAGAAAGGTATTAAGAAGGCTGATATGCATACACAAACATGGTACATCTACACACAAAAATGGAGAGAGATCAGGACTTTTTGAAATGGGCCCATCAGAAGATACCTCTTCCACTCCCCTTTCTCTAGCAAATGCCAGAGTGATAAGGAAGCAGCTTTCTGCAAACACCGTGAGGGAGCTGACATGCAGTCAGCACGTTCTTCCCCACCAGAACTTTCCACTGTCCTTGAAAAGCTCCCAAAGCTAAATAAGCTATCTTATCACATCTCCCCATGGGCCAGCCATGAGACACTGGGAACTGGAGCTAGATCTCAGCCATGGCAGGAAGCCTCACTCAATGACTGTGCATCACAAAAGGTGTCTTTTACATGCATGCTTACTTCTGGGACGCATGGCTTTCTTTATGGCAGGGGTGGGAAACCTGTGCCCCTCAATATGTTGTTGGAGAGTAACTTCCATCATCCCTGATAATTAGCCATGATGGCTCGGCTGATGGGAGTTGGAGTCCAACAACATCTGGAGGTCCACAGGTTTATGGTGTCTTACCTTAAATCAGGGCGGGGGGACCTGTGGCTCTCCAGATGTTGAACTACTACTCCCATCAGCCCCAGCCAGCACTTTTAGTCTGAAACATCTGGAGGGCCACAGGGTTATGGCCTTCGAGTGGTAGGCGACCTGATGCCTTCTGGATGTTTTGGAGTACAACTCTTATAAGCCCCAGCAAATGGTCAGGGATTGAGAATTGTAGTCCAAAACATCAGAAGGTCACCAGGCTGCCTACCCCTGCCTTAAATAAAACAGTAGTCAGGAGTTAAGAGTGCTGAGCCAATTGCCTGCTCTTTATTTCCCCCTTGCAATACCTCTCCTTAGTTGTGTTCACACCACTTGCGCTCGTTTCTGATGTCAGTCCACATGGGAGAAAAGTGGCTAGGAAGTGATGGGGGAGGGAGGAGTGATTGCAGTTGCGGGGGGCGGGGCGGGGAGAACCAGCAAGCAGTGGATAGGCTCGGTGCTCTGAGCCCGCTTGTTGCTTCTTTGCTGAAAAATGACCCCATCCAAACAGAGGAAGCTGCCTTATAGCAGGTCAGAGCATTGGTCCATCTAGCGCAAGACCCTCTACTCCAGCTTTCCCCAACCTGGTACCCTCCAGATGTTTTGGACTACAGCTCCCAGCATCCCTGATCATTGGCCATGCTGGCTGTGGCTGATTGGAGTTAATCTGGAGGGCACCAGGTTGGGGAAGGCTGGTCACCACTGGCAGTGGCTTTCCAGGACCTCCGGCCGAATTCATTCACGTCATCTGCTACTGGAAGCTTCTACCTGGAGGTACCATGGATTCAACCTTGGCCATTCTGCATGCAAATCGTATGCTCTTCCAGTGAGCTATGGTCCCTCCCCAAATGGAATGGCTGTCAACAATTTTCTGCTGAGGTGGGTGAGGTCTTCTGTGCCTCTGGTTTAGTTCTAAAATGCCAAACTGGGAACACAAAGGATAGAGAGCCAGTGTGGTATAGTGGCTAGAGTGTTGGACTGGGACTCAGAAGACCTGGGTTCTAGTCCCCACTCAGCCATGAAGCTCACTGGGTGTCTTTGGGCTAGTCACTGACTCCCAGCCTAATCTACCACACAGAGTTGTTGAAGAGGAGGCGGCCCATGTAAACCGCCTCAGGTTCCTCCTTGCAAGAGGAAAAAAGGCAGGATATAAATGTCATAATAATTTTTAAATACTAGAATTCCATGTGACAGCAGCAGATCTTTGTCTTCAAGTACAGGTAACCATGAAGCAGCAGTATAAGCAGAGCAGGTGCTGTTTCATAGTTAGATGTGCATGAAGACATGGGTCTGATGCTGTCACATGTGGTTCTATCTTTTGTGCTTAGTCTGGCACTATAGAACTAAACCAGAAGCACTGAAGATCTCCCTCCCCCAAGCATAAAGTTGTGAACAGCCATTCCTTAATAGCATCCCACATGCTTTCTGTAATCCAACTATGGATCTCTGCATCAAAAATGATAATATGAAACAGCCCTCGGCGACTAGGGGCTATGATAAGTTGTGTTTTGATACTTTTCCAGCTAACACCTGAGACTCTGCTGGCAACACCAGCAGGAGAATTTGCTTCTCTTGTGCAAGGACCCCATGTAACCCCCTGCATTATCTAGATGTGCAGCTGCTTAGCACCCATTGAAATCAATGGGTGCTAAGCAGCCTGATTGCTGAGTGCAGGATTGTAGCCCAGGTATTCTCTCTACTTTTCTAATGCTTTTAGAGCAGAAGGCATCGTGTGGCCCTCCAGATGTTGTTGGACTGCAACTTCCACCAGCCTTAGCCAGCATAGCCAATTGTGATGGATGATAGGAGTTGCAGTCCAACAATATTTGGAGAGCCACAAGTTGCTCACTCCTGTGTTAAGAGGATGACAAAAGTTATGTCCAAAATGCACGTTATTAAAAACTATGGGAGTGGGGTTGAGTGGAAGAAGAGAAGAGTCAAGCATTTCATTTAAAAAATAGTGCCTTTTATTATAAATTAATGGATGTTGTCTTTAAAATCCCTTGAATATAAATATAAATAGATGTGCAAAGTTTTCTTCCAAGTTTGATTTTTGGTTGAGTCTTCAAGCATGTCTAGCAGCCTGCAAGGCTGAAGGGTGGAATCTTTATAAAAGACAGAATTATTTTTTTTAGGCAGGTCTGTAAACATTTTTCTGTAAAAACAAAACATCTGCCCTGCTAAAACCCTGATATGGAAAAATAAGATGAACACACAAAATTTTGGTTACATTTTTACAAAAAACCACAATTATTTAAGAGTTCCAGGTAATTCCGTTGTTGCTACATTCCTGTATATTTCTCAGTTATTCAGTGCGATTTAGGGCCCAAACAAATCCACAACCTCTGCTGTAGATGCAAGACCATTCTTTGATGAGCTGAAAACCCAAGAATGAAGGCAAGAGATTATCAGTCTGGGCAGAGAAGCTGAGATGGAATGATGCTTCAGGGGAAAAAATGGCTAGATCATTCATCATCCATTGTGGTGTTCCAAAAGCAGTGATCCGATTTCTCAGAACGACATCCTCCTTTGATTGCATAACGGCACAGAGAGAGTGAATGGCATTCTCATGTGATGTGCAGTAATCAGCCAGTCCATGGGATAAGAGGAGGATGTCAATTTCTTTCTTAAGGCTTAGTCCCATGAATAAATGTGTGACAACGTCCTCCGAGGAAGAGGCTTGGGGTGAAAAAGAGATTCTGCTCCTCCAGGAGGTTGAGAGAGGTAAAGATTCATTTAAAAAAAGATTTCCCCTTAAAACTGAGGAAAAGTCAATTTTCAGGCACTAGCTGGATTCCAGTGCATTTATTCCATTGTCTGCAGAATGGTTTTGGTCAGAGGTCATCAGAGGTGGTCTGGGCCAGTGCAGAGGAAAAGCTCTTTGTAAACTGTCCACTGATTAGGGAGGTTTGCAAACCATTCTATCACACCCAGCATAAGCCAGACAGACAGACAATTGTATCAAGGAGCAGCAGCCTGTTCCATAGTCCAGCAGCAGCATCAGTCTCTTCCACAAAGCACCCCTTGGCAAACCATCCAGCACAAACAGCAGCAAGACAGTCTCTGTGCTGGGCAGAGGCTCCTTGGCCACTCCATGGGCTAGCCCCTAGCCTCTCTCCTATGCCATGCCAGAAAAAAAAAAGTGATTTCTTTTATATGTGTTTGCCCTGTAATCTCCTTGTTCATCATTCCCCCTATTCTGCTCTTGTGCTTGTGTCATGGTTGCCCCCAGTGAAGAAGCCACTTAGAAGGGTGCATCATACTGGTCCAGGAATTCTTTGATGGGGCCCGGGAGCTGGGTCATCTTTTCGTAGGAATCCAAGTGCCCGTTGACCGTCTTGCGGCACAAATGCTGCAGGGTGGACACGTTGGAGGACAGTGGGCGGTTCAGCACCAACGGGATCTTCTCCCCACCCGAGTAGATGTAGTAGGCACGTTTGGGGAGCAACGCCTGCCCCGGCTGCTGCTCAGGGAGGGGCATGTAGTGATGGACCAGCTTCAGGACACAGTCAAAGCGGGGCACAGGCTGGCTGCTGTGAGGGTCGCTCTGCAGCGAGAAGTGGCCCCCTTCACACTGGATCCGCAGATTTTTGGTGCCAGACTCTGTCTTGACGCTGAGGGTGAAGAAGTGGCGCTGGTCAGAGCTGTCGCGGATGAGGAAGGTGCCAGTGGGCTCAGCGCTTAGCAGCAGGTTGGCCTGGCCGCCCGTCACCGCACTCCAGTAGAAGCCGCTCTCCTGCAGCTTGCGCACCGCGTTCACCACCAGCTGGTATTCGCTCTTGGAGCTGAAAGTCTTGAGGCGCAGGCTGGTGTCCAGCGGGTGGCTCATCCCTGCACTGGGGAACTTGCTGTGGGTGACCATGGCGCAGGGAGCCAGCTTTCCGAGCGATCCGGGCTGCTGCCGGGCGCAGCGGCTGCTAGAACGGGACCTGTCCAAGAGCGCAGAGGAGAGAAGGGGTTAGCGAAGACAAAGGGCATATCGGGAGTAGGGCCTAGCCCACGGCATCCTCCCCAGTCCGTCAGGATGCCACCCTCCCGGAAAACTCTTCCTGTCGCCTGGCCAGCACCAGGGTATTCCCCATGCCCTTGCGCCAGGCGTTAAGCCGGACGGCACCGCCTGCCCGCCCGCCGGCGCCCTCTTGTTAGCTTCCTCCCCGCCGGTTACACGCGCCCCCACACTCCCTCCCCATGCCCCCTCCCTCGGCTTCCCCGGCTCGTCTTCGCCTTTCCATCACCAAGCGCTCCATGGGCCCCGGGAGCGCACGGTGCCCTGTCCCGTAACGGGCTTGCAGAAGCCGAGCAATTACCCTGCCGGCTGCGCCAGAGAAGTCGGAGGACTGGGGCCAGTGGTTACCTGGGGAGCGAGAAACGAGGCGCGGGAGCGGGAGAGCGGACGGGGAGCGCGGCGGCGGGCAGCGCGCGGCTCGTCGGGAGGCTCCAAGCGAACGAGCCTCGGCTTTTTGCGCGCTTGGCTTGTCCTAGTTGCAAAGCCGCCAGAGCCCCTGCCGGAGGTTTTTATAGAGCATCCGTCAGCCCCGCCTCCGGGTTCCTGGAACTCGGCTTCTTCTTGTAACGCTCCCAGCCCCGCCCCGGCCGGGAGGGCGAGTGCGCCCCAGGCAGCCAGCCAGGCAGCGGCCGGCCCATTCCGGGCAGCGAGGCCTCCTCCCGCCCCCCCGCCCCGGCCGCTTCTCAGCCCACCGCTCGCTTTAGGGAACTAGGAGGAGGGGTTGGAGTCACGTCTCGCTCCCCTGCTGGCGAGAAGAGGCCTGCGGCTCGTGGTGGGCCAGGGCAGCCCGCTGGAGCGGCAGGCGCGCTCTGTGGGCGCCGCGGAAAGGAGGAGGCGCCGCCGCGGCGTCCCACGCGGGGCATCCTCGTGTTTGGGGGTGAACAGCACGCGCCTGGGAGAGGTAAAAGCACCTGCCTGCACAGACGCCCCCCCCCCCCCGGCGAAAAGAAGGCATTTCCCGGCAACAGATGGCAAGGAGCGCCTGGGAGACGTGGCACCCACACAGGCGCATGTGCTCATCTCCAGAGCCTCGCCGCGGATTCAAGAGGCGCCCCGGGGAAAGGCTTCGCCCGGGAAGAGCGATGGGAAAGGCAGGGCGTCTGTCTCGAGCATACTGCTTAAGACGAATCGCAGCCTTAAGCACATCGGAGTCCTGCTGGATCCAGAGTAGTTAACCCGCTGCTTCTGGGAAACCTACAAGCCTGGCATGCAGGGAACAGAGCCCACCCCAACAGCTGGGATTCCCCCCCCGGGCTCTCGCCCCCCCCCCCCCCCGGCTGGCGATTATTCACTCCTAACTTTGCTCAGACCGCAGCTGGTTCTGCAGACCTTCCAGTCAGTGTTTTGAATTTCTTCGAAGCCAGCCGTCATTTGAATATTGAACCCAGGGTCAACTTCCCAAAGAGTTTCAGTTGCCTCTCCCCCTCCACTAGTTCCTCTTTCGTATTCCGCTAAGCCCAGGTAAAAGAAGAGAATCCTCAGGCCCGGCCTGACGTGCACTAGAGGGCGCGCTTTCTGCCCGGCTTCGGATGTAGCGGTGACGTTTCCTGGCCTGTGTTACACAAAGCCAGGGCTTGCCAGGTCACGGCAGTGACACAACTTACAGCGCAGGGACCAGACTTGGGAGCTTTCTGGCGCTGACACGGTCCTCCACCCGCCAAATTTCCTTTCCAGACGTTCTGTGTTTTGCTAACCAGTCTGCTCCCGGAGGTCCAGGGATGGGACGTGGAAAGCGCTTTCCCTCTGTAGGCAATAGGTTTTATTCTAACCCCCTGGGGCAGGAATCTCTTTAGGATCCTTTGGTGAAGCCCTGCCCAGGTGCTGCAAAGAATTTCTCAGTGGACCTTGAGAAATCTAAATTGTCCATATTTGGCTGGATAAGTGTTAGCCAGTAGCAACCTCTCCAGGACCGTGTGCCTTATTATGCATGAGGCTGCCGGCTGCACCAAGGAGCTCACACAGCAAATGGGGGTGGTGGTGGTTGCTTTTTATTCGCCATTTTGTGGCACTCTCAGATAAATGGCAGGATATGAATTTCAAGGAGATTGAAATAGCAATGTAAACCTGCTAAAATGACTAGCACCCAGTCTCATATACCTGGGGTTGCTTCCAGAATTGCTTTTATCCTGCAGTTGCTCTGCCTCATTCACAAAGTTTTATGTGGGAGTCCAGATGCTGTTGTCTTCCACTTCAGCCTTCCTGTGTTTCCATTGCTGCTTCTGCCTCCCCCTCACCCCCAAGTCATTAAAGAGGAAAGGACAAAATAGCTGCACAATGTATTCTGATCAGTAGTGCTTGGAGCTGCCCGCCTGGAAGCAGTCTGGTCACCACTGATTTTCACATAGACTTCCTTGTTCAACGGTACAACTAAAATAACATTTCCCTTCTGTTAACTCACCCGTGTATCTGCAAAGCAACCTCAGATATGCACAGACATTTATCAGAACAGCAAAGGCATACACAAAGCAGCCAAGGGAATCCTGTCTCCTTGTACTGCTGTCACGCAGAAGGCATTTCCCAAACTCTGAGCTGGATGGTGACAGAAACTTCAGTTGTTTTTTATTAAGGTTTTTGGTGGTGGTGGTGGAGATCTTTTGGTAGGCCTAACAAAGGTATTACACTAATACGGATTTTAGAAAGTTAAATGTAAATATTTTACAGCATTTGCTGTGGGGAAGATGGTGTCCCTCCCTCTGCCCCACCTCCCACACTTCACGATTTGTAGTGCTTGGCAGGGTGTCTTAGGACTGTGGGAAGGTTTGGGGTTTAATTGTCCACAGAGTTCTAAGTTGCTGGGCTTTTTTCCCCAAGGGCCACATTCCATCCTATCCTCATTTGCCCTCCCTAGAAGAGTTGCAGGAAAGAGAGACAAACTGAGGCTGAATCATTTGGGAACAAGAAAGACAAGAACCTCTCCCCTTTTCTTGACTTGATTCTGTGCTTGAGGGCTCAGTGGAACAGGTCAGGTTACTGCATAACGAGTGGCTGGATGTGCTGCAGCAGCAGTTCTTAAGGGAAGGTGTTGAATTTGCAAGGCAAACAGGAGATTAAGGAAACCTTCCTTAGGAGAATTATGGGCTCCCTTTGGGGCTCAGCTGCTGGACGTTTTCCAGGACATAAGTGTGTGTAGGCTGGAACAGCACAGTAGCGTATGGGCCGTGAGAAAGCAAAACCTTTCATACAGTGGCTGTGGAAGAACTATATACCAACTATGCCTTTTTCTGGACAGAGATAGCCTAGTTACAGCTATCCATGCTGTGATAACCTCTCGTCTGGATTACTGCAATGCATTATACATGGGGCTGCCTTTGAAAATGGTCTGGAAGCTTCAGCTAGTCCAAAATAGGGCAGCAAGGTTGTTAACAGGGACTGGCCAAAGAGATCACATTACGCCAGTACATTTCTAGCTGCACTGGCTGCCAGTCCATTTCCGGGCCCGATTCAAAGTGCTGGTGTTAACATTCAAAGCCCTTAACGGCTTGAGGCCAGGTTATCTGAAGGATCGCCTCCTTCCATATGTGCCTGCCCCGACCCTAAGATCAAAGGAAGTGAGGCGGGTGGCTACCAGGAAAAGGGCCTTTTCCGCTGTGGCACCCCAGCTGTGGAATGAGCTCCCTGGAGAGGTTCACCTGGCACCTATGTTGTATTCCTTCTGGCACCTTTTTATTTGCCCCATATTTTATTATTTTAGCTTCCTAGTCTTTTAGCTTTGGTGTTTTAAATCTATATTTTAAATCTCTGCATTGCTGCTAGAGTTTATTCCGGTTGTACTATTATATTGTGGTTTTAAGCTTCCATATTTTATATTGTTTTATGCTGCGCTTTGTGGTTTTAATTTTTGTGAACCGCCCAGAGAGCGTTGGCTATTGGGCAGTATAGAAATGAAATAAATAAACTACTTCACAATTTGTGCAACCATTGTGTTTGCTGCAGGTACACCGGGGTTACCCACAATAAATATGTAAAGCGTGAAGGGCGGATGTGTGCCTCTAAATGCTTGGAAACATTTGCTGGGATACCCGATTGGCTATGGCTTCCCAGAGCATGTCCACTATAGATTTAAGGATCCCAAATCCTCAGTTGAGCAATACTTGGATATTGGGTGGATTAAATCGCTGGTTATTGGGCAGATTTAAAATGTAATAAATAAATAAAATAAACAGTACTTTTATTAGGATCAACCAAAATGCTACAAACGTTTGAGCAGGCTTTTGAGTTCTCCAGAACTTTTCATGAGGCTATGCAGTGCAAAAAGCAGAGCAGAGCAAGATTTAGGGACATGCACCTGCCCTTCACAATTTATTTGTTGACTGCTGGCAACACTCCTGTATCATGGATGTGGCTGCAGCAAACAAGATTGCTATGTAAGGTGTGAAGCAGCAGCACTTGGGGCTTTCTCAGAGGATCAGTTTAATAACCCAATAAATTTGTAGTTGCTACTTATTTTCTGCAAGAGATTCACGCGTCTCCCTTCAATGTAGCACTTTACATTTCCATAGCACTCCAACTGTGCTGAAAACATGATTCTTCTGCTGAGGCAGACCACTGGTCCACCAAGCCCAGTATTGTCAACATTCCAGTGTTTCAGGCAAGGGTCTTTCCTAGCCCTGTCTGGAGATGCCGGGGATTGAACAGAGCTATGAGCCCTCCCCTAAAGCAGTTTTAGGTACAGTGACAAGATTATATATAACATTCTCTTGCCCAGTGCACAAAAACAGCTGGAATGTTAATTTGTTGTTGTTCGTTGTTGTTTGTTGTTGTGAGCCACAAAATGGCTATTAGTGGTGGATCAAATATAGTGCTAAAAACTCCAGTCTGTATGTGTTTAATCCATTTTGTTTAATTCAAGAAAGGCCATGAGTGGCCACCTCTGTTTCTTCTTATGCAAAGATGCATAAGAAAGATTCATGCAGTCATCCCACCTCTCCTTTCACCCCCCTAACACTGGCCCGTGTTAGAGATGAGTCTTGGCCAGGCCATCCTACCATGTCTGGTATTTTGCTGCCAAAGCCCCTAGTGCAACTCCCTCGCCTAGAGTAACTCCCTGGTCTCCCTTTGGCAGTGGAAGGTGACAGCAGATGCATTATATTATATTGACTTTAGGGTTAAGTAATATCTGTATGCATGACTGTGGCACAGAGAGCATGAGGGAGGGAAAGGGAGGGAGCAGGAGAGGGAGAGTTTCCCTTGCCCCAGAGCAGCTGCCATGGGCAGCCAGGAATAAACACCAGCAAGCAGTTCTGGGAAGTGATGCTGCAGCAGCAGCTGCTCTGAAATGCAAACAATAAGATGCTGCCCGGAGCCTTTTCCTGGAGTAGGAGCAGAGTGTAGGAACAAGTGAGAGTCAAGCCCGGTGCTGCTGAGCAAGGAAGGAAAAGTCTCTGCTGGCCTGAGCTCTGGCAGCTTTCTTTAAAAAGACCAGGCGGAGCTCAAGACGAACAAGAAGCCTTAATCCTAGATGGGCAGCAGCAGACCCCATGGATTCAGTGGTGAGAGGACTGAACTCCATGTATGCTCAGTGGCAGATCATTCCCAGGTGGTTTCCCATCCAGGCAGCTTACAGGGCCAAATGTGTGTGCAGCCAAATCCTCTGCAGGCATGCTCAGACCGCTGGTTTTAGCGAGGCTTCCTCCCAAGTGCCAAATCTCACGTGACAGGGCAGATCCATGGCCAGGTCTCCTGACGATTACTTTCAGTGTTCAAGGAGCCGTGCACAGTGGTTGTGGGTGGGTGTGCCTAGTTTTCAGTGGAGTGGCAGCAATGGGGGAGGAGGTGTTTAACCACCCGGGTGGCATTTCTCCGATCTAAATCAGCTTCCCCTGAAACTGATATTAGTCCCACATGGGGAAAATAAAAATACAGGCATTATACAGACAACAGTATCCCACCCCCCTCCGAAGCATAATAGCTTTGGTGGTGTGGGTAGGATGGGGTTTAGATGGGGGAAAATGGGCACAGATGAAAGGCCTTAAACGTGCCCACCCCTGACTGACATCACTGCTCTGATCAAATCAGAAGCACCTTCCATCCCTGCAGCTGCTCTAATTTTTTTTTAATGGTCAGGAAATCTGAGCACAGATCTGCCACATCACACCTGTTTTGGCCCTCACTGCCCAAATTGCTTGTGCCTGGCAAGAAGCTGTCCTATGGAGAAAGGGTATTCTGTCTTACAGGCTTTGCCTCTACATCTCTGATTATGTAAGGGTTAGCCAGCCTTTGCCAACCTGATGCCCTCCAGATGTTTTGCACTTGAACTCCCATCAGCCCCAGCCAGCATGGCTAGTTGTCAGGAATGCTGGGACTTGTAGACCAAAACATCTGGAGGGCACCCTGTTGGGGAAGGCTGGGTTACCGTGTTTCAGAATGGAAGGGGTTAGTTGTTGGACTGAACAGGCTTTCATGGATGAGAACTAATCATGATAGACTAACCAAATGTCAGAAGTTTGCTCTGTATATGTCAGGTTCACCCTCACTCCCCTTTGCCACTGAGGTTTATGAACAAGGGTCTGCTGTCAGAAATACAGGGTTCCAGAACAATGATGCCTTCTTGCAAGTCCAAACCAAGAGCATGGTAGAGGATTAACTTCAAGTGGCAAGACACCTTTTGGTACAGGGTGATGTGCCTAGAATGCCCCACTGAGGGATGAAGGTTTTTTAAACCTCATGCTCCCTGGCCTTTGCTTTCATGCTGCAGAGGCTGCTTCTTTGGGAGCTCAGCCTGTTTTCATCCTTTTCTCAATGGCTGAAGGTCAAGCACGCAAGACAGTCCATTGGACAGATAGGCCAACATCCATTCATTTCTGCCAACTCCAAGGGATGGGCAATTTGTGGCCCTCCCAATGCAAGTTCCATCATCAGCTATGCTGGCTAGGGCTGATGGGAGTTGCAGTCTACCACCATCTGGCAGGCCGTAAGTTGCCCACGGCTGTCTACAGGAAATATACAGGAAATGTATATTCTTGCATATACTCAATATACTCAATATTGATATATATATCAATATATATACTCAATATACTCAAATTCTACAAAACACCATAAGCCTCCAGTGATCTCCTCGTGATGAAAATCATACTTTAATCATAGCATGTCTGGAACTTCTCACTGCTCAGAGAAGAGGATTGAGCATAACAATACCGTGGAGTTCTTGGATGTGGCTTCACACCCTGCTTACAAGCTTCCAGAGGCGTCTAGCTGGCCTCTGGCCTCGATGGACTTTGGGCTGATCCAGCAAAGCAATTGTGCTGCTCTCTACAACATACTACCCTTGCTGCCCATCTAGAATCACCAAGTGATAAGCTCAGTCATGTTCACAAGAATTATCATGTGACTGTCACTTGCTGAGCATCCTGTAAAACAGGGATAGGAAACATGTGGCCCTCCAGATGTTGGATCAACTCCCATCAGCCTTCACCATTACTTATGCTGGCTAAGGTTGATGGGAGTTGTAGTCCTACAATATCTGGAGGGCAAAAAGTTGTCCATTCTGTCCTACAGGAATCTTCTCTCCCTAGTCCAATTTTATTAATTTGTACTTCAGTCCTAAGCTCCTTTACTTGCAAGTTCTATTGATTTCAGTGTATAGGATGTGTTTACAGATGAATGTAGGACTAAGCAGCCAAATTTGTTCTAGTATATATCTACCATATACATCACACTACTTGGTAATTAATTTTTCTTCTTTTCACAAGTTCCTTTAAAAACCAATTAGCTCTGGAATTTTCCTCCCTAACCCCAGTAAACCTTAAAAAGCCATTTAATGTTATCTAGGAAAGCCTGAGAAAGGGAGAGGGGAAAAGCAGAACAGTAACCAGAAAAGAGGGAGGAAAAAAGAGGATGAAGGATTAATGAATTCTCATTCTTTGCTAATACAGACTAATTGCTCTGTATTGCAGAACCATTCACACTAGTTTCCTGGTTTTGAAACTGTTTGTGGAAGTCACAGACGTACTGTACTTTCCAAGATGAGTTAAATGTTTACAGCACTCAGTGCTGGCTGACAATTCCAGGTGTAAATGCAAAATGTACAGTGACAGGTATACAAATCAGAACCCAGACACCCAGAAAATAAGAACGGGATTTTTCCTAAAGGAAGTGTCCTCTTTATCCTTCATCTTAGACTGAATCTGCATTCAAATCAAACCCTTTCAACAGTCATGTGGCTTTCCAGCAGAAACCCTGAAAATGGGTGTTTCTTGAAGGTGTCAAAACTTCTGTATTATAAACCAACCACTGCTATCACTTGCCTACAGAACTACAATTCTCAGGGGTCCTTGAGAATACACCATAGATAGCAGCTTCTTGAAGGTGCTGATTTTACTTTAGTCTAGATGCCTGTTCCATGACAGTATTATGTTCATAGTGACCTAAGAGTCCTGTGGCACCTGAAAGAATGCATGTATTGTGGCAGAAACATTTTGAAGCTACACCTTACTTTATTAGGTGCACTATTGTATGCTACTCCAGACCTTGACTGCAGAAGAACTGGGATGAGCAGAGGGCTGGAGAAGTAATTGGCAGGGTTAGAATGGTTTTGTATGAATTGCATGGAAGGCAAAGGTAGCCTCGGTAGCAGAATATGTGAGCTTTTGGACTGGTTGTCGGCACAATGAAGGGAGTGCCAGAACTGGGTTTGCAGGGTTAGAATGCTCATGTGTTGTTGCCTTCGATTAGACAGCTGGAGACCTATTGCTCAGAAACTGCAGGCCTGAAGGCCTCTACTAGTGTTTCTGTTATGGGTAAAACTTCCTGCCTAGTGAATTCTGTCAGATGTTGTGTAGTGGAGCTTCCCTGTCTGGACTAGGTTTCCTGTCCCAGTGCTGCATGCTGCCACAGAGGAGCAAGTGGGTGGGTAGGGGGACCCCTAAACTAAACTCTAGAGCAGTTTCTGGCAATCAGCCATGCCAGAGTTGGCTATGATTCCCTCTCTAGGTATTGAAGAGTCCTACATCTCTCCTCACCAAGAGACAAGCAAGAAGCAAACAAACCTGCTAGCCTTGTGGCAGGAATAAGATCCTGTTCCAAAGACTCAGCCAGGCTTGGGGAGGTGGGGAGGGCTTGGAGACCAATTTGTTAACTTAAAAATTCACACAGCCCCAGTCCATAGTTGAGTCAGTCCCTGTTGGGCAAGACTCATGTCACGCAGAAGGAGTTTAGTCAGTCCGCAATTTGCTGTTAAAGAATGGAAATAGACTCCACAAGAGCTGATACTGCATTTAGCTCTGCAAAGGACTCCGTGTTTTCCTCTCTGCCTCATGAAACCAGGTTTCTGGCATTTTTCCTAGTCTTGCAGATGAAGGGAACAGGCCTAGGTAGACTCTTCTCGTGGGTCCAAAGCAAGGAATGTCCAAAGGACAGACTTTGGGTGTTTCTGGATAGCCTTGATGACAATTAGAAGCAAAGAAAATGTAATGGCCATATTTGGAGATGTAATCCGATGAACAAAATATGTAAAGAATACAGATATAAAAACTCACTTTATTTCTATATTTTCAGATAAGGCAGTACTCTCAAAAACATGGTAAACTAACTGAGAAGGACACAGGGAGTCAAAGTTAAGCATTTTTAGGTGTGACGGCCGTAAGGCATGTACTTGTCTTCCTGTTGAAATCAGTGGGACTCAACAATGCTTAACTTTAGCAGGATTCTGCCCTGACTTTTTTAAATTAACAAATAGCAAAAGGTGTAAACTGGAAAGTTTCAAAGAAAATGAGAAGGAGAGAGAAAGGATGATGAAAGCAGTGTGGTATAGTGGTTAGCGTGTTGGACTACAATGCAGGAGGCTCAGGTTGTAGTCCTTAGAAGGTCACTGGGTGAATGGGCCAGTCACTGACTCTTAGTCTAACTTACCTCACAAGGTTGTTGTGAGGATAAAATGGAGAGGAGGAGGATCATCTATGCTGCCTTGGGTTCCCTGGAGGAAAGTCTGGATATAAATGTAATAAATAAATAATGATGATATTGGATGCCAAGTGATTTTGGGTTTGGAACAATAACCCTAAACAATTACTTGGCCAAAATCTGAAATAAAGCTCTCTCTTTTTAATATTCACAATTTGTATTGAATTTCTACATCGCAACCAAACTCATATGACACTTTTAAACATTTCAACACAAGTACTATTTTATACCACATGGAATTCAGAAGACATGCACAATTAGGGTAGCTCAGTGTGAGGGGTACGATACAAAATGTTTCCCTCTGGCATGGGTATAATTTGAGGCATGTGTGTATCCACTGTCCCATTTCTGAAACTTCCAGGTTTACAGGATTCCTCTTGCTGCTCACTGCCTTTCAAGAAGAAAGACCACAGCTGAACAGCTTTCCTTGTCCTGCAACCTTAGCAGTATAGAAAGCCAGTGGTGAACGTCAGGCTTCAGGCGGACAGACTCTACTGGTGAACAGAATTGCATTGACGTGTTTCAAATATCCAAACACCAAAAAGGCTAGTTTCTCATTTGCAGAATGGAGGTATGTGGTTTGAATTTCTCCATGCCCTATGTTAGTCCTTTACTTAGACTGCTCCAGGAAATGTCAACCTAGATATTAACATAGGGAGGACCCTTTAAAGAGGACAGAGTTCTAGTGAAGACTTTTCCAAATATAGATTTGTAGACCAATCCTATATGCTAATTATGCTGGCGGGGAGCTGGGAGCTACGCGGCTGCTATGCTGGCAGAATGGCTGCTGTATGCTCAGGGCCGGCCATACCGTTTGGAGGAATGAGGTGATTGCCTCATGTAGCAGGTGCTACTGAACTCCCCAGCTGTTCCCTTCTGTTGGAGGGCCGAGCTGTGAATGCCACACATCCTGTCCTGGGCCCCCTAAGCTCACCTGCTACCTTAGATGTGGAGGACACTATCCCATCGTCAGTGTTGAAGTAAGTTTCAACTGTCAGTCCAGCCACTTCTGGACATGGAATTGGGAGAGGCACCATCTTGTCTTTCACCTCAGACATCGCAGTGTCTTGGGCCAGCCCTGCACATGCTACACTCACACAGATTGGGAGGGGAAGAGTGCACCACTTTAAAAAAGCCTTCCCAGATGGTGGGAAAGCAATAGACATGCCCACAACGTTCATGGAAACACCAGCAGCCCCACCCACCCATGAAATCAGAGGCAGAGCCAGTGGTGATACCCACATGCCACAGCGCAGTGGGGCAGGAGGGAGCTACATGCTGCTGTTGCGACCCTGCGAACCATGTGTTTGGCTTTGTCCCAGTCATCAGACCCTGCAGCCACACCAGCTCATGGAGGAGTGGCACCATTTGGCCCATCTCTGACCAGAGCCCTCCCAAATCCCCACTGACCGCAGCAGCTGTTACTTGCAGCCAAGGGCAGTGTTGAATCCTTCACCTCAAGACCTTTGCAAATGTTCCAGGGGAGAGGCAACAAAACAATCTGCTCCTGAAGTCCTCCCCTCCCCCCAGTCATGCTGGGAGGCTGCTCAGTCTGGATGGCTGCCAGAACTTGGCAAACCTTGGCAATGGTGCCACAGTTGCCCACCCTCAATGCAGGCCTTCTCCACCTGGCCCCAAAGCATGGGCACTGCCGGAGGGGCTGGCCAAGGGGCCATATGCACGTGGCAGTAGAAGGATCTCGGGATCCCATCGCTTGTAAAAGGGCTGACCGTTGGGAAAGCGGCAGCCCAGGGTTGCTTGCTGCTTGGTGAGGCTTGGGACATCCCCAGAGTGGTGACAACCATCACATGCCCACAGGGCCATCACATTCCTGCAAGGTGGCCTGAGGGGGGCATGAGTACAATAGCACCCTCCCAGCAACTGGGATACAGAGACATACTGGAGGTAGCATATAGCCATCAATGGTTATAGCCACTGATATCCTCCTCCAAGAATTTGTCCAATCCCCTTTTAAAGCCGTCCAAATTGGTGGCTGTCACTATGTCTTGTGGTAGCGAATTCAAAGTTTAACTATGCGATCAGTGAAGAAGTTACTTCCTTGTATCTGTCCTAAACCTCCCACCAATCAGCTTCATGGGATGACCCCAGGTTCTAGTATTAGGAGAGAGGGAGACTGCAGTGGGACTCTGCATGTGCAGGGGCTGTTTGTTCTGCTCCATGCATCCAGGCTGTGATCCTGCAAGGCAAAAGCACTCCTGAGTTTTTGGTCAGGAGTGGCAATGGTTGGAGCAGAGTGCTTGGCCTTGGCCAATGGAGAGCATAGCTGTGTGTGTGCAGGGCCAGTGCTACCCCTCTGTTGGGAGGGAAGAGTGTTAGAACAATACACAATAGTTTTCACATATGGGGAAGGGATGCGGGAGACATTTTCCCCCTCCTGTTGAACGCAAGGGGAGGGATTCCTTGTGCCGGGTCTAGGGCTGGTGTAAAGTTGTGCCATCAACAGGGGCATGGCTGTGGTGTGGAGGAGTGTAGGGTGTGATGTAAGTATAGGGTATGGTTGCCCCCATCCACCCTATTTTGGCTCTTCTGACTGTGCATCTTGACTGGTGGAGCAGATATGCTGGTGAAGGGTTCCACTGGAGTAGCATTCATGCCAGAAAGCATATTTTGCATTCTGCTGGCATAGTGGGGCTTCTTCTTTATCTTATGCTGCTCTGCCAGCGTAATTCAAGTATTGGATTGTTCTGTCACTTACCAGTGCAGGTCTTTTTTCCTGTGTCTACATGGAACTGACTGTTTTTCAATTGTGAGTGCAAGATTTATAAATCATTCTCACATTGTTAGCTGCTCCCTTTGTCTTGGTCTGGGAAACCCTCTGATCTCCTGACAATCTCTCCGAAAGGCTATAAAACAACATGTTGTATCTGGGTGCTCTAGCTACTCAAGGCTGATCAACTTCTTCCAAGAAACCTTAATACAAATTAGCTTCATGTGAAGGATTTGTTGTCAGTCTCCCATCGGGGCAAGACTTTAGGGCAGACATCCAGGGCCCCACTCAGCAGGATGAGTAGGCGGACCCCCAAAGGCAGCAGTCTGGCTTATTACATTTTGAAGTACACATTATCCTCTAAAGAGGGCCCCCCTCACAAGTCCCTTAAGTCCAAGCTCTAAAACGATCTAACTGCACCACTGTTTTTTGCATATTTAGGGGACAGGTTATAGCTTTATAACTGATACGTTGTTTTGTTTTCATTTTCAGATTTGTGGTGACCAGGTTTGCATGCTCATTGTAGCCCACCGTGGCTTATTTGACAGACCCATGGTCTGTTGTAGGGTTATTTAAGGGTTGTTTAACCCTCAAACAACCCCTGCCTCCTGCATTCGGATGACATGACAAACCATGGCAATCCCCTGCTGGGGGTTGAAAATTCAAAATGGCTGCTGGCACACACCACAACCCACTTTGAATTGTTTCCAATCTCAGTTAAGTCACAGGTTTAAGACTAAAAGCATCTATTTCAATCAGCTGCTTTAACCTTCTTCAAACAGAAACAACTGAATCTCATACTCTAATTTCTATTCTAAGTCCCACAATATTTTATCTAGACTCTGTAGAGGGAGGGTCTGCTGATTTCATAACTGACAAACTCTATGAGGGAACAGGCCTGAAGCATATATATGGGGTCTGGGGGAAACAGGTTATTCACTTTCCCTTTAGTTAACCTCTGGTCTCATTTAAAAGGGAGAGAGCTGAAGTGAGTGAATCCACTTACTTACCATCTTTTATCTGAATAAATCTTTTGCGCAAGTTACTTATTAAGCTAAATAACTGATCTTGTCCTTTTACAATCCTATATGGTGGTGTGATTTCTTCTTGAAAAAGTTAACCCCGAATAATTTTATTGGTTTATTAACTAATTTGAGGATCACATTTCTGATAACTAGTAGAGAGACCTTAAGCATGTTGACTCAGACTTAAGTCCCACTGACTTCAATGGGGCTTTCTTTCAAGTAAGTGTGTGATGGATTGCAGTGCTAATCCGTAGAGCCATTGCTTTCAAAATACTATTTTGGAGGGAAAGTTTTAATGACTGAAAACATTGGAAACACTTTACACAGTTCCTAATGGTTCTGTTCCTTGCCTGCAGCACCCACAAGGCCTCAGTGGAAAGCGCTTCCTAGCTGTATTTTAGTGTCCAGCTGCCAGATGTGGAAGCCACAATGGGAAAACATAAGCAGAAGTCCAACTGCGCTGTGCTCTTTAAAAGGAATGCCATTGGTTTTGGTCAAATGCCCATGGGCATACACCAGACAGATCTCAGATCTTTTGAGAAGCCAAGAGCATCTGGGAATGGCACGTCTTCTGGACAATTATTTTTTTTGGTTTTGCCTCAGGGGTGAATCACAGACATTCTGGCCATTACACCCCTAAGTCAGGATTTCCTGCCATTTCTGGATAAGAGAAGAGGCAGGGGCACTATAGCAACGGGTTCAGAAGCTCAGTGTGAGGAGAGCAGCAAGATCTGGTTTCAGTGGGAAAAATGTTGACTTGTGCTCCAAGAAAAGTCTCTGCTCTCCTTTTTTGTTTGAGAAGTGCTTTGGAGATTAGGAGATTGCAAAGGCCCTGATAGTTGCCAGGCATTGTGGGTGAAACCCTCTCTCTTTCCGAAAGTAAAAGGTTTTCTATTGCTTTGTTCTGGGAAGGCAGCTGGGGTTCTCTAAATAACTACTGAACTATTTCAAGATAAATGGAAATTCAAGCTGCTATGCAGTACAGAAATATTTCAGTGTGCCTTTATATATGGGGTTAGCAATCATTCCTCCATCTTGTATACATAATTCTAAATGAAGGGTGTGATCCTGGGCCAACTTACTTAAGAGTAGGCTTCACTGAACACAGTAGAATTTACCTCTGAAGAAGCATGCATAGGGTCAAAAGAGTTCATTAATAATAACTACTCTTGGTTCTAATCTATTCACACGGCAATTTAAATGTTTCCTACTTATACAGCAATAACATGCATAGTTCTATTGAAATTTAACAACCCTACTCTCCACCCCTAGTTTGTCTCCCACTGAATACATTGTGCTGGGGAAACACAACTTCCTTGCATTGTTTCGTCTAGGTGCACTGATGTTTTAGCATCTAGCACTGCTAATGTCTCATTACATTGCTCTTTCTAGCACCTAAGACCTAAAGGAAAAAAAATCTAAATCTACAGATCACAAATTCTACTGCCCCAAAGATAGGAGAATCTATGCCTTCCTATTGTGAAACCTATATGAGCATCTCTACATCTAAAGGTGCAATCCTATGCACATTTAGACAGAAAAAAGTCCTACAGCTCCCAGTATAGCTTGGCTGGGGAATGCTGTGAGTTGTAGGGCTTTTCTTCACTCTAAACATGCATAGGATTGCACTCTTAGGCTCTGTGTCTATGCAGTTACTTTGGAGTAAGCCTCATTGAACCATGGGTGAATTATGCTTAAGTAAAGTGAATATATAGGATTGGGCTGTAAAAGCTTGCCAGAGAATGGATAGAATGCATACATTTACATATAGATTATAAATGCTAGGGTAGGCAAAGAGACAACCCCATATGTGCAGGTTCTAGATATGGCAAAGTTCTTTGGTAGAGACAAAAACAACGATTGTATGAAAGGTTTGCTTTCTACATGCTAGATGCAAGCTTTGCTATGCTGGTAACAACACTGGAAGATAAACTCTCTTTGGCAGCCAGAGTTCTGGAGAACATTGAGCACAAAGCCCCCCAGCTGTACACTGTTCATCAGGTTCATTATCCAGTGATGGAAAAGGTTGTGAGCCTGCACTTTTCCTATTGCTCTTTGTAACAAACCAACAGTCCATCCAAAACATGGAAGCAAGACCCACTGAATCCAATGGGACTTACTCCCAATTAAATGTGCAGAGGATAGCAGAATCAATTGGACTTACTTCCAAATGAATATACATACGATCAGACTGCATGGCTGCAATCCTTTGGCTGTAAAGCACTTTACACTCATAGGGCAAAAAAGGGCAACTAAAACAAGGAGCTGGAGCAACTCCCCTAGGAACGAAGGTTATAACAGCTGGAATTGTTTAGCTTGGAAAAAAGGTGAGGGGAGACATGATAAGCAGTGCATAAAATTATGTATCATATGGAGAATATGGATAGGAAGACATTTTTGTCCCTCTCTCATAATACTAGAGCCTGGGGTCATTCCATGAAGCTGACTGGTGGGAGATTCAGGACAGATAAAAGGACGGACTTCTTCACACAGTGCATAGTCAGACTACGGAATTTGCTACCACAAGACATAGCAATGGCCACCAATTTGGACGGCTTTAAAAGGATTAGACAAATTATTGGAGGAGAAGGCTATCAATGGCTACTAGTCCTAATGGCTCTATGCTACCTCCAGTACCAGGGGCAGTATGCCTATGTATAGCAGTTGCTGGAGAACATGGGCAGGAGGGTGCTGTTGCACTCATGTCCTGCTTGTGCGTTTCTGTGGGCAGCTGGTTGGCCACTGTATGAACAGAATACTGGACTAGATCCAGCATAGCTCTTCTTATGTTCTTATAGGCTGAAGGAATGCTATTTATCTGATCACAACTGGTATTTATTCTTGTAAGCAAACTAAGTATGAATATGCCAGTCACTTGATTTACAATGCAATGTATATAATATTTGCATCAAGGGAAGCCTCACAGAATATGTTAGTGGTGACTCAGAGCACTAACGAGGGTTTTATACAAATGGATACTACCAAGGAAAAGTATCAGAAATATGCAGTTATTATGGTGCTAACAGTTATCAGCCTTTGCTACTAATTCCTCCAAAATGCTTCCTCCATGCTATTCTGTACTCACTAGGCTTGCCAAACTGGATAGTGAAAAATGGCTTAGCCTGTTTCTATGCCTTTAACAGAGGTCTGATATGCAGAAATCAAGGTCAAGATCAAGGTTTTCATGGCACTGAGCAGCCTTCCCCAACTTAGTGCCCTCCAGATATTTTGGATTACAAGTCTCATCATTCTTGACCATTGGCCATGATGGCTGGAGCTGATGGGAGCTGTAATCCAAAACATCTGGAGGGCACCAGGTTAAGGAATGCTAGCTCAGAACTAAAGAACCATTTACTAACTGCTGCATACCCAACTGCTGTTAAAGGACAGATTCAAAACTTGGCAAACCTACCTCTCACCATCTCCATACTTTAGAGTTGCCAGGACACAACCCAGAAATTCTGCCAGTGCCTAACAGTTCCATCCTCAGAAAATAGGTTGAAATGACTGACGGAGAGAGATGCTGCGGTTCCATCTCCTTTCAGAGCTACAAAGCTGCTAGAAACAGGCAGGCTCTCTGGGCTGTCGCTTATGGATCCTACCCTAGTTTCACTCCTTAATGCTTATTACCAACTGAACCTGTCCTAACTCTCTGGCCTACATACATAACTGCAGACCATTTACCAGCTTACTTTTAAGAGTAAACCTAAGCCTTCCCCAGTCTGGTGCCCTCCAGAATTTTTGGACTACAATTTCCACCATCCTTGACCATTGGGCATGCTGGCTGGGGCTGATGGGAGTTGCCAAGCCAATAAGGAGGAGAGACACTAAATGCAGGAAAACACAAAAGAGAAACAATTCTCAAAGAGCCTAAGGGCACAATCTTTGTTTAGACAGAAAAAGGTTCTACAACTCTCAGCATTCCCCAGCCAGACTTTTTTCTGTCTAAACATGCATAAGATTGCATCATAAGGCTGCGATGCTATGCACACTTACTTGGGAGTAAGCCCCATTGAGCAATGTGGGGCTTAGTTTCATGTAAAAATGCTTAGATTGTGCTGTAAATGGTTTATTCATGCCCAGTGCCTTTCAGAATAAAATACCTTCTTTATGGCATTTACTCCTCTTACCAACAAGGTGCAACAATTAGCTCTTTTGAATTTCTCCTCCGCTAAATCAAAACTGCTTGAATTTTGATGCTCCCCTTCCTTTTCTAGTTCATGTAGATAACAGTAATCAGATATGTTTAAGAATAAATATATACATTAAAAAACCTATTGAGACAAGAATACAGGGGAAAATATACAGAAAAAAACCAGTAACTGAAAAAATAAAACACAAACTAAAAGAACGCAAACCATACAGTATTACAGAAACATAGAATAGAAACTTATATCCAAGACAAGTACTTTTAAACATGGACAAACTTCTTAAAAAATATTCTGATTCTTTCCCTATTTCTAGGAACAGACAGAAAAAGGTTTTGGAAGCTGATGAAGAAACCAGCTGAAATAACTTCTGTATCTGGTAGGAGATAATAGGTTTGTTGAGTTTTGAGCCTGTGTTGACATTACGTTTTGAAAGATTGTCCGTTTGCTTTCTGTTGGGACACTTCAAGATTGCAGTGGCTACTTCCATGACTAGGGGAAAATCCTATGATTTTTCTGGTTACAGAAGTAGCCGTTGCACATGGGTTTCCATTTCAGCTGCTACACTGCTCATGTGATACAGCACTTGTATGAGTTGGTTACAGGATTAGCCAACTGCAGTAACATAGGATCTCAGGACATACAGCACATCCCTTTGCATTGCATTTTCCATCATAAGTCCCACTACCCACAGGATAGCATGCATAGAATGGCAGCCGTAAAATAAAAGCTGTCGCCACTGCTACCACCACCACCACCACCATCACATCATCATCATTTTAAATTCTATGGCTTTGTGAATAAGCCTAAAACTGTAGCAGCACTACCTTACAGGGCAGAATATGCCAAAGAGCTTGAGACCTTTTGATACTCTAGGAGTACAACACCAGCACAGGAAAGCAACTCTCTAAGGGCATGGTTGTTGCTCTTCTACACCATTTCTTGCAGCGCTTTGCTAAAATGCCATCTTTTAGGTCATCTGTTGTCGGAGGCAAATGCCTTCTTGTCCCCTGCAGTTGCTACAAACTCGTCACTGCTATCGCATTTCACTGAATGATCCTGCTGCAGAACGGCATCCCATCTCTGCGGCCGGAAGCGGAAGTGGCGGGATATCTGCGGTGCTGTCACCCGGAAACGGAAGTGGCTGGGTTTCCATGGCGGCGGCTGTGGTGGCTGAGGTTCCCGTGCTATGGCGGCGGCTGCTAGATTATTTGCCCCGGGGGAGGCCTGTTTTGGCCGCGCTGCTCGGCCGACTCTCAGACCGCTTGACCCGACGCCGCGAAAGCCGCGCTCGCAGGTGAGGTGGTTGGCTTCGGGCCCCCATTATTCATTGGGGATGGCATTTAATGGTTCTCTGCAGCGCTTTTAACGGGGCCTATTGGAGGCCTCTCTAGTTGGAAGTAGTAGTTGCTGAGGTGTGCTTAGTGAGGGGAAGGACTAGTATATGTGTGAGAAATAATACTTGCATTTAGTGCAGCCTTGTTCATCCAGGTGGCTTCCGGATGTTTTGGACGTCAACTTCCTTCAGCCCCAGCTAGTATGTGAGGTGGAGTTGTAATCCAAAACATCTGGAGGGCGCCAGCCTGGGGAAGGCTCATCTAGTGTATATGGGCATGGGGTGGACTGGAAGGAGGAACAGTTGCATTTATATGTTTGTCTGTAAGGAGGGAGCAGAGAATAAGGTCTTGCCACCCAAATAGCACGTTTGGTGTGTGTGTTTTTTAATTATTTTCTGCTACTGCGTGGAAATACATTCAGAATGGTTAACAGTAAATGCAATAAAACAATTAAAAGTATTTATCAACAGCAGAAGTTAAAATACAGCAGATTAAAAACCTTAGGAGATTTAAAGCTGGATTTATGTAATGCTTTAAAAGGTTTGCACTGTGAGTTAACTCAACAAAACGAAACTGCTGATACCTACTTGAGATGCTTCTGAGGCCAACTCTCCACTTTGTTGTGGGTATATCAGTGTTTGTTGTTCAGTCGTTAAGTCGTGTCCGACTCTTCGTGACCCCATGGGCCATAGCACTCCAGGCCTTCCTGTCCTGCGCTCTCTCCCAGAGTGTGCTGAAGTTCATATTCATTGCATCAGTGATGCTATCTAGCCATCTTATCCTCTGCCATCCCCTTCTCCTTTTGCTTTCAATCTTTCCCAGCATCAGGGTTTTTTCCAGGGAGTTTTCTCATTAGGTGGCCAAAATATTTGAGCTTCAGCTTCAGTATCTGTCCTTCCAATGAGCACTCCGGGTTGATTTCCTTTAGTATTGACTGATTTGACCTCCTTGCAGTCCAGGGCACTCGTAAGAGTCTTCTCCAGCACCACAGTTCGAAAGCATCGATTCTTCGGCGCTCAGCCTTCCGTATAGTCCAGCTCTCACAGCCATATGTTGCTATTGGGAAAACCATAGCTTTGATTATACGGACCTTTGTCAGCAAGGTGATGTCTCTGCTTCTTACTATGCTGTTTAGGTTTGGCATAGCTTTCCTCCCAAGGAGCAAGCATCTTTTAATTTCATGGCTACGGTCACCGTCTGCGGTGATCTTGGAGCCCAAGAAAATAAAATCTGTCACTACTTCCATTTCTTCCCCTTCTATATGCCAGGAAGTGATAGGGCCAGATGCCATGATCTTAGTTTTTTTAATGTTGATTTCAAACCAGCTTTTGCACTCTCCCCTTTCACCTTCAACAAGAGGCTCTTGAGATGCTCTTTGCTTTCTGCCATTAGGGTGGGATCGTCTGCGTATCTGAGGTTGTTGATAATTCTCCCAGCAATCTTAATTCTGAGCTGTGATTCATGCAACCCGGCGTTTCTCATGATGTACTCTGCCTATAAGTTAAATAAGCAGGGCGACAATATGCAGCCTTGCCGTACTCCTTTCCCAATTTTGAACCAATCGGTTGTTCCATGTCCGGTTCTTACTGTTGCTTCTTGACCCTCGTACAGGTTTCTCAAGAGATGGGTAAGGTGGTCTGGTACTCCCATCTCTTTAAGAATTTGCCACAGTTTGTTGTGATCCACACCATCAAAGGCTTTAGCGTAGTCAATGAAGCAGAAATAGATGTTTTTCTGGAATTCTCTTGCTTTCTCCATGATCCAGCGAATGTTGGCGATTTGATCTCTAGTTCCTCTGCCTCTTGGAATCCCAGCTTGTATTTCCGGTAGTTCTCCGTTCATATGCTGCTGAAGCCTAGCTTGTAGGATTTTGAGCATAACCTTGCTGGCATGTGAAATGAATGCAACTGTATGGTAGTTTGAGCACTCTTTGGCATTGCCCTTCTTTGGAATTGGAATGTAAACTGACCTTTTCCAGTCTTGTGGCCACTGTTGAGTGTTCCAAATTTGTTGGCGTATTGAGTGCAGCACTTTAACAGCATCATCTTTTAGGATTTTAAATAGCTCAGCTGGAATACTGTCATCTCCGCTAGCTTTGTTGTTAGTAATGCTTCCTAAGGCCCACTTGACTTCACTCTCTAGGATGTCCGGCTCAAGTTCAGTGACTGCACTATCATGGCTATCAGGGACATTCAGATCTTTCCTGTATAGTTCTTCTGTATATTCTTTCCACCTCTTCTTAATCTCATCTGCTTCTGTTAGGTCCCTGCCTTCTTTGTCCTTTATCATGCCCGTCTTTGCACAAAACATTCCCTTGATATCTCTGATTTTCTTGAAAAGATCTCTAGTCTTCCCCATTCTATTGTTTTCCTCGATTTCTTTGCACTGTTCATTTAAGAAGGCCTTCTTGTCTCTCCTTGCTATTTTCTGGAAGTCTGCATTCAGTTGGATATATCTTCCCCTTTCTCCCTTGCTTTTCGCTTCCCTTCTTTCCTCAGCTACTTGTAAAGCCTCATCAGACAGCCACTTTGCTTTCTTGCATTTCTTTTTCTTTGGGATGGATTGAGTTGTTGCCTCCTGAACAATGTTACGGACCTCCGTCCATAGTTCCTCAGGCACTCTGTCTATCAGGTCTAATCCCTGAAATCTATTCCTCACCACCTGAAGTCTATTCCTGTATATTCATAAGGGATATGATTGAGGTTATACCTGAATGGTTTAGTGGTTTTCCCTACATTCTTCAATTTAAGCCGAAATTTTGTGATAAGAAGCTCATGATCTGAGCCACAGTCAGCTCCAGGTCTTGTTTTTACTGACTGTATAGAGTTTATCCATCTTTGGCTGCAAAGGACATAATCAATCTGATTTCGATATTGACTATCTGGTGATGTCCATGTGTAGAGTCGCCTCTTGTGCTCTTGGAAAAGAGTGTTTGCTATGATCAGCGTGTTCTCTTGGCAAAACTCTCTTAGCCTTTGTCCTGCTTCATTTTGTACACCAAGGCCATGCTTGCCTGTTATCCCGGTGATTTCTTGACTTCCTGCATTCCAATCCCCTATGATGAAGAGGACATCTTTTTTTGGTGTTAGTTCTAGAAGGTGTTGTAGGTCTTCATAGAACCGATCAACCTCAGCTTCTTTGGCATCAGTGGTTGGGGCATAGACTTGAATTACTGTGATATTGAATGGTTTGCCTTGGATTTGTACTGAGATCATTCTATCGTTTTTGAGATTGTACCTAGTACTGCTTTTCCCGCCCTTATGAGTGATAGTCCATTTCTTCTAAGGGATTCTTGCCCACAATAGTAGATATGATGGTCACCTGAATTGAATTCGCCCATGCCTGTCCATTTTAGTTCGCTGATTCCCAAGATGTCGATGTTCAGTCTTGCCATCTCATGTTTGACCACCTCCAGCTTACCTTGATTCATTGATCTGACATTCCAGGTTCCTAAACAATCTTGTTCTTTACAGCATCGGATTTTCTTTTCACCACCAGACACATCCACAGCTGAGTGTCCTTTCGGCTTTGGCCCAGCCGCTTCACTCTTTCTGGCGCTACTTGGAAATTCCCTCTGCTCTTCCCCAGTAGTATATTGGACACCTTCCGACCTGAGGGGCTCATCTTCCGGCGTCATATCTTTTAGCCTTGTGATATGTTCCATGGCGTTTTCTTGGCAAGAATACTGGAGTGGGTTGCCATTTCCTTCTCCAGTGGACCACATTTTGTCAGAACTCTCCACCATGACCTGTCTGTCTTGGGTGGCTGTGCGCGGCATAGCTTATGGCTTCACTGAGTTACGCAAGTCCCTTCGCCACAGCAAGGCAGTCATCCTTGAAGGGGTATATCAGTGTTACACTAGTATTTTCCCCAGAAAATGTATAAAGTGTGGAAAATATATGTGCATCTTTAAATGAATGTGCCTTGGAAACTTTATCAGGCTGGGAATGGATATATATGATGCTGGTGTGTTGACCACACTGTTGCATGTTTGCTGCAGGAAACATTGGTGTACACACAAGTTATTTTCCTTATAAAGCATGGAGTTTGTTTTATAAGCAAGGGCCTAAAAGGAAGGCTTTGAAATTCAAGTGGTGTGCTTTGATGTCATTTGTGGTAAGGCCACAGTTCCAGCACTTTTCTGCAAACTAGTTTCCTTTTGTTTAGACACATCAGTTGGATCCAGACTAGTCATATTTAGAGTAGACCCATTGAAATCAATGGAACTTAAGGTAGTCATGACTAACTTAATTCCCATTAATTTTAGTAGGTCTACCCTTAAGTATGATTTAGTATGGATCCAGCCCATTGTTTCTTCTTGAATTATGAACTACATGTGTGAGAAATATGGCCTGAGAAATATAACCTGTGTTCATTATGATGAATATCAGCCAAATGCTCCTCACATCTTTTCAGGAGAAATCGTCCAGTTGCACCAATGTAAAAAGAATTATATTCCAGACACTCAATTTTGTAAATAACACCCTTAACTCCATACTCCCCCTTATCCTCCACACAGATAGGGAGTTCCTGTGGCCAGCATTTGTTATCATACAGCTGAGACTTCACAAGATGTCTTTGTGTTATTGGAAGTACTTTGGATCTGATGCATTTTTGATATGTTGGGCCCAACGCATGTAGGAGGGCATACACTTGATTTGGTTTTCTCAACTGGACAGGAGGATGGTGATCTGAAAGTGGGGGGAATTAAAACCTGTCCCCTTGTCACGGTCACTTCCTATTGAGGTTTAGGCTCTTGGCAGCATTTCCCCTTTGTAAGGGTGGGGATATATTAAAATAGTCCATCCTCAGAGGCTAATGGATTCTCATGGATTCTAGAGGGCTCTGGGGGATTTTCCTGCTGGTATGGCTGGTGCTTCGGTTAAAGCCCTGGTTACTCTGTGGAGTGTAGAGATGAGTAGCACAGTTGCTCCCAAGCACCCTTTTCCTCTGAGTGGAGTCCAGGTAGCTCCCTGGGTGGCGGAAGACTCGTGCAGAGTCTGACTGAACATCGAGCCTATTCTGCGGCAGTGAGGATGGCAAAGAGGGCATTCTTCTCCACCAACACTGCATCTTCTCAGTATCATTCAGTGGAGCTTTTCCGAATGTTTCATGGCGTTTTGTAATCTGGGCCAGAGAGAGAAATGTTGGAAACCTCAGTAGCATGGTGTGACAAGTTTGCACGACAGTATGAAAATAAAGTCGCTCGCATTCATCAGGACTTGAACACCACAGTTAATGCAGTTCTTGTTCGGTGTTATTGGATGAGTTTTGGTTGTTGAGGCCTGAGGATGCGAACAAGGTGCTTGACCAAGTCCGGTCAACCACCTGTGTGCTTGCCCTTTGCGGCTTATTACATCTAATAGGGAGGGGATGTCTAGCTGGGTTGTCAACTTCTTGAGAAAGGGAGTGGTACTAGCCACTTTAAAGGAGGCAAGTATTAGCCTATTTCTGAAAAAGCCTAACATGGACCCGGAAGATGTTAACAACAATAGGCCAGTTGTTAATAACCCCTTTGTGGGAAAGATGCTTGAGTGGGTGGTTGCTGGCCAACTCCAGGCACTCTTGAATGAAACTGATTATCTAGATCCAGTTCAATCCGGCTTCAGGCCTGGTTTTTGAAGACAAACTGCTTGGTCACCCTGTGGGATGACCTTTGCTGAGAGAAGGGCAGGGAGAGTGTTGATTCTCTTGACCTCTCAGCAGCTTTCAGTACCATCGATCATAGTGGCCTTCTGGATAGGCTATCTAGGTTGGGAGTTGGAGGTACTTCCAGAAAATTATGCTGGGGTATTATTGCTCTGTCCCTTGGCAGTTATGCCATGGGGCAGGGGTCCCCAGTGTGGCACCCACGGGCAACATGGCACCCACGGGCACCTGTGAAGGGGCATCCCAGATTTTTTTTACTTTTTACTTTTTTGTATTTTTTAATATATGTACATGGATTTATATGAAACGTTTACAACTTTCTTGCAATTATACATAGGCTTCAACAAAAGTGGACCAAATATCTAAATAAGTATCCATTTGAAGGTGGTATATATATACCACCTGTTCAAATATTGAAAGTGTTATAAGGTCCTCAATCCATTGCACTGTAGGAAGTGAGTGTTAATCCTTTCAATATCAATCTTTTCGCTGTCAGAAGGGTGCAGAGAATCCATTTATGCTGACTATTTGTTAATTTCTATGAAGCAGATAAATAATTTAAATGCACATGTACATCAGTGAATATTAAAGACTTTTCCAGTACAAAATTTATCTGTAATAACCTCCCCTCAAAAAGAAGCAGCTACTGGATGTTGCCAAAACATATGTGTAAAAGAAGCATTCGCTGTATTGCATCACCAGGAATTAACTGAATTGGACAATCCCTTATTAAAGAGGCATTGTGCTGTCCAATAGACATGAAACTTTTTTTTTTTTTTTTTGCTGAATAAGACGCAGCCTAAGATCCATAGATGCTACAGATAGGGCCAAAGTGGCACTCTACTAATTAGCCATTTTGTGGTGGTGCCCACAGCAGTTCCTTAAATTTGCAAATGTGCCCATGGATCCAAAAAGGTTGGGGACCCCTGCCATGATGTGTCACCCCAGTTGTGGAATGACCTCCCTAGAGAGGCTGCCTGGCGCCTGCATTGTAGTCTTTTCGGTGCCAGGTAAAGACCTTATTTCCCCAGGCTTCTTAGCCCTACAATTTTAAAAATTGTGTTAATGCAGTTTTAGAACTTTGTACTCCTGCTGGCTTTTATCTTGGTTACTTCGTTGGCTTTAAATCATAAACTTAGGGTTTTATATTATGTTTTACTATGTTATTGTATTTTATGCTATTTTATGCTTTTAAGGTTTGTCTTGTTAACTGCCCGGCGAGCTTCGACTAATGGGTGGTATAGAAATGTAATAAATATGTCCTTTCACTAATCTAGGACTCCTAAAATCCCTGAAGATTACACTTACCAAAATTGCTTTCTCTGCAATAATTGCTTTCTCTGCTTGCTGACATTTCTCTGGACCCTTCCTCATCCAGGGTCTGGATAACTCCTTTCTGCATGTATTATGATGATTATTTGGTAAAATTTGTTTTGCAGTTTCCAAAAGCACTATGATAGAATGCCACATAAGATACAAAATAGTTCCTATAGAACATTAAGAGTGTGTAGTTGCTTAAAGTGGTAGGTTACCAAACTGATACAGGTAATATATAATTAGCACATACATATCTGAGATAATTGTTTCCTCCAACTATAATGGGAGTGATACTGCCATTGTTTACTGGTTATTGGAGGAAGCAGGAGCCTTCGAAATCTCATTTGGCCACCTGCCAGTGAACACCAGCGGCAACCTCCTTCCCAGCCTTGAAATAAAGAGGAAAAAGAATCTTTCAGATGGAGAATGGAGTACTTTCTCTACAGAGCCTTTCACAAAGTATGGCTTGCAACCACAACATCATGTAATGGAGCTGTGTGCATCTTTGGAACCTGCTGTGTTTCTAAGAATTCTTTCAGAAATACATATTTTTCTTTTCAACTAAAAAAAATTAGTATCCCCCTTGTAAGCCACTTTGTTTTCTATCTTTATTCAAATATAATGACTTGTTTTGATCCTTGACTGTTTTAAAAATCCTTCTTTAGGCTAGCAGGTGAACTAATTTTAAAACAGGTAGTTTTAAAACAACTTCTTTCAGTACCAAAGTCTGTCCTGCCTGAAGACTTTAAGATATATTTCAAGGACAGCACTCATAATACTATTGTTTCATTGGCTTTTTTAGTTAGAATAAGAGGCACAGTACACAAGGGGGTTCTAGTCCCCACTTGGCCATGGAAGCTCACTGGGTGACTTTGGGCCAGTCACAGACTCTCAGCCCAACCTACCTCACAGGGTTGTTGTTGTGAGGATACAACGGTGAGGAGGAGGATAATGTAAGCCGCCTTGAGTTCCTTGCGAGAGGGAGAAAGGCGGGGTATAAATGCAATAAATAAATAAATAAATAAATAAATTCACTGCTTCATGGCTAGCGGATCATGCATACATGTTCCATGTAGTTCCTTCTGATGTGGTTGTGTATGTATTTGATTCCTTCCCCCCCAATTTGCTTTTCTGTGGATTGTGTCATCCCGTTCTGTCAACAGTGTTTTTCTGAAGCTTTGTCACTAGAATGGTAGCAGTACCATCTGTTACAGCATTCTTGCAGCTGCCCTGTTACATTGTGAGTTTTACAAACTGCTTCCAGGATTTGGAACACATTAATTTTTACTCAAAGTACTTTTTGTTTTACTAGTTTTGTTTGTCTTGTTTTCTCAGGGACTGATGATATACTCCCCAAAGGCTACTATAATAATGGCAGCAACAATAATAGGCAGCTGGTACTTATGCATAATGGGTAGACTAAGAAAATAGCTGTGACTGGATGTGCAGTGTCTTGCTTAAGCTTCAAGAATTGTGTGCAAAGGTTGCCAAGAGGAGTGGATGAAACCATCAAGACTTTCCTCTCACTTCTGCAGGTAGTCTCCAGGATCTCCATTGGGTGAATGGATCTGGTGTTGTTTGTGTGTCTGAAATTGACCTCTCTTTGTTGATTTCATTTTTCCCCTTCTACAGTGTCTGGTTGTAGATGTGAGGGGGAACTCTTGTCAATTTGATCTGACTCCTTCCTCTTGGCTCTGCACAGCTGAGTCTACAGCTGCATTGGAGATAAATAGCAAGTGCAATTCCAAAACAGCAGGGAGAATCAGTGAGCCATTCTCTGTCAATTTCTTACTCTGGAAGGCTAGGATTATATGACCATGGTAAATACAAAGCAAACAACAGTGGGCATAGGTGGGTGAGCTGACTATCACAGATCACATCATAAGACAGCACGCTGGAAGGAGAGGTAGAGATTCGTAGGTAACTGAACCTTAGTAACAATATTATAAGTGGGAAAACACTTACCAGGTGGCATTACCAGGTAATAATCATATTCTTATATAAAGTGAGTGTTGATAACTACTAGCAATTGAGCATTTTAAAAAAGTATGCCATGACATTCCCGTAATCCAGCAATTGTGTGCTTTTATGTTCATACATTTGAACACACTGTTCATGTTACCTTTGTAATTCATACCTTATGATTAAACGTTGTTTATTCAGAACCTAAGTGACTGTATTTGATCTTACTAACTGTAAGAAAGAAAAACTGTGTAAACAAGAGGGCATACACCTGGCTTCCCTGAATCTAGTGTCTTGATTTAAAGCTATAACATTAACCAACACCCCAGACAAACATAATTCTTCTTATAAATCTCTTCCTGCTGGTAATGCTATGTTGCTCAGGTACTTGGGCCGGGAGAAACCACTTTCAGCAAATGCTGATGTTTTCACATGAAGTATCTTTTTTTTTTTTTTGCTGTATTGAATTGCAGCACTCGTTAAGAATCCACACATCAAGCAAAGCCTGTAGTTGTTCACTGTGAAGGTACAGTGCTAAAGGCTGTATTTTCTTTTTTTCTCTTTATTTTATTTAAAAATATTTCTGTCCTGGTCTACAGCTCCAAAGGGTTCCCAGAGTGGCTAACAATTAAAGCAGTACTTTAAAAAAACAATCATTCATATCTGTCATCCATGCAAATGGTTCTCAAAATATGATGGCTGCAGTCCTTTGTATTCTTTTTCTTTGTAAGAACCTAAACTTGGCAGCATATAATTAAATACTAAAGTATCAAAAAGAGAAGGCTGCATCAAAGACTGGCTTTTCGTCAGCCTCCTATCATATGTGGGCGCACCAGCGTTTCATCATGTTTACATACATTTGTTGTAGATGTCCGAACTGAACAATGTTTTATCTTTTTATGTAGCATCTTCATGATTCCATTAAATTTTTCTAATCAGCATTGTGGTCTAGAGGCTTGATTTAAGAATTTGGAAGATCTTGGGTCATAAGAAAAATACTCTTAACTTGCTGGGTTGTTCACAGGTTAAAAGATAATGTATGCAAAGCATTTTGTACGACATAAAATGTACACAATGAACTAGTTCCTGGTTTCTTTCCCAACATGTGAGAAAGAGTCTGAACTATATTTTGGTGAGTCTTGCATTATCTGGGGAAAACTATTTGCTGCCAGCATTAGAGGAAGTACATTGTATTCACTTCATTTATTTTTTTCAGCAGATGTTCTGACTTCTTCCCTTCACGCCAACTCCTCTGTGTACAGTAAAACTTACTGTATTCAAAACAAATCTTTATTTTTAAAAGCTATATTCTAAAGCAATGATCAACAATGATTTCTGTGTTTAAAAACTTCTTCCCTTGGCCCCTCTTCCAAATCTTTGGATGGCTTCCAAGTTGTAATTTTGTTGCCAATTTCCATAAAGTATCAATTGCTGGAAAAGTGTCTGGATGGGTTAAATGTGGTCTGCAGAGCAAAGAGGCCCAAGAGACATGGGGATCTGTACAGCACAAGTGCAGAATCTGTACTTCCAATATAAATTTTAGTACCTTTCATGGGAATAAATTCCTTGATTTCTATGGTTGCTCAGGGAAATTATCAAATCAGGGGTCCCCAATGTTGGGTCCATGGGCACCCAATATTTTTAATTTTTTAATCCCCCCATTTTTAAAAATATACATACATGGATTTGTATGAAATGCATACAACTTTCTAGAAGTTACGCATGGGCTGCAACAAAAGTGGACCAAATATCCAAATAAGTACCCATTTGAAAGTGACATCTATATGCCACCTTTTCAAATACGGAAAGTGTTGTAAGGTCCTCAGTCCGTTGCGTTATAGGAAGTGTTTATTCCTCCAATATTTCAATATCAGTCTTTTAGCTGTCAAAAGGGTGAAGAGAATCTGTTTACGCTGACCATTTGTTAATTTCCGTGAAGCAGGTAAATAATTTAAAAGAGCGTGTACATCAGTGAATATTAAAGACTGTTCCAGTACAATATTTTTCTGTGTAATAACCTCCCCGCAAAAAGAAGCAACTACTGGACATTGGCAAAACATGTTTAAAAGAAGCATTTACTGTATTGCATCACCAGCAATTAGCTGAATTAGGCAATCCCTTATTATAGAATCATAGAATCATAGAATAGTAGGGCTGGAAGGGGCCTACAAGGCCATCGAGTCCAACCCCCTGCTCAGTGCAGGAATCCAAGAGACATTGCAGTGTCCAATAGACGTGAACTGAATTTTTTGCTGAATAAGACGCAGCCATGCTTCCTGAGGCTGAAGGGAGCTGAAGTCCAAAATATCTGGTGGACTCCAGGTTGGGGAAGGCTATCCTAAAGCAACGAAGTGACTTTAGATCTGTAAAGTGGGTTAAAAAGAATAAGTCTTGTTTATTTTTAATTTCCCCCCAAAACCCCTGGGAAAAACCTGGTTTTTTTTCCATAGCTTCAAAATTTCTGGAAATGTTACATCTCTGTGCCACACTAAATGCTCTACTGCAAGTGAACCTCATGAGCATGTAATGGCAATTGGTATACTTTCTTTAGAAGCAGCTTTCCTTTTGATCTGATCTGGCCCCCATGTTCCTGTGAAAGGAAGATAGCAGCAAGAAGGGTAAACGTTCATACAATTTGTAGTATCCAGTAAACATGACTCAGTTAAAACAAGGGAAAGCAAAAGTTTGAGGCCACATGTTCATGCTTAGCCTTTTAAGTATCTAGTTTAAGGAAGTTACCCTCAAGCCTTTATTGTTCATTGCATCAGTATGTTAACAATAAAACTTGTTTCCCAGATTCAGTCACAATCTATGCAGAAATACAGTAATACACACTCAGGCATTCCAGTGAATCAAGAGCTGTTGGCAGAAGTCACTGTGTTGTGGCTCGTGTGTGGGTGAACACCACCATGAGGTATATCCTGTAATCTCTCCTCGCCTCTGGTGAAGTAACTGAGGTTTAACAAGAATTGTGTTGCTTGAGCTCATTTTATCACGATATTAGTCAAAGCCGCACTTCCTAAAAATAGAAGTTCCAAAACCCCCAGATTTATACATAGCAGATGCTTCAAATTCAGAAAAGAGAGCGAGACCCCTGTGCAGTTCATTTTCCTTTCTAGGTAATTTTGTCCTTACACTTGTGCCTGAAGTGTCATTTTCTAGTTTAGGCTACCTGTTCGATGACATGGGGCGTGTTAGCTGTTTTTGGTATATGAATGGCATTTTTAAAATAGTCCACTTGCAGCTACTTTCAGTTTATCTGTTTTAACAGAAAAAGTTCTTCTGTTCTATCACCCCAGTTTCATTAATAGGAAAAAGATTTACCATGCATTCGTTTAACTTTTCACGGGTGGGGCCTTGAAAAACCTCAGACATAAAGAGGAGGTCTTTGTATGCTTCAGGGCTGCTAGTTCTTTTCTTTCTGAATAGGATCAGCACCTTCACACGCTTCCTGGCAGTGTTGAATAATTCTTGAATATTGGAAAATGTTTAAAAAGCTGATTGTGATGTGGCACTATGCTCTATGGAAAATAAAACTGAAGCTCTGTTTTATGTACTCCTTTACATGTGTGTAAAGAAGCTAGCTTTGAGCTCCTACTCTGTGTTAATTTCTTAAAGTGGACAATATTATTTGCGTTCACCAGGAAAAAAGCAAACTTTAAGGCAGCCTTAACTCTGTGGTTCCTAATATAAAGAAAATGAAAGATCTCTGTAGTCCTCTGTATTGTCCTGTACTGCATATGTATGAATTAATAAAGTTTGTGGGTGAGAGGGTTGATGTACCTTCAGAGGAAATAGGTCCAGTTATGGATCAATGGAATATATTGATCATGTTATATAAATGACTGAGCACAAATTGGCCATGTTTGCACATCACAATAAACCAGAATGCTTCAGAATTCTGGCTTTTTGTGAACAAGCTACCTTGCTGCTTTTTAATTGCCTGTTCAACGACAGCAGAAGGGAAGTATTTCTTGAAGTTCTCCTTTTAGTCTAAGGCGAATGGAAAGTTTCCTTCCAAGTTACTGTAACCCAGTATTGCCAAAGAACTGCCCTGTCCCCACAAACTGTTGAAAAACAAAATAGCTAGGAATTCTTGCACACGCTGAGTCAGGTCTCCATTGTGATGAATAGGCTGTGACAAACTGGTGGGCTTTCTGGGAAATGCAGTGGCAAACTGTCTGGGTTTTTTTTGTGCAAGGATGCTTGCAAACATTTTATCATGAAGCAAATAAGTGAAATCATCTTCCTGGAATCTGTGGTCATTTGAGCTTTGGACCAAGAGTTCCTCATAACCAAGAGTTCCTCATAAAATTCTGGTAAAGTCCATGCATGTGGAGGCTTGTAGTGGAGTTGTCATGGCAAATCAAAACCACAGAGCAGTGTGGGATCAGCTGCTTGTAAGCTATCTACTGGGAGAATTTTGTGTCTGAGGAAATGCTTTGTTAATGTACAATTATGTAAATATAACAGTGACTTTGACAGAAGTTGTTTTCTTTACGCTAATTTGACTTTTTTTGGTTTCGGAATTCTTCCCAAAATGTCAGCCAAGGCTGCAAAAATGCCCAAAGCCTAGAAATTGGGTGCTGGTGCATAGCATTCTTCGGCCCCTGTTTCAGCTTTGCTGATAATTGTGTGGTAATGTATGGTGGTTTTGTAATAGTGGACCTAGGCTTATGTTGTGTCTTTCTTATATATGGCCTTTTTGGAATAAATGCCAGAGGAAAGGTCAGCATGTAACCATTTATACAAAATCCACATTAGTGTAACCTTTATTAGGCTAATTCAACCATCAAAAATGTGCAAGCTTTCAAGTTCTCTTCATCAGGCAAGGCTACAAAAAACTGGTTGGGGTTGGGAAATTGGATTGGGAGGCTGCATGGTCAGTCTTAAGATGGGGAAGCGGGAGGAAGGTTTGCAGACATTCACATTAGGCTCTACAAGCTGATGTGATAGTTTTAGGTTTCGTCTGGAATTGCCTGTGGGGCTGCTGGGCACAAGAAAAAAGCAAACAATGGTTGAACCCCCATTTTTTAAAAAATCCAGCTCTTACTCAGAACTGTCTCCATCCTGGTTCCTTGACTAATGGAAAACAGAAGTAGAGAGATCTAGGCAGTCTTTATATTAGCAAAGCCAGGTATACTTTTAGGTGCTGTACTAGGTATAACAAAATCAAAACTCTGACCATGCAGACATTATGACTTCAACATCGTCAGTCTCTCCCCGCCCCTCCCCCTGCCTATTTTTTGTAACATTTTGCCTGATGAAAAGATCTGGAGATTTCAGGCATGCACAGATTTGTCATGTTTGAATTGGCTTATTAAATATATTATGATAATATGGATTTCGGGATTTTCCAATGGCCAGCACAGCTAACTTTGCTTTTTATGTGACTTGGAGAATATTTATACAGTAGATACAACTAGGGTACAGTAAAAGCAATCGGCTGAAGAAAAACCCTGCCAAGAACTGGTATTGTATTGTATTTTATTCTTTTAAATCCATGAGTTGTATTTTGTATTTTTAGCTGTATTGTATTTTAGTCATTTAACTGTTTATAATCCATCCAGAGAACATTGGATATTGAATGGATTAAAAATATTATAAATAAATAACTGAAACATGGACTGATACTGTAAGCGGTCACCTTGGATGTTATTACTCCACTAGCTGTGTTCTTACAGTGCTTTCTGTTGCTGTTCCTGAGTGTAGGTCAGCTTTATTATTTTTCTCAGAGCCTCTGCTCCTTAACCTTGATGAGAAGTTACTGACATATAGGTCAGGTGCCCGCCCTTCTTTGCCTGCAGTATGGTGTTTCCCTTCTTGGCAGAAGTGACCTAGTGGTGACTAATGTAGATGAAAGGCAGATGTGTAGTGCTTTAGTGTTGACTATCCCTTTGCTCACGCACCTGGAGACTGCGAGAGAAAATAATACTTTCCTATATGCAACATAACCCACCTTTTTCTCTTATTAGGTCATCATGGCTGCTGTTGGCCCCGCTACTCTCTCCTGCTGTTCCTCAGCGAACAGTCCCGCCTTGTTGCCTCTGTCCTGAGGGATCGCATAGGTTTCACTGGATCAGAAATTTAGTCCCACAGTTTGGAATTGTCAGCTCCCGTGTCAAGGTGCTTTCATCCCCAGCTGAATTCTATGAACTTATGAAGGTGATTGGCATATCTGTAGTACATGTACTTTATGAATGTGGGGTGGCAAGACAGTAGAGATCTCAAAAGGTGGCATTTTCTTTGTGTCTGTCACCACTTTCATTGTATCACATTAAAAATGGCAGCTTAGAATGTCAGAAAAGTGCAGTTGTACTGCTCTAGTTGTACTGCTGTTCTTAAACAGCTTTCTCAAGCTTATGGATCACAATGATCTTGCTTTACTGTTCCATAGTGAATGGGTCAGTATGGCTTTCTTCTTGTAAACAAGCATTCCTAGGACCCAGTTAGAACCAGTATGTGTAGAGGAAAACTCTTTTTTCCAAATAGTATACTGTTTTCTTCTGGATATGGTGAGATAGGAAAGGCCATAGCTCAGACTGGAGAGGGGCTAATACTCAGTGTTCGAGCACATTCTTTGCTTGTTTAAAGTGCCAGGTTCAATTCCTGGCATCTCCAGTTAAAAAGTTGGATAGCACAGGTGGGAAAGACTCTTGTCTAAAACCTTGGAGAGCCTCTTTCAGTCTAAGCAGCTGGTACTAGCGTTATAGACCAGTGGTCTGTCTTGGTATAAGACTGCTGCATATGACGTTTCAGACATTTTAAATGAAGGAAGTAGGAGTGCTTTTTTGTCCACTCTGAGAGACATAGCATGCGTCATTGCATTTTACGGAGAATAAAATTGTGCTTTCACCTTATTATGAGAAGGACAGATCTGTTGGCTGATAAGGCTGAGTGTCTGACATTTGAAGAAAAGTGGTATTGGGGGAATCCTAGTACTCTGTCTTGCAAAGTTAAACTGGCACAAAATGTAACTGCCTGGGGGGTTGACATGTAATAAATATGGCTTCTTACAATTAACTTCCTGCCTGGATCCAGTTATTATTGTTCTTCAATGTCATGCAGGCTTTGTGTTGTAAATATTTGGGAAGCAGCTGTGTATTCATCATCTTCTCAATCTAATGATTTGTTTAGTTCTATGAGAATTTCTAGGAAGCTGGTTGTGCCTGGTTTTTAATAGAGGAATATTCCTGTTGGTTTGAAAACCAGTGGCTTTCAAGACATTTGTCTCTCTTGGAGATTGTTCAGTTTAGTAGGGAATACTGGTAAGAATGGAAAAGCACCAACTTTGCATATAATTAAAAGTGAGAAAAGGGAGCGCCTGCAATATTGGTTATAAAAACTGGAATATTAGTTTTGGCTAGGCCTGTCTTTTTCTGCACCTGGTAATTAACTGAAGAATGCTGAGAATGCCTGTTCCTCACAGCTGAGTAACCTTATCTATCCCCAATCCAGTTATGTCCCCAAGCCAATTGTAGGTAGGGTTTACTAGTAATCATTTGCCTTCCAGGTAGGTCTCATTCCCATCACTTCTCACTTTATAAATTAAGCACTGGATTGGGTGTCCTTTGGGAGAAATGTGGGTGTTCCACAAGATAGACAGCTGAGTGAATCTAAATTTCTCTCTCTCAGGGACAGATAAAGATGGCCAAGCAGCGAGTAGTTTTGGCTTCACTCTACCTTGGAACAGGACCGCTGGAAAAGGAACTAGTAAGTGTTTGAGCTGGGGTGGGGGGTTCAGGGAGTGCAGATATTCAAGAAATAACTGGTTAAGTGGTGTCCTAGGCATTGCTTTTCTTGGAGATGGTGTCCAGTCTCTATTTTTAAAAATCCTTAATTCACGGGCCTATTCTCTGTTCTTCCATCTTTTTGCTGGGAGTTTTTTGTGATAGCTTTGGCAGCCTAGAGAAATGAAGGCCAGGCAGACTGTATAATTTAGAACTACAAAATTAACATAGGAGTTAAGTTGGCAAAAGTTCTTGGATCAGCGTTCATAGTCTTCTCATAGCCCAGTTTGCTGTACTCTGGCATTGTCCTCAGCAATAGCAAGTGTGCCTTGTAGATATGGCAGTTTTTGATTGTGTGTTGTATATATCGGCTATAGGAAGTGATCTATACACACGTTCTTTTCTCTTCACTTTCTTTCTTTGCTAAGAGTGATTGTTCTATCTTGCACTTTCTATACTAATGAGGAATGCTGGGAATAAATATTTTGATATGATAGTCTCCAGTGGGGCCACCATTACAAGCATTAAGGGCCCTAAACTGCTTTCTCTGTACCTTGTGACTGCCTTAACCTTTGTCCAGCGTTAATATCTTAATAGTAACAGGACAACAAAGGCAGAACTACAGTACATGGGAATCACTAATCCTTTCCCTCTTTTGGGTGGGGGCAGGTAGGTAGATGTCTAGCAATGACAGCTGCACTGACTTGAGGGAGTATGAAGGCTTAGGAGTAATGTGTGTGCTCAGAAAATTGGTGTTCTTTGTACATCTGGGTTTTGTTTATATTATATGCACCTCACTTCTGAGCATGTGGCACACTTGGGAGGAAGGCTGCCTTGTGCTTTCATGCCTGTCTTGTTCCTTCAGGTGGATTGCATTGAAATGGCTTTGGAGAGGTCCTTGCAGGGATGTGGGCCTTCCAATCTTACAGTGTCCATTCTATTAGACTTCACAAGGGGATCTCGGGGTAAGTATCTGTATGTTGTTTGATCACAGCCTATTCGTCATGTAGCTGGACTAAGGCAGTAAGGTTAGACATCTCTGCTCAAAAGAGTTGTGACAAAATAAGAGGATTTGAGCCTTTGTTTGGGATTAATAATCAAAAGCCAAAATGCAGTATAATGTTCTTCTACAAATGTTCACACTAAGTCTGTATGCATTTGAAGAGCCGAAAAATCGTAGACAGATCTTTCATCTATAAAATCTGAGCAAAATATTCCTGACAGTAGCTTCTGTGTTGGCTAAGAGTAAGTCTTGGTACTCCAGTCTCTCGCTCCTCCTTGAGTTTCACTTTAACACAGTTTGTGGCAGTATTGGAAATACAGTTCTTCCGACATCTCTGAATTAATGTTACTGCAGCCATAGAAGGATACATAAATGTAAATCATGACAAGCAGTAATTATTCACTGCTGATCTTCTGAGCTCCCCTCCCTGTTGTAGCTGGCATGGAGAGAACCATATCGGCTGCATCTACAAGCTCGCGAACGCGAGCTCGGAGAGGAGAGAAAGGGGACTGTTCTGTGGGCGGGGAGAGGAGGAGGCCATGGTGGCTGGCTTACAAAGAATCCTCTGGCCACTCCAGCCTCCTTCCCTTCCTTCTCCGCAGAGCCCCAGGTAGACCGGCAAAATTCCTAAAATGCCTCCATGCTCCTCCTGCCCTACATGGGATGCCCATCAGCCTCCAAGTTCAGAGGCTGATGGGCATCTGGATAGGAATATACCCTTAAAGAAGTAGCCCACTTAAATTCCAGTAGATAAAATTCTGACAGATATAGCAGTATTACTGTGCCCCCCAGAAAATCAATTTCCTTCTGTCTTCTAGGCCAGATGAATTCTCGGACTATGCTCCTTCCACTCCTGAGGAGATTTCCAGAGCAGGTCCGTGTCTCTCTCTTCCACACCCCTAATCTGCGTGGTCTTCTTAGACTCCTGATCCCTGAGCGTTTCAATGAGACCATCGGGTTGCAGCATATCAAGGTCTATCTCTTTGATGATAATGTGATCTTGAGTGGGTGAGTCCCTTAATACAAGGAAATTATGGCTAACATGGGGACATGTGGGGAATTATCTGATCTCCAGTAAACAAGGAAATCCACTAATACAGTGCATACAACAAATCTTGCTGCCTCTTCTGGAGACAGTGTGGCATAGCTTTTTTTCCACCTTCCCATTACTGGAACATTGACTCTGTTGCTACTGAAGAAGTGCCCTGTGAGTGTGTCCCAATTTTAGCCAAGCAGGACTGGGGACATTGGTCATGGAGGCAACCTCTGCCTACAGATATTGATGAACTTCCTTTAAAAATATTGTTACATATGCTCTTTTTTCAGCTATGCCATATATATGTGACTTGGGAATACTCTTTCTGTTGGCATTCTCAGCTAAATTTTGGCATTTTCCCTCCTTTCCCTCTTCAGGGCCAACTTGAGTGACTCCTACTTCACCAATCGTCAAGATCGCTATGTGTTCCTACAAGACTCACCTGAGATTGCAGATTTTTTTACTGAGCTAATAGATGCTGTTGGGGATGTGTCCTTGCAGTTACAGCAAGATGATACAGTCACGGTGATGGAAGGGATGGTGCATCCTTACCAAGGTAGGAAGACCATTTGGCAAACAATTTGGTAAAGGTATATTTTAGTTGGTGTCACATGCTCTTTCAGTGCTCAAAGGGCTGGGGAGCAGCTGGACTCACCTGGACATCAAGGTACAAGCAAATTCCTTTCAAATATTTTCAAAGGGAAAAGGAATGCCACTTGTGTGAACAGAGAGGCTCCAGAGTCGGGGATAGACTGCAGCTTAGTATGCCTTCTATAAAGAAGGTCCCTGGCTCAGACTTTTCCATCTTGGTCTAAAAGAAAAGGATCTCTGGGGGCAGGGCTAGGAAGCACCTTGAAGAGCTGCTGTTAAACATAATAGACAATATTGATATCCCTATCGCTGGAGATGCTGGGGATTGAGTCCAGGAATCATCTGCCTGTAAAGCATGTGTTAAGCGATGGCTCCCTCCTGATAGGTCGTTAACCTGGTCCCTGGAGATGCATGTCTTTGGTGTGTTCAGGTGTGGGTGTTTTTTGTATGAGAAAGGAAGTAATCTAGCCCAGGCACTGGGAATTGGGATAAAGTCTTTGCCAACAATGGTTATCAGGGTTACAGATGCAATTGGATACTGACATGCTGTGACACCTGGAGATGGGATTAATAATGATGGAAGGGATTTATCAGCAGATGGCATTATGATATGGGAAGTCATTGAAGTCTAAGGGCTTGTAGTCCATAATGTTTGGGTGTATCCCATGGATCCAAAGCTAGAGCTAAACATTCTGATGGCTGGATAAATTATATGTTGGTGAATAGATTTTGTAACCTTGTATTCAGATGTTTCCTGGAAAACCAGGAAGCCTCGGTGGGAGGGGAGGGTGTTTAAAAAAACAAACTCCCAGTATTGTCATAGCATTTGCTGAAGAGTTTGTGCATGGATGCTCCTATGCCAGATATTATCATGTACTTTTAGTGAGAGAGCATTTTGTATAGCACATTTGTCAGGGGAATACTCTTCCTCTGTTACGGTATGAAGAAAGCTAATCTTTAATATGAAGTGTAAGGTACTTGGCTGTCACATTCCCTTGGGAGGTGTTTTCCAAGCACTGCCAACTGTTGAGACATCTTCCCGGCAACACAGTTGCTGAGATTTCTGTGGTCAGGTGAGAATTTTACAAAAGCAAATGCAATGGGAATAGGTGAGGGGGGACTGCCCTCCAGTGTTTGTCTCCTGGATTAGCACACACAAACGTGCCTGATAAAAAACCATGTCCATCACAGATTTTGGGTGGCAACTTCCTTTTAGCTGGTGTGTGAATCCTTGCCCCACCTCCATTTAATCTGAAACTGCTACTACCTTAGTCTTTAAGGCCGACCACCTGCTTACTCGATCCTTGCCCATCTTGGTTCATTATGAGCTGCAGGGAGAGACTCAGGGAGGGGATCAAGGTGGTGGTGAATGCCTCCTTCGAGCAGGGAGTGATGCCATCAGCCCTCAAGGAGGCGGTGATAAGACCACTCTTTAAAAAGCCCTCCTTGGATCCCCAAGACTTGAACAACTTTCGCCCGGTCTCGAAACAGCTTTCACCTGGTCTCGGTCCCGTTTGGGGGCAAGGTTATTGAGCAGGTGGCGGCTTTGCAGTTGCAGGCACACTTGGAAGAAGCCGATTATCTGGATCCCTTTCAATCGGGCTTCAGGCCTGGGCATGGGACAGAAACGCCTTGGTCACCTTGGTGGATGATATGAGGAGGGCTCTGGATAGGGGTGATGCACCTTCCTTGTTCTAATCAATCTCTCAGTGGCTTTTGATATGGTTGACCACGGTATCCTCCTGGACCGCCTGGAGGGATTGGGCATAGGGGACATCGTATTATGGTGGTTCTGTTCCTTCCTCTCTGGCAGGTACCAGAGGGTAGCTCTCAGGGAGGAGACTTCAGACCCTTGGCTGCTCACTTGCGGGGTGCCACAGGGTTCTTTTCTCTCCCCAGTGTTATTTAACATCTATGTGAAGCTGCTGGGGGCTATCATCAGGAGGTTTGGGGTGCAGTGTCACCAATGTGCGGATGACATGCAACTCTACCTCTCATTTAAATCCTCACCAAGGTTGGCTGTAGAAACTCTGTCCAAGAGTCTGGAGTCGGTGAGTGGCTGGATGGGAAGGACTAAGCTGAAACTGAAACCCGACAAAACCGAAGTACTTTTTGTGGGAGACAAGGGGAGGTAGGGGGATGTTGACCTGGTGTTCAGTGGGGCGCGGCTGCCCCTGAAGATTCAAGTCTGTAGTCTGGGGGTCATTTTAGACTCCTAGCTGGAGGCTGAGGTGTCAGCTGTGAGCTGGGTGGCGCTGTACTAACCCCATCTGATACAGTGGCTGCGCCCTACCTCCCTAGCCATCTGCTCCCATCAGTAGTTCTTGCCCTGGTCTCCTCTCACCTAGACTTCTGTAATGCGCTCTATGTGGGGTTACCCTTGAAGATGGTTCAGAAGTTGCACCTGGTGCAGAATGCGGTGGCCCGCCTGATTAAAGGCAGCTGTCGGCGAGACCACATCACTCCAGTGCTGAAGGAGTTGCACTGGTTACCAGTTGTTTTCTGGGCCCAATTCAAGGTGTTGGCATTGACCTTTAAAACCCTATATGGTTCCAGCCCAGTCTATCTTAAGGAGTGCCTCCAGCAACAGCAGGGATGCTGCTCAATGAGATGGGCCTCGGAAGGCCTTCTGTCTGTCCCATCAGCCAGGACAGCTAGGCTGGTGAGGACTAGGGAGAGGCCTTTTCTGTGGTGGCCCCCACTCTGGAATTCCCTCCCTAGTGACCTCTGCCATGCGCCCTCTTTGATGAGCTTCCTCTGGGCTTTGAAAACCTGGCTGTTCAGGCGGGTATTTGGGGTAGGTTAGGGTTTTGTAGAGCAATGTTGTTTTGTTCAGTTGATTATGTAAATTTGTTGTATTTCATGTTGTTATTTGTATTGTACGCCGCATAGAGTGGCTGGGTAGATGGCCAGATGGGTGGCTAATACATCAAATAAATAAATAAATAAATGCTGCTGCTGCTACTACCATTACTACAATCATTTATTTATTTATTTATTTACCAACCAACGGGCTTTTTTTTGTGTCCTTCACATGTAGTAAACTCTGCTGGTAAAATGACTGACACCTGTGGAGACTACTTTGCATTGAGTGAGTGGGGATTGCTTTAGCTCATGCTCTAGTTTGAACCCAGTTTTTCGCATCAGAAGTGTTTGTGTATTTTTCCATGTTCTGTCTGCCCTTACACTTTCTTTCATGTGATGACTTCTGCTAGGAATTTGGTCCTGACCCTTGCACACAAGGAAAAGAGGCATGCATTCTTCAGAAGATAGGTAGTGCTTAAGACAGTCTCAAATGTTACTTGTAGCTGCTTAAAACTAGAAGTTGAAAGGTGTTTCTCCTGACTACTGGGTTGGAAAGTGATTAGATGCTTAAATGAGATTAGAAGAACTGACTGTTTCTGGAAGAGGGGATTCATCTTTTTGCCAACTGACTCTCCTAGTTAAAAATCCTAGTTAGCTCTTGCCACCTTAAAATAAGAGCTTGAGTGTAACTATTCCTAGAACGGGCTATGGTGAACAGTCACTCTCCCTGTTCCTGCTCCCTCCTTGTTAGTTCTAAACCAAATAATATCTGTCTAGAAGTCTTTAGACAAAAAATGTAGGCAGTTGTGTTGGCCTATAAAATTCAAACAGCAACATACCTTTATAAAGACTAGCTAAAGATGCAAATTAGTGAGCTAACTCTTGCGTTTTGCAGAACTGTTCCTCAGGGTAGATGTTAAACAAAAATGTGGAGAAGGAGAAAAGAACAAGATGTTGCTGGCAAAGGCATAGTTAACATTGTCTCTGCAATACAGGACAGTCTTAAGATGGTGATACAGGAAACTCTTTGCATACTAAAGTTGCAATCATATGCATGCATACTTGGGGATAAGTGACACTGAAGTCAGTGGGACTTATTTCTGTTAGGATAGTCATTATGCTGGATTGGATTTACACTGCAAGCTTGTGCCCAGTGCAAAAAATCAAGCTGAAGCAGATTAATTTGAAATGGTGCACTAGGTATAACCTCCAGAGGACTACCATGTTCCTTCATTTTGCTTTCTGCCTTACCGAGTTCCGATTGGTAGTAAAGACGGTTCTGAATAACTGCTAGCTTCTGTATTTTCAAAGAGAGGGTGGCTGGTCCTAGCATGCTTCAGTTCAACCTGAGATTTCTTCCACTGGGCACAAGCTAACTTAATTAGAATGTTGTGTTAAACTATACACAACCAAGTGTTAAGCTAAACACAACCAAGCTCTTGTTCTCAGAGTATAATGTGGCAATGCTGTGATGGGTATGTGAAGTCTGTTGCTGTGTAGTACAGATGAAGATATTTGAAAAAAAAAAAAAAAAGAAAATGGGGTGGGTGGGGGGCTTTGAATCCCATCTCTCCTAGCAATAGGCTTTAGCAACAGGGGAAAGAAAATATGTATCTTGCTTCAATTCAGAGAAATAGATAAAATCATCCATTATGGGGCAGATGCCTGCAGTTCCCTTAATCAGGTCTGGTTAAGAGACTTCCTGTGACTTTTTTGACAAACAAAAAACCAAGTTGTTAAATAGACAGAGCCCCCATTTCACCCCTTTCTTCAATGAGATGCAATTATGTGCAGTTCTGTCAATGTTGTTCTGCACTTTAACTCAAGCAAAGTCTGTGCAACTTGCCTATGCAGGATTTAAACAGTAAGCATAGAAAATGTCAGATTTGGTATGTCCTCTAAACTAGAAGGAAGGAATAGCTCCAGTCATTCCTATGGTCCACCCTTGAAATGGTGGAGAACATTCAGAATTGGTGGTACCATTTGGGTACAGGTTTCTTTTGGTATATATGTATTCCTCTCCATGTCCTGGGATGATTTAGTTTTCATTATTTCTGGCTTGCAGGAGTCATACTGCTATTCTCTTGCTCTCTCTATACATTCCCTGCATTTGTACAGGTAATGCTGTATTATGTTGTCCTTTAAATCACATATTCATACTTTCAGGAGACAAGATGGCCTACTGTGAAGAAGCGAATAAGAGAGTGATGGAAGTGATCAACTCTGCAAAGACCAGACAAGAGCAGCTCCACACTCAGACTTTCCATAGCAACCATGCAGAAGGAGAAATCCAGTTGAATAAAGATCCAAAGGCAGTTGGTGATGGGCAGCCTGAACCTGACACATGGATTTATCCACTAATACAGATGAAACCGTTTGGGATTCAGATAGATGAAATTGTCACAGAGACCCTCCTGATGGAAGCAGAGCGGGGTGCCAATGTATACCTCACTACGGGCTACTTCAACCTCACACAAGCTTATATGGACCTGATTCTAGGCACCAGGGCAAAGTACCAGATCCTCCTAGCCTCACCAGAGGTGAATGGGTTCTTTGGGGCCAAGGGAGTAGCAGGTGCCATCCCTGCTGCCTATGTTTACATTGAGCGGCAGTTCTTCAGCGAGGTGTGCTGTCTGGGTCAACAAGAGAGAATCCGATTGCAGGAATATTCTAGGAGTGGGTGGACATTCCATGCTAAAGGTGAGACATTGTAGGGGAGATGCACTGAATACAAACAAGATATCCAAAGAGCCTTAATTTGCTTATCCATTGAGGTGACTGAATACTTTACCTGAAGATTGGGCTGCATTGAATTCTGTTTTGCTATGTGTCTGCATCTGTTTGGGGAGAAGAGCTCTGTCACTTGAGTAATTTTCATGCCAGGTCCTTGGAACCTGGAAATAAAATCTGCTCCCCTCCGCTTGTTTATCTTGGGTGATTTGACTATGTATAGTACCAAAAAAGCTAGAAATAGGCAATGGTCATGATACGATACATGTTTCCAAGGTGCCTCTGTTGTGGCAGAGATTAACAAGAGGTTTAACCCACAGGGGCAGTGTAGCAGCTATAATTTAACCATTACATTGAGTAACCTGTTGTCCCTGAACCTATCAGTAGCAAACAGTTGTGGCATATTTTGGCCAATTAGGTTGTCTTGATAATTTTGGATTAGCTGTTCAAACAAGCCTAAGCCATGTAAAATCTGTCAGTAGGCTTCATATTCAAGTCAGGATTACAGTGCATAGCAACCAAATATGAGTGAGACTAAACCGGTGCCTTTATCCTTTCTATAGGGATAGAGGAAGAGATAGCAGGCTATTGGTTGTTAGATTTCGCTATTGACCTTGTCATTTGGTCTGATATTGTTTCTTCATTTTCTGTTGCAATAATGTAGCCAGCTGGGAAAACAGGAAATTGTACAAGATGTCTCCCTGGAAGGAAGTGGCTGGAAGGCATCTGAAGGACAATTGTAGTGTAACATGGGGTATGACAACTGATCGTCTGCGGTCTGAATTTGCTACCCTCCCCCCTCAGCTGCCAGTCTTTCTTTCCCGCCAAGATGCTCAGGGAAGATGGAGACCCGAGTGCACAGGGGAGAGGATTCCTCTCTCTAGTGCAGTGGACCAGTCTTCTCCTTTGCTCTGGGGGTTGAAAGGGATGCTGAAATCAGGTGCATCAGGAAGATGGTCCCTCCTTTCACTGATGCATCATGACTGAATACTTCAGCGTCCTTCTCTGAGGAAAGTGGGATGGGGGGCAAACAAGGAAACACTGTTGCATTCCATAGAGAGAAGATGGATGTTCAGGATGTAGATGGGAGTGGGGAGGTGTGTCACAAGTGCATGACATATCCCCAATTCATGTGGAAATCATTTGATCATTGTGCAAATAATAGGAAGGTTATACACTGTTGTAAGTTTTATAAACCTTGCTAAAGACCTAATACACATCCATCAAATTTGGAGAAGCCAGCATCAGGTTTTTAAGAGCTCTAGCAAGCTAAGGTGCCTGCAGTTTTTTCCAGCCCTACCTTGATATAACATGTGGACTAGCTCTTAGAGAACTAATTATCATGATATGGAGGTGCTCTGAAGTCCTACTGTTGTGTCACAGGAGGCCACGGAGATGAAGCCACAACCTGACAACAGTAGATAGAACCCCTGCTATATCACTTTGGGCTCCCTATTGCTGCTCCTGTGGCTAACATCTTAAGAGAAACCTTGCAAGGGAGTGTAATTAATCACTATCCCAAGGTGACAGTAAACAAATTCTGCAATGGAGGACATTTTGAAGTTCCCATTGTCTGCTTTCCATTGCACTGAGGAGCTTGTCTGTCATTTACAGTATAAATTGCATTAGAGCAAACTGAGCTGGCCTCTCTGTTCCCGTGAGCATATCCCAAAGGTCATATCCTAATAGGCTGCAGGGATCCCTGCTTTTGTTTGCCTGAGGCTCAGGGCTGTTAATGATTATGGGAATGCTGCTATCTTCCTTGCCTCCTTCCTGCAGAGCTTCTGGGAAGAGGGTGGGGGGTGGAAAGTGCTGCTGACTAAGCCCTTTTCTCTTAAGAGAACACATTCATGTCTCCACACAGTGGTGCTCAGCCACAGCCATGAGAAGTGGCAAGGGATGGGGCCACACGGGCAATAAAGAGCACCACTTATGATTGTGCTTATTCTAAGATCTCTGTTGTCAGCAACCCTTTCAAGTGGGGAGCCAGATTGGTATCTTTTCTCCTCTAGAGCAGCAGCAGATTCTTCTATTGAAGACTTGAGTACAGAGGGGTAAACAATGCATAGCTTCCTAGTGGTGATGCCTTCCCAGTATGGTTCAGCTCCTGCCACCCAAAAAGGGAGATAGGGAGCAAATATCCAGCATTGGAAAACAGTGCAATCAGCTTTGCCAATACTGTAATTGCTCAGGGCATTGTCATGATCCTTCCATAATACTGCTGGTTCTGCATGAACTATGCAAAACTGAAAATAAATGACAACTGTAAAGTGCTTTGTAAAGCAAGAAGTGCTGTTGTTTTTAATAAGACCAGTCACCAAATGTCAGTACTGTGAGCAGTCGTTGTACCGAATACCGGCAGGGAGCTGAGGTCTTGTGTAGGTGATGTTTTCTTGAAGAAGATGCCAGCTCAAGAAGTTTTCAGGCGCTCTTTATACTTGGTGCTGTTGAGAATTCATTTTTTTCAACAACTAAGTTGGGTTAGAGTTCAGAAGCACCTCTTCGTCTACCTTGTGGTGAAAGGTCTTCTAAAGATTCCTATTTGGGAACCAGGCCACCGAGGAGATGAGGGTGAGGATATGAGCAGGTGTGAAGAGGCTTGGTGGTGAGGTCATAAGCATCCTCTGAGGAGAGACAAGTATGTTCTTGGAGGAAGAAAACATTTTGCTCAGTTATGCAACTGGGTGCAAGGTATCACTTGGGACCCAGATAAAACTTCTTTATTGCAACTGAATGAGGATTGAGAAATTCTTTAGATTTCCCCTTCTGGAAAGGTGAGTCATGACGTGAGCAAATTCAGCCTGGCATAGTCACAAAGCAGTAGAGCAGGAGGCCTCCTCCCTCCCCTCCCCTCCCCTCCCCCTGTGGCATGTAGGAGAAAAAGGAATGTGGTGATCTGCTCAGTCAAATTCCAGCATGCCTGCAGGCGTTTCTCTCCCTCCGTTCTGCATGGCTAGACTGCATGCTGTGCTTGAGCAGTTGGACCCTCTTGCTGTGTGCGCGCATGTGTGTGTGTTGTAATTAAAAGTTTTAAAGTATTCTTTAAAGTAGAGAAAGGTGATTGTGTGATGTTTAGAGATACAATAACTCTGTGTGGCTTGGCATACAGAGTGTGTCAGGATAACTAGATTATTATCCTTGTGTAAAAAAGCAAAAGCAGTGATATATCCGAAGTTACTAACGATGAAAGAGCTTGTTTGCCCTAAAAGAGGGATGCATTGTTCAAACATGGACACAGTAACTTGGGAAATAAAAGACATTACTTAAGACAATTAATTCATATACATAAGATTGCCGAAGAACAGGGGAAATTCTCTCTTTAGTTACGGTACCTAAGATTTAGCTGAATGCATACTAGTGGTGCCTAATCAAGTTTTAAACTAGAGATTGAACAGCATAAGTGACATTCTCTAGATGTCCCAGTGATGACTTGGCTCTCTAGACTTGGCTCTCCAAGCACATTTGGCAGTGGTGCACCCTGATCCCACCTGCTGTCAGGTACTTGCGTGCTTAGTTTGCTGATCGTAAGCCTATGTTTTATAAGTTCACCTGTTAGGATTTTTATGACAATTCCTGCTTCATTGCAGGTACCTGAACTAACCTATATACTTTTTATGACCAAATACTACTATAGGAATAAGACTCAGGCATTTAGGGAGGCCTGATATGTTTGTGTTGTGTGGCTTTGTCTTATCAGTGGTTTTGGGATACTCCTGGGGAAGAGAAGAGATGGGAAGAAAGATGGGTAAACGATGCAGTAACAGGCTTCCTCTGCTCTTGAGCAGGCAGAAGTAACAAATTAGTACATAGGTGACTGCCTGGGTGGAGGCTAGAATTCCAGAAACAGGCAAGGAATCTGCCACCTTCTGTCTCAGATTATTCTGGAAGGTGCTCATTGTTTTTAGCTGGAATGCCTTTCGTTTTAGGATAAACTAGATCCTGTACTATTGCTTCTCTACTGTGGTGCTAATGTGTATAAGACACTTTTTGCTTGGGGCAAGAGCTTTCCTTTAGTGGATGTTGGTTTGTTTATTAGAATAATTTATATCAAGCCTTTCAGTTTACCAGAGGAGTGCTCAAGGTGGCTGACAGCATTCAAAGAACAATAAAATAATTACACAATTAAAACAGTTTAAAACAAATGAACAGCATGGCAGGTAATTAAAAGATCAGAGTCAGCTTAAAATACCAAGGTTAATAAAAAGCCTATCTGTACTGACACTAATTTCTTAATTTCTCTTTATGTAAATTTGAGCAAACATTTCTGAGCTGTGTTGATGTGTGTTAGTGCCAAAACTACAGAAGAAATGCTATGTGGAGTCACTGGCCTGCAACTGCACAAGTGGCGTCATGGAAGTGCAGCATGTCCATGCAATCTATTGATACTACTAGGCCAGATGTTACATTTGATCTGTCTGACAAGCGTTTGTTAGCTTGCTGCTTTTCTCATGCATTTGTGATGTTGTCCCCTGAAACTGCACTCTAGTTCTTGGGTAATCTACCCTGCCTTATTAGTGGCAAACCTGCTGTGGTGCTTGAAAGATCACTACAAAAGGATGGGTGCTGTACATCTGATCATCTTGCTAGTCTTGGCAATTTGGGGTTCATGCAGAATGAAGGACACTTTTGCATAACTTTCCAGGCATGGCAAGAACAGAGATGTAAAATTTCTGGAAATTTTGAGGCCATGGAAAAACGCCTGTTTTTTTCTGGTTTTTTTCCTGGAAAAATTGGACATTTTGGAAAAATTGATAAATAAGCAGTACTTGTTTTTTCAGCACTCTTTACAGATCCAGAGTCACTTTGTTGCTTTAAGACAGCCATCCCCAACCTGGTGCCCTCCAGATATTTTGGACTTAACCTCCCATCAGCCTCAGGCAGCATGGCCAATGGTCAGGAATGCTGGGCAGTGGGCACTGTGGTCCAAAACATCCAGAAGGCACCAGGCTGGGGAGGGCTGCTTTAGGAACATAAAGCAACCTTTCTGTTCCTAAAGTTATATGTATGACTTAGTTTGCTCATAAAATTATCATTATATTTTAAAACTTTTAAAAGTAAACTCAGTAGATTTGTAGTTATTAACTGAATAGATTAGAACTATCTTAAATGTCTGCTACAGCATCAGAAACACAGGACTCTATAGAACAAAACCTAAGCTGTCAAGAATGCACATTTAATGTCAAAAATGTACAATGGTGACTCTACTCACATATTGAGAAACTGAGCATAAATGTCTATCAGTAAAATAAACTTTAGATCAATAATTTTAATAAGGAATGAATGAACTAACTATGCTGGGAAGCTTTCACAGAGGATTAAGAAAGTATTTTCCCCATGACTTCATTATTTCCAGACATTTTACATCTCTAGTCTTTCAATAAAAGTGTTCTTATTACATAGTTTTTAGAAATTGTTTTTGGGGAGTAAAGCTGGATAACAGTATAGAAATACTTTGTCTTAAATTCTAAAAGAAAATATTTCATAATCCAAATCTGTTCAGTTTTTCCATTTTTTTTGGAAAAAAACAAAAACGGTCCTCTGAAAAAAAGGAAAAACTCAATTTTCCCCTGAATTTCTCCAGATTTTTTCCCGCAGGGCTTCACAACTGTAGGCAAGAATGAAGAACACACTCTAATGTACTTGGCATGGTGGCATTTAGAAATGTGGAGCTACATTTTTTCAGACTCTTCCATTCGAATGGTTGCTATATGAACTGCACCATTCCATAATGGTGGGAGTGGGAGTTCCTTTATTAAATGCATATCCCACCTTTTCACTAAAAATAGTGCTCAGGGTGGCTAACAGTAAAATACAAATAAAATAACATTTTAATTAAAACTTTAAAATTAAAAAAATCACAATAAAGACACTTTGAATAAAAACACCAATAAGAATCTAATCAATAAGAGGGAAAAATCACCCACCGAATTAAAGCCTGCTTCAGCATATAAATTTAGACAGCAAAATCTTCTCGGAATAAAAATGTCTTTGTCTGCCAGAAAGGCAAAGTGGCAACTGATGGAGGTAGCCTAGCTTCCCTTGGCAGGGAGCTCCAGAGCCTGGGAGCAGCCACCAAGAAGGCCCTCTCCCATATTCCCACCAAATGCGTCTCTGAAGATGGTGCACTGAAAGAAGGGCCTCTCCTGAAGTTCTTAAAACCCGGGCAGGCTTGTATGGGAGGAGGCAGTCTTTCAGGTGGCCTGGTCCCAACTTGTATAAGGCATTATCGGTCATAACCAGCACTCTGAATTCTGGCCAGAAACAGATCGGCAACCACTGAAGCTGTCTTAACAAGGGAGTGGCATGCTCTCTCTAATTGGCCCCAGTGTTCTGGATCACCTGAAGTTTGTGAACAGTTTTTAAAGGCAGCCCCATGTAGAGCACATTGCAGTAGTCCAAAAAGGATGTAATTGAGGCATGTGACATCATGGCCAGATCTGACATTTCCATGAACAGGCACAGTTGGCGCACTAGCCTTAGCTGTGCAATTTCACATTTCCTTTGAGTTAGAATGTTTTTCCAGTGGGAAGTGATCTAGAAATGTGAACTCTCCTATTTGCCCTAAAGAAACTGATGTTAAGAACTAGCGCAATGTTAAAAATATTGCTGCCGCATCCTATGATTTCCGCTGGTGTGGCCCTCTGCTCCAGATGAATGTGTGGGACCAACTTGACAGGCAGGTGTTTTTGCTGTAGGTATGATAGCACTGTTAGGGCTATTTACTTTGCTATAAATGGGCTTACGTTCAGGGGTGTTTGAGAGCTGTGCTCCTGCCCCATGTTGACATACAGGTATAGCTTCTGAAGGTTCCCCCCCCCCAAACCCCCAGTTTTTCTGATGCAATCACCACCACCTCACTTACAGTAACACACTTACTTTGAGCTCCTCACTAATGCAAAAACAAAGTGGAGGAATGTGGGATAAATAATTCTAGCGTGGCCTGCATTTTGGGGATGAGTACTGATCTTCAGGGTCTGTGTTCTTTGCTCAGCCTAAATTCTAAGAAGTCTTGCAAGTTTGGCTTTATTGATTTATTTCTAAATATGCTTAAGTGTAACATTAGGGCCTATGTGCGTAGTGTACCAATATGGAGTGTGGAATGTTTGCTCCAATGGAAGCCAGAGCATGGCTTGCTTTACCCCACAGTGCAGGGATTGTGATGTACAGGCTGAGAGAGGTCAGTCTCCATAAGCGCAGTCAGGTACTCCATTGAGTTCTGTGCCATTCCCTGTGAGTTGTATGACATTGCCTGCAGGGAGGTGTCCCTGTTTTCTGGTTGCTTACGTAGTGATCTGACCCATTTACACTGGCAGTAAATTGAACAAAATGTTTAGCGTGTTTTGTTGTTTTTCCTTTCAAGAACAAACTATTGTTTGCGGCTTGTAGCAGCTACCATGGTCACTTCCTTCATCTGCCATATTTCCTTTCTCCCCATGTTCCCCTGCAGGCCTTTGGTTGTACCTGGCAGGAAGCAGTCTGCCCTGCTTAACTCTGATTGGCTCTCCTAATTTTGGGTACAGGTCAGTTCATCGGGACCTGGAAGCACAGGTTGCAATAGTGACAGAAAACAAAGCCCTGCAGCAGCAGTTCCATCAGGTGTGTAGCTCGTGGGTGAGTGCTATGCCTTATGATGGGATTGAGGGAAATGTTTGTTGAAAAACTGCAGTCATTCAAAACTGACCAAAGGGAGCTTGCATGAGCTCCCACTTGAGGTCATGGTGATGATGATGTGTTCCCACAAATAGCTGCTGTAGGCCAGAATGGATGCTGTAGGCTGGAATTGATTGGCATTACATACATATGTTGAGGAATGATCACATGAATTCCCTGCCCCACTTTTGAATTGAAATGTATATACATGAAGATCCCTGATACTGGGAATGAAAATAAAAAATCGACATACATGTTCATTTAGAATGTTGAGTAAAACTTGTCTTTGAGCCTTCGTTGCAATCAAACCACAGAAATCATGTATGAATTCAGGCTGTTAAATTCAGAGGTACACCAAGCCACAAATGTTGGCTTGGTGTACCAGCCAGCCATTTTTTTTTTGTAGTCAGTACTTAAATCTCCCCCTGCCCCCATCTTCTCTGCATGTACCAGGGTGGGATCTCCCTTCATGCTCAGTTTGGGGAAGGCAGAAGCAGTGGAAGCGATGTGTCTCCTGCAAAAACTTTGGGCATCTGCAAAATGAAACAGCCCGCCCCCCTCCAGTTCCCTGGTAGGTACAGAGGGGCTTGTTAGGGCCTTGTTTCGCATTGTGCAAGGCTTCAGAGGAGGCAAGAAGTGGCATGAATCGCTCTTGCCAGTTCCCCTCTTCCGCGGGCATTGGGGAAGGAGAAACTGGCGAAAGCAGTTCATGCCACCACTTGCCAACTTCGAAGCCTTGCGCAATGTGAAACAAGACTTTGCCTCTCCCATAATTGCTCTCCATGTGCTGGAGGATGGACTGGGTCTTATTTTGTTTTATTTTATTCCATATATCATGATCCATTGGAAGTGCTGTAAGAATTTAGATGACAACTTAGTAAGCCATCTTTACAAAGCATGCTGTTTCTTGTACTACAAGGAGCAGCGCCCTCCTCACTACATTGCAAATTGCTTGGTACCTATTTTAGGGAGTGGTTATGAGAGAAGTCCTGCTTGTCCAGTAACCATATTTCCTTTGCTGTAGTTCATTCTGGTGGATCCAGGTGGGAGGTGCTTGGAAAGTGAGTATTCCCCAGATCTTTCACTTCTGAAGTCTGTGGATACTCACTCTTTAGAAAAGGTCCTTTCTCATTCTGAACTCATTTCTCATTTTCTACCTTATTTCTCTGCCTCCTCCTGCTCCATGTAGATTGCCTACCTTCTGGGAAGGGGCGCTATAATGACTGTGCTCTGTACAGTGCCTAGCAGACTGTTTTAGCTGCATTAGCATAGTGTTTAATGGCACTCCCACTGCTCAGTGGCAGGGCTTAAATTAGCCTCACTTGAAATCACCTGGGGTTTTTCTAACTGCACTCTGCCTAAGCTATAATTACCGCATAACAGTACAAAGCAAACTATGTTTTGGAGAGTTGCTTCTGATCAGGTGCACCAGCCCCTTTCCAAACTTCAAACGGCCAAAACAGATTAATAAGCAGGGAGAACATAGAAGGTGCTTGTTCACAAGGCAGTGAGTCGAAGGGGCACAGTTGAAATTTTGATTTTTTTTCCCCCTTTAGATCAGCCCTGATAAATCTTAATAGGATCTAGATTACGGGGAGTCAAAAGAAAAAAGTGAATAAGAATTCAGTCTGCATAGTCGAAACCTCATGGGCTAGATCTGCTCAGCTGGGCTTAGGGAGGTTATAACATGGATGGCTGTCGCTAGTGAGCTGTGCCAGGCTTAGTGCAGCTAGGTTGACGTGGGGCAGAGCTCCCATAATTGTGTCAGGCCTCTGCATGTACAGTAACCCATCTTGTTAAGTCAGACAAAAAAGTATCCCTGTGATGTAAGCTGTACTTTCAGATATCATGTGGTGTAACCGTTGTAACAGAGACAGTCACTTTTCCCTCCAGCTCTATTGTTTATACTCCGAAGGAGCTTAGTATTTCTGGGAACTGCACTGAAACCTTGACGGCACATTCATTTTAAAATGCAGCCTAGGAGCTTTTTCTAAAGAGAAACGAGCAGTCCGGTCTCTGGAGATTAAAGCCAGGCTTCCTTTTGGACAATTATAGTTCAGGGTTTGGCTGTATTACGGGAAAAAGAATAACTTCAGAGCCAAATCTTGCAATCCTTTCCTCCTTGTTGTGTTTGTATACACATGTGGGTTGGGTTCTCTGTGTGTAATTACTTGGGTTTGGCTCAGCTGGCATTTGAGATGCCAAGCTTTGGCAAGCTTTGGCAGGCTGATGTGACGTTCAGATCTGTTCGCTCATTCTTCAGGGGAATATGTGATGGGATGAGATCTCTCCATCCTGATGAGAACTTGCACTTTGATTTAAAACAGTTAAGGCCAATGATGGTAGACTCTTTTAGCAAGAATTGTAAGTTGGGATGGTAGATGCAGTAGTGGAAGCACCTTTTGCTGGCCATGATGAGAGCAAATATTCAAAATCATGTAGTAGTTTTTCTCCCTCTGCAGGAGCAGGAGCAACTTTATGTGCGTTCTGGTACAGTGTCTGCCTCGACCTTTGAGCAGCCCAGTCGCTATGTTAAGCTGTGGGTGAAGATGGTGACACCTCTGATTAAAAACTTCTTCTAAAAAAGAGAGAGGCTGGTCCTTTGGGTGAGTTTGGTGTGATGCTGTTTATAACCTCCTCCCCTTGGCAAGCAGTTCAATCAAGAGGAAATAAGCATGAGATGGTTTCATTTAATTGTCTTTCTCTCTAGAGCAGTACTTTTCTTGCACAGCATAATGCCTGGCGCTCAAGGGCCTGTATGAGATTGTTGCCGGCAATTATTGTGAAATCGTATTCTTCTGCATTCTTCTGGGAAAAGTTTAAAAGTTATGTATAAAATAACTGGGTCTCCTAGGAAGCTGGATGGAGCTCACTCTTTGAGCCACTTTTTATGCAGGTATAAATTACATGTTTCAAATCAGTGTGCCTGGGGAAGGAAAGTATCTGATAAAGTGTCCCTATCAGGGATGTAGTAGGGGGCAGGCTGCAACAGTCTCTTCTCTCTCCTTTCAGAGTATTAACTGGGGAAATGAATGGACTTTATTTCTGGGAGCAAGGAGACTGTGAAATGGTGATATGACATTTTAAATTCATTTAATTATCAGCATTAAACTCTCCTACTTCTTGATAGATTTCTGGTACGAGGAGTTTCATGGTGCTAGGACAAGAGGCCATGTATTCACTGCATTCCACTTGGAGCCGAAATTGGACTAAACTTTGTTTTCCTGTTCTCTTCTATATTGAAATGAGCATTTGTATTAATGCTCTCCTTTCACTCCACCCTCTTTTGGTGCATGAACATTTTCTTGATTACCAACGATTCTACGCTACGTGTCTGTCATAGATATTCAAGACATGCTAGTCATCAGCAGCATCTGGATAACTATACAGTGTCCCTCCTTTGCTCTCTTCTAGTGCTAGTAAGGAAAGGGACTCTGAGCACAAGCTGTTTGTTTTGGATTGGAGTCTCCTTTCGTTGCTGTTTTTGGACACCTGTGGATGGCTGCTGGTAACTAAGTAGATTTCTGGCTCTGCATCTCCAAGCAAAGTGGGATTGCTTGTCCCAAAGAATTCAAAAGTAAAACACAGCCTAACAAAAATTGAGGAAAGGGTAAAAATCACATCGAAGCTGCTGCTGGTGGGAGCAGTGAGGGCCAAATGCTGAAGGAGAAGCTTAAATCATGGGAGAGGGAAAATCTCATCTACCTTGGCACTTCTTATAAAGGTCTCATAGCTAGCAGTGAGCCAGACAGGGTCGGTCATTCATGTGTGAGATTAAATGGGGATTCACTTGGAGAACTGCACCAGTTGGTTTCTTATTACTGCTACAGTTCAGTTTCATACAACTTCAAATTCATCATAAAAGTATCTGAACGGTCACTTTCAGAAAGAGGGTAGGCTCTCTCTAATTTGCTTCAGGAGGGAAAAGTATTATGTTCTGTGGCCTTGGTATGGCTTATCTCCTTAGTAATCACCTTTTACCTTTAGTAAGGTTTATGATTACTTGGTGCTAAAAAAAGTTGGCAATCCAACACAGGCAATTCGAATTATGCTTCAAGAAAAGGTGGACCTTATGCAAATAAACAAATTTATTCTGGTTTTCCTAGCCTTGGGGAGGAGCAAGGAGAAAAGCCATCCCTAGCCACTATGCGTATTTGAATAAATGTTCTTTTTCCTGGGTATGTGTTTAGTGCAGGGTGAGCAACCTGTGGCTTTTCAGATATTGTTAGACTCTGGCCCCAGCTAGCATAGCCAATGGCAGGGATGATGGGAACGCGAGTCCAACGTCATCAGGTTGCTCACCACTGGTTTAACGTAGTGTAATTTTTCTTCAGGTCAAAAATATTTGGGGAGGGGAGGGGGTGTGGGAAGAACAGTGGAGATAGATTGGAGGTAAAATGGGAGCAGGGGTCAGTGGAGAACAATTGAGCATTGTGACCACTGGATCTCTTCCCCTTCAGGCACTGTGTGTATATGTCCTAGTTGTCCCTTTAAGAATGACTAGGAAGTTGTTCCTAGTGCTCTGTATAGAGGACTGCTTGGCCTTCAACAAACCCATTCACCAACAGGCCAGGGGGAGAAACTTTGATCTTGGCAGGCAAGAATGCTCAGGGAAGTTGCATTCTGAATGGCATCTGCAGTGGTTTCTTCTTTTTCCTGTCCCTTCCTGGGAATACTGCAGATCTGATTGATGGGTTGGGTTGGAGAGCCATGGCCCCACCATTTTCAATTTTTGTCAGGTGCTGCTTGATTAATTTCTCTCCCTCTCCATATGCAATGTTGCTTCCTCCATGCAGTCTTTTTTGCTTCTAAATACCTTCCAGTCAACAAGCTCTTATGCCACTTACTTCCATCTCCAGGTAAACTTTTAAAGAATAACAAATGTTTGCTTTGTAAATTGCCCATTCAGGCAGTCATTTTCAAAGCTCCCTTTTACTTTCCTTGTTTTGTCTTCTGGAGGCTGATTAAGAAACAAACAAAAAAGACTGAGTTATGAAGGGGAGCTGCCACAAGGAAGAAAAATCTGAAATAAATTTCTTTGGGAGAGAAGGACAGACTGGCTTTCCTAGCCCTTTCCCCTGGTTTTGAAAATGGATACTTGCTTTGCTTTGCTGGGGTTTGCCAGGAATTGGGGGCAATCTTTAATTTTCAGGAAAAGACTGGCAGGGGGCTTGGGCTTAACCGGGAGCAAAATGTTGATGGTATTAGTCTTTCTCCTTAATTCTATGGGAGAGGCAGGCTGGGTGGAAACAGAAAGCAACTCAGCATGTGTTTAGAGGTACTTGCACTATATACTTGCTGGCTAGCAGAAATTGTTTTTGGACACTAAGACCAGATGTAATATGTGAAGCCCTGTGACTGCTTGTGTTTCAACTTCAGGGGATGGGGAAGTGCTCTCAGTGCCTCCACTCCCCAGTGGGCTACCTAGCTGGGGTACAACGGAACAGAAATCTTGTGTGTATGGCACAGGCATAATGATGCATAAAATCACTTCTAATCTAATTCCTAAGACTTCAGGAATGCTGGGGCGCAGTACCTTGGATGCTATGATGCAAGCAACAAGCACTAATCTATGACTTTGAAGTAGGAAAAGAATCCAGATGGCCCTTGCAAACAAAATGTACACAGACTTCTTTGTTCTTTCCTGTGTGCTGGTGCAGAGCCAATGCTGCCTAGACAAACTTTCTGTCATTGGTAGCAGGCTGCCATAAATGATTGTAACAATACTGTTTATACCCACCTGAGAAGCAACATCACATTAGACACACTTCTAAGGAATGTCTTTTTTATTGGCAACTTGCAAACCAACTGTCTTGCTCTAGATTTCTGGAAAGGGGGTGGTGGTGACATGGGTAGGGCTTGGTTGTCAACTCAGGCTTTAAACCTGCAGGAGCAAAGCAACTCCTGCAAGAATCCACTTAGCTGGCTTCTCTTTTGTCTTCAGGTTGAATGTCCAGACATAGGTGGGGCCTCGCATACGCGTCTTATACACAGGACACTCATACATGTTCTTGGTATCCATGCGATCCACAGGGATGGCCTTGATGAAGATGACTGGCATCGCAGGCATCAGCTCCTTCAGGCGTGCATCACTGATGACACCTGTTTGAACATCCCAGCGTGCGCCTGCAGCAAGAAGGACTGAACTCTCAAGACCTTCAATCTAGAGGGCGCCTTGTTTGGAGTAAGTGCTAAGGGAAAGGAGCCCAGTTCTACTACGACCCTTCTGTCTTGAGCAGCATGGCTAAATGCCTAAGCTCAGATGTGGCTTTCGAGCCATCCCAATGATTTACTTAACCATTTTGCAGTGTTATCAACAAGATTAAAAAATCTGGATTCATACTTTGTCCTGTGCCCATAGCTGTGCTATAGAAAGCTGTGCACTATTCCTTCCACTCATTTAGTCTTGTAAGCAACATAAAGCCCATCTGTACGCAGTTGAGCAGTAAAGCCCCCTTTAAACTAATAGGTACTAGAAAATAAGATTTATCCTAGATATTACATTCCCAGCCTAGAAACAAAGTGCACTTTAACAAGGGCAGTTACGTCTGTTCATTTTTTAAAAATTCCGTTCAATGTGATGACATAATGGGCATGTGCTGCCCCCTGCTGACATGCTGAACTGATATGAAATAAAAAAGGCAGCTATCTAAACACTTGTCTAGTTTGACATATTCTAGTCAAATATGTGTTCAAAATACAGCTATAGATTGGAGCCTTGGAAGTTCTTTGAGTAGAAAATTTCTGACCAGAGGAAGCTCATTTTTTGCATATTATTTAGCCAGCAAGCTAACTATAGCAGAAAACTCTGTCCTTAGAAATGGTATAACATATTTTTAGAACACATGGTACTTGTAAGGAATCCTTATGTTCTTGTACCTTTCCTCTCTGATGCATCTGGCAGCTGAAGCACTGATGGCATAAAAAGCTATCAAACAGACCAAACTAGAGAATAAGTCTCTTCCCCTGCCTCCACTCTCAACGAAATAACACAGGAGTAAAATAGAAACTTGAAGAATGGGAGAAACCTGCTTCCCCTACAACAGAACTGGACAAAGCAGAAACTGCCTGGTCTGCTGCTGCTAAATAAGAATTCTGTATAAGTGTAGCAGGGGTGACAAAGTTTTCATTCTGTCAGATGCCATATGTGGTGGGAGGGGCTGAAGTCAGTGATGGGAGACAAAAGTGTGGGGGATGACGACACACCACCCTGTTCCCTCTTTCTCCTTGACACTCAGGATATGATAGATACACTCTCTCTCCTTGACAGCCATAGTATCCCAGCAGGCTGCTGGAGCATGAACAGATCACTGTTGCCAGAGCTCTGGCCTGCTTGCTGCTGAGAGGGCTTTTAAAATTAGGCAGAGGACTGGGTGAAACTAGGCTGACGACCACAGGTTGCCCACCCCTCATCTACAGTAGTATGCCAGACTGCCTTTACCTTCCATGAAGAGTCCATGCACATAAGAGCCCTCTCGAGGTGGCGCTGTCATATCCTCCCGGTTCTTCTTGGTAACTTCCACTGAAAGGCACATTCTATCCAGAGGCCACTCATTTTTCCTAGCCATGGACTGCATAATGGCTGTGAGGAAAGACTGCGGGTTAAAGAACCCTGCTAGCCACACAGTTGTGGGTAGGGCAAAATCTGTTGTCCAGGCCTCCAGTTCCTGAAAATGGAAATGGTGATAGCTGATGACAGGAATGCATACTGAAGAGTATATTTTTTATGTTGCACTTTGCGCTAGTTCTGTATGTTCCTGAGGAGGCCCACAGTTTGCACTGGCAAAGTCTACTTAGGTGAAACTTGCAGTACTGACTGGAACTGGAAGTCTCAAACTAGCAGGATGAAAATAAGGATCTCTGGAGGTCTGAATTGACTTTGGTATTAAAAAGATGCCAATGTGTACACACACACACACACACACACTATCACTTCAGCACTTCTCTGCCTTTTAAAGTCTCCTCCCTGTAAAGCACAAAAAGGAGGATTAAAGAAATGCTGTCTTTCCAATTTTCTTCATTTAAAAAATTAAAGATTCTGAAAAATCTGCCAGATCATGTGAAAAAATCCTGTGCAGATATCTAGACCTTTTCTCTAAATGCTACATGCCCAACTCCACATGTAGTGATAGTTGTAAATTATTATTTTTAATTAAACATAATGAAGTAAAATTGGAAGAGTCAGTGCAAAAACAACCATTCATAAGAGTGACTAAAATTAGCATGGAATTTTCTGAAAGCCTGGTAATCAAACTCCCAAGAAAACTGAAAACTTGCACTTAAGCTTTAACTAAATTACTTAGTAACTAAGGCAACATCTCCCTCACCCTGATCCGGAGCAGTAGGTCAGCATACCACGCTGCTAAGCTGAGCAAAGATGGATAGGCACGGTTTGTCCAGGAGTCAGGCACATTATCGTAATAAAGTGAGTTTGATAGGTCTTCCATGTCTGTTGTGATTGTCAACTCACCCTTTGGGAAAAATAAATTAAAAGTTTTTAATTGGTTTCCTCCATCATCATAACATCTTAGAACTATACAATCCATTTGGATTATAGTGTAATCTTATGAAAATGGCATCCCTGTTGATCTAAGGTTCTGATTATCTGAATGCTTTGGCATTAACTAAGGCCCTTTCAAGATTCTACCTTATGAAATAAATGTATTGTCATTCTTCACTTGCGGTGGTGTTTCCAGGCATTTTCTTTCAAGGTGGTAATTTAAATTTCCCAGCACTCACATTGCTGAGAAAATTAGATTTACCTGTCCTCCCAACTAGCGCTATAATTGCCAATGCTAATGCTAGGTGATTGTGTAATTGTGATGTGAATTATTGGCAACAGCATCACACACACATGCGCACGCGCACACACGCGCACCCACACACTTCTCTGACATTCAACATTAAAAAAAAATCTGCTGGGTGAGCATCCTTGTGCTTTATAGTTTCAGCATGGAAGTCTGTATCCAATTTTTGTGAGCTGCCGTATGTGGCCCTGGACATGGAGTTTTTGGAGCTAGTGTCTTTTCCCAAACAATCATTGCTACTTTCCCTTTAGTGACTGTGCATTCTCCCCCTTCTGGGACAGAACACACAATTCTAAGGGTGTTTAGTTTTATGGAAATGGAACTGCAAGACAGCAAAGCTTTGAGGAAGGCTGCTTTTCTACTGCCCCCTCCTCTTGCAGACTTGTTAGACTTGTGGGAATGTTGTGCTAGTGGTAAAATTTGATTGAAGCATGCATTGATTGACAGATTGTCTGGAAGAGCCTTTAGGCACTGAATATCCTCTGCACTGGTGTCAACTACTTGCCAGTGAATGTAAAAGAAAGGTATCGCACCAAGCACCTCAGAGCCATCTCCCTCAGTTTTCATGTGTTTGTGTCCACAAACTCTGCAGAATATGCAGTATTCTGGCTAGAAAATGAGCATTATGTCTACCAATTTAAAGTGCTCTTCAGATAAGAGTAACCACTAGAGATGGCAGGAAAGATGAAAATCAAAAACTTGATGATCTGGCATTTCTTAATACTGAGAATGTCTTTCCACTTATTTTTCCTGTGCCAGTTCATATGTCAGTAAGATAACTGACGTGGATTAAAAATACGTTATTCTTGTACAGTATCATGAATAGCATATAATATGCCCTACCTTCAACCCCAAGTTTAATTCTTTCAGAGAACGTCGAATTTCACTGGTAAGGATGTTCATTCGTTCACATTCCTGGATGGCAACCACCACATATGGGGTTTTCTCAGCTGCCTTTGCCATGATTTCCGCCATATTGAAGGGCTCTGGAAGCCGGTCTAGGATCTCATCTAGCACAGCTTTGACCTATTACATAGAAGGCCAAGGGAACGTAGAAGGCCAAAAGAATGTTCCACTGTGTGTAACACTTTGAAATGCTCCACAAAGTAAGGAAATAGCTAGAATAATATGTGTTCCAACAGGTAGGCTGACTTCACAGCACCATATTCCACATTTTCCTGGGCCAAACACACACAAAAATAGTTTGGCAGTGGGGGTATGGGGCAGAACTTTAGCCTAAAACCTATTGCTAATTAGAAACCATCAAATAGCATTGAATTTAGAACTGAAAACAGCAACCGGTCCTTGAGATTAATTGCTGAAAAAAACAAATTGGCATTTTTTCCCTACCTTTTCCTCTCGGGACACGCCAGTCCCACCTCCAGCATCTGACTCTTTAGGTTGCATTTCCAGTACCGTGCGGAAAAGTTTCTCGGAGGTGACAGTGAGGAAGCCAATCTCTGCATTGGGATGAAGCCCATATAGGTAGGGGCTCTCAGGTGGGAGGTTTTCATCAATATATTCGTGATATCCCTATAAAAGATGTATTATATGGAATCTTGGGATGTATTAGTTGTCGCTCAGCAGTTGCTCCAGCTGTGTAGCTAAGCCAGCATGTCCTTACCTTCACATTGCCTTCCAGTTAGCTATTCACTCATAACCAGTGCCCTCCTCCCAATTTCCCTGGCTCCCTATTTTCCCAGGGAGCTCTATCCAACATGCACACAACTATCATATTTTCATGGCCATCTGAAATACTGCTTTTGCTTGGTTGGAGTTACTGTTCCATGTGGTCTCCCTGCCTCCACACCTTGCTCTTGTCTCTCATGTGGCAACCCTTCACTCCCCTGGCTGAATGATTATCAGCACAGCATGTTGTTGGAATTGCACACACCCTTCCTCACCTTGTAATCAGCATTGGGTGGTATAAGGAATCCTGGTGCCAGAAGCATTTCTCCCTCCAGCATCTCCATACGGATGTATTCACCCAGGTAGGTCCGGCATAGTCTGCGATCCCAGTCATCGGTGATGTGTCCCCCATACATGATCTCACCAAAGAGATACCGCAAGTCATCCCAAGGAACCTAGGGAGACGATGCCAGCACAGCATGGAGGAATACGCAGAATGTTTGGGAACTACACTAAGAGGAGGTCAAAATAATGCAATTACTCTGCCTATGTTACAAAGGAATTCAACTTTTTACTGTAGAGTTAAGGTAACTTTTTCAGAAAATAGGAGCATTTCAGCATTTTTTATTAAAGGGAAATTTAGTTTCATGACTGCAGAGAAAAATCTTGAAAAAGTGATATCATTTGAAGCAAATGCAACTACTCTGGCTGAAGGGTAGCTAGCAAGGCTCAACCCCGTGGAAATGCAGTGTTACTTCTCCAATCCTGGCCTATGAAGGCAAAAAAATACTTTGGAATTCGGGAGGAGTCCTGCAAGATTTTGAGTGCGCTAATAAAATGATTTTCATTCTATTTACACAGTATGCTACATGCACACAATTATAATCTTACAGAAGGGGAAAAAATGTGACTTTACAGTTGCAGGAGGTCCTGCTCTAGGAGCAGTCTGAAGTTGAAAAATGCAGTCTGCTCTGGAAGTCTCCAATAAAATGGGAATGCTATCTTCACAAACATAAGCTACTCTGTTCAGTGTTCCTCTGTCCCAAGACCTTTGGGTCTCATTAAAGCATGGTAAACCTAGAATAGCAGATCTCCATTCCCCAAAGGACTTAGTGGTCCATTGATCAAACCATCAAGGAACTAGGGGCTATCGGTTAGTGCTTAACAGTTGCTTTGCTATGGAAATCATTAGTCACCACAACTTTACCTTCACATTAGCTTCCAGGTAATTATACAGCACATTGATGGAAATGGTGAGATCTCCATTGTTAAATGGATAAGACCTATTCCACCCTTGAGCTCCAAATTTGCGCCGTTCTGCCACCACTGCATGGAAGTAGCAGAGGGCAAAAAGAATACACTTGAATTCAATTTCTTTGGTGCACATTTCCAGGGTGTCCTAAAGGTGAACCAGAAAAATTATCAGGCAGTGCTTTTACATAAGACTGAGTATCAATATTTAAGTGATGGGATATTTATTATCGTTAGCCAGGGTAGTAGTCTAGAGGCAGATTGTAGGCCTGCACTGAACTACTTCAAATTGTAATGAAGGGTGTTTCCACAATAGACATTCACTCACTTTTTACAGAGCATCCACATGATGCTGTCATCCAAACATGGTCATCTTGTATTTTCCAAGTTGTTCCTCAGTCTTTTTTCAGACTGCAGAACATCTGATGTTTTTCCAGAGGAATGGAACAGCAGTATAATCTCCACAAGGGTAGATGCCCTTAGTACTATTCTTCTATGCTGAAGCCGCCTTTGTTTGTGAAGCACTGCTAGGCCAGTATTTTTTGAAACACGATTACTGCTCTGTGGGTACACGTTAATCAAGACAACACAGTATCCTCTGTGTTTATAACTTGATCAGGTGCCACACACCAATGCATTCTGATGTAATTGTGGGAGACGTAGGAGGAGTTTAAAAAGTCACAAGTGTTTTATCATTTGTATTTATAGGAAGAAGTGGGTGGTCATGTTGCGGTTTCAGGTTGCTTTAAAAAAAAATTCCGATAACTGCATGCACACCTTCACAGCTGTGCAGGTATGCAGATTTAACAATAAAGTATGTGGTTATTCACATCTGTGTGAAAAACAGGCTAATAAATAATGAAAAATAGTGAAAAATAGCCTAACAAATAATCACAGATTTCCTGCCTGCAAATCCCATCAAAATCCATACAAAGAAAAAGCAGGGTGGTGGAGGAGGAAGATTTGGCGGGTGGGGGTGGGGGTAGAAAGTTGGAGTAAATATTGCAAATCAGGTTCTACAGCTTTAAAGCCACTCTTGCCAGTAAGAGCTATAACACTGCTAGATTGGACCACACATGACTTGATAGTGCACGGAAACCACAGTCACTGAAAAAAATAAAAGCGAGTTTGGGGGAAAATATTAGGGAAGAAATACGTCAGGACAATGGGTTGAGGAGTGCATTGTGTGCTGTGTGAGCGAGCCAGACGTTCCAGCACTAGGATAAAATGCTAGTGTAAATTGGGCTCTGTTGATAAGAATACCATCTTGTGCACCAGCTCCTTCCCACCAGTTCTTTGCCAAGCAGGCATCCTTTTATCCTCAGTTGTTCCACTACTTTAATGTCACCTTCAGACTGCCCACCACCATCACAACCCTTGCTCCTAAATTCATGCAAGATCAGAATATAGTAGTATGAAAATACACACATACATGCACTTTTCTTAATGAGCTTAGTATATTTGGCTTGAAGTGGGCGAGGCTCTGGTATACAGAATGTGAAAGGCTCTGCCAGTACCTAACCAGATGATGAAAAGAGGTAATTCTAGATTGTGGCTTGGACCAAACCCATTTTTTAAGACCGCAACAATCTTCTAGGCCCAGACATTTGCTTGCTGTAGTTTGTCATGCCACCATCAGGCAGTTAAAAAGTGTCTACAATATCCCCAGGCAAAAAAGACAATCTAATATCAAGGTGAATGAAAAGGACGTATTAGTCAAAAATCTAAGTTAGAATATCTAGAAGAGAAACGAGATCATAACCATTTTTCTAGCCAAGGCACTGCTAGCATCCCCACGGAAACAGAAAAAAAACAGTTGCAGTGCTAATAATGCAGCTGCAGCTGAGAATACAGAGTCATAACGGACTGGACAGCAGAGCCTGCTTACCTGTGTAAAAAGATCCAGGGCTTTGTGCAAGTTGGCATGCATGCCTGTAGGAGGCTCATTGGTGATCTTAATGGCGTTTTCCAGGAGTCCCTGGGGGATAATGTGAGAATCTGGGCTGGGGGCAGGCTCAGCACTCATGAATACTCGGTAATCGTTGTGGCTCCCGCTGCTGTACCGTTCAACTTTCTTATCCAGTGTGCTCAACCACTTGGCAACCAGATGGATATTCTGCAGGATACATAATGCACATGTTATTTGCAGCTAATCAGGTTTAACCCCCACCCCCGACATCTCTTTAACTGCAGCTATACGGTCCTGTGATGTGAATCGAGTGCTATTTTAAATTGCCCTTTCTGCCTCTTCCAAGGAGAGAGGACATCACCCAGTCATAGAAACAGTACACTGATGGAAACAGTGAGCTTCCATTGCAAAATGAGTGCAGACTCAGAGCTTCAAATGTCCACCTTTACAGGAAGAGAGCATCTGCAGCTTCCTGCACTCTTCCATGCCATGTACTAGTGTGGTGATGCATTCTCTGCAGATCTAGCTATTGGTTTAAAGTTGCCTGAGCACAGTGCACCTTACCCTTCCTGTATGCTATGTCCATTTCCCCCAGTATGTGTATGTAAGGTAGCTCCTTATGCCTGCAACAACAGTCTGAGAGTGGAGCTGGGTGCCTAGCAGGCAGACCTGACAAATCATCTGTGCTTCAACCAAATTCTAACCTTCACCCTACTGAATTCCCTCTCCGCATCTGAGATTTCTTAGAGGAAGACTTTTCTCATCAAGTTAAATTTCACTCTGTGTAGCAGTGTGTGTGGGGTGGGGTGGGGGGCAGCTTCAGCCTTCATACTGAGAATCCACCCCGCTCCACCTTTGGATTACTGCAGTGGAGGAGAGTGAAGGGTTCCATTCTTGATGTTCCATTCTCACAGGATTCTCTGACACTCTGGATGCTTCCACACAAAGGCTTCAAAGGGGTCTTTGGCTCCCAGTCTGACAAACAGTAACGATGTCACTGCCAGCCACCTAGGGGCTGTTGGGACATGCTCAGCGGCCTAATCCTGGCTAACTTTCTGGACAACAGGCATGCAGCACTGAGTTGGATTACAGAGAGTTTGCACATCTCCAGTCATAGCCAGTGAAAGTTTGCTACAAACTATTTAAATCATAAATGCAAGGGAAGCATGGAGCCAGTGCAGGAGACAAAGCCATACAGTGTAATTGAAAAGGGAAACCTGTTGGCATTTTGATACCTGAAGAATGACCCAATGTCCCTCTACTGCAGCGACATCTAGAGCATGTTCTGCCACAACCTCTTGTCCTTGTCCTAGGGACACATTGTGGATTTTCCCATTATCTATGGTGAAGCCAAGCTTCTGACCTAGGAAAATTATACAAAATTAAAAGTGGTGATCTTTCATTGTTTATTGTTTAAAGACTTTTCCATGTGCATTGCTATGGGGTGCATTACCTAGGGCTTCAACATCCTTCAGTGGATCAACTCCGGGAGAGAGAATGAAGAATATTGGGGTAGACTGACTGCTTTCTTCATATGACTTGGAGAATTCAACACTTCGGCCTTCAACGAATTTACTCCCCATCTTCTCCTCCACAAAGTTCCTAAGAAAAGCATTGGGGGTGGGGGGACGGATGCAGAATGGATAGCCAGAGTTTACTGTCAGTTCATGTTGACAAAGAGAAAGAAAGCATGAAAGAACTAACCCCTTCGGCCATTAATGGAGAAACAAGAGCTTTAGATTATAACCCTATGCCAACGTACATGGGAGTAAATCCTGCTGAATTCAATGGGGTCTACTTCTCCTGCATAGAATTGCCCTGTTAGAGTAGACACGTCAATGCCCGGGACTGACACATTCTGCACCGTGAGCTGATGAGGACAAATGCATTCCACACGTACAGCACTGGAGCTAGTAGAGGCCCAATGGGATCCGCCAGCAGTACTCATGCACATGCGCAGTTAGGTTTCTGGGGGTGTGGGCCAAGTGCTCTATGGTGAAATTGTCTCAGTCCCCAGAGGACAGGAATCCTTTCCTTGTTTTCAAGATGTAGAAAGAGCCCAACACATACCTGACTGCATAACTCATGCGGTCTGGTCTCATGCATCGCATCATGCACAGCTTTTGTAGGGCTGTCTTGTTCTTCCACTCCTTGGGAAAGACTTCCTTCTCAGGGGTCTCAGACTCTACAAACTTTTTCCATCGCTTAGCAGAGCCTTCAATATCACTGTCCAAGTTTTTGAACTCGTCCATCTCAGAGAGTACCTGAGGGTACAGTAACAGAGGGTATGGTGCTGAATACCCCTTGGCCGCCTGTTCCCAGTTACACTAGTGTGTCCAAATAATGCCACCTCTCCCTAGTGTCCTTGAGAGTACATTTCCATATTACATAGCACAATCCCCTTCCAAACCCACCTTCCAGCCCTGAAGCCTGCTTCTCCACTCTTCTGCTAATAATTTCTTGAACTGTTGGCATACTGTCTGCTTCCTCCTACCAGCCTCAAATGAAAACATGGGGTCTACTCCACATCACCACTGGTGGCAAGAGGATGGCCAAGTGGCATACTGAAAATGCAATGCCAAATGCATTATTAGAGTATAACCCTTGCAGCAGAGGAAAAAGTGGAGAAATAGATAAAAGTACCCTAACTTGACTGATCTTATGCTAGCTAGGGCGGATGGGAGTTGTAGGCCAAAAGATTTGGAGGACCACAGGTTACCCAACCCTGCAGTGTAGATCATCATATTTAATTATCACACCTATGGTTGAGTTTTCCCCCCATGTGTGTACACACGGGGTACACATATCAAGAAGCTGTAGCTACTCGGACGCTGAGGGAAGGAACATGGCCCATACCCACAGTCAGGTTCTCACCAGTTATGCACATTCACTGCTGGGTACATGTGCAGGGCTAGGCCAAGACATTTTACTGCCAGAAGCAACGGACAAATCCCCCCCCCCCACTTGTCCAGAAGCTGGACTGGCAGGTGAAAGCTACTGCAACACTGGCAATGAGACAGTGTCCTCCTCCACATCCGAGGAAGCAGGCTAGTTTAGGAGCCCAGGATAGGATGTGTGGCATTCACAGCTCTGTCCTCCAACAGAAGGGAACAGCTGGGGAGTTCACGGGGGACAGTCAGGAGGCTGCTACTGCTGCCCCCCAGCACCTGCTGCCTGAGGCAATCACTTCACTTTGCCTAATGGTATAGCTGGCCCTGTAGCAGTGTCTGCAAACCTGGTTATATGCACTTCTAGTACACCCACCCCCTACCACAGTGGGAATAAAGTCTTTCGGTGGTAGTTTCACAGTTTTGAATTTCTGATGTGGGTATTCATTAAGCTCAGGAATTTCCAGCCCTAGATGCACGAAATGTGCATCAGTTCAGATGTTATTGTTTCTCTAATGTTGACTACATAAGACCGTAAGAGCTGTGCTGGATCAGACCAAAGGCCTGTCTAGGCCAGCATTCAGTTCACAGTGGCCAACGAGATGCCTCAGTGGGAAGCCCTGTTATGACACTGACCTGGTTTGCACGACACAACAGTCCATGGATTATACAACCTGTGGACTGTCGGGGATAAGTGTGAGAGTGGGAGCACACACCCATGGCTTGTTGGGTTAACCACTTGTTATTTAGCCCTTAAACAACCCAGCGGTCCAGGTTCAGACAACACGCTAAGCAACCTACGTAGGAGCCTCTCATGGGTTGCTGATTAGAAGCAGAAGTGGCGGGCACGTGGGAGGCAGTGTGCCCGGTCTCTCCTGCTCATCCCCCACACCCTGTGGGTTTAACCCATGGGCTGTCATGTTGTGCGAACCGGCTCTCTATCCCTGGAACTCCAGTATCCAATATCCCCAAAGAACAGTCAGTTTCCATAAATAGTTTGCTCTCAGCAGATGAAAAACTGCCCAGGGCAACATGAGATCCCAGACACAAAGGGTTCTTTCCATTTGGGGTAACCATGTTAATGATGGAGTAAGTTGTTACCCCAGTACAATTTCTGCTTACAGGACTTGCCTGGACATGATTGGTTTTGGTTGATGCAATTTTAAGATCAGGGTCCATTCAGGGTTCATTCAGACCCTGTTTAGGTATATATGGTAACAAATCAATGGCCATCTATACGTTCTGTTTTTGCAAGGTATTTGTAAAATAGCTTTGGACAATCCCTTTTTCCGCAATGTCCTTTGCAAATACATCACATGCCTCACCACTTCATCACCTTTGCCCTGAATCAGATGCCTCACCTCTGCCTCTTGCAAATAAATATAAGCTTATTCGCCCCCCTGCCCCTTGGTGGAAGAGCAAAGCCTGCAGAAGAACAAAGGCACAGCAGAGAAGACTACACTACCGAGTGTACTTCAGTGCTAAGGATCTAATTCTCCCGCAGCCCCCCTGATCTAGTCTCTAAGCAGTCCCTGCCTGTGAGAGTTTCTAGCTGGGTGGGTGTTGTGACAAGGCTATGTGTGCTTCAGGGTCAAGGGTGATGGGGGGAAATGCTGGCTCCTAGCTTCCCCGCTGAAGGTAACAATTTGGTGTTATGGGGTACAAAATCCCCCACAACCAGAACAATTCTTTTCCACAACCCAGCTTGACAGTTAAATGACCAGCACAGAACGGTGCAAATGTTGCTAAACTTCCCTAGGCTTGTCCGCATTGATCACGGGTATACTACCCTATCATTTTGTAGTGGGCCACTCTGAGCTGCTAAAACGGTATTAGGCAAGAAGCAGCATTTTCAAACCAACCTTAATGCCACCCCATCCTTGACCTAATAAGAAATCTACTGGAGATGTCAGCCCAGCTTTAAAGGGGAAGCGCAGGAGAAAGTCCAGTTCCACCGGATTCACTTCCTTCTTCACCAACAAGACCTAGAGAAGGTATGAAATTAGGAATATTAGGACTATTTATGCTGGGAAAGACTGAAGGCAAAAGGAGAAGGGGACGGCAGAGGATGAGATGGCTAGATAGCATCACTGATGCAATGAATATGGACTTGAGCACGCTCCGGGAGAGAGTGCAGGACAGGAAGGCCTGGCGTGCTATGGTCCATGGGGTCACAAAGAGTCGGACACAACTTAACGACTGAACAACAACAACAACAAACTTCCCTTGGAAACTGTCAGTGGAACCAGCTACCGTGGATTCAGTCCAAGGCTTGTTTATCCCCCTGAGTTTATTGATTACAGGAGAAAAGGAACCCAAAGGCAAGGGCACAGGGCTAAATCCAACATTGCGCGAGTGACTTCCACTTGTGTAATGGGAGTGTCCTTTCCCACCACAGCCCTCTGCAAACATCTCACATCTTTGGAGGATACCCAAGCCCTCTAGAGCAGATTTGGAGGGCAGGCCAGTGACGTTGGATTTGTATGGGGGATTTGATCAGCCAACTGCATCCTGCTACTGGAAGGACCCAATCAGAGACAACCCATAGACCCTATCCAGAAATAGTCAGGCTCTGGAATCTTGTGGGACCAAATGTAGCACTCTCTGCAACTGTAGGCCAAACCTTGATGCCTTTTGAGTACTAAACATCAGCAGCAGTTCCAAGCCTAAAAGAGGCAGTTTACTGGAGGAGCATCTGTTTGGAAGCTTTTCTATGCGAGGCATTTATTGTGCACTCATGATTCCTTACTCATGGTTGCTTATGGGTTCTTTAGATGATGCTGTGATCCTTTAGTTTCACTACTGTTTTTTAAGAGTGCTTTCCTGTTTTTTTTAGAGCAAGGAAAATGGGGTGTTATTTCTGAAAATGAAAGGACTTCTTGTGTATTTGTGCTATTCTGCTATAGCACAGTGCCACCTAGAGGTTATGCAGCAGAAAAGCAGGAAAGGAAATCTCTGTGTGTCAAGCTCAGATCTCAATTCTGTGACGAAACCGAAAGATACAGCAATTAACAGCCTCATATAGAAAAGTCTTTGTGAGGGAGGTGCCTTGATGCTAGCTACCCTACCAATTTTGACTTTACCTGACTGGATTGTATTGACTAAACTTTCTCCTTGACTGTTGGTTTTATTGTTGTATCCACTCTACCCTATGCTTTAACCTTCCATAGCTGTACCCCATCACTGCCACTGCTTCTTCATTTGTAAAGAACAACTTCCCCAAATCTTTCTTGCATGTGCTTCTGCCTAGAAAGGTTCCCACAACTTGTTTTACAATAGCCATTTTCTGCTTGTGCTCTCAATTACTGAGCGATCCCTCCCCTCCCCAAGAGTGTTACCACCCTTCGCCAAGGGACTTAGTACCTCTGCAAGAGAATCACTAAGCAGTTATGCTTCAGCTATAATAAAAAGTTGTCCACACAATTGTCCCATTGTCCACACAATTATATACTAATTACTATGCAGGAGGGAGATGCTGACTGGTTCTAAGGTATGAAGACAAAAAAAATAATACACAGTCACTTCTTTAGTTACTGCCAGCATGAAATCACCTTACCTGAAAGGCAACCTGGGCTAGAAAAATAAGCTTGTCTCTCTCAAAAAGCCCCCGAGCTGTATACATGAAGACTGAATATGTGATCTCATCAGTTAAGTTGATCACTCTGTGTTTCACATCATCTGCTGGAAGAGTGCGTTGAATGGCTTTCTCAAAGACCACGTTGAATGCCTGGTCAGAAAAGAAGCCAAAGCAGAGATCCAAGGGGTTTAAGGTGGTTGCACTACTGAGAATTCTATAAAAAGAGACAGGGAAGGTGCCTTCATCCAAGCATGAGATTACCCGCCATTTGGGCTCTAGAGTGGCATAAATATCAAGATTCAAGTCCCTTTGGCATAGATCTTTCAATATGACCTTGGGGCATGTTGTTTCTGTCTGGCCCTCCGTTATCCTTCAGTATAATGGGCAGAGATTACAGGCAGGCTGTACGATTAAATGCACAGAAGGCTATGAGTGTCTTGGATTCTGGGGATAGATGATTCTCCCATGCAAATGTAACCCACCCAGCTAGCCTGTTCCATTGTTGTTTACCTTTAGGGAGAATTGATAGATGGGATTGATTTTGTTGAGGTCATTTAGTATAAAATACAACAAAGAAGACCTTTCTGCAGCTGGCCTGTAGTTCTCTCTGGCTTCATTAATTTGCACTTCAGTAATTTTAGCCTCTTTCACCTATGAAACAAACAATCTTCAATACATCATCTATGGCTGCTCTAGAAAACCACCATGTACCTGTACAGCCCTTGCAGGAGTGGTAGATTACATCAGAGACCACAGTAAGCCCTCCAAGTGCCACAGCTGTGGCTACAAGAGCACACCGTGAAGGTCAGAGCAGCCCACTTGCCTTTTCTTCTATCTCATTAGCTGTGCGCTTGGTTGTTTCTAGGTTTTCCACCAAGGCTGTGTCCCCTAGGAAGTTTCCTGATGCAGCAGAGAGTCTAGCCAGTAAGGAGTCCTCCAGCTCCTTCAGGATGATCTTAAATTCATTCTGTTGCTTTGTGAGAGTGGCCTACAGAAACAAAGAGAAGGGGGGGAAATGAGTATTTGTTACTTCTCAGGGGATCTCTTTTCTCCAAAGGTCAACAATCTGCACTGTGGGGCTATATATTCCTGGTCCCAAATAAAGCCATTGAATACAATGGGGACTCTCTGAACCCATCAGTTGTGGTAAGTCTCTGAAATATTCCTGAAAATCCAAGTTTGCAAGAACTGAAAATACCACTAACTCACAGAGCTATAGTTCTCAGCTCATTAAAGGCAGTAATTTGGATGAAGGAGCTCTCAAACGTATATGACTGGACAATGCATAAATCACAGTATGCTGTTTTCTGACATTGTTATTCTTGCAAATGACTACAAATCTTCTGTAACGTATTATCAAAGTGTCACAATGACTAATGGCTCGGGCAGACACTGAAGAAGGGTTGCCAATGCAACTTAAGGACACAAGGTCTGCTTGGCTTGCACCCCTTCTTATATGCCATTGCCAGTGTACAGAAGAACCCAGCACCAAGGCTTTCACCAGGGCTGGATCTACACAACAACAGAATGCGAAGTGCGTTGGGGTATTATCCGGATTTTCATGAAAACAGCTTTGGTCCATCAGGGACACTTGAAGCAAGAAAAGTAGAGAGTACAGCACCAAAAAAACACTTTTCCAGTCACATGGGGCTTGAAACTTTGGGGTTGGGAGGGCGGAGTCTAGGAGGAAAGCTGAACATCATCAGCCCGGGAAGTGCTGTTCAGAGAATGAGAGAGGCTTATTTCCCACCCCTCACTCCTCCCGCTCTTATGAATCAGGGAGCAAGTAGTAACAATTCTGTAACTAGCTTGTCTTGCCCATTCATCAGCCACAGTGCTATTCCTCCCCGTCAGAATGGCGATGGGACTAACTAGCCTGCCTTGCTCATGCATAAAAGCGTCACAGTGCTTTTCTTCCCCATCAGAATAGTAATTTACTTCAATGGGACTTGCCACCCTGCTGTGGGGGAGGGGGGAGGGATGGCAGCTTCCTCCTCCCCCACCCGATTTATGAATGAGAAACAGCAGAGAGTGAATCTGTTACTTTGCTCCCCAACCCCACCATCCCCGCTGCTACTCGCTCCCTCCCTGGCTCGCAGATTACTCCAGAAAGGCAGGCTGCTCCTTGTGCCTGGGTGAAGAGGCTATAGAGGGAAGTGGGAAAGGGAGCCTCAAAAGGCCCTACTGCGAATGGAGGGAAAAAAGGGAAGGGGGGGGAGGGCACCCCCATCCCTTGACCATGTCATTGCCAGGTCACAGTCATGACGCAGAGGCACACCCAGGATTTAATGCAGTGGGGGAGGACGGGGCAAAAAGCAGCAGGACTGCTTGGGAGCCACTTCAACAGAAGTAAAAGCAGTTTCCGAAAACGCAGCTTTTCAGGAAGGAAGCTGCTGGTGGCTACCGATTGGAGACGACGTCATGTGATGTGAATGACCTCCAATTGCTCCCACTCCGCACAAAATCAACGGTGAAGCTGGCCTCCTGGTCAGAAGTGAAACAGCACCATCATCCTAAGTAGTCCCAGCCTCTGCGTGGTGCTGTTCCATTTAAACAGCAGGACTAGCATTCTGCTTGTAGCAACAATTGCAAGTGGGCCTTTTGAGCCCAGAAGGTTAACCTAAATAGTAGCCTCTTTCATTAAAGAGCAACTGTAAAGTAAATGAGAAATAGAAGCATAAATGAGAAAAAATGGTAATTAAATATACAACCAACTTGTTGATTTTTAAAAAAAAGGTGATTTAGAGGAACCAATACATTTAAATATAGTAAAGCAAAGCGAAGCAATTAATTCTTGCACTGAGGAGGGGGTTGGACTCAATATGGCCCCTGCCAGCTCTATGATTCTACAATTAAGGGACTGACAGAGCAATCCTGGTGCAGGGGGAAGAGCCTGTGGCAGAGGAACTGCCACTTCCTAAGCCCTACCAGGCTCACACTGGCTGGAGCTAAAGGTACGTGGGTGTTTAATTTCCCCTTCCTGTGGTTTGAGTGGGAAGGAAAATACCTAGACTAGCTCCCGGGAGGGCATAGATTTCCCCCTGTTCCAGGGGCATGTCGAGGGAACAAGGGGGCTTTGTATCTGGCAAACCCAAGGCCTTCCCCAAACTGCCCCTGACATGTCCTTGGAACATCATCCCCTTTTAGCCCTGATTGCCTTTGGAGCAGTAACAGTGGAACAGCCACGGCAGCAGAGCTTTCCACCACTGCTCAAGGGGGGACCTCCACAGCAGATCTCCTTCTCCGACTATGGAGTGGCAGCTCTGCAATATCCGATGTCCCCTGGGACTTCCTCCTAGGAACCAAAGGATTGCAATCTAATAATAAATGAACCAATTTACACAAGTCTTGTGGCTCCCCTCCCTACTTAAATATCTAATCCAGGATGGGAGAGCAGTCAGTATAAGCAGAAAGTAGGAGCAAGAGCTCCCCTTGCCCCCGTTGTAGTGGAGAAGGCAGGAGTTTGAACTGGGCAGGGCCTCCTCTGATGGAAGCTTAAGAGTCTACTTTGACTGACATGGCCCTGCCTCTGAGGTGAGTGAGAGGAGTATACTGTTTTGGGAAAACCTCCTCCACTGAGCAAGAAATGCCTCTTCTATTTCAATGGCAGGCATCACATTTTGAGACTGAATTCATTGGATGTCTCCATCAACATCTCATCTATTTTAAATGCCTTCATTTGTACATCCCTTGTGTTCGATATGAAGGCTACATCTGTGTACAAATCAGTGCCTTTCCCTTTATAATATACTTTGGCTCCCTGCTTACATGTAGTAAGTACCTCCAGGCAAATGAAAATCTGAATGGTAGCTTCAGGGATTCACTGCCTGAACCATTTGGGTTGCCTTGGCAATACCGACCAACATTGGCTACCACTGATTCTTGTAAAGCTGGCCATGCTGTTCCTCACCAGCAGTTACAATACCTTCAGTTCCTCCAGGTCGGGTCTCTCCTTAGCCACCACAGCGGCTAAGAGCTGGTCCTCCAGCCCATCCCTGGTGACCAGAAAGTTGATCAAGGTGCACTGGGCTTGCATCTCTGGTTTGTAGTGGGGGTTGAAGTACTTGGTGTGCAAAATGAGGCGGAAGTTGGGGTGGTACTCCACCTCCTTGTCTCCTATCTTAATGTACCTGGGGATTAGAGTTTTGAGAAGGCATGAGAGTACTGAACAAACCAGTATGGAAACCCACCAATCTGCCTATATCCTAGGCCAGCTTTTCCCAACTTGGTTCTGTCCAGATGTGTTGTAGTCCAACACATCTGGGGGGCACTAGGTTGGGGAAGACCAGCTTAGGCCATAGCTATTAGCCATGAACACAATTGCCATCACCATCACCACCTCCTTCTTTTATTTTAGCATGGATTCACTGTTAGGCTTTTATTTTGGTAAAGATGGTTCAATAAATATAACAGAAGAGCCAAGCCATACATGCTCCCCTCTTGTAACAAACTGGCAAAAGGGGCTTGAATACAGAAGACAGATACCTATGAGGGATATCATCTGAGAAGCTGAATGGATGAGATGAAAAATAGTGGAATAATGTCAACAACAGAGGCTGATTTGTTGACAGGATTGCACAAATGCCTAACCCCATAGGAGACACACAGTAGGCAGAAGAGGCTTCGTGAACAGTTAGTGGGAAAGTTGTGGTTGTGAGGGTGTCATTCCAAATGGCAGGGGATGGAGTAGGTTGAATTCACAGGAACAGTCAAAGTTCTTTTTTGTATGCAGGAAAGCTCTGCATTTTAAGAGTGTTGTTTTTGCTTTTCTGCGCCTCAGAATCACCTGAATTATAGATCCTCCTGAGGAATAACCGGGCGGGATCCAATGGTGTTGCATCACTAGTGCTGATGATGGTGTGCTGCGTAAATCAAAGCTAGCACAAGGCTGTAAGAGCTTGCTAGTGGAAAAGGGGAAAGTAGTGATTTGCTGCCAAAATTTCAGCTGGTCCAGAATGCTGCAGCTCGACTGTTGACCAGGGCCAGTTACAGGGAGCACCTGAGTCCCTTCTTACAACAACTTCACTGGCTACCGCTCTGTTTCTGGGCAGAATTCAAAGTGCTGGTTATGACCTTAAAAGCCCTGTATGGCTTGGGACCAGGCCACCTGAAAGGCCGCCTTCTCCCCTGCGAGCCTGCCTGGGTTTTAAGATCTTTGGGGAGGCCCTTCTCTCGGTGCCGCCACCATCAGAATAAGACTAATGGCAAAACCGGGAAGGTTTTGTGGCAGAAGCTGAGCTTGTGTCTATATGTGCAAGTGCACAAATGCCAGGAAGGAATGTGCAGACACATGCTCACAATTCCGAACCTATTTGAAACTAAGAGGAATGAAGACCAGCGCTCAGTTGATGAGTGATGATTGTAATCATAAGCATACTCATTTGGATTTGGGAATTAGTTCAATATGACATTTCCAGATAAGGGCTGGAGTAGCAACACTACTAATCTGGATGGATTATATGGGTGGATGATATGAGGAGGGCTCTGGATAGGAGTGAATGCTCCTTCCTTGTTCTCCTCAACCTCTCAGCGGCTTTTGATACCGTTGACCACGGTATCCTCCTGGACCGCCTGGAGGGGTTGGGCATTGGAGACACCGTATTGCGGTGGTTCCGGTCCTTCCTTCCCGGCAGGTACCAGAGGGTAGCACTGGGAGAGGAGGTTTTGGACCCATGGCCACTCACTTGTGGGGTGCCACAGGGTTCCATCTTCTCCCCGATGCTATTTAACGTCTATGTGAAGCCACTGGGAGCTATCATCAGGAGGTTTGGGGTGCGGTGTCATCAATATGCGGATGACATGCAGCTCTACCTCTCATTCAAATCTCCATCAAGGTTGGCCGTAGAATCCCTGTCCAAATGTCTGGAGACGGTAAGTGGCTGGGTGGGGAGGAATAAGCTGAAGCTCAACCCTGACAAGACGAGGTACTTTTGGTGGGAGACAAGAGGAGGCTGGGAGATGTTGACCTGGTGTTGAATTGGGTACGGATACCCTTGAAAGACCAGGTCCGCAGCCTGGGGGTCATTTTGGACTCCCAGCTGTCCATGGAGGCTCAGGTGTCAGCTGTGAGCTAGACAGCGCTGTATCAACTCCATCTGATACGGTGGCTGCGCCCCTTCCTTCCCGACCATCTGCTCCCATTGGTAGTACATGCCCTGGTCTCCTCTCGTTTAGACTACTGTAATGCGCTCTACGTGGGGTTACCCTTGAAGACTTTTCGGAAGCTGCAGGCGAGATCACATCACTCCAGTGCTGAAGGAGTTGCACTGGTTACCAGTTGTTTTCCGGGCCAAATTCAAGGTGTTGGTTTTGACCTTTAAAACCCTATATGGTTCCAGCCCAGCCTATCTTAAGGAGCGCCTCCAGCAACACCAGACAGGCTGCTTAACAAGATCAGCCTCAGATGACCTTCTCTCTGTCCCATCAGCCAGGACAGCTAGACTGGTGGGGATGAGGGAGAGGGCCTTTTCTGTGATGGCCCCCACTCTGTGGAACTCCCTCCCTAGGGAACTCCACCATGCCCACTCTTTAATGAGCTTCCGCCGTGCATTAAAAACGTGGTTGTTCAGGCAGGCATTTGGGGTGGGTTAGGGTATTTTAGAAAATGTTTTTATTGTAGAATGTTATTGTTTTAAACTGTTTTATTATATGCTGTACATCGCCGAGAGTGGCTGGGTGACCAGCCAGATGGGCGATTAATGAATTTAATAAATAATAATAATAAATAATAATCTGGGAACCCTTGCACAATAGTTTCTACTGGAAATAGCAAGGGACATAAGGAAATGGAAATATATGGGAAATCACACATTTCCTTCCCAACATGAAGAGCAGATCAAAGTAGGAAAGGGGCAAGCAAGACACACAGGTGGTACTGTTGTTCAGCAAGACCATGATGAAACAGCCACGGGATTGTTGCAAACAACCCCCCCCCCCCATAGCCCGTTTATCTTGAACTAAAGAGCAATTGGGCTATGCAGCCATGACTGAAAGGCTACCATCTCCTCACCGCAATTCCTCTTTGGAAAGGCAGGGGCTATTGTGGCTTTAAAGACAGTGGCGACAGCCAACTTACTTTCCTTTCTTTATGGTGTTTCGACCCAGCAGATGATCCAGCACCGGCTCCACAGACTCTCCAATGTTCTCAATGAGCAGCGTGTCTCCATCAGAAACAGCTTGTTCAATGATGTCCAAGTAGCTGCAGAACCAGATGATAAAGCTGTAAGAATGCTTTCGAACACAAAAATATTTCCTATCCTGTCCTGAGGGAGGCTGGAGACAGTTTGCACAAGCATTCAGAATGCTGATGCTTGCAGAGGAAGGGGGTCTTATGGGAGTCCAGGGCTAGGCTCCCCTCTGTTCATTAATACTGGCTGGGAGCATTTCTGTACCGGCCAAAATCCCACAACTTTACTGGGGCTTTCTGCTTCCATTTTAAATGCAGGATCATGATGGGCTCCCTTTACATGCACTTCCCTTCCCCCCGACTTCCCCTCCTTATCTGCTTGTCCTATATACCCAGACAGCTTCGGCTAATGGGCGGTATAGAAATGAAATAAATAAAATAAAAATAAATAAATATGTCTCATTATACAGCCACTAGATGGGGCTGTCTAGCTCCTCTTATTATGGGATTTCCTCTTTTCACAAGGGGATTCAAAGCGCTGTAATTTAATCCACTCTTAAAAAAAAAAAAAAGGGATAATAGTCATTTAGCACAGGAGACACCCTGGAGGTTGACAATGTCATCTAAAGGACCTGCAAACTTCTGTGAGTAACTAATCTCAATAGCAGGATAAAGGCCCTATGTGGAGAAGCCCTAGGTCTGGGCTGGGGACTGGGCAGAAGAGGCTTATTCAACTGGTCCCAATATACAAACAAAGGATATGAGGGGTGTCCCAGAACAGAATAGCTATGGCTCAACCTTTTCTGTCCAAGCCGGATGGCTTTCAGATCGCCTCCATGTTTGTTTTTAATCCATTTGATCCCCTGGAGCTGGGCATCTATAATGAGTGGCCACCGCTCTGTGTTGCATAGGATAGTTGCATTTTCTGTGGACATGCGGTCACTGGGGAGCCCCTGGTTGTTCCATGTGGCGATGTCTGCATCATCCGTTAGGAGACTCAAAGGGTCCAGCCCAGGAGTGATGGGAATTGGCACCTGCAAAAAAATTAAGAAATGGGTCTCACTCTGGACAGTCCATGCACAGATTGCTTTTCTCTGGTACAGAACTTTACAGCTGTCTACAAGAACTGAGCAGTACAGTCAAGTCAGACAATGGAACTGAATTCATAATCAAGGGTTAAAAACCCAACTATTGTTCTGATGCAGCTTGGCAGGACATACTGTAGATATTGTGCTTAATGTTTCTTCATTTAAAATTCTTATACCTTGCCCTTCCTCCAAAAGGAGCACGAGAGTGCTTTACAATATTAATAAAATCACCAATTAAACTAACACAAATATCATACTTTTGCACTAAAACAAAATAAAACAATAATAGTCTAACCTAACAACACCAAAAATCAATAAATCAGGAGCCAAATGCTTGTGTAAAGAAAAAGACCATTTGGGGGATGCTGGGAGTTGTAGGACATTTTCCTGTATAAATATGCATAGAATTGTGCCCTAATATATGTTTAAAAATATTCACGATGGGTTTTTGGGTTCCCTACCACCATCATACACACAAAATTGTGCTTTTTCTACCTTTAAGCAAAGTATCCGTATAATTTAGGCTAGGTGAACACCTATATGAAAATGAATCGGTGGGATATGAAAACTGGTGTCTATGTGTGAAGGTGATGACAAAGCTAGATGCATACATGAGTGGGTTTGGGACAGAAAGGACTAGGATTGGACTTAATGAAGAATAAATCAGGCGGGACTAATTGAAGGAGTCAGCAATAGGTTATGCTATAAACTGGTATAGTTATCATCAGGTTGGTGTCCCTCACAAAACAAATAAGGCAGGGTCTACTTGCACCTAAGAGGGCCTCAGATATCGGCTCTATGCTGGTAAGACTTCAGACTGTCTCTTAGATTAGGAACTGTGATAAGTACTGTGTTTTGAACTGAGGGGGTTTTGAACTGAGGTGAATTAGATGACTCTGTGCTTTGAGTCCATGGACTATCAACACCACTGGACTGGGGAGACAGCAGTTGGTAGCCTAGAGGCTATGTTTTGAACTAACTGGGACTAGGCGAGATTGTCCTCCAGCTGCCTCTGCCTTCTAAGGTGAAGTGGGTGGTGACAGAAGAGAGGGTCTTCTTGGTTGTGGTGCCCAATCTGTGGTGCTCCCAAATAAAGTAAATAATGCATCTCAAGGGCTCAGGTATTTAATGCCGGGGGTAGCTCAAGGGGAACTGACTTGTAGCTGGGATTGGAATCCTCATTCCCGGTAAATGCAAGTAGGGCTTGCCAGAATTCAACACTCATCCCCAAGTGCCTCTGGGACAGATTTACCTTTAGCTGATGTAGGTAAGGAGTCCAGAACTTGTCCAACAGTTCAGTCCTGTATTTTTTGGTAAAGTAGCCAACATAGGAAACAAACGCAGTAATTAGAAGCACATCCCCACACAGCGTCTTTTCCTGTTCGCGGAAATTTTCCACTGACTCGGCCCAACGCACGTTTTCTGATGCTAGTCCGCCAACCAGCCTGAAGAAACATTTCAAAAGGAGATGCGCCTTTGGTCAGCACAGCCTGGGACTCTGGCCAGCTTTGTCTTGGTACTAGGCCTGAATATTCCCAGAAGCAGATGAGTTCTCTGCCCTGGAACGCTGGCTGCTACTTAAGATAAGGGGTGTGTGTATGTGTGTGTCAATATCTGTATGCTGGCAGGTTTCAAATGTGCTCATATAAGTTGCAGAGGAAGGGGGGCTGGTTGGTCAGGATGAAGTCTCAGGGGTCCTCTCCATCAGCCCTGTTCAGGTTCTGAATCTGCCAAACTGTAAGAGCAAACTGGCTGAACCAGGACCGCTGGAGACAGCCCTGGCGGAGTGGTCAAGCACCTGTCCTTCGTTAAGGAGATTACTCTCAATTGTTGGACTCTTCTGGAAAGAGAGAGCCCTTTGGGAATCAGGGCTGCATTCCCCCATTCATCTCTCTCCCAGCTGTGGAATGGGATTAATTGGGTTCCTGTGTAAAAAAAGAACAATAAAATGCTGCCCTGAGAGCGTTTCACTCATCAAGGCAACCTAGAAATAATTTGATAGAGAGAGATAGAGAGATAGAGAGATAGAGAGATAGAGAGATAGAGAGATAGAGAGATAGAGAGATAGATAGATAGATAGATAGATAGATAGATAGATAGATAGATAGATAGCTCAAAGCAAGCAGCCTGTTGTCTGAAGCAGGCAAGATCAGCCTGAGGATCAAAGAGGCAAGAGTCTTGGCAAAAATCTTAGGGTGCGTGCGGTCCCCTAGAAATCTAATGGGGAGCAATGAGCTTTAGGACATTTGTTGGAATGTTGAGCTGTGAGCCTGTGCTCAGCCTGTATATTTGCAAATGAACATAAACCTTACAAAATGCCAGTAACGTGACAGCAAAGGGGGATGTGCATAACAGTATGATAGGCTGGAGGGCTCCAGCAGCTCTCCCTGCAGATAATTCATGTTCCTGGCACACCTTTTTCAAAGACACTTGGCCACCACTCAGGGCTGGTGACAAGGGCAGGCATGGTGGGGCACTTGCCAAGAGCCCACATCCCAGAAGCCCACTGACAGGAGCCCCCTGGAGTTCCTTCTCCTTTCCATCATTGCTACCTGCTTGCTCACCTGCCTCTCGCTCTGGCCCAGATAATGGGGTGGTGAGGAGGAGGAGCAGTAGGGGCCCCTGCCTGCTTGCTCACCGGCTGTCTGCCTGCCAAGCAAGCAAGCAGTAGCAATGATGAGAAAGAGGAGGAGGATAGCAGCTTGTGACAATGGTGGCGAGAAGCAGCCTAGCCCGGTGTATTCTGCCGCCTCAAGCAAGGTGGCTGGGCTGCTGCCACCGCCCGCTCACCCACTTGCTCAGCCGACCCACCTGCTTGGCTGGTCAGCTGGCTGGCCACTCCCCCACTTGCTTGGCCAGCCGGCCAGCCTGACTGCTCGCACCTGCCCACCCAGCTGCTCCAGCCTTGTGCCCAGCCGCAGGGCTTCTGCGAGAGAGCGGGGGGCAGGAGCAAGCGGCCAACCAGGCTGGCTGGCCAAGCAAATGATAGAGCAGCTGGCTGGCCGGCCAAGTGGACAGGGTGTGTGGGTGGCAGTGGCCGCCCACCCTAGTAAGAGGCAGTTGGCGGTGCACCCAGCAGGCTGCTCTAGAGAGTTCTGCTAGGGGCTTTCTTGCTGTGGCAAATGCCACAGCAGGAGAGCAGCTGGCAGGGCTCTCCAGAACACCCACTGGAGGCGGCGGGGAGGCAGTGGTGTGCCCTCCTGGCAGGGACATGGGTGTCTGGGGGCGGGGAGAGTGGCGCAATTGTGGGCGCATCAGCTGGCGTGATGGTAGGGCCAGCCATGGTGAGAGGGCAGCGACTGAGGGAGGGGCCCATTGAGAGTGTGTTTTGCCCAAGGGCTCCCAAAAACCTGGAGCCAGCACTGCCACTACTGAGAGATACTTTGCTCTTTTGGTGTGTGCTATACTCTGCCATTTCTGGTGTGGCAGTTTTGAGGGTCTTTTGAAGATTCTAATCAGTTCAGATCTCAATGTCCAGAGGACCCATAAAAAAAAACAGAGAGCACTGCTCGCCTTTGAACTAACAGCCTCCCTCCAAATTCTAATTGCAGCTTCTCTAAATAAACTATGCATCTTTGACTCATTCTCTCCCATGTAGCATTTCATTTTCAGGAAATGGTTCATAGCATGCTGGGAAGCATAACAAGTTTCTTCTTGCCAGCTGGGCCTTTCAGCCAGCTGGGCCAACCAAAAGCTTTAGTGCGGCATACTACAGATATTGAAAATACTAAGTGCTTTCCTCAGAATCAGCAGATTTTAAAACTATACAGAACGAACATGCAATATATTTGGGGCTCTGGCTTATGTTATTTTAAGATCCTCTACTATCATGTTGTTTTTTACCTTTCTGGAAAAGCAGTTTATAAAAAATAATAAATACTTTGAATCTTGGGATTTTGACAAGAAACGTCATATTCCCCACCCTGGGCTAAAATTCAGAACACATTGCAGCTTGATTTGCAAAGTACTTCATGCAGCAATTCAATGATCATACCAACAGCACAGTTACTGCCAACTTCTTGTGACAATGTTTTATACTGAATGTATTTTGGGAACAGTGGCCAAGGCATTTTAGATTTAGGGTGCAAAAGCTTGCTGGGGCATGCTGGGAGTTGTAGCATGTTTTTTTCTTTCTTTCTGTCTAAACATGCATATGATTCTGAGAGATGCAAATTTTTGCCTTTGTAGTAACTTAGGATTTTAACCCTGTTCTTTCTCTTAGAAGTTTTGGAAGACATAGAAATATGAAATATTGGCTCTCGTGGGGCTAAACTACTTGTTATACACGATATCCATGACTGAACTTTTGTGCCTCGTTTTTTTAAACACTGTACAGCAACATTTATTTTTTTATTACATTTATAACCTGCCTTTCCTCCAAGGAGCTCAAGGAGGTTCTCCCCTGCCTACAGTTTTATCCCCTCAAGAACCTTTCGGTATGTGTTCATTTTGACTGGGAAAATGTGGTGCGGAGTAAGTGTTAAAACACTCTTCTTCTCACTGCTGCTTGGAACAAATTGGCAGCAACCCATCATGACAATATTTCACATTTTAAAAAGTGAGATATCAGTCATGGATCAACTGTATAACATGTAATTTGGGTCATAGTGAAATAGCAAATCACGGTGGCAATCAGCCAATGTCAATAAAGAATACTCTAGACTCTATTGGATGACATGGCACCTGTTAGCCAATGATATTACTCTGTTAGTTGCATCAGCCTCTTGTTGGCACTTGATTTTCTCAGCTGTGGCCTTTTCAAATTCAGCAGTCAGGTTGGCTAAGTTGGCATTTAGATCCTTTAAAACAACAGGTTTGCAGTTACTTTTATGAACACTCTGAAGTTGCTTGCTACAGAAGTTAACTGATGCGCACTTCCTAGTTATTTCAGTGGGGCAATAGGCTGATACAAGGTGCTTCCAGACAAAGCTTTTATCAGGCAGTCACCCTGCCTCATTCACAGAATGTTATGGCAGTCCAGACACCAACATCTTCCACACTCTCCCAGATTTTCCCTTCACTTCTTCAGTCTTTTTCCTTACTGCAGAAACCCATCAAGGAAAAAAAAAAGATGGAATTGCAGCACAATGCCTTTTGATTGATAGCATCCTACCTTCCACCTGGAAGCACTCACAAGGATCTGTGCCTCTGGCAGCATGTGGAAGTTGCTGGAGGCTGCACCTTAACGACTCAACCATGTGAGTGGGGCTGACTGTGTGGGTCTTTTATTATTTATTTATTTGTTCGATTTGTATACTGTCTGCTTCCAGGGCAATTTACAATCATAAAACCAAACAACAAATTAACAAAACAATTTACAAAACAATATCAAAATAATACAATATTAAACATTACAAACATTTAAAATATTAAAACATTAAGGAGCCAGCAATAAAATTATTAATTAGAGCAACAGATTAAAGATTAAATGCCTACTTGAAGGCCTTAACCAGGCGTCTAAATGTATGCAGTGATGACGCCAGGCGGATCTCCCCGGGAAGGGCATTCCATAGATGGGGGGACCAATATGGAGAAGGCTCGTTCCTTGGTAGCCACCTATTGCACCAATGTGAGGTGAGGCACCCAGAGAAAAGCATCTGAAGACGATCTTAGCAACTGGGCAGGAACATATGGGAGAAGGCGCTCCTTCAGATACATGGGTCCTAAGCCATTTAGAACTTTAAAGGTCAGCACCAACACTTTGAGTTGGGCCCAGAAATTATTGTAAGGGTTACTGAAATAATTTATATGAAGGGCTTTGAAAACAGTAAAGTGGTATATAAAAGCTAAATGGAGGGAGCAATCCTATGGACACTAGTCAGTGGCCATAGGATATCTGGTTTTCCGGAAACCAACCTCAGAGCCCGTGCTCTGTGGTCAGTTCCCGGAGAACTGACCTCTCCCTACTTCTGTGCTGCCTTGGAGGTGGCGCGGAACAGCCCTGTGCTCCACGGTCGCAAGAGGAGAGCGGAGCGGCCGAAATGGGGTGTTCCTGGAAATGCCTGTACGACACATCCAATGTGTCGTACAGTAGCCTCCTCCCTCGCTCTGTCCTCCCACGGCTAGACAGCCACAATGGGCTGTCTAGCCAAAAATGCAGGGCAGGAGAAGTGCAGAGGGAATGATCCCCTCCATGCTTCTCCTGCCCTGCAGAGGATAGGCGGTCACCTCTGAGTTCAGAGGCGGCTGTCTATCTGCATAGGATTGCGCCTTCAGTCTGGTAACAACAGACATGCAGTGTGGCATTTCCATACATCACAGAAAAGTAGGTCACTTGCAGATGTACAGCTACATTAAAAACACACACACGCATAGTGCATGTCTGTTATTGCTAGTCTTAATTTAGCTTTTATATGCACCTGTTTTCAAAGCCTTTCATCTGAATTATTTTTGTAACCTTTACAGTAATTCTTCATGTTTGGAAAATATTCAGTTGGATCCAGGTTTAGTCATACTTAGAGCAGACCCATTGAAATTCATGGGAAGTTAGTCACGACTAACATAATTTCCATGGATTTCAATGGGTCTTCTTTGACTAAATCTGGGTCCAACCCATTTATATTGCAGAAGAGATCAGAGGCTGTGAGAATAGTGGCTTGTCTAATGCCAATAATGAGAAAAGGCTACAACAATTTTTACTTTAGAAAACAGGTGACTAAGGGAGATATAATCAAATTTTATACAATCATCCATGATGTGGGAAAAATGGAAAGAAAGAAGCTTTTCTCGTAGGGTTTTTCTACATGAGGCTTTTATTGTTATTCCTCACTCATGGTTGTTTACAGGTGCTTTAGATGACATTGAGACACTCCAGTTTTGCTTCTGTTTTTTAAGAGCATTTTCATGGGGTTTTTTGGAGTGGGTAAGATGCAGTATTTCTTTTTCATCCCAAAACAAAGCACAAGTCCCCACTCGTGTAATTGTGTTATTCAGCTATACCACTGTGCCACCTAAAGGTTATGTAGTGGAAAGTATGGAAATGCAGGAAAGGAAAAGCTCTTTGTGTAGAGGTCTGATCTTAATTTTGCGACTAAACTGGAAGTAGATTCAGCAGGTTGACAGCCTTGTCTAGAAAAGCTCATAATACTAGAACTTGGGCTAATCAAATGAAGCTGACTGACAAGATATTCAGGACCGACAAAAGGAAATAATTCTTTGTACAGCATATAGCTGGTTTATGGAATTCACTGCCATGAGATGTGGTGATGGTCATGACTGTAGATGGCTTAAAAAGGGATTATAAAAAATCACAAGAGTTAAGGCTATCAGTGGCTACTAGTCATGGTGGCTATATGCTGCCTCCAAGATCAGAAGCGGTAGGTACGATACCAGTTACTGCAGGACATACAGCAGGAGAGGGCTACTCCCATCATGCCCTGCTTGTTGGCTTCCTGGAGGCAGCTGGTTGGCCACTTTGGAAAAAAGTGGGCTAGATGGACCTTTGGTCTGATCCAGCATGTTCACCTAGTCAGTTCAAATCTCATCCGAGTCATGAACTGGGGACTTCCTGGCTCACAGATCATACACCAGCTCTTAGTTTGCACAGACATGGGGGAATGTCACTTGCACACAATGACTTAATTCTCTAACTCACAACCAAACAATTAATGCTCCTGCTCAGTGTCTGTTGTGAATGCCAGTCAATGGGAACAATGGCATTTGCTTGGATGGGATGCCTGGGGCTCTGGCATTTTACCCAGGTGAGGTGAGGGCTTACTTACTGCAATCTTGTTTTTGATCAGCGTGAGTTTTGCTTGTGCCTCTGCCAGTTCAGCATTAGCCTCTTCCAAGGCTTGCCGCTTGGGTGCAACATCGCAGTAGACTTCATAGAAACGAACAATGTTTAGGCACCAAGAACACAGACCAGCTGCAGCTGTGGACTTCGACTGTATAAAATCTGGATCAAACGTTGGATCGTTTTGAAATGGTCTGCAGAGAGGTGGTTACAAAGCACAGTTGTACTGTGGGTAGCAAAAGCACCTTTAACATCTACAGCGGTACCATACAGTTTATCACCTCTACATACACCCCCTTCCCTGGCACAATTTTAATCCCCACTGTAGTGTCCTGAAAAAGAGGTTTAAAACTCTCCACCCAGCGTGCCACGAAGGGGATGAAATTCAAGCCCTCTTCCCTTCTCAGTTGAACTGCACTGGTTTGCCAAGGAGAGGAGAGAAGAGAGCCCAGTTTTAATCACCTTCATGGCATATTAGATGGAGCATTTTAAACCTCTCCCTCCAGTGCACATGTTTGTTAAAAATTAAAAATGTGCCAGGAGAGAGATCCTGTGTCCTGATCTTAAGCCAAGGGTGGGCAACTTGTAGTCCTCAAAATGTTTTGGCCTACAGCTCCCACTAGCCAAGGTAGCCAATTGTGAGGGATGATGGTAGTTGTAGGCCAAAAATCTGGAGGGCCACAGGTTGCCCTCCCCTTCCTTAAAGGGCTGTTTCTCTTCAACAGGCTGAGACATGGAGCAGGGCCAGTGCTGCGGTAGTAAGAGATGCAGTTTTAAAGTATTTTCTATTTACTCAGGTATTCATCCCCAGCTTATAACCTTGAAAATGGTGGGTGTGGGCCCTTAGAGAGGAGAGGCCTTGGGTAAAACGCTCTGCTTCTTCTCGCCTCTGATCCAATGAGTGGACTGCAGTAAATTCTTCTAGCGTAAGAACACCAGTTTAGATTCTCCTTACTTAAATGCTTTCAAGCAGGCCTCTGGAATGTGCTCCTTGTCATATTTCTTCAGAGAATCCAGGAAACTGTCCACTTTGCCCATCATGCCTTTTGCTGCTTTCCAGCTTCTGTCCTTTGGTATCTTGCCACCGGGAGCTGTGAGGATCATTACAGCTGCTGTCACATTAACCACAGCTTCTGGAGGAGACCCAAAAGATTTCAGTTCTGTCAGATTGTTCTAGAAAGGCAGAAAGAGAGACACAGAGAGAGTAATTTTCCGGGTAAGTCACGGCACTTAGCCACAAAATTGCAAATGCTGTAATAAAGAATAAAGTAATACAGTTCATTGAGCAAAGAGCCCAAATCAAGCACTCAGCTGAGCTGAGGGAGATGAGAAGACAGCAGGGCCATTCCACTAGCTGTGCTGAGGATCTCCCTCATGAAGGCTCCTTCCCCCTCAACTGTTACCACTACCAGCTATTCCAGCAGGCTAGATAGAGAGCTTTTCTACATGAGGCTATTAATCAGCTGTTAATCAGCTGCATCTACTTTCTGTTTCATCACAGAATTGAGAGCTGAACTCTACATGAGGAGTGTTTCTTTTCCTGCTTTTCCACTGCATAACCTCTAGGTGGCACTGTGGTATAGCAGAATAGCACAACTAAACAAGAGGAAATTGCACTTTCTTTCGCTTTCACAATTAAATGCAGCATTTCCCCCTACTCTAAAAATACTTGCTGAAAGTGCTAGTAAGACACGGAAGTGAAACTGGAGGGTCACAACATTGTCCAAAGAACCCGTAAACAATCATGAGTAGGGAATGATGAGTGCATGATAAATGCCTCATGTAGAAAAGCCCAGAGGCAGATGAGAGGGAGGGAAGGGCCATTCCACCAGCCCTGCCAAAGGAATTAATTCTTCCCCTCTTCCCTCCCCATTCCTTTTTCCTTGTGTGTCATGTCTTTTTAGAATGTGAGCCTGCAGGCAGGGACTGTCTTATTTAATTGGCTATATGTAAACCACTCTGGGAGCCTTTTTGGCTGAGGAGTGGCATAAAAATACTTCAAATAAGTTAACCCATGAATAAAATGAAATGTATTATTTCCTCTGGGATTTTGAGTTTTTGGCAGGGTGAGCAATTAATAGGGTAGTGGAAATGTCAACTCAGGAGGGGCTGTATGGCAGGGGTGATATATGGGAGGCATAGAAACTTGGGAAAGTTTTCCATAGGCTCCTTCTCCTCACAGCTCCACTCTTATTCATGGATATGGATAATGTCTTAAGCTGCAGAAACTCACGCTAGAAGTGGCCTGGGGTTCTTGGAACCCCTATCAGCTTCAGGCTAGCACAGGTCCTCAGGTTTTAGAGTGTAGTATTTTGGGACCAGACATTTAATGCAGTAATTCAGTGGCATTTTCCAAACATTAAGATAATTTATGCAGTGTCAAAATATATGGGGGGTGGAGATGGTTCCTGAGAGGGGAATCAAGCATCTGCAATCCTACTTCACACCAATCATTGTTCCACAAAAACAGAATATACCACATTGCCAGCTGAAAATGCCCAAGGATTTTACCTTATTGAGAGTGTCCAGTGCTTCCTGAGCAGCAATCAGCGCTGGTTCAGCTTTGGCCAAATCTGTCTCGCAAGCCCTTTGCTTTTCTGTTACATTCTGGGGACAGGAAGGTCCAAGAAATTATGAATATTTAACAAAACTGCCTATGCAAATGGACGAGTGTTATGTTCTACCCTAGCTTTTAAATCCTGGGGTCCATATCACTTTAAGCTCCCCTTAACACTTCTGTTTCAACAGCAATCCTGAGAATGAAAGAAGGAGAGTACAAAAACTAAGTGTCACTTGGGAAATGTGAAGAAACAAGTGTCACTCGTGAACGTGGCCCTGGTGGGCAAGCTCGGCAGCCTGGCAGTAGAAAACCCTCAGTAGAAGGGAGAGACTGTGCTGCTAGAAAGATGAATTAAGGCAAATTGCCAAGAACAGAAAGGCAACCACTGCACAAGCACAAAGTAATGGAGGAGATGGTGGCTCTGACGTGATCGAAGCATCTCTCCTCTGTCATGAGCCAGGCTTGCGTGTGGTGGCCACATGGCACACTGCCATTTTCAGTGCTTTGAGACAGCACAGATGAAATGAGTTTGATCTGCAGGAAACCGTACTTCCTATTGTAGCTAAATTATGGAAATTTGCACTATTTTTAATGTGATTTTGCACTGACAAATTTGTCAAGAGGGGCAGTCTTCATCGTTCGTTACGAAGCACCCCTGTTTCTCGGTACTTACCACATTTTATAAAGGATTCCACTGCAACCCTAGACTTTTATGAAAACTTGGCTGGCCCCACTGAAAACTACTGAGTGTGTGACACATGTAAGTAATTAACAGTTGGATAATATAATCCCTATGTGGTTAAGCAAAAGCTTCCAGGAATTAGAACTTGCCATGCAGTTCCTTGGCATCTTACAGATGGAAAATGCTTCTCAGAAATGACCCTGGTTCTTGCAAAGATGTCCTTGTTCTTTGGCTAATTGATCCCTTGCCCTTTTCTCATCTCCTGCAATATATGTGGCTGTCAATTCAACATCAGGAAAAACTTTTACCTACCGTATTAATGACCTGCACTTTCAACTCCTCTTCGTCAGCAATTGCTTTCTCCCTGCTAACTTTCTCTGTTTCAATCCCCACCACTTGGATCAGTTTGTCGGCATCTTCATTCTTATGCTTGAGCTCCAACTCTTGAACAGCAAGTTTGGCTTTCAGATCATCAACCTACAAAGTCCAGCAGGAAAGCAAGGTTGAGCTGAAACATGGAGTATGCATGATGTGGTGTAGCGTGAGCCAGCATGGTGTAGTGGCGAGAGTGCTGGATTGGGAACTGGGATATCCCAGTTCTAGTCCCCACTCGGCCACGGAAGCTCACTGGGTGACCTTGGGCCATTCAGAGACTCTCAGCCCAACCTACCTCACAGGGTTGTTGTTGTGAGGATAAAATGGAGAGGAGGAGGATTATGTATGCCGCCTTGGGTTTCTTAAAGAGGAAAAATGGCGAGATATAAATGTAATAAAACAAACAAACAAACAAATAAATGTGTTTCATGTCCAGGCCCAATGCCCCCATTGTTGCACCCCCCATGAAATGCATTGCCTTGTTTTGTTGTTTTCCCAAGGATTTTTCTTTCATCTCAAGAAATGGGGTGAAGATGCCTTTACTCTGATTTAGCTTCATGATATCACTATATTGCCACATCTGATTGGCTATGAGGCATCATCAGAAAGCCCATTTGGAGTGAAAACTATGCTTCCTGCTCTCACTGATTTGGAGTTGTGATGTAATCATAAGCCAAATCTGGCTGGCTGTGTGATAGCATGACATCATGTTGCCTATATCATCCTCGATTGCCTGGGATCATTTCAGAGAGAAGTCCTTGCTTTAAAAATGGTGCTAAAGCTGCAAATCAAGGGAGGGGTGGTTATGTGAACGTTTTTGTTCACCCCCTAAAATCTCTCCCTCATCAAAACTTTTTGAGGGCAAAAATTCAGGATCTCCCTAGCTAACTTCCGATAAAAGGTAAAGGTAAAGGTGTCCCCAACCAGTCATGTCCGACTCTGGGGTGTGGTGCTCATCTCCATTTCTAAGCCGAAGAGCCAGCGTTGTCCGAAGACACTTCCGTGGTCATGTGGCCAGCATGACTGAACACCCAGGTGCACGGAACGCTGTTACCTTTCCTGCCGAAGCGCTACCTATTTATCTACTTGCAATTTCTTGCTTTCGAACTGCTAGGTTGGCAGAAGCTGGGACTGAAGACGGGAGCTCACTCCGTCACGCAGCACTCGGGTCTCGAACTGCTGTCCTGCTGACCTTCCGGTCTGCAATTCAGCGTCTTAACCACTCCGATACATCATAGTATAATAAGAAATTAATTATCCCAAATGGTGCTAGTAGGTATTCAGAAAAGAATGAAGAGAAACCAGGGCCACAGAAAAAAGGGAAGAATGAACGAGCAGGATTACTCATGAGGCAAATCCTAGTCTACCACTTGCCACCTTCTCCAGGGCCCCATCTACACAGAGACACTTTCTAATGCAATTCCAATTAAAAGTGGATTTTTAAGAAATGGATTTTGCTCCTTCCATGGCACACGGAGCCAGGAAGGTGGTGTATACATTGTCAAAACCCCACTTTCATGGGGAAAACGGCACCTGAAACTGCATTTGTTGGGGTTGGGTGGGCAGAGTCCTTCAAGTAGAATGGAACGTCATTGACTGTGTAGGTGCGGTGCAACACATGAGCGGGGGCTTGCTCCCCAACCCTCTCTCTGCTCCTGTGCTCAGAGAAGTGCAATTGAAGGCAATGAGGTACTTCCAAGTAGACATGCTTAGCCCACTCGTCGCCTCATGTCCATCTTTTCTTGGCAGGAGTAAGGGTCACTTGGGGGCAATCATTTTTTAATTCATTGAACTTCTGCGCACCTCCAGATGAGCAAAGATTTAAAACAACAAGCAAAGGAATTCTCTTGACCCCAATCTCTGCTCCCATACTTGGTAAAATGCAATTGAAGACAATGAGTTACTTCCAAGTAGACATGTTTACCCAGCTCCTCTCCTCGTGTGCAACTTTTCATGATGCAACTTTCTCTTCCGCCTATCAGCGCTGTTCCCCGCAGCCCACACCGAAGCCAATCAAGGCCACACAGGCTTCTAAACCGCACTGAAGCCTCCATGAGGGGAAAATCCAAAGCAAAATGACTTTGCATAAAAATGCCTTTTCGGGCAGAAAAAAACCACGATTTAAGTGGAATGGGGGTAATATCATCTGCCACAATCGCCTGTGAGGTGCAGCAGAAAGACAGGTTGCCATCTGTAACTGTAGTTCTTTGAGTGCATCTGTGCATTCACACATATGGGCTCTGCGCCTGCGCGGAGCCTCGATTCGAGAAACTTCTAAAGCTGGGGAAATTTTGGCGGGAACCCTTCCTCCACCGTCCAGTGCACATATTCCTAGCAGGTTCCCACCTCCTCCCTCAGTTCCTTGAGACTGACATTGCGGCCTTGTAACCGAGAGAAGTGTACACTTTGGTACCCAACACTGAACTCAAGTATGACACCGAAGTGGGGACAGTGGGTGGGTTGTGTGAATGCACTGATGACCACTCGAAGAACTACAGTTACAGGTGGCAACCCGTCTTGCTTCTTTGTGGTCTCTCCATGCATCACAATATATGGGCAATTAACAAGCTTACTCACAATGGAGGTGGGTCGATGTCCTGCTACCATATCGATGAAAGGACAGCACGACCAAAGGCACAGTTGGCTCTTGCCCGAATGTCTAATCTGTAATGCTTGACAAAGGTGGATGGTGTCGACAATGTAGCTGCACGACAGAGCTCAGGAACAGAAACTCCTCTGTCAAACGCGACAGACGTTGCTATACCACAAGTATAATGAGCTCTAATCAGGGCAGAAAGCTTGAGTCCAGTCAATTCATACGAAAGCTCGACAGTCTGGACGATCCAGGAAGCAAGGCATTGCGCGGACAGAGGTCGACCCTTCCGCTTACTGCTATAACAGACAAAAAGACGAGGCGACAGTCGGAATTGTTCAGTCCTTGCCTTGTAAAAGGCCAAGGCACAACGCACATTGAATGTGTGCAAGCCAGGTCGATTCTAAAGGAGTAGACGGGGAGGCAAGGAAAGATGGCAACACAACATCCTGATTTAAATGCAACTCCAAAAAATCTTGGGAAGAAAAAACTGGGTCAGGTCAAAGCACCACCTTATCTTGATGGAATTGAAGATATGGCTGGTCAACCCTGAACACACAGAGCTCACTAGTACGACATGCAGATGATATGGCGACCCGAAATGCCACCTTCCAAAAAAGTAAGCACAAGTCCACAGTAGTGAGATGCTTGAATGGTATCGTAGAAAGTGCTTTTAGCACGGCCGATAGACTCCAGCTCGTTACCGTAAAGTGTAGTGGAGGTGCTCGATTCCTAATCCCCTTCAAGAATTTTTTTGCAGTTGGATGTGAAAAAATGGAAAAACCCTCAGCTAGAGGGTGAAATGTTGAAATGGCTGATAAGTAAACCCTAAGAGAGGAAAGTTTGAGTCCTTTCTCAAGAAGTGAAACAAGGAAATGCAGGACGTGATGCAGTGAGCATCGTCTGGGATGGAAGGACTGCTTCCAACTGTGGAAGAGGGCTGCTGTGGAGCAAATGCCACAAAAGTAGCCCATTTCTTTGAATAGGAACATTGCGTAGATGGTTTACTTGCAGCATCGAGTATTCTCTGCACCCCATCGGGAATCACAGGATTGTCAATCACCTGATTCTCCATCCAAGCTGTCACGTGAAGAGTGGACAGATCGGGGTGTTGAATCTGACTGCACTCTCTGGTGGAGAGACGGAGCCAACGGTAGCCGCCAGTATCGACCTTGGGCCATTTGCATTAGAGAAGCAAACCAAGGCCACCACAGGGCTATCAGGATGCAAGCTGTACTGTCCTTTGCAATCTTTGCCAGAACCCGAGTCATTAGTGGGAAGGGAGGAAAAATGTAAAACAGAGTCCCAACCCAAGCAAAAACAAAGGCATCTCCCATGGAAGACCTGCCCCGACCCACTCTGGTGGAGAAATGATGACAGATTGCATTGTTTGGTGTTGCAAATAGATTGATCTGTGGCATTCCCCACTGCTGGAAGGGGCTGCACAGAACTGTCCTGTCCATGTCCCACTCGTGGGATAAAAGATGGGGGCGAAAGATGGACACAGGCAGGCAGCTTAACCTTTTCTCTTCTGGTTGTTTTTCAGCTCAAAATCTAGTATGAGTTGTTTATCAATTTGCAGGGATTATTAGGCAATTGATTAAATGTGGTTGGAAGATGCATTGGTTGTTCATCTGGAAAAGCCTTTAGTCATGTGTGAATAATTAAGTTCTTGAGGGAGGAAATGTCTTTAGCTAATCTTGAGTGCAACTTCACAGAGGGCACTGTACAAAATACAGAACATTTGCATTGTTCACAAAACCTCAGTGACCAAAATATAGCATTCAATACATTTGATAGCTAACTCTCTTTAAATTTGATTCAAAATAACCATCCACTATATGGCAATTGTGGGCAGCCAATAACAGACCCAAGCAGTGAGCTTGGAAATGTCACTCCTGTACAACAAAAAAGTGCTCATTCAGTTATGTACCTGTGAGGCAGTACTCTGGAGTTTCATTAAACCATTCTCCAGCCTCTCAATTTTGGCAATAAGCTCTCTTCTTTTTTTAGCAAGCAGGTTCTGGTATAGTTTGATCTGTTCCAAGAAGGTCTTTGGGGTGGTATAATTATAGCGTCTCTCAGTGGTCAAGTAGATCTTGGACATTTCATTGACGGTTTTGTGGACAAATGACATAAACAGACTGATGGAGGTCTTAACACCAGGCTGCAAGAGGGACCATAAAATATCAGGTAGTCTCATAAAACAGTGGGTGATTATCAGAGATGTAGTGAATTGTCAATAAAATTAAATTGCAATTGATCCTTACTAGTTTGTGAATTTAGTTTTATGATTTTTATAAGCATGTTTGTTCTCAGTTTCTATCTGTATTTCTCCTCCTCCTTTTTACTATTTCGAATCTGCTCATTTACCTAGTATTATTGTCATTAATTTATTACTTTATTATTCAGTTGTTGCAGTTTCATTGACTGTGATGCTAAGCACAAAGGGAAGAACCACGCATTTCCACACAGGCAACTATGGGAAGTATGAGCAGTCCCCTAGTTCAGCATCCCCTAACCTGATTGATGCCCTCAGGTTGGATTTGGACCCTAACTCCCATCAGCCTCAGCCAGCACGGCTAATGGTCAGGAAGGTTGGGGAAGGGCTGCCCTAGATCATAGCCGTTATTTGCTACTCGATAAAGCTGCGCTTGGTTAAATGATGCAACTGGATGCCACACAGATAGCAGTGAAACATCTCATGTAAGTTGCTCGACTTTGCTTAATGGTTTCTTCAGCCATTTTGAAATCATCTGATCATTTGAATTGACTTGATCCATTTTGGTCACTTCAGCACAGAGGAAGAACAAATTACATCCACCAAGGCAAGTTACGGATGGCTCATTTGAATTAGTTTAGATTTGTGCGGCGCAGCGTCTAATTGTGTCCATGCGGCGGATGAAAGGAACAACAGGCACCAACTTGAATGGGTTATTAAACTGGCCACAACTTTATAGATTTGAACAGGATTGGTGGAGACATAGGGCATGGATCCCCCATCGGGCAGCCTGCCTGCTGCCTGATATTCCTTCCTGGCCCGCCTGCCAGGACCATTGGTGATGTGCGGAAGGGTCAGAGGCCCGCCACGGCGCAGACCGCTAATGTGAACCCTTTCTCTCCACCCTGGATGTGGCACACCTGCAGCCACCACGCTGGCCTGGTCTTGGTGCCTAACCCACCCAGATCCCATAAGGGGATCCAACTGCAGGAAAGCGGGGAGCCCAGTCCTGCTCTCCCTTCCAAACTGATCCAGCCCAATGCTTATCATGCCCCACAGAGCTGTGACATAAACAATACAATCCTACCAAGAGAGCACTCAAATAGTTCAACTTATTTAAACACGGACTACTCCTGCAATGAGGAAGGCGAAAACCCTGCCCCCCATTCCTTGCCATTTAGAAGGCAGGTAAAATTCCTTCCCAGCCCCGTTACTGGCGACTGACTTCTGTCTATTGCAAGATCTACTATTACCAGGTGTGGCTGGGTGGGTAAGCCGGCAGCAACAAAGGCACCAGCACACACAGGAGTCCTCGCTCTTTTATAAACTGTGAGAGGGAACTGCCTGCCGCTGTTCTCACCGGTGGAGACAAGCAGCCTTTTGATTGGTTCAGCGCTCATGCTGAGGGCCGCTGCTGCCCAGGCTCTCGCCAGCTCCCTTCCTTTCCTGCCACAGGACCTGTGCGTGCTCACAATGGCGGCTCCCCGGTAAGCGGGGAACTGGGTTTAATAAAATAAGCAAACAGAGCACTTTTGTCCAAACTTGAACATTGAAGCCATATTGTTTCAGTTCCCATTTTATCTACTTCTAGAGAGCATACTAACTTCACAGCTGCTGTTACTGGGACCTTCAATGTTAAAATCAGGGAATGCAAGTTGCTGCTTCCTCAAGAGTACATAATTTAACACCCGATTCAACTGTGGAAATGTTGGTATGTGGTAGCTAAACAAATGCTACTCTAAGGATCTGAGGTTTTGCATGCCCCGATTTCCTTTGTTTTAAATATGCAATGTGAGCATTGCTGTATAACACAGAGTCCATTAAAGTTTAATGTGCTTAGAAGGGGAAAGCATGTGTGCTGAAGGAAAGAAAGATATAAAGCCTCCTCCGCTAGTGAATATTAGCATTAACTAGTCTCAAGGGGCCACTGATGTTAACATATCTCAACAAACAAAATGGGACTCAGCGGTGTTGGACTTGCACCACTGCTTTTTATCTGCTGTATATGTCAAAAATAAAACAAACATGGCAGGCAGCAGGTTCTTTCCAAGAAGTGAAAGCTCCAGGCAAAGATCTATAAAGCTGGGCTTTTAAAAGTGTCCCTTGCCATTCCATGTATTTGCAAGTCAACACTAGGGACTGCAATAGCAAACAGAGATATAATGACAGTAATATTAGGAAACTGATATTTGCTAAGGTATCAAACAGCCATCTTGATGATAACCAAGAGTCCTGGAACAGCTAGCAGAAAGGCTTTTGCAAAACATTTTAAATGCTGGAAGACTGGAAATTTCAGCAAGCACTATTCTTTCCCCCTTGTTGAGGCTAGACATCTTGACCACACCTGCTTTCAAGGCTTCCTGTCCTCTTGGGCTTGCAGAAGAATCACTGATCCTTAATCATTAAGGGTTGCGATCCTAAGCATACTTACTGGGGAATAAGCCTCTCTGAGCTCAGTGGGATTTATTCTTGAACAAACATGCTTAGGATTATACTGCAATTTATGAGTTGTATTTTTGAAAACAGATATTCATAGAGTAAATGTATATTCTATATTTTGCTTTGCATAATTTTCTATCTGGTAATTAATTGCTGTTCCCATCAAATTAAGCATATAGGGGAATCTGTCCTATTTGCCCAGAAGTTACCTGATTCTAAGTGAAATTGCTACCCCTGCTCCTGGCTTAAAAACAAAGATGTTTTAACACCCTTCTTTTAATTTTGGTTGGTCTTGGTAGACTGGGAAACTGACAAAATGTAGCCATGCTGCATGCTTGAAACTGCAGGTCAGAAACTGACTACTTAAAATCAGAAAAAAACCAGAGTTTTAGAATTTATTTAGTTGCTTGCATGGGTTTTTGAAGCCTAACTCTGTCCCTAATTTTCTGCTTTCTTAAACGTACAATGTTGTTTTTTAAATCTTGATGGTTTTGCTTTGGGTGACCTCAAGTATGATTTCTTAGCCTTAAAATACTGCTACACAGGTGGCTATAGTAATTTTGGGATAGCAAAGAGAACAGTTGGATGCTCCCTGGGTTCAAGGAGCAAAAAGAAAATGCAGGCCCAGTTCAGACGATCATTCAAACCATGTTTCAGATGACTGGGAATGAGCCCTGGTGAGGCTCAGACTGGCATGCTGTCCCTTCATGTGCAAGAGGAGAGTGGAAATGTCCACTTTCACTGCATTGTTCTGCACTGGTTTGATCCTGTTTTATTTTAACCAATTTTGGTTAGAACCACATTCATATTGCCCTAAAGTGAGAGTGGAAGCTTTCTCTCTCCTCCTCCTCCTCTCATGTGCAGAGAAAGAGGAGAGGGGTTCCATGGGAGCCTGAGGCTCATCATGGTTCATTCCCAAAATCTAAACCATGGTTTAGCCCAGGGGTGCAAAAAGTGCAGACTGCAGGCAGCCCCTACCCCTTGCCTAGTGGCCCACAGCATCTACCATTGCTGGAAAAGGGGGTGGAACTGACATGGAAATTGGCTCTGTGGTTCCTGCCATAGAAGCCTCATTCCTAGGGTTTTCCCAAAGCATCCTAGGAAGCAGTTCTTGAAGGGTCCTGCCTCTGGGGTCTCTAGGAATGAGGCTTCTATAGCAGGAACCATACAGGTTGTTCCTAGAGCATTCCTCCCCTTTGTTGGCAATGGGTTTGGGATAGCTGAGGGGAGGGGGTGTCGCACCTTGACACTGTGATGTGGAACAGATGCTGTTGCTGCAGTGGTGAGTGTGTGTGCGCGCACAAGGTGTCTGTGCGTGTATCCACGCATGCATGTGTGCGCATGTGTGATCCCTGCCACCCCAGCAGAAACCTGATGCAGCCCTTGGGGCCAAAAAGGTTATGCACCCCTGGTTTAGACTGCCATCTGAACTGGGTCACAGACTCTGAGCCAGACTAATTATCTCTTTACTCAACATGCATATTTTGTCTAACCTTCTATTAATCAACAGATAGGGTAGTGGCCATGAGATACCCCAGATTAATGAATGACTGGCACCTGGTTGATTTATTCCTTTGTGGAAAGCCTGTATCCTGAAGCTTTGAGTCTAAAGGGATAGATCCTGAGATCTAGATTGACAGCCAGGGTGGTGCAGCAGTTAGAGGGTTGGACTGGGGCTCTCTTCACACGTTGGTTTTTAAGCAGGATCATTCTTCTTTAATCCCTGGTTTTTCGCGAGAGCTTTAGATGACACTGCTGCTATCAAGGATCAGGAATCAAAAGGAACGGTTTGTAGTGGAATAACATGCCAGGTGTGAAGAGAGCCTGGGACTCAGGAGATCGGGTTCTAGTCCCCACTTGGCCATGAAGCTCACTGGGTGACTTTGGGCCAATCACTGACTCTAAGCCTAATCTACCTCACAGGGTTGTTGTGAGGATAAAATGGAGTGGAGGAGGACCATGTAAGCAGCCTTGGGTTCCTTGCAAGAGGAAAAAAAGGTGGGATAATAATAATCACCACCACCACCACCTCATCAACCCTGAAGCACATCAAAAAGTAACAGAAACTTGGCAGAACAGAAAACCAGTAATGGAATATTGGCAGTGATGGTTCTAAATCTGTTTAGCTCCACAGGATGCTGGGGGGCCCATTGCACTGCCATTGCTATAAATGATTCTGTATAAGTCTAGGCCCACCTCTATTCCCTCCGTCTCCTCGAGGAACCTTGCACTGACAGACACCAGCGCGTCTTCAGGCCATTCATGGAACCAGTCAATAGCTGTGCAGTTCACTACAGCAGGAAACTTTCTTGCCCGTACACGCAGGGTAGATCCCACAGGAGAGAAGCAAAGGATCACCTGGAGCCAGGGAGAAAAAAAAATCACTCTGCATGCAGGACTGTCAATACCAAATTACTTGGACTTCTACTGAAAAGCCAGAAGAGCATCAGGGTAAATTGCGATCAATTTTTATTTTTCGAGTGTCTTGGCTTCTTAGAGGTATTGATTTGCCAATTGGTTTAAGACTGAAAGCTGAAAGGGATTGGCCTAAGACTGAAAAGACTGAAAAAGAAAAGGTGACTGTCTAAACCTTAAGAATCTGGGCCTTGCTAATCCAGAGCATGGGTTAAACTATTCTGAGATAGAGCAGGGTATAAGGGTAGTAAATCATAATCATGGTGGCCCAGCAATGCATCCATCAGCATTGCGGGACTTGTAGCAAGCCTGGCGGAGGGTGCCCTTGCGGTTGTTTCAACAGCAGCCTGCCTGGGCCCAAAGCTTTGAGCACAAGCTAGACGTTTCCACTGAAGACTTCACTGTGTGGATGTTTACCATAGCAGTATGCACACTGATGCACTTCAGACACTTTCCTAAGTTGTTCTTTTGATGGGAAATGCTTGGGCATTTATTTCATGACAAGGCCCAGGACATGGGGCATAAATAAGTGCGTAGTGGGAAGGTTTTTCTGCATCCAGGTTTTGACAGCCTGCAGACAGCAATAAATCCTTGCCATTTCTTATCAGTCATTTTGGGACCCATAGTCAACAAGAAAAGCATGTTATCATGCCTCCATAGGATATCCTCCAATTATGGTATAATCTTCTACAAATTCCATAACTGTCTGATTAAGTTAGCACAAGACAGATAAGATCTGGAAGGATACCAGGAATGTGTGGCTTACCATAGGGAATGTTTATTTTGCTAATGGCTGATGGAATGACTTTAAGAATCTTTCATTATTACTGGCATCTGTTATTGCCAGTGATACGTTTTTTTCTCCTCCTCCAAATATTATTGGAGGCTCCATTTAGCTCACTGTATCTCAAAATTGCATCCTGAAATCTGGTTCAACTTCAGCTTCTGATTTAGAGCTTTTCTAGATGAGGCTGTTTAATCTGCTGTTTCTATTTCTGGTTTAGTTGCAGAATTAAGATCAGAGCTCTACATGGATTATTTTTCTTTTCTGTCTTTCCATACTTTACTCTATATAGCCTCTATAACGCAATTACAATAATATAACACAGCTACACTAGTGGGGACTACTGTTTTGTTTTCTTTCACAAATAATACTGGATTATCCCCACTCCAACCCCCACTGTGAAATTGCTTTTAAAAACAGTGATGCCATTGTCTGAAGCACCCATGAAACAACCATGAGTGAGGAATAGGGATAGCCATCGTGGGGAAATATGGCCCTTTGGGGGCTTGCTAGATTTCCCCGGAACCCCTGGCTCAGCTTGTATTTCCAAGCTGAGCCGCAAGCGTTTTCCCGAAATCTGGGAACATTCTCGTGGTCCCCCCCCCACTTAAATTGTCATTTATGCATACTGCGGCTGTAATTTGCATAATTTACACAAATTCCAGCCGTAATTTGCTTAATTTGCACAACCGCTGCTGTGACATGCTGAAACTTGCACAAATAGCACCTCCAATTTATGCAAAGCACAGGTGCAATTTGCACAAATTAAGCATATTAGAGCCACAATTGCGCAAATTACGGCCACAATTTGAGTAAACTATGCAAATTGTGGCTGCAATTTGATTAAATGGCGATTTAAGAACACCTCCCTCCAAAAATCCGCAAGCTGGTCTGACTTGATACAGATGGGCCTGCTTATGGGTAAGTGAGCTGGAGTCTAGGCAGCCGAGCTGCTGAAAGCTCAGTAAACTTCACTCCTCAGATGAATTTGTCCAACATCCCTCCTCTTGAGTCTTTTGCCACAGTCCAATACAGTCACGCAGTGCCAGTCAAGGCATTTTGCTGCCTGAAGCAGAGCCCAAATGCCATGCTCCTCCCCCTCTGTGCATGTTAGGACCAATGCGGCACATTCAGACATCAATCCCTGCCTTCATTTATTCTTCCTCCCCTACCACCCCCCACTGCGCCATCTGAAGCAAATTGTTTCACCTCACTACATGGCACAGCCAGCCCCATAGTCACAGCACTCAGAGCCAGAAGGTAATATGTTCTGTGTACGAGCTATGAAATATTTGGGATAAACAGCCCACTTCCCCCCACCAAGCATGCAGCTGGGGAGGAAAAGGATACCTTACCTTCAGTTGCCTTCGGACTTTCTCAATGAAGAACTTCCAGCAGTTTTCCCTAGTATCTTGCATGCCAAGGGATTTCACCTGAGGCCGCATGGAGCCAATAATATTCTCCACCTCATCATCCTGGAACAGCCCTGGGATCTCGCCAGATGCCAAGAGGTCATTGATCAGTACCAAGAATTGCTCTTCAGCAACCTGTGAGTCTGTCATGAGAAACACGGCGGGGGTGTTCTTCACTGCAGATTTGATGTACTGGGAAGCCAGGTCAGCCTGAACCACAGAACAGACACTTATCAGTTTGTCCCATAAAAGAGGTCCCTTTGGACCATTTCTGGGGTTGGGCGATTCTTTTAAGAAGTCACTGAATCTGATATGGGACAGAAGCAATCTCCCTATGTGAAAGTTGGGTTATGTTATGGGTTAAAAGGCTAACGTTCAGGACTATATTCCATTTTCCATGTTGTAGCCATATCTTTAAACTAGAGAAAGAGAACAGATGTAAATATGAGCATTTCAATCTTTGATCCAGAGCTTGCTTCCCAAAAGTTGCCTCTGTCAATGTAACTGCATGGAAGAAACACTAACCGGTGTATTCCCTGGTGATCAGTAGGTGCCACTCTTGCACTTCCCAAACAGACTGGCACAAATGACAAGAGCTTCTCTAGAGGGCTCCCTCTGTCTGTTGCTCAGGCTCAGAACATCCTTCTCGGTGTTAGAGAACAAAAAGAAATTTGGGGAAACATAACAGCTGCCATGATTGCAGAACCTATAAAGCCACCTTTCCCAACCTGGTTCCTTCCAGATGTGTTGGATTACAACTCCCATCATGGAGTTTTGCAGTCCAATACATCTTCCTGTCAAAATAACCAGTTTTCCTAAAGAAATGCTCCTTACTTTGTGTGATAAAAAAATGTCTGTAACTTAGGGCCTGATTCAGCTCTACAGAGATGAAAAGGTAAAGTGGACTGTTCTAAGACTGGAATTCACCAGACCGCAACACCAAAGGCCTATTCCCACAACTCTCTCCATGTGTCGCAGCTGTAGTACTGAGGAAATCTCTGTGCTGACTTCCTGCCATAACATACCACGTACTGAGGCAATTATGTAAATGATGTTATTCAGAATGCAATAAAGTTAAAACTGCAACAACAATAGCCTTTCGGCATTCATCATAACATACAAAATCTAAACTGTTTGGAGTTCTGCACACACCATCACTGTACACACTACCACTTTTTAAAAAACAACAATATGGCTGCTATGTACTGACAGGGTTATGAACAGCTCTGAATTTGTATCTTCAAGAAGCAAATAATTGAAAGTCTGAAATCTATTCTCACAGTTTTCATTGGACTAAATGCCCCACACAAACATTTGCTGAAATATTTGTTCACTGACAGAATCTCACTCGGTAATGTCTATGCCTTTCTCAACAGCTTGAAATCACATGGAACGGAACACCCCTTTTATATTTTATTCGTCTCCCCAGACTTCTTGTCTATCTTAGGTTGAAAGTTCCCCAAATTACTCTTTCTGGGAACATGCCCAGAGCACATGGTGCTATCATACACAGATAACAATGTTCTTGAAAGGTTATGTTTGGTTGCAATGCTTAACAAGCAAGATGGCTGTGTATCAGGTATTTAGTGTCAGTTATTGGTCTTTTTCTACTGTGTTTCAGTAATTTGCTGAGCCATGCCTACAGAAAATTGCTTTTCTTCTCACCTTGAGATCTGGAATTCCATAGCCTTTCTTCAGTGTGATCTGAAACACATCCAAGGAGCTGATATAGGCTGCCAGTCGTGACAAACTCTGTTTGCCACTGCCTCCTACACCCACTAACAAAGCGTTCCCTCTGGGAGACTCTAAGATGCGATTGATCCTGCAGACATGAGAGACAGCATCCTCAAACAGCACCTGCAGTAGGCAAGGAAGGGTTATTAGTAGCACAAATCACAAGAATATAAATGTACAATAGCAAACTGCAACAAATACAGTATAAATAAGTCAAAAGTTATGCTATATACCAGTCAAGTTGAGTACACTCAGAACTTTACCAGCAAACATGAGTTTGTGCAGTCTACTTTAAGGATGGATGAGAAATTCATTCAGTTCACATTTTAATGTGAACTTACCAGATTTGCATGCCCTGAACCTATACATGACCTGGAAAACAGTTATATGGTGATAAGTGCACTTTTCCCAATTTTCAGTGCATTTTGGAAATTAAAAATGCACAGAAAAATGGGTCTAATAGAGAAAAGTGTGCACAAAACTGTGAATATTAGGGGGAAATGTGCACAAAATAGCTTGCAAAAATGCGTATACTAGGAAAAGTGTCTACAAAAATATGGGAAAGGGGGATTGTGACCCTGTTAATTGTGCTTGATCTCTCGTCAACTTCTGATACCATTGACCATGGTATCTTCCTGGACTGGCTCCATGGGCTAGGCATTGGAGGCACTGAGTTACAGTGATTCCAGTCCTAACTGTGGGGTTAATTTCAGAGAGCAACATTGGGTGACTATTCCTCGGTGACTTGGCTAATTATGTGCACATCTATTTACCAAGTCCATCTGGATGCTTCATTTCCATTCTTCCCCCATCCCCAACTTTGTTCAACTCTGGACACTTTGCAGTTTCCCAGGAACTCAAGATTCTCTTCCTACTACAGTTATTAAAACATTGTACAACCCCAAAAGTTAGTAATGTCAGTAGAGATTCACAACTATTCTATGCACATACTTGCACTATTTAATTCATTTAAGCGTGCTCCAAAATTCACTATCATGAGATAAATGCACACTGCGGGGGGGACGGGGGGGACAAGAGCCAAAGTAGGGAGCAAAACATTAAGAACTGAAACAGGAAGTCATTGGTGCAGCTCAAGCATATGCATAAGAGGTAGTCAGAACTTAGATCACACTTATGTGTGCAAGAGACAGGAGAACCCCTACAGCAAAGGTTCAATTGCAGGAGGTCTGGGGGCCATTTTGCCCCCCCCCCCCAGTCCTCCCACCACTGTCTGCACTGGGAGGGGGAAATAATATATATTTTAAAAACCACTCGTTTGCTGAAGAAATTCAGTGACAAACCAATGCATGGCATCCAGTAGTGCTAAAAACTAAATGTAGCTTGCTATCAAGCTCAATTTGACACTTCTAGTGCTCTGTAGCCGCTACAGAGTGCTGTGTGTGTGTATAAAATTCAGGGTGCTTCGGGGCAGAGGTCACACGTGGCTCGTGTGTTGCCCACTCTTGCCCTATAGGGTCAGCAGCATCTTCAGTTTCAGCAACTCCAGTTTTACTCACCAAGTTCATCACTGCATTGACCTCATTGTAGCTGTCCAGGGCTTCCACAAGTAGCTTGTTCAGAGACGGAGTGTTGGAAACAGGCAGATACTTTGGGTCTCCAATGCCCTGAGCAAAGTGGCAAAAAATATTGGGCTTCGCAAAGACAACATTGTCACCCAGATCCTGCAGAAAGCACAAACATAGTCCTGTGAGCTGCTTTTTACCTCCCATTCATTTGAATAAGGGCAGGTCTTTGGATTAGGCATGTATGGGAGCTGCAGAGTGGGCAAGTGAGTCTCTGCTGCAGCTGGGCTGTTGGCATCTTATTCAAAGTAGAAATTGTGATACAGCTGTTATTTTGGAGGGACATTTAGGAACAAGAGAACTTGGAGTGAGGAGGGCAGGAAATTTGCAGGTGGGAGCTGGAGTCTTTGATTTACCCAGCCATAAAACCTTACAAATGTCTCTGGTTTCGACTTTAAGGAAGCCTCTGTGAACAAGCATGAGGTTTCAAAATAAGTTTGTAGTAGAAGCATGGCTAATCAGCCATATGTCTATTACTAAGATAGAAAGAGTCCACAGACATCCCAGCTGCATCCAAATTCACCCTTGGACCTAGAGTATCACCTGAAGAAGACAGATAACCTCACCTCAAAGTATTTCTTGCAAGTAGCCATCATGACCCGACCAAAACTCTCTTGATCTTTATCTTCCACAAGTTTGTCACAATAAACCCTCTCAGCTTCATGCAGCCATAGTCGGACCAGGTCTGACGGCACCTTGAGGCACTCATGTGTGGAGAACAGCAGTCCCTGCCAAAGACAGGATTTTCAGCTCTGGCTGCTTGGCCCTGTGAGCAGCTGTGCTTTCTGACGGCATCAAAAAAGGGAGCCCATCCACTGCACAGAACGCTCTAAGGTGCCTGGGCCCATCTTGCGTATCTGCACTGCCTGCTATGCCCTCTTCTTTCCAGGGCCAATGCTAGGATATCCACAAGCGTTTCTTTGCACATGATGGTTCATGTCAACAGTTTCTCAACTGCTTACACAAGCAAACCCTACAGTCCCAGATGAACCAACAGAGGCATTGGTGTGCGTGTGTGTGTGCATTCTACCTTCCTGATTACTTAAAGGTCAACAAAGCTCTGTATAAGCTAGGCTGGGATAAAGGACACATCTGGGGATTGAAGGCCTGCCAACTGAGGCAAGATGGAATCTAACATTGTCACTGCTACTGCTGACAGCTCTCCTGGCTGAGGCCTCAACCAATCTATTTTGCCAGTCTTGGAGAAAAGGAATTTGGAAGTGTGCTTGTTTAGTAATCACAGTTAGACCACTAATTTCTGAGCTAGCTAAAATGGCTGTCCTAAGGTTGATGAGGCTATCCTTGTGAGCTGTGGAGGGAGAGATCTGAAGGGGAAAATGGGAGAGGAAGGAAGAATAGCCTATGTGTACTTGAGTATGCATGTGTGTGTATGTATATATGTGCACGCATAGAGAGGTGGAACCTCTCTCCACCCCGGTACGTGGGATGGACATGGATGAATCGTAACTTAAAATTGTATCGTAAAGTTGTATCTCAGAGCTGTTTTTAATTTCCGTTAATATTTTTCAATCTTTTTTAGTATTTGTTGTGTTTGATATTTTAATTTTTACTATTTTAAACGGCATGTGTGGCTGCTCTTAATTTTTATTGTATGTAACTGGGTTTTATTGATTTTATCATCTTTTGTATTATGTATGTCAGCCTGAAAGTTTTGGCTATAAGCCGATTCACAAGCTGAATGAACAAATGAATGAATGGCTGGCACTTAACAATCTGCTCTGTGTCAGTTTCCAAGCGTTATCCAGAAAAGATCCCTATATGTATTTTCTGGGCCTTGGAGGCCAGTTCAGATGTTACAACCCCTGAAATGTGAGCGCCACTGAAAAATGCTCCTGTACCGGAATCTGTAACAGTCCCATATGACTGGGGCTGATTATGTGATATGCTTCCATGCTGTATGCTTGTCAAGCATATCAGAATTTTAGTGCAGCCCACACAGTTCCTTTTTACTCTTTGCTGTCTGCTCAAGAGGAAGGGAGAAATGCCACAATCTACATTCTAGACCAGTAGTTTGCTAATGTTTTATCAAGGGGCCCCCACCAATATAATTCTGTCTTTGAGCATTTCCAGACAAGGCTCTTATTGAGCCATCATTCTGCCTTATTCGCGAAATTTTATGGGGCATCCAGACACCATAGTCTTCCACTCATAACCCTCCCATGTTTTTCCAACACTTCTTCCTTCTTTTTTCTTAACGTGGAAAATCTGTTAAGAAGAAAAAAAAAAGATGGAATGGCTGCACAACACCTTCTGATTGTTAGTGCTAGACCCCCTCTGTCTGGAAGCACCCTTTGTTGTCACCTCCAGAATCTGAATGAGGAGTCAACATGTTATGTACATAGCTATAAAGTAACTCACAGGGGCCCAACAGTGGTAAGCTTCATTTTACTGAACTCTGAGTCAAACAAGAAGTAAAACTGCACAGCAGGGTAAGAGTTAAAGAAACAGTATATCACACCTTTCCCTTAGAGCAGGGGTGAGCAACTTCCAGGGGTTGGGGGCTGCATTGCTTACCCTGGAACTGCACCCCACCCCCACTGAATTTGTCACCGTGCTGCTGAATTTCTGTGGCATGCCAGCAAAAAAGTGCTGTTTTTGCAGGAAACAAGTTGTGCAAGGAATCTTGTTTACAAGCAGAATTGGGCTTCCGGGAGACTTCCAGAAGTGTGATTTTTCTTGTAAACAAGGAGGGGGAACCACAAAAACCATCTTGAGAAGCTGCATGTGGCCCATCCCTGCCCTAGACCTTTGTGCTGCATGATCCCTAATGCTGATATGCTGGCAACTTGGCCATTCCCTGCAATGCTCCAGCAACATAATGAAGTGTCCCAACCCACCATTCTAAATGGAAAGTGCGATGGGACAAGGAACATTTCAGTTTTCTGTCATAAACTTGGGTTTTAACAATGGGCAACAAGAGAAAGGAAACAAAGAAAAATCTACAAAGGAGGAACAACAACATGGTGGTAGTTTTGTGTTCCTGGGAAAGCCAGTTGTTCTCAGGGCCTTTGTGCATATAGCAGATACATGGGTGTTAACAGACTGCATTTCCTTCTGTAGGAACAGAATGCCTCAGGACATGATGTCATGCTGTATAAATTCATAAGTGATAATAGGACAGACAGTCATGCTGAATCATGGGAGGAGGACACTGGACCCTATAATGCAGGAGCTGTTTTTGAAACTGGAGACGATACAAGAGGGGGGTGGACAGGCAGGGAACAGACATCTCAGCATAAACATGGTTAATCAGAAGCTCTGTGGAGGTGACTACTGAGGTAATAGAATGTGATGTACTAGCAAGAGGTAATACCATAGAGAGGAAGAGGATTAGGAGGCAATAACTCTACAGCTCTAGGCCTTTTCTTCAAATTCTCTAAGCAAGTGGGGGCCTACTAATACTAACATGACCCTACAATAGGATGAAGATGAGGCAGCACGTAGGCCTCAAACATACAATAATAATCCATGCGTAGGAACAGTTCCATCCTTTCCCCACCTCCACCCCATAGCTCCAACTTCAGTTTGAAATCAGCTTGGATAATACCAGCTGTCAGTCCTCAAGCCAAACTCCATTATCGTCCCCTTCTGAAAGGAAGCTGTATGGGTTTGGTTGCAGAGAGTGATTTATTCTGGCTTCAGTTTCCTAAGCTGGCTGTGCTCTAAGGACATAGACTGTAAAATGGCCTCAAGGGAGAGTCTGGTCAGCAGTGGGCCTGTGTTTTGCCAAGACTGTTCTCATTCAGAAGAATAAGGAAGGAGAGATTCACACAGAAGTAAAGCTAAAATAAGTACAGATAAATGATATTGTACCTGGAAAATGTTAGAGAGGTCCCGGAGATTGAAAACGTAGTGAAATTTTATGGCCGTAGGAAGAAAGGTTGCGGTAATTTTCTGATGCAAGGCTGTTGCGGAGGAACACAGCATCAATATATATTAAAAGGAAGGCATTAGGGTTGTTTGAGGGGAAATGGGGTATTTACATCTGAAGAAGCAAGTAGCAATAAGTCACAAATACATTTAAGAGGTACTTATAATCAAAGCTACCCTCTATTTTCCATTTAGAGACAGATTTCTCAAAGCTCAGATAATACACTTGGAGGCTAAGCTTTTAAAGCCCCCAGATCTTTCCCTGGCTTGGATAAAAATTCCATTTGGAGAAGAATCCCTGGCTCCCCATCACACATCTCCACCAGCCCTCCTCACCCCTGAAAGTTTTCTTGCCAGCTCCAGCCCTCAGAAGAATTCCTTATCAACTACAGAGGGACAACTTTGCCTAACTTATACATTCTCATACTCCTAACAGAAGTGTAATATCAGTGATATAAGCTTTTGTAAAAATAACTTCACTTAACTATCCCAGTTTCTGCCCTTGCAGCAGTAGGGGACGGGGGGTGGGCTGTAATGATCAATTTTTCAAAATAATATTTCAAAAAAATCACCACAAATCACAAAATCACCACAGGAAGACAAAACATAAAACACTGGACTGCAACAATCCAACAAGGGAGCTTTCCGGATGCTCCATAAAAAGTGGATGAACAAAGACATGGACATGAGGTGACTGTGACAATCACCTTGTTATATTCAAGACAGAATTCCAAATCACAATGGCTCAGTTAGCTGAGGAAAGAACTGCATTTCTAAGCAAAAATAAAATACAGGCTGAATGTGCTGGGAAAATCTAATCTCCCCCCCACTCCCATTCCTTGTGGGAAAGATCCCTGAATCTGGACACTGTGTCAGCATTTTTCAGATTACAAATATTGGTATGATACAGAGAGGTGAAAAAGGAACAGAAAAGCCTGCCATGGTGCATTGCTGCTTTTTGTAGTGCTTACCTAGAGCTGCAGAAACAAGGTGTGAATGAATCTTCTGGATCACCATTGGGACATTCCGGAGGGCCAAGTGCTGTCCTAGGATAGTGCTGTAGATGGTCATAAGGGCATCTTGTCCTGGGAAACTCACAGCAAACACACAGAAGTGTCGCTACAACAAAAGCCATTTACAACGATCATTTTGTGGTGGCAGAACCATCTCTTTAACATAAGGATATGTTTCAAATCTCTAAACAAAGCCAATCAATCCAGACATGTTCAAATCTTCTTGCTTCAAGTTGGGAAGAGGAGTCCAAAACAAAACAACCAACAACCAAGCATTGCAGGGAGAGGCAGGGTGATGCCTTTGACTGAAACCCACCATAACGTATCTCTGATGTGTACCTGAAGCCTGGAATCAATAGTGAAGGATCCAGAAGTTGGGTTCATACAGGCAACATATTGGCAGTTGTGAATATCCTTTAGTGTCAGCTTGTTTCTGTCATACCTAACAGAAAGAAACAAGAAGGGGGGAATTATTTCAACAGAGAATGATAGTTTCTACAATCTCCCAGTATTCACTTACATTTAGGAATTCCTATCTTCCATATGCGTTTAAAAAGAGGGCATAGAATGAGAAATGCCTTTCATGAAACTCCCCTTATTAAGAGAACACAAACAAGATTTTATGTGATATGAGTCCAATGGCTTTGTGAAAATGTAGCTTGGGGAATTACCCCAAGGAAAGTATGATAAGATTTAAGGTCTATTTCATATCCATGTCCCACTGTAGCCAGCCCACTTTAGCTAACGTAATGGAACTGGCAGCTCTCTCAACAGTGGCCATTTCCACAAGTCTCATAGAAAGAGAACAAGCATTCATAGAAAAACATGGAACACCCAGTTTTTCCTCTTGATTATGCTGAATTGTTAATATATTACAAGATTTTACAATCTTTACATCTTTTGTCATAGTTTCTCCCATCTGTAATATCCAACAACAAAAGCCTGGGGACTGAGTCAAGGAGGTTACATCGCTGTAATTCTCATTCCACAAGATATGACACCCTCATAATTGGCAATGTGAAATTCTCAGCGCAATTCATCAAGTTTGGTGTGTGTGCGCACACACACACACCAACCACACCACACATACCATAGAATGGGTTCACTTTGTTAGTTTAAACATGAAACTTCAATTCTCCCTTAGGTAAAATGGGGATTTCGGCTTGTGATATAATGGAGCTAATCATATACCAACTTGTACTTTGTGATTGCACAGAAACCCTGCGCTCTTTTCTCTTTGGCACTTGGTTCTGCAGAACACCTAAGGAGCTAGAATTTGATATTATTTTGCAAAAATAGGTCTTGGACAATCTTCTCTGGATTTGCTCATTTTGTAGAAGAACATGGAGATGGACATCTGGACATCTAATAGCATGGCTGTACTCCCACAGTGAAGCCAGGCACCCATCACAGAAGTCTAGCCTATAGAGTGCATGAGCAGTATTTTTTAATATACTGTACAGAAAGATACTTGAAGGTGCGGAGTTAGTTCAAAACAGGGAAAGACTTCAAAACCATGCTGTCTCTGCAGTCAGAATGGATGGTTGTGGGGAGAGGTTTGGGCACCATATTTCTCTTTATTGCTGTCACACCGGTATGTATGTATGCTATTCTATTTTGTATATAACATTGGGCATCTCTACACCAGCCTGAAATCCTGCATTTAAAATGGGGTTTTAAATGCAGGATCACAATGACTCCCTTTTTCACCAGCTTCCTTTTCACCCTCCCCCTCCCCCTCCTTCTCCCCGTATCTGAGCCTTCCATTATCTTTCACTGATCTTGCTCCTCTTCTTGCTGCTTTAACTCTTTTCATGGAGGAAACTGAAGTGGAACACAAGTGGGGTAATTTGAGAGCTCATTGGGCTTCTTCACACGGAGCTTTTATCCTGCGATTGAGAGTGCTCCTTCATGGAAGTTTGCTGGCTGTTTACCTGACTCCGTGATCTTTCAAGGTGTCTCCTGCACTAAATGCCCTTTGTTCCGTTTTTAAATAGATCGCAGATAACGAGCTATCAAATTACCCCGTTGTGTTCTGCTTGAGTTTCCTCTGTGAAAAGAGTAAAAGCGGCAAGAGGAGGAGTGAGATCAATGAAAGATAATGGAAGACTCAGATACGGGGAGAAGGAGGGGGAAGAGGGTGGGGGAAAAGGAAGCTGGTGAAAAAGGGAGTCATTGTGATCCTGCATTTAAAACAGAAGCAGAAAGCCCCATTTTAAATGCAGGATTTTAGGCTGGTGTAGAGATGCCCATTATCTGTGATCTATTTAAAATTGGAACAAAGGGCATTTTGTGTGGGAGACGCCCTGGAGGGTCACAGCAGGGTCACGGCATCATGTAAAGAGCCTGCAAACTTCCGTGAAGGAGCAACCTCAATCGCAGGGCAAAAGCACAGTGTGAAGGAGCCCGTAGTCTTCTGTATTGTCCTGAGAATTTCAGGATCCCTATCTGAACAAAAGTTTTCTAGTAGAAAGCATGGAAGAGTCATGCACGCACATGGTTCATGAGGTTCTCTATGGGCCCATCTAATATCCACAGTGTTCAGCTGTGCCCTTCAAATATGCATGTTAACCAGTGGTCACAACAGACAAGCTGCATTCTTACCAGTGCCCATGGTCCATGTGCTGCCGGATCAAGGTATGAGGAGCCACAGTGCCGTATTTGTCGACTTCTGGCATGTTCATATCATCTATGAAGTAAATGAGCTTCTTGGTACCAGGAGGACCAAAGTTCCTTCCTGATTTCTTCTCCAGAGGCTTCTCAAGAATAGCTGTACAAGCAGAAGAATAAACAGGTGTCACTGACCCTTATCTAAGGGATCAGGTAAAACATTCTGAACCTCTTTTCGTTATGGATTATGGCCCAGCATGTACCGGTTTAAAAGAAATAGCACGATATATTTAGTCACCATGGGAGAGGCAGGCTTACTTCAGCAGGGAATAGTCCTGCTCAGGTGTTAGCCACATGGGACTCCATGAGAGCCGAAACTGACTAGCCTGAAAGTGCTGTGTGGAGAAACCCACTGTCACTTTCACCACAGCCAGACCAACTAAAAGACCTTTTCATACAACATGTCCAGGGTGAATGTACACATGGTGTGTTGGGTGTAGGGATGGATGGGAATTTCATTTCAATTTGGTTTTGATAAGGACAAAAAGCCCCTTGAGATTAAAAAAAAAATCCAAATGTGGGAGAAACCAAAACTGACAGATTTGTCCATCCAGGCCCAGGGCTGTGAGTTCTTTGCTCTTAAAAGTCTGGGTTTGAATCCCTGTGTATTCAGCCATGTTAGTGCTTCATTAAGACTGCCACCTCTTTCTTCTGACAGGCTCATCTTTAACAGCTACATGGCAGACAGGCACGTCATGGTTCTCTCCATGCTGGGAATAGCTGTACATTTTTAATTTGGCAGGTACAGATGACTGAGAATTTCAGTTCAGTTCATTTTTTATAAGGATTTACCAAAATTAGCAAAGTTCATATTCAGGAAAGGACTAGAGATTTTAAAAATGTGAATGACAGAGAAAGAGAAACTAATACATTTGCTCATCCCTAGCTGGATAGTGGTGGTGGTAGTAGTGGAAGACAGCAGGACTGGAGTGGCAGGCCTTGTTCCCAACCTATGAGTATTCAGCAGAGGAAGGCTAGGCAACCTGGTGCCAGCCAGCTGTTTTGGACTACAATCCCCATCAGCCCCAGCCAGCATGGCCAACGGTCAGGGATGATAGGAGTTGTAGTGCAACACATCTGAAAGGCACCGGCTGCTTACCCCTGCAGTAGAATGTGTGAAAAACACTTATTAATTACTTGTTATAACAATAATGATTATTATCTATTATTTATTATTCTAGATTACTTATGATTAGGCATTACTTATAACAATAAAGAAATCTATCCAGTTCCCCTACACTGCAACATTGCTGAAGTTGTGTAGAAGTTAAAGGGGACAGCTTGCACCATGTAATCATCCATGTTCAGGGTGTCCAGCTTATCTACCATCAGCACTGACTTCCCAGTGCCTGCATTCCCAACCAGCATCACAGGCCATTGCTTGGCCATTAGCAGATCCATGAAATAGCGAATCCGGATGGTTTCTGTTGTGTGAACCATTGAGGCCTGTAAAACAAAAAAAACCCTCATGTGAAAATACACTACTTAAAATATCCGAAGTACATAAACCACATGGAATAGGTGTTAAGGAGAATAAAAGAGTTCTAAAGACATTCTCCAGGAAAAATATTCCTCCCAACATAAAGCATGTGGCCAATAATGTTTTTATGCAACAGAACAGTCTCAAACAGACACCATATTAAGCATTCCCATATCTGTTCTTCAAAATATTTGGACAGCCTGAAATGCAGCATCTGTTAATCTAAACTGTAGAAGTTCATATCAAACATATCATATCAGAAGTTCATATCAATGGCTAATAGGCTTGAAGGGCATGTGCTACCTCCAGTACCAGAGGCGGTGTGCCTATGTACACCAGTTGCTGGGGAATATGGGTGGGAGGGTGCTGTTGCATTCGTGTCCTGCTTATGGGTTCCTGGTTGACAGCTGGTCAGCCACTGTGTGAATAGAATGCTGGACTAGATGGACCCTTGGTCTGATCCAGCATAGCTCTTCTTACGTTCTTATTGAAAACATCATTTTAACTAGGGAGGTCAATGAATCCTTGGGAGAGTCTGGCTTGGTAGTAATTCTCTACCACTTATTACCTATAGGTCAAGACTACTTCCATATCGGTCATTTACTGTGGAAAAGCTCACTATTTATTGACTGACTTCTTAACCCTTTCTCCCCCCCCCCAATGACCTGATCCTGATGGAAATCCCTCCCTCCCTGCAACATTTGGGGTTGGGGAAAGGGGAATTGCATGCGTGGCTACAGAATGTCATTTGGATTTCAGAGGTCTGGAAGCAGACGCTCTTCTGCTCTCAGCTTGAAATGGAATGACACAGCCCTTTTATATCACCCATGTCTGGAAGCACCACAAGACTATATACTAATAGTGACCTTTATTCTCCAAGTAGTATTCATTCTGCAGCCATAGCCAAAATGGCAGTATCCATGTATAAGAGGGAGGTATCAGAAAGATTGGGGGAGCCCTTTCTTTCTCATATGTGTGTGTGTGTGTGTGTGTGTGTGTGTATATGTGCACGCACGCACGCACGCACGCACTAAAAGTGGGGCAAGAAGGGCAAAATCAGCTCAGTGAGGACTGAGCATGCTCAATGGCCACAGAATGCCATTGAAAGAGAGGAAAATAGAAAAATGGGATTGGGGGAGGATTGGAGTGTCCTGGAAGAGGGCATGGCTAGGGGGCTGGAACCCTGAACAGGAGCAATCCACATGGCAACATTTTGTTGCAGGTCTCACTTCTGTTGTCCTAATGTAAATAATATTTGTCTTAGCCAGTAATAAGATACCAGCATGAGCTGAAAGGGATACTATGGTGTGCACTAACCTAGGAAGTCAAACTATTTCTGTTGGACCTTTTACCTTAAATCTGCCAAGACCACCCTGCCCCTCACACACAACCAATATCTTTGTAATCTCCCTTTCATGCTCACTGAGATCAATTTGTGCTCTCCACCGCCACCACCGCCACCACCACCACCACTGCAGGGAAGGGGATAGCTATTGGGAAACTGTGCTGGGGAAGAGGGCATTGTGAGGAGAATCATCCCCACACCTCCTCCTCCTCCCAGCACAATCATGGTAATAGTAGTGGCATGGGAAGGAATTGGGGGGGCAGTGTGGGGACCTATAATGGGCTACATATGATGCCTCTGAGAGCCACATGCAGGCCACAGGTTGCCCATATGTGCTCTATGTGCTGTGTCTTGCACTTCCCGCAGGAGTTGCTTCCCTCTCCATGCCTTCTGCTCCAAAACCTTTAGCAGCCCCCTGCTTTATTCACCTGACAAGCATGTGCACGGCATTAGTCTACAGGCTTTGCCTCTTCCCTGTCATCCAAAGCAGCAGCTCTCAGCCCACCAATATGGCATAAAAGAGCTTTGAAAACTTACAGCAGTTATACAGATGGAATTCTCTCCATCTTCCTGTCCTTGTATGCCTAAGCATTTGACCCCCAGATGATGGAAAGCAATGTTTGCATTCGTGTGTTATGCCAAAAATCAAATACTGCCTTGGCACTGAATAGGTGTGTTTAGTAACCATGGACCGATGTGGCTGGGAGTTAACACACAGGGGTGGCTATTATTGCTGCTAGTGAAAGCCCAAATGAGTGGGTAAATTGGCCTGAATATCTGACTGTGTGGAAAGGGGTGAAAACCTCATGATCCAAGGCAAAAAGTGACATATAAATGAAGTGCCCTCTTAGTAAGACATACTGTTCCTGTTGTTTATTGGGATATTGAGTAGATGCTGAACATTTGGCCAGCACTGGAATCTCTTCTGCAGTATTGTGAGGAAAGCAGGACAAATAAAATATAAACAAAAGCAGACAAAAAGTGATTTCTGGTGATTACCTGCAATGGGACATCTGGATCCAACTCAAATTGTGGCACTTTATCAGTCCAAGGTATGAATTTCTTTGACTCTGGGTCAATATAATAGTCAAAAATAGTCCCCTGAGAAGGAAACTTTATGGTTTTAAATTCATTCACCCACCATTTGCTGAACTCTACACGATAGTCCACAAGCTGGGGAGAAAAAGAGACACATTTAATACACTTTTTATATTGATTTAGAAGTACCAGATCATTAAAATATTAACTGGCTACAGTGGATGTAAGAAAACATCAAAACGAAACCTATCAGAATTGATCAATTAAAAAAATGTACACACACACACTGGTCTAATGAGGATTGATACCGGGTAAAACCAAACATTAGCTCAGATGTGTGGCTGAGAGCACAAACCACTTTCATATGGCTGGTTCTCCACATGGCTGTGGCAACATATGACCTTCCTTTCTATTCAATTAAAAAAATATTACAAGGAATCGTTCAAAATTATTCTGCAACTCCAATCAGGCTGTAAAAACAATCAAAGTACAAATATCAATACTGTAAAAAATATACTTATAATAGTAATATTGTACAAGTAAACCAAATATAAACCTTATAAATATGATAGTTAAACAACATTAAAGCCATACCCAACAATACATATGGATCAATATTATCTTGGACCTGTGAACAGACTCCACTTTTCTATTAACTTACTTCCCTGCTCTCCCTTCCCTAACTCTACTTTACGTTACTTAATTTGATCATATGTGCCATGCCCCATAACCGATGAATCCACACATCCAGTGATGGAGAGCTACTTTTCTTCCATTCATAGGCAATGGTCATATGAGCTGCTGTTAACATACGCATAACCATTTCAACATCCTCCTCATGTACCAAACCCTTAAGATAAATATATTCAATATTCGATTAATATCCAGTAACTTCTAATCCTTAGGCATGACCAAAAAATATGAAACGTATCTGCTCTTGTCAAACCACATCTCCAGCACTTATCATTTGTTTCTACTCAGCTGCAGGGGAGTCGAGTACCACCTACAGATCATCTTGAAAAAACCCCCTCTCTTGAAGATTCATACACAATGCTGTTTTAGCTACCTTAATCCATACCCACCATATTTCTCCTGATATTGTCCCAGAGAAGCCTTTTTCCCACTTTACCTCATATTGCTTTCTAGATGATTCCATTTTAACAATCATTTTATAAAACACCATGCAATATTCCCTGTGACCTATTGAAGTGAATCAATATTCCTAATTCAAAGCTCTCTCTCAAGGAGCCATATTTCTGAAACAATTGGTTAACAATGTTCCTCACAAGTACTGAAGAAATGAAAGCTGAGTTTGCTGCATTTCTTTTTACATTTGATAAGCTGTAATTCACCAGTTAGTAATTGCCTAAATTCTATCACCCTGCCTCCTAACCAACAGTAGTAAAAGGTGATAGACCTTGACTTAGCCTGCTCTTAAACTTTTGCCAAATCAAAAATGAAGTGCTAATACATGGGTTTATTTTAATAATAGCCAAGTCTTCCTTACTATAATACCAGATAATTTTCTTTATCTGTGATGAGAGATTTTCTTGTTCCAAGATGGTTACATTATTAGTTTAGCCCAAGCTCTCAGATGCTGCAACATAGCTGCCTGATAGTACCACTTTATATAGGGGAACACTCATCCTTTCTCTGTTGATGACTGATAATATTGCTCTTTCATTGCATAATTGGGCAGCACCATGGTGACACCTGAGATGTATGAAGCAGAACAGGATAATTTAAATTTCCAAAGGCACCTGATCTTGGAACATTGCTCCTCCAAATGCCCAGAAGCAAGCAAACACAAAATAGAGTTCATATAGCTCTTTGGAAGAATCTGGAGGCGTGTTGGTTGGGGTCAGGAGGCATTCCAGTAGATATAGGATAGTTTGCACCACGGTCACTTCGGGTACAGGGGTTATCTTTTTGAAACCGAACTTCAGCTTGTCCAAACATGTAGGCAAGTACTTGTCAAACAGGATCATCAAATTGGCTTTTTCAGATTGCACTTCCCGACGCTCAATCCAGCTGCTCACCACTCTGGACAGTGATAAAAATTATTCATTCAACATGCACTCTATTCTCATGCATAGAACATGTACATTCTACTTTAAGTGAACTTCCTCTCATCTCCTCCCACCTCTTACACCTACTTAGAATACATCATTTTTAGGGCAATCCCACAAAAAAAATATAAGACAGCCATTTTCTTGTTTAGCTGTTAGGGAAGGACATCATATACAGCTCATTAAATTATGGTAACTCACAATGTGAGTACGGTTAAATTATGGTAACACACAAGCAATGTGAATAGGTAGTTAAGCACTGTATCTGTCATACTAGAATTTTGCATTCTAGTCCCCACTGTGTGAATCACCTTGCTAGTAGTTCATTTAAAGTAAAATGAGGTCTCAGCAGTTCTTTACTTTGCAGAACGCGAGAACATGTTTGAAAGGGAAAAGAGTAGCAGTGAAATAACAGCTGGCATGGTCTGGTGGCTAGAGCCAGGGGGATTTAGACTTAGGTTCAAATCCCTGTTCATGAACTAACTGGGCAGGTGTTGAGGAACTCATAATATTTCATCATCATTTCCCTACACATAAAATGAGTTTGTGGGATGAAGATTGTGGGATTGTAGGAGAAGAATTGCAAAGCTCTTTGCACAGGGAAATGTTTTATCACTGGTTAATAAGATTTGGACAATGAAGTAAGAGAAACTCTTTGTCTTCTCATCATCTACTTCTACATTGTCTGGGACTGAGAAAATATAGGTATGCATCTGACTATACATAGCAGGGGCAACAGCCTTTCCTCTTTATGCCATGAAGGAACTTGCTGTTCTTGGTAATGCAACACACAGATATGCTTCAAAGGGAACCAGAACTCACGGATTCCAGCCAAGATCAGCAGGGTTAATGTACAAGATTCCTGCTCTGGACACTGTGGCCGGTGTTGCTGTTCTTAGGTGGCTGATCTCAAACACAAGCCTCATGGTGGGGTTCAGTGGGATTCGCTCATTGCTTGCTAAGGTGAGGACCTAGTAGGGAGACAAGCAAGCATGATGCAACTTCCTCATCTTGCAGAAGTGGATGCTAACGGTCAAGCCTCTGGCTTGCTGTACTGACCTTGTTGTCATCCATCACAGTATTCAAAGACTCAATCCACATTGGATCTATATCTCCATCCAGAACAATCCATTTTGGCCCACGATGAGTTATATTAGCCAGATCACGCATAATAGTTGAAAACAAGCCTGCCCAGAACAGAGAGAATCACATTGGATTTTATTGTCTGCACATAATCTCTTCAGTTATACTAAAAATTTGGCAGAGAAGCCATTCTAGAGGTAGAGATGGAATACGCACACATATGCATGCGGAATTGCAACAAAGTAGGATTTCCTCCTGCTAAGTTATGCATCCTGGGGCTGACTTGCACAGGGTTAGGGAGAAAGCTCCAGCTGGGATCAGTCTAGATCAGATGTTGGAGCATCCTCCTGATGTTTTGGGTTAAAATTCCCAGCATCCTGACCATTGGCCATGCTGCTTGGGGATGATGGGAGGTGAAATCCAAAATTTCTGGAGGGCACCAGGTTGGGGAAGGCTGTTCTAGATCAAGCTGCATTTATTTGTTAAGATATATAAACTGTCTAAGCTAGAATGGAGGAGTTTACTTTAAGTAAGATCAAACCTCCTAACTTTGAATGAGTAGAGGAAACATGAAGGCTTAATTGGAGCTAGTAATTCTCATACAGAGCACCAGGTCCCCATCTACATGGCACCGCTTTCACACACACACCCCGCTGCAACTGTGCAGCATTGCAGCTTCAAATTAGCTTCTGCTGCGATACACTCGCAATTTACTGCGCACTTCCCTAACACACTCCGCCGTGCCCTGTTTTTTTTGCCTATACTTTAATGCGCAGCAGTGCAGGCCCGTGAGCGTGGGGGTGTGACACTTCAGTGGCTGCTTTGTATTTTAGGGGTTCTGTTGTGTCTGTCTGTCCCTCGTTAGGTGAAAAGTGGGTATTCTGTGCTCCTTCATTTCCACGCCATCTGTTTGTCAGTTCCCCAGCCTGAGAATCTCGCAATGGTTCGCATTCAGAAGTGTGAGCGGTACGTGCCTACCCATTGCTCCAACATGGTAGCTGGAGCGAAGTTGGTCCTCCCCAAAGACCCCCCGGCCCTTGGGCACTGAGTCCAAATGCAACCACTGCAAAGATACGAAGCCGCAAAAATGTGCAAAAGTGTGATTAAATAAATGAAAATGCCTCTCTGTGCCTCTGTAACTGCGCAGCTGCAAAGGGACGAGGGGAGTAAAGAGGTGTCACAGAATGACGCAAGCACTATGCATGCCTACAACATGCCCACTGCAAAATGCGAAATTCCCTTTGGGAAGGGACAGATGGCTCACAACCCTGGGAAACCCACAGCAGATGAAAAACATTGCAGCAAAACACCTCCTTGGAAATCCGCATTTTCCGGGAGAAAACCATGGATGGCTGCGAAGTGGCGATTATGTCATCTGTCCAGAGGGACCTTGACTCGCAGCTGCCCCAGAGTAAAAGTCTCGTGTAGATGGGGCCCTGCTGTCAGTTGTTTTATGTCAAACCAGTTTCAGATGGCAACATGTTAAAACACTGAATTTTGAGCAACAATAAACAATGCAATCCTATGCATTCTATTCAGAAGTAAGCCCCACTGAATTCAATGAGACTTACTTCCAGGTAAATGTATATAGGATTGCAGTCTAAAACTTGCATAATTGTTTCAGGTAATCCCAGGCCTTGTCATTTCCTCATATTAAAATACCTCTGGGTTCTGAAAAAGCCACAATACTGGAAACAGAATTTAAAAATCTGATTATTGTTAGCGGAAAACTCATGTTGTAGTAAAGTTTTAATCATGCTGTCAATGTGGTCATATTTACGGGGGCGGGGGGGGGGGAGCTTGCAATTTAAACTTCACTGTTCTAGGAAAAAGCCAAAGAAATAATCATTTCATATTTATTGTGATACTGTTATCTGAGCTTTTATTCCACCATCATTTCTGGGACAGAATATCTGAAGGCAAATGCAGGTGTCTTTTATTTTAAATGCAGTTCAAATATGGGTGCTTCTAGATGAGCCTTTAATTGCAACATTACCCTGCCTCATTCACAGAATTTTATGGAGGGTCCAGATGATGGGGTTTTCTATTTGTAAACTCCCTTCTCCCAATGTTTCCCCACATCTTCCATCTTATATCTTACTGCAGAAAATCAATTAAAGAAGAAAAAATGAAACTGTTGCACAATGCCTTTTGGCTACTAGCGCTAGGAGCCTTCTGTCTAGAAGCATGCTATGTTTGCTGGAAAGCAGCTGCACTGTTTCCTACCATCTTTCCATTCTCTGGTAGCTGGATTAATTATTCCAAATAGTTCATCACAGGTTACAGCTTTAGGGTCAAGGTCAACAGCTACAGGCTTTCTTTTCATAAGCTGGTAAGTTTTATTCAGAGATTTTAGCACCTGCCGGGAGAAAGATGTTGAATGCTTTTTCTGTCTTTACTACTAGTTACCAGTTGATGGGAAGAGTTACCCAATTTAAGATATCCTCCTCTAGTTATGGGGGAAATTAAAATACCATATTTCTCTTAGCGTGTTCAAAAAACAAACAGCTTAGTGTGTTCACAAGCAAACCTATCACAGAATATGAATCCCCCCATCCTCAGTTCCACATCAGAACAGCAGTCTACCCACTATCCAGTGTTCGGTCACCTTGCCCACCTATGCAAAGCCTCCAGAAGCTCTGGTCTGAAAATTGTGATCAATGGGATTGAACTGATATGCAGAAGAATAACTTACAGCGACTGCGGTTATGACACGCTATGAACAGTGGTGCAGGTAGGTAATTTTACACCCTGGACTTAGTGATCTTATGGATGGGGGGTGGGGGCTTTAGATGGCCACATGTATATTACTTCAGTTGTGAAGCACACAACCAACATTTTTCTTGCCCCCCCCCAACTGCCATTCCACTGTTTACAACTGCTTCTATATTCCTGATACATTAGAACAACAACCCAACCGTCTGCCAACCCTGATTTAAAAAACAACTCGGAGCATGCGCAGTTTTGCATTTTAACTTCACTTCAGTCATCATGGCTATAGGAATACAGTGGAGTCTGCTTCTGCTGCCCTGATCACCTGCTGCTCTCTGGGTGGTCATTTGGGGCCCCTTTGTTTGCAGGACCCTGGACTTTGGCCCCGAGGCCCAGCCCTAGTTGCACCACTGCTGGAAAAGAAAAGCATAGAAAGGATTAAGGGGGATAATCCTTAATAGGGCTGCCTCAGAGGACGTGCTGCTTCCAATCTGCTTAGCTAAAGAGATTGCTGGAACCCACAAGGTGTCAGGCTAGAGACAGCCACTTGCTCTAGCCCTGATCGTTTGGGTGATACTGGATTCAGGGACTGGTGCATAATATTCTGTGGGCATAATTATTATTACTAAAATTATTAGATGCGTGTGTGTGTGCACTGTCTGTTTATATGCGTGTATGTGTAAACAGTTTTTATATTATCTACAATATTGTATTTTAAGGTTTTTAATCTTTATCCACCCCCCCCAGAGAGCCTTGGCTATTGGGCAGTATAGAAATGTAATGAATGACTATTTCTGGAGGCATCCTGTGAAGGCTGCCAATTTCTGTGAAAACCTCTCTAAGCAAAACTTTTCAGAATGTGCAGTTAGCCCCTGCTAATGAGAATGAGCATTCAGAATGGGACCCCAAGCTATGGGACGCTAACTGCTGGTGCATTGCTCCCACCTGGGACTTGCCACAGCCTGCATTTCCAATCACAAACACAGAATGCCGGACTTGAAGTAACTCCTCCAGCTGTACCACCTTCAGCACAAAACTCTCCTCTGGCTGTAGCCTGAGCTCAACTATGGACTGTTTGATAATCTGAGAAAACAAGAAATGTGTTAAAGCTAGGAACAGTCGGATCAGTCTGTTTCCAGCCTGTATCAGTTTTGCATGTATTCATCCATAAGTCCATTCCATACCATTTCCACATTAATCTCCAAATTGTTTTTTAAAATCTGCAGATTTTTCTATTTAAAAATGAATTTTGAGCATAAACACACATTTCTAAACATACTGTCTCCCAAGGTCTGTATTTCTAACGATTTTATCTTCAATGCACTTTTTTATATGCATTTTGCTGTTTTTGAGCCAAAAATGGCACTACAAAATTTGGAGAAATGTAAAATCCAAAGGATAACTGCATTCTGATATGCATATTAGTCCAGGAGGTGTAGCTCGGTCGTTTTGCTTAGAAATCTGGACCAAACCAAATCCTCAAGCATCCCCAGTTAAAACCCAACCCTAGATCTGCCGCAATGTACTAGGGACATGATTCTGGTTAGAGGACATTTCCCTCACTCTTGTGAGTGGCAAAGCGTTGGAGCCAGGCTCTGCCGTAACTGAAGAGGGTAGCATCTGGATAGGTCCCATGTATCAAAAGAAAGCTTTCTAATCAGGGCTCCTATGACACATGATTTTCTCCACTGAAGACACAAAGAAAAAAAAAGAACAGGGGGGGGGGGATATTCAAAGCTACACTTATACTGCTAAAGAACGGCATTTCCTGTCCCCACCCACCCGCTAGGCCCATCGCTCCAACTATTAGGAGCAGATTCACCTTTTCAAAGTTTAGATCACGCTTCCTCGGGACGTCGAGTGCTGGGAAAAGGTCTCCAATGAGTCCCATGAACACAGGTAAATCATCTGTCACGATCTTGGGGATGTTAAAGTCTCGCAACGCTCTCATGAGCACCTGGTCTTCAGCCCGGCCAGGATCTCCTCTCTTCAGTGAACCAGCCACCACTAGCACAGACTTGATAGCTCTTAAACCCCAGTCATAGTGATCCTGCCAGACATTAGTGGTTTAATTCATTTGTTTCATTTAATTTCATTTATTACATTTCCATACCACCCAATGCCAAAGCTCTCTGGGCAGTTTAAAGATTAAAAACCATAAAAATACAATATTGTAACATGATATAAAACCCATTTATATTATGTTACAATACAAAACGTTGTGATGCTTTCAGTGCCTCCTGAAGACACTGTTATTTAGAGAAGCCTTCCCTGAGTGAACAGGTGTGGTTTATTAAATTCAGAATCTGTTCTTTTAAAATGTTTTCATTGTTTTAATTATGGGGTTTTATTCTTTTATCTTGTTCTTCACCACTCTGAAAACTTTGATCTGGAGCGATATATAAATACTGTAAAATAAATAAATTAATTTACATACAACATATAATTATACACACACACAACTTTTGACCATCAACAATAAGAAATCCCAGGACCTGTTAAAAACCCTATCATATGCTGTTACATGGTCTAACCTGGCACCAAAAAGATGACAGTGTTTTTGGTGTCAGGTGGGCCTCACTGGGGAGATTGTTCCATAATCAGGGGGCCACTACCGAGAAGGCCCTCTTTCTTGTTGCCACCCTCCAAGCCTCCCTAGGAGGAGGGCTTCAGATGATGATCAGAGTATACGGGTAGGTTCAGACATTACTATAAGACTAAGGACATCAGTTAAAGCAAAATGCAAACAATGCCCACTTTCAAAAGGCAAGGAAAAAAATTAAGCAACCTAGAAGTGGGTACATTAGTACTGCTATCCTCTGTTACCAAAGGCATTAATGGTGCCCTGGTGGCCTTTCGCAAACCACAATGCTTTAGATTGCTTTTGCCTATCAAGATGAGCTATTGAGGTGAATGGTGCAAAGCAGCAGCAATCGTAATGAGTTTTTTATTCCAATAATCTACTTCTGCATCTTCCCACTGCGTTTCTATATTAGCAGGGCACTGAGAAGCAAGAACACAGCATAGTACCTTGGGGTAGAATACGGCCAGTTACATTGCTCAAATGACTTTCAAAAACCTCTGCCAATATGTCCTTACGAACTTTTGAATGCGCTAACATATTCTGTCAGACAGGTTTGTGGGGCAGTGTTCAATTACCTGCTTTGAAAGCAGCTCCTTACACAGAGTATAGAGAGTAATAAACTTCCTAGCTAGAAGCCTAGCTTCAATGAAACCTTCAGCAACCAGCATGATTTCACAGATCAGCTCAAAATCAGGAACAACCATTGCACAAGGCCTAAAAAAGGACAAGCAAGGTAAATAATTATATGGAATGATTATGCTACAGAAACAACAGTCAGCCATTTCATTAGGCTGAGTGAACATTCACTACAAATGTCAGATACAATTAAATTTCAAATGTTCATGTTAAAAAAACACTGGAGGCTGGTGCCTCCTATGTCAGCAGGGCAGTGAATCTGTTCTGGGTTTCAGTCAGAACTCTAAAGGAGCTATCCAAAGTGCTGAATCCTATCCCCAAAATGGGTCAGTCCCTTGGATAGCTCTCTTAGTGTTCTGACTGAAACCCAGAACAGATTCACTGCCCCACTGACATAGGAGCCACCAGCCTCCATTGTCAAAAACCACAGGGACCCATGGTCTGGCTGGAGTCCCCCAGGAAAAGAGCCTTAAGTGTGGTGGCCCCCTTCCTCTGGAACTCCATGCCTTTGGAAGTCAGACAGGTGCTAACGTCGTGTTGTTTTTGGCGCCTCCTGAAGACATATTTTGAGAGGCCTTCCTTGAGTGACCAGCCATGGTTTATTAAGTTCAGAATCTGCTTCTTTTAAAATGTTTTAATTGTTTTAATATGGTGTTTTATTCTTTTATCTTGTTGTTCACCGCTCTGAAATTTTTGATGTGGAATGGTATATATTGTAAATATTGTAAATAAATAAATAAATAAATAAATTCAAAATGGATTAACTGCCCATTTACACTCGGTCATGTCCTGTTTTCATCATTTTACATGTCATATAATCTGTTTGAAGAGCTCCTACACTGGTAATACATGAAAGTAGCTGGTATTCTTGTATTTTATGCAAAAGAGTAATGAGTTATCATCCTACTGAAAGGCGGGGTATAGAGCTTCAAAATAAATAAATAAATAAATAAATTTATTGATTTGTGCTGGTATTTTTATACTATATTTCAGGGCCTATTTTAGCCCTTCCCTTTTCACGTCTTCCAAACCCATTCAGGATTTCCTTTACTGGCCAGATATTGTCCTACAGCTGATCTTTTTTTAACCAAAGAAACCTGTATTTCGATCCTTTCTCCATACATTATATATTAGCTCATGTATACATTAGCTTAGACATTATCTCGATCATCTGTTATTGGCTCATTTCCCTGAAAAGTGCCTGTGTGTTAGTACCTGAATAAGGCTTTCAAATTTTCAGGTAGCTCAGTACGACCAGCATAGCCAGGATTCATAGTAATAAACATTCCAACAGTTGGTATAAGAGAGATGATCTCTCCAAGAAAGTTGAATGTCTTCTTTTTGGCTCGAATTGCATCTTGAACACATTTGACCTAAACCATTAATAGGAAGTCTTTATTCACTATAAGTAGAGTGCTTAAGGGTATTTCAGTGCAAACCTATACAGAACATTCTTTTTATTTACCATTTGCAGCAGATGAAACTAAGACATATAAGATGGATAACTGAACCAAGAAATAATTGGACACTCAAGCTCACACATCCAGTTCGCAGGATACCCTGCATTAAGCTAGGGCTGACCAATATGGCATGAGGGAGGAGGGAGCTTTTTGCAAAAGCTTTTGCAAACTGCAAGGCACTTCTCTCCTTTAAACAAATTTCAGGCTTGGTTTACCCATTCAGATTGAGGACAGAAAGCATTCCTTCATTCTGAACTGGCGCTGTAATGTTGTCACATTGACAAATCTGGTGGGTTTCAGATCGATGGCATTATCATGAAACCAATTAAGATGAGGCCAATGCTATCTGCCTTCACTCTGAATTGGTTCATGATATTGCCCCATAGCCAAAACTGATTGGCTATATGGCAGTGGCATTTGATCACTGATGCCAATGGAGACTTTAAAAAAATACATAGTTGTGTGTGTGTGGGGGGTCAATCTGAGGGGACTGGCTGCTGGGGGGGGAAGAGTTAACCCCCCCGCCAAAACAAACACCATCTCTCAGTGCAATCAGGCTTTTAAAATGTCTCCATTGGTGGGGAACAGGCAATGTGTGAGTATGTGTGTGTGTGTGGGGGGGGGGGCAATCATGCCAGCACTGCACTGACAAACAGTACAGTGTAACTGAGAAAAGAAGAAAGGGAGTCCTCAAATGAAATTCAGCTCCCAGCCTCCCAGAATCTTAAAAAAAGGTTGGGACCATTGGGTTGGATCCAGCACAGCTCTTCAAAAAAGAGGTTGCGATCCAATGTAGGCTTCTACAGACTGAAGGGGGAGGGGAGAGGAGATCTGTGCTGATCCCCCTTTCCCCTTCAGCCCCCTCCCCCACGCCATCGCCCATGCTGCTGGAGGATTCCCAACTCTCCAGAGCAGATTTCCTGGGGGCTTAGGCAGGGAGGATCAGCCCCTTCTGCTTGCAGGAGCATTCCATGAGCAGAATTCCACTTAGAGGATCTCAAGATCTAGCCCATTTTTCCCAAGGGACTGCATTCATTCTAGAAGCAAAATGACAGGCATTTCACTGCAATGATAAAGCTGAAAGCATTTTGGACCCCCCCCCCTCCATTATTTACACAAAATAGCAGGACGCATCTGGAGAGCCCTTTACCTGAACAGCAATTACAGACAGGACTTCCACTGAAATTCTATTGAATTCATCAAAACATCCCCATGCACCCGTCTGGGACAACCCTTTGTAGATATTTCCACAAGACTAGAAAGGAAAAGCATAGGCAAGCATTTAGAAATATCTCATTTTATCAGTGAATTAATAATTAATATCTTCTGTTTATGTAGCTTATTACATGAACCACAGAAAGACATGTTGCAACATGGGACTGATGGGGAAACCCGAGAAACTGCTGTAAGGAATGCGTAGCCCATTATTTTCTAGGATGTTTTGCATGTTATAATGAAGGGTTTAAGCTAGGGCTGTCAAGTAAAAAAAAAAAAGTGGATCTTTGTCTGTGGTTCTTTAGAGATTGACAAGGCCCATTGCACAGAGCTATAATATCCTAGTAGAAGTTATAACAAACAAATATCCCTTAGAGTACACAGAACACCAGGAAAGCTGAGTGTACTTGAATGTATGGCTCATTATCTCCTCTCTCATTTACCAATTATCTCCCACAAATAACCCCTTTACCCTGCATTCTTGTGACGTCAGTGAATATGAACGGCAAACCTTGCTTACTAGGCTAATGGGCAGTTAACCTGATTTCCTAACATAGTGCCTTAAGCAGTTCAAAAGGTCCCATTTCCAAAATGAGGCATGATTTTTATACAGGCAAGTTCCCAGTGGGAGGAACACAAAACACACCCAGACTTCAAAGGGAAACAAGGCAAGAATACATCAGTGCGCTTTTGCGCAGGTCAGACTGAGCATTGAAGAGAATTGTCTCATTCCAAACCGAGCTGATTTCCCAGCAGCTGGAGCAGAAGATGAAGGCTTTTCTCCTCCAGTTCTGCATGAGAGGAAATGACAGGAGGCAACTCACTTGCAGGCGCTGTCTGTGCAACAGTTCTCACAGTGGCCACGCCACCGTGTAAAACAATGTTGCCTCAGCATGCAGAAACAATATTTATACACAGAGTACAATGGGGAAATTGGAATGGCTGCAAGCAGAACCAGCCCAAGGCATTTTGCTGGCTGAGGCGGAATAGCAAATGATGCCCAATCCCAAGTCATGGTGCATAAGCCAGTCAAGTTATTTTGGCACTTGAGGCCAATTGACGAAAGCTTATTATGCTATAATAAATTTGTGAGTCTTCAAGATGCCACAAGACACTTCATGGCTTTTGAACACAAAAGAAGAAGAGCTCCCTATGCTCCTTCACATCTGTTCACCTTTCTCTAGCAACTGCAAACCCCTATTGTCAAGGAGGACTATGCACCCACCAGAGCCTGGCCTCATGGATCATGCAACCAGCAAGTTCAGTCCAGAAAGATGCTTTCAGAGCCAAGGAGATTCAGACGCACCTAGCAGGTCAAGCCAAGCCACGCTACACGCTCATATATTATCTGCCCCTTGCCCAAGCATTGCTGCACACATCCCTTTTTGCTGCAGTACCACTTCTGTCTTCCTGGCCCAGATAAGTACGTTCCTGGCATTGGCACAGAGTGTCGGAAGACATTCTCTTGGCAGGATCAGGAGCTCAGATCTGACCCATTTTGTTAGCTTTGCTGGCCAGATCTTTACCTTGTAATCCATTTGCTCAGAGCAATTGAAAACATACACCATGATCCCTACTGCCCTGCCCAGGTCTTTGGTGGTCTCGGTCTTCCCTGTGCCAGCTGGACCTGCAGGGGCTCCTCCCATTATCAAGTGGAGGGACTGTGTCAGGGTGATATAGCACCTGCAAAACACAGAGACATCGGGCCCTTGATCTCAGGATGTTTGCTGGGCCAAACTGAAAGTTACCACAGCTGAGTAGCTCATACCGGTCAGTGAGTGGTGTGATCACCAGCCGTGGGGTGTTGCCAAGATACTCATAGGAATACTGGAGCTGAGCATCACAGATGTTGGCATAGCAGTGCCTCTTTTCTTCATCCCATCGGTGCCTAAGTTGGGACTGCCATGTAAAGGCCTGGGAGCTTTCCACCTGCCATCCAAATGTAAAATCATTTACTTCATATTGCAGAATAATTCACTCTAATGTCTACTTTCCGCCTGTCAATCGCTGAAAGTATTTTAAATGTAGGGCAAGGATGGGGAACCTCAGACCTTGGGACCAAATTCGGCCCTCCTGGTGTTTCAATCAAGCCCTCCAGGGGTGCCTGGATGACCATGCCCCTTTCTCTGGCCCCACCTCCTTTCTCCAACCACCAATCATTTGGTGGTTTCCTGGATACCAATGGCAGAATGGGGCTTCCCTGTCTTTTCCTCTTCCCTCTACCCCCCCGCCTTCCAAATCTACTCCAGAGAGTTAGGGGACAAAGCGGGTTCCAACTCAGGAAGTAGTTCCTGGGATCCTTGTGGTAAAGCCACCACACTGCTGACCCCTTAAAGACAAATAAGATAAGAACATTTCATTTTTTGATCAGAGATAGAACCATCACAACCCCCCTTGCACATCCCTCCAAGATCCCATTGGCTAGAATTATTCATATAATTAAGAATGTGAAGAATATAGGAAACATAACTAATTTTAAAATTGTCAACAGCTAAGAGATTTTATTTATTCCGCTGTACATAAATACCGCAAATAAATAAATAAAACAATACATTATTCTAGGGGGGTTTCTATGCTGTCTCCTGACCCATTATCACAGGCATTCCATTATATCATTTATCTGTGCTACCTCACCCTTTTACCCCCTTCATGGTGGGGCTAGCCCTTGCCATGCTTTCTTCCACCTTAAGTAAAAGGTTGTTTGAAGGACAAATGAGTGAAAGCAGTCACTTTGTCAAGTGAAACCATCTTGAGATGATTCTAAGAAAATATTTGCTTATAAGGGCATTTCTACATGAAGCTGTTATCCCGCATCTTTACTGAGGCTTCTGCATTCTTTGCAGGCTAAGATCAGCTCTTTTACATGTGTTTTTCTCTGGATTTTGTTCTTTCTCTACCTTTCTATATGTTTCATTACACAACCAGCAGGTGGTGCTGTGATATAGTGGAATTGCACAATTACATGGGGCTTTATATTGCATTTTCCAATAATAAGAACAGACTTTCCTTATTAAGAAAAAACCTGTGATAATAGTTGCAAAGAGCAGGAGAGGCCCTGGAGGATGACATAGTGTAAAGGACCCACAAACCACCATGAGTGAGCAATCACAAGTGCACTATAAAAACCTCGTGTAGAAAGGCTCTAACTGCCAATGAGCAAAATGATATTACACCATCTTTAGTGTATAATATACCTTTGCTGTAATCATTTTGGCAATGACATCTCTGGCATGGACATCAATGGTACAGATCGTCATAATCTTCATTCTGTCTCCTGGGGTTAAGTTCCCAATGAGCAGAGTAATTAATGTGTTTAACTGGTTAATCTAGGAAAAGAAAGAAAGAAAGAAAGAAAGAAAGAAAGAAAGAAGGAAAACATAGAAGGAGTTTTCTGATCTCTAAAACTATGAGACCTAGAGACTTGCTTTGCACTCATGCATGCACCCCGCCCCCATCCACACCCCCACACACCGATTGTCAGGAAGTCACATTCAGCGATAGGGGTGAGTCACCCTATGCAATGTGCAATGAAAACAAAATATTCTCTACTGCTTATTTGAAGATTTTGCCATTGCATAGAACAGAGACCAATTCTTTGAGCACAGGCAGGTAAAATTAGAAGGGGCAGCTGCATACCTGTTTTTTATTGTAATCTTTAATTGCATTCTCATAGCCTTCCTCCAGTCGTGAAAAGGCAATGCCGACCTCTGTTGTCCACCAGATCTGGGTACACGTTAAAGCAATCTGCAACAACAGACAAATTATTCTATGAAATGCTGAATGCTTGTATGTTGCCAGACCCACCCTTAGACATCATACCTTGGCCTCAGATATGCAGTTGTGGTAGTGTGAGTGATCTGACTTTATTTAGGCTTAATTCTACAAAAATGCAGAATGGCCTTGCTTTTCTCCTTCTGGCTGTATTTGCTCCTTATTGGAACTGACACTTGGTTCTCTTTTCTTTGCACTCCACATGCAACATAAATAACATTTCCATTTTGATGTTGGCCTTTTTGCTTACCTGTGCTGGGTAATCAAATAGCCATTGCTCTCTTGGCTTTTCCTCATAAGTTACTACAGCTTCCGAAATTTCTTTGCGTAAGGTGCTCTGCATTCTCTCAAGTAATCGGTTTAACCAAACCTCCACCTAGGTGCAAACTTTCCAGTTTAATGTCTTGTCATATATCGCCCTTACCTTAAACAACTGTCTTCCCAATCCTCAATGCACTATTTTTGGTTCAGGCAGTGCTGTGGGTTTAGGGGCTGGGACCCTGAGATGAACTGGTCAGCCTTGTGGCATTCTGAGTCTACAGAAGCAGCAATGGTCTAATAGTCAGAACTAGGTGTTCTCATTGCCACAGCTTGGATTCAGTTTCCCAGCTGGAGAAGTTCAAGGGAACATGAAGACATGGAATAAAATCTCCCCTCAGTCATGAAACTGATTGGGTAGCCATCAGTATCTCTCTCAGCCTCACTGCCTCACAGGATAAAATGGGATAATCCTCTTATATATCACCCTGGGCTTCATCACACAAAGCTAAAAATCCTGCAATTTACCAGGGCTTCTGCTTCCGGAATCTTTGTGGGATCAGACTGGGTCCTTTCCACGTGGCTTAAAAAAAAAAAACCCTAAGAGAGCAATCCTATGGCCCACTGGACACGGTCTAGAGGGCCATAGGATATGCTCTTTTCCGGGAACCGACCTCAGAGCCCACGCTTGAGGTCGGTTCCCAGAAAACTGACCTCCCCCCTCCTCTGCGCTGCCTCTGAGGCAGCAGGGAGAAACCCCGTCCTCCGCACTCGTAAGAGGAGCGTGGAGCGACTGAAAAGGGGCATTTCGGGGGGCATTCCGGGGCGGGGACAGTGGAGCTGCGCGTACGACACATGCAATGTGTCGTACGGCAGCTTCTTCTCCCGGTCAGGCCCCCTGCCGCTAGACAGCCAAAAACGGCTGTCTAGTGAAAAACAGCAAGGCAGGAGAGGTGCAGAGGGCACAATCCCCCCCCCCCCCGTGCCTCTCCTGCCTTGCTTTGGATAGGCAGTCGCCTCCGAGTTTGGAGGTGGCCGCCTATCTAGTTAGAATTGCGCCCTAAACTTCTCAATGAGATCTATGTGGTTCATTACAAAGCCACTAGGCGGTACTTTTGTTTTATTTGTAATAAAAGCAACTTAAAACCATACACCCTCATTTATGTTGACTCCATGGCAGGAGAAGGGAAAATGCCAGACTTTCCTCATCATGGAAAACAACGCAGTAGAGCTCACAAAAAGCGGGACGTTCCCTGGATGAGGGCTGCGTTGTGTACAGGAGCTGCAAACTTCTGTGAGTGAGCAATCTCCATAGCAGGATAAAAGCCTGGTGTAAAGGAGCCCTCTGAGTACCTTAGGGGGAGGTGCTTTTAAATAATTTATGCTTTAGGGCGCAATCCTATGCATGTTTGGACAGAAAAAAGGCCCAGAACTCCAAGCATGTCTGAACCGTCCATACATAGAAATACACCTGTAAAGATCTTTTAAATAACGTATGCCTTATAGTCTGGGCCTCTCAGTTCAAATTTCATGTTTTAATTAATTGTATTTTAAGTTTAATTTTTAAAAATTGCTTTATGTTGTAATTTTTAAAAAAATGTTTTGTGAACCGCCCAGAGAACTGGTGTTATGGGGCAGCTAATATAAAAATGATACATAAATAACTGAAATGGGATTGCTCCTTTTCTGACTCTTCTTATGCGGATTGTAGGGCTCTGGGTGCCTTAGGAAACAGAAGCCTGAGAGGAGCTCGCTTGTGTCTCACTCAGAGTGAGCTTGTGTTGAGTTGCTGATGCCACTGTTGGGAAGCAGCAAAGTAGGGACAGCAGGCACAACCACTTCTATCGTGCAGCCTTCCCCACCTGGTGCCCTCCAGATGTGTTGACTACAACTCCCATAATTCCCAGCCAGCATGGCTGGTAGGAATTGTAGTGCAACACATGTAGAGGGTGCCAGGTTGGAGAAGGCTGCGATGGTGTGCAATATGTGCAATCTGACTAAGCAAGCAGAGGGGCGTTTTCAGTGGCTTCATGCAACGCCACAAGGAAACATAAGTAGACTTCCTCCCCTTAGTAATTACACAGATCAATTGTCAAGACTGATGTTGAATTTAAAATTACATCCAGCCCACCTGTCCAGAACAGTCACATTCCTTGTCAAAATCAACATACTCGTCTTCTTTGCTGTACATTCCCAAGCCAATCTTCAGTGGCTGCTCTTTGGCATCTAATTTGAATTTCAGCTTGGCCATACTATCAAATAGCTTGGACAAGTGGCGGGAGACCTTCAAGAAGAGGAGTGTGATATTAGGGAACAAAGTATATGGATCTACAAGGGGGAGGAGATGACTAAGGAAGATATAACAAAGTGGGGCACTGAACAGTCTAAACCAGGGGTGGGGAACCTCAGGCCCGGGGGCCAAATCCGGCTCTCATATGATCCTAATCTGGCCCTCCAGAGTCCCCCAGATGGCCTTGCCCCCTTCCCCTGTTCCCCCTTTCCCCCAACCACTGACTGCTTGGTGGTTTCCCAGCTTTTGTGCATCTTTTCCCCCATTCTGAAAGATGCGTTTCCTAAGGCTTAGTTACTGGCAGTAAGAGGTTTAGGCTACAATATGGTAATGTTTTTTTGTATTTTTCCCCACCCACTTTTGTCTTTGGCCCCACCCACTTTGCCTTCAGCCACACCCACCACTGATATGTGGCCCCCAAGAGCGTCTCCAAAATTGAATTTGGCCCTCCGGCTGAAAGAGATTCCCCGCCCCTAATCTAAACAAATAAGTGTCTAGATTAGAGAAGATCTCTAGCATTCCTGACAGACCACTGGTTCATCCAGCCCAGTATTTCCTCCTCTGACTGGCAATGGCTCTCCAAGATCTCAGGCAGGGTCTTTCCCATTACCTGCCACCTGAGATCCTTTCAAAAACTGGAGTTCTCAGAAGTTGAACCAGGGACCCACCACATGCAAAGCATGTGCAGTACTACTGGTCTACACACACGCCCTTCCACCGCCATCCCCAAATGCTGATCAAGACACAGGATGATGTGCAGTTTCAGTTAATCTGTGTCTTTTGCCTTGGATATCTTCTCGGGTGAAAAAGGTGTTTAAAAAAGAAGAGGTCTAGGATTGAAATCCCCAAACCATTCATGCAGATCCTACCTCAACAGGGTCATTGCCATTGGACAAAATATCCAGCAGGTCAGCAGAGGATACAAAGTAAAATCTAGGGAAAGCCAGTCTCTTGGTTTCCAGATATTCAGCCAAAGCCTTTTCACAGAGCGCCAAGCTAATAGGCAAGAAGGAGAAGAGACAGTGGAAGTAGTGCTGCTTTTGCTCCTTAAAAGTGCACTATTATTATCATCATCATCATCATCATTGTTATTATTATTATGTCAGTGCCATGATGTACATGATGCTTTAAAGAATAATATAAGCAACAACATCAACAAGACAGTTCTCTGCCCTAAGGAGCTTACAGCCTACATTTTGGCTATCAGGAAGACTACAGAGAAGGGGGAGGCAAGGTTAATAAAGGATGGATGATGGGTTCTGTCTCGGCATGCTTAGGCTTTGGGTTAGCAGAAGATACTGGCTAAGGGATCAGGCCAGACACTTCATGAAATAAAAAATGGTGCTAGGTGTGTTGGAGACCATGGGCCAGCTCACGCCCGTAGGCTAATCACTCACTGAGTGTACTGATGTCAAGCCATGATTTCCACATATGAGTGAGCCATTGTAGGTTAATGTATTACCAGAGAATACTTCCATATAACTTGATGCCAACTCAGACATAATGCCTTTGGATGGAAACAGCTCATATGTTTGGCTGAGACACAGCAGGTCTTGAATAAACAAAGGATGAGGCAATCAAGGAAAGGACATGCATAGATGTGTGTGTGAACTAACCCCATAATACGGATTAAAAGGTCTAAAACTGGAAGAAAATGGTCCTCATGCTACTCCACCAAGTAGTGATGTGCCTCAGATGTCACATCAAGGGCAGTGATAAAACCGCTTTGCATGTTAGCTTCTTACAGCCCAGTTTCAGTGCTCCTTGAATCCTCAGCTCTTGGCTGACATCTCATCTTCTAACTGTGAGAGTACATGTTCAGGGCAAGAGCTGGATTTTCACATGATTCCTTCCTGGCCATGAAAAGCTTCTCCTTCCTAGATACCAAAAAGTCCCATTCTGACAGAGAGTATCCTGCAAAGTAGTCAAGAACTAGGCAGAAAAGATATCCATCTATTTAGGATAATCTGCTATTGGATCCCAGAGCCCAGCTCAGGTGTTTGCCACTAGGCATATTTCAGAGGGTTTGTAAATGTTGGTCATCGTACATGCTCTGCTTCTGTTCTATTCTGATGGATGACTGCACCATGCCATGACTACCATTTTAAACACATGCGCATGCACATGCACGCATGCGCATGCAGCCACGCATGCACAACCTGGCATCAGTGAAGTAGGATTTCCGCAATTGTCCTTCTGGGCCTACAGTTGGAGTTGAAATGTACTTCAACAAACTGAAACCAGAAAGCTTTCCTAAATCACAAACTATGCAGCCTATGATTTCCTTCTTCCGCTACTAGTAAACAATCTGCCCAGCTATATTTTATACTTGTGTTATAGCAACATTAGATGGAAAATTACATCTTCCTGACCTTTGCTGCAAGGCCTCTAGCTTGTCGTAAAGACCTGGTTTATTTGTCGCTTCAACCACGTTAGGGGTTTTTACTGCATCAGCCATTAATTCCTGTTAAGACAAAAAGGTGGATTTGTCAGCCACTCAAGGATGATTCTTTCCGCAGGTGATAACGAAGTAAAAGGAAGAGCTTGCTCACCTTAAAATCTTTGTCAATCGAATCAAAACGCTTAGAGTCCTCTGGAAGTTGGTTACGAATGTCTTCTGAACCAATGAAAATGCTCTCCAGGTGGCTCCAGGTTCTCTGAACTTCAAACCAGATGGATATCACAGAGTCAGCAGTAGATAATTTCTGCTGCCAGCTGGAGACTTCCTGAAGGAAGTGTGCTAAATACTTGGAAGTCATCAGAGTCTGGAGCTGCACTTGATTTTCTTCAAGGGTCTCTACTAATACTTCATCAGACTTGAGCAACATGGTTCCAGTCCTATGGTGGGGCTCATGTTCAAATTGCATAGTTGACCAGGTGCTATCAAGAGCCTTCAACACCTTCAAATTAAAAAATAAAAAATTGCCAGAAAAACTTTCAATCCTATAGCTTTTAAAATGAATAGCTTGCAAATGCAGACTTTGCATGATGTTGCTGTACTGTTTGCCCATCCTGATCAAGCTTGGGTTAGCATGCCAGAACAGTGATGTTAACTCATGAGGAATTCAGTTTGGCAAAGCCAGTAAAACTGCTCCAGACTTTTAATGTATGTAGCAGGGCTATAGATTTATTTTACCTTATTTTGCATCTTTGCATACTGCCCATCAGCCAAACAGTGGCAGTTCACAATAAAGTACAAACAATAAAATCAATAAAATCCAGCAAAACCAATCAGTCATAGTAAAACAAACAATAAAGCAGCAGTTACAACAGGTTAAGATACAGAACTTTAAAGTCTGGGGAGAACAAAGAGGTCTTTGCCTGCTGCCAAAAGGTAACAGAATAAGCACTGGGTTTGCCTCTCAGGGAAGGAAGTTCCACAAGAAAGTTGTCACCACCAAAAAAGCCCTCTGCCTGGTCACCACCCACCTCACTTCAAAGGGCAGGGGTACTCGGAGAAAAGCCTCCTTTGATGACCTCAACACACACAGGCAAGTTGATATGGGAACAGGAATTCCTTCAGGCACTTAGGTACCCAGCTGTGTATGGCTTCAAAGGCAAGCACCAGTGCTTTGAATGGCACTGGAATAGGACCAGAAGCACTGACATGATATGGTCCCAACATCTGACCCCTGTCAGTAGGCTAGTGGCCATATTCTAAATTCAGACAATCTTCATAATGTAGATGAACAAACTGTATGAGATCTGCTAGTCTGCTGCCTGGCACAGAAAACCCCAACCAAATTGTGCTTGCCTCCATTCCAAGAGAGGGAATACATCCCATGGATGCAATCAGTCCACATACCATAGATCAGGAATGAAAAAAGCCCTTAATTTGAAAAACCTCTGTCAGAAGATCTGCTTCCAAATATAGAAAACAAAGTGTTATCTTCCAGCATTTTCAGGGGAGTGAGAAACACAAAGAAGTTGTAATTTCAGACTGCGTTATATGCAACAGTAAGGTATGGCAGATGGCACAAATAGTACCTTTTCCATCCCTGACTCTTTCACAGCCTTGTCTACAATACTGCGAACATCATCCTCAAATTTGTGAAGATTCAGCTGAAGTAGGTCTGCAAGTGTTGTTTCATCAGACATGGTAAACTTCACCTGGTACAGGAGTAAATGTTGAAAAGGTAGTTACACCGGGGGGGGGGGCAATCTTCACAACAATGGAACGAGAAGCACTTTGGAGTATTGCCTGGATTTTCATGGAATCAGCTTAGGTCCATCAAGGATACAAGAAGCAAGAAAAGCCAAGTGTACCATACCTAAAAAATCTGCTTTTCATGGGTCACACAGCGCTTGAAAGCAACATATTTTGGGGCTGGGTGGGGGGAGTAGAACTGAATGTCATCAACCTGGCAAAGGCTGGTCAACCAATGAGAGAGGCTTGTTTCCCACGCCTGTCCAGGCTCCCCCACCCCCAGCTACCACATTATTATCCCCGACAGCATCTGAAGGCTCTCCATGGCAGCACCCCACCAGTGCAATTTTGCCCCACTCAAGCCAATGGTCAGGGAGTTAGAGCTCCCACCCTCTTTCTCCTTTTCCAGGGAGTAAATACAGGGATCTAGGTACTTCACCCATTGACAGTCTGCAGCCTGTTTTGCCCAGTCATAAAACCCCAGTTGCGCACTTCCAGGGAGTAACCACAGCGACCTGGCTGCTTCACCCATTCTCAGTCTACAGCCTCTGTTGCCTCCTTTCCCCCCATTGAGAATCTGTAGCATCTTTTTCCCACTGAGAAAACTGGAGTGACGCTGTTTCAAGTACCAGCTATCTAGTGAGAGGAGGTGGCCAGAAGTGGGAGCCTGCAACCTCGTTATTTCTCTGTATCAATAGGGTGATACAATGAGAACTAAAGAATGCAGGAGAGGGAGGAGAGGATGCGCCAGCAGAGGGAGGCAACTCCAGCCAGCCCTTTCCCTCTGTGCAGAGAAGCAGCTCCCACTGAGAAGAACAGGCTCGCTTCCCTCTGCAGCCCCCCTTTCCATGCTCAGTGACATGCGAGGAGACAACCAGTTACTTCCCCAACCTGGTGACCTTGAAAAAAAAATGATGTGGAGCAAATTTAATTACAAATTAAACTGGGGCAATCAGCTGTTCCCTTACTTCTGATTAGGGATGCTGAGCTTGTGTTTACCCTTTGGTTGGAGTTCTTCTCTTTGTTCAAGTGCACTTGAGGGCAATGAGTTCCCCAAGCTCCAACAGCCGCCATTCCACTTGTAAGAAGCTGCATTTAATTTGGGGATATCGGGCACACTGCACTAGAAGTGGGCAGAAGCTGGCTTAAAGGGAAAACGCGGCACAGAACGCCTCTGGAAAAACTCTGGGCTTCAGGCTGGAAATGATGGCTTTGCTGCAGAGTGGCCACGGTGTCATGTGTCCCTGATGACTTTAAGCCACAGCATCTTTGGAGAAAACTTCCCATGTAGACAGGCCCCAGGACACTTCCCCCCACCCCTATTTTACAGGATAGACATAGTATGTCTATTCAGAAGGAAGCTCTATTTAGTTCAGTAGCGCTTACTCCCAGTTAAGCCTTAGACAATGTGTGAGAGAAGCTGTTTTAAGGAAGTGTTAGAGAGCCAATTGTAGACATATTCACCTCATTATGCATAATTTTTGAAAATGTCTTAATCTAAAAAAATAATAATCCTGTGACAAGAGACGAATAATATTTCTACGGTCCTCTCGCCTGCACTTTTCTCTGTCAAAAGGTACCAAGTGTCGGAGTTTGTTTCCTTACCACACTTGCCAGTCTTTATCACACATCTGGCCTGAGATGGGAACATGCAAAGAAAGAGATTGTTCTGGACTAAGAAATAAAATATATTACTTAGAAGCCCATTATATATTGCTTTTGGAATGTGAAATCGAACTCAGATGTCCCAGGCCTGACCTTCTGCAATGCTTTTTGTAAGTAGCTGCAAGAAACCTTCAGGTTAGTGGGTGGAGGACTAAATGTTAGAAATAAAAATAATAACTCCTAGAAATTGTAGGTACTAGCTTTAGGCTGTCTAGGTTACCTGGGTGGCCTGCATGAGTTCTTTCCAATGTCTGTCTCGGATAGCTGGATTCTGGAGCTCACTCACAGCTCGGAGGGATGTGATCATATTTTTAACTGTGTTATCCAGTCCCACAAAAGCATCCCATGCTCTCATTTCCTTGTCCAAACCTCTCACATCCTTAGCAAATTTCTTGCAATCAAGATCCATCTGCTCAACATTAATCTCCTTCCACTTGGTCGTCTTCCAGTCATTAATGCTTTGATCTACCTGAATTAGAAAATAGACACGACTTAACAACTGAACAACAACAACATGTCGAGTTTTTATCTTCTATTTTGTGAGCAAAAGGGCTTTACTATATGAGGCTGTTAAACTGCTGCATCTATTTTTGGTTTCATTGCAAAACTGAAATCTGAGCACTACACAAAGAATGTTTCCTTTCCTGCTTTTCCACTACATGACCACTAGGTGGCATTGTGGTACAGCGGAATAGCACAAGTACGTGTTTTCTTCCTCCATTCAGGAATAATACCCCATTTTCCCTGCTCTAAAAAAGCCCCAACCCTTGCTGAAAGTGCTGTTTACAAACAGAAGCGAAACTGGAGGGTCACGACATTGCCTAAAGAACCTGTAAATGACTGTGAGTAGGGAATAATGAGTGCACAATAAATGCCTTGAGCAGAAAAGCTCAAAATAAGAAAACTAACTATACTGAAATCATCTTGAAGCATTCGACAGATCTTGCAACTCAAAAGGGTTGACATTTCCAGATATTAAGAGAAAATGGAAATGATCCTTAATACTTCGCTACCACTTGTCTCTATCCAGTCAGTGTAAGTGGTAAGATATCCCATCCACCTTTCCCCAAGGGTGATAGACTTTTCAGGGGGAATGTGTATCCCTATGCAGGAAACAAAGAGCCCTGAAAGAACTAAATGTTAAGAAATGAAAATAAAAGACCTGAGGTTCATAAAATGACAAACCGCTGTACCCTTGCTATATATGTTTAAGGTTGACATGTGCACTTTTGGACTTGAATGGTACAGCAGAGAGAAGTAATAACATCTAATGAAGTAAATGTAGAAAACACCTACAGCTGTAGAATAGCTGAGTTAGTTCTTGGGAGAATCCCATCAAAGGGAGCCAAGATGGCTTCTCAGGGATTGGAAGCAGAAACTACTTGGGAATCATTTCCTATCATTTTGACAAACAACATCCCGTGTTATTTTTAGTCTGCAACCCCATTTCCCCATCACCACAACCCATATTATAGTGTTACATGCTGTCTACTTCCCCAAATGGTAAGAAGTTCCAGGGCAGCGCTACTGGGTTTAGTCAGTGTTACCGTTGGATGAGAAAGCATGGAGACTGACCTTTTGTAATAGCTGCAGTTTACAATCGAGTATATAAGCCAAGCACAAGTGGAGGCAAGCAGACACTTCTGCAAGGCAGCAGGTCTGACTGCTACCCTGTAATGGAGCCCCAGAGAGAATACTTGCACCCCAAGGTCAGCCACCTAACAGCTCTCTTTGTCCCTCATTCTTTCTGCCTTTCCAGTTGTAAACCTGCAGTTTCTCATGTCAGACCTTCTGCTTGTGACTTGCCCATTTGGGAGATTATTTTACAGTCAACCTGGCACCCTCCAGATATGTTGAACTACAACTCCCATCATCCTCAGTCAGTACTGCCCTGCTGGATGGGTTGATGGGAGTTGTAGTCCAACAAGGTTCAGGACGGCTGCACTGAAAGAACATTCACATTCTTTTGTCAAAGTCTGGATTCTAACCAGGCAACACACGACCGGGCAAAACCATAGTGTTGGAACCATTCACAGTAATCAGGCAGCAGACTCACATGAAAAGAGGCAAACTGTGATTTACAGGCCCGGTAATGTTTGCAGCCTGAACATGCTGATGACACAGTTCAGGATTTTGATCTCACAGTTCTCCTTCCCTTGTAGCCAAATTTAAAATGTCGGTACAGAGTTCTTGCACCTGTCTCTATCAACATTTCCTACAAATACAAGTTCAAAGTCTTACCAAGACAATCATATCCCAGAGCTCCTTGAGCAATCGCACTTCCTTATGGCATGCCTTCAGCTGTTTGTAATCTGGGACAGATACCTCAAACAAGCTTGCGGATTTAGATAGGGCTTCCATCTCTTTTTCCATAGCAGTGATCATTTTTTGTTGCTGGAAGCACAAAACGGAAAGGGGTTACCTAGTATTTTAGGCAGCTGAATGCAGATGTTATGCTGGTGCTGGTGCTGGATTGGGAGCTGTCTTTCTACCTCATCAGCATGTGCTAGTGCAGTATAACTTGTGGAGTTGCCAACATACCAGGGCAAATAAGCAGGATAGCCCCGGAGTGAGGAGTGTTGTAATGTCTTTCTAGGGTCTGAACCTCCAAACTGTCCTGCAAGTTAGATTAGCTTCTGCTCTACTGAAGTCTCCTTGATTCAGGGTTGGTGGCACGTGCCCTAATTGTCATTGGTCTAATCCCACAAAGGGAAACCACTGAGCCCAAACATCTTGGGAGGTTTTGGAAAATGCTGTTTTTCTATGGCACTAAAAGCATGCCTGGCATGTTATGGCAGGTAACCTTCCGGGTATTGTCTATATAGATTTCTCCATCTCTTACCTTATTTAGGGATTTGTATGGATCTGGATCAACAAAAGTGAAGGGGGCATTGACTCGGAATTTCTCCCTGAACTCGTGTTGTTTAATCTGAGAAGGGGAAAAAGAGAGGAGAATGGCATGGTTAAGCAGAACCATGCAACATCAGGAGGAATGATCATCAAACTGGATGATGCTATAATACACATGAACAGTAACCATGGTGAGGATGTTTGTGGGTCACAAATATCGAAAACATTCACCATATGGCACAGGTTGTAGGGTAAGATGGGATACCACTGGTAAAGCATTTTGTTGGTACGAGCTGCAGCAGAACCAGCAATCTTCCTCCTCCTCTTCCTCCTAGACTCTAGGACATGCCATAGCATCACAGCATGTTAGAATGCATTTCTACATGAGGCTTTTATCCCACACTGTTACAGAAGCTTCTGCTTCCAGATTCTTTGCAGGATTAAGATCACCTCCTTTACACGTGCTTTTTTCTGAGGGCTTTCTTTCTCTGCCTTTCTATATGTTTCATTATATACCCACTAGATGGCACTGTGTTATAGCAGAATTGCTCAGTTGCACAAGATTTTGATGGCATTATAGAGGCCATTCAGAAAAAAATACCACGTTAAGAAAAACCATGATAATGGTCGCAAAGCACGAGAGAGGCCCTGAGGATGACGTCATCTAAAGTGCCTGCAAATTGCCGTGAGTAATGAATCACGTGCGCACAATAAAAGCCTTGTGTGGAAAGGCTCATAATGTACATTAAGTGGGTGGTAGGTAGCCCTTACTTCAGCTTACAGCTCACCCTGAATGTTTGGTTTTATTATATCTCATTGTTATATTGCGGAGCTCAGCAGGTGAGCTGGGAGTATCCTTAATTACAAAAGGTACCTCAAACTGTTGGCATTTCCTCCTGATGATTGTAACTTCATTTGCCTGCAGAGGAGCAACATTCTGTTTGACTTGGAATGATAACTTTTTGGTGTTGTTCCATTGCTCTGGCAATTCCTAAAAACAAAAGCAGAACTCTCAAAACGTTTTGCTTACACAGCTGTGAGATGATTACTTGATGAAATGAATACAGACAGCCACAGAACAATATAGACAAAAAACAAAGGTCATCGAGCCAAGTAGCAAAATGGCTGAATGGAGAAATTTGTTTTGGTAAGGCTTTGCCTCTGTCCACATTTGCACATTTCTGAACTTCACTCACCCTGACATGGTTAATAACAGAGAAATGAGCATGTACATTGCAGTATGTATGATGCAAATGTCATCATATCCAAAGATCATGCACAGCCTTGGAAAGTTATAGTGGGTCAACAGTAAGTTCACCTGTAGTTTGTGTGGATCAGATGCATGCCCAGCCAATGGCCTTTCCTAAATTATTGGCCCAGTTATGTCACAACAATCCAAGGTTGTTGCAAACAAGTGTGCGTGCTGGTGCACATTGCCTGATTGCTACTGCTGTGAGTGGGAGCGGCTGAACAATCCAGGGATGCTTCATCCCTGGGTTGCTTGGTGTGACATGCGAATCAGGAACTCTGGCTTGTCCCACACTAAGCCAGATAAATAACTCAACAACAAACCACTGCAGGGTTGTTTCCTGCTTCTACACTAACATGACTGTATTATAAAAACAACTGATACTTGGGATTGCTTGTCTTCTATAAAAGGGATGAAGTCATTTAATTCCACTAGAAAAAACCAAAATGGAAAGCCACGAAAATCCAAATATTTCCAGAGAAAAGCATTTAGTAACTTACATGCAACTGCATATGGATCTCTTCAGGCATTTCTTCTCCATACAGTTTTAGCAACTCAATAGTTTGCTTTAGGGGCTCAAACATGTTGTCAGTAGTGACTTGTCTATCTTTGACCCTCATCAAGTGTCCCATCACTTCCACGAGCCCATCATAGTCACCTTCTTTCACTGGTTTAGTTAAACCTGCATTGACTTCTTTCATGAAAGTGGCAAGACCCTGAAGGCTGTAAAGGAGAGAACAAATTCCAGCTGGGGTCACCTGTCCTACATCAGTAGTAAGAGAGTCAGAAAGAAACACTGGACTTATCTCCAGAAGGGAAGCTGCATTAGTCTGTTGCAGCATAGACAACAAAGAGCCTTGTGGCCGTCTACTCACTTTAATAACACCTGAATAGGGCTTGAGTACAAATGGTGATTCTTCAAATGTTTGTATATTAGGCACTGGGTAGTTGTGGTTGTTGACCATGAATGTGATGTGGGGGGAGGAAACAGGTTGTGGTACTGGAATGTTTGGAAATTGCCAAAATAATTCCCCATCCTACCTGGTGGTGACATGGTTGATGAGGTGCTGCTTGAACATTAGGCTCCAGCGCTTGATGGTGTTCAGAAGTGCTTGCTTGAAGGGACGACAGTCACTTTGCAACCAACCATTAAACACTTTGGTGTTCTCAAACTTGGACACTTCTTCATAGAGTTTCTCATAGGTGTCAATCTAGAAGGCCACAAAGAGCCATGGGATAAGGAGGTACTATAGCTAGTGAAGCAGGATTCCTGCATGCACACCCCATCATCAGGAAGAGCTAGAAAACCTGCCAGCCCCTTCTAAGGTAGGCAAACAAACCTATCTCAGAAGAAACTCCTCCACTGACAGAGAAAATACAAATGCGTATCACTGTGGGACCAGTGTGGGACCACACCATTTGCATGGCTGGCTTCTCACTGTTGCCATGGAGATGACCAGGGAAAAAAAGAAGCCTGTCTGTCCTAGGGAGATGTCATACTCTTCTGGTTATGTTACATTACCCTAAGAGGAAAACCTGCTCGTCTATTTGCTTGCACTGTCGAGCTCAGTGTGTGTCCCTCCCACATATGAGGACTCTTAAACCTGATTTGCCAGCTTTGATAAAACAGTTTTCAGATAAGACACCAAAAACATCTTTGAGCTTCTCTATATGATTTCTGTTGTATATAACTCTTGTTAAAGTGTGACAGAAGGCAGAAGAGAAATCGTATGCATAAAGGGATCCTAAAGTCCCCTCTGTTTTGAAGTGAGCTTCAGGTTTTTAGGCTGAGGTTATTTTTATCTGGCTGGCTTTTTGGAATTTATTTTGATTTCTTAATATCTGTGAAACTGACTGTTTTCAATATTAATATTTTACGCTGTTTTGAATCATATTTATTTAAATTTTATTTGTTTGTTTTATTGAGCAAGCCTCTTGGGGAAACATTTTATTTTGAAAAGCAGCCTAACGACAGAGAAATAAATAAATGTATTCTAGCCAGTATCAATTTTACGGACATGTGGAAGGAAAGTTAATTTACCTTACTTAGCTTAATTTAATTTAAGCTAGGTTTATTTGATGGGAGGGACCACAGCTCAGTGAGTAGAGCCCAGGTTCAATCCCCGGCACCTCCAAGTAGGACTAGGAAGGAATCCTGCCTGAAACCCTGGAGAGCTGCTGCCAGTCAGTGTTGACAATACTGGGCTAGGTGGACCAAGGATCTGACCTCTGTATGAAGACAGCTACCTATGTTCCTACTTCCATATGTAAAAATGCCCTAAGGATGGAGTTTGAGGCATCACTGAGGAAAGATGGGGAGTGAATTAAAGGAGTGAGAGAAGAGGAGGTAAGGACAAGAAGGAAGCTACACTTGCATGATGGATGATGTTGCTGTTCTGGGGTTGTGGACAGGGCTGGCCCTAGGATAAATAGCGCCCTGGGCGAGGAGTGCCTTTGGTGCCCCCCTGGTGGCCAGCTTTGCAGGACCACCAAGAGGGTTTATGGTCCCTGGTCCCGGTGTGATGCTGGGGGCCCTGACTTGCTGCGGTGCTGCCCCCATGCACATGTGTACTAGGCTAAGGGTCACACGCATGGACTACATCTGAGAATTCTCACCTGCAGCTCTTCCTTGCCTGCTGGAAAGCCACATCCTGAGCAGCGGCAGTGGACTATGCAACACAACATAACACGGGTTTTACTTTTTATATTTTTTTTGTTTTGTAGCAGTTCCTACCTTTTGGTAAGCATTCTTTATTTTAGATTATTCATTACCAGTTAGTTACCTGCAAACACAGTTTGCAGAGAAAAATCAAATCCAATGAAAGGTTTAACTTAACTGTTTATTTTATAAAATAAACACTTACATCTTTTATATTTACAAACCTTCCTTAAATACAATGTTCTTGGTGTAAACTCCAGGCAGCCATTGCAACGCCCTTGTTCTGATCCACTGGAGACTTGAACCTTGAGTTTTGCCAATGAGCGCACACGACTCATGGCAACGCAGATTGTCCATGGCAGGAGACAAGCATAGGCAGATAGATGCCAACTTGCTCCACAGTCTGCCCTGGCTCTTGTTGATGCTAATGGCAAAGGCCAGATGAATGGGGAACTCGCAATGCTTGAATTGGAAGGGGAGAGATGAGTCGGAAGGTGCAAGGCTGATCCTTGGCAGGAAGATCATGGAAAGTGCAGCAAAGGGTAAACCAAAGGGTCACCATGACTTTCCATGTTGGAGATGTTGTGGCACTGTCACCTTCAGGGTATATAATCAGACACAATCAGCCAGAGGAAGCCATCCAAGGTAACTAACAGAGCAGCAATTTCAGAGACATGGAGAATGTTATAGCATCCAGAGTGAGCTATAGTGTTCATCATTCTGCTGTCGTGATGGAAGCACAGTGATACGTCCACTGGTGCATGTCCAGCAGCAACTGCAGCAGCATTCTCATGCTCAAGGATGTCACTGACATGCCAGTACTCATTAGCATATGGGTCAACAATAAGTAGCAGGTTAGTGAGTTACTCCAGCAAGGTGTGGCCCACTGTTCTGTTCTCTGCTCGCTCAAGGTGAGCCATTGTGGCCTTGTCGGTGTCAAGAATGTACAGCTGGCTGTAGCCTGGAGTCTCATCCGACTGCAAAGTGCCCATCAGATGGCAAACTGAACCTTGCACCTTGAACACTAATGGATTGGGACCTTGCGGCTGTACCATCTTGAGCGCTGCACAGAAGAAAGCAAAGCCTGGGGCACTGTTGTGCTTGCGAATGTCCTTCACGAATTTCTTTCCAAGAGTGGAGCCGTCAGTGACACTGTTGTAGATGAAGTCTGGAACCGGCGGTACTGAAACCTTTCTGCCATGGCAGCAAAGAGTTGACGATTTGCCGTTGAAAAGCAAGGCATCGCAGTGTTTGCAAATCTTGACACAACTGCTGATATCAAACCTGTCGATGTTGGTTGCAGGATGCATGCTGACAGGCACAGTCTGCCTCCTATGCCGGGACGGGTCACCCACTATGCAGGCTTGCTGAGGCAGACACGACTGCATCCAGGCAGGGGTGCAAAGCTTCCTCTGTAGGGGCTGGAGGAGCAGAATTAGCACAGCAGCGGAGGTGCACTTAGAGTCATGATTTGCCTGCTGGTTACTGTTGCCGGTAAGCGTTTGACATCTAGGCATGCTAGTAATGCGTGGAATATATACATGTTATTTTGTTAAATTTAACAGCCGGAGACTACTTTTCTGAGCAATAACTAAAATTTGACTGGGTTACTTTGAACTCTAGGTGTCTCTTAATCCATTTATGGTACGTTTACAGGCCATATGTTACTGGCATATCATTGTACTTTGGCCTGCACTTGCGTTTATAATGGTGTGCAGAGACTTTTTTGTGTTCATATTTCATTTTGCTCCAAGTTGCAATTACATGTGTTTAATTAGACTTGCCAGTTTTTGATATTAAAAATAAAACTTTATAGTACATTGTTATAGAAAATAGCCTAATTCTTTAAAAGAAAAAAAAAAGCTTTAGGGACGTAAATAAACTCCTGTCTTTGTATCAAAGTGAAAACCATTGTAATATGTGGAATCTGCATGTCAAGAGCTTTCCAATGAAGTGTGTTTCATGAGAACTGGTCAACAGAAAGGCAGTCTAAAAGGGATGTCTAACTAACTCCCCACTTTGAATTATATATTTAACATCTTTATCTTTAAAAATAATAAATCAAATAAATTTTATAAATAAAAAGGTATCCAGCCGACCTCTTACAGCTTTATTTAATTATTATTTATATGGTGCTCATGGTGTTTACACTATTAGAAGTGCCCAGCGATGTTGCCCCAAAGTCAAGCATCGTTCCACTGATTTTTACCTAGTGCAAATAACATCACAGTGGAAATGGAAAAAGAAACATATTTTCAAGCTAATTGAAGGAAGATCATTTTTGTAGTTAGTACCCAAACAACCTGTAGAACCTTGAAAGAAAGGTTGCAGACACTTGCTTCTTGCCACCCTAGCTTACTGCAGACCGTACATTAAAAACATAGCCACTGAGCTCAGCTTGGTGCCCCCCACTCAGCTTGGTGCCCTGTGCAACCGTCCAGCTTGCCCATCCCTTAAGGCCAGCCCTGGTTATGGAGATAGAATATGTGGTATTTCTGTGCAGTGGGTTCCAGAAGGTTATACTGTATGGTTTATCCCGAGAATGGGGCCTTGAAGGACTGGGATGGAACCCCCCAATATTTGGACGTAACACACATGTACTCCATGTCTCACCTGTAGCTGAAATTGTTCTAGGGTGGGTGCGACGTGAGGCAAGTATTCCTCTGCATGAGACTCCAGCTCTTCAGGTGTTAGGGCATGGCCAAAGGTGAGGAAGCGCTGCATGAATTCTTGTGGATCATCCATCCAAAGGTATGAGTATTTCTCAAAAGAATCTTCATATTCTTCGCCTTGCTTCATGGCATTGACCACAATGTTTGACACCTCCTCTCGCATCTCTATCAACTCTCCTGTATCTTCTAGGTCAGACTGCAAACATCAGGAGATATTATTGGCATTAGGGAAATAAATAAATAACATGGGTAGTATCACTCACTTGTGGGTTTTCCAGGGACATCTGGCTGGCCACAGTGGGAAACACAATGCTGGACTAGATGGATCAAACGTCTGGATCAAAAAATCGATGGATCAAAGGTCTGATCAAACACAGCTATTCTTATGTTCAAGTGTTTTGTTCTTTTGTTCACCAGATGTCACACAATAGAAAAGGCAAATGTAGCCTAACACCACACAAAAGATAACATAACTGTTAATTGACACTTCATAATTTAAAGGGGATCTGGAACTTTGCATCGTTGAAATGACACCCTGTAAACTGGAATTGTATGTTCTAGCACAAAATCTGGCGGCTTGCTTAGAATCCTGGGACTCTGAACTTTTTAAATATTCGTTTTCTAGTCCTTGTGACTGCAGCCCAACCTGAAATATGTGGAAAACACTTGTTAAAAAACCCAAGAGGATATGTGTTCAGCTTGAATTGTTGTTATATTCGTATCTGATGGGAGGAAAGATTAAACTGTTGGCAACTGTAGATCTGTTGAAGCACACTACAAAAGATGGCAGTCACATGCTTCTTATCCATGGATAATTGTTTCCTTTGTTACTTATTTCACAACAGTGCCCCCTATTAGCATCTCTGAAATTATAGAATGGAAAGAATTTCTACATGTGCCCACTTGGAAGTCAGACATGGGCATGGCAAGAATTTGGGGCTAGCTCAGAATTCTTAGCATGTAGACACAGATACATATGCTCCCATGTTTTTATTTTAATGACAGGAGAAGCTTGCAGGAACTCCCCTGTGAACAAAAGTTATTCAGCTGAGCAGCGACGCTCAAAATAGTTATAGAGGGGCTTGAGGGCAATGCTTAAAGTTCCTTAAAAAGTATATGTTAACCACTCTTCCAATACATCATCACAAACATTCACTGTTCAAACCCAGAGACGTGCACAGAAATGTAAATGAAACCGAGTGTTACATTCGTGCTCTACACCCATCATGTGATTGCATTCAGAGCTTTACAGTCATCGGAACAGGACTAACCTTATAGCTGAGCTTCCGTTTTGCCAGTCGTGGTATAAGCTTAGCTGTATCATAGATATCATTCATCAGGTTTTCCACCACTTCCAGAAAACCTTGCTCTGCTCCCACTTCTAGTGATGGACGGTACCTTAAATCATCTTTATACAGCTCCAAGCGCACTTCAAATAAAGGGGCTGCACTGGCCTAAAACACATTGGGGCATTCTTTATTAGTCAGTCTCCATCACCCTTCTATGCAAAGTACTCTTTTCTCCCCCTCCACCAGTTCCTTGCCTCCTCAGTCCTATAATTATGGCCACAGCCTTAAGCTTTTGTTCTATGAAAAGATAGCCTGGGTTGAAAATGCAGCTACCAGCGTTCATTTTTTTGGGAAAATATATAGGCATACTCAAAACCAAAATGTTTCTGGATGGTGTGGGAATTCATCCAAATTTTACACAACCTTTCCTTCCTCTACCTTTTGAATCCCTCCTACCTTCCATCACAAAATCCTCTTGTAAAGTTATAATTTTACAAAAATCAAAATAAATTGCCAAGCAATCCTAAGGCATGAGAGGAGTAAAATGGTGGGTACTCTGCCACTTCCAAAGCCAGTGCAGGTGGGAGAAGGCAGCTTCCTTCCCTCCCTCCCCTCCTGCCAGCAGCTTATTGTTTTAAACTTTTCTCTCCCATTGGTTTCAATCAGAGGGAAAATGCCTAAGTCTGAGGCTGACATAGGCAATAGGCCTGATCCTGGGGCCTTACAGGGGAATGAAGGGGTTTTGCATCCAGCAGATCCAAAGCAGCCCCCAGAATACCCCATTTCAGAGCCTACTGCTGTCAATTGTCAGCAGGCCCAGAAACGTCTCAGGATGCTGGAACAAAAACGTTATTTGTAAAAAGTCTTTTGGGGTGTACTTTGAATACTTACCCACGTTTGCACCCCCAATTGTTAGCAGAAACACCACCAAAGGCAGATTTAGACCTGTGAAGCACTCTATGAGCATCACTGGGACCTCTGGGGCGGATGTGCTGCCCCCACCCCACACAAGGGGGTTAGAATTGCCTTGTTTCATTAAAAATGTTTGCCTTGCCATATCTTGCTTAATTTATTCTGATTGCAAGATCTGTTGTCTGGTCACCAAGTTTGGATTGATTTAACTTTGAAGTGAAGTAACCAGAAGATAGTGATAAAATTTTGGCATGTGGCACTATGCCCATTGATCCATTTGTGTTTCAGATTCTCCTCCTCCGAAACTTCACCAACTTACATCAGCTGACATGTTGCTGAGTAGAAACTGCAGTGATTTGCGGATAAACTTAAAGTAGCCATCTAAAATCATGTCATCTATATATTCTACATAATTTGACCATATTCCTGTTATCTTGTCAGCTTTGAACAAATCTGCATTTTCCTGCAAACAGAAAAGATCAGCAGTGCACCAGAGTTAGTCAGTTTCCTTCTGTCAATAATAAATGGTTTAATGATCATGAAATCAGAATGTCAGCTCAGAAAACGTTTGGGCAATTCCACCATTAATGTCAAAACTACCACCAGAAGGAATTGCCGGTGGGAATTCTGGAAAGAGGAACTATCCTGAAGGTAGTCAAGAAGTCAAAAGTGTGTTCAGATCTGGTATGTCTTAGCATACATGTGGGTCACCTTACATCTGAAAAGGTGATGAAGCAGAATTCGTGTGAGAAAAGATCAATCCCTCTCAATACTGACCTAGTTCACACAAATGTGGCATGGTTAACATAATCCATGGGCTGTTGTTGGGTTATTTGAGGGTTGCTCCCCTGCCCCAAAACGAGCTATGCTGCCCAGGTTCAGACGACATGTCAAGCTCCGTTAGCAAGGCTAATTAGGGAAATCTGGCCAGCACACACAGCGGGGGAAAATGGCTGCTCTGGCCTATTTCCCTCGCTGCAATTGTGCGAAGTGACCCATATGTGGCAGCACAACCTGCATGCTTGTACAGATTTGTGTCTTTTCTCCCCTCCAGGCTGGAAAATGCTGCCTTGGAAGTCTGCATATCCTTGGAAGGAGGGGAGTTTGACTGCCTGCAAACTGGAATGTCAGCAACCTCAGCTCTGATCATTCTATTCTAGACAAGCATAGCAGGCTCCTTGTTATTCTGATGAGTCCCAATTTTATAAGGCAGCTTCCTATATTCCTGACATGTTAAAAAAGGTGTTACTGTTTATAAACACCATATAGAAGTGCCAGGACTGATCTCTCCCTCTCTCACCTCAACCATAGCCTGAATCTTCTGCCCAGCATCTTTAATTGCTGCATAGCGTTTGTTTATGTTTGTTTGTTTTCCATCCAAATCGAGGAGTGCTGTCTCCTTATTGTCCTTCCTTTCAAACAAAGGACTAGCTGACCATTCCTGTAGGAAAAACCAGAAATATAGAAGACGTCCTTTTATTGCAGCTTGGAAAAAATAGCTCACTTGCATGTATCAAAGCATATTAAATATGCTTTGATGACCACATATATTTCTTTTTATGTGCCTGATAGAAGCCGGTTCTCACGTGTTACTCACCTGCATTAGCTGTTCAATATTTTCCACGTTTAATTTAGTTTTCTGAATTCTAGTCTCTAAATCATATAAGACATTTCGCATCTCTTGAATATAGTCCATAACACCTGGCAAAGGTGGGGGTGGGGAAACACAAATTAAGGAGCAATAGACTCCAGGGGTTCCCTCCCCTCCCCTTTAGCATACTCCCCCTCCTTATTTTTACCTTCAAGGTTCTGCAAATGGAAGATGGCATCAAGATTCGTCGCCAAGATTCTGGCGTGGTAGACTGAGGGTGCTTTCAGACAAGGCTTCCATTGTGTAATCGCCCTGCCTCATTCATGGAATTTCAAGGGAAGCGGGGTCTAGAGATCACTCTCTTCCATTTGTAACCACCCTGCATTTGCCCATGGCTTTGTCCCTGAGCAGGCGCCTGTCTGGAAGCACCTTAAGGGAGCAACATGTACCTGATGAGACTAACAGGCCCCAATGCTAGGGATTTACGATAATTTAGTTTCTGGCTTGCAAAACACTCAAACACTCCCTGTTTTCAACCCCGGACATGCCTACATTTTGGGAGAAAATGTTCGCACATTTCTGAACTTGTGAGCAGGTTCCAAAAATGCAAACTTTTCACACTGCTGAACGGGGGAAAGTGCGCATTTTGGGTGCACGCTTTTAACAACACATTTTTTTTCCCAGTCAAGAAAAACACACACAAGGCGAACTGAGCTTCGAGGAGGAATTCGGAGAACCCTGACAAGCTCAAGTATCGCACATTCACCCACCCCTGCACCACAGGTTTGTTGCCACTGTCCAGCTACATTTCCCCACTGCATCTCCTTGGTTATGTGTAGCTGAAGCTGAACTTTATCATGTGTCACTTAGGGATGGCGGAAAATTCCGCCACGGATTTCAGTGAGGCCGAATGCACTGGCACTCGGCCCCCTGAAATTCGTAGTGGAATGGCCTGCCCCCCCGCAGATCCCCCCCGGGATGAGACTTACTTGAGGCGGTTGTTCCAGATGGTGGCGGCTCCAGCGGCGGCGGCAGCTGGTCTTTCGACTGGCTGCCACGGCCGCCATTTGCAGTCTGGTCTTTTTTTTTTTTTACCCAGACGTGCTAGGCTACGTAAAGACTTACGTAGCCTATCACGTCTGGGTAAAAAAAAAAAATGGCATACGCAAATGGTGGCGGCTACGGCGGCCTCCATTTGCGTTCCTTATTTTTCGCCATTTTAGTCTATGTAAATATTTACGTAGACTATTACGGCGAAAAAAAGGGGAACGCAAATAGCGCCCACTACGTTATTTGCGTTCCCTTTTTTTTGCCGTTTTATCCTATGTAAATATTTACGTAGACTAAAACGGCAAAAAATAAGGAACGCAAATGGAGGCCGCCGTAGCCGCCGCCATTTGTGTACGCCTTTTTTTTTTTTTTTTACCCAGCACCAGCCAGTCCGTGGCTGGAAATACGGCTGCAGACGGCCCTGGCCTGGCCGGCTGCTCTGCGGAGCCGCCGCGGAGCAGAGCCGGCCGTGGAGGATTACGGGGGGGAGGACCGGATCGCCTCCCCCCCCAATGAGGATTCTGGGGGGAGGGACGGAGCGCCTCCCCCGCCCAGCAGACGCCGCCACCGGAACAAGGTAAGGGATTCGTACATCCCTAGTGTCACTCACTGTGCCCTTGCAAGAAGTAGCTGCTGAAGCCGAGCAGGAGACTGTCAACGGCTAACACAAGAATATCACATATTTTCTTTGAACTACACGTTCTCAGGGAGATATGAGTTGGTGGTGCTCACAAACCCCACTGTGACATTTTCTGGCAGATCAGGCTAGATAAACTCCTGCCTGAGGCCTGTTACTTCCTGGAACAACACAGGTCCTTAGCTCTCTGACACATAGCTCCTTGTTCTTTCTAGCTACCCTGGCTGACAGCTGTACTACCATACCCTGGACTCCAGCTAATACCTTACTCCTGAAATCCCACCTGCCCTTAGACAAGGGATATGGGAGAAATCCACAATGAATTCAAATGAGTTCAGATTTCCATGGATCCAACCTATGGATTCTGCAGTGGACCAGCTTTTCCTGAATCGCGTGGTTTCCACGGACTTGCAGACCAGTTTTTTAAAAACTTTTGTGAGGGATTTGTGCAAATTTGCGCTGCGCTGATGGGCATTTGTGCAAGTGGAACGAAATTCTTGTATGTCCCTAAAAAAAAATCCAATTCCATCAGTGAGTGGATGACAGAACAAAAGAGGCCTGATAGTCTGCAAAACACAGAGGGAACAGATTTAACAAAATCCATACATCCCTACCTTGGACTGCTGTGCTGTGTTTTACCTTGGCTTCACCTCACGACCTGCTATTAGACCATGCCTCTTTTTGGACTGCCTCACCATGCTTGAACTCCTCATGACCCTGGTCTTAGACCATGTCTCTTTCTGGACTGCCTCACCATGCTTGACCTCAACTTCTCCTCACAACCCTGCTCTTAGACCATGTCTCTTTCTGGACTGCCTCACCATGCTTGACCTCAACTTCTCCTCACAACCCTGCTCTTAGACCATGTCTCTTTTTGGACTGCCTCACCGTGCTTGACCTCAACTTCTTCTCAAGACCCTGTGTTCCTGAATTGTCCTGATAGTGGACTGAGACTGAAACTCTCTGGGGCTTGGCTGGTCCCCTATCCTGTGTCCCAGCTTTTCCCCTGCTGCCTGTGTGGGAATAAGGCTAGGGCCAGACTAAGGCAGGACACATTTTGGGCTATAAATAGGGAAGGGTGTGGCCAGCATGAAGGTAGATGGGCTCAAACTTGCAAACGTTGGTGCTGAGCACTGTTTTCATTGACTGCTGCACTGCAAACAAAGGACTACTACGCATGACAAATGCACAACAGACATTTGTACCTTCATTGCTCCAGAACAAGTTGGTCTCAGCTTTCCGCAGTCCAACGTCAATTTCTTTCAGCTCTCGGTGGACCAGTGGAAGTTCTACTGGCAAAATTGTCCGCTTGATCTAAAAACAAGCACTTTATGGTAGAATGCATACTTTATTGTGTGGAGTTGGAGAGAGATGGTGCTGTCTCAGCTGCTGCACCTCTCATCACAACCCCATCCTAGACACTTAGAGGGCCCCCCTGGATGCTCCTACAAAGCGGCTTCTGCTGGGCTCAGTGGCTGTGCATTAGGATGACACTAGGCAAAGGACTCATCAGATCCCACACTCAATTGCTAACTCTCAAAGGACACTAAAGAGCCACAAGTGGGCTGTTTAGGGTGTTCAGTTACGCACTGAGAGAACAGAGGACAAAAGAGCATACCTGGTTGCATGAAAATTGCATGTGCTAATTTATACGTATAATCAGTTTAAGAATAATAATTATTATACTTGAAATCGAAATGCAGTGCATCTCACCATAGTGGGGGGAGACTGTGACCAGGAGACCTGTGTGCCTGCTGCTCAGTCTGCTGTCTGGGTGCAAACTGTGGATGGGCACCTTTAAGACCCCTGCGCTCCTGCCCTTCTGGCAGTTCTTTATCTTTAAAGCATACTTGAACTAGACAGTCCTTCAAACAGAGGATGCCTTCAAACAGACCTTCAAACAGAGGACTGTCCTTGGTAAAGTAGGACACCTGGCCACCCTTGGATTTAGGCATTTTAAATAGTGGCATAGCGATATACATAGAGGAAATGGCATATCTCTACAAATGTCTTGTCCTAGCTTAATCCTTTATGTGTGATAGATTGTTTCCACTGATTTCACATAATGCTCAAGCATAAGTACATGATGTAGCGGAGTGTTAGACTAGGAGTCAGACTAGGGAAACCCAAGTTCAAATCCCCTTTCAGTCATGAAGCTCACTGGGTGACCTTGGGTTAGTTCCTATCTCTCAGCCTAACCCACCTTACAAGGTTGCTGTGAGGACAAAATGGGGACAGGGAGAACCCTGTACTCTGCCTTGAGCTCTGTGGAAGAAAGGCAGGATATAAATATAAGAAAGAATAAATAAAAACAATTCCTCATTATTTCCTGACATATACCTTGTTGTACCAACCAACAATGAGATCTAAGTTGTCTACAAACTTCCGGAAAGTTTCATTCTGAGAGAAGAGGCCTCCAGCGCTGTCTGGAATTTCTTTCTGCTGCTGAAAGTTCAGGTACTTGACTTCACGGAGAACAGCAACAAGCTGGACAATAATACAGCAGTGAGAAATAAATGCCCTTCCATAAACAGAAAAGAACGGAACTAATGGGGTGGTGTTCCACTGGCTGGATCCAGACTTGATGCACTTGGAATATAAAAGGATGTATGTGATTTAGTTGTGTGTAATCTGTGCCTGATGTTGTGTTGAGAAGTCTACTCCATGTTTTTCTAGTAGTTCTAATTAACCAGAATCTGGAATTGTTCCAATGAAGGTTTTACTTACGACCTAGTCTCCCTTTCTACAAGGTAGACCTGCTTAGGCAGCCTTGAAAGATTCTGCTAGGCCTCACTCTGTACCAGGTTTCTGTTGAAATCCTTTTAATACAAACTATGATTAGCTGTTAACATTTTCTCTGGCTTTTCCTCATGCCCTTGAAATGTCAGGCTAATACAGCTTCCCACAAGTGGCATTATTCACCAGTAAGAGCCCTACCAGGTGGCAGAGTGGGAGAAGCAGTAAATTGTGCCCCCCCCCCCCGCTGCAAGAAGGGTCTACCACTTCTGCTTCCCCGCCTCCTCCAGTGGGTGCTCTGGCAAGCCCTGCCAGCCATTCTCCCACTGTGGCATTTGCCACAGTGGGAGAGTGGCCAGCGGGACTCTCTAGAGCAGCCACCTGCCCTCTGTTTGCTTCATTGCACAAGGGTCTCATGAGAACTCGCCTGTATTTTGAGACCCGAGTCTGCTCTCACGAGAGTCCAGCAGCCACTTCTTCCAGCTGCACGGCTCTCCATGTGTTGAGACAAGCAGAGGGTGGTGGCAAAGGCAAGGGGGCACGATGTGGCGGTGGCTGGCATGTGTTTTCTCCTGCCTCAGGTGGCAAAAAAGCTTTCACTTCAGCTTAGCCCTACTGTAGTATTTCAAGTGGTAAGCTTACATGGGAATCAAAATAGGGAAGCAAGGGGGTAGTTAGAATGCTCCACCTAAAGAATCTATAGAATCTATTAGAATCTATAACCCCCAGGTTCCCAGCTTTCATTTTAAAAAAGCAAATCTCTAGCCCAGCAGTGGACAATTTCTGGTCCACCAGATGTTTTTGGTCTACAACTCCCACTGTCCTTCACAATTGGCTGGGCTGGGTAGCTATGGCTAATGGGAGTTGTTGCCCAAAACATCTGGAGGGCTACATGTTGACCATGCCTGCTCTAGCCTTTGTAGAACCCCAGATATGGGGCAAAATATGCAGCCATTATTCTGCCCATTCATTTTGTGAGAAACTACCCTGTTCTTGCCTTTCAGTATTTTTAGGCAATGATTGAAGTCATAGCCATGACTGAAACACCCACTGCCTGGAGAAGGGACTTCCCAGTCCAATTTAAGCCTCTTTTTTTGTGGGGAGGCAGTGTCTTCTGTTGTGGGACATGACTGCTGCCCCATTAAAAAAAACAAAAAACAGAAATCCAGGATTTTCATACAGCTGTGATGGGCAGTAGTGTGTCTACCCCAAAAGAAAAGGTAGCAGCAAAGACAGGACTTCATTATCTTGCTAACTCAGGTATTGTTTAAAATATGTTTTTCCTCAGATTTTAAACATTTAAACAATACCCTGCCAATGCATGCAGATAAAGCTCATCATTATTATATTAATATTGTGGGAAGCTGGACTCTGGCTGAGAGAGGGTGGGTTATGCCAGTCCTGCAAAGTAGCGCTGTGTTATGATGTCCATTTTGCTGGGGGGCAGTAGAGTTGGGGTATAACAACCGTACAGAGTTGTTAACCACTTTCCTGGAGAAGATCTCCATGACAACAGGAGGAGAAGTGAATGGAGGATTACCCAGATTTTCCAAGGAATCAGCTTTCATCTGCACAGGGAGCCACAAATGAGTGCACCACACCTTTATAATTCGCTTGGCAGGAACATTCTTCCGGGTGGGGTGGGGGGATTGGAACTGAATGTCATCAGACTGGCAGGACCTGCTGAACCAATGAGAGAGCCCCCCCCCTTCAGGCTCTACCCCCCTTTCAGCTTCCTCCTGTAGCTCCTGTTATGCGATACTGCAAAGGATCGAAGCTGTGCATTTATTACTTCCATACAGCAATAAACCAAACATCACAGAAATGCAGTTTCGACATGGCACTTTGTGGAGAAGCAAAGACAGCTTTTAGGGGGGTTACTCCAGTCAGTCTTTAACCCTATAAATGCTAGCTTAACTGTGGCTCCAACCAGCCATTTCTAACCCCCTTTCTCCTTCCCCTGAAGCTCCCATTGTGTAATGCTGGGAAGGATCAAAGCTGCGCATTAATTACTTCCATACAGCAATAAACCAAACATCACAGAAATGCAGCTTCGACATAGCGCTATTTCGACTGATGGAAATCTCAGTAACTTTGGGAGTGTGCATTTAGGGAACAAGCCTCATTGACCTGGGAAACACAGGGATGGGAAACACCCCTTGACCAGAGTCACAGTGAAAGACACACCCCTGGGCAGGGCTAGTATACCCGAGGTCAATGCAGGGGTTGGGGCACACACCAACAAAAAAGTGCGGAGAGCCCGACTTAAAGAAAACAATCAGACTTAAAGAAGTCTCAGGAAAAACGGTTTTTCTGAAAAAGCTCCAGGGTGGCTGCAGGATGGCCACGACATCATGTGCCCCAAACAACTTCCAAACGCAGCCAGCTCACAGGAAATCACCCATGGAGACACCCCCCTGGTGTGTTGAGGTTTTTGTTAGGAAAAAGCAGGGTGGGGTGATGTTGATTATAGCAGGAGTGATGCCAGAAAATATCCAGTATAACATTCTTAAGACTGATATACTGTGCTGTGTATATGGGTTCCCCCCTACCCCGCGTCTTTGTACTTAGCTTTTCTTTTTTTTAAAAATCCCTCACTACTAAAAAAGTTTTGTCGGAGTTCACGATGCCTCTTCTTTGTTGGAGTTCACACAAGCCTCTTGTATGAAGCTTGGATATAACACTATTCTGCATTGCTGCAGTCAAATTCCCAGGATTTTCTGTCACTCTGTGTAGGCTTTTAAATGTCATGCAATATGACTGTGCACACACATAAGGACGAAGGACACACATAAGGAAATTGCGCAGGTGTGCTGCAGTAGGGCGCAGTATGCACAGAAACGATAGCCCCATACAACTGTGCAGCTTTGCCTCCCTCCCACGCCCCTGCTCCAGAAAAGTTCCTGTGGAGGCCCATGATAAGCTTGCAGGAGGACAACTTTCATTTTTTTTCATCTGACCAGATTTCATGAAGAGCATTGTGGGGGATCTAAAACTCCTTATGAGGTGTTGAGTTCTCTGTTATGAAGCTCAGCACTGGAGCCCTAATGAGAGGCACCACCTGGGATGTGGGGCAGAATTCACCAGATATTTCCCCAGGACGTTCTCTTACTGATGGATAGATCCAGTTTGGGGTCCCGGTGGCCTCTATTTACATCGAGACGGAAGCTGCCATTGTCACCAATGGGAGCTGATGCAAACAATAACTGTGGGGGCCACAACTTGGACATGGAATATGGTGGCGAAGGGTTAAAGCCCCTTTCCTCTCATGTTGAGCTTTTCTACACGAGGCTGTTTATTGCTGTATTTACTTCTGGTTTTGTCACAGAATTGAGATCTGAGTTCTACACAAACAGCTTTTCCTTTCCCCCTTTTCCACTACAGTACCTCTAGATGGCATTGTGCTATAGCAGAATAGCACCAATACACAAGTAGTTCTTTTGCTTTCAGAAATAATACCCCATTTTCCCTGCTCTAAAGAAAACTGAGAAAGTGCTCTTAAAAAACAGAAGTGAAACTGGAGGATTATGATGTCATCTAAAGAACCCATAAACAATGGGTAAGGAATCATGAACGCACAATAAACGCCTCATGTAGAAAAGCTCGTATTGATCTAGGCCCCATGCAGCTATTCTCTTTTTAAAAAAGAATCCACACAATTGCTAACTGAGGCAATAATGTAACATCTGTAATAGTTTTGAGTCTGTGACGTTCTAAGACTTGTTTTCTCTTTTATCAACATAGGTAGAGAGTGATTGAAGACTTGAGGGAGACGGTTTTATCTTCCTCACATTCTATTTATAATTTCAGGAACTTACAGAGATGCCCACCAAACTTCTTTTTCGGCTTTTTAAATTATAATATAATATAATAATACCCTTGCTACAAATGTGACATCTCTCCCTGTTCTGATCCGCTACTACAGCATTCCCCAAGCTGGTGCTCTCCATATGTGATGGACTACATTTGTAGTCACTACAATTCCCATCGTGCTCCAGCCAGCATGGCTAAGCTGTCCACATAACTGAAATGACGTATGAGTGGGCTATTACGCTATTGACGCACCTCTTTGCTGAAATTCACACTAATAAGAGTAGTCTCTGGATTTCTCTGGATCAGTGGCTGCTCTAGGTTGAATTGACAGTCTCTATCAACCCGTCTGATCCACTCTTCATAAATTTTCTCACGGTAACCTTTCAGCAGACGTATCATCTCCTCATACTTTGCATATATCAGCTTGGCTTCAGAACTGACCATAACACTGCAAAAAGGAAAGGAAAGCTTCAGTGTCAGATGGAGAGTGGAATTAAATTAACAGCACTGGAAACAAAGCTAACAGCCTTTAATATTACTCCTGGGAATACAATACCGGCGGCTGGATATTCTGTAACACAAGAGAGATGGTTACTTACGGATGATCAATGGCATGCAAGTCTTTCCTTGGGATCTGTAATCTTTCTTGGAGTTCCAAAGCCCACTTCAGTTGTCCAGCAATAGGTGGCATGTTTTTGCTAATTGGAGGCACACCATCTCCTGTTTTAGTGGCAGATATCTGGGCATCGTACAAAATCTTTGCATTGTCCAATTCAACGTTGAACATATCCAAAAGGGTTGCGTAGTGGGGAGCTACATCTGCCTTGATCAATGGTCGTTCCAACAGAGATGCAAACATATGGATTTGCTAGAGGACAAACATTGCAACAACAAAAAAAATGTATATATATATTTTAACTTGATACCGTCTATGGTGGATGTCCCTGAGCTTTCAAGGCATATTTGTAAAACCCTTCTGAACCATGCCAAAAAGGTAGTACTTGCAACAAAATGTTACATTGTAGCCTCCTTTCCTAAAGGGTGCTCCCATTCAGGGTTCTGATCAGCTACTGCAATCTATCCCAACCTGGCGTTCACCAGATGTGCTGAACTATAACTCTCATCAACCCCCAGCCAGCATGGCCAAGCTGTCCATGAAACTGAAATGATCTCATTCCCTCTCACAGCACACTTAGGTGGTGAGTACTGACAGGATTGGAGCCAAAATGGCACCACATAGAAACAAGAAGGATGTCTTGAGGGAGCCCGAAAGTTTGCAAAAGAGCACCCCCAAGAAATATCCCAAAGAGGACTGAGGCTTTTTAGTGGCTATGGAATGTTGAGGGTCAGTTGGAAAAGAAAACTGGAAGACTGAAGGGTGTGCGTGTGGAATGGAGTATCCTGGAGAAGGGCATGGATGGCAGGCACTCTGAAATGCTTTACTCAGATTAACTATCTCTCTTTATAGCTATGTTGTTCTTCAAAACATCTGCAGCTGATCAGAGGAAGATACAAACAGGCTTTTAAGCATGTAGAAAAACAACCCAGCACTAGATATTTTATTTACTGAGGATAAACTGCAGTGGAACATATTGGCAGGAACACAGTTTTACATAAACACTGGGCATGTGTGTTAAATTCTTGTAAATCTTTTAAAATTATGGTTATGATTGTCAGGAAGCGGTGGGACTTCAGCTCCCAGCTTCTTGCCTCTGGGAGTTTGATTTGGATTGTTAATAAGATATGCAGTGTCCTGTTGTGCTTTGTACAATGAAATGACGGTTAGATCTGGCAATATTCCAGGCTTCTTTGTCAAGTCAGTGACTATTAAGTGCCTTCTCTCTGTTCCCTGAAACTACAAATACTAGATGATAGATGCTGGGAATATGTTCCCTGTTTGGTTCCTCAGATTAAGGTTTGTTTTCTAATTATTTGTTCAAATTTGGCATCAGAGTGACACGGCAAATTCATATCCTCATAAATAAATATATGCTGAGGCTCAACTGCCTGATTCTTTCCTTCAAATATTTTTTAATGCAAACCAACATGAAGAGCTGGAAGAGAAGAGCCTACAGTATTTGCCAGCATGGCATCCACTGGTGCTGAGCCCATCACTGGATCTTGCGCAACTATATCCTTATTAGTGATGGGCAAACTTACCCCAAGTGAACTCATTATTTACTTGGAAAGTAACAATTCATCCACGTGAGCTCAGATGAGAGTTCTTTAATACGAGATCCCATTCCTTATATATGAAATTTTGCGCATATGCAATATCAAGGTGCATCTTAGGAGCTGTCATTTGGAATCATGTAGTGCAGCATGACCATCATGGACCACCACTTTACGTGGCCCCTTTCTGATCTGGTGCTTTCATGTGGGCTGCCTACACGGGGATGTCATGTAACATTTACTCACAGTGGCCAATTGCCAGGGTGAGGAGGGATCTGCAGAGTCCTCTTCCTTGGAGCTTGAGCTGCGGTGGCAGCAACAAGGGAATCATTTAATACGTTTTTTGTGGGGTCTAGGAGGTAGGAGGACTGAAATTTGGGGGTGGGGGGTGGGATCTGTGTTCTACTTTACTGCACATGCTCTGAAGCTCACAATCAATTCTGAACCTAACAGTGAATTCATAATACATTGATCCAGGCTCACCACAAAGGTAAGCATTACGAATGGACAAGTTTCAGCCAACAAGCTGACTAATTATAAAATTTGGCAGCATCATTGGTTTTTATGTGGTACTGGCAGAAGCAGAGAGGACACTGGATGAGGTTGAGAACCGATCCAACCTCCCTGTTCACCATCCCAAGAGACTTGGCTCTGACAGAGCATGAGAAGTCAAAGTTACCCTTTGCTGGCCTCAGATCAGAAAAAAGGAAAATAATTTTTTTTCCTGGCAAGGGGGTAGATTGAGGTGGGTCTTCCATGCTAACTAGGGGTAAATGTTTTCTAGATTTGCAGGAACATAATCTACTGCAGCTAAATATATCTGAGTTTTAGAGAAGAAACATGCAAACCCTCCATAAGAATGTGTACCTTGACAGCAGATTCGAAACTGGAGCAGTCAACAAATCCTTGATAGAAAATGGTGGCCAGTCGTCTATCCAAATCCTGAATTTTGATCTGGAAGTCTGCAAAATCTTCATCAAATTGCTTTTAACAACAACAACAACAACAACAACAACAACAGAACCAGTTAGATCAGCCATGTACTACATAGGCTGATTTAAATTGGCACACTCAGGCCAAGAATTAGCTAGGCCAATTTATCTTGAAGGGCAAACCTTTGTTGCCATAGTGAGTAGTGCACACCAGGATTTCCTGGCTCATGTTAAGCAAATAATCAATCTACATCTGAATCCATTTTCCATCATGAAATGACTAACCTCATCTGCTGGATCTAAAGGATCATATTTGCATTCCGCAAAGACTTTCATGTGTTCCAGAACCTCCTCATAAATCTGAACCACCTGGCTCCCTAGGATATTGCCTCTCACACCTCCCAACTCAATTTTCTCCAGTTTAAGAAACTCAATTGCAGTCATGTACAGTTCCTTAAAAAAATACACACATACGCAACAGTTATAGCCTTTTTCATTTGTTCAAAGAAAGGAACATAAAAAGAGCTGATCAACAGCAAAACGAAGGCATCTTCACAAGGGGCTTCAGCACTTAGACTCTCTCATTTAAAAAAAAATGCCATTGTTCCTAAAATTTGATTTTGTCTAATGTCAACACTTTCAAATATCCAGACAGAAAAAATGGATAATGATCTTAACTTCAGGTGTCATCATTGCTAATATCTGCAGTGCCACTAGGAAAGATTCATATTTGATGGGTGCTACTAGAATACATATGTGCCCCATCTCTCTCACTCTCACTCTCACTCTATATATATCTTCAGTGTCAAGGTAAGTATCGCTATGACTATTTCATGTTTTAGATGAAGTATATAATTCTCACCTCTATTGTCTTCAGTCTGTGAAAAAATGAATTCATTCTAGTAAAGACAAGAGTAGAAGGAAACTCCCAGTACTGGGGTTCCTTGTCCTGCAAACAAAAATTAAGATAGCTGAGTGTGGCCAGTTCTATACAACATCAGACTTAAAAGTGAATAATTTCTTCTAAGAACCTTAGAAGAGCAGCAAAGAATTCTAACGCTCTTTGGTGAACCAGGAGAGTGCCTACTCAAATATTGTTAAGTTTTTTCAGTAAATAACCTAGAAGAATGATAGCCTGGTGAGGGGGCGGGGGGAGGTATGAACAAAAAAATGGGCCTCCAATGAGGCAGAGCTCTGTCAGCATTCTGTGTCCTGGAGCTAGGCAGGATTGGAAGTGGGTGTGGCTTGCTCCCAGTGAAGGAATAGATAGCGCTGATTTGCTTAGCTCTGCCTTCTGGCATGAGTAAGAGGTACAACCTATCCAAAGATCCTCTCCTCCACCCTAGGGATAAAGGAGAGCATCATGCCAGAGGGGCCTGCAGGATAAGGAATATTTTTTCTGTGGTGAACAGACTCATGTAAGTGCGCTATATCATGTAGGGTTGACCAAATATCCATCCTTTTACTGGTCCAACCACTGTTTCTTTAAATGACAATCCTATTGCTATATACTCTGGAGTATGTTAAACTCCTGGTACCCTTGCAAATCTGCTTAGGATGCTCCATAAAGGGCTGGATGGGTTCCTATCTCCATCCAACCCAATCTCTACACTGATCATTGCCATGCTAGTGCCCTCGCTATACCAAGATAAGCAAACGAGTGCCAGATCATGAGACTGGGACATAATCTAGTCACCAGTAAATCTCCTACTCAGGAAAATTATTCCCTAATCTAGATGTTTCTGCAAGTACAAAAAGTGAAATTGAACTATTTTGTCTAGAAGCAACATTGGCTGGGTCAATTTGTTTACAATAGTTTTCCACATTAAATGGGATGACTTATACAGACACTGCTACACTATGAAGCTCTGAATAACACTTCTTCTAAGAATCATCAAAGTCTGCTGGTACCAGTGACCAACCTTAAAAAAAGTAGGCATCATATCTTTGCAGCAAACATCATAGGACTTGTAGAGTTTCTCAATCACGGAGATCCCCAGCTTGATCCCCCCCAGCACCTCCTCAATTTCGCCTTGTAAGCCTTTCAGCACTTCCTCAGGACTCAGAAAGTTACGTGTCTAAATAGAAAAGGATGCAATCAAAGACGATGCATAGAGGCGCAGGGCGCATTGAATCAGACTTTGGAATTGGAACTGCACAACAGTTTAAGGATGGACAAAACTGTCAGTTTAAATTTCCATCCATTTTGTGTTTTTTTCAGTCTTAAATTTGTTCCATCCTGTTTCTGCATCAATTTTGCTTTAAAAAGAAAAGAAAAGAAGTCCACATAAAAATCTGAATGCTTTTTCATGTGCTTTTCTCCTTATTTATGTATTTTTGTTTACAACCTTGCAAACTATATACATTCTTGCAAGCAATTTCCCCTTACAACACGTTTTAACATTATTTTCACAAATATACCCACTTTTCTGCGCCCACACCCCCAATATATGGATTTTTGTGTGAATATTTTTAAAAGCACAGAACTGCATCACGAAATTTGGAGAAGTGTGAATACCAGTGTGGTTCACTCTGTGTATTGGTTTGGGAAGTGTATATTAGAGAGCAATCCTATGGCCCCTGGACAGCATCTAGGGAGCCATAGGATTTCTGCAACTGTGGTTGGAGACAGCACTTTGACCTGGGACCCAGGAGTCTGAGCTCCCCCCACCCCTGCAGCCAGTGTAGAGAGATCCACGCCGACTGCCTCTCCAAGAGGTTGTAAAGGCAACCTCAGATAGGAGGAAAAGGGGGTGGTTCTGTCGGGGGGGGGGGTCTGGGGAAGCAGGGATACAAGCTATCCCCAGCCCTTCCCAGCCTCCTTCCCTCCAGCTCTGCAGAACTCCAGCTAGACAGCAAAAGCGCCCATCTAGCAAAAGTACAGAATGGGAGAAGTGCAGAGGTGAAGATCATCTCTGTGCTCCTCCCACTCCACATAGGATGCTGGTCAGCCTCCAGGTTCAGAGGCTTACAGGCATCCAGATAGGACTGCATCCTTAGATAGGTTGTCATTAAAATGCAAACCAAACAAATTTCTACCCATCCCTAATGGTAATATTCCTCTATGGTAATATTCCCTTTGACCCTCTGCCAAACCTGCCAGTGCAGAAGCAGGCCCTCTTTTATTGTCTTTGTTCACTCATCCTTACTGTTAAACCTTTTCAGCAACTGCAGAACAATTAGGGCTGAAACTATATTTGGTGGCTATGAACACCAAAGTAAAAATAAAACGGAAAAAGAAATCTCCCCTGTTGAATTTATTTTCATAGAATAGTACCATTTCAATGAAGAGGTTGCAGATCTCCTGCAAAATGACAATGACCCGGGAAGGAATGTTGTAGTATTCGGAGTTGGCCCAAATCAAGCATATGGTGTACATGATGCTGTTGATGAATGGAGGGAGCTGCGTGGGTGTAAAAAGAAAGTAAAGTAAAACACACATATTTAAGGTAATGGGGTATTTTTACTCCGTGCCTATCGAGCTGCTGATCATCTTTATTACTTTGGAAATAAATCATTTCAGACTGCTTGAGTGTGCAATTCTATTCATGTTTTAACAGAAAAACATCCTACTGGCTGAGGATTGATGGGAGATGCAGGACTTTTTTCTTTCTAAACATGAATAGGATTGCACTCTAATTTCCTCAGGCTAGACAACAAACCCTCTGATAAGTATCTCAATGAGGGTAGGGGTGTGAAGATGATCCCAAAGCTAGCATGTGTCCAACGCATCCCCACGCCCAGAATTTCCTATCTTCTAAAGACAGCATTCATGCTGGGGCAGGACTACAGCAGTGTGTGGCTCGTCATGTCAGACCTCTCATTTTAAGTTCCCTCTGCTGGCTGCAGAGCCACGCAGACTCACCGTGGCTTCAGTGATACCTTTGGTGGCAAAAAACAGTTGGGGAAGGGCTTGGGGAAGAAAGGGTTAAACTTCATTCCATGCACCAGAGTCCTGATCTGGACTTTTTCAGAAAAAGGATGTGGCCAGTGCTAAGCACACTCAAGAATGCATGCTTAATGCAATGTATAATTTGGCCCTCAGTGAAGTAGTATGGAGCATTTTGATCCAGTATATACACCAAAGAGGCCTCTTGCACGGGTGTCCTCTGCCAAGCACTGGTGACATTATAGCAGTGAAAATGGTCAGGGACTCCCTCTTTGTGACAGGAACAGGCAACTTGTGGCCCGCCAAATGTTACTGGACTACAGCTCCCATTAGCCCTATCCAATGTAGCCAATAATGAGGAATGATGGGAGGTACAGCCCAGCAACATCTGGAGGGCGCAAGTGGCCCACCCCTGTTTGAGGAGGACCATTAATGAAGATGCTTGTTAGGCATGTGCAAGTCAGTCTATTCTAACTCTCAAACCTAATTTCTTTTTCTTTGTTAAATATACCTGGGGGTATTCAGCTTGTTCCGTTTCCTCCAAGAGAACCTTTAGTGGCTGCAAGTACAAGTTAATGTCATCGGCTTCCTTCAGTCCTGTATAAAAGGAAACTTTCAGGGTAAATGAAATCTGGAAAAGCTTGACTGAATAATTTGTACACATGACACAAAAGAATCTGGATTGGATCAAGCACCTTTGCTGTACCAGCAGAAGGGTACCACTTATGGAATGGGACCTCCATGTCCTCTCTTCCCCCTGAATGCCCTCCATATCTCCACCAGAGGGACATCCTCTGGAGGAGATTTGGAGGGTGCAGAGGGGGGATGAGAAGATGGGAAAGTCCTGTTCCTCAAATGGCATTCTTCCACCGGCAGAAGGTCAATGCTGGATCCAGTCATCTGTAATTTTAAGAAATGTGGCTGTACCTGCAGAGACATCCTTGAAAACATTCTTCAGTGCTGGCCAGTAGCAGCTCTTAGCTCTCTCCAAAATGTCAGCAATCTTTTTCACTTGTGGGGCATACAGCTGGAAAAAAATACACACTCAGACATATCTTCATTCGGTCTACATTTCCATACAGTGATTTACAGCTGATTCTGAAATAAACTTCAGCCTACCTGCTCATTTATGCACTGCAGGTTGAGCTGCCGGCTATACCAGAAATCAAATTCTACTCGGGGCAATGGGTTCAAGCCATCCAGGAGAGGTTGAGCAGAGTCTTTGCTCAGGATATCTCGGACCTGATGAGACCAGTCAATGATGATTGTTTCAATGGAATGTAAGAGTGTACTGTCCACAGCTGCAGGCAGACTGAAAATCCGACAAAAGACAATGTGGTAGAAATCACTATAGTTTTAACATCAGATCCAGCAGCTAAAAGGATAATAAAGGGAGCCTGTAGCAAATCACAAAGTGGAATCCAGGGTTGTTCAGTCCCTGTGTCTCCCTTTAAATATGACTCATTCTTCCTCCCTACTTCAGGGAGTGATATATTGAAGAAATGTGTAGGTAGAAAGCAAAACATTTCTGTAATCAGAAAACCCAGATGATGTGATGGGAGTAAATTTGTAAATTATTGGAGTGTATGTATACATACACACACACACACACAAAGCAGGGTGAAGAAACTGGAAATGTTCAGTTGATGGATGGATAAGGGATTGATGAAAAGGGAAGGATGAATTGGAGACATGGGGGGATGGAATGCTATGGGGAGTGACATGGAAGCATGCCAAATACATACAGGTACTGGCTGAACCTTTTAAATAATTGCTATTTAACAATGAGAGTAACCTGATTTAAAAAAAAAAATGAACGTGAATGGGTTCTGCATATACTGCCATGCTACATACAAGAGAAGAGGTACTTGCATTGGCAGACATTATTACTTAAAGGTACTCACGTGTCAAACACATCTGCTGTACATTCCATGGTACCCATGTTCTCTGGCAAAGGAAGTAGCGTTTTTCCTTTGATCTTTCCTCCCATCACAAACATCTCATTCTTTAGCCTGTGGGCTTGCCGTATAACATCTTCTGCTACCACTCGAGGCCATCCAGCCAGGTTTTCACTCTTCAGGAATAAGGAGTAGACCACCTAGAGGGAGGAATTACTTTGTTGACAACAAGTACCTTTGTTTCAATCATCACAGATCATGGTACCCTTATCAAGGTAGGGAAACGTCAATGGCTGAAATGCCTTTACAGGCAGGCCTGTTCTATGGCCCTACTGCTCTTGCAGCTGAGCCAAAACACCACAGCTACGCCAGTGTTACGTCAGCACTGCACAGAAGCACAACAGTAGTGCTGTGCGGCCATAAATCCACTACATCAATTTTTGCTCTCTTCCACCAGGGCACAAATGTAGGAGTGGTCCCAGCTCCACCCAGCAGGCTTAAGTCAAAGAAAGGATTGCAGAGTTAGGCCTTGTTCTTCAGCTCAATGAAAATGTTGTCCCAGTGGGTGGCAGCTGTGGAAAAAAGCAAATTCCATGCTAGGAATGATTAGGAAAAGGACCAGGGGGAAAAACTGCCAATATCATAATGCCTACATACAAATCTATGGTGTGACCACACTTGGGATACTGTGTACAGTTCTGGTTACCACATCTCAAAACAGATATTGTAGAGCTGGGGAAGGTGCTGAAAAGTCAACCAAAATGATCAAGGGGTTGGAGTAGCTCCCCTACAAAGTTTGGAGCGTTTTTGTTTAGAATAAAGGTGAGTAAAGGGGGCACGATACAGTCTATAAAATTATGCATGGTGTGCAGAAAGTGTAGAAAGATAAGTCCCCTCCCCCATTTCTTGTCATAATACTAGAACCTGGAGTCAGCCAATAAAGCTTTTTGGCTGGCAATTAAAGGATAGAGAAAAGGAAGCACTCCAGTGCATAAACTATGGAATTGGCTACCAAGCTGTAGTGATGGCCACTAACTTGGGTGGTTTTAAAGGGGGGTTAGATACATTCATGAAGGATAAGTCTATCAATGGCTACTAATCATGATGGCAATATGCTGCCTCCAGGATCAGAAGCAGCATGCCTTTGAATATCAGTTAATGAGGAGCAACAGCAGGAGAGGGCTAGGCCCTCAGGTCCTGCTTGTGACAGACTTCCCAGAAGCATCTGGTTGGTCACTTGATGAAACAGAATGTGGGATTAGAGAGGTCTCTCGTCTCATCCAGCAGAGCTTTTCTTATGTTCAACTACTCTCATAGTTGGAAAACTTCCATTAATATTGGTCAAGACCTTTGTTTTCTGCAAGTGAGCGAAACCAGTCCTGTTTTGACAAGCAACCTTCTTTTTGCAACCTTGTTCTTATTATTTGCAAAGACATCACACCTCCCACTGTTCTCTTGTTTGAACTTGAACAGGCATTGTTTATCCACCCTTACCCTATAAATGCTACCAAAACTCAGCTATAACTGCATCACCTCCCTGGAACATCAGTATACAGAGCCCATCTGAAGAAACTCAACCAATTCTAAACAATTGCTGAGAAAATCAATGCAGGCAAAAAGACAAATGTAATAGGATGTTGGGCAATAAACTATAGGCCTGTGTATAGGCACTTCCTTTTAATGTTTGTATGAATTCGAAGTTTTATAAATATCAGGTTTTATGAAGATGTCAAAATCCATGGGCACAGTCCTAAAACTGCAGCACTCACATGTTCAGGACCTGCTCCATGAAATAAGGTACTAGTGTGGCAACCAAGAGCATAAAAAGTTGGTGACAGGGCAAACCCTAAGGCAGTATCCACATTTGTGCGACTTCTAAAAATGCATCTCTTTCATATGCATTTGTTCCTCATTATACCACCATGTTCCTGTGCTGCTCTTTCTGTTTGCAGTCAGGGAAGAGACCAGAGCATATGTTTTGCATTCAGAAGGTCCCAGATTTGGTTCTTCACATCGTCAGTTAAAAGGATCCCAGGAGGCAGCAAAGTTTGAAGGGACTTCTGCTTCAGTCCCTGGCGAGCTGCTACCAATCAGAAGAAACAATACTGAGCCAGCTGGACAAACAGTCTGAGCTGGTATAAGGCCTATGTCGCCTAACATACACAAAGAACAGCGAAGGGTCAGGCTGGAGCACTTCCAAGGAGAAGTATATACTTGCTGTGGGGGCAAGACTGGGACTCCTCCTCTCTGGGTGAGACGTAAACTCTTCATATTTGGCCCTGGCTTTTCAGGAAGGGAGGAGTTAACAGTGCCATCTGCTTCACTCTCCTATTGACTGAGAACCTGGATTGTCCCTTTTCCAAACCCACCACTGTAGCTACTGCACCACACTGTGTTTGTACAACATGGGAAAAGAATGGGTCCACCCATAACATTACAGCGATTTCTCATGCACTTTCATACATTATTGAGAGCCCTGCTGGAACCAGAACAGGGACTGGACATCTCTGTCATATCTCCTTTGTATCTATGAAGCCAAGCCAGTTCTCCTAACACCAACTTCTTTGTATGTGTTGGCTAAAGAGGGAATTATCATGCAGTGAACCACTAATAGAAATTGGAAGCTCACCTCTTCCACAACAGCCATCATCTGCTCTACAGGGGAAGGGCTGAGATCTCCAACAAGGAGCCCCTCCAGGAAGTTGTCTCTAGTAATGTTTTCATGCTTCTTTTTCACAAAATAAATGCCTTTATTCTTCAGTGTTGATGGGAAGCCAATGCAAGGGACTAGTTGTCCAGTGGGGTTGAGTGTGATCACCAGTGCTGTCAGGTCTTGCTTCTCATAGAACTCATTGAGCATGGCATGGACATCCTCACTGGTTGCAAACTTGGACCATTTATCAGGCTTAACGTGGAGATAGAGAGTGCAGTAATTCTCTATGAAGTCCAGTCGTTTGTCAGCCAGTGTCGTCATCTTGATTCCTCAGTAGCTAACCACTGCATGGACAATACTGAGCAGGTAGCAAGCTGGGAATTCTTCTCTCCCAATATTTTTACTTTTCCTGCCTTGGGAAGAACACATCCTTGTCAACCTGTTTCTCGGAATCACCAATCCAACCTATCTGGGAAACATACGATGTTTTCTTCTTTCCCCATACGTTACATGTCTATACTATGGAATATATTGCAACAGAATGGGGTAGGGGCATCTGAGATTAATTTTAGATGAAGACTCTTCATCCACCACCACCACCACCACCACCACCGGGGTAAATAAAAACTATTCTATCTGTGTATAATCAACAGAGGACAGGCAGGAGCTGGATCACATTTGCTGGCTCTATCCTCCAACCTCCACATGTTGATCTGAACCTCTATAGAGTTGTACATATGTAGGCTCTGTACAGTTAATCTGCACCCTTCAAGCATGCAGGGGGCAGAGGGGGTTGGTCACACACAGAGAACCTTTCAGGAGTGTAGACTTTGGACAGAGGTTTGGATCAATGTGTAGAAGAGGCTAGGAGGGATGCAACCACTAGGCATAGTCCCGCCCTCCTCCCACCCATGTGTTGATGGTACACAGATATTTTGTCTACGCAGGGAGGCTAAAGTCATCCTCCTAAATGACCCCATGCAGGGGCAACAGTGTCATACATTTGGTTAAACATGTGGTTTAACACTGCATATATCCTTTTAAAACTATAAATAACAGCCGTGGGGCCTCCCAGAGCAGGATGGAGGAGTGGGTGCTCCTCCACAGCATGGAGGAGGGAGTGTGTGGCTTTCCTCCTGTGCTGAAGTCCTGACAAAAGCCCTCCCCCCACAGCTGCTATTGGGCATGTGGGAGCAGCTCCCATCAGCACCACTGAGAGCTTCCCTCCTCTGCCATATAGCAACTTCATGAGGGAGGGGGGTTCTGCCTGGACCACAATGCAGGAAGAAAGAGTTAAATTCCACTTCCCCACCTGCCACAGTCCTGATCCTATTTGCCCACCCCTGTCCACCCCCAATGGCTGCTATTTATAGGTTTGAATAATTACACGCAAAATTAAACCATTCATTCATTCATTCATTCATTCATTCATTGAAAGTATTTATACATCGCTTTGCTATCAGTTTTCAAAACGTTCTCTAAAACCAAGCCAAATACCATTTTAAAACCTATTTTTTAAAAATAAATATAGTTTTCACTACCTGTCTAAAACTTAGTAGAGATGGAGTCAACAAGGCCTCCCTTGGGAGGGAGTTCCACGGCTGAGGTGCTGCTACAGAAAAAGCCCTGTCTCAAGAACACACCAACCTAACCTCTCTTGGCCTCTGATGAAGATCTCACATTATGGGCAGGCTTATAAAGGAGGTGATAGGCCTTCAGATATCCTGACCCAAAGCCATTTAGGGCTTTATAGGTCAAAAACAGTACCCTGAATTGGGCTTGGAAACAAATTGGAAGTCAGTGCTGTTGGTTCAAGACTGGTATTATATGGTCTCTAAAGTACATGCAAGACAACAAAATCCCCTATATTTTGCACTAGCTGTACTTTCTGAATAGTTTTCAAGGGCTGCCCTAGTTAGAGCACATTACAGTAGCCTAAACAGGATGCAATTAAGGCATGGGTCACCATGGCCAGATCCACCTTCCCTAGGAAGGGGCACAGTGAAGATGGGCAAAGGCACTCTTGGCCACAGCAGCCACTTGGCACTCCAGGAGCAACAATGGGTCGAACAGTACCCCCAAGCTGCAAACCTGGTCCTTCAGAGGGAGTGCAACCCCATCCAGAACAGGTTATACCCCTAGTCCCAGGTTGGCTTGTCTACTGATCAACAGAATCTCAGTCTTGTTTATTCACCCACATCCAGTCCCTCACTGCATTCAGACAACAGTTTAGGTCTTCCACTAGGGATGGGGGAGAATTTCTCCCCGAAACTTTGGGGGGCCGAGTGCCAACATGTTCGGCCCCCTGAAGTAGTTTCGGGGAGAAATTCTCTGCCCCCCCCCGCCCCCCCGGGATGGGACTTACCTTTCCCGAATGTCCCTCCCGGCGGCGGGTCCCGGTGGCGGGTCGTCAGGTCTTCGACAGGGGCAGAGGCGGCAGCCGGTCTTTTGACCGGCTGCCGCCGCCGCCATTCCAATAAAAGTAAAAAAAAAACACACGCCCCCGTGATAGGCTACGTGACGATTAACGTAGCCTATCACGGCTAGATTTGCAAAGTCAGCCGTGATAGGCTACGTAAATCGTCACATAGCCTATCACGGGTGACTTTAAAAAAAAAAAAAGCGCGTACGGCTAATGGCGGCCCCCATAGGGAGCCGCCATTCACGTTCCTTATTTGGTCGCTGTAGTCTACGTAAAGATTTACGTAGACTACGGCGAAAATAAGGGCAACGCTATTAAATCTTTACGTAGACTACAGCGATCAAATAAGGAACGCGAATGGCGGCTCCCTATGGGGGCCGTCATTTGCGTACATGCTTTTTTTTTTTTAAGTCACCCGTGATAGGCTACGTGACGATTAACGTAGCCTATCACGGCTGACTTTGCAGATCTAGCCGTGATAGGCTACGTTAATCGTCACGTAGCCTATCATGGGGGCGTTTTTTGTTTTACTTTTTATTTCGCGGCCGGGCGAGGCGAGGCGCCTCCTCCCCGGCCTGAATTTCGGCCGGGCGAGGCAGGAAGCCTCCCCCCCGGCCTGAATTTCGGCCGGGTGAGGCGGGAAACCTCCCCCCCTGGCCTGAACTTCGGGGGGAGCAGCGAAGCGCCTCCCCCCCACCGCTAAGCAAGCTGCGAGACCAGGTAAGTGGCTTTCATGCACCCCTAAACAGCCTCCTCGGCATGTGTTGAAAATGAGAGATAGAGCGGGGTATCATCAGCATAGCAATGAGACCCAACTCCAGAACTCCAGATGACCTCCACCAGCAGCTTCATGTAAATATTACAAAGCATAGGATACAATATTGAGCCCTGAGGAACTCCATACGTTCACAGCCATGAGGCTGAACAATAGTCCCCCAGCATCATGTTCTGAGAATGTTCAGCCATATAAGACCAGAATCACTACACAATAGTGCCCCCAAGTCCCATATCAGCCAAACAGTCCAGAAGGATACTATGATCAATTGTACTGAATACTGCCAAGAGATCCAGTAGAACCAACAGGGATGCACTCCCCCAGTCCAGTTCCCAGTGCAGGTCATCCACCAACGTGACTAAAGCTGTTTCCACCCCCAAAATGAGACCTGAACCCGCTGTCAAGGGCTCCTTGGAGGGCTCTCAGTCTAATCCAGTAGCCAAGTCCAGACACAGACAAAGGGATTCTTTTCAAAGCTTTATTCTTCTTTTATAACTTAACAGCTTTACAGGTAGCAACTAGATCTGAGCAGCAGCAGCATCCCTATGCCCTAAGTTGGAACAGTTGGTCCCCGTTTGAAAGGCAATTACTGGCAGACCCCTGAATATAAGGACTAGGGAGAGTCCCTCCCCTTTTCCCTTGGCTCCTCTGGGCGCAACTGTTTTTTGAGCGCCAACCGGGCGCTACGCCTCCTTTCCGCGCTCTCCATTTGGCGCCGCTCTCTGCGTCTGCGCTGCGCATCCACTAAGTCTGCTATCTGCGCTCGGTCACTCCCTGGACTGCTTTCAAGTCTAGGAATGCGGGTGGGAGGAATCTCCGCCAGCTGTGGGCCCTGGGAAAGCGGAGCGCGCTCCTCTCCCAGGAGCGACTGCTCTTCCTCCGAATCAGAACTACTCTGGGATTCTATGGGCTCAGTGTCCACCCTGACACCCAAATTTGAATGGATCCAAATAATCAGCTTCATCCAAGAAAGACTGGCATTGCACTGCCACCAGTCACTTTACTTTAAAAAGGAAGATTGGAATCTGACCAGTAGTTCTCTGGAGTGGTGGGATCCAGTGAAGGCTTCCTTAGCAAAGGTCTTGTAACCACTTCTTTTAGAGGAACTGGAACATAACCATCTACCAAAGAAGCCTTCACAACCTCCATCACCCAATTGCCCAGCCCTCCTGCAGTCTAGCATGGCTGTCTGGAGGTATGCTAGGAGTTGTCGAACTGTTTCCCGTGTAAACATGCATAGCATTGCTTCGTGTATTCTCTAGGTTGCTCTTAGGACATGTTGGCATGGATCTTTTGGGAGGATCAGATACATGGCTGACCTTTTGGCCTTTACTGTCGCCATGCGCGCAGGTGCAGTTCAGTCAGTGACAGGAGTGATGTGATGGCTGCATGGAGTTTGCCTATTCCAAGCCTTCCTGGTTTGGGTTTTTTTTACTACTGTTTCTTGTATCTTTACTTCAGAGCTAAAAGCTGGAATGGGCACATGGCAAACCTCTTGCGTGGCCACACCCTTCGTTCCATGCTGCCCCTCCAAGGGCTTAGCCAAATGGCTTTCTCAGACCCAATATTTTGAACTCTTTCGATGAGACAGCGATTATTCTAATATTACCCATTCCCTCCTCATTCTGCTCCATAAGAGTTTTTCTGCTTATACCTCATTTTTTTCTGCCCCTATTAATTCCTTTGTTATATCCTTCTTAAAAGTATCTTTGCTGTACATGGTATGTTTATTCTTCCATTATGTTTCCTCCCTTAACTAATTTCCTCATGGGATAGCTTAACAAAAGACTGAACTAGATGTGCTGTGGGAGACGCATTGACTCTAATATCTCCCAGCAGTTCCCAGCCCCTACCGACCCACCCACACGCTTTAAATGTAGCTGTGGGGAGGTGGTGGTCTCAATTTGATCAGAGTGGGGAAAGGGGTACTTAACTCTTTTCCCACAAGTAATTTTCCTGATCAAAATCAACTGCCCCCCAAGATGTTTTTCTCCCCACAGAAGACAAGATAAGTGGACCCAGAGTCTTGTCCCCATGAGAAGAAAACAGCTTGGGGAGGCAGTTTAATTGAGGAAATGGCCTACAAGGAAACCTCTTCCCCCAGCTGCCATTGCAATCAAATCCAGGACTCCTGGCAGCTGCATTGAAATAAAATTAAAAGCTATCAAGAGACACCCCATGTGTCTCCTTTGTTTGGCCCTCTAGTTTGGCCCTAATAAGGGGAAGTGATTTACAGTGACCAGTGTCATAGAGTTTGATAGCTTATCACTTTAGATTAATAAGAATACTCACAAATGTTACTCCACACCTCAGGGCAAACACAATTAAGGATACCACAATCTTTTCCTTTGACCAAAGTGTCACTAACACGTTTGGAAGCATCCAGCTGTAAGCCACTCAACTGCCAAGAAACACTGCCTTCAACAAGGTTCTTGTGACATCAGCTATCAACTGTCATACCCTGCTAGAACCTTCTTCCACTTCCACCCTGTAACACTGATGCCTGTGAAACAGAAAGCTATGGTGCTTCTAGAGTAGACAAATGTCAAGATCAGGCTACGGAGACTGGTTTGTGAGTCTTGTTTCTGCTGTGCCACAGTGGCCACTTATCCCCTCCTTGGGAATTGTGCTTATATGGACACAGATACCTACCCCATGCCCTCATAGCCATGCTCTCATTTCCATGGGGGTCCACACAAGTACAAAAGAGATGGAAAAATTGCACAAACCACACCACTGGATCCACATCATAATAAACGATGGCATGGAATCATATTCCAAAAGTTGTACCTGCTTAGAATTACAGCAAAGTTGTACCTGCTTAGAACTACAGCAAAGAGAAATGCAATTATGACACCACCACAGGGAAAAAGAATGTGTGAACTGTACATTATATCTAGAGAACTGTGACATCTCTAGGAATCAATAAATAAGCACCTTAACATATTTGGGTAGTGCGAATATTTATTTATTTATTTATTATTTTCTATTTATTTATTATTTTTATTTATTTAAAATATTTCTTGGCCGCCTTTCAGGGCAGAAACCCTCCCCATTTAAAATGAAAAAGTAGTATATAAATATAGGGTTGTATCCAGTGTTAGTCTAAAGACTAACATTCATTCATTTCAATGGGTCTACTCTAAATGAGAATAACACTGGATACAACACACAGTACAAAAAGATTTTAAAATAAAATTCTACAACAGTATAAAACAACTGCAATGCATTATAAAATATATATGTTCCCAAATCAATGCACCCTAAATCTGGCAACCCTTTCTAGAAGTTCACAAAATAAATCTCTGGATTGAGGTATCCTAAATCTGTGATAAAATTGTGGTTTGAAACTCATGAACTATGAACCCATCTTATTCCATTTGCAATCTGTAACGTAGGTCCCATCTGATAGAAGGAAGAATTGTAAGACTGGTAATATGTATTAGACCTCATACTATGAGATAAAAGCTATAGTGAAACATGTAAAATTTTATGTAGTCATTGCATACATACATAATGAATAGCAGTAAATAATATGGCATCATTACAGACTACCAAGGAAGATTTCATGTGAGCTCCAAAAGAAACCACCAAAGAAGCCACAACTCCTACTACCTAAGTAGCAGTGAACAAACCAAACAACCCTGCCCCCAACAAGCCACCCTATTCTTGTGTTGCATGCAATCCAGCCTTTCCTCTTTTCCTTCTTGTTATGGACCCTGTTGCTTTGGCCTGATGCAAAATGAGTGCAGAACAGCCACAAATATGAAGTATGGTAAGAGTCCCAATTCAATATTTTCTGGAAGGAAACGCAAGGCTGCATTGCGCACCTCCTCGCCTGCCATTGCGTTGCATCCTTATGGCAACCATTGTTATACTCTGCCAGGAGTACATGCTCAGGAACATCCAGACCTCCCTGCTGTCCATGTCCCTTGACCTTGCATATGTTGTGTATCCAACACATGCTGTGACCACTGTCACAACATTCTCCTCCACTGCTGGCAGCCTGGCGGCGAGGGACCTCCACCTTCCCTTGAGTCTGCCAAAGGCCCGCTCTACAACATTGCAGCAATCGTTGAAAGGCCTCTTGTGGGTGGTCTTCAAGATGGTTCCCCCATGGTTTTAAGTGCCATGTCTGCCAAGCCCTCATCCATGGCTTGCCACACTATATGGTTATGCAGATGAATGCAGCATGGTTTCTCCCATTAATGCCACTCCTGAATCTTAATTTCTGCTGAACATAACAGAGCACTTCAACAAAAGCCAAAGCAGGTGGCTGTGCAACATGGGGCAAAGGGGAAAAGCTCAAACAAAACCCAGCGCCGAAAATAACAATGTTGATGCCAGGTGAACCTCGTTGGGGAGATAATTCCATAATTGGGGGACCACACTGAGAAGGCCTTCTCCCTTGATGCCATCTTCCAAGCTTCCCTGGAGGAAGCACCCAGAGGAGGGAGGTGCTATAGTGTACAGGTAGATTCATGTTGGGAGAGGTGGTCCATTAGGTATTGCACTCCTGAGCCATGTAAGGCTTTATAGGTCAAACCCAGCACCTTGAATCATGCTCGGAAACATTCAGGCAGCCAGTGCAAGCGGGCCAGAGTTGGTCTTGTATGTTCGGGCCTTCTTGCCCCTGTTATTTATCTGGCTGCCATGTTTTGCACGAGCTGCAGCTTCCAAACCGTCTTCAAAGGCAGCTCCACGTAGAGCACATTGCAGTAATCTAAACTTGGAGGCACCAGAGCATAGAGAACTGAAGCCAGGTTATCCCTGTCCAGACATGAGCATAGCTGGGCCACCAACCAAAGGTGGCAGAAGGCACTCTGTGCCACTGAGGCCACCTGAGTGTCAAGTGACAAACGTGGCTCCAAGAGAACCCCCAAGCTATGACTCTCTTCAGGGGGAGTGCAACCCCATCAGGAACAGGTTGAGCACCCTCCATCAAGTCAGAAGAACCACCCACTAACAGCATTTCAGTCTTGTCTGGATTGAGCTTCAGTTTATTAGCCCTCATCCAGTCCATTGTCACAGCCAGACACCAATCTAGCACATCCACAGCCTCACATGAAGAAGATGAAAAGGAGAAATAGACCCGCATGTCATCAGCATACTGATGACAACACACTCCAAAACACTTGATGACCAGACTCAGTGGTTTCATGTAGATGTTAAATAGCATGGGGTACAAAACTGACCCCTGTGGAACCCCATACTGGAGAATCCATGGGGCCAAGCAATGTTCCCCAAGCACCATCCTCTGGTGCTAACCCACCAAGTAGGAGTGAAACCACTGCAATGCAGTACTTCCCACAGTACTCATACAGTCATCCCAGAAGGACACCATGGTCGATGATATCAAAAGCTGCTAAGAGATCAAGGAGAATCAACAAAGTCACACTCCCCTGTGAGCTTCCCTACACGAGCGATTTATTGCATGGTCATGATTGGCCACTTACGTAAGTTTGTGGATCCTTTACACGATGTTGTCAACCTCCAGGTCATCTCTCGCCCTTTCTCCCGCTTTAAAAAGGATCAGAGATAAAGCGATAAGGGCCGTTAATGTGATATATTGGCAGCGCCATCTGGTGGCTGTATAATAAAACATATAGAATTTACCAAGAGAGGAAATTTTTGATTCAAAGCACGTGTCTGCCCGTGTAGAGGAGCCGATCTATCCCGCAAATAATCGAGAAGCAGAAGCCCCAGTAAATTGCAGGATAAAAACCCTGGTGTGGTGAAGCCCTCTCTCTCTCTCAACACTCTCTATGAGTTCCTTCTTCAACTATCTTCCTCAATTATTCATTTCCAGATGAACAAGTAACAGCAGTATCAATATATGTTGAAATCCCTGCCAAGGTAAAACAACATTTGTGCCTAGAAAGAATTGGAAAAGGCAAACATTTCTATTAAATGCCTTGTCACAGTTCCTTTTGGTTGACAAAATGAGGACATTGTGTAAGATAACATCAGAAAAAGAAACAGGTGCCTACTATTTCCAGGTGGACTGCAGTGCAGTGGGGAATTGGGTTGAAATTATGTAAAGGTTTGGGTTGCGTTTTGCCATTTCCCTGGGTCTGCAGCAGTCTCATATCTGACCTAAAAGCTGCCTGCCCTCATGGCAAAGTGTTGAGCTCAGACATTCTCTCACTCATTCAAGCTCTTCCAAAATCTGCTCATGGGGAGTTGATCAGTTTGGCCATAGAGGGATGGTAGCAGAGCCTTGGGTCTGAAAATGGTTGCCCTGTGGAATATTAACTCTGCCAAAGAGCGCTTGATGCCTTTCTCCACGTTTCCTCAACTATATTACTCTCATCCCACAGAATGCCCCAAGTCCACCTCACCCACAATCCAAGCTCCCAGGTCACACGTAATGAGAAGCTACCATGGGGAAATTTCCCCATGGGGTTTGCTGTAGCAGCAGCAGCCATTTTGAATATTTGGGGCACAGCGGGGGTGGGGGGGACCATAGCTTCTCATTACGTGCGAATCCGAGGAGGGTGGGTTGTTGGGGTGGTTGATAAGGCACCCACAACCCTAAAATAGCCCATGGGTTCTGGGTGGCTTATCAACCACCCAACAACCCACCCTTGCTGGGTGCACATGTAATGAGAAGCTGCGGCAGCAGGGGCTTGGATCACCAACTTGACACTCGCGGGTGCTACAACCCACTGTGATTAATAAGCTGCAGTGATTGTGTGAACCAAGCCAGTATCTAACAGTACAATCCTATACATGTCTACCCACAAGTAAGCCCCACTGAGTTCAATGTGCTGTAACTCAATATTCCTGCTTTCATATATCAATTATGCTTTCACGGTGGACAATGAGGTTAAAAGGAAAAGGAGAGACTGAGCTCCAAAGTGACTGAATTCTGTTCACTGTTATGACAAAAGACCAAACAATGAAGGACTCGTGTTTGCAGATTCCCAACTATGGAAGAAATTATGATTTGGATACTACAGGGGTGGACTATAACCTCAGTGATACCGCGGGCATAGCGAAATCTACGGGGTCATAAGTTATGGTTGCTGAGCAGTTAGCAAAGCAAGCAAGGTGGTCTGTTTGGGGAACGGCTGTGCTATATTATGAGTACAATATGAGTATTATGACCAGTCCTCCAAAGATTAAGAACTGTGAGGCAGGTGTACAGGATGGAGACCGGTGTCCTAGATAGCAATAAATCTTTCCTACCTGGGGGTGAGTGTGCTGGGTGGGTAATAGCTGTGATGGTGACACCAGCCTGCTAAAACTTAAGTTCCTGTACCATTTCCTCTTTAGCATTCAGGCTACGCTTCAGTTTCTCAATATATTAGCCTCCCTAATCTTTCTCTTGTGTAAATTTGATTCAGTTGATGAAATAAATATAGTGACTTGAATTACTTTGCCTACATGTTCTTCTCTTGCACACAGCACCAATGGGTTTATTTCTACTGCCATTATGCTTGGTATTATGGTGTAGTTGCTTGTGTGTCATACTGACCCCTGAAGTAGTTCTACAAAGAGGTGGTGGCATCTCAGAGTAGAAAGATGTCCTTACTGGAAGAATATTCCATCCTCTCTGGAATTTACATTTTCAATGTGGCTATTGACAAAAAAGGCAAAAGCACAGGAGATGGCGCTGTAGACTCCCAAGGGCACAATCCTCTGGCTGCTAGACAGAGGCTAGATGGCCATAGGATTGTTCTGTTCCAAGATAATGACCTCCCTGCCCCCTCCTGGCAGCATGGATCGTCCCCAGATCCATGCTCACAAGAGCAATGCAGAGCGGGGGGGGGAGGGGCATTCCTGGGGGCGGGGAGGGGACAGCAGAAGCATCGTTATGATGCTTCCTATGTGCCATCTGGCGTCCCCCCCCCCGCCCCCAAACCACTCCAGCTAGACAGCTGAAATCGGCTGTCTAGCCAGTAATGCAGGGCGGCCAGAGGGTGGAGGAGAAGATCCACTCCACCCGCCCTGGATTGGATAGGCAGTCACCTCCAAATTCAGAGGCAGACGACTATCCGCATAGGATTGCCTCCTCAGAAGACTTTTTAAAAAGAAAAGAAAAAAGATCACTGCTGTTTTTGCTCATCTGTCAATCTATCATCCATACTTAGAGGGTCCCATAGTCTAACTTGCTATATTTGGGGGAAATTTTTTTACTCCAGATTAAGCCTCCCCTTTCCTTCCCCTGTCCTCTAAAATAAACATGTGAATGGCTTCCCATTTTCACCAACTGTGAATTGGGTGGTGGGGTATAAAGGTATAAAATGTATAAAATGGGGGGGGGGGGCATTTCACCTCAGGTTTCTAATGTAGTTACCAAAACTGTTAAGCTCTCGATCATGCCCAACACAACATTGCTTTAGAACTGTTACAGAACCAACACCTTCTATTTATTGTTTTTGTAAAATTTGTGAATAGGATTGATGCCATTGGTAATACCACTTAAGGGCACAATCCTATGCATGTTTAGACAGAAAGGAATCCTACAACTCCTAGCATTCCCCAGCCAGCTATGCTATGCTGGCTGGGGAATGCTATGAGCTGTAGGACTTTTTTCTATCTAAACATGCATAGGATTGCCCCTTAAACATTTTTTCTTTAAGATTCAAACCCACGGAATACTGTAAACCTTTCATAAATAAAATCTTCCATGTCTTCTTAGGGATTACACAATCAGGATCTCTTACCTGTTTTAACATATGTTCGTTATTTGGTACCTTATTAGTCATCCTGATTAAATTGTGGATAACAGCTTCCATCTATGTATATTATTCATAGTCTTTCAGTTTTTCAGAGATTTCAGTTTCTAAATTTGGTATTCAAACAAAGGCTAATCTGTAAATATTGTTAGAATAAGGCTGCACACTTACCTGGGAGTAAGTCCCATTGAACACAGTGAGTTACTTCTAAACATACAGGATTGTGCTGTAAATATCTTCCCCTTGGTAATTTCGCTATAATATGAGCAAATGGTTTATAGTGCAATCCAATATATATCTGTTCAGAAGCCAAGCCCCACTGAGTTCAGAGGGCCATACTCTCTCAGGTAAGTATCTACAGGGACTGCAGCCTTAACCTTGTTATTACTCAGCTAGTCTCTATATCTACCCGCTTTATAAGTTGCCCAAATTCTAATGTTTGTCAGCTGTTAATGAATATTAAATTTCTCATCTTATATTACTGAAGCAAACAAGGCCATCTCCTGTGAAAAATTGTGCAATGTTTATCCCATGTTCCCAAAGTAGGTAATTTCTGCATCATCTTTATTGCTGTAACAATCAGCACATCCCATCCTATGCCTTGATTTGTGTCTGCTTACATTGTGTTTCATCACCAAGCATGAATCACATGCATAGCCTTTGCTGAATTGGTGCTGATGATAATTTGCTGATTTCCTGCAGGTAGGCAGCTCTTGTGAAGCAGATCCCAAACCAGCCAATCACCTTCTGTGTAAGTGCTGCTGGATCTTTTCCATGCTGGAAATTTCCCAGTGACGTTAACTCTTGAGTGAGTGCCATGCACTGAGTAAGGCTGTCCTCCCCACAAGGGAGGGGATCCAGCAGCCTGGGGTGGCCAACCGTGGTTGAATCCTCTGGGCAAAACAATAATAATGCACATGTAATAATTTTACATGCATAACAATTCACATATCACTGAAACAATAAAACAGAGCACATCCATCCCAAAGTTCTGTCTTTAGCTTGAGTCCACAACAAAAATATAAATAAAACTTCTCTCTGAAGCTTGATTTTTCTGCTGGCTGCAGAAGAAAAACAGTCTCTACTCAGTTCACTCCAGCTCCGCAGCAATCTTCTCAAAATGGATCAGGATCCAGCAAAACAGGAACAACTGTGTAAACAGCCCTTTTTATAATATAAAAGGACATAAACAACAAGGAACTCATAGTGTTTCTATAAAAAAATCATGACTCCTTAAAAAAAAATCAAAAGGAAACCTCCCTACTAACCCATCTCAAGGGTTCAGGGTCTTACAGAGAGGAGAAAGCAAGCTTTTTCTAAACTGCATTTTGGTAACTGCCTAAAATGGTGGCCACTCCCTATCTCATTCCTTTACTGAGCATGCGCAGGAATATTTCACTCAGAATTCTTAAAGAAAAATATACCAGTGGGTTACACATGCATTGAGCAGGGACTCCTTAGGATGCTTGAGGTGCTAACTCTATCACCTGTGAGCAGTTTGGGGGTTCCTGCTCTTTTCTGTGGGGCAGCTTGTCTCAGTCCAATGCATTCCTATGGCCATTCGGAAGACCATCTGATCATTATTCCCATGCAGAAGCAGAGGCCAGTGTTATGGAGGGGGATTGGAATCATGAGTCTTGGGGCCTTCAGGGGTACTCCTTCTGGCACCTGTGAGCAGTATTGAGGCTCCTGCTCCTTCCTGTGGGGCCGTGTGCCTCAGTCCAATGCATTCCTATGGCCATTCTGAAGGACACACTATTATTATAATATATAATATTATGGCCATGCCAAAGGAGCATATTCCTATGGCCATTCGGAAATACAGGCCTGTTGTAAGAGGAGGCTGCCCAGGGTGGGGGGATGGGGGATATGTAAGCATGGAAATAAGCTTTGGCAGGTTTTGGAAGAAAAAAAGCCCATGTCTAGGCCATTTGAAACTGGTGCTTACAGATAGGGATGTCAGAGAATTCCGCCATGGATCTCGGTGAGGTCGAATGCCAGTGCATTCGGCCCCCCGAACTCCGTGGTGGAACAGCCTGCCCCCCCCTGCCCCCCTGCGGATTCCCCCGGGATGAGACTTACCTGGGGCGGATGTTCCGGGCGGCAGTGGCTCCGGCAGCGGCTTTGGCGGCGACGGCTGCGGCGGCTGGTCTTCCGATTCCGGGGGGAGGGACGGAACGCCTCCCCCCCCATCAACATAATCCGTGGAAAGGTAAGTGACTTTCGTACATCCCTATGATCATTATTCATAGATCATTATTTAAGACTGCGGTCCCCTTCTGTTTATTGAATTTAATTTCTTTTTGGATTTGGAGATGATCTCTAGAAACTGCTGTGTTGGGGGTCATAGGAGTTGTTCCTTAAAACAACTCTTACTAATAAGTATTTTGATTCTGAGTTGTTTTCTATGAAAACTAAATGTTTAACCACTTTAGCTATTTTGATTTGAAGATGATCCCTAAAACCTTCCAGTGATTTCCTATGGCCATTCAGAATGAACAATGCATTTCAGCGGCCATTCACTGTCCTTGTTAGTACGTCCTGATGAAGTGGGAGGAGTGCATCTCTCCTACTTGGCCTCCAGGTTTCAATGTCCAGCAACAGCCAAGACTTAACGGGGGAGAAGGTGGGCTTGTAGGGTCTATTGTGTGTCTCTTCCCCTCTCCAGGTGTCCTGGACAGCAGTTTTAAGGTTCTGAGTAGCCTCTGTAGGCATTCAGTCTGCACACATGAGAGTTAAAAGTGTGGTGGGTGCATGGGAATGTACACAAACCCTTCTCCCAAGATCCCAGCATGTCCAACTACTCTGTAGTTCAGGGATGGGAAACAACTCCACCTTATTGGATAATTTCCAGCCAGCCTACAATATTCCATTCTTGCTGGAGTGTGTGGAGGCTTCTCAGCTCCAGGGATTTCTGGGTTAGGCAGATTACGTAGATCAATTTCAATTTGTCTCCAGACGTGGTGATGGGACAGAGGCTGCTTTGGTCACCGTGGTGGACAATCTATTCTGGGAACTGGACAGGGGGAGTGTGTCCCTGTTGGTTCTGCTGTACGTCTTGGCAGCTTTAGATACCATTGACCATGGCACCTTTCCCAGGTGTCTGTCCAGGATGTTATATGGTGGCTCCAGTCCTTGGAGGATCGATCTCAGAAAGTAGTGCTGGGGGATTCCAGTTTGATGCCATGTGGTTCCATGTTTGATACCTGTGGTGTCCTTCAGGGTTCCATCTTATCCCACATGCTATTAAACATATACATGAAACTGCTGGGAGAGACTGTCCAGAGTTTGGGGGTGTGGTAACACCAGTATGCTTATGACACCCAGCTCTATTTCTCTTTTTCATCTAAATCCAAGGAAACTGTTTTAATTGTGATGGTAATGCACTGTCTGCAGCCATTTCTAGGGATGTCTGATCTGGCCATGAGTACACATGCCTTAGGCCCCTTCTGCACGAGCCATTTGCCCCAGTGCTGCTTCGAAGGGAAGATCTTTACGACAGATGACGCAGTCCCCGCTTCGCAGCCCAATCGTGGTTTTCATGGAGAAATCCGGGTTTTCTCAGAGTCTGTTTGCTGTGAAGTTTTCACTTGCTTCGGGTTCACTGCAGGGGATCGAACTGTCTGTCCCTTCCTCAGATTGAAATCACAGCATGGTTAGTGAAGCCCCTCCTCCTTCGCAGCTCCGCAGTTACAGAGGCATGAAGAAGAGGGCTGATGGAAGCCATGCTGATTGGCAGAAGAGAAAGGAGCCTGGGGCGGGGGGGAGAGTAGAGGGGCAAACATGTCTACCGGGAAGTAGCTCATTGCCTTCAGTTCCACCTCACTGCCTCTCTTACTTTAAGTATCAAGCTTGAGAGTGGAGACATTCAGCTACAAAGGAACACAGCTGAGAAACACTGCGTGCCTGTGGATTCACAGCTGCGAAGTTGAGAAGGGGTGGGTGCCAGGGCGGATGCTTTTCATAAACATGTACTCAGAAGCACTTCACTGAACCTGTGTTTGTGCAGGGGGGGAACCTCTTGATTGGGCAGTTAAGAGATTACGTACTACTCACTCTGTCCTTCTCCCCAGCTCCACGCTCTCTGCTCTCAGCGTAGGCTCAGTCTCCCGAGACAGTGGCTGCCTGCTTGCTTGCCCGCCTCAGAAATGTGTATGTGGGGTTTGTTATGAATATCTACTCACAGGCAAGTCCTACATGCTAGTCATGCACCCTTCTCCCAAGCTCTGTGCTCTCTGCTGTTCCCAACTTGGGAAGCCCGCTTTAATCCTCCCATCTACTGCCCCCATTGTTAATTCGCTGCAGTAACACTGTGCAGCTCCGAGGGAACAAACAGTGAAATCAGCGCCATTTAGATGTGGCCTTAGTTACATCCCGTTTGACTACTGTAACACACTCTATGTGGAGCTCTCATTGAAAAAGCATCCAGAAACTTTGGCTGGTCCAGAATGCCTGCAGCCAGACTGTTAGCCAGAGCTGGTGACAGGGAGCACTGGAGTCCCCTGTTACAACAGCTTCACTGGTTACTGGTCTGTTTCTGGGCAAGCTCCAAATGCTGGTTATGACATATAAAGCCCTATATGGCTTGGGAGTCCAGGCTATTGGAAAGGCTGCATTCTCCCATGCAGTCCTGCCTGGGTTTTATAATCCTCGGTGAAGGCCCTTCTCTCGGTCCTGCCATCAGAAGTGTGGTTGGTGGGGACACAGGAGAGGGCCTTCTTGGTGGCCAGTGCCAGATTCTGGAACTTGGCCAAGAGTGGCTAGCTTGGCCTGATTTTTGTTGCTCTTCCACTGACAGACAAAAATGTTTTTATTCAGGCACGCTAGCTGGTTAGTTGCTGAACGGGTTGCCACTTTGAGCACTATTTTTGGTGGAAAGGCAGGATATAAATTGAATGAATGAATGAATGAATGAATGAATGAATGAAGTGTTATTCCCTTGCCTAACTGGGAAGGACCCTCTCTTCTCATCTTGAAATGAGGACATGCCTTTGTTTTGGTAACACACACACCATTTTACTGTTGTAAGAGCTTAAAAAAATACTACTAATCTAGGAGTAAAACTGATGTGTAAATCCCATATGCGGACGTCACCAGAGACAGCTTACAAAATCCCAAATGTGCTGAATGAAGAATGTAAGCTTTACAAAGTGGTGCAGGGAAGGGACAGACACAAATGGAATGTGAATCATGTGACCCAACATGTGGCTGGCTGGGAGATGCTGGGAGTTGCAGCCCAACACATCTGGAGGGCACGAGGGCCCCATCTACACGGGGGACTTACTCTGGCTCTACTGTGCCTTACAGACAATCATGGCAGCTGATGCACACCCCTCTCTGCAGCAAGCGCAGGTTTTCATGCCATAAAACCAACTTTTTTGCAAAGGGGTTGTGTGACAGATTTTCCCTTCGTGGCAGCTTCAATGCAGTTTGGGAGTCTGTGTGACCTCAATTGGCTTCGGCACGGGTTGGGTGGAGCAGCGCTGATTGGTGGAAGGGAAAGTTGCATCATGAAAAGGTGGACACGAGGAAAGGGGTGGGCTAAACATGTCTACTTGGAAGTAACTCATTGTCTTCAATTGCACTTTACTGTGCATGGGAGGGGGGAGAGGGGTTGGGAGAATTCCTTGGCCTGTAGTTTTAAATCTCCGCTCATATGGATCAGCAGAGGTGTGCAGAAGTTGAAGGAGTTTAAAAGCTGATCGCCCTGAAAGGACACTTCTGCTCAGAAAGGGTGGACACGAAGAGAGGAGTGGGCTAAACATGTCTTCTCGGAAGGGACTCATTGCCTTCAATTGCTCGTCACTGAGTATGGGAGCAGAGAGAGGGCTAGGGCACATAAGCCTCCGCTCATGTGTCGCACTGCACCTACGCTGGGACCCAGCAGGGGGAAAGGGGTCAATTCTCTCCCTCTTCTCACCCCTTGCTGTCCTTCTGTGGCTCAGGGAGGCTTCCTCCTGGCTGCTATTTACATTTTTTTAAAGGGCATGGCAGCTGCATTCAGGCGATTAATGTCACATCTTCTTTGGCTCGTAGTCTCTCCCCCCCGTCCTCGGAAGTGTGGCGGGTGGGCATGAGAGAGGTGAGGGGCTTTTCAGGAGACCCTCCAGACTGTGGAATGCCCTGCTGAAGGAGGCCTCCACGGGCCCTCAGGAAAGAGTTTCTGGCAAGATCCTTGAGCCTTCCTTTTTCAGACATACATGTGCCAGTGCATAAGCTGGGGTGGCTTTCTTGGTTGGTGATTTGGTACTCTCTTCAACAACTGTTCTTATGCTTTATTTGTAATGCTCCTCTGGGGTCCAAGGATCAGAAGCCAGGATAATAATGCTTTCAATTAAAAATGCTCACAGTGCTGACAAGAGTTGTTCTCATGTAAAGGCAACAAAATGTCACCAAACGCAAAATTGCAAGGATGTCAGGAACAGGTTTTATTTGGTAATGGGGACAAAATAAGGGGGCGAGATGAGACAAAGGAAGGCCCAACAGGAAGGCCCACCCACTCCCCCACATGGTTTTTCTGAACGCCTTTTGTGCCTTTGACAGAAGAACTGGCCAGCGGAAGCCAGAGCCACAGGGAATTTCTAGATGAGGCTTTTAATCTGCAACTTCTTCTTCTGGAATCTTTGCGGGATTAACATTGGATCCCTACACACTCCGTTTTTCCTTTCCTGTCTTCTGGAGCGTTTCATTACATGATCTTTACATTGGTAGCTGGAGCCTTGTAGTTTGCATCAGAAATCAACATTATCCCCCCCCAACACCCTGGTATAGCTGCTCCCGATTTGTTCACCCCACCCCGCTATGTGCAGAGGTACGTTTGGGCAGAGGAAGTTAGAAATGCTGAAGTGGCACAAGAGCAGCAAAACAACAGCAGAGGTTTAATTAGCTTGTATGTTTTACTGTCAATAATACATTAGACATTCAAGCTGATAAACTTTTCTTTCTGGGGGGGGGGGGTGCTGCTTCAAATTTCCAGTGCTGCTGCTTGCTCAGTGCCTGAAAGCTAAGTGAGGCATTTTTTGGTTTGGTTTTGATGTTGTTAAAAGTCCTTTTAACAATAACAACAGCAGCAGCACCAACTCTTTGCTTAGCTTTCAGGCCCTCAGCAGGCAGCAGCACTGGGAAGCCCCAAGGAGGAAGTCCTGGCAATGTCCTCTAGGGTGATTTTCAGAAAGCTCAAGCAGCCAGAGAGGCTCCAAGGACAGAACCAGAGAAAAATGGTAACATGAGGTGCACACACATCACCGGCCCTCAGCCTCCTCCTTACAGTCAGGGAAGCGCTGAAGCCTTGCCCCCCGAGGGATTTATCCCAGATTCTCACCCCTCCCCACAATTTTGGGGTGCAGGTTTATCACCCCTCGCCCCACCTGATGGTCAGAACTAAATAGATTTTTAAAAAGGGCACAGTGCTAGTCACAACTACTCCCCCCAATGCGTAGCAGGAAAAATTGGGATGATGCAAGTCCACTGGTAGTGGATGGTGCCAATTTTCTTTTGGGTTTGCAAAAATCATTGAAGAACAATTTTTCCCACTCAAAAGAAATCAAAATAGAATTGGGAAAAGTGGTTGGAAAGCACAGGAGTAGCACAGGAGTGACACAGGAGGATGACAAAGATGTCTAAAGCACCCGTAAACTACCACAGGCAAGGAATGGCGAGCGCACAATAAAAGCCTCACCTAGAAAAGCTCACAGCAACCCCAGAGGGGGTCACACCACCTCCCCATAGCACTGTTCTCCTTTGCAGTCTGCACATGGAAATGTGCCTGGGATTATGAGAACCTCTGAGTTGAACACGTAGTTCCGGATCCCAGGTCCTCCGTAAGTGACCTGGAAAAAATATAAGTTTACTCAGTACATTGCCTTGTGAAGTCTGACTGTAAGCTGCATTTGTAGTGCAAGGATGTCCAAGAGTTTATAGCACAGAAATACCCAAGAAACAGTAGTAGCATCTTACAGCATCTTTCAGAAGTAGTGCCAAATTTACGTATTTATGTATTGATTATATTTTTAATCTGCCCAATATCAAATATAATGGCAGGACATTTCATGCCAATTCAAGCGGCTGCACAGCAGTTTTGTGTCACTTGGTTTCAGTTAACATACAAATTCCTTTCAGGCAGCAGTTAATTGCTTCATGCACCTCTGAAGGACACAGCATGAGCGAGCTAGATGGAAGGACTAGCTCAATATTTAGTTATTGTGATTACACCACTTTTTGCCCTGAACTTCACAGAGGATGAGGTATTTATTGCAAGACTAGGTAAGCAATGAATGGTGCAGTCCTGCGGACCCCAGGGCAGTGTCCCAGTAGCCATCAGATATATATTGTATCTAGGGCTATGCGCCGCTTCATCTGAAAGCGAATACTGAAGTGGAGCAGGCTGCTGCAGATTTGCCTCAGCGTGATCCGAATCGGATCAGAAAAGCACCAAGGAGCCCTGAAGCGAAGCAGCTTGTCACTGAGGTGCCTCAGTCTGCCTCGGAGATTCAGAGCTATTCTGATGCCTTCTGAAGCCCAGCCAGCCTGTCCCCAAAATGTATCATCAGCAGCTTGTGAAAGATCAGGGAGGGGGAGAAGAGGAGGAGGAGGGAGTGAGCTTTGGCGAACGCCAGCTCTAGCTGCCAAATTAGGGCTGAACGTAACCCACTGTCAGTGACAGTGGTGGAGGGGGGTGGGGGTGAAATACTGGATGTATTGGAGAAAAATGCCTGTGTTAGTTCATTGCAAGAGAGAGATCTGGTGGAGTTACTGGAGAGAGCTCTGAAGTTATTTGGCTACATCTGTGGTGTGTGTGCGTGTTGGACTCTTTCCCACCCAGCCCTTCTCAATTCAACTATTCCCTTGCTTTCTTTTCTCGATTATGGATTTAAAAAAACAAACGTTTAAAAAGTACTTAGTTTGAGTTTCCTCTTTCCCTTTCCTGGTTCTTTGTCTCCCTGCCACTTCTGTAATAGGTTTTACCTTTCATTCTTTTCTTGATTGTTTATTTAAAAAAACATTTTAAGTACTTTAGTTTTCCTTTCCTTGACTTGTTCTTTAGCTTCCCCACCCCCACCCTTCTCAATTCTCAACCGTTTTCCCTTACTTTCGGTCTATATATCTATATCTATATCTATATCTATATCTATATCTCTTTATTTTCATTGTTCTTGGCTCCCCTCCACCACCACCCCGCGCCCTTCTCAGTTCCTGTATTCCTTCCCTTCCTATTTTTGATCTCTTTTCCCTTAAAAACAACAACAACCCCTTTCTCTTCTGGTAGGATTACAGATAGTCACCCATTGCTTGTAGGTAGTTCAGTGTTTGCTTTTCTTTTGTGCTTGTGTGTCAGTGTGCCTGTGTGTGCACATGCTTATGATGTGGACGAGCAAACAGTGTGTGGCAAAGCACTACACAGTCCACATTTCAAAAAAACCAGTGGGCAAACCACTACTAACATATATTATTTAAACTTTTTACTACACAGTGTGTAATGTATTCCATTTAGCCCAAGAGAGCCTGAGGTCATTGACTATGAATAGGAAAGTAGTACTAGGGGAAAGGGGTTATTTTGCATTTCAAAGAAACCTACAGCAGAGATTATGGATAGTGACCTCCTCCTACTCACCACGTAAACACCAAATTTATCTGATTATCCTTTTATCTACTAGGACATACTGTCTGAAATTTGGCAGGTGGGATCCCCTCCATGGGGGCTGAAGGGTTCCCATATTTCATGTGTTTATCATGAAAACTGAAAAAGTCATGGCCAATGTTTCTGTTTTCCAATGCAAGTCAATGGGAAAATGTCAAATCCGAATGATTTGGATATCCGAATCTCGCTTTGGATCCAAATCCAAAGCAAAGCGGACGGTGTCTGAATTGGTCCAAAGTGAAGCAGAGCTGCTTCGGATGGTCCGAATCGGCATCTGAAGTGAAGCAGAGGGTCCGTGCACAGCCCTAATTGTATCTCCCCCTCAGAGGGCAAAGAAAGAGGTCCATCCTCGGAGGGGAACTGACCTTGAACTCCCCCTCCCAGCTTCCACAAAAACATCTACACCCCTTAGCTTTCTAGCTTTGGAGTTCTGGCACTGGAGAGGGACAAGGTATGCCATGGGTGGAGCAAGGGGAAATCCTAGAGAGGCTGCCAGTCCTCAGCTCCCCTGGCTCCCAGCCACACCTCAAAACCAACTGGTAATCTACCCCAGCCCTGGAGCTAGCAAAGATCAATTCCCTCCCATTGGAATGGGAGGGAACCAGCTAAAAGAAAGAAAGGGCTTGCCAGGAAGGGAGGAGAAGGAGTGAAAACAGCCCTCCTCCCTCACTTCTGCCCTGCCAGCATGAGCTCGGCACGGCTTTGGACATCTCAGGGGGCCTGACGTCAGAGCTCTCTGGGATATGGGCGAGGATTGCCCAGGAAATGACCCAGGCAAGCCCTCTCCAGGCATTGTTGTTGTGGGAACAAAGAACATGCCAAGGGGGAGAGTGAGGAAGCGCTCCATCCCCTCTCGCTTTCCGTCACCCCCATCGTGTGTTGTGGGTGAACTTCTGCAGCAGGAGCCTTTTCTTTCCACGTGATTTAGAACCCTGTGTTTTGATTTGTTTTCACATTGCTCTGATGGAGATCAAATCTTGCTCCGATGGATTTTTACCTTAATAAAGAAGCCTCTCCAGCCACTTGATGGCTTGGGCACTTCTGCCTTGTAGATGCCGGTTTCCTGCAAGGAGCAGTGAACAGAGAATTGGCCTGCCTCTAACTCCAAGGTTCAGAATTAGTCGTGTGAACTAGTGCTGTGCCAAAAAATCCGATTCTTCCATTTTTGGCATTTCTTGGGGAAGGGGTGAAACAAAAACTCTGCCAAAAGAGCCTGGGTGGGGTGAGAATTTCGAATGATTTCTCCTTGGGGAGGAGGACAGGATTCCAGTGTACGTTTTTAAGTGTAGGCAGTGGCTGAGAGGTCTTCTTTCAATGTTTTTAACCTCTCCTGCACTTGCAGGAGCCCAGGACTCTTCTCCAGCCTGGCAGCTCTTTCTGAACTCCCATGAGCCCACATGACCTCGCCCTCTCCAATAGGCATTCAGGAAAGGATCTGGGGCTGTAGAAGCTGCTTTGCAAAGTATGAGCCACCAGGATTTTAGAGTTTTAGAAAAATTCTGCTCTTCCTTGCAGCAACACAGAGCAAGCAAGATAATAGTTTCCCTAAAGCTCCAAAACTCCCATTTGTTCTTTGCAAAGAAGCTTTTTGCAAAGAAGCTTCTGCAAGCCAGGAGTTTTTCCTGAATGCCTGTTGGAGAGGACGAGGGCCCTCCAAAACTTAAAGACATATGTGGAAATCCTGTCCCACTCCCCAAGGAGAAAATTCTCCAGAATTCTCCCCCTCCCTGCCAAAGAGGCAGAAAAAACAAGGCCTTTTTGGCAGGGAGAGAAAAAATTCTGGAAAATAGGGGGCGGGATTCGGCGCAGCACTACTGTGAACAACTGGACCTGCAACAAAATGTTGCAGTGCAGAACATTTGGTGTGCCACGCCTGCTTTCAGGATACTCCATTCCCCCCTCCCTCCTCCTTGTCCATTTTTTCTCCCTCCAACAGTTAGCCAACACAACATCCCATGGCCATGGAGCATGCTCAGTCCAAATATGCATCTGCTAACCAGGGTGGCAGCAATAGCAATAGACTCCCTCTGCGGCCCCTTCTCCGAGCCATGTGTCAGACACAGCCATCATCGCACCAAATGAACAATTCTCAACCATTAGTTTTCCCTTACTTTCGGTCTATATATCTATATCTATATCTATATCTATATCTATATCTATATCTATATCTATATCTATATCTATATCTTTGAAGGCTGAACACTGTGCAAATTCTGTAGGTCTTCCACAGAAGCAGGGCCTTTGGGAGAAGACAGTGGCTTCTGGGGTACCAATGAGAAAAATGTACCTTTATTGCCAAGGGCTTTTGACTTCCTCCTCAGCTGTACGCAGCAGCAGTATCCTAAATCCACTTACCCGATTTTCAACGCTGCATGGAAACCATAGCACAGGATTGGGTATTCCAGGGGCCACAAGTAGCCTGAAGTCCCGCCTGTGAATGAAAAAGGAAAGATGAGACACCGTGAGCACTGAGGAAATGGCTTTTTGGAGAGAAGTACCACCAACAATTTGGTATCTCTGAAATAATCCAACCTTTGAGAGCCAATAGTAGTAGCAGTAAAACACTCGATCAGTGAGGGCTTCTGGTCTGTGAAGAGATGGATAGTACCTGTAGTATTTGTCTAGAAAGAGGGTAGAAAAATCAGGAGCTCTCCAAGTCATCCTTCCATTCGTATTCCCCTGCCAAATGAGGCGTGTGGAAGCAGAGGGGCAAAAATCAGGGTGCTGTTTCTCAAGCAGACCCAACTCAATAGCAGCCATCAACAGAATAGCTCAAGTGGGAATTGCTCCTTCAAACACAAATCGTATTGGGCTGGCAGAAGTCAATCCAGGCAGCTGCCAGAGGTATGAAGGGAGTCAAGAAGGGCCCTTGGATGTTTGCTTGTATGGTATCAATATGCCAGCTTAACTCTTAAGCTCTGTAGGTATAAAGTGCATGTGTGTGAACGAACAAGTGCAGGGGAGGGAGGGAGATGGCGGTGTATTCTTTCCCTCCACACTGTTTTCCCAAATAAAATCTCTGCGCCTACAAAGGTGATTTGCCCTGATTAGAGATCTTAGGATATCAATTAGTTCAAATAAATCAATTAAAATCAAATACATGCGAGTAGAGTATTGTTTCCTCACCAGAGGCCAAATAGCAGCTGGGTGGGGGACGGGGTGGGCTTTCAGCCAGGAAACCAGTATGCAAAGAAAGAGTTAATGCCCCTGCTTGTGGCCGCTGTATAAATCTCACCATTCAGGAGCAGAATTTCCCATTTAAAAAACCCTCAGGAAATTCAATGATAAACTTTTCCTGTGTGATATCTAATTTGGCCCTCATCCTAATCTAGTCTTTCCAACCTGGTGCCCTCTAAATATGTTGGATTACAAATCCCATAATCCCCTGCCAGCATGGCCAGCAGAGGAAGGATTAGATGATGATGATGATGATGACGACGACGATATCCGTACTACCACTTTAAACTGATCATTCTCGTTCCTTGTGAAACACCATATGCAACCAACTTTCTAGGCTTGTTCTAGATGACTTCAAGAACTTTTCCATGTGACTGAAAGACAAGATGGGCAAACCTGTCATTAACATGGCAGATTTGTGACTAGATTTGCAGGCATGTTGTTCTCCTAAAAGCAGCTATGGGAAGGTGCAATTTGGATCAGGGCCACAGTGTGAGAGAGGCCAGTTTTAAGTGTTTCCCTCTGCATTGGTTCCCTACTGCAAGTCTCCCTCTCTGCACTGTCCCAAAGCTCCTCTTAGCCAGGGATCAGAAGTCACAGAGATCAGGTGTGGGAAACTCATAGCCCACCAGATGTTTCAGCCTGCAACTCCCATCATGCCTTACCATTGGCTCTGCTGGATAGGGCTGATGGGAGTTGTAGGTCGAAATATCTAGAAGGCCACATGTCCACCTTTCATGTAGGCACAAGTCACATTATGTTTATGCTTTCCCTTCTCTGTCTAACAGCAGGGAGGAGGTTATGTCAGGGCTTGGCAGCATAGGAGGAGAGGGCTAAAAATCCCTCCCCCATTCTGCAGCCCTAATCCAGGCTGGACCCTCCTCTTGCAGTGGCTTTCAGGAACAAAAATGCATTGAGAGATCCAGTCATCTGGATCCATCTAACATGTAGTTTCCCTTGGTAGGACATGAATGCTGTATCACTGTAGCACGTTTCATATGTTGTGGTAAATATCAGGAACTCTGAGAATGTTGCTGTTTACTGGTAAGATTTTAGGAGGCCAGAGGGAAATGTCAAAAATGTTGACTTTGCCAATAAATCTGAAGCCCAAGCAAGAGCAGTTGGTAAATGACCAAATGTCATCCTCATTTCTATCACTTGCTGGGAAAGAACGACGTTTACCACGGCTGATGTGTAAATATCTGCAACAAGTTTCCTGGCACAAATATTTCTTACATTTACATCCGAACCTCAAGGCCAATCAAGTAACCTTGGTAAATGACCAAGTTTCATCCTTTCCTCCATCATTTACAAGCAAGGGCTAATAGAGTCATGTCTCATTTATTTCAGGCATTCCACCTGTAAGTAACTCAAAAAGTTACCTCAGTCCTTTCCCAGGAGACGTGGGGCTTTCTCAGATTCTGCATAGTGCCAACATAAAAGGCTTTAATTGGATCCAGGAGAATCTCTGGAATACTGAGGAGGAAGTGATCAGTATTTGGGATAATCCTGCAAGGAAGAGAGTTTCAAAACTTGCTAAGTATAGATGGGGGAACAGGGAAAGATGACGATCGAAGTTTTATGGATTGATTTTTTACGTTTTGGGCCGCGGTGGCTTAGTGGTTAAGACGCTGAACTGCAGACTGGAAGGTCGGCAGGTCAGCAGTTCGAGACCCGAGTGCTGCGTGACGGAGTGAGCTCCCATCTTCAGTCCCAGCTTCTGCCAACCTAGCAGTTCGAAAGCAAGAAATTGCAAGTAGATAAATAGGTACCGCTTCGGCGGGAAAAGTAACAGCGTTCCGTGCACCTCAGTGTTCAGTCATGCCGGCCACATGACCACGGAAGCGTCTTCGGACAGCGCTGGCTCTTCGGCTTAGAAACGGGGATGAGCACCGCACCCTAGAGTCGGACACGACTGGTTGGGGACACCTTTACCTTTTTACTGCACAATAGCCGAAGCTCTCTGGACAATTCACAACAATTACATTTTTCACTTCCAAGGAAATTTACCAGAGCTAGGATTTATGAAAGGTGAAGTCAGGTCACCATTTTTAGATCAGTGTGTTTGATTTTGAAGCACCTCCCCAAGCTGAGCTCTTAAAAGACTGATTCTGCAGGTTTACAGCATGAAATGGCTCTGCCCAGCACTGATTGGTTGGTGCCTATGTGTCACCAAGACCCCCTTACCCCACATCTGCTCTTTAAAATGCCATCTTTTTATTATTAAAGTGACAAAGGAACTGATAGTTGGGTTAGCAAAGATGCAGTGCACTAATAAAAGAAATTGACGGCAGTGGCGGAATAAAAGTGAGAGCAGAACCAGTGTTCACTATGCTCTCATGTACAAATAGAATTCCAGCGGCAAAGCATGGAAGGAAGCTGTGCTTACACTGTGGCTGAGGGATCTACCCGCAAGTCCTCTCTTTATATTATGTCTATCTTCAGCCTTCAATGTATGATCTTTTCTACATGAGGAATTTGTTGTGTCCTCGTCAGTCCTCATGCATGGTTGTTTACAAGTACTTTAGACAATGACGTGATCCTCCAGTTTCAATTCTGTTTTTTAAGAGCACTTTCAAGGTTCTTTTCTTCTTCTTCTTCTTTTTAGAGCTGGGAAAATGCAGTATTATTTGTGAAAGCAAAAAATAAAATAAAATAAAATGCATTTCTCCAGTTATGTAATTGCATTATTCCGCTATACCACAGCACTACCTAGAGGTTATGTAGTAGAAAAGCAGGAAAGGAAAACCTCTGTGCAGAACTCAGATCTCAATTCTGCGATGAAAGTGCAAGTAGATAGAATAACAGACTTGGGTAGAAAATCTCTACATCTGGATCTGTAAATATATACAGCCAAGTCCCATTGACTGTTTCTGCTCTGCCTGCAGAAGGGGGAACACTTCTTGATATTCTGAAACACGAACTCACCGCATGTATTTCTCTCCTCTTAGCTCATCCCAGTAAAAGTCGGTGTAGTCAGGCAGGAATATTTCATCTCCTGCTGCTTTTGTTATGAACTTAGACTTGTTACTGTATCGTGCATTGTACTCTAGAACGGAACAATTAAAGATTACCGTAAAGAGAGAGATGTACAATTCTTGAGTCACTACCAAGCAAGGCAAATGCAAGACGGAGAGGAGCAACAGAAAATGACAGGACTAGATACCTGGGAAGGCTCATAGTAGCCTTCCCCAACCTGGTGTCCTCCAGATGTTTTGGACTACAACTCCCAGCATTCCTGAGAATTGGCCATGCTGGCTGGAGCTACTGGGAGCACAAGTCCAAAATATCTGGACGGCAGCAGTTTGGAGAAGGCTGGTTTATACATTCCAGGGGTAGAAGGGAACGAAGGTGCCCCATGCAGAAATGCCACTCGGAATTCCTTTTAAAACCACTGTACAAGGGTAGCATACTTTGTGGAAAAGCAGGAACAGACATGGAAGCCCAGAGGGCAAATCATAGAGACGCGAAGTTGAGAAGGGAGCCTTTGTGCATATATTTTTTCAAGGACGTCATGGGGGTCAAATTGCCTTTTGATCCAGTGATGCTTTTATTAGGTTTCCTGGACATCATTGGTTCTGAAGCAACAAGTATGATTGCCATCTATTTAACTATCGTGCACTAGGTTATGCTGAAATATTCACATACACCCCCAAGCCCCTCCAGCAGATTCTACATCCATGTTCAAAAATGGGCATGTTAAATGCAGAGACACATTTAAAGTCATGTCTAGTTTGGCCCTCGGTATATGTGGACAATGGTATTGTGATTCTTAACAAGTTGATCCTTGAGTGTTATAATGAAATATTTACTGTAAAAATCCTGTACAAGTTACTGTCCTGTATCTAGGTTCCCCATAGAGGCAGCACATGCATCCCCCCCCAACACAAGGACTCCTTTCTCTTCCTCCTTCTCCTCTTTCCACGGCACCAGCAAGGGTGGGGTCCTCTGTGCATTGAAACTCCAAGAAGAGAAGTGCTACTAGGCATGAAGAGTGGGAGAAATGGGGGAGATGTGTGTGATATCTACATGGAAGCGGAATGAGAAGCGCTTTCAGGTCATATCTGGATTTTCATGAAATTGCTTTGGTCTGTCAGGGGCACATGAAGCAAGAAAAGCGGCATATACGCTACCTAAAAATCCACTTTCATGGGTCACACAGTGGTTGAAATATACTCCGGGGCTGGGTGGACGGAGTAGAACTGAACATCATCAACCCCGTAGGTGCTGCTCTGCAAATGACAGAGGCTTGTTCCCCACCTGTGTCCATGCTCCCTTGCTCAGGGAAGTTTACTTGAAGCACTGAATTAAGCCCCTGTAATTTACCCACACCTTTCCCCTCTCATCCACCATTGGGATATTGTGAAAGATTAAAAGATACTGTGCTTTTGTGAATGGGAAAAACAGGCTGCATCCTATGAATGGGTGAAGCAGCTATTGCACTATTGTGAACTATTGAAATAGCGCTACTGCACTATTATGGATGGGAAATACAAGCTACATATTGTGAATAGGAAAAGCAGTGACTCTGCTACTGTGAATGCCCAAAATTGTGCAATTGCTCTATTCTGAATGGGAAATACAGGCTACATATTGTGAATGGGGAAAGTAGCTACTCCACTATTGTGAATGCCTGAAACAGCACCAAGAGATCTGGGTTCTAGTCCCCACTCAGCCATGGAAGCTCACTAGGTGACTTTGGGCTAGTCAAAGACTCTCAGCCCAACCTACCTCACAGGGTTGTTGTTGTGAGGCTAAAATGGAGAGGAGGATGATTATGTACGCCATCTTCGGTTCCTCAAAGAGGAAAAAAGGTGGGAGATAAATGTAATAAATACATACATACATACATACATATAAGAGGTTAGAATACCAAAGCAGCCCTACTGCAAATGGGGAAAAAGAAGGAATGGGGGGGAGGAGTGACCCCACCCCTTGACCAAGTCACAGCCAGGTCACAGAAATAGTCACACCCAGGATTTAATGCGAGGGGGCTGGAAGGAAAAAAGAAACACTAAAAGGACTTTCCAAAAATGCGCCTTTTCCAGAGGGAAGCTGCGGGGTTGCTGTGGATTAGCGACAAGTGTCATCTGTCACAAATGACCCTGATCTCTGCACTAAGTAACCCATGTAGACTGGGCCAGGGTGTGTGTATTATGCGTGTGTGCGCGTGCACCTGTGTGTGTGGATGGGAGGTGCCTTCCACATAAAGTCAATACTCTTAAGCCAGGATTCCATTTTTTGTTGACAACCCCTAATACAAAGATGGCCAGATCTGCCAGGGCTTGGTAAGGGTTCATGAAGTCAAAGGGGAAAAGGCTTGATTTGACACTGTCTCACAATCAAGCCTGAGTTTTCCCATCTCCTTGCATCATGACATGCTCCTCCATCACAGCTCAATGAAATCTGCTCTTTCCCATCACTTCCTTTTTGCTGCCACCCTTCTTTGTCTCCCAGAAACCTAATAGTATAAAAATTACTCACCTAGTGGATCAATGTGTGAAGCCATTTCCTGGAAACGTGGCTCATCCAGCTGTCGAGTTATGTTTGCATCAACTAAAATCTTAAGTAGATAGGTCCACCCACAATATGATCGGTACTGGTGATGCAAAGCCTAGGCAAGGACAGACAGATGTGAGCTCTGGGAACAAGTGAGTCTACGTGCAGCATGTGTGTTACAGCTGGGAGGACAGAGCGGTGCTGCAAGGCGAGGATTTATTCCCATGACTTTGTTCAGAACTTTAAAAGGATCAAGGCGATTAAGCTCAAAGGGTGACTAACTCATATGTTATTCTTCATAGAATAATAGGGTTGGAAGGGGCCTATAAAACCATCGAGTCCAACCATTGAGTCCAATATAGGGTGTCAATATTCAGGGTTTATCATGGCAAAGGGCTCCAACCTGAGTCCAGTGTTAGACTTGCAGTTTGGTTACTCCCTTGAGGGCAGGGTTGAGTTGATCGTAATCTCCTACGTTTCCTTTGGTGGTCCAGAATATGTATATCCCATTCCAAGGAACTCACCACTGACATTTCAAAACATGAATTTGTAGAAAACGTATTTCTGCCCATCTCCTGCTCCTGTGTCTATACCAGCCTTCCCCAACCTGGTGCCCTCCAGATGTTCTGGATTATATCACCTTCTCTTGGCTCACGGAATCATGAGCACATGTTTTGGGATAGCTTATTGCTACTAAGTTTTCACTTTGGAACAAAAGGAAATGGAGACTCACCTTAGCCAGATTCAAAAGATCAAAATAGATTGGAAAAAATAAAACAACCCTGTTGTCCACAGCTGCTGCTAGCCAGGCAGTCCAGCCACGCTGCAATCAAGAGATAAAAAGATGATGGGTGAGGAGGGTGTGCAGGTCCCTCCTGGGAGCTGGAGCACAGCATGCGCAGAAGAAAGAAGGATCAGCACGAAAGGGGTCAGTCGTGCACTGGGGAGCCATAGCAGGACAGACCTGCAGGTCACACCTACCTTGGAAGGGCCGGCCAATGCAAACTAGGTGATGTTTGTCTTTGCATCAGATTCCTTCAGCAGGAACGCAGTCACGGTGTCCATGGCTCGCACAGTGGCCTGCACAAGGGAGAATAGAATTGCAACGTCTGGCGTTCGGAGGCGCTCCATGCGTGGGGAAGGGGTGTGAATGCATTCTAATGTTGCTGTACCAAAATGTTAGCATTACTTCAATCTGGGCCATGTGATTCATGTCATGACAAGATGCACATAAGCTCCTATTTATAAATCTACATCAGATGGGTAGTTTCTGCTATTGTTTCTAGCGTTGATCTCCTAACCCTCTTGCAATAAAGAGCAGACCAATTAATATAACACACAACGATGTCATATAATTGTACACGTATAGCCGTGCATGAAGTACCCCCCCACACAAACCCTAATAAAATCCAAGGAAAGCACTCCTTCGCATTTCATCATTCATTAAAACGTAAGGCTGTGTCAGGCTTTACCAAACTGGATTCTGGACCTGTTGTATATGCTTTCTATGGGATGCCAGTCCATCGCCCGGATCTGCTGACACCTTAATCAAGAGGTGCAGAATAAGGACCCTGAACCATTTATAGGGCAAACCAGAATGAGGCCTGTGCATGTTTTGTCAGCCAACCCATGGAGTATGTGGACGCCAGAGTTACTTTGACCATTGGGAAGTCGATCAGCGATTCGGGTGGAGCAGTCTTGTTGTTCAGGAACGTCCACCATGAACATGCCATTGCTTCGTTTTCAGTGCTGTTCCTGCATGCTTGCAAAGGGACTTTCTAGAACCGAGGAGGAGAGAGAGAGAGAGAGAGAGAGAGAGAGAGAGAGAGAGAGATGGGAATTAGCTTTTGGTTCATGCCTTGTGGATCCCCAGAGCAGTCGGATGGGTGTGTCCTAATCCATGTAGATTTGTGCCACGGAGAAAGGGAACAGTCATCAGCCACAGATGCAATGGTGCTATGGCTTCAGCAAGGCAAATGCACTCAGTTAGGTTTTGGAACAGGCTGAGTGAGGCCACTGCAAGTTGGCATACATAACTAGACTTATAATGTTATACAAGGAGAGCACAGGAATATCAATGAATTTCATGGAATTTCAGTAAGTGTCTGGATTGTGTGAATCGTCTGTGTGTGCGTGTGTGTGTGTGTGCGTGCATGCGTGTGAGAGAGAGAGAGAGAGAGAGAGAGCGCCAGCCCTTGGCCCCACCCACCACTGTCACGCGCCCGCAGAGCACTGCCTCGGAGGGAATGTGGCCCCCAAGGAGAAAAGTTTCCCCGCTCTTGTGCTAAGCAAACGGTGCAGGTCTTCTTCCTCGAGAGTTCCCATAGCACGGAGTCTTTGCCTTAATTGTGCTCAGTGCTAATAACTCCGACACGATGTACCACCAGCAAGGGATGCGTAATGTAACATTTAGGAAGAAAGCGCAGGAGGAGAGTCCCTTGTCTCTGGTGGGGTGGAAGCTTCACGGTAAGGGGGTATTGTAGCTTCCACCCATACAGCACAGTGGGGACGGGGGTGAGAGAGTGGTCTGGGGTCAGGGGATTCAAATGCCTCCATCTAGGAAAAAGGTGCCTGGTCCTCCCCAACTCCTCCCATCTTTATTCTCCATCTCTAAGGAGATGGGAACATGAGGAGAGCCCTGCTGGATCAGACCAAAGGCCCACCTAGTCCAGCATTTGGTTCTCACAGCGGCCAATCAGATGCCTAGGAGAAGCCCAGCAGTGCCGTGGCTCCTGCATCTCAGTGCCAACCACGATGAGCCACACCGGTGAAAGAATATCGCCATTCCCTCTGTCCCACCCTTGCCTATTGAGTTGGTGGGGAAGTGGCTTTGCCCTGCCCCTTCTGGGATGAGGCTGGGGAGAGAGACATGGCAGATTGAGAGCACAGCTAGCAGAATGTCCTGTGAGGGGTACAGCTCGTCAGTTTCCTTTGGCTCAGCTCCCGGAGCTTCATTTTTCTCGCTATCTAGGCCGTTCCGTCTGTTGCAGAAGTAGCGACAACTCTCAGACTTCCTTCAGGGTTAGACCGTTGGCATCTGAGTAAGGGCTTTCTACCTAAATATGATGGCTTCATAAAGATGATGAACCAGTCAAGTGGCTCATCATGGTTACAAAACAAACGACTGATTTGCCCCAACCGTTGCATAACAAAAGCCCATTCCTTTGGAGGCCCCAGCGGCAAGACCAGGACATTCAGCAGAACATTCGGGAAAACAAAGGGCAGGGAAAGGGCATAATCATGTTTTACAGATTACTAGGAGAGTACCTGTTAGCACTGGAGAACAGAAGGGCTAGACCTAGGCTTCTGTTTTCGCCTTGGTGAGAAATCCTGTTACACTGTGATACCAGCTTCTTTGCACCACACACACGGACGTCATGATGGCCTCCAAGAAGCAGCAGGACCAATTGTCAGGGAGCTGAGGCCAAACCATCCTGTAGGTGCAACGTCTGAGCAAGTGCAAAGGTTGTCGATCTAGTCACTGATCTATGCCACATCACCCCTTGCAGGACTGACAAACCTCCTTGAAAGGACTGAGCTGGAAGTGGTCCCAAATGGGGTGACTCTATGGACTGCGTGGGGAATGCACCGTGCACTTGAAACCTGCATTACCAAACTCATCCATACAATCTGCAGGCACTTTTCCTGGCATTTGTGTTCCAACAAACTGAGGGACGCCTGCTTTTGAACGACATCTAGCAGAGCCCTGGAAGGCCGTGTAATGCAGCTGTGGTCAGTTTTTCATTTTTGCACTAGCAGTGCGCAAGCATTGCATGGATTCGAACCTGGGTCTCCTCAGTCTTAGTCCAATACATTATTATTTTTTATTATTGCATTTCTATCCTGCCTTTTTTCCTCTTGCAAGAAACATAAGGTGGCTTACTTGGTCCCCCTCCTCCTCTCCATTTTTCATCCTCAAAACAACCCTGCGAGGTAGGTTAGCCTGAGATATGGTGACTTGCCGGAAGCCACCCAGTGAGCTTCATGGCTGAGTGGGGACCAGAACCCTGTTTTTAGTGGTCTGGGGTCCAGACCTCTTCAGAAGGGGGAATACTATTATGAGGCTGGGGTCAGTCTAAATTATCTCCAGGGTCCCTTCCAACTCAGTGCCTCTGAGACTGAGGAGTTCTCCCAACTCCGCAACTTTTAAACTGCTGACCGTTGTTCTGCTGGGCCTGAGGGGGCAGCAGGACATGAGGCTGGGGAGGGGGGGTCTCAGATAGAGAGGGCTGCTTTCGTCTTGCTGAGCAGGAAATCCCCAGGCCACAGAGGAGGAGGAGGAGGAGGGAGCTGTTGGTCCCAGTCATTGGCCATGCTGGCTTGGGCTGGTGGGAATTGAGGCTAGGACACCTGGGGGTGGAAAAATGAGGCCAGGACACCAAGTTGGTGGAAAAATGATGGAGAGTATTTTATTTATTTATTCCATTTCTTTTCCGCCTTTTTTCCTCTAAGGAACCCAAAGCGGTTTACATTCTCCTCCTCCTCCTCCTCTCCATTTTATCCTCACAACAACAACCCTGTGAGGTAGGTTGGGCTGAGAGTCTGTGACTGGCCCAAAGTCACCCAATGCCCTTCTATGGCCAAATGGGGACTAGAATCCGGGTCTCCTGATTCCCAGTCCAACACTCTAACCACTAGTAATCAGTCTGTGAGAGTTGGGTCAAAAAGGCAACCCGGCTGGTGGTACAGGAGACAAAGTGCTGGATCCTGGCTTGTGGGGACCCCCACACACTGGCTGTCATGGACCTGAGGAGGGGAATGGCTTTCTGTCCTGGTGGACTCCTTTTACAAGGGCCCCCCGCCCCCAGATTCTGATAGGCTGCCGCCACAGGCTGCTCCTCTCCTGAACACTCTTCTGGCGGCCTTGCTGCTCAGGAAGATTTTCTGCCGCATTCCTAAGGTCTCCTCCCTTCAGCCCAGCTCTGGAAAGAACAACCTTTTAAAAAGGAAGGTGCTTTGGATGTTCTTGCCCAAAGCCCAGAAAACACAGAACTGGAGAACATTGGTGAATATCCTAAGAACACAGGGGCAGTGCAGCAACGGTGTAAAAAGCAATGGAGTACTGACTGAATATGCAAAGGGTACTGGCTCAACACAAAGACCCCTGCCCCTGCAAAAGTTCCCGGATGTCAGGGTATCACCTCGCACAGAATACTCAGACCAAACACAGTGTGGAAGTCTGCCAAGACAAAAAACAACAACCGTATTTCCCAGCGAGGGGCATCCCTATCAAAGCAGCAGAGTTTAGGAATAGCTGATCAGCCTGTATGGGGCCAAGTAGGGATGGACAAATCTGTCAGCTTCACTCTTGCTCAGGTCCTCCTTTTTCCAGCCTTAAGTTTCGTTCATCCCATTTCTGTATCAGTCTGTGATTTTTTAAATTTAAAAAATGCACATGAAGATTCAGACATATTTTTGTGTGCACTTTCCCCTAATACGCAGATTTATGCACACAAAAGCACACAAAAATGTGTGCATTTTTGGATAGGAGATCTGCACTGCAAAATTCAGAAAGGCGCAAACCTCAGACTGTGATAAAATTCATGTATCAGTTCTGGAAGGCCGAATTAGGCACATTCTCATTAAAATGTGAACAAAGGGAGTTTCTCCCCCATCCCTAGGGCCAAATAGGAATCTTTTTCTTGGTCCCTCCCAAATTGGCCCAGTCCAGGTCCTGACCCCCCCCCCCCACGCACACACACCTACTTACACTGGTGGTAGTGGGCGGAGGTTGATGCAAAGGTAAGGGGCCATTCAGTTTGGCACCAACTGACAGACCCTGAGGAGTAGGGTAGGAAAGTGACAGAGCGATGCTGATGACCACCCTGAGGCACCATGGCGGATTATCCAAAGCATCCTCTGAAGACCAGAGGATGATTCGCCAGACTCCTCTTCACTACATTCATCCCTACCCTTTTCTACATACCCCAAATCACCATGGAAAATGTGAAAGTCAATGGGAACTTCCAAGTACAGAAAATGATCGGTAGAACTTACATGGAAAGTGACTGGCTGGTTTGGGATCTGATTCAAAAGAGCTGCGCACCTGCAGAAGCAAAGCAAATACATGCTGTTTGTCAAAATAGTGAATGGGAAGCAGAAAGCACCTAGTTTATTTCTGTGGCCTGTTGCTGCTCAACTAGTTGATGCTACATCATGCCTAGAATTGCTTGTTAGATTATGTGAAGATGGGGTCCTTAGTTTGCAAGGAATCCAGGTCTAAGTCATGTCATCTTTGCAATCAGAATGTGTGGGTGCTTATTTGGAGGGTGGGAGAGAGGGAGACTTCATCCGGGACACAGAGAACCTTTCCTGACTGCAGCAGGTTAGATGAACTTCAGGCTGAGCATTTGACTGCTGGTGACTGTTTAACTCACAGTTGCTGTATCCAGGGCCTTCAGCTCTAAGTGCAAACAAACCACACTTCTACCATCGGATAAAAGAAACACACATTTAAATTTAGATTTCGAACAAGAATAGGTATAATACATGATCACTACTGTGTGTTTTACTGTGCCATCAGAGGCACGTTTGATGGGAATGCAAGACAAGGCCTTCTCAGTGGCTGCTCCCAGGCTCTGTAAAACCCTGCCAAGGGAGCCCAAGCTGGCTAGCTTTGTCTTTGCTCTCCTTCTGCTGGCAGGCAAAGAGGTTTTTTACTCAGATGGATTTTTGTCCTTAAAGCTGAGTTCTTGCTGAAGTAGGCATGAACTGGTCAGTTGCTCTTTATGCCTTTATGGACGTATTTTTAATAGATTTGCATTTAAGCTTTAATTATACTTTTTGTATTTTATCTTTTGTTTTATTGTTGTTAGCTTCTTCTTGAGCACTCTTTGTAGTGGAAAGGTGGGATATTAATTAATTAAAAAAATAAATAGACCATCACAGTTACTTCAGATTGTTAAGGTCTTAAAGCACATCTTTGTGAAAAAGGCCCCTGGGAGATGCATTCGAACATTTGCCTAGTGTTTTCATCCCACCCACCCCCAGGCACACACAAATGGGAAGGGATTATTGCTGTTAGGCACAGTTCTCCAAAGTCCTCCGCCTTGTTGGGCTGGTAATACTCCTGCTCCTTATATAGCACAGCTGCTCCACAGAGCCTGCCCTGCCCCTTCCATTGCTTGTTGAGCCCCATTACTTACGATCCAGTGGATACCGCTAGGTCCATGACAACGCCAAGGAAAAGAACTGTCCCTGGATTAGACAGATCATCGTTACTTCCAGCGTTGATGAACAGCCAACCCGAGTCCTTCAATGTTTGGACTTTTGGCACAACAATGAAGAGCTCATGCCACCAAACGGGTCTGTCCACTTCAGATTCTGAAAAGAGATTCACAGGATTTGCTCATTTGGGTCGTTCCTCTCCCTTTGAACCACATAGTCCACCCAGGAGGCATAGCTGACATTTGAAAGCAAGAATAGCAGCAGTGGGCAAAGGGAATGAGAATGTCTTTATTTGCCACCACTGAAGAGTCTCTCTGTGGCAGCCACCTGCCTCACTTCAGAGGGGAGCCTCTGAAGATGAGCTTCGGGTTTGGGCAGGACATGTGGGAGGAGACGATCCTCCAGGTCGTCTCCTCCCGCATGTCCTGCCCAAACCCGGAGGCTTGCGAAGTTAACACCAGCACTCTTGACTTGTACCCGGAAACAGACTGGCAGCCAGTGCAGATCACAAAGCACTGGCATAATATGATCATATCGACTGGTCCCCATTAACATGCTCACTGCCCTAGTTTGGACCAGCTGAATTGTCCATTTTCATAGGCTGCCCCACCTACAACACATTGCAGCAACCCAAACGAGAGGTTACCAGAGCATGGATCACTGCAGCTCGGCCTTCTCTGTCCAGATTGGGTCGTAGCTGCATTATCAGCCTAGGCTGATAAAAGCTGGTTTGTGCCAATGAGGCCACCGGTTCCTCCAGCGACAGTGCTGGATTCAAGAGCATTACATTTGCAATACATAAATGTAATGAATCAGTCCATAAGGGGCAGCAACACAGCTGAGGAAGGGTGAAGAAAGGCACTGGGCTCTCCCCTCAGAGAGGAGATTCAGCAGGGCAGGGCCCCCTAATGTGGTGCCTGCGGGTACCGCAATGCCCTTTAGCACTTCAAGTGGTGCCCAGAAAGGGGTCCCCAGTGTTTTATTATTAGTATTATTATTTTATTCTGTGTTTTTAAACATACGTACATGGATTTGAATGAAATGCATGCAGCTTTTTAGCAATTATGCATAGGCTTCAGCAGAAGCCAACCAAATACCCAAATAAGTATCCATTTGACAGTGGCGTCTATACGTCACTCGTTCAGATACTGAAAGAATGTAAGATCTTCAATCCATTGCATTACAGAAGGGAAGTGTTTATCCTTCCAGTGTTGTAATAACCGTCTTTTAGCAGTCAAGGGGGTGCAAAGGATCCATTTACACTGGCTATTTTATTTATTTATTTATTTATTTATTTATTTATTTCATTTCTATACCGCCCAATAGCCGAAGCTCTCTGGGCGGTTCACAAAAATTAAAACCAAACAACACACAATAAAACAATTTAAAATATATAGAACATTAAAACCACAATATAACAATACAACCACAATAAAACCTAGCAGCAGTACAGGAGTTTAAAATACAGATTTAAAACAGCAAAGATAAAAATTTAGAAAGCTAAAATGCTAAAATGCCTGGGAAAATAAAAAGGTCTTCACCTGGCGCCGAAAGGAGTACAATGTAGGCGCCAGGCGAACCTCACTAGGGAGCTCATTCCAGAGCCGGGGTGCCACAACAGAAAAAGCCCTCCTCCTAGTAGCCTCCCGCCTCACTTCCTTTGGCAGGGGCTCACGGATAAGGGCCGCTGATGATGATCTTATTTGTTAATTTCCGTGAAGCAGGTGAATAATGTAAATGCATGTGAACATCAGTGAATATTAAAGCCTGTTCCAGTACAAAATTAATGTGCGTAATCACCTCCCTCGCAAAAAAGAAGCAACTGCTGGACTTTGCCAGAACATATGTGTCAGAGAAGCAGGAGCTGTATTTCACTGCCAGCCATTAGCTAAATTTGGCAATCCCTTATGAAAGAGGTCCTGTGGTGTACAAGAGACATGAAACAAAAGGTTCTGCTGAATAAAATGCAGCCTAAGATCCATAGACAGGACAGGCAGATGCCAAAGTGACGATCTGGAGATTTGACATTTTGTGGTGGTGCCCACAGCAGTTTCTCAAATTCCCAAATGCATATCTGGGCCCAGAAAGGTTGGAGACCCCTGCAATAAGGCAACCACCTTCCCACCCACTACCATCCCTCCTATACTGTGGTGAACAAATTTCCTGGAGCAATATTTGGAATGAACATCTGAGCACAAAGTTTTGCAATGGGGGAGGCACCTTTGAACTGCGTATGAGACATCTACAGCATCAGGGAAGCTGTGCAACTCAGCCCAAATGTTTACTTTATGTCAGCTGAGTCCCCACCCGCCCTGCAGTCCCTCAGCAGAGAGTGGGCACAAAACCTAGTAGAGAGACATTTTTCTCCCTCTCTCATAATACTAGAATCTGGGGTCATCCCATGAGATTAATTGGTGGGCAATTCAGGACAGATAAATGGAAGGACTTCTTCACACAGCACATAGGTAAAATATGGAATTCGATACCACGAGATATAGTGATGGCCACCAACTTGGATTGTTTTAAAAGGGGGTTAGACAGATTCCTGAAGGCTATCAATGGCTACTAGTCCTGATGGCTCTTTGCTGCCTTCAGTATCAGAGGAAGTATGCCTATGTACACCAGTTGCTGGGGAACATGGGTGGAAGGGTGATCTTGCACTCATGTCTTGCTTGTGAATTTCCCCAGGGGGAAATAGCGAGAGAAAGAGCAAGGTAAAGCAGTGTGTGTGGGGGGAGAAACTCCCCTTTTTGGACTTGCTTCCAGAGGGAGGTGAACTTGTGCTACCAGTGAGAAGGAATTGTGCAGCTCTTCTGTCTTTTTCTCTTTAACTTACTGCATTAAGGAAAAGGTCAGAAGAAATGCCCCTTCATGGATCACTGCCTTGTTGTGGCGAAGGGACTTGCGTAACTCAGTGAAGCCATAAGCTATGCCGTGCAGGGCCACCCAAGACGGACAGGTCATGGCAGAGAGTTCTGACAAAATGTGGTCCACTGGAGAAGGAAATGGCAACCCACTCCAGTATTCCTGCCAAGAAAACCCCATGGAACATAGCACAAGGCTAAAAGATATGACGCCGGAAGATGAGCCCCTCAGGGCGGAAGCTGTCCAATATATTACTGGGGAAGAGCAGAGGGAATTTCCAAGTAGCGCCAGAAAGAGTGAAGTGGCTAGGCCAAAGCCGAAAGGACTGTGGATGTGGATGTGTCTGGTGGTGAAAAGAAAATCCGATGCTGTAAAGAACAGTATTGTTTAGGAACCTGGAATGTAAGATCAATGAATCAAGGTAAGCTGGAGGTGGTCAAACATGAGATGGCAAGATTGAACATCAACATTTTGGGAATCAGTGAACTAAAATGGACAAGCATGGGCGAATTTAATTCAGGTGACCATCATATCTACTACTGTGGGCAAGAATCCCTTAGAAGAAATGGAGTAGCACTCATAGTCAATAAAAAGGTGGCAAAAGCAGTACTGGGGTACAATCTCAAAAACGATAGAATGATCTCAGTATGAATCCAAGGCAAACCATTCAATATCACAGTAATTCAAGTCTATGCCCCAACCACTGAGGCCAAAGAAGCTGAGGTTGATAGGTTCTATGAAGACCTACAACACCTTCTAGAACTAACACCAAAAAAAGATGTCCTCTTCATCATAGGGGATTGGAATGCTAAAGTAGGAAGTCAAGAAATAACCAGGATAACAGGCAAGCATGGCCTTGGTGTACAAAATGAAGCAGGACAAAGGCTAAGAGAGTTTTGCCAAGAAAACATGCTGATCATAGCAAACACTCTTTTCCAACAGCACAAGAGGCGACTCTACACATGGACATCACCAGATGGTCAATATCGAAATCAGATTGATTATGTCCTTTGCAGCCAAAGATGGAGAAGCTCTATACAGTAAGTAAAAACAAGATCTGGAGCTGACTGTGGCTCAGATCATGAGCTTCTTATTGCAAAATTTTGGCTTAAATTGAAGAATGTAGGGAAAACCACTAAACCATTCAGATATGACCTAAATCATATCCCTTATGAATGAATATACAGTGGAGGTGACGAATAGATTTAAGGGATTAGACCTGATAGACAGAGTGCCTGAGGAACTATGGACGGAGGTCCGTAACATTGTTCAGGAGGCAACAACTCAATCCATCCCAAAGAAAAAGAAATGAAAGAAAGCCAAGTGGCTGTCTGATGAGGCTTTACAAGTAGCTGAGGAAAGAAGGGAAGCGAAAAGCAAGGGAGAAAAGGGAAGATATATCCCACGGAATGCAGATTTCCAGAGAATAGCAAGGAGAGACAAGAAGGCCTTCTTAAATGAACAATGCAAAGAAATCGAGGAAAACAATAGAATGGGAAAGTCTAGAGATCTTTTCAAGAAAATCGGAAATATCAAGGGAACGTTTTGTGCAAAGACGGGCATGATAAAGGACAAAGAAGGCAGGGACCTAACAGAAGCAGATGAGATTAAGAAGAGGTGGAAAGAATACACAGAAGAACTATACAGGAAAGATCTTAATGTCCCTGATAGCCATGACAGTGCGGTCACTGAACTTGAGCCGGACATCCTAGGGAGTGAAGTCAAGTGGGCCTTAGAAAGCATGACTAACAACAAAGCTAGCGGAGATGACAGTCTTCCAGCTGAGCTACTTAAAATCCTAGAAGATGATGCTGTTAAAGTGCTGCACTCAATATGCCAACAAATTTGGAACACTCAACAGCGGCCACAAGACTGGAAAAGGTCAGTTTACATTCCCATTCCAAAAAAGGGCAATGCCAAAGAGTGTTCAAACTACCGTACAGTTGCGCTCATTTCACATGCCAGCAAGGTTATGCTCAAAATCCTGCAAGCTAGGCTTCAGCAGCATGTGAACCAAGAACTACCGGAAGTACAAGCTGGGTTCCGAAGAGGCAGAGGAACTAGAGATCAAATCGCCAACATTCGTTGGATCATGGAGAAAGCAAGAGAATTCCAGAAAAACGTCTATTTCTGCTTCATTGACTATGCTAAAGCCTTTGATGGTGTGGATCACAACAAACTGTGGCAAATTCTGAAAGAGATGGGAGTACCAGACCACCTTACCTGAGAAACCTGTACGAGGTTTCTCCTGAGAAACCTGTACGAGGGACAAGATGCAACAGTAAGAACCGGACATGGAACAATCGATTGGTGCAAAATTGGGGAAGGAGTACGATAAGGCTGTATATTGTCGCCCTGCTTATTTAACTTATATGCAGAGTACATCATGAGAAACGCCAGGTTGGATGAATCACAGGTCGGAATTAAGATTGCCAGGAGAATTATCAACTACCTCAGATATGCAGATGATACCACCCTAATGGCAGAAACCGAAGAGGATCTAAAGAGCCTCTTATTGAGGGTGAAAGTGGAGAGTGCAAAAGCTGGTTTGAAACTCAACATTAAAAAAACTAAGATCATGGCATCTGGCCCCATCACTTCCTGGAATATAGAAGGGGAAGAAATGGAAGCAGTGACAGATTTTATTTTCTTGGGCTCCAAGATCACCGCAGACGGTGACTGTAGCCATGAAATTAAAAGACGCTTGCTCCTTGGGAGGAAAGCTATGGCAAACCTAGACAGCATAGTAAGAAGCAGAGACATCACCTTGCCGACAAAGGTTTGTATAATCAAAGCTATGGTTTTCCCAGTAGTAACGTATGGCTGTGAGAGCTGGGCTATAAGGAGGCCTGAGCGCTGAAGAATTGATGCTTTCGAACTGTGGTGCTGGAGAAGACTCTTACGAGTCCCCTGGACTGCAAGGAGGTCAAATCAGTCCATCCTAAAGGAAATCAACCCTGAGTGCTCATTGGAAGGACAGATACTGAAGCTGAAGCTCAAATATTTTGGCCACCTAATGCGAGGAGAAAACTCACTGGAAAAGACCCTGATGCTGGGAAAGATTGAAGGCAAAAAGAGAAGGGGACAGCAGAGGATGAGATGGCTAGATAGCATCACTGATGCAATGAATATGAACTTGAGCATGCTCCGGGAGACAGCGGAGGACAGGAAGGCCTGGCATGCTATGGTCCATGGGGTCACAAAGAGTTGGACACGACTTAACGACTGAACAACAACAGAAGAAATGGCAAGAAAACAGAGGAGGGTCACAAGTGAAAGACCCTGTCATCTGAATGCCCTGTAAACTTTCATGAATGAGGCAGGGTGATGTTGCCATAAAAGTCACGCCTGTGTTCACCATCATGTACGTATCATAATTCTTCTTGTGAGTAATTAGGATGTGTTCCCCACCGCTAGAAATATCATCACAATAACTGTGCATCTGCTGCTTTGCAAATCCTCTAGTAAAATCTAAAACTGCGTTCAGACATCACAATAACCCACAATGGGTTAAGTAAGCCACGATGGGTTATTGTGTTGTCTGGTGGGAGTTTTTATTTAACCCATGATAGCTTATTGGGCCAAAATAACCCACTCTGATAACCCATGGTCTGCAGAGTGGGTTATTTAACCCACTGTGAGTTATTGTGTCGTCTGGCGGTCACCGTGGGTTATTTTGGCCAGCTACAGAGCTGTGCGGGTGGTTAAAACCACTGCCGCTCTGCTCTTTGCTGGCTTAGTGCTTAGGAACACATTAAAGTGGCCAAGCCAGCCGTGTAAATGGGGGGGATGAGCAGGATTGGGACAAAACCTCATAGCCAGCTTCCCCTACTCAGGAGGCACCCAATGCACCCTCGAAACCCAGTGCCCTGACAGCAGCAAAAATCCAAGGTGACTAGAAAACCTTGGGGGTTTGCAGGATCAGGACAAAACCTCATACGCAGCCTCCCCCAGTCTGGAGGCACGCGATCCACCACCGAACCCCAGCAGGATCACTCACCAAGTGGTGAAAATCCCAAGTGAAGTACAGGGGTAGTGATAACCACATCCCCCTTTTTGCTGCCCTTGGGATTTTCGCCGCCTGGTGAGTGATCCTGCTGGGTTTCGGTGGTGGATCGTGTGCCTCCAGACTGGGGGAGGCTGCGTACGAAGTGTTGTCCAGATCCTGCAAACGTCCAGTGCTTCAGAGGTGAAATAGTGCTACCGCTCGGGTGGGCGGACTGCGGCAGGACAGGGGGAGGGGGGTGAATCAGATTACACGCAGTAGCTTATTGGCCTGGTCGTGTGGTGGGGCACCGTGGACTACTTAAAAAGTAGGTTACTGTGAGTAGCTTCTTAAGCCACCGTGGGTTGGCGTGACGCCCAAATGTGGCCTCAATGGGATTAGTCGGTTTAACTCTGGTCGGATGCCTTGAGTTTCACCCCATGCCCAACCATACTACTCATGGCGACTAACAGTATCTTACCTCTTCATACATTCACATTTCTCATTGTACTTTACAGTGTCCTAATTACAACCAAAATAATTTATGCTAATTAAGGCGGGTTGTATTGTTGCCTGTCTTGCTAAATTCATTCCAGCTGCAATCGCTGTCTTATGCTGTTGGGTTTTTTGTCAATTCGTCCCCCTTTCTGGGTGTTGCTTTTGTCTGCCTCAGAAGCGATTCCATCTACTGGGCTGAAAATTGGTCTCCGGAGGCTGGGAGGGGCAGGGGCAGCATCCCCTCCTCCTGCCCTAGCTGGCCCCCTGGGGATGCAGGTACTCCCGGCTCCCCATGTCTCCTTACTTCCCCGGGTGGGAATCAGCCTGCACAGCCTCCTCGCCACGGGACGCCTCGTTTTTCCCTCCCGGTCCTCCTCTGACGCACGTGGCCGTGGGACCCCTCCCTGCGCTGCTGCTCACCATCCAGCCACTTCTGCGAGGTCATGTTGAGCATATAGGCAGTGGCTAAGAGCCTGTCTTCCCTCTTCACGAGGGTGTAGTTGTAGTGAGGGTCCAGCTGCGCCACGTAGTCATCCAGGGCCTTCTTCTCCATCAGCCGCACAGAGGGCAGGCAAGCCACCAAGAGGAGAAGGGGGACGGCAGCGTGCATCTTCGCCCAGGGAGCCGGGGCTCTAGCCTTGGGACAGGCGCCTGCCTCTGTCCAACTGGGGTCCTGGTTTTGATCACAGTTGCTGGTGGCAATGCCTACAAGCATCGGCACTGCAGAGCCAAGCTTGGCTCACAGGCAGTTCCTCCACACGACGCCTCCCCAGGCCTTTTAAATGCTGCCTTGGTAGGCCGGGCCCTGAATTGCACCATCGCTGCGGTTTTCCTGCAAATGCTGCATGGGGAGCAGCAACACCAGGCATCCTTGGCGGGGCCCCAGAGTCCCACAGCAGCCTCCCACTCAGGGCTGTAGCCTGTGAGTGCTCTGACTCACCTAGAACATTAGGACATCCCATCTAAGGTGTTTTAAAAACAACAGCAGCAGCAGGCTTTGAAAATGATGGTATGATAGCTTCAATTAAAAACAGCAACACTTTGTTACCAGAAGACACAAAAGTCCCGCCCCCACCCACCATCCCTCCGCTCACACACACGCCCATTGTTCCATTCCAGGTTCTACCTGCTCGATCTGCCCAGCTCTGCACAAAGTTCTTCCTGGCTGCCAGAGGACTTTTCAAAATCATGTTTGTCTTTATTGTGCATAATTGTTCCTGGAACATTTTGAGTAGCCTCCATAGGCATTCAGTCTGCACACGTGAGGATTCAAAGGGGGGGGGGGATGCATGCAAGCCCTTCTCCAGAGATCCCTGAGGTCCAGCTACTCTGTAGTCCAGGGATGCAGACCTCCAGGTGTTTTGGCCTACAACTCCCATCAGCCCTCGTCAGCACAGCCAACAGTGTGGGCCCAAATATCTGGAGGTCCAGCAGTCACCCACCCACCCCTGCTGTAGATATCCATGTGTTGAGCATTCAGGTCTGCAGGGGGGCTGTAAATGCCTTCATCCGAACGCATGGACAAACCTAGGGATGTACGAAAGTGACTTACCTTTCGCAGATTATGTTGGTGGGGGGGGAGGCGCTCCGTTCCTCCCCCCCGGAATCCTTGAACGGCCAGCTGTGCTCCGCGGCAGCTCCGCGGAGCAGCCGGCCAGGCCCGGCCCAGCCCAGCCAGAGCCGTCCGCAGCTGGATTTCCGGCTGCGGAGGGCTCTGGGTAAAAAAAAAAGAAAGAAAAAGCATACGCAAATTTGCGTTCCTTCTTTTTACCGTCTTAATCTACGTAAATATTTACGTAGACTATGACGGCGAAAATCAAGGGGAACGCAAATAGCGTAGCGGGCACCATTTGCGTCCCCTTTTGATTCCCCGTTTTAGCCTACGTAAATATTTACATAGGCTAAAACGGTGAATGAAAAAGGGACGCAAATAGCGCCCGCTACACTATTTGCGTTCCCCTTGATTTTCGCCGTCATAGTCTACGTAAATATTTACGTAGATTAAGACGGCCAAAAAGAAGGAACGCAAATGGCGGCGGCCGCAGCCGCCGCCATTTGCATACGTGTTTTTTTTTTTTAAACCCACCCCCAACCATGATAGGCTACGTAAAGATTTACGTAGCCTATCACGTCTTTTTTTCCTTTTTTTTAAACCTAGCCATGATAGGCTATGTAAATCTTTACATAGCCTATCACGTCTTTTTTTTTTTTCCCCCACAAGCCTAGAAATGGTGGCGGCAGCGGCAGCCAGTCAGAAGACCGGCTGCCTCCGCCGCCGCAGCCGGAGCCGCCGCAGCCGCCCAGAAGATCTGCCCCAGGTGAGTCTCGTCCCGGTGGGGATCCGTGGGGGGGCGGGGGGGCAGCAGGCCGTTCTGCCACAGAGTTCGGGGGGCCGAATGCACTGGCATTCAGCCTCACCGAGATCCGTGGCGGAATTCTCTGACATCCCTAGACAAACCTCCTTGCAGTCGCAAACCCCGATAAGGCAGGTTCCCAATTGTGGGGAGGCTTGTTAGCAGGTTTGGCCGCACACATTTACAACCAGCCTGAATACTTCAGCACCAAAGGCATGGAGGTCTTCAGAGCTGCCCCACCCTGGGTCGTTGGGGTCGTGGCTGGGGAGGGAAGGGTTGAACCTCCCCCCTCCATGTGCTATAGTTGCAAGGATCCTCCCCGCCTAGGATTACGTTAAAAAGAAAAAAACGGCCGTAGTTGCACGCTGCATTTCACATGATGTGTCTAGTCTGATCCTGAAGGTCTCCCTTGGAGGGGAAAGTGGGGTGGAACTTGTTAGAATACATAAAACAGAGACGTGATCTGGTTTTGTGAAAGTCGCACTCCTGTGATGCAGCCCCTGCCCTTGTGTGTGCCTGAGGAGGCCCAGTATCGTTCTGCACGTCGCCTGCCCCTTCCCTGCAAAGCTCGGGTCAGTTCCATCAGTGGACGAGCCGCTGCCACCGACCTGCTGTAACGCACAGCAGCTGCATGACTGGGTGCCTGGTCAGGAGCATGCAGACTACGCAGGCACAACATGGATTCACACGCTCGCAGAATGCTCCATTTAGATTGCAAGCAGAAGGCGAATTCCGGGAGAGCGTCTGGAGAGACCTTTGCACATTGGGAAACAGGGAGAGTCATTGTTGGAGCCAAAGCCCCTGACGGTAAGCAACAGCTCTCCTGGTTCTGAACACACAGCTGCTGGGAAAGATGGGCAAGCCACGGCAGGTCTCACCAAAGTGCTGGCCTTCGGGATGTCGCGAACGTCTGTTTCCTGCTTTGTGTTCGACGGTCGTCATGCAGTTCAGCCTCCCGAACTGGAGTTTGCGAACCCTCCCTCTCACCTGGCACTGTTCGGCTGCAGCCAAGCAATCGTGCAAAGTCTCGGGCACTGTGGCGATCCTGTTCGAACGCTTTCCCTGGCCCTCGCCGAGCAGCTGCTCGGCGAATGGCTCTGGTGGCTATCCCTTTTTTGGGGCACATTTGCCCCCCCCGATGTGCGCATCTGGATATACGTGCATTTTCTGTGCGGAAAAAAATTGCGCAGTTCTCAGGGTCCTTCTGATTTTGTGCATTTACTTGATTCCATATATGCGCATTTTCTGGGAGAAAAAAGAACTGCGTAGCTGCCAATGAATTGAGACATGCCAGTGCCACAGAGAGATCCAGGTGTTGTGGGGGGTGGGGAGAAGTCAAGGGGGGGGAAAGCTGAGAGCAAGCAAGCCCCTTCCTACCTGAATGATGGTCGTTTCATTCAGACTGAAATGGGCCATTGTCCTCAATTTCTGCATAGCAATTACAAGGTACTATTCATTAACACTTGCAAGTTGATAGCCACCGAGCAAGAAGATGTGTGCTGTTATGGGGCAAATCTCTCCTAGAACTTAGAAGTTTACTCCAACATTTGAGAGAATATGTTCACAAGCAGAAAATACAGAAAGAAAAAGATAGTTCCTTCATTCATAAATCAATATATGCGTGCATATCTTTGGGCAGTGCTTTTCAATAGGGAAATAAATTGTTTTTACCGTGTGCTTTTTGGTTGCAACGTTTGTGAACTGTGGCCCAGAGAGCTTCGGCTATTGGGTGGAATAGAAATGAAATACCTAAATAAACAAACAAACACATAAATAAATACATAAATAATAAAAAGGGCAGTGTGGTCTTGGTCTCTTGGTTGTGGTGGCATTTTGTGTGTTTGTGATTTGGCTTGGCCAGGGTGACCACTGGGCTGTGAGAGAACCAAAAGGACAGCCCAAGAAATATGCCCATAATGGTGATACCACTGTCACACTAGCAGGAATTATATACTATATATATCTGGAGAAATGGGAATTTCCCTTTCCAGCTGCAGCAGGCATGGTGCTAGGCTAGGCTTTGCAGCAGGAGCCAGTGCCTCCTTGCCAGTCATGCAGCCTGGAAATGCGCACAACCCTCATTTTCCACAATTAAGCTTCTTGCATTTCTGTGCATCTGTTGCAGTGTGGAAGCCATCAGAACCCCCCCCCCCAAAAAAAAACAAGGGTCCCGATGTCTCATAGGAAACAGCTGGAAGACCTTTGTGAGTAGGAAGAATTGCCGGGCAGCATTGGAGTTCCTTGTGGCCCACTGAATGTTCAGTGTATTTTTTAAAAGCTCTCCTTTTTTTCTCATTTCTCGTTATGATTTAACTGGAGCTGTACATATCGGAGTACCATTGTGTGAGGAATTTAACCAACAACACATCCCAATATTGGTAAGAGAAGACAGAAATGTGCCTTTTCTGCACAGCAAGAATTACTCCAACCCTCCTACCTATATGTTCTGAAAAGTATTCTCCTCGCCAATAACAAATAGGTTGCTGCTGGAATGGGTATTTGGGTACCATGGCATCTCACAAATATACAATGCATTCCTGAAAGAAGGAAGAGTACAGGGGACCTATGGCATTTTCTCTCTCAACATGCTCTGAGAGGCAGCGCTTCCAACTAGCTGTATTTTTACAAGGGGCAACTCCGCATTTGCATGAAGAATACACTACACAATGGAGAGTGTGCATGCGGGGGGGGGGGATATGCTACTTGAACACCAGTTTCCCTTGTATGGCCGGCTCTGTGATGACATCCCAGTGTAGACAGGAAAGATTGCAGGTGTGGGGGAGAGCCCAGGACAAACCAAGGAGCACAGTTATACTAATACCATTTCCAACCTGGCTCTTATTGCATTGGGATGACTGCAGTGACTTACACTGTACACCAGTCCCATGAAACCTGTGTGAGAAGGTGTACAGTTTAACATTCTCAAGCAGAGGTATTGCTTGCTAGGTATAGAGAAGGAAAGGCACCTCTTCCATTCAGACACAGCAGCATGCACATAAATCAGTCCCCCTCCCCTCTGCCCTTTCCACAGCCAGGCATGTGAATGAATGTACTATTGACTGTAGTCGATAGACATTCAGTTATATCCCCAGGCAGTCAGCTAAAGAGAATGAATGAGATACTCAGTCACCTGCCCCAGCCCATCCTTTATCATAGAAATGCATTCTTAAAACAAGGGAGAGGTGATTTTGCTTGTTGCCCTCAGTTACCAGATGAACAGTATTGCTGATTTCTGAGAGCGTGAGTCTTCCCACGTTCAACCCTGTGAGTTCGGTTGGGCTGAGAGTCTGTGACTGGCCCAAACCAAAGTCACCCAGTGAGCTTCCATGGCCAAGTGGGGACTAGAAGTTCTAGAACCTGGGTCTCCTGACTCCTAGTCCAACACTCTAGCCACTACACCACACCGGCTCTCCAAGTGATTGAGAGGAGCATGGACATGGTGGAGGAGGCTGTGCCAGGCGAACCCAGATGAATCAGCTCTTGGAGCTGCTGCTGCCCCAGGCAACCTGAGAGATGATCGAGGCCAACTGCACCCTGAGTTTGAAAAGGGACAAAATGAGCCCATAGAGTTATTAAAGGGCAGGAGACCACCTGCCCTTAGCAGGGTCAACTCTCTCTGCATCAACATCATTTCTTCCAGAGATCAGCTTTTAATTTCAGCAAGCATTTTAATTTCCTCCTAGCAGAAGCCTTCACAAAAAGCTTAGAGATGACCTGAAAACAAAACAGCACACATATAGGAAGTGGAAGGAAGGCCAAGCAACAAAGGAAGAGTACAGGCAGGTAGCACAGAATTGCAGGGATGGTGTCAGGAAGGCTAAAGCTGAGAACGAGCTGAGGTTTTAGTTTTTGTGAACAGCGGCCCAGACATTTTCGGCTATTGGGAGGAATAGAAATGAAATACTTAAATAAACAAACAAATACATAAAAAATAAAAAGGGCAGTGTGATCTTGGTCTCTTGGTTGTGGTGGCATTTTGTGTGTTTGTGATTCGGCTTGGCCGGGGTGACCACTGGGCCGTGAGAGAACCAAAAGGACAGCCCAAGAAATGCCAGGAGCAGACCGACATACCTACGTAATTCTTTCCTCCAGTGCCTCCTTCCCAGTCATGCAGACTAGAAATGCGCACAAACCTCATTTTCCGCAATTATGCTTCCTGCATTTAAGTCAGTCGTGCACATCATAGTGCAATGCACAGACTTCCCATTTTACGTGCTAGGGAGGCTTATTATTATGAACATCGTATAGGACAATGATGCTTTTCCAGTCTAAAATCATTTACTTCATCTTATTATATTATAGCCCAGTTGGAGGGCTATTCTTCTCCCAGTGCTGAAGTCAACCTCACCCTAGTCAGGTAGGTGCTTCAATCTCAGTGGGGATAATTATTTTACTGTGGGAAAAGCAACAGGGTAGATAAAAGGAAGTAAATGACTCTTGAGTAGCAGAATTTGTTTAAGCTGTTTCTACATTGGGACGCATAAGCTGGCCCGATTGGTCATCAAGGCCTTTATTGACCCTATAGTAGTGAAAGAATATGGGCCCAGAACAATCAGCAAGGGTTTGATACCCTGTCACACAAAGCTTCAGGAATGCAGTCTGAAACACACTGAAAACACTGAGCATGGACTGGATCACTTAGCCCTCTCCAGATGCTATTATTACAGTAAAACCCATACTCTTTTTAAATTTAAAAAATATATTTTCAGAAATAGTGCAATTGCACAATGTATGTTTTTGTGAACATGAGTAATACAATTTCCTTTCAGAATACCCAGCCTTTCCTCATCACAATTTCCCATTCCTCTCCCCTCATGAACTAATAATATTAATCATCATCATGAGGCAGGGGCGTTGCTAGGTTCTTAAAAGATCTGGGGCACAGGCCCATAACACAAATTTGCACATGCACACACACACACACACACACACACATATATATATCCATATCTGAGTCTAAGCACACCTCATATATATATATATATATATATGGGGGTGTACATGTGGTGTGCTTGCATGTGTGTATAGATTACACACATGTATAAGAGGCCATACTTATCTCCCTATTTTCCTTCTGGACCATTGTTCTGAAAATTACAGACAGCCTAGGTTGTCCCTAAGTAAATAATCAGCAAATTTTCAGAAGGATAGGTGCAACAGTTCATGTGGAAGGGAAGTTCTCCATTTGGAGGAGGGAGTGATTTGCTTTCCCTTCCCTTCACCCCTTCCCCAATAGTTTTTGGGTAAATATGTATGAAAATGCACAGGTCATTAGAGGTGTCCCTGTCCCCCAGGCAAGAAACCTGCAAAGTTTTTGCAGGATATACATGCATGCAAATTTAGAATTACTAGAATTTTTTTACATTTCACCAATACTAGCAGCAGGGGAACATGGTTGGGAAGGCGCTATTCCACTCATGTCCTGCTTGTGGGTTTCCCGTTTTTTTTTCGTGGGCATCTGGTTGGCCACTGTGTAAACAGAATGCTGGACTAGATGGACCTTGGTCTGATGCAGCACGGCTCTTCTTATGTTCTTAAACATAAGAGTGCCTCTGAGCATATGCAGAATGCTTTTCTTTCACCACTGAGCACTTACATTCTCCCCCTACCAATTCTGTTCCCCTCCATGCAACCACCCCTCCTCATCCTGCCATCCCCCAGCGACTCTTCATAAAAACAGATGTCTTACGTTGTGCACCTCTCCTCCACCTGCTCCTTGTTATGCACAAGCTCTCATTGTATCTTCCTCCCCATAACTTCATTTGTGCCAAGACTTCACCAGGATTCATCCAATCAGTCTGTTTTCAAAACGAGGGCTACGTTATGGAAAAATTCTGAGCGTGTACTAGTGCCTTTTCCTCACCACTGAAGCCAGAATCCATGCAAAAAAACCCCAACCCCAAACCAACAAATGACAAAACATGCATAGGACTGAGCTGAAAGGGTAGGCAATTCATTAGACGGAATTGAGTAGGCACTGTATTAAGCTTGCAGTACCACGCTCACAACTCAGGACAATTCTGAGTAAATATGCAGAACATCAAGGTGCAAACCTCCCTGCAAAAGGAGGGAGCTGTGCTGGAATCCTCTGCACATTTTCCTGAGGGTAAGCCTCATTAAACATAAGGGGGCTTCTGAGTAGGCATACATAGGATTGCATAAATTAGCAATATTTATCTCACTTCCACTAAAAAAACAAACCAAAAACTGCCATTTATATTTTATTAAAGATTTTTGTACATAGGAGGCTGCCTTGTACTGAGTCAGACCCTGGGTCCATCTAGCCCAGTACTGTTGACACTGACTGGCAGCAGCGGCTCTCCAGGGTTTCAGGCCGGATTCTCTCCTAGCCCTGCCTGGAGATGCTGAGGGTTGAACCTGGGACCTTCCGCACGCCAAGCCTGTGCTCTGCCATTGAGCTACGGCCCTTCCTATCGCTGGATAATGGCAACTGACAAACAAAACAGCCCCAGATTTGTTTCTCTGCAGCCATGTGAACCCACTTTTCTCCAAGACTTGAGTGAGGAGAAAGAGAAAAACCAACCCTCCTGTCTATTTGTATAAAGTCAAAAACAGTTCAGAACTTCTCTTGCCACTGAAGAGAATTCTCTTTAAGAATTCCCCAAGATATGCTCTGGGTGGAATAAAGATGAGAAAGAAAGAACAGGATAGGGGAGGGAAGAAGAAAAGAAAAATGGTGATTGGAAATGCACCGGGGGCGGGGGGAGTGGAGAGAATTCCCTAAGCCAAGTGGCTCCTTTCAGAGAGGTAGTGCTTCAGAGGAAATTAGGAAGCTGTGGAGGGTTTGCAAGGATTGCACGTGCTTAAATGAACTTTATGAGGTGAGGTGGCTGAGGGCTTTTTCTAGCTTTTTTAAAACTGTAGAATCTATTTAGAAGCCCCAGCAGTTCCTCGATCATGACGCCACATAGCCGTAACCCTCCTTTTGGAATCATTTGAGTCCTACAGCTATTTAGGAGAAATTAAATTGGAGGGGGAGAAAGAAGTTTGCTGAGGCTGACTGGATCCTTTGCTGTACTGAAGTTACTAAACTTCTGCAGAAGCCAAAGTTTCCAGTTTGGGGCAGTAAAATCAGATGCTGTGTGAAACACCAGTCTTTCACATGGATCTCTTTTTTCCCTTCCTTCTCCCTCTTCAAACTTTCATTGCAAGCAAGCTCCCAACAGTGGGCGTGTAAGAGTAGAAAAGTAGGGGGAGAGAGAAAAAAACAATGAGCAGATTGTGGAAGGAAATGTGGCGGTCTCCCCTCCAGTTTAAAAGGCTGGTGCATTCACACTGGAGTCCCCATTTGTCTGCCAAGGGAGTTGGCTCCTAAGGCCTCTTAGTAACAGCAAGGCTGCTGAGCTCAGAGGGAAGAAGCAGGCTTGTATTAAGTAGGGCTGTGCACTGCTCCAGATCCGAATTCTGAACCGAAGCAGGGTGATTCAGACCAACTCAGTCCAGATCCGAAGTAGGTCCGGATCAGTCCAAAGTGGGTTGGATCAGCCCGATTCGCTTCAGATCGCTTCAGACAACTCTCAAGCCCAGACTGCCTGTCTGGGAAATGTAACAATTTCCTTAAAATTAGGAGGGGAAGGGGTGGAGTTGGGAGGGCGGAACTGAGCCTTGGCAAGTGACATCTACTGTAGCTGCCACCAGGGCTGAACTGTTAACCCAGCAGTCTCCAATCACAGTGGGGTGATTGAGAGTGGGGTGCAATCGCTACTCTATAAGGAATGGCTTCAATGTTTGGGCTAATTAATTTAGAAGAAAAGCCAATAAGGGGGAGGTTTATGCACTTATATGGAGTAGTGAAAGTGAAGCAGTGTAATAAATAAGCTGAGTTCAGTGTGACGTTTTCCCAGGTAATGTGTATCACAGCCAAAGAGATGTTTAACCTTTTTCTTCCCTTAATGAGGAGCCTCAGGTCATCCAGTGAAGCTGAATAGTGACAGACTCAGGAGACACCAAAAGAAAGAACTATTTGCACTTCAAAAAAACCTACACCAGAGATTAGGGATAGTGACCTCCTAATGGTCACCTTAAATACCTTCCAACTGGGCTCTCTAATCCCTGTATAGGCTCCTTCCAACCCTACTATTCTATGATTCTATGATACTGTTTATTTTAGTCTTTGAGAAAAGGAAACTTCATGCATGGCTAGCACAAAAGCCAATAGACCTAACTCTCTGAAATTTGGCAGGTTCAGTCAGCTCCAAGGGCGCTGCCAGGTCCCCACATTCCATGCACTTATGTGGAAGAACAAAAAAAATTACAGCTCTTCGCTTTGACAGATTTTCTTGAAAATAGCAAATTTTACCTGTGATTAGTACAGGAGTCATTGGACCTAAGCGCTGCTAGACATCTCCACAAGCTCAGATTCATTCCTGACAATGTGCACATGTGAAAATGTGGAAATTTCCCCCAAATGTGCAAAATCGTCCCCCAACCTGTGTTTCCACAATTTATCTTATGGGGAAATGTGCATTTTTGTTGTTGTTGTTTGAATTTTTTTACTTATTTTTCGATGACGAAATTTGCACAAAATTGAGAAAGTTAGAAAAACAGTCCGCATGTTGGCAGAATCTGCCTGACAGGGGGAAAGCCAGTCTGCTGCAGAGTCCACCAGCTGGATGCATCAAGGTCCAAGCTCATTTGGTTCCAATGTGGGTTTCTGCAACATCCCTACCTGGAACACACTGTCTCGGAATTGACCGTGGGGAAGGGGTTCTGGATTTAATCCTAAGTGGTGTCACCCAGGCCCTAGTATGAGATGTAAATGTTTTGGAACCAGTTGGAAACAGTGACCACAGTGCTATTTAATATATATTTAAATATATATAAAATATATATATTTAATATATATATCACAGTGCAGATTTAATATATATTTAGGTGGAAAATTGCCAAGGACGTCCAGCACAGCAACGTTTGGCTTCAAAACAGGAAACTTCTCTAAAATGAGGGAACCGGGGAAAGTAAGTTGAAAGGGGGAGTCAAGAGGATTAAACCCCTTCGAAATGCTCAGAGGTTACACAAACCAATAATAGAAGCTCAGCTAAAATGTTTACCACAGGTTGGGAAAGGTAGTGGGGTGTTTGATCCTCCTCCTCCTTCGCAATCAACAGAGACTGGTAGTTCAAGCTATTACTGCTTTATTACACCAAAGGCAAGCCTTTCTGCAATGCAGAATCAAGGAAGCTCTCAAACTACCCCAGGCTCTAAACGACTGTTCTAAGATCTCTATTCGGGAAGACAATCCACAGACTAGTGAAGCTACTGACAGTTTGCCCATGGACACCAACGGTCAAACTTGCCTTCCCTTCCCTTAGGGCAGCTCCTGTCAGGAAACCCGGGTCCCTCAGACACAAGCCCTCTAGCAAACTGACACAGGACACTCACATCAGTGAGACTCCTTTATCCCACAGCAAAAGCTTAATGGTTACACTCACTGGAAATCTTATAGCTGACTGTCAGGCTCTAAATAATTCCAGAACAATCCAAAGTGAATCACTACAATCGTGACTGAGACACTCATCAACGTGGTTTCCTCGTTGCCATCTCCACAGCTCTGAACACAAGGGAAGGGACTCAGGATTCCTGGTATAATCCAACCTGGGTAGTCCATACACAGGATTCCAAACCCTGGACAAGGGATGGGAATGATTCCTGGAATGATCCCTCAGGTGATCAAAGGGATAAATTATTGAAAGGCCTAAACAAAACCATACCCACAGAGAGTTGGTCCAACTTTGAATCTTTCGTTGATAACTCCAGGCTACATGGCCGCAACTTCCGTGAGTGAGCAATCTCAATAGCAGGAAAAAAAGCTCCATGTGAAGAAGCCTGTTGTTATTGGAAGAGACAAAACTCCCCATCGCCCCACTCACACACACACCCATTGTCCCATTCCAGTTTCTACCTGCTTGATCTGCCCAGCTCTGCACAAAGTTCTTCCTGGCTGGCAGAGGACTTTTCAAAATCACAATTGCCTTTATTGTGTTTTGGCCTACAACTCCCGTCAGCCCTAGCCAGCACAGCCAACAGTGATGCCAACATCAGGAACCCTTTGCGGGAGCCCAGAGTCCCATAGCAGCCTCCCACTCAGGGCTGTAGCCAGGAAGGGGCCAGTGAGTGCTCTGACTCACCTAGGGCATTAGGACATCCCATCTAAGGCATTTAAATCAACAGCAGCAGCAGGCTTTTAAAATGATGGAATGACAGCTTCAATTAAAAACAACAACACTTTGTTACTGGAAGAGACTAAAGTCCCCCCCCCGCCATCCCCCCACTCATGCACACACGCCCATTGTCCCATTCCAGGTTCTACCTGCTCGATCTGCCCAGCTCTGCACAAAGTTCTTCCTGGCTGGCAGAGGACGTTTCAAAATCATGATCGCCTTTACTGTGCATAATTGTTCCTGGAACACTTTGAGAAGTCTCCGTAGGCATTCAGTCTGCACACGTGAGGATTAAAAGCAGGGAGGGGAATGAACACAAGCCCTCCTCCTGAGATCCCTGAGGTGCAACTACTCTGTAGTCCAGGGATGTAGCCCTCCAGGTGCTTTGGGCTACAACTCCCATCAGCCCTAGCCAGCACAGCCAATGGTGAGGAATGATGGAAGTCGTCATCGTCGTGTCATGTCCAGATCAAACCGTGCGCCACCAAAATGTAGCCACCGCCACATCACTGAGGCGTGGTTTGAGCAGGGGGTAGAAGGATTAGCCGGTGCAATGCACTGTCACCAGGGTACACCCGATTGGTCAACAATCTTCGAGGAGGCTCCTTTTGTGTACCCCATGATGGAAGTTGTGGGCCCAAACACCTAGAGGTCCACCAGTTGCCCCCCCCCCCCGCTGTAGATGTCCATGTGTTGAGCATGCAGGTCTGCAGGAGGGCTGTAAATGCCTTCATCCGAACGCATGGGCAAACCTCCTTGCAGTCACAAACCCTGATAAAGCAGGGCTCTCAATTATGGGGAGGCTTGTTGGGAGGTTTGGCTGTGCACATTTACAACCACACTTCTGAGGGCTCTTTACCTTTAAATTGGACTTGGACCGGGCAGCCCTTCAAATGGAAGGTGCCTTCAAGTAGGGAAGTCCTCTGGGAGCCTTTCAAATAGAGGAGTGTCCCCCATAAAGCGGGACACATGGCCAACCTATAGGGGCCAAAACGTCTTAAAACTATTTGCTGGGTTCTTCAAAAAGCTAACCTCCAACCCTGCCCTCCATGTCGCCACCGCCACAGCGCAGGTATGCTCCTGGGCTGAGACACCCTAGGCTGGGCTTCCACATACCTCTCCCAAATCTGGATAGGCTCCACCTCGGATCTGAGGCCAGGAGCACTCCTGAAGCTAAAGATGTGCAACTGCTCATAAAGGCCAAGGTTAGAAAGGCTCACCATAGTGGCTTTGCTAGGGGCAATGCAGGGGTGGATTGTTTCTTAGGGTGGCTGGCACCGAACCCCCTCTTCAAATCAATAGATAAAATCTTTGCTGAGCCTCCTCAGGCTTTCTTTTGTGTGGGCCGCATGCTCTCCTCTTTTGTCTTTTTTTGCAGTGGCTGCTGCTGCCACAGAACTACAGCCATTTCTACTTGAGGCATGTACTGTGTGCTCTTAATTGGCCACTCACAGACGTTTGTGGGTCCTTCACATGACGTCGTCAACCGGCAGGGCACATCCAGCAGTATTTCCCGGTTATTCCACCTTTAAAAGATCCAGAGATAATGAACCATTTAAATTTATTGTGGGTTTTCCCCAGTGTGTAAAGTCAGTGTGGTGCTATTAAAGAGTCTCTAGATGATGTTGTTCCACTGAAAACTATGGTGCGTTGAAAATTGAGAGCTTCACTCTCGGCAGTCATATGGCAGCCATTGGTCTCCATCTGGGAGCCCGTGGTAAACGCAGAAAGACTCCAACACAAAGAGAGCCTGGCAAGACTGCGGGCTTTTTCTTTAGTGAAGGGACACCCGAAGAGCGTCTATTCCCAGCACAGCAGCTTCCCATTTTGCACTGCGCATGTGCACGCATGCGGACCCTTCAAAGGCTTTAAGAGGCTGCTCAGAGCCTGTGGGGGAGCCTGCTGCCCCCAGGCACATTAAAAAAGAAAAAGAAACGTGCTCAGCGCAGGATCGCAGCCTGCGCTATCCAACCGGATAAGACCCCTTCCCTCTGCAAGGGAGGGGCTCTTCTGTGCGATGGGCGTGTCACACATGAGGGCACTGCTGGCTGGGTCATTGGCCGAGCCAAGCCAATCATTAAGCTAGAAAAGAGGTGGAAAAAGGAGAGAGATGAGGATGTGAGAGAGAGGGAGAGCGTCTATGTGCGTCTGCGTTCTTGTGCTTGCTTGCTTCCTTGCTAGCTATTTCTCTGTTAACTTTGAGGAGCCAGCCCAACAGAGTGGAGTACAGGGTGCTTCTCATCTCCGCTGCACATGCATCTAATTATGTGCACACCATAATGCAATGCACAGATTTCCCATTTTACGTGCTAGGGAGGCTTATTATGAACATCGTGTAGGACAATGATGCTTTCCCAGTATAAAATCATTTACTTCATCTTATTATATTCATCTTCTGCTTTTCCTGCTCATCTTTATCCTCACAACAATCCTGTGAGGTAGGCTTAGGAATGGGCGAACCCCCCAACATCCGGTCTGGGTGGGGTCTGCCGCAGGGAAATCTGGGCTGCTTGGGGCCCTGCGATTTCCCCGGAGCCCTGGTGCAAGCTGCTGGAGTTCGCAGGGCGACTTTCCGGCTTTTGAAACGGAGCGATAGGCTAGTGGTGGACGCCATTAGCCTATCACGGGAAAATTACAGCCCTAATTGGCCTTTACGCCATTTGCAGCCAGAAACCACTTATTTCTACGTAAATTGCAGCCTCAGAAACTCTTAAGGACCCAGAGGTGTGTGGTGCCACTCCACTGCGGACTCCGCAGGTTGGATTCTTTGGAATCCAGCCTCATTTGAGTCCGCGGCGGATTTCTCCAGTGTCCCTAGGTGGGTTCGGCTGAGACTGGCCCAGATCATCCCATGAGAAATGGGGGACATTTGCTGATTCTCCCCAGGCATCAGAATGTCCTGGGCCAGCACTGGCTGTGGATAAGTGTCCCCTGCTTGGCTGTTGCATCTGAATGAGGCAGTGAGCCAGCCTCTGGCCCTCCTTGGGCATGTCTGCATGACGGAGAGCGCCGATGTGCGTTTGCGTTTCCTGTGTCTTGTGCTGTATGCTGTAGAAGGGCAAGCTTGTGTTTGTACCTGAGCTTTCAACCATGGAAGAGATATCAGTCTTTGGCTTCAGGAAAGCATGGAAGATGATTTCCACTAAAATATGGGGTGAAAAAGGGGGTTGCATTATTATTGTACTGTCTGACAGCTATTTGTGATTTAGAAACACGTACAAGTTCATGTTAAGAGGAACTTGAGACAGGGCTGTGGGCTCTGCCCCATGAAGAAAGAGGCTAACAGTAAAAACTGCAGAGAACTTATTAAGAAATTTTAGGTATTTCCATAGAACATGAAATGTAAACATCATGTATGCATCACATCACACCACATCACATACACAACTCACCAGAGGGGGGACTTTAAGCAAGAGGAAGGATCTTCCAAAACGGCAAGACCACCTGTCGGGACCAATCAACCGTAATAATTCAAGTGTTAAGGTTCCCATCGGTATTAATGGGTGTGGCTTCTAGGATAATGGGCAAAGGAAAGAGGTATAAAGCTCACCTGAGCATCGGAGTCTACTTCTTCTGAAATCAAGGTGAGAGGGGATTCTTGAGGGAAGCAGTCCTTTGCCCGCAAAATATCTCTGTAAGTTTGAAATCTTCTTTTATGTACCTTCAGTGTGTTTTTAGTCAAGGGTGTTTAGTGTGTGTATTAGGCTGAACTTCTTTTCTTCCTATCACTTAATAGAAGCTTTAAAATTTCATCTGTTATTTCACTGAAGTTCAGTGCCTTCACTGCTGAAGACAAACCACTTGAAAAAGCAATAGCAGAGACAAAACAAGGAAGTTCATGCAAAATGCCTGAACTGTAGAAAGACTCTTTAAATTGGGCAAAGGTATTCAGAATACCTTTCAAACTGTTTACTTGTATTATCTTTGTGAAAGGGTATCTAGGATACCTTCCAAAGTGGTTAAAGACATCTTGGGCAAGGGACTATATAGAAAAGCTCTTTCAAATGGAATGATCGGATATGGGCCAAGGATCTAAGGATCTTTCATATTATTTCCATATCCCATATACACACTACCCCCCAAATCTGTAGTGCAATCTTTGACCTGAGAAATACTTTGTATCTGTAGGAGGTAGGGATGGTGGAGAGAGGAAATCTGAACATGCCCAGATAGCTCTGGAGGAATATGCGCTTGGATCATTGCACCTGAAGCCCCTTCAGAGTGCAACCCTATGCATGCTTGCACGGAAAGAGGGGCCTACAAAAGTCACAGGAATTTTTTCTGTCTAAACATGCATAGGATTACCGTCAGACACCCGGCGCCTGGCTTTCTTGGCAGTCAGGCTACCAAGTTGCATTTCCAGTCAATTCATTTTATTATGCAAACTACAAGCAAACAGGCATTGTCTCTGGCTACAGACAGTATTCTCAGGCATCCATTAGGGAGAGGCTTTCCGGTAGCCACCTGGGTTAGAGCACCATGAAAGAGAGTTGCTACAAAACTGCCCCTGGCTGCTATGGGATTCCCTTCGCAACCCAAGGGGGCTACTAAGTCCCACCCTCTGGGTGTGTCCTGTCCTCAAGGTGCGTCTTTCCAGGGGGTCACCTCCCTTGCTGCCAGTCTCTTGGAGTATCTTGTGACCCTGCGTTGCACCTCCCCTTTCAACTGGTGACGAACTCTTGGTCTCTTGTTTCTACTCCCTCCTCCTGTTATTTAGGAGCCTGCGTTCTGATGGATCCAGAGTCCCTGGCCTGGCTCTTGTCCAAATGACTGGGCTGCAGCTGGGCTTCATCCTCTCTGTCACTGTTACTCTCACCGGCCTCCTGCTGCCTTGGTGGCTCGAGAACCTCTTCCACCTTCCGCTCCCTGTCTGACTCGGAATCCATTCCCACGTCTGCAGAGGTGCTGGGCCCAGTCCCTACAACTGCACCCTAAGATGAGGCATCTGGAAGAGACAAGGCAGGACTGAATGACGTCTCTTTCAAAGCAGGGGTGCAAATGTTTCACCAGGGTGACCGCTCCACACACACCCCAGCCCCTTCCCCCTTCCTACTGCCAGGAGGAAATATAAGAATGAACGAGACAGAAAGGCACTAACTCAATAAAGAGAGAAAGGGCAATATATACACATTATTGGCATGTATAGCTGATAGATACAGATATAGATATAGGTATAGGTATATATATGTATGTATGTATGTATTTGGATATAATAAACCGCTTCACCAAAAGTGATCAGGGGTGGTAAACAATAAATATAACCAGAAATATAGACATATACATTTGCATAGAAGAACATTTCATCCCTCTGTCTGTAATCCTTTACATCAAGGAAAGGCCGTTTGCAGTTCCTATATCAGCGTCCCCCGGGACACATGACAACAGGCCTGTTCAGGTGTTCCTAATCTGGAGAGAGCAAACATGCCGGGGGTGTGTGCTAGCTCCGCCCCCTCTGTCATCACTGCTGTTGCCCCCTACACATGGAGGGTGGCTTTGTGAAGAGGAGTACCTCCTCTCTCCATGGGGGCTCCCTCCAAATGTTTCAATTTGAGAGCGATGCGGCCACCAAGAGAGGCCGGGGAAGGGGAGAGGGCTGCAGCCCTATCCTGCCTCTGCTGCGGCCACCAAGCACAACTGCTCCAGTCTCTGCCAGGCACGGCAGGGGAAGCCTTAACCCTTCCCACTCCCCTTTGGAAGAACTAGGGATGTACGAAAGTTCCGCCACGGATCTCGGGGAGGCCGAATGCCAGCACATTCGGTCCCCTGAAATTGGTGGCGGAATGGCCCCCCGCCCCCCTGCCCCCCCCCCCGGGACGGGACTTACCTGGGGCGGATCTTCCTGGCGGCGGCGGCTCCGGCGGCGGTTCGGCGGCAGCAGCAGCCGGTCTTCCGACCGGCTGCCGCCGCCGCCATTTCCAAGTTTTAAAAAAACAAAAAAAGTGATAGGCTACGTAAAGATTTACGTAGCCTACCACAGCTAAATTTTAAAAAACACTGTGATAGGCTATGTAAATGTTTACGTAACCTATCACGGCTGATTAAAAAAACAAAAACAAAAATGCGCGTATGCAAATGGCGGTGCCCATTGGCGCTGCCATTTGCGTTCCTTATTTTGGCACGTCTTAGTCTACGTAAACATTTACGTAGACTACGGCGAAAATAAGGGGAACACATATGCTATTTGCGTTCCCCTTATTTTCACCATAGTCTACGTAAATGTTTACGTAGACTAAGACGTGCCAAAATAAGGAACGCAAATGGCAGCGCCAATGGGCGCCGCCATTTGCATACGCGCGTTTTTGTTTTTTTAATCAGCCGTGATAGGTTACGTAAACATTTATGTAGCCTATCACGGCTGACTGCAGGGAAGCAAACGGCGGCGGCTACGGCCGCCGCCATTTGCATCCCTGCTAGCCAGCGGCCGGATGTCCGGCCACTGGTGGAGCTGGCCGGCGGCTCCACAGAATCCCTGCGGAGGGGAGCCATCCGGCCAGGATTTGGGGGGGGGGAGGGACGGAGCGCCTCCCCCCCAGCATCAGCATAATCCGCAAACAGGTAAGTGACTTTCGTACATCCCTAGGCAGAACAACGCTGAGAAGAAAGCGCATGCTGTGGGACCTGGGTCAAACGAGGATCCATGAAATCAAACAGGGAGCCGCATGATTTCATATGATTTTTAAAGGGGAGACCTACAAAACCGCCATCCAGTCACAGAGCACATCTGCCTCCATGGACTGAACCGGAAACATCAAAATCTGGCACCCGTGGGCACAGCCACAGTGCAAAAACAGGGGAAAATAGCTCCCCCATTCCCTGGATCAAGACAGCTGCTGGCACACATCCAGAGGGCCTGGGGGCTGGTGGCGGCAGCAGCAGCAGCAGCCCGCCCTCATCGGCAGGAGTCGTCCTCCAGCCGGGCGCCCTCCCCTCCTTCCAAGGAAGGGGGAGAGCGCATCTGGAGGGTGACTCCTGTCCTCGTGCCTGTCAGCAGTTGGCGGGCTGCAACGGGCAGCATTTGCCCCAGCAGCGCCTTCCCTGGCAACGCCAGCAGTGCCTTCCATAGGGTTCCAAACCCTGGACAAGGGATGGGAATGATTTCTGGAATGATCCCTCAGGCAATCAAAGGGATAAATTCTTGAAAGGCCTAAACAAAACCACACCCACAGAGAGTTGGTCCAACTTTGAATCTTTCGTTGATAACTCCAGGCTACATGGCTGAGGCCCATCAAGACCAAGGAAAGGGTAAACTCACACATGCAAGGAGTTCCGTGCCCCCGCTTTCACATTGGTAACTCCATGCTGCATGAGTCCAGGAAGAGTATAGTCCAAAAGTTGTAAATCAAACTCAGCCTCCCGGTACACTGAGTTGATGACAAACTAAGACATACAATCCACAGCAAACAAGAGTTCAAGTCTATGAAGTCTATGAAGCCTCAGTACTTCTCATGGCAATCCAGAGTCCCAAAGTTCCAATTAAGGGAGAGTCCATGTGCGGAGCGCCTCCAGAGGCTTAGACGATGGCAGATCCAAAAGAGAGGGTTTTGGGCAATGAAGACGGGATTTTCCTAGCAAAGGCTCCTCGTCTTTGCATGAGCTTAAAAGTGTGACTGTAAGACACCTCCTCCAGATCTCTCGCCAGACAAGGGCTTTTTGGCCTTTCGGCAAGGCCCCTGTCGGCACTACTCAGCTCTCCAGCATCGATGCTTCAACCTTGGCACATTGGCATGGTTAACAAGCAGTGTCAAGAAAGCTATTAGAGAAATGAAGGCTTCCTTCAGAAAATGGAACATTTGCCCAAATGAGGAAAACAAAAGAGAACACAAGCTTGCACACAGGAGATAAAAGCAGACAATAAGAGATGCAAAAACTCATTTTGAAGAGCACATCGCTAACAACATTAAGGCCAACAAAAAAGAATTCTTTAATTCTGGGCCTAGATGGTATCCATCCCAGAGTTCTCAAAGAACTCAAAAATGAAATTGCTGATCTTCTAACCAAAATATGCAACATGTCCCTAACATCAGCCTCTGCACCAGAGGACTGGAAGATGGCCAATGTAACACCAATTTTCAAAAAGGGATCCAGGTGGGATCCTGGAAATTACAAGCCATTTAGCTTAACATCTGTTCCGGGTAAATTGGTTGAAGGCATTATTAAAGATAAAATTAGTAAGCATATAGAAGGACAAGCCCTGCTGAAAAAGAATCAACACGGCTTCCGCAAAGGTCAGTCCTGTCTCACTAACCTTTTAGAGTTCTTTGAGAGTGTCAGTAAACATGAAGACAGGGATGATCTGGCAGACATTGTGTACTTGGACTTCCAAAAGGCTTTTGACAAAGTCCCTCACCAAAGACTCCTGAGCAAACTTAGCAGTCATGGAATAAGAGGGGAGGTCCTCTTATGAATCAGTCACTGGTTAAAGAACAGAAAGCAGAGAGTAGGAATAAATGGTATATTCTCCCAATGGAGGGAAGTAAATAGTGGGGTCCCACAGGGATCTGTACTGAGACCAATGCTTTTCAACTTGTTCATAAATGATCTGGAATTAGGAGTGAGCAGTAAAGTGGCCAAGTTTGCCGATGATGCCAAGTTATTTACAGAGGTTAAAACAAAAAGGGATTGCTAGGAGCATCAAAAGGATCTCTCCAAACTGGGAGAATGAGCAACTAAATGGAAAATGTGGTTCAATGTAAACAAGTGTAAAGTGTTGCACGTTGGAGCAAAATATCCCAACTTCAAGTATAATCTGATGGGATTTGAGCAAGCAGTGACTGACCAAGGCCAAATCTACATGGAAATGGTTTCAGAAGCATTTTCTAGTTATATTTGGATTTTCATGAAATCGCTTTGGTCCATCAGCGGCACATGAAGCAAGAAAAGCGGAGTATACACTACCTAAAAACCCACTTACATGGGTGAAACAGCTCTTGAAGCCACCATACTTCAGGGTTGAATGGGGGGAGTCCAACAAGTAGAACTTAATTTCATCAATCGTGTAGGTGCTGCTCAGCAAATGAGAGAGGCTTGCTCCCTGCCCCTTTCCATGCTCCCCTGGGGATGTGTGAACACACCTGCGCCCTGTTCAGCTGCCGCTCGCTGGGCTCCCACCACTTGTCTGATCATGGGAGGCCAGCCACCAGATTGTCCATGGGGGTCCAGCAAGAGCTCAGTTTCCCAGCCCCAGTCATTTTGTGGAAATGTTTCCTTCTTCCTGAAGGGGCCCCTTTGGAGAAGGAGGCATTTCTGCAAAACTACCCATGCTCAATTGGACGCTGTAGGAGGTATGGGGGCAGGAGTGCTGCACCCCTCTCCTCCTCCCATCTTTGCTACCATGGCAGCAGCAAGGACAGGCCCCAGTTGTTTTACATAAGTGTCTGAAGGGGTACTTACATACAACAACCAGGGCCTGTCCCCAGTGCTGTTGCTGTCCCAGTTGCAGGGACGGGTGGAGGATAAGGGAAGCACCTCCCCTCTACTCCTTCCATCCCTGTTACCACAGCAGTGGTGGTAATGAGGACAGGCCAGTCATTTTATGTAAGCGTCAGACATGTAAAACAACTGGGGCCGGTCCCTGCTGTGGTAGCTTCCCCTCTCATTCTCCTGCCCCTGCTACCACAGTTATGGCGGCAGGGACAGGTAGCTCAGCAAGGGAGCAGGTGGCTGTGTGCTTGCCTGACTCAGCCCACGCTGAGTAGGGCAAGCATGGGCAGGTGCAAACTGGTATCCGGGGGGCCAAGCTGGTGAGAAATCGCTGGGCTTTGAGCCCCAACCAGACACCCGCACCATCCCTATGCTCCCCTGCTCAGGGAAGTATAATGGGAGAGATGAATTACATCCCATAGTTTACTTCGCACCTCTCCCCTTGCATCCACCAGGACTGTGAAGGAGCAATGTTGAACCTCTGCTCCCCACGTGAGTGACTGCCCCAATATTTTATTTTATTTTTTCTACACAGCCCAATAGCCAAAGCTCTCTGGGTGGTTCACAAAAATTAAGATCACAGAATGTAGCATAAACCACAGAGTACATAATATTTTAATTCAATTGTGACTATTGTGCTAATGCGACATTGTACAATTGCGCGATTACAGGACTGTGAAGTAGCAATGTTATAGTACAAAGTAAAAATAAACAGGAAAGGCCAGCATCTAAATAGCGCTACTTCATAATAGTGCCAAGTGGGATGAGAAACCTGTGTCCGAAGTGGCTACTACCAATGGGGGGGAGGATGGCCCCACCCCTTGCCCAGGTCATAGACAGGTCACAGACACACTCCTGGGCACGCCGAGTATGCAGGATATAATTCAGGGGAACAGGGCACAGTGCTGCAGAACTGCTCGGGAGCCGTGTTTAAGGGGGGAAACGCACTGAAAGGACTTTGCAAAAATCCACCTTTGTGAGAAGGAAGCTGTGTGGTTGCTGTGGGGTGGCAACAACATCATATGTTGTGAACGACCCTGATGTGCTTTCGCTCTGCACTAAATCACCTCTTTAGATTGGGCCCAAGGAAGAGAAATTGGCATTGTGGTGGACAGCTCAGTGAAAATGTCAACCCAGTGTGTGGCTGGTGTAAAAAAATGCAAACTCCATGTTAGGCACAATTAAGAACGGAACTGAGAATAAAACTGCCAATATAATACTGTCCTTATAGAAATCTGTGGTGTGACTGCAGTTCAAATACTGTGTACATTTCTGGTCACTGCACCCAAAAAAAGATATTGTTGAGCTGGAAAAGGCGCAGAAAAGGGCAACTAAAATGATCAAGGGGCTGGAGCAGCTTCCCTATGAGGGAAGGTTACAACAGCTGGGATTGTTTAGCTTGGAAACCAGGAGGGTAAGGGGAGACAGGATAGAGGTCTACAAAATTATGCATGGTGTGGAGAATGTGCATAGGGAGATATTTTTCTCCCTCTCTCAAAATACTTGACCCCGGGGTCATCCCATGAAGCTGATTGGTGAGAGGTTCAGGACAGATAGAAGGAATGACTTCTTCACACAGCACACAATTAAACTATAGAATTTGCTTCCACAAGATGTGATGTTGGCCACCAGTTTGGATGGCTTTAAAAGGGGGTTAGACAAATTCCTGGAGGAGAAGGCTATCAGTGGCTACTAGTCCTGATGGCTATGTGCTCCCTCCAGAACCAGAGGCAGTGAGCCTATGTACACCAGTTGCTGGGGAACATGGGCAGGAGGGTGCTGTTGCACTCATGTCCTACTTGTCGGTTTCCTGTGGGCAGCTGGTTGCCAACTGTGTTGGACTAGTCCACTAGTCAGTTTGATGGGATGAATTGGTTTATGACTGTTTTAACTAAGCTTTTATTTTAAATCTTGGCTCTCATTATCTTTAGTCACCTTGAGCACTATATCCTGGATGGAAAGGTGGGATAGAAATCAATCAAACAAATAAATAAAGCAGGCGGGGAGATGGACCTGCCAAATGGGTAAGGGTATCGGTGAACACTCCTTCACAGTAAGACAAACTTCATCTTGCCTGAAGAAGGCGGTAAGCCTTCTGCTCAAACCCCTTCCCTGAACTCCTCCTTATTGGATAATTTCCAGCCAGTCCCCAATATTCCATCCTTGCTTGAGTGTGTGGCGTGGTCTCAGCTCCAAGGACAGAACCGGAGAAAAATGGTACCATGAGGTGAGCACACACCACCAGCCCTCAGCCTCCTCCTCACAGTCAGGGAAGCGCTGAAGCCTTGCCCCCTGAGGGATTTCTCCCAGATTCTCACCCCTCCCCACAATGTTGAGGTGCAAGTTTATCACCCCTCGCCCCAACTGACGGTCAGAACTAAATAGATTTTTAAAAAGGGCACAGTGCTAGTCACAACTATTCCCTCCAATGCGTAGCAGCAAAAATTGGGATGATGCAAGTCCACTGGTAGTGGATGGTGCCAATTTTCTTTTGGGTTTGCAAAAATCATTGAAGAACAATTTTTCCCACTCAAAAGAAATCAAAATAGAATTGGGAAAAGTGGTTGGAAAGCACAGGAGTGACACAGGAGGATGACAAAGATGTCTAAAGCACCCATAAGTCACCACGGGTAAGGAATAGCGAGTGCACAATAAAAGCCCCATTTAGAAAAGCTCACAGCATCCCCAGAGGGGGTCACACCACCTTCCCATAGCACTGTTCTCCTTTGCAGTCTGCACATGGATATGTGCCTGGGATTATGTGAACCTCTGAGCTGAACACATAGTTCCGGATCCCAGGTCCTCGGTAAGTGACCTGGAAAAAATATTTTAAGTTTACTCAGTACGTTGCCTTGCGAAGTGTGAATGTAAGCGGCATTTATAGCGCAAGGATGTCCAAGAGTTTACAGCACAGAAATGTCCAAGGAATAGTCGTAGAAATAGTAACAGTATCTTTCAGAAGTAGTGCCAAATTTATGTATTTATGTATTGATTATATTTTTAATCTGCCCAATATCAAAAGTAATGGCAGAAGAATATCCGAATCCTCTACTGGCTTGCAGAGCTCCACAGGTTGCTTATCTCAAACAGCTGTGAAAAGGTTGAGAAACCTTTTTATCTTCCCCTGGAATTAAAAGGGGAAGCTTACAATACCACCCGGATGAAATCTTGGAAGAACAGCTACTTCTGCGGAGAAACAGAGGGGCTGAAATCTAAGATTAGACGTCGGGTTGTCATCTACTGAACGCTGTTTGAAACTCCTAAGCAATTAGGAGACATAAGGACAAACGGCTCCAAATAGTATTTCTGAATTTAAACTACCAGCAACATCTGAGGACTTGTAATTAAATCTGCATGTTTGTTTTTTTTGTTTCTGCAATTATACTTGCTTGTTGTGCTTTTGAAAGTAAAGGAAGGCAGTACCAAAGGAAAAAAAGAAAGGCTTGAGAACGCCACCCCCCCCCCAATTGCTCCCTTGGCAAAGGTTTCTAGAAATGCCGGAGATGAAGAGGAGTTGCTTGCTTTGATAAAAACTATGTCTTCTCAGCTACCAGAGCAGTCAAAGAAACTTGAAACAATTCAGGACTCAATTATTGCCCTTCAGGGGACTGTGGGTTTAATTAATATCTCTTTTCAAAAGATGGAATCGAAGGTAAATGCTCTTGAAGATCAGGTTACATCAGGTTACTGCTCATGAAACAGCCATGCAAGCATCTCATAATATTTTGTCTGCTCGAATTTCTCAACTGGAGGTCTTCATACGTAGATCGAATCTACGTATCCTTGGTATTAAAGACGTGGCTACTGATATAGGTTTGGCGGAATTTATGGATAAACTTTTGCATGAGCTATTTGCTTTACCATTTGATTTTTTACTTGATATTGAGCATGCATATTGTGTTCCTGGTTCAATGCGTGGCACTAAAGGGACTTTTGGGACTGTTATTTTTCAATTTTCACCAGTCTCTACAAAAAATTACCTTATGTTTCTGGCAAGAGAATGAGGTGAGCTTTGGTGGGACCAGAAAATGACAAGATTATGCTCTTTCCTGATTATACTAAAGAAATCGCTGACAGAAGAAGGCAATTCACCAAGGCGAGAAGTTTGGCAAAGCAAATTAACCTGCAATATCATATTAAATATCCAGCTACTTTTTGCATTCTTTTTGAAGGCCAGATGAAAAAGATTTTTGGATCCTGGTGCTGCAGAATCATTTTTAATTGGTATTAAAATTAAAACAAGTGAACGAACTCTCTCAGCCTCCGAAATTGGAACTTAGCCATCTTTACTGTTCTTTTGAAGTGCTGTTTGGGCTATAGCTGATAAGATGTCTAGGCAGTATGCCAGAGTAAATGTTTGCATATTTTTGTTTTCTTTCTCCTTCTTTTTGTGTTATATTGTAATAAAATGCCTATTTATGTATGTGTGTGTACACATATAAATATATTTTTAGATATGATATTACTTAAAATATACAAATGATTTGCTTTTTTATTTTTTATCTTTTTCTTAAACTTTTTTTCTCTTTTTATTATTATTATTAATATCATTATTATTACTATTTCTTGTTGGCTAAACCTTTAATGTTTATTAATACAAGTTAATTGAATGGTAACATATGGCCAATGGAAATGGATTGTTTGCTCCCATTCCTTTGCTATAAGACTGAGGTTATGATATTGAAAGATAAGGTTTACCGTTTGTGGTGTAGCGGATCAAACATTTAACAATACTTGCAAGGTTTGGAAGAATGCTGTATAGGTATAATCTGCAATTGGATTTATATTTGGATATTTGGTCTATTCTTATTGGAGTTTAATATAATCCTTTTTCATTTCTTTTTTTCCCTCTTCCTTCTTTTGCTATCCTCCCTTTTTTCTTTTCCTCAGAATACTGTAATGTTGGAAACTGAAAATTCTGATTATGTTGTTGGTAGTGTTTATTTCATTTATAAAAATAAAATAAAAATAGATTTAAAAAAAGTAATGGCAGAAGATTTCATGCCAATTCAAGCAGCTGCACAGCCGGTTTGTGTCACTTGGTTTCAATTAACATACAGGTTCCTTTCAGGCCACAGTTAATTGCTTCATGATCCTCTGAAGGACACAGCAATACTGGATGTATTGGAGAAAAATGCCTGTGTTCGTTCATTGCAAGAGAGAGATCTGGTGATGTTACTGGAGAGAGCTCTGAAATTATTTGGCTAGATCTGTGGTGTGCGTGTGCGTGCACGCGTGCGTGCATGCATGTTGGACTCTGTCCCACCCAGCCCTTCTCAATTCAACTATTCCCTTGCTTTCTTTTCTCAATTATTGATTTAAAAACCCAAACATTTAAAAAGTACTTAGTTTGAGTTTCCTCTTTTCCTTTCCTGGTTCTTTGTCTCCTTGCCCCACTTCTGTAATAGGTTGATTGTTTATTTAAAAAACAATTTTAAATACTTTAGTTTTCCTTTCCTTGCCTTGTTCTTTAGCTTCCCCACCCCACCCTTCCCAATTCTCGACCACTAGTTTTTCCTTCCTTCCTCTCTCTCTCTCTCTCTCTTACTTGCCTTGTTCTGGGCTCTCCTCCACCACCACCCCTGCACCCTTCTCAGTTTCTGTATTTCTTCCCTTCCCATTTTTGATCTCTTTTCCCTTAAAAACACACACACTTTTCTCTTCTGGTAGGATTACAGATAGTCCCCCCACCCTTTGCTAGTAGTTCAGTGTTTGCTTTTCTTTTGTGCTTGTGTGTCAGTGTGCCTGTGTGCGTGCATGCTTGTGATGTGGACGAGCAAACAGTGTGTGGAAAACCACTACTACGAAGTCCACATTTTAAAAAGCAGTGGGCAAACCACTACACAACATATATGATTTAAATTTATACTACACAGTGTGTATATATTCCATTCTGCCAAAGAGAGCCCGAGGTCATAGACTGTGAATAGGAAAGCAGTACTAGGAGAAAGGGGCTATTTTGCACTTCAAAGAAACCTACAGCAGAGATTAGGGATAGTGACCTCCTCCTAATCACTGCTTAAACACCAAACTTCTCCGGTTATCCCTTTATGCCCCTTGGTTTGAGTTTCTGAGAACAGGACAATTTATCTGCAACTAGCACAAATATTACCAGACCAAACTCCCTGAAATTTGGCAGGTGGGATCCTTCCTATGTAGACTGACAGGTCCCCAAATTTTATGGACTTTGAGCGAAACAGTGAACAGTTATAGCTCTTTGCTTTGACAGTTTTTGTTGAAAACCTCAAATTTCACCTGCACCTGCCACAAAAATTACAGGGCCAAACTGTCTGAAATTTTGCTGGTGGAATCCCCTCTATCGGTCCTGACCAGTTCCATTATTTCATGTGTTAATTGTGAAAACTGAAAAAGTCATGGCCAATGTTTCTGTTTTCCAATGCAACAAGTCAATGGGAAAGCGTCAAATCCAAATGATTTGGATATCCGAATCTCGCTTTGGATCCAAATCCAAAGCAAAGTGGGCGGTGTCTGAATTGGTCCAAAGTGAAGCAGGGCTGCTTCGGATGGTCCAAATCGGCATCTGAAGCGAAGCAGAGGGTCCGTGCACAGCCCTAATTGTATCTCCCCCTCAGAGGGCAAAGAAAGAGGTCCATCCTCGGAGGGGAAATGACCTTGAACTCCCCCTTCCAGCTTCCACAAAAACATCTACACCCCTTAGCTTTCTAGCTTTGGAGTTCTGGCACTGGAGAGGGACAAGGTATGCCATGGGTGGAGCAAGGGGAAATCCTAGAGAGGCTGCCAGTCCTCAGCTCCCCTGGCTCCCAGCCACACCTCAAAACCAACTGGTAATCTACCCCAGCCCTGGAGCTAGCAAAGATCAATTCCCTCCCATTGGAATGGGAGGGAACCAGCTAAAAGAAAGAAAGGGCTTGCCAGGAAGGGAGGAGAAGGAGTGAAAACAGCCCTCCTCCCTCACTTCTGCCCTACCAGCATGAGCTCGGCACGGCTTTGGACATCTCAGAGGGCCTGACGTCAGAGCTCTCTGGGATACGGGTGAGGATTGCCCAGGAAATGACCCAGGCAAGCCCTCTCCAGGCGTTGTTGTTGTGGGAACAAAGAACACGCCAAGGGGGAGAGTGAGGAAGCGCTCCATCCCCTCTCGCTTTCCGTCACCCCCATCGTGTGTTGTGGGTGAACATCTGCAGCAGGAGCCTTTTCTTTCCACGTGATTTAGAACCCTGTGTTTTGATTTGTTTTCACATTGCTCTGATGGAGATCAAATCTTGCTCTGATGGATTTTTACCTTAATAAAGAAGCCTCTCCAGCCGCTTGATGGCTTGGGCACTTCTGCCTTGTAGACGCCGGTTTCCTGCAAGGAGCAGTGAACAGAGAATTGGCCTGCCTCTAACTCCAAGGTTCAGAATTAGTCGTGTGAACTAGTGCTGTGCCAAAAAAATTGATTCTTCCATTTTTGGCATTTCTTGGGGAAGGGGTGAAACAAAAACTCTGCCAAAAGAGCCTGGGTGGGGTGAGAATTTCGAATGATTTCTCCTTGGGGAGGAGGACAGGATTCCAGTGTACGTTTTTAAGTGTAGGGAGTGGCTGAGAGGTCTTCTTTCTATAGAAAGGGGTTATTTTTTAACCCCACTTGCACCTGCAGGAGCCCAGGACTCTTTTTCAGCCTGGCAGCTCTTTCTGAACTCCCAGGAGACCACATGACCTCGCCCTCTCCAATAGGCATTCAGGATAGGCTCCAGGGCTGCAGAAGCTGCTTTGCAAAGTATGAGAAACCGGGATTTTAGAGTTTTAGAAAAATTCTGCTCTTCCTTGCAGCAATATAGCAAGCAGGATAACAATTTTCCTAAAACTCCCAAAGTCGCATTTGTTCTTTGCAAAGAAGCTTCTGCAAGCCAGGAGTTTTTCCTGAATGCCTGTTGGAGAGGATGAAGTCACATGGTCTCATGGGAGTTAAACAAGTCCTGCTAGGCTGTAGAAGGGTCTCATGCTGGCAACATTTTTCAAGTAAAAAAAAAAGAGAAGAAGATCCTTCAGGCTCCTCCAGATCTTAAGAGATATGTGGAAACCCTGGCCACCTCCCCAAGGAGAAAATCCTCCGGAATTCTCCCCCTCCCTGCCAAAGAGGCAGAAAAAACAAGGCCTCTTTGGCAGGGAGAGAACAAATTCCGGAAAATAAGGGGCGGGATTCGGCGCAGCACTGCTGTGAACAACTGGACCTGCAACAAAATGTTGCGATGCAGAACATTCGGTGTGCCATGCCTGCTTTCAGGATACTCCATTCCCCCCTCCCTGATGCTTGTGTATTTTTTCTCCCTCCAACAGTAAGCCAACACAACATCCCATGGCCATGGAGCATGCTCAGTCCAAATATGCATCTGCTACCCAGGGTGGCAGCAACAACAGTGGACTCCCTCTGTGCCCCCCTCTCCGAGCCACGTGCCAGACACAGCCATCATAGCACCAAATGAGCTGCACATTGAAGGCTGAACACTGCGCAAATTCAATAAGTCTTCCACAGAAGCATGGCCTTTGGGAGAAGACGGTGGCTTCTGGGGTACCATGAGAAAAATGCACCTTTATTGCCAAGGGCCCTTGACTTCCTCCTCAGCTGTACGCAGCGGCAGTATCCTAAATCCACTTACCCGATTTTCAACACCACATGGAAACCATAGTACAGGATTGGGTATTCCAGGGGCCACAAGTAGCCTGAAGTCCCGCCTGCGAATGAAAAAGGAAAGATGAGACACCGTGAGCACTGAGGAAATGGCTTTTTGGAGAGAAGTACCACCAACAATTTGATATCTCTGAAATAATCCAACCTTTGAGAGCCAATAGTAGTAGCAGTAAAACACTCGATCAGTGAGGGCTTAAGGTCCGTGAAGAGACAGATAGTACCCGTAGTATTTGTCTAGAAAGAGGGGCAAAAATCAGGGTGCTGTTTCTCAAGCAGACCCAACCCAATAGCAGCCATTAACAAAATAGCTCAAGTGGGAATTGCTCCTTCAAACACAAATCATATTGGGCTGGCAGAAGTCAATCCAGGCAGCTGCCAGAGGTATGAAGGGAGTCAAGAAGGGCCCTTGGATGTTTGCTTGTATGGTATCAGTATGCCAATTTAACACTTAAGCTCTGTAGGTATAAAATGCATGTGTGTGAATGAACAATCACATTCATCACACAGGGACACTCCTCACAGAGCAAGGAGGGTGGTTCCTCCTGCAGACAGAGAAAAACTGTAAGTCTCACATGCTAAAGAATCTAAGCTAAAACACTCATCTGCAAACAAGCTGCATGCAACCAGTAAAACTACCTAACGTAAGATTGTTAAACAGTGGATGAACTTTTAAAATATTGAGTATTTGTCACCCTTACTTTTTTCCAGTCTCTGGAGGACGTTTGAGAGGAGAAAGTCTACTGACAGATGTGGCCAGATGAAAACATACAGAGGGCCAAGCTACATGTGGCCATCAAGTGCATCGTTGCAGCTCACCTGCAGGTTTTTTAAAATGCAAATTGCATCAGGTGAGGGGAGCTCTGATAATTAATGGGATCAGAACAGGTAGAGATGGGCATCTGACCCTTTCCTCCCCTTCCATGATTCTGAGGGAAAAAACCCTTCTGCAGCTAATAACAGGGATATATGACCTGGGGCCAGTCACTTGCTCTATCTCAGAGCCAAATGAGACATAACATTGGGAAGTCTATAATCAGATGTCTCATGGGCTCTTCTTTTTAAAAGAGACGTGTTCATTTGGGGTCCTGATTCTGTCAACAAGAGATTCTTTTAGATTACCCAGATGAAACAAAACCACTTGTGCAAAAAGATGACAGTTTACTGATAGAAAATGGATGCAGAATATATATGCAAAGAAAGCTCACGCCTCTCCCCGCACCCCAGTTGACAAAGCAGGCAGCCTTGTCACGAGCTCATCTGTCTATCCGAGTTCCCAGGACAGACGGGGAAGCCATTCCTGGGCCAAGGCTCTCCAAGCAGGTAATTCGTATTTCCCCTTGAAGTGAGGCCGAAGATCAGAACTGGCCCGCTTGCTTTGATCGCATCCTCCCTCAGTTTAGGAGCTGGCAGTGAGAAACCCACAGAAACCCAATCTCCTCCCAGAAACAGGGGGCCAGGCCTGCTTCCCCCTCGAAGGTCCTTGAAACATCCCAGCCTGGCAAGCAGATAAGAGAGAGCCTCTAGCCTTCCAACTTAGGAGTTGGAAGTTGGTAGGCCCTGGCATCAAGGGGCCTACTTTTGTTAGTTAAAGCCTGCTAAACTCTACTAATTGTGTTGAACTGCACAGGGCTCTATGCATTTAGGGCCTCTGTGAAGTCCACATTTTCTGCTCACCAGCCAAATCAATACAGAATTACATCCCCGAGTAGGGGCGGGGGAGGGAGATGGTGGTGTACTCTTTCCCTCCCAAATAAAATCACAGCACCTGCAAAGGTTGTTTGCCCTTCAGGGGAGAAATGCACAGATGCCATTACAAAAACTGCTTAGAGATCTTAGGATATCAAATAGTAAAAAAAAAATCAATTAATATCAAATAAATGCAAGTAAAGTATTGTTTTGCCCACCAAAGGCAAAGAGCAGCTGGGTGGGGGAGGGGTGGGGGAGGGCTGGCCTTTCAGTCAGGAAACCAGTCTGCAAAGAAAGGGTTAATGCCCCTGCTTGAGTGATGTGGGCCCTGTATAAATCTCACCATTCAGCTGCAGCGTTTACCTTTTTAAAAACTCTCAAGAAATCCAATGACAAACTTTGCCTATGTGATATCTAATTTGGCCCTCATCCTAATCCAGCCTTCCCAACCTGGCGCCCTCCAGATCTGTTGGACTACAAATCCCATTATCCCCTGCCAGCATAGCCAAGGATTGGATGACAACGACATCTGTACTACCGCTTTAAACAGGTAATTCTCGTTCCCTGTGAAACACAATATGCAACCAACTTTCTGAGCTTGTTTTATGACTTCTAGAACTTTTCCATGTGATTGAAAGACAAGATGGGCAAACCTGTCATTAACATGGCAGATTTATGACTAGATTTGCAGGCATGTTGTTCTCCTAAAAGCAGCTATGGGAAGGTGCAATTTGGATCAGGGCCACAGTGTGAGAGAGGCCAGTTTTAAGTGTTTCCCTCTGCATTGGTTCCCTACTGCAAGTCTCCCTCTCTGCACTGTCCCAAAGCTCCTCTTAGCCAGGGATCAGAAGTCACAGAGATCAGGTGTGGGAAACTCATAGCCCACCAGATGTTTCAGCCTGCAACTCCCATCATGCCTTACCATTGGCTCTGCTGGATAGGGCTGATGGGAGTTGTAGGTCGAAATATCTAGAAGGCCACATGTCCACCTTTCATGTAGGCACAAGTCACATTATGTTTATGCTTTCCCTTCTCTGTCTAACAGCAGGGAGGAGGTTATGTCAGGGCTTGGCAGCATAGGAGGGGAGGGCTAAAAATCCCTCCCCCATTCTGCAGCCCTAATCCAGGCTGGACCCTCCTCTTGCAGTGGCTTTCAGGAACAAAAATGCATTGAGAGATCCAGTCATGAATCCTCCATCTAACATATAGTTTCCCTTGGTAGGACATGAATGCTGCATCACTGAAGCACGTTTCACATGTTGTGGTAAATATCAGGAACTCTGAGAACGTTGCTGTTTACTGGTAAGATTTAAGGAGGCCAGAGGGAAATGTCAAAAATGTTGACTTTGCCAATAAATCTGAAGCCCAAGCAAGAGCAGGTCGGTAAATGACCAAATGTCATCTTCATTTCCATCACTTGCTGGGAAAGAACGACATTTACCAAGGCTGGTGTGTAAATATCTGTAACAAGTTTCCTGGCACAAATATTTCTTACATTTACATCCGAACCTCAAGGCCAATCAAGTAACCTTGGTAAATGACCAAGTTTCATCCTTTCCTCCATCATTTACAAGCAAGGGCTAATAGAGTCATGTCTCATTTATTTCAGGCATTCCACCTGTAAGTAACTCAAAAAGTTACCTCAGTCCTTTCCCAGGAGACTTGGGGCTTTCTCAGATTCTGCATGGTACCAACATAAAAGGCTTTAATTGAGTTCAGGAGAATCTCTGAAATACCGAGGATGAAGTGATCAGTATTTGGGATAATCCTGCAAGGCAATAGGAAGAGAGTTTCAAAACTTGCTAAGTATAGATGGGGGAACAGGGAAAGATGACGATCGAAGTTTTATGGATTGATTTTTTTACGTTTTGGTACTGCACAATAGCCGAAGCTCTCTGGACAATTCACAACAATTACATTTTTCACTTCCAAGGAAATTTACCAGAGCTAGGATTTATGAAAGGTGAAGTCAGGTCACCATTTTTAGATCAGTGTGTTTGATTTTGAAGCACCTCCCCAAGCTGAGCTCTTAAAAGACTGATTCTGCAGGTTTACAGCATGAAATGGCTCTGCCCAGCACTGATTGGTTGGTGCCTATGTGTCACCAAGACCCCCTTACCCCACATCTGCTCTTTAAAATGCCGTCTTTTTATTATTAAAGTGACAAAGGAACTGATAGTTGGGTTAGCAAAGATGCAGTGCACTAATAAAAGAAATTGACGGCAGTGGCGGAATAAAAGTGAGAGCAGAACCAGTGTTCAGTGTGCTCTTATGTACAAATAGAATTGCAATGGCAAAGCGTGGAAGGAAGCTGTGCTTACACTGTGGCTGAGGGATCTACCTGCAAGTCCTCTCTTTATATTATGTCTATCTTCAGCCTTCAATGTATGATCTTTTCTACATGAGGAATTTGTTGTGTCCTCGTTAGTCCTCATGCATGGTTGTTTATGAGTTCTTTAGATGATGATGTATTCCTCTGGTTTCAATTCTGTTTTTTTAAGAGCACTTTCAAGGGTTTTTTAAAGCTGGGAAAATGCAGTATTATTTGTGAAAGCAAAAAATAAAATAAAATAAAATAAAATGCATTTCTCCAGTTACGTAATTGCATTATTCCGCTATACCACAGCACTACCTAGAGGTTATGTAGTAGAAAAGCAGGAAAGGAAAACCTCTGTGCAGAACTCAGATCTCAATTCTGCGATGAAAGTGCAAGTAGATACCATAGAATAACAGACTTGGGTAGAAAATCTCTACATCTGGATCTGTAAATATATACAGCCAAGTCCCATTGACTGTTTCTGCTCTGCCTGCAGAAGAGGGAGCGCTTCTTGATATTCTGAAACATGAACTCACCGCATGTATTTCTCTCCTCTTAGCTCATCCCAGTAAAGGTCGGTGTAGTCAGGCAGGAATATTTCATCTCCTGCTGCTTTTGTTATGAACTTAGACTTGTTACTGTATCGTGCATTGTACCCTAGAAAGGAACAATTAAAGATTACCATAAAGAGAGAGAAGCACAATTCTTGAGTCACTACCAAGCAAGGCAGGTGCAAGACGGAGAGGAGCAACAGAAAATGACAGGACTAGATACCTGAAAAGGCTCGTAGTAGCCTTCCCCAACCTGGTGTCCTCCAGATGTTTGGACTACAACTCCCAGCATTCCTGAGAATTGGCCGTGCTGCCTGGAGCTAATGGGAGCACAAGTCCAAAACATCTGGAGGGTACCAGTTTGGGGAAGGCTGGTTTATACATTCCAGGGGTAGAAGGGAACGAAGGTGCCCCATGCAGAAATGCCACTCAGAATTCCTTTTAAAACCACTGCACAAGGGTAGCATACTTTGTGGAAAAGCAAGAACAGACATGGAAGCCTAGAGGGCAAATCGTAGAGATGCAAAGTTGAGAAGGGAGCCTTTGTGCATATATTTTCTCAAGGAAGTCATGGGGGTCAAATTGCCTTTTGATCCAGTGATGCTTTTATTAGGTACCTTGGGCATCATTGGTTCTGAAGCAACTAATGAAACAAGTATGTTTGCCATCTTTTAAACTATAGTGCGCCAGTTTATGCTGAAATACTCACATACACCCACCAAACCCCTCCAGCAGATTCTACGTCCATGTTTAAAAATGGGCATGTTAAATGCAGAGATACATTAAAAGTCACATCTAGCTCGGTATGTGTGGACAGTGGTATTGTGTGATACTTAACAAGTTGATCCTTGAGTGTTATAATGAAATATTTACTGTAAAAATCCCGTACAAGTGACTGTCCTGTATCTAGGTTCCCCATAGAGGCAGCACATGCCAGCTTTCCCCCCAACACAAGGACTCCTTTCTCTTCCTCCTTCTCCTCTTTCAACAGCACCAGCAAGGTTGGGGTCCTCTGTGCTCCAAGAAGAAAAGTGCTACTAGGCATGAAGAATAGGAGAAACGGGGGGGGGGGGGGCATATCTACATGGAAGCGGAATGAGAAGCGCTTTCAGGTCATATCTGGATTTTCGTGAAATCACTTTGGTCCGTCAGGGGCACATGAAGCAAGAAAAGCAGCATATACACTACCTAAAAACCCACTTTCACGGGTCACACAGCAGTTGAAATATACTTCGGGGCTGGGTGGACGGAGTAGAACTGAACATCATCAACCCCGTGGGTGCTGCTCTGCGAATGACAGAGGCTTGTTTCCCACTCATATCCACTCTCCTTTGCTCAGGGAAGTTTACTTGAAGCACTGAATTAAGCCCCTGTAATTTACCCACACCTTTCCCCTCTCATCCACCATTGGGATATTGTGCAAGATTAAAAGATACTGTGCTTTTGTGAATGGGAAAAACAGGCTGCATTCCGTGAATGGGTGAAGCAGCTACTCCACTATTGTGAATGATTGAAACAATGCTACTGCGCTATTATGAATGGGAAGTACAGGCTACATATTATGAATGGGGAAAGCAGCTACCCCACTATTCTGACTGGGAAATACAGGCTACACATTGTGAATGGGGAAAGCAGCTACTCCGCTATTGTGAATGTCAGAAACAGCACAGCTGCTATACTGTGAATGGGGGAAGGAGGCTAGAATAGGAAAGCAGCCCTTCTGCAAATGGGGAAAAGGAGGGAAGGGGGGGAAGGAGTGGTCGCACCCCTTGAACAGATTACAGATAAGTCACAGCCAGGTCACAGAAATAGTCACACCCAGGATTTAATGAGAGGGAACTGGAAGGAGAAAAGACGCACTAAAAGGTCTTTCCAGAAATGCACCTTTTCCAGAGGGAAGCTGCAGGGTTGCTGTGGATTAGCAACAAGTTAGAAATGACCCTGATGTGCTGTCGCTCTGCACTAAATCACCCATGTAGATTGGGCCAGGGTGCGTGTGTGCACGCGCGCATCCGTGTCTGTGGATGGGGTGGGGGTGCCTCTGTATTCCACATAAAGTCAATACTCTTAAGCCAGGATTCCATTTTTTGTTGACAACCCCTAATACAAAGATGGCCAGATCTGCTGGGGCTTGGTAAGGGTTCATGAAGTCAAAGGGGAAAAGGCTTGATTTGACACTGTCTCACAATCAAGCCTGAGTTTTCCCATCTCCTTGCATCATGACATGCTCCTCCATCACAGCTCAATGAAATCTGCTTGAAGTGTCTCTTCCCCATCACTTCCTTTTTGCTGCCACCCTTCTTTGTCTCCCAGAAACCTAATAGTATAAAAATTACTCACCTAGTGGATCAATGTGTGAAGCCATTTCCTGGAAACGTGGCTCATCCAGCTGTCGAGTTATGTTTGCATCAACTAAAATCTTCGCTACATAGGTCCACCCACAATATGATCGGTACTGGTGATGCAAAGCCTAGGCAAGGGCAGACAGATGTGAGATTTAGGAACATCTGAGGTCACATGCAGCATGCCTGAGGTGATACAGTAGGGAGGACAGAGCGGTGCTGCAAGGATAGAATTTATTCCCATGACTTTGTTCAGACCATTAATAGGGTCAAGGTGATAAAGCTCAAAGGGTGACTAACGCGTATATTATTCCTAATATAGGGTGTCAGTATGCTGGGTTTATGATGGCAATTGGGTCAAATTTGAGTTTAGTGTTAGACTTGCAGTTTGGTTACTCCCTTGAGGGCAGGGTTGAGTTGTTCGTAATCTCTTACGTTTCCTTTGGTGGTCCAGAATATACAGTCAGGGCCAGAAATATTGGAACAAGCATAACTGTTTTGGCAGTTGGCTTCCGTACACCACCACATTGAAATTGAAAGGAAACACACCCAGATGGGAGAGAAGTAAAGACTTTCAGCTGTAATTCAAGGGGTCTGACAAAAGTGGGGCACTAACCGTTCAGGAAGGACAGCCTGTGGCATACACACACACCCATCGTTGGTGGCTCATAAGTAATGGAACAAACCAACACCATTTCAAACTTAAGGATCGCCTTTAATACCTGGATGAACATCCTTTGCAGTCAGTGACTGCCTGAAGTCTGGAACCCCTGGACATGACCAAATGCTGAGTTTCCTCCCTCATAATGCTTTGCCAGGCCTTCACTGCAGCTGCCTTCAGCTGCTGCTTGTGTGTGGGTCTTTCTGCCTTCAGTCTTGTCTTCAGTAAGTGAGAAGCATGCTCTCTTGGGTTGAGATCAAGCGACTGACTTGGCCATTGAAGAACATCCCACTTATTTGCCTGGAGAAACTCTTGGGTAGCTTTTGCTGTATGTTTAGGGTCATTATCCATCTGCAATATGAAGCGGCGTCCCATCAGTTTGGCAGTATTTGGCTGAATCTGAGCAGAAAGTATAGCCATATACACTTCAGAATTCATCCTGCTGCTTTTATCAGCAGTCAGGTCATCAATAAACACCAGTGACCCAGTTCCATTGGCAGCCATACATGCCCATGCCATAACACTGCCTCCACCATGTTTGACAGATGATGTGGTATGCTTTGGTTCATGAGCTGTTCCTTTCCTTCTCCATACTTTTCTCTTCCCATCATTCTGGTACAAGTTAATCTTGGTTTCATCAGTCCAAAGAATCTTATTTCAGAACTGGGCAGGCTTTTTAGGTGTTTGCTGGCAAAGGCTAATCTGGCCTTTCTGTTCTTGAGCGTTACCAGTGGTTTGCACCTTGTTGTGAAGCCTCTGTATTTACATTCATGACGCCGTCTCTTGACTGTAGATGTTGACAATGACATGCCTACCTCCGCAAGAGTATTCTTGACCTGGCTAGATGTTCTGAAAGGGTTCCTCTTCACCATGAACAGAATTCTGCGGTCATCCACTTTAGTTGTCTTCCGTGATCTGCCAGGCCTTTTGCTGTTGCTGAGCTTGCCAGTTAATTCCTTCTTTTTCAGGATGTTCCAAACTGTTGTGTTCGCCACTCCCACTGTTTTTGCTATCTCTCTGGTGGGTTTATTTTGTTTCCTCAGCCTAATGATGGTCTCCTTCACTCACATGGACACCTCTTTGGACCTCATATTGGGAGTTCCAGTGAACAGCTACCAAATGCAAATGTAACACTCAGAACTACCTCCAGGCCTTTTATCTGCTTGATTGGTCATGGGGCACCCAGGAAACAGGCCACACCTAGCCATGCAGCTGCTTGTCAGCCATTCGTTCCATTACTTATGAGCCACCAATGACGGGTGTGTGTGTATGCCACTGGCTGTACTTCCTGAATGGTTAGTGCCCCACTTTTGTCAAACCCCTTGAATTACAGCTGAAAGTCTTGACTTAGCTCCCATCTGGGTGTGTTTCCTTTCAACTTCAATGTGGTGGTGTACAGAGGCCAACTGCCAAAACAGTTATCCTTGTTCCGATATTTCTGGCCCTGACTGTATATCCCATTTCAAAGAACTCACCACTGACATTCAAAATGTGAATTTGTAGAAAACTTATTTCTGCCCATCTCCTGCTCCTGTGTCTATACCAGCCTTCCCCAACCTGGTGCCCTCCAGATGTTCTGGATTATATCACCTTCTCTTGGCTCACGGAATCATGAGCACATGTTTCGGGATAGCTTATTGCTACTAAGTTTTCACTTTGGAACAAAAGGAAATGAAGACTCACCTTAACCAGATTCAAAAGATCAAAATAGACTGGAAAAAATAAAACAACCCTGTTGTCCACAGCTGCTGCTAGCCAGGCAGTCCAGCCACGCTGCAATCAAAAGATAAAAAGATGATGGGTGAGGAGGGTGTGCAGGTCCCTCCTGGGAGCTGGAGCACAGCATGCGCAGAAGAAAGAAGGATCAGCACAAAAGGAGTCAGTTGTGCACTGGGGAGCCATAGCAGGACAGACCTGCAGGTCACACCTACCTTGGAAGGGCCGGCCAATGCAAACTTGGTGATGTTTGTCTTTGCATCAGATTCCTTCAGCAGGAACGCAGTCACGGTGTCCATGGCTCGCACAGTGGCCTGCACAAGAGAGAATAGAATTGCAACGTCTGGCGTTCGGAGGAGCTCCATGCGTGGGGAAGGGGTGTGAATGCATTCTAATGTTGCTGTCCCAAAATGTTGGCGTTACTTCAGTCTGGGCCACGTGATTCATGTCATGACAAGATGCACATAAGCTCCTATTTATAAATCTACATCAGATGGGTAGTTTCTGCTATGGTTTCTAGCGTTGATCTCCTAACCCTCTTGCAATAAAGAGCAGACCAATTAATATAACAAGCAATGATGTCTTATATAATTGTACACGTATAGCCGTGCATGAAGTACCTCCACACACAAACCCTAATAAAATCCAAGAAAAGCACTCCTTCGCATTTCATCATTCATTAAAGCATAAGGCTTGTCAGGCTTTACCAAACTGGATTCTGGACCTGTTGTATATGCTTTCTATGGGATGCCAGTCCATCGCCTGGATCTGCTGACACCTTAATCAAGAGGTACAGAATAAGGACCCTGAACCATTTATAGGGCAAACCAGAATGAGGCCTGTGCATGTTTTGTCGGCCAACCCATGGAGTATGTGGACGCCAGAGTTACTTTGACCATTGGGAAGTCGATCAGCGATTTGGGCGGAGCAGTCTTGTTGTTCAGGAACGTCCACCATGAACATGCCATTGCATTGTTTTCAGTGCTGTTCCTGCATGCTTGCAAAGGGACTTTCTAGAACCGAGGAGGAGAGAGAGAGAGAGAGAGAGAGAGAGAGATGGGAATTAGCTTTTGGTTCATGCCTTGTGGATCTCCAGAGCAGTCAGATGGGTCTGTCCTAATCCATGTAGATTTGTGCCACGGAGAAAGGGAACAGTCATCGGCCACAGATTAAACGGAGCTATCACTTCAGCAAGGCCAATTCACTCAGTTAGGTTTTGGAACAGGCTGAGTGAGGCCACTGCAAGTTGGCATACGTAACTAGACTCATAATGTTATACAAGGAGAGCTCAGGAATATCAATGAATTTCATGGAAATTTAGTAAGTGTCTGGATTGTATGAATCGTCTGTGTGTGCGTACGTGCGTGAACGTGCGTGCGTGCGTGAGGGAGAGAGAGAGAGAGAGAGAGCCCTTGGCCCCACCCACCACTGTCACGCGCCCCCAGAGCACTGCCTTGGAGGGAATGTGGCCCCCAAGGAGAAAAGATTCCCCGCTCTTGTGCTAAGCAAGCGGTGCAGGTCTTCTTCCTGGAGAGTTCTCATAGCACGGAGTCTTTGTAGGAAGAAAGCCCAGGAGAAGAGGCCCTTGTCTCTGGTGGGGTGTGCAATCTATGTAAAGGCAGTGTAGTTCATTCACTGCCACCAGATGGCAGTGGAACGTGCCTGTGTATATATTTGCCTCCTGGGAAAAGTAAAGTTTCATGGTTAACTGACCCTGCAAGCTGGTGTGTGTGTCTTCTTCACCCTGATCAGCACAAGTAATAACAAACTTGAAGCTTCACAGTAAGGGGGTATTGTAGCTTCCTCCCGTACAGCACAATGGGGACGGGGGTGAGAGAGTGGTCTGGGGTAAGGGGATTCAAATGCCTCCATCTAGGAAAAAGGTGCCTGGTCCTCCCCAACTCCTCCCATCTTTATTCTCCGTCTCTAAGGAGATGGGAACATGAGGAGAGCCCTGCTGGATCAGACCAAAGGCCCACCTAGTCCAGCATTCAGTTCTCACAGCAGCCAATCAGATGCCTAGGAGAAGCCCAGCAGTGCCGTGGCTCCTGCATCTCAGTGCCAACCACGATGAGCCACACCGGTGAAAGAATATCGCCATTCCCTCCGTCCCACCCTTGCCTGTCGTGTTGGTGGGGAAGTGGTTTTGTCCTGCCCCTTCTGGGATGAGGCTGGGGAGAGAGACATGGCAGATTGAGAGCACAGCTAGCTGGGAGGGAGGAACCAAGAGCCTTCCAGGGCCTCACTTCCTGCCCACGCCTCAGGGTGAGGCAAAGCGCAGGGATATCAGAGAACGTCCTGTGAGGGGTGCAGCTCGTCAGTTTCCCTTGGCTCGGCCCCCGGAGCTTGGCTTCGTTTTTCTTGCTATCTAGGCCATTCCGTCTGTTTAGAGTAGCCATGATTCTCAGACTTCCTTCGGGGTTAGACCGTTAGCATCCGAGTAAGGGCTTTCTACCTAAATATGCCCCTTCATGGATCACTGCCTTGTTGTGGTGAAGGGGCTTGTATAACTCAGTGAAGCCATAAGCTATGCCGTGCAGGGCCACCCCATTTTTCATCCTCAAAACATCTCTGTGAAGTAGGTTAGCCTGATAGTTGGTGACTGGCCCAAAGACATCCAGTGAGCTTCATGGCTCAGTGGGGACCAGAACCCTGTTTTTAGTGGTCTGGGGTCCAGACCTCTTCAGAAGGGGGAATACTATTATGAGGTAGGTGTCAGTCTAAATTATCTCCAGGGTCCCTTCCAACTCAGTGCCTCTGAGACTGAGGAGTTCTCCCAACTCCGCAACTTTTAAACTGCTGACCGTTGTTCTACTGGGCCTGAGGGGGCAGCAGGACATGAGGCTGGGGAGGGGGGGTCTCAGATAGAGAGGGCTGCTTTCGTCTTGCTGAGCAGGAAATCCCCAGGCCACAGAGGAGGAGGAGGAGGAGGGAGCTGTTGGTCCCAGTCATTGGCCATGCTGGCTTGGGCTGGTGGGAATTGAGGCTAGGACACCTGGGGGTGGAAAAATGAGGCCAGGACACCAAGTTGGTGGAAAAATGATGGAGAGTATTTTATTTATTTATTCCATTTCTTTTTCGCCTTTTTTCCTCTAAGGAACCCAAAGCGGTTTACATTCTCCTCCTCCTCCTCCTCCTCCTCTCCATTTTATCCTCACAACAACAACCCTGTGAGGTAGGTTGGGCTGAGAGTCTGTGACTGGCCCAAAGTCACCCAATGCCCTTCTATGGCCAAATGGGGACTAGAATCCGGGTCTCCTGATTCCCAGTCCAACACTCTAACCACTAGTAATCAGTCTGTGAGAGTTGGGTCAAAAAGGCAACCCGGCTGGTGGTACAGGAGACAAAGTGCTGGATCCTGGCTTGTGGGGACCCCCACACACTGGCTGTCATGGACCTGAGGAGGGGAATGGCTTTCTGTCCTGGTGGACTCCTTTTACAAGGGCCCCCCGCCCCCAGATTCTGATAGGCTGCCGCCACAGGCTGCTCCTCTCCTGAACACTCTTCTGGCGGCCTTGCTGCTCAGGAAGATTTTCTGCTGCATTCCTAAGGTCTCCTCCCTTCAGCCCAGCTCTGGAAAGAACAACCTTTTAAAAAGGAAGGTGCTTTGGATGTTCTTGCCCAAAGCCCAGAAACACAGAACTGGAGAACATTGGTGAATATCCTAAGAACACAGGGGCAGTGCAGCAACTCTGCAACTCTGCATGCAGGAAAGATTTTGGTGAGAATTTTCCTTTCAAAGCAATGCAGCCAAATATACAAATATATTAAAGGCTCAATCCTATACATGTTTGGTCAGAGGGAGGTCCTACAGCTCCCAGCATGCCCCAGCTAGCCATGCTGTATATATAGTATTGTTCCCCAGAAGTAAGTCCCATTGAAGCTGATAGGCTTACTTCTGGTAGACGTACATAGGATTAAGAACATAAGAAGAACCATGCTGGATCAGACCAAGGGTCCATCTAGTCCAGCATTCTGTTCACACAATGGCCAACCAGCTGTTGACCAGGAACCCACAAGCAGGGCATGAGCACAACAGCACGCTCCCACGCATGTTCCCCAGCAACTGGTGTACATAGACTCACTGCCCCTGGTACTGGAGGTAGCATAGAGCCCTTAGGACTAGTAGCCATTGATAGCCTTTTCCTCCAGGAATTTGTCTAACCCCCTTTTAAAGCCATCCAAATTGGTGGCCATTGCTACTTCCTGTGGTAGCGAATTCCATAGTTTAACTATGCCTGTTTGAAGAAGTCCTTCCTTTTATCTGTCCTGAATCTCCCACCAATCAGCATCATGGGATGACCCCGGGTTCTAGTATTTTGAGAGAGGAAGAAAAATGTCTCCCTATGCACATTCTCCACACCATGCATAATTTTGTAGACCTCTATCATGTCTCCCCTTACCCTCCTGTTTTCCAAGCTAAAAATAGCCCCTTTCTCCTAGTTGTTGTTGTTCAGTCGTTCAGTCGTGTCCGACTCTTCGTGACCCCATGGACCATAGCACACCAGGCCTTCCTATCCTGCACTCTCTCCCGGAGCGTGCTCAAGTTCATATTCATTGCATCGGTGATGCTATCTAGCCATCTCATCCTCTGCCGTCCCCTTCTCCTTTTGCCTTCAGTCTTTCCCAGCATCAGGGTCTTTTCCAGAGAGTTTTCTCTTCGCATTAGGTGGCCAAAATATTTGAGCTTCAGCTTCAGTATCTGTCCTTCCAATGAGCACTCAGGGTTGATTTCCTTTAGGATGGACTGATTTGACCTCCTTGCAGTCCAGGGGACTCGTATTCTTCGGCGCTCAGCCTTCCTTATAGTCCAGCTCTCACAGCCATACATTACTACTGGGAAAACCATAGCTTTGATTAGATGGACTTTTGTCGGCAAGGTGATGTCTCTGCTTCTTACTATGCTGTCTAGGTTTGCCATAGCTTTCCTCCCAAGGAGCAAGCGTCTTTTAATTTCATGGCTGCAGTCACCGTCTGTGGTGATCTTGGAGCCCAAGAAAATAAAATCTGTCACAGCTTCCATTTCTTCCCCTTCTATATGCCAAGAAGTGATGGGGCCAGATGCCATGATCTTCGTTTTTTTAATCTTGAGTTTCAAACCAGCTTTTGCACTCTCCTCTTTCACCTTCAACAAGAGGCTCTTTAGATCCTCTTCGCTTTCTGCCATTAGGGTGGTATCGTCTGCATATCGGAGGTTGTTGATAATTCTCCCGGCAATCTTAATTCCGACCTGTGATTCATCCAACCCGGCGTTTCTCATGATGTACTCTGCATATAAGTTAAATAAGCAGGGCAACAATATGCAGCCTTGTCGTTCTCCTTTCCCAATTTTGAACCAATCGGTTGTTCCATGTCCGGTTCTTACTGTTGCTTCTTGTCCCTCATACAGGTTTCTCAGGACACAGGTAAGGTGGTCTGGTACTCCCATCACTTTAAGAATTTGCCACAGTTTGTTGTGATCCACACCATCAAAGGCTTTAGCGTAGTCAATGAAGCAGAAATAGATGTTTTTCTGGAATTCTCTTGCTTTCTCCATGATCCAGCGAATGTTGGCGATTTGATCTCTAGTTCCTCTGCCTCTTCGAAACCCAGCTTGTACTTCCGGTAGTTCTCGGTTCGCATACTGCTGAAGCCTAGCTTGTAGGATTTTGAGCATCACCTTGCTGGCATGTGAAATGAGCGCAACAACCATTTATTCCTACTCTCTCTTTCTGTTGTTTAACCAGTTACTGATCCATAAGAGGACCTCTCCTCTTATTCCATGACTGCTAAGTTTGCTCAGGAGTCTTTGGTGAGGGACTTGGTCAAAAGCCTTTTGGAAGTCCAAGTAAAAAATGTCTACTGGATCAGCACTGTCTACATGTTTATTGACAATCTCAAAGAACTCTAAAAGGTTAGCGAGACAGGACTTACCTTTGCAGAAGCCGTGTTGATTCTTTTTCAGCAGGGCTTGTCCTACTATACGCTTACTAATTTTACCTTTATTTATGCCTTCAACCGATTTACCTGGAACAAACGTTAAGCTAACTGGCCTGTAATTTCCAGGATCCCACCTGGATCCCTTTTTGAAAATTGGTGTTACATTGGTCATCTTCCAGTCCTCTGGTGTAGAGGCTGATCTTAGGGACATATTGCATATTTTGGTTAGAAGATTAGCAATTTCATATTTGTGTTCTTTGAGAACTCTAGGCCGGATACCATCTGGGCCCGGTGATTTATTTGCTTTCAATTTATCAATAAGGTTGAGAACTTCATCTTTTGTCACCACTGTTTCCCTCAGTTCCTCAGACTCCCCTCCTGAAAACATCAGTTCAGGCACAGGTATCTGTCCTATATCTTCTGCAGTAAAGATGGATGAAAAGAATTCATTTAGCTTCTCTGCAATCTCCTTGTCCTCCTTCAGTACCGCTATAACTCCATTGTCATCCAATGGTCCAACTGCCCCCTTAGCTGGTTTTCTGCTTCTGATATATTTAAAGAATTCTTTATTGTTGGCCTTGATGTTGTTAGTGATACGCTCTTCAAAATGCTTTTTTGCATCTCTTATTGTCTGCTTGCACCACCTTTGTGCAAGCTTGTGCTCCCTTTTCTCCCCCTCATTTTGGCAAGACTTCAATTTTCTGAAAGAAGCTCTCTTTTCTCTAATAGCTCCCTTAACTCTGCTTGTCAACCATGCAGGTGACCTCCTGGACCTGGTGTTACCTTTCCTAACCTGTGGTATACATTTTAGCTGGGCTTCTATTATTTGGGGGGGGGGGGCTTGTCCAGGATTGCAATGTAAATAAAAGGGTGCAGGGTTACGATGTTTCAGCCTTCTGTGCACTGCCAAAAGAGGGTGTAGGTTGTGGATGGGATTCAGTTTTGCTGTCAATCCCCCCCCCCCCCCAGTGCACACACATAGATGCTGATAGATTTGCTGGCTAGAGTGGCATTGCTTACCTAGCCCCTTCTGACCTTCAGTGACACTTAGGGAGAGAGTGATATGGGAAAATATGATGGTATTTTTATTTTTGAAAGACAACTTTGACTTGATACAAATAGGCTCTTTTGAACACAGCACCAACCACTAAGGAAAACATGTCCCATTGATATCAAAGCGACATGCCTGCAGGAAATAATTTGGATCAGGATTGTGGCTGGGGAGGAATAGGTTAATCCCCTCCACATGAATTGTGGAGTGAAGCAGTAAAATGCGCATTGTCATTTGTATTCCGAGTACAAAAACAAAAGAAGTTGTTTCCATTTTGTCAGTTGGTGGACTTTAGCAAAACAAAGACAGCAAGTGCCTAAATGGTTGAGCAATGAGTGGTTATCATCTGTCATTCAAAAAGCAACTGAGCACTGATTGAATAAGCAAAGGATACCACCTCAACACAAAGAAAAAAAATTGAATAAGCAAAGGATACCACCTCAACACAAAGAAAAAAAACTGCAAAGTTTCCCAGACTTCAGGGTATCACTTCACACACAATAGCCAGACCGTATACAGTGTGGGAGTCCATCAAGACAAAAAAGAACCAGATTTCCCAGCGAGGGACATCCCTATCAAAGCAGCAGAGTGTAGGAATAGCTGATCAGCCTGTATGGGGCCAAGTAGGGATGGACAAATCTGTCAGCTTCTCTCTTGCTCAGGTCCTCCTTTTTCCAGACCTAAGTTTCATTCATCCCGTTTCTATATCAGTCTCTGTGTGTGTGTTTTTAATTTAAAAAATGCACATGAAGATTCAGACACATTTTTGTGTGCACTTTCCCCTAATATGCAGATTTCTTTTGTGTGCATTTTTGGATAGGAGATCTGCACTGCAAAGTTCAGAAAGAGGCGAACCTCAAAGTCTAACTGCAATTGTAGTTCATGTATCAGTTCTGGAAGGGTGAATTAGGCACATTCTCATTAAAATGTGAACAAAGGGAGTTTCTCCCCCATCCCTAGGGCCAAATAGGAATCTTTTTCTTAGTCCCTCCCAAATTGGCCCAGTCCAGGTCCTGACCCCCCCCCCCCCCACGCACACACACCTACTTACACTGGTGGTAGTGGGCGGAGGTTGATGCAAAGGTAAGGGGCCATTCAGTTTGGCACCAACTGACAGACCCTGAGGAGTAGGGTAGGAAAGTGACAGAGTGATGCTGATGACCACCCTGAGGCACCATGGCAGATTATCCAAAGCATCCTCTGAAGACCAGAGGATGATTCGCCAGACTCCTCTTCACTACATTCATCCCTACCCTTTTCTACATACCCCAAATCACCATGGAAAAAGTGAAAATCAATGGGAACTTCCAAGTACAGAAAATGATCGGTAGAACTTACATGGAAAGTGACTGGCTGGTTTGGGATCTGATTCAAAAGAGCTGCGCACCTGCAGAAGCAAAGCAAATACATGCTGTTTGTCACAATAGTGAATGGGAAGCAGAAAGCACCTAGTTTATTTCTGTGGCCTGTTGCTGCTCAACTAGTTGATGCTACATCATGCCTAGAATTGCTTGTTAGATTATGTGAAGATGGGGTCCTTAGTTTGCAAGGAATCCAGGTCTAAGTCATGTCATCTTTGCAATCAGAATGTGTGGGTGCTTATTTGGAGGGTGGGAGAGAGGGAGACTTCATCCGGGACACAGAGAACCTTTCCTGACTGCAGCAGGTTAGATGAACTTCAGGCTGAGCATTTGACTGCTGGTGACTGTTTAACTCACAGTTGCTGTATCCAGGGCCTTCAGCTCTAAGTGCAAACAAACCACACTTCTACCATCGGATAAAAGAAACACACATTTAAATTTAGATTTCGAACAAGAATAGGTATAATACATGATCACTACTGTGTGTTTTACTGTGCCATCAGAGGCACGTTTGATGGGAACGCAAGACAGGGCCTTCTCAGTGGCTGCTCCCAGGCTCTGTAAAACCCTGCCAAGGGAGCCCCAGCTGGCTAGCTTTGTCTTTGCTCTCCTTCTGCTGGCAGGCAAAGAGGTTTTTTACTCAGATGGATTTTTGTCCTTAAAGCTGAGTTCTTGCTGAAGTAGGCATGAACTGGTCAGTTGCTCTTTATGCCTTTATGGACGTATTTTTAATAGATTTGCATTTAAGATTTAATTATACCTTTGTATTTTATCTTTTACCCTTCATGGATCACTGCCTTGTTGTGGCGAAGGGGCTTGCATAACTCAATGAAGCCATAAGCTATGCTGTGCAGGGCCACCCAAGATGGACAGGTCATGGTGGAGAGTTCTGACAAAATGTGGTCCACTGGAGAAGGAAATGGCAATCCACTCCAGTATTCTTGTCAAGAAAACCCCATGGAACGTAGCACAAGGCTAAAAGATATGAAGCCGGAAGATGAGCCCCTTAGGTCGGAAGGTGTCCAATATACTACTGGGGAAGAGCAGAGGGTATTTCCAAGTAGCGCCAGAAAGAGTGAAGCGGCTGGGCCAAAGCCGAAAGGACACTCAGCTGTGGATGTGTCTGGTGGTGAAAAGAAAATCCGATGCTGTAAAGAACAATATTGTTTAGGAACCTGGAATGTAAGATCAATGAATCAAGGTAAGTTGGAGGTGGTCGAACATGAGATGGCAAGATTGAAGATCAACATCTTGGGAATCAGCGAACTAAAATGGACAGGCATGGGCGAATTTAATTCAGGTGACCATTATATCTACTACTGTGGGCAAGAATCCCTTAGAAGAAATGGAGTAGTACTCATAGTCAATAAAAGGGTGGGAAAAGCAGTACTGGGGTACAATCTCAAAAACGATAGAATGATCTCAGTACGAATCCAAGGCAAACCATTCAACATCACAGTAATTCAAGTCTATGCCCCAACCACTGATGCCAAAGAAGCTGAGGTTGATAGGTTCTATGAAGACCTACAACACCTTCTAGAACTAACACCAAAAAAAGATGTCCTTTTCATCATAGGGGATTGGAATGCTAAAGTAGGAAGTCAAGAAATCACCGGGATAACAGGCAAGCATGGCCTTGGTGTACAAAATGAAGGCTAAGAGAGTTTTGCCAAGAGAACACGCTGATCATAGCAAACACTCTTTTCCAAGAGCACAAGAGGCGACTCTGCACATGGACATCACCAGATGGTCAATATCGAAATCAGATTGATTATGTCCTTTGCAGCCAAAGATGGAGAAGCTCCATACAGTCAGTCAAAACAAGGTCTGGAGCTGACTGTGGCACAGATCATGAGCTTCTTATTGCAAAATTTCGGATTAAATTGAAGAACATAGGGAAAACCACTAAACCATTCAGGTATGACCTAAATCATATCCCTTATGAATATACAGTGGAGGTGAGGAATAGATTTCAGGGATTAGACCTGATAGACAGAGTGCCTGAGGAACTATGGATGGAGGTCCATAACATTGTTCAGGAGGCAGCAACTCAATCCATCCCAAAGAAAAAGAAATGCAAGAAAGCCAAGTGGCTGTCTGATGAGGCTTTACAAGTAGCTGAGGAAAGAAGGGAAGCGAAAAGCAAGGGAGAAAGGGGAAGATATATCCAACTGAATGCAGAGTTCCAGAGAATAGCAAGGAGAGACAAGAAGTCCTTCTTAAATGAACAATGCAAAGAAATCGAGGAAAACAACAGAATGGGGAAGACTAGAGATCTCTTCAAGAAAATTGGAGATATCAAGGAAACGTTTTGTGCAAAGACGGGCATGATAAAGGACAAAAAAGGCAGGGACCTAACAGAAGCAGATGAGATTAAGAAGAGGTGGAAAGAATACACAGAAGAACTATACAGGAAAGATCTGAATGTCCCTGATAACCATGATAGTGCGGTCACTGAACTTGAGCCAGACATCCTTGAAAGCGAAGTCAAGTGGGCCTTACGAAGCATTGCTAACAACAAAGCTAGCGGAGATGACAGTATTCCAGCTGAGCTATTTAAAATCCTAAAAGATGATTCTGTTAAAGTGCTGCACTCAATATGCCAACAAATTTGGAACACTCAACACTGGCTACAAGGTCAGTTTACATTCCAATTCCAAAGAAGGGCAACGCCAAAGAGTGTTCAAACTACCGTACAATTGCGCTCATTTCACATGCCAGCAAGGTGATGCTCAAAATCCTACAAGCTAGGCTTCAGCAGAATGTGAACCGAGAACTACCGGAAGTACAAGCTGGGTTTCGAAGAGGCAGAGGAACTAGAGATCAAATCACCAACATTCGCTGAATCATGGAGAAAGCAAGAGAATTCCAGAAAAACGTCTATTTCTGCTTCATTGACTACGCTAAAGCCTTTGATTGTATGGATCACAACAAACTGTGGTAAATTCTTAAAGAGATGGGAGTACCAGACCACCTTAACTGTCTCCTGAGAAACCTGTACGAAGGCCAAAAAGCAACAGTAAGAACCGGACATGGAACAACCAATTGGTTCAAAATTGGGAAAGGAGTAAGACAAGGCTGTATATTGTCGCCCTGCTTATTTAACTTGTATGCAGAGTACATCATGAAAAACGCCGGGTTGGATGAATCACAGGTTGGAATTAAGATTGCTGGGAGAATTATCAACAACCTCAGATATGCAGACGATACCACCCTAATGGCAGAAAGCGAAGAGGATCTAAAGAGCCTCTTGTTGAGGGTGAAAGTGGAGAGTGCAAAAGCTGGTTTGAAACTCAACATTAAAAAAACGAAGATCATGGCATCTGGCCCCATCACTTCTTGGCATATAGAAGGAGAAGAAAGGGAAGCAGTGACAGATTTTATTTTCTTGGGCTTCAAAATCACCACAGATGGTGACTGCAGCCATGAAATTAAAAGACGCTTGCTCCTTGGGAGGAAAGCTATGGCAAACCTAGACAGCATAGTAAGAAGCAGAGACATCACCTTGCCGACAAAGGTCCGTATAATCAAAGCTATGGTTTTCCCAGTAGTAGTAGTTTTCCCATGTATGGCTGTGAGAGGTGGACTATAAGCAAGGCTGAGCGCCGAAGAATTGATGCTTTCGAACTGTGGTGCTGGAGAAGACTCTTACGAGTCCCCTGGACTGCAAGGAGGTCAAATCAGTCCATCCTAAAGGAAATCAACCCTGAGTGCTCATTGGAAGGACAGATACTGAAGCTGAAGCTCAAATATTTTGGCCACCTAAAGCGAGGAGAAAACTCACTGGAAAAGACCCTGATGCTGGGAAAGACTGAAGGCAAAAGGAGAAGGGGACGACAGAGGATGAGATGGCTAGATAGCATCACCGATGCAATGAATATGAACCTGAGCACACTCCGGGAGAGAACGGAGGACAGGAAGGCCTGGCGTGCTATGGTCCATGGGGTCACGAAGAGTCGGACACGACCTAACGACTGAACAACAACAATTTTATCTTTTGTTTTATTGTTGTTAGCTATCTTGAGCACTCTTTGTAGTGGAAAGGTGGGATATTAATTAATTAAAAAAATAAATAGACCATCATAGTTACTTCAGATGGTTAAGGTCTTAAAGCACACTTTTGTGAAAAAGGCCCCTGGGAGATGCTTTCGAACATTTGCCTGGTGTTTTCATCCCACCCACCCCTAGACACACATAAATAGGAAGGGATTATTGCTTTTAGTCACAGTTCTCCAAAGTTCTCTGCCTTGTCGGACTGGTAATACTCCTGCTCCTTATATAGCACACAGCTGCTCCACAGAGCCTGGCCTGCCCCTTTCATTGCTTGGTCAGCCCCCCATTACTTACGATCCAGTAGATACCGCTAGGTCCATGACAAGGCCAAGGGAAATACCTGCCCGTATGGTAGACAGTTTATCATTAATTCCAGCACCGATAAGCAGCAAACACGAGTTCTTTGTTGTTTGGATTTTTGGCACAACAATGAAGAGCTCATGCCACCAAATGGTTCTGTCCACTTCAGTTTCTGAAAAGAGATTCACAGAATCCGCTCATTTTGGTCTTTACTTTCCCTTTGAACCACATAGTCCACCCAGGAGGCATAGTTGGTCCCAGGAACACATTAAAGCGGCCAAGCCAGCAGTGTGTGTGTGTGTGCGGGGGGATGTGCAGGATTGGGACCAAACCTCATACGCAGCCTCCCCCAGTCGGGAGGCATGCGATCCGCCACCAAACCCTGGCAGGATTGCTCACCATGCGGTGAAACTCCCAAGTGATGCACAGGGGAAGTGATAACCACATCCCCCTTTTTGCTGCCCTTGGGATTTTCGCCGCCTGGTGAGTGATCCTGCCGGGTTTCAGTGGTGGATCGCGTGCCTCCAGACTGGGGGAGGCTGCGTACGAAGTGTTGTCTGGATCCTGCAAACGTCCAGCGCTTCAGAGGTGAAATAGTCCTACCGCTTGGGTGGGCGGACTGTGGTAGGACAGGGGGAGGGGGGTGAATCAGATTACACGCAGTAGCTTATTGGCCTGGTCATGCAGTGGGGCACCGTGGACTACTTAAAAAGTAGGTTACTATGAGTGGCTTATTAAGCCACTGTGAGTTAGCGTGACGCCCAAACGCGGCCTCAATGGGGTTAGTCGGTTTAACTCTGGTCTGATGCCTTGAGTTTCACCCCATGCCCAACCGCACTACTCGGTGCCCGAGTTCCAGAAGAGGACACCCCCGTTTGAGTGGAGGCAGCCAGGAGAGACAGACTTCCACTTGGTGGCAGTGGGGGTGGATGCACAGGAGGGGCTGAGTTAGCGGGCATGCTTGCCTGGCCTCCTTCTTGCAGCGCAGACGGCAGAATCACAGGCCGCAAGGCTCATGGCGACTAACAGTATCTAACCTCTTCATACATTCACATTTCTCATTGTACTTTGTAGTGTCCTAATTTATGCTAATTAAGGCGGGTCATCTTGTTGCCTGTCATGCTAAATTCATTCCAGCTGCAATCGCTGTCTTACGCTGTCGGGTTTTTTGTCAATTCGTCCCCCTTTCTGGGTGTTGCTTTTGTCTGCCTCAGAAGCGATTCCATCGACTGGGCTGAAAATTGGTCTCCGGAGGCTGGGAGGGGCGGGGGCAGCATCCTGTCCTCCTGTCCTAGCTGGCCCCCTGGGGATGCAGGTACCCCGGCTCCCCATGTCTCCTTACTTCCCCGGGTGGGAATCAGCCTGCACAGCCTCCTCGCCACGGGACGCCTCGTTTTTCCCTCCCGGTCCTCCTCCGACGCACGTGGCCGTGGGACCCCTCCCTGCGCTGCTGCTCACCATCCAGCCACTTCTGCGAGGTCATGTTGAGCATATAGGCAGTGGCTAAGAGCCTGTCTTCCCTCTTCATGAGGGTGTAGTTGTAGTGAGGGTCCAGCTGCGCCACGTAGTCATCCAGGGCCTTCTTCTCCATCAGCCGCACAGAGGGCAGGCAAGCCACCAAGAGGAGAAGGGGGACGGCAGCGTGCATCTTCGCCCAGGGAGCCGGGGCTCTAGCCTTGGGACAGGCGCCTGCCTCTGTCCAACTGGGGTCCTGGTTTTGATCACAGTTGCTGGTGGCAATGCCTACAAGCATCGGCACTGCAGAGCCAAGCTTGGCTCACAGGCAGTTCCTCCACGCGACGCCTCCCCAGGCCTTTTAAATGCTGCCTTGGTAGGCCGGGCCCTGAATTGCACCATCGCTGCGGTTTTCCTGCAAATGCTGCATGGGGAGCAGCAACACCAGGCATCCTTGGCGGGGCCCCAGAGTCCCACAGCAGCCTCCCACTCAGGGCTGTAGCCTGTGAGTGCTCTGACTCACCTAGAACATTAGGACATGCCATCTAAGGTGTTTTATTAAAATACAAAACAGAAACAGCAATGGCAACAGGCTTTTAAAATGATGGTATGACAGCTTCAGTTAAAAACAACACTTGAAGCATCTCTACACCAGCCTAAAATCCCACATTTAAAACGACGCTTTCTGCTTCATTTTAAATGCAGGATCACAACAGACTCCCTTTACATGTTCTTCCTTTCCCCTCTCCTTTTCCATCTTCTCTAAGTCTTCCATATGTTTCATTGATCTGCCTTGTCTTCTTGCGGCTTTTCCTTTTTCACAGAGGGAACTCAAGAGGAACACAAGCGGGGTAATTTATTAACTCATTATCTCCGATCTATTTAAAAATGGAATAGAGGTCATTTTAGTGCAGGAGCTTCATGACATCATCTAAAGGGCTTGGGGGTACATGACGTAATTTAAAAGGCCCGCAAACTTCCATGAGCAAGCAATCTCAATAGCAGGATAAAAGCTCCATGTGAAGAAGCCTGTTGTTATTGGAAGAGACAAAACTCCCCATCGCCCCGCTCACACACACACCCATTGTCCCATTCCAGTTTCTACCTGCTCGATCTGCCCAGCTCTGCACAAAGTTCTTCCTGGCTGGCAGAGGACTTTTCAAAATCATGATCGCCTTTATTGTGTTTTGGCCTACAACTCCTGTCAGCCCTAACCAGCACAGCCAACGGCGATGCCAACACCATGCATCCTTTGTGGGGCCCCAGAGTCCCACAGCAGCCTCCCACTTCGGGCCATAGCCAGGAAGGGGCCAGTGAGTGCTCTGACTCACCTAGAGCATTAGGACATCCCATCTAAGGTGTTTTAAAAACAACAGCAGCAGCAGGCTTTTAAAGTGATGGAATAACAGCTTCAATTAAAAACACTTTGTCACCGGACGAGACTAAAGTCCCCCCACCGCCATCCCCCCGCTCATGCACACACGCCCATTGTCCCATTCCAGGTTCTACCTGCTCAATCTGCCCAGCTCTGCACAAAGTTCTTCCTGGCTGGCAGAGGACTTTTCAAAATCATGATCGCCTTTATTGTGCATAATTGTTCCTGGAACATTTTGAGAAGCCTCCATAGGCATTCAGTCTGCAAACGTGAGGATTAAAAGGGGGGGATGGGCACGCACACAAGCCCTCCTCCAGAGATCCCTGAGGTCCAGCTACTCTGTAGTCCAGGGATGTAGCCCTCCAGGTGCTTTGGCCTACAACCCCCATCAGCCCTAGGCAGTACAGCCAGTGGTGAAGGATGATGGAAGTTGTGGGCCCAAACACCTAGAGGTCCACCACTTGCCCCCCCACCCCTGCTGTAGATGTCCATGTGTTGAGCATGCAGGTCTGCAGGGAGGCTGTAAATGCCTTCATCCGAACGCATGGACAAACCTCCTTGCAGTCGCAAACCCCGATAAAGCAGGGCTCCCAGTTATGAGGAGGCTTGTTGGGAGGTTTGGCTGTGGACATTTACAACCACGCTTCTGGTGGCTCTTTACCTTTAAATTGGACTTGGACTGGCAGCCCTTCAAATGGAAGGTGCCTTCAAATAGAGGAGTCCTCTGGGAGCCTTTCAAATAGAGGAGCGTCCCCCGTAAAGCGGGACACATGGCCAACCTATAGGGGCCAAAACATCTTAAAACTATTTGCACCGGGTTCTTCAAAAAGCTAACCTCCAACCCTGCCCTCCATGTCGCCACCGCCACAGCGCAGGTATGCTCCTGGGCTGAGACATCACAGGCTGGGCTTCCACAAAGCTGGGTAGGCCCACCATGGATCTGAGGCTGGAGCTCTTGCCATGAGTACTACTGAAGCTAAAGATCTGTAACTGCTCATAAAGGCCAAGGTTTGAAAGGCCCACCATAGTAGGGATGGGGGAGAATTCTGCCACGGACCTCAATGAGGCTGGGTTCCAAGAATCCGGCCCCATTGGGGCCTGTGGTGGAATGGAGCACTCACGTTCGCCTCCCCCCGGAATCCGTCTGGGTCGGATCTGTTGCTGTGTCGATCCTGCGGAGCCGGCCACCTGCTCTGCATCACTGGCGAATGTCGATACAGCTGGCAGCCATTGCCATGACATATCACTGTAAGTAAGTCTCTGGACGAAAATGGCATAGTGGGTGCCATTTGCAGCCATAAAGCCGGTAGATTAGCCTAAATGCAGCCGTAAATGGCTGCATTTACGGCTAATCTACCGGCTTTACGGCAGCGAATCACGCCCACTATGCCATTTGTGTCCGTAGACTTACTTAGACAACGATACAGCACAGCAATGGCTGCCAGCCGTATCGACATTCGCCAGTGATGTGGAGCTGGCGGCCGGCTCCGCAGGATCGACACGGACCAGAGCCAGCCTGGACAGATTCTGGGAGGCGGGACGGATCGCCTTCCCCTGCGGGCGGATTCCCCCGTGGAATGACAGGTAGGGAATCCGCCCATCCCTACACCCTAGTGGCTTTGCCAAGGGGAATGCAGGGGCAGATCATTTCTTAGGCAGCCAGGCACTGTTAATCTGGTACTAAAAGTGTTAAATAATGTTGCTAACAAAAGCCTGAAGATGGCTAATTTGATCTGCAATGGTTGAATGACTTGAATGAAGGTTTTGGGGAGACCTACAAGAAGAGCCCCTAAAAGGTCTCAGATTCATATTTAAGAATCAGTCTTATATTCCAGTCTCTTGACCCCTGGGTGAGAAGACCTTGAAGTTTTCATTCCATGCTAATTGATGTTATCTCACCAACTAAGACGCTAGCTAAGATTTTGCAGGACTGGCTTTGAAGAAAGAAAGAAAAAATGCAGCTTCCTTTACAAGCGGCTTCGCCAAAGCACACGCAAGGTCACAAAGGCAGGCAAGCCAATGTGAGTGTATGAGCAAAACGAGAAGAAATTAGCATGTTCAGCCACCCGGTAGGAAGAGGAAAATCACTGTTCCACATCTTGTGGTGGACATAACGCAGGTAAGAAAATGTCCTTCCTTGATGCTAGTTGGGTGGGGGAAACCATAGCACTGAGCATGAGTGACATTTAGGAGGAGGTGCTTGGGCAGATATGACCAACAATGAATGCGAGTTCAAAGAAGATGTTCCAGGGAGAAAAATGTCAGTCAAGATAACATGCCCAGATGGCAGACTTTTAGCCATATTTTAGAAAACTTCAAATTAACCTGTTTGGGGCAATGCCAGAGATGTTCCCCAAACACGTGGGCATAAAACAAGAGATTGTTCGGGATAGCAAGACGCCTCACTTCTGAGTGGTGAATGGGTGGCCTAACGCTCATGCACCCCTTTCTGATTGGAAGATGGTGAGCTCATCTCATCACTCACTTTGCTCCTTCCCTGCTTCACCTCTGATCTTCTCTGGAACACCTGGCCTAAGGATTTGGGTAACTATGGGCCTCTTCAGACTCTTCGACTTTGGAACTTAGAATTATTTCTAAAGTTAGCGCTTAGAGTATTTTCTGAAATTAGAACTTAGAATTATTTCTGAGTTTGGGCCTTAAGAGTATTTTCTGAGCTTGAGACTTGGTGTTATTTCTGAAGATGGGACTTAGAGTTATTTCCAAGTCTTGGGTTTTCCTTTCACTCTAGCTTCTGCCATTATTTTTCACATGCATAGAGGAACTTAGTAATGCTTTAGCATTGTTTTTTAAAAATATATAATTCAAGTAATGTGCAGGAGGAGGAAAAGAGAGAGTTAACAGGTAAGTTTTAACGTAGTTTAGATTTGTTTTACTTAGCTTTAAACTGCAAATAGTAAACAGAGGAAGGCAGAGTCATAAAAATGTTAGAAGCTCAAACTCTTATCTTATTAGCTAAATTCATAATACCAGCTTTGGCAATTGCAATTCTTTTAATTAATTTCATAGTTTTTGTTACATTCTCTTTCCCTGAACATACACAGAAAGTTTGTAACGCTCATATAACCATTGTGCTACTTTCTTTTTATTTTGTACTTTTCTAAAATAAAGGCTTAAATAGATTTCAATGTACAATTCTGTAGTGATGTTTGACTGTTTGGATTAGCTTGGTTCCCCACTGGGGTGTTTTGGACCCATTTGGCACAGGTTCTGAAGTTAAACAGGGCCACCTTAACAGGCGCCGAACAGCCCCTTTAAATGAATGAATGAATGAATGAAGAAGTCTTTGCTGAGCCTGCTCAGTGCTCTCCTCCTTTGTCTTCCGCTGCTGGCTTCCTGCTAGAGTGTCCTTGCCCAGCATGGAAAGGCTTTACAACAAGGCTACCCAGCTGCTGGGCGAGTCCCCTGCCTCCAGGCACATTCAGAATAATAATATGAAATGTGTTCAGCACCTGCGCTATCCAGTTGGAGAAGACCACTGCCCTCGCAAGGGAGGGGGTCTTCTGTGTGGTGGGCTTGTTGCCTGTGAGGGCATTGCTGGCTGGGTCATTGGCTAAGCCAAGCCAGCCAATCATTAAGCTAGAAGAGAGGTGGGAAAAGGAGAGAGAGACAGGGAGGGAGGGAGAGGGAGAGAGAGAATATCCGCATGCTTGTGCTTGCTTCCTGGCTTGCTTCCTTGCTAGCTATTTCTCTGTTTACTTTGAGGAGCCAGTCCAGTCCAGCCCAGCACAGCACATTCTTAAATAGGATGCGGGGGAGGTTCAGGGGCATATAATTCATTATTATCACTATCACTATCATTATCTCCCCCTGCCCCGCCCTTTGCTGTAAATCTGGTCTCTGCCACAAATTGCTTTCTTTGTGTTGTTATATAGCCTGGAGAAATTGGTGTGTGAGTGTGTGTGTGTGTGTGTGTGTGTAAGTGTAAGACAGAGGGGAGAGATTGATGGGATATATAGGCCAAGTCTATGTAGGTCTCCTAAGTAGTAAGTCTCACTGAATTCAATGGGACTTACTCCCATGTAAGTATGCATAGGATTGAAGCCCTAAGGAAAGGGGACAGATGTGTAAATGCCTTCTTGTCTGAGGGTGCCTCTGCGTGTGTGAATGCCATGTGGTTTGTGTGTAGGCTTTTGTGTTGGCTGCATTGTCTGATTCTTCCCCCCTAACAAGACTCCGCACACAGTTGGCAGTCATGATTTCAAAGACAGTTTATTCAGTTTCCTTCCCTGTGCAATGTGGGTTGTTGTTGGAATGAAAAAAAAAAGTGGCTTCGAAGGAGTGCTTTTGCATGGATTGTTATTATTACTGTTGTTATGGCATGCAAAAGGATGAATTTTTAATATTCTGAGAACTTGCTGCTGTGTCTCATTATGGTTACGTCAGCACTGTGAGTAGTCCATAGTTGTTATACCCATATTGTTGGGAGGGAGAGTAGTGTATGATGTCACTGTAATGTAGTCCAGAGTTATCTAGTTGGCTCGTGGGCTGGGTTGTTTTTGTTTTTAGGAAAATGCGGGGGGGGGGGGGATAGGACTGTGAAGTATTAAGTGAAAATAAAGAAAATTACCTTCATTTCCTTCATTAAATTTCCTTCTGACTTCACTGTTTTTAAGCCCTACAAACAAACCCCTCATATGTACCATATAAAACTTGAAAATCCCCATAGTACCCCTTCCATCTGATGAAGTGGCTATAGTCCACAGAAACTTATGCCAGAATAAATGTGTTGATCTTTAAAGTGTCACAGGATTCATTGTTTTTGCTACTAATATTCTTTGAGCTGATGTGCATGCAGAAGATAGAGGCATGTGAGTAGGGCATATGAGAAGCAAGAGGATGTTTTACAAATTTTGAATGTTTAATATGAGTTCTAAGAGTTGGTGACAATCTTCAGGCTCCCTCCCCAGAGTCTGTACAAGATAAATATAGGATGCTTCTCATCTCTGTTGCAAATGCATGTAAATATATGCACACAATAATGCAATGCACAGATGGCCATTTTATATGCTAGGCAGGCTTATTATGAACATAGTGTAAGACAATTCTGTTTAACTAGTATAAAAGTTATCCACTTTATTACATTTATGTTCTGCCTTTCCTCCCCATGTTTACCCTCACAACAATCCTATGAGGTAGGTTAGGCTGAGAGGTAGTGACTGGCCCAGATCATCCCATGAGAAATGGGAGGTATTTGTTAGTCCTCCTCAGATAGCAAAATGTCCTGGGCCAGCACTGGCTGTGGATGAGTGTGTCCTGTCTGACTGTCTGAATGAGGCAGTGAGTCAGTCTCTGGGGGGATCATCACGGCAACACTTTGAGATTGCTCTGAGCATTTCTGCGCTTCTTAATTTGTCTTTGCTCTGCAAGGGGACACATTGCTCTGAAAGAAGTGGACTATCCCGCACCCAAGCCTGGGGGTTTCACAGGTCACATGGCACTCTAATTTGCATTATTTTGGGTTGGCTTGGGCAGAGTCCAAGAAGTACAGATGCATGTCATCATCCCGAGAGCCTTGTCCCACCCCCTCTGCTTCCTGAAGACAATGCATGATGATGGGTATGATGAGGCCATCACAGAATAGGTATGCAATGGCCAATACCCCACCAATACCTTTGGTGTGAAATGTAAGTGGGATATTTTCCTTTGCAGAAAAGCCAGGACTTTGTGGCATAACCATCATAATGTCAACCTATAGACATTACATAGAACTAGTGTGCGAAAGCACGATTTTGCTCTGGCAATACTGTGAATGTAGGAAGTAGTTGCTGTGTAGTTCTGGATTGCAATCAGAACTGCACCAGAACTGATTAGAAGATGCTTGCTCCTTGGGAGGAAAGCTATGGCAAACCTAGACAACATAGTAAGAAGCAGAGACATCACCTTGCCGACAAAGGTCCGTATAATCAAAGCTATGGTTTTCCCAGTAGTAGTAGTTTTCCCATGTATGGCTGTGAGAGCTGGACTATAAGGAAGGCTGAGCGCCGAAGAATTGATGCCTTCGAATTGTGGTGCTGGAGAAGACTCCTACGAGTCCCCTGGACTGCAAGGAGGTCATATCAGTCAATCCTAAAGGAAATCAACCCTGAGTGCTCATTGGAAGGACAGATACTGAAGCTGAAGCTCAAATATTTTGGCCACCTAATGCGAGGAGAAAACTCTCTGGAAAAGACCCTGATGCTGGGAAAGACTGAAGGTAAAAGGAGAAGGGGACGGCAGAGGATGAGATGGCTAGATAGCATCACCGATGCAATGAATATGGACTTGAGCACGCTCCGGGAGAGAGTGGAGGACACGAAGGCCTGGTGTGCTATGGACCATGGGGTTATGAAGAGTCGGACACGACTGAATGACTGAACAACGACAACAACACTTCTCCGCTGTGGCGATTCTGCCTTTCTCGTTCACAAAACTGGGGGTGAGCTGAACATGATCAACCCCTGCTGTGCTGCTCTGGCGTGAGGGAGGCTTGTTTCCTGCCCCTGGCTCCCTGCCCCTGGCTGCTACTGCTCTCTTCATGAAGGCGCAGCTACTGACTCTCCAAAGCAGCAGGTGTACAATTTTGAAGGAGAGCAAAATCAGTCTCCTGCACTTATGAAGGGGAAAGACAGGCAGGTCACTCTCACTGCCTTTCCATTCACAAATGTGGGATATTGAACCTCAGGAGTATTTTATTGCAGGAAAACACCACTTCGCTTTGGCGACATCATGACTGGCTAGGGCTGTGTAAGCGTGTAGTTGCTTATTAGTTTGGGGTGGGAATCAAGACTTTTGGACTACTTCATACATTTTGCATCACTTCCCCTCCTTGGGGATTCTGCCCTTTCCTTCCAAATGAGCCTGTCCAACCACTTGTTGACTCAGGCGAGCCATACACACCCGCTGGCACCGGCGCAGGGTTGCTCCGTCAGATCCTGCAGATGGTCCTGGAGACCCAGAATGGGTATAAGTACCCTTGCTATGGGTGCCGTCTACAAATGAAGGGAAAGGAATCACCACACGAACCAGCACTTCTCCCCCTTTCCCTGGTGAATGCGGTCACTGATCAGGTGGCGGCACAGGAGGAGGAGCGGGTGAAACACCCCTGGGCATAGGATCATGGCCACCGAGGGGCAGCCCCACCACCCTCTGCAAGTAGTCCCCTCTTCCCCAGTCAGCCTGCATTCCTCTTTTTATTTTAAACCAAACTTCTTTATTCCCTGAGCAGAAAGCCCCAATTTTTGTAACAACAAAGCAATGCCAAAAAGTAAACATTTTTCTTTAACAACAAACATCCCTGCTCTGCCTCTGTGGTTTCTGTGGTGACCTAATAGTGAGGTGGGGGGGTGAGCTTTCAGGGGTGGACCGCCTGGGGGCTATGGGGAGAACTGGCTGGGTGTCTTCTCCAGCCGAGCTGCTCTCCTGAGCCCAGACTGGCGCTTCTGAGGGGTGGAAACATGCTGGGGCAGCATGTTAGCAGCTGTCAGCGGCATGCAGGGGCGGAGATCCCCCACTGGTTAGCTTAGAGGAAACTCTGGCTCTTCCTCTATACGTAGGTCTGGGGTGACATCATCACCATCACTGGGAAGTTCCCGCTGCCTACATGTGGGTCCTCCCTTCCCTACAAGTGTCCCAACCCGTTTCTCCAGCAAGTTGCATTGCCTGTCTGTAGAGGCAAGCAGCGCCTGTCTGTCCCTCTTGCACTCTGCTTCATCCGCTGCGGCACGTTCAACGCTTCTTTCGTATACTTGCGTGTCCCGGTCAAATGCATGGAGCAGCTGGTTCTGCTCGGATGCCGTGGGCCACATCAGCCAATCTAGGTAATTAGCCACAGACTGACCTGCCCTCCAGCTCCGAGGCATTGCCAGGTTCATCGCTGGGGACAGGGTAGCTTTGTGGTTGGGGATACCAGGGTCTGGAACAGTTGGAGAAATAAAACTGTAATTGTTAGTGGGAGCGTTGTTACCCCCCCCCTCCTACTTGCCACAGGAGAATAAGTAGTAGCATAAGGTGGGGAGGAGGGAATGAGCAGCAGTAACGCAGAAGCATCATCTGGGGTCTGAGAAAAGTGTACAGCAGGCGCACTCCTCTATGCCTGGGAGCGAGCTCCGCTGCATAGGCCCTTGATCCTTCTGGAAATGGAACTTAGGCTGCTGTGCTTTGTGCACTTGCCTGGAAGTAAACCCCACTTGGCCTATGGTAAGTTGGCCCAACCCACTAATCCCTGATGTACCTCTTCTTAAGGTCATCCCACGGGACGGCATTGCAGGGAGCAACTGAGACTGTCATTTTTTCATAGACACACAACTGTAAAAAATGAGCTACAGGTTACTCTAGGATTTCTGACTCGTGTTTTATGAGGCCAGAATTCTTACCGAACATGGCAGACCCCCCCCAAAGAAGAACACACAAGTTGTGTTCCCACACCCAGACAGGGATGGCGTTAACCATTGCTGTGACATGACGAATTGGATGCAAACAGTAACCGATGGGAGGCTGGTGGTTTCTCATACAAGAAAAAGGCTGAATAGCAGCTTCCATGACCAGGCGCACAGTATCAGTTCCACGAGGGCTAGATCCAAATTTGGTCTTTTTCGGCATGGGGGCTGGGAATCTGGAGACTATGGATCACCCCCTGGAGATGCTTTGACCCTCCTTGCCCCTTCCTGTGGATGTGCCTGGGCATGAATGAAATTAGGAATGCTTACCCTCATAAGGCAACACTGAGACTTCTCCACCTTTCCTGTATGTTCTCTTTCATAACTGTGAAGGTTTGCTGGAACTAATTCCAACTCTCCTGCAAGGTAGGAGTGGCCAAACCTGGCCTCCAAGTCCCCCAAAAAGCCCAGTCGCCACCCACCTAGGCCAACAGGCACTGGAATTAGCACTAAGGTTATGCAGAAAGAACCGCACCAACCTCAGGTTGGATAAATGTTTATTAAGGTAAAATGGGGTAGAGGGAAAGGGAAGGATGGAAGTAGCGAATTGTACAAAATGATATGAAGCTAAATTACTTAAGCAAAAGACCGTAATTCGTAGAGAGCCATGCAACTACATACCCAAGCAAAATAATAAAGCTGTCTAGCCTATCCTTAAACATACCTAAGTATGGGCCTCCCAGGATTGCATCCAGCTGTCAGCAGGTCCGAAAACCACCAGGACAAAGGGAGACACCACCCCTCCAGCTCAGCCCCCTTTTAAGGCCCAGCCCTGGCAATCCATGGCAGATTTCTTTTAGTCAAGCACCAGCTCAGGCCCTGGGTGGGCCACCTTTGCCTCCAAAGAGGCAGGAACTCCTCACCAAACCCAGCTGATATCATCTTCCTAAATAACAAGGACTGCGCCTGGCCTTGAGCAACAGGGCCGAGGAACATCTAGACAACACACAATTCCAGTTGGTTGCATCAGAGAGCACAGTTTTGTGGTGGAAAGCAGGCCGTCATTCTTGACAACAACTTTCCCAGCCTTCATGGGTGAGATGGTAGGGGTTTAAGGTGCTGATACACACACATGCACATGCACATGCACGCGCACACACACACACACACACACACACTAACAGCCTAATCCTACGCAGCAGTGGAGGGTAAAGCAACAAAAGGCCAGTCAAATTGAATTTCATGGAATTATGGTCACAGACCAGCCACTGAAAATACAAAATATGAGGTCAAGTTGACAAAAATACAAACTGCAAATGCAGAATATACATAAGATGGCAGATCCTTTTTTTTAATCAATTCTTTATTGTGAGTTTTAACAAAAAAAATAAAAAATAATACATAACAAAACCAACAAAATTAAAAAAATATAACACCATATTCTAAGATCCTCAGTTTCAAATATTATAATATTCTAGGAGAAAAGAGAGAGAGAAAGAATATGTTACATGTAAACTTCAGTAAAAGCAGACCAGATATCCAAATATAAGTCCATTTGCAAGTGACGCCTACATACACTCTTTCAAATGTTGCTAGCGTTGTTAAGTCTTCAATCCATTGCATTAGAGGTGGTGAGCTTTTATCCTTCCAGTATCATAGTATCAGTCTTTTAGCAACCAAAAGGGCATGAAAGATCCATTTATGCTGACCATGTGTTACATTCCAAAAAGCAGGTAAGTAATTTAAGAGAACATTTACATCAGTAAATATTAAAGAGCTTTCCCACACAAAATTTATCCATATAATTACTTCCTCCCAAAAGGAGGCAACTATTGGGCGTTTCCAAAACATGTGAATAAGAGAAGCGTTAACTGCAACAGTTAACACCTCCAACAATTAGCCAAGTTTGACAAATGTTTATTAAAGAGACGTTGTGGTGTCCAATAGACCCGAAACAAAAGTTTTTGCTGAATAAGGCATAACCAAAGACCCATAGAGATATCTGATACAGACGCCAAAATGGTGGTCCATTGATTAGACCAAATAGGACATTCCAATTCCCTGTTCCATTCCTGCTGCAGACCACGTGTATCATATTTATTCACTGATAATAAATATTTGTAAACATGAATCATAGGTCGATATATCTGGTCAGCTTCAATGAGCGTTTCCAATAGCAAAGGAGACTCCGAGGCAGTAAAAGCAGCAGGACCGAATCTAGATACTAACAAATGTTTCAATTGCAAATACTGCCATTCTGCTGTAGCAGGCAAATCAAATTATTCTCACAAAGTTGAAAATAACAAAAACTCATCATCAACACCCAATAATTGATCCAGGGTAAAAATTATTTTATCTGTCCAGGATGGCCACAAAAACATTTTCTTTCCCATTCTTAAATCTGGATTTCCCCAAAGTCAATTTGGCACGGGAAAATGGGTTCTGCCCGGCCATCACTTGTTCTCCAAGCTAGAGTCAAGTCTGTGGCCCTGCATCATCCATCGACTCACCAACCTCCAGGGAAGGTTCAGCAGATGTATGAACTGCGTGTGAGAGATGAAGGTAGAGTAAGAGTATTTTGTGCACATGGTGGAGATTTGCTGCCCCAGGGATTTGCTAGGGCATGTGAGACTCAGGCAATCTGGGCTGAAGTCCAGATTTAATCATGGATGAGATGGCTGACCTGGTGCGTATTACTGTGACTTGGGTGGATGAGCTGGGTGGTGGTGGCCTGACTCAGCTGTGCCCACCTGGGTACTCGGTGCAGCACCAACATAGGTTGGACTTGCTGTGGTTCACAGAACCACCATCATCAGGGACCCCTCCACCTGCTGTTGGGCCACAGAGACAGAGTGGGGATGCTACTGGTGTGCCACCCGCCCTGCTGCCCAGCATCCTCCCTGCCTGAGCTGGTGGAGGCAGTCGTGCGTGTGGTGTTGGAGGAACACAGGATGGTGGTTCTGGGTGACTTCAGCTTCCATGCTGGAGCTGTCTCTGGAGTTCCAGCTCAGGACTTCATGGCCTCCATGACAACCATGGGTCTGTCTCAGTTTGTCATCGACCCAACACATGAAGCAGGGCATACCCTCGATTTGGCTTTTGCTCCAAGTTGTGAGTTGGGTGGTCTGAAGATGGGGGGGGGGTGTCCAAGTAACCCCGTTGTCATGGTCAGACCATTTCCTGGTGAGATTTGCACTCACAGTGCTACTTCCCTCCTGCAGGGGTGGGGGACCCATTCGGATGGTCCGCCCCAGGAGGTTGGTGGAATCCAATGGATTTCTGAATGCTCTTGGGGATTTTCCAGTGGAGGGAGCTGGTGATCCAGCTGAGGCCCTAGCCTCACTGTGGAACAGTGAGATGCGAAGGGGCATCGACTGGATTGCACCTGAGTGCCCTCTCCAGCACTGTAGAGCCCACTCAGCTCCTTGGTATACTGGGGAGCTGTGGTCAATGAAACAGGCTGGATGTTGGCTAGAGCCCAGATGGCGTAAGACTCAAAGCAAAGATGACCAAACACACTCTAGAGCACATATTCATGACAATTGCGTGGCGGTGCGGGCAGCAAAGAAGGCTTATTTTGCTGCCTCCATTGCATCCTCGAGTAGCCGTCCAGCGGAACTCTTCCGGGTGGTCCGGGGGTTAACACCCCCCCCCAGCAAATGGGGCGCTGGCCCCATCGAGGACCCGCTGTGACCTTTTTGCATCACACTTTGAGGACAAAATTGCTCGTCTCTGCAGCGAACTTGATGCTGTTGCTATCACAGTTCCAGCTGAAGTGTCTGATGCCACCATCTGCCTGATTTTGTGGGATCAGTTCCAGTTCCTGTGGCCTGATGATGTGGACAAGTTGCTTGCAGCAATGCAACCAACCACGTGCCCTCTCGATCCCTGCCCCTCTTGGCTAATGAAAGCTAGCCGAGGAGGTATGACTGGGTGGGTTCAAGGAGTGATAAATGCTTTCCTGTGGGAAGGGGTAGTCCCTGTTGTCCTTAAGGAGACAGTAGTGCAGCCATTCCTGAAGAAGCCTACTCTGGACCCAACAGTATTAGACAACTACTGTCCAGCCGCATACCACTTTCTTAGGGAAGGTACTTGAGAGGGTTGTGGCGGAGCAACTGTAGGCACTCTTGAAGGATACGGATTATCTAGACCCATTCCAGTCTGGGTTTTGATCTGGTTATGGGACTGAATCGGCCTTGATCTCCCTGAAGGGTGACCTTTATCGAGAGAGGGACAGGGAGAGTAAATTCTGTTCTACCTCTCGTCGGTTTTTGATACCATCAACCATGGTGTCCTACTGGATTGACTCCGGGGATGGGCATTGGAGGTATTGTGTTACAGTGGTTCCAGTCCTACCTGTGGGGCCAATTTCAGAGAGTAACTTTATGTGATCACTCCTCAGCCCCTTGACAATTGGCTATGGAGTTCCACAGGGTACCATCTTGTCCCCTATGTTATGTAATATCTATCTGAAGCCTCTGGGAGCAGTCATTAGGGGATTCGGAGCCAAGTGCCATCAGTATGCTGATGACACACAGCACTATCTCCCTGTGACATCCGAATCAGGAGACGCTGTGCAAGTCCTGGACCAGTGCCTGAACTCAGTAATGAGCTGGATGAGAGCGAATAAACTGAAACTGAATCCTGGCAAGGCGGAAGCCCTGTGGGTGACTGGTTCCCAAGTCTGGGAGATAGGCTCATTGCCTGCTCTGGATGGGGTTGCACTCCCTTTGAAAGATCAGGTCCATAGTTTGGGGGTATTCATAGATCCATCACTGTCACTGGAAGCCCAAGTGGCCTTTTGAAGCTCTGAGTGCCTTTTACCAGCTTCGGCTGGTTCGCCACTATGGCCTCTCCTGGACAGGGATAGCTTGGCCACAGTGGTACAGGCATTAGTAAGCTCAAGACTGGATTACTGCAATGTGCTCTATGTGGGGCTGCCCTTGAGGCTAGTCCAGAAGCTGGAGCTAGTGCATAATGCAGCAGCTCTGCTGTTATGAGGAGCTGTTCTTTTTCAGCATGCAACTCCTTTGCTGAGGGCACTGAACTGGCTGCCTATTCACTACTGGGCCAGGTTTAAGGTATTACTACAAGTGTACAAAGTCCTAAACAACTTGGGACCAGGATACTTACCTGAGAGTGCGCCCTTTTCTTTACCAACCTGCCCAGTCACTAAGGCCATCAGAGGGCTTGCTTCTAGTGGTTCCACATGGACCCACGGCCCGGTTGGAGTCCACCAGGAAAAGAGCCTTCAGTGTGGTCGCCCCTTTCCTGTGGAATTCCTTGCCTTTGGAGGTCAGGCAGGCACCAATGTTGTGTTGCTTTTGGCACCTCCTGAAGACATTGTTATTTTGAGAGGCCTTCCCTGAGTGACCAGCTGCGGTTTATTAAGTTCAGAATCTGTTGTTTTAAAATGTTTTCATTGTTTTAATTATGGGGTTTTATTTTTTTATCTTGTTGTTCACCACTCCAAAATCTTTGATGTGGAGCAGCATATAAATATTGTAAATAAATAAATAGTCCCCACTGGGACGTGATGCTCACTCCAAGCAGTGCTTTTCATTACAGCAGAGTGTGCTAAAACAGGTAGTGGAAATTATGGGGTGATTTCCGAGACTACAGTCAGTTTTCAGAAGGTAAGATATTGACTGAAATGCAGTGGGCGCAAGTACATGACTGCAGAATCATGAGAAACACAGGAGTCCACCAAACAAACCCAGAACATTTTTGTGCTTAAGACACATTTTACCTACTCACTTGTTTTGAAACCAAGATGAATGTTCCATCAAGGAAAAAGTGTAGATGAGCACTTACACCACCTAATAAAAGAAGTAACTCTCCATGGAAAGGGAGCATGGAGTAAACCCCGCTAGGAATGGAGGACTGCTCAGACTAAACTTGATTAATTTTACATGCCATCACTCCTTTGCAAAAGGACCACATTTTTCACAGGTTTTCAGTAAAATCCAGAACCCTCCGAGGAAATGTGGGAATGCCGAGTTTCTCAGAAAGATTTGTGCTCCTGAAGTGAGCACAAATGCTTCTTCCCCTGGGTTTAACTGGGTTGACGTATTCATTGAGCTGTCTACCACAACCCCAAGATCTTCCTGGTCATTCACCAGGATCCCATCAGGCTATACTTGAAGGTGGGATGAATCACTTTACACTTCCTTCCACTGAACCACATTTGCCATTTAGATGCCCATTCTCTCAGTTTGGAGAGATCCCTTTGGAGCTCTTTACAATCCCTTTTTGTTTTAACCACCCTAAATAACTTGGTGTCATCGGCAAACTTGGCCAGTTCACTGCTCACTCCTAATTCCAGATAATTTATGAACAGGTTGAAAAGCATTGGTCCCAATACAGATCCCTGTGGGACCCAATAATTAACTTCCCTCCCTTGGGAGAATATACCATTTATTCCTACTCTCTGCTCTCTGTTCTTTAACCAGTGACTGATCCATAAGATGACCTCTCCTCTTATTCCATGACTGCTAAATTTGCTCAGGAGTCTTTGGTGAGGGATTTCGTCAAAAGCCTTTTGGAAGTCCAAGTAAACAAAGTCAACTGGATCACCACTGTCTACATGTTTATTTGCACTCTCAAAGAACTCTAAAAGGTTAGTGAGACAGGACTTACCTTTGTGGAAGCCATGTTAATTCTTTTTCAGCAGGGCTTGTCCTTATAATTCCAACAAGAAGAAAAGGTGGAAGACAACAGAAGAAGCCAATGTGGCTTCACAAAAAGCTTAGAGATGACCTGAAAACAAAAAAGGACACATATAGGAAGTGGAAAGAAGGCCAAGTAACAAAGGAAGAGTACAGGCAGGTAGTACAGAACTGCAGGGATGGCGTCAGGAAGGCTAAAGCTGAGAATGAGCTGAGGTTAGCGAGGGATGCTAAAAGCAACAAAAAAGCTTTCTTCAACTACGTGCATAGTAAAAGACAGGGGAAAGAAATGGTGGTTCAGCTATTAAATAAGGATGGCAAAATGATAACAGATGACAAAGAAAAGGCAGAAGGGCTCAATTCCTACTTTGGCTCAGTCTTCTCCCAAACGAGGGTCTATGACCCCCCTGGCAAAGGCAAAGTACAGGCTGATGGAGCAGGATTGCAGCTTGAGATCAATAGGCATATGGTCAAGGAACACCTAATTACTTTGAATGAGTTCAAATCTCCAGGGCCAGACGAACTTGCGCGCCAAACGAGCGCTACACCTCCTTTCCGTGCCCTCCATCTGTCGTCGCTCCCTGCATCGGCGTCGAGCATCCAGCAAGCCCCCCTCCAGCACTCTCTCGCTGCCAGGGTCACTATCTATCCCAGGAATGCTGGCAGGAGGAATCTCGGCCAGCTGCTGTGCCTGTGAGAGATGAGCGAGCTCCTCTCCCACGGATTGCTGTTCCTCCTCAGAATCAGAACTGCTCTGGGGTTCTATCCACCTCTCGTTGGACAGGCTGCACAAGGTCAATGGCTCACGAGGTTGGGGCAAAGCTGAGATTTATTTATTTATTTATTTATTTATTTATTTATTTATTTAATTTCTATACTGCCCAATAGCTGAAGCTCCTGATACTCTTTCCTACAAAATGTTGTTCTCATTTTGGGGGCAAAAATAATTCCAGTATTTATGAGTTGTTGATCGTCCAGAGACAGCCTCTCTAGGGTTCCCCCCCAAATCACAGAAGATTTGCATTTTCTTAGTGGAGGTGTAACAGTGAGACACTTGCGTCGCCACACTGGCTCGTGCAATTCCCGATGGGCAAGGTAACACCGAGACTTGCATACTTTATTGCAGGAGTGGGGAACCCATAGCCCTCCAGATGTTGTTGGGGTCCAGATCCCATCAGCACCAGCCAGCATGGCCAATGGTCAGGGATGATGGGAGCTGTAATGCAACATCTGGAGGGTCACAGGTTCCTACTACTGCTCTACCAACTGGCTACTGAACCTAGCGACTGGTCCGTTGTTTTCAGCATGTTCCCTGGAAAACAGAGGAGTCACTTACATCTGCATGTCCACCGAACGTCTATGTTTGCAGGTCAAATGTTATTAAAAATTAAGCCACCAAAAAACCTCTTTCCCCTGGGCTCTTTGATCTCAGAAATACTTTGTATCAGTAGGAAAAAGGGATAGTGGTGAGATGAAATCTGAACTTACCCGGATTGTTCTGGAGGAACGTGCGCTTGGATCATCATACCTGAGGGCCCTTCAGGGCACAATCCTATGCAGGCTGAGACGGAAAGAGGGGCCTACGAAAGGCAGAGGACTTTTTTCTAAAGTCCCCAAGTAACCTGGTGAGCAGGTTTAGATCCACATCCTAACTCAATTCAGTTTTGAGTATTACAAAAAATGTAGGTGGATACCTTGTTTCAAGCTCATACAGGGCTAAATGTGTGAACTGCTTAGGAATTTTATTTTATTTAGTGGTATACAAAAATAACATATATTTATGTTATATACGTTGTGTTGCTTCTGGCACTTCCTGGAGACATTGTTATTTCAAGAGGCCTTCTCTGAGTGACCAGCCACAATTTATTACATTCTGAATGCGTTTCTTTTAAAATGTTTTGTTTTAACACGGTGCTTTATTCTTTTATCTTTGCTGTTCACTGCTCTGAAATCTTTTGATGTAATGTATAAATATTGTAAATAACACACACACACACACACACACACACACACACACTTAGAATACATTTAAAACATCTTTTGCCCCCCTCAGCACAAACAATAGCTTTGGGGGCAGTTACCTCAGGTAGCAGCATGGGTTGATGTGGGATAGTCATAACCCCCTGTATCGGCGCCCTGCTCAGGCCCAGCTTGGAGTCCCTGCAAACCTAAAGTCATCACTGTCATTGCCCCCTACATGTGGAGGGTGGGTTTGTGAAGAGGAGAGCTTCCTCTCTCCATGGGGGCTCTCCATGTGATTTTGAAAGCCGATTTTCCAGTATGAATTCAGCAAAGGAAGTCTGAGGACCCCATCCAGCATGGAGCCCCCTGCAAGCATCGATTAGCTAAAGCTTCAATGGGAGGTCATGATCTAGTCTGGGAACAACCCTCTGGTTGTTCCCAGAACCCTCTGAGTCATACATCGAGTAGAACGTTTTCAAGCCTTTACTTTTTCTAAGAAGCAGATTACAATGGCACGGCATGACATGACTGGTTAAACAGAAGAGCAGCTACATCGGAACAAAGCAACTTTATGAATCAATCATAAAGTAACAGTGAAAAAGGAAATAAACATGACTAGAAGAAAGAAGAGATGTCAATTCAACAACCATTGAGAAACTAACTGAAGCCTTCCTAGAATAAGATGGATAAACTTCCTAGCTGCACTAGTAATCTGTCTGTTCTTAATCAAACCATTAATTTCAAATCAACCTGCCCAAGGTTCTGTATGCAGCTCTGTTTACAGTGTCCTAGAGTGGTCACTTTGGAGGGGTTGACTGAAAAGTGACTGCTGAACCATTCCATACCTTAAACCAGAACATAAAGATTAAGTGTTTTGAATGCGGAGTTCCCCTAACCAACCCAAACCAGTTTCGTAGGTTTGCTTGTTCTCTATAGCTGCTTCTGCCTGCTAATGAGGAACCCCAAATAACCACCCAGAGAGTAACAGGTGATGGGGGCATTATAGCAGCAGAACCAAACTCCATTAGTCATGATGTTGGTACTATTTAATTAATTATGTATTTAATTAATTATATACCGCCTTATCTACTAAAACACCATCTAGTGTACAACAATTTGAAACAATAAACCTTAAGATAAAAAACAAGATTAAAAACAATGAAAACATTAAAACTGCACATTAAAACTGAGTTTAAAGTGCAAAACTGCCCATGTTCAGAGTATTGTTGTCTTCTAAAATTCAGGATTGGCTGACTGTTTTGTTCTTCTTCTAACGTATACGGAATATATAGGTTACAAAACATGGAATGATGGCTGAGTGCGGGGAGAAGAGGAATGTTTGTGTAATACACATGCTGTTTAAAAGGGGCTCCAATAAGATAATTAAGGGCACAATCCTATGCGTGTTTAGGTAGAAAAGAGTCGTACAACTGCCAGCATTTGGGAAGCCCAGCTATGCAACTGCTTAAAGGCCTTCTAAGTTTGAGCATTGACAGGACCTTCATACACCTAGTGAGTCTGTATCAAAGGAAACCAGGTTACCCCCTACCACCGGATGTTGAACTGGCTCTTAATTGCATTTTCTAAACTGCATTTCTAAAAAGGCAGTAGTGAGCAACTGTAGACACTGACTGCGGAACTTCAATAAAGAAACTCTGACAAATGCAGTCAGCAAAAACAGAGCTTGGAGTGATGGACTGATTATGAATTTAAGAGTTCTTCTCTTAAATTCTTAAAAGGCATAGACTTAGAGCCTTTCTACAGGAGCCTTTTATTGTGCTCTCATGATTGCTCACTTATGGTAGTTTGCAGGTCCTTTACACAATTTCATCCTCCTCTAGGGCCTCTTCCATGCTTTGCAACCATTATCACAGGTTTTGTTTTGTTTTTTAAAGAGGGAAGGTGTGGTATTATTTTCTCAAAAGCCTCTGTAAAGATATAGGAATCTCGTGTAATTGCGGAAGTCCGCTATACCACAGTGCTACCCAGTGCTTGTAAAATGGAACATATAGAAAGGCAGAGAAAGAAAAACCCTGGTAAAAATGTGTAAAGGAGCACATTTTAATCCCACAAAGAAGCTGGACCTGTAGAAACCTCAGTAAAGGTGCAGGCTAAAAGTTTCATGCAGAAAAGCCTCTAAAGTCTTGATGAGATTAGCATCTTCCTGCCTTATTCCTCTAAAGCTAACACTCTGCTGCCATCTGCAGGGCACCATGAGTTTCCAAAATGGAACTAATTCGGAAGAGACATTTCTTTTGTAAGGTTGAATGAGAATAAGTGGAACGCCTAGTACTAGAATTCTCAAGTTCTCGGCAAGAACCCAAGGGGAAAAAAAATCAGATCCCAAGCCATGCAGCAGTAGAATTACCCGAAGTTCAAGCTCACCACCTAACATAATCTCTCAAAAAGAGCAGCAGTAGCAAGAAACTCACCAACAGCTACGCTCCCCTCCTTTGCTAGTGTGCATCAGGCCTGGCCCAAGGTACATTGCCACCCCAACAAGGTGGCCATAGCGCTGCCACCTGCCCTGCCTAGCCCGCACGTGCCTGCCTTGGAAGGGCTGGCGAGCGGCCTTTTCACATGCCAGGTAGGAGCTGGACCAGGGCTGGGGCTACCCTTCTGCGGAACGTGTGTGGTGCCTCCAAGTCTGTTGCGGGGGGGGGGGGACCTTTTGCAGTAGCCCTGCAGCTGGGGCACAAGGTGGGAGCAACCAAACACACAGGAGCAAGCAGTCAGCCAGGCTGCTGACTAATCGAGCAAGTGAGGGAGCGGCCAACTGTCCAAGCGAGCGGGTGGGGAGCGGCGTCGGCCACAGCTGGCATGGCAGGGAGGCAGCAGCAGGCCCTCCTGATGTGGGCGGTGGGGGGGGAGTGGGGCAATTCACCGCTCTTCCTGCTGATGCAGGAGCGGGACCCCACATAATGGTAGAGTCAGGCCTGGTCTGCTTTAGAAAGTAAATGCAGTTCTACTACTTAGATTAATTCACTCCAGCAGAATCTGAAAGAGTTTTGGATGTAGCGCTTCTAGCGTTGAAGGCCAAACACCATCCACTAAAAATCTTCTGGCATTGCTTTGTCCTAAATGTTCTTAAAATTTAACACTTTTTTTAATTGAACAATGTGGGGGGGAATAACTTGCTGTAGCTTTTGAATAAAATCTTGGATTTATCATATTTCACTTTTTTAAAAGCCCTATTTCTGGTCTTTGCAGATTGTGGGCAAAGCAATAAACAATGTCTATTAACATTTTTTAAGGTCTTTTGGTGAGATCAAGAGGTTCAAGGATGGGACATTATGATTCTGCCTGTAATGGTTCTTTCCTTTTGGGCACTGCCATCAGTTCTACAATTCTCAAAATTTAATATTCACATGAACTATTCTTCTGAATACAAATATATATATATTTGTGGAGAATTCAACGCCCCCTGGACTGGCTCTCACTATAGATCTCAGCTTCCCTAGCTGTTCATCATGCATCAGTGATGATTTTGAAATATGCCTGGTATATACTAGAGACATTCCAAGAAATCTGTAGGGATAAACATCATCTAAACATATACAAAGCTGCATCATCAAAATAAGCAAATTTCCTGTTTGACTTCTTGCTGTAGAGCAGGAGTGGGCAATGTGTACCTGCCAGATATTTTGGGCTACAGGTCACATCACCCCTAGCAACATAGCCAATGGTGAGAGATTATGGGAGTTGTAGGCCAAAACATTTGGAGAGCCATACATTCCATGTGCATGGCTTGAAACTCAGTGGTTTACATAGCAATTATTGGATGCCATAGTTGATATGGGTCTGGTGGATGTAGCTTTGGCCTCTGCTTGTCCAGCTAGAATGGATACTTTTCAACTTCAGTAACCTGAGGATATGAACAGGAAACTTGGAAAGATGATGCCTATTGCAGGTGTGCTAGACTTTGTCCTTCCTGGCTTATAGAACAAAAAAACCGCCCAGAGAGCTTCGGCTATTGGGCGGTATAGAAATAAATAAATAAATAAATAAATAAATAAGAGCAAAGACATTTTTATTCAAGCAAGCCTTTACCATGTCAGCTGGTCTGTTGGCATCGGTGCTTCAAAAAAAAATTCTGTTTTTTAACTGTTTTTTCATGGATTGGTTTTATGATTTTTATTTTAAATGTTGGTTCTCATTATTGTTAGCCCCTTTAAGCACGATTTCCTTGGTGGAAAGGCAGGGTATAAATCAAACCAATAAATAAAGCAGGCAGGGAGATGGACTGCCAAATGTTATATGGTGGCTCCAGTCCTTCTTGGAAGGTCAACCTCAGAAAGTAGTGCTGGGGGATTCCAGCTTGATGGCACACAGTTTCCCAATTGATGCCTGTGATGTCCCTCAGGGTTCCATCTTGTCCCACATGCTATTTAACATGTAAATGAAACTGCTGGGTGAGATTGTCCAGAGTTCTGGGATGTAGTGCCACCAGCATGCTGATGGCACCCTTTCTCTTTTTTCATCTAAGTCCATGGAAGCTGTTCTAATTCTGACGGTAATGCACTGTCTGCAGCTGTTCCTGGGAGATGTCTGCTGTGGCCCTGGTCACACATGCCTTAGTTACATCCAGTTAGAATCACAGAATAGTAGGGTTGGAAGGGGCCTACGAGGCCATCGAGTCCAACCCCCTGCTCAATGAAGGAATCCAAGTCAGAGCATCCCCGACAGATGGCTGTCCAGCCTCGTCTTGAACGCCTGCAGTGTGGGGGAGCCCACCACCTCCCTAGGTAATTGGTTCCATTGTCGTATTGCTCTAACAGCCAGGAAGTTTCTCCTGATGTTCAGCCAGAATCTGGCTTCCTGTAACTTGAGCCCATTATTCCGTGTCCTGCACTCTGGGATGATCGAGAAGAGATCCCGGCCTTCCTCTCTGGGACAACCTTTCAAGTACTTGAAAAGCGCTATCATATCTCCCCTCAGTCTTCTCTTCTCAAGGCTAAACATGCCCAGTTCTTTCAGTCTGTCTTCATAGGGCTTTGTTTCCAGTCCCCTGATCATCTTCGTTGCCCTCCTCGGAACCCTCTCCAGTTTGTCTGCATCCTTCTTAAAGTGTGGTGCCCAGAACTGGACACAGTACTCCAGATGAGGCCTAACCAGTGCCGAGTAGAGGGGAACTAGTATTTCCCAGGATTTGGAAGCTATGCTTCTATTAAGGCAGCCCAAAATAGTATTTGCCTTTTTTGCAGCCACATCACATTGTTGGCTCATATTCAGCTTGTGATCAACAACAATTCCAAGATCCTTCTCGCTTGTAGTGTTGCTGAGCCACGTATCGCCCATCTTGTAACTGTGCATTTGATTTCTTTTTCCTAGGTGCAGAATTTGGCATTTATCCCTATTAAATGTAATTCTGTTGTTTTCTGCCCAGCATTCCAGTCTATCCAGATCACTTTGAAATTTGTTTCTGTCTTCCAAAGTATTAGCTATCCTGCCCAACTTTGTGTCATCTGCACATTTGATCAGCATTCCCTGCACCTCCTCCTCCAAGTCATTAATAAAACTGTTGAAGAGCACTGGGCCCAGGACTGAGCCCTGCGGTACCCCACTCGTTACCTCTCCCCAGTTTGAGAAGATCCCATTGATAAGCACTCTTTGAGTCCGATTCTGTAGCCAACTGTGGATCCACCTGCTAGTTGTTTCATCTAGCCCACTTTGAGCTAGTTTGCTCATCAGGATATCATGGGGCACTTTATCGAAAGCTTTGCTGAAGTCGAGGTATATGATGTCCACAGCATTCCCACAGTCCACAAGGGAGGTTACCTGATCCAAAAATGAGATCAGATTAATCTGGCAGGATTTGTTCTTGACAAATCCATGTTGGCTTCAAGTAATCACTGCATTGTTTTCAAGGTGCTTACAGATGGATTGCTTTACCATCTGCTCCAGAATTTTCCCAGGGATTGATGTCAGACTGACTGGTCTGTAGTTCCCAGGTTCCTCCTTTTTACCATTTTTGAAGATGGGGACAACATTAGCCTTCCTCCAATCATCTGGCACTTCACCTGTCCTCCATGATTTCTCAAAGAGAATAGACAGCGGTTCTGAGAGTTCTTCGGCCAGTTCCTTTATTACTCTAGGGTGCAGTTCATCTGGCCCTGGAGATTTGAACTCATTCAAAGTAATTAGGTGTTCCTTGACCATATGCCTATTGATCTCAAGCTGCAATCCTGCCCCTTCAGCCTGTACTTCACCTTTGCCGGGGTGTCATAGACCCTCTTTTGGGAGAAGACTGAGCCAAAGTAGGAATTGAGCCCTTCTGCCTTTTCTTTGTCATCTGTTATCATTTTGCCATCCTTATTTAATAGCTGAACCACCATTTCTTCCCTCTGTCTTTTACTATGCACGCAGTTGAAGAAAGCTTTTTTGTTGCTTTTAGCATCCCTCGCTAACCTCAGCTCATTCTCAGCTTTAGCCTTCCTGACGCCATCCCTGCAGTTCTGTGCTGCCTGCCTGTACTCTTCCTTTGTTGCTTGGCCTTATCTCCACTTCCTATATTTGTACTTTTTTGTTTTCAGGTCATCTCTAAGCTTTTTGTGAGGCTATGTTGGCTTTTTCTGTTGCCTTCCACCTTTTTTTCTTGTTGGAATTGTTTGTAATTGTGCCTTGAGAATTTCCTTTTTTAAAAACTCCCACCCATCTTGGACTCCTTCTCTCATTAGAGTCGCTTGCTATGGCACCTTACTTACCATTGTTCTGAGTTTATTAAAATCAGCTTTCCTAAAATCCAGGATACGCATTTGGCCACACTCGGCTTTTGTTTCCTTTAGAACCAAGAACTCAAGTATAACATGGTTGCTTTCCCCCAGAGTTCCTATAACTGCTACTTTATCCACTACTTCATCTCTGTTGGTTAGGATCAAGTCAAGGATAGCCGATCCTCTAGTTCCTTCCTCTAATTTCTGTAGGAGGAAGTTATCCGCAACACAAGTCAGGAATTTCCTGGAGGGGCCATGTTTTGCAGAATTTGTCTCCCAACAAATATCGGGGAAATTGAAGTCCCCCATTAGTACTACATCATGCTTCCCTGAAACATTGGCTATTTGCTTTTCAAAAGTTTCATCCTCGTCTTCTCTTTGATTGGGTGACCGGTAGTAGACTCCGACCACCAGGTTCTTTTTATTCTTTGCTCCATTTATTTTAACCCAGATGCTCTCGATAGGTCTACCAAGCTCCTCCTGTATTTCTGTGCAGCAGAGATATGTATTTTTCACATACAGAGCAACCCCACCTCCCTTTCTGTTCCTCCTGTTCTTTTTGAACAAGTTATATCCTTCAATTGCTGTATTCCAGTCATGAGAGTCATCCCACCAAGTCTCAGTAACACCTATCAAGTCATAATTTCCCTTTGCCCAGAGCTTTGGGGTGTGATGCCACCAGTATGCTTCTGGCACCCAGCTCTCTCTTTCATCTAAATCCAAGGAAGCTGTTCTAGTTCTAAACTGGTGTCTGATATTGGTAATGGAGTGGATGGGGGTGAACAAATGGAAGCTTAATCCAGACAAGACAGAGGTGCTCCTGGTTAGTTGAAAGGCAGATCAGGGAATAAGGACTCAATCTGTGCTTGGTGGGGTTACAGTTCCCCTGAAGTCTTAGGCTCACAGTCTGGGTGTAGTCCTGGACTCGGCCCTGCACCTGGACGCCCAGCTCTCGGTGGTGGCCAGGTTTGCCTTTGTGCAGCTGAGGCTACTGTGCCAACTGGCCTGGTCACACATGCCTTAATTACATCCCGTTTGGACTACTGTAACATACTCTACATGGAGCTCCCATTGAAAAACTGTTCAGAAACTTCAGCTGGTCCAGGATGCTGCAGCCAGACTGTTTTCTGGAGTACATGACTCCCTTGTAACAAAAGCTTCTCTGGCTACTGGTCTGTTTCTGGGCACAACTCAAAATGCTGGTTATGACCTATAAAGCCTATATGGCTTGGGACAAGGCTACCAGAAAGGCTGCATTCTCCCATCTGGTCTTGCCTGGATATTAAAATGCCTGGTGAAGGCCCTTCTCTTGGTCCTGCTATCAGAAGTGTGTTTGGTGGGGATACAGGGGAGGGCCTTCTTGGTGGCCACTCCCAGGTTCTGGAACTCTCTGCCAAGACAGGCTAGCTTGGCCCACTCTCTGTTGCTCTTCTGCTGGCAGACAAAGATGTTTGTATTGCAGCAGGCAAGCCGGAATGTTGCTCAAGGGGTTTTTAATTGGTTGGGTGCTGCCTCTTTTACTGTGTTTTTATGGATCCGGTTTTATGCTATCTCTGAATTAAGGTCTTGTTTTTAACCTGTACCTTATTATTTTGGGGCACTCTGAATGCCATTTTTGGTGGAAAGGCAGGACAATCAATCAATCAAATGTTTTTCTCTTGCCTAACTGGGAAAGACCCTCTCTCCTAACCTTGAGATGATTTTGTTTTGGAAATACACACACCACTTAACTGTTGTAAGATCTTTAAGATATTCTACTGATCTAGGAGTACAACTGATGTGCAAATCCACTGTGTGGATGTCGCCAGAGACAGTTTACAAAATCCCAAACGTGCTGAATGAAGAATGTAAGCTTTACAAAGTGGTGCAGGGAAGGGACAGACACAAATCGAATGTGAATCATGTGACCCAACATGTGGCTAGCTGGGAGACGCTGGGGGTTGCAGCCCGACACATCAGGAGGGCACCAGGCTGGGGAAGACTGTGCCCAAACCAATGTCACCAGTAGCCCCTCCCTGCTGCTGCAGAAAAAAGCAAGTTCATACTGGAGCACAGTGGAAACCTTCGTCAGTATGGCTACAGTGACATGGCCATCCCCCACCCCCAGCCTGTGTCACTGCATACCATGATACTGCAGATCCAAAGAAGCTGTCCAGGTTCCCCGGCTGTGGCTCCCAACCTGGAGGACCCCCGATAGTCTGGTGCAGTACTATCCCAAAAAGAGGAGATTCAGAGAAGATCAGAAGGACAGAGGCCGCCAAAAACAGGTATCACACCAAGGGTGAGATCAACGTTTATTTGCTGCAGTTGCTCTGTGCTAGATCACAAGGTTGTGGCAAAACAAAACAAAAAACCCTCTGGAAAGAAAAGGAATCAAAACAAAACTGTAACCAAACTCTTTGACCTGGAGTGACATCCACCCTCCTCCCACCTTCCCTTGCTTCCCCCACCCTTGTGCCACAGCTGTGCTGGAGAATCCTGTTAAGTTTCACAAAACCCAATCTTATTTTCTTATTTAAAACAAATACAAAATAATCTAAAAGGAGAAAAATCTATACAGACAGTATGTACACCTCAGATAAATAGACTAATATCGGAGCCTGCCACAGTGCATGGAGAACCAACAGCACCACGGTCCTTTACCCGGGAAGGCAGTCTTGTGATGGCCTCCCCCCGACCCCCATGTTGCAGACATAAGCCAGCATACCAACCCCCTGGACCCTCACTTCCCCTATCACACCACCAGGCTCCCAGCAGTTCCCCAGCAACCAACCCCTTGCTTGTGCTTCAGGGCCAAGGCCTGCTGCTTCCCACGGGGTCCGGGGCAGCCACCAGCTTAACCCACAACCCAACCCTGCTGAAAAGTGCGCCTGCCACAGGGCAGCCTATGTTACCAGACCCAGAGCCAGGTGCTTTTAAAAAAACAAAGCATAACACTTCTTTCTGCAGTACAGCAGGGAATGGCGCAGGTCTTTTCTTCTCTTGAGCCAAGTCAGTTCCTGAGCCATCAATTGCAATGTTAAAACAAAACTGAGGATGGGGAATGCTCCAGCTGCAGGGATAGGATCATGCCCCACTGCTGGGTGGGATGGTTTCCCAGCAGCTGCTGGCAAAAGCTACCTGTGAAGCATCAACAAGGGTTACACCACCCACAACGACATGCACACCCAGCTGGCTCTCAACAGCACCGCCTCCTCCTGATGGCAGCGGCTTACGGGAGCCCCCTGCTGGCTTCATCCTGACCTTGCATCAGAGACAGCCCATGTAGGTGCCCTCTAGAACGAGAGCAACGGAAACCCAGGAAGTGGCAGCCTCACACTATTCACCCCTGCCTGCAGCGTGGGGTGAGGGTCTTGGTTGCTCATTACCCAGCGTGCCCTGGCACGGCTCACACTCGCCATTGGCAACTTGGACCGGTTTGCGCCTCTATTGAGTGCACAGTGCATGATGCTCTCTCCCTCCCCGCCAGCTCAGGCAATGAACGAGTTGGCCACTGTGTCAGAAAAGACCCCCACATCCTTCTCTTCCTGCCATGTGGGCTGCTGCTGATGCAGTGGGCTTCAAGCTGCCCAGTCGAGGGGCTGGCAGGAAGGAGGGGTGGCCTTCTTGCAAATAAAGAAGTCGTGGCATGGGCAGCTGCCCCCCCCCCGCACTCTTCCTGCCCCCAGACCAGAAAAGAATAGCAAAAGCTGAAGCTAGTCCCCTCAAGGGTGGCAACACAGAGCAGGCGGTTCTGTGCAGTCTCTCATCCCCCCCTGCCAGGGTTCTGAGAGGCATCCATCCCCTGCCAACGTCACTGCGGCTCAGCTCAGCCAGGTGACTAATGCCTCTTGGTGGAGGAGACCTTCTTCTTGCGCGCAGCGAGCATCTCATAGAACGGGTCCCGGCTAATTGCAGCTCTAAAGGAGGACAAAGGGGGGTGGGGAGAGGAGACAGGGAAAGAACAGTGTCAGGAGAAATCCCAAACTGATTGGAGATGCTCTCTAGCCAGCAGCGCTCGAGTTACAGGAGGACAGAGTGGGGACAACCCCTTACCTATTGCTTTAGAAGGTTACAGCTATGCATGATTTAGCTAAAAGGGTGGAGGGGCAATCAAGGGGTAGGGACTGTGGATTTCATTAAGGGCCGTTCTACTTTTTCTTCTTAATTCAGTGTCAAGCACTGTCCCCAACCCCCAAAACCCACTGGCAAAGCTCAATAAGGGAGCCAGACTTAGAACAGGAGACCCATCCTGAGCTGCTGTGTCCCTCCCCGCCCCAAATTCCAGGTGCTCACCCAACTGCGGACCAATGGGAGCGTTAGATTAGGAGGTAGAGGAATTAATTCTCTTCCTGCTTCCAGCCAGCTACTTCACCACCTGTTGCTACACAAAACTCTAGCAAGCTCCCTGCATTCCTTCCCTTCATGCCTGACCTCTAGCATGCTGCCCCTCTCCTCTCCTTGCTCACTTGATGCACTTGATCCACTCTTCCTTCTCCTCCGGGGTGGGTGCAGAGATGCGGTACACAGTGTGGTTCCCTTCCACCACGCGCCCGTCTGCCTCAGTCTTACAGGCCTTGATCACCTGGTCCTTGTTATCAGGGATATACAGCTCAAAGCAGTTCTGCAAGAAGAGTAGGATGAAGAGGATTGCTGACCACCACTATGTCAAAATGATGTGAATTCCAGGATGTCAAAGACATGAAGAGCCCCCTTGCAGCACGTACCCAATTACCTAGGACTCCCCTAAGCACACAAAACCAGGAAGCCTCGAAGTAGACATTGTTTCTGTGATAACTGAACTGGGAAACTCTGGTTACCAGCTTCAGAACAAGCCAGGATACTGAAACACGTTTTTAGGTTGGTTCAACATCCTAGCTCGTTCTGAAGCTAGTAACCATAGTTTCCTGGCTTGGATGAAATGGGAAACTACAGTTAGCGGCTTCCTGGTTTGATTGCTGCTCCCTTTGTGAGCAAAGGAGCAAAGTGTGCAGGCAAAAGGCTTAATTCATCTCTCAGCTTATTAAAGGGTTGGACTCGATGGTCTTACAGGCCCCTTCCAACCCTACTATTCTATGATTCTATGATACTATTCTATGAAGTCAAGGTATGATTGTTCAAATGTAAATGTGGCTCAGATACTATATAGTTTCTCAATACTTGGAGACCTCCAGAGGACAGCGTATAATCTGCTTTTGCACTGCGTTAGCCAGAAAATAGTATTCTGTGCAAAATTCAGTGGCATCTTGAGAAACTCGTCAGTCATTTAAAGAAATCAAGTTTCTTGGCTTCAGAACAGCAAAGGTAGGCTTGAAAAATGTATGGGCAAATCCTGGCCAAGACGCAGACATCCGTCTGGGCCTGTGCAGGATTTCCAGTGCTCAAGACCTTCAGATGTCCTTGTGATGCTTTGCCTCTTCCCCATGACCAACAGAAGCAGAATGAGTTCTACAAAGTGAGCAAAGATGCTTAATAATCTGAATAATTCATCTTTTTGGATATCCTTGAGTTCCCTCTCTCTCTCTCGTTTAAAAAAAAACAAAACAAGTATGCTGTACACACAACCTTGGCTCTCATGCCACCCAGTTAGAGAGTGTTCTCTGGGAGGAGCATCTACTCACCGGCTTCTTAGAATCCTCCACCTCACGGATACTCAGATTCTCCAATGGAATAATGCCTCGTGGTTCCTTGTCCTGCAAGATGACCACTTGTGAATTCAGCAATGACGAGGCTGGTTCATTCTAATAAATATTACATGCTCCTCCATTTCAAAGCAGAATGACGGGAAGATTTCCCCTTTCAGATAGATTCAGCCCTAATAGCTATTCTAAAGAGGTGGCCATGCTAGTCTACTGCAGTGAACACAACAAAGAGTCCTGTGGTGCCTTAAAGACTAACAGATGTATTTTTACCATGGCATAGGTGGTCATGGTTCCACAGCAGAGTACACTGCATCAGATTCCTAACGCTGCTGCTGTTCCTTCATACAGCTTCCCACTCCAACCATAGGGAGTTCAGCCATTCATCCTACTCCAAGTAAGCCAGCTCCAGGGCTTTTATGTAAATAAAACAACATGCTGTAGACTAGGGGCAGGCAAAAGGTGGATCTCCAGGTGTTTAAGACTTCAACTCCCAGAAGCCCCTGCCATCATGGCCAATCGTCAGGAATGCCTGGAGTTGGAAGTCCAAAGTGTCTCGAGATCTACTTTCTGCCTCCTTCCGCCCACCCCCACTGAAGACCCTCTTTCAAAGTGGCACATTAGGAACCCTGTTGTGCAACTGATTGGCTGTACGTGCACAGTCACAAGAGCACCCTGTGCCACTCACCGTGGTGTACTCAAAGTAGTAAAGGCAGTTGTCTGTCAAGATGAACCAGCGCCGTTTCCACGTCTTCACCCGGCCACCTGCACAAGGAAGAAGCAAGCTTGACAACGCTTGCCCAGGCCTAAAGGTGGGCTCTAGGCACAAGAGCAGCGAAGGCAAAGGCAGAGCTAGACCTATGGGCACAAGCAGGCTGTCGGGGTGAGCAGCGTCAAGCGTGCAAGCAGAGCCAGCTCCACAAAAGCAGGCGGCCACACGGCAAGCACAGCAGCTGAGTGCGTGAAGGGCGGGGAGAGAAGAGATGGTGGGCAGGGGGAGCACCCTATTGTATACCACGGAGAAGGTGTGGATCTGCCCTCCACACCAGGTCAAGGGAAGGGGCACAAGTTTCCCAGTAGTGCTGGGCTAGGCTTAGATTCAGCATGCAAAGGTATCCGAGGGCCAAACTAAACTTCCTTCTGATTGTGCGTAGCGGAGCTATTCTTCATAGGTTTCTTTACTCCAGTATAAGCATGTGTGGACCCAATTCAGACTGGGACCATGGTGCTCGAGGGGGGGGGACCTTCCCCCTCCATTTCCCCAAAATTCCACCCCCAACACACAGAGTAGGGGAGTTAAAAGAAAAAAAATCCTCCGTTGAACTCAATGGAGACTTTCCCCCTTTTTTTAACCCTGCAAAGCAGGGGTGGAATTTAGGGGAGAAAATGGGTGGGGGGGAAGGCTGAATACCCCCCTCAGAGCGCCTTGTTCCCTGTCCGAAACAGGCCACATGTACTTACAGTGGAACAAAGAAACCTATCACGCATAGCTTTACTGTAGTTAGAAGAATGTTTAGTTTGGCCCTGATCTCCACAGGATTCTGCTTGGCCCTAGGCTGTCCTCTAAGCTGGTATCTTGCCTCACAGCCAACCTCTATATTTTAAAGCAAAGGGAAGGGAATGTGGGATCACCTACCCTACCAAGAATCCCCTTGACAGTCTGAGAGCCAGCTGTCAAGGAGGAACCTTTCTTCCCCCACCCGGAGTTTGAACGCATTTTGGTCCTAGGCTGTGGTCACTGAGAGTTGCCTGCCCTCACGCACACTATTCTAGGCAACAAGAAGGGCTATCGCCCCGGGCTTAAACGGGATGAATACTGACATGACAGGAATAGCTTCCCCATCCTGCCTCAGTGCAGCTTTTGAGTAAGTCCTCCAGACATGGGAAAGAAGAGCTACATCCTATACAGGAAAAAGGAAGTGAGCCACAGGGCCTGAGGTACAAATCCATACAAACCTGAAACTCTATCTCAACAAGTTCCTCTTGGAGAATTTTCCCCAGTCCAGTTCTGTGAGGGGCCGGGTGGTGGGAGTGGGTGGGGAGGAACTGGCTTAGAACTGGCACCCATTAGGGAGAGGTAGCCCACCCTCCTTCATGTAAAATCTTTCCCACGTTGATGCTTGGGCCAGCCAAGAGCTTTATCAAAACAAGTCAAGAAGACGTCAACAGGCAGGACCCAAATCCAGGTATTGTCGTATGTCGAAAGGGAAGTGGATCTGCCTTTGCACAAACTGGGAAATATACCAAATAGCCCATCTCTCAGGGACTGTCAGGCAAGAGATCTTGAGGCTGCTGAGTCAATACAGCATGTATAGTTCTGAACAAAAAATATATACGGAACGGCCAGTGTGGTGTAGTGGCTAGAGAGTTGGACTGAGACTCGGGAGACCCGGTTCCAGTCCCCACTTGGCCATAAAATCACTGATTCTCAGCCTAATCTACCTCAGAGGGTTGTTGTGAGGATAAAACGGAGAGGAGGACGACCATGGGCACCACCTTGGAGGAAAAAGTGGGATACAAATGTAACAAATAAACAAACCTAGAGCCTCACCTCACTGTCTCAAGCACAAGATACTGTAGCTCACGGGTGCTTCTTCAGCTGACCTACCCCAGTCAAAGGCTGCAACACGGTGCATCATACAGATCCCCTGTGTACCGGGGAGAGGCAGGACATACAAGGTGGGCAGGCAAAGCTGAAAAACTATCAGGGCGGCAGGGAGAGGGGAATCATCTGTCAGCACTGGCACCTCTCTCAAGCCCAGAGGGGGAGATGAGCCAACAACAGTTTGAAAGGTGCAGAAATCTAGAGACCCACCCAGGGAGGCCCTGACAGCCACATACAGGCACAGACAACAATGAGGCCTCAATCAGCAATGTAAGAACAAAAACAAAACAAAAAATAGCAAGAACAAAAAACGGCCAATTGCTCCAGATAGTGCCTGCCACAGTCCACAGGGAACACAGGAATCCCCCACCTGTTGCAAGTCCCTGAGATCATGGAATGACCCACTTTACCACAACTCAGTGGATGGATGGATGGATAGATAGATAGATAGATAGATAGATAGATAGATAGATACACACACATTTTAGAAGACCCTTCTCAGAAGAGCCTCTGCTGGGAACAAGGTAAGACTGTAGCTCATCGGCAGAGGACAAGGTCCTAGATTCAGTCCCTGGGATCTCCAATTAGAAGGATCGAATAGCAGGTGATGAGAAAGACCTCTGCTTGAGACCTCAGAACGTTGCTGCCAGAGGAGATAATCCTGGGCTACGTGGACAGAACAGCCTGGCTTGGTAGAAGGCAACTCCCTACATCCCTGCCTGAGGAGTACTTGGTGAGATGTCTGCTGGGGAGCACTAGAGGAGCCACCTTTTAATGCAAGGCCCATACAGGCTGCATCGAACAGAACTATGAGCCAGAAAGCCAGACGGAATTTTACTCACCAAGGTTTCAATGTGAAATCAAAAGATCAATTGTGGAGGAAGAGAGGATCTGTGTAATTGGGGGCAGGGGGTGTCTTGCTTTGTGTTCTTGCCCCAAATTGTGACCTCAGAAGCAGAGTGCAAACAAGGGTTTCCCCACACATCTTTGTTAAGGAATCCCAAAGGGAAGCTGATGATTTGGGTTAGCAAGCCCAAGTTTACCAATTCTGATAACAGCTCTGCGTATCTCAGAACATGTAAACAAGCTCAAGAGACTGGGGTATCATTAGAGGGATGTAGAACACTAGCAGCTTCTAGCCATTTTGTTTCAGGCACCCCATCCTCTGTACAGCCAGGTCTACAAGACTGCAAAACTTTCAAAAACTTCCAAATTGGTTACCACATGTTCAAGAAGCCCTGTCATTTTGGAGTGCTCCAATTTGCTGAAGTTTAGAAGCTGAGAAAATAGGCGCTGCCATACATTATACAGCTTTCCTTCCTCAACCATGAGAAAATGGCATTAAAATTACAAGCCAAGAGTATACAAGATAATGGTTATGATATATATTTTTACTGGCCTGGAGACTCCAGGAAAAAAAAAAGCCACAAGAATTTCTGCTGATTAAAGATTTGTTTGAAGCCCTTCTGGTTGCTCAGAAATTCTTGGAAACATATAGCTGCAGTTTATCCTAATACAACATGGTAAGTAAGTTAACATTTTGATTTCAGAAGACTAAGACCCCTTCAGCCAAGGACTCATTGGGTGACACAGGCCAAGACACTGCCTCCACCTCCACTCCCTGTCTGTAAAATGGGAGAAGTGACCTACTTCATAGGGCTGTTGCAGAGATCAAAGGGATAAGGACTGTAGAAGGATTTACAGCATTATCTAAATGGATTGGTAAGAATCAGGACCATGACACAATGAAGTTCTTATCAGCTCATGACTAGTTGAAGGTTTTGACTTGGTGGTGCCGCCCCAGCTAACTGGAGTCGACCTCACTCATAAGCAGGGCTCTTCCATTTACCAACCAGGATCAAAGCAGTATGTGACCACTGGCATGCATCACTTTAAACAGAATTAATACCATATTAGTCTTTGTTATAAGGGCAGCACCGTTGTTCTGCTGGCTGGGCATTCTTAGGATCTTTCCAGGTCTTATGTTTGGCTTCTACATTTTATATTTTTTCTCCTTGTACACTGCTTTGGGATTTTCTTTACTAAAATAAAAAGGGGAACAGAAATTAACCCAAGTGCTATAAAGTTCTTCCCCATGAAAGTAACCCCTTAGTACTAGCTTTCCCTTTCCCCATGTAATCGAAGGGGAGGAGGCTAGCCTTGATGCTGGGAGAGAGCCAATTGGGGATTTTTAAGCTGTAGAAGGCATGCGTTAAAGGACAGGGATAGGGGGTAAAGTACCCAACCTTGGAAGAAAAGAAAGTCAGGGGAAGAGCACTTGAAAACTAGTGGGGCTTTCAAAGTTGTTCACATATGTTGGTGAGGTGGTGGTGGGGAGACTTATGACATGCCCTGCAGCGATACGAGGGGCAGAATTCGATAAGTGCTCGCTATGCTAGCACAGCCATCCCCACCCACACAGCAAGACACCTTTGATGCTTGTGCTCGCTGGGATACGAATTTTGTTGCAGGGCCAGTCAACACCTGTTCTCCCCTGCAAGGTGGCAGCTGTATCTGGATGGTTCAATGACAGCTGTGCAATCACTGCAGCTGAACTACAGCATCTGGAAAGGGCCTCTTGGAGCAATAGGAAGCCAGTCTGAAGCACCACATGCCCTATTCAGGGTTTCTTGGAAACAGCAAGTGAAACTCAAATGGTTTGTGCCGACTTCACCATCCCACATGGTAAATTTCCAGGGAGATGTGGTCACACTGCTTTTTCAATCAGGGGCATGACACCTGACAGGTAGCGAGCTGCTGAGACAGTGACGGCCTCTTTTTATGGGTATCATGACCTGCTCCTCCAGCCCAAACCAAGGGTCGAAACTAGATCTTGGACTGCGAAGTTCTTCCTGGCTCTTTCCCATGGCAAGCCCCAAGGAAAATGCACCAAAGCGTAGGTTTGGGTTTTAAATTCTGGATATTGACAAAGCTGGGGAGAGGACAGCTTCCAGATTCAAACACAGCTCTGGGAGCTTCTTGGGTGGGGGGGGGGTGCGCCAAGCAAGACACAGGTGCTCCTCTCCTCCCTCCTCCACCCCACTCACTGTCCCACCTCTCCCCCAGTTCCCCAGGGACTGTGCAGCCAATTAGCAACGGTGGCAACAGCAGCAATAAGGCTAATATCACCAGCAATTAAAAATAAAGAGAAAACAGAAAAATAAAACAAGCACTGCAGCACGCCCCTGGTCCCAAGCAAAGCTAGCAAGGGGATATGCGGGTACGTACCTCCTGGAGTTTGGGGGGCAGGGGAAGGCAGAGCCAAAATCATGGAAACATACAAAATGAGGGAGAAAAGAAAATTAAAAAACAAAGGACTTTTTCTGCCCTTGGTGCACACCCCAGTTGCAGTCAGCAGGGGGCACTGCCCAAGCTAAAAGGTTTTTGAGCAATAAGGGAAGGGTTGGAGGAAGGGCTTGTCTCCAAGCGAGGCCAGCATCAATCCTGGTATGGTACAGGTTATCCTTTCCCCTAGAACAGCCTCCTGCAACCTGGCGCCCTCCAGATGGCCAATGGCCATGGTTAGTTAGGAATGATGGGAGTTGCAGTCCAACCCATCTGGAGGCCACCAGGTTGGAGAGGGCTGCACTGGAATGCTGAAAAGGGACATGCCCACCCTGCAGCCTTCTGGAGTCACCAGCATGCCAAGGCCAAGAATGCAGCAGCCTATGGAGTTCCTGGCAGAAAAGGGCACCTTGTTCCTAACTAAGGAAATTCCGGCCGGATCATGAACATGTTTGCCACAGAAATGGCCAGCTGGACAGAGTTAGTGATTTTAGTGCCAAGGCAGGTGGTGGTGGTGAAGATGGTCTGCAGCCAGGACACCGGGGGAGGGGGCATGCATCATCAAGAACAAAAGGATTCAGCCAGGGGCCGCCCAGAGCCATGTCTCCAAGATCCTGCACACATGAGGAATTTGGATAAAGCTCCAGTCTAACTCCAGTGCCATCCAGACATAGGGCTGTATCCAGTGTTAATCTGAGTTAAGTCCCGTTCATTCCAATAAGTTTACTCTAAGTAGGACTAACATTGGATACAGCCCAGAAGGAGTTCACATATCTCCTAGGAAAAGGATTCAGGGCTGTTCAGGGCACTCTTCTCAACTGTAGAGAGTTAGCCACAGGAGGAACGCCTGAATGGAGAGGTTATGCTGAGCCTGAGCTGGGTTTTTGTGGCAATGTTTGGACTCTTTGCAATATCATCTGCAGGATTTGAGTAAACATTAAAAAGAGAGACCACCTCAAAATGTGAAATGCAAAAACAAACCTTTATATTGAGGACAGATATACACACTAACATAGATCTGGGGAATGCCTCCTGAATGAAAGGACCGGAGTTTGAACCTCACTTCCAAATCCTCATTCATTTTTGTTTCAATCAAGGCTCATTATACTAGAAGGCAAGGATCTTTTATGCTGAGATTGCACACCATCACTTCTAAAGAGGTTAAAAGTCACTGCCAGCCATGATATATGTTATCCTGTACGTCAATTTTGATAGCCAGCTTGGCAATACTATAGCCATACTCTCTCCATTATCTCCTCTTGCTTGTCCAGGTATAAAGACATAAGTACCAATGTGAGACGTGGTTAGCTTCGTCCATCTTTCCCCCACTTGGTGCTCTCCAGATGTGCTGAACTGCAACTCCCATCATTTCAAGCAAGCATGCCCATTGGGGATGGTGGAGATTGTAGTCCCAACACATTTGGAGGGCACCTGGTTGGAGAGCACTGGCTTAGTCTCTTAAATGTGAAGAGTCACTCTGAGGTTCGGTCTGAATACAAGCAGCATGTTGGACCAGCCTCCTCTGGTTTTATGACACTCACAGTAAGCGGTAACGAAAAATCCATATCCTACCATAGGCACAGCTTAATTGCGCTGCATGGATACTGTAGGTATTCTATTCCTCCCAAATGCATCCAAGCTCTGCTTGCTGGGGAAATGGGGAACGTCCTATTATGTAAGTACTAAAGGGTCAGTTAGCTGCCCCTGTGGCTGTCATGTCACTGCTTTTAGAAAAGATGGTCTGAAGGTAGAGAGAGGAAGAACAAAATGGGACTCGTGAGCTGTGGATGAATTTTCCAGTGTTTATTATGTGGCTGGATAGGGTCAATTGGGCAGCATGACTGAGCAGAAGGGAACCGGAAAACAGGTTTGAAAAACTAAAGACCCAGGCAACATCCATCCAAGCCTGAGATAAGACTTTGCCCTTCAGGCCTCCTTTTCTAACTGAGCTTCAAGGCTGACAGCCATTTCTAAATACAACTCGTAGGGGCAGGGGAACCTGTGGCCTTCCAGTTGTTGTTGGACTACAATTTCCTTCACCCCTGACCATTGACCCTGCTGGCTGGGGCTGACAGGAGTTGAAACCCAACAACATGTGGAGGGCCACAGTTTCCCTAACTGCTGTCAGAGAAAACAGAAACTTCACACAGCACCAGCAAGCTCAAAAGATGTCTTACTACAAAGAGCTGCAATAATATGCAACTGTGTTTTCAACTAACTACATATTTGCAGCTTATATGCATGTCTAAACATGCAAGCTTTAAAATATTCTTTAAGTATGTCAGTGTTCTTAGGGGTGGACTCTAGCAGCCCAGCCTCAAGTCTGCCACGTGAGCAGCCTTAGCTACAGTCTCCATTGTAGCACCGTGCAACCTTGGCAACTTTTCTTAAAACATCTGTCTGTCTGTCTGTCTGTCTGTCTATCTATCTATCTAGTCAGGTATCGCATGGCCTTGGTTGAAAGGAACAGAAGGGGAGGGATATAAAAAGTGAGGATTCAAACTTGGGACTGAGTCTCAGCTCAGAAATCATCCATCAGGACTGCATGGGATATGCATCTTCCCACACTCCCTTGGAATCTGGTTTTACTTTAATTCATAAAAAGCTTAAAGCAAAATAAGAAAGGCTACATTCATAGATGAAGAATTCCATTAGCTGCATTTCATTAAAGATTCAGCGATTGCAAATTTGAATATCCAGAGGATTTGAGTTTTCAAATTTGATTTGCAGATTCCAAGATATTTAAAAGCCCTAAAGGGAGAACCCAAACCAGCCAGGGAGTCTGCTCCAGCCAAATCCTGGGCAAGACAAGTGAAAACTTTGAGTGAGCAGGAGGAGGGTGACCAAGTGTTGCACAAGGAGGGCTGGTGAAGGCCTCGCAGATGCCATGCATGCACTGCCAGTACGTGCACAGCCAGGATGCGTAAGGCGATGCCAGGGACCTGCCATGTGGAGGTGAGAAGCATGGCACCAGAGACAAGTCTTGAGCTTCTGCTTAGACTGTTGTGGTTAAGGATCTGATTAAGGAACCGGGGGAAGGAAACCCCATTTGGCCTGTCGTTCCTGGGACCCACAAAACCAACCTGTCTCTCCCTCTACATAAATACGGTCTTCCCGCAATTGCAACAAGAACTGGCTGGCCACACCCAGGTCACAGAGAACCACATAAGTTACCGAGCACTGCAGCCGAGACCCTCCTTGCTGGATATGCCTGCCCACAAACAGGGATGCGGAGAAGTCTCCGAGTTCTGTAGGAGGTACTGTGCGTAGGACTGCAGCCACGAAACCCCTTGCAAAGAGAAGTGGCCAGGCTCGTGCTGTTGAGCTCCACGCTCCCTGCAGCAGCCCATGCCACAGCACCAACAGCAGCCCTGCTCCCAGTGGCTCAGGCCTTGCCTCGTGCAGACGCACTCACCGAGCTTCAGAAGCCAGCCTTCCCGGTCCGGGTTGAAGAAAGTGTGCGTCAGGTCATTGCCATCGTCCTCGGGAATTTTGAAGGGCTCGTTCTTGATGCTATCATAGAGATTCTGGGATGGCAAAGAGAAACCCACGGGGAGTCACTTCCACAGCAGGGACCTGCACAGCTGCTTCCGCAGGTCCAATTCCTGCTTCCCAGAAAGCGTGACTAAGTGGGGAAGGGGCCACAGCTCAGCGGTAGAGCACAAGCCTTTAGCCTAAAAGGTTGAGATGCCTCTCCTTTAAGCTAAAATATGCTGGGATTCTTTTGTATGTTTGGTTCCATGCCTTTTGCCTCTGGCTCTGCCCACCGCTGGAAAGCAGCCCCTGAGAGCTTCTCCAAACTTGAATTTGACCCCTGAGCTGAAAGAGGTTCCCCATCCTGGCACTACTGTATGAACTCAGGTCCCATGGTTCCCACCACACCACAGGGTTGCTGGAAGACAAAAAGGGGTGACGTCCGTATGCTACTCCATCCACAAAGCTTACCCTGAGCAGCTCCTCGGGCAGGTCCCCACCATCGTTGATGCCACGGTTCATGGCGATGAAGCGCTCCACTGTCGGCTTGTCTTTGACGTTGGGGTTGTGCAGGCTGGTGTTCAGCATGATGATGGCAAAGGAGAGCACATAACAGGTATCTGGGGTGGAAAGGGATAAAGAGAAGGGAGGGGTCAAGCTCAGGGTGGGGGCATCCTTCGGCTTCCATGATCAAGGGATAAGCCCAAAGACAAATGACTGGCCTGGTTTTAACCATTGAAGCATAAATGGTTCATGGGACCAGGTTAACTGAAAGACTGCCCGCCTTCTCCAGTATGTACCTACCTGACCGGGAAGGTCTTTTTCAGAGGCCCTGCCCCAAGGGCCCCTGACAAACGGAGTAAGGCAGGAAACCCCCTGTGAGAGAGCCTTTTCAGTAGTGACACCCTGCTTATGGAACAGCCTCCCAGAAAGGTATGGCTGGCACCATCTTTGTGATTTTTCCGATGCCAGGTGAAGAACTTTTTGCCACCCAAGCTTTTTGAAATAACTCATGTCGTCTGGACCAATCAGTTTTAAAATCTGGCATTGCTAAGTTTTGTTGCTGATGCTGTATTTATACTGTTTCTGATTTTTATAGTTTAATGTCTTATTTCACATTTATATTTATTAATTGTAAGCCGCCCAGAGAACTTTATGTTATGAGTGGCAAACATGTTGATATTGTAAATAAATAGCAGCCTAGCAGTCCCATGCTGCAAGCTGTGTATTTCTTGGGTTGTTCTCCACCTTTGGGTGTGTGTGTGCATGGGTCTGTCCATTCCAACTGGAACAGAAAGGGCATAAAACATTTTTAAAAGCTATCCACCAGAGTGTATGAAGCTTGAGGTAGACAACCCTTCTCCACTCCCAAACAACCAGTCTGAAGATCTGTTACTGGAAGCCAAAAGACTATCCTGCTGCAAGTCTCAGAGAACACCTCTCCCACGCCCATGCCTCCGAGGAAAAGGTTTGTCCCAACCTCCTGCAGCCTGCAGGATGGCAATCCACATACCCGTTGACTGGAAGACACCAGGGTTGCATTGACAATATCGCTGTGCAAATGCTTCCATCATCCGGTCAATCTTCTGTGCTTCACCCGGCAACCGGAAGCTCCAAAGGAACTGCCTGTGGGGGCAACAGAAAACAAGCACGGGTCCAGCCATACTGTGTCAAGCTGTGAGCAAGGATGCCACAGAAGTAAAATTCCTTAACAGATAGGCTGCATGATATAGTGGAAACTTTCACCCACACTCTGCACCCAAAACAGAATTGTTTAGGCCTAGTCTTCCTTAGGGAGCTCTACAGCCCACCCCATGAGGCAGAGTGAGGCGGCTGCCTTAGACGGCAGATTCTGGGGAAATGGTGAAGAGTGGAAGCAAGGACAGAGCTCTGTGTGCTGTGCAGCCTGCCCTGTACCCCCTAACCTAGATTGCTGCCCTCAGGTGTGGGGAGTGGATTCCATCCCATCACCTGCGTTGAAGAAAGATTCAACTGCCAATCCAGCTGATTTCTGCATGTGGGGAGCGGGGCATCTTGTCCTTTGCCTTAGGCAATAAGCTGTCTTGGGCCAGCCCTGCCATTCATGTACTCTTCTTGCCTCTCTATGTGCAAGTTCACTGGTGGAGGAAGCAACGGGAAATGGAAGGTTCAGCCGCAGCTCCGTCACTCACCGCAGGGCCTGTACAAGGTTGAGGTCAGTAAACTCATGCAGCTCCACAAATGAGTGCAACACCTGGATATTGAACTCATCTCTACAGAGAGGAAGAAAAACAGGGTGAGACAGGGGAGCAAGCCATTTCTCCATGACATAGTGTTATTTACCACGTACAGTTGCCAGACCTGGGCTGCTGCCACCAATGACTGCGCTGCCCTGGCTGTGCCCGAATCACAGGAACCTGCCTTATGAGTCCATCTTGCCCAAAAGTGCTAATCTGACTGGCAGGGGCTCTCCAGAGGTTTCTCCCATCACCTGCTCCCTGGTCTTTTTAACTGCAGAGGCGAGGGAGTAAAGCCGAGACCTTCTGCACGCAGAGCACCTACTCTGCCACTGAGCCACGGTCCTTTCCATAATGCTGGCCGTATCTCAAGCAAGAACAAGGTGTCGGATTAACACACGCTGAAGCCTTGAATACAGGCTTGTGCAGGTTCCCCTACCTGGTACCCTCCAGATGTGTTGGACTACAACTCCCATCATCACCAGCCAGCACAGCCAATGGCCATTACTGGGGAAAGCTAGCTTAGCGTCTACTCCTGAGAAGCTACCAATAGTATTCCAGGTGACTAAGAGCATACACAGGCTATTTCAGGGCTCCAGAAGTTATGTAGTGCCAAAGTAACTTTCAGGCAGCACTGAGAAATATGGCCCAGCTGCAAAGAGAACAAAACAGCAGCCCCAAACAGTTAAATATTCACCATCTCACTTGCCATTCCTAGCTCTTCTCCCACCCAGGACAAGCAAACATTATTGGGCCAACCAAAGAAACACTGTAGCAGGTCAAGGGCGCTAGAACTTCTTGACCACGAGCCCACACTCAGCCAGTCCACCTGGGAAACCTGAAACCATGTGGTCCTGGCAAGAGAGCCTTCCATCACCAACTCTAGAGATGCTCCATGTCACGATCCCTCCTTGAATGTTGCTGAGAGGCAGGAACCAAGGCCCAATAACACAGCTGCTGAGAAAGGCCAAACATCTCATGCAAAGCACCAGAGCTCCCTCTCAATTACCTTTCACCCAAGTAGTCACCGATGGCAGTCTTGTTGAGCCCTTCCCCCTTGTAGAGGAACTGGGCAATGTCATCACGTGTGTTCTTCAAGAGGTCATTCTCAATCAGGAACTGGATCCCCTGCAAACACAGAGAGGAGAGGGGGGTCTCTCTCAATTCCCTCTATAGAAGACCACAGGTATCAGAACCCAAAACATCTGCAATACTACTCAGCCTGTATATAGCAGGTTTCAAATGGTCACAGTAGGTTGCATATCAAATGTCAGCACCCCTACAATAGCCCTGAAGATAGACCATATTGCTGAGTGTTGTGTTCAAGATTGGAAGTAGTGACTTCCTGACTTACATCTTAGCCACTGCACTACGCCTTCTGTAGGAGTCTATCTGCTGTCTAGGCATGCTCCAGCAAGAGCCAGGATTAGCTGTCATAAAATCCAAGTAACCCCAAGGCCTCACAAGGCCACAAGCCATGTTCAGGTGCTGCAAAGAAGCTTCCTCACCCTGGGGCTCTTCTTAAGGATAGAATGGGAAAACTAGAGGTCTTGGGCATTTGCTTCCCAAGAGCCCCTGAACAGGAAGGAACTGCTCAGAGGGGGAATAAGCAAATAATTTGGGGGTGGGGGGGAGAGAAAGAGCATGCACGTGAGACAGACGCACTCAAATCCAATTCTGGGTAACAAAAATTACAACAGCCAGCTTGTGATTAGGCCCTTTAACCCTGCTTGCAATGGTGGACCTTGCAGTGGTCCCTGTACCACAGCTACTGCCAGCACCACAGTAAGGCAGCATTGGTCACCTTCTTAGGATCCATGTTGAACTTCTTCCTGCCCATTGCCACCTGCTTGTTTCTCTGCATGGTTTTCCTAGAGGGCACAAAAAGGCTTGGTGAGACTCCCTTCACCACCTTCACCAAAGAACAGCCTGTGGACAGAACTTCCTTGATGCTCCCTGCTTGCAACTTAGGCACAGACACAATTTAGGTCAGACATTCAGCCACTTTCTTTTCCCATCTCCAGCAGGATGTACCTGCCCCCGCCACACACACAGAGAGCCTCCGCTCCAACTTGCAAGTCTAAGTTTTGTAATATAAAGAACTACATTCCCCATCCCAAGCGATACAACCTTTCAGCCCCAGTTGTGTGTGGTGAAACTTGAATGTCTCCCAGCACTAAAACAGAGCCTGCAGCAGGGAACTGGCATGACCAGCAGGCAGGTCTCTGCCCCATACTCCAAACGTGTGTGCCCTGACAGACAACGTAGCAGGGGGAGGGAACTCCTCCTGAGCTGCCGCACATGGCGAAGGCCTAGCCTCTGCAGGGAGGGGGAAGAGGAAACCACACTGAGCGACTGGAAGAGACGTCACATGTCAGTTTCCATTGACAACTTGGGCCACCTAACCTTTTGGCGACTCGATTTGGCCCAGTTCAGAGTAACAGCCTGAGACAGGGAATCTGATGGCAGACGGAGAAACAAGACAAGCCCTGGAAGAGTTGGGGGTGGGGTGAGGGTAAGAGGAGACCTAGAGCTATTTGGAGAACAGATCAGGCCAGAGATCGCTTGATGATATTAAGAGCAACAAGAAGCCCAGGAGCTTTGAGATCCATGTCATTACTCACAGGACTGAGCAATACACACACACACTGTTCTTCTGGGTCTTCCCAACCTTTTGACAGACCTAAGGCTCAGCCTTCAGGCCGTAAACATAAGCAAAGCTTCTGCTTTGCATAACAAAGTCCAGATGGGCATTTCAGTTTTGAAGACATGTGATGGAATCTAGACCAAGGGAGCCTCGTTCTTCAAACAACTACAGTCAACTGAAATTTTATTAGGTAATTGCATGGGAGTTATTGTTTTGTTTTTGGTGTGAACACCTGTGTGTGTTTGGGTATTGTTTCATACACAGCACTGGCTAAATGCTACATGCACTAGAGTAAGGCCACTGACCTCCCAGAAGAAGTGGACATTTCCATTTCAGTGGGAAAATTTGACCCTGAATATCCATTCATGTTAGAATCCATTTCAGCTCCGTTGAAGTGAAGGATTTTGGCAGCCTGCTTACTTTAGTCTTCAGAATGTCCATTCCTAAAACCAGTCAAAACTAGGCCCCCAAATTTCACCCTCCCCACCTCTCCAACAGAAGCAGTACTCACCTCTCTTCTGTGGAGCCCAGGTTCTCGATTTCATTAGTCACTTCTGCTATCTCATCTTTCAGACGCTGCAAAGAAGAGCAATAGAAAAATGAATGAGAAAGCAATCAAGTGGAGCTCTTGGTCAGTTGGATAGCGTGTGCGTGTGTGCGGGGAGAGACAGCATTTGCAAAAAAAGAACTTCAGAATGAAGGAAGATCCCTATTACTCCAGCCTCCTCTGAACTCTATGCCTTTCCCCAACTTCATTATCCAAGTTGGAAAATGATCAATGAATTGGGGGGCAGGGAGCAGAGAGAGAGAGAGAGAGAGAGAGAGAGAGAGAGAGAGAGAAGCACAGGAAGGACGTGCCAAGTTCACTTCACCTCCAAATCCCATGAGCCTGCTGGGTAGAGACTTAGAAAAGTAAGAGAGCTGGGTTTTATCCACAGATCTAACCAACAGAGCTCTCCCTTTTGTTTAAGAGGAAACCCTGTTTCCTCTTCAGAGGCTTCACCGATAATCAGTTATAGCCAAAGCCTGCTGCAGGCACCCACTGCCCTGGGATACAGAGACCAGAGAAAAGCATGTCTGCCCATCCTGGATCAGAAACAAACAGGGCTGTGGATGCCAGTCTCTGGGATGTACCAGCATGCTGAGCTCCGCTAGGAAGGAAATAAGAAGAGCGAGCCCCTGGAACTAACACAATTACTGGGCTAATCTCATTAGGAAGTGTCCAGCATATGGCAGTGATTAGCCTCTGCTGCTACCTTATTTATTGCTAATGGGATTGATGATCAACCCCGCCAAGCACAGCACCCATAAGCAAGTTGCCGCAGGAAGCAGGCAGCTCATGCCAGAGCCAAGAGGATAGGTCTAGCTGGCTAGCAGAGAATACAAGGAGTGGGATGCAGGGCGGGGGTAATACTCCAAAGCACTGCTTTGGAGCACACATCCTCATCTTGAAGAACAACACAAGTCTGAAATGGTTATCTCGTGCCTTAGAGGGGATGGGCTGAATGGCAGGTGGTTGGTTGCACTGTGAGTGCTGGGTGAGGAAAAGGGAGATGAAGAAATAGAATCCTGTAGCCCATGCCCTCCCACTAACCTTGTCAAGTCCACAAGGTGCATCAACCTGACAGGCCAGGGCTAGAGGGCGGGGAGGTGGGATTTTCCCTGCCCACCTACGTAATGCTTAATTCCATTCTACGTAATGGAAGCCCTGCTGGCTAATTGGGCCCCCAGGCAATATCTCCCCTCAGCACTCCTGCTGGAGCAGCCAGAACTGGGCTCCTTGCTGATTTGCGGTGATGTGTGCCCAAGACCCTGCTGAGCAAACCCTCAAGGCTGCTGTGCGGAAGATCCCTTTTAGGGAGGGGAAGTGGAAGAACCCAGTGCTTGATTTCCAAAGGAAGAAATGCCAAAACTCACGCACACAACAAAGAATCATTAGCTGCTAACCCAAGACATCTGGAGACTGGCTGTGGCTACACAGCAGAAAGGAAGAAGTCTGCACATGCTCAGATGTACTCCTTTATTTTTAATTGACACTTGCCGGGCTGAGCTACGACACTGCAAGTAGTCAAGCCTGAAAAGAGAGTGGGAGGGAGCAACCAGAACAAAGAGGTTCCAGGCCCAGAAATGCCAGAGCCGTATCCCACATCAACCACCAAACCTTCTTTGGGGGAGGAACTCGGACAGGGCAGAAATTATTGCCTTTAGTGTCAGAAATGAGATACATGCAAATCTCATTGCTCGGGCACTGACTTGGTGTCTTCTATAGGAAGCTGCCTGATACCGAGCCAGACCACTGATCCACCTAGCTCAGTATTGCCTCTACACTGACTGGCAGCCACGGCTCTGTGGGGTCTCAGGCAGGCATCTTTCCTAGCCCTACATGGAGGAGCCGGGGACCGAACCGGTGACCTTCTATATGCAAGCAAAGTATGTGCTTTTCCACTAAGCTCCAGCCCTTCTGTATCCCGCCCTCATCCCCCACCACACACACACCTGTATGTCTGCTAGCAGCTCCTGCTTGCGTCGACGGATGTTCTCAAGCTCTTGGCACTCCTCAGGGGTCAGGTCGTTGGGCACTACCAGGCGAGAGAGAGAGAGAGAGAGTTACGATGAGTGGTTCTATCTCAGCCTGCTCTACCCTGATGCCATCCAGATATGTTGGGGCTATAGCTCCCATCAGTGGTAGCCAGCATGGCCAATGGTGGATGATGGGAGTTGTAGTTCAATACATCTAGACAGCCCCAGGTTGGGGGGAAGCGGATCTTTATCATGCTTTGATCTGCTCCTCGCAGTACAGGGAGACTCTGATACAACAGTTGCTGTTGTAGACAGTACTGCTTTTTGTCACCAGAATGACCCGGCACGCACACATGACCCAGCAGACACATTTTAGTCGTTTCACTTTTGAGTTTATACTTTTATATGGAATTCATTATCAGCGTTTCCCAGGAGCATCTGGCTGGACACTGCTAGACACAGAATGCTGAGCTAGATGGACCCTTTGTCTGATCCAGCAAAAACAGGCCCTTGGAAATTGAGAGGGTGAGGCTCCCTGGTTGTCATCGTGCAGGCCAAGATCTACTTAACTTCAATAGCAAATAGCATCAAGTTGCCTCAGACCATTGCTGCTCCCTGCCTCACAAGCACACAATTGCTACCCTGGATTTTGCATATTAGGTTACAGAGGTCTGTGTTAGATCACTAGCTCTGAACACAATGCTAATGGTACAAATGAGATCCTGCTTGGAACAAGAGTTAGAGCGGAAGGCGTTATTTTATGGGAAGGGAAAGGCCATCTAAAACCCAGGCAACCAAGTCACTGGAAAGACCAATGCAATTGCAGATAAAGAAGCAGAACTCTCACGATATAGTCATCACTTCTAACTGTGCAGAAGACGTTCAAGTTTAGTACGACTCCTGAGCCTTTATGTAATAGCTGTGTACAAGGGAGAATTTCAGAACAGGCAGCTTCTTCCCTCAGAGCACTGCAGTGGCAGGAGAAGCAGGACTCACTGAAAATGTCCTTCTATAATGCCATTTAAAAAGGCATAGGAGCCTTTCTTCTCCCCCCCCCCCCGCCCCCTGAATCTTACTAGCCTACAACTTGCTTCTGCATCAGGAAGCTACAGTTCAGCACAGATTTTTGAAAATCTGACCCCAGGAAGGATGGGGGGGGGCAGTGACGGTTTAATCCAACCACAGTTGTTGGAAATGGGCTGCAGGCAACAGGGAGTCTGCTCCCATTACGTACCACAACCACCTCCACATGAGCCTATTGTACAGAAGAACCCCAGGACAGCCTCAGTCATCCAGGGTGAATTAAGGCTGCAGGGGTGCATCAGGCAGGGCCTGATGGCAAATGGCAGCCATACATACACAGCATTGTCACACCTTCCTAGCTTGCCCAACGAGCCCATTGCAGTCCTCTGGGGCTGGCTTATGTCAGCCTCTGAAAGGCACCCAGTGCAGCGCTAGAGCATGCACAAAGCCCTGCACAGAGGTGCGTTGCACCTACTGGCCTCACACCGACTTGAGTTCACAGAGGAAAGGTGTGTCCAAGGCAGATCACTCCTAACTCCTCTTTTACAAGCACAAGCGTTTACGACAGGGGTGGGCAATTTCCAAGGGCCAGGGAGTTGCCCTCTGTCCCTGAAACCTGGAGGTGCAGTGGCTGCAGTGGAGAAAAAAGTCCTTTTAGAAGTGAAGAGTCACAAAAGGGACACATTTGGTGGTGCAGCGGCTGGAAAGGGGGGGTAATTTGTTTTAAAATAGCCCCTTTTGCTGCTGTTGCAATGCCATAATTCAGCAGTAAACCACAGCTTTTTGCTCTCAAAAGGAGCCTTTTCCCCCTTTCAGCAGTGTGGAAGCAGTGGCCAGGCTGTGGAGGGCTGCAAAAAAGGCCAGGCACCCCCGCGTGCAGCCCACATGTTGCCCACCCCTGCTTTACAAGAAGTGCTTAGGAAAGCTGTGTTAGCTGAGACTTTCTAGCAAAAGGTAGAACTCATACTGAGCACCCAGTTTGCCATGCATACCCCAGGAAGGAGGTGGGCCACGGTAGCCGAAACGGACCCTGCACCCACATCTGTGGGGCGGCATCCACAGTGCTGTGGGTTCTCACATCTGCAGCTAGCAGCATGAGACAGACATTCCCCAAATACCTCTGGAGGAATTCAAGCAATGCTCACGTCCAACACATTCTAGTCGCTGCAGGCAGGGGGGCGTGCCTTGGTTTGACCTCGGTTTGGATTTTTGCTGATTCAGCTGACCTGAGATGGGGAGAGGCAGGTCAGAGCCCAGAGGTCAATCTTAGTCCAAATCTAGATTTGGCCATTCTTACAACCATGCCAGCCAGTCTGGAAGGACTGTGTGATCCATTAGGGAAGGGGTGGGCAGAAAGTAGCTCTCCAAATGTTTTGGACTTCAACTCCCAGCATTCCTGACTTTTGGCCATGCTGGCAGGGGCTTCTGGGAGTTAAAGTCCCAAACACCTGGAGATCTACCTTCTGCCCACCGCTGCATTAGGGAATGCCAACCTAGCCAACTTAGGGAAGAAGCGGTGGTACTTCAAAACTCCCCTGCTGTACTGAGGGAGTGGGGAGGGCAGTGGGGGGTCCCTGTCCTTCCTGGAAGCCCAGAACCATAACTGGGGTGAGATGCCAAGCCCCAGCCAGCCCTGAGCCTCTTGCAGAGAGATCAGAGTTCCTGACACAACAAGGCTCCATTGTGTGGCTGCTGGAACAGAGAAGCCAAACAAGGGAAGCGCCTTTTCCTTACTTTGCAGTTGGACACGAGGCTGGGAGCCCAGAGCCAAGCTCACTGCAGCCGCAGCATACAAAGGAGGCTGCTCTTAAAGAGGCAGTGTCTCGCCACTTCCCCTTCAGGCAAGGCAGGTGAGACAACAATGCAGGAGCTTCGCAAGGCTTGAAGCTTGAGCCAGAGTTTGACATTTGACTGCTCAAATACTGTCAAATACTTAAAAGCATTGATTTATTAGAACAACACACACACACACGCTTCCAAAACTGGGCACTTCTATCAGAAGCATCACAAAAGCACAGTCTAAGATGACTGGGAGGCCTCTCTTCCCCACAGCAACAACAGTGGGCTCTGACAGACCTTACTCCTGGGCATGAGTGGCCTTTGTAGGACTGTGGCTTTTTGCTTCCAAAAAAAAAACCCATCTGGGGGTATCTCTAAATATGTGCAGAATTAATTTCCAAGGGGAAAGTTTGTTTTTTTTTAATGTGATTTGTGCCCTGCCTTTTTACCAAAAAATGGCACTCATGGTGATTTACAGGCATAATTTAAATAGATTAAAACAATACATTAAAGTACAATAAAGACATAACAATTAGAGAATAAAAAAAAATAGCGCCCAGCCCCAACAGACATACTTACAGGCCAAAGGCTCTCTTGAATAAAGTGGTCTTTTTCTGCCAGTGGAACGACAGCAGAAAGGGAGTGAACCCGGCCTCCCTTCGGAGGGAGCTCCACAGCCTGGGAGCAGCTACCAAAAAGGCCCTTTCTCAGGTCACCACCAAACGCACCTCTGAAGGTGGCAGTCTTGAAAGAAGGGCCTTTCCAGAAGGTCTTAAGAACCAGGCAGGCTCGTATGGCAGAAGGAGGACTCTCAGGTAGCCTGGTCCCAAGCTGTATACAGCTTTTTATACATCATAACCAGCACTCTGAATTCTGTCTGGAAGCAGACCAGTAGCCAATGAAGCTGTTGTACCAAGGGACTCAGCTGCTCCCTGTAACTGAACCCGGACAACAGTCTGGCCGCAGCATTCTCGACCAGCTAAAGTTTCTGAACACTTTTCTGAACAGTTTTTGAATGGGAGCTCCATGTACAGTGCGTTAGAGTAGTCCAAACGGGATGTAACTAAGGCATACATGACCATGGCCAGATCAGACATCTCCAGGAAAAGGGCCAGTTGACATAGTAGCCTCAGCTGTGCAAACGCAAACCTGGCTACTGCCGAGAGCTGGGCATCCAGGTGCAGGGCCGAGTCCAGGATTACACCCAGACTGTGAGCCTAAGACTTCAGGGGAAGTGTAACCCCACCAAGCACAGATTGAGTCCCTCTTCCCTGATCTGCCTTTCAACTAACCAGGAGCACCTCTGTCTTGTCTGGATTAAGCTTCCATTTGTTCACCCCCATCCACTCCATTACCAATATCAGACACCAGTTTAGAACTAGAACAGCTTCCTTGGATTTAGATGAAAAAAAGAGAGAGAGCTGGGTGCCAGAAGCATACTGGTGGCACCACACCCCAAAACTCTGGACAACCTTTCCCAGTGGTTTCATGTATATGTTCAATAGCATGTGGCATAAGATGAAACCCTGAGGGACACCACAGGCCAACAGCTACAGCATCAAACAGGAATCCCCCAGCACCAGCTCCTGAGATTGCCCCTCTAAGAAGGCCCGGAGCCATCATATAACAATGCCTCCCAGTCCCACTTCGGAAGGATATCATGATCAATGGTTTCGAAAGCCGCCCAAAGGTCCAGCAGAACCAACTCCCCTTGCCCAGTTCCTAGAGAAGATCATCCACCAGGCCAACCAAAGCAGTCTCTGTTCCATAACCAGGCCTGAAGCCAGACTGAAATGGATCTAGATAGTCCTTCTTATCCAGAAATCCCTAGAGATGAGAAACCACCACACACTCCAGCACCTTTCTCTCCCCCTACTCCAAGAAAAAGGGTAAAGCATACCCCTGAGCATGTGCAAAGTTTCCAAGAGGAATGCTTCCATAGCAATTTGGAGACTGTGAAATCTGGTTCCTGAACCTTGTTTTCATCTTTCCCATATAGGATGGCAATGCTAGCCGCCCTCACGCTGCACTGCCTAAGAAAAGGACTATGGCAAGGGGGCTGGGGAGGAAGAGTGTAGGCTCTGCTCTGGGCCGCATAGCTAGTTTGCATGATATCTTAGAGACCAACACACAAGCATGCTGAATATAGCCTGCGAAAAAATGATTCCAGCTGTCTTCATCGTCCTCCGATTAATAGGCAGAGCTGTATGAAACCGCATAGTGTGCATGCATTTGATTCACAACACATGCTTATGCACAACACTACAAACACAGCTGCCACTCTCATTTCAAATTCTGTCAACTTGGCAAACCTAGCTTTGTGCCACTGTGATGACTCTTGTGGAACTGTCCAAATTCCCACTCCCTGGCTACAGAAGCCAGTTTCTCTTAAAGTTTCCAATGGGCAAGGTGGAGAGAAGAGCCATTAGCAGCCACACACAGACCAGGTCTCCTATGGTGGAACAGGACAGATGCCCTTCAATCACTCCCTTGTGTTTTGCTCCAAGTTTCCTCCTGAATCTTATATGCTCCTGTTCGATGATGTCAGCAGTTAAGCAAGGAGTCTGCAGGAAAAGGTGGGCCATTTGGCTTAATTGGGGAAAGGACAGAAGGGAGCCTTATTCCTGCTATTGTTATCATGAAATAGAACAGCAAGCTGCCACATACCACAAGGGCACTCTTGATTGCCCATTATCTGACAGTGGTCAAATGATCCATGAAAATCAATTGACAATACCTGACTGGCCAATTGACCAGATTCCCAATGCTAGTGAAGCCAGTGCTACAGATATACTTTTTGGCCAGTACTATGAGAAGAGGTTGTGCAGGAGGGGGATGTATCTATGCACATGCCACCACAGGCTTAGAGCAGCCTTACCCAACTTGGCACCCTCCAGATGTGTTGGACTGCAACTGCAACTTCCATCATTCTCAGCCAGCAGTCCAATACATCTGGAGGGTGTCAGGGCGGGGAAGGCTGGTTTACAGAAACAGCAAATGAGCCAAGGCACTCTGGACAGCTAAAATCCAAGCAACGTACCCAAGTACAAGCCTTCCAATCAGCTGGGGGTTGGAGTGTGTGTGTGTGTGTGTGTGTGTGTAGCACTCCCCAAGGAGTGGAGGTTTACCCAGCGTTGCTAATCAGCACAAACTCTCCTTGGTCTAATCACCTACATCTTGCTCTCTTTCCAGAGGACCAAGCAATCTTGCCTGCAATACCTACCGTAGGAAAAAGGACTCCTAGCACTACCCATGTTTTCTTCCAAAACAGCCTGCTGATGCCAGGGATTTTCCTTTCACCCAGCACTGTTTTCTGAATTACACTGCACACACAAGTAGGTGGAAGGTGCACACCTATACTGCATCTAAGCTCCGCTCTCTCTCAGAGAAACCCACCCCACGGGTACCCTTCCTGTTCCCCTTATTTCATGCCAGTGAGCTAAGCCACATGGGTCCCCGTCACCCCCCAGAGTTGCCGCCTGGGCCTGCCAGGAAGGAAAACATGACCTGGAGCAACTCATCTCCCTGTCAAACACAGCCCACGCCTGCTCTAACAGGAGTGCCATTCAACTTCCAAAGACAGTTCTGTCCTCTGCACTGAAACATACCATACAGAGAGATGGGTGGAAACAGGAGGCACAAAGCAATCCCCCTTCTAATTCCACTCCCTTCACAATAATTCAGAATTGTTCAAAGCCATTCTGGGTAGAATCTTAAAGTTGAGGATGAGAGCTATGAAAGTTCAGGCAGCCTCTAAGATGGTAGCTGGCTGAACCTCTTCCTAATTTGCACTTTCAGGTTAACGGCTCCAAGAGCACTTTGCTTAAGAGGCTTGTGCCTCCAGTTTCTTCTTTCCTCCAAGGCCCACCTGTTGGCTCCAACCTTTGACTCAGAAGAGGAACTCCTTCCCTGTGCCCCTTGTGCTATGATGTCCCCCCACCCACAACCACATGGTCTGAGCAAGCTGCACACAAGATGCCCATTTGGCAACCAATCACTGCTCTAGACAGTCTCCCTGCTCTCCTAGTATCACACTTTTCTACCTTCTCTTTTGGAAGAGCAATGGCAGCCCATACTGACAGTGGCATTAGTCTTATCTACCCCATATCACTTACCCAAAATACATCATTGGCAGAACTTGTACAGCTTTACTTTAGGACCTTGAACAACCCTATAGAAGAAAGTTGTGACCTCACTCCCATTCCACCCCCTGGCAAAAACGCTCTCTCTCTCCCCCTTCCTCCTATACACACAGCAGGAAAATCCAATTCCCACACACAGATTTAACAGACAGGGGAGGGAGCAGGTGGAGAGAGAGATTCCCATACACAAGGCAGAAGGTTGCGAAAGCCAGGCTAACACTCCCCCAGCCCCAGCCTCTTCAACCCCTTCTTCAATGCAGCACCCCCCCCCCCAAATACATACTCAAAGGAAAGCAGCAGCGACACTGTGACCTCCAAGCCCAAAGCAAGCTACTGGGAGATTCAAACAGGCAGGCAGGCATGGAAAAAAAAGCACACTGATAACAGGGCAGATAGGCATGCAGTGCATGGCTATGACAGAAAAGACAGGCGCATGGTGCTCAGCATGAATAAGACACAGGCACATGGTACTAAATGCAGCTGTGACGGATGGACAGAACACAGACAGGATGCCAAACAGCAGCTTTTCATCTAGGAAAAGCAGAGACAGAATTCTCATTTGCAAGTACGCCCATGCGCGCGCGCGCGCACACACACACACACACACACAAACACAGGCTTACCACAAACTGCCACCCTGCTCTTTCTGCCCACTGTCAATGCAAAACCTGTGCTGCACCATCAGTGCGCTAGTAGCCCATGTGCTGGGAGCCCAGCCCTATCCAGAAGGAGGGGCTGTGTTTCAACAGCCTCTTCTCATTCCACTAAACTGAGCTGTGCTGCTTGAGCTGCTGGCTTCCATGGAGGATGACAGCTTTGGAACCACCCACCCACCGCTATACAGAGCCCAGGCATTAACCCCTGCATGGCCAGCTCGGGGAGGCCATAGCGGCAAGCGGCAGATGAACGAAGATGCATCTGTGAAACTGATATCCATCGGACACCTATGTTCTACCGCCATCTGGACCTGATACCGGGTGCTTTACTGCAGCCTTTCCCCAAAGTGGAGCCCTCCATATGTGTTGGGCTGCAACTCCTGCCATGCTGGCTGAGGGTGATGGGAGTTGTAGTCCAGCACATCTAAAAAGCACCAGGTTGGGGATGTCTGCTCTGGTGGAATTATGTGCCCAACAAGAAAATTATTTTTAGCCTCTTAAGACAATGACTCTTCGTCTACTGCCTGTTATGTCTACATCAAACTGTTCCAGAGCCCCATAGCACCTGCAAACATTGAGACCACAATGATTTTGGGTTGTATCCAGTGTTAGCCTAGCTTAAGTCCCATTCATTTTAATGAGTCTACTCTTAAGTACCCTAAGACTGACACTGGATACAGTCCTTTATTCCTAGTTCTCCGTTCAGTAGCAATTACTTGCCAAGCATACTAGGAACACATATAACACTCCTGCACCGACTAGCATGTCAACACACTCACCCTTTCTGATGTATTCTTATCTCCCCCCACCCCCGTCAAATTATAATGTAGGTGGAGAGGCATTTTATCTTGTGAAACCTTGGCCTCAGGCACAAACACCCTGGCTTCAAGCACTGCAGGTTCAGCTTTTACCCACTTGGCATAGTTATTAAATCCATGCATCAACTGTTGTTATTTGCTTAACAAACTTCTGTTCTTTTTTTGTTTTACAACTTTAAGCTGGCATCCATTTTGCCCACATTAATTTCTACTCTACTTTCAGACTGTGCAAAGGGATGCCCCCACATCTGTACTGCCACCACGCATACACATCCTCTTCATTCCTACCCTTTGATTTCAAGCTGTGCATTTTCATACAAGATGTTTTTGCCCTGTGCATGCTGTCTTGAGCACAGACCTTCATCTGAGGTTTTTGGAAAGTTTTCCGCTGACTTGGTTTAAAAGGAATCACAGCGATCAGATGCACCGTTTGCTGCTGCAATTTGCTATACGGCCAGGCATTTGATCATTCAGATGTCAGCCAGACTCCCAGTTCTCATGAAAGGCTTGCTGGTTTGGAATTCACTAGCATTTTTTCAAGGCCCTGCCTGCCTGCCAAGCAGCACAACTGTTCCCTCAATACCAGAGGAAGACCTCTGTGCGAACATCCCCTGCAGGAAGGAAAAGAGACTTCTCCACAACACCAGTCTCCCCCTAAACCCCTACAAGTCAAGTGGAACTACAAGTTTCCCATGCACTTATCTGGCTTCTAAGAGGTGGGGGGACCTGTGGCCCACCAGATGTTCTTGGACTACCTCCCATCACCCCTGACCTTGCTGGCTGAGGCTGATGGAATTTGGAGTTCAACAACATCTGGAAGGCTGCAGGCTCTCCACCATTGATGAACAGCAACTGAAATGTGTACCTGTGCAATGTTTTGAATTTTCACAGGGGCGAGGACTAAGGGGCAAGATCCCTCACCTCTGGCAAATGTGGGCTCAGGCTGTATGACACCCTAGTAAAAAGTGACCAAAATATTTCACAATCATGATTATTTCATTAGATTTCACTTGAGTGTTAAAGTTACCAACATTAACATCCTTCTTATTTTCTTCCAACTTTACATATGAGCTACTCAAACGCAGTGTGCTTTACGTATGTCTAATAGCTCTCGGCCTTCAACTGATACATTTATTAGCTCATTCACATGGCCAGGCAGAAGGTGACTTCTTTCAGAACATAAAAGTCTATTCAATAGTGAAAATACACTGAACTGAAATTGTTGTGTCTGGAAATAGCCAGAAATGAATTCCTACTTCGTTCATTCCAGGAGAGATAGTACTGAGCTTAGGTCGTTTTTAAAAAAGCATCTAGAAAATAACAACACCACATCTGACAAATTGATCCCAAGGAGAAGGGGTGTTGGACTAACACTTCTCATTATCTGCAATCAATTGTCACTGCTGGCTGGGGGTGATGGGTGTTGCAATCCAACACATCTGGAGGGTGCCAGGGTGCCAAACTGTCTCAAGATAAAATGCACTCAGGTGATGTTCCCAACATCTGTTCCATGGAGTAACATGGATTTGTCAAGAACAAATCCTGCCAGACGAATCTGATCTCATTTTTGGATCAGATAACCTCCCTTGTGGACTATGGGAATGCTGTGGACATCATATACCTCGACTTCAGCAAAGCTTTCGACAAACTGCCCCATGATATCCTGATGAGCAAACTAGCTCAAACTGGGCTAGATGAAACAACGATCCGGTGGATCCACAGTTGGCTACAGAATCGGACTCAAAGAGTGCTTATCAATGGGATCTTCTCAAACTGGGGAGAGGTAATGAGTGGGGTACCGCAGGGCTCCGTTCTGGGCCCAGTGCTCTTCAACATTTTTATTAATGAATTGGAGGAGGAGGTGCAGGGAATGCTGTTCAAATGTGCAGATGACACAAAATTGGGCAGGATAGCTAATACTTTGGAAGACAGAAACAAATTTCAAAGTGAATTCTAGATCTTCTAGATCATCCTAGAGTGCAGGACATGGAATAATGGGCTCAAGTTACCGGAAGCCGGATTCCGGCTGAACATCAGGAGAAACTTCCTGACTGTTAGAGCAATACGACAATGGAACCAATTACCTAGGGAGGTGGTGGGCTCTCCCACACCTGAGGCATTCAAGACAAGGCTGGACAGCCATCTGTCAGGGATGCTCTGAGTTGGATTCCTGCATGGGGTTGGACTCGATGGCCTTGTAGGCCCCTTCCAACTCTACTATTCTATGATTCTACGAACAGGTTTCGATTTGGCCACAGAGGTTCATCAGGCAAGAAATAAAGACACCTTGTGGAGAGTTTAGGAGAGCAAAACTTAACATGAAAATCCGTTCTGGGTTTGTTAACGGGGAGTGAAGGAGAGGAGAATGGCGGCGCTTGTGGAAGGTTTTCCTCAGCCCAAGTGCATTCACTGGGACATGGATATGCCACCTCGGAAGAATGCTCTGAGAGGGAGGGGGGATGCATTTATAGACCAGGCTGCCTGGGAAGTGACACCAAATGCTTAAGAGGTGACAGCATATCGGATTCATCCAAAACAGAATCCTTCAAAGCCCTCCTGAAGATACAACTTTTCTGTGAGGACCTTGCCTCAACCTACTACTTCCTATACACTACCAAAGCTTCCCCCAAGGTGTCCCTTCCAGGTATGTTTGACCGTAATTCCTGGCTAGGAATTCTGGGAGTTGCAGTCCAACACATCTGGAGGGCACCAGGTTGGGGAAGGCAGCTCTACTGCAACTAAGCCTGCAACCAATTCTAAGCACATGAAACTGGAACAATGGCATATTCCTCCCTTGTTTACCATTACCTCCCTTTTGTCCCCCCTGCCCCCAGGTCAAATTTTAGATTGTAAGCTTCTTGGGGCAGGGACTAGTCTTCTTGTACCATTTAAAGTGCAATACACATTGATGGGATTATATCAACCAACAATAAATTGCATGCTTTTGCTGTCATCTCTCCTGCACAAGGTGAGGCATGGGCAAGATGGGGGGTGGGGACTCGGCTGCCCCAGGGATGAGAGAAAAGGGCAGTTATTGAACAAGACCCATGAATAATACTTAGCATTCAATCCCAGGCACTCTAGTGTGTACCAAAGGCAGGGGCGGAGGTTAACAGCAGCAAAGGAGAAGAGAAATTCTAGGTATTGTCAGCTTCCTGTGTACGTGCACAAGATGTTTAACCCTAACAGATGCTCTCCGTCTTACATCAGCAGGTGTCTGCAGATGTGGGAACAGGACTTACAATCATCTTTTGTCCACATCCCCCTACTCTCATAAGAACTCGCTGCCATGACAAGATAAGACTCCAAAGAGCTAGGGCTATTAACTCCTATCACCATTGCAGCCACAGACTGGGCAAAATGGTTTCCGGCACATTGAAAGCAACAAGCCAATCACCCTCCGGCATCCATCGCAAGAACCACGGTGAGACGGCTACTTTAACTTCCTCACACATGAGACCCAGAGATTATGAGGGTGTGAAAACTACACATCACACGGCATGGAGACAAGACTCTTCTACAAGACCCAGGAGCTGTGTTTGCTCCAGCTGTTTTCCTTCAAGATGGGTCCCTGCTCCCAGGTATTGCCACATGAAAGCAAGCTCATCAGAGAGGGATTCACTTCCCCACAGTGTCTGAAGGGAGGACATTGTGAGGAACTTTACACACTTCTTTGAGAACAGATCTACTGAGTAGGACGCTCTCCAGCTGAAGCCCTGCTTCTGCCAGTCAATTTGCTCACAAGTAAGCCATTTCATACAGCAGGTTAGGACACTTACTAAATTCTTGTGTGGTGCTCTGTGCATATGCAATTGGCACCAAAAAGGGGAAAGAGGGACATAACACGGCCCGAAGACGAAGCAGGGTGTTGCACTCCCTCCCGTAGACTCCAAACACTATGCAGAAAAATCTAGGATATCACAAGGAAGCCATGTGCTGCATTTGCCTCCTGGCTTCAACTGTTTTGGCACTGTGACATGGTAAACGGCTGAGAAATTCCACCCACAGAAATGCTACCATAAGAGAGGGGAATTTAAGTTCTTTCCCGTTACACCATTCAGCACCAGGGCCCAACTACACAACATGTCGCTCCCACGCTCTCCCAGGACCGTAGCTATCACAACTTGCTCCTTGTTGCCAGAGGGAAAGACTCCTTGCAAGGGAAGCTACTGGGTGTGGGGGGCATGGGGAGGGAGGAACAGGCCTTGCCCATTGCTGAGTGGGCAGGACTGTTTGTGCCAGCTGCTCAGGAGCCAACACCATATTCTCTGGCAGGAAAAGTGCACTTTATGTCACATGGGGGGAACCTGCAGCCTGCACGTGGCCTTCAGAGACCTTCAATGCAGCCCCATGCAGGTGCCTAAGCTGCTGTCACCTCCACCAAATTTCCTGCAAATCACATGCCCACAAGCCTGCCACTCAACTGTCCAGTGGCCTGGGGGAAGCATGATTTTCTTGCAGAGGCTGGCGCATGGCAGTGACCCTTCCAGCAGGCTGTCCTCCCCATGTAAATAGTACACACAACCAGCCTGTGGAGTGCAATTGTGATGGGGATAAAATGCAGGGAGGGTCATCCTCACATGTTGCTCTCTCCATGAAAATCACACTTCCCGCAGCCTGCCAAACAGATGCATGGTGGACTGGTTGGTGGGGGAGAACACAATTACACGAGGACAGCGGCATATGGAGAGGCCTATCCCCCCCCCCGCCTGCCCCACATGCCAGTCCTCTCCATGAACGGGTGCACAAATGTGTGTGGGGGCGACGTATGTGCGTGGCAAGGAGGACACCATCCCAGGCTCCACCCACCACCAGCTCTGGCTACGCCCACCAGCATGTAGTTCCAACCCACCGCTGCATGCATTCCTTGGGTGCAAAAAGGTTGCCCACCCCTGCCGTACATGGATGGTGCAAAGCAGAGGAAGCTGGTGAAGTCGCCAGATTTGTTCCCCTGGGAGCAGCACAGGCAAGTACTTTGCAGCCTTTATGCCAGATGGAGACACCAGCTCACACAAGAGTCCACTCAGCCAAGCCGTATCTATTCTTGAGTCACACGTGCAACAGTGAGCGCTAGCGAGAGGGCTCCTCCGTTCTAGGGTTACATCGAAAGTCACTCATCACATCGTTGTCTATCCAGTTTTGTACAGAGAGCCTGCAGTCTGGTTTCCGCTAACACATTCCAGACTGTATGAAGCATCCCCACAAATCACAAACACTAAACCCTCAGAAATGTGCCAAACCTGTAGGTTTCCAGTGAGAGCTTCTGCAACACTATGTGAGGCTGCAGCATCACTCTAGGAAATGCCCAAGAAAGGAACACGGGATTGATTCAGAACCCACATCAAATGTTTATTTAAACAAGGCATCAGATGCAAATAGTTCCCTAAAGCAACACCCAAGATAAACGTACATTGTTCTTGATAGCGAAGAGTTAGCAGTAACAAGTGCTAGGGGCTTAGAGAGTAAGTTAGGATCTTTGCTGTAGGGTTTGAGCAGACTTTGTGACCAACAATGGGCCATTCTAAGAAAGGTCTTTGCTTGCTGGACTATAATTTGTATTGTGCTTGTTGTTTCAAGGGGCGAATGAATTGAAGAATAACTAGTTGCTCTGAAGTGCCTCAATGCAATGGAGTGACAAATCCCAACATAGCTCTGGAAAATCCTCAAGCATCTAGGGATCAAAGTGCACTCTTAGCTACAGAGCAAACAAAAGCAGTGCTGATGGCAACCCCAAACTGCCTGCCTGCATGAAGAGTCTGGGACCACTGCCTTTTACACACGGATTAGCACAAATGGGTCATAATCATGTCAGTTTCAGGATGTGCATCTATGCTAGTGTCCAGTGAGATGCATCTCAAGTGGAAACAGAAGTTATGATGCATCATACTCTATGAAGAGCAGCAGTCGAGAGAGAGACTAAGCCAGAAGTGAGACAGGCTCCATACTGCATTTACAGGCAGGAAGAGATCCCTTGCCCATTGCCAAGCAGAGATGCAAGGACGGATATGGATGCTGAGAGTTGATTTGGCACAGGAAGCCCAGGGTTATCTCAGCTGCATGCTCGGCCTAGGCTGTAGCTGGAACACAGACATGGGGAAACAGATGCCACCACAGTAGGCTATGACATGCTAACTAAATGGCCCAGCCTTCAAGGAACCGGAATGGATCTATTTCATATAAATGGCATACTCTGCTGGAAAAGCCCTTACATGATGACGTCAACAATCTAGACTAAATTCCTTAAGGAAGAATGTCTGGGATAGTAAGAAGTCACAACTGGGGCTGCGGAACACTGATAATGTTGCAACAAGAGCCAAGGGGAAACCCCAGGGCAAGGCCAACAAGAGATGTCTTCTTGAAGTTCGGAAGGGGGTGGAGCTCTCAATTACGTATAAAGATGGGAAAGTATCCATTTCCCAGGCTCGTGATGGCCTGGTTTGCACAATCACCACAGTCCACCATGGTTTATTTAAGCCATGGCAAGCTCCAGCACTTGTGCAAACCGGCCCAATGTCTCTTTAGGGTTATCATGCTGATCAATTGATTGGGCAAGGTCAACTGACTATCTATTAAGAACATAGGAAACTGCATTCTATCAGAGCAATGGTCCATCTAGCTCAGTATTGTTTATACCAGGGGTGGGCAGAAGATAGATCGGGATCTACCGGTAGGTCTTGGGGTGAACTGCAGTAGATTGGGAGTCAGAAATTCATTGCCAGAGATGCGAAGGCTGGGGGTGGGGGCGGCATGGGAAGGGGGACTTTTTTTGGTTTATTTCTTTCCCCTGCAGATGTCGTTCCATTTTTCCAACAGAAAAACTGGAAATTTGGGGGAACACTAAAAACCACTCCTATGAAATATTTTCTCTTTTAGAATTAACAAAATCCTTTTAAAAACAAGGTTTTACTCACTCAAAATGTGTAGCATGAAAGGTTATGTAAGACAATCTACACCATTCAAGAATGAGAATTCCTGTACATTCTGTAGAGTTCAATGTTATAAAGTTTAACTTGCTATTCAAAGACACTGCTTAATATTGTGACTATATGACAGTGTTCATCTAAATGATAAATTTCATTTTACTAAAACACTTCTTTTTAATATAACATTTGTAGTTTCTGTTTTCAAGTCTCCCCCTCTTTGCCGCTTCTCACATGGAAATAGAATACATTAGATAACATAGGGTGCACCAGTTTGCAAATATCTCTTTCTAGTATTGGGCATTTTCACAATTCCGTTTGTATAAAGCAAAGACATATATACATATGGCACTGCAATCTTATGTACGTTTAGGAGTCTAAAAGAAGTGGGTCTTATTTCTGAGAAAACTTGCATAGGATTCTTTTACGTAAGCTACCTTGCGAGGGTTTTAATTTAAAAGGCAGCTGAAAAATATTAAAATTGACAAAATTGCTCATTAACTTTTATAAATGTCAAATAGTATTAATTTTATATGGTAAGAAAAAAGTCCTACAACAATTGTAGGACTCTTTTCTGTCTAAACATGCATAGTATTGCGTGCAGGGAGAGCAATCCTATGGCCACAAGTCACTGTCTAAACAGCCATAGGCTTTTTCGGTTTTTCTCCCTGCCCGCCCCCCACCCCCGGCCGGCACAGTTCTTTCCGCACCGCCGCTGCCTTTGCGCTCATAAACAGAGCACAACTTCGGAGGATGACGTCTATCTCGATAGGATTGCGCCTTAAGTTATAAATGACACATTTCATGTTGTTAAAGCAGTAAAATAAATTTAGGTTTGACAAGTAAGTACTGCATATATTTCAATTTTTCCCAAAATTTCAATTTTTTCCAGTGAAAATCCAAGTTTTTCCATGGCTTCAAATTTTACAGAAATTTTAAATCTCTGCTCCCAATCTTTAACAGTAGCAACAATGAAAAGTCCCACCACCACCACCTGCCACCACCTAATTAAACTGCTCTAACGAAGAAACCCTGGGGGAAAACCAGGCATGAATCTTTGCATGCGAAAGGATTGTGAGCTCAGTTCTGGTACTGAAAACATATTATTGGACTGCGCATATATGCTCAGAGGCACCCTGTTCCTTAATTATAAGAGTACAAAAGACTGCCTGAGCTATCATTTAACCTCTGGCTCTGGTTGATGGGATCTGAGGTTCTGTAAAAACAAAAAACAAAGTGGATCCATCAATACTGAAGTTTGCCCACCCCTGGTTTTACACGGACTGGCAGCATCTCTTCACAGCTTCCTGCAGGAATTTTCCCAGCCTTTCCTGGAGATTTTCCATCTCTCCCTGGGATTAAACCTTTTGCATGCAAAGCATGTGCTCTGCCACTGAGCTAAAGCCCTTCTCACCACAGTCAAGTGTTGTTAAATATTCCATAAAGTAATGATGCTTGAAGAAATAGCCTGTCTTTTTTTTTTTTTAAGGTGTTTAAAATAGTTGCTGTTACTTTTCTTGTTTTTATTTTAAAAAAACCCAAACAAAACCTATGTGTAGGCTGACTTTGGCATTTCAGGATAAAAGCCAAAAAGTATTCAACAAAAATAGAGTCTTGGGGTACCTTAAAGACTGTCAGATTTATTATGGCATAAGCTTCCATGAACTTTAATCCTCTTCATCAGACAGATGAAGTGTTATCCTGAGTTTGCAGCAGACTAATATGGGTACCCCTCTGGAAATTGTTCACTGAATGGTTCACATTTATAGAAGTCTTAAGATCCGTTTAATATGCAGGGGAGGGGGGGGTGTTATTAAACAGCAACTGTGGAATGTACAATTAAGTTCACAAAGCATTTTTGTAAAACTCTCCCCACACACCACAGTCCTGACCCAGATCTTTGGTCTGTGCCTAACATATAAAAACAATTCATTATATTTTTTTCAGAAGTTAATTTCTGTTTTGCAACACTTCATTAGGATAAATATCAAACCTGTTTATGATTGAAGAACTGGGGTGTGGTTTTTTTTTCAAAGTTAGTACTTCAAAAAAACCACTTGCCCATATTTGACATCTCTGATTAGGTCTACTGACCAAATATAATTTTTGACCAGTCCCCTCTCCATCAGCAGGTCTGGGAAATGCTGGTTTTCACACAAGCATCCTGCAGAGACCCTCTCAACATATCTGCATACAGATGTGCTCAGGGAAACTCAATGCCCCCTGCAGTCAAGGTATGGGCAGATGCATCAGTCCTGCCCCAAATGCATGTTGCCGCACTGAATCCATTTGTGCGCTCTCCCTCCCAGCAGCCTCCTCTGTGCCTGAAGTGGAACAGAATGGGCAGGAGGCATCTTCTACCAGAGACACGCCAGCACATGCCGCTCCAGAGCTGCCAACAGAAACTCTCACTTTTCAAGTTCAGTGAGTCTCGGCCCCTCCCGCAGAGAGAGCAGCAATAACAGGGTGCTCCCACCCACTGAAGAGCCCCTCAAACCTCTAGGCCCCAGCAATGTCCAAAGGAGCAGGCCTACTGGGCGTTAAATAAATACACAAATAAAAATAAAAATATTGAAATTGTTTCCCCATCTTCCATTGCAGCGCACCCCCGAATCCCACCTCCACCAGATGTGCCTCCAAAATCTCAAAAGCATTCTTCTGCTCAATAATATATCAAAGTATTGGTGGCAACACTGCTACGGAAATACACAGGGCCACTTTCTGCAGGTCTCATCGTATAAACCTCTGTACAATGCCAAGCTAGACTCAGGCTTCCCCCTACACCCTAGTTAAATGAAGTCTTTCAGGGTCCCCTCCCACTGAGCAGTTCGCCCGACCTCCCAATGAGGGATCTGCGATTTCCCCACCACACGTGCTCACCGTTCTCCATCCTGAGCACCATGCTGCCAGCAGCAGAGAGCCGTTACAGACCACTGTCGGCGTCCGTTCCAAGGCTGGGGTGGCTCGACTGGGTAGACACCTCCGTTTGACTTGCTGTCTGGCTGCTGCTTCCTGGAATGAGTCAGGTCTTGTCCCAGGCTAATGGGCGGCTCTCGCCTGGGACGGATAGGCGTCATTACAGGCCTGCCTGCAACTGAGATAACCAGCAACGCCCTGTTCCTGCGCCGATCCTCCTGTCTTTGAGGAGCCATTAACCCCTCATGTTCTCGAGGCCAGAGGGAAACTGCAGCTGGATAGACTTTAACACAGGGGCTGGTACTAAAAAAAAGAGGGCCCCCAGGAGAAGACAGAGGCCCTCACAAACCTGGAAGCAAAGGGCAGGGATCTCAGAGTTCAATGCTGAGCATTATGACATACCTTGGGAGCAATACGTTGAAAGCCACACTAGTGTAGCGGCTGCAGTGTTGAACTACCACCAAGGAGGCCCTGCTCAGACTGGAAGCTGACTGGATGACTCTTGGCTAGTCACAATATTTCTGTCTATCCTCACAACAATCCTGTGAGGTGAGTTAAAATGAGGTGTGAGGTGGGAGATCTATGCATGCCAACTTAGAAAGGTGGGATATAAATAAAATCTATAAATAATAAATGTTTTAATCCACCTGGACAGAGATTATTAGATCTCCCAAACAGCCAGCCATTCCTGAAACAGCTTTTGGTGGGTGAAGGGAGAGGCTCTAAATACACCACCTTTCGAAGGACAGCTTAGGGAGGAAGAGGGCTCTGTATCACTGGCTTTTTGAAACGGGAGTGTGCCTGTACAGTTTGGGGAGTATTTTGTTTACACAGATGGCTCTGAAGACTCAAAGGAGGGGGTTAACAGAAGCTGTCAGGCCCAGCCCACCTCTCCATCCACCCACTCCTGATCAAGGCATGTGCCTCCTGGCACACATGCAAAGCTGAAGTAGCCAGCCGTGGTGCAACTCTCACTAACCACTGGGGCCCCCTGTATACACACCCCTCCCATCAGGCTCTGGGAAACAAGAAGCAGGCAGGCCACACTGTCATCAACCTTTCTGTGTCCTAACTACCATTCTCTCTAGACCAGCCTTCCCCAACCTGGTGCCCTCCAGTTGCACCAGACTTCAGCTGTAACAAAGGGAGATGAGAAGGGAAGCAGGTCCATTCCACCAGCCCTGCTGAAAGACTACTTAATCTTCCGGTCTCCCCTCCCCATTCCTTTTTCCTTGTGTGCTGTGTCTTTTTAGATTGTAAACCTGTGGGCAGGGACTGTCTTGTTTTACTCATTGCATGTAATCTGCTCCAGGAGCCTTATCGACTGAGGATTGCGTTAAAAACAGCTTAAAACAAATACATAAATAAATGCAGTCCAATGCATCTGGATGGCACCTGTTTGGGGAAGGCTGGTCTAGTAGACCCTTCCAGGAAACCCATCCTGCTGCTTGAGCCCCACTGGAATTTCAGGGACTGCTCTAGGACTATGCCCATCCTGACGTGGGTCAGGAGACGTGCATGCATCCCAATCAGCCTCTGCCATGGCACCTACGCTTACCACACTATCAGCTCTTTGGCCTGCCTCATCCATTCTAGGCCACTATCACTTGTGCACTACTTTGCACCTTCCAGCTAGGTGTATGCTATCCTTTCTGGCTTCCTGTGCCCTTAAGCTAGAATCACCACATGGAACCACTCTCACTCGGCCCATCCCTGGGTGGCTGGGACTCTTCCCAGCACGATTCAGGACCTGGGAGCCCTTGCCCTGTTTCCAGGTCTGCTGGCAGGAAGGTACACAGCTCCAAGGGTGGCCAGATGGGTGCAGGGACAGAGCTCCTGCACTCTTTACAGTTTGACAGAAGAGGGAATATCAACCAGTCGAGTATGACAAGGTGCATCTGCTGACATTCCCTCCGCTACCTAGGCACAAGAGCCCTGGTCCTCCTTTGCATCTGGTCACCCTAGCAGCTGCCACAATAACTGTTCCCCCAATGAGCTTGGAACCCCATACAATCTCAAACAAGGACTAGTGGCAGTCTCTCTGTAACTCCACCACTACTGAGGGCCAAACTACACACCACGCTAAATACATACCTTGCTGCTGAGCCAAACTTTCCTTTTTTAACCTCCAAGTAAGGGCATAGGGCCCCGATCCAGATCAGAATGACCAAGAACAGGTAGGGGAGATATAGGCCTTCCCAAGCTGCTTCCCCTCCCCCACCTAAACTCTTCCCCTCCACACACATGGACACACACAGGCTAAAAGACGAGGAAATGCCACTGGTACCAATGGAGAGCTGTTCTTTTTTAGCCGCCACGTTGGGGGGAGGGGAGTGGCTGGGGAGAGATGTTTAAATCTCCTCTACCTGTGGGCAGTGGTCTGGATCCAGAACAGGGCCCCACGAACTTATCTGGAGGTTAAAAAAAAGAAAGCGAGGCTCAGCTGTACAGTACGTCTCTAAACACAGGGTGTCATTTAGCCCTCAGAGGGAAGAGAATGAAGGCCCAATTTGAGGAGCGGGTGCACACACCGGGGAGGAAGGAATTGGCACAAACTGCTCCTAAGTCACAAAGGAGTCGTTGGTTGCAAGGTTTTGCAAAAAAATATGCTCTTCCCCTGCTAATCATTTATGAAAGTGGAGTGTTCAAAGATACACAGCAAATATGCTATATCTGGGTGTTCTGTATTTTCAAGGGACATTTCCTTACAGGATGTCTAGTAACTTGCTATTCAAAGCAAAGTCAAGCAGAAAGTCAGGACAGTAGTACAGATAGAGAGTCAAACCTGCACTGCCCTCTCCTGGTTAAAGAAAGGCACTGTCCAAACTGGGGCGCCACTTTTGTCTTTAACCCAGCAAGCAGACATGGGACCGCACAAAGAAAGTTCATGTTTCGAATACACTCCTGGGTCAGTACAAATAACGTACCTGCCACCACTTCTACTCCATTTTACCATAAGCAGCCTGCAAAAAGGAATTGCACATTTCATGAGCCAGCCACTATTTGTACAGGGTCATTATGACTACAGGTTACTCCTTGCCCTCTAGGACTTCTGGAAGTGATGTCGGAGCACACGTGTGAATCACTCTGGAGTCATCTTGCAAAGCTGCTGGTCTAGTGCCAAATCTTCCTTTCTCTATAAGCATCAATCACATCCTAACAGATGCCAGACAGGAGGGCACCCAGACCAAGAACATAATGGGGGAAAGCCCTGGGTCAACAGAGTGCCAGTTAATAAGTCAAGCAAAGACAGTTTTGATAACATACAAGTATAGATTTTCTTCCTTTGGGCCGAAAGGAGGGGGCACTGTGAAGAGCAGCTCTGTTTCTTTGCCATCTTTGCTCATCTACTGGCTTGGTCCCAGTAGCACACCCACCCTCTCCTCTTCTCTGCTCACAGAAGACTAAGACAAAAGTGCTCAATTCCTACTTTGGCTCAGTCTTCTCCCAAAAGAGGGTCTATGACCCCCCTGGCAAAGGCAAAGTACAGGCTGAAGGGGCAGGACTGCAGCTTGAGATCGATAGGCATGTGGTCAAGGAACACCTAAATACTTTGAATGAGTTCAAATCTCCAGGGCCAGATGAACTGCACCCTAGAGTAATAAAGGAACTGGCAGAAAAACTCTCAGAACCACTGTCTATTATCTGTGAGCAATCATGAAGGACGGGGGAAGTGCCAGATGACTGGAGGAGGGCTAATGTTGTCCCTATCTTCAAAAGGGGTAAAAAAGAGGAACCTGGGAACTACAGACCAGTCAGTCTGACATCAATCCCTGGGAAAATTCTGGAGCGGATGATAAAGCAATCTATCTGGAAGCACCTTGAAAACAATGCAGTGATTACTCGAAGCTAACATGGATTTGTCAAGAACAAGTCCTGCCAGACGAATCTGATCTCATTTTTGGATCAAGTAACCTTGTGGACTGTGAAAATGCTGTGGACATCATATACCTCGACTTCAGCAAAGCTTTCGACAAAGTGCCCCATGATATCCTGATGAGCAAACTAGCTCAAAGTGGGCTAGATCAAACAACGATCCGGTGGATCCACAGTCGGCTACAGAATCGGACTCAAAGAGTGCTTATCAATGGGATCTTCTCAAACTGGGGAGAGGTAACAAGTGGGGTACCGGAAGGCTCAGTCCTGGGCCCAGTGCTCTTCAACAGTTTTATTAATGACTTGGAGGAGGAGGTGCAGGGAATGCTGATCAAATGTGCAGATGACACAAAATGGGGCGGGATAGCTAATACTTTGGAAGACAGAATTCAAAGTGATCTGGATAGACTGGAATGCTGGGCAGAAAACAGTAGAATGACATTTAATAGGGATAAATGCCAAGTTCTGCTCCTAGGAAAAAGAAATCAAATGCACAGTTACAAGATGGGGGAGACATGGCTCAACAACACGACAAGCGAGAAGGATCTTGGAATTGTTGTACATCACAAGCTGAATATGAGCCAACGATGTGACGTGGTTGCAAAAAAGGCAAATGCTATTTTGGGCTGCATTAATAGAAGCATAGCTTCCAAATCCTGGGAAGTACTAGTTCCCCTCTACTCAGCACTGGTTAAGCCTCATCTGGAGTACTGTGTCCAGTTCTGGGCACTGCATTTTAAGAAAGATGCAGACAAACTGGAGAGGGTTCCGAGGAGGGCAACAAAGATGATCAGGGGACTGGAAACAAAGCCCTATGAAGAGAGACTGAAAGAACTGGGCATGTTTAGCCTTGAGAAAAGAAGACTGAGGGGAGATATAGCGCTCTTCAAGTACTTGAAAGGTTGTCCCAGAGCGGAAGGCCAGGATCTCTTCTCGATCATCCCAGAATGCAGGACATGGAATAATGGGCTCAAGTTATAGGAAGCCAGATTCCAGCTGAACATCAGGAAAAACGTCCTGTTAGAGCAAAATGACAATGCAACCAATTACCTAAGGAGGTGGTGGGCTCTCCCACACTGGGGGCATTCAAGATGAGGCTGGACAGCCATCTGTCGGGGACGCTCTGACTTTGATTCCTGCATTGAGCACGGGTTAGACTTGATGGTCTTGTAGGCCCCTTCCAACCCTACTATTCTATGATTCTCTGATTCCCTCCACACAAAAGGTGGAGCCTGAGGGAATCTTTGTAGGAAAATGCACCTCCCAAAATTCAGTAGCAAAACATTAGCGATCAAACAGTGGCTGGTTACAGCTCTTGAGCCATTCAGAAGCTGCTCCCAGGCAGATCAAGAAATGAAACAGAAGTTAATGAGTAAACTTTCTAGCATGTCCATGTGATAGGAACATAACACAGAACTGCCTATGACCCCTCCATTTCCTAGGCCCAAACTGGGACTGAGACAGAACAGCCTGTGAAGACCCTTAGGTAGGAGATCCCTACAGATTGCAAGCTGAGCTGGGGACTCAGGGGGAAGTTGCAGGGGCCTGTAGCATAGAGAAATTATGCATGGTGTAGCGAGTGTGGATAGGGAGACATTTTTGTCTCTCAAAATACTAGAACCCAGGGTCATCCTATAAAGCTGATTGTGGGAGATTCAGGACAGATAAAAGGACTTCTTCACACAGTGCAGAGTTAAACTATGGAATTAGCTACTACAGGATGTAGTGATGGCCACCAATTTGGATGGCTTTAAAAGGGGGTTAGACAAATTCCTAGAGGAAAAGGCTATCAATGGCAACTAGTCTTGATGGCTATATGCTACCTCCAGTACCAGAGGCAGTGAGCCTATGTACACCAGTTGCTGGGAAACATGGATGGGGGGGTGCTGTTGCACTCGTGTCCTGCATGTAGATTCCAGGTCGACAGCTGGTTGGCCACTGTGTGAACAGAACGGTGGACTAGATGGACCCTTGGTCTGATCCAGCAGGGCTCTTCTTATGTTCTTAAGATATAAATGAGACAGGGGATGGCTCTAGAAGTATTAGATTAAGAAAGTTTGAGTAGCCCTCTGGTTTGAATACTCACACACATGTTGAGGATCCAGCCATAAATAGGCTTTTGTTTGCCTCCACCAAGTTGCCAGGCAAAGGCACCACAAGAACTTCCTGCCCTCAGCTGCTGTTGCTACCACATCCTGTTTTCCTGATGACAGCTGCCTATCACTGCTGCATCAGAGAAAATCAACTTCAGTGCTGTCAGGAAAGGGCCCCAAGTCCAAGTCTATTAGGCCTACCACTTTAGCAGCATCCTGCTCCCAAATCCTCACTTGTAAGGGACACGCATGCACAGAGTAATCTTTTCACTCACACCTGAGGCGTAACAGCTCCAGACATCTGGGGCCTCCTAGCTGTGCAGAGTGGAGGCCCAGTTTCCATGGACACCATCTGGCTTCTGTTTTCCCCAACTCCTGCCAAGTCAGAATCCCCTTCTGTCTTAATGTTGGGGATGGATCCAGCAGCCAACTGGGAAATGGCTGTCCCCAATGTCCGTGGAGGTAGGGAGAACATGAACAGTCTCTTGGATTCTCCCTCACATTCTTCATGAGAAACTCCAGCTGTGCCTTCTTTGCACAGAAGACGGAAGTTCTCTCCCAATATGGCACAAGACTGGCACTCGCCAGACTGCATGTTGCAGCTCAGACAGTTGTTGCTGTGTTAGTCCTACAAAACAGAGCTTAAGACGACAACAAAAATGTATTTTATCACACCTAATTTTGGTGGAGCCGGTTCTGTTCTCTTTTGAGTTGCATAGAATAGTTCAGACAGCAGAGTGAAAAGGCAGCCAGACCTCACACTTTCTACCTACTCTGCTGAGTTGTGTCACTTGAAAGCTGACCTACCCCTGTATCACAAGCTTAGTAAGAGTTTTCCCTTTCCCCTTTTTGTGTTTCAGGCTATACCCCATGAACCATGAGTTAATGCCTGCTTCGCATGTTCAATGATAGCACCCCTTAGACCAGAAGAATTACTTTTGTCATTTTGCTAAATGTCTGTGCCCCAAGGCTTTTGACCAGAAAACCCAAATTCTGAGATCAGAATAAACAAGACACGCTTGCATAATTGACTTGGGAAGCACAGTTTTGATTTTATAATAGTTAGAATTTCTTTAGGTTTGCCAGACTAGGGATGGGCATCTGATCTGTCCAAAAAAAGATATGGCCAACTAACTAATTAAGGCCACAATCATATGGTCCCTGGGAGGATGTCCCAGGGGCCATTTGATTTTTTGGATCTCACCCTCTGAGGGCAGAAAGAGAGGTATGCCAAAACCTTTGTAGCTCTTAACTCCGATGTTGGCGCTTTGAATGAAGTAGAGACAAAATAGGGATTGGGGGGGGGGATTCTATGGGTATGCCAGGATAGCCACAGCCCTCCTATGCCCACAACACACCCCAAGAATGGGGGGAAGAACTAAACTAGCCTTAGATCTGGCATTGCTCATTTCCCACCCACTGGCATTAATGGGATCAAAACAGTTTAAAGCAGGAGAAGAAAACAGAAAAGGAAAGAAGAAAAGCTGCTGCTCCCTCTCTTCTGCCCTACTGGTGCAAACCCGACATAGGCTTTGGATTTTTTGGAGGCTCCGATGTTGGAGCTCCCCAGGCCAAACAGTAGGGTTGCTCTGGAAGTATTTTAAAACTTTGACTTTATTGGAACAACAACAACAAAAGGATGTTTCAACCATCAACAGGTTTGAAATGTACACCGATTATGAAAACAAATTAGTTAAGAATGAAACAATGAAATTAACTTTAAAAAGGTAGCTAACAACGTTAGATAAGGTTTCTATAAATGTGAACTCACTGAACCAGGGTCGGCCTACAATTACATTTTTAAATAAATGCAATTAAAATAGTGACCTTTACTGTCAATAACTGCTTGTGTTCCTGTTTCGAGATACTTGCAAAAACAGCAGGTGGTTAGCAGGAGAACCTGTGCTATACTGATAGGGTTGCCTCTGACTAGTGCAGGGTTAGAGAGGCGTCTGCAGGGGGGAGGTGTGGCTCGCAGGGGTTCTGGGGGGCCTGGGCCTCCCACAGTTGTCCACTCCTAGGGACTAGGGTGATGGGGAGGCTCTGAAAGTGCCACCATTTCCTGGCTATTGAGACCAATACTGGTTACTAAGATTTATGCAAAAACTTTCACACTTTCCTCTATAAATATTAGGGGCTAGAAACTTGCTCTTTTTTCAGAAGGGAAAAAATCAGGTTCTGAGAATTTTGGGGAAAGCTACCAGATTCTACATTATTTGCCCTATTCAACTGCAATGGCTCCAATCACAGTCATGGAGATTCCTAACTACTCTGGCAAAGACAGAACACAAGAAATAGAAATAAGTAAAGCATTATCTCTTACTCCCTGGGACTAGTGCATCACAACAGTCTAATCTAAAATGCAGGGTACAGCAAAACCAGGAGTTCTGCCAGTGAACCAGGGAGTTCAAGGTTACAATGGCAGGCTTAGCACAGAAGCCAGTATCTGTACATGAAAGAACAGCCTCTCCTTTTTAAGTGGCTTTAATAATGGGTCCTTCTACCTCACCTACTGCTAACCCACCCACCCAAAAAGCCACAAACATATCAGTCAGATCAGTACTCGCCACCCATCCGGTTTTCACACAGTAAGGAAGTAGAGGCAGAAAACAAGTCCATCACATCAAATATTCACACTAGGGTTGCCACCTTTTCTCTAACAGTAGCTCTGTTCAACAGACAAGCATTCATAAGGTGAAGCTTTATGCATCACCAGTTCTTCATGCTGGGGAAAACCTGCAGCCAGTTTAACAGTTGTGTGATGGATGTTCAAGATGCAGATCGTGTCAGAAAAAAGGTGAGGACCCTCCCTCGCACTGGTAACTTGGTCAGTTACCTGATTTTGCTGCTGGATCCATTTGCTCTGTTCAGTGTGTTTTGCTATTTTACTGTATGCCCTTGATTTTACTGTAAGTTGCCTTGGCCAGAATTTTCCTCAGGTAAGGTAGCTAATAATTTTTAAAAATGAGAGGGCAGGCTTGAGTATGGCAAGGCCTCAGGAGCAGGCTATGTTTAAACGCAATCCTTTCTATCCTTCATACACCACAAGGCAAAATCCAAATTGGCCAGCAGAACTTTGTGACCCATTATGGTACAGCCCATTAGAAAATGTTCTCCCCCTAGGAAGGTTAAGCAAGGGATTACGGCCACAATCGCACTGCTAGACATCCAATCCCTCCACACACTTTATAAGGGCTGCTTCAAATTACAATGGCCCTGTCCCTCTATTTTCATGCACATGCACACACAACTATACCACCACAGACAGCACCGGCAACTTCTCACAAAACGTACAGATACTAGGAAGATATAACTAGTGGTGCCCATAGGGCAAACTCCTTTGTGAAATAGCTTGGAGTTTATATCCAGTTCGGGGTGTGTGTGTGTGTGTGAAAAAACAGATTCCCACGGGGGTCAAAAGCAGAAATATTTTCTTTCTTATTGTAATCATATACAAGGCCATGGACCAACACTCCTTCCCTGCTCCTTTCACACATACGCTGGAGGTTATGCTGATTACTGAACCAAGGAATCAGTGGGATAGACTCTCCTAGTCCCACATCCCAAAGCAACTAAGTCACCTTTGATCGTGCAAGCTCCAGCAGACAAAGTTACACTTCGGCTGAACAATATACCAATGTTATATGATTAAGTCTCAGTAAGAGGAAAGCTACAACACAACGAAGGCACTGAAACTGTGGTCCGAAACCCTTCCACCAGCAGCTTTTGCTCAGATGGGCACCACTAAACTATGGCTCTTATGGCCTCTCTTGCAAGGTGACTCACAGCAGATGACTAATCTAGCCCTCCCCTCTGTCTTCCTACACCCCACTTTCTCTGCCATCATCAAGACACTCCTGGACAGGGAAAGGTAAGCGCTTACCTGGCTTGGTGCCCACCAAGGTGGAGGGGCAGAGGAAGGCTTGGAAACTGGAGGCACAGAGCTCACTGACGGTGCCCATGATGGTCCTTGACACAATGCCCCTCTCAAGGCTGGGCAGGTGCTGCTGTAGCTCTTGGACAGGCAGGAAAGGCTTAGCAGGTCAGAGCCAGCCAGAAGAAAGTGGGGAGGGGAGTCTGGATGTCCAGCTTCAGAGCACCAAATGGCTCTTCCAAGCAGCAGCAGTAGCTGGCACCTCCTCTTCCTAGCAGGAGGGAGACACACGCTGTGCGAGGGATCCCCAGTCCGGCTGGAGCAGAAGAAACAGTAGAGGCTCCCACGCACTGAGCTCAGCCAATCCCAGCTTCCCTGCCAGGAAACTATTACTACTACTGTACTGTACAGCCGCCGCAACACACAAAGCCATTTAGAGGGCAATTTGCTTTGGGAACTTTTCCGTAGGTGCCCCCTGGCTCCTCCCAGCTGCCCATGGGAGGTTTGGGCAAAGGGTATTTTTAGGTCAGTTTTATCCCACTTCATTATTAGAGCTTTTAAGCATCTAGTGAGCTGGTCTGTTGCATAGCAACAGTCACTGCATAAAGGGAAGGTGCATGAAAACGTAGCCTATACAGACGCCAAAGACTGGCATGTGCATTTGTGTGTGTGGAAAGTGCAGCCAAGCAGCAGGGGTATAAGTTAGAGAGTAGGTAAGCTGGCAGGAGCCTTGCTTCTGTCTGCCCAGCACTATAGAAGAAGAATAGGGAGCTGCACCGTGTAGACCCTTCTGGTAGGTCTAGTTCAAGACCACTTCTTTAGAGACAAGACATGAATTCCCAGGAAGTAGCTCCCACCCAAGCAAGATGACAGAGGAGATTTTCCAGCAGAACTCTCATGGCAAAGGTTTCAAAATGTAAAAGGCTGCAATTGCACACTGCAGTGAGGACCTGGCAGCTATCAGTGGATTCTCAGCTGTTCTCTGAAAAGGTTTTGAGCCCTCATGAGAACAGAAAAGCCAGCTGAGAAAGCTTGGACAAGAAAGGGAACCTTGCTAGTACTCCCCTTTGTCACAGCTATTGGCTGTCCTGCAATTTGCTGGGGGTCACACAGAGCCTGATTTGTATGCAGGCCCACAAATCTCTTCTACATGTCAGCCTCGGGTCTTTAAAAGTCCATTTTTCTGGGCAGTACGAAACCAGTATCTTACAGAATGAGGGATGTAGACCTTTCAAGGTAATTGAACATAGCCTGCATAAATCTGTCAGGCTACAAAAATCCAACCCTTTTTGCCTATGTGGGCAAGGGAAGGCAAACTGTCATTAGCATGACACAGAACTGGGGAGCAAGAATACTACATGCTTTCCACAAAACCACGTTTATACCAAGAGGCAGCCCATCACCACAAAACAGCCAGGAAGATTGATGGGCTGCTAAGAGACACAGAAAGCTGCAAAAAGAGGTCCACCCCTTTGTATTTCTGCAATGCTTCAACCTCTTCGGCAGATAAAGCCTATCTGAACCCTTCTTCCCCCGCCCCCTCGCATCTCTGTCTCTGATGTCGTCTCAGAGAAGCACAAAGCCTCAAGCCCAAAGACACCCCTATCCACCTTAAACTTCCAGTCTAGCAACTTTTATGGGGCAACAGAAGTCTCACTGGCAAAGATGGTGCAATCCCTGCATATGCAAGGATGCAAGAAACAGTATCAGATCCAGACAAGAGTGCAACAGTAAGAGCTCCACTTGAAACATGCAGACCAGGCAAGAGACATGGTACTATGCCCAAAAGTTTATGTAGGACAAAAGAATAGACCTATTCCTATGCCCAGACTTCAAGGATAAAGGGAGAGAAGTGTGGGGAAACTGACTGCCAGGGTGCAAGAAAGTGGCCAATCAGATGATGCACAGAGTTGCTTCTCTGGGAGATTCATGGAGAATAACTTGCCTCCAGGACAGTCAGCCCAGGAAACAGGATTCATTATATCCTCCTGTCTTCCCTTCCGATTCTGCACCCGGCTTCTCTTTCCCAAGTGGCCTGTAAAGAACCGTGGCCTTCAGTATGGCCAGAAGCTCTGTGGTACAAGGGTGAACAGCAACTGCAAGAAGGGGAGACAGGTAAGCTTAGTTCTACAGACACAGTTCTACAGACCCAGCTGCCAGGGGAGGGGGGGGGACATAATCCACACATTCTGGGATGGCTGCCTAATGTTCGAAGAACAAGGTTGCATTAGGTAGTTAGCATCAGCAATGTGGGTCCCCTATCTTCAAGACAATCCCACAAAAGCTCTGCTGGGGCAGAGGGAAGCTTCCTACTGCTGGGATGGAATGGGATGGGGTAGGGGGAAGCTGTCTGTCACTGTGAAGATAAAATGTAGCTTATCTTAAGGGGCTCTCCCAGCTGCCTGGAACTGCTGGTCCAAAAATTATAAGCAAACTCTCTGGAAGGTTCATTCAGATGAAACACTCTTGAACTACCCCCAGAGCACCTGGAAACAGAACACACAACACTAACTTCCTTTTTTACAGAAAGTTCAACATAATGTTCCTGCTAACAGCAAAAAGCGAAATTGCTAGGAAGTGGAGATCTAAGGAAACCCGCAAAATTTCGTAATAGTTTGATAAGCTATTGATCATGGGATGGCGGGGAAATGACACTCACTAAATAAGATTAGCACAAGAACAAGCCAAACCAAATACTTTCCATTTGGCTCCAATCCTCTTGCTTCTCAAGCAGAGAAGAATGAAATAATCATTCCCTATCCTAATTTGGTTTAGGACCCTCATAACTAACATCCACAGTAAAGCAAGCACTTGGTCTCTTTTTCCCCCTCTCGATACTCAGCAAGCAACAATATTTCGTTGGATAATAGAAGAAATGTGTGAGCTGTAATTGTACATTTGCTTCTTTATTATACAGTCTATATGCTGTTGAATAGAAATAAAATAGTTTAAGCAACTGGCAGACAACTGTGCCATTCAATTAAATAGCAAGTTGTGAAAAATAAAGCACAGTTTCCAAGACAAGACATTTCTTTGCAGGATGGTAAGCAGGAGGGGCAGAAATCTGTCAAGGGGCAGTATAAGCAAGTAAAGTCAATAGAAGGACAGAAAAAAAAACCAGTGAGAAGGGGGAACCCATTCAAAAAAGGCTGGCACTTCCCTTGGCACAAGCATCAAGCACTCCAGAGAAGCCTATCCCACAGCTGGGTGGCTACTATTTGTTTTATCTGGAGCTGTATCTTAAATTTCTTGTTGCTTACCTTCTGTTGATTATTTTTATGTTGTAGTTTTAAACTTTTGAACTTTTATATTTTATCTACATTTTACTTTTTTGTGTTTTATCGTTTTCATTGTTGTGAACTGGCCAGAGAGCTTTGGCTATTGGGTGGCATAAAAATGTAGTAAGTAAGTAAAATAATAAAGCGTAGGGGTGGCCCTTGCCTCGTAGCATTCGGTGACAGAGGCCCTTCCTAGAGAGGCCCGCCTGGCACATATGTTTGCGGTATTTTTGGTGACAGGTGAAAACCTTTTTATTCTCCCAAACGTTTTAGTTGCTCAGGGTTGTTTTCTTACTTTTTACTTAGTTTTATTCTGCTTGAAATTTGTTTAGGTTTTACACTGTGTTGTATTATGTTTCCATACTGTATGGCTTTAAGCTTTATTTTGTAAACTACCCAGAGAGCTTCAGCTAGTTGGGGGGTAGGTGTGTATAGAAATAATAAATAAAACTTCAAAATCTCTTGTGGATTAGCTTTCGGGATCTGCAATGCTAGCTCTATCTTCTATTTTAAAACAGGCATCAAAGTCCATGATATGATCTGCAAATGAGGTTGCTGGAGACCACTGGAAGAGTAGTTGGCAATAAAGGTGTGGGTGCAATCCTATGTATATTTAGATAGAAAAAGTCTTACAACTCCCAGCATCCCCATGCGGGAATTGTAGGACTTTAATTCTGCCTACACATGCATAGGATTGCGCCCCTTAGTTACTTTGCTGCCCAAGAAGAACCTTGGAGAGAATGGAGCTGCCACAGGCCGTGAAGCACCTGTGGCATCCCCTTTTTTTGTTCCAGAAAACTTCATTCTTCTGGCATCAGCACCCATGACCATAACAGCAGGATCATACTATCTAATTATAAGTTGCCTGGTAGAAGCAGCTCAGTATCTCGGAAGCTAAGCAGGGTCAGCCCTGGTTAGTACTCGGATGGGAGACCATCTGGGAATCAGGCTTCCTGCACTGAGCAGGGGGTTGGACTCGATGGTCTTGTAGGCCCCTTCCAACCCTACGATTCTATTGTAGGGTAGCTACCATTATCTGCCACAGGATGAGTTCAAGCACCCAGTGGATGCTACTTGAAGTGGGGACAGCAGTGTTTGGATTGCCCCTTTTTCCTATGCTCTTTAAACAAGGGCAAGATCTGTCTGCTGGATCAGAGGCTCCCCATGAAAAGCCAACTATTGATGGCTCTTGCACTGTACTCTGCCTGATAAACCTCAGAAGAGGAACTCAAAGGAGTCCCATGATGACTTCTGCCCTAAATGAGTGGGCAGAGAGAAGAACAGTTCTTTTCAGTGAAGATCTCCCCACAAAGGAGCAGACAGCTCTAGCTAAAAAGCCCCAAGTGCATCAAGATAAGGAACTGTTTCTACTTCAGACTCTGAACATGCATGCAGCCAGCCAGCAATAGGATTTGGGACAAGTGCTGTGCCCCAGATCTGGGATCCAAAATCATGTGAACAGCATATAAATGGGAACTTGTCCACCAAGACAGAAAGCCATCCCAGTCCTGTATAGACCTAGAAAATGAGAAGAGAGGCCTTTCTTAAAATGGAAACAGCAAACAGTTAATATTCTTGGTTTCAGCAGAATGAGACTAGCAAGCCAGAGTACTTACTGCAAACCCGCCAAATAGGTAAACGTAGCGCAGTCTTCTCCAACTGGGCACACTGCAGGTGTTTTGGACTACAAAAGCATCTGGAAGGTACCAGGCTGGGGAAAACTAGCTTAGCGCGCAATACCTCCAGGAAAACTGTCAGTTCTGACCCAAATAAGGCCCCTATCCCTTTATTTATGTTCATTTCTATACTGCCCAATAGCCGAAGCTCTCTGAGCGATTCACAAAAATTAAACAGCTGCATGCCAAGGTCAGCAAGGCTATTTTTGTGCTGACGTGACGGAAGCAGCTCAGCATGTCGAACTTTTTGATATGCAGCCGTTTAAAGGGTCAGGACAGTAGCCTCCAGTGGGCCAGAAATCATAGTGCAGGAGCTGACAACCTGGTGGCCTCCAGATACTTTGGACTGCTACTCCCTAGCTACTGGCCATGCTGGTTGGGGGTGATGAGAGCTATAGCCCAAAATACCTGGAGGGCACCTGGTTGCCTACCCGCCATACCGGGTTTGAACTCATGGTATCCTGACAGCGTGCGTAAGCTAGGTAGGAGACCTGAATCATGCCATCAGTCCGCACGCACATGATGGGATATGTAGGATCAGGACAGGAGGACAGCACAAGGGGCTCCTCTCAGTGACCAGCATGTGGTAGAGATACTCCTTTCAACGAGCAAGGCTCTGCACACCAGTCTTCCCAACATGATGCCAGCCCTCGAAATGCCGTGGGCTGCAACTCCCATCTTTCCCAGCAGCGGGGGGTGGGGGTGTCTTAGCTATAAGGTAACTTTGCCTCACCATCCCCTTTTGTTATTGTAACTGGGCACCAGGACTAGCCTGGGTCGCACCACCCATTCTTAGGACAAGCCTCCTTGAAAGCTTCTCTCTCCTCCCCATGCTTGCAAGCTCACCAGAAACCTTTCTTTTTCTCTCCCAATACTGTCAGTGCTCCCTGTTTGCCTAGCCCCGACCTTCTCACAGCTGCTGTACTCAGAAGACCAGCCCAGACATGATACGCACACCCTCGGCGTAGTTCACACACCAAAGCCCTAGGTTCAGCCACTGGGAGAACTAAGCAAATTTCCCCAAAACATGAACATAGGAAGCTGCCTTACACTGAGGTCAGGCCACTGGTCCATCTAGCCCAACACTGTCTACAGTGACTGGCAGTGGCTGTCCAGGGTTTGGTGCAGGGATTTTTCCAGCCTACCTGCTGATGCCAGGGATCGAAACTGGGATGTCCTGCAAGCAAAGCAGGTGCTCTGCCACTGAGCTACAGCCTCTCCCCAATGTGGACCCTCATCCCATCCACTCTGAATATGTAAGTTTGCCTTGTTTTCTGCCAATATTTCGATTTCTGTAATGATCACTCTACCAATGAATTTCCCCCAGTTAATTAGTTGATATTTTGAATTCTCAAGTGTGTCTAATAAATTCCCTATTTTGAAGAAGAGTGTGTGTGTGTGTGTGTGTGTGTGTGTGAGAGAGAGAGAGAGAGAGAGAGAGAGTGTGTGAGTGAGAGAGAGAGAGAGAGAGAGAGAGAGAGAGAATCATTGGGCCCCTTCTGCAAAGACGCACTATTGCCAAGGTTAAAAGGTCCCTTAATGAATGGGTGCCTTAAGAATATGTGCAAGTTTGTACATGTGTCTAAAGGAGAACATTTGGTAACGCTACCTAACACAGCTGCAATTCCAAAGACCGCCCAGGTGTGGGGTGAGGTGGGAGACACAGTTCTTGACATGTAAACAATGGACACACACAGTTTTTATTTTGGCAAACGTACATTCTCAAAGCCACATCATGGTCAGAAAACATGAATTCAGGGGTGGGGACAGGGGACTTGCAAGAATAGGCAGTGGAAGGGAAGCATACTTAACCTGGGGGGAGAGGGAAGAGAGTTAACCCCACATACCCTTCCACCCATTGATTCTGCCCTAAAACATTCTCCCCATCTCGGACACACACGTATGCTAATGCTATGGGGGAAGCATGAGGTTGGGAACCCTGTTTGTTCTGCACAAGGAAAGAATAGTTCTCCCTGCTGCTTGTGGTATAAAAGCTGCCCTTACTTAATGGTGGCACTAGCTCCACTGCTTCCCCACCTCTAGAGAGCAGCAGTGCATTTTCTGTGGCCAGAAAGAACCTCTTTCCTCCATCACAGGCCTTAGAACGCCCCTGTTTCCCTCTGCCATGCATGCCCTCTCTCTCTCCCCCCCCCCCATCCCCCATTCCTCCTCAGCTCTTTCCACAGAAATCCTTTAATCCTGGTGGCCGGTAATCCTCCATGCAGCAGGATTAGTTCCACAGCCAATCTGCTCCAGACAGGGACAGGACACACAAGCACCCAAACCGACCTAGGGAAAACTCTCTCTCTCTCTCTCTCTCCCCCCCCCCCCCTAGGAAACCAGAAAGCTAGAAGGTGACAAGTCAGCAAACCAGATAGCACAGACACCACATACACAGGGCTCCTTTCTGGTGCCAAACAAGCCTCCAACATGTACTTTATACAACCCAGATCAAACCTCACCTCTAAGACATCATCAACCAGCCCCAGTGCTTCAAAGCAGGGGAAGAAGAAGCAAGTATGTTCTAATGTTATCAGGGAAACCAAAACGCAGAAACCAAATCTTGCAATAAGAATACATTTTACATAAACTTTCATCAAGTTTACTTAGGTTTTCTGATTTGTTTCGTTTGCAAAAATCTGGATTCCTGGAGGAAGAGCAGGCTGGGGTGGTAGAAGATGGTTGGGAAAGACAAAAGACTTCCCAGGTACAGTCAATGTGGGGAGTAGGCAGAAGGTGCTGGGCCTAGGACTCACAGAGAAGGAAAAGGCAGTTCTATAAAATTTCTACACTGTCAAGACCCTCCTTTCAACCTCCCATCTACCCAACAAACCACTGTGCATTCTAACAGATGCTGCTCTTCTAAAGGTTTCAAATTTTCCCAACAACTGTCAGGACTAGAAACATGTTCTTTAAAAAAAGATGAAAACAGATTCTCATGCTTTTACTAGTAGCAAGGATTGACAGTTTTAAGGCACAATCCTATGCACGTTCAGACAGAGAAAAGGCCTATACTTCCCATGATAGCTGGCTGGGGCATGCTGGGAGTTGCAGACCTTTTCTCTGTCCAAATGTGCATAGGATTGCGCCCTTCGTGAATTAGTCTGGACACCATATACTTTTAAGAGGGTTTTTTTGCCCTTGCTTCCCCACGTACATTTTAATATTTTAGTACTTTGGCAATGCAGTTAGTGAGTGGACAGGAAGAAATGGAGCTTCCGCAGCTTCCTCAAAAGTGAGGAATGCACAAGATGGGGGTACTGTACTGGAATAGCAGGCATTCCCCAAATGCATGGGAGAACTGGCAGGCTCTCGAAGTATTTTCGTCAGGGGAGGGAAGAGAGGAGCTGAAGCCACCCCAGGCGGAACTGCATCTGGGACCTGCTTTTAGAACCTGTGTTTCCCTTATTCGTCTCTTGCCAAGTAGGACCTTGCTGCACACAGCACGACTGTCAATTCAGCCACCCAATGCCTTTTTCCTGTGATCAGAATCAAGAGACACAAGACAGAAGCTGCGTCCTCAGCAACATTCCACCAGCAGTCCCCGCCCACCCAACCCCCCACTCAGGGCCAGAGCAAAGCGCCTGGCCGCCTGCACATCTAGACCAAGTTCCGCTGTGAATGTGCTGACCAAGCAAACCGTCTTTGTTCTGAAGCGACTTCTACCCACAAAACCGTCACTTCACTGTGAGCAACCGTTTGCCCACAGAGCAGGGTATCTACAACACTGCTAAAGAACGAGGGACAACTGCTCCACAGGACGGCTCTTGCACAGATGAATGAAGTCCAGGCTGGGAATGCATCACAGCCTGAATTTTGGAAACCTAACACAAAATCCTGAAAATCTCAACCTTCTATTGCTTCTGTTTAAAAAAAAAAATCAAGTTTCTATCCCTCAAGAACATCAATGAAGTTTTAGAAGCGCTGGATAGTCTCAATAAGCATGCAAAAACCAGAGATGATCAGAGGTGCTTCTAACGATCACAAGAAAGGGAACTGAATGAAATAATGAAGCCCCAAACTCTCTCATTTTTGTTGCCCGTTGATGCTTCATGCTTTTGCTCTGCTGCTTGCCAGACATTTGTAAACTCTGCAACTCCAGCCCATCTCCCAGCCAATCAGCATACAAGAATGCAAGTGAAATCTAAGCATATTTGCATGACGTAGTCAAATCATGTAATGTTTTTACTGGTACAGGGCAGATGGTACTAACCTTATCACCTTGTTTTGAACCACCAGTCCTACCAGGATGGATAAAAACCATCAATGATTTTAATATATACCATGGATTTTAAATATAAATCAGGTGTTTTTAAAACCCATAATACACTACATTTCTCTCACTTAATAACAGTTAAATCTCATCATAAACATGCTAAATCCACACTTACAGTCTCATAAAAAATTAGGTTACCTACCGATCATACATGGACATTCATTTCAGTTTTTCATCTCATGAAAATGGCTCTGTCCAGCCTACCTACCAGCTCTTGCTTCTTGAAAGTTCTGGGCTTTCAGTTTCTCTGACTAAAGTCACATGCTCAAAGACACAGGCTAAATGGGATTGCTGTTGTTCTGTGATTATGTGGTGGCAGAGTTGGTCCAAGCAAGGCAGAGGAGTTAGTTAAGATAGAAAGATTATATAGCAGGGTGGATAAAAACTGATGGTTTAAAAAGAAATCCTGGGCAAGATTTTTCCTGCCCAGTAACAATCAAACCTTGCTTCAACTTAACAGTCATGGGTATTTCAGTTCTGCTTGCTGCTTTTTTATTGCGAGAGTGAGGCTGGGCCAAGACAGAGTGAAGCAGAAAGGAAGAACGCTGAACAGAAAAGGGGAAGATAAAAACTGACCAGTGTACATCTTCCTGTATTCCCATACTAAGACTGCAATCTTACACCCACTTACCTGGGAGCAATCCCCACTGAACTCAATGAAACTTATTTCTGAGTAGACATGTATAGGATTGCACTGTTAACCTCAGATTGCCATGGGTGATAATCATAACTAGGGCCTGATTTGAAAATTCTTTAAAGACAATCCCTCTTCAGATTAAAAAAAAGGAAAGAATGCAAAGTATATACAGTAAGTCAAAGAAAAGTAAAGCCTGCTTATAAGAATGAAACAGTGTAAATAATACTCTTTAGTTGTAAAGTAAAATGGCTTAGTGGTCACATTTCCACCATTGTTCAGGAAATATGAAAAACTTTCTATGAGAATCTTGATTTAATTTTTAAAAGTCTTGCTGATGGAAATCATGGTTTAACTCCAGGGCAGGCATCAAGGGTAGGCATAGTTGGGCCCACTGACATGAGCCCCCTGGACCTGGTTCTCCTCTTTATCATTGCAACCTCACCAGCCACTGCTCTAGCCTGGACAACAGAAGTGGTGAGAAGGAGGAGCAGTAAATGGCACTGCGTCCTTGCTCACTGGCTCTCTGCCTGCCAAGCAAGCATTAGCAAGGGTGAGAAACAGGATGAGGAGCAACAGCAGCTGGCAACAATGGCAGGGAGAAGCTTCACTCACTGAGCAGGGGGGCATGGGGGATGCCTTGCCCAAGCGCCCTCAGAAACCTAGAGCCTGGCCAGTTTAAGTCACTGGTTTACTTCGCCTTGATTTAAATCAATCCACCCCGAATCCTACTAATACCACCTCCATTTTGTCCAAGCAAAATTCAAGAATCACCAGGCACAGTGCCACAAGTACCCCCTACCACAAGATCCCAAGTCTGTGCACAGCATCCCTCATAGAGAAGAACCCATTCGTTTCATGACCTTAGAGCAGATGTGTACTCAACCATCTTGCTTAGTAAGAACAAGGGATACATGCACTGATGCTCAGAGAGCTTCGGATTAATCATATGGTATCATTGAAAGAAGAATGCTGCTGCTGCCGCCCCCACCCACAACACACACAGAGGGGTTAAAAGTACAGGGGATTAATGAAAATTGCCCAGTGATGGGATTCAATTAGAGCACCAACGTCCAGTCAGCAGTAAGAGATTTTGGGGAAAGAGCACCACCTGCTGGGTTTACAACATCATCTCAGAGCTCCCAGGACATTCACTAACGTGAGCAAGCTCATTCAGAGGAGACTGGGCCCCAGAATACATAGCGCTGTGTAGATCAGGGGCAGAGAACGTGCGGCCCTCCAGGTGTTCTTGGACTGCAATTCCCACCAGCCTGAGCCAGCACAGGAAATGGCGAGGGATAACGAGAGGTGCAATCCAACAACATCTGGAGGGTTATGTGTTCCCCAACCCTGGTATAGGTGTAGTTCCTCGCTGGCAAGGGCAGCATGTCTATGGCAACAAGGTTGCAAGCACCAGGCAACAGCAGAGTTGCCTTCCCACATGGCTCCACGGGAAGAACAGTAGACAGGATCATTACTGATGGAGCCCAGAGCCATACCCATTGCAGTTTTATAGCACTACGGAGCTAATTCTGAATTTAACTACCAGCCCACAGTAAATGAGGCACTTGCAACCCTGAACTTGCATATGTTGTGGGCAGCTGCTATGTGTCAGGGGACATACAGCAGCTGCCCACAAAGTATGAAAGTTTCTACAGCATTTGAATGAAGGCTGTCTAAAGCAATTGAAAGAAACCCGAGACCATCTCCCACCCTGTTTGTGTCCAAGGCCTACAGATTTTATTTCCAACCCAAAGGACAACAAAATGCTCACTGAAGGCAAGCCACAAGAAGCAGAAAGTAAAGACTTGCAAGCTACAGTCTAGCAAAGCAGACAACCCAAGAGAGCTTTGCTACAGCAAAACAGCGAAGTCCAGGAAAATGTGCACAAAAATGAGTTGGCGTTAGGGGTGTTGGAGAAATTGGCAACCAATTTAAATGAGTTTGGATTTCTACAAGCCTGACCTACAGATTCTGCAGCAGATTGGCTTTTTCTGACTTAGGTGGAATCCCGCAAACTTGCAGACCAGTTTTCCCAGGGGGGGGTGTGCACTAATTCGCAGTAGTGCAAGTACACATTCGCACAAATGTACCCTTGTGTAAATGCGTTAAATGAGTTTGGATTTCTACAAGCCTGACCTACAGATTCTGCAGCAGATTGGCTTTTTCTGACTTAGGTGGAATCCCGCAAACTTGCAGACCAGTTTTCCCAGGGGGGGGGGGTGCACTAATTCGCAGTAGTGCAAGTACACATTCGCACAAATGTACCCTTGTGTAAATGCGTTAATGCGCATCAGCGCTAATGCACATTAGCACAAGTAGAATGAAACCCTGGTAAAAAAAAATCTGATTCTATCAATGAGCCGACAACGGAACAAAAGATGCCTGAAAATCCATGAAACACAGACAAAACGTACTTAACAAAATCTGTACGTCCCTAGCTGGTGTTTTTAAAAGGCGCATGTGCTGTGCATGGCTGGATATAAAGCCTGTAGCTGTCCAGCCCCCTCCAACCCCATTAAACATCCATGAGTGGGGAAGAAAATGCAAACAAGGGGGAGCCTGGATAGACCTTGGCAAGCCACGCTAAGGGAAGGGCAGAACAGTGGGAGAGATGAGTCGAACTTGCGTGACACTCAAGAAGAGGAACCAAGACATGGGGCAACCACCCAGCTAGAAGGAAAGACGTGGCACAGAGGATGTGGCATTAATTGCATGAATGCACACACAGCAGTTTCTCTCCCTGTTCTCACACTGACAATAGGACAGGACAGGGTAGAGAATTGCAAAACAGTTTCAGAGCTTGCTCCCTGCATTGGAACCATCAGAGTGGAAGACACCTCTACAATGGCCTCATGTGTAGCAACTCGCAGCTCAGCCAAAGCACTCCCCCCTCAATCCTCCTAAAGGCTCATTTGATGCAATCAATGGGCACGTTCAATGAGAACCCTGCATTTCAGAGATGCCCCTCAAAAGCATTTTGGGGAGATTCTTACCATCACAAAGGGGTCGCATTCATTTGTAAAGGTATCCTTGCTCCCTCTTTGGCTGGAACTACCTGACAACTCCCATGCAAATCTGGATAAATTTAGCTTCCTTGTAAACAAACAGGCCAGCAGAGGAGAGCCAGCAGCTGCTTTCAGAGGTGACAGCACTCACAGCTGTCCTACAAGTGCTCAAGCAAAGCCACAGTAGGCTTACTTGTCTCCAAAAGAACAAGACATCTCATGCCTGCAGCACGCCCCTGCAGGGCATACACAAAACCACGTGCTATTCCAGATTAAAATAATGCCGGGTCGAAGTGGGGATTTTCTTCCACAATATAGTTTTCCATCTGCAATATAATCCTAGCGGGATACCAAATGGACTCCTCTCCCCATCTCACTCAATTTCACCCTAGATGGAAGGTAGGCAACTTAGTGCCTCCAGATGTTTGAGGCTAGAAATCCCAGAAGCCCCAGCCAGCATGGCCCATGGTCAGAGATTATGAGAGTTGTAGTCCAAACATCTGGAGGGCACCAGGTCACCAACCCCTGCCCTCGATGAAAAAGGCCATTTCTGAGCCTTCCAAACCCCTGCTCAGGTTGCTCAGTAGGAAAGTTTTGAGCTGCACAAAGTTACCACGTGCCCTCCCTCCTCCCCATCCCATTCCTTCTGTGATCTTGAAGTCATCTAAATGGAAATATACTGGAATAGACCAAAGTCATGGTCAGGCTAGAAGAACACCTGGAAGTCCAGGCAACTTGAGATTTTTTTAATGATGCTTTTAAATGATACGTCAATGAAAATATCTCCCAGCCCTTGTCAATACTATTGTGGAGAAGCCATCACCACACATTGTTTTACAGCAAATATGAGATCCAGAGAAAACAGTTAGCTTGAATATATGGGGCTGTCAGTGGCTACCAATCTCAAAGCTTTCCTACCAAAACACAGCTCTGTCTCAGAGTTTTCACCATACAGCAGCCTTCCCCAGTGTGTTGGACTGCAACTCCCATCATTCCCAGCCAACACGGCCACTGGTGATAGTTGCAGTCCAACACATTTGGAGGGCACCACAATTGGAAAGGCTGCCATACAGCCAAGACTGGGGGCTGCTTGCCTGACTAGCAGAGGGAGGAGAGGAGAGAGCATCTGTCCCTAGAGTTGCTGCTGATCCCAAGTTACCTCCATCAATGAAAATGCAGGAGCCTAGATGTGACTGGGCATTGCTACCCAGGCTGGGAACACACAGGGACTAAATAGCCTGGTGAGCAGAACTGGGCAGCCTGCCACTCGCCTGAAAGGGAAATTATCACTGTACATCTAACCCAACCCCCAGAGTCCACTCTCGATGAGAAAGCCGCTGCATGCATCCTTTTAGCATCACACCTCTTTCACTAGACATAGGCACTAGGATCATCACAAGGAGCAAGCAACACAGCTGGAACATTCAGGCCCTAGACAAGTCAAGAACAAGCCTGCTGGTGGCACAGACAAGTGCGCATGCTGCTGGAGAGCATTGCTTGCCTCTCAGGCATCTCAGTGGCTTTCATCTTCAGCCTGGGTCTCTGCGATTAAACAGAGATGTGTCCAAGCTGCCCTGCTCAAAAGCCACCAGAGGTTCAAAGCTAAGCTCAGCATGGACACATCAAAGGGCATCTGGCCCCAGAGGCCATAATGCTAACACAGTGAATCATGAAAGCCCAGGATGGTGTATGCATGACGGGATACAGCGTGCAAGAGAAGGAATAAATTGAGCAGGTCTCTACCATTCCAGCATGCATCACAAATAACACAGAGATCTGAGCTCCCCAGCTCCACTGGGGATGCCTCTAAGTCAGCCACTTGCCCATAACTGGGTCATACATATTAATTCATTTTCTCGGTGCAACGACACTGCAGAGAGGCTCCCAACATTACAAAATACAAATGGATTCAGGGGAGACATGAATGAAACTAATTTAAAAAACAGCACTGGGAGATTCTGTCCATTGCAGTGACACACACACAAAGCTGAGTAAGCAAAGGATCGCTGGCTCTTTGAAGCAGGGTTTACAACCGAGTCTCATACCTCACTTGCGAGCCAGTAAGTAACAAATATGTGCTTTCCGCATGAGGTGTGACCTCCACAGTTCACTTGATCTATTTTCACAGTTTAGATTGCATTCCCCAATCTGGCACCCTCCAGATGTTGTGTTTGACTACAGCTCCCATTATCCCCAAACAGTATGGCCATGCTGGTTGAGGATGATAGGAATTATAGTCCAGCACATATGGAGGGAAGGCTTTGGACATAAACTGCAGTCATTCTTATTTTGTCAATACATGTCCTGGATCAATACGTGGACTGTACATCTCTTTCCCTTCCACAAAGACATCTCCATCATAAAAGAAAAAGGATAGCATGCTAACAACCTGCACACCAGATGAGGGCTAGACAGTGACAAAAATAATTCCAACTACAAATACAGATCTTTCTTGTTTCTTCGAGGACAGCTTCTCAGAAGACACATGCTTTGAAGTTTTAACAATGTTTGCAATCATTTGTCACAGCATTTCTGAATTTATTCCAGTTCCTTATATATGTGGGTTTTGTCAGGAAGTGGGTCCACCCCACCACTTCTGCAAGACATGAAAAATGTTTGCCTTTAAAACAGCTTCAAATCCTCCAGGCCTGGGTGTGCCACTCCCTGGTCAGAATGAATCCATCTCCGCATCCTTGGGTTCAGGAGTATATCACTGCACACCCTCTGAACACTGCCATCTTGGGAGCATGCTGCACTCGCTCCCACCGCTGCTTCAACATACACGTACCTAGAGCTTTGATTTCGGTTCACGCAAGAACAGGGCCTGGCTTAGAGCCTTCTGCAAGTCACACAAGGCTGACAGGCCAACCCATTCAGGACTCACCAGGCAGGCCAGCCATAGGGCTCCCTGCCACCCCATTCCTTGTGCCACATTCACAGAAAGGCGATCCGCACAGGCAGGACAAGGCAGGCAGGCAGGCAGTTTGGCACATGGTCAAACATCGCAATCAGTCGGCAGAAGCCGCCCCACCACACAAGAAGCACAAATCTGACAGCTGAACCTGAGCGCGGACCTAGAAACAGCCCCACCCCCCCGCACCCATCCACCCCCCCCCCGCACCCATCCACCCCCCCGACCCAGACCCAGGGCCGTCCGGGGAAGGAGAGCAAGGCAGGCAGGAAAGGGAGGCATCTGTCGCCCCTGCAGCTGTTGCTACCCTGTAGTCATCCCCACAACCACCGCCGCCCCCTTCTCCGAGAGAGAGTTCACGCTTCTCTGCTCAGCTCCTGGCCCCGCAGCCGGCCCCGCGGATAAACGCCTCCTCCGTGAAAAGTCTCCTAACGAGGCACACAGAGGCCAGCTGTCTCCCATTAATCCCCTCCTCAGTGCGCGGCGCAAGGGCGGCCGCCCCGACGCCCTCCCTGCCAAGGCTTTTAAGGGAAGCCCCGTCCCTGCCTCTCCCAAAGCCCCCCACAATCCACTCCAGGCTGAACTCCGCAGCCCGGGAACGACCAGCTGCCCTCGCCTGTGTCCACGGAGTGCAACAGCCGCCTAGAAATCTCGCAGCGGGGCAGCTTCCTTCGCCCTAACACTCTTCGGCACACACCGAGGGGGGGAGGCCCTGCCGACCCCCCCAGCTCAATAGGCCGGGGAGCGCTCTCGACTACGACCCCACTCTTAACCCACGGCCCTTCGCCGCGCACCACCGCCTTACACCACATTCCCACCCACCGGCTGATCTTCCCCCGGGATCCCACCTTGGAGTCTGGTCTATTCGACGCGGTGCCCCCTGGCAGCCAACTCCCTCGCCCCTGGGAGCAACTGGCCATATGGCTTTCCAGACTTTCGCTTGCTGTTTGCAATTCCCTCCCACCCCCCCTTTCCAAAGCACAGAAGGCAAAAAACAAAGGCTCGTTCCACAAATCCAGATGAGGGAGGCAGGCAGGCAGGCGCGCGCGTGTCTGGAGGGAGCGAGGGGTCCCCGCAATTCAACCCAAGGACAGCCCGCCGTCCAGGCAAGAAGGGCCACTCCCCCTTATGCCACCCGCGAGGTCGAGGCAGGATCGTCTCCCCCCCCCCGTTCCCGAGGGTAAGCATCCCCACCCCCGCGTCCTCACAACCACTTCGCACGCATTTTAATTCATTCGCTCGCTCGCTCGCTCACCGTATCCACCCTCCTCCTCCTCCTCCTCCATGTTACCACCCAGAGCTCAGCACGGCTGCCGCCGAGGCTATGCAGCGCTCCCGCCGCGACTCAGCCAAGTTCCTTCCCACCGCCGCGCGCACGTGACGCGGCGGAGGCGGGGCCCCGGGATGAACCCCGACGGGAAAGAGGCGCGGCTTGGAGGCCACGTGAGGCGCGCCGGGCGGGGTGGCGGCGCTCGAGCGGGGCCTGAGCGGTCCGGGTTCCGCCTCGGCGCAGCGTGCAGCGAGAGCGGCCCGTGTGGTGTAGCGATTGGGGCGTTGAACTGGGGCTCGGGAGACCCGGATTCTAGTCTAGTTCGCGCTCGGCGCTGAAGTTCACTGGGTGACTTTAGGCCACTCACTCGCAGCCTAGCCTACCTCACAGGGTTGTTGGGAGGATGGCACGGAGGAGGATCGTGTAAGCCACCCTTGGGTTACCGGGGGGGGGGGGGGAGGCGAGATACAAACGTAATAATTTTTAAAACCGAAGTGCGCCTGGTTCTGGACTCACCCTCTGGCCGGGAAATGCAACCGCCCCTCCGCTAAAAACCAAGTTACATTCAGACAGGCGGGCGAACGGGAAGGAAGGGGCGTCGCGTCAACCACTTCTGTTGCGTGAGGATACGGTGGTTAAATGAAGGCGCGTTAAGTCGCCATGAAATGGTCTGGACTGGAGAAAGTAGGCGCCGAAGAGCAATACGTGCCGAGATGTCCAGGACGGGAGTTTCTTGAATGGCTTCCTGTGTTTGAAGCTGGGAAAAAGTGTGCTGGTGGGGGTCGACGAGGAAGGTGGTCGGAACTGGGGTGGGCAACAGGTGTTGAGACTGCGACCCCAATAGACACTTACCAGCACATCCAGTGGTGAGGCCTGTTGGGATTTGCAGTCCACTATCTGGAAAATCACAAGGTGCCTATTCCTGTTACTGTAAGTGTTGAGGTAGTGTGATTTAATGCAATCGGGGTTCTCCGTGAAGAGGGGGTGTGTTATCACCTAGAACTAAAGGACTTGTTTTCTTCTGCCAAAATGGAATTCCCACCCTCTCCCCTCTGGAAAAACTGGAATTCTGACCAAGCAGCCAGGATGGAGCCCTAGGATTCTGCCCTCCATTCTCTCCCCATGCCTCTTCTAGAAAAAGAGGTTAGAAGGACGTAGCACATAGGACTGGTTAATTAGTTCATGGCTTCAAAATGTTACTTGTTTCAGGGGATCAGAACAAACGCTGGGTGTTCTTTTGAACTGGAGGGGCGTGATACTGCCTTTTCAGTAATTTACTACCAGCATATGCCCTCCCAGAACCAGTTTCAATAGCGATTACTGCACGGAAGGCAGGTACATGAGCCATATCTGCAGGATAGTGTCCATATGTTAGGTTAGCAGCAACACAACCCCTCACCCAAGCATGCTCTTTTGTGAATTTATTTGGTCTTCCACAATGAAGAAAAACGTAGATGCCAAGCACTCTACTACTGATGTGTGAGAACATTCATTTAACACGAACTCAAGGACTAGCTAGCTAAAGGTGAAAATAAAGATGTTTAGGGTAACTGGTTTATGTTGAACCATTTGGAACGACTCTTGTATGACCATAGTTAAAAGACTAAAGTCAGCCCTCTATCTTTTCTTGGGAACAACTTCTTGTATCCAGAGGAAATCAAACATGCCTCTGGATGTATTGCAACAATTTTTCAAGATCTGAGGAAGCGTCTAGTGATGTAAAGGCTGCCACCAGGATAAGTCGAAAGCTCTTTCCTAATCCTTTCCTTTCGTCTCAAGATAGATCAAAATGTCAACTTTCCATTCAGTGCAACACAGGACGTTGTAACACCCCCTCATATAATGGAGATCATGAAAGCACACCTCTACTGCTCTGTAGGCTTTTAGCCTTCTTAATAGCACTCCTTACACTGATATTGCATTCCTTCTCTCTTTGAGAGCCTAGCCCTCGGCCCCAAACAACAGTATTTTAAGTTTTGGCACAGGCTATTTTTGCAGCACTGGCTTATTAGTGGAACGTACAAGGAAAGTGCCCTTATTACTGAGGTAGCGATTGGCTCTTCTGCAACAGTAATTCAACATTAAATTGCATTTAGGCACCCTTGGCAGGTACATAAGTAGTGTTAAGCACTGCAGAGTACATAGTTCTACTCCCCTAAAGACCATTACTACAGCAAACAGATCAAGAAGGTTATGTGCTTGCCTCCTCCATCTTCTCTCATTTACTACCCCCTCCAAAAAAAACCCCCAAAACAGTCCATCTACTTCTCATCCCACGTTGACTGCATTTTTGTTTCCCTAAAAAAAAGAAAAACAATCAAAAACAAAAATGTTAGCTAACAAACGCATTCATCCTAAATGCATACACTCTCACTGCGGGGAAGCACGGCAAAACTGTTTTTAAGCATGAAGTGCAAGCCAGAGAAAAAGCATTTGATCAACGGAATTCTACATGTAAATTCTACAGTGGTAGAACCTGCTAGTGGGGAGGGGTTGTCGCTCAGTGCTAGAGCACATACTTTGCATGCAGAAGGTCTCAGGTTCAACCTCTGGCATCTCCAAATAGAGCTGGAGAAATTCCAGCCTTAAACCCAAGAGAGAGACTGCCAGTCCGTGTCGGCAGTACTGGGCTAGATGGGCCAATGGTCTGACTCAGTATAAGGCAGCTTCCCGTGTTCCTAGTTGGGGGGGGGGGGGTAAAATCTGAAAGTGACAAACTTTGAACTACTGCAGTGAGCCTCCCTGAGGGTTTAATAACCTCTGCTGTATTACATATTGGACCCCACTCCACTACAATGTGGACACAGTAAAAACAGATCCCACCAGCAACCTGAAGTGGTACAGTCCAGGAATAGCTTTAACACTTGATTCTGCCAATTGTGTCAAATTAGAGGCAAGTCCCAAGCCTTCCTCTTCTTCCCAGTCTTTGTCTTGAGTTATAATATAGACTAAAGTATCAGCTATGCAATTTTCACATAATAAAAACAGTTCATGTCTCTGAAGTTACCCACCACAACCAAGGCCTATACTATAGCAACACCGTTGTCCAAGGAAAATGGGTGCGAACAGAAAATGGGATTTAACAAGCACGCGGCAGGGAAGAACGGGAGCAAGGTACTGGATAGCCAGCTGGAAGAAAGGAGCAGCTCTCACCTAGTGCTCCAGACTATGGGCAAGCCCTGGGAGTGAGCAGCCGCTGGATAAGAGGTTTCCTGCAGAAAGTGCCTGAAGGGTTGCCCCAATGCCAGCTAGAAAGACCAGGCAGGTGCTAGGATACAGCAGCAATAATCATCACAGCTGGGAACGTAAGAGCCACGCTGGATCCGAATAAGGGTCTATCTTGTTCGGCATTGTTTCCACAGCAGCCAACCAGATGCCTAAGGGAAACCCACAAGTAGGATATGAGTGAAATGGCACCCTCCTGCCCATGTCCTCCAGCAACTTGTGTCCATAGGCATATTGAAAGTAGCATATAGCCATCAGGACTAATAGCCACTGATAACCTTATCCCCCATGGATCCTGCATTACCCCAACTAAACATAGGCTGGGATGCCACAACATCGTTTTTGAATTACTTTTCCCAATGTAACAATGCTTGCAAAAGAGTGCTTACCCCTTTGCCTTTTATTAGAGATGGGCAAGACACTACTGAAAATTGGGTGCCCATGTTCCTCCCCGTAGCCAATGGAAATGTACCACCTTTCACCCGTAAGATGGTTGGAATCAAGTACAACAGAAACGGATTGACAGACGTAATAAACAGGACACGTACACAAAACATTCCTTTATTGCACCATGGACCGTTGCTACAACTAGGGCTACTGCAATAAGCCCCAGCATGAGGTGCAAAGTGTTCCCCTGTTCAGGGTATCTACATGTTGGCAGGAGATAGTAAAATGGGCACTGCCAGAGCGAGAGACTCTGCTCCCCACTGAGAGAGTGAATAGTTTCAGTGCTCCCCTCCCCCAGGAAAAAGGGAAAAAAACATTAACTCAAAATAAATGTAAGGGCCAAAACTATAACTGTGTTGATATGTCGTGTGGTGGAAAGAATCAGACTTGTTTTCAACGCTCACACCCAATCTGTGAATAGAGAAAATGGGTGCCAGGGCTGAATGGGCAACAAGACTGACTAGATGTACCAGGTGCAAGAATGGGTGAGATGAACATGGACTGCCCCTCAAACTGATCGTGCACTTTTGGAAAGTTACCAATAAAGGCTGCCTGAGAGCCACCAAGGTAACCCCCAGACAGCAGCAGATGCAAGGGAATAAATGAAAACCTAGGCCAGGCCTGCAGAGACAGGAGCCCTTACTCCCACACTTGGCTTGACAACTACCCAGTGGAAAGCTTGGCACAGGCCACTTGGGTCTCTTTCATTTCAGCAGGAAACCGCCAATTCTGCCTTGGCGCCAGAACAGCAAGGCTTTAGGCAGCCTCTCCCTAACGCAAACTGAGGTAGAAATCTGCTGCAAGGGTCAGATGCTCTAGGAAGCCTTCTCAAGAGCAGAAGCAGCATGGTGGAAGACCCAAGTGATGAAGCTTCAGATGGCAGGTGCGGAACTGAAAGTTGAAATATTCCTTTGCGTAAAGGACTCCTAGTTAGAATGTGCAGGCTTGGTTTGTTTTTTAATGTGAGGGAGCATTCAAACGTTCCAGTCCCCACCTGCAGGTCTGAAGTGGTAAGACCCCAGCAACAGATGCAATACTACCTCAATGTACTGTGACTTAGCTAGGGCTAGAGGACACCACTGAGAAGTTGTCATGGTGGAGCAGCACTTTTTGAGGGCCCTGACAGTGATTTCATTTCAAAGAACCAAACAACAAACAGCCATACAATGACACAGGGCAGGCCAACTCCACCACCAACTTTCCTAGCTGTACAGAAATCAGTTCCAACGATTCTGTACAGCAGGAACAGGATGTAGGGAAATACTCAGATATCTCCAGTGAGGAGCACTTTATGCTCATCGGAAAGGCAGCAACTAGGGACAGGACACAGATAGGTGAAGAAAAGCCACAAAAGTTAACTTGTCATAATGACACAGCTGGGGAGTAGGGAAAAGGGGCAAATGCCGCTTTAGGCAATGAACTGTCCACCTCTTAGGAGTTGGACACAGCTCTCAGTTTTCTTCACCTTCCCCTGGCAGGAAAGGCAGGGGAGGGCATCACAGCTCACCCAGCCTAAGCTTGTGGGGATGGAAGTAGCGGAGGGATTGTATTTCAGAACGTTGGTCACCCCTGGCCCCATGATTAATCCGTGCCCAATGCCCACAGCTACCCTGGGAGAGTGCCTTGCACAGGCAAAAGCTCCTCATAGCACTCCTGTAACTAGTTGTGTCCAGTGCCTGGTTTTCCGAGGCGCTGCACTGAAGATCCATCAGAGCCCTCTGAAATGGTAGCATCCCACTCAGGACAAGAGGAAGACCTTCCCTGTAAATTCCATAGAGTTGGCAGCCTGCGACTGTTGACAATGTAAGTTTGGTCACAAGCAGTTCCAAGGTAGAGGAGGCTGCCATTGCACTGCTGCAGCCAAGGACTCACCTGTGGAGTTGAGATGGAGAACAGATTAGTGCCATAAACTTTTATCTGATTGCACTACCTTGATGGGGGGGGAGGGCGGGAGGAAGAGAGCAAGAAAATCAAGGGAAAGCTATTCATGGCCAGAGCACCATAGAGTTTGCAACTGGAGGATTAAACAGAAGGCAGGGGAAGAGAATTGCAACATTTCTGCGTAGTAGAATTCCTACAGATTTCCCCTGATTTCCCCTACAGGATTTCCCTGTAGGAAATTCCTACAGATTTCCACGAAACAGTTTCGTGAGGCCAGATTTCAACTTCTGTGTCCAGAATAATGCACCCAGATGAAACAAATACCACATTTGACTACTCGAGCCTAACATTTGCTACAAGTATTCAAACATCCAAATTTTAAAGTCAACAAAACAAGAAACCTACAGTTGATGTTGGGCCTTGTCTAAGGAATACTTTATAACACAGAATTAGGGCTTTTTCTGCATGCACAATTTAGCCATTGTTTTTGCAGAATTAAAAGCACCGTCTTGCCCCTCATGCATCAGCACCAAATCCTAGTTGCAAGCCACTTTTCTTTCCCCAATAATTGCCCATTTACCCACGCCCAGAAGCCACATCCTTGCAATTTCATAAAATCCTCTTGCTACAATTGCCCCCAAGTTCCTCACCCTCTCAAAGCCGATAGCTCAGGCTAGCCACTTTAGCTGGATGTGTCACGGCCCAGAAGTTACGCCGGCTTTGCAATTTCTGAAAAGCATTGAAGTTTCTCCTCCGCTCACGCTTCAGCTTCTTGCTTTTCTTCACCTGCAGGTAAGATAAGAATGTGCCTTTGTCCAATTTCTAACGTTCAAGCCACTATCCCCACCAAATGCAGGGTAGAAAGGAAATCCCATATGCAAATAGGAAAGTAACTGGCAAGGTGAATTTTTAAAAAAAATAAATCAGGTTTTTATAGATTTCTGTTCATTTCATTCTTAATGCCCTTTTTAAAAATAACCCAGTTTAAAAAGAAACCTGAATTTACCACAAATATGTCCAAGCCTGCACTTATCCTCTTAAAATCAAATCATGACCATTTATCAAACATACTGAGTTAAAGGCTGTTTTTCTATGTTAAAGAACCATAGGGGAAAATACCTAACTAATGAGATTAAGTATGATAATGAGATTAAGCATGATAATTTAATATTTTGTGCTTCTTACTGGACTTAGAGACTAGCAAGTCATAGTGGCTGGGACTCAGAAAGTGCCATCTTGACCATTACCAGGACCATCCACAGAACAAGTTAATCTTGTATTTCTATTTGATGCTCTCCAGCTCTGCAATGTGTTCAGTTCTCAAACTATGAACAAATGTTTATCTCCCATCTCATGGAGAAATACTATTTGCCAAGAAAATAGCCTTTGCTTATAGAAAGTTCTGGACACTTACAGCCTGACTCCCTTATCCATACTGACTCAGAAGTAAGCTGCACTTTGTTCAATGGCCCTTACTCCTAAATACGTGTCAACTGGATGGCAAATTTAGCCTTCAAGTAAGTGATCTTGCTTAACATCCAGCCAAACAATGCATGTGGGCTGCACGACCAAAAGTTTTGGATTATGCTCCTAGGTCATATAACGGTTCTATTTAGTTACAAGCCAGTATAATTTAATTGTTAGCACAATCAATCAGCAAGCTTACTTGTTCCGAAAATATATGAATTTCAAAATGGGAAACCTGCTTTAAGATCAGTCCAACTAGCAGTTGGGCACATTAGATAGGCCTACAAAAATGGCTCCTTACCTTCCCACTGTCGAACTCTTCATCCCAATCATCAAGGACTGTCTGTTTCTGGAACCATTCAGCATCACGCATGGCATCCTGGCTGACAGCTGACACCTCACCTTCCCATGTCAACACTGTGGAGCAAACGAAGAGCTAGGAACTGCAGCATCCCTCCTCACTATCCTGAAATGTTTCCTCATTTCTCCCCTGAAGAACCTAGCAAGTAGCCATCTTCAAAAACGCACTCAAGGAAACAGGAACATTTTATCTTCAGGCATTTATACCATAAAACTTGGTAGTCCTTTTCAGAATGCAAAAGATCTCAATTATTTCTTTTCCCACTTTAGAGAAATACTAGTCCTCGTAAGTTCAAGGGCAGGGGGAAATTGCTGAATTGTAGAAACCAGATAGGGTGTCTGCATGAACCTTCCTTTTCATAGTTTCTAAACCCTATTCTGCTCTTCTTCAGATGCATTTGCTCAGCTCCCTAAAGTCTCCCACAAGGTAGCTGAGAAAGGTTAGGAAGCTGGTATCAGTTATAGGTTAATTAAGTACCTTTACAGATTTTATACTTATTCTACCAACACAAATTGCATTTCTTGGCACAGAACTCAGAATCCTCAGTCTCAGAAACAGGGTGAACACTCACACAGTCCCTGCACTGCTAAATCAACAGCTAAATTAGTTAAATGAACTTCACACAAGTCCTATGGGGTGGGAAGGCCTCATCTGTCAGCCGATAGCTTTCTCCCAAGCAGTACCTTGCTTTCCATAAGCTTTATCCAAAGAATCCTTCAGCAGCTCCTGGACTACATCAGACTGCCCATGCTTATGATGTATCACTTCCTTCTTCTGACTTAGGATGTTCAAGGAGCACTTGTCCCCGCATGTAAGCTGGCTGCCCCAGGCCAATGCTGCTGGAGAAAGAGGGAGGTGAGGTGAGTGAAAGTCTGGACAAGCAAGGGCACACTGCTGGGTGGGCTAGACAACAGAACAGCAAAAAACCAATTCATTACTCCCCAGGGACAGGTGCATTCGCAGTACTCCAGAGAGGCAAATAAAATGCTCACTTCACACCTTCAAGGTGAACATATGCAAGACACGGACACGCTACTGAAGCATTTCCACTCCTCAGACTCTTTTCCATTACATCAAATGCCCCACAAAACAATACCACGTAACTCAAGAGTTTGCACCCAGAATTCATCACAAAGATCTATTTAACCTGAGCACTGCCACAAATGTTGTGTTTCCAAGCCAGAACTCTCCATTTTTATCTTCACAACAACCCTGTGAGGTAAGTGACTGGCCCAAAGACACCCAGTAAGCTCCATGGCCAAGTGGGGACTAAAACTCAGTTCTCTCAAGCCCCAGCCCAACACTCTAACCACCACACCTGTTCCCCACCAGGTATGAGGCAGGTATCACAACGTTGTTCCTCATGGAATAACAGCAGGTTGATACAGTGGGGTTTATTTACTTCTCAGTGGAATTGGGAGTCATAGCCAGAGGAAGCTTGTCTATGCTGGTTGCAGAAGCATCAGGCTAACCTGGACTGGGGTATGGGATGAGTAAAGTGCCCCCCCCCCCCGATTCTGGGCTGTCTTTTCCCCCCGCACCCCACCCCACCCTGATGTAGACATGTCTCAAACCTGGAGGGCTGACTCTGCCTGAGGAAAGGCCATTCTCGCTTAGTTCCTCTTGGGGGCTGGTGTCATCAAGCATAGAGCCACTCCATTTCTCCCTCCTCTTGTGCTTGCGGTGCTCACTCTCTCTGCCTGTGTCTGAACCTGGTGAAGGCAACTGCTTTTTCTTCTTCTTTTTCTTCTTGCTACAGGATTCCTCCACTGGTGCAAGTGGTAGGCAGACCTCTGCTTCATACTGTGGAGGACAGCTGCAGACAGCGGATTGAAATGATTTTTTTTAAAGCACATATTTTAAGGGGGGGGCTCAAAAATTGTACATTCTATGAATCATCCCTTACTAATAATCTAGACTACTCCTGAATGTACTACAATTAAAATCTACACTCAGTCTCTTAAAACTGAACCCACCAAATACTGACAAGCTTACTTTTTTGCTGAAAAGAATGAATCAAGAGGAGGTGAACTGTTAAGGTCAAACAAATATTACACAATAGGTCATGCATTTGTATTTTATTATTGTCAAATTCCAAATATTTAGACTGTCAGAGATACAAGTGGGGCCTGCAACAAAATGTTGCAGTGTGGAGTGCTCCTGTTCAGGGCTCCGACCGGCAAGCCATGCCCCCTTCCAACATATTCCATTCCCCCTCCCTGCTTGTTTTTGGTTCCCCACCCTCCTAACAGTCAGCTGATATTCTGCAGCCACTGAGCATGCTGTCCTTACTGAGGGCTTCTCACCCCCTTAATATTCTTTTCCTAAAGATTTTTTCCTATTTTTGCAAACCTTGGCATCCTACCAAACCTGCTGATGCCTCCCTTGTGCATGGATGGTGCAATATTGGCTACATAAGCACAGGGACTCAGAATTGTTTTTTTACTCTTTATATGATTTCTTTCCAGGCCATGGATGAACGCTATATTGTCCAGTAACTACCAACCCATGTTTCTGGAAAGTTCAAGGCATTTAGCCTTCAATTAAGTGATCTTGTTTAGGTATCGTGAGTACAAAGAGTGCCAATCAGAAATGCACACTTCTACAATTGCTCCCCTAAGTGGGTATGAATTGTACAGAGGCATCTGAACCAAATGACCAGTGATTTCTGCTCCTGGATAGTTCAACAGTTCTATTTAGTTATGCTCAGACAGGTTTTAAATTATTATAGCAACCAATCAATACGCATGTCTTTCCTGAATCCCAAAAATAGGACACTATTTAAATCACCGTGATCTAAATCAACCCATCCTGGATGCCAAAGGATTGTGCAAAACTTGAGTCAGGAGGATAGCAGGAAGGACATGGACCCAGCTCGGCACCAGTAAGTTCAAAGGGTCTACTTCTGGATGAGCTAGGGAGTGGAAAGCCAAAATGCTCTTAACCAACCAATAGTAGGGAGACACACACCTCCCCTTTCACCGGGGAATGTAAGCCATAGAAAAGCAGTGGATTCTGAGCCTAGCATGAGTCTCCATGGCTTTCCACCCTAGGGAAAAGCCAGGGTGGGACCATAGCTCAGTGGCAGAGCATATGCTTGGCACGCAGGCTGTCCCCAGTTCAATCCCTGGCATCTCCAGGTAAGGCTAGGAAAGAATCCTGCTTGACATGCTGGAGAGCTATGGCTGCCAGTCAGTGTCAACAATACTGAGCTAGATGGATCAAGGCACTGACTCAGTACAAGGCAGCTTCTGATGTTTCCTATGTTGTCCCAGCAGGAAGAAAAAGCCATGCCCCATTACTTCTGCTCCACCCCATGGCTGCTAGCCTGTGGGGTACCACAAGGCTCCATCTTGTCCCCCATGCTGTTTAACATCTACATGAAACTGCTGGGGGAAGTCATCAGCAGGTTTGGGCTGAAATGTCATCAGTATGCAGCTCTACCTCTCGTTTCCATCTGCACATCACAGGGAGGCTGTGGAACTCTGGAAGCTGTTTTGGGATGGACGAGGGTGAACAAGCTGAAACTTAATCCAGACAATTTAAAGTGCTGGTTTTGACCTTTAAAGCCTTAAACGGTTTGGGACTAATTTACTTGAAGGACCACCTTCACCCATATCAGTCTGCCGGTACTTTAAGAACAGAAAGAGAGGCCTTTCTCAGTTGCCCACCTGTGAGAGCTGTTAGGTGGGTGATCAACCCATGAGAGGGCCTTTTCTGCGGTGGCCCTACACCTTTGGAACAAGTTGCTATCGGAGGTCTGCCATGCTCCAATACTGCAGGCTTTTAAGAACACCTTGAAAACATCTTATTTTACCATGGCCTTCTCTTGCTATGACTGCTGTTATGGCCGTTGTTGCTGGCTTTATTGTTGCCTTTCACTGTTGCTTTTTTGGGGGCTGTTTTACTGTGTTTATGTTTTTATCGCTTTAATATTTTAACTGTTCTTATGTATTTTATTGCTGTAAGCCACCTTGGAAAGGCTTGTGCCCTGAAAGGCAGCCAAGAAATCTTTTAAATAAATAGAACAAACAAATAAATAAAATACTCTGGCCAGGGCCTTTCTAGAGAACTGAAGACACAGGTAGGCAGTACAAGCATTGCTCTTGTCTATGCATCAGGCAAAACCCCTGCCCAAAGACAAATAGCCAAGCAAACACTTACCTGTTCACGGGAGACAGCAGAAGTGAGCAATCTTCCTCCCTCTGCTGCAGCCTCTTTTTCTTCTTCTTCTTCTTCTGGATAGAACTGGTTAGACTAGAATCTGGTGCCCTGTAGTCCGCAGCCATTCCCGCTTCTTCTCCCTTCCAGGCTGCCTCCAAATCAGAAATGGCCACAATGCTGCCATTTTCTTTCAGCTGCCTTTTCTTCCTGGGAGGTGTGGAGAGCCAGGTCTCCTCAGCGTTGACGCTTGTCATGCTTGGGCTGCAATGGGTACCCTGCTCTCCCTCTGCGGGGTTATGCTTCCTTTTTCTCTTCTTAGAGCTGGCAAAGAAAGGCCCTTTGTCCTTGGCTGGATAAGTGTGGCTTGGTGCCCCTATGGGCAGCGCAGGTAGCGGCGAAGGGGCAGCAGAGAGGCAGTGTGATTTGAAGCCGGACGAGGGTGTGACATGGACAAAGGCGCTGCTGGCAGACTGTGGAGGTGCTGAAGATTTGGAAGCAGGTGAGAGCACCCTAGAGAACCATATATACACATAAAGCTAAGACCCAACAGGTTCTGGAGCTGTGGAAGTCTTTGCAGAACTCCACTGCAGTCTCAATTCTACAGAAGAGTCAGAGCCAGCACCTCCATAAAGATAAAGCAGGGCCCCTTACGACAACCAGAAGGACAAAAAAAAAGCATCAGGTGGACATTAAACAGATCTGGTTGCTTCCAGGGTCAGATGGTATGACGTTGGACTTCAGAATCACTTTCTCTCCCTCGTACAGAAGGCCAAACCCCGGTGTGTATTCCAGGACCAATATTTCCCCAAAGGCTCCACACTACTTCAGTCCCCATCCAAATACAGTCATGCAATTAGACCAGGCCTGGGGAATCTGTGGTCCTCCAGATGTTTTTGGATTCCAGTTCCCATCAGCCCCAACTAGCCCAGCCAATGGTGAGTGATGATGGGAACTGGAGTCGATCATGAAGTGGAGAGCCATAGGTTCCCCAGCCCTAAACAGACATGACAGGAAACACACATGCAGACACAGGGTTAGCATATTTTCATAAAACAGGCATGGAACTTTCTGGGTTGCAGAATTTCTACTTCCTCATTGTGGGATTATTTCAGTGCCAGATTCAAAGCACTCCTCCACTGATGGTGCTTGAGAGTTTACACTCCTCATGGTAGTGGAGATACATCTGAAGATTTCAGGCAATCCACTAAAAATTGTGCATTTTCTTGGGCAAAGGGTGGGGTGGAGGAGGAAGTGCCTGTGCCCTGCACTACTTCCTGTTTATATCAGATGTGATTGGAGGCCACTTCCCTACATATGTTTTCTTTCTATTCTTGTGTTATTCATTAGTGCACACTGCCTCTTGCAAAAACAATCTGCTAAATTCTGCCAGTACTCCAATAGAGCATGCACACTTCCGCTACCTTATGTTAAAAATGCAAATTTGTATCATTTGCTAAGTGTGCAGAGTTTAGCTGCAAAGAATGAAGAGCTTAATTACAGCATGGAAAGCATTCAGACACTGAGCAACGCAACTGTGTATCTCTGCGGAGGCAGGGCTCTGTGGAGGCTCTGTGCACAGGAGGTACATTTATCCGCAGAGAGCTTAGACAACTTCTGCTGTGACTATCAACCCACAAGGAAGGGAGAAGTCTACTGGGCACTAATAAAGGGCTGTCAAGGATGAGAGAGGTACAGCTTCCCAGCATGAGGCTACACAGCTGGAAACTGCTCTCAAGTATCAAGTCCAAGTGTGACAAAGACACTCAACCTCACTAGGCACGATTCTCAGGGCCCAAACCCGAGATATAAATCTGTATGTAGTAACTGCTACTTCTTTTTCATTTTTACTCTACTGTAGATGCAGGAAACCAATCCAGATCTTAAAAGCCCCCCTGCTAGGGTCCTGATCCAAACCACTGGCCCTATGCCTACTCTAAAGTAAAGAGAGAGAGAGATAACTGCTAGATACAGATTGAAAGTTATGTTTGTTTTGGCCCTCAGTTCCAGAACGTAGTCCAAATTCACCCAGACCAGATAGAACACCCAGTAACTGGTGGATTCTAGCTCAGAACCAAACTCTCAAGGGAGTCCAGCAATGTCCTCAACATTGGAAAGGCTTTACTTAGGAAAAATACTAAATATGCTATGCATCAAGCACCTACAGTATCACCTAGAAGAGCATCGGGGGCACAGCTTACCTGGGATAGCCGAGCGCAGCAGCGTGGACGGGGTGGATGGTATTTGTGGCAGCTGGCGGGGAGTGGGGAGGCGCCCGACGCTCACTGCCGCTCACCTTCTGCAGTGTGTTGCTGCCCTGTAGTTATCGACATAAATAAAAACTTGGTGGTCTAAAAGGAGGTTTCCGTGACCCCAGGGGGCAAAGGGTGGAATAAGAAGAGAGGGAGGGGAGGAAACAAAAAGAGGTGGGGTGGGACGGGGGGGAAAAAGAATCAGAAAAGTATTTGTTGTTAGAAACAAAGGGAAAACAAGGAAGGACATGTAAAATAGACAGAAGTGTTAGAGTAAATAATGGGCAACTAGCACCTTCCCATCTCCCAGTGGCGTGCCAGGCTTCATCTCCAAAGGCAGTCCCCTGAGTTTCTCTGCTCCATCCCTGTGAGCTGGAAAATTCTTCTCCTTAAGCTGGGCTTCGTGTACTTGCAAATATAGCCTCATCAAGCAAGAGGACTTGAGGGGCGAGGAGGAGAGCACTACACAGATCTCACCCCAAGACTATGGGAAAGCAAGTCTCCCTGCAGAGAATGTAAGCACAAGGCGAGCTGCTTGCTTCAAATATGCTGCCTCTCTGCTGTTTATGCACTAGATAAGGAGGACAGTCAGTTAGCGCTTGGGCCTTACAAACTGGCCAAGTGAGGAATAGCCCTGGGCTTTCGCATGTGCAATCTATTATACCGCTGAGCCTGCAGCACTGCCGCTAATCTGAAATGGCCACTTGCTCCTCCCCCAACCTCCTGCCACCTTGCCCACCCCCATCTGTCCCAGCATGGGGGAGAGTGGGGAAAAGGCCCCCCAAACGCACCTTCCTGGCAGAAAGCGCCAGTTTCTTTGCCGGTGGGGGTGACATGGTACTTCCCAGCTCCAGATTGGTCACATTCGCCAGCAACGGTGACTTTAGGTTGGCAAACTTGGAGTCCTCGGAAACATGTTTCCTAGTGGCACAGTCTGTTTCCTGAGAATAGCAGTAGCCGTTGATGCCCATCGTGGCCTGTGGAAGTCCCTTGATGGAGTTATGTGCTGGGCTGGAGGAAGAGGAGCTGCTAGAAGAAGATGAAGACGAGGAGGAGGTCAAAGAGGAGTCCTTGCTTGGTACCTCCGTGCCTTCGTCACACACTTTGGCCTCCGGGTCTCCTCCAGAAGTGTCTGGCAGCTGTGGAGACGACGCCAAGCGCTTGTCTCCCCAGGAGCTCTGCCTGCCCATCTCCAGCCTGGCACTGCCAGCCTCGCTCAAGTCCTGAGATGATTTGAGTGACAGGGGAGGCTGCTTCTTGCATCTCTTGCTTAGGTCATCCAGGAACGCTGGCTTGGAGGGCAGCTTGGGCGATGAGAACCCAGTGATAGGGATGAGCTTCGGAAGAGGAGGAAGTGTCCCATTCTGGGGCTTGGAATTGGAAGCAAAGGAGCTGCGGGGAACGGGGACACCAGATTCTTCGGTGTCTGAAGTCTTCTTGGCCTGAGTTGCATCTTGCCTCTGTGGAGAAGAGAGAGGGGCAGATGTTGGATGAACACAGGTAGAGCCAACATCATGGAACACTGGGCTGCTGCACCTGCACAATAAACCTGGTAAACCTATGTCATGACTGTACCACTTCACACTGCTCATGTGATGGACTGCTCCCTGCAAGGTCCAGGGAGGGTGTGTGTGTGTGTAGAAGCTTTGCACATAAAAAAATTAGCATGTCAGGGAAATGACTAGTCTAGGACCCTTCTCTTTGTCATCTAGGGACAATATCAAACGTGACACTGCCCCTAATGAAAATTACGTTGTGCTCGCGCCAAAGACCTACAGGGCAATGCCAATAGTGCTCGTTAGCATTGTGCTAGAGGTCGTTTATGCAAGTGCAACGTAATTTACATCAGCGGGAGTTTCGCTTTGCATGCTGCACCAAGTTTATGTGGAGGAGCATCAGTCAGGCGCACCTCCACCTGCAGTCTGAGGTGGCACGGCCCAGACCCAGGTTGCCCCCTGCACGGAGAATTAGCTCCAATACCGAGCAGAAGAGCTGCATTACTTCAGCTACAATACCCCAGATAATCCACAAAAACAAAACTGCTCCTGTGTCTGCCCATAAACATACTGGAGGGGAGGGGAATACTTTGTTCCTCCCCAAAGTAACCCTCAGAGGCTCACAATGTTGGGGCTGCTTCCAGGTGCTGCACTGGAAGCTTCTTCACCGCAACAGCGGCACCCATATTCTGTATCCACACTTTAACAATAGAGGACACAGCGCCAAGGCCTGTATGTATGCCACATAGCACAGAAATGCTACTGCAAGAATCTCAGTGTGTGTGCCTTTTAATTCTAGTCCTTATGGCTGAGGATATACTTGAAGCGTGCGTGGGCAAACCCCAAGATGTCAGGAGCCAGAAAGGTGTCTAAGATGTCAGTGGTTGCAGACAGAGCACCAGTGTCCTTGCTCAATGGTTACAGGTCACAGGATTCAGCTATTCTTGGCCCAGAATTTTGGATTGCTTGCATGCAAGGTTTTTCTTTTCTTTTTTCTTTTAAATTTTCATGTTCATACAGCTCAAACAGTGGCCAATTCTGGATAGGACATGGCCTAATGCCGATGCTCACTTTGCTTATTAGTGGCGATGTGAGGGCACCATTGGTCATGCTTTTCTTCATATGGTCGGAGACAATGCTTGCTCGGTTGGGCACAGAGCAGCTGCTTTTGGAGATGGGTCCCTCAGGATTCTTCCTGGTGCTTGGGATCCTTGAAGAGAGGGTGGGAGGGAAGAATACATAATTTGTATTAATTTATTTTAAATGGGTTTTTTTACTCTGCTCTTCAGGGAATTCAGATGTCAGAACATCTAGCAATTTAGGGCGCAATCCTAACTAGATAGGCGGCCACCTTCAACCTTGGAGGCGACCGCCTATCCAAGGCAAGGCAGGAGAGGCACAGGGGGCATTCCCTCCGCACCTCTCCTGCCTTGCTCTTTTTCACCAAACAACTGTTTTTGGCTGTCTAGCAGCAGTGGGGGGCTGATTGGAAGCTGGATGTGTCATACGCGCAGCTCCACTCTCCCCACCCCGGAACATCCCCCCGCCCCGGCCCTTTTCAGCCACTCCGCGTTCCCCTTCCGAGCATGGAGGATGGAGTTTCTCCGTGCTGCCTCTGAGGCAGCGTGGAAGAGGGGGGCAGTCGGTTTTCCGGGAACTGAGCATATCCTATGGCCCTCTAGACAGTGTCTAGTGGCCATAGGATTGCTCTCTTAATAACATAAGAACAACATTAAGAACAGTAGAAGAACAGGGCAGGGGGGATCCAATTTAAAACAGGTTAAAATCAGCATCTAAAAGGCCTGTGCAAATAAAAAATTATTCACCTGGCACCCAAAAAGCATCCGACTCAGTGCCAGGTGGACCATTTTGGGGACAGTGTTTCAGATCAGGGTACCACAACTAAAAAGGCACTATCATTGGTCACTCGCATTAACTCCTGAAAGCTAAGGGACCCGAAGAAGAGCCTCAGAGGAGGATCTTCATAACCAGGCAACTTCACGTGGGATAGGGCGACCTTTAAAGTATCCTGGTCCCAAGTCACTTAGGTTTTTAACAGCTAACATTTCACCTTGAGAGGAGCCCAGAAATATTTTACGAATGGAGAGATGTGATCCATACACCTGGCTTTAGTAAGCAATCTAGCTGACGTGTTTTATACCTAAACTACTCCTACTAAGCTTCAAGACTATTACACACAAGAGGACCTAGGACTGAGAATGTCCATAGGAATCAAGTCACACCACTGATCCTACCTTGCTCAGTACTGTCTGCCGGAGGTCCCCAACACAGTGGTTATGGGCACCAGTGTACCTGCAGATACCTCCCTTGGCACCTGCCAAGTTCCCTGCCCCTCCTGATTTTTAATATTTAAAATATATTTTAATAAACTATTTTTCAAAACCAGGAAGCTGGCTTGCTGCAAAGTGAAGTGTTAACCTCCAGCAACATCTTTATTTCCAAGAATGCCTCTGGTCTCCATGTAGGTCCAGAGGAATTTTTAGAAAATAAAAATGGCAGGCGGCTGCAGCCCAGTGCTTTGAAGTCTGCCCAGTCACCCAGAAAAAAGAAAAATGTAACCTGGGGTGGTAAGGACCATCTGAGGGAGCTACTGGATGTTTTACCTATGCAGTGTGTGGGGAGTAGGGGGCTGCCTGTGTTTTTTTAATGTGGCGTGCACGTGTGTGTGTGTGTGAGCTAGTTTTTTTGCATTTGTGAGGTGTGTGCTAAGCCTGGGTTTGTTCTTGTGTGTTTTGCCTGGGTTTTTGGTGTGGTTTTTTGGTGGTGTGTGTTTTGGGCTTGTTTGTTTGATGTGGGCATGGCTGGGTCTTTTACTTGTTTGTGTGTTTCTCTGAGCATCACCACTTTGCCTTCTGTGAAACTGGTAGTTCCTTGTGCTTCTGGGAGCAAGTATGTGATTTGGAATTTTGGGACTCAGAAACCACTTCAGATTCTGTTGGGAGCAGAAAACCATGGGTTCACAGCAGTGGTTTTGTGTTTTGGAATTCATACCCCATCTCTGCCTTGCAATTTAGGTCCTTGGGCACATTATGCTTATTTTAGCTCTGGGAAATATATACTTTGTGACTGGTCATGCCCACCATGGCAGCCATTTTGGGAATGGGCAAGCCCCCCTTCATGGCAGCCATTTTGTGAGAGCACCCACAACACTCTCAAAATCCCAAATGTGCCCACTGGCCCAAAAGGTTTGGGAACCCTACCATTGACTGACAGTGGCTCTCCAGGGTTTCAGGCGGGGGTCTTTTCCCAGCCCTGCCCGGAGATGCCAGGAATTGAACCTAAAACCTTTGCATGCCAGCTCTACCAAATGAGCTACAGCCCCAAATATGAAGACTGGCTGATTACATTACAGCAACATTCAATGAGTCCATACACATAGGATAGGTCCCTTGTTAAAGACTTGCATTGGCGGCAGCCATGTTATTATCCCCAGCATGTTATTCAGCCAGCTCCACTCCACATTTTCAAAACTGATTTCCTATTCCTCTCCCTTCCTCTTGATCAGCAGAAAGGACAGGAAATTAGAGCAAGATCCCCTAGGAAACAGACATGAGCAGAAAAAGAGCAGCTGTCAGCAAGTAACAGAAGCACCCCACTTACCTAAGATAGAAGAGCACATAGGCCTGTTGGTTGAGAACAACTTTGATGTTGCTTGAATGTACCAGGGAGTCATTCATCTGGTACCATTGCCCATTACTAGCCTAGAAATGGGAGGAGGAAATAATTGTTTGTAACTGCCCCCTAGCACAGATGGGCAGGGGTGGGACACACTCCAGTCCTTCAAGGGTGGTCTTCAGTATCATTAAACGGGGATTACATAAATTAAATGAAGACTACACCTATCAGTGGCTGCAAGCCATGATAGCCAGAAACCCAACATAAACATTAACAGTATCATCAAGACAACTTAATGGTGGAGACTAACCCTAGTGGATGGATAATGCCATCTCACCCTGCTTATAAACTTCCCCTGTGGCATCTAGCTGGCTACTATCATTAGACATAATACTAACTAGATCAGCCTTCCCCAACCTGATGCCCATCAGATGAAATGGACTAAAAAAAACCAAATCCCCTAGCCAGCTCTGTTGATTGGGGGATGCTGGAAGTTGTAGCCCAACACATATGGAAGCCACCGAGCTGGGGAAGGCTGAAATAGATCAATTGTTGGTTGGACACAACACAGCACAATTCTCATGATGTGCCACTACCTCTAGCCAACCCTTAGCTTTGGACATGGTCAGAGAGTCGCAGAGTTGCATATTCTGCAATAACAGATTTATTTTTTTGCAGCTGAACCTTTGGACACAGAGATATTAAAAGCCTGGCCGACTAAGAACATCGGTGGAGAGTCAAAGTGAGATGCACAGCCACACAAGCCCAGCTGGGTGTTGCAGGGCATTTATACCACTCAGCATTCCATACAGCCCCTTGCAAAAGCTCAATGCGATCACCCCGCAGCTCGAATGCAAAGCATCTCTCCCAGGAGTGCCAAACATACTGACTCGCTGTCGTTGTTGTCCCTTGCTCAGTGCCAACAGACAAAGGACTCACCTTGACATAGCAGTAGTAATGCCCTGCATGGCAGCTGTAACCTGAATGTACAAGCACAGCATAGAGGCCATACATGACAGGGTCCCCATTGCTCTGCGACATGTAGGGACGGATATTCAGGAATTCAGGGTAGCCTACATCCTGAAAGGGAAAGGGAAAGAGTTCATAGGAATTTGTCCCACCAACTTATAGGCTGTCTCTAAGGTGAGCATACAGGCCAGTAACCAGGAAAAGCAAGAGCTATGCCAGGCACAGTAAACACAAGTGGCCCATGGACTGACAGTCAACCAGGATTTTTTTAAACCTTTTCCAAGGCCATATAGCCACTGGCCAAGGACAGTGGTTTCCACTCTTCAGAGGTTTGGCACAAAGTCATAAAGACACTGGTGACTTGAACTCTTCCAGGCCCTCTTATTGGGGAAAAAGGGACCATGGTATAACCCTCCCACCTTCCAAATCTCCACACCTTGGTGATCTTGCCCCCACTGAAGTTGGCAAAGCGCTTGAGTGAGATTGTGAGTACATTGGATGCCCGGTGGATGGTGAAACGCTTGGTGGCTGGCACCTTCTTCTTGCACCTGCATGGAGGAGAGAGGCAAGATCAACATGGCATATGCACATGTTGAGAAGAAATGGATTGTTGCTGCAGGCCTCAGAGGGTGAAAGGCAGGTTGCTTACCTGTAACTGTAGTTCTTCGAGTGGCCATCCGTGCATTCACGCATATGGGCTCTGTGCCTGTGCGGAGCCTCAGTTCAGGAAACTTCTATAGCTGAGGAACATTTTTTGGGCCGGAACATTTTTTGGGCCGGAACCCCCCGCCCCCATCCACTGCACATGACCCAGCAGGTTCCCGCCTGTTCCCTCAGTTCCTTGAGACTGCCTTGTGTGGGCTCGAATCCAAGGGAAGAAAAATCCACCTCGGTACCAACATCGAATGCGACATTAACACTGAAGGGGGGATGGTGGGTGGGTTGCGTGAATGCACAGATGGCCACTCGAAGAACCAGGCTTGACACAAGAGCTGGGAAAGAAGCTGGCAAAACTATATCCTGGTTCAAATGGAACTCTGACACTACCTTCGGCAGGAAAGTAATGTCCGGCCTCAACACTACTTTGTCTCTGTGGAATACGAGGTATGGAGGGTCAACCCTCAACGCGCTAAGTTCACTTGATCTCCTTGCCAACGTAATTGCAACCAGAAAGACTACCTTCCAAGATAGGAGGCACAAATCGACTGTGGCGAGGGGCTCAAAAGGCTTAGTTGCGAGAGCATGGAGTACAACCGACAAGCTCCATTGAGAAACAGGTGCCTGAACTGGTGGAAGTAAATGTCTTAAACCTCTGAGAAATTGTCTCAGTAAAGGATGCGTGAAGACCATGAAGCCTTGTATCAGTGAATGAAAAGCAGAAATAGCTGCCAAGTAAACTCTAATAGAAGAATGCTTTAAACCCTTCAGAAATAACAAACGCGAAAAACAAAGAACATGCTCCATAGAACAACGGAGAGGATCCACGTTGTTGGTAGTGGAAAACACTCTCCATTTACTAGCATAAGAGCGCTTTGTTGAAGGCTTCCTAGCCGCCTCCAGTACTGACCTCACAGGAAGAGGCAGGGTATTTATTGAATATTCCAAGCTGTCAGCTTGAGCGTCCTTAAGTCCAGGTGCGTTAGGCACCCATGGGCCTGTGACAGCAGCATCGGTATCAGCAGCAGTCGCCAGAAGTTGCCTCTGGACAGAATCAGTAGGTGAGCAAACCAAGCTTGCCGCAGCCACCACAATGTGATTAGAATCCCTCGCGTTCTGTCCTGAATCATCTTTGCGACAACTTTCGTCAAAAGTGGAAAAGGGGGGAACAGGTAAAAATAGTTGGTTATCCAGGGGAGAAGGAACGCATCCCCTAGAGACCCAGTCCCTATTCCGGCCCTTGTGCAGAAGCTCTCGCACACCGCGTTCTCCAAAGTCGCGAACAGATCTACTGTAGGATCACTCCATACTCAAAACCAGTAATGCAGGATGTCTGGTGCAAGCTGCCACTCGTGAGACTGCTGGAAACTCCTGCACAACGCATCTGCTAGCACATTGTCCTTCCCTGCGATGTGTATCACGGACGGACAATTTTTTCTGTGAATCACCCAACAGTATATTTTCAGAGTCAGGGAGATCAAAGCTGGCACATGAGTACCCCCTTGCTTGTTTATGTACCCGATAACTGCTGTGTTGTACGACACAATTTGTACATGGTGACTCTTCATACTCGGTTCAAAAGCCTTCAATGCTTTCCACACCGCCAGTAGTTCTAGATGATTTATATGCAGATTCTTTTTGGAACCAGACCATAGGCCCTGAACTCGAAGGGACATGCAATGTGCTCCCCATCCAAGGAGCGAAGCATCTGTTGTTAGGACGCAGGAAGGTGGTTCTGGAAGAAAAGGTATGCTTTGAGAGAGGTTCCCGATAGATGTCCACCACGCGAGTGACCTCAGGACTTTGTCTGGTATCGTCAATTGAACTCAATGTGCATCTTCCATTCCAGAGAAGACATGGATGAACCATGTTTGAAATGGCTGCATCCATAGGCAGGCCCACACCACCATTGACACCATGGCTGCCATTAAACTGAGAAGACGCTGAATATAATAAGCCACCACCTTCTTTCGTCAAACTAGTGTCGTGGCAAGACCAAGGATAGCTAATGCTCTTTCCTGCAGGAGAAAAGCTCTCACAGCTCTGGAGTCCAGTAGTGCTCCGACGAAGAGAATCTCCTGAGATGGCTGGAGCTTGGATTTTTCCTCGTTGATGTAGTGGCCCAACGCCTGCAGAAGACTGCATATCAGAAGCACCTTCTGATAAAAAGCTTCTCTGGACTGCCCACAACTAGCCAATTGTCCAGATATGGGTATATTTCAATGTGTCATGTCCTGAGATGAGCACACACCGTGGCCATGCATTTTGTAAATACTCTTGAGGCTGTGGCTAATCCAAATGGCAGGACCTGAAACTGGAAAACATTGTGACCGATAGTGAAGTGGAGATATTTCCAATGCGAGGGGTGGATCGCTATATGAAAATATGCGTCTTTGATATCTGTCACTGAGAACCACGAACCCTTCTATAAAAGAGGAAGAATGGTTGCTAGCGAAATCTTCTGGTGGAAACAAACAAATTGAGATTTCTGAGATCTAGGATCAGACAAAGCCCTTCATCCCTCTTCGGTACCATAAAATAGTGGGAATAAAACCCGTCTGGCTGTTGGGTGGTTACCACACACTGGATGGCTCCCTTCTGGAGGAGGAAGGTTGCCTCTCTTAGTAGTGCTCCATGACTGGTGAATGTTTTACAGTAACGAGAGAAGGGAGGGTATCGGAAGGGAGGGTATCTTTGTTTGACGATAGCCAACACCCAAAATGAGTTAAACGGACTCCGAATAAAGGGTCTGACAAAGGAGACTGAATAAGAAGAAACTGGGAGTCATAGATGCCGCTTTGAGCCCTGGTCAGTCTTCCCTCGGTTTTGATGGAAACAGCTGGATGGATAAGAGCGCCTTTGTTGGGAAAAAGGCTGTTGTCAGGGTGTATGGTTTGTGTACTATCTCGGGGGATAGTAGGGTTGTGGTCTAGACCACCTACATGGTTTGTAAGGCTGCAGTATCTGACCTAAACCCATTTTTCTTGCAGTGGTTTTGGCCTTCTGGACATTGTCCATTGTTTCATCCATCCCAGAGTTGAACAACCCTACTCCATCGAAAGGCAGTTCCTCTATCTGCGACCTGGCCTCAGGGGCCAAGCCTGCCGAGCATAGCCAGACATGCCTCCAGAGCGCTACTGCTCCAACCGTGGCCTTCGCCCTGCAATCTGCTTGGTGCCTAGCAGTGTTTATTTGTTGCTTAGATAGTTTCAATGCTTCCAATTGAAACACTCTAGCTAATTCTCGCTGATCGTCAAGTAGTCACAAAAACACCCAACTTTCTCCCACAGGAACAGCTGATATCGGGACATCATCGCCTGATAAATAGACACACAGAGTCCCAAAGACACTGATGAGTAAATTCACCTCCCAAGTAAGTCTAAACAGCGACCTTCTTTGTCGCCCAGTGAGGCATGTAGTTTCTGCGACTTCCCTTGTGAAGATTCTACGATGGCAGAGTTTGGTTTCAGGTGCGAAAACAGAAAACTCGCATCCTTTTCTTTCACCCTGTACATCAACTCCAGTCTTTTGGAAGTGGGAACCATCGAAGACGGAACTTTCCACGGAAGCTGCAGAGTCTGTTGCAAGGTAGGTAGAACTGGTATTGCCACTGGGGCTGAAGATTCCGTGTAGACTGCGTCAAACACCGGGTCCTGCAATTTTTTTATGGGTTGTTGAGTTTCAATGCCCAATGATTCGTCCATACAAAGGACTTGGTCTGTGAAATATCCCATATCTTCCGATGGCGAGGCTCTCTCCAACACACCAACATCATCAGGGGAAGATATGGAAGGCGGCACAGAAGAAAAAGAAGTCGATTCCAATTCATAACCCTCAGCATCCGACTGACAGGCCATGACGACCACTACAGGTTCCCCTTGGCTTTGAGACTGCAGCGGTGGCAGAGGAGTGAGTGAGTGCCTTCGCGGTGGAACTTGGCGATCTTGGTGCTAATGCAACAAGGAAGAATGCAGCGGAACTGGCGGCGGAAGGAAATCCCTGTCCACTGGTGGTGGTGGTGAATGTTTATCCACTGGCGGCCGAGATGCTGATGCCAATGGAGATGGTCGGTATTGAGGGACAGGCGCTCCTAGATATCGCATCCTATCAGAATATCTCTCACAGTCCTGATAGCCCCATTCGTCCCAATACGTGTATCGCAGCGATGGATCACGGTATTCAGAGTAACGGTCCCACTCCTGTATTGGAGATCTCGACCTCATGCAGAATTCCCTGTCCCTGTGCAAAACAGGTCTGCAACTTCAGTCAAAAGAGTGCATCGATTCTGGGGATCTATCCCTCAAGCGCATAGGCTCCTGGTGAAAAGTCGGTGGAGGGTAGGTATGCATCCGCACAGGTGAAGTAATACATGATTGTATTGGACAGAGATCCCTTATCTCACCTTCCGACATTGATACCGGGCAGTTCAAGTCTGTCTTCTGTACCGAAGCAGTGGGTACCGTTGCCAAGACTGTCAGGATAGGAGAATCTAACAATGGCGGAGGTGGTGGAACAGACAATCTTCTTGCCTCCCTCTCCTCGGTTGTCTTCTTCTTCCGCTTCTCTTCTACTGGGTGCTTTGTGGCCTTTGCCTTTTTGGTCAACTTTTTTGCCAATGAAAGTGACAAAGATCGTCCAGGAGTCAGCTGATTCGGATGCTCTTTAGCCAAAGCAGGTTGTACTGGTGACGCCAGTCGTGGCCTGACAATTTAGGAGATGTCTCCAAAACACGAGACCTTTGGGAAGTCTACCACTTCCAAAGCCTTTTTCCACAGTGCCGCCTTTAACCTGACTGCCCAGTTTCTGCAAGCCTGCTTGGAAAAAGACTGAAGGTGGTGGCAGGTTTTGACGACACGCGCTTCCCCCAAGCAAAATAAACACAAAGAGTGTCCATCTGTGGGCGGCAACTTGCTCCCACAACGCATGCACTTTCGAAAAGGGGCCCATGGGGCCATCCGCCTGAGGTGGATAGCCATCAATGATCGCAAACACGAAACAAATAAACAAACGCCAACGATCAGTTACAAAAACGACAGAAGAACAGAACAGGAGGAATAAAACTAAATAAAAGCAGAGCCTCGGCGACTGAGGAAAAAACGATCAATTTGTTTGCGAAGTTCCTGACAAGGTAACCACTACGGCGGTCGAAAGAGAACTGAGGGAACGGGTGAGAACCTGCTGGGACACGCGCAGTGGACGGGGATGGGGGTTTCCCGCCCAAAGAATGTTCCTCAGCTATAGAAGTTTCCCGAATCGAGGCCCCGCGCAGGTGCAGAGGCCATATGTGTGATGCACAGAGATCACGAAGAAGAACGGAGGGATACCCTAAATGCCCATCCACTGCTATATGGCTGCTCAACTAAAATGCACACATGCAACTTTGAAAGACTTTGGGAAAAGGCTGCTTTCCTATATTCTAACCTGCTCTCATCTGCACTGCATGCAATCCCTAAATATTTATGGAAATGGTTTGGTTTCAAGTAAAGGTGACTGTATTAAATGTAACACACATTGTGCAGATGCACACCAGTTGTTTGTCTACCGCTTTGTCAGAGACTGGCTGAATCTCCCCTCCCCCCACCGTTTTTTCTTTTTCTACAGCCTCAATTTATTTTTCAAGACTGCGTCAGCAATTACTGAAGCTGTGGAGTATAACAGATCTACCTGACCTCATAAGTTAGCACTTCCATTCTAGAAATATCCTCCGTTTAAGAAAAACAAAAAGGCATAATTTCACGAGGGAGGGAGAGAGAGGGTGTATGGGAGGAACAGGGAGGTTAAGAGGAAGGCTAAGGGAGAAGGCAACTCACTTGGCACACATGTAGGCATTCTCCCCACTCAGCACATCTGCCTTTACAAATAACTCTAATGCCCGCACGATGTTGGCAGCCTGCTGTAATAAAAGGAGGAAATTCAGAAGAGAGTCCTACAAAACATTTGAAGAACATGGTCACACAGAAGTCCACAAAATTCCCTAGCCAATGGGGATACCTCTGAAGAGCAAGCCTTAGGGAAGTATTAGGCTCTCCTGAGTCTCATCAGGCCCCAGCTCTTTAGAAGTGGCTCCATCCTCCTAGCTGCTATTTTAACTTAGGTGGGGATGGCTCCCCACCCCTTCTATGCAGATGGCAACACTCCCTCTACAGGGGGACATGAGTCCTAGGTGAGTGGTGAACTTCGAAACAGCTTTCTCTGATGTATCAATACCATGTTTTAGCACGCTTCAGAGGGTGGCCTTCAATACTAGGCCATTTTTCTTGGGCCTTAGACTCACAACTAGTGCTATAAGAATCTCACAGGACAAAAACCCACACTTCTAAATCTTCATGATTATTGGATGTCATGAGAGATTGTGACTACAGTGTGCCAGGAATAACTGTGGCTTCTTTTGATTAGGGGTTCAACATAAAAGGCTTGAACAAAAGCAACCGTGAATTGGAGGACTGAAGAGTTTGTACGGTTTAGTTAACATGGAACTTTAATTTATACCACAGTGGCCTGATTATCCATGACAAACAGCACAGACTGCAGAAATATGCAGCATTTCCATCACATGCGAGAAAATAATTAAGATCAAATATATTTAAAACCTTGAGAATCCTTTCAAGAACCACAGAATGTGCTTAGAAGCATATCTTCCATGCCTTTAGCTTATACTGCCACTGTCCTTTCCTGCGCTTCCAATATAAATCCTGAAACCTAGAGATTTTAGTTAAAAAAAAATCCCATTAACCTGAGATTCATAGGACTCCGAAGAGCCCCCAAGCCAGACAATATAACTCAAAAGTCACGCATAGTGTTTAAATTATCTACCCCCGACTCAATCACAGGCATTCCTCAGCTTGGATTATGTTCCCAGATCATTTACTAGAGAACCACAACAATGGGACAAGGGGAAGGCAGCAAGAGTTCCTTTCTGAGGACTGCCTGGGACAATGGCTGTAAAGGTAACTTGACTACCCCCATCGACTCTCTTGAAGTCCATATATTCCTGCATCCATTTCCCCATAACCCTCCCCACCCGACCCCTTTCTTTTTCATTTCCTATACATCAGCAATATGCAGCATTGTTATATGCCACCTGCTTATTACACTTTAGCACAGACTTCCCCAATGTGGTGCCCTCCATCAGCTCCAGCCAGCACAGCCAAAACAGACAAGAATCCTGGGAGTTATAGTCCAGTTATAGTGGGCACCAGGTTGGGGAAGGCTGGCTAAGTGCATACTAAAAACCTGCCCAAATGCAATGATCCTGCAGGAGTAAGAAGCTATGAGGCCATCCATGCTAACAAATCTACAGATTTTATGCACGCTTGAACTTTTTTTTACTCCCAAGTTATGCCCTCCTTTAGATTCAGAACTTTTAAAAGATTAAAAAGTTGAATAACTCTGGCATACCCTGATCTCCAAAGCCACATCCAGGTAGGGGTCGTAAGTGTCTGAAACACTCTTGCACACGGAGCACTTCACTGCAAAGAAAGCAGAATAGTTGCTTTCCTGCTCTTCATGGCCACAGCTGCCTGCCAATGTCACGTTTCACGACGGGATGGACGAGGCAGCAACGCTTCTGTTTCTATGTCCAGCAAAACCAGTGCTAGAAGCAGCTAAATCCGAGGATACCCAGTATCCTCTTTGCAGCCTAGACAGGGGCCAAAGGAAGCCAGCAGGAAATTCACATAGCAGACATCAGGAGCTGAGTGCCCACCAGTCAGTAGGCACTGCAGAAGTATCGCTGGGCAATGAAGGAAAATCTGTAGTTGTGGTGTTATCACTAAACTTAGTCAAAGCTTGAAACACCCATAGGGTGGGCAAGGGGACCCCCCAGCAGACCCTCATCAAGAAATGAAAATAGGCAGCTCCTGGTATGCATAATGCCCTCAAGAGTAGTTGCTAAGCTGCGCTCACCACGGGATCGGAGGTAGCCGCCAAAGATCTGATGCACCAATGTGGTAGCCTGAGTCTGACGATCCAGCCTGGAAAGACAAGCCCCAGAGGGTTAAGAGAGGCTAGACCACATGTCTGAAGTGATAAGATTCCGTTCAACAGGATGGAGCAGCCAAAGACCTCAGGCAAGGGCTTCCCCTGCTTATCGGATCACTAGCATAGCCCTCGGATGTTTACTTCTCTGGGTAAGGGAGGGGCAACCACCAGCAGCTCAATAGCTGCACACCTGGCACACACCATTCTCCTCCACATATCCTACCCACTAAACTCCCTTTATGAGGCGGAAAGGTTGTGAGATCTCAAGCTACTAATCCTTTCAACTCAGTGAAAATGAGTATTGCCCCCTCCCAAACAGACAGGGAGTTGTCCATACTTGGTATAACCGTTGAGGCAGGCCTTCTGCATGGCATCAATGGTGTAGCGCAAGAACTCATGAGCATCCTCCTGACTACCAAAACGGAAGTGCCGAGCAATCTCTGCCAGAGAAAGAGAAAAGAGAACATGAAGTGTGTGTCCTTTGTCCCCCAGCACAGGTCTCACAGTGCCAGGAACGGACATTATCACTGACACTGGGGCTCCGAAAATGCTCCATGTAAACTGATTATCACCAAAAATCCAGATTCTGCAGCAAGGGAATTCTTAAGAAACTCAGCATTACTAATCAAGACGTTGATGAGCAGAGCTCATAGTGCATTCTAGTCTCATTTCTGTAGTTTAAGATGTTTTCCAACTCCAAGTTGAATGATTAAAAGAAAAGAAAGGAGCACCCAAATACCCATGAAATTCAAACTTCCCTCTATAATCATGAGATCTACAAAGCTTGATTTTTCAAAAGCCAGGATTCTCAGCATTCTAGGTCAGGCACAGTGCAGTACATGCAAATGCAGGCACGAGCGCGCGCACAGAAGCCACAGCCAACACTTCTAACAAGAGATCTTTGGCCCCTTGCCCGGAATGAACTGGTGAGATGCACCGTACTCTTATATCGCTATCCCGTCCCAAAGCTCCCTCTGCCGCTTACTTTTAAGATCTCTGATGAAGGGCACTGGCTTGATGGCATTGCCGCTGTTGGCGAAGGCCTGTGTCATGTGATTCTGCATAACGCACATCATGCAGAAGCCTCCCTGGGGGCCTGGAAGAGAAGAAATCAGGAATTAATCCACACACTTCAGAGAGGCAATCTGTTTCCAAGGACTGCAGCAGATCTGGCTGAGCCAGAAAGCCCACGAGGGGGGCATAAAATAGCCTTGCTCAGCCTCGGAGAAGATATTTGCCCAGCCAATGCTACGTAACTTGCCTGCCAACAATGACAGAAGAAAAAAAAAAACAGAAGGGTATGTTTTGATGCAAGTACTATTCTCTCATCATGATTAGCCATTTCCAACACCCAGCACATGTCAGCAAAATTTTTTTCCATTTTTCTCTGCTGAAGGCACATTGGGCCATTCGTACATAAAGGCAGCAAACTGTGGGTTAATTATGCCACAGCATGTGCCTGGTGTGTGCTGCCACTATTTGGATATGCAGCCTTTGACTGGTCAGATCAGAGGTTATTTCATGATATGCGAACCCAGACACAGTGGGTTGAACAACCCACAGTTAACCTATGATTAGTTCTTGTGGCAGCATGCAACCATGGCAAATTGTAGGTTAATTAAGCCACGATTTGCCGGCATTCCGTGCAAACCAGGTCCTAATATCACAGAGGCAAAACCTGCACTTATCTTTAGGCATTTTCCCTTAGCTTGTATCAGGGACCCCTCAACTAGCTTCTGACTGTGGTCAACCATGCATAGACAACTGAATAACTTCCCAACCCTATCACAGTTACATCACAAGCTCCCTCAAAATGCAGCATGTGTGTTGAGCAGCTCAGGTGGCCAAACACTCGTAGAGGAACGGGTGAAATGTCTAAAGTCTGCATGTTAAACCAACAAGCAATTCCTACAAGTGCAAAGCTATCTTAGTTGGTATCCAAATAGCTCCAACCTATCCCTTTTCGCAGGGATCGCTTTTGCCTGCCTACCTCCCATCACAGCCATGCGCATATACTCTCCAGTTTAAGAGTCAGCACTACAAATGACGGGATGGGTGCTTAGAGCAGCAACTCTCATCCAACCAAGTGCTGGCTCTGCTCCTTTGCAGCTGTTAGCATACCCTGCCAGACCCTCACTGCAAGGATGACTGCAGAGACCTGTAAAGCAGCTGCCTGCTGCAGAAAACTATCTGCCGAGGGACAAGATACACTATGCGTCAGTTGTCCTTGGATTCACATACCCTAGCTCTCCTTTTCATTCCCACCACCACCACAGGGCAAGCAAAACTCACCCCTCAAGCTCACATGGCACTGAACCCCATTATTGCAGCTGGGCACAGTATCATAAGGCTTGCTCCGAGACTGCAATTATGTGAGAACAAGGGCCACGTAATGCTGCATTATTCAAGCCTGACAAAAACCAGCAAAGTGCAACAGTATCTTTAACGCTACAGCTTAATGTCACTGTAAAATCGTCCCATGAGAGAAATCCATTTAAAATGCCACCTAATCTCATAAATATTCAGAGGCTTCTCATATATGCTATTCTAATAAATCCAGCCCTCTGGGGTTCCCCAGAAGGCCCCACCCCTTCCCCCAACCACTGTTTGGTGGTTTGCTGGCTCTTGTGCAGTTTTCCCCCCGTTCGAAAAGGTAGAAATGCCTCTCCTAAGGCTCAGTTACTGGCAGGAAGAGCTATAAGCTAAAAAATGCTAGGGGGGGGGGGGGTTGCCCCTCCCCTTTGCCTTTGACCATACCCACCACGGGAATGCTGCCCCTAGTGTTTCTCCAAAATGGAATTTGGCACTCAGGCTGAAAAAGGGTATACTTTAGCACAGGGTTGCAGAACCCAAGTGTTTCTGACGTGAAAAAGCACTATTTTTCCAAGGGATAATATCAGAATAGAGGAAAACACAATGCAGTGAGAAATTTTTAGTATCGTATGTTGCATTATGTTGTTGTAATGCTTACAACAACCCAGTCAGGCAAGTCAGTATTATTCACCCCTGTATTGCAGATGCGGGGGCTAACACTGAGAAGGAATGGCTTGCCTAAAGCCACCTGGCGAGTTCAGCAAGGTTCAAACCAGGGACTTTGTGATTCACAGTTCAGTTCCTTAGGCAGCAATCCTATGGCCCCAGGAGGGCCTCCCAGAGGTCACAGGACAGAGCTGATCTCCATCTCCGCCCACAGAGAAGGACACCATGAATGGAGAGGGAGATCTGCCCTCACAGCATTCCAGTGGTGGTAAAGGCAAAAAGAGGCCTGATCCAAAGCCCTCCCATTTCCCTAAGATGCCCCCAGAATGGAGGGAAATGCACATCAACCCTGTATTAGCTTTCCCTCCTGCTGTCCCACTGGCACAAGCCCAGGAGGGCTTTGGATTTGGTGGTTGCGCCACCATGGGTTCTCCCTCCCCCAGCCCCTTTCGACTGCTCTGCCTGCTACTCTGCTGCCAGCATAGGTCTTTAAGGATTCCAGGCCCACCAGGCATAGGCCTTGGGAGAACAGCAGCGGGATGTAAAACCACAGGACTGTTTTAGCTTTTGCCGGCACTTAAGAGTTGAGAAGGTGCAGATCACAGGATGCTCTGCCTCGGAGCACTGACTGGTGGGGCACGAGCCACTCAGCATGCAAGACGACACTCCAAAGCCCCAACCCTGCACTCACAACTGCGGCTGTGCTCCTTGGAAAGCAGGTAATTGGCTAGAGGCGGGGTGTATGTCAAGCACTGCAAAGTGGAGTTGAGGAAGCACGTGTTGCCCAGGTTGTGGAGACCAGCTCCGACGCGGTACACCCGCTCCCATTTCAGGGAGAGACGCTCCACAGGGAAGAGGACCTTCTGTGGGGCTGGCACACCATCCCCTCCGTGCACATGCTCACTGCCTGGCAGAGAGAAAGAACGAAAGACAGTCAGCAAGGTCAGACATAACAGGACCCCCCCCCGCCCCAATATGGGTGCAGCAGTTGAAGTACCTTGTTTCCGGATGAGCCCCTCTTCAGAGCCCTTGTGGCGACTGGGGTTTTCTGTCTTTGGGTTCAACAAAACATACTTGCTCTTGAGGCTCTCCAGCTGGTAGGAGAAGCTTTTGGAAGCTGGTTCAAACTCAATCTTCTGCAGCAAAACTTTCTTGGCAGAAGCTGCCAACAGCTTGCCCAGCTCAACATCATCAGCAGAGTCTTTCCGCCCAGGCTTTAGGGCTTCTTTCAGCTTGTCCACTATGGGCATGATGCATCACTCTGTGGCGGCAAGGGCTGCCCTGCTAGCTAGGGAGCTTTGCTCTGCAGGCCAAAGCTGCAAGAGAAATTACCTGACCTCAAAACCAAACATTTCCACAATGCCTCTGGCATTGGAGACCCCTTGTCTCCTTATCCTACTATAACCAAGCCTAAGTACATGTAACTGCAACAATCAGATATTCTCTCCCTATTTACTTCTGCCTCTATTTCTCTTGCCCCCCCCCCACAGAATTTTAGATTATAAGCCTTTGAGGCAAGAACTTGTCCACTTTTATTTTGAAAAATGCCATGCATATTGGTGGTGCTACACAGACTACCATGAATTTAATTTCAATGACATAGTTTCCCGGGATTCTGCATCTAACCCAAAATTCTGCAACACAGTTACATATTTTGTGTTCAGTATCAGATACTTTGGAAACAGTTCAGCCTTCCCAGCTGTGGGCTTTTCAGTAGAAACTACTGGGAACCACATACATATCCTACCTCCTAACTACTAGACAAAACCAGGAAGACACTACTGTTTTTGCAGCAACAGACACCGCTCCTATACTCTGATCTTTTCTCATCACAAAGGCTAGAAGCTCACTTCTTTGAAAGACAGGGTACCATATTTTTACAGATGAGATAAAGACTACAAAGTAAATATGTTCCAAGATTCTAGCCCAGAAACCCTAATATTTGTGATTCAATCACAGCCAAGCAAGTTCCTAAGAATCTTAGTGAACCCCTTAGCATCTCTTGCTTTGCTGGATCCAACACTCTCCGTTCCTCAACAGAGAGGAAGGACTCCAGAAGACAAACTAAGGACTTGACTACACAAGAATCTTCGCCATGGAGCAGGTCACATAAAACTCTCTAACAAACAAGGTCTCAAGATTCTCGGCAACTAATTGGGAATCAGCTTACTAAACAGTAACTATGCTCCAGAATGCAAAGCAAAACAGAAACACAATCTTAGCATGCTTTGTAACAACTCACAGCACAGCCTTTATTATAAGGCTTGAATTTGTCACATCTTCAGGTAGGCAAGTTAGCATCAGCATATATGAAAAGGGCTTTCTGTGTCACCTGAGGACTCCCTGGATTGCCCCAAAGTTCAACCAGCAACAGAAAGAGGTAAACACTCCACTGAGAAACCCCAGGAGTCTCTCTTTAGGTGAAATTTAAAACACTGTTGCCATAGTGAATACAAGGACCCATCTTGTAAGTGCAACAGACTAGCCCTTATCTGCTTCTTGGAAAAGAGAGGTGTGGGGACCACAAATCCTACTCGAAGCACTCTCCTATCAATACGAAAGGGCATATGAGCTTTTCACCAGAAAGACCACAACTACACTGCCAGGCTCAGGGCTGTTTGTTAGATGGATGTGCATGTGGAATGGTGGCCACCAAACATTATTTGTACTGCTTCCTGGGGAGGGGGGAGGGTAGCAACATCAGTAGCTGGCTAGCTCACCACAGGGATACTACATTTCCATGGAGGCTACTGATGTGGAGGTGTCTATGCGGCTGGAAGCACAGAAGTGCTGGTAAACCTTTCCAAATGCTATGATTCCTGTCTTGAACCCTCACCACATGGAACCAGTTTCCCACAGTCACCAACCCATCACACATACAATGCAGCTCTCCGACACACCAGCTCTCTCCCCCAGAGCAGCACCCCCACACTTTGCAGGTTTCTGGCAGGTGATGAGAGAATGGGAAATGGGTCCTTAGCAAGGATACTTCATCCTTAGCACCATCCTGTTTCTGATAGCATAGATATGTGCTTCACCTAATTGGTCCTTGCAGGGCTTTTAACAAATTCCAGCTCCTGGAAGCAGCTCCCTCAGCCTACTTTATACTACCAAGCTTTCCTGTTCACAACCTTTTGCTTTCTAATGGGACCTAGGGAGATACATCCTAAGTTGTCATCCAGAAGACAGTTGCACTGACGAAGCCCTCAGTTTGTGTGGCAGGACTCAGCTGACTCTTTCCAAAGCAGCAGCATCTAACCCAGCAGTCAAGGACAAACAAGCTACAAATAACAAGGGAACAGCAATGGGGGCGGGGGGGGGGGGGAGAGAATGCGACGTCTGGCCACACACACAGGTATCCTCAGCATTTTGCATGGAGATAATGAAAACTGTGTAGCTTCTGCAAGCTAAAACACCAAAAAGAATACAGCAACTGACAGGGGGCATTGAGAGGGCCAAGGCCAGCCAGCCAGAATGTAGCAGAAAGCAGCAGAAGTGCATTTATGCACCGCATGGCCCAGTTTTCCAGGGAGAATGCTTCCTCCACCCCGATTCGTCTATCGAGGCGAGAGAGAGACTCCCCCCCTCCTTCGCCAAAGCCAGAATGCACATTGGACCCAGCTATCGCCACAACACATGCTCCCCACCCCCTGCAAAAGAAGCCCAGGGAATGTCAAGTGCTTCTGTCACTCCTGGCTGCGGGTTAGCCTGCCAGTAAAGGAGATTGCAAGCCGGAACGTGAGGCGTTGGTGCAAAGGGCACCCACGCCCGCCTCCTTCCTTGGATCAGCCGCCCAGCTAGTTGGGATCACAACTCCCATCAGCCCTTGCCAGCATGGCCAATGGTCAGAGGTGAAGGGCGCTGTAGTCCAAGGCATCTGGCGGGCACCAGGTTGGGAAGACCGCTTGAGATGTTGTTGCCCGGGGCCCGGTCTCAGAGTCCTGGCGGCGGCCCTCCACGACGCGCCGCCGGTGGCGCCTGGAAGAAGCAGCCGCTCGACGGGGCTTGCTCAAGGACCCGACAGGGGCAGCCTCGCCAGGGCCAGGGATCATCTGTTCAGACTACCGCGGCCGAGGGCAGGCAACAGAGGGCCGCACGTTGCCGGAGAGACGCAAGGTCGGTCCGGAGGTAACAGAGGCGGGGACAGGGCAAGAAGGAAACGGGGGAGGGGGTGGTTACCCGGCCAGGCACTAGACCCGCTCAGAGCCCCGACGCACCCCGCCCGCTAACCCCCGCCTACCACGGCCCAGGCAATCCTCTCCGCACGAGACGGCGAGGAAAAACGCTGGCCCGGGGCCCGGGGGCCTCGCCTCGCCGCGCCGCGCCCGCCCCAGCCCCACACTCACCACCCGGGCCTCTCCAGGTCCCCGCGTGCGCGCACATACACACACGTGTCCACACCGCGTAAAGGGAGACGGGAAGCGCGCCGCGGCTCGGCGGGGCTGCTGCTAGGCCGCTGTGCCGGGCCCCGTCCTCAGGGGCGGGGAAACGAGTGGCCCCGCCCGGTCTTCTCTGACGCGACGCAGCGCGCCCGCCGCTTCTTTGGGGCGAAGGCAGCGCCGCCTGCCGTCTCCCTTCCGGCGCCTGCTGGGGCCGCCGCCCCTCACGAAATCATCGCGAGCCCCGTGCGCTTAACGCCGGGGCAGCTCCGCGAGCCCGTGACGCGTCCCCGCCCGGCCGCCGGCCGCGCCGAGTCTCCCGCGCCAGTGCTCTGCGGAGGGGCGGGAGAGAGCATGGCGCGTGCCCGCGGGAGAAGAAGGGGCGCGATCCGGGAAAGCGCGGTGTCCCGCGGAGACCGGGCAGCGCTTCCTGCCGCGTGCCTCGCAGGGGCAAAACGACAGGCCGGGCCGGGCAGCGCGAGCCAAAGCGAACGCGAAGTAAGGGCTTGCAGGAGCCATCTGCGTGTGATGCCTTTTGGCATCGGTCGAGTCCTCGCCTGCATTTCCAGCCGCACAGAGCCACAAACCCGGGGCCGGTGGGAGGCCGCGCCGCTGCCCCCTCTTCTCCTTCGCCCCCTGGCCAGCGCGGCCGTCAGCCCCTCCTTCCCGGCCGGTGCCCTACCAAATCCTAAGCACGACCCCCGGATCTGTTTAAGTTGTGCCCGGGATCTTTTGAGCTGTCCGAATTGCCATTTTTTTACTGTTTCCCATTGACTTTCATTGGAAAATAGAAACGGCCATACCTTTTTCAGTTTGTATGATAAATACATGAACTTTGGAGACCTAGTAGCCCCCATGGATCTGATCGAACCTTCCCAATTTCGGGCAGTTCGGTCCAGTGGCTTTTGTGCTAGTCACAGATAAAGTTTGCTATTTTCAAGAAAATCTGTCAAAGCAAAGAGCTATATATTTTTTATGCTTCCGCATACATGCATGGAATTTGGGGACCTGGCAGCCCCTATGGAGCTGACTGAGACTGCCAAATTTCAAACAGTTCAGTCCAGTGGCTTTTATGCTAGCCATCCATTAAGTTTCCTTTTCTCAAAAACTAAAACAAAAAAAACACTGTCCAGCCACGCAGAGGATTAGAAATCCTAATCAAAAGGTGTTTAAGGAGGTCACTATCCCTAATCTCTTGTAGGTTTGGGGGGGGGTTTTGAGGTGCAAAAAACCTCTTGCTACTTTTCCGCTCTTACATTGCCCATTGCTGGGAGCTTGCTTGCAATGAAAGTTTGAAGAGGGAGAAGGAAGGGGGGAAAAGAGATCCATGTGAAATACTGGTATTTCACACAGCATCTGATTTTACTGCTCCAAACTGGAAACTTTGGCTTCTGCAGAAGTTTAGTAGCTTCAGTACAGCAAAGGATCCAGTCAGCCTCAACAAACTTTTTTCTCCCCCTCCACTTTAATTTCTCCTAAATAGCTGTAGGACTCAAATGATTCCAAAAGGAGAGTTACGACTATGTGGTGTCATGATCGAGGAACTGCTTGGTCTTCTAAATAGGTTCTACAGTTTTTAAAAAGCTAGAAAAAGCCCTCAGCCACCTCACCTCATAAAGTTCATTTAAGCACGTGCAGTCCTTACAAACCCTCCACAGCCTCCTACTTTCCTCTGAAGTACTACCTCTCTGAAAAGAGCCACTTGGCTTAGGGAATTCTCCCTACCTTCCCCCACACATTCCCAATCACCATTCTTCTTTTCTTCTTCCCTATCCTGTTCTTTCTTTCTCTTATTTATTCCACCCAGAGCATATCTTGGGGAATTCTTAAAGAGAATTCTCTTTGGTGGGCAAGAGAAGTTCTGAACTGTATTTGACTGCAGACAAGATGGTTGGTTTTTCTCCTTCCCCTCACTGAAGCCTTTGAGAAAAGTGGGTTCACATGGTTGCAGAGAAACAAATCTGGGGCTGTTTTGTTTGTCAGTTGCCACTATACAGCAATAGGAAGGGCTGTGGCTCAGTGGTGGAGCACATGCTTGGCATGCAGAAGGTCCCGGGTTCAATCCCCAGCATCTCCAGGCAGGGCTAGGAGAGAATCCGGCCTGAAACCCTGGACAGCCTCTGCTGCCAGTCAGTGTCAACAATACTGGGCTAGATGGACCCAGGGTCTGACTCAGTACAAGGCAGCCTCCTATGTACAGAAATCTTTAATAAAAAATAAATGGGAGGTTTTGGTTTGTTTTTTAAGTGGAAGGGAGATAAATATTGCTAATTTATGCAATCCTCTGTATGCCTGCTCAGAAGCCCCATTATGTTTAATGAGGCTTACCCTCAGGAAAATGTGCGTAGGATTCCAGCACAGCTCCCTCCTTTTGCAGGGAGGTTTGCACCTTGATGTTCTGCATGTTTACTCAGTAATAAGTCCTGAGTTGTGAGCATGGTTGTTGATCAGGCGTTAAGTCGTGTCCGACTCTTCGTGACCCCATGGACCATAGCACACCAGGCCTTCCTGTCCTCCGCTCTCTCCCAGAGCGTGCTCAAGTTCATATTCATTGCATCAGTGATGCTATCTAGCCATCTCATCCTCTGCCGTCCCCTTCTCCTTTTGCCTTCAATCTTTCCCAGCATCAGGGTCTTTTCCAGTGACTTTTCTCTTCGCATTAGGTGGCCAAAATGTTTGGGCTTCAGCTTCAGTATCTGTCCTTCCAATGAGCACTCAGGGTTGATTTCCTTTAGGATGGACTGATTTGACCTCCTTGCAGTCCAGGGCACTCGTAAGAGTCTTCTCCAGCACCACAGTTCGAAAGCATCAATTCTTCGGCGCTCAGCCTTCCTTATAGTCCAACTCTCACAGCCATACGTTACTACTGGGAAAACCATAGCTTTGATTATATGAACCTTTGTCAGCAAGGTGATGTCTCTGCTTCTTACTATGCTGTCTAAGTTTGCCATAGCTCTTCTCCCAAGGAGCAAGCGTCTTTTAATTTCATGGCTGCAGTCACCATCTGCGGTGATCTTGGAGCCCAAGAAAATAAAATCTGTCGCTGCTTCCATTTCTTCCCCTTCTATATGCCAGGAAGTGATGGGGCCAGATGCCATGATCTTCGTTTTTTTAATGTTGAGTTTCAAACCAGCTTTTGCACTCTCCTCTTTCACCCTCAACAAGAGGCTCTTTAGATCCTCTTCACTTTCTGCCATTAGGGTGATATCGTCTGCGTATCTGAGGTTGTTGATAATTCTCCCGGCAATCCTAATTCCTACCTCTGATTCATCCAACCCGGCGTTTCTCATGATGTACTCTGCATATAAGTTAAATAAGCAGGGTGACAATATACAGCCTTGCCGTACTCCTTTCCCAATTTTGAACCAATCGGTTGTTCCGTGTCTGGTTCTTACTGTTGCTTCTTGACCCTCGTACAGGTTTCTCAGGAGACAGGTAAGGTGGTCTGGTACTTCCATCTCTTGAAGAATTTGCCACAGTTTGTTGTGATCCACACCAACAAAGGCTTTAGCGTAGTCAATGAAGCAGAAATAGACGTTTTCTGGAATTCTCTTGCTTTCTCCTTGATCCAGCAAATGTTGGCGATTTGATCTCTAGTTCCTCTGCCTCTTCGGCAGAGTATCAGCTTGTACTTCCGGTAGTTCTCGGTTCACATACTGCTGAAGCCTGGCTTGTAGGATTTTGACCATAACCTTGGTCATGATTTTGACCATAACCTTGGACCATAACCTTGACCATTTCAGGCATGTGAAATGAGTGCAATTGTATGGTAGTTTGAACACTCTTTGGCATTGCCCTTCTTTGGAATTGGAATGTAAACTGAACTTTTCCAGTCTTGTGGCCACTGTTGAGTGTTCCAAATTTGTTGGCATATTGAATGCAGCGCTTTAACAGCATGATCTTTTAGGATTTTAAATAGCTCAGCTGGAAGACTGTCATCTCCGCTAGCTTTGTTGTTACTAATGCTTCCTAAGGCCCACTTGACTTCATTCTCGAGGATGTCCGACTCAAGTTTAGTGACCACACTATCATGGCTATCAGGGACATTAAGATCTTTCCTGTATAGTTCTTCTGTGTATTCTTTCCACCTCTTCTTAATCTCATCTGCTTCTGTTAGGTCCCTGCCTTCATTGTCCTTTATCATGCCCGTCTTTGCACAAAACGTTCCCTTGAGATCTCCAATTTTCTTGAAAATATCTCTAGTCTTTCCCATTCTATTGTTTTCCTTGATTTCTTTGCATTGTTCATTTAAGAAGGCCTTCTTGTCTCTCCTTGCTATTCTCTGGAACTCTGCATTCCGTTGGATATATCTTCCCCTTTCTCCCTTGCTTTTCACTTCCCTTCTTTCCTCAGCTACTTGTAAAGCCTCCTCAGACAGCCACTTTGCTTTCTTGCATTTCTTTTTCTTTGGGATGGATTTCGTTGCTGCCTCCTGAACAATGTTACGGACCTCCGTCCATAGTTCCTCAGGCACTCTGTCTATCAGGTCTAATCCCTGAAATCTATTCCTCACCTCCACTGTATATTCATAAGGGATATGATTGAGGTCATACCTGAATGGTTTAGTGGTTTTCCCTACGTTCTTCAGTTTAAGCCAAAATTTTGCAATAAGAAGCTCATGATCTGAGCCACAGTCAGCTCCAGGTCTTGTTTTTACTGACTGTATAGAGCTTCTCCATCTTTGGCTGCAAAGGACGTAATCAATCTGATTTCGATATTGACCATCTGGTGATGTCCATGTGTACAGTCACCTCTTGTGCTGTTGGAAAAGAGTGTTTGCTATGATCAGCGTGTTCTCTTGGCAAAACTCTCTTAGCCTTTGTCCTGCTTCATTTTGTACACCAAGGCCATGCTTCCCTGTTATGCCAGTTATTTCTTGACTTCCTACTTTAGCATTCCAATCCCCTATGATGAAAAGGATATCTTTTTTTGGTGTTAGTTCTAGAAGGTATTGTAGGTCTTCATAGAACCGATCAACCTCAGCTTCAGCCTCAGTGGTTGGGGCATAGACTTGAATTACTGTGATGTTGAATGGTTTGCCTTGGATTCGTACTGAGATCATTCTGTCGTTTTTGAGATTGTGCCCCAGTACTGCTTTTCCCACCCTTTTGTTGACTATGAGTGCTACTCCATTTCTTCTAAGGGATTCTTGCCCACAGTAGTAGATATGATGGTCACCTGAATTAAATTCGCCCATGCTTGTCCATTTTAGTTTGCTGATTCCCAAGATGTCGATGTTCAATCTTGCCATCTCATGTTTGACCACCTCCAGCTTACCTTGATTCATTGATCTGACATCCCAGGTTCCTAAACAATATTGTTCTTTACAGCATCGGACTTTCTTTTCACCACCAGACACATCCACAGCTGATTGTCCTTTCGGCTTTGGCCCAGCCGCTTCACTCTTTCTGGCGCTACTTGGAAATTCCCTCTGCTCATCCCCAGGAGTATACTGGACACCTTCCGACCTGAGGGTCTCATCTTCCGGTGTCATATCCTTTAGCCGTGTGATACGTTCCATGGGGTTTTCTTGGCAAGAATACTGGAGTGGGTTGCCATTTCCTTCTCCAGTGGGCATGGTACTGCAAGCTTAATACAGTGCCTACTCAATTCCGTCTAATGAATTGCCTACCCTTTCAGATCAGTCCTATGCATGTTTTGTCATTTGTGGGTTTGGGGTTTTTTTTGCATGAACCCTAGCTTCAGTGGCAAGAAAAAGGCACTAGTACATGTTCAGATTTTCTCCATAACGTAGCCCTAGTTTTGAAAACAGACTCATTGGCTGAATCCTGGTGAAGTCTTGGCACAAATGAAGTTATGGGGAGGAAGATACAATGAGAGCTTGTGCATAACAAAGAGGAGGCAGAGGAGAGTTGCACAAAACATGTTTTTATGAAGAGTTGCTGGAGGATGGTAGGATGAGGAGGGATGGTTGCATGGAGGGGAATAGAATTGGTAGGGGGAGAATGTAAGTGCTCAGTGGTGAAAGAAAAGCATTCTGCATATGCTCAGAGGCACTCTCTACTTAAGAACGTAAGAAGAGCCATGCTGCATCAGACCAAGATCCATCTAGTCCAGCATTCTGTTCACACAGTGGCCAACCGGATGCCCATGGGAAACCCACAAGCAATAGCACCTTCCCACCCATGTTCCCCTGCTGCTAACATTGGTAAAATGTAAATAAATTCTAGTCATTCTAAATTTGCATGCAGGTATATCCTTCAGGAACTTTGCGGGTTTCTTGCCAGGATGACAGCTCTAATGACCTGTGTATTTACATGCAAACTTATCCAAAAACTATTGGGGAAGGGGTAAATGGAAGGGAAAGCAAATCACTCCCACCCCCAAATTGGAGAACTCCCACATGAATTGTTGCACCTATCCTTCTGAAACTTTGCTGGTTTCTTACTTGGGGACAACTCTGGGCTGTCTGTAATTTTCAAAACAATGGTCCAAGGGAGATAAGTATGGCCTCTTTTGGAGACCTCAAAAGGTCAAGGTCGCTTTTGCACAAAAACCCTTGTGGCTCTCATTCTGAAATTTGGTAGACATGATCTCCTCTGATGGGCAATGAATCCTGAAATTTTTACCCAGCTCTTCCAAGTAATAAAAATGTTATTGGTAGTTCCATTTAAAAGTAAATCAAAATATAAACCATGCACTTATTTTTTCTGACAGTGGGCAGGTGTATTCCCCTTCTAGGGGGCTACTATGCCTGAAATTATCATCGGTTCTGACCAAGAGAGAAATAGTAATTTTTTTTCTAATTTCCCATGGTAGTCAACAGGAAGCATAAAGACTCATTTTTCGAAACCTTGACTCAGGTTTGGTGCTGAGCTGAAGTGGACCAACTACAAATTGGCCCGAGCAGAAGTGGGATGTTTTCCAAAATGCTGAATTGGGGTCTGAGTTGAAGTGGGGTGGGGGGGTCAGTGCACACTTCTTGTGTATATATGTAATCGATACACACACGCAAGCACACCACATGCACACATCACACACACACAAAGTTGCACTTAGTCTTGGATATATACAGTATAGTGTGTGTGTGTGTGTGTGTGTGTATGTGTATGTAAACTTGTGTTATGCCCTGGATCTCTTAAGAACCAGCAATGCTAAGAAGAAAGGCATAATTAGGTTAAGGCTAGGCAATATACTATAGCTTCTGGGACAAGGCAGGAATAGAGAAGATTCCCTTTGTTGTTATTATTATTATTAAAACGGGGTGGAGGATGCTTAAGGTACAACAAAACTCTTTTTAATAATAATTAAAAGAAACTTTTGACTACTGATGCCCTATAAATGAAGGAGCAAAATAAATTCGAGTGTGGCATGTGACAGTGTGCTCCTATATTATTTCCACCAGCACTAAAATGCTCCATAACCAGACAGTCAAATGAGGATGCTGAAATGTGACCAAGCAGTAAGAGTAAGTTAGGATTGAATCAAGAAGAAAGTTTACTTTTATATGCACCAGTCAACATTAGTAGGACAAGTAGGTCCATTTTAAGTGGGTTTTATACTTTCAGAGCAACAACATATTCAACTACACTGCCCAAATGGTCCTTTTGCCTACCCTTCCACCTGCTATGGGCTGCAGCTAAAGTCATGCTTACTACGCTACCTCCGAGAGACTAAAGGTCCACCTAGTAATCTTAGCCCATGATTTTAACAACTGAACTAGGTAACTGCATTATGCATGCCATGTTCAACCATACACCTCTATGCAAAGAATGGTTTTTCATGTAAAGTACTTGCTGAATTTCAAGTCAAATATATGATGTTGCCTTGTAGTGAGTTGGTCTATTGACCCATCTAGCTCAGTACTATTTACCTGACTGACAGTTTTCCTTTTAAGATCTCAAGCAAAGGTTTTTAATTGGAGATGCTAGGGATTGCACTTGGCACTTTTTGGATGCAAGGCGTATGCTCTAACAGAGCTATGGGAGCAAAATAAATGCCATGCATCTATTACATAGATAGACTCCATTACAGTTCTAGCTTTTTAAAGCAGAAATCCCTTGGAATGCTGTCACTAAGCATTTACAGGGTTGGGTCTTTTATGGATCCATCCCAGCCACTTGAAAAATGACCAGTTCTTACCCAGATGGTTTGTGAGCAGTAGGGAATTCTTTGTGGCCTGTTTTATTAAATGTGATTGTTAGAGAGCTGTAAGGAAAATATCCAGATTTGGATAGTTCAGTGGATCAGTTTTCTAAACACTTTCATGGCAAGGAACAACTCTAGTAGCGAAGCTAGTTTAGGGTTGGGGGAGTGGAGTGAATGGGCATATTCTAAATGAATTGATTTGATCTTCACATCTTTTCAAAGTTAGATGCTTGTAGGCAGTCCTCCCATTCATTCTGCATGACCTCTAGAGTGCTCCAGGTGCATTTGCCAAGGAAACACAGAAGCACCCTTGGGAAATATGATACACTGTACACAATTGATTTCCAGCTAATCTAGGACATATGTGAAAGAAATTAGTCTGGGATTCCTTCTGTAATATTTGAGACCTGCTAGTCTCCTACAATGAAGTAGAAGCACAGGTTTGACTGCAACATGGAGCTTAATTCATTGTGAATAACTGTGTGTGGCTTAATTCCTTGCCGTCACTTAAGAGAACCATAGGGCACGCTGTCTCCAACTTTAAGAAATAAGGGAACATGGATGGCATCACGATGGGAGAACAGCTGCAAGAGGGGCTTGGAAATAGGCTGAGGGGGCTGTGAACCAACAACCTCTCTCACTTAGGAGCTAGAGATCAATTTGTGCTGGGTGGGGGGTAGAAAGAGAAAGATGGGGGGAGGGAGCACAGCCTGGAGGAAACCTGGGACCTGCTCTCAGTTTAGCTCCACTCTGCACCTCCACAGAAGCAAAGTGTACTCCAGACAAGAAAGGTCAGTTCCCATTTTATTTGATAATACTGTTTATTGTCCGAAGACTCAAGTGTCCACGTATGAATTATACAAAGCATCAGAGACATGCACAGTCTGCTTGTCTATTCAACAACTTTCATGTGTTCCCAGCACAAGAAAATCTCAGCTTTCAGAATCCAACAACGACAAAAAAGGTTTCCCCCCCTCCCCAATATTACTCCACCCACCAAACAACAACCCAGCCCCAGCTCCCCAATAAGCTTTAAATTATGGCAGCAAGTTAGATACTTATTTTTCATACTTACTAAGCAAAGATTTGAAAATAATGTAAACTTTTAAAAAATATTTTGAATTGCTGGCATGAAGAAGGGGAAATGTGTGTGTGTGTGTGTGTGTGTGAGAGAGAGAGAGAGAGAGAGAGAGAAAGTGTGTAATATATCAGGGAAGGTTCAGTGTGGCACTAAGCCCCACAGCTATAAATTAAGCCAATTGAAGAGCCTTTGATAGTGCTTTTCCATAAATAGATCTTTCACAATGGTTGTGTTTCAGACTGCTACTTGAATGGCAAACTTATCTTGCTCAGTGGCAGGCACAGAACTGCATTCTGGCTAGCAAGAAGCAGTCACGTGTCAAAACCAGCCTCCAACTTCTAGAAAAGACCTGTGCATGTTGCAGAGGCATGAGGAGGAAAACGGAAGGAGAAATACTACCCCCAGTGACACTCGGAAATAACTGGAGGGAAATTCCACCCTCCGTACTTTTTGACATTCTTCCCACTGTATGTTAAAAGCTTCCGATTCAGAACCCCTTAAAAATAATAAGTGCAAATCTAACAGCTAAACAAGGGGAAAAAATTAAAACCATAATAGAGTAGAGGAATGATACAACTGATTGCCAAAACAAATGGAAAACATTAAAATCAAAGAGTATCAGCAGAGAGAGAGAGAGGTAAATGTCACATAGGATATAACCATACAGGAAGCAAAACAGGAGTCTTATATTGGACTGAACAGATTTTTTTTCCTTTTTCTTTTTTTAAAATATATTGAAATCGAACAGACTGGTCCAATATGACATCTTTAAAACTCTACCTTGATGAACAGCATGAAAAGGCCACAGGGGGCAGGTATGGCTAGGAGTACTTCCAGATACCCTCCAAATTGATTTTAGAGTATTGCAAAGAGGGGGTGACTATGCAGAGCTCGGGGACCACAGCAAAGAAAGAACTGGCTCAGAAGAAAGGTTGGAGGCAGAGGAGCTGAGTGATATGATTATTTTGCAGGCAGCCAAGGTCTGTTTCATTACTCCAAAGGAGCATTTATACTCACAGTTTACAGGGGTATACCTTGACTTGCCGGCTCTTGTAGTCACATATTTGGGAGGGGAACACAGACTCTTGCCTTCTGGGGAGCTTTTGGTGCAAGGATCAATTTCTATATCGGGCAGATGGTTTGGAGCTACTTTGGCCATGCTAAAAATCACTCTGCATAGCAAGAATTTTCACGGAGGAGGACAACTCCTTTGGTCCACAGAATACTAAACACTTAATGGGAATAGCAAATCTCCGCTGGCTGGGAAGGGCTTTGGCACCAGATTTACATTAATGGCACAAGCATGCAACAGGACGTGGGCAAAGCAAATGGTTCAACTAGGAGGACTGATGGGCCAATCCAGATTTGTGAGCAAATGTTCTTTTACCGAAACCTGATAGCTGAGAATGCAGACCCAGAACCAGCATGCATCTCTCATGTGAACCACAGGCAAGGCTTAATATCCACTGACTACCTTTGTGACCTGACTAGTCCCCAAAATATTGTCCCTGAAAGGCGAGACTGGCCTCTCTGAGAACTAGTTCTCGATGGGCTGCTTTGTCATTGGAAAGAGAATGCAACACTTTTCACCTGTGCATGAGGATGTTGTGGCTCGTGATAGGCATCATCTTCTTTTGTGGAGGCTAAGAGACAGGCTTGCTCTCAGCCAACCATATGTGTGTGGATGTGGGTGTGGCAAAGAGAAGGGAATGGCTCTGAAGCGCTAAGCATGGAGGAATTTAATTTGTGGTGTGTGTGGAGGGAAGATGGGTTCTTACACAGGCAGAAGCTAGTTGGGTAGGAAACAGAGGGGATGAGCGCTGTCTCCACAAAGAGGGATGCCCCCTCTCAAGGCAATAAGAACCTGGTAGGCCTGCTACACAGAATCAGAGGCAACACCTCTCCGCCAATCATACTGTTCATTCTGGTTCCCCTCCACTGTGCCTTGGCATATTGGTAACTATGATCCAGAAAGTAAGAAACCGCTCCTTGGCACAACACAGGAGAGGAAACAGGCTAAGAAATATACAAGTGGCCTAGACATTCCCTTCCTTAGCCCCCTCCACCCCACCACTATTGTGCCTGCCTGGGAGACCTTATTTTCATGCTGTTTCCAGGAAGTGATGTCAAAGGTGGACCAATCTAATTTCTTACAGGCTTTGTTGCTATTGGCTACTGGACTGCCATGGCCCTGGGGACTCAAGGGTCCTCAATGTCAAGAAACTCTTGCTTAGGTGGGGCCACTCCACGGTACCACGCACATGAACCGTCACTCCGCTTGATGCAGGCATAGTGCTTTGCCTGCCGCCCATTGATGTTCTTCTCTGTCACCCAGTCAGTCCACAGGCACTCATCCTGAGCAGAGACATAGCAGGGGATGGAGGGGCAGCGGGAGATCTGCAGAGAAAAGACATCATAAGCATGTGTGATATGCCACCACCATAATCGGCATAATCGTATGAACATGAGAAGAGCCCTGCTGGAATGAGAACAGAAGTCCCATCTAGTCCAGCATCCTGCTGCCTACTGAGGTCATACAGAAGCCCTTGGGAAGCCAGCTTCTCCATACATATAAAATGTCTGTTGATGGGACTCCAGAACCTTATTTGGGGAACCCGCCTGTACTTTAACATAAAAAGAGACTTCCTGGCATTTCTGTGTTGTCATATATCACACTGGAGACACAATGAAAGAAACCGAGTCACATTAGGTATTAATTGCCATGGGGCCAGGTTGATCAGAGGGTTCTCTTCTCAGCTCACTGCGATGTGGGTGTTGCCTTCCCATACACAGACCAAGAGTTAGGGGAAACCAAGTTTTGGTCAGCCCTTTAAAACTGGGAGTATGGTGGTTGCCACTGTTCCCTTGTTTATTTCTCAATCAGAATGGAAACCTGAAGTTCTACTGATAGCATAAGGCTAGGTGGTAAGGCAGTGTGCACGGGACGGCTATTTCGGAATAAGCTTAAACTTTACAATATGCCTTCTTTATGTTAATGTCAAAATGTTAAAGAGACAGGCCAATGCACCGATCAGACAGAAAACAAAAGTTTTTAAAAATCCACACATCTCTAGCCGGCTCACTTTAGTACTCGCCCCTTAGCCTGTCCCCTTCCCCCACAGAGCCATCTGCCCTGTGGAAAGGATCCTGATCACTTCTTATGTACATTCTGTCAATCTGTCTACTAGTATGATTTATTTATTGTGATTCTATTGTGTCCGGGAATTGGGTAAGTTGTCTGCTCTGGACGGGGTTGCACTCCCCTTGAAGAAGCAAGTGCATAATCTAGGGGTGCTCCTGGATCCAGCGTTTTTACTGAAGGCGTAGGTGTCTTTGGTGGCTAGAAGTGTCTTTTACCAGCTTCAGCTTGTAAGACAATTATGGCCATTCCTGGACAGGAATAGCTTGACCACTGTGGTCCATGCATTGGTAACCTCGAGATTGGGTTAGTGCAATGAGCTTTATGTGGGTCTGTCCTTAAGGCTGGTCCAGAAACTACAGGTTGTCAGAATGCTGCAGCCAGGCTAGTAATGGAAGTGGCTTATCACCAGCATGTTACACCTGTGCTGAAGGAATTGCACTGGCTGCCTATGTGCTAGCAGGCCAGGTTTAAGGTTTGGTACCTGTCTATAAAGCCCTAAACGATTCAGGACCAGGCTATCTAAGAGACAACCTGTGTGGATGCTGTACTCATCAGGAGATACTCTCTCGGTGGTGCCTAGGATGCCAGAAGCCTGATCCACGATGGTTCAGGATAGGGCCTTCAGTGTTATAGCAGCCATTCCCAGTACAAATTAGATAGACACCAACCCCTTGAGGTTTTCAGATGTCTACTGAAAACTGAATTGCTTCAACAAGCTTTTCCAAAAAGGTAGCTTTGTTTTTGCTCTGTTATTATATTTGTCTATTTTAAACTTTTTTGAAATGGTATTTTATTATGGTTTTATTATGTATTTTCTAATGTAAGCAATTCATAAATATTGTTAAATAAAATAAAAATAATAAATTGTATTTATGATTGTTGATGTTACTTGTAAGCCTCCTTGGAAAGAAAGAAAGAAAGAAAGAAAGAAAGAAAGAAAGAAAGAAAGAAGAAAGCCTACAAGCAAGGCTTGAAGGCAATTACTTTCTTCTGCTGTTGCTTGCCAGCAGCTGGTATTCAGTTATATAACAAGTTGCATCCAATGTTAGGCCTACTTATGTTAGGCCACTGAAACGAGTCGGACTGAAATTAGACTAACACTGGATACAACACACAACCTCCAAGTTTAAAGGTTCCATCATAACTGCCATTCATAGAGCTATCCCCCACCTAAGATACCATATTCCAAATTGCTGATGAATATTGCTCAGCACTAGGGGCCTGACATCTCTCCAAGACTGGAATGGCTGTCATCTTGGGGACCAACCCAGGCAAAAACCCTTGAGGACCCCCCTACCCTTGCTGCTACACTTCAAGAATCACTCTGCAGCAGCAAATATGCAAATGCGTTACATCAAGCTGCCCTTCAGGTTTATCCAGGACCTAATCTTTCTTAAAAAGCAAGAGGTAGGCCATTAAAAAAAACCCCAAGATGCAGTCTTTCTAAACAATTGCTGTATAGATAATAAACAGTTGTCACTCAGATGTTGCAGGGGATCTAGATGGCTCTCTCACCCTGCACCCAGTACTCCAAGCATTTTGGTTGGAAGACCACTGCATTTTTTTCAAATATCAATAGATTATTACGGGGTAACTGCAATTTCCCAGCCAGCTACTGCTTCCACTGCAGTCATTTTAAAAAGAGAGAGACTGGGCATATGCAGAGTTAATTCCTTCACCACTGAGTATACCTAGCCCATCCTCACCCAGGTAGGATGATGGCTTCCAGATCTGAGGGTGTGACTTCTAGGCAGATATGAGCAGCAGTAGCTCACTTAAGAATCTAAGCACCAGAAAAATGTGAGGGGAAAATACTCCAGTATGGTACCATACAAACTGAATGGATTGCTAGAACACTCCACTCTCCGGATAAAGCCATATAATATGCCATTTTCCCCCTTGGAACGCATCCACCTTATGTTAAGCAAGTGACTAAAGCAAAACATTTCTCCTGATTAAATGCACACATACAAGGCAGCAGGAGGTCCAAAACCGTAATGATCCCCTATGGATTTACCTTGCACTCACAGCCCATCTGATATCGCTGGTTTAGACTCTTCTTCTGGGTAGCACTGAGGGAATCCCAAGGAATGATGAAGTCACACAGTGTGATGTGCATATTGCCATTGCCCTCAGATTTCCCTGGCAGAATAAAGAAGTTATTAGCTGGGGCATGCATGCCATACAAGCACACGTTCCGTATCGAACACATCCTGATCAGCTCCCAGGGTCAGCTTATCCACCAGCAAGTGTCTCACCTTGGCCAGGAAGTGCCGATAACAAATAAGCGTGTGCTACAAAAAGGCTCAATTATACAAAACACTTTCACGGGATCGCTCCCAGCAAAATCAAACTAAGAGTACCGATGTGCTGAGTAAGACCAATGGTCCACTTTGCTCAGCACTTTCTGTTTCAATAAGTTGCCAGCCAGATGCTGCTGGGATATTCCTGACTCCATCTCCAGCAGGCAGTAGCCAGCACTATACTGTGACTGAACTTCGGAGGGCGCACTTTTGGCTATATAACTAATAGCCACTGATAAAACTATCATCTGTGTATTTATCTAATCCATTTTAAAAGCTGGTTATGCCAAAAGCCAACACAACACCTTGCTGCAACAAATTTCATAGATGAATATTGTGTTGTTTGCTGCTGCTCACACCTATTGAATTAAATTGACCCGCTGTTTTTCATTTTGAAACAGTGAAAGCCTTTCCCAATTTTTTTCTCTATTCAGTCTCTCCACGCTCCTCGTGTTCTTAAAAGCTTCTGCTCTGCCTTTGCTCAATCCACCTTTTTCTAAGCTGAAACGCCCCAGTAATTAAAATCTTATCCGGGCAGGCATTTTGAAGAACCTCAGCATGCATTTTATTAAAGTAGCATACCACAGCTTGCAAACTGCAGTGCTATGTAGCACTTTAAAAAAAAAAAATGCAGGTTTAGCATTCTCATCTGGAATGTTGTGACAGGACTGAGGGAGAAGACAAAAAGGAATATAGTAAGCCAGCATGGAAGAGTAACAGGAAGGGCCTCAGTTCAGCTCTTTCTCCAATACACACAGGATCTGGGGAATGAAGGGAAAGAAAGGTTCCAGTTTTCCCTATTTCCCTCCTCCCAACACATCTAACCCTCCTGAGCGACTTTCCTCTCTCCACCCACTCCCAGTACACTTGTGGGCAAGTCCTGATTGCCAAGCCACACCAGCACAATCCTCCCAAAGAACATAAAATAGAACTACACCTGCCTTCCCTTGCACATGGCAGCAGCACTGTCTGTATTCTGCTTTTGTCTCCATACAGAGGGGAAAAATTCCTCATCACACTGACAGCCTTCATTCACATCTATTTTTTCTAGGTATGGAATTTGGTTACTCATTTTCCTAGTAATAATCATAAAAATACTATCGGGTGAAACTATGTCTGGACTTTTGATTATGAAGCCATTACTGTGCAGCAGTTCTTGTCTGGACTGCCTGTGCTATAAGGAATGATGCCACTTCCAGGACTTGGGTGAATCAAGTGTTGTCTGGACAAGCCCTACTTAATAAGGAGTTTCAAAATGCCAAGATCTAGCAGACTACCCCGTAGATTATGGCATTGCATGCTTCATTACAGTCTCAACAGCCCTGGTGAGATTGAGCTGACTGTAAAAAAATCATCATCCTTTCATGAACACCAGGAGGTGGCGCTTGGCGAAGCTCTACAAAGAGAATCTCAAAGCAAAGCGGTCCATGGGCTCCAGTTCCAGCTGCATGCTGTCTATGACGGACACCAGGATAGTTTGTGATATGGCAGGAACCCTCCTTGCACTACAGAGGGCAGGCTGCATTTGCCTCAGTTGGAAGGGCGCTTCATTCTAGTGACTAGTAGCCAGCATAGGCACAGGATAGTCTGGTTTCATGTATGTATGTTAAACACTTCTTCCTAGCAGATTCCAGGGTGATGCACAGTAATAAAAGTACAATATAATAGAAACAGCATGTCATCTTTATAGTATACGAAAGTGAGAGGAAACAGAACCAGAAAACTGTAGACAGAGGGAATAAATCCAACTCAAAATGCCTGGACAAATAAATATGTCTTGGCACGGCACAGAAAAGACTGTAATGTTGGCATCAGTCAAACTTCCTCAGGGAGGGTATTACAAAGTTGGGGTGCCACCACAGAGAAGGCCCTTTGCTTTGTTCACACGTAATGCCATACTTCACCAACTGATGGTAGTCAGAGAAGAGCCTAATCTGAAGATCTTAATACATGGGCAGGATGGTATAGGACAGAGGTACAGAGCCTCTTTCAGCCCAGGGGGCCAAATTCCATTTTAGAGAAGCTCTGGGAAGCTGCATTCCAGTGGTGGGTGGGGCACAAGGGGGAGGGCCAAAAACACCAGCACATTTCAGCTGAAAGCTCTTACTACCCCTAACTAAGCCTTAGGAGAAGTATTTCACCCTTTCAGAATGGGGGGAAAACTGCACAAAAGTTAGGAAAACCACCCTAACGATCAGTGGTTGGCGGAAAAAGGCTGGGCCAGGGGAGGGGAGGGGGCGTGGCCTTCTGGGGAACCCCAGAAGGCTGGATTTGGCCCCAGGCCTGACGCTGTGCACCCCCGGTATAGGAGGAGGCAGGTATTTGTCAGGTATTTGGGTCCCAAGCTGCTTAAGCACCAGCACCTTGAATTAGGGTCAGAAAAAAATAGGCAACCAATGTAATTCTTTAAGAATTGATGTAATATGACTCCACCTAATTAAACCAGTCAGAATTCTGAACTCATTGAAGCTTCTGAGTCATCTTCCAGGGCAGCCCCACATATAGCACATTACAGTAAGCCAATCACAAGGGACTTCTTAGACTTGTTACATGTGTGTCCCACCCTTTCTCCAAAGAGCTGAGTTTAACTTCACAACACCCCTGTGAGGTAGTTTAGGCAGAAAGAGTGACTTGTTTAAGGCCTTATCCAGTGAGCTTCCAAACTAGAGTGAGGATTTGAACCTGGGGTTCTCACATCCTGCCTATCACCATAATGACCTATTTGCTCTGTATTCAACTTTCTTCCAGGCCCAAATAGCATCAATGCTCCCAGGGAGAAAACAAGTGTTCCATTCATTCTCCTTCCCCCTGGCTTTTTGGGGACAATGAGTCTCTGCAAGCATTATTCTTTACCTGCAATGAGATACTCCTTCTTCCCACCAACATCCAGCGTCACCCCACACACTGCTGAGGAAGGAGCCGTGTAGATGAATTCAATGTTCTGATCAGGCCCTTTAAACATCTGAGAAGAGAAGAAGTTGGTGAGGCCAAGGGCAAAGGACAGCAATTTACATCACACGTTATGATGTAAATAAGCTAACCAGGAGCATACAAGACATTCCTGGGCAGGAGATCCCACGGGGGTAAACAGGGGTATCTCTTCATGTGCTAACAGGGGTGCTGCCGGAGGTCATCCTCTTCAACCAGGGGAGGAGGCCAGGGTGGCTGGCTTATGAAGAATCCTTTGGCCGCCCCAGCCTCCTTCTCTCCATCTCCCCGAAGACTCTGCTAGATGGGCAATGTGCCTCCCTCTCTGCATAGGATACTCGCAAACCTCTGAGTTTGTTGCACCCAGGGTGCAACTTGCTTTTTTTTCTTTTATTTTTTTAATGCTTTTATCATAACACATCCTGGATCAAAGGTTTTTCCCCTTCTGTTATCCTGTGGTATTCCGAACTGGGGAGTCCTTCAGGTTTGGGCAGTTGAGGATCTGGAGTGGGAAACACTCCATCATAAAGCCTCTAAGATACACAGAGGCCCCATCTACACAGGGGATTTACTCTGGTTCTACTGCGCCTCACAGAAGATCATGGCAGATGATGTAACCCCCACTCCACATCAACTACACATTTTTCTCTCCGAAAAGCTGCTTCTTTGCAAAGTTGTTTTGCGCTGGATTTTCCCATCAAGGCAGCCTCAGTGTGGTTTGGGAGTCAGTGTGACCTCAGTTGGCTTCAGGGTGAGCTGCGGGGAACAGCATTGATAGGTGGAAGGGAAAGTTGCGCCATGAAAGCGTGGACACGAGGAGAGGAGTTGGCTAAATATGTTTGCTTGGAAGTAACTCATTCTCTTCCATTCCACTTCACTTAGCATGCAAGCGAGGAGAGGGGCGGGGAGCCAGCCTGCTGTTTTAAATATCCGCCCTTACGGTAGAGCAAGGGTACACAGGACTGTGACAATTTTAAAAGCTGACCCCCCCCAAATTACCGTTATTCCTGCTGAGAAAGGAGAGTGGAGAGGGGGGTCAGGAGAACTCCTTTGCCTGTTGTTTTAAATCTTCACTCACCAGCAGACGTGCACATACATTTAATGAGTTTAAAAGCAGATCGCCCCCAAATGACCCTTATTCCTGCCGAGAAAGGGTGGACATGAGAAGAGGTGTTGGCTGCACATGTCTACTCAGAAGTAGGTCATTCTCTTCCATTGCGCTTCACTGAGCATGGGAGCAGGGAGAGGGTTGGGACTCCACTCATTCGCTGCCCTGCACCTATGCAGTTGATGACGTTCAGTTCTACTCGCAGAACTCAGCCCACCCAACCCCGAACTAATGCAGTTTCAGGTGCTGTTTGCCCCATGAAAGTGATTTTTAAAAAATGAATACACTGCTTTACTGGTTGTATGTGCTGTGCAAGAAGCAAATCTGAATTCTTGAAAATCCAGATTTACACAGAATCACCTTGTAAAGTCTCTCCATGTAGATGGGGCCAGAATTATTTTGGCTTGTGGTAACTATAAGTCTTCAAAGTTCTGTTTGGCATCATTCAGGCTTTTAGATGAACAGTTGTATGATACTAGCTAGAACCGCAGCAGGGTAACAGGTTTATTCATTCTCTGTAACCCTGCGATATGCTTAAACGTGTGTATGTATATTTGACACAGATATATCTTGTGTCATATAAAGTTCCATGTAAACGGGACTCCCATGTACAGCTTGTTACCTTTATCTGCTTGATTTCATACTGGATGCGTTTGATGGGGTTCCCATAGATGTCGTTACCAGAGTCCACCTCTCTTTGAGCGACGGCCTTTGCTCTGATCACTGAAACAGAAAGACACCGAGGAAATTAGTGGACAGATGCAATACAAGTGCTGGGCCCAGCTCTTCCGAGGCTTACTACAATCCTAGAAATGGTCAATCTCACTCCCCACTCTTTGCCACATACAGTAGCTGTACCAGCACACAAAATCTGGAGCCATCAATCCCTGGGGACAGTTTATGTGGCACACTACAAATAATATAGTGCCCTCCTCTTCTGCTTACTCTCTGTGCTTATAGGTCACTATTAACAATCATGCAGATTGTTAGCCGAACTGGAAATGTCTTCTTGCTCTATTTATTTCAGAGAGAAGGCCACAGATCTGCATCATCCACAGCCAACCTCCAAGAGAGGAAAGATTTGTTGCAGCTGAAACATGTTGATTGGTTATTATAAGATGTGGAGGTTAATAGCTTTTCTTGTTAAGTGTATTTGCCATTACAATTCAGATCCGATCATCAGTAATGAAACTGTCCACACTGAACCTTACCCACAATAAGCATATTTCACATTTGACCTGTATTTAAAACCTTCAAGTAGCTTAAGAAAGAGACCTATTGCTGTGCTGGAGAGAACAAAACATGCAAACAAAGCAAGAAAAGCAATACCTGTTACATAAGCTTGCATGCTCTCACCCAATAAAAGATCATCAGAATTCCTATGCTGGGTCAACATCAGCCAATAGTGCATCTACCTCAACATTTTGTCTTTTACCATCTAGACTTCACAGGGAAGAGCACACGCAGGGCACAACAGGAATATACATCTGCTGTTAGTCCTCAGAAATTACTAGTAGACCTGTGGCTCAAATCAACTCTCACTCACCTACTCTGGTGCAATCCATGCTCATTAAAATGCTGGTACAAAACCTAGTAATAGAGCTTACTCTCAAAGCAAGAGAGCAAGCAGTTTACAGCAGCCATGGGCAGAAGGCAGACTGGGATCTACCGGTAGATCTCCGAGAGTTTGGAATAGATTGGCAAAGGTTTCTGACTCCCAATTGTTTAACAATAGCGATAACAAAATGGGTGAGTATTCTTAAACCTAAATCTGGCTGCTGAAATTATGAAAGCTTAGGGCAACTAGAAGTGGACTTTTGTATGAAAGGACTGCAAGCTCAGTTCAGCTTTGGTACTGAAAACAAATTCCTCAGCTCAGAATGTGCTCAGAAGCACCCTGTTCTTTAATGCTAAGCGTATGTCTTTTGCACCAGGCTCTAGTTCGTGGAACTTGGGGTTCTTGTACAAAACAAAGTAGATCCAACAAGCCTGACATCTGCCCAGCCCTGCTTCATAGTATAAACTTTTGCTTGCTTTCAGTGTAAGTTCTTGTACTGCGTTTTTATAAACTTTACACCTCAGCCCAGGGAATACAAAGCAATGATCAAAATGCCAAACTGAATCTCTGCCAGAAGGCATGATCTTCCACACACATTAGCCTCCCTCCCACAGATCAACCACACACTGAAGACTGCTGTGCCGCAAACAGAAAGCAGGAGCTAATCAGGTATATCACACCTAAGCACATGATTATGCTCTTCATATGCATCCAGAAATCACAAGCAAACCAAGGCACTGTTACAGGATATGTCAAAATACTATATGCTGTATATTGTTCAGGAATTGGGTTTGCTTGGAAATTAAAGTTTATTCCCTTATTTCTGCACCATAGTGGAGACTGGAAGCAAGGAGGTAAAGCAACCTATGGAGCCTTTAATGCCTTGGGTCTCCCATTCAGTTCATTTGTATAATTTGACTTACACTGCGCAACCCTGTCCTCCTGTTTTCATGATTCCCTCGCAATTATGTGGTCTAGAAAGTGATATTTTAAAATGAAAGCGTCAAAATCAAGGAATTTGAATGACAAACCATTGTAACGTTTTGGGAGAGGGGAAAACAGTTTGTAAAAGTTCTCCAAAGCATCAGCAGGTCCTCACAACATCCTGTAGCAACAAATTCCATCAGTAAACTGTTCAGTCTGTTGAGAAGTAATTCCTTTAGTTTTTTCATACACATGTTGCCAATCAGTTTAATTGGGTATAAATTCCAGAGGGGCAGACACGTTAGTCTGCAGCAGGCAGCAAAAACAACAGAGAGTCCCATGGCACCATAAAGACTAACCCATTTACTGTGACACACACAAGGTTTCCTGAACCAGAGTTTGCTTTGTCAGATGCCACAGTATATTTGTTAGCCTTCAGTGTGGCACAGGACTCTTTGTTGCTTCTCTGGGGTATTGAGTTTCTCCGTGTCGAGACTCAATAACTTTTCCTTATGCTATTATGAGAAGGGCACAAGTCTGACTCAACATCCTGCTTACCAGCAAATGTCTCAAATAAAGCTGCCTTGGCTGGCCACTGTGTGAACAGAATGCTGGACTAGATAGGCCTTCGGTCTGATCAAGCATGGCTCTCCTTATGTCTGCCTGGGCCAGTAGTGACTACCCTCCCAGGCACTGACACTCCATGGCCATAGACAGAGGCCATTCCCAGCCCCACCACCTGAGATTCTTCACCTGGCAATGCCAGGGACTGAACCTGGGACCTTCTGCATGCCGAGTACATACTCTTCCCTGAGATAAGGCCCCACTTCATTGCACCCTGGCCCAGAAGGTTCTGGTGCAGTTTCTAATTTGCCATCTTTGCATTTCTCTGCATTTCCTCTTAGTGTTCGCCTTCATGCTGACCTGGAACTTTTAGCCCAAGCCAATTATCAGCAGGAGGAGGCAGGTGAGTCTTGACCCCCCATGTTCAGTGCATGGACCCCAGCAAACTGCTTGGAGACCCACCCAGCCCCATGTCAGATCTGTCCCTGTGTATCGCATGTGGGCACGCCACAGGCCACATATAGCCACAATTGTCCGGCCCACTTTTCCTCGCCCTCAGTTGGTCATTGGCCTCTCCCACCTCCCAGCAATCCTCGTCAAGATTGCTATTGGCAGGAAGGAAACAGCAATCTTCATAAGGATTGCTGGCAGGGTGAGGTTACAGTCTCTTCCTTCTCCTGAGTGGTCCTGATAAAGAGGTGTCTGTGTGTGCATGGGAGCAGTGGGAAGAGGTGTCTGTGTGTGCGTGAGAGTATGTGTACGTGTGTGTGTATGTGTGTGATGTGCGTGCGTGCGTGCGTGCATACATGCAGGGGTGCAGCCCGAGTGCTGCATGCAGCTCTCGGGAACAAAGAAGTTGACCACCTGTGCCACATCTGATAGTGTTAGGAAACCATCCAAACACGCCCTATAGTTTCAGGTAAGATATAAGTTCTACTGCACGCTACACTCACCATGGGTATTCTGTCAAAAATATTCCAGCCACCCTCAGCCGTGCCCTGGTACACCATTTAGGAACTCTTACACCATTTACGAACTCTGGATTGCTGTCATCATATGGCCAGAAGCCCCGCACCAATGGCCATCCGGTTCATGACTACTCACAGTTCAGTAGGGTGATTTGTGCAGAAAGTAAGAGTTCCTAAACAATAAGTATGAAGGCATTTATTTGGTGACTTCAGTAGTGAAGTATTTGGCATGAAGGGCTGCAGAAGCAGCAACAGAATAGTAAACAAATGTGGAGAAAGCAGCAAGCAGGCTTCTTTGTTTGGGAGCTCAACTGGCAACACTGCATGAGTTGGAGGTGACTGGCCACCACTTCAGGGTTAGACTATCCCACCTGTGGCCAGCTCCTGGTTACCGCAGGCCCCTGCACAAGAGACCTCCTTTGGGCCTCGCCTACCCGCCTCTGGCTTGGTGGCTCCTTCAAACATCCATGGCCCTCAGGCAGTTGTCCGCTTGTACTGGCCTTCAACATCCCAAGATCTGCCTATGCCTCTGTGTTGCAAAGTGTGCACTGAGAGTACTGCAGCTCTACATATCCAGGAGTACCTGGGTTTTTATCCAGGGCGGATAAAATGAATCAAGGCCACTGCCACTAAGAACAGCATCAGGGTTCGCCTGCGGATCGTCAGACTGATCTGCAGGCCTGTCCTCACATTTCGGAAGACTCTTGTGCTTCTGTGTTTTGCATGGTGTATCCTAGCTATTGCAATCTGACAGTATCCAGGAGGCATTGTGTGAAATATATAGGGTTGGGGACATTCTGTGATGAGATGCCAGGCAAGATGTGACTTGCTCAGCCACGGATCAGCACTGCCATAAGTAATCAGATAATCTCTACTTAGCTATCACCAGGGTTTTGCTACATGCAAAACTCAAAGAGATGCAACACTGAAGTAAGGAATCCTGCTCTTGCTCACAGCTTCTAAAAACCATTTTCAAGTGCAACCTCACAAGTGAAACTGTGGGGATTTTTTTTTTTTTTTTTTAACCACGCCTTGACTAAAACAGAGTAAAGCCTCTGGGGATTAGCTAACATTGCTTTGTGGTCCAGATGCAGTTTGTGTGCTGACCATTGGGCCATTCCTAGAATCAACTATCCATTGCATCCTTCATATCCTGTAAGTGTTTGAAAAACTGGCTACATTTAGAGAACCGAAAATTAAGGGGCAACATGTTAAGGGGCAGCTATGGTAAGATGGATAGTACTTGTTTGCCTTTGCCTTCAAGACTTTATTCAACAAGCTGTTGGGAAGGTAGTATTTTAAGTGAGCAGCTCTCAAATGGTGGGTTTAAATGGGAGCTTAAATGGTGGGTCTCTCTGTTGGTAGCGGATACTGAAGGTAGAGTGACAAAAGAGGATAGTAAGGACAACTTGTATACTGGGCTTGAACAAGAAGGTAAATTTCCAAGCAGGGAGAGACAGAGAGAGAGAGAGAACTCCTTTGGTAGATCTGTTTACTAGAAAACATGGGAATCAACAGTTGAGCCCAGGAATATTAGAAAAAATCTTGTAATTGTAGGAGCAGTTCGACAAAGGAAACAATTGCTTAAAAAACATGAAATCTCTTTTCCATAGCTCTTTTTTTAACTAACACAATGTATCCACATTGCCCTCATCCAGGAAGATATATCCCCCACTTTAGAAAACAAAACAGAAAACCTTTCATTAACATCCAACCTGAAAAAGTGTTTTATGTCACTTTATTTGCTGATGCAATGAATATGAACTTGAGCACACTCTGGGAGAGAGCAGAGGACAGGAAGGCCTGACATGCTATGGTCCATGGGGTCACGAAGAGTCGGACATGACTGAACGACTGAACAACAACAACAACATGCATTGATTGGTCCTAATAAAGGTATTATTTTACTGAACATGTGCATTTGAGGGCAAGGTATTACACAGTGCACAGAGCTGGGCTGAACGACCTTGGAAGTCAATTCCTGCTCTAGGATTCTCACGGTTACCTTCTGCCCTTGGTCCTACCTAGGAGTTTCAAGCATCACAGAAAAGGGGAGGATGCATCTCTGCCTGCAGGGCTCTATCCCAGCCTTAGACATATGGTGCAGCCATCACCAGGCTCAGTTTCAGCGCCTCTTTGCATTCCCTTTGCTGCAAACTGCCTGTGGCCTGGCTTGGATGCTTTTGGCCTGGCCTAAACAATTGTGTGACAGCAGCTGAGAGTCTTTAGGCCTGGCTCATAGTTATGGCTCCAGGCTTTTCCACTCACGTGCTGCTGAATCACTGGCAAAAAATGCAACCTCGTAGAAGGACGATTTCTGTTCTTAACAGTGCGGCTTTGTAGAGGGGAATTGCTGCTTTGCACTTTCTAAGCCAAGCAGCCAGCAGTTCAGCCAAGCAGGGGAATAGGGGAAAAGAAGCAAGAGTGTATGCATACACACATGAAGCCCATAGAAAAGATCAAGGAAAGGAAATCCTATGGTCTGTCATTGCTTTGTAGCCCCACAAACAAAGATGCTTGCTTTAAAGAGCTGGGAGGTTTAGCACTCGACATGCAACAAGGCCAGGACTTTGTGTGTTCAGATAAAACAAAGAAAGATTAAATTCCCACCAGATCACCCCTTACTGTGCTTATTTGGTGATGCACCAGCATGCATTTTTAGAATAACTTACAGAAGTTTATCTCTGGGCAATAGACATACGTTTTATCAGGGCTGTATTTATGCTGCATTCCACAAGAGCACAAAAAGTACAGATGGCCATAGTAGGCACAGAACCCAGTTTCCTTTATTATGGTCATATGACTTGGCCTTGTAGGCCCCTTCCAACCCTACTATTCTATGATTCTATGATTCTATGACTGGAACAGAAAGAGAGAGAAAGGAGTGCAGTGATGTAAGCACTATTAACACCCACCGCATGATAATGCACAGAAAAGAGCAACAGCACAGAGGGCAACAGTCAACCCACAGGGCACACAAGGAAACTTGGGGAGACTTAGAGAATAACTGCCACACATGGGTCCACAGACGTGCTCACCAGCTCAACACTGATGAACACATTTTTTTATTCGGCTGAGATGCCCCAGGATCTCCTAAGCCTTGTGCTGTATCTCAGAGAGACTCAGAAAGCAGTCTCATTGCTTTCCAAGCCTCTGCAAGGCTCCACACGAATCAGGCTCCGGGGGGTGGGGTGGAATCCGGGTCACAATGCATTGTGGAGACGCTCGCAACACGGCGAGATGTCTTGCTGCTTAGCAAGCTTCTCTGTGGCTCAGTTGTGTCCAAGTTCAAACCCTTGCACCCTCAGAGCTGGGGACAGAGGACAGGGGCTTGACCCCATAGTTATGCTGGGCCACAGAGGCATATTAGTGTCTCCAAATCTTGGTATGATATTACAGGCAAGACACTATCCGCCCACTTAAGTGGCCACAAATTTTGGCTCGCTACCAAGGGCCTACCAACTCAGAAGGAACAAAAACTATCATTTGTATCCCAGCAGACACACCACACAACTGCACACTGGGACAAAGAACAGCGAGTGCGACAACACAAGTGAATACACACAAAAGTTGCAACCACAAATGTGTACTAACCCTCCAGCAACAGAATTAAACGGTAGTATTACACACTAGTGCAAGAGAATGTTGTTATTAATTCACTGACAATGGAATGGAAAAGACCAATTAGACTCTTCCCTTGCACTATGGAAAGATCTTCCATCTATGTACGAGGAGACGAACAGATTAGTCCATAGGCCCTCTGGATATGATATGGAAAGAGAGGAGAAAAGGGCACCATGAAATAATTTGGATCTGTAGGTCCATATGCCACTCAAAGACCCAACTGAAGACATCTAAAAATAGGGCATTTAAAAACAAATAAAAGGACTTGCATTTCAAACCTTTTAACGCCTGACCCCTCTTGAACTGATCTACATGTGTCTAAAAGTGCAATGACTTGATACTGAGCATCAAGTTTCATTCATCCCCAAGAGCTGCCACTTTAGCATCTTGACCCAGAACTCCCCCATTGCCTTCTAACAGACTGATCCTAACCGTGCTTACTTGAAAGGAAGCCCCATTATATTTCAATGGGATTCCCAAATAAATGTTCATAGGAGTGTGGTCTAGATTGCACAATGTATATACATTTACTTTATGGGGCCTTTCCTATTGTTTCTGTACAATGACAGCCCCAACATGTATAAATGTGATGGTCAAGAAATGGCACGGCTCTCCCATCCTTTTGATTTTTGTTCATTATCAGATGAGAATTAGGGGTGTAAAGAAGGATTATACTTATGCTTTTGAAGAAATAGTGCATGGGGACGGAAGGGCGTGAGTATGACAAATAGCTTCTGGGATTTAACAACAGAAAAAACTACTGAGACCATCCATCTAGCACAGACCAGACAGTTCTCTCTATTTCCTGTTAAAGTTGCATTTGGCTCAAGGGCAACATTTATTCTTCCTTGCATACCCTGCCCCAACATTCGCTGGATCATGGAGAAAGCAAGAGAATTCCAGAAAAACCTCTATTTCTGCTTCATTGACTACGCTACAGCCTTTGATTGTGTGGATCACAACAAACTGTGGCAAATTCTTAAAGAGATGGGAGTACCAGACCACCTTACCTGTCTCCTGAGAAACCTGTACGAGGGTCAAGAAGCAACAGTAAGAACCGGACATGGAACAACCGATTGGTTCAAAATTGGGAAAGGAGTACGACAAGGCTGTAAATTGTCGCAGAGTACATCATGAGAAACGCCAGGTTGGATGAATCACAGGTCGGAATTAAGATTGCCGGGAGAATTATCAACAACCTCAGATACACAGACAATACCACCCTAACGGCAGAAAGCGAAGAGGATCTAAAGAGCCTCTTGTTGAGGGTGAAAGTGAGAGTGCAAAAGCTGGTTTGAAACTCAACATTAAAAAAACTAAAATCATGGCATCTGGCCCCATCACTTCCTGGCATATAGAAGGGGAAGAAATGGAAGTAGTGACAGATTTTATTTTCTTGGGCTCCAAGATCACCGCAGATGGTGACTGTAGCCATGAAATTAAAAGACGCATGCTCCTTGGGAGGAAATCTATGGCAAACCTAGACAGCATAGTACGAAGCAGAGACATCACCTTGCCGACAAAGGTCCGTATAATCAAAGCTATGTTTTCCCAGTAGCAACGTATGGCTGTGAGAGCTGGACTATAAGGAAGGCTGAGCGCCGAAGAATTGATGCTTTCGAACTGTGGTGCTGGAGAAGACTCTTACGAGTCCTCTGGACTGCAAGGAAGTCAAATCAGTCCATCCTAAAGGAAATCAACCCTGAGTGCTCATTGGAAGGACAGATACTGAAGCTGAAGCTCAAATATTTTGGCCACCTAATGCGAGGAGAAAACTCCCTGGAAAAGACCCTGATGCTGGGAAAGATTGAAGGCAAAAGGAGAAGGGGACGGCAGAGGATGAGATGGCTAGATAGCATCACTGATGCAATGAATATGGACTTGAGCACACTCCGGGAAAGAGCGCAGGACAGGAAGGCCTGGCATGCTATGGCCCATGGGGTCACGAAGAGTCGGACACGACTGAACAACAAGCCATCTAAGGAGAGTCTTTACTCATGCAAAGAAACTGCCCATGCAAGAAACAGCACCAATAGCTGTAGAGAGGGTTGGGATCTCTCTAAGCAATGACCTGAGTTTCCCAAGTGATGGGGAGCCCCAATCCAGAGATCCACAGCAACCAGGTGACCTTTTAGCACCCCAAGTCCAGGTACGTCCTGCTGCTCTATAAATCACATTTCAGCCTTCAGCAGAGTGAAACTAGCTGGATTGTTAGACCAGCCTTTGAGTATGCATGCCTTTGCTGGCATGATCTCAGGCAGGTGTTTTCTTGGATGAGAAAGGAGCTAATTTCCCCACTGGGACTGGAATGACTTACTTGTCAACTATGTTTTTGGGGTGACTGCTCTGGAGTCTGACATACCTTCAGGGATATTAGTGCAAATACAACAGACAGGGCACCTAATTCAATGCTTGTTGAGTCCTTTCACCCCGCTGCAGAGTAGAATCAGGGCAGGTGCCCCCTTCTTTTTCTCACTGATACTGTATGCTCCACTCAGACATACATAAAGGAAGGGGTGAAGCACCACACCAGAGAAGTCTATAAGGCAAGGAATAAAACTTAGCAAGGCAAACCCAAACAGTTCAAGCCAAATAATGTACTCTTCTGCCACTCATCCCAGATTTATTCAGTGGTCACCATCCTTCAGAGCTTGAGAACTGTGAGAAACCTCTTAGTTAAGTTAAGAGCATCTGTGCTAACGATGGATGTATAAAAGAGCCTAAACAAACAGGGGATATGAATTAGAAATAGGCATATGAAATTCAAGGCCAGCAATAAACACAGTTATGTTTTTTGAATGCAGAACTTTCCACATGGGAAAAGCCAGCAAAGCTTTTCAGAAACTGAAAGATGTGTATAAACAGAATACAGGAAGTCTAAAAAGTACATAATAGTAATGCAATCCCAGCTATAATCTACAGATCTGAAACACTAGCAATACAAAACACAGTAATAATGAGGTTTAAATGGATTCCATGGCAGATGTCCCAGAGAGATTCCCAGAGTAAAATATCAGAATAAAATGACACACACAGTCTCCAGGACACAGGCCCTCCAATGGAACTTCGACTTGAGAGTCACCTATCAATTCTCTCCACTTGGACCTGCTGGAAAGTCTTACAGTCTGCTGCAACCTTCTTTAGTCAATTTTTTTCCTTACCCTCTGCCAGCATCTTCGTATACAGAGCACAAGATTCTTATGACCAGCTGCTTGACTAACCCACCAATATTTGGGTTAAGTTGCTAAGTCCAGAAAGTGGATTTATTACTCAGCAGCACACAATGGCATGGCCTTACAGACAGAATGCAATCAATGTAGTTAGCCTTGGGGCTCCCTCAAACTGAGCTTCTATCCTGCAATTGAGATTGCTCCTTCATGGAAGTTTGTGGGAAGTTGTCATTTTGTCATCTTTAAATGACGACATGAATGACATGACCATTCAAGGCATCTCCTGCACTAAATGCCCTTTGTTCTGTTTTTAAATAGATCACAGATAATGAGCTATCAAGTTACCCCCTTGTGTTCCCGCTTCAGTTTCCTCCATGAAAAGTGTAAAAGCTAAAAGGGGAAAGAAGAGGAGCGAGATCAATGAAAGATCATGGAAGACTCAGATATGGGAAGAAGGAGGGGGAAGGGGGTGGGGGAAAAGGAAGCAGGTGAAAAGGGAGTCATCGTGATCCTGCATTTAAAACGGAAGCAAAAAACCCCATTTTAAACGCAGGACTTTAGGCTGGTGTAGAGATGCCCTTGGTAGCAGTAAACTAGGAACATGTCAGAAGAAAAAAAAGCCAGGATGTCCATGACTCGTATGGACCCATGGCTTACCTTTCCAGAATCCAATGTGTTCCTTTTTCCTCCAGCCAGGCTTCAGTACCCTGCTGGAAGAAAAGTATCTGAGGCAATGGACCATGGGAAAGGGAGATGAGTTAGGTGGGGAGTGTTTGGCTTTCTGTCCCCAATGCACCTCGTTCATTCTTTCAATCAGATGCCACCCCACATTCTGCTTTATACACAGAGCAGGGTTCAAACAAACAGATGTGCCTCCATCACACCCAATTTGAGACACAAAGATATTAAAGAACAATTCAAATTACAGGGAGACACTGGGCTTAGATCAAAGATTTTAAAAAGTGGCTGCCTCCTGTTCCTTTTGGAATTTTTTACCTGATTTTAAAACATGCCCCTGCTTAATGCTGGAGAACAAGGACTATGAAGTGGTCAAAAACAAAAAGGAAATGTGCTAAAGGAGGGACCAGCACCATCCTCAGCGAACAAATGCAACTGGTGCCCAAGGGCTTTGCTGATCTCCCTGGAGAGCTGTGAAACACAAGCAAGGTTTTCTGCAGTAAGAAAAAAGACAGAAAAAGTGGTGGAAAAACATAAGAGGGTAACCAGTGGAAGAAGACGACCATGTCTGCCCCCCCCCCCCGCTAAAATTCCATTAATGGGGCAAGGCGATGGCGCCATAAAATCCTCGTGCCCAGCATGTCTATGTTTTCATTCTAATACAGAGATAGGTAATGGCAGTCCAGGGCTTCAATACGGCCCCTGCAGCTTCTCATCTGGCCTGCAACATAGCTTCTTAATCCAAGGATACCCCCCACTTCAGCCACTTTGTCCCACATGACATACAGCCAGGGGGACCATTATTCCCTTCCTTTCTAGTATGAATGCAACAAATGCAAGAGGGGCTTTGGATGACTCCCTCTCATCCAGTGTGAACAGCAACAGAGGGTGCTTCCAGATGGAGGGCTCCCAGCAGTACCGATCAGGAGGTACGGTGCAGCTATTCCATCTTTTCTTACTTAACAGAATTTCCATGGTAAGAAAAAGACAGAAGAAGGGGTGGGAAAATACGTGAGGGCTACAAGTGGAAGACAACGTCATCAGGACTCTCCACAACACTCTGTGGATGAGGCAGGGTGACGCCATGATAAAAGCCTTGCCCAGAAGCACCCAGAGGCGCTGTCAGAGTTCTCCCCTTATGAACCTTGGCTGCTCGCTTGTGTCCCTGTCCCTTCAACCCTTGCAGAAGTCAAAATATGGCCCCTCTCAAAAAATTAGTTGCAGATCAGGGTTCTGGGGGTGTCTAATGGAGACCAAGCCCCTGGCCCTTTGACCTCACAGATACCACTGACATCTCTGGTGATCATAGAAGAATGACCGTGTTCAAGACAACAGTGACCATACACCCCATGAGCGATATGTTGCCCATCTCTCTTCCTCAGCCTTGGCTACACTGGACATCTATCTCCAGCAAACAAAACAAAAAGATGAGGGTGCCACTTATGCTTTTACTAGTTACCATAGCGAAGGACCCAATGCCCTCTCTGCCTGTCGCTCTGGAGAGATTTCTGCATTAACCAAAACCACTTACAAGTGCCAAATATGCAGCTTAAGTAGCCAGAAGTGGAGGGTGTCAGGTGCTTGGGGGGAAGGGGGATTAGAAGCAACAGAAGTAGAATTGAACATAGCCCAAATTAGCAACACCAGCTACTCCTACATTTCATGGGAGCCCTTCCAGGCTCAGAAATCTTCCAAAACAAGGTAAAAGCTTCTTATTTCCCAAGTACAAACACAGCAAAAAGGGCAGAATAGTTCTAGGTGTATCAGAGTCTGATGTTCTTTGGTAGCTGGGTAGCAGATCCCTCCATTTTCAAGAAATGCTCTATAGACATTCTCACCACAGACAAACTGGTTTAATCATCATTCCCTCTCCCAAGAGTACCTGTGAATTGTAGGGTGTTGGAGGTTTTTTTTACAGAATTCTCAGCACCCACAGCAATCTAGGCTTCCCATGATTCTTTGGAGGAAGACACCACGACAGTTAAGTGTCATCAAACCAATACATAAATTTAAAGTGCAGTTATGGCCCTATGGCAGCCTCTCTCTCTCTAAAAAAAAAAAAGAGGGGGGTACCTGTCCATTGTTTTCTTGGCACCTCCATTGCACCACCCAAGAAGCAATTGTCAGAGCATACCCTCTCCATCCTTCACACCAGAGGTGGGCAACACAAGGCCCACAGGCCACATGCAGCTCCCGCTGCCCCCAATGTGGCCCCCATTGCCCCTGAATTTTTTTAAAAAACTACAAAGTAGCGCTCCATAGTCCCTACTGAGTGCTAAAACTGACAAGTTTGTCTTGCAAACAAGATAAATCTGTCCGTTTTAGCGCACAGCAACTGCTATGGAGTGCTAAAAGGGTCAAATTTAGTGATTAAGTATTTATTATTATTATTATTTCTCCTCAGTACAGCCCACAGGGGGATTCCTGGGGGCAAAAATGTCCACCAGGCCTCCTGCAGTTACCCACCCCTGCTTTACACACACATACACATACACACACACACACACACACACACACACATGTCTTACTCCAAGTAACTTCAATTCTGCCACTCCAGGATCCTAAGACATTTGAGAATGACCAACCTATTGCTATGCATTCCCTTTTCTATATAGTGCGACACTCAGACCTGCCTCAAATAAGTTTTTTAGAAGCAGACTGACACATAGAAGAGTGAATGGAATGAGCCCCTAAACCCTGTAACATAATTTATCAGTGTTTGCACTCACCCAGCAGAAAGCAACCACTCTTTCATCCTTCAAAAATGAGTTGTCAAATCCCCTCCCTTTCAGTCTTTCTTTCAGTCCCCACCCTGTCTCATTCCCCATCCACACCTCCCCCACCACCACCCAGGTCTCTATTTAGGGCCAAACTAACATTACATTAAATGCACAGTTTGGCATTGTGCAATTCTTCTTTAAACTTTAAATAGAAGCCAAGGGCATCAGGATTGGAACTGTGCTGAAGCTTTATTTAGTTTTTAACCCTTTCCTCCATCCTAAAATGCTACAATCCCAGCAAAAATAACCCCTACACACACACCAAATAGCAACTTGTATGTGTATGTATTTTTCTTGGGAACACAGCATGGGAAGAACAGTCCCAATCCTTCTCAGGGGGCAGGGGGGGGCTCCCACAGCTGCTGTTTACTGTTTTAAGAAAAGATGCACTCAATGACAAACTACGTGTTTGATGTAACATGTTGTCAGATTTCATATATGTAAGTACTTGTTTATCGAGCCCATTCACTGCTTCTATGCACTAACTACTGTTATTTAAAAAAATGGTGGGCTTATATACAAGGCACACAAATCCTATTATTTAAAAAAGGGGGGATGGCTGGCCTGTATTGATAACTGTATAATTACTATAAAGTTTTTTTTAAGTACTTACATGATATGGCCTTAAAATACATTGGTTTTTGCTTTTTCCCCCCTAATGTAATGTTTAGTCTGTTGAAAAGTAGGCCATTGAAGCTTGCTGTGATATTTGCCTGTGCACTGAGATCTGAAATGGTGTCCCTATCTATAAAAAGAGAGGACCGTATTTTAAAAAGGGGGGCAGGGAAACCCTACATTGTCCCTGAGGTATGCAATAAGGTTGAATGAAGCATAAACAAAGTGTGGGAAAGATGGGGCTGCAACTCAGATAATGCATTTTAATCATGTATATATGAGAGAGAGGTAGGGGTGCTAAAATGTGGTAGTACCAACTTGTCTGCAGTAGAGAAAATGCTGCAAAAATATGGTGATATTGAGCGGTAACATGGGGGGAAAAATCGATTTACAAAGGGAGGTATGCTTTTAAGTTTCCTCTGCAATAATATCGTCTACCAGGAAATACTTTCCTAGGGGGGCGGAAAAGAGAGCAAGGTTTGGGTAGTGGTTAGAATGCTGAACAGTGAAGAGACTTGGGCTCAAATCACCTCTCAGCCACAAAGCTCACTGGGTGAGCTTGGGCCCATCATCTTTGCTCAGCCTAACCTCCCTCACAGGGTTGTTGTGTGGATACTAAGCGGAGGGGGGGACTATGTACACTACGATGAGCCCCCTGGAGGAATAATGCTAACATCATCTATGCCTTTGGCAGCCTCACAAACATGGCACTTTTAACTGCCCATGGCCTTGCTATGGCTGGCTCTGCCAAGGGCAGATTTATTTAGTTCTTTATTACATTTCTATACTGCCCAACAGTTGGCTAAAAGCGTCACTTTCCTTCCTCATCCCAACGACAGGCAATAACCCAAAATTTACAGCTCTGTCCCAATTTGGGAGAACTGCGAGCTGCACATTTCTGACTAGATGGGAGGTCAGCACCTTGAAATGAACCAGTATCCTCTTGTGACCAGAGTGTGAATATCCTCTTGTGACCAGAATATTGAGATATCTGTACGGCTGTAGTTGAGCTGTGCAGATGCCCCTACAAAAACATAGTCCCTGCCCCCAAATCCTATGTTTTGAAAAGTTATGCATTAGGAATGCAAACAGAAGTTCTTACAAATTGGCCCTAATTATTCTGATCACAGAATCTAAATATTCCAGTACAAGAATCTGGAGTGGCGGAAACACAGACACACATGCACCCATCCCACTTATGATCCCAGACTGTGTTGCAGCATCCCTTGGTGCTGTTAACTATTTTTGACTGTTGCAAATTATTTTCATATACTGCCAGGTTTCAGTCATTTATATTAACAACCTTTATTAACCACCTCTCCAGCACCCCAGGGGTGATAACAACCAATCAGCTAAATGCTGAGAAATTGGTTCATGACCCTGGTATGGAACTAGAGTCTAGGATCTGTCAGGACACACTTTCCTCAAGAGTGCATAGTCTAGAAAGAAAAGGCTGGGGCCCAAACTGGGCACTCTGGGAGCAGAGGTTAGGAACTGGGTATTTGTACATGTGCATGTATGCATAATGGTGAAGAGACACAAAACACACACACATACATCAGACCTCACAGTGACTTCTTCAGCTGCTGTGCGAGCTTGGTTTCACCACTGAAGCATTACATGTACATGCAATTATATGTACATTACATTACATGTACATGTACCGAACACTCACTCGGCTGTCAGTCTCCCCCCCGCCCAAATACAGACACGCATTACACCATTTCGCCTTTTTTTATTTTTAAAAACGCTCTGTGAACATTCATGTGTTTGCATGTTCATATGTTCTTAATTAAAAGCCTTATTAATTAAAAACAAAAGAAAAAATGTAAAGTGCAAAACGGCTCAGGGGCCATTGTTGTCGTTGTTTCTAAGTAACAACATCAGAAGCAGCTACTCACTGCTGTGCACAGCCAGCTTCTGCTTTCAGACTTGCAGAACTGGGGGGGGGGGGTGTCAGAACTCAAGGCTGCAAAGGAAAGGAAGTGTTGGACCGAACAGAACAAGGGCATTTCCAGATAAACCTCACTGCTCTAACGTTGTGACTAATGTTTTCATCCTGGGATTTACACAACCTAAAATGGAAGGAGAGAGGCTCCAAACAGAGGTGCCAGGGCAATCTAAACTCCTCTAGCCATATGCTTTGTCCATTGGGAAGTACTGTAGGAGCTCAAGCAGGAGCTTCCTGAAGTCTTCTGATGATCTGATATAACAAGCAGTTGGTGGGGGGCGAGGCGGGGGGCGCTCTGTGGCAGTCATAGGAGTCAAGAGGAAAGAGGCTACCATACAGACATCAGCTGCCTGGTGCTGCACAAAGCTGCTGTTCCAGATCCTAGGTCTGGAGCGGAGCCCAATGATTGCACCACCCAAAGGCCACCATGAACTGGTACTGTGGCCAATGGTATGAAAGCAACGTGCCGTCCCCCGTCCCCCCCTAATAAAAATACAGCATGGCTGCTGCTGCGGCTGCTGATTTCTACAGACGCTACTACAAGTGAGTGTGATGGAATGTGAGCAGAGTAAACAGACATCTGTTGTTTCTCTATGGGCCATGTCAGCCAAGAGGGGTTCCCAAGGGAAGTAAAAACAGCACAGATGCGCATGTGTCTCCATGCTGGTGTGTGCCTGCACATGTGAGCGAAAATGGCGTAAGAACATAAGAAGACCCTGCTGGTTGTGACCAAGGCCCGCCGCAACCAGATGCCTCTGCAAAGCTCACAAGCAGGGCTTGAAGGCAATATCCATCCTCTGCTCTTTGTTCCCAGCATCTGGTAATCAGAGGTACATTGCCTCTGAACAGGGAGTCTCCATTTAGCGATGGCTATTAACTCCTGATAGATCTATGATCAGGGCTGGCCCTACTATTGAGCAGAGTGAAGCTGCCACCTGAAGCAGTGGATGCAGGGAAACGGGGTGGCAGCTCCCTCGCCTCTGCCTCTCCCCCTGAGCTAGCCTGCCTTGCACTCCGTAAGCTAGTCTGCTACCCTCAGGTGTGACGGAGGGCGCTGTCCTGTTGCTGCTGTTGAAGGGGGGGGAGGGAGGACGCACACATCCGCGCATGCAAGGGATATGAAAACCCACTGAATTCACAGTCATTTGATACTAGCAATGTGACCCACCCACCCCCAACAAAACAAATTCCCTGCTCCTCCCTCAATATCTTTCTGCTCAAGCAGGAGAAACATGCAAAAGGAAGGCAGCAGAGACAAGGAAGATACCAGTAATTATCCATTAATGTGGCCCTCCTGATGTGGTTAGACTGCATCTTCCATCATCCCTCACCATTGGCTATGCTGGCTAGGGCTGATAGGAGTTGCAGTCCAACAACATCTGGAGGATCACAAGTTGTCCACTCCTGCTCTACAATCTTTGGGGAAGGGCTGTAGCTCACAGTGACAGAGCACCTGCTTTGCCTGGAAAATGTCCCAGGTTCAACCCTTAGTGTCTCCAGGGAGGACTGGGAAAGACTCCTGTTTGAAACCCTGGAGATCCTCTGCCAGTCGGTGGGTAGACAGTGCTGAGCCAGATGGATCAATGGCCTGACTTGGGAGAAGGCAGCTCCCCATGTTCTTCAGCTCCTATGCCAAACAATACTATCTACAAGAACCCATGCATGAGTGCCCAGGATGGAGAGCTCATCAAAACAAGCATAGGGTGACTCTCCAAAGGCTGCACTGACCTTTTCCTAACAGTCTTTCTTGCCAGCCTGTGTTTCGCTCCAGATAATTCATGGCGATGCCTTTTGCTTTTATTCACACCGCTAACATGCTTTGACTGGTGAACCATGCTGGGAAGCTAGTTAGGGGCAAGATGTAGCTATAAAAGAAGGGCTTTTCTGTGGAGAGGGGCCTACTGCCGAAAAGCATGGCTGGTGGCAACGGAATCTGGACTGGGAAGACTGAAGAGACAAGAGAATCTGCACCCATCCATACTTTCCTTCAGCTATCCTGGCTTCCTTGAATATAAGCTAAAGCCAGCACCCAAACATTGTGGTCCAGAAAGCCAACACACTCCCTGCCTTTTCACGGATGGCAGGAAAACACCCTTTTTCCCATACTGCTTCACACTGGAACTTACATGGCAGTTCCTTCTCTCCCTCTATTCAATAGCTCATTCTCAGATTTGTGCACTGTACATATCACTTAGCATTTCTGTGACTTATCGTTCCTCACACAGCATCTTCTGCTATGACTTATATTCCTGTCTGGCTCCAAATTGATTCATTTTCCTCTGTGACAACCATCCTTTGATGATTATTCTCTCTCTCTCTCACGCACACGCACACTTCAGCGGGATATCAAGGAACTGCTGACTGCTGAGCCCTAATGACACTGACCTCTAGTATTAGGGAACTTTCATGAATTTTGGAAGAAGGCAAAGGAGACCCATGGGACTCCTCAGGGGCTGTTACCAGTAGGGTATTCCATGAAAATATTGTTTGATGATGCGATAAAAGGTCTGAAAAGCTCCTTCACATGGGAAGAGGGCAGACACTGTAGCAAGTTGTCTCTTTAATAGCTATATCCCAATATCATTTCACATACTGGATACCTGTTGGTAAAACGGCATATTAGGAAGCACTGGTTTAAGAGTATGTTAGAAATCACTTGGGGGTGTGGGCTGGGAATAATCAATATGGCTTCTATGATGTTGTTCCCAGTGTTGTTAGGCTATTGCAGAGGTAGACAACTTGTAGCCCTCCAGATGTTTTGGCCTACGACTCTCATCATCCCTCACCATTGGCTACGCTCACTAGGGCTGATGGTTGTAGTAGGCCAAACCACCTGGAGGGCCACAAGTTGCCTAGCCCTGGGCTATTGGCTTCCCTCAATAGCCAAATTGACTTATGCTTGTTTTACTATAAACGAGACTCTGGTCTGCATTTTAAAGGATACTAAACAAAAGTAAACAAATTAAACTGCATGATTCAGTTCCAGATCCAAAAAGTACGCAGAGCTCGAGGAGTCTTTGCTGCCAGCCTTGTGGAAATTGAGGCATGGTTGATGACAACCCAAATTTACTTGCTTTACTTTACTGGCTGCTAAAAGGGCTGTCCCAATATCTATGTGAGTACAAACCAGGATTTTTCTTGCTAGTTTCAGGGAGCAAGAAGGGCCCTGCGGGGTCCAGGGGGTCAAAGGAGCTGTCACAAGATCTCTGTATGCAAAAATTAATATGTTCAGTATATGTGCTCCAGGGAGGATGCAAACAACCAATTCTCATATCTCAGAAATGTCTGCTCCCATGGAAGGAAGAGATACTGGAAAGCAAAATGAAACCGCAGACAGCTGCTGCTGACAGCAGCCACTCAGTTCCTGGACACGTTACAAAATCAGAGGAGGCAGTTGGGGCACACAGAGAGTCTGGAACTTCTAATGGACACAATCATCGTAGCAGGGAGGCTGCCCTGCCAAAGTATTTCCAAATTCCATCTCTAGAGCAAGATCTGGAAGCTGGGCCAGGGCTGTTTGTTTAATATGTTAAAATTTAATAAGGGTATTATTCACGGAAAAAAGGAATTTGAGGGACAGCCCTGCCAGGCCCAGCCTTTCAGTAGCTTCCAAGAAGAGCACATTGGGAAGGGAGAAAGACAACGCCTACTAATAAAGAGCAACTGGTGAGTGACCCAGTACAGAGTGCCTAGTTTAAAAGGGCAAGGCAGTCTTCTTTCTTTGACACCCCTCCCTTTCTCCACTCAGTCCTTTTTGCCAGTTATCAAGTGCAAGGGACACACAGTGACATCACAAAAAGGAATTATCTCAGAAGGGGACAAGAATGTTCTCTTCCTCTTCTGCATTTAGCTGAGCCAGCAAATGAAGGCCTTGACCGAATCAAGATGGAAAGATGCAGTGCTAATTTTTCTCATGAGGGCCTCAGCCATGTTGGGTGCAAGGCCATGGTGCAGACGTCTCTCCACTCACACTGAAAACTAGTGCCCATGATGCACCACTCTGGGTGGAAGGAAATGAGAGGAGGGACAGCTATGAATGGTCTCCTCCGAAGTCCTATACTCTCCAAAGCTAGTGAGACAACAGGTGGAACAGAAAGAGCCATCCAGCCTCCCCAAATCAGGTAAACCATAGACGTTTTCCCCACTGAGACCAGGGTTGGACGTAACAACATGCCTTGCACTAAGACCATTGATCCATCTAGCTCAGTATTGTCAACACTGACTGGCAGTAGCATTCCAGAGTTTCAAGCAAGATTCTTTCCTTGCCCTACCTGGAGATACCGGGGATTGAACCTGGGATCTTCTGCATGCAAAGCAGATGCTCTACCACTGAACTCTCTCCTCCTCTCTGTTCTGGAAATGGCATCCACCAATTTGCAGTGGTTAATTTCTAGGAAGACTCAGGCCTACTTACAAGCCACACCCACTGACCTGGAAGTCCCATTCTGTAATCCCAGCTGTTTGGGAGCCTTATGTGGTTACTCAGCAATGAGTAACTGCTGCAAGACACATGCTCAGAAGCACTCTCTCCTTTATTTTTCATCCACATATTCCAGGGCTATACCCTTGCATTGAAAGCAGGTTCTGTGGGCTTGGCAAGAAGACCTGCCTCAAATTATGCCTTGACTAACTAGACCACACGATCAGAGGTTTTGAAGGCAGAAGGAGACTGCTGCCCCGATTTCTCTTGGTTCTCATGATAAAGAAAGGATTCCAGAGCAGAATCCATCTGTGTGAGTGCTAGAGGCTCTTTCACATCCTTGCTTCTGGGCCAGTCACAGGCTCTTAAGGCTCAGGGAGAAACTTTTGCATGAAGTTGGGAGTTTCTAGGGAGTAATAAAAAGTAGCTGTATTGTGACTTTATGCCTCTCATCAAACATTGCTAAACTGGCCGTTTCCTGGAGGGTCAAGAAACCAATGAGCAAAGGCTCTGGGCATGATGAAAGATATATTTTTGAACCAAGCTGGGCCTCTAGTTTGATGACTGCACAGGAAGGATATGCTGATGGTGATGGGGCAAGTAAAAGGTCCCTTGGCTACAGGAGTACAGTTTCCCTGAAGGGCTGCCTAGGGCACCCAGAAGTAGGAAGCAGAGGCTTTTTACATACAACTGAAAGGAAAAACAAAGTGGCATGAACGCAGGGGGAAAAAAATACAACAGAACCAAGCTTCCCCTAGGGGGGGAAACAGCTTCCTTCCCCTGAGCCAGGAGCATAAGAGACTGCAAAGATATTTATATAGAATAAGTAGATGGAAATCTGGTTCTGCTTTGCACCCACCCAAGTTTCCTCATGTCCTGCAGCCTTCCTGCTGGTGCCATCAGAAAGGCTCTGAAGCCTCATCTCCTTCCACGCCTCCCTCCATCTGTTTCTCTGGCTTCCTCTACTCTGAGGTCAAAAGGACTCCAGGCCATTTGATCGCCTTGTAGGCTGACAGCCCAGCACAGAAATGTTGAAAGATCTCTGCATTTTGAAGGGTTTTTTTCTTCTTCAAATTAGTTCATAGGGAATTATCTTGAAACCCCCATGGTAGTGATAGCATTATATCTTCACCTTGAGTTCAAGGCATAGAAATGAGAACTTTGTGTACACACCAAATTAAAGTAGAACTGTCCAGCAAGCTGATGTGCTATACCTGTAATGCCAAATGGTTTATGGGGATGGGGGCGGGGGTATGGCTGCTCTCCCCCTTCTAGTAATGGACTTTTTGTTAAAGGGACAAATATTTAAATAAATTCCCCTATGCAAATAGGAAAGGAGCACTAGCTCTCCCCCACTCCTCTTCTGTGTCAGAGAAGATGGCCCTATGCTTTCCGTTTGCCTTTGTGAAGTTTTCATTTTCTCTTCCACCTCTGTCTCAAGAAGCTGTTCCCACCAGCCGCGGGCAGCCTACATTTTGCAGGCAGAAAGCCATCGCCAGAAAAATGAGGAATTTGAGTCCGCGGTTGTCTTTGTGCTTTCAAATGAATTCCTGTGGATCAGGTCTGAGCGAGCATGCTAGGGCGAGGGGTGGGGAGGAGGAGGCAAAAAGCAACGGAGAGCGACGCTACGGTGCTTGCAGTGTTGTGTTGCTGTTGTTTTAAAAAAAAATCACGGGGCGGGGGGAGAAAGAATTGGTCAGTGGAACGAACCCCGGAGCATTCAGAAACCCTCGTTAACAATAGCACCCGCCGGCCCGGTTTCGGAGGGACTCGACCTCCGCGCGCGCACCGCGGCTCTTTTCGTGCAGGAGAAAGGGGTGGGGTTGTTTTGGCTGCTCACAAGTGAGTTTGCAGCAGCGGGAGAAAAGGCAGCTCCCGGCGGAGAGAGAAATGCGGGGTCGGATCACGCCACGAAAGAAGCCACTAGGGGAGCCGCAGAGAAGGGGAGGGTGGCCGTCCTTTTCTTACCTACATCTGCATTGCAAAACGCCTGTTGCGGATGCACCGGGGAGCAGCTGCAGGCGTCGGCGAGGCGGTCCATCCTTCCCAGGAGCAGCACGGCCAGCGAGGCCAGAAGGCTCGGCAGCGTAGCACTCATTTTGCGGAGCGGGCGAGCGGGAGGGACGGGTGGCGGGCGAGGTGGCGGGCGGGCGAGGTTTGACTGCTCACGGCTCCTGCCGCCTCATCCAGACACGCGCGCGCGCGCCCGCTCGCTCGCTCGATCTTCGGCGCTTTGCGTCTGCGGCGATCCCGCGGGGCTCGTGGCGCCTCGGCAGTAGGCCGGCCGGAAAGTTTGCCCTGCTGTCGGGTTGGGGTGGGGGCCTGCAAGAGGATCCCGGCGCTGGAAGACAAGAAGCCCCGTCGATCGTGGTTCCGCCGCTGCCTTCTATGGAGGCGTTTTCTTCCCCTGGCCTCGGCTAAGCCTGGCTTTTTAATGGGCTCTGGGGATTCGCTGCCCCTCCTCTCCGTGGCACGGGGCCAGAGCGGGCGGCTCGCCTGCTCCCGTCAGCGCTCTTGCGCGGCTCTCCCTTCCTTCGCCTCCGGCCCAGACCAGGCTTGGTTTCGGCAGCCCTTCGCGGGCTTTCTTGGCTTGACAGCTTCCCCGCTCCTCAGCCTGGAGCTCTCCGCTTAAGCCTGAAGATCAGGCAGGCGCTGAAGCGTCTTCACAGCTCCGGTGGCGTAAAGAAATGTTTTTAAAAGTAGTCGGAATGTGATTAAAGGAAGCACACTGAGGTATTGCCCGCCACATCGAGCGGAGGGTTCCCCAGGTCGCTAAACCCTTACTGCTGTATCTCCCCGCACAGAACCAATGACGCCAGAACGCCCCTGCCTAACCTACATAACCTGCTTGTTTGGGCCCTGGGCCCTCTCCTGAAACCCTTCCCCAGTATCAGTCAGCAGACTCAGCCTGAACCAAAGTGTCTGGTTCCCCTTCAGGCCATCCATTATTCCCCGTGGAATAAGCACCTCCATTCGGCCGAACTCAGCATCCCTTCTCTTGTCCCTAACATCCGGGAATAAGTCGTCTGGCCAAGCAGTCAGCAAGGAGCTGCCTCCCGTTTAAGAGGGAGATGTTTTCAGGTGTTGGCTAAAAAAGGGGCCAGCCACTGTTGGCGAGGCAATCGACGTGAACAAGAACTCCAGAAGACATTTTGGTGACTGTGGTGGTGCTGGAGGAAATATAGGAAAGATGACCAGGGAAGGGGGGGGGCATAGACATCCCCACATATTTGCCATATTTTGTCTTCCCCAGGGCTGAGAGAGATGGTGAATGCCAGCCTACCAATGCCCAGAGTTCTGGGGAAAAGACATAATTCCACCTTCATCACTGGATTTGAGACAAAAGCTTCTAGGTCAGAAGGTCAAATTTCTAGGCAAGCTTGAGCCCTGGTTGCAGTGATGAATCTATTATTTAAAAAATAATAGTAATCTGGAACTTCATACCAATCCACTTTTACTAGCTTTCAGATGCAAGATGTTTGGAGGCTGTTTATGGTTCCTCTGGTGAGCGAGAAGACATCTCCAAAGGCACTCTCTTATTTATTATTTCTTCACATGTTTTAGGGCTGAGTGGTAACACTGAAAAGAGTTTCCAGGGCTAAACACCAGCAAGCCCTGGTAAGCTGTGGAAACTGTGTTCAGTGCTGCAGCTCAACCCTAAAACATAAAGGTTCCCACCCTTTTTGTACCAGATGGAATCTCAGGGCAACAGAAGAAAAAGACGTTTCAGCTGTTGGCAACAAGGCAGGAGACAGCCCAACATCTTGTTCCAATAGACTTCTGCTCTTCTCCCAGCCAGGATATAGGGATTTCTCAACCCCCAGATCAGAGTGCAATCACTGGGAGGAAGCTGAGAACCGCAGAGCTCCTCTCTGTACCACCAAGAGGCAAAAGCGTCACGTGCTGTGTTTTGGTGTCTTCTTTCATAATCCTGACAGGCCTTCCTAAGCATTCTCTAGCTAACTTAGTTCTGCTGAGTTGCGTTTCCCAGCATATAGCATGGCAGAGTTGCTAAGTAGGCTGTGTTCTTCATTGAGCACCATCTCAGCCAGGTTCAAAGTAAAGCCAAGGAAGTTAGGGGGTCTGCTCTCCTGAACATTCTGAAGGGTGTTGGGTGCTGAGTTCATTGCATATTCTAAGGCACCTTTTCTCAACCTGGTGCCCTCCAGATGTGTTGGACTACAGCTCTCATCAACCTCCACCAGTATGACCCTGCTGGCTGGGGATGATGGGAGGTGTGGTTGAACACATTTGGAGGGTTCCAGTTTGGGGAAGTCTGTTCTAAGGTTCTGACCACCTCCAAGCATGTTTTTCTTTTGTCTGAAAAGTTCCAAAGTTCCATGGGTATCCTGATTGCTCCCCATTCCTCACAGCAGCAACTATGAACCCCATCTTGATGGGAAGCCTGGGCATTCAAGGTTGCCACCATGCCCCATTTTACAAAATAAAAAGGTTGTTCTCTTCACTCCCAGCTATGCACTTTGTCCTGTAGCCTAGTTTTCTCCCATTGGGATTCACTAAGGCCCTGAGCGACTCTGTGAGTCAAGGATGGGACCCTATGGACTTTCAATTGTTGTTGGACTCCAACTTCCATCATGCCTGACCATTTGCTTTGCTGGCAAGGCCTGATGGGAGTTAAGAGTCCAGCATCATCTGGGGGGCCACACATTCCTCACCCCTGCTCTAAGGCACTTCCTTTGCCAATAGGCAGAGGCCAAACTTTTGGTATCCTAACTGTGCTGCCCTCCATCAGATTTTATGTAGACACCAAATCTTGCCTTTTGTCCACTCCATCCACATTTTTTAACCAGTGAGGGCATGGTCCCCTTGACCCTCTCCAAGCCCTCTGTTCTAAACTCAGATCAAGATGCTGAAGAGAAAGATGCCCAGTCACAGTACAGCAGGCCCAGAATGCCCCAAGGGTGTACAGAAATTTGCAATGGGCACTGAAAGGATCTGTATGAGTGTTTTGACAATGCTGGGGTCAGGAAGCCAGGCTGGAGGCGGGTCCTGCTGACGGCCAGGGAGTGGAGCCGGCTGACAGCCCAGCAGTGAGTCATGGCTGCTGGAGATAAATGGAAACACATGTGCAACCATTTGCGGGCTTTATTGCTCACAGCATAGAAAGCATGGACACTTAGTAAACACAGGCCAAGGGCCGGTCCAGTCCTGGAACTCAGACATCCTCAGTTCTCACAGCCACTGTTGCAGAAACCTATGTGTGAAAGGCAGGGAGCTGCTGGACAAAAACATTTTGCTGCCTGAATTGGAGCCCAAAAGTTTAAAAAGTTTTGCGGCACCATTCAGACAGCAAGTCCTGCTTTCATCATTCTCCCCACCACCACCACCCCTTTCCATGGTGCTACCTGAAGCTGGTGCATGGCAGGACCAACCCTGCAAACTTTATCAATGGTTTCCCCCAATGCAAGTCTAGCTTGTTACCACTCATAAATAAATATCTCCCTCCCGCTCCCCACACCCCCGCCTTCCCATCCTGCTTAAGGGGATATGAAAGTCACGGTTCCACATGGGGCAGAAAAAACAGTCAATAGGTCAGTGTATTAGGGAACCTCTCTAATTCCCAACATTATGATTTTGGACACTTAGCAATTGGGATGTAATGTTTTTTCCTCTCTGAGGATGGACAAATCCTTCCATATACCTCTGCTTCTTTTCTCCTCCCTTCCCATGCCAGTTCTTTGCAAATAATTGGCTAAGATTATTCTTATGACTTGCATGATACATATGCCCTAAAGAGAGATGGATATTCCCACTACACTGAGGCAGATGCTGGTGCTGGGAAACTGTGCACTCACCGCTATTGCTTTTCAGAACTACCAGCAGGAAGCAAAAATCTGAGCAGTCTCCCTCCTCTATATACAGGTGCAACTGAGATGCCCATTTCTGGACAGGCGTATTTTAGTCCTGTAGCTCTTTCACTAATTCTGTGAGGAAGGGATTATGGGTCTTCTAACAGGATTCTGAGCACTCCCACCAAACTGAGCATCTCATGGTTCTTTGGAAAAACCCATACAGTGTACATACATTTGTATATATATTAAAAGTATTTTTATCCTGCTCCTCAGCTGAAAAAACTCCCAAAGCAGTTTATTCCCACAGTCCTCCCTTGTGGACTGTGGGAATGCTGTGGAAATAATATACCTCGACTTCAGCAAAGCTTTCGATAAAGTGCCCCATGATATCCTGATGAGCAAACTAGCTCAAAGTGGGCTAGATGAAACAACTAGCAGGTGGATCCATAGTTGGCTACAGAATCGGACTCAAAGAGTGCTTATCAATGGAATCTTCTCAAACTGGGGAGAGGTAACGAGTGGGGTACCGCAGAGCTCAGTCCTGGGCCCAGTGCTCTTCAACAGTTTTATTAATGACTTGGAGGAGGAGGTGCAGGGAATGCTGATCAAATGTGCAGATGACACAAAATTGGGTGGGATAGCTAATACTTTGGAAGACAGAAACAAAATTCAAAGTGATCTTGATAGACTGGAGTACTGGGCAGAAAACAAGAGAATGACATTTAATAGGGATAAATGCCAAGTTCTGCACCTAGGAAAAAGAAACCAAATGCACAGTTACACGATGGGGGATATGTGGCTCAACAACACTACAAGTGAGAAGAATCTTGGAATTGTAGATCACAAGCCGAATATGAGCCAACAATGTGATGTGGCTGCAAAAAAGGCAAATGCTATTTTGGGCTGTATTAATGGAAGCATAGCTTCCAAATCCTGGGAAGTACTAGTTCCCCTCTACTCAGCACTGGTTAGGCCTCATCTGGAGTACTGTGTCCAGTTCTGGGCACCACATTTTAAGAAGGATGCAGACAAACTGGAGAGAGTCAACAAAGGGCGAACAAACTGGAGAGGATCAACAAAGATGATCAGGGGACTGGAAACAAAGCTCTATGAAGAGAGACTGAAAGAACTGGGCATGTTTAGCCTTGAGAAGAGAAGACTGAGGGGAGATATGATAGCGCTTTTCAAGTACTTGAAAGGTTGTCACAGAGAGGAAGGCCAGGATCTCTTCTCGATCATCCCAGAGTGCAGGATACGGAATAATGGGCTCAAGTTACAGGAAGCCAGATTCCAGCTGAACATCAGGAGAAACTTCCTGACTGTTAGAGCAATACGACAATGGAACCAATTACCTAGGGAGGTGGTGGGCTCTCCCACACTGCAGGCGTTCAAGACGAGGCTGGACAGCCTTCTGTCAGGGATGCTCTGACTTGGATTCCTGCATTGAGCAGGGGGTTGGCCTCGATGGCCTAGTAGGCCCCTTCCAACCCTACTATTCTATGATTCTATGTGATCAGTAAAGCAAGGCAGTCCTTGCCCACAGGCTTACAATCTAGAAAGACACAACAAACACATAAGGAAAAGGGGATGGGGAGCGAAGAGGAAAAAGTGAAGACTTTCAGCAGGGCTAGTGGAATATCCCTGCTTCCCCCTCTCATCTCCCTCAGTACAGCCTGCTGGAATGGCTGCTGGAGGTGACAGATGCTGAATCAGACATACTGCTTTTGTCCTGCTACTAGGCATACAGACAGCTGCAGAAGCATGATACAAGGTAGAAAGAAGAAAGTCTCAGCATTGCTTTCACAGTAGCCCATTTCCTAGGAATTACCATCTTTGGTTCACTTTTATGGAGAATCCTGACAACGTTGAAGTCTAGTGTCTCCTGTGTTGTCCTCCTTGTCAGACCTGATTTGTGACTTTCTTTCTTTCTTTCTGCAGTAAAATGCAGTTGCAGCACTAGCCTTCCTAGTGTGTTCAGGCACATCTCCTATTAGGCTTTTCAGGGCTCCTGAGCCTTTAATTTGACATCTCCTGTTTGCAGGTCCCAACCATTTTATTGCTTCCTGTTGACTGTGGTTAGGGGATCAGTGATGAATAACCTGTTATTTATTTCTTTAACAATCTCTTCTTAATTGCCCCAGTGTCAGATTTGGCGGCGGGGGGGGGGGAGCTTTACTTACTGGTTTCCTCTTATCTCTTTGTCTTTTTACAATGAAATAATGTTATTTTTATATTTAAAAAGTGAAAAGAAAAAAACATTCAAAGAAACCGTTAATTAAAGCCTCACCCGCAACTTCACAGGAACAGATTCTGACATTGGGGAATAAGGAGAGACTTCTTAAGAACATAAAAGCAGCCCTGCTGGATCAAATCAAAGGCCTATCTAGTCCTGCATCCTGTTTTCCATACAATGGTCAATCAAATGCTCCAATGGGAAGCCCACAAGCAGGACATGAGCTCAATCGCACACTTCCACAATTGTTCCCCATCACCTGGTACTTAAATTCATGCTGCCTATGGTCCTTATTCAATAGGCAATTAACAGGCTATTAATCAGTAATCCCCCATAGTTTAATTTAACTTTGGAAGGGACCTTTGCTGAATAGGACTTATTTGCGAGTAAACATTATAAAACATGAGCATGGAGAAGGGCATTGCTGGACAATATAGTGCAGTGGGGGGGGGGGCTTTGTTTTGATTCTACTTCCAGTTAATTACAGGAAAGCAGTGCCTCAACTGTATCAAGCGCTCTAATGCGGAAGATACTTATAAGACCAAAGGAAAGGAAAGGTTCCTCCTGTGCAAGCACTGGGTCATTACTGACCCCTAGAGGGACGCTGCTTTCGCTGGCATTTTCATGGCAGACTATAGCGGGGTGGTTTGCCATTGCCTTCCCCAGTCGTGACTACCATTCCCCCAGCAAGCTGGGTACTCATTTTACTGACCTCGGAAGGATGGAGGGCTGAGTTGACCTGAGCCAGCTACCCGAGACCAGGCTTCCGCTGGGATCGAACTCAGGTCGTGGGGAGAGTTTCAGGTGCAATACTGCCACCTACCACTCTGAGCCACATGAGGCTCCTATAAGACCAAAAGAAACCCCCAAAACTGATTTTCATTTTGCTAAATTACCACTAATTACCAAAATATATATTTGCATGGCAAAAAAAACACACAAAAAAATCTGAACTTCTGGGAGAAAAACAAGCACAAAAACCACGAACTGATATAGAACTAGGAACACTAATAGAGTGCTTCATCCCTGGATGTTTACTTCCAGGCTACAGGAAGGTGAGTTTTGAAAGAGATGGGACAGCTCCTTGCTATACTGTCACTCACTCACAAGATGGGAATCATATGCAGAGGGAGCTGCATATGACTGCCAGAATATATGGCAGAGAAACATCCTGACTGTTAGAGCAATATGACAATGGAACCAGTCACCTAGGGAGGTGGTGGGCTCTCCCACACTGGAGGCATTCAAGATGAAGTTGGACAGCCACTTGTCAGGGATGCTTTGACTTGGATTCCTGTGTGGAGCGGGGGGTTGGACTCAATGGTCTTGTAGGCCCCTTCCAACCCTACTATTCTATGATTCTATCATTCTGGAGTACCCCCCCCCACACACACACACACACAGAGACATGAGAACATCATCACACGCCAGAGAACGAAGTAAAAAATTCCAGCAGGCTAAGAGCCTGCTTCTTTATGGACACAGAATCAGAACAAACAAAGAGCAGAAGGGAGGCACTGGGGATGAATGGAAAGCAAGAAGAGAAGGAGTTCTCAGAGATGCCAAAGTGAAACTTGTTTATTTAAACCCAACACATTTCAGAGATTGAGGCTCCTTTGTCAGTGGCAATCTGGAGAAGATAGCAATTATACAAAGTAAATAACTTCACATACATTTTAGTGAATGAAACATTGTAAATGCTATAAGAGAATAAAAGCATGATGTGTGTTTTTTAAATAAGTATTTTGTGAAAGATGTAAAAGTGCAAACATAAGGACAAGAGGAATGAGCAACATGTTCAGTAGTTAAGTCGTGTCCGACTCTTCGTGACCCCATGGACCATAGCACGCCAGGCCTTCCTGTCCTCCGCTCTCTCCCGGAGTGTGCTCAAGTTCATATTCATTGCATCGGTGATGCTATCTAGCCATCTCATCCTCTGCCGTCCCCTTCTCCTTTTGCCTTCAATCTTTCCCAGCATCAGGGTCTTTTCCAGGGAGTTTTCTCTTCGCATTAGGTGGCCAAAATATTTCAGCTTCAGCTTCAGTATCTGTCCTTCCAATGAGCACTCAGGGTTGATTTCCTTTAGGATGGACTGATTTGACCTCCTTGCAGTCCAGGGGACTCGTAACAGTCTTCTCCAGCACCACAGTTCGAAGGCATCAATTCTTCGGCGCTCAGCCTTCCGTATAGTCCAGCTCTCACAGCCATATGTTGCTACTGGGAAAACCATAGCTTTGATTATACGAATCTTTGTCGGCAAGGTGATGTCACTGCTTTGTACTATGCTGTCTAGGTTTGCCATAGCTTTCCTCCCAAGAAGCAAACATCTTTTAATTTCATGGCTACAGTCACCGTCTGCGGTCATCTTGGAGCCCAAGAAAATAAAATCCGTCACAGCTTCCATTTCTTCCCCTTCTATATGCCAGGAAGTGATGAGGCCAGATGCCATGATCTTAGTTTTTTTAATGTTGAGTTTCAAACCAGCTTTTGCACTCTCCACTTTCACCCTCAACAACAGGCTCTTTAGATCCTCTTCGCTTTCTGCCATTTGGGTGGTATCATCTGCGTATCTGAGGTTGTTGATAATTCTCCCGGCAATCTTAATTCCGACCTCTGATTCATCCAACCCGGCATTTCTCATGATGTACTCTGCATATAAGTTAAATAAGCAGGGTGACAATATGCAGCCTTGTCGTACTCCTTTCCCAATTTTGAACCAATCGGTTGTTCCATGTCTAGTTCTTACTGTTGCTTCTTGACCCTCGTACAGGTTTCTCAGGAGACAGGTAAGGTGGTCTGGTACTCCCATCACTTTAAGAATTTGCCACAGTTTGTTGTGATCCACACAATCAAAGGCTTTAGCGTAGTCAATGAAACAGAAATAGACGTTTTTCTGGAATTCTCTTGCTTTCTCCATGATGCAGCGAATGTTGGCGATTTGATCTCTAGTTCCTCTGCCTCTTCGAAACCCAGCTTGTACTTCCGGTAGTTCTCGGCTCGCATACTGCTGAAGCCTAGCTTGTAGGATTTTGAGCATCACCTTGCTGGCATGTGAAATGAGCGCAATTGTGCGGTAGTTTGAACACTCTTTGGCGTTGCCCTTCTTTGGAATTGGAATGTAAACTGACCTTTTCCAGTCTTGTGGCCACTGTTGAGTGTTCCAGATTTGTTGGCATATTGAATGCAGCACTTTAACAGCATCATCTTTTAGGATTTTAAATAGCTCGGCTGGAATACTGTCATCTCCGCTAGCTTTGTTGTTACTAATGCTTCCTAAGGCCCACTTGACTTCACTCTCGAGGATGTCCTGCTCAAGTTCAGTGACCGCACTATCATGGCTATCAGGGACATTCAGATCTTTCCTGTATAGTTCTTCTGTGTATTCTTTCCACCTCTTCTTAATCTCATCTGCTTCTGTGAGGTCCCTGCCTTCTTTGTCCTTTATCATGCCCGTCTTTGCACAAAACGTTCCCTTGAGATCTCCAATTTTCTTGAAGAGATCTCTAGTCTTTCCCATTCTGTTGTTTTCCTCGATTTCTTTGCATTGTTCATTTAAGAAGGCCTTCTTGTCTCTCCTTGCTATTCTCTGGAACTCTGCATTCAGTTGGGTATATCTTCCCCTTTCTCCCTTGCTTTTCGCTTCCCTTCTCTCGTGAGCTACTTGTAAAGCCTCATCAGACAGCCACTTGGCTTTCTTGCATTTCTTTTTCTTTGGGACGGATTTCGTTGCTGCCTCCTGAACAATGTTACGGACCTCCGTCCATAGTTCCTCAGGCACTCTGTCTATCAGGTCTAATCCCTGAAATCTATTCCTCACCTCCACTGTATATTCATCAGGGACATGATTTAGGTCATACCTGAACGGTTTAGTGGTTTTCCCTACGTTCTTCAGTTTAAGCCAAAATTTTGCAATAAGAAGCTCATGATCTGAGCCACAGTCAGCTCCAGGTCTTGTTTTGACTGACTGTATGGAGCTTCTCCATCTTTGGCTGCAAAGGACATAATCAATCTGATTTCGATATTGACCATCTGGTGATGTCCATGTGTAGAGTCGCCTCTTGTGCTGTTGGAAAAGAGTGTTTGCTATGATCAGCATGTTCTCTTGGCAAAACTCTATTAGCTTTTGTCCTGTTTCATTTTGTACACCAAGGCCATGCCTGCCTGTTATCCCGGTGATTTCTTGACTTCCTACTTTAGCATTCCAATCCCCTATGATAAAGAGGACATCTTTTTTTGGTGTTAGTTCTAGAAGGTGTTGTAGGTCTTCATAGAACCGATCAACCTCAGCTTCTTCGGCCTCAGTGGTTGGGGCATAGACTTGAATTACTGTGATGTTGAATGGTTTGCCTTGGATTCGTACTGAGATCATTCTATCATTTTTAAGATTGTACCCCAGTACTGCTTTTCCCACCCTTTTGTTGACTATGAGTGCTACTCCATTTCTTCTAAGGGATTCTTGCCCACAATAGTAGATATGATGGTCACCTGAATTAAATTCGCCCATGCCTGTCCATTTTAGTTCGCTGATTCCAAAGATGTCGATGTTCAATCTTGCCATCTCATGTTTGACCACCTCCAGCTTACCTTGATTCATTGATCTGACATTCCAGGTTCCTAAACAATATTGTTCTTTACAGCATTGGATTTTCTTTTCACCTTTTCAAAATGAATACCAGCATACAAAATCAGGAGGCCATATGTTATTATTAATCCACCAAAGACAGTAACAATGGAACAAATATAAATACAGATATCAAAGTGATCTATCAGGGTAATAGCAATCAAACAGATTAAAAAACAATAATCTACACAACTGTCCTCCATAGTAACTTCTTAACAGTTCATGTTGGTACATAAACTCTTGGGAAATTGGATCAAATTATCCCCAATACAGGAAAAAGCACTGATCTGTAGGAAATTCCTCCAGAATTGACAGCTAAGCCTGAGGGATATCAAACTGGGATTTGGCTTATGTGCCAATGTGCTGTCTCCCATCTCTGATCAGAGGAGGGAACTGCAAGGACAGCAGCGGCCAAGGAAATCTACTTCCAACAATAGGCCCAAGCAAGTCAAGCCATGCACCACAGATAAAAACTGAGGGATTGGGGAACAGGCAGGGAGAGTAATCCCCTTGTTATCTCTGATCTGTGATAACAAGGGGATTCTCCTGCATGCTGCTCCCCCTCCCAATTGCTGGCTTCAACCCGCAACCCAATGATATTGGGGCGAGACCACACCCCTTGGCATGCTGCCATCAGAGGGTGTGCCAACGCCCCAAGACATCATGAGGCCCATGGAGGGCTGGGTGAGGCTCATCCAGTTCCCCATTTCAAAGCAGTTCCCCACCCACCCCAGCCTTAATACATGTAAAAAAAAAATGTCCTAGGGATATTATAAAAATAGCAAGCCAACAATTTGGTAAGTCTTCTAACGTTTACATCTCTCAAACAGACAGACAGACCCATGTGTGCGCGCGCGCACACACACACACACACACTATGATGCCCTACTTCAACTATTAAAACTATGGTTTGCAACTATAATGCTGTACATACCCTTCTAATTCCACGGTTATTTAAAGCTCTAAGGGAGCAATCCTGGGGCTCCTAGATATTGTCTGAGGGGCAATAGGATAGTGGGGATTCTCCCCTCCATGGTTGGAGACAGTGCTCAGGCCTCAGAAAGGGGAGTCAGAGATCAGTCTTGCAGCCAGGGCAAAAACGATTATGCCGGCTGGCCTCCGAGGTTGGAATGGGTGTGTTCCAGTGGGCAGGGAGGAGAGGAGACCAGAGAGGCTGTCCTGAGCCTCTTCCAGCCTCCTTCCCCACCCCCTCTGAAGCACCATCATTAGATGGGCAAAAAAGCCCATCTAGCAAAAAACACAACAATGAGAAGACAGGAAGGTGAAGATCGCCTCTGCTGTTCCTCCTGCCCTGCCAGCTTCAGCCCAGCAGGGCATTGGATACACAGAAGCCTCCGAGTTTAGAGGCTTCCCTCTCATGTGGGATTGGGCCCTAAGAACTCTAAACAGGCTTCCAGGTGAACTTCTTATTGTGGAACCACCCCGCCTCATTTACAGAATTTTACAGGGCTTCCAAACATTGTCTTCTCCCGTGTGTAACCTCCTGTGTTTTCTCACCACTTCTTCTGTCTTTTTGCTTACCACACACACACACACACACACACATTAAGGAGGGAAAGCTGGAATAGCTAGCTGTACAATGCCTTTTGATTGGGAGCATCAGAAGCCAAAGAGCCAAACGAGACTGAGGAGCAGGGCTGTTAGCTGGCACTCCAGTTTCCCATTCCTGGATCAAAGCTAGCATATCCAGGCCGACAATGAGCTCAGCTTTAAGACAGGTTTATGGTGAAGCAACCTGTCCTTGATTTTAGACCAATGAGTTTGGGGTATTGTATTGGCATCCTGCCTAGTCAAAGGTGGTTCCTTTCCCGCATACAATAACCTTTTTGAGTATGCAAATTGCTTGGGAATATATGGTAATTTGTTCTAGATTTGCTAGGATGCCAAAAGATGGCATGAGTGTCATGGTACAATGTGAAATACTTGCTGCTCCAAATTTTATAAAATGATGCCACTGGAGACTTGAACATATAAAACATTCTCTGGCAACTCTTACTACAACTGATCGCAACATGGGTGGTGCCTTATGTCAGGGGTGAGCAGAAGGTAGATTCCAGATGTTTTGGACATTCACTCCCAGAAGCCCCTGCCAGCATGGCCAATGGTCAGGAATGCTGGGAGTTGAAGTTCTGCACACCCCTGCCTTAGGTTGCAATTCTGTGTTGGTGTTTGTTCCCCATAACTGTTTCTCTCCATGCACCCGCTCATGAAACACTTTGGTTCCTACTGGTTCAAAGTTGGTGTGCTGCACCCCACAGGCTTACACAGATTCCATCTTCCAAAGAAAGTTAAGTTTTATTTAAACAAAACGTTTCCACTGAGCTCTCTCAGACAGTGGCCTCTCTCTCCTCAGGCCAGAAGCAGTGGGTGCTGCCCTCAGCAACTTCCTGGTTCCTTCCAGGAAGCACAATCCACTCAGGCCAAATACAGTACTTCTTTCATATTGTTACACCTGCTACCTGTCTTTACACAAGTTCCCTAAACTCCTGTGTGTGTGACTGTCAATATCTTGGACAGAGGGTGAGACCTCTGCTCATAGCCAGAGCAACTGTAAGTACTTGTCAGCGTGGAAACTGAGCCGATAGAACCCCAGAGCAGTTCTGATTCTGAGGAGGATCAGCAATCTGTGGGAGAGGAGCCAGCTCATCCCTCAAAGGCACAGCAGCTGGCAGAGATTCCTCCTGCCGGCATTCCTGAGATAGATCGTGACCCTGGCAATGAGAACGTGTGGGAGGGGGGCTTGCTAGATGCTCGACGCAGGGAGCGACGAGCGATGGAGGGCGCGGAAAGGAGGCGTAGCGCCCATTTGGTGCACGAGCAACGGCTGCCTCCCATGGACCCAAGGGAAAGAGGGAGGATCTCTCCCTAGCCCATAAGTTCAGGGTCTTCAAGTGATTCTCCTTCAAACGGGGACCAACTGCCTACCCGGAGCATAGGCTACTCCGCTGTTCATTGCTTAGTCGCTGGTGAATTGCATCTGAAAGAGTCATTAAGTTGTAAAAGGATTAAAGCCTTGAAAAGAATCCTTTCATCTGTGTCTTGAGTTGGCTATTGGAGTGTACTGAAAGAGGCCGCTAGGGCGCTCCTGACAGTACTCTACCCATGGCAGGAGGGAGATCCTGTGTTGCTTGGAGCGTATCAATGCAAAAACAAACAGGACTGTCTCATCACTTTGTTTCTTCTTGCCCATGTCCCTTAAGGAAACCACATTTTATTTCCACTCTGTAAACCTCCCAGTCTGTTTTTCTTGTGTGTTCTGAGTTGCTGGCCTCGGCCCTCTTCCAGACTCTGTCACAGAGAGTAACTATTATGACTGGAGCTCTGGTGCTTCTCAGCATCCTATCAGTTCTCTGCAGACTTGCAGCATATGTATAAGGTAATACCTATGAAGGCTATGAGAACTGGTACTTGGCTTTATGTGTCAACATTAATAACTCTTGGCCAAAGTAAACCCATTTTTGGTTCTGTTAAGCCTGCTAAAGCGAAAGTTTATGCTTTCAGACTAGGAACATAAGAAGAGCCATGCTGGATCAGTCCAAAGATCCATCTAGTCCAGCATTCTGTTCATGCAGTGGCCGACCAGCTGTTGATGGGAAACCCACAAGCAGGCCATGAGTGCAACAGCACCCTCCCATCCATGTTCCCCATCAACTGGTGCACATAGGCTTGCAGCCCCTGTTACTGGAGACAAGACAGAGCCATCAGGAGTAGTAGCCATTGATAGCCTTCTCCTCCATGAATTTGTCCAACCCGCTTTTAAAGCCAGCCAGATTGGTGGCCATCACTACATCTTGTGGTAGCAAATTCCGTAGTCTGACTATGCGCTGTGTGAAGAAGTACTTCCTTTTATCTGTCCTGAATCTCCCACCAATCAGCTTTATGGGATGACTCTATTCTAAGAGTGGTCGCATGCATCATAGATTTATATAAGGGCAGTATGATATTGGCAGTTTTATTCCCAATTCCTTTTATAATTATGCCTAACATGGAATTTCCCTTTTTTTCAGCAGCCGCACACTGGGTCTACAATTTCATCAAGCTGTCCACCACAACCCCAAGATCTCTTTCTTGAGCAGGCACCACAAGCTCAGAGATCCCATCAGGTTATACTTTAAATTGGGATTATTTGCCCCAATGTGCATCACTTTACACTTGCTTACATTGAACGGACTAAGGCTATCTTTGTTCTGGAATGTATGTGGGAACTATTCACCCCTTGCTCTTTGATTACGATGCTACTTAATTTGGAATTTTCTTTTCTGGCAGCCAGAGCGCTGCAGGGAAATGTGTGTGCTGCTTCTCTTCCCTTGGCTCCAAGCTAGGATCAAATCTAAATGTTAAATGAAGTCCTTGTCCTATATGAAATAGCAACTGAAATGTTTTTGATTGGTTCTCAACCAACTCCACCTGATTTAACTCTGTCTAAAATGGAGCTTTCCACCTTTAGAAGATTGGGGGGGGGGGTTCCTTGAGAGAAAGCAACATGAGCAGCTTACCTGCTGGAACCAGTCTGCCAGATGGTATGAGAGAGCTGGGCAAAAGTCTGTCTGCATATGGCTTAGTAATTTTCTAAGAAATTGAAAAGTTTTAACTTCTTTTCACTTTGAATCTCCAGCTTTCACCATTTTTAGCTAACTAATTTTTAATTGTTAGCCTCCTGCTTTGTATTTTCTTCTATGTCTGAATTTGTGTTCTACTTCATTTCCTCTGAATAAAACTTTTCACAGTTGAAGGCTGAAGGCCTTTGTACACTTACAGTGCAATCCCTTGCTGGCTGGGTAATGCTGGGAGTTGTAGGCCTTTTCTCTGTCTAAACATGCATAGGATTGCTCCCTTACTTACTTTTAACATGAACCGCTTAGGAATTTTAATATATTAAGTGGTGTAGAAGTGTTTCAATTAGATAGATAGATAGATAGATAGATAGATAGATAGATAGACAGACAGACAGACAGGCCCAGTGCAACTTACCTCACAGTTAACATGCATCCTATTGAGGTGCAAGATTACAAGCGTTGCCCTAAAAAATAATCTGGTTTACCATAGATTAGGGATAGGAAACCCCAAAAAGGCACATTTGGCAATATGATAAACTCTCCTGGGCACCACCACAAAACGGCTGCCAAGGGAGGCATGGCAAAGGACAAGCAACCTTCCGCAAAGATGGCGTACAAGGCAGAAGTGAGGTCTGAGACCCAGCCCACTAAACAACTCCTTTGAACCCATATTTATTATTTCATTTAGAGCATTTTTATCCTGTTCCACAGCCCAAAGGCTCCCGGAGTGGCTCACAAATAATCAATAAAAGAAGACCCATAGTTTTCATCATCAACAGAAACCTATTTCACAGCAATCCCAGCTGCTAGTAAGAAAATGTGTTCTTTTTAAAAAAATAGGTGGGAGGGATCGGGCGCCTTGGAGGTAGGGATGTACGAAAGTCACTTACCTTTCGCGGATTATGTTGATGGTGAGGGGGAGGCGTTCCATCCCTCCCCCTGGAATCCTCAATGGGGGGGGAGGCGTTCCGTTCCTCCCCCCCCCCCCCCGAGAATCCTCTGCGGCCGGCTGTGCTCCGTGGCAGCTCCGCGGAGCAGCCGGCCAGGCCCAGCCAGGCCAGAGCCGTCCGCAGCCGGATTTTGGGCTGCGGAGGGCTCTGGGGAAAAAAACAACAAAAAACAACCACGTATGCAAATGGCGGCGGCTACGGCCGCCGCCATTTGCGTTCCTTATTTTTGCAGTCTTAATCTACGTAAATATTTACGTAGACTAAGACGGCGAAAATAAGGGGAACGCAAATAGCGTAGCCACCGCTATTTGCATATGCCTTTTTTTTTTTTTACCCTGTCGTTTTAGGCTACGTAAAAACTTACGTAGCCTAAAACGTCTGGCTAAAACAAAAAAAAACGCGTACACAAATGGCGGCGGCCGTAGCTACCGCCATTTGTGTACGCTTTTTTTTTTTTTTACCCAGACGTTTTAGGCTACATAAAAACTTACGTAGCCTATCACGTATCTGTAAAAAAAAACAAAAAAAACACCTGCAAATGGCGGCGGTGGCAGCCGGTCGGAAGACCAGCCTCCGCCGCCAAAGCCGCCACCAGAGTCACCGCCACCCAGAAGATCCACCCCAGGTAAGTCTCGTCCCGGGGGGGATCCGCGGGGGGGTGGGGGGATGGCAGGCCATTCCACCACAGATTTCAGGGGGCCAAATGCACTGGCATTCGGCCTCACCGAGATCCGTGGCAGAATTCTCTGCCATCCCTACTTGGAGGGTACCAAGAAAGGTGTCTGGGAGTGCATTGTTTCCCATGGGCACTGAGTTGCCTACCTTGCCATAAACATTCACTGAGGTGAGTGGGCAGGGATCCTTTAGCTCTAGGGTTGGTGTGTGTGTGTGTGTGTGTGTGTGTGTGTGTTTTAAAAGAAGCTAATTGCCTTTACAAGGGAAATATACTTTGCACATGTTCAGAGGCACTGCTCTATTAGGTCAGGTTTTTTTAAATAGCAGCAGGTTCCTTTGCAAGGGAAAGGCACTCTGTACATGCACTTTTATTTTAGATAATTAAAAACATAAAGCTTGTTCCCTTCAGGTGAAAGGCATTCACATGGAGCGTGCCAGAGTTTTTGAAATGAAAACTTGACAACTTGTTTTTAAATTTTTATTCCAAGAACGTTGGAGGCTCAAGGTAGGTAAATATAGAAGTACAAGCACCATAGATCTTCATTTTCACCAACCCCTCAAAGCCAGTGTTTGAGACACCAGCAGGGTACACATTCCATAGGCAGAGTGGCCAGAGGCCAAAACCAGGAGACAAGCTACTTCTAGCCAAGCTCTAGCTGTGGGACAGGAGGAGGACTCCAAATTAAGATTGTTCCACTAGGCTTTATGCTAGCTGCATCTATCAAACTGGAGGGTGGAAAACAATCCAGTCTCATAATTGGTATCATGTTTGTTGTTGTTCAGTCGTTAGGTCGTGTCCGACTCTTCGTGACCCCATGTACCATAGCACGCCAGGCCTTCCTGTCCTCCGCTCTCTCCTGGAGTGTGCTCAAGTTCATATTCATTGCATCAGTGATGCTATCTAGCCATCTCATCCTCTGCCGCCCCCTTCTCCTTTTGCCTTCAATCTTTCCCAGCATCAGGATCTTTTCCAGTGAGTTTTCTCTCCGCATTAGGTGGCCAAAATATTTGAGCTTCAGCCAGGGTTGATTTCCTTTAGGATGGACTGATTCGACCTCCTTGCAGTCCAGGGGACACGTAAGAGTCTTCTCCAGCACCACAGTTTGAAAGCATCAATTCTTCGGCGCTCAGCCTTCCGTATAGTCCAGCTCTCGCAGCCGTACATTACTACTGGGAAAACCATAGCTTTGATTATATGGACCTTTGTCGGCAAGGTGATGTCTCTCCTTCTTACTATGCTGTCTAGGTTTGCCATAGCTTTCCTCCCAAGGAGCAAGCGTCTTTTAATTTCATGGCTGCAGTCACTGTCTGCGGTGATCTTGGAGCCCAAGAAAGTAAAATCTGTCGCTGCTTCCATTTCTTCCCCTTCTATATGCCAGGAAGTGATGGGGCCAGATGCCATGTTCTTCGTTTTTTTAATGTTGAGTTTCAAACCAGCTTTTGCACTCTCTTCTTTCACCCTCAACAAGAGGCTCTTCAGATCCTCTTCGCTTTCTGCCATTAGGGTGGTATCGTCTGTGTATCTGAGGTTGTTGATCAGCCTTCCCCAACCTGGCACCCTTCAGATGTCTTGGACTACAAGTCCCAGCATTCCTGACCACTGGCCATGCTGACTGGGGCTGTTGGGAGTTGCAGTCCAAAACATCTGGAAAACACTAGGTTGGGCAAGGCTGGTATAAATGATGGGGATGATCCAGGTACAATGCTGCATCTATGTTTGAAGTGGCAGCTGGGACAACAGTAAAAGCAGGGGGACTATCAAATGTGCTTCAATGGCTGGCTTTGATGCTTCAGATTCTGCCTCTGCAGGAAGGGTGGGGGGTCCTAGCTTTTTATGTTTTCAGCTTGTAAACAGGACGTACTATAGCAACAAAGCCAGAGAAGCCAGTTGGGCAAGCAAAGGAGGCGACACTGGGGACCACAGCTGTGCCATTTTTAAAGTCAACAACACCTGTGACGTAGAAACCCTGGCACAGCAAGAGCGCTTTGTTCTCATACTGGATGTGTTGCAGAACCCAGAGTCAGAGAGACCACGGAGTGAAGGAAAAAGAGATTCTTTATTTAACGCGCGGGCTTAAGGCTGGAATCGTTTCCAAAGAGCCAGAAGCCCCGATTTACATTAGCACATTGGTTTTATAGACATTGTGACACATATGAAATGGCTCCTCCTCCCCCTCCCGCATGGGGTTGCAATCCTCAACATTTCTTCTCTTAGCACTATTGTTTATAATACAAGAACTGGGTTATAGGGTAGCCATGATAAGGAGAGAACAGAAGAGAACAGCAGAGAACAAGATATACAATTGTATGACCTTTGACAAGATAAGGAATTCCTGTGTCTCCTCAGCTTACAACAATATATTCAAAGGAGAAAGAGCTCAGCAAGAACATGAAGCATGAGACTGCATGAGGCTACTTAGTCTGACCCCCGATATGGCTGCTACATTCCCCCCTTAAATGCATAATTTCATTACAATTATAGCATTTCTGATAACCATACAAAGCTTTTTGTGACATACATATTACTTAGCCTCTTGTTGGGCTATTAGAGCGTAGAGGGCAGCAGTTTCACTAGCTGAGACGTAAAACAGATTGGTTAAACAGCGCATAAGACAAGGAACGCAGAGACATAACAGTACTTTCATGAACAACACTGGTAGAATTAGGATGAACAATGCTTTCAAGCTAGCTAAGATCTGGAAGCCAAGGGGTTAACTAATTTAGCTAATTGTTTTGTCTTATTGTTTTGTTAGCTACTATATTGTGCAGCTTGTTGATCTGTTCATCTACAGCATTGCCATTATCAGTTAAGTTAAAACAATAGAGCTTTTGGTGTGTCTCACAACTTAAATGATGAAGAAGGAAGAGGTAATCTATACCAGCTCTATTTTCTAGAACTGCACCTTTTAGATCACGCAGCTTTTTATTTAACAATGACAATGCTCGTGAGGTGGCATTTATGCTTTTGGCTAAGCTGCAAGCTAACCGGTTGATCTCTAGACTATTAGCCAAGGCTAAACCTGGAACCTTAACCAGTGACATTGCTAAGGCCAATTTTTCTTAGTCAGAATATAACTGCACATGACTATTACAATTTTTGGTTAGTTGGAGTGCTCGAGGCTGCCGTCGACGGATTTTCTCGGGCTACAGGGGAAGAATTGGCACCAATTTAATTGGCGGCTGAGGCAACATGGGTGGTTATTAGACAAGTTGGCAGGAATGAATGACCAAGTGCGGGAACTACATGTCTAAAACCATCCATGAGGCAAAAGTATGTGGGCATTATTAAAAGATATGTTTTGAATTTTATTACAGTGGAAGGGGGCCAGGGATAGCTTTATATTTTCTGGAAAATTTTTGACAATTAAGCATTCGTGCACACGTAGCATTTGTTTCAGCAACGATGGGGGTGCATAGAGTGAACTCTGTAGGGGGTAGGATCTTTGCAACCACGCCCCAATTACCATTTTGGGAATAAGTTAAACTTACACCATAAACTCTTAACATGGTATCTTTTTGAATTTTCCCAGGATGTCTACAGACAGGTATTAGGCAAGAGCTAATAAGCCTGTTTGCAGGTATACCTCTTGGCAAACAAAAATGTTTTACTCTCGTGATGTTAGCCAGGTGAAGCCAGTAATTATCAGCAAATCACTGGGACAAACTTTTCTTTTCAGGGGCTGGCCCCCTTTTTGCACCTTATTAAGGAGACACAATGCAACACTACTAACACTACAACACGCATGTTTGATCTTCTTTGGGATCTGACCGTACGCCGGGCAGCTATTCACCTGGCAAGCTGCAGTAGGGTCTAGTCCCCTTCTTCAATTCTCCAGTTGCAGGTCTGACCGTACGCAGGGGGACAGTCTCCCGGTGTGTCCACAGTAAGGTCTAGCCTGAGTCTTCTTACTGCTTTTTCAGAATGATTTTTAAAGGATTTTCAGGATTTCTGTTTACAGTCTACTCTCCCCCTCTCGCTCTCTTGACTCGTGTCCAATGTATCCAGGGTTTAATTCTAGCTGCTTTCATAGCTGCGGGGGTGGAAAGTATGACAGTTCTGAGTTCTCTCCATCTGGGAGTCAAAGGGTTATTTTTCCCTCTTTAACTCATACTTTAACTCTTGGTTGGAAAGGATGAACTTCTGTGATGGGAATGGCTTATTTTCTAAGACAAAGCGAAGCTGGGCTTGAAGAACTTTGCTCAGTGTTTGAACTTCTTGTTTAAGGCTAACGTTTGCTTGCTTTTGATGATGCTCCAGTGTCAATTATGAAGTCAATGTCACGGCCCCTCACAGTCAATGTCACGGCCCTTCTCAAGCTGTCTCCCTTTTCGCCCATTCTGGCCCCTTTGGTTTTTTCCTTTGTGTATTTGATTTATTTTATTTGGGCATTCATGCTACTAATGTCCATCTTGTCCACACTGGGCACACTGGTTCTTTTTTAAGAATCTTCTGCCTCTGCCGGGTCTTCTTCTTTTCTTATTTCATCCATGTCTTCTTGGGCCTCTGGGTTGAGGGAGGTGTCATCAGGAGAACCTATCAGTGCAAGGTGGAGAACAGGGAAACTGTCTGAGCAACTGCAGTTACCTTTTTGGCTGCTTTGTGGCAAGGCATGGTAGGTGAAGGACCAGGGTATCTTCTGGGCCTTGAAAAGGAAGCTAGGATGCTTGCTTGTTTCAAATGGTGGAAAGAGGATGGATCCAGTGAAGTGGGAGGGAATGTACTGCTGTATGAAAGGATTATGAAGTAGGAACATGCTCCAAGCAGACCCAGTGTAAAAGCGAGGGATGTATGGATCACTGCTGAGGTCAAGGAGCTTGTACTGCCCTAGGAATTTGAATGGCACTGTGTGGAACTGAAGAGCCTCCATAATATTCCTCTGGAAGATATTCTTATACTCCGCATGACCAGTCAGATTGAACTGCAGTTCAAACAGCTGCTCTGGAAAGAGCATGGGAAAGCGGATCTTTTCCACAAGGCCTCTCCTTGTTCCATTAGCCTGAGCCCAGCGGTCCAGAGCTTTCAGCAGTGACCATTCGCTCTCAATCACCACATCTGGGTGGGACAGGAGAGCCTCCATCTTCTCTGGGGTCAGGGTCAGCCAGGCCTTAGTGTGGGACAAGGCCTCACAGTTCCAGGCTAAGTACTGCAGGATGACATCTTGCAGCCGGGCATCTCCGCTGGTTAGGCTGTAGTCGTACAGCTCCAGCTGAACACGAAAGGAGGGGTCCAATGGAAAGAAGTAGAGGAAGACCTGGCTGCAGTGAGCTTGTAGGCCTGACACTCCATAGGCTGAAGCCAGCTTGTGGAAGCACTTTACTGAATTCACCGTGATTTCAATCTGCCTTGAGTAGAAGTACCTGTGTGGACAGAAGAAAACCAAAAGTGAGGAAATAATTGCTATTAAACTTCCCAATTCTTGTTTTTATTCCGAGGATGTTGAAAGGGAAAGACTTAGGTCTTTGAGAATAATGTTTCTGAGTGCCCCAAACCCAAACATTTTAAAAGTGAAATGCTGTTTCCTTTTTTTTTTTTTTTACAGTTTTTGTTGAATTTTCAGCTGTGTTATAACAAGAATGACACAGAAATACAGAACATAATACAACAACAGCCAGTGTGATGTAGTGGTTAGAGTGCTGGACTGGGACTTGGGAGATCTGGGTTCTAGTCCCTATGCAGCCATGAAGCTCACTGGGTGACTTTGGGCCAGTCACCAACTCTCAGCCTAACCTGCCTCACAGGGTTGTTGTTGTGAGGATAAAATGGAGAGAAAGAGGTCCATGTAAGCAGCCTTGGGTTCTGGCGAGATATAAATGTAATAATAAATAAATATTCCCCCAACACAAAATACATAAGATCATTCACACCTGGACCCATATACTATGAGTAACATAATAGTCCATCTTGGAATACAGCTATTTCATGAGGTTAAAATGCTCAGTTTTCCATTATCTTCTACACAATTAACAAAAAAAGGGCGGGAGAAGCAAGATAAGTGTGGTTCAGTAGGTGAATATTCCAGTTATTCATTAATTATATTTATGAGTCACTCTATTACAAAATGTTCTGAGAACGCCAAACAACAAGTCAAAAATTAAAATAAAACAGTGGGGGGTGGGGGGGTGTATAACAAAATTAAAAATTGAATCATCCAGTAAAAAGCAGCTATACTCATTTCAATTAATACAACTCAACAAACATCAGAATAATTCAGTTAAGCCTGTAACTTAACTCGGGGGCAAAGCACATGTTACACACAAATGCAACTAAGATTTGGGGGGGGGGTAGTGAAAAGGAGCCTTGTGAGGTGGAGGGAGAGAGGGTGTGCTTAACTCCTTTTCTGCTGGTTATTTTTGTGCTGACATTCACCCACTCTACATCTGTGTTTACAAGTGTAATTATAAGGGCGTCTGGAACCCTGTAAGCAGAAAAGCATGTGTGGAACGGAAGAGGGTTGGCTGAACAGAAACCCTACTGATGAACATTTGTTTCCAACAATTAAAATTTGTTCCCAAAGATTTAATTAACAAAAACCTTGATTTGATTAAACTACCAATTTCAAAGATGAGTGAATGCAGCTTTAGTTTTTACCCTTCCTTAACGTCTTTCCTCTATCCTCAGGAAACATGTGGGACAGGGAAGCTGCACAAAGACATTTCTGTCCACCCATGAAACAGAAACACACCACTTAGAGCAGGGAGACTAGCCCTCAGGATGGTGGTTGTTTTTCGGTGTCCTTTATACTGACCCCACTTTACAGCAGGTGGGAGCTAACCAAGTATTTGCCAACACCTTCGAGGTGCTTCTGCTGCAAGGCTGAGCCAAGACACTTTGCTGCAGAGATGAAGCTCGAAGTGGCCCCCTCCACTGCTCCACATACAGAAGCTAGAGATGTTGGAGAAATCCATTTGAGGGGTGAAGTTTCCTGAGTTTCCTAGGCTTGCCTGCTTCCAGACTTCATTTCAGTTCCTGCTGCGGTGCCCGACTCGATCTGCAGTAAGTTGGGCCAGTTTGCAGATTTTCTGGGAATTTTGCACATTTGGGGGGGGGGAGGTTTTTGAGCAACGTGTGCAAATCACGGCTGAATTTGTCTGAAATACAGCCAAATTTGTGCAAATTACAATTGAATTTGCATAATGTGTGCAAATTCAGCTGTAATTTGTGCAAATTTAGCCATAAATTGCACAAAGTGCTCAAATGCATGCAAATTACAGTACCTTCCAAAAAATGCACAACACGTTCCCAGAGTTCAGGGAGCAGCCCGCAGCTTGACTTGCGGATGTAAAGCGAGTCATACATGCTATGGAACTCGTAGAGCCAAAAAATAAACAGGTTTCCTAGCAATGGACATCCCTAACAGAAGCTGACTGGACTTACTTCAATACCGCTGAATGGGATAACATCCTCCACCACATCTGAGGGCAGCAGACCAATTCAGGGGATGCAGGAGAGACCATGTGGCACTCACAGCTCTATCCTCCAGCAGAGGCTGTCATTGCTGCCTGCTGACATCTGCCGCCTGATGCAGTTCACCTCACGCTCTGTAATGGTAGGGCTGCCCCTGTTTTTTGGCTGAGCAAGTGCTTTGTTTCAGATCGCCATATGAAGGATGACATGTTAGGTTCAAAACAGTGTGCTGTATTGTCTAGCTCAAATAGTGCCAGACAATATCATCATATCCTCTAGTCCAGTGTTGCTGCACAGAATGCATTGAAATGCAAGTCAAGACAGTAAGTGGGCTTGCTATTCTGAGTCCTCACTCTCCTCACCTGAGAAAGAGGTTCATATATGGCAGGCACTCCTCTTCCACCTGCAGCGTCCATGAGTTCTTACTCTCCTGGAGCAGAAAGTGGGCCTCACTGTTTGTATGAAAAATCAGTCTGTGTGCACACCAGCTCAAAGGCTCCATGTTCTTCTCTGCCACCAGCACAGTGATGTTGAGGTCACAGTCTTGCTGGCTGTCGTACAATTTACCAAGGTCCTCAGGAAAACATTCGGAGCGATCCAGGAGAAACTTCTCAGGATTAAACTCAATTTCTGGAATAACAGGAACAAGAATGAGTCCAAGAAGATCTCCGGGGCCAGAACCGAAAAAACACCAACCATGAATTTGCAGTATAATGTGCTATCACAAATAGCCCCACTACAAAGAGAGAGAGAGAGCGCACCACTGTGTGAACAGAATGCTGGACTAGATGGACCTTTGGTCTGATCCAACATGGCTCTTCTCATGTTCTTACCACTAACAGCACAGAAACTACTTTACTTTCATATATAAAAGTGTATGGAATTAGGCTGGGGATTAGGCCATGGTTTAAAAATGATGCCTGGACATGAGATGGGAATGGAAAGAACTGCCAGAATAATGTAAAGGTACTTGAAATTATAAACAACCATCAGCAAAAGGAGCATGGCTAAGTTTGCAACAAGTAAGGTAAGGGTGAGGAGATTTCCCATGGGCATCCCGCTCTTTGAAATTGGGTGGACTGTATCCTTCCTGGCCCCAGCATTTACATCGATGACCCTGCCTAGATGATCTTGATGACACAGCTAAGTACATCACACTGGAGACTCACTGTTGCCACACACCACTCCTGCATCCTCCGGCCACAGTTGTGGGTCAACCAGCCTTGAGAGTTACATTGTGCAAGATCCATCTCAGTCCCATTGCAGCTGACATCGTCTAAGACAATAGGCCCCGATCCTGTGAAGGAAAGAAGCACAGCAGTTTGTCACACCAGAGATAGGAGGTGGAAAGAGGGCTAAAACTCCTCCTGGCAGCACTCCCATTGCTCAGGGTCTGAATGATTCCCTCAGCTATCTAGCTGCCAACTCCAGATTGGCCAAGATAATTCTAGAGGGACAAGGCAAGACTAACCTGCAAGGCTTTGGACCTCGATGCAACACTTATTTATTTATTTATTTAATAGATTTCTATACAGCTGACCATATTTAAAAATATCTCTAACCTACCTATATATATATGTCTGGGATCCTGATCCTGGAAGCCTTCTTGAGGCCCCGTGATATATGAGACTAAGGCTTTCTTCACACTGAGTTTTTATCCTGCAATTGAGATTGCTCCTTCATTTTGTTACCCTCCAGGGCGTCTCCTGCACTGAATGCCCTTTGTTCCGGGTTTAAATAGATCGCAGATAATGAGCTATCAAATTACCCCCTTGTGTTCCGCTTGAGTTCCCTCCATTAAAAGAGTAAAAGCAGCAAGAAGAGGAGCGAGATCAGTGAAAGATAATGGAAGACTCAGATATAGGGAGGAGGAGGGGGAATGGGGTGCGGGGAAAAGGAAGCAGGTGAAAAGGGAGTTGTTGTGATCCTGCATTTAAAATGGAAGCAGAAAGCCCCATTTTAAATGCAGGATTTTTGGCTGACGTAGAAATGCCCCTAAAGCAGACTGTATTATTATTCATTATCATTCATACAAGTGGGACCTGCAACAAAATCTTGCAGTGTATGCCCTGTCCAAATAGGAGTGCTCCTGTTCAGCATTCTGTCCAGCCATTCCTCCAAACAGGGCATTCCACTCCCCATGTTCCATCTTTCTTTTCCATCTGTTACACTACATGCCATGGCTAGTGAACAGGCTTAGGGTGCAATCCTATGCATGTTTAGTTTTTTTCTGTCTAAACATGCGTAGGATTGCACCCTTAATCTTCATTAGCTGTTTTTGGGATGGGTTGTCCCCTTTGGTTTTTTAAAAATATGTATTTTGTATTTCTTCTTTGGCTACAATCCTGGTGGCACTCAGGAATTACTTGACTGTTTGAAGAAGTTATGGTGGTGATGATGATGGACCATCAGTGTTCACGGGTCTTTACAGAGTAAAGATTAGCACCACAAAGACAGCACAGGCCCTGCTTGAAAAGGCTTACAATCTAAATTTTGAAAGTAGGGGAGACAACAAAGATAACTAAAAAAACAGGAAGCATATCAAGGAATTAATGTGATTCTGCTTTCTGATGCACCTACTCACAAGAGACTGGATGCATTAACTTATAAAGTCCATGTTTTTTTGACAAATTCACCCATGCACCCAAAAGCATAGAAATTGTAAGTTAAGACGCCCAAGTTTAATTTCCATGCCATGTGAGCAATGGAAGGGAATCAATGGAAGGGAAATTATTTGTGCCAGGTCTGGGACTGGTATCTAGTCGCACCATCAACAGGAGTGTGGTCGTGGATTGAAGGAGTGTAGGGCATGGTGTTCAGCTTAAATATCTGAGGTGTTCCGCTGGCATATTTGTCATGGCGGGGGCATATTGGACTTTTTGCTGGCATAACAGGGATCCTGACAAATCCTAAAGCTCCTCAGACAGCAAATTTTGAGTTGTTGTTCAGTCATTAAGTCGTGTCCAACTCTTCGTGACCCCATGGGCCATAGCGCGCCAGGCCTTCCTGTCCTCCGCTCTCTCCCAGAGTGTGCTAAAGTTCATATTCATTGCATCGGTGATGCTGTCTAGCCATCTCATCCTCTGCCGTCCCCTTCTCCTTTTGCCTTCAATCTTTCCCAGCATCAGGGTCTTTTCCAGTGAGTTTTCTCCTCGCATTAGGTGGCCAAAATATTTGAGCATCAGCTTCAGACCCAAGTGCTGCGTGACGGAGTGAGCTCCCGTCTTCAGTCCCAGCTCCTGCCAACCTAGCAGTTCGAAAGCAAGAAATTGCAAGTAGATAAATAGGTACCGCTTCGGCGGGAAAGGTAACAGCGTTCCGTGCACCTCGGTGTTCAGTCATGCCGGCCACATGACCACGGAAGCGTCTTCGGACAGCGCTGGCTCTTCGGCTTAGAAACGGGGATGAGCACCGCACCCTAGAGTCGAACACGACTGGTTGGGGACACCTTTACCTTTTACCTTTTTTTCAGTATCTGTCCTTCCAATGAGCAGTCAGGGTTGATTTCCTTTAGGACTGACTGATTTGACCTCTTTGCAGTCCAGGGGACTCATAAGAGTCTTCTCCAGCACCACAGTTCGAAAAAATTTTGAGTAGGCGGGGGTAGAAATGGAAGGGGATTTTGGGGGAGGGAGAGCAAAAACACAGTAACACACATAACAGAAATTTAAAGGTGGGAAATTCTTTAAACTGTTGTATCTTGGCCATTTCTCAACAAATCTCTATGAACTTTAGTCATTTAACATATAGATACTCCATGCCAAATTTCAGACCATTAAAAAAAAACCTGTTGGATTTGATTAACATTGACAGCCTTAGGTCCTCAAATATTGTTAAACTACAACTCCCATCATCTGTGACCATGTGCCATGATGGCTGGGATTATGGGAATTTTAGTCCAACAACATCTGGGAACCCAAGTTTGGGCAAGGCTTATTTAGAATGTTTTGGTATTATAATGGTAGAATGCAATGTGATGTCACGAATCTAGCTATACAGGCACTCTCATAACTATAATTCCAAAGGTGACGTGCTACAGCTCTCATTGGTCCCTCCCTTTCTCACTGTACTCTAATGCTCCATTCCAGAATTATTCTGATGGGGTACATGGGCAGCTGGCGCTCATATGGCGAAACAAGCTCTGTTCCAGTCTCCAATAGCCAGTGTTAATTTCTCTAAGTCAGCCTTCCCTAACCTGGTGCCCTCCAGATGTGTTGGACTACAACTCCCAGCATCAGCCAGCCAGCATGCTGGGAGTTGTAGTCCGACACATTGAGAGGGCACCAGGTTAGGGAAGGCTTCTCTAGGTGAACTACAAGTCAGGGCCAGGAAGCAATGGTGTGGAGTAAAGAAAAAAGCCAGCCAAAGGCATTTTGCTGCCTGAGGTGAAGGATTCCATGTACCGAAGCTGACCAGACCAGCAGTTGAACCTTACTTCAACACTGGTGATGGGACAAATGTCCTCCAGCATACCTGAAGGCATCAGGCTAGCTTAGGGGGTGGCTCAAGGTGGGCCATATGGCACTGTCAGGGTTCCTCTTAAGAACTGGACCCCCTGAGCAACTCCTTAAGGATCTCTTACCTTCTTAAGAGTCCCACCTTCCTTCTTTTAAACTTCCCCTTTCCGGTAATGTGGGGTTTAGGCTGTAGGCGTGGAGTGACTGACACACCAGACACCTAGGATGTCAACAAACCTTCACAGGCACACACAGTTCTGTCCTCCAACACCTTGCTGCTCCTCCCCACCCCACCCCAGGATCTGCTTCACTCACTTTGTAGGCAGTTGCATTCTCATCTGCACCATTCTTTAATATCTCAAAGGATGAAGGCTAGTTTCATACCTTCTCCATATGCGGCACCCGCCTTTGCTTCTATCGCATTTTCAAAACCCAGGGAACGACAGACAACGTGTGCATCAATAATATCCCAGCCGTCATCACATATGGTCCCCCACTGGCCACCATAGTAGATCTCAACACGGCCCTCACCGAGGGAGTTTCCATCAGACAGCCGCACTGGATCGTTGAATGTAGCTGCAGACACAAAAAGGGAAGGTAACAGACGCAGGCCACAAGATGAGCAGACTGAAGTATCAGACAGCTATTTATAACCTCTTTGAGTTGCTCTGATATGTCTCTCAGTGGGCACATCTGGAATTTTGAGAGGGTGTCATGGGCATTCTCACAAAATGGCTACCATGGCAGGGGTGCTTGCCCATTCATAAAATGGCTGCCATGGTGGGCATGGCTGGTCACAAAACACTCATTTCCCAGAAGGCGAACTGGTGAGACTAAAAGAAAAGTGACCTACCCAAGAACCTAAGTACAAGACCAAGGTGGGGTCAGGGTTCCAAAACACAAAGCCACTCTTCTGGACCCAAACAAAAATTATGCTGGGGGGCAGCCCTTAGCTTTGCAGCATGCCAGTTAAAAAATAATAATTTGTAAAATCTTAAGAAATAAAATCAAAATCAAGAGGGGCAGGGAGTCTGGCAGGTGCCAAAAGAGGTATTTGCAGGCATGTTGGTGCCTGTGGGCACCGAATTGGAGACCCCAGCTCTACACTGTCCTTCTCTACCCATTCTGAAAATGTGGGCTCTGTTTCTAATGAGTATTGATGGGATTCCAGAGCTGCTAATATTAATTATAGCAGTAAAAAAAACTTTTAATCGAAATCTGATAAAATTTTAAATTTTCTGGATCAAATTCTGATGTCAAAGTTTCCTGACATTTGAATTTCAGAATCAAAAATTGCAGCACCACAATTTAGTTGTTTATTTATTACATTTCTATACCACCCAATATCCAAAACAATTCAACAGTTGGCTTCTCAGCTAGTTTAAGAGGATGTTTACCAATTGAATAAATGAAAAAAGTTAAGTAAAAAATCTACTAACTGCAATACTATATATGTCTACTCAGAAGTAAGCCCAACTGAGTTCAATGAGGCTCACCCATACGTGCATGTGTAGGATTGTAGCCTAAATGCTCTTGCAAGTCAGCTGTCAGATACCATCAAATGCTGATTGCTGCTGCATGTCATACATGGTTCTGCATACAAATATTGTCAAATATCAACTGCTGATAAAAATAATGCCGATGCTGAAGATCAAGTTGGCTTTGTATTTCCAATACATCTAAATAATGTCCTGAAAATATTCTTTATGTAAATTCACAGAGAAACATTTGGGGTAGGTCAGCATTCATTTTAGTTCTAACAACCCAGCAATCTGGCATAGTTAAAATGTTATCAGCAGGAGGAATGGCAAACTGGGTCAGTTAGTTTGGGAATAATCCAAGCTGGCTGGCTTGCTTTGCTGGACATCCACTGAATGTCCAGAAATAATCTGGTGTATTCAGATTATTTCCAGACCGAGTTCACTTGCTAAGACTTGCAGTTAGATGACATAATTAACCAATGTTGATGCATCAGGCCTTAGTTCAGGCCTAGCAAAGCCCGGTGTTATCTCAGGATTTTGTCTCAAAATCCACAGGGAAGACTGCACAATGTGCCTTGACACTGGCACATTCCTGGTGAGCACCTCAGCACTGAAACTAATCATCAGCATTCATTCTGTCAACTACTTTCAACCTGAGAGATCAACCTTATGCAACACTGCTCCTTGCTCACACTCTCCATTCAGTTCATAGGATTCAGAAAGGCTGATTTTGCTCTCTTTTTATATCTGTTTATCTTGCACAGTCAAGACTCAGGAATCTAGCTCTAGCTTTGTCCTATCCCTGGATCCCACTGGCTACACAAACTACTACTCCTTGAACAGGATATCAAAGGCCACCAGGAGCATAACTTACGCAAGGAGTCAGCTAAGCCAGACCATAGCAGACAGAGTATTAGCAGTCCAGATGTAGTCCTGTGCAGCCAACCTGATGGGGAGAGAGACAGCGTGACTAAGTTGGTAGGGTGAGGCATGCCATGGCTGACCAGAATCTAAAGTATGTGGGAAGGTTCAGCCCAACCCAAGGTGAGAACTCCAGATTGGACTGGAGGCCAGCCAAGGAATGTGGGTGTAGTAATACCAGATGTCAACAATGTCCATTGTTACCAAGCAAGCTTTTATCACGTGGCTTAGAATACTCTCAAAAATGCCCCTTGGAATTTGGTTGAGAATCTCAGGTTTCAGTCCTTTTGAAATGCATTCCCAGTCTCACCCCACTCCACCCCCTACAGGCTTGAATATGCAAATGTGGCAAGCACGATACTTGGAAACCACAAAACAAATGAAAACATCCGAAATATATTGCATCTTTTATAGTGTGCAATCCAGTACACATCTATTCAGAAGTAAGTCTCAAACAAAGGGGCTTACTCCCAGGTAAGTGGATATGAGACTGTAGCCTTAGGGTGCAATCCTAGGCATGTTTGGGCAGAAAAAAAGTCCTACAACTCCCAGATTGGGAATGCTGTGAGCTGTCCGTCTAAACACACATAGGATTGTGCCCTATCAGTGTCATATTTCAGCCTCTCTCAATCAGTAGTCTGTGACGCAGAATACATTTTAATGAACAGTTGATTCAGAGGAAATAATGTTATATTTACCAAATGTAATGGGGGCAGGAGAGCAATATTCCTGTAACTTAAGCATTATCTTGAGGAGAGATGTCTGAATCCTGCCCCAACAAATGAATAACACCTGCACTTTCAATGCGGAATCGACTAGGTCCTTGCTTATCCAACACTGTCAAGAAAGCTCAAAAACATTACTTGAAAAAAAAAGAATTTCGGAAGGATACAGCCCAAAATGCTTCCCTCACCCAACATCTGTTTATTTGAAGTATTTATATCCCAGCTTTAAGGGCTATACAGCCTTTAGTGATGATTTACACACTACAGTTATCATAGAACAGTTAAACAAAAATACAAAATCACAAAATCGATATCCACAATTCAACAATACCACATAAAACCAACAATAAAATATGAAATAGCAGCAACGATATATATCCCCCACGCCCATTTAAATGCTTGGGAAAACATCAGATTCATCAGGTAAAAGCAGGTGAGGACAACCATGTCTTGAGGCAGTTCCCCTTCATACTCACACAGAAGATTTTACTCAAATGCAATTTAAGCCAAATTTTACTCATTGACAAACTAAATTGTATTGTATAGACTGAGCCACAGGATAGAATGAGATAAATGAAGTCTTTCAAGGGAAATGGATTTGGTCCCAAATGAAGACTCTTGCTTATGGATGATTATCTCTCCCATTTATCAGTACTCAAACTGCTGGTCACCCAGATTGCTGGTATAGTGTGACTCTTGCCCTAGCAGGTGCAACGACAGTAGGTGATTTGCAGTGAAGATTATGGAGATTGGATGAATGTCACAGGAATCTATTGGATGGTGCTGATTTATATTATTCATTTGAATGCTTTGGGTAAAGGAGGTTTACAATGCTTCCTTCAGCTTGTTTATTTCCCTTCAGAGGCTGTGCTCTCACTTTCCTCAGTGCTCAAACTCACACCTCTTTCTGCAAATCCCCCAGAGCCATCCCACTTGCAGCAAAAATGCTACCTCTACCTTCTTCCTTATATCATAGAATCATAGAGTAGTGGGGTTGGAAGGGGCCTACAAGGCCATCGAGTCCACCCCCCTGCTCAATGCAGGAATATGGTGATGAGATACTGCACAGTTCCGGTGTTTCCAGACAGAGGTCTCCTAGTGCTACTAATTAGAAGGTATTGTGCAATAATTCCCTCTTTTGTTCGTTAATGGAAGTTCTGTGATAAGGAAAGAGGCAGAAGAAATGGTGGGAAAACATGGGAGAGCTCTGAGTGGAAAACATTGTCACCTGGAGCTCCTCTAAAATTTAATGAATGGGGCAGGCTTCTAGAAGCCTTGTCTAGAAGCACCCTTAGACTAACAATATGCAAGTCCTAAGAGAAAGCAAGTGAATCAGCAAAGCATATTATTGTATTGAACATAAAACATCTCAGTAACTACAGTATGTGGAGCCCTAGCAATGCATCCTGTTTCTTTTATCCTACTCATTCAGCAGAGCTGCATCAGAGTGCAGAAGGAGTAGAGTTTTCATTTGGAAACCTTTTGAGAAGCCTCCCACATGGCAGCTGCGAATTAAGAAAATATGGCAATCCACACAGAACAAGCGCACCAGAAGTTACAGTATGCTGGCAGTACAACACAGTTTAAGAATCCGTGTATTACATTTCCATTTACCACATAGTGGCACAGTCCCGAAGAAAGATTCCACTTCAGAGAAATATTTTGAGGCCATCCATAAATAGGCTGGTGGACGGAAGAGGAGAAAAGTATTTTTTTCCATAGACACAACACATCTTTCTCATGCTGTTCCCAGTAACCACAAAACATACAAGGGCTCCAGCTTCTTTTCAAGCACACTGCAGATTTCAGCAACTTGAGATTTCAATGAAAAATGGTTAAATCAAGCTATGGATTTGGTTGCAAATCCAAAATGGTCCTGCTCCACCAGGAAGAGCTGGGCAGCTTTGGCTTTAGTGACACAAAAGGCATGTTTCCAGAGTTTCCCTGGTCTGGTGTTATATCACACAAAGAAAGCTCAAGTATGAAATTGAAGTTGGCTCTCAGTTGCTTGTTTGCAGTTTCTGGTCCCTATTTATTTGATTCAAAAGGTTCAGATGCAGTCTGAAAAAGTAAATGACATATCAATGCCTCTGCACCACAAAATAAGCATTGGATCACTCCAAATCATCAAATAATGCAACAGGCAGGCTGTTGCTGTATGAGGTGTCATTGTACAGTATCCTGCCCAAAGTTCATGCCAGGTATTATTCAGATTAATTCTGTATCTATAGATCAAATAAAGAACTAGGAACTGCAAAAAAAAAAAAAAAAAAAGGACATGGGAAACAACTTCATCTTCATAGCACAAGCAATGTGCCTGGGGAAAGCACATGCCCTTTTCTTCAGGGCTACTCCTTCAGGGAGCAAGCCATGCAGATGGCAGGTAGCTCAGACTGGTCCCAAGGCAAGGTCTTAGGGCACATGATGTACCACCTTGCTGAAGATAAGTAGGTCTGGGTCTGGTCAGTGCCTGGATGGGAGACCATCTGTATGTTCCCTTTGAGTTCCATGATGGAAGGAAGGCAGAATATAAAATACACTAAATAAATAAAATAGATACTTGCTGACACATCTCACAGACCCCCCAGATAGAGATTAAGAGCACAGAACAAGCTCTTCTGGTTCTCAAAATCAGTCACCTAGATGAGTCCTTGGAAGCACAGCTCTCAGAGCTAGCTGCTTCTAATCCTCTAGGGCAGTATTTCTCAAACGTTGTCATTATGACCCGTCCTAATTAACAAGCTGCCTGATCTTACCCAAATATTGTTGGTAACACAAAAGAAAAGATGTGGCTATTGGTGCACAGCAGGGAAGCATCATAAGAACATAAGGAGGGCCCTGCTGGATCAGACCAAGGTCCATCTAGTCCAGCATTCTGTTCACACAGTGGCCAACCCACCAGCCCATGGGAAATCCACAAGCAAGACAGGAGTGCAATAGCACCCTCCCGCCCATGTTCCCCAACACCTGGTACACATAGGCATACTGCCTCCGATACTGGAGGTAGCATATCGCCATCATGATTAGTAGCCATTGATGGCTTTATCCTCCATGAATTTGTCTAACCCCCTTTAAAGCCATCCAAATTGGTGGCCATTACTGCACCTTGTGGTAGTGAATTCCATAGTTTAACTATCACCCAAATTACTGAACAGGGATATATTAAGCATGGTACCTCCCTATTAATGTTGGGGATTGAGGGCAGAGGAGGCAGGACATACCTAGGGCTGGGATGGATGGCTCCTATTGTCTATACCTGAGGTGGCCTATGGTCAGTGACATCTGCTCTCCTGCACAGTACACAGACAGATGGCTTTCTGTACCAAATTTCATCTTGCACTTACCCTGGGAGATGCTGGCAATGAGGAGGTGCATCATTGGCCTTGGAGAGCTTCTGAGCAGAGTGAGGGTAAAGATGAGATTCTGGAACAGCCCCTCAAGAAGTAGTCGAGGGAGAATGGGAAGTTTCTATTCTATATCATTCAACTAAGTTTCTTTTCTGCATCGCCCACATCAAGTCAGCTGCTCCTGGAGACAGCTTCCCTATTCTGGTGGGGGGTTGGTTACAGTCCCCAAAGATCTGCAAAGCTACTGGAGCAATCTTATGAACATACTGAGCTGTCTTTGCTGAGCAAGATCCTTGGTCCATCTGGCTGAGAACAGTTCGAAGTCTTTGATATTAGACAAACCAGATAAAGAGTCTTATATGTTTCTTGCAGTGGAGGCTGGTGGCTCCAATTTTAGTGGAGCTGTGAATCCATTCTGGAGCTCAGTCAGAACCAGCCAGAACTCTAAAGGAGATACCCAAGGTGCTGAACCTATTTTGAAACTATCCCAGCTGCTAGTAATGAAGTATAAAAATATTTTAAAATCAAAATTGGGAGGAGTAGGGTGTCATGGTGGGCACCAAGGAAGGTGCCTAGGGCATACTGGTGCCTGCTGGCATCATATTGCCTACCCCTGAATTATCCCCACCAAAACTTCCAGCCTGTTTTCTGCAGCTTCCCCCAGCCTCATCAACTTCAGTTAGCTTCCCCACCAGACAGTCTCAAGATTTTGTGCTCACATCGCTCCATCCCACTCAGATAGAATGTTTGCAGGCATTCCGTAGAGTAGTGTTACACCCCTCCATCTGGAAGCACTGCAGGCCAAGTAACTCAGCAAGAAAGAAAGACCAGCACAGTTCACAGCTAAGCACAAGGGCAACTTTTGCTGAGTTAAAAAAATTATGGGAAAACACACAGAGGAAATAAACCGAGGATACAGAATGGGGGATCTGACTAAAATGTAAGAAATGCAGATCACACAACTGCAAGAGAAGGACAGTGGCTTGTATCTGATGGTGTCCTGCAAGTGGGATGGAATCACTGGCAAAATGGATTTCCCAGTTCCACCTGCACCTGCTGCATGACCCCCCACCCAAACCTGCTCCAGAGGGTGGGGAGACCCTCCAAAGCAGATCTGGGGCATGCACAAGGGGCTGAAGAGGAGAGGGCAGGGAAGTCCTGTCATGCGAGCAGATGCAGGAAAGGTTCTGATCTTCAGGCTCCCTGAAAGGATTCAGTGACAATTCTCAGAAGATAGCAAAATTTTGATAAGTACCTACCTATCAATTCATCGTCGTCATCATCATCCTGGCGATCACTCCTATCAATTACAAACATGTTGGCAATACAGCAAGGTAAGTTTGCAGAGAAGATTGCAACGAAGATGCACTAGCTCAAAGTGTTTGCAAAAAAATGATTAGGACATGATTGATCAGCGTACCAATACTTAATGGGAAATTTGAGAATGGTTTATCACTGAATCACCAGCAGCATTATCACTCCACAGCACTGAGCATCCATGAGGCCTCGCAATATAACAATGTCTTGAGGTGTGGGGGGTTGCAAATCTGTAAGCCACCTTGAAGTTCAGTGAGACATCAGTCCGACAAAGAACCTCCTTTGCCAGTCTACTTCAGACATTCAATCTATGGGGAAATGTGAAAAAAGAGGAAACTGTGGAGACATTACATAATTTCAGTCTGTTGCGCGCGCGCGCGTGTGTATGAGAGAGAGAGAAACTAATTATCAACTAATTATAAAATATATTTAGAGATAAATGTTTTGGCTTCTGCCCTCGTCAGTAGCTGTTTAACATCACAGCTGCTGATGAAGATGGAGGGCAAAATGCTTAGCTCTAAATATATTTTGAAATTACTTGGTTGTTAGTCTGTCTTTCGAATATATTTTAACTTATGACTGACTGCATCCAGTGGATCCAGAGCCTCCTTGTTGCTTTGCTGTTTTGCCGCTTCTCTCTTCTCTCTCTCTGCATGTTAGAAATCCTGTCTTCATTGTGGCAATGTGCAAACCTTCAGTTTGAGGAAGAAAAACATGTTTGTTCAGCAAAGTTATATATCCTGACAGTGGCAGTTTATGACAATACTGACCACAACTCAAAAAATGCCGCATTCACAGGTTCTTTCAGTTACTTTAGCATATTTGTATCCCAACAACTAGCATGTACATTTTCTGGAAACAATAGATCACCGGTTGTGCCATTTGACAGTACTGACCATCAGTGAACAAAATTAATTATTCTGTGAGCTGCCTAATAAATTTCTGTAGCTAGGCCTGCATTTATAAAATCCAAAGGGCCTTCTTTTCCTGGATGTTCAACAGTAATAACGGAGAAGGTGTTAAAATGCACAGATTGTCTCATGAAAGAAGAGCAGGAGGAAAAAAGTACGCGTCCAACATGTTCACACTCAAAGCAACATAAGCTCAAGTGTAACCAAGACACTTGGAGGAATCTTTTCAACACTGAGTGTCCCAAACTTTTGCACTTTAAGGATTAAGGGGATTTGGAGATTAAAGACACCGTCGCTAAATCAAGGGTTAAGTTTATTGGGAGGAATTAAAAACATAGACCGAAAAGGTTAGATTGTGGCTTGCCCTCACAATGGTACAGACTAATAACACAAGAAGGAAAGGTAGTCATATTAGCCATAAGAAAAATTCCAAAATCCAAATCAGTGTAATACCTTTATTAAGCCAACTAAAAGACCCCCCAATGTGCAAGCTTCTGAGATCTCCAGATCTCTTCTTGAGGCAAGATGAGGCAGAAAGCGGCTGTGGTGAGGGGTTGGGGAGGGAGGAAAGGAATAGGAAGAAAAAGAACTGACTTGATGGTGAAATCACACAATGACCTGGTTCACACATGGCTGATCACCCATGATGGGTCGTCGAGTTGTGCGAGCCCGATGCAGTTTCTGCAGGGGTGGCTTATTTTTCATGAATAAACCACCCTGAGTACCTATAGCTTGTTTTAGGGTTGTTGATACCCATGGTGGCTTGTTGTGTTGTCTGAACGCAGCAGGGCAAATTTGTTGTAGGTTGTTGGGAATGGCTACAGAGCCAGATGGCCAGAGTGGCAAAAACTGAGGTTGGGACTGAGGTCATGAAGAATTCTGCTGCAAAGATACCTGGGAAACATGCCAGAGCTGGTGGCAGGACTGAAGTGGAATGAGGGGGAAACAAGCCATGGCAAGGCTGATCATCTGTCAGGTTAGCAAGCAAACAACCAACCCATGGTGGCTTATTCACAGGATGGCTTAGTGTGATGTGCAAACTCTCCCAGTGGGCACATTTGCACGACACACTAACCCACGATGGGTGACAACCTATGCACTGTGAGTTGTTCTGTGAACAACCCTCAGTGTATGGTTGGTGCACTTGACAGATGATCAGGCGCACCACTCACAGTGGGTAGCGTCTTTCCTCTCCCTTGGTCCTCCAGCCGGCTCTGCCCAACACCACAGGGGACTTGGCAGCAGACCCCATCTTGTCTGCTGCCAAGCCCCTGTCCTCATTTCAATTGTGGTTGGAGCCCCCTTTTTCCAGTGCCCCTTTCCCCTTGCCAGCAGCAGCCCCTTCAAAATGCCCATACAGCACTTTGGAGGGACTGCTTCTGGCCCCTCTGGCTCCTGCCAAGCCCCCCGTCCCCACTCCGACTGTGATCCTGATCACAGGTGGAGCCGTCTTTTTCTTTACATTGTTTTTATTTTTTGGTGCAGAAACGGAGTTGCGAAAACTTTTCCAGCCCTGTTTTAGGTGCACAAATGGCCCCTTAATTTTTTTAAATTTTATTTTGGTTATGCGTAGTTGCGTATTTCTGCAACTGCAGGTATCCAAAATATAGGGGCTTGCCTATGCTACTCCCTTCTATGTCAAACATACAAGGGAACAGTCAAGGCTACGCAGTTGACAGGTGGGGAAAAGGGGTGGGGGAAAAGGGTGTAGATCACCCCACTAGCAAGGGTATCCCCAGGTCTCAATGCATTGCCCTGAACCTTGGGGTTGCCCTACTAGGAATCTCCACTTCCCTGAGGCCATTGCACCTATTCTTAAGGGTGCCGAAGGTGCCACCCCCTTTTTCTATTCAGATTGCTGTAACCACTTCTATTTTGACAGCTATCCAAGTGGAAGCAGTTACCCCCTTTGGGGTAGAGAAATGGGCTGGCATGCACTTTATATGAAAACAGGGTGCTGGGAACTCAGGGAGGGGTGCACTAGAAGGAAGGGATCCCCAAAGATCAGGGTGGCACTTTAAATCCCTGGGGTATCTTGGCAAACTGACTGATCTTGAGCACTTTGACAGGTGGGGAAAGTCCTCAAGATCACCAGTTAGCCAAATCCCCCCCCCAATTTAAAGTCTTGCCCCGACCATTAGGAGTGCCCCCCTTCTAGTCCACCACACCCCGAGTCAGCAGGACCCTGTTTTCATAGAAAAGTGCATCCCACCCCTTTCTCACTGGTTTTTTACTAGCCGCATGGGAGATTGACAGCTGTCAAGGGAGCTGCCAAAATGTGCAAGATGAGGTCTCCTCATCTTCTTTCTCCTCCTTGCTACCATTTGCCTGCTTGGCAGGCAGAAAGCCAGTGGGCAAGCAGGCAGGGGCATCTCCTCCTCCTTCTAACCACCCCAGTTGTCAGGGCCAGAGCGAGAGGCAAAGGAATGAGCAGGTAGCATTGGCAGAGGGGAAGCAGGTCCAGGAGGCTCTTATCAGCATGGCATGAAGGAGCCAAGACTTACAGACTGTGGGAAGCATTTACCTGGTGACCCATCCAGGGCTGATGCCGAAGCATCATTTTGCAAGCGATCCCCAGAGGTGGGGAAGAGGTCAAGGGATGAAGCCTGGATAACAACAGGCCTGCCTGCAAGGGGGGATAACCTTGTGTTGCATCCCCAAGTGCCAGGCCTGGCTTTGAAGATAACAGAAAAGCTTCTCCTGCGCTTTTCCCAGGCTGGAATGAAATCTCTTTCCCCAGGCACAGTCCACTGTGTCAAAAATAGCAGACTATTGGGGTGTTTAGTAACAGTACCACCATTAGACTTGACATTGTGTGGACAGGATTCCAGGCCAGTGGCAACTCAAGAATCCCTGCAGCAAACCTTATGCTGGCAACACATGGCCTTCTGCCTTTGTTTCATGAAGACCTGTCTTCAGTAGATACGATAAGACGCGCAATGGGCATCATTAAACCTACTGTAGCAAGTTGCAATTAATTGCAACGGATCAGCCACTGAACTGGCACACTGTGCAGGTGCCAGTCTAAATATTACACACATCACCAAGGCAAGAAGATTAGCAGCAGTTGAATGAGGTATATTAAGATGACAATGCACCAGCTGAGTATGAATTAATGCGTTCCGTACAATGAAAGAAAAACACCACGTTCAAGCACTGGATGATATGCCCCAACCTAGAACTCCTCCCTGCTTTTCTTCAGTTTGCTCAACTGAGTAATTAATCTATTTTGGCAGTCTGAAGATGATACCAGTTTTTTTTCTTCTCCCTGTCCATCATCATTATGTAAGAACATAAGAAGTACAGTGGCTACCAGTTCAAAAGAACTCAGAAGAATCAGACCAAAATGCCAGTTATCCATAATGCACTCAACTCTTGTCAGTTTGTTCCTAAAACGTATTGCTTCTCAGCAATAAGTTCAGGCCATAAAACACTACTCTGAAGTGCCAGAATATAATGAGTCTGAATTGTAACACAAATATGAAACAATTCTTCAACTTGTTTCCTATTCTTCAGCTTGAGAATCAACCCCTTTTTCTGGCCCTCTCCAGAAAAAATATAATAATATTTTAATAATAATGTATAGTAATTTAAATGCGGGCAACCGGTCAAAGGGATAACATGTGGCCTGAATCAGCAGAACGTCTCAACTTCTTGTGATGCCGTATCCTTGGCAGTCACCCAACAACACTGATCCTTGACGCTGGCTCTGCATCTTCGCAGTGTATAGCTATGCACACATAGGCATCTCTGAACATGCCGACATTGGTGGTGGGGGGGAGGGGGCTGCTTCCCCCTCATGCATTCAGTTAGTTCCAGACTGTGTGATCCTGAAGAACTGTCTGCAGGATATTTATTTTATTATTTATTTATTAAATTTATTAATCGCCCATCTGACTGGTCACCCAGCCACTCTGGGCGATGTACAACCCACCATAAACAATTTAAAACAATAAAATTTTACCATAAATTTAAAAAAAAATAAAAAAAATACCCTAACCCACCCCAAATGCCTGCCTGAACAACCACGTTTTTAATGCACGACGGAAGCTCATTAAAGAGGGGGCATGACGGAGTTCCCTAGGGAGGGAGTTCCACAGAGTGGGGGCCACCACAGAGAAGGCCCTCTCCCTCGTCCCCACCAGTCTAGCTGTCCTGGCTGATGGGACAGAGAGAAGGCCATCCGAGGCTGATCTTGTTAAGTGGCCTGTCTGGTGTTGCTGGAGGCGCTCCTTAAGATAGGCTGGGCCGGAACCATATAGGGTTTTAAAGGTCAAAACCAACACCTTGAATTTGGCCCGGAAAACAACTGGTAACCAGTGCAACTCCTTCAGCACTGGAGTGATGTGATCTCGCCGGCGGCTGCCTTTAATCAGGCGAGCCGCCGCATTCTGTACCAGCTGCAGTTTCCGAACCGTCTTCAAGGGTAACCCCACGTAGAGCGCATTACAGTAGTCTAAACGAGAGGAGACCAGGGCATGTACTACCGATGGGAGCAGATGGTCGGGAAGGTAGGGGCGCAGCCGCCGTATCAGATGGAGTTGATACAGCGCTGTCTAGCTCACAGCTGACACCTGAGCCTCCATGGACAGCTGGGAGTCCAAAATGACCCCCAGGCTGCGGACCTGGTCTTTCAAGGGTAGCTGTACCCCATTCAGGGAGTTCCACAAACACAATGAAAGTATTTGGGCTGCAGGGAACCTTGGCAGTTAATTGCATTAGACGTGTACAGATGTTAACATAGGTTGATTCAATTCAATGTCATTCCCTCTAGTATGTGGTGGTGGACGACCTATGACCCTGGGGCTGCATGTGGCCCTCAGCCTAATTTCCTAAGTCCTCTGTAAGCAATCAGTACAGACCTCTGCCAAGAGTGGTCTGTCTGGGTCCCCCTCTGGCAGCACACCTGGTAGGGAAAGCAAGAGAGAGAGACAGAGAGAGAGAGCGTGTGTGTGAGGGAGATGAGAGGTGGCAGAAAGAGAAATGGGATGGCCTCAGACAGATTACCTCTGAGGGTGATAGACAGAGGGGAAAAAAAGTTTCTTTGATAGAAAACAAGTTCCCCACCCCTACTCTAATAGCAAACCTGGTTAGTATTACTAATATGATCAGATTGGAAGCACCCAAAATAATGTAGTGCTTTCTGCATAGTTGGAGGACTCCTTAGGTATACAGAAGTATATTAGTTTGTAAATTAAAAAGAAAGGGTTTCTTTAAAAGTCTGACAAAGACCTAATCTGATTGCTTTCCAGGACCTAGACAACACTGAAGGCCTTAGAAATGTAGAATCATAGAATAGTAGGGTTGGAAGGGGCCTATACGACCGTCGAGTCCAACCCCCTGCTCAATGCAGGAATCCAAGCCAGAGCATCCCCGACAGATGGCTGTCCAGCTTCATCTTGAATGCCTCCAGTGTGGGAGAGCCCACCACCTCCCTAGGGAATTGGTTCCACTGTTGTACTGCTCTAACAGTCAGGATGTTTTTCCTGATGTTCTGCTGGAGTCTGGCTTCCTGTAACTTGAGCCCATTATTCCGTGTCCTGCACTCCAGAATGATCGAGAAGAGATGCTGGCCTTCCTCTCTGGGACAACCTTTCAAGCACTTGAAGAGTGCTATCATATCTCTCCTCAGTCTTCTCTTCCCAAGGCTAAACATGCCCAGTTCTTTCAGTCATAGAGATTGAATCCAAAAAGAAAACAGAGGGCAAAGGACCTGGCCTGCTCCAGCTTTTTAGCTTATCCTGGAGAAGAGATTATGGTTGGTGGGATGGATGCCATGAGATTAAAAAAAAAGTTTCCTGCCAACCTTATATGGGGAACTTTCAGGAAGGGGAAGAACGACTCTTTTCTGTTCCCTCTCTCCAGAAACCTCCCCTCTGCATGATATAGCAATACAGTGCTCAGGTTCAGAATTGGCAGTCAGTCCTGAACCTGAGCCTTTTAGAATTACATAGCACAGTGGGAGGGAAACAGAAAAAAGGGTCATTATTTCTTATCCTCATCCCAAAACCTCCCCACACCCCCAGCCCTGGACAGCACTATAACGCTCCTGTTGCAGACTAGTGGAGCCCTGAACTGGAGCACTCCCACTATGGGGTGGGGATACAGAGCAACATGCTGTTGCGGATCCATATTAGTACAATCAGAATACAAAGCAGTTAGCAGGCACAGTTTTTGTCTTTTCAATGCATGCTTAATGAGTGTAAGTCTATCAAAAATTACTGGTATTCTGGATTAATGGAGTACAAGGCTGTGTTCTTGGGTCTATAGCACTCCGTTTCTCAATTTGAACACAACTCCAGTTGGATACATTCAATATATAGGCAATACATGTCCTGTGACCATGGGTCCTCGTGCACACAAATATGCAAACTCACATCTATACAGGTGTACTTGACCTACATGGAAACGTTGGGATGGCGTGCACACAGCAGACTATGTGTACTCAAGACAAAATGGGGGTAATTAGGTCATTAACAAAGATGAAAAGCTCAGTTTGAAACATTCAAGATTTATTGGACCACAGATGTGTACACAGAAAGAAAGCATTGATTAGTATATCACCCCCAGCAATGGATTCCTAATAATATTTACAAAGCAAGAGAAAACGGAGGCAGAGAGAGTTATGGTTCACCAAATAAGGAGTGGAGATGGGGCTAGGGAAAAAGCAAGGTAGTACTTGGAGGCTTAAGCGCAATGGGATACCATGAGATTCAGTGGCTCAGGGTGGGCCATGCAAGATTGGATATATTTTGAGCAATAACAGAATAAAGGAAGGAAGGAAGGAAGGAAGGAAAGAGAAAACCAGGGTGGGTATATTTACCTGTTTCCTAGGAAGAGTTATGGGAAGAGCTTCACTTCCTGGTTGGTCCCAGTCACTTGGAAACTCAAGAGTGGGCAGTGGCTACCTTGGCTTCTCAGGGCTTCTGGATACCCATTCACCACCCATGAATTTGGGGCAACCTGCATGGGCCGGAAAACTCTGGTGTGTGAAGTGACCTTTGTTTCCAGGCAGACCAAGCCTGCTATCAGCAATGATGGGGGGCTGATAGCAGGCCGAGACATTACTAGGAAACTCTGAACCCCACCAGGTGCAGAAGATTGTTCAAACACAGAATTTGGAATGGGGGACAGTGAAGCCAGTGTGGTGTAGCGGTTAGAGTGCTGGACAAGGACTGGGGACACCAGGTTCAAATCCCCACTCAGCCATGAAGCTCACCGGGTGACTTTGGGCCAGTCACTGACTCTCAGCCTAGCCTACCTCACAGGGTTGTTGGGAGGATAAAATGGAGAGGAGGAGGATCACATAAGCTACTTTGGGTTCCTTGGAGGAAAGGTGGGACATGAATGTAGCAAATAAATAATAGCAACGCCTCTCCTGGATAGTTAACTAACCCAAGGGGGAAAAAACAAACATGGCTAGAGAGGCAAGGGAACTGAGGGAAAGGAGGTCACAGAGGTAAGCTAGCTAAGTGTTGGACATGCTCTGCTCAAGGTCCTGCAAAACCAGGGCCAGCCTTAGGGGTGGGTGAGCTAGTGGTCGCACAGGACATCGTGCTGAGGGGGGTGCCAAGCTGAGCTCAGTGGCTGTGTTTTCGAATGCACTGTCTGCAGTGAGCTAGGGTGGCAAAAAGCAAGTGTCTAACCTTTTTTTAAAGGTCCTACAGGTTGTCTGGGTACTAGCTACAAAAATGATCTTCCCTCAATTAGCTTGAAAGTATTTCTTTATCCAATGTCCACTTTGATGTCATTTGCACTAGGTAAAAAACAGAGGAACAAAGCTTTAGCTTGAGGCAACATCACTGAGCACTTAAAGTACTGTAAACACTATAAGTACTATATAAATGATAATAAAATAAAGCCGTGAGCTATAAAAGGTCAGCTGGATACCTTTTTTATTTATAACTTTCCTTTAAATAATGGTTATTCTAAAATAAAGAATGCTCACCAACAGATGGGAACTGCTACGAAACAAAAAATATGTAAGTGAAACCTGTGCTAGTTCTGCTGTGTTGCACGGCGCGCTGCCACTGCTCAGAATGTGGCCTTTCTAACTTTGCCTTGTGCAAACTGTAGCACAGTGGCTGAGAGATCAAGGTTTTGAGCAAGGTCATTCTCAATGGACATCACACCTTCACCAGGCCCCATAAATCCTCTTGGTGCCCTGCAAATCTGATGTGGGGGGCACCAAAAGCACTCCTCGCCCGGGGCACTATTTATCCTAGGGCCAGTCCTGTGCAAAACCTTAGCAGAATGCTCTTGGCTGTTTGCTTAGCCACTGGTAGGGCAAACCACTGAGCTTAAAGACAACATACCTTAACAGTCACACTGCTTACTTTCCACTGCAAGGCACTGACTTTCTGGGTCTGTGGCCCCAATGTTATGGTCACATATGCAATGCAGAGGACTCTCAGGGGTGGCAGGAAGTTGGCTGCACTCCCAGCAGGTTTGGGCAGTAAACCTAAATGCAACAATGAAAGTTTCACAAGGTGTGATGTTCTATCTGGGTATACAAGGCAGCAAGGTGGTGGAAGTGAGGTGAGGAAAAGCTCTGGTCCAGGAAACGGGGGTTTGGCCCCAGAGGGAGAGAGAGGTAGTGCTAGGGGTAGATCACAGGGAAAGGGCAGCTTGCCAGGCGAACCCTAGATCTTAGAGCCATAAGAGACAGTGTCTGAGTGTGTTAGGTTCAGTCTCTTCGGTGTTTGGACTTGAGGGAAGTTACAGAGTTCAGGCAAACAGCCCAAAGGAAGCAACAACTTTGGAAATACCCAGGATGGGTTCAGTAGCTTGGTTCTGGGAAATGAACAGAAGCCTTCCTTGGGCTGGCTGATTCAGCATGACAAAAGCCAGAGGTCCATGGGACAAACAAATGGAAGGTCTCAAATGAAGAGAGGTCACGAAGGAAGCCCAAGTGGTGCTTTCACCTACTGATTTACTTTAAGCTTCAGGATTGGAGAACAATTCCTGCCAAGGCTTCAGTTTGGCCAATCTGTAGATTACCTCATGGATTGTTTGACTAGGGTGGTGACTTAAGGGGTCAAGAAGGCATCTGCATTTATCCAGATTTCCCATTGCTTTTCACTCACATGAGGGCGACTCCTATTGACGGTAGAGGACGCACATACTGCCACCAGGATCCTTTTGCTCCTGCCATGTGGCCCTTACCTATAATTCATATTAGATAAGGTGCTAGGATAAGGCCAAGAAAATACAAATGTAAATACAAATAAAGGCTATCATGGATGAGCTTCTCGGTAATAGTCCATAGATTGTTTTGCAGTGGGCCCTTTTGCCGATTTAGCTAACGCTGATCAGCAGCAAAAAGCAGCCAGATGTTCTATTTAACGTATGTGACAATGTTCTCTATACAAAATGGGGGGCATTTATCAAATTTTGATTTTAACATATGCGCCAAACTCACTTAATTTTTATTCTGTATGCCTTGCACTTACATTGTGACCTGAATTTTGTGGGTACTTAACAGCAAAAGCTAAGACACACATTGATTCGATACGTTTGATGGAAATGCTATACCTCACTGGCATAGACTGAGCTGGTCCTTCCAGGGGAGATGGAAGGAGCTCTTTAAGTTCTGGCTCTGCAGAAAACAAGTGCTGCCATCTAGCGACTGACCTTTCTGAACCTCGCCCACTATTTGGAAGCCATGTCCTGGTTTCCAATACAAACAGACAGTCGCGTGGTAGGGAGTCCTTTGGGAACATCTGATTTGAGCAAGCCCCACTAAAATAGTGCCAGAGTTATTCTGTGGGCCAGAACACATTTCTGCACTGGGAAAAAGAAGCTGTAGATCTGTGCTAGAGCACCCGCTTTGCACGCAGAACGTCCCAGGAACAATCCCTGGCATATCCAGGTATTGCTGGGAAAGAGCCCCACCTAAAACCCTGGAGGGACCCCACCAGCCAGCACAGGCAATACGGAGCTATATTAATGGTCTGAGTTGATATAGGGCAAGACTTGGTATCCGTTCATAAGTACACACAGAAAAACAGCACAGGTTTCAATCACATATATCCTGGGTGGGCAACTTGTAGCCCTCCAAATGCTTTGGCCTACAACTCCCATCAGCCCTAGCCAACATAGCCAGTGGTGAGGGATCATGGGAGTTGTACGCCAAAACATCTGGGGAGCTACCGCTGGTATACTTTATGGTGTAAACAAAAGGTTGTTTGCCTTCTTTGGGGATCCCGAAGTCTAAATTCCCACAAGTTGTTTCATAAGACTCATATTTCTTTAATTCATGTACAAAAGCCTATCTGCTGGAAAGCAGGTGCCACACATGTGTATTTTCTGTTCTGATCTATGGTCAAAGCAACAAATCATTGGAACAATTTGTTAGGTGCTTTCGGATAAGCAAAATCATCACAGGCTCTTGGACTCGAAAAAGCTATTGATAATTTATTGTGAGAAATACACACAGTGCAAGGGCTGCTGTAAATGTTCAGGGAAATGTTCAAGAAAAGGGGGTGGGGCTGAACCAGACTCATGTGCTCCATCCTATCACACAGGAAGGACGAGGAACACCCGATGCTCAAAAACCCTGCAGCTGGAATAAAGTAGAACCTCTTATTGCAGCTGAAATACTCAGGCCACCGATTTGACCCTGAAGTATGGCTTATGATACGTCCTTTCAGGTTCATACCCACGTGGAGTCTGAACTATCTCAAGGTTAGGAATGGCACACAGCACCTCACTGGAGCAATCCCTTTGCCTCTGTCACAAGGGGGCTGCCAGCAGATCACCCTTTTGCTCCAGACCCATAGCACCCTTTTGCTCCCAGCTCACAAATCTCTGAGCTGTGCTGCTGTCCCCTCTTGCTTTCATCTGGCACATTCCAAGCCCAGAAGCCCAGGTCCCACCTGCGATGTCCCACCCAAAAGAAGAATTCACCCAGTCAAGATCAACACTACTGCGGGATGGGGTGGGCAGGGCCAAGAAAGACCTCTAAATGACTGGATAATAACCTTGCTGGAAAACCAGGTGTGAAGACCTCCCCTTCACAGCAAAGGCACATGTGAATCACGTCATATGTTAAAGGAGGGGGAGTGAAGTGGGGAGAAGATCAAGACCATTCCTCCTCATGTATGTTCTGCCAAATCACCAGACTAGCTGAGTAAAGCAGGGAGTTGGCTAGAAACCAGGCCAGTTCCAATGAAGCAGAGAAAGAAAAACTGCAGGGGCACTGCACACCCTGCACCGCTAGAGGTCAGCACAGAAACAGGCCACAACTGCAGCAGCAAAGTTGATTTATAGAGATGAAAACTACGCCATGACCAGCCCTTCACAGTCCCATCATGCTCTGTAGCTGAGCCAGAGTTAGAGGAAGATGCCCAGGGCAGGACTCCTCTGGCCCCTGGCCCACCCGCCCCAGTTCAGCTGCCTTGTCTCAAAGCATCCATTCTATCAGTTATATAAACTCAATGCCCTCATATTTGATGGAACCGATACGGGTTTCAGGCAGCAGGCAACGCCCGTCCAGTGTGAAGGCGGTGATGTAGGTTGCCACATGTCCAGCATCTTCCTCGGATTTCAGCGCCACAATTATCTGGTCATCAGTGTCAGGGACAAACTTGAAGGAGGAGAAGCCGTGGGTGGGGACGATATCGCCGACACGGCTCACAGTGATATCGGCAAAGTCAGGTGTGGAACGAAGGAGCAGGTTGGTGCCACGGTGTTCGTCGTCCTGCTCGTTGTAGCGCCCGTGGCTGGCACGGCGGGGCAGAAAGAACCAGCGCTGCAGCCTCTCACTCCAGGAGGCGGACTCGTGGATCAGGTAACCTGGGAGGGATGGAAGAAAAGCGGACATCAGCAGGCATGGCGCAAGAGACAAAGGCGATGATGCCCCAGCAGGCGCACCTCCAACGGGAGGGAATGGACAACGTTTGCCGCAGACTGGGACGTGACCACATCAAGGTCCCGGGAAAGGATGGTGAGTAGAACCACTGTAGGCAGCCATCTTGGCAAATCATAGCGTACAGCAGAATAAAGAGGAGACCCTTATTCCCGAACCTTCCCCCTCTAAGGACATCCTTATCCCGCTTCCCCAAATTCCACATCCTCCCTGCCTTCCTTTTGGTCCGTGACCAGTCTGGCCCTGAAAAATAAAGCCTCAAATTCTCAGAAAAAACACAGCAGCAGAATGACACGAAGTACATGGATGCAAGTGCGTTGCTTCAGTGCCAACTATTCCAGCCCAAGCACCCATCCATTGCGCACCTGGGAGAGTAATCCCGGCTGCTGCCCGGAGCGCGTCATAATTGGCCACCCAGTTCTCATGAGCCACATCGCCTTTGTAGCCAATGACTTTCACCCATTCAGGGTTCTGGTTGAGCACCTCCCCCGTGGTTGTCGTCCATTCCTTGCCCAGGCCTCCCACATAAAGATGCTCGTCCTTCACTGCCAGCCACTCTGCCTTGAAGCCTGAGGAAAACAGGAGACAGGTTAAGGCAGAAGACATTAACTGCCCACGGAGCAGACCATTGCAGGCTAAGCCACACACCAGGGCTATATGGAAAAAGCTACCACCATTCCCTCATAAGGAGGAGAGCGGTGTGCAGAGTTCACTTCCCAGGACTCTGTTCCAAGCATGACTGAGCTGCATTTCTGCATGTTACTTGAAGAACTGCATCCTCCTATATGAACTTGCCCTTTCCTCCAATCCCTGCTGTGTTCTTCATGCGAGGCCTTGCTCTGCATCCCACTGCCTTCTGAGGTATGGCTGGCTGAGAAGTGGGGCAGGGCCTTTTCAGTTGCAGCACCCCAATTCTTGGAACTCTCTCTCTAGAATTGTTTGGTTGCCTCCCTCTCATTTGAGTTTCAGTAGGGTGGCGAAGAGGTTCTGATTTTGCCATGCTTTCAATCTGCTCTGAATTTTTCTCCTCCTACCACTTTAAACTGACCTATTTTTATGCTTGCTGTTGTTTTAATTTATTTTGTGCTCTTGACTTTTGTTTTCAGATGGGTTGATTACACTGTTGCTAATTTTATTGTGTATTTGTGTGTGTGTGTTTAATTTGGAAGTTGCCCTGGGGTCCCTTTTAAGGCCAAAAGGCAGAGTTTAAAAATGCTAAATAATTTTACTTTTTTCTCTTACTCCTCAGCCCACTGGTAGCAAAGAAGGTAAGCCGTTGAGTCTAGAAAATAGTTTAACATCATCTGGAGAATATTGTACAGGGATGAGCAAAGGGCTGGATGTGCCTGATCTCATCTGCTCTCGGAAGCTAAGCAGGGTCAGCCCTGGTTAGTACTTGGATGGGAGATTGCCTGGGAATCAGGCTTCCTGCACTGAGCAGGGGGTTGGACTCGATGGTCTTGTAGGCCCCTTCCAACCCTATGATTCTATGATCTATGACTGTGGGCCAGCCATACATGACAGAAGGCGTGGTAATTCTGAGAGTGCCAAAAGATCTTGGGGTGGGGGAGCATAGCTACATTTGGGGCATCAGGAAGTTGGGGGATGATGTGGAAGTTAGGGAATTCTCCAACTCCAAACCTGGACGTGACTTCACGATGAGCTCACCCTTGCCGATGGTGCCATCCCCATCAGAGAGGATCACCCAAGGAACCACCTTGGTGCCATCAATCTGGTAGACCACGCCAGTGCGGTCGTCCACAGCATAGAGCTTGCCGTTGAAGACCACCAGTTCAGAGAGCTCCATGCCACGTCCCTTCTCGGCCAAGTGTGACTCCAGCATATGGTCCTGGGTATCCCATGCGACAGAGACATGGTCCCCACTGGCTGACAGAGTCAGGTAACCCTTCTTCAGGTAGCTGAACCAGGTGTGCTCACTGGGACCCTTGGAGTTCGTGTCGAGGTCAGCAATGAGTCCAATGCGGTAGCGCACACCTTCCGGGATCCGCTGCGGTGGCGACAGGGGGTAGGTGTCATTGTAGCGCTCACTGGGCAGCACACTGAGCCTCCAGGTGTGCGCATTGGGGGGAATGGGCCTGCTGGCCGAGGGAGAACGCTGGAAGCAGAGGAGAAGCAGCACAAGGACCAGGGTCAGGGAGGTCGCCACAATGGCCTTCCAGCGCAGGCGGAAGCGGGGATCGGCGGCTTTGGTCATGGACGCCAGCACGGGGAGGCTGCCCACGCTAATCCGCAAGGGATTCAGAGAATCGTCCCATTGCAGGCGTGGGCGGGCTGGGACGGGCATGAGCCTGAGGCTCCCGGGAACCTGGGAAGGAAAGAACAGGGTCAACAGGGACACAGAAGGCATGCAGAAGGCTGACACATAATGGCCGTGGGGTGGGTGGGGGAAAGAAGAGAGCGAGATAGCGTGAAACGTTGTGGTACTTGCCTGTGAGAGAAGGAAAAGTGCAAGGGATGAAGAAGGGGAGGGTGCTGCAGCAGCGGGGAGGGGGGAAGGGAAGCCGGAGAGTTGGTCTAGGAACTTTTGCAATGGAACAGGCAAGGGAGCAGGCCCATACTGTGGCCCTCCTGAGCAGTCTGTTAGGAGGCTCCTTGCTGGAGCTGGAGGACATTGCACAAGAGAAACTGATGCACAGAAAGCAGGACAACTGATTAAAGCATTTTTAGCTGATGGATCATCTCCCCTTTAACTCATTAATTGCTAAATTAATCACATTATCAACACTTTCATAAAAGGCACCTTTCTGAGATACTGTAGGAAATGTAAAATAGCTTATGATCAACTACTACTATATTTGTTTTATATTGCTCTTCCCCCAAGGAGCCCAGGGCAGCATAAATGTCCCCCTCCTTTTTTATTGTCAGACAACCCTGTGAGGAAGGTTAGACAGTGACTGGCCCAAGGTCATTCAATAAGCTTTGTGTCTGAGCAGGGATTTGAACCCAGCAATCCCCAATCAAAGTCCAAGACTCTTGCCTTGCTGTCTTCTCAATACACAAACTCTACCACTCATTGTTATAGAAGGAACGGCATCTTTAAAACTAGACACCAGAACCAAAATATCCATAAAACAAACACACAAGTGTGCGCTTAGCTCCCAGAATTTGTCCTCAACAATTAATAGAGGCCCACACCAATCAAAGTGTCACTAATTAACCAATTAAAGAAAAGCTGCAGTCCAAACAAAGAGGCACACTGATGCAGGAAGAAAGTCAGGGCAGAACATAAAGCTGAGTGTGCCGAGGTCACCCTCCCTTCCAAGTTTAGGAACATAACCCACAAGTCCTTGGTCCCAGCCGCCTCCAACTCCCCTCTCCCTGTCAGCTAGGGTCCTCCAAGGTTGTAATCAAAGCCGTCCACCATGAGGCTTCTGAGAACTCAGGAGTCATGCCTTCACCCACCAATAAGGACTCTCCCATCCCAGAAGATTGGCTCCGTATATCATTCTGAACAGGAATTATACCAAAGTCCCGGTCCTTCCAGACCTGTTTTGCTGTTCCTGATTCATATCTTGCTGGCAGTTCTAGGGACCAGCTGCACCTACAGACTGCAACAGGTGGCAGAGCTCAGCTCCTCCCCAAATAGGATCCAGGAAACTTAGCCAGGAAATGTCCCCAGGTCAAAGATCGTTGACTTGCCCAACCAGTTCTCATTAAAGACACAACAGACCTTCCTTCCTGTTCTTCTCACATAGCGTATGTGGCATAACGTGTCTCAGATTCTGCAAATCCCAGAATCCCCATAACTCACACAGTGATAGCTGTCCCAGTACTACTCTCAGTTTTCCAGTGAATTTGATAATAGACTCTACTACATTACAGAGTCTATTATCAAACTCACTGGAAAACCTGTCCTAGATTCAGAATCATCATAGCTCCAGAATGTGTGTGTTGGGAGGGACGGGACTATTTGTACAACATCCAGCGTGCACATGGATGATTTTACATTCACATCCCAGCATGGGTGCTACTATTCTGGATACTGGAACACAGGTGGTTAAATTTCCACCAACTGTTCCACAGCCTCAGTGCCCAAGGGGTCTGCCAGCCTCAGGTGAGAGCACTCAGTTGCTGGGGCTTAGGAAGAACTGGAAACATGGCTGCATCAATGACTCTCAGCCAGTGCAGCTGATGTGCTGGTATCAGAGCATTAAAGACCTACGGGGCTCCTCAGCCACCTCGTAAATAAGTTAAGCAGAAGAACCCCAAACCCCAACCATGAGAATTTATTTGAAATGTTCTTCTTAAACATTTTTTTCAAAAGTAATTTCTTTTCTATCAAATTGGATGAGAATGATTTAAAATAATGTGGAAGAACATTTTGGCAGAGCAGTATTGAATGCACAGGGATTCAAACCTAGTCTCCAAAGAGTTAACCAATCAAAGCCCTGGGCCTGGATGGAAAAATCTGGTTTTCAGTTTCTGCCACATTTATTATTTTAAAAATCCCAGGTTGTTTCTGTCCTGAACATGAAGAAATGTGCAAATTTTGATAAATTCTGATCAAAAACTAAATTATCACCCATCGTTAGCTTCCACTGCTTCGTGTACCCATGGAGTATCATCGAAACATGATCCCACCAAGTCTTGTCATAATATTGACCAGGATGTAAAGTTTTATAACAAATGAAGAAAGGGAGTAGAGGAGTGAAGGAAGTCATAAAAAAGGTGAGAGAAGCTCAGTATAGACATCACCATTTTGTAGTGGAGGAGTGAATAAAAGCAACAAATTGGAAAAAGGAGAGCACAGAGACATGCCTCTGCTGGAGCAAGATGTGCAGAGGCAGCAGCAACATCCTTGTGCCAAGGCAAATGCCTTTCTACAATCATGTTTTACACAATGCTCAGGGGGAATTTTACAGCATTGCAAATGTTGCGTGAGCATAAATGCCCAGGAAGGCCACCTAGACACCAGAGGTCATCCCATGAAGCTGCATACTAGAGTTGCAGGACAGACAGAAGTACTTCTTCACAAGCACATAGTTAAACTATGGAATTTGTTACCACAAAATGTGGTGGTGGCCACCAATTTGGATGGCTTTAAAAGGGGATTAGACAAATTCATGGAGGATAAAGATATCAATGGCTACTAATCATGATGGCTATATGCTACCTCCAGTATCAGAGGCAATATGCCTATGTACACCAGTTGCTGGGGAACATGGGCAGGAGGGTGCTGTTGCACTCACAACCTTCTTGAGGGCTTCCTACAGGCAGTTGGCTGGCCACTGCATGACCAGAATGCTGGAGGAGATGGACCTCTGGTCTGATCCAGCAGGGCTCTTCTTATGCAGGGGGCTGGCAGGAGCTGGGAGAAGTATTCTTGCCACTTTGAGCAGGGGGTGTTACAGTCAGATATATGAGGCAGAAGCATCGACATACATTTAGAAGGGTGGTCCTAGACCAGCCTTCCCCACCCTGGCTCCCTCCAGGTGTGTTGGGCTACAGCCACTCATCATGCTGGCTGTGGGTGATGGGAGCTGCAGTCCAACACACCTGCTTGGGGAAGGCTGCCCTGTACAAACGAAGTATGGCTTTTTCTTCTGCTGCTGCTTCCGTCTGAAAAAGATGGCACAATCTTTTCAGTGCCGCCTGGATTTTTCAGGGCGGAGGAACGAGAAGAAAAAGGCGACAGCCGCGGCCACTTGCACCTCCCCAGCCCAGCATCGCCTTCGGCCTGCAAGGGAAGGAGGTCGTTGTGCCCGCACCGGACGGGGCTCTCCTGATCACCCCCGGTATGTGGCACGGAAGGCGCGCCGAAGGAGTCGCCAGGAGAACGGGGCACTCCGGCGACAGGCGGAGCCCCGCCGAAATCCAGATAAACGGGATCGCGCCGGGGAGAACTGGGGCCAACGGGGCAGGGAGGGTGGAGAAGGAAGAAAGCAAACGCCCCCCTCCCGCCAGCGCTTTCCCCGAGAACCCAGGTGTCCTGCCCTCCCCCTTACCCCTCCCCCCGCTAACCACTCACCGATCAGGCTCCTCCCCGCGCCGGGAACAACCGGAGGGAGGGAAGGACCTTCCGCAGCACGCCCTCCCTCCCTCCGGAGCGACTACAGGACCCAGCATGCACCTCGCCTAGGAAATGACTACAAGTCCCGACAACCTCCGCGGCCGAGCGGAGAACGCACGCCTTCTCCCGTTCACAGGAAAGCGCGGGAGGGACTACATTTCCCATAACTCATTGCGCACGAAACCAAGGCTGGCGGGCATTGGCCCACCATCACGCCAAAGCTAAGCCGCGAGAAAATATGGGACCTTCCTCTTCCTTCTCTCCTTTGTCCATTGTCGTCTAGGGCTTTCCTCAGCCTTCCACTCCGACTGGCTGCCGTGCCGGTCTGTCCTCCCATTCTCCTTCTGATTGGTGTGGTAGGGAAGGACGGGGGCGGGGCGCAGATTACTGGCGGCGAAGGCGGGAGTTAGAGCAGCGAGAGGGGCGAGTATTCTAGCTTTGCTGCAAGTAGACGACTTGCAGCGCGTCAGATGTGCTTTTGCTTTGTTCTGAGCTTTGTCTTTGGGGAAAGGAGATTAATACATGAGCAGCCTGCACTGTAATTCTCTTACTGTGCTGTTAGTGAACATAATCTCATTGTCAGCTGATAAGAAACTGCGATCTTGTCCTGGGTCTGCCTCGGTAGGGTTTTTTTTTTTTTTAAGAGAATGGAAAAGTGAAATTCCTTAGAAGCAGCCGTGTCTCATCATCGGTCAGCCGCCCTTCGTTTTTCTTCCCCGCTCATTCAAGGGATGCGACGAAGGTTTAACTACTGCCAATGCTATACAGTGTCGCTCCCCTTCATGCTCACCCTTACCTCTACCCCGTGATGTAAATTACGTTGCATTTTATAGCTGAAAGCATTACGCAGGATCAAGGCATGCTCGGTTCCCCCAACCACATGCAAAACCACACTCCGCTACCCTCGCAGACTCAGCTCCTAAAAAGAAAATCCTCAGAACTTGCTGCTCTGATTTGTTTGTTTCAAAAATATGTTTGAAGAAGGTAGCTGAGAATCCTGCCATGCATAAGCCACTGAAAATATAGCTGTTAAGGCGCTCACGTTGAAAAGTTTTTGCCAAAGTGTCTGCTTCCTGAAAAATACTGAAGATCACCGTCCTAAGATTTGCATCCTTAGAGCAAATTAGAATGAAAAGGAGATGAGCTGGAGCTCTTGGCTCAGTGATAATGTATTGTGTCCAACTGGGGGTCTTCTGATTAAGAAAATAGACATCTGGCAATGGTAACATTGCGAAAAAATAGAAGTCTAAAGGATTTGTCCAAGTGATACCACAAACATGTTCAGTAATAATCAAATTGGGTTTGATGCCCTCACAACCGGTGGAGAATTATCACACAAAAATGCTTACATTCATGGGGGGGAGTTAAAGCAACATGCAAATGATGTTTTCTAAAAACGTTACTTAAAGCTAAACATAAAGTATTGCCCGTATGTTTTGGGATTCTTCCCCCCTTCCTCTGGCCATTGGAATTATCTTTTATTACTGGCCAACAAAGATGAGCCACCTTCTCCAGCGTCAGGAGTCAGGCCACGTTTAAAGTTTCCAACTCTTAACTCACTCTGGCTCCTGTGCTTCTAATTGCTTGATCTGCAGATATTAGCCAGTGATGATAATGCTTAACTCCATCCATGCCCTGGAAAATTTCAGTCCTCTTGACATCAGCAGTCTGCTGTTTATAAAGTCACAGGAGCAAGACAGGCCATATTCTTTCTGGTGTACTGATGACCCTAGGCACAGCGGTAAAGGTCGCAGCAGGAGTGTTTGGCTTGAATGACTAGTAGAACCAACCATCGCATAGTTTCATCATTTATATTCACACTTCACAAGTAAGGTGACCAGATAAAAGACATAATTTAATAATGATGGAAATGGAGGAATTATGACAGGCAGACCATGCCATGTCACCGTATTGGAGTGGTGAGAAATGCTGCACCTGCTGACAGTCCCTCTTCTACACATATATTAAAGGTAGCACGTAGTCTATGCAGGTTTTCATATATGCTTATCTCCATTACTAGGCACTCTCGCATGCGTGTCTTTTAAAAGGCCCACTGCACATGTGCAAAAAGAGAACCCTCAGGTCTCTCTCACCCACACAATCGCACCCACCCACTTGCATACTTACAAACATATATTTGTGTCTCACCATATTTTCAGCGTGCAGCACCAAACAGCTCTAGATGTCCCATCTCTGTGATTTCAAGAGAACATAAACTTTCTTGGAAAGGGAAACTGGGCCTATGAAGGACCTATGAAGCACATTAACCCTTTGACCCAGTCCACACAACACAACCCATGGGCTGTCATGCTTGAGAAGGGGGGAGGTGTTGCCTGTGGTGTGCCCGCCACTGCTGCTTTTACTCAACAACCCACGAGCAACTCCATCATGGGTTGCTGAGCGTATTGTCCAAACTTCGACCCCTGGGTTGTTTAGGGGCTAAACAACCCAGCAGTTAAGCCATGGCTTGTTGTTGGGTTAACTGCGGCCTGCTTAGCCCCTAAACAACCCAGTGGTCTGGGTTCAGATGATATGCTCAGCAATCTACAAAGAAGCCGCTCATGGGCTGCTGAGTAAAAGCAGAAGCGGCACTCACGCTGCTGCCAGCATGCCCACTTTCTCCTGCTCGTCCCCGACAGCCCATATGTTTTAGCTATATTTAGTCTCTGGTTTACAGCTTTTAGATGAAGACCTTCCTGGGGACAGGGCTGGCTGAAAGCATTTTGCTGCTTGAGGTGGAGCAGAAAATGGTGTCTCCTCCCCTCAGGTCAAGGTGCGTAGTGCCCGAAGACAACCAGGTTATTTTGACACATGAGGCGGAACATCCCAGATGCACCTCTCCCCACGCCTGGCAGCAAAACTAAGATTCTAAGAAATGAAATAACTAACCATTTTCTGCCTTTTCGTGCCACCCCAAATCAGTTGCCTGAGGCGGCTGCATCACTCTAATGCTTTGGGCAGCCCTCCCTGGGAATGTGCTCTGCAGAGTTTGCCTGTGGTGCTAGGTCGGTACCTGACGCGTGCAGGGCTGTTTCTGTTGGACACAGGACACACAGCGTTGAAGATGCATCCCCTGTCCCTAGCAATGGTTGTTACCAGTGGTTGGAGTGAGCTGCAAGAAACCACAACTTGGGCAGTTATGCTTATGGCGCAATGTTTTCCTGAAAAACACTGGTCTCTGACTTAATACCTGACAAGCACTGAATATGTGCCCTGTGGCAAGAGGACTTCCCTCCTTCCCTTCCTCCCTTATTCAGATGTTTAAGTTATGCTTTTCTGTGCCCTGTGGTTGTTGCTAATTCTGTATACATGCCTAGGAGTCTAGACCTGGAGTAGTTGGGCCCCATGATGGTGAAATATGCGGTGGCTCAGAATAAAAGGACTATCCTAGACAAAGAGCTCATGTTCTAAGTAACTAGAGATAACACATCTACTCATCAACATTGCCACCCCACCCACCCATTCGGAATGCAGGTCCTAAAAGGGGGCTTTCCTTCAACTGGGAAGCCAGGGTATTTAAGGAAAGAGGGCAGCTGGAAGACAAAGGGTTAGGGTGTGAGTAGTGGGTGTTTGAAGGGATGGGATAGAAGAAAACATTGAATTCCAGTCAGATAATGCTGACATTTTCTTGCATAAGATTAAAAGGAGAGAAAGAGATTAGAATGAAAACAAATAGAGCACTTTTTAGTTCACAAATAAACTTTGTCAAAACTGGCTTTGTGTTAGCTCCCTTTAAGAGTGTATCTCTGATACAAAACAATTTTACTTGCCTTCATTTATTTTTTACGTTTTTATTTTTATCCTGTTTTTTAACTTCACCTTCACATGAAAGTTAACAGAGAGTGAGAGCAAGGATTGCAGGGAGCACCAAAAATCTGGACTTGAAACACTCAGAAGGCCTCATTTGCCCTTGAATGCTGTGAGGTCAAGGTGTTCCAAAAGAGTTCAGGGCTATGTTCAGAATACAGTGCAATTTTAGGACCAATGAGTTGCTGTTGTCATGATATTACTCCTCCCCATCCCTTTTGAGATGGTACTGTGACTATATGGTGTTCCAAAATCCAGTCAGGCAATTTCTTTATTAGAAAGAATCAAATGTCGACAACAAAAACAGTGAACAAGCTTTCGAGTTCTCCAGAACTTTTCATCATGCTGGATGTCAAGCAAAGTAGGGGGCAGCAGGGAGACAGAAAAAGCTGGCCATGTGTTTTTTCATATGGTACCAGGGCCGGCCCAAGACATTTTGCTGCCTGAGGCAAAGGACGAGATGGTGCTCTCCCATTCCTTGTACAGAAGTCTTCTGGTCTGGCAGTTGAATCTTACTTCAGTACCGGTGATGGGACAGTGTCCTCTACCCTGCCTAAGGGCAGCAGCTTAGGCGACACAGGGAAGGTCACATGGCACACAAAGTTTTGTCCTCCAATAGATAGGAATGGTTGGGGGGTTCAAGAGGAACAATCAGGGTACTGTTGCTGCTTCCCTCCAGCATTTGCTGCCTGAAGTGGTTGCTTCAGTCTGCCTAATGGTAGGGCTGGCCCTGGGTATTGTGGGGAAAGGATGTGAGCCACCATCTTTAAGCCCTGCCTAATACGTTGCAAACCATGGGAAGGTTCTGGCATATGTAGCTTAGAGATTAATTCTGCACAAAGTTGATTAAAGGGTTATTTTAGGTTCTGGCAGGCCTATGAGTATTTCTATGGGTACTGCCCCATTCTCACTACTTGCTGCAATGGAAGAAATGTATATCCTTGTGTGTATCTTAAGGAGCCTATCAGCCTATCTTAAGGAGCGCCTCCAGCAACACCAGACAGGCCGCTTAACAAGATCAGCCTCGGATGGTCTTCTCTCTGTCCCATCAGCCAGGACAGCTAGACTGGTGGGGACGAGGGAGAGGGCCTTTTCTGTGGTGGCCCCCACTCTGTGGAACTCCCTCCCTAGGGAACTCCGTCATGCCCCCTCTTTAATGAGCTTCCGCCGTGCATTAAAAATGTGGTTGTTCAGGGAGGCATTTGGGGTGGGTTAGGGTATTTTTTAAAAAAAATTATGGTAGAATTTTATTGTTTTAAATTGTTTTATGGTGTGTTGTACATCGCCCAGAGTGGCTGGGTGACCAGCCAGATGGGCGATTAATAAATTTAATAATAAATAAATAAAATAAATATACTTTCAGCGTATTTGTAAAGGATGGCTGGGTAGGAAGCCCGATATGCGCTTCATGTTACGTAAATAATAAAGTCCACTATCACAGCTTTTATCAGCCCTTGTGGTGAATCCCATGATACCAGTGACAAAGAGAGGGAGAGAACCTTGTCCATACACAGGCAGAGCCCTGATTTTAGGAACCAGGATTCGAGGAAAGAATCCTGCCTGAAACGCTGGAGAGCCTCCGACAGTCGGCGCCTGCAGTACTGGATTTGATGGCCCAATGGTCTGACTCAGCATAAGGCCGCTTCCTGTGTCCCCGTGCCTTGCCATTTGCTGGGCATCCACATCTACATCAGGACAGGGCTGGCTCGTGACATCTGCTGCCAGAGGCAAAGGACAAGGTGGTGCCCACTCCCATTCCATCTACAACAGCTAAACGGACTGGCAGTTGAATCTTTCTTCAACACTGGCACTGTCTGACAGTATCTTCTACCACACCTGAAGGCAGCAGGCTAGCTCAGGGGGGTACAAGGCAGGCTGCATGGCCCATAGCTTTCTCTTCCAGCACCATGCTGCTCCCTCCCAGCATCTGCCGCCTGAGGCGATTGCCTCACTTTGGCTAATGGTAGGGCCAGCCCTGCATCAGGAGGCAATCAATGAGTGGACACGTGTTAGGCAAAAGGCAGGCAGGCAACAGTTACCTGTGGCTGCAGCCATGGGCAAGAAGTCATTTCCCCCTCCTATAATATATATGCTATTGACTCAAGGCTAACACCAGATTTCAGTGGGCCCTTGAGCATGATACTACTGATAACCCACCCCAAACTTCTGATCTCCCACGTCCACATCTCTCCCCTGCCCCAGCACCAAAGGTCTGCCCCTGCCTGCTGCCACATCACCAACTGGGCGAGCGCCAACCAAACATGTTTTCCTAGGTGGGTGGCAGTCGTGGAGCCAAGTGCCACCTTGGCTCCCATTCAGCACTGCCATCATCCAAAGATTTGCGTATAGCTTTTCTATAAAATATATTAATTTATTATTAGTTATTCCAAGTATTTTTATGCTGCTCCTCAGCCAAAATCAGCAGCTGCCAGTCACCTATTCAAAGCTTCAGAGAACATAAAAGGTCTTCATCTGTCACCTAAATGATAGAAAAGTTTGTGCCAGTCAAACAATGCTCTTGCGAATATAGTGACCCAACATCCCGAGAAAGAGGAAAAATTCAAGTGATCAGTTTGACAAGTGGTCAGTATGGGACACCCTTACTACTTGATAAGGCCCCCAACATCTACCACACATTAGAAATTGTGACAGGCAGAAAAAATCACACCATGTTTTCATGAATACAGACAAGCAAGTGTAACTGTGGTAGAAAACCTACAGCTTGGTAAGTTGGTTCTCCGCATTGGATTCTTGTGAGGAATAGACAGAAAAGCTCACTAGACTGGCCTGTGACAAAAACAACCCTGAAAAGGCATCCCTATAGCTCAGTGCATTTTGGTAAGGGGGAGGAAAGCAGTATTTAGAACCAACAATTCTTTTCCAACAGCTATTCCCTATTCCAGGCATAGGCAACCTGGGGGTGTCTCTAAATATTTTGGACTACAGTTCTCATCAACCCCAGCCAGCATGGCCAGTGGTCAGCAATTATGGGAGTTGCAATCCAGAACATCTGGATAGTTGCCTCTCCCTGCCCTATTCCCTTAGCGTAGTCCAAATTCCACATCACATCACTTGGAAGTTATCATAAGAACATAGGAACAAAAACCGGAAGGGCATCACCCAAACTGAATGAAATGCAAGAAGAGAACTTTTTTTTTTTTTAATAGGAAGCTGCCTTATACCACTGGTTCATCTAGCCCAGTATCGTTGATACCGACTGGTGGAAACCCTCCAGGGTTTCAGCCAGGAGTTTTTCCAGCCCTCCCTGGAGATGCCTGGGATCGAACCTGGCACCTTCTGCATGCAAAGCAGCTGCTCCACCACTGAGCTATGGATCAGACCCAAAACAGCTAGTTCAGAACCCTGTTTCCCATCGTTGCAAAATGGATGTCTCAGGGCAGCCTACAAGGCCCTTTCGCCCACCATATGTCTCCCATTAGCTGGTATTAAGCACTGCCTTTGATCCATGCAGCCATCATGACTAACAGCCATGGACTGGCTGATTCCTACTTAAAGCTGTCTAAGCCAGCAGCCTGCCCACCACCACATCTTCTGGCAATAAATTCCATCCGTTTGGTATGCGCTGTGTGAAGAAGCACTATATTTTACCTGGCCAGAATCCCTTGTCAATCAGGATGCTTCTAGATGGAGGGCTTGTAGTGCCAGCATCATGCAGTAGTTCTCTCTCTCTCTCTCTCCCCCCCCCCCGTCTCCGTCTCTTTTTCCTTAACAGATCTTGAATGGTAACAAAAAAGACCAAAGTTGTTGTGGGAAAATAAGGGAGTGTTATGAGTGGAAGACAACATCATCTGTCCCCCCGCCCTCCACACCCACCATAAAGTTCTGTGAATGAGGCAGGGCGATGGCATGATAAAAACCTCGTCTGGAAGCACCCTCAGTTTCACTGGATGGCTCCCAAGTTTGTAGTTTTATGAGAGGGAAAAACCTGATCAGAGTACAAAACTCCGCATCACGCTACATAACTGATCAGCATACAAGCTGGGGAGAACCAAACTGTTTGGACTACTGGAGTGAAAAGTGTGTCTCCTTGTTCATTAGCTCCAACTTCCACCCCTTCCACGTTTTCCAGGATTCAAACAAGGGCTGGTGGTGCCTCTCACTTTTGTTTGTTGGGTGACTTTGGGCCAGTCACAGACTCTCAGCCCAACCTACCTCACAGGGTTGTTGTTGTGAGGATAAAAAGGGAGAGGAGGAGGATCATGTAAGCCGCCTTGGGTTCCTTGCAAGAGGAAAAAAGGTGGGATATAAATGCAATAAATAGATAGATAGATAGATAGATAGATAGATAGATAGATAGATAGATAGATAGCTCTATGTTGAGATCACTGACTTTGCATTAGCCTTAGCTTTGCAGATTTCACTTTGGAAAGGTAGCCATCTACTTATGCAGTTAGTTTCTTTGGGGAATCACTAGCAGAATAATTTCATGCTGGTACATAGATTGGTTCTCCTCAATGACTCATAAGCAGCTCTGCCTTTTCTGCTCCTCATTACGCCAGCCTTTTCCTAACAGCCATGACCTACATATGTGAAGAGACCAGGTTCCTCTTAGGCAAAGAGATGTGCTTTTGTGTTGGTAGCAACAGCATCAGGAACGCAGCCTTCGGGCACAGCTAGCTAGCTGTCCTGCCCATCGCTGGGCTGGCTAAGGGACAGCGTGAGAGTGAGCCGGGTCTTAGCAGGTCCTCCTTGCTCAGGCCTTTAGCACTTTGTTTCTTGAAGAGCAGGAATGGAATTTGCTCACATTACTCCTCTGAAAGGTTGGTGTTGAAATTGGGGTGGGGGGAACCCATCACAAAGTATGTTCAGCAGGAGAGGACATGCACTGCATGCTGAGGGCCCTAGGTTCAAATTCCGCATCTCCACTTAAAAGGGTCAGGTAGCAGGAGATAGGTGAGAGCACTGCCTGAGACCCGTGAGAGCCGCTGCCAGTCAAAGCAGCAAAGGGCTAGCGGTATGGACAGATAGACTGAGCGGCTATAAGGCAACTTCCTGGGTACCTATGTATCCTTGGAGGAGACAATTAGGCTCAGAGGAAATATACCTGAGGATGTTCTTTAAGTTCTGAGGAGGGAGAAACGGGGCGTGGAGGATGCACGGCTGAGGGTGCATATGCTCCCAGCTCAAGCCCCTCCTCCCTCCACCTTCATGCTAAAGGGAAGTGCGATCTGCAGGCTGTTTGAGGATGCTAATCTGCAAGTGGCAGGCGGCTGGAGCCCCTGCAGCCTCTCAGGACCAGCTGGCTGAGGACTCCTGCCTGCCCATGGCCCTCTGCTGGTGAAGTACCCAGGCAGCACCAGTCCAGAGCACCTGTGCAGCCCCCACCCCCCAGCGGTTTTTGTCATTCTGACACCACAGCATTTTCCTTAGCTTGTCTTCCTTCTCATTTTGGTTCCCAGCTCATCTGTACACAGCATACCATTTCATTTATTGAAAGCATTTATACCTCACTCTTCAGCTGAAAAGGCTCCCAGAATGGCGTATATACAATCAATAAAAACAAGACAGTCACAACATAAGAGGAAAAAGGCATGGGGAGGGAAGAGGGGGGGGAAAGCAAACTCAAGCACCAATTCTTAAAGTTAAATAGTAGTTCTTATAATGACCAGATGAAAACAGTTCAGGGAGAGGAGGAGCCAACTGATCTCTCAGCAGAGCCAGTGGAGCGGCCCTGCTTCTCATCCCTTCCTCTGTATTTATAGCATTTTAGACTCTGGTGAAAAGCATGTCATGTACTATATCTTCTTGTACAATATCCCTGTAGTATTATTGTCTCTATATTTTAGATGGGGGGGGGGGGCTGTGGCTTGGAGAATAGCCAGACAGTGGGTGGATTCACACAATCACGGAGGGAAAATAAGCCATGATGGCCTACAACAAGCCACGGGGAAACACCATGGCTTACTTTCCATCTGTGATCATGTGAACCTGGTCAAAGATGATTACCTTAACAGCTGCCATTCACAAAAATGTTCTTGAATGATAACACAGACATCATTGCAATTGTGAGCCAATTAACATATGTAGTGTGATAAAGACAACAATCTTTATCTTTATTCCGACCACAGGAAATAGAATTGAATATCTTGATGAATTGTACTTCAACAATGTTGCACTGTTATCTTCCTTTGAAATTCTTTTGTTCGAGAATGGCTACCTTAGAGGTTGTGTACTTTCTGCATTTGAAATCCCTCTGATGACACAGTGTACAGCCCACCCCGCTCCCCTGCCAGAGCATGTGTATATAAATCTGCGAGTTTGAGGTTAACATTTCATGCATCTGATAAGTGGACAGTGTCCATAAAAGCTTATGCCAGAATTAATGTGTTACTCTGTAAGGTGCCACAAAACACTTTGTTGACTAATATCTGTATTCAACATCCCGAAGAAATATTTTTTTTGGAGCCCACACACAGAGTGCACACTGTGAGCTGACAGCTGGAAGCAGCTTGGGCTAACACCACGCTAACCCACACTCAGTGGTTGAGTGTGGGTTGTTGTTGAACCATGGGTTATCGTGTTGCCTGAATGCAATGCGTTTTCCACAGGGTGACTTGTAAACCATGCGGTGCGGGTTGTTAACCACCCTGAACAGCCCAACAACAAACCGTGGGTTCTCAAGGTGGCTTGTTCGAGAAAAATAACCCACACTGCATGGTTAACAAGCCACCCTGTGGAAAACACACGGCGTTCAGACAACACAATAATACACCCTGCAGAAAATGCGCTGCATTCAGACAACATGATAACCCATGGTTCAACAACAACCCACGCTCAGCCCCTGAGTGTGGGTTAGCATGTTGTGTGAGCCCAGTCCTTTTATGCACAGCTTCTCTCTCTGGGGATCTGATATTGGGGTAACAAATTCACTGCTTGGTAGGGGGTGCATGTCACTTGTTCCTGCTCTTTCTGTAAGTAAACCAGATATTACACAAGACACACAAAAATGCCTTAAGACTCCAGTGCTCTCTCCTTCCCCCAAAGAAAGCCAGTCCCAAGCAGCAGTGCTCCTGGAACTCCTTGCCACTTGGGGAAGTGGGGTGCAGACAATACAAAGAGAGGAGGGATGAGCTGGCTGTGAGATTCTGGGCCAGCTGAGCTATGCTTCAGAATGGCCTGCCTCCTGCCAATCTGATCTCCACAGCTGTGGGCAGTGGCTGTACATTTCCCTTCCCTCCCTCCTTTCTTGGCTTTGAACCCCAACATCTGGAGATACTTTTTGGCAGAGGAAACCTGCCTTCCCTGTCCCAGCTGTGGGTGCTGGGCATACATATGGTTAACGGCAGCTGTGCTCCCATCTGAGGGAGGAGGGCCAGCAAGCCGTGTCTGCCCCTTTCTTTCCCTCTCCCTCAATCTTGGTTTTCCAGAAAGCGTCTTTTTGCTAGGAGCCTGAGAGCTGAAGGCTAGAAGCAGCAGGGCCGCCAGGCTTTCCTCCTCCTCCTCCTCTCTAGCCCACTAGTAGGAGGGGGTGGAAGCGTCTCCTCAGAGGGGGATGCGCTAAAAGACCCAAAAGGCAAGGTGGTCGAGCAGTGCCTCTGGCAGCCTGGAGTCAAAGGTAAGTGCCACCCTGCTGGGCAGAGCTCCAGGGCTCCGTGCTTAGGACTGTGTGGCAGAGCTGTGTGTGCAAAAGGAACGGGGATCTACCTGTGCAGGCTTGGCTGGGGGGAGTGGCTGGGGAATCTTGGACAAGGGCCCTTCCTCTAGAAGGCGCTGGGGAGCTGAGGCAGATGGTACTTGAGGTACTGGGGGGGGGTGAGCGTGTGCCTGGATCAGCCCTGTGTAGTATCCTCCCATAACCATGGGACTGCTTTTGCCTCTCACCACCCTACTACCCAGCCCTGCTTTGCACTGGTCTATATGCAATGTCATGTGCACCCCGAGATAGAAAGCTGATCCACCAGAATTCAGCAGGACTCATTTTTACTGCAGGCCGGCAAGCCCCGTCCTCTGTTCTTACATAAACTCTTGTTCTTGAGGAAGTATCACCTGGAGACAAGCTGTTCTGGGCAGTGTGAGAGATGCACCATTGCCCACTGGGTCCTGTGCCTGCCGGTAGACTTGCCCCTAGCAGCTCTTGAGCAACGGTAGCACTTGCTTGTGAACAGCCATGCCCCAGCAGAGGGGCCGGTCCAGGAGCGGTTCCTTTGTGCTTCCCACTCACATGCAAGAGGGTTACAGGTCGGTAGCTGTGACGTGGTCACAGGGGCCCTGGGACTCTCGTCCTCCTCACCCCAAATGTCCTCTTTGTGTTTGCCTGGGTGGGATGGACTCCTGAGTATTTGGGTCTCAATGCTGAGTGGAATTTTTCCAGGATATGACGGCTTTACGTTCCCAGGAGTTACCGGTTGCTGTATCAGACCCTTGAGAGATGGAGAGTGGCCAAAGTGAACCGGAAAAAACAAATACAGCCTCAGAGCACACATCTCTGTTTGCGTCTCTGCTCCTGTTTCCATACAAGCCTGTGTTTTTCCAGTTATATGTCTCTGTCTGTCTGCCTCTCTGTATATATACACTGGTGCTGGAACAGATAAGATATGGGCCTCTTTGTGGGTTTATATCCAGGTAACGTTTTTGTTCAGATTGTTAAACCGAACATTCAATTGAGCTTGCTGTTATACTACTTCTTGTATAGTTCTAAGACTGTTCATGCTCAATAAATAATAACTGGTAAAGATGTATTTGTTGCTTTAAAAACAACAATTAAAAATAGATTAACTCCCCACTAACTATGAAATATAGTCAAATTAGAAATATTCCATAATTGTAGCCATATAAAGCCTGCCCACACAAGAAGGTTATACAGTACTCCTCAAAATGCTTATGCTCAGACTTTAGTGAGTCACCACAGAGAGGAAATTCCAGGACTGTGGAGCAGCCATTGAGAAGCAGGCTTCCTTCTCTCTGTATGGGATTCTCTGTCTATATAGATGCACCTTGGCTTGTGTATGACAGGCAGTTTTCTATTATGCATGATAATGTACTGCTGTCTGTTGGGGTGTGGTCTCAGGGCACATGATGCAGCTCCATTACTGAAGCTAAGGAGGGCTCGGTCTGGTCAGTGCCTGGATGCGAGACCACCTGGAGACCCCTAGAGTTCCAGGATGGAAGAAAGAGAGGATATAAATGTACTAAATATATAAATAAAATAATATGTTAGCAAATGTGGTCTTTCCTTAAACAACACACGTGTGCTTTCCTGTATATGTGTGTGCGTGTGCGCATGCAGATGTCTCTGTGCAGATGAGATGTCCATCAGGAAATGGCATCCGCAAAGCAGTTTCATGGCTTTCAGGATGTGCCTTCAAACTGGATGTACCTCTTTCTCTCTCTTGCCGAACACCAGGTTTCCTAGTTTTTGCTCCCATTCTTTACTGGGCATTACATTCCCATATGCAAAGTTTGCCTGTATGTTTCTGCACTTGAGCCAATGTGTGAGATAAGACACATATGAGGAAAGCAGTGTAAGTTAACTCTGCCTATAGACTCTGAAGTGTGTAAACTATGCACAGTGAGTAAATACATCTGATAAATACTATACAACAAGTGCATGCAGGGGGAAGGTGTGTGTGTAATACCCACTGAGTATGTATAAGTGTATATGCGCTGCATAGTGGGTGGGTGGGTGCGAGTATGGTTAATGCATTGCACAAGAGTCTGTACCTCGCTCCCCCAACCTGGTGCCCTCCAGATGTGTGGGACTCCAACAGTGACTTACCCCAGGGAATGGATAGGGGGTAGGGCAACCCTGTTGGTCCTTCTGGACCTCTAAGCGGCTTTCGATAACATCGACCATGGTATCCTTCTGGATCGTTTATCTGGACTGGGCTTGGGAGGCACAGTTTTAAAGTGGTTCTGGCCCTTTCTAGAGGAGCAGTCCCAGGATGTGGTGCTGGGAGACTTCTGTTCCACCCATGGCCCTTAGCCTGTGGGGTGCTGCAAGGTTCTATCTTGTCCCGCATGCTTTTTAACATCTACATGAAACAGCTGGGGGAAGTCATCAGGAGGCTTGGGCTGAAATGTCATCAGTCTGAGGATGATACTCAGCTCTACCTCTCGTTTCCATCTGCACGTCCCAAGGAGGCTGTGGAACTCTTGAACCAGTGTCTGGAGGGTGTTTTGGGGTGGATGAGGGTGAACAAGCTGAAACTTAATCCAGACAAGGAGGAGGTACTGTGGGTTGGGAAACCAACTACTTCAGATGGAGGTTTACAACTGGTTTAGATGGGGTTGCACTCCCCCTAAAAGACCAAGTTCGCAGTCTGGGGGTCCTCCTGGACTCTGAGCTAAGTGGGGAAGTCCAGGTGGCTGCAGTGTCCAGGAGTGCATTTTACCAGCTTAAGCTGGTATGCCAGCTGCAGCCCTACCTGGAGAGGACGGACCGACGGACCTTGCCTCAGCTATCCATGCACTAGTCAGTCCAGGATGGACTACTGTAATGTGTGATATGTGGGGCTGCCTTTAAAAATGGTTCAGAAACTCCAGCTCGTGCAGAATGCAGCTGCCGAGTAATAGTGGGGGCAAGGTGATTTGGTCACATAATGTCTATATTGCATCAACTGCACTGATTACTGGTGTGTTTCTGAGCCCAATTCAAAGTGCTGGTTTTGATGTTTAAAGCCTTAAACAGTTTGGGACCAAGTTACTTGAAGGGCGGCCTTCACCCATATCAGCCTGCCCACACTTTATGATCAGAAAAAGAGGCCCTTCTAATTTGCCCACCTGTGAGAGCAGTCAGGTGGGTGATCACAGGTGAGAGGGCCTTCTCTGGCCCCACACCTTTGGGACAAGTTGCCATCAGAGGTCCACCATGCTCCATCATTGCAGGCTTTTAAGAAGGGCTTGAAAACATATGCCTTTACTGTGGCCTTCTCTTGATATGACTGCTGTTGTTGCTGTTACTACCGTTGTTGTTGTTGCTGGTTTTATGGTTGTTTTTATTGCTTTAATGCTGTTATCGGTTTTACTATTTTAACTGTTCTATGTATTTTATTGCTGTAAGCCGCCTTGGGAGGGCCTCTGCCCTGAAAGGCAGCCAATAATTTTAAATAAATAAATAAATAAATATTCATCTTCAGCCAGGATACCCACCAGACTGCTAGCTGGGGTTGATGGGAATTGTAGTCCAACATATCTGGAGGGTGCCAGGTTGGGGAAGGATGCTCTATAGCTCAGACCCCAGCTCTGCCTTTTGAGCAGGTTACTTGTCCTTTGCCACACCTCCCATTACAGCCATGTTGTGGTTTTTCAGATTGCCAGATGTGCTTGCCCCTGGTCTACACTCATGCCTTAAATTGAGCTAAATGGCTGTGCAGGGACTAGTGTTTCATCATCCTCAAAAAACTACAATTCCCAGAAATCCTTGGAGGACAAATCAATTTCAAAGCCTGCATTTATCTTGAATGTACATGTACTCATGAATGCAGCATAGAGTGAACTGCATGTATGTTCCTTGCTCAGCATGGGAGTATGTACACTTCCATGTACACTATGATTGTAGCTCACTTGGAGCTCACATGAGCTTTGGGCATGTGGTACACAAATATGGCCTGCCTGAGTATGACTCCTGCTTTCACTGCTTTGGAGCGGTGTCCTTTGGTCCATGTGCCTTCTCATTCTGCTGTACAAGACAGACTGCTGCTTCCATGAGCTCTGGATTTTGACCCAACTGTGTGGTTCATTCCCTGAGAATATTCCCAGAGGCCCCTTGACCACAGATCTTAGGAGTCTTGCCCAGTTTTGCTTGGCACTACGCTACCTTGGCTTATTATAGCACAAGGGCAGGGCCAGCGTCCAAACTGTGCACATCCACGTGTATTTCTGCACTCGCATGTGCTGTGCCATGGATGGAATCACAGGCTTGATGTCGTGTATAACACTGCACACATGCGCCTGAGGATGGAGCCATTGGATTGCTGCCACAGGCAGCTGCCAGTGCCACAGGCACTTAAGAGGGTATGAGTCAGAGCATCATCTCATTGTTGCAGGGAATGGGGCTGGGGAGGGGGTTTTCTCCAAAAAACATCCCAATCTCCAGCCACCCAATTCTGCCCCTGTCTGACATTGAGAAGAGTACAGCATGTGGGAGAAAGGGGGCTTTGCGGCTCTTCTCTTGCTCATTTTGTGTTTGCTTAACCTAAAGGCTAGGCAACACTTTTTGTAGAAAACATGGGTTTTGTCATCACAATTCCCATTTCTCCCCTGCAAAGTGGTGCCAGAAGGGTGATTTGTAGGGGGGGGAAGGATGGATACTGGGGTGTGTAATCCTTTCTGCACCTGCCTTTTTCAACTTACAACACCTCCCAGCTTCTTCTTCCCTCATGACATGACAAACACATACCTGGGAATCCCTGGCTTGGGGGAAAGCAATTGTGCAGTGGTTCACGTGGGGAAGGGGTGAAGCCACTTATTTATACATACATACATACATACATACATACAATTTATACACTACCTTTCCACCCACAAAATGGTGCTCAAGGTGACTAAAGTAAAAACAAAAACAAAACCCTCATAGCTAAAAACTATAATAAAACAAAATACATCAAATATACATATAAAAACACATCCAACATTACAGAATAAAAACACACCCAACTCAACAGACCATTTTACAAACTGAAGACCTGCTGGAATGGAAACCTCTTTGCCTGCTGGTGGAAGGACAGCAGAGAGGGAGCCAACCTAGGAGGGAGTTCCGTGGCCTGGCGGTAGCCACCGAGAAGGCCCTCCATCACAAACATGCCTCGGAAGGGCCTCCTGGATATTGCTTTGCCAGCCCCCCTGACATTTTGTAATGGAGGAAGGATGGCCACAGGTCCAGAACCATGTCTTCTCCCGAAAGTGTAGATTGGCCCTTGTTGATTATAACAGAAATGCCACCTGGTGGCTAGGAGGTGCCAAAGCCCAGTACTTACATTCCCCCACTGTCTGAGCATCGTCAGACCAGGATCCCGTTTTTACAGAATTGTCAGGGTGAAACAAGGCTGCATAGAGAACATGTGCTCCGTATTGCGATACAAGGAAGCAGAGAATTGTTGTTAAAAGCCACTTGCCTGTCTTTGGTCCTCCAAAATCAGCCATCACCTTTTGCGCTCCCTCATGGCTGCTCCACCCTCCATGCAGCATCCAAGATATTTGCAGGACTAAATGCATAGGGCTGTATCCAATATTAGTCCAACTTAAGTCCCATTCATTTCAATGGGTCTGCTCTAAGTAGGAGTGACATTGGATACAACCCATAAAATATGAATGGGGAGAGGGAGGAATAACATGCTCCCAAATGTTTGGGGACACACAGTGGAAAGGTGCCAGGGATCAGCAATTGGCCACATCTCCCTGTTGTATGACCACTTTGTGTTTAGAGATATGCATCTTCCCTTCACACTTATGTGTCCATCATGGGAAATGCCAGTGAGATACTATGGGATGCAACTACATGCTGGCTGAGGCATGCCAGGAGTTGTAGTCCAACACATCTGGAGGCACCAGGTTGGAAAAGTTTGGTGCAAAGTGTGAAAGGGCTTTCAGATGTCCCACTTTGGCTGGTTCTGATATGTGGCTGGCTCTGAAAGGTCCATTTGTATTCGGATCAAGTGTTTGACAAGAGGACAGGGTGGGGGGTGGGATCCAGAGCAGACTGCAGAGCAAACAGGTTGTTCTCCAGCCTACTGACCTCACCACCAACTCCTGCGTGCCTGACTCTCTCCTCTCCGACAGGCACCAAAGCAATGAAGGCACCGTTGGCACCAAGTGCCCTTTTGCTCCTCTGTCTCCTGCTCCAGGCTTACTGCAATGAGAGGGATGTGGAAGAGACAGCTGGAGCAACACCGTCAGCACCACCCCAGCGTCACACTTCCAGGTGGGTCATGCCAGTGGAGCCAGCAAGCCACAGGATGCCCCCACCCCCAAAAGCAGCGCCTTTGCCCTTGTGCTGTGGAAGATGATCCCGAACTGAGCCACTTGACTCGGCTCACTCACCTGGCCCTCTGATGAGAGATACAGTATATACCTGGGCAGCTGCTCTGAATTGTAACCCTTTTAGCTAGAACTGCTGACAGTCAAAGAAATAACTTCGTGGTGTACTTCAATGCCCAATTAACTTCATCAATGTGCATCTTCGGTGCACAGTTAATGCACAATTAACTCTATCACTCTGTCCCACTTTAAAGGAAGCCAGAGGCTGCTGGGTGATGATAATGGCTGTGGAGGAGTTGTAAATGATTGCAAAAGGGGCCTTAATGGTTGCATCATAGGCACAACATTAAGGTTCCTTTAATCAGAGGGAGCATTCCACCACCAACGTGTGTCTTTGGACTTTCAAAGGACCATGTTTTTCTAGGTCTCTTTCCACCCCTGCAAATTACTATAGCTCCAAGGCTTCATCCAATCTTTGTTTGGCCTGGTTGTTGCTGGGAATGTTAGGAGCAAAGGGGTTTGGTTTTGTTTTGGACTTTGTGACTTTGTTAAGAACTGTCCTGCAGCCTTTTTTTTTTGCCCTTTCCTTCTCCAACTGAAAGGAGCAGAAATGCACACCTCTGATTGATTCAGGTGTAATTTAAATAGAAATAGAAACACAGTACATTTCACCATACTGTGGAAGACTGTGCCCAGGCGAGCGGTGTGCCTGCGTATTCGGTCTGCTTCCCAGGTGCTCACTGTGAATGGGCGACAGTTCTTCTGGTTCTTTATCTTTAAACTGGGATTGGACAGGACAGACCTACAAACAGAGGAGGGCTGCAACTGGAGGATAGTCCTCTGGCTGCCCTTCAAAGAGAGGACTGTCTTCTGTCAAAGAGGCAGCTGCTACAACAATGTTGTGCCAACCCATTCCTGTTCACAGGAGAACCTTTTCACCTGTTATTAAAGAAATTAAGATTATTTAGATGCTGAGCAGGAAAGTGGCTTGTGGGTTCTGTGAGTCTGTTTCACATCACAGTGCTGCATGCATGCCACCAGATTTGAAACACTGGTGAAATGCTCAACCGATGCAGCGTCTGGTATACTGAAACTTCCCACTCCCCTGCCGAGACTGCAAATCATCTGCCAGTGTAGGGTTTCAGAGGGAAGCCTCCTTCAGAATTGTGGGGCCCTGTGCTAGAGCACAAGGGGAAAAGCACCAAGAAAGATCGTGCTGAAGCGGCACGCCGCCAGCCACCTCCCCTCATGAATAACTTGACAGTGACAGGAACTAGGGGACTGTGTCAACTGATTCCTGGAGCAGTGAGAATTTTGTCCACTGTCCTGGCTAGAGTATCAGCTGTTCCTGTAACAGGCCAAATATTGCTTGCCCAAAGTTGGCACAACATTGTTGTAGCAGCTGCCTGCTACAACTCCTGAGTAAGTAAGGCACTGTACCTATTTAATAGGTGCCACTGGAAGGCCTGTCTGTCTCGCTGACAGATGCAGCACCGGGAGAGCTGACTGGCATCACCCCAGGGCTGACGTGTGCAGAGTGACTTCAACTGTTATAGCACCCCCGGCCCATATGTTTGGGGCAGGCTTTGTTTCCATGATGTCTGAACTCTTATTATTGATCTTAAAGGGTTAAGATTTTCTTGATCTCTCTTCAGTTGGGTTGGCTTTTTCCATGCTCTTGTTTCCAAGTTTCCACCCAACCTCGGGTGGCCAGGTGTCCTCTTTGACAGAAGACAGTCCTCTCTTTGAAGGGCAGCCAGAGGACTATCCTCCAGTTGCAGCCCTCCTCTGTTTGTAGGTCTGTCCTGTCCAATCCCAGTTTAAAGATAAAGAACCAGAAGAACTGTCGCCCATTCACAGTGAGCACCTGGGAAGCAGACCGAATACGCAGGCACACCGCTCGCCTGGGCACAGTCTTCCACAGTATGGTGAAATGTACTGTGTTTCTATTTCTATTTAAATTACATTATCATAATTCTTTCTAAATTTGCATCTATACCTACCAGTCAGCATATACAAGTGCTATGCAAACCACTGTCCGCTTCTGTACTCTTTGTTGGTGATGCATCTCCTCTTCTTTGTTGGCTGATGACTTGCCACCCTCGCCCGACGGTCACAGAAGGCCTCACCTCATCCACAGTGGATGGAGCAGGGCTGTGGACGGTGAGCACCACTAGCCACCAGCGCATGGATAGGATGGGATGAGGAGGCTGCCCTGGCTGCACCGCCTCCGCCGTCCTGACATCCCACCATTGCATCGTGTGTGCTCCAACTATCCCTAACAGAGGCCGTTCCCATTTTTCTGATGGTTGTCCCTGATAAATCATTGCCTTCTGGGGAGATCTGGGGTGATGCTTTCCACAGATTTGGTTCGTGTGGATGAACGTGCTGCAATAAAGTTCTTCAGGTTTCCTTCTCCTCCCCAGAATCTCTAGACAACAACTCTTTAAAGGAGGTGTGTGGATGCATCTGGAATCTTTTGCACATGCATCTAAATTAGGGGTGCACAACCTTTTCGGCCCTGAGGGCTGCATGTGATTCTGGCTTGGGGGTTGGGGGCTGCATGCATGCATACACACACACATATACATGTGCATGTACAGAGGTGCACACATGTGCAGACACACACTCGTATGCGCACCTTAGTGAGCCTAATTAGCTCCGCTGCTTCCGTACTCTCATTGGCTCCCCCCCCCATGGCAGCACCTGATTTGTGCAGATTGCTGCTATGTAAGAAATAAGGGGGGAAAGTTTTGCTTTGAAAAGGAGTCGCACAGGCCCTGTGGGCTTGCCTGGCTGGCTGCTGCAGCATTTCCTTTTGCCAATGGGGCCGGCCAGGCTAGGAGGAGGAGCCGCAGCCGCGGCAGGGTCAGGGCTGGGCATCCTCTGGGCCCTAGGCAGCTGCCCACTCATGCCGACCCCTGAAGCTGGGCCTGCAGCCTGCTCCAGAAACCAGTGCAGGACAGATGATGTGGTGTGAGAATAGGATTGTTCCATGTACCAAAGTATCCCTATTCTCTTCTATGGAATATTGGAGAGTATGCTGCTGCCTTTCTCCTTTTTGCATCTGCAGATCTGCAGATGACACAGAATTGGGCGGGATAGCTAATACTCTGGAAGACAGAAATAAAATTCAAAGTGATCTTGATAGGCTGAAGTGCTTGGCAGAAAACAACAGAATGAAATTTAATAGAGATAAATGCCAAGTTCTGCACCTAGGAAAAAGAAACCAAATGCACAGTTACAAGATGGGGGAGACGTGGCTCAACAACACGACAAGCGAGAAGGGTCTTGGAATTGTTGTCAATCACAAGCTGAATATGAGCCAACAATGTGATGTGGCTGCAAAAAAGGCCAATGCTATTTTGGGCAGCGTTAATAGAAGTATAGCTTCCAAATCACATGAAATACTAGTTCCCCTCTACTCAGCACTGGTTAGGCCTCATCTGGAGTACTCTGTCCAGTTCTGGGCACCACACTTTAAGAAGGATGCAGACAAACTGGAGAGGGTTCAGAGGAGGGCAGTGAAGATGATCAGGGGGCTGGAAACAAAGCCCTGTGAGGAGAGACTGAAAGAACTGGGCATGTTTAGCCTTGAGAAGAGAAGACTGAGGGGAGATATGATAGTGCTCTTCAAGACCTTGAAAGGTTGTCCCAGAGAGGAAGGCCAGGATCTCTTCGCGATCATCCCAGAATGCAGGACATGGATTAATGGGCTCAAGTTACAGGAAGCCAGATTCTGGCTGAACATCAGGAGAAATGTCCTGACTGTTAGAGCAATACAACAATGGAACCAATTTCCTAGGGAGGTGGTGGGCTCTCCCACACTGGAGGCATTGAAGATGAGGCTGGACAGCCACCTGTCGGGGATGCTCTGACTTGGATTCCTGCATTGAGCAGGGGGTTGGACTCCATGGTCTTGTAGGCCCCTTCCAACCCTACTATTCTATGATTCTTCTTTCCCTTTCTGTTCTCGCAGATCTGGACGATTGCTGACTCAGTTGCAGGTACAAACCCAGCCTGTTGGCTATTGTTGTCAGGCAGCTCCATGGCATTCAAGTCATCTTGGGGATGGCTGGGGAATGTGTCACATGGATGCCTACATACCTGTTTCCTTCAACTGCAAATTGAGGGGCCATCCAGGCTGGGGCTGGGGTGGAGGGAGTAGCGATGGAAAAGAGGGTGCCCCCACTGCAAATTTGGGACAAATGTCCCAGTCAACTCAGGTGAAGGCCCAGCTTGAACAAGGACAGGGGAAGGTGGAGCAAGTGAAAAGAAACTGATTGTTTACTTGTGGCTGATACACATGTCCCATCTCAGTCTGACTCTCAGCCTAGCCTACCTCACAGGGTTGTTGTGGGGATAAAATAGAGAGGAGGAGGATTATGTATGTTGCCTTGGGCTGTTTGGACGAAAATGGGATATAAATGCAATAAATAAATAAATAAATTGTGATCACAGAATAGGGACATTGGGGTATCTCCCAAGGCATGGAGGTTACTGAGATCCATGTCTCCTTTTATCCTGGGCTGGCCCTATGATCCAGCTTGTCTGTGCTGTTTCTGCCTCCCAGGGCTGAGAATGGCTATGAGAAATACAGCAAGCAGCCAAGAGGTTCTGAGTGCGTGCGCTGCTGTGATCCTCCTGAGCGCTTCACAGCACGCCCTGTGTACCTGCCGTTTCCGCAGATCAACATGACCATCCTGAAAGGTAAGCGGTAGCGACTATACCTCTATGGATTCAGAACTTGGGCTACAGGGAAAGCGGGGACTCTTGGAACAACGAGCAACAAGGAAAATGGGTCAGAGAGGTTAGACTTGCCCCCCTAGTATCCCTGAGCCAGGCCTCCCTCTGGCTTGCTGGGAAAACTACTGTTCCTGCTTGGTTCTTTCCTGATCCGGGACCTGAAGCCAGCAGATAGAACATAGCATTGCCAGATCGCAGTCCAAAGATCTGTTGTCAGGGCCAGCTCCAGGTTTGAGGGGCACCCCTTGGCAAAGGGCCCTCTGGGGCAGCAGCAGCAGCACTCTGATCAGAGCTAGGCAGCTCGGGGAGAGCCATTTTAATTTTCTTCAATATCCCTAACACAGCATTGCTCTAGGGCACTGTCAGAAATTAAAATGGCAGATCCTCAACATATGAATATAAGAAGAGCCCTGTTGGATCAGGCTAAAGGCCCAACCTGGTCCAGTATTCTATTTCCCATAGAATGGCCAATCAGATGCCCCAACAGGAAGCCCAGAAGCAGGACATGAGCCCTATCGCACACTCCCTCTTGTTCCCCACCAACTGGTGCTCAGGGCTTCTCCACATTGGGCTTTTATCCTGTGATTGAGATTGGTTACTCATGGATGTTTGTGGGTCCCTTACATTATGTCAACCTCCAGCGCCTCTTTTGTGGTTTCTTGCCATTTTTGCAGCTTAATTTGAAATGGAAATAATGAGCTAGTAAAAAGAAGTGGCTTGAATTGCTTTGAATTTGTCTGTGTAAAGAGGAAGTGGCGCTATGACAACAGTGCCATCTAGCAGCTGTATAATGAAACATATGAAATTTGCAGATAAAGGCAATCCTCCAAAAAAATCTAGGAAGTGTGTGTGAAGGAGCCCTTCTTAATCCCGCAAAGAATCCGGAAGCAGAAGCCCCAGTAAAGTTGTGGGATAAAAACCTGATGTGGAGAAGCTCTATGAGGCATGCTGCTTCTGATCACAGAGGTTGCATGTAGCCATCATGACTAGTAGCCATTGATAGACCTGCCCTCCGTGAGTTTTTGTCCCCTTTAAAAACCGTCTAAGCTGATAGCCGTCCCCACATCTTGTGGCAGTGAACTCAGCTGCCCGATGCTGATTGGAATACCAGAAAGAAAGAAAACTCTGGCGCCCTGGCAACTGCCTGAGGATTTTGCATGCTGATGCCAGGCCTATTCTTTGTGAATCTCCCACAGCAGGAGATAACGCAGTCATGGCTTCTTCGGCCAGTTCCTCCCCCGGGCCCCAGTGTCTGCCCCGCCCATTGTGTGGCGCACCTGGAGTCCTCTCTTCTTCCATTACATAAATCCCGCTGGTTACTGCAGATGGGGGAGGGGGTCAGACCACAGAGCCAGAGGAGGGATGGGCAGGAGACGTTGCAGCTGCCTTGTCTCCAGTTGTGTCAGATAATTTGAAGCTTCCTGGCGGATCTCCAGGTTGTGCCCTGGCAGCCCTGGGTTCCATGCAGGGGTAGAATCATGGCTCACTCTTTGGGACCTGTGGCTTTGCCCATTCTCTGGAATGCCCTCCAGCCTGAGCAAAACTGTATGCAATTAGCAGCTGGTTTGCAGCAGCAGTGGGGTTAGATCTGGGAAGCAGGGGTGAGCTTGCTTTCAGTCCCTATGCTTCGGTCATGGGGTGGGGTGGCTGCCTTTGGAAGAACCTTTGGGTTATTTAGATTCCAGAGAGGCCGGTTTGGGAGAAATTTCATGAGCTAAATAAATTCTCTGGCCTGAAGGAGTTTGTTTTGATAATTTCATCCAAGCTCCTTTCTTACCCAGGCCAAGGGAAACCGCCAAATTAGCTTTGAGTCAAACCCAAGACTCCAGAGGTTGCATTGGGACATGGCCTGGTTTGGCTGGAAATACGTAAATGATGTCTTCAGAGGATCCCCCTATATTGCTGAACCCCTAGAATCCTCCCAATATATTTTAGGGGTGGCTGCAGCTGGAAAAGTATGTGTGTGTAAGATCCATATTTGAAAACATTAAAAAACCGAGAAGACATAGATTTGGGTTCCTCCCCCTGGTTAAGTGTTCTGATCCCCTACCCCATGTTCAAAAGTCAATAAATCTAATTAATATATTTTAACATTTGGATTCACTCAGATCACATTCTTATGTCATATGTTTTATCCAAGCAGAAACTTACAATTTTGCCTTTGAGTTTGCTTCAGGCGAATTTCAGTAGCAGTTCTTTTTAATACAGAAGACCATTTGCCAAGTGATCACTTTATGTGGCAGACATACATCTTTCTAGTGCCTGCCCATGGAGCAAAGAGGATTTTACCACACATCTGCACCTACTCTGAAATCCAGGGAAGTAAGGGCATTATCATGTGTGGTAAATCTAATCCCATCATAAAGGTAGATATGGCATTTATTAAATGATCACCCAGCAAGGGATGGTACTGGATTGACTGGATCATTTTCCTTTCAGACATCTCTCCTAAGAGTTGATGGATATGATTATTTTGCTTATTCGTATGTTATATTAAAATGTACAAGCTGCTGTTTTTTTCTTTTTTTAGTAAAAAAAGGCAATCTTTCTAGATGACCACATCAGCTGTCTCCCTTGAACACAAAGACTGGGTGCGCACAACATGACAGCCCATCGTGGGTAACAAGCCACGGTGGGTTGTCATGTCATCCAAACCTGGACCACTTCCTACAGGGTGGCTTGTTCATAGGCAACAAGCCACTCTGACAACCCATGGTTTATTCTACTCATGATGGGTTGGCATGTTGTCTGAACCCAGGGCAGCCAACCCATCCTAGGTTGCAGGAAGCAGCGACTGAGCTGCTTGGCAAGAGTGGCAAAAATCACCCCCACTCTTGGTGATTGTGCCTGCCTGTGTTGCCTCAAGCCTTCCTCACCAGTGACTGCCCCTGCAACAATGCCCAGGGGGCACTTTGCAGGGGCAGTCACTCATTCACCAACCCCCTAAAAAAAAAATTGGGCCCCAACATTTGCCCAAATAGGGCCAATGATATATATTTTTTATTTTTTTCAGCCCCTAGAATTTGCACAAATGTCTTTGTTATTTTATTATTATTCTCCCCACCTCCAGTTTTTCACAGTTGTAAAAGTGCGCACTCACAGCTGTCAAACTATATATAGCCTTGCCTTATCTATTGCCTTGTATGTTTCAGCTGTCAAAGGGAATAAACTGTATTAGGAAACATACAAGGTAATTGACAAGATGAGACTGCATATAGGCTAGTATAACAGCTGTTGACATTTGACAGGTTGGGGCGGAAAGGGGACCAGATCAGCCCCTTAGCTAAGTTATGCTCAAGTTTTGAAGTGTGGAATTGACCATTGGGGGGAGGGGGGCACTTGCATTGCACACCTCCCCGAGTCTCCAGCTAGTGTTTTTAAGAGTGATCTAGGGTCCACCCCATTTTCACAGCTGCCCTGTTACTGCAAATAGGAGCTGTGAAAATGGGGTGGACCCTAGCTCACCCTTAAAACCACTTGCTGGAAATTGAAGATGGGTTCTGCTGCCAAGTCCCCTGGGATATCTGCTGGAGCCAGGTGAAGGACCAAAGGTGAAGGAATGGAAGAACAACCCATGGTAAGCCCAGTTGTGTTGGGCTCACTGTGAGTTGTTCTGCAGACAACCCACATTGCATGGCTTATTCACCAGGGTGGGTTATCGTGATGTGCGAACTCACCCAGAGACAGGATTCACATGATCAGTGGGCCGCTAAGAAGCCATGGTGGCTTGTTACCTATGCTGTGTGTGCCAGTTACATGCTGGGGGAATTTGCAGAATTAACCATGGCAGTGCAGCTTGTCCTACTGTGCAAACCCAGCCAGGGTGGCTTGTTGCTGTGGGTAGCAAGCCACCCAGAACCTATGGGCTGTTGTGGGGGTCAGGGTGGTTGGCTGAGTTTGCACAATATGACAAGCTGCACTGCTGAGGGTAATTATGCAAATCCCTCCAGTTGGGGTGTGTGTATGTGTGTGTGTGTGAAATAAGCCACCGTGTGTTGTCAACTGCCTGCCGATCATGTGAACCGGCTCAGGGGCCGAGGATGTCTAAGTTGCAGTGGTGCTCAGTTGTGACCTCTTTATTACGCAGGTGAGAAAGGGGACCGTGGCGAGCGCGGTCCTCAAGGCAAGGTGGGCAAGGCTGGTGCTGCAGGGAGCAAGGGCCAGGGAGGCCTCAAGGGGCAAAAGGGAAACGTTGGGTCTCCAGGGGAGTCGCACAAGACCAACTATGCTGCCTTTTCGGTGGGCCGGAGGAAACCTTTGCACAGCAATGACTACTACCAGACGCTTGTCTTTGACACTGAGTACGTGAACCTCTACGGCCACTTCAACATGTTCACGGGCAAGTTCTACTGCTATGTGCCCGGCATATATTTCTTCAGTCTCAATGTGCACACCTGGAACCAGAAGGAGACCTACCTTCATATCATGCACAATGGGGCTGAAGCGAGCATCTTGTATGCGCAGGCCAGTGACCGAAGCATCATGCAGAGCCAGAGCCTCATGCTGGAGCTGCAGGACCAGGATGAAATCTGGGTTCGGCTCTTCAAGGGTGAGCGCGAAAATGCCATTTTCAGCGATGAATATGATACATACGTTACCTTCAGTGGGTACCTAATTAAGCCCAGCTCTGAGCCCTGAATCTGCAGGCAGATGGACAACATACTACTAAGAACTTCGCCAGGTTCCATCCTTCTAGTGCCTTCCTGCTTATTGATTTTTAACACTACTTATCTGCCAGAACTCACTTCCTAGCTTTGAAGCCACCTATGTTACTTAGAACAGAGGTAGAGAACCTCAGGCCCAGGGGCCAAACCTCCTGGTGTCCCATTCCAGCCTCCCAGAGTTCCCCAGATGACCCCAACTCTTTCCCCTGGCCCCACCCCCTTTCTCCTGAGTGCCGATCATTTGATGGATTCCAGCTTTTGCACCTGTTTCCCCCCATTCTAAAAGGTTGAAATGCCTCTCCTAAGGCTTAAGTGCTGGCAGTATGAGCTTTATGCTAAAAGATGCTGGTACTTTTGGTATTTTAGACCCACCTTTTTCCTTTGGCCTGCCCAGCACTGGACTGCCACTCCCAAGAGCTTCTCTGAAATGGATTCAGCCCTTGGGCCGAGAGAGGTTCCCCACCCCTGACGTAGAACTTTATCCACATGACACTATGGCCTCATTTATCTTGGACAAGGCTTTCCCCCTACATTAAGTGCTACCCCTTCTTCCCACCCCAACAGCCTTGAGCATGGCCATCTATACTCCCAGATCTTCCCATGTGCTAATCTAACTTAACTATTGCCTTGACAGGACTATCAAATTAACCCATCAATTCCTCTTCCCTACTGGGATTCACATCCTTAATCATAACTGCACTTCCTTTGGATGGGTCTCCTTAGACTGATTTCTGATTTTATTCTTGCTTTACAATCCCCAACCCCTGAATTCACATGGGTTGGATTCCTCACCCCCAACCCTTAAATCATGACTGCACTATCTCTGTTCACACCCACCTCAAGACTTAGCCTTCTCCTGCACTGATTTCTGAATTCATTCTTAATTTTGAGGTATCTCCCAATTTTGAGTATCTCAACCTTGCTCCTGCCTGCTCAGCTCAGCCACTCTCCCTGGCCCCTGATCTCACTGCTGCCTGCCAGTCCCTGTCCCCGGACTTCATCCACTGGGTAAGAACCTTCTCCATGGCACATAACTTAGGGTGCTTCCAGATGGAGGGCTCTTAGCACTACTGATGAGAAGACATTGTGCAGGGGTTCCATCTTTTTTCCCTTAGTGGATTTTCTGTGGTAACAAAAAAGATGGAAGAAGTAGTGGGAAAACACAGGAGCGTTCCCAGTGGAAGATGTCGTTGTCTGGACCCATGAGGCAGGGCGATAGCAATATAAAAGCCTCACCTGGAAGCATCGTTAGGGCATAACCCTATGTGTGTTTAGACAGAAAAAAGTCCCACAAGTCCCAGCATTCCCCAGCCAGCATGACTGGCTGGGGAATGCTCAGAGTTGTAAGACCTTTTTCTGTCTAAACATGCATAGGATTGCACCCTTAGGCTATCTTTATCTGCTATTGACCTCTGACCTTCAGTCACATTTAACAGGATGAGCCGGTGTGCATGCAATGTTTGGGAGCCTGTGGGAACAAGCGAGTGAGCCCGCTGGCTCCTGCCCATTCACCCACTCCCGCTTTGCTAAAACAAGCCAGGGCCACCTTGTCCCTGGGTTGTTCTCCATGAGTGTGAACTCAGAACTCTGGGTTGTTAAGGGAGAAACAACCCAGAGGTTTAACCCATGGTTTGTTCTTAGGTGAACATTCTGCATTGTTTTTATCTCAACAACCCAGCTGTTTAGCACAGCGGAAGCAGGCAAACAGTTATCAGCCAGCACACTCACTCACCCCTTGCGCTCCCAAACCACCATTACCTGTGGGTTGTTCATTGCATACAAACTGGGTCTTTAAGACTCTGAGTTTTCTACAATGAATCAGTCCCTTTGTTTCCTCTTCCCAGATTTTATCATGATCCTTAATCTGCCTGCCCCATCCACGCCATTTAATCTACCCGGGCATTATATAAATACCTCCTGCCCTTGGTAAATATTCTTGCTATTATTCCGTATAACACACATTAGTACATACATCCCCTGCCCTATATACTGAGCCAGTTTGGAATATGAGGCATTGCTTCCCATCTTATTGGAGATATGGTACGATGAAATGCCAATTTCCTTCAGATGCTTCATGTTCTATCAATGTATCCATATTGTACTGGCACCAAGACACCAGCTTCACCAGCCATTGTCTCCTATACTGTAAACTGCAGCCCCAGTGCTTTGGTATGGAGTCTCATGCACCACAAATGCCCTGGGTCGAGCTCAGTGCTATGCTGAACAGGGTTCTGTGGGCATCAGAGCCTCCTTGCTGGACAAGGATGGCTTGCAATGTCCTACCTCTGTCTACTGTTGTAGAAGAAGGTTGCCAGCATCCTTGGCCCTGAAACTCCTCTGTGTTGAGGGGAGTGCACTAAAATATGAACTTGCCCCTGTAGCACAGAACAGGTAGAAAGTTGTACTGATCTTCAACATTTCGCTGTTAAACAGAATAGAATCCGGCTTGCTCTGTCTTTCGCTTGGAGGAGGCTGAACAAATCCCTCTGATCCTGCTCTATTCCATGAGTACCAAATGCCCCCTGTGCACAACTGGGCCCCAGCATGTCCCACCACAGGGATCCCTACTGGATAAGTCCAGCAGATTCCAGCAATGACTCCAGAGGTTGCTCAGGGCCACACAGGCATGACAGTATTCACGCAATTAGTAATCACGTGAATGTCGGTTTGTTTTTAAATAAGTAAACAGCAGATGCAGGAGGCCTGATCCAGATCAGGACCCTGGTGGGGGATGGGGATGGGGGAGGGCTTTAACCACCCCCACCCACTGTGGTCCTGATCCAGATCAGGACCCCAAAGACTGTTCTTTGCATTGGAAGGAAAGCTTCCACTGACGTGAAACAGAGAAGCAGTTGCATAGTTTCCATTCCGGACAGCCCCCATCCTTTCCTCTGTACGCCACAGGAAGCTGCCATGCCCTGCAGGCTTGTCGCTTGGCTAGATCTGCTGATCAAGCCTCGGACTTGGGGGAAGGGGGTGGCATGTGTATACCGAGGTGCTCACTCATTCTGCCTTTGCATTAAACATACAGAAGCAATTAGGATCACTAGGCAGGCTGGTGGCAAAAGTTTCCTTCTACCCTGCTTTTTTCTCTCCTTCATGTGCAAGAAATGAGGGCATTGGACTCAGTGCAAAGAGTCAGAGATTCTCCCTATAGGCTCTCATTAGTGCACAAACATCCTGTCCCCCAAAGTGTGAGTGCGCAGCCTCTGGAAGAGCTAACTCTTTGTATGGTAAGGGCACTGTTTTACACATGAGGGAAGAGCTCCCAAGGGTTTTAGGTTGTTTGCCCAGTTAATCTGTAGCACCGTGGGGAAATAAACCAAGGCCTCCTGGAAATCCTGCTTTAAAAATTAGGAAATCACGATTCATACCAATGTTATCATTCTGGTGTTCTTAAAACATGTGCAAGGAGGAAGTCGTCCGAAAATGGCCAAAAATGCACATCTTTGAAATTTGGTCACACTGCTTCAGGGTTTCCCAAACACCAGAGGTTGGGTTTCCTGACGGCAGTCTTCGCCATGCCTTGGCCTAGCCCTTGTTCAAGCCAAATACACAGCCCAGCACAGATTTGTTGTGTCTCAGTACTGGCCACCTTGACAGCACATTCTTAGAAACTGGGAGTGGGGAGATCTGGAGAGAGGTGGAGAAGGAGAGCTTCGGCTATTGGGCGGTATAGAAATGAAATGAATAAATAAATAAATAAGGAGCAGGCCGCTGAGGTGATGTGTGCTAATGCTATTATTGGCAGAAAGATGTGAAGCAAGGAAAGGATGAAGTCACCTGCTTGGGGGCCAAGAGAAACATTTTGGGTGGCGGACTTTCATGCTTAGCTGCTGGAATCCAGAGTGGCACATGTTAATTAGGCACAGAGCTCCATAAAATGTCCCATTTCTCTTGTATACTGGTACGAGTAGCAATTGCTCATGTCTGCCACTAAAAATCCTAGCCCTCAGACATGTGTACATGCTCTACAACAGATATATGTGCACATACGACAGTGTACAGAGGGTCCAGGTGTATTTTTTGTATACCGCGCAGGGAACGTGTCAGGTGAGAAACAGCATGAACGTCAGAGGCAATAGCCATGTAATCAGCTCTCATCATTACAGCAACATCTCACGTAGCAGACCATCCAGGCCTCCTTGACAGATTGCCCTTGGTGTTTCCGCAATCTTTCATGTTGTATTTTACAGGTCACAAATCCAGAAAAAGGACGCCCTTTTTACTGTATGCACATCACATCCTTTCCAAAAATAACAAACCAAAACTTTGCCAAACTATTTCCCTCATTAAAATGTAATATACAACAAAACATGCAACCAAATTATTTTTTGAAGGCAAATCTGGTAGTCAACAACGCACAGGCAACATGGAGGAGAGCTAAGGCTTGAGCGTCAAGTGGCTGCAGCAGAGGATGTTCTTATCTCCAGAGGCCTACACAGGCCTACATGCAGCCCAAGCTCTCAGGACACACACAGAGTGAGGGTATATGCCTCCAGATCATCGATGAATGTGTTTAATCTTCCTATGAAGCCCCTCTGTCCCCTTCCTCCACCCAGCAATGAGGTTTCCATGGAGACTGACCATAATAAATAAGCTTCCCTCTGGGAGCCATTGTTTGCATTTAGAGAGGCCATGCCAACTCAAATCCAGGTCTCCTTTTTTAAAAACAAACTATGCTGAATCCAAAAGGGGTGCTTTGAAAATCCCAGTCCAAGGAGCAGGAGGTTCCCACTAGGGGCCCCCAAAGTGGCCACACACCTGAATATTCCCGAGTGCTGGGGCCAATCCCTGCAGGAAATGTGAAGGGGCAGGTAGCTCAGTCTGATTGAATGTCCCGAAACTGAATTTAAGGGACAGTCCCATCAGGTCCTTTGGTGTCCATGGCTTTATAACAGGAGTGCAGAACCACAGGTACAGGGGCCAAATCTGGCCCTTAGGAGGCCCCGATCTGGCCCTCCAGTGTTCCCCAGGTGGCCATGCCCCCTCCCCCTGGCTTCACCCCTTTCTCCCAACTACTGAGCATTTGATGGCTTCCTGGGTTTTGTGCAGACCCCCCCCCCTTCTAAATGGTTGAAATGCTTCTTCTAAGGCATAGTAACAGGCAGAAAGATCTTTAAGCTAAAATATGCTGCTTGGAGGGGTGGGGTATTTTGGCCCCTCCCCTTGTGCCTTTGGCCCCGCCCAGCACTGGAATGCAGCCCCAAGAGTTTCTCCAAAATGGAATACCGCCCATGGGCTGAAAGAGTTTCTGCACCCCTGCAGTATAAAGTGATATGGCCCTGTGAGCAGATTCATCTGGAAAGGTTAGTTTAGAATTGGCAAGCTTCATATTGCACACATGGCAAGTTAGATCAAGACCATAGATATGAAGTTGTAAAGTACGCACTGTATGAGTTAATGTGTGGAATGAATATTGTGAAACTACTTATGCAATACAAGGAAATACATGATGCACAGTTCAGAAGGACTCCGTGAACCCAAATCTCATCATATGAAAATTTCAATGTTGTTTATTATTTTTTAATGAAATAGAATAGGTATGGAAGTTTCATATAAGCTAAAGTGGACTACAGAGAAGGATTTAAAATCAAGGACCTCACACCTTCATCAACCTTATTTTGTAGGTTGAAGGGGTAATGGAAAGCTGCCAGACTGGTTTGAACTTGTTAAAAACAGGTGAATCATGTTAATTTCCTAGTGCAATTGTGTGAGATATGATGTAATCACTAGCTCAGATCTTTAGGTTCATACACAGGAAAGGCTTGGAAAGGAGATGACAGGTGCAATCCTATGCATGTTTAGACAGAAAAAAGCCCTACAACATCCAGCATTCCACAAGTTATAGAACTTTTTTTTGGTCTAAACATGCATAGGATTATGCCTGAAATCAAGTTATTCAGTATCTCATAAGGGTATGAAGACTTGCATCGTAAACTCCCTGTGTACAAGTGAGCAACAGATCAGATAAGAGAGGAGGGTCTCCTTCACATGGAGCTTTTATCCTGTGATTGAGATTGCTCCTTCACGGAAGTTTGCGGGCTCTTTACAGGACACCATGACCCTCCTGCGCTAAATGCCCTTTGTTCCGTTTTTAAATAGATCACAGATAATGAGGTATCAAATTACCCTGTTGGGTTCTGCTTCAGTTTCCACCGTGAAAAGAGTTAAAGTGGCAAGAACAGGAACGAGATCAATAAAAGATAATGGAAGACTCAGATGGGGGGGGGGGAGGAAGCGTGTGTAAAGGGAGTCTGTTGTGATCCTGCATTTAAAACAGAAGCAGAAAGCCCCATTTTAAATGCAGGATTTTAGGCTGTTATAGAGATGCCCGAGGTCAAAATGTGTTGTTTTTAAATTGTTTATTCTTACAACGAATTGCTGTGCAAGCAAATAAATTAATAGGAGCAAATGCACAGGTAACTTGAATTGCAACAACAATGCAAAGAGGCCCAGGACAGTGCACCAGCACAGCTGTGTGGAGCAAAGCTAATATCCCAGTGCCAGCTGGGCCCTTATGGCTTGATGTGGGGCAGTGGTGGCATGCAAAGCTATTACACCACACAGAAATGGGCCGGGTAGTGTGATGGCTTTGCATGCCATCGGGGGCCATTTGCATGCCATCCCAGGCGTCCCCCTAAAACCCTTTTGGCCACCATAGAAACAAAGCCATCTCTGCACAACGCTATGTGCTGAATATACTGCAGTAAGCTGTTATGAGAGGAGTGTAACTGACAGGCAACACAACAAGAAGGGATTGCCAGGGTTTTGTCCATGATGCACCAGCCACTTTGAGCTCTGTGTTGACTACATGGATGTATAGGACAAAAGTGCAAGAAAGATGAGCTTGGAGGGACACTGTAGTTTAGAAATGCATTTTTAAAAATCTGTATGCCTAAAAGCCAACCAATCCTTTGTGTTTTCTTGTACTATAAAGTCTGCTTTATAAAATGTGTTTGTTTAATCCAAATGTCTGCTTGTCTTTCTCCGTTTCTCTTAATCAGCCCAGATGTTATGAAAAGCAGGTTTGGTGGTGGTGATGGAATGGGGAGGGGAAAAAAACCCTGACTTGATGGCGAAGTCACAATGTCTGCACGTTCAGAGTCCCAAGATGAAGTCTGCCAAAATTTCTTTGACAAGTGTGTGTCTGCATGCGCCAGGGCTGGCACCAGCAATAGCTCTGGGATTCAAAATAGTCTACCACCCATCCTGCTCACTGTTTGGCTTCTGCCTGGCAGGGCCAGTCCAAGACATTTTGCTGCCTGAGGCGAAGGACAAGATGGCGCTTCCCCCCATTCCATGTACAAACACTGATTGGACCGGCCGCTGAATCTCTTTAACCGTGGTGATGGGACAGCGTCCTCCACCGCACCTGAAGACAGCAAGCTATCTTAGGGGGCGCAGGGCAGGCCACATGGCTCACAGCTCTCTCCTCCAACACCTCACTGCCACCTCCCAGCATTTCCCTAATGTAGGGCTGGCCCTGCTTCCTGGCATTGCAGTGCCATTGGGATCTGCACCCAGTGCTTTTGCATAAGAATCTGCAACAGGTGGTCAACATCTTAGATCCCCCCCAAATACAACGCCTGACGTTAAATCTAAGATGGCCGCTGCCCACCACAGATCAGAGCCAACTAGCAGCTCAGCTCTCTCCTATCCAAAGGCGAGGCTGCACTTCAGGGAGAGGGTGAGGGGCTGGTGGTGGCAGCAAGCAGCAGTGCTGATGGCAGCGGGGGTCAGCAACCCTGGTTGGCATGGGGGGCGCTGGATGGGTCATTTGCAGCATCATGCTGAGGGCCCAGTAAAGTCTGGTGCTAGTACTTGTGTGCCGAAATGTCGTATGTGTGAGTTCAGATTGCAGGGGGGGCAGGGGGCCCACTACAGCCTGCTGGCCCAGGGCCCATCATGGCCTTGGTTAGCCCATCAGCTCAGTGAACCTCTCCCTTCATTTCTCTCACGCACAAACCCGGGGGCAATCAACAACCCATGCAGTTTGCAGCTTGCACAGCCAGAGCTGGTGTTCCAATGTAACCTGAGTAAGAGCTGCCAGAGGGACTGTTGAGCCAAATCAGAAATTCTTCAGTGCTTAGACTGCGCTTTACCGCTTCACTGAAAAGCACCTTTGTGAAGGCCACCAAACGTGCAGGCAATATTTGTTTTTCACATGAGGAGAAGGTCTTCTTCGTCTCTTCTCTTCACTTGTGTCAAAAGCTAAGGAGATTCTGCTCTCTCCGGTGAAACTGGGTGATGCTATTAATGGGATTTCTTGTGGGGAGGAAGCTGCCACTTGGTACCTGCTTCTAATTTCTTTATAAAATCACTCCCCAATAATACCTTTGTCGTTGCTTGCTTAATTTCATTTTCCCCTGTAGGATGTTACACAGAGGCTTTGTTTCTTTGAACTAAAGCCTCTCCCTGCCCCCAAACCCTATCAGTTTGGACTGTCTGGTATGCAAACCCTTCCAGCCATAATGTAGTGTCTGTACCTGCCAAAAAGAAATTACAAAGTAGAACAAAACACAACCAAACAACCCTAATGAAACATCTCATGTGACACATGAGAAATTATGCAATTATGGGTAAGGTATATTGGTTTTATTTTTTTCACATTTTATCCTGCTTTTCTTTTTCAGAAGAAAAACTCAAGATGGCTAACTCAAGAAGTATAAAATATAAGTATATAAAGTAAAAAATATGCAAGGGCCCAAAGAAGCAAATAGAAAGAGCCCCATAGTTCAAGATATTTTGGCACCTGAGATGGAAAATCTAAACAACAGACCCCAGCACTAAAAATATAGTAATACATTAAAGGTGCAATCCTATGCATGTTTAGACAGAAGAAAGGCCTCCCACTCCCTAAAGAAAGGCCTACAACATGCTGGGAGCTGTAGGCCTTTTTTCTGTCTAAACACACATAGGGTTGCCCCTAACGGTGCTAGCCTATGTGTGGCTACTCAGACGGTTGCCCTGTTGAGTTCAATATTGGACTTACTCCCAGGTAAGGGTATATAGGAGTATAACCTAAATAGCTGCAAAGTAGCCAGCTTTTAATAGGTCCCCCAAACCACTGCCTGAGGCATCCCAGTCCTTGTTGGGTCTCACTGTATTTCATTCTCCTTCTGCCAGCAGAGAGGCTCCGCCACCTCACATGGCTTTCGCTCTGGGAGGAGAGGGGTTGAGAGTGGCTTTGGTCCCAGAATGCCAGTGGAAGAAGGGGCCTCGCGGTCTCGCCCCCTCCTTCTGCCAGCCACAGAATGGACAGCTGGTCATGGAATCAGCTGGGGGCGGGGAGGGGCTGTGGATGGAGAATGTTCAAGAAGAACTTGGAATGGCTGCTCCTTTGGATGAACATGTATTTAATACTGTCAGATGCAGCTCTGTTTATTAACACCAGCTCCCAATTCCAGCACTGACCTCAGGGCATCTCATTAGATCTAAGACTTGGACTTTTTTGTTTTCGGGCAGGCTTTCCAATCTGGAAACTAAACATACTCATTCTGTATTTAGGGGCTTCCTAAGCTCCCACCTCATTTTTTCCCCTTGTTGCTCTGGTGAGCAAAGATCTCAAGGCAGCATCATGACCCATTTTCTAGTGTCTTAATGTATGTTCAGGACTTGTATGTAGGTCTGGGCCTGTGTCTTGCAACACACTTTGCCACTGGGTTCTCTTTTATTTTATATTGCTTCTCATATTAGCAGTGAAGCAAGGAAAGGTTTTGTTTTTGTGGCTCTATGTTCAGAGGGGCCAGTCATCTTCATAATCACAGTACGAGGAATGAATGTAAAGCTGACCTGGGCTTCTGTCTCCTCATTTTGGTTTTGTATATAGCCATCTCTCATTCTTGGCATCAGGGGGAGAGAGAGAGAGAGAAAGATGCTTTTCCCAGATGGGTGCTAATTTTTCTTTTAACCAAGGTGATCTTGGAAGGATGTTTGGATATACCTCAAAATTGCTCTTGCCTTCCCATTTATCACCTAACAAATGATCTTACCTTTGCCAGCAGTTACTGCTAGCATTGCCTAGGAGGGCTTTTAGCTGGATATCTTCTCAGAGCACTCTGCCCTCCAAATTTGCAATACTTCCAAATGGATCAGCAAAGGCACACTCTTTCTCCTGAGCCTTCTGCTTTTCATACCATCTGTTGGCATGTTAAACTGGTGCTTTAATCGCTAAGCAAGTAGAAGATCTTGCAACAATTCTGCTTTTTCGATGGGTTTCTGGTTACCAACCAACCAGTACCATATACTGCCTTCTTATTCAACAGTCCTGTGGTTCATCTCACCACGCCAGTGGCCATTATGCTGAAGTTCCTTTCAGACCTGCTCCACCTACACGGAATGCATGGAAGAGAGGGGGAGCTGGACTCTGCTGGCTGGCCTGGCCCTGACATCACAACCCCTGCTAACCCAGGCCCCCTCTCCTGCCCTTTGTGGGTAGAGCTGAATGTCTGGAAAGGAGCACCTACAGGGAAATACAGCAACAGCAGCCTCAGCTGCATGACAATAGCTGTGGAAACTAAAGCTAAGGTGGCCACACCAGCGGGTGGTCCCACAGCATTGCCAGAAACTTTGCTGCCAACCGCCAGTCATGAAGTCACTTGCTGAGGATACCTCCCATTCCAAACTGCCTTTTCTAAACACTTACAAAGGACATGATGGAACAGGCACTTGTCTGAAACACTACTAAGAAAAGGGGTAGGGAAAATGTTTTTTCCCCTGTGGTGAGAGCTGGTTAGGCCTGAACGACTGCAATAATTTAAATAGCACTTATAGTTTACAGAGCATCCTACAACCTTTACTGGTTTTGTTCTTACAATGAGATCTTGAGATGTACGTAGATCACCATGAAACATTTTAATGAGGTGAAGCAGTGGCTGAACGAGTGTGACTAAGCCAAGGCCACACGTGAGCCTATGCCATAGATGGGACTAAACCCACCTTTTCAAGATCCAGGTGAAGGTCTTGGACCACTGCACTCATGCATCCTCATAATGCCAACTCATTTGCCAATGTAAAAGATCATTCCACAATACATCTCCAGTACTTTCTCTGTCAAAAGTGGCTCACCCCTCTGTAAAGGCTACTTCGAAAGGCAAATGCTATCCAACTTCATATTCCTCAAAAACAGGAATGTATTTGTAGTTTATTTGTGCTTGTGCAGCATTTGTACTGTAATTTGTGTAGTTTTTGTCTTCAAGGAGAGCTCGCAAGGAAGGACTGCAAGATTTTATTGCTGCAAGCCTTGTGGCTGATGAGTCCTAAATTCCATCACATTTAGCTGATCTAACTAATCAGTACAGCCAAAGCAGGCTGCTCAATGACAAAAACAGGCAGGACCTACATCAGTTGCTTGAGTAGTCACTTAGGAAGTGGTAGTAAGAAAATTGCAAGCTTTTGCAAGACCCAGCCCAGAGCTATGTACAAGAGTATAAACTGTGTGGCAAGAGAAAGGGCCAAAACAGACGTTACTTTAAATCCCTATCTAGCAGCTGCATCTTTTTTCATTTTTACTCTAGTTTTACTGGGCTCAATCCAGATCAGGAACATAGTGTAGTTGGCTAGAGAGGCTTTTAGGATCCAGATAGGGGCCTCTGTGACTACTTTAGAGTAAAAATATGGGGGGGGGGAGTCACAGCTGCTAGATATGGATTTAAAGTAATGTCTGTTTTGGCCTAGTTTGAAATCTTTTTAAGTTCTACTCAATCTTTAATTAAAAAAAAAATTCCTTTGCTCCAGCATTAGTGCAGCCACAGTGATTACATGCAAAGGCACTAAGCACAGATGAACACAAACCCACTTTGTTTACTGCCGCCACTTTCTTTCCTTCTGCCTGGGGCAGTTCCCAAATCCTGTGAACAGGAAGTTGCCTGACTCGTTTACTGTGAGCAAAAGGTGCCATTTTGTATGGCACCATCAATCCATGGGTCAGAAGTTTGCAATGGCCTGTGGGAGAATGAGATCAAATGGTGCAAGCAGCAATTGTAAAAAGAATTGCTGGATTCAGCCTGAACGAGTTGTGCTTCTTTGGAGGAACCAGGAAGCAGTTAAGGGCAACACCCACTCCTTCTGGCTGGAGGAGAAAGAAGCCCCAGCCTGAGAGAGCTCAACAGGAGTTGGAGATCAGGCACAGCCAGGCTTAAGGCCCCACACACTTCTCTACTAGCATTGAAGTAGTAGGTGGGAGCTATTCCTTGATGGGTCCACAGGAGCCCATTAGCCTTAACTCATCAATAGGGCATCCCAAAATGGCTGAATTACAAAGTGAGAGCATCCATAGCAATGCTGGGCCTGTCCCTAGTGGTAGGTTATTCCATAGTGCAGGGTTAATCACTCCCTTCTCTTTTTTTTCTGGTCCCCTATAGCTTGCTGGGATGGCTACCTATTAGGACAATATGCCATTCTCTGTTACATTCCACTGGGCCTGTGGCCACTTCAAGCTATACTATTGAATCTACTTCCATAGCACAGTGCAATGAGCATAAATAAGACAGAGTCTCACAAAGATAGTAAGGATCAAGGATCAAAGCACATGAAGCTCTGTTAAATCCCAGAGAATGAGGACCTGGGAAGTTATGTGGGCATAACAGAAAGAATGTGACAGAGGCTTTATTTATACCAACCACTCACAAGTTGGAGATGCTAATTTGCTTTAGCACCAGTTCTGTTCATATGGCAGGTGGAGGTAAAGCAAGGTGCAAAGTGCAACTCATGTTCAGCATTTGGAAAGGACAAGAGCAGTGCTATTGGCGCTCTCCTGCTTCCCTCCCTCCACCTACACATTAAGTTTAAGTGGCTTTACTGTGGATGCCAGTGAAGTGAGGAGGTGCAGCAGTAGCAGTCAGGACTCCCTCCCTTCCTGGCAGTTTGGGACTGGCAAAATCAGCCAAAAAGAGGTAAAGGGCCTGGGGGATGGAGGGCCAGGAAGGGATCACTGTAACTCTCATTGTAACATGACAGAGGAGGCTGGGGGATAGTGCCCCTCTTCATGTACGGTTTTTTGTAAGCCTCTCTTAGATAGAACCCCAGACAAGGATGAGGGATCTGGGAAGGCCCCCATGCGCTGGTGGTGTGTTGCAGAGGGACAGGACAGTGGAGGCTGGCTCCTCTCAAGGTCACATCCACCCAGTCTCAAATGCTGCCATAAGAAGGCTGCTTTGGAGAGCACCACTCAGCTAGGGATGTGATCCTTGATTCATCTGTACAGAGAAGGCAAATGGGTTGTAAGGTCCTAGAGCAGGGCAGGGAGGAGGTCTGGGGTGGGGTAGAGATTTTCCATCCAAAGATCCTTTACCACTTGGCAAAAAAAAAAGGCACGTATTGCTAAAGCAGGTATTAAAATGAATGGTGGAAAACTATCTGAAGCAAATGTTGAAAGCACTGGGGAATGAAAACAAACAATAGGTGCTTGTCACAGGGTGTTGGAAAGTTAAGGGCTAAATTGTAGAAAATGCATATAAATGTGTAAGTTTGCATTTTGTTACGCCCAGACAGCCCAATATTCCTTCCTGCCCTCCTTGTTTGACCTGGCCTAATATCCTGAAGTGGGGCTTTCCATTCTGGCAATTTCACAGGCAACTTCCTGTAAGTCAGGAAGTCTTCTGAATGATCCGCTCTTCAGTTTCCCATCTTCAGATGGCACTAGTGAGCTATGCTTCCTGAAGCGCATGCTGTTGCTCTGCCAGGAAGATAAGACCTGTTAATTTGACTAGCTGTTGCTTCCTAGACTGGATCTTTTATAGCAAGGCTCAGGAGGCTTTCCCTCACCCCTTCTATCAGAGGCCACATGCGCGTGCACACACACAAGTGGGGGGGCATCTGGTAGCTGACTGTATCTGTGCTTTCACCTTTGAAGTTGCAGATTGAACAGCAGGCCTGATCTGCGCTTTCAAAGACACCCTCCCCAGGTAGGAGGCTGCCCAGTGCCAGACAGCCTCCTGCCTGAGGAGAGCTTTGCAGGGGCGGACCGTGCCATCTGACAGCTGGCGTCAAGGGTGAGCATTGTTGGGCACTCGCAGAGAGCCACACTCCTGCAGGGGGCCCCACTGCCTGTCTGAGCCTCCTGGCCCTGCTCTTCCTCCTCCTCGTTTGCTCACCTGCCTTCTTGAGGCATGCCAACGAAGACAAGAGTGAGGAAATGGAAGCGCAGCCTCCACTTCCCTGATGCTCTCTCTCCAAGCAGTTGTGTGGGTTGGACCCAGAGGGAGAGGGGAAGTGAGTGGGCAGCAGTGTCTTGGAAAGGAAGGGGGCCACTCATGGTGCATTGCCCAAGGACTCCCCCAAACTTGGGGCCAGCAATGGCTGGCCTAGTGGGCATTTTCAAAGGTGTCCCTCCTCCCTACACCCCAAGCAAGATGGCAGCAGTGGCTCAACTGGGCTTTTTGTGGCTCCCCACCACTCCGGTCCAGAAGGTTCCAGCCAGCTCTCCCCCCCCCCCGAGATCTCTTCCCTCCAAGGTACTCAAGCATCTACTGCTCTCAGTTACTTCAATGCTCTGCTCTGTAAATAGGCGGTGGCAGGTACTAAATTGTTGGGATATTTTAGGGTAGGTTTAGTCCCAGTGGGAAAGCTAGAGCAACCCCAAACCCACTCAAATGGGCTTACATTGTAACCCCCAAAGGGTGCCAGCTTAAGGGAGAGGGATAAGGACTCTCTGAGGGACCCTGGAGTACCTCGTAGTGTGGATGGGTTATTAAATAGTTGTAGCCGTACTGCACTGTAGGAGAAGCAGCCAATGTGTCACAGAGATAGATATCAGAGTACAAAGGACCAGAGGAATGTTAAACTAGAAGGGGAATAAAAGTGCTAGGATAACTGAGGGGAAATATGTATACACACACACACACACACACACACAAATGTAGGGGTCTTTTGGGAACAGAATGGCATGGAAGTCACCAGGGGGAACAATGAGATTAATTGCTTAGAGCAGAATGACAGTCCTGAAAGTGGAGTAACAGTGTCCAGATCAGAACAACAATGTAATGATTGTCTTCAAAGGACAAAATAACCGTGGAATGACAATTCCCAGCCTGAAATAACTGTCCAGAGGGAAATGAAATTCGAATAATAATGTCCAGAGCAGAATAACAATGGAATGATGGTATGCAGAGCAGAGAGGCAGTTCCTGGATACGCTGACAGTGGAATTAACAGGGTCAAGAGCAGAATGTTAGTACTGAAATAACAGTGGAACGACACTCTAGCCACAGGGCACCCAGAACCTCCCACAGCCAATGGTTGGGCTCTGAATACTACTGTCCATCACTGTCGTTGCACCATGTATAGTTTCTGATAGCAAAGACATACCTTTCTTGCATGCCCACGTCTGATATATTAGAAGAAAAAGTGACTCCCCCCCCAAATTACATCCCATTTGCTGAATTTTACATAAGTGTTCTGTTTCCCAGTTACGATTTCCCAGTTTGTGGTCACCAACTCTACATCTGTAGACTCAGTTTTGCACATTTTGCTGTAGCCAGATAGTCTCCTAAAGGAATGTTACTGTGCAGCCTTCCTGGTACTGTCCAAATGTGTTGCACTACAACTTCCATTACTCAATGGCTATGGTGTCTGGGGATGATGGGAGTTGTAGTCCAACACATCCAAAGGGCGCCTGGTTGGGGAAAGAGCGGTCTCTGTTGCAATTTAACTTGCAGCTCATTTAAATATCTTCTACCCAGTGTATATTGCTTTGTCTCTTGCTACACTGAGATTTGTGCTCGCAAACCTGCAGAGTGACTATATTCAAGAGCTTGCCTTAATTCTGTACATGTGATTTGTACTATGAACTTCAGTATAATGTTTATATAGCCATAGAATCATAGAATAGTAGGGTTGGAAGAAGCCTAGAAGACCACTGAGTCCAAGCCCCTGTTCAGTGCAGGAATCCAAGTCCAAGCATCCCTGACAGATGGCTGTCCAACCTCGTCTTGAATGCCTCCAGTGTGGGAGAGCCCACCACCTCCCTAGGTAATTGGCTCCATTGTCGTATTGCTCTAACAGGATGTTTTTCCTGATGTTCAGCCGGAATCTGGCTTCCTGTAACTTGAGCCCATTATTCTGTGTCCTGCACAGATGATCGAGAAGAGATCTTGGCCTTCCTCTCTGTGACAACCTTTCAAGTACTTGAAGAGTGCTATCATATCTCCCTTCAGTCTTCTCTTCTCAAGGCTAAACATGCCCAGTTCTTTCAGTCTCTCTTCATAGGGCTTTGTTTCTGTATTGGCCCCAGGAGTGTAGCCAAGTCATTTACAGTATTAGAGGGGCCTAGAGAACCATTATGCTTGCTTAAGTTCATTATTGGTGCAATTCCCATGCTAGTAAGCCTCCGAGCATGTGCAGATGAGTCAAAAGGCCGATAACAGCCTTCTTGGTGCATTCCTTGCTAATGAGGAGAGTCTTTATCTCTGATGTGCCTGAGAAGCAGAGTTTGTTTACCTTAAAGCTGCAGGTGGCTATGCTTGAGAACCACGTGCTGTTAGTTTATGCTGAGAATGAACGCTAGGGGTGTGTGCTGCTGAAACGCTGCTTATTGCTAACCTGTACTGTATAAAACCCATTGTGCCCAATGGCTCGGGATTCAGAGCTTTCTGATCCAACCATTGGGTACGCCTGTGTGCTGTAAGTTACTCAATAAAGTCTCCTTGTAAGCAAACCTTTGAGTCTGATGGATGTATCACTATCTTGGCACTTCTAACCTAAAAGTTCAACGCCCACAGCTCGGGCAACAGTTTCCAGCCCCCTGATCATCTTCATTGCCCTCCTTTGGACCCTCTCCAGTTTGTCTGCATCCTTCTTAAAGTGTGGTGTCCAAAACTGGACACAGTGCTCTAGATGAGGCCTAACCAGTGCTGAGTAGAGGGGAACTAGTACTTCACGTGATTTGGAAGCTATACTTCTGTTAATGCAGCCCCAAATAGCATTTGCCTTTTTTGCAGCCACATCACATTGTTGGTTCATATTCAGCTTGTGATCAACAACAATTCCAAGATCCTTCTCGCTTGTAGTATTGTTGAGCCAAGTATCCCCCATCTTGTAACTGTGCATTTCGTTTCTTTCGAAATTTCGTTCTGCTGTTTTCTGCCCAGTGCACCAGCCTATCAAGATCACTTTGAATTTTGTTTCTGTTCTTCCAGGGTATTAGCTATTCCGCCCATTCTTGTGTCATCTGCAAATCTGATAAGCATTCCCTGCTTATAGTATAGTTACCGGTTTAGTATAAAAGGTAGGTGTTTAACCCGCCCCCTTTCACCAAAGAAGGTGAGGAGGGCCTAGGAATCCTACAACTTTCTGTCAAAGGGGATTGTATCGTGTATTCTTATTTTTTTTAGCTGTCGATCCAGCTGTTTGAGGTTATTGGATTATTTTCTTCAGTAACCATCACAAAAGCACATGGACTAGGCAACTGTGATGATATAAATATAGGCATCATCATGGCCTGACTACCTCAATTCAGGAGGCTGCTGATTACGTGCTTATATTCCTGTATGTGCAATCGAACAGGAATGTGAAGTCCACATTTCTCAGTAACCCTTGACTATGTTCATATGAGAGAGCAAGAGACTTGGTGGTTCTGTGCCTCTGGAAGAAGGTTTTGTACTCACGTTATCAGTTGGATTGTAGGAGGCTGAGTGAAAAGCAAAACCGAGCCTGAAAGCAGAAAGTACATTGAACCCACTGGCTGTCGATCGAGCAGAAATGGGCAGCTTAAAGCGAAAGTGCTCCCAGCCACGAGTCTAACGCACGCTCCTCACAAGGAGCCTCGCTGCCCCTTTCCTGTGTTCAGGACTTAATTTTGGCAGCCAGGACTGAGTCCCTGAAAATCTGCCTCTGAGAACGCGCAGAGTGCGTTCGCCGGGTTTCCAACCGGGTACAGTTAGCCCCGGCAGCGCTTTCGATCCAAAGGCGTGGCGTCGGGGGTGGGGGGAGGTGGAGAAAGCGCCTTTCCGCCAGCGGGGACGGAAATCGGGGCTTGGCTGGCACACGGCCTCGGCCTCTGGCCGGCCAGCGACTCGGGGCTACGACACTCCCTGCTGTCTTCTCTCGCTCCGGTTGCTGGGCTGCCCCGTGCCTCCTGGCACGGAGCCCCCGCCGCCGCTATAATCGCCGCTGCGAGGATTGGCTGGAGCTCGGCCGCTCTCGGCCTCCATGTGACGGGGCGGAGGGGGAAGGAGTGAAAGAGCGATGGAAGGAGGCGAGCAGGATGGAGAGAGGAGGGGGGCCAAGCGAGCCGCGGGGGAGCGGAGCCGTGATGGCGGAGGCGAAGAGCAGGGGCCGGCCAGGGGGCGCGTCAGGCCCGGGCTGGGGTAAGGAACCTCCGGGAGCCCACGACGGCGCGAGAGGACCTGCGCCCGTCCCGCGAGCCACAGATGGAGAGACCCGTGCCCGGGGCAGCTGGAGGGAAGGATGCAGCCTCCGGAGGGTCTGCTTTCTAAACGGAGAGGGCCAGAATACAAGCCTTCTTCAAAAACTCGTCAAATCTCGTCAGAAAGAGAAAGAACGCCTAACGCGAGAATTCGCTGCAGTTACTCCGTGGTGAAGGGAAAGCACTCTGCACATGCTCAGAAGAGGGCATTCATGTGTGTCATTCAAGGCATCCAGCCAGGGCTGAGCAAAGAGCGGATAGGGAGCTTATGACTGGACTGGCGGTGGGGAGTAACCTGATGCTGCCCCCAGCCTCTGATAACGCACCACAGTCCGCGGGGGGGGGGTGGTTGTGGGCTCCCCTGGTCTCAACCCCACCTGTTGTTTTTTTTCCAAGCTAGCGCAGTCTTTGTTGCCTCAGGCATGCTTGATGGCCCTGGGTGGCTTACTGAGAAATGCCCTTTTAGCCTGTCCAACCTTGGGCTAAGCTGGGTGCTGAAAAAATGGGTTTCTTTGGGGCTGAGCTGTGGCTCAAAGCACACCTTGCATTGGGAGGCTGATTGTGCTAATTCTTTCACCCCCCCACATGCCCTAAGGCATTTCTCTTCTTTAAGATTACTTCACACCTTTCATAGCTGACCCCCTGGTGCTGGGATGAGGGGCTTGAGAGCCCAGATAGGACCTCTGAACAGGCAGGTTACTCCGTGCGGATGGTGGCCTTGCCAGCCAGCCAGCCAGTAGCTAGGGAGGGAGACTGTCCAGGCTGGGAAAGCTGGAAGAGAACACAGCCTGGCCTGTCGGCTTCTACATGGCCTTCCCGTGCCACTGGCTGGCATCCCAAGGCTTTCATGAGACGGTAGCGAAGAAACACTGGCTTGACAGGATGCTGTGCTGACACCAACAGTGTCTCACCCTGAAGCGCTGGGAGTAGCTTCCACCACCAAATTGACTCGCCCAAAGTGGCTCAACCAGCCAGATTAAGATAGGCTGGGAGATTTACCAATGCAATTCTATACGTGTGTATGTGTGTGTGTGTGTATCTACCTACCTACTTGCAATCCCATACACATTTACACAGGAGTAAGTCTGACTGAACTCCATGGGGCTTACTTATTTGTTACATTTATATTCCACCCTTTCCTCCAAGGAGCTCAAGGTGGCTTACATGATCTTCCTCCTCTCCATTTTATCCTTACAATGACCCTGTGAGGTAGGTTAGGCCAAGAGTCCATGACTGGCCCAAAGTCACCCAGTGCGCTTCATGGCTAAGTAAGGATTTGAACCCTGGTCTCCCCAGTCCTAGTCCAGCACTCTAACACCTACACCACACTGTCTGTCTCTCAAACGTCCCAATGGCATAGCATCTCAGGACTGGAAACAGACTTGCTGGTGCATCTCAGGAGCAGTTGAGCTGCAGGGATTTGTGATGCTAAAGCAGGTCTACGGCAAAGATTGAGAGTAGAGAAATTTCTCTGCATCTCCTAGTAAAATGTTGCCTGGGGTATCCCAGGTGCTGCCCTGATCTCCTTTTGAGAGCAACAAACTTGGCTTGTGGTTGATCTTTTTCCTTGGACAAACCTTATCCCAGTTTCCTCACACTCTGAAACCAGAGCAGCCGTTGCAAAGACTATAGACAAGCTGTTACTGTGCTATTGGCCTGTCTTATTCATGGAGTTTTACTGGGGGCATCCAGACCCATATTCAATCAGTAGTTTGTGGTCAGGGTTCTGCCTATCCCTGGGCTGGAAGAAGAACCTGGCACTGAAAAGACCACAACACAGGCAAGCCTGTCTGAATGCGTGTGTGTGTGTGTGTATACACACACGCGTGCACACACACACATACACACACACATCAGCCTGGCTACTTTTAAAAAATTCTCCCCTAGCATAGGGGGCTTGGAGGGGGTGGGAGTAGAGGATTCCCAAATGGGATTATTTTTCTGATCCTTTTTCTCATTTTCAGTTTGCAGCGTGATATGGAGAGCCAAAGAACGTCCGTTCTCCACAGGGTGGTGAATTTTGCCCCCGATCCTCTCCCTGGTAAGTTTTGGTATTGGATGGTGTGCATTTCCAGCCCTTTGGGCGCTACGACCGTCATCACCCTGAGACTGCAGGCGTTAACATCTTCTCTTCGTCTTCTCAGCCAGGCAGTACGACACACAGACCACTGAGCCAATCAGCTTCTATCTGTCAGGCTTGGAAGACCTGCTCGCATGGAAACCCACCAGCAACGACGCTTTCAACGTGTCCACCGAGCCACTGGCTAAACGGCAGCCTCCGCTTGACAGCCGTAGGCCCCGCACACTGGTGTGCCATGACATGAAGGGTGGCTACCTCGAAGACAGGTTGGGGCTAGGATAGATGCTGAAATGGGAAAATTTCCAGACTTGAAAACCATAATTCTCTCATTCCAAAATAGCTGGAACATCAACAAGGTCATCTTTGTTGGAGAACTTCTGTGCCCCTTCGGTGCATCCATTCACATAGATGTGAAGGTGGACTGACATGCTTCCAGAGTACTAATATTAATTATATTAGCCTCACATATATATCTAAGGCCAGAAAAGTTTCTAGCCTGATTTTTTTAAATTATCCTGTTAAGAGGCCTGGTTTCTGTGCTGGCTGTGGAGGAAGGGGCTTGCCTTAGCAGGCTAGCAGAGGTGCGATCTGTCCCTTCTCTGGCCAGCCCATCCACTCGCCTGCATGGAATTCCATGTGCTCACCTGCATGGATTTTTTTTGTCACCTATGGTGGCCAGGTGAATAGTTAAAACTAGTTTAAAAACTGAGATATATAGCACATTTCAAATGTTCAAAGTGTCTCACGTACATGATCTCAGCCATCTTTACATCAGCCTTGTATGGTAGGCTTGTATGATTATTGTCTCTGCATTGAAGATGGTGTTTGTGCGCAGAGCAGGTGGGGGCTGGGGATGAGAGAATAGCCGCTTACATGGTGGAAGTAAAATTTGAACCGATAGCTTCCTGTTTCATGCTCTTAGGGCCAAACTACATGTGACGTTAGCGGTGTGTTTAAATAGCATGCTTAGGACTGGGCATTTGTTTTTCTTAACAAAGAGCAGCCGGGGGGTGGGTGGGTGGGCAATCCCAGTCAGGACCACAACGCAGTCAGGACCACAACAGGGAGAGAGGCTGTTCTTCAGTCCAGAAGGTTATCATGGGCAATAGTATCGAAGCTGCTGATCCAACAGGGTCTCACTCCCCTCCACCCAGTTCCTGGCATAGGCTGGCCATCCACCAGGGTGACCAAGGCTGTTTCAGTCCCCAAACCAGTGGTGTAGCGGAGCCAGGCAGCACAGGGATGCAGCGCCGGCACGTCTTTCTTAGCAGGGACTCTGACATCATCTGCCACCCTCCTCAGGATGCCCTGATCCCTCTGAGCTTAGCTGCAATCCTTGCAGGATCTGGGGGGAAATGAATTTTCCCAGCAGCTATATACTGTTCCTTCTTGTAGCGTGAAGTATTTCGGGTTGGCTTGGTCTTGAAATGGTCAGTCAAGATTCATTAGCTTTACAGAAGACCTGCTCATAGCAGATGAAGACTCCTAGAACTGGTTGGCTGGTACGAACCGGGGCAGCTGCCTGGAATCTGGGATTCTCCTTGGGGGGGTGGCTGTGGGGACCTCCATGATGAGCATCTGCACTATGCCACTGCCCAGAACTACATTACTGGTTGTGCTCTGTGCCCGTAGGAGGAGCTGCCTGCTTTGTTTGCTTCTTGCACTCCTAGCTTAGTTTGGAAACCCTAAGCGAAGAGCCTGCAAACTTGGCCTGTGGATGCTCCATGTGCTAAAAGAGAAACAGGGTAGTGAATCTGATTTCTGCAAACCTCAGGGGAACTCCAGTTGTTATTGCAGAGTCTCTTGACTTTCCCAGAAAAGTTAACCGCTTAGGGTACCGTGAACCGCTTTGTAAGGCACCACGTATGGCTCCTACCCGCATGGTGCAAAATCCGCCATTCTGAGTCCCATGTGCCTGTTGGTCCTTGCTAAGTCTCTCTCTCCCCGAACCGCTGGCAGGTTTATCCAGGGTGCAGCGGTTCGTGACCCCTACGTGTTCTATCACTGGCACTACATTGACATCTTCATATACTTCAGTCATCACACGGTCACGATTCCACCCGTGGTCTGGACTAATGCTGCCCACCGCAACGGGGTCCTCATGCTGGGTAAGTCTGGTGGATCAGCCTGGCTGCACCATCGATGTGAATCCTGTTCTATGCCTGCAAGTGAGGAGGCGCTTGCCATCAATATCCCACCCCACCCCACGCTGAGTGGGAGAGGGTGGGGTTAGACTGAATGGGCTGTGCTGCTTCAGGAGGCTGGGAGTGTGTCTTCTCCCATTAGTTGCGTTTTGCATCGTGCTGTAAAGCAGTCAGCCGAGAGTCAAATTCCATTTCAGAGAAGCGCTCGGGTCGCATTCAGGTGGGCGGGGCTGAAACACTAGCATGCTTGAGCTTAAAGCTGCCAGTAACCAGGCCTTGAGAGGCATTTCAGCCTTTTTACGTTGGGGGAAAGATTGCACAAAAGCCAGGAAACCACCAAACGGTGGCTGGTCCGAGGGATGGGGGCAGGCCAGAGGAAGGGGGTGTGGCCTTCTGGGGAACTCTAGAGGGCCAGATTTAGGCCCTAGGTAGGCTGGATTCGCTCCCCCGCCCCTGGCCTGTGGTTCCCGACCCCTGCTGCAAAGAAACTTCTGCTGTGAAAGCCTGCCCCCTGCCCTGCCTGCATCCCTGTTAATCTCTCGTAACCCTCTCTTTCTGGGAGATGCTGGGAGTCCCTGCAAAGAGCTGTTCCCACTGTTTCGTAGCTTTGCTTTATGGTAGTGGTAATTTCTCCCAAAAAGCAAATTGCATTGCTTAAAACGGGCATGTATTCTGGTGGCTCCTCCTTCCTGCTGGAGGGGTTCTCTCAGTTTAGCACTAACGGGTCTTTTTCCTGGTGCAAAGCGATTTGGGACAGGGCAAGAAGGTGAGGGATTCAGTGTCTCCTTGTATTTCCTCCCGTGCTGGTAGGGACGTTCATCACGGAGTGGACCGATGGCGGGAAGATGTGCGAGTCGTTCCTGGCAGGCGAGAAGGAAGCGTACCAGGCCGTGGCCGAGCAGCTGGCGTCCATTGCACAGTTCTACCGGTTTGATGGCTGGCTGGTCAACATTGAAAACTCCTTGAGTGTGAGCAATATTACCACCTTTCCCTGTTCCCCCCTACTGCATCCTGGGCTTTCCAGACCAAAGCCAGGTTGGAGCCAGGCTTCTTCCATAGACAGAGAGGTGACTTCCTGGCTAGAACTGGAGCTGTAGAGACTTCACTTACTGTGTGTGTATATACACCTGGAGTGCAGAACCTCAAGCCTGGGAACCAAATCTGGGCCTCTGGGGGTCCCAATCCATGCCCCCTCCCCACCCCGTTCCCCCCCAACCATCAATTGTGTGGTGGTTTCCTGGGTTTTGTGCAGGTTTCGCCTCATTCTAAAAGGTTGAAATGCCTCTCGTGGGCCTTAGTTACGGGCAGTAAGAGCTTTAAGTGAAAATATGCTGGCATTTGTGGTATTCTGACCCTGCTCCCCTTTGCCTTCAGCCTTGCCCACCCCTGGAATGTGGCCCCCGAGAGCTTCTCTGAAATGGAATTTGGCCCTCAGCCTGAAAGAGTTTCTGCGCCCAGATACACTCTCTCTCACACTCACACACTCATGCCTCACACACGCACTCATCCACACACATATCTGGAGTCCCTTAAAGACCCTGGTTGTATACTAGAGATCTGGCATGGCTGGTGGGGAGCAGGAAATGCATCGATGGACATGCTCAGTATCAGAATGCAGATCCATTCTGTGCCCCCTTAAACAGGTGGTTAAAAGATGGGAAAAGACTGAGGGTCGTATCCACTGGTGGTGCAGCTTTAGTGCTAATGACGCTGTGCTCGTGTAAACCAACGCTTGCACAACATCCTTTGCGCTACGCTGTTTCACCATTGGATACGACCATTGGATACAAGCAACGTGATTTTTCTGCCCATCTGTTCCCTTATATACACGACAACTGACCAATCTTTCCTCCGATGTTGACAAAACTGTAATGCGATCGCTGCGTTCGGAATGGGAGAAGTGGTACTGCCCTGCCTGACGATTGCCTGGTTTGGTCATTCTGCCTGCTAAATTTGTGCTTCCTTGTGTGCATGTCATTTGTGGTTTGTACGTTCTCATCTGAACTGCAGTGTGCCTGCTTCCTCGCTCCCCAGCTCTTGTGAAGTATTCGGGTTCTGTTGAGAAGGGTAGAAATCGACTGGAAAGGGTTTTGAAGAAAGCGAGGGAGATTGTAAAAGGCCCGAGAGAGAAGCAGCCAAAGGGAAGGTGGAAAGGAAGGAGGATGCCGAGGTGGGGGTGTGCCCCGCTTTCGTTGGGTACACATTTCCAGTATTCAGAGTGTTGTCCTCCCTTTCCAGTGTGCAAAAGACCCAATTAGTGCCCCTCTGGAGCCATCGCAGGCTTCTTGCTCTGGAAGAGGGACGGTGTGTCAAGCAAGGAAGGACCAGCTGAGCTTCTCCTGAAGTGAGGGGAATGCTGAAGGGTGGTTTAGCTGAAATAACTAGGTGTGTGTACAATGTACCTTGAATCAGAGCCTACCATGTTTCCTTTTTCTCGTCCTGAGTGCCCGGAGCCTCTCCCACCTCACACATTTGGACTGCACTTAACAGATGGTGAACCGAACACCGATTCGTTAGTCTGTCTGACCCACCCCCCGCCTCTGCTGTGCTTCGGGTGGGCTATCTGCCTTTTCTCAAGCACAGCATGTACATTCATTCTGTTCATCACCTTTTTTAAAAAAAGGCTGAAATACTGCTCCAGGGAGGTAGGGTGTGTGTGATAACAGGGGTGCCCGCCCATCAGTGCTGTGTGTGTGGCTAGTTTCTGCCGCAAATGAGCAGAACTGGTTTTCCCCAAGTTCTTTTCTGGAAAGGAGACTGTATGGGAAAAGAAGATCCATGTGAATGCGCGTCCATATATATTTATAAAACCATTTATGTAGCGCCTTTCAGCCTTTATAAGGGCCCCCAAAGCAGTTTACAATATTAAAATAGCATTTGAATTTTAAAAACCCATAGAATATTTAGGCAATCCAATAAAACAAATTCATAATCAGATAGGAAGTCAATACCAGCCAACCTAAACCTCCCTCGGGAGGGAGTTCAAGTCAGGGTGCCACCACTGAAAAGGCTCCGTCTCATATCCCAGCTAAGCATACCTCTCTTGATGACAAAATGTGGAAGATGACCTTTGAAGATGAACACAGTTGACAGGCAGGTCCATGTGGGAGGAGGCAGCCATTCAGATATACTGGTCCCCAAACATGCAGGGCCTTTATAGGTAACAAGCAGTAACTTGAACTGGGCCCAATGACAGCCACTTCCACAATGAGCAAGGAAAAAGACCCCCGGTGAGTGCACATATACAATGGCCCCACTGCCCAGTGTATGTCGGTATGCATCCCACGTTGGAACAAGTTTCTAAATGGAGGTGTGGCGTCCCCCTGCCATTGAGAGTTTGGGATATGGCATCACTGGGCGGGATTATAAGGAAACACACAGAGCGATGGACCAGTAGCTTCCCAAGACCCCACCACCCAGGCTGAGGGTACAATTCTTTGTGGCAGGTGGCAGCAGCACGAAACATGCCCCACTTCTTGCGATACCTGACGGCCCAGGTGCACAGAGCTTTGCCTGGGGGACAGGTGCTGTGGTATGACAGCGTCCTGCAGAGCGGGGAGCTCCGGTGGCAGAATGAGCTTAATGCGGAGAACAAGTGAGTGATGTGTCCATTTCCATTCCCCCACTCCCTGGCCAATCTGGAAGCAGGGTGTTTTGCTCTGGGACAAGACCAAGTAGAGTATCCAAACCTAAGGGTTGCTAGTACAGTCCCCATTGAGGCTCCATCCCAGACCCATGGCATCTCCCTAGTTGACTTTGCTGCTGAGGCATGGAACTGCATTCGTTCGGTGGGCCATAGGCCAGTCGGAGTGCTAGTGTGGGCTTGGGCTGGGCAGGCATGGGTTCAAATCCCTGCCCAGCTTCAGGCAAGTCACCATCCGTCCAGACTAACCTCGTTTGCAGTATCATTGTGATACTGAGTCCCAGCTTGGTGGAAGGCTGCCTCGACCTTTGAGCTTCATACACGGAGCGCCATCCCATCGGGGTCTGTGCATAGTGCTATAGTATCCAGCTGGGGATACGGGGTGTGCCCTGGGAGGAGCCAGATACTCTTTCCAGTATATCCTCAGCTGTGCAGGCGCAGTGGTGTCCTGGAGCCAGGGTGCATCGGGGCGCAGTGTTGGCACCCTTTCGTTAGCAGGGGCGCTGACGTCGTCTGCTACCCCCTCTGGATCCCCTGTTGCCTCTGAGCTTAGCTGCAATCCTCACAGTAGCTGGAGCGGGCCGGCAGCGTGGGGGATGGATCTCCGCAGCAACAATATATTGTTGTGAGCTATCCCTGTTGTAATGCCAAGTACTTTGGGGTGGCTAAGACTGGAATGGGGAATTCAGACCCGTTGGCTTTACCGAGACCTGCTCCTGGTAGAGACAGTAACTGCTAGGGCTGGGTTGTTGATCTGGACTGACACAGCTGCCTGCAGTTTTGGACTCTCCTTGGGGGAGTGGCTGTGGGGACTGCCGTGATGACTGCCCGCGCTTCAGCATTTATTTCTATACCACCGCAGACCACACAGGTTCTTATCCCCCTTGCAGAGATCAGCACCCATTGAAGCATCTCACAGGCCTGGCCTGCAGGCAGTCATGCAGCGCGAGCTATCTGGAAGGGCCCATAGAAGCAAAGGCAAGGGATCTTCCTGCAGCAAAACCCAAGGCAACTGCTCCCAGCCCCACGGATGACTTCTATCCCTTGCTTTTTGTGCGTTTGCAGAGTTTACTTCGATGCTTGTGACGGCTTCTTCACAAACTACAACTGGAAGGAGGAGCAGCTCTTGCGGACTAGAGAGGTGGCAGATGATCGCCGGACGGATGTCTACGTCGGGGTGGATGTGTTTGCACGCGGGGATGTCGTGAGTGGTGGCTTTGATACCAACAAGGTAGGCAGGCACCAGGCATCATGGCCAGAGGGAGATGGCCCCTCCGGGTGTGGCTATACCACATCATGCTGGGTCTTCCCACTGTGTTCAGTTTGATTCTGTTTGGCAGAGGTGGGCAGAAGGTAGATTGGGATCTACTGGTAGAGCTCTGTGTAATTGTCCCACAACAGCAATAACTAAAAAGCTTCCCACCCCCCTTCCCCATCGGCTTGCTAAAAAAAGAACCCACGGGGTGGGGTGGAGACCAGGAGTGGATGTTGTCAGAATGGACTTGTGAGCTTGCTTCTGGAGCTGATCACAAATTCCTGGGCTGAGCACATGCTTGGAGGCCCCAGTTCCTTAATTCTGAGCTTATGTCCGCCTGCCTGAGCCACTGTTTTGCTCCAGACTGGTTGGGGGACCTCAGGGTTCTAGTTTAAAGCAAGAGTAGCCCCTGCAAGCTTCAGGTCTGCCCACCCCTGCTGCATGGTGGCCCAGAGCTGGAGGGCCGTATGGCAGAGGGCACTGCCCTGCTGGCCAGGCTGGCCTGTCTCTGCACAGGGAGGGGTTGGTCCTGGGGCAGGGGAGGCGAAGACTTCCGGGAGGCTGCTGGGGTCCTGAGAGTGCAGCTGGGGTCCTCCCTGACCCCCAGAGCCAGCAGTGCTCTGGAGTCCCGCCCCCCTGGGGGAAGTGGCAACCTGGTGCCCCTTGTGTCCCTCCAGTCCCTGCGCATGATCCGGGAGCAAGGCCTTTCGGTGGCCATCTTTGCGCCTGGCTGGGTCTACGAGCACCTTGGCCCAGCGGACTTCCTGAACAACGAGGACAAGTAAGGCCTGTGGGGAGGGGCTGTGGGAGGGCCTTGTTCCTGTTCCCCTAGTGGGGGAGAGAGGGCCCCCCGTTCAGCAGGCAGCCCCCGTGGGGGGGTCCGTCTGGCTCAGCTGCCCCTCACTCTCTTGCTCAGGCTGGCCCTGAGGGGGCTCCCAGGCTCCTGAGGCACGGCCATCCCCCCCCATCTGTTCTACGTGAGGCCCCCTCAGGTGGTGCAAGGGGCTGCTCAGCAACCTCCCTTCCCCTGCCTGCAGATTCTGGGCTCTGCTGTCTCGGCTGCTGCCCATTCACAGCGTTGGCTCCCTCCCCTTCTGCACTGGCTTCAACCTGGGCATGGGTGAGAGGCGCTTCAGCAACGGGCAGGTAAGAAGACCGGGCGAGACCCGGCCTCTCAGGAAGGGAGGGCGAGGCCGGAGCGGGGCTGGAAGGGTGCCGGCCCACGCGCATGTCTGTGGCTCGACCCGTGAGGTGCCAGCCCGTGGGTTTTAATCCGTGCCTTGCCCAATCACCGGGCATCCAAATGGGCTGGGGGCCCTCCAGGGTCTTCTGACTGCCTGCCTTGAGGGCATCGCCAGCCAGCAACTCCCCTCCACGGAATGCTGGCAAAAGACCTTGAACCTGTAACGTCCTTCTAGGACATACACACCAGTTGCACTGGGTGCTGGGGAACATGGGCGGGAGGGTGCTGCTGCACTTGTGTCCTGCTTGTGGGCTTCCTGTGGGCAGATGGGTCAGCCACTGCGTGCACAGAATGCTGGACTAGATGGATCCTGGGCCTGATCCAGCAGGGCCCTCCTTATGTTCTTCCGTGCTTCTGATCTCATTTTCTGAACGTCTTCCTGTCGAGAGGGCCACAAGAGGGTCCTTGAGCCTCACTTCCCATTGCATCAGCTGGAAAAAAAAGACGCTCTCGGCACTGGATCCCAAAAAGGAGCTTTACTGGCCAACAAATTGTTCCTGAATTCTGCTTTACTGGCCAACAAATTGTTCCTGAATTCTTTCTGCCCCCTCCAAGTCTTCTCTAGCTGGGAAGGCAGCTAGCCTGAGGTGGCTGCCTGAGCTCTTTTCTCTCCGGTGGATGGAGGCTCCCTCACCGCACGACTAAGCCCAAATCCAGGCAAATGGTGCTCCCAGATCCCCGAGCGCTGCTCCTCTGTGGCAAAGCGTATCTGGAGGGGGTGTGACTTGCAGGGAAGAAGCGGCAAGTGGAGGGAGGGGGCGTTCTTTCCCTGTCAATTCTTTTCCGCTGCAGCCTCCAGCTGTTTCCCCTTGTCAGGGCTCCAGATGCACGTAGGATACACAACCTGGAGGATGGTGGTGGTGGGGAAACTGTAGCTCAGTGGCAGAGCACCTGCTTTGCGTGTGGAAGGCCCCCGGTTCAATTCCCGGCATCTCCAGTGATAAGGATGCAGTAGCAGGCGATGTGAAAGACCCTCTGGCCACATCCCTGGGGAGCTGCTGCCAGTCAGAGGGCTAGATAGATAAATGCACCTTCCTCTCCAAGCGATAGGGGTTCTTTGCATGCTTGTCAGCGGCCTCACATGTGTCGTCTCCATAGCACCAATATATTTTATGGTGTTGTCATACGCTACTTTGGGCATATTTGAAAAGAGGCTTAAAACAACCATAATAACAAAAATACAGAGCAGCCTCTGTTTTTAGTTTGCTTGTGTGATCACAGGTTAACCAGAATGACTAGGAACAAAGATAAACCCTTAGCAAAGCCAATCTGAAGGGAAAGGGGTCAAGCAAGATGTCGTCACCTAGAGGTCTTTGGGCCCCTACCAGCCTTCTTTTCTCAGGGTTTGGTGGGTCAAGCAGTTTCCTAATTTACAGCACAATCATGTGCATGTGTACTCGGAAGTAAGCCCCAGTGCGTTCAGTGGGACTTATTCCCAGGTAAGCAAGTATAGGATTGCAGCCTCGATTTCCTCAAAGCTGCTTTTCACAGGCAGACTGGCATTTTAAAAAATGGACTAGCCTTTGGAATATAAGCTGCTTCTTCCTGCAGGCTGGAAAGCTTTGAGCAATTTCACTACTTCGTAGGAAGGAATAAGCTCATCAATTCAGTGGAGAGGTGGTTCCCCCCCCCCCTTTGGCTCGGAATAATGTCTGTACAAGAGGCCTGGCGCTTCCATTTGGGAAATAGACTATTTGCATGCAAAGGTGACCTACCATCGTCCCTGAATTGTGGGGCTCGCTTCTAGATAAAAATGTTCCCGGCACACCATAAAGGTAGGTTTAGGGCTAGGGGGATCCATGAATCGCCCTATTGTAGTCATATGTTGGGGCGTGGCCTTACTGCTACGCTCCCTTCCTCTTCCCAGGAGAGCAAGCCTGAGCCGTGGTACAACCTGAGTGCTCAGGAGGTCCAGCCGCTGTACACCAACCACGCGATGCCTCATGGCGGCTGGCTGCGGACCCGGTGCTGCCTACAGGATGCCTGGTGTGGGGGCAGCTCCCTGCTGCTGGAGGGGGCCATCCCGCCTCAAGTGCCTCAGGTCACGGCGAGGTGAGTGCCGGCTGCGAAGGCAGAAACCTTTCTGGCCCAGCCTTCGCGTCAGGAGCAGCTCGTGTGGATGCCCTGTCATGCGGAGGAAGCTGTGCCTGGCGGATTGACTTGCCGTACAAACATTAATTAGTAGCAGGGGGAATAGAGGGCAGCATGTAGAGCAGGGGTGGGGAACTCCAGCCCAGTGGCCAAATCGCATCCTTTGGGGTTCCCCAGATGGCCCCGCCGCCTCTGGCCCCGCCGCCTTCCCCCGACCACCAAATGTTTGGCTATTTCATAGAATCGTAGGGTTGGAAGGGGTCTACAAGACGATCGAGTCCAACCCCCTGCTCAGTGCAGGAAGCCTGATTCCCTGGTGGCCTCCCATCCAAGTGCTAACCAGGGCTGACCCTGCTTAGCTTCTGAGATCAGACGAGATCAGGCACAGCTCCTTTGCTACTGGCTTTTGTGCCGTTTTCCCCTGTTCTGAAAGGTGGAAGCACCTCTCCTAAGGTTTCGTTACTCGCAGGAAGAGCTTTAAGCTAAAACGTGCTGGTATGTGGGGGATTTTGGTCCTGTGCCTTTGGCCTTGCCCACCGCTGGAATGCAGCCCCCGACAGCTTCTCCTAAATTGAATTTGGCCCATGGGCTGGAAGAGCTTTCCCACCCTTGATTTAGAGTGTGTGCAGGCTGTAGGGTATGGATGCACAGTGCATATGCCATGCAATGTTTATGTACACCTGCAATATGCATCACAGGTACATGCAGATCTGTGTGTGATATGGTACCAGAGTTTGAAAGGATTCCAAAGATTGTGCAGGCATTCGTAGGATTTTCTCAACTTAAAAGTTGTTTTCCCAGCAGCAGAGCTCATCTTTTTGTCTGTTAAGAAGTAGTTCTGGATCTCTCCTCTCATTCTCTGCTCCCCGCCCTGCCACGCCACGATTCAAAAACTGTTGCCATGACCTCTCTTTGTCTGTTTGTTCCAAGCTAAACTTGCTTAACTCCTCCAAGTTTTCTTCCATGATATGCATGCCAAACGCTTTGTAATTTTTTTTTTTCTGTTGCTGATTTTGTGAATCTACTCCAGGCTTTTTTCTCCCAAGCAGCTTTTAAAAAATGTGGAAAATTGAAATGAGTGCATTTGTTTTTGTATGTGTACCTATCTTCAGCCCTTTCTAGAGCCCCTGAGGCAGCTCACAAAATAAATACAATAATAACATTGTACAAATAATAATAATAATAATAAATTAAAACAATAAGGCTACCATCCTATGGTCCCTGGAAGGGCGTCCCAGAGGCCAGAGGATAAAAGTGGATCTCAGTCTTGGCCTGTGGAGAGGGAGGTTCACGGGCGGAGTAGGAGGTCTACCCTTGATGCCTCCCTGTTGCGGGCATGGAAACCTCGGTGGCCTTCGCCACTCTGCTGTGGATGGTGGCAGTGCTCCAATGTGCTTGGCCATAGTAGAAAGGTGGTGTGCTGGAACAGATCAGGGGAGGCTTTGGATTCCCTGACATGCCCCTGGAAGAGGGGAAAGTATGCCAGCCCTGAATTGGGACCAATGGGAGGGGAAATTGGAAGCAACAAAACCCTGGCTGACAGAAGAAAAAGAAATCCCTCTTCTGCCCTGCCAGTGCTGGCCCAGCAGAGTTTTGGATTTGGAAGTTCCTCTTTCGCGGGTCTCCCTCCCCCACAGGATTGCCCTGCCTGTGGCGTAAGAAGCCCAGCTGTTGGCAGTGGTGGGCAGTGGTCATGCTGTAGCCCAGCGATGGTTGGCATCCTGAAGCTGCAGTGCTAGGAGCCGAGCCTGCACTCCCACGTAAGTTGGATGGAGATCCAGTTGCTTCTTCCTGAGTCGGCAGACCGCGTTGTGTTTTCATAGAATCATAGATCATAGAATCATAGAATAGCAGGGTTGGAAGGGGCCTACAAGGCCATCGAGTCCAACCCCCTGCTCAATGCTTTTGTTCGAGGGAGTCTCAGTCCAATAATGTAGCACATCTTTCGCCAACCTGGGGCCCTCCAGATGTGATGGACTACAGCTCCCGTCATTCCCAGCCGTGGAATGATGTAGTGCAACAGATCTAGAGGGCCCCAGCCTGGGAAAGGCTGGTGTAACAGTTTTTTAAAAAGTTAATGAATGGAAGTTTGAAACATCCTGAAGGAATCACGGGTGTTCCTTAGGGCCCCCTTTCTAAGATTTAAGGCAGGGATGGGCAACAAGATCGTTGGAGGACCAGCCCTGGTTGCGCCTGCTGCCTCGCCTGCTGCCTCGCATCCCTCCTCACCTGCCTCGCACCCCCTTTGTGCCCAGTGGCCGCTGGTGCCACCTGATGCGTAACTGCAGGTGCCGCCTCCTGAAGCACCGTGGCGAGCAGGACTGGGGCGAGACCAGCCAGGGATGGCAGGAGGACAAAGCGTGGGGCCTTGGGGAGAGAAGGGGCTGCCTCCCGCCCGCCCCTTTGGGCCCGATCAGGCCTGTGGGTGCCTCTTGAGGAGCAGAGACGCAGGGTCTCTCGAGTGAGTGAAGCCAGAGGAGGCTGGGTTTGGGCCGCCGTGGATGGGAGTGTTCTGTGTGTGGAGCTTCTCTGTCGGGCTCCTGCTGAGGGCGCTTGTCCCTGTCTTCCCCGCAAAACGTTTCAGGCCAGGGCTTCCTCCCGAGGCGGCTGTAGCTGGGCGAGACCTTCCTCTTTCCTCAGAGGTGGAACCAAGTCAGGGACCAACTTCTAGCTCTGTGGGGCTTCCAATGCAGGTTCGGCAGCAGGCGGTGGCGCGGGCCTGAGCTGTGCTTTGGCAGCAGCAAAATGGGAGGCAGCGTCGAACACGGATATGAAAACATGAGCTAGAGAGGAATTTGGGATGGGCTCTTCCGTCGGACCTTTCCTCCCGGAAGGGGGCTGGCTTGATCTGCATTGAGAGTCGATCTGGAGGCCTTTAGGCCTGGCTACATCGGGGAAATGGAGGTGGTGAAGGGGGCTCCTCAGCCCTCTGTGGGGCATCTGGTCCCAGCCGTGCCAAATTCAGCACCTCGAATGTTCTTCAGGGTCGGTGTGAACAAGGCTTGTGGGCCTGGGCCTTCTAAACTGCTTCTTTTTGCAGGCTGTGCCATCTAGTGGCCAGAGTTGGCAGTGACTGTGTCCTCTCTCTGTCTCTCTTCCTGTCGGTCTGGGGCTTGGGGGGGTCACCAGACTGTTCTCGTTCCAGACGCTGGCCCCCGCTCGACTGCTCCTGGTCTTGATCTATAAGCAGGAAGCCTCCTTCCAGGCCGTGACCTTTGCCCCACAGCTCACCACGCGGGAGTCTCTGTCCTGCCCCGCCAGTGATGAGGCCCCCTCGACAGGTAAGGGAACCCTGTCTCCGCCCTTGCCCGGGGGGCCTCCCTCTGGCTGCCCCTGGAAGGCACGTGGGCGCTCCCAGGTCCTTCTCGGTGCCTCAGCAGATGCCCTGCCTTGCTTTCCTCTCCTCAGCTCCATCTGCTGCCTCTTCCCAACGCAGGGGTGTGGACCCTGAGGCCCGTGGGCCAAGCCCGGCCTGGCTCCTTCCCCAGACCCCACCTGATTCCCCTGCTTTGGCAGGTCCCCCACCCCCGCTTCTGAAAGGTTGAAACGCCTCTCCTGTATCTCAGTTACTGGCAGTAAGAACTTGAAGCAAAAAGTTGCTGGTGTCTTTGGCATTTTGGCCTCAGCCCTTGGCGTTGGCACCTCCCGCCACTGGGATGTGGCCCCTGAGAGCTTCTCCCAGATGGAATTTGGGCTGAAGGAGGCGCTGTGCCCCTCATGTCCGCCTTTCCTCCTGCAGAAGCAGCGCAGCACAAGCCCTCCCCGCTCCTCACGCCGCCTCCCGGCCTGGCTCAGTTACTGCGCGGGTGCGGGCAACATGGAGAACGCGGCTGGCAGAGCCGGTGAGTGGATGGTCGCCTCTCCCTTGGGACGCTTGGAAGGAAGCTCACGGGGGGGGTCTCCTCCTGGCCGCAGGGGGAGGCTGCCTTTCTCGCCCCTGGCCTGTTTCCCTATGTGGAGAGAGGCAGGTGCTGTTTCCCTGGGCCTCTCTCTGCAGGGAGGAACTCCCCTGCGATGCGGGGAGCAGGATGGCCTTCAGGACTTACCCCCCAGCGGGAGGAGAAAGCAACCTGCCCCCCCGGGGGAGGAACCGCTCCCCACCCATTTCTTCCCCTGTAAAGCTCCATGCTCCTGAGTGGTGCTGGAGGAATGGCTGGATGGCTGGGCCTTGTGGGGGCTGTCGTTGGTGCCTGATGATGGCAGCGCCGTGAGCAGCGGAGGAAGGGCTTCTCAGGACTTTGCCACCCACGAGAGCCTGACAGCCTCCTGCCTCTCCCCCTCCCCAGGTGCTATCAGCTGGAGCTCCAGAACTGCTTCCTGGATGACCTGTCGGTCACTGTGTCCCGCCGCCAGGCTGGCCAGGCTGAGGTGCCCTTCGCCTGCCGCCTGGGCAAGGTCTGGGTAAGGCAGCCGTGGGCGGGGGGGGGGGGGGGGCAAGACGTAGGCCTGGAATGCCCAGGGGTGAGGGGCCGGGGTCAGCTACCTTCCCTGCTAGCCACTCGAGCATGGGCAGGAGGGTTCCCTGTGGGCCTGCTGCTGCTGTGCCCCTGGTCTGAGCTGTGCCCGGCAGGAAGGTCTGGCCCCCTCCTCTTCGAAGAGGTGCTTGCTTCAGGTAGCAGCGCCACATGTCCTCTGCTTTGGACTGAGACAGCTTGGGAAGTTGGCCCCTCCGCTCGCTCACTGAGCTTCTCTGGAGCTGGTGAGGTCTACCCCCCCTCCGAGCCGCCCCCTCAAGCTCCCAGCTCTTGCAGCTGCAGGGCCTTGCCATTGCCAACCAGGGGACCTTGAGCCCTGTCTACCTCCAGCCTCCCGATTAGAGCAGTGCTAGCATCGGGCCAGTGCCCCGAACTATCCCGGAGACCGGCCCCTGGTCCTCGGCCAGCTGTCCCCAACCAGGTGCCCTCCAGATGTTGGATGTTGTAGTCCAAACCATCAGGAGGGCACCGGGTTGGGGAAGGCTGGCCGAGGCGCTCCACATGGCCCCGTTCACTCCCGTCCCATGGGCGTGGAGTGGCGTCGCTCAGCAGTCCCTGCATCCCACAGTGCTGATCCTTGCTGCCCCCTCCCTCCCTCCCTCCCTCCCTCCCTCCGACGCCCATCCTGTGCTCCTCCGCAGGTACTGGACGCTGCCACGCTGCGCTCGCTGCCGCCCGCGGATGCCGCCCGCCCCCGGTGGCGCATGGATGTTGCCCACGTCCAGTGGCGCCGGCCCCCAGCAGGGCATCAGCTCTCTCTCAGCCTCACCTTGCGCTGGACCTTCCCTCCCAGCAAGGCCAGCTGCTTCCGCGTGCACTGCCGGAGCGGGCTGTGCGACAGCGGGCCCGAGCCACCTCTGCGCCTGCTGGGGGAAGCGCACGCCTCCGTGTACCGCGTGGCAGCGCTCACGGTGCCTGATGTGCGCTCCCAGTCCTCCTGCCGCCTGGAGTTCCTCCTGGAGCCGGTGCCTGACGATGGGGTCCCGGTGGGCATGGAGACGTGGGGGAGGCTGATCTTCGTGTACTCTGCCCCAACGCTCCCCAGTCCTGGCGCCAGTGCCTGAGATAGCCCTGTGCTCATTAAATTAATTTATACGTTGATCTTGATGAGCACGGCCATTTCTGTTTCTAAATGAGGCCGTCCCAGAGCAGCAATCTTCGACATCCTTTTCAGTGGGGAAATGGCTTTTTTACCTCTGGCACTTGGGCTGTTGTTAACACGCTCAGGCCTCAGAAACGCAGCCACGTCCTGTCGACATTCAGTACTCAAAGATAACGTTCCATGGGGAAACACCTTAGCATAGTAGTTATCCTATACCAGAAAAAAGTATTTCAGGGAAATATATCCTAAGACAACCATTCTACAGTGTACTTGGGAGACCGGGTGTAAAATTGCACAGAACAGATTAATTTGGAGCATATGCTTAAAACAACCTTTTGAAATGTAAAAATCTATAGAACATAACATTACTAAAATAGTTACGTGTCACTAAGACTGAAACAGCTTAAGGTAATCAAGTTGGAGCTCTACTCATGCTGGAGTAATGAAGTACATATTTGATGTTTTTTTTACAGACAGATACAGACATAGGTAAAACGGTCAATTCTCACCACCAACATGATTTATACAAAATCATACAGGAAGGCTGGAGCTTTTGAAGCTCTGGAAATGAGACCAAATTGCAGCTCTTTCTTTTGCCCTAAGAAAAGGTGTGTTAGGGGCACTGCCATAATTAAAGTTAACTAAGGGCGCAATCCTATGCATGTTTAGACTGAAAAAAGTCCTACAACTACCAGTATCCCCCAGTTTCTCTTTTGGGGAAAATGGTTTGCTTCGTTGTTTTTATAATAATACAGGAAGAGAGAATTCTGAGGTTCTTTAGGACCTAGTGAATTTCTGCCTTGATCCTACAGCCTGAAAAGGAGACGATTTGCTCTCTTTGGATTTATTTTATGTACGTTAATAATTTTATGCCACTAAGAAAGACATGAAAGTCAGAATACATCTGGCAGTTGTACTTTTGTGTGTGTGTACATATATGTTGGTGGCAAGAGATGTACACTGACAATTTTTTGCAAAACAATAGATATGCCAATCATTACTACTGCATCAGTAGAGCTCTGAGGGCATCCCTGGGATTTTGTCTATCTCCCTCTCCGCAGGCGTAAAGTGCTTCAGTCTTAGTGATGCACAAGGATTTGCAATGTTGTATTTAATAGGTTTTGTTACATTTTAAAGCAAGAAGAAAAAAAAGAGACCGTGTCTCTTGTGCTGGAGGAAGAAATGTTTTATTTGATGTGAATGCTCAACGCGTTTCAGGGAGCAATTTTCTCCTTCGTCAGGAACAATAGTCTGCTACTGTTAACTGTCCTTCGTTCTCTGATAAGTGTTACCAAAACGCTCCACAGTCATAGACCGACTACCATTTTAAACACCTTAAATCAGCCTTACCCAACTGGGAGCCCATGCTGGCTGGCGGATGATGGGAGCTTTAGTCCCACACATCTGGATGGCGCCAGGTTGGGTAAAGCTGTTTTAAAGGATTTTTAATAGCACATTGCAACTTTTAATGAACGCTGTTCTGTACAATTTTGAACTGAACTCCTGAGTGTAGTTTAGTTATCATGTACCAGCAGAAGTGCCTCTGTCGAAGTGACATGGGATTCATCCTGGTGAATTAACTCCATGTTGAGACCAGGCACACCTTTTCCAGATTGCTGAATCCCAGAAGTTAAAGGAGGAATGGTTGTTTTTGCACTATGTTCATGGTGGAAATGTGTGCACTAATAGGTGGTATTTGAAGCATAGATTGCATTTTCAAGTTAATCATTGTAAGACAAAAAATGGATGACTTAAGGGACAGAATAATCAAGGGGGAAGGGAAAGTAAAGTAAAAGGGATTTTGAAAATGTTGAGTCTTCTAATTATCATTTCCAAAACTTGCCAACCAGTTATGACTTAAATATGACTGGATTATTGCCTTGTCCATTTCCACACCAAACCAAAGTTATTAATTTCTGCTTTATTCATAATCTTATTCAACTATGTTTTAAGAGTCAGAGCTCTGTTTAATTTCCATTATTTTGCTAGGTTTTTTTTTGCAGCCACTAACAAATGCACAATAAAATCCCTCTTTTGGTTTTATTATATCCTGTTCAGTAGATCCACTTGAGGCACCATTTTCAGCAGTGAGAAACAAATCTGCTTCCTTCCCCAGGATTGCCAGAAAAGTTTACAAACCAGAAAACACCAACAACATTGTATGCAACGCAGATACTCTAGAACGGGAGTGGGCAGATTTTGAGAGGTTTACTTTGTTTTTTACTAGAAACCCAGGATCCACCAACCAGAGCTAGATACAAAACACATACACTTAGGGTGCAATCCTATTCAGATAGGCGGCCGCCTCCGATCTCGGAGGCAACTGCCTATCCAATGCAGGGCAGGAGAAGCATGGAGGGGATCGTTCCCTCCGCACTTCTCCTGCCCTGCATCTTCAGCTAGGCAGCCGATTGCAGGCAGAGATGAGGGCAGAGTGGGGGATGTGTCGTACAGGCGTTTCCTCCCTCCCCGCCCCGGAACACCCTCCAGGAACTCTCCATTTTGGCTGCTCCGCGCTCCTAGCGCAGAGCACGGAGCTGTTCCGCGCTGCCTTCAAGGCAGTGCGGAAATTGGGGGAGGTCGGTTCCCCCTCACTTATATCCTATGCATATCCTTATATCCTATGTATAGCCACTGTCTAATGGCCATAGGATTGCTCCCTTCAAATTAAAGAAATCTGAGCCAGGAATGTGGTGGTGTGTTTTTTTTTAAGTACTGGAACTCAACAGAGCTCACTGTTCTTCCAAGCAAAAATCTACTCCTGGTTACCCTCCAAGCTGTATAATTTAGGGCGGCAGCAGGGAGGTAATTTTACAAAATTACAAAAGAGTAATTTTTGTTGTAGCGATTGTTAAACAATTGGGAGTGAGAAATCCTTGCTGATTTGCTGCAAATCACCCAGAGATCTACCGGTAGATCCCACTTCACCTGCCCACCTCTGCTTTAGAATACATGTTTGAGGAAAGTCAAAGTGTGTTTAGGGACAGTAAAAATGTGGCTTGGTTTAATAAGTAGCTGCTATGGCATGCCTGAATGCAATCAGAAGTTGTTTCTTGTTTCAGCCTAACTAGGGACCTATGGTTACAAGCTTCAGAATAAACCAGGATCTTAAATAAACTTCAAACCATGGTTTAAGATCCTGCTTTGTTCTGACACTTACAACCATAGGTTCCTGGTTTGGATGAAGCAAACCTATGGTTAATTAGAGGCATCCTGATTTGACTGCCCCTACATGCAGCCCCTTTCTCTCCTTCCTTTCTGGCATGTGTAGACAAGTGGCTCTGAACCAGGCTTGTATGTCTGCCAGAGAATGAGGCTAGAAAGGGGACAGTGCACTTATCAAGAAAACCCACAAGGTGGCAGCAGAGCTTTATGTCCGGCTGGTTGTTTCTTCTAGACTTGGTGCAATGAAAGGGGCCTTGAACCACTCTGCTCTCCTGAAGCTCCAAGAATTAAGGTTAACCCTGTCATTCCCATTCCAGAATCTTGCACATTTTTGTGACAGTATCTTGGGAACTTTGGCCTGAGTTGGCACTAATATTTGCTTGAGACGAAACTGGTCAGCTGTAATGATTTATAATGAACTGTTTTGGATGTGCTTCTTGCTCTGTTTCTGGTTTAGGAAACCAGCTGAGGGCCGGGGGGAGGGGGGGGGTCTGATCTGAAAGGGACGGAGAGGGACACGACAAGCCACGACTCCTATACAGCCCCTGCCTTCCACGTAACACCTAACCATAGTTTCTTCTCTGGCCCTGTAGCGGGAATATATTTTATTTTCCCTAGTCCGTGGGCGGGGACTGCAGCTGTTACAGTAAGTAGAATGTCAAAGAGGGGCTGCAGGAGGCATCTGGCCAGTCCTCCTGCTGACGGCATGAACAAAGGCATCCTGAGGTTTATGGAACAGGAACGGGGAAGTGCTGCCCCCCCCAAAGCAAAACTGGAGCAGTGAGGCCCATGAGGAGCAGGGGCTGGGCGGTGCGAGCCGATGGCATTCTTGCCCTGTGGCCCTTGGCCCCTTTCCAGTTCACCTCTGCCTCCCACCGGCATGATCAGAGCCTGTCACAGGGATGAGCTGCTGCCTGCTCTTTGCGTGTGTCTGGGTGTGGGGGGACATCTCTGTTGCCTTGCTTTTCGCTCCACCAGTTCTATTCTCCCCCAGCTCTCTGGATCTCTGATTCAGGGCTGGTGAGAAAATGCAGAATGGCCATTATTCCCTCACAGTCTGGTACGCAGGCAACTAGCAGCAGGGAGTTTGGCCAGGCATGGTGCGTGCTGGGGTTGCCGCTCCTTCGCTGTGCAGGCCCTGTCCCACATGGGGCGATGGCTTGATGCTAAGGAAATTTGGACGTCACTGCTGACACTGCTAGGGCTGTTTAGGCAGGCATGATTGCAGTAAGATCAGCAAACTGGCACGTTGGAATATGCTGCCCCAGTAGCACGTGGTTTTAATCCTGAAATGCTCCCCTTTAACTTCAGCTCTAATAGGGCATTGTCCAGGCCTCTACTGGCCTTCTGCCGAGAACCAAGAAACTGTTCCCCAAATCTTCTGGGTCCCCTCCAGAGCAATTTTTCCCCAGGGGGGGGCGGAACTGTTCGACTAGTGACTACTGTTCAGGACTGGTTACAGCGGACGGTCAGAATTGGATACCACCCTTTCTGTTTTTGCCACGGCAAGTGGCGAAGGCCTCTTCAGAAATGGGCAAAGGAGAAATACATGGCAACGTGTTCCTGTACAAATCCACTGTGAGTGCATACCTTGAATACAGTATTCAGTTCTCCCTACCCAGACCTTCTGTGGGTCTGGGTAACAAGGCAGTCTAAGATTGGAATGGTTTCCATCTGAAGGGGGAATTGCAATGGGAGGTGATAGAAATGATGAGATTAAGGTGTGGTGAAAGAAGTGAATGCAGAATGTTTATGTACCCTTTTGTATAGTAAATATACAGTAATTACAGAACAGTTTAAATATAATTATTAGCAGCAGGTTTAAAACCATCCAAAACACAACCAAAATGCAGTTACACACAATTTACTCATGTGGAACATTCATTGCTGCGGGATGATCCCTAAAGGAGTAGGCAACTACAGGGGGCAGGCCAGCACACTTTGTGACCTACTCTGCTGGCTGCAGCCCACCAGCCCCACACTGGGGTCTGCCAGGTGCTTCCACCCTCGATGCGTTGCAGGCAGAGACAGGTTGAAAACACTGGAGACTGACAGAGCCCCTGGTGGCCACCCTGCAGCTGGTGGTCTGCATTCGGTGGAGTGGGTCACGGTGCGGGTTGCGCAAGCCTGATATGGAGGATAATCTTGTGCCGGTGACACGTGCAGGACGTTCCTTTTGGGCAAAGATATTGTCACGTTCCACAGGCGAACAGAGCGGGATGCCTCAGACCATAATGGCTTTCCAGGCAATGCCTCTGGTCTCTGCCTGTGATTAAACCTCAGTTCCTGGCCCTGCTCCTCTGCCCTAACGTACAGCTCTTGTGCTTTCTGCAAGAAACTCTTTTCATTGCTCCCTGCTCCTGGCTCCTCCAGTCTAGCTGTCTGACCTCCCTTTCCCTTCCTCTAGCAGCCTGTATTTGGGATGATGTTGACAAAGGAATGCACCCTCCCCATGGCTCAGTCACAGAGCATGCTCCCAGGTTCCTTCCCGTTTGCACCATTCACTCCCCAGTCAAAATCTTGAGCCATCCTGGTTGAAGAAAGAAAGCTTTATTAATAATCTTAACAATAATAATCTTAATAATAATAAATAATAGTACTGTTTATTTGAATGGTCACACCTCAGAAGCATACAGAATGGGGTGGGTGGCTGATGCTCCCAGGGTGGGAGTTTGGGCAGCAAATGGGAGGAGGAGCTTTGTACAAGGGGAGGGGGTGTGGTAAAGGTCAAGGGGGGGCTATATACAACGGGAATAGAAAAGGAGGATCATCTGGTTGCTGGCGTGTCAGGAGCTTTAATGCTGAATAGAAAGTGAGGTTTCATGAGATGAATAAGCCGAGGAGGGGTCAGGGGCATGGGGGAGGTCCTGAGTCCATCTGGCTCCGGGGTGGGGTGGGGAAACGGGCCATAGGACATGCACTCCTCCCGGTAAGGGCCGTGGTCAGAGAGGAAACGGATGAATGGGGGTTCCCATTGCGCCAGCAGGGCTCTGGGGCTTGCACAGGTTGGTCCTAATGCCCTGGTGCACAGCCAGCCCCGCTCCCTCCTGCCACGTTCGGGCTGTGCTGCTCTCTCGCTGGCTTGGCCATGCAGTCTTGAAGGATGTGCTTGCCCCAGCACCCTGGCTCTGGTGGGTTGTGGGGGGGTGGCATCTTGCAGCCCTTAAGAGCAGGGCTGGGCACTCACAGGTTGAGGCAGGGGCAATCTCTGATGACCTCGGCAGATGAGCCACTGCGCTCCACCAGGCCTACCACAAGGGAGGTAAACGGGGGTGGAGTGTGACCCCTACGGGGCGGGGATCCTCAGGGGGAGGGGAAAGTGCAATGTCTTCAAAGACCCCCCCCAAAAGAGATTCCCACTCACTGGAACACCGTGGCCATACCCAAAAAAGGCCTGGCCTGGCCCCACCCAGCAATCCAAGGCCTTGCCGACTTGACAAATGGATGAACCAGCAAAGCACGACAAGCAGTGGGAGGCTCTGGGAAGCAAGAAGCAGGATCTCTAGCCCTGCAGGGGCATCGTGGCATGTGCTGCGGTCCAGGGTGGCTGCAGCTGTTCTTCGGGAGGGCTGGAAGGAAGACGTGGTGGTGGCCTGGGGCCTGCAGAGTCCAGTCTGTGTTAGTGCCTGTCCCATTGGCCCCGTGGTCTGCAGCGGGGTGGACTCGGGGAGCAGGGCACGGGTCTCCTGGCGTGGACGGCTTTTGCAGAGTCTGTGGGTCACTGCTGTCCGTCCGTCCGGTCGGTGCTTGCGCTCCAGATGGCCTGTCGCTTGGGGGCGCATGTGTGGACAGAAGGGGGCTTTCACTCGGTCGCTTGGCTCGTTAGTTTTGTAATTGTTTTGTTGCTTTGCTTTTTTTTTTTTTTAAAAAAAATGTTTTTGTGCCCTTCCTGGTCCCAGAAGGAAACAGCTGAAGGTTTCACTACAACAGAAAACAAAGGCAGAACGTTCCATGGAGCAACCTGCAGGCAGTAGCCTGGGGAAAGAGTGGTGCAGCGGTGGGGGTGGGCGGGCTGTGTGCGCTGGTCCAAAATGTCAGAACTGGTAGGCAGGGCATGGGCCCTCCATCCCCAGCATCCTTCACCATTGCCCCCCTCCTGTGCCTGCACAAACGCCTTCACCTCCCGTGCCCTTTCTGTAAAGGTGCGTGCGCCAGTCCTGCTTAGCAAACCGATGATGGAAAGTTACCCATCTCCTGCATGGAACTGATATCCCAGCACCGATGAAGGAGCTGGGATCATTCAGCTCTCTTAGGGGCTGGTCTCAGCCAGCTCCTTCATACAGCTATCAGGCTATCTGCTAAACTTAGAGGGGACCTTGCAGGGTCTTTCTCCCCACTCTCACTGAACATTCTTGGTGACACTAATTCAGATTGCCCTGCAGCCCCTTTTCAGGTCAGCTTAGGGGTACAGCCCCATCCCATCTGGGGTGTGTGTATGCGTGTGGGTGTGTTTTCTGGGGGGGGGGGAGATTTCCACCCATAGAGATAAGAGGAAGCAAGTTCCTCCCCCTGCAGTTAGTAGGCTGAGCCCATCTGATAGCAAGGGCAGGGTCAGTGCCTGTGCGTCTTCGCATTCCTGGAGCACCGCCCACCTGGGTCCCTCTAGCTTGAGCGGCACTGATACCCTGCACGAGTGTGGGGAATGGGCCACTGGCATCTGAGCGGAGTGAAATCCTGAGTTCTCTTAGCTGTATCCGATCCTTTTGGATGCGTGAGACCTGAACGCACAGCACAATGCAGGATGCCTTAACTGGGCATCCTCTCCTGAGTGCAACAGTGTCCCAGGGGCTGACAGAGCTGGCTACAGGAGGAAAGCTTGGCAGCAGGATGCTCTCCCTTGAGGTTCTGCTTGCTGGTGGTTTGTCTGTTTTGTCTGGTAAAAAGCAGGCACCTGTCCCAACCCCCTGGCTGGTTGCTTTGCAAAGTGGAAACAAACTCGGTTGTACACCATCAGAGACAGGTGGGAGGTGAGGCGTGAGAGGCGGCTTGAGGTAAAGAAATATGTGGCTTAGGCTGCCGAGGGCTAGCAGCACAGGGGCAGGGGCCCAAGTCCGCTTGGTTTTGGTTTGGTTTCTAAGGAGCAGTCAAGTGTACTACTGTGAGGAGGGGCTGGGTCTGTCTTGCTAGTAGGGAGTGAAGCGGCTGTACCCTCCTCGGTATAGACTAGCCTGCAACATCAAAGACGGAGAAAAAGCCAATCAGTATAAAGGAGAGGCACAGCCCATCCCTGCCCCGTCATTTCAGCCAATACGGTGGTCTCTCAGGACCCCCAGGCTGGCAGAGGCCTTGGTTTGTGATGGTGGCCAGGTGGGGGTGGAAGGCCTCAACTCCCAGCATGCAATGCTGCTTTGGGCCTGGGCTCACAGGAAGTCCAGATAAGGATGGAGGGATAGGGCCGGATGTACTTTAAAAAGGAAAGCAGGGCTTTGGAAGCAGGCGCCGAGCTGTCTCCAATGGACAATGCCAGGAGAAAGGGCTGAGAGGTGGATGGCTTGCCCTCTAGCTGCTGTTTCCCCTCATCCAGCCCAGATTCCTTCCCTCCAGTCTTCAACTGACCCCTATCTCACAAGCTTGTGCAATTGCTGCTCTAGGCCATGTCTTGTTGGACCACTGACACCATGGTGGGCGGGGGGGCTAGTGGGTGGGCAATGCTCGGAAGATGCACCGGGGGGGTGGGGGCAGGATTTGCAAATGGCAAACGTGACTGCGGGACGGCTTGGATGTTTCTCCTCTTTGATGCTGGGCGCAAAGCTGATTACAAGGAGGCATCCCTGCAAGTGCTGGGCGCGGCTGCGTGTGCAAATCAGGAAGGGCGGGAAATGGCACTGGGCTGTGTGCCCGCGCACACGCACTTCGCCCCACTCCAGTTCACTGCTGCTCCTCGAAAAAACATCTCCTGAGCAAACGGTCCCTGACAGCCGAACAAGCTCGTGCTTGCTCCGGCTGGCCCTCTACACACCAGGGCGCTGGGTTCCCGAGAAGCAACCATTTCAAGGCAAGCTGGCTAACTATTCAGAAGCCTGGCAACGGCCCTGTGAGTCTGCAGGCGTGTGTGTGTGCTCCATCAGCTGTGAAGGCGACAGGGTCTGTGCCGGGCCCTGGGCACGTGTGCGTTTCCTCCTGGGATTTCCCTTCTCACGTTTCCTTTTCCTATGCAGCGCTGACGACAAGGAGGCCGCCGAGGTGTGAGTGCAGGTGCTCCCGGAGGCATCCCAACACCCCCCGTGCCCCACAGCCTGACCCCGGGCAGGCCTGCCCCCCAGCAATCGGGCGGAAAGGCCGGCGCTTACCATGGTGCCAATGCTGTAGGTGGCAGCAGCAGGGCCGATGGTGTGGTGGTAAGGGTCTGCAGCTGCATAAACTCGGCCGTAACTAGGAGCGAACACAGGGGGCAGCGTTAGAAACTGGGGGACCGCAGAGTTGCCAACCCTAAATGTTCAAAAAATCATGAATCAGGCCTCAGACATATTTTTTTAAAGGCATGATACACATAACAGAAAAGGCAGGAATAGTTTCGGAGCTTTTATGGGTACAGTCTGAGCTTTTAAGTCTGAGCCTGGAAGTTTTCAGTCAATCTTTCAATTCCCCCCACAGCCACAGAGATCATTTCAAGTTTCAGACATCCTTAAAATAGCTGGCTTTGTTAGCAATGTGCAAACTAGATCTTTACCTCCCCTCTCCCCCCTCTTGCTCCATGTGCCTGGTTGCAATTTCCCTGAACGTTTTCAGAGGGCGAAATTGGAAAGAAAGATGTCATAAACCAGGGAGGCTACAGTGGTGGTGGTGGTGGTGGTGAGCTTTAATCTGAGGATAATCTCAGGGCCTTGTCAGTGGCCTATCCTGGGCTCTGGAACTCCCTGCCTCTGTTGTCCTTCTACTGGCAGGCAGCTGTGTTTTTAATTCAGGCAAATGTGTTTTTATTCAGGCAGGCCTTTGGCATATGAACTGGTCTGTTACTGAAGGGGTAGTGAATTGGTTGGGGCTGTTTATTTCTTTTACTGTTATGTTTTAAATTGTGCTTTTAATGTATTTGTTTTTATGTTACATTTAAATGAAGACTTCGTTTTTAATCTGTAATTTATTGTTAGCTGCCTTGAGTGCCATTTGGGGGGGGGGGCGAAAAGGTGAGATATAAAGCAACCCATCGATTAAATAAATAAACAATATTCCCCAAACACAACAAGAATGGGGGGGAGGCACCATTGCCTAAATAATGTTAAAAAGAATGCACATTAAAAGGGGTCTAGAGATCTATGTCCAGGATGATCTGGGTCAACCCAGACCATGGCCCATCTCTTGCGTTGTCTCGTCACAGAGAACAATGAACATATTGTGAACACAAACAGCTGCCTCAGAATGGAGTCAGAGCATCGGTCCATCCCTGCAAGGATCGTGGACTCTCCACTCTAAATGGCAACCATTCTCCAAGCTGTTAGGCCTGAATGACAGGACACAGCCCTGCCTCTCCCACTGGGAAGGGTTGATTTACAGGGGAGGGTGCGTGTGCAACAGAGGCTGGTAGAACCCCAGCAGAAAGGAAAGTGGCAGGAAGGGGAAGAATTAAGGACGTGCCTCTCTTCTCTGCAGCTGGACAGGGGCATCTCAACTCTGGCTCCTAAAAAATCTGGCCAGATCCTAAACCCTGCTGAGGTCTATGAGGGCACTGATCGGTATTTATTTAAATCAAGGAAGGAGAAGTTGGAGTGGAAGACAGTGTGGTAAATGGGTGGGGAAGGGGCTGAGCTGAATAGAACTGGCTTTGTATGGTGTGCAGCAAGTGGAGATTGAATAGTTTCCTGGCTGTATTTTGAAAACAGTGAGAGAAGGACAGGGAGGCGGGGACTAGAGCAGATCTTTTGTCAGTACTGGATCATATGAACGAAGAGGAAGAAATTATAAGGGGATTTTTTTTTTTTTTTTTGAGAGAGAAATGAACAAAGAACTGAATTTCAGAAACTCTTAGGCCAATATTCCCAAAGAGGAATAGAGTTAAAATAACTTAAGACTGATATTCAATAGCCAAAGTCTTAAGCAGTGAAACCTAAGAGGATTTTATAATAAGAATACTAAGTATTTATAGAGTGTTCAATCTACTTCACATTCATTACCTCAGTAATTCTTAAAACAGCCCTATAAGGTAGGACAGTATTATTATCCCTCATAGCAGATGGGAAGGTGGAGGCTGAGAGAATGGCTCACTTAAGACTACTCCCATGCACTCATGGCTCAGATGAGATTTGAACCTTAGCTCACTCTCTTAACCACTGTACTACACCTTTTATAATGCCTATCCATGAATTAGATGAAAATGTATGTGCATTTTAAACCAAACTGAATAGCTAAACACACACTTCTCCTTTGCTGAGGAATAATACGGATCTCGACAACTTTGTTAGTATTTAAAAAAAAATTAAATCCATTTTTTTTTTAGGATAGACTTGCAAGCAGGACTGGATAAGAATCTAGTATGCTGCTTGTTGATCTTTCCTGGAAAATCCAGGTGGATGTTTCCCCACATTCTGTCACACTGCTTTCCAGCTGTATCCCTCCACAGAGGAAGGAGGTCATGCAGGATATGGTGCAAAAATAGGTACCGTCCAATGCTTTTCCTTTTAATTTACCAGTAAATTCACTTAATGAAGATCAAGTAGGGTTTTGAACAGGATGCTTAAAAAGAACAAGGTAGTAAATGGATGAGAGGAATATGAAGTGTAAATAAATAACCGGATAAAGAAAATTTTCTGCAGCTTCCCAATAAAACACCATTGGCCAACACTGTAATAATTGTGATTAGAAGGACGAGAGAAACAGGAATGGTTAATGCAGCTGTCTTGTTATAACAGAGCAGGGGTGGGCAATTTCAGGGGGCAATTCCCACCACCTGGCCACCCCCTGCCACCGCCACCACCTTGCTACCAAAATTTGGCAGTGTAGCAGCAAAAAATTGGTGATTTGCCCCCAAAATTTGATTCAAGCTATCTTTCTCTCTTTTTAGCCTCTTGTTGCACTTTGTTGCTGAATTGCTGCAGCATGGTGGGGCAGCAGGGATCAGAGGCTGCACGTGTCCCACGGGCTGCGCATTGCCCACTCCTGCAATTGAGCTCTACCCTGTGACAAAGGCTGCACTGCAGAGTGCAGCCCCACAGAACGCGGTCCTCTTCCACATAGGGGGCTTCCTAGCCATATGAAGCTGGGTATCTCCATCAGCCAAAAAGCATATTGATTTCAAGAGGGATAAAAGGGGGAAGACGGGAAGTTGATTCTCTTGGAAGGCAGAATAGGGGCAGGGATGTGATTGGAGGCAGGGCCCAGCACAGATGTTCTCTGCAGAGCGGGCATGAAGAGCTCTCTGCACCCTATTGCCACCGAGTCCTGGAACTGGGCTGCTTTTTCATAATCAGACAGTATGGGGGAAGGGCCCTCCTGTACACCAGCAGGTGTGTAGTGGGTGGGAAATGCTACTTACTGGAGGCACCTCCCTTACTCCTTGGAGCATCCTGTCAGGATCCCCTGATATGGGGGCGGCACCATCCCTAATCCTGGTGTTGAGGAGGCTGCCTGATAACACCAGACAGAGGACCAGGTCATGAACGGCAAGACTGGGGTAAGGCTGCTCACCTGTCGCTGTAAGCTGCTGCTGCTGCTGCTGCTGCAGGCTGAGCATATCTGTAAGCTGCATAACCTCCCTGGAGCAAAGAGGAGAGACAAGGCGTCAGGGCGAGGGATGTGCTGCCCTGGCAGCCAGGTCAGGAGGCATCTGTGCCCGGAGGCAGGAGGCTCTCAGCAAAGGCACCAGGCACACCAGGCGCTAACTGAGCCCAGGAGGGAAGCATGTAGCCACCCCACCAGACTAGCCCAACACCCGTCTCATTAGCATTCCCCAGGGGTCTCGCTAACATTAACCTGCAGAAATTAAACATGCTGAGGAGAGAATGTCACCTCCCTGGCGGGTGGCGGTGTTAACGAGATGTCGCCTCTGATAAATCCGTCAGCGTGCATCTGAAATATTGCCCAGAGCACTTTAAATATGGAGGGGAAATGCCGCTGTCATACACCACCCTGACACTGGACCAGGAACATAAATCCTGCCCTCTGCGGGAGCTGATGCAGAAGACGGCACAGGCCAGGGTGGGCACATCGCCCCCACATGCGGCCCTCCCTGGCCCCCCTGTTCTGCCACCTTCTCCTCTTTCATCCTAGACTTCCCACGGCAAAGGGGTGGGAAAGCTTTTTGCAAGCCTTCTTTGTGCTGCCTCAGGCTCTTTCCACTGTGGGAGACACAACAACAAAGTCGCCATGGATGGCAATTCGAGAATGATAGAAAAGAGACTGCCTGTGGGAGATGTACAGTGGCCGCCTTCCCATCTTCATTTCTCAGTGCTCTGGGACCAGGCCGAAGAGCTTTCATCGGGTCTCTGTGTTGAAACCGTCCCATTTCCCAGCATCGGCTCTGCAAAGTCCCCACCTGTTCCCGTCACTTAACCAAAAAATGAGCAGGTGGGATCTGGCAAAGAGGAGGCGGCCTTCCCACCAAGGCATGTGGTACCTGTGTACCAGGAAAGGTCCTCTGTGTGTTTGTTTGGGGGAGGAGTGGGGCAGCAGGAGAACCAACAGCTGGGTTATTGTGGCTTGGATTGGAAACTATGATATGAACAAGAGGAACTGAAAGGGATGGACTTACATAAATTTCAGCACCATAGAATCCGTCCTGGTAAACCACTCTGCAAAGGAAAGAAGAAAAAGGGCAACCTTGACTAAGAGCTATGTGCCTGAAGTGCATTCTGTGGGGCTGCCTGCTTCTTTCCAAGGATAGCCCCATCCCTGGCATCAAACAGACCTTTGTGACTCTGGCTTCCAGTCCTGTTAATTGCCTTTCTCTGCCTTGACAGTGGGAGAGATGCAAATGCACTAGTCGTCAAGCTGGATGGGATGATCTGCCTGACAGGCAAGTGGGACCACCAAGAAGGAGCAGATGCTCTTGGGGGAATCTGGGCACAGCCACTCTCAGATCTGCTTCGTGTGCTTGAACATTCACATGGATGCTATGACAGCTTTTGTTTCATTTTAACCTTCTTTTTTTTAAAAGCAAGTTTCTACCCCTTGTGGTGGCAGGCTATAGAAATTATCTGTAGTGGTTGGAGCTTCTGCGCCTACCATGGCTACCTGTCCCCCTCCTGCATGGCCTCTCTAGTCATATTTTCTTGCCCATAGGCGTCAGCTCAGCTGCCCCTCATGTTTATCTTGCTGCCCCCCAAAACTGATGCTGCGCAAAATGTAAAACAATCCATTTCAGAGCAGTGTGCAAATAAATATTTTGTTCAAAGTACATCTGCATACATTTAATTGGCTTGCATAATTTATGGTAGCCATGGAATTTGTGGGTTCTTGCTTGAAAAAGCACACTGCTATAGAGCAGGGGTGGGCAAGCCGTTTCCTCTCGGGGGCTGCATTCCCTTGTGGCATGGGTAGTCTGTGGGTGGCAAAGCTAGCAGCGGGCAGGGCCAGAGCCAAAAGTGGGTGGGTCACCCCTTTTCTCCTTCTGCTGCCTGCTTTTGCCTCTCTCCTGCTTCCTTCCTGCCCTGTGAGCTGCCAGGAAAGGGACAGATCACTCTCGCCAGACATCTGAACTATGTAGAAGGCTTCTGAAATTAGGCCAAGGGCAGGGGAAGCTGCTGGCTCCGATGTCAGTGGGGTGGTGAATCTGCTCTGGGTTTCAGTCAGAACCAGTCAGACCTCTAAAGGAGCTATCCAAGCTGTCAAGAATGATGGCCTGTTTCCCACTGTGAGACCAGGCCTGGGGGTCATGTCCCAGGCATCCACCGGGAGTAGTGTGTTATCTGCCAGCTCCTTGGCCCTGTTGCTCAAGGCCATGCTCAGTCCCTGCTAACTGGGAAACAGATAACAGCTGGGCCTGGTGGGAAGGTCCTACCGATTTCTGGGGAAAGGTGGTCCCTTTGGGGGCTGAGCTGGCGATTGGCTAAGGGAAATCTGCCCTGGGTTGCTGGGGCTGGGCCTTAAAAGGAGGCTAAGGGAGAGGTGTGGCGTCTCCCTTCGTCATGGTGGTCTTGGACCTGCTGTTGGCTGGATGCTATCCTGGGAGGCCCGTACCTAGGTATGTGGAAGGACAGGCTAGCTCGTTTGGTTATTTTGCTTGGGGGTGTGGTGTAAAGGCTCTCTGTATATGCTTTGGTTTTCCTTGCATGTTTTCAGCTTTGTAATTCTCTGCACAACCTACCACTTCTAATTCTTCTCTTCCTTCCATCCCTTTCCCTATAATAAACAGTTATCCAGCTCCAAGTGGGTGTGATCTTTTCTTCTCAGCCTCGGTGCTAAATTCAGTGTCTCTTGGCAGGAGAGGGAGGTTACTGGGTATATTTTGGGGCTCGAGGCCAGGTTTGGCCTGTCCTACCTTCCAGGGACGTTGGGTTGAGAAGCACTTTGGATAGCTCCTTTAGAGTTCTGACTGAAACCCGGAGTGGATGCACCGCCCCACTGACACTGGAGCCACCTGCCTCTGCTGGATGAGGGCCATGTGGAATTAGACTGTAGGGATGCAGGTTGCCCCTGCTACAGAGTGCCCTTTCCCAGCTGTGACTTGATCATGATATGCTAAGTGCCACAGGACTGTCTTCTACGCGGCAGGCACATGGTTCGGGCAACCACTACCGCTACACTGCTTTAGCTGCCTATCAGTATACTCATGGCACCCCTTATTTTACATATAGTGATCAAGTCGTATTTCTGTACATGGAAGAGGTTATGGGGAAATGGCAACATGGCCCTCAGAAACTGGGACACGATTCCTCATGGAGCTGAAGTGAAATCTGAGGCAGAAAATGAGAACTTCCAGGCGTACAAGGCTACTGATCAACTTCTCATTTTCCTATGGAGTTTGACAGTCCCTGTGCTGCTTAAATCCAGACCATATGGCCAAGAATCCTATTACACCAGCACTCACACAGCACAGGAACTTTAGAAAAGGAAAAATCCTAGCCACTTTGGGCGAGCATGACACCAAATTCAGCGCAGACCAGGGCTTGCCCCCAACATGGCCAGAAATGTAGAGGGTGCTTCCTGATGGAAGGCTCCTAGCACTACCAACCATGGAATAGCTGCATGGTGCAGCTATTTCATCGTTTATACCTTAATGGATTTTCTGCAGTAAGAGAAAAGGTGGAAGAAGTGGCGGGAAAACACAGCAGGATAACCAGTGGAAGATGCTGACTGCCTCACCCCTATAAAATTCCACGAATGATGCAGGGTGATGGTGCAATAAAAGTCTTGTCTGGAAATACCCAGAGTGGCCTCAGCTGAGATAACGAAGGAGTGCTCCCCTAAGGCTCACTACTGGGACCCAAGCGAAATGGGGTGCCCCCCTTTTGCCTGCATCTCAGTCCAAAGCGCCCCTCAGCCCCCTTCGAAGGGCCTGGTCTCTGCCAGATACTCACGCTCCGTACGTGGGGATGGGTGGGGGTGGGGGAGCTGCCCGGAATGTATTGTAGACTGTGCGCCCTCGCCCTCGTAAGTGTGCCCCCCGGTACGCTACTGCTGTTCCTGTGGCTGGGTATGGGAAGCCAGTCACTGCAGGAGAGAAAGAAATGCCCATGAGTACAACCCCAGAGTCGCCCCCAATGCGAAACCTCATGTGGCAGGCAAGAGTTTTTCCATGGAGGAGGCAAAGAGCTTGCTTCTCTTCCCCCCGGTGGTGCTCGTAGACACACCGTCAGGGTCCAGGAGGCCAACACAGGAATCCATCCCTAACCCTTCCCTGTTGCACAGGCCCGTCTGCTCCTAGAACACCTGCCACCACCACTCCCATGAGAAGAGGCATGTGGTGCCTCTAAGGGGCATGCGGTACAGCTCCCTAACATGGCTCTGTTAGTTAGTTATTTTATTACAGTTATATCCCACCTTTCCTACAATGAACTCAAGGCAGTGTATATAGTTCTCTCCCCTCTGCATTTTATCCCCACAACAACCAATCTGTGAGGCTGCTTACACCAGGTGTGGGCAGACGTTAGACTTGTGGGATCTACTTTGTTTTTTACTAGAATCTCAAGACATAGCAACTGCAGCCAGGTGCAAAGTAGCGACAGGAGGCAGAGCCAAATGCAAAGTGGTGGCCTGCAAAGGGGATGGACTGGATGACCTTTGAGGGTCTGGATGACCTTTGAGGGTCCTTCCAACTCTATGACTCTGTAACTACGGCAACTGCATCCCCCCAGCCATGCAGTGGGATGACCTGTGCATACAAGTACAACTCTACATCTGAGTTACTAAGGATCAGGCATTGTAACAGCCTAATTCACTGGGGGGTGGGGAGTGTAAATAGCTTTTCTGATATTGCTATTGTTAAGCCATTGGGAGTCCAAAACCCTTGCCGATCTACTACAACTCATCTAGGGATCTACCAACAGATCCAGATCTGCTCATTCTGGGGTTAGGTTGTGAGACAGTGACTGGCCTAGAATCACCCAGTGAGTTTCATGGCTGAGTGGAGATCTGAACCTGGGGCTCCCCAGCCCTAGTCCAGCACTCTAACCACTACACCACACTGGTTCTTTTTGCTTTCTTCATTGGCAGCAACAGCCAGCTGTATGTTAGGAGCAAGAAAGCACTAGGTCCTGCTGTGAGACTCAGTGGTCTTGCCAGGTCCCTAAGGGACAACTCTCGGTCGCCCAAGGACCTGGCCTGGTCCAAACATTACCTGCATAGAACTCAGGGCCATAGACGGTGCCCACCACAGGGTTCAGCTTCCAGCCTGGGGAGAAAGAACAGGGAGAAAGGAAAGCATCACCCTAACCCCCAACTATCCTGTACTTCTGTTGCCAGAGGATGGGCTGGGGATCTGAGAAGATGGGCCAGAGGGATACAAGAGCCCTTGCCCTTGGAGGGGCAGGGTGTCAAGCCCATGAGATATGGAGCCTGAGGAATGCTGGGTCCATTTCTTTGCCAGGGTGAATGCCAGTTTTCTCATCTGGGTTCCGTGAGATGTACCCCAGAGCCACCCCCAGCCCAGTTTCATACTGTGTGAGACACTCCAGGCACCAGAGCCCCACCCTCACAGATGGGGAGGACCAGCAGCTCAGAAGGGCCCACCACATCCGTTGCTCAGAACTCCCTAGCCCTCTGGCCTGGCCCAGTCACCCCCTTCCCCCCGCCACATCCTCACTCCATTACCATTTGTGTAGGGATTGGCTGCCTTCTTGTTTGTCATTACCCGTGCTGTGGCATTGTTGACCTGGCGAGATAAAAGTGCAGAGACAGTTAGCGATGGCAGGCCTTGGACCCCCATATTATTCTCCTGCCCTGGAGGAAATCTGGGGCTGGAGACTCAAGGAAAGTTTCAGGATTCACAAATGCCAGTTAGGATTTGGTTCAGATCTCCCCGCTGGGGTCTGTACTGGCGACACTCATAGAAGGCCCCTGGCTTGCAGCACCATATCCGGCAATGCCTGAAACCCTGTCCCAATGGGCCTCTGATTTCCTAAGCGTAATGTCCCTTCTCTTTTCAAAAGGCCCTTGACTTCTGATCTGCAGCCCTTCCTAGGGTGCAGGCGTCAGGCGTGAGTGCAAAGTTTGGCACTTTGCAAGGAAACATTCCTCAAACTCCCCATTCCCAGTGTCACATACACAGCTAACATGCAGGGCCCTGCCCAGAGGTCATGCACCATGGGAGTATCCTTCACTGAATGGGCTTTGCAGAGCCACATGAGAGGAGGAAGACCTAAGAAACCAAACACAGGGCAAAAGGGCAGGAGCTCCAGCAGCAGAAGATGTCAGGGTCAAGAGCATAGCATTACATGTCTTCCCCACAGCCCTGGCAAACCGGGGCTGGGTAGTTCTAGGAGCATCTTATGAGACATGGCATCTCCTGCCCCCGTGTGGGCCAGAAGAGGCCCACAGCTCTCCCAGGAGTGCACCAAGCCATCGTTCATTTGCATCTCTTAAGTTATTTACACTGAAATTGCTCCTCGCGTAATATTTTAAAGGTAAACAAGCAAGAGGTAATCAAGAATCACAGCCAGGTGGCAATTTGACAACTGAAATCTCCCTTATAGGCCTCATCTTTGCAAGCATGTGGCAGTTCAGCCTGGTTTCCTAATCCGGAAGCCTGAAAGGTTTGGGGGCTTAGCGATATCATACTTATTCTTCCTTCCTTTAGCTTTGCCCCAGCTCCTGGCTGCTCCCAGTAGGCTCTTGCTGGAGAAGTTCTCCCTTCCTCCCCTTCTACTCTTCACCCCCAGCCCCACCCTATGGGAATCAACAGCACAGGGCATGCAACATCCACTCGCCCGCCTGCTTGTCCTGTGAGGCCCCAGAGGCAGAAATGTTAAGGGGCGGGGGAGAGAGGGTGATGGGGTAGCAAGTGTGACTCCTAATGCCCGACGCAGAGCAGGCAGTGCAATCGTCCGCACCTCGATCTTGCGTCCCTCTACGATGGTGCCGTTCAGCTTCTCCCGTGCCCGATCGGCATCTGCACTAGTTTCAAAAGTTACAAACCCAAAACCCTGTGAGTGGGGGAGAGAAAGGGAAAAGGGGGGAGAGGGGGAGAGAGAGAGAGAGAGAGAAAGACACACACAGAGAGAGAGAGAGATTGGGAAGGGAGAGAGGTAGGAGGAGGAGAAAAGGACAAAGACAGAAATAGTGGGGAGAGAGACAGGACAGAGAGAAGGGGTGAGTAAGGAGCAGCAGAGACAGAACCCCCCCCAGGGTCTGGGAGAAGAGGCAGGACATGAACTTCCCATGCCACCCCAAGGACTGGGGCAGGGGAGGGCAAAGCAAGGAGAAGGGGAGGGTTAGGCTTCATAGGAACAGGACAGACACTGGCTTCCCAAGAGTCAAATGTTTTAGGAGGAGACACGGCAGAGTGCATTACCACTCCCATATGGGTATGGGCCCCCAGTGGGTATAAGTGAGATGTCCTGGGCTGAGTTACTGGTGCTTGCAGTGGATTCCCCCAGCCCCTGGAGAGATGTTCTGAAGGCATGAAGGGGCTGCTGGAATGCACGGGGCTAGCCCGCCCCCCTGATGATGCCCAGTCTGCCTGCAACTTTCCCAAGCTAGCATGCATTTGGCGGAGTTTGGAGGGGCACACCTCCACCACGCATAGGAGTTCAAGCACAGGGACACGGGCCCATCAGAGCAAATGCCTGAAGAGGCTTATATTCATTCTCTTCTGGTGGACTAAGGGAGGGTGTGGGAAGCCCTGTTCTTTTAACAGGACTAAGGGCCAAATCAGACTATGATGTGGGAGATCCATGACTGGATCTTGCAAAGGCGCTGTAGCCATGTGACAGCGTACCTGCTTGGCATGCAGGAGGTCCCTGGTTCAGTCCCCAGCATCTCCTGGTAGAGCTGGAAAGCTCCTGCCTGAAAGCCTGGAGAGCTGCTGCCAGGCAGTGTTGACAATACTGGGCAGCTTCCTATGTTCCTAATCTTTGTCAAAGCTTAAATGCAGCTGGGCAGGGGAGGGATCAGGATGTATCACTGGTTAACTCTTTCCTCCACATGCCATTTCAAAAACCGAACCTCCCCCAAGCTGCTGTGAGTCCCATCAGGGAGAAAATAGACACATGTCTATATTGCACTTGTCTTCTCATCCCCCAGTGAGGCTAACACCACCTTCTGGGGGTATGTGTATGGTGGGAGCAATTTGAATCAGAAAACAATGTAGTGGGGGAAAGGGTTAAACACACCCCTCCCCCAAGTGCCATGCTCCTGATCCAACCCTCCCCCCCCTCCACAGTTGCATGGAAGCTTTGAAAAAGATCCTGGGAGATTTGATCCTGGATCTCCCATGTCACAGTCCAGTTTGGCCCCAAGAGCCAATACTGAAACAGACAGCAGGGGCCTGGAGAAACTCAGCAAAGGTGTTCTTCTTCGGGAGCTCAAAGGAATTTCAAATCCTGTCAAACTCTAAACATCCACATATCCTCCTGGAAGCAAAACTCCAGTTATGTTGATCCAGTCTTTGGGTGTCTATTTCTGAAAATAAAACAATTTAAACATGTTCCACTCTGTCTCCTCCAAACTTTTGTACCAAGTCGCCTTAAATATAAAATGTTCTCTCTTTCTTTTGTTAGAGTGATTTCTGGTTTCACCATGAGAGGGTGTTCTTTCCCTGCATTAAGTTGCTTTAGATTTGTGGCTCCTAGTTTTATCATCTTAAATGTTACTTGTGTATAGTTCATTGCAAATGTAGAACCTGTGTGGCAGCTTTCCCCAACCTGTTGCCCTTCTGATGTAATGAACTACAGCTCCCATCTTTCCTGACCACTGGCCATGCTAACAGGGGCTGATGGGAGTTGTAATCCAAAATATCTGGAGGGCACCAGGTTGGGGGATTACTGCTGTATAGTTAAGTAGCTTCATTCAGCACATTCTCTTTCTGGGTGGGAAGTTAAAATGCCAACGTTAAATTCTAAGTCCATGGTTGTAGGGTTTAGGGGGTGGGAGGGTCGGGGTGCTTAGAAACCAGGAGGCAACTTGAGGCACAGAAAGGAAACGTCAAAGAGTCCTGGGAGGGGCAGAAGTGAAGAACTGAGAGGGTGGCTGGCCCTTGGGAAGACGCACCTACTCTGAAGTTTGGGTTGTACCAGACATCAACATGTTGAACCCACCTTGGAACCGCGCTCATTGAAAATGATCTCAACATCCAGGATCTTTCCGAATTGCTGGGGGGGGGAAAAGAGGAGGGAGAATGGAAGGTGAAAATGGGAGTGGAGTCATCGTTCCCTTTCCACCCCAACTTAGAAATATTACTAACCCCTTTTGCTTCAATTTACTCCCAAGGGACGCTGTGTGCCAGCAACTTCTGGAATCTGGGGACATTCTCAGAGGATAGAACACCCACACACAAACAAAATGTAGGGGCCTGCCATGCTATCCAGAGAGAGACCACTCGGGTCTCCATAGGCCACTGGGAGCCATCTCCATCCCTGGGAGCACAGCAGCAATATGAGAGAAACTTCAGTACTGACCCAGCAGCCACCTATCTTGGGTTGGATCAAGATCGTCGTTCTGCCAAGGGATACCACTGGCGGAGCGGGACTTCCCCATCTTCTCCTCCCCGTGCGCTCCACCCCCCCATGCATACCCTCCAGATCTGCTTCAGAAGGTCCCCCAGCCATCGGGAGCAGATTTGGAGGATGCACAAAGGCTGCAGGATGGGGGAGCGGGCAGGGAAATCCCATTCTGCCAGTGGTATCTGATCCACTGGCAGGACAACGATCTTGGATCCATCCCCTCATGTGTTGCAGCTGAGGAATGCTCCGTTTCACCTGTGTTGTGGCTGAGAAGTCAGGTCAATCCTGCTGGGGCCCACTGGGGTCACAAGATTTGTAGGGCTCTAGGCATCGGAGAGAGAATAAGGGAGCCCTTGCCAAGGTGTGACTTGGCCCAGAGCCAAGGGGAAACAACAAAAGCAAGAGGCTGGCCTACACATTACCCATATAGACTATTCTGAGGCACAACAGCAGCAGTTTGCAAAGAAACTGTGCAGAGTTTGCTGGAAGTGCATGGTGTGGGGGGGCAACTTTGGCAACAACATGTGGTCGCAACAGGGACCCCAATTCACTCTGCCCGTATCACTGCCAGGGACACCGTGTGTGTGTTTGGGGAGGGGATGGACCCACCCCAAACATTTGCCGCAGGTCAGGGTCCCGGAAGCGGAAAGGGATGTTGGAAACATGTAACCGTTTGGGCTGCTGTTTGTCGGAACCACTCTCCGGCGGGTGTAGCGTCTGGCTGTCTGTCTGTGCCGCTTCATCTGTCTGCTGGGGGAAAGAAATAAAAACGGTGACTCCACCACTGTTTCAAGCAGGGTGTGTGTGTACACAATACTCACCTCCCCTTGCAAAAGGCAAATTACAGAGTTATGGGACTTGGATACTGGGAGCTGGATTTTGCTTGTGGCAAATGGGGTTCGAGCACTTGGGAAAGTAAAACCTGTAGATCAGTGGTGGGTGACTGCTTTTCTGCTGAGGGCCACATTCCCCAGGGGAAACCTGTCCCGGGCCATGTGACTGCTCTTGCCAGAAATCTGAGCAGATGACTTGCAGACGGTTCCCCTCTGCTCTTTCCAGGGCTCTGTTCATTTTGGCTCCCCCTCCTGTTATTTTCTCCCCCTAGCCAGGGGTGTGAATGGATAGCTTGCAGAGGGCCTTTCCCTCCTCCATCGTTCCAACCATTTCAGCTTCCCCCACTGCATTTCTCACCCTCTCTGCCGCCCTTCACTCCTGTTGGGCTTCCCTCCCCTGCATGTAATCGGCTAAGGCCTGCCTTTGGCCCCCACGCCGCAGGGTGCCTGTCCTTGCTCTGGGTGACTGACTGGGATCCGTGCACATACCTGAAAGTGACATGATGCGGTTGCAAACATTTTAATGGCACACCGAGAGGGGTGGCACATGGAGACAGTAGAGCGGCTAAGAGCGTGAGCTGTGAACCAGGAAGTCCCCCATTCAAGTTCCACGTCTTCCATTCATTTACTCTCTGGCTGTGGGCAAGCCACGACTCTTTTAGCCTCAACCTCCCCAACTGCAAAGTGGGGAGGGTAATACTGGCATCCCTCACAGGGTGGCTGTAAGCACGATGGACTTTGGGTGTGTGAGAGACCAGGGTAAGAACTGCTGCAGACGCCTGCCCGGGGAAGAGGGAAACAAGTGCCGAAATGTGCTGGTTTGACCCTGGCTTGGCATGTGGGCCTGCATGTGCACGGCCATGTGGGGAGGCAGAAGAGCTTGCTTTCCTAGCCGCGTGGTGGCCAGAAGCCAGCCTGGCACTTGGGGACTGGGGAGCAGCTGGAAAACGCTCACTCAGCGCTTCCTCATGGAGCTGCATTACAACCACATCATTGGCACGATGGGATTGGCAAGCGGCCAAGCAGGTAGATTACAAGTGATTAGGGACATGCGGGGAGCCAGGAAACTTAAGCACTGAGCCACAAAGGCCTGGGGGGCAGCAGGGCGCTGCAACTGCCTCCTGCTGCACAAGCCCTCTGCTAGTTCAGCCTGGCCCCATTTTGGTCCTGACCCACCATCCCTTGTGGTCTCTGGGAATCAGCTCTAATGTGGGACTTGGCTAGGCAGACTAGCTGGGAGGGGGTGAGGGGATTTGATGCACTGCTTCCCCCTTCCCCCTTGCCCCCCCTTTCCTTAACTGAGATTTCTCCTGGGGCTCATCCAGTTTTGCGCGTGGATCCTTCAGAGTCACCTGCTTCTGTCTGGCATCCTTGCAGAGAGACCCACCCTCCTCCTTCCCCTCCTGACTGGCTGGTTTCTTCAACCGGCCTTCGACCTCCCAGGGCTGGTTCCCCTTCACAGGGGGCCTTTGAGCCGAGCCTCTTACCGGTACTGTTTGTGTGCCTGCTATAGACTGCGTGCTGGCGTCGGTGCCTGGCTGCTCAGGGTGGCTCTGTGCTGGCGTGTAGAGAGTCAAGGCGTGCTCAGGGACTGTGCTCTGCCCCGAGTAGTCCTGTGCTGGGTGTGGGTGTGGCGGTGGAGGAGGGGCATACTCTGCGGGGATGCCATTCTGTGGGGGCGGGGGGTACGTGGCCGGGGGGTAGGGCTGGGCCATTGCGTCAGGCGGAGCCGTGGCGTCCTGGTTGCCCTGCAGAGACAGAATGAGAGAGAAAGGCTGACTCGGAGCCTAGAACGCCATGAGCTGCGGTGAGCTGCCCACCCCTCCTTCCCCCGCAGAAGGGCTGAGACAAGCCTGCGCAGCAGCTCCTCTGAGTGGCGGGCATCTTCTCTTGGTGCGAGGCCGTAATCGAAGGTGCACCCCACATGCTGTGGTCAGGGATGTGTTGGGCCGATAAATAAATACATGAATAAACCCAAATTCTGCATTATGAAGACCAAGGGAGTGGCGTGGGTGGGGAGAAAGTGATGCAAATGGACGACGTTTACAGGCATGCAGATATTTATCCTGGTTTTCAGGGATTTGATTAACATCTTTTAGAAACCACTGGGAGAATTAAAGGAGAAAAGGGCATGGTGGCAGCTGAAGGCCGGCCCCAACCCTCCGGAGCAGATTTGGAGAGTGCACAGGCGGGAGGAGAGGACAGGGAAGTCCTGTTCTTCCAGAAGTATACATTCCACTGGTGAAACAATGATCTTGAACCCAACCCATGATGTTTTCCAAGACAATCAAATTTGACTCCCCAACCTTTGGAAGGCCTCCCCAGCCGCAGCGAGGAGGTTTCTTTCTTGAAAACCTTTTCTCATGTTCAGGCTATAAACCAGGGCTTGAATTCAGATTTAAGCTGGATCAAATGCTCTGATGCTAGTGGGCTTCCCCATCTCTTCCTTCCCACAGCAGCTCCTCCAGCCCCCTGGAAATACTTCATAGGGAGTCACCCCAAATGGGGTGAGCTGTGAGGTGTGTGCGTGCGATCTCCAAACACTAGGCAGAAGGACCATTCATTAATGGAATCCTTTGGGTCCAGCCCCTGTTCTATTCAAAACACAAGCTGATATTCTCAGGATGTCAAATTCCGTACCAGATACCAGCTTCTATGTTTGTGCATTATGCTTCAAATACCAGGCATATATGCAGCCCTGGCCATGGTGAGGTAAGTGGGGTGTCAATTTGCCCACATGCTTCCTTGTGGTATTTCAATCTCCTGCCGTCAGGGAGGGAAGAAACAATAAATGGTGGAGTTAAGAAGAATGGTGGCATTACTCCTGGCTCTTGTGGCAGGGTGCATCCCACAGGTAGCTGGTTGGCCACTGTGGGAACAGAATGCTGGACTAGATAGGTCTTTGGTCAGATCCAGCAGGACTTTTCTTATGGCAGCAGGACAGTTCCAGGTCTTGCTTATTCCAGTTGAAGGGGACATACAGAGGGATCAACTGGACTGGGTATGAGAAGGCAACAGGGCAGTGGTGAGAAACAATAGTTGCTTCTCTGTATTAATGGTAACAACTCTCTTGACCAAAGTGCAGCCATGTTTTGAAAGGTCAGACCTGCTAGGTTCAAAGGTTGTGCTTCCAAATTAATGCCATCTTTACTCTGAAATGTGTATGGGAGCTATCCACACACCTAACCACTACATCATCATGCTATTTAATTCAATGTGTCCTCGCAGACAGGCCAGTGCAGAGAAAATTGTACATTCTAGCTACTTCCCCTCTCCTGGCTTCCAGCAGGGATCAAATCTAAAAGCCATGTTATCCTGAAATGAAAAGTAAAATGATTTATTCAAAACCACCACTGAAATGGACCTTTCCTCCTGTAAAAAAAGGAGATGGTTTTCCAACACACACACACACAGACACATGGAGGGAAGGAGGGAGGGAGGGAGGGAGGGAGAACAACATGTAGAGGGGGCTCATTTTACTGGGTGGTGGTGGTGGTTGTGGTGGAAACAGAACAACCTCCAAACAGAAAGGCAACCATCCAAGGGTGTTTCCATACTAGAGCCCTTTAGTGTTGCTGAGGTGTTTGTGTTTTGTAATTTGCTAGAAGCAGAGATGCTCCACACTGCACTGAATATAGTGCTATATTATCCAACAATGCCTTTCCCCAAGGCTGACGTCTTTCTATGTTTATTCAGAACAAGTATTGTTCATGAAAGGTCCTTTCCAAAGTGACTTAAAACTTTCCTGTTGGCAGGTCCTACCCATTTTATTGTTTCCTAATCATGGCAGAGGGATTAATTATCAGTAGCCAGTTAATTGCCCCTTGAATAGCCTTTCTTAATTGCTCCAGGGTCTGGTCCTATTTTGGGGGAATGGAGGAAGGCTTTAATTACTTGTTGCTATGCAAGTAAATAAGTAATTGAAGCCTCCCCCCTACCCCACAGGAAGAGAAATTGACACTGGGACAATGAAAAGAGACTATTTAAAGGACAGTTAACAGGCTATTTATCACAGATTCCGCCAGCTGTGATCCACAGAAAGTAATAAAACAAACCTGCAAACAGGAAACTTAATTAAAGGCACAGAAGTCCCCCAAAGTCTCAATAGTGCTTTACCTGTCCACATTGGACAGACGGGTATTGGAATTACATTTTATTGGAAAAAAAATATCACAAATCAGATCTGAAAAAAACAACAACATGGGAGGACAACACAGAAGACACTAGACTGCAGTGATTTGACAGTGACATTGCTTGGGTTCTCTGTAAAAAAAAAAAGAGTGAACAAAATACAACAATTTCAGAGAAAAGGACCAGTGCAAAAACAATCTAAGAGCTCTTAACAATCTTAAGAATTTTTCTTTGACCTACAGCATTTATCACATTAGACCAAGCCAACACTTTCACTATATTTGCATGCTGTTTTAACAATTTTATAGCAGCAGCAACAATCTTTATTGTACTTCCATATTTTTTAATATGCCTGATTTCTCTTCTGTTCATATTTTCCCTAAATAAAACTTGATAAGATTGAAAAGTACCCTTCATGAGAGAAGGAAGGGGTGAGTAGACTTCAGGTCAGTTCCTTTTTTATTAATCAATATTTGTATTAAATTTATCAACAACATAAATTTGTTATTTTATGTTGACAAACAATTGTCAACAACAAACAATTGAATTCATTCAGTTGGATCCAACTTATTTTATGTCTGTATTTCATTTCTATACTGCCCAATAGCTGAAGTTCTCTGGGCAGTTCACAACTTTGCTGGTGGAACTTCATCATTCCACCAGCAAAACGGATACTGCTCATGGAACAAGACTTTGTCATGTGCTCTGCCCCCCTGCAGCCCTGTGTTCGCCCTCCAAATTTGCTCCAGAGGGTCCCCCAACCTCTGGAACAGATTTGGGGGATGCAGGGGGGAAGGAGGGAATGGGGAAGTCCCATTCTGTCAGTGGTACTTGTTACACTGGTGGAATGAGGAAGTCAGAGCCAACATGTTACAATTATAATAGACTTTCTTTAACCCTAAATAAAATGAGGGGAATGACCCTAGTTTAGCTCATTTGAAGGTAATATAAATTCATCATGTCTCTAATGTACAAGAACTACATAGAAAGCCTGATTTATTTGATGGTGTCTTTCCATGGTGATCCATATGTGCCAGGAGCTTTCAAAGCACTGTCTCTTTTATTTCCATATATAATAAAACCAAATATTTCCATAAAGTCGCCAGTGTCTTTGTTGCCACTTGTTGCTTTTATTTATTAGTTAGCTTTTCTGGTCTATATGTTATTATGCCAATGTTCCACTGAAGGTGCTGTATTTGATTTCCAGAACTTTGCTATAACTTGTCTGTCTGCCACCATTAAGAAATTAAGAACTTCCCTATATGCTATCTCCTTGTCAAAAACCATCAAAAATTCACAGTCAGTTCTAGCCTAGGTACTCCGGTATGTGTTTACCTCAAACTACCTATCTACACATATAAGGAAGAGTGGTGGCAGCATACCCTGTATTTTCAATACCACTGAAATATAGCCAGGTTAGCCTAGTATGTTTTTAAAGTTTGAGATCAGCTCAGGGCTGGTTCTGAATGTGTGAAGTGTGTTGATGCAAGTGGATAAGCCCTTTGATCCATAACAGGAGAGCTAACTTGGCAGGGAGGAAGGAGTGACTGCATAGGAACATAAGATGAGCCTTGCTGATCAAATGAAAGACTGACCTAGTTAAGCGTTCTGCTGTAACACTGGCCCCAATGGGAAGCCCACAAGCGGGACAGGACCCCTTGTAGCTGGTACTGAGAGACGTACCTGCTGAACTTATAGAGATTTTATTTTATTTTATTGCATTTATATCCCGCCTTTTTTCCTCCTTAAGGAACCCAAGATGGCATACACAGTCCTCCCCCCCCCCATTTTATCCTCACTACAACAACCCTGCGAGGTGGGTTGGGCTGAGGGTCTGTGGCTGGCCCAAAGTTACCCAGAGAGCTTCCATGGCCGAGTGGGGACTAGAACCTGGACCTCCCCGCTCCCAGTCCAACACTCTCGCCACTACACCACGCTGGCTCTCTTGAGATGACTCAAGAGACGACTCCTATATACTCCCACCTGCCCTCTCTTGAGGTCTGAGGAGCAAGGGGAGGCAAGAGTGCCCAGTATTTGGAAGAAAAAAGTTTGCTTCCCCCCGCCCCCTTCAACCGCACCAAGTTTGGTTTGGTACATACACATAAGCTCCATTCACAGAATCCAAGGCTATGGGAGATGCCTATTATGTGGAAGCTGCTTATAGATAGATGCTCTGCCTGATAGATGCTCCACATGGCAGCCATAATGAGGGTCAATTAGCTTGCTACTGCACCATCCACATTGTGTGAAAGGCTGGTTTCCATGCCACCCCAGCCACTAGCTGCTACCAGAAAGGTCTGGTGGTGGTGGATGACATTATTCACGTAATGAGGGCTGGTCTACATACTATAGTTGCCATGTGGAGGTTCTACACAGACACACACACACAGGCCCAATTGCACACACACATGCATCCCCCCAATGTGCGCGCGCACACACACACACAGATACCTACACATCCAATTACACACAAACACCCCAATTGCGCATGCACAGGCCCAACTGTGTGCACACACAGGCCCAATTGCACGCACTCCCTCTTCACATACAAGCTCTCTCACTTGTCCATAAACTTGCCATTTCTCACCTCACTGCTCCCTACTCCTCCACCTCCCGTCTGACTCCACATCCCTTGCCTTGTGCTGACAAACAGCCACAAGCCCCTCTGCCAGGAGCCCAACTTCTGCTCTCAGATGCTTTATAGCCCTCACACAGCAGTGCCTCTCTCTCTCTCTCTCTTTCTTCCTCTCTCTCTCTCTCTCTCTCTCTCGGGATGAAATACATCCACAGCTCCTGGAGCTGAGACAGGCTCTTTAATTGTGTGTGTGGTTAATTTATGACAAGGCAAGATCACAGTGGGACAGGCTTGGGCAGGCAAGCTTTCCTTGCTTGAAGAGAGAAACCTTTCCACCCCAGGCCCCATCCCTCGACTGCCTTATTTCCAGTCACACACGGGAGACTGGAGGATGCAGCAGAGCCTGCTCACCTGGGACAGGGAGGTGAGCAGAAACACATTATCTAAGGCATGTGGAAAACAATGTTTGAATCTGCAAATTGTTTAAGGATTACTTGGTTTCTTCCTGCTCCAAGTCAGCACCCAATCTTCAAGGGGGAATGGGGAGAAAGGGAGATAGGTACATCCGTACAAACATTAGGGCAGGGGTGGAGAACCACTCACACACACGCACGCACGCACCCTTCCCAGCCCCACCTCCTCAGTTGATCCATGCAGATGAGCTGGGGGGACATTTTCCCTGAGAGAAGCTCCCTTTTCTCAGCACTGAGCAGAGAAAAGGGCTTATCTCTGACCTGCAACAGGGTAAGGGTTGGTGACACTACAGCAGCTTAGGACGTTCCATACTGGAGAGGACGTAGGAGGGTAGGTTCAGTGCTGTGACAGAAAAATAGACCCAGGGATCTCAGCATCCTATGTTAGATGTCTCTGCTGGGACAAAGGAGGCTTTGATGCCTCTAGAAAACTTATCTTCAATGACTCCAGCCGTTAGGCATCTACCCTTGAGTCCAGAGGAGGGAGCTCTGTCCTGTTCTTTGGAATTAGATGACTCCTCCTGCAAACTACTGGCAGTCCACAATGTCTCTCTCCTCCTTCACCCTAGCCCAGGGCCTGCAGGAGACATTCCAATCCCACTGCCATGCAAACCTGCATAATAGGACATGGTCCCTTTAAGCTCCAAGCAGACACCTGGGCATCACCCAAGCCTCACCCTGCCAGACTATATAAACAAGGGGTGCAGAACCCAGGGGTGCCCAAGGGCCGAATTCCATTTCAGAGAAGCTCTCGAGGGCTGCATTCCAGTGGTGGGTGAGGCTGAAGGAAAAATGGGTGTGGCAAAAGGAGAGAAGCCAAACCCACCAAAAATACCAGCATGTTTTAGCTTAAAGCTCCTACTGTCAGTAACGAAGCCTTAGGAGAGGCACTTTGACTTTTTAGAATGGGGTAAAAACTGCACAAAAGCCAGGCACAAGCCAGGTTTCCTGGCACAAAAGCCAGGAAACCACCGAAGGATTGGTGGTTGGGGGAAAGGGGATGGGGCCTTCTGGGGAATCTTGGAAGGCTGGACTGAGACCCCCAGAGGCTGGATTTGACCCTTAGTTCTGAGGTTCTGCACCTTTGATATAAAGCAACATTCCCAGCTTCTCAGTGAGCATGATATCTGGCCCAGCTTTGAAGGCATGCCAGGACTGGAGGGCGCTCTCCATGGTACTGCCTCTCAGCGGCCTGAATGTGCATCTTGCCACACCTGACCAGAATATTTTCATGGGCTCCAACCTGGGAAGAGAAGACTAACTGATGCTCAGAGATATACATGACCAGGTGCAGTACCCTCAAGTTACAGACAAAGGCTCCTCAATTTTGCATGAAAATCTGGAAATTGAAATTATGCATCTTGTGCTAATTTACGAAGTGAGTTTGATTTAAGCATGCCATTTACTTTGCACAGACCCAGAATTCTATTTGGGGTGATTAAAAAAACCCACCATTATATTCAACTGAAACAGTACAGGATGGTGATGGCTGTGGAGCCATCATGATGTGTAAGCCATGAACTAGATCCTGATGCATGAACAGGGTTCCACTGTGACTGCAGCAGATGGAGTCCTGTGAATGCACAGGGCATCTTGTTTTCCACAGGCCCCAAAAGGGAACCTCTGTCTTGAAGAACGCCTTTCTCCCTCACTGCTGAAATTCTTATCCAGGCTTGGCCTTAGCCTACACCTTCAGCAAAACAGTACACAATAATGACAATGGAAGTAGGGTTGATGTCATTTTAAATCTTTTCTCTGGAACTATATGATTAGAAAGTCATTTTTTTTTTTTTTACAAAGAAAGAAATATAAGGAAAGCTGAAAACTCAGGACTCTGCCATGCAGATTTCCACAATCCTAGTATGTATTTAGATTTTTATCTCACCTTGTCCTAAGGATGTGGAGTAGCCAACACTATTTGAAAGACATCCCAAGAAACTTCACAGAATTTTTATGGAAAAAACCTGCACAGCTGGGCCGCCAATATTATATGCAGCGAGCCAGAAGTATATGACGTCAAGGTTTCAATATGGAGACTGGGCACAGCTAGCAGGGCTCCCCAGCTCCTGGCCTTTCTCCTGTTGGCACAGCATCTCAGGTGCATTGGCTGCTCTCGTCAGATTAATTTCCTCCCCTCACATCTTGTGGTATGTAAGTACAGGGAGGGATGTATTTCTTTCTCAAGGGTTTGCCTTGATTGCAGACCCTTCCCCCTGTTTCTACACCACTGAAAGCAGAGACTGGAAAGAGCTAACCAGGAGAATTGTGAGTGGAAGGTTTTTCTTAATTGTAGCCCCTTTACACTGCTCCACAGAAATGGATGCAGGGAGAGGGGGCTGTAATGAAGAAAATTGGGGGAGGACACAAATGAACCATGTCCTGTCCTGGCAAGGATGAGCTCATGGTGGAGGCTGGAGGAAGGCGGCTGGGCAGTTGTCTGGAGCATGTAGCCAAAGCAAGGGACCATCAACGAGAGATAGTGTAGCAATGTAACAGGCCAAGAAACAGAGTCAAGGAACAAGACTGGTCAGAGGCAATGTCTCAAGGAAGAGATGACATCTTCCAACAAGGGTTGAGTGCTGACTGAGCTCTTTTATCATCCCTTAGCTTGACTATCCCTCCCAGGCTCTGCCTACCTCACTACAGAATGGAGATCCTTAAAAGGGGTAGCCTTCCAGTCTTAGGACTGGCACTCCTTTGCCCCCCCCCCTGGTAACTCTCACTGGGCATGCTGCCTGTGATTGTGCACCACCTCAGTGGCATGTGAAGCCCTTTGGGCTGAGAATGCTGGCCCCTCAGTGAGGTCTGGCTTGGGGGCAGCAGGCCGCTGGAGGTCTTGCCTTCAGAAAGTCTCTAGTTGCCGGACACGGGCACAGTGGTGTCAGGGTCCAGATTCAGTGACCCTGTGAGTTGTGCTTCTTGGCCTTCCTCATTCCATTGGCCCCTGTCCCTCCATGGGTGAACTGTCTTCTCCTTTGGGATCTCCAGACTACCTTGGACCTCTTACCATTTTGCCACCCCAGGCAGCCATTTGTAAAGCCTGTTGGGTTGTATATCCCTGTCTAATGGTGGAAGGAGACTACTATAACTACTCATCTGGGAGGGGGAGGAGGGAAGGGAGAAGTAAGGAGATCTAAGTTGTTTTTTATATTTATTTATAGTATTTATATCTTGCCTTTTTTCCTCTTGCAAGGAACCCAAGGCGGCTTACATTCTCCTCCTCTCCACTTTATCCTCACAACAACAACCCTGTGAGGTAGGCTGGGCAGAGAGTCCATGACTGGCCCAAAGTCACCCAGTGAGCTTCCATGGCTGAGTGGGTACTAGAACCCGGATCTCCCGGCTCCCAGTCCAGCAATCTAGCCACTACACTATGCTGGCTCTCTTAATATGGCTAAAAATTAGCAAACTATGTATGTTTTCTCATTAGAAAACAGTCAACATTTTTCTTGGAGAATGTGTGTGTATGTATCTGTAATAGCTGTAGTGACAAAGAATACCACCGATTGCCATCCACTGGAACGTAGGGATTTGGCCACCCACAGTGTTTGTCCCTCTCCAGGAAATGAAGGCTACAAATAATGGGTTTCCCTGCCTTTGGAGGTACAGAAGCACAGCCGAATGTTTCAACAGGATTGCCATTTACAGGCAGGCCCCCACAACTGTCCCTGACTAGAGATGTAGTCCCTGTTCTGGGAGAGAGAATGTAGGTTCTGACTCACTGATAGTAATAAACAAGATTTTTTGAATGCCGAGTTGCTAGTGAGGAACAGTAGATGCTCTGCAATTTTCCACAGCTGCAATATCAGCAAGCTGTTGTTCTGCAACATCCTCAACAAAAGGATAATGCAATACCTAATGTAAAAGTTGGCAGCTTCCTCATCCCATCAACTCACTTCCCTACTAACTTCCACTTAGCTGGGCCAAAAGAGCCAAAGCAAGCTCACTGTGGTTTTTCACATCTTTGCCCACATGTGGAGACTTTCTCCAGCCACTTAAGGTGTGGCAGAGATACTGGTTTATGAGATTGCATCCAGTGAAATGGGTGAGACTACAAGCAGGAAGAGTCTGTAGCTCCAAGGTGCTGATGGGAGCTAGGCAGAGCACAGCACACAGGCCAGAGAGGAGACTCAATACAGCTCACAACTCATGTTCATGCAGGGAACTACAAACGACAGCACTGCGGGTTGTTATGTTGCCTACCCCTCACCTAAGGCAACACAAAACAAGCCATGAACACAAAATTGATTTCCTTGTGGCCATATCTTTACAATGTAGACTCTCATCACTAAACTCACAAAACCCAAAATGAGCAGGAAGTATTTGCCTGCTCCACTGACTTAAAAAATGACTATGAGTGACAGGCACCCAGGGTTGAGCCTTAAATTGCTATGAAACAGAATTTGAGAAAAAATGCATGTTTTTATTAATTCTATGTACCTATTCATCAAATGCAGGATTGGAACTGGAAACTAGCGATTTCAAACAAGAGAAATGTGCAAAGTAGGGAGGCACCCTTTGCCACCCCCATTCTACCTTGGATTCCTGCACTGAGCAGGGGGTTGGACTTGATGGCCTTGGAGGCCCCTTCCAACCCTACTATTCTATGATTCTATGATAGCTTTACATCAAAGACCTTCCAGTGTTTCTCAGTTAGTGATGAAGCTCAGAATTGTATTTAGGGTTGAGCCAAAATGGCCACGTTCTACTTTGCAGCCAAGTTCACGGACTGCAGAAAGTCCCACCTCCACTATCAGTTGTTTGGCTGGAGGGGGGCAGGGAGCTAAAGGTGTTCACAACATCTTTGCATAGCCATTCTCCCCACTTAGATATTCAAGCTCCTCTCCATAGTAACTGGCACTGGCATAACATGGCACTCCACAGACTGTCCAGAGCCCTGATAGGGTGCTGCTATGGTGGCTTTTTTAAAAAGGTCTTTCTTTACATATGAACAACTGAATCATCACTTGGCGAATCAAATTTGGCTACATGACAATGTTACTAGGGGCAAATGAACCTAATCTTCTATATATATAAAAGTCAAAAATTGTGTGTGGGTTTGTGTGTTTGTGACTGGCTGCAGGGCTGTCTGTAACGCAGGGAATAAGGGGGAGCTGCCCTGGGCCTAATCACACTGCAGGGGCCACTGAGCCCGCCATTTAGGCCCTAGAGTTGCTGCCGCTTTTAGTTCATATTCTCACTTGCCAGAGTATATGACAGGAGTCACTGGGTTACATTATTACTTTGTTTATACTTTCCCTTACTAACAAGTACACCCTCTCAATCATGGTACAGGCCAGGTTTCTGATTTCAGCTACCAATCATCCTATTGGCCATCTTTCATTCTATTGGTCTCTCTCCCATTCACTCTGACTTCCTTCACCTTGGATTGGCTGGCTGCCGTTTGTTCCCTCCCCTTTACTCATGGTTTCTTTTCTAACTGTGGAGAGCATTTAGTTTCTCTCCCCTGTTCCTGCAATATCCAGCAAGGACGCCTCTGTTGAACATTTTAATAGTGGTAGGAGATTCAGTGTGGATTATACTGTAGTAGTGCTTAGAGATTCAGTCTCTTGCATTTTTAGTAGTGTTTTTTATTCAATCTGCTCATTATAATTGTTGTGCTTTTTTAATCAAGTCTGGTGGATTCAACTTTTCACCTTTCTTATGGGGCCTTTCCGAGAAGCGTAAACCTACCTTAATGTGTTTCTAACAAATAGTGCCTATGACAAAATTACATCCCAAGTAATGCCAGGTATATCAGCTAGTTCACAATAAGGATGCTTGCCCTCACTCTGAATTAGCTTCGTTTGCCTTCAGTAAGATCATTATGTAGCCAAATCTGATGAGGAAAGGAAATGCCACAGCAGCCAATCAGGCTGCAAAAGATGTAAGTATTTGGGGACTTTCAGAGAACGTTTCACACATACCCTGTTGAAAATGATCAGCTGCAAATGTCCAACACAGCCTTGCTCTGATTACTCGCATAAAGAGGGACCAGGACACTTACATAGAACCAAACATGATTAAGTGCTTGTTGTAGGTAACTAGTTTTGCATAGCCACAGGTGGCCCCGTGTGGGGGGATCCACATCCCTCAAATACATCAAAAGACACTCCCAGCCAATTGAATGTGGGTCCAGATGAGATTGGAATGCAGGTGGAGATCTGCCACCAGATACACGTCTGCCATCCATATCAACTACATGTTTGAAAGTCTGCTTATGATAATAATCTCACTTGCTGGACTGGGGAAGAAGAAATATTTTTACAACTCCCTGAAGGTGATTAGGTGTCCCAAAAAATAACAGTCCATCCTAAACTGTACAGATGCTTGCAATACATGGGCATTAATAAATGTCAAAAATGGAAGTCATGCACTTCGTGAAGCAGCCTTAACCCAAACCAAGATAAAAGCATCTTACAACAAAACATTTTTAAAATAAGCTTTAAATTTACTTTCATTGGACTCATCATTAATACATCACATCAGGAAGTTTTTGACTAGCTACTGAAGTCCTACAAGAGAAAGCTCTCTGAGCTTCTTATGAAATGAAGAAACCACTGACTAAATCCATTCTTACAAAAAAGCTGTCACTAACACTTTTTCAGAGCATCAACCTGCTCATGCATTTTTGGTATGAAATGCTGAGATCTACTTTAAATAAAGCATACTATTTGGGTTTAGAACAACAACAACAACATGCATGAAATCTCCAGACTGGACAGCAATGTCTCCAGATACACATCACTCCAGCATGTAATTTGAACGTTTTGGTTTGCCACACACCATATGAAAAAGCAATGTCAGCTTCCAGTATTACCATGATCAAAGTAGCCTATAGCTCTTATAACACAAAGACTAAAGACTTGCAGTGGAATCCTATACTGAGACATAAGCTCAATGGGAATTACTTCCAGAGAAGTGTGCACAGGACTGCAGCCTTAGGCCCAAGCCCCATGTAATGTGTTGTCCCTGCCAACCCGCATCTCCCCCCAAATTTCTCTGGAAATGTATAGATGAAAAATGCATGGTCAGATGTCATAGAATTAACTTTTTCCACCAAGTGGATGCCAAAGAAGTGAACAGAGGGCATGGGAATATGAATGCTATGATAACACATCACGTGTTTTTTCACATTACTCGGGAGATGCAGGGGGAGACATGCATCTTAATTAAAACCCAAACCTTGCCTGTATTTCATTAACCTGGTGAATTGATGCTTAGATCACTAAACACTTTAAAAACCCAGAAATAAAACTTTGCAGGAAACTGAATAGCCATAGAGCTTCCATGGAATCATTTTATTAGTATATTGTCGGACAATAGTAAAGATGGCAAAATTAAGACAAACTTTCACTAAGTACCAAGTAAAAATGGGAGATGGTGGGTTGGATCCAACTTCCTTGCTCCACCAGTGGAACAGATACTGCTGGTGGAATAGGCCTTCCCTGTCCCTCCTTCTCCCTGCAGCCCCCCCATCTGCTCCGGAGGGTCCCCCAACCCTCTGGAACAGATCTGGAGGGCATGCAGGGAGCTGCAGTGGGGAGGAGAGGATGGGGAAGTCCCATTCTACCAGCAGAACAATCAAGTTGGATCCAACCCATTCAATTCACATTCTGGAGTGTACCAATTCAGATTGCAGCTGGAGGTGGATGGGGTCATATTTCTGAATGCTCTCCATGTATGAAGCATCATGCAGATAGCCAACTAATACAGGAGGGAGAGGGCTAGATTAGCTAGGTTACTATACAGAAAATATAGAGTAACTAGATTACTACATGGAGTGTTTACTGACATACACATCCAGACTGAGGTTGTACAGCCCAAAATTCCTCCACCACATTCTGCATCTCTCATTTACTACAAAAGTGGCAGTTAAAAGTGAGAGGCACAAAGTTCATTCTATACTCCCAAAGAAGCAGCTACTGAGAGGTGAAGAGATCCTGAATCTGCAATCCTACACACAACTACTTGGAAAGGAGTTGAATTTAATGGGATTTACTTCTGAATAGATTCTGAGCAATTCTGAGTATAGGATTGTGCTGTGAGAATGCAGTGTTTCAAATATGGGGAAATGTGAGCAGTTCTTTAAATGATCTGAAATCAACAAAAATAAATGAGATGTGCCTAATTATGAAAGGGAAGGAAGACAGTGACACATGCAGTGTGTACAAGCCACCTGGGCTATTGAATCAAGAATGTACTGTGCTGAACACCAGAGGAGGAATGTGTACCTAAACACTCGAATCAGGGTATCCTGTTCCCCTAATTCTGAGGGACACCTACATCCAACCCACACCTTGACTGATGCCTTTGTGATCTGCACTTGCCCATAGACTTTGGTAAAGCCTGTATACTGTTATTGTGCCAGTCAAATTTCTTAGAATAAATGTGAACTAAATTTCAGGCTGTCATTGCTGCTCTGCCCCAGTTTCGAGTCTGTCCTCTTGATGTCGGTGTTCATCAGATGCCTCCTCCCTACTCCACAGAAAAAGGCCCTTCTTTCATCTCAGCTGATGAAGGGCTGTCAGATCAACTTTAATATGAATGTAACACACGCACGCGTGCACTCACGCACACTGCTGCTGAGGGACTACATAATGTTCTGAAATTAGTGACTGACAGTATAGTTTGTGGTGTGGTGATAACCTGGAATTAGAGGCAATTGTGTAAAACAGGAGGTGTCTCTTAAAATAATAGACACCTGACAATCACAATCAACGGCTCCTGCTATTGGCACCTGCCACACCGGGGAAACTAGTCAGAGGGAGCCAGAGTTCCCAGGTAGCAAGGATGGGATGGGGAAGTCTGGCAGGAATGGAGTAGCCAGGCTGGCACTGTCTGTGAACTTCTCCGCCTCTCCCTCTCCCAGCAATGGATTGCCATGCCAGTATACCTGTGGAGTGTGTAGGAGCCTTTCTAACTGTAAACAGATGGGGCTGCAGGGGGTGGGAGAGAGTGGGTGGCCGATGGAAGGGATGCCAGAGGGGACAGGAAACTGCAGAGAATACACAAGACTGCCACGCTCGCCATCTACTGAAGTTGCAGGTTCTAATCTCCCTTCTACGCCACAGCCCTGATAATCTCCATTATTAATTTGGCCTGTCTCAGCACTCATCATCCTGAAGACGATTCCTTTCAGGGCCCATTAGGCTCACCTGATCTCCAGAGTGTTTCTCTGTGACACATCTGCCCAGATCTATAGCTCCTAGTGACAAATCTCCTGGCAGAAAGATAAGGATATGATCACAGCATGTATGCATGTGCTGGGTGCTGGGACTGAGCTGAACAACTCCTAATTAATTATCTTGCTTCGCTCCCCATTTCCTCCCTCACACACACCAATTAGTAACGAGAGCCTGTTGAGGTTTGCTCATGCAGGAAACCCTTTCCACATATTGGATCCCATCATATCACCCTCCACATATGCATATGTTCCCCATTCTCTGTTTTCCACAAACTATTGCTTCAGTTGCAGGTCACCCACCCTCCTTTAAACATGTGACTCTTGTGTCCTCCTGTGGTTTATGCTTTAATGAGAATGGGTGTGCTGAGGGGGAAGAGTACATTAACTTTCACCAACTTGGTGCTTCAGTGTGGCCTCTGTGATAAGACAGGAGTATTTCTCAGACTGCATCATGTCTTACTCTCTGTTGTTAATGGAAAAAACCTCATTAGGGGTAGCTTAGGTCAGTGGTAAGCACCTTCAAGTACGAGGTGCCTATCTAGCCTCCGGAGCAAGGTCTGTAGAAACAAAGAAACTTCTATTTATCCCTGCGTTAGAAACAATTGTTGCACAATTGATGTGCTGGTTTACCATGTACATGTATTTTTAAATGTGGATGAACACTCCAAAATATGGCCCTTGATCTCCAGTCTCAGGGCCAGCCCTACCATTAAGCAAAGCAAGGCAGTTGCCTCAGGCAGCAGGTGCAGGGGTGGGGGGAAAGCAGCAAGGTATTAGAAGACAGAGCTGTGTGCATGTCATGTGGCCTGCTCTGTGTCTCCCAAGTTACCCTACTGCCTTCAGGTGTGATGGAAATGTTAGTATTGAAGTTAGATTAAACTGCCAGTCTGGTCAGCTTCTGTAAGTGGAATGGGAGTGGGAGCCATCTTGTCCTTCGCCTCAAGTAGCAATATACTTGGGCTGGGCCTTCCAGTCTGAAAGAGATACAGACCAGGATTGTCCAGCTCATTCTTTGTATGGTCTTCAAATGCAGCAGAACATGGTGGAGTTTTGGCTTTTTAAAATAAAAAATTTAGGGGAGGATTTAAATAACAATTCTGGACTTGAAGTTTGAATTGGTACAGTCCATCCTACCACCTCGGGATTCTACTGCACGTGTAGGCCAGACCCTATAGATGAGCTTGTATAGTCTCTTGGACCGTGTTTCTTGGACACCATATCCAGTTCATCCAAAACAAGTGGAGCTGCTGTCTCCATGCTCCCAAATGCAGAGACTAGAAGCCCAAGAGCAGGTACAGCCATGACAGTGCATTTGGAGGAAAGCAAAACAAGATACTCGTACCTACACTGAAAGCAGAAGTCACATGAGATGCAAGGAGTTTAGGGAACCTGGCTCAAGGGCTATTCCCCCCCCCCCCAACACACACACACACTTCTGCTCTCCACATTAACATCTAACTTGTCTCACATAAACATTTTTTCCACAAGTTAAACATGGGGAAATGGAAATGGGAACGGATGAAATTGCACATGGAATCTCTACAAACTGCAGACAGACACATACCACTTGCATCATGACATTCCACTTCCATTTGGATGAATCATACCTAGGGATGTGCTAATCACCGAAACTCAAGCTTGATGGAATTCTACAAATTACATCTTGAAGCTCATTCCAACTTGAATCCATATCAGATTGTGAGTATTATTTTTTTCTTCTCGCCTGGAAATCTGTGCGTATTTTCATGCGTATTTTCCCAAATGTACGCATCAGTTATGCGCATATTTGAAATGTACGTATTATTCTCCCACTGATTAAAGCATATCTGTACACATTTTTCAAAAGTACACATTTTTCATGTCCATTTTTCACATGTACGCATGCTATCGAACACATTTGTGGGGGGGGGCATGACTCACATTGCATGCGTGGAAATGTACAGACTTTGACTGCAGATTGTGTCCGAGTCCATGTTCAGTCCAGAACTTGGTAAATCCTGATAAAAAATGACCTGAAACGAATTTTTCATACATTCCTAATAATATCCTAAGAAAGGGAAAAGGGTCTCTACTGCCTACAGGCAGCCTCCTTACCCGAGGCCTGCACTTATCCTCCCCTCAAAGGAACCTTCCAGCCTGGCCTGCTCCCTCATACTCCTGCCTATTCTCTGGTTTCTCATCCACCTAGCTGAGCTCACCATCCTGCTCTGGACCCTTCTGCAGCGCCTGGCCCACCATGCCGCCTTGCCTGCCTCATTGGCAAGGCTCAGAGTTGGATCTAATCTTGCACTGATTAAATGTCCCTCATTAACGAGTTTCTTTAATTAATGGAGTTTTTGGGCTTGCTTGGCTTGCTCTCTCCCTGCTGCTCTCTGCCGCCTCAGCACAAACACGGGGCCATTCCCTTTCGAGTCATTTAGTGAGTGGGGCTGGTTCCTGCCGACAACGCACTTTGCTGATGGTGCCTGTCTCCTCACGCCTGATGACTCCATTTTTAACATTTCCCCCCCTTTTATTTTTTGGGGAAAAACAATGACCTTAAATCTCTTTGAACTTGAACCTTCACAGCACAGATACCAAGATACCATTTGGTCCTCCTGGGACAATGGTATCCAGCCCAGGCTGTGGGTCCTCAACCTATGGTGCCACCTTCCTGAGCCCCTTCCTGCTAAAATATCAGAGGGCAAGAAAACCTCCTGCCACACCTTCTTGTCCTCCCCTACCACATGAAGAAAATGTGACATCTTTTCCTGTTTGGGAGTCCCTATTTTGCCCTGCCTTGGCAGGTCGGAATCTGTACTATCATCAAAGAGAGCTGGTGTGAGGATTCAAATCCACATTCCATTGGAAGCATAGTGGATGGCCTAGAGGAGGGGTGGACAAACATTCTGGCCTGCAGGCTACGTGTGGCATGGAAATTTGTGGACGGTGGCTCAATCCCCGCAGTGTGAAGATGCCTCCTAACAGTCAGCTGAGGTTTCTTCTAGCCTGGACAATGGCCCCAGAATCAGACTCCAAAGCAGCCCAAGAGACAAGCACCTGGCCATGACGGAAACCGCAGCAGTTGTATCCGCCATGATCACCACCACTCATGCCTCTGTTGCCAAGGCAACAGAGATGCAACTGGCCCTAAAGCAAGACTCAGATGTCTCAGGAGATGTCTGTTGCCCATACTGCACCGTTGTGACTAGCACTATAAAGGGATGGGAGGGACCTGTGGAACTCGGCTCACTCAGCTATTGAAGCGAGGCCCAGGAGTGAGGTGGGAGGAAGAGCGGGCTACAATAGGAACATAGGAAGTTGCCTTATTCTGAGGCAGGCCGCTGGTTCATCTAGCCCAGTGTTGCCAACACTGACTGACAGCAACACTCCAGGGTTTGAGGCAAGGGTCTCCAATCCTACCTGGAGATGCCGGGGATAGAGCCTTGGACCTTTTTCATGCAAAGCATGAGCTCTACCACTGAGCTACAGCCCCGCCCCCCGGGCCAGAAGAAAAGCCCTCATGGGCCAGATGTGGTCTGTTGTTTGTAGCTTGCCCAGCTGTGGTCAGATTAATCAACCATCTCTTAATCCAACTGTACCAGAGTTGTTATTGCTGGAATGAGATCTGTTTTTAAAAGTCACACACCTGTAAAAGCATGTTGTCACCGAGAAGGTGGCAAATAAATTATTTTGTCTCTAAAACCCACTTGGTTCCCAACAGTGTTTACTGATAGTGTTTCCAGTCTAGTTCCCCATCCAGGATCAAATTCTCCTAGCATCCTGCACCTTCATCCCCTATTGAAACTAAGACCAAGGATGCATAACTGAATTCATCTTCTTCCCGTTTACTTTTGACTCCATCTTCCCCCCACCCTTCCTCTGCGCACTCTGCCTGTGTTGAATTTTAAGCTGTAATCTCCTTGGGGCAGGAACCTGTCTTTTGGCTGCTCCGCTGTACAGCTCCTTTTAAGCTGGTCCCTCAGCCAGTACGTGCGTATTGTTAGCATCTGTCTGGGGCTACGGATTCTTGGCATACTAACAGGCATAAATAAGGTGCAGGGTCCATTTAGTGTTGCATAGGTAAGTTTTCCTTGCTCACGTGGCTTAAATCAGGCCCCCTTTGAATTAAGGAGGAACAACTGAATCAGGGAATCAGCGGCCCCCCTTCACCTTCTGCAAATCAGAACAATACATTGTTCTTCTGCCTCACTCTCCGTGGATGTCGCTACTACAAACAAATTCAGCTAATACTCTAGGAGCAACACAAGCCAGCACCAACAACTGCTTATTCAACAATAATGTACTCATAGATGCCAATAATTATGCATGCATGCAAACAGCCAATAGTACACACACACACACACACCATCCATCCATCCATCCATCCATCCATCCATCCATCCATCTATCTATCTATCTATCTATCTATCTATCTATCTATCTATCATCTCCTGGCATCTCTAACAAGATGGAGACGAGCAGATACTGAAAATGAAGTTGCCCTGTGCATTACAGCACATCATGCTAGCCATAGGGGGCTGGTGCTGGTGGTGGTGGGCCTGAAAGCCTGGGTCTTTCTATACCACGGTGGTGTCAGAGGTTTCATGCACGGACTGTAGTCTCTGTCTGTGTTTTCTGGGTCTGTGCCAGAACAAAGCTGCTTGCCAGATAAAACTATGCTCAGAGTGTTATGTTCCCAGCACAAAAGCTATTAAGCAGCAGAGCTTGGTCCAAGAGGCTCATCCCTTTCCCCCATCTCAATCCCCCACAGCCACCCCACTTGTGCTCATCTCAGCACATCGTAAAGGCAGTGGAAGGTCCGTGATAAAAGGCAACCCAATTTCCCAGAGGCTTCTTCTGGGAGCTCTGGTGGTGAAGGTTTTGACTAGAAATGACACTCAACTGAGGTATAAGAACCTGCGATACTACAGCCATGAATATGTCCAAACACAGTCCACACATACTTAAGCACATTTGAAATGGCCTATTATTGTGGCCTGTTTTTAAAATGCTAAAATTAATGCTAAAAGTCATATAACAGCCTCTTATGAGCATTACTACCTCTTCCAAGAGCCTTCCCCCTGCCCGCTGCCCCAACCTAGCCATTGCTCATTTACAAATCAATATCTTCACCCACTTTCTGCAACCAGCACTGGGGACTAGGCCATGATGCAAGTGGGGCTCGGCTCTGGGTGTCTTGCACGCTGCCTCCTCTCCAATTTGGCCTCCTTTTCACACTAATGCCTCTCGCCAGGAAGCTGAGGTCGCGCTGGGGAAGCAACTGCCTCCCTGAGAAGGAACTGACGGCTCCTGCCATCATTCAGCAAAGCACTGACCTGTGAATATTTCATTACCCTAAACACTGCGCCATCCATACAAAGCAGGGAGCCTGGCCAGTGGGAACAAGCACTAGTCACATTGACAGGGGAAGGAGGAAGGGGTCCAGTGGGGCTGAGGCCGGGGCAAGCTGGTTGCCAAAACGAGCTTCCTAGAAAGCCTAGGGAGACTAGTTGTCATGTCCCTGGTGAGTGGGATGCAGACAACAGCATTCTCTCTTATGCTGTTCAGCTGGCTTCTCTTTTGCAGTGCCAGAGATAAAAGGCAACGGGAGGTGGCAAGAGGCAAGGGCTTCCTCATTGCCCCACTGTGACTCATGGCTGTGTGGAAGGATTCACCCATCCCTGCTGCCCCACTCTCTGCCAACATCACCACCCTAGCAGAATGTGGATCCTCCTTAAGACCCCGGTGGAGGTACGGCCATGGGACTAGGCAGGCAGGGACATGACTTTTATCTGCAGCATTAGAGAATAAACTCACAGCATAGAATGGATGCGCATCTCAGAATCTGATTTATTGGCAAAGGAACACACATGTTGCCACTGCGCATAGAGCCAAATGCCAATGGTGGGATGGGTGGGTGGTAGTGCCAGGTAGGATGTGCCTGCCTGGATCCCACAGTTTGGGTTTGATCAGCTGTGTTCTTTACCACAGCCAGTGGCAAAGTGCAACACAGCATGAGAGAAGTGCACTGAGGAAATCCCACTCCCCCTGGCCCCGCTTCTTTGGCAGAGTTTGTCGAGTGCCCTGGCATCATGGTGTGGATGCACTGACAAGACTGCAGGCAGATCCACAGAGATGCTCAAGCAAGGGAGACAATCTGGCTATGATTAAAGCCCCTACCCTGGACGCGGATGCTAGAGCTGAAGTCCAGAAAGTGCAACTGAGATAAGAATAACCCAAATGAAAACCCTACAGTCCTTTGGGATTATAGTACAGGGAGGGGCTGTAGCTCAGTGGTAAGAGCACATGTCTGCACGCAGACTGTCCCCAGGTCACTCCCCGGAATCTCCAGGTAGAGCAAGGAAAGAATCCTGCCTGAAACCCTGAGAGCCTCTGCCAGTCAGTGTCAACAGTACTAAGCTAGATGGACCAACGCCCTGCTCTCTGTATAAGGCAGCTTCTTTGTTGTTGTTCAGTCGTTCAGTCGTGTCCGACTCTTCGTGACCCCAGGCCTTCCTGTCCTGCGCTCTCTCCCGGAGTGTGCTCAAGTCCATATTCATTGCATCGGTGATGCTATCTAGCCATCTCATCCTCAAGGCAGCTTCTGATGTTCCTATGAAACCACCTTACCCTCTGCTAAGCAGAACCAGCCTTCTCCCTGGCATTCCAGCCCTTGCTTCATCACTCAAACACATACTTTGCAGGTACACACACTTCACAAAGCCAGCAGGCTCCCTATCCTGTCTCCTTCTCATTCCCAGCCTAAATTATCAAAAGGCAAGTGTTAATTCCATTTCACTTTCTTCCTCACCTCGCGACCTGGAAATCTGGGACTCAATGAATTCTGTGGCACAAAGAAGATGCCAGGGGCAAAAGATCAACTCAGGCAGAACTCTGTCAGGGTATCGGTACCCAGAAGGCAAGGCCTAAGATACCGCATTGTCCAGTTATGCTAGTTTGCACTTCATATCAGAAAAAAACCACTGCCAACCAGAATGGTGGAAAGGAATATGGGTATGAATTTCCTCTTCATCCCACAGCAGGGGACCTTCCATTTTAGGGCATGCGCACATTCATTCACTGTCACTCCGCCTGGGCATCCACGCACGTGTGTGCATGGGCGACACGCGCACACGCACGCACACACACACAATGACTGTACCACAGGGCCAGCAGTCACTAGGGAACTAGCTACTGTGTGTGTGTGTGTGTATGTGTGTGGGGTGTGTGTGTGTGTCTTGTTCTTGGCTTCCTTAGCCAGAAAGCAAGGAGCTGAGACAGCATGAAATATTAATGCTGTAAATGGTGCAATTTCATCTGCATTCAGCCAACTTCATGTATATTTCAGAGTGTGATGGGATGATAATGTTGTGTAACTGAGGCAAAATGGGGGGGGAACATGTGCTGAGGTAGGGGGGCACAGCTTGAGCCTCCTGCACTGGCACATTCAACAACCCTGCCAACCAGGGGGCTCAGGCACACTGGAAGGAATATGTTCCTTTTAGGATGCTCACCATATATTTATTCTTTTCTTTTCATTTAAAATAATTTCATTTTAAATAATTTTACAAGATAAAAACCATATAAAACAGATACAACAGAATATAATAACTACACATTCAGTAAAAGTTTAATAAAAACAAAAGTTACTGACTAAAACAAACAAATAAATAAATAAAACCCGAAGTTACTTAGAACCGGCAACACAAGAAATTACTGGAAGGCTACTGGAAACAGGTGGGTCTTCAGAGCTTTTCTGATGATCTGCAAAGAAGGAGCCTGATGAACCCCCAATGTAAGCCGATTGCAGAGATGCGGGGCCTCTACTGAGAAGGCCCTCTCCCTTCTACTCAGCAACCTAACCACCCCTGGCAGCGGGCAAGGAAGAAGGGCCTTTGCTGGTGATCTTGGGGGGTGGACAGGCTGGTATGGGAAATGGACATTCTAGAATTAACTCAGCCCAAAACAATTAGGGCTGTAAACGTTAAAACCGGTACTTTAAACTGGGCTTGGAAACACATTGGCAGCCATTGCAGTATCGCTGTCACATGAGCTGATGACCCAGACCCCAACAACATTGGGTGGCTGCATTCTGTTGTAGCTGAAGTTTCCAAGCCATCTTTAAAGGCAGCCCCACATACAGTGCATGACAGTAGTCCAGCCTGGATGTCACCAGAGCATGAATAACCAAAGCAACATCCTCCTACTCAAGCTAGGGTTGCAACTGGTAAAAAAGCCTAAGCTGGTAAAAAGCACTCCTGGCCACTGTTGCCACCTGAGCTTCCCCAGTGAGCACACAGGAGCACTCCCAAGCCATGCACTTGGCCATTCAGGGGGAGCACAACCCCATCGAAGGCCAGATGTAATCCAATATCCAGATTAGTTGATTTCTCTACCCATAGTAACTCTATCTTGTTAGGATTAAATCTCAACTTGTTTGCTCTCATCCATCATAAAACCACCTCCAGACCCCAGTTCAGGCATTCAACAGCCTTTCTAAGATCAATAAATGGAAACAAGAGGTAGAGCGGAGTGTCATCTGCATATTGATGGCACTTCAGCCCAAACCTCTGAATGACTTCCCACAGTGATTTCACATAGATGTTGAAAAAAAATAGGGCACAGGATGGAACCTTGCAGTACTCCACACACCAAAGGCCATGAGTGGAGCAGAAGTCCCCAAGCACCACTGTCTGAGACGATCCATCCAGGAAGGACCGGAACCACAGTAGTACTGCGCTTCCTATGCCCAACCCAGATAAACGATCCAGAAGGATACCATGGTCAGTGGTACTGAAAGCTGTAGATTGCTCCTGGAGAGCCAACAGGGTCTCATTCCCCCCATCTGTTCCCCGGCCCAAGGCTGTTTCCATCACAAAGCTGGCCTGAAGCTGGATTGGAGCAGATCCAAATAGTCGACATCATCCAACGTTACCTGGAGAAACCACCCATGCTCCAATACCTTGCCTAAGAATGGCAAATTTAACACTGGCCAGTCATTATCAGAAACCAATAGATTTAAACTAGGTTTCTTCAATAGCGGCCTCACCGCTGCTTCCTTTAAGCTAGTGAGACCACCCCTTCCCTTAAGGAGCTATGAATCACCTCCAAGGTCCAAATACCCAGGCCAGCTCTGGCCAGTTTCACAAGCCAGATGGCAAGGGTCCAGACAGCGAGTGGTGGGCTTCAGTCCCCCAAGCAGTTTGTCTACATCCTCACTGTACAAGCTGGAAGATATCCATGATAGTATGACAAGACAGCACTCTGGCATCCAGCTCTGACTCTGTTCAAACAAGGGCATCTAAATCGGCACACAATGGCAGCATGTAGATGTGTGTGTGTGTTCTAAGCTGGCAGGGCATGGAGTGAGCTCCATATATGTAACTGTAGTATGTTTGGAGGATGGAGTGATCTCCCAGTTTCACTCAGCACAGCATCCAGAAACCTCAGGACACAGCTGTTCTACATAATACCAGGCACATCTCTAATGCACAAGGGCAGGATTGTTTAGGTCCCTAGCTAATCCCAAAATGCAGAATTCTCCCTGCCTTTTTGCTGCGATACTCTGCTCAAGAGACTACAGGTGAGGCCATTCTTTGCTAAGGAATCTTCTCCTTCCTTGCTAGGATTCAGATGGTGATCACACATTTTTTAAAATGGAAAACATTTATAAGCCTCTTTCCTTTTTTTTAGATTTCAGGGCCTAAACTACAGAGCCAGGATTGGTTTCATGTACTTGATTGAAATTTCTGCTGCCTTGCCAAAGTAAACTAAGGCTTTAAAAAGCCTGTTGGGGCAAGAGGGCCTTTCAAACTACAGGTAGCACCATACACTGTAAAAGGTGAGTAATATCACAGATATTTCTATGCTTCAATATATTTCCCTCCTAGCTTATTAGGAGCTTCACACAAATCTCCAAATAATCTGTGTAGGATTCCACATTGTAAAAAAAACAAGGCTGCTGCCAAAAATGGCAGTCCTGTGTCATGTTCTTTCCCTCCCCCTAATGTGTAGCACATAGGAACACAAGAAGCTGCCCTTATACTGAGTCAGGCCATCGGTCCATCTCGCCCAGGGTTTTTGACACTGACTGGCAACACGTCTCTAGGGGTTCAGGCAGGAGTTTTTCCAGCCCTACCTGGAGGTGTTGGGGATTGAACCTGGGACCTTTTGCATGCAAAGCAGGTGCTCCACCACTGAGTTACAGCCCTTTCCCAAAGCACTTTTAACTTACCCTGTGTTCCAGCACTATTATGTAGTGCATTTTCTTGCCACACTCCACTTCGTTGGCGACTGGCTGCTAGGGGAGGATGGGGAGGTGATGGTATGAAGACCCATGGGTAAGTTTTAATACATATCATGGGAGAACCTGACACGAGACTGTCATTTTGGTGGCAGCCCCAAGCTTCTTGCAACATATACTTTCTCCTTCACTCCAACAGAATTAAATGTTTTTACTGTATTGGCACAAGAAAACCTCCGCCAATCAAGGAAGAATTATATGATTGGCACAGAGTGGTTGCAACCCTCAACTCATGCTGTGGCATCTGAGTTGGTGTAGCATGAATGCAGCCAATGATTTTGCTCACTCTTGCTTACACACAGGACTCACTGATGTACCCCAGTTGCAACCCACAAATCCATTTTCCAGGGTGGAGAATTCCTGAGCAGTCCCACATTAAGGAATCCGTAAACCATAGCAGAACACCTACCTGGAAAACTTTGTAAAAAGAGAATGCCAACAGACATTTTTCTGGAATTTCCCCCAATGCTGGTTATGTTTAGCTCCAGAGTTTAATATACTCTTTCACCACAATCTGACCCTGACAGGGAATTGGTCACACTCTCAACAACTCACTGTGAAAAATGAGCAAGACCCTTTGAAGATAAATTTGCTTGAATCCTGCATGACTTGGAACTCCTCTATTAGTGTGGTTCCATCAATGGAGGTATCCAGAGCACTGTTTGGTCCAGCTGTGTTGGGTGAGTTTCAGTTATTGAGTCACAAGGATGCAGACAGGAAGCTAGGTGGGTGGCTACAAGAGAGAGGGCCTTCTTAGTTGTGACACCCCGCTGATGGAATACCCTCCCCAAAGAGGTTCGCCTGGTGCCTACATTGTTATATTTTCGGCACCAGGCAAAGGTCTTTCTTTTTCTCCAGGCATTTTTGAGACCTAGTTCTAGATTTTTATGGCTGTTCTATCTATTGCTGTGCTGTTTGCATTGTATTGTGTCGTATTCTATTCTTTTAAATATTTGTATTGCATTTTATATTTTAACTGTTTGTAGAACATTGTAGTCTTTTAACGGTTTGTAATCCGCCCAGAGAACATTAATTATTGGGCAGATTAAAAATATAACAAACAAATAAACAGTGGTGTGACACGATAAGCAGAAATGCACTGAGTGAGGCTTTCTTGGGTACAGAGATATAATGATGAGAAAGCTTACGCTGCTCCATATATGCTTGTACAGCTATGAAAGGCCTGCCAACCACATGTGCTAACATGCTATTACATATGCAAGATCATTGACATGCATGAGCTTACTGGGAGAGAGCAATGGAATGGGGTGGGGAGTTCCCTATACGAGTCTGTCTTCCTCTGGAGATTTGTCAGTTGGAAGCGCAGCATTTATCTAGAAGTGTTAAAAGGCTTTCTCTGCTGGGTTGGGATTCAGTTATTAGATATTTAGCCTGACCAATCCCAGAGGTTTTCTGAACAGATTGTAATAAATTTTAATATACCCAGTAGAAACATATCTTAAACTTTAGACAGATCATTTATCAAAAACACCCCCTTTGCCTGTCTTTCCAATCCAATCCATTCCCACCACACCTGCTCCCATGCCTCTCCCTCACCCAAATTTCCTCCCAAGCTTATAGCTCTTGAGGTGGGATGAGGACAGCAATTACCCATTCCCAAACATTGTAGGTCCACCAACACACTGGAACAGAATAAATTCCCCCCTTCCTTTAGTCTTGGATTTTACTCCCTACCCTTCTGTTTCTCCATGTGCATTGAGGGCCAATAGCAACCCCCTTCTCTGGAACCTAACTCTCCATTTTAAGAGTTGGGATAAGACAGCATGGGATATTTTTTTCCTACCACCATCTGCCCTGTGGGAAGGATCCTAGAAGAGAGAGGCAGACAGGCAAAAATCACCTCAGAGCCTGCTCCAGCTGAACTAATCCATCTACCATCATCTGCCCTGTTGGAAGGATCGTGATCACTTGTTAAGCTATAGATGGATGGATGGATGGATGGATATAGATACACACGCACACTCACCCACACTCCCCTGCCCCATGAATGTTGATGTTACTTTTAAGCTGCCTTGGAAGGATTTGTATCCTAAAAGACAGGATATAGATAATTGCAATAAATATATAAATACATTCATTTCTATAGTATTTTATATTTCAGGGCATTTTATCTTGGGTGTTATTGGATTGCAGTTTGGGGGTTGTTTTTTTTACGTGTCCTAAGCTCTTGGGATGAAGCGGGTTAGAGATCAAGATAAATATATTTATATATCTGGTGGGATCATCCCTCATATTATGGCCTCTGCTTCCTGCATTGTATTTTGGCGTGGTTCAGGACAGATTTTGTTTCGTGTTTCTGAACAAGCGGCCAATCATCAAGGAGACAAGCAAACTCCTTCCTTTTGCCATTTTCTTGGACTGGAATGGAAAAAGAACAATAGAGCTACATGGGACTTCACAGGAATGGACTAATCAGAAAAGGAACCTGTGGAGGAATCTAGATGAGCGACTGTATAAGATTACAGGTCTGTGATTGTCTGCTATGCTCCTAAAAACATGATGACAACTATGCTCTGATCTGTCCAGATCAGACAATGCGACACAGAAAACCTGTTTGGTGTAGTTCAATCAGTTCCTTTGCCCACCTCAGTGACCCATCAAACTGAAATTCAGAGCCTTTGACTTTAGTTCAGCCACCTTTCAGCAAGACCTGCCACCCAGAGTTTCCTGTTTGCCTCTTTATTAGATATGTAACCCTATTACCTATTGGTAAGTTCCAGGAGGAAATTAGGTTAGACCTTATGACTTTGAAAATATGAATATTTAACTTACAGTGAAAGTCTGAGACTGAGAGGGATGAAAAGGGTTAGAAGTTATGCCACCAATTCTTCTCACAGGAGTCTGTAGTCTTTAAAAAGGATGGTTTTGAACCCTCTATGGCCTTGGTTAGCAACTAATTTAAGGAATAGTCTGAGGAGATGGATGGTCTAAGAGGGCCAAGGGAGAGAAGAGAATGAGAGGGAGAGAGATGTAGGCCCCTCAATCCAGAGAAATTACTTCTTTACATTATGCTTTCCTGGCTTTGAAAGTGGGGCTGGTGGCAGTAAAATACTCAGGAGTGGGATAGATTTTTTACAGTTGACCTATTATTGCCCTTTTATTGTTGACCTACTATAAGCAACCCAAGATCCCAGAATCTATGAAAGGAGAACAGAGAGAACTCCCCAAAATTTGTGGCTGGTTTCATCACAGATCCCATAAAAATACAGTTATAAATCAGGGATATGTACATACAGAGATATGTAGTTGAAGCTTGCAGCAACGTTATGGGCGTCTGATACATGGATTGCAAAAAGTCTTATGCCCCTATCCTGGTTTGAGAGCCAGCGTGGTGCAGTAGTTAGCAAAGTGTTGGACTAGCATTGGGGGATCTACATTCAAATCCCTCCTACCCATAATGTTCACTGGGTGATCCTGGGCCAGTCACCCCGTCTCAGCCCAGCATACCTCACAGAGCTGTTTCAAGGGTAAAAGGGGTGACGGAGAACCTCTGAGAAACACTCAGTAGTATACATGGAAGGATGGGATAGAAATGTTGTACAGAAAATACATCTAGTATGGAATCAAGACGTTGGGGGAGGACCATAGCTCAGAGACAGAGCACATGCTTTCCACCCAGAAGGTCCCAGGTTCAATCCCAGGCACCTCCAATTTAAACAGGATCAGGTAGCAGGGAATGGGAAAGGTCTCTGTCTGAGATCCTGGAAAGTTACTGCCAATCAGAGTAGACAGTACTAGGCTAGACTGACAAATTGACCTGGTATGCAGCAGCTTTCTATGATCCTAGCAGATAGTGAACACTAACTTGGCCAGCTGGGGAACGCTGGGATTTGTAGGACTTTTTTCTATCTAAACAAGTGTAGTCCTAAACATGTGTAGGATGTTTAGACAGAACTCTACAGGGCACAGCAGACCGTCAGTTAAGAAACAGCCTTTCATAATGTTAACTTAGATCCAACCCCGTCTTGCACCTCTCTCTCAGTCTTTTCTCTTGTTTTACTGGTAAGTGTCATCTGGTGTAACAGGTTCTGAACAGAGAAGAACAAGTTACTCTGAGTTTCCTTCAAAACTCAATTAATCCCAACATTTCCATGAGTCCCTAAGGGCTGGGTGTGGGTGGGGAAGCTTGCTGTTTGCTCAAGGAAACTGAGTCAAGGCTAAGGATAAGCCAGGTGCAAAGTGCTAGAGTATCTGGGGTCAAAATGCTCAAGTAAGAGGAATGCACTTGCATCAGTTTGGGGGAACAGATGGGCTAGTCAGGCTACTGGGCTGGCCATCACATAAATTGGTGTGCACAATCCTCTCTCACCACTGCCCTCCACCTTCCATGAACTGGGTGGATACTTGCCCTACAGAATTCATGATTGTCATGAGGAAAAATAGCCCATAAAAACATGACTTGCACTAAAACCATGCACTTTCACACAAAACTATGTACATGTAAACTCTTGGCACACAACATTTGTGATTCTAGACAAAATTGTGAAGGCACACAGACACACACACACACACAGGCCTGGGTCTGCTCAGGAACATGCAGTGGTCTGCCCCCAAGCGGACACGCTCTCTCTCACACACATGCACCACACTAATAGGAATCAGGAGCATAATTTTTCGTCTAATTACATATTCAGCACTTCTGAGAAAATGAGATTTGGGTAATTCAATTGGACTGAGAAACAGGGCTCTAATAAAATGGAATTTGTAACAATTCTACAGTTAAATCAGTTAAATGGAGAGGAAGGAGCTCTGGCAAATTGACCCCTTGCTCTCCTAACGACTAATAAGACATTTGAACCACATTGTGCTAACAAAGCCCGTGGGCTGCTGCAGAAATGGTGGGGAAGGAATAACTACAGGGTTGGGAAAGGAACACAACTGAACTGGGAGTGTTGCTGTTGAGGGACTCAAAGATACTGGCTGTGGCAATTTTAACACAAAGCTGGCCTCTGCTGTACCTGTGTTCAAATCTACTTGCTGACACCAGAGGGGCTGCAGCTTTCATAGAAGAAAAAACCAACCCATTCCTATTCTTCCCGACCATAGCAGAAATGTGAACTTTGGGAGGAGGTGCCTGGGGATTTGAAACAAGGAAAAAGGACAACCCAGATGGATCCTATTAGCATTTCCCCATTTCATATGTCAGCTTCAATTCAGGAATTTAAAACTTTTAGAAATGGTCATTGCACGGGAAGATCCGGGACTCATGATGGGGAAGGGCAATACTTGGCCTTAGGCCATGTCTATACAAAGGGGTTTCCACAATTGGGTTCCATTTTGGATGCATTCTGACATGCGCCTGGCGTGGAGTATCTGCACAGCACTCCAAACTTGCCAGCATCTTATTCACCAGCATCTCACTAAGGCAGTTTCACTGCACTGTCAGGGCAGGACAATTACGTGTTGCATAGTTCTTGCTTAAAGAGGAATCATTCATTCAGCTGACATTCCTCCCAGCTGAGCTGAGATGAAGCAGGAGAAGGCTGTACAGACACAGATTTCAGCTTACTTATCCCAGATTCTACAATGGGCAAACAGCACCTAGAGGCACCTGCTACAGGCAGCTGGCCTTCGCTTCATTGCAGCTGCATTTCGGTTACTTTGGTTATTTTTCAGTAGCAAGTTGCTATCCTCCCTTTCCCTCCATCCTTTCTAAAACTGGGGGTGGGGGTGGGGGAGGGAATCATGGGGAGAAAAAAAGTGAGTCAAGAATCTGCAAGCTAGGACACACCAAAAATCAAAGGTGTTGGTCTAAAGGAAAGTTACAAAGCCCATATTAGCTTAATAATACCTTTCATTAGGGCAAGTCAAAGGTCACAAGTTTTCGAGTTCTCTAGAATGCTTCATCATGCAAGATATTAAACCAGGGTGCAGAACCTCTTTCAGCCTGAGGGTGACATTCCATTTCAGAGAAGCTGCTGGGGGTCACATTTCACGGGTGGGGCTGAAGGCAAAACCGGCAGGGCCAAAGGCAAAATGGGCAGAGCCAAAATACCAAAAAATACCAGCCTACTTTAGCTTAAAGGTCTTCCTGCCAGTTAATCTTTAGGAGAGGCATTTCAACCCTTTTAGATGGGGGTGGGGTGGGGTGGGGGAAGGGTGTGTGGCCAAAATGATCAGTGGTTGGGGGAAAGGGGAAGGGTGTGTGGCCATTTGGGGAACCCTGGAGGGCTGGACTGGGATGCCAGGAGGGTAGGATATGGCCCCTAGGTCTGAGGTTCCGCACCCTTGTGTTAAATGAAGCACCCCAAAGAATTCTTCAAGCCATTTCAGGTAGTGTGGGGAAAACCCTGCCCTACTGTGAACAGTGCACATATGAAGCTCCCTTATCCTAAGCTGCACCAGTGGTCCAGCACTGTTTACTTTAGAGCTAGGCACAAAGGGTCTCTCAAAATTCTCCACCCTACTTGTGGGCAGAGAAACTGGGGGGACAATTTCATCAAACTTCTCCAGGGCAAGGAGAAATTCTCAACAGTTCACATAGATAGGGGTCACCATTGGCAGGGGTTGTAGTACAGCTCCTCCTCCTCCTCCTCAGGGTTTTTGGGTCTTTTGTGCTGCAACAGCATCAACTGTGTTGGCAGCCTGGTCCCCCTTTTGCATCCACTACAATACAAGTTTGGGGGGGGGGGCAGAGTTGTGTCCAGCTCCAGGGAAGAGGTAGATCTAGTGCTGAGCCAAAATTTGTCCTCCAATTTCCTGAAAGTTTTCTTCCCCCATGAAAGAGGCTTCCATTGTTCTGCCTCATTCTCAGGGTGTTTTATCATTCATTGTTATGATGCTTTTGAGCTTACCTAATCACCGTGAGGTGGCTGAAGGTGGTGTGTGTGTGTGTGTGTGTGTGTGTGATTTCTTTCTCTCTCCGTTGCTCTGCAGCCTCTCAGGGTGCCTGCACTTCCTGATCTGAAATAGCCCTATGGGAGGAATTACCTCATGATGTCTTCCCCTGGGCTTTAATTGAAGTGCAGGTAGCCAAGGAGGCTACAGGCTATCAGAGAGATGACTGTACAGTGAAAGACAGGACACTTGTCTGTACTCCTCAGCAACCTCCTAAGCAAGGTAAGTGCAAGAAACCCAAACATAACCCATGAGAATTTCTGCAAAATTTCTTCACCACTGAATTTCTTTTCAGAAGTAATTTCTTTTCTATCTAATTGAATGAGAATGGTAAAAAAATGTGGGAGAACATTTCGGCACAGCGCTAGTTTTTTCTGCCTTGCAGCTGCTCTCCAAGGCCTCAGGTAGGGGCTCTTTCCCAGTACCTGCTACCTGAGATTCTTAATTGGAGATGGCAGAATGCCTTCGGTACGCAAAGCATGTGTTCCACTACTGACGTTATGGCCCCCGCATAGACAGACTTGGTCTCGCTAACTCAGGGCCAGCCCTACCATTAGGCAGAATGAGGTTGCCATCTCAGGCAGCTTATTTTGTGTGTCACAAAAGGGTAGCAAATTACTGGTTATTTAATTTATCATTACCGTATTTTTACAGCCAGGGCATGGAAGAGGCATTGTGGGATTATTATTATTTTGCCTTATATGCCAAAATAAGTTGACCAGCCCTGGGTACTACATACCTTGAAGTGCAGGGGGATGCCCCATTTCCTGTTCTGCCTCAGGCAGCAAAATGTCCTGGGACAGCTCTGCACCATCTTTTACTGCACTGTCTATCAATTTATCTATCTATCCATCGATCTTGCCCCAAAGTGAGCTGACAACTAGGGTTTTATAAGAAGCTGTATAATACCACATTAGATACAAGCTCCACTACTGAGAAGCCAGAGTCAGCACTGGTATTCCAAAGCACTGTGGCCCACAGTCGTGACAAACTGCTCTTAGGAGAAGAATGAGTATGGGTTAAATCCAATGTCACACTAGTGTGATGGGACATTCTCCCTCTCTTTGCCCCTGCAACCCTCTGTGCTGCTCTAAAATCTGCTCCAGAGGGTTTTCCCATGCACCCAGATTTTGAGGGTGCACGGGGGTGGGGAGGGGGGATGACTCTCCCAGTTCTGCTGATGGAACGGCTTCTGTCAGTGGAACAACCCTATAGACACCCACCGTTCAAGGCAGATTTAACCTTTTTTAAGAACTGTGTGGCTGCTCTGGAAGTGCCTTCACCATGATCAATCCCAATGTACCTCTTTCTCTCCAGGGTCTAGTTTTTTTGGCGGGTGGGGGTGGGATATTCTGCAAGTTTGAAGCAGAAGCCTACTGTGCACAATGTGGATTTGCTGCCCCCTCCCGCCCCCAGGAGCAAATAAACAGATCCCTAATACTTTCAAAAATGCAATTTAAAAAGTAGACAGCCCAATGGAAGCATGGAGAAGGTGTAAGACTGATAAATGAGCCAGTGTTTGATTCACTGTTAATGACAGATGTACATCATCTTAATCAAGAGACAGATGAGGTCTTCTCTTACATTACATCCAGAAATCTCCACACAGTTTGTCTATTGCATGGAGTATGTGGATATCATCCGTTCCCTCCCAAACCCAAACAATGACAACAAAATGCTGAGCACTCCAGCTCACTTCAGATCAACACTTCTTAGAAACAGAAGAGTGAACATCAGTTCAAGTGTGGTAAACGTATGTTAAAAAAGTTTATTAAAGAAAGAGTTGGAGATTCAAGGCTGAAGTGAACTGAAAGAGAGCAAATATATAGATATCAGACTTTGCTTATACTTAATGCACTTTCCCCCAGGAGATGAGGCTTTTATTCTGCAGCCACCCGGCCTCATTCGTGGAATTTTACAGGGTATCTAGACATTGTTGTCTTCCATTTGTAACCTCCCTCCCCGCTTCTTCCTACCGCTTCTTCCAACTTTTCTCTTTCCACAACAAAATCCCTTAAGGAGAACAAGAAAGAATAGCTGCACAATGTCTTTTGATTGGAAGTGCTACAAAATTCCTTGTCACACACTGTGTAAAAACCTAAGGGGCCAACATCCATGGGTCTTGATCCATGGTGCCACCTTGATTCTGAACCCCGAACTTATGTATTGCAGTTTCTTCTACAGATTCTGAGCAAATTAATTCCCCATGATCACCCACACCCACCAGGCACCGACCCATGCCCCATCATCATGTGTGTCCTGGTAACTAAATTGAAAAGAAGAACACAGTTTGTGGTGAGATGTCCTAAGAGCACAACTCAAGAAACCCTGAGCTCTGTCATCCTCACATATGAGCAAATGTTTCATCCAGAGAAGCTCAGTGATTGAGGCAGGCTCAGGGTTTTGACCAGAAGCACTAGAAATCACCCAAAAAGCAGGGGGGGGGGCCTCTTCAGAAGTCAGTTTTAAAGAACTCTGCAGCCCATGGAGGAGAGCAACTGCTGGGGGTTCATGGAGCAGGGCTGAAATTGCTGGGCAGTGTGCAGGCCCTGCTGAATCTCAACTTGAGCCTTCCACTGGAGAATGAGGAACTTGGTCTGTCCCTCCAGGTCCCCACACTTTGAGGTGCATCAGCAGTGAGAGGAGGGAGGGAAGGAGGGTGCACAAGGCCACAGCATCTCTGATCCATCACCCTGGCAGCGCTGATTGGAAAGGAGAGGGGATCGATATGGAGCGAGAGGGTGTCGGCGTCAGGGATTCGTGGCTGTCAGGGGCTCTGAATGGGCCGGTGAGGGCCAGGGAAAACACTCTGCTGGGTGGGAAAGTGCTGAAGTGGCCACTTGGAAGGGGTGGGCGATTAATAGAAACAGGTTATAGCAATAGTGCAGTGGGGTGTGTGTGTGCTGGGCATGGAGGAAACAAGCTCTGTCGGCATTTGCAGCTGGAGGCTGGCTGCAGAAGGGCTCTTGAGCTGTTAAAGGAGGAGCTCCAAAGCGGTTAGAGGTCAGAGAGGGTCCCAGGCCAGGGAGGGGCTGTGGCTCAGTAGCAGAGCACCTGCTTTGCATGCAGAAAGTCATAGGTTCTATTCCTGGCATCTCCAGGTAGGCTGGAAATATTCCTGACTGAAACCCTGTAGAGCCTTTGCTGCCAGTCAGTGGTGACAGTACCGTGCTAGATGGACCAAGGGTCTGATTCGGTATACAGCAGCTGCCTATGTTCCTCCTTGTGAACTGTACTTCTGTGTAGCTGCCTGATGAAAAGGCAGCTAAGGCAACCCAGCAGAGAGATCTGGGCACAAATGAACATCTGTACAGAAGAGCTCTGAGTGGAAGAGATCTCCTTCCAACAGCCAGAGCCATGGTCAGCGACAAATATGCTCATAACCTCTTGCACACCAAATAACTTACAGTCACCCTAAAAACTCTCATAGCTGCCCCACCCACTCGCTACAACCACACATGTGACATCACAAACAACAATCCCAGGCTCGGTCCCAGACACAGAGCTGCCCAGCCCGTCCCAGCAAATACCGATCAAACCACAGTGTGGTGTACTGCACACCACGGATGAACACACTCCTTGGGAGTTGCAACCACTGCTAGAAACACTTAGGGCTGCAGCTGACATTACAGGTGAAGGCAGATATAATATAAAAGAAAGCTCACAGCACATCTCTCAGCTGTGGGGTCAGCCTGCCTTTTTCATTGTTATGCATATCTGCAAACTGAATGCTGACTGCCTTTTAATTCTTTTTTGAAAGTCCGTATGATAATGTTTGTGCACTTATTGCTCCATTTTTTCCTTACTAACTAAAAGCAACAGAGGACACTTTTAAAAAACGGGGGGGGGGGAACTCTGCTCTGGTGATAGGGGAAGGAGAGATTTCTTGGTGGCACCATGAAGGGAAAGCCAAGCAACACAAACAGCACATTGCCAGAGAAGAGCAGGTATGCCTGGACTGATTGCAGTCTGGGTGCTTCCAGACTACCTCCAGTGCTCTAAAGATATTGCATGCATCTTCACCCTACATTTCCCTATTTATGTTCTACGAATATGTGTAGAGGAACAGCCAGAGAATGTGGAACTTTGTAATGTTGGAAAGGCTCAGAAAATACCAACATGGATTCCAGAGAAGCTTGTGGCCCAGACAGCTTTGTGAGAAGTTGAACTCAAGAGATGGGGGTGTTTCTCCTAGTGCTAACAGTCAGAAGGCGTCGTGCAGCAATTCCATCTCTTTCTCCTTAATGGATTTTCTGTGGTAAGAAAAAGGATGGAAGAAACGGTGGGAAAACACAAGAGGGTTTCAAGTGGAAGACAAGGTCTCAAATTCATAAAATTCCATGAATGAGGCAGACCAATTGCCCAATCAAAGTCTCATCTGGAAGCTCCCACCCTTTGAACATCCATATCACATGATCTCACACCATGGTGAATATGGGTTTCCTGCTCCGATGATATACGGGAGAGTGGATGTCAAGACAACCACAGGTTTAAGTCACAACCTGACACAATCTCATCAAACAAGAAGTGTTATTGGGTCCCAGTGGCTGGTGTGGGACTGGGTAGTTTGGAATGTGTGTGTGTGGTGAAGAAAAGCTATGAAAATTCTCACACCGATGAGAAGGAGTAGCAATTGTTGACAGGAACACTGGGAAGGCAGCCCACCCCCCACCCCCCAGTCAGATGCGGCCACTGCCTCTGCTTCTAGATCCAGAACAACCATATTGCAATATGTATCTAGTTAAGATGTCTTTAAAAAGAGAAGAAATGCAAGGAAATGCTGAGTTTCATTTGCAAGCTAATTAGTCTAATTAACTCTAATTAACTCCCCACAACATGCAGCTCCCAAACCAACATGCTGGCTTATTCTACTTCCTTCTTCCTCTTGTCCCTTCCAGAATGGTTCCTTAACTGGTGGGGCAGGGTGGGGGACCTATTCCAGGCTAACCAACTAGCCACCCTGAGGGTCAACAACCCTGTGAGACTTCTTTTTCATTTAATCTATTAGTTCTCATGGTGGGTGATGCAGACAGTTGTCAGGGGAGACCTTTCCCAACCCCTCTCCCAATGTGAATAATGGTTTGGCCAGGAGCCTCTGTTCTAGCCTATCCCCTTCCAGTCAATCAATGGGGCAACCCACTGTTTTCCCACAAGCTTCTTCTTCCTGCCTCGTGGCTCCCATGTCCCAAGGGTCCCACCTCCTGGCTCCTAGTGGTCTCACTGCATGCTTCTGCTTCACCCCTTTTCTTTTGTATTAAGGACAAGGCACTATAAGTCACCATTAACAACCTACCATACATCTGTCTAGGGTTGCTGTCCCTTTAAATTTTTTGCCAGGTATGTAGTTGATAATGTATCGGGGGAGACGATAGTGTATTGGGGGAGACATGAATTCATTTGTGATGGAGATAAAGAGACATGTCCCCTATGTACCTTCTTTGAGTGGAAGATAAGAAGGATAAAAATATGATAAATAAATATATCTGTGCGTTGGTTCATTTTGAGTACTCTAAACCTTATTCACTATTTTGTGACATTTTAGTTGATACTAATATTACCTTACCTTGGCTTTTGTTCATTTCAAGGTCATTTTGTTCTTGAATTTAAAGTGCAGTTTGAAGTGCAAAAGGGGTGAATGGGTAAGGAATGCTGAAACCTCCCTCTGCCAGTGTCTAGGGTTGAATCCAGCTTCATTCATTCATTCATTCATTCATTCATTCATTTTTATTACATTTATATCCCACCTTTCTTCTATTGTGGAACTCAAGGTGGCACTGACCAGACCCAGACCTGCTTAGCTTCAGCATGGTAGCTGCCTCATTTGCCTTCAGACTATGCCCATAGGGTTTTGTTTTTTTTTGCATCCTCTCCTCCCCTCTGTAGCCCCTCCATATCTGTTCTGGGGGTTGGGTGACCCACTGGGGGTGATTTGGAAAGCACACAGGGGTGGGGAAGGAGAGGATGCAAAAGTCCCATTCTGCCAGCAGCATCCTTCCTCTGGCAGAACTATGATGCTGGATCCAAGTTCTCCTACAGTGATTAGAGCTGACTTGTGTCACATTTGCTAAAAGGTTTATCCACAACTGGCTTAATTAGTGGATTCATCAATTAAAGCTTTAGTTGTTTAATCTGTAAGGAAAAATTTTAATGAGCCAGGTAGGATGTTAAGGGCATGTATTTTTAAAAGGCTATTTTGGTTCTGGCGAAAATTTTCAGGGTTGGCCCTCCCATTGGGCAGAGTGAGGTGGTTGCTTCAGGCAGGTGATTTTGGGTGCCATGAAAGGGCAGCGAATAGTTGGCTATTATTGTATTTTTATGCCTGGAAGGGGTGGGGAGAGGCGATTGGGAGATTTTCTGTCTCAGGTGCCCAAACAATGTGACTGGCCTTAGCCACTGTGTACCTTGACTTGGGGTTGGTAGTGGGTGGACAGGGGGGATCTTTGCTGCTCTGCCTCAGGCAGCAAGACGTCCTGGGCTGGCCCTGCATGTTGCTGTTACAGGGGATGAAAAAGAAAACATTAAAGATTGCCTCTCCTCCTGATAACGAATGGTAGTTTTTGTTTGTTAAACTGTAAGTTATCTCAGAGCCCCCAGTTTCCGAATCAAGCAGCAGTACTGATGTTCTGGAAATGCATAATTTTAAAAAAAGTTTAATTGGTTAGTCAGTTAAAGGGGAGATGATGAATCAACCAAAGTGATTTAGGACAATCCTAGAAATAATGTTTCCAACATCCGTGACATGGCAGCAAAAAAAGCAGCAGTGTTATATAAATACTAAACTATTTCATCCTTTACTGTTGTGATGGGGCAGGGGAGGCATCCAATGCTGAAGGCTGTCTAGCCAGGGCCTGATGCTCTGGAATCATTGTGGCTGGGTTGGAGAAAGCGTTCAGCCCCTTTGGCCATGGCTTGCTTGAAAGAAGAGAAGAACCCTTACAGCAGCTTTCCTCAACCTGGTGCCCTCCAGAGGTTTTGGACTTCAACTCCCACCAGTCCCAGCCAGCATGGCCACTACCCAGGAATGCTGGCAGTTGTAGTCCAAATTGGGCACCAGATTGGGGAAGGCTGCCCTGCAGGCAATGGAGGACAACCCTGAAGAATGACCCAAGGGTTTTCATCTCTGCTGGCAGCCCAAAGCTAGACAAGGGAAATGGGAGCACCCTGCAAGCTACAGGGATGAATAGAGAGGAAGCAGTGATGGAAACTGAAATAGAGAGTAGGCCTGGTTCCTGGGGCTCTGGGGAGTTTTAGTGGTGCCAAGTGCCAGAGCAAGGATTTTGGCTGTAAAATAATTCTGTTTCCCTGAATCTTCTGCCCTAGCCTGGTCTGTTATGGATTGCTTCAATCCTTCTCCTTTGGTCCTTGTCTGAACTGGGCTTATGTATTTCCAAAATATCGTATCTTGGTCTCTACCTGGTGCTTACATCAGCCCCATCACTGGGGCGGCTCCTCCTCAGATTTGCTCTTCAGACTGTCTTCTCTGCCAGAAATTGCCTCATTCTTTGTAGAAGGTGCCCAGTGCCAGGGATTACCTTCTTGCAGGATCTGATCCAAGCTCATCCAGAAGCTTGGATTGGATCCCTGCTGATTCAGTGCAAACTCCATCAGTAATGGATGTGCATCTCAGATACAGCAAGAAGGTTGCTCAGAGCTGACGGAAGCTCTCCAAAGATGGTGTAGCTGACAGCCAGCTGGACCTCTCTGGATTCAGTGAGAGACCTGGCAGAGAGAAACCCAGGCTAGGATAGAGTAGGAGGGGGCTTTAAGTGGGCTGGGACATTCCTCTGAACTGTGACTCCATCAATTTCCTGATGCACTTTGCCAGATGCCCAACTGCCTGAATTTGCCATGACTACCTTCTTTCCAGAATTCTTGCAAAGGCAAGGCAAACAGAAAACAAATCAAAACATGCGGCATCTGCAGCCTAAGGTACTCTTCCAAAATGACCACACACGCAAGTACCACTGAGGAGGGAGGGGTCTAGGAATTGGCATGGAGTACAATTACGCCACTGGGCAGAGAATTCACAGAATCTAAGTACCTCGCAGAGAGTATGAACTGTTGATTTGTAAAGAGCAAGTTCCTAACATTCATGCCTATGGAGAAAAGCCTAAACTATGCTGGCAGTTTCTACAAGCTAACAAAGGTAAGAGTGGAGTTTCGAGTGAGAAGGGAGTCAGAGATCTGCATAACACAATCCCTTTTCACGGTCCTGTTGTCTGTAAACATATGACTGCTATCCTTCCTTCACCTCCATTAGACTAGTCTGTCAAAATGTTTGCATTACTCTCCTGTCCCCAATTTGCCATGTTAAACTTCTTAATTAATGATAACAGCGGAATTGAGGCTGTTTGGGTTGCAGAATTTTAATGCTGAATTCTAGGCCCTGTAGCAAAGTGAGAATGAAAGAGGAAAAGAGAGCCTTACCATACATAAAAATCTGTTTTCTGTTCCAATGTGACAAAGTATAGGAAATATCCTGCTTCAAAATCTGAGGTTTGACCACAGCAGTGCTTGGAAAGCAATTATATTCCTCATCAGGAAACAGGGACAGCAGAGGTGGCATATACTCCCAGGGGAAGATTAGGAAGTGATCTTCTTGATGCTCTATCAATGGGCACATGGCAATGATGATGATGATAATAGAGCTACTGAGCGTGTAGAAAATCAGTTTTCCTGAGCACTAACTGTACACTCTGCTACAGGACTAGGGAATGGCCACTCGGGTTAGGATTCCAGACAGGTTGGAGTCCAGCTCACTCTCATTTTAGAAGTCACTTGATCTCTAAAATGAGAGGGAGCTGTGCTCCAACCTGCCTGGAATCCTAACTTAGTCCCTCAAGTATACAGTTAGTGCTTAGGAAAACTGATTTTGTACGTGCTCAACCGCACTCCTTTTAAAAATTGCACTAGTCTTATGCCTATTGATAAGAGCGCTTCAAGAAGGTCAAATGGTGGGTGGGTGGACTGCCTATATTCCCCCACCTGCACCCTCTTTACTTAGACACAACTGGATTTGGAGAAAAGCTGTTTCCATAATGCAAGGGGTGGGAGGTCCTTCCATTCTGGGGAGAGGTAATTCCAGAAAGCCACTCCTGCAACTGCTGATGCCTTGAATTTGGGCATCGGTGTCACAGGGATAGTTGAGTTGGGCTAGGGGGCACAGTGAAAGAAAGGTTCTGTCTCAGCCCAAAGCCTTCTTTCAAACAAACACACATGTGGACGCGCACACACACACACACACCTGACTAATCCATAGGAATAGCTTAAAGCAATTTGGGGGAGAGGGTTCTCTCTCCTCCTTTGCACCCGAAAACTCTCCAGCCAAGCCGTTATCTCCACAGTGTAGGCAAGGGGTGAGGCTGAGCCTTTCCATCCTGTTTGCAGTCAGGAGATGGCAACTGTCAATGCTGGTCTTCAGTGTGATTGCAACTGTGAGCAACTTCCGCTCTGCCTTGAGTTTGTCTTGCCTGAGCTCCATGAGACTGGCCCACTTGTGGAGTGGCTGTCGCCACAATGCAAACACAGGTGTGTGTGTATCTGGTCCCATTCCTTGCATTGCAGTGATGGTAGGTTGGCAGGGAGGGGAAAAGCAGTCAGGTCTTTGCTGGGAGTCAGCCAAAAATTCCCACCCTGGCCAAGGCCAGCCTGACTGAATGACCTCTGTGCCTTTTGCCTGGGGACGATGGCTGCAGGGACCGACTCCCCGGTGTTGCCTCTCCTTGTGAAGAGAGGCGCCTCATCGCAGGAAGAGAAGGCACTGTGGCTCCTCTGTTCCTTGGCCACACACATCAGAAGTTCACTGTGACTAAGAGACGTCAGTGCCAAACTGGCACACCCAAATTCACACATGTACATACGAACAAATATCACAAATAGCTAAACTCTGGGGTTGGAAATAAGGTCAATCATAAGCCGTACCTGAAATCAAGCTACTTCCCACACTCCTTAGTAACTCTCCATTGGCCAGTATAGGTTAACAGACTGCATAGCAATTCCTAATATGTGCCCTTCTAGGGGCCTTCTCTGCCTTTGATTATTCTTCTGGACTAATATGACCAAGACATGAAATCAAGAAACTTCACTCAGCAAAAACATATTAGGTTGGCACATGTCACCAGGCAGTATTAGCCAGCCTGGGATGCTGTGCGTGGTGATGGCACAACTCTGCGCACTTCTTTCAGACAGCGGAAGATGGAACCTGCCTGAGAACAAGACCATTTTTTAAGTCCACAGGATGGTTCCTACTGGTTAGGGCAACAGCACCATTACCACCACACACACCTCTTCCTCAGCCCCAACTCAATTCCATCCACACAGCAAATGCTGCAAATGATCAAAAAGAACTGACAGATGCCAGAGGGAGACTATAAACATTAAGGTTTGCATAAGGACAGGTGCTCTCTGAATTTGTTAATGAGATCAAGGTTGCATATCAGAGCTAGCAGAAGTATTGAATTTATCCCATTCTGTGTAAGCTTGTGTAAGGTAAAAGCTGAGGTAAACCCTTTAAATCTAAGGGTGCTTCCAGACAAGGCTTTTATCATGCCTCATTCACAGAATTTTACAGGGGCCCAGACGTTGTTGTCTTCCACTTGTAATTGCAAGAAAAGAAATCTGTTAAGGTGGAAAAGATGCAATGGCTGCACAACGTATTTCAATTAGTGGTGTGAGGAGCCATCTGCCCGGAAGCACCCTGACTATGGGTATCTGTGTTTCTGCGTTTACAGAAGACTTGTGATGCTGGCTTAAGACCAACTGACAGTGGGCATGCCTATACAGTAATTGCACTCTACGAGTGTGTGCAGCAAACACAGGACGTGTGCTGTGTGAATATGTACAGAGCTGGAGCAGGTGTTTGCATGTGGAGGAGCCGACTAGCATCAGTGGGTGAACTTTCAAGTGAATGTGCGCCAACAATGCACAGCCGTGTTAGTCTGAGTGGGGTATGTTTACACACACACACAGAGACACGGCTCGGTCCCACCATCGCAATTCTTCTTTCTTCTTGATAAGAAAAAAACACCTTCCAGTGATTAAGCAATGTGGCCTAAATAGCTAAATAATCACCAACTCTCATTTAATCTTCTCTCTCTCTCTCTCTCTCTCTCTCTCTCTCTCTCTCCTACTGTTCTTCTACTATCTCTTTATTAAGGGAAAGCTGGTTTGCAACATAAACCGAAAACGTAGCAGGGACAAAATCCATTAGCAAAAAAAGCAAAAGCTGTTTTTGAGAGTTTTTCAAAAAAACATAGAGTGAAAAATATTTCCTTTGGCCCAGCTGTACCTGCTACCCAAATGCTGTTTCATGGTTGAGGGGCCTGGGGAGCAAACTGGACCCCAGCTATGCTGCCATTGGCAAAAGTAAACAAAAATGAAAGGGGTGAAGAAGTAGCAGCAAGGATAGATAGATGAACAGGAAAGGATTTCACTTGCAACAGTATGGTTAGTGATGAAGGAACATTTATTCTCTAGGGATGTTTAACCTGGCAACACCATTTCCCCCTCCTCTAAGCTGCCTTTAAGCTATGGCAATTTTCTATTCTGGAAGGCACTGTCATTTTAGAGATGCACTCTGCTTGGGGTGACCCAAGCGCTCTACAGGATCCTCAGCTGCCTTCAGACTTCAAACAACATGTGGTGGCATGTGAGTGTAAATTTAACATTAGCTTTGACCCACTCTGCAAATGAGCGCACATTAACAGAGTTGCCTGTCGGCTAGAGAACCTGCTGTACACATTAGCGGATATCCAGGGCATTTCATGGTGGAGCTTGCACCAACAGGGGCAACGAGAAGGCTGCTTGATGCAGAAAACACTCAGGATTTTTTGTCTTTCTTTCCTAATGAGGCTGAGGGCAGTTAACAGCAAGAGACTCAGCAGGATGATGGCAATATCTGCCGATTATTGTTGTTGTTCAGTCGTTCAGTCGTGTCCGACTCTTCGTGACCCCATGGACCACAGCATGCCAGGCCTTCCTGTCCTGCGCTCTCTCCCGGAGTGTGCTCAAGTTCATATTCATTGCATCGGTGATGCTATCTAGCCATCTCATCCTCTGCCGTCCCCTTCTCCTTTTGCCTTCAATCTTTCCCAGCATCAGGGTCTTTTCCAGGGACTTTTCTCTTCGCATTAGGTGGCCAAAATATTTGAGCTTCAGCTTCAGTATCTGTCCTTCCAATGAGCACTCAGGGTTGATTTCCTTTAGGATTGGCTGATTTGACCTCTTTGCAGTCCAGGGGACTCATAAGAGTCTTCTCCAGCACCACAGTTCGAAAGCATCGATTCTTCGGCGCTCAGCCTTCCTTATAGTCCAGCTCTCACAGCCATACATTACTATTGGGAAAACCATAGCTTTGATTGTATGGACCTTTGTCGGCAAGGTGATGTCTCTGCTTCTTACTATGCTGTCTAGGTTTGCCATAGCTTTCCTCCCAAGGAGCAAGTGTCTTTTAATTTCATGGCTACAGTCACCGTCTGTGGTGATCTTGGAGCCCAAGAAAATAAAATCTGTCACTGCTTCCATTTCTTTCCCTTCTGTATGTCAGGAAGTGATGGGGCCAGATGCCATGATCTTAGTTTTTTTAATGTTGAGTTTCAGACCAGCTTTTGCACTCTCCACTTTCACCCTCAACAAGAGGCTCTTTAGATCCTCTTCGCTTTCTGCCATTAGGGTGGTATCGTCTGCGTACCTGAGGTTGTTGATAATTCTCCTGGCAATCTTAATTCCGACCTGTGATTCATCCAACCCGGCATTTCTCATGATGTACTCTACGTATAAGTTAAATAAGCAGGGCGACAATATGCAGCCTTGTTGTACTCCTTTCCCAATTTTGAACCAATCGGTTGTTCCATGTCTGGTTCTTACTGTTGCTTCTTGACCCTCGTACAGGTTTCTCAAGAGACAGGTAAGGTGGTCTGGTGCTCCCATCTCTTTAAGAATTTGCCAGAATGATGCCACAATGGTAGCAAACCCCTCAGGTAGTTTTGTGGCATTTCTCTCCCCACTCCCTCATCCCCGCCTCTGAAGTTATCTCTGACTTAGCTCAGCTGCTGTCCTGCAGAGAACCCATCTTTCTTTTTGCACAATAGGGCTCACAAACACTTTGGGAGAAAACCCCTCCCACTTCCTCCTCCCAACATCCTACTACCTGCACCCAGGAGGAAAAAACAGCTCAGTGGGTGGTCTCTACATGTCTGGCAGGGGATGGCACAACAGACAGAGACCTGCACCGCTCAACTCTGGAGGGGCTGGTATAGAGGCAGCCCAGCACAGCTGCTCTTGGTAACTGAAGGAACCACTCCACCACTAGCCCTAAAGCCCCCCAAGTAGCTGGAATTTCCCAGGCCCGTGACTATTCATGGGGTTTCAAACAAATTGTTTTGGAGACACACAATGAAATATTAATATGTCACTAAACAAGCCCAAGAATGGACAAGGGAGAGGGGCATTATTCTACTGAAACTGAAACAGAAGCAAATCCTGCCTGTTAATATGGCTTCTGCTCTTTTCTCTCAAGAGATAACTGGGTCTCAGGCATGTGTGTGTGTGTGTGTGTGTGTGAGAGAGAGAGAGAGAGAGAGAGAGAGAGAGAGGGAGATGAGTTATGGGTACTGATGCTATATTACTATACCACTTTCCATGGGCAGATCTCTACTCTCATATTCCCCATGTTAGGACAGAACAAATATGCAAAGTGATTGGGATGGCAGCCGAATTTTACGAACACACTTGTGAACATTAGTTCAAAATTCACAAAAGGGGACAATCACAAAAGGATTGTGCAAATAATTAACCTTTGAATTTGATTGCTATAGTTTGTTGATTTGTTATTCTCTCAATTAAACAAAATCATAATTCTACAGTGGGATTTGTTGTGCGGGTCACCTTGTGTTCCTGGATGAGCACATCTTAATAATTTAAAATATAAGGGAGTAATTAATATTAAAGCAATTCAACTAAAACTTTGGCTTTACTAGGGGCTGAATAAATCAAACCTAATGAGCCAAATGTTCAAATTTTATTTGGGCAGTGGTAACACCCAATTTGTTTCAGCCCTGCCGTTTACTAGTGGTGTTCACTGCCAACAGAAATTCACATCAGCATTCAGTCTGGTCATTAGACACACAATAATAATCTTTAGCTCTAGCTATAAAGGCCTACATATTCTGTCTATTTCTACACATGCATGCAGATGTCACCAATCTATTTAAAATAGGTATCATTATATGTCTGTAACTAATGTATACACAAACATATATGTAGGCATCTGTTGTAAAAGCACACTGATTTATTTAGTCCCACTCTTGTTACTGATTTACACACAGAAGAATTCCCACTAGCCAAACCTAGTTTCTTCAGTCCATTCTGAATCCCCCTACAATGCCATATCAGTATAAGAATTACACACTTGCCAATACATTTATGTAAATATTTTGGCTGTGTCTCTCCACTTCCAAGCAGACCTGATAAAGTAGTATATTATACAAAAATGTAAACACATCCATTCAGAGGCACACCAAGAGTGTCAAGCAGTTTACAAGGGCTACTGAAGGAGAAGCTGATCTTTTTAAAATTATTGCTTACAATCTTGAGATTCAGAGAAGGAGAGGGTTTGAACACTTAATAGGCCTGTGGGTCATAAAAGGTCACTAGAGATTGTACCCTTCTGCATTTAACATCCGTGAGCTTATACACAAATTTTAAAAATGCACAAATACAACCCTGTTATGACAGGGCATTTTAGTAATATCACTGTTAAGGCTAAAGCAAAATTTTCACTTGTGTTTTCACTTTTGGGTGATAAATCGTTTTTGTTCTCTTTTTAACAACATAAATTAATGACATAAACTCATGGTCACTGTGTTAGACCAATAGTCCATTAAATGTAATATCTGATCTTGGCCAATAAAATACTGTCTGATTCTAAGGAACCCAAAGGACAAATATGGAATGATTGAAATGGGCACTGACCAGCCTTACCCTACCCATGAGGCAGTCAAGTGTCAGCCGCGGCTGGCAGATTTGGGGCTCGATTAAAGGGTGCCAAATAGCCAAATTATCTATTTATTATAGGGGCATAGGTGGGAGAGCACTATTTGCATTTTCTGCCACAGGTGCCTGAATGTCTTGGGCTGGCCCCTGGAGTGCAGCCACCCTGCTGTCCACACCCAGCCCCTGCCAATCAAGTTAAGAGTTAGTGATAAACCGATTGTGACTGTACATCTGTGGCCTTCATAGCATGGATTAGGTATTCAATTGTTAAAATGCAAATTTTCCACCTGTCTGAGAAGGAGTGTTTATAGGACCTGCTCCCTGGAAAGCAGAGTTTTCAGGCAGGCTACTCACAGCAAAATGTGGTTCCTTACATCCTATATAATATCAGATGACAGGACCCAGAAGTGGACTCTGCCCAGGGCAAGGTTAAGGACAACATCCAAGCCTAGAGTTTCTATGAAATCCCCAAACTGAACCATGAGATATAGCAAACATGGCAGAGAGCCGACACTCAGCCACATGCAGCAAGGCCTCAAAGGAGCCAACCCTGGAACAAAATGGGGGCAAGATATGTACACTCATGCCACAAACTGCAGCTTTTGGAAGGTCTATCTGCAAGCCCTTTGCACACACATCTCTTGCTTTTGCCTCTTACATTTTGTTTGCTTTTAAATACTATTTTAAATTAATAGGAATTTTAGGTGCAGAGCACTGACGCTTGCCAAACATGGGAGAGGAGACATTTCGGCCAAACCCCCAAGCAAAACAAAACACTACCCCAAACGAGTCACCTACTTGCCCCAGACATATATAGCCTCCCTTCTCTCAAATACCTGAAAATCTGCTACCAAAGTGCAAGAGGAGTGGAAAAAGCAAAGAGGGAGGGGAGGCCAAATAAAAGTGAAGAGGCTTGAGAAAGGCTAGGGAAATGAAGCTGTTCGGTGAAACTTCTCCTTCCCCTAAATTCCGCCATGCTGGTGTTGTGGGTTCTAGCCACTCATTTAAGGAACTTGCTCACAATATTTCCTTGCCAAGTCTAGGGGAAATGCAATAAGCACCAGACTAAACGTGTCCATGCAGCTTTGCTGAAGAGTTAGCAGGATGAAGTGCTACGCAGTGCGACCAAAAGCAGGAACCCAAAGGGATTCCACTAAGAGAATACCCTCCCTGTTTTAATCATCTTAGCCCAGACTGCCTTCCAGTTCAGAACAAGAGATTCCCACAGTTTCCCCTCAAGCATTCATAAATCCCTCACGCAACTGATTGGAACTGAGGGATATTTTCTGAATGAGTCTTCCTTTTCTCAGGGAGTCCCAAACACAAGGAGGAAGATACCGGAATTTATAGGAAGATCCCCCATCCACAATCTCCTTCTTCCTCTAGGGCTGGTAAGTATACCATTCTGGGTTTCTGGTCAACACATGCTAAGCTTAGAGGACACCATCTTTCAGATAATTCCTCTTTTCTAGACAGTGCTGGAAGGAAGCAGCAGCTGCTTCACTCTGCAAAACTTGAAGAAGACCTGGATCTGAGCTATTTTGTCCCTACAGCTTTGAAGCCTTCCATTCAAAGATGGTAAAGAATTACACCAAATAACAATTGCCTTCTTCTTTTTGCTTACGATCTTAGGACAAACCATCAGAGCCCTCTCCACTGGCTGGCCACATAGACCACTTAGCGCCAGTGGTTAGGATGCCATGAATTTTTTAAAAACTCCTTTAAGCGCAAATGGAAGGGTTAGCACAGCTGGGAGATGGGGATTTCCGATGCTGCAAAGAGGTTTTTGAAGCAACGGCTTCCTTTCCTCTGGAGATCCTAGGCAAGGAAACATGTGCAGCTCCAAGATAACTGTGATGAAGTGAAAGGAAGTGCAGTGGTACTGTTGGTGGTGATGGTGTGGGCATGGCACTCCACCCCCACCCCCAGGAGAAGTTAAGGAACTAGACTCACATCGCAGCGAGGTTCTTCAGCTAAGGGAGACATGCCTGGGATTCAGCTGGCAATACCAAAGCTGGCTGGAAATTGGGTTGCAGCACTTTGGAGGGCCAAGCTGAGACAGACAGATTTATATTTCAAATGACTTCTCATGTATACATATAGAAAAGTCACATCCAACCACCCTGGGGGCATAAAATCTGACTGCAACAGAAAGGCAACTGGAACAGAGGAAGAGGAAAAAACCAAAACCAAAACCACATTGGTGACACAGATTATACCATTTGATGACACAGATTATATTCTGAACAAGGATCCCTACAAAGAGATTTCACTGGTGCCATAAACATACATGTTCTGTATATGCAAGATATTCACCTATGTTTCTAGAAATGCCTTTCGCAAGGTGGAATATAGATTTGCCACACGAAAACCCAGGAAAGTGTCCTCTCCTTGCTCCCGATCCCACAACAGTGGGTCAGCTCCTCTGCAGCCGGACAGCACACAGGTGCTACCCAGGAAGCATTCGCAACTCATGTGACAACTAACAAAAATGGACATGCCATTCAGGGGAGCCGGGGGAGCAGGGGTGGCGAAAGCCCTGACCTTTAGCTCCAGGGAATTCCCACCACGTGTGAAGCGGGAGGCACAAAGAAGCAGACTTACCTGCTGGAGGTAGAGGAAGGCCGGGGGGCAAGGCAGAGAGTGCGGAAGCAAGGCTGAGTTGGAGACCAGGAGGCAGCCCGAGTTCGCCATCGAGCAGAGCATGTGTCGCCGGCAAGCCAGGAGCGGCAATGCTGGCAGCTCCCTCTGCTTCCAGACCCTCTGCTTCTTTCCTTCACAGTACTTGCTTTTTCTCCGTGTTCCCCCCTCCTTTTGGCAGCTCCCCCGTGCAGAGCTATTTAAGCGGGCTCCATTGGCGGAGCCGCATGCTGTGCCCTCAGCTCAGACGGAGAAGGAGCAGCGTGCAGGCTGAGAGTCACTTGGTGCCATTAGACGAAGCCGCTGAATGAATGCATGGTCTGCAAAGGGAGTGTGTGTGTGCGTGCGTGCATGCGCGCGTGGGGGGGGGAGCAAGGGAAGGGGGAGAGAGGGGTGAGAGGCGGGGAGTCCCCTGTGCATTCAGACATCAAACAGCTCGCTGCGAAACCAAGAAAATCCGGAACAGCTGAGCCTGCACTTAACCCCTCACCTGCTGAAGCTCTGCCTCTTGCCCTGTGATAAATAGGCCACCAAGCAAGCTCTGACACTGAGCTGGGATACCCAGAGAAATGAGACCGAGGTCTTGTCAGCAGCTCCAGGGACATAATGTAGGGCCTCGCCATGAGGAAATTCAGCCACTGTATCTACTCTTCCAAAAGGTGCCTCTCCATCCACATCCACCCCCCCCTAGGGAATGAAAGCTTCTCTGTGAGATAGGCACAGGATACCCAGCAGGGAAGTTCAGGGTCTAAACCCACATAGTCAGTCAGTCAGTCAGTCAGTCAGTCTCTCTCTCTCTCTCTCTCTCTCACACACACACACACACACACACACCCAATGTCCACATATGAATATCTTGTTAAGATGCATTGACTGACACAGGAACTTGAATGGTGCTCATACCCTTAGAAATAACTACTTATCTAGAGAAAAAAAGACACACACACACACACACACACACACACACACACACCTGGATTCTCAGGCGCAGATGCCCGCATGCAAAGGCCTCACATCCTCCATGCACAGACACGGACTTGCACACCTACAGGCATGCACACATTATTGTTGCATGCCAGGCCTACACAGATGGAAGCCAGCTGACCTCTCCTGAAATATGAGCAGAATTTGGCAGGAGATGCATTTGCTAGATTATTCCTGAGTGCTGGGTAGCATGTCCCATAGGAGAGCAAATACATCCCAGCTCACTGCACAGAATCCGTTCCCGGCAGATTTTGCAGGAACAGGAAAATATTACCTTCTCCCTTCCTGCTACAAGGCCTGCACTGTCTGGGAACCTTCCTGTCCAATGTATGGGTCCTTTGGGGCTGCCAGGAGGCAGGACAGAGTACATTTTCATCTTTTGGCCATAGGCTGCTATTTAGGTAGGTCAGAATGTGACAACCGCATCACACAGCTCCTCATCATTCAGTTTGCATGCGATCAGGCTTTAGGAGAACCAGTATCCCTGCCCCGCACTCTAGTTCTATAAAAACTGGCTGAACGTTTCCCCCACCTACTGAAATCTGTAATGTTTTAGGCATACTCCCTATTTGCTAGCTCAGTAAGATGGAACTGGGGTGTTTGCGGTAGTGGCAGTAGCCCGACAACAGTAGGATGTATACTAGCCAACATGCTGCACAGGCTCCTCTTTCTGTTGCAAGGTCTGGAAGTAGGGTAAGCGGCAGAAGCTGCTAGAGACATAGAAGAAGCTGAAGTTTTAGTTAAGTAATATTCCCCTCCTTGCCCCTTTAAATGTATATGGGTCAGAGGATGCATGGAAGAGAGGCAGATGTAGGTATTCTAGTGTTGCCAAATTTTGATTTAAACAGATCTGGCTTCTGAGCAAATGCAGAGTGCCTTTCTATTCAAGGGAACATACTACCCCAACCCCCTAGTACTGATGGCATGGGGCCCCTAAGCATGTGCAAAGTTTCTTATCCTTGAAAAGGGAACCAGCATCTGCTTCAAAACACCATCTTACAGAATAGGATATAAAAAAGCAGTGAAATTCACAGGGTATGGCTCAGTGCTCCATGCTATGATACTCAAAGGTTCAGGATGCTCATCTCACATAAGTTGCATCAGAATATTGTATTGATGCTGTTTGCTGTTTCTCCCATCATTCACAGTGCCAATGATGCTGCATAATTGCACCTGCTAGAATTATCCTTTTGATGCAACTCCTGTTGGACAGGAATCCTGCACTTTAAGAACTGCAGTGAAGCTTACACAGACACATGGCACAGCAATGGGAGAATCTATATCTAGTGGAAATCCTCCCTTCAGTGTAACTTGCACACCCCTGACTTTACATCCTCTTTGTCTGGGAACTCCGGAGTATTAAATTCTGGCCAGGCCACTAGAATTCTGGGTAGCTGACAACCTTCACACATACAGGGCCAGCCCTGATACGAAGCAGATTGAGGTGCCTGCATCAAGCAGCGGAACAGGAAGAGCAGCGAGCTGTGCCACTCCCCCTGCCCCTGACAGCCTCCCTTCCCCACTGCTGCCCAGCGAGTCCTCTGGAGAGCCCCACCAGCCACTCTCCTGTTGTAGCATTTGCTGCAGCAAGAGAGCAGCTGGCAGGGCTAGCTGGAGCAGCCGCCCGCCCTCCGTTTCCCTTGCATCGTGCCCTCCTCCTCCTCCTCTTTTTGCTGCTGCGGCGGCTGAAGCAAACAGCTGCAGGCTCTGGCTGGCTGAGCTCTTGCGCGAGCCCTGCAGCCAGAAGAACTGATGTGGTGGCGGCAACAGTAATGCAAAGGGGGCGTGAAGGGGCGGTGGCACGTGTCCTCTCCCGCCTCAGGTGGTGAGAGACTTTGGGCCAGGGCTGCACACATACAAAGTTTCTCTGCCCTCATTCCCTCCCTGCTCATTAACTTTGAATTACATACAGATGCATTTACATACATACATCAATAAATAAAATAAAGCAAAATAAAACTATCCTTGCCACTTGACATGATCAGCTGCTCGTCAGATAGTTATACGCACATGGGGGCAAGCAAATAGTTATCTGTACTCACCTCCTATCATTTTCTTATGATGCATCTACAGTTGTACATCCTGATATTAGTTGAGAGTCCAATTTTGGGGAAAGCCTGCTGTGAAGTCTTTGCTACTGAGCAGTGGCTTCACAGTGACATTTAGGAAAGCCAGAGTAATAAGGAGGGACGGAGAAATCCTGTGAAAGTTTAATTGGGAGTGGGTGGGTGGGGGATGTCTCCCTAGCCCAGTCATGGCTGTGCCTTGCTCTTTCTGAGGGCTAATAAACATAAACAGTTCACAGCCCAGCTCGCTTTTAGGGAACAGGTATTGTATCTATGTGATAAGAAGATTCTATCCATGATAGCTGATCACTGAAAGCCAGGTCACAGATCTGTCACATCAGAAAATCTGGTTGCATGGACTGATTTATGCTTCGGAATTTTTAATGAAACCTATCTCAAGATAGGAAGTAACAAAATGCAACCCACAACTTCCTAAAATTCATAAAATGCCAATGAAATATAAAAAATGGTTAGCACGCACAAATGAAACCTTTTCCAGTGGGTTGAACCTCAGCTATAGAAAGCTGGCCAAACAAAGATGTCTCACCATCCTTCTAACAAGTATTTGGGTTCAGTTAGTGGGGAGCGCCCAGGGAAAGGAAACTCCACATTTGTGGGAAGCCACAAAGAAAACCAATAACTCTTCATACAGATTTGTTGGCCCTGAGGTAGCAGCCTGTCTCTCAGCTGCCTGTCAAGCCCCCAGCTCCATGGGACACCTGCAGACCTTGGGGAAGGTCAGGGCATTTATGCCCATTATACAGAGGTGGTGGCTTCCACTGAACGAAAGCACCCCCTGCTTCCAGGCGAGCCCTTCAAACCCACAGCCCAGCTTTTCTGACTGCTTAGCACTGATGCACTGTAGGGCCCAGTTTCAATGCTCTGGCCAGCTGCAAAGCCACCTCTGCTAGGCTCCACTGTGCAGCATAAACGTGAATCCTGCGTTCAGTTCAACCAGGACGTGGGGTACACTGCAATTGGGCTGCCTTCCAAGGCTCAAAGGCAGAATATTCCCTGCCAGGCAGAGATGATTCTAAGTGAGTTTTATTGGGTGATTCTTCCTGGTGCAGCAACCATCTGAAAAATGCGGAGCATAAGATCAGGGGCGTGAATTGTCCTCAGATCTGATTCCCCCTCCCCACTACACACACACACACACACACACACAAACACACACACCTCTTTCAGAGCAATGATAGCTTTGTGTGTCCCTTCTTCTTTTCACTACATTGTGGGGTCTTATGAGGGCTCTATGTAAGTGCCACATGGACATGGTACTGATATTAGGTGAAAATGTGTGGGATGGTGCAGCTGCAATTTGTAGCATTTTGGACAAACGGCACAGGCACTTTCAGATTTAGAATATGGATAGAGCCTCGGCATCTCTTCTCAGGAAATGGTGCAGAACAGCAGCTTTAGTGAAGAGCAGTCTGAGGCTCCTTAGTAGTCTCCATGGTCAGGGAACACAGGCAAATTAGAGATGTATGGGTGCTGCTGCCACAGGGCTCTTGGTGCAAAGGGATATATGGAAAGAGCCATAGAGGGCTGAAGGCATGACAAGGGTGTCCATTCTGAGCACAGATGGGGGTCGGGAAAATGGCGCTTCAATGGGGTTGGCTGGTTAGGTCACAGATCTGCAGTCACCCCATATGCCAACTCCTGGCAGCAAAAAGGAGATTCTTCACATGCAGAGGATTCTGCCAGGTTCCTCAGGGAGGGACTGGAGCTCAGTGGTAGAGCACATGCTTTGCACTCTGAAGGTCCCAGGTTCAATCCCCGGCACCTCTGGGAAGGGTTGGGAAGGACTCCTGCCTGAAACCCCAGAGAGCTGCTGCCAGTCAGTGCCAACAGTACCAGCCTAGATGGACTGATGGTCTGAGTCCATACACGTAGCTCCTGAGAAACCTGTATGAGGGTCAAGAAGCAACAGTAAGAACCAGACATGGAACAACTGAGTGGTTCAAAATTAGGAAAGGAGTACGACAAGGCTGCATATTGTCACCCTGCATTTAACTTATATGCAGAGTACATCATGAGAAATACCGGGTTGGATGAATCAGAGGTCGGAATTAAGATTGCCGGGAGAATTATCAACAACCTCCGATATGCAGACGATACCACCCTAATGGCAGAAAGCGAAGAGGATCTAAAGAGCCTCTTGTTGAGGGTGAAAGAGGAGAGTGCAAAAGCTGGTTTGAAACTCAACATTAAAAAAACTAAGATCATGGCATCTGGCCCCATCACTTCCTGCCATATAGAAGGGGAAGAAATGGAAGCAGTGACAGATTTTACTTTCTTGGGCTCCAAGATCACCGCAGACGGTGACTGTAGCCATGAAATTAAAAGACGCTTGCTCCTTGGGAGGAAAGCTATGGCAAACCTAGACAGCATAGTAAGAAGCAGAGACATCACCTTGCCGACAAAGGTCCATACAATCAAAGCTATGGTTTTCCCCGTAGTAATGTATGGCTGTGAGAGCTGGACTATAAGGAAGGCTGAGCGCCGAAGAATTGATGCTTTCGAACTGTGGTGCTGGAGAAGACTCTTACGAGTTCCCTGGACTGCAAAGAGGTCAAATCAGTCCATCCTCAAGGAAATCAACCCTGAGTGCTCATTGGAAGGACAGATACTGAAGCTGAAGCTCCAATATTTTGGCCACCTAATGCGAAGAGAAAACTCTCTGGAAAAGACCCTGATGCTGGGAAAGACTGAAGGCAAAAGGAGAAGGGGACGGCAGAGGATGAGATGGCTAGATAGTATCACCGATGCAATGAATATGAACTTGAGCACGCTCCAGGAGACAGCGCAGGACAGGAAGACCTGGCGTGCTATGGTCCATGGGGTCACGAAGAGTCGGACACGACTGAACGACTGAACAACAACAACATGTTCCTCAGGGGGTCTGGCCTTCCTTCTGATCACCATCCCATTCTGACTGTACAGCTACCTACAAACTCTGCACGTAATGCCCAGAATAATGCCATGGTGGCACTAAAATAAAGAAGACCACCTTTCCCAAGGAAGCCATTGTCCCAGGCTTCTGAAGTCATCCTGGCAACTCGGAGTGTCCTCATACTCCTATGGACACAAAAAAAGGGAGGGGCCCCTCCTTGATTCTTTTCTTTGATGGGAGTGACAGATCATAGAATCATAGAATAGTAGGGTTGGAAGGGGCCTATAAGACCATCAAGTCCAACCCCCTGCTCAGTGCTGGAATCCAAGTCAGAGCATCCCTGACAGATGGCTGTCCAGCCTCGTCTTGAACGCCTGCAGTGTGGGAGAGCCCACCACCTCCCTAGGTAATTGGCTCCATTGTCGTATTGCTCTAACTGTCAGGAAGTTTTTCCTGATGTTCAGCCGGAATCTGGCTTCCTGTAAGATGTACTTGCCAGCAGTGAGCTCACGTGTATTTGTGGATCCTGGTTCATTCCCCAAACCCCACACTCTAAACTGTAACTCAGTGTTTACACAAATCCTAATCATGCCTTTGCTGCTGCCCCTGTGCTCCCATTGGATGGCAAAGGGATCCATTCTGTTCTTCCTCCCAATAAGCAGAAATCCTGTGACAGCACAAGGCTGCGCTGTAGCCAAGGAATCTGCTAGGACTTGGAGTTCTAGACATCTGTACAACTCATGATAAATATACGTTCATTTTCTGACACCTCACACTAATACTAATATAACACAATGTCAAAGGCACATAAGAACAGTGTAATTTGGCAGCAAGTGGGCCTGTGAATCTGACGGTGACACAGTAATTCTGATAAAACAAAAATATCCAGTGTGTGTGTGTGAGTAAGATTGAGGAGATTTCTTTGTGCAGACTCTCCAAAACATATTCCGGAGAAGGCAGCAGTCAAAACAATCTGTCTGAACTAAAGGAGAAGAAGAATAAACACCCTGCCAGTGCCCAAGAAAAGTGTGGTGGGGACAGTGAAGACAATCCACTTTCCTCAAGCCTCTTCACTAGCCACAGTCTGCACCATCTTCAGGTTCCATTTCCTCCCACATAAGGTGCTTCACCTCTCCAGTATGTCTACACTGATCTGATCTTTGATGAGATACCTTCCAGGATGTGCCAGAAGGAGCTGATCCCAGCTGTTGCTCCTGTTTAGGGCTCACAGGCAATGTGGGGAATATTTTCCTTGCAGGATTGCTGCTTGAAACAGCAAGCTGGCAGGAATGTTCTTTCATTAGGAAGTGTCCTGGGCTGCTTTTCAGGTGGCATCCTGGAGCCCTTCCTTGCCAGCAGATATGCTTACAAGGAAGCACCCAGACTGGCATGTTCAATGGCAGGCTGGAGCATACCCCCATGCAGGGATCTGCTGGCAAAGAAGCACCCCAACACCCAACGTTGAGTGATAGGTTAGAATGCCCCCTTGCCAGAGGATCTACTTGCATGGAATGGCCACCCCACTTGCCTGTTTGTACTTTGTCTTGCTCTTGCCCCTGTTTAGTTCTCTGTGTGCAGACCACAAACATATGAAGAGCAACACAGGAATAAAGGAGGACAAGTGAGGATGAATGAGAGAGAAACTCAAATCAAATCAGAGCAAATCGCAGCAATATTCCCCCCACCTCATACCTTCTCTGCAAGCTCACCTGTTCTCCTCCTCTACCTTACAGGTAAAGCCACTTACCTCTCCTTCACTGAATCTCAACCCTAAAATTATTTCTGCCTTGATCACTTGCTTTCCAATCTACCACCATTCTCAATACTCCTTTGCTGGCCTCTCCCCTTCACATTGATTTTGTCTCACTATATTCCTTTTGTGTTCTTTATGGTTAACCCCTGCCCAAGTCATTTTGCTGGTCCTTGTCTGCATGATACGGTCCAAGAAGTTCGTCCTGGGATCCCATGTACTGCCACAGGTAGGGTTAGGTTGTTCACCATGAACATGGATTGGGGGCCGCTCAAGCATTTCAGTCAAACATCGAAACCTCTCAAGGGAGGTGGGGTTGAGTGTTTGAGATAACATTTGAAGGGCCTGGCTTCAAGCCTGCCACTTCAAAATGATCCCCAAGGGGAAAAGCCTTGGGAACTACAGTGGGAAAGTAGGCAGTGGTGTTGATGGATCCTTCTGAGATGTGAGATGCCCACTGGGCCTGCAGCCCTTCTCATGTGCTTCTTTCAAAACTGAAGCTGACACAGCCAGCGTGGTGATACTGACAGCCTCCTTTTTCTGCCAGATAGGATGGTGGTTGTGATTGAAACCACCATGATTCCTGGCAGAAAAAAGCACTAGCAGCATTGTCTTCAGTTCAGAAAGAAATACAGAGGAAGGAGAGGGCCATCGTTGAAGGCATCACTGCTGCTTGCTAAGCCATCTTGATCCCCAAAGTAAGCTCCTTTGCTTTGGGAACCAGGATGAGGGGGTGGGCTGGGTGTCTATGCAAGCAGAATCAAAATGGGGGGCTTGCTCAAGCTGTGCTGTGCTCCCCACCCCAGTTCTGTCCTCAGGGTGTGCTCCTACACAACCACCCCTATTATATTTCTTGTAACACCCCCTAGTCACAGAACACACTGGGGCGGGGGGCAGCATTTGGATAGTGCACAGTTGCACTCAGTGGAAGAGAAGAGCTCCAGTTTTCTCTGATTCATTGCAAGGGATCCTCAGGCATACTACATGGTGCTTGGGCTGCTAAGTACAGTCAGATTGGCCCTGTATATGGTGTCTTAGACAGGGCTGGAAAGTTAGCATATTTTTTGTAGATTTAAAGCAATCACTCTAGATCAGAAAAATCATTCTAGAGAGATTGTTAATTGCTAGAAATCTGTATCAAAATCTACCAGCTGCCAATCACCAGCTATGATTTCCATGGAGGCTGTGTCCCTCTAGTTTATTTTTTTGGATGACACATGCAACTTCTGTATCTTTCATGTACTTAGCTGAATCCTATCTTCTCCATAAAATGGCTTACTTAAATCACACGTGTTTCTGATTGTTGCTGAGCACTGAACTTGGCCGGTACTGACGTTACCCTTTATAGTTTCTTCGCTGTGGGAAGCTGTAAAGTGAGCAAGGTATGATGCCATAACTGCTTTCCACATGAGTGAGTATTCAAATGTGCTTTGTTAGCGTTTCCATGCAAGTGGCTCCCTCTCACATTCACACCTTAAGATCATATCAGTCAGCTTTTGTATCAAGTTTAGATACTGGGATATTTGCGTTGAAGAATCAACGTGATGCTATATTGCAGAAAAACACATCTAGAAAAGGGGTGAACAACTTGTTCATATGCAGCCTTCCCATTTATATTTCTAAATGGCAGACTTTGCTGCATTTAACATAATTGAAACGTACCATTTTCTCAAACAGTGTGGATGCCAAGCTGCAGAGAATGTGCATTTCACATTACTTCATAACATTTTAATTCTGAAATTGTTGCCCCTCAAAAATGGAAAATTGAGACAGCTCTCGTAAAATCTACATATGGGCTTAGAAAACTAACAGTTTGAAACTTGAGCATATTTGGGTGTCTTTTTATTTCCATTTGTTTAGCATTTCAACCACCACGTTTTTTTCCAGTCCTAAGAGCTAGCTTGCAAAATGGAAGCTGGAACAGTTCTAACAAAGGCTGCACAGTACAGGGACACAGGTGGCCTTTTGTTACTCTCTCCTTTTTTGTTGCAAGTCTGTCCATTCTTTGCCTAGTTAAGGCTGCTGCCTTTGATCATATGCACCTGGATCATGGGATAGAACACCTTGTGGTGGCAGGGAGCCATGGGAGGGTAGCCTTCTCTCAGGACAACAAGGAGCATACCATGACCTTGGCTGCAAAGGGCACATTCAATCACAACTCTGGGGGGCAGCCAGGACATAGGACAGGTGGCTTCTCAGCAGGCAGGCTGGCTTTCGACACCAATTATTTCTAAGCTGGCAAAATGGAGCATGGTTCAGAGCCTGGGACTCTGCATGCACCAGAGCCACTGGATGAAGGAGATGTGCGTGGTGACAAGGTCTGTGGGGAATCTCCCCACTTCACAGACGTGATGCCTCCTAGGGCTTGGTGCATCGCAATACAGTGTAGATTTTCTCTGGGATTCCTCCTTGCTTGCTTGCTTGACTCTGTGTGCTGGCTTACATCCCTCACACAGAGTATTTTACAGCACATTGCCTCTGATTACCTAATTCTCACCTTCAAACTGTTTGTAAACAAATTAAAGAAACAGGTTTCTGTGACCCATCATGTCACTACTTTTTCTTTTCTTTTCATGCCAGCAGTCTGCTGGGGTGTCACTCTAAATGGGTTTGGTTTAGCCAGAAGTGGATACATGAGGACTTTAGGTCTACTAGTGTCAGCAGAAGTGAGGCATGGGCTTGGGACAGGCATAGCATAGAAGGAGAAGAGGGAGGTATAGAAGTGGGGAAAATCACGGAGAAGTTGGAGTGTAGCCCTGTGGAGCGTGAGTGACCAAGTGATGACTAGGGATGGACTACTTTGCCAATTTCAGTTTCTCTCAGTTTCTCATTTTCCCGATCTTAAGCCTTTCCTATCCTGTTTTCTCATCAGTTTGTGAATTTTTTTTAAAGTCAGTGTCAGGGCTCCCCTTATGACCTGGACCCCCTGAGCAGCTCCTTAAGGATCTCTAACCTCCTTAAGAGTCCCACCTTCCTTCTTTTACCTTCCCCTTTCCAATAAGGTGGGTTTTAGGCTGTAGATGTGAAGTGACCGACACCCTAGACTTAAGGTTTAACCACAACAATTTACACAACAGGTAAATTAAAGCAAGCAAATCGCAACTAAAGGTATTTACACAATAGGCCTGAGTGATACAAAAGGCATTAAGAGAAAATAAAAGTTGCAAAACACAAGTTCCTTTACCCTAACTGTACAGACTTCTTCAGGCTGCTTCTTCCTGCTCCCTCTTCAAGCTCTGGTCTCCCTGACTCTGCTCTTACTCTCTCGGTCTCTTTGACTCTCTCTTTTTATACCCTCCTCCCTCAAACCCCAAAGTACTGTTTCCAACCTGAAAAAAAACTTAACTGGGGAAATGAAACTGAATCTTAACCAGGGAAATTAAACTACTCCTCTCAGGGATACCCCCCACCAAAAACAAAAACAAAAAACAACCTCCTAGGCCTCTAGGCCTGACATTTTTCCTTGCCTCTGTAGGCTTCAAACCTTCATAGTCAGCATAAAAATTGGTATGCATTTTCATTTGCATTTATTCTAATATACCAAATTCTGTATACATTTTTGTCTTACATACACATTTTCTGCAAGCAATATCCCCTAATATAATGCATTTTTGTTCATTATTTTCCATGAATATACACATTTTTGTGCACAATGTTCCATAACATAGGCACTTTTGAATGCATTTTTTGATCAGAGACCTGCATCATGAAATTCAATATTGAAGGGTAACTGCATTTTGGTTCAAGCACTGGGTTGGGCAAATTAGGTAAAACAAATGATGTTCTTCCCTTGCTACTCCTTTTAAGGTGTGTACAGATGTTTTAGTGGTGAGCCTGCTGTGGAAGAACCCACTGCATTCTTTGACAGACGTACAACCTTGTTCTCCACAGCGGAACCCTTTCTTATGGCTTGCAGCAGAAGCTGGATGTGCACAGTGTTCATTGGCTTCCCCTTGTGTCAGTCATGAAGGTGCTGCCCCTTCTCAGAGCAGTTTTTCAAGTGGAAAAAAGGAAGTTGCAAAGAAATGGTTGAGGAGCCCAGATGAGACATGGTGGGAATAGTTAAGAAAGCAAATCAAACAGTATTGAATCCAGACACTTTACATGTGTCCTTTGTAGAGCAAAGGTGCAAGGAAGCAGAGCTCACTCCACAGCAGAAGCATCTGTTCCTGCTTCTAGGTAAATCTTGTTGCACCCTTAGGCTGCAATCCTATGTGTGCTTACTAGGAAATAGGCCTCAGTGAATTCACTGAAAATTACTTCTGAATAATTATGCTAAGTATTGCATTGTTAATAGCAGGGAAAGACAAAGGAGGCATGCAAATTACCACCCATAGAATCTTGGGATTGAGGAAGCTGCCTCATAGTGAATCAGGCCTTTGGTCCATCTAGCCCTGTATTGTTGACACTGACTGGCAGCGGCTCTCCATGGTTTCAGGCATGGGTCTCCAACCCTATCTGGAGACACCGGGAATTGAACCTGGGACCTTCTGCAAGCATACCATGTGCTCTGCTACTGAGTTATGGCCCTTCCCTTCCTGCTGCCTGAAATGACTGGGTTATTTGTTTGCTTGTTACTGATAGAGCAGCAAAAAAGAAAAGAAAATTACCACCTCGAAAAGTCACATTTTTATCCATAGCAGGATCTTCCTCTCTAGGCTGCCTGACTCAAAAACCTTTCTTGCTTGCTGCCATCATCTCTCCAAGTTTCCCCTGAAAATCAGGGACACATGAACAAACAAACAAACAAACAAACAGCAAAGGACATCTGTTGAGGAATAGATGGAGGTGGTATGGAAGAACTATGATGGGCTAGGGACAGAGCTGGAGTAGCAGAAGTTCTGGCAGACTCTGAAGGCCACTCCAGGGGTAGAGGAAACAGGGACTGGAGCTGTGGGGCATTCAAGGAGCCAGAGCAGGGACAGCTGGAGGCCTGTACCTTACTGACTGCTATGACACAAAGTACTTGCAGTGACTTAGACACTGACCTGGGGATTGGCCAGTGGAGTCACAGTAGCACCACCCACAGAAGCACCAGATCTGGGACCTGATGCTGAGCCCAACCAGGGAACATCACACTCTGAGACCATCGAACCTGAGACCCTCAGGGATTGCAGCCCCCCAAGCTGCACCTCACTAAGGAACAAGCGTCCTTGCCCCCAAGAGCCTCATTTTGTGCCAAACCTGCTCACCGCCACAGGCGACCTGCTCAGCAAGGGGCGATGGACAGGCAGGTGATGAAATGCTGATGTCAGGGTGGAAACTGAGCCGATAGAACCCCAGAGCAGTTCTGATTCTGAGGAGGATCAGCAATCCGTGGGAGAGGAGCCAGCTCATCCCTCACAGGCACAGCAGCTGGCAGAGATTCCTCCTGCCAGCATTCCTGAGATAGATAGTGACCCGGGCAGCAAGAGAGCGCTGGAGGGGGGCTTGCTAGATGCTCGACGCAGACGCAGGGAGCGACGGGCGATGGAGGGTGCGGAAAGGAGGCGTAGCACCCGTTTGGCAAACAAGCAACGGCCGCCTCCCATGGACCCAAGGGAAAGAGGGAGGATCTCTCCCTAGCCCATAAGTTCAGGCTCTTCAAGCAATTCTCCTTCAAACGGGGACCAAATGCCTACCCGGAGCATAGGCTACTCCGCTGTTCATTGCTTAGTCGCTGGTGAATTGCATCTGAAAGAGTCATTAAGTTGTAAAAGGATTAAAGCCTTGAAAAGAATCATTTCATCTGTGTCTTGAGTTGGCTATTTGAGTGTACTGAAAGAGGCCACTAGGGCGCTCCTGACAGCCAGTCTCCAGCCCAGAAAGCTGTGCCTTGAAGGATCCATCCTCCAGTAAAGAGGCAGGACCTGGGAGAGGTTGTCTGGCTCAGGAACTATTTTATAAGGCAGGTGTGGGCACCTTGTAGTCCTCCATATGTTTTGGCCTACAACTCCAATGACTAAAAACTGTCACATTGACTATGCTAGATAGAGCTGATAAGCATTTCCTGCCCCTGTTATAAAGGCTCAGTTAACACCTAGCGCTTGTTGGAACAAGTAGTTTCTTCCCCAGGACTGTCTCCAACCACTCTTGCTATCTGTTCCTTGACCTGCAGGGTGACACTCCCTATCAGCCCCCTGCTCCAGCTAGGTATCTGGCTGCTTCCTCTAGACTCCACTGTGGGCTCATCCTCGTTAGAAACTGGATACTGGCTGGCTTCTGTGGAAGCAAAATCCAAATGCTTTCTTATAAATGGTGTGCAGGAAGAAAGCTTCCTTAGAATTCTTTCTTGCTAAGGCAGCATAAATGTTTAATTCACAAATCAAGTGGCGTCTCAGCAGGGGGCAAAGCGGATTTTCCCACACATAGAAGAGTATCATTCCTCCTGTAGGCTGAACTATGAAAGGCGGCAAGCGTTTCACAACTCAAGGTCTTGGGAGAGGACCTTTGCCAAATGTGAGCTCCTGTTTTGTGTGTAAAGTCAACTTTCTCTTTCATAATCTTTAGAAAACATTCTTTTCTTAGCTGAATAAATGCACATTGGCCTGAGATGAGAGTCTCCCTGCTTTTGCGTGACTCAGCTCATGCATGGGCACCCAGGAAAGAGTCCATAGGAAGCCGAGGATAAATTGGTCGCTACAGAAGCATACAATTAACTCCTAAGGCTCACGGCCATTGGGATATCTGGAGCTGAACAAACAAATAAAAGGTCCACTGCAGTAAGACAAAGCATATTTAGAGCCAGATCCTGTGAGTAAGCTGCACTGAATTCACTGAGACTTCCTTTCATGTAAGTCTTCACAGTACTGGAGCCTTATCATCACAATTGTTTAAGTACTTCCTGTATTGAATGCAGACTTATTGGGCTGTCTGAAAGCTTTTTTTTTTTGCTTGATAGCCTTAAGCAACGGCCAGCCAAATGCTAACCTGTTGATACTGAGTGCCAAACTAAACATGATGGCAGTATTGGATCTCCTGTGTTATTAAAAAAAGAAAGAAAGCAGCTGTGTGTATATGCATGCAACTTTAATCACAGAAACAGTGTACAGGTAAAGGATTAAATCCCTTCCCCCCACCCCTGCCCAGTGCAATGGTCCTGATTCAACTTGCTCCCTGTGCCCCATGGTGTTCCATTTTTGAAAATCATGAGAAATCCCATCACAGTTCTCCTGGCATCATGAGCATCTCTACACCAACCTAAAACCAACATTTAAAATAGGGCTTTCTGCTTCTATTTTAAATGCAGGATCACAACGGATTCCCTTTACACGTACTTCCTTTTCCCCTCCCTTCTCCCCCTTATCTGAGTCTTCCGTATGTTTCATTGATCTGGCTCCTCTTCTTATGGCTTTTCCTGGGGGGAACTCAAGTAGATCTCCAGCGGGGTAATTTAATAGCTCGTTATGTCCAATCTTTTAAACAATAGAATAAAGGTCATTTAGTGCAGAAGACACCCTGGAGGTTAACAGCGTCATCTAAAGGGATCGTAAACTTCTGTGAGTGAGCAATCTCAAATGGCAGGATAAAAGCTCTGTGTGACGAAGCTCTATAATCCCACATTTAAAATGGGGCTTTCTGCTTCTGTTTTAAATGCAGGATCATGACGGACTCCCTTTACATGTGCTTCCCGCCCCCTTTTCTCCCTTATCTGAGTCTTCCATATGCTTCATTGGTTTAGCTCCTCCTATCGTGGCTTTTCCTTTTTCACGGAGGGAACTCAAGCACTGTAATTTAATAGCTCATTATCTCTGATCTTTGAAAAAATGGAATAAAGGTCATTTAGTGAAGGAGATGCCCTGGAGATTAGTCATGAACTCCGGTGAGTGAGCAATCTCAATAACAGGATAAAAGCTCTGTGTGAAGAAGCCCCAGGTCTAGTTGCACCCTGAGCCACAACTGCTTGGCCCAAACCAGCTGGTACCTGCCATGAGAAAAAAGCAAAAATAATGCTGGCCTAAAATATCCAAATACAGAAGATGCAGCTTCCTAACAGTTCAGTTAAACAAACACTGAACAGCAGGGTCAGTCAGGATTTGTTGATGTGTAGGATCTTTGAACCAAGATTATCTTGCTTTATTTTAGTTGGAAAACATTCTGTAACCTATCCTGGGTGTGCAGGAGATGATACTGTATGGTCCCAATGGTTCCTTCTAGCCTGAAAGGCCAGGAAGCTCTAATCAAGTGCTCCAGAAAAATGAGTTAATATAACCAGACTCTGAAGGTAGATATACATCTTCTGGCTTCCAACACGGGGCCATTTGGATGAGTGCTTCCTGGGGTAGATTAGCCCCCATCTGCCCAACACAAGGGAAGTCTGGCACCAAGCTTTGAAGCAATCAGGTGCTGACACTGTTGGAGACAGGATAATAGGTTGGATGGGTTTTTGGGAATGAACCAGGCAGGTAATTCCTACCTTCCTGATCTCACTATCCCAAACAGATTTCCAGTGATGAGAGCCAGCTGGCTGCCTCCAATGTAGTGCAAATATCCTGGGAATTCCAACTTTAAAACTCATTATTTGATTTAAAGCAATATGACTTGGAATACTGTTGCACTGATTTTTTGGGTGGTGGTGGTGGTATGGTTTTTGACATGAAAAGTCAGATTCTGAGGATGCAAAAAGCCCTTTGGGAAACTCCCTTCCTTAGCAATCTTCCATCCCACCCCCACCCCTGCTCTGGTTTGCAGCCTTGATATGCTGCTGCTTAGACATCACTTTTATGGCCCTTTCATCTTTTCTACACAATGTGAGCCAAACATGTAGTAGATATGTTGATATCCCGGTGCCACAGAACCAAACAGATTTGGCTATGTGATGATGACATCACTGAAGGCAAATGATGCTCTCCCATTGCCCTCACACTGAAGTGCAGGAGAGGGAACATCTCCTTGATGCTCGGGCAACTGGGCTCCCTTGTTCACACTTCCCCGGGTGGGGCCCATTGAAACAGTTGTCCTCCATCATTTCCATTAACGAGTTCCAAACTAGTAAGCGCAGAATAGGGTTTCTTCACTGAATATTTTTGTCAGTTACTAACAGTGTTCAAAGCAACTGAAGTCCCTTTGTAAGGGAAGGGGTTGCGCCTCTGACTTCCCTGGCAACCCTCTCAATCTCTCCATGCCTGGCTCCTCGGCTGGAGCACTCTAGAGTTGATATCCCCTTCTCGGATGTCTCTATGCCTCTCTTGGGAACAGGAGGGGCAAGGCCACTATGGGGTTCCCACCTCCTTTGCTCTGGGGTGGGCAAGGCCAGACTATCATAGCAACCCTGTGGCCATAGAAGGTGGCTACTTGTGACTGTCAGTGCAAAGTGTTCCTCAGCCTCCTCTACAGCTGGTGACCAGGTGGGTAGTGTCAAGGGGACCAACCAGTCTGCTTTGTTTCCCCCATGGAACACTCTCTCCTCTCACCTTCCCCTTTCCCAGATGATATCTGGGACCTGCTCCTTCCTTCCCACCTTTCTTCCTCCCTCTGCCACCTTCTTCTCTAGTCCACTTGCTGTCATTTCTCCGCCACCCAGTTCTTTTCCATTCCTTCTTGATCTGTCTTCCACCTCCTTCTCCGCTTCTACCGGGGGCATGGGGGGAGCATCTTTCCCTGTCTGCCTCTCATTTCCCTGGGCTGTGGCCATGCCTACTCTAATTGCCTGCCAGTGTGACCCTTCTGCTGAGCCGGCCTGGGCCACGAACCACTGGGGCACCAGGATGACGCCATTCCCTGGTGCCGCAGCACATGGTTGTCCTGGGCGGACACTGTCTGCAGGTATGCAGGCCCTTTCCAAGTCAGTGAGTCCCGGCACTGTTCCACATCCCTATATTGCTATGTAGCCCTGGCGGTTGTATTTCCCGCAGCTAGACCTTTGCCCAGATGCACCTCTAGTCATGCATAGTTCCACATTTCTTCTTTCCTAAGAGGCTGGATTTCATTGAACTAGTGCAAACATTCAAATTCAAAAAAATGCCACAGTTGCTGTCAGAATTTTTACAGAGGAGACAGGGAACTGAGGCAGGGGGTTGAGAGCCAGGCATTTTAGGGAGTCTGGTCAACAGAGAGGGTGGCTAAAGGAATTGGGATAAATACAGTGGGTAGTGGACAGAGTTGAGACAGCGGGCGCTCAATCTCTGAAGCAAACATTCAGGAATAGAGGAATCCCCCCCCCACACACACACACTTGGTGAGAACTGCTTCTGATAAATGCCTGCTCACAGGGAATGATTATCATAGAATCATAGAATAGTAGGGTTGGAAGGGGCCTATAAGACCATTGAGTCCAACCTCCTGCTCAATGCAGGTATCTAAGTCAAAGCATCCCTGACAGGTGGCTCTCCAGCCTCATCTTGAAGTCACTTTCATCCTGAAATGAAGCCTTATGGCCCCATAACCCCAGGGCTTACCCATATGATGCGATGTACATTTCCCCACTCCCCATGTGCAATCTTCCCCAAATATAAGGCATTTCTCTCTGTACACACGATCCTCCTGCAAGCCTTTAGATTACAGTGGCATCAATGGGAGCTTTTAAAAAGCCTGACTGCTGCAGGACAGGGGTAATTCTTCAAGCCCCCCCCCCCAGTGTTGGGGAGTGTTGGGGCTAGTCCTTCCCTCCCCAGCAGCCCCCAGCCTCCAATACCCTCTTTGTGCAATTAGGCTGTTAAAAAGCCCCTATTGGCACAGCATGCGCGGAGGGCAGGGGGATTGTCTAATCTCTGATCAGTGATCGGAGAGCAGGCAGGGAAGCTGGTGGGCCAGATGGGGACCATCCATGTGCCATGTTAATGCCCACGGGTCGGAGGTTTCCCATCCCTGCTTTAGAACCCATTATAGATGGAAAGAGGAATGTCTTCTTGTGGAACACTGTGAAATTTACCTCTAAATAGCAAAAGCATGGAGAATAATGAACAAAGCTCTTTTCTGGGCTACTAATTGGGAGTGATTGGGTTGCAGAAGGGGACTATACAGCTTAAAAAAGGGGGCAGAGGCCTCTGACATGGGGAGCAGGCTTTGCTGCAGGGGTGCATGTGCAAGAGACTGTGCTGGTGTTTGGCGCTTCCTGTGTTTGCTTGTAGCTGCAACCCCTGTACACTCTGGACGTGGGAAGAAGCCCCATGACACTTAATGCACCTGACTGTGCTGTAAAGGCAAGGCCAGACATGCCCCTTTAGCAGTTCTGAGTTTGAGTTGTACAGCGGAGGATCACTCTGCATCTGCGGATGTACCGCTACTGCTGATAATATACAAATTAAGATACGCATGGGGAGAGAAGTTGTGCCATTAGTGATGTCACAGGGGGCCGCAACACTTCAGCAACCCTTGTCCACACAACACTCACAGTCGCACTGGCAGATCTGGTTTCAGTGATGAGAAAGTGTAATTTCCTTTTAACAAGGGCTGTCTTAGGAAAAGATGTCTGGATTACCTGCAATAACTGAGTAACAACTGTGCTATTTGGATGGAAGACATTTTGATCCCTTGCAACAACTGAGTAATGGCTGCACTTCTTTCTTTCTCTGTCTTTTCACACTAAAACGATAATCTGACAAGGTCCTAAGATAAGGTTAAAGTAGCAGGTCGAAAGGGAAACATCACCACTGATAGCAGGAGCAGCCTATTTGTGCTTGAGGAGGCATAATCTGCCTCTGCTTGAGATGTGAGACGTGTGGGCAGTAAGATAGTAAGGGCTGTTGGCTAGGGAATTTCTCCCCAATAGTGAAAGGAAGGAAGGCTCGAGGTTTTTCCTCTCAAATTGTAGGCTAGAAAGCAGGACGTGTTCCTTGTGCTCTCTGCAAAGGCAACCTACAGTTCCCAAAAATCTGGCCCAACTGCATAATATTTTCTTCTTCTATATATTCTTCTCATTAGAGGCACACAACTTTCAGGAGGGTTTGAACTAACTGGAGGAGGAAAAAACCTGGAGCTCAGGAAGCCCTGTCTTCCTTCACTATCAGGGAGAAATTCCCTGGCCAATGGGCCACCGAGCCCTGGGCCAGAGCAGGGCTTTTCATAATCTGCAACAAAGAAATGTCAAGTATTGTTACTAAGCAAGTTCACCTCTGCAGGAGAAGAATATGTGGAATGCTGCCAGTTCAGAACAGTGCCATAGTACAGCTGCTCAGCCTGCAAGAAAAAAGGGTACTTCCATACTATTTAGCCTGGAATTGCCATTTTTAGTTCGCTCATTTTTCCAAAGAAGCCACATGACATTGTTGCTAACCCACTGGATTCCAGTGTTTTTTCAGATATTTTTTGTGGTGACCCTTTTGGTAATAAAATGCAATGGCAGTGGTAGTTGGTCTGAACTGGCAGGGCGCTACTGAAGCTGGTCTGTACGGATGTGCACAAGCCTTGCACAAGGCAAAGAGGCTGGCTCAGAGGTATTCAGTACTGCCTCCAATTACAAGATGACTCAACTCAGAAGCAGACTGAGGCAAACGGGGGTCCCAAGGCTTTGGAAATACCCTGGAGATTCAGAAGAGTGTTTTGTTTTTACTTTTTCTGAGCAAATTGAAGCATTTTTAACCTACAAGCATCTCCAGAGAGCTGGTCTTGCCTCCTCTTTTGCCTCCTCTCCGATGGTTCGTAAAGTAAGGCCACAGTGTTGAGCTGGGCTTCTCAGTTCTGAAACAAAGAGCAAGAAGGAGCCCCCACCACCCCTGCCTGAAAGAGGTGCTCTGACGGCTTTACAAGAAGGTAATTTTATAGACTGCACCAAGCACTATGCTAACTATATGTATTTGTGACACAGTCACACAACACACATAACAAAAAGCACGGCAAATTGCCCCAAAAAACCACAGGGGGGAAGGACACCTGAGGTTTCAGAAAATGAGCAAAGGCTCTGCCTTGGGTCTCTGCTGAAGTGCAATATCATTCCAAGGCTCCGAGCAGGCTGCTATTTAAGTCAACAAGGTGGGTTCCAATCTTTTTTCTGTACACAATCCTACTTTTCTGGGCTTCTGGGCTTTTAACTGGAAGCTTCCTCCCTCTCTCTAATTTCTTCCAACTCAGTGTAGTATGGCATTAGTGATAAGTTGTAAATTAAAGGGCTTTACTGTTTTTGTCTTGTGTGTGTGTGTGTATGTGTGTAAAACAGCACTATTTCTCAATTAAAAACGGAATGAAAAATGAGAAGAAATCAGAAATTAAGCACCTCCCTATGAAGTACAGGAACTGACCAATTATGGGCAATTCATCAGTCATGCTGTAACATGCCAAATAGAAAACAATTAGAAGCAGAAGCTGCAAGGAGGAAGCTTCTAATTAAAGATGCAGGGGACATTTGCTGAATGGGACTTAAAGAGTAAACATTATTGAAGGATGTTGGCTATGGGAACAGGCACTGCTGGATAATATAGTGCTTTATTAAGTGCCATGTGGAACCAATGTAATGCTGCTTCTAGCTAATTATGGAAAAACAATGCCTCTGCTGAGCTAAAGGGCCCAAATGTGGAACTAACCAACAATAATAGCTCACACACCTTGCCCAGTGGAAAGTATTGCTGTCTGATTGCAAACTGCATGTCAAAATCAAGTCCTCAGGAACATTACCGGGAAAAGCCATAGAAATTCAGTAACTGATGGTTAGGGCACATTCACATAGCATCTCACTAAATACTACAGCTCACACTTACAACTAAGAGCACAGGAACTTGACGTGTCCCTGTAAAAAGCAAATATCTTTTCCTCTGGGACATCTGTGCAGTGGAAATAGAAAAGTGACCATGCAGAGTACATAGCTCTAACTATTCCTCCCAGGAATGGTCAAGTTCAGAACTTTGGCTGAGTGGAGACCAGCATCGCTGCACTACCTGTGAGCATGTATTGCATATGCATAGATATTATAGGAACTGGACATGCTCCTAAATAAGAAACATTTTAGTAGAAAATACTGAGCAAGCTCTGAGGCAATATAGGAAGGGCATCAGCTACATTACTCAGGGCGAGAGACTGGTAGTACATGAGATGATGTGCTGTGGTGACAGTAGAAGTCATGCCCAGCCACCTATTACTATGTGATTCAGAGGTGTTTCAATTCCAAAGGCAGGACAGTAGCAAAAGAGTGCCTGTTATTCAGCACCACAACTTATTACATCTTAACCACTGCACCCCCTAACTCATATTAAGCATATCTTTCCTGCTCTCTCTTCATATATGTTATTGCCGTACCATAGCAACAACTGGCTTTGGTTTGCAGATATTCAGATCCCAGCCATTAAGCCAGTAAAAGCGTCAGTTCTTTATTTTCTGCAGACTGCTCTCTATTCTATGGCCAATGATGACCACTGCAACAGCTGCAGAACAACAGCCAAACTGTGTAGTTCCATCAGTCGTGTGGAATCAGAGCTGGTGCAGATGCTAATAGAGCAAGCTTACCCAAGGAAATAATTGCCCATGTTAGTGGTCTAATCATCTAACAAGTGTAATGCCAGAGGAGGGGGCCCATGATAGGTAGCTTCTCCTTTTCTGCGATTAGAAAAAAAAAATCTTGTGATTTGTTTCATCACAAAGGAGAAGAAGGGACTGTCTGTAAATCCTCTCCTCTTTATGTAGGCCACTCACAGCTATCTGCTTGGGTAAGCCAAGCTGCAATAATATCTGCACCACAACTTAGCCATAGCACAGTTCTGGTCCATGGCCTTTGCTGAATCAGTCCCCACGGGCCTGACAAACTTTAGGATTCTTGAGCAGCTGAAGCTATCAGCCACCCTGTCATTCTGGTCCACAGCTTTGTCAGGGAAGGGCACAGTGAGGGAGGAGGAAAGTTCTGGGGTCTGATTCTAATTATCCTATAGGTCACCACAATTACTCATGAATCTTCTAGAACCACACTAACTGACTCTGTTCAGCTAGCTCAGGGGGGACGTCAGTTTGACTTCTAAATTGCTGGGGAGAAATGTTTTAAACTCAAGCACCTCAGCCACAATCCTACCACAGTCTACCTGTATGTATACATAAAGGGCTTTCAGGAATTCAGGTTGCCAATTAAGTTTTCTAATAAATAAAGGTCAAATCTTGCTTTATGTTTTGTGCATAACAGAGTACAACTTAGGTGTGTGCCATATCAAGTATAAAAAAGGGCCACGTGTACAATCAGGTCTGCGTTTCTTTAAAAAATTCAGAAGCTGTGGACTGGCTTCCACCTTTAGACATGCACTAATTCTACACATGCATACCTGAGCATAAAATGTACAACTGAGAATCAGTCCTGAGGGATCTTGCAGTCTTTCTTTGTAGAGAAAGATACTTTCTCTCTCTCCCCTGCTCTCGCTCTCTCATACACACACTCTTTCATCACTGAGCAAAAAGCAAAAGCAGGACATGCGCGCATGCACACACACACACGCTTTAAATTGATGTGAGGAGACACACAGCTCTCGTTCACAACTTCATTTGTTCTTACACAAACAGTCATGGCCTTCCTCAGATAGGCATTGTGCGGACACTCCAAACGTGTGATCCAGAACAACTTCAGTGATCACTTCTGTGACTGTTCCAGCTGCTGTGATGATAAGAAGCTGCTGCCAGCCATATCTGTGTTCACCTGGGACACACATTAGGTTTGACTACATAAGCTCGTATTTGAGAAGAGGACCAGGATTGTTGGTACGGGGCAAGAAAAAAAAAATGGCGTGATTTTGCTGTCAGTTTTTGTTTCTTAAGAAATGATTTCCTGGCACATGAGAACACCCATCTCCCAAGCGCACACCAGGCACTTCCATACGTTACAGGCATTTGCTCAGCAGAGGAGGGATTGCCCTTTCCAGCCCCTTTCATGCATGGTGTTTTTAATTGGTATTGCACGTTTACTTTCCAAAATATTTCACAATCATTACTTCAGCCAAGAAAAGTGTGAGTTGGCTCGTATCTTCAGGGGCTGAGCAGTAACAATGCTGGTCATTCTTGCAGTGTGCAGTTCATAGACCCCTCCAGTATCTGTGAACATAGCCTGGATGTCAGAGGGCAAAGTTGCCTCTAGTAAAGGGTTGGCATCTCATAGGGTTCATAGTTTGGACCTACAAGCACCATTAAAAATGAAATGGAAATCAAGGTTTATTCCATTCCAGGCAGGATGTCAGGTATCATACACATAGAGCTACCACTTGATCTAGCAAAAGCCACCACCACTTCCTCCTTTCACTACTGTTTATCTGCATAAGCTAATTCATCTAAATTTATGTGCAAATTTGGAATTTTCCATTGGTTAGCATGAAGACCAAAACTAGCTGGGAGGCAAACAAAGCAAAAATGCAAATAGTTCTTGTTTCTTGCTCCAGACCTAACTTTGCTACCCTCACTCCTTACTGGGTTCTGGCTCTACTCCCAAGGCTGAGTCCCTGGAAGGACAACTGCAATATTGCAAGGGCAGGTGCAATTGCCAGTGAAGTTATTGCAAGAAACCAGAACAGGTGTTACTGGTTCTTAGCTGTCACTATGACCTGTACATCCCCCAAACTGGCCATTGGGTAGTACAAAAGTTACCGACATCCTTAATCTGTTCTGGACAAAATTCCACCCTACAAACATCTAGCTAGCTATTGCCTCCAAATCAAGAGTCAGATTGTGCTTTATGCTCCCATTGATGACTATCCCGCCCCACACACCCCTTCATCACACATTCTAAAGCAGGTGCAGGGAAGATGGTTCAGTTGTACAAGCACAAAAGGCAATGATGGCCCTTGAGAGCTACAAGTCCAATGCAGACCAATCCAGGCAACCCCTAGACAGTAAATCACTGGGGCAGTGCTTGCACAAGAAGCATCCCCTTTGGCCTGGCTATACATAGAGCTGGGTAAATCCTACATCTGTCGCACACCCCAGTGATTGCCAGCTCCTCCACACATGGAATGGCTAAAGTACACTGCATTCAGCAGGGAGGTGAGAAAGCAGAGTTACCCAGGGCCTTTCTCTAAGTACAAATGGGAGTGGCTCTGGCAAAGCTTCATCTCCAAAACAGGGAGTTACTCAGAACTCCTGTCCTTTTGGTGCCAGAGCTCCATTTGCTGCAATCTCCATTCCAAGGAAGGAAGCTCCAAGTTTAAGTGAGTAGTGGTGAAATAGCCAGTGCCAGGAAATGGTCACTAAGGCGGTGCTCTCATGGCCAGATCAGGAGTGGAACCTACATAACTCCCAATATTCCCAAGCCTCTGCGTGGCTCCCTCTGCCCCGGCCACTCTGGCCTCTGCGGCATTTCTGCCGATTTGACTGTTGCCACTCCCATAGACAGGGAATAGCCAAATATTATCTGGTCCCAAGCCGAACTGAGAAAATTTAGAATAAGACACCCCAATTTGCCAGAGCAATAAGAGAAGCTGGGAGAAGAATGGAAGGAAGTAGCTTTCTCCTGAAGTATACAGCCACACAGTCTTGTTCTAAGGACTCAGAGCTGTGAAGCATAGCAAGAGAAGCATCTCCATCTGGGAGTAAGACACTGGCTTTCCTAGGAAATGTTAAGGCAACCCAAAGTTAACATCAGCCACTGAGGCACTAAGGTCCAGCTCCAGCCATCTTCAACCTATCCACCTTAGGGAGTAAGGAGGGGCAAGATGCTATTTCCCCATCATGTGCGTGCTCATGCGCTTGAAGTGTATGCTTGGTTCTCAGAGTTGCTTCCTTCTTCACCTGGTTGAGTGTTCACAAGTATCCTGCAGATTTAAAAGTTGGATGCTGAAGGCTCAGAGAGCCTAGGTTCAGAGAGACCCTTTCCAAGCATATGTGAATTGCGCAGTGCCTTTATTTCAGAGCCAGCCCCTCACCACTTTTGTGTAAGGACAATGGTACAAAAGACAAAGCCAGATGGGTCTGGATGGAATACAACACACCCTGATTTAAGAGCCTCACATTCCATTACATGAGGACTAACCTGTTGGGAACTGAGACATGATGCTAGTGAAAGGTGCAGAAAAAGAAGCAATAGGCTGCTATAAGAGCCTGCGTTATCCCAGCTTCCACTCACACTGCATACCCTCAGGATACCAGATGACGGCTCATCTGTAATGCCACTTAAAAGTAATGCATGCAACTAGAGTTGGCTCTTCCCCTGGCAGACACAAATTTACTACTTCACCTGCCATCAGCTGTGAGTCCAGCGAGCACGAAGTGGAGAGATAAGGTGCGTGAGAAGCATGCAGTGCCACACACATTCAGCTGGGACCCGGGCCCTTAGTGGCCTATATATGCAGAAATTAGCATAAACCCAGGGGATTCCCACCCCCCAACAGCATCTGGAGGAATATCTCCTTGCCAGCCTAACCACAAGTACTGTAGGACATTCAGCCAGGAGTATGGAGTCTAATACTAAAACCCCACTGAAATTCGCATTTCTAGAATGGGAGGCAGGAAATTAAATTCAGGGCCCCGTTCCCATCGGGCAGTGGAGGAAGTCACAAAGCCCCTTGCTTTACAACACCCACCTCCAAACAGTCCACAAAACTCTGAAAGCCAGAAACAGCATGTACATGAGCCAGCCTGTCTTCACCCAACACAGACCCACAACAGGGACCTACCCAGAAATACATCATCATGCTGGCAGCTGGGATGTCCACAGGTCCACGGAGAAGTGATCCGGCCCAGGCCACTGAGTATTTCCCCCGCCCCTGGTGGTCTCTGTCCTGGGATGGTGACTGGGGTTCCCACTTTCACAGGCACAGCCCCGTTGACAACAGCTGCAGGCCGCCGCGTGCCTCAGAGCTGGCCATGGGTATCCGACGTGCCAGCTTGGTGCAGGAATTGCAGATGGGGGTGGTGATGGGTGGTGGTGGGAGGCTTCCAGGTGGGCAGTAGAGGTGATGGAGCAAGACTCTGACAACAGGAGGTTGGGGGCGGGGTTGACCACAAAAATACCAGCCCCTTGGAAGGAAATGGAAGAGAAGCAAAACCAGCTCAGAGCCCAGACCTGTTCTTCCCGCAGAGCTGGATGGAGTAGGGCTGGCTGACAACACAGGGCTGGCTGGCTGGATGGATGTATGGCTCCAATCAGAGAAAAGGCGCCTCGGCTAGCGGACAAGCGGGCTAAGTTGACAGGTTTGCTGTGGATGGGATAGGTGGGGGTGGAGGGGCTGTGCCGTGAGGATGTGTGTATGTGTGTGCGAGGGCGAGAGAGAGAGGAAGAGAGAGAAAGGCAGCTGGGAGCGGAGGCTCCTGCTGCTCTGACACTCTGCAGTGTATGTCCTGCCTCAGCATTTTCCAAGCTACCCTGTCAATAAGGGAACTGGCCGCTCATGTAATTAACCTGTGAGGTGCCAGCTTTCTCCCTGCTGGTGCTGAGCCTCCAGGCGTTCTTGCTGCTCTCTGCCCTGGCCATGTAACTCTAAGCAGGTCTTACCATGATTGAGGAGGACTACGGCAGCTGCTTAACAGGCAGCCCCTGTTTGATAGGGAACTCAGACTTCAGACTCACAAGAGTGTGACCAGATTCAGTTCTCCCAACTCCAAGGCTATATGGAAAAAAAATCTTGAGGCCTGATGAAAACCAGACTCTCATTATGGCAACTGTGAGTGAAAGTCACAGTTAAGCATCTAAGGGCCTTGTCCTGTATACTCTTGCTCATCTTCCAGATACCAGGCTCACATTTGTGGTGAGGGTTTCCAAGGCCTGTTTTATCAGGGGTAGGGGGGAACACCCCCCCTACAAGACTGGTTTGGCGTTTCTAACGATGACTATGGGGGAGAAAATGCAGCTTAATTAGGTGTCACAGCAGCAACGTGCTGGCTAGCTGTCCCGTCTTTTGCGAATATCGCTCAGCCCATGCTACGTACTTGGGTGACTGCAAGGGCCCACCAACTCCACATTCAGGTGTAGTCTCAGGCGGGGACCCTGACACAGCAGGTGTGCTGGCTGCCATCAGGTAAGTGCTGTCCTCATGAAGCATGGGAAGAAATCCACGGCATGTTTTATTCTCATTCACTGCATTTATGCTGTCCTGGATGCAAGCCTTGGCAGAAGGGCTCCTGCCATGCTAGCAAAGGGAGTATGTCAGAACACAAATGGCCCGTTGTGCCCTGCTGCCCCCTGCTGTGAGTATGCCCACGCCCCAGGCACACCTCCAGATCTGATGAAGATGGATGCTGCAGCCTTGGGCTGCCTTAGTAACCTTCATTCTGTTGGCAAAGCATTTGTGTCTGCTGGAGCCCAATGTCCCTGTTTTGGCAGTCCTTTTTCAAGAGAAAACTCCCAGTGAATGTTAAGGGAGCATTCATGTGATTGCCCACCATTCTCTGCAACTGCTTTCACATTCTTTCTGGAGAGGGAGAGGCCCCAGAAAGCCTCTGGACCGAGGGGCAGTGAAGAGCTAGGGAGGCCTGGTTTTCAACCTCCCCTGATGGTCCAAGAGCAGAGCTAGACGTTGCACATCCTCCGTGTCCTTTTCTTCCCTCACCCCCCCTTACTGGTAAAGCATAGTATAAGACACTGCATGATGTGACACTGCACTGTATATTTCCCCACTTCACCCCACATCATTGTCTGTTGATGGCTGGGAAACTCATGGCATGAGAACATCGTCACATGCATTATGCTATACAAGACTTTACTAGGAAGAAGGGAGAAAAAACAAATGGAGCAAGAACTCCTCTATCAGTCTTGCAGCATCATGTTCCACCCCGAGAGTGAGTGGGTTGAGCACTGGGGCATCGAGTGACTCCAGTATCCCTAGAAATCCACAGACTCGTATTTGGACATCATAGCACATTCTTCTTCTAGCCGCCAGGAAAGGAAAGAGCAAATATATAATGGGGCAAAGTACCTTAAGAGATGGGGCTGGAGTCCCATTCATTAGTCCCAGTTGGTGTGGCCTGTAAGATGCATGCTGTCTCACTCAAGTACCCAAGAGTTTTTGATGCCCATGTTAGGGCCAAGGGGAGTAGAGATCCCCTCAAGGGCAAGTCACAACCTGCCTCTTATATGAATGTGAGGAGGAATCCATCTATGTGCTGGAGATACTCATGCAGCTCGCAAGCAACCTGCAGCTAAGCCGTGTGTGTGTGTTTGTGTGTCAGATTCTAAAAAGGACAAGGGCTCCTATCCCTTTAAGAGCCCGCGGGTTCATAGAATCATAGAATAGTAGGGTTGGAAGGGGCCTACAAGGGTTCCACTGGCACAACTTCTCCCAGTATAGCATGATGGTGATGGGAAACCTGCTCTTAAATCCCGTTCCCTCCTTCATGGCTCTCACAGGGAGAGAGGCCTTGTTCTGGGGGGAATAGGATCATCAAGCCAAGTGCTTTGCTGTGTGGCCTTTGATTTGCTTCTTGGTTAATTCATGCAGTGCTTTGATTGGTCTATGGCACAGCTGCTGTTTTACATTATGGGATTATACCCCAGTGTGTAATTCTCCAGAGTTCAGCACCGTGCATTGCTATTCTTGCCCGTTCCAAATTACGGATCAGGGACTGGCATTAACCCTTCCATCAGCTACAGTGTCAGAAGAAAGTTGTTCTGCGTGGAAGACAGGGCAATCACCTATCAATCCAGTTATTGACAGATGGGTGTTTACAAGCCAAGACCCCGTCTGCTCAATAAGAACTGGCCCAATGAGACCAAAGCCTGAGGCCCTGAGGCACATGTTTGCCTGTCCTCTTCACTCCACTGACTCTGGGCACTTTGGGGGCATGAGTAACTCCAACAAGAATGTGGTACAGTAATATATGACTTCTGTCCAATATGAACACTAACAGTCTTTCTGCAATTAACACACTGCTGAATCACATGCTGGACTAATAACCCCAAAGGATGCCACTCAGAAACCCCGGTGGAACGTTCACATTAAATGAGCAAACCAGTCAACTCTAGCTACAGACTACCTAGAGCACACCTCCCACTTTCTTTTTGGTACTTTGTTTCATGGCTGGCCTTGCCAAGAGGCCATACACTTGTGCAATCACAGCTGGGGCAGTGATATGGCTGCTGTGAGCAGGGGTGTAACTCCTGCTAAGGGTATTCACACTACTTATAAGAACATAAGAAGAGCCCTGCTGGATCAGACCAAGGGTCCATCCAGTCCAGCATTCTGTTCACGGAGTGGCCAACCAGCTGTCGACCAGGAACCCACAAGCAGGGCATGAGCACAACAGCACCCTCCCACCCATGTTCCCCAGCAACTGGTGTACATAGGCACACTGCCTCTGGTACTGGAGGTAGCACATAGCCATCAATACGAATAGCCACTGATAGCCTTTTCCTCCAGGAATTTGTCCAACCCCTTTTTAAAGCCATCCAAACTGGTGGCCATCACTACTTCCTGTGGTAGGGGGTTCCAGAGTTGAACTATGCACTGTGTGAAGAAGTCCTTCCTTTGATCTGTCCTGAATCTCCCACTGATGAGCTTCATAGGATGACCCCAGGTTCTAGTATTTTGAGAGAGGGAGAAAAATATCTCCCTATCTACATTCTCCACACCATGCATAATTTTGTAGACCTCTATCATGTCTCCTCTTACCTTCCTTTTTTCCAAGCTAAACAATCCCAGCTGTTGTAACCTTCCCTCATAGGGGAGGTGCTCCAGCCCCTTGATCATTTCAGTTGCCCTTTTCTGCACTTTTTCCAGCTCTACAATATCTTTTTTTAGGTGTGGTGACCAGAACTGCACACAGCATTCCAAGTGTGATCACACTATAGATTTGTATAGGGGCAGTATGATGTTGGCAGTTTTATTCTCAAGTCCTTTTCTAATTATGCCTAACATGGAGTTTGCCTTTTTTACAGCAGCTGCACAGTGGGTCGATATCTTCATTGAGCTGTCTACCACAACCCCAAGGTCTCTTCCTGGTTGATCACCTCTAGCTCAGATCCCATCAGCCTATACTTGAAGTTGGGATTTTTTGCCCCAACGTGCATCACTTTACACTTGCTTACATTGAACTGCATTTGCCATTTGGATGCCCATTCTCCCAGTTTGGAGAGATCCTTTTGGAGCTCTTCACAATCCCTTTTTATTTTAACCACCCTAAATAATTTGGTGTCATCTGCATACTTGGCCACTTCACTGCTCACTCCTAATTCCAGATCACTTATGAACAGGTTGAAAAGCACAGGTCCTAATACAGATCCCTGTGGGGCCCCACTATTTACTTTCCTCCATTGGGAGAATTTACCATTTATTCCTTCTCTCTGCTTTCTGTTCTTTAACCAGTTACCTATGAAAAAGTTACCTTGCTCTCAGGAATGCCAAGCTTGCTAAGGACTTCTGGACACATTATGTTTTCGAAACATTTACTTTGGGCTATGGACAGTGAAGGCTGGAACTACACATTACAGCAGATGTGGTAGTACCACCAAAAACAGCAGGCCATCCTCTTTCCTATGCTAAGGAAAATATTAGCTAAGGCTGAGTTTTACATAACATGTGACATGACATCATCATACTCTGAGTCTCTCTACACCCTGCACACATCCACCGATGAATTAGAGCTGGGATGGGGAAACCCAGAGTTCAAGTGTCACATCTGGTGCTTTGTATTATTGGGTTAAAAAAGAGAGAGACAAGAGGAAAAGATAAGGGGCTGCCTTGTGTAGCCATGGTGTCAAGAGTATGAGCTGTGAACTGGGAAATCTCTAGAACAAATCTCACCTCTTGGGCAAGTCATTATTCTCTCAGCCTCAGCCTCCTACCTGTAAAATAATGCTGCTGCTGCTGCTGTGCCCTACAGGGTGGTTGTAGGATAGTCAAACTACTGCATGAAATAATACATTATAAAAGTATTATTGTAATGAACCTCCTCCTCCTCCTCCACCACCACCACCACCACCACCACCACACCTATTCACTTCACAACAGAACAAAACTATAGTCATGCTGCTCTATCCCCTCTACTCCCCTCCAACCTGGTAAATTGGAGTCAGGGGAGAATATCATTGTAATGTGTGGACAAATAACCTGTCCATTTTCCCCCACTCACCAATCATTGGGTGGTTTCCCAGCTTTTGTACAGTTTTTTCCCCATTCTAAAGGGTTGAAATGCCTCTCCTAAGGCTTAGTTACTGGCAGTGAGAGGTTTCAGGTAAACTAAGCTGGCATTTTTGGTAGTTTGGCCTTGGCCCCTTTGCCTTTGGCCCCACACAGCACTGGAATGCAGGCCCCCACCCCACCCCCGAAGAGCTTCTTTGAAACTGAATTTGGCCTTCAGGCTGAAAGAGGTTCCTCACCCTGAGCTTGGCTTTCAGGTTGCCCAGAACCCATGGAGATGAATTTTAGTATCTGCGGAATACAGATCAGCGAGGGGTCAGCAAGTCACAAAACCAAAATATGGGGCAGCTAGTTTCAAGTCTCCATAGGCTTTTGTGATTTAAATTATGAATCTTTTGAAAGAATAACTCAGGCTTCCAGGTGACAGCCGAAGTTCCTCTGCTTATTGCACATTTGCCATTTTGAAATAGGATGAGAGTCAATGCTGAACGTGGGCAGTGACAGGGACATGGAGTTCTGCAAAACATTCATTAATGAGCTTAACATACCAGCAAATACACAGTATGGGATTTCAAGAAACCAATATGTATTATGCTTTCACCACTGAGGAGCTACCAGAACAACCAACAGGTGGGAGGATAAGAGAAAATATTGAGTCTGAGTTGGGGAAACCAATAATTGTATGTTCCCCTTTCATCGTTATCACAATGTAGATGCCATGGCTGAACATAACAATGCCAGTGTAGTGTGTAAGGCCAGAAAAGTGAGTTTGTTGTCCCAAGAACTGGGACCTCCTGCATTTGCAGGAAGCTGCCTTATTCTGGGTCAGACTCCAGCGGTAGGCAGCTTGGTGCACTCCAGATGCTTTGGACTATAACTCCCATAATCTCCCACCGTTGGAAATGCTGGCTGGGGCTGATGGGAGTTGTAGTCTACCCCTGGACTTCTCTGACTGGCAGGGGGCACTCCAGTGTCTGAGGCAGCAGCCTTTCTCATCACCTGCCGATGCCAGAGATTGAACCTGAGACCTTCAGCATGTAAGCAGTGTGCTCTGCTGCTGAGCCTTGGTCCCTTTCCATCCTCCCAAGGCTGACCTGCTGTGGTAAATACATGTGTAAGCTACACACTGTGAAGCCCCTGAGTCAAATTTCACCTCTGCCATGGACTCACTAGGGGGTCCCAGGTGACTATTTCTCAGTCATCATCTGCAATACAGGGATGATCATAATACTGGTCTACCTTACAGGTTTGTTGTAATGGTTACTGAAACAAAGTATGTGAAGTGCTTAAGGTGCTATATAAATGCTGCTATTCTTACTTACTCATGCTACTACTACCACCACCACCTCCCCAAGCTTTAGTTTCACTTCCAGGCTCCGGGATGCTAGCATTGTAGATAAGATTTATCGGATGGCACCTGACCAAATGCTCTTGTCTATTGAGATTAAAGATAAACCTATATGGAATTTCCTCCTGTGTGAATCTAATAGAGAACAATGATCTTGTCAGCTATTTTTTTATGCCTTTTCTAAGTGAATTTATGCCTGAGCAAAGCAAAATGCCCCTCAGTCCCAAACTTGGGTGAAAAGGGGCTTCCAAGTTTGCAACCTACAGCTTCTCTCTCTCAAAGGCTTCTGGGAAAGGAGAAAGAAATGACTGTAGTACCTTTGAAATCAGCCAAGTTTCCCCCGTGGTGCTCACTCGCGTTGGGCTCTCTAAAAAAGGAGAGAGAGAGAGAGAGAGAGAGAGAGAAGAATTAAAATCAATTATTGTTATGGCTAACGCACCCACGGTCGATGACATTTTCTCACTGACTGGCAACATTCTTTCCGAACATGCGTTATTATCTTCCTAAGAGTTTCCGGAAACCTGTCCAAGCTTCAAAAACAGAATGGCAACATGAGCCATGCTCCTGTTTGCAGAAGTGAACCAAGGAGGCGGCTCCTAGTCAAATGGGTTTGACTGAAATATGTAACAATCTGGCTTTATTTATTTATTACATTTATATGATCCTACTCTTTCTCTGAGGGAGCTCAGAGTGAAATTTAGTTTCACAACCACCCTGTCGTAAGGCTAAACTGTTGTAGGTAATTTAGCTACCTAGAAGATGCCACATTTTGTTTTTACAGTAAAGGGTCACACTTCTCAGAAGATACCCATTTCCTCAGTATCATAAGCCATTCTGACATTTTTTGAGATATGACTGCAAGCTGCTGCTCCCCCTGTCCCCATCTCCCCGTCCAACAACTCCAGTTCTTGCATGCAACACAAAAGTGCTGATCCTTGTCAAACTGCTGCTCTTTATGAGTTCTGTTTCAAACGGGTTACTGCAGTTATCCAGGAGGGGCATAAAAAAGCTGGGGCAACAAGCGAGCTTCAGATACGTAGGAATATATATAGGTAGATGATGACAGAGGAATACTAACTTAGCGCTCTGTGCATCAGAAGATTTTTAAGTGACTGCTTGCAATATCCACAGAATTCTGTCGTGCGAACCCTTCATTGCTGAAGCAAATGGATGAATTTTGAGAAGAGCTTTGGTCCTGACTAAAGCACAAAATTAAGCATAGGATTTTATAGATCACCAAGTACTTTGCAATTGCTGTTTAGCTTCTGATAGCTGGGGTTTTGCTCCCTTAAGAGACACCATTGCTTTGAGAGGAGGTCCTGTTCACAAATCACTGCAGAGGGCACCCCTGTCCCAAGTTCTGACTCCCTCCCTCCACTCCTTGTGTTCACAGCCTACGCCATCTTTCAAGGATTCCTGGGTGCTCCGACTGTGTGACATGCGGTATGGAGATCAATTATGGAAATTCCTGCCTCTGCGAACACAATTCAGGGAGAATCACAGCTCATTAGGCCAGGGCTCGCTTCCATTAATGCCACGATGATATCTGCCCCCACCACTGTGGTTTCCCTGGAAATCGCCCAGAAAGCTCCTCCGTAGCTCAGCCTGGCCATAGCGTGACCACCACAACTCGAGTCAAAGAAACTTTTCCCCAGGAAGTGCTGCCTGACTTCAGCCTGAATGAGCACTTGCTAAATAAAGGCCCTAGGCCCCTTGTGGCTGAGACACAGAGCTCAGATCTATCCCATGGGCGTATGTGGGGATCAGAGGTGGTTCCCTGGGCTCACATAGAGAATCCTGGCAGTGGCGTGTTTGGGGACCCAGACATGTTGACAAGACTCTTGGGAAATAAATAATAGAAGGCGGTGAGATGGCAGTGCCAGGAACAATTTTATTACCATATCATCACTTGCTAACTCACAGGCCAGCCATCCTTTGAGGATTTTACCAGCCAGAATAGATCATGTGTGGTGCAGACTGTGGCATAGAACTTAATCACCTGAGCAGACAGGTTTTTGCAGGGCATTGAGTTCCAATCCAATGTTGCAGATTCAAGTAGGTCAGGGACTGACTATTATACCATGGTATGGGGAGGAAACTGAATTCCATTGCATCCGTCCGTCCGTCCATCCATCCATCCATCTATCTATCTATCTATCTATCTGTCGCATCCGTGAGAGTAGGACCAACAAAGAAAGGGAAATGTTGGATTCAGAGGCAATTGCTAGCAGCAAATGTAATGAAGTTAACTATCATGCTTATTGTTGCTTGTAATCAGGCAAAGGAATTCAGCTTCTTTCCCATACCATGGCACAGTAGTCAGTGATTAGCAGTGTCAGCTTCTGAGGGGGTCTCCACTTAAGGTCTTCGTTGCTCCCTTATGGATGTTGGTTGAATTCTTCCCTAGAGATTAGGTTGTGCTTTACATGGGTTGGGATAAGGGGCTGTTTAGAGCTAGGAAAGGCTGTCCAGGTAAGGGGGTAAAGGTGGGAAGGGTTTTTTGTTATCGCTATTTCTCGGCCATGCAAAGATGTAGGTATGATACACAACATGACTTGATCCTATCCTTTGCAAAAATGCATGTTATAAAGCTACGGAGCCCAAGCACATCTATTGATGGGCTCTCCCCTGACCTATTTTATTTTACTATATTTTAACATTTGCAGGATGCGAGGTGGCAGAAGCCCCTGAGAGCAGTGGAGGCTGGTGGTTTCAGTTTCGGAGGGCTGGTGATCCCATTCTGGGCTTTAATAAGAAACAGCCAGAACTCTAAAGGTGTTACCTAAGGTGCTGCACTATATCCCCAACATGGGTTCAGCACCTTGGATAGCACCATCAGAGTTCTGGCTGGTTCTAACTAAAACCCAGAATGGGATCACTGCCCCTCTGAAACTGGAACCACCAGCCTCCACTGCCTGAGAGACAAATGCTCTGGTTGGCAACTACTTTTACTGATGGGCCACATTAAGGAAAGGATAGGGAATTGTAGGCCAATCCCCACCCTGGTTCTCTTTAAAGTGGACTGCTGGCAAGTCCCTCAATCACAGCTACCAGTATCTTTTCCCTGCCTGTATAACCCTGTTGGCAATTGATGGAATTCCTCAGGGAACCAAACTTGGACAAGAAGCTTCCAGATGCTGATCTCCAGAGATTTAGGGCCTAGACTAAGATTAGGATCCTCAGCCCATTTACTTGCTCCCATTCTGTTGAAACAAAATAAAATCAACCCTATGCTTAAGCTCAGGGCGTGCAGATTAAAAAACACACATCTAAAAATGTTAATAAAATCCCCAGAAACATAACAATTAAAACATACAAAGCACAACATTTTACATATAAACTAGCAATAAAATAAATACCATTCCTTGGCCTTAAGGCAAAGGCAGATTGTTTTTCATTACAAGCGTCTTTCCTTCCTTCTGATTCTCTAATATATCTTGTCCCTTCCAGATTTTTCATTACTTCTAATATTCCATTCTTTTCTTATAAATTAAAGCATTGCCAATAATTGCATTCAGACACCAAAGTATTCCTCCCCTTCCCAATATACAATAAAGATCTGCTGTCTTTCCACAAACAGCTGCATTGCCTTAACAATGTGGCACATGTGTTATGGATGCACAAGATTTATTGAAGGCCACCGCTGGAAAGTATGTGGCACAGCTAAGAACTGAACCCAAGCCTCAAAGCCCGTATGCTCTGGACCATCCTACATGTACAGTAGCTATATTTGCCTGCCAAAAGGCCAACATCAGAGTTTTTGTAGATGGACTAATTTATTTAATCACTTCTACTTTGCTTTTCCACTCCAACAATGCACTCAAGGCAGTTAGCAAATTCCATAAAGCAAAAAATCTATTTTAAAAATACAATTACTTTGTTGTTGTTTTTAAAATGCACACCACAAAACCTTCACCACCGATGCACGGGCAGGTGTTCCTAGATCCAGGCTGGGAGCTGCAGAGTCCAAGTAAACCATGCCCCCTTCCCCTTCCTCCATCCATCAGACCTTCAGCTATTCCTGTTATGTCCCACATCTTGTTCCTCCTCCTTTATAATTCCTAAATTAATGTTGCTGTTTAATTAAATTCATTAGCTCAGATTATCTGGCTATATAACCTACCCCCTCCCCTATTTTCTGTCCCTCTTCATACGCAAGCAACAGTGAAGAGTTTCTTTATGGGCCATTAATAGTGTAATGTTTAATTTATTGGTGCATTCTCAGGTGGGTGGGTTGGCTGGTCCCGATGTCAACACTTTTAATTAAATGAGAAGTACTTCTGCACAGAAAAGGGGCCACGTTTCCAGCAGCTAATCAGGGAACTACTGGGGTGAGAGTTCTGCTCAGGCAACATGGGCAAACACTGCTCTTCTTCCTCGTTGGGCATGACACACAGAAGAAAGAAAATCTGGTGAGAGCGAGAGAGCTCACCCAGCACCAAGTAGTGACAGCACTTGCAGGCTGTTTGCTAAGGGAGCTGTTCCAAACTTTCCTACCAAATGTGATCTACCAACAAGTTTTTTCTCTTTGTGGGATGCACCTGCTGACATACATCAAGTTCCTTTCTTCTGCTGTGGTCCCTTGTGGTGCATTCTCCATAGCACTCACTGTTGCCATATACTTCCTCATTGCATAGCTCCTTAGAGTACTTCCTCCTTTCAGAAGACCTGGGTACTGGAATGCATTGCTTGTTAGTCTAGACATATATTTGGCCAGGCCACTCAGTGGCTTCTGTACCACCTAGTGGATTTAAAAAACTGCATGCCTGAAATTACTTTGCAGAGCATGGACTAGAAAGAGCATGGACAGAGATAGCCTGCCCACATTTTTTCACTCTCTACTGACATCCCATTTGGACTACTGCAATACATGGGGCTGTCCCTTGAAGACAGTTTGGAAATAACAGCTGATGGAGAACACAACCGCTGACTGGGACTGGGCATACAAAATACATCATGCCAACTTTTTAAATAGCTCCACCGGCTCCTGCTCTATTTCTGCATTTGAAAAAAGATGTTGGTTCTTACCTTTAAGGACCTAAACTGGAGAAGAAAATCCTTAAACCCAGGGGCCAAATCTGCCCTTCCAAGGGTCCCATTCCAGCCCTCCAGGGTTCCTCTGAAGGCCACACCCCTTTCCCCCAACCACCAATCTTTTGGTGGTTTCCCAGCTTTTGTGAAGCTCCCCCCCCCCCCGCATTCTAAAGGGTTAAAATGCCTCTCCTACATCTTAGTTACAGGGCAGTAAGAGCTTTAGGCTAAAATATGCTGGCACTTTTGTTCTGGTCCCACCCACCACTGGAATGAGGTCCTCAAGAGCTTCTCTGAAATGGAATTCAGTCCTGGGGTTGAAAGAGGTTGTACACCCCTGCCCATAGCAGTTTGCGACCAGGGCACCTTGAGGATGGCCTTCTTTCATGTGGAGCTGCCTGATTATTAAAACCTTCCTCAGAGGCCCTGCTGTGAATCCCTCCAGCCGTTTGGATGTATCCGTTTTTATTACCTGTTTAGCCTGGCTTTTACCACATTTCTACTGCTTTGCTGTCTCAGTATTTTGTATGTATTTGATGGGCTATTGTTTTGAATTTATATTCACTGCTCTGGGAAACATATGTAAGAAGAGTGGAGTACAAATATAAGTATGTATGCATTTATTAATAAGGCCTCTGATCTAGAAATCTATTGCTTGCACAGAATCCTGAGAAGCTCTGCCTTCTTTATTCTGCCAAGCTGGCTGTTCTTCTCATGACAAGAACCTGCATTGTCCTGCCCTTTCAAACCTATCCACCCCCACCCCCCAAATTTCACTATCTCCCAAGCATTCTATGTCTTTAAAAAATGGGAAAACAGCTTTGATTGGTCCAGGTGGCCACCTCTGAGGGCGTCTCATCTTACTGCAGCCACTTTTGCTGAGGCACACCAATGACATATCCAGTGCCAGTTCCAGGTTTTGGGGGACGCTTGGGGGCAGGTTGCCACTGGCACCATTGCCCATTCACTTGCTTTCTTCCTCTGAGCCCACTCTTCCCACAAGGAGAGGGCAACTCAGGCAAGTGTAAGCTGCTGCCTTTCCTTGCCCTTGCCACAGTTCATACACTTGGAGAGGCCAGGTGAACAGGAGAAGGAGGTCGAGGAGGAGGAGAAGGAGCAGGGCTGTAGATCTCTGGGGCCAGCATGGAGCCCCTGATGGGATATGTGACTCGACAGGTGCCCAGTGACGCTTACCCCTGATACCTGCACTGCAGTGCAATGGCAGAGGTGTCAACCCTCTTGAGGGGCCCTCAGTGACTACTGTAATGCGCTGTACATGGGGCTGCCCTTGAAACCTCAGCTGGTGCAGAATGTGGCTGCCCAAGTGTTGGTGGGGGGTGAGGCGGTCAGATCATATAACACCTATACTCTACCAGCTGCACTGCTTACCAATACATTTCCGAGCCCAATTTAAAGTGCTGGTTTTGACCTTTAAAGATTTAAATTACTTAAAGGACCGCTTTCACCCATAACAGTCTGAGCTGCACTTTAAGTTTGCCCACCTTTGTGACTACATGAGAGAGGGCCTTTTCTGCAGTGGCCCCACAGCTCTGGAATGCATTGCCATTGGGGATCCAGCAGGCCCCCAACATTACAGGCATTTAGGAAGGCCCGAAAGATTTGTTTGTTTACTTTGGCCTTCCCCTGATTATGTTTTATCAGACTGTAGCTGCCACTGTGTTGCAGGTTTTGTGTTATGCTGGTGTTTGTTGGTTGTTTTTTTTTGGGGGGGGATCTTGCTGTTTTTATTACTGCATGGGTTGTTATTATATGAATTTTATTGTTTTATGCCACCTTGAGAGGGCTCCTGCCCTGAAAGATGTTCTAGAAATATTTTAAATATGAATGAATGAATGAATGAATAAATGATGCTCACTTCATATAAACTCTGACCCTCACTCCAGCCACTGTAGATTGGATGGGGGGGGGTGAGGGAGAAAGAGAAGGAAAAAGGCAATTCATAAGCAAGGATAAATAATATTTGGGCACCCCTTTGCTCTTAATCTGGTATCCAATATCAGGTTAAGACAAATTGCATCTTAATGCCATGACAAAATAGTGAGCTAGGAACACTTGGCTTAGCCCTGCTACTTCCCTAGCCTCACATCTAGGTTCTTCCATGCGCATTTCAATTCTCAGCCTTGGACTCCCCATCCAAAACATCCTGGAATGGGTGAATGTGAGTGGGACAAGCCAAGAAAATGGTATGTTAAACCATCTCACCTGGGTCACGACCCCAAGCCCACGTCAGTCCACTGGCGCCCAGCAAACGCCCTTGCCGAGTTGGACAGACACCACCCTTTTGCCTGTCCTTGGGCTCTCCTCCTTGAATGGGCAGACTTCTGTCATTTTTGCAGGCACTCCAGGAAATGGCTGGCAGAAGGAGCCAGGCAGAACTGCTGCAGTTGTCCCTGGCAGTGGCTGCTCCCTGACACACTAGGCGACTGGGACCTGCTCCCAAATAGGATCTAAGCGCCCTACCCAGAGAATGGGGCTTCCTTTCCATAGCCAGCTGTCTGCCGTCTCTCTCTTCAAAGCTAATCTCAAGTGCTTCCAGTCCTCACACCACTCCCTCTTGACATGGATCCACTTTAATTACAAAGCTAAATAACAAGCAGGAAATATTAGAAATGGGGATGGGGGGGTGGAGTTGGAAAGAAAAGAAAAAAAGGAAAAACCACACACAAAGCAAGTTTGCTTGGGCTGGTCGTTGGCTCGCCAAGCTGGAGAACAGAGCAGTGATGGCACTGTGCCGCTCACTAAAAGCATGAGTGTCACTAAATCAATAATTCATTTACTTTAATGAGATAAGTACTTTGAAAACTAATTGCAAACCTGCTCCATTTACTCCAACCCCGGTTATAGGCCTTAATGTAAATCGCACAAGTGCCGCTAGAGGAAAGAGCTGGGGGAATCATGTGTCATCTTTCTCCCCTCTTCTAAGAAACAGAAATATCCGTCATACACAAGAGAAAGCCTCTAAGTAACCGCTTCAATCAATCAAGGCGTCTGTCAAGAGCTCTCATCCCTTCAGCCCCCCAGCATCATCCTCACCTCAGAGAAGTACTGAACTGCCCACTAAAAGTGAGTTCCCAAAAGGAGTGCAATATGTGGCCAGGAGGAGAGATCTTCAGCACCTCCTGGGAATGTGTGACAATCAGAGTGATACACCCGTCACTTGAGCAAAGCAATGTGTTTGGGAGGGTGGTAGGCTGCACGCCCTAACCCAGTGCTATGCAACAGGCATGGCTTGCTGCAATGCGCAGGCTTCTGGAGGGGGGACCAAGGGAGGAAAGGGACTCCTCACATCTCCCTGTAACCACAAACCTTTGGCAACTCAGGCTGTGTGTTCCATAATCTTCTCCATCCTTGACAGCTGTGGTGTTCAGTCAACATTTGCTGACTTCCACCTGCATCAAGTGGTGACATGTGCATCCACATGCTGAAGAAACAGATCAGTTTTCAGTATACCTCTGTGTTTGTAGTAACCTGCCCAAAGCTAATCAAGGCTGAGTGTGAGGCAGTGGCATGCACACATCACTGCAGGCTGAAGCATCTGGAAGCCATCACGGGGTAGATGAAAACTCTAGCTGCCATGGAGAAGGTCATGAGAACAGGTCCTCAGAGGGGAAGCAAATCCCTCAACATTTGCTATCAGAACTATCAATAGTGGTTGGATACCTTATATAGCTAAGCAAAGCAGATGCTGGGAAACAACGAACACCCTCAGTGTTAGTAGCTAGCTTGGAGAGATAAAAGTCTGGCAAGTTCTAGCAATGGACAATTTATTAGTTTCTTATTAAAGAGCCTAATAAATTTCATACCGCCTGCATGCCATTTTTAGAAACTGAAAGGGGGAAAAATATGAAAGGATGATGTAGCAAAAAGGTTAGCCAGACATAAATGCTTTTGTTTAACAAAGGACCACGTTAAGGATGAAAATGTGCTTTAATTTGTATTATAATTTTTAAAGTTTGCATATTACATTAATTATAGATCAAATCCTCAAAGAATTCTGTTAGCAAAAACCTTGTTTTGATCTAATGAGACTTCTACTGGCAGACTGTGGTGTATCTTTGCAGCAAAATATGAAGTAGGTATCTATCTATCTATCTATCTATCTATCTATCTATCTATCTATCTATCTATCATCTATCTAAAAAGATGTGGGTACCTGTAAAAAGTGAATGCTGTTCTGGGATGTTCATAAAGAAAATCTGACAGGTGCATGATATATTAGCCTGCATCTTGCATGTTCACTTTGTTTTCCTATGCAAGTTAGTTCGCATCATGCATAAAGATGCCTGGTGTAGTGCAGTGACTGTGAGTGTGAGTGGGGGAAGTCACAGGCCCAAGCCTCATCTTCACCACTGACTTACTGGGTTGACTTAGATAAGGTTATTTATTACATTTCTATACCACCCAATATCAGGGCCGCGGTGGCTTAGAGGTTAAGACGCTGAACTGCAGACTGGAAGGTCGGCAGGTCAGCAGTTCGAGACCCGAGTGCTGCATGACGGAGTGAGCTCCCGTCTTCAGTCCCAGCTTCTGCCAACCTAGCAGTTCGAAAGCCAGAAATTGCAAGTAGATAAATAGGTAGCGCTTCGGCGGGAAAGGTAACAGCGTTCCGTGCACCTCGGTGTTCAGTCATGCCAGCCACATGACCACGGAAGCGTCTTCGCACAGCGCTGGCTCTTCGGCTTAGAAACGGGGATGAGCACTGCACCCTAGAGTCGGACACGACTGGTTGGGGACACCTTTACCTTTTTTACCACCCAATAGCCAAAGCTCTCTGGGCGGTTCACAACAAAAGTTAATTTTTCTCCTCTTGGCTCCTGCTCTGCAATATAGGGGTAGTAACACTAACCTATTTTATAAGGTGTAAGGATTACTGAGATAATGTATAATCATTCTGAACACTGAAATGTGCTATTATTTCTGAGGAGGTGATCCAGTCTCCCCACCACTGAAGCTCCCCCGTTAGAAGCTTGCAGGGGGAGCCACTGGAGAGCTGTGCGCATAGGAGGGCTCTGAATGATCAACAGTGAGCAAAGGAGAGGGAATGGACTAGGCCTTTGGTATTATCATTCCTTCTATTTCTGATGTTCAGTGGTCTTTATATAGCCAAAATGGCACCATACACACACAAAAGGGAGGTGTAAGTGGCCAGTGTGGTGTAGTGGCAAGAGTGTTGGACTGGGAGCTGGGAGATCCGGGTTCTAGTCCCCACTCGGCCATGTAAGCTCACTGGGTGACTTTGGGCCAGCCACACACTTTCAGCCCAACCTACCTCACAGGGTTGTTGTTGTGAGGATAAAATGGAGAGGAGAAGGATAATGTAAGCCGCTTTGGGTTCCTCACAAGAGGGAAAAAGGCGGGATATAAATGCAATAAATAAATAAATAAATAAATAAAGGGAGGTATCAGCAGGCTTGAGGGAACCCCAAGCTCAGCAGAAGTATAAAAAACCTTTAGGGAAAAAAAACCTAAGGGGGAAAACCCCACGAAAACAGCCCAATCAGGACAGAGCATGCTCAGTATCTACAGAATGTTGACTGTTGGGGAAACAGAATGGAAAACGGGGTGGAAGGGCAGAATTGAATGGAGCACCCTGGAGGAGGGCATGGCTTGCTGACTGGAACCTTGAACAGGAGCACGAAACACTGCATTATTTTGCTGCAGGTTCCATGTTATTTTTTTCTACTTCTACCACTGAGAACCAAATGTGAAATCGGTAATATGTTACCAGAAATGACCCCCGTGTGTACCGTAGGTTGGCCCATGTGAGATGCCAGGATTTGTCAAATCAGTCCGTCCTAAAGGAAATCAACCCTGAGTGCTCATTGGAAGGACAGATACTGAAGCTGAAGCTCAAATATTTTGGCCACCTAATGCGAAGAGAAAACTCCCTGGAAAAGACCCTGATGCTGGGAAAAATTGAAGGCAAAAGGAGAAGGGGACGGCAGAGGATGAGATGGCTAGATAGCATCACCGATGCCATGAATATGGACTTGAGCACGCTCCTGGCGTGCTGTGGTCCATGGGGTCACGAAGAGTCGGACACGACTGAACAACAACAACAAGGCTACATGCAGCCTGTAGGCTGCACGTGGCCTGCCATAGCCATTTGTGCACCCCACCCACCCGTTCCCTGCTGCTACTGCTGCTGCCACCATTCCCCAAATCCCAGTGATTCTCCTGGGAAACAAGACGTGCAGGCACTGCACATCTTATTTCCCAAAAGAATGGGGCTCCCGACAGTTCGCCAAACAGCTTCTAACCATTCACCTTGTTTCCCAGCAGAATCACGGGGGTTCTGGTTGCACAGCCACTTCTGGTGGTGGCAACGGGTGCAGCCCCTGCAGGGTCCCAGGGTGGCCAGTACAGCCCTCTAACCCTCTGCAATTGCCCACCCCTGCCTTATGGCTTCCCCGGGAAACTCCTCGTTGCAAGAAATTGTAAATTATATGAAACGTGATTCTGGAGAGGAGTGAGACCAATTGTTCTCTCTGAACATAGAACCATAGAATAGTGGGGTTGGAAGGGGCCTACGAGGCCATTGAGTCCAACCCCCTGCTCAATGCAGGAATCGAAGTCAAAGCATCCCTGACAGGTGGCTGTCCAGCCTCGTCTTGAAGGCCTCCAGTGTCCCTAGGGAATTGGTTCCATTGTCGTATTGCTCTAACAGTCAGGACGTTTTTCCTGATGTTCAGCCGGAATCTGGCTTCCTGTCACTTGAGCCCATTATTCCGTGTCCTGCACTCTGGGATGATCAAGAAGAGATCCTGGCCTTCCTTTCTGTGACAACCTTTCAAGTACTTGAAGAGTGCTAACATATCTCCCCTCAATGGCGGGCTTCAGTTAAACAAAGGAGTATTTTTAGCATTAGACACAGGAAACCACACCACAGAGACAGTGTACGGGGGCAGATTTTCAACGGGGAAAAGGTTGCAGTGTAAGTTTGTGGCGTTCTAGCCCTAAATTATAAAATTAATCCTGGGAGAACAGAAGGCAATCTTGAGATTGTCACCTAGCCCTTAATTTTTAGTTCTGGTTCAAACATGTACGTAAAACTACTAGATTACTGAACACTAGAGTCCTATTTGGATGACACATTAGTATATGGGATGACTGTGTGGACTGGAGGAAGTGGAGTGATGCTCATTGACCCTGAAAAGCTGCACAAAGCTTATGTGCCACTCTGTGAAGACTTTGAGATCAACCTGTGGAAGACAGCAGTGGGGACCGGTGGACGTGATCTCCTTCCCTCCACCCAGTAATTGATTTTACACTAACATGACATCTGAATGGGCTTATAAATCAGCTGAATGTGTGACCTGTCTCCACCAGGGGGTGGGGGTAGTATGAACTTCTGATTGAGTTGACATTGGCTGCTATGAAAGTTCTATCTTGATGGTTATTTCACACATGCAAGTCAGCACTTGAATCAGCCCTAAGACAACAGTTTTCAAGGAAGAGTTGAGATAGGTAACTTGAAGATTCAGAAACAAAATAAATTTAAGGGGACCTGTATGTTCATGCATGTGTACATTTGTGTTTTAAGTTGATCTCACCATAGTAATTGTTTTGGCTTATCAGTACTGTGGACTGAGCCCCAAAGAGCCTGGCAAGAAAACTCATTAAGTGCTAAGCTGACAGGCTTACTACAGTAAGACACTGCAAAGAGAGTTTGGAAAGAAAATTCAGACGCAACAGTCATCAGCCTGGACTCAAGAATTGTAATATTCCTTCCTGAATTTAGGATCTTTATTCTCAGCACCTGACATAAACAAATCCAACTTGTGCTTACTAAGGCATCATAATTAAGAGATATCATCCATGTTTGATTTTACCTGGCTCAGAATTTGTCCAGCTCATAATGGTAGGCTGATTCCACCCCCCCACCCAAGTTCCTCTCTTGCTTAGATTGTGATTTCTGAGCTAGCACCTCTCTCTGTGGTGCCTTGAACACTGCAACCTCAGTGTTTCAGGCACCAGGAAACCTGGGACATGTAGCTTCCAAGATATCTGACTTCTGTAGTAAGGACTTGGGTACCCTGGGAAAATGGCATTTCCTTATGTCCCTGGTGCCTGGGAAGCAATTACCTAGGGAGGTACTGGGCTCTCCCACACTGGAGGCATTCAAGATGAGGCTTGACAGCCATCTGTCGGGGATGCTCTGACCTGGATTCCTGCATTGAGCAGGGGGTTGGACTCGATGGCCTTGTAGGCCACTTCCAACTCTACTATTCTATGATTCTATGATTCTCAGCTGCCATTGCAGTGTTTACGGTGCCAGGGAGGGAGAACTCATAGAGAGACCTCCAGTGAGACCTCCCTGCCTGAACTGTGGCTAGTAGGACAGACATGGACTGCCGCAGATTTGGGGAGAGGGAATAATTGGACCCCATCATGCTTCCAATTATGTTATTCGGAGCATGATGGGGTCCAAATTTCAGAACTGGTCTGTAGTGGTGCAGCGGAGGGGCAATGCAAGAGAGTGCCAGCTGCAGGAGTTTTTTCAGAGCAGGAATGATGATGTTGCCCCAGGTAACTAGGCACAGGATTGTAGTCATGCCCCTAAGCTTAACTGTGAGATCTGATTAGTGGTTTGTTTCAGATGTTTGTGCTTAATGATGGAGTTTTAAACCACAGTGTTAGCTACTTTCTGTATAAAAAAATAGAAAAGCAGGAAGTGGCACAACAACAAAGCAACAAGGAGGCTTTGGATCCACTATAGATGCAGTCAGTCTTAAGTTGAAATATATAAGAAAGATAGACTAATCACAGAGTAATTTCAAAATATATTTAGAGCTAAATATTACGGCTTCCACCCTCATCAGTAGCTGTGATGTGAAATGGATGCCAAGAGTGGCAGTTTGGAACACTGGGAGATGAAAATTCCCCTGAAGACTAAAAAAAACCCCTAGAGGTATGAGTGGTATAAAGATTATGAATTAACATCTTCAGCAATGTGGATACCTTAGCTACATTTTAAAAAAAACTTTTTTAAAACTTTGTTTTATGTAATCGTTGTGCATAGTACAATGAGCTTATAGTCAACAAATACAACAAAGGTCAACTATTCAAACAAAATAAAAAGAAACTGTGTTCCCATTCTTGTGTGAGTTATGGTAACAGTAGAATGTTTGTAGAACACCCCTCATTTAATTAGTTATCAATCGAGCATCAGTAATATCCAGGGATATCCTTCTTTATGAAGCAAAGGCTAACCTTCTGAAAGAAAATCACATTCCATTTGTTGTGGACTACCATCCTGCAGCCCCTAACCACCACCAGATAATGAAAGATAGTTCCCCTATTATATCCCATTGCACTCATTTACTGGAAGCCATTAATTCTCTACCATGCACAGCTTTCAGAAAACTACCAAATTTGTGTAACACTTAAACAAGATATTTGCAACCCAGGATCACACCAATTCAAATCAGTGTGTTCCATTACCTGTAGTTACATCCAAGAAACCACTTCTTTTAGGGGCATAGCTACTAACAAAACTTATTGCATTAGACCATCGGTAACATGCACTTCCACTAATGTGATTTATTGAATTGAACTTTTAAAAAAAAAAGGATGTTGTATGCAATATGTATGCAAAACTACACTGGACCTAACAACAAGTTTCCGTAACCAAAAAACTGTAATTCTTACTAAAAAATTAGAGCAGACTCCAGTATCAGAGGCAGTATACCTGTGCACACCAGTTGCTGGGGAACAAGGGAAGGAGGGTGCTGTTGCACTCATGTCCTGCTTGTGAATTCCTGGTCGACAGCTTCTTGGCCACTGTGTGAATAAAATGCTGGACTAGAAGGACCCTTGGTCTGATCCAGCAGGGCTCTTCTTATGTTCCTGTTGCAAGACATTTTAACTCACCTGCACATTGTCTCTCAGACTTCCAATTACTTCCAACTGAACAAACAAAAGACACTGATATGCTTTACAGATAGGAAAATTTCTGGATCTACAGACTCAGGACACTTAGTCCCTATGGCTTAATATGGAGGACAATTCATAAGCTTTATACCATTCACACCTCTTGTTCTTTTCTTCTTCTCAGGAATTTTCATTCCCCAGCATTCTAAGCTGCCAACCTTGGTATCCATTTAACATCACAGCTACTGATGAGGGTGGAAGCCGAACATTTTGTTGTTCTTCAGTCGTTAAGTTGTGTCCGACTCTTCGTGACCCCATGGACCATAGCACACCAGGCCTTCCTGTCTTCCGCTCTCTCCCAGAGTGTGTTCAAGTTCATATTCATTGCATTGGTGATGCTATCTAGCCATCTCATCCTCTGTTGTCCCCTTCTCCTTTTGCCTCCAATCTTTCCCAGCATCAGGGTCTTTTCCAGGGACTTTTCTCTTCGCATTAGGTGGCCAAAATATTTGAGCATCAGCTTCAGTATCTGTCCTTCCAATGAGCACTCTGGGTTGATTTCCTTTAGGATGGACTGATTTGACCTCCTTGCAGTCCAGGGGACTCGTAAGGGTCTTCTCCAGCACCACAGTTCAAAAGCATCAATTCTTCAGCGCTCAGCCTTCCTTATAGTCCAGCTCTTACAGCCATACATTACTACTGAGAAAACCAGAGCTTTGATTATACGGACTTTTGTTGGCAAGGTGATGTCTCTGCTTCTTACTATGCTGTCTAGGTTTGCCATAGCTTTCCTCCCAAGGAGCAAGCGTCTTTTAATTTCATGGCTACAGTCACCGTCTGCGGTGATCTTGGAGCCCAAGAAAATAACATCTGTCACTGCTTCCATTTCTTCCCCTTCTATATGGCAGGAAGTGATGGGGCCAGATGCCATGATCTTAGTTTTTTTAATGTTGAGTTTCAAACCAGCTTTTGCACTCTCCACTTTCACCCTCAACAAGAGGCTCTTGAGATCCTCTTCGTTTTCTGCCATTAGGGTAGTATCGTCTGCGTATATGAGGTTGTTGATAATTCTCCCGGCAATCTTAATTCCGACCTTTGATTCATCCAACCCAGTGTTTCTCAAGATGTACTCTGCATAGACGTTAAATAAGCAGGGCGACAACATGCAGCCTTCTTGTACTCCTTTCCCAATTTTGAACCAATCGGTTGTTCCATGTCTGGTTCTTACTGTTGCTTCTTGACCCTTGTGCAGGTTTCTCAGGGGACAGGTAAGGTGGTCTGGTACTCCCATCTCTTTAAGAATTTGCCAGAGTTTGTTGTGATCCACACCATCAAATGCTTTAGTGTAGTTAATGAAGCAGAAATTGATGTTTTTCTGGAATTCTCTTGCTTTCTCCATGATCCAGCGAATGTTGGCGATTTGATCTCTAGTTCTTCTGCCTCTTCGAAACCCAGCTTGTACTTCCAGTAGTTCTTGGTTCACATGCTGCTGAAGCCTACCTTGTAGGATTTTGAGCATAACCTTGCTGGCATGTGAAATGAGCGCAATTGTACGGTAGTTTGAACACTCTTTGGCATTGCCCTTCTTTGGAATTGGAATGTAAACTGACCTTTTCCCGTCTTGTGGCCACTGTTGGGTGTTCCAAATTTGTTGGCATATTTAGTGCAGCACTTTAACAGCATCATCTTCTAGGATCTTAAATAGCTCAGCTGGAATACTGTCATCTCCGCTAGCTTTGTTGTTAGTAATGCTTCCAAAGGCCCACTTGACTTCACTCTCTAAGATGTCCGGCTCAAGTTCAGTGAGCGCACTATCATGGCTATCAGGGACATTCAGATCTTTCCTGTATAGTTCTTCTGTGCATTCTTTCCACCTCTTCTTAATCTCATCTGCTTCTGTTAGGTCCCTGCCTTCTTTGTCCTTTATCATGCCTGTCTGCACAAAATGTTCCCTCAATATCTTCGATTTTCTTGAAAAAATCTCTAGTCTTTCCCATTCTATTGTTTTCCTCGATTTCTTTGCATTGTTCATTTAAGAAGGCCTTCTTGTCTCTCCTTGCTATTCTCTGGAACTCTGCATTCCATGGGATATATCTTCCCTTTTCTCCCTTGCTTTTCACTTCCCTTCTTTCCTCAGCTACTTGTAAAGCCTCATCAGACAGCCACTTGGCTTTCTTGCATTTCTTTTTCTTTGGGATGGATTGAGTTGCAGCTTCCTGAACAATGTTACAGACCTCCGTCCATAGTTCCTCAGGCACTCTGTCTATCAGGTCTAATCCCTGAAATCTATTCCTCACCTCCACTGTATATTCATAAGGGATATGATTTAGATCATACCTGAATGGTTTAGTGGTTTTCCCCACGTTCTTCAGTTTAAGCTGAAATTTTGCAACAAGAAGCTCATGATCTGAGCCACAGTCAGCTCCAGGTCTTGTTTTTAGTGACTGTATAGCGCTTCTCCATCTTTGGCTGCAAAGGACATAATCAATCTGATTTCGATATTGACCATCTGGTGATGTCCATGTGTAGAGTCGCCTCTTGTGCTGTTGGAAAAGAGTGTTTGCTATGATCAGCGTGTTCTCTTGGCAAAACTCTATTAGCCTTTGTCCTGCTTCAATTTCTACACCAAGGCCATGCTTGCCTGTTATCCCGGTGATTTCTTGACTTCCTACTTTAGCATTCCAATCCCCTATGATGAAAAGGACATCTTTTTTTGGTGTTAGTTCTAGAAGGTGTTGTAGGTCTTCATAGAACCGATCAACCTCAGCTTCTTCGGCCTCAGTCGTTGGGGCGTAGACTTGAATTACTGTGATGTTGAATGGTTTGCCTTAGATTCGTACTGAGATCATTCTATCATTTTTGAGATTGTACCCCAGTACTGCTTTTCCCACCGTTTTATTGACTATGAGTGCAACCCCATTTTTTCTAAGGGATTCTTGCCCACAGTAGTAGATATGATGGTCACCTGAATTAAATTTGCCCATGCTTGTCCATTTTAGTTCACTGATTCCCAAGATGTCGATGTTCAATCTTGCCATCTCATGTTTGACCACCTCCAGCTTACCTTGATTCATTGATCTTACATTCCAGGTTCCTAAACAATATTGTTCTTTACAGCATCGGATTTTCTTTTCATCACCAGACACATCCACAGCTGAGTGTCCTTTCGGCTTTGGCCCAGCCGCTTCACTCTTTCTGGCGCTACTTGGAAATACCCTCTGCTCTTCCCCAGTAGTATATTGGACTCCTTCTGACCTGAGGGGCTCATCTTCTGGCGTCATCTCTTTTAGCCTTGTGCTACGTTCCATGGGGTTTTCTTGGCAAGAATACTGGAGTGGGTTGCCATTTCCTTCTCCAGTGGACCACATTTTGTCAGAACTCTCTGCCATGACCTGTCCGTCTTGGGTGGCCCTGCACAGCATAGCTTATGGCTTCACTGAGTTACGCAAGCCCCTTCGCCACAACAAGGCAGTGATCCATGAAGGGGGGAAGCCGAAATGCTTAGCTCTAAATATATTTTGAAATTACTCTGTTAGTATTGGTCAGAGAAAAAAAGAAGCACTTTCATATTTTTGGGGGGAAATAGCCCTGTTTGTCAAGCATAATTCCAAATGAGAATAACCATCACTAATAATAATTTAGGCCAAAGACTCCTCTAACACCACCACAACTCTGCTTCAGCGTCCTCATATCAGCCACTGAGAAAACTGAATTCTTTGAGACCTGCCAGAAATCTTTAGAATTCTTCATGCAATCATGGCACCCAGAGGTTGCCAGTTCAACAACCCTTTAAACAGACAGTCCTCAGAGATAATATTGGTAAAAACAAGCATAGGATGTACTAAGCAAAAGGGCAGTTTGGTGGGTGAGAAAAGAAAGAAGCAAAGTTAGCAAAGACAGTAAAACTTTAAATGCAAACTTCATCTACTCCTAATGACCGAAGTCCTCACCAACATCCACTAAGACCACAGAACAGGACCTGAGATTTCATGGCTCCCTCATCCATTGCAATGATGCCCAGTGGACAATGGATCCATGAAACCTACAATATGCAGTTGGTTTTACTCACTTTCAGAGGTTGCCCATATAGCTGTCTTTTCTCATTTGAATTATATGCTTTGTATTCTGCCTAGGAGGAAGCGTACCTATTCTTAAATCAGGTAAACAGAGATTCTCCTCTTGGGGCTGAGCGCCAGAGAGGAAATTAGTTTGCATCTGGGATAGAAGAATCATTATAGGAAACCAAGAAACCCCCCACCCCCACCTGTATAACAGTTTACACTACTGGGTGCAGTCTGGAAAACTCTAACAGAATTGTGAGCCTGTCACTGGGTCTGCCTTGAAACTTGCACATCAATTCTCTTTTATAGTGCAGTGGCTTCGAAGTGTGTTTGTGTGTGTACAGGCATACGTGTGTGTACGTGCATGTGAACTTTTATAGAGGTTCATGCCTCCAATGAGCGTTTCTCCTCAGATGTAAACCTAGCCCTCAATCCTGTACTTCGCTCTGCCCACACATTCAGCATCTACTCAGCTGTCAGGACAAGAGAGAAGCCAGGTGATACCCATTCTACCAGTGAGACCAAAGCTGGGGGAAAAGCTGATGTACTGCCCAGATTCTGACACTGACGCCAAAGCTTTTTCTGACTGGAGTCTTAACGAGAAGAGAAACCCCTTATAGGTCCATTGCGGGGGACATCTATCTGCTCAGCACTAGAGATGGAAAAAGCGCATCCTAGCTGCCCACCTTCTTCTTGCATGTCTGGGGCTTCTTTCAATTTCTTCTGACAATGGGAAAAAATTGGGCTATTTAAAAGAATTAGGACTGGTGCAACCTCGATGTACTGAGGAGGAGGATTCAGGTCACAATGCTGAGTTTGCATGCTACCACATTTACAGGAATGAGGCAGGGACAGGCCTAGAAGAGCCATAGCGGGGGTGGGGGGAGCTGGAGATTACAAGGACACGGCTGGAAAGGGGCATCAAGATGGTAGCAATGCCAGGGAGATAAGGAATGGGCTGGTGATTAATGGGTCTCTCTCTCTCTCTCTCTCTCTCTCTCTCTCTTTGTGTGTGTGTGCATCCATCCATCCATCCATCTATCTATCTATCTATCTATCTATCTATCTATCTATGGATTTATACCTTGCCCTTCAACAGCTCCTCCAGGCCTGCTTACAATGAATTACAATTACAGTAAAAGCAAACAACACAGAGTAGAAGAGCAGCGGAAAAGCAGTGAGCAGAAATTAAACAAAGCATTACCAAAGTGATCAGCAGAGATAAAACAAGTGAGATTAAAAAGCTAAGATGATGGAATGCTATGGGCAACAGTAGAGCTGTGCTGAGGTCTCCAATGGACTTTTAGGTAGCCACATGGTAGTAACTAAACCCTGGAGTGGCCAGGATCTTGTCCATGCTTTCCTTTAGGGCCAATGAATGTAGTTTCTGCTACTGCATGCAACAGGCCCAGGAGTAACAAAACCTAACAGTGCTTATCCAGTCTGACAATGAGAAGGAAGCTTCTCCACAAGTCAGATGCTCCATAGATCTTATTGTTTCTGCTCCTGTCTCAGGGAGGGGTGGGCGGGGTGGGAAAATCAATGGGTAACAACTCAATTAATCACACGGGGGTGTTGGCAGCAGATAGGGATGGGGGCAAATTGATTAGGATCCTCAATAAGGTTGCTGTGGCTGTCTACTCTGAGGGCAAGACCCCTTCATCATCACTTTATCTGCAGGAGGTGTTGACGAGTGAGGGCCTATGAGTTCAGTGTTCTTTGCAGTTACAACAGTCAATGCATTTCTGCTCTAAAAAGTGAATAGAAACCCCTGTTCCTTCCAGTGAGCACACAGTCAAACCAATAGCTGCACGATAACTCATTTGGATTTTGGGAGGGTTGTAGTGGGGGAAATACCAGCCTTGTGTATTTGCTCAAGATGCCTTCCAGTGCATACAAATGTATTACACTACATAGGAAAAGGCATGTAAGGCATGTATGCATGTGGGGTTGTTTTCTGGCCTTGGTGTGTGCCTGGAGCCGGAGCATTCATCAGCTTCATCATTCCTTTCCCCATAGAGACTGATAGGTTCAGAACACTCAGCTACTGCCTTCATCTCTGAATGAATCCACATTTGAAAGTACTGGCTACATTATGTGTATGCACTCAGCAATATAGGAAATTGTACAGGACTAATATTGCAAAGCTGTATCACAGAACACTCGAGTCATAACATTTTGCAGCTAATAGACTTCTGAGTATGATGCTGGTAAAACCGTTTTGAAAACTGCTGAGAAGACAAAAGTGATTAGGGAAAAATAATATTAAGGAATGCGTATTTGAGAAACAGGCAGATTATAAAAATGCATGATGCAAGGCAACCAACAAGGGCTTTTTGCACAGTGCTAACTAACCCTGAGGAGCCCAGCAAAAGAATAACAGTATTTCCAGTAATTTGTTCATAGGTGAGGAAAGGAGCATTCCACAATGAATGACCAGCATGCTTAAGCAAGATACTTTACATAAGCACAGCAAAAGCGAAATTTGGAACTGGGTGCAAATTTCATCATCCTGTGAATCTCGTGTTCTATTTTTTAAAATTAAATAACCAAGTTTCTAGTCCTTGTGGTTGTGAACATAAGCTTGAAAGCAAGTGAGCAAAACCTGGGGATATCAAAGAAGCTAGAGTGGTGGCTGAATATAATTTCCATTAGTCAGGAATGAGCCGTGAATTCCCTGCAACAACTTGTTTCTCTCTATGACTAGCAGAAATAGAATACATCTTATGTAAAATTTGCACAGTTTATATTGGTAGCAGCAGAACATGCTTTACCATGGTACAGAATTTTGATAGAAAGGTTTTGCAACACTCTGGTTTTTTAAAAAATATTTAAGGACAACAGTTTTCAAGATCTCTGCAGCAAGAAAGATGATATAATAATTGCATTTTCTTTTTGAAATGGAAGTTGCAGTTCTCATGATGATGATAAAAAAAAAACCACAAGAGAACTTGCTTTCCCTGACTACTTGTACCAGTATTCCTGGTAGAAAAAAGAGAGCTGGGGAAGCCCAAGGAGGAATTCGAGATTTAGGAATTTATTGCAACTGAAGCAGTTTGATGTGAGCAGATTGCCCATGATCTAACTGCCCAGACTCAGGTTTGCTGCCTGTCACATCTATACACAGCAGAGAGGACTTAGTAATCTGTGACTAAGGCAGATTCTTGGCATCACCATCACTTACAATTTCTTTATACGCACAGGTTGCTAAGAGGCCAACACAATCAAATAGATATGTTTACACATACATTGAGAGAAACGTACCTTCATTCTTACTCTACCCCTTTATACTCTAAAGGCTGCAATCTTATATTCACTTACCTGGGAGTAAGTTCCATTGAACTCAATGGGGCTTACTTCTGAGTAGGCATACATAGGATTGCACTGATAATTGTTGTTGTTGTCGTTCAATCGTTAAATCGTGTCCGACTCTTTGTGACCCCATGGACCATAGCACGCCAGGTCTTCTTGTCCCCCGCTCTCTTCCAGAGTGTGCTCAAGTTCATATTCATTGCATCGGTAATGCTATCTAGCCATCTCATCCTCTGCCGTCCCCTTCTCCTTTTGCCTTCAATCTTTCCCAGCATCAGGGTCTTTTCCAGGGACTTTTCTCTTCGCATTAGGTGGCCAAAATATTTGAGCTTCAGCTTCTGTCCTTCCAATGAGCATTCAGGGTTGATTTCCTTTAGGATGGACTGATTTGACCTCCTTGCAGTCCAGGGGACTCGTAAGAGTCTTCTCCAGAACCACAGTTCGAAGGCATCAATTCTTGGGCGCTCAGCCTTCCTTATAGTCCAGCTGTCACAGCCATACGTTACTACTGGGAAAACCATAGCTTTGATTATATGAACCTTTGTCGGCAAGGTGATGTCTCTGCTTCTTACTATGCTGTCTAGGTTTGCCATAGCTTTCCTCCCAAGGAGCAAGCGTCTTTTAATTTCATGGCTACAGTCACCGTCTGCAGTGATCTTGGAGCCCAAAAAAATAAAATCTGTCACTGCTTCCATTTCTTCCCCTTCTATATGTCAGGACATTTTTCTGGAATGCTCTTGCTTTCTCCATGATCCAGCGAATGTTGGCGATTTGATCTCTAGTTCCTCTGCCTCTTCAAAACCCAGCTTGTACTTCCAGTAGTTCTCGGTTCACATACTGCTGAAGCCTAGCTTGTAGGATTTTGAGCATATCCTTGCTGGCATGTGAAATGAGCGCAATTGTACGGTAATTTGAACACTCTTTGGTGTTGCCCTTCTTTGGAATTGGAATGTAAACTGACCTTTTTCCAGTCTTGTGGCCACTGAAATCCATTGCAGATTTCTCTGAAATCCCTGTTCATAGTCCCCAGTAAATCTGGTATCGCAATATTCTCTTTTCCTGTCCTGTTGAACTTGTTGGAGCCAAGTAGGCATGATTTTGGTGCATGCTGTCTTTGTTCTGCAAGTATCTTTGGCACAGTACATCTGGATTAAAAACAACAAAAAGACTGACACATTAAGGCTGCAATCCTGTGCATGTTTAATAGAGAAAAGTTCTACAACTCCCAGCATTCCCCAGCCAGCTGTGCTTGGCTGGCTGGGGAATGCTGGGAGTTGTAGGACTTTTCTCTGTCTAAACATGCATAGGATTGCAGCCTAATTCTGGCATAAGCTTTCATGGACACTTTATGCTCATCAGATACCTGAAGTGCCTAACCTCAAATTGGCAGGTTTATGTACACATGCTGGGCTGGTGGCAGAGGGGTATGGGGGAAGAGATGTAAACTGTGTTGTCAGAGGGAACTGATATGCAGAAAGTACACACCCACATTTCAAGCTCCCAGGACATAGTCTCTGTCGGTGGCCTTAAGGTGGACATTCTTGAACAAAGGAATTTCAAAGACATATCTCAACGCAAAATTGCTGAATCCATCAAGAGATGCAACTTTATTTCCTGTGGTGTGAATAAGGACAAACATTTTTAAAAAAATCACGCTACATATGTTAATTGGCTCATCATCATCATGGCGATCACTCGTGACTGAGTAAGATTATCTTCCAAAGAATATAGATAAGTCTTTAAAAGGATTAGACAGATTCATAGATGATAGGTCAATCAACACATTAATCGCTGGCAGTGGGTCTGCAGGTGGCTGTAAAGGCCGATTCTGGATCCATACAGCCTCCCACAGTGAGGACATAGGTTTCCAGGTGGAAGGTGGTCACGATGAGGTTTTGCTTGACGTGCCTTCCGCTGAGCTCGTTTCTCCCTTTCGCTCTTACTCGTGCTTCTTCAAAGTCCATAGCGCCTTTAATATAGGCTGACCTCCAGTTGGAACTCTCATCAGTTAGAGCTTCCCAGTTCTCAATGCTTATGTTACATTTTTTTAGATTAGCTTTGAGAACATCTTTAAATCTCTTTTGCTGTCCACCAGTATTCCGTTTTCCATTCGTAAGTTGGGAATAGAGTAACTGCTTTGGAAGATGATAATCAGGCATTCGAGCAACATGGCCGATCCGGTGAAGTTGATGTTGGAGAATCATTGTTTCAATGCTGGTGGTCTTTGCTTCTTCCAGTATGCTCACATTAGTCTGTCTGTCTTCCCAAGTAATTTGCAGAACTTTTCAGAGGCAGCGTTGGTGGAATTTTTCGAGAAGTTGGGAGTGGTGTTTATAGATGGTCCATGTTTCACAGGCGTACAGTAAGGTTGGTAGTACAATGGCTTTGTAAACAAGCATTTTGGTCTCCCTGCGAATGTCCCGATCCTCAAACACTCTACCCTTCATTCGGGAGAATGCTACAGTCGCAGAGCTCAGGCGATGCTGAATTTCAGCGTTGATGTCAGCTTTTGTGGAGAGATGGCTGCCACAATAAGAAAAGTGATCGACATTTTCCAGCATCACACCGTTAAGCTGGATTGATGGCGCTACAGAGGGATTGGTTTGTGCTTGCTGGTAAAGCACTTTGTTTTTTTTGATGTTAAGCGAGAGGCCGAGCTTTTCATATGCTTCTGCGAAGATGTTTAGGATAGTTTGGAGATTTTCCTCTGAATGTGCGCAGATTACGTTATCATCAGCATACTGAAGTTCTATGACAGAGGATGTAATTACCTTACTTTTTGCTTTCAGCCTACTGAGATTAAAAAGTTTTCCATCTGTTCGATATATGATTTCTACACCAGTGGGAAGTTTCCCTTCAACAAGGTGTAGAATCATATCGATGAAGATAGCGAATAAGGTTGGAGCAATGACGCATCCCTGTTTAACGCCTGATCCCACTTTGAATGGATCACTTTGAGAGCCATTGTTATCCAAGATTGTTGCCATTGTGCTGTCATGGAGGAGCCGCAAGATGTTCACAAATTTATTAGGGCATCCAGTTTTCAGACGGATGGTCCAGATAGCAGTACAATTTACAGTGTCGAAGGCCTTAGTCAGATCAATAAACGCCATGTACAAGGGTTGGTTTTGCTCCCTGCATTTTTCTTGGAGCTGTCGTGCAGTGAAGATCATATCCACTGTCCCCCTGGAAGGGCGGAAGCCATTTTGGGATTCAGGGAGGATGCCTTCTGAGATAGGTAGAAGGCGGTTTGCGAGGATCCTTGCCAGGATTTTGCCTGCCATAGCTAGAAGGGAGATGCCTCGATAGTTTCCACAATCTGTTCTATCACCCTTTTTAAAGATAGTGATAATTATGTCATCCCTGAAGTCTGCTGGGATCTCCTCCCTCATCCAGATTTTTTTGATAAGCTTGTGAAGATGTTGCGTAGCTTCAGGCCCACCTTCTTTAAAGACTTCAACAGGGATCCCATCGGGTCCACTAGCTTTATTATTTTTCATTTGGTTAATGGCTTTACTGACTTCCTCCAAACTACAGGACACTGCAAGCTCATCTCTGGTTTGTTTTTGTGGGATTTGCGAGAAAACCTCATCAGCCACAATAGAGTTACGGTTAAGGAGGTTGTGGTAATGCTCTTTCCAACGCAGTGCAATAGACTCATTGTACTTTAGAAGTTTGGCACCATCTATTGAGCATGTTAATTGGCTCACCATTGCAATGTCTATGTTATCACCCAGCAGTGTTTTGTGAATGCCAATGGTTTAAGGCTATTATCACTGTCTGTACTTTCTGCATTTCAATTCCCTCTTACAACACAGTTTAAATCTCTCTCCCCCTGCAACCCCCAGCATCTGATGAAGTGGACAGTGTCCATGAAAGCTCATGCTAGAATAAACTTGTTGCCCTTAAGGTGCCACAAGTCTCTTTGTAGTTTTTTCTGCAGCAGTTTAACATGCCTACCCCGCTGGAAACTGTTACATGTTAATTGCTTCTTGTCAGGTGATTAGGCCCAGGCAAACACCTGGTGGCAGGAAGCAGAAAGAAAAGCAGGCAGGCTGAAGGCTGATAGTCTGGTGGTACACAGAAAGGATCTGGTGAGTGACCTCTCTCAGTTACAGGTTTCCTAGATTGAGAAAAAGTAGCAGCCCTGGGAACTCTGGTGTCACCTACCTTTCTGGGTCAGAAGGCTTATGGGCCCTGGTGAGAATGCTTCAGGTAGAACCATCTGTAATGTTTGATCCTTCAGACCCAACACCATCTGACAATCCTGCTCTGTTTGTTGCCCATGTCATTCTACTTTTCCTAGTAGACTAATCTCTTAGCAATGTCTGGGTGTAGAGGATCCAGCTTGAGTGTAGGTGAATGGATGACAGGACCTTCAGGCACATACCCAGAAACAATTCCTCCTTTTCTCTGCAGAAAATGGGCCAGAGGCACAGGGTGGTATTTTGTAGGAAAATGTTGCTGCTGTCTAATCATGAAACACAGAAAAGATCATCGTGCCACTGGTGTTTCCTCCCATGGTGCACATTGCAAGTACAATAAAAGAACAGGGAAGGTGGGTTACTGTAGATGAACCAAACATACCCTGCCTAGTAAAAAATGGAAATCATAATCAAATTCATTATTTTAAAGATGACAGAAAAATTCACAGGTGCTAGGAAATTGTTGCTAGCGGCAAGGAATTTGAAATCTTTTATTTATATATATGCAAGGCTGTACCTAAATGTTCATGCCGGCTCCAAAGGAATACCTGTGCCTTGGAACTTTAATTCCCCATCCCCATCTCACCAGCTCTGGACTAACCTTTTGGACCAACTGTTACCATCTATCTATGTTCACAGATTGGCCACACAGACTCTCTGATCTGGCTGTGGAGCTGAAACCACATCTTCTGTTCAGGATTCTATATGTTAGGGGAATGTAAATAAATTTGCCATGGGATTCAGGGTAGAGCAAGAGAGTTGATAATTAGTTTCAAAAGCATAAGAGGAAAATGATGTCTACATCTTAATCTGTTGTAAGCTGCCTAAAGTGCAAGGACAGGAGAAATGTCTGAAATGAAATAAATACATTGACCTATTTGAATATGGTCTTCTACAGTAGAGACTGTTCAGGGGTACAGGATATGGTAACAATTTTCCACGGCTTGTTAGAAGCAGGAACATAATTGACTGTCCTTTATGCACAAGAGAAAGTTGCCCTAAGTAACAGAAAAGCAAATTTAAATTAACTGTTAGAAACAATTATTGAAACTTATAAGAATAGCTAAGCAGAGGAATAAAATTCCCAAGGGAGGTTGTGGTATTTTTTAATAATGCAAGTTTTTTGTGGGGGGGGGAGGGGAATATGCAATTAATATTGTTCAGAGATGATCTGAAGTTTTATTAATCCTGCCTTGGTGCAGGCAGATGGACTAGAATGATTTTGAAGTTGTCTCTAATTACTGCTTTACCATTCATTCCACAATCACCCTCTTGATCTCATACAGTCATTATGTATTTGAAAGTACCAGCTCTGCAGGATTCCCTAAATATGCATGTGATCAGGGGTGGGGAACCTGTGGCTCTCCAGAACTTGCTGGACAACAAATCCCATCATCATGGACCTTTCATCATGTGCTGCCTGGAGTTGAAAGGAGTTGAGGAGCCACCAGTCCCCCACCCCTGCAGTAAACACATGCCATGGGCAAAGCAAGGACATCTTTGACATCAGCCGATTGACAGCTGCCACTCTCTCAGCCAGAGGGACCAAACTGTTTCCCAAAACATGTCGCCTTCACCCACAATGACTTCCTTTTTGTGCACACTGCTGTGTGGCAGCTTTATATGGGATTATGAGGGCTGCTCTGCTGCTTCTGGGTGGGCTATGGTTAGAGCAGAATGATGTTGAAGCAGAGAGGGAAGCCACATTCCCCAAGGGGTGGTGTGAGCTTCTCCCTGAATAGCAGCATTTGCAACCTGCCCTTGGAACTGCACAGATCAGGGAGGTAAGCTGGTTAAGATCGATGACTCCTCTCTGGGATTAGGTTTCTATTGAATGTGGGGGCTGGGGTGGCAGCAATATTTGCCCTGCATCTCGTTCCAGCATGGATTTCGTCGTTGAATTTTAGGTGTTCATTAGAGACTGCTCCTCCCTCTCTAAAGTGAGAAGTATCAATGCTAATACTTGAATCAATGAGAGCAGAGGACCCATCACTCTGATGTCAGAGCACAATGTGAAAAATGTCCTGTGGACAAATTACAGGAAAAAGAGTCAGAGCTCTGGTGTGCTGACCAATCCTGCAAACCCACATTCTCTCTCTGTCTCTCTGTCTCACACACACCACACACACCTTTAGCATTCCATGGCAGTGGGGCACAACCCATCAGGAGTCATAGCATTGCCGCAAAGTGGCATATTTTATCTTGATGTGTCAGGATTTATATAAAAAGGGGATAGTTCAGCTCTAAATGTAATGAGTTAGAAGAACAGCCCTCCAGTGGCTTCCTCCAGTGAGCATGGCGTCAATAACATTGATTGCTAAAAATAACTAATAACCCAGGCCTGGCCCCGGATGGGAACTGCTCAAAGCAGGATCATAAAAATCGCTGTATGTTTTTGCTGCAAACAGGTGCACTCCCCAGACAGCAGTGAGTGCCTAGGCTCACAGGTTGCAGGAGGAGAGGAGGGCATCTGCACTCCGATGCAGGAAGAACCACTGGTATAAGTGTGCTGGTCCAGGGTGCCACAAAAGACACCAGAGGATAGGGTGTATGGAGAGGCTGTGTGGGACCGATGTCAAACTGTGACAGAACCTTGCAGACAGGTGTGGGTGGAAGGGGAAGGCTAGGGCAGATAGTGTCAATAAATGCCCAGATGTTGCTGAAAACCCCTTCATACAGTGCTCATAAAAGGCACATGTTTGAGGCCTGCTATGCACATAAATGCGGTAGATGTGCCTATGGGTTCATATAGGTCAGTGCAAGGAAATTACAGCCAGATAGCTGTGTAGAGAGGGAAGGGGTGGTGGTGGTACACCTTCCTGTGCATATGCAAGTAGATATGTGGCTTTCCCCTAATATATGCATTTTTCTACACATTTTTTTTGTTTGGGGAACTGCACTGTGAAATTCAGAGAAACACAAATACTGAAGGATAACTGCAATACCAACCCAACAGAGAGAAAAAAACAGATCGACAAGGCCAGATTGGTATCCAGGAATAATCTACTACAGGACAGTTCTAGAAGAGAAAACAACAGAACACCACTTGTTGTCATTTAGAGCCCCCAGCTGAAGCTACTAAAATGTACCATCAATGAGCTACAGCCCGTCCTGGACAATGAGCCTTCCCTCTCACTGGCCTTGGGTGATAGACCTGTCCTTGCTTACAAACAGCCCCCAACCTAAAAAGGATACTCGTCAGCAATAACAGGCCACATGGCAAGGAGACAAACACAGGGATCAGAACCTGCAACAAACCCAGATGCCAGCTCTGTTCCCGTATCAACTCTGGCAACACTTTTACAGGACATAATAATAATGTCACCCACAACTTCAGGATTCATTCCAATGTGATATAGGGCATCTTCTGTCTGCATTGACCTTCTGCATTCTACACAGGGCAAACAGGCCAGTCTCTCCAGAAAAGAATAAATGGACACAAATCTGACATCAGAAATCTGACCTTAAAGTGCCCATGGGGGAGCAAAGAAACTTCACAGGGAGATTAGAGTGAGAAACTGCTGAGTTACAATTCATCAAGTGTTTCGATACGATCTCCAGAGGCTTGAATCAGGATAAAGTTGGTTTGTTTTTTAAAATCATACTACATGTGTTAATTGGCTTACCTAGATGTTTTGTGAATGGCCACTATTAATGATGTGATTTTCACTCTTCAGTATGTTTTGCATTTAATTTCCCTCTGATCATACTGTTTACAATTCCCCCTGTCCCCCCCCCATGTGTACTATATATATATATGACTGAAACTCTTGATAACACTTCATACATTTGATCAAGTGAATTATAGTCCATGAAAGCTTAAGATGTAATAATTTTGTTCTTCTTTAAGGTGTCATAAGACACTTGGTTGCTTCAGTACCACATTGTGCAGTTTTTCCTTTGGTGTTTTGAGGTGTGCCCTTGCCAGCAAAATCTGTGCCCTCGCTTCCTTCCCAAGGACTTATAACCTGTTCAGTTACAGCCCATTAGAAGACCCAGTTTTGTCCCAGTGACTCAATTTCCTTGGGAGGATAGAAGGTAGTGCTGTGGTCCTGGTAGATTCGGTGCCATTCAGGCTTTACTGAGGTAATATGCTTGGACTGCAAAGCAACATGTCTATCTGAACATCACCAAAGAAGGGAAGGGGAGAGACAAAACATGAAAGGGGAAAAAGAAATCCAATGGCAATAAAAGACTAGGCTGCAGCTAGAGCGAAGAAGAGTTATTTGGTTTGCTGAAAACGAGGCTAACTTAATAGAGAAGGAATAAAGTGTTTTAAAATTAACAACATAAATGTCAGCTCTGATGGCTCAGATATTAAACTATACCGCTATTTGAGTACCTTTTGCAAAGATCATCTCTCTCAAAAGCTTAAATGCAATAGCAGAGGAGGGTACATGCATGCACCAGAGTTACCTGTCCTCAATTAAGACTTCCCTGCAGCCTGGCAGCATCCACTGATTTAGGGTCATACATCATGGTAGCCATATGGAGGCTGTAAGGTATTGCTCCCATATGGTCATAGCCACTCACCGTACAGATCAGCCCCATCACATGCAGAGTTTCCAAGCCTGCACCAGCCACTGCCATATCTATATCTATATCTATATCTATATCTATCTATATATATATATATACACACACATACACACACACACACACACACGCACACACACCCTATATGACAATTGGCTTATACATGCCATGGCCTCTGCATGTGTCTCTGCTCTATGTGCTGCTTGAACTAATGAACTGGCCCTTAGCCAGCAGCCTGGGATAACTAGAGTACCACTCTAATAACCACACCATCCTGCCAATGGAAAAGTCCAATTCTGCATCCAGACTAAGATAATGCATTTTAGGCAGATTTACATAAAAATTATTCCAATTTGTTGATTTTTAATTTTGCAGAACTAAAAATTATATATGTGGAGGGCCAGCCTAAAAGGTTTTGCTCCTGAGGTGAAGGACAAGATGGCACCCCCTCGCATTCCACATATGATAGTGGACCAAACTGGCTGTTTAATTTTATTTCAGTGCTGGCTGCCTCCAGCACACAGGAGGGCAGCAAGCTAGCTGAGGGGGAGCAGTGCAAGTTGTGTGGTTCACATGCAGCTCAGTCCTCCACCACCTCCCTGCCACTCCCTGCCTTTCAGCATCGGCTGCCTGATGCAGCTGCCTCACTCTTCTTAATGGTAGGGCCGGCCCTGATATGTGGAAAGGAAAAGGCTGGGAGCCAAAGAGGTGGCCAAGAATATGTCTCCATCCCCTCAGAGCATTAGCTCAGCCTTCCCCAACCTGGTGCCCTCCAGGTGCATTGGGCTGCAACTCCCATCCCACACATCTGTTGGTCACCAGCTTGGGGAAGCCTGTATTAGCAGACACTGTTAGAGATGGCATGTGCAGATCCCAGGACTGCTCCTGTTCTTTTAAGAGCTTTGAGCAGGTCAGTCATTGTGACACAGTTCAGCTGCTTCTTTTCATTTCTGTGGAGCAGAACTGGCATCTTCCTCATTGCAACGTTTGGGAAGCTGGATGGCTGTAGCTCTGGAGTGGAAGCAACAGTATCTGAGGAAACTGTCTGGTCTGGAGCACTAACAGAGGCCATTTTTTGGATAAGGAAGTAGCCATCCTGGACACTGTCCATATATTTTAAAGCCTTCCTCCCCAACTGGAAGGGCTACAAATGTGCATTCTGTAGAAAGTGAAGTCTAGTCATTTTTTTGATTAGGTAGCGATATTCCATGTGGCATATACCCACACAGATTTCTAGCTAGCCCCACTCAAGACTTACACTATCAGATACGTGCCGGTACGTTTCCCCCCTCTGTGGCTAATAGCAGCTTCAATGGGAGGCAATTTGGATCAGGGCCGTGGTAGGGGGGCAGGGACGCCGAGATCCCCCATGTGGCAAACCCAGTTCAAATTGCCCCCACCACACAGATGCTTTTAGGAGAAGAAAATGAAATGGGAAGAGCCACTCACAGATCCCCCATGTAATGTCTTGCTTGGCCCTCAAGCAGCCTGGAGCTGGGAATTGGCTCGGGGCATCATTGTCAGCTCTGGCCACAGCCTTTTCAAGACAATTATCTGCCTACATCCATCCAGCCCATCAGGTTGGTATGGTTACGGTACAAGTGTTTCTATGATGCTAGGCACGCAAGAGAAGGAGGCAGCTAACCATCCTCAGTTTCCCTATCCCAATAACATAGGGGACAGATTGCCCAGTTAGTTGGTCGGGCAAACAGTCACAGTCCGGTTTTGGTCACACATGTGCCTTGAATCATAAGGGGGAAACTTTAGTGTAAACCAGGCTGCATACCAATATGGCCACAGCAATTCCTACGACCATGGAATTTGGGAGAGTGCTTCCACTACTGCAGAAGCCACTGCTGAACCAATTCCTCTTCAGCTTCAAACACAGGTCAAATGGCCCTGGCATTCAGGTCAAAAACTCACAGAGCTGAGAGGGAACCAAAAGGCAACTAGTCTGACATAAACACAAATTCAGCTACTTGCTCTGCCCCGTCACCAACCAACATGTACCCTCCAGACTACAATCTGTCTCATGCGGACAGAAGATGCACTACAGCTGCCTTCCCCAGCCTGGTGCCCTCCAGATGTGTTGCACCACAATTCCCATCATTCCCAGCCAGCATGGCAATTGGAAATTCAGGGAGATGGCACTACTGATATCCCAGATGACCTCAAGTAAGCAAGCCAAGCTATAGACATTATAATAAACAACAACTACAAGGTTTCATAACCAAGCAGCCACCATTTCATGCTTACCATATCCTAAGGGACACTGTACAGATTTGGTTCACCCCTTCTATCTAAAGAAGCATTTAATCAAGTATGTAGTTGGTCACAAGCCCTAATTCCATCTCAGAGTAAACAAACATGATCTTGAACAACAACTTCATCGAAGGCACGAACATTCCCACACCCAGCAAGTGTGATGTCAAAGCCTGGCTTACAGAATTCCATGGTTTTGATGTTAACAGGGGACTCCGTCTGAATACAAGCCAGGATCTTTGCACCAAAGCTGACAGATGACAGGAGGTGGGGTGGGAAGGGGTGAGCACATGGCCATAGCGCTCTGCCGAGGCTTCGTAAGCCAAGGTTTATGAAGCCTTGGATGATCATCTGAATGTAACCAATGTGAACTGAGTGGATTTCACAATTTATAGTAAGTCATGAAAAGTAACAATTTGTGCACTGCTGGGGTTTTTAGGCCACATCCTATAGAACAGCAGTCTGTATGGGAACACTAACAAGCTGCTCAGGATTAACTGGTGCCCCTAATAACCTCCTTTCAGGTTACCATAGCAAATTTTGTTATGATGGCCATCCTTTCTCTGCCATGTGAGTGAGAACAAGTGATGCCATGTGAGTGAGAACAAGACTAGAAATGAGTCTGTGTGTAAAAGAAGGAGAGAGAAAGGATGCCATATGTGTCTGTGTAAGTGGCAGACCCTTCATAAATATGTGCATGTGTGTTTCTAGGGGAGGGAGTTGGAAGTGGAACTGGTGTAGAAGAGGAGTGTGTGTCTGCAGTCTCAGGAAAGTGGCCATCTGTATGTGCATGCATCCACCTTAGGTACAACCTTGGTGTGGCTGAGAATAAGGATGTGGTGATGAGCATGCACAGGAGGAAGAGAGCAGAGGGCAGTGTCAATCACAGTTATTTGTAAGTAATGCCTAATTAACGAGCTCCCTGACTTGGAAGGCTGGGGGTTACTCTACGCAGGAGTGACAGCATTCTCCTTTCTTCGCTTTTTCAGTTACTCCTTCATTGGGGGGTTGGGGAAGGCACCATGGTGAATTAGAAGAGACTTTTGTTGCATTTAATATCAATTTATTTTGCAGACCTGCTGACACAGCATGATTGTGCCGCCTGGAATTTATGATCCTTCGGGAAGCGCAGGCGCAGTCTACTGAGGGTGTAAAAGAAAAAAAAATCCCCTGCTATCAGCAGAAAAATATCAAGAGACCATGGCTAGAACAGTGGCAGTGCTTCTTTGAGGAGACTGACTGGGGAAATACCTTTATATGTGGGGCCATGCACAGTGGCTGAACAGGGGAACTTGGTTTGTGTCTTGATTTACAGAGTCCATTTCTGTTAAAATGAGCAAATCCAAGAAACTGGCTCATCTGCCCAACCCAGTATCTCATCCCCTAACCAGAGATAAATGGGTGCTCTTCTATCTGGTGCTCAGTTTCAGACTGGGACTGCTATCTATTCTTTGCTGGAAGTGAAGCTAGGTACCAAGCATAGGGATTTGGGAAGCCCAAGATTCAATCAATTTGCTGAAGCTGTAGAGTTGCTGCTGATAGGACTGGGCTGTTGTGAACTGTGTCAGCCAACCCTGAGTTTTTTCTTCCCCAGAAGCCTCTGATGCTAGATTTCCTGCACTGGCCCAGGCCTCCTCCTCACCCTACAAGGATGTGTTGGCATTGTGCTCTGAACAGGTGGTAACACTGCCCATGGTGAGTGGAAGAGACAGGCTGAGGATTTATGGGCCATGGGCAAAAAATACTCAGCTGTCATGGAATCCATTGCACCAAATGCCAACCCATACTTCCACAACAATGTGTGTGTGCATGCGCACATATGCCAAAGACTAGAAACCAAGTTCTAATAAGTATTTCAGTTCTCCACAGGATGAAATCAGACAGCAGGATGAAATCAGACAGGTCATTAGTCTAACCTTTGATCATACCCTTTGTTGGAATGGTCAAGCAAAGGAGATTTCTTGGATAAGGAAGTAATTAACAACAAAGACGCTAGAAACTGAGATTACCCTTATGGCGACTGTGGTGTGTGTGTGTGTGTATGTGTGTGAGAGAGAGAGAGAGAGAGACAGACAGACAGAGAGATGTGGAAGCACAGAGGTTTCTCAGAGCACCAAAATCCTTCCCCCTTCACAAACACAGTACTACCTCTCTCTCTCTCCTACTTCTCCTGCCAGTACTGCTGCTGGGATGCAGCACCACTTAGTTGCCTCCCCAGCCCTGCCCCAATTCTTCTGCCCCCTGCAGCCAGTAAAGATCCAGCCCTGATGCTCTACAAATTGCACCATAGCCTGAGATGTTGCACACAGAAGGCGCATCCCCACTCCTGACTTGGCGCTGTGCTGCACAGCTGAGCAAGCAGACTAAAATTCGCTCTTAGATGGCAAACAGCAGCATTGTAACTCCAAAATTAAGGGGCATTTTCTTTGCTGGCTCGCTGAGTAGGCTGCTTATAGAGACTACTGTGGGCTCCAGGTATTGGTCTGCGCTGCTGACCCTTGTGTTATCTGATGAAGCAGGTTGAGTCTAGCCAGATGGGTGATTGCAGCCTCGTACTCCCACCTTAAGTTGCTTAGTAAAGCCCTGATGCAGCTCCTCACTACTCCCTCTCCAGCCAAAAAGCCACTAATCAAAGAGCCATTATTACATATCCTCAAGGGGGCTTTATACAAAGTGATGTGTAACCCAAATGGCTGCTGTAAACAGAGTTTTAAAAAGGGCAGTGTGCAAACTATAGCCTCCCCAAGGATAAAGAAAATTATCTCTCTATTTCTCTACCTCACCACCTTAGTGCTCTATTAATTATTATCTATTACCCATTACTTGCTCTGCATGATACCCACAGATCTGTTAGGTGTGTTTTCCAAGCCAGCTATGCTGTGGGAAGAGGGGGACATTGTGGAAAGCAATGCACAACATTTGCATGGGAAAATCCTTAGCATTACAGAAGCAAAACTGCCGTCTCAACACATGCAGGACTACAGGGCTAATTACCTAAGCAGAAAGAGAGATGCTGAAGGCAGAAAGGTGGGTGGCATTTATACATAGGTTCTTTGTGCTTCATTGTGCTCCAACATACCCAGTTATCAGATCCTCCTCCTGCTGTATCTGGGAAGTAGGCCTCCAGGAAAACAAGTTGGGGGGCCCATGTGCTCCTATAGCTTCCCAAGTTCCCTTTGTTTCCCCCAAACATTAAGAGGTCAGGAATTCAAGCCCCACATAACTGGATTCTGGTAGGCTATCTCCTCCTGTTCTATCTTTCTTTTGATAAGTTCCTCTGTCGTTTAGTGATTCAGTATAGCAGAGGACAAACATGCCTTTGTATTTAACTGGGCAGAAGGTGAGATGAAACTAGTTCAATGGGTTAGGAGTGAAAAATACTCAGAGAAAGCCAAGAAACACCCTGGGAAACCCACATTGCACTAAGGGAGGGAGGGTGGGGGGTCGTAGAAGGTTTGGACTTGAAAATAAAAGGTTACAGTGGGAAACAATAGCACTCATCCTGGGTAAGGTGAAAGATGGATGCCACAGGTTATGACTATTATTATTAAGATGACTATTATCTCAGTTTAAGATACCAGATTACTAGGTTACGTATAGCTGAAATGTGCATTTTATTTCAGCTTTTTGTGCAACTTGTTCCACATTTTCCCTTTAGGTTTTTTTTAAATGTTCTCCTTTCAATAAAGTTCATCACACAGCGGTTTCTGGTTAAGGGGTGAAGAACTTGAGGTGAATTTAACTTTGTGGTGCTCCGTCCTTGTGGAAGCAGCAGATCTGTTTCTAATGCTTTACAGCGGGGGTGGGCCACTTCCAGGGGGGTCACAGGGCCACCTTGCCCACCCCTGGAACCCACCCCGCCCTGATGCTGAATTTGCCACTGTGGCGCTGGCAAAACCTGCAGCAATTTTGCGGGGAAACAAGGCACACAGGGTACATGTACCTTGCTTCCAAACAAAACCAGGCTTCCAGGAGGCTTCCAGGAGTGTGGTTCTACTTGCAAGTGCATCTTGATTCCCTACAAACTTGCAACAACTTCAGCAGCAGTGGTGGCAGCAGGGGAACACAGCAAGGCCCACAGAAATGACCATATGGGTCTGTACATGGCCTGTGGGCCATGTGTTGCCCACCCCAGCTTCATAGGCATATTTTAGGGCTCCAGGATTAGGAAAGGCACCGCTGGGAGCTCTGAAAGATATAGAGGTCAGGCTGGTTGCTTATGTCTCAGAGGGACTAGGCTCAGACTGCTAATGCCCAGGAGGGAGAAAGTGGGAGCACGCTCATGCTAGTTTGAGGTTGACAGCGCGTAAGCCCCATTTAACTTAACGGGACTTATCTCTGAGTAAACATGCATAGGACCACACTGTGATTCTGTGACCCTGCCAGATAAAGATGGCTGCTGGGAGTCAGGGTGCTTCCTGCACACTTCGGATGCAAAATGGCATACTGGCATAAGAAAGATGGTAGGGAGCCACTGGAAAGATGGGAATAACATTCTTACCAAGTAGCATAGCTTCCAGAAGCCCTTTCAGTTGGCATCAGAGCTTTCCCTGCTTTCTTGAGTATAAGCTCCCTAGGGACAGTGTTCCTTTTATAACTTCCTTCAGAAGTACAGAATTGAGACCAGCATTACTTTTTGCATAATGGAAATCAGTCAGTTGCCAGCTCAGTGTGCCTGGAGGGACCTTGATGACAGTGTAAGGAGCACAGAGAAAATTAGTAAGGGGCTGTATAGTAATGGGCAGGCCTTGGGGCTGATCCCATAACTGAGCTTGCCAGGCAAATGTGCTTAAGGAACAAACATGAGGACCTCCCTTAATCTAATAAATTTCAGTATCCTTAACTTCCAGTCCATCACCTGCCCCCCTTCAATTTCCACCTCACCCAGTACATGCCAGCTCACTGCTCAATGGTGATCCTAACCAATTCCAGACCACTGGTATTACAAGTACATCAAAGCTGTATGCTCAAAATCCAGGTCATTCTTCAAAGAAGGAGACCCTTGCGTGATGCCCCTTCCTGCAGCTCAGGCTCCCTATGTATCTCTCTGTCACCCCAAAAGAGATGTTGTCATGGAAATCATCCAAGCTCCCAGTAGCTGGATTAATCTCATTTCCTCCCTGGCCGATAACTTACCTTTCCTTGCCTGCCCATGCCAGGAAGAGCATCCTATATCTATCTGTCTTATGCACTCGCACCCATCAGAGTGTGGATTGCAATATATGCTGAGAATGGCTGCTTCCCTCCAACATCTCTCCCCCACCCATCACTACCTCATTCATTCATTCATTCATTCATTCATTCATTCCATTTCTATACAGCCCAATAGCCAAACCTCTCTGGGCAGATTACGAAAAATCAGGACCCTAAAATACAGCATAATAAAACATAATATAAAACCTTTAACATACTGAAATTTAAGACTTCCATTATGACTGCTGCTGCTGCTATAGGCTTTTTGGAGGAGATGCATTCAGATGTCTCTGGATAAACTAGCTTTGTGCAGCTTGCCTAGGAAAACTTGGCCAGAAATACCTTAAGGGGCATGTTGTCCCAAATTAGTGGCAACAACGTTTCACCTTCCTCCACTCCACCCAGTGTGTGTGTGTATGTGCAGAAGAGCTGAGTTTTCTCCTCTGTCTTGCTCCCCTTCGCTCACTTTGTACATCTAAAAGGAAAAGTTAATGGCAGCATCTAACAGAAACTGAACCATATTGGCAGAAATAACTAAGTAAAGCAGTGGCAGTTAAACTATACTGTATTGGATTGACCAGTTTGGCAGTGAAATTTTCCAGGGAAATGACATATCCAGGAGGAGGGACTGAGTGGATTAGGATAAAAGCATCAACATATGACTATCTCCAGTGGAGGCTGGTGGCTCTTATTTCAGTGGGGCTGTGGATCCATTCTGGGTTCCAGTCAGAACCAGCCAGAACTCTAAAGGAGCTATCCAAGGTGCTGAACCTATTTTGGGGATAGAGTTCAGCACCTTGGATAGCTTCATTAGAGTTCTGGCTGGTTCTGACTGAAACCCAGAATGAATTCACCAGCCTCCACTGACTATCTCATAGATATATCTCCTTGGATAGGCTCTCCCCTTTCTGAACATGCAGACACTGTGACTTCACCATCAAGTCAGTTTTTTTCTTTTCTTTTTTACTCCCTCTCCCTCCCCACTCCTAACCAACCCGCTTTTTTTTTTTTTTTTTACATCTTGCCTGATGAAGAGATCTGGAGATCATGAAGGCACAGCTTTTGGTGATCTTTTGGTTGACCTTATAAATATGGTAATCATAGCTACCTCTGTTTTTAAAAAATCAGATTCCTGTGGGTTACCCTGGGGCAAAACTGGATTTGACAAAAGAATAGCCTGTCCTAGGATAGCCCAAGAAGGCTAGGAGATGATATCTACAGGAAATGATTCTCTCCCCACATGCTCTTCTAGTGAGTGAGAGGGGACAAAGTATTTGTGTATGTGAAACTGACAATAAACTGCAGTTAAGAACATATCTACTCCAGCATTTGGTTCACACAGTGGCCGACAAGTAGGACATGAGCACAACAGCACCCTCCTGCTTGTATTCCCCAGCAACTAATACATAGCCATCATGACTAGTAGCCATTGATAGCCTTCTCCTCCATGAATTTGTCTAATTCCTTTTAAAGTCATCCAAGTTGATGCCCATCACTATATCTTTTGGTAGCAAATTCCAGAGTTTAACTATGTGCTGTGTGAAGAAGTACTTCCTTTCACTTGTCCTGAATCTCCCACCATTCAGCTTCATGGGATGACACCTCCCCCCAACAGTTCTAGTATCTGATTTTGTGTGGGACAGAGGAAGAGACACAAGAGATTCAAATTCAGGCTCTGCAAGCATCTTAGTGTGTGTACAGGCCATCTCCCTAGAAATCTGATATGGGAACTGTGGACTTTTCCTGCTTGTTGGAGAATTTAAACTGTGCCTCCTCCTATGTTCAGCTTCATATCTGTAAATAAATACAAATATAACAAAACACCAGTAAGCCGTCAGTGACTGCCTTCCAAAGGAAACCAAACCTGGGTAAGCACTGTGCCCCTGGAAATTCACACTGCTCAGGGATGTGGAGTGAGCATAATGTGGAGGTTATTTGTGGTTTAGAGCAACTGGGGTCAGGGTATTGACATCTAGGAAGAAAGCAAATCTGGTTTTGGGGAGCAGCAGGGGCCGTTTAATTCTAGTATGCTAGACGGGTGCATAACACCTTACACAACTAATTGCTGAAGTTCTAAAGCCAATTAAACCCACATTAGCATTTCTACCTGCTCCTTCTGCCTATCTGATGGAGGAGAATCTCAACTGACGCACCCCCTACCCTTTAGTGAGCACAACTAGGCCTTGAGTGTCAACTCAAATGCTTCAAGGTATGCCAGGAGACCACTCTGGTAAATAGCAGAAGCAGCACAGGCAAGAAGCAGGGGACTCCACGGTTCAGCCTGGAAAAACTGGCAAGAAGGAGTAGGCAAAAGAGAAAGAGTTTAAGCAGGGATCTGAGAAAGGCAAATGCTTATCCTGTTAACACGGAGATCGTGTGAATTCCACTGCCCACCCTGAGCCAATCCAGCCAATCCAACCTATGAAACAAGTGCAGGAGAAAAAAGTGGATAGGAAAGGATGAAATGGACCCAAAGAGATGATGGTGCTCCATCTATGGAATGTAGTAAAGTTGCAAAATACATGCACATCATCTTGCTGCCTCCTAGAGAAACATGATCTCAACTTTAGAGAAAAATCCAAATGTGACACAGAGGACATCTTGATGATTGCAGGTAATGACCTCAGCATGAGCCAGCAGCACTAAGCTTTGGCAAGAAGTGCTAAGACAATCCATGGATGTCTCTAAAAGAAGCTTCCAAATCCTTATTGCTCACAATCATTATGAAACACTTGGAGAGCTAATATAGAGAGTCTGGTACAATTCTTTTAGAAATGTGCCACCTCCAGATGACCACATTCAGATGTTGGTTCAATACCAGAGGAATAGAGGGCCTATCTTGACTTACTAGCCAGTGTGGTAGAGTGGCTAGAGTGTCAAATTAGGATTGGGAAGACTTGGGTGCAAATCCCCACACAGCTATGGAGCTCACTAGCTGAACTTGGGCCACAATCTCTCTTAGCCTAATCTACCTCACAGGACTGTTGTGAAGATAAAATGGCAGGGGGGAGAGAGAGAACTCTGCCCTGAGTTCCTTGGAGGAAGGGTGGGATAAAAAGCCAATAGAATAAAGCTTCCCATCACTCCTAAGGAAATTCCTCTCCACTTCGAGTTAACTCTCCATTTGAGTTAACAAGAGTCTGCCTCAGGGTTTCTTGCCCCTTTGCTGATAGTTCCAATAGTTTGATTGCAAAGGGATCTTTGTGGATGCAGGTGGATAAATTTTTCAAGTGGCTCTGAAGCAAGAATGGAGAAAATATATTTGTGACCGTTGGAGAGGATCTACCTGCAGTCCTCTGAAGGCAGCAGCAGGAGCTTGCCCATTCCCAAATGCCTAAGGGCAGAGACATCATCCATAATGAATCAATTCTCACATACAACCAGCCCTGCGGAGTATATTGCAAGGGTGCAAGAAGATCTCACAAGCCCTTGACAGAGCAGGCATGGGAAGAGAAGCAGCTAAGAAGGTAGGAAATAAGGAATCAGAGCAAGCTGGAAAATATGCACAACCTTGGTCTCCCTACCTACCAGGCAATGTTGCCTCCTCCCCACACACTATCCCATCATCCATGGGTCAGTGGCAGCCCTGATGCAAGTTGACATCTGGCAAATGAATGGTGGGAGCAATTTTAACCTCCATCACACACCTCCATCACATACCCACTTTTTAAGAGCCCGCCTATTTGGTCCTCATTTTTATATGTTAGCAAGAGGCATGGAAGTTCTCTAGCAGGGCTATATTGATTAAATATATAGCATTGCAGCTGCCTTAGGAACAGATATCTGTGCAAAATGAGGCAAAAAGCTCCCTGCCTGGCTCCTATCCCTGCTGCTTTAACCGCTACTTCCTGCAAGAAGCAACTTCAGTGGGCAAAAGGGATTGTCACAAATAGCCCTACCTCAAAGGGTAGGGTTGTTGTGAGAATAAAATGGAGGGAAACTAATGTACACTGCCCTGAGCTCCTTGGAAGAGTGTGGGATGCAAATATGGTTAACAAACAAATAAGTGTGCACGCATGCACACACACACAGAGGAGGACTTCAGTTCCAGCACATCTTAGTCATTTGGGCTACTTATTAGGAACACAGAGAACTCTGGAACTCACCTTTTTCAGGTTCAGACAAGATGGAAATTACAACTTCCTTAGGGTCTAGGATGCCCTTGCCTTGGTTCCAGTTCATACCAATAGCTCAGGACCCCTTTACATGGAAATCACTCTACCAAGATTCTGTAATTCTTAACACAAGAGCTTGTTTCAGTAACAGATTGCAGGAGTGTGTTTGGGCCCACTGGATCAAGGAGGAGAAAGAACACAAGAAAGAGAAACTTGACCCTTGCCACATTCACTGCTTTTCCCTCCCCAAATGTCTTCTCAGCTTCCTCCTGATACAGGGAAAGCTAACAGGTGCTTCCTCTCCACCACTGAGCCTGTGACGTCAACCTTGCCTGAAGGAGCTGCCTTTGCTCATTTGCTGTAAGCACAGTTGCCTTCTTCCGCTCTCTTAGTTCTCTCCCACCCACCCCTGGCTGGTTCCAGCCTCCAAGATATTTAATGTACATTCTATTCTAAATCATGGCTGAAGGCTGGCCTGCTCATTCGCCTGCGTGCTCCATTACAGACAGAGCCCTGCACCACTGTGGCGCAGTTCCGTTTAGTTTGCAGAAAAAGACGCCTCTCAGGAGAAACCCACCCAGGAGCTGTCCAGTGCTGAACTCTGAGATGATGGACGATTATGGACCATCTGCACTTTCAGAGCGGGATAGATTTATGAGCCGTACAGACAGCTCAAAGAGTGTCCATTACTATAACTCACTGGCCTCTTCGGAAAGATTCTAATCAGGCCTTTTCTGCCACCACTGCAACGTCCAGGTTAAGAACTGGCAAGAAGGAAAATCAATTATGTTTTTTTAATATGCTCTTGGCAGCAGCTTGGGGCAAGGGGTGTGTGTGTGAGTGTGACTAGAAGTGACCCGGAATATCCCTTCAGCATGAGTATCCTCTGTGTGCCTAAAGCATAGCTTGAGAGCATAAGCTTAGCATACTGCACCTGAGCTCCTTGCTAGAGCTTTGCAGCTGATCTGCCAAAGCCCAAGTAGAGAGAGCATTTCAGTAGACAGGGATCATAGCCTAGTGGCTGGAGCAGGCATGTGAAATCAAGAGACTGCAGTTGAGGTGAGCTAATGGGTTTCTCCCTTCACCTATCAATGCTGGCTACTGTGGGACAGCCCTGTATTTATGGATCCAGCTTTTTTACACTCTTGTAACTTCACATTGGCTCAAGGCAATGGGTTCCACAGGCTGGTTGCATATTTAGAGAGGGGAAATCATTTCCTCTGACTAGCTTAAAAACCTGCAGTCACTTTACATGGCCACCCTCTAGTTCTTGAATTATGGAATGAGGTAAATGGTACTTTGGTGTGTGTATACATACCTCTTAATAGCTGTGCAATTTTCTGAAGACACGGATGCTTAACAACAAGAACCTCTTAAGCACAGGGATTTGAAAAAGTAGATGTAGAGGGAGAGTACATTATATGTATATAAACACACATCGCCTTCTCTTTCCCTTCTTCCTTCCTCAATACACTATAGAAGGTCCAGGCCTCTGAACAGGGGAAAGTATATTAATGAATAGCAATGGCCAACTCCCTGCACTTCTGTTGGCGTTTTTAGCTGTGGATTATGGCTGTCAGGCGACAATTAAAAAGATGTCATAAAATGCTAAGTGTTCATATTTCATGGGCTCCTAGTCTCTGCTGTGGGGAGGATAGGGCTGGACTGAGATGAGCTGCTCCCCTGGTTTTTATTGTCGGGCCAGAACAGGAAGGGATGCTTTTTCCAGGAGAGGCTTTGAGCAGAGCTCATCTAGAACATGCTGAGCCCAGGGAGATAGAGCAGAAATCTGCCCCAGAATCCCCCTTGCCTCAGCCCTTCAGTAGCTTGCTCTGGAGGCAGTTGATCCTTCTGTTGTTTGTGGCCTGCTGTTTGTAGCTGGAGGCCTAAATTTGCTTTTGCAGGGTGTGGGAGTTTGTTTCCTTGAAACAGGGTAAGGGGGAAAAACAAACATGATGGGGGAGGGGGCAGTTAAAAGGCTGGGAAGATGCTGCCACAGACAAATGTTGTGAGAAATTCACACCAACAAAGGCCAAATACCTCACCTCAAATCCTCATGTTTTCTTAGTCTTCAAAATCTGCACATCTCTACATCAATGCTGACCTACCATGATTCTCTTGTTCTACTTGAGGCATTCCCACAGCTCTAAGGACGCTTCCGGTATCCTGATTCTAACCCATTTTGTTATAGTACAGGGCTGAGGAGCCTCTTTCAGCCCATCGGCCAAATTCAGTTTTGGAGAAAGTCTCAGAGGCTGCATTTCAGTGGTGGGTGGAGCTGAAGGCAAAATGGGGTGGGGCCAAAAAATATATACCAGCATATTTTAGCTTATAGTTATTACCACCAATAACTAAGCCTTAGGAGAGGCACTTCAGCCTTTAAGAATGGGGTGAAAACTGCACAAACCCTGGGAAACCATCCAGTGATGGGTGGTTGGAAGAAAGGGGATGGGGTCAGGGAAAGCAGGCATGGCTATTTGGATTGGGACCCCAGGCCCTAGGTTCCTCACCCTATTACAGTGGTTACTCTGGACAGGTCACAGAGCAACTGTGCTGACCCATGTCTTGCTAGTCCAGTCTAGCAGGATCCTCATGAGTATCACAGCTGCAACTCAAAAAAACAAAACAAAAGCATACACAGCAGCAGTAGCACCAACCCATCATGCTAGATAGTATTTCCCCTTTCAGTTCTTTCCCCACAACTTCCCGGTCAGAGCTACAATTACTGGAGGAAGCCTGCAGTCTGAACGCAGCCTAATTCCCCTGCCCCAGTTCAACTCTGAAGCAGACCTATATACTAGCTGGTGAAGAGCAGTGGCTAAAAGCATGACACATGAAGTCCCTGATTAAAATCTCACCTCAGCCATGAATTCTCCAGATGGCCATTGGAAAGCTAATGTCTTGAAGCCTCAGCACACACCCTCCCCTCAGCTGCAACATGGGCGCTGGCCGAACTTACAGGGTTATTGTAAGGCTTACCGTGGCAATGTATGTGAAATGCTTTGAACAAAAACCACTGCATATAAACTCTAAGTATTATTATTATTATAGTTGCTGACTACTTTATACCTCCCCTTCATGGATCACTGCCTTGTTGTGGCGAAGGGGCTTGCGTAACTCAGTGAAGCCATAAGCTATGCCGTGCAGGGCCACCCAAGACGGACAGGTCATGGCAGAGAGTTCTGACAAAATGTGGTCCAATGGAGAAGGAAATGGCAACCCACTCCAGTATTCTTGCCAAGAAAACCCCATGGAACGTATCACAAGGCTAAAAGAGATGACGCCGGAAGATGAGCCCCTCAGGTCGGAAGGTGTCCAATATGCTACTGGGGAAGAGCAGAGGATATTTCCAAGTAGCGCCAGAAAGAGTGAAGCGGCTGGGCCAAAGCCGAAAGGACACTCAGCTGTGGATGTGTCTGGTGGTGAAAAGAAAATCCGATGCTGTAAAGAACAATATTGTTTAGGAACCTGGAATGTAAGATCAATGAATCAAGGTAAGCTGGAGGTGGTCAAACATGAGATGGCAAGATTGAACATCGACATCTTGGGAATCAGCGAACTAAAATGGACAAGCATGGGCGAATTTAATTCAGGTGACCATCATATCTACTATTGTGGGCAAGAATCCCTTAGAAGAAATGGAGTAGCACTCATAGTCAACAAAAGGGTGGGAAAAGCAGTACTGGGGTACAATCTTAAAAATGATAGAATGATCTCAGTACGAATCCAAGGCAAACCATTCAACATCACAGTAATTCAAGTCTATGCCCCAACCACTGAGGCCGAAGAAGCTGAGGTTGATCAGTTCTATGAAGACCTACAACACCTTCTAGAACTAACACCAACAAAAGATGTCCTCTTCATCATAGGGGACTGGAATGCTAAAGTAGGAAGTCAAGAAATCACCGGGATAACAGGCAGGCATAGCCTTGGTGTACAAAATGAAGCAGGACAAAAGCTAATAGAGTTTTGCCAAGAGAACATGCTGATCATAGCAAACACTCTTTTCCAACAGCACAAGAGGCGACTCTACACATGGACATCACCAGATGGTCAATATCGAAATCAGATTGATTATGTCCTTTGCAGCCAAAGATGGAGAAGCTCCATACAGTCAGTAAAAACAAGACCTGGAGCTGACTGTGGCTCAGATCATGAGCTGCTTCTTGCAAAATTTCGGCTTAAATTGAAGAACGTCGGGAAAACCACTAAACCGTTCAGGTATGACCTAAATCATATCCCTGATGAATATACAGTGGAGGTGAGGAATAGATTTCAGGGATTAGACCTGATAGACAGAGTGCCTGAGGAACTATGGACGGAGGTCCGTAACATTGTTCAGGAGGCAGCAACTCAATCCATCCCAAAGAAAAAGAAATGCAAGAAAGCAAAGTGGCTGTCTGATGAGGCTTTACAAGTAGCTCACGAAAGAAGGGAAGTGAAAAGCAAGGGAGAAAGGGGAAGATATACCCAACTGAATGCAGAGTTCCAGAGAATAGCAAGGAGAGACAAGAAGGCCTTCTTAAGTGAACAATGCAAAGAAATCGAGGAAAACAACAGAATGGGAAAGACTAGAGATCTCTTCAAGAAAATCGGAGATCTCAAGGGAACGTTTTGTGCAAAGATGGGCATGATAAAGGACAAAGAAGGCAGGGACCTAACAGAAGCAGATGAGATTAAGAAGAGGTGGCAAGAATACACAGAAGAACTATACAGGAAAGATCTGAATGTCCCTGATAGCCATGATAGTGCGCTCACTGAACTTGAGCTGGACATCCTAGAGAGTGAAGTCAAGTGGGCCTTAGGAAGCATTAGTAACAATAAAGCTAGCGGAGATGACAGTATTCCAGCCGAGCTATTTAAAATCCTAAAAGATGATGCTGTTAAAGTGCTGCATTCAATATGCCAACAAATCTGGAACACCCAACAGTGGCCACAAGACTGGAAAAGGTCAGTTTACATTCCAATTCCAAAGAAGGGCAACGCCAAAGAGTGTTCAAACTACCGCACCATTGCGCTCATTTCACATGCCAGCAAGGTGATGCTCAAAATCCTACAAGCTAGGCTTCAGCAGTATGCGAACCGAGAACTACCGGAAGTACAAGCTGGGTTTAGAAGAGGCAGAGGAACTAGAGATCAAATCGCCAACATTCGCTGCATCATGGAGAAAGCAAGAGAATTCCAGAAAAACGTCTATTTCTGCTTCATTGACTACACGAAAGCCTTTGATTGTGTGGATCACAACAAACTGTGGCAAATTCTGAAAGTGATGGGAGTACCAGACCACCTTACCTGTCTCCTGAGAAACCTGTACGAGGGTCAAGAAGCAACAGTAAGAACCAGACATGGAACAACCGAGTGGTTCAAAATTGGGAAAGGAGTACGACAAGGCTGCATATTGTCACCCTGCTTATTTAACTTATATGCAGAGTACATCATGAGAAATGCTGGGTTGGATGAATCAGAGGTCGGAATTAAGATTGCTGGGAGAATTATCAACAACCTCCGATATGCAGGCGATACCACCCTAATGGCAGAAAGCGAAGAGGATCTAAAGAGCCTCTTGTTGAGGGTGAAAGAGGAGAGTGCAAAAGCTGGTTTGAAACTCAACATTAAAAAAACTAAGATCATGGCATCTGGCCCCATCACTTCCTGGCATATAGAAGGGGAAGAAATGGAAGCAGTGACAGATTTTACTTTCTTGGGCTCCAAGATCACCGCAGACGGTGACTGTAGCCATGAAATTAAAAGACGCTTGCTCCTAGGGAGGAAAGCTATGGCCAACCTAGACAGCATAGTAAGAAGCAGAGACATCACCTTGCCGACAAAGATCTGTCTAATCAAAGCTATGGTTTTCCCAGTAGTAATGTATGGATGTGAGAGCTGGACTATAAGGAAGGCTGAGCGCCGAAGAATTGATGCTTTCGAACTGTGGTGCTGGAGAAGACTCCTACGAGTCCCCTGGACTGCAAGGAGGTCAAATCAGTCCATCCTAAAGGAAATCAACCCTGAGTGCTCATTGGAAGGACAGATAATGAAGGTGAAGCTCCAATATTTTGGCCACCTAATGCGAAGAGAAAACTCCCTGGAAAAGACCCTGATGCTGGGAAAGACTGAAGGCAAAAGGAGAAGGGGACGGCAGAGGATGAGATGGCTAGATAGCATCACCGATGCAATGAATATGAACTTGATATACCCAAGATATATTGAAGATATACCCAACTGAATGCAGAGTTCCAGAGAATAGCAAGGAGAGACAAGAAGGCCTTCTTAAGTGAACAATGCAAAGAAATCGAGGAAAACAACAGAATGGGAAAGACTAGAGATCTCTTCAAGAAAATCGGAGATCTCAAGGGAACGTTTTGTGCAAAGATGGGCATGATAAAGGACAAAGAAGGCAGGGACCTAACAGAAGCAGATGAGATTAAGAAGAGGTGGCAAGAATACACAGAAGAACTATACAGGAAAGATCTGAATGTCCCTGATAGCCATGATAGTGCGCTCACTGAACTTGAGCTGGACATCCTAGAGAGTGAAGTCAAGTGGGCCTTAGGAAGCATTAGTAACAATAAAGCTAGCGGAGATGACAGTATTCCAGCCGAGCTATTTAAAATCCTAAAAGATGATGCTGTTAAAGTGCTGCATTCAATATGCCAACAAATCTGGAACACCCAACAGTGGCCACAAGACTGGAAAAGGTCAGTTTACATTCCAATTCCAAAGAAGGGCAACGCCAAAGAGTGTTCAAACTACCGCACCATTGCGCTCATTTCACATGCCAGCAAGGTGATGCTCAAAATCCTACAAGCTAGGCTTCAGCAGTATGCGAACCGAGAACTACCGGAAGTACAAGCTGGGTTTAGAAGAGGCAGAGGAACTAGAGATCAAATCGCCAACATTCGCTGCATCATGGAGAAAGCAAGAGAATTCCAGAAAAACGTCTATTTCTGCTTCATTGACTACACGAAAGCCTTTGATTGTGTGGATCACAACAAACTGTGGCAAATTCTGAAAGTGATGGGAGTACCAGACCACCTTACCTGTCTCCTGAGAAACCTGTACGAGGGTCAAGAAGCAACAGTAAGAACCAGACATGGAACAACCGAGTGGTTCAAAATTGGGAAAGGAGTACGACAAGGCTGCATATTGTCACCCTGCTTATTTAACTTATATGCAGAGTACATCATGAGAAATGCTGGGTTGGATGAATCAGAGGTCGGAATTAAGATTGCTGGGAGAATTATCAACAACCTCCGATATGCAGGCGATACCACCCTAATGGCAGAAAGCGAAGAGGATCTAAAGAGCCTCTTGTTGAGGGTGAAAGAGGAGAGTGCAAAAGCTGGTTTGAAACTCAACATTAAAAAAACTAAGATCATGGCATCTGGCCCCATCACTTCCTGGCATATAGAAGGGGAAGAAATGGAAGCAGTGACAGATTTTACTTTCTTGGGCTCCAAGATCACCGCAGACGGTGACTGTAGCCATGAAATTAAAAGACGCTTGCTCCTAGGGAGGAAAGCTATGGCCAACCTAGACAGCATAGTAAGAAGCAGAGACATCACCTTGCCGACAAAGATCTGTCTAATCAAAGCTATGGTTTTCCCAGTAGTAATGTATGGATGTGAGAGCTGGACTATAAGGAAGGCTGAGCGCCGAAGAATTGATGCTTTCGAACTGTGGTGCTGGAGAAGACTCCTACGAGTCCCCTGGACTGCAAGGAGGTCAAATCAGTCCATCCTAAAGGAAATCAACCCTGAGTGCTCATTGGAAGGACAGATAATGAAGGTGAAGCTCCAATATTTTGGCCACCTAATGCGAAGAGAAAACTCCCTGGAAAAGACCCTGATGCTGGGAAAGACTGAAGGCAAAAGGAGAAGGGGACGGCAGAGGATGAGATGGCTAGATAGCATCACCGATGCAATGAATATGAACTTGATATACCCAAGATATATTGAAGATATACCCAACTGAATGCAGAGTTCCAGAGAATAGCAAGGAGAGACAAGAAGGCCTTCTTAAGTGAACAATGCAAAGAAATCGAGGAAAACAACAGAATGGGAAAGACTAGAGATCTCTTCAAGAAAATCGGAGATCTCAAGGGAACGTTTTGTGCAAAGATGGGCATGATAAAGGACAAAGAAGGCAGGGACCTAACAGAAGCAGATGAGATTAAGAAGAGGTGGCAAGAATACACAGAAGAACTATACAGGAAAGATCTGAATGTCCCTGATAGCCATGATAGTGCGCTCACTGAACTTGAGCTGGACATCCTAGAGAGTGAAGTCAAGTGGGCCTTAGGAAGCATTAGTAACAATAAAGCTAGCGGAGATGACAGTATTCCAGCCGAGCTATTTAAAATCCTAAAAGATGATGCTGTTAAAGTGCTGCATTCAATATGCCAACAAATCTGGAACACCCAACAGTGGCCACAAGACTGGAAAAGGTCAGTTTACATTCCAATTCCAAAGAAGGGCAACGCCAAAGAGTGTTCAAACTACCGCACCATTGCGCTCATTTCACATGCCAGCAAGGTGATGCTCAAAATCCTACAAGCTAGGCTTCAGCAGTATGCGAACCGAGAACTACCGGAAGTACAAGCTGGGTTTAGAAGAGGCAGAGGAACTAGAGATCAAATCGCCAACATTCGCTGCATCATGGAGAAAGCAAGAGAATTCCAGAAAAACGTCTATTTCTGCTTCATTGACTACACGAAAGCCTTTGATTGTGTGGATCACAACAAACTGTGGCAAATTCTGAAAGTGATGGGAGTACCAGACCACCTTACCTGTCTCCTGAGAAACCTGTACGAGGGTCAAGAAGCAACAGTAAGAACCAGACATGGAACAACCGAGTGGTTCAAAATTGGGAAAGGAGTACGACAAGGCTGCATATTGTCACCCTGCTTATTTAACTTATATGCAGAGTACATCATGAGAAATGCTGGGTTGGATGAATCAGAGGTCGGAATTAAGATTGCTGGGAGAATTATCAACAACCTCCGATATGCAGACGATACCACCCTAATGGCAGAAAGCGAAGAGAATCTAAAGAGCCTCTTGTTGAGGGTGAAAGAGGAGAGTGCAAAAGCTGGTTTGAAACTCAACATTAAAAAAACTAAGATCATGGCATCTGGCCCCATCACTTCCTGGCATATAGAAGGGGAAGAAATGGAAGCAGTGACAGATTTTACTTTCTTGGGCTCCAAGATCACCGCAGACGGTGACTGTAGCCATGAAATTAAAAGACGCTTGCTCCTAGGGAGGAAAGCTATGGCCAACCTAGACAGCATAGTAAGAAGCAGAGACATCACCTTGCCGACAAAGATCTGTCTAATCAAAGCTATGGTTTTCCCAGTAGTAATGTATGGATGTGAGAGCTGGACTATAAGGAAGGCTGAGCGCCGAAGAATTGATGCTTTCGAACTGTGGTGCTGGAGAAGACTCCTACGAGTCCCCTGGACTGCAAGGAGGTCAAATCAGTCCATCCTAAAGGAAATCAACCCTGAGTGCTCATTGGAAGGACAGATAATGAAGGTGAAGCTCCAATATTTTGGCCACCTAATGCGAAGAGAAAACTCCCTGGAAAAGACCCTGATGCTGGGAAAGACTGAAGGCAAAAGGAGAAGGGGACGGCAGAGGATGAGATGGCTAGATAGCATCACCGATGCAATGAATATGAACTTGAGCACGCTCCGGGACAGAGCGCAGGACAGGAAGGCCTGGCGTGCTATGGTCGATGGGGTCACGAAGAGTCGGACACGACTGAACGACTGAACAACAACAACAACAACTTTATACCTAATTGGATAATAAAGCAATGAACATTATATCTGAGAGAGCCATACAATCGGGAAGTCCCATTTAGCACTACCTTTTGTGGATTTGACGAAGTGTACGGTGGGCATTCATGAGGTTGGTGAGTGGGAGGTACAAACCCACTAGGTTTCCACCACCTGGGAAGCAGCAGTTAAGTGGAAATGAGCAAAGACCTTGTAATGAAGAGAGCACAGGATTGTGTAGTTGGCAGCAGACTCCCTCTTTTGTGTGATGCTATTAGCTGAGAGCATATGGTCACAGCACTTGCCTTTCTGAGCCTAATTTAAAAAATCCATGAGGTCTAGTGGCTTGTGTACATTTATCAAGAGCAGTTGGGTCCCACATAAGAAGATCACATCTCTGCATCTTAGGTTCTGGGGCTAGCACAAAACAACCTAATTGCTCCAAATCCAGGAAGCCCATTCAGGTGAGTTTGGATTATATGGCCCTGCACCAGTGGAACCTTCATAGAATAGTAGGGTTGGAAGGGGCCTACAAGGCCATCGAGTCCAACCTTAACCCCTTTCTCACTAAACCAAGTCCCTTCCCACCCCAGCCACCCTTACAGCAAAGGCTATAGTTTAAAAAAACTGAAAATGAAACTTTAGTTAGGGCAGAAGCCACTGCTTTAGAGTTCTGAATTTGAAATATAGATTTGGTGGAAATGTGCAACACCTTTTGCACCATTAAAATGTAATTTGGAGTGGGGGTGAAATGGGAATATTCCCAGGTAATTTAAAACATTTTCAGGAACATTTTAAACATTTTTTTTTCATGTTAGGGGAATAATGTAGAAAGAAGCATTTTAAATTACTGATTTGTCAGTATGATTGATCTGGTGCAAAGCAATTGAATAAACTATTAAAAAGCACTAGGTTTGTTTTGTTTCCCTTTTTGTGTCCAGTATCTGAAGTAGCCAGATTGGGTAGTTACACCAACACATTTCCTGTGCTTGGACATTCAAGACAAGAATCTGCAAGGAGTTGGATTGAACCATTTTGTGCAAAAAACTGAATCATAAAGATCTTAGACTTTGCCCACAAGTAACAGTGTCAGTAGTGAATAAGATTATAGACTGTATCTGCCTATGGTGCTGAGCCAAGCTGTGAATACTTGTTTATTAGCTTAGGAGAAAATGCTCAATGTATCCTTTCGTTATTGGACCATGTGGAATTTTAGAAATGTTGTGGAGAGAAAAAGCAGCTAGACTGTGGAGCACCATGTTAAGGCAGGCCTTCAGTTCCCCCTCTAGCACGCCTCTCTAACACATCTCATAATTTCAAAATTGACAACTGTCTCTGTAACTAAACAATACACACAAATCTGAACACTCTCCCCCTACCCCATCCACCAGCAGGCTGGTTTACAACTGGCCAGATGGCAACCCTGCTTGCTTGCTTGCTGAGGACCCAGAAAAAGATGTGCAGTAAGAAAGTGAATACAAAGCAATGCACACAGAGGGCCAAAATACATGTTCTGCTTATGCTGCAGAAATGGCCATGTACTGCAGCAGTCTTAGGGCCAAAGTACATATTATGCATACTGCACTGCATGTAGCTACATCTCTTCTTTTTCTTAAATTAAATTAATTAGAGGCACTAGGGGTGTGTGTGTGTGTGTGTGTGTGTATGATTTTGGGAGAGGACATGGCTGGGGGTGGAAGGGATAAGATTCCCCTCTCCATGCACCATGATCTCCCCTAAAAATCCCCCCCCCGCTTGTCTGATTAATTTAAGAAAAAGAAGAGATGTATGTGTAACATGTATAAATCTGGCATTTAAAAAGTGGTCATCACTGCTTTCAAGCAAAATATCTGCCCAGCTATTTGCTTGAAAAGAAACCTGTCCCCATTCCACAGCAAATACTTCATGGCTACACCATACAAACTATCACCTGCTTCAGAGCAAACTGTAGACCAAAGCCAGCCACACAATTGGCTTCAGATCAAATGGAAAGCATACTATAAGGCAGAGATGGCTTCCCAAATGTTGCTTGATAGCCAGTCATTAGAGAGAAGTGAACCCCAAAACGCACACCACACAGGAGACTTGTGCTTGGCAGGATGCTCCAAAAAGGGAGTGATAGAGGCAGTGACAGGTCTAACTGGCAAGTCCACAATGAAAGACACTGTTCTGCTGGTTGGGTTCCTCACACAAGGAAATGAGTGGGAGCTTCTCCTATGGCCAGTCGCCCCACTTCAAGCTAGAAATGTTTGCATTTCAAAGCAAGCAGCTATTCAAGCCATCATGGCCTTCAGGGTTCTGCTTTCAGCATGCAATTTGTCAGGCTTGTCTCCTTAACTGCTGTTTGGAGTTCCTGCTCTCTTCTAGAACTAGTGTGGTGTAGAGGTTAGAGTGCTGAACTGGGACTTGGGAGATCCAGGTTCAAGTCCCCATTTGGCCATGAAACTCATTAAATGACTTTGGGCCAGTCACTCACTCTCATTCTAACCTACCTCACAGGGTTGTTGGGAAGATAAAATGGAGAGGATGAGGACCATGTGAGCCACCCTTGGATTCCTTACAAGGGGAAAAAGGTGGGATATAAATGTAGTAATAATAATAATAATAATAATAATAATAATAATAATAATAATAGATAAATGTGCATCTATGAGACACCTGGACTAGGATCGCAAGTTTAAAGAAAGAAGATAAGCATTGTCATCACACTTACTTCTGCTCTAGGCTGTCTCTGGAAATGGAGAGTGCTTGGTGTGGATGCTCTAGGCCAAGACCTCCCACTTTTATCTTAAAGATGCATCACCATCTCTTGCAATAAGGGGCAGACAAAAGCACAATAGACTGTGATATCCAACCTCATCCTAGAGGAAGGAAAGAATTCCTCTCCTATTCCCTTATCAAGTCCATCAAATAGAATGAGATGCAAGGAAAGCCACGCCCTTCCGTAGGCCCCTTGTGCAGTGCTCCGGTAGGGCCCCTGCTGTAGCACTTCTTATCCCGCGTAATATTCATCCTGCTGGTTTATTTATGGGGGCCCTTATTTGAGAAGGTATTTTTCAGGCCTGGTGAATAAAACATAAGCCGCTGCAGTTTGTCAGAACGCATGCAGCTCCTCTGAAGTTGGCCTGACAAACGGTCTTTGATTTTCTCTGACGACTGCACTTCGAGAGGAATACATTTGTATTTGGATTCTTGGCACTCAAGGGAGGTACAAAAACTTTCCCCAATGGGATACGGGGAAATTTTTACAGCTTTCTGGCAAATGGTGATAAAGCATTGTGGATTATCATAGCCTGCAAAGCATAAAGCTAGGATCGTATACCAGGGACAAAATGTGCATTGTTGGGCCGAGTGCTGGGGTGGGGGGAGAGAGAGAAGAGACGAGGAATTATTAATAACCCCTACTTAGAATACATCTATGGGGCTGTCACATGAACCTTCAACACTCCCCCACCCATGCCAGCTGAGCTCTGCTTCTCCCCACACTGGCACATGCAAGCTTGTCTGGCCCTCTTCTAGGCATTAGGCCTCCGGCATCCATCACATTCCTTGCTGAGGATTCACAATATTGCCTGCTCCAGCCCAGATCCCTGCAGGGTGTGTGGGATGCCATCTTCTAAAACATCAGTTAGTCTATTCCAGTTCCTCTGATCTTAACTAGCAATATTTCAAGCTCAATTATAGCAATTTTATTCAGGTTAAAGTGAAGATGGGATATGGGGGGGGGAATATAATGCCAAAAAAAAAGAAAAAAAGCATGTGGGCTAGTAACCCCAGGGCTACATTCCCTCACACTGTACCAACTTCTGGAAAGCTGGCAGTGGTGTGTGTGTGCCTCCCCACCCAGCCAGTACAGATTCAGTTTATACCAAATGGAAAGATCCCAACTTATCCCTAAAGCTTTGGTTTTACTTGTGTCCCCTGCCCCTGTCTTCTTTTTTCTCTGCCCCCTCATGAATTTTCCCATTTCCAGTAAGTTTCTACTTCCAGATTCAATATATCATTGTCTCCTCCTGCTTTTGCCCTATTACATATTTCAGTCCTTAGCAGAGTGAAACCAAATAGATTATTAGTCTGGCCTCTCATGGCTTCACTGGCATGATCAGGCACAGGGATTTACTTGGGTGAGGAAGGGAAATAATTTAACGCAGTTTAACCTAGATGGCTGCTTCCTTCATGGTTGGTTTTGTACTGGAGGGTTGCACCTGGGGTGTGGACACAACCTGAAAGAGGCACCAACTAGCATGTGCATATGTGTTTGTTAGCAGAATAACTGCTTTAGACTGTGTCACCCACTCTGATCTTCCTTGTCCCCACCTGTCTTTTAGACTAGCAGGGGTGAACAGTCCCCTGTGTGTCCTGCTACTACCAGGCCACACAGAACTGGCATGTCTCTAAGCACTCATCTGCCTGCAATGCTAATTCCAAGGAAAGGATAATGGGTGGCCATGAAGCTCAATGCATGGCCTTGAGCCCACTGAGCTCTCAGCCTAACACAGGGGTGCGCAACCTTTGTGGCCCCAAGGGCTGCATTGGGCATTGGCAGCAGACCTGGCGGCAGCACAGGTGTGCGCATGCATGCGCGCACACACACACACACACACACAGATTGCTGAAGTGGCGGTGAGAGGGGAGGATGCTTTGGGGGCTGCTTCAGGAGGAGGAGGCTAAAGCCTCCTCCAACCACCCAGCAACCCCAATGGGCCATGAAAGTCCTATGAGAGTTGGATTAGGAATCATTAAATGACAATCATGCCCCTCCCATCTCTACATTTAGTGATGTTAGCCAAATACGTGCTTTGACAACCACCACCAGAATTATTAGGGCTGGGCGGGCTAGGAATTTGGGGTTTGGGGGTTATTTCTTCTTCTTCTTCTTCTTCATCATCATCATCGTAATGATGATGATTCTGAGCCATGATAGAGAGAAGCAGGAGTGTCTAAAACTGAAAGAAAGTCTCAGGGGCAAAGTTGGACCCACAGAACCAAAGCACCCCCTCTCCGAAATAAAAACCCAGAGTTAAGCAAGGCAGTATATTTCATTGTATCAAGCAATGTTCAAAATCCAGGAAAGTCAAGCACTGATGTTCAAACCATATAAATATATTATATTACATATTATAAGATTACATGGCTAGTAATTTCAGCATGAAAAAAGGGAATGATAAGTTAAGACAAAGAGCAGAAAGGCTGGAAGTGGAGCTATTGTTGTTGACTGATTACAGACTGTCCATCCTTACTGGCAAGATCAGTAATAAGACTTTTTTTTTAAATTCTGAGATTTAGGAAAAAGAAATCCAGCAGGGAATTCTAACAAAACCTGGCTGCCAGGCATCTTTTCAGTTTCCGGTACTGCTAGGCCAACAGAAACATTGTGTGGTAGAGGGTAGATAGTGCAACACAGACTAGCCTGGGAAATCGTTTGAGTTAGTCCCTAGTGCCAACAATGCAAAGCAATTCTAGGTTTTGTCAGTAAACATGGCCTTTAAGCCTCCAACCCTGAGCCGTTCAAACTAAATAGAATTGAAAGGTTATACTGTCAAAGCATACATCAAGTGCTTTATTTTTGCTTTTAAAACATATTTCTTTAATGCAAATTTAATCCAAAATACACCACTGCCAGCAAACCCAGTTACAAAGATATTCAGTTTCTAGTATACCTTGTCCTGTTCTGGGCATTGCACTTTAAGAAGGATACAGAGAAATTGGAAAGAATTCAGTGAAGGGCAACAGGGATGATCACAGGTATGGAAACCAAGTCCTATGAGGGAAGGTTGAATGAACCGGGTACCTTTAGCCTGGAGAACAGAAGACGGAGGAGGAACATGACAGCATTCTTCAAATTCCGGAAGGGCACGCACTTAGAAGAGGGCAAAGGCTTGTTCTCTGCTGCCCCAGAGGGAAGGGCCAATGAGCTTAAATTACAGGATGGCAGATTTTGGCTGGACATACTTCTTGATGGTAAGAGCAGTTTGACAATGGAACCAATTACTTGGGGGCAGTTGACGCTGGTGGCGCCGATGTCACTGGGGTGGTGAATCCACTCTGGGTTTGGGTCAGAACTCTAAAGGAGCTATCCAAGGTGCTGACATCTAAAGGAGCTCTAAAGGAGCTATCCAAGGTGCCCCACTGACATCGCAGCCATGGAGGTCCAGTTCTTGGGGGTGGGGGGACAGCGCTCTCCCTCACTAGAGCTCTTCAAGCAGAGGCTGGACAGACATCTGTTGGGGGTGTTCCAACTCTTGATTTCCTGCACTGATCAGGGGGTTGGGCTAGATGGCATACAAGGACCCCCTCCTTCTGAGTAAGTACTGCACAAATCCCAAACATACTCATCTGTATATATACTAGAGGTATACAAAATTATGCATGGTGTGGAGAAAGTCGATAGGGAGATGTTTCCTCCCTCTCTCATAACCCAAAGGGGTCATCCCATGAAGTTGATTGGTGGGAGATTCAGGACAGATAAAAGGAAGTACTTCTCCACACAGCACATAGTTAAACTATGGAATTCACTACCACAAGATGTTGCGATGGCCACCATTTTGGATGGCTTTAGCAGGGGTTAGATAAATACCTGGAGGAGAAGTCTAATGGCTACTAGTCTTGATAGCTATGTGCTACCTCCAGTATCTGAGGCAGTATGCCTATGTACACCAGTTGCTGGGGAACATGGGTGGGAGGGTGCTATTGCACTCATGTCCTGCTTGTGGGGGTTTCCCATGGGCAACTGGTTGGCCACTGTGTGAACAGAATGCAGGATGAGATGGACCCTTGGTCTGATCTGGCATGGCTCTTCTTATGTTCTTAGAAGCAAATCAACCTGTAGCCTGAACACAATTCATGGAAGCAGGTTGGCTCCATCCCCACATGAAGCTTCTGATGTGATCATTGTCTTCTGAAAACACTGAAGGTGGTCCTGCTCAAAACAGAATCACCTCTTCCTGGTCTTGGAGCTAGAGGCCACTGTGTGAACGGAATGCTGGACTAGATGGGCCCTTGGTCTGATCCAGCATGGCTGTTCTTATGTTTTAATCTGGATCCAGCTATAGACTCTCTCTCTCTCTCTCTCTCTCTCTCTCTCTCTCTCTCTCTCCTCCTCTCCTACTTTCATCCCCTCCCCCTCACACTAACTCAGTCTCCATTTTGCCAGTTGAGGAATTTCTGGCTCCCACCCAAAACCCCTATTATAAAAATCAAACTGTTTAAAAAATGGAAAAAAAGAGAGAAGCCAAGAGATTTCCCTGTGCCACCATCTGCTAATTTATAGGGTTATTTGCGTCAGCAGTTTAGAAAGAAGCAAAACAATGTCAGGGAAAAAAATTAAAAATCTTCCACAGCAGAAGCATAAAAAAATGGGGCTACTGATTTTTATAAAAAGAACCTGCAAGTCACAGGTGTACAAATGAAGGCAACATATATTAGCGTTTGTTTGCCTTGATGCAAACTCCACCTGCCCCTTGTTATAGGGGAAAACAAAACTCCATTTGAATTGGAGCAACACAGAGGTGAGCTTACATAGCAAAATAAGCTTGCCTGGAGCAATTAGTGGCAGCAGCACCCTCTTTAGTGCTTACAGGGGCAGCTCATTAAGGAAGCAACTGGCCAGGTCACTGGAAAAAAATGTTGCCTACCACTTCCTACTCAAAAGTCCACAATTTCAGCCACCTTGCCCATTATAGCAAATGTCCCACCTACCCCCACTGGGGCCAGTATGACAAGACCTGGCCTCCTTCCTGACCTTGGAGCTGGGGCGGGGTCAGGGTATCATCATCACAGTTAGGCTACTCTTCCAAGATCCTCGGAGGACCCTGGATGCAGAACAATCCCCTACCTTCCTCCCCAGTGCCATGCTTAGAGCTGGAGTGGGAACAGGTATTGTCTGTCCTCTTGCACAGGGTCTTGGTGACCAAGACCAACCAAAATTTGAGTAAGAGCAAAAGATCTGTGGAACAAGTCTGGAGTCCATAACCCACACTGGAAAGTGTCTGGCAGCACTGTCATCCACATATTTGCTCATGCAGAATGGCAGAGATGTTTTGGGGAAGGATGGCAGCTCAATGATAAAGCAAATGGTTTGTGTGCTTTTAAGGCCCCAGGTTCAATCTTTGTTATCTCTACCCTGAAGGTGCTCAGGCAGCAGTGCTCAGCCTGAGACCCTGGAGAGCAACTGCCAGCCAGAAGAGGCAACACTGGGCTAGATAGACCCATGGTCTGCCTCAGTAGCTTTGGTCACACCTTCAACACATCCATTCACCAAGCATGTGGAGGGGGGACGGTGCCTACTGGCCCACTCTCAACCTCCACACATCCATTCCTGATTGGTCAGAGGTGGAGGCAGTGAGGACACAATCCTGCTCCCTCTGCCACACCTTCCTAACATGCACATTGAAAATGTGAAGAGGGCTAAAAGGAGATACCTCTGCATCTATTTACTGCTTTAGCATTTCAGTTTCTTGGCTATCCCCCACCACCCTCAAAGTCTTAGGGTGAGTAATAATGCTTTCTGCAAGAAAAATAAATCAAAATAAAAGGCCCTATACTAGTCCTATAGTATACTAGTCCTATAGAGCTTTTTACCAAAATAGAAAGGTGCAAATAACCCTCCAAGTGAGAGGCCCGAGGAGTATGCCATCTTCATTTGTCTACAAACACTTTAATAAGAAGGTGTGCTTGATTCATTAGGAATGAGGAGGTAGGCTGAGCCACATGGCCAAATTCAATCTTTGAGCCAAAGATCAGACAGATGGTGCTAAATGCCTAAACCTCCTGAGATGAAGGGAGCAACCAATGTTTCTGATGCCTAAGTGCTGTAATAGCTTCATTGCTACTGTCTGTCATCAAATTTAAGAGGAAGCACAGGCACCTGGCTTGTTTTAGTTAGGTTCAAGTTCCAGCAATTTGGGGCACTTTTGTCTGTACAAATTGGCCCTCTGCCCTACACACAGTGCTCTGTGCAGGATCCTTTGCATCTGATAAGTAGGTTTCTAGGTCTTACAGCTATGATGATGCCAGTTTCTCAGATATGCACGGCCTTAGCTGAAGAAGGTGCATGGAATTGGGGATGTTTCATCAATGACTGGGACATAGATGGGTAAGAATGCAGGAAGCACTGAGGATGCAAAGGTATAAGTGAGGTAGTAATAGAGGGAGCAGTTGATATAGGATCTGTTGTTGCTCCATATGCAGCAAATACATAATATGTATGCAGTTGGTTCTTGTGAAAGAGCGTACTTGGTTGCACCAGCATCTGGGTACGTGCTTGTTAATCACACCACCAAGGGAGTTTTTAGTAGAGTAGGTAGTTGGTTATATAATGAGATAAGAGACTGGAGAGATGTCTGTGTTACACCAGGGTAGTTATACACATATCTAGGGAGTAGGGACTCACTACAAGTCTATATTAAACCACCAATGTGGACCTTTAAAAACGAAGTCCATTATGATTTATAGGATCAACCAAAATACTCTACTGATTATACCATCTGTATAAGCACAGGGTCATACAGTGAGGGACACAACCTGCAGCAGTAAGGCCCCACTTGGAATGCTCAGTTTATGGAGACAGCTGATTTTTATATCAATGCAATTATCTGATTCCAATGCAAAATTCTGATTGCAGAGTTCGGCTTCTTTTTTCATAGAATTTGCAGGAATCGTGCTAGAGCAACCCAGAGGAAAGCTTGGAGGCCAAATGGTAGAGAGTGCTGAGGCACCGTTTTGGCAAAAGGTGGGTGTCAGGTCCTGGTGTTTGACATTCATTTGCCACTGACATAATTTTGCAAGAATTCTATGGAAATCAATTAATACTCCTTAAATGACTGCAGCTGCAGGATTACAAAATCTTCAAAGTGCCCTCTATCCCTTGCTGTCTTGTTTCCATGCAGCATGTAGCTTAAAGTCAAATCTGTATTTATTTACTGGATTTAATCAATAGACCATCACAAAATTCTTTCCATTTTACACACACACACTTTTTAAATACTCCCTTTTCAATCCACTGCTACATACTCCAGGCATTTAGGATGCTGTGGATGATAATTTCAAAAAAATATACTTAATAGCCATGCCCATATCCATGTACAGACCGTAAATTACAGTGTAGGTTACAGTGCAAAAGAGTTGGGAACACTCTAGGCACAACTGTAATACAAAATTATTATTACTGTTATTATTCATAATAGCTTTTGCTTTCAGAGTTTAGCTCAACTCCCCCACTTGGCTTCCAGCATCGTGCATTTTACACACCCTTTCTGGAGTTATGAGAATGATTCAGAAATGAATGGCTTCACAGGCTTAGAAAGAAGTCCTAGAATTTCTTTTCTCAGCAATCCCAGGTACATGAGATGCCTCCTGGCTTCCTTGCTTGCCTCCTCATTGTCAGACTCTTTTATTTATCCATCGGGATGTGTAGCGAAACCTGGGGCTTCATGTTTTGTTTTTAAAAATCTTAAGCTTGTTCCTTCTCTCTCTCTCCCTCTCTCTCCCCCTCTTCTACCCAATCCACAGATCCCTCTGCTTCTTTATTTGTTCATTAAGGCTTCAATAAAAGTGTGATAAAAATGTCTTTTTCAGTGGTTAATTGTGCTTCCTGGTTTAATATGAAAGTTGCTCTCCTCCTCCGCCTCCTAGGAGACATCCCGAGCCTCTCTGTAAATAATGCAGTCAGCCTCTCTCGTGTGTGCACTGCCTACTGGGCCAGCATAGCACAGACCAAGAAAGCACAGTAGCTTCTTGCTGACTGGCTGCTGCATGGGCGCACACAGACACGCACACCCCATCCTCTGGAAGCACAGTTATTCCCAGTAGCCTTTCACTTACTGTAGCTGGACCCAAGCCACCCATAGCACAACCACACAACCCCCGTACCACTCGCTGGCCATTCATAATGAAGCAATACTCCACACATACATTTCAGGGAGAATCAACTGCTCTGCTCATTACCAGTGGCTATTTCCTGAGCAGTCATTAGGAGGATCCAAGTAGGTGGTAGGCAGCTAGCCATTATGCACCATTTCAGCAGGCATGGGAAGGGGGTGTTCTTGTCTACTCTGCTCAGTACCACTAACCAACTGTAAGAATTAACACAGCAGCCAGCAATACATATCTCCCCCATCATGTTTCAAAATGACACCGGAAGTTTTGGAAATGAAAGCAAACGTGGGGTGGGGGGAGTGGCTGATGTTCCAGCCATGGAGGCAGCATTTTGTGACAGTCTTAAGATGGAAAGAGGGAGGAGGCTGCAGATATTCACCTTACACTCTGCTGGGTGCTGTGGTGGTTTCTGGTTGCACCTGGGACCCTCCCAAGGGTTGCTGAGAAGATGAAATGAACAGTGGCTGATCCCTCATTTTGGAAGATATAAAATCCAGTTGCATCTCAGAACTACATCTATCCTTAGGTGAAACACACAGATTCCTTAGTAAGTGGCCAGGATGTTTACCTTTGCTTTGTACGTGACCTCGAGAATACCAAATTTAGTCATTCAGCAGCGAGATCCTACAATGGAGGAAGATGATCTTATACCACCTGAAGCTGAGTGTACATCCGCCCAACTACTAGGTAAAGCAACCCAATTTGGCTTCCATTGAGTTTGTTTAACTAGTACACCATCTAAAATTATATCCAGCTTTGTTAATAGTTTCTTTCTGCTTCTGTTTTCTACCTACAAAGAAACGTGTGGGTTTCGCCTAAGGATGGAGATGGTTCTGAGATACACCCATATTTTGTATTTTAAAAAATGGGATTTGCTTCTTTTTCCCAGCAACCCTTGGGAGGATCCCAGGTGCAACTGGAAACCATTTCAGGACCTGGTAGAGCCTAATTTGAATATTTGCAGCCTCCTTCAAGTTTCCACCTTAAGACTGTAACCAAATGCAGGCTCCATGGCTTGAGCATCAGCCACTTTTTTCTTTACCTCACCTGCTTTTTGCTTTGTTTCCCACCTTGCCTGATGAAGAGTTCTGGAGAACTCAAAAGCTTGCACAGTATTTTATGCTCTTTAGTTGCTCAAAGGAGATATTGCAGTGGTATGGATTTTGGAATTTTTCTTTTGGTTAATTTTGCCCTTTGTGATTCGCTCTCTGGTGCTCCTACAATCATAGCAGCAGCTTCTCTTCACTGGGTTGTATCTAACCCAGACCATCTGCCAGCAGAATGGAAACCACCGGAGGAACAGTCTTCCACTCCATGACAGATCTGGAAGAGACACAGGGGGCTGCAGGGGGGAGGAGAGCAAGGGAAGCCCTGTAGTATGAGTGGAAGTCCACTTGCACAATATTGGATATAAACCAAAGGTTGCTTCCACCGGTCCTTAGATGCTGCCACGCTTATGCATCTGTTCCCATCAAGTATGCTGGTTTTTCACCTGTACATCTTTGCCCCCACATTTTCCTGTGGGTGAAACACAATGTAGCCCATGAACTTTTATAATCAATGTCGCTCACTGTAAAGTAGCATCCCCACGTCTACCTGTAGTATGAACTATTACAGGGTGCCAGAAGGAGAAGCGTGATTGACACTGAAGTCCATTGTTTGAGTAAATAACAATACAAAAGCCTCTTCCTGATGGTTTGCCACATACGAATTAAAGGAGCGCCCCAGGAATTACAGCTCACACCACTGACTTTATTAAAATATCAAGCTTATTCAGTGGTGAATGGACACTTCGTTTTAATGACCCTGTTAAAGTACACTTGATTTTGTGGGCTCACTGGTGGAAGCCATTCACAGGAACAAATAAATGGAACTGACCTAATGCTCAGGGATGGAACACTGACTGGGCATTGCCCACTGGCAAGCAAACATGTTAGCTGCCTCTATTTCACACAGTTAATCACCGAGGTATTTGAAAAATGCAATCTCCCAAAAAAGAAAATTAGAGACTGGGGGGAGGGGAGAGCTCTGTTCAATTCATGCACCTAAAAATGATGATATAGTTCACATGCTGAGCTCTGCATCTTAAAGAGTGAAACAAGTGTGGTCAACAGGCAATGTGAGAGGTGAATCTCCATCATTCCTGATCATTAGGCTTCATCAATGTGCTCACATCCCAGTCTTGTTGCACCAGTTCTCTCAGTGCTTTGGATGTTCCAGAGCAGATGTTTGCTTTCTTTGGAAGCAATGTAGACCCAATTACTGCGGGGAGAGAGAGAGAGAGAGAGAAAGAGAGAGAGAGAGAGAGAGAGAGGAGAGGACAGGACAGGAGAGAGTATTTAAAGGAGCTTTTTATGCATAACTATAAATTAAACTTTAATTTATTATGATTTATACGATTGAAGATCGTAGGGAAAACCACTAAACCATTCAGGTATGACCTAAATCATATCCCTTATGAATATACAGTGGAGGTGAGGAATAGATTCAAGGGATTAGACCTGATAGACAGAGTGCCTGAGGAACTATGGACGGAGGTCCGTAACATTGTTTAGGAGGCAGCAACTCAATCCATCCCAAAGTAAAAGAAATGCAAGACAGCAAAGTGGCTGTCTGATGAGGCTTTACAAGTAGCTGAGGAAAGAAGGGAAGTGAAAAGTAAGGGAGAAAGGGGAAGATATATCCAACGGAATGCAGAGTTCCAGAGAATAGCAAGGAGAGACAAGAAGGCCTTCTTAAATGAACAATGCAAAGAAATCGAGGAAAACAACAGAATGGGAAAGACTAGAGATCTCTTCAAGAAAATCGGAGATCTCAAGGGAACGCTTTGTGCAAAGACGGGCATGATAAAGGACAAAGAAGGCAGGGACCTAACAGAAGCAGATGAGATTAAGAAGAGGTGGAAAGAATACACAGAAGAACTATACAGGAAAGTTCTTAATGTCCCTGATAGCCATGAGAGTGCTGTCACTGAACTTGAGCCGGACATCCCAGAGAGTGAAGTCAAGTGGGCCTCAGGAAGCATTAGTAACAACAAAGCTAGTGGAGATGACAGTATTCCAGCTGAGCTATTTAAGATCCTAAAAGATGATGCTGTTAAAGTGCTGCACTCAATATGCCAACAAATTTGGAACACTCAACAGTGGCCACAAGACTGGAAAAGGTCAGTTTACATTCCAATTCCAAAGAAGGGCAATGCCAAAGAGTGTTCAAACTACCATACAATTGCGCTCATTTCACATGCCAGCAAGGTTATCCTGAAAATCCTACAACCTAGGCTTCAGCAGCATGTGAACCAAGAACTACCAGAAGTATTAGCTGGGTTTTGAAGAGGCAGAGAACTAGAGATCAAATTGCCAAAATTCGCTGGATCATGGAGAAAGCAAGAGCATTCCAGAAAAACATCTATTTCTGCTTCAATGACTATGCTAAAGCCTTTGATGGTGTAGATCACAACAAACTGTGGCAAATTCTGAAAGAGATGGGAGTACCAGACCACCTTACCTGTCCCCTGAGAAACCTGCACGAGGGTCAAGAAGCAACAGTAAGAACCAGACATGGAACAACCGATTGGTTCAAAATTGGGAAAGGAGTAAGACAAGGCTGTATATTGTCGCCCTGCTTATTTAATTTATATGCAGAGTACATCATGAGAAACGCTGGGTTGGATGAATCACAGGTTGGAATTAAGATTGCCAGGAGAATTATCAACAACCTCAGATACGTAGACGATACAACCCTAATGGCAGAAAGCGAAGAGGATCTCAAGAACCTCTTGTTGAGGGTGAAAGTGGAGAGTGCAAAAGCTGGTTTGAAACTCAACATTCAAAAAACTAAGATCATGGCATCTGGCCCCATCACTTCCTGGCATATAGAAGGGGAAGAAATGGAAGCAGTGACAGATTTTATTTTCTTGGGCTCCAAGATCACCGCAGACGATTACTGTAGCCATGAAATTAAAAGATGCTTGCTCCTTGGGAAGAAAGCTATGGCAAACCTAGACAGCATAGTAAGAAGCAGAGACATCACCTTGCTGACAAAGGTCCGCATAATCAAAGCTATGGTTTTCCCAGTAGTAATGTATGGCTGTGAGAGCTGGACTATAAGGAAGGCTGAGCACCCAAGAATTGATGCTTTGGAACTGTGGTGCTGGAGAAGACTCTTACAAGTCCCCTGGACTGCAAGGAGGTCAAATCAGTCAATCCTAAAGGAAATCAACCCTGAGTGCTCATTGGAAGGGCAGATACTGAAGCTGAAGCTCAAATATTTTGGCCACCAAATGCAAAGAGAAAAGTCACTGGAAAAGACCCTGATGCTGGGAAGGATTGAAGGCAAAAGGAGAAGGGGACGGCAGAGGATGAGATGGCTAGATAGCATCACTGATGCAATGAATATGAACTTGAGCACACTCCGGGAGAGAGCGGAAGACAGGAAGGCCTGGCGTGCTGTGGTCCATGGGGTCACAAAGAGTCGGACACGACTTAACGACTGAACAACAACAAATAATTGGGCGTGTAAAGCCAAAGTCATCCCCTTGATGACTAATGCATACATACAAAATTGGGTGCCTTTACGTGCAATACTATGCATGTTTGGCCAGAAAAAAGTCCTTCAAGTTCCAGCATTCCTCATCCAGCTATGCACACTTACCTGGGAGTAAGCCCTACTGAACACAATGGGACTTACATCCAAGTAAATGTGCAATGTACTGTACTGTTAGTTAGCTTTTCTTAAGGATTCAAAATTAACCTTTCCAAACATACCAGACTTCATACATTATATACACAAAATTATCAGGCAAGAATATTTTCTGTAATGTGCACTTCTTAAAACCAGATTTAGTGTCTAAGAGGTAGCTCTAAGTGGTAGCCATGCCCCATAACTGTTGAAACAACAGTTGTCCTTGAATGGGCTAAGCTGCTCTAGGAGGTTTCCATAGTGTAGCTTTATAATCTTAAAGCCAAAGCTGCCAAAGAGGTAATCCAAATTCCCAATAATTGGGTTAAATTTGGGATAGGGGACTGGCAGAAAAACATGGCATACTAAGTCATGGGAGACTAAGAAGTTTGCTTTGCACATCAAGCAGTAGCCAATATTTTATTTTATGTATTTATTTGAAATGATGTTAGGCCACCTTTTAGGGCAGAATCTTTAATGTGTGTTTATATCTCTCTTGCAATGTGTTTGTTCTGCATTCTTTTACCTACTGGTCTTCAGCAAAGGAGATCGTTACCTTGTCATGGTGTTGGAGCTTGAGCACCTCAATGATGTCATGAGCTAAATCATGAAGGGACACCCAAGACGGGAAGGTCATGGCAGAGAGGTCAGACTAAATATGATCCCTGGGGAAGGAAACGGCAACCCACCCCAGTATTCTTGCCATGAAAACTAAATGGATCAGTACAACCAGATATATGTCGGTATACCATCGGAAGATGGGACTCCCAGGTCGGAAGATGGTCAAAATGCTACTGGGGAGGAACAGAGGATAAGTTCAACTAGCCTCAGATGTGATGACACAGCTAGCTCAAAGCCGAAAGGACGGCTAGCAGCCGATGGTGGTGGTGGTGAACGACGAATCCGATGTTCTAAAGATCAACACACCGTAGGAACCTGGAATGTAAGACCTATGAGCCAGGGCAAATTGGATGTGGTTATTGGGGAGATGTCAAGATTAAATATAGACATTTTGGATGTCAGTGAACTGAAATGGACTGGAATGGGCCACTTCACATCAAATGACCACCAGATCTACTACTGTGGACAAGAGGACCACAGAAGAAATGGAGTAGCCTTCATAATTAATAATAAATGGCTAAAGCAGTGCTTGGATACAATCCAAAAAATGACAGAATAATCTCAATTCGAATTCAGGGTAAGCCATTTAACATCACAGTGATCCAAATATACGCCCCAACCACAGATGCTGAAGAAGCAGAAATAGATCAGCTCTATGAGGATCTGCAGCACCTACAGAATAGTATGCCAAAAAAAGATGTTATTTTCATTACAGGACACTGGAATGCTAAGGTGGGTAGTCAAACGACACCTGGAATTACAGGCAAGCATGGTCTGGGAGAACAAAATGAAGCAGGACATAGGCTGATAGAATTTTGCCAAGACAACTCACTGTGCATAACAAACACTCTCTTCCAACAACCTAAGAGACGACTTTATACATGGACTTCACCAGACGGTCGACACCGAAATCAGATTGACTACATCCTTTGTAGCCAAAAGTGGCGGACATCTATACAGTTGGTAAAAACAAGACCTGGAGCTGATTGTAGTTCAGATCACAAACTTCTTATTGCACAATTTAGACTCAGACTAAAGAGAATAGGGAAGACCCATAGATCAGTTAGATATGAGCTCACTAATATTCCTAATGAATATGCAGTGGAGGTGAAGAATAGATTTAAGGGACTAGATTTAGTAGATAGCGTCCCGGAAGAACTATGGACAAAAGTTCGCAACTTTGTTCAGGAGGCAGCAACAAAAAACGTCCCAAAGAAAAAGAAAACCAAGAAGGCAAGATGGCTGTCTGCTGAGACACTGGAAGCAGCCCAAGAAAGAAGGAAAGCAAAAGGCAACAGGGGGAGATATGCCCAATTAAATGCAAAATTCCAGAGGTTAGCCAGAAGAGATAAGGAATTATTTTTAAACAAGCAATGCGCAGAAGCGGAAGAAGATAAAAGAACAGGAAGGACAAGAGACCTCTTCCAGAAAATTAGAAACATCGGAGGTAAATTCCAGGCAAAAATGGGTATGATCAAAAACAAAGATGGCAAGGACCTAACAGAAGCAGAAGAGAGCAAGAAAAGGTGGCAAGAATATACGGAAGATCTGTATAGGAAGGATAATAATATCGGGGATAGATGTGACGGTGTGGTCAGTGAGCTAGAACCAGACTTCCTGAAGAGTGAGGTTGAATGGGCCTTAAGAAGCATTGCTAATAACAAGGCAGCAGGAGATGACGGTATCCCAGCTGAACTGTTTAAAATCTTGCAAGATGATGCTGTCAAGGTGATGCATGCCATATGCCAGCAAATTTGGAAAACACAAGAATGGCCAACAGATTGGAAAAAATCAACTTATATCCCCATACCAAAAAAGGGAAGCACCAAGAATGTTCAAACTATCAAACAGTGGTGCTTATTTCACATGCCAGTAAGGTAATGCTCAAGATCTTGCAAGGTAGACTCCAGCAATTCTTGGAACGAGAATTGCCAGATGTACAAGCTGGGTTTAGAAAAGGCAGAGGAACTAGAGACCAAATTGCCAATATCCGCTGGATTATGGAGAAAGCCAGGGAGTTTCAGAAAAACATCTATTTCTGTTTTATTGACTATTCTAAAGCCTTTGACTATGTGGATCATAACAAATTGTGGCAAGTTCTTGGTGGGATGGGGATACCAAGTCATCTTGTCTGCCTCCTGAGGAATCTGTATAACGACCAAGTAGCAACGGTAAGAACAGACCACGGAACAACGGACTGGTTTAAGATTGGGAAAGGAGTACGGCAGGGTTGTATACTCTCACCCTACCTATTCAACCTGTATGCAGAACACATCATGCGATGTGCTGGGCTTAATGAATCCAAGGCTGGAGTTAAAATCGCTGGAATAAACATTAACAATCTCAGATATGCAGATGATGCCACTTTGATGGCCAGATTGCTCACTTGAGGGGATAAAGCCCTCAAGTGATAAAGCCAGACTGCTCACTTGAGGGGATGATATTAAAGGCAAAACTGAAGTACTTTGGCCACATAATGAGAAGACAGGATACCCTGGAGAAGATGCTGATGCTAGGGAAAGTGGAAGGCAAAAGGAAGAGGGGCCGACCAAGGGCAAGATGGATGGATGATATTCTGGAGGTGACGGACTCGACCTTGGGGGAGCTGGGGGTGGTGACGGCCGACAGGAAGCTCTGGCGTGGGCTGGTCCATGAAGTCACAAAGAGTCGGAAGTGACTGACCGAATAAACAACAACTTCAGTAAAACTATCCTTCCATTCACTATAATTGGCTTGAAGTGCTAGTCAAGGTGTGAGGAACTGGGGCGAGCTGGTCAACTTGGGAACACCTTATTTTCCGTGGAGTGATGCTTCTGTTCTAGTTCCTCTTGTGCACCCTGAAGGTGCATGAGTTTTGTGCAGCCAGCACACAGGAGCTTGCTTGGGCCCCCAGACTGTCTGTGGCCAGAGTCCTGATCCCAAAGGGAGCTCACTTGTGCCAGCCTGGGGTGCAGTAGGGCTTGTATAGACATGGGTCACGAAAAGGGCTGTGTAAGAAGTAAATTACATATTGGCACAGGAAGCAATATTGATAAGGCAACACTGGAAGGAGATGACCAGGTGTGCTGTGAACAATGCGAACACTACATCAGACAGAGTCAAAATAACTTGCAGTCACAGCTATCAATCACACAGTGCTACTGAAATCACTTCAAATTGTACCAGGGCATTGCTTTCAAGAATGTGGCCTTTGCTATAACATCAGCTTACTAGCTCTGTTAGCCAATCAGAATAACCAACAGGCTAATTCTAGAGTAAAAGCAAGTCTAGTTATCAGTGTACAATCAGCACCACAGCAGATTTAACCAGCATAAGCCACCTATCAGATAAAAGAAGAGAAACACAACGTTTTCTGGTCAACAATTAAGCCTAATTTTATACTAAACCAAAGCATGAAAAACTGGTGCAGGGCATATGGTAAACCTTTGCTCTGGAAGCTGGCAACCATGGGTATATTACTATATTGTTCTACTGCTGCATCGCAATCTATCAAAGTCAGCATCCCCAGAGCAGGAGAAATCAAAACATCATGAATAAAGCGCAACTTTAAAACTCCTCTCATTTGACAGAGCCTGAGCAGAGTCTCCTAATGTGCAGCCCTTTTATTGATGCTCTCCTCTAATAAAGTCGATGCTGGCCTAGCTTCCATGCGTACAGCACATTTGCTCAATTAGAAGGGAACAAATAAGGCAACAAGCCAACATGGTCTAGGTAAACACCACCGAAAGCGAGTGAGGGTTGCTGCAGCCAAACAGGAGATAGCTGCAGCTTCTACATTTGTGGCAGTGCTGGCTCTAGGGCTTTGTGGGTCACTGGGCAAAAGACTATCAAGTGCCCCAATCTACCCCAATGCTGTCCCTCTATTCTACTTGCCTGGCCCTTTCCCAACTTGCAATGGGCATGTCTAAGACCCAAACTGGGTGATAGGTTCACCATGTGATGGTCTCCCCTGAGTTTAGCAGCTGGGATGGGTGGGTTAACCCTTTAATCCCTGCACCATTTTCCCACTGAGACCCCCCTCCCAAATTGCTATTAGCCCTGAAGATGTGATTTGCTGCAATGGCATCATAAATATATCCTATAGTTTGGGTCTAATGTGAAAGGTGCAAGCTAAGAAAATAAAGGTAGATGGGCTCTGTCTTTCCAGAAATTAAATACTCCTCTCCCCTGTCATTTCATTTGATCCCCCATGCTACAGTAACCAGCCTCTGGCACTGGCCACATTTGTAGAGCCAAGACCAAAATATCAAAAATTCTGCATCAGAGCAAAATGTGAAAATTTGCACTAAGATACCTTAATTGAATAGTTAATTCAAAATGTAGCATTTTCAGTGTGTTTGTATGTGTGTTTTGTAGGAGCTGGGATGACAGAATGTGGGGAAGGAAAGGAATCATAGGGAGGAAGACAGACAAGGAGTTTTGGAGCTGAAATCATTTTGTCCCTGATTACTAGAAGCTCCACCCTGGTGGCCCTCTAAGTTCAGAGCATTTTCTCCACAATCATAAGGGCCAGAAACATACCTTTTAATTTAAAATATTAATACAAATTATCAGTATTATAGATTATTTGCTGAAGAATATAGAATTCACTATCAGTCACACCTTCCTTATACATTTATCCATGGCAAGACAGACATATGTACATTCATCACATAGCAGTATACATGTGTTTCCCCTACAGCAGTTGTGTTCATGTCATGGCAAGCCATGAATCCTAGCTTATTAAACCATGATATGGTGCACACTGCCTGTTCGCTTGCACTTTGCTCCTTCCTTCACGAGAGTGGGTAAACCAGTTAGGAAGCTGCAATTAAGTATAGCTTCCCATTACATCCAAACCTAAGACTACAGTTAATTGCTTCCAAACAAGCCAGGATTTGTAAGCCAAATTCAAACCTGTTTTAAAGCTGGCTCCTGAACCACAGTTCTGGGTTTGGACATAATGGGAAGCTATGCTTAAATGCAGCTTCCTGGTATGTTCACCTGCTTGCATGAAAGGATGAGCAAAGTAGAAGCAAAACAGGCTACGTGCACCAGCACACTGCTCGTGTGGATCATGGCTTAAGAAGCCAGGATTCATGGCTTCCTAAGAAGTAAGAAAGTGGTCAATATGTGCACATTTGTAGCTAAAATATATGAAGCTGCCCTAAGTTTAAAAACAGACTCCTAGGCCAATATCACAAATTTGCATCTTGGACCCGGGCAGATGAAAAAGAGAATAGCCCATCTGTACTTCAAGATGGCTGATTTTAGATAAAGCAGATGTGATCCTGACTATTCCACATAGTTCTGTCTTCTGTAAGCAGGCACAGTTGGCTCTATGTTTTACAAATGGGTTCACAATGTGAACTGCAGTTCCAATTTGGACTCCATTTCCTGGACTTGGTAAAGCCAGACCCCACATTTCCCTAGTGGACACATTTGTGGTTACTCTGTAATCAGGACTGCTACCTTCAACTGACCCAGTGACTGCACCTCTGGCTTTAACAGCTCTCGGACAGCAAGATGTTATTCAGAGAAGTGGCTGCCCAGCCCCAGGGCTGTAGTGGTCCTTTCTCCTGCTCTCTTCCTCATTGCAGAATGGAAGCCCTGTCTTTGACAGCACATCAGGAGTGGGCAAGAACACACCCCTGCAGTACTGGACAGGAGTCACTGTTCCTGAAAAATATCTCAATGCTCTGGATTTCTTAAAGCCACAGCAACAGGCTACAGATGTAGCAACCCTGCCTGGGATCCAAAAGGGTTCAGACAAGGGCTCTTGGGCCAGCTGCCTTGGATGGGATCACACTCTTTCAGGTTGCATCAACTTCTTAAGGGATTACTATGATTGAATTAGGGAAATGCAAGGCAGGAGTTTAAAGGAAGAGAGAAAAGAGATGGTCATAGTGTCAATTTACTTTGTGGAGGGAACCTGTACTCCCTGGCCTCTCTCTCTCTCTCTCTCTCTCTCTCTCTCTCTCTCTGCAGACAGGGGTTGATTTCCCACCTGGCTGTCATGGCTATCCTCCAACTTGTAGTGAAATTGAAGATTGAAAAGCATTCCTCTCAGCCTAGCCCACCTTTCCTCAAATTCCGTATTAGGTGAATAGGTGAGGCTGCTAACACAGCACATGATTTCCTGACTGCCAAACTGAACTTGAAAGTTACAGGGGCTTCATGCCTTCTGCTACCAAGAACATCAGACTCTAAAGCCAGGTTTAGCTCAAAGTGTCTGTGCGTCCCCCCACTCTCATTACTATGAGCAAGAGACTTACCTTTCTCCAGTAAGTTACCATTTTAATGATACTTTATTCCAACCACTCCCTTCTGCTGGCCCTGGTTGTGTATTAAGCCATGGGAAGCAGGGGGCAGAAAGGGATGAAGACAGGTTGTTTGGAGGGTGCTTTAATTTGAAAGTAATCTGAGAAGAAGTAGAAAAATGAAATGCGTCTGTAAAAGTGCTGATCACTCTGCAAGAAACCCTGAAGATACTAACAGCCTCCCACCACCCCATCTTGGCTGCCAGTTGCATTGCTCTGTTATTAATCCCCAGTTCTGACTCAGGTCATTCACTGTCCCTACTCTCCTTGCATACTCCAGCTCTGCTGCTGCTGCTGCCCCTCAATCCAGGCTCCAGCACATACACTTCCCTCTCACTATCCCATCTTCATCACCCGAACCCATCCATCCATCCATCCATCCATCCATCCATCCATCCATCCATCCCAACCCATACCTAACCCTCTAGCTTCCTACTATCAAAGCCAGGGTTTCCCCTTATACATAAGATGTTGTTTCTAGTCCAAAACCGTAACAGCCCCCCCACCAGCCTCCACCCATCCCCAAACCTGGGCTCCTGCCATGTTCCCCTGCTTTTTACCCTGTGATGCCCAAGTGCCAGCCCATAGCCCAGCCCAGCCCAGCCCAGCCCATGCTTTGCTGCTTCTGCAGAAAGGTCTTTACCAATTATGCTGAGCTGTGTCAAAGTGCCACAGTTTTCTGTCACAGCCATTTCCGCAAATGGTGCAGTGGCCAATTCTACCACCCCTCCCCGCTTGACATCATAATCTGAGAGGAGAAAGGGAATCCCCTCGTCCCCTCAGCACTTCTGTATCTCACAGTTACCTCCCCCCAGGCTGAGCAGAGACTTGCTTCCCTCCCCGCACTCCCCTAGGTTTAAGCAAGACATTCCTTACATCCCAGCCAGTCCCACTGGGGTTATTTAATTTGCAATCCCCTCTCCAGTGGAATCCATCTCTGGCTGCTGCAGCAATAATACGTCTGCATCATCAGATCGCTGAGCAGGGGTGCGCAGGGACTGCTCCCACAGTCCCTCCACCAATGATATCAGGGGTATGCCGGCTTACAGCCCCCGCACCGAACCAGCGCTTTAGTAGAATTCTCTCTCAAGCTATTGCCCGAGAGGTTAATATTCTGCTGTGAACAAACCGACTCAATTAAATTAACACTGGCCCCAGCGTCCCCTGCCTCCTGCCTGTTTGCTCAATTATCTCGCCCCAGATGAGCCAGCGAGACTGCAGTGCTGCTGATCGGGAGATGGAGAGTGGCGAAGCACCACAAAGAAGGAGCAGGTGGGGCAAGCAAGCATGTGCCCCTCCTGATGGGCCTTCGCCGCTGGGATCTTCTGTTCCGCTGCCACACATTCCCAGAAGCCGATTCACTGGCCGCCGAGGGTGCAAATGATGAACCAGTAATGGTTTCAAAATTCCAATAGGGTGGTCATCTTCCATCTCTTGCAGCAAAAAAAGAAGCAGTCCTGTGGCACCTTAACAATTGTAGTGGCACCTTCAAGTTCACTGTGGCACAGGTTTTCATGAGCTAGAACATAAAATTTGTCTTGCATCTGACAAAGATGAGTTCTAGCCTATGAAAGTTTATGCCACAATAAAGTGGCTAGTTTTTAAAGTGTCACAGTGCTTCTGCAGTTTTTGCAGTCCCGGTAGTTTGCCCATCTGAATGCACGTTTCCTACCCACATCCCGAACGCTAGGAATTCCTTGGCCCCAGTGACAAAGCCTCCTGGGATACCACAGGCTAGGCAAATCCTGTGCCCAGTAAGAGCCTCTCCCCTATTATGCTGATGCAACCAATCCTGGCTCCCAAAATGCACAATAAGTCTTGGAGAGACCTGGAAAACTTGTATGTGACAATTGCAATCAAGCTTATGTATGTGTTAGTGAAATGAACACATACTGTTCTCTGATTACTTCTGCCTCCACTTCCCTCTCCTTCCACGGTTGTCTCCCCTGCCTCAAATTTTGGGCTGAAAAAAAATCCACTCAGGGGCAGGAATCTGCCCTCTTCTACTCCGTGAAGTGTCACACATATTGATAGTGCTATATAAATAACATAATAATAAATAGCTGTGGGATGCATTCGTTGTTTATCTGCTCTTCCATTAGGTTCAATAAGCATCATGGCTGTCTCTCTTTTGCTTCCTTGCTCTTGGTCTGCCCTCTTGTCCCCAAAAGAATGGAAGAACACATGACCCCTACTCTGCCCTGCTGCCAGAAGGAAGCTTGCCGGAGCCCTTCCATTCCGATGCCACAGCCTGAGGGCAATCACAACAGGGCTGGTGCCAGGCGTCAGTATGGCTGGGCACCTGCGCATCATGCACAGCATTGGCAGAGGGCCCACTGTTGACCAGAGACTCAATGGGAGCAGTGCCTGGCAGCAGCAAAATAAAACAGAGTGCAAGGTCACACACTACAAGCTCCCCCAAGCACAAGGAGCCCATTGAGAGATTGGAGACTACTCGAGAAGCCTCTGCTGCAACTGTTGGGGCCTCTGGGGTCATTGTCTATTTCCTGGTGGGAGGCGTGCCGGAGGGAGTGAAGCAACAATGTTCTCACACTGTTTTTATTCCTGAGGGCTCCTTGCAGAATAAGAGATCTGCTGATCAGCTCCCTCTAGCAATGGGTGATTGCTCCAAAGGCCCCTGCAATGTCTCTGGGGTGACTGTCCATTTCCTAGTCTGAGAGATGTCTGGAGGGAGCAGAGGGGCAACTCCCTTGTGCTCCAAGCATCCCAGCCAAGGGGAAATGGGAGCTTTTCTCCAAGAACTCTGCAGTGACAGCAAGCTCCTATTTCTTGCTCTGGGAGAAATGCCTGGAAAAAGCAGAGGATCCACCCTTCTATGTTTTTTTAGCTCTGTCAGCACTGATGGGTTTAAAAAGGAGCATGAAAACATGGCTGCGGGGTCCTCCACCAAGCATTCCTCTGAAGAGGAAATGGCTCAGAATGCCTGCAATGACACTGGGAGGATGGTGTTGTTGCAAGGGATGCCTAAAAGGAGTCAGAGAAACAACTCTTTCATGGTACTCCACTCCTTCCAGCAGGCCTCTGATTTGGAGGTGAAGGGTAGTATGTGTGTATAAGAGGATAAAAGGAAGCCTCAGTGGGAACGGTGCCTGTGTGCCTGTGTGTGCATGTATGCGCATGTAAGGGAGATGCAACTGGCGCGTGATATGGGAGACCCAACTGTGGGGGAGAGAAGGAAGTGCAAGGAAGCCACAATTAGCGTGGAGACAGACAGGAAAGGAGCTGTGATATTGGGATAGGGAAGAGAGAATAAAAAGAGAGAGATTGTGATGAAAGAGAGAGGGTTATGTAAGGAAACTGCAGTGGAGCTGCAAGGAGTGGTGAGAGAGGGGCCCATGATGGGCCCACATAAAACCTGCAGCTGGCCCAGATTCGCAGCCTGCTGGGTAACCAATGCAGTGCAGATACTCAGAACACTCAACCCAAGAGCATTAGGCTAACCAAGCCTACTCTGCAAGTTTATACAGTGGAATCTGGGCAGGATTTCTCTGTCGGATAAAGGAATCTCCAGAAGAGGAAAGAAGGGCAGGATGGTGAGACAGACACAGATGCACCACAGGAAGATGGGAAACAAGCAGGGGGTGTGACATGGCCATTTGCCCTCAAAAGAAGCTCCCTGCGAGGCAACAATACCGCATGCACCGGTCTGGCCGGGTGTTTGAGCTCCTACAGCAGAACAGCTCAGCTACTGCTATCAACGCCCTGTGCTCTTGACCAGCAGCAGCTGCCACCACTATGCTGACAGTTTAAATGCTTCCCTCCTCTCCACTGTACCCCCATCTGTGCACACCAGCAAATCGTCTGACACTCTCTGCAGTGTCTCTGGTCTATATTCTCACACAAGCTGTAGGCAAAGGGCAAAGCAAGAAAGCCCAGGAACAGCTTGCCGCTGCCGCTGCCATGGAGAAAGGAGGGGCAAGACTCATTCCATCGTTGCCTCCCCTTCATTGCCCATTTTCTCCCAAATCTGGCCAATAACAAAGAGCATGTAGCCAAACATATCCAATGGCTGCAACAGCTTCTCAGTTTCACATGACTTCCAATTACGCCAGTGTGCTTTACAGTTCCATCTTTTTCCTTCTTCTCACCAATGCCATGAGCGGCATTATGATTAAAGACGGCAGACTGGCCTGAACTCCGTGGCTGAGCAAGGGTGAGGATTCCCCCTCCGCCTCTTTCACAGGGCCTTCCAAAGTGTTAGGGTACTGGATGCGTGTTCTACCGATCTAACAAGTACCCACAGAAGCTTGAAGTTGCCAGTGCTTAGAAAAAGGATGCCAGCAAATCTGCCACCCCCCCGCCAACTATTACATTACTACGACTAGCTGCACCAAGCCCAATCTGTCCTTAATGAAGAGATTTGAGCTCTCAAGATATGTCAGTTCTCCGAGTCTCATTGCCTGAGTTGATTGGGGGGGGGGGAGTAGGTGAAAGTTGAGGCTTCATGGGTTTGCAATCATTTCTCTATCCCATCTTCTACTTTCCCCCCACATTCACATTTTTAAAATTCTTTGTCTCTTTCCAGCCACATCATTCCCTTCCCCTGCCTGTCCAGGAGCCCTCCCCTTGCCTCTCTCCTCTTGGCCCCTTTAATCCCCTCACCATCCTTTAAAGCTCCCCACTCCCACATCCCTGAGTCAGGTTCAGTTGCTGGGAAGGGAGCAGGGCACCAGTACAGCAGAAGGATTTAATTGTGTGTCAGAATTAAATCTCTTTTGATGAAGAACAATTCAACTCCAGCTCTGTCTAATCAAATTAACAAAGTCTTTTTTGATTTTCAATTATCTCTTTCACTGGAACACTTTATCCCATGCTCCTGCAATGCCGCTGACAAGTCCCGACTAACAATTAAGGCAACGGCTGCTCGTTCCTGAGGCGAGGTGACCACTGGCCCCTTCCCGGCCTGCTCTTTGCTTTATAGCTCCGGAGGAGCAGAGCTGCAAAGGTACGCCAGTGCAACTGCCTGCTCACCCCATCTGCCCGGCCACGTCTGTGATGTGCTAGGGGGCCACGCATGGAGCAGTACGCTCATGAATACCCCAAAGGCCAAATCATCTCCCCATCAGCGATATGGCCCCACTGCTCACAAGGCTACAAGCTGTACCAACTACTTCGTCCCGGAAACCCCCGGCATAGGAATTAGGGCTGCTTCTGCCAGATTGCTTCCAAGGGCTCTTGCCACAGAGAATTACTTCCCCTGTCAGCCAACCAGCCAGTCTTTGACAAAAGCCTTCTCAGCACCTGCAAAAATTGCCAAGGCCAACAGGATTAATACTGCCAAATGCTGTGGAAGGACAGAAACAAGCCTGCCTCAGAAATAAAGCCAATCCCATGGTGGGGGCTGAGGTGGGATGTCGTCTCATGAATCATTTTGCAAGTAGCAAGTGCATCTCAGACTACATTTTCTAAGTGTCAACAGAACTGCTCAGTTCTGTAGATGGCTAAGTGTGAGGCCTGCCTTCTAGTCCTCATTGTGGTACTGTGAAACCTGTCAGCTCATTTGCAAGAAGAGAAAACAGTGCCCTGAGGTTTGTTATTGTGATTACTCAAGAGTGAGAAGATGCTGAAAGGGCAAAGGGAATGCAAAAAAGGAAGAAGCGAAGCACAATAATCTGAAATAGTGTAACTTAGCATACGCTTTTTGTGTTATGGTACAAATGAGGCTACAACGGAATTTGCTGGGTCTCTCTCCAGTGTGTATTGAGTTAGTTATTTCTAAAAATCAGTAGAAATGAACTGAAAGTTCTCTTATGAGACCTTTGGCTTGAATTACAGGGGTGCAGTGGGTGAAAGGGCAGTGAAACCCCCTTGGATTTTTAAGGGGAAGACTCTATGTTAATTTCAGGGGTAGGAGCTTTTTGAGTAACAGCAATAGCTTTTCCCTTTTTAAAAGAAGTGTTTTGCTGCTGTCGAGTAAAGCTTCTATCAGTGGCTGCCATTTTCTCCCACAATTCCCCCTTGGAACCATGCTAAAATGAAGCCCAATGTCGTGGGTCCTCTAGCCACACATGCAGAATATGTGCACACATGAACTCACGCATGCACGCATGCACGCACGCACACAAACACACACTACAGAAAACAACAATAAGATCAAATGATGGTTGAGCATTACAAAAGTAACACTATTTTTTCCCTTGGTTTTTCTTGAAGTTGCAAGCAAATACTGGGGGGTTGCCTTATTCATGCTAGTGATTTGTACAGAGAGGAATTCGTATATAAGCTAGTCTTTTTACCTATTCATTCTGCACAAAGTGCTCCAAGATGCTCAAAATCTTGTGCTGATAAGAAGTATCACCTCCTCTGTTTTGAATCTCTCTTCTCTTTGAGTTGAGTAGTGCAAGCTTATGGTTCTCTCAATTTGCATGTGTGTGTGTGTGTGTGTGTGTTTACATCCCCCTCCTGTTTTTGTGCCTCTTTCCATGCTGGCCCTTGATGGTAGAATAATCTCTGTCACCCAAGCCAGAACAGCCTACTTACAAATCCATCCTTAAGAGGCACATTTTTCAAGAAGCTTTTTCTGACTATCCGACAATGGGCAATATTAACTAGTTTTTGCCATTTCTTTCCCAGTTTCCAGCATGTGAACCCTTCTCTTCCCTAGGTTGTGTTTTGCATTGTGCAGGTTTAAATATATTCTATGCCCTCCACATACACCACTTAATAAAATGCTAATTAATAACTCCACCAAACAGCCCAAAAGTAGGTCAATAACCATATAAGAACATTTCATAATAATACATCTGTGTGCAATGGCTCCTTTGTCATTTTGGGCGCTGTGCACTGTTAAAGGCAAATTACTGACCTGGATAAACGCAGCATGAACATGACAGACCACTCACCATGTGAAGTTTCCACACCAGCACTGCACATTCCTAGTGATGGATGACTTGGAGCCCATGCTCCTGCTTCTGCATGGACCCACCCACTCTCCAGACATTTCTGGTGGCCTCTTGCATGGGGGTTGTGATGGAAAGACATTTAGGGGATGCACGGAGGCATTCCCTTCCTCCTGGCCCCACTTCATATCACACAGGGTTATTCCAAAGGAACATCTGCATCTCTGGCCAAGTCACTGGTTCCACACACAGGGCAACTATTGTTATAAATAAGTAAACAGGACTGTGTACTAGTAAGCATGTGAAAGGTATAAATTGTTTTGCTTTTTTAAAAAGTTGGAGTCTGTTTTATCTGTGTAAACATATTTATTTATTTGATTTATACCCTGCCTTTCTACCAAGGTAATGGCACTCAAGGCAGCTAAGTAAATAAATATTATAGTTATAATATAGTTATAACTATAAATATTGTAGTTATTTATGAGGTATACAACCAATCACAATCACAACAAACATTCTTGATATACCCTGTTGGTTTTCTTTTTGCAATTTAATCTTGGATATATCCACGAGGGCCTTTCAATCTCAGAGACCTACACACACACACACACATACGCACCCAAACACAAATCTGCCATTAGTCTGGCAAAGAGGGGGCAAATGAAACGGAGGAAAGATGCAAAGAAAGAGGTAAAGAAAACAGAGGAACTCCACTCTGCCACTGCCAACGCAGGGGCAATCTACATGGAAACTTTCCAACTCGATTCAGTTTAAAACCGTTTCCCCATGAAATGAATTTGCTCCTCCCAGAGCACATGCAGCCATTTAAAATGGTGTACGCACAAAAAAGAACAACAACAAAGAGAACCGCTTTTGCATGGCAGACTGCATGGGAAACGGCATTAAGTTCGGGCATATGCGGGTGGAGTCTTGTAGCATCAACAAGCTTCCTTTAAAAATAAAAGGGGCCACTAAACTTATGCAGAAGTGTGTGCCTCCAGATAAGTGCAGATTTGAAACAATAGCCTTCTCCACTCTTCTCTCGGCTCCATGCTGGGAACGTGCAGTGGAAGTCAGTGGGAATTACTTCTGAGAAGACATGTTTAGCAGGCTGTTTTCAGGGAGGAAGTGGGGTTTTCAAAAGAACAAAAGGCTCGTTTGTGGAAAAATAAAGCACCATCATGCATCCGGCTTTGACGCAGCTCTCTCTCCCTCCTATCAGTGCTGCGCCACTGCCACCTGACACCAAGGCCAGTATCACTAGTTGAGGTCACACAGACTCCCAAGCCACAATGAAGCCGGTGTGATGGGGAAATCCGTCACAAAACTTTGAACCTTTTGTTTTTACTTGTGGAAGCTCAGACTGACTTTGGCAATGTTTACGAACCTTGTGCTAAAGTAAGCATAGTGTTATCGTTAAGGAGCAATAACTGAAATGGTGTTTTCAAGCCCTGCCTCCATCACCAGTGCCCAGATCCTTCCTTGCTGCTGCAGAGTGCTACCTGCTCATTTTACACCCTATTCTGCTGCCTTTAGAACCACAGGTTTTCAGTGAGAGGAAGCAGAGTAAGATTTCAGTATTACTGAGCAAATCAAATAAAAGACCCCAGCAGGGTGGAGAAAGCGGCAGGACCCCTGTGGTCACCACTGGCCAATTATCTCTTGGACCTTATGCTTAAAAAGGTCACTTGAGAAATCCAAGCCAACTTTTATAAACAGGGTCTAAACAATATTTCATTGGTCCCTATACAAAACAGATACATACAGTCAGGGCCAGAAATATTGGAACAAGGATAACTGTTTTGGCAGTTGGCCTCTGTACACCACCACATTGAAGTTGAAAGGAAACACACCCAGATGGGAGCAAAGTCGGGACTTTCAGCTGTAATTCAAGGGCTGCGACAAAAGCGGGGCACTAACCATTCAGGAAGTACAGCCAGTGGCATACACACACACCCGTCGTTGGTGGCTCATAAGCAATGGAACAAACCAACATTATTTCAAACTTAAGGATCACCTTTAATACCGGGATGAAAATCCTTTGCAGTCAATGACTGAAGTCTGGAATGGACATGACCAAATGCTGGGTTTCCTCCCTCAAGATGCTTTGCCAGGCCTTTACTGCAGCTGCCTTCAGCTGCTGACTGTTTGTGGGTCTTCCTGCCTTCAGTCTGGTCTTCAGTAAGTGAAAAGCATGCTCTGTTGGGTTGAGATTAGGTGACTGACTTGGCCATTGAAGAACAGCCCACTTCTTTGCCTTGAGAAACTCTTGGGTAGCTTTTGCTGTATGTTGTGGGTCTGCATATCTGCAATATGAAGCGGCGTCCTATCAGTTTGGCAGCATTCGGCTGAATCTGAGCAGAAAGTATAGCCCTATACACTTCAGAATTCGTCCTGCTGCTTTTATCAGCACTCAGGTCATCAATAAACACCAGTGACCCGGCTCCATTGGCAGCCATACATGTCCATGCCATAACACTGCCTCCACCATATTTGACTGATGATGTGGTATGCTTTGGATCATGAGCTGTTCCTTTCCTTCTCCATACTTTTCTCTTCCCATCATTCTGGTACAAGTTAATCTTGGTTTCATCAGTCCAAAGAATCTTATTCCAGAACTGGGCAGGCTTTTTTAGGTGTTTGCTGGCAAAGGCTAATCTGGCCTTTCGGTTCTTGAGCGTTAACAGTGGTTGGTACCTTGTTGTGAAGCCTCTGTATTTACATTCATAAAGCCGTCTCTTGACTGTAGATGTTGACAATCACATGCCTACCTCCTCAAGAGCATTCTTGATCTGGCTAGATGTTGTGAAAGGGTTCCTCTTCACCATGAGCAGAATTCTGCAGTCATCCACTTTAGTTGTCTTCCGTGGTCTTCCAGGCCTTTTGCTGTTGCTGAGCTTGTCAGTTAATTCCTTCTTTTTCAGGATGTTCCAAACTGTTGTATTGGCCACTCCCACTGTTTTTGCTATCTCTCTGATGGGTTTATTTTGTTTCCGCAGCCTAATGATGGCCTCCTTCACTCGCATGGGTACCTCTTTGGACCTCATGTTGGGAGTTCCAGTGAACAGCTACCAAATGCAAATGTAACACTCAGAACCACCTCCAGGCCTTTTCTCTGCTTGATTGGTCATGGGGTACCCAGGAAACAGGCCACACCCGGCCATGCAGCTGCTTGTCAGCCATTCGTTCCATTACTTATGAGCCGCCAACGATGGGTGTGTGTGTAGGCCACTGGCTGTCCTTGCTGAATGGTTAGTGCCCCACTTTTGTCGCACCCTTTGAATTACAGCTGAATGTCCTGACTTTGCTCCCATCTGGGTGTGTTCCCTTTCAACTTCAATGTGGTGGTGTACAGAGGCCAACTGCCAAAACAGTTATCCTTGTTCCAATATTTCTGGCCCTGACTGTATGTACGGACAACAGTTCCCATTACAACACATGGAGACACAACTTTTTAAACCTTGTATACAAACATTTATTGCCTAATAATTTAAACCATTTTTAGGCTTTCAATATGGAATCACAGCTCAGATAAAAGGTGTGCCAATGCTGTCTTCTTCATTGCAGACATCATTAGTGGTTTCCTCTCCACCTCCCACTCCCTGTTTTTAAACTCATTGTGCTGCTGACCCAGAATAAAATTTAGAAAAGCCTTCCCCAACCTGATATCCTCCAGATGTTTTGGACTCCAATTCCAATCAGCTCTAGCCAGCCTGGCCAATGGTCAGGAATGCTGGGAGTTGTAGCCCAACACATCTGAAGGGCACCAGGTTGGAGAGGGCTGATCTAGAAAGTGCACAGGAGAAGTGAGCATTCAGTACAACCGTGGAACAAAGTTTTCCTTGTCTTCAAGCTGCCTATTGATTCAATATTAACTGGCTGGAGAAGCAGATCCATCTGACCTGACCAAAACCTTTCTTGGAATGCCAAAAGCTGAGCTATGAAGTCCATTATGAATGGACTTCATGAAGTCCACGAAGACAGCTTCAGCTACTGGGCAGCACAGAAATGTAATAAATAAAGAAATATTAAGCAGGAGAGCCTCTGAGCATGTTCCAAGTGCATTTTTATTCACATCATCAACCCCTGAACATCATTCTACTAGAAAGAAGAACAGCCAAAGAGAGCCCTGGTACCACGACTGGCATCAAGAGCCAGCATGGTCAAGCATTGCTAAGGGCCCCCATCTCATCAGGGTGCCCATTGACAAGAGCCCCGCTGGATTGGCTCCTCCTCTTCACCACCGCAACCTGCTTGCTCACCCACCTCTCACTCTGGCCCAGAGGAGTGTGAGCAAACAGGCAAGTAAACAGTGGTGGTGAAAGGAGGAGTAGCTCACCACTGCCTGCTTGCTCTCTGTTTGGTGAGCAAGCAGGTCGGTGGTAGAAATGCTGAGGAAGAGCAACAGTAGCAGTGGTGGTACTGGTGGTGTGGAAGCAGACTGAGTGAGGGGACCCCATTAAGGGTGTGTTGCCCAAGGACCCCCAAAAACACAGCCTGGTAGCTTTAGAAAGACAGCAAGAAAGAAAGAAAGAAAGAAAGAAAGAAAGAAAGAAAGAAAGAAAGAAAGAAAGAAAGAAAGAAAACAGATGGACCTCAGACAGCATCAACTCACAGGGATCTTTTCCAGGCTTACGCATTCCTGTATCCAACATAGTTAATGCTGCAAGGACAGATGTGTCACCAGTTGACACTGAGGCTCAGCTCTTCTGGTGTCCTGAGAGATCAAATCCAGTTTATTAAAGCAGTGCTTGAAGTTTGAAGATTGCCTCAAGTAAATTTGAAAGATTGGGAGGTCTGGAAATGGCATAAACCACAAACATACTCCTACAGATTCTATTATCTCTTATGTCCACAACTGAGCTAGTTTTCCTCCCTCTGTCACCGTGTGCTCATGTGATCCTTGGATCACCTGACCCTAATAGAGCACATCCGTTCCTCAACTCATCATCCCTTGTGATCTGACATTTGTTTTAATGGATCACTTTTTTGACAATGAAAATTACAGATCCGGATCAGGATCACGGTGAGGGGCAATGGGTTAAAGCCCCCCTACCCCCCACCTTAGGACCCAGATCTGCATCGGGCCCCCTGCACTTACTTTAGAATAAAAAAGAAGCTATATCTTCAAAGTAATGTGCCGTTTGGGGCTAAGCACTTGGTGGTGGCAGCACAGCAGCCTAGATGGACATTAAAAGGTAAAAAAAAGAAAAGGTAAAGGTGTCCCCAACCAGTCGTGTCCGACTCTAGGGTGTGGTGCTCATCTCCATTTCTAAGCCGAAGAGCCAGCGCTGTCCGAAGACGCTTCTGTGGTCATGTGGCCGGCATGACTGAACACCGAGGTGCACGGAACGCTGCTACCTTTCCCGCCAAAGCGGTATGGAGTATCAAAGAAGCATTCTTGAATAGTGGGAGAGGAGGCAATGCTGGCCCTTGAAAGTGGTGGCTGCATATGTATAGACACACACCCCTTCTAGCACACGCACGCTCTGTAACTGGGTATTATGGGAACCTTGTGAAGGTGATCTCTGTTGGGCAAGCCTATGAATCAGCCCCCCACCCTCAAAGCCCAGGACTTTGCTCTGACTGGAGTGAAGGTAGGTTGATTCAAGACATAGGGAAGCACCTTCTCTGGCAGTAAATGGATGAAAATGCCTAACACTGCAGCAAGGGCAGAGGATCACAGGAGGACAGCACAGACTAGGCTTCACAACTTGCAGACACTACGGTCAGACGCACTTAGTCCAGAATGGGAGATAAGCTGTGGTAAAGACAACACTGAGCTGAACAGAGAATCCCCCTCCCTCTCCCCTCCCTTCCTCTGCTGCTTAAATTCAGCAAAACCCTTTCCCCCTCCTTCAGGCTTCAGTGCCTTGCTTTTTCTTTTTGATTTAAACCTATTCCATTACTTATACTTCAGGACAGTGCTGGGTTCAAAAAGGGGGAGAGGAGAGCATCCATTGCAAAGCCCTAGTCAAGGGCTTTTTGAACCTAAAGGAGTAAAAAGTCAACATTTCTATTATTATTATTATTGGTATTGATGGTGATAATGATAACAATATCCTCCTTATGCAGATATCTTGTGAAGGTGGGGGCGGGGGAAGAAAAATTCAGGTCCACGTCTGCTGTCACCACACCCAACATCCACACATTTGGCTGAAGCCACCCCCGCCCCCACCACCCCCATGTGTACAAGGTGTACATAGCTGCTGTACATGTGACTCTGTCTTTTGCAGGGTTCCCAAGCATGCAAAGAGAGCCTATGCACAGCAAATGTGTGCACCTTCAGCTGAATGTGTGGAGGGCAGCAGCAGTGACTGTGGGCTTGATCCTGATCTTCCCCCTTGCACACACGTTCACTACACATCTGCACAGAGTTTAATATAGATTATAATACAGAAGGCAAAGGAATCTCCTTCTTGGCTATTTTAGAGCTCTTTGATGTGCAGAATATGGCACTTTTGCTTTCTGCAATAGGGCCACATAGGGGAATAAATCTCAGCCTGCAAGGGCTTACAGAATCAGAGCTTGAGCTTGCAGCGCCTTGAAGCAGGGCTGGCGGTATTTCTCTCTGTTTGTATCTAGTTCACAGGCCCATCTGTTCTTGCCTATGGGATGCCCTTATTACCCTGATGAATGACCAAGGCAATACCCTGTACTTTCTTCCTCCACTGCCAATGGGGAGAGAAAAAAGTCAATTTCATCTCTGTTCCCTTGTCAGTTTCGACTCAGTTTCCTTTGCTGGTTCTCAGGAATTAGCTCAATACTGCAGAGTTAGTTCAGGCTGCAAACCCTGCAGGAGGAAGCACTGCTTGTTCGGGGGGGGGGGGGGGTGTTGTGTGTGTGTGTGTGTGTGTGTGTGTGTGGTTGTTGTTAGTGCTGCTGCTGTTTTTGCTTTGCTTTAAAGCACTGGAAATGAGTTTTAATTCCTATCGATCTTTAGCTCAGAAAATACCATGAAGCGCAGAATGGTGTCTACACCCCTTTAGCCACGCCAGCAGCTATGTTTAAAACAGGGTGCATGTCATTTACGCAAATGAGGAGCTCTGCCACGCACTCCCCACTGGGGAACCCAGCGCTGTGCTTTGAGCAAACCACTGATTTATTGCAAAAGCTTCCACTGTTGTGCTGAGCTGCAGCACACTCTAGTGGATCCAGCTTGGTCTGCAGTCTGCCAAAGCTGCAGTGGAGAAGGAAGGAAGGAAGGAAGGAAGGAAGGAAGGAAGAAAGAAATGCTGTTCCAGGCACGCACGCACGCATGCATGCACACGGGACTTTTGAGCATAAGGACATGATGACTTCCCTATCTAGAATGTTGTCATCATGATCACCATCATGATCATCGTCATCATGCTGGCAACAGCAGTTCACCTGGCTCGGAGGCCCAAAATGCAAGGCCACACTGATTATCTGGACGAAAGCAACTTCTGAAGGTTTGTGAGTGCCAGCTTTGTGCCATTATTTTGGTCACTGTCACACAACTGAACAAGTGAGAACATAAGAGCTGTACTGCTCTCCGTCTCCCTATCCCAGACTCTGTGTAAAGGTAGACAAAAGGAAACAGAGGTACAACACTGTCAACGTGCGATTGTTCCCTACTGCAAGATGGAACGCAGGAAGGCTGTGTTTTTAAAAAAAATCAAGCCCCTGAAACCCAACTACTAGTATTAATGCAACTTTCATCTTGTTTGGTTTTGGCAGGAAAGTTAACAAAAGGGCACAACAAGGATCAAGGTTTAGCAGCTGAGTATTGCAAATAGAATGGCTTGAAGATGAACTATTTGTGCACCTGTGTTGTTGCTGTTTTAAACTCTGATTTGGCTCCTTCTCCAATGAATGGAAAAGCCCAACCCCTACACATACACAGATAGGGCCTTGCCATGATAGCAGGACAGGTTTGGCCTAAGGATAAACAAGGGCTTAGTCCTGCAGATGAGAAGCAAAGAACAGAGAAAGACACCAGTATTTTCTAGATTAGCCTTCCCCAACCTGGTGTCCTCCAGATGTTTTGTACTACGACTCCCAATGATACGACTGATCATTGGCCATGGTGATTGGGTTCGTGTGTGTGTGTGTATGTTCAAATCCTGGAGGGCAGCAGGTTGGGGAAGGCTGGTCTACATGATGAAAATTAGAAAACTGAGAGGGAAGGCACTGTACACACAAAACATCAAAAAGGACAAAATCCAAAAGTGCATCTGAGTATTGATTGTAATAATTTATTATATTTATTATACAGGTCTCTAAAATACTCATGGACTATAAAAAATGTTTATTGTTCAGATTTCTAAAATGCTCAACACGTTTCGAGACTAGGTCTCTTCCTCAGGAGCAACTGATCTCTTAGACGAGCCTGCTTCTGTTTCTGTTGAAATTCATCTGTTCTATCAGCTGTCACTGGCTTCCCTTGCTCCCAATGCCTATTACTTAATTTCCTCCCAACCCCAGCTGTGATCAGATCCAGTATTCCAACTTCCCATGATGCATCAAAGCCTGCAGTAGTGCCACCACATGGCTGTCCCTTCCTTGGCCTTATCACTGCCATAGCTATTCCTTTTTGCTGCTGCGCTGCCAACTGGAGGCTAACCTATTTGGGCCTATTCACCAGACTCTTCCTTGCCTCTCTTCTGTATATACTGTTGCTGCCATCTGCTGCGAAAATTGTGCAATCAAATGGGAAAGTTGCACTGCAAGGGCACTTGACAAAAAACTAGTCCCTTCTGCCCAAACTGAAGGTGTAGCTGTCCTTTTTACTGTCCCTTCTGCCCAAGCTCCCATGCATGAGAAGCAAACACCTATCACCAGCCATGATGGTACAAAATAGCTACCTAGCTATCATTCTTAATAAAACTGCACATCTAGGAGCAATATGAAGAGAACACGACTTCCAAAGGGATATCGCTGTGACAGTCTGTTGCCGTAAACATAGTAAGAGTCCCGTGCCACCTTAAACACTGAAGAATTTATTTAGCTTTTGTGGGGGTGACTAGTAAATCTGCTGCAGTGAGCCTGGCTAAATTATCTCTAAACAATCTCTGGTATCTGCAACAAATCTGGAAATGGCAGGGACTCCAGAGCCTACTACCACAGTTAGAAGATTTGCCTGAGACAGAATAAATGCAGCAGCGGAGGAATAAGTACTCTGACTCACGACCAGACTTTAATTGTGGCATGGCTGACTACCAGGTGGCAACCTGCACACCAAAATGGAGGCAAAAGGCCTACTGGGTACCGGATGTGAGAAGTCTAGGCAAAGACTTTTCTAGGCTACAGCAAAGTCCATGTTCTTCTCCTTTTACCCCTCTATATACTCTGGATCAGCATAGAACGCAAGACTTCTGAGTACGGGGCAGAGCATTTGAATTCACAATGCAAAACCAGAAATATTTAATCAAGAGATACTTATTAGGAAACAGTTCACTGCCTATGTGATTGCTTGCTGCCGCTGCTGCTTTTTTAAAAGAGAAAAATAAATAAAAGGATTCATCTTCTATATCCTAAGCCAGAGATTGGCTGCTAAGAACTGGTATAGGACACTGGCTCAAAGTTATGCTTTAGTTCAGGGGAAAGAGAACTGGTGTGTCTCTCCCCCACACCCTCAAGATGTTTTGAACGATAACTCCCATAATCCTTGACCGTTGGCCATGCTGACTGGGGCTTATGGGACGTAGTCTAAAACATTTATTTATTTATTTCATTTCTATACCGCCCAATAGCTGAAGCTCTCTTTAAAACATCTAAAGGGTACCAAAGTGGCTGTTCCTGTTTTAGCCTAATGTTGATTGTAACATAACACACACATTCTGAGGTCAGAGACCAACCAGAGTGATTTCGAAAAATGTCCTATATTGAAAGGAACCACATGTGAAGAGTAGGGATGATTGACATCACCTAGCTGGGTTGAGCAAATTCTTCCTCCTCCAGTTTTCTCAGAGCCATTTTAGTATTTAAATTTCAAATGCACAGGATCCAAAACCAGTATTTTTTCAGGAACTCAACAGGATTAACAAAGGGAACATTTAAGCATCTGAGTACACAGTTTATTCTAACAGGGTGCATCTGCCGTGGCTTGGAACTACAGCTTGGAACTATTAGGTGTGGAGGAATAACACATCTGTTGATTAAGGTAATCAGGGTCTTCCCAGGACAGCACACTTATCCACATATTTACCCTGCAGTAGAAGAGCAATTTCCAAATTGTTAATTCATTCAAATAAAGGTTTACTGGGTGAGCTTTATCCTAATTAAAACATTCTACATATCTGAAACTATATGTGTGTCTTTCTTAGCCATCTCTTCTTAGAATTCATCATGCTTGTTTCTTGTACTTCCCTTCCCCTCACCCCCCAAACCTTCTTGGCTCCTATACCATTTATTATCACTCTTTGATGGCAAGAATGAGGCATTTTACAGGATACTAAAAGCACATAGCACTAAAACTGGCAGAAAGGACAATAGTGCCTGTACATAACTTACACTGGGTAGAGGAGAAGTGGTGTGTTTCTAGAGACATAATGACAAATACAAGAGCATGGTTGTTTAATAACATTTGCCCTGTTTTGTTCAGTGTGTGCCTCCAAATCAGAGTGGTTTCAAAGGCTACCTTTTATATTTGGGCACAGATATCTGAATAGAAAACCACATATACTGCATCAGATTTGAAGGGTACAATGTGTGTAAATGCTGCTCTTTCTTTTCAAGTGCACAGAAGCAGTTTCTAGAAAAAGACCAAACCTGTGTTTCTGTTAATTTTATAAGAGGAAGTGGTGATTTTATAAGGGGCAGTGGTATTTTGTCCCTTGGCATCTACACCTATGTACCATGAAAAGCTTTCCTTCAGAAACCTGGAAGTATTGTTTGTTTCCACCCTTCATCCAGAGAATTCCAGGGTGGTGTACTAGTGTAAATTAGATCACAACATGTGATCCTGAATTAACCTGAGCCACACCCCTTTGCATTCAGACACACTTCTCAATGTCTATACTCAAGAAGTATAGCTTGATTGGGCATAGTGTTCTTCAAAGAGCTCTCACGCCCCTTTTCTTCTCTTTTCCATTTGTGGCTTGCAAGCTGTTGTACTCGACTAGGTCTAGGGGGATCCAGGTTCAAATAATCACTCAGCCATGGTGCTTATTGGGTGACCTCAGGCCCAGTCACTCTTTTTCTCAGCCTAACCTATCTTATAGGGTTGTTGTGAGGATATAATAGGGGTGGGGAGAAAATCATGTATGCCACCCTGAGATCCTTAGAGGACAGGTGGGATGTATATGTAATAAATAAATGAATCTGGGATCACTGAAACATATTGTCTTGTTCTTCAGAGTTCCAGAACTCCTGATATTTCAGCTGTGAACCCTTTCACAATTTTAAGTGCTATGTCAACCATCACAAGGAGGCTGCTGAAGTTACCTTTTTCCATCTTTCTTTCTTTTGGGGGGGAGTTTTTTGTTTTTGTTTTTCACCACTAGAGGGCTCCCTCTGAGAGCACTCTGTTCCTAAAAAAACGAAGAAACAAACAAAAAAAGAGGGATTTCTTCATGGCCTCTTGAAACTCCAAGATAAAGCAATCCAACAAATATTCTCACTAGAAGAGTTCGTTAGCCATGGCAATACTCATCCACTCACTAAGGAACGTAGGTTGTGGGTAGGTTGAATGTTTATGATTGCTTTCGAAAGAGCTGTCCAGATTTTGCAAACCTTTTCATCTGCCATGGCTTTTCGGACCATGTACAAACAGGGGTATTTTTTTCACCTACTCTGAAATAGCAATTGCCACAGCATGATCTGCTGCCTACTTCTTCCCTCCTTTGGCAAAGTTCTTGCCAAAAGAGGGGAAAGGACCATGCTGTGCCCTGTTCAGCATAAAAACTGACTTGCCTGTGGATGTGAGAAGTGGCTTGCCTTTGGGCAGGAGCATCACCCCTTCTGAACAACTGACCTTCACATTGAAAACTGGACCTTATGAAAGTGTGGAACAGCACCGTAAAATACACATTCACACCTAGAAGCCACATTTTCTTTCATGTGCCTTTGAAGCCCAAATAATTTTTCACTTAATTTTAATTCCTGAACATTTGGGGCTGCTAAAGATACATATTAGGCATTTCATGGCAATTGGGCTGCAAACTTCAGACACCATCTGCTGGATGCTGGGCAGACAGGAATGAACAGTGGACCCTCCTCTGATAACCCCCCCAACACCTTAGCCATAGGCAGGTACTATTAATTTAACAGACCTCCCATTTCCCCAAACTCTGTTACCCAAAGCCCTAAGACACCCCAACCCATAATAATCCAGTTAGGGGCACATATGCATCATCATCATTTATCCATATGCTTTGCCGTCAAAATATTTGGAACATTGGGGTAGTACTGGATGTACAAAATAAAATGTCGGTTTCTCAGTCAAAATCACAGCAGCTTACATGCTGTGTCTCTGCAGCTGCAGGATTCCCCGCACAATGCTAATAAAATAGTGTGCTTGATCCAGCTAAAAAAGAAAAAAGTTACAAGGGAAATTACTCTGAATGATTGAGCAGTGGAGCAGTAGGGGATTATGGCACAACTTTGTAGCTATGTAGGAAGGGTAACTGCTTTTCAGCACCCAGGCTGGGAGAGAGAAAAAACACCACTAGCAGCACACAAAACAAACTCGGCAGGGGGATCCAAAATACTTCCAGGCAGGAATGATGGGACACTGCAAAGGCATGAATAATTAAGAGAAGAAGACAGAACCAAACTCTAGCTACGTTTCAACAAACCTTTCTCCAAATAATATCAGAAAAGTTCCAACATGGCATGCAACATGCAGAGATAACGTGTTCAGTAGAGCCTGGGTTGGCCAACAGAAATGTCTTTGATGAAAGATACAAAGAAGTTCTGTTCAACCATCATTTGATGTTTATTTCTGGAAGGTCTCTTGCTGGTAGCCTGTATGCTTTAATTGCATATTTTTTAATATAAATTACTCCTAATTGGTGATTAAGTGCCTTGCACTTCTAAAGCCCTAAACGGTTTGGGAGACAAATACCTGAAGAAGCACCTCTTCTCACACCAGCCTGGTCTTGACTTAAGATCTTCTGCAGAGACCCTTCTCTGAGCGCCTTCCTTAGGGGAGGTACATTATGTATCTACTAGGGATGTCAGAGAATTCCGCCACGGATCTTGGTGAGGCCGAATGCCAGTGCATTCGGCCCCCCGAATCTGTGGCGAAACGTCCTGCCACCCCCCTGCCCCCCCACGGATCCCCCCCGGGACGAGACTCACCTGGGGTGGATCTTCTGGGCGGCAGCAGCAGCGGCTCCGGCGGTGGCTTCGGCGGCAGCGGCTGCTGGTCTTCCGATCGGCTGCCGCCGCCGCCATTTGCAGTCTTGTCAGGGTTTTTTGGGTTTTTTTTTTACAGAGACGTGATAGGCTACGTAAAGACTTACGTAGCCTATCACATCCCGGTTAAAAAAAAAACGCGTACGCAAACGGCGGTGGCTACGGCTGCCGCCATTTGCGTTCCTTATTTTTCGCCGTCTTAATCTATGTAAATATTTACGTAGACTATTATGGCGAAAATAAAGGGGAATGCAAATAGCATAGTGGGAACTATTTGGGTCCCTTTTTGATTCGCCGTCTAAGTCTACGTAAATATTTATGTAGGCTAAAACGGTGAATCAAAAAGGGACGCAAATAGCGCCCACTACGCTATTTGTGTTCCCCTTTATTTTCGCTGTAATAGTCTACGTTATGTAGACTATTACGGCGAAAAATAAGGAATGCAAATGGCGGCGGCCATAGCTGCTGCCATTTGCGTACGCGTTTTTTTGTTTTTGTTTTCACCCAGAGCCTTCTGCGGCCAGAAATCCGGCTGCGGATGGCCCTGGCCTGGGCCTGGCCGGCTGCTCTGCAGAGCCGCCGTGGAGCACAGCTGGCCGTCGAAGATTCCAGGGGGAGGGCCGGATCGCCTCCCCCCCATCGAGGATTCCAGGGGGAGGGACAGAATGCCTCCCCCCCACCATGAACATAATCCGCGGAAAGGTAAGTCACTTTCGTACATCCCTAGTATCTACTAAGGGTTTTTTCTGTGGTGGCACCACAACTTTGAAACACCCTCCCCAAACTGACACTTGTCGGCACCAGGCTAAGAGTTTTTTAATTTATCAAGGCATTTTAAGTGGTAATATTGCCTCTGCCTTCTCTGTAGTTTGTATACTTTTATTTGCCTCTTGTTTGTTCTAATCACTGCAGATGTTTTATTTATTGTATTTATATTGGCATGATTAATTTTATTCATGCCTTTGTACATTGCCCTGGAATCTAGAAACACAGAATCATAGAATAGTAGGGTTGGAAGGGTCCTATATGACCATCAAGTCCAACCCCCTGCTCAATGCAGGAATCTAAGTCAAAGCATCCCTGACAGATGGCTGTCCAGCTTCATCTTAATGCCTCCAGTGTGGGAGAGCCCACTACCTCCCTAGGTCATTGGTTCCATTGTCATATTGCTCTAACAGTCAGGAAGTTTTTCCTGATGTTCAGCCAGAATCTGGCTTCCTGTAACTTGAGCCCATTATTCTGTGTCCTGTATTCTGGGATGATTGAGAAGAGATAATGGCCTTCTTCTCTGCGACAACCTTTCAAGTACTTGAAGAGTGCTATCATATCTCCCCTCAGTCTTCTCTTCTCAAGGCTAAGTATGCCCAGTTCTTTCAGTCTCTCTTCATAGGGCTTTGTTTCCAGTCCCCTGATCATTTTTGTTGCCCTCCTCTGAACCCTCTCCAGTTTGTCTGCATCCTTCTTAAAGTGTGGTGCCCAGAACTGGACACAGTACTCCAGATGAGGCCTAACCATTGCTGAGTAGAGGAGAACTAGTACTTTCTGGGATTTGGAAGCTATACTTCTATTAATGCAGCCCAAAAGAGCATTTGCCTTTTTTGCCGCCACATCACATTGTTGGCTCATATTCAGCTTGTGATCTACAACAATTCCAAGATCCTTCTCACGTGTAGTGCTGTTGAGCTAAGTATCCCATCTTGTAACTGTGCATTTGGTTTCTTTTTCCTAGGTGCAGAACTTGGCATTTATCCCTGTTAAATGTCATTCTGTTGTTTTCTGCCCAGTGCTCCAACCTATCAAGATCACTTTGAATTCTGTTTCTGTCTTCCAGAGTATTAGCTATCCCACCCAATTTTGTGTCATCTGCAAATCTGATCAGCATTCCCTGCACCTCCTCCTCCAAGTCATTAATAAAAATGTTGAGGAGCACTGGGCCCAGGGCTGAGCCCTGCGGTACCCCACTCATTATCTCTCCCCAGTTTGAGAAAGCACTCTTTGAGTCCGATTCTGTAGCCAACTGTGGATCCACCTGATCGTTATTTCATCTAGCCCACTTTGAGCTAGTTTGCTCATCAGAATATCATGGGGCACTTTGTCGAAAGCTTTGCTGACGTCAAGGTATATTATGTCCATGGTATTCCCACAGTCCACAAGAGAGGTTACCTGATCCAAAAATGAGATCAGATTCGTCTGGTAGGATTTGTTCTTGACAAATCCATGTTGGCTTCGAGTAATCACTACATTGTTTTACATTGTTACAGATGGATTGCTTTATAATAAGAATTTTCCCAGGGATTGATGTCAGACTGACTGGTCTGTAGTTCCCACGTTCCTCCTTTTTGCCCTTTTTGAAGATAGGGACAACATTAGCCCTCCTCCAGTCATCTGGCACTTCCCCCATCCTCCATGATTTCTCAAAGATAATCGACAGTGGTTCTGAGAGTTCTTCTGCCAGTTCCTTTATGACTCTAGGGTGCAGTTCATCTGGTCCTGGAGATTTGAACTCATTCAAAGTAATTAGGTGTTCCTTGACCATATGCCTATTGATCTCAAGCTGCAATCCTGCCCCTTCAGCCTGTACTTCACCTTTGCCAGGGGGTCATAGACCCTCTTTGGGGAGAAGACCGAGCCAAAGTAGGAATTGAACACCTCTGCCTTTTCTTTGTCATCTGTTATCATTTTGCCATCCTTATTTAATAGTTGAACCAACATTTCTTTCCTCTGTCTTTTACTATGCACTTATCTAAAGAAATCCTTTTTATTGCTTTTAGCATCCCTCATTAACCTCAGCTCGTTCTCAGCTTTAACCTTCCTGACACCATCCCTGCAATTCTGTGCTACCTGCCTGTACTCTTCCTTTGTAGCTTCGCCTTCCTTCCACGTCATGTATGTGTCCTTTTTTGTTTTTTGTTTTCAGGTCATCTCTAAGCTTTCTGTGAAGCCACATTGGCTTCTTCTGTTGTCTTCCACCTTTTTTTCTTGTTGGAATTGTTTGGAATTGTGCCTTCAGAATTTCCTTTTTTAAAAACTCCCACCTACCTTGGACTCCTTTTCTCATTAGAGTTGCTTGCCATGGGACCTTACTGATCATTGTTCTGAGTTTATTAGAATTGGCTTTCCTAAAATCCAGGGTACGTGTTTGGCTACACTCGGCTTTTGCTTCCCTTAGAACCAAGAACTCAAGTATAACATGGTCACTTTCCCCCAGAGTTCCTGTAACTGCTACTTTATCCACTAAGTCATCTCTGTTGGTTAGGACCAAGTCAAGGATAGCCGATCCTCTAGTTCCTTCCTCTATTTTCTGTAGGAGGAAATTATCAGCAACACAAGTCAGGAATCTCTTGGAGGGGCCATGTTTTGCAGAATTTGTCTCCCAAAAAATATTGGGGAAATTGAAGTCCCCCATTACTACTACATCATGCTTCCTTGAAACCTCGGCAATTTGCTTTTCAAAAGTTTCATCCTTGTTGTCTCCTTGATTGGGTGGCCGGTAGTAGACTCCGACCACCAGGTTCCTTTTATTCTTTGCTCCATTTATTTCAACCCAGATGCTCTCGATAGGGCTACCAAGCTCCTCCTCCTGTATTTCTGTGCAGCAGAGATATGTATTTTTAACATATAGTGCAACCCCACCTCCCTTTCTGTTTCTCCTGTTCTTTTTGAACAAGTTATATCCTTCAATTGCTGTATTCCAGTCATGGGAGTCATCCCACCAAGTCTCAGTTACACCTTTCAAGTCATAATTTCCCTCCTGTATTAAGAGTTCAAATTCATTCTGTTTGTTTCCCATACTCTGGCCATTAGTATATAGACATCGAAGACCATGTGCTTTATAGTCTAGCTGTCTTCCTACATGTTTCTGAAGACTATTATTGGGTGCTATTAGAGCTGTTCTCTCCGTTGTAGTGCATGAGCCTTCATCCATTGTTACCTCCAACTTTACGTCTCCCTCCCCTGTAGGATTCAGTTTACAGCCCTCCTGAAGTTCTTCATGCTGTGGCCAAACACATTATCCCCAGCCTTTGTCAGGTGCAACCCAGCCCTTGCCAACTGTCTATCTTCCAGGAAATATAGCCTGTGGTCCCAGAATCCAAATCTCTCGAGCCAGCACCACCTTCGTAGCCAGTCATTCACCCAGAATATTTTTCTTTCCCTTTCTATCCCTCTTCTAACTACTGGAAGGATGGATGAGAAAACTATCTGGGCCCCAAAGTTCTTGAGTTTCCTTCCCAAAGCTTCAAAGTCTGATGTGATTTCTTCATAGCTCTGCTTTGGGTATCATTTGTTCCCACATGGATGAGAAGAAAGGGATACCTGTCAGTGGGCTTTATGAGTGAAGGCAACCCTTTGGTCATGTCTCTAATCCATCCTCCTGGGAGACAGCATACCTGGCGAGTCCATGGGTCTTCACAACATACTTGGGTTTCAATCCCATGCAGCAAGGAGTCTCCCACTACTACCACTCTTCTCTTCTTGTTGTTGTAGGCCTTGGTTTCATCGATTCTGTCTGACTGACCTTCAGCCTCTTGTTCGCTCTCATGCAGGTTCCTCTGTAATTCTTCCTCTGCAGACTGTCTTCCAGTCTCATCCTCAAGTACCTGGAAACAGCTCCATAGTTCCAATGCTTCCACTGGTATAGAGTGGCTTCTAGTTCTTCTGCTCTTGTCACCCTTTTCCAAGGACTATCCTCTACTCCATTTTTCCTCACCTCAGCATTTCCCACTTCTGCCTCAGCTTGCTGTTGCTCTTCTAGCTTCTGTTCTTCACTTTGCTCCTGTAGTTCCACCATTCTGTCCAAGAACTGTTCATGTTCTCTTATTCCCTGGAGAGTCAACACTCGCCGCTCCAGTCCTCTTTTTCTTCCAGCAGCGTGATCAACTTGCACTTGTTGCAGGTGTAGGCCATGTTGTTCTCAGGCAAGAAAACAAACATGGCACAGACCTTGCAGGTCACCACCACTGGAGAGTCCTTTCCTTCCATAGTCTCTATTCCCTTTATGTTTCTAGCTTTCTGATTGTACTGGAATAGCCTGTGCTTTGTCCTCTATTCACTGGAGGTTAAAAACACAGTCCCGCTGTTATGGAAGTGTGTGTTACAAGAAAAAGAATTTTTCTAAAAATGAAAAACATGAAAAAAATGTTAGGGGCCTCCCCCTTGGCCAACTCCTGTTTGCTCTCCCTGTTTGCGCACTCTGATCGCTCGCTCTCTGGGAGCTTGCTTCCTTGTATAGCCCCTAGACCAGCTGGAGCAGCTTCCTCTGCTCTGCACAGCTAGGAGACAGGAAACCTATTTGGATGAAAAGTAGTATAGAAATATTTTAAATAACTACATACATTAAAATACTTCTATCAGTTCAATAGAGGCTACTATTTTTTGGGTGGAGCAAATGAACAGAGAATCATTATCATCATCATTTTACTCTGTCCAGTCTCCAGGAAGTTCATGGCAGCACAGGGGTGGTATTTGAGGGGAGGGGGACAGCTATTTTAAAGGGTATGCCCAGCCTTCATAGTTATTATTAGCTTTTAATTATTAGATTAAAAGTATTTAATCTTTTACTTATGCTTGGTTAATAGAGAACAGCAAAAATGTTTAGAAAATTAAATTTCACCAGTGTACTCCATCTGTAAAATGGGTATACCTTTCTAGTCTGTCTTTAGATGACAGTTTAGAAATACTTCCCCATTTCACTAATGCTTAATTCCTTGTTAATATGCTACATATATGCAACATACAGTATATGCTTTGAAGCTTGATATGCAGTCAGTGGCTGAGATCATGCGCTTGAGTTACCGTCTCTGTGCATATTTCCAGTTCTTGTTTTGTGTTTTTGGCACACACTGTACTAGTCTGGATTATGGTAGATTTGATAGTCATCTCATCTATGGGGGCCTACCTTCTTCTTGAGATAGAATTCTACCTCTGGGGCAGCAAACATTGGGGTTACCCCATTTTATCTTCACAGAAAACCTCCATTGGGAGACAGAAACTTCCCCAGGCCACCCAGTGAGTGTCATGGCCAAATACAGATCTTGTGGTGCAGAGGCCATGGAACCCAGGAGCGTGCATTGGACATGGCATGATGAATAGGATGCTGAGAGAGGCTGCATAGGTGACAACAAGTGGTGGCACATCCCTGCAGCCTGTTTCAGATCTGAGCAGCCAGGGAACCCACAAGTACGGCAAATGGAACCCTCAATTGACAGGATTAGGCTGACAGGGTAATTCAGCAGGAGGGCCCAGTCTTGTCTCTAGGTAGGACCCAGGCTGTGTAATAAACAAAAATGCAGGATGAGTTTGGAGAGGAAAAGGCAGGAAGACTTGGCATCCAAGTCCTCTTGCTCTTTTATATTTCCATTGTCAGGGGAGAAAACCAAAAGCATGTAAATAATGCTGCAGGAGTAATTCTTTATCGCTGGTGACCCTCATTTCTTTACTCTGCTACTACAGACCCTTTTTCTCCAACAGCAGGTGCAAATTAATTCACCACCTTCTTCCAAGTGCAATTGTCAAGGAAAACAGAGAAAACCAGAATGAGAAGTTTCACTGGTGTGGTGCCAATGAAAAGTCTTCCCAGCTGGAGCTTCCTGCTAAAGGAAAAGGAAATTAGATCAGAACTAGGTATGGATGACACTCATAGGAAGACTTCCATTGCTAAGTTTTCCCCCCAGTCCCAAGCAAGGAGTTTCCATGGGAAATCCCACTGGCAATTTCAAACCCACCTTCGTTGTGCCCTTCTTGGCATAGAATGTGGATATCACATGAGTGGGTGACTGAACAAAAAAGGGTTAAAATATGAACCTAGGATGCTTGCTGCCATGATAGGGAAGAAGGCATCAAGCATACTTAAAACTTCCTGGATTTCTATTTCAGGGGCCTTCAGTCTTTTTTTTTTTTCTTGTGTGAGTGGGGGTGGGGAAGAAGGTTTTTTAAGAAATTTAAACAACAATAACAAATGACAGATTTGATAAAAGCGTTGTCTGAATTTTCCTACTAGAACTGCAGAATTCAGACCAATTTCTACTACTGATGAATTTCAGCAGCAGCCCCTCCACCCCAAAATCACAATCTACATCAACAAAAACACAAAATCTGATAGAATTATTTGACACACACAGGCGTGCATACATACGCAAAAACTGCATGACTGATTCTGATTGCAGCTTGCACCACACTTCCAAACTTGTCTGTGCAACATATCTTACAAAGGAATTTCTGCCTGGGAGCCTCCATAGTCCTGGCGTGACACTTCTGCACCAGACTGAAATGCAGGCAAGCACTCTTGCCATAACAGATATGGACCCCTGCTGACCTCAGTCACAGGCTGTGGAGAGGCGCCATGTATCAGCATGCTCACACTCTTAAAAAGCATCCCCATGGCAGCTGTACCCTTGGGGCTTCCATGCAGGGATAGGTGCTTTGGGGTGGTTGGGAGAGGCAGGCTGATTCAGTGCAGCTGACAGGACTGTGCCAATCCCCGTGGTGATTCCAGCTAGTGTGAATGACTCCCCAGAATGACAGAGCAGAGTCAACCAATGTGTCCCAGTCCAAACAAGGAACTGCCCAGAGATCATTATATATTACCTCTTCACCCTCCCCAGGGGCTGCTTCCCACATCGTTGGCTCTGGACGTGGCCACAATTGTGCATAGAGTGCTACCCCACAGCCCAGCTTGTTGAACCTGCTGAATGAGGCGCCTTCATCCCCCCGCTTGAGCATCATGAGTGCGCTTGTGGCAGCAAGAGGCCAACTTTGGGGAAGAGACTCTCCTCTTCCTCTCTCAACTTCCACTGCATTCCCTTTTTCCTGATTTTGATCATCTTTCTGGTTCTCAGTCTCTCATTCTAGGATCCAGGTTGAAATATCTGTAGAGCTCAGGTGGAATCGCCCACGGGGAGCTAGGAGGCTCCAGCCATCTATCACAGATCATTCCCAGCTGCCCCATGTCATTGCTTAGCCAGCCTTAAAGCCAGGGAGAATACGCACTGCCCTCAACATTTGTGTGGGAAGAGTCAGCCAAGGCCATGGAGGAAGGGACTCTGCTATTCTCAGCCACGCATGCCTGTCACTGTGGCAACGGGAATGGCAACGAGGCAGCTGCCACTGGGCTCGGATGACACGGAGTGAATGCAAGAGGCAGGAGAGAGGTATGGATCAGCAGGAGGTTAAGCAGGGGAGTCCCCCCACATAATTCTGTCTCCATAATCCTATGCTTGGAAATCTCCAGTTTCTCCAGCTGTGCCACTTAAGCTTGCCTCTGGCCACAGCGAGCCCTGTCTGTAGTTGCTGCTCATCTGCAAAGTTCCCTGCACCTACTTTATAACTTTGCTATCCCCCAGGTGAGAAAACAAGGCCAGACGCTCAATCTCCCATTCCTGCCTTTCTCTTAAAAAGCACCTGCTCTGCTGTAACCTGTCTTTTGCCCATGCCCTGCCCCACCAGCAAAAGCTAACTCAGAGAAATAGAAGTCCTGGTTGCACTTTGTTTCCTTGTTTCTCTCATCATTAAAGCCAGCCCCTTCGGTTTTTAATAGCATGCAATTGTGCAAAAGGTTAATATGTTTTCAGTTCAGCAGAAGGGCAGCTAATTAGCTAATGGCCTCCCCCCATCCCCCTTCTCTCCAGTCCCAATCTTGATTCCTTTCAACATCAACATGTGTAAAGGGATCACTGCAATTACCCGCTTCCCAAAGTCATTACACGCCACTGACAATTATCCCAGAGCAGGTGAGAAAAAGCTCTCCCCTATTGATTCATAAAGTCAGCTGGAAGAAGGGCAGTCAACTCTTTCTATCCTGAGAGTCTTCATAACAAGAGAGATCCAGTGTTTGGTAGTTACTTTGGTGTTTTCTGCCTAACCCAGGAGGGGTGGCAGCATATATGCCACACTGTAGTGATCCTGTTATCTACTCTAATCCTTTGAGGGAATAAGACAGCCTGCTTATGGATAAATAATGAGGGTAGGCCTTACATGCCCCCTGCATCATATTCTAAGCAATTGGACACTGCTAATCATTAGCAACCAAATGGCAGGTTGTTCTAAGTCCCATGCCATGTCCAGTGCTTATTTCCAAAGGAGTTTTAAGGAACAACCTGGAAATGTAAGTCCAGTGGCTGATCTAGATTGCTATTTCTGTCATGATTCCATCACGCTCAAGTTCGGCACTATTCTTCCATGAAGCTAATTTTGCATGCATGTCAGAGCAGAGAAAATGACATATGAGAGAAAGGAACTTCATCCCTATAGGAATCAAGTAACACATCAGACCCAACTGGTTTTCAGAATCAGCAGAGAGCAGGGCAAAGCCCTTCATGGGACTGAACGTCATTTATACTATGCAAACTTCATTTAGGCCATGACAATCCCAGGAAGTGAGAAGAATTAGGTGCTACATGGACTGAGAGTCTTGGGAACAATGCCGACATTGCAATATGCCATAAGGATGTGTGATCATCATGCCACCCATTCTGGCAGAATGAGACAAGTCTGCCCAGGATGAGATGCCAAGCACTGGCAAGCCAGCTGTGTAGTGCTCTTCTGGAATTAGATCCCCTACTCAACTTCCTCCCTAAAGGTACAGCCACCTGCTGCTCTAGCTGTGAAACAACCCAGAGAGATATTGGCATCTGATGCACTTGGCAGATGTAATGCTGATCTCAGTAGGCACAGGAGGATGGAGATGAACCAGGCTGGGAGGAGAAGGGAAGACCAAGAGGTTCACATGCTACCAGCTGAGGGCCTGCATTCAGTTCTTGGACAAGGTGAATCCAAGGCCAACCCTTAGTAGATGTTTAGCTTAATTGTCCAGTCAAGGTACTGTTTGCAAAGCTCTGTCCCAGCCCAAGAATACAAGCAGAGCCAGGAGGTCAAGACAGAGCTAGGCTGGCAGAGGCAGGCAAAGGCAGATGTCACAGCAGCTGCTGCCTTGCTTCAGGTGGTACTCCAGCAGTTCTGTTTCACAAGCACCAGTGACTGCTTCAGTGTTCAATGGCCCTTGAATTGTAGGCAATATCCCCTGAACCCCGGTTACAGGACAAGGAGGGGATACCCACCATCACCCCTTTAGTGTCTCTCAAATGCAGCAACAGCCTCCTCACGCAGGATGAAATTTACTGTAAGCAAAATCTTCTGTTGCTGTGGAAACTATTAAAAATAGATTCTCCCGTGTTCCCTCACCCCCTACACACACACACACACACACACACACACACAACGAGGGAGGGGGGGAGAGAGAGAGAGAGAGAGAGTATGATACAGCTGGGTTCCTTCACTCTGTGTTATTATTGCTTTTTAATTATGAATAATTTCCTCCCTTGCATGGGAAGATGGATTTCTAAAAAAGCATAAAAACTTTCCAAACTGAGTCCCTTCAGGATACATATCAATATGCAAAGGAAGGCCAGCATGCATTTCAGAATGTTTATGCCACAGGGTAAACACAACAACAAATCACTGTAGATTAACTCTTTCCACACCACCAACCTTAGCCAATGAAAAACAATCGTCACAGCTCTGATCATTGGTGGTGGTGGGGGGTTCTCTGTGGGTCAAGAACTGCTGCAAGTCTACTATATTAGTGCATGATATCACGATGCAGTTATACCCTTGAGTCATTCTACTTTCCATCTGTACACTTTCCAAGGCAGAGACTACACTATACAGGATTTTACAAGACAGCTGGCCCAGTTCATAGTGTTAAATGTTAGATGAGACCAACAATTGAGCCCCAGAGTCTCATGTGTGACAGTGGCCAATTCATTATCTGAAAATTTGTAGTAGTTTCCCATTTCTGACCATCATCCAGTCATTTTCCTTCATGCTGAATTGTGCTATTTTAGCAACATGATAATACATGTGCAGTCCAATCCCTTGCATATTCAGTAGTTCTAAGCAACTTGGGACCTACTCCCAAGTGAGCATCAGACTGCAACCTAAGTTTCAGGCACCACAATCATTAATCAAACAGGTGAACTGCTCCACATGTTGATTTCTGCAATTCCATACTTGGAATATACCAAGTTTGAAGATGCATCCTGGTCTCCTTAGCCAAGTGCCATTAAATGGATGCTCTCTCCATGAGTCTTTTTAATCTTCACTTAGGCATGGCTCACAATATTGACGGGCAGTGTTCAATCATCACAGTCATGTCAATCATTGTGATCATTCTGTCTGGCCTCCTGCAAACACAAAGCGCCAGATTTATACTGCAATTAAGACATCTCTTTCTTCTATAAGAAAGATTCAAAACCCTGCCCCTCCCAATTTCTATGCTAACTTTACTATTTCCCCAGTAAATGAGTTCAAATAACTCTCCCTAGCAAAAATTTGATTCAAGGTGAAAACTGTCTGCTCATCTTTATCTACTCATCTTCTCACAGAAGTATGGTACCCATACAAGAATGGATGGGTAGAGAATTATCAGAGCATTATTCTTTTTCTGTGTTTTAACTATGTTCAGTGCTGCCAACCGAAGAGGGATCCTGGTTTTTTCCAGGCTTGTGACATGATAAACCACTCAAGAATCTCATAGAAGCCCATGGGTTTTTTTAAAACCACATGAGATGATGCTCACTTTATGGAATGCCCTCTGCCCTGGCATTTGAGAGGCACCAATTGTGACTTTCTTTAGGTGCCAATTAAAGAACCAACTCTTTCCCCAGGCCTTCCCTGATTGATTGTGCTGCCCAGTAGGTTTGTTAATTATGGTACTATGAGTACTTTTAATGTTGGTATTAACGTTTTATTTTAATTTATATGAATTTTCTTTGTAAACTACTTAGAGATATTTTTAAAATATGGTAAGCAATATATAAATATAGTAAATTAATTAATTAATTAATAAACAAACGGTCCGCACACACCTCTCCAGCCCATGAGCTCAGGGAAATGTTGGTACAAAGGCCAGAATGTGCAAGGATAGGGGTGCTCTCCTGTTGCAAATAAAATGCATACAATGAAACACAGACCAGTACCTTATTAGCAAGTTTATGGTAAGAGCTACCCCTAGGATTACAGTTATTAAGAGGGGAGGGATGTACTCACAGCTGTCCCAGGCCTGGACTGCAAATTCACTCTGATCAGACCTGCCTCTCGGAGAGGAGAGGAAGATGTTTAAGGGACAGAAACAACTTCTACAGAGCAACTTGGCCTCCTCTCCCCTGCTTGTACATAGAGGTGGAAAGGAAGCCTTTCCAGGGTGTGCCTGGAAAAATCTAAGTGAGGTTAGTAGCTAAGGAACTTTCTGTATACCTTGTCAGACTGGGTCATGACCCATCCAGATTTAATTTGCAGCAATTATACTTACATTCAGCTAGACAAATAGATTCCACAAACTCTGGCTTAAATGTGGATAATTACAGCTGTGTGCATCAGGGAGACAACCCAGCACAAGCTTGGGTCTATAAACATGCTGTGCACACCTCCACCATCTGAATACGGCGAAATGGCAGGGTGCACCCCACTGGCAGGGGCAGAGCAATTACCAGTGATTTCACTTTCTCTCCTTTTCTGTCCCCGCAACTGAGGCCTTCGCCCCCTCTTTGCTGTATGCGTTTGTGTTTTCAGGCATATGCTGCTGTTAATGGTGCTTCTTCATCTGCTGGCAGAGATTATGCTATCAGGGGAACCCTCTCGGTGTCAGAGCCGAGACTTCCGGTTCCAAATCACCCATGGGGTGAGTCAAGCTGCTGTAGAGGGGAAACCTGGAAGTCATCAACTTTCTGCTCAGTGGGCTGTATAATAATGCCTTCGGCAATTGCGATCCAGGGGTGGACCCCAGAAACATCTGCACTGAGCAGATATATTGTTCAGTGTACAGGTGATAGAGTGAGTGGCTGCATATGAGGCAAAGTTTTCAAAAGCAGTTGAATTGGCTGATTATTAAATTCACAGTACATTTTATTTACTTGTAGTGAAAAAAGAGAAGAAGAGTGAAAAAAGAGGGCTGTGGGCTACAGAGAACAATAAGGATGGATGACATTCTTAGGATATTTGACAAAAGCTGTTGAAGGAAGGAAAATTGGCAGGTAGCAGTTCCCATATTGCTCATCCTAATGTGGTCATTGTTATTCATTGTTGCTAGTTTGAAGTGCCAATCATGAAGAAGGGGAACTCCAAAATGAACAAGATGGAGACAGAATCCACCTCCCTAGCACAGGTCTGGCCATCACTGAGCTTGACAGCATCTGTTAGACTCCTTTCACACTCACTAGGGATATGTTTGCACCATCCCTCCTGAGTTTGAACTCATTTCTTCCTGAATCTCTTCATTTTGTTTCAGTAACTGTTCACACCAGCCTTGATTCAGTATTCTTCCACAATTTCCATCCACACAATTTCAAAAACGATATTCCTGCATGTAAAAAAACCTCTGAAATCATCCCTTAGCATTTGTACCAGAGGCACCTTTTTGCCAAAAAGCAGCTAAGTGAACGTAAGTTCTTCAGGTGCTCTGATACAATGCTGCTTTCAGACTACAATGCTGGATTTTTTTAAATGGGTAAATGAAGGTCAGCACAAAAACGCCTTGGCCTCATTCCCCTCCATTTTATAGAGAAAGTGGAACTGGAGGCTGTTCAGTAGCACACAGCCATGAGCACATGCTGAGGAGAAAAGGCAGAGGACATATAATGCGGTTTGCACCAGGTAAATAGCACCATACCACACTTTGTTTAGAGAGGGACTACAGATCATACAAAACTTCTGGAAGTACGAGGGTAATCAAGGCAGGATACATAATATAACATGAACAGCTCAAGCTAATTAGGTTAGCAGTCAACTGAGTTAAAAATGATCAATGCAAACAAACCCTCTGAGATAGGGGGAGCAATCTCCGTATTTATTTATGCAATAAAAATGAGCAATCTGCAAATAACGTATTTGAATAAAAAGAGTGGACAAGGGATAGGAGATAGGGCAGAGGACATCACACACCCACAGACAACTACTGCAGTGTCCAACTGATTGAGCTCCTAGAGACAAAAAGCATCAAGGTTTAGCTCATGCCAGATGACTGGGAGGCAGATCAGGAACAGCCTGGGCCCTCAAGGGAGATGGCTGCAGGCCCATCCCAACAAGAGGAGTGGAACTCTGTCTCTGAGATGGAGGCTGAATGGCCACTTAGCCCCTGAGAGTGGTGATGTCTCAAGAGGCAAGCCAGAACCACGCCTGTGAAAGGAGTGCCTGTTTGCAAAGGAAGGCTTCTCGTGAGTAAAGGGCACTGTGTAAGTAGGGTCCTCCTCACAAGGAGCACTTCTGAGAAGCTGCAGCCAAGTCCTGGGTGGGGTTCTAGAAGCTTCAGCTTATAAACCCTCAGTTGAGTCCTGCTGAGAGTTTATAAGCTGAGACCGTGCACCCTAGCTTTCCTTACCTTGCTTCTTCTTTGGACTGATCTCTTGTGCTGCTGACCCCTGGATTCCTGATAAGACCCTGTTTCTTGGATTGTGCTTGATTTAGACTGCTTGCCTGTGCTTGTTTTTGCCTCTGCCTCAGACCCTACTTTTGGACTGTCCTTCTTGATCAGTAATAATGTGCATCTGATATCTACCTGCCTTCTGGCCCTGCTGAATGAGTTTGACCCAGGACCGAACTTGAGCCAGCTATATAGCAGGACAGGCATCCTATGCAGGAAGGAGCATGCAGTGGTCCCAGTTTCAATCTCCAGCATCTCCAGGGAGGGCTAGGAAGGAGTCCTGCCTGGAACCCTGGGCAGCCACTGCCTGTCAGTGAGGACAATACTGGGCTAGATGGACCAATGGTCTGACTGATTCAGTATAAGACAGCTTCCTACGGCATGGCAACAACCTACATACACTTATTTACAGATGTCGCTGGTGCAAGGAATACAATTCAGAGGCACATCACAGCTAGCACACAGGCAACGCAGGCTTTAAATTGAACCAGACTCTGGCCCTCAGCTTCAGCCCTCTATTTGGCTGGTGAATTAAGAATCCCTTTAAGTAATCCCTTCACTTTTGGAGCAAGCTTCTTCAGCATACATCCTGCAGGAATATTCCAGGTCCACCTCAGGACTGGGAACATTGTGGCCCAACTAAGAATGTCACAAGGAAGGCCCTGTTATGACAAGCGTCTGTGATCCAATCCTGATCAGCCCACTAGTTTTGCTGTTTCCCTTAGGAGGGCCCCTTCCCTCTTCTTAAACCGACCATTGTCAACAGGGGTTGACAATATGCAGCCCTGCCTCTCTGTGTCAGGAGATGACAAGCTACGCTGGGCACTTCCTGCCTAGCATCTTCTTAAGCAGCAGGGTCCCCCCCCCCCCCCGCGCGCCATTTCCCTAGAGTGGAGACACTCCAGAGGCCAGCCCTGATCTACCCTCTTTCCCAAATTACCAATGCTTCTTGCAATTCGGATTCCTTCATTGGCAATGGAAAGGTTGCTCCCTGCCCACAGCAGCTAGCCCAGAATATTGATAAATAAGAGAAACAGAATGAAAATACCACATTTTTCAAAACGACCTGTCAAACTGAAACCATGTAATCTAGTTTCATTAGGACCTGTTGTCCCAGAGATGACTGTGTTGTCAAATAGCAAGTAGAGGAATCTCTCACCAACTCCCTGTCTGTCTTCTCATCCCCCCCCCCCCCACACACACACCACAACACCCTAGCAGAGGGAGAGAGGAAGATTTGATGCACGGATACAATTTCACCCAAGACCGGCATTTCCACTGTATTCATCACTGGATCCGGGAGCCTTCAGGGGACTACAAGAGTGATATGCAGTCCTCAGCACTGTCCGGTATGATTTATTAAAATATCAGCCAGATGAAATTTGGGAGGTCAAGGAGTACCAGTTCACAACATGCGGGGCACAGGAACGAACTAGTATGGTGCTGATAGGAAGGAAGGAAGGAAGGAAGGAAGGAAGGAGGGAAGGAGAGTTATTGCTCATATATGGGGAGAATTAGGTAAGAGAATGAAGAAGCCCTGGGGGCACATATAGCTAGGCTTCTGAAAGGACACAACAAGCTCCAAATAGGATATTTTAGTAGCTTCTGTGCATAGATAAACAGTCTTCATGTAGGAAAACGTGTATACATTGTCATGTCTAGATCCGAGAATGTGTTCTTTCCACATAGCAACGGAACTGCTCTGGCAGCCAATATGAGCGGTGACTCCTCAGGTACTTGTAGCAGAATCCATCTCAAATGTCACAGTGACATGTGTGTTTATTATCTTTGTGTAGGAAAAAAATGTCATGTTTTAAGAAGTGGCTGTTATCCTCTTGCTGAGGAGGTTCTAAAAGCCTCCCCAGTGTGCTGGTCAGCAGCCTTAGAAGCCAATGGGAAGCATTTGATGGGCAAAGCTCCACCATACCTCCACCACCACCCTGCCCCCAATTGCTGACTTTCTTTCACAACCAGCATCATGTGAAGAAAGGATGAGAAGTGGGGCACCCTAGCAATGCTGAATTTGTCTGCTATCTCTGGGGGTCACTGGCAAACTCCAGCCCCTGGAAGTACTACATCCATGCCTGGGGGTACTCCAAACACAGGCTCCTTTACTTCTAAATGTCTGGTGGTAGGAAGAAGCCAGAGGATAAGCACACGAGCCTCCTTTGCACCACCTATGATGCCATTTTGGAGAAGCAGAATAGCTAAGTCATAAGAAGCCTAACTGCAGAGTAATTTCTCCCAAAGGCAAGACTTGACTGCTTGAAGTACAGGAGCCTACCACCCCTGCAGCACCCCTTTTGGGCAGGACATCTGGTATTCATGATGCATACCGACAGGGCTGCCCTGCAAGCTCGAACCTGGAGGGATGGCGCAACAGACACTCACTCCTCCATATAGCAGCCTTGTCAGACTCTGTTGGGAGTTTAGTTTCCTTCGGGCATTTCGTGGCACTGCTAATAAGCTGCTTAAGAGCCTCAGCGGCTGTGTGTGCCCAGGCAGAGATGCCAGAGGAGGCATGCAGAGTGCCTCATTAAAATAATCAGTTTAACATCTACAGGATAGCAAAGAAGAGAAGAGAAAGAGCATGTCCCTCACAATGTGCCAACTATCTAAGCCCTTGGTACAAAGTCCCATGTGATGCTCCAAGTGAACACATTTATTAATGCATGCTCCCTCTCCTTCATTCAGCTTAATGTGCCCCATGCAGGCTCCCTAACATAGAATCATAGAATAGTAGGGTTGGAAGGGGCCTACAAGGCCATCGAGTCCAACCCCCTGCTCAATGCAGGAATCCAAGTCAGAGCATCCCCGACAAATGGCTGTCCAGCCTCGTCTTGAAGGCCTCCAGTGTGGGAGAGCCCACCACCTCCCCAGGTAATTGGTTCCATTGTTGTATTGCTCTGACACTCAGGAAGTTTTTCCTGATGTTCAGCCGGAATCTGGCTTTCTGTAACTTGAGCCCATTATTCTGTGTCCTGCACTCTGGGATGATCAAGAAGAGATCCTGGCCTTCTTCTCTGTGACAACCTTTCAAGTACTTGAAGAGTGCTATCATATCTCCTCTTCTCTACTACTTTGTCCCCAAAGAAGATGGGATCAACCCTCCTCCTGGCCCCAAGCATCAGTAAACACAAGACAATTCCAACCACTGGCCTACTGCAGCAAATGGGCTGTGGAAAAGATAAGAGAGGGAGGAACCATTTGTTTATGGAAAACATTCATAGACCACTTTCTCACAAGCTCAAATGGTTCATACTTGATAAAATACCACTTAGAACTGAACAACAACGTTTGGATTGCGATTTCAAGCATTTAAAGCAATTAATATGCATTATCTAGTTGTATTCCTTATGATAACCCTGTAAGGTAGTGAGTATTACTATCCCCTCCAATGCAATGGGGTGTGGTTGGGGAAAAGACTGAAGCTGACAGAGGGGCTCACCTATGGCCACCTAGTGGGCTCATGGCTGAGGCAAGATCCTGTACCATTTCAGGCCAAGGGTCTGGTCAATGGCCTGTGCTGCCTCAGTGCTGGCTAGGGCTTCACATCACTGGGCACTGCTGTAGTTTGGGTTGCAGGGTTCTACTATGGGTCAGAACTTGAGCTGGTTATCTACTTGGGTCGGGCTTCCCAGGGAGGCAAGACAAGAAGAGATCAGTACCACGGAAAGCTCTGAGTGGGGCTGGAAGCCAGACAGGATTGTCTGTATATTTCTCCAACAAGCAGCAGATCATCACTGAGCCTTAAATAGGAGTTTGACTTCCTTTAGGCTAGTTGGCCTTGCCTCCATACTGACTGAGGCTTTGACCTGGTTCATAACTAACAGCAGCAAATCATAAGTTAATTAGCCTGATTTGCTGTGGCATGTGCCAGGCACATTCCATGGCCATTTTGAAAATTCAACAATTAGTCGTTAGGTTACCTGTGTGTTGTTTAACCCATGATTAACCTATAGTGTCCAGGTTTGGATGTCATGTAACAACCCCTGATGGGGGCTGAATATTCAAAAAGGCTTCAGAATGCTCCTGGCATGGCAAAATCATGGCTAATTAACCCACGATTTGCTGCTGTTACATGCCTATCTGTCTCTTAAAGGGGCATGGTCTGTTTTAGCAATCTCAGGCTGTGATAATGTGGGAGTGACTAATGTGGCACACTCATCCTGAGAGTCTGGCCCTAGTCCTCAGAGTCTGAGGACAGTAATGCACCCCCCTCTGGATGCAGGGGAGCTAACCCCTGGGGTCTTTCTGGACACGTGGGCCCTGGGGAGGTGGAAACCTCATGACACCTTTCTGTGATCAAGTCCTCTCTCTGAACCATTAACTCTGGAGGCTCTTTTCTGAGGACAAGGAGTCAGGATCCTCTGAGGAAGAGGGTTCGGGGTCCTGGTCCATGTTGGATGCAAACTAGGAACTTCCTGATTCCCTTTAGCCACTACCCCAGCCTTCCCCAACCTGGCACCCTCCAGATGGACTGTGATTCCAATTGCCACAGTGACTGGGTAGGATGGCAGCAAAGACAGAATTGGCTCCAGTTCACTCAAACCCATTCTGTTTGTACAGAACTATCAACTGCCCCCTACTTCAGAATGGCCAAGCTTACATGCCCCCACCCTCCTGCCGTAGTACCTCGAAGTTTTATTGAGGGCAAAGAACAGCAATGTTTGCTACACTCCTTTCTGACACCGCAGTAACTCCCCCCCACACTTTTATTTAGCCAGGGCTGGAGTGTGTATTCTGACAAGCTAGCTACCAGCATGCCAACTACACCACTGTAACACTCCCTCTGCTACCTGCTGTGCAACTGGTATGTGGCAGCAATCCATAGGGATAGTGCATGTTCTGCTACTAATGCCTGGCCTGTGCAACTTTCAGAGAGAGGAAATGGTGATTCCTCTCTGGTTTCCCCCAGGGGTTCTTATGGCCGACATTATTTGCTGCTTTCTCCAGGCCTGAATCACAAGGACAGATTTGCATAGTTAGCCAGCCATCTTCTCCTCTTTTCCTATGCCACATAAAAACAGCACACCAATGTTATCTGCAGGCTTGGAAGACCCCACTGTGTTTAACTGGCAGCTGTCTGTCTAAATACTTTTCAATCAGAGGCTGTTCCTCCTCTCTTTGCTGCCCCCCCCACTCCAAACCATTCCCCCAGTCCAGTTCCTGCTGCTGTCCCAGAAATACAGAGAGGCTGTTAAATAAATAATGTTAGGTAGGAAGGCAGCTGAGGGACAGGAAAGCCTGCGGCTCCTGCAAGCAGCAGCTGCCAATCAGTGTCACCCTTAATAATGTGTGCACTGCACTCTCGCTCAGGATCACAGTCCCAAAGATGCTGAAGAAGGCTGCTGCTTCCTGCACCAAGCCATGTGATGAACTGAAGCAAAAAGGCTGGTCAGGATTGCATTCTCCCTGCATATACGACCCACCCTCCCACGTCCCTCAATCCAGAGCCTGGAATAAATTGTGTTGGTCAGTTCATTTGCATAATTTATTCTGGTCAGTGCTCGTCGGAAACAGTCTGGAGAATGGGGACAGAGTCCAGCCAGGTATTCCAGCAATTGCAGAAGCTCAAGCAATCTCCTCAGTCATGGGAACACTGCAGCTCTGGCTGTGAAACCCAAGAGGAGAATGAGACACACGCATCCCTTATTTAAGAAATAAGTTGTATTTGGAAATCAAAGGTGAATTCCAAGAAGTGGTGATAATGGAAGCCAGGATAATAGTGGGGTCCTGCCTCCCCTTTCCCATTCAATGACTGTGACCATCTGTGTATATGTGGGGTGGGGCTACTCCCACTGTTATATTTTCAGACATCAAGAAGTCAACACAGGTCACCTGCCCTTTGCTAAACTGAAGGCTGCTTTGGATGCTCAGAATGGCAGTTCAGCTCTACCCAGTACAGTCCGATCTGCCTGTCATACTTGGCAATGCATTGCAAGGAGCTTTGAAAGGTTGACACAAAAGCTTCCAGGCCACTGAAGGAAATTTGGGAAGTGATGCAATGCCCCTGCAGTTCCCTCCTTCCTTCAACTCTTTTAAAGGATTGTACTTCCCCTTAATGGAAACAGACGACTTGGTGTCATATTTTACAAGGGTCTGTGCACAAAGATTACAGCCAGATAACCCCAAGAGCTCTGAAATGGAAAGGAAACTGCGTTGTCCATAGGCTCAGGTAAACTTGCTCTAGACCCTACGCATTTGCCATGTCTCCAATCTCTCCTGTGTAGCACCACTTTAGGGCAGGCAGAGTAACCCCACTCAAACCAATAGGCTGAAGCTCTGGGAAGCACCCAATGGTGGCAAGTGCTAGCACTAATGACATTGCTCAAGCAGAAGCCCATGCTGGGGAGATGTCTTTAGCGCTCGTTGGTGCAAAGGGAGAAAAGCAGCGATTGCACCACTTTTCCCCTTTGGACGAACAAGCGCTAAGGGCTTAGTGCTAGCATTGGCTTATGCCAGTGGAGTGTCAGTAGGGCCAGCACCGTGCTCTTCGCTGGCTGGAGTTGTTTATGCAACTCACAACAGTAGTCATATTATAGATGTTTGCGGGGCTAGGCTGCGGAAGGAAGTAGGGAGAGTGTTTGGCTTGTCCACATGGGTGGATGTGAAATTTATTTCAGCAGGACAAAAGAGAGTGGGCAGAAGGACATTTGTTTGGGAGTTAGCTTTCATTTTTCTTTCAAATTAGTCTGAGGAAGAAAAAGGTATATTGTAAGCCACCTGGGCACTAAAGGGTATACAGCAGCTTTCCCCAACCTGGTGCCCTCCAGATGTTTTGGACTACAACTCACTTCATCCCCAGCAAGCATGACTAATGGTCAGGGCTGATGAAAGTGGTGATCCAAAATAATTGGAGGGCAACAGGTTGGGGGAGGCTGATTGATTTACTTACATTTCTATATCACCTAATAGCCAAAGCTCTCTGGGCAGTTCACATCTGGTATACAGAGTATAACAGTTTACACACACACACACACACACACACACACAGAGTGAACTCGTGAAGTTGCAGCTAATTAGTTCAGATTTCCTTCCCCATAGACTTGAGTGGTGCCTGGTCCTCCTTACCACCTGTTCCCACTCCACCAATAAATAAAAGAGATGGCTCCTCTCTTGGGGAAAGAAAGAAAGCTCAGCCTCATTTGTTCTCGAGTTTCCCCACTACCCCCTCTTCAACTCCTGTTCTACCATTATTCTAACATTCTGTATTACAGAGGCCATTTCCTCTTCCCGCTCCCTCTCTCCCCAAAGAAGCAGAGAATGACAAGGTGGAAGTTCTGTCTGATGAAGTGTCCCTGTGGTGGCGAGGCGAGGCGCCTGGAGTGATCTATGACAGGGATAAAGCCGGGAGAAGGGTGAGGCAGCAATTGGCAGGGGCTGAGTATAAATCCTGGAGCTGACAGGGCCACAGATGAGCTGCTTAGTTTATTGGGGTGAGAGGGAAGAGGCTGAAATCTGATTCTGCCCTGCCAGCAGGTATGAGTTCCTCTGAGAAGAAGGCAAAAGGCAGAGGAGGCCAACCAGCAGAGCTACTGAGGATTCAGTGAAAATGAGATGCACACAGACAATATAAGCTTCCAGTTAGTGTTCTTTTCCCCTGAACACTCTGTCCATTTTAGGCCCTCAATGGAAGGCTCTGAAAAGGAATGGACACCTTTTCCTGTTCTGAGATTCTATGCACACAAAAATAGTTATATAGACTCACTGGTAGAAAAGCATGCCCAGTCCTGTCACAGTGGGTGGGAGATTCAAAACAGATAAAAGGAAGTACTTCTTCACACAGTGCATATTTGAACTAGGGAATTCACTACCACAAGATGTAGTGATGGCAGCCAATTTGGATGGCTTTTAAAAGGGGATTAGACAAATTCATGGAGGAGAAGGCTATCAATGGCTACTAGTCCTAATGGCTCTATGCTACCACCATTATCAGAGGCAGTATGCGTACGTACACCAGTTGCTGGGGAACATGGGAAGGAGGATTTATTTATTTATTACATTTCTATGCTGCTCAATAGCCAAAGCTCTCTGGGTGGTTTACAAAGATTAAAACATTTAAAAATACAGTATACAGATTTTAAAAGCCAGTTCTATAAAAAAAACACAGGAACAGAACAATATACAAGAACATATATCTAAAACAACTTCAGCAAGCAATCTCAAAGCGGACACCCATAACCATACACCATTCCAGGATCAATTAAAACTTATCATATGCTGCCAAAAGCCTGGGAGAAGAGAAAGGTCTTAACCTGGCACCGAAAAGGATGCTGTTGCACTCATGTCCTATTGTGGGTTTCCCACAGGTGGCTGGTTGGCCACTGTGTGAACAGAATGCTGGATGATATAGAATCATAGAATCATAGAATAGTAGGGTTGGAAGGGGCCTACAAGGCCATCGAGTCCAACCCCCTGCTCAATGCAGGAATCCAAGTCAGAGCATCCCTGACAAATGGCTGTCCAGCCTCGTCTTAAAGGCCTCCAGTGTGGGAGAGCCCACCACCTCCCCAGGTAATTGGTTCCATTGCCGTATTGCTCTGACACTCAGGAAGTTTTTCCTGATGTTCAGCCGGAATCTGGCTTCCTGTAACTTGAGCCCATTATTCCGTGTCCTGCACTCTGGGATGATCAAGAAGAGATCCTGGCCTTCTTCTCTGTGACAACCTTTCAAGTACTTGAAGAGTGCTATCATATCTCCCCTCAGTCTTCTCTTCTCAAGGCTAAACATGCCCAGTTCTTTCAGTCTCTCTTCATAGGGCTTTGTTTCCAGTCCCCTGATCATCTTTGTTGCCCTCCTTTGAACCCTCTCCAGCTTGTCTGCATCCTTCTTAAAGTGTGGTGCCCAGAACTGGACACAGTACTCCAGATGAGGCCTAACCAGTGCTGAGTAGAGGGGAACTAGTACTTCCCGGGATTTGGAAGCGATGCTTCTATTAATGCAGCCCAAAATAGCATTTGCCTTTTTTGCAGCCACATCACATTGTTGGCTCATATTCAGCTTGTGATCGACAACAATTCCAAGATCCTTCTCGCTCGTAGTGTGGTTGAGCCACGTATCCCCCATCTTGTAACTGTGCATTTGGTTTCTTTTTCCTAGGTGCAGAACTTGGCATTTGTCCCTATTAAATGCCATTCTGTTGTTTTCTGCCCAGCACTCCAGTCTATCCAGATCACTTTGAATTTTGTTTCTGTCTTCCAAAGTATTAGCTATCCCTCCCAATTTTGTGTCATCTGCAAATTTGATCAGCATTCCCTGCACCTCCTCCTCCAAGTCATTAATAAAAATGTTGAAGAGCACTGGGCCCAGGACTGAGCCCTGCGGTACCCCACTCGTTACCTCTCCCCAGCTTGAGAAGGTCCCATTGATAAGCACTCTTTGAGTCCGATTCTGTAGCCAACTGTGGATCCACATGATCGTTGTTTCATCTAGCCCACTTCGAGCTAGTTTGCTCATCAGGATATCATGGGGCACTTTGTCGAAAGCTTTGCTGAAGTCGAGGTATATGATGTCTACAGCATTCCCACGGTCTACAAGGGAGGTGACTTGATCAAAAAATGAGATCAGATTTGTCTGGCAGGACTTGTTTTTGACAAATCCATGTTTGTCAAAAACATGGACTTGGTCTGATCCAGGATGGCTGTTCTTATGTTCTTAGATGCAAGTCAACCTGTAGCCTGAACAACCTTCATGGAACTGGGTTGGCTCCCAGTTCCACGGCACAAGACAAGCCAGCGACGGAAAGAAATGGGGGTGAAAGAAACTTCTTCCATCATCACCACCCAGAAACATTCCCACACACAAACACGATTTGGCCCCATTATTATGAAGAAGCCTCATAAAGGGACAGGGCAACATAGGAATTATTTTGTACAAATTATTCTACCTGCTTGCTTGCTGGAGGTGTGCATGCGCATGCACACACGCGCGCGCACACATGCGTGCACAGGGTGAACGTAACTATTGTCGATGCGGAATAGGCTTTATACCTCACATAATAATGTCTTTCCCATCCCATTCTGCTCCTGATATTTTAGAGATTTCCTTGCCCAATGTGGAGTGGAATTACTGCTCCCAGAAAGCCCAGTAATGATACCATAGTTGATGAGTTCAAGAAACCCTGTTAACTGATCCTTACTCCATACAGAGTCTTTCTTGAAGCAATGTATCCAGCTATTCCTGTGTACGCAAACTGATTTTCAACTAGTTTCAGGCACTCATGGTATCCATCAACCTGTGAAATCTAGGGCAAAGGTTGGGGGAAGAGACAAGCAGACAGTTGAGGAAGGGCGTGTGTGAAGAAACTTCAACACAGTGTGCCTAGAGACAGCAGGGGGTGTTGCATTTTGCCAGAACAGAGAGCAGAGGCTGGGAAACAAGGAAGCTGAGAATTTGAAAGTGGGAAAAGTAATTAGGAAATAGGAAAGTTCTGCTAACCCAGAAGACACAGCAGTGGTGAAGTAAGCACTTTCAAGAAGGATGAGACTGAAGAGACAGGAGGCTGAAGGAAAGGTCAGCAGAGGTAGCAGGTCACTGAGGAAAGGGGCCTTCATACAGAATTTAGAGCAGCCTTCCCCAACCTAAGAGTCTCATGTGGCGCAGAGTGGTAGGCGGCAGTAATGCAACCGAAACTTTCCCCACGACCTGAGTTCGACCCCAGCGGAAGCCGGGTCTCGGGTAGCTGGCTCAGGTTGACTCAGCCTTCCATCCTTCTGAGGTCGGTAAAATGAGTACCCAGCTTGCTGGGGGAAAGGTAGTCACGACTGGGGAAGGCAATGGCAACCCACCCCACTATAGTCTGCCATGAAAACACCAGCGCAAGCGGCGTCCCTCTAGGGGTCAATAATGCACAGGAGGAACCTTTCTTCTCCCCCCCCAACCTGGTCCCCTCCAGATGTGTTGGCCTACAACTCCCACCAACCCCAGCTAGCAGGGCCATTGGCTGACAAGGGCCATTGGTTGACTGGGGCCATACTGGCTAGGGATGATGGAGGGCACATTTGAAGGGCACCAGGTTGGGGAGATCCGAGCCAAGGAAAGTAGCAGCTCTGTATTGTTGTAGGGAAGGAGGCAGAGAGGCAAGGTAATTGGGATGTCAAAGGAACAATGGTCCGCCTCTACCTATAACACTGCAAAAGCCTACCTTTCAGTTAACACTGTAGTGCACACTCTGGCAATCTATCACCTTCTCGCCTTCTGTCTTCTTGCTGGCATCCCCCCTTTTGCAGATGTGTTTTAGAACACAGGTTTGCCCCAGGGATCCTCTTGCTTGAGACTCCGCAAGACAGAAAAAATGGCTTTCCTCATAGCTATTAGTACACATGGCTACAATCGTAAACAAGCATGTTACACAATATAGGGTTATAGTGGGGTTTAGATGGAGTCATTGTATGCTGGCGGCAAAGCCTCAGGAGCTGGAGGAGTAAAAATCCAAATAAATAAATAAACACAAGGAGATGAAGTCACCCATCGCTATTCCTGGCTGAATAATTACTCAGTCTTTGCTATGGGAAAATCGACTGTACGTTTGAATTCATCCCACTTTAACACCCAGCATGTGGTTTTGGGCAGAAAGCAGCATCACCTGATCCAATAAGACATATGCCATAGCAAAACTTTGCCAACAACCACGTCTGGGTGGTGCTACCCGCACAGATGGAGCAGACAACAAGCCTGTCTGAGGACAATGCTACGCTGTGGTGTGGAAGACAATCAGTGGTACACTGGTGTTTTCAACAGCAAATGGGTCAAGTGCGAAAGTAATGCTGCAACTGCTACACGTTACACAGGAAATCCAAGCTCAGATCTCCTGATGTCTAAAAAGCAGCCACTGGGGAGCAGTGCTGGAAGAGTGTGTGTGGGGGAGGGGGGTTAACCATCCTCCTTCAAAACTGCTATTAGCCATGTTTGTGGGGGAATATAGGTACCCATAGCTGCTAGTGTTACCCTTTAAAGCTCTCCAAGACCTAGGACCAGTTATCTCAATAATTACCTTCTCCCATAAGAACCTGCCCAAAGTTGAAGATCAGCTCAAAATTTAAGGTCCTCCTCTGGCTGCTTACTCTCAGGGCAGCTCAGAAGACAGCAACAAGGGAGAGGGCATTCTTGGTGGAATGATCTCCCCGATGAGGCCCGCCTGGTGCCAACATCGTTATCGGATCGGTGCCAGGTTAAAACCTTTCTCTTCACCCAGGCATTTGGCAGCATATGATAAGTTTTAATCGATCCTAGATTGTCTTATGGTTACAGCTGTTTGCTGGAGATTGCTTGTTTGAAGTTGTTTAAAATATATGGTCTCTTGTGTGTATTGTCTGTTTGTGTGTTTTTTAAGTAAATGGCTTTTAATCTCTGTATATTGTATTTTTAATGTTTTTCGTCTTTGTAAACTGCCCAGACAGCTTTGGCTATTGGGCAGTAGAGAAAATAATAATAATAATAATGCTCTCTGTCTTATCATTACATGAGATCAGATGAGCCAGAAAAAGACACCAAGCCTTTTCAGTGGTGGCTCCAAAACTCTGAAGATCTGCTAGACTCCTCCTTTGTATGTTTTTTGACATCTATTGAAAACTTTTTAAAAAATTAAACAAGCTTTTAATGTTTTATGATCTGCTGCTTTTAGAGATTGTTCTATTTGTAACTGATACATAATTTTAATAATGTGGTTTTATTAGTGTTAGTTATTGTCTTGAAGTTTTTATCTTGTATTTTGTTTGTACTGTTTATTTTATGTAAGCCACTTTAAGTGTATAAAGAATAAGAATATAAAGAATAAGAAGAACCTGTGGTCTTTCTTCTCCAACGGGACTAACAGCAACTTGGGGGAATTCTCAGTGGGAGGGAAACAAGGTAGGGGAAAGGGTTAACACCTTTCCCACAATGGCTCTGTGCCAAGCTCATCCTTCCCCATGGCTTTTAAAATAAAATATAAATATTTGCTTGTTAAATGTTTACCCCCTTTTTCCTATCCAATTCTTCTCCCTTCCCCGATTTTATCCTCATAACAAACCTGTGAGACAGGTTAAGGCAGGGGGTAGGCAACCTGATGCTCTCCAGATGTTTTAGACTACCCCCCATGAACTCTGACCACTGTCCATGCTGGCTGGGATTTATAGGCATTGTGGTCCAAAACATCCAGAGGGCACCCCTGGGTTAGTCTAAGCTGGGATAGTTACTGGCCTAAGGCCACCTGGTGTGCTTCATGGCCAAGTGAGGATTTCAGTCCAGGACTCCCAGGTTCCAGTATGATGCTATTACCGCTACACCATACTGACTCAGCACAGACATCTCAAGACCAGTCACTAGTTGTGCCCTAAAGTATGCATATGAACATGCATCTAGGAAACCTGCTTGTATTTAAGCAATGCATGTACACGCGAAAGATGCATATACACCAGTGATGAATGCACACTGGGTAACACCTCTAAATTTCCAACAACAGTTAACTTATAGTGCTGCCGTGGGTCTAAGGTTCAGGATGGGGGATGCTGGGAATTGTGGTTTGTTGTGTCTGGGGCAGCACCAGATTGGGGAAGGCTGTTTTAATGTTTAATATTGTATTATTTTGATACTTTTACTGTAGTATTTTTGTTACTTTGTTGTTGTTATTTGGTTTTATGATTGTAAACCACCCTGATGGCATTTACCAGTGGAGCAGTATACAAATCTAATCTAATCAATCAATCCATCAATCAGCAGAGTGGATCCATCCTTTTAAAAAGCAGCTAAGCCCTCTAGACAACTGCCATTTTTGTACAAATCCTGCCATCCTTTTCTACATGGATGAAAGACAGGAACGGAGTATGCACATACATGCATCTTATGTCAGATAGGAAAGTCTGCACCACGTACTGGAGCAGCAATTGAGATCTGTCAAACACCTCCCTTTCCCCCTTGGCTCTATTGTCAGGGAAATCAGACAACAGATTGCTTCCCAGACTTGGAAGCTGAGGACTAGGGTGGTGGAGGTGGGCCCTGGCTATTAAGTATTAGCAGTTGTATCAGCAGGTAGGAGCAGACTGCCTGGAGGTGGGCACTGACTGCCAGCTCACATGACAGGCCAGGGTGGTGAGTGAAGGTAAAAGGAAAGAGGGGCAGTGGGAAATACAAAGGCACAGAATGTGGCCCAGATTGCTTGGAGGGATGCTCACTAGCTCTCTGTGTGTGTGGGTGTGCACGCGCACACATCTGCGCATGTGTGTCCTGCCCACGCCTCCCCCATAGATGTGTCACAATGATCGAGTACGGGATGCATGCTCTGTAATGGTTTCATCAACTTAGCTCCTTTTTATGAGAAATTTGTTCCGATCACCCTGCTCTCCCCGGCTGCTGTCACTGTAACGAATGCCAGAGCAGAAAGAATAATCATCGCAGTAAGAAAACTTAGAAGCTAAGCAAGACTCCCCTGGGAAGGCTGAGCAGTGGAGGAACGTGCATGGGCACGGGGGGGGGGGAGAACACAAGATTAAACGGCTTTTGCAGCAACCTCAGAGCTATCCTAAGCCCCCTAAGTACCCAGCAGCTGCCCTACCATGAAACTGCCTGGGGTTAAAGAAAATAAGGTCGGTCTCTTCTTCTTGGCATAAGGACCCTGACATATGGCAAGCACAGGACAGATGTCAGATTGGTGGCAACACGAAGAACATCCTACAACTCTGGTGCTGCTGCTGCTGCTCTGGTTGCCCCCCCCCCCCCGCATCGCAACAGAACAATCCTGACAAGAACTGGGTAGCAATCTTGCTGCCCAGGATGATCCTCCAATTTGCCCAACTTGTCATCTTCCTTTGCTGGTGCTCCTCAATCCCAACCCTTTCCCAGCCCTGCCTGCTCTGCCCAGCCTGCAGTTCACTTCTCCACGCAATCATGGTTTCCCTTAGTCTCTCTGTCCAGCCTAGCTTTGCCAGGTCTTGAGCATCCCAAAGCCTGAGACTCAGGAGGCAAGGCTTGAATGATACCACCGGTTTGCCAACTCATGGATAGGGATGTCTGTCACCAGGAAATCTGGCCCTTTTTGGCCTTGCCAGATTTCTTCAGTGTGCCCGACTCAGCTTGCTTTTGCAAGCCAACCTGCAGGGTTTCCCTGAGTTCCAGGGACTTTTTACACATTTTGGGGTGGTCTTGGCCATAATTTGCACAAATAAGGATCTGCACAAATTACTACCGTAAATTGAACGATGTGTGCAAATTGCAGCCATAATTTTCCTAATTTGTGCAAATTGTGACCATGATTTACACAAATTGTGGCTGTAATTTATGCAAATTATGGATTTTATTTTTTTAGCAGAAATTCTGCCAGCTGGTCCAACTCATTGTGCACCAAGTTGGGCCAGCTGGCAGAAGACAGAATGGAGTCTGGGGGGGGGGGAGCCCACAAAAGCTCATCGACCTCCACCCCCTAACCAGATTCCTCTGACGTCCCAACTCTTGAAAGTCAAAAGTCTGGTAGCTGGGCCAGGCCAGGCCAAGAGTTTTTATTTACTCCGGCATTTTAATTTGTATAATCTCTCAGTCTCCTTCAAATCATTTTTTGGCTTTGTTTTATTATGGCTATTTGATGTTAGTGTTTTATTTTATTAGGTTTAAATAATGTTATTACATTACATTGGTGTGGAATCTAATTTAATGAAGGTTTGTATAAAAGTGTTTTGAACAAACAAAACACAATGCACAACTATTGCAAATGCTTACAAAGCCCTTGTCATTAAGCTATATATTCATACTTTACATCAGGTCAACACAGATCAACCCAACATATTCCAAACTCGAAGTATGTAACAAGCACAAAGCAAGAACCAAATGCTCATACCTCAAAATAAGTCAGACTAGCCAAGAGGGAGCTGGGGGTGGTGACGGCTGACAGGAAGCTCTGGCGTGGGCTAGTCCATGAAGTCACGAAGAGTCGGAAGCGACTGACCGAATAAACAAGAACAAAAGCCAAGGGGCAAGCAGATCACTCAGGCAAGTGAACAAACTCAGTAACACACACATACACACGCACCCCCACACACATGCTCTCATACCCCCCCTCCCAATATCCACATACACTCACTCAATGCCAAAACAGAGGAGACATGGAAGATCTGTGACCAGATCTTCAATATTGTTAGTGAACAGGAGAGTATGAATAAGGATGGGGACCATAGCACCATGGGACAATGTTTATTCCTTCCCATGTATTTTCCCTAATCAAAGCTGCTCCCCCCAAAGCTGCTATTTGCTCCACTGAAGAGAGGCAAATTGTAGCTGGGGGTGATTTCAGCTGGGGTATTGTTTAGAAAACAGCACAATGATAAACAATTAAACACTTTGAGCATTTTTATGCAAGGCATTTATTGTACACTCGTCATTCCCTACTCACTTTTGTTTATGGGTTCTTTAGACAACTTTGTGACCCTCCAGTTTCACTTCTGTTTTTAAATAGCACTTTTGGCAAGAATTTTAGAGTAGGGAAAATGCGTTATTATTTGAAAGCAAAAGAAAACACTTTTCCCACTTGTGTAATTGTGCTATTTTGCTATATCTTCATGCCATGTAGAGGTTATGAAGTGGGAAATCAGGATAGGAAATGCTCCTGGTGTAGTGCTTGGATCTCAACTCTGTGATAAAACCGAAAACAGATACAGCAGATTATCAGCTTCCTGTAGAAAAGCTCTTTAGCACTGTCATGACCTGGAGTCCAGCAGTGACCTGAATATGATCTCAGAAGCTGAGGAACCAGTGCTGTCAACAAAGGAAGCAACGGGACTGAGCACTTCTGTGGAACCCGAGCCTGGAACAACTGTGGCTCCCAGGCTCCCACACAAAGCCACACTGCCATCTCCAAGAGCTCCACAATCCATGCAGCTGGTGCGCCAACACAGGATGTGACCTTGGCATGAGCTCTTGGAGAGACGGAGGAGTGCTAGGCTCCAGGCCAGGGGCCTGTCGCTTTAAAGCTTTCTACTGTGTAGGAAAGGGTGATGTCTCTGAGGTGCCTTCTGGACTTAGGGATATAAGGGAGAATTCCGCCATGGATTTCAATGAGGCCGAATGCACTGGCATTCGGCCCCCCGAAACCCGTGGTGGAACGGCCTCCCACCCCCCAGCACCCCGTGGAATCCCCCCTGGGACGAAGTTTACCTGGGGCGGATTTCCCGGTGGCTCCGGCAGCGGCTCCGGCTCTGGTGGCGGCGGCGGCAGCTGGTCTCTCGGCTGGCTGCTGCGGCCGCCATTTGTGTCCTGCCAGGCTGCCATGATAGGCTACGTGGGTATTTACATAGCCTATCACAGCAAAGAGCAGGGGTGCAAACGGCGGCCACTATGCCGTTTGCGCCACTGCTCTTTCCGTGATAGGCTATGTAAGTATTTACATAGCCTATCACGCTAAAGGCAGCCACACAAATGGCAGCCACTACGCCATTTGCATAGCTGCCTTTACTGTGATAGGCTACGTAAATACTTACGTAGCCTATCACGGAAAGAGCAGCGGCACAAACGGCATAGCGGCTGCTGTTTGCACCCCTGCTCTTTGCCGTGATAGGCTACATAAATACCTACATAGCCTATCATGGCAGCCTGGCAGGACGCAAATGGTGGCCGCTATGGTGGCCGCCATTTGCGGCCGGAGCAGCCGGCCGTGGCCAGAACTCCGGCTGCGGACAGCCCTGGCCGGCAGCTCTGCGGAGCCGCCACGGAGCAGAGCGGACCCAGGGAGGATTCTGGGGGGAGGGATGGAGCGCCTCCCCCCCCCCACGAATCAAAGCTGCGAAAAGGTAAGTGACTTTCGTACATCCCTATCTGGACTGAAGCATAAAAGGCTTGACTCTGAGCTCAGACTTGTCAGGGCAAGTCGCTCACTAGGAGCTGTCCTAGGTGCTGCAACATCTGTTCTGCCTCGCTGTCCTGAGCCCTGTAGGCTTCTGCTTCACACCAGAACACAACATCTGCCCCAGTCCCCTCTCCCAGGCTGCTTAACACGAAAAATAGAAACATCACAAGATCTGATCGTGTCCTCCTCATATCAGCCCTCAAGCATGTGTGATGGACCCCTTCTCCAACTCATTTGCTGCCTCTGTGATGCAGATCAGGTTTCCTCCTCCTCCTCTTGGCTCAGCCATGCCAACCAGGAGCTTCTGGACTGCTATCACCACCATGGCTTCAAGCCACACAGCACCACCAATTGCCTGGGATAGGAGGATGCACAGCGTTAGACTTAGCAGGCTAGCTGGGTGGCTGCTCCTGGGCCAAGCACACAACCCCATAGCCTGCCTGGACCAAGCCAGCCCACCATGAAGTACAGTGTCCATGTGCTGCCACTGCTGCTGTCGTCACCATGCATGCCCACCACACACACCTATAAATCTTCCCTCTCTAGGCAGGTGGATGGCATCGGGGGAAAGTCAAATGCACTGGCATGCAGGTGGACTAGCTGAAAACCCAGAGGTTTAAACAGTTGGCCCAAAGAAGGAGCTTCAAAGCCTGAGCCTTCAGACCAAGATCTGGCAACCCTCATCCAGCCCCCTAATTCTTGATGTCTTAGCCCTCATCTTCCCAGTTCAGCCCGATCAACAGGGTGTACAAATTTGGTTTCTTCACAGATTGCTGCGGCCTGATAGACCTTGAGTTCCAGTTCTGATTTCCAGACCCACTTCCAGTTCAGGAATATCTTGAATATTGGCCCCACTGGCTTACAGCACTGATGAGAAAGCAGCACAGTCTTCAGGTTCTTGGCACTCCAGCAAACCAAGATAAGAGACAACATTCCTCCACAGGGCACCTTGTTGCAATTGTTGGCTTCTCCAAGATTCAGCCTCATACAGTAAAGGGGCAATCTGCCAACTCTGTCTTCCCCGAAAGGGACTCAGGAATTTAAAAAACAACAACTCCACCCTTCTGGTCAGCCGATGCCTTGGAAAAACCTAGACAAGCCATTGCTTTCAATGAGAATGTGCTTATATCTGCCCGCAAAATGTAAGGCAGAACAGCAACAGAAGAAGTATGGGACAGGATGAAGTCACCTCCGCAGCCCTGGGCTGTTTGCACATTTCATGCCACATTTCACACTTCTTTGTGGGCATCAGATGGTGCACACATTATGCATCCTGGGATGCCCAACACTTATTTGCTTTTCAATGTCAGTGACCAGTGCCCCTCAGAGCAGAGGGATGAGAGGGGAAACATACTGGAAGAGTTCTGTGAACCAGCTTAAAACTTCACAAATAAAGCCTTATCAGGGGGTGTGAGGGGAGATTTCATTTACTGTATACATGTGCAACAGGTGCTCACCAAATCCTTTATGTCAGGGCTGGGGATCCTGTGCCCCCTGATGATGTTGTTGGATTCTGACTCCCATTAGCCCCAGTCAGCATGGCCAATGATCAGGGAAGACAGGAGCTGTAGTCCAACAATATCTGGAGGGCCACAGGTTCCCCACCCCTGCTCTATGCAGTCTATACCCAGCATGCAGAGTCTGACATGAACTCCTGTAATGGAGCACACCCAGTCCATTAGAGGGCTGTAGGCTCACACCAAACACTGTCATGCTATTCAATAGCACAGGCATTTCCCATAAGCAAGCGCACACACTCCTCATGTGGTGGGAAGAGGAAAAACCTCTCTGGTATTCGTCCTGAGTCAGGCATATCATCATACAGCCCACACAGTCACTCTCCCTCCTGAGAAGCGTGATGCTGGGCTCCCTCTTCATTGGAAATGAGCTCTTGACCAAAAGCAAAAACAGCAAGGATATCCCCTGGTTGGTTTGTTTGTTTGTTTATTAAATTTATTAATCGGATTCCTGCATTGAGCAGGGGGTTGGACTCGATGGCTTTGTAGGCCCCTTCCAACCCTACTATTCTATGATTCTACTATCCTATTATTCTAATCGCCCATCTGGCTGGTCACCCACATGCTTCTCCAAACTTCTACATCTTCAGCCAAACCTGTAAGCTTCACCCAATTTAGGCTCAAAATTTATTTCAGCCTAGAATTCGTTTCAGTGCATCTGCATGCCTTTGCCACTTCCATTTTTACGCACAGTTATTTCTCTATAGATACATCCCAACCAACAGGGAAGGGGGCTATGTTGACTGTAGGCTGGCATGACACAGTGTGATGCAAGACAAAACCTCCTGCTTAGGAATACCTGGGGTGGCAGTGACAGGGGAGAAAAAGACAGTAAAAAAACAAACAAACCAAACCAAATCTGGCGCACATACAGAAGAGATATGCATGTGTGCACCAACCCACATCATGGCTCCAAGACATCCACACTGCTATGCCAGGTTGCCCTGGTGTGATTAAAATGGCTTAACCACCTGGGAAGCAGCTCCATATAAACAGCTCCCTGCATGAAAAGGCCCCCACTCTTTCATGCTTTCTTTTAAAAAATGTAACATTCAGCCCTTTGTACTGTGTCAGTGTCAGGGTGGACACTGATCCCATAGAATCCCAGAGTAGTTCTGATTCTGAGGAAGAGCAGTTGCTCCTGGGAGTGGAGCGCACTCCTCTTTCCCAGGGCCAACAGCTGACGGAGATTCCTCCCACCAGCATTCCTAGCTTAGATAGCAGTCCAAGGAGTGACAGAGCACGGGAAGCAGACTTGGTGGACGCGCGACGCCGATGCAGAGAGTGGCGCCAAATGGAGGGCGCAGAAAGGAGCCATAATGCCCGGTTGGCGCGAAATCAACGGCTGCGCCCAGAGGATCCAAGGGAAAAGGGGAGGGACTCTCCCTAGTCCTTAAGTTCAAGGGTCTGCCAGTAATTCCCTTTCAAACGGGGACCAACTGTTCCAACTTAGGGCATAGGTACTCTGCTGCTCAGATCTAGTTGCTAACGGTAGAGTTGTTAAGTTGTAAAAGAAGAATAAAGCTTTGAAAGGAATCCCTTTGTCTGTGTCTGGACTTGGCTACTGGATTAGACTGAGAGAGGCCTCCAAGGAGCCCTTGACAGCCAGGAGGTGGTAAGTCAGGGACCAGAGATATGCCTGAAACATGTTGGAAAATTCTCAAGACCAGTCACTGCCTAAAGTTATTTATTTGTTGTTCATTGTTATTTGGAAAATCTAAGAAAAATAATTATAAAAAAGATGAGTTACAACACTAAAAATGCTGGCTTTTGTTGCCTATGCCATGTAAGCATCATACAGAAGCAATAGTGGAACAAGCAAGCCCTAAAATAAGTTTCAGATGCACCTGCCAGGTATGTTTTCTAGGAAATACTGCTGATCTACAAGGCTGACTATATAAAGGCATCCAGGGGACTCATGAAATACCTTATGATTCTGTCATTCTATCAGCACCCTGATCACAGCAGGGAATAAGTGGCTGCTACTAGGCTATTATAAATCTTGCCTTCATGTGGAGGGATAAGTAACTGAGTTGAGATATCACATACCTGTACAATCCCCAGCCTCTGACATTACAGCCTCTGTAGAAACACTTGCTGTCCCCTAGGTTAGATACAATCAGATCAGCTCCCCATTAAAACCCACAGTTCTTACTGTAGTAGTAGTAGTAGTTGTTGTTTATTCGGTCAGTCGCTTCCGACTCTTCGTGACGTCATGGACCAGCCCACGCCAAAGCTTCCTGTCGGCCGCCGCAGCCCCCAGCTCCTCCAAGGTCGAGTCCGTCGCCTCCAGAATAGCATCCATCCATCTTGCCCTTGGTCGGCCCCTCTTCCTTTTGCCTTCCACTTTCCCTAGCATCAGCATCTTCTCCAGGGTGTCCTGTCTTCTCATGATGTGGCCAAAGGACTTCAGTTTTGCCTTTAATATCCTTCCCTCAAGTGAGCAGTCTGGCTTTATTTCCTGGAGTATGGACTGGTTTGATCTTCTTGCACTCCAAGGCACTCTCAGAATTTTCCTCCAGCACCACAGTTCAAAAGCATCTCTCTTCCTTCGCTCAGCCTACCTTATGGTCTAGCTCTCGCAGCCATAGGTTACTACGGGGAATACCATTGCTTTAACTATGCAGACCTTTGTTGTCAGTGTGATGTCTCTGCTCTTCACTATTTGATCAAGATTTGTCATTGCTGTCCTCCCAAGAAGTAAACGTCTTCTGATTTCCTGGCTGCGGTCAGCGTCTGCAGTAATCTTTGCGCCTAGAAAGACAAAGTCTGTCACTGCCTCCATGTTTTCTCCCTCTATTTGCCAGTTATCAGTCAAGCTGGTTGCCATAATCTTGGGGTTTTTTTTGAGGTTTAACTGCAACCCAGCTTTTGCACTTTCTTCTTTCACCTTTGTCATGAGGTTCCTCAGCTCCTCCTCGCTTTCAGCCATCAAAGTGGTATCATCTGCATATCTGAGATTGTTAATGTTTCTTCCAGTGATTTTAACTCCAGCTTTGGATTCATCAAGCCCAGCACATTGCATGATGTGTTCTGCGTACAGGTTGAATAGGTAGGGTGAGAGTATACAGCCCTGCCGTACTCCTTTCCCAATCTTAAACCAGTCCGTTGTTCCGTGGTCTGTTCTTACCGTTGCTACTTGGTCGTTATACAGATTCCTCAGGAGGCAGACAAGATGACTTGGTATCCCCATCCCACCAAGAACTTGCCACAATTTGTTATTATCCATATAGTCAAAGGCTTTAGAATAGTCAATAAAACAGAAATAGATATTTTTCTGAAACTCCCCGGCTTTCTCCATTATCCAGCGGATATTGGCAATTTGGTCTCTAGTTCCTCTGCCTTTTCTAAACCTAGCTTGTACATATGGCAATTCTCGTTCCATGAATTGCTGGAGTCTACCTCGCAAGATCTTGAGCGTTACCTTACTGGCATGTGAAATAAGTGCCACTGTTTGATAGTTAACGGGCCGCGGTGGCTTAGTGGTTAAGACGCTGAACTGCAGACCGGAAGGTCGGCAGGACAGCAGTTCGAGACCCGAGTGCCACATGATGGAGTGAGCTCCCGTCCAGTCCCAGCTCCTGCCAACCTAGCAGTTTGAAAGCAAGAAATTGCAAGTAGATAAATAGGTACCACCTCGGCGGGAAAGGTAACAGCATTCCGTGCACCTCGGTGTTCAGTCATGCCGGCCACATGACCACGGAAGCATCTTCAGACAGCGCTGGCTCTTGGGCTTAGAAACGGGGATGAGCACCGCACCCTGGAGTTGGACATGACTGGTTGGGGACACCTTTGCTTTTGCCTTTTTTGTTTGATAGTTTGAACATTCTTTGATGCTTCCCTTTTTTGGTATGGGGATATAAGTTGATCTTTTCCAATCTGTTGGCCATTCTTGTGTTTTCCAAATTTGCTGGCATATGGCATGCATCACCTTGACAGCATCATCTTGCAAGATTTTAAACAGTTCAGCTGGGATACCGTCATCTCCTGCTCCTTGTTATTAGCAATGCTTCTTAAGGCCGATTCAACTTCACTCTTCAGGATGTCTGGCTCTAGCTCACTGACCACACCGTCAAATCTATCCCCAGTATTATTATCCTTCCTATACAGATCTTCTGTATATTCTTGCCACCTTTTCTTGATCTCTTCTGCTTCTGTTAGGTCCTTGCCATCTTTGTTTTTGATCATACCCATTATTGCCTGGAATATACCTCCAATGTTTCTAATTTTCTGGAAGAGGTCTCTTGTCCTTCCTATTCTATTATCTTCTTCCGCTTCCACGCATTGCTTGTTTTAAAACAACAACAACAACTAAATAGATCAGTACAACCAGAGATGTAGTAGTAGTAATAACTACTACTACCACTACTACTACTATTACTACTACTCCTACTACCACTCACATCTGTTAAGAGGAAAGTTTGGGAGGTTCAGTGGCAAAGCTAGATAAAAGAAAGCAAATATTGTTTACATGGAGAGATGGTATTCAATGCAAACTCAGGTTGATGTAGCTAAAATGGTGCAAACTGAGGCTGATGTTGCTAAAACTTGTTGCAAGATAAAGGTATCTTGCCTTTTGGCAATTACTCTGTTAGTAGAGCCCCTTCATGGATCACTGCCTTGTTGTGGCGAAGGGGCTTGCATAACTCAGCGAAGCCATAACCTATGCCATGCAGGGCCATCCAAGGCAGACAAGTCATGGAGAGTTCTGACAAAATGTGGTCCACTGGAGAAGGAAATGGCAACCCACTCCAGTATTCCTGCCAAGAAAACCCCATGGAATGTATCACAAGGCTAAAAGATATGACTCTGGAAGATGAGCCCCTCAGGTCAGAAGGTGTCCAATATACTACTGGGGAAGAGCAGAGGAAATTTCCAAGTAGTGCCAGAAAGACTGAAGCGGCTGGGCCAAAGCCAAAAGGACACTCAGCTGTGGATGTGTCTGGTGGTGAAAAGAAAATCCGATGCTGTAAAGAACAATATTGTTTAGGAACCTGGAATGTCAGATCAATGAATCAAGGTAAGCTGGAGGTGGTCAAACATGAGATGGCAAAATTGAACATCGACATCTTGGGAATCAGCAAACTAAAATGGACAAGCATGGGCGAATTTAATTCAGGTGATCATTATATCTACTACTGTGGGCAAGAATCCCTTAGAAGAAATGGAGTAGCACTCGTAGTCAATAAAAGGGTAGGAAAAGCAGTACTGGGGTACAATCTCAAAAATGATAGAATGATCTCAGTACGAATCCAAGGCAAACAATTCAACATCACAGTAATTCAAGTCTATGCCCCAACCACTGAGGCCAAAGAAGCTGAGGTTGATCGGTTCTATGAAGACCTACAACACCTTCTAGAACTAACACCAAAAAAAGATGTCCTTTTCATCATAGGGGATTAGAATGCTAAAGCAGGAAGTCAAGAAATCACCAGGATAACAGGCAAGCATGGCCTTGGTGTACAAAAGGAAGCAGGACAAAGGCTAACAGAGTTTTGCCAAGAGGACACGCTGATCATAGCAAATACTCTTTTCCAACAGCACAAGAGGCGACTCTACACATGGACATCACCAGATGGTCAATATCGAAATCAGATTGATTATGTCCTTTGCAGCCAAAGATGGAGAAGCTCTATACAGTCAGTAAAAACAAGACCTGGAGCTGACTGTGGCTCAGATCATGAGCTTCTTATTGCAAAATTTCACCTTAAATTGAAGAACGTGGGGAAAACCACTAAACCATTCAGGTATGACCTAAATCATATCCCTTATGAATATACAGTGGAGGTGAGGAATAGATTTCAGGGATTAGACCTGATAGACAGAGTGCCTGAGGAACTATGGATGGAGGTCTGTAACATTGTTCAGGAGGCAGCAACTCAATCCATCCCAAAGAAAAAGAAATGCACGAAAGCCAAGTGGCTGTCTGATGAGGCTTTACAAGTAGCTGAGGAAAGAAGGGAAGTGAAAAGCAAGGGAGAAAGGGGAAGATATACCCAACTGAATGCAGATTTCCAGAGAATAGTAAGGAGAGACAAGAAGGCCTTCTTAAACAAACAATGCAAAGAAATTCATTGAGGCCTTTTTAATGCATTAAGGCCTTTTTAAATGAACAATGCAAAGAAATAGAGGAAAAGAATAGAATGGGAAAGACTAGAGATCTTTTCAAGAAAATCAGAGATATCAAGGGAACGTTTTGTGCACAGATGGGCATGATAAATAAAGGACAAAGAAGGCAGGGACCTAACAGAAGCAGATGAGATTAAGAAGAGGTGGCAAGAATACACAGAAGAACTATACAGGAAAGATCTGAATGTCCCTGATAGCCATGATAGTGTGGTCACGGAACTTGAGCCGGACATCCCAGAGAGTGAAGTCAAGTGGGCCTTAGGAGGCATTACTAACAACAAAGCTAGAGGAGATGACAGTATTCCAGCTGAGCTATTTAAAATCCTAAAAGATGATGCTGTTAAAGTGCTGCACCGAATATGCCAACAAATTTGGAACACTCAACAGTGGCCACAAGACTGGAAAAGGTCAGTTTACATTCCAATTCCAAAGAAGGGCAATGCCAAAGAGTGTTCAAACTACTGTACAACTGCACTCTTTTCACATGCCAGCAAGGTTATGCTCAAAATCCTACAAACTAGGCTTCAGCACTATGTGAACCGAGAACTACCGGAAGTACAAGCTGGGTTTCGAAGAGGCAGAGGAACTAGAGATCAAATCGCCAGCATTCGCTGGATCATGGAGAAAGCAAGAGCATTCCAGAAAAACGTCTATTTCTGCTTCATTGACTACGCTAAAGCCTTTGATTGTGTGGATCACAATGAACTGTGACAAATTCTTAAAGAGATGGGAGATGGGACCACCTTACCTGTCTCCTGAGAAACCTGTACGAGGGTCAAGAAGCAACAATAAGAACCAGACATGGAACAACCGATTGGTTCAAAATTGGGAAAGGAGTGTGACAAGGCTGCATATTGTCGCCCTGCTTATTTAATTTATATGCAGAGTACATCATGAGAAACGCCGGGTTGGATGAATTACAGGTCAGAATTAAGATTGCCAGGAGAATTATCAACAATCTCAGATACACAGACAATACCACCCTAATGGAAGAAAATGAAGAGGATCTAAAGAGCCTCTTGTTGAGGGTGAAAGAGGAGAGTGCAAAAGCTGGTTTGAAACTCAACATTCAAAAAACTAAGATCATGGCATCTGGCCCCATCACTTACTGGCATATAGAAGGGGAAGAAATGGAAGCAGTGACAGATTTTATTTTCTTGGGCTCCAAGATCACCGCAGACGGTGACTGTAGCCACGAAATTAAAAGATGCTTGCTCCTTGGGAGGAAAGCTATGGCAAACCTAGACAGCATAGTAAGAAGCAGAGACATCACCTTGCTGACAATGGTTCCCATAATCAAAGCTATGGTTTTCCCATTAGTAACGTATGGCTGTGAGAGCTGAACTATAAGGAAGGCCGAGCGCCCAAGAATTGATGCTTTCGAACTGTGGTGCTGGAGAAGACTCTTACGAGTCCCCTGGACTGCAAGGAGGTCAAATCAGTCCATCCTAAAATAAATCAACCCTAACTGCTCATTGGAAGGACAGATACTGAAGCTGAAGCTCAAATATTTTGGCCACCTAATGCAAAGAGACAAGTCAGTGGAAAAGACCCTGATGCTGGGAAAGATTGAAGGCAAAAGGAGAAGGGGATGGCAGAGGATGAGATGGCTAGATAGCATCACCGATGCAATGAATATGGACTTGAGCACACTCCGGGAGAGAGCGTAGGACAGGAAGGCCTGGCGTGCTATGGTCCATGGGGTCACGAAGAGTCGGACACGACTTAACGACTGAACAACAACAACTGTTAGTGGAGTTGAGGCTAGACTTTATGAGTGAAACACTGACCAAGTGTCCTTAGAATCCCAGAATTTATTCAGTGAATTCTGACTCGTCTGTTTTGCTCTTCAGGGTTTGAAAATGGTCCATCTTGGTGGATGTTGCATTTTATTGTCTTGGTACTACAGAATCTGGTATTCATTCCCCAGTACAGATTGTTCTCTAGATTGGTCTTCGCCAGATACCCATCAAGCTATAGACCATACCCATCAAGCTATAGACCACAGACCATTGCACACACGTAAGTAGTCTTACCAATAATCTACAGCTATATTGTTGATTCCCTCAGATCACTCATTAAGCAAATCATAGTTCTCATCTTGTTCTGGTCACAGTAGTGACAATGGAAAAAGTGAGACGGGAAGATGTAAACAATATGTTGTAGAAAACACAATCTAGAAAGGTGAAAAGAGATTCAAGCCCACACCCAGCTAGTCTTAAAACGCAAGGCAAAAATGTGCTTGTCTAACTCAAATCAAACCAATAAATACGGAACACAGACTAACTGAATTCTACTTTTGTTAATAATCAAGCTAAATGGACAATTAAGAGAATCACATTTCATGCACACATTTTCAGGATGTTCAGATGGAAATGCGTTTTAAAAAGTGAATTATGAACAAGACACCCATTTAAATTAAGTTTCAGTTGCAAGAATATATATGGGGCAGTGTTGAAGTGGCCTTATGGAAACCACGTGAATATCCAGTGTAACTGTAACTCACCTCAAGCTCTCTGGGTGGAACCTTGTAGACATTCAAATAAGCAAACTAACAGAAGCTATGCAGAAGCATCTCACATCTGGCTTGGATATAAATATCTTGCACAGGTCCAAAGCCGTTCAGCATTGCAGTAGCATTGCTCCCAGGACAGAACAGCTCTCCAATCTATGGAACACATATGGCCTGTTTGAGTTCTTCTGTTTTGAAAGATCAAATGCAGAGGCCTGGCTTAATGCTCCCTCCTTCTGGGAGGTGAAATCAGCAGCCAGCATAGGAGGCATAGAAGCAGAGCTTTTTCAATGGTGGCACTTAAATTATGGAATTCACTGTCCAGGAACACCCGCCTCCACTCCAGCCTGCACATTTTTAGGAGGCAATACTCATGTGATTTTTTTTGATATAAAGATAGCCTGTACATTAGTTTTACCATATTTATATTAGTTGATGATATTGAACTGCTCTGATGTCACAGTGGCAATTTTATGTCAGCTGCCATTGGATTACTTGTTCTGATGTCACAGAGGCTGGCTGGAGAACAACTTAGTACTTTGATGACCCCTCCCTTTTTTCCTGCGGCTGTCTTATCATTTTTGTATTTATCAAATGCCTCTTATTTAACTTTTAAACCTCTCCAGTCTCTTGGACCGGCTTTCTACATTCCTTTATTCTGCTGATTATAAAATTCCTGTTAAACCCCATCTATTGTTACGTATTTTTCCAGAGCATATTCAACCACGTAAGAGGAACAAGCTTTTTTTTGTTATAAATATGAAAACAGTCTAGGAGGCTCTGATCTCTCCCCTACAGCCAGACATTTCTCACCAATGCAACAGCTTCCATTTTCCAAACACCACTAAGAGGCAGATGGCTCTCCAGTAATTAACTTTCAAATACGCACAGAGTTTTGCCTATGCTTTACAGCATTCCTCACCAACAGTTTTTCTCATCAACCAGCTTAATATAACCAGATCAAATGCTCAGGTGGTTTCCACCTCCCAGCATAAGTTTAGCAAACTTCTTGAAGTTTGCATTGTCTTACATTTTGATGTTGAATGGCTCCCACTTCCCTTCTTTAGTCATCAGGCCACTTAACCATGCCAAGAAGATATTTCTGGCAATACTGTGCAGGGTTGCATTTCATCCATGTGGACCTTACTGGTACCAGAACCATCCATTCCCTGCACCAGAGATGTAACAGACCCTACTTTCCATATCTCCCTGGACAGAATTGATTTCTCTCTGGCCCACCAGGAAGTGCCATTAGGCTGGCAGGTACTAGGGGTACAGCTTTCTCGGTGGTGGCCCCACAACTTTGGAACTCCCTTCCCAGGGAGATACGTATGGTCTCATCACTGCTGGCTCTAAAAACCAACCCTGAGGACACATTTATTCCAGTCTGTATTTGGTGCTTTAAAAATCATTGACTGCTGCTGTGTGTGCATTTAACTGTAATTGTATGCTCATGTTTTATAATTGTCAAGGGCTCCTTGGAGGCCTCTCTCAGTCTAATCCAGTAGCCAAGTCCAGACACAGACAAAGGGATTCTTTTCAAAGAATCCCTTTTATTCCTCTTTTACAACTTAACAACTCTACTGTTAGCAACTAGATATGAGCAGCAGAATACCTATGCCCTACGTTGGAACAGTTGGTCCCCGTTTGAAAAGGAATCACTGGCAGACTCTGAACTTATGGGCTAGGGAGAGTCCCTCCCCTTTTCCCTTGGATCATCTGGGCGCAACCATTGTTTGCGCGCCAACCGGGCATTATGCCTCCTTTCCGCGCCCTCCATTTGGCGCCGCTCCCTGTGTCGGCGTCGCACGTCCAGCAAGTCTGCTTCCTGCGCTCTGTCACTCCCAGGACTGCTATCTATGCTAGGAATGCTGGTGGGAGGAATCTCTGTCAGTTGTTAGCCCTGGGAAGGATGAGCGCGCTCCTCTCCCATGAGCGGCTCCTCTTCCTCAGAATCAGAACTACTCTGGGATTCTATGGGCTCAGTGTCCACCCTGACAATAATATTGTAAGCCACCTTGTGAGGGCAATACGTCCTGAAAGGCAAGTTTAAATTTTTTTAAAATAAAGTTATTGCCACTAATAGGACCATAGTTCATCACTAAGACATTTTGCTCATCTGGTACTGATGGACATTTTGCCTATCAGTCCAAAATGGAACCCATGCTACTTACTGTGGGGCTCTTGGCTGTGGTGCAAATTAGAGCCAAAACAGGAAAAGTGGAGCACACAGCTCCCCACCCAAAAGCAATGTTGCTGGCGTATAGCCTGTGGCATTGTGGGAGTGGAATATTATAACTGAAAAGAAACCAGCCATAAAATTTAAGAGATCACTTGGTTTAGAATTGTGCTTATCCCAACTATATTGAATTAGCTTAGTCATTCTTGTTCTTATTCTATTAGTGGGAGGGTAATATGGAAGAGTGGTTATGTGGGTGACATCCAAATGTTTAAAGACTCACCCAATTTTTTAGACAAGAAAGGAGATCCACTGACAAGACACAACTGTGTCTGGCAGTCTGTAGAGTGCAACTAATTTAAATAGCACCTGAATGACAAGAGTAGGAACACAACCTTTACTCTTTTAGAGCAAACATCCTAGAATGCCATGATCCCCCCCCCCAAGCTTTTCATCAAAAGCAGCATGAAGTACCTTGGATCTCTGCCATGAGATGGTAAGTTTTAGATACATTTTAGTACACCGTCTTGTCTTGTTTCTTTCCAGTACCTATATATTTTCTGAACCATATTGCGATAAGATGTTACGAACAGGGCCACAACATGGGGCGGGGGGTGTTCGGACACCCCTCAAGCTACACACCTGATCTAAATCACCCCCTGCAATTTATTTTAGAAGGAAACAATTACTCTGGGAAAGCCAATCATGGGACTTGTATGAGACACCTAGCTTGGCCCAGAGGGCATTCGCAGAACATGGAAGATACAAAGCACCATTTAAATTGAGAGAAGAGCCATTACACAGCCAGTGTGACCAAGAGAAGACTGGAACAGACACTTTGTCCTCCAATATCACAAACCTGAAGAAACACAGGACAATACTCATCCATACTCATCACAGAAACTTGTCAATTATGTTACAATGCATAATTTGCCATGCCAATAAAGTATCACTGAACTGAACTCCACTTTTTTATCCCCACACTTTGACCTTCCCTGCATCCAGGACAGAAAAAAAAAGAAAAGGACATGCTCAGCCAATTTCTAGACCACACCGGAATGTGTAATAATTAGCACTGGGGGTGCAGGCAGCTCATGCCAGCTCCTGCTGCCACTAATGTTCAAGGCTGACTGAGAGGGGAAAAAACAGAGAGCATGCTGAAGATTGGCATATCGATCTTGGAGCACACTGGCTAAATTGGAAGCTCGGCTCTATCTCGATGGGGGCAGGGAGGTGCAGTGGTGGCACCGCCTGACTATTGAGCAGGAAAAACAATTGATTGGTGTTCCAAGCCTCTTGGCAGGCAGAGCAGTAGAAAGAAGCAGAGAGGGAATTAGTAAGAAGGTGGAAGTATAAATTCTGACTCCATGAGCAGGGTGTTTTGCACACACACGTGCACGCACACACACACACACACTCGCACACGCACCACTTGCCTCCCCTTGGGACATTAAAACGTGTTCATCCTGTGGAAGCTTGAACAGCCTTGAATGGCAAAACTGAATTAGACTAAGGAGGATGAGATATTTAACTCGGGGGGGGGGGAGGCATTGCCTGCTCTTCAAATCCAACCTTCAAAAGGTCTCCACGGGCTTGCACCACTCTATCTTTCTGCCCTTATCTCAGATACATCCCTCCCCATGGCCTTTGCTCCTGCAATTCCATTGTCCTCAGTCACTTGAAGGTCTCCTGTCGTCTTAAACTACTCTTCCCATTCTCACTTGCTGTTGCTTGTGCGTGAAGCTCCCACCCAGAATCTTTATCTCATACCCCTTCCCTCCTTCAAATCCTTCATCAAAACTCACCATTCCCAGGAAGCCTTTGGCTTCCCTCCTTAACCCCCAATGTCACCCAAGTTTAAGTATAAATAATGGTATTTTCTCACATTCATCCCTTGTATTATCTTTGTCTCTTCCTTGGTTGTTTTCCCAACTGTCAAACTTTAGATTGCATGCTTGTTGGGGCAGGGACCTGTCATTTTTGCTTATAAAACTACAAAGCACCATATGTTGCTGTGTAACTAATAAACTATAAGTAGACAGTAAGTATAAGTAGATAGTAGAATGAGAAACACAGGCCAAGACAGAAGGGCATTGGCTGAATGGGAAGGGGTATTGGTCAACTGGTCATGAAGACTCGGACACGACTTAACGACTGAACAACAACAACAACAACAATTGGTCAACAATGATCATCACTCAAGATGCTAGAGACATGGAATTTGAATTGCCCAACCCACAGAGAATGGGCAGCTTGCACTGAAAAGCACCAGAGGAACTGAAAATCAGGTTGGGAATTTGAACAGGCTTCCTTGAACAAAACCGAGAGCTGTTAAGTACTCCATGTTAAAAGAAACTGTATTGCATGCTTAAGAAAATAAAGAATATTTAAGAAAAAGATTTTTAAAGTAAGAATACAACAGAAAAGGGAAACAATCAAGGAAGGAGAGTCTGCAGAAGGTGGCCAATATTTCCTGGCCCATGACCACATCCTATTGCTCAGTGCCAACAGACAAGATAAACTGTACTGGTGGATCGTAGGCCAGGCACTGTGAAGTACATCTCAGAGAGGAGGAGTTCTCTTTTTACTATATACTGAGCCATCTCCAAAAAAACCTTTTGCTCAGCCAGGAAGCCTAGGAGATTCTCTCTCCATGGGAAGCATGTTACAAGGCAAGCAGGCAAACAGCCATGAGCCTTCGCAAAAAAATGTTAATGGTACCCGGAAAAGAGAAAATCACATGTCATGGATACATCCTCCTCCTCGTCTGATTGTGCGGCATCGTCAGAGTTCTACAGCAGGGAGTCATGCAGTAAGTTCCCAGAATCTCTGGTGGGCACAGTAGCAGGTGTGCCTTTTCCATGACATCAAGTTACCTGGCACTGCAGTAGCACCAGGCAGACATAGAAAATGCCAATGATGTTCAAATTCTTTAAACGCTTCCACTGACTGTCAAATTTCACCAGCATGAAAGCAACCACCAGCGTCTGAACTATGAAACAGAGTGGCCTTCCTTTTCAGCAGGGATGTTGAACCTCTTTCACCTTGAGGGCCAAATACCATTTTGGAGAAGCCCTCGGGGGCCATGTTCCAGTGGTAGGCTGGGTGGAAGGCAAAAGGGGTGCCGCCAAAAATACAAAAGTACCAGCATCTTTAACTGAGCCTTAGGAGAACCATTTCAACCTTTCAGAATGAGGGGGAAACTGTACAAATATTTCAGTAGTCGGGGGAAAGGGGTGGGGCAAGAGGGATGGGCATCTGGGGGGACCCCAGGAGGCCAGATTTGGTCCCTGGGCCTGAGGTTCTGCACTGCTGCTCTACAGCCTCTGTATCTCCTGGATACAGCCTCCTGGAGGCTACAGAGAGCTGGCATCTAACGATGGATATCTTTCCAGCAAGTGCCTGTCATCAAGCTTCTGTTTTCCAAGACTGCATCCATGAATTTTCAATGTCCTTTTTGTTTTGTCTATGTTGCTTTTTGTTGTTTTTGCCAGTATGGGGCGAAAGAGATTTGTGATCTGAAATATTTGTTTTTCTGCTGTTCTCTCCCAGGCATTCTACTCTCCTCATCTATGGGACCTTCCTCCCCACATCATATCAGACTGACCTGAACTTATGGAGAGCTCCAGAGAGAAGATGGAAGCACAAGGAAAAAGCCACTGAGCAGCCAGACCCAGCAAGGAAGAAATTAGGGCTGTGCACCACTTCAGATATGGATCTGAATTCTAAGCCAAAGTGGGGTGATTCGGCCCAAATTGGTCGGGTTCCGAAGCAGTTTGGGATTGGCCCGAAGCAGTCCAAAGTGGGTTGGGTTGATCCAAATCACTTCAGGCTGATCTGGACGATCCTGAAGCCCCTCTCCCCAACCCCCGATGCACCCAACGAGCATGTGAGCTGCCCACCAAACTGCATGGGCCCCCTGCTCCTTACCTGGACCCCATCAGAGGGCCCACAGCTGTTGGCCTCTTCAAGGGAGTCACCATTTTCTTTTAAAATGACAAATCCTCTATTTCCGGAAATCAAATCCTGTGCAAATGGCAGCCATAAGGCAGTCATTTATGCAACATTACAGGCATAAAAGGCCCATTTACAGCCCTAGAAGAAATGCAGGTGAGGCCTAAACCCACATGAGCAGAGGCATCCACAGCCAAAAGATGATGTCAAGAGGAGCTCCTTTCTGGCACTCTCTAGCATCCATATAGGGACGGGCAGCCCCAGATGATAAGGACACCATCTTTGAATCTTTGCCTGTCACCTGTGAAGGACTGGACTGTGGGAAAACAAAAAATGAAACTTAATCCAGATAAGATGAGGTACTGCGGGGTGGGATTCATCCGATTTGGGATTAGCTGTACAGCCTGTTTTGAGTGGGGCTGCACTACTCCTGAAAAATTAGGTTCACAGCTTGAGAGTGCTCCATGTTCCACTTTTAGATCACCAGATGGTGGTGGTGACTATGAACACCTGTCACTAGCTTTCGTTGGTGCCCAGTTACACTCTTTTCTAAAGAAATCAGACCTGGGCATAACCATTAATTCCTTCGTAATCTCTAGACTGGAGTACTGTAATGTGCAATGGCACCATCATTGAAAAGTGTTTGGAAACTTTAACTCATGCAAAATGCTAAAGCCAGATTGTTGGTTGGCACGAAACAGATGGAGCATGCTACTCTGAATCTGCTTCCAAGCTCATCTCAGGGTTATTACCTTCAAAGGCCTAAACAGGTTGGGCACCTTAAGTATGGACCACTCCACTCAGCATCTGATACGTTTCTCCATGTGCATTCATTAGCTGAAGTCGTTTCTTTAGACCAAGCCTTTGCGCCTGAGTGATCTGAGGCTTCTTGTCTTTCTGGAAGCTGATTTTTGTTTTTTACCTGCTTTGCTGCTTTGATTTTTTGATTTTGTTGCTGCTGGTTTGTAATCAGCAATTTTAACCTGAATGTCAGTGCTGTTTAATTGCTTTGTAGTCTATTGTTTGTGGAGAGCCCAGAAGTGTTTTTAAGGGGGTGGGTCTCATGACAGTCTAATGTTAAATTTAAATTCAAAAAAAGTGTTTAACTATACTGAAAAGACACAATTAATTAATAATATAGAATGGCAGGAGAACTAGAAGCTCACTGTTCAGGCTTGTACCTGAACAGTCTCAACCTCTACCCTGTCTCCCACTCTCCCTCAGTAACTAGAACAAAAAGAGGGAAACTGTTGCTGACCAAAGAAAACTAGAAAGCAATATCCAATGGTCTCAAAGCACTAGCATAAACCAATACTAGTGCAATGTCATTAGTGCTTGCTAGGTAAAGGGGAAAAGTAGTGATTTGTCGCCGAATTTTGGCAGCATATCACCAATTTTTCCCTTGGTCTAGCAAGTGCTATCAATGTTGCTCTAGGATTGGTTTATGCTAGTGCAACATAATTAGCATTAGAGTTGTGTCAGTACTGGATACTGCCCAATATAACACAAAATACTTTACTCAGCCACTTTAAAGTACCACTTCCCCTTAAAACTACCTATCATCCTTACACAGTAAACAGGGTTCTCTGAAATAATTGTGTCAGAAATAATTGCAGCAATCTCCTAAAAGTTAATTTCCTTTATGTCTGTTGCAATCATACATTTTGATATATTACCATATGATGAACAACTTACTACATCTGACAATAAATGTGACACATAGAGAACTAATTGAATTTTCACGTATATACAGATTTTCACGTTTTATGTGAAAAGGAAAAATAGAAAAGACTGAAAACTCTCAATGTTATGTTTGGCTTTTTCACTAAACGAATTAACTTTGAGATGATTAAGTTTTGACAAGATTATTTTTGAAAAACTCCTTTATTGTGTATGAATGATAAATATCAGTTTTAAAAGAAGGTGGTCCTTTAAATCAGGAGTGCAGCTTCTTTATTTAGAATGGTTTATTATGCCTATTTAGTTAATGGGCTATAGATGACAAGCAAATTGGTTTCCTTCTTACTAGGTTTGAGTTCCTCCAGAGTTGATTTTGAAAGACATGACAACAGGCACTTCATTTTATCTGTAACTTGATGGATGCTTTCAGGGGTGCATGCAATGTTTCTGCAGCAATTTAACCATAATGCATACTAATATATGTGTATATATAATTGAAACTTTGGGTATTCATGTTTATAGACTAACCATTTGGAATTGCAATTAGACTCATTTTTGTCCAGATTTAGAGAGTCTGGAGAGTAGAAGATTTCCTATAATAAGTTTGTTTATCTAAAGAAACACATGGGGATATTGCAAGTAAAAAATGCTTAGAGAGTAACTGAAATGTAGTTTGTGGGAGTGACTGAGTGAGTGTGTATGTGTGTGTGTGTTTTAGGAACATGACTCTTGACCTGTGCAAGCCTGCATTGCCCAATCATACTCACGAGTACCTACTCCACTATTTGCAACATTCATGCCACTGAAGACAGAAGACAATGACAAGGTCGAAACATGTCTGGCAACTGGAATTACAGGTGGGACCTGCAACAATCCCTTTTCATGGTTCCAGACAGACAGCAGTAAAGTTGGCTAAAGCATTTTGTATTATTTTATATTGTATTGTTTTTCCAGATTTGTATATTTCTCTCTACCCCACTCTCCATACGTTAGCGCTCAGCTAAGCTCTTCCCTTCACAGCAAAATTCTGCTCCCAAGACACAGCAAGCAAGATAGTGCCATTGGTTGCTGGGTCCTTGAAAATAAGCTGTACGTCTCCCCTTTTTTTATCAAATGGCCTTGACTACACAGAAGTCTCTTTTGCCTGATCATTTGTGTATGTGTGTGTGTGTGTGTGGGGGGGGAGGTCAGGTCAGCTTCTACCTGGGCTATCTACACTGGTGCTTTTTATCAGTATTGAAGTACACTAATAATTGTTAGGGCACATTATACATTCCATATACTGCTTTCCTAGCGTTATTTCCTGCTTTTTATTCCATATTATCCAAAATACTGCAACAGATGTCACTGTGTGTGCTATGAGGTATAAATGCGCAGGAGCAATATAGTGTCACCATGATGGGATCATATCAGTAAGACACGAGGTGCAGACCTGGCCCAGGCCCAATGAAGAGTGGGCTCTAGCCCCTCCCTGCTCCCTTCTTCTAAGGCCCCTGATTGATACTGTTATTTTAAACCACTGTTTTGTTTTAAAGTGGGATGGAAGTTTTGAAAATAATAATCTTTTCTTTACACAGACTAAAGTGTGTGCGACAAGGCGAGACAGAGTAAGATGTTCCAAAGGGTTACTCCAGCTGCTGAGCAAACTGTCAGGATTACTGTAAAGTGACTTATTCCTTGCCTAAGATGAAAAACCCTAGGGAAGCCACAGCACAGAGCATTGTCCTGTCAGAAGCCCCAGGGGGCACACCCCTTTACAATCTAGACATGTGTTAGTTGTCTAGCGTACACTTTGCATAATAGAGATTCCTTGGCACAATTCACTAGCAAATTCTGCTTTGAGAAAAGCCAGAGTAAGATGGTGCTGGAAGCAGAATAATGCAAATAGTACAAGGTATGGCACAAGTTAATTTGTCTGCAGGGCACTTCCAGCCAATTTACCAGCACACATAATACTTTGCTAACTGACCTGCCCATGTGCATTTCTGCATCACAGATGACTTGAGTGAGGGGAGGTCTTGCAAATTACTTGTCCAGAAGGAAGTGACACCTGAGCTAAATGTCAGGCTGTGGTCAGCACTTTGCCTTTTATGAGAGAGTGGCACTGGACTGGGCACAAATAAGTTCGTATGACCCAGAACCCCATCTTCAACAGAGGCTAGACTAGGGAGCTTTAACTCTGTGCGCGCACACACAGAGAGATTCTGACAATAATCCTCCTTTTGCTGTCACCCTCTCTGTCTCCAAGTATATGCATCACAACCATCCACTCCCTCTAATAGTGCCATCAGATGGCGAGTCCCAATAAAAACGGAAACAAAACAGGGCTGCTGAGAAACAAGAGGTAGGTATCAGTGTGCTTTGGGAACTACAGGGTTTGCAGAAGTAAAAAAAAAACTTTAAAAAAATCCTTAAGGGGACAACATGATGAAAAGGAAAATAGAAAATTGGGGTGGGTGGGTGGGGGAGTGGAATTTCCTGCCTGCATTCCTTATAGCATCCTGGAGGAGGACACGGCTGGTTGGCTGAAACCATGAATAGAAGCATCCCTGCTAGGAGGTAAGGCTAAACAGCCCACAGGGACCTACGAGTAGAGAACAGACTCTCTATTGAGCCTACAGAGATACTAAAGTAAGTTACCCTATTGTCTGGAGATGAAAATTACAGGTTTACACTGAATGCAAAAGACTTGGACTCATTTCTTGACTGCTACCTTTTGTGAAAGGGAGCATGATGCTGCCCAATCTCACTTCCACCCCATGAAGGGGGGTAGGGAGTGTTGAAACCCTGGAGGGGAGGGTAACCTCCACCCAGTCCACTTCATGGCCTATCCCTCTTTCCATGATCTCCCTCCCACCCTTTTCGCACAGGCCAGTCAGCTGCTTTCCCACTACTCAGCTGGGCAGGACAGGGGGAGATTTCAGAGAAGAGAGGTTCAAACTTCACCTCCCCATGATCTCCCCCCACCCCTCGTGCCACTCAGCTGTTTGGCGGGAAACAGCTGAGAACCCTGCGGGAGGGGGGACTGCGGGGATGGGCTGCAGATGGGGTGGGGCCTGCAGGAGAGGCTGGTGAGACAGAGAGGGAGGATGTTCCCCACCACTGCGAAGTTTAGACCTTTAAACTGGCTGCTAAGCTGATCATTGAAAAACAGATAAGCAGGGCCAGAGGTCTCCTGCGCGCGCGCACGTGTACGTGTAGTTTTGGCTTTGGCCCCACCCACATTTGGCTTTGTCGGCAAGAACAGATTCTTGCAGACAAAGAGATCTCTAGTCTTTCCCATTCTGAAGAGATCTCTAGTCTTTCCCATTCTGTTGTTTTCTTCAATTTCTTTGCATTGTTCTTTGCAAGGCGAAGGCCTTCTTGTCTCTCCTTGCTATTCTCTGGAAATCTGCATTCAGTTGGGTATATCTTCCCCTTTCTCCCTTGCTTTACGCTTCCCTTCTTTCCTTAGCTACTTGTAAAGCCTCATCAGACAGCCACTTTGCTTTCTTGCATTTATTTTTCTTTGGGATAGATTGAGTTGCTGAGACATCACCTTGCCGACAAAGAGATGGGAGATGGGACCACCTTACCTGTCTCCTGAGAAACCTGTACGAGGGTCAAGAAGCAACAGTAAGAACCGGACATGGAACAACCGACTGGTTCAAAATTGGGAAAGGAGTACGACAAGGCTGTATATTGTTGCCCTGCTTATTTAATTTATATGCAGAGTATATCATGAGAAACGCCGGGTTGGATGAATCACAGGTCGGAATTAAGATTGCCAGGAGAATTATCAACAACCTCAGATATGGAGACGATACCACCCTAATGGCAGAAAGCAAAGAGGATCTAAAGAGCCTCTTGTTGAGGGTGAAAGTGGAGAGTGCAAAAGCTGGTTTGAAACTCAACACTGAAAAAACTAAAATCATGGCATCTGGCCCCATCACTTCCTGGCATATAGAAGGGGAAGAAATGGAAGCAGTGACAGATTTTATTTTCTTGGGCTCCAAGATCACCGCAGACGGTGACTGTAGCCATGAAATTAAAACATGCTTGCTCCTTCGGAGGAAGGCTATGGCAAACCTAGACAGCATAGTAAGAAGTGGAGACATCACCTTGCCAACAAAGGTTCATATAATCAAAGCTATGGTTCTCCCAGTAGCAATGTATGGCTGTGAGAGCTGGACTATAAGGAAGACTGTGTGCCGAAGAATCGATGCGTTCGAACTGTGGTGCTGGAGAAGGCTCTTACGAGTCCCCTGGACTGCAAGGAGGTCAAATCAGTCTATCCTAAAGGAAATCAACCCTGACTGCTCATTGGAAGGACAGATACTGAAGCTCAAATATTTTGGCCACCTAATGCGAAGAGAAAAGTCCCTGGAAAAGACCCTGATGCTGGGAAAGATTGAAGGCAAAAGGAGAAGGGGACAGCAGAGGATGAGATGGCTAGATAGAATCACGGATGCAATGAATATGGACATGAGCACACTCCGGGAGACAGTGCAGGACAGGAAGTCCTGACATGCTATGGTCCATGGGGTCACGAAGAGTCGGACACGACTGAATGACTGAACAACAACAACAACTGTTAGTCGGTGGTTTGTCTGCCCGGCTAGGTGATATTCAACCTGTTCTGGAGGGGACTGCACTCCCCCTAAAGGATCACGTTCGTAGTTGGGGGGTGCTCAACTACGGGTGATTCTGGGTGATCCAGAACTGTCACTTGAGGCACAGGTGAACTCAGTGGCATGGAGCACTTTTTATCAGCTTAGGCTGGTATACCAACTACGCCCTTATCTGGACAGAGATAGCCTAGCTACAGTTATCCATGCTCTGAAAACTTCTTGTCTGGATTACTGCAATGGGTTATACGTGGGGCTGCCTTTGAAAACAGTCCAGAAACTTCAGCTCATCCAAAATAGGGCAGCAAGATTGTTAACAGGGACTGGCCAACGAGCTCATATTATGCCAGTACTTTTCCAACTGCTCTGGCTGCCAGTCCATTTCTGGGCCCGATTCAAAGTGCTGGTATTAACATTCAAAGCCCTTAACGGCTTGGGGCCAGGTTATCTGAAGGATTGCCTCCTCCCATATGTGCCTGCCCGGACCTTAAGATCATCCTCAGCGGTTCTTCTCCGTGAGCCCCTGCCATTCTTTCTGGCACCAGGTGAAGACCTTTTTATTTTCCCAGGCATTTTAGCATTTTAGCTTTCTAGACTTTTAGCTTTGCTGTTTTAAATCTGTATTTTAAATTACTGCACTGCTGCTCGGTTTTATTCTGGTTGTGTTGTTATACTGTGGTTTTAATGTTTTATATATTTTATATTGTTTTATTGTGTGCTCCTTGGTTTTAATTTTTGTGAACCGCCCAGAAAGCTTCAGCTATTGCGTGGTATAGAAATGAAATAAATAATAAAACATGTCCTTTATTCCTTTGCTCTCTTCTTACAACTTCCCCTGCCCTGAGAGGCCTGAAGAGCACCCAAGGGTCCTGTCTGGAGCCCTGCACAGGAGCACTTCTCTTAGGGGCAGGGGGATACATGGCAGCATTTTGTTGCTGGTCCCACCTGTTCTATCTAATAGCTTTCCATTGTCCCGTCGTCCATGATTTTGCCTGGCCTCTTCACTACCTTTCTGATTTAGCTGTACGGTTGGCCGCCAGCACTTCCTATGGCAGACTTCCAGAGGTCGGCTGTGGTATGTGAGAAAATGTCTCCTCTCTTGTTTGTTTTTAAGCTCCTGCTTGTTCATTTCATTGGGTACCTTCCAACTCAAGTATTGTATGACACAGGGGGAATGGCGCTCCCTATTCACTTCTTCCGGCCTCCTCATGATCTTTATATCATTTAAATAGAAATCCAAATCTCATAGAGATGGAGCTCTATACTCATTGAGCTTTCATTGCTGACCCTTCTGCCTTGTTCAATGCTGAGAGGGGGGGGGGAGAGAGAGAGAGAGAGAGAGAGAATGGCGCAATTGGTTTATACAGAACAAAATATGCTCGGTGTCCTTGCTTTTATCATAAGAACATAAGCAGAGCCCTGCTGAATCAGACCAAGGGTCCATCTAGTCCAGCATTCCCTTCCCACAGTGGGCAAGCAAATGCCCCAACGGGAAGCTCACAGGTGGGACATGAGCACAATAGCACCCTCTTGCTCATGTTCCCCAGCAACTGGTATTCAGAGGCATGTTGCCTCTGATACTGGAGGTAATATATAGCTACCATGAGTAGTAGCCATCTTTGCTAGCAGTCCTTAATAATCTATCCTTTCAAGCTTATCCCTTCCCGTTTTCTCTTCTTTTTGGGTGGCTACATATATTGAGCAGACATTTTCTGGGAAACATTGATGACAACTACAAGATTTTCCTTGAAGGGTACATTGCTAAATTTGCTGATCAGTCCTGCATGTGTGTAACTAGAATAACCCCCCACCCTGCTCCACGTGCATCAGTTTGCATTTATCAATACACTGCTAGAGCTATGAGACCTTTCTGTAATTCGTCACAGGCTAATTTGGATGTAACCCTCTTAAATAATTTATCATCAGCAAATTAATAAAATAAATAATAAAGTACTGGAGGGAAAGTCATTAAATTAAAAGCCAAGAGTTCCCTGGGTTTTTATTTAAAGATAAATTAAGTGTGCAATTTGACTGATGGAGGCTAGTGAAATATCATGTATTGCTAGTCTTGGGGGCATGAATTGTTGCTTGCAATCTGTACCGCGTAATCATTCAGCCCAGCATGTTTCCAACTCAACAGGGTACACTGGGCTCTAATACTTTTCAGTTATGACAGCTGGACTCCCTTCATGCTATAAATGAACAAGAAAAATATTCCCAAGAGGTAGCAGCAGAAGTAGTTTGGGTTGTGGGTGGAGAGAGCGTTACATCCACCATCACTCTGTGCATGCAAAATGAGGTGTCAAATACACCTGCCCTGTCCACAGAAGGTAGAAGTCAGCAGTCTGTATTCCATGCAATCTCTTACTACTTGCTGAACACAGGACTGAAAATTATGGCTTCTTGGATGGAAAACCTCCATCCCATAATAAGCCATGCCAAACATTTATAAACCAGAGATTATCTTTACTGTTGTTGTCATGATTCTTCCCCTCCTCCATTAAAAAAACTCACATTCATTTTGGACTATTCACTACACCCCAGCAAGAACTCCTCAGACACATTTCAGCACTGATAACACCGATTCCTGTGGCAGTGCCCAGTGGAACAGATGGTGGCGTGGGCATTAGGTACCAGCCTCCTGGCAATCTGAACATCTGTTCCTGTTAGAAAATGCTAATTGCCATCAATCAGGACAGCACCTACCCACATTTACATGCGAATATGCATACTCGTGAGCACGCGCGCACACACAATTACATCTAAATTTCTCTGGGCACAACACTTGCTGCATGTTAAGTAACTGCCGTTGCTCAGATGCTGCGAGCTTGTCTGATGCCAGGGATGTACCACCTCAGCAAGCCCACAGCAAAGCATATTAGCTGAGGAGACAAGGAATCACTCCATTCTCTTCTCTATGCATGAAAAACAAACACTCTGGAATGGCGGGGGGGGGGGGCTTGCAGTGTCAAATGGCCCAATTGATTTCTATAAACAAGATCTAGAGCTAAGCCCAACAGGGCCTACCGAAGTTAGCTGTTCTGCAACAAAAGCATTCTAGTGGCATCTTTGTTTCCGTAATCTGGAATTGTACCTGTAAGTGCTCCATCACTTTGGTGGTGCAGCAGTGGCATCAAAGAAATCGAAATGCAATCGAGGCTTAAAAGGCACAAATTTACTTGAGAATAAGCTAAAAGTGTCCCTCTTAAGCCTCTGTTTGCTCCTAAATTTGTTTGCAAAGTACAGCTTTTTTTTTTTTTTTTGGCCACCATGCTGCTCAATTTTGTCAGCATGCAGCAGCAGGAGTAAAGGCAGGTGGGCTGTAGCCCACTGGGTGGGGTGGGGGTCCACGGGGTGGAAAGTGGTCCCTGTCCCCCCGAAGTTGCCTGTCCCTGCAGTACTGCCAGATATGCATCTCCCACAACATGGAAAGAGAGGAGGAGGAAAAAGAGGCTCCTAGTACTGAACAGTTTGGAGGTGCCCAGAAATGTTGCTTTCGGATATGTTTTATTTCCAAAATAAAATATGGATGGGAAGGAAGTTCTACCCTCTCCTTTGGTAACAAAATAGATGCAGGTTGTACGCACAATTCAAAAGGGGAGGGGGGGAATACATTGTAATTTTAAGTGCCCATTACATAGTTCTCCCTGAAGTTGCCTCCCACACCCTGATCTTGGCTCTGGCTTGTTGGTGAATTTCGGGCAGCAGGCACTGATTGTGATTCTATGGCTAGCTTCCAGCAACAGCCCACCTGCCTTTACTCAGCAAATGAGGGAATTGCTTAGCACAACAACAAGGTCATTAAAAAAAATGCATGCACACCATCTGTCCAAGTGTCACAGGCCTTGCCTCTAGGGAGCATTTCAGAAGTTTTGAATCAGAACAGCTTGAATGACCAAACCATCAGTATTCATAAGAGAGAAGGCCGATTTCCCAGCCCCTTAATAAGGAGAACCTGCTGTCCCGGAAAGTTGCTTACAGGTGGTGTAAGCCAGTATGGTGTAGTAATGGACTAAGTAGTGGTCTTGGACTGGGTAGACCTGGGTTGAAATCCTTGTTCAGAAGGTATAGAGCTCAGAGAGCAACATTTGAGCCAGTCACTCAGCAAGTAGATTATTCTGACAATAAAATGGGCTAACCCCCCATGTACAGCACTCTGTACTCCTTGGAGGAAGGTTGGAATACAGATATAATTAGGTGACAAAACCATGCACATTTATTGCAGATTACAAATAGTATTCTTAAGTGAGAAGCTGTGTTTTAAGCTCAGTGTAATTGAGCCCCTGCTTTGCATGCAGAAGGTCCCAGGTTCAATCCCCAACTTCTCCAGGTAGGGCAAGGAAAGAATCCTGCCTGAAACCCCCGAGAGCCACTGCCACTTAGTGTCGACAATACTGAGCTACATGGACCAAGGGTCTGACTCAGTATAAGGCAGCTTCCTGTGTTCCTGTGCTCCTAATCCTATTAAAAAAGAGCTACCTGTGCCAGGCCATCAATGCACATCGCTGGACTCAGAATAAAATTGTATCTGGACAAGTAATTCCTAAAAACTATATTGACACCAACTGCTAGGTACTGGAGCTCTTGTGGATGGGTCATCAGAGTGTCAGCAGCAGACAACAGGGCACAGCAGAAGAGGATTAAAGAAATTTCTCCTCTACATCAGGGGCCTGAACTGACAGCTGGGTTCCAGAAAAAATGCTGCCCCCATAGTAAAAATCTGTGAGCTACAGATGTGTAAACCTTAAATTTTAATCCAATCTGAATGAATTATGAAACAAAGAATGGCAGAAGGGATGTTACAATCAAAGCATTGTATTTAGCTTTCCCATATGGCACAAATAAGTTGGCACTACGATCCAATACACCAGCAAGTAAGTATTTTAGATGGGGCATAACAGTCACTATGTTCGTGTAACATTATGCTCTATAGCAGAGCAATACTGTAGCTACGTGGGGACAACACTACCTAATATGAACAGCAACTGCAGCCTGATGAATCCTAGAAGTATAGTGCAACACTTTCATTCTGTACAACCACACAGATACAGCGTGATGGGGAACAACTCACCTGTGCTATGTCCAGTGACATTTCAGATGGCACATTTGTGCCAGAGCTAATATTTGGCAAATAAACTATTAGGTTTGCAACTGGACTGCCCAAACTGGACTCACCATCTCTCTGCACAAGTGTCATTGTCGCAGCCAAAGAGCTGTTTTTCTAGGCCTTTTAATCTGTCTTTATCTGCAAGAGGTTTTTAAGTTGTTCTTTTACAATTTGAGTTCCTGCTACTTTTAGTCTGAAACCTTTTGCACTTGGCAAGTGATTTTATTTTACCTTTGATTTTGTATCGTCAGACACCTTGAAAAAGTCTTATAATAAATTCTTATAATTAAAAATAAATTAAAAATGAAAATCTTACATGGTTATTGTTTTAGAAGTTTCTTGTATTTGTATATTATCTTATAAAATAAACAGACAGACAGACAGGATTTCTCTTTGTGGAGCTTGTCCTCTGGTTACTGGAAATTCTTTTTCTGTTATTTTGTATTGCTTTGGCCTTTTGCCAGTACAATAAATAAATCCCGAGTTCCCTGCATAAAATGTGGAACTGACCTCTATAAAGTACCAAAAGGCCAGTGGCTTTTGCCCACCATGGTCTATGGTGACAGCAGCTCTAATGAGTTTTAGAGCATTTCCTTTCTGTGAACATCCAGACCCATCATTCCACGGCTGCAACTGCTGCTCCATGCCCTTCTCCTCTCCAACGTCTTGCATATGGGATCAGACAGCAGCCTGCCAGTTCCTGTGCTTAATGCTGCATCTGGAAACTCTTTGCACCCTTAATTGTTCTTAATGCTTTAACACACTGAGTGACTAATAGACACTAATTGGACAGATTTAAAAGCGGCAGCAAGATGTAGGGGAATGGGGGAAAGAGAGAAATGCGCCCTGTCCAATCCTTATCATAGCAATAATTGTCCAAAGAAGGCTAATCATAGAATCATAGAATAGTAGGGTTGGAAGGGGCCTACAAGACCACTGAATCTATTTTATGTTTAAATCAAGACAGTCATTTGTGGTGGAGGGGGTGTCATGCTACAATTTTTTAGGGTTTAGAGGAAGTTTATAGATTGGGGCTTTTATAGATCGGGGCTTTTATAGATGGGGGTTTAGCTAGGCAGCAATATATGTACTTAGTACAAACATTCCCTACAGCAGGGGTGGGGAGCCTATGGCCCTGCAGATGTTGTCAAACTACAGCTCCCATCATCATTCCCAGCTGGCTGAGGCTGATGGGAATTGGAATCCACCAACCTCTGGAGTGTTCCAGCCCTGCCCTATAGTCATGATCATGTTCCATCATATCAAAATGCTTTTCAGCACCATCCTCTCTATCTCTTCTTCTTCTTCTTCCTCTTCCTCTTCCTCTTCTTTTTATACCCCGCCTTTTTCCCGATACTGGGGACACAAGGTGGCTTACAAAAATTAAAATACATACAATTAAAACATATGAAAATATACAAAAGTTAAAATATAAATTAAACAACAATATAATTAAAATTATATGAAAACAGTAAAACAGCATTTTAAAACAGCATTTTAGCAGCTTACCCCCAGGTTCCAACTATGTCCAAAAGGCCTGCTGGAACAAGAATGTTTTAGTCTGCCTCCGGAAACACATCAGGAGCCATCCTAGCCTCCCTGGGAAGGGTGTTCCACAGCTGTGGGGCAGCCACCGAGAAGGCCTTCTCCCGGGTTCCCACCAAATGTGCCAGCGACAGTGGTAGGACTGAGAGAAGGGCCTCCCCAGAAGATCTCAGGACATGGGCAGGTTCATAAGGGAGGATATGGTCTTTCAGATAACCTGGACCAGAGCTGTATAGGGCTTTATGGGTCATAGCCAGCACTTTGAATTGTGCCCGGAAACAGAATGGAAGCCAGTGAAGCAGTTTTAACAAGGGAATTGTATGCTCCCTGTAAGCAGCCCCAGTCAACAGTCTGGCAGCAGGTCTTTGAACCAACTGCAGTTTCCGAACACTCTTCATAGGCAGCCCCATTGCAGTAATCTAAACGGGATGTAACTAAGGCAAGTGTCACCGTGGCCAGATCCAGGAACGGGCGCAGTTGGCGCACTGGTTTTAACTGTGCAAAAGCACTCCTGGCCACCACTGAAACCTGAGCACCCAGGCTTAGGGCTGAATCCAGGCACACCCCCAAACTGCGAACCTGAGTCTTCAGGGGGAGTGTAACCCCATCCAACACAGGATGAATCCCTATTCCCTGATCTCCCTTTTGACTGACCAGCAGCACCTCTGTCTTGTCTGGATTAAGTTTCAGTTTGTTCTCCCTCGTCCAGTCCATTACTGATGCCAAACACTGGTTAAGGACAGAAACAGCTTCCTTGGAATCTGGTGGAAAGGAGTAGTAGAGCTGGGCGTCATCAGCATATTGGTGGCACCGAACTCCAAAACTCCGGACAACCTGTCCCAGCAGTTTCATGTAGATATTAAATAGCATGGGGGACAGAACAGAATCCTGAGGGACCCCGCAAGCTAACGGCCACGGAGTCGAACAGGCATCCCCCAACACCACCTTCTGAGTACGCCCTGCTAGGAAGAAATGAAGCCACTGTAAAGCAGTACCTCCAAGTCCCATCCCAGTGAGGCGTCCCAGAAGAATACCATGGTTGATGGTATAGAACACCGCTGAGAGGTCCAGCAGAACTAACAGGGACACACTCCCCCTGTCCAGTTCCTGGTGTAGGTCATCCACCAAGGCAACCAAAGCTGTCTCCATCCCATACCCAGGCCTGAAACCAGATTGAAATGGATCAAGATAATTTGTTTCATCCAGGAACCCCTGGAGCTGGGAGGTCTCCACACTAATACCTTGCCCCAAAATGGTACTTTAGAGACTGGACGATAGTTATCTAGTATGGAGGGGTTCAGGGAAGGCTTCTTCAACAGAGGTCTCACAACCACCTCTTTTAAGCATAATGGAACAATACCTTGTTCCAAAGAGGCATTAACTGCTCCCATTATCCACTCAGCCAGTCCTCCTCTGGTCTCTTTAATAAGCCAGGAGGGACAAGGATCTAGCATACATGTGGTGGCTCTCACTGCTCCAAGGATCCTGTCCACATCCTCGGGCTGCACAAATTGAAAAGAATCCATCAACACTGAACAAGCAGGAGCCAAAGTGACATCCACAGGATCTGCATCAACTACAGCATCCAAGTCAGAATGGATCCGAGTGATTTTATCAGCAAAGTGCTGAGCAAATTGTTCACAGCGGTCTGTCGAGCGGTCAGAATGTTCATCACATGGGCCAGGATGTAGAAGGCCCCTGGCCACTCAAAACAGCTCGGCTGGCTGGCTCCTTGCAGATGCAATGGTGGCAGAAAAGAAAGACTTCTTTGCTGCCCTCACTGCCATGGAGTAGGCTTTCAAATAAGCTCTAGCCCGTGTTCTATCGGACTCGTTCCGAGTTTTCTGCCAACGTTGCTCTAGACTCCGTCTCATTCGCTTCATCGCCGCCAGTTCCCTAGAGAACCAGGGTGCAGGTCTGGCTCCACTCCGTGAGAGGGGACGCTCAGGAGCGATTGCGTCCACCGCCCGGCCATTTCCCTGTTCCAGAGATCAGCCAGGGCTTTGACAGAATTGCCTGCCGAGGCAGCAGGAAAATCCCCGAGAGCCGTCAGGAAACCATCCGGATCCATCAGCCTCCTGGGGCGGACCAGCTTGATCAGTCCCCCACCCCTGCAGAGGCACTGAGTTCCAGTGGGTCTAAACCCCACCAGGTAGTGATCTGTCCATGACAAGGGAACAACAGAAAGTTCCTCCACACCCAGATCACCGTCATCCTGCCCAGCATAGAAAACTAGGTCTAGAGTGTGACCTGCTGTATGAGTGGGGCCAGAAACCTCTTGGGACAGACCCATGGTCGTCATGGAGGACATGAAGTCCTGAGCCACTCCCAACAGGGCAGCCTCAGCATGGATGTTGAAGTCTCCCAGCAGAACAAGCCGAGGGGACTCCTTCACTGCCACCAAGATCACCCCGGCTAGCTCAGGAAGGGAGACTGTTGGGCAGCGGGGTGGGCGCTACACCAACAGAATCCCTATTCTGTCCCGAGCTCCCACTTTTAAGTAAACACACTCAAACCCAGTAGACTGTGGGCCAGGGCACCTAGTGAGAGGGATAGTATCACAAAAGACCACCGCAACTCCGCCTCCCTCCCCCCAGTCTAGCCTGCTGTTCTACAGAAAACCCTGGGGGACAAAGCTGAGATAGATTAACACCCCCAGCTTCATCTAACCAGGTCTCTGTAATACATGCCAGGTCAGCATGCTCATCCAGGATCAAGTCCTGTATGGCAGCTGTCTTTCACCGACCTGGCATTCACCAACCTGGCATTCACCAACCTGGCATTCACCAACAGTATTTTCAACCCAGGGGGACTGCTGCCAAGGCTATCCAGGTTATTTGTACTGGGGGACTGCTTGGGGACAACCAGGACCTTGTTATGGTCCCTGCTCCCCTGAACACGCAACTGTCTCCCCCCACCATATCTCCCTCTGCCCTGTATAGTTGTGATGGCTGCTCCCTGTGTCCCTTCATCTCCCCTTCTTTTTTCGAAGCACATCCCTCCCAACACACCCCCACCCCTCCATTGACAAGGGGCAGGGCCCTTGCCTTCGTGTTCCCCCAAAGGGGCAAGCCCCTTTGGTGGCCTTCGCCCGCCCCCGCAGGAGCCTAGCTTTTATGCCCCCAGCCCAGGAAGATGACACAATTGGGCTGGGAGGGGGTGGTATCCTTCTTTCTCACCACATAAAATATCTTGAACATTCTTATGTTTCGTACATTGCCATTAGAAAACAGGTCGCCCTGATGCTGTGGTTTCCTTCTACATCTGCCTTAGAAGGATCTGCTAGTAACTATGAGAAAGTACAAAATACCTTTCTAGGTGACCCACTGCTCTGAACCAGTGTCTCAACTATTTTGGGTTGTGACAAGTGCCATGGGGAAGAAGGACCTAGGAAACTAGCAAATGTTGATAGTCAGATCTATCACGGACTTGTGGGTTGCAACTGGGTGAGTAACAATATCCACATACGCTCTTCCTCCCTCCTTCTCTCCCATTCATCTCCCGGGCAGGAGATATGCTGGCAGTACCCTAGACAGCACTTGCACTTCCCCGAACAGCTGAAGGACAGACACCGAGCTGGCTGCCTCTTTTATCCCATCCTAACCTTGCTATAGGCCCCTGGGAACACACGGTTGTTTATTGAAAGCATACTACCATAGGAAATAGACACAAATCTTGTTACACAGCAGCTAAGCCTCGCTGGGCATGTTTCCTAAAAATCGCCTGGCATTTACGATACGATAACTAGTCTGCAAGAGCTAAAATTAAATCCACAGCGAGGAAACTCACTTTCAAGTCTGACCCAATTTATTTCCTGGGGGTGGGAAGGGGGGAGGAAAGAAGTGCCCCTCCTGGTTTCTAGCTACCACTTTATTTATGATCTCCCTTCCTTTGCAGGCGCAATCCCTCCCCTCCCCTCCCTCAGCTGAGGCTTTGGGAATGGAACTGTGCTGGCTTTTATGTCTAAGTGGATCTAAAGACTCCCACTCACTGGAACAAAAGTACCTTGAGGGCTCACCTCTCAGATGTTTCCCTGCTGCTGTTCTTCAACTCTTCCTCCAAAAAGTGCTTCCTTCCCCAGGAGGATTTTGGAATGACAGGGAGTGTGTTTGCAGGTGCCAAATTACAATGTGTTCACCCTGCCATTGGAAGCCTCTCAGGCCCCCATTTCTCTGCAAAAGGCACCCCAAATTCTCAAAGCGAGTCCAACTGACATCCAGGGGGCCCAGTAAACCCTAATGGCACAAGCTTCAGTGGTGGTGGAGTAAAGGCAATGGCAGAGGAAGTATCTGCCCCCCCACCAAGGCTTGACAATGAAGGAAAAGTTGTTAAGACCAACCTGTTGTTCCCTTGGGTATCTCCTTGCCATTCCCATCTCTTATTTTTGTGTGATTCATCATTTACACATGGGCAGAGGACTTTGGGAATAGTTTAGAAATACAAATGGAACAAAAGGGTTGGCAAGAGAGGCAGGCCAATGCCATATGCTTAATCAACAAACAATAAGGGGTGAGCCATTATCATACTGGTGAGAGCATACCAACCTACCCGAAGCCACCCGTGCCTTGGCCCCGTTTCATATGGCGATGGCACTTCGCAAGAGGCAGAATCAAGCTGATAAGAGTACATGATGTTATGCAGCACTCTGCACACAAACACATGCAAGCAGGAGAAGAGAGCTTTCCCAGGGACAGAACTCCATTCCGAGAAAAGCAGGTTATGGGCACTTTAGGCACTGTGGCTCTGCCATGCCAGCTGCCACTGCATGTGTCTGAGGTCGGATAACTGCTCCATCTCAGAAGTTCTCCAACCAAGCAAGTCTGTTCCCATAATTGATACTCCTCCACTGTGTACAGCACTAGGATTCTCAAACTGGGGATTCTGGCAGGGGACCCAGGTGTTTTACTCCCTGTGTCACTGCAATTTACAAGTGAAAACTGCAGCATGATTGCCACTGTGCTGGAAGGCCATTCATGCAGGTGGCCAGAAAGAGATTGGTTTCCCAACCAGCAGGGGACACAAGGAGCCAATAGGGTCCCATCTGCCTCTGTGAACCTCTTGGCTCCAGTCTGTTGATCATGAGCAGACTGTGCCAAAATTCCAGCTGCCTAACTACTTGCTTCTCCGCCTGCTTGGCCAACTGATAAACCAGGGGGGCAGGATCCCCAACCAGCCTGCAGAGCCATGTCCTCCAAGAAGCCTCCAAGCCCCACCCTCTGGGGGAATTCCCACTGTTAGCCGAAATTAGAGATAACAGTGGGGATGCAGGCAGCAGGAGACGTGGCCAGCACTGGAAAGAGCGTGTGGTCTTTCCAGTGCCAGCTGAGTTGCTTTGCATGGCACCCTCCATGGCCACAGCGCAAAGCCAGGAACTCAGCCGGCATTGAGAGGAATAGATACTCTTCCCAGTGCCATCCAAGTCCCCTTCTCCATGCTGAAAGAGAAAAGCTAAAATGTGTAGGGAGAGCAATGATGTTAGCAGCCATGGTCATCCGGCCCATGGAGGACATGGTGGGAGCCCATCTGCCATATATATTTCTGCAGCCCTGTGATAAACCATCCACTGGCCTCTAGACCACCATTTCTGACACACAGAGCAATGTGTTTCTGTCACCCCAAGGACATCAGGCCATTTTAGAGTGAGTGGGAGGTAGCACACAGGGTTGGGAAGCGTATATGCTGTGTCAGTAATCAGGCTGGCCTATAATTAGACTGACACCTTAAATAACTTTTAGAAAATGAACAGCACTCCTTTATTCTCCATGGAGGTTACATAAAACACTTCAAAAAGGAGAGGAAAAAAGAGAATAGATTTTTCCCCTTGTATTTCCCAGAAAGTTAGCTCCATCTGTTCACCTCTGCACAATGGCACTAAGCTATGTATGACATGAGCTCAACTTGCTAAGCTTAGATCACAAACATACCCTATTGGGCAGAGTTAAGTGTCATGCTATTCTGCCAGGTCCCATCTAATGTTCTCCAATACCACAGCATTCATATGCTCGTGAAGCAACATTTCCCAAACTCCCAAGCATGGTCTTGTTGCTGCTGGGAATCCTAGAGAGTCATTTCATCAGCTGTTCTTGACACCCAAATCCATCCTTGCATCAAGTCAGAGAGATGGAACTTTGGCTGATCCCGGCACTCCATTCTCCAAGGCGCGTGATCCTTGCACATCCCACCCTCCAGATCCACAGCTGCAGAGCAGTTGTAGCTGCAAACCCAACACATTCAAGAGTGAGGGAGATATAAGAACACACAATAGCCCACCATCCCAATACATGACCGATGCATCTGGAAAGAGCCTGCTCCAAAGGTGAAGGAAGAGAATTTATTTTCTACTGAGCAAAATTAAAACAGAAACACAACAACAGCTATGTCAGTCTAGCTTGAACGGCAAATGGAGGCTACAAGCTGTAAGAAGAGGAAGCACATTTCAAATGTATAACCAAAAGAAACGGCAAGTGAATTTGGTCACTAAGAATCTCATGCAGCACAACAAGTGACACAGCAAATCAGGTGAGAGATTTGGTGAAGAACAGAATATGGAAAAACCCAGGGAATGCTGATGCTGTGGATTAAGGTGCACTGGCAAACGTGTGCGAAGTTTGGATAACGTCTCCTCACACTATCCCTGCCTGAAATCAGCATGATTGGTCCTTCAAAACCACCCTCCCCCCATTACAAAGAGCAGTATGATCCACCCAAAGTTTTTCAAAGGACTCCGAAGAAGCTTCAAGGTGATACAGCGATCCGGGCTTCCTTGAGACTGATTAATGCAGCTGGGGAAATATGGCTGTGCCACCTCTTCAGCAAGATGAGGCTTCTCCTTAATCCTTCTCTCAGGATGACCTCTGCCCCCAGTGGGGAAAAAACACCTTGTTCCTTATTTTACAATTTCAGAGGATGCACTTGGGAATAACAAAAGAACAGAGCAGAAAGCAGCCGCTGCCTGGTGGTGGTGGTGGGGGAAGTGCCTCATCCAGCAGCCTGAGCCTTTTTAACTATCGCGATGCAGCTGCAGGCTACAGGTTTGGTCCTACTCCATAAAGACACACGTAATCACTAACCTCTTGCTGCTGCCCCAAGGGTGAGAAGCTGCGATGGAGCAGAGATGCAAGCTGCACTGCACAGTCCAGCACGTGTCTCTCAGAGTAGAGCATTTTGTATTCTGTACATCCATGCTTCAGAGTACAGAATCACGGTTTCATTTTTTTTTTTAAATGAAAGTATGTTTCTAGCCTTCATAGCTGTCAAGAAAAAGATTGAGGAAACAAGAGCACTGTTTGTTACAGCGTCAGAAACTAGAGTGCATCTAGTTGAGGATTACCGCCTCTACACAGCATACACACACACACACACACGCTTCATTTTTTCATTATTCCAAAAAACCATCAGATCAAGAATATAAATAGACATCTATATAGTTTTCTATCCCTTTCCATACTCCTTTTTATTTCACCATTGTTCTTGGTCATTACTGCCTACCATCCCTTCTGCCTAATATATTGTTTTTAGTTGTTGTTAATTATAGCCTGACTTTTTGACCCTGTTGGGACCCTGCAGTTCTCCTTTCTGGTTACTCAAGATCTTTACAAAATGAGAGAAAAAGACAAAAACATGGCCATATTTCAGAATTAGAATAATCCAAAGTATGAACATTTCTGCTAATCTGCTTGACAATCATAAGGTAATTCTTCTGCACTTCTCAGCTACCCCAGATCCACTGCTCCCAAAACTAGTATTACTGAGCTACTACTTGCTTTCTCCTGGGCATCAGCACTCCTACTCGAAACACTTTTGAGCCACAAACTACCTTCTCTCTCTAACAGCCTTGGCTTTTCCTCCTTGGGAACCAAAGCATTGTCTTCTGAGAATCCACATCACCAAATTGAGATGCATCAGAAGAATTTTTAAAAGATTGTAGAATCATAGAATAGTAGGGCTGGGAGGGGCCCATAAGGCCATCGAGTCCAACCTCCTGCTCAATGCAGGAATCCAAGTCAGATCACTCCATCTAAAGCTTCAGACCCTCAGTATTCCATCTAACCACATGATGCTTTGCATCCAATTATATTTAACCATACATGTTTGAGTACTAGCAAATTGCCCGTCAATATGAAGGGTGGTGTTTGTGCTGACAAAGGGCTTACCCATCGCAGAGACCCCAGGTGGATGTGCATTTCCTGTGTAGTCTATGCGCAGACACACATTACATCCCTCTGCAGGATCAAGCCACCCACTGATGGGGTGAGTGGGTAGGTGAGCATGTCTTGTCCGTAGTGCAACTGTGTCCCCTAATACATCACTTTACTTTTCTCCATACGTAGGAACAAATAGAAACCATTCACTTATATGGGAGAAATTAAAGGGTGTAATCAAGGTCACTATTAGGGTAGGGGCTAAACCTGTTCCCTGTCCCTAATGACCCCAGCCACTAATAATCAAAACTGCTCCTATCTGCCTAGCATCACCCTGCATTTTTATGGTAGAGTATGATGGAATATTGGGAGACTGGGGCAGAATGTTGCGAATTGACTTATAGGCAGGCAAGGAAAATAAGGGGGATGCAAGACAAGTTGCCCAGCAAAACACTTGTTCCCGCCCCCACACACACATATCTGATCCCTAGTCAAAAGATATAGTAGTTGCTTTCTAGTGTGCTAGCCCATAGGAGGCTAGAGTCTCTCTTATATGCAGGACTTTTAAAAAAATATGATTTTTGTTAATTAAGATTTTTTAAGATCTTTATTTTAAAAAGTCTTAAAAACAAAACAAAACCAGATTTTTAAAATCTGAATGTAATACAAACATCAAAGAATCATAGAATAGTAGGGTTGGAAGGGGCTTACAAGGCCATTGAGTCCAACCCCCTGCTCAATGCAGGAATGTTAACATGTACATGCATCTCTTTAACATGAATAATAATCATCTATGATTTAGTTAAAGGCTGCTTTTCCACGTTGGAAAAGAATAATGCGTGAAAATATCCTGAGGTTAAGCATTATGAGTGACACAGTAAATCACATACTGTATTTATTGTTGTGAGCTTGCTACAGGACTCAGGGACTAGCAAGTAATCATAGAAGCTAGGATCCAGGAGATGCCATCCTATATATCACCAGGGTCAATTAATAAGCCCATAAGGGTGAGCTCATACTCTGATTTTATGCCCTTTACCTTCCTAAACTCTGCAATTTATCCAATTTTTGAGTTACGAATACTTAGGGCCTTATTATCCAGACAGCATTTACTCTCCATTTCACTGAGAAATGCTATTTTGCCCAGTAACAACTATCCTTTGCTTACAGAAAGATCAGGACACTTGCAGCCAAATCCAATGCTTGTTCCTGGGAAGTAAGCCTTTGTTCAACAGCACTTTCAAATAAGTGTGCCTAGGATTGCTGCCTCGGCCTTCAAGTAAGTGATCTTACTTAGTATCCTTGCATGTGTGCAGACAGAGCCAAACAGAAACATGTCTGTTGTCTCCAGTACACTGTGGGCTCAGTGACCAAAAGTTTGGATTGGGCCTCCAGGTTGCATAAAGGCCCTATTTACTTGAAAACCAGTATGTTTTTGTTCTGTTTTGTTATAGCAAACATAAGCATGCATGCTTGTTCAAGAAATATGTGCATTTCAAATTGGGAAAATTGATTTAAATCAATACTTTAATTCAGTCTTTTTTTTCTTGGTGATTTAACTCATTAACCTACCCTACTTTATGATAAACCACAGAGACAATCACCAAAATAAGTCCATAACCCTTGTTTTAATATCAATTCCCAATCTAGTGTTAGAGAAGACACCTATTTAGTTAAAGGGGGGTGGAAGAACACAGCTCAGTGGAAGGACTCATGCTTCACAAGCAGAAGATCCAAGTTTCAGTCCCTGGCATCTCCAGTTCAAAGGGTCCAGTAGAAGGTGAAGTGAAAGATTGAGACTCTGGAGAGCCACTTCCAGTCAGAGTACCCAATATTGTGCTGAATGGACAGTCTGACCAGGTATAAGGCAGCTTTCTATGTTCCTAAAACTGGAGGCATGTGCCATGCTCACAGCCCTCAAACGGTGCTTTTAGAGTGTGTAAAATGGCGCATGGCAGCCTCTTTTGAGGGCAAGTAATTCTGTCCGTAACTCTTCCTCTGGAAAAGACTGAATGATCCAATGACACCTAATGCAGAGTTGGGGAACAATGGCCCACTTTCTTCAGAGGCTGGTTGGAAGGAAAAGGTCTAGACAGAGGAAACAACTTCACAACCTCATTCTCAAGAATTTCCCCTGCCCCAAACTGTATACCTTCCCTTGCTACAGCCAAATATGCATCTTGGCCCACTGCTCAATACTACCTTTTAAAATACAGACCTGTGCTGGCCTGGGTTAACAGAAAGCATTGCAAGGAGGTATCTATTTACCTCCCACTGTAAATAGCAGGTGTACATGTGTGTGTGTGGGGAGGGGGGATGTTGACTGGGACCATGACAGGGGTAAAGAGTTAAAGCCCCCTCTCCCTCTTCCAATCCACCCCCCAGCTATGCAATAACAAACTACACAACCAATGTCACATCTAGTTTTGGCATGCTAATCCAGCCTGTGAAGGTTCCTCATCTAGCCCGCAGAGGCTCAGATTCCCCCCCCATGGGCCCCTCCCCTTCCCTTCCACAAACCTTGCGAGGGCATGGAGAGGAGGCAGGGAGAGGAATCCCTGCTGTTCTCTTCAATCAGTGATTGTAGGTAACAGCAGGGATGCCCCTGTGTGCCCCTCCCAATTGGGAGGGCAAGTGGCCCACAGGAGAATCACCATTCCCCTTTACCCAGCATGCCGCTTGCCCTCCCAACTGGGAGAGCAGTTCACTACCTGCTTCACCTGCCCTGTATCCCTGGCAGCGGGGGAAGGCGTGGGGCAGATGAAGCCACCCTGACCAAGTCATGGGATGAAGGAGCACTCCTCCATCCAACACCTCAGTCACGGTTGCTTTGGCGCATGCGGACTTTCCTCAGCTGGGGAAAGCCGGCGCACACCAAAGCCGGGCCCCTTGCTGAGTAAAGCCACTGCACAACAAAGCTGGGTCTTCGAGCGAAGCACTAGCTGGAGAAGCTCTAGCCACCGCTTCGGCCGGGGAACAAATGACATCGGGGCATGGCCACACACGCCTGAGGTCATCTGGCCCACTGAGGGCCAGGTGGAGGCTCATCTAGTCCCCCAGCCCATTCTAGATCCCCATTCCTCTCTTATAGTAACCTAAGCAAATGAAAAACAGGGACAATTTTCTAACAGACTAATGCTTTGGAGCAGCAGAAACATGCCCGGGGAACTGGTATACACTGGGTCCCGCAATAATACTAGTATAGAATTTTGGTGCAGAAATTAGATAGATAATTTCTGTGTGTGCAATGTATGTAGCACTCTAGCTAAGGGAGGTCTAGCAGTTTACTTCTCCAAACCTTTTACAAGACTCTGGGAGTGCAATGTAGACAGCATGGAGCCAGACCAAATACAGCATAAACTGGACCTAGTTACTGTTCATCCAACAACCCTCCTTCCAATAAAAACACATAAGCAAAAATGGAAAGAAATACTTCTTGCTTAGCAGCACTGTCTTTTCCATCAGACATGAGCTGGAGGAAAAAGACTTTGTATCTTTCATAACTCATGCTCATATAAATGTTTAGATTACTGGTCTAATTAGATTACTGGTCTTAGTCCAGGCTAGAACAGATGGATGTGACCCCATCACAGTAATAATAACTCTGCAATTTACTCATCTGCTTCAACACAGAAAGACAACTTGACACAGAAGTTACAAAATAGATGCACTTCCCACCACTACTAAATAATCAGCACATTATGGATATGGGCTTTTGAAGAGCTGTTAAGGGTGCACATGACAAAGGCCAATTGTGTAACTAAATCCAAGAAAGGACTGGAGATTATGCTGGAGGACAGAACCATCACCTGTGGTTAGTCAAGTTGATCTCGTGAAAGGAACTGCAACCCTGAGCTCAAAATCTGCAGTTCCTGCACCATATAGCAAAATCTACATAAGCCAGAAGATACACATCACTTTATCTTGCCTTTTTGCCATCTTTCCCCTCATAGCTATTCCTCCCCACCATAGTCACAATGGTCCAGTTTTCCTGCCTTCGTTCCTGGCATACTTTATAAAGCCCTACGGATCGTGATGGTGCTATCATTGGAAGAAGGCAGGTAGAGGAACTAGTCTGCATTGTGGCTAGGCACTCTCTCTCTCTCTCTGACTTCTTCTGACTTCTGTTCTTGAATTGTCCAGGAAATGCACATTAATTTCTTAAGAGGTTCAGTTTGGGTACTCTCGTACTACACTTCTCTCTGCAGCATCCAGATCTGAAGGATTTCAGTCCCTCCCAGTCACATGACGCTGGGAGAGACTTCACCAGACACAAATAAAAACAATCATACAGAAGAAGACTGGGGAAAACAAAGAAACAGGTCGAACAAATAATACCTTGTAAAAGGAACAAGGACAGAAAACAAGGTGTGCGTTAACCGGTCTAACACATGTACAAGCCTTGGCGTGCATAAGCAATTTCTAATTTTGTCATTTTATAGTAAAAGGAAGCTTGCCAATTAAAAGCCAAAGCCCCACTAAATCTAGGCCAGTTTTGTAGACTGCACCATCCACAAGAGAAGCAACAAAAGGTTTAGTTAGACGTGATCTGTGTCAAAAATGGATTTTTTAGCAGACACCCCATATCGCTGCTCTTCACACTGGGTCCTTGCTGCCTTGCCGAGGTGCCAAATCCTTTGTCAGGATTTGGGTGCTATTCTCCTCTGAATGTTTCCATGGCCTAGTACTATGCATGAAGGTCTGGACCTCTGTTCAAGACCCCCAGAACACCATTGTCAATTTTCACACCTCTAAAGAAAAAATGCCTCGTATTCCAAGTGCAGCTCTTTCCAAGGGCCTCTTTCTGTCCTGCTGAGAACTCTCACCTGAAATCTCGAAGGGCTGTGTCGCTTCCAGTAGATGTCAAGAGATCTAGTGCAGCTACAAGCACTCTGTGCTGGAAAGGAAAGCCATCAGGGTCCTTGTGCCAGCTCTAGCTCCTCGGCCTGGAAGAAAAGGAGAAAAGAAATTCTAGAACTAGTTTCCATGCACAGGTTAAGCAGCACAGAGGAAGGAAATACACAGTGATTTCTAAATGGCACCTTACTCATTTGGTGACAGACTTAGGGTGACAAGATGCAAAAGATGACAGGGCTCCTGCACCTTTAATAATTGTGTCGAAGAGGGAAGTTCAATATATGTCGTTTGTCTTCTGCACAACTATTAAAGGTGCAGGAGCCCTGCACTCTGTCTAGGGTGGTCAGATGGAAAATAGGACAGGGCTCCTGAACCTTTAATAGTTGTGCAGAACATGGGAATTTCAATAGTTACAGTCTTGCATGCAAGCTACAACTGCTGAAATTACCTCTTTTACACACTATTAAAGGTGCAGGAGCCCTGACCTCTTTTGCATCTGGCCACCCTAGACATACTCTAACCTTTTTTACTTCACTATTAGAAAAATGCAACAGCTCCAAGTCCTATGAACCAGTCTGGAAGTGGAAACGGAACACAAATATTAGATTTACAAGTCCAGTAATGCCATGTAGCCTGGCTTCCCAACAAAGCATTAAGTCACAAGTTTCCCCTGTTACAAGGTTGTTATGCTATGACAGCAACTTTTATTGGAACAGGTCTGGAATATTACTATCCCACAAACAGACATTTTACACACACACACACACACACACAGCAAGAGAGAGAGAGAGAGAGAGAGAGAGAGAGAGAGAGAGAGAGAGAGTTAGTTTAGCTTCAAAGTGTTATTTAAATCTGTAAAGCTGACATGCAAAATTTAAGTTTTGTAACTGCAAGGAGGTCAAATCAGTCCATCCTAAAGGAAATCAACCCTGAGTGCTCATTGGAAGGACAGATAATGAAGCTGAAGCTCCAATATTTTGGCCACCTAATGCGAAGAGAAAACTCCCTGGAAAAGACCCTGATGCTGGGAAAGACTGAAGGCAAAAGGAGAAGGGGACGGCAGAGGATGAGATGGCTAGATAGCATCACGGATGCAATGAATATGAACTTGAGCACGCTCCGGGAGAGAGCGCAGGACAGGAAGGCCTGGCGTGCTATGGTCCATGGGGTCACGAAGAGTCGGACACGACTGAATGATTGAACAACAACAACAACAACAACAACAAAGCAAACTCATTATAATAACTGATACATTCAGCCCTTTATAGTCCATAACATTTTCACTGTGCAATCTCTAAAAGTGTGCACAACTCACTTTAAACTGAATGAATTACAGTCCTGCGATCCGAGATTTGCCTGGTTATTTTAAAAAGAGTGCCTGATTCCTCACTTCTACAACTCCTGGCCGTGTACAGCATTTTCTTGTGCCTGTTGTTTCTCCTCAGTTTCTCCTCTCTACATCCTTCAGTCCTTTGGACCACTTCCACTCCAAGGTCCAACTTTTCATTTCCTAAGCCATCCCCTCTTCTGGCCTACTAGTCTCTCAGGCCATTGGTGCCTGCTCTCCTAGGACACATGCTTTTTTCTAGTCCTGATTAACCATAGTCCATGCTTCTTGCCCCCCTCCCTCCAAGTCCTGAGCTGCTCAGCCAATGGCAGCTAGGCCCTTCTGCATGCCTCACCTGCCTGTGACAATAGGGGAGCTCAGCAGTCATTGCCAGAGGCTTCAACATTACCACTGCAAAATTCCTTACTATAGTACAATATAGATTGACAGATTCAGAATTCTACAAGAGATCAATCCTCATCTCCCAGTGCAAACTTACCATTAACATGCACTGCCTAACTAGTGGTATTAGGTGTGGACTGAACCTTAGAGAGTACATGAATGTTTTATTTGTATATTTGCTTGAGAATGTGCACACCATCACTATGGATGTAATTATTCATAACAACATTTCCCTAGTGTATTTCACCAAGAAAAGCAACCAAAATGCATAAGCAATGTGAGATGTTTATCCATTGTTAGATATTTCTTTTACAGTACAATCAGTATCTTTATCCACTGAGAGGATTCTTCAAGCCTGCACAGTGTATCCTTGAAGCCACAATTCTGTTAGATTCAATGTGAGACTTAACTTACTTGGTACCTCATGAGCTCGGACATTTTCTGAGGCCTCTTTCAAGTCAACTGATGGATTGGAATTTCAAAGAAGTCTGTTTTGGGGAAAAACAAACTTGTATATATACTTGATCTGAACATTTGGACACCTTTATTTTTCAGTCTGTAGTTTTCTCAGGAAAGATGTAAGCAGTGAAGGATCCACCAATGAAGGTCACACACACTGTTATAAATGTGATCTATTTCCAATGTTTAAATATAGTTCCACTTTTAACTTTCACCCCTTGACTTCCATTATGTTTCTTCCTTGGGCCTCACAGCAGACATAGTAATATTCTGACTTGGAAAGTACGACTTCATAGAGAGTTGAATTGAACCTATATGTAGATTATTACCTGTGAGTCTAGCATGGGAACATTGGAAGCTGCCTCATATGGAGTCAGAGAGTTGGTCCATCTAGCCCAGTATTGTCAACACTGACTGGCAGTGGCTCTCCAGGGTTTCAGGCAGGATTCCTTTGTAGCCCTACTTGGAGATGCCAGGGATTGAACCTGGGATCTTCTGCGTGCAAAGCAAGTGCTCTACCACTGAGCCATGGACCCTCCCTTTTATATGCACACATGCATATATTTCACTGCATGTATACCTGGTGGGAACTTGAGATTTGTTGCAGCTTCCCATTAGGCTCAACAAGATCAGCCTCGGATGGTCTTCTCTCTGTCCCATTAGCCAGGACAGCTAGTCTGGTGAGGACGAGGGAGAGGACTTTCTCTGTGGTGGCCCCCACTCTGTGGAACTCCCTCCCCAGGGAACTCCACCATGCCCCCTCTTTAATGAGCTTCCGCCACGCATTAAAAACATGGTTGTTCAGGCAGGCATTTGGGGTGGGTTAGGGTATTTTTAGAAATATGTTTTTAATGTAGAATTTTGTTTTAAAGTGTTTCTGTTATTGTACATCACCCAGAGTGGCTGGGCAACCAGCCAGATGGGCGATTAATAAATTTAATAAATAAAAAAATAAAAAAATAAAATTGCATGTACATGCAGTGGAAAAAAAACCATGCAATCATCACCAGTGATGCTCTACACATAGGTTGCATGTTAGTCATGGCACAGAAGGAATTGTATCACATCTGAAAAGGCACTCAGATAAACATGCAGAAGAAGAAAGACTTGCTACCAATGTGGTGAGATGTTCTGCTTCATGCCCATGCTACCACTGGCATTCAGGCCTGCCCTATCTCAACTCTGGGACTGAGCCTACGACCACCAAATATGATTTTGCTGTGACAATGCTTATAATACTATTGAGTGATCATTTCACTTGGTTTTTCAGAAGCTCTTTTAGGCTCTCTTTAAAGGCTTTATCTTCCTCAACCCTCCAACCATCTAATAGTGACTCTACAAAGAGAAGCACATTATAAAATATTGTTTTAAAACAACAGTGACCACCAGCCAGCCATCAGAACTGGAACAGCTCCTAACAGTGGGCTGACCAATCCCCCCTGCCTGCCCTGTCTGCAGCCTGGATCAGATTAACTCCATTGCTACAGCACCCTACAAGGCACCCACATCCAGTCAAATTACATACCATGAGGATCCAGTCAGCCCTGCTTTCCAGGACACAGCTGCTTGTTCTTTAGCTCTGGCTGATATTGTTTATTCCTAGAGATATGACCTTGCATTTGGCTGCATTAAAACGGATGTTGCTGGAACAGGGCCCAGCTGACCAAGCGATCCAAATTGCTCCATGTATATCTTGCCCTGGCCTCAATGTTATTTACCACTCCAGCAATTCTTGTGCTGTTGATCCAAGGACTTGCCCACCAGCTGAGATCACAGAACTGGAACCTGTTTATTCTGAACTTGGAAGGAGCGGCCAGACAAACCTCTTATCCTTGTTCATCAGGCTCAGAGTACAAAGCTAATGGCCCGTGCTGAAAACTCCAGCCCAAGCCCCTCTGTATGGGGAGAGAGAGGCACCACACTCTTTCTTACCAGCCTGCACGGATGAAGTCAAATCTCAAGCAATCCTGCACAAGTGTGTAAATTTATACATTTATGCTTGCTTGCTTATGGTTCTTAACGAGATTAACAGCCATTATGCTTGACTAAGGGGGAAAAAACCTCTTACTTTTCACTCCCCTGCCTCTCTAAGAAAAAAAAAGTTCATGGTTACACCTTCCACTTTCCCTACACTTTAACTAGAGCAAAGGCAAGCCTGAAGGATATTAAGGATGTATAATTTTAAGGCAAAACACTCTGTGAATACACCCAGCTTTTTATCCAGCTTGTCTTTGCAAAGCATGGAATATGTTAATATCATTTATGTATAAACGTCCTGGATTGTTATGTTTACATGGCCCTAAATTCATCTTTTGCTAAGAGCACAAACCCCTGTGATGTCTTCCTCCCTCCTTGCTTCTGCAGGGACTCAATGCTTTATTTCCCCAGGGAAGAACTGCAGGATCATCATCTTCATCATCAAAAGACAACAATAACCTTCCCTAGAGATGGATACTGTCCAAAGGTTGTCATGTCATCCCTGATCTATTTCAGTTTGCAGAGGTTGTGGACTGAGCAGAGATAGTTTAACAATTTGTCCCCTATTGTTATGGCGCTTTCCCCCTACTCCTTATTGAACTAATGGTACTGTCCATCAAGGCACTAAATGGAATGTATCCAGGCAGCTACTTTAGCCACACTACATCCATTTTCCTATCATATGCCCATACAATGTACATATTTTGTTGCTTGAACACATGTATGTTAAATTATACATGTGTTCATGTGCATATCATCAAATCTTTCGAGAGACCTTAACATCCAGAAGCCAAGATTTATCCCCATGACAGAATAAGGGACAGAGACTAAGAGTTACATACTACAGAAAGCTCTAGGTGCTAATCTCAAGGCTTCCTACAAGATGGGTTGCTTTAAAAAGGGGTGGTGGGGATAGGATTAAAAAGGGGTCTGCAGTGGATCAGCTCCAACTTTACCAACATGCACTGTTCACAAAATCAAAAGATATAGGACAAGATGGCCTTAGACATTTTGGCAACTGAAATGAAACATCAAAATGGTGTCTCCCACTCATCTCTGACTCCAATGCACACATACAAATATGCACACAAAGTATAATTAATCAGCTAACAATGTGCTGCTCTTTAATGGCACAAAGTATTTACAATGTCACCCTGCCTCAGGCCCAAGCAGGAAGAGATCTAGGCTTAGGGGATCAACCCTGTGCTGAAACCACATTGCCACAAGGAAAAAATTAAGATAAATTGGACATCATGCTTGATGTTGTTTATCCAAACTTATTTCCATGTGGGTCAAACTAAATGTCCGGCTCATCACAAATAGAGGAACTGTGCATGATCATTTTATTTACCTTTGTGTAGGCACATGCAGTCTGATTCTGATTGGGGGGGGTTAAACCTCCCCCCTGTTTTTTCCCTGAAATCCCCCACCCATCAGGGAGTTTTTTCTTTTTTTAACCTCCCCCCCATGGGGGGGATTTCAAGGAAAAAATGGGTGAGTGGGGGGAAGGTTTAACCTCTCCTCTCAAAGCACTATGGTCTTGATCCGAACTGAGGCTGCATGTGCTTATATGAAAGTGCTTATACTATGTGTGATTAGCCAAACTTACACTATGAAAGTCATTATACTATGTGTGTTTGACCAAATTTTGAAAGATCTCGTGTCTCTCTCTATGCATAATCAGCTCTCTCAAAAAAACTATCACTCCAGGAGTTCCTTAGTTGCTTTGGAATTTCCTATGCACAGGCAAGAGGAGACAACAGGAGCTAGCAGAAGCCAAGAGAGACATTGAGATCCCAGGAACAACAGAAGCCAGTGCTTCTAATTGGATTTCAAGGCCCCAGAACTTTTGTGAGTAAATGACTTTGGCCTTTGATCTCCTCCAGAGAGCCTAGAAGAACAGACACTAGATCCCAAGGACAGCATCTAAAGGGCAATTGTCATGGTATAATAAATACACAGACACATGCCATATTACCATGTGGGGCTATAAATACAAATCAGTCAGCCAGAAATGTAAGGAGCTAAAAAAAGGGACCTAATAAAACTAAGGACACCAATCAGTAGTTATTCAAAATGGACTGGGGTGGGGGAGCACTGTATGGGCTTAGTGTGGATTCCCAACTGTAATTATATAGCCTTCTTGCCTCAGGTATTTCCCACGTGAGCATTTCAACACAGACCTCAAACCTCCTGTTCAGTCCCATGAAGCTTCCCTACTAGTTTACCCTATTCTGTTACATTGACCTGGTTCACACGTAATGACAACCCATGGTTTAATTAACACATGGGTTCCTGCCTTAAAAGGTAAAGGTGTCCCCAACCAGTCGTGTCCGACTCTAGGGTGCAGTGCTCATCCCCGTTTCTAAGCCGAAGAGCCAGCACTGTGCGAAGACGCTTCCGTGGTCATGTGGCTGGCATGACTGAACACTGAGGTGCACGGAACGCTGTTACCTTTCCCGCCGAGGCGGTACCTATTTATCTACTTGCAATTTCTTGCTTTCGAACTGCTAGGTTGGCAGAAGCTGGGACTGAAGACGGGAGCTCACTCCGTCACGCAGCACTCGGGTCTCGAACTGCTGACCTTCCGACCTTCCAGTCTGCAGTTCAGCATCTTAACCACTAAGCCACCGCGGCCCCTTATGGGTTGCTGCCTTACCCAGAGTTAACCCATGATTTGGTTGCCAGACAATCAAGCAAACTGCAGGTTGTTTTTTCAATTCCTGGGTTGTTTGGTTCCTGCTCCCTTCGCCCACTCTCTTCCTGGATCTGACATGCCTTTGTGGCACTGTAGTATTGGTATGTAGAGTGGATGGATCTTTAAAAATCACTTGTCTGCCACCTCTGTAGCATGGTCAAGCAACCCATGAACAACCCACAGTTCTGGGTTTGCATGTAACAACAACTCATGGTTTAAACAACCCATAGTTCATAACCTATCAAGAACTCATTGGTTCTCTTTGTGGGTTATTTGTGGCTAACAACCCACAGTCCTGGGTTTGTATATAACAACAACAACAACCCACAATTCAACAACCCATACTAACATAAACCATGGTTTAGCATTACATGCAAACCCAGCCATTGTGGAGAAAGGCAGAAAAAAGGACAGACACATTCACCTGAGAAGTGCTTAAGATCATAGCATAAACTGGTGCACACAAAGGTAAATCCTGCCCTTAGAGGCCAAGAATAAGCCGGAATTGACTTGTTTCTGGCTGTTCCCCTGACTCATAACAAGGAACAGTAATCCTTCGTATTCTAGACTACCATGCCCACACAGAGGGTTATCACAGTCCCAGGGCACTTGTCTGCATGGAGCCTTTCCACAATTCATTCTTTACACAAATGTGCAAAGCAAACACACTGTTAACAGGGAGGTAGGAACTGTGTTGACATAGTTCAGGGGTAGGCAACATGGTGCACGTGGGCACCAATGTGCCTCCAGACCCTTTTCTTGGTATCCGCCAAGGTGCTCTACCCCTCCCACTTATTTTTTTAAATTAACACATTTTCTTACTGGCAGCTGGGATTGCTGTAAAATAGGTTTCTGTTGGTGCTGAAAACTGTGGGTTCTTTAAACCCAAACTCTACCTTTTACTCAGTCTTTTGGGTAGGTTACTTGTCCTTTGCCATGCCTCCCATGGCAGCCATTTTGTGGTGGTACCCAGGACAGTTTCTCAAATTGCCAAATGTGCCCATGGCCCAAAACAGTTGCCTTCCCCAGATGTAGTTGATACAGAAAAGCAACCATTTATGACAACCAGATGGCTTAAATCAACCATCATTCAAGGATAAGAATTTCTCGAGTCCTTCCTAAGGAAGCAGGGAGATCCCTAACTTTCCAGGAAAAGGATATTGTTTCACAGTGGGCTAATACCTGGACTCAATTAATCAAACATCCAACATGGGAGCAGAAGGTCTTGGAAATTATAATAGCTCAGCACTTATGACCCAGATAGTGGGCCTGAACCATCCCACAGATAGCAGAGAAGGGCCTGGCCTCTTGTATGTGCTCTCTACGTACATTTTCATCTCTCTTCCACAGCCTGCTAAAGGAAGGGAGGGGCCAAAGCTCAGGGGTAAGCCACATGGTTTGTGTGTAGAAGGTCCCAGGATCAATCCCTGGCATGTCTAGTTAAAATGCTCTGGTAGCAGATAATGTGAAAGGCCTCGTCCTGAGATCCTGGAGAGCTACTACCAGCCAGAGCAGACAAATGGCCATACTGGCTGGGAAAGATGGGAGTTGCCGTCCAATGCATTTGGAGGGCACCAGGTTGAGGAAGGCTGGAGTAGACAATATTGGACAAGATGAGCAAATAGTCTGACCTGGTATAAGGCAGCTTCCTATGTTTCTTATTTGACTGGCTGCAGAGGTAAAGTGGCAGGGGCCTGAACAGAGGTTTACCAAATCATTCTTGACTGATGTGGAAGGGGGCATAGGCTTCTTGTGTATTCTGGCACACCCACAGACAGTAGGTGTGTACTCTTGCTATTTGGAAGTTGCAGTTAGTGCAAAATGCAGCAGCTAGACTGTTGACTGGAACATCACGTAAAGATCACATAACACTGGTCTTAATGGAATTGCACCGGCTACCAATATGTTTCTGGTCAGAATTCAAGGTGCTAGTGATGACATTTAAAGCCCTAAGTGGGTTGGGACCTTGCTATTTGAGGGAATGCCTCCCCTTATATATACCTGCCAAGGATTAAGATCTGTTGGAGGAACCCTCCTCTGCATCCCACCAGTGCAAGACATACACAATGGTGGGACATAGGAGAGGGCTTTTTTTGCTGTGGCACCCCGGTTGTGGAATGCTCTCCCTTTGGAGGCCCGATTGGTGCAGACACTGGTTTCATTTCAGCACCAAGTTAAAACATGGCTTTTTGTAATGCCTTTGAGGGCTACTGGATTCCCTGAGTTTGTACACTGTTTTAACTGTTTTACTGTTTTAGGTTTTAAATTGGTATTAGCTAGTTTAATGGATTAATACATTTTAGCTATTTAAATTATTTATTCTTTTACACTGTTTAAATTGATTTTATCTGTACACCAACCTGAGATCCTAATGATACAGAGCAGGATACAAATATTTTAAATAAATAAATAATAAATAAATTTGGGTCAGATGCAACTTTGCCAACTTTTACAAATCTAGAAGTAGATGTAGTCCCCTCCCTCTGACTCTGGTTGAAAGTAAAGTCAATAAAACAAGATCAGGCATTTTAAATATTTGCATTACAATGTAGCACACACTCTTAAATAGAAACTAAAAAGGAAACATATCCAGATATTTAACAATGAACATTCTATTCATACAGATAAAATTGGCAAGGGAGAGAAAATGCAGTGGAAGACAAGGAAGGAGAACTAGGATGAACCTTATACTTACTGCAAACAGTCCCCCAGTCCACCCCCAACTGGCTGGAATTCCCTTTCCACCTAATTATACCCATTCATTAGACTCTATTGATATGCACAGCTGGGTAGCAGCTTAGCATGAGTCAGCTCACTGCCAAAAGGCTTCCTGGCTTCTCAGCCAGCTCTTTCTATCAGTCACCTTTAAAGGCAATCTGTCACAGCCCAATTCCTAGATACTTTTGCAGAGTACATTCACCACTACTCCCTCCCTTAAAGTAAGATCTGTTTTCAGTCTCTCTCTCTCACTCTCTCCCCACCCCGTGTGTGTGTGTGTGTGTGTGTGTGTGCGCGCGCGCGCGCGCACACACATCTATCTATCTATCTATCTATCTATCTATCTATCTATCTATCTATCATCTCCTTCCTTCTACTGGAATAATCCCCCCCAGCCACCTGTTTGCCCTTTCTTTTCTAGTATTTAGCTAGCTAAATTCTCCAGACTCAGCAAACATAGAACACAGTGAGAAAAATTTGGTTTCAGGCTTGGACTACGCAGGGACAGGTTTGCAAAAGAGTATACTCACTGCCTGTCTCCCACAAAACAGAGGCAGGGCTGGTTGTAGCCCAAGGAGTACCTTTGTCTCTGGGGTGGAAAGCTCTAACATCCTGGTACATGTAACTGGGGATTTCTAGTGCTGTGTTTGTGATGCAAAGCAGCCTCTCAGGGTTCTATACTGTGGTAAGGATCCAATGATGTCCAGCCGATAGCACTATCGAGATTGAGCTAGCAGAAACCAACACTTGTGCAATGTCAATAGTGTTTGCTAGTGCGATAGGTATCCCAGAAAACCTGGTGCACTAGCAAGGGCTATTGATTTACAAGCATTGGTTTCTGCTAGCCCAGCCTCAATAACATTAGCAGCCTGACACCGTTGGATCCTTCTCTATGACATCACTATCACATAGGTTGTGATACAGTACAACAGAACACTTCAAAATAAACTTTTATTCAGTTTTTATCATATGGATACTGGCACTTACCATGGATTAACCTTACACCACCTTATCTACATTTTGCAACCATTCCACCCTTGACAACATCTACAGGTTTTTACCTTGCCCTTATACAAGGGAGCCTTGGGGAAGACTCAGAACAATCAGCTCTCCCACTTGACGAGATAAGCAGTAGTCTTAGGTCACCGCCATCCAGAAACATTACGTGACAGCCTTGAACTTGACAAAAATTGAATAAGATGATTGAAAGTGAAGCACTGTATTTAATTAAAATGAGCCCAGAACCTATAGGAAACTTGGCCACACTGTTGTGCCTGACAGTAGAAAATTCCATTCTCACACCTGTCTAGGAAGGATCTTGCTTATTTTTAAGTTGATTGTAACATGGCTTATGTGCAGTTAAACAACAACCAAAAAAAGCTCCAAGAGTAACATCTTGGATTACTAAATACACATAGTTTTTTACTGTCTGTCTTAAAAGAACTGGTATAATAATGGGCACTAAGACATCTGGTTTCTGCCTGTTGTCCAATATATCCAGTTGCTCAGTTTAACAGTGGACATCAGTGCAGTGCTCTGAATGAAACTAGAAAGGAGGAGAGCAAAACAACGACATTTTCATTTTGGCAGGTTCTTACTGACTAGGACTGAGCTGCTATGGGATAGTTTTAATTCTGATACATTGTATTTTAGTATTTTAACTTGAAGTATATAAGGCTGTTGTGGTGGTTTGTCTTTGGAGCTGCAACCCCAGGGAAGGGAAGCAAGAAGAGGAGAGGTTGAATCAGCATCTCCTCCATAGTGGCAGCAGCTGTGCCTTTAAATTTATAAAAGATGCCACCATCACAGAGGGACTTCTGGAGAATGAAGCTGAGTGCTGATCTCTCGTGCCCACTGTGGAAGCTTGCTTGGAGCAGCCCAACTCTTGGATATGCCGCACCTCCTTCACATAGCTTTGGTCAACAAGATCAATTCCATTAGTGCAATTCAAGCTCCCTCCACTCTTGGGACTCACCATCCTTCAGGATTTCTAGGTCCAGACCTTCGAATGAGAAAGCTCCAGTCTATCCCTTTGCATGGAAAAGAAGAAATTCACCAGGTGCGGCTTTTTCCCATCATAGTGCTGGACTGATGACAAAAGCTGCACGCAGGACACTACTCCCTTCTATGTAACTCTCTTTAAAGAGAAACCTGCATAAATTTGGACCAGCAACAACTCCCAAAGCAATCCATTATCTTCCTGTCAACAACTCCTAGACCCTATGTGAGGTTTTTGAGCTCTTTTTTCCTTTCCTTTGTTCAGTTCATTGCCTCCACCATTCACTGTATCATAAGGACCCAGACTTTCAGCTCACTCCCTACTCTTTCCTGCTTTCTTTACTCACTTTCTACTTTTGTCAAGCCCTCCTGCTTGCCCAGAAAACACATTCCTTTCTCCCACTTCCTGCCAAAACTATACAGTCTCTCCTTCTTAGACCTTGTGTGTGAACTGATTGCCTTTCTTTAGCCATCCTACCTCTTATCATCCCTATCAGTTACTATGCTTTTTCTCTTACCTTTCCAGTCCTCAACCTGTCCCATACAGCCTCTTCTGTTCCTACAACCTCTGTGAGATTTCAGTTCCAGACAAACTGCTTTATCTTTACTTAAAGAGGCTGGACTATGAAGATTCTATTGCTTACACATTCCTTCCCTGAGCAGAGGGCAAAATGCAACATAGTGTGAACAGAAGTCCACTTGTGTGATGGGACTTTGTCCTCCCTGCTGTGCCCACCCCTCACCCCTCGCAAATCTGTTCTGGAGGATCCCCCTGTACCCCTCCCCATCTGCTCTGGAGGGTGCATGGCAGGCAAAGGGGGGAGGGGGATCACACTCTCTCTATTCCACTGGTGGAAACAGTTCTGTCAGTGGACAGACTTAACTGGAAACCACCCAGAATGTTCGTAAACATTTAATATCATATCTGTTCAGCTAATTGCTGATCACACTACAGTGCAACAGGGCTCTGAAGACACCAGTCAGGAACCTCGATCATTGAATCCTAATTCTCCAATCTTATTCGACCAGTTCAAAGACAACATTACATCTTCCTAGAAAAGCAGCCAGAATAGTAGGGATCAGAGCTCAGTGACAGATCACTTGCTTCGGATGCAGAAGGTCTCACGTTCGATCCCCTGCTTCTCCAGGCAGGGCTGGGGAAAAAATCCTGCCTGAGACCCTGAGGAGCCACTGCCAGTCAGTCAACGACAGCAGGCTAGATGGACCGATGGTCTGGCTCAGTATAAGGCAGCTTCCTTGGTTCCTAATGTAAAGCCCAAACCAGGAGCAATCTGTAAAAATCCACCCAGATCAGGAGTTAATGGTTATGAAACACAGGAATGGCATGGGTTTTCAATCTAGTAAAGCAATCAAGGGAAAATATAAATCTTTAGGTAGTTACTTGCCTATGATAGAATTAAAAGGGAGAAATTTAAAGCGTATGCTAATTGCAGAAGCTCCAAAGCTAGGTTTACTGGCTCCTGAAGTTTGAAATCAATCCCATCTCTGACCCCTGTCAGAGATCACAGCACTGGGCATTCATTCAGTCAGCAGAAGGCACCAACTGAGGACCAACAACAGATAAGACAGAGTTCTGCCCTTATGGTAAACTTTATTGAACCGCAAGACATTTAGATCAAAGGCAAGCAGGTAAGTGGGACGAAGAGCTTGTAATCTACACAGTTTCCGTGTGTGTGTGTGTGTGTGTGTGTGTGAATACTTCCATGTTTTAATTGGTCAAATGTTAAGAAATAACAGCCCACCACAAGGAGTCTTAAGAGCACTCTTCATGGGAAAGGTTTTCCAAGAGTGATGTGTTATCAGCCCCATGTAGGACATGGGAGAGCATGTCAAGACTTCCTCCAGCACAAAGAAGCACATTTAAAATGGGCTTGCAGGAGATTAGGATTAGCTAGAAAGGGAGCTAATTAGCCAGTACTTTGAAATTCCAGTGTCCAGAAGGAACAGTTAGGCTCAGACACAATACATGACATCCCCACCACAGGATCTCCCAGGTTCATACAAACATGCTACGTATTAAAAAAAGAAGCAACTGATTATATTTTTCCCCCTGAGACAATAATACATATTGGCTATTATGGGCACAGGGATAGCACACTTGACAGCATCTTGCACCAAAATGAAGCATTGGGACAGCTGTTCATCTGGCCTGTGGTATTCATAGAGACGGACATCAGCCCCTGGACACCCAGTGCCTTTCCAACTTTTATCTGTCCTGAGAGCAATTATCTGCTGCTGGAACATAGTCTTAGACAATTCGTCACAGAACTGAGATTCAAGCACTACACGAAGTGTGTTTCCTGTCCTGCTACACAACCTCTATGTGGCATTGCGGTATAACAGAAAAGTGTAATTAAGAAAAAGTGTCTTCTTTCGCTTTCACAAATAATACAGCATTTTCCCTGCTCTAAAAAAAACTCACAGAAAGTGTAAACACTGTAAACAACAGTGAGTGAGGAATGATGAGCTCACAATAAATGGCTCATGTAGAAAAGCTCACCATCTGGAAAAGCAAGGGAAAGGAGAGAGAGAGGCAGGGGTTAGGGAAAAACAAATTACTACTTAATTGTACACTTGGCAGAGTTGAATACTTATGACACCTCTGTGCCATTTCAGAAGATAAAAAGGACATCTCAGGAGACTTTGTTCAACTCCAGAATTCTTTAATGCTGTAATAGCACTGCAGGAGGAGGCAGCCCTGCACATCCCTCCACTCCCCTTCCCAGTGCTCCATCCAGCAACACGTAACGAACATCACTGCCACTCATGCTGACCATGTGGCATGCATTTCTGGGATATGAAGGTCCTCTCTCACAGGGTACCTGCCAAAATGTTTCTCCCCCAACAAAAACATATATTGCCCCTGTTACAAAGTGCAAGAAAAGATCCAACAAAGAACTCTGGAGGAGCACGCTGTGGCATGGGGAAGGCCACCCTGACCCGGTCAGTGGGCAAAGAACCAATCACTGCTGTACCCCCATCTGCAAGAAATTTCCCTCTATAAACAGTAACCCTACTCTATTATACTTTTCAGCATTATGTAATATAAGCATTTGAACTTTCCTATGTATTTGCAACCCCTTCCCCTTTGTATATCCTGTTTTTTCTTTAGACTGCAAGGATTGGCAGAGATTAATCTACTTTGAGCCTTTTACGCAGTAATTGGTACAACTTTAAGTGCTAACAAGTTCAAAGTTTACCTGGGTGCTCCAGGGATGGCAGACATCTTCAATACATATTAATAATTTTATTTTTATTTCATTCTATTTGTATTCTGCCCTTCATAAGAATTCCAAGTGAGAAACAATAAAGTTAAAACAACAACAATAAAACAGCAATCAAATACAATAAGCACATATTTATAGTAGCAATGTCTTGTGCCCTTCAATTTGAGACGCTACGGGTGAGCATCAAACAGCCAAGCTCCCCTTTACCTTTAAATTGTAGGTGTTTGCACCACACTTTGCAGAACAATGGCTCTGGCCAAGACGAGGAACCTCTGGGCTTGCAGAATGGATGCAGCTCAGTCATGCTCAATTTGAAAGCAGTGTTGTGCTCACGTATTTTCCAAGAAGAATCCTAATGAAACTGCACCTATCCCCACATGCCACCTTCCTGGTCCTCAGTGACGCTGAGGCATGTGGTGCAGAATATCTTGGTCATGGCCCTTCTTAAGGGAGGCATCCAAACCCCCACCTTACACTTAGACTCACGCATGCACCAAGGCTAGCCATGACAAAGCTGCCTCTGTGCTTCTGCCTTGATCTCTAGTCAAATAACACAAAGGTGACTTGGTGTGGCTGATTTTTAGTGAGGGCAGGGAAAGCCTCTCACTGACTCAAGCAGCCCTGCTGCAGCCTGTAGAGCAGTGGGCATCCTCCTCGTCGGCTGTAGCAGCATCTGCAGTGTCATGCTGCCTTGGGAATGTGGTGAATAGTAAGAGAGTCTCCCTACCCCACCTAAGTCCACCCCAGCCAAGCCACTTCATGTCCTGCAGGGAGGGGCGCCTCCATTCCCTAACCATAATAAGATATTCCAGTGAGCATGGTGTGGGGAATAATTCCAGTTATGCCTGATGTGGAGCAAGTGGATAGGGAAACATTTTTCTCCCTCTCTCATAATATTAGAACCTGGGATCATCCCATGCAGTTGATTGGTGGGAGATTCAGGACAGATAAAAGGAAGGGCTTCTTCGCACAGTGCATAGTAAAACTATGGAATTTACTACCACAGGATGTGGCGTTGGCCACCAATTTGAATGGCTTTAAAGGGGGGTTAGACAACTTCCTGGAGAAGGCTATCAGTGGCTACTAGTCCTGATGGCTATATGCTGCCTCCAGTATCAGGGGCAGCGTACCTATGTATACCAGTTGCTGGCGAACATGGGCGGGAGGGTGCTGTTGCACTCATGTCCTGCTTGTGGATTTCCCACAGGCAGTTGGTTGGCCACTGTGTGAACAGAATGCTGGACTAGATGGACCCTTGGTCTCATCCAGAATGGCTCTTCTTATGTTCTTACAGTGGCAGCTTATTAACATATTCCAGCATAAACTTTCATGGACCAGAACCCGCTTGATCAGATGCATCTGATGAAGTGCACTCTGATCCATGAAACCTTCTGCCATAATACATTTGTTAGTCTTTAAGGTGCCTCAAGACCTTTTGTTGTTTTTACAGCAACAGACGAACACGGCTACCCCTCTGGAAGGAATTTAATTGTTCCTCCATATGAATGAATGGCAGCCAATTATTTATATGAGAGTGTGAAACGGGTGTCCTTTGGGGCACCACTGATATAGAGGCTAAACCTTCTTCTGTTTCATGTCTGGGGCTAGGGACCAATTTCTTCCTTCTCCACTGTGTACCAGATTGCAGTGTGTTTGTTTACCATTCCTTACACTGTCACATCTTCCAAACCGGCATGCCTCGGTATGAATCAGTTGAAACCTGGTCAGCAAATGGTGATACATGGATAAGAGAGATGGTGGTTGCACAGCTACTGATGGCAGGAGGTCCACTGTGGTCTTTTTTTCTGCATAAGCATGTCAAGTATTCTGTGCATCTTGCTTGCTTTAAATCACTTCCTATTCAGACTCATTGCTAAGGGCCTCGAAGGTCAATTTGCCATAGTTGTGACAACAAAAAACTAAAACTGGGTCAAATCTGAAAGGTTTTATCTTTTTCCAAGCTTCTAAATGCAAAATAAGTAATGAGGTTGGTTAAGCAATACATTCACAGACTACTTTTAATTTAATTTTTATTTTTTTGCTCCAAAGATGCATTAACTAGTTCAATGAGAATATGCAAAGCAGCTTTGTTTATTTCTTTTTCTCTCTGACAGCATGATGAAGGTCTAAGGCCTTGATCCTCTATATTTCACCTGGTAACCAAAACCAGACAATAAACTGACAAAAGGAGAATACTGCAGTAAATTGAAAAGCTGTAGGTCTTGGAATTTCCACTGTGGCACATGCCAAGAATATGCAAGATTCTGAATTACGGTGATTTGGAAGAGAAGTATTGAATCCCAATTCATCCCACCCCCCATTCTGAATATCCCAAAAGGTGCTTGAGCGTAATCTTTAACATAAAATATCCACGATCAACCAGTGTGTTATTACAAGCCCTGCAGTCTCTGAAGCAGAAGCTTGTGAGAAGGAAAGAAAGGGAAAGAAAAAAGTAGCTCTCCCCACAGCACTTTTAGAAATCCCTGAAAAATAAGAGCTGTTAGGGCTTGAAAAGCACTGCATGTTTGTGCACATTTTCTATCAAAGACTTCACTCAAGCACCATAGCTTGACTGATGGCATGGTGCTGACTTGCAGTCACTATGCATCCTGCTGCTGCGTGGTGCATTCTCTTCGTAGGGAAGAGAAGGTTCCATAGGGAAAAGACAGTGCCCTAGCATAGTTTAGCGCAAATATTTTGCATGAAGAAGGCCCCAGAACACCATCTTCCATTAAAGGGATTCTGGCACAGTAGAGAGTACTGGGCTGGACTAACTGGTGGTTAACTCACTATGAAGCAACTTCATATGCTCTCCATAGGGGTGCTATTTTGCTTTTTGTGCCATAAAGTTGCAGTGCTCTTCATTTCTGCTGCCCTCTTTAAGAATGTCTAGGAAAGCTTCTGCAGTTGAGTGGTACGTAGAGATGGGGGAGGAATTTATTCAGTTTGCATTTAATGTGAACTTACTTAATTTTGGCATTTCAAAGCAATACGCAAATCAAAACTCGGTTATCCTTCAAAATTCACACTTCTTCAAATTTTGCAATGGGGTTCTTCAATCATAAAATGCATATATTAGGGAAAGGTGCACACAAATATGCATATTTGTGAAAATAATGTTAAAAATGCATATTAGGAAAACTGCTTGCAAAAATGTGAATAATAGACAAAATTGTGTACAAAAATGCATGTTTTAGGATAAATGTGGACAAAAGTGAATATACATTTTCATGGAAAAAAATTGAAATCTCAGACTTTGGGACAAACTGAATCTAAGGTTGGAAAGATTCTCAAAGTTCATGACAAACTGAATTTAAAACTGGAAAAATTAGAAACTGATAGAAACCAAAATTAACAGATTTGTCCACCCCTAGTGGTAGGAACTGGCTGTCTTGCTGGGAAAAAGGGTATAGTCTCAGGGATAGCCAGGGCACTAGGAGAAAACAACTGTTTGGGGCATCTTTTCCTAATAACAATAGGAAAAATGGCAGCGCAGAAGGTTTGTTTTGGTTTTTTAAACCTACTATAGTGCAGTTCTGGAAGGAATGAAAAGACAAGACACACAGACAGCATCCATTTACAAGTATGGCCAGCAGCACACAGGTCAATAGAGAGGATCTGTTAATTAGTGCTTTCAAGAGAGTCTCCACACTCTTAAGAGACTCCACCCTTAACAGCAGATTCATAAATGTCACAAACAGGTATGTTCCCTGGGAGGACTACAAAAACCATGGGTCCAAACTGCATCAACTTCAAATCGTCTCAATCACCACATCTCAGAAAAGCAATAGGGCTTTGAAAAGATACAGCGAGAAACAGAAAAATGGCCATTTGATCAGTCTGGAGCAATATTTATAAGAGTTTAATAAGGGGGTGTGAAAGGAAATAGAAGAGAAGTGCACCTGGCTATGACTAGAAGGAAGAAGTAACTAACATAATCTTTTTTAACCTTCTCATAACAATAATTGTATTTTTCTTGCCTGAAGAAGGTAACAAACAGAGAGTTTATAATATGAAAAGGAAGGGATTTTTCACACAACTGCCCTGAGAATTGTCCTAAAGGATTAGACAAATCCATGATGGATACATCCATCAACAGCTAATTTGCCAAAATAACAGCAAGAGTGGGAAGGAGAGAATGCAACCTTGTCTGCAAGCAAGTCCCAAGCCTCTGAATGCTGAAAACAGAATAAATGATAGATGAAGGATTTGCCATCATAGCCTCTCATGGATTTGCTTTTAAAAAAACAACAACACCCCCTTTCTAACCATGTGGCACCGATCACCAGCTGAAGACAGCCTAGCAGATTACCTCCATAGTTCTCAGAAGGTACAAAATGTGTCCTCTTCTGGTGGTGTGAATATTCTCCAAACTCCTTAGTATACTGGCATGCCTTAACATCTTTATATAGAAAATTGGATTTTGCAGTGCATACCCACATATTAGTCAACAAATTATATACAGCTGTCTGCAGCTGCAAGGAAAGGTGATTATCATAATTCAAGGAAGAATTTACAAGGTAGGATAAGTTGGAAACTAAGGTCTGAAACACACATGCATATTGACTTGCACATATGCATAAGCCATCATAGATCAAAGCTAGAACAATCATATGACCACACACAATTATTTTTTAATGCAGTCACATGGCTGGGAGTCATCAAGTGATGAGACATTGGGCCGGTTTAATCATAGAATCATAGAATAGTAGGGTTGGAAGGGGCCTACAAGGCCATCAAGTCCAACCCCCTGCTCAATGCAGGAATCCAAGTCAGAGCATCCCTGACAGATGGCTGTCCAGCCTCGTCTTGAACGCCTCCAGTGTGGGAGAGCCCACCACCTCCCCAGGTAATTGGTTCCATTGTCATATTGCTCTTACAGTCAGGAAGTTTTTCCTGATGTTCAGCCGGAATCTGGCTTCCTGTAACTTGAGCCCATTATTCCGTGTCCTGCACTCTGGGATGATCAAGAAGAGATCCTGGCCTTCCTCTCTGTGACAACCTTTCAAGTACTTGAAGAGTGCTATCATATCTCCCCTCAGTCTTCTCTTCTCAAGGCTAAACATGACCAGTTCTTTCAGTCTCCCTTCGTAGGGCTTTGTTTCCAGTCCCCTGATCATCTTTGTTGCCCTCCTCTGAACCCTCTCAGTTTGCATGAGCCACGGTGGGCTGCAGTGTGTGCTGGCAGCCATGTTAAATATCCAAGCCATAGCTTGTCATGTCATCTGAACCCAGGCAGTGGGAGGTTGTGTGAGGGTTAAACAACCTTCAGATAACCTATGGCCCTGCCATCCAGGTTCAGGCGACATGACAAGCTGTGGCTTGAATATTCAAAAATATTGAATATTCATGCCCAGCACGCACCACAGGCCACTATAGCTTAAATAAGCCATAATGGGCTGCAGTGATCATGCAAACCAGGTCTTTAAATGATGTGCGTGAATCAGCTATTACAGGATTTGCAAAGAAAGGCTAAGAGTCAAGATTTACGCAGGGTGCTCCCACTTACCTAAGGGAATGTATCAACTACAGTACAATAGTTAACCTGCAATGCTACTATACTGTTCAGCCAGTCTTTACTGAGTGTCCAAGTTAGCAGGATGGAAAGTGACCTTTAGGAAACTAGGAGCAAGTGTGAAGAAAACTGGTATTAATTTTGAAGATAAACTTAACATGAAAGCACAAAACAAGAACTGAAAGTTCCAAAACTGGATAAAACTGCTCAGAAGATTGTAGTTGACTCCATCAGCCATGACCAACTAAGACAAACATTTCTCTTTGGCATCCATCCATGTATGCAGTGCCTGGGGTAACAGGTGAGTGATCCTCCTAAAAATCTCGGCTGTTTGCCATTTTGAATTAAATGGAAAGGGGAGATTTCAGAAGGACTTTTGTCTAGAAATGGCAGCAGATATGGAAGAATGGTCTTGGTTGGATGACCATACCTTTGATCCTACCCTTATTAACACAGCTTCTGACTGCCACCACAATCCAATGCATGTTTACTTGGAAGTAAGACACATTGTATTCAATGGGACTCCCAGGTTAAGTGTGCATAGAATCACAGCCTCTGTCATCTGCTTTTTCAGGAAGCCCCAACCCCAGTCATCCATGCATATTCAAAATGTGCTCATACCACAAAGATTGAGGGGCAATAAACAAAGATGTGTCACTGGAGTAACTAGAGACATTATAGTTTGTCACCCTCACCAAACTATCTTACTTCCATTTAACTGAGCGTTGATTATATTATTCTTAAGAACTCTTCATCAATTGAAGACCTTGATAAAATATTTTGAACAAGTACTCCCACTATCTACTAAGAATATGGCATCAACCAACTATGAACAGCAAAGGATTGGCAGGGAGCAAGATAAGAAGTTCTCTTTTCCAGTAATTATAGGAAACCAAGGTAACTTTTCATCAGTCACAAAACAAAGTTTGAGAATGTTCCCTCAGAGACATGAAGCTTCTGCTAGGTTAGAGAACCATTATGGGTGGTCTTGGTGGTTCCGCAAATAGACTGTCTAATAACCTTTGGCAATGATGGCTTGCTTCCATGGCCTATGCGTAAAATATACAAATATATATATGCTTGCAATATGACACTGTTGTTCAGTCGTTCAGTCGTGTCCGACTCTTCGTGACCCCATGGACCATAGCACGCCAGGCCTTCCTGTCCTGCACTCTCTCCTGGAGTGTGCTCAAGTTCATATTCATTGCATCGGCGATGCTATCTAGCCATCTCATCCTCTGCCGTCCCCTTCTCCTTTTGCCTTCAATCTTTCCCAGCATCAGGGTCTTTTCCAGGGAGTTTTCTCTTCCCATTAGGTGGCCAAAATATTTGAGCTTCAGCTTCAGTATCTGTCCTTCCAATGAGCAGTCAGGGTTGATTTCCTTTAGGATTGAATATGACACTAAGTGCTACTATAATGGTGGCTGCACAATTAACAGCAGCAGAAGAGAACAACGAGCATTAGCACCTGGGTCAAGGCAGCATTCCTAGCTGGCCCCAAGGCATGTTCTGAAGGCACATGGTGCAGGAACCTTGCTGAAGCTATGCAGGTCTATGTCTTAGTGCCTGGATGGGAGGCTGCCCAGGAACCTCAAATATGTCACCTCAAGTTTGGTGGAAGAATGGCATGAAAAAATAAAACAAATTCCTTGGAAACAGGTGGTACTGCACTCATTCTGTATAGCTGGGAGGGCGGAATCCTTTCCACTAACATACAGCCATGCCAATATGCTTAATTTACATTGTGCAAACAACTTGCAAATTCTAGGAATGACATTTTGATTACCCACAGAATTGTGGGCTCCTGAATATGAGCTGGATAATTTTATGATGGATAATTTTACCTAGTGTAACTGTATTGCAAGATATTCCTGCTCTCTTCTTGACTTGCTTCAACCAAGGAACTGAACTGTAAATGTAATATTTTGCGCCCTCTTGCCTTGTCTCATTCAAACCTTTTGGTAGCCAAAATGCAAACAATGCTCCAATCGTGGAAGTGAGATGTTCTCTTATTTCACAGCTAAGACATTATCTACACCTCTCAGTGATTCTTTCTGTTAATAATCCTGTTCCGCAAGAGCAACTGGCTTTTCCTAGGGACTAAAATCTTGAGTAGCTCATTGACATGTTTAAGTTCTGGCTCCATAGGAAATTAGGGTTAATGTCCCAAATAAATAATGGGGACTGTGTCAGAAGCTTTGAGGGATCACAGTCTGATATGCACAGGGCTGGTGCACCATCTTGTCATGTTATGGATACCTTTCGGCTTGTGCAACCTGAGAACATGGACAAACTGCTTGAAGGACTGAGGCTTACTACTTGCCCTTTAGATCCTTGCCCATCCTGGCTTGTGAAATCTGCCAGAACTGGGCTGGATATCTGGACCTCCAAGGTGGTCAATGCCTCCTTGAGGGACGGTGAGGTCCCTGCAGCTTTGAAAGAAGCTGTGGTGAGGCCCTTGCTGAAGAAACCAAATTTAGATCCTATGGTTTCGGATAACTACCGCCCTGGGTCAAATTTGCCATTCTTGGGCAAGGTGCTGAAGCGTGTGGTGGCTTCACAACTCCAGGCCGTTTTGGATGAAACTGATTACTTAGATCCATTCCAGCCAGGTTTCAGGCCTGGTTATGGGGTGGAAACAGCCTTGGTCGCCTTGGTTGATGACTTATGCTGGGGAATGGATTGTTGGTCCTTCTGGACCTCTCAGCAGCTTTCTCCAGAAATCCAGAGAGGCTTTCTGGACCTCTCATGGCTTTCTGGACCATGGTATCCTTCTGGATCGTTTATCTGGATTGGGCTTGGAAGGCATGGTTTTAAAGTGGTTCCAGTCCTTTATGGAGAAGCGGTCTCAGAACATGGTGCTGGGGGACTTCCGTTCCACCCCATGGCCGTTAGCCTGTGGGGTGCTGCAAAGTTCTATCTTGTCCCCTATGCTTTTTAACATCTACATGAAACCACTGGGGGAAGTCATCAGGAGGTCATCAGTTTGCGGATGATACTCAGCTCTACCTCTCATTTCCATCTGTACATCCCAGGGAGGCTGTGGAACTCTTGAACCACAAGACTCTTGAACCAGTGTCTGGAGGCTGTTTTGGGATGGATGCAGGTGAACAAGCTGAAACTTAATCCAGGCAAAATGGAGGTTCTGTGAGTTGGGAAACCAACTACTTCAGATGGAGGTTTACAACTGGTCTTAGATGGGGTTACATTCCCCCTAAAAGACCAAGTGTGCAGTCTGGGAGTCCTCCTGGACTCTGAGCTAACTGGGGAAGCCCAGGAGCTTAGGTTGCTACACCAGCTGTGGCCCTATCTGGAGAGGACAGACCTTGCCTCAGTTATCCACGCATCAGTCACATCCAGGCTAGACTACTGTAATGTGCTATCTGTGGGGCTGCCTTTAAAGATAGTTCAGAAACTCCAGCTCATGCAGAATGCAGCCACCCGAGTATTGGTGGGAGTGAGGCAATTTGATCACATAATGACTATAATGCACCAGCTGGATTACCGGTGTTTCCAAGCCCAATTAAAAGTGCTAGGTTTGACCTTTAAAGCCTGAAATGGTTTGGGACCAAGTTACTTGAATTTATTTATTTATTTATTTCATTTCTATACCGCCCAGTAGCCGAAGCTCTCTGGGCAGGTCACAAAAATTAAACTTGAAGGACCGCCTTCACCTATATCAGCCTGCCCACACTTTAAGATCAGGCCCTTCTCAGTTCCCCCCCATGAGAGCAGTCAGGTGGGTGATTACACGTGAGGGGGCCTTCTCTGCACTGGCCCCACACCTCTGGAACAAGTTGCCATCAGAGGTTTGCCATACTCCATCATTGTGGGCTTTTAAGAAGGCCTTGAAAACATATTATTTTACCATGGCCTTCTCTTGATATGACTGCTATTGTTGCTGTTACTGCTGTTATCATTGTTGCTGGTTTTATTGTGTTTATGTTTTTATCGCTTTTAATATTTTAACTGTTTTTATGTATTTTACTGCTGCAAGCTGCCTTGGGAGGGCTTCTGCTCTGAAAGGCAGCCAAGAAATGTCTTGAACGAATGAATGAATAAAATTATATCATCATCATATTTCTTTCCTTTAAGAGAGAGATGTTCATGAGTGTGCACCACATTTAACTTAAAATGATAACTAACTGTATTGTTGTCAATACTAGGCCATAGGCAGCCAATCACAAGGAGGACCAAAGTATGAGTCCCAGCAGTTTTGGGACCAGAGTTGGGATAGGATGCTGGGGCAGATCCCACAGGAGAGCCCAGGAAGAACTATGGAAGAACTATGGCAGCAGAGCCACATAAAAGTGGCATTGGAAAGCCAATCTGGAGAAAGACTAGATCACAAGCCATGGTCCAAGCTAAGGAATCTGTGCAAAGGAGGCTGTACCAGGGATGTTGAGGAACAGCAAACAGAGAAAGACAGGCAGACAGTTAAGGAAGCTAGAATACTTGGAAATAAGCAGGCAAGCAGGGAGACCAGATGATAGTTAGACACGCACAGACACTGAAGCATGTATAGCTAATGATCAGTGGGTTGCCTGGGAGGTATGTAGGCATGTTGGGGCCTGAGAGGACAGTACAACCCCTTCCTGCTCCACTTAGGACATCAATGTACATAGCATGAAGCTTCCGGGTGAAGTTGAGGCTGATCTTATCAACTCCGATTTGAGAAGCTGGCTGTGATCACTAGCAAAAGACTGAAGGAATCACCATGTCTTTATTTTGTTTGCAATTTTATGCAAAATATTTATAATTTTCCTTTGCAAATGTTTCCCACTGTAGCTTATGGTAACATACTGTAAGTGAATATATCACTTGTGGTGTGTTCGTTTTGTATAATTGTTCATGTATCATTCTTTTGTTGACTAATAAATAATTGTTGAATTATTTCTGACCTTAGAATTCCTGGACACACTCTTAGAAGTCTTTCCTAATTATTGGTTTAGTTACACTACAGCAATTCAGAACGTTAAAAAAGAGAGGGTACTTTATAACAGGGGTGCACAATCTCAGTCCTGGGTCCAGTGCTCTTCAACATTTTTATTAATGACTTGGAGGAGGAAGTGCCGGGAATGCTGATCAAATTTGCAGATGACACAAAATTGGGTGGGATAGCTAATACCCTGGAAGACAGAAACAGAATTCAAAATGATCTTGATAGGCTGGAGCACTGGGCAGAAAACAACAGAATGACACTTAATAGGGATAAATGCCAAGCTCTGCACCTAGGAAAAAGAAACCAAATGCACAGTTACAAGATGGGCGATACTTGGCTCAACAACACTACACGTGAGAAGGATCTTGGAATTGTTGTAGATCACAAGCTGAATATGAGCCAACAATGTGATGTGACATTGCTATTTTGGCAAATGCTATTTTGGGCTGCATTAATAGAAGCATAGCTTCCAAATCCCAAGAAGTACTAGTTCCCCTCTACTCAGCACTGGTTAGGCCTTATCTGGAGTACTGTGTCCAGTTCTGGGCACTGCACTTTAAGAAGGATGCAGACAAGCTGGAGAGGGTTCAGAAGAGGGCAACACAGATGATCAGGGGACTGGAAACAAAGCCCTATGAAGAGAGACTGAAAGAACTGGGCATGTTTAGCCTTGAGAAGAGAAGACTTAGGGGAGATATGATAGCGCTCTTCAAGTACTTGAAAGGTTGTCACAGAGAGGAAGGCCAGGATCTCTTCTCGATCATCCCAGAATGCAGAACACGGAATAATGGGCTCAAGTTACAGGAAGCCAGATTCCGGCTGAACATCAGGAAAAACTTCCTGACTGTTAGAGCAATATGACAATAGAACCAATTACCTAGGGAGGTGGTGGGCTCTCCCACACTGGAGGCATTCAAGATGAGGCTGGACAGCCATCTGTCAGGGATGCTTTGATGTAGATTCCTGCAATGAGCCGGGGGTTGGACTCAGCAGTCTTATAGGCCCCTTCCAACCCTACTATTCTATGATTCTATGATTCTCAGGCACTGGTGTAGCTCTAAGTTTTCTTACGTACCTGGATTTCTTAAACAGGTTGGCTGGTGAAAGCAAAGCCCTAGCTTCAGGACAAAATGAAGTTACAAGCTTCATTCAATGTAGTTACACTGCTTGTATCAGGTCCCCATCCATAACCATAACATGGAGCTGGACAAGGAAAAGATGACTGCAATTGAACGTTCAACTATAACGTCTTAAATGATGGAGGCTCCCAAATCACTTTAGGTAATCAGAGAGCCCACAGGAAAATCAGGCAGTCACACATGATACAGATCCATCCAGACTATACCCTTACACGCGCGCACACACACATACACACACACACACACACACAGTGTTACCGTTGGATATGTGCTATGAAGGAAATAACCATGTGGAAAAGAGCCCACAATTTTTAATACAAAAGATAATATACATCTTTCATGGTACATCTCTTAATGAAATGGTTAAAATATACCCCCATAATGGAGGCTGAGAATGGAGGATGATGGCAGTGCTTCCTGTTCGTAGGGAAACATCCTAGTTGTTTCAACCAGTATTTACGTTTGGCTTCAGTCAGCAACATCTGCTCATTCCTCAGTCATAGGCAACAAATCCTCTGTTTCAAGGAGGAGCAGAATAACACAGAAGCTAAAGCAGCAAGGTAAGGAGGAAGTAGCCAGAGGAGGTAACATACAGAAAGGGAACAAGGACAATCACGTTTTCCCTCATGAAGTGTCTGCTCCCAACTTCAAGCAGAAGTACTGGGAGTAAAGAGATCCTCCAAGGTAAGAAGATACCCAGCACTGGTTCTGCCAAACCCAAAGTTTCCCAGTGCCCACTGCCTTTCTGACCAGAAGTCATGGGAGGAAGTTGAACTCCTGAGACCAAAGTTCAGACCTCAGGAGCCATACAAACCCATTTCATTGCATGTCATTTTTTAAAAAAGTAAACTTCAGGCATAGAGTGTGGGGCTGATCTGGATCAAGATTATGGTGTGTGGGGTAAGAGGGCTTTGCCCTTGCCCCCCCCCCATTTTCCTGGTTGGGGGCACCTGCACCTGCTTATTTTCATTGGAAAAAACCTCCCATTTGCTCTAATGGGAGTTTTCCTCCCTAATGCAAATAGCAGGGCCCTAATCCAGACTGAGAATGTGGAGGGGACAACGGGTTAAAGCTCCCCTACCCCTCCATGTCAGGGCCCCAATCCAGATCAGGTGGCCCATGCCTGCAATTTACTTTTAAAAAGCCATTCATGCAACTGATAGTTGCATAAACACCACTATATAGTTTGGGCCTCCATCACTAAGCATCCAGCACAAATATGGATTGATTCAACTGACAGAAAAAGCAGAAGAATAAAGCCAAGCCAATGGGTGAAAGAGAAAAGAGGGAAAGTAGATAGTGACTGCCCTTAGCCTTTGCTATTTCCAAGTTAGGAAGGGAAGATCTGTAATCTAAGCATGGGGAAGGGAAATGCTACAGCACTAGCAACTTGGCATCAGGGGACAAATGCATCCTGCAGTACATTTTCAGGTGGAAAAAATGGAATAAGCAAGGATCATCGCTGAGGTTCCAAGGAGCGTAATTATGCTCCACATCCCCAGCCCTGGAATGCACCAAGAGAGAAAGGATGACAGGCTTCACCAACAGCATCCAGAATTCAGGATTCATATACAATTTCTAAGCAAACCAGGTCTTCCTTGTGGGAAACTGGCCCTGTACAACAACATGTCTTGTCTGAATCTTTGGCCCAAGCTCTCCTGTGGTTGCAGCAGAGCTGAAGCAGTAGTAGTATGAAGTAACAATGCACTCTGAGATTGAGCCAGTCTGATCCCTCACTTTATTCCACATTCAGACATCAGAAACCTAACTTGCTCATACATTCTATTCCTCCTCCATGCACGCACGCACATGTGCGTGCGCACACACATGCCACAATCTCTGACATGCACACACATATCCACCTGTCTCTCAAGGTGACATCTCAGAAATGCAGGGATGTATTCATTAGCCCCTTCCCACTCCTCCTTTTATTATTAGATCTTAAACTCTTCTCCTCACCATCTGCCACTCACTAGTCATATTTTAAAGAGGGAAGTGACAGCTTCTCTTTGATCAGCTCTGCAGAAGCCCCATCGGTGTCAAGCACCAGGAAACAAGGGGAATTCATAATTCTGACTCAGGATGGCCCCTTGACCTCTGGTGCTCCCCAAGGGATTGTCACTGTGCTTAGATCTGGCTGCTGAAGCCAACTCATGCTCTGTCCCTTTTTTCCAGCTGGCTCTGGTTCGGCTTTTTAAAAAGGCAAACCCAATCTCCGCTGGGGAGCTCATATTGAATTATCTTCGACCTCACATATCAGTGAGCTAGCAAGGCCCTTTATGCGATATGCTCTTCCCTGACACCGCTGACCACCAAGATTTCAGGATCTATAGACAGAAGTGATGCTCTCTCCTGCTGCAGGCAAACAATGTTCTTCATGCTAACCTCACAGTCACAGATGCTTCTATCGCTGCAGTTTTCCCTGTTGCAAACCAATAAGGTAGCAAATACAATGTATATTATATTGCCATAGCATGCTACAGGCTGGGGGGCAAGGGGATGATATTGAAAACAAAGGACCAGGCGGTCCAAACGATATAGATTCTATCCCTATCCCTGCCACTCACTCTTTAGAGCTAAGCTTCTTAACCTCTCTAGGAGAAAGTCACATATCAGCAAGTTCATTTGAACTGTGACTCCTGCACAACAATGGGACACAGAAGTTTGCATTTTGTCTTTTTGGAGGTCATGTCACGCTCACAGAATTGTCAGCACCACTATAACTACATTGGTTTAAAGAAGAGCTTTCCCTAGTGTTTAATAAGCTAGTCAGAAATTTACATGCAACCGTCAGTGTTGCATGTAAATACTGGGAAACTGCAAACACTTGCTTGAACCAATTCTGGTCTGTGCATCTTGAGAAGTAAATAAAAAGTATGATTAAGCTGCTTAAGAATAAACAGTTATACTGTTTGTTCTAGATTTAATGAGCTCATATTGTAATGACATGATATAGATGTTTACTTCACACAACACACAAATTAACTATAAAACTCATTGCAACAAGATTTAAAGGACAACCAGTAGCATAAAATGGCTATGAAAAAGGATTAGATTAATACAGACAGAACAGATTCACTCATGGCTACTAGCAAGGCTCTATGCATGTTTGGCTCACAGAAATCTGAAATATTTTTTTCAGTTTTGGCTACTAGACATGATAGCCCAAAGTACAACCTCCATATTCAAAGGCTACATACTTGATTAGCATGTGATACAGACTGAAAAGAGATAGAGATAAATACCATTGCTCATCAGTCAGGCAACTGAATGCTGAGCTATAACACAGTATGAATTCATAAGTTATTGTACTAAAAATTCAGATTAAAATTGCAGATTCCACAACCAGTGAAACCCTTATTTGCAACTGAAATAGATGACTCAAATTACACAGCTTTGTATTAATAAGTTTAACTTGCTAGTAGAGTCCAATTGCATAATATGGATCCTGCCCACCCCATACGAGGGATTTAGGCATACACAGAAGGAGTTATGCACAGGTTTTGTCAAAGAATGGTAGAAAGACCCCATGACCCCATGAGAAGAGTCAAGATGCAGACAGAGTATCTCCCAAATATATGTGCATTTCACTAGAAATTGATGTGCATGTCACTAGTCACTTATGGTAATTTTGGTCATAAGAACGTAAGAAGTACCCTACTGGAGACCCTGCTCCATCTAGTCCAGCATTCTGTTCACACAGTGGACAACCTGCTGCCTATGAGAAACTCACAAGTAGGACATGAGTGCAATGAGTGGTCATGGGCTCGTTTACTGTACTGGATACAGTTCAGCATTTTCTCCAACAGATATTCTTAAAAGTTAGACTGAAATGGTGTGGCACACCTTTTCCAAGAATCCTATGCTGTACCATCAGCTTACGCAGATTCTCTTGCCCTTGCTGAGGGAAAGAATACAGAGATCCCCTCAAAGCAAGAATCAGATTGCTTGGAGACTGACAAAACTAAAGAGTCAAGAAAGGTTGAGCTGCAGATTTATGGTCTACATAAGGAAGAAAAAGAAAACCTTTAGCAAAATCTAAGTAAAAACTCATTGGACAAGAAGGTGCAGCCTGATGGATTGGAGAGTGAATGGGGGATGCCATGCTTGAGGAATGAGCATGAAACAGCTGGTTTGGGCAGAAATGGAGAGAGGACAGCCAGAACTCAAAAAAGTAGATGCCAGTTAACACACCCAGGAAGCTTTGCCCAAGAGCAGCAAGCTGCAAATCAGATTCCAAAGGCAATGCAAATGAGTGACTGGCAGAGGTGGAAAAGAGACAGAACTGGGAGCTGGGGGTGGGGGAGTGGAGAGAGAAAGTGCTTCAGAGCACTTGTTGCATGCTTGGCTTTAGTCAGCAGGACAGAGCAGGCTGCACACTGGGCAGGGTGGGCTAGAGATGGGGTGAATTTCAAAAGCAAGGCAGACCCCCCCACCCCCCCAGCCAGGTCTATTCCTTCAGGAGCTGAGTCCATTTCCCTTGCCCTGTTCCTTGTGATCCATCTCTGCTCATTCACACTCTGTTCAATAGTAAAATTATGTAACAACTCTACAGATTGCTTCGCAGTGCTTTCCAGGGAGGAGCTCTCTCAGCACACATGGCCCCAGAAGCCTGCATGGTATTTGACAGAACGCTTCCTTGCAGTCTCTCTCCTTCCCCCCCCGCCCCCCGCACACCTCCCATACAAGCAGAGTCTGATTGTAAACAGGGCTGGCCTTAGGCATTTTGGCACCCTGGTGACACAAAGTATTAAACTGCTCTTCCACTATCAATGATTCCTTGGCAATTAGGCCAGATAGCCTTGCCCTGCTGGGAATTTAGCTTGCCAACAGCCATGGCAAGAAGAATTAGGAAACCTCCAAGTCTTTATTTGTTTATATGATCGCCCCAGTTCCTCATAATTTAAAATATCCCAAATTTATTTTAAAGTCAGATGGCTCCTTTTTCAAGGAAGAAGTCTTGAAATCCTTCTGCTCAGCTGTTTCTAGATGTAGTGTAACTTATTGCGGAGTTGATCCCTTGGGGGGAGTCACCTCCTCGAGGTCCCAATTCCCACAGCTGCGCTGGTCAGTTATGCCCCCAACTGAACATGGGGTTCTTACCCAAGTCAAATACAGAGGCTGCATTAGGATGCACAAGCTCCTTGAGGTTTGTGCTTCTGCAGCAAGAAAGCTTTGTGGATCTGTAAATGCTTTGTCAGGAGAAGGGATTTCTCAGCACTGCAGTCTTTGCAGGACACATCTGTGCCTAGAATACCAGAGTGCTGCATCCCTTGGGCCAGGGCTAATGAGTAACTCGAGCATCTCTCTGCTGTCAGCTACTGCCCAGCCAGACCCTTTGGTTATTTACTGGTCCTTTACCCCAATCAATCCCTCCTATCATTTTATGGAAAAGATGTTGACTGGAGAATGCCAGGAGAGATTCACGCTCCAGTGTCATCTGCTATTACGGATGTCCATTGCCAGGAAATCTGTTTTTTGTTTTTTTGTTTTTTGGCTGGACGGATTTCCCTGGCGTGCCCAACTCAGCTCACATTTATGGGCCGACTTGCGGGTTTTTCCAGAAATCCGGGAGCCTTGTGTATTTTTTTTATTTGCACAGAGATTTGCACAAATTGCAGCCATAACTTGTGTAATTTGAACAAATATTGGCTGTAATTTGCATAATTTGCACAAACCGTGGCTGCAATTTGCGCAATTTGCTCAAATTGAGGCTAAAATTTGCACAAATTACAGCTGCAATTTGCACAAATTTCTATTTGCACAAATTTAAAAAATATGAAAATCTGCAAACAGGCCTGACTCAAGGTAGATCGAGTTGTGCCAGTTCACTGAAAACAGACTGAAGTCTGGGGGGTCAAACCAAGGGAAACTCCACTTCTCAAATGGATTCCTCTAACATCCCTATCTGTTGCATGCACTCTAGCTAGACACACCAAGTAGCAACACTTTACTTGTTGAGTATAATGTTTTAACACAGACATAAAATTTCATTTCCTCAGGTGCTGTCATGTCCTCAAAAATCTTATCCCACTACTTTCCTATTGGGCAGGACTGCGTTCAGTAGCAGTGACCAAGTTGGCAATCTCTATGACACAATGTGAGAATTCCCAGTAAAGCAGGAAGCAGTGGAAAGATGGCTGCAAGCGCCACGAGAACTCATTTCTCTTCTCTCTCTGCTTGCTCTCCCCTACCCAGCAATCTCTAAAGAGAACAGAAACAATGAGGAAAGGAAGAGGTTTGTCTCCAATGCCCTGCAGGCCAAAATTACCCTCCCCCAATAGACACACACACAGCCAACCCCTTTAGCCGAAGTATTAATTAATATTCCCCCGATAAGCCTCAGATTGTAATTAAAGCCTGTGATTAACGGGCTGAAGGTAGCCTGGTTCTTTAGGAGCAGATTAGCAGCCTCCCCCTCTCTTGCCATCACCCTCACCTCAGCACCACGGTGCATTCTAAATAAGAGGCCTGGCACTCCAGCTTGCCCCTAATAAATGGATATGCTGGTATGGAAGGGAGTGGGGTATCCACAGGGTCCTCCCTCTACCTGTATATGGACAGGAATAGCCAGAACTTATGTAAAGACAAAACCAGGGTAGTTGGTACAGAAGGGGACCAGGGGCAACCAAAGTAAAGCAGGCACCACAGCTAAGCAAAAAGGGGTGAGGGGAAGAATAGCCTAGCACCTCCTCACCTCTTCTCTTGCTGCACCATTGCCAGTTGGAGGTATCAGTAATGCACATCTGATCTGCCTCATCAGAAAACTGCATATTGGTATAACATTACTGCGGTATCAGTCTGAACAGAACCGTACTTCCTCACTTCAGCTTGCTGCATAAGGAAGAAGTGTGTATGTGATCAGAAATCCCATATATCTAATCAGCATGGCTGTTGCCCACAGATTGAGCTCGTACTGCCCTTGAGTACTCCCTTGCTCAATTCGTAAAGGTTATTGTTTTTTTGCAAGATCTCAGTGTTCTAATATTGCTTGAGCATTGAAGGAGATTTAATATGTAATAGAAGAGTAGGAAACAAACCCCAACTAAGCATCTCAAAACTGATATAACCCAACCTGCATTGACACAGAGGAAAATGCGTGCATTAGATGCAGGAGCATGGGAATAGTAACCACCTTAAATGCCATTTTTTTGGTAGAAATGTGGGGAACAAATAAAATAAGCAGTAGAAAGTGGGTCAATTTGCAAGTCACAACAGCCCATCATGGATTAATTTACCAGCTTACCAGCTGCTATTATGAATACGTAAGCCCCAGCTGGAGGTTGCTGTGGCTTGTTGTATCATCCGAACTCAGGCAGTGGGGGTTATTTGAGGATTAAACAACTCTTGCATAACTCTAAAACAGACCATGGGTTATGTGAGGGTTGTTTAATCCTCAAACAAACCCCACCACTGAGGTTCAGATGATATGACAAGCCCCAGCAACCCCTGGCCAGGGCTTGCATATTCATAATGGAGGACGGCATGTGCTGCAGCACCCTGAGGGTTAATTAAGCCACAGTGGGCTGTTGTGTCATCCGAACTAGGTCAATACAAGGTAAGTGTATTCCAAGCAAAGTTACAACATACATCTTGGGTGCTTTGCAGCCGACAAACCTATAGCCTTAGCATAAGATGAATATAAAAAACTGGAGAGCATCCACTACAAACCCGCAACAAAGAGGAACCACATCTCAGGATGCTGGAAAATAAATGTTTATTCCAAGTCTGATGCACTTCAGGCTCTTTTTATTTCAGAGCCTTTTTCAGGAGTCATATTAAAAATGCCTACAGAGATCTCTGGTAGGTGTGTCTCCAAAACTGAGTTGCCAGTTTTTGAATTTTGGAGACACATCTACTAGAGATCTCTGTAGGCAGTTTTCATACAACCCCTGAAGAAGGCTCTGAAATAAAAGTGGAACGAAACATGTTGGGCTTGGAATAGAACATTCATTTTCCAGCATCCTGAAACATGGTCTCTCTTCCTTATGAGCCTTAGTAAAGATACCTCTATACTAAGCCAGTATAGATACCTCTTCACCCCCAGAGGGTGGATAAATAATGTACAGATAAGATATCCAAGATCAATGAATATACCATGGATTGAAAATAATCCAGAGAGTGGGATAACACCTCTCTAGCAACTGTCTAAACTCCATCCCAAATTACAAAGTGTAATTTGTGTGTGCTATTTATTCTATGTCATTACATGAATGGTTTTAGACTTTATATAATGTATTTTAATGTGTTTTTTTTTTAAAAAATTGTGAACTGCCCAGACAGCTTCAGCTATGGGGCAGTAGGAAAGGAAAGGTTCCTCCTGTGCAAGCACCGAGTCATTGCTGACCCCTAGAGGGATGCTGCTTTCGCTGGCGTTTTCATGGCAGACTATAGCGGGGTAGTTTGCCATTGCCTTCCCCAGTCGTGACTACCATTCCCCCAGCAAGCATTTTACCGACCTCGGAAGAATGGAGGGCTGAGTCAACCTGAGCCGGCTACCCGAGACCCGGCTTCCGCTGGGATCGAACTCAGGTCGTGGGAGAGTTTCGGTTGCAATACTGCCGCCTACCACTCTGCGCCACACGAGGCTCATGGGGCAGTACAGAAATATAATAAATGAAATGAAATGAAGGTGCAACACTTCCAAAGAACACTCACAGTCAGATGTCACAGAACTTTCCCCCCACATGCTTTGCTTGCATTCACCATGAAGTAAGAATTCAACTGGCATGAAGCTGTGTCAAAGGGTGTGATCCACAATGGTATCTACAACAAAGGCTCAGTGGGTTTTCCAGCTGGCATTGCCTGAAGAGACAGTTATGCAAAGGACTTCTTTGGCTACAGAAGTTAATGTACAATGCGGGGAAACTAGTCTGGTCTGAACCGACTCGGAAAGTTTTAGCAAAATGTGTCATTTCCCAACCTCATTACCTAAATTATGCATCATTGTAAAAAGGGCTATCCTACCTATAATGTACCCCACAAAAAAGCAAGACAAACACCATTTGCTATAATGTGAATCATCGCTCATGCTGTCCCTGTATCATGTTATCTGGATTCTTCTCTATCCTAGCTATGAGAATGCTTGGGCAAGGGAGGATATTCAAAGAGGTAGCTTATGGAGCTCATCACCAGGGAAAGCAAGCCTTCTAGAACGTAGTCTCGAGACATTTGCAGCTTATGCAACATGTGATTCTGATGTGTCTAAGAGATTTGGCTTTGGTTCTTTCCCTCCTGCCAAGGCCACTACTTTGGTGGGGTCAAGAGGGCATCACCAACACTCTTAATGGAAGGTCTGATAAAATACTTGAGGCTGCATGTTTCTGAACTTCTATAGCATTTACCCCAAGGCTAACTGTTATGTTGTGGGAGAATACTGCATGACTATGTGTGAGGAATAATCTAGGCTCAATCTGCCCTTGACTGAGCACAAGGAACAGATGAATGGACTTCCTGAAGGTTCTCTTACTCTTATGGTATTGCAAGTTATAGAGGCCTCTTTGCCAACAACTCCCAAAGCAGTTTCAGCTACCCACTTACCAAAGCCATCCATAGTCCAAGGTTTCCCTCTTCCAACCATCAATGAAACAACAAGCCAAGAGGGAATCTGGCAGTAAGCACAAGTTCCAACAAGCCTAACAATTATAAGGAAATAAGGCTACTCAATGCAATTAAGCATGACACAAGACAGCCCCTTGTGGCTTTGGAGACGTTCTCTCCTTCTCTCTCTCGCTCTCTCCTTTCATTGCCCCACCAAGCTGCAAAACAAATTATCATGCAAACTTAAGAGTCTGAGCTACTGAAACAATTAAACAAAAATTAGATCTAATTCATTTATACTCTCTGCACAAAGTGGATAATGTGCGGATAGTGTTTCTTTTCTCCCCCTCGCCTCTCCTTGCCTTGGCATTACCTAGGACTATTATTGGAAATTAATCACAGGAAAAGGCAATGAACATGATCTATCACTCTTTAAAAGTGCACTGTAGTGATTATATAAAAATCTATTAAGAGGACAGAAAATTTAAGAGCAATGCTGTTTTCAAAGGGAAAGTCAGGCATAGGCTTTGATGCCAGAGGAGATGGAGGGAAGTGGGGAAAGAGAAGGAATCAATTCTTCAAACAGATTCAGGTGAAGGCCCACAGAGTGCAAACTTTTAGTAAGCCTGGCTTATCAGCCGGAGGTCACCCTATAAGAAAGCCATCCCACTGTTTGCAATCTCTCTAGGGCAGCATCCTCTATATCAGCAAAACCTACAAGGATAAAGCTCACAGACAGACTTCTACATGAACAGCTCAATAGCAATGGACCTTTAAACACAAGAGGACTTTGGCCCTGGTATCTTCCCTGACCACGTTTGCTGGGTTAAGTCACTTCCCTCCTATTCCTCTATTGTCACACCTGCAAAATAGTGCGAATGCTTACCATTATTGTGCTAAATTCTTTGAAATTAATCCAGTGTCCAGATTCACAAGTTCCTTAAATGTCTATAGCAACTTCAGATTAACCATATTGTGTTAAAAAGTGTGAAATTACATTACAGAAGTACATTTCAACTTAATAATGTATTAACAAGTACTAAGCTAAATAGCCTACCATAAAGCAAGAACCCTTCCTACATCTCCCTGGAGTGAGGAAGGGGAGAAGGAGAAATGGGTCTGGTTTGTCTGCAATAAAAAGGATGCCTGGAATGGAGGAAGTGATAAGTATATAGCAGTGATGAAAATAAAGCATGCCCAGAATGCAGAAGGAGCTCTGATTAGAAAGGTCTGGATAAGCAAGATTTTACTATAAACAATCTGAAAAGTTTAATAATCTCTTTGCAAACGGGATGCAACATTTCCATTTCAGGATTTGCTGAGAAAATCTGATGAATATTTGAACTGCTTCAAATATTTGTTTTATGCTGATATTTTTACTGTATTATTAGGACAAATTGACAGTATATATGCATGGCCATAACTGAGGTTATAGTAAATAACATGGCAGTCCTACATTAAGGCAATTTGGCGGGGTGGGGGAGAAATATCTATAACCCAAAACCCACATGCACTCCCACTGTCAGTGCTCAAAAGTTGACAGTAATACATAGATATTGACACAAAGCCACAGAAACAAAATGCACAATTCCTTCTCACCTGTTCTGTGACTGAGAACTTCCACGGATAGCGAGCATGGAGACTGTATTTTATGTGACCTCTATTTTCAATTTCCCTGCAACAGCTGCAGGGTTTTGAACTATTGATAATTATAAGAATTGTCCAGAGGGGTCCTCAGACTCCAGGATGTTCTTAAGATATGATCACTGCCATAAATGGCCCTCATATGCCTGGGACTCAATGCCTCAGTGCCACGCAATCAGAGTTAACACAGCCCTGACTACAGTCCTTTCTCCTGTTCTCTGAAGAGGAAGATATGTAGTGTTATCTTGATTAGAAGAGTGGAATGGGAAAGGTGCACTCCCAACTGTGCTGTTCAGAGAAAGAGCCCAGGACTGGAATCATGACAAAGGAGCAGTAGTAATGCCCCAGTGAAAGCAGATCAAAGTGACCAAAGGATTTTGACCAAGGCTATTCATGAACTTATTTAAGACATAAAAGGTCTTTGCTGGTGGTCCTGAGCCAAACATGCAGGTGAACTAGTGCAGGGAGAACTAATACATGAGGCCCACAGTATGTTTATGGCTTACTTAGAGCTGCACTAGAGACGGATAATAATGGGCAATAATTACCATGACATCCATCTTTGCAAGATCTTCTGCACACTTTAATGAAGAGATGCTGCCAAGCTAGCTTTACTGAGATTAGAAAAAATGTTATGTACCACAAGTTTTGATCTTCTCCAGCTCCATAAATCATCTCATTGAGCAGAGGGCCAAGCAGCTACACATTTTGATAACCGTTGTTTCAGCATTGCCTACTTGCTTTCACCTTGGATACTTGACAGGGACACAGAGATGGCAGCAAGAAGGAAAGCAAAACAGACACTCGCAAGAGCAGATGGTGACTGTAGTTGGAGAAAGTGTTGCTACCATACAGCTTGCTTTCCTCATCCCTAAAAGGGGGTATCTGAGCAAGCCATCCTCATTTTTGAATCAAGATTAAGGATGGGGATTTGGCCTCGGGTTTGGCCTGGGAACACCTGTCCAAGTGGCAAAGCAATTTACCAAAACACCTAGACCCAAGTTGTGTCTTGGGGAAGAGAAAGGAGCAAAATAACCCAGTACCCATGACCTCTTTTCTCCCTCAGGTTCAATCCCTGCAGAAATGAAAAGAGTTTCAAGGAGAGCTTCTAGTTCTCCTGCAGTTTCAGATCCTAGTTTGCAAATAGGAAAGGGCACCAGGAACTATTTCAGAGTCCCCGCAATAAACGACAGTGCTGCTATGGAGACAGATCTCTGCTTGCATCACCTATCGTGATTAAGTCTATTCCCTCCACAGGGTCATGGAATAAAGACCTTAATTAATCACCATCAATTTTTCTATCTCTTGTACAATACCACAGCTCCCTCCAAATTCCTTGCCATGCTGTCCTGATTGGCTCTTTTAAGAAACAAGGCAGCTGGTACAGCCAGGCCCTGGAGGACCTTACCTAGCTCCGTTTAAAGCCTGCGATAAAACCTTCACCAAGGCAGATTCTGCCATAAATCCTCATTCGCAATGGAACCATCCCTGGGCTGGCTTGACACTTTAACGAGATCATCAATTCCAGAGCAGCCCAAGTGCGCTTGGGCCTGGGGGAAAGAGGAGGGAGGATTCCCAGGGAGGGCAGATGCTACATTCAGAAGGATAAGGGAAGGGTGCTGAAGTCAAGCTTTCTGCTGCTTAACAAAAACTGGTTGCACCCACCTGTAACTGAAGCTCAAAAGGCCATAGTGTAACTTTGGAGAAGAGAGTGTGCAGGCAGTTCCACAAGCAGATGGCTCTGCTACTTTGCAGACCCTTTCTCTCTTTCTAGAGACACAGACAGCCCAACACTGTTACCTCTTTCAGTTCAATTCCATCCTCACCACCCCAGAACAAATCTCTCTGTGTGTGTATGCACCTCCTCCCAGAATTGCAGGCTCAGGTTCTTCATTCCACCCCTCTCTCATCTTAAATGAAAGCTGAATTTTCACCCATACACCCTCCCCCTCAGTAAATCTGATACAGTTTCCCAGGAAATAAAAAGAATAGAAATAACCTTGGAGAGCAGATTGTGAAGTAGCCAGACTCTGGGATCACAAAGGAGCCAGGTAAAGGAAATTGACAGATGAAATTAGTGAGGCATCTTAGCTCCAGGGGTGTATGAGTGGAATTCTGCAAATGTATTGCAAGAGAAGGGAGAGGAAAATGCTCCAACAAGGGAGGAGGGAACGTAACAGGACAATAGCAAGAAAGACTGACAGTGTAAAGGCCTAACTATACAGCATCCCCCATCTCTTCACATTTTAGCAATTAACAGCTGCAGGGTGGCATGAGGGTGGAAGCTGATTCAGACCAGAACTGCAGCACTGGGGAAGAGGGTTTCTGCAGCACTGGCTTCCTGATGGTTTCTATTTGCCTCATTAGTGGAAATTTACACATACAGCCTGCGTCCAAATGTCTCCTACTCTACCTTCAGCCATTTGAAGTGCCACTCTTTCTCCTTTGATGCCCCTTATACCTGGAACTATCTCCCAGAACATCTGCAAGATGGTACCTCTCTCACTTCCTCCAGTTTCCTCAAGACCCACCTTTCCAGTTTATGTCTTTGATGCAACCCCTTAGTCCCAGTTCCACACTGTAACCAAGCCAAAGTATGTGAAATAAATTCATATTCCTCCCCCACTTATCCCTGCCTCCATTTCTATTTCTTGTATCTAATTTTAAATTGTAACTTCCTTGGGGCTGAGCAGGGACCTGTCCTCTTGTACTTTGTGAAGGACATTGATGGCATATATTGATGGGGTTAGACTTCCTGGGACTCAGAGCCATCACAGGATTGGGAGGCTGATTAGGACGGTCCACCCCAGGAGACTGGTGGATCCAGATGGTTTTCTGATGGCTCTTGGCAGTTTTCCTGTCACCTCGGTAGCCCATTCTTGTCAAAGCCCTGGTTGACCTCTAGAATGGGGAATTGGCCCGAGCGATTGATGTGATCACTCCTGAGCATCCTGTCCCACTGAGTAGAACCATAAGAAGTTGACATGAAATGAGTGGGACGGAGACTAGAGTGACATTGGAGGAAAACATGGAACACATCTGACTTAACATGGGCTACAGGTCATGTGGAAACCTACTCCATGGCAGTGAGGGAAGTGAAGAAATCATACTTGTCTGCTACCATTGTTTCTGCACAGAGTTGCCCAGTGGAGCTTGGAGCTTTTCTAGGTGGTCAAAGGCCTATTACACTTTGGCCCATGAGAAGAAAATGTGAGCCACTCAATAGCCTCTTGTGACCAATTTGATTTTAACTGCCAAGTGCCATGCAATCGTATCCATGCTGACTTGGATGCCGTAGCCAATACAGGTCCAGTGGATATAACATTGGCACCTGCTTGTCCAACTATAATGGATACTTTTCAATTTGTACAGCCTGAGGATGGGGATATAATCCTTGGAGAGGCGAGGCCTGCCATGTGTGTGATGGACACTTGCCCTTCCTGGCTTATAAAAGCAGCCTGGGGAGGGGGGACTGCCTGAGTGGGTTAAGGTAGTGGTGAACACCTCCTTACAGAAAGGTGTGATTCCAACTTACCTAAAAGAGGGGGTGGTAAGACCCAGGGGCTTCCCTGGGGTTCAGGGGCTTCCCTGAACCCCACCATATTGGATAATTTCTGGCTGTTCCCTTCTTGGGCATGGGGCTGGACAGTGTGGTGGCTTCTCAGCTCCAGAGGTTTCTGGATGAGGCAGATTATCTAGATTCATTGCCATCTGGCTTCAGACACAGATATAGGACAGGCTCGTTTTGGTGGACGATCTGTGCTGGGAACTGGAAAGGGTGTGTCCTTGCTGGTTCTGCTGGACCTCTCAGTGGCTTTCGATACCAGCAGCCATGGTATCCTTCTAAGGCATCTGTCCAGACTGGGACTGGGAGACACTGCTTTATGGTGGCTCTGGTCCTTCTTGGAGGGGTGGTTTCAGAAGGTGGTGCTGGGAGATTCCTGCTTGGCACTGTGGCCACTGGCCTGCAGTATCCCTCAGGGTTCCATCTTATCCCCCATGCTTTTTAAGAAATACATGAAACCACTGGAAGAGATTGTCTGATGTTTTGGGGTTCAGTATCACCAATATGCTGATGACACCCAACTCTCTCTCTTTTACATCTAAATCCAAGGAAACTGTTCTCATTCTAAATCAGTATCTGATATTAGTAATAGACTGGATGAGGGCAAACAGATTGAAGCGTAATCAGACAAGACAGAGGTGCACCTGGTTAGTTGAAAGGAAGGTCAGGGAATAGGGACTCAACCTGGGCTGGATGGGGTTACACTCCCACTGAAGACTCAGGCTTGTAGTTTGGATGCAATCTTGGATGCAGCCTTGAACCTGGATGACCACGTTCTGGTGGTGGCCAGGAGTGTGTTTGCACAGTTGAGGCTAGTGCACCAACTACACCCTTTCCTAGAGATGTCAGATCTGGCCACGGTCATGCATATCCATTTTGACTACTGTAACACACTCTCCATGGGGCTGCCTTTGAAAAGTGTTCAGAAACTTCAGCTGGATCAGAATACTGCAGCCAGACTGTTGACCAGAGCTGGTTACAGGGAGCATGTGACTCCCTTGTTACAACAGCTTCACTGGCTACAGGTCTGTTTCTGGGCACAATTCAGAGTGCTGGTTATGACCTATAAAGCTCTATATGGCTTGGGACCAGGCTACCTGAAATACCTCCTTCTCCCATATGAGCCTGCCTGGTTTTTAAGATCTTTCCCTATCATTCGGTCCAACCATCAGAGGTGCATCTGGTAAGGATACGAGACAGGGCCTTCTGGGTGGTCATTCCCAGGCTCTGGAACTCCCTGCCAAGAGATGATGTTATCCTTTTACCAGTAGGCAAAGTCATTTTTATTCAGGCAGGCCTTTGGCAAATAAGCTCGTCTGTTGCTGAAGGTTTTTTTTTTCCCATTGGTTGAATGCTGTGTATTGCTTCTACTGTTGTGTATTTAACTGTGTTTTTACTTTATTTGTTTTTATGTTATGTTTTAATACACAGGACGCACAGGGGACTGCAGGGGAGAGGGGGAATCCATTCCACTAACAGATACTGTTCCACTGGTGGATGGACACCACTGGATAGAGCCCAATATTTACAAATACTCTGTTTTTATGTTAACATAGGCAGAACCATTATAGGAATTTAATGGGTACGTCCCCGCCCCCTGCCCAGCTAGGCTAATGGAAAAAGAAGAAAAGCACTTTGCTCTCCTTCAGACAGAGCCTTTCAGAAAGGCTAAAAAAAAAGAAATAAAAAAATCCTTTTTGAACTCAGCAGCCCCTTTGTTTAGTCCCACACCAGGATTTAATTGAGAAGGGATGTCCTTGAATAAATGTAGAAATGTCCTCATTCCCGGGAAATCAGCTTCTAATTGTACAGAAGAAAAAAGAAAAAAAACAGCACAAGGTGCACATTCTGTGTGTGTGTGTGTGATTTTTGTTTCCCCCAATATGTGGCCATCATGAAGCAGTTCAAGGCCTATTGGCACATGAGCAAAATGCAAAATGTTCAGCAAGTAAGTCAGGGCAACAAAACTGGAAGTAGATTCTCAGCAGAGCAGGAATATGTCAGATTTATGGGTGAAGTTGATGAGGGGAGGGGAAGAGAAGAGGTGGTTCATGCATATGGATAAGAGCCATCAGAGTCAACAGAGTCTAGAATAGAACCCAGGATTTTTCTCCAACTCAATTATGGGCAGTATCCAACATTGCCCATGCACCAGCAGGACCCACTGTTAGTGCAACGGAAAGCTAGCAGCTCCTAAATGAACTGGAAATAAGTTGAAATGCTTGCGTCTGAAATGGGGCACACCAGCAGAGCTTGCAGAAGGCTGACCTGCTCTGTTCTGGAAATGAGCATTGTGGCACATTTTGGCTCATTTCCAGGGTTACTTTAGGGAACACTAGCTTCCTGTGGCACTAGCAGTCAGTCCTAGCAGGTGCAACAGAATGAGCGATGTTGAATACTGCCCTGTGTCTCATACAGAAATGAATTCTTCCCATTGAATTCTATGGGCCCAACCAGAGGAAAGAGGTCCGAATTGGGGGCAAAGATCTGTCCCCACCTTAGGCACTGGAAATGCCAGGATCTGTGGAACAACATTTGCATCCACCTCAGCATTCTTGATTGCTGCTCTGTTCACAAACAACCTCCCATTGAAATCAATGGAATATATTGCTTTCCTTGGAAGAAGGAAAGCAGCATGGCATCCCCCAAGCCACCCACATGCCTTCTCATCCTACCAATGTAGGAACTGAAGTTTCTATGATTGATGAGCAAAGAAAGTCCTTAGGACATTATAGTAAAAAGTTCAAAACCCCAAAGGTCAAAAGGTCCCCAGGACCTTGGCAGTTAGTGTCTGATGAAGAGATTGCAACGGTGAATGGATGGAGTGGGAAGAGAGGCACAAATCTATGTCTGGCCAACTGGAATTGCCATATGACAAAGCAAAACTTACTTCCCAGGCTCCAGCTGCAGCATCAAGTCTTGTCACTTCCTTCTCCCAAGGACACAGGGAGGCATGTGTAGTACGATCCTCCAAAGCCCCTAAAACTTATCTGCACCAAGTGGCAAGGAGATCTATGTCTCCCACATCCACACCTTCTTTTTATACTTGGAGGTTAATGTGCCCCTCTCCCCTCCCCCTACAGAGTCTAGTTTTCTAGAAGCCCATAAAACTTGCATTCAATCGGCCCTCAGAGGAAGAGAAAGCAGTCACTTGGTTATCACCCTACAGTCAGGAGCATCAATCACAGGGAAAAAGTAGAGAGAAAATGACCCAAGAGATGAGGGTTTCACATTTGCAAGCAGCCGGACTGTAAGTTAGGTTTTCGTTTTAATCTTCTCCCTTCTGTTCCTCTCCACCTATTCCTATGCTCACTTCCCATTAATGAAATCCCTTCTCTGCTCTATAGTTATTTATAGAAGCAGCTTTCTGCACATTACTTGCACTATTAAAAACCACAGAAGGTTCCTCTTTGCTTGTGTTTGAACTCAATTCACTCCCATACCTACCTATCCACCCACATCAGTTGCTTTTTGAATATGATAAATGAAATATGGCAGATCTTCTAATTAGTTGTGTTTAGCTTCCAGGGGAATGTGGGGAGATGCTTAAGAACATGGATCTCTACCATGAAGTTGCAACACAATTATGTGTTTCACAGTTCAGCTCCACATGAACATAACCTCACAGTTACTCAAGATGTTCCACACGTCCCCTTCTAATCTATTGGATAAATGGTATTGTGCTGCATATGATCTGATGGCTTGTGCTTTGATAAAATTCTTACTTCACTACCCAAGATGATGTGCAAGATGTACAAGATCAACACCCTAAGTGATCCGTCAGACTGGCACATCTGATGCCAACAGGATGGTTCCGATCATATCAACACTACAAAATCAGCATGAAAGATTCTGGCATGCAATCCAGACAGCAGAAAGCCTTTTTTTACTCAAATATACAATTAAAATAAGGCCATGATTTCTCAAAGCTGCATGACAGAGGGTGAAATTCTGAGAAGGTGGATCACATGGTTGGGGTGGGGGTGGGATTGAGACCTTTTCCGGGGTTTCTGATCACGTGTTACTGGATGTGTGTTGGTTCAAAACTGCATGACATCCAACATCTCTCACTGAAAAAAGGCAAAAGGACTAGCAGAGATAAGAACTGAACAGGCTCCCCCACCCCCCAACATACACACACACACTTCAGTCTTACAATCTTATGCATGCACTCTGAGGTATAGTGGGTGGCTACAGGGGAAAGATCCTACTTGGTAATGGCATCCTAACCATGGAATGCTCTCCCCAGGGAGGCTCACCTGGCACCTACCTTGGTGTCATTTGAGCACCAGGCAAAGTCCTTTTTTATTTTCCCAGGCTTTTAAGTCCTCTGTTCATTGTTGCTTGGTGTTTTTCATTCCACTATCTGCTTCTATAATATGGTATTCATTCATTCATTCATTCCATTTATATCCTGCCTTTTTTCCTCCCTTAAGAAATGCAAGGCAGCGTACATAATCCTCCTCCTTCTCTCCATTTTATCCTCACAACAACAGCCCTGTGAGGTAGGTTGGGCTGAGAGTCTGTGACTGGCCCAAAGTCACCCACTGAGCTTCCATGGCCAAGTGGGGACTAGAATCCAGATCTCCCGACTCCGTTTTTGCTTTCGTTTTATTGTAATTTTAACTTTTTGTAAGCTGTCTTGTGATCCTGTAAAAGGGGTGGAGTACAAATCAAATAAAAGTAAACAAACAGATGCCTACTCAGGAGTATGTCCTATTGAGTGCAGTGTAGCTGACTCTCAGGTAAATGTGTATAGGATTGGAGCCCCAACCACCATACTATACCAGCTCAGAAAGTAAAGACAATTTTTGCAAATTTCCATTTTCACAGTGGTGGTCTGCTATTATGCTTGCAGGATTCCTATACCTGCAAAGTCCTATATTACCCATTGTCAGGCAGCCTTGCTATGTGTTGTTGTTCTTTTTAAAAAATGGACAGAGAGATTCACTGGAGACTCAAGATCGGGAAACAGAAAGATAAGTTTGCTAACCTAATATGCATGCATTGAAGTGGGGCTTAGTGTTCTGTTGTATTATCCATTTATTTATTTATTTATTGCATTTATACCCCGCCTTTTTTCCCTTGCAAGGAACCCAAGGCAGCTTACATTATCCTCCTCCTCTCCATTTTATCCTCACAACAACCCTGTGAGGTGGGTTGGGCTGAGAGTCTGTGACTGGCCCAAAGTCACCCAGTGAGCTTCCATGGCCGAGTGGGGACTTGAACTCGGATCTCCCAGCTCCTAGTCCAACACTCTCGCCACTACACCACATTGGCTCTCATTTGGGCCTGGTGGGTTGGCTAGTAAGTATCTGGAGAAAACAGGGGAACAAAAGGTTTCTAGAACCTTTTGTTTCTTCATATATAACCTCACCAAGCCTCTTAATGTCAGGAAGACCAATTTTAATTGCATCACAGGGCAGGAGGGTTTGCCAATTCCTCCGCATGTGGCAATGGGCAATACAGACACTGCCCTAGTCTCTTCAGAAGCTGTGTAGGGGAAAGGCTTTCATTGCAACAGGAGAGAGGTGTCCCCTCAGCTCCATTTCCTTGCTTTTAAGACCTGAGAGCAGGGGATGTTGTTATGGGAGTTTTTCTCCCTTTTCCATAACACTAGAACCCAGGGTCATCCCATGAAGATGAACAGTGGGCAATTCAGGCCAGATAAAAAGCACTTCTTCACACAGCACACAGTTAAACTATAGTATTCACTACCACAAGATAGCCACCAAAGGGAATTAGACAAATTCATGGAGGATAAGGCTATCAATGGCTACTAGTTATGATGGCTACATATTACTTCCAGTATTAGAGGCAGTGTGCCTCTGTATACCAGCTGCTGGGGAACATGAGCAGGATGGTGCTGTTGCATTCATGTCCTACTTGTGGGCTTCCCATTGAGGCATTTGTGTCAACAGAATGCTGGACTAGATAGGCCTTTGATCTGATTCAGCACAGCTCTTCTTATGTTCTTAAGGTGCCATTTCTGTAGCCACAACCACAAAAGGGAGGCTCAGAGAGAGTGCAACTGTTCAATCTGTAGCAATTCAAAGATTACACATGAGTAATGGTAGCAGGAGCAGAGACTGGTCAATGACAAAACCGAGATTTGTATTTTCCCCTTTTGTACACAAATTGCTGTGCCTTAGACTGGTACAAAATTGTGCCTGCTTTTGCTCTGACCTCTGCTTCCAGCATTTGTTGTGATGAGGTCAATACCTGCACAGTGGAAGACTTTGGTGAACGCCCTGGCTAGCTAGCTTATTTCATGGAGGAAAAAATGCTCACAATGTGGTGTCACTTTCTTTTGGTCCTGCCTTCTGCCTTAAGGCATGGATGGTAACATGCAACCCTCCAGACATTGTTAGCCTGCAACTCCCATGATCCCTCACCATTGTCTATGCTGGTTAGGGCTGATGGGATTTGCAGTCTAATGACATCTGGAGGGCCACACATTCTAAGGCACAAACACTGAATATTGGTATTGCTCCTAATATGTGAATATCAATCCCTATTTACTTCATAATTCTGCTCTGTGTTAATTCTACTATCTGGTGTTGGATTTTTAAAATAGGTAGTTCCTTTCTGAAAGAATGCAGCCTTTCCCAAGTGCAGGTCCCCAGATGTTGTTAGGACTACAACTCCAGTCACCCCTGGTCATTGGCCATGCTGGGAGGGGATAATCGGAGAAGTTTTCTGAAGGAATCCACCACAATACTGAGCAACTAATAGACTGTGTGGTTTCATAAGGATAGAGTTTCTTCATGCCACATAATTCCTGTTTAAACAGATACCATTTAGCCAAACGATTCAATTTACTGTATATTTCCTCTTATTAGATTTAGTGTAGCTGTAGAAGATATATTTATTCCCTGGTTATAAAAATCTTAGTGAGTCTTGTGGGGACACTTGCTGTTGAATGCCTGTTTTTCTCTGTGATTATCCAGGACTCTGCTGTTACTCTCCTGTCTCTGCTTCAGCTGTGCTGATTCCCAAGCAGCCACCCAAAGATGAACCATTTAACTGAGAAGACAGAAACTCTGACATGAAAGGAAACAACAGCAGGATATTTCCACATCAAAAGCTTCAGCTGTGTTAGGACACCACCTGCCGCTCCCCTATTCTCAGCTCTGCTTGTGTATAGCTGATTGAGGAAATGCCCTCTTTAGCACAGGAGACTGTAGATGCAAAGCTGGCAGAGTCTCACCACCCCTACCCCAAGGAAGTCGCCATAGCTCTGTGCAATAGGACAGGGTTGTTTCTAGCAAACCAGCAATGCAATGCAATGCTGTGACAAAAGTGCTCAATCATTAATTGTATTAAACAAGAGCATAGTGAACAGCTGTGAGGGTATATTGTTGTTATTTTAGGACTGCGAGAATGGTGTCCATTTGGCAAGCAAGATTTGAAACTAAATAAATGGGTAAAGAATCAAATCAAGCTGCTCCAGGTACTGACTGGAGTTCGAAAGGGCTAACACCTTTGGGGAGATTGAGACTAGCTGAAGTCTACAAGTGCAAACCTAGCCTGAATATTCTGAACTATTCCATCTGCCCAATGGCACTTTTGCTGTAGTCCCAAAATTATTATTATTATTTATTACATTTCTATACTGCCCCATAACTGAAGCTCTCTGGGTGGTTTACAAAAATTACCTTGGAAGAATGGCTGCCACAGCTACTCCTCGCAGAAGCTGTGCAAACTGAAGTCTCCAGTTGAAGCTTATTTGTGCCACTGTAAAACTACCAATTTTAAAGGTGTTTTAGAGCTGCTTAAAAGGGCTGTGGTAAGTGTGTGGGGACACCATTCAACTGTCAAAAAAACTAGAGAGTTTAATAGGGTACTAAATAATTAATTTAAATGAGTTTCAAAACTAGGTTATCCTTGGCAGCAGTAAAGTCTCAAGCAACTGTCACCATCTTATCACATTGTCCACAAATAGTTAATAATACTAGAAACAAGAAGAGATACTGGGGAGGCATTATTTTATTCATTACATTTATATCCCACTTTTATTTCATCATGGGCTCAAGGTTATGGTCAGTGCTTTTTTTCTGGTGGAACTCACCAGAACTGAGTTCCGGCATGTTTTCTTCTATTTTATATATACAGTGTTTGTCCACTATTTTAATGCTCTTCATTACAATCTGATCACCATCTACTCCCAAGGAAGCATAATGCAAGAGTGTTGGTACCTTTTTCTCCAGAAAGAAAGCACTGGTTATGGTTTATACCATTCCCAGATGGTTTCCCATCCAAGTACTGACTAGATCCAGACCTCCTTAAATTCATCAAGGTTGTTATAATCATGTACAGTCAGATTATTCCCTGGAAGCCCTTTTCTTACAAAGGTTTTCCAACTTCAACATCTATTCCTAATAAAGACTATGATCAAGTAGCTTAAAACCAAACAGTAGAAACTTGTGAAGGCTGAATAACCCTGGGGAAAACATGTAAACAGGGAAAAGTTTACTTTGGGAAAACATTAACAAATATCATGCATATAAGACATAAACCCTAAAAAATGCATACTAGCAAACCACTGTCCTAAATTAGAAGTTAAAATGCTAAGGAGCAGGACATAAGCCTTGCAGTTACATTATTAGAATTGTTAGCCCATTTCAAGTGAGTAAAAATTTCTCTCGAGTGTTGACTTTCTGTATTCCCAGCAAAGAAATGACACAGTTCCAGATAGCAACACAGGTCCTTTGCAAGAATAAAATGAGAGCTGTCTATCTAGCAGGGTCACACCCTTTTTATGGAAAAGTCTTCCTAGTTAGAAGCTCACAAGGTGGCACAAAACTATGCTAGAGTTAGAGTCAGTTACAAAACTGACAAATCACAGTAAACATTTGATGCAAACTCAGTTTGGTCTGTGGAAAAGGAAAGAGATGGTGGGCAGGTTGAATGCAAACATGTCCCACTGGTTTCTCTCCAATAAAAAAGCACGGAGAACAATGATAAAAGGGCTAGGTATTAATGACTCCCAACACATTCCACATTTTCTGTGAAAGCTAAAACTTTTGTTTTAGCAGAAAGATAAGGACAGCCACAAGATGGAGGCAATTTAGCTCCTGAAATGCAAAGCAAGCCTCTTTTGAATTCCAGAATTCTGTCTACCCCAAAGAGCAACAAACAGGGAAATATTCAATGAAGTTGGTATGCTGAAAGGAAAGAAGATACACATAGCTTCTAGATGCAAAGAAGAGGAATAAGTGGTTGTGAATACACAGGCCTTGCAAATGCAAATGCAAAGTGGAGCCTGAAAAGAAGCAGAATCACATAAGCATAAGCAGCCCAACCAACCTTCCAGCCTAACTGAACAAACAAGCAATTGGATGAACAAGATTAATTTTACATTTGAGAGGAATTCTTTTGTTGTACTCATCAACACAACTCTGTGACTGGAAATACTGCATCTATGAAAATATATATATCAAAGCCTCAAGCCTCTTAGTGCCCACGAGCACTCACCGATGGTTTGGGACAGAGTGCACATACAGGACACTAATCTTTCTTGATCTGACATCAATGGCGGGAGATGGATTAATTCATACATGGCCCTGCTGCTCAGGAGTAGCTGTACACATGCATAACTGGCAGCCCACCTGATCTGCAGAAGATTCAGCTCCCAGAAGCTGGGTGTGACAATATGGGATGGTCAGATCACTCCATAATTATGCTAGTACTTTCTCCTCTACATATTGCTTGGTATAGACCACTGTGGAGACAGGATTCTGGGCTGCACTGGAACATTGAACTGACTCTCAGTTTAACTGTATTCTTACGTTGTCCTGACTAGGCCAATGGGATATCATCTCCTGTTTAGATTTAAAAATGAATAATCACATATCAAAGTACCATGTTTTGCCAGATACAACAGAAACATTGATAATTATCATAGGCCCTTATCTAGATGCCTTACTTTCTGAGGTTAGGCAGTTGGCAACCAGAGAAAGTACCTTCTCAGTGGTGGTGCCCAAACTGTGGAATTTCCTCCCTAGGCATGACTGCCTGGTACCTTCTTTACTATGATTTTGGTGCCCAACAAAGTCCATCCTGTTCTCTCATGTTTTTAATTGTATGTGAGGTTCTTTCATTATTGTGTAATCTGCTGCCTTTATCTTTGTGACTTATTAGTGTTTTAATACCCAATTTTATAGTTGTATTATTGTGAGCTGTTTTGGGGCTGCTTGTGGTGAAAAATGGGATATAAATCCCACAAACATCTTATGCACTAAAGAGATGTGGTCTGAGGCCTTCCAGAAACTAAATATAATAATACATTTATGATGATGCTAAATTCTGGTTGCTAAAGCAGAAATACAACCTGCCCAGGAGAAAACCTTTTAGCTCTTAAACGCAAAATATGCCCCACCTAATATTCCATTTTCAGTTGAGGCCATTTCTGATTCCACAGAAGAAAAGCAAAAAATTATGATTTTTAGATATATAAATCCACTGATTATAATAAGCAGGCCACAATGGCACTGGGGGAGAAGGGGGAAGCTAAATAAATTCTGCTATCTTAGACAACAGTTGTGGCAAATGGCAAAGACTGGGAACAGAAGGCTCAGAAAACTGTTGAGCTTTTAATAACTGTGTGAGTTCAGTATTCATGGAATAAGTGTATTAGTGGAGAAAGCATAGCATATGGGTCTCTCTCCATGGACTGCCTATGTTGTTTGTACATCTGTCTCTCACCCTCTGTGGGGAGAGGTTCACAGGCAATAATTTTGCTTCCACAGAAGGAAAAAAAATGTCATTGCAAGGTACATAGGTACTGGCCCTCTGCAGCCCAAAGACGATGACAAACAGAAACGCAGTGCCTTACAGAGCTGCCCCCCAGCTGCCCCTAAGATCCGAAATGAGAACCAGGTTAGGGATGGCGTTTACAGTGTGTTTCACATTTACATGGAAACCCACCATGTCTAAACACTGCACAAATTAAACTGATGGGGACTTGTTTGGGACAAAACAAATAGTCATCACTCATCTCTCGTGGGAGCTACCATCATTGATATTTGTGCCTGTGTGATGAATGCCCCCAGTAGTTGCTGCCATGTTGGCCCTTAAACTGAATGCATGCCACCACAAATTTAAAAAGACAATAGCCTGCAAGGAGCTATCCTGCCCTGCCCTTGGGCACAAGAAATCTGTCTGGTTCCAGAAATTGTGCCTGGTGTTGTCCACACACTTCCAAGCATACCTGTTTACTCATAAAGACTTGGCAGCTTGCTTTTTAAAAGCTGAAAGCAAAATGATCAGGAAGCAGAATTCTGCTCACATTACTATATTCTGTGAGTTTTCTACACTTCTGCAAAGTTGTGGCACATGGGCATTCTCAGTTTTTCCCATCCAATATATTCCACCACAGAATCTGGAGGTAAGTTGGTATACCTTCTTCAGGTAAATGCTTCCCACCTCAGAAGTAATTTGCAGGAAAGCTTAGAGATGTACAATTTTGAGACATTTTGAAGCCATGTTGCAAAAACATTCATAAAATTATCATCTCAAAGTAATTTGCAGGAAAGCCTAGAGACGTCGAATTTCCAGAAATTTTGAAGCCATGGGGGAAAACCATTTTCCTCAAGTATTTTTTTTTTAAAGAAAAAAAATGTAAATTTGGGGGCAATTTGAAAAAATATACAGTATTTATTTAAGTCACTTTGTTACTTTAGGAACAAATATGCACGATGTATAACTTGGTTTGTTCATGAAATTATCACTAAAATTAAACAAACATTTAGAAGTAAACACAGTAAATTTGTAATAATTATCGGAGGGAGCCATCCTATGGCCACTAGACAGCGGCTAGACAGCCATAGGTTATGCTGTTTTCCGGGAACCGACCTTGGAGCCCGCGCTCTGAGGTTGGTTCCCAGAGAACCGACCTCCCCCCAATTCCACGCTGACTTGGAGGCAGCAAGGAACAGCCCCATCCTCTGTGCTCGCAAGAGGAGCACGGAGTGGCCAGAAAGGGGCGTGGCTGGGGGCATTCCAGGGCAGGGAGAGCGTAGCTGCCTGTACAACACATCCTATGTGTTGTACAGCACCCTCCTTCCCCGCTCCGTCCTCCCATGGCTAGACAGCTGCAATCAGCTGTCTAGCTGAACAAGCAGGGCAGGAGAAGTGCAGAGGGAACGATCCCCTCCGTGCTTCTCTTGCCTTGCTTTGGATAGGCGGTCGCTTCTGTGTTCGGAAGCAGCCACCTATCTAGATAGGATTGCTCCCTAAATAAACTATATTTTAAATTTTATATGCCAAATATGATAGTTTTATGAGCAAACCCAGTTATACATAATACATTTTATGAACTTCAGCAAGTAGTCCCTAGAACATCTGGATTATCCTAGAAGCTAGAAGAAATGGGAGAGCTGGAGGCAGAAGAAGATTGCCTCTGTTCCTGTTTGTAAGGAATTGGTTGGGGTGGAGTTTAGGGAAATTTGATCTGGACGAAAAGCTATTGAGAGTTTACTTTACTGGGTAAGATTCTTTCATCTATTAGGAATGGTAACCAAACATATTTAATTTAAGAACCTTTTGGCATTCTCAACCTATTATTTGAAGACTGACATTTTATTCCCTTTTGTAAATAATTCCCCTTAATAAACATCTTAACTCTTGCACATTTTGAAAGATTGTCTCTAGTGATGGTGTCAATTCTACGCCTATGCCACCAGGATACTGAGTTTCCTTTAGCTATAGGGGGCTTATTTTGGTGACAGTGGTTAAAGATTTTATAGCAGAGGCAGCATTCTCCAACAGTGAGGTCTAACTGGGAACTTTATTAAAAACAATGGCAGTACATTCCATAGACCTAAGCCTCAATGGCTGGGTTTGAATGATCAGTGGGGGAATAATTTTCCCCAGGAGCACCATTTGCTTAATTACCCGCATCATGGGTTGCCGTGTTGTCTAAACCTGGTGCGCAGTGCAGCAGCTTCTAACCCACCCTACAACCTGTACTACAAGCCATGGTTTGTGGGGTGCGTTAGAAGCCACCTGCGCTATACATCAGGTTCAGACAACACAGCAACCCACAACGAGCCATGGGCAATTAAGCAAATGCTGGTCACATGAGCAGCACATGCAGGGGCAGGGGAGATTACTCATACTGCATGGTTTCCCCTGTGAGCGTGCAAACCCAGCCAACAATTGGATTTGCATGACACACCAACCCACAATGGGTTGTTGTCTGAAACAACCCACGGTGAGTTAGCATGACTCACCAGACTGAACCCAGACTAGTTTTATCAGGGTCGGTTTTTTTTTTCCCAAGCAAACCATCCTGATAACCCATGGTCTGCATTAGAGGTTGGTTTACCCATGATGGGTTGGCATGTTGTCCAAACCCACACATGTCAACGCATCACAGGCGAAGGGCATCGGGTAGTGAGCCCCTCAGCAAGAGTGGCAGAAGCCCCTGCAGGTCTTCCTGCACACGGCCGCGATTGCTTTTCACAATCGCAGCCAAGCCACTGCCAGCACTCTTTTCCCTTTTGCAGCAGCAGCCTCCACGAAGTGCCCAAGCAGCACTTCAGAGGGGCTGCTGCTGGCCCACGCAGCTCCCACCAAGCCCCCCATCCCCATGGCAGTGGAGGCTGCTATCCATGATGCTGAACCCTATCCCCAAAATAGCCTCCACTGCAGAAGTGCACAACTGCAGGTATCCAAAAATATAGGGATTTGCCTTGGCTGTTCCATTGTATGTTAAACATACAAGAGAAAATTCAAGGCAACATTGTATCAACTTGCACAGCTGAAAGGCGGGGAAATGGGGTGTAGATATAGATCATCCCCCTAGCAAGATTGTCCCCAGGGTTCCATGCCTTGCCTTGAACCTTGGGGGTGCCCTGTAGGAATCTCCATATTCCTGCATCCATGCACCTGTTTTTAAGGCCCCCCAGACTCTCCCTTCTCTCCTCAGATCACCATACCTGCTTCATTTTTGGCAGCTGTCAAAATAGAAGCCGTTACTTACTTTGTTAGGGAAATGGGGTGGCACCACTTTCTATGGAAACAGTGTGCTCCGGACTTGTGGGAGGGGTGCCCTAGAAGGAAGGGATCCACAAAGGCCAGGGTGGGACTTTAAATCATGGGGGACCTTGGCTAACTGGGAGATCTTTGCACTTTTGACAGGTGGGGAAAGTGCTCAAGATCCCCTAGTTAGCTGAGTGCCCCCACCAATGGGCATGCCTTCCTTATACTCCACCCCACCCCAAGTCGGCAGGACCCTGTTTTCATTGAAAAGTGCATCTTCCCTTTTCAGTAACTTGGGACTTGGGAGATCTGGGTTCTAGTCCCCACTCGGCCATGGAAGCTCACTGGGTGACTTTGGGCCAGTCACACACTCTCAGCTCAACCCACCTCACAGGGTTGTTGTTGTGAGGATAAAATGGAGAGGAGGAGGATAATGTAAGCCGCCTTGGGTTCCTTGCAAGAGGAAAAAAGGCGGGGTATAAATGCAATAAATAAATAAACAAATAAATAAATAAATTTTTCTGCACATGTTCTATTAGCCACGCGGGATTCTGACAGCTCTCACTGAGCTGTCAGAATCCAGCTGGGCTACTGAAGGGTGGGGGCAGAATGGGGGAAAGGAGTGGATCTGATTGAAAAAGACTGTCTTTGTCACAGGGAGTCTTTTTCAACTAGATCCACTCTTTGCCCCATTTTCCCGCCCCTTTCCACTTACATTGACTGTTACAGCATTTAACCAGAACAAGCCCAGAACAAAACCCAAATTGTCAAGAATGCACACTTTCTTTATGTATTAGCAAACTGAGCATGACTTGGAGCATCGGTAAATTTCTATCTGTAAAAGATACATAAGATCAATAACTTTAATAAGGAATGACAGAAGTGACTATGCTAGGAAAATTACAGAGAGGATTAGAAAACCATTCCTCCTACCCCGTGGCTTCAAAATTTCCAGAAATTTTATAGCTGTAGTCTTCCTATATAAGTCTCCCTATTAAATAGTTTTTAAGAGATCATTTTGGGGTAGCTAAGACCAGGTAGCAATCTATGAACACCTTAACTTAAACATTTTACTCATCATTCTAAAATACAATATTTCATAATCCAAAATTGCTCAGTTTTTCAGAAAAACAAAACAAGGTCCTGGTGGGTGGAGGGAGAAATGCAAAAACCTTGTCCCGCACTCCAAACTGGGAGAATGGGCATCTAAATGGCAAATGCAGTTCAATGTAAGCAAGTGTAAAGTGATGCATGTTGGGGCAAAAAATCCCAACTTCAAGTATAGGCTGATGGGATCTGAGCTAGAGGTGATCAACCAGGAAAGAGACCTTGGGGTTGTGGAGGACAGCTCAATGAAGATGTCAACCCAGTGTGTGGCTGCTGTAAAAAAGGCAAACTCCATGTTAGGCATAATTAGGAATGGAATTGAGAATAAAACTGCCAATATCAAACTGCTCCTATACAAATCTATGGTGTGGCCACACTTGGAATACTGTGTCCAGTTCTGGTCACCACACCTAAAAAAAGATATTGTAGTGCAGAAAAGGGCAACTAAAATGATCAAGGGGCTGGAACATCTCTGTTATGAGAGAAGGTTACAACAACTGGGATTGTTTAGCTTGGAAAAAAGGAAGGGAAGAGGAGACATGATAGAGGTCTACAAAATTATGCATGGTGTGGAGAATGTAGATAGGGGGACATTTTTCTCCCTCTCTCAAAATACTAGAACCTGGGGTCAGTCTATGAAGCTGATTGTGGGAGATTCAGGACAGATAAAGGGAAGTACTTCTTCACACAGTGCATAGTTAAACTATGGAACTCTTTACCACAGGATGTAGTGATGGCCACCTATTTGGATGGCTTTAAAGGGGAGTTGGACAAATTTCTGGAGGAAAAAGCTATCAATGGCTACTAGTCTTGATGGCTATGTGCTACCTCCAGTACCAGAGACAGTGAGCCTATGTACACCAGTTGCTGGGGAACATGGGTGGGAGGGTGCTGTTGCACTCATGCCCTGCTTGCGGGTTCCTGGTCAACAGCTGGTTGGCCATTGTGTGAACAGAATGCTGGACTAGATGGACCCTTAGTCTGATCCAGCAGGGCTCTTATTATGTACCTTTAGAAACTTTGAATAATAATGTTTTTAAAAATTAAGGTTGTTTTTTTTAAATATTGTTGGTTAATTGCTTGAGCCCCATTATAAAGGAGACAAACTAAAGAACAATGTAATTTCTTGTTAAAACAAAATTTCAATATGAGATTACTACTGCATGGACTTGGCTTCACATGGGTTGGAACTGTCTGATACAGTGAAGGCTTCAAGCAAAGTTACAAGGCTTATTTATTTTATTATTTATGAACAATATTTATATGCCACTTCTCATTTGAAATAGCCATCAGGGTTAAACACATCGCATCTGAGTGAAGCCAGGTCCGGTAGCACCCCTAGGCATCGTCCCTGCCATGGTGAACCTCTCTAGATCCAAGGGATGGGTCTGTCCACTCCATTCCCCTGAGGGGAAACTGCTCCACAACACAGTGGAGGGAGAAGGTCTCTCTCCCTCCACCTTAACAACTGCAAAACTATGCACTGGTTAGGGAATTCTGCCCCTAGTTGCTGAAGATGTTACTGCAAGCCTCAACCACACAGATACATTTAAATGTATTAACATGTTTCAAAAAATAAATGACTCCAAGGTGCACACCCCTAAGGTTCCCTCAGTATACATGTCAAGTTTCAGGTGCCTAGGTTTCACAGTCTTTGTGCCATGGCTCTGACAGGCAGACACACATCCTCTTTTATTATTATAGTTGTTGTTGTTGTTGTTCAGTCGTTCAGTCGTGTCCGACTCTTCGTGACCCCATGGACCATAGCACGCCAGGCCTTCCTGTCCTGCGCTCTCTCCCGGAGCGTGCTCAAGTTCATATTCATTGCATCCGTGATGCTATCTAGCCATCTCATCCTCTGCCGTCCCCTTCTCCTTTGGCCTTCAGTCTTTCCCAGCATCAGGGTCTTTTCCAGGGAGTTTTCTCTTCACATTAGGTGGCCAAAATATTGGAGCTTCAGCTTCATTATCTGTCCTTCCAATGAGCAGTCAGGGTTGATTTCCTTTAGGATGGACTGATTTGACCTCCTTGCAGTCCAGGGGACTCGTAAGAGTCTTCTCCAGCACCACAGTTCGAAAGCATCAATTCTTCGGCGCTCAGCCTTCCTTATAGTCCAGCTCTCACAGCCATACATTACTACTGGGAAAACCATAGCTTTGATTAGACGGACCTTTGTCGGCAAGGTGATGTCTCTGCTTCTTACTATGCTGTCTAGGTTGGCCATAGCTTTCCTCCCAAGGAGCAAGCGTCTTTTAATTTCATGGCTACAGTCACTGTCTGCGATGATCTTGGAGCCCAAGAAAGTAAAATCTGTCACTGCTTCCATTTCTTCCCCTTCTATATGCCAGGAAGTGATGGGGCCAGATGCCATGATCTTAGTTTTTTTAATGTTGAGTTTCAAACCAGCTTTTGCACTCTCCTCTTTCACCCTCAACAAGAGGCTCTTGAGATCCTCTTCGCTTTCTGCCATTAGGGTGGTATCGTCTGCATATCGGAGGTTGTTGATAATTCTCCCAGCAATCTTAATTCCGACCTGTGATTCATCCAACCCGGCATTTCTCATGATGTACTCTGCATATAAGTTAAATAAGCAGGGTGACAATATGCAGCCTTGTCGTACTCCTTTCCCAATTTTGAACCAATCGGTTGTTCCATGTCTGGTTCTTACTGTTGCTTCTTGACCCTCGTACAGGTTTCTCAGGAGACAGGTAAGGTGGTCTGGTACTCCCATCACTTTAAGAATTTGCCACAGTTTGTTGTGATCCACACAATCAAAGGCTTTAGCATAGTCAATGAAGCAGAAATAGACGTTTTTCTGGAATTCTCTTGCTTTCTCCATGATGCAGCGAATGTTGGCGATTTGATCTCTAGTTCCTCTGCCTCTTCTAAACCCAGCTTGTACTTCCGGTAGTTCTCGGTTCGCATACTGCTGAAGCCTAGCTTGTAGGATTTTGAGCATCACCTTGCTGGCATGTGAAATGAGCGCAATGGTGCGGTAGTTTGAACAATCTTTGGCGTTGCCCTTCTTTGGAATTGGAATGTAAACTGACCTTTTCCAGTCTTGTGGCCACTGTTGAGTGTTCCAGATTTGTTGGCATATTGAATGCAGCACTTTAACAGCATCATCTTTTAGGATTTTAAATAGCTCGGCTGGAATACTGTCATCTCCGCTAGCTTTGTTGTTACTAATGCTTCCTAAGGCCCACTTGACTTCACTCTCTAGGATGTCCGGCTCAAGTTCAGTGACCGCACTATCATGGCTATCAGGGACATTCAGATCTTTCCTGTATAGTTCTTCTGTGTATTCTTGCCACCTCTTCTTAATCTCATCTGCTTCTGTTAGGTCCCTGCCTTCTTTGTCCTTTATCATGCCCGTCTTTGCACAAAACGTTCCCTTGAGATCTCCAATTTTCTTGAAGAGATCTCTAGTCTTTCCCATTCTGTTGTTTTCCTCGATTTCTTTGCATTGTTCATTTAAGAAGGCCTTCTTGTCTCTCCTTGCTATTCTCTGGAACTCTGCATTCAGTTGGGTATATCTTCCCCTTTCTCCCTTGCTTTTCGCTGCCCTTCTTTCGTGAGCTACTTGTAAAGCCTCATCAGACAGCCACTTTGCTTTCTTGCATTTCTTTTTCTTTGGGATGGATTTCGTTGCTGCCTCCTGAACAATGTTACGGACCTCCGTCCATAGTTCCTCAGGCACTCTGTCTATCAGGTCTAATCCCTGAAATCTATTCCTCACCTCCACTGTATATTCATCAGGGATATGATTTAGGTCATACTATAGATGCTTCTGTAAAACCTACATGATCAGCCCATCATATTTTTACCACTTCATATATAATCCCTAGATCTTAAATTGACCTTGTAAAATTTATTAGATTCAAAAGAAGATAAGTACATCTACTCTACCTTCTTAAGTAAGAGAAACTGAAGGCCAAACAAGAAGAGACAATGGAAACCCAGGACTAGATCTCACGTCTATTTAAGATATTTGTGTAGAGCAAGTGAAGGGGACCCTGATGTGGATCAAGACTGTGGCACTGCGGAGTGAGTGGGGCAAGAGGCTTAATCCCTCACCCTCAAAGTGTTCCTGTTGAAAATGGCCTGCTGCTATTTGTCCCATTAGGGCAACCAAACATTCTCCCCAACAGGGCAAATAGTTTAAGCAGCAGGATTTTCATCACGGTTAAACTGCCCTTCCTCCAGTGTGGTGGTCCTCATTTGAACCAGTGGCCTTTGTTTGCTTCTTGCAAAAATGTCAAGACATGGAAGATCCAATTACAAAACTACGTTGTCTGGTCTAATTCAGCCCTAAACATGCATCGAGCAACCATAGGCAATGGCCCTAATGGATGCTTAAGAACTAACATTCTGCCATAATTTGTGTGTGTGTGGTATCACACCAGCAAATCGCTCACTGCTTTGAAGGAATTCTTTATGAAGCAAAACACATAAGTAGAATGGTGGGCGTTTTGCAGAGCAAAATGTGGACAAGCCTTCAGATTAGGAGGGTGTTTCTCACATCCTGGGCACTCTGCTCACTTGCACTGAATCTTGCTGCTCTCTTTAGGACTCTGCCAGAAGACTGAAAATTCTATATTTCTATAAAGTGGAGGAAATGACAACAGTACATGGTCATCATTGCTAGAATGCCCTCACATTGCCTCCTTTGGTTTAGCAACCATCAAATTGTGCCTGAGCCAATTTGTTCACACAGACCCAGCAACACAACCCATTTATTATCTTTGAGACACACCTCAGGTGAGCCGAAACAGATGACATCTAGGAGGCGTGTCTGTCCCCACAAAGTGCAGCAACAGCTGGAAAAAAACTATTCCTCCCTGAACAGAGAAGGATCCCAGCTTCCATTAGTTAAGATTTCTTTCTAGTCTAGATATAGGAGTAATACCAGCAAGGTCCACCAAGTGACATGTTCATGCAGCTGTAATCACATAAGGAAAGGCTGCCTTACCTCTTGAGTGAGAGGCAGGATAAAATAATCATAAAGCTTTGCACTTACATTCAAAAAAGCACTTTGCGGGCTTTCAATAATTAATCCTCACAAACACCCTGGCCAGTTAAGCGAAGCACGTATTAACCCCATCTCATTGAGCACATTGCTCAGGAGAGTGAGATGAAAGGGAAGGTGATAAACAGAGATGGAGAACACAAGTGTGAACCCAAGTGAAGACTACCAGTGCTAGCACAAGCTCTTCTAAAGGCTGGAGCAAACCAGACAGACAGCAGCAGCTCCCTTTTTCAAGTCACACTCATGAGGTAGCCTACGCACATAGCTCCAAAAAATAACCACCACCACCCAACAAGGCACAAAGTCTTATTTATTTATTTTAAAATGTTATAAGCCACCTTTACCTGCAAGGTACCTGGTACACAACATTAAAAAACCCAAAGGGCATACAATTACAAATTAAATGGCAAAACACAACTCTTCAACCCGTAAACCAAAAAAACCACGATAACACAACCACAGATTACATTTAAATTCTTGCCTGGGCAAGAAGGCATATTTCTAGAGCACAGAGGCTCATTTCATGTAGCCCAGTCCAACCTGAAGGCTTCAGTTCAAAATCTTCCAGGGCTGTAATGGGGACTGGTGCAGTTCATGACAAGCTGAAATGGCTGGTGGATCTGTTCCAAATCTCCAGCAGCTCTCCTATCTCTATTGCACACCTCTTCTTTATACCTGCTTTCCAAATTTTTAACACAGGAGGCAATTAAGCTGATTCAGTGGCTGGGATATAATTGCCATTTCCTTAGCTTGGCAATATGACCTCCATTTTACTAATGACTGTCAAAACTAATACAATTGCAGAAGATATTATCTTTTTGTAAAAACCTAAAACATTGCAATATAAGTCTCTGCAAAATACTGAACACATATCTTATAAATCCACTCAGCAGTATCACCTGAATGCCCCCCGCTTAATTATAACTCTGTAGATGTGGATTTTATTGCTGTAAATGTGTTTAAAATATAAATAAATTCAAGGCAGCCCAACCAATGGACAGGCCAGCATCTTGTTGGCTGTAACTTCCCACCTCTGCTATAAGAATTTCTCACAGTGGCTACATACCCTCCAAGGCAGCATCTCTTTCCCACTCCATCTCTGAGTTTTTACACTACACAAACTTGGGAGATTTATGACAGGTTCATATATACAAACCAGGCCCTTTCTCAGTGCCATCCTTACCATTTATGGGGTTGCACAGAGAAGCCTCTGTGTGAACCAGGCCATGGATAGTCTTGAGTGACCAGGTGTCATTTCTGCCATTAACTAATACATTTGCCACAATCACAGCCATGGTCACTGAAGGCTGTACAGCCCCGTTCATGCTTACGTTTCTCCACATGACTCTGTACATGGCAGAGACTACTTGGAAAATACAAGCAGCCAACTTGGATATGTAAACCAATCATTTTGGAGATGTGGCAGAATTATCCATACTTTTGCTGCTGTTCCCAACTTTGATGATCATATACATGAGATACTTAGTGGCACTGCATGCAACACTATGAAGCACCAAATCCGCTGGTGGCGATAAGTATGTGTAGCTGCACTTTGGTGTTACTGGAGCTGCATGGCTGCTAGTGAAAGCAACAGCCCGACACCTCCTTCTCCACAATCACCCACCCCTGCCTGCTGATAATGTCCATCAATGCAAAATGAATGATGAGACGTCATCATGATGCAAATGTCCCTGCCCCAGCAGGCAGCAGCCAATGAAGTGGAGCAAGGGTGAGGAAACCCCCAGAAGAAGAGCAGGGGTGAGAAAACCCCCAGAAGAATAGAGGTAAGGAAACCCACCACACAGTGGCATCACATGACAGTTACACAGTACTAAAGGACAGAGAGGAAAGAGAGACACAAAGCTTCTATTTTTGGCAGCAAACACACATCTCCTTTAATATCTAGTTCCAGCTTCAGATTAGGGAAGACATGTTAGCTTTACCATGCAATGTCCTAGAGGCATGTTGACCACACAATATAACACTATTTTTCCATCATTGGTCGTCATGCACAGCTGCCCACTAACAAAACATTTCCATAGCCTGTGGGGTCCTTCTATCTGGACCATGTTACCTCAGATATCATAGCAAATCCTATATTCAACTACCCACACCATGTAGCATGGAAGGGGGTAGATGTTGGTACGCTTGCTGGATGGCTTGCCCTGTCCTGCAGCACTGTGATACAAGTGGCAGAAGAGCGTTCATATGCATTCATTACGTTTGCGTGTGCACACGCGCGCGCGCGCACACACACACACTGTGCACCAGTAGCCAAGTCACTGCTTCGTGTATACAACATCCTACATGTACCCTAGATCAAAGAAGATCATATCATATCAACTTACCTTCTGGTTTCTTGTCAACCGGGCAGACTACTACAGATCCAATCCTTTCCAGAAAGTGTACTCTAACCTGCTCTCTTGTAGAGCCTCCGAAGCCACAGTCAAGACATTAGCATTACAACCCACACTGATCTTTGTCAATTATGCTACAGTATTTGAGCTCTAACCAGCTTTAAATTGAATAAGGGCGAAATCATCAGTACAAAAAGAGCCCGCACGCCTGCCTTTCAATTCCAGCACTGAGGATAGGAGAAGGGGGAAAAAGTTATACATTTCATAATGGCCTTCTCCCCCATAATGAACAGGGAAAATAAATTAGATTCCCTGGCTAAGGGTATATTTATGCAATTTCATTATGTGCCCATGAGCAAGCCTGGTTTTCACCAAGATAAAAATTGAGCTCTCGGCAACACGCACACTAAATAAATGGAGTGAGTTAACAGCTTAACAAGCGGCATGAAAAGAGGGACTGAGGAACAATGTCAAAAACAGGAGAAAAAAATGATATATATACACACACATGCACACACACGTATAAACACACGCGCACGCACACACGCACGCACACAGAGAGATTTAAAAGGCTTGGGCTCTTCAAATGGTGCCACTGCCCTATTGCAGAGTGCAACTGCATATAGTTGCTACTGCTGTTGATAACAAAATTGCTGCCTCTGAAAAACCTAACAGAAGGGAAAAGCAAGGGCATCACTGGAAATAATCAATTGTGTGCAAACTCAGAAAGAGGTCTGACATGATTCCTTTTACCTTCCTCCTCTACACTGCTGGCAAGCCATAGCAGGCCTGATACTGTGACATCCCTCCAACCTCTTTATCCTCAACTCAGAAAAATCCCCCCCCCACCCGCAACCCCCCCACCCCCAAAAGTGCTGGTTGCCTTCATTTTGGCAATTCCCAGGTTGGAATTTGCTCCCAAAGGGACTGCAATGTAAAGTCCCAGGACATACAGACTTCATATATTACAGGCAAGATAGATGCTAGATTAACCACCACAAGTAAGTTAAAAATTTATGGTGGATGCATCTTTGGTAACTATTGCAACAACAACAACAACAGGTTCTCTCCCCCACCTATAACATTTCAACTTCCTTTACTGGTTTTTGTTTGTTTGTAATAGAGATTCATATATCAGTTTCTCTTTTCTGAAAAAACAAATCCACCAAGACCAACTAGCATTCCATGCATCTGATGAAGTGGACTACAGACCACGAAAGCTTATGCCAGAATACATTTGTTGGTCTTTATGCAGCCACAACACTCTTGGCCGTTTTTGCTGCAATAGACATAACATGACTACCCTCTAGAAATTAAGAACATTGGAGACTCATCAGATGGAGACTCACAATTTAAGGATTTAAATCTGGCATTTCTCAGACTATAATAACCAATGAAGTGAAAAAACAGATCGACAGAGCCAGACTGGTACCCAAGAATAATCTACTACAGGACAGACCCAGAAGAGTCCAGAAAAGGGCAACTAAAATGATCAAAGAGCACCTCCTCGATGAGAGAAGGTTACAACAGCTGGGCTTGTTTAGCCTGGAAAAAAGGAAGGTTAAGAGGAGACATGATAGAGGTGTACAAAATTGTTCATGGTGTGGAGAATGTGCATAGGTAGACATTTTTCTCCCTCTCTCAAAATACTAGAATCCAGGGTCATCCTATGAAGCTGATTGAGTGGGAGATTCAGGACAGATAAAAGAATGTACTTCTTCACACAGCGCATAGTCAAACTATGGAATTCACTACCGCAAGATGTCATGATGGCCAATTTGGATGGCTTTAAAAAGGGGTTAAATACCTGGAGGAGAAGGCTGTCATTGGCTACTAGTCCTGATGGCTGTATGCTACCTCCAGTACCAGAGGCAGTTACCTTATGTACACCAGTTACTGGGGAACATAGCCAGGAGGCTGCTCTTGCACTTGTGTCCTGCTTGTGGGTTCCTGGTCGACAGCTGGTTGGCCACTGTGTGAACAGAATGCTGGACTAGATGACCCTTGGTCTGATCTAACATGGCTCTTCTTATGTTCTTAAGAGAAAACAACAGAACATTATTTATTATTACCTATTATTTCCAGCTGGGGGGATTTTGGAGTGAGTGTGGTTTTGTGTGTGTTTGCAGTGAGGAGAAGGAAGGGACATGTGTGTATGCATGACAGATGGGTGTGTGTGTGTGTGTGTGTGTGTGTGTGTGAGAGAGAGAGAGAGAGAGAGAGAACGAACAGATGCAGAGGGAAAGAGAGATGGGGGAATAAGTTGGCTGGCAGGGGTAGGGTGGGGTGGGAGTAGAGAAAAAGAGTTGCCTTCGGTGAAATAGGTTTCTGTTGACACTGAAAACTGGATTCAAAAGAGTTATTTAAGGTGGAATCCTATGCATGTTTAGACAGAAAAAAGTCCTGGTATGTTTTGTTGTAGGACTTTTTTTCTATCTAAACATGCATAGGACTGCACCCTTAGTGTGTTGGGGCATCAGACCCCACCTCTGCCTTATACTCAATCTTTTGGGCAGATTGCTTGTCCTTTGTGATTAGCCACACTTCTCATGACAGTTATTTTGTGGTGATGTCCAAGACAGTTTCTCAAATTGTCAGAAGTGCTCACAGGCCCAAAACAGCTTCCTACCCTTGAATTCTTGGAATAACATTTGGAATTTCACAGTTCCTTTGGCATTTATTTTATTTGCCAAATTAAATATTTTAAGCAACCACTAACTAACTCTTTGAGGGTTTGTTCTCTACCATAGATGAGTGATAAGAGCACACAAGCTGACATATAATTTCCTTTTAATCAGGGAGATCAAGATCTCAATTTCAAAGAGTTAAGGAAGGGTACCTATTCCTACATCTCACATATTTGTGATCAAGGCCTTAATTCTACCTCACTAGAGAATTGTAACCTCACAGGAGCATGACCACATAGCGCAGACTATGGATTTTCTAGATGGCAGGAGGGAAAACAGGTGACAGCAGTCAGCGCAGGACAAGTCAGGTTATTTTTTAATTTCCCCATATTTGGGATCCTGACTACTGCCTTATTCATAGGACTGTCTTAGCTAAAATGCAGTAGCAGCCGCATACGCCAGCTAGCTCTTAGCACTCCAGAAATATGCAAGAACTTGACCTAAAAAGGCTTGCCAACATTGTCACAAAACAGGTCCTCTCCCAATAGCTTGATAATTTCTACCCTTTCCTTGAGAACAGCCTTTAAAAAGGAGAAAAAGAAAACAAAGCAAGGATAATAAAGATCACTGAAGATTAACTGCTTTGAACACTGTCCAACCCCAAAATCTTAGGTACAAAGCCCATTAACTCGTCAGCTCATGTTGGGATTGAATTCAAGGGCACTATGTGAGTTTTGGCCACTGCCCAGTTAAAATTAAGAAGCTTCCCTATAAAAGCAAAAGAACAAGGAGACATGATTCTCTCTGCTTGAAACTACAGAAATTGATTTGCCTTTCTCTTCCAGCCACTTACATTTTTCATTCACTCATCATGATCAAGAGACACTTTTATAATGCCCCACCCTAGATTACCCCCTTTTCTGTCTCGACTTTCTAACAGGTTTGTATCTTTCAATGAAACACAAGGGAAAGTAATGTAAGCCCTGTGTGTGGCTAGAATGAATGCCTCCTTTCCATTTTGGATCTCAAAGGAGTCCTCTCCTATTTCTCACTGGACTGGGGGCAAGGGGATCTGAGTTCATCACTACTTTGTACAAGGCATCCCATGTCTTTGGAGAAAATCCAGTTGTCATATTTCTCATTCAGTGTTTCTTCAATGTCAAACCCAAGTCCGCAGGCCCATATTCTACAGAATTGGACGGTGGGGGAGATTAGAGTATTGGACTGTATCACTGCAGACTGCTGGAGGAGGGACTGCATTTTTTTTTAATGCTCCCCCAGATGGAGACCTCCCTTCATATAGTAAACCAGCATATCCAGAAGAGGGCTACAGTTAACCTCTCCCCACCCACCCCCCAACTGGGCTAGCAGTTATGTTTTTGTGGGTTTCTTTTGTTTTGTTGTATGTGTGTGTGGGGGGGGGGATGAAAAAAATGATACAGCCTGAGAATTCTGCCATCTTGCTGTACTACTTCATTCTGTCTAACTTGCACAATGGTTCTAAGAATAGCCTTCCTTAGGAGAATGCACGAAGCACCTAGTCTTCAAAGCATGGCAAAGAAAACTAGCTGGATATATTCATGTTCCTTGTATAGGTTTTGTTGGCTTCTGCCCTCTAGGTGAAGTGCTTCTGATGCTCTGCCACTGCTCCTTGCCATCCCATTCACATTCCCAAGGTAAGAAGCAAGGCAAAGGGGTTCGGTTGTCAGCCTGGTACATCTCTCTTTAATAGTAAGAAGCAGGAAGAGTAACTGGACTCCTGCCAGGGACTGAGTGAATACCTCAGCTGGTTCTCTTTGGGATACCAAGACGAAGAACTGATGACTAGGCAGGGATGAAAATGCAGAGCAGGGTGGGCAGACTGCTCTGCTCATTGTGGGAGGAGGGTGCAGAAAGAAAAAAACAGCCTCTTCCAAATTTCCCACAAAGGCGTAGTAGACAAAGGCCTTAATTAGCTCTTTCTGAACTGCCATGTTTGCAGGGGTCATGCTGGCGAATGTTGCCAACATGGAATCATCACAGTATAGTCCTTGCAGGGCCTAAGTCAGCCACTTTTTGCAGAAAGCAAAGTACTAGTTTGATTTAATTGTGTTTTAATATCTTTTATTATTGTTGCTGGTTAACCTGTTTTGTGAACCATCGTGAAATGGACATCATGAAGGGAAGTAAAGAAATTCCTTAAATTGGGGGTATGCAACCTCATGGCCTCCAGATATTTTGGACTACAACTCCCATCAGCCCCAGCCAACATCGTCAACGGCCAGGGACAATGAGATTTGCAGTCCAAAGCACCAGGTTGAAGGGTGCATCACTAGTATGTATGTATGTATTTATGGGAGCCCTGCCTTAAATAAATAAATACATAGCAATGATGCAGACTGAGGAAGACATATGCTCCAGCTTTAAAGAACTGTGATTCGGACTACAGTCACATGCATATTCACCTGGGCATAAGTCCCATTGAACTCAGTGGGGCTAACTTCTGAGTAGACATGTATAGGATTGCAGTATAAGTCTGCCTATCAGCATTTGGAGTTATGCCCAATACAGGAATAAGGAAGCAGCCGATGTAACTCAGGTGTGGGGAACCCCCACCCCATGAGCCAGATCTGGGGGGAAGCATCGACCCACACTGTCTGCTCTGTTACGTAGGTCAACAATGCCTATAAAAAAGAGAAATATGTCTGATCCAGTGATGGCTCCCACAGATAAGATATAACACTCCTCTTCCACCTTTAAATAACTTTCTTCCCTTAACTTCATTAGTGAAGAGATCAACAATTCAGAAATGTAAGCCAATACATTGCATCAAACTGTGGGGCTATTCACACAACATGCTAACCCACACTCACTGGCCGAGTGTGGGTTGTTTTAAATCGAGGGTTGTTTGTTGAACCGTGGGTTAGTGTGTTTCCTGAATGCAGCCAGGGTGGCTTGTTAACCATGCAGTGTGGCTTATTTTCTCGAAGAAGCCACCTTGAGCACCCATGGTTTGTTGTTGGGTTGTTCAGGTTGGTTAACTGCAAAGGTAACAAGACACCCTGGCTGCACTCAGTCAACATGCAAACCCGCAGTTCAACAAACAACCCACGGTTCAAAACAACCCACACTCAACCACTGAGTGTGGGTTAATGCGTTGTGTGAACAGCCTGTGACTCCTCACAGGCCATCAGTAAGCATTAGGCACCCATAACCAAGAGGTGAGCCAAACAAGCGCACAACAACAAAATCTGAGGCATTTTGGAGCCTTCTGTACTCTTCTTGATCATCCCAGAATGTAGAACACGGAATAATGGGCTCAAGTGACAGGAAGCCAGACTCCGGCTGAACATCAGGAAGAATGTCTGGACTGTTAGAGCAATACGACATTGGAACCAATGACCTAGGGAGGTGGTGGGCTCCCCCATACTGGAGGCATTCAAGACGAGGCTGGACAGCCACCTGTTGGGGATGCTCTGACTTGGATTCCTGCATTGAGCAGGGGGTTGGACTCGATGGCCTCATAGGCCCCTTCCAACCCTACTATTCTATGATTCTATTTAATGGGGGGAGACATATGTATCTTTTAATTACATTTCAGTTTTAACATTTTGTTTTACTTTTCTAAATGTTTCTATTGGTTTGTTATTATTTTACTTCTGTTAAGTAAAAGGTTAAATATTAAGACCCAAGATAATACTGAGGTAGGCTAGACTCACCATTCTCAATAACTAGGCAGGCCAGTCCCCTCCTGAATTGGTCTGCTGGTTTAATCAACACCTGAAAAGATAGTTCTGCAATCTGCTTTTTCTCCTTGCATCTCCTTCTATTGCTTGTTCTTATAGACTGGTTTATTAGATAACATGTGCACAGTGCAACATAGCAGGTGCTGTAGGACAGGCAAAGAGCAATCATATTCAAGATTGAGGACGGGAGGAAAATGCCTGCTGAGTAGGTTTCCTACTCCCTGTGGCTCCCTTGAGGGTGGTGCAAAGAAAAGCACGTCCCCCTGGAGTGCAAGTTCTGCAGAAAAAACTCCCTGGGTTACAAAATGATCTACTATTGCGCTGGCTTGTACATGGACAGAGGTTATTTTAGAGTTATTCTATTTTAGGAAATTAGCTTTTACTTGTTAAGGCTACACGGTTAACTATAAGAGCCTATAGCATGCACGGTCCAGTGGATCAAATGTTGGCCTTATACCAGGGAGCCATAAGGCTGAGATCCAACAAAGAGCTAGGTGGACTTGGGGAAATCTCTCTCTTAGGAAGGGCCATCCACCTGTAAAACAGAAGCAATAGTTATCTGCAGTCTTTCAAAAGGGCACGTCCACACACAGCCACTGTGAACACAGTCTTTTCAACTAGACTACATTAGGAAAACTGCACACTGGGTGCATTCATGCAAATCTGCTTCTTATGCAAGATTTCTTCTGACTGTAACACTGGGATTTCTGGTTGTAATCCAGACTGATCCCAGTTCCTGGCTGGGAGCATTTGAAATACCCAATTCTAGATCCTGCAAGTGCTGCTAGAAAAAGGCATTGGGTGTAATGGGAAAACAAACTGTGTGGGTCCTTATTTCATCCCTTCCCTATTTTAGATAGGTCAGCTCCACCTCACCCCATGTGACAAGAAGAGTGCTCATGCTGAAACAATGAAGAGAAGCCATCTCTGAGGAGCCCCCCCTCCCCGGGAATTCATGGCCCTTGCTTACATGGCTACGTTTTAAAACAGCCTCAGTGACAGGAATTTGCCGCATGGCAGCCAATAAGCTGTCACAAACCACAGCAAGGGAGGTCAGCAGAATCAAACGGCACTGGCCCTCCTGACAAGCACTTCAAAGTTCCCTTTCTTCCACCTGGCTGACTCCCCGCTCACTGCCTCCTATTCCCTCTCCCTTCCAACCAGTTCCACCAAACCCAGAGGAAAATTCTTAATTCCTCCCTCTAAGAGAAGCTGTTTAATCAACTCTCCCGTCATCCAATTCGCCTGCAAGTCGAAACTATGGCTTGACTTTTTCAGGTTACTTTCCCCAGCCTTTCCTGCTTGTTTGATGCCATAGCATGCATCCTCACCTTAAGATCTCGCTGGCTTACACAGATAAGAGATCAAAACTGGCTGCGTACATGCTTGCTGGAACACACAAACTCGCTCCTGGAAACATGGGTTAAGAGAGTAGCTTGACCTTTTGAAGACTATTTAGTGCTTTCAGATTCCCCACTCCCCACATATCAGCTTTTACTACCGTTGCTGTAAAATGTTTTAGGAGGGCTAGTTTCATGGTCCATGTTGCCACTGCCTTCAGGATTCCAGTAACCCTACTGAAAAGAAAACACCCTGAAACAAAAGATCCTTTTCCAGACCATATACTACACTCAGGCGCAGTCTGTGCACCCAGTTATTGACGTTGCCGCTAGCCAGTCATGCCACTTTTGCAGGTGAGGTAGGATGGGAAAAGATGCCAGCAGTCACTCACCTGCTGTTTTTTAGGTGACTAGTTAGCAGAAGTCATTGGGGAGATAAATGGAATGAACATAGAACATTGGTTACCAATTTCCATTATTAGGAAATTTTATTATTATTATTATTAGCATTTCTATACCACCCCATAGCCAAAGTTCTCTGGGTGGTTTACAGAAGTTAAAACATTAAATACAAAAAATTTAAAAGTCATTTACAAAAAGGCACATAAAAGCACAGACAATATACACCAACAGCATACAACTAAAGACAAAACTGAAATCACACACAATCCAAACATGCACCTTCAGACTTAGGAACATCAGTAAACCACAGGACTATGGGAGCCAGCATGGTGTAGTGGTGAGAGTGTTGGACTGGGAGCCGGGAGATTAGGGTTCTAGTCCCCACTCGGCCAGGGAAGCTCACTGGGCGACTTTGGGCCAGTCACGGACTCTCAGCCCAGCCTACCTGACAGGGCTGCTGTTGTGAGGATGAAATGGAGAGGAGGAGGATCATGTAAGCTGCCTTGGGTTCCTTGCAAGAGGAAAAGAGGTGGGATATAGATGCAATAAATACATAAAGCTGGAAGGGAAAAGCGAAGAACAGCCATTTGTCAGACAATCTTCTCCATCATCAATGCACAGAGGTCTTAATCTGTAGGTCTTCTGTGGGCATCCTTGCAATCCTGGTATTAACATTCGAAGCCCTTAACGGCTCGAGGCCAGGTTATCTGAAGGATCGCCTCCTCCCATATGTGCCTGCCTAAGATCATCCACAGTGGCCCTTCTCTGTGAGCCCCTGCCAAAGGAAGTGAGGCAGGTGGCTACTAGGAGGAGGGCTTTCTCTGCTGTGGCACCCCAGCTGTGGAATGAGCTCCCTAGTGAGGTTCGCCTGGCACCTACGTTATATTCCTTCCAGTCCCAGGTGAAGACCTTTTTATTGTCCCAGGCATTTTAGCTTTCTAGACTTTTAGCTTTGCTGTTTTAAATCTGTATTTTAAATTTCTGCATTGCTGCTAGGTTTTATTGTGGCTGTATTGTTATATTGTGGTTTTAATGCTTTTATGTTTTATATTGTTTTACCCTACACTTTTTGGTTTTAATTTTTGTGAACCACCCAGACAGCTTCAGCTATTTGGGCAGGATAGAAATGAAATAAATAAATAAATAAATAAACCCAAGGAATGGCAGGTGGCAAACTCGGGAGGGAGCCTTTTCAGTGATGGCACCCTGCTTGCAAAACACCCTCCCGATGGAAGCTCTCCAGATGCCCACCTTGTTGTCATTCCAGCACTACGTTAAACTTTTAAAAATAACATTCCCAGGCTTTAAAACCCTGTAAAGCTTCTGAGTTTTATACCAATTATGTTTGATGTTGTTTTTCTGCACTGTGCTGCTGTTTTATTGCCATTGTTTTAGACTTTTATTTATGTTTATATACCAACCTATAACAAAAAATTCTCAGGGCAGCTTCCACAATAAAAGCAACAAATACAAAACTGGAAAATAAACTCACAATAATAAAAATCAAAAATGCGTGGGAGAAATCTCTTCATCTTGCGCCAAAAAGATAACAGTATGAACACCAGGCAAACCTCCTTCAGGAGGGCGTTTTATACATGGAGAAGGCCCTCTCTCTTGTAGCCCTGCCTAACTTCATTTGGCAAGGGCAACTGAAGGAGGGCCTCCAAAGTTGACCTAAGAATTCTGGCAGGTATATATGGAAGGAAACTTTCCCAACCTGGTGCCCTTCAGACATTTTGGACTACAATTCCCAGAATTCCCTATCATTGACCATGCTGGCTTGAGCTGACAAGTTCAAAACATCTGGAGGGCACCAGGGTGGGGAAGACTGCTTCAGATACATTTCGGGCTTTAAAGATCAACTGGTTGGTAGCCTAGCAACTCTTATTTTGGACTAACTGAAGTTTCTGAACCGTTTTCAAAGGTAGCCTCACATACAACATATTATAGTAATCCAAATGGGAAGTTACCAGAGCATGGATAACTGTCACTAGGCTATCTCTGTCCAGATAGGGTCACAGCTAGTATATCAACCTAAGTTGATAAAAGATGCTCCTAGATTCTTGTTGTACTGAAATGGGCCCAGATAATATGTACCATGCCGAAAATCTGTACCATCCAGAAACCTCTGCAATTAAGACACTACTACACACTCAAGCACCTTGTCCAAGAAGGCAATATCAGAGATCACTTGGAAATTATCCAACACAGGGAGTGTCAAAGAGGTCAAATAAACAGCAGAGGTCTCACAACAGCTTTCCTTATTCCCCCAATGCTCTTTTATATTTTCTCTGTAACATCTGTTGCAAAAGATACTAGGCTTGCTTGTCTTCTCTCTTATCCAGCTGAGCAGTTTGTAAGTCCTTAACTGAAGCCTACTTAACATATATGGTCTGTAGGTAACATGTATATACGGTGTACGCTGTTATATATGAAGCAGCCAGTTTCTATTTCCTGCTGCATGCACACAAGGAATGTGCATTTCAGTGTTTGTAGCTGCTTCAAATGTGATAATAAACAGTCTGTAACAGCTGAAGTGGCTCATACACCTTGCCTGTATCATATTCTATTGTAATCCTGTCATGAACATGTCTGTGTAGTTGCAGCTAACCTGGCTTAGCCCACCAGGTCTCTAAGTGGTTTAGAAATTCTGCTTCTACAGCTGAAGCCTCAACTGATACAAAGTTAAATGGATGCAAAGCAACTATTCCCTATGGTTTATTTTATTTATTTATTACATTTATATCCCACCTTTCTTCCATTGTGGAACTCAAGGTGGCTACATGTGGTTCCCAGGCTGCCTCATGTGCCTTCAGACCATGTCTTGGTTGAATTAAGATTGAATGGAACAGTTGGTTTCACTCCACAAAGAGTTTTGGCAGAGTCAGGAACAGATCTTGAGCTAATTTTGTTCCTTGGAGGTGGGAGGGGAGAGTACAAGAATTATTTTTTTATTTCCTTAACTCCAAAAGGTCGTGGCTTGATAGCACAAAGCATACTACCCATAATGTTGTCACAGCCTCTTTTACTTTAGCCTTAAATATGAAGGAAGGATAAATTTACCAGAGAAAAATATCGGATCAGAAGCTGATGCATACTGTTTGCAAACCGGGTTGTAAGCCCTGGAGCCTGACAGAATTTCCTGTTTAAAGATGAAAAATTACTTAAGTGGCCTTGGGAGAAATAAAAACAGCCTTGTAATTCAGCACTTGGCTGATCACTTGTGGCAAGTAACAATTGGCTACAGAGATCAGGCACCTTCATTGTCATGGCTGCTGGTGGAGAGGACAAAGTTGCTTGCATAGCCTACGTAGTCAGTGCTATAGAGGCTGCATGTGCAGCTCTCTCCTTCCCCCTTATAGAATGGAGAACTAGTGTGGACGCTATTAACCAAAAGCACATGATTTTGCTTTTGCTGGGCTGTACCATTTTGGCCTCCAGGTGGAGAACTGCATGCCTGAATTCTCTCTCAAATAATAAAACAAACCCTTCTTGTACAAGGGGGTTCCTGACATGTACCTACTGTGTGTAAAAGGTGAGTTTTTAAATATGTTCCAACTGTTTCTATTTCAGCTTTTTTGAGTATGTCTACTCAAAACCATATATGTTGCTTTTTGTCATCATACCCCTGTCCTAACTACAGCAGTAAGAGGCTTGGCTGGTGGTTGCAGCAGCAAGGTGGGTGAGGAGGGAAGTGGAAAAGAGGCATGGAGCAGTCAGTGGGTGAAGGATGAACTAAAAGTTGTTCTAGCACTCCACAAAGCTCCACACCGCGGGGTATGGGACTGGTAGGAGTTGTGGGAGGCAGAAGTGACTGCGAAAAATCAAGATGGGAGTGTACTTACAGCTGATTTAATCACAGGCACCTCAAGGAACACTGCAAGAGTGCATTACCCATCACGTCCTCTTTATAAGAAGTTGGCTCTGAGCCTCAATTCACCAGTCATATCAGGTCACTTTTGGTGCTTTTTTTTTTTTTTTTAAAGAATCACAGAGTTGGTATTTAAGAAGCTAAAAAACAAGACCTATGTTTCTGCGAAGCACTACACATCTTGGAAAGATTTCAGACATCAGCATAAGAAAACAATTAGCAATCCTATTCCTAGAAAACATTTGGTTTAGATCCAAATGGGATGGAATGGACAATTTAAGGCAAATGGATGTGGCTCCCTCTCAAGTCTATATGCTTTCATACAAACCTGGCTGGCCTGGAACAGAACATTTTCATAATATGGAACTGGCTTTAACATTTGTTCCTCATTCTACACATGCATGTTGTCTTGGATCTCATTTCCCCCCTTTATTGTATTTATCATTACTGAAATATACAACATTGGCTCCCTGGAAATTAGTCCGTTGTGTGTCTGTCTGACAGCCGGACAATTTTCCCGCCCAGCACACTATTCTTAACCATCCATCAGCTGAAGGAAGATTCTTGGATGCTGCAAATCTTTATGAGGCTCTGAAGGATTAAGCCAGATATTCCTCTCTCTGCTCCTCCACCCCACCCACCCCCACCCCATTCTTTTTCTTCCTTTCAACTGGAGGGAAGGAGCCTTGTGCCAGCTCAATAGTAATTAGAGTGAACAGCGGCTTTTAAGCAGTCAAAGCTCATGTTACCACTGAGACACAAGAATGATCTAATCAGACGCTGGGGTCAGATAACCAAAAGAAAAGAAAGTCTTTAAAGAAGATCATAACAGTTTGTATCTGCTCTGAGATTAGGCTGTGCTACCTGCCTGCATCCTAAAGGAAAGGCTCTTGGGGGTCATGTCAGGTGATGAGTTGGATAAAGGCATGGTGGAGAAGAGGTTACATTACAGTTGAAAGACATAAATGAAAACACCACACCATTAAAACTGTAATCATATCTGAGGGGCAACAACCTGTTCTGATTTAGTCCATCAAAGCAGAATGTTCCCAGCTTCTGTTGCACTAGCCACTCTTCTCATGTGAACCTCAAGAAACACACAAACACTCTTCCCATGCTATCAAGACTACACTGTCTTTACAGGAATTTTGAAAGAGTCCATTGATGGAAGGGCTACCATTAGATTCCTGAAACTGTTCCAGAAGTGTACTCCCATCAGACAGATGCACCATGAATCCAGGTATACTTTTTTGCAAGTATTAGTCAGCAAAATCTGTAGAACCTAGCTCCATAGGACACTGCAGTGGTCAGTATTTTTTTAAATACTTTTTATTCTATTTTTTAACTTTATAAATTAAATAAACAATACCAACAACCTAATCAATAACTACAATTTCCCAACAATACAGTATTCTTAAGAGGACACAGCAATAACGGAAAAGAAAGAGAAAACAGAAGGAGAAGGAAGAGAAAAAACACATAAAATATAAAGAATTATTTAAAGAAATTAAATTTAAACTCCATTACACAGAAACTTCAAATCCCATTCTGCTTAAAAATTATACCTATAACATTGGCAATATTACAATTCAGTACAGCATAAATAATCAGCCTAACATTTCAATATCATATCATCAGTCTTATACCAAGGAAGCAGGCCTACAATTCATTTCCAGTAATCATATATTGCCCTTCAGCTAACATATAGTAATAAAGGTTAACAATTTAACCAGCCAAAGATCTTACAAACCAGTAATAATGATAACAATAATTTTAAAAGGAGATTTAAAAGGATAAATAATAACAATAACAACAACAAATTGGTCAGTATTTTTTTAAAAAAAATACTGGTCAGTATGTTTTTAAAGATTAGATATTCATGAAGACTAGCCTCATAAATGGCAATTTTCCAAGATGCAATTTAAAATGGTCAGAAAGTATGACTAAATATTCCACTGTTGGAAACGATGTCCAGTGAAGGCCTGTTTATTTACCCATTATACTTTTCCTACATAGAAAGCAATTCTGTATAGAAAAACAAAAACAAAGCTAGCTAAGATTGTTGCAATGAAATGCACATGATTACCTACCTGGTTTCAATCTTTTTCCTACAAAAAAAGTGATTCCCATGTAGGAAAAGCTTTATATGTAAAGTAGCCCCAATAACTGCTTAACAGATTACGCTATAATTGTGTTGTGGTTTCTTGGCATTCTTTTTTTATGTTTCCTGCACAGGTTATTGTCAGAGGTATGATAATGGAGAGGATGAATCATTGATAGGAACTCTTATAGCAATTCTTATCAACCAACAGGCATTCAAAGATGACATAGTCCTTTTCCAAGACCAGAGGCAGATTGGGAGTAGAGCAAAAGACTCATGCATGAAAACCAGAGAGAAACTTCTCTTCAAAACAATCTCAACTATAGCGACATCACTGTCTGGAAACTAAGACTATATAAACTAAGCAATAAGAATAGCAGTCTTTCTTTCTTTCTTTCTTTCTTTCTTTCTTTCTTATTTATTTATGGTGAGTGTGTGCACACCCACACAAAATCAAGGATAAGCTACATCTGGGCAGATAACATGATGGGAAACTTGAGAGAAGCTGGAGGGAAGGTTAAAAGTAACATCACTTCTTATTGCTATCGTTAAATTCCAATAACTTGAAACATGCTTCTGTTACATTCAACCAGTGCATTAAAACCTATTACTATTACTACTAGTGCATTTTTATTCTGCCCTTCCTCAAAGCAACTCCATGCTTCAAATGAACATGTTTCCCCTTCCCCACATTTTATCCTCAGAATAACTCTGTGGGTTACACTGTAGGTTAGGCTGAGATGTGGTGACTTGTTCCAGATCACCCAGAGAGCTTCATAGCTGAGTGGGGATTTGAACCTGTGCCTCCTCGCTCCTAGTCCAACACTCGAAACCACTATACCACACTCTCATGTTTTCTAGTGGGGAAGAACTGTACACATATCCCATCCTCCATATATTATGGAGTGTTTCATCATCCTCATTTCAGCCATCCATGTAATTATCTATCAATTATTATTCCCATGTTATATATTGTTTTCCAGGGAGGAAGAGCCTGACTTGCAATGCCATGTGTAGGCTGAGACTTGAACATGGCCTCCCAAGGGCATGTCTTTCCCACCAGACCGTACACACACAGTCCTTTATGCTCAAGAGGAAAAGTGTTATGCACACTTACAGCACCAGATAAAGTTGCTATTACTACTGAAGGCAACAGCTCTGTACCACACAGCTAAGCATTCCTATGACACTTTGGGAGGTTGACCCTGCAAAAGCATTCTTTGCATCTCCTTTCAGATCAGGGGATACAAGCTTGCTCAAATACTAGAAGTGAACTGCTTCAGAATTTTGTTTTATAAATCCCCTTTTGGGTGCTCAAGAAGATGTACAACACATACTAAAACCAATCATACAATCACAATATTAAAAACTAAATTCACATTTTTCGATGTAGAAACAAAGATATTTGGAGGATGAAACCCACCCAGGAACGTTTTATCTCTAAAAACAAAGAATTTAGATGAATTACACAGATCATCCCTGGGTCATGCATTAAAGTAGTAAAGTGGCCCTCCCAGCCCATATACACATACCCACATCCTGCTATTTGCTTGTCTCTTAGTTGCTCTGCTGTAAGTGCTTCAAGGTGTGCTAGCATATGCAGAAGTAAATACATCATGGAACAAGGCTCTCTGATTACACACATGCAGTAAGACAACGCCACTCCAGATGGATCCAGAAGACTTTAAATGGTTGAGATCAAAGTACAAATAGGTAGTAAGAAGAGTAAATCCTCCCCCAGGACTGCTATTTTTTTTTAAGTGCATATGAATTGCATTCAAGCAATCAAAGTGACATCTGGTGACATCACGGAACAGAGGGCCAATATTAAGTTCTGTAATTCTAACCAGGAAGGAGGTGTTCACTTTTAACTATATAGTCTGCACACATTTCCTTCCTCACACTCCACCTCCTAAAACATATACAGAGTGGTACAACAAAGGCATACCTCTTAGTCAGTTATTATGTTAAAGTTTGCTAAACATGTATCAGCCCGCAGTCTCAATATGGGCTGGATCATTGTGTTCTAGTTTGTCATGTATACCACCAAGCGATTTTATTATATTTAGCGATATAGAAGTGCCACAAATAAAATAAATAAATACATGGATGCCTACTATGCAGACGCCGCATAGTACTTAAGATGACCATGTGAATTTCAGCTGCTGGCAATATGTCTGCTAGACAGCCATGACCAGTAGGGTTGTCAATCAAATTTTTTTTTTAGTTGATCAATCATCTGCATTGTATCCAATTAAACAGTTGATTAAAATAAAATGTGTGTACATTATAAGAATGTAAATTCAAGACACTAAAGTGTAAAGCAACTTACAACATAATAAACAAGAGCTACCAGACATGGTTCAAAGGAAAATATTAAAAACAGGCTGCTTTCACTAAACAGTAACACATCAGAACCAAAACAGCCTTATCTAAAACTGTTACCTTTAAATTGCTGTCCTGCCCATTAAATTCTGTCCTCACCAAACAATCAACTAAAGCTTTAGTTGATCAATCTATCTATTAAAGCTTGAAGCCCTACTCATTATGTACAAACTCTTGTCTATCTCATTAGCAAACGTACTCTCACTGCCAGTCTTACATGCAGGGCTAGGAAAAGAGGCCAGGGGTGAATCACGCATTGCCTCCCCAAAATGTTATCCCATCCAGCTCCATACCCCAAAACTACCTCTTCCCTTGTGTTGTCACCTCTCTTTTGAATCCCCTCCCCCTCTGAATCAAGGAGGGTGGGCTAGGCTGGATGCTAGAGATTAGATTGCATCTGTCTGGATATAAATAATTTACTGCTTGATGGTCAGAGTGAATTTAATTAGTCCTTGTTCTCCTGATAGAATCAGCCCACCGCTGCTAGAGCATTTCACTCTGAATTAGCCTGAAAAGGCCTAACGAGGCAGTGCTAATTTTACACACACGACATCCCCACACCCCCACTGCCTCCCAAAAAAGAAAGAGGCATGTTGCAAAGTGTGCACTGCTTGCACAAGCTGTGGGGCTCATTATCACTGGTATGGCACAGATTTAAAAATACCCCCAAGAAGAAGAGTGTGTGGGGGGGGGGGTGGAGGGAGGGGATTGCACAGAATGGCCACCAGTGGAGGAGGGAACACTTAAGATACTTACAGACGTGGTTGGCCTTCCCTTCTGCTTCATTCATCATGAGCAGAAGCAGCATCACCCCTCCAGCTATAGAGAAAAACCAGAAGACAAGGAAGGAGGAGGGGGCTTCAGGAGTGGGGGAAGTCCTGCTACTGTCCCTCCAGCAAGAAAAGCATTTCAAATGACAGTGCTTGTTTGCAGGAACAATAAGCTGCACACCAAGTCTCCATAATCTACACAGGAGAAAAACGGGGAGTGAGGATGCCAAGATGCTTGCTGTATCCTAAAGCTCTGGGTACCCTGTTTCCTGCCACCACAGGGAGAATCATAACTAGCAGTTTCTGCGACGAACAGGAGCTGAGGTGCTGAAGGGGGAGAAGGACTGTCTGTACTATTGCCCCTTTAGCAATACCCACACTGCTGCAGATTCCCAGAACACCAGATAAAGGAGGAAAGCGAGCTCACAGCATGGCCACGCCAAGATTAGCGTCCAAGGGAAGAACCCTTTGCCACCCCCCTGCAAAGCCAAGCAGGGGCAACCCTATCCAGCTCCTCACACAGCCAGTCCTTGACCACAAAGCAGAGGATAAGGCTGCCTCTAGAGCTGCACTGCAGCTGCCCTTGTTATCTCTTGGCAGACTGGATATTCACAGAACCTCTGCTTCAAGCTTTCACAGCTTGGTTTAAATGAAGGAAGTAGAGCAGCGGAATTTCCAGTGAGCCTGGAAAAGAGCCAATCCCTTTTCTTCCCCTCCCCCTGTAAGCACACATTGCCCTGCCCCTCCCTTCCCCACCATACTCCAGAACTGCAGCTGCAGATGAGAATATTTCCTTTGCCATAAGGATTCAGAAGGGACGAGGAGGAAAGCCTCATTGCCTAACGGCCTCGGCTCTGCGGTAGCAAGATAGAAAGAAATGGGGCTTGCCAAGACCCAAGCAGAATATTCCCTGGCCTTCTCTCTCTGCCTGGCTAGCTCTTCGGCTACAGTTGCTAAAATCAAAGCAGAGCTAAACAGGAAGAGATGAAGATGGATGCGCCTGATCTCGTCAGCTAAGCAGGGTCAGCCCTGGTTAGTACTTGGATGGGGAACCACCTGGGTCAGCCCTGGTTAGTACTTGGATGGGGAACCACCTGGGAATCAGGCTTCCTGCACTGAGCAGGTGGTTGGACTCAATGGTCTTGTAGGCCCCTTCCAACCCTATGATTCTAAGATTAGTGTTGTTTAAAAAAGGTAAAGGTGTCCCCAACCAGTCGTGTCCGACTCTAGGGTGCGGTGCTCATCCCCGTTTCTAAGCTGAAGGTTGTTTAAACCTATGTGCTAATAAGGCTGCTCCTTTGACCCTGGCAAATCTTTGCCCGGGAAAGGAAACTTCAGACTGTATGGGCCTGTGCCTCATAGCTTACTTGGCGTTGCTAGGTCCATGTGGCCCAGGCCCCAAACCTACTTCCCAAGGCCCTGAGTGTCCACTGGTACCAACAAAGGTTTTTGTTGCCTGGAAGAATAACAGGCTTAAGCCTGTTTCCAGGACCAATTCAAAGTGCTGGTTTTAACCTTTAAAGCCCTAAAATGGCTTGGGGTCAGGTTACCTGAATGAGTATCTGCCATATTTAATTGCCCAGACATGAAGATCATCATCTGAGGCCCTCCTACAGGTGTCCCCATCAAATAAAGGGAGGTATTTGGCTGCAAGAGAGAGCACTTTTCCAGTAGTTGCACCCTGTCTGTGGAATGCCTTCCCTAGAAAGACTTGCTGTCAGGAGTGCTTCTGAGCATAGACAGTGGCATAGTAGCTCAGATTCTGAAGAGGAACCACAAAACGTGGGGGAGGAACTTTCCTGGACTCTTCCAGACAGGGAGAGACAGAGCAGAAATGTTGTGTTTCCAAGCTAACGTTTTGTCTATGAAACTGGTAGTAGCCCCAGAGTCCACCAGCACCATGACATCTCTGTCTTGGCTCTGCATCTGCACCTGGTGTCTCAGAATTCAGGCTCTCCAAGCCCCACCTCTCCCTGTTCGCTATCTCACAGGGGTGTGTGAAGAGAGGCCCTCTCCGTCCAGCTGGACTATTGAAACCTACGGAGTTGTCTCTCCCTGTCTGGAAGAGTCTGGGAAAGTTCCTCCCCGACGTTTTGCAGTTCCTCTTTGGAATCTGAGCTACTCTGCCACTGCCTATGCTCAGAGGCACCCCTGACACTTACCTGGTGCCTGCGTTATGGCCTTTTTGGCACCAGGTAAAGACCTTTTTATTCTTCCAGGCATTTTAAGGACTGTTTTTAGTGTGTTTACATCACTGCATCCTGGTTGTGTGTGTTGGGTGGAGGATAAGCCACCTTGGGAGGACTCTTGCCCTGAAAGGCAGCCAAGAAATATTTTAAATACATGAATAAATATCACTCCTCTTGAGCTTTGTGTGTCTCCTGCCCTGCATTGTGGTGCATGGAGAGGTGGCACTAAGTGTGGGGGCTTCCTAGCTTGTTCTGACTGAGTCTTCCTCTGTGTGTGTATGTGTTGGGGTGGGTGGGAGGAAAGCCTTGTGTCCCCACCACATAGAGAGATATCAGAAACTGCAGATCCCTCTACCGCCACCTCCTCTTTCCCTTTCCCTTTCCAGACCTCCTCTGTCTCCTTCCTGCTGCCCAGGCCTTGCACCATCATTCCCCTCCCTCTGATCACCACCCCAAAACCTGCCTGTTCCTTCCTTCCTTCCAGCCTCACCTTTGATTACTCTCCTTTGTAATCTTCTCCCTTCCCCCTTTTCCTCTGTCTCACTCTCCAGCCCTCTCATCACCCATCCAGCATTTTGAACTCTCTTGAATGGATCATGCACCACTTTGTTATTTTGAATTTAATATATGGAGATAATGATGAATGGGATAATTAATTGAGGGGGAATTGGTTAAACTTTGGAGCAGGATCTGGGTGGGAATTGGGGAAGTAGTTGGAGGTGACTCCCTGATTCATCCTTGGCCTAGTTTTGAATTAGTACTCTTTCAAATATTTGAAAGTCCATTTTGGTGGAAACATTGCCATTTTAAGGGGGGGTGGACTCTCTTTTGGTGGAAAGAGAATAGCACCAAAGTGATGGTTCTCCACTACTAACATGGACTACTTCATGAGCAATGGGGCAAAAAGAGGGAAACAGAGCAACTGAATAATGCAGTTTTGGAACAAACATGGGCATGACAAGGACTGGGTCCATTGTTTTCTTGTTATCTAAATGGCCCACAGCAATCAATCCTGGTGTCAGGAGTGTCCTAGCTGCCTCTTGCAGTCCCCTCCAATAGCCAACTCAGGACACAGATGACGAGGATTCTTTCCAAGGCTTTATTCCTTTATTACTTTATGACTCTTTCAGATACTAATCACTAGCGACTAAGCAAGGAACTGCACTGGGGATAGATAGCAGAGTAGCCTAAGCTCCAGGTAAGGCAGTTGGTCCCCATTTGAAGGAGAACCGCGGGAAGACTCTGAACTTATGGGCTATGGAGGGATCCTCCCTCATTCCCTTGGGTCCTCGGGACGCGACCATTGTTTTAGCACCAAACGAGCGGAGCACCTCCTTTCGGCGCCATCTGTCATCGCTCCCTGCGTCTGTGCCGAGCGTCCAGCAAGCCCCCCTCCAGCGCTCTCTCACTGCCAGGGTCACTATCTATCCCAGGAATGCTGGCAGGAGGAATCTCTGCCAGCTGCTGTGCTTGTGAGAGATGAGCGAGCTCCTCTCCCATGGATTGCTGTTCTTCCTCAGAATCAGAACTGCTCTGGGGCTCTATAGGCTCAGTTTCCACCCTGACACCTGGTTGTTTCTCTGAATGGAGAAAGAAGCAGTTGAACGTGCTTCTAGTATTCCCACCTGACACTGCCTTTGCCCAAGTGACCTGCGTCTGTCTATGCTGGATTTCAGTAAGCTCCTCTTCTTGTGCCTGCATCTAATAAAGCACCATGTAGGAGGCATACAGCACATGTTTTTTCAGCAGTCTGCTAGACCTCTGGCTTGAACGTATATAGGGGAAAGACTGTTAGTAACAGGGAGTGGCAGAGAATGACAATGCCTGCCCTCTAGTACTTATAAGAAACATAGACATGAGAGAAATTGTTCCATTAATATCATCAGGGGGTTCAGTGTTCCAAGATTCATGCCTGTATGGTGCTGTATTGGCCCAATATGAATGCCCACACTGAGCGATGGATTGGTGACTGTCAACTGTGCCAACAGTTCCAGCCTCACAATCATAGAGAGCCTAAGATTTCCCATGCCATCTCAGAACTGCCTTACCTTAAATTACAGCTGATATTTTTGAGTTTTGTAGACATTTGTATCATATCATTGCAGATTATTTCTCTAAATATCCAGAGGTTTTGCACCTTCAGGACAAGATGGTTGCATCTGTAATAGCCAAGATGAAGGCCACTTTTTCATGCCATGACATACCTAAGGAGTTAGTGTGTGACCACATCCCCTTTGCAAACGTGCTTATTTTACAGTTTGCGACTGACTAGGGTATTTCATTGATCCACTCCAGCCCAGGTTATCCACAAGCCAATGGACAAACAGAGCATAGTGTCCAAACTGTCAAGCTCCTGTTCAAAAAATCTATGATGGCTCTGGCCCCTACCTAGCCTTACTGCATCTCAGGAACACGCCAGTCACTGGGTCACAATTTGCACCGGCACAAATGCTGATGGGTCAGCTGCTGCAGAACACACTGCAAATTCCTAATGGTGCCCACGAGCAGGTAAAGACTTATCAAACACACCAGAAAAAGCACTATGATACTTGTGCATCACCTCTTCCTTCATTATCAGAAGGAGAGAGGGTCTGGATGCAGGCAGGAGATGAATGAGTTCCTACAACAGTGACACACAAAAGATCTGAGCCTCGTTCTTATGATGTAAGGACTTATGGAGGAAACACTTATAGAAGAAACTGCAGGCACTTAAGGAAATCCCATACTTCAGCTAAGACATGGTCTGATTACAGCTCACAAGAGTCTTCAGGAGAATGCCACCCTGAACTACCTGAACAATCATGTCAGGAGGTAGAACCTCTACCAGAGCCTGAAGAGGTACTTCTGCAAAAGACCACACAGACTCAAAGTGGTCAGACTGTGCACATAGCAGCAAAGTACCATGATTTCATACGGCAGAGGATGAGATGGCTAGATAGCATCACCGATGCAATGAACATGAACTTGAGCACGCTCCGGGAGAGTGCGCAGGACAGGAAGGCCTGGTGTGCTATGGTCCATGGGGTCACGAAGAGTCGGACAGGACTGAACGACTGAACAACAACAAACCTTAATTAACCTCCATAATCATCAGTTAATTCATGTTGGCTTTTTTCAGAGAAATTTATTTATTTATTAATTAAATGTATTAATCGCCCATCTGGCTAGTCACCCAGCCACTCTGCGTGATGTACAGAATATATAACAGTTTAAAACAATAAAATTCTACAGTAAAAACATATTTCTAAAAATACCCTAACCCACCCCAAATGCCTGCCTGAATAACCACATTTTTAATGATGGTGAAAGCTCATTAAAGAGGGGGCATGGCGGAGTTCCCTAGGGAGGGAGTTCCACAGAGTGGGGGCCACCACAGAGAAGGCCCTGTCCCTTGTCCTCACCAGTCTACCTGTCCTGGCTGATGGGACAGAGAGAAGGCCATCCAAGGCTGATCTTGTTAAGCAGCCTGTCTGGTGTTGCTGGAGGCGCTTCTTAAGAAAGGTTGGGCCAGAACCATATAGGGCTTTAAAGGTCAAACCCAACACCTTGAATTTGGCCCGGAAAACAACTGGTAACCAGTGCAACTCCTTCAGCACTGGAGTGACGTGATCTTGCCGGCAGCTGCCTTTAATCAGGCGAGCCGCCATGTTCTGTACCAGCTGCAGCTTCCAAACTGTCTTCAAGGATAACCCCAGGTAGAGCGCATTACAGTGTCAGGGTGGACACTGAGCCCATAGAATCCCAGAGTAGTTCTGATTCTGAGGAAGAGCAGTCGCTCCTGGGAGAGGAGCGCGCTCCTCTTTCCCAGGACCAACAGCTGACGGAGATTCCTCCCACCAGCATTCCTAGTTTAGTTAGCAGTCCAGGGAGCGACCAAGCACAGATAGCAGACTTGGTGGATGCGCGACGCAGAGAGCGGTGCCAGATGGAGGGCGCGGAAAGGAGGCGAAGTGCCAGGTTGGCGCGCAAACAACGGCTGCGCCCAGAGGCTCCAAGGGAAAAGGGGACTCTCCCTAGTCCTTAAGCTCAGGGGTCTGCCAGTAATTCCCTTTCAAACGGGGACCAACTGTTCCAACTTAGGGCATAGGTACTGTGCTGCTCAGATCTAGTTGCAATTGGTATAGTTGTTAAGTTGTAAAAGAAGAATAAAGCTTTGAAAGGAATTCCTTTGTCTGTGTCTGGACTTGGCTACTGGTTTAGACAGAGAGAGACCTCCAAGGAGCCCTTGACATACAGTAGTCTAAACGAGAGGAGACCAGGGCATGTACTACCGATGGTTGCAGATGGTCAGGAAGGAAGGGGCGTAGCCGCCATATCAGATGGAGTTGGTACAGCGCTGTCCGGCTCACAGCTGACACCTGAGCCTCCATGGACAGCTGGGAGTCCAAAATGACCCCCAGGCTGCAGACCTGGTCTTTCAACGGTAGCCGAACGCCATTCAACACCAGCTCAACATCCTCCAACCTCCTCTTGTCTCACACCAAAAGTACCTCTGTCTTGTCAGGGTTCAGCTTCAGCTTATCCCTCCCCATCCAGCCACTCACCGTCTCCAGACATTTGAAAAGGGATTCTACAGCCAACCTTGGTGAAGATTTGAACGAGAGGTAGAGCTGCGTATCATCTGCATATTGATGACACCGCACCCCAAACCTCCTGATGATAGCCCCCAGCGGCTTCACATAGATGTTAAATAGCAACGGGGAGAGGATGGAACCCTGTGGCACCCCACAAGTGAGCAGCCATGGGTCCGAAACCTCCTCTCCCAGTGCTACCCTCTGGTACCTGCCAGAGAGGAAGACCGGAACCACCGTAATATGGTGTCTCCCGTGCCCAACCCCTCCAGGCAGTCCAGGAGGATACCATGGTCAACGGTATCAAAGCCGCTGAGAGGTCGAGAACAAGGAAGGAGCATTCGCCCCTATCCAGAGCCCTCCTCATGTCATCCACCAAGGCGCCCAAGGCCACCTTGCTTTTAGCTGAGGAAGGGGGATGTGGTGTATGGTCAGTGAATGGATAAAAGGTGTCTATAGCCACTCCTCTTCCCATAGCTCAGTGGGTGGGACTTATATTCTGTGTTCTTCTCCTCCCCTCCGTCCTGTGTTTGTGAGCCTCAAGGCTATATTTGTTACCCTTAATAAATCTGTTCAACTGTTCTCAGGATGTCTGCTGTGGTGAATGGTCAGCAGAGAGGTGTGTAATCACATGAGTAATTGTACAGGGGACCAATACAAGAATACTACAACCATCATCTTGACAAACATCCATTTATCCACCATAGAGTGGTGTTGTGAGGGTATTCCAAGCACAACCTATGTCAGAACAATTGGGGAATGGGGTGAAATGCAGTAGCAACCTTCGCATAAAAGAACATGAGAGGCAAGCAGACCACTGACAAAAGGGGTAAAATTTGGATTTACACAGAACATCTGGGGAGGGAGGACATAGCTCAGTGGCAGAGCACCTGCTTTGCATGCAGAAGGTCCCAGGTTTGATCCCCAGCATCTCCAGGTAGGGCTGGTAAGACCCCAGCCTGAAACTCTGGAGAGCTGCTGTCAGTCACTGTTGACATTACTGGGCCAGATGGACCAAGGGTATGACCGAGTATAATTTAGCTTATTATGTTCCCCCAAATATATTAGAGTCTTGATTAAGACTTACCTTTAAGTTTTACCTTTTATCTAGTTTAGTTAATTGCTCAATATTCAGGGGAGGGGAGAATTGGGGCATCTATCCCTTCACTTTGCCGCTGTTCTCTTTCTTCCTACACCCCACACTTTAACTCCTTCCTCCCTTAGTGTTTTTAATGGTCAGGCCTTCTCCAACCTAGTCACCCACATGGAGAGTAGGGAGGTCCCCACCTTTCCCTTCCCTTGATCTTCTGGACATAGCTGCCATGGTTGGGTTTGGAATACCCAAGAACAGCAAACCTCCAGGAAGATGGGAAAGAGGAGAAGTGCAGGAAGGGAGCCAGAGAGCACAAAGCTGCTTGCCCCATTCTGAACCACATCTCCATTTCCAAAACCCATATAGTATAATACCTTTATTAGGCCAATTCAGAGATTTCCATTTCTATTATGTTCAGTGTGACAAAACCAGAAACACTGGGCCATGATGGAAGTCTGAAAACTGTCAAATAGAGCAGGCTGTTCTTTCCAATGTCTGCTTTTCTGTTCTCTTCTCAGACTCATCTACCATGCAGAACACATCTCTCACTGATGCCTTGCTAAAGCTTTCTCCCTCAAGTTTGGTCCCCAAAGAGATATTCCTACTGCTGAGTTTTATTAAACAAGTTACAGTGAGGATTCTCCTTCTCCAATAAGGGCACAGAGACTTGCTTTGCTAGAGTACTAGGGCATATTTCTCTGCCAGGGACACTAGAGCTCACAGGATGCTCTCAGAGAGCTTGAGGATATTATCTATGGGCATGCACACAGATTCTAAGAGGACCTCTTTTTCAAGTTGGAAGGAGAATGCAAAGCCCTTTCAGTCCTTGCAGCCTCTCACGTGTCATATCCTCCCTTCTCTTTATAATTAGATCCTGATTTTCCCTCCAAGGACTGTGTCTTGCTGACCATAATGCTTTACTGATCCCATCTTCCTCCTCCGACCTACCCTGTCTCTGCTGCAATTTATGCTGTACATTAGCAATCGGCCTCCCATTGCCAAAATGGCACTTGGAGGCAGCTCTTGAGAGCTGCTGCAGCTGTGTTAGGCAAGAGAGTCTTAAAGTTCCTGTTTGCTTCCTTTGTTAAAGCAATGAATACTACACCAGGGCAGCATACCCTGCTGTGCTAAAAATGGCACCTTGGGTCTTGGATGGAGGATTTCTCAGATAGGGTAACTGAGCTCACCACAAGTGGAGGGGCATGTGTATGAGGTGAGTAAAGGGATGAGCACTAGAGGATAGGGGTCTCTCTTCCAGAGCCCCAAATGCTAATTAAAGTCTCCCTTTCCCCCCCCCCATAAATACAGAAGTGTTGTGGATGAAGAACTGGCCATTAAAATTAGTCCTTAAGCTCATAAGCCAGCAAGCCAAGCTCCCCATGCAAAGCTGCTACTTGTCTGCTTGCATATTCTTTACCCTTCTTCCATTTACAAGTAAGCAGGACTGATGCCTTGCTGTGGAGAGAGAGCATTCCTGTTTCTCAGGCCACGCATCTCCGAGCAGGGGCTGCCTGCACCATAAATACTGCATTGGAGGCGTTTCTAATCTAGTTACACTCAGGCTTGGCCTCTCAAACGCCTTCCATCAGGGAGCTCTTGATTGAAACTGAAGTGTATTAGTATAATTTTATCAAGTCTTTTTTTATTAAGCGCATGGTCTTGCTTTTTGATATATGGTTTTAATTAAGTTTTAAGGCAAAGAATGCAATCTCCAGTATTTTATCTCGCATGTCACGACGCTGGGAAGGCTCTTAATCAGCACATTAGAAGAAAAGCCTTCCCACGTTGCCCATGATGAACATTCATGAACTTTGACTGAAGAAGCCCATTTTGCAGTCATCACTCAAACACAGCAGCTGGAAGCAGCACGCTTCTCTGTCCAAACTTTTATTTCACACCCACCATTGTGCTAAAGCTCTCCTCTTTGCACCTCAGTTCAGCATCTGAACCATCACCAGATGATCTGAGAAAAGAAGAGAGGGTTCACATTCCAACCTTATCAATATTATTAGAAAATTAATCTGCACCAGCTACCTTTCACATGATTTGTACCAAAATGCATTATGAATACCTGGCACAATTTCCACTCTCAGCTCCTATTACCAGTCCTTCACTCCTGGATTTTATGGTTAACATTAATACCTCCTGCAACAGCTCTAACCTTCACGCGATTGCTCTGACAGATATCCTAGACAGCGCTCGTCATGGCCATTGTCCCGAAGCTCCCCCACTACTATTTATTATTTATTTAAAATATTTCTTGGCCGCCTTTCAGGGCAGAAGCCCTCCCAAGGCGGCTTACAATAATAAAATACATAAAAACAATTAAAATATTAAGCCAGCAACGATGTTAAGCCAACAACAATGTTAAAACTACTAAAGCTTTCCATCCTTTAAAAAAGTTTTTATTTAAAATGTGTGTGTGTGAGTGTGTTTGCATCGATGCTGGCTTTTATTCCGCTTTTTATTTTTATTCTATTTTGTTTTAAACTTAAGGTTTTTGTTTTATTGTGTTATTGTTTTTTATGGTTTTAAGTTTTGTTTTGTGAACCACCCAGAGAGTTTTGGCTATTGGGCCATATAGAAATGTTTATACATATATATTAACATTTACACACACAGATTTCCACCTATTCAGCCATCCCTACTGTGAGAAATCCAACTTTCTTTCTTTCTTTCTTTCTTTCTTTCTTTCTTTCTTTCTTTCTTTCTTTCTTTTTCTCCCTTCTCTCCTTTTCTGGAAATACCTCTGAATAAAGAATATGCCCAGGCAAGGCCAGGCTGGAATAGCCCACAAACCAACTCAGCCTTATGCTAAGTATGTACCATAGAAATCCCTTAGAGCAGAGCTTTCCAAACTTTTCATGTTGGTGACACACTTTTTAGACATGCATCATTTCGTGACACGGTAATTCAGTTTTACTAGCAAACCGGAGGTTAAACTAATCCGTTATAAGAGATACGGACACATACATAAATTGTAATAATGAAATGTATGGGGATAGAATATATCTCATGAAAACCTTTATTTATTCATTCATTTATATTTTAAAAAATATATGATTTGTAAGGTAACATACATTATTGTCATTTATGAGTAACAGTATGTAAATATGTGCAAGAAAATGTGAAAAATAAACAAAATTAACTAAAGTATTTACAATACATATTAGGACACATAGGCCCAGGTAGGAGCTCAGCTGCAAAAACACATGAAGTAGGGAAGCAAAAGTCCAACAAAAATGGTGTAAATATATATGTCTCACTATTTATTTATTTATTAAATTTTATTTATTAAATTTATTAATCGCCCATCTGACTGGTCACCCAGCCACTCTGGGTGATGTACAACCCCCATAAAACAATTTAAAACAATAAAATTTTACCATAATTTTTTTTTTTTTTAAATACCCTAACCCACCCCAAATGCCTGCCTGAATAACCACGTTTTTAATGCACGGCGGAAGCTCATTAAAGAGGGGGCATGACGGAGTTCCCTAGGGAGGGAGTTCCACAGAGTGGGGGCCACCACAGAGAAGGCCCTCTCCCTCGTCCCCACCAGTCTAGCTGTCCTGGCTGATGGGACAGAGAGAAGGCCATCTGAGGCTGATCTTGTTAAGCAGCCTGTCTGGTGTTGCTGGAGGCGCTCTTTAAGATAGGCTGGGCCGGAACCATATAGGGTTTTAAAGGTCAAAACCAACACCTTGAATTTGGCCCGGAAAACAACTGGTAACCAGTGCAACTCCTTCAGCACTGGAGTGATGTGATCTCGCCGGCGGCTGCCTTTAATCAGGCGAGCCGCCGCGTTCTGTACCAGCTGCAGCTTCCGAACCGTCTTCAAGGGTAACCCCACGTAGAGCGCATTACAGTAGTCTAAACGAGAGGAGACCAGGGCATGTACTACCGATGGCAGCAGATGGTCGGGAAGGAAGGGGCGCAGCCGCCGTATCAGATGGAGTTGATACAGCGCTGTCCGGCTCACAGCTGACACCTGAGCTTCCATGGACAGCTGGGAGTCCAAAATGACCCCCAGGCTGTGGACCTGGTCTTTCAAGGGTAGCCGTACCCCATTCAACACCAGGTCAACATCCCCCAGCCTCCTCTTGTCTCCCACCAAAAGTACCTCGGTCTTGTCAGGGTTGAGCTTCAGCTTATTCCTCCCCATCCAGCCACTCACCGTCTCCAGACATTTGGACAGGGATTCTACGGCCAACCTTGGTGAAGATTTGAATGAGAGGTAGAGCTGCGTGTCATCCGCATATTGATGACACTGCACTCCAAACCTCCTGATGATAGCCCCCAGTGGCTTCACATAGATGTTAAATAGCATCGGGGAGAGGATGGAACCCTGTGGCAACCCACAAGTAAATGGCCACGGGTCCGAAACCTCCTCTCCCAGTGCTACCCTCTGGTGCCTGTCGGAGAGGAAGGACCGGAACCACCGCAATACAGTGTCTCCAATGCCCATCCCCTCCAGGCGGTCCAGGAGGATACCGTGGTCAACGGTATCAAAAGCCGCTGAGAGGTCGAGGAGGAGAAGGAAGGAGCATTCACCCCTATCCAGAGCCCTCCTCATATCATCCACCAAGGCGACCAAGGCCGTTTCTGTCCCATGCCCAGGCCTGAAGCCCGACTGAAATGGGTCTAGATAATCAGTTTCTTCCAAGTGTGCCTTCAACTGCACCGCCACCACCTGCTCAATCACCTTGCCCCAAAATGGCAGATTTGAGACTGGGCGAAAGCTGTTCAGAACTTGAGGATCCAAGGAGGGCTTCTTTAAGAGTGGTCTTATAACTGCCTCCTTGAGGGCTGTTGGCATCACTCCCTCCTCAAGGGAGGCATTCACCACCGCCCTGATCCCTTAACCCAGTCTCTCTCTGCAGCTCATAATGAGCCAAGATGGGCAAGGATCAAGTAAGCAGGTGGTCGGCCTTACAGATGAAAGCACCTTGTCCACTTCATCAGGAGGAAGAAGCTGGAACCGATCCCACAAAACCGGTTTGCCACAGGCCGCCTCTTGCTCACTAACTGTATCCATAGTGTGCAGAGTAACACACCTAATCTGATCAATTTTATCTGCAAAGTGCCTTGCCAAAGCCTCACAGGAGGCCTTAGAATGCTCCAGTGGTTCCGGAGCCACAGGACCGACCAGGCTCCGGACCACTTGGAACAGCCTCCTGGGGCAGCACTCTGCAGACGCGATGGAGGCAGCATAATATTTCTTTTTTGCTGCCTTCACTGCCACGTGATAGGCTGAAGATATAGCTCTAGCCCGTGTCTGATCGTCTTTGGAGCGAGACGTCCGCCACTACAAGGCTACATTGCTGTAAATATTTGCAACGCCTATGTCCAGAGTCCAGTTCCAGCACTCTCCGGTGGTACACTGCCAGTGGGTGGTTAATCCACAATTACAGCAGAGTGAAAATAAAAATAAATGGCAGAAATCAAATCATAAGTGCCACGTGGTGGGTGGCTTGCTGTTTGCCACATTGGGTTTGGGAGGGTGGCCTCCCTTCAGCCAGCAGCAGGTGGGTTGACTGGGTGACAGCCTGCAGCTGCGCTCGCCCGGGGGGTTGGGAGCACGCTGATTCTGAGGCTTCCGGCCTCCACTGAGCTCCATTCCAACCGGCCAAGATGGCAGACAGCCTGCTTGGTGCAGTCCCAGTCGGCATTTCCACCCACGCGCTACTCTGGCCTGGCCACGCAGGAGTGTGATGCAGAAGTCCACGAAGGGCGCACTCGAAATCTCGCAGGGCTGGTGGCCGCTGGCATCGGTCAAGCTCTGCTCCCTGGGCGGCGCCTCCGCTCCCCTCTCTTCGCCCCGCGCCTCTACCTCGCCGTACTGCTCCAACACCGCCAATCATGTGCATGCAACGTGAAGACGCCACATGATCTTAAAGCAGCTAATGTTAAAGCAGCTAAGCCTTAGCTGCTTTAACATTAGCTGCTTTAGGAAGTTCCGGGGGGAGGGGCCAAGGGAAGCAAATGTGAGTAAGGGAGCTCTGCGGTGCCCTTCCGCACAATTTTCTGCATTTTGCGCGACACACCTACACACTGCTGCCGACACACTAATGTGTCGCGGCACACAGTTTGGAAAGCTCTGCCTTACAGGATGCATGGCTAGGTCCTCCCAGGCAATGGATTCATCAGTTTCCCTCTCTCTGAGCTCTCCAGCCCCCATATGAATATCTGTCATTTGACATCTTTTCTTTGATGGTGTTCGCAAGGTGAGAGAGGGAAAATAAACCACCGCCCTACGTGTGCTGGTCACATTATAATTATCCTTGCTGGGCATAGCTTGTCCTGAGGTCCGAACCTGGCGAGGGTGGGTAGTGGGTTACAAACCACCCTGGAACACATAGCTTGTTCTAGGGTTGAAGAGTAGTTTGTAAACCACCTCCGCTGGGCTCAGATGTCACAACAAGCCGCGTCCGGTGAGGATAATTATGATAATTAGGCAGCATGCAACCAGTTTGCACAGGATGGGAAAATAAGCCACGGTGGCTTATTTTCCTTCCCCAAATGTGTGAGCCCACCCTTTGTCTTTGTGTGGTAGGCAAAGAATCAAGGCAGAACTATTCCATGTTCTGGAGTCCTGGGGAATAAACCCCCTCCCCCGCCCATTAACTGCTTTGAATTAGTCTTAGGATCTTGGTAAGGAAGGTTCAGTTACCTAATGATATGTTCATTTCATTTTTTAAAAAAGCAATTGGCTTTTCTGAACCTCTCTCTGTGTGGTTCTTTTAATATATATACTAAATTGGAAATTACAGTTGATTTAGTTCTTTGCCTAGTCTGAAGGGTGGCCTCTTCCATGCTCTGGACTGCTTGGCAAACAAGATGACCTGGTTCTAAGGAGCTTCAAGGAAGCTCTGGAAAAAGACGTGTTCAGGTTATGAGTTACTAAATATTAAATAAGAGTTATTAGTATGTGGGTGGCAACAGCTTACCGCTGAGAAATATAAATAAAGGGTGTCTTGCAGCTTGTCCTACCTCACAGGGTTGGAGGTGCAGACATACCAGTATGTCATATCCACCAATAACCATTTCATTCTGTGGGCTTTTCTGTTGACGTTGCACTGATCTGGCTACCTCCAAACCATATGGAGAAAAAGGTTCTCCCACTTTTTTTATTTTTGCACTGCAGCAAAATATGCAGCTTTATTTTAAGAGTTACTTTTTGGTAATTCAATGAGCAGTTCACCATCTTAAGGGGAACAGCCATGAATGAAGAAGAAACACACCGAAGCCATAATCATATGCATATTTCCTTGAGAAGTCTAATTAGATTCAGTGGGACTTGCTCTTAAATACAACATGCTTGACCTAAGTCTGCAAGTGCATCCAGGAGGAACTGCAGCAGAATGATGCTTCTACATATCCCAAATCTCATGGATTTCAATGACACGTATGCTTAAACAAGCATGCTTAGATTTTCAGCCATATACATGAAGGGCAGATAACCACTGTCTTGGTTGCATACAGGGTTTTTATGAGACTTATGGAAATTAAAGGCACTAGCAGAAAAGCATTTCCTAGTTATCTGAGTACTACAGCACAGCCCTGGTAATATGGTTTCTTCCTGCTAGGTACAAAAAGTCCAAGGCAGTCCCAAAGACAATGCTGACTTCAGCTAATGGTTTAGAGCAACTACTGAGCACAGCCTACCAATCTGAATGAAGGGGAAAGGGCACCACAAGAAATTAGATAGGGTGTGTCTTTCAGGTGGGACTAGCTTAGCCCACACTATAAATACTGGTGTTATAGAAAATCAGAACATAACTAATGATGCACTTCACAGTATCTGATCTAACAAGCCTTTTCCTACCATAACAGAATGCTTGTGGCACCTTAATGACCAACAGATTTAGAGAGCAATCCTAAGGGCAAGGAGCCCAAAGACAGAGTGCTCGGATGAATCCTATGGCCCCAGGGATGTGCCCCTGGGACCATAGGATTGGTCTCTTATTGAAGCATACAATTTTGTGGGCTACAGCCTTCATTCACATAAAGGGTTATCCTCAGTTGGCACAGTGTGTGTGTGTCTGTGTGTATGTATAAGCAACATTCACACAAGTATAGAGAAGCAAAATTGTAAACAGTAGGGCCAAAAGGCCAAAAAATGCAAGAGGTACAGTCTGTGACATTTCTATGCAAAGCTCAAACACACACAAGATAAGCACAGTGACCATTCACAACAGCAGTAACTGGTGATAACATAATATTCCTGGCTTTGCTATGCTAATTTAGCACTTTTAATGGAAGATAAAATTCTGATTTCAACTGAGTCCTAATTGAGTAGAATCAAACTTGCTGATAAATTCTACTTCAATTTCATGCTGGAGTCTCCCTTTGACATCCTTTTCTTGAAGAATAGCTGCTTTCAGATCAGCAGCAAAGTGCCCTAGGAGATTGAAATTTCAACATAGGTACAAGCAAGAGAATGAAACAAGAGTGAGGTAACCCAATCACATTCCAAAGGTTTGTGTCAATCATATGTACACTGAGGTGAACACAAAAGTGTTCCCTGAATGAGGTCAGGAGAGGCAGAACTTTAAAGACTGGATGTCCTTGCAGGAGTCTCCACAAATGTACTTGCCATATTTGGCAAGGTTTTTTTATTATTATTCAGGAGAGTGGCCCTGCCTTTCACCAGAACTTGGAGAAGTGTAGGGGTTAAACCAGACTGTGCTGAATCTTGAAAGAGGCTTGGAAAGCAGCAAGATGTTCACACCTTTCTTAGCCTCTTCAAGGCTCAGCACAACAGGGACAAGCCATTGCTCCAATCCCCTACTCAGCACAGAGCTAAGAAGAGTGGGGAATTACTCCTGCAGTTGTGTTCAGAGCACCACCAAAGTGTAGCACATCATCACAGTCAAGTCAGAGATGAGCACAATTTGGGGTTCACTATCAAGCTAATAATAAAAATGTGTGGATCCTTGACCCCTTGGGTGAGGTAAGAAATGCTCCGCATCACTGAAGGCTACTAGTCTCAAATGTTTGGGAGGTCACTCTCCCTTGGTGTCAAGGGTTGTGCTGAGGAAAACTGAGACAACTGAGTCGGATGTTCAACAAATCCTCTTGGAACCATTTGAGTACAGGAGCCAGCTATCTTAGATTCCTTCTGTTTCTTCTTGGTAGACTCCTCTACTCTCATAGGCAAATTCTGGAACACTGAAGAAAATAGGGGTACCAGGGCTTTTCACCACTGGCTGATCCCAGAGTCTTTGGGAACCAAAGGGGATATGGAGTGCATCAACCAGTAGTGCCTACAAGCTGCACCCCTCTTTAGATGGTAATGTGCATCTCTTCACTTACTTAAAATGTGGTCAGCCAGCCCTGTTGCATTTGAGGGCCCTCCTACTCATCCTGCTGAGTGGGCCCTGGGCACCTGCTCCAAAGTCCTGCCTTGAGGGCACCACTGCTATCAGTATGTTAGTTTTTATTTGTTTAAGATATTTGTATTCCGCCCTTAAGTTAAAAGCCCTCTCAAGGTGGCTTCCAAAACTTAATATAAACTTAATAAAACAATAAAGTTACATAAAACCAGGTAGAAATTAAAGCATGCTTTCTAGTTAAAACTTCAATAAATATTTAAATAACAGAAGCTAAAGCTATTTCAATTCAAAGGCCCATAAAATTCTATCATAAGAAAAGGCCAGAGAAAACAAGGGCATCTTAAGAGCTCTTCTAAAGGCCTACAATGATGGGGCGTGACATGCCCCAGTCGGCAGTGTGTTCCTCAACCTCAAGGCCACAGCCAAAACAGCCTGCTCTCTAGTGCTTGGCAGCGGATTGCCCTTGCTGGTGGGTATGTGAGCAATGAAGACAATGTAGCCAATGAATCCTCAGAAGCTGACTTCAGGGCCACACACTCAGAATCTGACAGCAGAGATGCCAAGGACCCCAAGTTGGACAAGACTTTAGAAGACAGAGCTGTAGGGTTATCTAGATCCATTTCAATCAGGCTTCAGGCCTGGGCATGGGACAGAAATGGCCTTGGTCGCCTTGGTGGATGATATGAGGAGGGCTCTGGATAGAGGCAAATGCTCCTTCCTTGTTCTCCTCGACCTCTCAGCAGCTTCTGATACCATTGACCACGGTATCCTCCTGGACCGCCTGGAGGGGTTGGGCATTGGAGACATCATATTACGGTGGTTCCGGTCCTTCCTCTCTGGCAGGTACCAGAGGGTAGCACTGGGAGAGGAGGTTTCAGACCCGTGGCCACTCACTCGTGGGGTGCCACAGGGTTCCATCCTCTCCCCGATGCTATTTAACGTCTATGTGAAGCCACTGGGCGCTATCATTAGGAGGTTTGGGGTGCAGTGTCATCAATATGCGGATGACATGCAGCTCTACCTCTCATTCAAATCTTCACCAAGGTTGGCCGTAGAATCCCTGTCCAAATGTCTGGAGACAGCGAGTGGCTGGATGGGGAGGAATAAGCTGAAGCTGAACCCTGACAAGACAGAGGTACTTTTGGTGGGAGACAAGAGGAGGCTGGGGGATGTTGACTTGGTGTTGAATGGGGTACGGCTACCCTTGAAAGACCAGGTCCACAGCCTGGGGGTCATTTTGGACTCCCAGCTGTCCATGGAGGCTCAGGTGTCAGCTGTGAGCCGGGCAGCACTGTACCAACTCCATAAAAGTGCTCCATGCCACTGAGTTCACCTGTGCCAGAACTGTCACGTGAGGCACAGGTGAACTCAGTGGCACAGAGCACTTTTTATCAGCTTAGGCTGGTATACCAACTACACCCTTATCTGGACAGACATAGCCTAGCTACAGTTATCCATGTTCTGAAAACTTTTCGTCTGGATTACTGCAATGGGTTATACGTGAGGCGGCCTTTGAAAACGGTCCAGAAACTTCAGCTCATCCAAAATAGGGCAGCAAGATTGTTAACAGGGACTGGCCAGCGAGCTCATATTACACCAGCACTTTTCCAGCTGCACTGGCTGCCAGTCCATTTCCAGGCCGATTCGAAGTGCTGGTATTAACATTCAAAGCCCTTAACGGCTTGAGGCCAGGTTATCTGAAGGATCACCTCCTCCCATATGTGCCTTAAGATCATCCTCAGCGGCCCTTCTCCATGAGCCCCTGCCAAAGGAAGTGAGGCGGGTGGCTACTAGGAGGAGGGCTTTCTCTGCTGTGGAACCCCGGCTGTGGAATGAGCTCCCTGGTGAGGTTCGCCTGGCACCTATGTTATATTCCTTCCAGCCCCAGGTGAAGACCTGTTTATTGTCCCAGGCATTTTAGCGTTTTAGCTCTTTAGATTTTAGATTTGCTGTTTTAAATCTGTATTTTAAATCCCTGCACTGCTGCTAGGTTTTATTCTGGTTTTATTCTGGTTGTATTGTTTACTGTGGTTTTAATATTTTATATATTTTGTATTGTTTTATTGTGTGCTCTTTGTTTTAATTTTTGTGAAACGCCCAGAGAGCTTCCGCTATTGGGCGGTATAGAAATGAAATAAGATAAATAAATAAATAAATAAACTCCATCTGATATGGCGGCTGCGCCCCTAGCTTCCTGACCATTTGCTCCTATCAGTAGTACATGCCCTGGTCTCTTCTCATCTAGACTACTGTAATGTGCTCTACGTGGGGTTACCCTTCAAGATGGTTCAGAAGCTGCAGCTGGTGCAGAACGTGGCGGTTCACCTGATTAAAAGCAGCTGCTGGCATGATCACATCACTCCGGTGCTGAAGGAGTTGCACTGTTTTCCGGGCCAAATTCAAGGTGTTGGTTTTGACCTTTAAAACCCTATATGGTTCCAGCCCAGCCTATCTCAAGGAGCGCCTCCAGCAACACCAGACAGGCTGCTCAACAAGATCAGCCTTGGATGGCTTTCTCTCTGTCCCATCAGCCAGGACAGGTAGACTGGTGAGGACGAGGGAGAGGGCCTTCTCTGTGGTGGCCCCCACTCTGTGGAACTCGCTCCTTAGGGAACTCCACCATGGCCCCCGTTTAATGAGCTTCTACCACACATTGAAAACTTGGTTGTTCAGGCAGGCATTGGGGATGGGCTAGGGAAATTTTAGAAAATGATGTTTTAATGTGTAATTTTGTTATTTGTAAACTGTTTGTATTATTGTACATCACCCAGAGTGGCCGGCCAGATGGGTAATTAAGAAATTTAATTAATAAAATAAATAAAGGGTGTTTCTGGATGTCAAGGACTCAACGGATTGAAGATCTTGAAGAGGCAGTCTTCAGCTTCACTGAAGGAGCAGCAGAGATGGAAGGCTGTGGAGCAGAGATCTTCTCTGATTAAGTAACTGGGGGAGCAGATTTAGAGCAATGGAATCCACAGGAAGCCTCAAAAGGAGGAGCATGGATGGAATGAAAGTTGCAAGGGGACATGTCTGTAGCCAAATAAGTGCTCATTTCTACATAATAAACCGGATGTGCCAAGTTCTAAGCTCCCTGGCCATTTTAGTAAATCCTTGGCACCACTTAAAACTCTCAGTGCCATGACCTTCATCAAGACAGAGGTCACGACAATCCAATTCAGGCATTTTATTAGAACAATCATGACACTTTTTCAAGACCGCTCTACTTGTCATTAGGGTGACAGCTTAAGGGAAGAGAATAAGCCCTCATAAAAGCAGCCCACAGATCTCTCTGTATAGAAAAGGCCTCTTCCGGCTGCTGCCTCGGGTATGGCCAGGAGGCCACTGAGTGGGAAGGTGCCATTTCTGTTCCCTCACCCCCATGCAAGGCATGCCACTGTGCAGCACAGTTGAGAGGAAGGCAGGCGCCTAATTTTCCAGACAGTTCTATGGCAAAGGTTAGCAAAAAGTAGATCTTCAGATGTCTTGGAATTCAACTCCCAGCATTCCTGAATGTTAGCCAAGCTGGCAGGGGCTTCTTGAAGATGAAGTCCAAAATACCTGTGGTCTGAGTGGGGTCATTCCCACATTTGAGACTGCACAAAACCCGTGAATAAGAAGTCACTAACTTGTGTGGTAAGGGAGAGATAAAGCTACTCAATAGGTTGGGGTGAAATTTGCACTTGTAAAGAAGAGCCTGCAGGAAATATCTGCCTACTTATGTGATGGATGGAATGCCCTGAGCCTAAATAAAAGGATACAGCAAGTGTCAAGTAGTTTGAATATACATCTCATCTAGCAGTCTTGCTCTTCTCTGGCCTAAGGAAATGTAGGCAAGCAAGCTGCAAGCTTGAAGCCAAGATGGAAGCAGTCTGGTCAATGCAATACAAATCGAGCATATTTCTATATTCTGAAAGGTGTAATTATATACATATAAAAGAGCAATGTAAGCCAAATTCTGCTGCATAATTGATTCCAAAATGTTCCTTCATGTTGATATGTACAAAACAAAGATGATGAACTGTAAGAATGGAAATGCGACAGAGTTTGGGGAAAAATTGGGGAAATGGGAGCATGAGGAACGGGGCAGGGCGGAGGAACAAATTGCCTGTCGGAGCAAATTAATGATTCACTTGCCATTCTACAGAGATTGCAACTCCAACAGGAAGGAGAAGGGAGAAACTGTATAGATATTAGTCAAAGAGGGCAGCAGGCAACATCACACCCTAAACACTCATGCTGTGTGCAATTCACGGGGTTTATAGAAGCACAAGACCTGAGGGAAGACTTTTTTCACTTATTCTCTCTCAATTGCTCAGAATAGGAACACTGATAAGAAAAGGTTGAAGTCAGTTACAATGCTCAGAGGGACACTGCGCTAGATTCCCTCAAACACAATTTAAACAAGAGTGCCCAATACAGCATCCCTGACAAACATGTTAGGATCCTCACAGTTTCACATTTTACTTTTAAATTTGTCAGGACTGTCATTTCTAGTTGTCATGCTTCTGAATGTAACCTTGAAACTGTGAAGGATATATATTAAGGATCAGAAAGTAATTGTACAGAAGGAGGAGTTCTTGAATTTTTTTCCCTGCAAACTCATGGTTTGGGAGCACGCTTAGTTTTCTTTCATGGCTGACTTCACGTTGTTGTTGTTTTTACCTTATCATTGGAATTTAATCAAAGTCCAAAACAGGAATATCATAAAACAAATGGAACATGGCCACCAGCGAAGGTTTGGCAGAAACAGTGTTCATGCAAATAAAATTCAAACTATTAATCACATTAAAAGAGCATGCAAATTAGCTATGGACCTCCAGATGATTGGTCCTCCATGGCATATAAGTTTGTCAGATCAATCCTCAGTGGGAGGGGGAGTTTTGTGGCAGATGATCTGCCACAACCAGAGCCCTGACAGCTTGATTGGAGGGCTCTGGATTGGAGGTGGAGGGCAGTTTATTATCCTGCCTTTTTCCCAGGAGATCTTTGCTGTTTAATTTCCCTCCCACTGAAAGCAATGGGAGGGGGAATACCTATGCCAACCTGGAGCTGGTGTAGATTGGTGGACCGATCACTGAGGGAATGAGGGGGCTTTAGCTCCAATGGAGTGAAGACCACCCCCCAAACAGTCAGAATTGGGCTCGACTACTGGTAGTACTCACACATACCGGGGACCTCTGGGCTGGATGTGCTGCTGTGCTGGCAGAACTCCTGTCTGTCAGTGGTGGGGCTCTTCTACCCCATCCTAAACCCACTAACCCAGCAACTAGGACTGCTCCCTTAATGTCTAAGTATTTTTTTAAAGGCAGGTGAGAAACATGTCAAGAACTCAAGCACTTATTCATGCCTAAATTCAAGACTCTATACCAGCCTTCCCCCAATCTGGTGCCCTCCAGATGTTTTGGGCTTCAGCTCCCATCAGCGACAGCCAACATGGCCAAGAGTCAGGAATGGTAGGAGTTGTAATCCAAAACATCTGGAGGGCAAGGCTGCTCTATACTAGCAAAGACAAGAGTGCACTCACCTTTCACTCATGCAGAATCAATTAGTGGGGCACACAAGAGGCAAAGTGCAAGGGACAGAGACACTCTCACTGCAAGTTGTGGTGCTTAAAAATTTATCATAGAATTCGTAAGAATGAACTCAATTAGAAACCATTTTAATGACATTACATTAAAAATAACTCATCTTTCTAGCGTCAAGGTTCATCCCGCTGTGCAAGTGAGGCAGATATGCAGCATTAAAAGTGTTGGGATATACACTCCACCAATTACAACTTCCATTAGCAGCCACTGCTTGTCTCACCATGTCAGAGGTCTCAATAAGCCAGGGACAGAACTCGCAGGCAGGCAGACTTTATTTCTGCTAGCAACCAAATGCAGAAAAAGGAGACACTGGAAGAACATCACCCTAAGCCAGACCCACAAATGAAAATTTAAGAGGAAATTACCCTTCCTTAACTTCCTAGTTGCATGCAGTGGCCACAGCACTTGCCACCCTCCATCATTTCTGCCTTGCTTTGCAGTCACATTAGGGTTCACAAGTATGGGAAGAGCTGCATTGACTTGCCAAAACAGTGCTGTAGAGGCAAAATGTCAGAGTTATGTGTAATCTCCACCCCACCCCCAAAAGAATTCTGTGCCAAGAAACGCTGGATTCTGTGACTTGCAGCATAACCTCCAGCATTTCACAGCATGTCCCTGTTTTCATCCAGTAACATCCCTATTCTCACAACAAGGATCACTTCACAACAAGGATCACTTCTCCGCTATTATATATTGTTGAAGGCTCTGTTTCACCTGCTGTAGGTTGCTTGCTCTGCAACGGCCCTTATTATTGTTGTAACCTGCCTTAGAAGACGGCCTAGTAATATTTTAAACAAATACATTTTCTCCACTAATTTAAAAGCCACGAGGTGATGCCTCTTGGGTTTAAGCTTTACTAGAAAAACATAATGGCCTTACAGTAGATAATTAATAGTGCAAGACATATATCCGTGGCTGCAGTGTGTGAAATAGTTGGGCAAGGATGGGCAGACAGTAGACTGAGGTCAACTGGTAGTCTCTGGATGATTTATAGTAGGTCTGCTATGTTTTCGAACTCCTAATCATTAGGGATGTGCTTTGGATTCAGCTGAATCCTGAATTGAATTGGGTTGATTTGGACAGATTTGGCAGATCTCTGAATTGAGGTGGAGCTCCTCTGAAACAGACTGAATCCAAATCAGAATCCAACTCTGAACACTCTTGAAGATTCAGCATTTGGAGAAATATAGACACACAGATAGTAAGTCTGCAAACATTTATCCCCAAGCTCTCCATATAAGTATATGGAGATGGGGTGGGAGGAATGTAGTTTTGTGACTGGCAGCTCTACCATCTCTACCAACACTAGGATGGGGAGAGGAAGGAGAAAGAGGAGGAGTGTAGTTTTGTGACTGGCAGCTCTACCATCTAATCACAGTGAATGGTTTTACCAGGGCTTTCCGATCCCAGCGCTTTGGGGAAGGGATACTGAAGTAATATATTACAGGGCTGATCCAGCATTCAGTGCTCTTTGCTAATTCTCTCCCAGAAGCAGGAATGTGAAAAAGAGGTTCGGTAGGTCTGTGGGGCCTGAAAGGGTGCAGCATTGAGTGCTTGCTTTCAAAATGCTCGATATCTTATTCAATCAATCAATCAATAGAGTGGTTGACTATCTCTAAAAGGACACCTCAAAGTGGTTTACAGCATAAATTAGCACACTTAGATGAAACAACTATCAGGTGGATCCACAGTTGGCTACCGAATCAGTCTCAAAGAGTGCTTATCAATGGGATCTTCTCAAACTGGGGAGACGTAACAAGCGGGGTACCGCAGGGCTCAGTCCTGGGCCCAGTGCTCTTCAACATTTTTATCAATGACTTGGAGGAGGAGGTAGGTGCAGGGAATGCTGATCAAATTTGCAGATGACACAAAATTGGGCAGGATAGCTAATACCCTGGAAGAGAGAAACAAAATTCAAAGTGATCTTGATAGACTGGGGCGCTGGGCAGAAAACAGAATGACATTTAATAGGGATAAATGCCAAATTCTGCACAAAAGAAACCAAATGCACAGTTACAAGATGGGCGATACTTGGCTCAACAATACGACAAGCGAGAAGGACCTTGGAACTGTTGTAGATCACAAGCTGAATATCAGCCAACAAAGTGATGTGGCTGCAAAAAAGGCAAATGCTATTTTGGGCTGCATTAATAGAAGTATAGCTTCCAAATCCCAAGAAGTACTAGTTCCCCTCTACTCAGCACTGGTTAGGCCTCATCTGGAGTACTGTGTCCAGTTCTGGGCACCACATTTTAAGAAGAATGCAGACAAGCTGGAAAAGGTTCAGAGGAGGGCAACAAAGATGATCAGGGGACTGGAAACAAAGCCCTATGAAGAGAGTCTGAAAGAACTGGGCATGTTTAGCCTTGAGAAGAGAAGACTGAGGGGAGATATGATAGTGCTCTTCAAGTACTTGAAAGGTTGTCACAGAGAGGAAAGCCAGGACCTCTTCTCGATCTTCCCAGAGTGCAGGACATGGAATAATGGGCTCAAGTTACAGGAAGCCAGATTCTGGCTGAACATCAGGAAAAACGTCCTGACGGTTAGAGCAATATGACAATGGAACCAGCTACCTAGGGAGGTAGTGGGCTCTCCCACACTGAAGGCATTCAAGATGAAACTGGACAGCCATCTGTCAGGGATGCATTGACTTAGATTCTTTCAATGAGCAGGGGGTTGGACTCAATGGTCTTATAGGCCTCTTCCAACCCTGCTATTCTATGATAAAATTTAAAATATAAACATTCAAGTCCTTGTGCCTCTGCCACTGTGTGCTCCACATCCATCATCCACCCTTGTCCTATTGCACTTTCTGTGACTTTGGCGCCAACTGTAGAAAACAAAAAAGTCAAACTGTTTTTCATTCATCAGAACTCCTTAGCCCCTGCACCTATTCTTCTGAAGTTTTGCAGGATTCTTGCCTAGGGATACCTCTGTGACACAATGCATTTTCAAACAAATTACCAAAAAATTCATGGAGGGAAGTAAGGGGAAATGAACTGTCCAAAATTGAACACACCCACAGAAAAAGCTGTACCTTTCCTTCGAAAGTTTTTCAGGTTTCTTAACTAGGGCCACCTCTATGCTATATGTCATTTTCATCACAATTGCATACAAAAAATGTAGGGGAATCCTTTTTTGGAAATCCCCAAATTGTAAAGGCTGCTCTTGCACAAAGCTCCCTGCATCCATTTATTTGAAACTTTGCAAGCTTGGTCCCCTCAGAAGGGGCAATTATCCCTGTAAATTTAATCCAATTCTGCTAAAAATACAAACTTTTGGCAGTTCCCTAAAAAAACGAATTTACATCAAAATGTAAAGGCATGCAGCACCAAAACCCCTGCACCTCTTTGTCTGAAACGTGACAAGCATAGTCCCCTCTTAAGGGACTACTATGCCTGCAAATGTCATTCACTTTTGACCAACAAAAAGTTATAGCTGTTTGTTGATTTCCAATGGTAGTCAGTGAAAAGCATGAAGGTCTGAATTTCCAAACAGAGATTTGGACCCAAGTCAAAGCAGGCAAGTAGCCTCCAAATTGCTCCTGAGCTGAATCGGGCCATTTTCCTGCTCACCGAATCAGGGTCTGAATCCAATCTTGTGGTTGGTGCACATCACTCCTAATCATTTAACACTATAACAGTATAACCTTTTACCTGCTCAGTTAGGCTGTTAGCATCGCTGATCTATAGTGACTCAGATGCAGGTCCTTCAGGGGGTGCAGTAGACAACAGGATACTCCCCTGAGTGACCAGTTCGTACCCCTCCCTTCCTGAGCCACAATTTTGTCCCACCTGGCCCTATTTACTGGATATAGGGTGCTAGTAAATAAGGAGCAGAAAAGCAGATTGCACAAGCCTGAAGTCTGCCCATGCCTGTGGTAGGCTGTACACCACGTGGTGCCTCAGAATTCATGTGTGTTCATTCACCTACGTGCCGTCCTGGCTCCACGTTTTTGAGGGCCTCTGGGCAAGGCATCTCAGCAGGCCCCTCCGTCCGTGAATCTAACCCCTCACTGCTATTGTCGGCAGCTACTCTTGCTCCTCCTTCTCCTCGCTACCCAAGCAGGCAGGGAGCAAGTAGGCAGCAGCATCTACTGCTCCTCCTTCTAGCCACCACTTTTGTCCGGGCCAATGTGAGAGACTAGTGAACAAGCAGGTTGCAATGGTGAGGAGGAGGCACAAGTCAAGGGGTCGATGGGCCCGTTCTGGGACGTGGGCCCTTAACAGGTGCCCAACCATGCCTACATGCTCACCAGGAACAAGATGCACCCACCTGTCCGCTCAGCAATTCAACTTCTAGACACCCTGGAGAGAGAGTTGTGCCTCTGAAGTATGATCGTGTTAGGAACATGCACTAGGAAAATTTTAAGAAGACATCCCCCAAATGGCAGATAGAGACAGAAATTAATCAGCAAACTGGGGTTGCTGGAGTGCTTAATATAGGTGCTCTGTATCATGCAGCACTGCATATATTTGCTTAAGTTATTTATCAGAACCCCATGGGGAGGAACGAAGAGCTGTGCAGGTCACATGAAATTCTCCCTTTGCCTTGCTGAAAATCCTGCTGAGCCCCACCTGTGGCTTCCATGTTTTCACCAGACAATCTCCATGCACATGTTCAAAGCTATCTTCAAACCATTAGAGCTGGAAAACTCTTTTTAAAAATGAAAGCCAGATTCTCAGGAGGATGCTGTGTGTATTCTGGACAAAGTTAGATATTTTGAGTATGGAATTCAGCTTCCTGAGAATAAGGTATGACACAACTTGTTCTGCTTCTATTGCTGAAAGGTCTTCTCAGCAACCCCATTTGGAACAGGAACAGTTACACCAAGAACATTAATGGTTCTGTGCGCCTTTATGGAAGGATGGCATTGTATCTTGCTCTGGAAGAGAGTTGGACAAAAAGCAAAGAAGGAAAGAAAATGCACAAAGATAACAAAAAAGACCAATTCTAAGGGAATTACACTGATCCATCTTTGTTCATATACTGCAGGTGGGAAGATGCAAAAGGCAGAAACTACCAGGTGCAGGAAATTATTTGTCAAGCTGATTACCAATGCATTTCAAGCATGCCAGGGGAGCCTTCCTCTGCCAATTACAGCCTCCTATTCTCCTGTGCATCAACCTGCAACCAGGGAGTCTAAATTTTCTCCAGTTAAATCATCTCCATTCTGTAATCAGAAAACCTGAACTGTGCTTGTCAGAATAAAATAAGGAAGTGGGGCATGCTCCTCATACAAGGTACCAATTATTATCTGCTACAAGACATAGAAGGGGGCATGCAGGTTTGGCATGCAGAGAACAAGTGGCACATGAGAAATGTTGGCACAGGGCATTTGGTTGAGGGGGGAATTATGTGGACAACATGGCTGAAGATAAATAGTTTTTGCAGGAGTTGGAAGCAGTTTGAAAGATTTGGCTCCCAGTGCTGTACACGAGTATTTCTTTTTTTGCCTTTGTTGCATTTTGCTGATTGCGTGTGGCCCCTGATACAGTACAAAACCTGCAAAATCTGTTTACCAGAAGTTAAAGTGGAATGAGTGTGCATTCCACGAGCAACAATCCCACTTTCAAACCACCTTCAGAGCTTTGAAAAACAACAACCCAAACCCATCAACTATCATCTGTCACCAGCCTAAAAGAGTAGAACAGGAGGTCACACAGAAGGAAAACTAGCGAAGCAGAATAAGGAAGCCCTTTCTTCATCTTAACTACTTGATGCCCCACCCATATCCTGCCCAGCTTGAGATTTCAGCTACCCTTGCCTACTCATCTTCAGGATTTTCTCCACAGCTGCAAAGATTTCTATAGTTCTTGCTCTCTTAAAATGAAAGCAGAAATGTCCAGCATGGATAGCTAATAAACACTGGCTTCTGAGCTACAGACCATAGCCTTTAATGTACTTGTCCTAGGTTTGCATTCTAACCCTCCAAAATACTGTTTAAGGTTTTTCTCTTAACAGACACAGACACACACCACTATCCAACAAAGTGACGAACTTGGTTAGCCACCAGTACTTCTTCCCAATAACCTTCCTCCCAAACATTGCAGTCATAAGTCTTGTTAAATTATCCTGTACCTAGGCCTCTAATTATCTCTGCTGACCTCTCTCACACTTTGCAGCTAGTGCTCCCCTCAAGCTATCATGAGCCAAGCAAGGTCAGTTAAGGTCAATACTTAGTAGAGGCTCAGCTCATAGAACACTGCAGAAACTAGTAGGCCTCAGTAAAGGCAGACGTGTTCAACCTGCCAACTTTACGACACAGAGTCCATGCTGTTGCAGAAAGACCAAAAAAATAATAATGCCCCAATTAACTCACAGATGCTGAAAGATCCCTTTCTTACCATCTGATATTTACCTTCCATGTATTCTAGCCAGCTCCAGTCTTCTGCTTTTGTGGCTGTGGCCAAAGTTTTTCCAAAGGCTGAATCAAATATTCAGGAAATTTTATACCTGCAGATTTGAAAGCATAATTTGCATCCCATTTGTAACTTTCAGAGCAAGCAAATGTTCTGGAAATTTGTACCTTATTTAAAAAAAAGTATTTCCTTTCCTTTACTTTGTTGCCATGAGTGTTAATTGGATTAACAAACAACCCCACCCCCCATCAGTTCTGACTTCCATTTATGTAACCGAACCACAATTGAGGATTGACTAACTTCATTTTAGAACAAAGAAAATATGGATTACACCGAATTAAAGACGCCTGTCAAAGCACCTAATACATATATAACATTTGGCTTTCAAAGCTGTTATAGCCCATTTTCTCCAGATAACATCTGCCTAGAATGACATTGAGACTTTTCCACTCCCACTTGCAAAAACCAGAACTACTTCTCAGCTATGGTTTGTTTGATTTTTTAATAATCCCTAAAGTTGCATAGAAGCCATCTAAATGGCCACTGCCCTTCACTCTAACCCACTTGTGTTCTGATAGATGTGGTGGCCACAGCCAGATGTGCATAAGATGCAGGGGGGGAGAGATAAGGCAAGTCAGCACTTTGGACAGCTCCAAGTGGAGCTCTGGCTAAACACTCCACCGTTGCTCAGCAGATGACCACCCTACACAGACATTTAAATAGGGCTGCACTTCAGTCTGGGTGGCTAGCCCCACCTCCACTAGGGGAAGCCCCTTACAATTAAAAGGGGCTGTGCCTGTTTCAGCAGCAGGGGGCTCCAACGGCCTTGGGGGGAGGGCAGGGCTGTGCTGTGGTTTCCAGGCTAAGGTCTGAGGATGGAAGGGCAAGCTCCTCAGGGATGTGGTGACAAGATCGTTTCCTCAGGTAGCGGAGCTTCTTGGGGAGCAAGGTCATCTGGGATCAGTGCTGTGGGTCATTCCTCCATTCCACCACTTCCTCCTTAGAGTTCATGGCCTCATCATCCAAACATGGGGAGTCTGACCCTGGGGCCATGACACCTTGGTGCTTATATAGGCCCCTTGAAAATTAAGTTCACAGGCACCAAGGGTGCACACACTCTTTGAGTTTTCATAGCTTAAAGACATCTGCAACAGGAATGCATTTCCATGGGGAGGGAAAGCCATGCAAAAGGACACACAAAAATACTTCGCAGTATAAAAGGGGAGACTTAGTTTTACTTATATTATTTATAAATTCTCTAGTATATAGCAGAATAGCAAAAAGGAGAGGCAAACCTGAGGCTGGTAAATAGAGAATTTGTGTGACGATAGAGCCCCTGAACATTTTAACAATATCTTCAGCAACTATAGATCTAGAAGTTCATGTATTTTAATGAAGTGCGCTCAAAGAGAAATAATCCATTAAGCACCTACTTGGTCCCTGCCTCTCCCCCTTGCCATTTTTTGGAGCGGCTCTCTTTTCATATTTCTAAGAGCGCAGAATAGCCTATAACCAAGAAACTTGGATTTTTCCACTATTCCCCCCCTTTATTTTCCTAACTTTAAACCCAGCCAGGGCCCTCAAGGCAAATCCAATACATCCAAATTCTTCAACCAAAACCCCCAAGGTTTGTTTGCTGAATAAATTATCCAACTTGAGACTGACTTATTTTTCAGTGTACAAAGTGCCCTATACTTATCATCTAGTTTCCTCCCCAAAATCTTGCATGGTAAGGTTAGGTGACTAAACAGCAACTGAGAGAGTTTTATGGCTGAGTAGAAGTTCTGGATCTCCAATACCCATCAACCTATCCACCAGTGGATTATAAAATGCTAAGTTTCCAGATGTTTTGGATGTGCATCAAGGTATTCTGATAGAAGAGGCAATGTTGGACAAATACCAGGCTATTGGAAAATTCCATGCGCATAAACCCAGCATACTCCGTAACTGGGCAGTACAAAGATTTGCCTTGAAGAAAACACCATTTGGATGCCATTCAAAAAAGGTAGCCAGGCATAAATCACGGCTGTGAGGAGTGTCACCTGGCAGGGAAAGGAAAAACGTGCCCCTCAAGACTCATCCATGCCAGCTCATCCTCCTTAAATTCAGAGAGTCTTTCACTGACCTTGAATCTCAGTCACGGGATGGCTCTCTGGAACACAGAGGCAATACAGGGCTGCGTGCTGGGGGCGGAGAGGGAGTGCTGACACGTCCCACAGCAAATGTTTCCATGTTAATAAGCTGAACCCACAACAGAGCAGAGCTGGGATGCAATCCAATATGCATATGTTACAAAGCAGAAGGTGTCTAAAGAGCTGCATCTTGAACCAAGGAAGGCTTTCCCCCCGGAGCCGCAGAAAAGGTCTGGAGGCTACGGCAATGACATGCCACACTGGGGGCACTTATTATTATGCAGTGGCTGAGAGCATGTTATTATACCCTGACCACAGCTGACCCCATGTTCCAAGTGAGGGATTTAAAGAGTTTGGCCATTACTGTAGCATGGAAAGGAAAGTGTATTGTGAAAGAAAGGCACAGGAAATGCTGAAAAGGAATCAAGATCATTTTAGAGAGTGGCCAGACACATTCTCCCACATCTTCTGTTCTCAGTTAAGCACCCTCCTCCCCAGCTCACAGCATCCCAATCCTCTCTTTCCCCTAATGCAGGAGTGGGGAACCTGCAGCCCACATGCAATCCAATGCCTAATTTTATGTAGCCCTTGGCATCCCCTCCCACCAACTAAGCAGCAGGGAAGGGAAATCATGCCTGCAGGCAAGGCCAGTTGGGAAGCAGGACTCAGCAGCTCCCCCCTGCCCATGTTTCCTGCTGATCAGCTGAGCAATGGGGAAAGGCATGCTCACCCGGGCAGTGATAGCAGAGTGCTTTAAAAGTGCAGATCCAACCAGGTCTGCACTTTCAAAAGGTGTCCAGCCACGGAAGTCAAATAAGTGGCTGGTGGAGGAACCCATCACTCAGTGTGTGTGTGTGTGAGAGTGCGCGCGCGCGCGCAGATGGGTGTGTATGGATATGAAGGCAGTGTGCCTGAGAGAGACACAGAAAGAGTGTTGTATGGTTCTGGCTCTGTGCGCATAAGGAAAAGAAAGTGTGTGGGCATGGTGATAAACTTAACAGAGTCTGGGGCAGCTCAAGCCCCACCCACTGCCAGCATGTAGGCCCCAAGATGTTACCCTCAAGGAAATGTGATCCCCATTGGAAAAAAGGCTCCCCACCCCTACTATAATGGAAAGCCATTCAATTCAAAATTCCATCTGCACACATTTTTAGCATTCTAGATTGCGTGCGTGCATGCATACACACTCCCAACTCAGATTTTGCTAGCTGTGGAACAGACTGAGCAAAAGACTCAAGTTGTAGAGCAGCTGGAGAAGAAAGCAAGCATAGCAAACAGAAAATTCTTTGAGCAAGGTCACTCTGTATTCAGCTTGAGGAAATAGAGATCATCAGAAGCCATATTTGCATTAGCTGTTATGAGCAGCTTGATGCTGATTGCAACCTGCCCCTTGCGTGCTCAGTCTGCACTGCCACTGGCATCCAGCAGTGGGTGCTTCTGCATTAGGCATTCAGTGTGGAATACGAATACCATGCTTGATTCACTAATTTTTGCAGGATTTCTGCATGATGTTACACTAATGTCATTATCAACTTTTGTCTGCTTGTGTTGTCCTACATGATCCTTCCATCTTTATTCAGAGTGCAGGAAACCCCCATTTGGGGTGGGGGGTGGGGAGAACAGAAAAGCAGCACAATGTCCACAACTGTAGATCGTCTGAAACGCTTTCATCTTTTTTAAGAGGAATGAATTTGACATGTGCAGTGACATATCAGGCAGGTGAGTCTATCACACACATCTATACCTCAGCACACCTTCACTCTTATCTTTCCAGTCAGTGCCATCTTAGCCACATATTTTTGATCCATCTTTTAATGTGTAAGTATATGCATTTCATTCATTCATGAAACAGTGCTTAAATGAAAAAGCATTTGTATACAAATGAAAAAAACTGGCACTTTAAAAAAATGCCTTTCTGATGTGTTTAGAGGTTTTTTTTAAATGTAATCTTTTCTTTATTTAACTTAATGTTATTTAAGTAATGAAGTAGTAGCACTAAAGTTTTTAACATGGTTTAGCACAAGTTTTAAAAATATTTTTTAATGAGAACAGTTGTTTTTTCTAAGTGGTGGATTGTCATTTCCCTGTGCACACAACTATATCATGCCCACTAGTGTAGGTGGAACATAGCAGAGCACATGCAACACACACCTACCAATACCCCAAGTGCTATGTCCTCCAAAGTGTGAAAAATTAACCACAGTTCCACATGTAGCTTAAGCAAAAGATGACTGGATAACACTAGGAAGGGCTGCTACTCTGGAAGTACTTGGTACCTTCAGTGTGCAGGCACAAGGGAATGAGAATTAGCCTCAGAGAAGTACAGTGTAATGCTGCACTGACTGTTTCATACATAACACTAAGCCATCATTTAGCATTATGTGCAAGAACCTCAGAATTGTACACTCTTCCTGCCCTCTCCTCCTCTGGCTCAACCACAAGATCGAAAGCATCTACTTCTGTTTTTAACTAACCATGGTTTGTTGTTATGTCCAGAACAGTAACTGTGGTTAGTTTACTGAAACAAACCATGATCCTTAACCATGGTTTGAACTTGGCTTATTTCAACAAACCATAGTTAACCCTAAATATAGCTTGTCGAAATTCAAACATAACAAACTGTAGTTGAAAATGAAAGCAAATGCATCTGTTTTTAACCTTGTGGCTGTGCCAGAGGAGAGGAGGGGAGGGCAGAGTGCATAACCCCAGGTTTGTGCACATAATGCTAAACTATGGGTCAGCATTATGTTCAAACCCAACCACTAAGTTGTATCTCTTTGAAAAAGGTCAAATTTCCACCCTTCCACTTCCTGTTTCAGCCCAAATCAGTTCCCATTTTCCCTAGAAGCATTATTTGTGTCAATGCACACATGCAAGAAGAGTAGTGGGCTATGCACCACTTGCTAGATTTTTCCTTTTAAAAGACTGAGGGGGAGAGGGAGGCCTAGAGTTCAATCCTAGGGCAGTTCCATCAACAGAACTGGGAGGGGGTGATTCTTCCTCCCCCCTGTGCACCCTCAAAATCTCTGGAGGGCTGGGAAGGTCACTGGAGCAGATTTTAGGGTGGCACAGAGGGCTGCAGGTAGAAGGCGAGGATAAAGTTCTCTTGCAACTACCCTGTTATAAATGTCCTGAACGATTATCCAGTCAGTCTGGTAGCACAGGAATTGGCTGCATGCGTCCCCTGCCGTGGCCCCACCATAGCGTGCGCGCGCGCGCGTGTGTGTGTGTGTGTGTGTGTATATATATATATATATACACACACACACACACCCAAAACAATGGCTGCATTAGTGCTTCAGAGTGCTCAATAGGCCTATTTCAGTTGGTTTTAGGGCATACTGGCCAAATTTAGCTTCAAAACAAGTTACATTTGGTCCACTGAGCTCTTTGTAGCACTAACATGGCCATTTTTTGGTCATTGGGGGGGTGCCCCACAGTGGCCCACAGAATGCAGCCCATTGGGGAGCAGGTGAGTGTTGCCTGTGCCAGTGTGATGCTGAATTTAACCTCTAGAGTTATCCTAGCTCTGTACAGACAGGTAATTTATCTACCTACTGTAGTATCTAATTTCATGAACTTTTTGAATGCAGGACTTCTAACCTTACTCTATCACCCAGCCTACCAGAAATAATCTCTGACAGGCTAGAACACAGAATGTTAGCACACTGCTGCATGTATGAAGTTCACTGCTGTGTGCATAAGGGAGGATTTGTGGACCGGAGAACTAATCCAACAATGGCATTAGGACAGAACTAGAACAGGGCATCTGAAGACTTCTTCCTAAAACCAGCCAACCAGGATGGAAGGAAGGAGGATGAAAAGCTGCTGTGACCATAGGACAGGGATGTTGAACCTATTTCAGCCCAAGGGCAAAATTCTGTTTCAGAGAAGCTCTCAGTGGCCGTATTCCAGTGATGGACAGAGCCCAAAGCAAGCTGACTGGGACACAAGGCAAAAGGGGCGGAACCAAAGATACTACCGTATTGCAGCTTAAAGCTCTTATTGCCAGTAGCAAAGCCTTTCAACTTTTAGAATGGGGGAAAAACTGCACAGAAGTCAGAAAATTGGCAAACGACCAGTAGCTGGGGGGAAGTGGGTGGTGCCGGGGGAAGGGGGTGTGGCCTTCTGGGGAATCGTTGAAGGTCAGATTGGAAGCCCAGGTCTGAGGTTCTGCACCCCTACCTTAGGAGCTCCCACATCTTCCCTGACTCTGCAGTTTTCATGCTTAACGCAGCAGTTTTGCTACATCTCTGTGACTGACCGGAAGTTCACCTGCAGTGCATATGGACCAGAATGTTGACCGCTGCTTCTCAAATGGTGGGACCCGACCCAAACATGGGTCCCAATGTGTTCTTGAGTGGATTGCACAAGGAAGGAGTTTTGTTTTCGTTCACCAAGCTGACAACACACCATTACCATTGTGCAGCCCTTTAGGAGACAGGCTTGGTCCCTCCCTACATGTAATGTTTCAGTTAATTCTATTCCAGTACATATTGCCTATAAATATATTCACCTATACTAACATTACAAATGAAAATAAAATATGAACTTTTTCATTGTAAACTACTGATGTATTATTGAATTTTCTGTTGTAGAAGGGGAAAGTAAGGCTCAAAGGTGGAGTTAATTTGCAGATAGGTCCCGCTTCAAAATGTTTGAGAAACACGGTTGTGGGCTATCACTGTGATGGGGCTCCCCACAACTCAGAGGGTGAGTTGTGAACAGACACAAGAGACAACAGGGCTCCTGCACAAAAGCTACTCCTTCTTTTCCTCTATTAAAGGTGAAGGAGCCCCACCCTCTTTTACATCTAGCCACCCTAACCAGGTGAGAGACGATTGCCCATAAGCTGAGAGAGAGCCTGGGAAGAGCCTGCTTGCATCTCAGGGCAACTTCAAGCTTATCCTGATGCCCAGGTGAGTGCAAGTAGGAGCTTACTTGCACTGGCTTGAGAGGTGGGACTGGCAAAACAGAAAGGTATGTAAAGATCACTTGGAAAGGCTGAACTGATTTCTATGCTGAAGCGCTAGCATCCGTATTATCAGATTTCACAAGCTCAACTCTGAAGCTCCTGGGTCTTTTCTGCTCTGTTATCACCCAGGAAACATTTGTCCTTCATTCAGCAAAGCAGCCTCTCTATCCTACCATCATCCAGCTGGCATACGTACATGAACTCCAGCACTACGGCTTTCTCAGCTGTTTCGCCTATCAACTGGCATGCTTTTTTCCCTTTTGCCTCAGCTAAAACCTACATTTACATGGGGCATGTGGAAGGGGCCTTGGCCTCTACAGGCTTAGGCAATAGACATGCTAGATAGGTAGCAAAAAGAGTCCCGCACACACACATACACACACAGAGGTCATGTGTCATTCCAATGCATGTATTTATATCCCTCATTTACACATGGTATTCCTTTTGTAAAGCTGCAGAGCTTGTGTAGTCAAGGCTGTCAGTTCAGAGGCGTGTTACAAGTGTTTGATATGGAGATTTTGGCAGTGGGAATGGATGTACCTTGCTGAGAGGTTTATGTAATATGACAGTTTCTAGAAAATGAAGCATTTGTTGGTGGAGGGGGAGGCACAGAAACAAAGGAATGGGTGGAGGAAGCAAGAAGGACATAGGCAGACATTCTGAAAGTCTGTAACAGCTTTCTCCTGCTTTGTGCATGGGTAAGATGAAGGGTCTTAACAGCTCGAACCCACCCACCCTGAATTTTTATTGCTTTGCTTCTCCATACAGTTCTTATGTAACTTGATTTCCTCAGCCTTGTTTATTTACTGAAATTATTTTTATCCCACTTTTCCATTAGAAAAATGCTCACAGTGACTTCTTAAAAAAAAGGTAGACCATAATAAAAATATATGTTAAAACAAGAGTAAAACAGCAGAAAAGCATAAATTCAGATAAAAGACTTAGAGATTTAATCAACAGATTAAAAAATATTAAATGCCATTACTCAGTACATTTAGGTACTAGAGGAAAAAAACCCACCCTAGAATGAGACAGATGCAGAATGGACTCTCTTTAGAATACCATGACAAAGGAGTATCATTCCCACAGAGACCTGGCATCACTTCCCCAACAAGGTTGACAAGGGCAATGACCAAGGCAGACAAGAAGAAGGACAGAGTATCCTTGATATTTCTTTTTAAGTATTGCACTTCAGGGAAAACCAAAAGGGAGGGTTGCCTGTTGATGTGGAGGTTTGTTCCACCTCTGGCTTGAAAGTGCTGTTTCTCTCCACCCATCAGGTAACCACTATAAAGCTTGTACCAGGGTAGAGGCTCTTAGCCTGTGACATGAAGCCCGTGGCATCCAACAGGAACTAGGGACTGTCACCATATCAGCCTGGACTATTAAGCTCCACCACAAGGGATGACACCAAAGAGAACTGTCCCTTTAGGGTATCACTTTGGGGTGTGGCAAGGAGGCCTGTTATTATCTTTTGGTGATACGTGAGGAAGATGAGTTGGTCCAGAAATTAGGACAGTTTAGTTCCCTATTAAAATCTCTCTGGAAAGAACACAAGAAGAGCCCTGCTAGATCAGACCAAAGATCTATCTAGTCCAGCATTCTGTTCACCCAGTGGAAAACCAGATGCCCCATTCAGAAGCCCATAAGCAGGAGACAAGCACTATAATACATTCCCACTCATGTTCTCCAGTAACTGGTATACAGAGGCATACCCTCTCCAATACTGGAGTTAGCATATAGCTATTATGTCTAGTAATCATTAACCTCATCCTCCACAAATATGTCTAATCCCCAGCCATCCAAGTTGGTGCCCCTCAGCTCATCACTAGATCTTGTGGTAGTAAATTTCACAGTTTAACTATGTGCTGTGTGAAGAAGCCCTTCCTTTTATCTGTCCTGAATCTCCCACCAGTCAGCTTCATGGGATGACTCCAGGTTCTAGTATTATGAGAGGGAAAAAAACATATCCCTAACCACTTGAACAGTGAAGCTCAAATATTTTGGCCACCTAATGCGAAGAGAAAAGTCACTGGAAAAGACCCTGATGCTGGGAAAGATTGAAGGCAAAAGGAGAAGGGGATGGCAGAGGATGAGATGGCTAGATAGCATCACCGATGCAATGAATATGACTTGAGCACACCCCGGGAGAGAGTGCAGGACAGGAAGGCCTGGCGTGCTATGGTCCATGGGGTCATGAAGAGTCAGGACTGAACAACAACAACAACAACAATCTCTGCCCAGCTGAGGCTGGTGCACCAACTGCACCCATTCCTGGACAACAACAACAATCTCTGCCCAGCTGAGGCTGGTGCACCAACTGCACCCATTCCTGGAGAATGCAGATGTGGCAAGGGTGACACTCTCCCTCAGAAGATCTGCTTGTAGGCCTGCTTGTAAGGTAAATTAGTTGGAGGGCAGAAGAGACAGAGCCTTATCCAAGATGGTCGTCAGGTTATGGAACTCCCCCCTCACTGAGATTTGCATGGCTCTGGCATTACAGGTTTTTAAGCAGGTTTTAAAAATTGATTAATTTTGTTCTTAAAATATTTTAGCATTGTTTATTTTTTGGAATATATGCTGCTGTTTTATTGTTTTAATTAACTGACCTATGCTTTTAAAAGTGTGCTGCTGTCTTATAATATCTAGATTTTCTTGTTTCTAATGTATTGTGTGTTATGAGTATAAGCCGCTTTGTAAGGGCTTACCCTAAAAGAAAGAAGAAAAGAAGAAGAAAGGTTCCTCCTGGGCAAGCACCGGGTCATTACTGACCCCTAGAGGGACGCCGCTTTCGCTGACGTTTTCATGGCAGAATATAGCGGTGTGGTTTGCCATTGCCTTCCCCAGTCGTGACCACCTTTCCCCCAGCAAGCTGGGTACTCATTTTACCGACCTTGGAAGGATGGAAGGCTGAGTCAACCTGAGCCGGCTACCTGAGTAAGGCTCATTGAACTAAGTCCCTCTTAGTTCAATGAGCCTTACTCCCAATTAAGTGTGTATAGAAATGCAACTTCAGTTGAAAATCCTATACACACTTACCTGAGAGTAAGGCCCATCATTCACTCTGCATCGGTGGAACTTTTGCAGAATTTGGAAATGTTCTTTACGTGGATTAAGGTGCTGAAAACAAAAGAAAATGCAGAGAAGGAAATATGTACTGAAAAGAGAGGGACTACAGAGTGAGATAAACATTGACTAAGAACGCTGGTGTGCAGCCAACTATCCTCCCTCCCACAGACTAGAGGAATCTCCTCCCAGACCCTCACTGGTTCACAGTATTATGCTGTGTGAGCAATCCCTGTACAATAGTCATGAAGTAAACAGTGCTTTCTCATTCACAAAGAAACAAGCAAGACCTATTTCTGAATAGGTCTCAAGTGAAGGTGTTAGAAGCACTTTCTCACTGAATTCCCATCCCTCTGGAGGCACAGCTAAGCCGATCAACTTTGATGTTCAGGAGGCTGCCTGTTTGAATGGATGTCCCCTGGGACCGAATTTACCTTCTACCTAGACTAGCATTCTTGCAACTGATCTTTTGACTAGGTTCTCAGACTCCTGTTTTCAAATTAACACATCCTATATATCAGAGGTGGGCAGAAAGATGCTTTGGACTTCAACTCACAGCATTCCTGACTATTGGCCATGCTGGCAAGGGCTGCTGGGAGCTGAAGTCCCAAACATCTGGAAATCTACCTTCTGCCCACCCTTGCTATATATTTTATATATGGTATAACCTCCCTAGCCCAAATGACCACAGAAGCAGCAGAACAGAAGTTTTCATGGACCATACATAACTTAAAAATTCAGAGAATTATTTACATTAGCATGATCCTATATGAGGGTCGCACACTGAATCTGAGTAACTGTAATTTTGATTGCCAAAGTCTCACATGTCTCTTTACAACCATAAGGAAGCCCTATCTGTTTCTTTTTTTAAATTAAATAAGTTCAGCTTTGAGGAGGCTGGAAAAGCCATCTAATTTGTGCAACAGAAAGCCAAACATTATGATTTGTAGCTGAGCATATTTCTAGATCTCCTGACTGTGCCATTGGAAATTAGAGAGAGGACAACAGTAACAATTAGTTCACTTACCCTGGTTGCCAGAACAGCCTGATGCAAGACAAGGCCAGTACAACAGCCAAGACAGTACATCTTTGGCAGTTTGAACTGCGTACCGGACTGGGAGAAGTGTGATGAGCCTTAAATGGCAGTCTCTGGCTGAGGTGGAAGGCAGCAACTGAGGACCAGTTCACACTACCTTTTCTACAGATTCCTCCCACCAGAGGCACCTAGAATGCAACACGAGCATCCCAGGCAGAAGAAGCCCTAGAACGTGCAATTTCCAGCCTCATAGAATCATAGAATCATAGAATAGTAGGGTTGGAAGGGGCCTACAAGGCCATCGAGTCCAACCCCCTGCTCAATGCAGGAATCCAAGTCAGAGCATCCCTGACAAATGGCTGTCCAGCCTCGTCTTGAAGGCCTCCAGAGTGGGAGAGCCCACCACCTCCCCAGGTAATTGGTTCCATTGTCGTATTGCTCTTACAGTCAGGACGTTTTTCCTGATGTTCAGCCGGAATCTGGCTTCCTGTAACTTGAGCCCATTATTCCGTGTCCTGCACTCTGGGATGATCAAGAAGAGATCCTGGCCTTCTTCTCTGTGACAACCTTTCAAGTACTTGAAGAGTGCTATCATATCTCCCCTCAGTCTTCTCTTCTCAAGGCTAAACATGCCCAGTTCTTTCAGTCTCTCTTCATAGGGCTTTGTTTCCAGTCCCCTGATCATCTTTGTTGCCCTCCTCTGAACCCTCTCCAGTTTGTCTGCATCCTTCTTAAAGTGTGGTGCCCAGAACTGGACACAGTACTCCAGATGAGGCCTAACCAGTGCTGAGTAGAAGGGAACTAGGACATCCCGGGATTTGGAAGCTATGCTTCTATGAATGCAGCCCAAAATAGCATTTGCCTTTTTTGCAGCCACATCACATTGTTGGCTCATATTCAGCTTGTGATCGACAACAATTCCAAGATCCTTCTCGCTTGTAGTGTGGTTGAGCCACGTATCCCCCATCTTGTAACTGTGCATTTGGTTTCTTTTTCCTAGGTGCAGAACTTGGCATTTGTCCCTATTAAATGCCATTCTGTTGTTTTCTGCCCAGCGCTCCAGTCTATCCAGATCACTTTGAATTTTGTTTTGTCTTCCAAAGTATTAGCTATCCCTCCCAATTTTGTGTCATCTGCAAATTTAATCAGCATTCCCTGTACCTCCTCCTCCAAGTCATTGATAAAAATGTTGAAGAGCACTGGGCCCAGGACTGAGCCCTGCGGTACCCCTCTCGTTACCTCTCCCCAGTTTGAGAAGGTCCCATTGATAAGCACTCTTTGAGTCCGATTCTGTAGCCAACTGTGGATCCACCGGATAGTTGTTTCATCTAGCCCACTTTGAGCTAGTTTGCTCATCAGGATATCATGGGGCACTTTGTCGAAAGCTTTGCTGAAGTCGAGGTATATGATGTCTACAGCATTCCCATGGTCTACAAGGGAGGTTACTTGATCAAAAAATGAGATCAGATTTGTCTGGCAGGACTTGTTTTTGACAAATCCATGTTGGCTTCGAGTAATCACGGCATTGTTGTCAAGGTGCTTCCAGATGGATTGCTTTATGATCTGCTCCAGAATTTTCCCAGGGATTGATGTCAGACTGACTGGTCTGTAGTTCCCACGTTCCTCCTTTTTGCCCTTTTTGAAGATAGGGACAACATTAGCCCTCCTCCAGTCATCTGGCACTTCCCCCATCCTCCATGATTTCTCAAAGATAATCGACAGTGGTTCTGAGAGTTCTTCTGCCAGTTCCTTTATGACTCTAGGATGCAGTTCATCTGGCCCTGGAGATTTGAACTCATTCAAAGTAATGAGGTGTTCCTTGACCATATGCCTGTCGATCTCAAGCTGCAATCCTGCCCCTTCAGCCTGTACTTCGCCTTTGCCAAGGGGGTCATAGACCCTCTTTGGGGAGAAGACTGAGCCAAAGTAGGAATTGAGCACCTCTGCCTTTTCTTTGTCATCTGTTATCGTTTTGCCATCCTTATTTAATAGCTGAACCATCATTTCTTTCCTCTGCCTTTTACTATGCACGTAGCTGAAGAAAGCCTTTTTGTTGTTTTTAACATCCCTTGCTAACCTCAGCTCATTCTCAGCTTTAGCCTTCCTGACGCCATCCCTGCAATTCTGTGCTATCTGCCTGTACTCTTCCTTTGTTACTTGGCCTTCTTTCCACTTCCTATATGTGTCCTTTTTTGTTTTCAGGTCATCCCTAAGCTTATTGTGAAGCCACATTGGCTTCTTCTGTTGTTTTCCACCTTTTCTTCTTGTTGGAATTGCTTGTGATCGTGCCTTGAGAATTTCCTTTTTTAAAAGCTCCCACCCATCTTGGACTCCTTTTCTCGCTAGCATTGCTTGCCATGGGACCTTACTGATCATTGTTCTGAGTTTATGAAAATCGGCTTTCCTAAAATCCAGGGTACGCGTTTGACTACACTTGGCTTTTGCTTCCCTTAGAACCAAGAACTCAAGTACAACATGGTCGCTTTCCCCCAGAGCTCCTGTAACTGCTACTTTATCCACTAAGTCATCTCTGTTGGTTAGGATCAAGTAAAGGATAGCTGATCCTCTAGTTCCTTCCTCTACTTTCTGTAGGAGGAAGTTATCCACCACACAAGTCAGGAATTTCCTGGAGGGGCCATGTTTTGCAGAATTTGTCTCCCAACAAATATTGGGGAAATTGAAGTCCCCCATTACTACTACATCATGCTTCCTTAAAACATTGGCTATTTGCTTTTCAAAAGTTTCATCCTGTCTTCTCCTTGATTGGGTAGCCGGTAGTAGACTCCAACCACCAGGTTCCTTTTACTCTTTGCTCCATTTATTTCAACCCAGATGCTCTCGATGGGGCTACCAAGCTCCTCCTCCTGTATTTCTGTGCAGAGATATGTATTTTTCACATACAGTGCAACCCCACCTCCCTTTCTGTTCCTCCTGTTCTTTTTGAACAAGTTATATCCTTCAATTGCTGTATTCCAGTCATGAGAGTCATCCCACCAAGTCTCAGTTATACCTATCAGGTCATAATTTCCCTCTTGTATTAAGAGTTCAAGTTCGTTCTGTTTGTTTCCCATACTCTGGGCATTAGTATATAGACATCGAAGACCATGTGCTTCATAGTCTGGCTTTCTTCCTACATGTGTCTGAAGACTATTATTGGGTGCTATCAGAGCTGTTCTCTCCATTGCAGTGCATGCGCCTATGTCCATTGTTACCCCCAACATTACATCTCCCTTCCCCGTAGGATTCAGTTTAAAGCCCTCCTGATGAAGTTCTTCATGCTGTGGCCAAACACATTCTTCCCATCCTTTGTGAGGTGCAACCCATCCGTAGCCAACAGCCCATCTTCCAGGAAGTATAGCCCGTGGTCCCAGAATCCAAATCTCTCTCGTCAGCACCACCTTCGTAGCCAGTCATTCACCCGGAGTATTTTTCGTTCCCTTTCTATCCCTCTTCTAACTACTGGAAGGATGGATGAGAAAACTATCTAGGCCCCAAAGTTCTTGAGTTTCCTTCCCAAAGCTTCAAAGTCTGACATGATAGCTCCGCTTGGCGGTATCATTTGTTCCCACATGGATGAGAAGAAAGGGATACCTATCAGTGGGTTTATGAGTGCAGGCAACCTTTCAGTCACGTCTCTAATCTGTCCTCCCGGGAGACAACATACCTGGCGAGTCCATGGGTCTTCGCGACATACTTGGGTCTCGATCCCACACAGCAAGGAGTCTCCCACTACTACCACTCTTCTCTTCTTCTTCTTGTAGGCCTGGGTTTCATCGCCTCTGTTTGACTGACCTTTAGCCTCTTGCTCACTCTCATGCAGGTTCCCCTGTGATTCTTCCTCTGCAGGCTGTCCTCCAGTCTCATCCGCAAGTATCTGCAAGTATCATCAGCCCCAGTAGCAAGCTAAATGGTAAGGCATGCTCAGAGCTGTAGTCCTGCTCAAAACATCTGTAGGGCACCAGGTTGGGAACAGCTAATATAGGGGGTATATTCACACCCCACTCCAAAGTCTAAAAATGAATTCTCTTTAGTCCCAGGTTCACACAAGAAGTAGGAATAATGTCAGCAGCAAAGTCAAGTGTTTACTCCTAATTGTTTGTAACTCCCTTTTGTCCATTTAAGAGAATTCCTTGACTGTTTGGCAGCTCGTTTGGCTCATTGGGTAGCATTAGAAATGTGTTTGAGACACATAGTACAATGTCTTTGAGGACCTTTGGAGACTCCTTACCCCTCTACTTAAACTGGAACTCCATGGGGTCACTAGACAAGCTGAATCAGATGGGTGCAGAGGAAAGAAGGCAAGCAGCACAGGGATCTGGGTGAAACAAAGGTTAGCTAACAGAAATTAGATGCATTTTTGCCCCTTTGGAAGCAAGACAGGTTGGGGCCTGGGTGAAATCAAGGTCAAATCCAGACTTGTAAATTATCTAAAATTTCTACCATTCAACCTCTCTCTTTGACACATGGAGTCAGTTTCCAGTGCAGCTGTGGAATCATCAGCTGGCTTCAACCCAGACTTGTAGAATAGTCATTTGCCTAGCTTTATGTGGTTTCTAGAAATCACCTTCAAGGAACCGAGGGCAGAGTATCTTCTTCCTCCCCCCCCCCTTTGTTCCTTATAAGCCATAAATTAGCACTACAGGCACACATGGGCAGTGGAGGCTGCCCACATGTACAAATGCCCACCTTTCTCTCATAGCAGCCATGATTGAGAAAATGAGCACTGTGGAAAATGCTGCAGCAAATGCTAAGATTAATAATGAGCAGTACTTTCTCCTGAATATTCCCACTGTTCACCTATGTACATATTAACATGGCCATGGAAATTTCCATCAGTCTCCAGCTACAGCAATAAGCAGAGCTAAACTGGATTCAGTAGGGATTTTAATCATATTCTAGAACTGTGCAAATGTCCTGCATGGAAGCTATCCCTCGACTTAGTGCTATCCCTTCCAAATGCTCTAAATTAATAACCTGCAAGGAGTCAAGGGCTCTCTGGTGTGATCATCACTCAGCTGTTGGGCTGTCGATGTTCCAGAGGAGGAAATGCTTGCATTTGTATCCATTTTTATCTGTGTCATCACCTGTTGCCAGGAGAATACAAGCTCCCCATTGCCCCAGTCAAGGGTAGGGGAGCTGAGGAGCATGCATAAATTAGCACTCACTTCTGCCTACTTATGGCATCATTTTTTCACTTGGCCACAGATGGGCCCACACAGTACTTGCTAGCTGCCCAGGCTCCCTTTTGCCAAATCTGGACTCAGAGGAGGGCCCAGTTTCTCTACAACAGCCTTCCCAACCCTGGTACCCTCCAGATGTTATGGACAACAACTCTCATCAGCCCCAGCTAGCATGGCCAATGGTTAAGAACTGTGATCCAAAACACCCAAAGGGTACCATGTTGGGAGAAGGCTGCTCTAGAGTTTTCTTCACGGAGTAGTTTAGCAGGTTTAGCGTCTCCTGCTATAGTACTGCAAAAAAGCATGACCTATCCCTTTCCCATTGTACATTTTGTCTGCTGAAAGATCACATACACATACAGCCCCAAGCTGCTTTTACCCCCAGTGGGAAAGGCCCTGGCGCCATTAGCCACGGACCTTCAGGAAGAAGTCGGGGCGGGGGGCTGCGATATAGCAGCACCGCTGGGAAAGTGGATATCCAGCAGGAAATGGTGTGATGCAAAGGGGTTAAGAAGTTTCTCCCTTGCTTCACCAGCCTCCCACTTCAAACTGCAGCCTCAGTGGCATTTTTTAAAAAGTCAGAAAAGAATCATGGAACTGCATGGGACTTGGCATTCCATCCTTAGAGGGCTATCTGGTTCTCAACTAAACTCTTGGAAGTTGAGAACCAGAAGTTCTCAAAAGCTTCCTAAGTCTTATCTGGAGTATTATCTTTTCTCTACCACAATCAGAATTGCCAGTTCCTCTAACTAAACCCTACTGCATGGTGGGCTCCTGGATATACATCATCATAGAACTGATTAACTTGCAACCAGGCATGGTCCTGCAAATCCAGACTCAGGAGAGGTGTCCATGTTCAAGCAACTAGTTGATTGTTTCAATTAATAGTGGGTTTCCTGACATTCTGAAGAGACTACGTGTTAAATGAACCCTGATTGCTCATTTTGCCACTGCTATTGCAATCCCCACTTGCAGAAACAGGGCAGTGGGCAAGCAGCTATGAGAAGAAGGGAAAGGAAAATGGGGAGAAAAGGGGGTAATCTATCCTCTGAGAAATTATGAAAAAGTAAATAGAAAAAGATATTTAGCAATAAATTGTTAGGGAAGCAGAACATGGAAGGGAGAAAAAAAACAACAAGGTTTGAAACCTCTCCCCAGAAGGAAAAAAGGAAGATTGCCACATTGTGCATGCATATTTAAGTTTAAAATTGTCCACTGAATAGAGCAAGAGGTTGAGCTTAGTTTAAAAGAAACATTACCTGCAGGGGAGGAAGAAATTCCACCAGACTGGCTTATCACTGGCCAGAAATCAGCCCTGGAAGAAGCAAGCACACCTCAAATCTCTTTCCCCTTCCCTCTAGCATGACTCTGCTTCACTTATTTTAATTTTATTTAATTTTAAACTAAAACCTCTCTCCTTCAGTAAAGGTTTTATACTGCTTGTGCCTGTGCATGCGTTTTCATTCCAGTCTTTAAATGAGGTCTTTGCTCAGAATTTACAATTCCCCCATGGCTACAATCTTGCAGAGATTGCTTTTTTTAAGACTGTTAGGCTTTAATTCTAATAAGCTGTCTCTTTATTACAGAACCAGGCCACATTGCCTTGACACAGCAAGAAAAGAGCAGGAGGAGATCTTTCATTGGGAAGGAGGAGGAAAAAGGGAGATGGAAGAATGAAAGAACTGGAGGAGGTGGAAAGGTGGTAGTGGGGAGAAACATAAGCCAAATTTGTTTGCTTTCTTTTAAGAAGCTGGAGGCAAGGTTGAAGGGAGGCAATGAAAAAGAATAAAACACAACTAATTATTTAACAAACATCACAGCAAAGGTCAGAGCCCAAATTTCAAAAACCCCTCCTCAAATTCCACCAACTTCGCTGCTTAGGTTATATGGGGATTTAAAAAAAAAAACGAAAAACCCCAATTCCCAAAAGCAGGATTAATGAGGAAGGGAAAAAGCAAGAGAACTTAAGACAAAGATGAAAAGGCTCAGTTGTAGTCCTATATGAACTTCCATTACTACTAGTTCAGTATATCCCTCCTAATTATCTGTGTGTGCACCAACCTGGGCAACAGGGTCAAACGCACATGTACAAACCCTCCCTAACAAGGGAACTAGTTTCTTTAGGACAGGATGGCAATCTGTGGTTCTAGGGCTACACGTGGCCCTCAGCCTAATTTCAAACACCCTTTGCAAGCAATCAGTTCATGCCCCCCACCCCAGAGAGATTACCCACAAAGGAATGAGGCCCTCAACAAGAAAAAGGTTGCCCATCCCTGCTCTAGAAAAAACAGTGTTTGATTTCTAAAAACAGTTAACGCTATAATACTAAACAAGTTTACTCAAAAGTAGTTCCCTACAGTTTCGATGGAAGTTATTCCCATGTTTTTTCTGAGCGGCTGACTACGTGTATCCCATCTCTCTCCTACCAACTTAGATGATTTTATTCTTTTTAAAAAGGTTTTATTCCTATTGCTTTTGAGACTCACTTCCACTGCTTCCATTTGTTACCTTTGAGGCACTTGTCCTGAGCAAGACGAAAAGAGATCATGAGTTGGTACAAAGAAGTCTTATAACACCAGGCCCAGTTCACCTGGCTGTGTCCCACTAAACAGGACACACTCATGTTTCTCCACTCATTTCCCAAAATATTTTCATTTCCATTAGCCCCAGGATCAGGGATGCCAATATCCAAGGCAATCTAAGTTAGGAAAGACCATTATTTACCCATATGTTGCCTAGAATAGCACCTGAACAATATTGCATCATTATGGTGTAATATTAAAATGAAAAAAAACCCTTAAAATCAATTTAATGTAATTATGGTTGTCCCAAGGACAGACTTCTGTGGATTTTCATTTCTTAGTTCAGTAATATATGTCAAATAAGCCAACCATCCTAGAACCACACAACATTTATAACCAAATCATATACACCCTGGGTTCTCAATCATATACACGCTAGTTGAACAGCTTATCCTATTGTGGATGGTGAGTGACACCTGCAAAGTGGAGGAAAATGCTAGGACTTTTGCTAGAAGAAAAGCAGCACCTGGGGAAGGGGTTTCTACTCGCTCGTAGGAGCTCACTGCCTTTCAACCCAACTAAGAAATCTGCAGTAGTATCTGGAGAAGGACCTGCCCAGTTTCTCTCCTTTGGGTCAATGCCAAGAGAAAAACTGGCAGACCTCCATTAGCTGCTCTCATTCTCTGCTCAATCACCTTAAAGGAGCAACTTTTTACCACCCACCACCCCCAGGCATTAGGCTCTCCAGACAAAAGTTGCATAGATTGCTATCCTCCTCCTAGTAGTCAAACCCAGCCTATTTCCCTTCCTCATCCTGCCCTCCATAACCACCCCCAAAGGCCAGTTCCCCTTATCTACTGTCTTACTGCAAGCTTCACTGCCAGTTTCTCTGCCCATGCTGTAATGCAAGCATCCAACCACACATTAAGGTGGCTTCCTATGACAATAACTGGAGAGATATTGGATGTTTAAAAAGCTCAATCCAATGGTTGATTGAGTGTGTGAGTAGGACTGTGGCCAAGTGTGTTTCGGCTAGGGATTCATGAGAAATTTGTTGGGTTTGCATTTTGCTGTGAAACTTACCATATTTGTACTTCCCAAACCCATGCATGAACCAGGACACAGGGATAAGGCAATTTTTGCTCTTTCAAATTTTGTGATACAGTTTACAATTAAAAAAATGCATACAAAATACAAACAATCAGGAAATGTGTGCAAATAACTGCATTATATTAAAGGAAATAGACGTACATACTTTTCTAAATATACAGGGTGTACATTTGGAAAAGGATGTACAAAAATGCATATGTCTAGATCAGAGGCAGGCAAGTTAAAACAGGTAGGGAGCCAGATGACCCCCACTCAGCTCTCTGTCGGCCAAATTACATCTAAGGGGTGGGGACGTACACCCTTAAATCTTTTGGTTCCCAGCAGTTGCACCAGGTGGATGTTCTTCCAGGTGCAGCTGTTGGGAAATGAATTCACTGCTCACTGGGCTTCTTCCACTGAAGATGTCCTGCATGCAATGAAGCTATTTTGCCTGCCCCACACCTCCCATTGGGGAGAGGATGTGAGGCAGACAAAGCTGCTCAGCTTCACTGGTCCTTCAGTTTATCTGGTTCTAGATAAATGCACATGACAATACATACAAATTTTCATGCAGACTTTTAAAAAAAACACCACAAACTGATGCAGAAACAGGGTAGAATGAACTTAATGGGGAAACAATGAGAAACTGAGAGTTATCAGACTTGACAGATTTGTCCATCTCTAGTTTCAGCAGCTGGAGATATGATGTAGCTACTATAGTTCATAAGCGAACGCGAGGAAGCTGGAAAGGCTGCCATTCTGGACACAGGCCAGTGCCCACATATCCAAGGATATCAATGGCTACCAATATCAGTGCATGCATCAATAAGCAAGAAAGTCTGTAGGGTACAAAGAAGAAGAAAACTTACCAGATAATTCTCTATAACAGTAAAATGGATGCCTTTGTGCCACTTACTATGGCGATGAAACAGAACTACCCAGAAAGTAGCAGGTAATTTCTGCATACCTGGGAGGGACCTCAGGTATGCCAAAAGGTCTGTGTGGTTTTAAAGAGGAAACACCCCCAAAGTTGGAATATTTAAGCCTGCACATACACACAGCCTTCATACTACCATGGAAACTTAGCAGCATGAGGTGAGGCAGGGACACAAAGATAGGTTTGTAATGGAGCCAGCTTTACAAGTGCAAGGTGGAGTCCCAGTAACAAAGTATCAAAGTAATAAAAAGTTAAACACACAAGCGAGTTAAGCACCCATGCAAGGAGAAGGTAAATGTTACCCATTTACTTAATTCATTTAAGTCATCATTTAATTTCATAATCATCAGCTGAAGCCAAAACAAGGGCGCAAAGGGAGCTAAATCCCAGGAGGGTAATCCTTTAGAAACTTACAGTTCAGGAGCTAAATCTCAGGCTCTCTGAGCATGAGGAGCCCCAGTAACAAGCGTCTCAGCCCCAGTGACAAAGCATCAGCAAACAAGTGAGTTAAGCAACTGTGTGAGGGGAAGGTGAAATTACTTTGTTATCTATTAAATTACCTCAGGTAATCATTTTTAATCCATAAATAGCAGCTGAAACCAAAACAAGGGCACAGTGAAGAGAGCTAAATCCCAGAGGGGTAACCCCTTACAGACTTATAGTAGAGCGCTAAATAGCGGGCGGGGGAATCCAACAAGAAATTACAGTTTTTGCAGCTTTGCACTAACTAAGCCACTAACCCTGATTAGAACCTCAGCCACATATTTTAACTAATCCCAAGCTTTAAAAGGGGGAATAAAAGTAATTCATAGCTCTGTATTGACAACAGCCACTGTACAGCACTAACTAGTGGAAGAGTATGTTTATAAACAGAAATAAGGCAGGTTAGCTTATGTTTGGGCTCAGGTTTTAGGCCTTAATGAGCAGTTGATTAAATAAAGCAAGTTTAAGAGTTCAGCTTATCTTTTAGTTTTTTTAAAAACACACACAGAGAAAAAAGACTTGGTCCTTACAAACTGCATCTGCTGTCCCCCAGTGACCCATTGCATAGAGGATCTCCCCTAAATAGGTTTCCCATTCACTACTCCCTACAGTCCTTCTTAAATAGGAATTGCCATCTCCTGGGGGGCCAACTGACCTACATTCCCAGCAATGAAACCTAACGCTGATTAGGAGTTCACACACAGCCTCCCTTGCTTTTCAAATGAAGCCCTCCAGTCGGATTACCTGCAGCAGCAGTTGGGCCTATCTATACAAGGAGGCCCACTTGCAAGGGAGCCAGCTCTCCCGGCGCAAGGAGCCCCAGTGACAAAGCGTTAGCAAACAACCAAGTTAAACAACGGTGAAAGTTTAGCCACAGGGTGAGGAAGCCAGGGTGGTGAACTCTTCCCTCCCTATTCACAGCTAGTAACTGTAAATAAATAACTATAACTAAAATTCCCCACTTCCGTGTAGTAAACAACTGAATTTTCCAGTGAAAACACACCCAAATAAAACACCAGTTATGAAGGTAGAAAGCCAGCAGGGGTGCGGGGGCTATCCATTGTACTGCGCTGAGTGCCACATGTACAACTACCTGCCTGTTGGATGGAAGTCATGGGTGTGTGCTCAGTTTAATGAGGTCCTGGCTCTCAGGGAACAAGTTCCTTGACGTCAAGGTTGCTGACCTGGAGAAGCAAAGAGAGGCAGAAAGATTGGTGGATGAGACCTTCAGGAACCTAATAGCAGTGTCCCACTCCATGGGTGACAGCTCCTCAGCAGTCACGGAGAATGCAGGTCTCGGGGACAGAGGCGCCACACTGAGAAAGAGGGAAATGACCTCTTAGAGGGGACCCATTCCTTGGAAAGCGAGCAAATATCCTCTCTACAAGGGGAGGGGGGCTTGTGGTAGCGGGAGATTCAATCATTAGAAACAGACAGCTGGGTTTGTGATGGGTGTGTAAACCGCATGGTGAATTGCCTGCCTGGTGCGAAGGTTGCGGATATCATGTGCAGTCTAGATAGCATAGTAGTGCCGGGCGGAGTCAGTTGTTGTGGTCCATGTTGGTACCAATGATGTGAGGAAATGTAATCATGAGGTCCTGGAAGCCAAATTTAGGTTGCAAGGCAGGAGGTTGAAATCCAGGACCACCAAGGTGGCTTTCTCTGAAATGCTACCTGTTCCATGCGCAGGGCCAGCTAGACAGGCAAAGCTCAGGAGTCTCAATGCATGGATGAGACGGTGGTGCAGGGAGGAAGGGTTCAGATTTGTTAGGCAGTGGGGAACATTTTGAGACAAGCCAGGCCTGCACAAGAGGAACAGGCTCCACATGAACCAAAATGGACCCAGACTACTGGCGCTAAACATAAAAAGGGGGGCAGAGCAGCTTTTAAACTAAACCCTGGGGGAAAGCCGACAGGAGCTAGCCAGCATTTGGTTCAGGTTAAACCATCCCAAAGGGATGAAGATGAAAATGTTTTTGATTGCCCAAATGTAGAACAGGAGGAAATAGGCCATGAGTATACAGTAGAACATGACAGCCAATCAAAGAGGCCTACGTGCCATAGCAAAAGATGCACATGCCAGAGGCATCTGGGGAGAGACACTGTGTATAGGTGTTTCTATGTAAATGCTAGAAGCCTCTGCACCAAAATGGGAGAGTTGGAGTGCTTGATTTTAAAGGAGAATCTGGATACAGTGAGCGTTACTGAAACCTGGTGGAACAGAAAGAACTACTGGGATGCGGTCATCTCTGGATATAAACTCTACAGGAAGGACAGGGAAGGGCTTACTGGGGGAGGTGTTGCACTGCATGTCACAGAGGGCATAGTGTCAAGCAAACTAGAACACCTAAATAGGGTAGGCTCTTCCACAAAAGCGCTGTGGGTGACAATACCGGGCTCCAAAACTAATTTAGTGCTATGAACATGTTATTGTCTCCCAGACCAGAATGCTCAGGGTGACCTTGAGATGGAAAACAAACCAGGGAGGCCTCCAAATGAGGAAGTGTTGTAATAATGGGCAACCAATTGCATGATAAATGCATGTTCCAGCCATGACAGAGAGAGGAAGAGAGAGCCAGTGAGGTGTAGTGGCAAGAGTGTTGGACTGGGAGCTGCGAGATCCGGGTTCTAGTCCCCACTCGGCCATGGAAGCTCACTGGGTGACCTTGGGCCAGTCACACACTCTCAGCCCAACCCACCTCACAGGGTTGTTGTTGTGAGGATAAAATGGAGAGGAGGAGGATAATGTAAGCCGCCTTGGGTTCCTTGCAAGAGGAATAAAGGTGGGATATAAATGCAATAATAATAATAATAATGATGATGATGATGACAGAGAGATTAAATTTCTCAATGCCCAAAATGACTGTGCCTTAGAACAGTTGGTCATGGAACCGACCAGAGAGGAAGCAACCTTAGATTTAATCCTAAGTGGTGTCACCCAGGACCTAGTATATGACGTAAATGTTGTTGAACCAATTGGAAACAGTGACCACAGTGCTGTCAGATTTAATATAGTATATTTAGGTGGAAAATTGCCCAGGAAATCCAGCACAGTCAAATTTGTCTTCAGAAGAGGAAACCTCTCTAAAATGAGGGAACTGATGAAAGGAAGTTGAAAGCAGGCATCAGGAGGGTTAAATCCCTTCAAATTGCTTGGAGGTTAGTCAAAGCCACTGTAACAGAAGCTCAGCAAAAATGCATACCACAGGTTAGGAAAGGTAGCACCAAGTCCAAGAAGTCACCAACGTAGTTAAAGAGCAGCATCAAGGAAGCTATTAGAGAAAAGAGAGCTTCCGTCAGAAAACGGAAGTCTTGCCCAAATGAGGAAAACAAAAGGCTGCACACGCTTGCACAAAGGTGGTGCAAGCAGAACATAAGAGATGCAAAAAAGCATTTTGAAGAGCATATTGCTAACTACATCAAGGCCAACAATAAAGAATTCTTTAAACATATCAGAAGCAGGAAACTAGCTAGGGAGGCAGTTGGACCGTTGGATGACAATGGAGCTAAAGGAGGACAAAGAGATTGCAGAGAAGCTGAATGAATTATTTTCATCAGTCTTCATTGCAGAAGATATAGGACAGATACCTCTGCCTGAACTGATGTTTTCAGGAAGGGAGTCTGAGGAACTGAGGCAAATAATGGTGACAAAAGATGAAGTTATCAACCTTACTGATAAATGGAAAGCAAATAGATCACCAGGCCCAGATGGTATCCATCCTAGAGTTCTCAAAGAACTGAAATATGAAATTGCTCATCTTCTAACCAAAGTATGCAACATGTTCCTAAGATCAGCCTCTGTATCAGCCCTGGAAGATGGCCATTGTAACACAAATTTTAATAAAGGGATCCAGGGTGGATTCCGGAAATTACAGGCCGGTCAGTTTAATGTTTGTTCCAGGTAAATTGGTTGAAAGCATTATTAAAGGTAACATTAGTAAGCATATAGAAGGACAAGCTCTGCTGAAAAAGCATCAACGGGTTCTGCAAAGGTAGGTCCTGTCTCATTAACCTTTTAGAGTTCTTTGAGAGTGTCAATAGACATGTAGACAGGGGTGATCCAGTAGACATTGTTTACTTGGACTTCCAAAAGGTTTTTGATGAAGTCCCTCACCAAAGACTCCTGAGCCAACTTAGCAGTCATGGAATAAGAGGAGAGGTCCTCTTATGGATCAGTAACTGGTTAAAGAACAGAAAGCAGAGAGTAGGAATAAATGGTAAATACTCCCAATGGGGGAAAGTAAATAGTGGGGCCCACAGGAATCTGTATTGGGAAGAAGGCGTTTCAACTTGTTCATAAATGATCTGGAATTAGGAGTGAGCGGTGAAGCGGTCAAGTTTGCCAATGACACCAAATTATTTAGGGTGGTTAAAATAAAAAGGGACTGTGAAGAGCTCCAGAAGGATCTCTCCAAACTGGGAGAATGGGCATCTAAATGGCACATGCAGTTCAATGTAAGCAAGTGTAAAGTGATGCACGTTGGGGCAAAAAATCCCAACTTCCAAGTATAACCTGATGGAATCTGAGCTAGCAGTGACCAACCAAGAAAGAGATCTTGGGGTTGTGGTGGACAGCTCAATGAAAATGTCAACCCAGTCTGTGGCCACTGTAAAAAAGGCAAACTTCGTGTTAGGCATAATTAGAAAAGGACTTGAGAATAAAACTGCCAATATCATACTGCCCTTATACAAATCTATGGTGTGACCACACTTGGAGTACTGTGTACAGTTCTGGTCATCACACCTGAAAAGGGATATTGTAGAGCTGGAAATGTACAGAAAAGGGCAACTAAAATGATCAAGGGGCTGGAGTATCTCCCCTATGAGCGAAGGTTACAACAGCTGGAATTGTTTAGCTTGGAAAAAAGGAGGGTACAGGGAGACATGATAAAGGTGTACAAAATTATGCATGGTTTGGAGAATGTGGGCAGGGAGACTTTTTTCTCCCTCTTATATAATACTAGAACCTGAGGTCATCCCATGAAGCTGATTGGTTGGAGATTCAGGACAGATAAAAGGAAGTACTTCTTCACACAATGCATAAACTATGTAATTCTCTACCTCAAGATGTAGTGATGGCCAATTTGTAGTGATGGCCAATTTGGATGGCTTTAAAAGCAGGTTAGATAAATATCTGGAGGAGAAGTCTATCAATGGCTATTAGGCTTGAGGTCTATGTGCTACCTCTAGTACCTGAGGTGGTATGCCTATGTACACCAGTTGCTGGGGAACATGGGTGGGAGGGTGCTGCTGCACTTGTGTCCTGCTTGTGGTTTCCTGGTCGACAGCTGGTTGGCCACTGTGCAAACAGAATGCTGGAATAGATGGACCCTTGGTCTGATCCAGCATGGCTCTTCTTATGTTCTTAGGTTCTTATGAGAGAAAATCTTGCAGAAACTGACCATTTTTGAAGCGCTGCTCTAGCAGAGAAGCCTGAGTGGTGCAGAAATGCTCAAAAGGATACTTAGACTAAACCCAAGCTCAGAAAGGGGCTTTAAAAACTAACACATGAATCTACATTGACAAAAGCGACAATGAGGCCCATGAAGCCAAATGTAAGTTGTTCAGTAGAAGGCTGAGAGCCAACAAGAGCTGGCAAGTGTCTGGCTCAAACTGAATCATTTGTGGGGGATTAGGGTGAGAATGTTTTTCATTGTCTAAATGAAGACAGGGTAGAAATAGGCCATGAGGATGCAATAAAACAGGATAGCCATCAAAGATCCAAAGGCCCACAGGGGAAAATGCTGAGGCCAGAGATTTCTGAAGAGAGACACCATGTATAGGCATGTCTGTGCTAATGCTAGAAGCCTCTGAACTAAGATGGGAAAATCTGAGTGCTTGTTCTAAAAGAGAACATAAGTGGGCAAAACAGAAACCTGGAGGAATGGAGAGAACCAGTGGGATGTGGTCATCTCTGGATACAAATTCTATAGGAAGCGCAGGGAAAGGCATACAGGGGTGGTGTCACTCTATATGTCAAAAAGGGGATAGTGCTAAACAAGGTAGAAACCTCCAAAGAGGTGAAATCCCCCACAGAATCCTTATGTCCAACAATACCAGGCCCCCGAAGTAATTTAGTCCCGAGGACATGCTACCATCCCCTAACCAACATGCTCATAGCAATCTTGAAATGGACAATGAAGTGAGGGATGCATGCAACAGAGAAAGTGTTGTAGTGATGGGTGACTTCATTTATCCTCACATTGACTGGATAAATGCATATTTCAGTCCCAAGAAAGAGGTTAAATTGCTCAGTACCCTAAACAACTTGCCTTAGAACAGTTGGTCATGAAACTGATAAGGGACTTAATTTGGTACTCAGGACCTAGTGTGAGATGTGAATGTTGTTGAACTCACTGGAAACAGTGACCACAACCACAGTGCTATCAAATTCAATATATACGTAAGTAGGAAATTCCCAAGAAAGTCCAACACAGTTGCATTCAACTTCAAAAGAGGACACTTCTAAAAAATGAGGGGATTGATAGAAAGAAAATTGAAAGGGGGAGTCAAGAAGCCCAAATCTCTCCAGAATGCTTGGGGCTTATTCAAAACCACAATAATAAAGTTCAGCTAGAATGTGTATCACAGGTCAGAGAAGGTACCACAAAGTCCAAGAAGTCACCAGCATACTTAACAAGCAGTGACAAGAAGCTAATAGAGAAAAGAAGGCTTCCTTCAGAAAATGGCTGAAGTTTTCAGCCTCTTCCTTCAGATTAGGGCAGGGTGGGCAATCTGTGGCCCTCCAGATATTTTGACCTACATCTCCCATTATTCCTCACCACTGGCTTTGACTGATGGAAGCTGTAGCCCTCCAGAAGTTTTGGCCTACAAGTTGCCCCCCTGGCTTAGAGTGTAATGGGGAGAGGGAAACTGGGCCAAGATGTGAGTACCATCATGCACATATCCCCCAACCACAATTTCTCCCCTCTCTCATACAGTGTAGGGAAAGAGAGATAAAAATACACTTTCCCATGCCATACTGCTCAGATTATGTAAGGACTGGCTGCTTAGCCAACCCTTAACCCTCACATACAGTGGCCCAGGTCAGATGCTTTTTTCCTAGCTAGCTAAACCATAGTTCAGCAGCCATGAATGGGCAATGAGTCACTGCTCACCCTTCTCCTCTTTTCCTTCTGTCTTTGGCAATTACATCTTGATTTAATTAAGCCACAGTTAGCCATTATATCAGATACAGGGAACTGTGGTTCAATGTCAGTTTACTATCCAGGATCTTAAACCACAGTTGCTTTATGATCCTGATTAGTAAACTGACATGAGACCACAGTTCCCCATATCAGATGTGTAGTTAGCTGTGTTTTAATTAAACCAGGATATAAGCATCAACGAAGTTAGGAAGTTTGGGGAGGTGTGAGGGGGGAGTGTTCGGCCTCATTGCTCATTCCCAGCTGCTAAACTACGGTTCAGCAAGCCAGAAATGGAGTGGCCTCACTGGGACATTGAGTCAGGGTGGGAATTAAATAACAATTAAAAACACACTGCAGCATTTTGTTGCAGGTCCCCACAAGTTTCCACTAAAAATCATACAGGTTTGTACAAAGATAACGTAGACCAAGTTAACGATCAACAATGTGTTCAAAGCTATAATGTTCAAACTGTTCAAGCCCTAGCAAGCTTTAATCTGATAGATTAGCCAATTAAAGATTTAGCTAATTGATGGTTGAAGGTCAATTTTAATCAGTAAGACTGAGTTAAGGATGCAGTTGTTTATCTTTTGAAGCTATTTGGTTTTGGTGTGCTGCTGCAACAAGAAATCAGAATTAAAATATTAAAGACAGCATTTTTCTTCTAACAGCAAGATGTAGATTTGGGTATTCATAAGGAGCCAGTTCCATGAAAGTTTTGGTAATATGCAAATTTTGCCAATTAATGAAATGAAAAGGGAAATTAATAAATAACAACACTTCTTTAATTGGATGTCAGTCTTGATTCTTTTTCTTGCAATTTATTCATGTCTATTTTAATTAAAGCATCTCATACCCTCTTATCTGAAATATCCAACTAAGTGTCGTCAGGCATATATTGGGATGTAACATCCATGCCCTTTGGGAGCAGGCTGAATATTAGCACCCTAGCTCTATTTTTTTTTTCAGAGCATGAAGGGCTCTCATCTTTCAATGGAAATGAAAACCCACTAATATTTGTGGCCCCAATTCACCTGTAGTCACAGGCAATTGGTCACATGCAAGAACCAGTGACCCTGTATGGATATGCCTATCCCCATCAAAGAAGCTTCCATCCTCTTCAGTGGGGTCCAGAGGAGCATCACAATTCAAATGTGGATTGTGCCTACATCACTATGGAACACTGCTACTTTAAATGCAGTTAAATCCCTCTTCAAAAGGTACAAAATGGAAAGTAAATGAAGTTAATGGGCTATTTCTCTGGATTTAGAGAAGACAAGAAAATCAGCCCTAAAATGGATGGCCATCATAGATTTGTCAAGAAGGGAATAGAATGTTATTCAGATACAGAAGCACCCATAGTTCAGTAACAGAGTGCATGATTTACATGCACAATGACCCTCTTCATGCATAATGACAACCCATGGATTGTTTAAATCATGGGTTATTGGGACCATGTAGGAGCAATCAACCATGCTGCCTCCTGCGCGCTTGCTGCTTCCACTTTGTATCTGGTTTCTCAAATAACCCACAAACGCACCATTCTTGTTTGATGTGACATCTGAACCCAGAACTCTAGGTTGTTGAAGGGCAAACAACTATGGTTTGTTGTTGGGTTAAAACTTTGGGTTGTTTGTCCCTCAGCAATCCAGAGTTCCATGTCTGGCAGTCACATCAAACAATCCAAGAACAAGGCGTTCCTGGGTTGCTTGAGAAGCCAGCTGCAAAGCAGAAGTGGCAAGCAGGCAGGAGACAGCATGCTTGCTCTCACACAGCCCCAACAATTAATGGGTTAAACAACCCATAAATTGCTTTTACATGCAAACCAGGTCAATGCCTGATGTTTAATCCCTGGAAATTCAGCTTGAAAGAGAGACCAACCAAGACCTTGGCTGGCAGTAGCTTTTCAGAGTAGGCAACAGACGGACCAATGGTATGACTCTGTACAAGACACCTTCATATTAATGAGATGTCAAGACTGTAAGAGGCGGAGGACACAATCCTATGGGGATAGGCCACCTCCAAAATCCAATGCAGGGCAGGCAGAGCTCAGAGGGGATCCTCTCCTCCATGCTCCAGCCACCCTGCATTTGCAGTTAGACAGACAATTTCGGCTGTCTAACCGGGGTGTCTCAGAGCAGGGGGGGAGAGGAGAGGCCGGATGGTGCATAGTACACATAGTAAAGCTTCCCTGGTTCCCCCCCCCCGCCCTCAGGAACGCCTCTTTTTCGACCACTCCACACTGCTCTTCCGAGCGCAGAGCCAGGGATGAACCATGCCTCCTATGGGGTGGCGGGGGAGGGGATTCGGATTTCTGGGAACTGACCTCAGAGCGCTGGATCCGAGCTCAGTTCCCAGAAATCAAAAAAACCTATGGCCATCTAGACACTGTCTAGCGGCCATAGGATTGCACCCTAAGTGGCTTGGATAGATGGTGGCATGCAGTAAGTTAAGCAATATGCCACTCACTGCAACTAAACATGGGGATAAAGTGGTAGAATTAATCAACTGCTGGCCGAGAGCAGTGCATCAATTTGTTGCCGAATTGTCATGCACGACAAGGAAGTAAAGTAGCACTGCTGGAAGGGGAGTAACATTTTCTCTCTGGTACAGACTAATGCTGCATCCCTTTCTAAGTTCTACTGCCTGTAATTATTCTAGCAAGGGAGACAGAGACATTTTACTATTCCCAATGTCTCAAGAGGACTGCATTAAAACATCCCCCATTCAATGGTTCCTCCGAATTGCCGCCACTGCAGCTTCCCTCTCCATGAGGAACATAAACAGGATTTACTGCTGGATGACATTGGGGATGTTCCCGTTGTTGATGTTTTAATTCTTAATGGCAGCACAGCTGCATTTAAGGTAAGAGAGAGGCAAAGAAGCCACCAAGTATGAGAGTAACCATGGTAACTTCATGGAAGTTAAATAAAAAAAAACTTCTTTTAAAAAATAAAGATAACGAGGTCCCTGAATCAAGCTTTATGAGCCTCGTTGCTTCAAAGATAGAGTTGGAGCTATCTCAGGACTCCTAATTACCTTTGCAACAGAATACTGTAGAGAGGCAGATTATAAACAGAAACATTCACCTCTTTCTGCAAACACAACCCCCAGCATGCTTTATAAAGTGCCTCCAATACGCAGAGATAAAAGAGGCACAAAATAAAGTAGGATTTAATGCCCTTTTGCTAAAGGCAAAGCAACCTATGAAAGTGGTGGGTAGTACAACAATCTGCAGTGAGAAGGCCAAGCAAGCCTAGCGACACAACCACCACTGCCACTAAGGAGAGAAATGGTTCTCTTTATGTATTATTGATGGAGACTGTGGACAACACAATGGGAATCAGTCTGTGTATTTTCTTCCTGCTATAATGCTGCTTTAACTCACTGCAGCAAACAATGTACTTTAATGCAGATTACCTGCAGAGTATTTCAGCACAGAACAGCATGTTTCATCCGCATCTGCCTCATCAATAGGTGTACGGCAATACAACGTGACCCTGGAGATAAACACACACACACACACACACACACACAGTGTAGTACAGTCCAGCTGCCCACCAGCTAAACCACAGTCATGATGTCACACCTAAGAGCAGCTTGGTTTTTCAAAATGGTGACATATCCCTGCTACGCAATAACAGGACTACAGCCAACAAAATAACTTACTAGGAAATGTATCTTTGGCACCACAGTCTCTCCAGTGCACATGCAATTCCTCCATCTGTCTTGTAATCAAGCCAGAACAATATTCTGGACTAAATTTTTCCCCAAAGTCAATCTTTCAATACATTAACAAAAATGGTTAGTAAAAAATGAAAGAGCCAGAGGATGATACTCCAGGTAAATTGGGTATGGTAAAAATAAAATTTTGTAAAATAAAAAAAGAAGAAAGGCAATTGGGAATGTTTCCCCCAGTATAACAATTTTGGCATGAACCAGGACTTGCTATCCAAGCATAGAGCAGACAAATGGAAGAGGGAAAATATGACCTTTAAGTGATCCCATGTCCAATAGAAAATGTATACTTGACAATCTGCTCAGTCTGTACAATAAAAAACACATACCTGATGAGCAAATAGCCAACTTTAGCTACCCCACACCTGCATTCTAACCTCCCCAAAGTATCAAAAATGGAATTTGTCCATCCAATGTTTAAACATCTACATTTCATTTCCAATTTTTTATCAATCTGCCGGGGGGAGGGAGAAATTAATAATGAAAGCAAAACTTTAATACACTGCACTCCATCTTACATGAAGTTTCAGCCTTACTCTAATGCATCTCTTGACTGTAAACTGTGAAGCCCATGCTTTTATAAAGCATCCATTTTAAATTTTGAGAGGGGGGGGAGGAAAGGGAAGCAGAGCTTTCACTTCCAATTATATAGCATAATGTTCTGTTAAATTACATAAATCTGCTCCATGAGATTAAAAAATGACAAAAGAGTCTTCATACTCCAAAAGGTTACCAATTGTTTAAGTTGAGTTTGATACAGACAAGCAGCAGTTCATGTTAGTACAGGCCAGCTTCTCTAAAACTCTGGTACATTTCTGGTGAATGGAAAACCATGAGCTCCTCCTTGACCCTACCCATGCTGCCTTGAATTGGCCAGGAGACTGAGAAGTGAACCTCAAATCAGCCTTTTTGGTGCAGTACGCAAGCAAAAGGCTCCCCAATCTTCTCCAAGAGAACATTCTCAATGGTTGTACAAACAGCACACTGGGTTTGCTCAGGGAGGCTTGCAGCTTCCCTGTCTTGCCTTAGTCAGGAGTTCCAGCATGCATTTTTAAAGAACCTTAGAAATGCTGAGGTAACTCCTCTTGCCATTAAACACTTTTTCTTGTTGTGAAGATCCTGCTGCTGGCAGTAATGAGACAGAATCAAGCCCTTCTTAAACTTGATTGGGAAAAAATATTTAATCCAACCACAAAAAAGGCATGCTCTCAAGATGTGTCAGAGTTGGTACAAAGCATCAGAAAATGTAAATAAGCACTGCTCAAAACAGGCCAAGAGATGGCTTCTAGTTTATTCTATTGCTGGATCTTAAAGGCTTTGGATTTTTGCAGCACTTTAATTGTCCATCAAGTGGAGCAGGAACGGGCATCGGCATCTCTCAGAGTTAACTATTCCTTGGCTTCTACTTGCTGAGCCTACAAGTCTGCGCCTACATGCAATTTGGGAAGTGTTACTGGGGTTCTGTCTCATCCTCTGGGGCAACTGCAGAGAAATGCCGCATAGAAAAGATTTATCAATGCAGCAGGGAAGGGGCAGAGATCTGCAGTGTTCTTGCTAGAAACTACTGCACTTCGGTTGTCACCATAGCCCCACCAAAGTACAACAGTTTACAAATGGGGAAAAAGAAGGGCAGTTTATAGTCACCTATCCCATTCGTGTGAAATTAATACATTGAAAAACTATGGTTTTGCAACGTGAAGAATACCCTGAGCACAATCCACTTCCTGTAACTAACAACAAAGAGCCATGTGAACCTTAAAGACTAACACATTTATTCTGGCATTAGCTTTTGTGGACCAAGGTCCACTTCATCAGATGACTGAAGTGTCCTCAAAAGCTTTTGCCAGAATACACAGTTAGTCTTTAAGGTACCACAAGACTTTGCTGTTTTCGCTGCAACAGACTAACATGGATTCCCCTCTGGAAATTCCTAGGACTAAGTTTCTACAGACCACTATCAAAACCCAAATGTATATATGTAGCCCAGCAGCTGAGAAGAGACCCCAGAGATGTGGGGAGGGGGGGTGAGCCTACCCTTTATTTTAGTAGATTATACACAGTATAATTTCAGTAGATTATACACAGTTTACAAAAAAAACAACAGCTAAGAGAGAAATTTCTGTTAGGATCATAAAGCAATCAGCTTCCCCAAGTGTTGCAGCTTCATCCTATCTAGCATTACTAGCTAGCTAGCAACCTTAATCAGACTAGTTGTGACCTACACAGATCTAACACAACTTCCCAGTTAGCAAATAGTTTTTTGTTGCTCTTAACAAGAACATATAGTATTTGCTACAAATCAAACTTCAATAGCCTCACTAGTTCATGAAACCAAAAGAAAAGGAAAACCAAAATGGACATTTTTTACTTCAAAAATCCTCTCCCTGCTAGCAAGTAGAGATGCTCCTTAAAATAGATTCTGTACATTCTAATAATAAAATATGCTAATTAAGCAATTATTGTTCAGTTCATTAGTAGTAGTAGTAATAGTAGTGCTCTACTCAAAAAGAAAAAAAGAAAAGAAAAGGACTATTTAAAAATAGGGCAACACTCAATGTTGATGACCTGGTTCAGATGTCCTAGCACCAATGCCTGGGTTCTTTAACCCAGGAATTGAGGGGACAAGCGGAGTGTGCAAGCCACATGCTCATAATTTCTGCTTTTAACTAGCAAGCCAGGAATGCCCTGTTCCTGGGTTATTTCATGACTCCGGGTTGTTTATGGGTTAAACAACCCAGAATTAACCCAGTAATTTCCCATGGCTTCTTGTTAACTCTGGATTGTTTAACTCATAAACAACCCAGAGTTCCCACATTCACATGTCATGAATTATCCCAGGAACAGGGTACTCCTGGGTTAATTAAAAGTGGGAATGACAAGTGTACAGCTCACACACTCTGCTCGTCCCTGCAATTCCTGGGTTAAATAACTGCCATGATGTGTGAACCAGGCCATCTCATTTTACACGAACATTGTCACAGACTTTGAAAGCAGTTTTCAAGGCACTCCAAATGAAGAATTAGCATGGTTTCCACATACCAAAACTCATTCTGAAAGCTTCGGTTTTAGCCCATAGTACTTTAAACTGCAAGGACCTGGGGGCAATCCCCCTTGAAGTTTAAATGATTGGGGGGGGGGACTGGGCTAGGAAAATGGCATGCATTTTTCAAACAAAATTTCCAGTTTCCCCTTTCCCTTAGACTGCAGGATAAAGAGGCAGTGTGGTATAGTGCTTAGAGTATCAGCAAGGACTAGTGACCTGAAGCCAGCCATTATCTCTCAACCTAACCTACTTCACAGGTTGATGTGAGGATAAAATGGAAGGACCATGAATACCGCCTTGAGCTCCTTGGAGGAAAGGCAGGCTATGAACATAATAAATAAAAGGGAAGCAAACCACTGATTTCCTCCTTCCCAACAGGTGAGAGTTTACACACTGCTTTGTGCTGTCAACGTTCACTGGCAAAACAAGGGAGGACAGCACCCATGTTTAGCCCATGTTTAGCACACCAGTATCTGGGGCAAGGTTTCTTTAAGGAAAGAAGAAGCATGCATCATCTGTCCCTTCAGTCTGTAGGGCTCCTGCCCCTTCAGCTTCACTCTTTCCCCTGCCCTACTAAACACGTAGGGAGACTGATTTTCTGTGCATGGCTGAGGTAATAGTAACTTAAGAAGATTCAAAGTCATAAGAGTGTATGGATTCACCAAGGAGTGGAAATTAGGAAACAGTGCTCTAGTCCTACTTCATGAATGTATTAAAAATTCCACTGAAAATCCATGGGATTATTCCCAATATCCAGTATGTCAAAGAAAAGCCATTTTTCTGGGTTTGTTTCAAGTTCAACTGTGTCTGACAACATGGTTCTGGCTTAAGCCAATAAGCTTTTAGTTGCTGGCTCCACGCGCCTAAGCCAGTTCAGTTTGGGTTCACATGGGAAAACAGAAATAGCAAAACCACTCATATGCATATACTCCAAGGTAATTAATATCACTGTTATATTTGACCCTAATCTCAACACTGGATGGTTAAATATAACAGAGAAAAAACTACAATTCACAGGGAAGGAAAAAGGAAGGAACACAGGGAAACCAAGCTTGGATTATTACTTGATAATGAAAGCCAATATGATGGGGTAGATGTACAAGCTTTAACTTAAAAAACCCCCATCCATTATCTGCCAAATACTCAGAATACCCTTCTTATCCCACCCCCTTATTACTAACCTCTTCAAGCTACCTACATGAGAGCCTGGAAACTGGGAGGCTGCTGCACTGCCTGGGACCATGTGTGACAAACCATCAGAGACACAACCTATCTGTAAAGCGGAGGTGGAGGACCAATGGCTCTCCACATGCTGTTGTACCACAACTCTCATCATCCCTGAGCATTGGCCATCCTGCCTGGGGCTGACAGAGTTCAACAACATTGGAAGGTCACAGATTCCCCACCCCAGCTGGAAAGGAACCGTGTGTGTGTGTGTGTGTGTGTGTGTGTGTATGCACTAACCTTCAGGGTTTAGAAAGGTTTAGAAAGAAAGGGTTCCAGAAATACCTCTAAGCTACAAGACAAGCTAAGCACTACAATATGGTGGAGAGACTCTGCAATGCACAGAAAGGGTATTCTCTGCATCCCTTTCTCTATCAGATTTCTTATCTTTAGCCTGTTACAGAGAATTGCAGTTTTAAGCAATAGGCCTCCATCTCACCTGCTGCTTCCTAGCCCTTGAAGATGGAACAGTACAGAAACCCACCAAATCCAAAGTGTGTCAAAGTCTTCACATTTCACTGTTTTATACAGTCATGGTTCATTCTGGTTGAAGCCAATGACTGTATCAGCACAACTGGATTTTCTTTTAGGTTCTGTTCCAGTTTGGGTTAAACAAAAATTTTCAAATAAGATTTCATTCTCTTCTAGTTCAAGAAAAAAAATACAGGCTTGGATTTTTAAAAATTTGTTTTTGGATTAGGACTAGGGTTTATAAATGTATGGACATTACCAGGAATGAAATCAAAAGTAAATTTTACTGGACAGCAGCAGCTGCAATGATAGGGGCCTGCACAACTGGACAATGGGAATCCTGTCAAGAATCCATGTGAGATCAGTGACTCTGCAGAGAGAATCAACGGGTAGTCAAGAAAACAGAATGGACACAGACTGAACATTAAATTGTCCAGGTGAAGAGATGGACTGGATGTGAGCTAATAAAATGAGCATTAATCCTGGCAAAGCAGAAGTTCTTTTGGTCAGTAAGAACTGATCTGGACTTGGAGATACAGCCTGTGTTGGATGGATAGGTCTGCATTTTGGCAGTGCTCCTGGACCCAACCTTGTTCCTGAAGGCCCAGGTAGTGGCAGTGGCCAGGAGTGCATGCCAGCTGCTTCCTCTCCTGAATTATGCAGATCTGTCACTCAAGCTCTCGTCACATCCCCACTGGACTGCTGCAATGCATTCTACATGGGATTGCTCTTAAAGAGTGTTTGGAAACTCCAGCTTCTACAGACTATGGCCAGAGTGGTTGCTGGTGTTCACTTTTCAGAAAATATTACACTAGTTCTTTTCCATTTGCACTGGCTTCCACTTTGTTTCTAGGCACAATTCACAGTGCCGGCTATTAGACCAAGCTCTACACAGTTTGGACCAAGTTATTTGAAGGACTGCTTCCTGCTGCATGAACCTGCTCTTACACCAGGTTGTACCTTAGGCCCCATTCATTTCAATGGATCTGGTCTATGTAGGGCTGATATTGGATACACCAGTCCACTGCATTCAGTATCCGAGGCCCTGCACCATATTCCACCACCTTCCGAGGTGTCCTTGGTGGAGACACAAGAGCAGGGCCTTCTCAGTAGCAACACCGAGATTGTGGAACGCCCTCCCAAAAGAGGTTTGTTTGGCCCCCTCTCCCTGAGTTTTAAGAGGATGGCAGCCTTCTTTTATTCTGCCATGCTTTTAATCTGTTTTAATCTCTTGCTGTGGAGTAGAGTGGCCAGAGGCAGAAGAGGGCACAGGTCCTGCACCTTTACTAGTTGTGGACAAAAGGGAATTTCAGCCCATGTAGCTTTGGCGTCTGGCCACCCTACTGTGGGGATGTATTTTTAAACTGATCTGGTTGTTTTATGCTCTTCATGTACTGCTGTTTAAATTATTTAACATATATTTGTTTTCAATCTCATTATTTGTATTGTATTTTTCTGTTTTGAATCTGGAGGCCATGTTGGGGGCCAAAAGTTGGGGTAGAATTTTTCTAAAATAACTGCTAGTAAAGCCCTGATTTGGTGTCAATTGACTTTTCTTTTTCTTTTTTACATGTAGTACAGCATCTCCACCTTGGTAAATATAAAGACTGTCTAGTTTCTCTCTGTGATCCGCTAGTAAAAGGGGCCTGTGTGTTTCCTTCCTGTTCCAAAGCACATCTGAGTAACAGCTGGATTTTATCTTTCCAAAATGGGGGATCCAACATCTTCCCCTTTCTTGTTCTCAGCAACCCTAGGGGCAGCTCCAGGTCCAACACTGTGATCATCACCTGCAGAATCTAATTTGAATACCTGCAGACACCTCCTGCCCCACTTCATCTTGGGACTCTGAACATGCGCCCCACTCTCCTGCTCCACGTGACTACCATCAACTCAGGGGTTTTTCCTTCCCATTCTACCCCAGCCTGCTCAAACCTGCTTTTTGTAACATCTTGCCCAATGAAGAGATCTGGAGTTCTCAAAAGCTTGCACATTTTTGTGATCTTTTGGTTGGCCTAATGAAGGTATTACACTAATATGGATTTTAGAATCTAAAACAACTGACAGAACAATCCTATGTATGCTTACTTGAGAGGTCAATGAGGCTTACTTCCAGATAAGTGTGTATAGGACTCCTGCCTCAATTAGGAAAACTTGAAAAAAAAATAGCAAATTCAGATGAGGTAGGGGGAAAACAAAAATATCTACTATAATATTTGTGAAGTACTTTAAGATACAATATGAGCAGTGAAGTTGGCAGTGGGTAGAGTCTTCATTAAGTCATTATGCTTTGATGTTTAGGAACTCTTCAATTCTTCCCTACTCCAGGGGATATCCCAACCTGGCCATGATCTAGATCAGCTTTCCCCAACCTGGTGCCCTCCAATTATTTTGAACTTCAGCTCCTATCAGCCCCACCTAGCATGGCCAATGGCCAGGAATCCTGGGAGTTGTAGTCTAAAAAAACGTGGGGGGCACCAGGTTGGGGAAGTATGATCTAGGTGTACACATTGTACAAGTTCACATGCACACTCCACCTTTTTTATAAGCACTACATAGCCATTTCTATAAGTATATGAGCAACAAACATAAGTCCCTTCTCCTTTTCATCTGCGTCTTTACACCTGCCCTAGATGTTTTACAACAGCAAATTATTTACTGTATAGTAGCCACATGATATGCTATTAAAATGCTCCAATAAATTAAGGAGTTCCCTACATACTCTTTTTATTATCTCAAGTAACCTTCAAAAGCATTTATCTGCCATCAGCTGGTATGTTTTGAAAAACTGTGATGACAAACTAATTTAGCAAATGCATGCACTTAAAATCTGCATTTACAGACTGAATGAGTAAATGTGCCCCATGGGGCTAGATAAGCTACTTTGATGGGAAAAAGAATGTAATTACTTACTTATGTAATCCCAGATATTCTCCCTAGTCCAGCCTACATGAAACTGGACTTCAGTCTTACAACAAATCCCACTGGGTTGAGGCAGTTGCTCCTCAAACATCCTGAGAAGGTCCAACAACATCCTGGCAACCCAAATTTCACACCAGCTTGCAGGCTACTAGAATCTTACCACTATCAGCGAATTCCCTGACAATCTTATAGCTGTCACTCAAGTGCATCACTTGGTAACAGAGGAGCACCCCATGTGTTGAGACCTCTTGCAAACATACTAATCCATGTCGCTGCCCAGCATGTCTTATCTGTTAGCCCAATTTAAAGCAACAGTGGGGCTGCAGTAACTTCAGAAGTTTGCAGATGCACACAACCCACCATGACCACCTCAGGATTCAATTACCTTATGTTGATAGGCATAAATAATTAAACCTCATTCCTGATGGGGACAGGGAATTGCAACACAACTCCACAGAACTATAAGGTTCCCAAAAATACTTCCCTGGAACAACGGAAGCAACTTCCTCTTTACCACTATGATGGTAGCTCTGTATCAGCATAGACTGATATGGATACTGCATCAGCAGTGGCTATAAAGAAGTAGCACCAAAAACGTTATATGTAACATGTAATGTAGAAGCAGCCCTTTTTGCTCTGTTTTCCTAGCTTCAGTCTCTTTCCCAAGTCCCATACAAATTCAGAGTGATGAAGTCGACTAGACCACATTGCAAGAAGCTTCTGGCCTGTGTTTTCCCCATTAAAAAACACACACTAAATAACCTGGTACATGGAAGCGTACCTATTTCTTTACTGTAAGTAAAAATGGTTTAAAAAAATAAATAAAACAAGCCCAATGTGTTCTGGATAACTGGGGGAGCACAGAGACAGAAGGGAGAAGTAAGTTAATTCAGTTAAATCATCACAGGCACTAGTTAATGGGTTGTTGTTCAGTCGTTCAGTCGTGTCCGACTCTTCGTGACCCCATGGACCATAGCACGCCAGGCCTTCCTGTCCTGCGCTCTCTCCCAGAGCGTGCTCAAGTTCATATTCATGGCATCGGTGATGCTATCTAGCCATCTCATCCTCTGCCGTCCCCTTCTCCTTTTGCCTTCAGTCTTTCCCAGCATCAGGGTCTTTTCCAGAGAGTTTTCTCTTCTCATTAGGTGGCCAAAATATTTGAGCTTTAGCTTCAGTATCTGTCCTTCCAATGAGCACTCAGGGTTGATTTCCTTTAGGATTGACTGATTTGACCTCCTTGCAGTCCAGGGGACTCGTAAGAGTCTTCTCCAGTTAATGGGTACCCCTGACAAATCAGATTAAAATATACACATCCTTTTTGCAGAAGTACTGCTGATGCCTTTGGAGGCTTGTTTTTAGGGATGAAGCAAGGATTTGATGCAGGAGTGAACGACTATGCACACAACCCTATTAGAACTAGTGTGAGCAGAATCAAAGCACATGGTGTCAATCTCATTCTCTGGCTTGATTCTGCTCACACTCTTCCCTCTGCCAAGAAGCACACAAAAAAGTCATCATGGGGAAGGGGGATGGGGTAGCAAACAGTGGAGGGCTCCAGTGACAATGAATGAGCCTCTGTTCTTTAACAAAATTATGCTCTAGGGGTCTTTTCCCACAGGGTGTGGTGAGGCTTGTAATACAGCCCTTTATCCCTTGCAGGAAGCCACATAACCCCTTCCAGGAAATGATCCTCAGAGTGTCTTTTCCCATCAGAATGCATGTACCACAGGTGTACATAGCTCTAAACTATCATCTCCAAGTCTGAAAAGCTGTTACTTCTACACAGCCCTTCTTTTAACCACTCAATTAATATCACCTTCACTTTTCTCCATCTCAGATCCTGCTCAAAACTGTGAAGTAACAGAGGCTAAAAGAAGTTGAAAAAGTGAGCTTGGTCTGGTGCTTTAGACTCACCTCGTTCATCCTATAAATACTCGTGCAAACACTATCAGTTTTGCCATTTTTTATATATATGTGTGGGTACAATGCAGAGTCTCTTTCAAACACAAGCGTCCTGTGAATGACCCAAGACAGGAAGCATGAAGGGAGGATATGAATGAAACACTGTGGAATTTCTTTTCTTTGCAGACAGGCTGTCTCAGGTAACCTCCAAATCAATAACTGTATAAACGAGCACCCATTTAGGAGCAGACCCAGTTTTCATCTCATCTTTAGAATACTACAGCAATTAACACATCAGAAATACTTCTCAGGGAGCTGGAAAAACTCATCGTTTTGGTAGAATTTATATAAAAAAAACCCTCAAGGCCTCTCCAAGTTATTTGCCATTTATGCAAATGTAGTTAACTATTAATTTCTCACACCTGCCATGTACAGCAGAATGCTGGGGCCAACACTATCTTACGCTTCCCTTTATTCTCCCAGCTCCCTTTACCATTAGGTGGAGTGGAGGGAACCACCCACTGTGGATGAAAACAGACAATACCCTGTCTTGATGGTCACACTATCCCCTGGCCAGAATAAGGCCAGAACAGCATTTTGTGCAGCCACAAACTCCTCATTGGCCATGTTTGTGACAGAAACACAGATCCGGGAAGTGACAGGGAGGGGAAGCATTGCACAGCAAAAAGCAGGTGGGGTGGCACCTCTTGAGCACCTCTTCCCCTGCCTGCAACCACTGAAATTCATCCTCCCCAGATGCCCTTCATAAGGAAGTGGCAGTTTCAGAATACAAGGTGGTCAGGTAACCACATGCCTTGGGCACATGAATGTGAAATTTACTTTAGAGCCAGTGAACTGATAGAGGCCCATGAAAGTTTCACACAGAGGAAAAGATACCCTACCAACACATACACAAGAATACAAGGTCAGGCCAGCTGGATCTGCTGGTCTTTCATGGCTATAAAAACAATTTCCTATTTTAATTTTAGCCTCCAAGGAGTTAGCAATACCAAGGCCACTCTTGGCATTCTGTGTTTTATAGTGCCTAGCAGCCAACAGGGATCTGATTATCTAGCGGGACTTGTAGACCCCATAACAAGAAACAATATAAGTTGAAAATTAGACTGCTTCTTTCAGAATCTGCACCTGAGACCCGCTTGACTGAGCAAGGAGTATGCATCCCAGAGCAAGGGAAGAATTACCAGCAGAGTCAGCAGCTCAAGGCACAATCAGCCTTGATGCTGGAGCTTCTTGGATGCTCACTGAGCCTTCATTAAGACTGCAGCACTTTGGGGTGTCAAGATGTAGGTAAGTGTCTGATAAATGTGCAAACCTTTTCTAAGATAATTTTTTCTTAAGAGCAAAAAAGCAAGAAGCAGCTTTGGAAGAATCCTTTATGTGGGATACCAGCTTTCTGAAGGCAAAGGCCTTCATACCTCTCTCCCCAAGTGGAAAGTTTCCCTCTGTGTCAAATACCAGGCATTTCCAGCTTCCTTCCAGTACTCAGATGGCATAAAGAAAAAGAGCACCCACCAGGCTTTTAAACATTTGACAGAGATAATTCCAGTGCAAGGAAAATTAAGACCTGTAATTTCACTTACATCTTAATCCTTTATTTGCTTAGACATCAAGTCCTTGATTTCAGCAGAACTTACTTCTGAGTAAAAGTGCTTAGGACTGCAGCATTAGACTTCTGTTGCCCTGCTATAACCTGAGATTCATAAGCTTTTTAAAAAATAACTTAACTCACCCTTCAGGGGATATAGTGTGCACGCACACATACAGAGAGAGACACAAAAGCACATTAAATTAAGCTGCAGCGATCCCCCATCTGTTCAGGACAGGGGTGGGCATGGGGTAGATCTCCAGATGTTTTAGCCTTCAACTCCCAGAAGCCCCAGCAAGCAAGGTCAGGAATGCTGTGAGTTGAAGTCCCAAACATCTGGAGATCTACTTTCTGCCCACCCCTGATCTAGGGCATCCAGGTTCTTCTCAATGTACAGCAAAAACTTTGCTCCCCAAAAATGATACTGTTCCCAAGCTCTCTAGTAAACCTCTTACACTTGCATCCCCCAGCTCTACTTCAGAATCCCTGCTCCACAGTCTAAAGTGGTAGGAGTTAAGAGCTTGTAGTCCCCAGTTCAAGCCTCAGCTCAGGAATGATGTCAGACTAGTTTTCAAGCACTGAGGACTTTTGGCAAGACTGCCCCACAAAAGACACACACCTATCAGTAATGCAAAGTAATAACACTGCTTGCCCCTTACAGAGTTTTTGTTAAGGACTACTGAGGATCTCTGTATTGATATAAAAATAGTAATAGTGTTCTTTACAGCCCATAGCTTTGGTGGAGAATTACAAACCAGGTCTGTCTCTAAGTTCCTGGTGCATAACAGCCTGGTCTGACTTTTATTTGAACCCTCAATAGGCCATAAGCTAAGACTTTCCTTCAATTCCCAGCCCAGAGAACAGGGGGAGCACCATCATTTCCTGTACAAGTGATGTCTGTAGGACTCAGGCATGATCAGTAAGCATACAAACACAGCTTGTACTGATCCCCAATCAGTCCATCATGCACCCAACAGAAATGGAAAATCATAGAGGGTGCACAAGTGTCCCTGTCCACACAAGGAATGAAGAGATGCTGATCTTGTACACATGACTCCCAATGCCCGCTTTTCTTCCCAGGACTGTTTCCCATATTTTTTCATGTTAAGGAACAGAAAACATGTACTGGAAGTCCCTTTTTAATGTGCCCATATACTGAAAATGGCTTGGGGGGGGGGGACTTTTCTTCAGTCTCTTCCATTGCAGCCTAAAGCCCAGCGGTTCAATGTGACATATGCTGTTTGCCTTCTCCTGTAGATTACAGCCTCTCCAACACAACAAAACTCCAGTTGCAATGATAAGGTCTTAAGTTATACCTCCATCATCATCATCTGAAAATCACTTTGAAAGCACACTAAATATTAGAGTACTCCTGAAATGGCATAAAAAATTAAAAGCTGGACTTTCTTGACCCAAATTATTTACCAGTTCAGTTTTTCTTCCTTCCTTCTTTACTTGAAGAATGGTTCAAGTAACAATGCAGTAAATATACATCCCTAGTTTGCGGAGGGGGGGGGGACTGTCCTTGTGATGCGGGAAACTATACTTCAAAGACAACAACTTCACCCTGTTCCTACTTGCCTAATCCTGAACAAGTACACCACCTTGAAACCCTATGAGCCCTGGGTTATGCTACTTCCCAATTTGATGAGCACCTTTCACCATCTGCACACACACTGTATCCACTGGGAACAGAAGGAAAATGCTAAATTCCAATGGCAAATGTGCTTTGTTGCTAGAAGGCACGTTGGCTCAGGTTTACATAAAAGAAAAGCCCCTATCACCGCAACACCATGCATGCAGTCTCATTTTATTGTAAATAGTAATACATAGAATCACAGAAATGCACCTCGTATTTACATATTCCCTATAATACAGGAGATTGGTTTTTTATTTTTAATGCAGAGGATATTTCATTTTCCCCTCCTCATCCCCCCCCCCCATAAACATCCTTAGCACTGGCCCTTGCTTAGCATAAAGTTTGAGGATAGGCCCTGGTTTCCAGCAGAAAATGGAAATTAAGATGCAAATGCTTTTGATTATTTTATGGCCCACCCTTGACCCTTGACACTGCAGAGCCTGACACACATATCCTTGCCTTCTCCTTCCACTGTTGCACAATTGGCTGTAGAAAGAAGGTAGGGGGAGGGAAGAAAGAAAGCTCTCACACCCCAAATACACATTTAGGCTACAATCCTACAGACTTACCTTGGAGTAAATACCATTTTACTCAGTGGATCTTACTTCTGAATGTTAAGTAAGGATATAATCCTATATGCATAGGATTGCACTGTCAAGCTAGCATATACTCCTTACCCCTTTCCTCCCTTTTAATCAGCCTACACTTCATGCAACTTTTTTCTTTACAATTTACACTCACCTATAGGGGCTGGTTTTAATTAGCGTTAATGGGAATATTACAATAGTGCTTAATTAAGTTCTCTGTTAAGAATCCAAAATGCAAATTTATTGTGTGTGTGGGGGGCATTTGTAGACAACAACAAAAAAGATGCAAGTTCTAAATCTTAAGGGATGTAATTATTAATGGGTATATTCTGTTAAACACAAGTCTTCTCAGATATTTTCAGAAACAAAAAAGGGGGTGGGGAGGATGAAGCTTCATATCAGCATATTCTAGTAAAGAACTGTCTGTTGCTTAGGACAAACACTGATAGTTACAAGCTATGAGGACACATGCGTCTGTTTCCATTATTTAGCCAAGAATCTATTTAGTCATCATTAATACCAGCAAAATACTTTATATAACTCTGCTCACTCTTAAGTTTTGTTCTTGCATAGCTGTGTGGGTCTAGATGCAGTAGAAACTGAACAGACCTTACAATGGAATTGGATAGCTTTTCCTGCCTCCTACCTGAGGGATCATCTCCACCCCCACCAGCTTTCCTTTTTTTGGAGAAAGTAGGCATTATGCTTCTATCAATAAAGCACCATCTACCATGTGACATGCTTTACAGTCGTGAACTTGGTTTGTCTTCCCTAACAACCCAGAGAGCTATGCCACTGCTATTCATAATTTACTTATCCTTGGTTTCCCATCCCTATGTAAGGACAATCAAAGAACACTCATTTGGGGGATCAGGTGTATATACAGCTGAGCCAGTCCCTACAATTCATGCAGCTTGTAGGAATAGACTGTGAGTCCAGCATGGCCCAAGCAGTTTGTACAGCTAACCTCAACCCAGGGGGCGGGGGCGTCCCAGAGGAAAAGTTGACTGCTTTTCCCAGGTCACATTCTATGCTACTTTTCTAGTTACGTGTTAAAGCACCAATCCAGAAGTGGGGGCACCTACTGTGCAGTTACACCTGGGCCCCTATCTTGCTGAAGGTAAACTAGAACGTCCAAGGCTGAGCTGGAGTTTGAGCCCAGACCTCTCCCATCCATCACTCTCCCCTCTGCATCACACTAGCGTTCATGAAGCCTATTTCCAAGCTGGATGCTGACCTGCAGCCCACTCCTCTCCCTTATTGTATCAGCCAGACTACACATTTTTTCTTCAGCTGGTTCATGTGACTGAGAGGTGAACATCTCTCCCACCCCCAAGAAAAAACCATTTAAAGACAATGCTGCACCCAAGTCTGTTTTGCTCTCCCTCCCAACACATACTTACACACTACACCTAACAAAGCCAAAAGAACAGAGCGAGCCAACTGCTGTAAAAGGGAGGGGGGGAGGAGAGAGAGAGAGACAAAAGGCGAGGTATGAATTTGCACAATATAGTAATCTTCAACCACAGCTAGTATTTGGCTTTGCGGTTTGGCGCTTGCTAAAGTTATCTCCTATTTCTCCTGGAGCTAGTTTGCTCCTGACTGCTTCTGTAACGATTTCTAAGGGAAGCTCTCATTGCGAGCTCCCTGCTGAGGTGTAATAATGTGTGTGTGATAACACAGGGGGAAAGGGGGGTGGGGAGAGAAAAGGTACCGCTGGGTTATAAATCCCCTCTCCCCTTCTAGTCTCTGGCAATTCAGCCTGGGATGGTGTTGCAGATCTGTTCAGAGAGCTTAGCTCTGTATTGTTATTCTGCACAGCAACCCAACTTCTCTGTGAAGGCTGCAGAAGAAACAATAAAGACAGGGTTTTTGCTCCGATTCCCCCCCACACACACACACACTCAAAAGAGCCTGTAATCCCCGACCAACAGGGAGGGGGAGGAGACGAGGAGGCATAATATAACCCCCAAATGTCACTAGTTCCCACCTAGAACCTTTAAAAAAGGAAGCTGAAGCACTCAGCCAGCTGAACTCAAACGGATCCCCTCACTCTCATCAACCCAACCACCACCCGACGAATGCAGCCCAGACCTCTCTTCTGTTCCCCAAACCCAGGAACGGCCTAAAAGTTCCACGGGCCAGCCCATCCTCGGCACGTTGACGCAGAAGCCGTCCCCCGAACTCAATGGGTGGCCGTCGTTCCCGAGCGCCCCCAACACCGCTCCTTTCCGAGCGCAAGGCTCACGCTGCAGGGACAGGAGGTCAGGCGTCGCGTCCCGGGCACTTGGGCGCGCTCCACGCCACGCTGGAAACCCCGGCCCGGCCCGGCCCGCCCTCGACACCCCCCCCCCCGAGAAACAAGGGGGCAACCGCTGGCGTGGGAAGGGCAGTCAGTGGGGCTGCCCTCCCCGAAGCGCAAGGCGCAGCAGAAGATTCGCATCACCGCCCACCCCGTGGAGCGCACACGCGGCTCGCGGGGGGGGGGGGGATTAGCCAAGTGTCTCAGCGCCTCCTCCGCAAGAAATGAATCATCTCCCAGAGCCCGCTTCGAAGCAGCCCCGCACACTCAAGGAAGAGGGGGGAGGGGCTGGCACTGGCGGCGGCCCCCCTCCCCCCAGTTCTCGCGCGCCGGCTGCGCGTTCAGCCTGGATTTTCCCCGCCTGCCGCCACGGGGATTTCCCCTCCCCCTCCCCCGTTCCAGTCGTGCGCGCGCCTCGCCTCGCCCTCCCCCCTCTCCGGGCTGCACCTGAAGAGAGGGGAAGACCCAGGCAAGACCCCCCCGTCCCCGCGCAAAGCCCCCAGCGAGAGAAAGCGCCGCCGAGGCAAGCCCCAGCCTGCCAGCCCCTCGACCGGCGGCGCCCGGGCAGCCCTCGCGGGTGACTCACGCTCTCTCAGTAGTCCCTGCGGCGGGGGCAGGCGTGTGCAGGAGCCCCGGGTCCCTTCGCGCACAGCGACATCCCCGGGGCAGCCCGGCGGCGGCGGCGGCGGCGGCAGGAAGAGGGCGGCGGCGGCTGGGCGCGCAGAGCGAGGCGGGGAAGGAGTCGGAGGAGGAGGCTGTGCTGCGCCTGGCTCCGGCTCCGGCTCGACAGGCTGGCAGAGCACGCGGCTGCGCCCGAGCCGCCTGTAGCCCCGAGCGAGCGAGGGAAGGAGGGAGCGCGCGAACCCGCCCCCATCGCGGGGGAGGGGGAGCCCCGAAGAGGCCACGTGCGGCAGCACCTGCGACCGCCTCCCGCCCCCTCCGCCGGAACCTGGAGCGGGGAGGCTCAGAGAGAGACCTCGCTGCCCCTTCTTCGGTTCATCTAGCCCCCCACCACCACGCGCAGCCTCTTCCCGAGGAGCCCCAAGAGCGAAAAGCACCTGCTGTCTTGCCCCTAAAGCCAGAGTTCTTCCTGGGTACTCCCAAGATACTCTCCCCGGCACCCCCAAGGTGAGGTAAATGCGTGGAAAACCCTGATCCCAGTTGTGCGTGAGGGCCGACTACAGTAAGGAAATTGCACTCCGCGCTTGCTCAGTGGTACTGCCTTTATTACTTGTACCCCACATGGTTCACAGACTAAGGCTGAGCTCCGATACAAATCATGGCGCGATTTGCACCAGTAGGAGGCCCAGTTCATCAGTCCTGCTCTTTCACTCACTCAGAGTTCACCTGGCAGCTGCCTATCTCAGTGGTCAGCACACTGGAATTTCCAAAAGCTCATTTAGCCCCTATTGACAGACAGTTTATCTTTTCCCACAAGGAAACCCAAAGGTATCCCAAGTCACATCACACCAGTTTAAAGCCAAATCCCTGTGTACCTTGTCTCTCACCCACAAGTTCCCTCAAACTATCCTGGGATCATATCCTATGGTTGGGACTGTAGCTCTGTGACAGAGCACCTGCTTTGCATGCAGCAGGTCCCAGGTTCGATCTCCGGTATCTCTAAGAATCCTGCCTGAAACCCTGGAGAGATGCTGCCAGTCAGTGTCAACCATACTGGGCTAGATGGACCCAGGGTCTGACTCAGTACAAGGCAGCTTCTTATGCTCCTCAAAGGCCAGCCATGTACATAAAGCCAGCACCTCCAGACCTACAGAATTCTTAGCATTCTGTATCCCCCCCACTCTGCTGCTAGAATTTTAAAGCCATATAGCAATTATTCCCACAAACAGCACTCTTCAGAGCAAAGCCATCAACCTTATGCATTCCCCAAGTCTCTCCAGCATAGCCATTTCTGTCAAGGAGCTGCCACCCAGTGCTGCCTCCCATAATCCTTCCTGAGTTCTCAGCACCCACTGGAGTCAATGACATTACTTAAAAAAAGAAAAGTGTTGTCTCACTTTTTGCAGCTAACCAATGATCAAGCTTTCTTCCTATGGTTCATGCATCCTTTCCCTTTTAGACTCTTGTTTTCAAACATCTTCAGAGTTCAGTTCATGTGGCATGGCATTCAGTCTGATAGTATCAAGAGCTGCTTGCCTCTGCTTTTGGCAGGATTCCAAATATGTTTTTCTCCTTTAGGGTACAATCCTATGCATATCTACACAGGAAAAACGGTCCTACAGTTCCCACCGCTGATGAGAGTTGAAGTTCAACACATCTGGAGGGCCACCAGGTTTGGGAAGGCTGCTCTAAAGAATTTAGTCATTAGTCGGGAAGTGCTTCCCTGAAAAGAAAAGTTTTCAGCAAATGCCCCTACCCCTGAGAGTAATGTAGACATATGCCTGATTTTAGCTAGAAGGTCATTTCTTAGGGTGGGAACCAACTTACTAAAGACCATGCTCCTGGTGGTTTCCAGTCACATCTCCAACCCATGTGGGACCACCACGAGTGCCTCTTCAGATGACCTGAGTGATGGGGCAGGAAGATAAGGAAAAAAGGCATGTCCTCAAGTATCCTGGTCCCAAGTTGTTCAGGGCTTTATAGACTAGTACCAAAACCTTAAACCTGTGCTGGTACAGATAGGCAGCTGGTGCAGAGCTTTCGTGAGAGGCATTACATGCTGATATGGAGTGGTACCAGACAACAGCTGGGCAACCACAGTTACAGTGATGTCTTTGAAATGCAATCTGCTAACCCTGGTTACTTCCTCAGCAGCCTACGGAGGGGTGCAAAGCATGTTGTGAAGCTCTCCGTGGTGTATGACCAAGCACTCCACTCTAATCACTGAGACTGGTGGCCAACCTTCCATATGCACTTGTCTTTTGAAGAATCAGAACCAGCAAGATCACAACCATGCAAGTTATCCTGACCCCAAGATCCCCACAAGAGGACTGTATGAAGGGTTACATCACACTCATTGCATTCTCCCCACTCCCCCCATTTCAGGCCAAAACATGAACAATTCCTGCAGCAGTCAGGTACCCCATTCCTACCGCCACAGCAATTCACCCACACACTGCCCAAGCATACAAGCACCTTCATGATGTGTCACAGATGCTGCTGTTTTCTCATTGCTGTCTTTCCCCTGACTTCCTCTTCTGTCTACAGGCTGCTGCCCAGCAAGTATAGATCCCCAAGTTTACCCACAAGATGACATGCCAAGGCCAACAGCTGGCTCCCATCTGCTCCAGGTAGTCCTGTTGAACACCTCCCTCCAGCCTGGCAACTGTACCTGTGCAATCCCTATGACAGACAGCCATGCCACAGGTGCAGCAGTCTGAGCCCTACTGCAGGCCTACTGAGCCCTGCTGCATCTGCCACACTGCTGCCTGCCAGGGAATTGTCCAAGGCACAGGAGCTTGATAACCGTCTGCATGCTTCTTTTTCTTACAGAGTCCATATCCATCCCTATGTTGCTATATAAAGGCTACCAAATATCCTGCTCTGCAACTTCATAGTTTGTCTTTATTTGCAAGCCATGCTTAGAAAGGGGCTGCACAGCTCTGTGCAGAAGGGAAGCCATATTCTTGTTGATGTGTTGGATCACAACTCCCATCCTGCTACATCATTGGCAAGGCAGCCTTTGGCTGATGGGAGTTGCACACCAACAGCATTAGAGGTGACTCAGTTTGGAAGGAGAGTTGCAGGCAGGGAGGTTGCAGACTCCCCCAGGGATAGGATCATGCACAAGTTTTCAGTAATCCATAGAGGTTGAACAGATCTATAGAGAGAAGCTGAGCAAAACTAACCGTACAGTGGGTATATGATAGCAAATCATCTCTTTAGTTATTTCATGCCAATTATTTTTGCAGTTATGTATAATCAGCCTTATTCTGATTGCAATGCTGACATGTATTTGTATTTGACGCTGCATTTTAATCATACAGTTCTGAAATGCCATTGGTAAAGTATTTTTACAAATTCTCTTTAAGACCAGCACGTGTTAAAATGTTGACATTTTGATGTGTCATGATGAATAAGGTGCCAGATGCCAATGGTCATGTTGCTATGGCATTACTATAATGGTTCACAGATACACGTCGTGCATGACCTTGATTAAAAATTCTGATCATATATCTAATGAATATTCAGTGTTTTAGACTCAGTTGGTTTTAACCACATTTCCATGGGATGCTGGTAAAGAACGAAGAACGTGTGTTTGTTAATACTCAGTCACTGGTCTAGTTCTTGATTTGGGCGGTTGAATTGTCCACCTAACCATGTTTACTCAGAAGACAGTCCTGTTGAATTAATAATAATTTTATTAATATTTGTTATTTTTGAAGTACATCAAAATCTGAGTGCTGTATAAAAGTTCACTTCACACTGAGTCATACCATCCGTCCTCCATCAAACCCAGCACTGCCTGTTTCAGCCAGTGGTGGCTCTCCATGGTATCACAAAAACAAAAACGAACATCCTGAGATGCTTATAAATAACTTTAATATATTTGTCTACAATAATGCTTTTTGACCCACTGGTTGCTCTTCTTCAAGGAATTCTAAAGCTGCCACAAAGCAAGCTGGTTTCCTTTCTTTCTCCAACCTCCCAGAGAGTATTCAGAAGGTTGGAGAAAGGAAGAAAGAAAACTAGCTCATCTTGGGGCAGTTTTAGAATTTCCCAAAGAACATACAGTGGCTCAAAATGTGTCAGATGTTTAAAGGGACTCTGCATTAAAGTTATTTATAAGCACCTTGGGACATTCCTGTCTGCTTTTGAGGCAATAAAGGAGCAGGCCTTTTTGTTCTCCGTGGTCTCAGAGGGAGGGGTCTTTTCCAATCATGCTCTCTGAAATCCTTTTAACAGGAGATGCCAGGGACTAAATCTGGGACCTTCTGCAGGGAAAGCATGTGTTCTGCCACTGAACCCAATGCATAACCCAGGTCTGCCCACAGTATTGCAAGCTAATAAAACAACGAAAAGGGCAAAGGGAATTAAGCCACACCTAGAAGGAGAGAAAGGAATCGGGCTACACAGGTTTCAGTAAGCACATAGGCACTGCTTAAAAAGACTGAGCAAGGAAGCACTCCTCACGTAGAAGGCCAAGGCCTTCCAGATATATGGTCCTGCATGTGAAAAAGCATGGAGATCAAAAATAAAAAGATACTGGAATTAAAACTATTGGTTTAGAAATTTAAAGTACCAATAGAATAAAGAAGATGTGCGAGAGCATCAAGAGACAGATGTGAATGTAAGCATTTATAAACAAGAAATAAATACAGTAAGGCAAAGGAAGCCAATGAAGAGAAAATAATATTGGATGCCTATAAGAAAAACAAGGAGTGCAAAACACATGAGCAGAGCAAGTTCAGAACAGAAGAGGTTGTGGATCAGAAATGGGTAAACAAGGGTTAGGGAACACTACAGTAATCTGGTCTAGCAGGAATAGGGAGCAACATTTTAGCTTTGTCAATGGAAACAAGCAAACAAATGTTTGCAACAATAAGGAAAGGAAAGCAGCAAGACTTACCTATGGCCTGAATGTACGGAAGAAAAGAGAAGAGCCAAACACAACCCTCAGGTTAAAGGACCCTGGAGAAAGAAGAAATACAAATATTGGGGTGGGAACAGAGAAAAGGAATGAGAAGAATGGTTATGGGTACAAACCAAAAGTTGATTTTTAGAAAGATTAAGCTTTAAAATGTGAGAGGATGTCCAAAATGAAGCAGCAGAAACACAGGAAGTATGGTTAGCAAGAGATGTGCTCCATAAGAAGAGTGCTAGGATTGCAAACCTGGTCTGATAAGAGCAGCCTTCCCCAGCCGGGCACCCTTCAGATATGTTGGGCTAAAGCTCCCAGCATCCTTAGCCATGCTGGCTGAGAATGGTGGGAGTAGGAGTCCAACACATGTAGAGGGTACCAGTTTGGGGACGTCTGGATGAGAGCAAGACTTTTTCTCAGTTCCTTTCAAACAAAAGAACTGAGTGAGTACAATGCAATGTTAAGCTCTCTACAATATCTATGCAATTTAACAATATTTTATAAGTAATCTAGCTTTTGTATCCTCATACTTTTTAACCTTGTATTTAGCTTTGTAGTTTATTCTGTATTTTTAGATTTCCTTTCCTTTTTCTGTACCATTTCCCTTAAAAAAATATTTTTCAGTTCTCTTACTTGTGAGCGTACAAACCATTTCATCTACCATTTAATGTGACTGACTGTTTCTTATGATGTTCCTTTCATTTACCTTTTAATAATTATAATTTCATAATCAGCCTATTCAAAAATCCTTGAATTTCAATTACTGTTCCTATTATCACTCTTGCCTAAGGACATTGTTCTAACTGTTTGACTGGTAACAAGATACAGCCCTTAACAAATTCAGTAGTTTTTGCAATCTGGCTAGAAAAAAGAAAGAGAAGACACTGGGGCTGATTATTTATTCATATATAAAGCATGGCGCTTTACTGAGTATGAGAAGACAGTGTGTGAATGTACCCATAAACTCAAAATCCAGAAGCAAGCCAATGGGTAGAATCCAACAGTGCTCTTCTGCTCTTGAAGTAGCTTTTGATCCATGAGATGCCTTTGCTAATGAAAGAGCAGGGAGGCATTTTTCCCCCTGATTCTCCCTGCCCTCTGCAGCCCTCCAAAATCTACAGTGTAGATGTGGGGGGTGGGCTACAGAGGAAGGGAGAATTGGTGAAAATCACCTCCTCTTCTTCCATTAGCAGAAGCATCTGCTAGACCGAAAGCCACCCTGTGAGGGCAGGACTGAACCAAAACAGTTTGCTGCTTGAGGCAAAGGACAAGATGGATTCCTCATACAGAAACCAACCAAACTGGCAGTTGACACTGGTAATGGCAGCTTCCTCCACCACACCTGCAGGCAGCAGGCTATCTTAGGGGGTGCAGGTCAGGCTGTACATAACACAAAACAGCTCTGTCCTCCAACACTTCCCTGCCTCATCTGCTGCCTGAGGCTGCCTCCTCACTGTGCCTAATGAGAGGGCCAGCTCTGTGTAAGAAGAATGACACTACTGGGTTTCACCCAATCCCTCCTACAAATCCCAGGACACTTCTCTCCCTCCCAGCTTTGAGAGTATAAGCTAGGGATGGGGAATCTCTGACCCCCAGCTCAGGTTAGGCCAATAGGGCCTCCCCATCTGGCCCACCAAGGCCCTGGAGGAGACCCCTCTCTGGTGTCTTGCCCTCAGAGAAGGGTGCTCTGAAAGGAGAGTGGTCTGGCCTTGGAGGAAGAGACCCAGCCTCTTCCTCCAGGGCTAGATCACTCTGTTTCCTCTCTGCATGGAGAAAAGGGCAGATTCTTTCTCCATTCATGTTGGAATAGTGTATGTGTTCAAAGGAATGGGGTGTATGAATGGGTGTGGGGGGGGTGACTGAGTGGGACGTGTGAATGGATATTGTTATCCATGTTATAATGGATAACATGCATATGTTTGAATGAAGTATGTATGAATGAAATGTATGGAAGAATGGAGTGTATGCATGTAAGAGAGTGTGGGAGTGGCTCTGACCACTGCTGACATTAACTCCCCCCACATGCTTCTAGGATACCAGTGTGTCAGGAGCGCCCTAGCTGCCTCTTGCAGTCCCCACCAATAGCCAGCTCAGGACACAGATGACGAGGATTCTTTCCGAGACTTTATTCCTTTATTACTTTATGACTCTTTCAGATACTAATCACTAGCGACATAGCAAGGAACAGCACTGGGGAAAGATAGCAGAGTGGCCTAAGCTCCAGGTAAGGCAGTTGGTCCCCATTTGAAGGAGAACCACAGGAAGACCCTGAACTTATGGGCTAGGGAGAAATCCTCCCTCTTTCCCTTGGATCCTTGGGATGCGACCATTGTTTCAGCGCCAAGCAAGCGGTACGCCTCCTTTCTGCGCCCTCCATCTGTCATCGCTCCCTGCATCTGTGCTGAGCATCCAGCAAGCCCCCCTCCTGCGCTCTCTCACTGCCAGGGTCACTATCTATCCCAGGAATGCTGGCAAGAGGAATCTCTGCCGGCTGCTGTGCTTGTGAAAGATGACAGAGCTCCTCTCCCATGGTTTGCTGTTCCTCCTCAGAATCAGAACTGCTTTGGGGCTCTATTGGCTCAGTTTCCACCCTGACACAGTGTGACCCTGGAGGCAAAGCAAGGCTTCCCACCCCTGGTCTAACCAATGGCATGAGGAACATATTTTAGTAGGCAGGGGTAGAAACAGAGGATGACCATTTTTATCACGTAACTGTACTCTCCTTCCCAGTTGTTTCCTTTAACCTATGCACATTTTTTGTTGTTGACCAGAGAACAACAGTTATTGGACATCTGCTAAATAGAGTAAAACAACAACAACAACAACCTCTTATAAAAGAGGGATGGGGGCAAGATAGGAAAGGATCCTGGCATAGGTGTAGGTGCATATATACAGACCCAAGGCTCCACACAGACTTACACATTTGGGGCTCAAATCTATGCAAGTTCAGGCAGAAATAACACCTACAACACCCATCATCCCTCAGCCAGCCATGCTGGTTGGGGGATGCTGGGAATTGTAGAACTTATTTCTGTCTAACTATGCATAGGGTTACACCCTTACAGTGACATATACTTCCATCAGCAAATTTTCCAAAATGGGAGATCAAGCGGTGCCATTGTTTGTTGGCTTGTTCATCCCAGCAGCCCTATGGACAGTCGGTCCTGAAACCAACACAGCACCTAGCAGAGCCTACCTGGAATGTCCGCAACCTCCTCCCACGTTCCATCTTAAGACTGTGACTAACCACAGACTCCATGGCTTCAGCACCAGCCAGCTTTTTCCTTGGCCTTCCTTGCTTTCTTTACCATCTACCCTGATGAAGAGTTCTGGAGAACTCAAAAGCTTGCATACTATTTGACTACCTTGGGTTTGGCCTAATATGGATTTTGGAATTTGTGCAAAATGTACAAGTTGCCTTTCTAGGGCAAATATCTTAAGTTCTCATCTCCTGCCTTAGCCTGGCTGCTGGCACCAGCTTTTATGACCTAACTCGCTACCTTTTGCCCCGTTAGACATTTGATGTCTCCTGTAACCACGCATAAAGGCTGCCCTATTGCCCTCCATCAAGCATGTTCTTTCAAACTTGTCTTTGCTGATCTAAAACCTGACAATGCTCAGGCAGTTGGTGCCTATCGTGCAGATGATCAGTATCTTTCTCTTGCTTTTTTGAGCACTGCAAGAACCCACCTGCTGTCTCTTGTCATACAGCTGATTCGCAGGTGAAGTTTTGCAAACTGCAATGCTACCAGCAGCCTCTTTAACTCTTTCCATTTCACAAGTAGCAACATAGTATCATCATTAGTATAATTAGGAGCTTGGTTGACTTGTGTCCTATGCCTCCCTGGGATGTAGTATACATAAGTTATGTATGAGTTAATAACTTAGCTCTGCCTAATAAGCATGTTTGAAAATATCTTTAGAAGTATATGGACTATGTCATGTATTCAGACCATTCCCATCATAGAATCATAGAATAGTGGGGTTGGAACGGGCCTACAAGGCCATCAAGTCCAACCCCCTGCTCAGTGAAGGAATCCAAGTCAGAGCATCCCTGACAGAAGGCTGTCCAGCCTCATCTTGAACGCCTCCAGTGTGGGAGAGCCCACCACCTCCCTAGGTAATTGGTTCCATTGTCGTATTGCTCTAACAGTCAGGAAGTTTCTCCTGATGTTCAGCTAGAATCTGGCTTCCTGTAACTTGAGCCCATTATTCCGTGTCCTGCCCTCTGGGATGATCGAGAAGAGATCCTGGCCTTCCTCTCTGTGACAACCTCTCAAGTACTTGAAGAGTGCTATCATATCTCCCCTCAGTCTTCTCAAGGCTAAATATGCCCAGTACTTTCAGTCTCTCTTCATAGGGCTTTGTTTCCAGTCCCCTGATCATTTTTGTTGCCCTCCTCTGAACCCTCTCCAGTTTGTCTGCATCCTTCTTAAAGTGTGGTGCCCAGAACTGGACACAGTACTCCAGATGAGTCCTAACCAGTGCTGAGTAGAGGGGAACTAGTACTTCCCGGGATTTGGAAGCTATGCTTCTATTAATGCAGCCCAAAATAGCATTTGCCTTTTTTGCAGCCACATCACATTATTGGCTCATATTCAGCTTGTGATCGACAACAATTCCAAGATCCTTCTCGCTTGTCATGTTGTTGAGCCACGTATCCCCCATCTTGTAACTGTGCATTTGGTTTCTTTTTCCTAGGTGCAGAACTTGGCATTTATCCCTATTTAATGTCATTCTGTTGTTTTCTGCCCAGCACTCCAGTCTATCAAGATCACTTTGAATTTTGTTTCTGTCTTCCAAAGTATTAGCTATCCCACCCAATTTTGTGTCATCTGCAAATTTGATCAGCATTCCCTGCAGGGGAATGCAATCCAGGAGATTGATCTTTGATCAATAAGAAGCCTACAAATACCTGTTCCCAGTTCAAAACTGATAACTTCTGTTTCATACCTGAACATGCAATAGATTTTTGCATATCCTTCATACACATGCCTGTCTTATAGGCACAGCTTGTTTATTTTTATTGCTTATTTGTTACATTTTATAGCCCATCTTTCCTCTAAGGACCCCAGGGCAGAGTGCACGATCCTTCTCCCCCACCCCGCAAAAAACGCATAAACACACCTCATTTTATCCTCATAACATCCTTGTGAGATAGGTTAGGATGAGAGAGTCCTTCTAACCATTATACCACACTAGCACCCTCCCTTGATGAAGCAGCAGCACTTTTCTCTGAATTGAATATTTTACATTTTCTGATGAGAACACAAGCCAGGCCAGCCGAGTTTGTTCTGTGTGTGGTGGTGATCCCTTCCCCGATCACCTTAACTAGCAAAGGTGTTCAAGCTATTGAGCTTCTTAAGCAAGCAGAGACAAGACCATCTCTTAAATCTATGCATGCAAACACAAAGCAGCATCCATTCTGCAGATAAAACATTACAAATCAGAAGGTGCATCACTATTAGCCAGAGCACAGTGGAGGAGAAGCTGCCAGCTGCTACAGAGAGATCGTGCAGGATTGCTAGGCAACCTCATGCTACCATGTGGGGAAAAGTCCTACTCTGAGCTGGTGCCATGATTTTAGGATCTGTGGCCTCCAGTGTAATGTGCTTATCTGGGCCTGACAGGCTGAAGGACATGTGAGAAAACCTGTCTGAAAATTTACAGTCAGGGCCAGAAATATTGGAACAAGGATAACTGTTCTGGCAGTTGGCCTCTGTACACCACCACACTGAAGTCAGGACTTTCAGCTGTAATTCAAGGGGTGTGACAAAAGTGGGGCACTAACCATTCAGGAAGTGCAGCCAGTGGCCTACACACACACCCATCGTTGGCGGCTCATAAGTAATGGAACAAATGGCTGACAAGCAGCTGCATGGCCAGGTGTGGCCTGTTTCCTGGGTACCCCATGACCAATCAAGCAGAGAAAAGGCCTGGAGGTGGTTCTGAGTGTGACATTTGCATTTGGTAGCTGTTCACTGGAACTCCCAACATGAGATCCAAAGAGGTACCCATGCGAGTGAAGGAGGCCATCAGTAGGCTGCGGAAACAAAATAAACCCATCAGAGAGATAGCAAAAACAGTGGGAGTGGCCAACACAACCGTTTGGAACATCCAGAAAAAGAAGGAATTAACTGGAAGTTCAGCAACAGCAAAAGGCCTGGAAGGCCACGGAAGACAACTAAAGTGGATGACCATAGAATTCCACTCAGGGTGAAGAGGAACCCTTTCACAACATCTAGCCAGGTCAAGAATGCTCTTGAGGAGGTAGGCATGTGATTATCAACATCTACAGTCAAGAGACGGCTTTATGAATGTAAATACAGAGGCATCACTACAAGGTGCAAACCACTGGTAACGCTCAAGAACAGACAGGCCACATTAGCCTTTGCCAGCAAACAACTAAAAAAGCCTGCCCAGTTCTGGAATAAGATTCCTTAGACTGATGAAACCAAGATTAACTTGTACCAGAATGATGGGAAGAGAAAAGTATGGAGAAGGAAAGGAACAGCTCATGATCCAAAGCATACCACATCATCTGTCAAATATGGTGGAGGCAATGTTATGGCATGGGCATGTATGGCTGCCAATGGAACTGGGTCACTGGTGTTTATTGATGACCTGACTGCTGATAAAAGCAGCAGGATGAATTCTGAAGTGTATAGGGCTATACTTTCTGCTCAGATTCAGCCAAATGCTGCCAAACTGATAGGACACCGCTTCATATTGCAGATGGATAATGACCCACAACATACAGCAAAAATTACCCAAGAGTTTCTCAAGGCAAAGAAGTGGGATGTTCTTCAATGGCCAAGTCAGTCACCTGATCTCAACCCAAGAGAGCATGCTTTTCACTTACTGAAGACCAGACTGAAGGCAGAAAGACCCACAAACAAGCAGCAGCTGAAGGCAGCTGCAGTAAAGGCCTGGCAAAGCCTCTCAAGGGAGGAAACTCAGCATTTGGTCATGTTCATGGGTTCCAGACTTCAGGCAGTCATTGACTGCAAAGGATTTTCATCCCGGTATTAAAGGTGATCCTGAAGTTTGAAATGATGTTGGTTTGTTCCATTACTTATGAGCCACCAATGATGGGGGGGGGGTGTATGCCACTGGCTGTACTTCCAGAATGGTTAGTGCCCCGCTTTTGTCACACCCCTTGAATTACAGCTGAAAGTCCTGACTTCACTCCCATCTGGGTGTGTTTCCTTTCAACTTCAATGTGGTGGTGTACAGAGGCCAACTGCCAAAACAGTTATCCTTGTTCCAATATTTCTGGCCCTGACTGTAGCTGTGGGGAATGACCTGACGATGTGGAACTAGGAGTAGTAAATAATTATGGCAAAAGGGTGAATATGCAAGAGGAATGGTTGCCACAGTTGGAACATAAAGGCTGCTTTTGTGCAGAAGTAAGGCTGCACTCTGATGCACACCTGGACTCATCATTTTAAAACTTCATCTTTTTCCAGCAAGATGTCACATTTCATGAGAGTTTATTGTACAGCTGATTGTTTACCCTTAATTTCAAAAAGGAATTCTTTGCTGTGAGAGGTAGGGGGATATTTCCAGAATGTGTCAAGGAGAAACACCTCCTACTGAGTTTCTAAAGTTGTGTCTGTACCCTTGTTTGCCACAGTTCTGAAAAAAGCAGAAAGTGGGAGAAGGATCATCAGATACACTGTACTTCTAAAATCAGGAACAGTGCAGTGTGGGATGATCCAGCACTGACAGTAACTCTGAGTTCAGTTCAGATTTTGGCACAATCTAGAAATCAAGTTGTACAGATCCTGCAGTTCAGCAGTATGGCACAGTTCTGCTGCCAACATACACAGTGATAGAGCATACAAGATATCAGGTTCACCCACAGCATTTCCAGTAGAATTGCAGGCTTGCAGCCGAACTCTTCCTGTGTTCTGGAAGAGTGGCTAAAGGACAGAGAAGACACAACAGACCAATGGTCCACCTCAGTATATGCACAATCATGTCAATCATCCCTGCTGCTTCCTTTTCCAGTGGCTTAGGGAAGACTAGCAGCTTCAGAGTGAGATCTGAAAGATAAGCCTGGCCAGCACTGAGGAGGCCATGGCTACTTTCCTCTAGCCAGGAGTTACTGCAGTGAGAGTGGTGTGCCAGCGCTCTCTCCATCTTGGGAAGGCAAGGAAAGAAGAGGAGTGAGCTGGTGCTTCAGTCTTTTGCAGCCATACCATGGAATAAGAAGGTAATATAACATAACTGGGTTTAAACAAGGGTCACATCTTTATAAACTGAATTAAGGGATTGGTAAGGAGATAAATATATTAACTTCAAGGAAGAGTCCCACCATGTGGGCAGTGGTGTAGTGGCAAATTTTGAAGTGCAGGTGTTCATCATGACAATCCTCATAGTCATGCTCCCAAGGAGAGTCCAAAAATGCAGGCCACCTGTGTTGATCATATCTATCTATCTATCTATCTATCTATCTATCTATCTATCTATCTATCTATCCATGCGCACTACACACACACTCAACAGCAGCACAATACACTATTAGGATTATCTGATAGTCATAAAATAGTGAGCTGGCAAAGGTCAATGTAATAGTTAGCAAGTTGGTCTTTTTCTGGAGAGACCTGACATGGCATGAGAAAGGGAAAGATAGGGGCATGCCCTCAAGCAGCATAAGATCACCAGCTCAGATTTTCTAGGAGTTTCTTTTCCCAGCACCAGGGAGAAGCACTTCATCTCAAAGTCAACAATTGAGTTCTTGCAGTTTTCATCTCCATCAGGAGCAGGTCTTTTGTAAAGCAAATGGATCTTAATAGCCCATTCAGGACCAAGCCACCCCAACATACTCTGCATTACAACAAGATAGCTCACAACAATATATTATTCCTTGGGAAAATCCATTTCCTCCCAGCTACCTCCTTGGGAAAATCCATTTCCTCCCAGCTACCTCCTTGGGAAAATCCATTTCCTCCCAGCTACCTACAGGGTTTGTGTGATGATGGAAGGAAAATAAGCCAGTGATGATGGAAGGAAAATAAGCCAGGGGATGCTTATTTTCCCTCCTCATGGTGCTGGTTGCAAGCCACCTCTCGCTGGGCACAAATTTTGTCATGACATCTGAACCCTGTGAGGGTGGGTGACTGAAACCCTAGAACAAGCCATGGGTTTGTAAATCACCTTAGCACACTGAATCACTGTGAGGGTTACAGCTAAACTTAGAGAAAACAGGGAAGCCTGAGGGGGGTGGCAGATGACATCATCATCCCTGGAAATCCAAAAGTCCTGGTGCTTTGGCTCTGTGAGACCTGGCTCGACTGCACCACTGCATGTGGATAATTCTCTGGGTGGAAACTTCAGTAGTTAACTCCCTGCTTGCTAACTCCCAACATTCTGTGTGTGAGCTCCATCCTAGCTCCAAACCTGCCTGGGAGTAGTTAGTGTTATAGTTATCCTCAGCTCTTTATTGTCACACATCCTGCAGTGTGCATTGAGGGATGCTTGCATTGGTCTCTACCCCTCTAGGCTCTTAGGTTTGGAAGAGAGAGGAAGGCATTCCCCAAGGGGTTTCAATTTCCTCTCCACCCATCCCTGGCCTCCTAGCCCTGAAGGGCTGGTCTAAGGAAGCCCCATTCATCCTCTAACTGAAGCCTCAGGCTTTTTGCCAACAAACCATAACTCCTTGCTCTCCTGCTACCTGTACTGTTCCTGCTAGTTGTTGCCATTTTAATTTAGCTATTTACACTCACCCTGCTTTGATACCCCACTATAGCAACTCAGTAGTATAGAATGGGGTGGGGTGGGGTGGGGTGGGGTGGAGGAACCACCCCAAGGCCAAAGTGGGATAAAGGCAAGTATTTCAACTTGGTCCCAAAGTGGTCACCTAGTCCTACACTGAAGCACCAGAAGGAGGAAGGCTGGGTGGATGCAGAACTTTTGCCAAGCTGAAAGATGGAGATGGACTTCTGACCTTTTATATCTGGTTGATATTGACTAGGCCTGCACAAGGCTTACAGCTGGCCATTTATGCCTCTCCTGCCTGCTTACCTGGCCAGACACTAACCAGCCCAACCCACTCAGTTGCTGCCAAGGGCAGGGGCATGCAGTGCTCTAGGCCTCCATGCCTATAGGCAGAGTTGTGGGAGGGGAGCCCTTTGGGGCTCTAAACAGGCAGAGACACCTACTTTCCTCAGGAACATAACATGTAGCCAGTCATTCATGCATAATGAGGGATGGACATGTAGATGTGCACGGGGCCTTAGTTTCTCCTGTGCATAGTACTGCTGTGCAGCAAATGGTTAAGAAGTTATGCCCATTGGGACCTTGGAGGGTCACCTGACAACCTGGCTTTGCTTTCTCATTCATAGCTATCTGAAATCCATGTTGTCTGAATTCACAATGTCAGTGTAATCCCATGTAAGGAGCACTTCTCTTTACCTGGATCTCTCTCAGTGTTCTCTCTCTTTTGTTTTAGCTGATCAGTCAAATCAAGAAAGTTTATTTCTCTGGCTGCAAAGAGAAAAGGCCTCTTTCTCTCTCTCCATGTTTTCTCTTTTTTTTCTTTTTGGTTACACTTTATTAACATTGTATGCCAAACTCTGCCCCTGACATAAGCTGACACAGCTCCCCTTTGACTTTAGCTAGAGTTGCAGTGGCTGAGGCCAGGGCTGAATGTTAATCCTATCCATCTCATTAGCATTTCAGAAAACACAGGTCTCTCTCTCTCTCTCTCTCTCTCTCTCATGTGTGTGTATATATATATATATATATATATATATTCATTCATTCTAATAGCAGCAGCATTTTTCCAGCCACAGGCCTCTTATAACCTCCAGCAGGAGGGGGGACAACTTTTATACTCACTCTAACTTTGTTCCCCAGGGATGGATTTGTTAACATGGCATCAACATCTTTTTAATGGAATAGCCAAAATAAGTAAGGCAATGTTTCCATCAGCCCAACTTCACTTAGTGAAGGAATGCGTAAAGTTTCAAGTTATATAGAGGTTTTCATCAAGGTGGATGGGTCAAACTGACAGTGGGAGACATGTTTCTTTTCACATATCCAACCTATTCAAATATAAAGCAAGGATAGAGGTCTGTTTTTGACAATAAAAAGGAGCATGTGAGACAAAGACACTGAACTCTGCCCCCTCCTGTACTTTATCTCTCTTCGTTCTGTTGTTCCAGTCACTTTTCTCCATTCCTGCCTCATTTCAAGTGTCAGAGCTGGGAACAGAGAAAACTGGTTGTGGGGAGGTAAGATGTGGGAGGAGAAAGTCTCAGCAACCCCTTTCCCATGTGCTCCTTTCACTATTCATACTTTGTGTGTCAATGGGGAGTACATATGAACGATGGCCCATTGCATCTGGTATGGTCCTAAATCCCAGCTCTGTAGAGGCTAAGATTGGTTACAAGTGCAAATGTGGTCTATTCACAAATGATTTAGCATATGATTAGAGAATACATTAACCAGCAGAGTTTATGAAGGACAGTAACAGCCTAGACATTCAAGGTCTCAACTTAAGCCACTGTCCTTTGGCTACAACAAGGTTATGCATTTTAATTTCCAGGCACATAAAAAAAATGTGTTCTGAATGTTTCCTTTTGGCACAGTGACTGAAGATGGGTTTTGATTTTTAAAACTCACCTTCTGGTGGTTGCCTATCCCTTTTTGTGAAGTGTTCAACATATGTTCCTACCCTAGTTTGTAATGCTCCTGGTATATGGGCATCAACCCACAAGCATTTTGAGCCATGCAATGAAAACATACAGATTGCATATGCAATGTAGTTTTCTGCTCTGGAATGGACTGGAGAAAAGGATTATGTGGGGCTGTGGGTCAGTGGTAGAGCACCTGCTTTGTATGCAGAAGGTCTGATGTTCAATTCCTGGCATCTCCAGTTAGGGCTGAAGAAGCTCTGGCTAAAATCCTGGAGAGCTGTTGCCAGTGAGTGTCAACAATACTGGGCTAGGTATAAGGCAGGTTCCTATGTTCCTATGGTATCTGGCAACCCCCCAGTTGTGGCATTATCCCATGTGCTCACATACCCTCTAACTTTGCCTCAAGGCCACTGATGGTCTGAAGTCGCAAGTCTTCCAAAATAGCTACATAGCAAAGGGAGCCATGGCTAATAAGAAGCTTCTTATGGCACATACCTGAATAGGGTGCACGAAGACACCAGTTTCCTTCGTTATTTTGAGTGTATGATATAAGTATGCACTAAAAACATGGCCCATGAAGCAGCCCTTAAATAGTTACCAAGTATGTTTTACATATAGGCTTCAAGCTAAGCACTTGGAAGGACACAACTCCAGCAGTTTCCATTCTTCTTGCAAGCTTGATTTCAGCACCCTCATTTTTCTAGGGTCTCTGTGGACAGCTCCAGCCCTTAAGTGCTGATGCAGCCAAAGACGCTCCCTGACTGTATCAGCTGTCCCAAATTTACCAAGCCCCAGGTATGCACCGGCATGCGGGTAAGCCTAGTTCTACACGAATGAGCCATTTCACACAACAGATTCACCACAAACTAGGGAGCTGCCACCAGTACATCTGAAGCATGCCCTCAGGAGTTGCGTGAATCAGACCTAGGAGTTTCCTCTTAGATTTTATAGCAGGAGTAGGCCAGCTGGTGCCCTCTAATGTTTTAGGTGACAACCCCATAATGCTTTACCTTGGCCATGCTGTCTGGGGTTAATGGGAGTTGTACTCCAAAACATCTGGAAGACACCACCTTGCCTATCTCTGTATGTTATTCCTAAGTGAAGCACCACCCCTTTTAGCGATTGGAGCACACAACGACTCCTTCTGAATCCTAGTGCCCACCTTCCAGGTCTTCAGTACAATAACTATTCTTTGGAAGATTGGTCTCTGTCTCCCTTGTCAGCTCCTATTTTTCTGTTACTCACCTTAGAGTCCTGTCATACTTCTTGTGACTTCCCTCTCAAGAAAAGACTCTGGTGAATGAGCAAGAGCCTCTCTCACAAAGTTAAGATGTAATCCTTTTTAACTCTTCTCTGGTTGCTGCACCCACAGTGGTGTGAGAGGTGGCTACCAAGGGAAGGGCCTTCTCTGTAGTGGCCCCTGTCTGTGGAATGTCCTTCCCTGGGAGATCTACCTGGTCTCTTCACTATATACACTTAGGTGTCAGGTTAAGACATTCCTATTACAGCAGGCATTTGATCTTTAATCTGTTGCTTTGATTATTAACTTTACTGCTGGCTCTTTAATATTTTTTAATGCATTTAGCATTTTAATATTTTATTATATTGATATTTTCATTGTTGTATTCATTGTTTTAATTGTTATTTAATTGTTGTTTTTGGTTTTTTAATTATTATTCCAAACTGCCTCAAGGGCATTTGCCAATTGGGCAGTATATAAATTTAATAAACAAACAAACTTGACAGAACTCATATTGGCTCTCAGAACTCATGAGGTAAACACATGTGGCAGCATTCCAAATACAAGATGCCCATGAACTCACCACCACCAGATGTTTGGAGAAATGTTGGTCCACAGGTGATAATTTGTTCTTGACCTACATGAATGGGGACCAGTTACATTCAATAAATGTCCAAGAATGTGGTGATAGTGATGGAGAGGTCCAGAATGCAGTCACCTCCATGAGCATGGAAGGACTCCCTTTCATATCATGGGTGGACCAGATCTCTGAATACAAACCCTGGGGCACCAATTACCCATCTTTGCCCTTCACTGACAGATATTGGTCCAAGAAAAGATCTTGCCTTGCCCTTTTAATTACATTTATATCCCACCTTTTTCCTCCAGCAAGGAACCCAAGACAACTTACATGGTCCTTCCCCCTCTCCCTTGTTTTACCCTCACAACAACCTTGTGAGGTAGGTTAGGCTGGGAATCAGTGAGTGGCCCACAGTCACCCAGTGAGCTTCATGGCCAAGTGGGGACTAGAATCCAGATCTCCAAAGTCCCAGTCCAACAGTCTAACCACTACACCACACTGGCTCTCAATATTTTGTATTTTTTTGTCATCTGCCAGTAAAGTAACACCTGTCTATGAAGTTTTCATTGGGTGTAGGTTAGAACAGTAAACTCCACCACCTATGAAAATTCTTGGAACAATGAGAGAGAGAGAGAGATCTAAGCACTAGCAAGATGAGAGTAGAATGTACTCTCAAAAACAATGCTTTTAAATTATGCAACACAGTGAGAAAATCTAAAATCTAATTGTTGCAACGTATTAACAATGAAATCCTGAGCCTCTGTTTCTGTGCTGCCCCCAGCTCTGTATTGTATTAAAGAATCCAGATCTCCAAATTATTGTATTAAAGTAGAAGAAATGTATATGTGTATACAGTGGATGGAGAAATCAAGGATCTGCTAGCCAGGCCTGCTGCAGCTGGATCCTAGCAGGCTGAGATGAAGTAGTAGAGACTTTCCTTTGGGCGGGAGTCTTTTCTTACTTTATGCCTAGCCACTAAAGAAGCAAGAAGCTCAGAGGACATGGGAGAGGTTTTTACCAGGCCTCACCCCTTTTTATCCAGCATCCACCAATAATTTCCCACTGGACCCAACATTCATTTGTGACAACCTCCTTATTTCCTGTGGACTGTGAGTTATTATTTCTTTTTGTTCCATTGGAAGAGATCATTCAGTAAAGAATTATTTGTTGGATTTAAAGAGAGGCTTGAATTAAACTGGCTGAAAAGTGTCAATACACAGGGCACATAGGCATGGAGACAGCACAGTTCCACTAAACAACTTATTCAATCAGTGAACGTCAAAGTGCATCAGTCCTTTATCAAAGCAACGTGAAGATCTTTAGTGCAATCTAATACCCTTTAGAGCAGAGCAATTAGATCGTTAAGGGTATGTATGGCCTTCCAGATGTTGTTGAACTCCAACTCCCATCAGCCCTAGGCAGCATACTCAATGGTGAGGGATGATAGGAGTAGAAGTCCAACAACATCTGGAGGGCTATATGTTCCCCTATTTTAAAGACTGTGCATGTGCCCAAAGCTGACCACAGTTGCTGCTACATGTATGAAGTCCTTAAGTACCTTCTTGGTTTTGATAGAAAGTTACATTTTATTTATTTGTTTGTTTGTTTGTTTATTAGATTTATTAGCCACCCATCTGGCCAGCTGCCTGGCCACTCTAGGTGGCGTGCAATGCTAATAACAAATGTACATAATTAACTGAACAAAACAACATAACAAAAAAACACTACTCTAAACAACCCTAACCCACCCCAAATGCCCTCCTGAACAGCCAGGGTTTTAAAGCCTGGCGGAAGCTCATCAAATATCAGAGTACATTGCATGGATGGGTGGTTGCCAAACCGTTTAGAATGTGCTGGGTTATTTTCCTGAGAAAGCAAGTCTAGCGGTGTTGGTGGACCATCCATACGCTACCATGGCTACTCTGAATCATCACCTAAATAGAATGCCACAGTCAGGGATATCCCATATTAACAGCAACAACAACAGCTTATACGCTGCCATCCTGGAAAGATTGCAGAGCATCCTAACAATTACTAACTCATTTCAGATATTCCAATTTGGAACACTGATGAAAACATCAGTAATGCATTCTTGCATAACAATTAAGAACCTACAGGATAAGGTGAAAAAAGAATCCCCAATATCCTCAGTAGCAAACTTAAGTTGCCTCCTTCCTCCTTCTTTCAAAAAATTCATAGCAGAGCTCATATTGGTATTTGCACGCATGGATTCAACACAGCACTAATTATACAAATTAATCATCAGTAAATCAGGTAACTATATATATATATATAGTGTGTGTGTGTGTGTGTGTGTGTGTGCCAATGTGTGTTTGCATAGCAGCTGGTGCACAGTAAGTGTTCTGCTAGCAAAGTGGAGGAGCTGCTCAATTTATTCTGATAAAAAATGTTTGGTAACATGTTGGAAACCCTAAACCACCTCTGCATTGCACACCATTTCTTTTCTTTCTATTTTTTTCCTCCCTCAGATTAAATTTTAAATTGATTTGCTGGTATCAGACCATTCATGGCTCTCAATATGTCATCGCAGGTAATGAACCATGCTAGAGACACATTTATAAACCTCGATTAGCTTCCTCCACGAGGAAAGGAATGGAGTTGCTTGATACATTTTTTAGAAACTTTCCCTAAAGTTCTAAAATTCAAAAGAAAGGTAAAACAAGAGCCTCAGCAGCCAATACAAGACTTTTACTTACACAGTTGAAATAAAAGCAAGAGCTGAGAGTAAACGATCAGACAAGATGCACTGGGGCAGAACAAAGGTTAAAGGTGCATATGATTTACCTGTCCTCTGCAGAACCTGAACTATTTTCTAGGCCTATGGGGATGATGTTTCTGGTCTCAACCTGCAGCCACATACTGTAATAGCATTGCTATGGTCCTCTTTCCCCAATGGAGCACTTCAGACTTAACGATCTTATGCACCTTAATGATCTTATGCAATTAGATTTAGGGCTTCTTCACACAGAGCTTTTATCCTGCTATTGAGATTGGTTACTTGTGGAAGTTTGCAGGTCCTTTAGATGACATCGTCAACCTCCAGGGCATCTCACACACTAAATGACCTTTATTCCATTTTTTAAATGATCGGAGATAATGAGCTATCAAATTACAGCGCTTGAGTTCCTCTTGAGTTCTCTTCTACAAAAGGAAAAGCCACAATAAGAGGAGCTAGGCCACAGTGCCATCTAGCGGCTGTATAACCTAGCTGGAAGACCCAGATAAGGGGGAAAGGGGTGGGTGGGAAAGGGAACTCACGTAAAGGGAGTCAGTTGTGATCCTGCATTTAAAACTGAAGCAGAAAGCCCCATTTCAAATGCAGGATTTTAGGCTGGTATAGAGATGCTCTGAATGAACATGGTCCCTGTACATGGCCATGTGTATTACTTCAGTTGTGAAGAACACAATTAACATTTCTCTTCTCCCCCCACCCCACAACCACCATTCTATGCTTCACAACTCCTTGCACAGTCCTGACATGTTAGAAAGACAACAAAACCGTTTGCCAACCCTGATTTAAAAAAACAAACTCTGAGCATGCGCAATTTTGCATTTGAAACTCACTTAAACCATAGCCCCATCATGACTACAGGTATAAAATGGAGTTTGCTTCTGCTGCCCCCATCACCCGCCGCTTTCTCTCTGGGTGGTCATTTGGGCGGGTGTGGCTAGGCTGCACTGTGGGGGCCTGGACGTTGGCCTTAGGGTCCAGCCCTAACTGCACCACCATCTGTCTCGTCCCCATCTTCATGATGAGGTTCTAATCAAGCTGCTCCTTCAGACTTTTCTGGGAACATGACAAATTTACACCCATCTCAACTTATCATTGTCTGTTCACATCACACAGGAAGTGAGCTGCAACCTGCCACAAACAGAGTTATCTCATCCTGCCCATACACTCTTCTGGAAAGGCAGTGGTGAATTTGCAAGCCTGGCCATTCCAGTATGATTGAGCTACACTGTAAAGCAACTCAGTCTGAGAACTGTCCATGGGGCAGAACGATGCTCATGCTGATGAAGATGACACCTCGCAAGAAGGTATCACCTAGTGAAGGAGTAAAAATGAGTGCAATTGCTGAAGTTTGAAATTGGGGAGTGTTAATTCGGTGATCTAATCTGAGTTTCAATTTGCACATTTGCAGGCCAGTGAGTCAGGGGTTAAGGTATGACCAGTGTCAAAGACCACAGACAACTCTTTAAGTGAAATTAATCAATCAGTCTAACTGAGATTAGAACACCAAATTAACAGGGAGCTCCCACTAGGGAGATGGAGTCCCCTGCATATCTCATTACAAGCTGAGCCCAAACACAGTTGCTTGGGCGCACCACCGCCTTACGTTTTCAACATCTGTTGCTCCACCTGTAGCAATTCCGTGGGTGCGTGGGTGGAGAGGGTATTTAGCATAGCCACCATGTTTGCCTCCATTCCTAAAAGAGGGCTTTAAAAATAGAGAAAGACAGAAACACATAAAGAGAGAGACAACTCTATCGAGGGAACAAGAGCTAATTAAATTTACTAGGATCACTGAAGAGGAAATTATTTAATATTCTGCATGGAATTTAATATCTGAAAGCAGGGATGGCCCTTGTTTCATCAGAGACGCTGTTCTATCCCAACATCTGAGTGTGTGTTTCATGTCCAGCCTAACTACTCAGAGTTCTTCCACATGGCCCCAAAATGGCCCTTAATTGTCCCAGTACAAATCCTCCTGGGCCAGCTTTGTGCCTCATACATTTACTGAACACATGATCAATATACAGCAAGACTGCAGTGGCATGGATGATGGCTGGAATGTCTCACATTCACCCATTACCCAACTGCTGACTGGGCACGCATTTACCACCTAGTCAGACGATGTAAGCAGCAAAATATGGGCTTTAGGAGCAGGGTAGGCACCATGGTGCCCACAGGTACCAATGTGCCCCTGGGCACTTTTCTTGGCACCTGCCAAGGTGCCCTGCCCCTCCCACATTAAAAACACACACACACACATTTTTTTACTTGCAGCTGGGATTAATGTGAAATAGGTTTCTATTAGTGCTGAAAACTGTGGGTTCAAAGGATCTGTGTAGTAAGTTGGGGCTCAGACCCAACACCCTCTCTGCCTTGTACTCAGTCTTTTGGGCAGGTTACTTGGAAAAATGTTCCTCAGGAAATTCAATATCCATATAATCTCCCTGCAGTCCCAAAACACCATTGACTGTTCTATTTTTATTTATTTTGAATTTTTAAAATGTCTTGGCCGCCTTTCTGGACAGCAGCCCTCCCAAGGCAGCTCACAACAATAAAATACATAGAAGCAGTTAAAAAATTAAAAGTGACAAAAACAAACACAATAAAATAGCAATAAAAACAATAAAAGCCAACAATAAAACCACCAACAACAGCAGTCATATCAAGAGAAGGCCACGGTAAAATAATATGTTTTCAAGGCCTTTCTCAAAGCCTGCAATGACAGAGCATAGCGGACCTCCAATTACAACTTGTTCCAAAGGTGTAGGGCCACTGCAGAGAAGGTCCTCTTATGTGTGATCATCACCCACCTAACTGCTCTCCCGGATGGGCAACTGAGAAGGGCCTCTCTTTCTGATCTTAAAGTGTGGGCAGGCTGATATGGGTGAAGGCCGCCCTTCAAGTAACTTGGTCCCAAAATGTTTAAGGCTTTAAACGTCAAAACCAGCACAAAACCAGCTTGGCAACACACTGGTAGCCAGTGCAGCTGGTGTAGTATAGGCATTATGTGACCAAATCACCTTGCCCTCACCATTACTCAGGCAGCCGCAGTCTCCACAAGCTGGAGTTTCTGAACCATCTTTAAAAACAGCCCCACATATCACGCATTACAGTAGTCCAGCCTGGACGTGACTAGTGCATGGATAACTGAGGCAAGGTCCGTCCTCTCCAGATAGGGCTGCAGCTGGCATACCAGCCTAAGCTGGTAAAATGCACTCCTGCACACTGCAGCCACCTGGGCTTCCCCACTTAGCTCAGAGTCCAGGAGGACTCCTAGACTGCACACTTGGTCTTTTAGGGGGAGTGGAGCCATTCTGAAATCCCTTGCAGAGTACACACATCTTCGGTGGGTTTGCAAGAGAAGGGCTATATAATTTCCTGCCTCTTGGATTGCAGCTCCCCAAGTCACATGGTATGTACAAAAATATCATGTGACTTTGCTTCCTCCTATTATTATTCTGAACAAGTTGAAATGAAACTAAACAGAAAGCCTCCAGCCATGTGATGGGATGTCTTGAAGAGGTGGGCTCTTAAAACCAACACACACACACACACACTCCTAGCTGCACTGCCCTTTTCGTAGCTCAAGTACTCAGCAATCTCAAATGTATCTATCTATTCTTAAACAAGTCTTTGTTTCTAATAAAGCAATGTTGAACTAGACATTTCATTTTTGTTCATCAATAGTACCAGCAATATCTGATAATACATGAGAAATAATTCCAACATTTGTATAGAATGCATTGTTAATTGGTTAAAAAAAAAAAAAAGTGAAACCCCCAACCCCTGGAGTTTATCTTGAAATCCTTACTTCCAATTCTAACTTTAACTCTTGATATCCAGTCCTATTACTTTGTTGTCAGGTGTTGGCTTCTGATTTGCTTCCGTCCTTTGGCTCCTGACATTTTGATCATGACCTTCCTTGTAGTTGTAAAAGCATTAATTAACTAATTGCTTCAACTGGATCCATCCATTCATTCAGTACAAGTTTTAAGTGCTATCATGCCATTTGAGAAGGTGTTCATTGTGGGTGATATTGTTTTGACCTTTCCACAACTCTCAGCTCTTAGGCCTTACATTTTGGATAATCTTCCAGAAGAGCGTTTCCTAACCTGGTGCCCTCTAGATATGTTGGATTTTAATTCCTATCATCCCCAGGCAGCATGGCCAATCATCAGGAATGCTGGGAGTTGCTGTCCAAAATATCTGGAGGGTAGCATGTTGCAGAAGGCTGTTCTAGACAACAAATGGGGAGTGCCAGTCCATCAAAAGAAACTATTGTCTCTGTTAAATAATCTAAATACATCCACTGTGTTGTAATGCAGCACTATTTATTCTGATTGGTTAATCAACATGAAACAGTTAACTGACTAAAACAAATCTTCACTTGGTGGCTAGCTCTGTTTCTCAGCTATTGCCTCTTGGGGACAAAGTTCTTTCTCTAATTCAGCCTTCTCCAAACTGTTGCCCTCTGGCTGTGTTTGAATGCCACTCCCACCATTCCCAACCAGTATGGCTGGGAATGATGGGAGTTGCAGTTCAACACAGCCAGAGGACACCAGGTTGAGGAAGGCTGCTTAATCACTGGATTTTACCTGCTCCACAGCAGGGGTGGGCAGACTTTAGATTTGTGGGTTTGTTATTCATTACAACCTTGAGGTCCAGCAGCTGGAGCCTGGGGGAAAACAGCAGCTCAGGAAGGCAGACACAGAACTGAGGAACAAAGTGCCTCTCTCTGAGTGCATGCTCAGCTCAGGAATTTGTCTTCAGGACTAGAACTTGACCTCGCACACAAATCCCTCTATACCTACTCTTGTTTCCCCACAAGCTTTCTTGGTTTCAGCAGCCTAATTTAGAAGGAAAAGGGCTTTTTGTTGACACTGATGTTCAGCCACTGAGAGTTAGAAACTCTTGTTGTTCTACTGAAAATCGCCTGGAAATCTGATAGTAGATCCTGGTAGTGGATCTGATCATCTGCCCTGTAGTTATGTTCTTTACATGGCTTCCTAACTCTACTGAGGCCACCAAAACTGCCTTTATGTCCCTAATAACTACTAGCTCAACCTTTCATTCTGTTATTCCTTTCTCTATATCACCTAAATAGTTATAAAAATGTAATACTATTATTATTATTATGTATTTATTTTATTAGTTATTATTATATTTATATCCCACCTTCCCTCCAAGGAGCTCAAGGCAGCATGCATGGTTCCTTCTCCACTTTTATCTGCACAGCAACCCTGCGAGGTAGATTAGGCTGAGAGAGAGTGACTGGCCCAAAGTCACCCAGTGGGTGCGGCTTTGAACCTGGGTCTCCCCAATCCTAGTCTGACACACTAGCCGCTGCACCACACTGGCTCTCTGAGTATAAATATAATTCCATAATACTTGACAATCAACTCTTTTACAAGGTTCAAAGCTGCTTCACATATATTGTCTTAGCAATCCTTACCTGTGGATGGTTTGGTATTGTTATCTCTGTGTGGCTGGTGGGGGCTGAAATGGTGGCTTGCCTGGGCCCACTTTGTAGGTTTCATTGAGAGGCGAGACCTGAGCTGGGAGTTTCCTGGTTCACAGCTTAGCCAGCTCTCCACTGGCCATACTGGCTGAGAATAATGGGGTCTGCAGTCCAACAGAGGTCAGGGAAGGCTGGCTTAGGCCCTTGGCCAGTTCTCTATGCCAGATTCCCTCTGAGACCCTATGTGCCATCCAAAAAATACATGCAGATTAAATGTATGCACAGAGAACTGCCTAACTGATTACAATCCCAGGATCTGACATCCTCAAGCAAAGAATTTCAGAATGCCTTGTAGGTATGTGTCGCACACTTTCAAGAAGGGAATATATCCATTGTACCTACCTGATGAATACTGAATTCACTGCCATTTACAAAAACCTTAGGCTTTTCATATTGATGCCCGCTTAGGCAATGTCTTTCTCTCTCTCTGGGTGTGCATGCGTGCCTTTCCCTTTTGCCCTAATACTGTCTCTTTGTCTCTCATATGAGCAAGTGATGATGAATGCAGAAGCAAAATTACCACTACTTATGTCATCGATGCCTCCAGTTAATTCCTGTAATTGCCAACAAGGAAGCCCTAATACCTCTGCAAAATACAAAGTAATTATTTCTAAACATAGCTCCCTCTCCTCACCCTGTCGCTGCCTAACTTTGCTGAAGGTTGGTCTGCTGACAGGCATCCCGTTATAACTAACAAGAAACAATACTGGGAACAGTTGAAAAAGTAACCCCAATGGCATCAAGCAAGAAAGCCAAGAAATACTGTGAAGTCAGTATACACCTTACACCTTCCCAGAGTAAGAAAACAATGTCCCAGTAAAGAAAACAAATCTCTGCTTTCACACTATATCCTCTCAGAGCCTTCTTTGCCAGACAAAATGCTAAATGGACCTTTTAAAAAGGTCATGCTACTGGCCTGCACTGAGCATCTGGTCAAAACAAAACCCAGAAATTCAGGTATTGTTATCTCCATGTGGCTTGTGGGGGCTGAAATTGTGGCTTGCTTAGGCCCATTTTGTAAGATCGTTGCTTTTCACAAAAGGTAGGTGTGACAAACTCCTATATACTGATGTAGCTCAACAGTTCCTTCTTTTTCATATAATAATGGGCTGATTGGCTCAAACCACCTGAGCCATTTGAGATGTAAGTTTATAGTCATTAGGAAGGGGGGGTTCAACCACCAAGGATTTTTTTGCTTTGCTGGCTAGATCACTGACATCATATATGGAGGCTATAACATTACTGGGGTTATCGTGGTGCAGATTTCTTAATTTTATTTTTAGCACATAATACTATCAGCTCTGCCTATAAATCTTAAATGGATTGGTTCTCACTGTAGTAGTAAGTTTGTGTCTGAGCTGTGTACCATCTCATACCATAAATGTGGGGGGCTCCTTTGCACACACAAAAATAATCCATATAGAAAAGTAGGTGTCAGGGTAAAAGGTTCTAGCCTGTCATAACCTCTGACATTTTCATTTTCTAAGTGCAACAAGGAGTGTGTATGTGTGTGTGTGTGTGGAACCCTTGGAAGGCCAGATTTGGCCTCCAAGCCTAAGATTCTGCACACACACACACACACACACACACACGAAGAACATTCATTCTAGCATCTGTATTCTCAAGAGCATCATCCCAAACCCAGGTTTACCATCTCAGTGAGGCCTAATAAGTGTAATCTCCATGATGAGCAATGGCCACTTGTGCTGAGAAGTCAGAGTCAGGAAGTTTGACCTGCCTACAAATCAAGAGGGCCCTCTAAAAATAACTTGGACTTGGGGCAAAGAGGTGGCAGTATTATTATAATATGGCCAGCATAATGGAAACTGAAACAGCAATAGAAATGGAATGGAAATGGCATGAGGAATGTAAATCAAGTCATTAGCAAACTGCAGCTCCCATCTGATCGCAGAGGGGCTGTTTGATGCTTTATCAGCAGAACAAAACCTGCAAAGAAGCTCTTCTGTACAACATCATGTTCCTGCTCACCTTGGAGTGGATGCAAATCCATTCCCACAAGGGGGTAGAGCAAGTATCTGCCTGCTAGTCAGGCTCTGAATATGCTGAGAAAGTGGCTGAAAGAAATTCATGCAGGGACTTCCATAGGTAGACATAGATGTGTCTTTTTGCTCTGACAATACAAGTATTAAGACAATTAATGGCTAGATGTCATCATTACAAAGCCAAAATCATACAGGCAGATGCTCTAACAGCTGGATCCACAGTCAAAGCAACAATAATACATAATTCACTGGGAAGAAAATCCAGCAACTGCAGCAGTGGGACCACTGCAAAGCCCTGTACAGATCCCTATTTTATGAGCAGACTATCTAATATCAGTTACATGTGCAAAAGTAAGGCATGTTCTCAATAGATCTGTAACCAGAAAGTAGAGATTGAAATCAGGAGGATTAAAGCATAACAATGAGGAGCCAGCATGATATTGAGACATTGAGATTCTGCAAGTGATTCTGCTTCGGTATCCCTGGCATAAAGAAGGGGAAGAAATGGAAGCAGTGACAGATTTTACTTTCTTGGGCTCCAAGATCACCGCAGACGGTGACTGTAGCCATGAAATTAAAAGACGCTTGCTCCTTGGGAGGAAAGCTATGGCCAACCTAGACAGCATAGTAAGGAGCAGAGACATCACCTTGCCAACAAAGGTCCGTCTAATCAAAGCTATGGTTTTCCCAGTAGCAATGTATGGCTGTGAGAACTGGACTATAAGGAAGGCTGAGCGCCGAAGAACTGATGCTTTCGAACTGTGGTGCTGGAGAAGACTCTTACGAGTCCCCTGGACTGCACGGAGGTCCAATCAGTCCATCCTAAAGGAAATCAACCCTGACTGCTCATTGGAAGGACAGATACTGAAGCTGAAGCTCAAATATTTTGGCCACCTAATGCGAGGAGAAAACTCTCTGGAAAAGACCCTGATGCTGGGAAAGACTGAAGGCAAAAGGAGAAGGGGACGGCAGAGGATGAGATGGCTAGATAGCATCACCGATGCAATGAATATGAACTTGAGCACACTCCAGGAGAGAGCGGAGGACAGGAAGGCCTGGCGTGCTATGGTCCATGGGGTCACGAAGAGTCGGACATGACTGAACGACTGAACAACAAAAATCCCAAATGTAGGAAAGTGTGAGAACTAGAGATGGGCAAATCCTTTGATTCCCGGTCTAGGGGAGGTCCACCACAGGGAAATCCAGACTGCTTAGGGCCCTGTGGATTTCCCAAGAGCCTTGGCGCATCCTCCATAGTTCGCGGGGCAGCTCTCCGGTTGTCTAAAAGGCACATTAGGCTAACAGCGGCCACCATTAGCCTTTTATGCCACAATTTACATAGGAGGAAGTGCTTTATGGCTGCAAATGCCGTAAACTACGCAATTTATGGCCGTAATTTTCCTGCAGCCACCATTAGCCTATCACGCCATTTAGACAGCCAGAGACCTGCCCCACAAACTATGGCAGATGCACCTGGTAAGGGAGTGCTGGTCCACTGTGGAATCTGGAGGCCGCATTCCTGGGAATTCGGCCTCATTTGAGTCTGCAACGGATTTCTCCAGCATCCATAGTAAGAAAGCTACTTCTCAGAGGGGGGACCTACACTAGAGCATTTTTGGTGCCGCTGTGCTGTCATATTTTTCAAAATGCCAGGGCTGGCCCACCCGTGAAACAGGATGAGGCACCACGGAGCAGGAGGAGCAGTGAATTGTGCCATGCGACTCCCCGCCCCCTCCAGTGAGTGCCCTGCCAGCCGCTCTCCCACTGCGGCATTTGCCACAGCAAGAGAGTGGCTGGTCGGGCTCTTTAGAGCATCTGCCCACCCTCTTCTTTCCTCCCTGCATAGCTGAAATAAGGAGCCCTCACGATAGCTTGCCCAGGTCTCAGAAGACCTGCACGAGTGCCCGGAGAGTTCTTGCGAGACCTGTGTGAACTCTTGTGAGAGTCCCGCGCGGTCTTGCTCCTGCTTCTTCCGGCTGCGCAGCTCTCCATAAAACTGATGTGGCGGTGCTGAAGGTAAGGTGGGTGCAGGACAGGGGAAGGGGGAGGGGGTTGTAGTGCTGCCACATCTTCTGTCTCACCTCAGGTGGTGAGAGACCTTATGCCAGGCCCACAAATGCAGTAGTGAGTCAGGAGCCATGAAAATGAATACCATGCAGTATCCACTGTTCCTATGAGGTGACTGACTGTCACGCAAATGCTTAGTTTTATTATGGTGGGAGATGTAGGTGGAGTTTGAAAGGTCACATGTGTTTTCTCATTTGTTTTTGTAACACAAGCACATGCCACATGCCTCAGTATAGTGTTGCAACTGCTGGAGAAATGGGAGGGCATGCTGCCATTTCAGTTTGCTTTTTATGTGTGCGAGTCCACTAACTGCATGTGCACTTTTGATGCGATGCAGGAATGGAAGCTTAAAAATAAATTGTTTGGCTATTCACAGCTGCGCAGCTGTGTAGATGTGCAGTGAAAAAATCAGTTAAAAAGAACTTGGAGGAAGAGGAGAAAGACTTATGGGGGTTGGGGGGAAAGAGAATGGGGAGGTCATGGTGCCATTTTGGTGTGTCTTTTTAAAGTCTGGTAACTGCATGCACATGATTAAAAATAAATTTTATGGTTATTCACAGTTGCACAGCTTTGTAGGTGCACAGTGGAAAATAGCTCCCCCCCCCCAAAAAAAACCACATCATGGATTTCCTGCCTGCAAATCCCATGAAAATCAGTGTGAGGAAAGAGCAGGAAATGAAAAGAGGAAGAGGAAGACATGGGAAGAGGGAGGAAGGTGGGGAGAAATGTTGTAAAACTGGTTCTACAGCCTTAAAGCCACTCCCACCAGTAAGGGTGATATTACTGCTGGATTGGAACATGCATGGAAACTGCAAGCACTGAAAAAGTCATTATAAAAGTAGTTTGGGAAAATACAGAATACTGAGGGAGAAATAGCATCATCTCAACGAGTTGGGGTATGCGTCATGTGTCCTATGCATAAGCCAGACATTAGAGTACCAGGATAGAACACTAGTGTAGATTTAGTCTCAATTATAGAAGCTATCCATATTTTCTAATGGAAAAGTGGTGAGACAACACATTGACATCTCAAAATAGTATAGCCAGCAGACATGGCATCACTTTAAAAATTTTGCTTGTCATTGGATCAGAAATGGACAATAATGAAGAATTAGCTCAAAGAATACATGCTCCATTTATAGCATTCAGGCATTTCCTGGATAGAATGAAACCTACCCCCATTCACCTCTTCTAAGATATGCCTTTGGAAATCTGCCTTTCTCACATACTAGCACAAATATTCTACAAGTCAGATTGTACACTCAGAATCAGCTATCAACATCAATGTATGGAAATTATGTTCATTACATAGTTTATTTCAGTTGTAGACCTTGCATTTCCTGCATATAGATTTTGAGTGTGTGTGGTGGATGGAGCTTGGTACAGACCGAGCTCTCTGCAGGGTCTTTTATTGATCATCCTGGCCTACAGAATTCTGTTCTCATGTTTTGCATACCCACTATTTCAAGAGTTTGTCCCCTGCTTTCCATGATCCTATCCTCAATTCTTTCTCTGCCATTCCCTTTTGTATTTCTGATTAAGCTTCCTAGGGCATATTTGATAAAGTTCCATTTACTCCTAGTTCAGGGCCAAACTAGGTGACATATGATGCTTTGCGATTCCACCCCTGGTGCCTGTGTGTTTTGTTGGTTTATTTCCAAGAAAAGCTCCCAGGAGAGACTGGGATCTTAACTCTTTCCCTGCCAGACACTTCTCCATTCAAAATATCCCCCAAGCAGCTTTTTCTCTTGTAGGGGAAAAGGTATGGGGAATCATTTCCTTTCTCTTGTAGGCTGGAAGGCAGCTGAGGTGGAGGAAGGCAATGTGGAGCTCAGTCATCTGGACAAATAGTCCAATTCATCCAAACTATTTCTGAATCAGACCTGAGATGGAGAAGTTTACCCGTCTCAAATCACTGTTGTGTTTTTATGCATGCTACATACACAGCCTCATTTGTCAACCATTTCTTAGTTTGAGGCACACTGCTACCAACAAATCAGCTTCTACTGCATTAAACAAAAGAGAGACTTAATATACAGTTCTTTCACTCCAAGATATAGACCATCCTGCAGAAAATGGGGGGGGGTAGTATTTAAGAAATATTTTACTTCCACATTACAGTAGCACTTTCTGTAATTAACAGCCAAGGTTTAATTAAACATTGATTAGCCAGTAATTAGTCTAATGATTAGTCACCTGAAAGAGATGAAGCATAAATACACACTGGGGCTGCCAAGTGATGGGAGTAAGGAACTGAGAAGTGGGGGAAATGATAAAGGAAACAGATTAGAGGCAGGTCTCAGATTCTGTTCCCTCCTCCCTCAGGGCCAAATGTTTCATGTTGTTCTGGTGTGTTATAAATGGCACTTCCAGTGTGAATTTTTCTAATCGACAAAAAGTCTGACTGCGTTTCCCGTGTGAGAAATGAAGCTAAAATTGAGTCTATCTCCCTGTTCCATCAAATTTTGCCTTGTAAATGCAATTAAACCATTTTTTCCCACTTACTGAGAAATAGGCTCATTCTGTGTAATGAAGTTCATCTGGAGATAGTGCAATGCACACCTCTCGAGATACAATATGAGAGAGGCACCATTGCTCAGTGTGTAGAAAGTGACAACTTCTCACACCCAGAGCACACCATTCTATGAACGGATTTTTATCTGTAGTTTTTGGCAGGAACCAAAGTGGCTGAAGTATTGGTGTGCTCAGTCGGCAAGCACCCTTTTCTTTGTACCTCAGCATTTTCATCCAAAGCAAAGCAAAGCAACTGCAGTAATGATGATGATACTGGAGGCTGCTGCTAGCATGCCCAGAGGATCAGAGGACTCCACATTTTGACTCAGCTGATCCACAACAAACTGTATATTGCAAGTGTGAGCCACTTGTGCACCTCCAGATGTTTTGGCTTACAACTCCCATCATCCTTAGCCAGCACAGCCAATGAATGATGGAAGTTATAGGCCAAAATTACTGGTAATTACAAAATTACCACAAGTTGTCCACCCCTGGCTTATTGGATGTATCCAAACCTATATCATGTTGCTGTTGCTGTTCCAGCTACAACACCAAACAGTACAGCATCTCTGCTTCAGGTCTTTGTTGCTATTTTTTTCTTGGGCCAAGGCCCGAACAAAATACATTTCATCACCTTGCCTATTTACTTCTAATTTTCAGTGAGGCCTTTTCCTATATTTTGCTACATTCAGCCTTCTGTTCTATTCTGCCACTACTGCAGCAAAGGCTCAGCATCACTGAGATGCTGGTGAGGCCAGGGTTCATAGCATCATAGAATAGTGGGGTTGGAAGGGGCCTACAAGGCCATCAAGTCCAACCCCCTGCTCAGTGCAGGAATACAAGTCAGAGCATCCTTGACAGATGGCTGTCCAGCCTCATCTTGAATGCCTCCAGTGCGGGAGAGCCCACCACCTCCTTAGGTAGCTGGTTCCATTGTCGTATTGCTCTTACAGTCAGGAAGTTTTTCCTGATGTTCAGCCAGAATCTGGCTTCCTGTAACCTGAGCCCATTATTCTGTGTCCTGCCCTCTGGGATGATTAAGAAGTGATCCTGGCCTTCTTCTCTGTGACAACCTTTCAAGTACTTGAAGAGTGCTATCGTATCTCCCCTCAGTCTTCTCTTCTCAAGGCTAAACATGCCCAGTTCTTTCAGACTCTCTTCACAGGGCTTTGTTTCCAGTCCCCTGATCATCTTTGTTGCCCTCCTCTGAACCCTCTCCAGCTTGTCTGCATCCTTCTTAAAGTGCGGTGCCCAGAACTAGACACAGTACTCTAGATGAGGCCTAACCAGTGCTGAGTAGAGGAGAACTAGTACTTCACGTGATTCGGAAGCTACACTTCTATTAATGCAGCCCAAAAGAGCACTTGCCTTTTTTGCAGCCACATCACATTGTTGGCTCATATTCAGCTTGTGATGGACAAGCTGTGTTGCAAAGCAAAGTGCCTCCATCCAGCACTGCACCATCTTTATTTCCTATAATGCCTCTGGGACCCATGAGGCACCCAAAAGCATTCTTACAAAATTAAAAAGATGGGTGGCTGCAGCCCAGTGCTTTGTTTCAAAATACGTCCAGCTGCCCATAAGAAAAGAAAATGTAAGCTTGGGTGGTAGTGGTGGTAGGAAGCATCCTAGGGGGCTAAAGCATTGGTGGGGAGTGAGTGGAATGTTTTGCCCCTGCTATGTGTGGGGGGTGTCCATTATTTTAAAAATGTGGTGTGTGTGTTTGCTGGTTTGTTTGTTTGTCTGTTTTGCTATGGTGTGTATGTTGCCTGGGGAGGGGTGTATTTTGCCTGTTTTTTGCATAATCTTTGGTGTGTGTGTGGTTTGCCTGTTTTGGAGGGATGTGGTGCCTACATACTTTAACTGTATTGTGTGTGTGGTGTGGGTGGGTGTTTTGGCTGTGCATGTGTCTCTGAGCATCACCAGGTTGCCTTCTGTGAAATGGGTGTTTTGTTGTGCCTTGGGGGCAAATATGTGATTTGGCATTTGTGGTTTGGATCCCACCTCTAGATTGTACTCAGTTTCTTGGCCAAGTTACTAATCTCTGAACCTCATCAGTTTACCTTCTGTGAAATGGATGTTGGAGCAGAAAACCATTGGTCCAAAGGAGAGGTATTGGGCTGGATCCAGATCCTTGGCTCTGCCAGCAAAAGGACACCACTTGTGGAATAAGACTCTAAGACTCCTATGTCCTCTCCCCTCCCCTGCAGCCCCCATGCCCTGGAGGGGGACACATGGGGGGGGGGCTGCAGGGGAAGGGAGAGGATGCAGAAGTCCCATTCCAGAAGCTGTGTTCTTCTTCTGATGGAACCAAGGATCTGGATCCAATCATGAATGTTTTGGAACTCAGGTCCCACCTCTGCCAGGTACTTAGGTTCTTGAGCAAGTTACTTTTCTTTTAGTATCACCAGTTTGCCTCCTGGAAAATGGGCATTTTGTGATTGGCTATGTCCACCACGACATCCATTTTGTGAATGGGGAAACCACCTCATGGCAGCCATTTTGTGAGAGTGTCTACCACATGCTCTCAAAATTTCAATTGTGCCTACCAGCCCCAAAAGTATAACTGGACTGAAATTTGGTGTTTTGATAGTGAGCTGTGCTTTACTGTGAATCTAGATAGGGGAGAAATGGAAAAGGAAACATGAATGTAATCAGTAGGACTGATACTGGCAGCTGTATAATAGAAAAAGTAAGTGGAACCTGCAACAAAGTTTTGCAGTGCAGAGTGCTTACTTTCAGGATTCCTGCCAGTCAGCCATGCCCTATTCCAATCTTCCCCAACCTGATGCCCTCCAGATGTTTGGGGCTCCCATCAGCCCCAGCCAGTATAGCCCGTGGTCAGGAATGCTGGGATGTTAATGTTATCCAGTAGAACTCACACAGCACTAGAGCTTCAGGGGTGGGCAACTTGTGGTTCTCCAGATGTTTTGGCCTACAACCCCTATCAGCCCTAGCCAGCATAGCTAATGGTGAGGAATCCTGGGAGCTGGAGACCAAAACATCTGGATGGCTGCAAGGTGCCCATCTCTGAGCAAGAAGAAGGATTGCATGCAGAGCCTGGATCCAGAAGCATCAGTACAGCAAGGACTTTCTTCCTGCAGCTAGAAGTGGACTGACTGAAGTATTATTTCCTGCATCTCTCCATTGAATCCAGATAAACCTTCTGGGTCTCATCTGTGGCTAGAAGCTCTTTGTACTCATCATTTGTTTGAAGGAAGATCAGAAATTGTGTTTTGGTTTAGATCCAGTAATCACTGATTATTATGTGTGTGCTATTTACAGTGTGCATTGCACTGGCAGCAATAGCAGGCTGCAAGGCAGGAATCAAGTGACTGGACATGAACACTTTTAGCTTAGGGTTGTCGTCCATCACATCATAGAGAGAACTGGCAAGAAGGTCCTTTTCAGTAATTGCCTCTCGTTGCATGCTTGAATCACTGTGTTAGGGTTAAACTAATTCAATGTGGATTCAGTAGCACCCTTTCAGACTAATCAGAAATGCAGCATCAGAACAAGTCTGGCCAGACAAATCTGATCTCATTTTTTGATCAAGTAACCTCCCTTATAGACCGTGGGAATGCTGTGGACATCATATACCTCGACTTCAGCAAAGCTTTCGACAAAGTGCCCCATGATATCCTGATGAGCAAACTAGCTCAAAGTGGGCTAGATGAAACAACGATCCGGTGGATCCACAGTAGGCTACAGAATCGGACTCAAAGAGTGCTTATCAATGGGACCTTCTCAAACTGGGAAGAGGTAATGAGTGGGGTACCGCAGGGCTCAGTCCTGGGCCCACTGCTCTTCAACATTTTTATTAGTGACTTGGAGGAGGAGGTGCAGGGAATGCTGATCAGATTTGCAGATGACACAAAATTGGGCGGGATAGCTAATACTTTGGAAGATAAAAACAAAATTCAAAGTGATCTTGATAGACTGGAGCACTGGGCAGAAAACAACAGAATGGCATTTAATAGGGACAAATGCCAAGTTCTGCACCTAGGAAAAAGAAACCAAATGCACAGTTACAAGATGGGGGAGACGTGGCTCAACCACACTACAAGTGAGAAGGATCTTGGAATTGTTGTCTATCACCAGCTGAATATGAGCCAACAATGTGATGTGGCTGCAAAAAAGGCAAATGCTCTTTTGGGCTGCATTAATAGAAGCATAGCTTCCAAATCCTGGGAAGTACTAGTTCCCCTCTACTCAGCACTGGTTAGGCCTCATCTGGAGTACTATGTCCAGTTCTGGGCACCACACTTTAAGAAGGATGCAGACAAGCTGGAGAGGGTTCAGAGGAGGGCAACAAAGATGATCAGGGGACTGGAAACAAAGCCCTATGAAGAGAGACTGAAAGAACTGGGCATACTTAGCCTTGAGAAGAGAAGACTGAGGGGAGATATGATAGCACTCTTCAAGTACTTGAAAGGTTGTCACAGAGAAGAAGGCCAGGATCTCTTCTTGATCATCCCAGAGTGCAGGACACAGAATAATGGGCTCAAGTGACAGGAAGCCAGATTCCGGCTGAACATCAGGAAAAACTTCCTGACTGTTAGAGCAATACTACAATGGAACCAATTACCTGGGGAGGTGGTGGGCTCTCCCACACTGGAGGCGTTCAAGACAAGGCTGGACAGCCATCTGTCAGGGATGCTCTGACTTGGATTCCTGCATTGAGCAGGGGGTTGGACTCGATGGCCTTGTAGGCCCCTTCCAACCCTACTATTCTATGATTCTATGAGAACCTACTCCTTCACATGCAAAAGTGAAATAGCTGGTAGCAAGCTGCACAAGGTGGCAGAATAAATGTTTACTCACAACAATCTTCATTTTTTTTTAAAGGGACATTAACATATACACAAACAACATGGAAGAGTAAGGGGAATAAAATGACAAATGGTTCACTTGGTTTTTATAGGAGAAAGCCCCTAAATTTCTGGTTTTTAAGCCCTGGTTTACACAACCACTTACAAATTCCTGTGCTGCCATTCCTAGGGTGGCCAGATGTCCTACTTTCTGTTTGATGGGCTATCAGAGGGCAGTCCTCTGTTTGAAGGCATACTCTGTGTAATGGGCTATTCAGTTCAAGTCTAGTTTAAAGATAAAGAACCACCAGAAGGGCGGGAGCGCAGGGGCCTTGAAGTTGCCCATCCATGGTTTGCACCTGGACAGCAGACTGAGCAGGCACACAGGTCACACTCTTCCCCACTATGGTGAGATGTACTGTATTTCTGTTTAAAATTATGGTTATTATTTCTAAATTTGGAATTAATTAATTAATTGACTGATTGATTTGTAGCCTGCCTTTCTACATATTTCCTATTATACAGCTGCCAGTATCAGTCATATAGATGACTTTCATATTTTCTTTTCCATTTGCTCACATATCCAGATGGCATTCAAAGCAGCTTACAACCACAGATAATAAATCCTTGATTAAAACAGTAATAAAACAAATACATTTAAAACACAATTAAAAACATAGCAATAACAGATTAGAAATAGCACCTTACCCAATAGACCTGCTTACATGTCAAAGACCTGCTTGAATAAAAATGTATTTGCCTGCCAGTGGAAGGACAGCAGAGAGGGAGCCAACCTAGACTCCCTTGGCAGGGAGCTCCACAACGTGGAAGCAGCCACCGAGAAGGCCCTCCATCACACCTACACCAAATATGCTTCTGAAGGCATCTCCTGAAGATCTTAAAACTCAGGCAATCTTGTATAGGGTTTTATATGTCATAACCAACCCTTTGAATTGTGTCCAGAAACAGACTGGTAGCCAGTAAAGCTGTTCAAACATCAGAGTCACATTCTCCCTGTAACCAGCTCCACTCGACAGTCTGGTCACAGCATTCTGGACCAGCTGTAGTTTCCAGTTTTCAAAGGCAGCCCCATGTACAGCATATCACAGTAGTCCAAATGGGATGTAACTAAGGCATGTGTGACCATAGCCAGATCAGTTATCTCTAGAAATGGGCACAGTAGGCATATTAACCACAGTTGCACAAACACAGTCTTAGTCATTGTCAAAATCTGGGCATCCAGGTTCAAGGCTGAATCCAGGCCTACATCCAAACTGCAAGCCTGAGTCTTTAGGGGGAGTGTAACCCCATCCCACAGAGGCTAAGTCCCTATTCCCCAATCTGCCTTTTGACTAACCAGGAGTGCCTCTGTCTTGTTTGGATTAAGCTTCAGGTTGTTCATCCACCTCATCCAGTTCATTACTGACACCAGACACTGATTTAGAACCAAAACAACTTCCTTGGATTTAGTTGTAAAGGAGAGATAGAGTTTGGTGTCATCAGCGTACTAGTGGCAACCTACTCCAAAACTCCAGACAATCCCTCCCAGAAATTTCATGTATATGTTAAATAGCATGGGGGATAAGATGGAACCCTGAGGGACACCACAGGGCAACAGCCACAGCATCAAACAGGAATCCCCCAGCACCACCTTCTGCAATCACCCCTCCAAGAAGGATTGGAGCCGCCACATAACAGTGCCTCCCAGTCTCATCTCGGGTACCTCAGAAGAATACCACGTTCAATGGTGTCTAAAGCCATCAAGAGGTCCAGGACAACCAACAGGGACCAGGGACACACTTCTCCTGTCCAGTTCCCAGCATAGATCATCCACCAAGGTGACTAAAGCAGTCTCTGTCCCATAACCAGGTCTGAAGTCAGACTGAAGTGGGTCTAGAAGATCTGCCTAACCAGAATCCTGATAGACGACCGTGACTCTGCCTCTCCACTCCCCAGATCTTGCCAGCAGCAACACAGAGAACCCAGGTGGGCAAAGCTGGGAGAGATTTCCTCCCCCAGCCTCATCCAGCCAGGTCTCCGTGATACAGCACAGATCAGCATGCTCATACAGGATCAAGTGGATGGCAGCTCTTTTTCCATTCACTGACCTGAATTCACCAGCAGTATCTTCAACCCAGCCAGGTGGTCACCAAGGCTACTCAGGCTCTCTGATATGGGAGACAGCTTGGGAACAACGAATACCCTGTTGCACGCCCTATGCCCCATTAGAACCTAGCTGCCTAGGTCACAATTAGGAATTGTTTTATGCTGATGATTTTATTTATTTATTTATTTAAAACATTTCTAACCCATCCTATGTCATTTATTTATTTATTTATTTCTATACCGCCCAATAGCCGAAACTCTCTGGGTGGTTCACAAAAATTAAAACCAAACAGCACACAATAAAACAATTTAAAATATATAGAACATTAAAACCACAATATAACAATACAACCACAATAAAACCTAGCAGCAGTGCAGGAGTTTAAAAGACAGATTTAAAACAGCAAAGCTAAAAGTTTAGAAGGCTAAAATGCTAAAATGCCTGGGAAAATAAAAAGGTCTTCACCTGGTGCCGAAATGAATACAATGTAGGTGCCAGGCAAACCTCACTAGGGAGCTCATTCCAGAGCCGGGGTGCCACAGCAGAAAAAGCCCTCCTCCTAGTAGCCACCTGCCTCACTTCCTCTGGCAGGGGCTCACGGAGAAGGGCCGCTGATGATGATCTTAAGGTCCAGGCAGGCACATATGGGAGGAGGCGATCCTTCAGGTAACCTGGCCCCAAGCCATTAAGGGCTTTAAATGTTAATACCAGAACTTTGAATCAGGCTGGAAATGGACTGGCAGCCAGTGCAGCTGAAAAAGTACTGGCGTAATATGAGCTCGCAGGCCAGTCCCTGTTAACAATCTTGCTGCCCTATTTTGGACCAGCTGAAGTTTCTGGACCGTTTTCAAAGGCAGCCCCACATATAACGCATTGCAGTAATCCAGACGAGAAGTTATCAGAGCATGGATAACTGTAGCTAGGGTATCTCTGTCCAGATAAGGGCATAGTTGGTATACCAGCCAACCATTAAGATCGCAGGGTGGTGTACAGATAAAATCAATTTCGACAGTATAAAACAATAAATAATTTAAACACCTAAAACATACTGTATTAAACCATTAAATAAGCTAATACCAGTTAAAATCTAAAACAATAAAACAGTTAAAACAATGTGCTAGGGAATGCATTTAGCCCTCAAAGGCTTTGGTAAAAAGCCATGTTTTACTTGGCGCCGAAACAGGACCAATGTCTGTGCCAATCGGGCCTCCAAGGGGAGGGCATTCCACAACCAGGGTGCCACAGCAGAGAAGGCCCTCTCCCACATCCCACCATAGTGTATGTCTTGTACCGGGCCCCTCCAACAGATCTCAGTTCTTGGGCAGGCATATATAGGGAGAGGTGCTCCTTCAAATATCGAGGTCCCAAGCTGCTTAGGGCTTTAAATGTCATCACCAAAACCTTGAGTTCCAACCGGAAGTGTATGGGCAGCCAGTGCAATTCCTTTAAAACTGATGTTATATGATTTTTATGAGGTGTTCCAGTCAACAGTCTAGCTGCTGCATTTTGCACTAGCTGCAACTTCTGAGTCATCTTCAAGGGCAGCCCCACATGAAGTGCCTTGCAAAAGTCTAACTGGAAAGTTACCAGTGCATGTACTACTGTGGCTAGGTTATCTCTGACCAGGAAAGGCCATAGCTGGCAGATCAGCCAAAGCTGGCCCCAAGTACTCTGGGCCACGGAGTCCATCTGGGGCTGCAGTGACAGAGATGGATCTAGGAGTACTCCCAAGCTATGCACCTGCTCCTTCAGGGGGAGTGCAACCCCATCCAGGACAGGTCGCTTACCCAGTTCCCAGACTTGGGAACCACCAATCTACAGAGTTTCCATCTTGTCAGGATTTAGGTTCAGTTTATTGGCCCTCATCCAGCCCATTATAGCCTCCGGGCACTGATCCAGCACCTTCACCACCTCAGCTGACTCTGACAAGAAGGAGAAATAGAGCTAAGTATCATCAGGGTACTGGTGACACCCCACCCCAAAACTCCTAATGACCTCTCCCAATGGCTTCATATAGATGGTGAACAGCATGGGGGATAGAATAGAACCCTGTGGCACCCCACAGCTTAATAGTCATGGGGTAGAACAGGAATCCCCCAATACCACTCTCTGGAATCAGCCCTGCAGGTAGGAGCAGAACCCCTGTAGCACAGTGCCTGCAACTCCCATCCCGCAGAGCGGATGCAGTAACACACCATGATCAATGGTATCAAAAGCCACTGAGAGATCCAGGAAGATCAACAGGGTAGCGCTCCCCTTGTCTTTCACCCAGAGTAGGTCGTCAGTCAGAGCAGCTAAGGCCGTTTCAGTGCCATACCCTGGCCTGAAACCAGACTGAAATGGGTCCTGATTAAAATCAGTTTTAGTGTTTGTTTCTTTTTAAGTTGTTGTTCTTGTTAGATATTGGTTTTTAAATGTTTTTATGATACTGATTGTAAGCTGCCATAGGAAACCTTTTTTTAAAAAGTTGATCTATACATTCTTAAATAACTAAATAATACTAATAAGTAGATCCTCACAGAGATGCACACATATCTTTATTAGATCATCAGCATTAATGATGATGATATTTGTTTGTTTTTCTGTTAAATCTAAGATGATTGAAGCATTACACAGGTTTTAAAAAAATGCTACTGGTACAATTCACTGCCATGCCATGTAAAAAGAGCAATGCATATCACCATTGCCACAGTGCAGTTTGTGATGTCATTGTGCAACAGAGGTTCTGCCATTTACAAATTGCAACATGTGAGTGGACCCTTTGAGTGAAATTCTTAAAAGAGCTAAATCAGTTTAGCTTATTGCAAATAAGATTAAGAAGTCATTTGATGGTTGTGTATAAGCATCTTCCCAGGGAGAATCTTTTGGGCACTAAAGTGTTCTTCAGTCTCACAGGAAGAAGCAGAGCAAGAACAAACAGCTGCAAGTTAAGCCTTGACAAATTTGAAGGAGGGAGGGTGGCCCTTGTTCACTGGGTCAAGCTGCCCAGGGGACAATTCTATGATTATGTGCAGCTTCTGATCCAATAATAGACACTGTTTGGGACTGATAAAACACTGTCAGCCTTCAGTGGTGTTCTTTTCTTTTGATAGGGCACTGTACCTGCTCTTTTCCCACAGTGCCAATTATCAGTGGAGGATTATTCCAATATGGTGGCAAAATTCATCACCCTTCCTATAATTTCCAATTGTTAAGTTTCTAAACTCTGCGTCACAGACTGGAAATGCCTTCAGTAAGATGGTTCACACAGTTCCTATTATTAGGTACACACCTAAGTCTATACCAAAAATGTAAAGCTTGAATGCAATTATCAGGTTGCATTCATCTCTTTATCAAAGCCTTCCCTGAATGTGTGACCAGCTAGTTTGTTTAGTCCTTGCTGTATTTCTAGTTTTGGTTTTAAGCATTTAAAACATTTTAATTGATAGGAGTTTGTATTTATTATGGTATATTTTCATTTTTGGTTTTGTAAAGCTCTTAGAGATATCTTTTAGATATGGTAAGCTGCATATACATTGAAGAAATAACAACAACATAGTGTTACACTTACCGGAGGTCTGGGATTGCCTATGGGACTGGCTGACAAGAGTACACATAGGCTGCAATTCTATGCCTACTTACCTGGGAGGAGTCCCATTGGACTTAATTCTGAAGAGGCATACATAGAATTGTGCTGAAAGTGACAAAGCTGAGCTGTTGTGTGATCACCTGTGCAAGAGCCCAAGTGGTGCAGTGGATAGAGGGCTGGACCTGAACCTAGGCTCAAATCACTAGTCAGCCTTAAATCTCACCAGGTGGCCTTGGGTAAGTCACTTCCTTACAGCCTAACCTCTCTCACAGGGGTGTTATGAGGAAAATGGAACAGGCTCCACTGATGTCACCCCTGAGGTGTTTGAAGGAAAGGCTGGGTACAAATCTGTTAAAGAAATAACTCATCGACCTTTATACCTACTCATATATTCATACATGGTTTGCAGTGGACTATCACAGGTGCAATGTTGCAAGGAGTGCCCTCCGTGTGTGTGTGTGTTTCCCATATGATTCAGCCAGTTTTAAAGACAGCATGAGAAATCTTGAAAAGAAGGATTGACTATGCCATGATTAAAATCTTGTAGGGTGTCCTGACACTCATGTCTGAGCCCACGCATCCATGCAGCTATTTGAACATTATTATTTGTTTATTATAGAATTTATAAACTGCTCCACATCAAAAGTTTTCTGAGCATTATACAACAAATTAAAATATGATTTAAAAAATTACAAAAGAACCCTAGGAACATCAATAAAACAGTGGTCGGAATTTAGTCATTACAGGATTGGGCTGAAATATGCTTGTGCCTGAGAGACCCTTGATCCTATAGTGATACAAGGGTGGCAGGGGGTGGGGAGGAATCCTCTTGGTATGTGTTGAATTGTGGCTCCACGCAAGATGATCTCAGTTTTCTCTTTTTACCTGAATACCTCAAGAAAATGGCTCCAGGTTAGGATGCAAATTCCAGCCGCAACACCAGCTCTATGTCTCTACATTTGCAGCCTGGATGCCTCAGCACTTGCTCTTCCTTATGCTGACTGTAAAGTAACTGTAAGGCCCATGGCCCCTGCAACATGGTGGCTCTCATCACTTAGGAAAATATTACAATGATGGAGATGTGGATTATCCTTCCAGTGCCTTCTGGGTGTGCTAATCCTATTTACCTATGTTACCTATGTCACCAAAAAGTAATTTCAGGAAGTGAAGGTTATTATGAACTGCTTAGGGCACAATACCCTCCTGTGACAGCAGGAAGATTGCATGCTGCCTGTCCTCTGCACTAGCAGAGCTTAATACAGTTGCTCTCCCTATCTCCTCTCTGCCCCTCAGACATTTGGGTAGACTTTGCTGCTTTAGAGAGATTGGGCTTGTTAGGCTTACTTCCAAATGATAGTGAAATGATGCATCTCAAAACCACCCAACCCCTACAGTAAAAAAGGCCAATAATGGGCCAGTTCACATGTTATAGGTTGTTCTAGGGTTATCTGAGGGTTATTTAACCCTCAAATAACCCACAGTGCCCAGGTTTGCGTGACATGACAAGCTCAGACGTGCCTCCTGCTGTGCCTTACATATTCAAAATGGTGGCCGGGGCGCACCTTGGAACCTGGCGAGTGAGTTAACCCATGGTGGCTTACTGTGACGTGTGAACTGGGTCACTGAGAGCAGAAACCTCATCTACTGTCAATACATTCCTGACATTAAAAGAACTATGTAAAATGGATGCATTCTTTTGGTTTTGTTTCAATTAACAGCTTGTCTTAGCATGTTTAAAAGTGGCCACGGTTTGGCGCTTCATCGTTGACTGTTTTGATTCTTGACTGCTTTTTATTTGCTGTTCCTTTTTTAAGCTTACTGCTATAGATGGTTTTTAACTGTTTTATTGTTGCTGTCCACCTCATGTGCTATATGTTTAAAGGGAGGATAAAAATTGAAAATCATCATCATTTGGGCTGCAAAATGTATCGTATTATGAAATTTGAAATGTGTGAAAGGTCCTGGCATGTCAGAAGACAAGCAATGTGTTGGTAGTCATGGAGGAGCAGCAGAAGTACTGAGGAACACTAAGAGGGAACACCTGGGGCTTCATCTCACCAAATTAATAGGGATACTTGGTTTTTTTATAGCGCTTTCCCTACGTGTTCAAAGTGCTGCACATACATTTTCTCAGTGATTTTTACACCAATGCAAGTAGGTCAGTATTCAGTATGGGGATAATTGCAGTTGGAGGGAGAGGAGTGGTGCTAAGGCAGAGAGATAGTCACTTCCTTAAGGTCTTCTGATGTATTCATGGTGGAGATGAATTAGGAACTAGAGCCAGTGAGGCACAGTGATTTGAGTATCAGATGAGGACTGGAGGCACCTAGGTTCAAATCCTCACTCCACCTTGATGAAGCTTACAGGGTGACCTTGGGCCAGCCACTCTCAGTCTAGCCCACCTCATGGAGGTTGTTGTGAGGACAAAATGGGAGCAGGGACATAACGATGTACACTGCCTTGAGCTCCTTGGTGGAAAGATGGTGTCCTGTCTAGTTCAGCTCAAGGTTTCCAGGGGAGCCAATCTGAAGTAATTGCACTTACTAGAATGGTGAGGCAGAGTCAAGTCTGGCTATGAAGGATGGCATGGCATGGCATGGCAATGTCTTTCAGGACCATGGATAGATCCATCATGCAGAAAGAGCTGTGGTTTCAGCAACACATAGAGGTATTCTGAAGGCTAGCAGGGCTGGACCTGCTGTTAACTCTGCCCACTCTGAGGAAGTGTCTAGTTCTTAAAATGCAGTTGTCCAGTTCTGAACAATCCTATGGCTCCTATGGCATGGAGGTAGTGAGGACTGGATCAGAGAGGTATCCTCTCAGTCTGAGGAGTATGGTAGAGCAATGTCTATTCTGGAAGGTCCCAGAATAGCAGACAATGGGTTATTAGATGAAGCCTCCTCTTCCGCTGAGCCAGAGGGGGGTTAGCGGCCAGAGAACATGGCTGGTGGGATATCAATGTGGCAATAAATAAATTAAAAACTGGGACTTCCCGGCTCATAGTTCTTCACTAATATGTTACGTTCACATAGAGGCTGTTGCCATGTCTTGTTGCTTGTCATTAACTAGCAAAAGTCTGCATGACTTCTGTTAACATTTGAAATTCTCTGACTGTACAGAATCCACAGGGCCCTGCTTATGAAGAAGCCTAGTTTTCAGTGTCAATTGCTGCTCTACTTTTTGCTATGGAGGGTGCTATTTTTGTCCAGAGCCCATTGAATTAAATCTGCAGCATGGTCTTTTGCCTTGGGGATGATGGGCTGTGATGAACAAAAATGATACATTAATACAAGTGCCATTGTTTTCATTTCTAGAATCAGGCTGCCCATAATCTCACAATACTTCTATAAGTAGACAGTTCAGACAAAAATATTCTAAACCTTTTTTCTCCACTCTAAATTGGAACAACAACAACAACAACAGCAACAAAGGCCAAAAGATCCAGCATGGAACAGCAGGCGTTTAGCTCCATGTCTCAAGAGTCCAGAGTGGCAGATGCCAGGAAGCCTCCTTAACAGTCCCTGCTTGCTTGGCTTAAAGGTCTACAATGATTCAAAAGCACTAAGGCTGACCCTCTCTTCCCTCCTACCTACCCATAGCATTTTCTTTGGCATTGTGCTGCCACTATAGGCAAAGCCAGCTCAGGCCAAATGATTCAACTCTGAGCCATTCTGCAGATAGTCAGAGCAGGCATAAGAAGTGGCTCAGCTGGTTTAGGGATTTTGCCCCCTGCCCTCCACATTGCCAGGCAAAGGTCTGTGTTCCTGTCCCTTCCTGGTTTTTTAGTGTTTAAAACCAAGGTTATTTTGTGCAGGCATACCTTGTGCATAAATGCACAGTGCATGAGTGTTTGTGTGTGCATGTTGGAGGAAAATGTGCATGTAATGCATAAAAACCTTTTTAGATGTATAATGCTTTTACCATAGCACATATTGTAACTTGACCTGTTGTTGTTGTTGTTCAGTCGTTCAGTCGTGTCCAACTCTTCGTGACCCCATGGACCATAGCACGCCAGGCCTTCCTGTCCTCCGCTCTCTCCTGGTGTGTGCTCAAGTCCATATTCATTGCATCCGTGATGCTATCTAGCCATCTCATCCTTTGCCATCTCCTTCTCCTTTTGCCTTCAATCTTTCCCAGCATCAGGGACTTTTCCAGGGGGTTTTCTCTTTGCATTTGGTGGCCAAAATATTTGAGCTTCAGCTTCAGTATCTGTCCTTCCAATGAGCAGTCAGGGTTGATTTCCTTTAGGACTGACTGATTTGACCTCCTTGCAGTCCAGGCGACTCGTAAGAGTCTTCTCCAGCACCACAGTTCAAAAGCATTGATTCTTCAGCGCTCAGCCTTCCTTATAGTCCAGCTCTCACAGCCATACGTTGCTACTGGGAAAACCATACCTTTGATTAGATGGACCTTTGTCGGCAAGGTGATGTCTCTGCTTCTTACTATGCTGTCTAGGTTTGCCATAGCTTTCCTCCCAAGGAACAAGTGTCTTTTAATTTCATGGCTACAGTCACTGTCTGTGGTGATCTTGGGGCCCAAGAAAATAAAATCTGTCACTGCTTCCATTTCTTCCCCTTCTATATGCCAGGAAGTGATGGGGCCAGATGCCATGATCTTCATTTTTTTAATGTTGAGTTTCAAAACAGCTTTTGCACTCTCCACTTTCCCTCAACAAGAGGCTCTTTAGATCCTCTTCGCTTTCTGCCATTAGGGTGGTATCATCTGCGTATCTGAGGTTGTTGATAATTCTCCCGGCAATCTTAATTCTGACCTGTGATTCCTCCAGCCCAGCATTTCTCATGATGTACTCTGCATATAAATTAAATAAGCAGGGCGACAATATACAGCCTTGTCATACTCCTTTCCCAATTTTGAACCAATCCGTTGTTCCATGTCTGGTTTTTACTATTGCTTCTTGACCCTCATACAGGTTTCTCAGGAGACAGGTAAGGTGGTCTGGTACTCCCATCTCTTTCAGAATTTGCCACAGTTCATTGTGATCCACACCATCAAAGGCTTTAGCGTAGTCAATGAAGCAGAAATAGACGTTTTTCTGGAATTCTCTTGCTTTCTCCATGATCCAGCGAAAGTTGGCGATTTGTGTCTAGTTCCTCTGCCTCTTCGAAACCCAGCTTGTACTTCCGGTAGTTCTCGGTTCACATGCTGCTGAAGCCTAGCTTGTAGGATTTTGAGCATAACCTTTCTGGCATGTGAAATGAGTGCAATTGTACGGTAGCCTTGACCTGTAGTCTGTGGCTAAGTTAGCCCACTTTCTTGAGTGATCTGATTTGCACATGTATCAAATTCTCTGCAATTTATTCACTTGGTTTGTAGTCTATGGCTTTGCTCATATCATTGAGTGATCTGCTTTGCATATGTTTTGAGTTCTCTGTCATGGAATCTCTGATTCATCTTTGGCCTCAGCCTCAGTGTTTCCACCTGTAAAATGGGCAAATGTTTCCTACCATGTGTTCTAAATACTGAATTCCTTAATAATATGCCACATATATTTGTGTGTGTTATACATGTGACTTGACATGTAGTCTGCAGCTGGGCTCTTCAGCTTCAGTTATGTAGTTTTAGTTCTTGCTTTGTGCTTGTAACAGAGCTGGCATCTGACCCGTGTTAGGGTGATCTCTACTTGTACTCACATGTAACAACTGTACACTTGAAATGAGCAAAGCATTTTCTGTGGGCTCCACCGCTTTACCAATGGGCTCTGCTGCTAACTCTCCTAAGTCTTTCCCCCTAACCCTACAGGCTTTCACTTCTTGAACTCCCTGGTCCTCACCTGCAGGCCTTGTCCATGTCCCACAGTTTTATCTTTCAAGAATTGGTAACTCTGTGTCAGAAAAAGAACTGAGTAGTTGCTGGGCAACCACCAAATATACTCCTCTTGCCCCAGAAATGGCAATCATTGTGATGGGTGTGTGTGTGTGTGTGTGTGTGTGTGTGTGTATGCATATGCCTTTGAAGCATGCCACTTGTAAACAACATTGCGTTTCTATCAAGTTGTTCTATGAGTGTTTCATCACCCATATTCCCAAGCAGTGCTATTATTAACCACATATCTTGGTCAAGGCCATGCATATTCAATGTGTCTATATGTAGGCAGCAAGGAATCTACAGCAGATATTGTCAGCCTTCCAACTTCACCTTCCTTCTAGCCCGCTTTGTATGTTTGTGTTACAGCACATCACACATCAGAGCTTAGGTTAAGGCAGAACACATGGGTGCAGTACACCAGCACAGTATCCCAAACACATGGTATTATGTCGCTGTTGCAGGAACACATCAGGGTTGCAGGCAATAAATGGGTGGAAATATCAGAGATTGGGTGTTCATTTTCTTTATAAGGCAAGTTTATAGCCCTTTGGATTTCTTAGGCAGGGAGAGCATCCAGTGCACTTTTTAGTTCCCAGTTCCCTGTGCTTAGTGCCCCTGTCCCAGCCACACTTCTCCCAGCCTAACCTTTCTCAACATGTTCCAGATTCTGTGAGAACCCAAAGTTTAGAATCACAATAAATTATGTACACTAAGTAAATGTAAGCAATGTATTTTAAGGGCAGATTCTGTCTCCTTGACACACCATTTTGTTTTATTTTTAGTACTGTATGTAACAGCTCTGATTTGGGTGAAAAGCATGTGGCCTGCCAGCCTGGGGAAGTCCCATCCATTTTTGCCCAGCTGAGGATTCTCACCTGTGTACTATATAGTGTGTTCCATCACTGCCTACCCACACTGAACCTGTCCTTGGATTGAGCTAGCTTAAGAAATAAGAAGAGCCCTGCTGGATCAGACCAAGTGTCCATCTATTCCAGCATTCTGTTCACACAGTGGCCAACCAGCTGTCAACCCAGAACTCACAAGCAGGACACGAGTGAAACAGCTCCCTCCCACCTATGCGTCCCAGCAACTGGTGTATATAGGCTCACTGCCTCTGGTACTGGAGGTAGCACATAGCCATCAGAACTAGTAGCCACTGATAGCCCTTTTCCTCCAGGAATTTGTACAACCCCCTTTTAAAGCCATACAAATTGGTGGCCATCACTACATCCTGTGGTAGCGAATTCCATAGTTTAACTCTGCACTGGGTGAAGAAGTCCTTCTTTTTATCTGTCCTGAATCTCCCACTGATCATCTTCATAGGATGGCCCCAGGTTCTAGTATTTTGAGAGAGGGAGAAAAATGTCTCCCTATCCACATTCTCCACACCATGCATAATTTTGTAGACGTCTATCATGTATTCTCTTACCCTCCTTTTTTTCAAGCTAAACAATCCCAGCTGTTGTAACCTTCCCTCAGAGGGGAGATGCTCCAGCCCCTTGATCGTTTGAGTTGCACTTTTCTGGACTTTTTCCAACACTACAGTATCTTTCCTTAGGTGTGGTGACCAGAACTGTACACAGTGTTCTAAGTGTGGTCACACCATATATTTGTATAAAGGCAGTATGATATTGGCAGTTTTATTCTCAATTCCTTTTCTAATTATGCCTAACATGGAGTTTGCCTTTTTACAGTGGCTGTACACTGGGTTAACATTTTCATTGAGCTGTCCACCATGATCCCAAGATCTCTTTCTTGGTCAATCACAGCTAGCTCAGATCCCATCAGCCTATACTTGAAGTTGGGATTATTTGCCCCAATGTACATCACTTTACAGATGCTTACATTGAACCTCATTTGCCATTTGGATGCCCATTCTCCCAGCTTGGACAGATCTTTTTGGAGCTTCTCACAATCCCTTTTTGTTTTAATCACCCTAAATAATTTTATATCATCAGCATTGGCCACTTCACTGCTCACTCCAAATTCCAGATCATTTATGAGCAAGTTGAAAAGTATTGTTCCCAATATAGATCCCTGTGGGACCCCACTATTTACTTCCCTCCATTGGGAGAATATACCATTTATTCCTACTCTCTGCTTTCTGTTCTTTAACCAGTTCCTGAACCATAAGAGGACCTGTCCTCTTATTCCATGACTGCTCAGGAGTCTTTGGTGAGGAACTTTGTCAAAAACCTTTTGGAAGTCCAAGTAGACAATGTCTACTGGATCACCCCCATCTACATGTCTACTGACACTCTCAAAGAACTGTAAAAGGAGAGGGCAGATGGTTGCTCCAGAGAGCCCCGCCAGCTGCTCTCTCACCATGGCAATGCCATGGCAGGAGAGCAGCTCGTGGGGTTCTCCAGAGCAACCGCTGGAGGTGATGGTGGGCCCTCCTGGGATGGGGGACAGGATGGGGGCAGGAGCAGTGCATTTCACCACTCCTCCTGCTCCACCACTTGATGTGGGTGCCTCACCCTGCTTCATGGGTGAACTGGCCCTGGGTGCCCCTCCTAACTGCCATCAAGCATGCGTTAACCTTTCTACATGTCTGTATACCCACTGATTGTTTTTGGGTGGTCCTGCAAATCCTGCCATGCAGCATATCAGATCACAACACAGCAATTCCTGGTATCCACCTCTTGATGATCTCTGTATCTCCATAAGTCTGAAGGGTCAAGGACAGGTCTGTCCTTTGTCTCACTGACATTGCTAGCATGGCACTGATACAGGAGAGGCAACTGTTGGTTCCAGAACATCCCACATTTCCAGAATATCTCTCCATGCTGGCCATCTCACTGAGATCCAGCTGGGTTCCAGAACTGGAGATGCATTCCCAATGGTGTACCCAGAAGCTGACAGGGTGACCACATATGAGCCCCCTATTGGTGCTTATATGCACCTATGGCACTCCTGTAAATGGGAATATAGATATCTAATGCAGCACCCCAAAAGAAGACCCCCCCCCTGCTCTTAACTGTCCACTTCACAGCCCAGTGGTGCACCTAATGAACCAATAACCATTATCCACACCTCTATGGAATGCATGCCATCTGCATTCAAACATGGTTCAGCCATGCCAGGTTGCTCAGTGATGAACATCACTCCTGTAGGCTCTGGATCACCACTGCCCTACCTTCTTGATTTCCTGAGCACTAAAGGCTAACTTTGCTGCCATGAGCACTTGCCCAGTCTGGAATGAGCGTGAGCTGAGATCTCTGAGTGCCAAGCCTATCACACTCAATCAGATCGCTGGTACTATGTCAAGAAGGAACTATCCTTATGATGGAACAGTAAGCTCCATCTCCCCTCCCGGCACCTGGATGCCAATATGCCATAACTCTTGAATGGTTAGATTGGTCATGGTCCTGGGTCAGCACCCTGCAGCACTCAACCAGATGGCCCTACCCCTCTGATCTAGCACAGACATCCTCAAGCAAATGGAGACCCCAGTCCCTATGAACTCAGGGTTCTGTTCTGTTGTAGTGGTCACATGCACGGACTCAGCCAATTGCTCTCTTGTCCTGAAGGCACCAAAAAAGAAAAGAAAAAAGGCAACCATTGTGGCTGCTCTAAGCAGTGCTTCTATGCAGTCTGGCCATCCAAAGAAGAGAAGGGGAGTGAGTTTTGTCTGCTTGTTCAAGCTACCTTGTTGAAGCCTACCATACACAGGATTTGAAGGATTAAATACCGTAGGCTCAGGCCCGCCCCTCACATTATTCTACAGAGCTGCAGCAGGGGCATTGATTGCTTCACCCATCTCATCAGACTCCAGTGACTGGAAATCAATGGGGTTAGGTCAGCAGACAGCCAAATTTGCCACCTGTCTTCTCTGTATGTGAACGGGATCTATTGAAAACAGGATCCCCATCTCCCTTCCCCCTTTTCAGTCCCACCTGGAACTTCTCCAAACTGTAGTCCTTTCTCTGTGAATTTTCCTGTGGGGAAGGGAACAGTCCCTCTCTTTGCCAATTGGATTTCCTGGTTAATTTTGAAGCCTTGACTATTGCTCATTAAGAATAGTAAAAGTTGACAGTTGCTCATTGCAGGCAATGTAGAAATCCAGATAGCATTGCAATGCTTTAGCAGTATTTTGTCCCCCTTCCCTCCTTCTCCGAAAAGTAGAAGCAAAGAGAGGAGTTCATGCTCTTTCAAATGTAGGTCTTCTTGTGTGGGAAAAAAATGTGAATGTTATTTTTACATGTATATCCCACCTTTTTTCCTCTTGCAAGGAACCCAAGGTGGCTTACATGGCCCTCCTCTACTCCATTTTATCCTCACAACAACCCTGTGAGGTAGGTTAAGCTGAGAGTCCGTGATTGGTCCAAAGTCACCCAGTGAGCTTCATAGCCGAGTGGGGACTAGAACCCAGGTCTCCCATGTCCCAGTCCAACACTCTAACCACTACACTGCACTGGCTCGCAGTTTTTAGTTTGGAGCAGGGCAAAATTAATTGCCCTGCAATCACTTTCTGTCCAAAGAGGGGGAAAACAAACAGTTCATCATTATTGTACCCATACTGGAGATTGGGGGTGAGGGAGTAGGATGAGGCTCACAGATATTATATCCATATTATCCAGGGAGGCTGAGGGTTAGTGGCATATGACAATGCTGTAATGCAATCTGGTGTTATGATCCTCAGATGGGGATGGGGCAAAGTGACATATAGCAACCATGTGCTTTTTACCCTTCTAACAGAGATTCGCAGAGATACCAAATAATACCAGAAACCAGGGCACATGTGATTCTGTCATCTTTTCCTATCTCTCTGGTCTCTGCTCCTTCCCGCTCCTTCTTTGAAGATGGCTTTCCTTTGGTTCAATCTCTTGAAGAATTTCTTTCTAATTTTTGACGCTGTTCGGAATGTTCAGTCAGGAGTTCCATGTAAAATCAGTCTCTTAGTCTGGATTTCTAAAAGGAAGCCAAACTCTTAAGGACTCTTTAAAAAAAATGAGGATAAAGGGAAGAATTCCCTTTGTGTGCTGTGGTTTAAACAACAACAACAACAACACAGTTTCTCTTTTCCAAGAATCAAGTTCAAACTCATTTGGTGAACCTTTTAAACTGTGGGTTTAGCCACCTCTAGCAAGTGATTCTCGAATTTCTTCCCAGGGGTGGTAAATTTCAGCTGCACAAGTGAAATGCAGCACAGAGGACCTTCAGGGCTTGAACCCATCTGGAATAAAACCTAAAGGAATTCATTCTTGAGCATTTTGCCTTAGTGGCTCAGCCAAGCTCCAATGTGCGGCCCACTCAGCAGAGCTGCCTGCAGCACCTGGAAGAGTCATCACCTTCAGGGTCAAGGGTAGGCATGGTTGGGCCCCTGCCGAGGGCCCACACCCCAGCAGGGGCCCACTGACAGGAGCCCCCTGGAGTTCCTTCTCCTCTCCATCATTGCTACCTGCTTGCTCACCTGCCTCTCGCTCTGGCCCAGACAACGGTGGTGGAGAGAAGGAGGAGCAGTAGGGGCCACTGCCTTCTTGCTCACTCGCTCTCTGCCTGTCAAGCAAGCAAGTGGTAGCAGTGGTGAGAAAGAGGATGGGGAGCAAGATCAGCTGGTGACAATGATGGGATGGGGAATGTTGCGAGTTTAGGACATTTTTCTGTCTAAACATGCATAGGATTGCATCCTAAATATATCACTAATTGCCAGCCAATCACGAAATCTTAGGAAGGGCATTTCAGCCTTTTAGGGTGGGGGGACAGCTGCACAAAAGCTGGGAAGCCCCCAAACAAACAGCAGTTGGGGAAAAGAGGTGAGGCCCAATGGGAAGCCCCGGAGGGCCAGACTGGGACTCCAGGAAGGTTGAATTTGGCCCATGCACCTGAGATTCTGCATCCCTGTGTTGGTCTGTCACAGGGTGGGGCTTCTTTACCTGGGCTGCTGCTGCCACTACTGCTGTCTTTCATGGCTCCTGGGGGCAGGCACAAGAGGCGCTAGGGAAGCAAAGGTGTTACAAGCCACTCCCAGTGCTCAGATGTTGCAGTAAAGGATGGAAGGTGAACAGCATCATGGTCCCTGCTCTCCCTGGTTATGGTTCTTTATGTTTAAATTGGACGTGTCCTGGACAGTCTTTTAAAGAGAGGGTGCCTTTGAACAGAGGACTCTGGAAGACCTTCAAATAAAGGACTGTCCTTTGTAAAGTAGAGCACCTGGTCACCCCAATTTTCCTCCACACCCCAACTCTTGAGGCTTCTTTTATGGCTGCTGTTACTACAGCCTCTGCAAGGAACCAACAACAGCAGCTCATTGCCACCCTACATCTCTGCTCCTGCCCCTGCTCCATCCATAGCATCTCCAGAATTTGAAGGGACTGTAGTAGCTCAGTGGCAGAGCACTAGGTTTGCATGCAGAAGGTCCCAGGTTCAATCCCCGGCATCTCCAAGGAGGGCTAGGAAAGAATCATGGCTGAAACCCTGGAAAGCCGCTGCCAGTCAGTGTCGACAATACTGGGCTAGATGGACCCAGGGTCCGACTCAGTAGAAGGCAGCTTCCGATGTTTCTATGGCACATATAGCTCAATCACTAAGCTTCGGGGCTGTCCCAGTGGCATTTATGTCCTTGCTCAAAGCCAAGCACTTGGAACTAAGGCAGGGCTCAGAGCTCTGCTGACCAGCTCTCCTGGAATCCCAGAAAGCCTTCAAGTGGCATTGGCATCCCAACTGTCCTGCTCAGTTGCAGGAAGGGTATAAGCCAGGTGTCTGTAGATTGTTTCCCATATGCATATTCATAGACTGATGACTGCGGCATCAAGTGGTGACTTGCAGCTGAAAATGAAGTATTGCAGATTAAACACCACAAAAGGTCCTTGTGTGAACTGTCTTTAAGTATTGGTAACCAGGGGACTGTTCCGAAGGCATGCGACACAGCAGGCGCGCTCAAGCAAGTCATTGTATGCACTTCGTAGGGGCCCCTCTTTAAATGGTAATGTGCATTACTTCACTTGCTTCAAAACGTACACCAGCTGTGCTGTGTTGGGGGGCCCACTCTGCTGAGGGGGACCCTGGACGTGTGCCCTAAAGCCCTTCCCAGTGACTAAGCAGGCCTGGCTCTAGTCAATGCCTTGGTGGGAAACCACCTGGAACCTTATGGCCCTTGCCTTGAGCTTCATGGAAGAAGTTAGTGTATAAGTACAAAGAATAATGAAGCAGCTGGCTAGGGTAAGGTCCAGACAGCATCTTAGAGCAAGGGGAGCTACCTGGTGGGAGAGCAGGACTCCAAGCTCCTGATGCAGCTGTTGGGAGGACTGCTGTGGCTGGGAAATAGGGCTGAGACAGTGCTGGAGCCAGGATAATATGAGGCATCCCACCTCCTGTTAAAAGATGCTCTAAAATCACTTACCCAGAAGCGCGGGGCTCTTGTAGCCATGGCCAGAGATGTCATAGTTCCTGAAGAGGAAGCCTTTCCGGAGGTGAAGCTCAGGAGCTCATCCCCCGCCCCCAGTCCTACTTTGCCCTGCATCTGACCATTTCAGTTGGTTAGAATCCTGTTTCCTGGGAGATCACATGGCACCTGTGATTTTGGGTCCTGACTATCTGCTTGTGCACCCCCAGCGACACAGACACCCGCTCATCTATTTCCAGATACATTGTGGGGAACTAGCAAAGTGCAATCGTGCGCACACACACACACTTATACAAAGGTCCATTCTCCAGCTCGACTGAATTATATTTCCTAGCAGCAGGGGGAAGAACAGGAGCTTTCTCTGTGTCTCTTTAATGCTTCTGTACAAAGCAATCTGCTGCTGGCACTACTGTGCTCCTTTCCCTTGAACGCAAAGAGAGAAAGATCCTCGAGATGCTAATTTATTTGAGAAGCTGCTGGAGCAGCTTTAAACAAAGAGGCAACTTTGGTGAAAAGAGAAAGGAACCAGCGGACCCTTTTGAAAAAGGATAGTGCTTTTCTAGTACTAAACTCCTCTGCCTTTCCTAAGGGTTTTTCCCTTTCTCCCCACGCCATGCTGAGAGTGCCTGTGGCAGCCAGCGCCATCGTTCACGTGTCTGGAGCTGCCTTGTACTGAGTCAGGCCATTGGTCGGTCATCCAGAGCAGTGTTGCCCCTTTCCACTGGCTAGCGATGGCTTTCCAGGCCCAGGTTTCAGGCAGGAGTCTTCACAGCCCTCCCTGGGATGCCAGGGATCGAACCTGGGACCCTTGCCAAGCAAAGCGTGGGCTCTGCCACTGCGCCACAGGGCCCCCCTCCAATGAGCAAATTCGCATTAGTTAACTAATGCCACGCAGCATATTTGCGCAAGTGTACATTGGTGCTATTGAACATTGGTGCCAATGCAAATTAGTGCAAGTAGAAGGAAATTCTGGTTTTAAAAAGTCAGATTCTGTCAATGAATGGATGACAGAACGAAAGATGCCTGACAAACCATGAAACACAGATGGACCAGATTTCACAAAATCCGTACATTCCTAGGTAGAGATTTTCCTTACTTTGGGGAGCCCAGTTAAAGGACAGACCATCCTAACATGTGGAAAGGGTAGTGCCCTCTATGTCACTCGTTGGTTCCAATCTAGCTGGCCCTGCAGAATAGCACTTGGACTTCCAGCCTCCTTTTCTGCAGAATAGAGCCATGTTTATTCCTTTAGCATCAATAAACCTGTCCCTACTATCAGCGTTCTGCCTCTGATTTGCTGGAATGAGGCTTCCCTGACAGACTGAGGAGAAGGGGGCCTGCATCTGAGTCTTTAATGAGGTACAGCTCTGAGGCAGGCATCACAGAGATCCAGCCTGTCATTAGCACGCCTCCAGATGTGCAAGCATCACTGCCTTCTCTAAGAATCCCATCTCCTTCCATCACTTGTCCTACCTTCTATACATTGGACAAACGTGAAGCATGTGAATGTCTCCGCACTTTACAAGCGCCGCACAAGATGAAGCACAGTGCTGGCAAACCTTCTGGTTCATCCAGTGCAAAATAGATTAGCGGTGAAGAAAGAGTGTGTGGTGGCGGTGGACCTGGAGTAGCCTTTCCCTCCTGCCCTGCCATCCAGTTTTTTCTGCATTCCCCTGGGTTACAAAGATGTTGAGGGAACACAAACGGAATCCAATTAGGAGCACCGCCTTTGTGAGCACCCTCAACAATTATCGGTTTAGCAGTGCAAAACGTAGTTTAGAAGCAGCAGAAGTTGGCGGGATTGATTTCTTGTTTTGTTTTAAGTGTAGTTAACCTAATAGTGAATTTATTTAAATTGATAGGGCAGAGCGAGAAGTAACAATTCTATCTCCTTGCCCCTTCCCCTCCCCTAGATTTGGATCCAGGGAGCTAAACTGAAATAGCTGAAGGGGATATAAAATGCCCCAGTAGTATCAGCTTTTGTCAGGTTGGCAATTCTTTGAATTCATTACTACCCTTTTAGTATGGATTTTATGTTACAGCTGCCTTTAATGTGTTAGCCATATGCATACTGGCACCTGTTTCAACCACTTACAGGAAATCCTCCCCTACAGAAAAACTAAACCACCAAAACCAATCCACAGAAATGGTTTTAGGGGCCTTCAACCAGCTTCAAACGGACATCTAGCAAAATGTTGGCAGATGGGTCTTTGTTAAGGAGTCATGTTGCCAAATTAGCAGGAAGGAGCAGGGCTTAGAGCCTTCCTGCCAGGGCATTTTTCAAGCCACCACCTTGCTGTGCTAAGGATAGAACCAGTTTCTGGTTAATGGGCTTTAATTAAAACTGTTGATGGGGATTTAGGATGTTTACATTGGAAGACTGTGCGAAAGTTGGATTGGATTAATGGTGTTGTGCAAAAGAATTGGCATTACACAGAAAGGCGTAACCCAGTCACTGCAGGGCTTTGATTTCACTTTGGCCAAGGGGGATCATCGTCTCTAACTCCCTCTTAAGTGTCACTGATTGTTGTGATATTTACTCACAGCAAAAAACTGAAGACATTTTTCCCCCACAAGCCAAGGGGAGGGGAAGACACCTGAAACCACTGGCAGGAGAACATTCCTTTTGCATTGGTTTAAGGGTCTGGTTGGAAGGAGCCATTGGTGTGTGTGTGTGTGTGTACATATACATATACATATATACATATATACATATCTATATATCTATATATCTATATATCTATATATACAGTATATATCTATATATCTCAGAACTGAAATGCTATTGGTGTGGAAAAATGGAGGGAAAGAGGTTAAGGAATTACATGCTATTCAAGACCTGGAGGTTGTACTCTGAATCTGAGATCCTTAATAGATCAGCAGTTCCTAGAATGAATCTTTACTGCTGGATTCATAGGCAGTTCTCTGAGATCCTCGGGTTTACTTATTTGTCTCCTACTGGAACCTGTGCGGGGTTATAACAGTATTTTAATTTAAAAAAAAAAACACAGGAAGCACACACAGAAATGAGAATGATGTGATTCAAAGCTGGAGAAATCACCAGCGCAAGCAGGAGCAGAATCCAGGAGACTGAGGAACAGTCAGTTTTGAACACTACACGGCAAGTGTTCTACATTGTGACCATGAAGTAGACCACCTAGATGGCTGCCATTTTGTGGGTGTCTCCTTGCCACCACCAGCCATGCCTGAGGGTGGCATTGAGGCTCTGCATGTGTGGGTGGCCATCATCAACATGGCGTAAGTCATGCTATATTTCAGTGGGTTTTGATACCATTGGTCATAGTACCTTACTGGATCGGCTCTGTGGGATGGGAGTTGCGGGCACTGTGCTACAGTGGTTCTACTCCTACCTGCAGGGCCGATTCCAGAGAGTGGTATTGGGGGATTCCTGTTCTACCCTATGGCTACTAAGCTGTGGGGTACCATGGGGTTCTATTCTATCCCCCATGCTGTTCACCATCTATATGAAGCTGTTGGGAGAGGTCATTAGGAGTTTTGGGGTGGGGTGTCAGCAGTACACTGATGATGCTCAGCTCTACTTCTCCTTGTTGGAGTCAGCTGGCATGGTGAAGGTGCTGGACCAGTGAGGGCCAATGAACTGAAGCTAAATCCTGACAAGACGGAAGCTCTGTGGACTGGTGGTTCCCAAGTCCGGGAATTGGGCAAGTGATCTGTCCTGGATGGGGTTGCACTCCCCCTGATGGAGCAGGTGCATAGCTTGGGAGTACTGCTAGATCCATCCCTGTCACTGCAACCTCAGGTGGACTCCGTGGCCCAGAGTACTTGGGGCCAGCTTTGGCTGATCTGCCAGCTATGGCCTTTCCTGGACAGGGATAACCTAGCCACAGTAGTGCGCATGCTGGTAACTTCCCAAGTAGACTACTGCAATGCACTTCATGCGGGGCTGCCCCTGAAGACAACTTGGAAGCTGCAGCTAGTGCAAAATGCAGCAGCTATACTGTTGACTGGAACATCACGTAAAGATCACAGAACACCGGTCTTAAAGGAATTGCACTGGCTGCCAATACATTTCTGGTCAGAATTCAAGGTGCTAGTGATGACGTTTAAAGCCCTAAGTGGCTTGAGACCTCAGTATTTGAGGAAGTGCCTCCCCCTATATATGCTTGCCCGAGGACTGAGATCTGTTGGAGGAGCCCTCCTCTGCATCCCATCAGTGCGAGACATACACTGTGGTGGGACGTGGGAGAGGGCTTTTTCTGCTGTGGCATCCCAAGTGTGGAATGCCCTCCCCTTGGAGGCCCGATTGGTGCAGACACTGGTTTCATTTCAGCACCAAGTTAAAACATGGCTTTTTACCAAAGCCTGTGAGGGCTAATTGGATTCCCTGAGTTTGCACACTGTTTTAACTGTTTTATTGTTTTAGATTTTAAATTAGTATTAAATGATTTAATGTTTTTAGCTATTTAAATTATTTATTGTTTTATACTGTTTAAATTGATTTTATCTGTATGCTGCTCTGAGATCTTAATTATATAATGCAGGATACAAACGTTATAAATAAATAAATGAGCAAGCTAGCTAGCTAACTAGCTAGCTAGAGGTTACAGGCATGGCATGGAGTGCCACACAGAGGCTGTTTCAAGCAGTCTTGGAGATAGTAATGTGTAGACGGGCCTTATTCCTCAACCTTCAGTGTTGTAAACCACGTGTGTCATGGAGTCAAAAACAGAACCTAGATATCTCAGTTTCCTTGGCACTCACTAGATCCTAATTCAGTTTCAGAATAGAACCCCAGAGGCCTGGCTCACACACTCTTCTTCTCAATAGCCAACACAGTCTGGACCAGGGGTAGGCAACCTGTTGTACTCCAGATGTTTTGGACTACAACTCCCATGGCTTCCCGCCAGCATAGTCAATGGTCACGGATTATGGGAGTTTTAGCCCTAAATATCTAGAGGGCATCAGGTTACCTACCCCTGGCCTGGACATTGATGACAATAGTTGTGAGGAGGTTCTATTCCTTGGGGGAATAGCTTTGAAATCTGTCAATCTTAGGCCTATTTGATACTACAGAGATCTGTAACTATTACTTACTGTTCTTAGACTGGGTGTGACTAAGGAAGAGCTCAAGCTCACATCTCCATATGAAAGTCAGCATCATGTAGAGAACTATGGTAACAAGATTTCTCCAGAGCATGAAAGTAGCCACAAATTGTTGTATTGACTCTACTTTGAGGCTTTCTACAAGATAACTAGATGGCAAATGTGTGTTCCCAAACATGCAGGGGCAAGGGGCATTTACACTTATCCCTTCCCATGTCTGCTTATTGTCACCTGCAACACCCAGCCATTTTTCCTGAGCCTGGTCTTCCAGTTTCAGATCACAGCTGGAGAGAAGCAATTAAAATAGCCATAGGGAGCATTTGCACGGGCCGCGGTGGCTTAGTGGTTAAGACGCTGAACTGCAGACTGGAAGGTCGGCAGGACAGCAGTTCGAGACCCATTTGCAGGGGAGAATCAATCAGTGAAGGAAGACTTAGTGTAAGCACCTCCCACCTGCCTGTCAATCCTCCCCTGCAAATATCCCTTCAGCCCTAAAATGGGGATTGGGAACCCTGTGTTTTCCTTAGAAGATTTGAAGCTCTGCCCTCAGGTAATATGTGCATGGTCAGGCAGGGTAATTTGCCAGCAGAGAGCAGAGGAGCTATTCCTCTGAGGAGCAGTCTTACCCTTCTTTTTACAAATCTCCCTTCTAAAAGCTCGTTCTTTGTTGTGGGAGATGCAGCTTGCCAGGCAGAACTGAGAAAAGTTGCTCTTGCTGAGAAATCCTGTTTTCGAGAGAATAATTAAAGGTCCAAGAGCACTTCCCTACTTTTTATTGGCCACCCCCTGAGTCAATGGGAAGGCAAATACTTCTGGTTACTAGTCATTAACCAACTGGAGCCCCATGGAGAAAAATAAACTGCACATCACAAATGATGTGGGGGAAAGGCTCCGCTGTTCTGACAGTATGCAAGTTCTTTCACTATATATGTACTTTCCCAATCCCCAAGTATCTGGAGCTGCTTTGTAAGAGCTGGGTACAGAATAAAAGTGCTGATCCCCAAATCATTGATGTCTGCTCCAGCCAGAGGTCATGCTGGCTAGGACTGAGTCCCCAGCCCCACCCCAGCCTCTTTGCCCTTTTCAAAGGAACTGTGAGGTGTGTTGGCTTCAGCTGGCCCTGGGGAGCTATTGTTCACTGAAAGTTTTTCATTTTGCCAGAGATCTTCATAGTCAACAATCTGTGCCTGTGTGAGTCATCATGCTGGAAACTAAAAAGGAAATCCCAGCATGTTTCAAAGAGGGTCTGGCTGGCATATATTTGGCAAAAGGGCAACATTTCTCTGTGGATGCCTAGGCCGTGACCTTGCAGGCAGAAGCATTCTGCTTGAGGGCTGCAGGGTGAGAGCAGAAGTGGAGGCTGTGCATGAGAAGAGGCTGAAGAAAGCTGATGACTTTGCTGGAAGGGGGCAAGGCACACAAACACCCACAGTGCTGAGATGCTCCCCAGCAGGACGTTGGAAACACTAGCCCATTTTCCATGCTGGGCCAGGCGGTCTGAAGCATGCAGATGCCCAGAAGGTGACAGGGTAGAGGGCATGTGGAATACGGCAATGAATGCTTGTTGAGATGGCTTATGAGTGCGCTCTCTCTCTCTCTCTCTCTCTCTCTATATATATATATATATATAATATATATATATATATATATGAGATCCTCACCACATGAGGAGAAGCCAAGGCAGGAAGACCTCCAGCAGCAAAAGGCCTTTCTTTGCTGCAGAACTGGGACAAAGGGACGAGGGACTCTAGGCCTAGTGGAGACAAGCTGCCTTCTGAGACAGTGGGGACAAGAGCTTTATAGCAACCTCCCCACAACCTGGCTCCAAATGTGTGGGACTTCAGCTCCCATAATCCCCAGCCAGCATGACCTTAACCTGGTTAGGGAAGGCTGCTTTATGGTCCTGGCTAAAGCAGTAAGGGAAGCAATAAGGGAATCAAGGTGAGAGGGAGAGGGTGTATTTGACAGAAGAGGCTGGGCTCTGGGTGGGAGGGTTAACACTGGATTATTTCTGCAAGGGAAATTTTGTCTTATTCATCTTTCTTTCTGAAAATCTAGAGCACTGGAAGTATTGTATCTCCCCCTCCTGTCCTTCCCCCCATGCCCCCCACACAGATACAATTTTGTTTTCAAATTTTAAACTGCCCTGAGCTTTTGCGATAGGGTCAGATTTTAAAGATCTAAAACAAAAAGATAAAATAAAAATAATCCCTCTTCCTATTAAGGTTTTGTTTTTGTTTGTTTTTTAAAATGCCATATTGGGCTATACGTATGGTCCATTCAGCTCAGCAGCCAACATCAGGGGACAGAAAGCAAGACCTGAAGAACATTTTCACCTTTTATTTACCCTAGACATGAGGAGGTATGTTCCTTAATTTGTTGGACTAATACAGTTGCCGTCATCCCATTTCTCTGTGAATTTGTTCTATTCTGCTATTTGCTCTCAGCTTGGCCTCATCCTGTGGCAGTAAGTTCCAGACATAAGTTATGGGGCTGTGTGACCAAAACTGTTATTTCCCCCCATACTGTGTTGTTAAATGCCCATAAAGAACATCCCAGTTACAATCAGCATCATCTAAAGTAAGAAAAGCCATGTATGGTTTCCTAGCCTGACCATGATTGCCCATGAGCCTGCAATGCCCCCAGTATGTGGGTTCTAAAATGTCCTGGCTTTTGGTACATATCAACATTGCTGCAGCTGATGGGAAGGTAAAAACAAGCACACTGCTGAAAGGCACACGTTATCTCTTTTGGTTGTGGTGGATGCCAATCTAGAGCTTGTCTCACCAGAACAATAGCTATGGCAGGTATTGCTCTCAATAGAACACTCTTGAGCCTCAGACCAACTTGCCCTTTTCCTGAAACAACTATTGTGTGACCATGCAAAGAGCCAAGTGGCATTAATTGATAACAGCTTCTATTCACAAGAAACTACTCGGTGGCAATGTGTTCCCCCATAGTAGGCACCCATTTGCTACTGACCAGGGCATAACCAGCAGTATTGAAGCCCTTGCGTTTGGTGGAGAGGGAAGTACAATATAATCAGTGGGTTACTGCAGCGCATTAATTACCAGTGAGATTGCTCCTTCCCGCCCATTATTTGTCTCTCAGTGATGCAACTGGGATTTCAGTGCAGGGCACATGGAGACATGGCTTCCATATCTTTCATAACTGAATAGAATAGGGAATTTGGGCAGATCCAGCTTGTCCTGAAGGGCTGAGGGAAGTTGCACCGTCCAACATTTCACCTTCTGCACAGCTACTAAAGGCGCAGAGTCTCTGCCCTCCTTTGCATCTAGTTTCCCTAGCAGCAACCTTTTTTCCCAGGTGCAGAGAAGAAGCAGTAATACTGAGAAGAGGCACAACAACCTTAAGGGAGTTTATTGGCCAAATCTGATGTCGTATTAGCCTTTTCTTTTCTTTGTTGCAGATAATGTTCTAACCCTTTTGTCTGATTTGGTATCAAAATTCCCCATGCTGCAGAGAGTCAGGGTGCAACTAGATGTGATCCATGACTGGAACTCCCACTGTTTTCTTCAACAGTTTAATAGTAGCCATGGGAGGAGGTGAATTTTTGGGGGACCATGGGGCACTATCGAATTCAACACTGCCGCTAACATAAATTACGTTGTGCTAGCATAAATGAACTCTAGCACAATGCCAGTAGTATTTGTTGGCACAATGGGTAGTGCCAACTGGGGAAACCCATAAGCCAGCAAATGCTATTGGTATCACACTAGAGGTTGCTTACACAAGCACAATGTAATCTGTGTTAGCAGTAGTGTCGAATTTGATACTGCCCATGGTATTAAACCTTTCCAGCTTTGTTTTTCCAATGAAATCCCCCCCCCCCAAAGCTGCTATTGGCTCCATGGAAAAGAAACATAGGTACCATATGGGCACATGTGTGTTTTCCACCACAAGGCAAGTAGCAGTTGGGGAGACGGAGATTTTCATTGGGAAGCAGCGGGGGGGGGAAGGGTTAGCCACTTCTCCTCAGTGCTACGGTCCTGACTAGATTCACACCCACCCCACTCCTGTGACTGATATTAAATGTTTTTAAAAGTGGGAGATCCAGTCATAGATCCCCTGCTGCCACATCCAGTTCAGCCCTGAGACAGCTATTATTCAAAGTTACTTTTAAGACCTCTGAAGCCATGACATATAACATCGCAGGCAATATTCTTAGAAAACTAGACTCTATTTCCATTGCAATGGGCTTGCAGACCATGGAGATGACTTCGTGTTGAGATCATTGATAATTGGTCCAAACGTTGGAACAATAATTTTGACCCTTGCTTCACTGAGTTGAAAAAGACTTAGATGCATGGAGGAAAATATACTTGTCAAGGGTCATTTGTATAGTTGCAATTAAAATGATCACAGTACCTAAGTTTAACTTTCTATTCCAGGCTCTACTAATTTACCTCAGTACTTTACAGCTGGAGGAGTGGCAAAGACTGCTGGAACAGTTTCTCTGGAATTATTTTTAAAAGTCAGAATTAAAACCACAGCTCCATATAGACCTATTGTCAAGGGTGGGTTTGTTATACCAAAACTAGCTTTGTATTACTGTGCTGTACCAAACACAGACAAACACACTAGATAGGTCAGGAGGAGGCTCTACATCAAGAGTAGGCAATGTCTGACCCTCAAACCAGATGTTTTAGCCTACAACTCCCATGATCCCTCACCATTGGCTGTGCTTGCTATGGCTGATGGGAATTGTAGATCAAAACATCTACAGGCCACAAGTTGTCCATCCCTGATCTATGTGATCATGGCTCCCATCTTGTATTTAATATATTGTATGTGCAATGTATTGTGTAATGTATTTATTATACTGTATTTGATGTTTTAATTTTTGTAAACTGCCCAGAGAGCTTCGGCTATGGGACGGTATAGAAATGCAATAAATAAAATAAATAAAAATAAATAAATAAATCTTATCTTATTTTGGTCTCCTTCATCCTACCACACAATCAATGCTATTTCTAACTATTTCACACTGGTGACATTTAAAATCTGGAAAATGTGGGGTGAGGGAAACCCATTATACATGACATTTCACCAGTCACTCTTCATGTTCTTGGATCCTCCCCCCTACCCCTACCCCAGCCCTCCAGAAAGTAACTTTGGAGAATTTCTGCAGCCAAGGAGATTTCATAACTACCAATATCTCTTTATTAAATCCTACAGGTTTAGGATCCAGTGGTTCCAAATCAGCCTTTTCAGTTAACACAACTGTTCCATAGCAATGAACCTGAAACCATTCTAAAGAGGGGCTTTATCTGCTACATCTTGTATATCTGCTAACATAAGGATCTCTAAAGCTATAATTTCTAGTCTGTACAAAGAACTACTGAGAATCTTTCAGGTTTCTATGGATCTTCCTTTTCCCTGAAACAGCAATGAGGAGGAAGATCTACAGGTGCAAAGGGATAATGGCATATGGAATGGAATACGGGCAAAATATTCTATATACCTTACCTGTGCCAACATCAAAGAACTGGCTTTAAAAATTATAAGCAGGTGGTACATTGGGTGGGTGGGGAGTCACTGTTCAGATAATGGATCCAAACACTGTAGGAAGGATTGTACAGCTAAGGTTATGTATCTACATTTGTGGTGGGAGTGTCCTACAGCCCTACAATTTTGGAATCAAGCTATAACGTTACTGTCTTGCCAATGAACCTAGAGTTGATTCTCTTACATTATGATGCTGATGATCTCATCCTATTTACTAGAAGAGTTTAATTTTCTTCCTTTTAATGGTGACTAAATTTGTACTGGCTAGAAGATAGAATTCCAAATAAATCCCCTCTTTGTTACTGTGATATAGGAACACCTGGGACTTTTTAACGGCAGAGAAAATCACACACCATCTCAGAGCTTCCACTGGGAAGTGAAAAATAAATAAATTCCTATTTACCTGAATTCCCTTTATAGAATTTGCCAAAAGATCCACAGGAGCATCTTCCCCACCTGTAAAATACAAAACAACTTTTGTGTAGAACTAATTACTTTTTTTTCTTAACCCCGAATATACATTCTTTTACATCTTTGTAATGCTGCTTGGTCACTGTTTTATTTGATTTTATGTTATCTTGTTCTATTTGTATTCTTATTATTTTCTTGTTTATTTTTGCATTTAGTTTTTGAAACAAAAAATAGTAATTAAGAATACAATAAGATTAAGAGGTTTAAAGGGGATAAAAGGGAGATAAGGAACAGAATGGTTCTGTTTGTTGGACCATGGCAGATTTGAAATGTGGTCTGGGAAGGCAAGAGGTGGAGAAAATGAAAAAGAGCTTGCCTGTTTGTACCAGTGTATCGCATGACTAGCTCTGTGTGCGATGATAGAAGAGGGAAGATGATATGGTTTATGTCAACATGCGTGTGTGTCTTGTGGGGTGTGTGTGTGTGGATGTGCATGAATGTGTTTGTCTGGGTATGTATTACATGTCTGGATGTGTGTGCAGATGAGGGAGATAGTGTGGTGTGGCCCTGCCCACCTTTTGTTTTGGCCCCACCCTCTGCTGTCATGCAGCCCTTGGAAGGTTAGCCATTGAAGGAATGCCACCCTCAGGATGAAAAATGTCCCACAACCATAAACTACAGCAAGGCCCCCAGATGTTTTTGGGAAGCTGTGGGCACATCTGGAAATTTGAAAAATGATCATGAGTGCCCCCACAAAATGGCTGCCATGAGAGCATGGGTAGTCACAAAATGGCTGCCATGGAGGCCTAGGTAGACACAAAGGAGAAGTAACTTGCCCCCAAAACTGAGTGCAAGGCAGAGATGGAATCTGAGCCCCAGAACATAAACCCACCCCTTTTGAACTCATAGTTTTCAGCTCCAATGGAACATCCAGAAGGTGAGCCAATTAATTTCCCCAAATCTCTTCTGATCACTCCCTCCCCCAGTACCTATCTCTCTCTCTTTCAGGATTACTTCTCCAAATTTTCTCTCTCCTATATATTTGTACTCCGCACCCCATCCATCCATCTACAAACAAGCACCTCTTGCATACAACACACGCACACACACGTACATTCCTCTCTTCTTTTCCTCCCCTCCTGGCTCCATCTCCTCTCTTTTCAGCCACCCCAAGGCCCCATCCACCTAATTTTTCTCCCCCCCCTTAACCTTCCTCCTTAAAATCACCAATATACTGACAGAACTCAGCTCAGGCAGAGTTCAGCTACCTTCTTGCTACCCTCCAACCAATCCTGCTACAGTCCAGTCAGAATGGAAGGGGGCAAATGGCCAGCAAGGAACTGCTCAGGGAGGAGCACAGTGAGAAGCATTGCAGCAGCTTTTGTTGGTAATCAGGCTGGGAAGGGAGGGGAGAACGTGGTGAGCACCATGGTGGGCCTCTGGGGGTGCCCTGGTGCCTGTGGGCACTGTGTTGAGGACCGCAGCTCTAGAGCCAGCTTTCCAAGGAGAAAGTCTCTGTGGCACTCTCTGTGTGCCCAAAAGACTCTCCATCTCCTTGATGATGGAGGTGGACTGTGGCCTTTGCCCGAAGTCCATGGTTAGTATATAGGAAGTTCTACAAATTGTTTCTTTGCTCATTGCTCATCACATGTCCTCAATTGCTCCTCATCAGGGGACAGTGGGAATTCTGCCCTGCTGTGCAACACAGTTTATACCCTTACCGTATCTGCCAAGCTTATCCCAGCACTGGTGAGCTCTCCTGGCAGCCTGGAAAGCCCCCAGTGGGAGCCTGCTGCTTCCCAACACCTACTCTGCTCTTCAGCTCTGCTGGGGGAACTAGATTTGATTGCATTTCCCTCTCACATTCTCTCTCTTCCTCTTGTCTCTCTAACTCCCCATGAGGGGACTTTAATAAAAAGTAAATCACTATTATTCTGTACCCAGAGGTAAAGGCTCCTGCTCTCCTGCTCCATTCTGATGAGGACCTTTTCTATTCCTCTCAGAGACATTTGGCACACGTGAGCTGGAGTGGAGGAGAGTGTCCTTCAGTCATTGAGGGCCTGTCAGGGGAAGGTCAGAATCAGGGATGCAGAGAGAAAGATCAACATGTGAGCAGAGGGGCAGGGGCAGATTAGGATGGGGCCTGCAGAACAAAGTACAATACAGATGTCTTCATCATGCTTCTGTCTGGATGAATGCGATAATACAAGGATACTTTGTGCACAAGGCAACCTATACAAAAGCTGTCCTGAGAGCTATCCTGGGTAGAAAACAGGGCAAGGTGACTTCTAAACAGGAATGCTAGACCCTTTCCTTAGGAGCAGAATTTTCAAAATATGTATTATTCCACCACTTGTCCAGATTGGGACCATAAGCAAGCAGCTATATAATTCATTGTTTCTTTACTTCCCTTCTTCTTTCTCCCAAGCCCAGGGGCAATTTTTCATTTTCAGCATCCCCCACCCCATGCGCCAGTGTGCAGTCAGTTACAGTCTCTGAAAATGGAAGACAGAATCTTTCTGCAACTCCCATATTTGTAGAAAGTAATTCTCTCTTCTACAAGCTCCTTCTCATGTTACCAAAAGGGCAGTTTCTATCACTTCCTCTCATCCACATCTTTACCAAAGAGTGCTCAAAATGCAGTAAACATGCTTCCGGGGTACATGGATGGCAGAAGTTCCTGGGAACATATTAACCATATATTTTGAGATAGATGAATGCCCTTCAGTTGCCCCAGAAAATATATGGTCAATCCATGCTGGAAGCACACCAACCTGTCCTTTTGCTGTTATGTGAAATGACTCTAGGACATACATACATATATATGCATACATGCAAATGTGCATACATTGCTTACAGTGGCTAAGGTTGCTCTTCTCTGGGTTTGCAATAAACTTTGTACCTTGTGCATTGACATTCTGTGCAAGGATAATAGCTTTCCAGCTTGGTTCTTCTAACTTTGATTTTTCTCCATTTCCCAATCAGTAATATTATCTGTCCAACATGATTGCAAGGAACCAAGACTTGTAAATCTGATGGAGGGAGGAGGAGGAGGGGTCTAATCCAACTGGAACTGCTTTCTAGCAGCAAACAGCTGACATACACACACACACACACACACACACACACACACCCTCCCAAGCAAGTGCCAGCCCCAAAGCTGTGGGAAGGTTCCTTCTCTTGATCAAAAGAGTCATCCAGTCATTCACAGGTACCTGAACACACCTCTCACTGACCTTAAAGAAGCAATTCTCATTTCTCAAAGTCATTCTGGCAGGTTGTTTACTGACTCATCTGAACTACACTGCAAAGCAATTGGAGGACCTAAGCATCCTGCAACATCTAACCCCCACAGATCTCTCTCTCATACCCCTACACTGTGGGGTAGCCAAGGATGAATGGATCCTGATTTTAGGGGGTGGAACCTGGGTCATGGGAAGGAAAAGGGAAGGCAGCCAGGGGCTGGATGAACTGGCAGTAGTTAGGCTGCCATCCAGAAACTATGGCCTGGGGGAGGGAGCACAGTGTGCACGGAATGTGCATGGCTCTCAAAATGGCAACAGCCTTTTCAGGCCGATGATGAGGTGAGATTCCAACTCCACTGGTTTCCTTGGAAGATGGGAAGTGGAATGTGAGTGTGCTGTGCCCAGGTTTTCCTCCTGAGGCTATGGGAGTCATACAGAATAGTCCTACAAGTAAGGAAAATGGAGGCCTTAGGCATGGTGGGAATCAGGGCCATGCCACCCACAATAAAGTAGTAGTGCTTAAGCCTAGTTATGATGCACCAAGCCAAATGAAGCCTACAGCCAGTTATGGTGGATCACCAGATGAACTTCTAGGCTACAATACATGAGTGATGGTCTGTGTTCAGCTTAACAGGTCTGCCCAAATCTAAGAGCAAGTGCTTTTTGATGCCAACAGTCTTGCTGCATTTTTAAGGCTTGCCTTCTCGCTGTCTCTGTCTCTGTTTCTGTCTCTCTCTCAAATTGGGCTCAGATCATACTCTGGGTCTTTTCTCCTGCAACTGCAATGGCTAATAACAAGTGCTTTTAAAACCAACACGAGTTGCACGCCTGCAGATCAAGGCAGCGGCATCTGAGGAATGAGAGTACAACTCAGGACCATGGACAGCTCTTTTCTCAAGCACCTGCTTCCCCTTGCTGCTACGATAAGCGGATGGGAACACCTACCTCCCTGTGGTGGCAGACGGCGGGGCAGGCTCCTTGGCCTGAAGTTTTGGATTCTCCGAAGGGATGCCGCCACCTGTTGCAAGCCAACAGTCCCCTGCTCGGCTTCCTGTGCTCCATCCCTGCTGCTGACCCTTTCTCCCATGACTGATGGAAGCTTTCCTTGCTAGGGAGGGTTGCTGTGCCAGATTTATGAGGGAAGCGGCTCTGGTGTTTAATGACTGCTACAAACAATCCCATGATGGCTGCTGCTAGGTCTGCTCAGGGAAGCACTTTGTAGCTTAGAAGACTGCGTATGATAAGAGGGCATTAGAAATGCAACCTGTTGCCCATTTCCCAAGGTAATTAATTTCATCTGTATTGAACAGATGCCATAATTTCAGGGTTATGGATTAAGTAAAGAATAACCAAGAGCATCCTTGTTGGCTTGGAGATTAATTAATTTCATCAGGCAAAATCGGCTCCTGCATTCTCTCCTTGGCTAGACATTTTTAATCTACCTGCTTCACATTGCTGTTGACTGCAAGAGGACTATCGACATCCGCATTTCTGTGCTTGCCAGGGAGGCAGCAGGGTCCCACCCTGACTGATTAGGAGGGAGGATGACTGGAGCCAGGACTCCTGTGGGCTATTCCTCTCTCAGGGAGAAGGCTGGGGTCTGGGGAGCAAAAGCAGAAAGTTTGGGATCCAAGATGATTTATGGAAGTGGTGGTGGTGGTGATGATGATGATGATTAGTAACAACAACAACAACAACAACATTAATGTTCAACTTTACCAGGTTCCTGATCTGCAGTCTTAGTACCTGCTTTAGGGTGTGTCCAGAGCAGCTGTATTTATACTATGGGTGCTTCCAGGCAGAGGGCTCCCAGTGCCAGCATGCAAAAGGCTTTGGGCAGCTCTTCTGCCTGTCCTTTCTTAAGTGATTTCCTGTGTAAGGAAAAAGACAGATGAAAACACAGGGGGGTTACAAGTAGATAACAATATCATCTGGACCCTCTGTAAAGTTCTATGAATGAGGCAGGGCGATGGCATAATAAAAGCCTTTTCTGAAAGTACTGTATGTCCAGCCCAACTCTTCTGTTCTCCTGTTTAATTTCTCTTTCATCCTTCCCTGACCCTGTAAAAATCTTCACTCATTTGCCTTTCATACTTGTTTCCTCCTCCTAGAATTGCAGACTTAGGTTTTATGCCACAGTGGGAGGCAATAAACTCCAGGATCATTGCCAGGGTGGTATAGCACAGGGGTGAGCAGAAAGCAGATGTTTGGGGCTTCAACTTCCAACATTCCTGACCATTGGTCATGCTTGCAGGGGCTTCTGGGAGTTGACGTCCAAAACATCCGGAGGTCCACCCTCTGCCCTCCCTGGTGCAATGGACTGGGGAGACCTGGCTCCAAATCCTTGCATGGCCATGAAACTCACTGTGCCAGCCATTATTGCTCAATCTAAACTACCTCACAGGGTTGTTGTGAGGATAAAATTAGTGTGTGGGCAGAAATGTGAATGCAGCCCTGAGTTCTTTGAAGAAAGGGAGGAAGATGAAATGCAAATCTCATAAACATTACATCAATATGATATATATAATACATAGATCACTGTGATCTTTGTTATTGCACCTGTTCCAGTCAGACTTCACTCAGTCATTCTGACTCAGCAAGGGATACCAGTTGTGAAAGCAGGCTTCCACATGAGAGCCAATATAGATATGCATCTGGATGCATGTCCACCTCTGCACTGTGATGCTCATCTAGGCCCTACTGAATTGGCTGCTAGTCGCTAGGCACTGATAATGATTTTTTTTTTTTTGCATGTGAGTAGTTGTGCACATGTACAGATCTTCTGGGGGCTTTGCCTTTGCTTAGCAATCTATTTGGACAGCCATTTTGAGATGCTGGCCATTTATGAAGGCTGGGTAAGCTTACCCTTTTTGGCATATGACTAGTCTTGCGGATACTTGGCATGGCACATAGTGTTTTCTAGGCTGCCCTCAGCCAGGAAAACCCTCAAAATGTGGCTTTGACCCAGGAGGTAATGAGCCTGCCTCAGTTTCCATATGCACAAAGCATTCACAAGACTTCTCATCCATCCCCAAGAGGCATTGCTACATCACCATTATATTAAAACTTGTGTTGTAAATCAGCCCTTAGTAAGTGCAATGAAACAAGAGCAGAGATCTCTCTTTGCAGTGACTCAGTGGCCATCAGCCTGATGACTCTGTCTTCATTCTGAAAACAAAAAGGTCATAACAAGTAACAACATAAAGCAGCAAATCTGGCATCCCTTTCAGAGAGTGAGATACCCACAGGTCCGTCAACCACCAGTAAATTCAGTGATTGACAATAAAACCTGCAATAAAATCTTCTCTGCCAAGACTTTTTTTTATAGCTATCACCATTTAATATTTATTTGCTGTGCATCCTTGGAAAAAGAATTGTCACTGAAAAGGTGGTGGTGGTGGTGGTGGTGACTCTGGATCTCACTAGGCTCACATTACAGGAGGGGAAAAGTGGGAGCTTTGACCTTGTGCTTTGTCCTTCAAATGAATCCCACACAGAGTAGGTGTATGAAATCAACTTTGGGCTCCCTTTGGAACCATGAGAGTGTATCCTGAATAGAAGGAGTGTTACCATCAGACGAACTGGGTCCAACAGTCACATGGACATTTTAAAAACTGGAAACGCAAAGCATTTATTTATTTGTTGGTTGGTTGGTTTATTTCTATACCGTCCAATAGCTGGAGCTCTCTGAATGGTTCACAGCAATTAAAACCATAAAATACAACATGAGAAAATATAATACAAACATTTTAAGCTACAATATAAAATAAGAATAAAAACCAAAATAAAACTTAACAGCAGTGCAAAGATTTAAAATACAATAACAGATTTAAAACAACAGAAACTGGAAGACTAAAATGCCTGAGAAAATAAGGTCTTCCCCTGGCACTGTAAAGACCCCAATATAGGCACCTGCCGAGCCTCCCCGGGGAGCTCGTTCCACAACTGGGGGGCCACAGCAGGAAATGCCCTCTTTTGAGCAGCCACCTACCTCCCTTCCTTTGTCATGGGCTCCCAGAAGGACCTCTGAAGATGACCTTGGGATCCATGCAGGTACATATGGGAGGAGATTATCTGTCAGGTAACCTGGCCCCAAGCAGTCTAGGGCTTTGAATGTTAACACCAGCACTTTGAATCAGGCCTGGAAATGGACTGGCAGCCAGTGCAGCTGGAAAAGTACTGGCATAATATGATCCCCGTTAACAATCTCGCTGCCCTATACTGGATCATATGAAGTTTCCAGACTGCTTTCAAATACAGCTCCGCACATAACACATTATGGTAATCCAGATGAGAGGCTACCAGGACATGGATAACTGTAGCTAGGCTATTTCTGTCCAGATAGGATCATAATTGCTATATCAGCCTAAGCTGATAAAAGATGCTCCATGCCACTGAGTCCACCTGTGCCTGTAGTGACAGTTCTGGGTCCAAGAGCACTGCCCAAACTATGAACCTGATCCTTGGGGTGCAGGGTGCAACCCCCTTCAGAACATCACTTAGCCAGGCAAATGAACCACCCACTAACAGAACTTCTGTCTTGTCTGGATTGAGACTCGGGTTATTGGCCCTCATCCAGTCCACTGCTGTGCTCAGGCACTGATTCAGAACAGCTACTATCCCACCCAGATTTGATGAAAAGGAGAGGCAGATCTGGGTGTCAATCCACTTATTGATGACACCTCAGCCCACACCTCTGGATAACCTCCCCCAGTGGTTTCATATAGATATTAAACAGCATGGGTGCTAGAATAGAGTTCTGTGGAAAGCCACAGCATAGCTGCCAACACAGAGAGCAATAATCCCCCATCACCACCTTCTGGAATTGGCCATCCACATAGGAGTGGAACCACTGTGATGCAATGCAGTGCCTCCAACTCCTGACCCAGACAACCTATCCAGAAGGATACCATGGTCAATGATATCAAAAGCCACTGAGAAGTCCAAGAGAATCAACAGGATCACACTTCTCCTGTCTCTCTCTCAGCAAAGGTCATCCCAAAGGGAACCAAGGCAGTTTCCATTCCAAAACCAGGCCTGAGGCCTGGTTGAAAAGGGCCTAGATATAGCCAAGCCAGAAGTATAGCCACGTATAGCCAAGCCAGAAGCAGCCAATGGGACACCTGGGTGGGTGGAGCTATGCTGGCACCTGGGAGAATAATGCAACTGTTTCCATTTTCTCTCTGCAACCCCAAGTGGTTTGCTACACAGGGCAGCCCAATGTGGATCAAAAGGCCTCTGGGTCCCTAAGCCGAGCAGTCATTCCTTAGACTCCCAAATGAACCATCACCCCCCTCCTCCTATCTTTTTACCACTGTACCCCAGTCGTGGGGCTTTTCTATATGAGGCATTTACTGTGCACCTGTTATGCACTCATGGTTGTTTATGGGTTCTTTAGACAATGTTGTGACCCTCCAGTTTTGCTTCTGTGTTTAAAGAACACTTTCAGCAAGATTTTTAGAGAAGGAAAGTGTGGCATTTAACTGTTAAAGCAAAAGAAACCATTTTTTTCTCTTGTGCATTTGCACTATTCCATAGTGCCACCTAGAGGTTATATACCAGAAAAGCAGGAAATGAAATGCTCCTCGAATAGTGCTCAGATCTCAATTCTGTGATAAAACCAAAAGACAGTGTTGTGTACAATATGTGTCCACGCAGCCTTGTGTAGAAAAGCTCCTGGCCAAGGGCTTTTCTGAACCCTTACGCATACCTCCAGCTGACCTCCAGAGCTCTAAACCTGCCTGTATCCCTCAGCCCTAAGACACAGCAGCCTCCCTTGCTATTCCACCTCTGGCTGCCCAAATGTCAGCTTTTCCAATGAGCCTTTTAAACATGAGCACAGAGGACATCTGCTGAAGGAAAAGACTGAACCCTCCCCCCACACACGCACACACGGTAATCCAGCCCAACTCCCCTTCTACTTGACACTCATTTTTAATCTCCTAAGAACAGACCAAAGAAATATAAAGGCTCCATGCCATGTTGATATTCATGAGCATGGCGTTTTATTTAATGTGCCTCACAATGGAGGATCAAAGATACAGAGCGGTACCTAATTAATTGTTTTTTTCCTTCCTCTGTAACATCCCCTTAGTGGGCCTTCAAGCCCTGGAATCTAAAAGAGTTCCACTTTTGCACCAACTCCACATAATGAGATGGAATTTGGACTCCAGCAAATTTGTTCAGTTTTATGGGGTATTATGCGAAAGACGCTGTGAAATTAAGTTCTGGCTCCGCTATCGCACCACAGCCATCAAGGCTGCTTTTATGTGTGGTGCTGGGATGGAGAGATGGGAGAACGGCTGTCCCTCATGCTACTGTAGTGAACAGAGAGGAGGAGGTGCTGGGACACAGTGCTAGGGGCAGGCGAGTGGGTGGGGTGTGGGGAGCGGGAAAATAATGAAGGGAACCATGCGGAGAGAGAAAATATCAGGAGAACTGGGCCAGCGGCCCTGAGTTGCAACTGCCAGGTGTCTCTGGAGGCATACAGCCCAACCCCATCCATCACTTCAAATCAGAGCAAAGCGCAACAGTTATGGAAATGCCCCTCCTGTGACCAGAAAGAACACTGACCATCAGGAAAGGCAAGGACGTATTGCAAGAGCTCAGGGAAGGAAGGTCACAAAACGTATCCTTAATTCATTTTAAAGCAGGGGTGGGCAACTTGTAGCCCTCCAGATGTTTCAGCCTACAACTCCACTCATCCCTCACCATTGGTTATGCTGGCCAGGGCTGATGGGAGTTGTAGGTCAAAATGTCTGGAGGGCCATAAGTTCCCCACCCCAGATTTTAACCTTCACAACAGTTGTGTAAGGGAGGCAGGTTGAGAGACACTGAGAAAGGGGGCAGAGAGGGGCAGAGGGAAATAACGAGCTTCCTCGCAGGCTGCTTGATGTGGAGCCACTGTAGGACAGCGGAGGCCCAAGTGGCCTTACATTAGGGGACAGGGGACATGAGCATCTGACATCCGCTTATGGCTCCTCCTCTTCCCCACCGCATCCGCCAACAGTCAAGCTGGTATCTATTTCACCTGATTTCCATGGGAAATGCATCCAATCTTTGGGATTTTGAGTATCCACATTTGCTCAGCTGCCCTTCTGATTTCTTGCTTCAGTTACAGAGCCAGGTGATTTTTATGCATGTGCATTTCATTCTGCATGATGCAGCATCAGGGGTTTTGTAGTCTTGGTTCCACCAGCAGTAGTTCTTACGCATGATATCCTGAGAATGCACATTGCTTGTTACCATGGTGCAGGCGCTAAAAACAATAGAGTGCTTTCTGGACAAAACACGCCGCAGATGCCACAAAAGCCATGACAGTTTTAGAAAGTGTCCCCCCAATTTCAGAACATAACTGCATATTAATAGTGCCCCAAAGTTTGACCTGAATTCCAATTTAGGTAAGATTCAGGGGCAACCATAACTTGAACTCACCTCCTCCACAACCCATTTCTTACATGACAGCAATTAAGGAATGGAACACTCCTGATTCAACCCCAAGCCCCATAAACACCTTCAGAAGCAACACACTATGGAGCGAAGGGCCTTTGAAAAGTTAGCTGCTTTGATGTAAGGGGACCATCATTTTGCTCAATGATTGCAATGTCAGTTTGGCTTTCTCCCTCTGCTGGGTGGCATCGCACTCGAGTGGTCCTGCCTACTTACCTAACCATAAGAAAAGAAAAACAGTCCTATATCCAGCCAGTGCATAGAAAGCCATGGACTACATCTGTCCATCCATCACAGCAGCTCATTATCCAGTGGAGGATTCTAGGTGCACACACTCGCTTCCGGATCCTCTTGACCCTTCTCTTGCCCAGCTGTGTTCCAAAGCTTCCAAGCATAATGGAACTGGCAGCTTACCTGAAAATGAAATGGCCACAGAACAAAAAAAAATGTTTTTAAAAAAACCTCCAGCAAGGCCTCGCCTCCTTCCTCCCCTGCTGTGATGTACGTGGATTTGTGTGCCTGACAGGCCAGGATCCTCTGGGGAACTGCATTGATTAATCGCACCTTTCAGGTTGCTGCGGAACATCTTCACTTTCTCTAGCTTAAAGAAGTCTGACACATCCAATTGTGGCCCTCAGTCCTCAGTGCCAGTCTGACTGGGGGGGGGGGTGCTGGCTGCCCACTGAGCATCCCAGCCCTCTAATGAGAGCGGCGCCTGCATTAGCACTGCCAGAGGCTCTGATGTAGCAACCACTGGCAACAAGGAGCCCTGTGCTGAGGAAATTCAAACAGACACACTTTCTAATTTCCATGACAACTGTAATAGGGTATTTGCTGGGCTCAGGAGTGTGTGTGTGTGTGTGTGTGTGTGTAGGAATGTGATCCTTTGCACAGAGTCAGCTTGTCCTCATCTGCAAACCCAAGCTGAAGCTTCTGGAGGATTATGCAAGGGAAAGAAATTGTGTGAATATTTGCAAATATTTTGGACCAAAGCTTCAACTCATGTTCATGTGATTCCCTATGCTGGCGAAAAAGGCAGCTTGCAAGTGATTTGTTTCCCCTGATAATTTGTTGTTGTTGTTCAGTCGTTCAGTCATGTCCGACTCTTCGTGACCCCATGGACAATAGCACGCCAGGCCTTCCTGTCCTCCGCTCTCTCCCGGAGTGTGCTCAAGTTCATATTCATTGCATCAGTGATGCTATCTAGCCATCTCATCCTCTGCCATCCCCTTCTCCTTTTGCCTTCAATCTTTCCCAGCATCAGGGTTTTTCCAGAGAGTGTACCATTCTATTGTATATGCACACACACACACACACCCGATGAACATACTACTGCTTACTGCATCTCAGACTGGAGGAATGAACAGTAGGAAAGGAGATCTATTCCTGCAAGCATCACATCAGTACGTAATGCAGTGAATGCTGGGTAGCTTAATGGGTGTGTAATATAAAGAGCAGTGAATGACAATGTAGCATAAGAAACATGGATCGAACAGATCGCAGAATAATTGGTAAACAGCCACATATACTAAAAGAATGTCTAACATGACTTAGCTTTTCCAGCTCTCCAGACATGTTGGACTGCAACTCCTAGCATTCCTAACCATTGGCCATGCTGGATGGGGCTGATGGGAGTTGAGGTCCAAAGCATATAGATGGCACCAGGTTAGGGAAGGCTGACATAAGTAATAAAATAAAACCCATTCACTAGGCCGAAAGGGAGCACAGGGGGGAAACTAGTTGCTGTTCTATTTATAGTTATTTGTTGTAGTTGGTCACTTAAGCAAGAGTCAGTGACAGTGTCTGCTGCCGTATGCCAGTATGCCGTATGTGCCATATGCCACTCACCGATGCCATCATAGAAACATTATGGTAGGACCACCATATTTAAGGTAAACTTAATTTTCCACAGGGGATCAGGTCAATTAGGGCCTTTGGTGGGTTTTCACCTTCTGTTGTAGCCTGTGCCATGACTCCATTGCTGGAGAGGACCAAAACACTTTGTCCTGTACATCCACCCAGCCATCCTCCAGCACTCAGTCTGCATAATCCAGTCTACAGTATGGGACACCCAAGGCGAAACGCCTGCAGAACAAATAATTGCAGGTGATTCAAGCAATGGAGTTGGGGCACAGGCTACAATGGAACGTGAAAACCCACCAAAGGCCCTAATTGGCCTGATCCCCTGGGGGAAATTAAGTTCATCGTAGATATGGTGGTCCTACTATAATTTGCGATTCTCCAACTGCTGTGTTTATGCTTTTGAGCCTCCTGCACTTTCATGCCTTTGTTCATTGGTTTTATTGTGTATTGCAATTGGTTGGTCTGTAAGCAGTCTAGAATGCTTGTTGATAGAAAAGCAGGACATAAAACAGGCCTGATTACTGACTTACAAAAGGAATGATAGTTTGCCTGTGCTCAAAGATGGGGTTCGGCTACCAGTTTGCTTCCAGGTGCAATTCAAGGAGCTGCTCTTGACCTTTAAAACCAAAGCCCATGCTGGTTGGGAATGAATGGAGTTGCAGTCCCACACATCCAGAGGGCACCAAGTTTGGGGAGGCTGGCCTAGACAATCCGGTGTTGAAAGGGAAGCAGGCAGCAGACTGTCTGCTTCCCTATGAACCTCCTGTGTGTTAAGCTCTTCTGCAGGGGCATTACCTCAGGTAACCCCACTTGCTGAAGTGAAGTGGGTGTCCACCAGGGGCAGGACCTTCTCAGTGGTAGCACCCAAACTGTGGACTGCCCTTCCAGGGCATATTAGGCAGATGCCCCCATTGCTGATTTTTAGCTATCAGCTGAAAACTTTCTTATTTAGTCTGGCTTCTGGTGGCTCCTGAATCGATGTTGGATTGATAGCATTGGTTTCTGCTCTGCTGCTGGACTGTTGTTGGGGTTTTTTTTTAGTGTTGTCCTGTTTTGTTCAAGATGGATTTTTTAAAATTATAATTATTTCCTTTTTTAAAATGTTTTTTTCTGAAATGATGTAAGTTGCTGTGAAGCCAGATATAATTTTTAAAAAATAAAATGTCTGGACATAATAAATAAACTAGTCAATCTGATCTAGGAAGAGGAGGCAGGAATCATTTCTTGACTCCCCACTGGACAACAAGCAAGATCTACCAGTCAAGGCTTTGAAATATTTCTTTAAAACACACTGCCACTGGCTTCAGGCACTCTTTCCTTGTCTATGGCCATCTCTGGTGGAAGAGAAATAAAATGGCCCAGAATACCTAACGTTAAGAATAATCCTTCCTGACCTTTGCAATCACTTGATTAAACTGTCACCATACAATAGAATTCCTAGATTTGTTCAAGCTCTAGTTTAACATTCACCAGGCTCTTTAGCTTCATGGCTGCCCTGGAAGGTTAAAAAAAACAAACAAAACTACAGTGTTGCAGCCATGTCTTCACAACCACCACCACTTGGGGAAAAAGAAGCAATAAAAGGGGCTTAGGGCTGCTCCAAACAGGGCCATCCTATGCTCCAGATGCAGCCCTCTGGCACACAACTGGGTACAAACATGTGACGTGGCCTTTTATAGAGTCAGAGCCAGACTGTTCCTCTGTCTAGCACAGGATTTATCTTCTTTGGTTAGGCTCACCAAGACCTCAGACAGGATTTTTTGTCAAAGATCTTTGCTGCAACCCCCTAGTCCTATTTTAACTAAGCTTAAATATGTATAGCTGAAATAACTGCATATTCATGCCCTGTTTACCCTCCTTCCTTCTTCCTCCCCTTCCATGATTGCCTCCCATTGTCTATTTCAGGGTAGTAAGCCTCTTGGGACAGGGACCTGTCCTTTTGTAGGAAGTGTCATGCACTTATCCATCTTTCTCCTCCTCCTCCATTTAACTAGATTCCCAAGGGTACCAGGGATCAAACCTGGAAATGTCAGCACAAAAATAATGTAGTCTCAGTGTTGGAAAAGTCCTGGGAAAGGCAGGGACTTTCCTCCCATGACAATCCCTCAATGATCTCATGAAGATTCTTGTGTGGACTGCGCAGCCTGCATAGGGTCCTGTCCTGTCCCTGGACCTGTGCAGACTAGCATGAGCTGGATGTTCCACCCCTACTTGGACAGGAATATCAAAATTATGCTCCTGATCCTTAAAATGAGAGCATCTGGATGCTGGACAAGCCATGTCTCATAGCATTGTTCTTTTCAGCTGATCTGTGAGGAAAGACACCCACATGCCTGTAGAAACTCTGAATATTCATCTTATGAAACCCTCTTACAGCCCGAGCCTATGAAGTTGTCAGCTTGCAGCACTGCACTGGCATTTTGAGATTCCCCAGCAGTGTGGAGAGCCCATCAACAGACAGGAATAGGTGAACCCCTTGTTCAGGGCCCTGACACAAGGGCCCTGAGACCAACCATGCCCAAAGGGACCACCAGAGAGATTCATACGCTTCTTCCAGTCTGACCAGGCCAGCACCCTGAACAAAGGGGAACTGCTCTACTCTAGAGTCCTTATCAATAGTGCAAAGAACCTTGGAGCAGTCCATCAAATGCTCAGCCTCTCTGACTTTATATACTAGACACAGAAACTCTTGTTGGCAACCCTGTGGGTCAGCGCAACTGTGCCGGCACATAGCATCCTTGCCAGATACCAGCAAGGAACTAAACACAAGATCACACAACTATAAGTAATATTATGTTCATTTTAGTCCTGTTGGAGTCATCTATATTTACACAACTGTAAGCTTTTATTATAAGATTGCAACAGGCATGCAACATAATGGAATGGACACCCTACCTACTGTCAACAGAATGCTGCTGCAGTTACATTGATGCAACTTTTTCTATGGCTGTCTACGGCTCTATAGCAGGGGTGGGAGACATGTGATTGGGCTGCAACTCCCATCATCCCTCACCATTTGCTATGTTGGCCATGGCTGATGGGAACTGCAGTCCCACAACCTCTGGAGGGCCATATGTTTCCCACCCCTGCTCTATAGGATCAAGATGCTGGTGTGCAATACTCTTTACAACCCTCATCCTCATCCTCACCAGAAAAAAAAACACTTCTGCGAAAAGGGCAACTTATTTCCATTTTACAGGTGAGAACCAAGACTTAGGGCATAATCCTGTGTGTGTTTAGACAGAAAGAAGTCCTACAACTCCCAGCATGCCCCAGCCAACTGTGGACTTTTTTCTGTCTGAACATGCATAGGATTGCACCCTTAGTATGCGTGTGTAGGGGCGGGAGGTTTCCATGACTGAACTGGAGTTTGCACCCACACTAAGTCTCATGGCCAAAGTCAAAGCACTTCATCCACTAGATTCTACTGGATCTCCCTGAATCATAGCCTCAACCCTCTGTATGGTGTTGTACCAGAAAGAACAATTGTGGACATTAATTCCTGTTTTCCTCCCATCTGTCCTTAAGGCATAGTAGATCATCTAGAACAAGTGATGCATAGAAGGGGGAGGAAAGTTACACAAAAGCTAAACCCCAGTCCAGCTCCTCCTGAATGCCTTGTCATCAAGAAAAATGATGCTGGCAAGAGAGAAATCCACTGGGGTTGGTGGGCTGGCAATTCACCAGGCTTCAGTGGCCAATGAGTGTTTATCAATAATTTTAGGATCCGTCAGTCAAGAGACTCTTTTCTAAAGGAGAGCAAGCGCTAGGCAGTCTCACCCACCCCCTCCCACCCCAACCTCAAACCAGGTGTCTGCTCAACCCCAGAAGGGGTGAAATGAGAAGCTCAGGAGAGGAAAATCCATTATTAGCTCCAGGAAGCAGAGAGTTTTCCTGTTTGTTGTGGGAAACAATGTCTTCTCAACATCTGTTTGGAAAATAGACTGATGATGCTCAGAGAAGCTAGATCATTGCAATCCCTGCGGGCCCCAGGTCCCTAATTCACGGGGCAGAACATAGAAATGTGCCCCCCGTGCCAGTCATGGGAACATAATTTATTTATTTATTTATTTATTGCATTTATACCCCGCCTTTCTCCCTCTCGCAAGGAACTCAAGGCGGTTACATTATCCTCCTCCTCACCGTTGTATCCTCACAACAACAACCCTGTGAGGTAGGTTGGGCTGAGAGTGTGTGACTGGCCCAAAGTCACCCAGTGAGCTTCCATGGCCGAGTGGGGACTAGAACCCGGATCTCCCGGCTCCCAGTCTGTCACTCTCACCACTACACTACACTGGCTCTCAATATTATGAGCTCCTCTCATAAGGAGCCGCCGTACACTGAGTTGGACCACTGATCCATCTAACTCAGCACTGTCTACGCTAGGGGCAAACAACCAGATGCCCTCCATGTATTTTGGACTACAACTCCCATGACCCATCACCACTGGACATGCTGTCTGGGGGCAATGGCAATTGTAGTCCAAAACATCTGTAGGCCACCAAGTTGTCCACTCTTGCTCTACTGTGACTGGCAGCATCTCTCCAGGGGTTTAGATAGGAGTCTTTCCCAGCCACAAATCTGAAGTGGTTCAGGGTTCATGGTGTACTAATTGCTTAATGTGGGGAAATGGGTGTGTTTCTGGTGATGGCTCAATAAGAGCACCTTGCTGCACTGAGTAGTTGGTGTTATATAGTCTCAGTGTCCAGATAAATATGAGTGGAGTGGAGTTGGTTCAGTGTAGCAGAGATGCCACTCCAGATACAGGCTACCAGAAGGAGCATCACTCCCAGTTAAGAAGAGGACAAGCAAAGGGGTTAGGCAATAATCAGGGCAGCAATAGCCAATTAGCAGCCTGTTGGGCTGGATCTAGATCACAAAGCAACTTATAGACTGCCCCCAGATGAAAGAATTTTTTCATCTATGTGGTGTTTATATCTTTCTTTTAAAAGCCCATAGGTTAATGTATAAGGAAAATAAACTTGTTTTCGAAATATGTGAGAGTAGAGATATTCCAGTGTTATGCTAGAGCTCTCCTTTGGACTTGTGCATGATACCCAGCCACACCTGAGCTCAGGTGCTCTTTTAAGTGTGTGAGGCTCTGTCTGCTAGTTGGTGCTGGCTTTAGTATAGGGCTTGACCATCACCAGCGAAAGGGATCAGGTTATGCAGTACAGTTCTGACCACTTGCAGGATGGAGCCCTGAGAATACAGAACTAAGATGCACACAGGCCCGTGCATCTCCGAACAATTCACACACACACAGGTCAGGAGTAGAACACACATGGGTTTCTTTTTTGTAAACCTGGGGTACTTTCCCTTTGAATGTCTCTCCTTCTTTAGATACTCGTGGCTGGAGAGTCAAAGAAAGAGCCCCGGCCTCCTCCAGGGCAATCTGTGACAAACGCAAGGTTCTCCCAGCCTGCTAATAAAGTGTAGCCAACGGGAAGGCTCTCGCCCCGCTGCCCTCTTTCCGCAGAGGGGCTGTGGATTAGCAGAACACTGTGGCTCTTGTGCACATATTGATAGAGAAGGTGAGATCGATGGGGAGTGACAGTCCATGCCATTAAAGCACCTGTAGCCTTCCCCGAAGGGTGTGGAGGAGCCAGGAGGGACGGAGTAAGAGCACGGATCTGCCAGCCACGCTTGGAAAGGTCGGCGCTGCCCGTGTCTGCGGGACATCGCCGTGGGGCTGAGGCTGAGCGCTACACCGGGCGAAGCCTGCCGTTCTTTTAACGCGAGCGCTTTGGGCCCGTCAGGAGGCGGCCGCGCTTGGCAGGGCCGGGACTGGCTCAGGGCGGTTCAGCACCGCGGACAGCGGCGAGGGGCCGCGGGAAGGGCCTCCGGCTCCTCCGAGCGGCCGCCGCCCGCAGGCGCCGCCCGCCGCCGCTTCCTTCGACTGACAAAGTTTAGCCCGCAGTTCTGAGCTGCTCTCCGAAGGTCACCCAGGAGAGACGAGGAAGGAGCCTCCGACACAGGGACGTCGCCGGGCAGCAGCCAGTTCCAGGGGGGAACTTCGAGGGAGGCTGTTGAGCAGCCGGGGAAGTGCGTCCGAATGGAAAGATCGCGGGACGGAGGGTGAGATCAGGCGTCCTGCCCGGGAGAGCCCCATTGGGAAGGGAGCCTGTCCCGCTAAGGGGGCGGGAGGGGGGGACGCACCTAGCGCTTATGCCTGATGACAGCAGCCCTGCACATTTTCATGGCTGTGAGAAACAGATTCCCAACTCAAGCTCAGCTGAAGCGCTTCTCATTGGGTTCCCAATCCGGATCAGGCCCTGAGCCTGTTTCCCACCCCAAATCTCCAGCCCACGACTGTCAGCAGGGTGGATGGGGCTTTACCTAACATGTAGTTTGACCCTAAGAGAGGAAGGTATTCCAGCTAGGATGGAGGCCTCGGGGGTTGGAACTTTACTTGGGCTGAATCTACACATAGCAGTTTTATCGTTATCATACCATTATCATAACTATTGGTGCCCATTGGTGTCATGTGTACCAATAGTTATGATAATGGTATGATAATGGTATAACTGCTATGTGTAGATTCAGCCTTGGAATAAAAAGCAGCCCTCTCTGGATCCCATCATTTTGGATAATTACCAGCCAGTAGCCAATATTCCCTTCCTGGGCAAGCAACTCCAGCATTTGGTGGAAAAATAGCTCCAGGATTTTCTGGATGAAATGAATTACTTAGATGTTTTCCAGTCTGGTTTCTGTCCGGGCATGAAACACCCTGGTCATCCTGGTTGAGGGCCTGCACAGGACAGAGGGGAGGCGTCTCTCTTGGTTTGGCTGGACATCTCAGCAACTTCTGATACTGTCTGTGGCAGCCTTCCCCGCAACATGGTGCCCTTCAGATGTTTTGGACTCCAACTTCCATCAGCCCCAGCTAGCATAGACAGTGGTGAGGGGTGAGGGGAGTTGTAGTCCAGAACATCTAGAAGGCACCATGTTGAGCAAGGCTGGCCTAGGGTAGCCTCCTGGATCACCTGGCTGCGGTGGGACTTTTATGGTAGTTCTGGTCCTTCCTGGAGGGTGGACTCCAGAAGATGCGGATGGGGGACACCTGCTTTTTGGCTGATGTGTATGGCAGGGTTCTGCTTAGGTCAGCTGATATAAACTGACCAGTGCCTGGTTTCATGTAGTTTTGTTTTGTGCATAATACTCCATTACTATACCAGCATCGCCTGTTGCTGGTTCATTTCCAGGCGCAATTCAAAGTGCTAGGGTTGGATCACATTTTAAGTGGATTTCCCCACCTCCTCCTTCCCATGAAGTGCTACACAAAGGGACAGAGATCCTGCTGAATGGAGTGAACTGTGGTGTGGGGGGAGGGGGTCCCCAAAAATCAGTGGGGGGAGGGACCTTCTGCAAGCAGAACCCTTTCTCTGGTGGAAAGCAGATTCTGGATCCAACCCCAGGTCATTACCTTGATCCATCCCCTTCACAGCCCTCAATGGCTTCAGATGAGGATATCTGAAGGAGTGCCTTTTGCGCCTGATGTCTTATACAAAACTTCTGCACTTGATGTCTGAGGTAGAGACCCTTCTGCACATCCCACCACCACCTTCTGAAGTGCATCTGACAGTCTTGTGAGAGGGCCTTGTTTGTGGCAGCACCCAGGATTTGAAACTCCCTGCCCCAGGATATTTGCTTGGCCTCCCACACCCCACTGTTCATTGTCAACTGAAGATTTCATCATTTAACCAAGATCTTGGCTCTCCATGGTTCAGATGTCTCTCTGCTGCTGTATCTAGTTAAATTGTCTTGTAGGCTGAGTGCAAATGTTTATATTGTGCTGTTTTTAGTAGTTATATGGCTGCCTTGGGCACTTGCTTGGAAATGGAAAGATGGGATAGAAATCCTTTAATACATACATAGGTATTTAACAACATGAACAAATGTCTAATAATAGCAACATGTGGATTTGTGTGCACACCCATTTGGGAAGGACCAGATGTTCACTGCAGGGAAGGAGGTGCCATTTGGGTTTCTGCCTCAGGTGCGGCAATGTCTTGGGTTGGCCCCAAACCTTGGAAGTAGCTGTGACTCTTCATGCACGTCCTATAGTTAGTAGCTCAAGACAACAGGCAGCCATCCTTCCCATTACCTGAGCTTCATTTTTCTGCTACCGACTGCCAAGCTATATATGCTTAAACCTGAAGACAGGGGTTCACTCCACCATGCATGATACAACAGCATTGCTCTAGTAGGAGGATCCTTGATCTCCCCCTCCCCTTTTTCTTTTATTTTACAGTAATGTAGAAATGACACAGCATTGCTCACATTTCTCTGAAGTGCAAGAGCAAGGAGATTTAAGCTGCAGAAAGACTGAACCCTGTATTGCAATGAATCTGGTTTAGAATGTTTCTTATTGGGGAGAGGGGGGTTTATGCAATCTAGCATGGAAGGTGTGAAATCCCTGCATGATGCTGGGACTTGGGTGGTTGGATCTAGAGTCTGCTTTCCATGAGAAGAAGGACTCTGCACATGTAAGGTCCCTCTGCTCAATTTTTGGGGTTCCCCAGACCACACCAGAGCTCACCCCATTTGACATGGTCTCCTGACTCTCTGTGTAGCATCTTCAGGGGGCTGTAGGGCTGATGTGGGAAGGAGGGGGCAGGGAAGTGCAGTTGATCCAGCTTAAATCTGGATCCAACCCTAGATCGGGATCCAAACGCTTGCATGGGGTTGAAGAGGCAGCTTCCAGCCATGGGCTTTCTTGGCACAATGACAGGGATCAACTGGAGTTGGAGAACTGGTCTGCTTCACCAGGATCAAGCACAAGGGAATGTGTTTGCCTTCCCATGAAAAGCAGAGCATTGATGGGAAATGTGGAGATGAAGCTGCTTGCTCTGAGTGGAATCTGGCTGGAAAGAACCTGCACAGCAGAAAACAGCAAGAGGGGGCCAGAGGGAAGGGAGAAGGAGGAAGGGCAGTGAAGGTCCCAGTGGTGCAGTTTGAGCAGGAGATTATGCTGGCAAAACAGATTGTGGAGACTGTTATAAGACATACATGTACACTCATTGCTACAGGTAGGTCCCTCACCATCCCATGTGGGTGAGGAATAAGGAGGAATTAGGCTGTGCAGGTAGTTAGCCACTGAACATTTATTGCATGCTATCCTTGTGCTAGCTGCTCTTAGGAACGGAGTGCCGTTGGGTTGCATTTACACATGACGTCTACCCTGTGGTGCTTTATCCTGATGAGAAGTGAGTCATTTCTTCTGGGGGGTGGGTGATATTTTAGAGGATAATTCTTTGTGGCTAGTTTTAAATTTTGCAAGTTTCAATTTTGTTGCAAGATGCCTTAAGTCTTTATTGAGAAAGGCAACTAAGAAATGATCATCCGCTGGTGGGAGGCAGTGCTACAGTGGTTATTCTAGTGCAGCAGTTGGACTCATGTTGGGCTTGGAGGTGGGAAATCCAGAACTCAATTCTTTCCTCGGCTTCCTGAGTGGCCCTCAAGGGGGCCGTTCTCCCTTCACCTCAACTGCCTCACATTCTGAGGTGGAAACACTGCTCTGGTCTCCTTCAAGGAAGGGCAGGGTACAAATATCATCAATATTATAAATAGGAGAGAAGTTGTCAAAAATATCCTTCAGAGCCATGAGGCAACCGGCGGGGAGCACGAGCAGAACCACTGCTGAGTCAGGGCCTTCCTGCTGGCCAGGGCATGACCTTGAGTGGGAGATGCCCCTCGGCTGGCTGAGCACAGCGCCCGAGCGGTGCCAGTGTTTGATGTGAGAGTCAGTAACTGGATGCACAGCTGAAACTGGAAGGAAACCTGATCCAAAGAAGGGTGGGTTTGAGAACTCTGAGCCAGGATGGTGCTGCTTAGTGTGGATATATGGGTTCAGGTGCATTTCAAGGCCAGCCACGACATTCGCCCTGGTAACATGCCAGGGTGAAGATGGCTGGGTCTTCAGGAAGGCACATGGCATCGTGTATGAGCCAGACATGCATGAGTACTACCCCATCATCATGATCCTCCCTCTTTCCCAAAGGGTGGAAGGCTCATGGAAATGCACACATCAGCCTCCCCCAACCTGGTGCTTCCCAGGGGCTGGATCCAGGAATCTAATTTGCACACAAAAGGATACCACTGGCAGAATGGGACTGCTGCATCCTCTCCTCTCCTCTCCCCACCCCACCACACTGGGGGAGATTTGCCGGGTGCATGTGGGGGAGGACATGGAAGTCCCGCTCCACGGGCGCTATCCTTCCACATATGGAATGAGGTTCCTGGATCCAACCCCAGATGTTTTGGACTTCAACCCTCATCATACCCAGCCAGCATGGCCAATGGTAGGAGTGCTGGGAGTTGTTCAAAACATCTGGAGGGCACCAGGTTAGGGAAGGCTGGCATATACTGATGCCCTGTGTGCATTCCTGAGGCCCACAGACCTTCTCCAGGACACCATAGGGAGTGGTAACCAGGTTTTGGAAAACTCTCTCCAAGGAGGCTCTGTTGTCTCTTCAGTACTAGGCAATGACCTTGTTAATTTTCCCAGGCTTCTAATATCTGATGAATTGTTTTAATGCTGTGGCATTATCCTGGTGTTTTATTCGTTGTTGTTTGGCTACTGTTTTATTGTTGCTTTTAGTTTTATCACCTCATTGTAAAGCACCCTGGAAATATTTTGCAGTGAAGGATAGGGTATAAATTTGAGAGAGAGAGTGCAAGAGTGAGACAGAGAGACAGAGACAGAGACAGAGACAGAGACAGAGAAAGAAAGAAAGAAAGAAAGAAAGAAAGAAAGAAAGAAAGAGAAAAAAGGTGGTGTGTCATTTTCACCAGGCCAAATGTCTAAACTGGCCTTGATAGACATTCTCCAAAGATGCTACACATGATCCTGCTGAACCCAAGCAATTCTGACCCTTTAGATCACAGCCCCAGACTTCTGCCTGGTTCCCAGCCAAGTATGGAACAGGCCCACCATCGGGCTTATCAGTTGCCTATCCTTACCAGTGCCTGATTCTGGGAATGACTTTAGAAGCAGGCCGCTCCATGTTAGCTCAGCACAAAGGGTTTGCTGAGGCTCTGGGCCAGCACTTCGGGGCAGATCGAAATGTGCAGCACACAGCGCCTGGGCAGAGAGCAAGGCTTGGCTGAGTGGTGCAATCCTCCATGATGACCGGCTTGGCACAGAACAGTCAGGCTGAGGGCTTGTGAGTTGGGGTGCTGATACCTGTTTGGGTGTCCTGTGAAGAGTCCCATGGGCCACTGCTGACAACGTGATCATAGGAGTGTGCCAGCCAAGCAAGGCTGCTCAGATGGTCTGGAACTTCAGAAGTTCTGCACTCCCACAGGAGCCACATTGCTCTTGGCAAACCATAGAATCTTGATTGGGTTCAAGCCCAACAATGGCATAGTATGATAGGTCCCTCTTGGCTGTCCTCCATTCCAGTCCCTAACCCATCCCAGCATTAGTATTTGCTTTATTACAGCTCTTCAGATATCCTAATCTCATCCCGCTGCCTCCCTCTTGCTACAGCCTGGGGATCACAACAGCTCTGGTGATGTCTTCCAGTCATTACTCGTAGCTTCCATGCCACCTTCACCCTGAATATCTTTCCAGATAGCCCATCTAGTATTTCTGAACCACTTTAGACAGTCTGCTAGCTATCCCCGAAATGGAAACAGACATATCTCATTGATTTTTGATGTTTTGGGGTTTGTGGATTCCTGTACCCCACTAAAAATGCTTCTGCTTCTGAATCATGCTGGGGAAAAGATGCTTTATATGGGCAGACCTTCCCATTCCCAAATAGCATGTATTGCTATAATTGTTACGTCCTTCATTACGTCCGTGGTTGTTCAGTGCAATGATCATATATACTGGCATGAGGGTGATAGGCAGGCAGCTTGCCCCATATAAAGCTATGCAGTGACACCTGCTGGCCAGGATTTAGCACAGCAATATAAATATGTTCACAGAAGAAAGTATGTAAACTTCGGAAGACATTCTTCTGATTTCTAACATTTTTCATCTGCAGGGCAGGAGGGCTTCTCTAAGTCATTCCCATGAAAAAAAGTTAAACAGGGGAAGGGTTTGTGCGCATGCCTACTCATGATTCTGATGTAGGCACATAGGAGCTCTGCCACGAATGTGTGTTGTAACCTCCGTTCCTTGAGACGTCTGACTTGGCCACAGTGACACACGCCTTAGTTACATCCCGTTTGGATAACTGTAATGCATTCTGCGTGGAGCTGCCTCAGAAGAGTGTTTGGAAACTTCAGCTGGTTCAAAGAGCTGCAGCCAGACTGCTGACTGGGGCTGGTTACAGGGAGCATACAACTCCCCTGCTAAAACAGCTTCACTGGCTCCCAGTCTGTTTCCAGGCACAATTCAAAGTGCTGGTTATGTCCTATAAAGCCCTATATGGCTTGGGTCCAGGTTATCTGAAAGACCGTATTCTCTCCTATGAGCCTGGTAGGGCTGGGGAAAACCCCAGCTTAAGCTCTGGAGAGCCACTGCCACTCAGGGTAGACCAGGGCTGGACAACTTGTGGCCCTCCAAATGTTTTGGCCTACAAATCCCATCAGCTCTAGCCACCATAGCCAATGGTAAGGGATCATGGGAGTTGGAAGATGGAAAACATCTGGAGGCCACCAGAAGTTGCTACTCCTGGGGTCAACAATACAGAGGTGGATGGACCAGCGGTTTGACAGTATAAGGCTGATTCCTCTGCGCCCTATGGACCTATGCAATTTAACCTCACCAAATGAGGCTATTTACACCTGCTTCTCTGTACAGTTACAGGCAAGCTTCTAAGCAGCTCCTGGATCCTGGTCATCTGAGTCCACTCTTACATTCCCTTAAAAAATGGAAATATACACTTTAAAGCAATTCCCTGGTCAACTATAATTTTGTCACCTGTTCTATGATTCCTCAGTCTGAGGGTTTCTCCTTCTGTGGCATAATTTTGATCAGAATCTGGATACCTCAAGTGAAAGCTTATGGGAGCTTCCTGGTTCCACCTTTTGGGGGGCAGTGGGCCTAGCCATTCCCATATTATAGAGACAGGCACCTCTGTGACTATTTGCTGGTCATTTTCCTACATGAATTTCAGAAATGGTGCAAAAGTTTGGCCTTCACTAAAGAGGGGTCGCAAGAACATAAGAAAAGCCCTGCTGGATCAGACCAAGGGTCCACCTAGTTCAACATTCTGTTCACACAGTGGCCAACCAGCTGCCCGTGGGAAATCCACAAGCAGAGCATGAGTGCAACAGCACCCTCCCACCCATATTCCCCAGCAACTGATGTACATAAGCATACTGCCTCTGATACTGGAGGTAGCATATGGCCATCAGGATTAAGAGCTGGTCCTCCAGCCTTTGTGCCAATCTGTCTGACTACACCCACAACCTGTCCCTTAAATGTACTTGGATCACTTCTTCATCCCACTGTCTGTGCACAGGCTGTTGAACTTTGGTCTGTAGAAGGTGGGTCAAAGGTAAAGTTCCTTATCCAAGCACAAAGATCTTCCTTGATACTTAATCTCTGAACAAGCAGGGGGAAAACATCCATTATCAGGTGTTCTTTTGCAGACTAAGGTAGAAGCTCCCCACCTAGGAGACATCTCCATGTTATATTATCAGGACTTCATCCCTCTGGAATCACCCAGCCTTGGGGCAGAAGAAGCTCATTGACTTGATTGGTTAACAGTAGAAGGGTGGGGATGAAGAAAAAAACACATTTGGCCGATAAGGATAATGGCACCGTTTCACGCAAGCTTACTGAAAGGTTGTTGCTTTGTAATCCAGTTGTTAGGCAGCAGTTTATGATGGCTGGGGTACTGGAGGTGGATGCTACTGAGGACATATCAGGGATGCTGAACTTAGGCATAGGTCACAGCCCTCATTACTATTAGGCATATACCCCAGTTCTCAGCTTGACCCTATGCTTAAGGGACTGTGTCTCCCAGCCAGTAGCACAATCCTATTCCTAGAAAACTGAGCAATGCCAGTAAACTCAGGGTGCTTCCAGATGAGGCTTTTATGGCACCACCAACCTGCCTCCTTCATGGAATTTTACAGAGGGTCCAGACAACGACCACATCTTCCACTTGTAGCCCTCCCATGTTTTCCCACACTGTCTTTCTTCTTTTTTTCTTACCATGAAAATACATTAAGTACAAAAAGATGGAATAGCTAAACAATGCCTTCTGACTGCTAGTGCTAAGACTGCTCCATCTAGCAGCATCCTCTCTCTAACTCCCCTACCTCTTCTTAATGTAAGGCAGGGATGGGAAAAAAGGAGAGATGGATCTACTGGTAGATCTCTGGGCAGGTTGTCTTAGATCAGCAAGTGTTCCTAACTTCTTGCTGTTCAACAATAGCAGTAGCAAAAATGTTTCCCCACCTCCCACCCATAAATTAGGCTGCCAAAAGAAAGGGAGCTCAGGGGGTGGGGGGAGAGAACCAGCAGGTGTTCAGAGGCATCCTGCTCCTTAATTCTGCCTGAACATCCACACCCTGAGCTACTCTTTGCACCTGGCTCTAGCTGGTTGACCTTGGGATTCTAGTAAAAACCAAGGGGTTGGATCCCACATCGTGGTTCTGGCAGCAGAAGGGTCCTGCTGGTAGAATGGGACCTCTGCATCCTCTTCTCCCACTCACTGCAGCCCACTGTGCACCCTCCAAATTGGGGGACACCCCCCTGAGAAGATTTAGAGGGTGTGGGGGGCTGCAGCAGGGGAAAGAGAACACAGAAGTCCCCTTCTACTAGCAGGATCCTTCCACAGGCAGAACCATGAAGCTGGATGCAACCCTTTGTTTTTTACTAGTGCCTCAAGGTCAATCATCCAGAGCTGCTTGACCACCAGCAGGTAAATACATTTTTATTCAGCCAGGCCCTTAGCATATAAGCAGATCTGTTATTCAAGGGGGTGGGGGCTGTAATTGCTTAGTTGCTGTATATAGCTTTCATTGCTGTGTTTTCATTTATTCATTTTTATGCTATGTTTGGATTAAGATTTTGTTTTTAATCTGGATTTTATTGTTAGTTGCCTTGAGCACCATTGTTTGAGCAGAAAGGCAGAATATAAATAAAATATATAAATTATAAGGGTACTAGGAGGGGGGCTTTTTGAGAAGAAGAGTTCTTATAGGTGACCATTTTCTCCAAAGATCATGAGGCTTTTGTGAGTAACCAGTATGTTCACCTAGCATGCCAGATACCCAGCAGCCAGACATCAACTGTGCTGATCACTGCTAGTTCACACATACAAGGAAGATCACCTAAAGCCAGGGATGGAGGTAGGTGGCTGGGTGGGGAGAGAAGAGGGCAGCCCTCTTCTATAGCTCCAAGCCAGAGGCATGGTGAGGCAGCAGCTGTTCAGGCAGAAGATTTGGGTTGCCTTTAAGGGTGCCCAGGTGAGAATCAAACAGGCCAGGCCAAAGGGCCATAATCGACTGGGAAGATCTTCTGCAAAATCATATTGAAATTAGTTGTTGTTCAGTTGTTCAGTCATGTCCGACTCTTCGTGACCCCATGGGCCATAGCACGCCAGGCCTTCCTGTCCTCCGCTCTCTCCCGGAGTGTGCTCAAGTCCATATCCATTGCATCGGTGACACTATCTAGCCATCTCATCCCAGAACTTGCACCTTTCAATGCCAACAGGTGTTGGCATGCTGCCAGGTATCGCCTTACCTCTTCTGTGACATTAACAGTCAAGGTGCTTATGGTCTGTATGTCATTATGAATCCAGGTTCTATTTTAGGCTTACCAGGAGTGATCTAAGAGATAGGCAACATTGCTTGATTATTTTATTACCTTGTTTGGTTTGATGTTTACTCAAGCAAACACTTGTTTTGTTTAATAACTAAGAGCATAGGTGGGGTTCCATGCAGTCTACTGCAAAGAAGAGAAACAGTGGAAGGAGGAGTCAGCAATGGAGTAGTCTGCATCATTACATTGTAGGAATTCAGTCATATAGACCACAGCCTAGACAAAGGTTTTAGCAGTAGGTACAGCAAAGCAAGAATGAATCCGAGAAAGCCAATCTGTAACGTGGATGTATTAAAATTTGAACAACTGTGCTTAATAATAAGGGCAGATCTGGTATTCAGGGGAGAAGGGGACATGCTCCTACAAGGCTTGATTTCTCACATGATTTCTCTGAGAGAATCATCTCAGTGAGTTCTTAAAGAGAACAAACCTTATGGGAGGCAGGAAATGATGTCTAAGGAAAAGGGCTGAGAGGAGCATGAAACCTGAGCATCTGTGGCACAGGAAAGGTGCTTTCTGCCCCCAGAGCCAATCCTTCCAGCGCTACCAGGGGAAAACTCACAGGCACTCCAGTGAAGTGGGTACCCTTGCTTTCCTTCCCACCACCAGAAAGACTGGCAAAGCAGACAAAGGCCAAACAGCTAGAGAGGGAACTCAAAACCCACCGAGCAAGCAAAGAGGGACATGGGGAAAAGCACCAAGGTCGATAGCCTAGGGCCTCTGGGGAGCCACATGACATAATTCCCTTAAAATATTAATCCCCATTTTCACTGCAAGGTGAGTCAGCAGTAGTGATAAAACCCCAGAGAAGTCATAAAAGCCAGCGCAATTGATAAAGCGAGAGTCGACATAATAAAACTCCACCACGCTGAAGGTCAGGTCGCGCCTGTCTCAGTCAGGGCTATGAGCTGGCAGATGGATGGATGGCTTGCTCTGCAGCCCTTAGGGCCACGGAAGAGATGCATCAGAGAAGGCTGTGCTGCTCAGCAGAACCCACAGCAGTGGGAATGTTCGGCCTCCAAGGTGCCACACAAGCATATCCCAATCAAACTTCCCTATCCCAAAGTTTCCTGAGAACGAACACCTTCTACTTCAACTTGTATTCACTGATGGAGATAAGGAGAAACTGATCCAAATGGAGCAATCACACTCCTCCTATGCAGACTTGGATGACACCACTCCACAATGGGAGGATAACCACTGGGGCTGGTTCACACATGCATACAACCACTTAAATCTTCTACGCTTGTTGAGTCTCTGCTGAACGTGTGAACTGGCTCCACAGAAAAGCATTGAGAGAGAGATCATGTGCGGGGCCATGAACATCCCGTCCATGGCATTAGGTCTATGATGGCTCACCCACACGTGCCAGTCATCTCTTGGTGCTGCAGCCATCAAGCAATGAGTGTGCACATGTGAATGACCGCCTGAAAATGCTCTGCACTGGGGTAGTGCCAACGGCATGGAGAATCTCCACATCAGCAGCACATACTCCTGGTGGCCGGAAACACAGATACAGAGGCTCCGCATGTAGTTGTGGGCAGCTATGTGGGCAGCCATTTTCAAAGTTTTTCAGTGGCCTGTACATGGACATGCTGATGTGGGCAAATACATCAGAAGCAAGTGATGGCTGGACAGCCATCTGTCGGGGATGGGTTGGACTCGATGGCCATGTCGGCCCCTTCCAACCCTGCTGTTCTATGATTCTATGATTCAGTGATTCTGTGTTCTATGAAGGAGCCCTGTCCTCAAGACAGGATTCCATGGGCTACAAGAAAGCCTCAAAGAGCAATACTTCACAATGAGTTAGTTTGGTAAGATGTAACAAGAGCAAGCACGCATAAAGCAAGGTGGACATAACCTGGCTCAATGCAAATGGAAAGACAGCATGGCAGCAGGGGGCACAGCTGGTTCAACCGCATTGGCCATGGTGGCGGATGGTGATGGAAGTTGTAGTCCCATACATCTGGAGGGGATCAGCTTGGGGAAGGTCACCTTAGAATATGATGCAAGAGGCCATCAGTGAACCCCGCCACTCTCTCCACCCCAGCACCCCCCAAGTACCTAGCAGTTCTGTAGAGCTCTGGTCAAGTAGTGCCGTGGATGTACCAGCAGCAGCACTGGGGGAAGAGGCCGGCACCCACAAGGTGCTGAAGCTAATCAGGTCTCACATTAAGCTCTACTTGGATGGGGAACCATGTTCAAGATGCTCTAAGCTCCTGGAAAGAAAGACTGGGGGGTTACATTTATTTTGGTTGGGTTGGGTTTATTTTCAGTTCTACCCCACCCTACCCTATCTCTAAGAACTGGAGCAGCTAACAACTATAATTTGCACTGTGCATTAGAAAGGGAGAAGCAAATGTGTTTTCCTTTCCCTGAATAATTCCATAAAGAGCCTGCAGAGCCATGCACAGTAAATCAGAGAGAAACAGATGGCAGCTTGGGTGGTGTCTGTGTTCAAAGGGAGCGGGTCCAAGGGGACCTTTCAGCACCCAGACATTTGGGTGCTGTTTCTTCCATTTATGGGGGGGGGGGATAAAAGTTTTACATGGAGCAGGCAAGGTTAGTGTCAAGGGAAGGCATGGCTGGGCACCTGCCAAGGACCCACATCCCAGCAGAGGCCCACTGAGAAGAGACCCCTGGAGCTGCACCCCCTCTTCACCATTGCAACCTGCTTGCTCACCTGCCTCTCACTCTGGCCCAGACAGCAGTGGGGGTGAAGAGGAGGAGCAGCAGATGCCAGGGCCAGCTTGCTCAATGGCTCTCTGCTTGTCAAGCGAGCAAGTGGTAGCAATGATGAGGAAGAGGACGAGGGGCAATTGCAGCTGATGGCAATCAGCAGCAGGTAGACTCACTGAGGGAGGGGGCCCACAGAGGTTGTCTTCCCCAAGGGCCCTCAAAAACCTTGAGCTCTCATAGGTTCTTAGGCTTTTATTAAGTATCAGTTTTTGGCTCATATTTTTTATTACACTAGCCTGGACAAGAGCTAAGATTTGATTAATATGTTGCAACTCCTTAGTTTGGTACAATGCTTTATGTTAAGTTTTGATGACAGTGAGGACAAGCCTGCCTGGAGCTCCTGCCTTGTGCCCTGGAAGTCCCTTCCCCATCAAGCCTAAAGATGGGGTGGGAGAAGGTGCATAATTGTTGGCATGGAGAGAAAAAATATCCTGAACTTCTTCAGTGACTCACCAAAGATTAGCCCGGGGCACGGGGCAACATGTGGCCCTCCAGAGGTTGTTGGATTTCAATCCCCATAAGCCCGAGCCAGCAAAGCCAACAGTCAAGGATGATTGGAGTTGTAGTCCAACATCATCAGGGTCTTCATCCCTGCTTTAATCTTATGTATATTTATGCACGAGTAAGGCTTATTGAAGGTAGTGGCACTTGTTGTTGTTGTTCAGTTGCTAAGTCATGTCCAACTCTTCGTGACCCCATGGACCATAGCATGCCAGGCCTTCCTGTCCTCCGCTCTCTCCCGGAGTGTGCTCAAGTTCATATTCATTGCATCGGTGAGGCTCTGCTGTCCCCTTTTGCCTTCAGTCTTTCCCAGCATCAGGGTCTTCTCCAGGGAGTTGTCTCTTCACATTAGGTGGCCAAAATATTTCAGCTTCAGCTTCAGTATCTGTCCTACCAATGAGCAGTCAGAGTTGATTTCCTTTAGGATTGACTGATTTGACCTCCTTGCAGTCCAGGGGACTCATAAGAGTCTTCTCCAGCACCACAGTTCGAAGGCATCCATTCTTCGGCACTCAGCCTTCCTTATAGTCCAGCTCTCACAGTCATACGTTGCTACTGGGAAAACCATAGCTTTGATTATACGAATCTTTGTTGGCAAGGTGATGTCTCAGCTTCTTACTATGCTGTCTAGGTTTGCCATAGCTTTCCTCCCAAGGAGCAAGCATGTTTTAATTTCATGGCTACAGTCACCAACTGCAGTGATCTTGGAGCCCAAGAAAGTAAAATTTGTCACTGCTTCCATTTCTTCCCCTTCTATATGCCAGGAAGTGATGGGGCCAGATGCCATGACCTTAGTTTTTTGAATGTTGAGTTTCAAACCAGCTTTTGCACTCTCCTCTTTCACCCTCAACAAGAGGCTCTTGAGATCCTCTTCGCTTTCTGCCATTAGGGTGGTATCGTCTGCGTATCTGAGGTTGTTGATAATTCTCCCGGCAATCTTAATTCCGACCTGTGATTCATCCAACCCGGCGTTTCTCATGATGTACTCAGCATATAAATTAAATAAGCAGGGCGACAATATGCAGCCTTGTCATACTCCTTTCCCATTTGAACCAATCGGTTGTTCCATGTCCGGTTCTTACTGTTGCTTCTTGACCCTCGTACAGGTTTCTCAGGAGACAGGTAAAGTGGTCTGATACTCCCATCTCTTTCAGAATTTGCCACAGTTTGTTGTGATCCACACAATCAAAGGCTTTAGCATAGTCAATGAAGCAGAAATAGACGTTTTTCTGGAATTCTCCTGCCTTCTCCATGATCCAGCGAACGTTGGCGATTTGATCTCTAGTTCCTCTGCCTCTTCGAAACCCAGCTTGTACTTCCAGTAGTTCTCGGTTCACATACTGCTGAAGCCTAGCTTGTAGGATTTTGAGCATAACTTTGCTGGCATGTGAAATGAGCGCAATTGTACGGTAGTTTGAACACTCTTTGGCGTTGCCCTTCTTTGGAATTGGAATGTAAACTGACCTTTTCCAGTCTTGTGGCCACTGTTGAGTGTTCCACATTTGTTGGCATGTTGAGTGCAGCACTTTAACAGCATCATCTTTTAGGATTTTAAATAGGTCAGCTGGAATACTGTCATCTCCGCTAGCTCTGTTGTTAGTATTGCTTCCTAAGGCCCACTTGATTTCACTCTCTAGGATGTCCAGCTCAAGTTCAGTGACCGCACTCTCATGGCTATCAGGGACATTAAGATCTTTCCTGTATAGTTCTTCTGTGTATTCTTGCCACCTCTTCTTAATCTCATCTGCTTCTGTTAGGTCCCTGCCTTCTTTGTCCTTTAGCATGCCCGTCTTTGCACAAAATGTTCCCTTGAGATCTCCGATTTTCTTGAAAAGATCTCTAGTCTTTCCCATTCTATTCTTTTCCTCAATTTATTTGCATTGTTCATTTAAGAAGGCCTTCTTGTCTCTCCTTGCTATTCTCTGTAACTCTGCGTTCCGTTGGATATATCTTCCCCTTTCTCCCTTGCTTTTCGCTTCCCTTCTTTCCTCAGCTACTTGTAAAGTCTCATCAGATAGCCACTTCGCTTTCTTGCATTTCTTTTTCTTTGGGATGGATTGAGTTGCTGCCTCCTGAACAATGTTACGGACCTCCGTCCATAGTTCCTCAGGCACTCTGTTTATCAGATCGAATCCCTTAATTCTATTCCTCACCTCCACTGTATATTCATCAGGGATATGATTTAGGTCATACCTGAATGGTTTAGTGGTTTTCCCTACGTTCTTCAATTTCAGCCAGAATTTTGCAACAAGAAGCTCATGATCTGAGCCACAGTCAGCTCCAGGTCTTGTTTTTACTGACTGTATAAAGCTTCTCCATCTTTGGCTGCAAAGGACATAATCAATTTGATTTCGATATTGACCATCTGGTGATGTCCATGTGTAGAGTCGCCTCTTGTGCTGTTGGAAAAGAGTGTTTGCTATGATCAGCGTGTTCTCTTGGCAAAACTCGCTTAGCCTTTGTCCTGCTTCATTTTGTACACCAAGGCCATGCTTGCCTGTAATCCCGGTGACTTCCTACTTTAGCATTCCAATCCCCTATGATGAAGTGGACATCTTTTTTTGGTGTTAGTTCTAGAAGGTGTTGTAGGTCTTCATAGAACTGATCAACCTCAGCTTCTTCAGCCTCAGTGGTTGGGGCATAGACTTGAATTAGTGTGATGTTGAATGGTTTGCCTTGGATTCGTACTGAGATCATTCTGTCATTTTTGAGACTGTACCCCAGTACAGCTTTTCCCACCCTTTTATTGACTATGAGTGCTACTCCATTTCTTCTAAGGGATTCTTGCCCACAGTAGTAGATATGATGGTAACCTGAATTAAATTTGCCCATGCTTGTCCATTTTAGTTTGTTGATTCCCAAGATGTCGATGTTCAGTCTTGCCATCTCATGTTTGACCACCTCCAGCTTACCTTGATTCATTGATCTGACATTCCAGGTTCCTAAACAATATTGTTCTTTACAGCATCGGACTTTCTTTTCACCACCAGACACATCCACAGCTGAGTGTCCTTTTGGCTTTGGCCCAGCCGCTTCACTCTTTCTGGCGCTACTTGGAAATTCCCTCTGCTCTTTCCCAGTAGTATATTGGACACATTCCACCCTGAGGGGCTCATCTTCCGGTGTCATCTCTTTTAGCCTTGTGATACGTTCCATGGGGTTTTCTTGGCAAGAATACTGGAGTGGGTTGCCATTTCCTTCTCCAGTGGACCACATTTTGTCAGAACTCTCCACCATGACCTGTCCATCTTGGGTGGCCCTGCACGGCATAACTTATGGCTTCACTGAGTTACACAAGCCCCTTCGCCACAACAAGGCAGCCTAAGAGCTGGCAGTTACAAAAAACTTCACATATTCCAAGGCTCAGCCCTTAAAAACAGGTTCTGGGGCTAAGCGCTGGTGAGCCCTGGATCAAAGTAACTTGTTCTTGGTCAATACGTTATATACAGTGGGTGAGGAGTATTCAGGCAGAAGAGATAATTTTGAAAGTTTGTCCACTTTGAAGCTTAGCAATACCGAATGCTGCTTGTTGTTTATTACTATGTCCCTGCAAAATTATGCTGTTTATTGACTAGAACAGGGGTGCAGAATCTCATGCTCGGGACCCAAATCCGGCCCCCTGGGGTTCTCCAGAAGGCCACACCCACTTCCCCAGGCCCCTCCCCTTTCCTCAAACACCAATTGTTTGGTAGTTTCCTGGCTTTTGTGCAGGTCTTTTCCCCCCATTCTGAAGGTTGAAATGCTTCTTCTAAGGCTTAGTTATTGGCAGAAAGAGCTTTAAGCTAAAAGAAGCTGGTAATGTTTTTGCACTTTTGGCCCCACCCCTTTTTCCTTTGGCACCGCCCACCACTGGAATGCAGCCCCTGAGGTCTTCTCCAAAATGGAATTTGGCCCTCTGGCTGAAAGAGGCTCTGCATTCCTGACCTAGGCTAGATCTACACTACCACTTTATAGTGGTATTGAAGTGCACTGATAACTGTTGGGGCACATTACACATTCGATATACCACTTTTGTAGTGTTATTTCCTGCTTTTTATTCTACATTATACAATGTACCACAACAAATGTCATTGGGTGTCCTACAGGGTATAAATGAGCAAGAGGGATATAGCATCACCATGATGGGATAGTAACTGTATGACACGAGGTTAAGATGTGGCCATAGACAGTGCCATCAATGTACTACGGGAATGCTACCTTAGATGAAAGGTAGATGAATGGTCAGTTCTTTCAGTCCCTCCCCTGAAAGAGCTGACAAGCTAAGGCCACCAATGGGGAAAGGACAGAGGGAGGCAAGAAAGGAGAGAGAAGGATAGGGAGGGAAAGACATGGGCATGTAATGAATTTCATGAATTTCAGCTGAGAGTTAGGCAGGTGTGGGGACCATGATGTTGTTAGACTCCAACTCAGCCCTGTGTTACAGAAATAAACCAAGGGCCATGCAGAAGAGGTCAGTTAGAGGGCTACGAAGGAAAAAAAAGAGGCCTGGTGAGCAGCTTGGAAGGGGCTAGAGCTCAGTGACAGCACAGCGGCTTTGCATGCAAAAAGTCCCGGGCTTAATCCCCAGCAATCCTCCAGAGAGAGCCAGGAAAGGCTCCTGCCTGAAACTTTTGCTGCCAGTCAGTGTCAATAATACTAGCCTAGGTGGGCCAAGGATCTGATTTGGTGTAAGGCAGCTTCCAACGTTTCTGTGTTCAGGGAAGGAGCTCCATCCATAGAGGACAGCAAGGGAGATCGGGGCAGGATCAGGTAGACAGAGCAAGAAACCTTCAGGTTGTGGAACTGGAGCAGCAGAGGACAGAAGCAGGGATATAATGAGGTTGTTTTTCCAACAGTTTATCATTGATGGCTTATTAATGCCTGTATATGGTTTATTACATTTAGATATGCCTGACAGCATGTGAGATTGTCCCATTTTAATGTATTTAGCATTTTCCTCTTGAATGTGGCAGTCTCTTTCCTCCCATCCCATATGGCAGCCTACCCCACCCAGGGGCCCTCCAGAGATGCTGGGTTACAAGGCCCAGCATGGCTAGCGGCGGGTGCAGAGAGTTGTAGTCCAACATCTCTGGAGGGCTGCTATATGAGAAGCTCCTGAAAGGCATCAGGGAATGGAGAGTGACTGAGATTAAAAAGCCTCATTTTGCTGACAGCAGTTTTTGTCACAGAACTGTTGCAGCCCTGCTTTCTTGACCTCTTGAATAAGGTCTCTTATTTTAAGGAAATATCAGTAATTCCAGAACGGGGCTCCTTTAAGTATCCCAAGGCACAATTCTAATGTATGAAGACCCTTCCTCCAAATAGGGTAGATGAGTCGTGAATGCCCCTTTAACTTAACTTTTGATCTGCAGCAATTAACAGGTGATAATATTTAGATCCATGCCCTGAAGTTTATTAGAACAGATGTAACTCGATAGCGTTTTATTGTTAAATGTATTCTATTTATACCTCAGCCCCCTTCCAATGAGGCCAAGTTGGTTATGTCTGTTTTCGCAGAAGGTCTCCCATCCAGGCACTGCATATCCCCATAGCTCAGTGGAGGCTGGTGGCCCCAATTTTGGTGAGGCTGTAAATCCATTCCGGGTTTTAGTCAGAACGAGCCAGAACTCTAAAGGAGCTATCCAAGGTGCTGGACCTATGTTGGGGATAGCATCTTTAGAGTTCTGACAGGTTCTGTCTGAAACCCAGAATGGATTCATAGCCCCACTGAAATCGGAGCCACCAGCCTCCATTGACTTAGCTTCAGCTGTTGAACCGCATGTCATACAACTTATTTTATTTTTGTTCTTGTTTTAATTTGAAAATTGGTAATGAGAACCTTTAATTTCTAATGACGCTGGTCATATTTTTAAAATGCTTCCCTCATGTAAAATGCTTCCTGCATCTAGTAAACTAGCACATCAGGAAGAAAAGGTTTAGCAGAGTCCTATCGCTGATGTACTAGTTTACTACATGCAGGAAGCTTTTTATGTGTGGGGGGTTGTTGTTGTTCAGTCGTTCAGTCGTGTCCGACTCTTCGTGACCCCATGGACCATAGCACGCCAGGCCTTCCTGTCCTGCGCTCTCTCCCGGAGTGTGCTCAAGTTCATATTCATTGCATCGGTGATGCTATCTAGCCATCTCATTCTCTGTCGTCCCCTTCTCCTTTTGCCTTCAGTCTTTCCCAGCATCAGGGTCTTTTCCAGAGAGTTTTCTCTTCGCATTAGGTGGCCAAAATATTTCAGCTTCAGCTTCAGTATCTGTCCTTCCAATGAGCAGTCAGGGTTGATTTCCTTTAGGATTGACTGGACCTCCGTGCAGTCCAGGGGACTCGTAAGAGTCTTCTCCAGCACCACAGTTCGAAAGCATCCATTCTTCGGCGCTCAGCCTTCCTTATAGTCCAGCTCTCACAGCCATACATTACTACTGGGAAAACCATAGCTTTGATTAGACGGACCTTTGTCGGCAAGGTGATGTCTCTGCTTCTTACTATGCTGTCTAGGTTTGCCATAGCTTTCCTCCCAAGGAGCAAGCATCTTTTAATTTCATGGCTACAGTCACCGTCTGCAGTGATCTTGGAGCCCAAGAAAGTAAAATCTGTCACTGCTTCCATTTCTTCCCCTTCTATATGCCAGGAAGTGATGGGGCCAGATGCCATGATCTTAGTTTTTTGAATGTTGAGTTTCAAACCAGCTTTTGCACTCTCCTCTTTCACCCTCAACAAGAGGCTCTTTAGATCCTCTTCACTTTCTGCCATTAGGGTGGTATCGTCTGCATATCAGAGGTTGTTGATAATTCTCCCGGCAATCTTAATTCCGACCTGTGATTCATCCAACCCGGCGTTTCTCATGATGTACTCTGCATATAAGTTAAATAAGCAGGGTGACAATATGCAGCCTTGTCGTACTCCTTTCCCAATTTTGAACCACTCGGTTGTTCCATGTCTGGTTCTTACTGTTGCTTCTTGACCCTCGTACAGGTTTCTCAGGAGACAGGTAAGGTGATCTGGTACCCCCATCTCTTTCAGAATTTGCCACAGTTTGTTGTGATCCACACAATCAAAGGCTTTAGCGTAGTCAATGAAGCAGAAATAGACGTTTTTCTGGAATTCTCTTGCTTTCTCCATGATCCAGCGAACGTTGGCGATTTGATCTCTAGTTCCTCTGCCTCTTCGAAACCCAGCTTGTACTTCCAGTAGTTCTCGGTTCGCATACTGCTGAAGCCTAGCTTGTAGGATTTTGAGCATAACCTTGCTGGCATGTGAAATGAGCGCAATTGTGCGGTAATTTGAACACTCTTTGGCGTTGCCCTTCTTTGGAATTGGAATGTAAACTGACTTTTTCCAGTCTTGCAGCCATTGTTGAGTGTTCCAGATTTGTTGGCATATTGAATGCAGCACTTTAACAGCATCATCTTTTAGGAATAGCTCAGCTGGAATACTGTCATCTCCGCTAGCTTTGTTGTTAGTAATGCTTCCTAAGGCTCACTTGACTTCACTCTCTAGGATGTCCGGCTCAAGTTCAGTGACCGCACTATCATGGCTATCAGGGACATTAAGATCTTTCCTGTATAGTTCTTCTGTGTATTCTTGCCACCTCTTCTTAATCTCATCTGCTTCTGTTAGGTCCCTGCCTTCTTTGTCCTTTATCATGCCCGTCTTTGCACAAAACGTTCCCTTGAAATCTCCAATTTTCTTGAAGAGATCTCTAGTCTTTCCCATTCTGTTGTTTTCCTTGATTTCTTTGCGTTGTTCATTTAAGAAGGCCTTCTTGTCTCTCCTTGCTCTTCTCTGGAACTCTGCATTCAGTTGGATATATCTTCCCCTTTCTCCCTTGCTTTTCGCTTCCCTTCTTTCTTCAGCTACTTGTAAAGCCTCATCAGACAGCCACTTGGCTTTCTTGCATTTGCTTTCTTTTTCTTTGGGATGGATTGAGTTGCTGCCTCCTGAACAATGTTACGGACCTCCGTCCATAGTTCCTCAGGCACTCTGTCTATCAGGTCTAATCCCTTAAATCTATTCCTCACCTCCACTGTATATTCATAAGGGATATGATTTAGGCAAGGCAAACCATTCAACATCGCAGTAATTCAAGTCTATGCCCCAACCACTGAGGCCGAAGAAGCTGAGGTTGATCGGTTCTATGAAGACCTACAACACCTTCTAGAACTAACACCAAAAAAAAGATGTCCTCTTCATCATAGGGGATTGGAATGCTAAAGTAGGAAGTCAAGAAATCACCGGGATAACAGGCAGGCATGGCCTTGGTATACAAAATGAAGCAGGACAAAAGCTAATCATAGCAAACACTCTTTTCCAACAGCACAAGAGGCGACTCTACACATGGACATCACCAGATGGTCAATATCGAAATCAGATTGATTATGTCCTTTGCAGTCAAAGATGGAGAAGCTCTATACAGCTCTATACAGTCAGTAAAAACAAGTCCTGGAGCTGACTGTGGCTCAGATCATGAGCTTCTTGTTGCAAAATTTCAGCTTAAATTGAAGAACGTAGGGAAAACCACTAAACCATTCAGGTATGTGTGGGGGGTGGGGGCATTCAAAAATATGAGCTCCTACCTGCAGTCTGCAGTGGTACAGTCCAAAATTTTATCACTGCATTCTGCGTGATGCATCGATTGGCTGGCACTCCCCTGCCCCATTTGGCTGCCCTTGCCTCATGTTTACCAAATGCATGCCTCAAGAAACCAGCTCTCTCTGCTCATACTCATCTTGGACCACTTTGGTGACATAAGGAAATACATTCTGCCGCGTCTTGAGCATCTCTTCTCTTTGGAATGGTCCGACGACTCTCTTCCCTAGCTGACTCCAACGCACCTTCTATTTGCCATCCAGCCACAACAACTGTTTCAGGTCTGACAACAAAACAGTTGTGCCAGTTAGTCAAAAATGCACCAGTGCTGAGATTTTTTGGATCCAGATGGTAGGGGGATAAACACCATGGGCTGTCATTCAATTCCATACCCCCAACCCACGTGCAAACATAAACACTGAGATAAGTGTGTGTGATAAGCAATGTGAATTTCAGCTGAAAGGTGTTCCCAAGCCAAGGGCAGAAGGCAGATAAGATAGAGCTGTGAACTTCAGACCCTGCCATGTACATATAATCTGCACCTCTAGGATGGTTGTTCTTTCCTCTCTCCTGCTTTCCCAGAAAGATGTTTGCTCTCTTGAGCTTGGTGGCTACCCTGCTTGCCCTCGGTGCTTGTGCCCCACTGCAAGAGACAAGCAACCACAGCAAGCTCCTCCTGGTTTCATTTGATGGCTTTCGGTGGGATTATGACCAGGATGTGGACACCCCCAATCTAGATGCCATGGCTAGAGATGGGGTAAAGGCACGTTACATGACTCCTCCCTTTGTCACCCAGACAAGCCCTTGCCACTTCACTCTGCTTACCGGTGAGTGTCTGGTCACTTAGAAGGGATGGGACGGGACGGCTGCAGCATTAAGACAGTGAGGCAGAGTGTCTCAGGCGGCAGATGCTGTGAGAAGCAGTGGCAGCTTTTCAGCTGTTCTCATGAACTCCCCAGCTGTCCCTTTCTTTGGAGGACAGAGCGGTATATGCTAAACACCCTGTCTTGGGCACCCTAAACTAGCCTGCTGCTTCAGGTGTGCCAGAGGATGCTGTGCTGTTATTAGTGCTGAAGTAAGATTCAACTGTCAGTCTGGTCAGCTTCTGTTTGGGGACTGGGGAGGGGCCACCATCTTGCCCTTTGCCTCAGGCAGCAAAATGTCTCCATCTGGCCCTGGGGATGGGATGGGGAAAGTGGGGCACTAGGAATCAGAAAGGGCAGTTGAACCCATCTTTTTAAGGACAGGATCATTTCCCTGGGTTGCCATTATTCACAATTAAAATGTGGCAAGATGTGCAGTGAGGGACCCAATCCTCTGACCTCCCCCACTCATCCTGATTCAAGCAACATCCAAGTGATTTGCAATAGTCGGCTCAGCCTTCAGCAGTTACTTGTACCATTTTCAGTGGGGTAATGGCAAATTTGGAAGTGCAGGCGCTCATGATGATAGGCCTCATAGCCACATCCCCAAGGAGAGTCCAAAAATGCAGGCAGGCCATAGCAGCAAACCAGTTCTCCACCAGGAGCAGGTCTTTTGCAAAGCAATTGGGTCTGAATTGCCCATTCAGTACCTAGCCACTCCAAAACACTTTGCATGACAACAGGGATCGTTCACAGCAATATATTGTCACTGGAGAAATAACAGCCTTCCTCAAACTGGTGCCCTCAAGATGTGTTGGACTACAACTCCAAGCACCCCAAATGGGCAGTGCCACTGGGATCCAGTGGAGGATTAAACCCCTTCAAGCAAAGGGGCTAATTCCGAGTGTGCCGTGTTAATGCAAAGCATGCCGCTGCCCAACTTTGAAGAGCAGAGCCTTTTGGGTGGTGCTGAAGTGGCAATGATATCATAACCAAGGCACACATCACCTTCTTCATGGCCCATTATCTAAATCTGTCGTTTCATGGCCCATTATCTGAACCTATAGTTTTCTCTGCTTTGCATTTATTACAGAAACACAGAGACAGAGTATTTCGGGGGGGGGGGGGACCTGAGATGGTAGTTGGAGTATAAGGGGAGAGAACAAGTTGCATGTTTCAAATCAGAAGGACAAAGGGAAACTGGAGGCCCTTTGAGCTCTACCAGGGACTGTCGCTCAGTGGCAGAGCACATGCTTTGCATGCAGATGGTCCCAGGTTCAATCCCCAGCATCTCCAAGTAGGGCTAGGAAAGAATCATGGCTGAAACCTTGGAGAGCCACTGCCAGTCAGTGTCGACAGTACTGGGCCAGATGGATGCTTCTGATGTTCCCATGAATTCAATCCTAGCTCCTCATATGAGGACTCTAATCTGATTTGCCAGATTTGATAAAACGATTTTCACATAAGACACTAAAGACACCAAAGACACCTTTGAGCTTTTCCCATATCATTTGTGCTGTGTATGACTCTTTTTAAAGTGTGATAAAAGGCATTTACATCATATGTATAAATGGACCCTTAAGACCGCTCTGTTTCTGCATTCCATTGAAGTGAGCTTCAGGTTTCTAGGCTGAGGTTGTTATTTTTATCTGCCTGGCTTTTCAGAATTTGTTTTGATTTCTTAATTTCTGTGAAGTTGACTGTTTTCAATATTAATATTTTATACTGTTTTGAATCGTATTTCTTTTAATTTTGTTTGTTTGTTTTATTGCGTAAGCTGCTTGGGGAAACATTTTATTTTGAAAAGCAGCCTAATGACTGAGTAATAAATAAATGTATGCTAGCCAATATCAATTTTACAGACATATGGAAGGAAAGTTACTTTAACTTAATTACCTTTAATTTAATGGGAAGGACCATGGCCTCAGTGGGCAGAGCACGTGCTTGGCATGAGGAAGGTCCCAGGTTCAATCCCCAGCATCTCCAGGTAGGGTGAGGAAATATTCCTGCCTGAAACCCCAGAAAGCCGCTGCCAGTCAGTGTCGACAATACTGGGCTTAGATGGACCAATCGTCTGACTCAGTACAAGGCAGCTTCCTTGGTTCCTGCCGGTGGGGAACCTCTGGTCCATGAGTCAAATGTGAACCACAAAGTCTCCTAAGCCAGTCCAGAGTCTCCCCTCTACCCCCACCTCTTTCAGCTGCAATTATTGGTATTTTTAAAGCCCCCATAGGTGCAGATGTAGGCTTTTAAAAAGCAAAATTGCTACATTGGGACATTTGGGGATGGGGGCGACTCAAAAAAAGCCCTATCCACACTGCAATTAAGCTTTTTAAAAACAAAACCTTTGTTGTTGCCGATGGAGGCATTTTCAGGGAGGAGTGTGTGTGTGCATGCACGATATGTGTGAGAACGTGTCTGCATGTGCATGTAAGAAAGAGAGATGGTGGGGTGGCAAGTGAGCCACATCCATGGGGATCATCTAGCAACAGGGGAAGTAATAGTCATGGATAAGCAGGCATAGGTGGAATAACAGCCAATACATAGCAGAGGTCAAAGGAGAAATACAGACAGGAGAAACAGGATCACACAACTGGGCCTTGGGTGAATGGCAGTAATGTCATGCTAGCAAACAGGCCATTAGAGCCAGGATTGACCTGAGCCAGGAAGGTTCTGTTTGGGGCTCATGGACAATTAGAAGGCAGGGAGTCCATCCAGGTCTGGAAAACCCTTCAAACCATCTGGGAAGGTGCTTGTTTGGGTCACTTTCCAATGTGGTGCCCTCCAGATGTTTTGCACTATAACTCCCATCAACCCCAACAAGCTTGGCCTATGGTCAGGGATGATGGGAATTGTAGTCCAAAGCATCTGGAGGGCACCAAGTTGGAGAAGCCTGTGCTATAGTTTCTCAGACCTTGTATGCTCTGCAGCTGAGGTCTCCGGAGGTTTTCGCCTGCGGCTGTGTTCTTCAAGGGTGGGAAGGGAATCTGGCTTAGTGGTGCCTGGGGATGGCCTTCCAGTGCCCAACTGGTAATAATCACCCACCCATTCCCACTAGCAGACACAGTTTGTATCTAATTCCAAGCTCATCTCTCTCCTGGCAGGGAGGTACATTGAGAACCACGGGGTGATTCACAACATGTGGTTCAACACCAGCACTGGACAGAAGCTTCCTTATTACAACACCCAGGGGAGGTCTGATTGGTGGGACAATGGCAGTCTCCCCATCTGGATCACAGCACAAAGGCAGGTGAGCCATAAATCCACAACACTTGCAGGAGCTGGAGAACCATAAAAAGTGGCCCTCCTCTTTCACCTGTCACTGGAAAAAAAAGACTCCACATTCTCAAGGCTTCAGCTTCACCTCTTGCTCTATATTACTCCCATTTTAACTGGAAATGTAGGGAAGTAAAATTGGTAAGGCCAGGAATGGAACTCAAGCATCCTGGCATGCAGGTGCTGCACTCTATTTACACTGTGATGTCCCAGGTTCTCCTAAAACTCAAATTTGAAAATAAGTTGGATAAGCTGTGATAGATATTATGGGCGAGGGGTCATTCTCACCACTGGTGGAATTGGTTAAAGGTTGCCAAACATGTCTTTGTGGGTGGGCCTTCCCAAAAGGAACTTGGCTTCTGTTATGCAACAGTATGAACAAGTGATGGATGTCAGGAACAGAGCTTTATATGACACACATAGAAGAAACACACATAATTATGAAAGAGGCTCTACATACTTGCAAGAAACCTTGGAAGAACAACAATACATTTTATGAGCACTGTGCCCAGAGACACACTATGATACATAGACCCCTTCCCATGAGCTCTCTCACAGTGGAGGCCATGCCACCAAGTGTCAGGGGTGGGGGCAGGAGGCACATTTGCTCAGAACAAAAAGGTGCCTCCAAGAGCAACGCTTTCCTTCTCCCGCCCCCCCCCCATAAAAGGTCAAACCATACATTACATGACATTATGTGTTTCTTTCCACATATAGTTTTATTTATTGATTTATTGAAGTATTTTGTTAGTCAGTTTTCCATCACTCAAAGCAGCATACCAAAAATAAAACAAAGAGAACCATTTAAAGAAACCTGTAATAAAACACAAAATAAACAGCATCCATACACAGAGGTCTAGTGGTAAATTTTGAAGTGCAGGAGCACATCATAACAGTGTACATATGTACATACACACACACACATGCAACCACAGCACACAGCATCATAGCCAATTAGGATCAGCATGACTGCAATCCTATGCATAGTTACCTGAGAGTAAGCACTATTCAATTCTATGGTGCTTACTTCTGACTGCATAAGTTCAACTTGTAAACCACATTGAGCTTTAAGAAAAGATCTTCAGCGACCTGAAATGCCAACTTTTAGCTTTCAATTAGAAATGGAAACAATCTTGCAAGGAGTATTTCATCACCATCATCATCAATTTTCTGTTCCATCCAGTAGCCAAAACTCTCTCAGTGGTTTACAAAAGTTTAAAACTTTAAAATGCAATATAAAACATAATATAAAAACCAAGAATATACAAAACAGTTTAAAAATTTAACTGCAGGAATCAAGTACAAACTCCATCAAAGAAAAGAAAAGAAGTTTCCAGTCTCTGCTTTTATTGTCTTCTTTCCCTGACGTCCTCTATAGCAATCTGCCACAAACAACAGTAAAAGCTTCATTATCACCTCATTCACCTGCCAGAGCTAGGAGGGTTCGCCAATCACCCTGGCAGTCCCAGACTTTCCCCCTCCTCTAGAGCACTGCCCGTAAAACAGACACACAGCTGAACCAAAGGCCCTGTAGAGGAGATGCAGTTTGCGCCTTCTCTGGAAAGCCAGCCAGGTGTGAGGGTTGCAAATCTCAGGGAGACACTTGTGCCACAGCCCCCTCAGAGCAACTGGTGTCACAGCCCTGTTTCTGTCTTCACTTGTTGTTGGAGCTGGTACTCAAAGCAGGGCCAGAGAGGATGAGTGAAGCTCGTGCGTGCGTGCGTGCGTGCGTGGGTGGGTGGGTGGGTGGGTGGGGGTCAAAGGAAGGGGAAGTGGTCCCTGAGATCCAAGAGACTCAGGGTGTGGAGGGCTTTCTTTCTACTGAAAAGCAGCCTCTCAGACTACGTTCAGGAGCAGAACTGTGCAGCTGATTAACACTTTCCCTTCCTGACATTTTTTCATTCTGCCCCCAAAAAATGTAGACCGGCAATGCAGTTTTCAGGGGGCCATGAAAATGTTTGCAAAAATCAGTCCCCATTTTGACTCCATGACAAGCTACACTTGCTGAATTTCCCTCTTTGCATAACTATTAAAAGGTGCAGGAGCCCTGCCCTCTTTTACATCTGGCCACCCTACTTAGCTGACAAACAGGTGCACATGGAGAACTTCTTACTGCGTAATGTTTTGCACCCAGTCCCATATAGGTCTACAAACTCATTTGAAAACAGATGACTACTGGCCTGGATGGTGTTTCAGTGGCCAATCTAGCCCCATGAATGGGCATGTATGTATTCGGGATGTCTACTGGAGATGATGATGATTATAATAATTTATTATTATCATCATCTTGTGCTAAGGAAGCCTATGTTCTGTGCACCTTAAAAACACTTATGGGGTTCCTGTAGGGCAGAGAAGATTCTGCAGTTCTGTATAAGTATAGAATTTTGGAGTTGAACCAAGTATTATTCAGCATCCTGAGAATCTCAGCTTTCTTTTTAGAAAAAAAAAAAAGTGACAGAATTTGGATTCCTTAGTACAAAATGTTGTTTGCTTTAAGTACATGTATCTCTGGGTGTGAGAAAGGGAAGCTGTAGAAAGTACTGAAGTTCTGCCCACTTTCACCACTGGGTAGCATGGCAAACCCTGCCCAGCTTTGTGCTGGCTTTGGAGGCTTCACCACACACTGGCAATGCATTTCCAAGGCTCCCTCTGTGACTATGAGAGCTAGAAAGTTAGGACGCCCAATTTTGTACCTGAGACAGAACCTGTGTTTACATCATGATATGGCCACAGACATGCACCCCATCTAATATTTCATCAGTTTCTAGGTCTATGATTTCTCATCCTAGGGTTTGAAGACAGCCTCCCTCTTTTTCCCCGGGGGGAATGCCACCTACCAAGGAGAACAGGTGGAAGTTAAGAAGGTGGAGAAACTCTTTCACAGGTATGACAATGAGACCGAGTGGAGGCAGAATGTTGACACAGTCATGAAGTGGTTCAGCGAGGATGATCTTGACTTTGTTGCCCTTTACTTTGGAGAGCCCGACTCCACTGGACACAAATTTGGCCCAGAATCCCAGCAGAGGAAGAACATGGTCAGTCAGGTAGATCGGACGGTGGGCTACTTGAGACAAAGCATTGAGAAGACTGGCCTGTCCTCTAGACTCAACTTGATCATCACATCTGATCATGGCATGGAAACAGTCATCAAAAAGGATGAAATTCACCTCCAAAAAGTGGCAAACTTCTCTTTCCAGGACATTCAGTTTGAGCTGGTTGATTATGGACCACAAGGGCTACTGTTGCCCAAGCCAGGGAAACTAGAACAAGTTTATCAAGCTCTGGTCAACGCTCACCCCAAACTTCATGTCTATAAGAAGGAGGAATTTCCCAAGAGATTCCATTATGCCAACAACATTCGCGTCACGCCTCTTGTTCTGTACAGTGACTCTGGATACGTGATTCATGGGGTATGATGTGTCCTACAGTCTAAATGGACACTTCCATTTCCTCTCCTCTCCTTCCTTACTATGCCTTCACTTCTGTGCAGGGGAAACACAAGGGAGACACTTTCGGAGGGCAAAAAAAGGGGAAGGGAGGAGGATGTATAGCCCAAGACATTTTGCTGCTTGAAGCAGAGCCCAAATGGTATCCCTCCCCCACACTTCTACGGACAACACTTTTAAATTCACACCCCAATCCCCAATGGTGGCCATGCTGCTGGGAATCATGGGAGTTGCAGTCCAACACATCTGGAGGGCACCAGGTTGGGGAAGGCAGCTCTATGCTGTAGGGGATAAAATATTTGATTCCAGCTGGCCTACAGCTTTCTGGGATGATAATTAGCTATTTCTGCATGTTTGTAATCCCTGTTTCTGATTCTCCACCACCACCACCCCAGACCTTGCCCTGAATAGGCTCCTACCGGTATGTGATGATGGAGTCATCAGAATCAGATGAACACTTTCCTTGGCATTGCTTATTTCTTGCTGTCCTTCCTTCTCAAGAAACCCAGAGAGGGAGGAGGTAGAGTGCCGCTGCTTCTATGCCCAGAGTTTCTAAGGCTGCCTTTGTGTTGAGCTCCCTTGCTGTAACTTAGGTATGTGCTGCTCCTGCCTCATGTCCTAAGCATTGTGTTGACTGAGGAATCAAAATGGAGGAGCTAATCTTGAAAAGCTTGGATCAGGATCAACCAAATCCGCAGTATGAGGGCCCTTACATCAAAGGCCATTTTCTTACAGCAGGCGCATGGGATGTGAACCCGACCCCTGAACCTAGTGGTCAGTTAATGGCAATACGCAGTAAATATTTATGTCTTTTTATTTTGTTTATAGCAGAAGTATCTGTGTAGAAATGGCAGGTTGCCTCTTCATGTGTGTGTGTATCAGGCAGATAAAGATAATTTTAAACATTTACACTTGATTTTTTTGTTTAAATCATGTTTTAAAAATAATAATAATTTATATGAGGGCTGCATTCCAGTACCCACTTACCTCGAAAGGACTTATATCTGAGTAGACATGTATAAGGTTGCACTGCAAGTATCTTTTAAACATGTTTGTATTAAATTTAGATTTTATTTTATTTTAAACCATGCATAATTACTTAATTATGATCATCTATCAAACAGATTGAATTAAAGGCTCTGTTTAAATGTTAAGGGAACCATGGGGGAAGTATTTGATTGCTGACATTAAGCACTAGAAAGCACCAAAAAACAGCTAAAATCGTAAAGCTGCTTCCTCGGGACTAAGCCTCATTGAACAGTCTGAGGCTTACTTCTGAAGAAACATGGACAGGATTGCACTGTCAGTCATGTGTGTAATGTATTTATTATTGTGGGCTTCCTACTGGACCCAAAAACTAGCAAATCATCATAGGAGCTAGGATCCAGGATGCCATCTTGAATATCAGTATTCATATGGGTGACCTCATACTTTTATCTTAGATCCTCCTGAGCTCTGCAGTTTTGAAATTATGAATACTTAGGACTCTACTAAGCAAACATGGATGATTCCTTTCCATTTCACTAAGAACTAAAAAAAGCAATTTTTCCCAGTAACTATTTATTGGTCCCAAGGCATGGTCTGAAGGTACATGAGGCAGCCACCTTGCTGAAGCTAAGCAGGTCTGGGTCCGGTCAGTGCTTGGAGGGGAAACCACCTGGGAACTACATGTAGCCACCTTAAGTTCCATGACAGAAGAAAGGTGGGATATAAATGTAATAAATGAATAAAACAAACTACTAGCCTTTCCTTATGGACACATCCAGCCTGATCCTACGCATGTTTACTCTGAGGCAAGTTCTGCTTTGTCCAAAGACCCCTCTTCCAAATAAGTGTGTATAGGGTTGCAGCTTTGCAGCAATCTTATGCATCTTTACTCAGAAATAGCAGGAAGTGTGTTTAAGACTGCAGCCTTACAATGAAATCTTAGCCTCCTCGTGTTATCTACTGGATGGGGTTATGATATGGTGAAGGTACTGCTCTGCCACCTTCTGCCAGGGGTGGGGGTCAGCACTGGAGGCCCCCGTTGTTCCCATGGAAAGTTCTGCAGGCAGCAAGGTCCTGTTGGTGGTGTTCCCACCAGCAGTAACAAGTGCAGGGCCCTGACACTGCAGGGTTGGGGTGGAGCCAGCTTTGGAATCATTGGATCCAAAGCCACTCTGTTCTCCCATGAAGGGCCCAATCCAGGACCCTCAGCTACACCAGCCTGAAGCTGGTACAGCTAGACTCCCTCTATTGCATTCGGGGGAGACGGGGAGGTTGTTAAAGGGAAAAGGCCAGCAAATCCACCCCTTCCATCTTCTGCCCTGGGCTGCACGAGATGGCAGGGCTCAGGATGTGGCCGTGGATCTGTCATTCTGCTCCCCTGCCCCCAATAAGCATTGCTCTGCCTGTCTTGAAGTAAGATCTCTCTCTTATCTGCAGTGCATCTGGGCTGCACCACTAAAGGTTTTGGATTATGCTCCTAGGTTGTATAAACCTAGTTATTTAATTACCAAAAATACATTTTGTTACAACAACCACTTAGTATGCATGCTTATTTAGGAAAGATGAATTTCAGAATGGGGAACTCTAATTAAACACTAAGAGGCTAGACATGTTAGTCTTAAAGTGCAATCCTATAGATGCCTACTCAGAAGTTAGTGCCACTGAGTTCAGTGGGGCTTAATCCCAGGTAGGTCAGTAAAGGATTGAAGCCTTACAAAGCAAATACACATTTTAAAAGAAGAAACTTGTTAGAAGAAACCAGTTGCAACTGGAATTATTTTATTGAGAGAGCCAAGTCTTTGCAGGCAACCCCTACTACTACTGGTCTGTTCTCTGTGTGATTTAATTCAGTCCATCCTGATACAAGGGCTGTGTTGTACAACGCACGAAACACATGCTACGTCTTTGCTTTGTGACTTAATGGAAAGGGTGGCTACCAAGGCAAAATGTGCGACAGCTGATGTCCTTTCCTTCCCTTTCAGAGATTCAAAGTACAGTTCAATAATGGGGAGCATGGCTTTGACAACATGGATATGAACATGAAGACCATATTCCGTGCTGTGGGCCCAGCCTTCAAGAGAGGCCTGGAGGTGGACCCTTTTGAAAGTGTGAACGTTTACGCCCTCCTTTGCGAACTGCTGGAGATCACGCCCGAGCCCCACCATGGGTCCTTGAGAGTCACAGAGCACATGCTGGTCAAGAATGCAGGTCTGATTTTGCTGCTTAGTAAGCATTCAGTATTGCTACCAACTAATTAGTCAATGAACTGATTCACAGTCCAAACGGATAAATTCTGATAAACAGGTCAGTGCTGTGGAATTTCAGTGACACATCTAGACAGTCCCTGACACAGACCACCAAGCCCCAAAGCACTTGCTCCCTTCGAGTCCCAGATGGCTTCCTATGCATAAGGGCATCCTTTACAGCAGGGGTAGGCAATGTGGTGCCCCCCAGATGTGTTGGATTACAACTCCCAGCTGGTTGGCCACTGTGTGAACAGAATGCTGGACTAGATGGACTCTTGGTCTGATCCAGCAGAGTTCTTCTTAAGTTCTGATGTACACAGCTCACAGGCAATTTTCATGCAGCCTGACAGCTGTGTGTGAATATTTCTGCCCCAGAATAATCTAGTCTTTAATGAATATGATAACACAGAGTGGAACAAGAGGCTCACTGCCTCTGATACTGGAGGTAGGGGGTACTGGAGTGTAGGGAGAAGAAAGCCAATGATGGTTTTAAAATTAAGAAAGTTTTTTGGGGGAACACTTGTGAAAATTGATACTTTTTTGCACTTTCCTTTCAAATGGTGCACCCTTGACCTGGCATTGCCAATACATACTCACATCAGCAAAAGTCAGGATGTTGGAAATTTGACAGTTAACAGGTCAAAACAATTCAGTGATTGTATTAGATAAGCAAGAGGCAATGGAACAATGGGACCAGATGTTTTAAAGCAATCAAAATGCATTTGAATTTAAATATGTCAGCTCTCTTACCATCTGTGGGAAAGATTGTAGTGAGAAACTTGGATTGTGCTCAAGTTTTCATGGAAGTGTCAGTGAAATTATTACCAGGTCCTGGTTATTATTGACCTGTATCTGAACTTTTGAGACCATCACCACATCGCTGTCTCTGTGAGGAGAGGGTGGCAGGTTACCTTGCGCCCTGGGCCTCAGGCATCATCTTGACACCTCAAAACTAGCACAAGCATGCAGGCCTGACTTGCTGTTTCCTGGCTTGGGCATCAGAAATGAGAATCCTTGATCTCTCAAACAGCTCTTCCAGAGCCACCATCAGCACTGCATCCATTTCCCCTTTAGGAGAGATTGCACTCTGAGTCCAGGACTCAGGGACCCATCAGAAATATTAGGGATGACTCCATAACATGCAGTCAAGGCACTAAAAGTTTACATTAATTCACCACCCTCCAACACCCCACCAAAAAGCTTTATTTAGAAGTCTGGTTAAAGAAAAAGCAATCAGGTTTATTTGTAGTCACCTGAAGTCCTAGGCTTGGGATATAATGGAAGTGAATGCAGAAAGACACTGCATTTCATGTTTCACTCAAACTTGAAAAATACCAAATGCAGCAGCCTGGTTCAGTCATAACAGGAAACTAGGGTTTCCCACTGTGAAAATAAGCAGTAGTAACCTTCAGGCTTGCACATTCCCCTCTCTTCTCCTTTCATGTGCCAGAGAAGGAAATGGAAAGCTTAGTATTAAACTAAGTGCAGTTCACTGTGATGACTGAACTCAGAGAACTGCAGTTTATTTAAACCATAGTTCGTGAGCACAAGCCAGATCAAACCATGATTTCAGATTGTGGCTATGTTCTCAAGCCATAGTTTAAACACAGCATAGATCCCCTGGTTCAAACCTCACAGGGAATTGTGATGCATGAACGAGGCTCACCATGGCTTTTCTCATAGTGGGAAACCATGGTTCCCATTATGTCTGAATAGGGCTGTTGTTTTCAAAATTAATATCATATTAGTGTGCTAAGACTAAGCTTAGAGTTCACATTTTATGGGATCCTCTGATCACTGCCAGAAATGCCTACCTTTGATCTGAACCCATTTGCTGGTATGTTATTCACCCTCTCCCTTGCTGATGATCTCCACACACACACACAGACACACACTATTAAAATGTCGACAATATTATACTCATGGCAATCCTCAAATCTGCTTTGCCACATTCCAGGAAGGAGTTAGTCTCTCCCTGTAGGCCATCAGACAGATCGCAGCTGGTCTCCATTGAGATCTGTCTGGTCAGGAAGATAAAACCTGTTTATGCCAAGTTGCATGACCTGTCTGAGCTTCAATAAGCTCTTGAGTGGGGAGGGGAAGAGAACCTGCTCCAAGCTCCTGAAATAGCAAGGAGCCCTCTGACTGACAAATCCTCTGACAGCCATCTAACCACGGAAGGAGTTTTTAAATTCCATGCCCAGTTATAATACGATGCTTATTGGAGTGAGCTGTGAAAGAAGCGGCATAATTGGGTTTGGAAAGGACTGCATGCATTTGCAGATTACCTAGTCCATAGTTGTTAGTTAAAATGGGCTTCTGCTCAATGTGTGCTGACTCACTGTGTAGCTGAGGTTGGAAAGCAGGGGCGAAGGGTGCCCGGCGGGTTCCTCCTTTGTTCTCTTGGGCTCTTGGATACTTCTTTTTGTAGCAGCTGGCAGGGAGCAGGCTTGAAAAATCCATGTCGGGTGGGCACAAAATGGCAAGTGTGATATCAGGCTTCTCAAGCCGATGGGCTGAACTGAGCTGCAGATGCTCCATCCCACCTGGTCATCGTTCCCATCCATCTCCCTTGAGCACATTATTACTGCATTCACTGCAATAAGCCCCATGCACCTAGTGTGAACTTCTCCTCAGGAAACCTTATGACAAGACCGTACTGTCTTGTGGTGCCACCCAAGGGCTTGTCAGGAGGTGGGAAAGGAAAACTTCAGTTGGCTCCCAGTACATTTACATCCTGTCTTTCTTCCAGCATGGAAATCAAGGTGGCAAAAATGGAAGGCCCCGGGCAGTCTCCCATCCAAACACTGACCAGACCAAGACCAGCTTGGTTTCAGCAAAGCGGCTGCATCATGTGCCCTCAGACTATACTAGGCAGAGAAAATAACAATATTTCACTGGGCTTGCCAGTATTATAACAGAGGGTTCCCAGGCAATTCTAATGAAGCATGTGAAGAAGAAACTAGAAAAAAGGATACAGTAGCAAGCATGGCAATTTAGGTAACATGCGATTGGGAGGAAGAGTCTATGCAAAGTAGAGCAGAAGCGGTTCAAATGAAGAGTGATGACACAGGCAGAGGTGTTTTTATGTGCTTATTTGCAGAACCAGCAGCAAGTGAGCCAGCATAACTTAGTCCTAACTAAGGAATCATGCAAGACACCCTGTTGGTCAGGGGCATAGTTCCTTCCATTGACCCAGGAGTATTGCCTGTATAACACGGAGGCAAACAAAACCATTAATCTGGGACCAAAACGTATAGCACACTCAGCAGAAGGTTCTAGTATAGGTAATTGTGATTGGGTCGGTGCAGATATTTACGTTTTTCTCCATGTGACCTGTTCTCACAATGCAGAGAGATGCATTTGCACAGAGAAGCTACTATGTGACTCACAGTGCATTCTAAGCATGTTTACTCAGTCAGAAGGAAGACCCACTGAATCCAACAGTACCTGCTCCCTAGTAAGTGTGCTTAGGATTGGAGCCTGGGCCTCTCTTCTTGATATAGCCATGGCCTCCTGTAAGCAATTTCAATTATCTCAGCAGCTGTGATCATGGCAGTTGTATCCAGGAACAGAGGCCTCACCTATACCCAGAGTGGGGACTGATTCACATATTATGTTCTCCATGTGAATATATCCTCAGGGACCGTCAGGATACACTGTGCAGATCAAATTATGTATGATGTAATTGGTTCATTTTGAAAGGACTATGAAAATATCTCCCACGGCCCTACTCACACGCCACCATTTCCCCCCCCCCATGGGAGTGTGCTCGAGCATGTGGAGAACACCTAAAGGTGCAATCCTATGCAAGTTTAGACAGAAAAAAGGCCTACAATTCCCAGCATGCCCCACCTAGCCAATGGCAGGCTGGGGCATGTTGGGAGTTGTTGGCCTTTTTTTCTGTCGAAACTTGCATAGGATTGTGCCCTAAAGTACGGTAACCAGGTGAAAAAGTGAACAGGCTCCTACACCTTTAATAATAGTGTAGAAGAGGGGAATTTCAGCAAATGTGGTTTGTCATGCAAGCAACACTTGCTGAAATTCCTCTTCTACACAACTATTGAAGGTGTAGTTGTCCTCTTTATCACCTGGCATCCCCACCTTAAAGTGAACTAGCCCTATGTTTTTATGACAGTCCAAAAGCCCAAATGACACAGATGGAAGTGTGACAGTACTGTACACATGGTGGGGGCACAGGGATGCATGTGAGCCCGCCACCATGTACACAACATAACATAATCATTACACACACTATGCTCAATTCCCTGATACTTCTATGTCTTTGAGATGGAAGGAATGCAGGAACTTGGCACATGTCTGACTAGGGGTGCTTCCACATGGAGGGCTACTACTGCTATCATTTAGAAGGTACTGTGAAGCTACTCTGTCTTTTTCTCCCTAAAAGATTTTCTGCTGTAAGAAAAAAAATCAGAAGAAGTGGGAAAACACGGGAAGGAAGAAGAAAACACGAGTGGAAGAAGACGGTGTCTGGACTACCACTACCCCTAAAATCTTGTGACTGTAGCAGGGCAATGGCAGGATAAAAACCTCATCTGGAAGCAGCCCAAGGTACATCCAGATGAGGCTTTTATCCTGCAATCGTCCTACCTCAAACCCAGAATTCTTTGAGAGATCCAGACGTCATCGTCTGTCATTTGTAACCCTCCCATGTTTCCCCACCACCTCTTCCATGTTAGTGTCACCAGAAAAAAATAATTCAGGAAAAAGACAGAATAGGTGTGCAATGCCTTTCGACTGGTAGTGCTAGGAGCCATCCCTCTGGAAGCATCCACCCATCTGTGGTGGCCGGTTTACAGACCCCATCAGGCATCTATCTAGTGTGGTGGACTGGCCCAAGAAGCCTGTCATGAGATATTTTTGTTTACATAGTGACATCTAGTGGCCAAACCTATGCATCATCACTTCTTTCCTTGGTGAAATGAAAACTAAACTTCACTGCCATGAAATCGAAGTAATCTCAGAAGCAGTCTCTCCATATTAGGAAACCAATTTCTTCCCAGAAGCTTCACCCAGTACCCTCATTTTGTGAGCTGCAAAGGACCAGAAAATAATTCATGTCAATTTTCTGCAGATCTGCCCTTGTTTGCCTAACATGGGACTTTACTTCAGCAGAACTATTTTAGTATCTCACTTGAGTACCTTCTGTGTTACAGGGACCCATCTGAATTCTCCTCTTGCCACTTGGAAGCTGGCCTTGGTGCTGGGCCTCGGGACCTTTCTGAGACTGATGACTGGGATTTCGTGCAGCATGCTTTTGTAAGGCCTCCCAAGAAAGACATCAGCTAGGTATGAAGAACGTCAGGAACTAAGTTTATATTCATCATAATAGAGAGCCAGCCACTACTACACAAGACAGCCATCTTAAAATAGCTCCAGCAGATTCCATTTCCCCAGACACTGCGAGGAGGCTGCTGGCTGCCCTATAACATTAAACCTCAAGCAACCAGACAGTTTTGCATGTGCTGTGGTACAGCAGCCTTCCCTAATCTGGCACCCTCCAGATATGTTGGGCTATAATTCCCATCATCCACAGCTGGTATGCCTACAATTCCCAGCATCCACAGCCAGCATATCCTACAGGATTAACAGCCCTGCAATATGCAGGTGTATGGCCACCTGGCAGTATCTTCAAGGGACTGGAGAGCCATGCCTTGGTCACATTCTGCCCAGTATGCTCCAGAAGCAATACTTGCAGTGGGGGTGGGGGGGCACTCCTAGGTCTTTCTTCCAGTCTCCATCAGACGCCATCAGCTGTGGTGTCTCTTGTACATCACTTGAGGATGGGGTGATTCTGCCCTAAACCCATTCCTACTGCCCATTCCAAATTCCTCTTGGAACAGGCAAATACATACAGCAGCATCACCTGCCTGGAGAGTTGTTGGAGTCTCTTTGATCAAGGAATGGGGGCTACCTCAGGTGTTACAAAATACCTTGCATGGAAGGCACTTCTCCTTGCCTGCTCTGCCATTCATGCCCTGTTTGTGGGCTTCCTGAAGGCAGATCTGGCTGCCCACTGCTGGAAGCTGGATGCTGGGCTAGGTGGATCCCTGATCTGGTTCAGCAGCAGGGCTCTTCTTGTATTCTTAGGGAGTGAAAACAATGTACAACACATCCCGATTCAGATACGATAAAGCGCATACAGAAACAGCCAGGCCTACATGCATAGAGCCTTAAAAAAACAAGATCAGAAATCCTCACTCAGGTGTTTGGCAGGGAAAGAGGGAGGACTGATTCCACTACTGGGGTCCTGTGAGTGCTCTTTTGATACAGGGTGTTCCCAGATGGGAGACTCCTGGTCCTGATGATGATCTAGAGGCCTTGTACGGCTGTTCCATCTTTTCCTCCTTAGCAGCGTTTTTCCTGGTAAGAAAAAAAGATGGAAGAGGCTGTGGGAAAACACAGGAGGGCCACAAATGGAAGACGGCGATGTCTGGACTGCCCGTAAAACCCCGAGAGTAAGGCGGTGCAACTACACCAAACAGCCTCGCCTGAAAATGCTCATTTAAACATATTTTTTAAAAAAAACATTTTTAAATGGCAAGATGCATCTGAATGTAATCCTAATGTCATACATTTTTGATATATTGGTTGCACTGTATTTTCTGAATTTGATTTTTCACTGCCTCTGTTTAAGAGTTACAGCCAAAATGTGTTAGGAGTCACAAAAGGAACCTGGGAGCATTTCTGTAAAGAAGTCATATTATTTCTTCAGCACCCTGTGAGTCTTGCCTCTTGTTTGGGGGGATCAGTTCCAGTCCCCCGCCCGCATTCCTCCTTCTAAACAGTTTTTTCAAAGCGAGTTCTTTGTGTACAACTCCAGCTGCTGGCTTAGAGGGGGAGGTAACTGTGCACACCACAACCACATGTGCATGCAGCTCCTCATCTCACTAGGGCAACCCTCCATAGCCTGGCCCCCTCTAGATGTGTTGGATTACAACTCCCAGCATCCCCTCACCAGCATGGCTGGCTGGGAGATGCTAGAGGTTTATTTATTTATTTATGCTTTCATTTCATTTCATTTCTGTACCTCCCAATAGCCGGAGCTCTCTGGGCAGTTCACAAAAATTAAAACCAAAAAGTACACAGTAAAACAATACAAAAATACAAAAACATTAAAACCACAATATAACAATACAACCAGAATAAAACCTAGCAGCAATGCAGAGATTTAAAATACAGATTTAAAACAGCAAAGCTAAAAGAGTAGAAACTAAAATACTAAAATGCCTGGGAGAATAAAAAGGTCTTCACCTGGCGTCAGAAGGAATACAACGTAGGTGCTAGGTGAACCTCACTAGGGAGCTCATTCTACAGCCAGGGTGCCACAGCAGAAAAGGCCCTCTTCCTAGTAGCCACCTGCCTCACTTCCTTTGGCAGGGACTCACAGAGAAGGACTGCTGAGGATGATCTTAGGGTCCGGGCAGGCACATATGGGAGGAGGTGATCCTTCAGATAACCTGGCCCCAAGCTGTTAAGGGCTTTGAATGTTAAAAACCAGCACTTTGAATCAGGCCCAGAAATGGACTGGCAGCCAGTGCAGCTGGAAAAGTACCGGCATAATATGAGCTCATTGCCAGTCCCTGTTAACAATCTTGCTGCCCTATTTTGGACCAGCTGAAGTTTCCAGACCGTTTTCAAAGGCAGCCCCACATATAATGCATTGCAGTAATCCAGACAAGAAGTTATCAGAGCATGGATAACTGTAGCTAGGCTATCTCTGTCTAGATAAGGGCATAGTCCAATGCATCTGGAGGGGATCAGGTCAGGGAAGGCTGAGCTATGGAAACACATGTGGGAACCTGATGCCATGTGTGCATTGCCTCTTGTTGAATGAGGGCGGATGCTTGCACACAAAGGTTTCTTGCTGTGTACACATGTACAAGGAAACTGCTATTTATTGCTGCCACCCAGCATTGGTTCACATAGTAAAAAGCTTGCATTCATGATCACCACACATTATCTATTTCAAGACCTTTCCTTTCATGTAGAAACATTCCAAGATGTGAAGCACATAAGGCAGGGGTACAAAACCTCACACCCGGGGACCAAATCCAGCCCTCAGGTTCTAATCGGGCCCTCCAGAGTTCCCTAGATCCCCCAGGCTTTCTTCAGACTTTGCTCCTCACATGACATAGGTAGCAGCCTCCAGATTGAAACTGAATCCCCTCCCCACCCCCTTCTAATGTTTCATGTGGGCTTTCCACTTTAAAAATACATAAATAGGACTAGCAAGTTTACCTGCTTGAATGTTTGGTCCCATATTTCCTTTTTTGAAACCCCATGCACTCCTCCTTAAAGTTCTACAGTTGGGCAATTCCTTTATCAGGACCAACCAAAATGCCACAAAAAGTTGTGCAAGCTTTCGAGTTCTCCTTTCCCTGGCCCACCAGGGTCCCCCTTCCCCTGGCCCCAGCCATTTCCCCCAACCACTGGTCATTTGGTGGATTCCCAGCTTTTGTGCATGTTTTTTTCCCCAATTCTAAAAGGTTGAAATGCCTCTCCTAAGGCTTCAGGTACTGGCAGTGAGAGCTTCAGGATACAATATGCTGGTATTCTTTGGTATTTGGGTCTTGACCCTTTGCCCCTGCCCCCTTTTCCCTCCAGCCCCACCCACAGCAGGAAGGCAGCCCCCCAAACTTCTCCAAAATGGAATTCAGCCCTTGGGCTGAAAAAGGTTCTGCACCCCTGCCATACGGAATGTAAGTCAGGACTGAGGGGCATCTGGAAGTATTAACAGGGCAACCTTCCCCAACCTGGTGCCCTCCAGATGTTTTGGACTTCAAACATGGCCAATGGTCAGGAATGCTGGGAATTATTGCCTGTCTTGAGGATACCAGGTTGGGGATGGCTGTTTGAGGGTAATAGGCTTTTGCCAATCCCTCCCTCCCCTGTGGTCCTTCTATACAGACACCGATCTGTGTCATCTTGTGCAAGGCTCCTCCACTACCTCTGAGCACTTAGGGTGATTCCAGAAGCCAAGCATTTGGCATTCATAGGCTTGGAAGAAGACGGAAGCGCCTCTCCTTTTGTTTAATTCATATCTGATTGGTGGCTACACTACGACATCAGAAGACGACCAAACTCAGACAGATACACTTAGACCTGCTGAGTGGTATACAGACAAGATATAAGGGAGACGTTCATTGGTGCATAACCCATTATTTCATGTTGAGGGGTAGAGATGTGAAGGCCAGGAGAAGAAAAACAGAAAAATGGGAGAGGTGGAATAATTAGGGAAAACTGTGTGTTTTTCCTGTTTTTTCCCCAGGGAATTTGGGGGAAAATATTTCCCCTGACTTTCCCCACCTCACCTCCAACCCCATTTTTTCCCCAGGCCTTCACATCTCTATTGAAGGGAATGGAATCTATTGACTCTTAGCACTACTAAAGCATTTTCAAGCTGCAGGGAATGGTATACTTGCAGTTCTCATTCATATATTTTAGATTTTGGCATTCACGTGAACGGAAGAAGCACAGAACCATTTGGGAAAGGCTTGCGGGCTAGAGAATGACATTTGATATCTAGACCATAAAAAGCAAACAAATGCTGGCTCAAATTGTGGCCCATGAACAGTCACTAAAAATCTTATGTATGCCTTGCCAGGTAAACTGATATGGAAGAAAAGAACAATATCTTACTATCGCATTTCATGTCTTCACAGTGGAAATAAGTGTTGCAGAACCTAGACAGCACAAGGAGGTCATCCTAGTGAACAACAGAAAGGGACATGCAGCTCAAGAAGCACCTATCAAGCTTTTGATTGGACCTGTCAAGAAGCCTGTTGTATTCATTACTCATTGGCACAAGATAGGTGCTCTTGTATGCTCAAATGGAGCAACTATCAGGAGTTGTCGTGTGTTTGAATGTGAAATGACCTTCAGTCATGCCAGCCACTGACGTGCTATTTGTCAGGGTCTTTTACACATGAAGGAATTACGATGCAGAGAAAACCGTAATTGGTGGTATTTCCACAGTACCCCCAAGCATCAGTATATCTGACCTGCTAAGGGAGGTTTTCTCTAGTTAAGAATAAATATCAAGGTTCGTGTTTATTTCTCTTTTTTTTATTGTCTTGCTCTTGGATGGTTGTAGTCTAGAATTCTGTTGTACTTTGGAAGGTCAACGGTATCTTTGTTGGTTCTCCAGTTACATTTAACTAATCTTAATAGCGGTTTGCGGACCCTTTCCCCTAGGGACATAGGGAGCTGCTTTATACGGAGTCAGACTGTTGGTCCATCTAGCTTAGTATTATCTACAGCAGGGGTGGGCAATGTGTGGCCATCCAGATGTTTTGGCCTATAACTCCCATCAACCCTGGCCACTATAGCCAATGGTGAGGTGTCATGGGAGTTGTAGGCCAAAACATCTGGAGGGCCACAAGTTGTCCACCCCTGGTCTACAGTGACCAGCAGTGGCTCTCCATGTTTTTAGGCAAGGGTCTATCTCTGCCCTACCTGGAGATGCAGAAAGTCCCATGCATGTACAAAGCATGTCCTCTACCACTGAGCCATGGCCCTTCCCCATGAGGCAGGGTGGAATATAGGAAGCTGCCATATACTTAATTAGACCAATCTTGTCTACACTGACTGGTAATGGCTCTCCAGGTTTCAAGCAGGAATTTTTCTAGCCTTACCTGGAGATGCATCAAACCTGGGACTTTCTGCATCCAATGCAGGTGCTCTACCACTGAGCTACAGTCCTTCCCCACCCTGGAACAATCCCTAGATTGCCTCAAAAAGCCACTTCCTACATTGTTCAGTTCTGCTACTATGATTGTAATGTTAGCAGCCAATATTGGTTGGGTTTCCATTCTTAATTCCTGTACTTAGCCTTATGAGCCAATGCTTCAGCTCCATCTGTTCTACACATTCTGGTAAAATGCAAAGGGTTTGCAGCACTTGGGAATTTTCCTGTCACCTGAGCAGAGAGGGATTATTTTCAAAGATATGATGAACAGTCTGCAGGAAGCCACAAAGCCCCACAACTACGGAAGATCAAGTCATATTTAGTGGCACGGTAAAAGGGGTGGCTTCCAGGCCTTTTTTATGATGTAAAGAAGAGATCAAAGGAGAGTGTTAGCATATACATGTTGCTGGCCAGGATCTCAATTCACCCATAAAGGTTTAAAAAACATACATTCAAGTTACAAGATTGGCATCTTGTTATGAACAGAAACCCTTTGCCCTTAACAGCTGTAAAACAGACAGAAAACAATATGCCGGTTTTCCATCCCTACATGTTCATGCTGGGGAGAGGGTTAATTTACCTGTTGGATTTCTGCCTCTTTGGCAGTTGTTCAGAGTATGGGGCTTCTGTTTAAAGAAGAAGGAGGAAGGGGAAGGGGAGGAGGAGGACTTTAGAGCACTCACATTTTATCCCTAATTGTCAGGGAAGCCCTTGGTTTGAATCGAACTGGACCTTTAATAGGAAAGCTCCCAAGATGAACTTTCCCTCTATCCATACAGTACTGAAGCCCTGACCCTAGGGATCCCCTACATGCACGCATGCATGCACACATTTTGAAGATTTCACCAGACATTGCTCACCCTTCCCTCCTCAGTTCTTCACACTTCCAAATGTACCTTTGCAGCCAGAGTACCAGTATGGGGGAAAAGAAATATGCGATTCTACAGCTGTTGGTTTCCAAGCCTACTGAATTGGGACCATAAGTCATTACATGACATATTATCAGTGGCACAGCCATGCCTAGACCTTGGAGCCACAGTCCAGGACCCCACAGCCTAGCCCCCAACCCCAAGAGCAGCAGGTGATGAGGGCATCAGAAGCAGACTCCATTGCATCCCTGTAGTCATGATGGTGTGATGACTGAAGTGAATTTAAAACGCAAAACTGTACAAGCTCAGAGCGTTGTTGTTTTTTAATTAATCAGGTTGGCAAACAGTGTCATTGTTCTAACATATCAGGAATGTAGAAGCAGTTAAAGCATGGAATGGCAGCTGGAGGGGAAAAGAAAAATGTGTGCTTCACCACTGAAGTAATGCACTTGGCTGTCTGAAAGGGCCCCCTGTAGGACCATAAATCCAGAGTCTAAAATTACTGAGCTGCACCACTGCATATTATAGTGTATGTATTCCGATAGTTACTCTGGACCTGCTCAAAGCGTGTTCAGCCTGCACAGGGAGTCAAATCCTGTCACTTTCACGCCTTCTGTGAATGTTTGGGGGGGCCGTGATCTGAGGGCAGCCTCACACACATCCTTACCCTGACACTTCCACAGGAGCCTTGGCAGCTCCGTAGGCAACACAGCCTCCCCACTCCACCCCCCACCCCCAAATGTTTGAAAGTGCCTCTCCCCAGCCTAGTACCTCATATCTCAGGAGCTCAATAAACATGAGTTTCCATAGCAACCAGTTCCGGCTGTGCTCACCGGTGGCGGACTTCTCCCACTAATGAGATGAAACAAGAGACGTGCTCTCCCCTCAGTAAAACAGGAAGGAAATGTTTGGCTTGGGAACCTGTTGCAGGGCGGGCGGCGAAGGGGTGGCGGTGGCTGAGGAGAGAGCCTGCCAGTTCTACAACCAAGCATAAAAATATCCCACTGTCTCCAACCAGGCAGGGCAAATGTTATTAATAATATTACATATCACAGTCAATAGCACAGGGTGCAACACCACTTTTAGATGCTTATCATCGATAGCTGTTTTATACTGGACATAGCCCTTGCAGCCATTTGCCAACTGTGAAAATGACTGACATCACTGGTTATCCCAGGGCTGCCCAATGTAAGACCCAAGAGACCTTGTCAGGCCATTTAATGGTTCCCAATGTGGTCTGCGGAACCTTGAACATACATATTACTGAGCCATCTTGAGGACTAGTGTGCCTTTGGGGCAGGAAAGCAAGCGTTATTCCTTTTAAAAATTATTCCTTAAAAAAAAAATACCAGTGCCAATTCCAGGTTGGGGGGCAGGGCGGGGGGCTTGGGCAAGAGGCAGTTAGGTAATTTTAGAGTCTGGACATAATGGGCACGTGAGGGGAGGGCCTCTTTAGATGGTAACGTGTACTGCTTCACCAGCCCTGCTTTGTTTGGGAGCCCTCCTGTACATTATGCTGAGTCTGGACCTCTGCCCAAAGTCCTTCTCTGGCGGCACCATTGGGCCCTCTCCCTGAGTGGAGCCACTCCTCACAGCTGTTGCTGCTGTCCATTCCCTTGTCAGCACTGTGTGTGTGTGTGTGTGTGAGAGAGAGAGGGGGGGGGGATGAGGAGTGCAGAAACACTCCTTCTCCTCGCTCCTCCCACTCTCACTTGGAGAGGGCAGGTGAACAGGCAGCAAAGAGAAGCAGCAACAGAGTCAGGAGGATGCTGGGATTGGCGGTGGTCACCCACTGGGCCTTGGAAGGTGCCCACCAGTGCTGGCTGCTGCTGCCAGTGCCACCCTGGTTGTAATATTCAGGGTCATCTTCTTCTCTCTTTCTTAGGATGACTTCCCAGAGCTACAAGGGGAAAACAGGCTGAATATCCCTCCCTGCTAAATGTTACTGTCTACTCGAGACAGAATTCATGTTTTGTGTTGCATTAAAGTAGAAACTATGTGTGGGGCCCCTGGGTATCAGCCAGCCCGCTAGACTTTAACAACTCTGGCTTATATCGCTGGCATGCTCTAGCAGATGAAACAAGATTGCGCAATATGCCCACTGTCACAGGAGCGCTCTATAAATGCAGTAGAAGGCATTAGCAAAATCTTTGTCGCCTTGGCCATTCCTTCCTATTGATGTAAGTTCACTGCAGAAAAGTCCCTGTAGTCTATCCCATTTCCAGGTAGTAAAAGACATACAAGGAGAAATAGATATAGCCTTTTTAAACAGCCATGTGTATTATTTCAGTGGTGAAGTACATAACTAACATATTCTCCCCACTTCAACCACCATTCCATGCTTTACAACTGTTTCTACATTCCTGATATTTTAGAGCAAACCAAAAAAACCTGCCATGCTGACAAAAAAAGAAATACTCCAAGCATGTGTAAACTCATGCCACCATTATGACTACTACAGGGATAAAATTAAATTTTCTACAGCTGCTCTGGTTTACTTGGGAAGCTGGGCATAACCACCTTCTTGCTGTAGAAAAGGGTAATATATTTTAAAAGTAACAATAATAAAATGAGCATCTGTAACCATGTATATGCCTGCCTGGCCAACCCTGACTATAAAATGTTTTTAAAAATAAGAAGAAAGGTTGCTGCGGCAACCAGCACCAGCCACAGTGAACCCCAGAATGCCCATGTGGGCCCAGGTGCTGATGCCAGGCCTGTTTGCTTCAGCCCCATGGTCCAGCCCTAGCTGAGTCACTGGCCACTAATTCCTTTTTTCCCCTCAGAGTCAGAGCCAATGCCCAAATCCTGGAATCCTGATTTTCGACCTCTTGACAATGCAACCCGAAGCATGTTTACTCAGAAGTAGGTCTCACTGAGTTCAGTGGACAGGGCCGGCCCTACCATTGGGCAGAGTGAAGCAGTTGCCTCAGGCAGCAGATGCTGGGAGGCGGCAGCAAGTGTTGGAGGAAAGAACTGCTAGGTCCCCTGAGTTAGCCTGCTGCCTTCAGGTGTTGTGGAGGATGCTGCCTCATTGCAGTTATTGAAGAAAGATGCAGTGGCCAGTCCAGTCAGCTCTTGTCCAAGGAATGGGAGAGGGGCCATCTTGACCTTCACCACAGGCAGTAAAATGCCTTTGGCTGGCCCTATCAATGGGACTAATTCCCAGGTAGCTCCATACAGCCTAAGTTTCCAAGATGCCTGACTTTGGGAGGTTGTTATTGTTGTTCAGCTGTTAAGTCGTTAAGTCATGTCTGACTCTTCATGACCCCATGAACCATAGCACGCCAGGCTTTCCTGTCCTGCGCTCTCTCCCGGAGCGTGCTCAAGTTCATATTCATTGCATCGGTGATGCTGTCTAGCCATCTCGTCCCCTGCCGTCCCCTTCTCCTTTTGCTTTCAATCTTTCCCAGCATCAGGGTCTTTTCCACAGAGTTTTCTCTTCACATTAGGTGGCCAAAATTTTTGAGCTTCAGCTTCAGTATCTGTCCTTCCAATGAGCAGTCAGGGTTGATTTCCTTTAGGATTGACTGATTGGACCTCCTTGCAGGCCAGGGGACTCGTAAGAGTCTTCTCCAGCACCACAGTTCGAAAGCATCAATTCTTTGGCGCTCAGCCTTCCTTATAGTCCAGCTCTCACAGCCATACATTACTACTGGGAAAACCATAGCTTTGATTAGATGGTCCTTTGTCGGCAAGGTGATGTCTCTGCTTCTTACTATGCTGTCTAGGTTTGCCATAGCTTTCCTCCCAAGGAACAAGCATCTTTTAATTTCATGGCTACAGTCACCGTCTGCGGTGATCTTGGAGCCCAAGAAAATAAAATCTGTCACTGCTTCCATTTCTTCCCCTTCTATATGCCAGGAATTGATGGGGCCAGATGCCATGATCTTAGTTTTTTTAATGTTGGGTTTCAAACCAGCTTTTGCACTCACTTTCACCCTCAACAAGAGGCTCTTTAGATCCTCTTCGCTTTCTGCCATTAGTGGTGTCATCTGCATATCTGAGGTTGTTGATAATTCTCCTGGCAATCTTAATTCCGACCTGTGATTCATCCAACCTGGCGTTTCTCATGATGTACTCTGCATATAAGTTAAATAAGCAGGGTGACAATATGCAGCCTTATCGTACTCCTTTCCCAATTTTGAACCAGTCGGTTGTTCCATGTCCGGTTCTTACTGTTGCTTCTTGACCCTTGTACAGGTTTCTCAGGAGACATGTAAGGTGGTCTGGTAACCCCATCTCTTTCAGAATTTGCCACAGTTTGTTGTGATCCACACAATCAAAGGCTTTCGCACCGTCAATGAAGCAGAAATAGACGTTTTTTCTGGAATTCACTTGCTTTCTCCATGATCCAGGGAATGTTGACGATTTGATCTCTAGTTCCTCTGCCTCCTCGAAACCCAGCTTGTACTTCCAGTAGTTCTCGGTTCGCATACTGCTGAAGCCTAGCTTGTAGGATTTTGAGCATAACCTTGCTGGCATATGAAATGAGCGCAATTGTACAGTAGTTTGAACACTCTTTGGCATTGCCCTTCTTTGGAATTGGAATGTGAACTGACCTTTTCCAGTCTTGTGGCCACTGCTGAGTGTTCCAAATTTGTTGGCATATTGGGTGCAGCACTTTAACAGCATCATCTTTTAGGATTTTAAATAGCTCAGCTGGAATACTGTCATCTCCGCTAGCTTTGTTGTTAGTAATGCTTCCTAAGGCTCACTTGACTTCACTCTCTAGGATGTCCGGCTCAAGTTCAGTGAACACACTATCATGGCTCTCAGGGACATTAAGATCTTTCCTGCATAGTTCTTCTGTGTATTCTTTCCACCTCTTCTTAATCTCATCTGCTTCTGTTAGGTCCCTGCCTTCTTTGTCCTTTATCATGCCCGTCTTTGCACAAAACGTTCCCTTGAGATCTCCGATTTTCTTGAAGAGATCTCTAGTCTTTCCCATTCTGTTGTTTTCCTCGATTTCTTTGCATTCTTCATTTAAGAAGGCCTTCTTGTTTCTCCTTGCTATTCTCTGCAACTCTGCATTCAGTTGGATGTATTTTCCCCTTTCTCCCTTGCTTTTCGCTTCCCTTCTTTCCTCAGCTATTTGTAAAGCGTCATCAGACAGCCACTTTGCTTTCTTGCATTTGCTTTCTTTTTCTTTGGGATGGATTGAGTTGCTGCCTCCTGAACAATGTTACGGACCTCCATCCATAGTTCCTCAGGCACTCTGTCTATCAGGTCTAATCCCTGAAATCTATTCCTCACCTCCACTGTATATTCATAAGGGATATGATTTAGGTCATACCTGAATGGTTTAGTGGTTTTCCCTACGTTCTTCAATTTCAGCCAAAATTTTGCAACAAGAAGCTCATGATCTGAGCCACAGTCAGCTCCAGGTCTTGTTTTTACTGACTGTATAGAGCTTCTCCATCTTTGGCTGCAAAGGACATAATCAATCTGATTTCGATATTGACTATCTGGTGATGTCCATGTGTAGAGTCGCCTCTTGTGCTGTTGGAAAAGACTGTTTGCTATGATCAGCGTGTTCTCTTGGCAAAACTTTCTTAGCCTTTGTCCTGCTTCATTTTGTACACCAAGGCCATGCTTGCCTCTTATCCCGGTGATTTCTTGACTTCCTACTTTAGCATTCCAATCCCCTATGATGAAGTGGACATCTTTTTTTGGTGTTAGTTCTAGAAGGTGTTGTAGGTCTTCATAGAACCGATCAACCTCAGCTTCTTCGGCCTCAGTGGTTGGGGCATAGACTTGAATTAGTGTGATGTTGAATGGTTTGCCTTGGATTCGTACTGAGATCATTCTATCGTTTTTGAGATTGTACCCCAGTACTGCTTTTCCCACCCTTTTATTGACTATGAGTGCTACTCCATTTCTTCTAAGGGATTCTTGCCCACAGTAGTAGATATGATGGATTATATCTGAATTAATGTGGTTTTAATGTTCTATATATTTTAAATTGTTTTATTGTGTGTTGTTTGGTTTTAGTTTTTGTGAACCGCCCAGAGAGCTTCGGCTATTGGGTGGTATAGAAATGAAATAAATAAATAAATAAATAAATAAATAAATAAATAAATAAAATTCACCCATTTAATTAGTCACCTGAATTAAATTCGCCCATGCTTGTCCATTTTAGTTCGCTGATTCCCAAGACGTCGATGTTCAATCTTGCCATCTCATGTTTGACCACCTCCAGCTTACCTTGATTCATTGATCTTACATTCCAGGTTCCTAAACAATATTGTTCTTTGCAGCATCGGACTTTCTTTTCACCACCAGAAACATCCACAGCTGAGTGTCCTTTCGGCTTTGGCCCAGCCGCTTCACTCTTTCTGGTGCTACTTGGAAATTCCCTCTGCTCTTCCCCAGTAGTATATTGGACACCTTCCGACCTGAGGGAGGTACATGCTTAAAATTCATTGAATATGAGACAACTACCAAGACATATTGGCCCAAATCACCAAGGGAGGCAACTTACCAGCAGCTGATAACACCAGCAGCAAAGAACATTCAGTTGCAGGAACAATATTTGAGAAGTGTCTCCCTTGGTGAATACTCCAGTCTGAATGTACAAACATTGCAAAAAGCAGCATTCTTCATATACTTAATCCCCAGTTCTCACTTTATTATTCATTCCCTTGTCATGTGTTACTTTGTAATTTCAAATTCTCCAATCTTTGTTGTATTTCAAAATTTCTGTAACTATTAATACAGTAAAATAAACATTCAATCATGCATGAATTACATAAATATTTTGGGGAAAACCTAGAATTTCATACAGCAATTTAATGAATAAGAGCATCACAATCTGTGAAACTTTGGACAGGCTACAGGTCAAAACAAGCAAGCAAAATAATCAGTATATTTGCATATGAGACTCTAGAATGGATTGACGATATGGATCAGAATTTGCAATTCATAAATGAGATTAAATTCAAATATCATTTTAAATCTAATCGTACCCTACAATATTGACTGCCAAAAGCCAAGAGCAAACGCCAGGGAATGGATCACTTTTCCATATTACTGAAGGCATGGATCAATGCAATTAATTAATTGGTTTATCACCGCTCAGAGGTGCTCCTTTGTGGATGGATTTTAATCAGACCCATTCCCTATGGAAGGGCTTCAGTGCCGATGGCATGGTTGTAAGCACTATATGGGTGTCCCTTGATTAGAGCTATATATTTAAGCTGAGCTTTCCAGAAGATCACTTGCACTCATTTCAGCAAGGTTTGTGCTCTAGGGCAGCTGCGAAGCATAATCTGGTAGGAAGACCAGCTTTTGAAAGATATTAGGAACTAAAAGAAGAAAAATCCAGGGGTGCTCATTTATATATTTATTTATTTCATTTTTATACCACCCAATAGCCAAAACTCTCTGGGTGGTTCAAAAAATTAAAATCGCAAAACACAACAGAAAATACAATATAAGATATAATAGATTAAAACTACAGCATAAAAATATGCCAAGAGTAAAACCTAGCAGATATTTAAAACACAATAGCAGATTTAAGACAACAGAGCTAAAAAAAACTGGAATGCTAAAATGCTAAAAATGTGTGGAAAATTTTTTAAAAGGTCTTCATCTTTATTTAATTTTATTTATTTATTTAATGTAGATGTCAGCATAGCTATTTACATTATTTGTACAGAGGAAACATTGTGCTATATTTAACAGTTACACAATTTCCTGCAAGCCATGCCTCACAACAATCCCTAGGATAGAGAGTGTCCTCTGTGATCACCTGTGCAATACCAGAGTGCAGAGTCCAAACACAACCCCTCCAATATTCTGCAATTCCATTCACAAACAGATGGTGGCTCCCAAGCTGTGCTCCTATTGAAATAGCCATAACTACATTTGAAAACCCCTCCTAAGGCTTTTGCAACTGCAGGGTCAGAGAAGGCATGGGAAAGGTTTACAGTCAAACAAACACCGTCAGCATGGTTCAACAGCTCCTAGTTGGCATTGTTGCCATGAGAACCCAACATAGCTACATTCTTAGTAGAGGCAAAACATTGGTCTAATCCAGCCTTCCTCAACCTGATAACCTTCTAATGCACTGGACTACAAATCTCATTATGCCCAGCCAGGATAGGCAAGAGCCTGGGTGATGGGAGTTGTATTCCAACACATCCGGAGGATGCCAGCTGGGGAAGACTGGTGTAACCCATTAGGCTAATACACTGGAGTCTCTCTCCCCAAAGACACATGAGAAATATTGACGTCTACGACCCCTGGATTTGTATTGTGAGAAGCGTCTGTGTTCACAATGCTAAACGGCTGCCACAGTGCTCAATGGTGCTCAGTTAAAGTGTTTTTTCCCCATCATTGCAAACTGTAGATCATCTAGAGCTAAAGCAACCACACATCTGTCTGCCTCCCACAACCTCTCGGCCCTTTCCCAAAGCGACTGCAGTAGCTATATATATACATAGCCAGTTGGACAATCTGCCTGGCCGTTAAAACAAATACAGCTCAACAGCCACATCTCAGGTAAGTAAGTAATGAAATCTCCCTATTACCCTGAAGAAAAGCAGCTTTTGACTGCATCCACATACAGCCCCTTGCCCCTGAAATCTGAATCCCAATCCAAATCATAAGCTCCCTTCTAGACAAGGTCAAGCTATTAGCCCACCTAGCCCAGTCTCTCATCTCTAACAGTGCTCCATACTTCAAATTCGCCCATGCTTGTCCATTTTAGTTCGCTGATTCCCAAGATATCGATGTTCAATCTTGCCATCTCATGTTCAACCACCTCCAGCTTACCTTGATTCATTGATCTTACATTCCAGGTTCCTAAACAATATTGTTCTTTGCAGCATCGGACTTTCTTTTCACCACCAGACACATCCACAGCTGAGTGTCCTTTCGGCTTTGGCCCAGCCGCTTCACTCTTTCTGGTGCTACTTGGAAATTCCCTCTGCTCTTCCCCAGTAGTATATTGGACACCTTCCCACCTGAGGGGCTCATCTTCCGGTGTCATATCTTTTAACCTTGTGATACGTTCCATGGGATTTTCTTGGCAAGAATACTGGAGTGGATTGCCATTTCCTTCTCCAGTACACCACATTTTGTCAGAACTCTCCACCATGACCTGTCCGTCTTGGGTGGCCCTGCATGGCATAGCTTATGGCTTCACTGAGTTATGCAAGCCCCTTCGCCACAACAAGGCAGTGATCCATGAGAAGTAAATTCCACAAGGTCACCCAGTGCACATAGGATTGCAGCCTAAGGGTCTCTCCAGAGCTACCTGAGTTCTGGGATACATAGAAACTCCAACCTGTTTCTCAAGATTATCAGTAGTACATTAGTCTATGTTGTATACCTAGAAATTCAAAGTTTATCATTAAAAAGGAAGTATAAATCAATCTCAGTCCACTAGGAGGAGGGAGGAGGGAAGAGACTGGACCAATGTGTCTTTCTTACTTGACCCACCCAAATGCAACAACTACTGTTAGATTTCAGCAAGAAATGTAGAAACGTATATGGCTATCATGTAGGCTTCACGCTCAGTGACAGGAATCTAAACCTGCAGAAGTTTCCAAGTACAGTTGTATTGTAACTCATCAGAACTGTGTATATAGACATGTGCTAATCAGTCTTTGGATTGTGGATCTTGTAAACACTCCCCTGGTTCTTTCAGGGAGATGGAAAAGAACTCTGTTCTCTTTCAGGGCTGGTCAGATGGCAGGGAGGGGGAAAACTCCTTTCTTTGTTGATTAATTTAAAAAGAAGCATTTAAGCATCCAGCCAGCCATTTATTTAATTATCTTATAAGGATTTATATGCCACTTTCCAGTGAACTATCAAAGCAGTTAACCAAAATTATAACAGCATAAATATGACAATAAAAGTACAATAACATAATAATTTCTGGTCGAATATAACTATACAGGCTGAGTCACCCCTCAGAGAAAGACTGCATGAAGAGGTGGGTCTTGAGCAGATGTCTAAAGATCAACATTGCAGATGCCTGCCTAATGTCAATAGGGAGCATGTTCCAGAGGGTGGGTGCTGCAACTTTCTAGAGCAGCTGCCAGTTGTTGGCAAGGGTGTTTATTTCCCCTACAGTTCAGCATGATGCTGAAGTTGGTTACTAGCTCCCAGGACCTAAAGTTTATATCCCCCTGCAACCCCAAACAAGCTTTTGAGTACCCCATGACTGGGAGACTCCCCTTCAACATAAATCTCTCCAATCAAAACTGATGTTTTTGCACAACATGCATTAATGTGTGATGACCCCAGATTGTAATTACAGGTAAGGGACTGGGAATATGAACCCAAGCAATACGTTTGTACCACCCCAAATGTGCCACCATCCAGTTCTCCAGGAGACTGTTCTCTGTGAGACAGCCCAATGCAACTTCAGCTTCGTCTGTTTAGCAAGGTGTTTTCTGGCCACAAAACACACCAAGTGTTAGTGCCCTAGTAAGACAAGAAAGCTCTCCCCCCTCCTTCCATTCAATGGGTCATATATTAATGAAAGAAGAGAGCTCTGAACACAGAGAGAAACTTCAACACTTCCCTCTGGACTCCCATTCTAAGATTTTACTCAGTGGCACATTTTAAAAGTGCTTTCCACACAAAAAAGAGAGAGACCAGAGCCTGCCCGAGCTCTGGGTTATAAGAGCCAAACAACCCTCAAGACGGTTTAGCTGGTGCTTCTTTCCACTAGAAATGTTTGGCAAGACAATTATTTTTTTTCCCCTCCCAGAATTATTGCTTCCCCATCTGCCTGTCCTGCCCCCCAGGCTAAGAGGAATCACACAGCACAGCAGGGAGAAGCCTGTGTTATATTGCATCCCAATTTGCTACGCATTTCCACACCATTTGCTTTCCTTTCTCTCTCCTGGGCTGGAAAGACATTTGCCACCCAGGGGGTCTTAACTGGCCAAGGAGTTGGATGAGAAGTCCAGAAAAGCTGCCTGTCAGGGGACCAGCTTGGGGGTTGCTCCAGGTGTTCCTATGGTTACCTAAAAACCATGGGGACCAGAAGAGGCTCTAGCCAGCTGATCGATGGAGATGCCAAATCCATACATCTACCATTTTCTTATTTCAATCCACACTGGGATTCTGTCAGGTGAAAAAATGCCCTCAGAACTGGGACTATTCTATGCCATCAAAGGGTCTATGGCCTCTTTTACTACGCAATACAGTACTGAGCAGTATAGAGTATAGAACACATGCTAGGAATCATGCTATTTTCAGTCCAACCACTTTTTCAACCTATAAAGACCTTAGGACTCAGGGAGGTTAAGGACAACCTTCACCCACATGAGTCTACCCATTTACTGAGATCTGTCTCGGAGGCCCTTCCCCAGATTCCAGCAACAACAAAAGTGAGGCTGGTGGAGGAGACTTTTCAGCAGTGGCAACCTGGCATTCCCAGAAAGGCGGGTGTCAAATCTTCCAGTCTGAGAGTCTAATTCAATTCTGGAAAAGCTCGCAGCGGGGGAACATATTCTAGTGGTGGCAGGACTGAAAGCAAAAGGAGGTGGGGCCAAAGGCAAATTGGGCAGGGAAAATATATGAGCATGCTGTAGCATAAAGCTCTTATTGCCAGTCAAAATATGGGGGTGGACAGGGGGAGGGGGAAACCACCAAATGATAGGCAGTCAAGGGAAAGAGGGTGGAGCCAAGGGAAGAGGGTGTGGCCATCTCAATAACCCTGGAGGGCCAGATTGGGAATTCAGGTGGGCCTGATTTGAGCCCCCAGACCTGAGGTTCAACACCCCCGCCAAAGACATTTGCTTGTCACGGTCTGATATATTTTTAGTACCAGGTGAAAACTTCTTTTAAAATTTTCCCAGGCCTTTTAGATCCATCTATTTTAATTCTCCCCTTCCTGGATCACTGCCTTGTTGTGGCGAAGGGGCTTGCGTAACTCAGTGAAGCCATAAGCTAGGCCATGCAGGGCCACCCAAGACGGACAGGTCATGGCAGAGAGTTCTGACAAAATGTGGTCCACTGGAGAAGGAAATGGCAACCCACTCCAGTATTCTTGCCAAGAAAACTCCATGGAACGTAGCACAAGGCTAAAAGATATGATGCCGGAAGATGAGCCCCACAGGTCAGGAGGTGTCCAATATACTACTAGGGAAGAGCAGAGGGTATTTCCAAGTAGCGCCAGAAAGAGTGAAGCGGCTGGGCCAAAGCTGAAAGGACACTCAGCTGTGGATGTGTCTGGTGGTGAAAAGGAGATCCGATGCTGTAAAGAACAATATTGTTTAGGAACCTGGAATGTAAGATCAATGAATCAAGGTAAGCTGGAGGTGGTCAAACATGAGATGGCAAGATTGAACATCGACATCTTGGGAATCAGCGAACTAAAATGGACAAGCATGGGTGAATTTAATTCAGGTGACCATCATATCTACTACTGTGGGCAAGAATCCCTTAGAAGAAATGGAGTAGCACTCATAGTCAATAAAAGGGTAGGAAAAGCAGTACTGGGGTACAATCTCAAAAATGATAGAATGATCTCAGTACGAATCCAAGGCAAACCATTCAGCATCATAGTAATTCAAGTCTATGCCCCAACCACTGAGGCCAAAGAAGCTGAGGTTGATTGGTTCTATGAAGACCTACAACACCTTCTAGAACTAACACCAAAAAAAGATGTCCTCTTCATCATAGGGGATTGGAATGCTAAAGTAGGAAGTCAAGAAATCACCGGGATAAGAGGCAAGCATGGCCTTGGTGTACAAAATGAAGCAGGACAAAAGCTAAGAGAGTTTTGCCAAGAGAACACGCTGATCATAGCAAACAGTCTTTTCCAACAGCACAAGAGGCGACTCTACACATGGACGTCACCAGATAGTCAATATCGAAATCAGATTGATTATGTCCTTTGCAGCCAAAGATGGAGAAGCTCTATACAGTCAGTAAAAACAAGACCTGGAGCTGACTGTGGCTCAGATCATGAGCTTCTTGTTGCAAAATTTTGGCTGAAATTGAAGAACGTAGGGAAAACCACTAAACCATTCAGGTATGACCTAAATCATATCCCTTATGAATATACAGTGGAGGTGAGGAATAGATTTCAGGGATTAGACCTGATAGACAGAGTGCCTGAGGAACTATGGATGGAGGTCCGTAACATTGTTCAGGAGGCAGCAACTCAATCCATCCCAAAGAAAAAGAAAGCAAATGCAAGAAAGCAAAGTGGCTGTCTGATGACGCTTTACAAGTAGCTGAGGAAAGAAGGGAAGCGAAAAGCAAGGGAGAAAGGGGAAAATACATCCAACTGAATGCAGAGTTGCAGAGAATAGCAAGGAGAAACAAGAAGGCCTTCTTAAATGAAGAATGCAAAGAAATCGAGGAAAACAACAGAATGGGAAAGACTAGAGATCTCTTCAAGAAAATCGGAGATCTCAAGGGAACGTTTTGTGCAAAGATGGGCATGATAAAGGACAAAGAAGGCAGGGACCTAACAGAAGCAGATGAGATTAAGAAGAGGTGGAAAGAATACACAGAAGAACTATGCAGGAAAGATCTTAATGTCCCTGAGAGCCATGATAGTGCGGTCACTGAACTTGAGCCGGACATCCTCGAGAGTGAAGTCAAGTGGGCCTTAGGAAGCATTAGTAACAACAAAGCTAGCGGAGATGACAGTATTCCAGCTGAGCTATTTAAAATCCTAAAAGATGATGCTGTTAAAGTGCTGCACTCAATATGCCAATAAATTTGGAACACTCAACAGTGGCCACAAGACTGGAAAAGGTCAGTTTACATTCCCATTCCGAAAAAGGGCAACGCCAAAGAGTGTTCAAACTACCGTACAATTGTGCTCATTTCACATGCCAGCAAGGTTATGCTCAAAATCCTACAAGCTAGGCTTCAGCAGTATGCGAACCGAGATCTACCGGAAGTACAAGCTGGGTTTCGAAGAGGCAGAGGAACTAGAGATCAAATCGTCAACTTTCGCTGGATCATGGAGAAAGCAAGAGAATTCCAGAAAAATGTCTATTTCTGCTTCATTGACTATGCTAAAGCCTTTGATTGTGTGGATCACAACAAACTCTGGCAAATTCTGAAAGAGATGGGAGTACCAGACCACCTTACCTGTCTCCTGAGAAACCTGTACGAGGGTCAAGAAGCAACAGTAAGAACCAGACATGGAACAACTGATTGGTTCAAAATTGGGAAAGGGGTATGACAAGGCTGTATATTGTTGCCCTGCTTATTTAACCTATATGCAGAGTACATCATGAGAAACGCCGGGTTGGATGAATCACAGGTCAGAATTAAGATTGCCGGGAGAATTATCAACAACCTCAGATACACAGACGATACCACCCTAATGGCAGAAAGTGAAGAGGATCTCAAGAGCCTCTTGTTGAGGGTGAAAGAGGAGAGTGCAAAACCTGGTTTGAAACTCAACATTCAAAAAACTAAGATCATGGCATCTGGCCTCATCACTTCCTGGCATATGGAAGGGGAAGAAATGGAAGCAGTGACAGATTTTATTTTCTTGGGCTCCAAGATCACCGCAGACGGTGACTGTAGTCATGAAATTAAAAGATGCTTGCTCCTTGGGAGGAAAGCTATGGCAAACCTAGACAGCATAGTAAGAAGCAGAGACATCACCTTGCCGACAAAGGTCCGTCTAATCAAAGCTATGGTTTTGCCAGTAGTAACGTATGGCTGTGAGAGCTGGACTATAAGGAAGGCTGAGCGCCGAAGAATCGATGCTTGCGAACTGTGGTGCTGGAGAAGACTCTTACGAGTCCCCTGGACTGCAAGGAGGTCCAATCAGTCAATCCTAAAGGAAATCAACCCAGAGTACTCATTGGAAGGACAGATACTGAAGCTGAAGCTCAAAAATTTTGGCCACCTAATGTGAAGAGAAAACTCTCTGGAAAAGACCCTGATTCTGGGAAAGACTGAAGGCAAAAGGAGAAGGGGACGGTAGAGGATGAGATGGCTAGATAGCATCACTGATGCAATGAATATGGACATGGGCATGCTCCAGGAGAGAGCGCAGGACAGGAAGGCCTGGCATGCTATGGTCCATGGGGTCACGAAGAGTTGGACACGACTGAATGACTGAACAACAACAACATTTTAATTCTGCTTCTTCCTGGTTATGAAATCTGCTGTGTTTTTAACTTATTGATTTATAATTATAATTAGTTTAAAATCTTATTGTAAATCACTCCAAGAATCACCTGGATTGAAGATCAGGATTGCAAATATTAAAAGCAAGCAAGCAAATAAATCAATATTTATTCATTGGACCAGGTAGTTGAAAGACATGAATGAATGTCTACACTTTTATGAATTCTAATTTGGAGCATCCCAGGCCTCATCTACATGAGCCGTTTACTCTGGGGCTGCTGTGATCTGAGGACCTTCGGGACATAAGATGTAGTCGCCAGTTCATGGCCAAACCATGGTTTTCACAAGGAAAATGCGGATTTCTGCAGAGGCGTTTTGCTGAGATTTTTTAGCTTGCTGTGGGTTTACCGCAGTTGCTGAGCTGTCTGTCACTTCCTTGAACTGACTTCACAGTTTGCAGTGAGTGTGGGGTAGGGGTGTTTAGTGATTGCATCACTCTGTGACACCTTTTCACTCCTCCCCGTTCCTCCCTGTTCCTTTGCAGCTGCGTAGTAACAGAGAGGTACAACCAAAACTCAGAGGGATCCATTTTGGAATGATGGGTAGGCACGTCCCTCTCACGTGGGCAGCCCCTTCGCATTTGCAAATCATCACAAGAGTGTGGGGCTGGAGGACTGCAGCTGTGATTGTGTACAAACTGTTGGCATGGTAACGAAGGAGCAGACTACCCACATCTTACTAAAGAGGAACAGACAGACACAAAAGAACCCCTAAAATACAAAACAGCCACTAAAACCCCGAAGTGCCACACCCCCATTCACATGTGGCTGTGCAGCTGTGCATTTAAATATAATGGTAAAAAAAGAGCAGTGGGACTGCTGGAGTTTACTTCGCTTTAACAGCCATGGGTCAGGGCACAGCAGATTTTTCTGTTGGAGAAGTCTGCAGTAAATTGCACGTGTACCACAGCAGAAACTAATTTGCAGTTGCAATGCTACGTAGTCACAACGGAGTGAACATTGATAGTGGTGCTGTTTAGATGGCCTCCCAGTTACACTGCTTTTAATTAAAACTAGAATTAAACAGAGGGAATTCTTGGACTATCTAACCATCCCCTGACTGCAGGGGAAAGAACCACCAATAATGCATTAAGTAAATACATCATCACACTGCCCTTTCTATAGAAACAGCCTGTATTGTCTCTACATCTTCTAATCAAGCCCATTTGACAATTACCTCGAACTGTGTGTTTCAACATCTGCATAGACTGGTTATTGGGCATGTAGGTCAGGCTGCAATCTTATGCACACTTACCTGGGAGTAAATTCTTTCAAGCTCAGTGGGGCTTAATTCTGAGTCAACATCATTGGTCTAGGCTGCAGGTTAAGAACTGCCATAGAGGGAATTTTAAAGAAAGAGCTTCCATGATGGATAAAAGCACGAGTCCACATAGTCTGGTGTACAAAGAGCACCTAAGGAGTGACATATACTTTCCATTTCAGTCCCAGGTTTTAACAGTAAGAAGAATATTTGTGTAGGAAGTATCCGGCTTCAGAATTACTAGATGACATTCTGTTCTGTCATTCTAGAAATCATTTCAACATTGGATTATTTGCTCCAATTTAGGAGGCTACATGACCCGCAAATAACTCTGAAGTGTCTCAAGCACTCTTTAAAGCACATATGGGCAACCCATGGACCACATGCAGCCCACGTGGCCCCTGGGATGCCCCAACCACTTTTCCCCACCACCCAGCTAACCAAGCATCAGCTGGAGGGCTGGGAACAGATACATCTTTCTCCTCTGCTAATATTAGCAGGAAAACAGCAATCTCGCTCAGTACCGCTGTGGGGAGAGGGGAGGCTTTAACCTCTCCCCTTTCCCAGTGATCCCAATGCAGAGAAGGCTGTTTTCTCACTACTAACAGCAGTGAGGAAACAGAGATCTGGCTCAGGATTTCAGGGGGAGGAAGGCTTTAAATTCCCCCATCCCAGCAATCTCATCACCTGGTTTCAGCAAGCAGGGAAGGGAGGTTTAAACCTTACTTCCCCATTCCTGCATGCTGAGATGTGGGTGTACAGGGGAGATGAAGTGTGTGTGTGTGCAAGTTTCTACAGCTACCCACCCATTGACCCACCATTTGGCACTGCATGCATCCCCTGGGGCCAAAAAGGTTGCCCAGTGCTGCTCTAAAGTCCCAGTTGACTTTCAAGGTCATAAGAACAAAAGAAGAGCCCTGCTAGATCAGACCAAGGGTCCATCTAGTCCAGCAGTCTGTTCACACAGTGGCCAACCAGCTGCCTACAGGAAACCCACAAGCAGGGCATGAGTGCAACAGCACCCTCCCACCCATGTTCCCCAGCAACTGGTGTACATAGGCTCACTGCCTCTGGTACTGGAGGTAGCACATAGCCATCAAGACTAGTAGCCACTGATAGCCTTTTCCTCCAGGAATTTGTCCAACTCCCCTTTAAAGCCATCCAAAGATGGCTGTCACTAACATCCTAAAATGTAGTGATGGCCTAAAATTAGCGTCCTAAAATGAGCTTCCAATCCGTCTGCAAGGTTTTTTGAGGCCATATATCAGGGGTGGGGAACAGGCCCAGGGACCAAACCCAGCCCTCTTGGGGTCCCAATCTGACCTTCTGGGGTGCCCCAGAAGGCCACACCCCCTTTCCCCTGACCACCAATCATTTAGGGATTTCCGAGCGTTTGTGCAGTTTTCCCCCATTCTAAAAGGTTGAAATGCCCCTCTTAAAGCTTAGTGATGGGCAGAAAGAGCTTTAAGCTACAATATGTTGGTATTTTGGTATTTCAGCCCTGCCCCTCTTGCCTCTGGCCCCGCCCACCACTGGAATGCAGCTCATTGCTTCTCAGAAATTGAATTTGGCCTTTGGGCTGAAGGAGATTCCCCATTGCTGCCACACATTCCTCTGGCCTTTAAGAGAGGGAAAATCCTAATCTGCAGCTCCTGCCTCACCCCATTCTCTAGGCCCCAAGGGAGAACAGAAAAACAGGACATGGACCCTGCTAATTGGACAGAGGAGAGGAATGCATGGCTGTGATAGCCAAGGGGCACATTGGCCTGTGCTCCTCTTGGGAAGCATCTAATTCTGTGCCAAATGTTCAAGCATCAGTCCATGCCCCACAAAGTGTACCCTACGCCTAAGTACTTAAAAATATGACAGGCACCGTGTTGCTTCTGTGACACACAGCATTCAAAGGATTTCTGGCATACCTAGGTAGGATTATGGAACCATACACAGCCAGATGAGTCAGGATCTCTTTTTTAAAATGCCCCAGCCTCTTGCTGCTGCTGAACAAGAAAAAACACCAGTAATGAATCCCCCCTGCCAGACCTGGAGACTCAGTTGATCCCTCTTATTGGCTCCCTTGCTCAGGAGGCCCTGTCATCAAAGGGTAAGCTAAGGGCTCAAGTGGAAGCATCAGTCGCATGCAGAGGAAGCTGCTACTTTACTAAGCGAAGCACAGCAGTATGCACACAAGGCCAGCTTGTCACTTCCCATATTCAAGAGGATGACAGTCAAGGGTGCAGTAAGACCAAGGAAGGGAAACAAAAATGGCACAGGGCTGTGGTCACCATTTTCTCCTGGAAAGGATTCGCCTGAGCGGAGGACAGGCAGGCCTGGCGTGCTGTGGTCCATGGGGTCACGAAGAGTCGGGCACAACTTAATGACTGAACAACAACACCTGTCTACTCAGATCAGTCCTGGATATTTACAGTGCAGTCCTGTACATGGGTTGGATCCAGTGTTAGTCCTACTCAGAGTAGAGCCATTGGAATGAATGGGACTTAAGTTAGACTTCATTGGATGCAACCTCTTGACTACTTAGAAGTAAGTCCCATTCAGTTTAATGGAGTTTGTTCCTGGGTAATTGGGTATAGGATTGCAACTTCAGGGTTGTGTACATCCTTGAATTTCCTATCTTGTCATGTAGACTCTTCAGCAAAGAGATCTGCTATAGCCCTTATCATTAGTTGCCCTATTATGCTGCACTTCCAATACGTAACTGACTGAATGTAAACCCTGCTACCCGGTACAGCCTGCACTATCCAGCTGATGTCTGGGTGTCTTTAAACACACTTATAGCTCGACTTCCTCTTGCTTTCTGATTCAGAGATTACAATTGTCTTTTCACTTCAGTCTGAATATCCCAGGACCACTTGTGAATTGCTGAGCTGATGACAACAGACTCTAAACCCATCTAAATTCTCACCTACCCCTACCAAAGGAAAGACTTAATCTGCACTTGTCAAAGTTTCCTAGAAGAGTCCATTGCAAAAGTAGCAGGTGCAATTTAATTTAAAGAGAAACCAATGCCCATGTTATAATGTAAGGGTGGAAGAGTGGCATGTCAATAATGACAGAGCCTGGGCTTTTAATTCTGGGAGTGAGGAGGGGGAGGAGGGGAGGGGGGCAGATGATTATGGTTGAAGGCTCTGAGAATGATTAGCAAGTGGCAAATGTGGCAATTCAAACATGGTGGACCAAAAAAGAAAATGAAAAAAGAGGAAAATGAACTAATGCTTATAAGGAAAGACTTGTTCAACTGAAAAGACACCCAGAAACGTGCCCCACTGCCACTTCCTGCTAAAAAGAAAGTGCTGTGAGCAGTATTTTTTAAAGGACAATGTATCATTCAAGGGGAACAACAGCACAATTTTTTGCCTTTACAAGCAACCCCCTCCTCCCAAAGATGCTGTGATGCCTGCCCCACTTCTCCAAGCAGCGAGAGGTGCCAAGGGTGCAGTGCTTATCAAGGTTTGGTTTCCTTTGGAACGTGATCACTGGAGGCTTATTGGCAATTAGTAATATTTGCTTTCATTTACAAATACACAGGTTGAGCAAAGGTGGAGGCTCATTGTAAACACTGAAACAGACAGCCAAAGTCCACAACTCCCACATCAGATCATAAGAGGAGACGGGGAGCATGGTAAGATGCTTTCAGGGCCCAAACTGAGCTGTGTGTGTCTGTCTCCATCTCTGTCTCCAACTGCAGACACCTTGCTCCCTCACCCTGGCTGGAAGGAAGGAATTTGGATGAGTCATCCTCCTGAACTCCCATAAATGCGTTAGCCTTTAAGGTACCACAAGGCTACACAGTAGGTTAACTTGCTTTGACAGTGGCAACTCTGCCAACACCTGGGGCTTCTCCACACCAGGCTTTTTATCCCACAACTTACCGGGCCTTCTGCTTCGGGACTCTTTGCAGGATTAAGATTGGCTCCTTACATGGGCTGACACAGGCTTTTTTCTGGGACTTCACTCTGTCTGCAAGTTTTACATGTTTCATTATACAGCCACTAGATGGTGCTGTGTTATAGCAGAACTGCGCAACTTCACACACCCACTAAAGCAAATTTACATTTATTACTGCACTATCCCCAATCTTTTAAAAACCAGGATAAAGGTCAGAAAGCCCTGGAGGTTGACGACATCGTGTAAAGGACCCGCAAACATCCATGAGTGATCATAAAAGCCTCATGTAGAAAGGCTCTTGGCCAAAAACTGAATTCTAGATATTCTCACCAGATGGGTAAAGATATATGATGATGGCAAATGGGAATAACTAGGACTGATACAGTCTCAGCACCCCTTTCTTCTTATGACACCCATGGTTCTTAGACTCATTTCCGTCTTTCAGTGAATGTAATCAAATTAGTGTAATCCTGCATGTGTGCAAATTCACCCTAGAAGAGCCTTCCCCAACTTGGTGCCCTCCAGATGTGTTGGACTCCTTGGCCATGCCAGCTGGAAATGATGGGAATGGCAGTCCAACACATCTGGAGGGCACCAGGTTGGGGAAGGCTACCCTAGCACATGGGACTGAATGAGAGACATGTGTTATGTTGAGTCAACTGAAGGTCTGTGATAAACCCCAACCTTTTAGAAAGGAAGGCTGACAATCTAAATAATATGAACAGAGGACTGGAATAATCTGATAGTTGGATACTAGAGAGGACATATGCCCCCATATTTTGCCTTCTGTTAACAGAGTCATTATAGAATAAAAGGATTTTTTGCAAAAATCAGGTCCTGCAAAAACATACTCTTGTCATGATGCTGAGATTTTCAACATTTTTTTTCCAGAAAAGAGAAGGTGTGAACCATTAAAGAATTAATGCAGAGGAGGTGCCCAAGACACCCATCATTAAGGCAGCAATTTTATGTGCACTTACTTAGACATTAGACTTACCTCTGAGTAAACATGCACATGATTGGGCTGAATGGGTCATTGCCTACCCACTGTAGCAATGCATCTTGAGTCAACGTGCTTCTCCCTTCTGTCCTATCCACCTCCCCACCACCACACTCACACATGCACACAATCAAGCTATACTCTGGGCCAAAGCAAGTATGTGTGAATAGAATGTATGATCATATTAATTAGCACCTGGTACCAATGTTCAGTATGGAATGCGGAACCCTCCATAACACTGGCTTCATTATGTCTGAACACTGACGACATTGATAAATCTATTAAGAGAAGGCACAAATGATGACATTGAGTCAGATGACCCTCTCCACATGTGCCCTGTTCAGAGCTCCCAATGCTGTGGTGTCAGCACTGGTAGGAAAAAAATAGAAGCTTGCATGTTTGAAAGTTTCCTCTTTCGCACACAGCGGAATTGCAGTGGCAGCCTACATTGCATATTTTTACAAGGCCATCCTTTATTTACATATTCATTCACTGTAAATCTGAGAATTCGCTTGCTAGGTCCATAATCCAACCTTCTGTTTCTAACAGTGGCCAATCCACTGATACCTCTGTGCTTATAGGAGTCATAAGCAAAGCATGACAGGTTAGAGGTATTCTGTCTCTGCACATGGAAGCCTATTCAAATCAGGGGTGGGGAGTCTGTGGGCCTCAAAATGTTGTTGGACCACAACTCCCATCAGCCCCACCCAGCATGGACAATGACTGGGGATGATGGAAGTTGTAGTCCAACAACTTCTGTAGGGCGACATGATCCCCCAACCCTGACAGACCTTTCCTTCCATGAATTCAGCTCCAGGCCAGCTAAAATTCACTGAATGGGACTGAAAGACCAGACAGCTGGAGAGCTTGCTTGTGATTCTTTCACATCTTAGGGGGCTCTGAACATTTCTTCTCCTGCTACTGAAGAGCTTGCTCATCTTACATTTTCCAGGGCAATGCCCATGGTCTGGGTAGTTAATCCAAAGATTCTGAGTTCTTCAGGAAGAAGTCAACTGAGGGCACAAGAAACACACTGTGGCTCAACAACAGCCTTCCCAAACTGGTGTCCTCCAGATGTGTTGGACCACAACTCCCATCATTCCCAGCCAGCATGGGAATGGCTGGTCCTACTGGCTGGGAATGATGGGAGTTGCAGTCCAACACATCTGGAGGGCACCAGGTTGGAGAAGGCTGCACTACATGGAGCAAAGAGTTGAACACCCAGGAATGGCTTTCCCCCACCCCTGTTCCTGAGCATTAGAACATGCCACTTATAGTCCTCCCTAGACTGCACAAGCCCTCAGCTATGACAAAATAATGCCTTTTACATTTATATAGCGCTTGTTAGAATGTTCAAAGAGCTTCTCAAACATGGTAATCTTTGCAATGATCCTGTATTGTTGTGAACTGCCCGGACAGCCTTGGCTATTGGTATAGAAATAGGTGGTATAGAAATGAAATCAATAATAATATTCTTATTTTAATATAAATAATAGTATTCTTGCCCCCTGTTGCAGATTGGGGATAGGAGCTCAGGTTGAGAAATGTCCTGAGAGATTGTCCTAAGATTGCCCAGAGCGTTTTTGCGGGGGAGAACCGATTCAAGGTATTTCCTGGCTCAGAATCTCACTCTGAATCACTCTGCCACACCAGATAGGAATGTGCTAGTCTTCTCTTGCCTCCCTTTCTCACCGCCGTTTTCAAATATTTATATCTAAAGCCCGCAAGGAAATCGTTGGCTTTTTAAAAAAACTGCTTTTAATTTGTAAACATTTAACATAAATATTTATCTGTGAATAAAACAATCGAATCATCACCTGATTCGGTGACAGATGGATGCGATTATTTGTCTCCGGGTCTCTCTATCCTTCCAACTGGGTACTGCTAATTATTATGCAAAGAGGAAAGATGACGAGGTTGAAACTTACAACTTTTTCGGGGAACGCCTACAAGCCAGTTAAATAAAGAACGTGTGCTTAGAATTAACTGGCCGGATGAAAAACGCGCATTTCGCGGATTTTGTGGCGCGTTCTAAGCGGCTGAGAAGGCAGGCAGGCAGCCGCCTTACTCTTAAGGGCCCGGCTCCAAAACGAATTTCAACTTCGGGCCAAGCTTCTGCTGAAGTCATCGCCGTCGGCGGCACTTTCTCGGGAGCGAGTTCCTTTCCGATGACCTTGTAGCACGTTCGGGAGCCGTCCAGGAACGCTCGGCGCAAACTTGGGCAGTGCAATATCCTTTCCCTCAGGATTCCACCCCAGAAACCAAGGCCCGCTCCAACCCAACGGGTGGACCCCAGGGGCCAGCCTACGCCACGAGAGACAATAGCAGCAGCTTAGCTCCCTTTCTCCGCCAGAAGCTGCTAGGCCCCGCCCTCTCCGCCTCTCATTGGCTCCGTGGGAATTTGGGGAGCCCCTGAGCTGGGCGTGGGGAGGCGGAGTCGGGTGCGCGCGCGCTGCATTGTGTGCGCCAGAAGCGCCGCGAAGGAGAGGGCGGCGTGGGGCCGGCGGGCCGGTGCGCGCGCGCTCCCTCCCCCTCGCCGACGGAGCCCGGCAGCGGCGGCCGAGGAGGAGCGCGCGCTCCCGGGGCCTCTCGCCTGGCGCAGGCACAACGCTGGCTCCGCTACGAGCAAGTCAGAGGAGGAGGAGGAAGAGGCGGAGGAGAAGGCGACGGACGGAACTGAGCCGAGCCGGCCGGCGCCATGGAGGAGCTGAGCAGCGTGGGAGAGCAGGTCTTCGCCGCCGAGTGCATCCTCAGCAAGCGGCTCCGCAAGGTGGGCGGCCGGGCGCGCGAGCGAGCGAGCGAGCCGGCCGGGGGCGGCCGCCTCCGCCTCGCCTCGCCTCCCGCTAACCCGCCTCTTTCTTTCTCTCTCCTCCTCCTCCGCAGGGCAAGCTGGAGTATTTGGTGAAGTGGAGAGGCTGGTCTTCCAAGTGAGTCCGGACAATGAAGGCAGCAGCTGAGCGCCGGCCGTTGGGCTGAAGGGGTCCCGGGGCGTGGCTTGGGGCTTGGGGACTGGGAGATGCTGGGCCCAGGCGAGCGGAGAGTTCGGGGGAAACAAGACCGGGGGAAGGGGGCGCGGGCTCGGCCAGCCGGGCGCTCGGCGGTGTGGGGCGGGCGGCGAGAAAATCGGGGCGGGGGGGGGCCCGAAAGGTCGGCTGTACTTCGGAGGCGCTTGGAAGTTACTTTCGCTCCTGCCTGGCGCGCTCTGTGTGCGGTTTTCTCCCCGTCGGGAAGGAGAGGTGGGGTTGGAGAGCAGCGTTTCCTCCCCCTGGACTTTCTTTTGTTTACCAGCAATTTGCGCCTTCTCTCTCGCTCCCTGTTTCTCCTCTCCCGCCGCCCGGCTTCGCAGAACTCCCGGTTTTTTCGCTTCACCCTTCCATGTGTTGCATGTTGCTCGGCTTCTGCTGAACACGCTGCTCTGCCCGCTGGGCCACCCTCGTGCCCTGGCCGGAGCGGGGCACCAGAGGAGCGCATCTGCCGAGAGCGTTAAGGCTCCCCGGCTCCAGCACAGAAATAGCAAGAGCTGCCCTTGTCTGTGCCTTTCCTTCTGAAACCTGAGCTATCAATTGGTGCATGTGGTGGGGTTTTTCCTCTTGTCGAAGAGGAGGAGGCGGCAGCGGGGGGGGGGGTCAATTTAAGAGGGCACCTTCTCTGTTTACCCCTTCTGCCAGCTGCTCCTGCGAACCAGACTTTCGACTGCTTTTATCCTTTTCTTGTTTGACTTCTCATCTTACTCCCCTACAGCCCCCCCCCCCCGCTCCCCATGCACACATTGTCCAGTGTGGCTATCTTTGTTTTTTTGTGTGTTCTCAAATTATCCATAACCTATCTGAGGTTTTCCCTCTTAAAGGAGCGCTCCTTTTTCTGATCTCCTCCTGTGTCTTTTCTATTAAGCAAATTGAACTTGCCCTGTCATATGCCACTAAACCCGCACCCCATTTAATGATCCACAGTCCTAAAATTCCACCTTCCCAATTACAATTTTTTAAAATTTCCTCCAAAAATGAAGCTGGCCTTTAGTTTTGATCTGCTGGCTTTTGTACATTTCTGAGGGGTATTTGTAATAGAATTGTACTTCTGTCTACTAGTGTGTATAATCTATTCTGGAAATGGGACATGCTTTGCCTCAAAGTAAAAATTTACCATAGACTCTAACTTATGCTAACTGCTTATTTTAAGAAGACAGTGTGTGTGTTCAGTGACCTGTTACTCTTTTCTAGGCACAACAGCTGGGAACCTGAAGAGAACATTCTGGATCCCAGGCTTCTCCTGGCCTTTCAGAAGAAGTGAGTAAGCTACAAACCTTGCTGAGAGGAGGGAGGGGAGGGGGTTCCTCTAGGCAGGCCAGCTGGGATTATGGAAACAGAATACAGAGTAGACCATTGTGTATTCATTGTTCCCCCTGAATTACAGTCCTCAGTTAGCCCTTCCTCGATACCTACGTATGAAGGGTTTAAAGGGTCTCTGTAGACTCAAATGTAAAACAGTGTTTAATTCTGTGTCTTGCTTTTCTTACTTCTGTCTTGGCTTCATTGCAAACTTCATTTTAAAAGTCTTCCTCCCACTTTCCATGCTGCATTATCACACATAAATAGCATGAAGGCTATTCACATGAAAATTCCCTTAAACTAGATGGATCATGAATGAGCTGTACTTGTCAGCTCCAGTCTGCTGTTAGTGGGACATATTGTACATCCAGCCTTGCAGACTAGAGAATTTGTGAAGTGAAATGGGACAGCTTTGGGGGAGAGGTACAATCTCAAGACGTTGGTGATCTCCAGATGCCTTATGGTAGCCATTTCTTCTGCCGGTTTGTTTTGTAGGGTGGTGACAATAACTTTTTAAGGTGAATAATATTTTTCAATTAAATTAAATCCTCTTTGGAAGTGTACTTTATCTAGAGACCTATGATGACAGAAGTATTCTAGCAAAATATCAGAAACAATTTCTCCTGATTATAAGAAAACTTAATAATCCCTGTCTATGTTGCTCAAAAAGTCTTCCAGCATATATCATCTTTTGATGGCTATGTTGTACTTACATTTTTAATTGATATTAAGGAAATACTAGTCGTGCTGGATCAGGACAAAGGCCTATCTAGTCCAGCCACTGTTTCCCACAAGCAGAATAGGAGGGCAGTAGCTATATTCATAGTTAAGAAAACCTAAAACTTGAGAGTGAAATCTCAAGCAGACAGCGAATAGCTCCAGAGAGAACTTTTTGTACATGAGCAACTGGGCAACGGAATGGTAGATAGACATGAAGTCCAAAGTAGTCTACATTGGCAGACTATCCTAACGGGGCAGTGAGGCAATTTGCTAGGTGAAACCATGAGTAGCTGTTGCATGGCAATGAGGAGGGGATTTATGCCTTCCCAGTTGGTTCAGGGGAGGGGCATTGCCAAAGCTATCGCTGCAAGGGCCGAAATCTCCCTCTCACCTCTGTCATCACAGCAGTTGCCAGCAGTTTCACCTTGCTAATCACCTTGGCAGCCACTGCTAGTTACACAGACGTTGAGAAGTTAAAAAATGGTCACAGCTACTAATTGCAGAAATGTGAAGTGGTAAATTCTCTGAATTCATTGTGATCTAGCAACAACAAAAGCAAGCACAATGTTATTAACTATTAGGAAACATGCTAAAAGCTAAAGCAAATATCATAAAAGAGAAGTGTCACTGGAGGAACTGGCAAAAACAGACAGATGTGTTATGGGTCTCTTCCTCTGCTGTGCCACACAGAGTAAGCAAGTGGAGGTGTTTTCCCCAGATCCCCATATAGCCATTTCACATTGATAGTCAATATGCACAGGGATTCTCACAAGCATGGTACTCAAAATCTAAGAAGATAACACACACCAATGGGTGCTAATTTTCTTTTCTTTTTTTTTGTTTGCAATGAGGTCCAGTAGTGTACACTGCTGGTTTGGGCAGCAGTCGAGCTACTTGTGTCTTTCTGAAAAGATGTGCAGGAAACTTGCCAGTGGTAGCAGCTCTAGTTTCCTGCACATCTTTTCAGAACTACATCAAGTTGATTCTCATTCTGTAATGTATCTACAATTATTAGTGGGAGTGACTCATTCTTATGAAAGCTATGAACTCTAAAGGCTTAGTCCTTGGAATAAAGGTTGCTAAGATAAGGGCATGATAGAGATTTAGAAGTCATGAGTGGTAGAGAAAGAACCTCCTCATTGAGCAGCATATAAGCATTACTAATAAAATGGAAAGAATAAAGGTCAAGAAACATTTCATTTTCAAAACTGGGTTATGAAAATATGGAGCAGTGGGGTGTAAGACAAACTGGAGTACTTCACAGAACTATGGGATTTGTCGCCGTATGAAGTTGCGATTGCCTCTACTATAAATAGCATTTGATATATTAGATTTCCAATTTCTGTGGATTTATTAGTAGAGATTAGCCAAAATGACTAAAAATTGAATCTCCATGTTGAGAGGAAATATATCTTTAACAGTAGGGTGGATATTGTCATTATGCTCTACTTGTCCTTTTCCTGTGAGTATCTGGCCACCTTTTGAAGGAAGAATCTTAAAGTTAGATATTTCACACCATAAAATTCTTAGAATTGATTGGAGGTGGATGCAGTGGAGAGAATCTGTGGAAGTGCTTCCTGGTTTGCACTTGAACAAGTGGGGCACTTAAAGACAACAACAAGGATGATGATACAATCCTGTACCGGAGTTATGCTTGCTGAGGGAGTTTAGGATTTGGTGGAAGCCCTGCTACAGCAGCGGAACAGCAGATATGCTGCTGGTGGAACACTGCCAGCAGAAATACACCTGTGGAGGTACTGAAACAGGGTGGAGCTGTAGGTGGCATGGGAGAGGAGCACCCTTTCACTGAATCCTATACTTCTTCAATCCATGGCCATGCCCCCATCAATGGTACAACTTTATACCAGCCCCAGGCTGGTGCAGGACATTTTCCTCCCTTTGGAGAAAAATTCAAAACTAGGTGCCCTTGCAATGTTGGCTGCCCCGCTGATGTCAGCATGACAGAGCAAAGGTCAGGATATGAGTAACTCAGCAGCCAGTCACAGCATACCACTACCTGAGGCCATAACTAGGATGGCATCAAAACATATCAAGATGTGCAGCATCGGGCTATATCTTTCTGGCCTCACATTGTGCACACTTTGAGCTTACAAGGTGGAACTCTGGTGATGGGGGAACTATGAAGAAAGAGCACTCTGTATGCAGTCCAGTGTGGCGCGTTGCATAAAACAGTCTGGGTCTCACAACACATGTGGGAACTTGAGCACATTGCTGACATTGCTCTGCCTAGAACCCTAACAGGTACCTTGCCTTGAGACTCCAAACAGAAACACCCAACACCAAACTCCAATTCCACAACTGGGGGTGCCAGGACAGAGCATCCCACACAGGTAAGCAAAGAGAATGAGAAGCACATGCTGTAGTAAGGAACTGCTACAACTGTCTCCCATATCTCCACCCATCCTCTTTGGCATATGTGAATACTGTGCCTTGTCTGAACTGTAACACTCTTCCCACCCCCATTGGCCATGGAGTCATGCATCCCCACTGCCAACTTTTGCTCTTGCTCTTCCTGACTCTCGTCTTACTCTCCACAGGCTGCTCTCCCACAGATACAGGATCTGTGCTGCCTCTTGTCCTGTGCAGGCCATGAGGAAGGCCCATCCCATGACCACCAGCAGGGACCAGGATGCCCCTGGCTGTTTTTCTGTGCAGTTGTTGACCTGCTTGCTCCAGGCAGGCTCATGTACTCATGAGAGGCAGCCATGGAAGGTGTTCCTAACAAGGTGCTGGTGCCATCAGGGGTGCGACACCCATTGCCCTGCTGTCGAGACACCGTCCAGGAGCCGTGCTGACTTTACTTTCAGGGTCTACTCCACCTCAGATGCTGTTGAATAAATGCTTTGACACTGCCACATGTATTGTCTCTTTGTCTCTAGCGAGTTGCTGGTAGATTGGGGTCCCTTCCTCACGCCCTAGTAGTATCTGACTTCAGCTGGCCTTGGGATGGAACGAGATGCATATGTGTATATGTGTAGGGGCTTTGATGGGCTAAGGGGTGGTGGCCCCTCTTTCTGCATACTCAGGCTCCCTGCCCCGTGAGAAGGGGAGTCTCTGAGGGTGCACAAGTGGGTTTTGGGTGGGGTGATTTGGAGGAGGGCCATTTAGGCCTGCTCGGATGCCAGCTGGCAGGGTTGGCCTATTGGGCAACATAGAGGAGGCAAAGGGGCAGGTCGGCCCACACAGGGGCCTGCGTATTTGCCCATGCAGCATTCTTCCTGAGTGGCTCTGGTGGGCCTGGGCGCCCTTGCCCCCCTTTCCTAGTGTGTGGTCATAACCTGGATTCAAACCAGGGACCTCCAGCGTGTAAAACATAAGCTTTCCCATGAGACTATGGCTCCTTCTGCAGCCCCTGTGCTTCTGCCATCTGGGACTTAAGCTTGAGGGTGGGAGTAAGGAAGAGAAATGCCCCATGATATATCTGTGATTGACTGGGGAACTGCTCTGTGGAGTTTTAGCATGGGCCTTGAGTATTGGGACCTCCCTCTCTTTTACCCCAACATGCTGCCTCGTCACCACTGAGCAGACATGAATAAAGTGAGTAGGGGTATTTTTACCTCTTCCTAGTGGGGCTCAAAATCTCATCTTGTGCTTCCTGGCCTCATAGCCTGTGTAGTGAGCCATGGAGGATGCTGCTGTCAGTCTCTGGCTGCCCTTGTGTTTCCTGGCCCCTCCCATTGGCTGCTTGGCAAAAGTCTTTGCCAGACAGGGTTTAAATGTTTGTCCCAGGGAGGTCCCTGTGTGCTCTCCAGAGGCCCTTGCCCAGGGAGCAATGTGAGTGCAGTCCCCTTTATGTGTTGTGCTCCAAGACAGTGATTTGTGAGGAGCATAGGTGATTCAAACCCTTGCCTCTAGGACTTGCAGTAATAGGGTCATTCCTGGCTGGGCCACTAGGCTGACGAAGGCGGGGAGGGGGCGTGCTGCAGCAGCTTATGTGTTGTGTCTGTAGTGATGCAGGGGGTATGTCGGGCATGTCTCTGTTGCGACTGTCTTTGCTTCCTCTGTGAGAGGGTGGGAAGTGAGCACCAGCAGTAGCACATTCCCTCATGGGTGGGCTGTGGTGGTGTTTCCAGGTATGCTGTGGGTTTGTAATTTTCCTGCCATTGTTGTATTTTGTAGTTGTGGTTTCCCCCACCACCACCACCAACTAAGCATGCATTAGATATAGTGGTCATTCTGATGTCTTAGCAGGCTTAGTAGGGAAGTATCTCCAATGCCAGCATATTGTAAGTATAGGATTGTTCTGTTGCTGTGGTATAGAACCAAAAATCCATTTATTTGGGGATATATGAAGCCCACATAAGACCAGATATGTGAAATCAAATAACATGTACTTGATGCAGTGGATAATAACAATATGAAGTGAATTCAAGAAGCCATCTTACCATATGGGAAAATTTTTACCACATGATCTATTTTAAAGGGCATCTTCCATAAAACTTATAATATACAATAGTCATAGTAAAAATGACAAACATCAAAACATATCAAAACCCACTACTGCAACAGCAATGTATTCCAATAATAGTAAAAATAGCAGCAGCAATTACAGTACAGCAACAACACCATTCATGTCTGTATTCCTGTGAATGTGGGATGATTCTTTTCCTGCCATGTATTCTAATGCCCAGTGAAAGTTGGAGGCTTTACAAGGTAGTAAGGTTTCTGCACATTTTCTCTGGTTGGACAGTCATGGACACCTGTATTAGTGATCTGCCACTGATGATGATGAATAGGGAAGATATTCCCCTGAGCTATAGTTTCATGCTAGTCATCTTTTAAGGAACAGTTTTCCTTGCTTGCTTTTTCTCTCTGGTTTTCAAATTTCAAGTTCAAATTTGAATTTCTAGTGTTGCTTATTTACCTTGAAAGATATCAATACCTGGCAGTCTTCATTTTTTTAAAAGTTTCTTACATTTCACCATTGTTATTCATAGGTTTGTGGGGGGGGGTGTTAGTGAGAATATGTAATCACTGAAATTGTGTTCCTGAATATGTTGTGGGATGCGTGTATGTATGATTAAATATGGCTGTGGTGTACACATTGCAAGCTCAATTACATTTTTGGTTTGAGCATGCACATACAAAATATGTATGGATGATTTAAAATTAGATACAATAGGTTTAAAAGTGCTGCAGTCTTAAAAGCCAGAAATTTAACTTAAGAGAGCAACTCCAGAGAGAAAGAAAATATAATGGACCTCCTTAAAACAGTACGATTACCAGTCTGAGTAAACTTTTAAGATAGCGAAAACTGAATAAATCATCTATCTCTGTACACAGAGAACTAGGAAGTAGTGACAAAACATTGCAGCAATGCACAGAGGGACAGGTAGACCTAACATTTTTGCTCCATAGCAACAGAACAAGCCAGTAAACTGCATGGAGGGAAAACAACCAAGGAATACTACAAAACCAGCTGCAGCCATCTGCACTGCAGCATGGCACCATACAGTTAGGGAACAGGCAAACTTCCCCATGTTTCTCATGTGATGAACCGGTCATCTATATTCACTCATGGTCACAGGCAAACTTAGAGAGACTTGTGCAGGAGACAAAAGTGTGTTGTGTTCACAGTGGAATAGTGTGACAATTTACAATGAGGCATCTTCTGATGAGGGAGAAAATGAGAAGGATGAATTGGCTGTGTTGTCATCTGTCTTTTTCAGGGAACATGAGAAAGAGGTGCAGAATCGGAAGAGAGGCAAGCGACCAAGAGGCAGACCTAGGAAAAATGTTGTAAGTATAACGACTTCTGAGAGGTGGCTGGAAATTGAGAATTAATACAGCAGGCTTTGTGGGGGCATGTTTGCTTATGCGTATGCATGCTTCATGTGCTCCAATGGCCTCTTGTGCAGTTTGGGTTTATCCCACAGTAGGGTGGACATGCCTGATCACCTGGAGTCAATGTTTATTCTCCATAGGCAACCAGAAAATAAATAATCAAAGTCTGTTTGCAACAGGAAACTGATTCATGCTAATGGAACTGAAAATAGTTCTCAGTTTTGAAGAGTAAACAGCTGTCCAGATAGTATCACTGAAATCTATCCTAAGATAATCCAACCTTAAATGTTAAGCCTTCAGTATATTTAAATCTTAAGGATGCCACAAAAAAGAGTCCTAAAGCATTGTAAAGCAGGAAGTTAACAGTGTGCTATAACCAGGTCTTAGAGACTAGAGTCTATATAGCCACTAGATCTTTCTGGTTTGAGAAACTTTACAGGTGCACTCCAAAAGCCTTTACTGGCAGTCCTGCTGAACATATTAATGTTGCTCCCGCTCTGTTTTGTGTTTTACTTTGTGTTTAAAGGAACCTGAGGTGCCTCCAAAGAGCAAATCCAGCAGCTCTTCCTCCTCCACCTCCTCCTCATCTTCCTCTTCTGATGAAGAGGATGAAAGTGACCTTGAGACAAAGAGAGGTCAACGGAGCAGAGAGAGTCACCCAGTGCCTCAAAAGAAAGCTCAGATTCTAGTTGCCAAGCCGGAGAATAAGGACCCTATTAGGAAGAAGCGAGGGCGGAAACCACTGCCTCCAGAGCAGAAGGTAGCAAAGAGGACTGTCAACCTAACAAAGGTGCTTAAAACGAATCAGAAGGAGATGGGAGGAGGAGGACCCAAACTGATGGGCAAGATGCAGCCACAACACAGTGCTCAGAGTTCTGGCATTGCCATGCTTAAATCCCACATGAAGGAAGCCCAAGGTGCATTTGGTGGATTTTGTTCTGGAGCATCCTCCACTGACAATCTCTCCAGTATTGTGAAGGGTACTTCGCCTGGAAGCCCAAACTGTGGCATCAGCTGGCAGAGCTCCATTGTACACTATATGAGCAGGATGTCACAGAACCAGAGCGCAGCAGATGCCTCTGCTGTGGGGAGGTTGACTCTCAAGTCAGCCATGTCCTGCAAGAGTGGTCATGGGCTGGATTTGAAACTGAAAAACCAGAAAGGTGCTGGGGATCTGGAGGTGACTGTACAAGGGTCCAAAGTGACGAAGAGGCTTAGTGGCAGTGCATTGGGGGAACAGAAAACGGGGTACGGTGCTGGTGTTCAAAATTTACACAATGGCAACAAAGTTCCTGCTGGCTCTCCCAACAGCCAGCAAGCTTCCACCCAGGAGCTCAACCTCCAAGCTCTAAATCTACAGAGTGTGAAAAATGGGCCAAATTCCTCTGGTGGTAGCAGCCTTCCTCGTCATGGTTGTGGGACTGTGGCCAAAAGCACTGGCAGCAGTCTAGTTACAAGCACAGGTGTGACCAAGGGCAATGGGTCGGTCAGTGGCCCAAACACTGCAAATGCAGGGGCACCATTAACGGACTCAGATGCTCGCAAAAGTGAGAAGCCAGCACAAAGAACAGCCACTGGTGAAAGAGATCTGACAACAAAAAGCAGTGCCCCGTGTGCACAGGAAGGATGTCCCACCACAGAAAATCACAAGACTTCAGCCCTGTCAGAAATGAGCACCGGAGAAGAGGAGACTAGTTCTGATTCAGACAGAGATTCTGCTTCTTTCCCTGGGGCAAGCCAGAACATGTCTGTCTCCATCCAGACCAGCCAGGACTGGAAGCCCACTCGCAGCCTCATCGAACACGTCTTTGTCACAGATGTGACAGCTAACCTGATCACAGTGACTGTCAAGGAATCTCCAACCAGTGTTGGCTTTTTTAATCTTAGACATTACTAAGCTCTGAAGCATGCAGGGGCATATTTCCCTCCCTCCACTTGCCTCATTGACTCTACCTGGCTATTGCCTTGGATGCCAGAAGGGGAACCAAAACCCAGCTGCTACCACCCTTTATAAGCTATGTGCTATTAAGCAGTAACTCTGCACTGGGAGATTCTGTAACTGCTGACCATGGTAGCTTTTGGCTTCTGCTAGTTCTCTCTATGGAAACCCCCCGATGCCTATACAGTTCTTCCTGGGAGCCAAGTTGTTATGCAGCTGCCAAAAAACAACAAATATCTATATGTAGGGATGGGTTTGGGGTCTCTTTCTCATGAGTTTAGTTGTTGTTGAAATCAGCCAGTATAAAGGAGGTTGAGTGACAGCTACTAGTCCAGGTTTTGCTGCACCTGGACATCTTAGCTTTATGATTTGAAATGGCAGAGAACTGGGTATCCAGCTGCCTGGTAAGTTGGGGGGTGGGGGGAGAATCCTGCAAACAAACCTTTAGTACAATAACATTGTGTTCTCCAAGGAAAATGGTTCCTTATTCTTCCACCAAACAATCCAGACCTGACCCTTGTTAGCTCTTGGGACAGTGAAACTCAATCTAAACTTGAAACAAATCTTTATATTTAGGAGATCTGCAAAGGGACATGTGAAATGAGATTATTGTTTACATTTCCTTAAGTTTGCCTTGCTTTGGTAGCTAAAGGGGATGGTACAGAAGAGGTCATTGTCCTCAGAGCTTTGGGGCTGGATCTAAAAGTTATAGGTGCTATTGGCTGTGTGCTGCTTCAAGGCTTCAGTTGAGCATTGACCTCTAGAAGTACCAGAGCTATCTGGGAACCCTTGTACTGTAGTGTACAGGAAATCATCTGGGGCAGGGGGGAGTCTTGGAGAACTTCAAAACAAAGTCTGCCCATTGATACAGCATGCTTTTTCACCTGCTAAATGCTAGCAGGTGCTATCCAGTGAGGAATGCAGCTTCCTTTTTCCCCATTAGCACCTGGATGTGCATGATTGCATACACATCTATGTAACTTATGGATACTTTGCACATTAGCTAAATTCACATGGAAAGCATTTCCATGTAAAATATCATGCAACTTGCATGTAGCTCAGGGTCGGGGGAACCTGTGGCCCTCCAGATGTTTTTTGGACTCCAACCCCCATCATCCCTGACCATGGGCCATGCTAGTTGGGGCCAATGGAAGTTGGGGGTCCAGCAACATGTGGAGGGCCAGAGATTCCCCACCTCTGATGAGGATCTTGGCCTAAAACAACCACACATGTTAGGGTTTAGCTGTGTGTACATGGCCATGGCCAGTTGTGGCTTCTGAGCATGGGAACATGCAGCAAAATCCACACATGCAATGGTGGTCAATGTTGATATCTATGAAGGTTCCATGCTATCACAGAACAAAAACGGAGTTCGTACAGAAGTACTCCATGTAGTAACTCCGTATTGTGTAAAGCAGCCCTGAGGTTTTAATGAGAGAGGAGTGGAGGGAGATGACATAAACGCTGCTGATGTGTGCTGGCCAAACTGAGTTGAAGACCTTTAATATTTCAAGAACAGACTTTCCGGGCTTCTACCATTACTTTCAGCTTAACCACAAAACACTCCATGCAGATAGCATTCTGGCAAGAGGTCCCATTTCCTTTGCTTTTCCCTTATTGATGATTGGGACTGTATGTAGGTCATGCATCCCTGGGTCACATACTGCTAATCTTCACACAGGATAGAGAATGAATCCTTATGGTTGTAGTTGCAGTAAGGGTTTGCTGTGATTTCACCCATACCTGGATACCAGTGCATAAAGCCAGAGAGGCAGGCTGGAGAGCACCCAGGGAGTAATATTTATGTTGGGCCTGAAGGCAGGATGTGATTCAGTTTGGGTCTATATTGTTTCTCCCACAACAAATGTTTCCTGTGGGACAAAAGCTATGCATGTCTGGGCTAGCACTGAGCAGGCACGTCTAGCTCTGTCAGGATTGTGCTATATTGCTTCTAGCTGACAAGGACTTCAATATGCTCCTTGGATAGATCCCCAAGCCTATAGCATGCTCTCAGAGGGACACAGGTAGGAGCAGGGAGTGTCTGGATTACTAATTAAAAATGCCTTCAAACCTTGGATACTCCATTCCATTTATAGATACAAGGGCAAGTTTCTGCGTAGCTTTCACAACAGAAGGGTGCATTGCCACTGAAATACAGTTTATAAGAGCTATTCCAGGGCAAGTGGTGGTGTGTCTATGGGCCATTTGTTCTGAAAAAAGAACAGGTTGTGTGTGCATCTTGGTCTGTAGTATGCATGTTCTAGTATGATCTAGGCACTCGCTTGCAAGCCTTTGGACATTTTTAAGAGCAATGGTTTGGCCTACCAGTTTTCTGCTCTTTTATGTCAAGTATCCTTTGCGCTACTACCATGTGAGCTCCAAACATGAGAAAAGGCTGCAAACTCATCATAGATGAGCCGCTACTCAAACTTGCGTTAACTGGAGAGACTCTACTTCAGGGGTAAGCAACCTTGTGCCCTCCAGATATTTTTGACTACAACTCCAATCAGCAGGGCCAGTGGTCAGGGATTATGAGAGTTGTAGTCCAAAGCATCTGGTAGTCACCAAATCACCAACCCCCATTCCACTTCATAAATGGATATGGAAACACATCCATATTCACCTAGGCTTGGTTGCTTAGAAATGAATTCAATGAAAATCAATGGGATTTGCTTCCAGGTAGCTGTGTTAAAATCTAGGTACACATTTCTAATGCTGCACTGATGGTTTAAGAACAGTTTTTATGAAAACAGTGCTTGTGGTTCCTTGCACCATGCTCTTGCTTTACATGTCTGTTGAATAAGGTGATGGAAGTTGCTCAGGAACTTTATGCATGGGCTCTTTCACCAGGAGCCAAACCAATGGCTTGCATGTTGCTCAGAGAACTTCCTACAGAATGGTTTTGTGACATCTAAGCATTAATCTGAAGAGTGAGCACATTGGTGTACCTAAATATTTAGCAGTATCAAGGAACTTTACTCAGACCAGAGTAAACAGCCTTTTTTGCTAATATGTGCAAGGATGTCACTTCTTCTAATGTAGCCTGTAAACGTGACCATTAAGTCTACTTCTGAATAAAAAGCATTCTCATAGCTAGCCTCAGAAATGGAACAGGGCAGTTATTATGAATGCAGGTACATGTCACGGGGATCTCTACTCCTGTCCCATTCATTTTTCTTGAATCAGGTGTTCTCTCTGTTTGGCCGCCATTGCAGTTATTACTAAACTCTTGCCCTGTAGATTAGAGTGTCTACTTCAGGATATAGCAATTCGTTTTTCTCAAGTTTTCATGGCTGCTGCTGTTTTTTGCCCTAACATTAGAGTCCTCAAGGGCTACATAGTATTAGCACACCATTTTTTTTCTTCTAAGCAAAGCAACAGTCTCACTTTCTGAGTGCCAAAATGCGACAGCGTGTTGTTGCTTCTGTCTGTGTAGTGTAAACTCAGCCAATGAGTTCTCAATTTGGAAGACTGAAGGACATCCGCTAGCCGATAATTTGAAAGCTCTTGGCAAAGCCTGGCAAGTTCAGGCTTGGATATCCGAGATGCTGTTGAAGTCATTAGTGTTCTTTGTTGTAGAATTGGCAGGTCCTACTTTTGTAGTAAAGGAGACGGATTTGAGGAACTTTGATGGCAGTGCTGGCTACCTCACTGTCTTTGCTGTGCATCAAGTGTCGTAACATATTTAGCCTTTGTAAGTCTTAATTCCTTTTAACTTCTGCCATGTGCCTTTTGGAGCAGTGTGTTTGCTGGCAGCAGTTTGATGCTTTTGCCACAGTTGTGTGGCTATTGCAGTCCGAAAGGAGAGCCAAGGTTCTGAAGCAGAGTAAGATGAGAGTTCATGTTATGGTAGCGCATATGCTAAATTGACCTGTTTAGCTAATGGAAGTGGCAGCTTTCTGTTACCACCCTCCTGTTTTACTGAGGCCGTCATCTTTTCTCATGTGGGAGGCAGGAGGACTTGTGCTGGGCTGATTGGGGAATGCTGGGACTTATAGGGCATTTCTTTGTCTAAATATACATAGGATTGCACCCTAATGGATCTGTTGTTCATGAAAGGGAAGCAATACATTGATGCAGCTGAGAATTCAGGAGTGGGAACTAGTTTTTCCTCCATCTAGAAACCCTGTTGTCTCGCACATACTCTCTTAGGCCCTAACTGTGGAGCATGCATGTGTATACCTGTGTGTATATACTTGTGTTGAGCTTGCAGTGTTGCAACATATATCAGTATCTATTCCATTCTGCCAGGCACCTAACTTCTGCATCTGTTCATTTTTCCAGATAGGTTACTTCTCCAATTTTTAATGTGCAGTAGATTCCTCTTGCTGAGAGGCATGCCTGCCTTTTTCAAATCTCAGTACAATTGCTTTGGGATTCTTGACTCTGCTCTTCAGTTAGTGCTGTTGGAGGCAGGCTTCTTTATATTCTCCAGCTTGCTAGAAGACCTGTTGCTCTCTTAGAAGTGCTAATGTTGTGCCTTTCTATTAACCAGCTATTTCAATTCCAAAGTCTATAATCTTGAAAACGCCTTACCTTAACTAACAAGATGATCCACTCTTCTGACAACTTGAGTTGACTCCATAAGTTGCTTAATGTGCAAGTGAGTGAAACATTAAAAAATAAAAACAAAACTAGCATCTCATAGGCAAACTGCACTCAAATTCAGTTTAAATTTAATTAGTTGTGGGCAGATGGTTGAAATTGGTGCTAACCAAGATTACCAGTTCATAAAGTACTGGTTTCATTCAAAGCCTACCATTATATATTTGTCTTACGTTTGCTGCTATGTGTTTGAGTGTGTTTTAGTTGTGTGGCAAACTGCTGTTTAAAGTTTTGTCACTACTTTTCTCAAATTCTGGAGAGGTTTTTTTTAATAACTGAATAGTGGTGCAGTATTTGTATATCAAATGGATATTATTAATATTATTATTATTTTGTCCTGGAATAATTAAGTTGCTCTTTTACATTTACTGGAAGAAGTGCTCAGTTTTAGTCCTCCTGCTTAAAAGTAATACCTAAAGTACCAACACACACACATGATTTACTTTATATTGTAGTGTTCTGATACTTCAATAATATTCAGTGTACTTGGTTTTTAATTCAGGAGAAATGGCTTTCACAAGAAGGAAACTTGGGAGAATTGGTTCAGTGCTTGTTGTAATGTGTGTCAATCACTGTGTGTTTAATTTTTTAAAAAAACCAAATAGTTCATGTATGACTCTTTCTAATTGCTTTAACTAGAGCTGTTTCTTTGCTTTTATGCTAAGAGAACAAAAGTTGGAGATGTTGTTATCCTGGGAAAGCTTAGGTTCTTTGTTAGAGTGGGACAGACTTTCCAGCTAGAATATTAAATAAGGCTGAAAGCAATGTCTCCCCATTGATCTCGCTGTGGGTTCACTGCTGCATTTGGGGTTTGTTTGCTTGACCCTGGCTGGCTTGCTTGCTTCTCTTGTGTGATGTCTATCTTCCAATATTCCTTTGCCATTAACACTAGTTTAGACTTGCGGTTTCTAGGCTGTTTGTTTTGTTTTTTTTTATTTATTTTGCAGGTTAAAATAACTCCTAGAATGCTGGACAATTTTGTATAACTTTCAATTCACTGTTTTAGTATCAATAAATATTTTTTTAACTTTTCAGCTTATGTGGCATATACCACTGCACTGATAGTTCTGTCTGGTTTTTTTCTGAAACTAATCTAAGGGATTAGTGCATTAAAACAGTGGGTATAGGAACTATCTCTGACAATGCAATCCTATACATTTCTACGAAGAAGAAAAGACTAGACTAGAAAAGAATAGACTACGAAGTCTATTTGAGTTCATTTGGGCTTACTCCCAGGTAATTGTGTATAAGATTTCAGCCAAAGGTGCCTATTCAATTATCTCAATAGCCAGTAGCTAAAAGAAGCTACCACCTCATGCTTCAGCAGAAGGACACAAGAAAAGGAAAATAATGGAGACCTTGTATTCATCTGAAGTCTTGGGGAACATCTTGAGCATAAGGCTTCTCAATATAGACTTCATCTATGGGGCTTATCTGTGACTTTATTTAATACTTACCAGCTCTCATACATCACATTCACTGTGTTCTCTAAAAGAAAATTTCCACTGGTAATAGGAGTAGGGTGCTTTCCTCACCACCTGCCTAAGCCCTAGTGTGGTTTAAATACTGGACTGGTGAAATTTTTTGCAAACCTGTACTCATGTCTGACTGTCAAACACAGACTGGCTTCAAGGCTAGTATGAAGCCTTGTTGCAGTTGGTATTCTTAAAGAAGGGGGCAGGGAAGCAGCTGCATTGATTTAACTAAAGCAGCAAACCTTTGGCAAGCCATGGGAAGTAATGGTATCTGGAAAGCCTTTCACAATTATTTAAAACTGGATTTTATCTTTTATTAGCTCTGGCAGCAGTAGCACAAATGCAGTCTAGAGCCAGATATAGAAAAGAAGTCCAGGTTGGAACACTTGGCTATAGGGAATCCTCAGTGAGATATAAATAAACACTAATTGTGTTTTGGGTTTGTGGCAACATGTATACTTGTACTTCCATTTTTTCTAAAGTCTGCTTGCTTAAATTTTCATGGTCTGCCTGCTGCCTTTTCCAGTGCAGTAGTATGTAACTTCCTTATACCACATCAGAAGAGGAGTGGTGTGCAAGTAAGGGAGCTGCTACCAAAGAAAAGTAACACATTCATTAGTGTTTTTTAAAAATTGAGGGAGTGGAAGGTGGCCAACTAGGGGAACGCACCTTGCTTTATTTTGCTGGGCTCATTGGAGGCCTGCAGAACAGTTCAGGGTATTTTGGTCAGCGAGGACCAGATGTATTTTTATTTCCGTAACAGAGCTGGAACTAGGTGTATAAGTAGTGAAGATGGATTTTTGACACCCCTACCATATTCTGCGGCAAATCATCTTACACTTTGCATAATATAATACATGTATAACATGTTTAGAACAATGTCATTGCTATCCTTCCACAGATTTACTGCCTCAGTTAACCTTTTATGACTGGTTCTAAAATTAACAGTGGTGAATGGCTATTGGTCACTGAGAGAGGCTCATTTTGCTGTGCATGAAGATGCAATAGCCAGAGTGACAAAGCGGATGCTAAAGCAGCTTCTATTAGTGTGATCATACAATGCTGGAACTCTGGATCCAAAACTTCTCTTTGGAGAGAAGAGGCACCAGTAGTCTTCGACCAATGCCTTCATGCAATGCTGGGGTCCAGAATTTGGAAAACTGCTGAAGGAGAAGCCTTGGTCCTTCTATTTTTATTTTCCTTCCAAATGTACAACACACCTGTTCCAGCCTTTCTCACAGACCAGGTTCCTTGCACTGCAGGCTTTCCCTTGGCTGCATGGGCCAGTACAACTGCAATCCAGAGGGCCAGAAAGTTTTCAGTAGGTACCGTGTGGACAATGTTCTAATAGCAGTCCAGTACCAAGGTGCCCCTACTGGCTGCAGAGCGTCCTGCTTTTGAATGTGGGCACAAAGTTCTTATGGGTCAAAAGTATGTAACTGTTGCAAGCAACCGGATAGTCCAGTAAGCACTTATAACCTTATCTCTTCTATCATTCTTCAGCTGGGGTCTGTGACCTTTATAGCTGGCCATTGCTCCTGCACTGGTTTGAGAGCATCAATTCATTATTAAGGGTAATATTACTTTCCAAATAGCGTTGCTTCCCCCTGTGTGAGAAAAGGCCTGGATGGATCACAATATGTTCTGCTTCTGTTATTCTCCCCACACCCCCATTTTAAGAGTACACTGTAGGGAGCTGGGCTAATTGCCCCTCGTTGTACAAGATGTTATGGACGATTAAAACAGCTGGAACTGCCTGCAGAGCCACTAAAGGATATGAAGAGAGAGACAGAGAGACCTATCGTTCCTGCCCCCTTGTCTCTGTTACAGGGGAGGGAACCTTTGGAAAACTATTGTTGCCCCAACTAACTTAAGGAGGCAGTAAAGATCGCTCAGAGGTGGGAAAAGAAAGGCTCTTCCCTCGAATCTCCATATGCAGCTAGAGGTCGCTGTTTCATTGCGTGGTTTGTCCTAAGAAAAAAGAGAAACTTCCAATCCCTCATTAAGTGCAACTGAGCCCAGTGAAGGCGAAGCTCTGAATTTCCTAAAAACCAAGAATGACCATGCAGGAAGCTATTTGGGCTCCTGAAACGCTACACAGTGTCTCCAATGGGTCGATTAACTTCACAAATGTTTGCAAGTTAATTCAGTTTATGATTCTGAGCGAGCACCTAGAAATAAGTAGCTAGGTCAATAAAGGCTGCAGTCTTCTCTATGTGTTTTTGTGCAAACCATCAACGTCTGTTGTATAAGTCCAAGAGATCTATGGAGACTGGAGTCGACTCATCGAAGGCAAGGTGTTCTCTTCAGTAAATGGATTTAGACTTCCAAATTAAAATTAGTACTACATTCACAACTTGATCAATCTCGCCGCAGCCAGTAGACGTTGCTTAAATTGCTCTATAACCTCAGCTTGCATCTGAGCTCTTTTAACTCTGAAAGACATAGATTGCAGTCCTATGCTTAGCTTCCTGGAAGTTACCCTCACTGAACTCGAATACCTCTAAGGACTGCGTTGTGTCCGTGGTTTGAAAGATATTCCTTCTAGGACTCGATGCTAAAGTTAGCCGTATCTGCCAAATCCATGTCCCTCGTTAATATGGATTAGGGCTCCTTTGGCTCTCACTATTTACTCTTGACAAATCAGCTGAAATCTACGTCTGCCAATGGAACTTTTGTTACTTGTTTAAACATGGTCAGAACTCCACCCACGCTCCACCCTCGATTTAATTAAATCAGCTCAGGTTCTTGAATCGCCGCTTCAGTATTTCCGGGGGGGGGGGCGGGGGCTTCTCTCGAAAGAATCCCTGGAGAATGCGTCTATTGCCCACCCCTTGTCCCTGGAAAGGAACATGGATCCTTCATCTAAGACTGCTTTGGTCCTCTCCTCTTTGAGAGAAGGGCTGCATTCAATCGGTGGTTTTGTCCATCCACTCGGTCGCCCTCCGGCCATTTTTTCCTCCCTCCCTCCCTCAAGTCCATATTGAACGGGTTAACACCCACCCCGCCTCCTCTTTTTCCCCTCCTCTCACTTACTTGCCCAACTTTGTTAGCTCTAAAGTAAATCCGTCTGGAAGGGCGATGCTGCTCCAGCCAACGCAGAAAGAGGAAAGAGCCCCTGAACCCTGGATATATCGATTGCTTGATTGGCTGTGCTGCCACCTTGAATATACATACAACCGAAGGGACCCACTCCGAGTCTTGTTGTTTTTCTGCTTTTGACCCAGCACTTAGGGGGAGGAGAGGTACGTCTGTGGAGCGGGGGCATGCACAGCACAAGTATGAAGAAATGCCAGCCTTTTGTCTGGTTATAGATGGCTGTGTGTTTTTTCTCCTGTGCCAAAACTGAAGGTTGAATTTGGGTAAGTTAAGAATTCCTGGACAGCGAAGAAAATGGTTAACTATCCCTGCTGTTTTGGAAACCTGGGGCACGGAACTAGAAAACCTGAAGGAATAAACTAGGGGAAGGTGAAACATAAGAGTTAGTTCACACATGCAGTTTTATCATTCAGTGATTATAACATTTATTTATTTAGCCGCTTTCTCTTATGCTCAGTCAAAACGCCTTACAAAACATAAAAAGCCCACTACATAAAAAAAACAAATTGAAGAACTCAGATCAAGGAGGGGAAAAATAGCAGCAGCTAAAAGTACAGCTCAATACCAGCTTTTATTAATGAACCGAAAAAGCCGCAAGTCAGCTGATTTATTTATTTATTTAATGTTTTTAAAAGAGGTCTTGCGCCCCTTTCTTTAAAATACCCAATGAGATGGGACAGAGATCACCCCACCGCCTCGGAGCCACCGCTATAAAAGCCCTGCTAGTAACTGAAGAACTCGCACGCTGAAAGACTAGGGAGCAAGGTCTGATTTGCAGCACGCAGCCGGTGTAGGGTCTAATAGAGGCAGAGGCGGTTTCTGAGGTATGATGACGGCTAGTGGAGCGCCTTGTGACACCTGGTGTCACTGTCCACTCACTGGAGAGATGGACGAACATTGGGTTGAAGTCCTCCAGAGATGAGACCGTGACAGCCACATCCGTGTGTGTGAGCGATAACTACTCGAAGCAAGTGTGTGACGATCCCTCCACAGAGCAGAGTCACCTAATGCTCCCCACTATATGAGCGTCCTGTCCCCGCCCCCCGCCCCCCCATTCACACCACCTGAGGCTCATCTTGAAAGCTAAGCCGGGTCAGCCCTGGTTAGTACTTGGATGGGGAACCGCCAGGGAATTAGGCTTCCTGCACTGAGCAGGGGGTTGGACCTGATGGCCTTGCAGGCCCCTTCCAACCCTATGTTTCTATGACTTCTATGACCTCAACTTCGAGATGACCCAGCGGAATGTGTCTGCTCCAGCCTTCCGCAGCTTGGTGTCCTCCGGATGAGTTAGACTACAACTCTCAGCATTCCCAGCCAACGTGACCAATGCCCATGCAGGCTGGGAATGATGGGAGTTGCAGTCGAGCACATCTAGGAGGAGTGGAGGCTGGTGGCTCCGACTTCACTGGGTCTGTGAGTCTATTCCGGGCTTCGGTCTGAGCGAGCCAGCACTCTAAAGGAGCTATGCAAAGTGCGGAATCTTATCCCCAAAGTAAGTTCAGCACCTTGGATAGCTCCTTTAGAGTTCTGGCAGGTTCTGACTGAAACCCAGAATGGATTTACAGCCCCACCAAAATCGGAGCCACCGTTCTCCACTGTCTAGAGGATCTCCGCCGCTATCACTCAGGGTTGTAGCCAATGTTGGTTTAAGTCCCATTCATTTCAATGGATCGACTCTAAGTGGGGCTGGCATTGGCTACAACCCTCATGCCCCGGCACAGCAAAGTGAGGGGAGTAAGGGTCACCCATCGCTTTGACCTCGCTGGGGCTTTTCTTTTGCGACACCCACTGGAGGCTGGAGAATAAGACCCACCTGGTCGAGGGGAGAGGGGCTGAAGAGATTCTTCTCCCCGACGCCCAACCCCGAGGCAAACTAGAAACTTCGCCTCCCTTCCCGTCAATTGCAGCAGCAGAGCTTTCAAAGCAAGAGCTTAATTTGGAGAGGGGGGCGGGCGAGGGTTTGCTCCCAAAGTTCAACCCCGGATCCTGTTCTCTATGCCGAACCTCAGCCGTACAATATATAAACTAGCAGTGTAATAAATAAGGGTGCTTCTTTGGACGTGCAGGCTCCATTGTCTTCGTCCCCGAACTATATTACAGCCTCCTCTGCCGCCCTCGCACATTTTGGGATTAGGGAGCGAGGCTTTTTCTCCTTCCTTCCTTCCTTTTTTTTTTTTTTTTTAATACGGTTGGCTTCTGCTCCAGAACCTTTCTTCTTCGGAATGACCCACTGAGGTGCAGATCTATGCAGACTGACTCCGAACTGAGCCGCGTCGAACACAGCGGGGCTTACAGCGGGGGCTTACTTGTGAGTCAACCCGCCGCGTCATTTTTCTGTGCTCGCCTAGCGTGTGGCTCCCCTTTGGGACGAAACGGGAAGATCGGGTCGCTTCTGAAAAGCAGCGCGAACCAGACTAGAGCCTTGTTTTCTGTGGCACAAAATCGCAAGAAGGAGCCAGGTATTTCTCTCTCGCCTCCCTCCTGCCACCCGGCCCACCCCCACGTTCGTCGCAAGTGATCTCCTCCAGCGGGACTGCAGAGTGAGTGCCTGAGTAGCGCGGACTACTAGGACGGGAGAACAGGCTTCAGATCTCTGCTCAGCCGAGAGAAGCTCCCCGCGTGGCCTTGGCTTGGGCAAGTCACGCTTTCTCAGCCCATCCTCGTTCTTGTGGAAAATAGCGTGAGGCGGATGAGCTTCCTACGCCACCCTCGACCTCCTGGGTGGAAGGACAGGATAAACATGTAGTAAATGAACGCGCATGACAGCCAGTGTGGGGTAGCGGCTAGAATGGTGGAATGGGACGCGGGGAAGCCGGGCTCTGGTCCCCACTCGGCTATGAAGCACACTGGGCGACTTTGGGCCAGTCACTGGCTCTCAGCCTAGTTGCCTTACAGGGTTGTTGCGAGGGTAATTTGGAGAGGAGGAGGCCCATGTAAGCCGCCTTGGGTTCCTTCCAAGAGGAAAAAAGGCAGGGATATCAATGTAATTCATACATACATACATACATGATGAGGTGCTTTAAAGACAGGCGCAGACAGTGATGCAGCTGGGTAATGTTAGATCCTGGACTTAATGATCTTATGGGGCCCCTCCTCGGGTGGCCTTGTACTCTTCAGTTGTGAAGCACGCAACTACCATTTCTCTTCCCACAGCCATTCCATGCTTTAAAACTGTTTCTACCTTCCCAATATGTTAGAACAACAACAAAACTGTGCAAACCCTGATTTTTAAACACACACACACACACACAGAGAGCATGTGCAGACTGCCTTTTAAACTCATTTAAATCATAACACCATCATCCAATTCCCTTGCCACGTGCTGCTTCCCGGGTGGTAATTTGCCCTGGACTTTGGCCCGAAGGTCCAGTCCTAACTGCACCATTGCATTCAGGTGTATGCTTGCTGCCCCGATGAGAGTACTGGATATTTCCTTCCAAGACCACGCAACCCAACCAGTGTTTCTGGACTTACTAATTGCCTGCTTGATGACACACAGCAGAATGAAAACACGCCATAACAACAATAATTAAAGAAGCGCAGCGTCTGGGGAAGGGAGAAGTTCCCAGCCAAAACACGCCTTTCCTGACACACACAGCTATTATAATCTTCTTTCTCGCCTTCTTTCTCAGCGTGAGGGGGCTCAGGCAGGGAGCTGGTCCAAGGCATTTGGGATACCAGACCGGCGAGGAGGGGGCGCAACAGGAGGAGTGCGATGTGGAAATTCTTCATTCTCCAGAAAACCCCGAAAGAAGTGGGAAGGGCAGTTTATAGTCCGTGCCTCTAAAGTTGCGATCCCGTCTTTTCCTTTCTCTTTTCCTTTTTAAGGTTAGCCGATGGAGATGCCCCGATTTCTCTGGACAAACGCGAATAATTCAAAAGATTCTTAATGAAATGCAGCCTGGCTTTGCGCCGTGGATACAGAACCCCATTAGCCGGACATTTCTCGTCCGTCGTCCCATAGTAAACTAGCTGTAGCTGAATCTACTTTACTCCTGAGTAAGGTAAATTACATCCTTGACTTCACCCGGAAATCAGGAAGTTGATGGCGATGATGATGCCCATGGTAAAAGGCAGCCCACTTTTCTTTTTCCTTAAGAAAACTGAGTCAGTTGCTAGGCAGCCTTTATGGTTAATGAGAGTCCCAGCTACTGTGCTCCTAGAGCAGCCTTCCCCAACTTGGGGCCCTCCAGATGGGTTTGACTACAGTTCCCACCATCCCCAGCCAGATGGTCAATGACCGTGATGGGTGGGGCTTATGGCAGTTGTGGTCCAATACATCTGGAGGGTCCCAAGTTGGGGAAGGCTCTCAGCGAGCATGTGACTTGGATCTGGAGTTGTTAAGTCATGTCTGACTCTTCCTGAAGCCATGGACCATAGCACACCAGGCCTTCCTGTCCTCCGCTCTCTCCCAGAGTGCGCTCAAGTTCATATTGGATCCAGAGACTCAAACTCAAATCCTCAACCTAACCTACCTTACAGGGCTGTTGGGAATACATATGGGAAGAAGGATGGAATAACAAAAACAAAAATTCAGTTTGCAGGGTTTTCAGACCAGGTGTGTGTGGGAGTTTTTTTTTTTTGAATGAGCTACGTCCTTCACTATCCTCCCTCCCACAATGGGTGAACCAGTTTATTAATTATTATTATATATGTATAACATTATTTGATATCACCCTTGGATACTCCATACGGTGCATTTCCCGCACATGCTCTCTCCAAATGAGAAACTGCAGCTAAGACCTGGGAAGGTGCTAGAAAAATAGTCCCAAACAACTTTTGAATAAAAGCAGTTTATTATTTCCCGGAGTTGCAAGCACAGTATGCCCATAACAATGCCAAGGCTAGATGAGATGATGAAAGAGTATTCTTTGATTCCCAAGAGAGAGAAATTAACGTGATTTTCACTGTCCTTATCTCAACAGCTAACCTTGGGTTTCTACTAATATTGATAAGAGTTCCTAACCCAAAACAAAATGCAGCCAGACAGGCAGCACAGGGCCCATCCCAAAGAGATCTGAAAGTGTTATGTTCTACTTGAGCTGGAGCCTGGAAGTCATTGGTTTGTTGCATTTAAATCTGTCTGCTTTCCTGGGCCGCAACTGACTTAGCTCTTCCACAGATTGGCGATTTAGGTGCTCTTCTGAGGAAGACAGTACTCAAAGCAAGTGTCAAGTGGGGGGATTCCTTGTCATTTCTGAGTATTTGCTGAGTTCAGAGTACCTGCTGTTGTGATCTCCACACACACCTCCACTAGTAATATACTGCTCCATTCTATGCCTGTCAACTCAGAAGTCAGTCAGTCCTATTGTGTTCAATGGAATGTACTCCCAGGTTAAGTCTGTATAGGATTGCAGCCACAGTTAAGATGAAAGCTTGTTTAAAATACACATTTAGTCCCTTTGAAATCAATGGGAACCATCCTACAGAGTTCCTGCTTAACTGACTGCCTCTCACTCCTTAGAATTAGCAATCTGGAAATAAGAAAGCCCAGATTGACTCCTGCATATTAATGTTTACTAGATGAAGTGATAAATGGGCAAATATAGAACTGCTCTCTCATGTTTAGCCTCTAGTTTCTTCAGACATTTTGATCCTAGAGCCTGATCATAGAATGGGTTAGGAGAGACCATGGGAGCCATGGGGCACAAAATTAGGCCAATAGTAGGAGCATGGAGCAAAGCAGTCACTCCCTTTTGGAGAATTCTCAATTCCAGCCTCAGTTGCTGCTCTGGTAGCAGGATCATCCCACATCACTGGTTCCAAAAGGCTTAAGTCTCATCTTAAGTACAGTCAGCTCAAGTGCACTTTGAGAGACTTGTTCCAGCCAGGTGGCCACAGCATCTCTTCCCACCTGCCACTCCTGATTTAAACATCTCTCACTTACGAAATGGAACCCAGCACAGCCTCCCACCCCCCACAGTAACTGAGGGAGCACTGAGTTGTCAGAGGTGGTTCCCTTTCCCCTTCTCCTCTCAAGCTTCTCTAGCAGAGAAATAGAGGGTTACCCTCCATACCGAAAACAGAGTGCAGCCTTCCCACCTCACCAAGCAACAGACAAAACAAAGCCAAGTCTCTATTTACAAAGTATTAGATATATTTTCAATTCACATAAAAAGCAGGTACTGTGTTAGACATTCAACATTGGCAGAAGACACCTACTTAAGCTTCACTTCTGAGACTGTTAGGCCAAATCAATGATTATAGGTTTTTCTTTTTACAAATCTTAAAGAGAATTAAATAACTCACACTCACATACATTCAATATTTGTAACTATGTACATACACATATACACCCACGTTTGTCTAGTCTTTATATACCCATGTGCGTGTGTCTAGAAACGCACATCATAGGTGGCATATGTCACCCTTGACACCTGAGGAGGTAGGGACAGCTCTTCCGATTTATTTCGACCAAAGAGGTATTCCTCCTGACTACTACCCTCTCCTTCTCCCCACCCAACCCTCCAGCTTCTGTAACAGGACTAGAGACCTTTGTCAAACACATATGCTGACATACATCTTCTCTGCTACCCACCCTCCCGCCCCCATCCCCATGTAGGAAAACTTAACACATCTGCAGTTTGTTACATAAATTTTTTGAATTGTCTGAAATTTAAAATATTGTCTTAATTTATAAGGGAGACCAGAAAACAAAAACCTGACTTATTTCCTCAGTACAATCTAAATAGAATGCCCATGATAATTTTGTGGGAGAAAAGAATCCCAAAAGAATAAATGGAAGAAGGTAGGTGGGTGAAGAAGCAAATATTTCTAGTGGATCCCAGGAAAGGCAAAGACCCTCTGGCTTCTTGCTACACCCACCTGCTTCCCTCCTCCCCACTTCTCATTAAGCCATATGTGCTTTCATCCCCTGTTCAGTTCTTAAATTGGAAAATGGTTTTAAAAGGTTCCAGAGAACAGGCCATTCAGAGAAAGACAGAGAAGGCTACTCATCCTCCTGCCAGGCCCTTAGGGGCTGCTAGGCAGATTTGTGCTTTTTGAACCAACAAGAGATGCTTAAATCAATACCTATTGGGACCCCACAGCACCTGCTAAACATAAATGAAAACAACCCCAACCCCCCCTCTGCACATGCCCTCCTAATGCAGGAGGTTAATACAGGGTTTGTGGGGAGGGGGGAGTCTGTATTCCCATAAAGTGGACCAGAGTGAAATAAAATATTCTAAACTCCTTCAGATTTCATATTGCTTTCTTCAAGGGAACAGGGGAAGAAAAGAGGGGGGTATATTTTTGCATAAAACTGATAGGTGAGAAGAACTCATCCCTTTTTAACCACAGACACAGGAGTCTACAGAGGATGCTTCTTTCCAGAAACTAGAATAGAAAGAAATCTAGCCATAACAGCAGCTCACTTCTAAACGGATCTTGCCCCAAAGGTTAACTAGCTTTGAAAGGGAGCTGTTTTCTCTGCATCCTTAGTCAGTGACTTAAATTTATGAGGAAGATACAGATTTTATACAACACTTTAAGACTCATCCAAGGACCTGGAAAAGAACTGCAATCATTTTGGGAGCAGGAGGGGAATCCACTTTCAATATAACAGCAGGAGCACCTAAAATATGAGCAGTGAAATACTCTCCTCCCCAACTTTTCTGGCATGTAAGGAATGTAAACAGATTTTCTTTATGGAGTGAGCAGGGAAGAACTAAAGAAAGAAAAAATGAGAGGAAGTTAAACTAAACTATCAACTCAGTTCCTTCTCCCCCACAACCCCTCCTTCTCCCCATGACAGTCCTATTAAAGTGCATGACGGCAGCTACACCTTTTCGGAATCTTAAAACATACACATCCCCTTTTCCCTTGCAAGAAAAGGTCATTCAAGTTAATACTTCTTTGCTAAAACATCTTTCAACTGTTTTTAATTGACACTTTTTAAACCAACAACTTTTTTTTTTTCAAACTGGAGCAAAACAAAAGCAAGACAATACTGTAAAGTCAAGTGCTTACTTCAGCTGTCCAGCTAGAACAGTTGTGTATATAGCACACTTGATTGTACAAAGCAACACCTTATAATATAACAATTAAAAAACTGGAGGCTTTTTTGTCCCCAGAAGAATATAATATCCCCTATTTGCCCTCAACATCATATTTGGGGGAAGGGAGGGGAAACAATTGGGGGGGAAAAAACTAAATCAAGATGTTATAATTAGCGAATAAGGTCATTCACTATCTACACCTGCTCTTGCAATTGAGGCAAGAGATACTTCAGTTCTGTTTTACTGTCCTTCTCCAACAGCCTTAAATTAAAAGAACAAACACAAGAGTTGAAATATATATATATATGTATATAGATATATATATATGTATTTTCCTTTAAATAACATATTTACATCTAATAGAAAATATAACTCTAGAGATAATCTTTCCAACCAAAATTGAAATTGGTGGCGAGGGGGGAGGGAATAAAAGAATGAATTAAGGACAGATTTTTCAATCATGTCCAAGAAAAAAAACAAACAAACAAACCAGCTGACCTCTACCCAATCCCATTAGATGCCTCCTCTTTTTCAAGGGAATTCATCGCTTTTCCTTAAAGAACCCTTGGTCTGTGCTGCTCTCCTTAATGGTAACTGTCAAGAAATTTGATGTCACATCAGTCACTACTACTTTCTCCAGGTTGTTGAGAGATGGGCTCCAAGCTTCTTCTTCTGGGTCACCAAGGATCCTGGAGACAGGGATGCGGGCAATGAGGGAAGGCCGGCCAGCCTGCGTCCCTAGACCATCTCGATATAAGTTGCCTTGGTTTGCGGAGCTGTGCAAGATCTTAGGGGCACCCAAGTCCAAACCACTTTGCCCTTTTGGATCTAGGAAATCTGCCCTGTGCTTCGTTAGCCTGGGAGGATAAGTCTCAGGTACACCCAGCTTAAGGCCAGTTTCTGCTCTAGCACTGGAAACAGCACTGGGTAACTCAGGCTCCCGTCTCCGGGCTAACTGGATCACACTATGTCCTGAACTGAACTTGGCTGCACCAGGGTTAGCTGCTTCTTCCATTTTTCTGGCTTTTAGATAATCCACCACCACCTTGTCCCCTGGTTCCACGGATTTCCGCTTGGAGGCAACATCAGCAGTTTCAGGCAGGTCTTTGTAGAGCTCTTTCCTGGGCTTTGGGCCTCGCTTTTTAAAGGCTCCTTCAGATCGGTCTTCCTCTGCCCCAACCCTGCTTTCCTGGATTGTCTCTATTCGGGAGGTGTTGGTGGTAGGAGTGGTGGAGCTGCTTTGTGGGGGCAGTGGGATTTGTCTCAGTCCTTCTCTAGCACGGGAAGTAGAGCCCAACTCCTGGGGGGATCTTCCAGGGTAAGGCACCCGGACTCCCCTAGCAGAGTCACTACGGAATTCGTAGGTTTTGGCTTTGGCTTTTGCCTGGGCCTGCAAAACAGATAAAGCAACTAGATTGATTTAGTACCTTGCCACAGCAGATTCATCAATGCAGCTTCTAAGGCAAACATGGGGTTTCTCTGTTACACATACATATATACACAGGTATACATGCATACAGCAGTATCCATCTTTGGCAACGCTGCTTTAAAAAACCTGGTTTCTGTTGCATGTAGCAATATAACAGCAACACAGAAAGCATGACTCACACACTCTTTCTTCTTCCCTTACCTTTAACAGGAAAGTTTTGGGCTTGGGACCTCGTTTCTTAGGACCATAAAGTTCCATTTCTCTTTCCCTAAACAAGGTTTTTAAGAAAGAAAAACAAACAGACACACACACATACATTAGAAGAACAGAGAATCAGTTTAGTAGTGCTCCAAAGCAGAGCAATATCGCTGCAATAAGTAAGATGGATATGTTCCCCCAAACAGCATACCTTTCCTCAAAAGCTGCAAGCAGGCGAGCATCTAGAATGTTTTCCTCAGGTTCCCAGGTGCTATATCTAGCAAAGTAAGAAAGAAGTAAAAGAACAAAATTGAGAAAGGAATACGTCGGTTTAAAAAAACACAAAATGTTTTTTATGTTCCAGAAGGTGCAAGAAAAAGTTCATGTAGTCCAGCCAGCCATCTATCCAGGAAAGCACTATGCCCAATTTTAATGCAAAATAAAATAAGCCCACCACCATCTAAATATTGGCTAGCCTGCAAGGACTGCATTAACAGTTACTTACTTCTGAGACCAGCCCTTCCATTTCACAAGATATTCCATACGACCCTACAGATGTCAAGAAGAGAAGACAAATTAGCATGCATTTCGAGGGGAGTGGGGAGATTTTTTTTAAAAAGAAATGCAATAAAACACCTATTTACCTGCTGCTAGAACATGCCCCAATAAAACCCAAAGGCATGCGTCAAAAAAAAAATATGCAAGTGGCCAAAACCGTGCCACAAAAATGCACATGCAAGCTGCAAGGGCGAAAGAGAGAGAGAGAGAGAGAAATCCCACCCATGAAAAAGGGGGCGTGCTGCAAAACGTGATAAAATATGCATGCAGCAATGCGTGCAGCAAATGTACATGCAGCCCAAACGTGCATGCATTTCAAGACGGCGGCGGCGGCGCTTGAGATGGTGGCAATCTGCACAGCCCAAGCAGAAAGGGGGAGCGGCAGGCAGGCAGGCAGGCAGGCAGGCTCCGAAGTGCTGCTTCTGCTGCGGCTGCAGAAAGGAGGGAGCCGAGCAGGAGCGAAGCGCCGCTCGCCCGTCCTCCTGCCTGTGTGTGTGTGTGTCCGCGGCCTGGCGGCTCGGGGGCCGCACGCACAAAGCCCGGGCTGCGCTGCCAGGCAGGACGAAGGGCACCTACTTTGCGGATGCGTCTCTTGAGCAAGGCCTCGGCCGCGAACACCCTCTCCCCCACGGCGGAGAGCTCCATGTTTACTCGGCCGCTGGCAGGAGGAAAGCGGCGGCGGCGGCAGCCAGCACAGCCCAGACCATAATACTCCGCTCGCTGACGTCAGCCCTCGCCTCGCCTGCCTCCGCACTTGTTGCTGGCCGAGCCAGCCTGCCTGCCTGCCTGCCTGCAGGAGCAGCGAGCGGAGAGAGGCCGCTGCTGCCGAGGCGCTTGGCGCTGCCTGGGCCTGGCTCTTCCCCGCTCCCGCTCCCCCCGCCTCCCTGCGACGTGATCCGCGTTTCAATCACAAAGGGGCGGAGCCAAAGGAGCAGGGAGACAGGCGGGGGCGGGGAGGCCGCGTCCCAAGGAGGGGGAGCGGAGGGAGGGGGCCTCCAGAGCGACGGCGGGAGGGGGCGAGGGGGGTCTTCTTCAGCTGTCTGGCTGTGGAGGAGACAGGGGAGGGGTGCAAATGTGGGCAACGCTCCCCCGTGGCCCTCCCTTCCTCCTCCATATATATCTATGCACGCACACTGCCTCGCTCTAGAGCAACTGCGGCTCCCCAGTCCACGAGTGCCACTCTCCGTCCCCTCCCCGGCCGTGGCGGTGCGGGAATCAGTGGCATTTATAGAATCCGCAGATACTGAACGCTTTTACCTCTTCTTTTTAAAAGGCCGGCTTTCTTACGCCGGCAGCAAAAAATAAACAACGTCCCCTCCCCCCGGCTGCAAAGAAATTCTCTCTCTCTGTTTCCTCCAATGATGGGGGGTTGGGACAGAATATAAAGCGATCCGGGAGGGAAGGGGGTACAGTACCAAGTTTTCTTGGGGACATATAGATGACAGGCTGGGATGATGAAAGGGTTTGGAAAATCGGTGCTTGCATCGCTTCTGAGGCATGGACGATTTTGCTGCAAGCCCCGCGCAAGTGTTGCCCTAAAGCCCCCACAACAGCACACGAATCCCTTCGGTCCATACACCCCCCCCCCTTCTTTCTCTCACCGCATAAAGTGCATTTTAATAGCAGTAGGAGGCGGGAACAACGTTGCCCCCCCCCCGGGCTTCATGCACCCACAAAAGCAGACTCTGCATTTCCTGAAGAGCAGCAGCTACGCTTGTGCAGAGAAAGGATTTTAAAAAAAAACATGCGCGCGCGCGCACACACACACATACACACAATGGGCTGAAAAGTGGAATCAGCAACAGAGGGTCTCCCACCCCCTTCTCGATGGCACCAGAGGAAAAGGAATCCTCCTCGAACTGGATCACGCACACCCTGTCCCAATCCAAGGGCAGCCGAACCTTTTAAGGCAGCCCTCGATCTGCATAAGCGCCTAAGGAAGAGCCGCATCCTAGCCTCCGGTCCCTTGCGCACTCCGCTGAACCAGGGCGCTCCTGCGCTTTTCACCTAGGAAGGAATTCACCTTCATCTGGAGTTCTGTGTAGGAAAGTTGAAACGCAGCAGCCTTTCAGTTTTATTACAACATATTGAGCAAAACCCAGTGAACTTTGACTTCGGCATATTTTCTGCATGAGAAACATACAGATGTATATGTGTATATGGGGGGGGGGGCAGAGAGAGATGCAGAAATATAGAGAATGGGATCTAGGATCTGCCTTCCTCGAAGGGGAGGGCTCAAAGAAGGTCCCTCCTGTTTCCGTCCCGTTGCCCCTCCCCCCACACCTCACCCCATTCAGCAGGGTCTCCTCACTGTGCAGCATTTTCTGGGGGCTGGAGGAGGTGCTTTGGAAAGGAGGGAGGCAGGAAAGTCCACTTCCTCCAGCGCGGCTGATCCAGCTTAAATCTGGATCCAACCCATAATTAAAAAGAAAAAAAGCCCACACATGTACAGAGACAGAATGTCTCTATTACTTACTATCGATCTTTATTGACCTTTCGGTCCTATATAGTAACGGGAATTTATCTCAGCAGCAATCAAACTAAGCGACAGATCCTAACTTTGAGGTCTACTTACTTGGAAGTAACTTTCATAGGTATCAGTCATTCTTACTTCAGAGTCAGCGCTTGGAGAGATTGGACGAGGGATAAGATGCCACTAAAGCTGCGATCCTAAAGAACACTTCATCTCCTTTGAAATCACTGGGATTTTTCCCAAGAAAAAGTATTTTAAGTCTGGGCTATAAGCCATGGAAATCCTAGACATGGTGAAAGGGGGTGTGCGTGCCCGTGTATATCCCTGCCTGATCCACAAGCCAATTATTCCGGAGTATTTTGATGTGGTCTCTAATAAACGCTTAAAGAGAACATCATTCTGTTCATCTTCTTGAAGTCAGAAATCTCTCTCTAGAGAGACGGGCAGAGAGACTTACTATAAAGTACACAGATTCTCTCTTTCTGACAACCCATGGTTCTGATGATGGCTTGGAACAAAGGGCAAAGAGCCTAGCACAAATGTATCGGGGTTAGGTCGATAGATAAGCTGGTCAGGGTTTTATGAAGATATCCTGCTATTCCAGCGTATACTTGCCTCTCCGAGAATGGATGGATTAAAATACCACCCCATAAGAGAGTCGTATTATCGGTTAATAAAGCATATGAAGCTATAACACTTGCCGGGGAGGGCGGCGGGGTTATTTACAGATTACGTAAAAATCACCTCATCGGACAATGGCAGCCAAAACTTTCCTCCCTTTTAAGAAGCCAGCCCTGGACTACAAAGCCTTTCTTCGCAGCAACAAAGAGCGGTGCCAGCAATACAGCTGTTTCTGCTTAAGTTTAAATACTTTCCAACAGTTTGGGTAGTGAAAATAAAGTCGACCTCAAGAGCCTATAATACGGGGCTCTGGTTTCCTAGCTTCAAGTACCTCTGGGCTTAGCTTTTCGCAAGTCTGCTCAAGCAGGAGAGCAAAAACAGAGGGCTGGGGGCGGATGGGCAGGGAAGGTGTGGGGCATGTCACATCCCACCAGGGGCATCAAAAGCCTTGGAGGATATAGCAAGGCGATCGGTAAATAAAGTGATCGCGTGTGTGCGGCCGAAACAATCAAAGGATTTCACTGACGCACACATCCCTCCTGTACTTGGGGACCCTTGTTCCTGAATCATCCTTCAAAATCTCCCTTAAACACCCCTCCCCCGCCAACCCCTTTAAATCACTAATGGCTCTTTAAGAGTTCAGTTATTTGCTTTAAGATAGTATTTCTCTGTATTTCATCCCTCAGTGACTTTATTGCCTCTTTACTCCAGTTTACTGTGTTTACTTTTTAAACGCTTTGAAACGACTCAGAAATTCAGGCGAGGTGGACGAGGGGAAGGAGATAGATTATTTTTTTTTTCTGTTTCAGGAAAGGGGGGGGTATCTCCTTTCCTTCTCTCTTCCAGAAAAACCTTTATTTTAAAAGATGGACTCACCGTGAACATTCTACTTTAGTTTATAATGATTCCCGATTAAGTTGTGGTCCGTTTTTTGCCACCTCTAGGAGCAGGGAAGAATTTTTTTTTAAGTAAATAGTTTTGTACAGCTCCTAACACAGTGCTTGAGTGAAATAAAATACTGATAGCAAAAGGGGAGGGGGCAGAGCGATCACGTTGTGAGGTACGTAGTAATATAAGGAGAGAGGCGTCGTTTCTATTCCAGATGAAACCCAGTATGAAAACTGTTTTTAACCATTTCTCTCCACGATCCTAAATTTTCACATTTATAGCCTCAGTAAGGAAATCTCTCTGCATCGGAGCAGTTCCAACCTGAATGGTAAAATGTGGCAACTGTAGGGACTAACAATATTCAAAGTGCCTCTAAACACGGTGAGGGAGGTGGTTGTCTTGCTGTATTTGACCCATATGTGCGTTAGAGTCGAGATCAGAACTATAGGACAAAACTTGATTCGATAGTATAGAGAGGATTGGGGGGCGCGTATTTGCCTCGCACGAGCATCTCCTGGACCCATATTTTGCAACACCAGTGGGAAAAACAGCAGTCGCAGGCCGCCTATTGGGGGAACCCAAGCCAATTCCATCATGCACCCCGTTGATTCCTCCCCCCCCCCCCAATATAGGTTAGAATAGATTGAAGTCTCAGATCCCAAACGTCTGGTCAATTCCCAATCCCCTTGAGCAGAAACGTTGCTGGGACAGCTGAGCTTCAATGGGCTTGCGTCTCCGCTTGGATAAATAAGGTAACGCTTTCTCTTCCACCTACGCTGTCTCCATCTGGCTGCAATTTTGACTGTCTCGGAGTCGGAGTGAATGCGTGCGCCTGTGTGAAAGTGGAAATAAAACGGTCTAGTATTGCGATTTTATGAAGGAAAAAAAATGCCAGCAGTTCCATTTAGGATCGTTAGCAGCGTGATAAATTAGCCGGCTCCCTGGCTCGCCTTCTCCCTCCCCTCTCCCGCTTTCTTTGTGTGCGTGTGTTTATTTAATGAAATACGGGCTGCGAAACACCTGTTTCCTACCAGGACTCGTGGCTTTTGTCTCCCTGGGCTCGGAGCCGAAATCGAGGGCCAGGCCGGCGTTGGAAACGGGGGGAGCGAGTGGCCCTAGGCTAGGGTCCCTCCCTCCCTTTCGATCTGAGTTTCCTGGCGGACGGGAAGAGAGAAGAATCGCCTAGGGATGCCTCAGCTTGCGGCTAGGAGAAACCAAGGAGGGAGCTAGCTGGCTGGCTTTCCAAACGGGGATCTCCTTTGGCACCCTGCCTGGTCCTCATTCCCGCCCCATCTCCCCTCACGCCTGGGGATATGTCGCAGTACTGAGGCTATGTGTCGGAAACAGGGAGCCCTGAGGCGGGCGGGGGAAATCATCCAATCCCAGCCTTGGAAAGCGGAGGAGGATCAGTCTTTTCGAAGGTGTTCGCAAGCTCGGCTGCCGCATTGATTCAGTGATAGCCGCAGAGCTTCACTCGTGCCTGCGGCTATCAGTTCTGTGCGCCTGCGCGCCAGTACGGCGATTGGCGGGAATGCGCGTCAGCCGGTGGCCTTGTGCGTGAGTCTGACTGCCCCCGTGGGTCGTGACCGCCGGTGTGGTCGACTAGAATAAGGCGGGAAGCGTGTGTGAAACTGCCTGATACTGTATGGTGCACCTTGTTTAGGCCTACGCAAAAATCGCTAAACGGTGCCAGCTTTCGAGATCTCCAGATCTCTTCTTCACCTGGTACTGGTGGATGGGCGTAAGCAGCTGTATCGGCGCAGCACGACCTCATCCCACCCGCCCCACGCATCTTCAACACCGCTAAAGAGACGTCACTTTGCAAACTTCCCGAACACAGGATGTTTCTAATCAAACTGAGAAAGAGCTCGGTGTGACTCGAAAGTTTGCACACACGCCCTCACAGCAACAGGGGGAAAGTAAAAGAGGTTGTGGGGTGTTGTTGGAAGGCAGGTGGGACAATAGGCTGAGCATGATGAGCCGCTGCTTGACACGATATCAGGACAGAACTGAACAGTAGTAGCACCGGGGTGGATTTGAATGTAGACTTCAGGCATAAGAGCTGGTCATTTCATCAGTACAGGCTGCAAGGATATTTGTCTTTCTCCCAGACTCCCTGGCAGACCCTCTTTTGGACTTCCCCAGCCCCTTAAAACCGGTCTTCCTACCTGGGCAGTAAAAGGCGATCAAGTAGGTTGGAAACGCATTGAAACTCCGTGGTGAACGGGTGTTGAAATCAACGTGTGCAAATAGTAACGTGTGTATTTTGTGGCGAATGGGTCAGGTGAATCCGTGTGGCATTGAAAGCGCCACTGAAGTCAATGTCATCCTCATTTGTTTCCCCAACACATCCTTTGTCAGGCGCCCTAAGGACGGTTTGGGTGGCATCTCGCCCACCCTTCTCTTCGCATGCTAAAAGATCGAGCGAAGTTATAAATGGACTCACTGATGTGAATAGGAGCCAAGGGGAGTCCTTATTACGGATTAATTAACCCAGAATTTAAGGTGTGCTAGTCGGGGCATGGCAGTGAGTCTTGTAGTAGGGGGTGACGTCAAGCAAGGGGGAAGGGCATTGAGTGGGGGCTCGCGGGTGAGTGCTTTGGTGTATGGTTTATGGGTGCAAAGGGCGCGACTAACCCAATAAATACGGTGTGTGTGTCTCGGTCTGTCAGCCGTTCTGTCTCTGCGAATGCGCCGGGGGGGAGGGACGGGGGTTGCAAGTGACAGGGGCAGGCGGCACGTGGACGAGGCAGCCGCGGCTTCCTGCCTGGGGCAAAGGTGCCCCGCGCTGGTGTCACTTTAGCATGTCCCGTCCCCCCCGCCCTCCGCCGCTATCGAAAGGGCTCGGGGGAATTGAAAGGGAGCCAGAGCAAGGTGCTCTCTCTGCAGAGATGCCCTTGCCGGGGCTTGCGTTGTGGTGGATCCAAAGCACTTTTCAGGTATTTACTGGCAGCCCTCCCAGGCACACAGCACCCTCCAGCAGATCATCCCGGCCTCATGCTCAAGACTATTCCCTGCCTCTGTCCTGTGTCCATCAGAGATCCCTGAGATACTGCAGCCCCCTGTCGAAATAGGCCATGACGCTCCAATGTGTGTGTGGCGGGGGGCGGTTGGATGGGTGGGGGGCGGAGGGCGTGGCCTCATCCAGCTCCCATTCAAGCGCTGTTAGTTCCGCAAACTAGGTACTGATTTGTGTGGAAAGAGGGCCGAGCGGAGGAGATCCTTTGGTTGGTGCATTTTTTTTGATGCAAGCGAGGAATCAACCCGTGGTAGTAGAGTCAGGCGAGGCGAGAGAAAGGCAAGGAGTTGGTCTTTATCTCTAGCATTTTGCCTTACAAAACAAAACCTAGTTCAGACACTGTAGAAGAAAATTGGAAATCCATGTATGCATTTCCAGTAGATTGATTTCCATGCCTTTCCCTTCTAGGTCGTGCCCAGAAAGACTACCTTTCGAGACACGGTGGCTGTAATACAGATACCACTTACCCCGGAATAACATCATTGCCTTCTCTTTTGGAGTAATGAAGCCTACAGAAATGTCCTTAAGGCCTATGGAATGAGCCTCACGCTATATGAGAGTAAAAACCCCTAGCCCTCCCCTTGCCTCCTTCCCCGCGTCCATTCTTTAGGGAAAGATGACTTATCTTCAGGAATGAGAATTCATTCATCTTTAGGAAAAGCGGAGTCCTGGTTGTCTTTGCCCCATTTCCCACAGGGAATCTTTTAGGGGAGGTTATGACTAGTACCCCCCCCCCCACCCAGTATGTGTTACATTCCTTCTCGGCCTATGTCTCTGAGCCCGATCTCGACTCTATCTGGGGTGGGGTGGGGTGGGGTGGGGTGGGGTGGGGATTAGAGCAGAGTGACAAACAAAGAAGGCGAAACTGCTGTTCAGCAATCAGCACAGCAGGGCCCAAAGCTTGGAGGTGAGGATTCTGGGGCTCAGCAAATTCCTCCCTTTTGAAGAAATAACATCTGCTTAACCACCTTTCCCACCCACCGCCCGAACATTATTATTCTTCAGGTGGTGGATTTTTTAAAATAAAACATTGAGATCTTTACTGAAATATTCCTTCCATTGGTCACTATAACTCAGTATGCCTACATAGTTATCTACAACCATTTTTGTTCAAGAAAATGTTTTGAATATTCACCTAAATGTATCAGGATTGTTAAAAAAAATTAAGGCTTCTGGTTGCGATTCTTCTTTACAATAACCAAGTATATACATTTTCTGTGTATATCCTTCCCCTTTCACCCTAGCCTTCGGGCCCTATTGTAGCAAGTCAGCCTTCAAGTCTTTTCTTGGAGCCGGTTGTGCAATCCAGAATCACCCCCACTCAGCTGAGTATAGGATCCTGCCCTAAGTTATTTTAAACCGCCTTCTTGCTTCCAAATGAATGCGTTTGGATTCGGAGCGTGAACCTTCTATCCCGCAGTATACCCGTTTAAGTAACCCCTTTGGCTGAAAGAAACCCTGAACCGGCAAGGCCAGAATAAGACCCCAAGCCTGCACGTTGACTGTCTGGTCTTTAAAGAAGGGAGAGGAATGCCACGACCCCTTGATCCCCTTAGGGGGGGGACCCTAATCACGACCCTAATCATCGCCACATTCCCCCACCCCCGAAGCAGGATCTCGTCGATTTCAAAGTAACATACTTCCAAGCCATAACAACAAAAAGTCTTGAGGCACGTTCATTCTGGCATAAGAGTTCATCGCCTATAGCCCACTTCATCAGATGCGTGGAGTACTACGGACCGCTTCGGCTTTATAGACAGTACCTGGAGGGGAGTGGTGGGGAGAGAAGATTATTAGCCAGTGGGCTCAACAGCCTGCACGGCTGACAGTAGGCGCCGGGAGCCACGAGATTTGAAAGTCTGGGCTAAAGATGGCAACCCCCGCGTTCATCCCGGTTCCTTCTGGCCGCCTCGTCCTGTTTGCTTCATCTGCGCCGCTTTCGCCGGGCAGCCGTCTCCGCCCGGCTGCCGTCCCGCTTTCGCTAGCAGGTGGCGTCCACGGCAGGCAGGGTTGAAGCGCTGCGCAGGGTCCAGCCCTGCAGAGCCCGGAGGACCTTCCGTCTCGCGGCCGGTCCTGGCAAGAGCCAGCGGGTGTCTGTCAATCCCATCAACGCGCATGGCTGCGCCGGAGGGGGAAGAATGAAGCGGAAAGGAGAGACGGGGTGGGGGGGTGGGGACCTGGCCGGGGGAACTGGGGGGAGAGGTGACTGAGGTCAAGGAGGGCTGACCCGGCGGGGGGGGGGGCTGCGGCCAATCAGGACCTCTCTGGGGGCAATGGGAGCCCACCCCCGCAGCCCAGAGACAGAGGGCCATCCAGGGCGCTCGGCCTTGTTAAACCGAGTCCCGTCCAATTTAAAAAGGCATCTGGAGGCGGGGCTCGGTGGAGACCACACTGACGGGACCGACGGGGAAAGGGTGGCGCTGTGATCCACTTCTTGACGATCAGTTAACACGGAACAGTTATCCCGTAACCAGGCAAGACTCGGTCTCAGGATGGTTAAAGAACGGGGAAAGGCGTAACAAGCCTTTCAGCGCGGATCCTTTATGGGTCCCGTTGGGATTCATTTGGGAATGGAAGGAAGGGATGGAAGCAGCTATTCTGGATGACTCGAGGAGTACAACGAGGCCAGTCGGAACCTGTTGTAAGTTGCATCCAGCTCCCCCTCCACCCAAAGCTCTTGATTCTGTGTGGGACCGAGGCTTCAAGCTTGTGTACACTTTTCTGGGAGTTAGACCCACTGGATTCAGTGGGACCTACTTCCGAATAAAGGTGCTACACACACCGCTCTGAAGTGCACAGAGTCCCCTTGCGCCTTTGTGGTGCAGTCCGAGAACATGAAAGTTCTCCTTCCCTCTCTCTCTCTGTCACACTGGCGCATTTCAATCCGGTCTCCAGGCAAATTACTCAGTAATGAATCTAGCCATAAACTGGCCGGCAGATCAAGCTGTGTAGTAGTCGAATCACCATACCACCGCCTCACCTGTTAAATAGAAATAGTCCAGTCTCATCACATCCTTGTTAGGAGAGAAGGGGAGAAAGATTACAAAGCATTCAGCAACCTGAACGTGTATCAACATGCAGAACTACCATTGGTTATTACTAACAGAAGCAGACCGCAATAGCGGGTTATATCTGAGGGAGAGAGGTTGATTCATACATGCATGCTTATCATTCTGTATTTCACCGGATGACTAATATGTGTGTGTGTGTGTGTGTCTGAACTGCCTCCATTAAAATTAAATAAATAAAGCCTTGTGACTGAACTGATATGAGCTGATATGTGTAGCGGCAGATGCTGCAGTTCCTCAATGTTGAATATGCATATTGTGCGGTCCCTGTTAACCTAGACTACGCCCCGATCCCTAGACGCTTAGAAAGAAGTGAATCCCGCTGATTTCAATGGAATTTATTTCCAAGCAAACTGCTCAAGACCTCAGCTATAAAATAAAGGGCTGGCTTGTCTGCGATACCAGCAGCACAAGCCTAGGCATGTCTACTCAGAAGTAAGTCCCACTGAATTGAGTAAGACTTACCTCCAGGTAAGTGCGCAAAGGAGTACAGTCTCAGCATAATTTCGCCGAGGTTTACATTTAAATCGATCCATTTAAGTCCAAGTATTCTAAGATCGGGGGTAATAAATATTAAGGGAGAGAATAGCAGACGCTAATACCCCGGGGGGATTTCAAAAAAAAGCTCCAAAATGTATTCTTATTATTTTATTATATTCTAATCCCACTGTTCCTCCAGGAAGCTCGGGGCCTGGGGTGGCCCCGCGCCCCCCGTCGCTGTGCGGGGTAGACCATTTGACTGTCACACAACAACCCTATGAAGTAAGTGAAAAACAGAGAGGGCGACTGCCCCAAGATCGCCCGGCGAACACAGCGACTGAGCAGGGATCTGAAGCCGGAGCCAGAGTGGTGTTGTGGTTAGGGTGTTGGACTGGGACTTGGAGTTGGGAGAGCCAGGTTCTAGTCCCCGCTCGGCAGCGGAGTTCACTTGGTGAGTTTGCGCCAGTCGCTGACTCGCAGTTTACCCTACTTCACAAGATTGTTGTTAGAATAAAATGGAGATGTAAGTTGCCTTGGGCTCCTTTGAGGAGGAAAAAAGGCGGGGATATAAATGTAATAAATAAAAAATAAAAATCTCTTCAAATTCAAACTCTCTGACGAAGAGCCCACTGTGACCACCCCTTTTCAGCAATTCCACAGACCAGTCACGGTCTTAAGTCGTGATGTGTCTGGCAATTTGTAATAAAAACCTTCAGTTCTAGAAGACAGACACATCACTGTCCCTCGCCTCCTCTTTCCTTCTCCCACGTCTTTGTGGAAGGGGGAAAGACCAGCTCCACAACGGGCATCAAACACTCCCTGACGACGTGCATTTTATTTCTTCTATTCCTCTTATAGTCAGTCCACAGGCAACAAGTGGAGCAAAGTACTCATCTCCACTTTTCTCCCTCTAGTTCCCATTCTTCCGAAGCAACCCGTTGAACGTGGTTATGGGCGGCGGCGGCGCCTCAGTCCTGATCAACTCTCCGCTGCTGGACCGCACTCCACTCGGGCAAGCAGCGCGGAAGCCTCTCGGGGGCTTACGGGGAGGAAGGACAGCGGGGCAAGGAAACAGGCGGCGGAAAGCACGGATTCTGCGCCAGGGAGGTGCTGGGCCAATAGGCGAAGAGCTGCCTGGTCATTGGCTGTCTGAGGACAGCCGACTGGAGGTAGCTATTGCTGTTGCTACTGCTCGCTCTCTCACTTTCTCTGTCGGGAGCGCTTCTAACAAGATCGTGCTCTTTTTCTCTACACTGAAATCTGGTTATAGCTCCTGGTTTGGTTTTATAGCCACTGACGGGATATTCTAACGATTGGTCCTCCCCAGCCTTAGGAGACTGTTCATCACAGGAGCCTTCGAAACGGGTTTCGTACTTTCTTGCCGATGTGATAAGAGCATCGGCTATTGTTAAAACTGCGATTTTGCTCTGGACTGATTAATTCATGATGTCCGAAGTCCGAGGCTGATTCGGACTTCATAGTGTTCGCGGACACTAACATGAATTAGAGTCTCCACTCTAATCAAGTATGAGTGTATGCGGGGAGCGGGATTTGGACCATCCTGTAAAAATGACCTTGATTAGCAGGAAGGGCCCTGACTCAGTGTTAGCCCAGATGCTTTCCATGCAAAAGGTGCAATCCCTGGCATCTCCAAGTGGGGCCAGGAAAGACGCCTGCCTGAAATTCTGAAGTGCTGCTAGAACATAAGAGACCTGCTGGATCAGACCATTAGGTGGTCTGACTCGGTATAAGGCACTTTCTCATGTCCATGTGCTCTGTGAATAAAACAAATCTCCCGTTTCTTGACACGGACACTGAATCCAAGACCACGAAACCTACTTGAAGCGAGAAACTCAGGAAAAGGGGGCGTGGCCATCGTGGGGAAAAGAACCTGGGGTTAAAAATGAAAGTTCACAGGTAAGACAATCTAGTAACCAAACCTCACTCCCCCCTCCTCTTCCTCCTCTCCCCCCCCCCCTCACACACACACACCCTAGCACTGATACGTTCAAGGGGAAAGACGCCACCGGGCCAAGCAGGCTAGATCAGACAAGCCTCTTCCAGCTCTTCCTTTCCGAGCAGGACTTTTCCTAGTATTAAATAGATATATTCCAGAGGGAAAGTTTCATTGTGTCCCTTGCAGCATACCAAATCGTCTTACCTGGCACAGACCAACTCATGGCATTTGGTTATCCTTAGGCCAGGATTGCCATTGTACCTGGGGGAGGAGGCTGTTTGACTTCGAATGGCTTCCTCTTTCGGCCTGTGGCAGGCAAAGGGCGTGGGGAGGAGGCGTGAATTCACTCGGTGCTCTCTAAAGGAACCGATCCCAATAATGGCCAATCAGCTCTCCTTTCCTGGCCAGCCGTAAATTAATCCTTATGCCCCTTAGCCTTGCTATTGCCCTTGTGTCGCCAATATTTTTAAAATGCGTTTGAAGGGAGTGCACTTTGTTATAGAGATGAATAAACAATACAATTTAGTGCTATATGTTAAAGCGAAGGGAAATTTCCTGGGCATTTGGCGGGGGAGAGGGATCGCAGTCCACAGACCTGTTCTATTTCTCATACCAGGATCGGAAGCTACAAACAAAATAAAAATCCAAACAAGCAAATAAATAAATGATAGCTCCAAAACAAATGCACAACCAACCCGGTCGGTAAATCCAGGCCTCCACTCTATTCCATTGATGTCAATGGACTGAAATACAAACACGTGGAGTGAACTAGTTTGTGTATCTCAGCCTTGCCTGAACTTCTCAAACTGCCTTTTGTTTCCTCACCTATAATACAATACAATATAAAATAAAATTTATAAGGGTTTACATTACTTCCTCTCATTTGTGTCTCTGATAAGCAGCCCAAAAGTTCATATAACTTTGGGATTATTATTAAATCTTTCTTTCACTTTCCCTCTGTTCCCCCTCCCCTTTTGGTATTCTGGTCCTGCTGCCCATAACCTATGGACAGAGAGATACAGACTGACAGATCTACACACACAGAAGCAGGGCTATGAAAGCTTATGCCTGGCATGGGGAACTATGGCCCTCTAGATATTGTTGGACTACCACCTCTGTCATCCCTTGACCACTGGCCATGCTGACAGGGGCTGATGGGAGTTGTAGTCCACCAACATCTGGAGAGTCACATTTCCCCACCGCAGGCCATTGCCACAATAAGGGCACAATCCTATGCATGTTTTCTCTGTCTAAACACACATAGGATTGCACCCTAAGTGTTTAAACTGCCACCAGACTCCTGTGTGAGTGAGAGTGAGTTTAGGTAGTTTTTGGTCATTCTGTCAGCTATCAAATTAATGCAGCTGTAGCTGATTTCCTTCACCCCTTTCCAAGTTTGTGTAAGATCTACCCACCACCACTGCCTTTAGGGTATGCACCCTTCCTTAAACCATTGCATCTGCTCCCTGGTTTTCTGTTGAAGAGGAAGCCACCAACGGCTGTGTGGTTGGGGGTCCTTTCTCCTTTGAAAGAGGAAGGCACAAATGCAAGACATGGGAGATGGGGAGGTGAGCTTGGTTGTATCCAGTGGGGTTGTATCCACTGTTAGTCTAATTTAAGTCCCATTCATTTCAATGGCTCTACTTTAAGTAGGACTAATAGTGGATACAACCCACTATCTTCTGAGCCTGAAAGGGCAGAGCAGACTAGTTGCTTTTTAACACCTTTATAATACTCTGGGTTGTATCCAGATTAGTGGATTCGATGAAATCAATGGGACTTAAGTTAGCCATGACTAGTATCTCCCACTGATTTCAATGGGTCTACTCTAAGCATGGCTAATTCCGGATCCAACCCCTGCCCAAAACACAAATCAGGACTGTGGAAGGGAAGGGCTGCCTTCCCACTCCTCATAATGAAGTGTGCATAGGAGGATTCTAACCCAGGTGAGTGACTGTGAGAAGGGGGATGGGACTGCCATTATTCCAGTTTAATCAGGAGATGGGGTCCTGTGTATGTCCTGTTAGAACAGCCCCAGTGTTTAATGCCTACAAAAGAATGGTGCAGGCGCTCAAGCCGGCCTGGAACTCAAGCCCTCTGCTTTGACTATGGTTGTCATTCTCCCCACCCCACAATCTGCAGGGCTCATGCTTGGCCTTTAACCTAACAAGCTGACATTCAGAAGGTCGGACTTATCCAGTTGCTGTAACTGCATGCCTGGAAGCTTCGCCTGCTGAATTTCTGCTTGTCATACAGTTTTCATGAACACGGGAGCCCTTCCAGGGGTGGGAGTGAGTGGGGGTAGGGAATGATTAGCCTGGCAATAGAATTTCTTCCCAGTTTTTCCACGTATGTGAGCTCGTTCTGGGAGCTCAGTGGCCAAGGAAAGAGACTCTGGACATGTTTACGGGTACTCTTTTCTCACGGGTGCCATGGGCACAGGAGAGGAGGCCGAGTCTGGCGCATCCAGGCAGTCTCCATCTCCCTAGACTAGCGTGATCAGGCAGAAGGGATTCCTAAGAATTTGTCCTACTACGCCGCCGTGGTTGTGCATAGTGAGGAGAGGCTGACAGTGGAGGCTGGGAGCTCTGATTTCGGTGGGGCTATTAATCCATTCTGGGTTATAGTCAGAACTAGCCAGAACTCTAAAGGAGCTATCCAAAGTGCTGAACCCGATCCTCAAAATGGGTTCAACACCTTGGATAGCTCTTTTAGCATTCTAGCTGGTTCTGACTAAAACCCAGAATGAAATCACAGCCCCACCGAAATCTGACCCACCAGTCTCCGCTGGACGCTGGTTGTGGTCTTCATGATTACTCTGGCACTGTTGAATCCCTAGTACCACTGCAGCAGACTCAGGGGCTAAGGAAAGTCTGGAATAAAGAAAGCCCTGGGTTTTCTCTGGTGAAGGGAAGGATCAGAGGGTGCCCTTCATTCCCGGCCCAAGCAAGCCTCTCACTTCTCCCACCTTCAGCCTACTTGCTCCACCGGGTCCTGGCTTAACCCATCGCATCACCTCCCACAAAACACTTTTCTTTTTCTGAACGGGGCCAGGGGCTTTTTTTTAAGGGACCAAGAGATGTTTATTGTTACTGTCTTTCATGATCAGGCCCTAGAGCAACCTTCCCCAAACTGGTGCCTTCCAGATGTTCTGAACTTCAACACCAGTCAGCCCCAGCCAGCATGGCCAATGGTCAGGAATGCTGGCCTCAGGCAGACTGTCCTATAGCACCTCCTCTGCCCCTCACCCCCTTATTCTTGGTGAGGTGTGGGGTACCCCAGATTTCGTTGGGCAGGCCCCAGTTCCTGATGATCAGGGGACATTAATCCGCGATGTTTCAGAGCTGGCCTTGAGCGCTATTTTTAGTGGAAAGGCGAGGTATAAAATGAATGAATGAGGGTGGCTGCTGCTAGTGCTTTAAACAAAAATCGATTGCCGGGGGCCAGGGCTCATCCCTGTCCAAAATTTGAGCTCTCCCACGAGGAAGAAATGTAGAAATTTCCTACAGAAATGTAGGAACTGGTTTGAATTAATATAGGAAGAGGATCTGCATATCCTCAGAGGCACTCTGTTATCCCCCCACACACACACACTAGTTGTTCCAGAACTGAGTGGTGGCACTGAAAACCGATTCGTGGGCTTCGCCCTGGTAAGCCCCGGCTCGAACTGAGCTCTGGCTGGCTGGATATCCGTATAGATTCCAAGTTGCATGCAAAAGACCTCCGAAGAAGAGGAGCTAATGCAACTAGTTAACCCTATAGGGCAGTCTTCCTCAACCTGATGTCGGACTACAACTCCCAGCTGGCTGAGGGATGCTGGGAGTGGTGGTCCAGTACATCTGGAGGACACCAGGTTGGGGAAAGCTGTCGTAGGGCTTGGATGATGGGGTGCGCCGAGATGTACAAGGCGCTGCTGCGTATTGTCCTGCAGTAATACTAGTCAAATGACCTGGGCGTCCCCATCCCGGCCTGACAGTGGGGAAAAGGCTGCAGTGTGAGGCAGCCTTACTTGGAAGTAAGTCCCCTTGACCACTGTGCGCACTTACTTCCGAGTAAACCGCCTACCCCTGAGCCGCGCCCCTTCTGCGGGGCAAGCGACGTTGAACTCCTCATCCTTCGGCCATGACGATATAGCTCACGTCCCAGTCCCTCGGCCTCACCTCTTCTACCCGGGGTGATCGTTGGTAGGACAGAATGGACTCAAACTTGCACGATACTTTGCACGCTCAAAAGTGCTGCGGGAAGGAACGAGACGCACAAAATAATTCTGCCGCTGAACAATGCTCCCCCCAGGCAACAACCACGGCTACTCTGAAATAGCCCTGGAAACGGGACGATCTTTCTCTCGCTCTGCCTCTTGTGCAAGGGATTAGTAGATACAGGCTCTGGCTGAACCACGAACCCAACCCTCCCCGGCCTGGTACTCTCCAGATGGGACGGGAGACAACTCCCATCACATCTGGAGGGCACCCGATTGGGGAAGGCTGCAGCAACCCCTGGCTCCTTCCTGCGAGAAGCTAAGCAACAGAAAATGAACCAGGAGAAATCTCGCCCAGTTCCTTTCCATGGCTGGGAGAACCCAGTATATATCATTATCAGCGCCCAGCGGTAAAATGGCCTTGAAATGGACTGTACCACGTCAGGCTGCTGGTGGGGGTATGTGTGAACCCCCACCCCCAATCTCTGTACTATAAAACGAGCATGTGAGGAAGAAGGGTTTAGGCTAGTCTTCTCGCTGACATGTTCTTTGTTCTGTTTCGCTTGCTTTGTGGGGAATCCTCAAACATGCAGCGCGCGCGCACTCGCGCACACCCGGCCGCCTGAAATGGTACAGTCTTACCCTTTGATCCTGATGAATGCATAAACTGGCCTCCGCTTCTTAGCTCATAGAATCACAGACGTTTCGAGCTGGAAGGGACCTCAAAGGTAATCTAATCCAACCCCCTGCTTACTGTAGGATCAATCTTTTGGGAGGTCTTCCATTTCTGCAAGCCCATTAAGTTTAAAGTGCGTCCATTCACGGTATCAGTAGAGTCTCCACTGTTGCCTTCTTTCCATGCCCTTTTGACTCCGAAGCAACATTAATATTGTAGTGCACAAAGGTTTGGAGCGTGGGATTTGCTACTTCTGAGACGAGGCCCGGCTGTGAGCCCAACCTCCAAACAGTGCCGGGTGCAAGTCTGGATGTATAGCGAGTTGAACCAAAGCGGATTCTAGCGCAGCTCGTGAGGCTGAGATAAGCAGGGAACTCTGGAGCCGTTTGAATTCACCGTGCTGCTGCTCCAGGACTGTGCTATCAAAGAGCAACGTAGTATGTGTTATTATTTATTACATTTTTATCCCGCTGTGTATCACCTGAGTGATTTAGCGCAATTAACAAAACGAGACATAGGCCCTGTCCTCAGGCTTACGAACTGAAAAAAATAGACTGGCAAGGGAAGGGGAGTGGAGGAAAAGGGGCGAGGAGTCTGACAATGGGGGGGGGGCGGGGGTCTCTCATAAATAGGCGTTTATATCCATTGGGAGCCGGGCTGGTCTTCCCTTGCTGGAACAGAGGTGGTTCACCTGCCCGATGGCTCTTAGTCCTGTGGTCAGTGGCAGAGGCCAGAATGACCTTCTGTTCGCGTCTACAGTCCCAGGGCAACTGGCAGATGGGGCCAGACTGTTCTTGCTGTCAGAGAGGGACGTCCCTGCATCTGACCTTCCCTCGGCCGGCGGATGGGGCCAGACTAGTTTACCCTTGCCTGGCCTTCTGGGCCTGGCGGGGCGCACCGCAGACGCCAGGGTGTGCTTCCTCTCGATGCGTCAGTCTCAGAGCAGCTTGCACGTGTGAAACAGCCATTACCGCCCCGACCAGGCAGACGAAGCTTTCATATCACCGGTTCGCCACCTCCATCACGATACTTGTCGGTGGAGGTCCTTCCCACGGTCGGCCGTGAGGCTCATCGAGAGCTGACTGTAAAGACCCAAGGAGACACCCGGCAGGATTCAGTCATGCATGTGGGAATGAGCCCTAAGACGGGCCTCCAGAACGGAGGGGCCGGGGCGTGGCTTGCAGGTTGGCTGTGGGGGGAAAGAAGGACCGGCGGCAAGACGTTTCGACCATTAAATATTTCCAACTGCAGGAATCCTTCTGTCAGCTGCTCCGCCCTCCTGCGGGGATGGCGGGAGCACAGGCAGGCCGTTTTTAGGAGTGACTTTCTCTGTAAAGGTAACTAGTGATGAGGGTAATATGATCTCTAATTTCACTCACGCATCTCTCTCTCTCTCTCTCTCTCTCTCTCACACACACACACACGCACGCACGCACGCATGTCCTGACCTTAACCAAAGCAAGAAGGCTACCTGTCCAATCCTAAACTTGTGTGTTCGGAAACATGTCGGATACTGAATTAAATGAAATGTCCTTCCTAGTGATAATTTCCGCTAGAGGTAGCCGTGCTAATCTGTTGCAGCAACGAAGAGTCTTCTTTGAGGTGGCGCTGGTTTTGCTCCCTAGTGACCACATTTAGGATTGCAAACCTCTTAACACGACAGTAAGTCCCACTGAACTTGGCATGGTTTACGGAGGGGGGAGGGGCCGTAGCTCGGCGAGAGCACCTGCTTTGCATGCAGAAGGTCCCAGGTTCGATCCCCGGCATCTCCAGGTAGGAAAAATTCCTGCCTGAAACTCTTGAGACTGCCACTGCCAGTCAGTATCAACAGTACTGGGCTAGAGGGACCAAGGGACCTATAATCCTATTTACCTCTTAGCAAACAGACATTGGATCTTCTTGTATCAGACCAAAGTCAATCTATTGTTTTGTAGAAGCCAATGGTCTACTTTAAGCTACCGGATTTAACCCACGGGTGGGGAACCTGTGGCCCTCTAGATGTTGCTGGACTACACCTCCCATTGTCCCTGACCATTGGTCATGCTGGCTGGGGCTGATGGAAGTTGGAATCCAACAACATCTGGAGGACCACAGGTTCCTCGTCCCTGGTATAAGGCTACAGTCCTATACATCAGCCTTCCCTAACCTGGTGCCCTCCAGATGTTTTGGACTTCAAGTCCCATCAAACCCAACCAGCATAGCCAGTGGACAGGAATGTCCTCCAAACCACCTGGAAGGGGAAGACTCCTATACACATCTCTATGGGAATAAATCCCATTGAACACAGTTAGGATTACTTCTGAGTAAACATGCATAGCTATGCTCTGTAGGACTAGAATCCTAGGCATCCTTACATCCTTACTAAAGGCTCGTTGAACTGTTGGACTTATTTCCGGCCCCGGTAAACTAGTTTAAGATTGGGACGCCAGCCATATAGTCTGCTCCAGTGACATACATACCCTCACACACCCGATTCTAAACACATTACTTTGGAGTAAATCCCGTCCGTTTGAATGGAACTTACTCTCAGGTCAGAGATTAGGATCGAAGCCCTGCTTTATCACCCACCAACGATTTACGTTGTGGTAGCAGATTAAAATCAATGGAAATGCTTCCTGGAATCCACCTGCAGAAACCCCCCTGTACGACTGATGTTTCGTGGAGTGTGGGCCCCTGCATTTTTACTCTGAAGTAAGTCTCGTTGTGTTCAGATGGGGCTTACGCCCAGCGAACGGTGCACAGGAACCTCAAACGTATTGTATTTGTACCAAGTCCCATGTATTAATATGGGACTTACTTCCAATTAAGAATTCAATTCTTAGGATAGCAGCCTTACCTGGAAATAAGCTCCAGAGACATCTGTGGACTTATTTCCACATAAACGCCAATGCCCTTGGCTGCACGAGTTCAAAATAGGCTCACTGTCTTTTCCTGGTGGTGTAGTGGTTAGAGTGTTGGACTGGAACTTGGGATATGGGGGTTCTAGTCCCCACTCCGCCATGAAGCCCACTGAGTGACTTTGGGCTAGTCACTAACTTTCAGCCTAACCTACCCCACAGGGTTGCTGTGAGGATAAAATGGAGGGGAGGGGGAGGAGGGTCATGTTCGCAGCCCTGGGCTCCTGAAGGAAAAAGAGGGATATAAATGTTGTAAATAAATAAATAAATTGTGCATCGGACTATTGTCTGCCCCAAGTTACACTACTTAGCATTTATATAGCTGATTTCAAGTGTTCAGTGCACCCCCACATGTATTTATTATCTCCATTAACTGTTACAACAGCCTTATAAGGTCGACCACTAGGATTATTCCTATATTCCAGGCTGAAGGTGCGCCTTGGGGGGCTGAGGCTCAGAGAACAGTGGCTTGCTGAAGACCAAATGCGGTGGCTAAACATGTTTACCCAAAAGTAAGTTCCACTGCGTTGTGTTCAAATGGGGCTTATTCCTATGCAGCTGTTCAAAGGATCGCAGCCCTTGAGAGTTCGTGGCTAAGGTGGGATTTGAACAGCGGATGACCCACTTCACTCCTGCATCGCTGGTCCTAACTTTTAAAGACAACATCATCGACAGCAGCAACACCAACAACGCGGAGTAAGTGTCACTGAAGTCATCGATCTGAGCTAAGTAAACATGCTCAGTGAGGGCAGCGATTATACCCTTAACTACATCTCCGTTCGTCATACGGAAAACTGAAGCATCCCTCTCCCGTTCTTCAAAAGACAGAGTGAACAGCCGGATCAAGACCTTTCTCGGGCTGCCTAACATCCAGAACCTGTTCCTTGACGTCAATAGAGCTGACGTTCTCGGCCCATTACGTCGTATCCAAAGTTAGTCTACCTGAAGGTCCATTTATTTAAATGCGTCTACTCTAAGTAGGACTGTCATTGGATACAACCCAAAGCTATTACCCCAGCCTTCCCTAACCAGGATGATGGGGGCTGTAGTCCAACACATCTAGAGGTTGGGGAAGGCTGCATTACCCTCTGAGAAGAAGCCACCGCCCTTCTGATCTTTTGGCATGTAACTTGTTTAAGGTGGAGGCATCTGCCGGAGGTGGAAAAGCAAGTGATGGTTTAGAAGACTCGTCTTCTTGCCGCTCGGGGCTGCGGATAACTCTCTAAAGAGACCCCTTGTATCCCCAGTACCCTCTCTAAAGGAATATCAGAAGAAGCGTTTGTGTGGCTGGTGAAACTTACGAAGCTTTAAGGAAAAAACCCTTCTTCCTAATTGCAAAGCACCACTCCATCTCCCCAAAGGACAGGAGTTTGGTATGTGTGTAGAGAGCCTTTGGGGGGACCTTTTCCTTGTATAAAGTTATGAAACGTACAGTGCAATCTTATACATGTGTACTCAGAAGAACGCCCCACTGAGTTCAATGGGGTTTACTGCTGAATGGACGCAATAGGAGGATCGCTCTGCTAAGGTCTAAAGTCCAGGGATGCAGACGGCCGGAAGACGTCTTTTACGGCACAATCCTATGCCGGTGTACTGAGAAAATCCTATGGAGTTCAGTGGGGCTTATCCAGAGTAAGTGTAAATGGGATTGCAGCCGCCAGGAGACTATTCCGGGAGATCGCCTACGCAGAGAGAAAAGGAACGGCTCGGCACGCCAAGGATTCTTTCTGAGGTTAATCCAAGAGGGCGTTTCCTGGCCCCCTTTTTCGAACTTCCGCGGCTGTCCTGGACTTTGATCTCTGGCAGGCTTTTGCCTGTGACTCTCCTTCGGAAATTGCCCGCGCCACAACAAAGCCAAGCTTGAAGATTTGCGTCTTGAATTGTGCTTCGGGGCGGAAATAAAATAAACAGAACAGAACATTCGACTGAGCTTTAATATGCCTAAAGCCCTCAGAAAATCCTGACTGGGACAGAAGGAAGATATTGAGTGTGCCTGACGCAGTGTGTGCCTATGCGCGCGCGCGCGCGCGCATGTGAATGAGTGAGTGGGAGAGTGCGTGAGTTTATGCGCACCTCTGGACGGTGGGAGGCAAAGGCCACATTTCCAACGAATTTTTAAAAGCTGTTTCCAGTGAAGTGACTAAGAACTCAAACACTCCACACACCCCTCCCCCGCGGGCACTAAAGGTGCAGTCAGTCTTATGCGCGATGTTTTGGGTCTAAATCCCATTGAACCCAAGGGGACTTCCTTCCCAGTAAACTAAGGTATGCTCGAACTATAAGATAAATGGTGGGCGGGGGATGGTTGAAATGGCGGAAGATTTCTCCCAATACACGTCAGCATTTACCAGAGGAACCGTCAGGAGCTGGGGGGGGGGGGGGAGAATCCCGGACCTCCCTTCCAGTCACCTCTGTCATGGATCGGGAGCCGTGGGGGGGGGGGGGGCATTGAAAATTTCCCCTTCCCTTTGGTAAGTCAATCCTTCTTGGAGGGGTTTCCTCGAATAGCTGTCCCTCTTGGTCGAAAACCGGAATTGTGGTTACCAGCTTCTTGCCTCCCCAGGTAGTCTAGTCCCTAATTTGCTTTAAATCCCACTTTCCTTAACTGGGATGAATATTTCGATGGTTTACAGCCCAATTCCCATACCTCTCTCCACCCCCCACGAAAGATGTCCCACTGGGTTCAATGAGTTATACCTAACGGTATATAGGATTGCACCCTTGCGCAGTTAGGGGTGATCCGGACTCGTGGCTTGTTTCAGAGGTAATTAATTCGGTTTGGGTATTGAGAATATCAACCTCATCCAGCGGGTTGCCCTTGAGAGAAAATGTACGTGCTTGGGAACGGAGTGCAGCTGTAAACCATCGGAAAAGGAGGGCTTCCAGGTCTCCACCCTCGCCACAGTTGATATCAACAAAAGTCTTGTGATACCTCAGTGGAGAAGGAAAAGCCCCCTGTACATGCTCAGAGGCACGTTTCTATTCTACTTCACATATTCCAGAACTCCAGGTTGATTTCAGAACCAGCCTTGGTACTGAAAGCAGATTCTTGGGCAGCATTATTAAAGTGACTGCCTTCTTCCGTGGCTAGGACCTCCCAAATGACTGCACAAACTTCGATGTAGCGTTTGTTTGAGAATGTATTTAAAGACAAACGCTGGTCTCAACAGCCAAAAGGTTATCATCGTGATAGCTTTATTTCGCAGGCTGCTTTTTTGTAAAAAACTCTGATTCCCCAAACGCATCTCCTTCTCGTGGTTAAGCATGTCCAAAGTGGGGCAGAGAATCATCTTTGTTTTGTTATATGTAGTGTGGTAAGGAATAATTCCAGGTACATTCCATAGGTGGCACCGTGCTACTAGAAATGATATCTGCGAGCGAGGCAAGAGCTGCCTCGTTTCAGCAGGAACTTCTCCACTTGTCTTTAAGAGTGAGTGGCTCCTACCTAAAATCCACATTTTGCGTGTCAAGTTGGGCTGTCTCCTCGGCCGGGCGTGCCTATGCAAACTGCCTGCATAGTCTACCATCTAGGTAAAGAGATCCAAGTTTTCGTTGCCTTTAAACCAGTTCCTGAAACTACATGATACAGACCTGATGGCCTGATACTATGCACGTTTATTCAGATTTAGAGCGATCAAAGAGGTTTAGGCTACAATCGTAGACCCATTTACCTGGGAGTAAGCCTGGGGCTTACTTTTGAGTACACATGCATAGGATTGTGCACAGCCTTGGAAGTAAATCCTACTTTTCCAAATGGCTCTTCCATGTTGGAGGAAACTATGCCAGTGGGCTGCCAAGAAAGTAGCTTAAAGGCTGCAACATTTACAGTTCAACCCTATACATGCATGCCCGGAAATAAGTACCACTATGACCACATCAGCTTATTCCAGCGTAAGAATGCATAGAATTGCAGCCTGTGTCTCAATCCACCTTTACACCGAGCACATCTTCTGGTCATCTTTGGGAAAGATTGATTTCAACTGGACTTTTTTCAACTGTAGAGGCGTTAGGAGCCTGCCCTTGTGTCCAGTTTCTTCGGTTTAACTAGTCCGTGGTGCTCTGCTTGCCATTTTTAGCCCGGATCTTCCCATCTCTTTGAATTAAATTAGCAAAATAATTGGGTGTTTTTATTCTGTATTTTATATATTCTGAGTCTGCGCAATCCAGAGGGCTGGCGAGATCTATGAATTTCACGCAAGAAATCTTGACCTACTACGGTTTCGAGGGGGTAGGAAAGGGGATTCGAAGTCATGAGGTGGTCAAAGAGCCCCCTCGAGGCGATAAGCCTCAGGAATCTGGAGGTAAAAAGAGCAGGGACAGTCATCGGTTTTGCCCGCGGTCAAAAGCCTTATTTTCCTGCGTCCCTCGTAGAAGCCTGGAACCAATAATCCCATTCTGGGCAGGCAGAAGACACTGTCCAGGAGGATTCCGAAATCTCTTCCTTTTCTTACTCCAGAACAAATCAGGACAAGAGAGTTTTGGCAGAACAGGTTGGGTTGCTCCAGGTTCCAGGAGGTTTGTGCTTGAATCAGCCACTCCCTGGACAGAAATACGATGGGGGATTAAGGAGAGAAACTGGTCGGGAGAGGTTTGGGTGTGTCTAGGGTTGTGTGTTGGGGGAGACAAGTATGGGGATGAATGAACGTGTGTGTACACTGTCTCTGTGGTCAGGAACCGAAGCTGATGTAGATGGACAGAATGGCCATGCGAACAGAGCTACTCCGCTAGGGCCGTCCGATGTTGGGACTTCCACACTGCAGAGTGCACAGACGCCCCACAGCCCAAACCAGGCACCTCTCCACAGCTCCGAAGACCTTTAGTGACCGGAGTCCCCTCAGAATATACGACTGTCTTCTTGGCACCAAATGAGGGTCAGATGCTGTACAGCGCTCGGAATTCGAACGCAGGCGTCCGGAGTGACCATGGGTTGGGTCCAGATTTAAGCTGGATCAAGTGCGCTGGAGGAAGTGGACTTTCCCGCCGCCTCCTTCCCAGAGCATTTTCTCTAGCCCCCTCCAAAAACGCTGCACAGAGTCAGGAGACCCTGATGAATGGGTGAGCTGTGGGGGAGGGAGGATCCCCCAAAATCCAGCGGAGGGACCTTTCGCGAGAGGAGCCCGATGGTGGATCCAACCCCGTGGCTGCAGAAACGCTGAAAGCACTTCATTCGGGAGCTCCTACGAATCCAAAGTAGAACCTCTCCTCCGAAGTAAATGGCTGGCTCACGGCCAAGTATTCAAAGCAATCTTTGACAGGCAACCAGAGCATTACCGGCGTTTCTTTCATCAGCTCATCAAATTATCTCCCTGCGTGTGTAGTTATGCTAATTACTGGCTCTCCCAGTTCTCACCGGCCAGGAAGGGGACGCTGCTCTTTCAGCCGTGGGACCCTCAAACTCGCACAGGAAAATCCTTGAGAGATAAAATTGCTCCATTCGGAGGAGGCGGGGAGGGAGAGACGGAGTATGGAGGAGGAGGGGGGGGGGCGAAGCAGCTTTATCTGACGCTCTCAGCATTGCAAGGACGTTTCGCACAAAACGCCTTTTGTTCCTAGTGACGACGGCAACCCCCACCCAATTTGCTGATTATGCCTCGAAATGCAAACATGCATGTACTTGGCAAACCCGGGTGGGCTCCCCAGTCCGCGCCACAGCCCATGAAAGATTGCCTTTGCAGCACGACCGCCTTCCACTCCACCTCCCCGGTCTCTGGATCCATTTTGTCTGAGTTATTGAGCCATATTCGTTGGGTGATTGTTTATCTTCCCCGCTGGGTTCTAGAAAGAGCCAGCAAAATCCAGTTGTGTGCGGGGGGGCGGGGGAGCTCCTGAAATGGGCCAGAATGATTCCACGCGCACCCCCCTCCCATCTGCCTCCTTAGTCCCTTGGCTAGGGTAAAACAGCCCTCTGAAGCGGGAGGGGGCGTCGTGTATTTGAATGACCCCCCCCCATCTGTGGCACATCAGCTAGCTGACGTCAGCTCGTGGGGTGGAGGGGGAGGAGGAGGTATAAATTGGAATCTGACAGCTGCAAGGAGGTGTGACGGCAACTCCTCCACATAGGCTATGAGGCGACCAGCCTACACAGTCCTCTTTTCAGGCCATACTGTACTCGTGATTCTATACTGGTACACCCGCCTCCTTTCCTTTCTGGCTTCATTTGAACCAGGCAGGAGATCTCCAAGTCTTAGGTCCTTAGGCCGTTTTCAACACCAAACCTGGAACATGAAACAAAAACCCAGCCAACCGAAAATCAAAACAATACAGTGACCCAGAGCATGTGCAGAGTGTCTTTCTCTTAAGCTGCTGAACAATCACCGCAGCTAGCATCTACCATTACGGCGAAAGGGCCTCCAGGCAGGCTAGAGCCTTGGCGCTTTCCTTTTCGAAATCCCCCCTCTGCACCCCTTGGAGTGGGCAGGTACGCTCGTCTTCCTCTCTGAACGCCATACTGCGGCCAAAGCCGCTGCTGCCGAGCCCGTGCGAGGAAACGCTCGTTTGGGCAAATGACTTCTCAAGTGACTGACAGCAGCGGGGAGGGGGGAGCTATCAGCACCCCGAGCCTTGAAAAGATGGGGATTCCCTCCTCCTCCCCCAGGGCTCCCAGGGGCACCCAGGTGACTGCGGCAGGAAGGAACCCGCAGCTGCAGCCTCTCCCTCCCTCTCTCTTTCTCGTTTTGGCAGCAGAGCCCGGAACTGCGCTTTAACAAAAGCCATTACTGCATGCAAGAGAATCTCCCGTTCATTTGCATCTCGCCTCATAAGCAAGCCGACAATTTGCAGCAGCCTGCGCTAAAAAAATAAAAATGTGGGGAAAAAATGGCAACATCTGTGTCTGGCTGCGTCTTCTCGGCTTTATAGAGGCAGCCGCAACTGCTGCCCTGCCCCTCCGTCCGTCCGTCCGTCCGTCCGTCCGTCCCTCCCTCTCTCTCCCTCCCTCTCCCTCTCCCTTTGCCTGGGCACGGTGCTGCACCCGGCCTCTGGCGGCTGCTGTTCCTCGCTCTGGCATCGATCGCCTTTAACTCGTCTTGGGCTGTGGGAGGGAGGGAGGGAGGGAGGGAGGCAAAAGCGCCGAGAGAACAAGGTAGATACTGTATTTAGGTTCGTGCCCTTATATGGTGATGAACGCGGCGCCCTGCGGACTAGCTGCACCATATAAGGAAGCGGCGCGAGAGCCTTGGGTGAGCTGTTGAGTGCTGATTGGTGCGCGCGTATCTCGGCAACCAGACTTCAGTGGTGGAAACGGGCCTGCCAGCCCCCTACCCTCCCCTCCCCTCTTCTCTTCTCCCTCGCTCTCTTTTCTCCCCCCCCCCCATCAGCATAGGCAAACATGGTGGCGCCCCGTGGAAAAAAGAGAGAGAGAGGGAGGGAAAGCTGCGCGCCCGCCTTTCCTCGCTTGGCCCCCCTGACGCTTCGCCTGGTGTAGCTGAAAGTGCCGCGCCAGGGGCCAATTTGGCCCCGAGTGGATAATGGTTCCCTCTCCCCACCAGCACCAATTTTATCTCTCTTCCCTCTCGCTCGCGCGCTCTCATTACCCCTCCCTCCTCCTCTTTCCCTCGCAGCTCTCTGGCCTGTAAAGTCAGAAAGAGCGTAATAATAATTACAATTAGCTGCGAAAAGAGATGGTTCCGCTGGAGTGGATGGGCTTGAAGCAAACAGACTCGAGAAGCTCGGGGGGCGGGGGGCGAGCGAGAGCGAATAGACAGATGGATAAAGGGATAGATGGATTTAGGTGTGCATGATTGATGGACGTGTATGTCAGAGTGATGGATGGCTGTATGGATACCATGAATTGATCGATGGGCTGAATAGAAAAAGGGGAAGCTATAGCGATGTACAGGATGGTTAGAGAGAGATCGGGAGTGGATAGAGAGTGAATAGAGGAAGTGGGATAGACAAACGCGGGCGGGGGGACGCAACGTGGAAGAAGACTTCGCATTCTCTCAGTTTCACAATGCGGACAATAAGGGCCAGGCACATTACACAGCAACATACTGGTTTGTCACCAAATGTGCCCTTTATGTGCAAACAGTACAGGATCCCGGGTACGACAGAGATGTTTTTAAACACCTGTTTGTCGCGTTCACACATTTCTTAGGTGTGCACTTGTATAGTCTAAGCTGTCTTCACCTACTAATATACATCGCAGTCCCAACCCATGTTTACTAGGATGTAAGTCCCACTGGGTCTTACATCCCAGTAAGACAGTCCCACGTAAGAACTGTTGCCACAACTGTAGCCAAGATCTTGCCTCGGCCCCTCTGGTTTTAAAATGAGCCACGATTAGGCTCAAGATAACCCATCTCCCAAATGCTACCGATTATACTAACCACAGGAGGCCATGTTGATTTATGGAAAGCGATGTATGTATGAGACGAGGGTTGTTTCTGGAAGACCTGGGAATTCGTAGGAGTCAGAAAGTCTGTTCCATGGAACATTATGAGTTCGGGATGCCAGTTCTGTGGAATGTTATGAAATACTGTTCCCTGGAAATGACCAGAGAGCTTCAGGAATATGAGGACGATTTCCTTGTTCACTTGACAGGCACCGCAGCAATCTCTAGTAGCCGTGAGTCCAACTGGCAGGCGATTCGATCCAGTAGCACATGGAAGCCAAGACTGCAAGATGAAGGCGGGTTGAGACATGGCGGTGGTCCCTGGCCACCTCGGTCACCTTCTCTCTGAAGGGAGAAAAGGGTAGAACACCCCAAATAACTGCGGAATGGATATGCAAGCGGACGGCTACTTGAGCTAATAGGTACGATATTAGACATTTACCCGACAGTAAGCCCTACTGAGCTCACTGCGGCTGACTTCCGAGTATACACGCATAGGCTTGCACTGTAAGGCGTGTAATAAAGGGGGAGAAAGGAACAGACCAGAGAAAGCGTGAGCAAATGCAGCTATCTAAAGAAAACCAAATGAGCCCTAGCACTTGCAGACTAGCAGTACAATCCTTTGCATGTCTACTCGGAAGCAAGCTCTAGGGAGGTCGGTGACATTTACTCCCAGTTAGAGAATGTGTGCAAGATTGCAGCCTAATTTACTCTGGCATGCGCTACTCGTCAGCCGCTTGTTGTGGATGGAGAAGGATCTGATAGGTATAAATAAGGTGGGCGGAGATGCAGTGGGAGGAAAACTAGTTTTGCAAGGTGAAACAGAAAGGCAACAGGATACATCCTGATACAATTTAAAACATAGTATTTAATTTAAGGGCCTAAGAGACTCTTTTGTCTTTTCGGCCTCAACAGACTCATGGGGAAATCTGTTCTGGAGTCCCTGCCTCGGTGACGGAGAGAGCGAGAGCCTGAAATGGCTGCGGTAAGAACGGAGGCCTGTGCAGTGGCTTGTTGCCGGCCCAAGCACAGGGCGAGCCATGCCATTTCACCTCCCTTCTGCCACCCCGGATCTCTCATTCTCCGCGGGCGGGAGTGGGGACACTCACCCCCCTTCCCTCCTTTTATTGTGCTCAAGCCCGGGAGACCCACAGGCTGCAATGGCTGCAAAACCCGTCATTAGCATTATATCCCAGTACCTCCGCCCTGCCGGCCGTAGCTCGCTACTTGCTGGTGGTTCTCCCCCCCCCCCGCCCCCCCAATATTTTGACTAGGAACGGCAGGGAAGCCCGAAATGCCCAATACAGCAGGGTCCTTCCCTTGCGCTTGCGGAACGATCAGTCCCAGCACGGCCTCTTCCTCGCCTCGGTCGAGAGAGCCTCCTCTTCTGCAGCTCCCAATGTAGGTCACTCCGCACCCGATTTGCAGGCTGGTATTTGGAGCGCCTCGCAACCCGCTCTGCGCCACCGCCACAGCCCCTGGTTTCGGGCTCGCTGCTGCTCGGAGGGAGCCGCGTTGCCTTGAAGGTGCTCCGGAGCCTTCGCGCCGCAGGGGGGTCCCCGCGGGAGCTTCCGCCCACCCCGCGCCGTGCTGGCTGCTCGCACTCAGGCCCACCTTGGTAGCTGGCCGCAGCTGATCCTTTGCCTATGGCAGCAGCAGGTGCAGCGGGTAGAGTCTGTTTGAAGGCCAGGGACTAGGCGGGTTGGGTGGCCCCGATGGGAGAGGAGAGGACCACGAGAAATGGCCTGCGTGGTCTTTGCCGGGTGCGAAATAGATGCAATTTGGGGCCAGGTGAGATGGGTCTCTGATGCTCCGCCTGCCCTGACCACTGAAAGTCGCCCCTAAAATGAGGTAGGACAGCCTCCCCCAGCCTAGTGCTCTCCAGGTGTTTTGGACTTCAACTCCCATCAGCCCCAGCCAACATAGCCAATAGCCAGGAACCTCGAGAGTTACAGTCCAAAAGATCTGCAGGTTACCAGGTTGGGGAAGGCTGATGTAGGGTTTATCCTCCATCAAAATTTCCCTGTTGGACGAGAAAGGAAAACTTCGGTTATGTTTGTCTAAATCAAGGCTGACTCCTGGCCCCAGCGTTTTCAAGTGCCACCACGATGTCATCACAGCTTTATAGGAAGTCCCTCCATTTGCCATCCATTCTGTGCGCACCTTTCAGGAGTTGCTGGGGTTCTTGTCGAATGCCTGCCACGTCGACCAAACGAGAAAACCCCAGACCCCTCCACCTATCCTAATCCTTTCTCGGAAGTGCAGGATCCGGAGGAACTTGCCTCCTTTCAGAACTTGCCTCCTCTTCCGTGCAAGAAACATTCGAAATTCCGCGATGGCGCTCTGACTCCTCTCAACACTCGAGTTCCTCTTGAGAAAGCGAATCCCATCCCCCCCCCCCATCCACACCTTCCCAAACGCTTGTGAAATAAGACAGGTAGAGCTTCATACTGATCCTGACTTTCATATTGACGACAGCAATAACTGAACTCCAATTACTGCTGATGTCAATGTGAAGGTCAATATGAAGGTCAGATTCAATATGGAGATTTCGCTTACAATAGCATCCCAAACTAACACACAAAGCAAAAGACAAGACGAGGAAAGAGTAAATTGCCAAAATATACACTGACTCTGGCTGCGACCCTCCGACGATCTCTTCCCTCCTCTCGGCGTCCCCCCACCGCCCCCACCGCCCCAATATGTCCTTAATCATCTGTCTGCCTACTATGAAACATCCCTATTGGGTCTCTCAGAAACTAAGAAACATTGTTTGGAGGTTTCATTGATTTCGGGATTTCGAATCCAGGGCGAAGCTAGTTCTGAATTCAGTCGTCTACTCCGCTTCCTTTCTCACTTAAAGGCTAAAGATGCAAACGCTGCAATTCAACTGTAAATTTCAGGAAGAAGTCAGCAAAACTATTCGGGTGCTTTGTAGATGACAGCTTGAACGTGGGGCAGATTAAGACGGCAACCCTTGGCACACTGAGGAGGGACCAAGTTCACCCGAACTCTGGTATGCTTCCTTCTGGAGGAGGAATGCTTTTAGGATGGGGCTGCACGCCAATCAATCGATCGAGCAGTCAGTCACGTTTAGGCGCCCCATTGGCACGCAAATTGATTTGGAAATGTGTGTGTGTGTGTGTGAGTGAGAGAGAGACTCTGATGGGGCAGAAACAGATTCCACATCTATCGGAAGAATTCAAATACGGGCATGGATGGTGCCTTTTCTGCATTTGCCTTGCCCATCTACACCCGGGCGACTGCATTTCCGATGCTTTCACATGTTTCTTCTGCCCTCCACCCCAAACGTGCTCCAGCCAGGTAGGAAGAGGCGTGTACCCAGAGGTGCTAGTGTGGCAGCGTCTGATGCTCTTTCACCCCGGCTCGCACCCGCCATTGCGGCAAAGCTCGCCAGCCTCCGGGCGCTTCCTTATACGGCTGGCGATCCGGCGCGCGCCTCTTTTTATACTCTTGACATCAGCGCTTGTAGCCGAAGCTCGAGGCGCCTCCCGAGAAGTCCCCGCCGCCGCCCCCCGGTGTCGGTCTCCTCCTCTTGACCTGTTTAATCCCGGGTGAAATACCAGTCCCTAAAAAGGCTTTCGAGGGTTTATTTGGTTTCTGTCTGGGAGACGACTATATACATCCACTACTCGAAGGAAGGGGAAGCCCAGCAAAGAGGAGCTCCTCACACTGGCCACATTCCATGCCAGCCCAGTCCTTGCCATGCCTGCCCAGAAGCCTCCTATTTGTTTCTATGGTTTTACTCCCAAACCAGTGTTCCCAGGATTGCAGCCGCGGCGTTTTTGGTATTTTACACCCCGTGGTTCAATAGTGGGACTTCCCTCCAAGTAAATATGGCCCGGATCGAGGTGTCACATCCATTCTTGTTCACAGTGCCCCTGTGGAGTAGGCCACTTCCTCCCTTCCTACAGCTGAGAGCGATCTGAGGCCGAGAGACAGCGATTTTCTCAAAGCGATTTGGATTTGTTTCAACCCAGATCCTAATCCAGGAGACTGATCCCAAGGCCAAACTGGCACTCGCTGAGTTTTGTGGCTTGATTGTGGGCCCGGGCCCGGGTCCCGATAGTAGTCGAGTTTAGGCAGGGTGGCTGAGAATTTAGGAACCGAAGTTTCGCTGCTTTTCCGTGGAGGGCTGAGAGAAGGTCTGAGCCCCGTTTTAAAGACGTAGATCTCTGTTCTCTCATCCGGTTACTGGCAACCAGAGCAGGTCCGTGTTCTCTCTCTCACACACACAGCACTGTAGTAATACCCCACACGAAAAAGATCAGTCTTTTACTCCGGGTATAGCTAACCCGGAATAGATCACCTGCAGTTCTATCTTCACTACTGCAAATGGATTTGTATCCGTACTCCAGTGTGCCTTAGAGCACAATCCTATGCGTGTTTAGACAGAGAAAGGGCCTACTTTGCTGGCTAGGGAATGCCACGAGTTGCAGGCCTTTTCTCTGTCTAAACACTCATAGGATTGCGCCCGTAATCGCGCATTTAAAAGCTGGCGAGGGCAAGATCAGCCGCTCCGACTGAGCATGGTCAGCCCACAAGGTATGCAACTAAGGCTGCGATGTTAAATAAACGCACCACTAGGGAGGAAGCCCCACTGAACACAACGGACCTACTCCCGGGGAAACAAACATAGGGTTCCTCTGTAAAGCTCCCTTGGGTGGCCTTCTGGAGCATAGCACAGGAATCGATGGACTGACGGAGGATGACCAGCCACCGACTCCTTCCTGCTCTATACTAGCCCGAGGCGGAATTCAGACTGTGCCGACAGGTTTAGGCAGACTTCTCCCAACCTGCCTCCAGATGTGCAGGACTACAACGCCCAGCACCCCCAATGCTGGGAGTTGTAGTCCAGCACCTATGGAGGGCCCCCCGAGGTCGGGGGAAAGCTGGGTGGAGGGATACGCCCCCTCCACGCCACCCAAGGCGCCTCAAGTCGAGCATCTCGAAAAGCGCACGAGCGCCGCCGGTCACTTGGGCCGTGGCGGCGGCGGCGTTTCTCCACGTGCTTGCTAGCGATGGCCCAGGCACTGCGGCGGATCTAGGCGGCCCGGAGGAGCGGAGTGCGCCGGTGCATCCCGCCAGCCCGCCGCGGCCAGCAGCACGGTCGCTGTTGTAGCGCAGCTGCCTCCCAGTTCTGGCACCCCTGCCGCCCGGCCCGCAGGACAGACTCAGAGATGTCGGAGGGGCGGCGCTGGCGGGTCTCGGGGGGGCCGAAGGAGCCAGAGCGCGGCCCTGCCCTGGCCATCGCGCCTCTGCGAGCATCCAGCCAGGCTGGAGCTGCGAGGCAGCCATTTTCTGTGGCTTCTCTGCCTTTAGGATGGGAGCGCCTTAGAGACCGAGGCGGCGGGGGGCGCAGGCAGGCAGGCAGGCGATCCTGCGGCGGGGCGGGCAGGAGGGCTGCCCCCGCTGCCGCCATGGGCCCTGGCCGGCGTGGGCTGAGGGGCGCAGGGGCAGGGCTCGCCTTGCTGCTAGCCCACCCTTGCCCCGCCATTTTGTACTTCGCCAGCTTTCCCCTCATGCCGAGGAAGACGGCTGGCCGGCCGCGGGGATCCATCGCCGCTGGGAAAGGGCGAGATCCCCCCTCCCTCCTCCGCGATCCCCCGCGGGGGCGAGGGGAGAGAAGGAGAGCGAAGAAGCAACAGGCTCCGACCTCCTCAGACTTTTCCCGTTGCTCAGTGGGTCTACTTCTCTGCTCCCGGGATTGGGATTCCAAGGGGAATCTAGAGGCTTCCGAAGAACCCCTCTTCGGGTTGTGGTTCTGCTGCCTTCCAAATATGGGGGGACGCAGCGTCCTTTGGCGGGGGACCCTTATTTAGCCTCCTGGCTTCCGTAGTGTAACAGCGGAGGCTCCCAAATCCCCTGCCCATAAATTCACACACGTGTATTTCGGATTAGTTCAGTTGGAATAATTAGGGACCCTGCCTCTGGACTCACAGCCACGCAGGCCAGCAAGAATAATGGAGCCACCCGGTGTGAGTGGAGACGGGGCTCCTCTTTGACAACCCAGGAGGCCAGAGCGGGGGCAGAGCGAGTAAAGGGACAGCTGACCTTGAGAAGGAAGGCCTCGCTAGATCTGGGCCATCACCATGAGACCCAGTGTGGTGCAGTGGGTAGAGAGTTGGACTAGGGCTCAGGGGCCTGGGGGTTCTAGTCCCCACTCGCCGTGAAGCTCACTGGGTGACTTTGGGCCAGTCACTGACTCTCAGCCTAACCCAACTCACAGGGTTGTTGAGAGGGTAAAATATCCTCAGGAGGACCTTGTAACCCACCTTGGGTTCCTCCTTGCAGACAAAAAAAAAAGCGGGATATAAATGTAATAATGAATAAAATGAAACATGAAGCATTTCCAAGCTGCAACTTCTCCTCCACTTCCAGCCAATATCTGTTCTTCTTTCCAACAAGTCACCTCGAGGGCGGGGGTGGGGGGGTTGCATTCAATGGATGGTGTCCAATATTAGCCTAACATAGTCTAAGTAGGATTCACATTGGATGCAACTCCCTATTACCAGCGCACTTCCCATCCACTCATGTGAAATGGCAGGATGGCCCCAAACGAGGCAACCCCAGCACAGAAACGGTACCGTTTAGAGTAGCTTGCAGTGGCGTCCGCACCGGGTGGATGCAGCCCAGTCCCGCTTTGCAAACGTAATCACAGCAATGGTATGGTCCCAGCGTCTATGCATCTCGTCTTGTCCTTTCAGGTTTAAGCTGCAATCCTGCTCCGTGACCATCAGTGGGACTTTTACTGTCGACTTCAGTGGGAGCAGGACCCCAAAGAACCCAATCTTCAATGCCCTAATGAGCCAAATACGACTCTCAGCCTGAGCGGTGGCAGCCTATTTCGTTTTCAGCAATCGGTTGCTGGGGTGGGGCGGACAGGTTCCAGCCTCTCCCCCATCATTCCCAGCAAAGTCTTCTATTGTACACACACATACACACACACCCCCTTTCCCATCATAGCCATTACGGGAAATGGGGGTGCGAGGTGAATCGGGGAGAAAAAGACAAGGGCCGGGGAGGTCATTTGGAGACCTTTGCAACTCAGAAACAAACACTCCTTGCTTCGATGCCGAGCTTTTGCAGCTGAGGCCGGGGTGTGCGGACTGGGTCGGGAAAGACTGCAGGATTTCTTACATGGGAAACATCGGGAGGTGCCTGAGTCAGACCCTGGGTCCATCCAGCCCAGTCTTGCCGACACCCCCTGGCAGCGGCTCTCCGGTGTGCTCCACACATCCTTGAGCTCCCAAAGAGGAGGATGTCTCGCGAATTAATTCCGTCCAACGTTTGTTTTGTTCTTGCGTCTCCAAACCAGTCCAACTACTTCTCTTGTGCCCCGGATTAGTGTGTGTGTGTGTGTGTGTGTGTGTGTGTAATGCTTTGGCACGATAGCCTGCCAACACAGCCTCCGTTTAAACCCTGAGACCGCTGTGCCCTCAACACGAGGTAGTCAGTTCGGAAAGAAATGCATGCGCTAAACACGTGGTGTAGCCTCGTTCTCTCTCCACCAGTCCTCTGCTTTGGAAATGGCCACCTAGATGAGTTCCTCGGAGGGGGACATTTTGCCTCCAGGACGGCGGGATGCGCAACAGATGCAAGAATTCCTGTGCAGAAGGCAAAAATCCGGTGGAGGGGGATGAGTTGCGGGGGCGGATTGGCGAAATTAAATCAGAAGCCTGGATCTCGGATTGACGTGCGTTTGCGGGAGGGGGGCGCCTTCATTCTTTCGAGGGAAAGCGAAGCAGAACGAGAGCGGGGCGTTTGCAATGCTGCATTGCAGCTTGTTGCCAGCGTAGAGGGAAAGCGGGAAGGGAGGTCCGCAGTGTTGCAATGCAGGTGTGCGGAGCCTTTGTATGGCGGCGAGGCTGGGCTGCGGGCGGAGCGGGACCAGCCAGCCTCTCCCGGACCTTAGCTCTCCCCAGATTCCGCCCTCCTGCTATTTCCTTCCTTCTCCCTCCCCCAGCCAAGAGACATCCCCGGAGACAACTATCCCGATGGACTGGGCAGATTCGACAGAAAGTCCAGCCGACCCACAAAGCGACTGCATCGAAGTTGTAGGGCTGAAGGAGAGTTTTCCACCCAGATCCTAAACGTATCCCTTAGAAATACGTTGCCCCACATCACTCTGGGAATGGAATCGGGATGGAAATCCGCTTCAGTCACAGAACCTCAGGGTAACCTAAGAGGGTCTTGCTCTGAGTCTGGAAATGGAACCTGCAAACCCCATTTTAGGCTCCCCTCCCCTCCCCTCCCCTCCCCTCCCCTCCCCTCCCCTCCCCTCCCCTCCCCTCCCCGGCTTGACACGGGAGGAGTAGCGGCTGCTAGGAACACTTCTTTTAAAGATGGCCGGCCTCAATTACCTTAATTACCTTCCTAGGCTGATCAGATTTGCAGATCACACAAATTTGGGCGGGGTAGCTAATACTTTGGAAGACAGAAACAAAATTCAAAGTGATCTGGATAGACTGGAGTGCTGGGCAGAAAACAACAGAATGACATTTAATAGGGATAAATGCCAAGTTCTGCACCTAGGAAAAAGAAACCAAATGCACAGTTACAAGATGGGGGATACGTGGCTCAACAACACTACAAGCGAGAAGGATCTTGGAATTGTTGTCGATCACAAGCTGAATATGAGCCAACAATGTGATGTGGCTGCAAAAAAGGCCAATACTATTTTGGGCTGCGTTAATAGAAGCATAGCTTCCAAATCACATGAAGTACTAGTTCCCCTCTACTGAGCACTGGTTAGGCCTCATCTGGAGTACTGTGTCCAGTTCTGGGCACCGCACTTTAAGAAGGATGCAGACAAGCTGGAGAGGGTTCAGAGGAGGGCAACAAGGATGATCAGGGGACTGGAAACAAAGCCCTATGAAGAGAGACTGAAAGAACTGGGCACGTTTAGCCTTGAGAAGAGAAGAATGAGGGGAGATGTGATAGCGCTCTTCAAGTACTTGAAAGGTTGTCCCAGAGAGGAAGGCCAGGATCTCTTCTCGATCATCCCAGAGTGCAGGACACAGAATAATGGGCTCAAGTTACAGGAAGCCGGACTCCGGCTGAACATCAGGAGAAATGTCCTGACTGTTAGAGCAATACGACAATGGAACTAATTCCCTAGGGAGGTGGTGGGCTCTCCCACACTGGAGGCATTCAAGACGAGGCTGGACAGCCTTCTGTCAGGGATGCTCTGACTTGGATTCCTGCATTGAGCAGGGGGTTGGACTAGATGGTCTTGTGGGTCCCTTCCAGCCCTACTATTCTATGATTCTATAATTACCAGGTCCATTATTTCCTCTCAAGAGATAGTTTGGCTGGACTGGCGGGGGCCGGGGGACACTGCAGCGCAATCATTTTAGGAACATGCACAACCCCCCATCACAATAGTTATGGGCTGCAACCAACCACGATCCACAAGCTGCTCAAGCTGGGTTAACTGAAGCTAAAGCATTTTCCCCCAAAGAACGCCGGGTTGCTCCAGTCCTTTGTTTCAAAGGGTTGGATTCTTCCATTTTATAAGCTAGTCAAGAGAATGCATTCAAAGGCGAACTCACCTGGTGATTTCCGACCCTTCCGACCCTTCAGTTCCTCTTCTTTAGGAAAGAGAGAGTGACCCATTCATTCAGCCGAAGGAGGGAAGAGATTAACGCCCCCTGTCCATGTTTCCTAGGAGGTCGATCCCATTGATTTCAGTAGGCCTTGCAAACAACGCCTTACAAACAACTGTGCTGAGGACACAGCTAGGTCCTAACCATATCTTCTCATCAGTCCCATTGGTTTCAATGATCTCGTTTGTTTGTTTTGTTTCCGCCCAGCTCTTCCCCCAAAGACATAATCGTTGTTTCCTTTCCCCTCCCCACCCCCATTGTATCCTCAAAACAACCCTCTGAGGTACCTTAGGCCTGGGGGGGGGGAGCTTCATGGATGGTGGGTAAGGATTTAAACCTGGGTTTCCTCAGTCCTTGTCATGAGAACATAAGAAGAGCCCTGATGGATCAGACCAAGGGCCCATCCAGTCCAGCATTCTGTTCACTCAGTGGCCAGCCAGCTGTCGACCATGAACCCACAAGCAGGAGATGAGTGCAACAGCACCCTCCCACCCATGCTCCCCAGCAACTGGTGTACATAGGCTCACTGCCCCTGGTACTGGAGGTAGCACATAGCCATCAGGACTAGTAGCCACTGATAGCCTTTTCCTCCAGGAATGTGTCCAACGCCCTTTCAAAGCCACCCAAATAGGTGGCCATCACTACATCCTGTGGTAGCGATTCCATAGTTCTAACTATGTGCTGTGTGAAGAAGTCCAGCACTGTAGCCACCTCACCAAGCCGGCTCTTTTAATCAAGAATGTATGACTAAACACGACGGACTAGGAAGTCGAGTCTCAACTTCAGGAGAGATCTTTCCGAGTGAATTTAGGCGGCTAGACAAAGGCTGCAATCCTGGGCACACATCCTTGGGAGGAAGCCCTAGCAGGGATCACAGTGGGACTTGCTTCCGAATTATGGGTTGCACCCAATGAGTTGTCTCCAATGTTAGTCTAACTTCAGTCCCATTCATTTCAATGGGCCCACTCTAAGCAAGACTAGCATTGGCTACATCCCATACCCTCGATGGATTGAGCGTTCTTGTGGATATGTAAGAATTCAACCGGACGGCAGCTTTCCCTTGGAAAACACCCTCTCTCTTTGGGACGGGGCTGGACTGCGGGTCAGATTTTCCCCGAGCGGCTTGCTCGGAGTAAGGGATCCGAGCAACCCCTTTCCCAGTAGGCTGAGGCGGAATCACGCCCTTGTAAAAAAAAAAGAAAAGGAGGAAAAAGCACCCCGGGATGCCTCGGAAAGGTCTCCCTCGCTGTTGGTCCCGGCACCGTTCCCTTGTCCTAGCCGTCGCGGGGCCGCAGCGTTCATGACCGAGGCACTTCAGTGGGCGCTGGCGCATCCAGCACAGGCGGCCTGGTTCTGGCTTATTGGGCCTTCGGCTCCCCCTGCAGAGAAAAGCCAAGCAGCCTCCGATTACCCACCGAGCTAACATGGCACCCACTGCCCTAAGTAAGAAAAAGCGCCTGCCAAGGGAGCCCAGCAGATACACGCGTGGCCTGATACACGCGATTCGTCCTGACCTGATCAAGAGCAACAATGACTCAAGCCTTTGTTAATCGTTCCCGCGTTGGGCAGGTACAGAAAGTCCGCGATGCAAGGTAGCCTGGGCTCTTTTGCACAGGGCCAAGGCCCACGTCCTCCCGAAGAACCCACCTGAGGAGCTGCACACGGCTGGGGGGGACTGATCCTCATCCCGCCCAGCACGGGCTGATTCCGGGAGCGATCCCCCCCCCCCTTCTCTTTCGCTTCGGCTTCATCTGAGCGACGGCAGCCCCCTGGAAGTGGTGATGAAAACCGGGGTTAAGCCCTGGCACAAGTGAAGTTAAAAGCGTGTACCTCTGAACATGCACAGAGTGCATATTCCCCTGACCACAGTCAGCCCGATGGCATATCTCGGGGGACTTGGAAAAAGGACTTCCCTGGTTTATACTGCACCTCGAACCTCACCACAGAATCGACTGCGATATTAAGATCTCTGTTCGTGTGCATGTTCTGGCTTACTGTGACGTCCTAGCAGGTTTTCTCACAGTATCACGATCCTAATCATGATATCCAGATAATTAGAAGCCCACCTTCGATTTCAACGGGACGCCCAATGGGGTGACTTTGGTAGTTCATGGACTAGCTTTGGCCTCTGTATAGAGGTTGCTACGAAGTCCGCCTGAAATCTTTTCACCTTTGTTCGACTAGTTCCTCACCGCCCTCTTCACGCCTCTGAGGAAGTGGTCTATTGCCTGCCAAAGCCTGGGACGTCACATTACCCTCTTGGTTTCTAAAGATGCCACGCTTCAACCACGCGGAGGAAAAACCCGGCAGAGTCGCTGGCATCACGTCACGTGTTTAATCGATAGCTCCCCGCTCAACTGCGCACCGCTCGTTCATCAACTATCCAAGTATTTGGAGAGCAGTCTATTTAGAGTGCAATCCTGTACACACCCGGGTATAAGTCCCATTGAACAAATTAGGCTTTCTTCGGAGTGGACATGCAGCGAACCGCTCAGTTAGTCACGGGGTTTAAATCCAAGTTCTTCGATTTTACTGAGATATGTGGACTGGATCAAAATCACTTATTATAATCGTGAGGGTTTTAGAATTATTATTTAAAAGGGCGTTGTCCCCTCTGGGGAATTTGATGCTAATCGCGTTGCACTATAGAGTTTACAGTTGAATGATTTCCATCTCTTGATTCAGATGCATATAAGAGAACTTTCCCAACAATAAATGAGTCTGTTGTCTTTTATTAAAGTTATCTAGAACAGCTGAGGAATGTTTATTTGTGTTTGAAATGGAGAATTACATGGATCAGTGCTTCGAATTTAGGGTGGATCTGTTTGTTTATACTCTTAACACACACACACACACACACACACACACACACCCTTTCCTGGAAGTGAAGACATCTGATATTTGTGAAACCTTGATGGGTCTTGGAACAATGGCATGCTAGTATGCCCTTTGAGTTGAAATGGGCGGCGGGGGGGGGGGGAGAGTAGAAATTTAGCAATAAATCTAACTCAGATATGAATCAAGGTGTCTGCTCCATGAGGCTCTGTGGAAATAACTGCGTGTCTTTTCATGGGACTATAGATTTGTGACCATCCAGAGACCTGAGGAGAATTTTTAAAATTAATTAATTAATTAAAGCATCGTATAAACCAGGGGTAGGCAACCTGCTGCCCTCCAGATGTTTCAGACTACAACTCCAATCAGCCCCAGCCAGCATGACTAATGCTCAGGGATTATGGGAGTTGTCATCTGAAACATCTGGAGGGCACTGGGCTCAGATTAGTTGGTGAAAATAAAATTTATTAGATGGATTTGGCTTCCCTGTGAGAAGTGGGTGGAGGTACCCTATTGTTCCATGAAGGGTCTTTTGTGACTCTCAGATACTGAGAGTCTTGTGGCACCTTTAAAATGCCATAGTACATGTGTTAGTCTTCAAGGTGCCACTGCTCAGATACTGAGTCTCTGTTCCACTATCTGCTTCCCATCTCTGACTTCTGCAATCTGTGCACCAACAGGCTAACTAAGCAAAGGGAACAGCTGGACAGTGAGCATTTCCCTGCCGGTTTAGTCCTTCTGTGTGCCATTAGCTGTGGAGGAGGATATTAATGGCTACCAGCTCTGATGGCTACATGCTAAGTATCAGATGCAGTATGCCTGTGTACACCAGTTGCTGGGGAACATGGGCAGGAGGGTGCTGTTGCATTCAAGTCCTGCCTGTGGGCTCCCCACAGGCAGCTAGTTGGCTGCTGTGTGAACAAAATGCTGGACGAGATGGACCTTTGGTCTGATCCAGCAGGGCTCTGCTTATGTTCTTATGCCTGCAGCTGCAGGCAAAGACAGCAGACTTACCAGATGTCCATTTGAGAAGGCAGCAAAGAACTTACTCCATACCCTTATAGCAGTCTTTGGCCCAGCCTTCCTCAACGTGGTGCCATGCAGATGTGTTGGACTACAACTTCCATAATCCCCAGCCCATTGGGGCCTGTTACCTGGGGATGATGGGAGCTTTAGTTCAACACATCTGGAGGTCACCACATTGGGGAAGGCTGGTTTGGACCATCAATTCTTATGGGAAGAAAACACCATAGTTATTTCAGTTGATCAAGCTGTACTCTAATATTTAGGGATAATGCTGATTAAGGACAATAATGTTGACCAAGGTTGGGCCAACCTCCTGATGTTGTACTACAACTCCCATCATCACTGACCATTGGCCATGCTGGCTGGGGCTGATGGGAGTTGGAACCCAACAACATCTGGAGGGCCCTGATGTAGATCATCACCTTTCTGCTCTAAACCCTTCCACCAAGGTATCAGCATATTAGGGAAGAAACTCTAGAAATTAAGGTTTTAAACATCTGAGAAAGATAGTACAATGGACATTTCTCCAGTCTTCAAAGGAAGTAGTTAGTTCCCTAGAATTAAAATTAAAATTTAGATTCTAGAGAATGAAATACCAGACAACTGAGACAAATCATTGTTTGAACTCACACATGCTTAATATGCTTGAAGCAAGCATTTGAGTCACACAGAACTCACCATTAGGCTGGACAGTTGGTTGGCCACTGTGTGAACAGAATGCTGGACTACATGGACACTTCGTCTGATCCAGCAGGGCTCTTCTTATGTTCTTATTTTCAATAAAATACATGGTATTTTGCTAGGTTCGTGCTCAGCTAGCCTTTCTCATTTGGTTACTGAAAAACTGTACACAAGGCTGAGAAAACACCTACTCAGTGAAGCACTTTCTATTTTCTTCCTGGATATCCAGCTTGAGGAAGATCTCTGTTTAGTCTGAAAACATGTGTTTAGCATTTACAACACATTGGCCTTTAGAAAGCCACATATTGGCCCATATAATAAATACATTGGCCTCCCAATGTTGATTGACATGTCAGGTTAAGAATATATACCACGATGTCTGAACTGTTAGATACATCTGCTCTATTGTGTCTGCCCACAGCCAAGTATCTAAATAATATGTGAACTCAGAATGAAATAGACATATGTAGCTGCTTCAGTGCATACTCTTAATATGTAATGTGTGAAGGGGCTGTCATTTGTTCTGTTACTTGTTTTGTGGGATCAATACAGCTACTAAGACTGAATCAAGACCAGATATTCCTGAAGGGGTTCTGGATCTCTTCCCTATATAACACTATTTAAACATGATATTTAAGTATTAACAGGATAAATAAAAATTGTACGTTTCATAAATGTAAACTCACATGGCCATAGTATACCTCTTGAGAATACATCCCATAGTTTGAAACAGAGGCTTACTCTAGGTAGGACATTGGGGCAGTAGTCTAGGGCCCTCTTCCCCAGAATGAACAGGAAGACACATCACCAACTAAAAAATCCCCCCCCCCCCAGTCTAAGGCCATTGGTTCTTGACACTAAAATTACTTAAGTGCACCACTGGTTTGAGAGCATCCCTTCAGTCCTCCCATTGGGTTTAGCTATGTATGGTGTCACTAAAAGACGTAACCTTCCTTAGGATTGTGCTGGTACCAGTTTTTATATTTATAGATCCTTTGCAAAAAATTTAACACAAGTAGCTATTAAATCCAAAGTGTGTTGTCACTTATACTGAAGTAACAATCTCACATGCACTCAAAGATACAGTTTCATCATATATAACATCATACATAAAGATGTTTTGGAAACTAATGGCAATTTTTGACTTACAGTACAGCCAGCCATTTTATAGTCACTTTCCAAAAAACAACCATTCAAGAGAAGCAAGCCTTTAATGGTATAGTTATGTGAATTCATTAGAACAACATTGTGGATATGAAGAAAATGACTACAAGAGGAATTAATGTTAGATGACATATTACTGATGTGATAGCCAGGGCTTCAGGGCTAAATGACTGGACCAGTCTTGGTCAGCTATGAACTCACCAAAAAGCCATGATAGGCAAGTGGCTTAATCTTGGCCTCAGCTTCCCACCTGTAAAATGGAGAATACAATAACCAATCTTGCAAGGTTGTTAAATATTTTACACAGTAAACTTGATCTAGTAAAAACCAACATAATCCTTGGAGAGATTGCTATCTAGCTGTCTCAATTGTATTCCATCTTTTCTCCAAATAGACATGTGCATGTGTGTGTGTGTGCATGTGCAGGGCCGGCCCTACCATTAGGCAGAGTGAAGGAATTGCCCCAGGCAACACATGCTGGGGGGTTGCAGCAAGGTCCTGGAGGAGAGACCTGCATGCCATGAAGCTTGCCCTGTGCTCCCTAAATTAGCCTGCTCCCCTCAGGTGCAGTGGAGGATGGCACATCATCAGAGTTGAAGCCAGATTCATCTGCCAGTCCAGTCAGCTTTTCTACAGGGACTGGGAGGGGGCTCCATCTTGTTCTTTCCCTCAGGCAGCAAAGTGTATTAGGCCAAAGCTGTGTGTGTGTGTGTGTGTGTGTGTGTGCGTGTGCGTGTGCACGCGTGCACACACACACATTTTATCCCTTCAACAGGCCTGTGAGAAAAGTTACACTGAGAGATAATGCTTGATCTGATGTCACCCAGGGAGCTTCATGGCTGAATGCAAGTTCTGAACTCAGATCCATCTCCAGCCCTCTTCTATTATAGCATGCTGGCTTCTAGCCTCTCTTTTATGCTCTGTGCTGATGTCACTGCCAGTAGCTTCATAATATCTGGTAGAAACTTTTCATCCACATGCAGAAATCCCCCCCCCATGCCAACCACCCCCACCAATATGAATGCAGAAGCACAGCCAGATGGAAGGATGCCAAACCTATGTTTTCCTTAGAACAATGAGTCACTTCTGGCTACACATGCCCAACCTAGCTGTAAATTTGCTTCAAAGTGGGACAAGATACAGGCTTGGCCTATTAAAATAAATCGCTCTGCTTTATTCACATTCATTTGTTGTTTATTTAGTCACATTCATAAAGGTGCATGATAGTTCTGCCATGTGTGTGTGTTTGTGTGTGTGTGTGTGATGCAGCATTTTTATGTAGTTTTCTCATAATTTTTTTTGATTGGAGATGCCTGATGAGGATTTCAAGCTAACTATAAAAGAGTCTTTAAAAATAAATGTGTGTGGATTGATTATGGAATGCTGGTACCCTAGAGCTGGGATGGGCATAAAGTAGATCTCCAGGTGACATCACCTCTCAGTATTCTTGACCACTGGCCATGCTGGCAGGGGCTTCTGGGAGTTGAACTCCAACACATCTGGAGACCTACCTTCAGCCCACCCATTCTAGAGAAGCAAGAAATAATGTGAAGCAAAGGGTGGAAGTGGTAACTGTCCAGTTCCTGCATAATACTGGCTCATTTTAAATTGTGAACCCCATGCACATGCAGAGCCCTGCTGGATCAGACTAAGGGCCCATCTAGTCCAGCATTCTGTTCCCAGAGTGGCCAACCAGCTGCCTGTGGAAGAGCCACAAGTAGGACATGTGTGCAATACCAACCCCCTGCTTGTGTCCCCCAGAAGCTGGTGTACATAGGCATGCTGACTCTGATGTATCTCCAAAGAGGCTTACACCTAAGTAAGTGTTCAGAGGATTGCAACCTTAAACTGTTGAAATCAATGGGTCTCACTCAACCTAAGTCTGCTTAGTGAAATGATTTGTGGGTCACAGTGTTGGCCTTTGCCCTCATGTAACATAGTACCAGAGCAGCTGCATCCCAAACTAAGAGCAGGAAACTACAATCTGAGCCAGCAATTCTATGCTTACAGTGCAATTCTACACATGTCCACTCAGAAATACATCCCATTGTCCTCAGTAGGGATTAATCCCAGGAAAATATTTATAGGATAGCAGCCTTACAGCACAAACCTGTACATCTCTGCTCAGAATTAAGTCCCACTCAGTTCAATGGCTCTTACTTCTAGATAGGATAGATAGAATTAGATAAGACTGGACAGGATTGCAGCTTTGGGGTGCTTCCATACTCCTAGAGTAGTCCCATTAAAACGAATGGGACTTGAGTTAGCCATGACAGTTAAGTCCAATTTATTTCAACCTAGAGTTTCCAGGTTCACATGTCACAAAACAACCCAGGAACAGGGGATTCCTGGGATGCTGATTAACAGCAGAAATGGCTCCTGTGGTCTGCTCATCCTCACAATTCCTGGATTAAGCAACCCAGGAATTGCCACCATGACATGTGAACCAGGCCAATATGTCTATTCTAACTAGGACTAACATTGGATACAACCCTCACTTGTGGAAATTTTTGTACTGGAAGGAAAGTTAAAATGACACCTCTCCTCACTCATGATGACACCCAAAGATGAAGGTATGAAATGGTGTTCCTTTCAGATCTGCTGCCCGAAGGAACTGCTCTGCTTCACTTCATTGTAAAGCTGATCCAGATCTCTTATCTAATCTGTATCATAGGGTAACTAGGATAAAGAAATAAAAGTGAAGCAAGAGTCTGTGAGTGCTGGACATGAAAAATTGTAAGATAGTACCAGCACCTGTTTAAACCTGCTCAAGGGCACCTCCTATAAGTCTACGAGACCAGCACCAGACTGCATGTATCAGCTGATCAGAACAGCCTCCTTAGATAAGCACATGAACGGAGGAGCCAGAGGTGCCAGTTCAAGGCCACTGCTGACATTGTAAGAAAACAACGTAAACATACACTGCACAGACTAGTTGCTAGGCAAACTGGTAAGCAGAAAGGCCAGACCTAAAGGAGCATAAACGCTCAAGCATGGAAAGTGCTGGGAGAGGAGAGAGAACATTTTTAAACATGGTAATAACTGGATCAGATGCAGTGCTGCAGCTAGGTAATTTTAGACCCTGAACTTAATTATCTCATTCTCCCCCCACCCCTGGCACCACCTTTAAACAGCCATGTATATTACTTCAGTTAGGAAGCACACAACTAACACTTCTCTCCCGCCTTTCTGCCCCCCAACACAGTCCCATGCTTTACAACTGTTCCTACATTCCTGATATGTTAGTATGACAACAAAACTATTTGCCAACCCTGATTTAAAAAACAACAACACACCAACCTCTGCGCATGTGCAGTTTTGAAGTTTAAACTCACTTAAATGAGAGCATCATCATGATTACAGGAGTAAAGTGGAATGTATTTCTGCTGACCTGATGCAATCATCAGCCGCTGCTCTCAGGGTGGTCATTTGGAGGGGAGGCTGGGTTGTGCCCCAAAGTCCAGCCCAATTGCGTCACTGATCAGACAGGTGTTAACTGGGGACCCTCCATCCTTGCTGTGTCCTACCAGATAATTGCTATGGTACCTGCTCACATTATTTAAGATGTTTAAAATTAACATTGACACCCTACTTTTTTTCCAAGGGTTTCTCCTCCAGACCCAAGCACAACTGCTCACAAAAGGGTGGAAAGTGTTTGTTTTTTAAAGCCATAATTAAACTAATACTTCTAAATGGTTGAAATTGATGCCATTTTAAAAGTGCCCCTTCAGTTTGCGAAAAGGAAAACTATTTCACAAGGGCCTTAAGAAGATGCCTTCAGGGAAGCAGGGAAGGTTGTCATTGTTTGCTGACAGAGGATCTGCAGCTTTAAAGCTGCACGACAGGCATAAAATCAATAGGTGTGGCTATCCCTTGCATGGAGAGATTGTAGTAGCTGCACCTTCTCAACTGCTGCCTGTTGTGCAACTTTTAAAGCCATAGAGCCTCTACCAGGGGAAATGGGTAGCAAACTTAGGACCAAATGGTGTCCCATTAAGGTTTTGCACCTTGCTCTGTCTGGCCTGGCCTTCCACGAGGGCCCAGTTAACACGCATTAAGCATTTACAACACATTGGAACAATTCATATTACAGCATGTCTGGAACAACATGGGTAGTAGTCAAGTGTTTCTGAAGTACTCTGGAAACAGTTATTAGGCTGCACCACTTACTGGTATTAAAAGTTATTTAAGTGCCTGAGCATGCCTTTGTCAGCTTCTGATACATAAGAAAAGAAAAAGCTGGGGAAGTTTTCCAGCCCAGTGCACATTGGGGGAGGGGATGCTTTCTCGAGGTTCCTATGCCACTTGAACGTTCACTTTAGAAATACATGACTTCCCAACTTATGAGTGGAGAGTCTGATCAGATTAGAGCTGGCCCTACCATTAGGCAGAGTGAGGTGACTGCCTCAGGCAGTGGGGGCGGGAAGCAGCAACCCCTGGCTGTTCCTCCTGAGCTCTTGGCTATTCCCTTCTAGTGGAGGGCAGAACGATGAATGCCACACAGCCTGCCCTAAACTAGCCTGCTGCCTCAGGTCTAGTAGAGGACACAATCCCACCACCAGTGCTAAGGTAAGACTGAATGGCCAATCCACTTGGACTTTGTATACAGAATGGAGAGGTGGTGCCACTTCGTCCTTTACCTGAGGCAGCAAGATGTCTTGGGCTGGCCCTGATTCACAGCAATAGGAGCTACAGGGAGGGTTCTGTGCACTGAGCAAGGGTGACAGACAGGGGCCCAAGGTTATCCAGAATCATTAACTTCTCGAAGTCACCATAGTCCTTGGGCTTCAGGGTCTTTCTAGACCAGCTGGAGCATGCTGGGCATTGTAGTCCAACACATCTGGAGGAAACCAGGTTGGGGAAGCCTGTTCTAGGTACCTCCAGTGTTGAGCTTGCTGTCAGCAGCTCACCAATCAGTTACATGAGCCCAAAGTGAGCCTCACTGCTTTACTCACCACAGACAACCTTGGGAGGAGAAAGCCCAGCGTAAGGCACAGCAGCAGCAAAAACATGCATGGAATGATTTCCTGCAGCAGCCAAAATGCTGGACGGCACTGCTTGCTTTCCTTTGGGGCAGACAGACGCACACATCTACCCCAGAGCCAGCAGTTGTGCTCTCTGCAGCCTTGGGAAACAGTTTGACCCATGTGATAAATTGCCCTCATTTTGCACCTTTGTCTGCCTCCTCATCTGTCTCCAGCCTCCCAACTCCTAAGCAGCTTTCTAATGGCCACCATTAGGTTTTAATTAAAAGAACCTGCCCCCTGGGTATTGCAGCTTCTCTTTTCATGTCAACCCAATGCGCAGACACTCTCGAAATGACATCCACACTCTCGGCTTTCTGAATATTTCTAAGTAATGTAACAGGAAGGGGGGAAGGGGTAGAGATGCAAAAAAAAAGAGTCCACTGTGCTTTAATCCAAAGTTTCCTGGTTAAATCACATCTAGGCATGGGAGCTTCACATGTGTCCTCTTGTTTCTGCCCACAAAAGCACTTTGTGATTCTCCAAAGCATAGCTTAAAGTTAGCAGGGGCAGGGCAACACATCTCTTGAATCTCTATGTCTCCTATTCTCTAGGCCCAACATGGCAACAACTCTATGCAATAGCATTGAGAAACATGGTGGTGGAGCAGAGGGTGCTCATGCATAATTGACCGCTGTCTGGTTCAGGAGAGCCATGTTCCGTTGTAGGCTATACAACAAAAGGGGGGAAATTGATGGGCCCTTCTTCTTCTTCTTCTTCTTCTTCTTCTTTTTAAATGAACAGCTTTCACACAATGTGAAACCACACAGAAGGGCCATCCCATAAAGAAGATGTATGCCCTGCTTTCCAGCCCATGGGGAACACCCAGTGTGGTGTAGTGGCTAGAGTACTGGACTGGGAGCCGGAAGATCTGGGTTCTAGTCCCCACTCGGCCATGGAAGTTCACTGGGTGGCTTTGGGCCAGTCACAAACTCTCAGCCCAACCTACCTCACAGGGGTGTTGTTGTGAGGATAAAATGGAGAGGAGGAGGAGGATCATGTCTGCCACCTTGGGTGCCTTAAGGAGGAAAAAGGTGGGATATAAATGTGATTAATAGAAATAAATACAAATGCACCAAGCACCTTATAGTCACACAATGAAACAACCAGTATAAACTACAAAATATGCACCCCAACGGGAGGCAGGATACAAAGTTTCATGAACCACTGCTCTGTTCCAGTACTAGAAAACCTTGCATGCACATCACTCTACTGTTTCCTGGAGAAAGTGCAAAGGCATGTGGACAAAAGCAGAAAAGTCTTGTGTGGATTGCAGATCTTACTAGACATACTAACCAGCCAAAAGTTACAAAAATAACTTACATCAGCCATTCCTAACATGATGCCTTCCAGAGAGATGGGTTGGACGTCAGCAACCATCAGCCATGACCAGTGTGGCCAATGGTCAGGAATGCTACACTGGAGTTGTAGTCCAAAACATCTGGCGAGTACCAGTCTGGGGAAGACTGATTTACATAGACTGGGAACCCTTAACTGCAATCCATTTATTTTTGGCAGGAGAGGGTAGTTATAAATATATTGACTTTACTCATCTTCGTCTAGCTCATGTTGACAAACATTTAAAACAATCTTCAGGTCAAAACAAAACGAACTGGATACAGTTTTTTTAAAATCACCCTGCTAATTCATTGATAATTTCAAGAGAGTCCCTAACCACAATCCATTTGCACATCGCACAGTGTTGTGTTTGGTGACATAGGATAAGCAATTGTTGTCCCCTGAGAATCAGAGATACAAAATAGGTCCAGCAATATATTTTATTGACTAATGTTTATTGGTATAAAATGCAGGTTTTTGAGTTACACAGAATTATTCATCAGACATAATGGAGAAGTAGTTGAAAGTCCTCTGAATGGGCCACTTTCTATCTGAAATATATAAAGAATACAGTCTCTTTCAGCACCAGTGATTATGCTTAGTTCTCCCACTAGGAAAAGCAAACTCCCCACTGCCCCCCCCCTCCCAGTTGAGTGTATAATCAGAGTATGCTTTGCATTCTGTCACGTGTGATTCCATTTTGTTTACCTTGATTCATTCTTTAGCCTGCCTCTCTGCTAACTGTCTGTGCTATAAAGCAGGGTATTGCCTGCAAAAGCTTATGTCATCATGGACAACTTTGGTTTTTAAAAGGTGACACCACAGCACTTCCTGTCTTCTTGAAGCAGCAGACTAAGATGTCTGTTGTTCTGGAATGTGCCCAAAATGTCATTTACGTATTTAATGCATATATTAAAGAGTCAATTTGCTTTTTACAAATCAGGGGTGAGGAATGTGTGGCCCCACAGATTTTATTTTATTGAACTCCAGCTCCTATCAGCCCCAGTCAGCATGGCCAATGATCAGGGATGTTAGGAGTTATAGTCCAACAACATCTGGAGGTCTACAGGTTTCCCACCCCTGCTATAGATCACCAAGAAATAGTTCTGTCACATTCCACTCGACAAAGAGCTCTGTATACCTCAAAAGATTTAATATTCCTATGGGACCAGAAATTGGTACGGAAATGAGAGCCACCAGTGTACCTGTACACACCTGTCAGTACTACATGGAAGTACAACACCCCTTTATCCCTTGCTGCATTCTCAACTACATTCAGGGCCAGAAATATTGGAACTAGGATAACTGTTTTGGCAGTTGACCTCTGTACACCACCACACTGAAGTTGAAAGGAAACACACCCAGATGGGAGTGAAGTCAGGACTTTCAGCCATAATTCAAGGGGTTTGACAAGAGTGGGGCACTAACCATTCAGGAAGGACAGCCAGTGGCATACACACACACACACACACACACACACACATGTCATTGGTGGCTCATAAGTAATGGAACAAACCAACATCATCTCAAACTTAAGGATCGCCTTTAATACCTGGATGAAAATCCTTTGCAGTCAATGACTGCCTGAAGTCTGGAAGCCACGCGCATGACCCAATGCTGAGTTTCCTCCCTCGAGATGCTTTGCCAGGCTTTTACTGCAGCTGCCTTCAGCTGCTGCCTGTTTGTGGGTCTTCCTGCCTTCAGTCTGGTCTTCAGTAAGTGAGAAGCATGCTCTCTTGGGCTGAGATCAGATGACTGACTTGGCCATTGAAGAACATCCCACTTCTTTGCCTTCAGAAACTCTTGGGTAGCTTTTGCTGTATGTTTAGGGTCATTATCCATCTGCAATATGAAGCGGCGTCCTATCAGTTTGGCAGCATTCGGCTGAATCTGAGCAGGAAGTATAGCCCTATACACTTCCGAATTCGTCCTGCTGCTTTTGTCAGCAGTCAGGTCATCAATAAACACCAGTGACCCAGTTCCATTGGCAGCCATACATGCCCATGCCATAACACTGCCTCTACCATGTTTGACAGATGATGTGGTATGCTTTGGATCATGAGCTGTTCCTTTCCTTCTCCATACTTCTCCCATCATTCTGATACAAGTTAATCTGGGTTTCATCAGTCCAAAGAATCTTATTCCAGAACTGGGCAGGCTTTCTTAGGTGTTTGCTGGCAAAGGCTAATCTGGCCTGTCTGTTCTTGAGCATTACCAGTGATTGGCACCCTGTTGTGAAGCCTCTGTATTTACATTCATAAAGCTGTCTCTTGACTGTAGATGTTGAAAATGACATGCCTACCTCCTCAAGAGCATTCTTGACATGGCTAGATGTTGTGAAAGGGTTCCTCTTCACCATGAGCAGAATTCTGCAGTCATCCACTTTAGTTGTCTTCCGTGGTCTTCCAGGCCTTTTGCTGTTGCTGAGCTTGCCAGTTAATTCCTTCTTTTTCAAGATGTTCCAAACTGTTGTGTTCACCACTCCCACTGTTTTTGCTATCTCTCTCGGTGGGTTTATGTTGTTTCCTCAGCCTAATGATGGCCTCCTTCACTCTCATGGACACCTCTTTGGACCTCATGTTGGGAGTTCCAGTGAACAGCTACCACATGCAGATGTAACACTCAGAACCACCTCCAGGCCTTTTATCTGCTTGATTGGTCATGGGGTACCCAGGAAACAGGCCACACCTGGCCATGCAGCTGCTTGTCAGCCATTTGTTCCATTACTTCTGAGCCACCAACGATGGGGGGCGGGGTGTATGCCACTGGCTGTACTTCCTGAATGGTTAGTGCCCTACTTTTGCCAAATCCCTTGAATTACAGCTGAAAGTCCTGACTTCACTCCCATCTGGGTATGTTTCCTTTCAGCTTCAGTGTGGTGGTGTACAGAGGCCAACTGCCAAAACAGTTACCCTTGTTCCAATATTTTTGGCCCTGACTACATTGTAGGCATTTCTGCAAGCTTGGAAAAAATAAGGAAGGACTACAGTGGCCCACTGAGGAGTCCTTAACAGGCAAGTGGGGAACACGGCAGCAAATGCTAACTCCTGGGCTATTTCTATTTGCTATTAAGGACACAAACCTATGCATGATTAGACAGGAAAAAGTCCTACAACTCTCAGCATGCTGGCTGGGGCATTCTGGGAATTGTAGGGCTTTTTCTGTCTAAACATGCATAAGATTGCACCCTAAAACTTCAGAAAAAATTCTATTTGATAGGAAACCCCCCAAAGCAAAGGGAAAACAAATATGGGTCCCTTTCCACTCAGGGTAAGCCAGACATACCCTTCTTCAACTTTCAACCCAATGGTTTCCAAACATTCCATCTTCAGGGGGGAGCCATTTCAGGTTGATTTGTCTGCCAAGGAATTCCTGAATGCTGCAAAGGATTCTGGGGTGAGTTCCCATTGGGGAACTTGCCAGGCTTTAGGCCCCTCTGTTGTCTCATGAGAAATTAGGGTGCACCCTTGAATGCACCCCACACTCACTAGAGGGGCAAGCCATGGCTTTGGGGGAAGCTCAATGACTGAATCTCCTGATGTTTCTATTTCTACTTTAATGAAGCATGTTTGATTAGAGCTTGCAGGGAGGATGTTTAGCCCTTTCCCTCTGCCATTTCCCTCAGTCCAGCCTTCCCCAACCAGCTGCCCTCCCAATATTTGAGACCACTATTCCCATCACCCCTGCTTATTGGCCATGCTGTCTGGGCCTGATGGGAGTTGTGGTCCGAAAAGCTGGAGGGTATCAGGTTGGGGAAAACTGCCCCAAACTATCCCAACCCCCAAACTGCTATTAAATCCACAGATAGGGGCAATTTAGATCAGAAAAATGGAATGGGGAAAAGTTAAAGAGAATAAACTATAGGCTTAGCTGACCTCAGTGGCTCAGAGCACCCATTACCAGCTTCAGCTGGTGTGCCAACTATGCCCATTCCTGGAGAGGGATAGCCTAGCTACTGTGGTCCATGCACTGGTAACCTCACAATCAGACCACTGTAATGTACTCTATGTGGGGCTGTTCTTTCACCTGGTTTGGAAGCTGCAGCTACTGCAGAATGCAGCAGCTACGAATTGTCAGTGGAGCACCTAGATATACACATATTACACCTGTATTAAAAGAATTGTACTGGCTGCCTATTAGCTACTGAACCATGTTCAAGGTTTTGCTGTTGACATACAAAGCCCTAATCGACTTGGGACAGGATACCTAGTCAACTTATATAGACCCAGTCCAGCCCTGAGAACGTCTGAGGTGGCCTTACTGGTTGTTCCATGGCCAACAGAATGCTGCCAGGTAGCCATGCATAAACGGGCCTTCCCAGTGGTGGCACCCACCCTTTGGAACACTCTCCCACCTGTGGTTTGAGAGGCAGAAACAGTGGAATGTTTTAAACACCTCTTGAAAACACACCTATCCACACAGGGGGTTTCCTGACCTCTGAGGGATTCTGTTACTACCCTGTTGTTATTGTTATAATATTGTAATGTTTTCAAATCCTTTTCAAATGTTTTAATTATTATTTTAGCTGGGCTTTTATATTGTCATGTATTGTAATGTGAGCTGCTTAGGGATTTTAATATAATAATCAGCATAGAAGTATTTTAATCAATCAGTCAATCAAGCCAATGACCATATATACAAAAGCTCACCTGCTGTGGTCAGATTCAGAGCCGCCGCCGCCCCCCCCCCCCCCCCGCTTCATTAAAGTTCAAACAAATGAGATTCAGTCATGGACCTCCTGCATAACATGTTGTTTGGGCCTGATGCTGTACACTGCAGTTCAGAGGAAGCTCACCAGTAGTGAACTGAAGTATGTCTTCTGGTCCAAGAGTCCCTGATAAGCTTCCAAGGAACACAGTATGAAAGCTGCTGTCCCCTGAAATAGCTTTGTTGCTCCTGTACAAAGGAAACTGACAGGCCTTGTCACAGACTGGCAACAATGGCAGCGAAAACCTTGAAGTGGAACTCCTCTGCTTGCTACAAACTGTGCATATTAAGTACGGAAAGAAATCTTCTTTGACGTGGAGAAGACAGACAAATGTGAAGAGTGGAGGAGGACATCCTGAAGCAAGACATATCATTGGACTTTTAAAAAAAAATCCAGCACAAAGGCTCTACCCTTAAAGGTGGCCTAAAAATCATTTTAAATAAATAAAATACAATAAAGCACATTCAAGATGATATAATAAGAAATTCAGAAAACAAAACCTCCTCTGTAGTTTTGTTTTCCCAAGGAACAAAACACACCCTGCTTTTTAAAGGCTGATAGTGATGCAGCTTGAGCAGATGCAGTACTATACCGATATAAGGTGCTGCTACCTCAAGATCCTTAGAAGTGGCACACTAAGAAGCAGAACAATGATACAACAATGCCCCTCAACATGCCTTCCTAGCTTCCAGGAACCAAGGACACGTTGAAACCTGGACCTGGCATCTAAACACTGACAGACCCGTCTTCCAGGAACTGGCCTAGTCACCCTTAGAAGGATCGTGTTAGCTTTTATATTTCAGATCTAGTATCTCTTTAATTCACTCAGTGCCCTCTTCCTGTAGTTATTATAGAGAGAACATTTATTTATTCAGAAACTACCCTAGCACAAGGGATCATGTGGCAAATTTAGCTCATCTTTCCATGCACCCAAGGTAGGTTATGTTTACTCCTTTGTTGATTGATGGGGCACAGCAATTTATTCAAGGGCATGATCCATCCAATAAATCCTGGGAAGCACAACTTAGCTCCTCCAGGTCCAATGTAGCATGATTGCCTGGACCACAGTAAGTGTGTAAAGATCAATACCTTTTTAAAAGAAGATCTTCAATGGATTCTTTCCTCAAAGTTGTCAGTGACGGCATTCTGCAACCTTGGCTCCATACTTTTTGTAGGAGCTGCAATTTCATTTTTAGGATGGAGAAGCAGAACTGTGTCCAACATATTGTTCTCTCTCCTTTTCCTTAAATCTTGCCATTCTGTAGGGTACCACAAGCAGTTAGGTCAGGAACAGAATAATGTCAATAAACATGCATTAGGCCATGATCCACCAGGGATGAAAAATCGGCACTGCTCTGACAAGCAAAGAACCTAATACATCTCCACTGGGATGACTAAGTTTAATGCTGGAAACAGACTCCAAAGACTGCTTAGGAAACTGTGTTTATAACAAGTTCCCCTATTCAGAATAGGGCTGCAATGTTCAGTTAGCTTTGTTTATGTATGTTGGGTAAACCATAGTTTTAGCTTTATATCCTCTTTCTACAGCCAGAGCCGCCACTCACAGGAGTCAGTGAGGTGGAATAGTTGAGAGTACCAGACTAGGACCACAGAGTCCTAGGTTCAAATCCCCACTCAGCAATGAAACTCACTGTGTGTCCTTGGGCAAGTCACCTAATCTACCTCAGAAGGTTGTTGTGAGAGTAAAAAAATGGGTCAGGGAGAACCATGTACACTGGTTTGAGCTTCTTGGAGGAAGGGCAGGATTAATAAATAAATAAATAAATAAATAAGCCCTTTAAAAAAAGATAAAGAATAATAATTTTAAAATAATAATTTTCAAAATGAAGACTTGATATGGCCTTGATGGGAAAATAACACCACTAGCCAGTAAGGTACAATCTCATTTCTGTGCCCTAAATTGGTGGTTAGGTAGGCAGGCATCTCTGTTGCCTGTAGATTATATTACCCATTTATACATGGTGGCATAACCTATCAGCCAGGGGAGGGCAACTTGTGGTCCTCCAGATGTTGTAGCCTACAGCCCCCATCATTCCTCTCCATTGGCTATGCTGGCTAGGGCTGATGGGAGTTGTGGGCCAAAACATCTAGAGGGCCACATGTTCCCCACACCTTTCTATAGGCAGTCAAGTTACTGGAATAAAGGTAATCCCTTTATACTTTAGTGGCTTTTTTATCACTAATATACTTGAGCCATCAGAACTGTTTGTAGCAGATTCTTCCTCTCATGGCCTAGTTCAGTACTGAACTGACCCACAGTATGTCTGCCCCTCTTTCTTGCTCCTGGGCCATTTCCTCTGTATTTCAGTTCCATCTTCTCTCAATATTATGGTTCTGGAGAGGGCATGCATAGTTTTCTCTATCACCCACCTCTTGACTGAAGGCTGTTATGGTGAATGGGTTTCTTTGGGATGTGATTGACTGCTCCAACAGTCAAAGATAGCCTAGTTCAGGATTTCATTTTGAACAGTGTGTTGAAGGCCCTCTTCACCAGCTGCTATTGCAGGGGTGGGGAACCTCGGTCCAAGGGCCAAATTTGGCCCTCTGGGTAATCCCAGAGGGCCATGCCCCTTCCCCTGGCCCCACCTACTTTCTCCCAACCACCAATCATTTGGTAGTTTTCCAGCTTTTGTGCATTCCCCCCCACCACCACCATAAAAGGTTGAAATTCCTCTCCTAAGGCTTAGTTGCTGTCAGTAAGAGCTTCAAGTACAATATCCTTCTCCAAAATTGAATTCAGCCCTCATGCTGCAGAAGGTTCTGCATTTCCTACCTGTTGGGACCTGGGCTCTGTTTGGTAGCACCAAACTGCAGGAGGCCTTGCATGTCTGCTGGTGCCATTCACTTTGTTTTTTGAGGCCTTCAATATATTGTGCTGTCACCAAAACATTGTCAGAGCAGTTGATCTTAGCAGTATGTCCAAATCCTAAAGTATTCTGGTAAATCAATACAAAAAAGATGTAAACTGCAAACCTGAGTACACATCCTATGAAATAAGTCCCACTGAACTGAATGGGGCTTATTTTGAAGTGCTACAGGAACAGGCCAATAAATATTATGAGAGTAGAAGGCAATTGGGACACACTGGTTCTGGTTTCTGAGGTATCAAATCGGGCCACCTTTGACTATGGAATGATAATAATAGATCTGGATTTAGAATAGTTTGACGTTCCAAATTCTGCTGAATTCACATGCATCTGAAGAGATCTTATCAATGTTGAAGATGGTGTAGTAATTTCTTGTGCACAGGATGGTGTTAGAGACTCTGCTCATGGAGAGCAAGGAAGTGAAAACATCAAACTGTCATAAAGTTATATGATGTTGCAATCAGCACAAAGGAGGCCGTTCAGCTGACTTCGGCTTCGAGGTACTTGGACTTCTCCCAAGCCACACCATTGTCACCTCCTTACAGTTACATGCAAGAGCCAGGATTTTTTTTTAAAAAAAATTGTAAAACTGGTTCTGTGAGCCATAGGGGGCTTTAGGCATAGCAAACCGTATGTCACATAGCAAACTTCAGTTGAAATAGTGAGGTTTCAGTATTTGCAATATTTCCCATATATGTAGAGGGGAGGTGCTCACAAGGATTGCCCTAGGCTAGCACCCTTGCCTGAGCCTTAGTAGCTCTTAGCAGATTGCAGCCTGCATGCCTGTAAGCCAGGGGTGTTAAACCTCAGGCCCATGGGCCAAATCTGGCCCTCTGGGGTTCCCCAGGGGGCCACACCCCTTCCCCTAACCACACCCCTTGATCATTTTGCCATTTCCCAGCTTTTTCACTGTTTCCCCCATTCTAAAAGGTTGAGGCATCTCTCCTAAGGTTTAAGTTAATATGCACTGGTATTTTTGGTGTTTTGGCCCTACCCATTTTGTCTTTGGCCCAGTCCAGCACTGCAATGTAGCCTCAGAGCTTCTCTAAAATTGAATCTGGCCCTCTGGCTGAAAGAGGTTCGAAGCCCCTGCAGTAAATATCAGTAAATACTACCCTAGTTTTGGGGTAGTAAGTTAGTTCAAGGACTGCATGTCTCCCATTGGACTCCAAGGACTGAAACTCGAAAAGGGTCTTGACTGGAAGAAAGGATCTGAATGAAAAGCACGGGATAAGAGCCAATGCTCCATTTTCAATCTTGGTGAAGAACCTAAGGAGCAGCCCTGATGCACCAGACCAAAGGTCTGTCTAGTCCAGCATCCTGTTTTCCACACTAGCCAGCCAGATGCCTCTGGGAAGCCCACAAGCTGGGGCTGAAGGCAGCGGTGGCAGTTCTCCCTTGCTGATGCTCCCAGCCACTGGCATTCATTCAGTGCCTCTGATCCTGTGGGTCGCATGCAATCACCATGACTAAGCACCCACTGAGAAGAGCTGTCCTCCAGGAAAGTGTCTAATCTTCTTTAAAGACATCTATGCTACTGGCCACCCCCATCTTGTGACTGTAAATCCCAGAAATCGCTTGTGCATTGATGTCTTTTGCCTGTCCTGAAACTACTGCTAATCAATTTAGATGACCCCCAAGTTCTAGTATTATGGGGGAGAAACACTCCCTCTATCTGCACCATGCACATGCATCATTTTATAAACCTGTTATCATGTCTCATTCACCCTTCGTCATATGTGCCTGCGGACCCTAAGATCATCCTCAACAGTCCTTCTCTGGAAGCCCCTGCCAAAAGAAGTGCGGCAGGTGGCTACCAGGAAGAGGGTCTTTTCTGCTGTGGCACCTTGGCTGTGGAATGAGCTCCCTAGAGAGGTTCGCCTGGCACCTATGTTGTACTCCTTCTGGCGCCAGGTGAAGACCGTTTTTATGCGCCCAGTATTTTTAGCATTTTAGCTTCCTAGTCTTTTAGCTTTGTTGTTTTAAATTTGTATTTTAAATCCCTGTATTGCTGCTAGAGTATATTCTGGTTGTACTGCTATATTGTGGCTTTAAGCTTTCATATTTTATATTGTTTTATGCTGAGCTTTGTGGTTTTAATTTTTGTGAACTGCCCAAAGCGCGTCAACTATTGGGTGGTATAGAAACGAATAAATAAATAATAAACAAATAAATCTTTTTCAAAACTAAAAAGCCCCAAATGCTGTAGACCTTTCCCATGGAGGGGGGTGCTCAACACCTTGACCATTTTGGTCACATTTTCTCTAACTTCTCCAGCTCTATAATATCCTCTTTGAGATGTGAAACTGTACATGGTGTGGTCCCATCACTGTTGCTGCACAGAGTTGACATTTTCATTTTGCTGCCCATCATGACCCCATCAGTGCATTTGTAAAGTTAGGATTTATTTATTTGCCCAAGTGTGAATCACTTTACACTTACTTACCTTGAAATGCATTTGCCATTTTCTTCCCCATTCACCCACTTGTGAGAGACTTTTGGAGCTCTTCACAGTCCACTTAGGAAGATATGTCAGTGTAAATATTGGTATTGGTGTGACACATGGGGAACACTTATAAAAACAATCCTGTCTTTCCTATCATTCTATAGGAATCTTGTAGATCCTGTTTTATTTCTCAACTTTTACTCTTTTCACAGGACAGAGGATGCAATATTTTAAACAGACTAATCTTTTGACTTCTAAATGCAATAATGTTTAGAGAAATTAGGTTGGAATTATTTACTTTGAAGGAAAATTTCAAAAAAGAAATGGGGTATTCTTCATCTGCGTAGCTGTCACTTTCTCAGACTATCTGTCCTATTGCACTTTTCAGATGATACTATCGAACAGCCATATGCTTGGCTAAAATTACTATCCATTTCATCCTCAAACCAACCTTGTGAAATAGATGGTAGAATTCTCATTTTACATGTGCAGAAGTACATTCAGGACAGGGCTGGTTATTTATAGACAAGTATAGGCACTTTGAGAGCTATTGGCAAGTACTGTAGCTATGATTAGCCCCAGTATCCAAGGACAGCCATTTCACACCATCCCTATCCAAGGGTGGGGAGCCTGTCACTCTCCAGATGTTGTTGGACACCAAGCCATCAGCCCAAGGCAGCATGGTGAATGGCCAGGGCTGAGACTTGTGCACCAACATCTGGAGGGCCACAGCTCCCTCACCCTTGACGTAATTGATCCATCCAGACACACACCCTGCTGTTGTACTCAGGAAGGTCGATTAAAGATTGCAAAAACAATTTGGTTGATGTACTCTGGTTGGAGGAGGAGGAAGGGCAGGTGTCTTGCCAACAGAGGAGGTTGGGGTGGGGCAGTAAGATTCACTACAGGCCTCTTATGGAGACGCTCAAAAACCCCCAGAAAATCCTGGCGTCAATCTTGTTCATAACCATGAATCATCCTAAAGTATGCTCATGGGGCGCAATCCAGAAAAAATAGGTATGCCTGAATTCCATTGAAATCAATGGGCTGAGCCAGGAGTGGAGAAGTGTTTTCCTGTCAAGGTCCACCTTATTTTGGGCAAAACCTGTCAGGATCCATATTCCAGCAGTGGGTGTGGCCAGAGCAAAAAGTAGGCAGGATTACAGATAAGACATTGCCTTTGTTCAATATAAAATTGGGGAGGCAGTGTGTGGGGGGGTGTCATTTGCAATCAGACATTCTCCTTCTCCGACTTGTGTAAGGTTCCCTCCATTAGTTTTGTAGTTGGCAGACAAAGTAGAATAAGGTAAATAATATCAATGCCCAGGAGTTGGGCTGGATTGAAAGGCCTGGATGTTTGCATTTGGCCCACGAGCTGGGGATGCTTCATTCCTGCCCTGGCCTAATACAGTTATATATTTTCTAAATCACTTCTGCCCAGGACACTTTGAAATTATCTTTTCTTCTTTCAGAGAGAGAACATAGGGTGCTTCCAGACAAAGGGCTCCTAGCACTACCAGTGAGAAGGCATTGTGCCGTTCTTCCATCTTTTAATGCTGAACAGATTATCTGGCATAAGAGAAAACACGGATGCTGCAGTGGGAAAACATGGGAGGATTATGCATTGAAGATACCATTGTTTGGACCCCCTGTGAAATTCTGTGAAGAGGCAGGATGAAGCTATAAAAGCCTCATCTGGAAGCACCCATCATAGTAGAACTAGAAACCCCCATTTGCAACAACTTAGATTAAGATACCTGTGCAGAGTAACAAAAGGAATGCCACACACACCATTCCTCCACGCCAGTTCTGTTCTTCCGCTTTGGTGTACGGATGGATATGCAATTGTTTGTTGGCACTCACCTGTGACAACCACTGTACTGCAGCAGGAAGTCTTTCTCAGCTGAAATCAGAGACTGGAAATCTGAAGCAGACTTCTAGCCTTACTTCTCTCCCACCTGCCCACCCCCTATCCTCCACCCCATTCTACATAACCCTCAGGGATGTTTGGATTTGAAGTTTTCTACTTCAGCCAAGTCGTAACTGTTGCACTGAAAGATGATAGTACAAATTTGTTCATTTATCCCCAGGTCTGTGAACAGAACTTAAAAAAAAAAAAAAAAAAAGCCCCTTTTGTATTTTTGAGAGCTGTGGAACATACAAGGAAGGAAGATTTTGTTCAGGTTCTGTCTCTAGTACCAAAAAAAAAATGTTTGGGGGACAGCAAAATCCACACTGCAGCAACAAGATATGAAGGTAGGATTTCACTTACTAAGTTATTTTGCACACTGAGAGGACCGCCTGTTGGAGTTATGCTCTTTGAGTTTCAGGGCTCCATCTTAATCAAGTCAGTGGCTAAGTTTCCCAGTATCAGGGTGAATGGATGTAGATGAGGAAGAGGCTGTTGCACCTTTCAATAGATGCAGAGATGAGGGGATTTCGGCAGGTGCAACTGATCATGGATGGGTGAGAAAAACTGGATCTACTCAAAGTGCAGTAAGAACATCTCCCTCACACCCTAGGTTTTTCCTTTAGAGAAAGCAACCAGGACTAAATGAAGAGCCCAGTATGGTTATAATACAAACAGAGACAAAAACACTGATATTTTGGTTATGTTGACATGTCAGGTCTGTTGCAGATGCATCATAATGAAAGCTGTAAGTAAGGTTTTTGGCCCATGGACTTGGATAAATGAGACTCTCTGCTTTATACTGCCAGTAGTTATTTTAATTGAATAAGATCTCTCTTAAGTAACTGTTCCTTCCATTCTTGTCACTTTACCCTCCAAAGGGGAGGTCTGATGTTATTAGGCATGGAATATATGAACCCAGGCTGGGTCCTCTCAATAAATGTATGAAATGCCAAATGAAACCACAGCCCAGTTGGAGCACAGTTTTATGGAAAAATATGCAAAATCATAGGCCAAGTCCTAGCCACACAACCCAGCAAGCTGACCATGTAGGGCAAATGAGTACAAAATGCTGCGTTTCGTAGACTTGCATTTTAAGCATTGAATTACTTTATGTAATTCCAACAAAAGTAAAGCTTCAAAGTCAATCGAGCAGTTCAGACTGGAAGGGCTGGTTGCAGTGCTTTAGTCTTGGCAAGTCTATTCCGCACAAACCCATATTCACATGTTCTCTATGGCCATTGCAAAACCATTATGATACTGCATTAATTATTGCATTTAAGGGCAGTTACCAATCCTGCTAATACTAGGAAGCAATTGTTAGAGGGGCGCACACAGAATTCAAGGAATAATAGTAGGATTGCCTACCTATTTTATTGGCCCTAATCCTGTGCCTTTAACAGCAGCTTGACATGCAGAAATGCAGCTTTTCCTGGCATTGAAATAAAGGGGTGGGAAAATGTGCTTTGCTAGATTTCTGCATGCACAGGAGCACTGACCATTTTTTTTTAATTGGCAACTCTAAATGATAGCTGACAATTTGATAAACACATGACCAAGGTTAATAAAACAAATTTGTGACCACACACACAAAAAGCCCAAACGTTAGATTTTGGATGCTAAAACGCTGATGCTGAAAATGGAATTCCAACATTCTGTCAACTGTGCTGCACAAATATTTGTAGGAGTAAATATGTTTGGACAGATAATCCACTATTTTCACTTGGGAAGGAGCAAGGAAGTGCCAGAAATGAGAGCCAGAGACCAGGAGGAATGCCCTTGGCATCTAGTTCTGTTTACATCACACAGCTGGGAGAGGGGAGAAGATGCCCCACCCATTTAAAGCAGTTCCATACGCTACATAAGCAGCTGACCAACAGAAGCATAGCTGGTTTTTTCCCCTTCATGTATTGTGCATGCTGCCCCCTCAGATACGTGGCAATCACGAAACTGCATGAGGCCATGGATAGGTAACTGAAGGGCTACAATTATGTATGCTATTACTTCTTTGTGGTTGTTTTACATATGAACACTGTAAACTAGCCAAAGGTGGCCAAAAGCAAAAGAGTTGTGCAGAAGAAGGAATTTCAGCAAGTGAAGTTTGGATGACATGACAAGCTATCCACCCCTGTTGAAATTCTTTCTTCTACACAACATAAATACTGCAGGAGCCCTGCCCTCTTACGTATCTGGCCACCTTACATGTAATCTTTTTAGATAAAACTGAGTAAAATAATTCAAACAAATCTGTTTGCATAGAAGCAGCTACCTTGCCCACTTCCACTTGTTAAGAGTTTTTCAAGATCATAGGCCAATGCAGAGGACTGAACCACACATTCCTCACAGGGGACAATGGAAGTTTCTACCCCATAGATTCTGGGGCTTCTTGCACAGGTCTTTTGACTTGTTTCAGCTGCTGGTAGCGTGGGAGACAGGATGTATTTCACTGGGACCGTCCATCAACCCCTTGCACCCGTGTACAACTACTGCGCACACAGAGCTCTCAATACTTGTTTCATCAACAAGGCCACACTCTGGCCTATATGGAAAGTTGTATAAGCCCTAACCCTTCTTAAGCAGAGTAAGCATATATGCCCCCTACACACAACAGGATTGTCTTGCGATTCACTCTCAGTTGATCTCTCCTCATCACCACAAGTACGCTTACAAAGATACTGTGCTTTCAAGTCCAGAGCATGCTAGAACCAAGTAGGTCTCAGTCTAGTCAGTGCTTGCATGAGGGACCAAGAGCCCTGTTTTAAGCTGCTCTGAGGTTTCCAAGGATGAGCCAGGTACAAGTGAAATAAAGAGTACGTCACAGGAAGGCACCTTTTTATGACCTCTAAGAGGGCAGGCTAAAAGCAGTGGGTTGGATCCAGACCAAGCCAAGCTTAGAGGAGGCCCACTGAAATCAGTGGGACACGTTAAGACTAACCTAAGTCCCACTGATTTCAATGGGTCTACTCTAAGCATGACTTAAATCTAGATCCAACCCATTGTCTAGCTCACACCCCAGTTGAGACCCAACAGGGGCTGCCATCCACCATACTTCCCAATTGCTACACTCATTTCACAGGTTACACAAGCCGCTTGCTACAGACACGTGCACAACTACTTCTGCACAGTCACTAAACTCCAGCTGCTGCAGAACAAAGTTCAACAGCAAACATCACACGCTAAAAATACAACCTCTTTCTCGCTATTTGAAGAGCGATGGGCCTGTCCGTTTTGCCTATTTGCTAAATCAGCTACACCTGAAGCTGCCAGTCAGTTACTTTGTGTACTTTTAACGCAAGACATGGCAAGCAGGAAGTGGCGTTCCTCAAAACACCCACAGATGCTTTGCCAAAAAGCACCGTACTGTAGGTGTTTCACTACCCAGGGCACTGGATAGATATGTGGAGTGTGGGGAGAGGACATCTGCAAGAAGCATGGGATTGGTAAGAGCTAGAAACAAGTTGCAATTAAGTTGTTTTCAGTATACTAGTGATAATGCGTTTTGCACAAACTGCTAACCACCAATGATTAAAGTTATTAAATATAATTAAGTTACTAGAGAAACAGGAAGATTCATCTCATAACCACTGACATGTTTGTGATACAGGAAGTGTGGCTCCGAGCCTGCGCTATGAAGGCCAAGTTGCATGATATTATTCCTTGGTAAATTTTTCTACTGTGAAAAAATCTGTTGTTTTAGACTAAAGAGGGCAACACAGCTTGGGTTGAACAGCCCTAGGCTTGTTCACACATTTACCCATAAAACAAGCCCAGTTAACCCCATTGTGCCCCCTTTTCATTACTGCTTTGTTAGGGGATGGGCAGTAAACAAGGATCAGTTTTGCCTGCATATCTTTTAAAGACAAAACTGAACACAACACTCAGCCTGATATTTAGAAGTCCAACCAAAGTTAACTCTTAACATGGAAATAAATGTTCCAGAGGAATGGGTGGGGCAAGAGGTGGAGACACAGAATTTTCATCTTTAAAAAGTAGATGTTTTCTGCAAGATATTCCTTCCAAAATGTTTACCATTTTTCACTGGAAGAAACCAGATCTGTTCTCAATGCTGAGATTTCTAGGCTGCAATCCTATATAGACTTGCCTGGGGGTAAGCCCTATTAACTCAATGGGGCTTACTTCTAAAGGCCTGCATAGGATTCCACTGTTACTGCAGCAGCCCACGTGCATTTTGTACAATACAACTAATTTATATTTAGCAAGACATCTAGGAAGAAAGCAGATTGTAAAAAACACATACACACTAAATGTGCAGTCCTATGCATGTTTAGACAGAAAATAATCCTACTTCTAGCATCTCTCTAGCCAGCCATGCTGGCTGGGGCATGCTGCAAATTGTAGGACTTCTTCTGGATTGCATAATATTGTGCCCGAAATGTGTTTCCTTGGAGGGAATAAAATCCAATTGTTAGGATCGTTCTCCTTTCAGCATTCCCCAAAATCAAATTAAGCAGTGATCACAAAGGTGCTGCCACCCTGTTGATTTTAAATACATACAAAAAACACACAGAGAGAGAGAGACCGATTGAGATTTGTTTGGTCACCATGAACTGTTGTTCAATGATGTGACATGACTAAAGTTTTCAGTTCTTTCTCAGAGAGGTGCTGGCAAGAGTGAAACACATGTAGCCCCATCAGATGCATGTTTCTTGTGAACCAAGTCCCATTTTCAACTGGACTTACTCCCATGGAAGGATTGGGCTTTTCCTTAGTCTTCTGAATTTTTGCTTACCCCAAAGGGAAATAGTATTAGTGCATAAAGTAATTAATGTTATCTCACTCACATAGCAGCAATGGAAGACCATCTTAAAACATGCATGATCTAATAATGGGATTTCTGTGTGTTTTAAGACAGAGATGAAAAGATGAGAGCCAGGCACATGAACTGTAATCTCACCAGCCACCTTCTCCTCCTCTATCACCTTCTCCTCCTCTACCACCGTCACCACAGGACGATACAACCTACGGTTGTATTCCAAACCTCTTTTGAATCTTGGCACCAAAGTCTCACAAGACTATCCCTTTTTCTCTTATAGGACAGGAATAGGATATAATAGTCCAACAGCTGTTAATCAAAACTTGCTTATAATTTAGATTTTATTTTACTTATACTTGCACTTCCTAAAGCTCAGAGCAATTTACATGGGGCTTCCAACATCCTAGCTTAGAGGCAGAGCAAAATACTTTACGTACAGAAGGTTCCAGGTTCAATCCCTGGCATCTCTAGATAGGGAGAGAAAAGACTTCTGCCTGAAACTCTGGAGAGCCACTGCCAGTCAGCGTAGGTGGTACCAAGCTAGACAGACTGATGGCTTGGCTCAGTATAAGGCATATGACATTCTAGGTAAACCATGTTTCTCAGGGGCATCCTTTCTTTCTAGACTCATGACTTACTCCTGAAGCCACAGCTTCACAGAACAACACAGCCAACATTGTCATCATCTACCGCAGCTTGGCTGCGTTCTTTTGAGAATGCCAGTCTGGCAATCTACTTTCCAAGTAACCTTCATAGAAAGCAAAAGTGGCCCACTGACTTTTCCATGCTCTATCACCACATGACAGGCTAGGGTAAGGCAGGAAGTCATCTTGTTCATTTAATGGTAAGCATTTGAGTGACTGTTGTCAGGTAACTGGTTAGCTATATGGTCAAGACTCATCTATGTAAAGTGCAAGCCCCAGCTGAAGGTGGTGAGCACCAAGCTCATTCATAGATCTTTTAAACTAGGTGTTCTGTCTCTTAAGGATTAGATTTTGTATATGAAGACAAGGACACACACACACACACACACACACACACACACCTTGTATTGCTGTCATTTTATCCAAATGATTCATTATATTCAAAATTTCTTAAGTTGCACCTGGCCTTAAAACAAATCAACAATGTTTTAATAGTCATGTGGAACCTAGTGGTTGCGTATTGAGTCAGTAGCCTCTATAAAATGTGTTTCCCCATCCAATTAAGTACAAACAAGCTTGACAATCATGTGTATTGTTAGGCATGAATGTATGTAGTACCTCCCTCTGTTCTGCCCCATTTAAGAAATCATCATAAAACAAAAGCAGAATGGAAGCTTGCCCACCATGTACAAGTGTTTCCTCCGCGGGATCCCAGCTAGTGACTGGGAGAGAACTTAATCCAACCTATGGCACCAGTGGAGAATCTGCCACATCCAAAGTACCCCCTGTATATTAAGGCAGGAGACCCAGAATGACACAACATACGTTTAGGTCACATGTACAATAGCAGGAACCAAAGGGCACCGAAGTCGCAATAAAGGCACTCAGAATCTCCTGTTTTTGGAAAGGTTTATAGTCCTTCGCAATGACTGCATGACACACGGTTCTCCTTCCTCCACCATCCAGCCCCTAAAGACAAGCAAGTGCCCATCAGGTGCCAAGGCCCCACCATTATTGCAGCGAGCCTCTGCAACCCAGACTCAGGCTAGCTGCAGAACATCAAATGCACTTTTCAACATCTCCGTTTAATATTTACATTCAAGCAAGTCATAATAATTGGAAGCTTATAGTTTAGACATCTCTAGTAGCAGCAGTTTCTATAATAGCTTGTTTAGCTTTAGATAATGATTATTATTAATATTTTTTGCACATCGAAAACAACATGTGTTAACAGTATCAAAAAATATATACGAGAGGAAGGGATGGTCCTGCAGTTTTATGAAAAGAGAGGGCAAGGAAAACAAAACCAGAAGTAGCTTTTAGAAAGGGAAGAAAAGAAAATATTCTGATATAGCTTTATATATATATATATAATATATATGTATTTGATATAATTATATATATATAGGGCAATCTAGGGAACTCCATAAATCTAGGCTTCTTATATTTCATTATATAAATACCTACAAATAAATATAATTGCATGGCCCACGTGGGGAGGCCTGCCTTCAGCTCAAACAATACATTTTCAGCAACACCACATACAAACGGGAGCAAGACCCACTCAACAAGTTAGCACTGTTAAAATATAATACTATGTAACTCTCCCGTGAGTCATTTGGGACGCCTCACCACATCCGGATGCCAAGTCCCCTAGAGAGCAGAGATGGAACTGCAGGAACCCATCAGCAGGGAAGGCCACCCTCTAGCAAAGCAGACTCTCTGTGCCTGCCGCCGCCACCCCCCCTGCCCCCCGCATCTTCTTCCAGGGCAGGGAGGTGTCTGATCTCAGTAGGACCTGCCCTGCACATGGTGCCATAGAGTTACTCTGGGTAGAACAATACCTTAGAGGAGGGGGTCAGGCTGCCAAGGGAGAGTGCCAGGAGCCTGCGCTACAGCCTCCTCACACCGTGACATATTCCTTAAAGGTCACAGTCAGGCAGTTTGCTGTCACATCTGTAATTATTATATTCCCAAAAAAAGGCTTGAACTCCTGCAGGGGCTCCTCCTCCTCTTCCTCGGCCTCCACCTCAAAGTGTTCCACCTGCTTCGGAAGCTCAGGCACTGGGTTGTCCGCCGGCACTGGCAGAGTCTCCGACTTAACTTGCACCAGGCCAGGCTCACGCTCTCCCCGAGCCTTGACGCACCGCAAGTCTATGGGCTCATCCAAGTCCGAGTCCAGCAGGATGACCTCAGGCTGGGAGGCGGGGAGGGCAGCAGGGGGCTCAGGCCTCTCCGGGGTGGCAGGGCTCAGGCAGGTGGGGGCACTGATGCTCCTGGAAGTGAGGCGCTTCTTGACACTCTCCTTGTCCCCATGGGGCTCGGAGAGGCAGCGCTTCCGGAGGCCCCCACAGCTGGGCGAGAGGTTCAGTTCCATGATGGCAGGGCTGTGTTCCTGCTGGCTGGAATCCAAGGACCATGGGACTCGGTCTGGCCTAGTGGTGAGCTGCAGAGGCTGATGCTCAGGAATGGGCAAGGCTTTGCCCGGGGCAGTCGTCTTGGGGGGGCTGGTTCCAAGCTCAGCGGGAACATGACTTGCCTCGGTCTCAGATTTCCCTTTGGGGTCACTGCCTGACCATCTCTCCTCCCCAGGCTTTTTCCATGACTCCTGCCTCTCCTCAGACCCTTTCTTAGTCCTGTCCTCAACCACTCGCTTCTTGGCTGGCTCTCCAGACTTGATCTTCACGGCCTGCATGCCATTCTCCATGTACTTGCTCATGACAATCACGATGCGGCCATTCTTGTTTTTATTCTTAACTATCTTCATTTTGCCACCAATGCCATTGCTGGCCACACCATCCCGGGGAGGTGGCGGCGGCCCTGTGCCACTGGAGAGGTTCTTCTCTGACCCGTTCTTTCCTTCTATGCTGCCCAGATTCTTGACAGGGTTCAGCAACCTTTTTGCTGAGTCGTGAGACCATTTGTCTGACTGGGACATCAGTGGGCTTTTGCTGTGGTCCAAGCAGGCCTGTCCTTGCTGTGGCTCCTTGCTGCTTGGCTGGTAGTGGGGCTCGTACATCTTGGGATCAGGCTGATAGTGGTGGTGCTTCTTGCTGTTCAGCTGGTAGTAGTACTTCCCTTTGCTGTGCGACTGGTGTTTGATGTTGCTCTCTTTGCTGTTGGGTTGGTACTGGTGGTGTTTCTTGCTATTGAGTTCATACTGATGCTGCTGGCTTTTGCCAGAGCTGCCAAGGTCCAGCTTGGGCCTGTTCTCCATGGCAGGGTCCTGGAGGCCAGTGAGGATGTTAGAGCGGCGTGCAAAAGACGGCAACTGGAAGGAGGAGAGGGGGAGGAAAAGGTCCATTAAGGACTTCGAAAGAAGAAAGGTTGGCACATCTTACTGAGCCTATTAAAGCAGACCTAAGCACATTCCCACAGCCCAAAGAGAACTTTTACAGCAACCATTATTAAGGGATGCTCTAAATGGCAGTCCTTAATACAACCTTGTTCTATCCTTCCTCTTACATGAAATTAGATGTGATAAGACATCCTTTCAATCAATCATCCTTTTGAGCACAAGGGCAAAAGAATGCCTAAGAAATGTGTGTGGAGAACCAAGGAAAGGAGCAACCAGGAATGCAGACGGAACACATGGCTGTGAGCTGCACCTTGTCTCCGGTTACCTACTTCTTGCCGAAGCACAGGCACTGTGCATCGCTGACCTCCACCACTGAACCAGGAACTGTGTTTCATAGCTGGAGGAGTGAGCCAGGACAGAATGCAAGCTGGTGAATAACAGCCAGCAATTTTCCTTCTGCTATTTCAACACATCTGCCAAGAAAACTCTTTTGGGTACAGAAGTCTCTGTCATGGACATTCAAGACACAGCCCTACATTTGCTGTGCTATGTCAGTATATATTCCACATATGTGATCCAAGAGGCCCTACAAAGTCACAAGTTGGTTAGCTGGTTGACTGCAAGGGAGAAAGGGTGGGCAGGACAGGGCTTCCTCTCTAGTATTTACAATTAACGTGTGTGTGTGTGTGTGTGTGTGTGTGTATGCACCAGTATTTATTCTCTCTCTCTCTCTCTCTCTCTCTCACACACACACACACAGGCAAGAGCACACTCAGTCTCCCAGAGCATGATGAAACCAAGACGAAATTATCCTCCCCAGGGAAAAGCACTAGACAAGGAAGTGGATATTTATTAATTAAACAAAAACACACCAGTCAATAATAAAGCCTTCTTTAAAAATCAGCCTGTTCAGCAAGATTTCCACTGACTCTTGTCAGTTTTACTATTTATTGTCTTATCTCACTTGGAGGAAAGGAACAACAGTAGGATTGACTGAATTTACCTGAACTACCAGCGGCTTTGGTTTTGGTCCTCGTTTGCGGTATCCCATAAGTTGCTCCTGCCTTTCCCTGAAGAAACATAAAAATCAATAGAGATGCAATTAGGAAACCTCTGCTTCAACAGTGCACTAAAGAAGGGCGGAGGGTGGACTGCTTTTATCATTCTGGTTAAGCATGAACACAAGATGAAGGCTGCAATCCCATGCATACTTACTTAGGAGTAAGCTCCACTGAACACAGTGGGACTTCTAAGTAAGAATGCACAGGATTGGGCTGCATGTTTAGTACAGAAAAGCAAGAGGAGGAACCTACACTATGAAAGGCAAAAGATGAAATACTAGAAGGTCACAGGGATTAACACAAGGTAGTAGGCACTGCTTCCTCAAGCCCCTGCATTGTATGTTATTCCAGTGCAGAGGAATGAAATACACAGATTGGGGGGGGGGGATTATACAAACATTTTCACAGAACACTTAAGATCACTTCTGAAACCTCTTGTGCTTCACATGTGTAAAACGGCAGGGCAGAAAGTAGATTCTAATTTTAAAACTGAGTTTATATACAAGCCAATATAGACTTTATATTGAACTTCAAGAGATAGGAAATGCCAAAAAAAAAAAAGTTTTGTGCATAAAGATGCCCTACATAGATAATCACTAAAATTTTATCAAGGTTTTTCCAAGGTCTAGGAATTCACAGACAAATCCAGGGAATTTTTTTTCCAGTTCTCCTGGAGCCCAGTATTTCTCCAGCTCCTCTCAGATATAAAAAAGCAATAATGTTTGAGATCAGCTACTCTGGCCAAATCCCTCAGGTCTACCACTTTAAACAGGGTTGAAAGTATCTCCCTTCTGAAGCCAGTTTTACCTCGATCTGCAAACTACCCATCATTTTGTTACGAGTTGTAATTTTAAAATATCAAAACACATGCAGGGGCTGCAATTCTAAGCACACTTACAGAGCAGTGCTATAAGGCCTACTCAGAAGTAGGTCCCACTGTGTTCAATGGTGTCAACCAGGAAAATGTGCACAGGATGACTTACTGGGAAGTCCTCTTGAACACAAATGGTTTGATTTCAAACTAAGCAGGCTTAGGATCTGGCTATAAAGTTGCAGTCCTCAGAACGCATTGGAATCAATGGGAGCGTACATCCACATAAAAACTGCAAGGAGAATCAGGAGGCAAACACTGCGGTTAACTACTTACTGCTTACTCTCTGCCCTGCCACAGAGAAGGCAGTACTCTTTAAAGGGTCCTTCATTCACTTTCTTGAAAAGGAGCACTAAGAGTAGTGGGATCCTACAGCTGCCTGGGGGAATCTTGTGCAACTCTAGTGCCTGACCAGCAAAACACAGGTAAAGCCCCGGGCCAGGGGGTGGGAGTCGGGAGATGCCCCTCCCCAGGCTGTAGCGTTTGGGCAGCCAGCAGCAGCTTCCAGCTTTCCACCCAGGCCCTGCGAGGGAGGTGGGAGCTGCAAGCCCGGCGGAAAGCTGGAGCTGCTCTGGATGCTAATCACCTCATTAGGATGCACAGAGAGCGCCCTCGCCGCTGCCTCACAGGCCACTCTCGGGCTGCGCGGAGAAAGGAGAGCCCTTGCTCAGCGGCCAAGTCACCCAATTATCGCTTGAGCCCGGGACAGGGGGCGGAGCCCGGCCAGGTGCAGCCCCACCCTCCAGGGCTGGTCGGGGCTGCCCGGCAAGGGACAGGCGAGATAACGAAGCCGCGAGCGCACGCCCTTCCATTCCCGCGGCTCGGGCGTCCGGAGATGCCGCCCCTTCCCCTTCCCCGCGCCGCCCCCGCTCTGGAGACGTTGCAAGGCCGGGAGTCCCAAGGCCAGCGTCTCCCGTCGCGGCAGGGCGCACAGGCAGCGAGTTCAGAAGGGGCCGCACCAGCAGGCGCCAGGCGCGGTCACTCCGGGGGGAGGGAAGCCCCGCGCGTCTCTCTGGCTGTCGCCTCCCGTGCGCGCTTCAATTTGCGCCAAAATCCCGCAGGAAGCCAGGCGCAAGCGAACAGGAGGGGAGCCCCTGTCAACCACCCGGCACCGCCGAAGGCACTGCAGGGATCGACGAAGTTCTCCGCCAGGCAGGGCCCGGGCTCCAACAGTGCAGGCAAACGCAGTGTTTGCAAGCGGCAAACGCCGCTTGAGAGCGTGTGCAAGTGGCAAGCAAACACTCGTCGCCCGTCAGCGGCGCGGGCTCGGGGAGAGGGGGAAGGGCTCCTCGGCGGCGTTTTGCAGCAGCGCGATTCCTCCTTGGGAGACTTGCAGAAATTGTCAAGCGCAGCACGGAGCAGCCGCTGCAGCGAGGCAGCAGGCACTACACACACACACACACACACACACACACACGCCGCCGCTCCCTTCCGTCACGTGCAAGCACCACCTTGCAACGAGCCAGCCAGGCAACTCCGCGCTAGAAAGGAAGTCCCCGCGACGCCGCGGCGAGGGGGTTAACGTGAAGTTCCGCAACGCGCGCAGCGCCCCTTGCACAAGGCGGCCACGCTCCCTCCGACCTGCGGCAGGGGAAAGGTGCTCCAAGCACTCGGCGGCCGACACGGCAAGCGAGGGCTTCACCCCAGCGCTGCAGCGGTGGCTTCTAGGTTCCCCCACCCCATCCGCCCCTCCAGCGGCTACAGATCTGCGCAGACCGCCACGCCACCGCTTCGCTATGTAAACTCTCACCTGTTTTGAAAGGCGATTAGTAGCCTTGGATCCAGGATGTTTTCCTCTGGCTCCCACGTGTTGTATCTTGCAAAGGAAAGGAGGGTGGATTTAAACAACAACGCCGCTTAGGTATATGGGGCAATAACTATCATTTGCCGTCTCCGGACTCCTATCCGCACACACAGGCACCCCCCACCCCTCGGTAGCGAGCTGCGCGTAGGGGCCATTTTAGAGCCTGGCTGCGTCGCCTCCCCCCGCCCTGCCGCCGCCGTTGTTTTCCAGGACCCATTTCAAAGTGCGCATTCTGGACTGGCGCTACCCAGCGAAGGGGGATGGGCAGAGGAGGACGGGGCGGACAAGATAATCTCTTTATTTAGCGCAGTTATTATCCCGGAAGAATTCCGCGCATGCCGTGGTGAAGGGTTTCAAAGCCCCACCGATCCCTCTCGCGGAGCTAGCCAAACCACCCACCCCAATTGGAGCCCCCACCCCGCCCGCCATCTCTGCATCCAACCCAGCCCAGCTCCTTCGCCCTCCTCGCTGGGCTCTGTCATCTAGACCCCCCCCCCCAGCCCACCGCTCACGTACATCTCCTTCGATTCAGAAGTAGCAGTGTGGAGGGTCGGTCAAGCTAAATCCGCAGCCTCGCCTCCCTGCCGGTAGGGCAGTGGGCTGCTGCTGCTGGTGGCAGTGCTCGCCTTTCCCGGCTCCCTCCATCCCGTGCCAGATTCCCGGGATTTAAAACAGGCTGCGAATCTGTTAATTTTTTTTATTATGGGGTTCCCCCCTTCGCTCCCCCCTCCCCTCCGGCTGCTCGGTTCTGCAATATGGAGCCTGCTTTCCAAGGGAAAGGAGCCATTTTCTGCAACTGCTGATCACCAGTCGCCGCCTTGCCCTCCTTCTCTGAAGCTTGTTGGCTGCACAGCCCGCGACCTTGTCTCTCTATGAACACCCCCCCCCCATTCATACTCGCGCGCCCCTCTTTTTCATGCATGCGTTAAAAATTGAGGCATTTTCCGGGTTCGCTGGGGCACAGGGGAGCATTAGTGGGGACACGGTCAGGCACTGCAGCCCGCGCTAAGGACAGGGCAGCCGCGGCCCGGTTCCGTGCGGCCCCGTTCCCTTCCCGGGACTTACTTGGAAGACCATCCTCTCCATTTGACGAGATACTCCACTCGGCCCTGCAAGGGGGGGGGAACAGAAGGCGTCAGGCTCCGGCGAGATCCCCCACAGCCTGCCCCGGACCAACAGCCCTCCCTCCTCCAGCGTCAAGAAGCGCCGCTCGCTCACCTTCCGAATACGCTTCTTTTCGATGCTTTCCACGGCGAAGACGTGCTCGCCCACCGCCGGCAGCTCCATTCTTCTGTTTTTCTGCAGGGGGTGCGACCGGGCGGGGGAAGCTGGGGGCTCGCGTCTGGATGGCTGGCTGGCTGGCGAGCAGCTCTCGCTCTCCGCTCGCTTCGCTTTTCCAGACAACTGAACTCCAGCCTCCCGCAGCAGCGCAACTCATGCAAATCCTGCCAGAGACGTCAGAAGGGGCGGAGACCTCGCTGCCTGTCAAAGGGAAACGGGGCCAGAGGATTGGCTCAGCACGGTCGAGGGGGTGGGAAAGGGGGGAGCGGGGGAGAGAGGGCGTTAGAGAGGCGGGGGTGAGGGGGCTGGATTTACTCCCCTCCCCCATTGCAGGCGAGAGCGTGTGTGTGTGTGTGTGTGTGTGTGTGTGTGTGTTTGGCTGCTCCATTGCTCAGCAAACTACGCTCCCCCACAGCAATATTTAGAAGTCCAGCCGTGCAAACAGGTCTAGGATATAATACCGTTTTGAATAGCAGCTGCGGCCGTATCCTCCAGCCGCCCCCGCCTCAGTCTGGCTCTACAACGTGACACAGCTTTATGCAGCTGAGGACCCCGGGTTTGGGTTTTCAACTTCGGGACCAAACAGGAGAAGTTACCAAAGCGACATCACCAAAATGAGAGGGCGCTTTGGAGTTGTGGCGGTGTCAGAAACCAGGGCCATCCGCCCCGTTCTATGGAAGTGTGGAGGGGCGTTTTATTTCATCCTGCACAATTGTTCTGCAGTGGGAAAAGAGCCTTTTAAAGTACGGGCGAGTCCTTTAGATTACAGGAGACCTGCGACTCTTGCTGGTAGAGACGGGCAGGGAGGGTGCGGTTAAAAACCGCCGTTGGGTTGGGAGACATGTGGGAAGGTCCGTCGCTCAGCCCCTTTGACAGTCTAGTCTCGCAACAGAAAATAGCTTCTCCTTGGAGAATTGAATGGGTTCTTCGAGTTCTTGGATCTTGAATCCCAGTTATCCCTAAAAAGGGAGAGAGAAATGTGCACGAGTATCCGCTTTAAAATGGTCAGCAAATGCTTTCCGTTTCAGTGAGGTCACGGTTGTGTCTTGGAATAATTCACCTGGTCGGGAGCAAGTGGAAAAAGAAATGGAAATATAGAGGCGAGGAGTGACATTACGTAGAAAAGTAGAGTGGAAGGTGAGCGGGGAAGGCGGGGAAAGGGGACGAGGCCAGAGAGGGGTGGGGTGTCTCTGTGTGTGTGCGCGCGGGGGCTGCGTTAAAGTCCTCTTGTCTCGACCCTGCCGTGGAAGACTGGAGTAACGCGGTGGGCGAAATTTAATTGTCATTGGGAGAGGGGCCGAGTGAGATAAATGCCCGAGTTGACTACGGGCAGACAATGGAAACCAACCAGCTGTTGATCGACTGTGGAATCGGGACTGCGTGGAAGATGAGAGCATGAAGGACAACCTTGGAAGATCTTGAAGGCAGGCATCTGGAATAGAGAGGCAGCACATCCGTAGTCCAGATCCGAAATTACTGCGGGGGGGGGCAACTTCCTCTCTCTACCAGTTTGCGGGTGTAGTCAACGGAACAAACAAGGTGATATTCTCTGAGGCGAGGAAAGCGTGTGGGAGAGCGGCGAATTCTCCTTGTCAGTCGTCACACAAGGCGGGCGGGGAAGGGGGGGGTGTCTTTAGGAAGCTAGAGCCGATCCAGATTGAATCCAGACTCGGACCAGTCATATTCTAATGTCTTTGGGGAAGAGTTTAAACAGGCTGGTGGACATCTCTGAGCCTAATAGGAGGTCAGAGATGTGCGCAAAATTGTGCGGCTCCACGTTTCTATTAGGGAAATCTCCAGCAGGGGATGGATATTTGCCCAGGATTGCCTCGCACCTTACGGAGTAACCTCTGGGTTTATTGTGGCTTGATTGGGGGGGGGGATTGGCGGGGGGGAGGGTAAGGTTAAGGCAAGGGTCTGTTCTGGTGGGATATGGGGTCACTGGCTCATTTTATTAGCCCTGCGGCCAATGCGAGAGGGAATATTTTGCAGCTCATTACACACAGGCACGCACACAGCGCGCCTTGGTTGCACTTGATTTTGGAAACATCTGCCGCGCAGTCGTTTTCCAAATCGGGTCTGGAGTGTGCGAAGTGAGGTTGCAGGAAAGCGTGGGGTGGGGTGGGGTGGGGGGTTGAGTCCACTGTCCACACCGCGTACTTCTGGGAGCTCAAGTCTGAGAAGATGTGCGTTAATTTAAGTAAAGAGGCGGTTTTTCCACAGGGAAAGAATCGTCCTCCCTCGGAGCCGGGGGGGTGCGTGAAAACCCAAGCAGTGCACGCGTGACTTGCGGGCCTTAAACTGCTGGAGCGTGTGTGTTTGTGCAGGCGATCCCAAATCTGCACTGGCAAAAGGAATTCCCCGGAAAGGTGGAGGGCGGGAGTATACGTTGCCTCTCCAACAGCCTTCTGTTCAGCACCGTGGAAAATGGCTGAACCCAGATCGTCCTTCATTAGCTATCAGCCCTTTCGCTTCAAAATCATAGGACGGCGAACCGTTGGAAGGATGCTCGCAGCCCTCATTTTTCTTTTCCCCTCTCCATCTCTCCTCCCCCCCCCCCCCACGTGCGGCTAGCTGGATTTTAAGCAGCAACCTCGTCATCTTCGCCCCGTTACCCGCCAGTGCGCCCCCTACTGACGTCTGGTGGAATTTAGCTTCGCTCTATGAAAACTAAAAACACACAAAACCCCCGCAGCCGCGCCGATTCCCCTGGAGACGGACGGGTGGATCAGGAACTGGGTAGGGAAGGCGGATTGTATGGCGACATTCGTGCGCCCTCGGAAAAAGTTATACATTCCCTGGATCTGGATAACGTGAGGGTACAATCGTCAGTTCTCAGTCTACTCCAATCAGTGCGCCCCCCTAATTCCGCTGGGGCAGTGCGTGCGTGTTTGTGCGTGTGTCAACGGTGCTCTCCATTCACATGGACGTGCTACTCAGTTTGCACGTAGAAGACCCCTTCCTTCCACTCTGCATTAATCCAGAATAGCTATCGTTCCTTGCCTCTGTATTCATAAACAGAGAGGGTTCGACTTTCCTCTCCACACACAAGCATACAATAAAAGTCTGGGGGGAGCCAACCCGGTTGCAACACTTTAAACCTCTCCACCGTGACCACTACGTAGTGGTTAGGGAGTCTGGGATGGTAACTAATCCGGATTAAGTGTTATTCGCGATGCATTCTTGGATTATTAATATTGTGCACTGTTTTCAAAAACTGGTTGGTATGTGTGTTTGTGTGTTTTCAGAACACCACCACAATTCGGTTCTTTTTCTGGGGGCGTCTGGAGGGATCATTTTAGGGTCACAGGCTCTTCTCAAGCGACTCTGCCCTGTTCTGCGCTCGTGTGTGGTGGGGGGTGTCATTCACCTGTCAGCGGAAAAGGGAAAGCGGGAATCCCTGGCCACGTGAAACCTCTTTCCGCAGCTTGAAGTCAAAGACACAGCGCTTGGACACAGAGAAATGAACACACAGTAGACTGGAGACGGGAGAAAGAACGCGGAGAACACCCATTTTCGAATCCCAAATTTCCAAACCGCCTGAGCAAAATCAAATGGGGGACAGACCCTCTAACAACTAGATTGTTCACAGGTTCCTCGTTATAGTCCTAGCTTTCCCCGTTGCTCATACGCGCCCTTTATGTGCCCCTTTCCCCAAATCTCCATCCCAAGGGCGTTATCCCAACGGGGGTGAGTTTTAATCCGACATACAATCGAAGTACTTCGGAGATCCCCGATTTTCCCTTCTGCTCCCAACAGAAGCCCCACCTTATGCTGGCATTCTGCAATTGCCATTGCGTCATGAACATGCGACGTGACGTAACAAAACACAACCCCACTGAAGTTGGGCGAGGCAGCCGGATCGGCTCCAGCTTGCGCTAGCCGGAAAAGGCAAACTGATGATACTAAACAGGAGGGAAGGCGATTAAATAAAAATTAATTCTGGCAAGGAAGAATGGGGGGGTGCATTTTAAAACAGCAATAAAAGACCACGGAAGAGTAAGTGATTGTCTGGAATGAGGTTGCCAGGTGCAGGTGCCTCGAGGGCCCCTTTATCTTTTAAGAGTTGGCTAGAAGGGAGACTTTCATCAGGTGCGACTTCTCCCGCTACAGCACTGCAGTGATAGGAAAAGTTGCGCCTATTTCAATTCTTCATTCTCTGCCATTCTTAAAGATACAGCTGTAATTCCAGGCCAGGATCACTTGGCAACAAGAGCTTTGGAGAGGAACTTATCTATATCTTCTTGAGCAATCTCTCGTGGGCGAGTTCAGTTAACTGTCAGTGTATCTCACCGATGCTTCCTTGTGGTTTACGCTGCAGGATCCCTAGCAGGATGACCAATTTGTCGCGATTGGTCCCAGCATTCTTTTGCCAGCCCGCTGCGAACTTCGGCGTTAAGGGTTCAAAGAAAATCGGCTTCCTAAGGGGATGTCCGACTGACACACGACTGGGGCTCCACGAACTTAATTCTGTCTATCCTCTCCTCCATTTGAAAATAAGCTTTTAGGGAAACTGAAGATCCAAACACCAAAGAAGGAAAGATAGCTGCGCAGCCATATAGCAATACCAAGTAATTAGTGGCATCGCTACATGAAAATGGGGGAGGGGTTACAGTTATCTACAGTCCTCTCTCTCTCTCTCTCTCTCTCTCTCTCACGCACACCTCCAATCAGCAAATAGTCACCTGGCCCCTTACAGTGCAATGCTATACATGTCTACTCAGAATTAAGCCCCATTGAGATCCATGGGATTTACTTCCATGTAAGTGTGTATAGGATTGCAGCCATAAAGGGATATGATTGCATCCAAACGGAACATACACATCTCCCGACCCGTCTCTAAAGTAAAAACTCCATTTATTTACTTTGAATGACTCTTGGATAACAGAATCCTAGGTTGTAGTGTGCTGTTTTCAGAGAGAGGCTGTTAACACCGAGACCTGGGCTGCATTTCCTTGGGAGGAAGACCCACGGATGGTACTGCACTGAACTTTACATCAAGTAATTCTTATGCACTCCTTCGTTCGTTCTTAAATTGGAAGAAGGTCGATTTGGTGCTCGCCCTTGGGTATTAGGCGGTTTGGCTATATGAGCAGGTGCTCCTGGAGGGTGGGGGAGCCGGCAACAGGGTATCAGCCCTCAGGGGCAAGGCTGCGGGATTCCGCCACTCACTCCCCCCGTAGTCTCTTCGGGACCTCCTTGGAACAAGTCCCCGGTTGGTTGCAAAGGCGTCTTCCTGGGTGGTGGCTTGGGAGGGTGAAGAATTAATTGTGAAAAATAACCCTAATTAATTCGAATCCATTTATGGGGCAAATTCAGGAAACAGTTCTGGAATGGAGAGGGTGGGAGAGGCAAGTTGAATGCTTACAATTACAGCAGCAGTCCCGATTCGTTACATGCCGCGGAAGATTCGCCATTCAACGGGGCTCCCCCGTAGCTGGTGTGTGTGTGTGTGACTGAGAGAGACATTTTTGAAATAAATCCCCTAAACTCAGGGGTGGAAATAGGAAACGATCCTGATGACGCACCGGTCCTGAAGCTTCCCAGGCATTGCCTTGAGAGAGACTCTGGAGCGCCAGGATGACCGCCGGCACTTCCCAAAGAGGCAGAGGAGGGGGAAGAACCCCCGCCGCGGCTCGAAACGGCGCCCGCCCCCCCGCTGCGTTCGCGGCCCCTCGAGAGCGGAAAGGGTTAAGCGTTTCCGCACGCAGGCGACGCCGGGGCTGGCAGCCGCGCGTGTCGCTCGCGAGGGGCAGGAACGCGAGCGCCGATCGCTCGCCGCGCTCCTCGCCTCTGTCTGCGGCAGTCCGCCGGGACAATGCGCGGCCAAGCGGCTGCCTGGCTGAGTGGCAGGGGAGCGCCGCCGTCCCCTTCCCTGTCCCAGCGTGGAAGACCAGGCTTCCTTATTTTTTAACCCGGGCAGCTCCTGAGCCAGCCGAGGACGTTCGGCCGGGCCGAGCGGCGCCCGGCGAGCAGGCCTCTTCTTCGTAGCTGGCTTGGTTCCTTTTGTCATCCACGGCACCCCGTCACACAAATCGGGGGCATTTGCCAGCGAATTCACGGAGCCGCATTACAATCAACACTTGCTTACACGTGACCTCACTGGTGACGTGCACACGAGCAGGGCGTTTAGTCCGTGACTGCAACGTCCTGTGATGACATGTTTTTGCATGTGTGAATCGGCCACAGCAGATCAAACAGCACGGACGTAGCTTATGTGTCACTTGACATCGTCTCGAACACAGTACTTCCCCGTGGACACACGTTCAGTCATCGCATGATAGACATTCGCCCACGAGGATGTAGGGACGAACTAGCCATAAGCACCCATGGCAAAAATGGTACGGAGAGCAGCTGATGAATCCCCCACCTTAGATTTCTTATTCTTTTGTTTGATGATTTCTTCTCTTTGGAAGTCCAGGTACATCGACTGGCCTGGAATATGTGCCTGCTTTTCCTACAATGTGTGTGCTCGAAGCACAATGGGTTTCCTTTCTCTCCTGCTCATTGCAATTTGTTGCAGCTCACAAACACTCCTTTGTGTGTGACAGCTATAACAAAGACTTCTTCTGCATGCAGGTCCATTTGCCTCCATGGTTTTTCATAGCCCTGCATCCCATAAGAAAAGCCCTTCTGGAGCAGACCCAAGGCCTAGTTAGTCCAGCATTTTGTTCACACAGTGACTAATCCACCAGTGTGGTGTAGTGGCAAGAGTGTTGGACTGGGAGCCTGGAGATCAGGGTTCTAGTCCTCACTCGGCCATGGAAACTCCCTGGGTGACTTTGGGCCAGTCACAGACTCTCAGCCCAACCCACCTCACAGGGTTGTTGTTGTGAGGATAAAATGGAGAGGAGGAGGATTATGTACGCCACCTTGGGTTTCTTAAAGAGGAAAAATGGTGGGATATAAATGTAATAAATAAATAATCAGATGCCCCAATGGGAAGCCCACAAGCAGGACATGTGGGTAAAAGCCCTCTCCTGCTGTTGTTCTCCAGCAACTAGAGGCACACTACCTCGGATATTGGAGATAATATATAGCCATCAGAACTAGTAGCCATTGATGGCCTTCTCCTCCAGGAATTTGTCCAATCTCCTTTTAAAGCATCCAAGTTGGTGGCTGAATCTTGTGGTAGTGAATTCCATAAGCTTGCAAAGGTGATATATATGGATCAGGTATTACAGAATCAGTCCAAATAAGCAGTTGACTAAACATGGGAACTGCTCTGGGCTAATGGTTACTTGATAATGTTGGAAGCCTTTGTCAATATAGAGAGCAACTATTAGATTGGCCCTTGGGCATTGTTTCATGCCACACACAAAAAATCAGAACTATCCAAAGCAAATCCAGTAGTCCTGTAGTTTTACTAACCTTCTAAAGGTAATCATTACAACCAAAAAGGTAGGAAAGCCAGACTTTCAAAACTGTAGATGTTACCTACATTCATTTAGGTTTTCTACCACATTGTTGTTGTTGCTTCTTAAAAATCTGTTTGGGCCATCCTATCCTATTGGTTACCTCTGAAAGTCAATATGCATGATAACCAATTGACACCCTTTACATATCTTCCTCCTTAAAGAAAGGCAACCGTGAAAGTGACAGAACTAGAATTACCATGGGAAGTATACATGGAAGAAGCAAGCCATTGCTACTGACAAGGTGTGACTGGATTGCAGCAGGTACTTGGGGAAGCAGATAAATAATGTAAGGGCAACAAGGGCAACACTTGTTTAGGAACCTGGAATGTCAGATCAATGAATCAAGGTAAGCTGGAGGTGGTCAAACATGAGATGGCAAGATTGAACATCGACATCTTGGGAATCAGCGAACTAAAATGGACAGGCATGGGCGAATTTAATTCAGGTGACTATCATATCTACTATTGTGGGCAAGAATCCCTTAGAAGAAATGGAGTAGCACTCATAGTCAACAAAAGGGTGGGAAAAGCAGTACTGGGGTACAATCTTAAAAATGATAGAATGATCTCAGTACGAATCCAAGGCAAACCATTCAACATCACAGTAATTCAAGTCTATGCCCCAACCACTGAGGCCGAAGAAGCTGAGGTTGATCGGTTCTATGAAGACCTACAACACCTTCTAGAACTAACACCAAAAAAAGATGTCCTCTTCATCATAGGGGATTGGAATGCTAAAGTAGGAAGTCAAGAAATCACCGGGATAACAGGCAGACATGGCCTTGGTGTACAAAATGAAGCAGGACAAAAGCTAATAGAGTTTTGCCAAGAGAACATGCTGATCATAGCAAACACTCTTTTCCAACAGCACAAGAGGCGACTCTACACATGGACATCACCAGATGGTCAATATCGAAATCAGATTGATAATGTCCTTTGCAGCCAAAGATGGAGAAGCTCCATACAGTCAGTAAAAACAAGACCTGGAGCTGACTGTGGCTCAGATCATGAGCTGCTTCTTGCAAAATTTCGGCTGAAATTGAAGAACGTTGGGAAAACCACTAAACCGTTCAGGTATGACCTAAATCATATCCCTGATGAATATACAGTGGAGGTGAGGAATAGATTTCAGGGATTAGACCTGATAGACAGAGTGCCTGAGGAACTATGGACGGAGGTCCGTAACATTGTTCAGGAGGCAGCAACGAAATCCATCCCAAAGAAAAAGAACTGCAAGAAAGCAAAGTGGCTGTCTGATGAGGCTTTACAAGTAGCTGAGGAAAGAAGGGAAGCGAAAAGCAAGGGAGAAAGGGGAAGATATACCCAACTGAATGCAGAGTTCCAGAGAATAGCAAGGAGAGACAAGAAGGCCTTCTTAAATGAACAATGCAAAGAAATCGAGGAAAACAACAGAATGGGAAAGACTAGAGATCTCTTCAAGAAAATTGGAGATCTCAAGGGAACGTTTTGTGCAAAGACGGGCATGATAAAGGACAAAGAAGGCAGGGACCTAACAGAAGCAGATGAGATTAAGAAGAGGTGGCAAGAATACACAGAAGAACTATACAGGAAAGATCTGAATGTCCCTGATAGCCATGATAGTGCGCTCACTGAACTTGAGCCGGACATCCTCGAGAGTGAAGTCAAGTGGGCCTTAGGAAGCATTAGTAACAACAAAGCTAGCGGAGATGACAGTATTCCAGCCGAGCTATTTAAAATCCTAAAAGATGATGCTGTGAAAGTGCTGCATTCAATATGCCAACAAATCTGGAACACTCAACAGTGGCCACAAGACTGGAAAAGGTCAGTTTACATTCCAATTCCAAAGAAGGGCAACGCCAAAGAGTGTTCAAACTACCGCACAATTGCGCTCATTTCACATGCCAGCAAGGTGATACACAAAATCCTACAAGCTAGGCTTCAGCAGTATGCGAACCGAGAACTACCGGAAGTACAAGCGGGGTTTCGATGAGGCAGAGGAACTAGAGATCAAATCGCCAACATTCGCTGCATCATGGAGAAAGCAAGAGAATTCCAGAAAAACGTCTATTTCTGCTTCATTGACTACGCTAAAGCCTTTGATTGTGTGGATCACAACAAACTGTGGCAAATTCTTAAAGTGATGGGAGTACCAGACCACCTTACCTGTCTCCTGAGAAACCTGTACGAGGGTCAAGAAGCAACAGTAAGAACCAGACATGGAACAACCGAGTGGTTCAAAATTGGGAAAGGAGTACGACAAGGCTGCATATTGTCACCCTGCTTATTTAACTTATATGCAGAGTACATCATGAGAAATGCCGGGTTGGATGAATCAGAGGTCGGAATTAAGATTGCTGGGAGAATTATCAACAACCTCCGATATGCAGACGATACCACCCTAATGGCAGAAAGCGAAGAGGATCTAAAGAGCCTCTTGTTGAGGGTGAAAGAGGAGAGTGCAAAAGCTGGTTTGAAACTCAACATTCAAAAAACGAAGATCATGGCATCTGGCCCCATCACTTCCTGGCATATAGAAGGGGAAGAAATGGAAGCAGTGACAGATTTTACTTTCTTGGGTTCCAAGATCACCGCAGACGGTGACTGTAGCCATGAAATTAAAAGACACTTGCTCCTTGGGAGGAAAGCTATGGCCAACCTAGACAGCATAGTAAGAAGCAGAGACATCACCTTGCTGACAAAGGTCCGTCTAATCAAAGCTATGGTTTTCCCAGTAGTAATGTATGGCTGTGAGAGCTGGACTATAAGGAAGGCTGAGTGCCGAAGAATTGATGCTTTCGAACTGTGGTGCTGGAGAAGACTCTTACGAGTGCCCTGGACTGCAAGGAGGTCAAATCAGTCCATCCTAAAGGAAATCAACCCTGAGTGCTCATTGGAAGGACAGATAATGAAGCTGAAGCTCCAATATTTTGGCCACCTAATGCGAAGAGAAAACTCCCTGGAAAAGACCCTGATGCTGGGAAAGACTGAAGGCAAAAGGAGAAGGGGACGGCAGAGGATGAGATGGCTAGATAGCATCACGGATGCAATGAATATGAAATTGAGCACGCTCCGGGAGAGAGCGCAGGACAGGAAGGCCTGGCGTGCTATGGTCCATGGGGTCACGAAGAGTCGGACACGACTGAACGACTGAACAACAACAACAAGGGCAACACAGTCATGTTTCTACCATGTTCTGCTTTGAGTAAATTAGTAGACATATCACTGCACAAGGCAAGGGGTTCTCCAAATGGCTGGAGTAGACAGCAGACTATTATCATACCTTTCAAAAGAACCCCCCATTTACTTTTACCATCAAGCCTGCAAACCTAAACTTGAGGTACCCTGACTGAGCAGCTACAGAAAATGACCGCTGATTTGGAAGCATTTTGGGAGGTGGAAAAGGTAAAGGAAGAAGATTGCCTCAAGTGATGTGTGCATCAAAGAGGGAAAGTCTTTTTGATTAAAGAAAAGAAAAAGTAAATAGGAATCCAAACAAAGAAAATCCAGGCACAAATGAAAGTTAATTAAAGCAGCATTTTAAAAAGTAATCATTAAAATAAAATAGATGACACCAACCAGAAAGCAATCCTGGGTAGCACCTCTGTGCATTAAAACACAAAGCCCCAAAACTGGTTTCTAATAATTTGGCTAGAATAGCACAGTTATAAAGCTATTGAACTGAATGGTTATGAGGGTTGTATATGATATCACTTTAAAGATAAATAATTAGTTGAGTAATCTGAAGAAAAAGAAAGGGCCTTGCAAAATTATCCAGCTGAACTTTCAAACCTTGGAATCAAGATGAAAGCTAGTGTAGCACAGCAGGTAAGCAACAGAGCTGTGAACCATGGTTATTTTAGTTTATTCTGTGCCATGAACTCTGGCTGTTATCTCTCAGCCTCACCCGCACCCTCATCATCCACTTGGTGCAATATAAGAATAATAATGACAGGGTTGTGGTAAGGATTGTCAAGATAATGTATGTCAAGCACCTTGAACACCAAAAAAGCAGTATATACAATTAAAATATGATAATTGTGCATGTTTATGCTTCATGAGGCTCACTAAGTGATCTTGAAAGGGATTCTTAAGCTGCACTCCTAAATAGTACACTTTAGGCTGCAGTCCTTCCTGGGAGTAATTGAACTCAGTGGGACTTACTTCTGAGTAGACAGACAATTGCACTGTTATAACTGCTATTATTACCCAGTCAGCTATGCTGTGGATTGTGGGAGTTGTAGTGCAACACACCTGGAGGGCACCAGGTTGGGGAAGGCATATGCCCCACTGAGCTCAGTTGGGACTTGCTTTCAAATAAGCATGCTTAGAATTGCACTGTTTGGATCACTTGCATATTTTGGAATGTGTATGTGTATGTATATGTGTGTGTGTGTGTATATATGTGTGTGTGTGTGTGTGTGTGTGTGTATATATATATATATATATATGTGTGTGTGTGTGTGTATATATATATATTGTATATCCTGTCAACACTTAAATATCTTGACCATTTCAAAGAACATAGTCCACTTCTCCATGTGCTCTCAAAGGAGTTAGCATCATCCTGTGTGGGCTAGAATCCCTCAGGGGATTTTTAGCTTATTTACAATATTTATAGATACTGTTTTTTAATGGCACCCAAAGCAATCCACAATAATATATATATTTAAAACCATTAAAATAATATCAGTTAAAATAATAATTAATTTAAGGATACAGCCTAGCCGTTACAAAAGCAAAGCAAAACAGTAGATAAAACAATGGCACAGAACCAAAGTGCCAACATTGTCAGGTAAAATTAAACGGAAAAGACACAACAAAATTAACAGTTCTTTACGCACCTCTAAATAGACCAACTCAACTCCTCAAGAGAATCCCACAGCTTAGAGGCCCCCACAAAAAGGTCATGCTCCTTGTCAACAATAGCCTCAACTCCCCAACTGATGGAGCAGAGTCTGATGAACATGGTCCAGAGCACTCATATGGAAGAAGAATCTTCCTGAAATATTCCGGGCCAGCCCATTTAGGGCTATGAAGGCCAAACAGCAGCAGCTTCATCTGAGCTTGGAAATTGACTAGTAGTTCTTTTAGAACAGGTATGATTTGTGGAAGTTTACTCCTGCTAACGTATGGGCAGCCACATAGAATCATAGAACAGTAGGGTTGGGCCTATAAGACCATCAAGTCCAACCCCCTGCTCAATGCAGGAATCCAAGTCAGAGCATCCCTGACAGATGGCTGTCCAGCTTCATCTTGAATGCCTCCAGTGTGGGAAAGCCCACTTCCTCCCTAGGTGACTGGTTCCATTGTCATCTTGCTCTAACAGTCAGGAAGTTTCTCCTGATGTTCAGCCGGAATCTGGCTTCCTGTAACTTGAGCCCACTATTCCGTGTCCTGCACTCTGGGATGATCGAGAAGAGATCCTGGCCTTCCCCTCTGTGGCAACCTTTCCAGTACTTGAAGAGTGCTATCATATCTCCCCTCAGTCTTCTCAAGGCTAAACATGCCCAGTTCTTTCAGTCTCTCCTCACAGGGCTTTGTTTCCAGTCCCCTGATCATTTTCGTTGCCCTCCTCTGAACCTTTTCCAGTTTGTCTGCAACCTTCTTAAAGTGCAGTGCCTAGAACTGGACACAGGACTCCAGATGAGGCCTAACCAGTGCTGAGTAGAGAGGAACTAGTACTTCATGTGATTTGGAAGCTATACTTCTATTAAAGGTAAAGGTAAAGGTGTCCCCAACCAGTCGTGTCCGACTCTAGGGTGCGGTGCTCATCCCCGTTTCTAAGCCGAAGAGCCAGCGCTGTCCGAAGACGCTTCCGTGGTCATGTGGCCAGCATGACTGAACACCGAGGTGCACGGAACGCTGTCACCTTTCCCGCCGAGGCGGTACCTATTTATCTACTTGCAATTTCTTGCTTTTGAACTGCTAGGTTGGCAGGAGCTGGGACTGAAGACGGGAGCTCACTCCGTCACGCAGCACTCGGGTCTCGAACTGCTGACCTGCCGACCTTCCAGTCTGCATTTCAGCGTCTTAACCACTAAGCCACCGCAGCCCCTTACTTCTATTAATGCAGCCCAAAATAGCGTTTGCTTTTTTTTGCAACCACATCACATTGTTGGCTCATATTCAGCTTGTGATCTACAGCAATTCCAAGATCCTTCTCGCCTGTAGTGTTGTTGAGCCACGTCTCCCCCATCTCGTAACTGTGCTTTTGGTTTCTTTTTCCTAGGTGCAGAACTTGGCATTTATCCCTTTTAAATTTCATTCTGTTGTTTTCTGCCCAGCGCTCTAGCCTATCAAGATCACTTTGAATTCTGTTTTTGTCTTCCAGGATATTGGCTATCTTTTGTACCAGGTGAAGCTTCTAAGCCATCTTCAAGGGCAGCCCCATGTAAACAGCATTACAGTAGTCTAATCAATAAATAACCATAACATGAAAAACACTGGCATGCTCCTTGTCTTCCAATAGTGGGTGTAGTTGATATATCAAGCTGGTAAAAACCATTCCAGTAGTGGGTGAATTGGATGTATACTAAGCTATCAAAAACCATTCAGTGTGCGCTTCCAGAGAGAGGACTCCCTAGAGTTAACAATCAGAAGGCACTGTGAAGTTAATCTTTTTTTTTTTTCCTTAATAGATTGTCTGCAGTAAGAAAAAAGACAGAAGAAGTGGTGGGGAAGCATGGAAGGCTTACAAGTGGAACACCATGTTGTTAGAACCCCCTGAAAAATTCTGTGCAGGGCAATGGTATCTGGAAGCACCCCAGGTTACAGCCATTACCTGGGCAATACTGAGTCAAGGAAACCTCACAAGCTGTGAACCTGATCATGAAGAAGGAATGCAACCCCATGCAGAAGAGACATATCCCCATCCACCTGGACAACTTAACCACCAGTCATCATTATATCTCTTTTAACATCTCTCCCTTTTAACATAACTGAACTTCAGTTTATTAACCCTTAACATTGATTTCAAGTATACATTCAGGGAGGTTGCTGCCACAGCTAGATCTGATGAAAAGGAGGAGAAAAAGTTGGGTGCCACTTGTACATTGATGACACCACAGTCCAAATACCCAGATATCATAGCTCAACAGTATCACGCACATATTAAATGTTGTGGGAGATAACATTGATCCCTCCCTTTTGAACCTCAAGAAATACAGTAAGGCAACTGATTTGGGGCATCATTGGAGGGTGGCAAATTGCCAGGCACTTAATTAATATAAAGTTTGAACAACTAAATCTTATGCACATTTACCTAGGAATAAGCTGTTCTGAGTGAGCACAGCTTCCAAGTTAACATACAAAAGGACTGTGTTGTAAGTGATAGCACGTGATATTGTGTCTGTGTGCCCTCAAGCTCCGTTCTGCAAAATGTAATGTTTTTATGCCATAGAAACACATTTTGGGAGCATTTCGGGGAAGGAGAAGGAGTGCTTTTGTTGTTTATCCGGTCAGTCGCTTCCGACTCTTCGTGACGTCATGGACCAGCCCACGCCAGAGCTTCCTGTCCTCTGTCACCACCCCCAGCTCCCCCAAGGTCGAGTCCGTCATCTCCAGAATATCATCCATGGGAAGGAGTGCAGCATATATTAATTTCATGATTTGCTTTATCATAACAAGAGCAATGTATGGATTTGTGTGCACTCCTGGTTTTCTGGAGAACTGGACTGGTACTGCTGGGTGAGGAGCACCATTCGGGTTTTCCACCTTAGGCACAAAAGTATCTTGGGCTGGGCTGCTCCAGGCTTTCTACAATACAGGACATTCATTAGGTGCTGTGATGCTGTGTTATGGTGAGGATCCTCGGAAAATTGAGGGACAGGTCCCTCCAAACTCCCACCCCCACCCATAGTGTAGATGCTGTCCAACAGAGAAATCTTGCTTATGATCTAGATCAGAGAAGACGTGTGTGTATATTTAGAGGAGGCTGTTATTGAATCACCAAGTCAAACTGGATCAAGAAGACTTATAGCTGGGAAAACCACCAGTCAAAGGTTTGTCTGCATTAGGAAGGACCATCGTTTTGGTGGGGAGCAGAGCAGGAACAGCACTGCTGGCTGTGCTTGCAGCAAAAGGGGCTTGCTAGATATCACCATTTGTACACACCTCTGGCTAAGAGCTGAACAAAGGCCCCTGCTCCTGCACTGTCACAGAGCTGAGCCAATAAAAAGCAAACTGATATTACAATTTTGATTTCCCTGGGGGCTCCAAGGGGCTTAATGTAAGAATTATTATCCATTGTGAATAGCAGCTGATATAGAGTGCACAGAGGAAATGGTGGTGGTGGTGTTTTCATCAAATAAAACAAAGTGCTTTCCCTAAGCAATGCTAAATTTTTACTGATGTGTGTGCTCTAAGAATTGGTTAAACTCCTTCCAACATTTTAAACAGAGTGGTGGGGAGGAATACCCTTTAAGCCTCACGTGCATAATGTACATTTGCAAGAAAACCAGAGAAAGCTTAAGTGAAAAAAAAACCCTCCAGATCTGGGGGGATTGTATGGGGGGGGCAGGGGTTGCATTCAACCCCCTGTATCAGGGCCTTTCTGCAGGCACGTCCCGCCTTTAGTCCCTTGAACTTTAAACGGATGTCTGCATCTTAGAAAACTCAATATTTCCTCTTTAGGGGCAGCCAAGCATAAAAGTGGTCAGTCAGTCATTGAGCTGCCTTTATACCTTTTTAAACGCACAAATTAATTTACTCAGGTTCTTTGTGTTATAAAAAAACAGCACCCCAACCTGCCTCAGGTGAAAACAAAAGAGGCCACCAGTAAAGCATATCAAGGTGGAAGCTACATCTTGGAGCCTAGCATTCAGTGTTATAATCATTCAATTTCAAAGAGTTCAAATTGCTACAAAGCCAGATCTGACAATATGGATTTCGGCAGGATATTCATCTGGCTTCTCTTCTCAGACTGATTGCACATGATTTGACAGTAATGATTATAATGGCTCTTATAATGCTGTCTATGCGTTCATAGTACCTGGGAAGTTCATGAACTGGTTATATATTTTTCCCTTTGTCTTTTTTTTTGTTTTTAAAAGGCATATTGCTTGGTCCTACAGAAAACCATGCGACATACACAAAAAGGATAGTTCTTCTGTGTGTGTGTATGTGTTTTAATATTTTACTTTTCATAATCTGGCCATGAAAATACTGTATTTACAAACATGTAGGGCTGAAATCATTCATTAAATAGGTGTGATTAATAAAAGTCTTAACCAGATTGAAGTGTACAGATCTTTATGAAAGGGTATTTGGTGTTAGGCCTTACTGCAAACTATATGCATCCCTTGATTCAGGCAGTTATGTAAGATTATTTAATACACAAATGTTATCTTAACCAAGAATCTTCAAAGTATCTCATGTTGTGAGATCCCAGAACAGACCTTTGATAGTGACTCAGGCTGCAATCCCAAGTGCACTTACCTGACAGTAAGGCCCATTGGATGTAATGGAACGTACGTCCAAGCCAGACTGCATAGGATTGTACTGTTAATCAGTTACAAGTGAGAGAGTTAATTGATCAAAAAGCCTTGAATCAGATGAAAGCCCTACACATTTGTATCCAACAGAACAGGTTTTTTCAAGGTTTCTTTTGAAACATTTCCAAAGAGCAGTAATGATCCTCGCTGGCAGTTAAGACCAAGATAATGGTATTCTCATCCCATCCTACTTATTGATATTGCTTTATTGTTCATTAGGAACACTGACAAACAGCCAATGGGAACTCTATACATTTTTATTATTTCACCTGTATCTAGAGCACATACATGCAAACATAATATTGATCAGTAATTTTAATAATCTACAGAGACGTTTTCCGTATTCAGTCAGCTGGTGCTCATACATGAGATAGATCATAATAACTCCCTCTGTATAGATGGGAACTTATGCCTTCCCATAAATCTGTTTGGTGCTTGCAGAGATTTGAACACAGATTTATCCAGTTCAAGTCTATCTACTATACCACACTGTCTCTCAGCAGCAAATGTGCAGGACAAGTTATTATCTTTCTGGGACGTACATGAATCTGGGAAATTCTCAGTCACAGGTAGAGACAGTAACTTCCTCTTCAGATGGTCAGGTTCAGATTCTAGATTCTACCCTACTCTTGGGTAGCACTGTCCAGAAAAATGAAACCCAAGGATGAGATGATGGACTAGTGGCTTAGGATACCTGTTAATAGCTCAGGTGTCCTTGGGTTACCTGTCCTGCAAGCTACCCCTGCTTAAATTTCCTCTTCTATACAACTGTTAAAGGTGCAGGAGTTCTGCCCTCTGTAACCACCCTTTTTGTTGTTGTTCAGTCGTTCAGTCGTGTCCGACTCTTCGTGACCCCATGGACCATAGCACGCCAGGCCTTCCTGTCCTGCGCTCTCTCCCGGAGCGTGCTCAAGTCCATATTCATTGCATCGGTGATGCTATCTAGCCATCTCATCCTCTGCCGTCCCCTTCTCCTTTTGCCTTCAGTCTTTCCCAGCATCAGGGTCTTTTCCAGAGAGTTTTCTCTTCACATTAGGTGGCCAAAATATTTCAGCTTCAGCTTCAGTATCTGTCCTTCCAATGAGCACTCAGAGTTGATTTCCTTTAGGATGGACTGATTTGACCTCCTTGCAGTCCAGGGCACTCGTAAGAGTCTTCTCCAGCACCACAGTTCGCAAGCATCGATTCTTCGGCGCTCAGCCTTCCTTATAGTCCAGCTCTCACAGCCATATGTTGCTACTGGGAAAACCATAGCTTTGATTATACGGACCTTTGTCGGCAAGGTGATGTCTCTTACTATGCTGTCTAGGTTTGCCATAGCTTTCCTCCCAAGGAGCAAGCGTCTTTTAATTTCAAGGCTACAGTCACTGCCTGCGGTGATCTTGGAGCCCAAGAAAATAAAATCTGTCACTGCTTCCATTTCTTCCCCTTCTATATGCCAGGAAGTGATGGGGCCAGATGCCATGATCTTCGTTTTTTGAATGTTGAGTTTCAAACCAGCTTTTGCACTCTCCTCTTTCACCCTCAACAAGAGGCTCTTTAGATCCTCTTCACTTTCTGCCATTAGAGTGGTATCATCTGCGTATCTGAGGTTGTTGATAATTCTCCCAGCAATCTTAATTCCGACCTGTGATTCATCCATCCCAGCGTTTCTCATGATGTACTCTGCATATAAGTTAAATAAGCAGGGCGACAATATGCAGCCTTGTCGTACTCCTTTCCCAATTTTGAACCACTCGGTTGTTCCATGTCCGGTTCTTACTGTTGCTTCTTGACCCTCGTACAGGTTTCTCAGGAGACAGGTAAGGTGGTCTGGTACCCCCATCTCTATCAGAATTTGCCACAGTTTGTTGTGATCCACACAATCAAAGGCTTTGGCATAGTCAATGAAGCAGAAATAGATGTTTTTCTGGAATTCTCTTGCTTACTCCATGATCCAGTGAATGTTGGTGATTTGATCTCTAGTTCCTCTGCCTCTTCGAAACCCAGCTTGTACTTCCGGTAGTTCTCGGTTCGCATACTGCTGAAGCCTAGCTTGTAGGATTTTGAGCATCACCTTGCTGGCATGTGAAATGAGTGCAATTGTGCGGTAGTTTGAACACTCTTTGCCGTTGCCCTTCTTTGGAATTGGGATGTAAACTGACCTTTTCCAGTCTTGTGGCCACTGCTGAGTGTTCCAAATTTGTTGGCATATTGAATGCAGCACTTTCACAGCATCATCTTTTAGGATCTTAAATAGCTCAGCTGGAATATTGTCATCTCCACTAGCTTTGTTGTTAGTAATGCTTCCTAAGGCCCACTTGACTTCACTCTCTAGAATGTCCGGCTCAAGTTCAGTGACCGCACTCTCATGGCTATCAGGGACATTCAGATCTTTCCTGTATAGTTCTTCTGTGTATTCTTGCCACCTCTTCTTAATCTCATCTGCTTCTGTTAGGTCCCTGCTTTCTTTGTCCTTTATCATGCCCGTCTTTGCACAAAACGTTCCCTTGAGATCTCCGATTTTCTTGAAGAGATCTCTAGTCTTTCCCATTCTGTTGTTTTCCTCAATTTCTTTGCACTGTTCATTTAAGAAGGCCTTCTTGTCTCTCCTTGCTATTCTCTGGAACTCTGCATTCAGTTGGATATATCTTCCCCTTTCTCCCTTGCTTTTCGCTTCCCTTCTTTCCTCAGCTACTTGTAAAGCCTCATCAGACAGCCACTTTGCTTTCTTGCAGTTCTTTTTCTTTGGGATGGATTTCGTTGCTGCCTCCTGAACAATGTTACAGACCTCTGTCCATAGTTCCTCAGGCACTCTGTTTATCAGGTCTAATCCCTGAAATCTATTCCTCACCTCCACTGTATATTCATAAGGGATATGATTTAGGTCATACCTGAATGGTTTAGTGGTTTTCCCTACGTTCTTCAATTTAAGCTGAAATTTTGCAAGAAGCAGCTCATGATCTGAGCCACAGTCAGTTCCAGGTCTTGTTTTTACTGACTGTATAGAGCTTCTCCATCTTTGGCTGCAAAGGACATAATCAATCTGATTTTGATATTGACCATCTGGTGATGTCCATGTGTAGAGTCGCCTCTTGTGCTGTTGGAAAAGAGTGTTTGCTATGATCAGCGTGTTCTCTTGACAAAACTCTATTAGCCTTTGTCCTGCTTCGTTTTGTACACCAAGGCCATGTCTGCCTGTTATCTCGGTGATTTCTTGACGTCCTACTTTAGCATTCCAATCCCCTATGATGAAGAGGACATCTTTTTTTGGTGTTAGTTCTAGAAGGTGTTGTAGGTCTTCATAGAACCGATCAACCTCAGCTTCTTCAGCCTGAGTGGTTGGGGCATAGACTTGAATTACTGTGATGTTGAATGGTTTGCCTTGGATTCGTACTGAGATCATTCTATCGTTTTTGAGATTGTACCCCAGTACTGCTTTTCCCACCCTTTTGTTGACTATGAGTGCTACTCCATTTCTTCTAAGGGATTCTTGCCCACAGTAGTAGATATGATGGTCACCTGAATTAAATTCGCCCATGCCTGCCCATTTTAGTTTGCTGATTCCCAAGATGTCGATGTTCAGTCTTGCCATCTCATGTTTGACCACCTCCAGCTTACCTTGATTCATTGATCTGACATTCCAGGTTCCTAAACAATATTGTTCTTTACAGCATCAGATTTTCTTTTCACCACCAGACACATCCACAGCTGAGTGTCCTTTCGGCTTTGTCCCAGCCGCTTCACTCTTTCTGGCGCTACTTGGAAATTCCCTCTGCTCTTCCCCAGTAGTATATTGGACACCTTCCGCCCTGAGGGGCTCATCTTCCGGCGTCATCTCTTTTAGCCTTGTGATACGTTCCATGGGGTTTTCTTGGCAAGAATAGTGGAGTGGGTTGCCATTTCCTTCTCTAGTGGACCACATTTTGTCAGAACTCTCCGCCATGACCTGTCCGTCTTGGGTGGCCCTGCACGGCCTAGCTTATGGCTTCACTGAGTTACGCAAGCCCCTTCACCACAACAAGGCAGTGATCCATGAAGGGGGTAGCCACCCTACCCTGCTGTAAAATAAATTTTATTCCAATAACGCCATCACTACCTAATATTCAAAGACAAGGCACATATTGCTTTCTGGCAGCAAGCCCATCTTCACAAATAGTATTAAAACAATTGTGAACAGAGGTGATGGCTACTGAAAACTGCAGGGAGAACCTGAAACAGGAGTTGTGAAAAATGAAACGGCCAGGCTACTCTGTTGCTAACAAGACCCTGTGTAGACCGTGAAGGCTGGGAGAAATTCTCTGATGTTTGGCATGCCAGCTCTCAAGAGGAGGTTTTCCCATCCCATTATGTTTAGCTCGCAGATCGGTTTATAGTCCTGTCTTTTTCAACCATACCTGGTCATGTGCTTCTTAATCTGTGATGAACAAAACCTTCCCCCCACCCCCACTCATCTTGCTAGGAATATGTTTGAACAAAGAACATGGCCAGCCTCGACACCCATATTTACATCTCTATACATTCCAGGCTGACTCTCCAGTTTTGCCTCCCCCACCTCCATAATTGGCCTTATGTAAAAGAAGTACTGTAGAAATCACCTGGAAGATGCATGACCACATTCTCTGGGAACTGCCCAGCCCCATAGAAATACTTGGGTTCTTTGAGATTTTACTTTGTCTTTCGTGGGCAAACAGTCAAGGCAAAACTCTTCTACTCTCTGAATGCCCACCTGGGGACACCTCCTGTAAGCTGCTTTGGTGAGTTACTCTTAAGATCTTGTTAAGTAAGGTTTAGTGCGCTAGTTTGCGGCTTCATTTAGTTTTGAAATCAATTGATTATTTCTCAACTTCTCTCTGCTTGCTTCTTTAATAAATATATTGAATTGGAAACTGGAGTTGATTTGTCTTGCCTGGCCTGGAAGTTGGCCTACCCATGTGGTGGACTGCTCAGCAAACAGGTTAACCAGGTTGTTAAGGAGTTTAAAGGAAGCTCTGAACAGGGGGCCTATTTTCCTCTGAATATAAATTCCATAAGTCTGTCTTTCCCTGTGGGCAGGATAAAGGATATTAAAGAGACACAGGAGTGGTGGAATTACCTCTGAGGAATATAGGCTTGCAGCCTCTCTCACATTGCAGGGTAGAGGCGCAGACATACTAGTTTGCCACACCGTCCTTTTCATGCATCCAGTGGAGAAGGCCTACAAAAGCTCATAATCAAGTTGGGATATATAATATTGAATGAATGAATAAATAAGTTTGACAAACTCTATACAATACATGTAACAACTTCCATGCCTCAAAAATTAAAAGCAAGCAACTTGATTCATCTCTAAAGTAAATAACATGAACATGCTCATATACAACAGACACCAAATGTGTTTTGACCATAAACTGGTCTTCTTCAGTAGACTAATAATATCATTATCACAATTTCTCACATATGCATATGATAAAAATAGAACCCTGCCCCTCAGACAAATATGCCAAATAAAGTAAAACATAAGAGTGGCGTCACTGGAAAAGTTTAACTTCCTTTTGTGTTTTCCTACAAAAACTTATGACATAATCAATAAAATCATTAGGGCACAACTACAGATGAGTTTCCCACGTCTGGCTTGCTATTCCGTCAAGAAATTGTGGGAAGTAATATCTGAACAGGAATGTTCAGTAACTGCAAATTGATTTGTATATCAATATTTCTCCCTTGTCCCATGTGGACTGGGTGGCCTAGACGCAATCCACAACTACCTGCATTCCTTCTGGTGTAGATAGGCAAGGAAAACACATGTGCACAGGTGCCACATGGCTTGTGGGAACCAAGGCTGTTCAAAGCATTACTGGTCCTGTATTCACCCCACTACCACAAACAAAAAAGATAAGATCCAGGCTGGATCAAACCAAAGCCCTATCTATTCCAGCATTCTCTTCCCACAGTGGCCTACCGGATGCCAACAGGGACCCCACAAGCAGGACATGAGGGCAGCAGCACCCTGCCGCTTGTGTTCCCCAGCAACTGCTGGAGGCATACTGCTTCTGATACTGAAAGTAATATATAGCCATCATGACTAGTAGCCCACTGATAGCCTTATTGTTCATGAATTTGTCTAATCCCTTTTTAAGGTGATCCACATTGGTGGCCATCATTACATCTTGTGGTACTGAATTCCATAGTTTAACTATGTACTATGTGACTAACTACTTCCTTTGATCTGTCCTAAATGCCTCAACAATCAGCTTCATTTGATGACCCCAGATTCTAGTATTATGAGAGATGGAGGAAAAACTTCCCCCTACCATGCATAATTTTATACATTTCTATCATTAGGGAAATAATTGGGTGTTATTAAAGAATATGACAATTTTTCATATTATATGTTTACTGTGTTCAGGGGTGGATTTTCCATTCCAGATGCCAGAGTGTCTGGAGGAAGCCCTGATGCAAACATGGCTTTAGATGTCAAAGCACTTTCTGTGGTTTTGTCGCTTTCTTCTAGAACAGCAGAACATTCCGAACAATAAACCACTTAATGACCTGCAAAAGTACTAACCTTGTCCCCATATACAACAAAGAACCTTGTAGCACCTTAAAGATTAACAGGTTTATTGTGGCATACAGTTGTATGGATTAATGTCCACCTCATCAGGTGATTGAATTATTATCGTCAGTTGGCAGGGAATTTTATATTCTTTATATGTGTGTATACAAACACACACACACACAATATCTATCTATCTATCCATCCATCCATCTATCCATCTATCTATCTCTTTGTGTGTACCACAAAATGCAAGAGGTATAGTTTGTGACAATTTAATGTAAAGCTGAAATGTGGTCATTCACTGTGCATACCTTGTATGCATTTAAGTTTTACATTGAATGGTCACAAATCACACTTTGTGCATTTTATAGAGCTTGGCCTCACTGTTTACACTTCTTTTTTCCTCTAAACCTATATAGATATAGATAGATATGCTTGCCAGCTAGTGATTACACTTCATGAATCTGATGAAGTGGGCTCTAGTCCACAAAAAACTTGTGCTCTAATAAATCTGTTAAGCTTTGAGGTGTGTCACAAGACTCTTTGTGGGGTTTGCTGCATCAGACTAACATGACTGCCCTCCTGAAAGTTCTTCTCCATACATAAGTGGCTGTTCAGCTCTGTGTGGCAGCAAATTGTCACAGTCTTTACTGCAGGGAGTCTTTCTGCCCCACCCCCCACCCCGTTGAAGCATCTGCCTTTCACTCTAAATATCTGAAGCCATCAAGCAATGGGTTTGATATGTGAGGTGAAGGAGCACCTTGCATTTCGAAAGGGACAATAATTGCAAGTCAGATGCGCTTGTTCAATACTGTATTGACAGATTTGCCTTGGCAACCCGGAGCAGGGATTCTTTGTGGGCCTCTTACTTCGTGGCATCCCATTGATTTTCATTTCCAAGCTTTTCCCCTTCTTTTCAATCTACCTTTTCTTTTCTTACCTTCCTCCCCTGCATGGTGTGCCCCCCCCCGAAAACTGGTTTATCACCTGCATTTTAAACATGTCTCAAACAAGTGCTTCCATAAACAACAGGCCAGGCAAAGAAGCATTACCCAAACAAAAGGGGTGGCGATTCCTACCTGTATCTGGGACATATCTGGGAATTAACCATTAGTGATTAAGAATTAGCTTTTCATAACAGCATCAACCTCCTATAAACAGTTTTGCTGTTTGTATTTAATGCAGTGGCTTCTTAGAGCAGCTAGTCAGGTCAATGTTTTAAAACGGACATGTAGCAATGCAAAGAATTCGTAGAAATTCTTTTAAAATCAATCATTTTCCCTTTACTGAGCAATGTGTTATTCCATCCAAAATATATCCACGCTTTTATAACTACAGGAACATTCCAGTTAACAAATCATGGTATAATTTATGAAATTTCAAATTGCATTTTTGGCTGATCCTCCCAGGAATCAAAATGGTCCTGACTGCAGGTGGAATGAGATGCTCTTTCCCCTTACTCCTGCAAGTGCTTTTACTGTAAGGGAGGTAGCATCAAAGTTAGTCCTTTGTGTTCAGCTGGACTGGGTTATGGCTACTGAAGGTTTAAGATGCTTGCAGCAGTGCCAGTCTTAGTAGCAGAGCATCTGTCAGCAGCAAGATTCTATCTGTACTCCTCTAAGTTTATCTTAACCACCTTGGACTCTGATGGTAACTATAAATTCTCAAAGGCCTTTCTGCCATTTCCACCTTTAAGCCAGCAGTGTACCATACTACCTAGAATTGTACCAAAGTAAAGCACTGGATCATGGAGAAAGCAAGAGAATTCCAGAAAAACATCTATTTCTGCTTCATTGACTATGCCAAAGCCTTTGATTGTGTGGATCACAACAAACTGTGGCAAATTCTGAAAGAGATGGGGGTACCAGACCACCTTACCTGTCTCTTGAGAAACCTGTACGAGGGTCAAGAAGCAACAGTAAGAACCGGACATGGAACAACCGAGTGGTTCAAAATTGGGAAAGGAGTACAACAAGGCTGCATATTGTCGCCCTGCTTATTTAACTTATATGCAGAGTACATCATGAGAAACGCTGGGTTGGATGAATCACAGGTCGGAATTAAGATTGCCGGGAGAATTATCAACAACCTCAGATACGCAGATGATACCACCCTAATGGCAGAAAGCGAAGAGGATCTAAAGAGCCTCTTGTTGAGGGTGAAAGAGGAGAGTGCAAAAGCTGGTTTGAAACTCAACATTCAAAAAACGAAGATCATGGCATCTGGCCCCATCACTTCCTGGCATATAGAAGGGGAAGAAATGGAAGCAGTGACAGATTTTATTTTCTTGGGCTCCAAGATCACCGCAGGCGGTGACTGTAGCCATGAAATTAAAAGACACTTGCTCCTTGGGAGGAAAGCTATGGCAAACCTAGACAGCATAGTAAGAAGCAGAGACATCACCTTGCCGACAAAGGTCCGCATAATCAAAGCTATGGTTTTCCCAGTAGTAACGTATGGCTGTGAGAGCTGGACTATAAGGAAGGCTGAGCGCCGAAGAATCGATGCTTGCGAACTGTGGTGCTGGAGAAGACTCTTACACGCGTCCCCTGGACTGCAAGGAGGTCAAATCAGTCCATCCTAAAGGAAATCAACCCTGACTGCCATTGGAAGGACAGATACTGAAGCTGAAGCTGAAATATTTTGGCCACCTAATGTGAAGAGAAAACTCTCTGGAAAAGACCCTAATGCTGGGAAAGGTTGAAGGCAAAAGGAGAAGGGGACGGCAGAGGATGAGATGGCTAGATAGCATCACGGATGCAATGAATATGGACTTGAGCACGCTCCGGGAGAGAGTGCAGGACAGGAAGGCCTGGCGTGCTATGGTCCATGGGGTCACGAAGAGTCGGACATGACTGAATGACTGAACAACAACAAAAAAGGTTTTATTTTTTTTCTTTAATTTTTATGCTGAAGACTGTGTTTTGCTTCTCCCTCTCGCTAATTAAGCCGTATGTGTTTTGCCACTGAAGAATCAAGAAACTGCACCCACCTGCTTGTGTCACATTTTAAAAGCAGTTTGATGCACAGTTATGCTGCACAGGGTGGCCAGGTGAAAAAGAGGCAGAGTTCCTGCATCTTTAGGAGTTGTGTGGAAGAGGGGATTTCAGCTTGCATGACAAGTGACACTGCTGACATTCCCTCTTCTACACAACTCCGAAAGATGTAGGAACCCTGCCTTCTTTTTGACCTGGCCGCTCTACAAAGGAGAGTGTTCATTTCACAAAGGAGGAACACATCCTGGTGTGATAATAGTTTGAATTCAGAGATACTCCCTTACATGCTACTGAGCTAGGGATATGGGAGTTGCAAGATGTGCCTTAGGTGAGCCAACGTCAAAGGTGGAATGGCTTCCTGCTTGTTTGTTTATTAAAAGTGATTCTTTTTCTCATGCATAGGACTTGTTGTCAGGAGTGCTGAATGAGGAAGAGACTGAGCTTTGATGGAGATCCATTTTCAAAGAGGAATCTGAGAGTACTTGGAGCTGGCACAAAGAACAAGGGGTCTCTAGAACTGTTCTAGACACAGGCCCATTCTCCAGCTACAGCAAAGCTGGAAAACTTGTGGCCCTCCAAATGTTTTGGCCTACAACTCCCATCAGTCCCAGCATAGCCAATGGTGAAGGATCATGGGAGTTGTAGGCAAAAACATCTGGAAGGCCACAAGTTGCCTGCATCTGAAATAGAGGCTTGGAGAGTTAAACACAGATGTGTTGCAGTCTTCATCTAGCAGCTGGCACTGCCCTTTCATGTAAGTGAGGGGATGAGGGAGCAGAACATCAGCACAGAAGGGAACATGATTACTTTCACTGACATGGGCCTAGCGGATGATCCTACCAGGCTTAAGGCACAATCCTATGTACGTTTAGACAGAGAAAAGCCCTACCATTCCTAGCATGCCCCAGCCAGGATTGTACCCTTAGGGCACAATCCTATGCATCTTTAGAGAGAGAGAAAGTCCTACAATTCCCAGCATGCCCCAGCCCTGGGTGTTGTAGGACTTTTTCTGTCTAAACATGCATAGGCTGGTGCCCTTAACAAATTGACTGCCTCAGCAACTAAGAGTTAGAGTGCAGAGCTTACAGTGTGGCTAAATGAGAAAACTTCTGTTTCTGTACCAAAAGGTCTGGATGAAGATGCCTTTCCATTCCTGAAACAGAGCAAGCTTGACTAGAACCTAATCATATACTCTAGGAGCTTCATCTATGCTATTCTGAGGTCCTTGGAGAAGGGATAAGATAGAAATATCACAAATAATAAGACAGCATCTAAAATGGACTATAGCCCTGCCACTGCTATCTCCTGGTATGCATTCCTGCTGCATTGCTGTACTGGACAATATATGTTTACACCATTTCTGATCTCCATGCTGATCACAGCATAGGTGAAGGAGAGCTTCAGTTTGCCTAGGGGAAACTGGAGCCTGTTAGCATTCTCTTTTCCCTTCCTCTACAAATGGAAACAGGCACCCCGAGCCACAGTGGGGGAGAGGACTAGAGAAATACACAAAGATGGCATTAAAGTTAACCATTTATACAGAATTTATGAGTGTGCTTTTATATCTCTTATTTATCTCTGTAACATCCCCGAGAGGCAGGGAGTTATTATTCCCATTTTAGAGATGATGAATTGAGGCTGAGAAATAGAAGTTTGTTCAAAATCAGTCAGTGAGTCTGCAGATGAGCAGATGCTTTTGCTTCCCTATCTCCCAGGTCCAAATTTGACATTCATGCATAGCCACAAGCACAATATGGATTCCACTGACTATTATGAAATATGAGAAGAGATACATAGCCATTAGGTCTTTCCTTCATGTTGTCACAAATCTCTTTTGCTCCCAGTCTTAGTCCTCTGCTTTGATTTCTGCGGGCCCCTCTCTTCCTTGTGAGCATCCAATTAACAGGCTGTGGCCAAATTCTCTTCTTTAACCATCACTCCTTTTATTAAATGAAATACTCCTTCTTCCCATGAATCTTGTCAGCAGGGAGACAGTGAGTTATCTGCAGGCCTTCTAAAGTAGCTAGCATCTTATTTGTGTTGGTAGGCCTGTTTTTCCCCTAGTAGCTCTGCTGGGGGATAGTAGGGGGAAAGGACTACACCATGAGCAGTTTAGGAACATGTCTGAACACCATTCAGCAATGTAAATGTTTTCCCAACCCATAAAGCAAACTCGGAGCTGAAATTGCTGACAAAGTCAAAGAAGATAGCTTTGAGAGTTAAGAAATTGACCAAGGAAGAATCTTGGCTTATGCCCATTCTATGTGAGCTAGGAAAGGAAATCCGGCATCCCAAATGCTGTGCATACAGTCTACAAGACACTTGTAGGACAGACACACAGTGCGCTTTCCCCAAGGAAAAAAATGCGCAATAGTGTGTACATTCACGTTGCTGATGGGAAAACAAACAGATGCAAAACACTGCATGTGGGAGGGGACATTCTGAAACTGCAGATGAAGGTGATACAGTGTTTTCTTTAGGGGGAGAAGGTACCTCAGAGGGCTAGAGAGACAATCTGACCAATCTAAATCCTCTTGGTTATTATAGAAATAGAATCCTCAAGATGTGGTTCCTGTGCGTCACTATTCGTGCAGAGTCTTTCATATAATGCTCCCTCCCCCACACCACTACTAGAGATGTATAAGCTCACAATATAAATTAAATTAGGGGTAAATATAGGAGTTCTGTAAGAAGGGGGGGGGGAAGAGACTATTTATTCTCTTCCTCTAAATTCTATAAACAGGAGGCATAATTTTGCAATCAGATCATGGGTGCACGCCACATTGTTCTCTTAGGCAGAGGGTCTTTGTCCTAGGATTGCACTGTCTCACTGTTATCAGTGTGATTGGCACCCTGATCCTACCCATGTTGATTTGCCTGTAAAATCCCCCTGGATTTGGGAGAACATCTTAACTACTGCAAATGTGCTGAAAGTGGACAGATGCAGATGTGAAGAAGAAGGAATCTGAGCAGGGGTAGCTTGCATGACATGAGAAGCTACCCCTACTAAAAATAGGCTCTGACCTCTTTTTCACCTGGCCACCCTAAATGTGCTTAGGATCACACCCTAACATAAGATGGGGGTTGTGGAAATTGCAGGGAAATCACTATTTTTGGTGAAAGCGGAAGGATAGGTACATTATGCTGGAGAGATAATTTTGGACTTCTTTGTCCAAAACAGGAGCATTGAGGCACCTGGTGGTATTCCAGAGATCAGATGAGGGGGCCAAGGGAAGTCTAGGCCCAGAGCACCACATATTACATGATATTTGCCACTTAAGAGAATGCCGTTTGTTGACAGATAAGTGTAATTACAAGATTTTCTCCTTGAGGAACAGGTCTGCACAGGTGTCTACTCACAACAGAGGGAAGAGGCATCAGCTGCTCAGCGAATGGTGATGTGGATGTTTAGCACGTGCTTTGCAGCTTTACTCACCACCCCCTTCTCTCTGTTCATTATCCATTGGAATCACAAAGGCTTCACAACAAGACACACATTTTGCCAATATATGCCGCAAGAAATCCCAGAAAGGTACATGTCCTCTGACAGTGAACTCCTCTGAAGCATGTTTACTCCAAAGTAAGTACCGCTGTGTTTAACAGGGCTTATGCAAAGTAAGTGTACATAGGACTGTAGCCTCAGTCAGCAAAGCTCTTAAGGCTCATATAGATTTTGGGACTGATGCAAATAATCAAAAATATGTTGTACAGTCCCACAACTGGGGCTGGCGGAAAAATGTTGCCATGTGGAGTGCTCCTCTTCAGGCTTCCAGCCAGCAGGGCTGGCCCTACCATTAGGCAGAGTGAGACAGCTGCCTAAGGCGGCAGATGGCCAGGGGCAGCAAGGGCAGCTCCCAGCTGTTCCTCCTCAGCCCTCCAGCCATTCCTGTCTGCTGGAGGGTAGAGCTGCATATGCAACATGACCCACCCTGGCTCCCTAAGCTAGCCTGCTGCCTCAGGTGTAGTGGAGGATAATATCCTGTTAACTGCCAATCTGGCTAGCTTCTGTACAAGGAATAGGGAGAGGGCACCATCTTGTCCTTCACCTAAGGTATCAAAATGTCTTGGTCCAGCCCTGCCAGAATACACCATGTCATTCCCCCTCCCTACCCAGTTTACGCATGCACACACTGTCAGTGGTTCTTTGGCCATGCATGCTGTTTCCTCTATAGGTTTTTAGTTCCTCAGCCCCTTAGGGTTTTAAAATACTTCTGCAAATCTTCCAGTTTCCCCAAGCCTGCTGCTGTCCCTTTTATGCGTAGATGATGCCATTTTGGTTATGTAAGAATTGGCATGCAAAGAATAAGTTCACTATTACAATATATTATTTATCCAAATTGTCTAAGAGCCACATTGGCTGATCATGGATGCTATTTATGTAGGGCCTGGTTGGGATCAGGGTAGGGCACAATGAATCTGGCAGGGACCCCTGTTTATACAAGCTTCAGTTATCCAAAATAAATACATTCCCGACCCCCTAGTTTACTCAGATCCACTGTGTGCTCTCACTGCAGTCTTCAAGTAAAGGGAATTCCTGTTTTTCTGACCTTCCCTAAATGTGTCAAATGGTTTTATTTCACTGCTTTCCCCTCCTGAGCAGAGATTTCTAAGAATTTGTCAAAAGGTAATCCCTTTATTAGAACCAACTAAAATGCCACACACTAGTGAGCAAGCTTTCAAGCTCTCCAAAACTCTTCTTCATATTGGATTGGGAGAGGGGAGTAAGGGAAAGAAAAAGCTGGACAGCATGGTGGAAAAGCACCTCCAATCTGCTTGTAACCATCTTTAAGTGGAATGCAGGAGGTGCTATACTTCAATTAGATGGTGCTAGTTTCAAAACAGATTATACTATTTATGATACCATAAAGTGCTGGAGTGTGTGCTGAACCAAAGCTCCCAGACATCATGCACCAGCCAGCACCTTATGTCCTGTGCCACCAGCATGTTGGCTGAATGCTAGGCATTGAGGGTCCTGGTTAGGCTGCACTGCAGAAGCTGACTGAGCACTCAGCACTCAGACAGCTGCCCCAAGGATCAATTCCTCCCCATCCAGGCCCTATAAAGCCCCAGCATCAGAGCTTGCTCCTCTCTCTGAGCAAGTTGCCTCACAGGAGAGGACTTAACTTGGCTAAGTGCCTCCATATCCCCTAAGGATTATCCAGAACTGTTTATAATAGTCATCCCCGGTGCTTTTTTTCTGGAGAAAAAGGTACTGGAACTCTTGGATTATGCTTCCGCGAGAGTAGATGGTGAATAAATTGTAATGGAGAGCATTAAAATAGTGGACAAGTGCGCGCGCTCTCTCTCTAGTAGAAGAAAAGGTGCCGGAACTCAGACAGGTGCCTGTAGACCAGGACAGAGGAACAAATCCCACGTGGTCCGAGCTGTGCTACACACTGTACCAACCTTCCCCAACCTCGAGCCCTCCAGACGTGTTGGACTTTAATTCCCATCATCCTCAGCCAGCATGGCCAATGATCAGGAATGCTGGGAGTTGTCATCCAAAAGATCTGGAGGGCACCAGGTTGGGGAAGGCTGCACTCTACTGCAGGAGTACACATAAACATTGTCCTGGGGTCAGCTTGTTCTAGTCCAGGGGTGCAGCACCTCAGGCCTAGGGGCCAAATCCAGCCCTCCGGACTTCCCCAGAAGGCTCCCACCCCCTGCCCCTGGCCACAAATCCTTGGGTGGCTTCCCAGCTTTTATACAGTTTCTTTCCCCATTCTAAAAGTTTGAAGTGTCTCTCCTAGGACTTCGTTCCTGGCAGTAAGAGCTTCACACTATAATATGCTGGTAGTCTGGACAATTTTGTCCCCACCCCGTTGCCTTTAGACCCACCCACCACTGGAATGCAGTGTCTCTGAAATGGAATTCAGCTCTTGGGCAGAAAGAGGGGCTGCACCCGTTCTCGTCCATAGTAGCTGGGTGGGCAGTAGCGTAGTGGCAGTGGCACATTCAGAAGCACAGGGTCCTTTCGTGGCAGTCACAGCCATGCCCTCACAGCCACGCCCCCTTCTACAATTGTACAACCTTGTAAGATATACCGCCTTCAACTGGAATCCAAAAACAGTGCAGCTGAGAGTAAGGCAGGGGTATTTCAATTGGACGTCTGGGGAAAAATGCAGGGGTGTTAAAACCTTTTTCACTCACTCACTCACAAATGTTTTAGGTTTTCAAAATATGATCCTCCATGGAAGCTTTACCCTCTCAACTCAGCCCTCATGGACAGATTCCTTCTCATTTAAACAGCCCCCCTGCACCCTCCCTTAGCGCCCCAACATTACCCATTAGCCTTCCCTAAGCTCCTTCATTATATCTCCCCCCTCCTCCTCCAACAGGAATGTCCACACACCCAGCTGGATTGAACTATATATACACACACACACACACACACAGTGGTGTAGTGGTAGATTTGGAAATGCAGGAGCTCATTGTGACAGTCTCCAAGGGCAGTCCAAAAGTTTCAGGAAGCTGTGTCCGTCCGTATCAACAAACCAGTTCTAGGAGTTTTCATCTCCACCAGATGAAACAAAGATTACGACTTTGGTAATGCAAATAGGTCTTAATTGCCCATTCCAGACCAAGTGATCCCAAATACTTTGCATTCCAACATGGAACAATATATTTTGCTTGGAAAATTCATTCCCTCCATAGCTACAGTGAGGATCGCAGCTAAGCTCAGAGGGAACAGGGAATTCTGAGGGGGGTGGCAGATGACATCAGAGCCCCTGCTATTGAAAAGTGCTGGGGCTGCGTCCCTGTGAGCCCTGCCTCCACTACACCACTGTGGGTGGATGGCCATAGTTACGGGAAGAGCCATAGCTTAGTGGCAGAGCACCAGCTCTGCATGCAGAAGGTCCCAGGTTCAATCCCTGACACTTCAAGTAAGGCTGGGTAAATCTCTAATCTGGAGAGCAGCTGCCAGTCAATGCAGACAACAATGGGCTAGATGGACCAAAGGTCTGACTCAGTCATGTTTCTTTTTAATAAACAATCCTGTGACAGAGTCAGGAGAACACCCAAGATATGTAACTCAAGTGCTGAATGGACATCTGTTTCTATGCCCGTTGGATGATACACCAGGGAACATCTGAAAGTCTGATGGTGGGGTGGGGGCCCAGGGGAGGCTGGTGGATCCAATTTCAGTGGGGCAGAGATTGCATTCTGGGTTTTCGTTACAACCAGCCAATAGTTTAAAGGAGCTATCCAAGGTGCTGGACCCTATCCCCAAAATGGGTCCAGCACTTTGGATAGCTCCTTTAGACTTCTGGCTGGTTGTAACAAAATCCCAGAATGCAATCCCCGCCCCACCAAAATCAGATCCACCAGCCTCCCCTGGGTGGGTCCAACAGAGAGGACAGGCCAGCTCACGCCTTAAGGATGCAGCATGAAGGCCACTTTACAGTGCTGTGGTGAAGGCCTGCTTTGTATGTCAACGCTACCCTGCCGAAGCAGCAAAGACAAGCTGCCATGTGGCCGCAACTCCACATAAGGGCTATAGCATTCCAAAAGCGCATGCCACATGGACTCACCCTTGGCATGGAGAGCTTATTCAACAGCATTGGCTGTCACCAGGAACATGAGGCACTGATCCATGTGGTGAGCTGCTTAGATATGTATGTTACACTCTAGCTGAAGCCACCACCTTGCTGAAGCTTTTCTAGCCAGCAGCCTCTGTGTGGCTCCCCTAACATTTTACACAACCATTACACTGATTTCAGAGCAAGTAACTGCCTGATTCTATACTCTGGCTGTGCAACAGAGGCTCTTGGTGTTGGAGACATCTAATCTTATGGCTGGGATGATAATAATGTTTAATATTTATATAGTACATTTCCTGAGTGCTTAAAATGCTTCACATACATTATCTCAGTTATCCTTATGACAACCCTGTAAGGTAGGCCAGTACTATTTTCCCAATATTACAGAAGGAATGGCTGAGGCTTATGAAACAGTGGCTTGGCTAAGGGCACAGTTCATGGCTGAGCTGATGTACGGGGTGCTTCCAGATGAGGCTATTATCAAGCCATCACCTTTCCACATTCATGGAATTTTACAGAGGGTCCAGATGTCATCATCTTCAATTCCTGTGTTTCCCCACCACTGCTTCTGTTGTTTCTCTTGCTGCAGAAAATCTGCTAAGAAAGAAAAGATGGAAGAGATGCACCAGGCCTTCTGATCAGTAGAGCTCAGAACCCTCTGTCTGGAAGCCCCCTTGGGGACATTGGGTTCAGCCTGTCTATCAATGCAGCATGTTGGTACACCCGCCCCTGGTCCCACAAGAATACAACGCCCACCAATCTGGCAGATCCACCTTGCACTAGGGAAGGGTGCTATGCCTCTGTGGCCTGGAAAGGGCTTTTAGAGGCTGGGGAGGGAGGAGCAGAGAGGCAGGCAGGGCCACTGCACAGCACCTTGCGCCACACTCCAACAGCTTTCCAAGCAGCTGTGTGCCCCAGCAAAATATGTCTGTATGTGAGAGATTTGTGAAGCACAGAGAGAGAGAGACAGAGAGACAGAGAGAAGCCCGGAGAGCTCAGCCCTCTTGTCTTGCACAGGATGCCAGACTGGCGATAATGGTGCCGGCACCCATTTTCACTGCTGCAGCCAGAGGGGACAGACCCCCTCTGACTGTTGGTCACCTTCAATCAGCCCAAGGGTTTCTGCTGACGATATATCCACAGGCAGGCAGGCAGGTGCCTCCTTTAGGCTGGCTTTGCTGCCTGGAGACAGAGGGAGGAGGCCAGCTTTGCAGTCAGGCTGTGACTTTCCCCCCTGCACCTGAGCAGAGAAGGCCAAGCAGCAGCCACTTCCACCCCACCCCCAGCTTTTTCCTCTGGCAGCCTCAGCCCACCCAGCCAGCTCCTTCTGCAGATGCAGCACTCACCAGCACCAGCGCATTGGCAGGCTCAAAGAAATGCCAGCGCACGGCCATTTGTGAGACGCCGTCACCAGCTCAGTGACCACCCTGCGGCTTTTATCCTCTCAGCAGATTACACAGGGGCCTTTATGCTTTGGAAAGATTTAGCTGACAAGCTGGGGAGCCCGCCTCCATGTGCTCCACGCACGCTGCTGCTGTGACACCGGTGCTCCGGCCCCTTGCTATGAAGCTGCTTAGCTGGGCCTCCAGTGCCAGTACGCTAAACCTATTAGCAGAGGACTTGTGTTGAGGACAGGGGCTCAGTTCCACTGCTAAGAAGACATCGCGGTGATCATGGTGCTTTAACCCCTTCTGTGTTCTGCTCTAGCCAGCAAGGCCATTGTGATGAAGTGGTGAGAACAGCACAGCACATGCAAAGGAGGGGAGGAAAGAGAGGGCCTGCAAGCTCCCCACCCGCACAGAATGTGCACTTTTGCAATGTGCCGCTGCATCCATCCATCCATCCATCCATTCGCCCCCAAACCAGTTTTCCCATTGTTCACATGATCTCCTTGACTGCTGCCTGGGGTCCAGCTCACTGTTAGGAGTGGAGGATTTGTACAGACAAATCCAGTCCAAGCAGCAATGATTGGGTTAATCACCACCGAGCTTGCTGTACCTCGACCAATTAAATCTGGTTGCCTGCAATAACTGCAGAGAGGCAGAGAGTGAGTGATGGAAGAGAGATCCACAGCGGGGGCAGCAGCAGCAGCAGCAGCAACACAATCCTCACCAGAGCACATCTGGAGCAAAAGCAGGAAGAACACCTAACACGGGATTGTAACGGAGAAGCAGCCCAGTCTGTCAGTTTCTGGAACACCTGTTCACTACAGACAACAAGGCCATACGTTAGTTGATTAAATGGGGCAAGTGTGTGTAATGATTTTTCTGCCCTACTTAAGCATTAGCTAAACACCTTTCATTACACGAGATGCTTCCCATATGGACACATTAAGCTGTTTGAATGGCATTTATGGGAAAGGAGAGGGGTGGGTGGGAATCTATCTGAATATGTCAATGTTTTATGCTGAAGCTCCCCCAAAGACAGACCCAGCCTGGGCTCTAGACGCCCCCCCCCCCATCCAGGCTAGACAGGCCTCCTGAGCTTTCTCCTTTTGGCCCCCATTTATTAATGGAAACAGGATCCTCACTGCTCAGAAGCCCATCTGACTTCCTCCGGAGGATCCAGAAGCCTTTCTGTGTTACATCACATCTGGTTGCTACGGAGACGACAATGATGTCAGAAACAAAGGCTGGGATAAGCTGCAGGATTCTCGCTGAATACATCTTATCAGTCTCTTGCAAAGACGAAGCAGGGATAGGCTTGGCGCTAAGAGGAGAGGGTTCTCCCATCCCTGGGAAGATTCCCCCACCCGTTATAAATATGTTTCAGATTTCCTGTGCTGAAGGCATGCTGCAGCAGTGTGCACGCATGCGTGCGCGCACGCAGACACACACACAATAGGACTAATCAGAAGCCACATAATCTCACTCAGAAACTCTGATGAATCATCCTGAAAGATTAGGATGACATTTTGGCCAGCGGTGGGGACTATTCTTTGGAAACCCACAAAGGCCACAGTGGCTTTTTTCATTTCCCACTGTGTTTTGGGAGAAGGGACACAGCCTGGCCTGGCTAATTTCAGGCCCTTTGGGTTTCCCCAGACTAGGTTCTGAGAACTGCAGCTGTCGCAGGGCCAGGCACTGAGGAAGACCTGCCATTTCCTGGGGGGTCTCCCCGTCTGCTTATTTTATACACTGCGTTTCTGGTTGCCACTGGTTTCACGTAATTTCACAAGGTCTTTGGGGGCAGGAGGGGGGACATATTCAGCACTTCCAGCCACACAGAGGAGAGCCAGACATTTCCTCAGAACAGTCAGAGTTCACTCCGTGCCTTTCCCAAAGATGCTTGCTCACTTTCTGTCTTTCGTGTGCACTAAAGGCACAGCTGGGGCACAGACATCTTTTTTCAAGGGCATTTGGAGATTTCTCAAGGGTCACAAGGAGACCCTTGAGCAGTTTCTGTTGCCAGGTTTAAGACCGGGGGAAAAATCCCAGCATTTTAATTTTATATTTAAAAAAAACACTTCTGGTATGCCGGCCAGGTACAGCAGGTTGGATGCTGTGTCTCTAGCTCTTGGATTGCTCTTGTTTTTATATGGGGTTGTATCCAGATTTAGGTGTACTAAAATCAGGGGGACTCGAGTTTGTCATGCTTAACTTATCCCATAGATTTCAGTGGGTCTGTTCTAAGAATGACTAAAATGGCATCCAACCCATTGAATGTGTGGGTGGAGGTTGTATTTATAAACAACATCGTCATTATACTGAGTCAGACTGCTGTCTGTTGTCTGGCAGTCTTGTCTGGTTTGAATGGCAGCCTCTCTCCTAGGTCTCAAGCAGGTCTTTGCACAGTCCTGCAGCCCACAATCCTTTGCCACTGGAGATTGAAACTGGGCAGTTCTGCGTGCAAGACATGTGGTCTGTCACTCATTGGGTGGCCAGGTGAAAAAGAGGACCAGCCTGCTCCTCCTGCACCTTTAATAGTTGCCTAGCAGAGGGGATTTCAGCAGAGGTAGCTTGTTGTGACATGTAGATACTCTTACAAAATTCAGCTGATTGAAAATAATTCATCTCTCCTTGAAAAATATTGGCATTTTGTACCACATCAGTTCATAATCCTCCAGCTCCAAATTCCCATAAATGTTAAACAGATTGACAATGCAATCCTATCCACATCTACTCAGAAGTAAGTGCCACTGAGTTCAACAGGGCTTACTCCAAGGTAAATGGGTATAGGATTGCAACCTATGGCAGTTACTTCTCAGGAGACCTCTACAGGAATGCACAGCAGCTAGGTTGCAATCCTATACTTACCTGGGAATAAGCCCCACTGAGCAGAGTGGGACTTACTTCTGAGTAAACATGTGTAAGATGGCACCTGTCAGCATTTCAGACTAAAAAGAGGAAACATGCATAGTTAGTGAGAAATTCCCTTTACCTCAGTGTTCTCAGGAATGCAATTAAATAACTAAGTCGGTGGACAGTAGCACTGATCTCAGTGGATTCAGTCTCTGTCAATGACTCATACATTGCAAAAATAGTAAGTTATTAATGTATTTATTTCATTTGGTTTTACATTTACAACCTGTTTTTCAGGCTCCTAAGCAAATTCAAGGGGGCTTACAGTTCAAACCATCAAAGGACACAACGACATGATTAATGCAAAATTGAAGGCATAATCAATTGACATAGTACTCAACGCAGCAACATACAGTGCAACCTTATACATGCCTTCTCAGAAGTAAGCCTCACTGTATACAATCAGACTTACTCCCAGGTAAGCATGCATAACTGACTGTGCATAACATAATTTACTATCCAATGGTATCACTAGTAACAGCCGGCTTTCATATTTCTAAGGTATTTATGATTTTTAAAATCTCCTTATCACAAATTCAAAAGCCAGCAGTTTGGGCATACTTCATGAAAACTGAAAAAGTCGAGCCTGTGCCGTGTGTGATCTGTGGCCTGGGACTTCCCCAAATAGATCCTCTCAGTTTCAGGCTTTGCTTGGGCTGCTCTGTACCACTGGAGAGGAACTTGCCCTGAAATTTGTAGCGAAGCCTCACATTTGACCTACGACCACCCTGTCATGATGCATTAATCTTCTCCGTGTGTCTAGACCGCATCTGCACCTCCTGCTGCTGCTGCTGCTGCTGCTGCTTGGGTTGAGCCTCTGACCCAGGCAGCACCAACACCGCTCTGGATCCAGAGCACACTGGGTTAACCGAATCACATTCATGATTGTCCCGGCCTGCCTGCCTGCCTAGTCCCCTCGCTTGGGGATGTGTGTATTTGGGTGCAGCCACTGCTCAGTCAGCTTGCACTGTGGTGCAGATCCCAGGTGTTGGCTAAGCATTTGGCATGCATCCAAATGTTCAGCTGACCCACTGACTAGAGGTGGCTGCAAGCAAGCCCAGACAGTTTCTACAGATTTATGAGAATTGCAATAATTTGCAAGGCGAAAAAAACTCACCAAGCAAGTGCTGATTTTCAAGCTGCTTTTTTTTTTAAATAGAGCTGGCCTGTGGTGTCCAAAAATGCTTCAGGCTCATATATAAGTTGCTATCAACACACACACTTTTCACACGTTTATAAAGGGGCACAGCCCATGTCTGGGATGTGGGTGGCATTGCATTGGTTAGGGCTGGGCTTTTAGTATAGTATGGAGAATGAATGAATGAATGAAACGGAAATTAAAACTACTCCCTCGAGAAGAGACATACACCTTGTTCCTAAGCATGTTTACTAGCATAACTCTTGAGTTCAGTATCTAAACTCTGACAGTAACAGCAGAGTTCAGTGGAGCTTTTTCCTTTATGTATTTTAATAGTGTGTTGGGTTTTTTGTATTTACTATTGTTGGGCACGATTCATGGAAAAACAGGATATACGTATTCATAATCATAAATAAAGACTCTTTCAGTAATGCTGAAAAGACAGGTAAGGTGTTATAGGGCAAACCAATATTTACCAATCAACTCCCAAAGTCAGTGCCAAAACTCCATTGTAAGTTTGGAAGCCCTGTCAAAAAAACATTTCAGTACCCTATGCTGAAATTACCACTGGGGCAGTTTTGCATGGCTGAGCTGAAGCACTTAGGTAGCCCACAATTTTTTTTGTTATTAAGTGCAGAACATTTATAAAGCTACTTACTCTGTGGTAGCAGTGCCTTTCCATTTTGGGGACCTTTCAGTTCATTCATGTTCTCATTTCCTTTTTCATTTAGGCAGGAATCCTACGCACACTTAAATGGGAGAAAGTCCGGTTGAAGGTGAGACTTATTCTGAGTAGACACATATGGGAGTGTGCTGTCAGTTTTTAAAATTGCGGTGTGCTCCTCCACTCCAGTATGGTAGCTCATTATCTTCCCTAATTCTTTTCCCAGGGAACACAAGTACAGCTCTCCACTACGACAAGGCTTCCTCTATTTATACTATGGGGATGGGCTATCGTGCAACTGGTGCTGAATTGTGGCACATGTCCCACCTAGACTAAGGGGGAAATCTGTGCTTGTAAGTAAGTGGAAAGGCCTTGTATCTAGGACAAAATACAGATAGAGGACATCTAGTGTTATTTGACGGTAACTACACCTGTATGATTAGGGGTAGTTCTCAGCCATTTCAGTGCTGGTGTTCCTGGATGTGAGAGTGGTCTGAAGGGAGGCTAGGAATAGAGCTTGACCCACAGAGTTCCATGGCTAGATAAATGGCCCAATCCTAAATCATTATGATTGATTTCTTAGTATCCAGAAAATCTGTTCCCAATGAAAACAGCTGTTTCCTTTGCTTAAAAAAAAAGTGAACCCAAATTTAGAATGACCACCCATGAATCTGGTTTAGAGGCACATCTGGTTCTCATTGTGTTTCTGACCGTGTTTTAACAAAGAGTACATCTGGACAGGGTTTTGTTTTGTGGGGTGGTAGTAGTGGAGGACTGGCTATGATCTTCCAGCACCTTGGATCCCTGCAACCTACATACAGTGGTGCTCGCCCACTGCCTACAAACACTACAGAGGCCTCCAGTTGTGGTGCCATCGCATCTCTACCACCCAAGCAGTGGTGTTGCCACAGAGGTTCTTCCATGCCACATGGTTCCTCCTTTTTTTTCTGGAGCTTCTTCCATCCATGCTTTCGGTCTACTGCTGAACCACAAGGGTAAGAAGGTACTTTTCCTTCCCCACCCCACTAGCTGCATGTTATTTCACTAATGAAGGCAAAAGATGAAATTTCATGTACAATACAATACCCAAACAATGGGAATGGTCTACACTACAGTTTGAACCAATGACTTACAGATGTTGCAAGGAAGAACAGTCATGCTGCCCCATTGTGTGCTGAGAGCCATGCAACATTTGACCAAGTTATTAAAGGATCATCTCTACCAGCCTTCCCCAACCTGGTGCCCTCCAGAGGTGTAGTCCAACAGCTCTGGACACAAAAGACAGGGTCTTCTCATCTGTCGTCCCATATTTGTGGAACTCCCTCCCTCAAGAGATATGTTTAGCTCCCTCCCTATTTTCTTCTAGGCAGGCCCTAAACATATTTTTATTTCAGACTACTTTAAATTATAAGTGCAAGTTAGTGGTTTTGCTGTTGTATGTTGCTGACTTGAAATGAAATTAATTTGTATTGTTCTATTTGTTTATTATTGTCATTGTTTACATGTTTACTTGTTTTAATATGATTTTATTACATCGTGCACATGGCTTTGAGGAAATATTTGTTTTTTTGAAAAGCAGCTTGTATAAATATCTTAAATAAATACAAATAAATAAATAAAGGGAAATGTAATGGGGAAAATGGTGGCTTAGACAAGTAAGTTACCATTCATTCATCTCCATTAATGGCTGAAAAAGAGCCAGAGTGGTGTAAAGCACAGAATCTTCAATTTGGGCTATAGAGACCTGGGTTCATATTCCTAAAGCTCACTGGGTGACTTTGGGCTAGTCACTCTCCATTAGTCTGATCTACCTTACACAGTTGTTGTACCAATAATATGGGATCACCCCACATATAGTGCTCCAAGGTCCATGGAATAAATGAGGAATATAAATGTGATAAATAAAGTGTGGGAATCACTCAGCTAGAGAAATCTGCATGTTAATATGCAAACGTCTATAGAGTTTATAAAAATAAAAGTTACTATCTCTAGTTTAGCCCAGATAAAATACTGGTTTGCCCAAGCCAGTTCCTGGCTAATTGCTCCCTCCTGGCATTTAATAAATAGCTGTCATTTTCCAACCCATTTGCTCATATGTGAGCAAATTACAGGTTGGCATACCTGTCTTCTTTGCCAGCTCAGCCTCTCCAGATTCTGCTGAGGCCTAATGCAGCTGATTCATCTCTTTCCTTGGCCTTTGCTTACGCACCATGGTGCACTGTTTACTTCCGTGCCTGAATGGCTAGCCAGCTAAATTAAGCCCTTTAACAATAGTTTGTTGATTCTCCCATTATATTTCCATAAGCTCTGACTTAACAAAAGGGCTGCTTTAAAGGGCAGGAGCAATTGCTGTGCTAAGTGATTCAGCAAAGAAATGGGCCTTTTGCTATTCTCTAAGCACTAAGCAGCTTCTGAGTCAGATACTAAACACACTAAGAAGCATGAGCTTCTGCTGACGTCCCTACAGTTGTTTTTGTGTGAGTGTCCAGGGGGTGGAGTGAGGTGCATGGATTAGGACTAATTCCTCATGCCAGGCCCAGGCCCAGAAGAATCAGTGGTTGGAATGGTTGGGCATCTCCTAAGGTCCGTGCTGCAGGAGGGGTCCCGCTGCCAACTAGAGCTTGTCAGGCTCCTCCTGCTGGGCTTCAGAGGCACTTGGAAGCAATGAAATGTTTCTCTGTTTCTGAGTGCCTCCAAAGCCCAGCTCACATTCAGGAACACACACACCCCCAACACACACACAAACACACACACTTCTGAATTCCAGACTTGGGAGAAGGGGATGGTCTCATCCCTTATGCTGGCTGAACTTCAGAGGCACTCAAAACCAGTGAGGGTTCTAGCTGCTTCTGAGAGCCTTTGGAGCCCAGTGTGATTTCCACAATGAGATCCAGCTCTCCTCCCAAGCACTTTTCTCCCAGATTGCGGGGGGCAGGGCGGGGCGGGGCAGGGGGCACTACTGCTCAAGTCCCCACAAAATCTAGTGCCCCTGAGACCAGTTCTTGCTGACTTGGGTACAAGAAAGTACCCATCTACCTTGTTTCAAAGTTGGTGGACTGCTCCCACAGACTCTGCCTTCCAAACAAACCTAAGTTTTATTTAAACAAAACCTTTCCACTGAGTTCTCTCAGACAGTGACCTCTCTCTCCTCAGGCCAGAAGCAGCAGGTGTTACCTTCAACCACTTCCTGGTTCCTCCCAGGAGGCACAACCCACTCAGACTGAATTCAGTACTACTTTCATATTGTTACATCCCTTCTCTTTTGATAAAAAATAAACTGGAACTGTACACATAGTCTTTCAGGCGAGCAGGTCTCTTAATAACTCACCCACTTCAAGTGTGTCTTGGTTCAGTGATGACATCCTTCAGCTGCATCCTTTATTCTGCTCCCCTGTAGACTCAGGGTGTGTCTTTGCTGCAGTCTCTTCTGCAGTCTCTTCATCTCCCCTGTATTATCCTCAGGTGTGTCTCTGCCATGGTCAGCACATGGCAAGGATTCCCTCCCTGTCTCATCCTCCAGGATCCTCCACTGGTTACATGCTTGTCCCTCATTCAAATTCATTGCATCACCCAGTTCTTCTGATGTTTTCCTTAGATATCTTCAGTATTCAGTCTCAGTATTCATCCACTGTCCATCTGTACCCTTATATGATCATGGGCTATCATGCTGAATTATGGTTGCCTTGTGCCAGACTCTGTCCTGCTTTGTTAAGGGTCGGACTCTCACTGTGTATCCTGGCTCTAGGCCTGGATTATCTCTGGTTCATCAGGTGTAATACAAGGCCTGCCTCTGTTGCTGCTGTCTCTTCAGTTCACCAAGGGATGCTCCTGTAAGCCCTGGCTCTAATAGCCTCCCCCTTGTTGGCAAAAGTGTCTTTGTTCTTCAGCTTATTAACTTCTGTGCTGGACTTGAGTTCAGGCCTTGGGATGGAGTGTTTTGATTATCTAGAAATGCTAGATATGGCTCTGCACCTGCCACTTTTGCTTTTCTCAAGAGTTTCTTAGTTATTTTTACTGTGGATTCTACTTTGCATTACTTTGAGAATATCCAGGTGATGAAGGGGAGTGTTCAAAATCCCAGACTTTGCTGAATTTCTGGAATTCAGCTGCAACAAACTGGAGCACATTATCTGAACACACCGTGTCTGGTATCCCATATCATGCAAAATGTGCTTTTATCTTACATATGACTGTTCCAACAGAGAAATCTGATAAGTAGTGTATCTCCCCCAAATTTGAAAAGTAATCTACAAAGACCTTGTATTCCTTGTCTGCCCAGCTAAACAAATCCATATGCGCTTTTGCCCAGCTAGATGGTATGCCCCCACAGATGATAATATCATAAAACATTCTTCCCTTGTCATTAAATGACTTGCTTGCTTACTCTTCATCAGTGAACAAACCTCCAATTCAGAAAATTAACCCAATGCATGATTTCAAATTGTGGCTTCTCATGGGCCATTATTCAGCATTAAGCACCCAGGCCAAGATGCAGGCTGAACAAACATGCAACAAAAATATGAGGCATTCTGGAGCCTACTGTAGTCAATTTAACCATTAAATATATTTTAAAAGATAGAAAAAAATTAAATGGAAAAAACCCTTTACATTTAATGTTCTAAATATTTCTATTGTTTTCTGTTAATTTAACACAAGTAAAGGGTCAAATACTGAGACTCCAAAATAATAATAACTACATAGGCTGGGCCCACTCTTTAAAACAACTAGACAAGTTGGGCTTGCCCTTTCACACCCTAAATTCCACTCCTGATTTACCTCTATACAAAGTTATAAGAAGACATAGAAGCAAACAGCCCCCAGAACCTTCCTTCAATTTTCATCATTCCCTTAGAAACCCAAATCCAAAATGATTACCATGTTGTGGTACCTCTGTTCAAAATTAGGCAACACTCCTTAGACACATCTGCTCCTCATCAAACTGTTTCTTGTTAATCCCCAGTTCAAAATATTATGGTGGGTTGCTTTCACCTTGTTCCCTAGGATTTTGCTTTCTCTGTCTTACAATAACCACATCCTTCACCTATATCCTTTTGCCTAGAGGCACTTATGACAACAACACAGGTTTACAGTTAGCAATTTCAACCTACATCTCTCCCATTCTCCATTCCCCCCCCCCGCTCTCTGTGAGACACAAATTTCATCCCTGTTTTGTTCTGAATCAATTTAATTTTATTGCCCAAATCACTCAAGAGCAATTTTTCAAGTACAAAAAGGTCAGCACATCCAGGTCTAATCAATTTTCTTCCCCTACAGCAGGAGGCTGGGGCGACATACACTGTTCACTACACTTTTATTATCTTCATGATGCCTGTCATTAGTAGCAGGTATGGTGTGCCCCAGAGTGTTCTTATGACAGAAAATAGTGGGGGATATGTGGCGGGAGGGCCGGTCTGAGGACATTTACAACCATTCAGGACACGTTTGATTACAATAACTGTGCTCTAGCTGAAGAACTGGCCAATTAAATGGCAAGAATGATCAAGATCGTGAATGACTTCCAGGGCCAATAGATGTATAAAAAGTAGAGCAAGAGGGTAAGGGGCAAAACAAGATGGGGGTTTGGGCTGAGACTGATATAAGAACTCCTAAACCTGCCTCATCAGGTCACAGATATTGAAATCCTGAAAACCTGGGCTGCAAACGTTGAAAAACATTTCCATATTTATTTGATCCCAGTAAAAAATGAAATGGCAAAATTTAACTTTCCCCCCCGATAAACAGTCTGATGAATATCCTTCTGATTAATCAGACCAATTCATTGTGTGTGTATGTGTGTGTGATATACATATCCTCTATGGAAAACTTTGAATGACTTACAAACATCTGTTTAAAAAGTTTACACTGGACAATTTTTAATACTTTTTGTAGGGGTTGGAAAAACAGATCAATCGTGCAATAAAAACACCACTTTCTCCTGAATTGTACAGCATCCACATCATGGGAACAATAGGTCACCTTGCCTTTGTGGGAGGGTGTCACCTTTGACCCATAATGACATCTGGCATTAATCTTCCCAATGGCCAGGTACATGTTCGGATATAATTGGTATAGTTGTTCTAGAATTATAATGCTTGGCAAGAAGAAGGTCACCAAAACTCCATTTAGCATTGCACTGCTTCCCAAAACAAAAACAAAAGAGAGGTTTGCATGAAAAAATGGAATCAGTGTCCAAGATTCCTTTATGTTTGGGTGAAAATCTATCTCCACACATTTTCTGTCATTCTTCCCGTCTTCAGACTGATTAAACCTCAGCCACGCAAACTGCTCCTGTGAGTATCTACACCTAGTCCCAGAGGTATTCAGGGTAGCTGCTTCAGGTCAATACTATCAGCTTCAACTCAACACTAATCTGAAATTATATATATAACATTTTATTTATTATGTATTTATTTATTAAATTTCTTAATCGCCCATCTGGCCGGTCACCTGGCCACTCTGGGCGATGTACAACAATACAGACAGTTTTAAAACAATAAAATTCTACATTAAAACATCATATTTCTAAAAATACCTTAACCTACCCCAAATGCCTGCCCAAACAACCACGTTTTTAATGTGTGGTGGAAGCTCATTAAAGAGTGGGCATGGCGGAGTTCCCTAGGGAGGGAGTTCCACAGAGTGGGGGTCACCACAGAGAAGGCCCTCTCCCTCATCCTCATCAGCCTAGCTGTCCTGGCTGATAGGACAGAGAAAAGGCCATCCAAGGCTGATCTTGTTAAGCAGCCTCTCCGGTGTTGCTGGAGGCGCTCCTTAAGACAGACTGGGCCAGAACCATATAGGGTTTTAAAGGTCAAAACCAACACCTTGAATTTGGCCCGGAAAACAACTGGTAACCAGTGCAACTCCTTCAGCACTGGTGTAATTTGATCATGCCGGCAGCTGCCTTTAATCAGGCAAGCCACCACATCCTGCACCAGCTGCAGCTTCTGAACCGTCTTCAAGGATAACCCCACGTAGAGCACATTACAGTAGTCTAGAGGAAAGGAGACCAGGGCATGTACTACTGATGGGAGTAGATGGTCAGGAAGGTAGGGGCACAGCCGCCGTATCAGATGGAGTTGGTACAGTGCTGTCCAGCTCACGTCTGACACCTGAGCCTCCATGGACAGCTGGGAGTCTAAAATGACCCCCAGGTTGCGGACCTGGTCTTTCAAGGGTAGCCGTACCCCATTCAACACCAGGTCAACATCCCCCAACCTCCTCTTGTCTCCCACCAAAAGTACCTCGGTCTTGTCAGGGTTTAGCTTCAGCTTATTCCTCCCCATCCAGCCACTCACCGTCTCCAGTCATTTGGACAGGGATTCTACGGCCAGCCTTGGTGAAGATTTAAACAAGAAGTAGGGCTGTGTATCATCCGCATACTGATGACACCGCACCCCAAACCTCCTGATGATAGCCCCCAGTGTCTTCACATAGATGCTAAATAGCATCGGGGAGAGGATGGAACCCTGTGGCACCCCACAAGTGAGCGGGCACGGGTCCGAAACCTCCTCTCCCAGTGCTACACTCTGGTACCTGCCAGAGAGGAAGGGCCCAAACCACCATAATATGGGGTCTCCAATGCCCAACCCCTCCAAGCGGTTCAGGAGGATACCATGGTCAACGGTATCAAAAGCCGCTGAGAGGTCGAGGAGAACAAGGAAGGAGCATTCGCCGCTATCCAAAGCCCTCCTCATATCATCCACCAAGGCAACCAAGGCCGTTTCTGTCCCATGCCCAGGCTTGAAGCCCGATTGAAATGGATCTAGATAATCTTCCAAGGGTGCCTTCAACTGCATTGCCACCACCCGCTCAATCACCTTGCCCAAAGAAGGCAGATTCGAAACTGGGCAAAAGTTGTTCAGAACTTGGGGATCCAAGGAGGACTTTTTAAAAAGCGGTCTTATCACTGCTTCCTTGAGGGCTGATGGCATCACTCCCTCCTCAAGGGAGGCATTCACCACCACTCTGATCTCCTCACCCAGCCTCTCTCTGCAGCTCATAATGAGCCAAGATGGGCAAGGATCAAGTAAGCAGGTGGTTGGCCTTACAGATGAAAGCACCTTGTCCACTTCAACAGGAGGAAGAAGCTGGAACCGATCCCACAAAACTGGTTTGCCACAGACCACCTCTTGCTTGCTAACTGTATCCATGGTGCATGGAATAACACTCCTAATCTGATCAATTTTATCTGCAAAATGCCTTGCCAAGTCCTCACAGGACACCTTAGAATGCTCCAGCGGTTCCGGAGCAACTGGACCGACCAGGCTCCAGACCACTTGGAACAGCCTCCTGGGACACCACTCTGTGGATGTGATTTATCCCACTCTTACTCTAAGAAGCACAGAATGGCAAATGTTTCTTTATTGCTTTTATTTATTAAGAGTACTTATAGGCCTGGTTAGCACATAATGCTAACTCATGGTTTATTTAACTCATGGTTGACCCATGGTTTGTTGCCCTATCTAGGGTTTGTCTGGCAGATAATCAAACTGTGGTTTGTTTTCTCAATCTCTGAATTGTTTCCCTCCTCCTTTGCCCACTCCCTTACTGTATCTGAAAAGTCTCTGTGGTGCTGTAGTACTGGCATGTAGCATGCCTGTGAGGTTTTTTTTAACCACTGTTGCCCACGGCCTCTGTAGCCTGAGAAAACAATCTGTGAACAACCCATGGTTCTGGGTTCACACATAAGGACAACCTGTGGTTTAAACAACCCAGAGTTCACAGTCCAACCATAAACCATGGGTTCTCTTTCCGGGAGGTTCATGATTAACAAACCATGGTTTGTTAGTGCAGCTGGGTTCACACATCACAACAACCCAGAATTCAACAATCCATGGATTAAATAAACCATGGGTTAGTGTTATATGTGAACCAGGTCACTGAAAAGTGAGATTAAGTTCAGAACTTAACTTTTCAAGGTTGCTATAATAAGGAAATTGAAAACAAAATCATAAAGGCATAATAAAAACACAAGCAAAAAAGGTGGCAAATACAATTATAAAAACTAAATCAAGAACTATAAGAAAAGGAAAAGATCAACCAACTTTCAGGTGAAAGATCTGCCAAAACAAAAAAGTTTTCTTTTCAGACAGTAGCAGAATACCATCAGATTGAGGGCCAAACAGATTTCCTAAGGCAGGGAGTCCCCACGAGTGAATACTGTAACTGAGAAAACCATCTCATGCATTTCTACCAACGATGCTTCAGATGGGGGTGTGACAAATAAGAGATCCTGTTCCAATGACCTTATCAGATGAGTAGGATCATACTGCAGGAGAGGGTCTAAGTATCTAGTTAAGGCCCACACATCATTTTGGGAGGGCCCAATACAAACCTGGAATGCAAACTCCCTCCCACAGAGATCCCATCCCATAAATACATTATCATGAGTCATTTAATAAATGTTTCTATTTTAATTCTGAAATCACATTTTCTACATTCTGGAATTACACCATGGCATACATTGGAGCTTTTCTAACTTGTCCCCACCTTACCCCCTTCTGCTATTTTTTGTTCAACATCACATCCAGCTTGAAGAAGAGTCCTGCAAAACTTGCTGACTATTTTGTTAATTTTTGGCTGGTCATAGTCAGTGTATTGCCTGAGTCAGACTGCTGAAAAGCCTTCTGTTTTGAAAAATTGGAGGATTTATTGGTGTCTTTTTGCTTCTTTAAGTTCCCTTTGTTTAATCTCCTTACATTTCTGCCTCCCTGATTTGTGTGTACATGAAGTAAACATGTACTCACAAATATTTTGGGACTGTAAAATAAATCAATAGTACTGGCTCCCACTGTCCCTGGGATCAATGTCCCTCCCTGATTATTATGGTGATTTATCTGTTCCAATAGCTGTCCCTCCCTCCTGTCTATGCACAAGGAACACTGGGATTAATAGTTCTTGAGAGACAATATGTCTGTTCACATGACAGCCCACCATGGGTTATTTAACCCACTGTGAGGCTGTGGCATGTGCAGCCACCATTTTGAATATGCAACACCCACTTGGGGGTTGTCGTGTTGTGTGAACCTGGCGAGTGTGGGTTATGTGATGGTGAAACAACCCTCACATAACCCATGGTCTGTTTTATGGTTATATGAGGGTTGTTTAACCCTTGCATAACCCACACTCACTGGGTTTGCAGAACCCAACCCCCATCAGACACAACGCAATAAATAAATTAATATATACATACATACATACATTCCACTACTAAAAAACAAAACAAAAAATCAGTGACAATTAAAATCGTAACATGTAAAATATAAACTATAGGCCAGCTTCAGTTCAAAGCAGACTGAAACATCCAAGTCTTTAAGGCCTGTTTTAAAATAGTCAATAAGGGAGCCAGGCATACTTCCTGTGGAAAGACATTCAGTATGGATGGGGTCACCAAAGAAAAGGCCCTGTCCCTTGTGCCTGCAACCACACAGATCTTACAGTGGGCACAACAGCAGAGCCTCTGTGGCTGACCTTAGGGCCTGGACAGGTTCGTATGGCTGCAGATGGGCCTTCAAATAACCTGGCCCCAAGCTTAGGACTTTAATGGTAATCACCAGCTCTTTGAATTGGGTCTGGCAATGAACTGGTAATCAGGACAGGTGGTACAGAAATGGTGTTCTATGCTTTGATAGCCAAGCCCCCATAAGCAACTGGGTGGCTTGAGAGCTTTAAAGATAAGAACCCGCATTTTGCATCATTCAGGAAACAAACCGGCTACTGCAACTGATGTAAAAGAGGAGTCAAGTGCTCCAAAAAACCTGGCCCAAGTCCACAGCATAGCTACTGCATTCTGTTGAAGATGACAGATGGCAGCCTGTCTTAAACCTGGGGCCTGATCCACTCCGACCCACACTAAACAGATTCAAGGGTACCAATCTGACTCCAGTCCACTTGTGCGTAAGCTTATCTTTGCTTTGATTGTCTGCACCCACTTTCCATCAAGAAACTGTATATCATTCTTTCACACAAGTGGACTTGAGTCATACTGGCACCCTCAGATCTGTTTAGTATGGGCCCTGAGTGGATCAGGCCCCAGGTTTATGACACAGCTCCACACAGGGTTCATTACGGTAGTCCAGTTTCAATATAACCAAGGCCTCCGTGACCATGGCCAGGTCCTTCTTCCCCAGAAATGAATGCATTCGACCAGGAGCGCTCTTGAAGGTGGGCAAAGCACTCCTGGCCACAGATGCCACCCAGGAATCCAGAATTGTGACCAGGTCAAAGAGTGCTCCCAAACTGCAAGCCTGATTTTTCAAGGGGAGGACAAACCCCATTCAAAACAAGCTGAAAGCCTGTCACTGAGTCAACAATCCTCCTGACCGAGGGCACTTCGGTCCTGTCTGGACTAAGTTTCAGTTTAGTAGTCCACACAGCCAGTCCATTTCATCACACACCGATTCACATTATACACAGTACTTCCCTCACACATGTTATCCTCACAAGAACTCCGTGAGGTAGGCTGTCCCCATCTAGGTCCAACACTAGATGATCCACTACACCACACTGGCTGGCAGTGTGGCTAACTTTAGTTGCCTGGGGCCATAATGCAAAGAAAAGCTGTAACCCCCACTGGCCTGGCCTCTGCAAACTGAGCTGCATGCAATGCTGTCGCTGGTGCTGTTCGTTCATTTTTCATTTCATTTATTACATTTCTATACCGCCCAATAGCCAAAGCTCTCTGGGCGGTTTACAAAGATCAAAAAACCCCTTAAAAATACAATATTGTACATAATATAGAAACAATTCACATACAAGCATATAAACAGCCAGAGCACGCACATGCACATACATCTAAACAATTTTAACAATCAACAATAAGAAATCCCAGGACCTGATTTAAAAAGGCAAAGTGAGCAAAACAAAAGAAAAGAAAATCAAACAAACACAGATTATTTCCCCTGATATCTGCATGTAGAAAATTCCATATTCTGCAATCCCAGACAAAAAATACATTACTAAAATTGGGTTAATTTGCGCCACTGGAAAATTCCAGAGTTAGCAATATTATGACTTCCTTGACAGGTTCCACAAGGGATGCATGGGACACCAGGAGGTCAAATGGGAATGCGAGTGTTGAAATCCTACTCTCCAGCCAGAGTTAAATTTATTTGAGTCAATGCTTTGCCCCAGAACCTATTTTGAATGCTCAAATGTACAATATGTAAATATGTGAGATAATAATAATAAATCAAGTCTGAAGACTCTGAGCATGTACAGAGTGTTTCCCCTTCCCTGCTAAGTAATCACAGCATGCTCTCCCATATCTAGGATTAACAGGAAGGGCTCCCAGGTCAGAAGGTGTCATTTCCAGGCAGGCTGCAGCCCCACAATCTCTCATAAACAAACACTGTTTAACCATGGAAGCCTTTACTTTTCTGACCTGTCTGCAGATATATATTACACACACACACTTTTTCTTTCTGCAAGGAAGGAAAGAAATGTATACTTCTAAAATAATTAAACTGACTGTAGAGAAAAATGGTGCCTTGAATGGAAAACATACTTAAGATCAAGCATTCTGTTGTCCAGACTTTTCTGTCCTTTTTTGAAATTTACTGAAGTGTGTTCTTTACTTTCCCCTTTGAACTAGAATCTGACCATTCTTGTTAAATGTGCTGGCTCTGGTTGACTGTGCTAACATGATTTCGAAAATGCCATGGCCACAATCCAACATAGATGTCCCACTGAAATCAAAGGACTTAGACACTCTTAACTCTATGTTGGACTGTAGCTAATATTCCTTCCCTAAACCAACCCCTCCCCTAGCATTTGGTCAATTTATTGTTAAATTGCAGACAGTCACTTAACCCATGTGGTTTAGTAATGTCACCATACTTCAGTAATTCACCCGTTGAAAAGGACGGGCTCTTCACTCAAGGTCATGACATCTTTTTCTGCATGCAGCAGTATCTTTCTATGGATGTATACTGCTGCCTAGTTTTTCCAGCTGAGAGTTGCTTCACACATGACAAATTCCCTACATGAATGTTGCTTCCATGTAGGAAACTGCATGTATCTACCACATACGTGCACTGTGTTCATTTTGATATACAGGCATTTTTGGTCCATTTTTAAAAATATAATTAATACATTTGTTAAATGGTTGTTTGGGGGGTTGGGGTGCCATGTGCCATTGTGCCAAGGCTGAAAATAATACAATGGAAAGAAATACAATTAGTTAGAAAGCGGCCTGACTGAAAGAGGAAAGGAGTGTACTGGAAAGCCCTGCATTAGTCAGACTCTTGACTGGCTGTGATAAACTTATTCCCCGGGTTGCAAATGAAGTGGTGGTGTGCTGTTAACTTCCCAGTTTAGGAGTATGAATTCATGTTGGTCTTGTCTTGCTCATAAGTGTTACTAGTCCTGACAGAGCAGTACTGAGGGAGGGATCATGGCTCAGTGGCAGAGCACCTGCTTTGCATGCAAAAGATCCCAGGTTTGATCCCCAGCATCTCCAGGTAGGGCTGGAGACCTCTGTCTCAAACCCTGGAGCGCTGCTGGCAACACTGGGCTAAATGGACCAATGCTCTGACTCAGTATAAGGTAGCTTCCTATGCAGAGTGACAAGTGTTTTCTGCCACCCAGAACAAACTGTGGACCCATGGCACCAAGATCTTCGGATTTTGTTCCCACTATACGGTCTCTCTAGAGGATTCTGTACTCGATAGCTCAGCCTTCCCAACCTGGTGCCCTCCAGATATTTTGGACTACAACTCCCAGAATTCCTGACCATCACCTATGCTGGCTGGGGCTGATGGGAGCTGAAGTCCAAAAATCTGAAGGGCACCAGTTTGGGGAAGGCTGCTATTGCGCTCTGCAATCACAGGTGTTATGCAGATTTTCAGAACACCTGATGGGCCATACCAATTAGGCACTTTGCCTGGTCTACGGAGCTTTGAGGCACTTGTTAGAACGGGGCCAGTAAAATAAGGGCCAGCCAAGAAACCTAGTTTTTATATTCACGCTCAGAGCTTGGGACCTTGTAACACAGTCGCGTCTCCTGGGCTTCCAGCCCCTTAGTTGTCAGTCATGCTAGACCTTGCAGAAGCAGGCCTCAATAGCACAAGGCAACTAGAAATGAGGCAGATTTATTAACTTTGGCATGAGGCCCAGAGTCCAGGCAAGCCTTTAGGTAGTTGCCAAGGTTTCCAGATGCTGCTGGGGATCTTTCAGACACAAAAAAATCCAGACCAAATCCTGGGAACTTGGGCTCCAGAAGCCTAGGCTGAGGGGGCAACAGAGCTACATTAAGAAGCCGCCAGCTGGCTCTTAGCAGGAGTAAGGAGCTGCCTTCACACCTCTTGCACGTTAAAGAGTGACAAATGAGTTCTGGAATTATTCCTGTGGTCTGTCTCACACAGGGGCAGTGCTGGCTCCAGCATTTGCAGGGAGGGCTTTGGGCACAGTACCTTCAGTGGATCTACTTAAGCAGGAAGAGGCATGGAAACCTCACTTTGGAAATTCTCCCACACTGTTTCCGGGTGCTCCATGGAAAACGGCTCTACTGCAGGGGCGAGGGGTCCTTTGCCAGTCTTGGAGCCCATGACAAATACCCAAACGTGCCACTCTCAGGAGCTGACCTGCACAGCAATGTGTGGTTGTGGGGGTTTGCAGTGTACAATAATTGTTTAAGCTCCACTGAGGGGAAACTTTTGTGCAGTGAGGTCTACTTAAAGGGAAAGCCCTATACTACAAAGCGTGTATGGATTTCATACCAGTTTAATCATATGTTGCTGCTGAAGCTAATATGGGAGTAAACTGCAGCTGTCTGAAAAGAAAGGTGACACAACCATTTATTGGGAAGAAAATGAACTGGAAAACGTCATGTTGCAATGACCTTAGTAATGCCTGTCTTAATCCTGATAAGCTGTTCAGGACACAGTGGCTGGGTTCAGACAATAGTGGGGCTAAAAGAAGCCATCATGGCTTCTCCCCCCAACCCCACAGGCATGGCATCCACTGCATGTTGTGGGTTGTAGAGTGGATATGAAGCCACCCCCACCGTACCACGTGCCGGGTTCAGACAACACGCCAACTCCTGTTGCATTGCGGGTAATTATGTAAAGTGAGAAGCCATGACGGCTTCTTTCACCCCCACGATTATCCAAACCCAGCCAATGTGTGTATCTGTTTCTCAGTATGTATACTGGGAGCAAATGAGCATTTGCATCTCATTTTCATTTCACCTGGAACACTGTATGCCCAATAGGGATATTAAAACCAGGGTTGGAAAAACAAGATACATGTGAAGTGGCCACTGATATTGCATGTATGTGCACTGCGTGATATATATGCATGTAGGATTCATAGATATGAAGAGCCTTAATGGTTCACACCAAAGGCCTGTCCTGGCAAGCATCCTGTTTCTCACAAGCAGGACATGAGAGCAATGGCTCTCTCCCACTGTTGTTCTCTGGCCCCTGGTATCGAGAGACATGCTGCCTGGAGGTAACATATACAGCCATCAGGACTAGTAGCCATCGATAGCCTTCTTCTCCATGAGTTGTTCTAATCCCCTTTGAAAGCCATCTAAGTTGGTGGCCATCACCTCATCTTGCGGCAGTGAATTCCATCATTTGGCTATGCCCTGTGCGAGGGAGTCCTTCTTTTCATCTGTCCTGAAACTGTCACCATGGGAGGACCCTGGGTTCTAGTATTGTGAGAGAGGGAGAAAAGTATCTCCATCCCCTTTCTTCACCACCATGCATAATTTTCTACATCTTTATCATGTCCCCCTGCTGCTCGTCTTTTTTCTAAACTAAATAGCCCCGAGCATTTTAAGCTTTCCTTGTAGGGGAGTTGCTCCAGGCCTTTGCTCATTTGGGGCATCCTTTCCTGCACCTTTTCCAGCTCTGCAAAATATCCTTTTTGAGATACACTTCCCTACATGGCTAAAAAGCAGGCAGCACTCCCCCCTCCCCCACGCTGCAGTCATTCCTTCATTAGAGCACACCTACTCACGCAACACCTGTAGCCCTGTGTCGGCTGTTGCGTCACTGTGAGCAGAGCACCTGAGAGTCCCAGTGCAGACACCTCCACCTCCAGCCTGGCTTTCTGCCAGCTATCCCTTCCTCTCGCTCCTCTTCCTGGCTTAACAATTAGTCGAAAAAGCAGGCCCTGCAACACACAGATCCTTCCTGCCACATCCAGCAAACTGCTGCCTCAGAACTCCCATAGCAACCAAATGTCTCTCAGGGCTCTTGGCCGCCCCTCAGAGCAGAGCGCAGCTCAGCACAACATGGGAGGGGGAGGGACGGGGGGAGCGGGGACAAGGAGAGGCATTTTACTAGGCTCCATCATGAAGTAAAATGAGGGCTGGATTGCCTCATCCTTGCAGCAGAATTCTGTTGAAGAGGCTCTCCTCCTCTGTTAATGATATCTAGATCTTAACCCGTGTAACCAGGGCTGTTTGGGGTGAGGTCACAGGCCCATCAACTGCCCATTCCTTCTAAATCTGATATTTGGGATTCCATCCACCATTTCCCTCCAGAGAATAAATATTCTGTAGGTCACTCACTATAAGTGTGTGGCTAATTGTTATTTTTAAATGGGAAAAGTTATATGGGACTACTTCCTGAATTTCCCATGCATTTTTAGCACAAGGAAAGTGTGTATGGAGATGGTGAATCTGGTAGACTGTAGCAGCTGGGTATTTTGAGTGTTGCTGGCCAAGGGGGCAGCAGTACTCAAATTATGGGGGGAGAGGAGGGGTTGGGCAATGAATTCCTCAAACACTACCCTGTGACTCCCCCTTAATTTAGCGAAATCCTGCTCATCTATAGCCTTCTAAAATACAGTACCTAAGGGGGCCATCATCACAATAAGTAAGGGGGGATGCCCTCTGGTCCCTCTGTAATGTGAGCACTGGGGGACAGATGAAATGACAAATGATGGGTGTGGTGTGGTACCTGAGGTTTTAGAGCAGACCTGCACAACTGGTGTCTTTCTCTGAGCTGAACACAGCCTCCTCACCATGTACTTTTGGCTTTTCAAGCGCTCATCAATCCCACTTCGTTTTCTTTTTTTTGCAGTCCGAGGTGGACAGCAAAACCAGAAAGTTTATAAAGCTTCTGTTGGACCTCCATACACAATGGGTGAGCTAAACATGAATTCTGCTCTTGAATAACAAACTCGTAACAAATCAACACTGTATACATGCTACTTTAGGTAAGAAAGGAAAAGCTAGGAAGTTATACTGACATAATCAAAAAGGGTAACCCCTCCCCCCAATATGAAATGTTGACTTGAAAATATACTATTTTGTACAACGTAATGAATGATTTTCACATTTGATCATATACTCCCCCTCAAAAAACCCTCATCCATTGGAAAGCTATATGAAGAGTATTGATAACTCAAGCTTGAATACCTAGGGTCATCAACACATTTTTTGCAGAGTGCTATCTGATTTTCAGGCTTTATAGGTCAGCATTATTAGCAATGTATTTGCTTTCTTTCCCCTCCTCTCTCCCAATCCCTTTTCCTTCTGTGTCGTGTCTTTTAGATTGTAAGCCTGAGGGCAGGGGCTGTCTTAATATTAGCCTTTATAAGCCACTCTGGGAGCCTTTTTCAGCTGAAGAATGGGGTAAAAATGCTCAAAATAAATAAATAAATAAACATTAGGTACACATCTAGTACAGCCATAGGAACACAGGTTCTGTACTAAGGTGCTGTAGTCAATATGAAATGCCAAGTAAACACTGAGCCTAATCCATCTTTGCTGTGTGTTTTCTCCAAATATATTCTTATCTGTTTTGACAAATTTATAAACAATATAACATAACCATAATGACAGAGTACAGTGAGTTCTCTTTTCAGTATATATGTTTGCAACAGCTACTACAGTACCAATTTTACTAAGTATAACGAGTAAGTCTGTTCACATTTTGAGTGCAGTTGTTCAGAATCATCTTTACTGTTTTATGCATAATTCTGGTTCTCCATAATGGAGTGCTGGGAAATTGGCCCAAAGCAAATCATGCAACCCTAACTCCGCCCCCGCCCCCCAAATCTGCAAATATCTATGCCTGTATGTGTACATGCATGTGTGTGTACAGGGATAAAGAGAACTGATGAATATTGGATGCGTGATGGGTGGTGCTGGATGTGAGAATATATAAAACGCATTGACAGCATTGTTAGGAGGAAAGGATGTTAAGAATATGCTTCAGCCCCATAAATAATGGCATATTTTTGGCAACTAATGACAGAATTCTAAGGGGTACACATCTGCTAGGTCCAATATTATAGTCAAAGCTTTCCATCTTAATACTTTGAGGGATTTCCTTGGTCAGGACAGGAACTATCAGGGACAGCCTTGTTCAGCAAGTACTTAATTCATGGCAAGGCTGTGTGTATGCCATACCTTTAAAATAAAATCAAAATTCTGTCCAAGGAAACAGCAAGAAAAGCTGGATGCTAAAAGTTTGAGTGCACGCTGCAAAATTGCATGCAATTGCTTATTTTGCATAATTCATTATGATTCCCAAAGAACTAGTGCTTAGAAATATGCATGGTACTGAAATGTTTCTCCCCAGTGCTAAGATTTAACCAAGCACTTCCAAGACATGTTCAAGCCATAAGGGTTAGAACAAAAACAAATCCCAAACCAGGAAATTGGGATTCTCGGGATGCAGAATTGTCTGCATCCTGTTTCAGTTTTTGTAACTGCATGGTCAAAGCACAGAGTCACAGAATACAGAGAGACCCTATTAAAGAGAACCAAGATAACTACAAGATCTGTGCAATGAATTGTGGATCTTGCATCAGCTGAAGTAGCTCTGTGTACTGCTGCAGAAGTGTTAATACCATCAGCATTTAGACTAGAAGCCCGGGATGTATTGTGAGTGTTTGTGTCACCTGCTGACAGCCCAGACTCTCCAAGGCTGTCCTTGCTCGCTGTGATTAGTATGCAATGATCATGAAGTCCCAGTGGGAGCCATTAGTTACCTCTCCACAAGAACAGAGATGTTTCTCTATTAATGTCAAAACATGGCTCCTCCACTACTCATGTCACTAGAAAGACCTGGAAGATATTGCAACAGCAACTGTAAAGGGAATTAAATCAACATTCCCAAGGAACCAGAGAGCCACTGGGCCATTGCCTATGGCAGTTCAGGAGGCCCCCTCAAAGCCCCCATCCTCCAAAAAAATTGAGAAAATGGCTTCTGCTTCACACAGGGATCAGGGGGTCACAAGCCATGACAGTCTGACAAACAAGAAAAGACCGAAGAACTGGTTATGGCTCATCTTAGAGAAAAGACAATTAAGGGTAGGGACATGAGGACAGGCGTCACATATTTAAGGGACTGTCATGCTTGCTCTCCCTCGCTGCTGAGGGTGGGACAAGAAGAGATATGTTAATATGCTGCAACTGTACGTCAAACTCCTGCCACCTCCTCCAGGGCTGGCCGGCTGCCTGGCTCCCGGTTTGATGGTGCCCTGGGAAGAAGGGTCCTCTGATGGGTCCCCACCTCTGTCTCTGGGCCCTGGTGGGCTTATCTGGCTGTGGTGGCAGCACTCCAAGAAGCACCACGAGGTGGTTGGCTCTGCCACCCTTTTAATTCCCCACACTGACTCATAGCAGTGCTAGGTCAGCAGCATTGTGGGGAATTAAAAGCATGGCTAAATCCAGCCACCTGGCGTTGCTTAGAGTGCAGGGCCAGGAAAAAGAAATTAAGGAGGGGTCTGGAGGGCCTCAGCAGTGGGCCCTGCCAAGATGCTGGAGCCCTGGCAGCTGCCCAGTGATGCTAGGTGCTGACGCTGGCCCTGACTTCAACATGGCAGGAGGTGGCATATCTGTGCCATGCATATCACTGCTTGTCAAGGAGGAACTGCGAGGCCCAGGATGGACCCCTGTCAACACCACTCTGGACCCAGTACCGGAAGTGATGGATTTGACTGTGCTGCTCTACAAACTCTCTCTCTCTCTCTCTCTCTCTCTCTCTCTCTGCAGCAGCTGATGGTTACATTGTAATTGGTATCTCCTGGGGAACTGTGTTATCTTGGAAATGTGCATCTTTTCTGAGAAGCAAAGAATCACATTCAAGTTAGGTTTGAGGCCATTCTTTTTAACTAGAAGGTCCACTGGGATATTGGAAGAGAAGTTTGGAAGCCCTTTTCCCCCAAGGGCTTTGAGAACTTAGGAGAATCAATAAGAATTGGATATGGTGCAGGATGCATCACTAAAACCTTGGTTGCCAACTTGCAGATAAGCCTATGAAGAAAGTTACTAGCTGTCACTTTTTTTTTTTTTACCAGCCCATACATATAAATTATCTGATGTGTAGTGGCGACATGAACAAAGAGAGAGAGGGGGAGGGAAGGAGGGAGGGAGGAAGCACGAGCTCTCTCTCCATTTACCAATCCATCCCTACCTAGTTGCCTGGAGAAAATGTTCACTTCCCAAAGGCTACCAGGCCGGAGATATTTATTACAAGCCTAACAGTTGGCTTGTAATATCACTGAACACTGTCCAGTATCCTGTAGGCTATAAAACATGTGTGCTCAGACTACATCAGCAATACTTTCCCAGAGATGGTTTAGATGAGTGAAGTGGGCCTTGCAGACTTGGGTTAATTATCTTTTGAGATCCTATCCAGCTCCAGGGGATCTTAGGGGGAAGCAGAAGGGTTGTGAAAAAGACTGCAGGAACTCAGAACAAGTATCTGTATTGAGTTTGGGGTGAGAGGGGGAGAGAAGTGAGGAAACACTTCCCAGTTGGGCAATATAAATATTTTGGCAAGGTCAATATTTGGGGAGTTAAAAGGGGGCTAAGAAAATAGCCAGGAGGCTTTCATATTCTCTGTGATCCACCTAACAAAATGTGTTTATTGAAACATGCATAGAAAAATGAGGGAGAGTTAATGATTTCATAAGTGGCTTTACCCCAGCTTTGTTCTTTGAGACAAAACACTAGGGGTAGCCATTATTAGCCATGAAGTCACTAACTGATGCAATGTGTTTCCCTGTGGAATGGACACATTTAGCTAGATTAGAAAGGAGGAAAGAATAATACCAAGATCAACTTGAGAGTGGGGTGGGGAGGAAGCATATTTTTTTATTTTAAATAAATCAACCAACTCCCCACACACACTCCACCCTGCCTTCCTAAATTCCTTGGTCCTGTGTGCTTAGGTGCTGCAGATGGGAAACACTATACAAGGGGTGAGGAGAGAAGGAAGGAAAGAACTGACACTGGAAACCTGTGAAGCACAATTTTTGTAAGAAACATATAATATCAAGGTAATAACCATTTGTATTATATGTGCCATATAATACAAATATATGTATTTGTATTATATGTATTATAGGGCCGCGGTGGCTTAGTGGTTAAGATGCTGAACTGCAGACCGGAAGGCCGGCAGGACAGCAGTTCAAGACCCGAGTGCCGCGTGACGGAGTGAGCTCCCGTCTTCAGTCCCAGCTCCTGCCAACCTAGCAGTTCGAAAGCAAGAAATTGCAAGTAGATAAATAGGTACTGCTTCGGCGGGAAAGTTAACAGCGTTCCGTGCACCTCGGTGTTCAGTCATGCCGGCCACATGACCACGGAAGCGTCTTCGGACAGTGCTGGCTCTTTGGCTTAGAAATGGAGATGAGCACCACACCCTAGAGTCGGACATGACTGGTTGGGGACACCTTTACCTTTACCTTTATTATATGTGCCATTGGACAGGGAGTAGACAAGAACAGAAACTAGTTGTTTATCTCTGACTAGTTGAACCCACAGAAGTGTTTATTATTACTGCCATCATGGGATGGGATGTTACCCCAAGAGCACTGAGACATTTGTGCTACCAAGTATGGGCCCTTGCTTCTTCTGTAGTCTTTAGATCATAGCTCACAACAGCACAAAAATAAAATAAGGGATTGGTTCCTGTTGCAACCTACATTTATCTCCTCTCTAGCCATAATTTACCTGTGCCTTGCTGCTTCCCACCCTAATTACCAGAAGCAAGCTCAGTGTCCTGTCCACATTCCACAACCAGGGCCATCCCAACATTTTTTGTGCCCAAGACAGGGGCATCCTTATTCAAAGAGACTGTTCCTCACATACCCCAAATCTTCTGTGATGTTACAGAGGGTTCTTGTTTTGTATGAAGAACCAATCATACAGGAAAGTTCACGCACCTAGAACCATGTGCTTCCTCCAGCATGGTGGGTGCCAGGGGTGTTGGGCCCTGGGCCCATGGGACTCTGGCCCCAAATCTATTCCCCAGAGCCCTGTGTGTCCAATGGACACCTGGGCCCATGGGACTCTGGCCCCAAATCTATTCCCCAGAGCCCTGTGTGTCCATTGGAGCCAATGGAAGGCTTTTTCTTAGCTTAATTGTCATGCAGGGAGTTATTTCCAAGGAGGGTTGCAGCTGGCTTAGAAAAAACATTTCCCATTGGTTTGGGATGGTGCAAATTAATTGAAGAATGTATTTTATTTGAAATTATTTGGACAAGAAATTAATTTGCTGACTTTGCCTCCTGTGAAATTTAATGCTAGCAATTATTTCTGCATTTGCATATATAGATATAAATCAACAAATGTAAATTTTATGCAGATTTGTGTCCTATGGGCCTGGGCCCCCAATCTTTTACGTACCTAGCAACATTCCTGGTGGGTGCGCGGAGTAGCATAACACAATTATGCCACTCGGATGGCTATCTAGTGTGCCTATATGATAAAACTGGTCTTGCTCGTGCCTACTATCCACATTTGGCCACTCTGCAGTTGCCACAGAATCTTATGCTTCAACTCTTGTTACCATTGGCTTCCATCAGCCTATCCATTCTTATACCACAGGAAATATCCTGACATCAACAGAGAGTGAGCCTTCCCTACCACCTTCCAATTTATTTGTTATAGATAACTTCTGGCATAACTTCCTGGCAGCTTTGCAGGGACTGGAATAGACAAGAGCACCTGTAGATCTGGACTGTGGATTAATGGGACATGTTGTGTTGGAGGTAAAGTTCCATAAACAAACAAACAAACAAACAAAAATCTGGTTTTTAAAAATGCTCCTGATGCCCAGGTGAGAGCCATCTGAATAAGCCTTTAGTCACCAAGGGAGACAGTGGAAGAGGGGGTAACTGACAATATAATCCTATGCTTATTTAATGTATTTAATGGGGCTGACTCCCAGGTAAGTATGCATAGGATTGCACTGTGCACTCTGAGCCTCTTTGGACATTCTAAACACACAGCAAGGAAGTGAGGACCACTTACTCATGCTTCCTCTCCAGATGGTACGCTCTCATTCAGCGTGGGAGACAGGTGTACTCTTACTGCAGATTCAGAATGTGTGTCCCCCTTTTTGGACAAGACCAGGAAAAAGAAGCTTGAGCCAGCTGTGCTTTGTCCCTTGGGGCATTGTGTCAAGCAGCTCTTTCATATCCCTTCTTTGCATCATAACCAACGATTAGAGCAATCCAAGGTTGCATTTTTGTTTTCTCGCACTCCTACACTCTCCTATATTTTCTTGTATAAGTGCATCACAGGCAAAAATTCAGGAGGCAAAGCTTTCCCTATCTTCATTGCAAGAAAAAGCTGCAGCTGCTGAATTTCTGCTTGTCGTGCATCTGTGCAAGAAAACAAAATTGCAAACTTGGATGGCATGCAGCTGTTAAAGGCAGATGAGCCCTGCCAGGGGGTGGAGAGGATGGCAGTGGAAATCTTAGCGTTGTCTTAAATAACTAGCCTCAGGGTAGGTTTAAAAATAATTATTTATTTATACAGAATTGCAGTCATGTTTCCAGTTGCTAGGTGCTCAAGATGACATAAGTATAGCAGGGGTGGGCTACTGCGGGAGATCTGGTGGCTGCTTCCACCCTGTGGAAGCCTGTCACAAGCCTAACTCCATGGAGCGCCCCCAGCTTATGGAGTGCCCCCTGAAACATTTTTAAAATGAGAGAAAAATTGTGGTTTGCTGCCAAAATTTGGCAGCAAACCACTCCACAGAGTACAACAAAGGTTAAACGTAGCATGTTTCCAAGCTACATTTAACCCTTTTACCGCTCTGTAGCAGCTATGGAGTGCCATGAGTTTTTTAAAAAATTAAAATAAATTCAGGGGCAGTGAGGGGCTCATGCTGCCCATGGGCTGTGTGTTGCCCACCCCTGCAGTAAAGTATAAAACCATCATACTAAAATCCTCATTAAAAACACAGGGGGAAGACCATACAGAGAGCCTCACATGGGAAGCAAGATACCCAAACTATTTTTATCAACATGGCTCTACATGATACATGAGTAAATGTGGCCTTACAACTGAGTTTTTGCCACTGCCATAAATGTAAACACACTGGTTATAACAATAATAATGGAATAGTAGTATCGTCCTCTGCACATGCACCTCTCTTTGCGTGTCTGTGGGGCTGAGGTGTAGGGGGGAAGCTGAACATTGCACATGCAACACCACCCTCTCTCAGGTCTCCGCCCATAAAGTAGAAGCAGGCAGCACCTGGATTCCAGGGTGTTGGCTCATGTGTGTAAAGTGCTTAAGTGGTTTATTAATAGCACCTAATAAATGGAATGCCTTCTAGGAGGGACTCACATTCTGGTAGGAAGACGCCCACAAGCTTGGTAATGGGCACCTTTGAAGTCATGCAAGGATGATTATTACAGAACAGATTCATGGGATAATTTCCGTCAGAAAAGTGCTGGCTTGTGAAAGAGGCGATATAAAAAAGCACAGTATGCCCTTTCTAGTCAGATATGCTTCCATTTCTAATATCTGGCTGTCAGTTCAGAACAGGGCTAAAAAAATGGGAATATTTTTAAGACGGAAAGGCAGTTTATAAATGCTAATAATTATGGTAACAATATAATAATAATAGTAGTAGTAGTAGTAATAATAATAGACATTGCTCTGTGGTGAAGTTCACAGCTCATAGTCACATCACCAGACCTTTCAAGCATTTGCCTGCTGGCCATGGTGTTGCAGAATGAGAGCTCAGGTTTGGTTAGAAAAAATAAATTGCTCATAAATGTTTCCATCTTGGCCTGTGTCCTTTTCATCAGCTTGACTTTTTTTGCTGTGGTTATTAATATTCACTTGACGCACACCTGATGCTATTAGATTAGTAAGAAGGCAGGGTAGGGAGGGGGTTGGCGGGGGAGTGGCAGCAAACAGACACCATGTTTGAAAACCTAAATGGTCTCTGTGTAGGAAAGGCTGCCAGTAAACTGGTTCTCAGTTTGCTGGGATCAAAAGGCCATGCTTTCTTAGGCCTGGTCCCACAGCCTCCTCGGCCTGTGTGGTCACTGTTATGTTTTTAAATTAGCCCCTGTATTCTAACCATGCCACCATGGTCTGAGGTAGCAACTGTGCGACATAGGCTGCAATTCTATGCCCATTTCCTGGGAGTAAGCTCTATTGGACATAGTAGGGCTTACTTCTGAGTAAACATGCATAGGATTGCGTGGAGAGTCCTAAATTTAACAGTGGTTTTAGAAGGAGCCACTGAGGCTTTCTATGCACAGTGCAGTCGTCAAGCAAGCGAACATAGCAACCATCCAGTTCAGCAAACAACAGAGGAGATGCGGTTTGATGGTGTGTGCCGTTTGCTGCTTGCATGCTAAAATGAAGGCAGCAGCAATCACTTCAGCAAGAAGGTAATGATTTTAGTAAAACTCATTAGCAGAGATGCTTCCCACAGAGGCAGCCAGCTAGGAACAAAACGCAGCAGTTTGTTAGAGAAAAAGAACTGTCTTTGTTTGCCCCTACCCACACTTCTCCCTCAGGAAGGCTTAATTTTGTAAAAATAATTTTAAAAATTAAGGGCGCAATCCTATGCATGTTTAGGCAGCGATAAGTCCTACAACTCCCAGCATTCTCCAGCCAGCTCTGCTGGCTGGGGAATGCTGGGAGTTGTAGGACTTACTGCTGTCTAAACATGCATAGGATTGCGCCCTAAAAAGGTCCCAGGATTCAAACATGCCTGGAAGTCAAGCTTCTCTGACTTATTTATTGATCAATTCGTTCAATTTATATCCCACCCTTCATAAAAAAAAAAATAATCCCAGCGTGGGTTAAAACATCCAATAGTAAAATAGTTTTTTAAATGATAACACTCTGATAAAACTCTAATAAAACCAAGTAGTCAGCGGCAGAGCTAAGCACACTTAAACACCCAGGTGAATAAATAGTGCCAAAATTATAGGAGAAGGCTGCTACCACTATCTCGTATCACCACTTGGCATACTTCCCCCAGGGATGGGATGCCGAGATAGGTCTCCCCAGTAAATCTAAGAGCAGAGGCAGGCTAGTTCAGGGAGAGGTATTCCTTCAGATGCCTGGGTCCCCATAGAGCTTTGTAGGATCAGCACCGGCATTTTGAATTTGGCCCAGAAACAGATAGGCAACCAATCTAGCTCCTGCAGGATGGGTGTTCTATGATCCCTGTCCATGTCAGCATCCTGGCCACTGCATTTTGGAACAACTGTAACTTCTGGATCACCTTCAAGGGCAGCCCCACAAAAATTGTGTTACAATAATCCATAAACAAGGTTACCTGAGAACGAGTCACTGTGGTTAAGCTATCTCTGTCCAGAATGGCTGTAACTGGGACACCATCCATAGCAGAGCAAGGGCACTCTGTGCCACTGAGGACAGCTGGGCCTCTAGTGAGGAAGCAGGATGAAGGAGCACGCCACAGATGACATGCCTGCTCTTTCAGGGGGAGTGCTGCCCCATCCAGAACAGGCCAGCTACCCAATTCCTAGGGCCCGTCTACATGGGAGGTTTCCTCCAATGCTACTGTGGCTTAAAGTTGTTAGGGACACATGACGCCATGGCCGCTCTGCAGCCACCCCAGAGTTTACCTGTGGGGAAGGCGCATTTTTGCAGAGTACTTTTACTCCATTGTTTTTCTTTAATTCGGCTCCCCTGTGGTTCAGGTGCTGTGTGCCCATCCCTCTGCTTTAAATTTGGTATGATCAGGGCACTCCTGGGGGGGTGTCTTTTACCTGGCCCTGCCCTCAGTAACCTAGGTAAGTAAAGTAACTCACCTACCAACACATCAAACCCCTAGAGCGCTCTTTCGAGCCTTCAGAATTGCCCTGCACTCCCTTTTAGCCAGTGGGACTAATTAGCCTCTGTGATGCTCCACTTCTCTGATGTTTGCATTACTTCGCTTCCCCGATGTCGTGTGAAATTGCTTCCCCAATATTGTGTAAAGTTGCTTCTCTGATGCAAAAGAGCTTTATTGCAGTAGTGATTTGGTGAGATCTTGGGATCAAGGGAGCCTGTCATTATGAGCAGGGAGAAAGTGCCCAGAGAAGGAGAAAGAGTGTGTGTGGAAGCTATAACTCCATGACAGTTTGCTGGAATGGGGAGAAATGGGGGGGGCTGCTCTCAGGGGGAGCCTTCAGATGCTGCATTGGAGAATTGGTGATTTCAGTTTCTTCATGTAAAAAGGGGGAGTCTGGACGGGGCGAGAAACAAGGCTCTCTCATTGGTTGAACAGCCCCTGCCAGGTTGATGACATTCAGTTCTACTCCTGCCACCCCACCCAGAAGTATGTTCCTTTCAAGCACTATGTGACCCATGAAAAGCATATTTTTAAGGTATGATACACTATGCTTTTCTTGCTTCATGTATCCCTGATGGACCAAAGCCAATTCCATGAAAATCTGGATAATACTCCAACGTGCTTTTCTCATTCCATTGTCATGAAGATCCCACCCCACCCTGCTGGACCTGAGAACCACCCACAGGAACGCCATCTTATCAGGATTCAGTCTAAGTTTATTAGCCCTCATCTAATTTATTACCACCTCCAGGCACCAATCCAGCACTTCCTGGCCGTGGTTTCTCAGTGGTAAGGAGGAACAGCCCTACCTTTAGGCAGAGTGGGGTGGCAAGCTGCCCTGTGCCCCCTTAATTAGCCTACTGCCCTCACATGTGGTAAAGGATACTGTCCCATTAGCACTGTTGAAGTAAGATTCAACTATCAGTCCAACTGACTTCTGTAAGTGGAATGGCGTGTGTGTGTGTGGGGGGGTGCCATCTTGTCCTTTGCCTCAGACTGCAATATGTCTTGAGCCAGCCCTGGTGGTAAGGAACAGCACACACTCACTATTTTATTTCTTAGGTTTCAGATCTGAATCCTGGTACTGGAAACAGGTTCAGGGGTTAGTTTAACTCTGCCTCCAACACAGCTCTTCTCTGAATTAATACCAACTTTTAAAAGCATAAGAATTTGATAGGCCTGCTTCAGAATTTCCATTTAAATACTGCTGCCTACAAGAAATCAAATTGCCAGTCTCTAATAGTCTATTATATTTCTTTTAAAAATACAGTCTAATTAAAATATATTTTATTCCATTTATCTTCTGTTGGCGGAAGCTTTTAAAGCAGGGATGGGGAAACTCCAGCCCTTGGGCCTAATCCCACCCACGGAGGCTTGGACTTCTTCTGCAAACCACACACCCTTTCCATACCAAGCCCCCACACCCTTGAGGCTACCAAGGACTTGGGGGGGAGGGTCTGCTCCCACTTCCAGTTGACAGGGGGAGTGAGATGCAGGGGAATCAAAGCTGTTATCTCCAGTCGCTGATTAGAAATAACAGGGGTACTACCTTTACTTAACATGCTATTACCCCTCCCAATTGGGAATGGAAGCAGCAGTCTAAGTGTTTTGCCTGCCCTGTGTCCTGCACACCCAGAGCCTCAGCTGGGGAAGATTCAGTGTGCAAGGGCTTCCTTCTGCTCGTAGATGGGCTGGGGAAGGGTGGCAATCTGACCTCTGTAAAATTCCCCACCCCTGCTTTAAAGCTTAAATCGCACTTGAAATCAATGGAACCTACTTCTAGTAAGCATGTTTAGGAAAAGGATTGCTTGTGAGGACAATAGTGCAAGAGGACAATTACATAAGACTGAAAAAGCTTTTCCACGTGAGGCATTTATTGTGTGGTTGTCATTCCCAAGTCATGGTTGCTTATGGTTCCTTTAGACGATGTTGTGGCCCTCCAGTTTTGCTTATGTTTTTAAACAACACTTTTGGCAAGATTTTTTTAGGACGCAATCCTATCGGCATAGGCGGCCACCTCTGAACTCGGAGGTGACCGCCTATCCAATGCAGGGCAGGAGTAGCACGAAGGGGATTGTCCCCTCTGCACTTCAGCCACCCTGCATTTGTGGCTAGACAGCTATTTCAGCTGTCTAGCCATGGGAAGTCGGAGCTGGGGGGGGGGGGAGAAATGGACCAACGCATAGGAAGTGTTGGAATGCACTTCTGCCCTCCCTGCCCTGGCCTGCCCCCAGGAACTCCCCATTTTCGCCACTCTGCTCTTCTCTTATGAGCGCAGAGCACGCAGCCGATCTTCACTGCCTACGAGGGGGTGGAGGTCTGTTCTCAGGGAACCGACCGCAGAGCACGGGCTCCAAGGTTGGTTCCTGGGAACCAACCTATCCTATGGCTGTCTAGCCACTGACTAGTGGCCATAGGATTGCATCCTTAGAGCAGGGAAAATTCGATATTATTTGTGTGAAAGTGAAAGAAGACGCTTTTTCCACTTGTGCTAGTCTGCTATACCACAATGCTATCTAGAGTTTATGTAGTAGAAAAGCAGGGGAAAAAATGCTTTTCATGTAGTACTTGGATCTCAATTCTGCAACAAAACCAAAGTAGATGCTTGTTAACAGCCTTACGTAGAAAAGCTCATTGATCGCTAAAGGCTGATTCTCACAACACATTTAAAGACAAAGGATCATTACTACTAGTGATCCTCCACATTCTGGATGCAGAATGTGTAAGTGTGTTGTATGTGTACATGTGTTCTTGTACTCATGGTCATAACAGAGTGGTAAATTCAGGCTAAGAGAAATAGACTCTCCTCCTCCTCAATATTTTGAGCCAATGACGCTGTGAATGAACATTGGCAAGCTGATTAAGGCTGCAATCTTGAACATACTTAGTAGGAAGTAAGCCCCATTGAACATAATGGAACTTACATACTAGTAAATATGCAGTGTACGTTCATGGTCCAGTATCTTGCCTTCCATACTCATTGGACAGGCCACCCTTCTGAAACCGCTCTTTACAAGTCAACCAAGGTGAATTCCTAGCACACTAAGGCATTCCACATCAAAACAAAACACAAATCAGCCCACAGGTTGGAGCTGTAAAACTCGTTTCATGACAACAGTTGTAAAATATTTCCCCATTCGAAACCAGTAGGCACCCATGTGAGAACTGCGGCTGTGTGGAGGTCAGGAAATATTCTTAGATGACAGGATGGAACAGGCGGAACCACAGTATTGTGTAGGTAGGTACCTCCTAAAATAGAAAATCTCTTTGAAAAGAAACACTCACAGGAAACATGCTACACAAGCATCCATCTGCCTAGACAGTAAACAGTGAAAGCAAGAAGGCTTTCAGCACAAAAGAAATTACTGCTTTTGACTCATAGCCTGCAGTATATTTATCAGCTACATCTGAGCTACCCATCCTGGGATCTCAAATGCAAAGCCATTTTCTTTACCATAGTTATGGTAACATAGCTATGGCATTCCAATGATGTCCTGTTGGGAGTAACCACATGTATAATCAAGCGCTACCTGAGTTATTAGCAGTAGTTGTTATAATTAATGTGGTGCGTGGGAAAGCACTTCCATATCCAAATATCTTCACATGCCACCCGTCATGGCTTCCCTGAGTGATGGTCAGCCTTAGAAGGAATGGGTAGAAACCTACAAAAAATTAAATAAATTATCACTGGTGTTATACTATTTCTAGTGCTGTTCTTGGACAATGCATTTTGGGCTATCTTCTGGCCCTTTGACTGTCATCAGAAAGCTGTTGTGAAGATTGCACTGGAACACATGAGAGCTGAAATGAATATTCACAAACGTATGAAATTGAGTGAATTTCCCAATGTTGCCATTCACATTTTTTAATGAGAAATGTTAAAGTAAGATTCAGATTTGCATCTTCAATGTGACATTTGTACCTAAGACTTCAAAACTTGCTTTCAACTTGTTGTCACCTACCAATTGTTTTGACTTTGGCAGGCATCAGATATGAAATCTCATAAACTATCAACTCTCAAATATTAATACTATTGCATGTTACCTATCAAACGTTGTAAGATCACAAAATATCCCTGTCAACTATCAAACAGTATGTAATATCAAATGCTATTACATGTCAGCCATCAAATGCTGCCAAATATGATACAACAGTGGTTTGCAAACTCTCTTTTGGGGAACTCTGTCGGAAGCTTATTAAGGGCCCCCCAATGAAAAAAGAGAGGTGTAAAACAGTTTAACCACTGCTATTGATCTTTCTCTGCAACGCACACCCACAGGGGAATTTTCTAGGGCATGCTCTGAGTTCACATTGGGCAATGGTCAGGCCCAATACTGCTTGTATGGACTGAGTGTGCATCATATAGACCATGCCCCAGAATTCTTAGCAACTTGCAAACGTTTTGTGTCTTGAACAAGAAGCTCCTTAGGAGGGTATTTTATTAAGCCCAACACTTTGAGCTCTTCGTTAGGGACACTGAAGAAGATGTTTCTTTGAAGTCCCTTGTCAGAGGTTGATGTGAAGGTAAAACGTTTGAAAGCCACCATGATATGCCATTACATATGGCATTACATATAAATGCCATTCAAATATTGCAACCACATATCACCGGATGTCAAATATAGGCAGCAAGGATTCAGATAAAACTGAGCTAGATGGAGACCGGTGGTCATCTGACTCAATATAAGGTAGCAAAAATGGCCACCCCTGTCTTAGATCGTAATGTGGGTAGATGTACAACTAAGCATTTGGTAGTAAAAACTGTGTTGACTTTCCATTCACTGAACATAGGAAGTCAACTTTTACTGAATCAGATCATTGGTCTGTCTATCTACCCTGGCTGTTGGTGGCTCTTCAAAAGCCTTGGACCATGGTTTTCCCTAGCCCCGCTACCTAAGATCCTTAATTCAGGGGTAGGCAACTTTTTTGGGTCCATTAGCACATTTGGCAATTTGAGAAACTGTTCTGGAGTCTGGACACCAAAACAACATGACTACCATGGCAAAAGTCAAGGAACCTGCCCAAGGTCTGAGTACAAAGCAGAGGTTGGATCTCAGCCCCAACACATTCAACAGTTCCTTTGAACCCAGTTTTCAGCACCAACAGAAATCTATTCCATAGCAATTCCAGCTGCCATTAAGAAAATGTGTTAACTGAAAAGAAAAAAGGGGAGGGGTAGGGCCCCTTGGTGGGCACCAAGAAAGGTGTCCAGGGACATATTGGTGCCTGTGGGTACCACATTGCTTATCTCTGCTTTAACTGCAGATGCTGGGGATTGAATCTGGGACTACCATTGATAGCCTCTTCCTATCATCGTTTTAGTCCCATGTTCACTTCATGTAGGAAGCAAACCTAGTGCTCTGAGTGGGAGCCCTTTGGCACACTGTTTCTTTCACAGTTCATGAGGTGACTTAAGGATATTGAGGAACCCCCGTGGGGAGCCTATATCAAACTAATATCATAACCAGTGACCTATATAGCTCACTTTGCCAGTCTACCTGGGTATTTTAAATAAAACACTAAGACATAACAGCACTCCTTTAAAGATATCTCATAGTTTTAAGCCCTCATTGCCATAGTTGTTGACAATTTGAGTGAAACACATATCGCAAGTCTTGTACAGCTCAGTCCTCAACCTAGTTGAGTATCTATAATCTGAGCTAGTTTTATCTTAAATTTAGTTTTAAATTTAAGTTTAGCTTAAGTTTAGCTTAAACTTAAGGAACATATTGCTTGGGTCATCCAAAGTAAAACAAAAGAGAACATTTCAGAGTGATGACACACTGATGACACCAGCAGAATATTATACTCAAAGCTCAGCCCCTGGTTCAAATCAGCAAAGACCTTCTCATGTGCACCCAAACATCCATGTTGCTTCACTCACATGGCAAATGTGACAAAATGACAATCAGTGGGCGGATGGGTTTGAGTGATTACTTCAGAGTTCTGCAGGATTATACCAGTCATCGTTTTAGTCACTTAGTTGGCATTTGGACATCTGCTAATTGACATGGTTATTCAATATATACACTCAACATGGAAAGCAGATGCCATACTAAATATCCACAAACCATATCAGTGATTGCCATCATTCTGCCATGTACTTCTCTTGTGATGTCAGAGGGACTTGTTTAGTGAAGTCATACAAGCCCCACTGAACTAAAAGGAACAAGGATGGGGAAGGAGCAGGCAACTGAAAGGAGCAGGGATATGGTCCTCCAGATGTTGTTGGACTGCAAGTCCCATCATTCATCACCCATTGGCTATGCTGGCTAAGGCTGATGGGAGTTGCAGTCAACCAACATATGGAGGGCCACACATCCTCCAACCCTGCTGTATAGCAAGAGTGACCCATCAGTTGGGCTCATGGGAATAAGTGCTACAAATACATTTGTTTCCATGGTTAATGGATTCTGCAGTGAGCTGTCCACCCAAGAGCAAAGGCTTCTTCACACAGAGCTTTTATCCTGCTATTGAGATTGGTTACTCATGGAGGTTTGCGGGTCTTTTTAATGACATCATCAACCCCCACGGTGTCTCCTGCACTAAATGACCTTTATTCCATTTTTAAAAGATCAGAGATAATGAGCTATCAAATTACAGCTCTTGAGTTCCGTTTGAGTTCCCTCTTGAAAAGAGGAAAAGCCGAAATAAGAGGAGCTAGATCACAGTGCCATCTAGTGGCTGTATAATGAAACATATGGAAGATCCAGATAAGGGAAGAAAGGGTGGAGAAAGTAAGTACGTGTAAAGGGAGCCTGTCGTGATCCAGCATTCAAAACGGAAGTAGAAATCCCCATTTTAAATGCGGGATTTTAGGCTGGTGGAGAGATGCTCCAAGTCACCAAACCCATGATGTTTCCTATTCCCATGGGCTAGGTGGTAATCTCTATGATCACAGGTCCTCTCTGCTCTTCCAGTTAAGTTTCCATTTTGTATTCTGCAAAAGGGGCAAGAAGAAAATACTTCAAAGACATGCAAAATCCAGCAGCAGGACTCTGAGGCTCCTCTCCACCCCTGACAATGGTGGCACAAGTGGTGGGCTCCTCTGATACTTCAGGGCAAGTCGTAATGTGCGCTCAGACTGCCAGCTCCTGCACTGCTACATTCAAATGCAGAGTTCCAATGAATCAACAGAAGTGGCGACTGATTGCCCTAGGACTGATCGGCCCATTGGTATCTTTGGGGAAAAAAGACGAGCCTCCTGGCAGTTGTAACCTGGACAAACATCCCTCTGTTCCTTATTAGGGGCACCAGCTGCTGGAGCATAATTCGTTACAGATCTGCTAGCCAGCAATAAAAGCAGTACATAAAAAGCCTCTGAAATTGCGGCCCACGAGCTGCACACTATGGGAAATGCAAGGCAAACACTTCTTTGTGCTCTTTTATTCTTCCGTATTCCGAAAGGCATGGCCTCTACAGGACCAGGCACTTAGTGAGGCCAGTATGCAACGCACCGGAAGTGCCCTTCATGTACAGTCCAGTGCTTGCACCTTGCCATAGTTTGGTCCTGTGTGCAGGGGCTGGACTCTTGGATATGGTCCAGGGCCAGCCTTAGGGGTGGGCAAGCTAGGCACTTGCCCTGGGCTCCAAGCTGAAGGGGGTGCCAAGCTAAGCTCAGGGTTTGCTGAGTGTACCGTCCCCTATAGTGAGCTAGGGTGGGGAAAAAAGCACTAAGGGAGCAATCCTGTGGTCCCTAGATGTTGTTGGAGAGGCCACAAGATACTAGGGATTTATCCCACGGAGAACCTAAACAGAGTTACGATCTCTGGGGGAAAGGAATCCTTGCTTGGACTCCACACACACACACCCCGCTTCCATCTGCTGAGGAAAGCTCCACACTAACTTCCTCTCCTGAGGGTGGAGTCACGACCTTGGGAGGGGGGAACGTGTGTTTTGAAGGCAGGACTGTGGGCAGGGAGGAGAGAGGACATTGCCAGATCCACAGGTCTCAGTTCCTGTCCCCATCCCAGTCAGGTAGGTGAACTGGGCAGGCTCAGAGGCCTGTCTAGCTCAAGATGCCAAAACAGGGGATGGAGAGGCTGTAAAAGCCTCTGTTGCTTCTCCCACCCTGCCTAGATCTTGATGGAAAGCAGATGGAGATTAGAGTCTTCTATCTAGTGGGTGTCGGTCCTGTAGGATTTAGCCCCAAGTGTCTTTAATGTTTTTCTAAAGTTGTACGGGTTGTTTGGGTTCTAACTACAAAAATTAATTTTCATCAATTTGGTTTAAAATATTCCCCCCTCTGCCCCACCACCCTCATTTCCAGTGTGATGTCATTTGTTCTAGATAAAAACAGTGTAACACAGCTTTACTTTGCTAGGTTTTGCTAGGTTTGATAAGGCCAACACTGCACAACTCTCTCGGGGGTGGGGGGACATCAAAAGCACACCACTCCCAGGGCACTATCTGTCACAGGGCCAGCCCTGACTTCAATATTGGATGGCCTCAGATGAATTGCCAGTTCAGACTCCTCAGATGGTCTTTGCAAAGTGTCATCTCTTTATAGAGCCAGAGGGATGCGCTTAAGGAGCTGTGTCCAGATTTTCATGGAATTGGCTTTGGTCTGTCAGGGACACAGGAAGCAAAATAAGCCAGATGTAGCATACCTTTAAAATCCGGTTTTCAGCATTTGAAAGGACATACTTCCGGGTAGGGTGGCGGGGAGTAGAACTGAATGTCATCAAAGTGGCGTGGGCTGCTCAACCAATGAGAGAGCCTTGTTTCCCACCCCTGACCAGGCTCCCCGCTGCCCCTACATTATGAATGGAGGGCAACTAATTTTCCCAGCGTGTGCAGATTTCCTGAAGAAGCCAAAATCCCCAGTTCTCCAGTGCAGCATCTGAAGGCTCCTGAGAGCTTCCTCCACCCCAACTTCACCGCATCCCAGCAATGTGCTGTGGAGTTATTGCTCCCACCCTATTTCTCCCCATGTGTGTACTTTTGCCTATTGCTTCCAATCGCCTTTCTCCCTTTCTTCTTCTCCCTGCTCACAATGAGACGCTCCCGTAAACTGAAAGATCTTTACTGCAATAAAGTGATAAAGCGAAGATAAAGCGATAAAGCGGAGAAGGGACTTTACATAACAGAGAAACCACAGAACATCAAAGAAGTGTAACATCACATAGATATTTAAGAGAGAATCCGAGAAGCAAAGAGCACTTTAGGGCGAGTTACTAAAGATAGCCTTTAACCCTTTCACTGCAGGGTGAGATTTATTTTTTACTTCTGTGCAAACATGCGCAGAATGGGGAGATATGTTAAAGATTAAAAGCAGGCTACCTAAGGTGATTGAGTGTCCCCACTACTGCAGTAATGTGAGGGGTGACTGCTGCGCTTCTGGGGATTTTCTCAGTGGGAATGGGAAAAACTACTTCCACTGGGGAAACAAGAGGGAATGGGGCATCTCATCCCCTTGACCAAGTCACTGCCGGGTCACAGAGCACACCCAGAATTTAATGCAGGGAGGACATGGCACGTTGTGGTAAAACCGCCAGGGAGCTGCTTTCAGTAAAAAAAAGTCGGAGTAAAAGAAGTTTCAGAAAATGCGGCTTTTCAAGAGGGAAGTGGCTGGTTGGCAGTGGATTGGTGACGACGTCATTTGTCACAAAGGAACTCGAACTGCTCTGACTTTGCACTCAATTGCTCATGAAGACTGCCCCCCCCCCCAGACCTCTCACTGGCTTTTGATACCATCAAACATGGAATCTTCATGGACCAGCTGTGTGAACTGGAAATAGTGATGCAGTGGTTCTACTCCTGTTTGCATGGCAAGTACCAGAGGGTAGTTTGGGAGGACAATTGTTCAGATGCATGCCCCTTGGAGAGGCTGTGCTGTGGAGTCCCATAGGGTTCCATGTTCCCCCCCCCCAATGCTCTTTGATATCTATGTGACACTACATGGGTTTTCAAATGCCTTTCTGAAGCATCAAAGGGTTTGAAGTTGGGTATCAACAATATGCAGATGACTATTCTATGTCTCTGTAACATCTACATTAGATGGGGCAGTAGAAGTGCTGGCTGGCTGGACTTGGTAATGGGCTGGATGACAGCCAGCTAAAGCTCGATCCCAACAAGATGGAGGCATTGTGGGTAGATGGTTCTCTGGTTCAGGAAGCAGTTGCGCTCCCTCGGAAGGATAAGGTTCAAATGTCACAGTTTAGAGATCCTCCTCGATACCGTTTATCGCTTGAGACACAAGCATCCTCAGTGGCGAGAGCTGCTTTCAACCAGCTTGACCTGGTATGCCAACTGCAACAGCGAGAGTCTGGCAGCAGAGACCCATGCTTTGGTAACATCGCGCTTTGACTACTGCAATGCATTGTACATGGGGCTACCCTTAAAATGGTTTGGAAACTTCCATTAGTTCTAAAGACACTGGCCAGGATTCTAATGGGCATGGTGCACTGGGAACAGATCTCACCAATATTGAGAAATCACGACTGGTTGCCAATTTGTTTCTGAGTCCAATTCAAGGTGTTGGTTTAAATCTTTAAAACCCTTCACAGCTTGGGATCCAGCTACCTCAAGGCCAGCCTTCTTCCATATCAATGTGCTCAGGTGCTAAGATCTGCCATCCACTTAATGTGGAGTGCCACATTAAGTGGATGGCAACGGGGGAGACAGCATTTTCAGCAGTAATGCCGGGCTGTGGAACTCTCTTCTCCAGGGGAGCACATCTAGTGCTCATTCTGTTGTAGTTTAGGTGCCAGCTTAAGATGTTTTTTTTCTTTCTTTCTTTCCTGCAGGCATTTTTAGTAGTTCTTAAAGAAAGAGGCAAACCGTACTTTAAGCACTCTGCTGTTGGATCATCATCTTAATGATGAGACTCTTTTAAACTGAGTTTTGAATGTGTATTTCTTATTGATGGCAATTATGTTGTTATACCCCTTCATGGATCACTGCCTTGTTGTGGCGAAGGGGCTTGCGTAACTCAGTGAAGTCATAAGCTATGCCGTGCAGGGCCACCCAAGACGGACAGGTCATGGCAGAGAGTTCTGACAAAATGTGGTCCACTGGAGAAGGAAATGGCAACCCACTCCAGTATTCTTGCCAAGAAAACCCCATGGAACGTATCACAAGGCTAAAAGAGATGACGCCGGAAGATGAGCCCCTCAGGTCGGAAGGTGTCCAATATGCTACTGGGGAAGAGCAGAGGGTATTTCCAAGTAGCGCCAGAAAGAGTGAAGCAGCTGGGCCAAACCCGAAAGGACACTCAGCTGTGGATGTGTCTGCTGGTGGTGAAAAGAAAATCCGATGCTGTAAAGAACAATATTGTTTAGGAACCTGGAATGTCAGATCAATGAATCAAGGTAAGCTGGAGGTGGTCAAACATGAGATGGCAAGATTGAACATCGACATCTTGGGAATCAGCGAACAAAAATGGACAGGCATGGGCGAATTTAATTCAGGTGACTATCATATCTACTATTGTGGGCAAGAATCCCTTAGAAGAAATGGAGTAGCACTCATAGTCAACAAAAGGGTGGGAAAAGCAGTACTGGGGTACAATCTTAAAAATGATAGAATGATCTCAGTACGAATCCAAGGCAAACCATTCAACATCACAGTAATTCAAGTCTATGCCCCAACCACGGAGGCCGAAGAAGCTGAGGTTGATCGGTTCTATGAAGACCTACAACACCTTCTAGAAATAACACCAAAAAAAGATGTCCTCTTCATCATAGGGGATTGGAATGCTAAAGTAGGAAGTCAAGAAATCACCGGGATAACAGGCAGGCATGGCCTTGGTGTACAAAATGAAGCAGGACAAAAGCTAATAGAGTTTTGCCAAGAGAACATGCTGATCATAGCAAACACTCTTTTCCAACAGCACAAGAGGCGACTCTACACATGGACATCACCAGATGGTCAGTATCGAAATCAGATTGATTATGTCCTTTGCAGCCAAAGATGGAGAAGCTCCATACAGTCAGTCAAAACAAGACCTGGAGCTGACTGTGGCTCAGATCATGAGCTGCTTCTTGCAAAATTTCGGCTTAAATTGAAGAACGTCGGGAAAACCACTAAACCGTTCAGGTATGACCTAAATCATATCCCTGATGAATATACAGTGGAGGTGAGGAATAGATTTCAGGGATTAGACCTGATAGACAGAGTGCCTGAGGAACTATGGACGGAGGTCCGTAACATTGTTCAGGAGGCAGCAACGAAATCCATCCCAAAGAAAAAGAACTGCAAGAAAGCAAAGTGGCTGTCTGATGAGGCTTTACAAGTAGCTGAGGAAAGAAGGGAAGCGAAAAGCAAGGGAGAAAAGGGAAGACATACCCAACTGAATGCAGAGTTCCAGAGAATAGCAAGGAGAGACAAGAAGGCCTTCTTAAATGAACAATGCAAAGAAATCGAGGAAAACAACAGAATGGGAAAGACTAGAGATCTCTTCAAGAAAATTGGAGATCTCAAGGGAACGTTTTGTGCAAAGACGGGCATGATAAAGGACAAAGAAGGCAGGGACCTAACAGAAGCAGATGAGATTAAGAAGAGGTGGCAAGAATACACAGAAGAACTATACAGGAAAGATCTGAATGTCCCTGATAGCCATGATATTGCGGTCACTGAACTTGAGCCGGACATCCTCGAGAGTGAAGTCAAGTGGGCCTTAGGAAGCATTAGTAACAACAAAGCTAGCGGAGATGACAGTCTTCCAGCCGAGCTATTTAAAATCCTAGAAGATGATGCTGTTAAAGTGCTGCATTCAATATGCCAACAAATCTGGAACACTCAACAGTGGCCACAAGACTGGAAAAGGTCAGTTTACATTCCAATTCCAAAGAAGGGCAACGCCAAAGAGTGTTCAAACTACCGCACAATTGCGCTCATTTCACATGCCAGCAAGGTGATGCTCAAAATCCTACAAGCTAGGCTTCAGCAGTATGCGAACCGAGAACTACCGGAAGTACAAGCTGGGTTTCGAAGAGGCAGAGGAACTAGAGATCAAATCGCCAACATTCGCTGCATCATGGAGAAAGCAAGAGAATTCCAGAAAAACGTCTATTTCTGCTTCATTGACTACGCTAAAGCCTTTGATTGTGTGGATCACAACAAACTGTGGCAAATTCTTAAAGTGATGGGAGTACCAGACCACCTTACCTGTCTCCTGAGAAACCTGTACGAGGGTCAAGAAGCAACAGTAAGAACCAGACATGGAACAACCAATTGGTTCAAAATTGGGAAAGGAGTACGACAAGGCTGCATATTGTCACCCTGCTTATTTAACTTATATGCAGAGTACATCATGAGAAATGCCGGGTTGGATGAATCAGAGGTCGGAATTAAGATTGCTGGGAGAATTATCAACAACCTCCGATATGCAGACGATACCACCCTAATGGCAGAAAGCGAAGAGGATCTAAAGAGCCTCTTGTTGAGGGTGAAAGAGGAGAGTGCAAAAGCTGGTTTGAAACTCAACATTAAAAAAACGAAGATCATGGCATCTGGCCCCATCACTTCCTGGCATTTAGAAGGGGAAGAAATGGAAGCAGTGACAGATTTTACTTTCTTGGGCTCCAAGATCACCGCAGACGGTGACTGTAGCCATGAAATTAAAAGACGCTTGCTCCTTGGGAGGAAAGCTATGGCCAACCTAGACAGCATAGTAAGAAGCAGAGACATCACCTTGCCGACAAAGGTCCGTCTAATCAAAGCTATGGTTTTCCCAGTAGTAATGTATGGCTGTGAGAGCTGGACTATAAGGAAGGCTGAGCGCCGAAGAATGGATGCTTTCGAACTGTGGTGCTGGAGAAGACTCTTACGAGTCCCCTGGACTGCAAGGAGGTCAAATCAGTCAATCCTAAAGGAAATCAACCCTGAGTGCTCATTGGAAGGACAGATAATGAAGCTGAAGCTCCAATATTTTGGCCACCTAATGCGAAGAGAAAACTCTCTGGAAAAGACCCTGATGCTGGGAAAGACTGAAGGCAAAAGGAGAAGGGGACGGCAGAGGATGAGATGGCTAGATAGCATCACGGATGCAATGAATATGAACTTGAGCACGCTCCGGGAGAGAGCGCAGGACAGGAAGGCCTGGCGTGCTATGGTCCATGGGGTCACGAAGAGTCGGACACGACTGAACGACTGAACAACAACAACAATGTTGTTATAGATCTTGTTATAGTTGATTTTGGCTACACTACTCACTTACTTGGGAGTAAGCCACATTGATCTCTGTGGAGCTTATTTCTGAGTAGATATGTGTAGGATTGTCCTGCTAACCGTTTTTAGAACATCTCTAGGATAATTTTACGAAGAGCAGTATAGAAATATCTTAAACGAACAAACAACTCCTAGGCCACGGGTATTCCTCTGGTAAGTCAGGACTCACAAGTACATTTTGAATCTGACTGAAGGTGGGCTGCATCAGTGACACCCCCACCATACCCTTTTTGCTGTTTAGCTTACAAAAAGAAAACAGAGATAAGGACAATGGCCAGATACAAGGGGGGCTATACTTCTAATAGCTGTGCAGTAGAGATGATTTTGGCAGAGAGAGCCTGCATTTCAGGGCCCTTCAAACACTATGATTCTATGACTTCATGCTTTTCTTGTCCCTGCATAGCAAGCTGCACCTGCTTAAAAAATCCTTCTTCTACACAACTATTAAAATTGCAGAAGCTTTGCCATCTTTCTTTGCATGCGTTCATCCTATAAAGAGAAATATGCAATAAATAGTTCAAATGAGCCCCATGTTACACTTTGGGCTTAGAAGGTAGATGCTGGCTTTGACAAGGCTGAAGACTACTGCTCTAGGATAAATATATAGGGTCTAGGATAAATATATAGTGCCATCCATATAGCTAAAACAAGAGATGAAAAAGCAATTTAGCTGGCATGAGTTTATGTTTATAACTCTTCTTTGTTATCATTTGTATTTATGAGTCAGTGTAAAATGAAATGTTTTCCTTTGTTTATCTACTGGGAGTTTCCGCTGTCATAGCAAAATAATGAATGAATGAATAAATAAATAAATAAAATTGTTTTTTAAAAAAACACTAGAAGAAAAAACTCAAGGGCTTCATTTGAGCTGGGGATTCCCTAGTGTTGGTTACTGGAATCTGTTTCAGAAACTGATGTCAGGTCCTAAAATAGCCTTCCCCAACCTGGTGCCTTCCAGATGTTTTGAACTACGAGTCCCAACATTCCTGACCCCTGGATGTGCTGGCTGGGGCTGATGGGAGTTGAAGTCCAAAACATCTGGAGAGCACCAGGTTGGGGGTGCCTGTCTTAGAACCTGAACCTATCACATAGCAGTCCAGAAGGAAGGCTTCCGCATGCAACCAGTCTCATTGAGTAATGAAAACACATTTGTTATTTAATTGTTATGTACAGCCCACCCTTCCTCCCACAAAGTTAGGCTTCTGTTGCTGGGATAATACATTTCCCCCAGCTGCCAAAGGCCATTGTTTAGAGGTAAGGAAAAAAAATGACACTTTCTTCTCCCACTGATAACACAAACCATTGCGGCTATTGTGGAAGCTGTGTAGAGCACAATCATGTGAGAGTCTTTTGGCAACATACCGGATATTGTCTCTTACCACACATTAGCAATTAGCAACACACATCCCTTCTCCATACACTGTGTGTGTGTGTGCGTATACATATAATCTCAGCAACTATGAACTTTCATCTGCCCAGCTTTTGAAAGCAAGGGTGTGAGTGAGTAGTGCAATCTCCCACCCCATCAGCTCATTACGTGAGGATGAGACTTCATGCCATTGGTGGATCAGGGATGCTGACAGTTTCACACAAAGGGGAAGATGTGGCTGGGATATGCTTTCTTTGGTCCTGCAGAAAGGCACTGTGTTTTGTCTGGAGCAACAGCAGGCTGTTTGGTGATGACAGCATGTCTTTCCTTTACCATTAAAATAATCAGAGTCATCCCAGCACACTTTTGTTAAGGATGAAGCCACCTGGTATGAAATGGGGAGAGAGAGAAACTAAACAAAGCAGCCTTCCCCAACCTGGTGCCCTCCAGTTGTTTTGGACCACCACTCCCATCATCCTTGGCCACTGGTCATACAGGCTGGGGCTGATGTGAGTTGTAATCTAAAACATCTGGTGGGCACCAGGTTGGGGAAGCCTGAAATAGATACTCCATAAGTTGAGGCAGTACGCCTCTGATTCCTGGGCTGTGGGTAAACAGGCTATCAGTATTACAGTCAGGACCAGAAATATTGGAACAAGGGTAACTGTTTTGGCAGTTGGCTTCCATACACCACCACATTGAAGTTAAAAGGAAACACACCCAGATGGGAGCAAAGTCGGGACTTTCAGCTGTAATTCAAGGGGTGTGACAAAAGTGAGGCGCTAACCATTCAGGAAGTACAGCCAGTGGCATACACACACACACCCGTCATTGGTGGCTCATAATTAATGGAACGAATGGCTGACAAGCAGCTGCATGGCCAGGTGTGGCCTGTTTCCATGACCAATCAAGCAGATAAAAGGCTTGGAGGTGGTTCTGAGTGTTACATTTGCATTTGGTAGCTGTTCACTGGAACTCCCAACATGAGGTCCGAAGAGGTGTCTATGCGAGTGAAGGAGGCCATCATTAGCCTGAGGAAACAACATAAACCCACCGAAAGAGATAGCAAAAACAGTGGGAGTGGTGAACACAACAGTTTGGAACATCTTGAAAAAGAAGGAATTAACTGGCAAGCTCAGCAACAGCAAAAGGCCTGGAAGACCACGGAAGACAACTAAAGTGGATGACTGCAGAATTCTGCTCATGGTGAAGAAGAACCCTTTCACAACATCTAGCCACGTCAAGAATGCTCCTGAGGAGGCAGGCATGTCATTGTCAACATCTACAGTCAAGAGACAGCTTTATGAATATAAATACAGAGGCTTCACAACAAGGTGCAAACCACTGGTAACGCTCAAGAACAGACAGGCCAGATTAGCCTTTGCCAGCAAACACCTAAAAAAGCCTGCCCAGTTCTGGAATAAGATTCTTTGGACTGATGAAACCAAGATTAACTTGTACCACAATGATGGGAAAAGTATGGAGAAGGAAAGGAACAGCTCATGATCCAAAATATATCACATCATCTGTCAAACATGGTGGAGGCAGTGTTATGGTATGGGCATGTATGGCTGCCAATGGAACTGGGTCACTGGTGTTTATTGATGACCTGACTGAATGCTGCCAAACTGATAGGACGCCACTTCATATTGCAGATGGATAATGACCCAAAACATACAGCAAAAGCTACCCAAGAGTTTCTCCAGGCAAAGAAGTGGGCTGTTCTTCAATGGCCAAGTCAGTCACCTGATCTCAACCCAACAGAGCATGCTTTTCACTTACTGAAGACCAGACTGAAGCCAGAAAGACCCACAAACAAGCAGCAGCTGAAGGCAGCTGCAGTAAAGGCCTGGCAAAGCATCTCAAGGGAGGAAACTCAGCACTGGGTCATGCGCGTGGCTTCCAGACTTCAGGCAGTCATTGACTGCAAAGGATTTTCATCCAGGTATTAAAGGCGATCCTTAAGTTTGAGATGATGTTGGTTTGTTCCATTACGTATGAGCCACCAACGATGGGTGTGTGTGTATGCCACTGGCTGTCCTTCCTGAATGGTTAGTGCCCCACTCTTGTCAAACCCCTTGAATTACAGCTGAAAGTCCTGACTTCACTCCCATCTGGGTGTGTTTCCTTTCAACTTCAATGTGGTGGTGTACAGAGGCCAACTGCCAAAACAGTTATCCTTGTTCCAATATTTTTAGCCCTGATTGTATATCACATCCTGTCTTCCTGGGAGCTTCCCAGGACATCTGGCTGGCCTCTCATTGGAAGCAGAATACTGGACTCAATGGATCTTTGGTCAGCTCCAGCAAGGAAACCTTAGACACTCGTGTTCTCTCATGTGTGGTCCTGCTGCCATAAAAGAACCAAACAAAATGAGTTCAAGGGCGATCAGTGGAAGAAGGTGTTGCAGTGACCATCCAAGTTGTGCAAACTTCACAGCCCCTCCTGCAGTACTTGGATGACACAGGACTTACATTTTCCTCATTCAAGAGGACTCCACAATTAAAGCAGTCATTCGCAGAAGCACAGGACTCAAGCTAGCACAGCACGTTCACTTGTATTGCTAGGAGATAGCGATCTGCACGGAACATACCGCTCTGCTGTGCTTCACCTTTCCAATACAGCGAGATCGTGTTCTCAGCTGCCGTTATGAAGCTAATGATTTCAGGAGCTCTGCGGTCTCATATTCTTCCCTCACCCCCCTTATAACCACAGAATGAGTGAGGGATCAGCTCAAAGCAAAGTTTAAGGAGGATTTAGACTATTTCTCCATTGTGTGAACCTCCCAGAGAGCTTCAGCTATTGGGTGGTATGGAACTGTGGTAAATAAATAAATAAATAAAATGCTCTTTGCTATCTTTTAGGTATCTAAAAGATATATTTTCTCCTTAAATGGCCTTGAGTGCTATTTTTTTTGCTAGAAAGGCAGGGTACAAATAAATACATAAATAAATATACACCACACAAGCTTGATAACATTCAAGCCCTTCCTGAAAACTCCCACCTTGGTTAACATTGCCATCTTCTCATTAAGCTAGCCCAAAAATATTTGAATCCTTCTCAGTGTATACATCCACACCACATCTGGGGTGCATCTACCTCCACATGCTGACTTCCAGCCCTACATGCCACATGCTGAGAGGGGGCTGTGTAAAGGGCCAGCACCTTCACTGTGAGCACAAGTGTAACAGCAGTTTTATGAGCACTTGAAATGGAGTGGAGAAAAATCACGCTACAAAGTTCTCTGTGAGGCATCAGTCTTCTCTCTCTCTCTCTCTCTCACACACACACACACACACACACACAAACACACACACACTGAATAGCAGCCCTCACTAGCAGTCAGCATATCCAACAGGGATCATGCCAAAATCAGGCATGAGAATTTTCCCATAGAATTGCTGCTTTAGGCCATATCCAGTACAGTACTTGATTTACACACACACACTGTCTCTGATATCCTTAAGCTGGTCAAGGAAGATTCATCCTCCTTCCAAGTGCCTATATAGGTTCTTGCTGGGCAATGGGAATATTTGCAGGATGGAAAAAGATGAACCAACTCCTGCAGTGTGATACCTGAATGATTGTTGGTAAACAAGGCCAACCCTCAGCTAAGCTGCAAATGGAAGGCTGTTGAAGAGGTGTTGTTTTTTGAGAGCTGGAAATGCTCTCAAGGGTTGCCCGACAGAGGACTTGTTTTTAGTGTTTATGTACCTTAACAGACAGAAAAAACACACATGAAAGGGCTCTTCAATATGGCAGAGGAATGCATAACAAGAACCAACTGTGATGTCTTGGGAGGCCTTAAGGGTTCCCCATAATGTAGCCATCATCCTCTTACCTCCTTCTTCAGCCAAAAAACCTCCCTGCCTGCCTGACCATTCCAGCTCAAAAGCTAATGATCCATCCAGGCTGGAGTGCTTATTGGAACTAATGTAGAAAAAGCCAGCCTTACAATGACATAAGCAGTCTGATGGTGAAAATATCCTCCACTACGGAACAAAGTGGGAACACGTGTGTGTGTGTGTGTGTGTGTGTGTGTGTAAAAGCTATGACACTTAAGTGATTCAATGCCCTCTTGAAGCAGCACAGATAATAGATGAAGAATTAGCCATAAAAACATAAAAGCTCAACATCCCAGAAGGAAGCATACAGTAGTAGTACAGAGCAGAGTCACTTCATTACTTTGAATGTGTTCTCTTGCACATCTTGTTATGCCACTTACCTTAAACCTTGGCAAAACATTTGTTTAATTAAGAAAACTTCTGTGTGCTCATTAAGAGGTGAGGAACTGAGATGGGCTGCTCAACTTTTGTTGTGTCACGCACACTATAGCAGGCGCCTGCGACTTCCACCTATCACCTGGTGCAGCCCCCAACACCCACTGAAATACGTGGTGGTGAGAAACTGCTGCAGAGTGCTAAAAAGGCCAAATTTGCCTTGAGAAGCTAAATGTGGCCTTTTTGCTTCTATATAGTGGTTTGCTGCTGAAATTTGGCATCAAACTGCCAGTCTTTTTGCTGCTCCCACCACCAAATTTGGCAGCACAATGGCAGCTAGAGTGTGCCCTGCACGGGTGGGGGGTGGATGTCCATTGGGGTGAAAGTGCCTCCACGGCCTCCCCATAGTTACCCATCCCTATACTACAGAAATAGTCTTCTTACTTTAATTCTTCCCATAGACCTCCACGAAGTGTTCTGGGCTTCAGACAGGAACTCTTATGGTCCTCCATAGAGTAAAGGCCAGGGTAGCAAAGGTCTGAAAAGAGATTTCTGGCTGCTCTGAGACATAAGCTATAACTTGCATATTTGCATGTAGGTAAACTCTACAGCTTCAATAAGCAAACCTCTGTAGTTCTAAGTAAAGGAATACGTTTACTTCCCAGCTTTTAAATTTGTAGCCCATTAGTAGAACCAGCATTATACCAGAGTATAGCATCATATACTGTAAAATCATGTTGACTCAGATTTGTTAGCCAGTGTAACATTTGGGCAGAGGCAATAGAAGCAGACAATAATATTCCCTGTTCCCCCTCAGAAAAAGTTGAAAGCCATGTGAAAGTGGGATGGCTGCCTGTGGTGTGTACACCCATCCTATTTTCACTTCTGGTAAACAGGGTTGTTGTTGTTTTTTTATCATTTCAGAGACCTGCTTGACCAGGTCCAGAGGTCACAATCGGTCAGAAGAAATTTTATACAGGGTAAACAAAGCCTCCCCTTCATGGATCACTGCCTTGTTGTGGCGAAGGGGCTTGCGTAACTCAGTGAAGCCATAAGCTATGCCGTGCAGGGCCACCCAAGACGGACAGGTCATGGCAGAGAGTTCTGACAAAATGTGGTCCACTGGAGAAGGAAATGGCAACCCACTCCAGTATTCTTGCCAAGAAAACCCCATGGAACGTATCACAAGGCTAAAAGAGATGACGCCGGAAGATGAGCCCCTCAGGTCGGAAGGTGTCCAATATGCTACTGGGGAAGAGCAGAGGGTATTTCCAAGTAGCGCCAGAAAGAGTGAAGCGGCTGGGCCAAAGCCGAAAGGACACTCAGCTGTGGATGTGTCTGGTGGTGAAAAGAAAATCCGATGCTGTAAAGAACAATATTGTTTAGGAACCTGGAATGTCAGATCAATGAATCAAGGTAAGCTGGAGGTGGTCAAACATGAGATGGCAAGATTGAACATCGACATCTTGGGAATCAGTGAACTAAAATGGACAGGCATGGGCGAATTTAATTCAGGTGACCATCATATCTACTATTGTGGGCAAGAATCCCTTAGAAGAAATGGAGTAGCACTCATAGTCAACAAAAGGGTGGGAAAAGCAGTACTGGGGTACAATCTTAAAAACGATAGAATGATCTCAGTACGAATCCAAGGCAAACCATTCAACATCACAGTAATTCAAGTCTATGCGCCAACCACTGAGGCCGAAGAAGCTGAGGTTGATCGGTTCTATGAAGACCTACAACACCTTCTAGAACTAACACCAAAAAAAGATGTCCTCTTCATCATAGGGGATTGGAATGCTAAAGTAGGAAGTCAAGAAATCACCGGGATAACAGGCAGGCATGGCCTTGGTGTACAAAATGAAGCAGGACAAAAGCTAATAGAGTTTTGCCAAGAGAACACGCTGATCATAGCAAACACTCTTTTCCAACAGCACAAGAGGCGACTCTACACATGGACGTCACCAGATGGTCAATATCGAAATCAGATTGATTATGTCCTTTGCAGCCAAAGATGGAGAAGCTCCATACAGTCAGTCAAAACAAGACCTGGAGCTGACTGTGGCTCAGATCATGAGCTGCTTCTTGCAAAATTTCGGCTGAAATTGAAGAACGTTGGGAAAACCACTAAACCGTTCAGGTATGACCTAAATCATATCCCTTATGAATATACAGTGGAGGTGAGGAATAGATTTCAGGGATTAGACCTGATAGACAGAGTGCCTGAGGAACTATGGACAGAGGTCTGTAACATTGTTCAGGAGGCAGCAACGAAATCCATCCCAAAGAAAAAGAAATGCAAGAAAGCAAAGTGGCTGTCTGATGAGGCTTTACAAGTAGCTCACGAAAGAAAGGAAGCGAAAAGCAAGGGAGAAAGGGGAAGATATACCCAACTGAATGCAGAGTTCCAGAGAATAGCAAGGAGAAACAAGAAGGCCTTCTTAAATGAACAATGCAAAAAAATCGAGGAAAACAACAGAATGGGAAAGACTAGAGATCTCTTCAAGAAAATTGGAGATCTCAAGGGAACGTTTTGTGCAAAGACAGGCATGATAAAGGACAAAGAAGGCAGGGACCTAACAGAAGCAGATGAGATTAAGAAGAGGTGGCAAGAATACACAGAAGAACTATACAGGAAAGATCTGAATGTCCCTGATAGCCATGATAGTGCGGTCACTGAACTTGAGCCGGACATCCTCGAGAGTGAAGTCAAGTGGGCCTTAGGAAGCATTAGTAACAACAAAGCTAGCGGAGATGACAGTCTTCCAGCCGAGCTATTTAAAATCCTAAAAGATGATGCTGTTAAAGTGCTGCATTCAATATGCCAACAAATCTGGAACACTCAACAGTGGCCACAAGACTGGAAAAGGTCAGTTTACATTCCAATTCCAAAGAAGGGCAACGCCAAAGAGTGTTCAAACTACCGCACAATTGCGCTCATTTCACATGCCAGCAAGGTGATGCTCAAAATCCTACAAGCTAGGCTTCAGCAGTATGCGAACCGAGAACTACCGGAAGTACAAGCTGGGTTTAGAAGAGGCAGAGGAACTAGAGATCAAATCGCCAACATTCGCTGCATCATGGAGAAAGCAAGACAATTCCAGAAAAACGTCTATTTCTGCTTCATTGACTACGCTAAAGCCTTTGATTGTGTGGATCACAACAAACTGTGGCAAATTCTTAAAGTGATGGGAGTACCAGACCACCTTACCTGTCTCCTGAGAAACCTGTACAAGGGTCAAGAAGCAACAGTAAGAACCGGACATGGAACAACCGATTGATTCAAAATTGGGAAAGGAGTATGACAAGGCTGCATATTGTCACCCTGCTTATTTTACTTATATGCAGAGTACATCATGAGAAATGCCGGGTTGGATGAATCACAGGTCGGAATTAAGATTGCTGGGAGAATTATCAACAACCTCAGATACGCAGATGATACCACCCTAATAGCAGAAAGCGAAGAGGATCTCAAGAGCCTCTTGTTGAGGGTGAAAGAGGAGAGTGCAAAAGCTGGTTTGAAACTCAACATTAAAAAAACTAAGATCATGGCATCCGGCCCCATCACTTCATGGCATATAGAAGGGGAAGAAATGGAAGCAGTGACAGATTTTACTTTCTTGGGCTCCAAGATCACCGCAGACGGTGACTGTAGCCCTGAAATTAAAAGACGCTTGCTCCTTGGGAGGAAAGCTATGGCCAACCTAGACAGCATAGTAAGAAGCAGAGACATCACCTTGCCGACAAAGGTCCGTCTAATCAAAGCTATGGTTTTCCCAGTAGTAATGTATGGCTGTGAGAGCTGGACTATAAGGAAGGCTGAGCGCCGAAGAATGGATGCTTTCGAACTGTGGTGCTGGAGAAGACTCTTACGAGTCCCCTGGACTGCAAGGAGGTCAAATCAGTCCATCCTAAAGGAAATCAACCCTGAGTGCTCATTGGAAGGACAGATAATGAAGCTGAAGCTCCAATATTTTGGCCACCTAATGCAAAGAGAAAACTCCCTGGAAAAGACCCTGATGCTGGGAAAGACTGAAGGCAAAAGGAGAAGGGGACGGCAGAGGATGAGATGGCTAGATAGCATCACGGATGCAATGAATATGAACTTGAGCACGCTCCGGGAGAGAGCGCAGGACAGGAAGGCCTGGCGTGCTATGGTCCATGGGGTCACGAAGAGTCGGACACGACTGAACGACTGAACAACAACAACAACAAACAAAGCCTCTCAAACCACTTTCAGTTTCAACTCCCTTAAGAGCTATGGTCTGTCACCAACCTTTGTTCCCCCAAATAAATCTGTAAGCCTCCACAGTTTGTATGTTCATATGAGTCTGTGGCTTTTTTTTTTTTTATAACATGTAGTTTTTAATGCATAATTGAGCACATTTTAGAAATATTTGAATAGGAACATTGTCCTTCAATAAAGTCCCAGAAGTAATGTGGAGTCATATGATTAAGGCCTTAGGACATGTAGTAAATATAACTTATAGTAATGTTCTTAAGATTATAACTCTTCCATCCTTTTACCTTTTTATATGGTTAAAAGAGAGGCATGGAGGTCTTCACGATGGTTGGATCCAGATCCCTTGTTCCGCCAGCAGGTGGACACTGCTTGCGGAACAAGACTTCTGCATCCTCTCCTCCCCCCTGCAGCCCCCCCCCCCATGCACCCTCCAAATCTGCTCTGGACAGTCCCCAGGGTGGGCTGCAGGGGAGGAGAGAGGACGTGGAACTTCCATTCCACAAGCGGTGTCCTTCCACTGTCAGACCGAGGGATCTGGATTCAACCCAGGTGCTTTATATAACCACTTCGACATGAATCCATAGATAGCATTAATTCTAATTATATTTTGAATTAAATTTCTTAATTCTTCAGAAATTTAAGATAGGAAATATATATGCAATTCAGTTGAGGAGATTTGCCTGGCTTGAGATGTCATTCTGGTAATTTGCTTATTGGACTGTATGCCACAGTAGCATTAGGCGTGCACATCTTTGCTCTATAAAGCACCCTGTTAAGGTTGACGGAGGAAGCGAGCCTGTTTCTTAAAATAATGCTGTGCTGCTGGGATCTGGTAAAACAAGAAAAGTCCTTGGAAATGCGGGGAAAGCTCCACATTGTGCAACCCACCCAGGAACACGCTGGAGCCCACAGTTTAAGACATTCTGGATTAAAACAATGGCAGAGTGGGAGGAGACTGGCACCAATTTGGAGCTCATCTTATTAAGGACAGCTTTACCTGATAGAATTTGTAGAGACAAGCCTGCCAATAAGTTACTTTGGCTGCAATCTTAAATACACTTACTAGAAAGTAAGCTCTGTTCAACTCAATGGGACTTACTTCTGAATAGACATGTATAGGATTGTGCCGTTAGAGTTCAGTTCTTTATCTGCAGCTTATCTCCATAAGCCTGATACAGTCTCATCAAAACATACCATACCATGATGGCAGGGGTGGGGAGCCTTTTTCTCTCTGTGGTTCTAGGCAAACATGTCAGGAGCCGCATACCAGCAGTGGGTATGGCTCTACCACAAAGTGGGGGGAGGCTACCCTACTGCTAGCATTCTACCCCAGACCCCTTTCACTCATTCACTCACTCGTACACACAAACACACACCACATTCACTTATATGCACATACTCACTCACTTGGGGTGGGGTGTGTGGCAGGGTTGGGGAGGAGTGGGTTTGCCCTTTCCTCCTCAGGAGGCAATGCCCCCCTGAAAATGCCCCTCTCCATACTGTAATCAGGTCTTTAAAAGCCTACATTATCCTCATTGGATGCTTTTTCAAAGCCTCTCTTGCAGAGTGGAAGGGCGTAGGGGAAATCCGTTATCGCCCATCTCTGATTTGATATAAGGGCAGGGGCTGAATAAGGATCTCCTGCAAGCTATATTTGGGCTGTAGGCCAGAAGTTCCTTATCCCTGTATTACAGTAGATTTTGGGGACATTTTGACCTAGTATGCATATATATAATCTCTCTCTCTCTCTCTCTCTCTCTCTCTCTCTCTCACTCACACACACACACACACACACACACACACACAGTGTATGTATTAATATGTGGTCTGTGATACATTATGAAGGGCTTCCTCTTTGGGCTCACTATCCGGATGTGCTCTTCACTCATTGGTATTTTTGATACCTCAACAAAAATGAGACAATTGAACACAGTCCCTAGCCCAACCCTTCAAAGAAGCCTGGGGTGGGCCTGATCAGTTCAGCAACGTGACACACAGAAACACATACATGCCTGAAAGGGTTGAGAGATGTGCCCACATGAATAGAGGTCACTCTAGAAAACAAAACAAAGCTCCCCCTATGCTCCTGGTTATTTTATTGCACAACATTTAAACACACAAAGCCAAATGGCTTCCACAGCCATGTGACCGATTAATGCTAGAATGAGAAGAACTCACTCCCCCACCCCAGTTCTCTTTGTTTCTTTCCAATGGCTTTTGTTGAGGACAATTCCTGATGAAATATATTTGTCCTTCGTTTTTAGCCGCATCCTCCAACACCTTCTACTTTCGCAGAGAGCGTTCGTGGAGTAAACACGACAGACTTTAAAAATGCTCGGAATACCCAACATTGGATCGGCTCACATTGTACCTAGCACCAGCAGCCAGATGGAGGTTGAGCTCAGACTGGAACAACACACAGCAATTGAGATTACAGACAGCAGGTGGTGCTCTATTCCTGTGACCTCTGGAAGATGCCAACTGCCAAGCCTAACGGGCAATATATTCCCTATCAAATGCGAGGGAACAGAACACTGTTCCTACATAAATTTATCTCTCACAGCCATCTCATTGCTCATACAGCCTAGCTGAACTGGAATTAAACTGGCGGTTTCCTGCTGGGGCTTTCTCCTCCTGGCACGAATTCTGAAGCGCTCATTACCCACCAGGTCTGGTTATATATGCAAGTACAATCCAAAGAGGAACCAAAATGATGAGCTGTCTGACTTGAGCTGGGCTTGCTTGCAGGAGAGACAACTTGAGAGGGGTAACAGTAACAGGACTTCAGATAAATAAAAAGTAGCTTGAGGAGGATGTTGATCAGTTACCATCTGCCATGGGCAAGAGACGAAATAATGGGTTCAAACTGCAACAAAAAGGATTTGCACAAGCAAAATGTTGCAGTATATCCCGTGTGTGTGTGTGTGTGTGTGTGTGTGTGAGAGAGAGAGGGAGAGGGAGAGGGAGAGGGAGAGGGAGAGGCAGGCAGGCACCTGATCTTGTGGCTAAGGGGGCAGAAAAAACAGAAGTCAGAACCAAAGACAGGTAATGCCTAACCTAACATAGGTCTTACTTATGCAAACCTATGCAAACGTGTGCAAACTTTTTTTATTTTCATTTTTCATCATTTAAAAAGCACACCCAGTCTGCAAGTATATTAATGGAGCATAAAGCTTGTCCATGGGCTTGATTTGGCCTAGGGAGAGTAGGTCTGAGGGGGCGATTTAAGTAAGCTCCACCTCTGACCTCTAATGTTAACCGTCAACTACGCTGCATGGCTGCTGTTAAGCTACACTCTCTCAGCGCAGCCCTTGTACCTGCAATAGGGGTATAACAATGAACTATACTGCAGGGTTAGTGCAAGGGTGTGCGTGTGTGTGAAATGATTAAATGTTTTGTTTCAGTTCCAGTTCAGCTGCAACTGAAGTTGTTTTGGTTTGGTTCAGGCCAATAAAGTTTCAGTAATGGGTTCGACACACATAACAAAGTGGTTCAGTTCTGGTTCACATGAGAAAAATTAAATATATGGCACATATAAGGGTCATTTACACAGTGGAGCAGAGCAACTAGTAGGTCTAAAATTGTTGCAACTATCACCAATAAGTACTATGAAACATCCATGAACTAAAATAAAATAATAATTTGAAGTACTTAACAAATAAATGATTTTATTAATACTGTTCGATTTTAATTGTAGAACCAGACACATGTGTAATAGGTAAAGAAGCAACCAAATCATTTTTAAAGAGGAAGGAAATGACTCAGTAAATAAGCACAAAACTGATTACTTAACTTCATTAAATATATTTTTGACCGATTTAATAAAATGATGAGATTTATCAACCTTAAACAGATGGATCTCCATGTAACTTGTTTTGTTGACCAAACCCATGACAAAAGGGAAGCACGACTCCAGTTCCTGCCTAATGCTTCCTAAACTGAGCCCTTGAACAAGGCAGACTATAAAAAAATATAAAAGCCTGTACAAACCCAATATATATAAACCCTCCCAGACCTTGGTTTTATTTTATGTGCTCATTCTGGTGGAGCCAAAATCAGGTGTTTTGCTTTTTTTTTTGGTTGAACCCTATTCTGAACCAATAACCTGATTTTTTTGTTCCCAGTTCTGCTCCAGTTCAGGTTCAACAGAGATCTGCAGGTTCTGTTCTGGTGGAGGAAAAAATAAAAGGTTCATTAATGTTTTTGGTTCAAGTCCCTGTTGTACGGTACTCTCTCAGCCCAGCCTGCAATGTAGGGATAAAAGCGATGGATAACCTGGTGGGGTTATTGATGCGAGCTATTCTCTCAGCTTCAGACCAATCCCTAACCTGCAATAGGCTTTTAATATCTCCAGACAACACAGCAGGGTTGTTGTAAACAACTCAGAGACTGACTTGCAGTATCCAATGTGAATTACATTGCAGGGCTGTTATCAGTCATTCTCTTCCTACAACAGCCCCTTCCAGCATGCACTTTGGGGACAATGAACTGTGTCGCAGTTGCTTTAGAATTTGCATTAGCAGGGCTTTTAAAACGGTTCACAGAAAATAACTGAGTTAGACCAGGAACTCTTCCTTTTCCCTTTGAGGGTTTTGTTTGGAGGTGGCTGCGGTGCTCACACTTTCCCCCAATCCCAGCTACACTAAATTATTTACTTTCTCTATTGAAGTCTACACAGCTCTCATTCATCTCTGGGGACATTTAAAAATAGGTCGTCAGTGTGAACCAGGAAGTGACTAACATCAAAAAAGGAACAGCTGCACCAATTGAATTCCCAACACGTTTTGACATGGGTCTTTATCAAGGGGAAAACTCTTAAGACACTTGGAAGATTTTCCCTCCCTTACTTCTTCCAAAGATCCAGGAAGTGATCTACACAAAATGAGATGGTCCTAGCATATTTTAGATAGTATTATGCGCACGCACTCACACACATACAGTATATATCCATTCTGCTCCCTCCTACCCCCACCTCCCAGGCAGTTATCAATTTTTACCTCCTCAGCCCTTTCTGGGTGTTCAACACACAAAGTGGAACCATGCCATGCAGCTGCAACCTGAACATCACGCATGTCACGTGACCCTTCCCAGTGGCATCCATGTGTAGAGTGCAAACACTTGCAGAGAGGGAGCCTCCCTATGTACAGCTGTACACAAAGAGGTCCCATTCCTGGCTTGCATGTTTGCTTAACTGGCAAGTTAAATGTCCAAATAGGACTTCAGTCAGTATTCTGTGCCATTGAGTTATAATGGGGCTGTTTGGGGGATTTTTGGCCCACTTAGGGATTTCTTCTGAATATTTTGCATATCCAAAGCTCGGGCTTACCCCAAGTCAGCTAATGCCTCTTTCTCATGAATGGTGTAGTTTGGCCTCTAGCCTCACCAGCACAGGAAAACTTGAACTGGGGTGTGTGTGTGTGTGTGTGTGTGTGTGTCATCAAGACCTTTGTTAGTAAGATCCTGGGTGTGATAGCACTTCTTCCATCACTGGAGTTCATTGAGGAGTATTGGGCTGGAATGGCTTAGGTGCAAGTTCAGTCCTTGAATCAGCAGATTAGCATCTCCCTTCTGCATTAGGTGGATGTAGCAGCAGGTAGAGGGCAACTGAATAAAGCATAGAAGTTAATTGCAAGTCTATATCATACACACACACACACACACACTTAACACCTGCATCCATTGACCCCAAATATCAGAAGGTAGGAAGTGATCATTTTCCCCCATTGTATGAATGTCAAATAGAAAACCTTAGAAGTCTAGAAAAAGAAATGATTTGAACCTTCCCCCTTCAAGGGTTTTATGATCCAGTCAACAGACTACCCCTCAGATGAATTTGTGAGGCTGCTGTTCTTTAAAAGGGCAGGCAAACACAACTTGTGTTCAAGCCCCCCAGAAATTAAACAACCACTTGCTTTTGCCACATGTCTGAGGCTGTAAAGCTGGGGTTGCCAAGCACTTGGCAGGCCCTTGAAATATAGGGCAGGCATATCCCCATTCCTCTGTCTAAAACTGTCCTAATTAGATGTCAAAAGTATCTAATGACACATGTCTCAAAGTGTTAACGTTACTGGTGATGTTGGGAGGGTACTCTCCCTGTATATTCAAATTAGCTTGGTTAGTTCAAATAATAAAAAATGCATGATGTGTGATTTTGCATAATTTATTATATTCACAGTGAATTTGTAGATTTTGAGTTTCATAAAAGTTTGATTTTCAACTTACAAGAAACAAGCTTTTTGTGTATATGAAAAGAATAAAAACAAGGGCTTTTTAAACAGAGTGATCAAGCTTTGGACACACAAACACACACTGAAATATTCCCCTTGGGAACCCAAAAGTTTGCAATTTGTATTATTGTTTTTGGCAGACTATACTCCAAGTGATCATCATGGCTTTATACAGAAGCCAGTGAGCTGTATGTTTTGGTTAAAGCAACATGGGTGTGCGCAGGTGCATCAGTGTGTTTGGGACGAAGGGGCCATGCTGAACCAGCCTCCTTCACCCACCTTCCATGTTGCTGGCTGTGGACTCATCTTCTTATGCAGGCTACGTTCCCCTATGGCTGGGAACCCTTTGTCACTTGTGACTCCAATTCGTCAGCTCAGCCTTGTGCACTCCCTTCAAATGTACTGAACTGTAAAGCAACAACACAGTCATGACAGTCAGATCAACACCTTTCCTGCTATGACACATATTAAGTCGAGATCCAGCTTTGATCGCTTCTGTTATGCATCACCTATATTCCCCTCCAGCTCTTGGAACGTAAACAGAAACATCCCTGTCCTCTTTTCTTTCAATGCCTCGAATGTTCCATGTTCTTTGTGCCCATTTCTTTTGCAGTCCTCACATACCCATAACCCAGAGCTGTCATTTCCGGAAAGCAAAGACCTCTCGCGTTTTCAGTCCCCTCCTGCCTTCGTTCCCTGGCTTGGGAGAAGGTTCATCCACCGTGCCCCCATAAGGGCAGCTATCGGAGTCGGGGTGATTCCCAGTACATTCTACAGCAGGGATGTAGCCACTGTCCCACATGCCTGTTCCACACAGTTTACAGAGATCATGCAGGCTGCAGGGGATCCGGGGCAGCAGGCGGAACTGATAGAGCAAACTCCTAGCCTAGAAGAGAGACGGTAGAAATGTCAAGACACTCGGGGAGAGAGAAGCACAAAGAACAGGTATGCGGCAACACAGGAAGCTGTCTTATACTGGGTCAGACCGTTGGTCCACCTAGTTCAGCACTGTCTACTCCCTGACCGCAGTAATGGCTCTCCAGCACTGCAGACAGGATTCCTTCCTAGCCCTACCTGGAGATGCCAGGGATTGAACCTGGGCCCTTCAGCATGCCAAGCATGTGCTGCACCAGTGAGCTACCGTCCCTCCCCTGAGGAATAGCTGAACTTGTCCAAAATATACATATCTCAAATCATAATGAAGATCCATCACCATCTACCAAGGAGCACCCACACATTCTGCAAAGACCTCCATACACTGTTTGGAAGCAGACAGAACCGCAAAGGCGGGTTTTTTAATTCACTGAACACTGGGATTTTATTTACCTTCCTGAGTATGAGCTCCCCATTCATGTGCATAGCCAGGTTCCCAAAGTGCAGCAGCATCTGATCAGTAGCCAGTTGCTGTTCGATGACATCATCTCCATAGATCACCACAATAGCCACGCAAATGAAGAGATGGAAATAGTCAGTCTGCAGCGGCAAACAACAACAGAGAAGCCGAACGATCAAGACGGCAGGTTAGTACCAAGATCACTTTTTAAGGGGCTTTGAGACTTAGGAAGAAACAGCCAATGAGTGGGGGCATGAAAGAATGGTGTGGCGAGATGGAGAGGAAACGTTATTCACTCTCTCTCACCCAGTGAAATGATTAGGCAGCAGCTTCAAAACAAAAGGAAATGCTGCACACAACACACAGCGGTTGGGGTGTTGTGGTCAGGGCAAGCTTCCCCAACCGGGTGCCCTTCAGATGTGTTGTACTACAACATCTATCGCCCCCACTGGGCATGCTGGCTGGAGGTGATGGGAGTTGTAGTCTAACACATCTAGGTTGGGGAAGGCTGGGTTAGAGTTTTGGACTAGGACTGGGGAGACCCAGACTCAAACCCCCACTCAGCCACGAATCAGATAAATCGAGAGGACTCATTTGCAATGCAGACACCGATTACCACTGTCCAGTGCAGGCCCTGGCCAGCCTTGACTTGTGCTGATGGTGCACACAGGAAGAACAAACATTTAAAAGCTCTTTACCAGGTATGCAGTCTGCAGGATGTGCCACATTTGAGCACTGCTTCCACAAGGCAGAAATTACACACACTAGGCAACCTTTTTCTGCTCAAGCGCTGAATTCTATTTCAGAGACGCTCTCAGGGGCTGCACTCCAGTGGTGGATGGGACTGAAGGCAAAGGAGCCCAAAATGCAAAAACATTACCAGCATCTTTTAGCTTAAAGCTCTTACTGGTGGTAACCAAGCCTTAGGAGAGGCATTTCAAACTTTTATAATGGGGGAAAAACTGTACAAAAGTTGGGAAACGACTGGTAGTTGGGGAAATGGGGTGGACTCAGGGGAAGGGGGCGTGGCCATTTGGGGAGCCCTGGAGGGCTAGATTGGGGTCCTAGGAGTGCTAGATTTGGCCCTCAGTCTTGAGGTTCCCCACCCTGCACTAGAGGCTGCACAGTCAATGCGCTTAAACCTCATGCTGCCCATATGCAAGTCACGTCTAAATCAGCCCATCTCTTGTAGCAATGTGAAATAAGACTGCAATCCTCTACATTTACCTGGGAGTAAATGTATAGGCTATCCTGTATGTCAGATTACAGAACATTAGAAGAATACCCAAAAGATAGTCATACCTAGCAGTGATGGGGGGAAATGAAGATTGACATTCTGACAGGCCCAAGGCAGCATACCACTAACAACGGGCAACATATACGACCAGCCTGTACTGCTTTCAAACTTCCTTGGGCTATCTGTCTGGCCACAATCAGCAGAAGACACTGACCAGTATAGAATTATTATTCTAATTCTATGTCACGTGTTTCCCAAAGCTTAATCTATAGGTTCCAAATAAAAATGAAAGTGGTATTAGGAGGAGGGTGCATTCTAATTTCAGAAGACTCCTATGCTGCCCTCTGCTGTATGGTAAACCAGTCAAAGCCAAATGCTTCCAAAGCTACATAGCACAAAAAATCATGCATTTAACAGTATCTGAGTAATTAGAGGCCTGCACAGGCATTTGTGTGCAACGTAAGTAGACCAGAACTGAGGAGGCGACATGGATGCACATATAAGCCTTGCGCTTCAACATCCCCATGTTCCTGACTGCCTTATAGATCTCTGTGCATTGAGCACAAGGATCTGAAAAGGGTTCAGTAAGGGCGTTCGGCTGAATGCACTTAAAAAGCTCCCATGATCAGGTACCCCGGTAAGTCAGGGTTCCCGGATGTGGAAGTTTTGCAAGTGCGTTCAGTCAAATGCACTTACAGAACCTGTTTCAGGTCTTCATGCTAAAAGCTCCACCCCCAACGTCCCTGCATGCCCATAAAGCAGATAGGCATGCAGAGACATTGGGGGTGGGGCTTCCATAGGCACCCACACCCCCTCCTCAGTTTTGGTCTACTCATGTGTGAAGGCTTGAGGTCTACAGAAGCAAGGAAAAGAAAAAAATCAGGCCTAGAGGCTTGGAGTTTTTGTTGGGAGGGGCTGCCCTGAGAGGAGTAGTTTCATTTCCCCAGTTAAGTTTCAGTTTCATTTCCTTAGATCAATTTCACTTCTTCAGGTTTGAAACAGTACTTTTGGTTTTGAGGGAGGAAGGTATATAAAGAGAGAGTGAGAAACACCGGCGCAGGAAGAGCAGAGTCAGGAAGAGGGAGCAGGAAGAAGTCTTAAGTACAGCTAGGGTAAGGGAACTTGCCTTTTGCAACTTTTATTTTCTCTTGATGCCTTTTGTATCACTCAGCTCTATTGTGTAAACACCTTTAGCTGTAATTTGTTTGCTTTAAATCTTCTAGTAAACTGTTGTGGTTAAACCCTGTGTCTAGTGTCACCCCACGCCTACAGCCTAAGCCCCATGTTACTGGGAAGGGGAAGTTAAAAGAAGAAAGGTGGGACTCTTAAGGAGGCAAGAGATCCTTAAGGAGCTGCTCAGGGGGTCCAGGTCACAAGGGGAGCCCTGGCATCATGTTACAGGCAAATGCCTGCATAGACCTTAGACCAAAACTCCATGCAGCAGGGGTGGGCAACTTTGGGAGGTCCACCCCCCCCATGGGTGCTGAAAAAGGGGGGGGGTAAAAATGAAATGTCCCCCCAAAAAAAATTTCAGAGTGGTGCGGGGCTCACAAGGGGGGGGCTGTGGGGGCTGCATGTTGCCTACGCCTGCCATAAATGATGGGATTCTTAGAGAACACTTTCAAAATGACGGCCGTGGAAAGAGAGGAAGTCAAAATGGGTAGATCAGACTGCAAATCCGCACAAAACTTAGATGTATTCAAGAGAACGTGTTACATGTTTATAGCATGAAAAATTTACAGCCTGAGTGTACAAAATCTTGTATGTAAGATTTTGACCACAAAGCTATCATTTTTTTTTTTTAAAGAGTGAAAGGATTTTATTTCTACCAAAATATTTGAAATTCAGCAACAAGCAAATTAGGTACTTGATAAGCCATATTAATGCATAATTTCTCAAATGTTCCATTTTGAATTATTCTGGTCACAGGACTAAGTTCTTCTACTTGCTTAACATTCTGGGTTTTATCACCACAGCTGTCCAGACTAAGCATAGGCAGAAAATAGATCTGGATCTATTTGCAAATCTCTGGATGATTTGCAGTAGATCTGCAATGATTTCTGACTGCCAGTTGTTTAACCATGGAAGCAACAAGTGACTCCCTCCTGCCCCCAGCCCTAAATGACCCTGCTGAGATGAAGAGGATGGTGTAACCTGGATTTGTGTGTGTGGAAGGACCATGGGCTCCATTCAGTTCTGGTACTCAAAACAAATTCCTGGGCTCAGACCTTTTTCATTCCAAGTGTATGTCTCTTGCACCGGGCTCTGGTTGATCAATCTTGGGGTTCTAGTAAAAAAAACCCAACCTCCTAATGTAGATCCTGCCAGCTGGACCACCTGACTGAGCGTTGTGAAGCCACTGCTAGGAAGAGTGGCCCCTCCATGTTGCTCCTTCTAGGCAAGTTCCCTCCAGGCACTCGCTCCCCTCCCCCTCCGGACCACCACCAGGGAGCAACTATTTAGCAAAGAGAAATGTCAGCAAGCAGCATATGGCTAACACAGTTTGGTAGAGGCCTCCTCTTTCAGACAAGACCAGGTCAGACAGAAACCGTATGCTCTTTCCTGCTGCTCGGTCCTGGGCCTAACCACATAGGGAAGAAGGAAATTAGCCTCTGAATGTCCTTCAGAGCAACGTTTACCACTCGGAGAAAGCCAGGCAGCCGGGTTGCAGTGACAACTGCAAGGCAGGCGGAAGGCCGTTCAGGCTGACAGGCTGCGACAGCAGCAAGAGCAGCAGCGCAGGAGTTCCATAATGAGCCGTCCGGGTGAAACTCGCATTGGTTTGTGCGATGTCAGAGGCAAGCAGTGGGGGAGAAGACCAGCAGATCGCCAAGACGGGAAGACGGGGACACTTGTTCAGCTCATCACAATCCAGGCAGGGGAGGGGAGGGGGCTGGAAAGCAGCCGCTGCAACTGGCAATGCTCCTGCCCAGCATCCTCCCAGAGGGCAAGGCAAGAGCCCCCAACAAAGGGGACATCTCTGCCCCCAAGGCCTTACCTGGTAGTGAGCCCAGCAGGCTTCCCAAATGCGCAGAGCCTCTGCATCTGGGAACTCCCGCTTAAAGCAAAGGAGGATCCAGCGGTGGCAGAACAGCATCTGAAGGCCGTCCTCCCCAAGGGAGGCCAAGTGGTGGTAGAAGCGCACATGCATCAGCCGTAGCAGTTCCCGCAGATACATCTGCAAAAAGAAAGGGCCGCTCAGCTGAGCCACGGCCTGTTTCTCCTGGCCGGGGGGGGGGGGGGGGGGAGACTCGGCTACTTTTTCCAGACACTGTCTATTCTATTTCCCCTGTGCTGGACTACAACTCTCATACTTCCCGGCAGGACGGCCAATGGTCAGGAATTATGGGAGTGGTAGTCTGAAACACCTGGAGGGTACCAGGCTGGGGAAGCTGCCCGCCCCAAGCCCTTCAGCCCCAGCAAACCCACTGGCATGCAGAATTGCTCACATGAGCCGCCTACTAGTTGCAGAGGCAGGTTCCAGGAGGGTGAATTTCCGCACTCCCAGAGCACCTGCTTGCTGAGCCTGACCAGGGATGCCTGTCTGAGGCTACCCGGACAGCTCACACCAGCTCATTTCTCCAGTCAGATGCACAGAGTCACTAGCGGCTCATGTTTCTGGTTTGTTTGGAAGCTGGGGGGGGGAAGGCAGCATGCGGGGGCAGGGAAGGAGAGCTCCAGCCCCAAATCCTCACCAGCTGCTTCTCCATATCCTCGTCACGAGGGGAGCTGATAAAGATGGTGTTCTGCATCAGACCCACAAAGCACCAGAAAGTATCTGATTCGTCCAGCACCTCAGCGAGGACAGGGGCAACGAGGTCAGACATCCCCTGGGAGTAGCCAATGGCAGGGTTGTACATCGCGTAGTTCAGCAAGATGCGCCTAGGAAGAGGACAGCCAAAATACCAGAAGGTCAGGCCAGGAGGGTGAAGTCTGCAAGCAGTCCTGCTCTTCTTGCGCCAGAGAAATATCGGTAAGGAGTTCTTTAAGAAACCAAAATGTGGAAGAAAAGGACTACCTTGACACAGAACACACGTAGCTTCCAGGACAATTGTAGCTGTTTGCAACATTAGCGAGGGAAACATTTTGTCTTCTATACAAACAATTTTGTTGCTCCAAAAGGGCCTTTTAACTCACTTATGAGGACCATGTGGCTATTTCAGTAGAGCCCAGGTCTAAACCAAGCTAATTGGGGTGGCATATGTGAAAATATCACCACCCCAAAACATTTTTGTAGGGTTGCTGATTTGGCCAGCTTTAAAAACCAGATCAGCCTCAGGACAGGATCTTTTACCTTCCAACTCTATGCTTCAATATTGGACACCAGAAAATGTTAAAGTTTTCCCACATTTGAATATATTTTTACAGATAACGATAATGGGCATGTGTAAGGGGCAAGTGAACACACGTGACCCAAGCCCTCTGAGCTGCTAAGAGACCAACAGCTCTTCTATTCAAGTAACTTCCCCAGTGAGAGAAAGTCTCAACCTTGGCATCCCTGGGCCAAATGCTTAGAAGGATTCTCTCCCGAGCACCACCACAAAGCGCATCTTGTAGGAGTCAAATGGAAGGGAAGCCCACGGCCACCTTTCCAGCCACTTTAGCAAGACCCCAGGGGCATAAAAGTCCTCAGCTCTCATGGTTGAAAACCTCACACATGAACATGTAATGGGACTAGCGTATGGAACGGCTAAAATGAGTTTACAAGTCAGAATTTACAGGCGTTGCGGCTTTAAAACACGATCTTTAGATTTCAATACTTTACAAGGGTGGATCTTTCCACAATTAGGGCACAGTACAGTCAAGCAATTTACTATACACACTTACCTGGAAGTAAGTCCCATAGACCTCAATGAAACATACTTCTGAATAGACACACATAGACTTAGAACAGGAGAACTAAGCCAGTCAAATCAATGAGACTTCAAAGTTTTTTGGTTTCATCATGCATCTTTACAGAATAAGATGCCACATCCCAACTATCAGGCCTTGGAATCCACCATCTTCCTGAAAACTTTTGTCTGTTTCCTTGCTAGCTTTGTCTTTGTTGCCAGAGCAAAAATGGGTGGAGCTACAGAAGTGACTCTTAGTTTTGTCCAGTGAGCAACGGGGGGGGGGGGGGAGAGACATGTGCATCCAGGCATTCTCCTTCCCCAGTGTGCGTGAGTCCAGCTTTACAGTTGGAAGGAATCAATAACTGCAGTTGGAGTAAATATCAGGAACCTGGAGTGGGGCCAATGAAGGGGCTTGGCCTTAGAAGAGCCTGGAGATCTGGACTGGTAGGCCTGGAGGTCCATATTTGGCCCATGGACCAGAGGTTCTGCATCCCTAACTCTACTGCGTTTTATAGGATGCATGCCAGGGGTGTTGAACCTCTTTCAGCCTGAGGACTGAATTCCATTTTGGAGAAGCTCTTGGGGGCTGCATTCCAGTGGTGGGTGGGGCCAAAGGCAAAAGGGATGAAGCCAAAACAGCAAAACTACTGGCCTATTGTAGCTTAAAGCTCTTAGCTGCCAGTCAGTGAGCCTTAGGAGAAGCATTTCAACCATTTAGAATGAGGAGAAAACTGCACAAAAGCTGGGAAGCCACCAAAAAATCAGAGATTGGGGGAAAGGGGGGGCACCTGAGGAACCTGGAAAGTCTGGATTGGGACCCCAAGCAGTCTGGATTGGGCCCCCAGGGCTGGGATTCTGCATCCCTGATGTATGCAATCCCCAGTGCCTTGGGCTGTCCCTGTCTAGGGAGAACGTATGGTGCATCTCCTTCAGATACAGAAAGCTATTTTCTTAGATTGCTATTACTACAGGTTGTTGGTGCCACTAGTTTTGAAGATATCAATCATATCATGGAGTAGTATATGAGAAGCAGCTCAGCCATGTAATTTACTAATTGAAGGTGTGGGATGGCAAAGATGTTTAGAAATAAATAAATAATAATAAAATCAACATTTAGTACTTGAATTAGCACTCTGAATTCTTTTCACACTTCCATTATGAAATCTTTGACAGCGTGATATATATATATAAAAATGAGTAAGATAGCTGATTAACAAAGTTACTGAATGATAAGTTACATACGGTTGCAAATTTTTTTGCGATGGGTACAGCTAGTATAAAATAAACAGACTAGCTACACATCCCCAGAATAGTCTTCCAGTCCATAATATATTTCCAAATGCCCCTTATGAACAGTAACATTGCTCTCTGCTACTATAGCCTTGAGCAAGATGATGCGCTCAACTCAGTCTGGCACTGTGACATCTCAGCTTCATGTCAGGCTCCGGCAGCTGCAAACTCCTTCATTTTTCCTGTAAGCCACTCAAAGAGTACAATATGCAGTTGGAATATGATGTCCCCCAGGCTCTGGTCTAAGAGTACATGTCGGTCAAGAGTGAATGAGAGAAGGTGAGCCTCCCAAAATATGGAGCAGCTGCCATTCCTTCGAACAGGAAGTTGACTTAGGCCTTCTGCAAAAATGAGAGGATGCCAAGAGCAAAGCAACAAAGCCATGAATTAGGAAGCCCTTGGTTCAAATTTCATCTCTGTCATGAACTTAGTAGGTAGCCTTAGACAACCGGCTCTCTTTCAACCTCAGTCCCTCCACCTGCAATATTGAGGAATAGTAATACTGACTTAGAGGGTTTGGGGTAAGGATTACAACTAGATAATTCATGAGAAGCACTCAAAAGTGCTACACAACAACAATTATTATTTATTTATTTATTTATTTATTTATTTATTTATTTCCTTCAGGCTAAAGGCCAATATATCTTTCATGGTTTACCTAGAAGCATGGTGCCTCGAAGGCTGGTCTCTAAGCATCTGGCTTTTTCATTTGGGTGCAAAGTTCTCAGTGCACTCTTTGGCACCAGTGGGGTAAAATAGTCACCTCATGGTTTCCACATTGGGGTTGTTCTCTCCTCGGAAGAACTGGTTACTGCGGTCAGTCCTCACCACATCTTTGTCAACTGTGAACTGCACATTCCGCCAGAATGCCTTCTGCTCCTCTGGAGTCAGGGAGAGCCTGAGGATCACATAACAATGAGAATACAGCCCAAAATCAACTGCTGCTGAATCTGGTGGAGAGGGTCCTGGGGATCCTTTCAGATTAGGGCCAAAATAAAAGAGAACTGGGGCACTTTTGCAGACCAAGTGGTTACCTTCCTCTTTGATCAGTCTCCCCTCAAATAGACTCATGCTGATGAGGAACGGCTGACCAGCTACCTTCACACAGCTGTGACTTGCAACTACCTGAAATGAGCTTTGTTGAAAAAATGTTAGAGTTTCAACAAGCAAAATGATGCCGATATGTGCACTAACACACACAGCTGGGCATGCTAATGGGCTTCAGGCTGTGCATAGAGGACCACTTTTCAGAGAGATGGATAACTGTCCTCATCAGTGGTGCACGTGACCATTTTAATATTCCCCACCAGCTTGGCGGGTTTTTGAAGTGCTTCAGCCTCTGCCTGGAAATGCCTAAACAAGATCCCAGGAGCATGAAAAGCACTTCTGCACCAAGACATGTGCCCATTTTGGTGTGACTATTGTGGGCACACCTGTTAGATAGTGAGCGTGAAAAGCAGCACACTCCCTTCCCCCAAATGGCTAGAGCGTTTTTGGAACAGAGTTTAAAGTTGCTTTCTTAATGTGAAAGGTCAGATACACATCCATGTATGTGCTTGTGTAGCCCTTTAATAACGGAGTGTTGGGGGGAGGGGAATATAAAAAAGTTTCCATGGTCTGAATGACTGTGCCGATTCTGATCTGGTTTAGCTCAGTTGCAGCACTCCACTGACTTACACAGGTTTAGAGGAAGCAGTTGAAAGTACGAATTAGGAAAAATGGCACATAACAGACGTTTCCCTTCTCCGTGATGTTCATACAGTTATCAAGTTGCAGATACTGGATCAGGGCTACTGCCCCAGTGGCAATAAAGCGTAAGTTGCTCTCACCACTCCAGAGAAATAATTGTCTGTACACAGCCTTAGTTACCTTCTCATCATCATGGCTACCAGGGACTTTTTCAGGTGGGAGTTATCTGAGGGGAGGGGGAAGGATAGAGTAAGGTCTAAATCTCAGTGTCATTTTAGCATCACTGCTTATAAAAGCCATTTAAAAAGACAATATGTAAACCAGCCTTCCCGAACTTGCCGTCCTCGAGATGGGTTCAACTACAATTCCCAGCATCCCCTGGGAGACATAGTCCAGCTCATCTGGAAGGCACCAGGTTAGGGAAGGCTGATGTAGACAGACCTCAAAGGAGTAGAGCAGGACCCCTCGGCACCCCTCGTTATTACCTTTTCTGCTGGATCTCAAAGTATTCCTCTCTCTTCTGCACTCGGAGCGCCTCCCTCTCCTCTGAAGTGGATTCATAGCTATAGTAGTGCAACAGGAAAGGCCAGACCTCGCCACGGATGGAGACATCGATCCCACCAAAGAAAATAGCCTGGGAAGGAGGGGAGAAGAATAAGAAGCTGCAACAGAGAAAAGTGTTGCAGTTTCTGAAACTGAATCTCTTTTGCTCTACCTGACAAGTGATGCCTTGATTCAGGAGCCCACAATCTACACATGCTTAGAGGGAAAGCAGTGCCCCCCCTTTTCCCAGGGGAGACACAAATCAAGCTCATTTCAATGTCAATAACCCCCCTGGAGTGCCTACACAATTGATGCATCATTCTCACATCACAACTTCATCCCTAATCTTGGAAACTTCACACTTGGACCCAGCCTTGCATGCATCCCCTGACCCTTAATTATTTTAAGCCAGACTGCCTCAGGAGCTTTCTTTGGGCTTGACATTTATTATTTTATTTATTTATTGCATTTATATCCCGCCTTTTTTCCTCCAAGGAACTCAAGGCAGCGTACATGATCCTCCTCCTTCCTCCATTTTATCCTCACAACAACAACCCTGTGAGGTGGGTTGGGCTGAGAGTCTGTGACTGGCCCAAAGTCACCCAGTGAGCTTCCATGGCCGAGTGGGGACTAGAACCCGGATCTCCCGACTCCCAGTCCAGCACTCTAGCCACTACACCACACTGGCTTGACATCCTGCACAAGCACCCCTGGAAATGTCCACTGGTCTTCATGTCCCAAAGAGCGGCTGCACACAATCCAGCTGAGCGAGAGATGCTATATTATTCTTCGTTTAGCTGACTTGGTTACACCCTCATTGAAAGAACCAGTGGCACAATGTAAGGGTTCCTGACAAAAATGAGCTCGACTTGCTCCACGTTCCACACGGAGACTTTCTTCTGTCGAAACGAGTGGAGCAGAACGAGCCATTGTGATTTCTCCCTCACCTTCCTCAGCTTGTATTCTTCTTCCACCTGTCCAGTCTCATTCAGGTGATGGAGCCACGCAGAGACATCTAAGCGCTTGTAAGCATTCTCCTCCGGATGGGTCTCTGAGGAAGGCAGCTTGGGCCGGCGGATGGAGAACTGCATGCAGGTCTTCACATCGGTGAGCTGCTAATTGGGAGACAAAATAGGAGAGAGGGCCGGTGCAATCGCTGCAGGACCCTTACCTCCATTTCCATCGCTCAGACATCTTATCAAGGCCCCCAACACAGTGAAATGGAAGATCTTGTCTTGACTTTCCTGGGAGAACCACTAAGCCCTGGAGGTTTGGGAAGACTTCTGGCCCAAGCCAGCAAATATAGTAGGAGTAATTAAGGATCAGGGCAACACCAAACTGCTTCATTACATTTCCTTCCTTTCCCACCCTTCCCTATCTTAGATCAGAATTAACACAGCTTGCAGCAATATCTTGAGTCTGCCCAGGAATGCACACAATAAATTACATGTGATTGGCCACATACAAAAGGATTGCTGTTAGGCAAGAGAGAGGTAGCAGTGCCAGGCTCTCAGAGGACGCTTGCCATTCCATTCCGGGGTGAAAACTGCAAGCTGACATTTAATTTAAAAATCAAAAGGTTGCTCCACACAGATGCAAGCCCCCACGGTACCATAATGAGAGGAACGCAGCAGGAGGAAAAGTGGGGGAGGGGGTTGGCGGGAATGAAGGGAATTTAGAAATCACTGTTTCTAACAAGCATCTCTAGTATCTTTAAACATATAATTAACGCCTTTACAAGGCCTTTGTGCAGATTGAAGCAAGATACAGCAATACGGCCTTGTCAAAACACCATTTGAATAGACTGCTAGGAGTCACAGAATGAACTCCGTCAGTATAAGCTTAATCACAGAGATAATATGGGCCAGTCAAGACAGTGCATCTTCCTGGACTGGAAGTTCAAACCCAGCCCCTTCTATATACTCACAGCATTCACTCCTCTTCACACCAAACAAGAAGGAAAGTATACATATAAATAAACCTTGAAAGAATCCACTCTTTGTCCTGCAGTTTCCAAATTTTTATAACAACTGGCCTACGTTACAGGTCTGTTGAGGGCACCAAGAAACAAAAGAAATAAAAGTAGGCCTAAATCTTAGCTACAGAAGAGGCTATAGAAGCCAGTACGTATCTTAAATGCTTTCTACTGGCTTCTTACAATAGTGTGACCTTATTGGCAGTGGCATGTTTTGCCTTGCCATCTTCTAAACCTTCAGCCAATTTTCTAATTTTCCAGCTGTATAACAAATAAGTTCAATATTTTATTGTGGTTGTGAATATTTTGTTTTGCAGTAATTATACTCCTTCTATTTATTGGTTTGGTTATTCTTCCATTGTGACTTATGGTTGTAACAATTAAGACTCACTGAACTTATTACTCTGCCCGATAAAGCATTCTAGAACAAACCCTCCAGCCTTTGAATCTCCTGTTTGGATAAAACTCTTTAACCAAATGCAGCATCTTCCTGCCAGGTGCTTGTGCTTAAATAACCCTATGTAAACCTATGCCCTGTTAATCCTGATCTTAGATTAAATGAATACTTAGGAAGCCTCCCACCCCAAATCCCATTCAGCTAAGTAAGGAAGCAAAGCAGTGCTGTATCTCCTTTTCCAGCACAAAAAAGAACCAACCAAGGTAAGTGCATCAGTTTGCAAGCCCTGGCCATTATCCAGACATGTCAGAAACAAGACGCTGCTCAAATGTCCTTCTCTCCATCTCATCACCAGCTACAAAGCCGTGGCCTGTTTTTGGTACTCTGCTCCGCTCTTCACCCCTTACCTGGTCTTTGAGATGGGTCTCTGTGCAGTATTTCCATTGCTGAAACACTTCAGAAAGTTTATCCAGGCCACCATGGTGAAAGTGGAAAATCTTATATTGACTCTCCCTGCTAGCAACAACCAGCTGCCCACTGGTACATGCCTCATCACTAAAGGAAAATGGGTGGGGAGAGAAAAGGGAATAGAGAGTCAAGTGCGGAATTTACTAGCCAGAATGCCTAGGGGCGGGGCATCCTCTAACAGAGGCAGCACAAGCAATGTCTGCCGATCCCATGTGCAGGGGGGCATGGCTGAGCTGCAACGTGATCAGCACTCCTCCAAATAAAGGTACACAAGAGAATGTGGTTCTGATGATGCATGAAGGGCAATGCTGGCAAAAGCTGCAGAAACCAAAATGATCTAGTTGGACTTTCCAGAGAACAGGCATCTGTGCCCTGCATAGAGCTCCCTATTTCCCCCACCTTTTCTGGGCCCCTCTCCAACAAGTCCCTCCCTCCTTCCCCCCTGAATGGGTCAGCAAGGACTGAAATGGTAAGTTCTCTGGAAACGCTGAACTGCAATCAAAATGAATTATACCAACCCTCTGGCCTTACTTTGCATAATATATTCCAAGCACATACTTTGCTTCCCCACCCCACCCCCCTGGGGTGTAGAGGTTGCTTTTCAGTTTCATTCCCCCCCACCCTGCAAAGCACACGCTGCTCTGATTATGAAGTTTCATAGCCCAATTGGTGCTTGTGAGGCCTCTCAGAATCAGAGCATGCCACGCTCTTCTCTGTACCCCAAAAGGAGCTTTGCCTACATCTGGTAGTACTTATCAGGTTGTTTATGGTAATCAACCAGAGCCCCGGTATGCTAGGCACTGTACAAACAAAAAGAGTATCAGGTGGAACCGTGCTGTCCAGAGTAGGTCCTATGGATATGTATCTGAGCAAAGTAGCTGAGGAGCCAGCTGCCAAGATCAGTTTGCTTCTCAAATAAGCTGTATGGCATAAATAATCACCATACTAGACAGACAACAGGTGGATGTGATGGATTATTAGACACATAATTTCCCCTTTTAACCTAAAACCCCCTTATGGTAGGGATGAATAACACAGAGGCCTGAGGCAGTTGAGGGTGACCATTGGCTCATCAGACCCTCAGGAATCCCAGCTTTCTTTTGTAAAGAAAGGTTTCTAGTCCTCATGGTTACCAAGTCACCCCCTGAAATTGTGATAGTAAAATAGTAAGTGAAAAATAATAGTTGCAGCTCAAGGATTGAAAAGGAGGAAACAAACAAAAGCTTGCTTGATGCGTTCTCCAAGTTTTATGATTTTTGAATTCACATATCAATATTGTTCCATATCTGATCTGGGTATTTATTGTACATGTATTTGTGGGCAACAACAGCAGAAAAAGAACACTGTGGAATGAAAGTTAACATCTCTCATGCTCATGAAAACTGTATGAAAAATCTGTTAATTTACTAGAGACTAACAGGATAGTTAGTCTCTGGTAAATTAGGAACCACGGTGGCTTAGTGGTTAAGATGCTGAACTGCAGACCAGAAGGTCGGCAGGACAGCAGTTTGAGACCCGAGTGCCACGTGACGGAGTGAGCTCCCGTCTTCAGTCCCAGCTCCTGCCAACCTAGCAGTTCGAAAGCAAGAAATTGCAAGTAGATGAATAGGTACCGCTTTGGCAGGAAAGGTAACAGCGTTCCGTGGACCTCGGTGTTCAGTCATGCCAGCCACATGACTACGGAAGCGTCTTCGGACAGCGCTGGCTCTTCGGACAGCGCTGGCTTAGAAATGGAGATGAGCACCACCCCCTAGAGTTGGACATGACCGGCTAGGGACACCTTTACCTTTACCTTTTTTAACAGGATAGCTAGCCATAGCCCTTCAGCTCTCCCCAGTTCTAAATGACGAGACTTCATCTTGTACCCCCCTGTAGCTTGCAAGGAACCTAAATTTTATGGAACAGAAGTACATGCTTCTTGTTTATTCAGCCCAGACCCTAGAAAAGCCTTATATACTCAACATACTCGAAGTCAAAGCAAAGAGAAAAGAGGATGATGGGCGAAGCAGCAATTAACACAGGCAGAGCTATAAATATAGAGGAGATGCAAGTGCAAGAGACAGATGGGCAAGGAGCTCCTCCCACTGCTAGGACATACAGATTGACTCATCCTTTGTGCCTGGCAATATTGGGCAGATAACAGCTGGTTCTCACTTATCTTCCAGAGTGCCAAGGACAATATGCTTTCCTGGCATCTCCAGGTAGGGCTGGGAGAGACCCCAGCCAGAAACCTTGGAGACCTGCTGCCAGTCAGCATTGCAGACGATACTGAACTACATGGACCAATGGTATGACTGTATAAAAGGGAGCTTCCTGTGTTCCTATTTGTTTTGATGCTTTCCTTTATTTTATTATAACAAGACTACCTTATGACTTACAGTTCGAAGCAAATATTTGTTCCAAGTTATATGCATGTTGCCTTTTGACACAAGAGTCTGCAGCAGAGATGGCCTTCCCTCTTGGTTCACACTCTTAAATGCTTCCAGCTCACCTAAGCAGTTTGGGGAACTGAACAGTTCAGGCTGATAGACACTGGGTTGTCTATGAGTGCGGACATGTCCCTCTGCTCACTCTGTTTTCCCAGGACTCCAGAGCTACTGGGCCAGAAAAGAAACACTAGTGTGACCTTCAACCACACAGAAAGATTGAGACCCTGTGTTGGTTTGGGTGGTTTCTGCCACTTCCAAGAGCATGTTAGGTGGTGGCAGATTCATAATGCCTTCACTGCCTGTACTTCTCAAGGTCTTCTCTGAGACCACGGGAATCTAAACACAGGCCGTGGGGGATGGGGGGACAGCAGGGGAGAGAAGAGAAAACGCAGCAGCAGCAGCAATTCTCAGGCTGGAATTACATATTACCTTGGCAGACACCCATGTTTGCTGAGGTAATGTGTAGTCCCAGCTTCAGGAAGTCAGGTTTTATGCAGGTTGCAGATTCCAAGCTGGGTAAGAAGAGCCAGTTATGTGTGAATTCACAGAAACTGGCCTACTTCCAAATTTCTTTTCTCTCTCTTTTTTTTGCCAGTTCAGTAGAATTCCGTCACAACCAAAAATAGTGAGTCTTGGGTCACTGATTTGCAGGCAGCATGCTGTCTGAAAGATACAGGCTGAGGGGCCCAGCACCATCTGAAAATATTACCCAATACTATGCGAATCTTCTAGGCAGGCTTCTACCTAGAACACGCTCAAGGATGGAAACTCATTCTGGTTTTGCTGTGAAGTCACTCGCTTAGGTAACAGAGCAAAGACAGCCAAGGCAGAACATCTCCAAATGTATCTTCTTACCTGAAAAAAAGGCGAAGAGACCTCATCTGTCCCAGGTCAACTCTGAAGACCCCACAGATCTGTTCCAAGGCAAACACCTTCTGCTGCTCATCCCACCTGGAAGTCTGCACCTGCCCATTATTCTCCTGGAACTGGGAGTTAGGATCAAGGCTTGAATTGGAGCTGGTTGAGCGAGTCATGTGGTTTTCGCATGGATCTCTACACCAAAATGCGAACAGCACACACACATACAAGAAAGACAAGAGGCAGGAAACTGAGAATTAGTAACTGCAAGCACCAGCGTGATACGGCAGCTGGAGGGTTTGGGTTTGATGTGGGAAAAACCAGATTCAACCCTGCTCAGCTATGGAGCCCGCTGTGTGGCCTTGGCATGCCATCATTTCAGCCTAACCTTATTGCCACAGGGCTGCTGCAAGGATAAAATGCTCTGAACAAAAAGAAAAGCAAGCTGGAAGTGTCAACACACAGAAATATATGTATTCATTTATTTCACTGTCACTAGGTGCAGCCTTCCCCAGGCTGCAAAGTGGCATATCCAGAAATGTCCAAATTGGTGCATTGCTTTTGGGTCTCGGTAATCCTAATCCCACAAGCAAACTCTTTATCCCCCATCTCTCACCTGTCAGCTGCCAAACCCAAATAATTCAGCAGGCAACACTTATTGGCAAAAACTCACTTAAATGAATGTCCCGAATCTAGATAGGATGAGGTATGGGGCAGCCACTTTCCTCACAGTGAAGAAAGAGAGAACGAGATTAAAAACGGGAAGTTTCAAGTGCATTTGCAACGGTGGAGGCAGATTAAAGGCAGTGTGGTCCTAGTGTTATGGACAGGCTGCGAAAACCAGAGGGCAAGTTCTGTTTCTCCCAGAGACTCAGCCTTCGGTAAGCCCCTGTCTCAGCCACAGCCCCCATTTGTAAACCTGAAGCAGCAGCCTCTCACAGACGAATATTGCAACGTGCTTTGTACAGAAATGCTACCTACCTACCTTTCCACATGGTTGCTATGGCAACGAACATGTGAACACAGGAACCTGCCTTAACCTGAATCAGACAACTGGCGCCACCTAGCTCAGTACTGACTGCTCTGAATGGCAGCAGCCCTTCAAAATCTCAGGCAGAAGTTTTCCCCAATCCTGCTACACAACACCCTTCATTACTGGAGCTGCTTGGGATGGAACCTGGGACTTCTTGCATGCAAAGTATATGCTCCGCCACTGTGGAACCTCCCTTTCCAAAGGAAGTTTCCCCACTTTCCGTTTCGCACAAGCACGCTGGAAAGCAAAGGGATGCTTATCGTTACCACCACATACTTGCTTAAGGCGTTTCTTAGCTACATTCTCTGTTGTAAAAGGCACCAAAGGGGTGAATTAAAACTCTCTCTCTCTCTCTCTCTCTCTCTCTCACACTAAAACTCTTTCCAATGCCTCCTCTGCTATTCCAGAGGCCGAAAATGGCTGAGCTACCAGACAAATTGCATTGTTGTCCACAGGGTATATCAAGGAAAGGAAAACGCTTTGGGGCCCTTATAAGCACAGAGGAAAATTTGGCAGCAGTGTTGACTATAGGTGCGGGGGGGGTGCAGGGGGGCGCACTGGTTATATTCTCTTTCAAAAACAGGAAATAAAAATAATTTCCACAGACTGTGTTCACCCATTCTGCAGCAAAAACACATCTCCTTCCCAAACACATCTCTAATTTAAATATATGCACATCTGAAGACACGCTATTTCCTACAGATGCACCACCAGGCATCGTGGTTGTAACACCCTTATAAGAGAAATTTAATATAGGATACCACACAGAGACCTTCCTCTGGTTAACATCGCATTTTTGGACAGGAGAAGTGGCAGCACAGCTGTTCAACCACCAAAAACCAGACAGTGCTTTTCAACAGATTAAGCAACTCAACTCAGAGGAGATCTCTTGCTCCTCCAAAAACAGAGTCCAGAGTTTAGATTTCAGACATTAATTCATTCCCTCCCCTGCAAAATACCCTCCCTCCACAAGAAAAACAGCAAGTGCTCTGAGAAATAAGTGAATCTGAAACTGTGACCTTTAGGATCTTGAAAAGGCCAATCTATTTGAACAGCCTGAATAGGCCCTACTGTGAAATCATGGTTTGCAAAACAAGGCAAGGAGCAGGTATAAAAGCAGCTCCCTGAAAAGCCACTTTATGCAGTGTTTTCTAATCCGCTTATTGAACAATGTAGGCACTGAACGCTGAAGAAATCACACACTCAGCATGCCTGTGCAGAACACCCCCATCAGCAAGCTTTCCTATCCTGACAACAGTGCCCCAGAAACTTGGGCCACACTAGGCCATTGGAAGAGCCTTATTTTTAGCATTCACCAGTGGTCTGGGTCATTGCATTCCAATACACATTCCCTAGATATCCAGGCTGAGGGCTGCATTGTTAACAGAGCCCCAGGGAGAAGACCAAGTTCAGCAATACAGCTTGAGACGGGTCTATGTGTGTGCACACACGCACACACACCACACACACAGTGTGGACCTAACCATCTACTTCCCAGCACACCTCAAATTTAAATACATGCTAGCTCTTTAAAACCAAAATAAATGCTCTAATCAACTCCAAATTTGCTCTCAGTTCTTTGCCATATGCTTAGTGTTCACCAAGAAGGAATTCACAGCCTTTTTAGCTCCTTGCTCCATAGGCCCCCTGCCTCTCTGCTTACTTCCCACAACCACCACAAAACCTCCCCTGTCCTTCTGCCCTGTAAAAAGTTTTCCCCTTATCCAAAACAATTTCTACCTCACAGAAACTGTACCTATTATCAAGATATTGTGACTGACAAAAGCAAAATGATTTGTGAACGTTCTGCGACAGCAGCTCAACCAATAATAGTTAAGAGTGGGGGAAGGGATTAACATAATGGTTGCCCCTGCAAAAGCAACCCACCCACCCAAATCCTCAATATTTCTGGAAACTTAACTCTAGCTTTATTTAGTTCTGAATATCCCCCAAAATAAGACACATCCTGAAAGAAATTTAGGAATTATCTCAGTAACATACTCAGTAACATACTCCAGAACATACCGAACATGTAAAGAAATGTAGACTATAATGTCACTGATTTGGAACAGCCACTTTGAATTAACCTTTAACACAGATTCAATGACCTGGTTCGTATATAAAAAGAAGCCACTGTGGGTTAAATTCCCCACTTGTTGTGGCAGCAGCCACCATTTTGAATATTCAAGCCACGGCGGGGGCACACCATAGCTTGCCGTTAGGTGCAAACCTGGTGAGGGTGAGTTCGCACATAATAAGAAGCTACAGCGTCCTGCCCCCCGCTGCACCCCAAATATTGAAAATAGCAGCCGCCACCATGATGAGAAGCTCTGCAGGGAAATCCATCCATGGTGCCTTCTTGTTATGTGTGAACTGGGCTAATATCTTAGATGATGTAAACAAGACTTCTGCAATGCTAGGCTTACGGCATAGTAGCCAGAGTTCTGGGTTTGCCCCTGGGCTGTCTAGCCACTCCCGCTGGCAGGAGGAGTCAAGTGGGTGCACTTAAGCCACAGTGACTAGCCTGTTGGTTAAAAAAAAACTGGGTTGTCACGATTAAAACAGCATGCTAGTCACCATGGTTCAAGTGCTCAAAAACAAAACAAAAACCCTAGGTTGTGTTGTGTGCGAATTGCGTGTTATAACACACTAACAAGTGTTATACCAGTGGCAATGTTAACCATGGTTAAGGCTCACGAGGTTCTCACTTAAGAAGTTAGCGATCATCGTCAAACCTGAGTTAAGAATCCTGGTTAAGCAGGGACCCTAGCGGGTTTTTTAAGTGGTTGGCAACAATATTTAACCACAGTAAACCCAGGCAAGGGAATTCAACCCAAAGAGAAGTTTACATCCCACTTCCTACTCTCCTAAGAGATCACCCCATTTGGTCCAAAATGCACGGCATTAGTATATAGAAATATTTCAATAGTATTTTTGGAAGAGAGACAGCCAGAGGCGAGAGCAGTGAATACCTGTGCTGCTCCTCACACTTTTGCTGGTGCCACTGCCATCCTCCCTCATCCCTTCTCAGTGTCCTCCACCCCAGGCTCTTAAAAATAGAGAAGACACTAGAAAGTATCCTGAACGCTTTCACCTATTTTTTTTTTTTAATGCTTTACTGCTTTGCCATAACATTTGTGTATGTTTAGCTATCCCGTTCCGTAACTGCTCTGTAACCCATATGTATATGTGACAGCTAGCAACAGAGGGTAGCAACAACTACGAAGGTTGGGGGAGCTGAAAGAGGCTGGCTGCTGCAAGGACGAAGGTGCTTTAGGGGCTGGTGTTCTTACAGTGTAACATAAAGCAGCCTTTAAAAAAAAGTGTTCACTAGTAAGGGAAGCTCCGAAGTGGAAGACACTGACAAGAGGGGGATATGGGTATGCTTAGCTAAATATTGGAGAGGCGGTCTTGTGCTCTTATGCAAGAGTGCAAGTCCCTGAAAATAAAAGCTTGTGAACGCGCCCCCACCTTCATAAGGGCTTCGAAAATTATTTTATTTTTGTGATATGGTGCAGTGGGATATGGGGAGCCAAAAGCGCTGGTGGCAGCAGGAGAGAAGGCACTTTTGGTGTGTGTGTGTGTGGGGGGGTTCCTTACATTAATGTAATATGGTGTTTGCTAGCAAGGGAGGCACCAAAATGGAGGATGAAAAGGACATTGACAAGAGAGGGATATTGGCATGCTGGGCTAAATACTGGATCCTCAGTCTTGTGCTCTTGTGTAGGAGCACAATTTCCTGGGGGGGGAAAGTTTGTGAACACATTATGGCGTTCATAAGGGCTCAGAAAATTAATTCCATTTGGTGTGGAAATTCCATCTGATGTGAGGGGTGGGAGTTTCCCTCAAGAGCCAACAACCCCAGAGGATCAACTGCAGAAACGGTGCTGACGTAGGGACTGAGGAAACAAGGAGTTCTGCTGAAAAGGCACCTGTGATACATGACGGAGCTGGCAGGAAGACTGAGGGAGGAAACAAGCCATGGCAAGCCACAGAGCACTTGATCGTCTGTCGGGTTAGCGAGCGAACAACCAACCCATGGTGGCTTATTCTCAGAGTGGCTTAGTGTGATGTGCGAACCTGCTGAGTGTCACAGTTTGGAAGTCACACTAACAACCTATACATGGGGGTATTCGTAGTTTGTTTATGCAAACCTTTAACACAAATCCCACAATTTGCCACTGTGACACGTGAAGCAGGTCAACTTAAAACATCATGGAAAGAAGGCTGATTTGGTATCAAGGGCTTCTCCTTGGTTGCAGACTCCCCGTGCAATTTTGCTTAAAATTACCACTGAAATGTCAATTCCTAATGTGTACTACAGGGATCACAGTCCTGACACTCAAAGGAGTTGTGAAGATGAGCATGTTGCATATACTGGAAGGAGAAGTAATTTGATCCAAGCAAGCAAAAACTTACTTAATATTCTGTTTCGCTAGGTAATAACTGAACAGCTGGTGGCCTCTGTCAGAAGAACTGAAGGGGTCAGATAAAGGGAAGACATTGTCAGGGCCTACATCTTCAGAGAACCCAGCAAAACTGTTGAAAAGAAGCTATTGTGACCGTGGCATGCGCAGGAGTCAAAATCCAGAACTTATTTGTTCCCCTCCTCTGAGGAGCCAGGAGAAGGAAATCTGGCAGTCGTCTAGGTGGAGTGAGGGGGGAACGGTAATGAAAGTGGGAACTTGGAGAGGACTGGTGTTGCTTTTCCCAAAAATGTATTTCAAGGACAGGGCCCAACTGTCCAAACGACTCTTTTCCTGGCCTGCTCTCTTCCAAAACAATAGCACAATTTTCTGAGCGTGACCAGCATACGGTGTGGGTGGAGAGTGGCAATTAACCCACATAAGAGGTAGATTGCATTGCTAGACCAATTAAGCTAATTTTCTCAGTTTATAACGATTCAATATTCCATGTAGCTGATGCGCTATTCTGAAGTCATCCCTGCTGGCCAATGACCCACTGGAGGTGGTATTATTATTATTATTATTATTATTATTATTATTATACTATTATCATTACGGTTGTTGTTGTACTCGCAGGGTGTCTTCAAAGGAAGATATGAATGTAGTTCCTCAACAGTTTTGACAATCCTTATATCAAGCATAGCGCTTACATCATCACGCAACAAACAATTTAGTAATTTGGTTACACCCAATCAGAGCAGGACACAATTACAAGTATATCCAATTAGGCTGAGGGCTGACCAGAGGATGCTATATTTCCTTCCAACCAGGCAGGTATTTATTTATTTATTTAATTTATTAATCACCCATCTGGCTGGTCACCCAGCCACTCTGGGCGATGTACAGAGTGTATAAAAGAACAGTTTAAAACAATAAAATGCTACAGTAAAACATATTTCTAAAAATATACCCTAACCCACCCCAAATACCTGCCTGAACAACCAAGTTTTTAATGCGTGGCGGAAGCACATTAAAGAGGGGGCATGGCGGAGTTCCCTAGGGAGGGAGTTCCACAAAGTGGGGTCCACCACAGAGAAGGCCCTCTCCCTCGTCCTCACCAGCCTAGCTGTCCTGGCTGATAGGACAGAGAGAAGGCCATCCAAGGCTGATCTTGTTAAGCGGCCTGTCTGGTGTTGCTGGAGGCACTCCTTAAGATAGGCTGGGCCGGAACCATATAGGGTTTTAAAGGTCAAAACCAACAGCTTGAATTTGGCCAGGAAAACAACTGGTTTTTACTTAACTGGTATTCTTATGTGACTCTCACTTTGGCAACGAAAAGTATTTATAATCTATTGGCACTAATCCGGAGCACAGGTCATAATGCCCCTGAAACTGGTAACTCATTAAAAGAAGAATAAACAACTTTCATATATTCTGCCTATTTGTTCTGCTAGAACAAATATATCCATTTAAATTCTGGATTGGACTCCTGTGCTTTGCTGTGTTATCTTTGTTTAAAATCTGGGTTAGGCAACGTGGTGCCCCCTAGATGTTTGAGATGTCAACTCCCACAAGCTACAGCCAGCATGGCCAACTGTGAGGGATTGTGGGATTTGTAGTCCAAAACATCTGGAAGGCACCACCTTGTTTATCCCTGTTTTTAATCTATTGTGCTGTGGTTATTGGGGTGTTAAGCATTTCTACTACAACTAGAAAACCCTCCAGAATAAGCAATTGGGTAACAACTCTGGAACAGAAGCAAAACCCTTTGAGAAGACAAGTTTGCTGATCAACTGTTTCAGTATCAAAGACAAGGCTTTTTATAAAGCACCATTAGCTTTATAGTGGTACATGCACTTTCTATAGTAACAACAGACACTGGACCCTGCCCCAAAGATTTAGGTGTTGGTGAGAGACTAAAGGTGCAATCCTGTGCATGTTTAGACAGAAAAAACTCATACAACTCCCACCGTACCCCAGCCATCTTGGGCACACTAGGATTGCACCCTAAGAAGCAAGGGTAACAAAGGCTATATGCACTCAGTGCAATCATTTAAGTAAAAATGAATGGAGATGCATCTCCTATTCTTCATGTAAAGCTATAGCCAAGACAATATTAAATTCTCTCCTTCCCCAACCCCAATATACCCCATTACTCTTAGTAAGAGATTTCTGGAAATATTACAGCCCAAGATGCTAGAAAGCCAGCATGTCTGTCTGTCTGTCTGTCTCTCACTCACACACACACTTTTGCTATGTGTCCGTTTCCCCCTAGCAAGTGACACTAAACACTATTTAAGTAGCTAATTAACTTTCTCTGCTAGAAAACCTCCTGTAATTGCGTTTCTTTCACCTTTTTAGCCCACTCCCCCAAGGGAGCTAGAGCTGTCCTCTGGCATTTGTTCTGCTCCTTCCCACCATCAAGGCACAAGTCCTACCTTGACAGCGGCCTGCCAATCACATCCACAGAGGTCACTGGGGACTAAATTAGGAAGACTCCTGCCATGGACAAATTTACCTAGCTATGCACAATAGGAGAGAAAGAGAGCAAAAAAAATGCTTACAAGTAATTCCTATATAATGCTAGAAAGCAGATTCAACAGTCTATATCTAAGCCAAGAATTCATCTTAAAAATGGATTGCAAAGATGTTCAGTGCCCAGACTGTTTATATTTTGTCTCTGTTGGCATCTGCTCCCCATCAAATAGGGGAGAAATAGAAAATAAAAGCCCTCTGATATTTGCAGCAGTGTCAGTCATTTCTGAATCCCAGGTGCTGCATGAGAAGGGTTGCATCAAACCTTTATTCCTCTGAGAACCCAAAACTGCATGTGCACGAACATGCTCACGCACATACGCACACAGGGGTAATGAACAGGAGTCGACTTTTGTGGGGCAGACAGATGGTTTTGCCTGGCATGTTAATCCAAGATCAAGCATTTCAGGATTCTCTGTCTTCAAACACATTCAGCGTCTGGAGCTCTGTATTCAACACAGTCCTTCAGTGGGGCACTTAAAAAAAAGACTAGGATTATAATTCATTCCGCTGCATTGAAGGAGAGCTCCCTTCTCCTGCTCTGACTCAACACTAGGACACAGCTATGCAAAAAAATGCCTGTGGGGACTTTGTAGAACCCCAATTCATTTCCTAATAGATTATAAGGAGGGAAAAGAAAGGGAGAGGAAGCCCGATTTTAGATGAGAATTTTACAGGGATGGCCATGCTGTCTGGGGTGAAGGTTAGACTTCTCTGCATCCTTCTGGCCATTCCAATGGTCACACTATACAGCAGCCTTTCCCAATCTGGTACACGACCAATGTGTTGGACTACCAATTGACATGCTGGCTAGGAATGATGGGAGCTGTAGTCCAATACATCCAGAGGACACCAGGTTGGGGAAGGCTCCTATACAACATGGAATCTGTTAATTAGCACACACTGGTCCAGTTTGGATGTCACAACTCAGGTTTTTTTTTAAACCCTGGGGTGTAGTGACAGAAGCAGGAGAGAGCAAGCATGAGCACGTGTGCTGGTTCTCACTGCCCGATGGCTCCCGCTGCAGCTGGGCAGAGCTCAACAACCCAGGGACTCCTAAATGATGCCTAAATGCAGAATTCTGGGTTGTTGGGGGAGAAACAACCCAGAGTTGCAACCCAAGAAAAAAAACATGGGTTCAACATCTGGGTTGTCTCTCCCCCAACAACCCAGAGTTCCATGTTCAGACATCATGTTAAACAACCCAGGGACAGACAGTCTCTGGGCTGTTTAGCTCAGCAGGAGTGATCAGGCAGCCGGGAGCCAGCAAGCTTGCTCCAGTTCATTCATGACTACTCAGGGTTTATAAAATACTCTGGATAGTCATGACATCCAAACTGGGTCAGTGTGTTGTAATACTCAGTCTTACAGCCCTTTTTTAATTTAGAGAGAGAAAATGCAAGTCCTCATTAGTCATGAACAATTCTTAAAATAAGGGCAGTATCCGCTACTGATACAGAAATCAGAGGGAATTGTATGGGCCTTTAGCAGGGAAGAAGTCTCCATTTTGCACATCCCTCACCCCCCTTCCATTTTGTCACTGTCTCCTGCCCACCCACCCACCAAGCCCAATATGCTTTCTAACTGACTGGCCCAACAGGAATATTCGTTCAGTGAAATGGATGCAAACGTAGCTAATTTGCACCATTTATTCTATACAATACCTCCTGATATTTTAGGCAATAACAGTTTTTAATATTTGCAAGCTTTGGAGTCTTCTAGTTTATGGAAACATGGCCACACTAACCCCACTAAAAAGGTTTACTGACTCACCCACTGAAAAGGTTTGCTAGCTAATATAACAGATGCCAAGAGGATAAACAGCTTACTTTAAAAAATGAATGCAAAAGAAGCTGTTAGCGGTTTGCTGAAAAATAATCTGTATGGTTTAATCTGCTTTATCCACTCAGATGCAAGATGCACATTCATATATGTATGTATGTGCTCATTCTCCAATTTTTAAAAAATATACTTGCTTAACAGCTGAGGCGTGCTTTGGTAAATCCAAGGAAAGGATTTTCCTCAACATTTTTGTTGTTACAGTTGCTTAGTGGTGGCAGGTCTAGTCGTCTGACACTTATGAATAAACACACTCACACACCCCTGTGCAGCTTAACACAGCTAACCATTGAGAGGCAGGCGTGGACATGAACCTGACCTTCCTTTTAAAACAAGGCAAGTATTGCAAAAGCCAAATGATACGTCTTTACATTTTGTACAGAAGAGGGGGTCCTTTACGCCTGGGCTTCAGCTTGTTAATAAATCAATTGAAATGTAACACTCCCTCCACCCCCACCCAAATCCTAGAGATGGAAAATGTGATTTCTTAGCACAGCATGAAGATAAATGTTTACCTTCCAGCTGGTCCAGCCTGAAAAAGGAGAGCTTTCTTAGCAGTGCTTATTTTTTATTTTTTTTAAAGAATCAATGGGTCATTTTGCTATGCTTTCCCCGCTGCCCTCCTCCCCATCCGCCCAGGCAAAAATAAAAGTCAGAGCTCATTATGCTAATTACAATCAAGCCATCAAAAACCCAAGTTGCTGGAAACCCCTGAAGATCTGTCTTGTTCTTAGACTCTTGGCATTTAGCAGCGAGCAGAGAATCTCAGAGGGTCTCTTTTGCCTGGCAGATTAAAGCGCACGCACATACCAACTTGTATTCTGCCAAGACTCCCACCACTTGCTCAGCCAAAACCACCCAAAGAGATTAGCACCACTATTCAAACCCACAAAAGTATGGCACGGCATTCCCCAACCAGAGAGGGGGCGAGAATGGGGCGCACCAAGCTAAAGGTTACCAAGAGTGTTTAGCATTGTTATTTCAAGGAGTGGGATTATGGAGCCAAGCAGGTAGTTTTCATGGCATGCACTGAAAGTGCAGAGAGTGTCTCTCTTCTTAACAAAATAATATGGAATATATTGCCTACTCTGCCTATATAGGGAGTATGCAGGCTGGACAAGAAAGGAGGTTCCTGGATAAATATAGGCGATAACGCATTGTGAAAGAAGTCAACAAAGAAGGGTTGATCTTAAAATGGCATAGAAGAACATGCTACCAATGAACGTTGGGATTAAGGCTGGTTTGTAAAACAACCACTCCTAGAGCGAGTAGGAGCTGCCTCCAGGAAACCAAGCCAGGATTTTTTTTTTTTTTGCAGATTGGAAGAGCCAAAATGACTTACAGTGGTAAGCAAAGGCAATCATACCATTAAATATTGTTGCTGACTAGTAATTTTTGTCAAATTTTGTTAATCTACAAGGCCAGATTAATGTGAGGTAGAAAGAATTAAAAAATAGTGATAATCAGTTCTGTTTTATTGTTTTAGCCATTGCAAAACAGCAATATAGAACTGTATTAACTGAAAGTAACATTGCAAGAGATAAAGACAGATTGTGGTGCTTTGGGCATATGAAAGAGAAAAGGCACAATGGATGCTAGTCCAGGTAGGAGATGGAAACAAGGATCTCGTGATGGAATCATGTCATCAAAAGAAAGCAAACCAACTGAATGACCCAACAACTTACATGAGAAAGAGGTGCTTCCATCAATGTCAGCCCCTCTCTCTGGTTCCACACTGTTCATTCACTCACTGATTCCTGATAACTCTCACAAGATTTCTCCCAAACTGTTACATTCCTGATTTTACCTAGGCATCGTTCCAGGATTTTTTTTAAAGCGCTGGTTTATAGCAGTTTTTGAGCTTCCATCGCAACTGCAGCACAGTCCTTTCAGGTATGAACTAGTATAGTGCTATTGTCTCACCAGGTTTGGAGGTGGCATTCTTGATGGGACTCGCAACTGTGTGTAATCCATACCCCTCTTTATTACCTGCCTGCCCCTCTGACACTAAGCTTTGCCATCCCCCTCCTGTTCTCCTCTGGAGTCCTTTGTCAATTTCACCTCAGTAGTTGAAAGGATGGGAGGCTCTTCCAGTTTTACCACTCCTACAAGGACCAGAAATACCAGTGCGATGGATGTGTGTATGGGGGGTGCTGCTGCAGCCTGAACGGTCTTCCCTTCCCTGGGATCTGAGGTTGCACCCTTAGAGTCAGTCACAAACCCAGCTCTTCTATATCTCATACACCACTTTTGTTCTAATTTTTTTTTTTAATTAAAATGTAACATGGCATTCCCTCATTTCAGCACTGGTGTGTACTGTACACCTATGTGACCTTTGAAGAAATAATGCACAGTGAGCGTTAGCAGGCCTAGTGTAAGTATAGCTTATGCATCATCATCGTGTTTTTGTTATTGGCATACTATTTTATTTATTTATTTATTGCATTTATACTCCGCCTTTTTTCCTCTTACAAGGAACCCAAGGCGGCTTACATTATCCTCCTCCTCTCCATTTTATCCTCACAAGAACAACCCTGGGAGGTGGGTTGGGCTGAGAGTGTGTGACTGGCCCAAAGTCACCCAGTGAGCTTCCATGGCCGAGTGGGGACTAGAACCCGGATCTCGCAGCTCCCAGTCCAACACTCTCGCCACTACACCACACTGGCTCTCTACTAGGGTTCAGAACAGGCATGAATGGTCAGTCTCTCTGACCAGAGGGAGTTTCGGTGCCTTTGAGATGTCCTCTCGTATAAGGTTCTGTGACTGCCCCCATCTAGCAGACAACCCATCTCTTGAGCCCTGGCTGCCCGTTGTGCTGAAGCTTGGCCTGTTTGCAAAAGCACTGAGCTCTGTAGTCTTGGGCCTGTCTCGCATGGGGCTACTGAAGACATAATTTATTTTATTTTTTATTTATTATTGCATTTATATCCCACCTTTTTTCCTTTTGCAAGGAACCCAAGGCGGCTTACATTATCCTCCTCCTCTCCGTTGTATCCTCACAACAACAGCCCTGTGAGGTAGGTTGGGCTGAGAGTCTGTGACTGGCCCAAAGTCACCCAGTGAGCTTCCATGGCCAAGTGGGGACTAGAACCCAGATCTCCCGGCACCCAGTCCATCACTCTCACCACTACACTACACTGGCTCTCTGAGTGATAATGAATTATTTACCCTCTGTAGTTTTCTCAAAGTAGAATTCTGGTTAGGTTCTTGGGGGGAAACATATTTGCGGTGACATTGTTCACAACTGGAACAGACCACTCCCCTTGTTTTGCTGAATTTGGCAATATGCCTTAAACCTGGTCACATGAAACATCTGCCTTGTTTCTTCAGCTTCTCCTTTCTTTCTGAAAGAGTCAGTGCGCAACAATCCTCTGCTTTGTAATTAGTCTTCACAGTATATACAGGTTGTTTCTGGAGCTACTGGAATCAGTGGTGCTGCAGATAGGTAGGAGCACAGCCTTTCTTCCGTTTTAAGCATTGTTGTGCCAGTGTTAGTGTGCCTGTTGGTGAACTATCACCATCTATTCTCAACTCTCAACTTCCCTTTGGAGGAATCTCCTGAGCTCTGGTCCCTTCCATACATCAATGGCATTTATGCTGTGGGTAAATTCTAGATCTATAACTTCAGGGATCATCTTCATCAGTATTTGACACAAAAGACTGCTGTGGGTATCTGATACGACACCTGCAGCCTCCAAACTGCATACTTGAATTTCACAGGCATTACACAACTGATGTAGTGCAGCGATGTTAGTTGATCTTTTAACTGTGTTCAGGCTTAGCAGTGTTCATGTGGGCACTGGTAACCAAGTCCTGCCTCCCTAATCTGTCCTTCAAAATCTTCACTGTTGTATCATCATTTGTTTCTGATACTGGGAGTCCTGCCACTGCACTGGCTGCTGGCTCCATCCAGGTAAGAAATTAAAATTTATCTATCTTTGTTATATCGGGGATAGATTTGATGGTGTGGTCAGTGAGCTAGAGCCAGACATCCTGGAGTGTGAGGTTGAATGGGCCTTAAGAAGCATTGCTAATAACAAGGCAGCAGGAGATGACGGTATCCCAGCTGAACTGTTTAAAATCTTGAAAATGATGCTGTCAAGGTGATGCATGCCATATGCCAGCAAATTTGGAAAACACAAGAATGGCCAACAGATTGGAAAAAATCAACTTATATCCCCATACCAAAAAAGGGAAGCACCAAAGAATGTTCAAACTATGGAACAGTGGCACTTATTTCACATGCCAGTAAGGTAATGCTCAAGATCTTGCAAGGTAGACTCCAGCAATTCATGGAACGAGAACTGCCAGATGTACAAGCTGGGTTTAGAAAAGGCAGAGGAACTAGAGACCAAATTGCCAATATCCGCTGGATAATGGAGAAAGCCAGGGAGTTTCAGAAAAACATCTATTTCTGTTTTATTGACTATGCTAAAGCCTTTGACTGTGTGGATCATCACAAATTGTGGCAAGTTCTTGGTGGTATGGGGATACCAAGTCATCTTGTCTGCCTCCTGAGGAATCTGTATAACGACCAAGTAGCAACCGTAAGAACAGACCACGGAACAACGGACTGGTTTAAGATTGGGAAAGGAGTACAGCAGGGTTGTATACTCTCACCCTACCTATTCAACCTGTACGCAGAACACATCATGCGACGTGCTGGGCTTGATGAAGCCAAGGCTGGAGTTAAAATTGCTGGAAGAAACATTAACAATCTCAAATATGCAGATGATACCACTTTGATGGCTGAAAGCGAGGAGCAGCTGAGGAACCTTATGACGAAGGTGAAAGAAGAAAGTGCAAAAGCTGGGTTGCAGTTAAACCTCAAAAAAACCAAGATTATGGCAACCAGCTTGATTGATAACTGGCAAATAGAGAGAGAGAAAACGTGGAGGCAGTGACAGGCTTTGTCTTTCTAGGCGCAAAGATTACTGCAGATGCTGACTGCAGCCAGGAAATCAGAAGACGTTTACTTCTTGGGAGGAGAGCAATAACAAATCTTGATAAAATAGTTAAGAGCAGAGACATCACACTGACAACAAAGGTCCGCATAGTTCAAGCAATGGTATTCCCCATAGTAACCTATGGCTGCGAGAGCTGGACCATAAGGAAGGCTGAGCGAAGGAAGATAGATGCTTTTGAACTGTGGTGCTGGAGGAAAATTCTGAGAGTGCCTTGGACTGCAAGAAGATCAAACCTGTCCATACTCCAGGAAATAAAGCCAGACTGCTCACTTGAGGGAAGGATATTAAAGGCAAAACTGAAGTACTTTGGCCACATAATGAGAAGACAGGATACCCTGGAGAAGAGGCTGATGCTAAGGAAAGTGGAAGGCAAAAGGAAGAGGGGCTGACCAAGGGCAAGATGGATGGATGATATTCTGGAGGTGATGGACTCAACCTTGGGGGAGCTGGGGGTGGCGACGGCCGACAGAAAGCTCTGGCGTGGGCTGGTCCATGACGTCACGAAGAGTCGGAAGTGACTGACCGAATAAACAACAACATCTTTGTTAAGTCTGATATGCTCATGAATTGAGGTTGCAAATTGGCTCCAAAACCCTGGCCAGCAGCTGGTATCTCCATAAAATCTCTCAATTATCAATTTTAGTTTAACCATCAGGGATCGAGGGGCCTCTCTTGTTCCTGAAGATGAGGAGTCACTTTCTGCCTTTTCATGAGTCACTCTTGTCACACAAGTCTTCCATGTGATGATATGATCCTTATAATTCTCTGCTGTTGCCTCAACCTCTTTCTCAAAGTCATCCAGCTCAGTTACTGTAACTTTAATGCCGTGATCAAGCTCATATAGACTCTCTTCCTTTGCTGAGAACTGACTCAAACTTTCTTCAAGCAGAAATATAACTGCATCAGGTTTATTTCACATTCTGGTTTTTTTGGCAACAGTTTAGTTTTGTGTTCTAATTGCAGCCTGTTTGCACTACAGTCTCTCCAGTGCCTTTGCCATTATCATAGAATCATAGAATAGTAGGGTTGGAAGGAGCCTATAAGACCATCCAGTCCAACCCCCTGCTCAATGCAGGAATCCAAGTCAGAGCATCCCCGACAGATGGCTGTCCAGCCTCATCTTGAAGGCCTCCAGTGTGGAAGAGCGCACTACCTCCCTAGGTGATTGGTTCCCGTATTGCTCTAACAGTCAGGATGTTTTTCCTGATGTTCAGCCGGAATCTGGTTTCCTGTAACTTGAACCATTATTCCATGTCCTGCTCTCTGGGATGATTGAGAAGAGATCCTGGCCTTCTTCTCTGTGACAACCTTTCAAGTACTTGAACAGCGCTTTCTTATCTCCTCTCGGTCTTCTCTTCTCAAGGCTAAACATACCCAGTTCTTTCAGTCTCTCTTCATAGGGCTTTGTTTCCAGTCCCCTGATCATCTTTGTTGCCCTCCTCTGACCCCTTTCCAGCTTGTCTGCATCCTTCTTAAAGTGCGGTGCCCAGAACTGGACACAGGACTCCAGATGAGGCCTAACCAGTGCTGAGTAGAGGGGAACTAGTACTTCCCGGGATTTGGAAGCTATGCTTCTATTGTTCAGTCGTTCAGTCGTGTCCGACTCTTCGTGACCCCATGGACCATAGCACGCCAGGCCTTCCTGTCCTGCGCTCTCTCCCGGAGCGTGCTCAAGTTATGCTTCTATTAATGCAGCCCAAAATAGCATTTGCCTTTTTTTGCAGCCACATCACATTGTTGGCTCATATTCAGCTTGTGATCGACAACAATTCCAAGATCCTTCTCACTTGTAGTGTTGTTGAGCCAAGTATCCCCCATCTTGTAACTATGCATTTGGTTTCTTTTTCCTAGGTGCAGAACTTGGCATTATCCCTATTAAATGTCATTCTGTTGTTTTCTGCCCAGCGCTCCAGTCTATCAAGATCACTTTGAATTTGTTTCTGTCTTCCATGGTATTAGCTATCCTGCCCAATTTTGAGTCATCTGCAAATTTGATCAGCATTCCCTGCACCTCCTCTTCCAAGTCATTAATAAAAATGTTGAAGAGCACTGGGCCCAGGACTGAGCCCTGCAGTACCCCACTCATTATCTCTCCCCAGTTTGAGAAAGCATTCTTTGAGTCCAGTTCTGTAGCCAACTGTGGATGCACCAGATCGTTGTTGCATCTAGCCCACTTTGAGCTAGTTTGCTCATCAGGAGATCATGGGGCACTTTGTCGAAAGCTTTGCTGAAATCGAGGCCAGTGTGGTATAGTGGCTAGAGTGCTGGACTGGGAGTCGGGAGATCCGGGTTCTGGTCCCCACTCGGCCATGGAAGCTCACTGGGTGACTTTGGGCCAGTCACACACTCTCAGCCCAACCCACCTCACAGGGTTGTTGTTGTGAGGATAAAATGGAGAGGAGGAGGAGTATGTACACCGCCTTGAGTTCCTTGGAGGAAAAAAGGCGGGATATAAATGTAATAAATAAATAAATAAATAAATATGATGTCCACAGCATTCCCACAGTCCACAAGGGAGGTTACCTGATCCAAAAATGAGATCAGATTTGTCTGGCAAGATTTGTACTTGACAAATCCATGTTGGCTTCGTGTAATCACTGCATTGTTTTCAAGGTGCTTCCAGATGGATTGCTTTATCATATGCTCCAGAATTTTCCCAGGGATTGATGTCAGACTGACTGGTCTATAGTTCCCAGGTTCCTCCTTTTTGAAAATAGGGACAACACTAGCCCTCCTCCAATCATCTGGCACTTCCCCCGTCCTCCATGATTTCTCAAAGATAATCGACAGCGATTCTGAGAGCTCTTCTGCCAGTTCCCTTATTACTCTAGGATGCAGTTCATCTGGCTCTGGAGATCTGAACTCATTCAAAGTAATGAGGTGTTCCTTGACCGTATGCCTATCAATCTCAAGCTGCAATCCTGCCCCTTCAGCCTGTACTTTGCCTTTGCCAGGGGGCTCATAGACCCTCTTTTGGGAGAAGACTGAGCCAAAGTAGGAATTGAGCGTTTTTTCTTTTTCTTTGTCATCTGTTATCATTTTGCCATCCTGATTTAATAGTTGAACCAACATTTCTTTCCTCTGTCTTTTACTATGCATGTATCTGAAGAAAGCCTTTTTGTTACTTTTAGCATCCCTCACTAACCTCAGCCCATTCTCAGCTTTAGCCTTCCTGACGCCATCCTTGCAATTCTGTGCTACCTACCTGTACTCTTCCTTTGTAGTTTTGCTTTCCATCCACTTCCTACATGTGTTCTTTTTTGTTTTCAGGTCATCTCTAAGCTTGTTGTGAAGCCACATTGGCTTCTTCTGTTGTCTTCCACCATTTTTTCTTGCTGGAATTGTTTGTAATTGTGCCTTTAGAATTTCCTTTTTTAAAAACTCCCACCCATCTTGGACTCCTTTTCTTGTTAGCTTGCCATGGGACCTTACTTATCATTGTTCTGAGTTTATTAAAATCGGCTTTCATAAATCCAGTCTATGAGTTTGGCTACACTCAGCTTTTGCTTCCCTTAGAACCAGGAACTCAAGTATAACATGGTCTCTTTCCCCCAGAGTTCCTGTAACTGCTACTTGATCCACTAAGTCATGTCTCTTGGTTAGGAACAAGTAAAAGATAGCCAATCCTCTAGTTCCTTCCTCCACTTTCTGTAGGAGGAAGTTATCTGCAACACAAGTCAGGAATTTCTTGGAGGGGCCATGTTTTGCAGAATTTGTCTCCCAACAAATATCGGGGAAATTGAAGTCCCCCATTACTACTACATCATGCTTCCTTGAAACATTGGCAATTTGCTTTTCAAAAGTGTCATCCTTGTCTTCTCCTTGATTGGGTGGCCAGTAGTAGACTCCAACCACCAGGTTCCTTTTATTCTTTGCTCCATTTATTTTAACCCAGATGCTCTCGATAGGGCTACCAAGCTCATCTTCCTGTATTTCTGTGCAGAGATATGTATTTTTGACATATAGTGCAACCCCACCTCCCTGTCTGTTCCTCCTGTTCTTTTTGAACAAGTTATATCCTTCAATTGCTGTATTCCAGTCATGGGAGTCATCCCACCAAGTCTCAGTTGCACCTATCAAGTCATAATTTCCCTCCCGTATTCAAGTTCAAGTTCGTTCTGTTTGTTTCCCATACTCTGGGCATGAGAAGTATACAGACATCAAAGACCATGTGCTTCATAGTCTGGTTGTCTTCCTACATGTTTCTGAAGACTATTATTGGGTGCTATTAGAGCTGTTCTCTCCATTGTGGTGCATGAGCCTTCATCCATTGTTACCCCCAACTTTACGTCTCCCTTCCCCGTAGGATTCAGTTTAAAGCCCTCCTGATAAAGTTCTTCATGCTGTGGCCAAACACATTCTTCCCAGCCTTTGTGAGGTGCAACCGTCCCTTGCCAACAGTCCATCCTCCAGAAAGTATAGCCCGTGGTCTCAGAATCCAAATCTCTCTCGTCAGCACCACCTTCGTAGCCAGTCATTCACCCGGAGTATTTTTCTTTCCCTTTCTATCCCTCTTCTAACTACTGGAAGGATGGATGAGAAAACTATCTGGGCCTCAAAGTTCTTGAGTTCCCCCCCACAAAGCTTCAAAATCTGACGTGATTTCTTTGTAGCTCCGCTTGGCGGTATCATTTGTTCCCACATGGATGAGAAGAAAGGGATACCTGTCAGTGGGCTTTATGAGTGCAGTCACGTCTCTAATCCATCCCCCCAGGAGACAGCATACCTGGTGAGTCCACGGGTCTTCACAACATACTTGGGTTTCGATCCCATGCAGCAAGGAGTCTCCCACTACTACTACTCTTCTCTTCTCCTTGTTGTAGGCCTTGGTTTCATTGCCTCTGCTTGACTGACCTTCAGCCTTTTGCTCGCTCTCATGCAGGTTCCCCTGTAATTCTTCCTCTGCAGGCTGTCCTCCAGTCTCATCCTCAAGTACCTGGAAACGGTTCCATAGCTCCACTGCTTCCACTGGTGCAGAGTGGCTTCTAGTTCTTCTGCTCCTAACTGTCACCCTTTCCAAGGAGTATCCTCTACTGTATTTTTCCTCACCTCAGCATTTTCCTCTTCTGCCTCAGCTTGCTGTTGCTCTTCAAGCTTCTGTTCTTCACTTTGCTGCTGTAGTTCCACCGTTCTGTCCAAGAACTGTTCGTGTTCTCTTATTCCCTGGAGGACTGACACTCGCTGCTCCAGTCCTCTTACTTCTTCTTCCAGTAGTGGGATCAACTTGCACTTGTTGCATGTGTAGGCCATGTTGTTCTCAGGCAAGAAAACAAACATAGCACAGACGCTGCAGGTCACCACCACTAGAGAGTCTTTTCCTTCCATAGTTTCTATTCCCTTTATGTTTCTAGCTTTCTGATTGTACTGGAATAGCCTGTGCTTGGTCCTCTGCTCACTGGCGGTTGAAACAGAGTCCCACTGGTATAGAAGTATGTGTGACAAGAAAAATAAATTAAAAAAAAATGTGTTGTTGTTTTTTAACGTTAGGGGCCTCCCCCTTGACCTCCCCTGCTGAACTCCCCTGGCCAACTCTGGTTTGTTCTCCCTGTGCAATCACTCTGATTGCCTACTCTCTGGGAGCTTGCTTGCTTCTATAGTCCCTAGACCATATGTTCACGACTATGTGTAGTTCTTCCAGGGCTTCAGCACCAACATTTTGCAGATCAGATCCCCAGAGAAATGTTTCTCTAAAATGAGGATTCTGGGGATTTCCCCCCCCCCTTTCTTTTAAAATCAAATTTAAGCAAAGACGAAACAGAGCCTAATTTCTGCTGATACAACTGATTGAGAAGGATGCCCAATTACCACTACCAAACAACATTATATTACTTTCAGTTTCACTTTCCTTAAGAAAACATTAACCCTTTACTGCTTCAACATGGTCCCTTACCAGAGCATGTGCATACATTCACTTGGTAAGCAAGCTCTCTGTATTACCCTGTCGGGTGGAAAGGAGAACTTTACCACTCATGTGCTCCCCAAAATTTCTGATGATGTGCAGAAGCATGGTACAGTTATCTCCACCACTGGCCAGAGCAACACAGATGGACAATATACCAAGTAGTTACATGCTGTTAGAGAGAAGCTTAGCCACGGCAGCTTTCTGTACATGTATGACGCGTTTTGTATTTTTGGTTGGCATCACCTTGGCTAAAGAATCCATTTTGCTCTGGAAAAGGCAGCAAGAGGTTTGAAGGCTTCGACGAACAAAAACACCTTGTATCAAAAATGCCTTGTATGGGAGTGGGGTGGGGTGGAAGAGTACCTAATTGTCTATGGGCCGGTTTGCAAGATCAAACAGCCCAACATGGCTTGTTTAACCCTTGCACAATCCATCACCACCATGTTTGGATGACAAGACAAGCTGCCTGGCAAATTCAAAAGCCATCTAGCACATGCTGCAACCCACCGTGGCTAATTTAAGCCACAGTGAACATGTGAACCAGGTCTATATGTGATTAAATTAACATTACTGATTAAATGTAAAGGAGTTACTCCCATGCAAATGCTTGAGTTCTAGGTCACACACCCCCCACCCTCCAGCCAGATAACCCTCAATGGTACCTTAGAGTAGCTAATTCAGAGCCTTGGCATGAAACATGGTCCAATCCTAAAACATCCCCACCGTGTGACAGATGAACTGATAAAATAAATTCCTGGGTACCCCTTGTGATACATTTTGTTCCACATACATCTGCCCAGCTGTCTTCCATAGCTTGGTTTTTGTAATGCTCAGTTGTTGTGACACATGTATGCATGCCAATTCGTGTACACGTGTGAAGGAGGACACACAGTAACAATGCACACTGTGGTAAGTGGACATCTTTGTGTCACCCATTGTCTGGGGGCACACACAGCTTACTTATATCAGAAGAGCCAAACACGTACATCCACTTCTCCCTCCCCAAGAGCCCTGTGTAGAAATGGCCTGGAGGGTATCCATATTCTGAAGGGGGGGGGGGGAGCCAGATCAAAACTAACACAAGGTTACATTGAAAGGTTTACACCAAAAGAGTGAATGTGGATAGCCAGGATTATCAGATGAGAAGGAAAGGGGAGAGCTAATATATTTTGATTTGATTAAAGCTCTTTTACAAAGCTAGCTGTAAGAAACTCAAGAAAATAAGACATCCATCTTAAAAGGCAAATAAATAATAGTTCCAATAACCCCATCAAGTACTTCTCAAATCATTCAGGTGACATCATATACTACTACTCTGAACAAAACTGCACCTGTGTCCGATCCTCCAGGCACAAATGTCTGGTGTGATGACTTCTTGTAAGATCTTGCAACGGAACCAGAGTTGGATACTAGAGAATTGGGCAGTACATGGAGGAACAACCACAGGAAAGAAATCTGGCACAAATGCCCAGTTCCCAAGTACTGAATGAGTTTCCTTCTGGGGGTGTAAGTAATTGGATGAATCATGTTACCTATCCCCTTCACCTCGGCATGTTAGTTTTCTACATGCAGGTATTCTTCAGCATAGGGGAATATTCTTCCATGTGTCAATCCCTTTCTTATACAACTGCAATCTGGTTTACCACATGATCTGCAATTTATGTGTACTGGCCTTTATGCCCCAGCAAGATCCCATTTGCTTTCCCAGCAATTAGAAAATGCTGCACACATTTTCAAATATTTTTTTTTTTCCTGCAGCCTTAAGGGCTAGAAACTTGTGTCTTTCTGATGAATGAACAGTAAGGGTGGCAGAGGAGTCTGAGGCAGCGACTAAATTTTGCACTACACAAATCAATGGCATGCAAATTTCTAGACCCCTTGCAACAACTTACCATTAAAATGCACATACATCACTCTTTTAAAGCCTTCATGTAAAGGCCATCTATTATCCAGCCTTCCATAGCATCCTATGGGAGAAAAGGAAACCAGTGGATTTTGCATTGTCCTCTATTTGAAGGCATACACACACTCCAGCTCTCTCAATCATTGTCTCTCTGAGGACAGGAGGTCAGAGGCCATGTCCCTAGAGGAGAATATGTTAGCCAATCACAGCGCTGCAGAAGGCACTCGGTTCAGCAATTCGTTTAATCACCAAAAAGCCAGTCTGTCCATGCAACCTTCCTGAGGGAAACTGAAGGGCACAGGTATCGAGATGGGTTACTTACAAGTAGAAGCACAATGACGTGCACCTAGAAGGCAAGAAGGGACATCAGCAACTGTATCTGCCAAAATGAAAGGCAGGCAACAAACACTGTTTAGCCATTAGTCCAGATGACAGCAAGAAAAGCATCATCGTTAGTATCCGCTGGATCCATTGGACTGGGAACCAATGGATCCTTCTGAAGAATAGCAGAAGGTTGGAAAACCCTCTAGTTCCCTGCCATTTAGATTTAGTTGCCTAGTCTTCCTTTGGCTGCCCATAACTGTGCTGAGAAAAGTGTGCCATCTACTGGACACATAAACAGATGACCTCTTGTTGCTAGTTCTTTCAAGGGCACGGCCAAAAGAAAAAAACTGATATGGCCTGGGGGAGGGGGAAATCACCCCCTTAATCTTCACAAATCAAGAGGCCAGCAGAGAACAGGGATGAGCAACACAACTTCAGCCATGGGATGGGCTAGCACACGACTAGCCAGCAACTTCTTGGAACCATGTTGGTTTGTACCCTGGTATTTGGAAACACAGCAGACCGTGCTTCGTTTCAGATAATACTGCCAGATCTATGGAGAGCTGAGTGAAAAGGCCTGGTCCTTGAGCAGACTGGGAGATTTCCAGTCCTCGCCCAGGCACTCTGAGGAAAGAGCCTGTGGGGCAGGAAAGAATTTGAGGCTAAATTAAGCCTGAAACCAGCATGTTCTAGTAATTCATACAAATCAGGCAAATTCACGTGTACGCACTTAATTTATGTATGCAAGTGTTTAGGGCAGCCTTTCCCATCCTGGTGCCCTGCAGTTGTTTTGGACTTCAACTTCCACCAGCCTCAGCCAGCATGGCCAATGGTCAGGAATGCTGGGAGTTGTAGTCCAAAACATCTAAGGGCACCAGGTTGGACAAGGCTGGTTTAGGCTGTTTTGCTAACTAATTTTTCATTTGGCTCGGTGACACACCAATAAGGGAAAGAAGCAGAGACATGGGGATATGTATGGGACAAAAGACGCTGTATGCTGGCACAGTGAGACAGAGATTGAGAGAAATGAACAGAGAACTCTAAGGAATTTAGTCTTATACTTACCCATTAGAAGGCCCAATGACACCACCATATAATTAACTGTGATTTGTTTAGTTAACACTGTCACTATAGTGATGGTGTTTATTCTAGTTTAAAAAATCGTCAGGGATCGAGTGTTGTATTGTTTATTGAAATGGATGGTTTGTTTCGAGATGCTTAGTTTTGAGTATTCATTTTTGTAACAATTTGATAGTTACAGAATATTGTATTTGTATTGGTTGTGGAATCATTCTGAGTGCAGTAACTGCAGACAAGGGGTATATAAATAAACTTGACCATATTATTTCTCACCTATTGTTGAAAGTTCTCCCGTTTTCTCTTGAGGCCACAGGAAGTAATTCCAGGCAAGGTGAGTTCCTTAACCTCACCATTACCGCAAAGGGAAAATGCCTTGTGAGACAAGGAAACCCATGGTTAACATCACTTCAGCAGTGAAAACATGCAGTGTGTACCTTGTACCCTCATCTTCTGAAATGTTACCTCTTAAGTCTAATACATTCAAACTGGGTTATGAAGTCTGCAGATACCATGAGCCATAAAAAAACACAGAATACGCATGTTGCAAAAGCCATAGTTTGTAAACCATGAATGGTCACGACAGTAATAAAAATATAAATGTGTGGGATTAAGACTCTGAACACTATGATAAACCTCTACAATTCCAACAGGAAAATGCTACCAAATCCCTCAAATTATTTCTGGAAAAAAATCCCACATCTCTCTGCTACAGTTGTACAAAATGAAACATCCTCCAGAGATAATAGATACAATCACCACATTTTATAACAGTTCTTAAAAGTATTCACAGGCAAACTTCCCCAAGCTGGTGCCCTCCAGATGTGTGTGACTACAACTCCCAGCAGGATGCCCTCCAGATGTGCTTGGGGAAGGCTGCAGTACGGGATGCATCATCTCAAGGCAAAGTTTTCTGCCCCTTCTATTTGGACAAGCTTTCCTCCTCTTCCCTTTCTTTAATAGGTATGTGTACATAGGCCCAGCATCCCTGATCTGTGGAGGGCTACAAAATTCTACTGGGCTATACAGGACCATGGATGGGGGGGGGAGCTAGTGTGCCACATGGGTACATTAAGCAAGGAAGACAGAGGGGAAGCAGGGGAACAGGAGAGGGATCACCATGCATCCAGACAGCTCATTCCACAGTCCCACTCAGTTCCAGAAGCCCTAACCATATTTGTGGAAGTGGGCTACACTGAAGGGAAACCTGTGACCCTTCATAATTTGACTTCACCTCCATTTCTTACACAGGTTTACTCCAGATATTTCCCAACTTGGGAGAAAAAGAGAGAAATCAATCACTTCCCATTCATAAACTAACTCGCAACCTATGCCAACAATCTGTCAAAAGCCATCACTGCTCTCTTGCCTTGGAGAATAGAGAAGAACCCATATGAAACAGAGCCTACCTAAAATAATCCCCCTGCTGTTTAAACATTTACACAATGCCAGGCAGCTCATATCTCTGACATTTCCTCTTCTGATCCCAGCTCCTTGAAGTGGTTGCTTAAGGCATCACTGCCTCCTTTCTACAAAGCTACTTTTCTTTCACAGCTCTCTGCCAAAGTAGACGACAAAAAACACAATAAAAAAAAATTCTAGCACTCCCAAAACCATATACAGATACTTAGACACAATAGAGGCAATACTAAAAGCATCAACACAATAAAAAGCCAGGTACACGCTATGTCCTATAAAGTCCATCTTCTTGATACCTCATAAATGCACCTTAACTGGAGATGGAGTAGAGGAGAGAAGACTGGAGAGGGACTGCATTTGCACTAATATAGTGAAACCATATAAAGAGTGAGTGAGGATGATTTTGCTGTCATGTTTCCTGATTGTCTTAGTTGTGATCAGTAAGGAATTTCCCTTTGTTAGACTAGTGGTTGACCTTGGGTTTTATCACTTCCCTATGTTGGGAGGAGGAAGCACAATTACTTAGCTTTATCTCCTTACTGGATTATTCTTTGTCCTGCAAGTAGAGCATCATGAAGGCTCACCTTCCCTGTTTCTGATATACCTCTATAATCTGAATGAAATAAGCCTATCTGCTCGCATTGAACTTTTCCACTATTCTACCATACAAAATAATATTTAACTTATAGTATGTACGACAAGCTTTGGACAAAGGAGGACAAGGAGACACTCACCGAATCTGCCTGGTAAAGATATACTATAGAAAGATCAAAACTTTTATGCAGACCTCAATCCATGGGTTCTGTTTTTTTAAAAAAAAAACTTCTCATTTTGGGCCACATACCAAGGATGGGAGCCAAAAAGACTTAAAATACAGTCTCTGGACAGGTCTTATGCTTAGACTTCATTTACAACTTAGGATGCCAAGTATAGTCTTTTAGATGCCACAGGGCTGTTTTTGCTACAAGAGACCAACACAGATAACTTTCTGGAAATGTAATTCATTTTTTATCAATTAATATGGTGGCTGAACAGATGCCAAAACACAGCAGATAACACAATTACATATGTATCTTGTTTTACACCATGGAAGAACACCAGAAAAAGGTTTACATTAGATTGTAGGAGGCTTCAGGTGCAAGCTGCTTTGAATGTTATAAAGTGGGACAAATTTTAAATATAAAACAAAACAAAAAAGTAAATCCCATGCTACCGTTACGCAGCAGAAGCAAAGCCCAATGAGCTGGAATGTCCTGCCCCCATGCTACTCCATCCAATGCATGCCTTTGGCTCATGACCGCTCTTGCCAGTAATTTCATCTCCTGCTTTTTCTGTACAGATCTAAGACGGTGCCAGCCTCTCAGGTGAATTGGCACAACAACATGATGCAACATCCTTTACCCCGTTACAGCCAGCTTTGAAGCCAGTGCCACCCCTCAGACACTTGCATACTCCCTATAATTGCTGAACAAGAAAGCAATTTAATAACCAACTCCCTAGGAAGACATTTAATAGAAAAGGCAAGAAATATGCAAGTGTTGCATCAAGCTAAGCCCTAGAGAAGCTGCCTCTCGAGGACAGCACTTTTTTCTGTACACCCCAAAGCTTTGGTTTCTGAGCTCATGCCATTGCTTTTCTAGAAAGGAAAACACATATTACTAGGACTGTCACTCAAACTAGTCTTAGATCATCATAGGAGCTTCAATTGGACAGTTTGCTAAATATACACAACTCAATATGCAAACAACATTAGAAAGAAGCATGCTTTGTGGCTGGAACCAATTTTTGTATCAGAAAATGGGGCTGTTCACACGACAAGACATTTAACCCATGCGGCCACCATTTTGAATAGGCAACCTCCACTCAGGGCTTGTCGTGTCCTGTGACCCTGGCAAGCAGGAGTTACACAAGTATTGTTTAATCCTCTCGTAACCCACGTTCGCCAGGTTCATACAACACGACAACCCGCAAGTGAGGGTTGCACATCCAAACTGGTGGCTGCAAGCACCACAGCTCATCATGGGTTCAATAATCCACAACAAGCTGTGGTGTGTCGTCTGAACCCAGTCAATGCCTCTAAAATGCCACTTGCAGTTCTTAAGTACTTTTATTCAAAATACTTTAGATGTAATAATTTTAAAACAAAATCAGCTGTCTAAAATCAGCATGGGTCAACGTTTTATTTATTTATTTATTCATTCATTCATTTCATTTCTATACCGCCCAATGGCTGGAGCTCTCTGGGCGGTTCACAAAATTTAAAACCAAAGAGCACACAATAAAACAATACAAAATATATAAAACATCAAAACCACAGTAAACAATACAACCAGAATAAAACCAGAATAAAACCTAGCAGCAATGCAGGGATTTAAAAATACAGATTTAAAACAGCAGAGCTAAAAGTCTAAATAGCTAAAATGTTAAAATGCCTAGGAAAATAAAAAAAAGTCTTCACCTGGCGCTGGAAAGAATACAATGTAGGTGCCAGGTGAACCTCACTAGGGAGCTCATTCCACAGTTAGGATGCCACAGCAGAGAAAGCCCTCCTCCTAGTAGCCACCCGCCTCACTTCCTTTGGCAGGGGCTCACGGAGAAGGGCCGCTGAGGATGATCTTAAGGTCCGGGCAGGCACATATGGGAGGAGGCGATCCTTCAGATAACCTGGCTCCGAGCCGTTAAGGGCTCTGAATGTTAACACCAGCACTTTGAATCGGGCCCGGAAATGGACTGGCAGCCAGTGCAGCTGGAAGAGTACTGGCATAATATGAGCTCATTGGCCAGTCCCTGTTAACAGTCTTGCTGCCCTATTTTGGACCAGCTGAAGTTTCCGGACCATTTTCAAAGGCAGCCCCATGTATAACGCATTGCAGTAATCCAGACGAGAAGTTTTTGAGTTGGGTATTCTTAAAACCAATTACACATCGCAGACCAACTTGTTAAAGATAGAGAGGTAGGTTCTTTTGAACCCAACTCCATGGCTGTTGCTGCTATTTGGTTTTGTATATTTCTGTATTCCACATTCTGTAAAGTGGAACACTTGTTCATGCAACAAACCAGAGGGCCAAGTAGCATCAGGTGGAGAACGAAAAAAATCAAAGGGTGTGGTCACAGCACCACACACAAAAAGCACCCCACGATTACATTACATAACAGAGCTTAGCCTCCAGGCATACAGTAGAAGGAATGAGCTTCGGCTCCCTGTCATATGCACATTTGTGAGCTATCCACAAGCAAGCAGGTTCCTGTTTTGCCAGGATTCCCAGCTGCATGGAGCAGACATGCCTGTGGATCCACATACAGCAGAGACAAAGCCTGCTGCCTTCTGCTGTACATACATGTTTTGTATGTGCAAAGACTGAGCCCTTCTACATGCACAGAACTTTCAGCATTCTGTTTTGCTTGTGTGAATACAATTACCCATTGAAGATCCAAGTCTTTTCACAGCTGCATCCTGTTACTGCAGACAAGTGCTTTGCATGCAATTACAATGTACGCAAACCAGACGGCCAGGCAGCATCAGGAGATGAACCAGAAAACCAAACCATGTGCACATAGCGCCACACAAGAAAAGCACCTCAAGATTATATCATATACACATAGACCAGATCATAGCAAAGATTAACATTGCAAACACACATACACACACACCAGTGCTTGCCTAGCAGATTGAACAGCAGGCCAGGTCAGCACTAAGCACTGAGAAGGTGAGCCCTTTTCTTTCAATTTCAATTAATGCCATAGATTTGTTAGGTATTGCCCAAAAGTGGTGATGCAGCCAGTGAGGGGGAGGGAGGCCCCCCAAAAGGGGGGGGGGACCATGCTGACAAGAAAAGGATCAACCTAAACATGATGGGACAAGGATGATGTACAAACAGAAAACAGGAGCTGCTTCCCACAATGAAGGTCACAGAGGGGAAGGACAATGGTCTCCCAGTGAGCCTTACATTCCCTGTGGCGGTAAAGCCCTCCTTCATCCTGAAATTTCCTAATACAGTCCTAGAATCAAGACAAATATGACTAGAAAACAATGCCTTGGTCCATACATTTAGAACTTTCCCATGCAGAGGAGTTCCATCACGGCTGATGCATGAAAAAAGCAATGTATGAGCGGGATGGTCCACGTGTGGAGACCTGGAATGAGTCATTTCTCCGCACCCACTATCCAAAAGAGCAGGGAGGGATCATGCACATGGGGCAGCCACATGACTGGGGGCTGCATGGAGTGCCCAGCTCATACTTTCAATTCCTCCATGTGACTGCAGCGAGGTCATCTCTCTACACAGGATTATTTGGAGTATATGCACCAGGGCAAAGGAAGGAGAGATATCCTGAGAGAACCTTTATTTGTGCCAACTCACTGATTCTACACACTGAGCGACTATTGTCACACAATTAAATGTATCGAGGTTCTAAATACTTATGCCCCCCTCCCAATGGAGGAGGGCATGGATGTGCTGATGACGTTCCTATCATTAGGAGGTATAACACAAGCACAAATACTGTTTATGCACTTTTTTGCATCTTGAATCTTATACATCTTTGAACCTTACACATTGGCCCAGTTCAGACTCTCTTATCTGTCCAGAGAACTTTTATTATTGGGTGGACTAAAAATATAACAAATGCCTTTTGTCCACACATATAGCACCTCCACGGTGAGCCACAATTAAACCCAGGAAATCTTTCATTAATTATAGTTTCCCAGCTCACCTGAACTAGGAAACTATGGTTACCAACTTTAGAACAAGCCATCTTAAGCTGTGGTTTGAAGTTGGTTTAAGATCCTGGCTTGAGAGGGACAGGGGGAGTGCGACCCTGTTGATTCTCCTGGATCTCTCAGCGGCTTTCGATACCATCGACCATGGTATCCTAATGGATAGGTTGTCTGGGTTGGGAGTTGGAGGTACTGCACTACAGTGGTTCCGCTCCTACTTGGATGGCCGATTCCAGAAGGTGGTGCTGGGGGATTATTGCTCTGTGCCATGGCAATTGTGCCATGGGGTTCCGCAGGGCTCTATTTTATCCCCCATGCTGTTTAACATCTACATGAAACCGCTGGGGGAGGTTATCCGGAGGTGTGGGCTGAGGTGCCATCAATATGCAGATGACACCCAGCTCTACCTCTCTTTCTCATCAAAACCAGGTGAGGCAGTGGCTGTTCTGAATCAGTGCCTGGGCACGGTAATGGACTGGATGAGGGCTAATAAACTGAAACTCAATCCAGACAAGACGGAGGTACTGTTAGTGGGTGGTTCGTCTGCCCGGCTAGGTGATATTCAACCTGTTCTGGAGGGGGTTGCACTCCCCCTAAAGGATCAGGTTCGTAGTTTGGGGGTGCTCTTGGATCCAGAACTGTCACTTGAGGCACAGGTGAACTCAGTGGCACGGAGCACTTTTTATCAGCTTAGGCTGGTATACCAACTACGCCCTTATCTGGACAGAGATAGCCTAGCTACAGTTATCCATGCTCTGATAACTTCTCGTCTGGATTACTGCAATGCGTTATACGTGGGGTTGCCTTTGAAAACGGTCCGGAAACTTCAGCTGGTCCAAAATAGGGCAGCAAGATTGTTAACAGGGACTGGCCTGCGAGCTCATATTACGCCAGTACTCTTCCAGCTGCACTGGCTGTCAGTCCATTTCCGGCACCAAAGTGCTGGTGTTAACATTCAAAGCCCTTAACGGCTTGAGGCCAGGTTACCTGAAGGATCGCCTCCTCCCATATGTGCCTGCCCGGACCTTAAGATCATCCTCAGTGGCCCTTCTCCGTGAGCCCCTGCCAAAGGAAGTGAGGAAGGCTACTAGGAGGAGGGCTTTTTCTGCTGTGGCACCCCGGCTCTGGAATGAGCTCCCTAGTGAGGTTCGCCTGGCGCCTACATTGTATTCCATTCAGCGCCAGGTAAAGACCTTTTTATTTTCCCAGGCATTTTAGCTTTCTAAATTTTTATCTTTGCTGTTTTAAATCTGTATTTTAAACTCCTGTACTGCTGCTAGGTTTTATTGTGGTTGTATTGTTATATTGTGGTTTTAATGTTCTATATATTTTAAATTGTTTTATTGTGTGTTGTTTGGTTTTAATTTTTGTGAACCGCCCAGAGAGGTTCGGCTATTGGGCAGTATAGAAATGAAATGAAATAAATAAATAAATAAATAAATTGTTCGGGAATTGGTAACTATAGTTGCCTACTTTAGGTGAGCTGGGAGATTAAGTTTAATGAGAGATTTAATTGCAGCCAGCCATGAAGGGAGGAGGAAAGGGGCTGCGTGTGTGGGCAAAGGGCTTGTTCGTATCTTGACTCAGTAAGCAGACATGATAATCTGAATGAGGCCATTATTTCATGTTTTCTTTATATTGCAAATTACCCAAATATAGCAGGAACAGAGTCTTCTGCTGAATAAACACCCTTCTTGACAGAAGCCATTTTGAAGGCTTCATGTCAGTAACACAGCAATACCCTTTTTTATATTTTCAAATGTGTGGCTCATCTCACCTGGGGTGTATTTCCACCAGCAATTTACTCTGAGCCGGCTGCATGATGAGGTTGTTAGGGATAGATGATGTCGTGGCCATCCAGTGGCCACCCCGAAGCTTATCAGGGAAAAACCAGATTTCCTGAGTCTGCTTAAAGTCCGATTCTTTTCCTTAAGTTGGGTTCTCCCCAGTATAGTTGTTGTATGCCCCAACCCCCGCATTTAGCTTGGGTATGCTAGCTCTGCTCAGGGGTGTGCCTTTCACCATGACCCCAGGCAAGGGGCGTTTCCTCCCATTGTGCTGAATGAGGTTTGCCCTCTGAATGACCACAGAAATTACAGAGATCCCCCTCAACTGAAATGGCACATTTTAAAGGCCAATTCCTTAAGTGCTATTAAGCGTGATCTCGAGGCTCCGATTCATTGTCATAGGAAGTAACCACAGCTTCCTTATAGAGATCCTGTGTGTTAAAATGGGGGCTAGTTTTCATTTTTTCCCCACAATAAACCCATTAGTGTCTCCTCAGAAGTAACTCCCATTGTGGGCAATGAGGCTGGTTTCTGTTTTTGTGTTCTCTCCCCCACCCCAACCTTTCCCAGCACAAACGTATGTGTGTCTACTCGGAAGTAACTCCCACTGTGCTCAATCAGGCTTGCTCCTGAAATGCAGGTGCATCTGGACTTTCAGGGGAAAGGAGAAAGGGGGGGAGAGGGGAGGAAGCCTCTTACTGGTTGAGCAGCCCTTGCAGTCAGATGACATTCACTCCAGCATCCCACCCCCAAACCAGGAAGTATGTTCTGTGAAGCAATTTTTGCTGGTCTGGAGAATCTGCTCATGGAGCTGTGCTCACAGCAAAGCTGATTCCTTTGAAAAAATCCGGTACTCCTTCATTTGCTTCTCTTTCCATTGTCGTGGAAACACGGCTCAGGAAGGCTTGGGATTTAACTATATTAACACACGGCAGATTATAAAGGTGGCAGATCAGTTGCTGCAACTGGTAGAGCCCAAGAAACCATAAATGGCCCTACAAGTCTGGGGAAGGCAAGTAAAACCTTGCTGGAGCACACGGTGAATTTTTGACAGGCCCCTGAACCATATTTTGCAGCTGAACCCTTGGTTAGCCACTAGGGGGCTCACTCAGTGGCAAAACAAAAGGAGGAAGCACGCACTGAATTAAAGATTAGGCACGCAGCAGCGGCCTCCTCTGGGGACTCTGGAGCGCTAAGTAATCAGCACTAAAGAAACAGGGGTAGGGGAGAAACAAGACAAATACACAGCCCCTCACTTCCAGCTCCTCTTTGAGCAAGGAAGAAGCCACCACATGTGGGGTAGGAACACATGTCTTCCTGCCAAGAGGCTACTGGATTGTTGGATGGTGGTTGAAGTGGCAAATGGAACAAGATTTATCTGCAGTCTGCCTGAGGCATGTGTTACACTAGACATCCAGAACGCCTGTTCCTGTGAGGTTTGCCAGCAGCAGACAACAGAATTTGTCCAATTCCAGGCAAAGGAAGCCTTGTAAGTGGAGGGGAGCATAAGCGTACTTAATACTGTAGTGGAGACCTATGGCTGAGTCATTGTGTTTAATTTTTAAAAGGCCTAGTAAATGACATTTCTCAAAGCCTGCTTTATGAATATGCATAAATCTTGCTGCTGCAATTTTCAGTACATTTACATTTAAATGAACTAAAATACAAGTACACTTTAGTACAAGCTCCCCATGCTAGTAAATGCTGGGACCTGAGGAGAATTGAATGGGTAAATAGCTCCCGTTAGTCACACACATATACATATATACACATTTCCATTATCATGATACATATTACACACAAATATATTCCCATATATTATATATTGGCTCTTTAAAGCAGTAAAACCCATCGAACAAAGTTAAAAATAAAAGTAGATTTCCCCTTTCCTAACCTAGGAATCATTTGCGGGACAATTTAAAAACAAATCAGCCAACACCACCAGCTTCAGCCTCCATAATAGAACTATTCCGCAGCTTCACATGAGAAATTAATACCGGCAACAGCTTGCATGCGCATGCTGGGGGGAGGGGTTATTGGGAGCTCTTTCAGCACAAGAGGTTCTAGGTTTGAAATTATATGAACTTCCATCTTTCCCCCTCTATTAGACTGGAGGGGAAGGGTGGGAGCACTTCAAACAACTGCAATGAAAAGAGGTCTCTAATTCTGGCTTGATTTGTTTGCATTTTCTATACTGGTTCCTGTGCAGTGCCAACACTACAGTCCCAAAGATGGGGATTCTCAGAAATTCAATTGGACGATGACTGTTTGATCAATATGCCAGCTTCCTTGCCAATCAGGAACTGATGCACAAAGGGCAGATGGGGGGAGGAAGCCACTTATTTATGTATTATTTATTTATTGCATTTTTATACCGCGCAAAAGCCGAAGCTCTCTGGGCAGTTCACAATAATTTAAACAATAACACACAACAATTAAAATGATATTTCACTTCTAGATATATTGAAGATGCTCCTCAGTATGTCGGGCAGGACCCTCCCTTGGCTGAATTTTAAACTACAAGGATAATCATCCTGCCCAACTTTACTGGAGTTCCCATATGTCATATTCAAGGCCCAAACAATCACAAAATGTTGAGAACCTGTGCCAACTTGCAAGAGAACAATCCAGAATTCATCTGTATGGGCAGCATCCACTACAGCTGTTACACCCCTGCTAGTTCCACTACGCTTGCAGAACCTACCATTAGCGCAACAGGAACAAGCACTTCTTAAAGCAATCCCGGGAACACTTATTCCTGGAATAGGACAGGTCAGTGACACTCCCTTCTGCGAGCTCCACGGATTTGCCCCATTCCAGAAACAATATTTCCGCTCTTTCCGCTTGCTTCCGCAACCACTAGCTTCCTGTCGCACTAGTGGTGGATCCTGCTAGCATGGGGGCAGCATTAGATTTGTTGTTGTTGTTCAGTCCTTCAGTCGTGTCCGACTCTTCGTGACCCCAACAGCATTAGATACTGCTCATTATTTTTGTGTCCTTAAAAAAAAAATTCTTAACACTCTTGAAACAGAAATAAAAGCAAATATTAGACACATTAGATCTGGAATTTGACATTGCACCCTGAAAGGTGCAATGACCTCTGCAACCATTGTGCAAAGCAAAAAAAGTCATGGAACCCTTAACACATGCAAGAGTCTTATCTTCTATTCTGACCTGCCCCTTCTTGCAAATATGCAGACAGCTATACAGCTTGAAAGGAGTCTGCATTTCTGTTGACACCCTCTATTGAAAAATAGTTGGAGAGCCTTACACGTAGGCCATTAGGGCTTTCAATGCAGCCAATTTCTCTGGTAGGTTTATTGGCTTTGTAAAGCAATTATGCTATTTTACTTTGTTTTATTAATTATTTTATGGAAGGATAAGACTATCAATGGTTACTAATCACAATGGTTATCTGTTTCCTGTAGCATCGGAGGTAATATGCTTCTGAATAACTGCTGTTCGGGAACACAAGGGGACGGTCCTATTGTGTTCATGTCCTGATTGTGGGCTTCCCACAGACATCTGGCTGGACACTGTGGGAACAGAATGCTGGACTAGATGGGCCTTTGGTCTGATCCAGCGCAGCTCTTAAGTTCTGAAACCACTTTGTATACTTTAGAAAAGAGGCCCAGAACTGTTTTAAGTAAATAAAATAGCTCTCCCAACCTCCCCATCCCATAGTTAGCAAGACCTCAGCATATTCCTCTAAACACCCTGCTCTTAAACATGTTTACTAAGAAGTATGACCCACTGATTTTAATCGTTTCCAAGCAAGCATGCAGTGGACTGCGACAAGATAAATCCTTGACACTTGAAACCCTATTATCCAATAAACCACAACCCACGGGCTGTGGATGCTCTCTGTTGCCAAATAAGCACCTAAAAGCATACGAGATCTCAGAAAAATTCCAGGTGGTAACAGGTTTTTTTTTTCAAACAGTTTTCCCTAGTTGTACATTCTTCCCTATAAGCTATTTTGCAGTATAACGTAAAGGCCACATGAGGGCACCCTCCCCTCACCATGAACGTGAATGACACACAAGCAGGCTAATGCGTCCCACTGCGCTAAATTGGAGAATTGTGGCTTCAGTCACATTCTACTGATAAAGCATAAATCTTCCCCCTAGAAAAGCAGATTTTCAGTTCATCACCGTACGGCAAATTATATTAGAAGTAGATTTCAGTGCCAAGCCACTGCACAACAGCTGAGGACTGGAAAGCAGAGAGACTTCAGCTAAGCAGTTTATAAACCTGGCAGCCTAAATCACATACATAAACCTAAACTATGAGAACTTATCCTGAGTATTGAAACAGACTGTTAGCATGTCCTTTCATTCCTCTTTCAGGCAGGCAGAGGTTACCCCGGATACAAAGGGCATCATACATACCCCCAAATACCCCCAAACTGAATTAAGATCAACAGCTAGAAATTGTTCCCCCCATGACACCGGTGAAACATGTTTGAGATGCAGCTGCATTAAGATACATATTTAAGCAATACCTTTGTAACGACACCTGCATAGCAGAGGGTACCCCAGAACAAGCAGAGTCTACAGGTGACCAAATGTGATCTCCTTTCTAGTGGCTATTGCCAACAGAAGAATATTTAAGGCTGTCACTAGAGCTGAATGGCTAGTGAGATTCAGGATTTCCACCTCAACAAGATAGACTTTGGGTGCAATCCTATGCATGCTGAGACAGGAAAGAGTCCTACAATTCCCAGCATTCCCCAGCCTGCAGGGGAATGGCTGGGGAACACTGGGAGTTGTACGACTTTTTTCTGTCTAAACATGCATATGATTGTATCCTTAGCCTGCAGTCCTACATATGGATACACAATCCTATACTTCCATGGGAGTAAGTCCCACTGAAGTCAATAGCATTTACTTCTGAGTAAACATGCCTAAGATTAATTCATTCATCACATTTCTATACAACCCAGTAGTCAAAGCTTTCTGTGTGGTTCATAGCATGATAAAATATAACATAAACCCTTTAACAAGCAAAAATTTAAAACGGTTTTAAAATTAACTATAAACTACCAAGATCCAACAAAAAACCCTCCAATAACCCATGGGCTGTTGTAGAGTTCTTGGAAGGTTGTTTCCCCCTCTAATAAGCCAAGCCGCCAACGTTCTGATGACACAACAAGCAGTAATTATGAAAATCGTACCCTGTACATATCACTATTTAAATAAGCCACGGTGCTTTATTTTGACCATGTGAGCCAGTCCAGAGGCTCATTTAGAGCCAACAGCCAAACAGGACACACACATACACATACCATATTAAACATTCAACACTCGAAAAGCATCCTCTTGCTTTTCATATGCCCCAGCCACATGCCATTAAGGAAGCCTACCTACAAAGAGGGAAATCTCCTGTCCTCCCAATGAGGGACTCCATAAATAATTCTCAGTGCAATCCGATGTCTACTCAGAAGTAAGCTTCACTGAGTTCAATGGGGCTTACCCCCAGCCAGGTAAGTGTGTACAGGATTGTTTTGCAGCCTTATTAAATAAATACATGACGATCCAGGTAAGGCAAAGCAATAGAGGTAACAGAAGCAGTAATCAACAACATACCAGTAATAAAATTGATGATGTCATCAAACTAAGGAACAAACAAAGAAAAACACACACACAGTGAAGCTGCTGCTGCTCTAGCCTCCAGCTCGCCCCCTGCTGCTCTGCCAGAGAAAAACAATACAACGGGTCGGCTCTGTGACTGCCTACCAGATCACAGATTGGCTGGCTTGGTTCAGCCAATTATCCCATGTGTACCAGCCAGCAAACTGAGCAAAGGTAGAGTAAAGGAAAGCTACTGCATTTGCGCTGGATGCTGGGCCCCTCAACATCGCCCAGAATGGCCCCCCTGCCTTGGAAAGGAAGGGGCAGCCTGTCACTGGCTGATTTAGGCTAGGACTCCCAGCCAAGCAGCATTTTTTTAAAGTCCCTTGTCCAAGGGAACGCACCCTCCAGGAAGCCTTTCCTTACAGGGGAAAGGATTTGCGCACGTGCGCCAACTAACATAGTTATGAAATGCCACTGTCGCCAGGACCAGGAGATCCTTCCTGGGCCTGCAGCAGGAGCGCAGCAGCCACCAGCAGGATAGAAAAAGGTGGTGCAATTGAAGAAGCTGGTGTGTGCTGTGCCACAGAGGTTTTATTTTTAAAAAAGATGGGAGGGGTTGGCAGTGGCAGAGCAGTGCACACCCTGCCCTCTGATTGGCACCACCCCTGTGCCCCTCAACTGAGAACTCTGAGCAAATGGTTCTACTACCAGGTGGTTTTGCTCTTGGATTTCCCCCTTTTTACTTTGGCTGTTGCCCTGTAAAGGAACACAAGAACATGAACTCACCTGTTTTCATTCACCAGGAACACAGAGCTGACATTTTCCACGAGTGCTTCACTTATGGGTGAGAGACAAAACGGAGAAGAGAAGGCATCAGAGTCTGAGTCAAACGTGCTGTCTCTGCTAACATCATCGGCAGACAACTCCAAAGAGCCTTCGTCTTCTCCTGTCTCCAGGTGGTCCTCCAGCCCTTCTTCCTCCACTGACTCCTCCAACCGGTTCTGCTCATCCTGAGAACTGATTGTCGATAAGATTCCTGAGTCACTGTGGGCAGGCTGAGCAGAGCTGTGGATGCTGTCTGTTGCCAAGCAACCTTGGGGCAGCTTCTCCCCTTCTTCAGAAGGGGAGCTGATGTGAGCCACATCCCTAACCAGCTGTGACATGGTCAAAATGTCCTCCTCAACCTTTGGGGTCACAGCTCGTTTCTGCTCAGAGGGGGAAGCCTGCATAGGGGCGCCAAAACCCTGAGTGTGGCGGTTACGCTTGCAGGGGGCCTTACGAACGGGGGAGCTTTCTGGCGTGATGTAACGGAGGGCCTCCTCGTCCTGTCTCTGAATACGGGAATTTGGAACCCAGGCCAGGATAAGGGTGGTTCCAAGCAGCTCATCTTTCTCCATGTACAGGCACAGATAGCCTACAAAAAAACACAGTGCCTCAGAATTACAGCCAACCCCCCCCCCACACCCCTCAGCTTGCCAGACTTCAGATGTCCTGCAAGGGTGCCTGGCCCCCCAATTTCCTGCTAGTGCCTGGACCTCCTTCCATCACTCACCTACCTCTTGACCCGATCTTGTGAAAGCTCCAACTTCTTTTCCCCTTCCCCTCCCCACCAGGCCACAGACAACTCCTCACAGCTTTATTCATTCCAGCAACTACTTGGCTGACTGATCTTGTCTCTTGAGGTTGCTTTCTATTGTCCAACTAGCATCCATGACAACCTGGTTTGGAATCCAGCATCAGATTGGTCTTTTTAGCCTTGGCTCTTTGTGTTTTTGCCTTTGCTGTTCCATTTAGCTCGTTCTAAATGTGTTGCAGGGAGCAATCCTGTGGCCACTAGACAGCGGCTAGATGGCCATAGGATATGCTGTTTTCCAGAAACCGACCTCAGAGCCTGTGCTCCAAGGTCGGTTCCCCGAGAACTGACCTCCCCGCACTTCCGTGGAGGTGTGGAACAGCCCTGTCCTCCACGCTCACAAGAGGAGTGCGGAGTGGCCAGAAAGGGGCATGGCTGGGGGCATTATGGGGTGGGGAAGAGCATAATTGCCTGTACGACACATCCTATGTATGGTACAGCAGCCTCCTTCCCCACTCCGTCCTCCTGCAGCTAGACAGCCGCAATCGGCTGTCTAGCCGAACAAGCAGGGCAGGAGAAGCGCGGAGGGCAGGAGAAGCGCGGAGGGAACGATCCCCTCTGTGTTTCTCCTGCCCTGCTTTGGATAGACGGTTGCCTCTGAGTTCCTATCTAGATAGGATTGCTCTATGACTGATTGTTGTGGTTTTGATGTTTTTATATTTTGTAAGATGACAGGCTTCAATCTAGTTGAATTTAGGGAAATTTGTACAGACTTCCATCTTTGTCCTTCTCCCCTCTGTTGTTATCTGCAAATCAGCTTTGCAAATGGGCAAAATCTAAATCCACTACAGGTTGAAGAGTCATAGCAACCTAGTTTGAACAACTTCACATCTAGCAAAGGAGGTGAATTTTTGCATTGTGTTCTTGGGAATAGGATTACATTTTGTGCTTCGTTATGACATTCTAGGCAGCACAATGGCTAAGAAGTGAGTCCTTTGATGACATTTCTTGAAGATTACATTACTTGGAGATTTGCTCACTCTTAGGCTGATGGCCACTGCTTGACTACACAAATGTAGAGGGGAGCTTAACCCACTGTGATGAGGAACTCAGCAATAGCCTGGGCCATACAAAACCAGTGAAGCACAAGCATGCTATGCAGGGTGTTCAACACCTTTTGATTCCAGTTTAGAGATATAGAGCATTCCTACACCAGGCTAAAATCCCTCAACTTTACCAGAGCTTTCTGCTTCTGTTTTAAATGCAGGATCACACTGAGCTCCCTTTACACATGGTTCCCTTCCCCCACTCTTTTCCCCCTTATCTACTTTGTTCTATATATTTCATTATACAGCCATTAGATGGCACTGTAGTCTAGCTCCTCTTATTGCGGGATTTCCTCTTTTCATGAGGGAACTCAACATGCTCTAAACTGATAGCTCATTATTTCCAATCTTTTAAAAAATGGGATAAAGCTCATTTAGAGTGGGAGGTGCCCTGGAGGTTGACAACGTCATGTAAAAGATCTGTAAACGTCCGTGAGTAACCAATCTCAATAGCAGGATAAACGCCCCATGAGGAGAAGCCCATAGTAGCATTGCAGGTATTTGGTCTAAAGCAAAGCCAGATACTAAAGACTTCATCAAAATCCATCATAAAATTATGTCAATAACCCAAATGCAAAATACATCTGAAACATGTGCACTATTAATCCCATTTCAAAGGTTCTGGAAGTGACTGGTGAACTGATAAGAGCATTCTCTCTAGGCCTAAACAGACATTACAGAAGACGTTTTGCTGCAACTGATCTGTGGGTAATGTCTAATAAAAGGAAGATGTGAACTCCGCCATGCTCCCTCTTTAATGAGCTTCCGCTGTGCATTAAAAACGTGGTTGTTCAGGCAGGCACTTGGGGTGGGTTAGGGTATTTTAGAAAATGTTTTTATTGTAGAATTTTATTGTTTTAAACTGCTTTATTATATGTTGTACATCGCCCAGAGTGGCTGGGTAACCAGCCAGATGGGTGATTAATAAATTTAATAAATAAATAAATAAATAAATAAATAAATAAAATGTAGAAAGTCATTGCATTCAGCATTTCTCTGCCCCTTGCAAGAGGCAGTCAGCAAATTGGAGCTGGAGTGGGAAAATAATCCTGAAGGATGGTCTCCTCCCATATACACCTGCCCAGACCCTAAGATCATCTTCAGCAGTCCTTGTCTGGGAGCCGCCACCAAAGGTAGTTAGGTGGGTGGCTACCAAGAAGAGGGCCTTTTTTGTTGTGGCACCTCGGTTGTGGAATGAGCTTCCCAGAGAGGCTTGCCTGCCTACGTTGCGCTCTTTCCAGTGCCAGGTGAAGACCTTTTTATTTTCCCAGGCATTGGAGTCTCTCAGTTTCTGTTGTTTTAAATCTGTTACTGTATTTTAAATCTTTGCACTGCTGCTAGGTTTTATCTGGTTATTATTTTTATTTTATACTGTAATTTTAAACTTTTAGACTATATCGTATTGTGTTATATTTTATGGTTTTAATGGTTGTGAACCGCCCAAAGAGCTTCAGCTATTGGGCGGTATAGAAATGTAATAAATACATAAATAAAATAATGAATGCAGCACCATCACATCACAAGTTTCTTATAGCAGAAATTACGAAAGAGGAGCAGGCTCCCCCTTACCTGATACACTGGGAAATTGCTTGCCCTTGTTTACATGAGCCAGAAACAAGTGCTCAGTCACTGTTACGTAGTGGCATTTGGAACAGAGTCCTGATGCCAAGTCTTCTGGGAAAAACACGAATTGTGCTGACCAACAATAAATAGACAGGTCTATGTTCCAAACTTATTTGGAGGCAAAGGTGGCAGGGAGAAATCAGCCTCCAGATGAACTGGATAGCTGAAAAATGGGAATGAAGAAAAGCAAGATACAATTTGCAAAGGCTACTGGATACTAGATAACAGGTTTTATGCCACACTGGTATGACAGGTGGCCTGGTTGGTTCTAAGGACCTGCTGCAGTATGAGAACTACTAATCACAACGCACGCGCACACACACACACACACACACACACACACACGATGCAGAGGTACAAGTTGCTGAAATCCTCCACTTGAAAAGCTTGTGCTACATCTGAATGGTGCCCATTTTGCAGCAAGCCAATTACAGCACTTGTTTTCCGAAAAGGGGCAGAACTTTAGCAGTGGACCGCACCACACTAAAGGACACACTACACATGATGCACGGAGATCCAACACCTTTTGGCACGAGCTGGCTGGCTGAGGGAGCGGATGCTTAATCCTACTCCTCCTAAAGCTGCGGGGATGGGGGATGTTTAGTGGTGGGAGGGGGAGAATTGGCACCTGTATTATACTGTCTTCCCACCATAGCACAATTAGCAGCAACTTTTCAAAGGAGAAGCAACTTCCTTAGGGGGAAAAGGTGCAGATGGAAAAGGGTTAAATCTCACTCCTCTGCTTTCAAGTTAACAAACAAACACACGCTGGGAGATCCAATCTTGGATCTTCTGCATCAACTGCAGTTTAGCCCTAACATGAGGGTGTTTTTCTAAAAGAGCAGGGGAAAGTTTTAGAATAGTACACAGCGTCACCAGCCACTCAAACATTTAAGATAAAAAAAAAACACTAGAAAAAGTGAAAGGAAGGACAGGAAACACTAAATGGAACTATTGGAGAAACTTTGAAACTGGACTAGAGATGATAAGCAAGACATTTGGTGGAAGGTGTTCATGGAACAGTTCCAGCTAAGCTATATTGTCCCCAAACACTGGCGTATATTTGTCCTGCTAGCAAGACGTAGTCACTTCCAATTGACCGTGGAGTATTGTACATTTCCAATTCAAGGTACACAAGCTGAGAACTGAAATAACTAACTTGGGGAAGTTAAGCAAATAACATTAAGTCAGAGCAGGGGTGGGCAACATGTGGCTCTCCAGATGTTTTGGCCTACAACTCCCATAAGCCCTCACCATTGGCTATGTTGGCTAGGGCCAATGGGAGTTGCAGGCCAAAACACCTGGAGGGCCACACGTTCCCCACCCCGACTTAAGAGACTCTGCTACACACGTAACATAATCCCACGGAATTTTCCTCAACATTTGCTGCCTGCCCTCACCTGGGTGATGTTCCACAATGCCTTGCAGCATCTCAGGTGGGTGGACACAAACATTGTTCTTGGAGTAAATAATTTCTCCATCCAAGATGGAAGACGAGCCGCCACCGCTGCTGCTGGCATTTAATGTCAGGAGGTCAGATGCTTTGGAAGAGGCACGTCGGAGGAGTCTTCCCAGAGACATTGCCAAGGGAGTGTTTCCATTCTCTGTCAGCTTCAGTCAAGCACCCAATTCAATTAGTAAGGTCTGCCAAGAAAAGGAAAGAAGTTGTCTGAGTAAACGCAACAAAAAAGCACCTACAGAAAGGGATGTACTCCCTGCCTTCAGCCAAAAGGAGTAACCTGCAATGTTTAAGAAATTGTCCCAGTCTCCTAGTGTTAATAAAAATAACAACACTTGGGGGCAGGGGAACACAACAGAAAAAAGCAAAGTGAGTCTTCACAAACACACCCACTTCCTATATACCTACGTAGCTACTTTGGGTGACCAGTTTATGCACCTGACAAAATAAGCTCTGGCTAACAAAAGCTTATGTCACCACAATAGATTTATTAGCCTTTGTGGTGCCACAAGATTCCTTGTTAGCTTTTTTGCGACGGACCAGAACTACTACTCTTCTGGAACCTACAATAATGAGTTTCTCTTTACTCACTCAGGAGGTACTAAATGGGATGGCATTTGCCACTTAATTCACAGCTTTAGTCACAGATTTTGGTGTTGTTGTCAACACTAGGCTTGTTGTCTGCAGTCCAAGTGAAGGATGTAAAGGCCCAGAAAAACAGCAAAATCCAGGAAAAACATAACGCCCCTGCCCCCGAAAAACTCAATATACAGAAACAGAAGAGCATTCTCTGAAATAAATATCCACTGATGAAGAGTTCAATTTAGCTCACAATGCACTAGGTATTGTCAACAAACCACTTAGAGATATTACATTAAGAGGTACAGAAATATCATTAATAAATAAATACACCATGTGTCCATCTGTTACTTGTTTCCTTTGATTCTCTCTTGAATGCTGTTGGGAAAGAACTTTGAAATAGTTTGAAACATTTTCAAACTATTTCAAAGTTTGTGCCAAACACTTGACCATCCTCAAGTGTTTGGCACAGGGGTGCAATCTAGGAATCTGCCATGCCTATTGTTCCTTCTACAGCATAGCGACAAGCCTTTGTAAACATAGCCTTTGACTCCTCTTGCAAATGGGGCTGGAACAACAACAAGACTCCAGCCATCAACCCCATCAGATAGGAAGGGAAAGCTGCTTCTTCCTCAAAACCTCCCCAAGGCATAGATCCGTTCCTTCTTGTTCAATACCCTTTGTTCCCAGGGTCAGTCCAACCTGTCCTAGTTCCCACTGTGCACCTGCAATACCTGCAGATACCAGCCAAGGCCAGCAGCAAGGGCTTCCTAGTCTATGCATGGCGAGCAGAAGATACAGGCAGAAAATGAGAGAGAGAGAGAGAGAGAGAGAGAGAGAGAGAGAGAAATACTGGGAAGAAAGCCCAGATTAAGCCTTATTGCATGCCCACCCCCCTAAATTATTCACAAGAAAGCAGGCCAGAGAAAATGCATGCATAACCCAACACGTGCAGACACAGGGGAAATCATGCACATAGGAGAGAAGGAAGGAGGGAACAAAGAAAGGCAGATGCACCACCACCAATGGTTCCCCAAAATCATGCAAATAAAAATGAAGACGCTATGTATATAGACAAATATTTGTGCATCTATTCTTTTAGCCATGCCCACTCATTCCTTCTTCCTCCCAGAACATCTGCCCTTTTCTCTCCCTCATCACCTAGTGGGGATGGACATTCCCAGCTGCCGCTGCTGCTGCAGCAGAGGGTTTGCACAACTGCAGAAGAGGCAGCAAGACACACCTTTCCTCCAGTATTTAGAGCCTGCTCCATCTGGTACTGTAGTGACCACAGCATCTCATCACTGCTACTCAAGTGAGTAAGCAAGGTAAGGTGCTGTGCACACTTAAGTGCAAGTGCCTGGGGTCAGCCCTTGAGATTTTGGTTGTCAGAACACACATGCCAGCGTCCCAGCCACCCATAAGGGAGTCAAATCCCAAACATTCTGATAGGGTGACCCTCAGCTACCCTTGAGCCATGCAAGCTTGGCTTGATTTCATGAGATGTTTTTGAAATGTCACGTGCTTTCCTGAGTCAGACCAAGCTCTGAATTTCTAACTCAAGCACAGCTCTCATGTCACTAAAGATGGCAGACAACCGAGATGCTCACGCTTCTGAAGAAAGGTTCAAAATTTTAACAGAAAGCCAGGATGCAGCAAATGCATCTGTAGGAACAATACAAGCGAAGCATTTTCTTTGGAAGAAAAAGGTGGGTGGGGGAGGGACCCAGCTTGTTCAGGCACAAACTCATGTGTCTCCCAGTTATTTTCTCCAGGGGCTGGAAGCAGCATCAACCTTGAGCCCCTTATGCAATGAAAGGCAGCCACCACATATCATCAGCTTTGGCTTAGCTCAGAAACAAAGCAGCAGCTGAAGATCAAAAGGTTTTTCCCAGAACGAGGAAGGGGGGATGTAAAAGAGAGAGGGAAAGAGAAACCGAGAAACGGAGAGAGCGAACATGCCAGTGTGGTACAATGGTTAGAATGTTGGGCTGGGGAGACCTGGGTTCAAGTCCCCACTCAGCCATGAAGCTCACTGGATGAATCTGACTCACAGCCTAGCCTACCTCATATGGTTGTTGTGAGGCTAAAATGAAGAGGAAGAGAACCATGTATACCACCTTGGGTTCCTTTGGAGGAAACGGCAAGATATAAATGTAACAAATATATGAACCTATACTGAGCATTGCTAGACACTAAGAGTGTTGTCCAACAGGAAAGAGTCGCAGAATAATTATACTGCTCCAGTCCCATAGGATACCCAAGCTGGTATACGGTACTACATTTTAGGGAATGTGAGACTCAGAAGCCTGGAAGAAGAAGAGCGGTTCTGTGGTCTCCAAGTCAATAGGGACACAGCTCAGTGTGAGGAAAGTCTTAGATTCAAACCCTGACGTCTCGAGGTAGGGCTGGGGAGGGACTCTTGCCTGAAACCCTGGAGAGCTGCTGCCAGTTAGCATAGGTAGACAGTACCAAGCCAGACACACCAGTGGCCTGACTCCACACCGGGCAGCTGCCTATGTGTCTATGCTCACCTTACTTGGCACAGCATGGTTGCCACTGCTCCTATGGTGACTCCGAGGGCATTCCATGATGTATAATCGCTCAGGTGTGCTGCATGTTTATATAACACAGTAGCAACGTCTGCCCCTCTGGGAGGCACATAACACGGCCTCAATGAAAACATGCGGTAAGCCTGGAGCATGTGGGTGGAAGCGATATGAATTACCAGAGGAGAATGGAAGCAACCACACCACATCAGGTAAATGTGTCAAGCACCACTACATCACAGGCTTGAATCCAGACTACAGTTGTAAACAACCTACAGGCGCCCATGGAACATCCTCCTCAAGACAAACGGACGGAGGATAACGCGGTCGATATGACTACTAGTCCCGATGGCTATACGGCACCTCTGGTATCAGAGGCAGTACACCTACGTACACCTGTTGCTGGAGAACATGAGTGGGAGGATGCTATTGCACTCAGATCCTGCTTGTGGGTTAGGAATATACGAAGCTGCCTTACACCAAACCAGACCACTGGTCCATCGACTCCATCTAGCCCAATATCGTTGACAGCGGCTCTCCCGGGATTCAGGCTGGAGGTTTTCCAGCCCTGTCTGGAGATACTTGGAAGTGAACCTGGGAACCTGCATGCAAAGCAGGCGCTCTGCTACTGAGGTATGGCCTTTCTCGTTACCCACAAGCAGCTGGGTTGGACACTGTGTGAAAGGAATGCTGGCCTAGAGGGAGCCTTGGTTTGGTCCAGCCTGGCTCTTCTTATGTTCTTAAACATGGTTGTAAGGACTTGGCTGAGACTGGAGTCTCCTCAGTGAGGGGAGCCTACAACTGTGGCATTCTGAGGACATACCATCAGATTTGTGCTCTGAATCATATACTGCTAAAATCCCAGATCTGGAGCACAATTCCTCCAGCACGGAAGCAGCTGGCACCCCATGGTAACCCAAGCTGACTGAGCTACAGCCTTTCCTGCCCCTTCCAGCATGTCAAAACGTAATCCTGCTTGACTAAAAAAGCTCCTTTAAAAAAAAGATTGCTCACACCCTATTTATTTCCTCCCACACATCAGCTGCTGCTACTGAACACCTGTACTGCAGCCAGCCAGGCGTTCTGTTCAGCTATTGGCTGTTCTCACGGACAGTGCCCAAGACTGCTCCGTCAGCGTAGAACCCAAGAGGCAGACAGCGGCTGGCTAATCCCCCAACTTTCTCATCAGCACCAAAGTGCCTTAGACGGCACAAACAGTTGGCCTCTTTCTTCCAGGCCCTATCCTTTCAAACAACTGGCCAGAGGGCAAGATCCTGTTGGCAGGTTTCCCACAACTGACCCATGCTTGCTCGAACTGGACATTTTTTTCTTTATCACAGAGAACTGAAGAGGAATGGCTCCTGGTAATGCTTTGGCTTAGAGCATGGATTTCTTATTGAAGGCTTGGCATAGCTACAAGGATCCGGGAATGTTTTAAAGGCATGGAAGGCAGCTAGCTCCTTACTGCAAAGGGCTGGACACACAACCTGAGCTAAGCAGGAGCAAATCACAAATAGGGTGGGAGGGCAAATACACTTCAGAACAGATATGCACAGAACTCTCCCCTAGGAACAAACACGCATTAAAAAAAGCTTATTAATTAAAGTATCAGAGACAAAGATAACAAAGGGCTATGAGGACAAAGCACTAAGGCAGAGAGAATAAACAATGGATGGCAGATCAAACCAACAAGGCAAAATGGGCTAGGCTACACCATTAAAGCTGCACAATAGAAATTACCATACCAGTGCAGAGATCTCCTGCGCCATAGCTTAAGATAAATGTATATTCTGAAGGGAGAGTTGTATTTGAGTGTGCTTTACTCCAAGACAAATTTGGCGAAGACTGGCCCGGTATCAAAATAGCAGGAAGCAGAATGCCCGGGTTTCACTGCCAGCTATGGGAGGGGAGTGAGACTTGGTGAGTTCTAGACAAGAACTTTCAGTTCTTGGTGTCATTGCGACGAAAGCAGCCAACACTTCCTCTAGGACTATGTGCTAGAAAATGAAGAACGTAAAACCTAACTTAAAGCACACATCCTCCTTTCTTTTATTTAACGCATTCATAACTTGCCTTTCCATCAGAAGGTCTTCTAGACATCTAAAAGCATAAAACCCACATAACTTAAAGCAGCAAATACACAAAAGACTAAACAGAACATACAGCAGTGGTGTAACCAATCAACAGAATCACAAAAGATAAATCAAATTATTACTTGCCCAAAATTTGGGAGGATAAAACCATTTTAACCTGTCTACTAAAAATGACTTCGTATAACAGATATCCACTAGTCCTTTGGAAGTTCTCACGACGCACTGTTCAAGAAACAGGTAAGAGAACCCAGAACTTAGTGCCAGAATGTTTGACACAAGGATACACATGTGCTTCAGATACTCCCAGAGGGGGTTCTACTTCTCAGGAATACATCCTTAGGAGTATATGTGCTTCTCAACCACTCAGACAGGAAATGCCCACAGCATGACCACCTCACAGTGAAAAGCATCTCACAAAGCTTGCAAAAAAACCTTATACCAAAAAAATGACTCAAGGAAATGAGCAAGTCATTACAAAATGACCTTACTGAAGCCTATTCAATCATGTCTTAAGGAAAGAATTTATCAACTTTTGCTCTGCTAAGCACACTTCCTCTTAAGGTCAGACCTCTTACACAACAGAATCAACACCGCACTTCTCCCCAACTCAGCTCTTGTTATCCAGCTCACACAATGCCACGACACCACTTGACATCCCTTTGCATAGTGTTTTTCAAACTGTCTTCCAGGGAATCTAGAGACACTTGGAAGCTTATCAGCAATTGAACAAGCTTCCCTAAATGGCAGCTTATCCATTATTACTACTTTCCCTACAATGTGCAGCTGTAAAGGAGTTGTGGGCACATTCCAAGGCACCCACCCACTCAGGACATTGGCAAGACCCAATAAATCTAGTAAGTTGCCACCACCCGCCCACCCTGCACAAACTGAGTATGTTCTAACATCCTGACCAATATACACAGTGGTTCCCTCTCTGGCAAATGCCCAGGGGCTCCTCAGCTGAAACACTGATTTGGAATGACTTTCCTAAAGATAAAAATGTTAAAAAAAAACAACTACTGTAGAATAGTCAGTGCTGCAAAGTTCACGTGCTTACATTTGCAAAGCTGCTAGAGATATAAACCAAAGTTCCATTTTTAAATAAGTTGCTGTTCCACGATTGGTTCTATGTGGCATGTAACTGTTAGGACCCAACAGTCTTGCAGCCTGAACACTGGGGACTGTCTTCCTTGCCACCGTATTCTCAGCTTGACGACAACAGTCTGAATAACCAGTTTGCAACCTTCAACCAAGCCCCCATCCACCTACTGCGCTCTGCCCTTTGGCTCCAGCTGACTCTGGCTACCTATTGCTGCCAAATCACCTTTCAATTCATATCCAAGCACTAGGTTAGCCTTCCCCAACCTGATGCCCTCCAGATATGTGGGACTACAACTCCAACCATCCCTAACACAGCATGGCCCTTTTCCATGCAGGATGGTGGGGGCTGTAGCTCAACACATCTAACAGGCACCAGGTCAGGGAAGGCTGCACCTGATTAACTCTTGGTTCCGGCTCCTGTGATCCCTCCATGATGTTTCCTAATGGCTTGCTTACTTCTGCCTGGTGGTTCCACTCTCCCAGACCTCCAGAACTCACTGAAACCTTTTCATCTGTCAAAAAGTGGTAAGAGAAAGTTCCTTCCATTTGTCCTGTAACTGGCACTGGGCAAGCTATCCTGGAACCCTCTGTGTGTGTGCACGCACGCACGTACATGCATGTGCACTGTAGTTTCTGTCTGGCTCCTGCCCTGTAACTGCAGCTCACCTGAGCTCTGCTGCACACTTTCCCCAATGTCTGAACTTCACTCCCAACTCTTGATAGCACTGACCTCTTCCTCTACTTGAAAGTGGCTTGTGGCTTGCCAGAATGCATAGCACCACTTCTTTATCTTCCATGCTACAAGCTTTTGCTCATCTTCTAACCACTAATCCCGCTTTGATCTCCCAAACACTGGCCTGTGGGCAAACCAATACAAGTTTCTATAACTTGTACCTTAAGCACTAATCAACGCTACATCCTCAGCCCATGACATTTAGGGCACAATCCTATGCATGTTTAGACAGAGAAAAGGCCTACAACTCTCAGCATGCCCCAGCCAGCGCATAGGATTGCACCCTTAGAGGTGCAATCCTAGGCCCAAGCTCCTCTGCTCAGGACCAACCAGCTCTCTAGTGTTCCAAAGCCACATACTACACAATAGCCCTGTCATTCTCAAAAATGAAGCCATGGTTCCACCTCAACTGAAGTCCTCTTCCAATTTTGCACCTTTCCTTCCTGAAATGCCTCTTCTTTTTTGCCATCACCCAAAAGGATGCTAATCCTTTTCTTTTAACATATGAGCCAAATGGTTTTCATCCACCCAACTTCATATAGCATTACTTTCAGCTCAAACTTGCCACACTCGTTTTTAAAGCCTTTCAGAACTTTGCCTAAGCCTTGCTTCCTTTCCTGTAACTCTAGAAACATATCATCCCTTTCAGACAACTTCCCTAGAGTTGGCCCAGAACCACTCTCATATGTGGATCTTAGTATCAGGAAGAGGCAGTGTATCCTTCAAAACCCTTCCCACCATCAACTGAAAGTATCACCATCCCTCTGTATTGATGTGCTTTAAGACTTCCTAAAGTAATAGCTTTCATAGAAGTTATTACTTTAAGTTTGTGTAACTCTGCAGATGGACCCATTTTGATTCCAAGTTTCTACTGAGACACACTATGAAATGTATGTACAGTATGAATGAGCTAGATCTGTTCCTTATGGACATGCTTTCTCAAAGGGAATTACCTTTCAAGAGAATACAAACATGGCTAAAATACCATTTGCCGGTAGACACACATCACTGGAACTAGATCAGCAGCGTCAGGAACAATGCCCTGAAATGCCTCACTCACTTTGCCATTTAAACAGAGACATTTTGGAGAGAAAAAAATTACGATATGCGGAAGACAAATAACAAAACAAAAAATGAACATAATGTAATTGAAATACCAGGTAGAAAGAATGGGAGATTACATGTTTATTTTGCTTGTAGCCTATTACTTTCTGAGCCCAGGGACTTAAGTGCACATCAGTAGGAGTTCAAAGCACTGACCCCATATGTTATGAGATCCATACTTTATGGCTTCCAGAGCTAATATGAATTATTCATTGTATTCAGGTGGAGTGGGGGAGAGGAAAGGCACAACCTCTTCACTGCTGGCAGCATCTCTATAAATTAAAAAGTGAGCAGAGCAAACTGCTCATTAACAGCCTGATCCTATTCTGAGTTAAATACGCATAGGATTAGTGGGTTTAGACACACCCAACTGTGCACAGGATTAATTGGCTCTTATTGCACTGCCAGGCTCATTTTTTTTCGCAACCATCATGTTTTTTTCAATATTGACTTAACAATTAAAATAAGCTTTTAAAATAAGCAGAATTCAAAACATCAGGATCACCTAATAAAACGAGCAGGATCTTAACCTCAGTACACTTTTTTTCAAAACCAATTCCTCCTTCATCTTGCCAACAAACTGGGAAGGGAGTGAAGGTTCCAATTTTACCACTATATTCCAGGGGTGGGGTGGGGTGGGGTGGGGTGGGGTGGGGGAATCATGTCTAACTCACAGCTTTTCAGTAACAAAACACCCTTGTATTGTGTGTCATTCCCCAGCCTTTCCCTGCCAAGCTGGATTATTTCTAAGGGTTTAGTTAATGAAAGAATACCAAATACTAAGCCAGGGAAATCTAGTGCAACTGAAGAGGGACAATATTTCTTAATGCATTCTGGCAGGCACGTAATAGTTAGGATGTGCCTTAACACCCTGCACAGAAGACACAAGAACCACAGAACATATAATGGGGTACCTAAGGAGAACTACCCCAGGGAAAGCACCGCTCCTTGTGCAGTATTCCCCACCTAGGGGAGTGACATACATATTCCTCTCTTTCCTCTCCAGACTACATTTATGTTGTCAAGATCAGTAGGGACTGCAGCTTTCAAATACTCGATACTTCAAATACCCTGCTCTCCCACGACACCAGGCTTCCTTCTGTTAATAATCACTTTCCAACCCTCCCCCCACCCCCATCTTCCTTCACCTACTCTGACTGGTGCCAGAACTCACCACGGTGCGCGGACGACCCCAAATACTGCCAGGACCAGCCCCCACCCTAAACACCTGGGCTGCAAACCCCCCAACACCATGTCGCTATCCCCAGCGATGCCCAAGCACACCCCGAGCAGGTAGCCTACAACGAGATGGAACCCGCTAAGTAAAGGGACCTAGCCCACTGCAACCTCGCCTTCTCCAGAGCAGCCACACGTTCGATGCACCCCGCGGAAAGAAGCACCCCCTCACCCGCCACAGGGCCTCAAGGAAGACCCCACCCCAAGATCCAACCAGCTCCACACCGACTACAGCCCTCCACCTCTTTTCTGTTCTTTTCTTCACGATATACTGATGTACCTGAGCAGACACCTCGGGCACAGACCGCGAGAGCAGCCTCACCCACGCCCCCCAATGCCCAGCAGGGCACGTTCTCAGCCAGAGGCCGCCGCCGCCGCCGCCGCCCGCCGCCGCCTCCTCCCCCCCTAGATCCGCGCCGCGCGAGAAGAGGAGGATCTGCGGGGAAAGTGGGCGCGGCCGCCCGTAGCCACACCCACGCTATCTGCCTAACCCAGCCCATACTCCTCTCCTCCCGGACCCACTCCGGATTTGGGGACGGAGCGAGGGAGGACGCACAGGTCGGCAAAGCTCCTAGTCCCGCTGCGGGGAGTCGTGTGGATCTCTGTTCTACCAGGCGCTAGGTTCGCATCGTGGTTTTGCTGAAAGATAACAGAAATCTTCGTTCCCCGACTTCCAACTCTCCACCTTTCTGCACGGACGACGCTGGAAGACCAGGCAGCGCCTTTAAGAGCGCACTGGTGCCAAAATTTGCACCGCTAAAATGGCTTCCTTCTACTACTGGAACCTAGTTTTTATTCCTCCAGCCAGTTTTAAGCTGCAAATACTGGGCTACAGTGTAACTAAACAGAAATTAGCTGAAAAACAAACCATAATTGGATATGAAGTGCCACCAGCTGCTCAGACTGACAAATTTGATTTTTCAGTATTATATTTCTTACATATTTAAAGTTGCATTTGAGATACACGCACTATCAAATTCCATCTTAAGCTACACAACATTAAAGAATTTTCAACATGAAAACTTTTGTAAACCTGCTACATAAGTTGCCCTGTCGAGGTATTTACTCTTCCCCTTCTGTAGTATTATTACTCATAGTGACAGTGTCAAGCCAAAAAGAAAATGTTACTGTTCAGTGACTTGCTTTAGCCACCACTTGTGGTAAAGAAAATAGTTCTACATACATGTATTTGAACTAAAGTGTGGCTGCAACACCCAGAAATTATGAATGACATTCATTTTAAGCCTAGCTGGATTTCATTTTATGAATTTGGGGTATATTTTTATGGGAATACATGCATTTGTTTCAAGTGAGTCAGGACTCATATTGCAATTGGCCTATTTCAGAATTCTTCCAAAAATAATGATTTGAACCGTCTGAAGATATTAGGCTGCAATCCTATGCACTTACTGAAGAGTAAATCCCATTGAACTCAGTTGAACTTACTTCAGAGTAGACATGAATAAGGTTGTGTTGTGAATCTAGGCCATTATTTAGATCTATGTATCTTTAAACATTTGTACCTAATAAATTAGAATATCTGTAGAAATGTGAGTAGTACCCTCCAACCATCGCTGGACACTACCAACCAAGTTTATATTGTCTACTTTTTGGTTTAAACGTTAGAAGCCAGAGAACTCCTCAGCCTCAAAATATACTAATATATGCCACATCAGACCAGCAGGACTATACATAACTAGATCTAGCGAAGGGTTATCCAATACTTGGCCAAAGTAAAAATACTTTGTTCTTGCATTATGCTGAAGTATCGGTTTTCAATGAAAAGTTCAGCATCCATGAGTGGCCACCCTACATTCCTACTGTGATTATAAGCTACCTCTTGGAAATCAGGAATAGCTGGTAAATTATTTGATATAGCTACCTTCACATCTCAGAATAACCACACATTAGAAGGTAATGCAAGATCTCACAACAGGTACTTTCTTAATAATGCATAAACCATGAAGCATTGGATTCCATGAAACATGAGCATTAAGAACCTCATTAGCTGCCATCAGAACACACCAGACATGGATACCCAAGTTTATAACAGGCTGAAGCTTTATTAAAGCCTTGCTCCATCTTGCAACTGCATCCCTGAAGCAAGTTTCAAACCAAAGGTGTGTTAAGTTGTCCAGAAACTCCATTTCAATTGAAATATTAAACATTGCATTAAAAATAGCTTTTCACATTACCATAGTCCATTTCCAGTCAAATTAGATTTGTCTTGTTGATACAAATCTTTCCTGAAAAAAGAACGGTATTTTAAAGCATCATGGGCTTCATGTATCGCTATATCTAAAGTCAGATGTCTGAAGAATAACTGGTAGTGAAATCTGCAGCTCAGCATTAGATGCGTTCTTTATAAAACAGAAAGCTCAGGCTGAAGAAAGCACAAATCTCTGCTAATGGATACCGTTTTGACTGTGAATATTTATCCTAGTAACCATCCCTGAATCCTCCATTGTATGAACTAGTATTATTTCATCCAAAGTTGACTCATTTGGAAATAATGAGCCCCTTTAAAAAAAAATAATGCAGGCATTTCCATCTTCCCTGTTCTGCCACAGCACCTGCAGTAAGAGAACCCAGAAGCTAAGCGTTGCTAGTTAATCAACATTTTAAATGGCAAAATCGAAAGGTTCTTCAGCTCTTCAAGTGTCTTTGGAAAGTGAGCACACGCAGAGTCTCCATCACAAAATACTGTTTCTGTGCAAATCCTCCACTTCCAACCCCCACATGCTCTTGTGCAGGGGATTGCCAGAAAGTCCTGTCATCTTCACGGCTCGAAGGGTAGGTTCTGGGCTGCATGACTGCACCAGGCCCATCACCATCACGTACTTCCCGGGGCTGAGGCAAGGCCGCCCCTTGGGGACCTTCTCGACGCCCTGAGCCACGAAAGAGCCGCTTTCGTCGCGCAGCCGCGCAGTCGAGCCCCCCTGCTCCACGGCCTGCACCGTGCCCTGCATCCACACCAGGGGAACCGCTACCGCGGGGCGTCCGTACTCCTCCCGATCCAACATCCACGGGCCACCAGAGGACCGACGGCACCGCCTCAGCTGCGCAGCCAGAACTTTCACCGGCGGCGGCTGTAAAGAACGAGCGCCCTCCGACATGGCGCCGCCGCTTCCCCGCCAGTTTTCGCCGGGCGCAAAGGCTCACGGGTCTGGAAAGCTCTTCGGTAATTGCGAGCGTCGCAGTAATATCGCGAGAGTTGGGGAGGGACCTCTATTACCTGACCACAGAGAGAATAATGTTAGAGTCACATAGTTCGTATTTGGGGTAACCTCGAACTGCGCTAGTATTCCACCCTAACTTTCACTGCAATGTATCTTGGGTTTCACTTTACAAATTCTAAGTCCTGGCACAACTTCTCCCTCCATAGAAAATCACAGCCAATGGTGGCTGTCAGGGTTTTAAAGGTGGGTTCAGACCTTGTGTCACTCTAAATTTTCTATCTCTATGTCTTTGTCACCGAATGCCAGCCTATCTATGCCTTGCTTAAATTCGACGGGCTCCTCCTCTATCTCCCAAGACGTGGCTCGGTCCAGGTGTGCATCCCACCCCCCGCAATTGGTATCATCCGAAACGAAGCCGGGGCGGGGTAGAGAGCGAAAAGAACAGGAAGGCAGGCTGCTGGATGTTGATAGCGTCGCCTAGCAACGGAAGAAAAGATGGATCCAAGCAGCGGGTGAGCGATATCAGGGAGTGGGGTTCGGACCAATTTAAGGAACAAGAGTTGGGGTAGACACAGGGGCTCATTGGGATGGGGGCGGGGGGATTCTCCCCCCAACAGACTGTTTAAATTGAAGGAAATAATGTAATTACCCGTCGGAGTATAGCATTAATTCAAATAATGTAACTCGTTGCTTGAAGAAACAAAGCTGTCATTTTATAATAATGGAATTTCTAGACCTCATGGTTGTAGATTATACGGTCTAGAGGAAAGCCTGGCAACATTATCCTATGGCTGTATTTTAAGCAACATTTCTCAAATGCAACTACTCTAGCCCACAGATGCATTGCTGCAGTGCTAACATATCTTGTTATGTATAGGAAGCTTGGCATTTAGGGAAATGGGCATTTATATTCACTCGTTGGTGGGAAGCAGTGAAAAAAAAGTGCTATAAAACAGAGCTCTTACAATGCCATGACCTTATTCTCCACTGAAAGTCCAGAAACACCCCATCCCATACAGCCACCATAAGGCATTTTACTAAGACACCGCCAACTCTGCTCCCCTCCACTTTTCTCCTCTGACCCATGTCACTAGCCCTTAGGATCTCCCAAACCTCTCCTCTTCCTTTGTAAAGCTGCAATCCTATGCAATCTTATTTGAGAGTAAGCCCCATTAAACTTCTGAGTAAATATGTATCTAGTGACCTTGCACATCACTCCTCTCCTATGCTTTCACTCAAGGTGAGGAGCTTTTCAGTATCTGTGTCACGTATTAATTTGTGCAGCTCTTCCTTCAGTCTCATATTTGGCTCAAGCAAGACTAAGAGCCCCTCCTCCCCCTCACCCACCCCCATACAAACCCAGATGCCTCCTTTGTTATTTCCATCAGTTCTGTGCATCCCCTCACTTCATCTTTCCTCATGCTATTTTTTAACATGCTAGTTTCCTTTCCACAACTTCCTGCCCATTTTCATCCCTGCCTGTGCAAGCATTTAAACCCCTTCCTCATAACTTCCTCCCAGTCAGCTGCATTGTGCATTTATCCCTCTTCTCAAATCTCAGGTAGCTGCCATTGTTATTGTTCCATCACCTTATTATAATCCATGTTCCGTTCCCTATCCCACACCCATCCACCCACTTCTCTGGATCCAGTGCTAGAATCTCCACTCTTCAACTCCCACTTAAATTCATTCAGAGCACATGCATTAGTCAAAGCATAGCTCCTACCTCCCAACTTGTCATCTGTTCCTGTGAACTAAGCTTCACATTTGTGCCTGAAACTCTCTATGAAAGTCATCATTAGGCTTGTCATTTGCATCAGTTGGATTATTCATTCACCTCTTGTCTCTCAGGGACTCTTAGACTTCAGGATAAATCTGTAACTCTTAGATACCACATTGATTTTGCTGAAATGAGACAGACGCAAACTTCTGCTGTTGTCACTGCATATTGGTGCTCTGTCTTGCAAATTGGCATTCTTGTTTGTTTGTTTGTTTGTATGAACATGCCTCACCACACACACACACACACACACACACCCCAAAATCTAAACATATGCTTGTAATGGTGTTAAAAGAATATCATTTTCTTTAATTCAAACTGAAAGTGCTGAATCGGAACATGGACAGATTGCAGAAGATGAGAATAAAGAGCTGCTTTCAAAAGTTGAAGAGGTAATGTTGTAAATGCCAGGATTTTGATGTGCCAGAGAATTAAATTATATAGAAATTGAACCAGATAAGTTTGAACTTATTGCACACATTTGAAGCCACCAGAACCCATGGGATGTTTTAAGGTTGTGGGTGGCTTGTCAACCAGCCCAACACCCTACCTTCACTGGGTTTGCATATAATGAGAAGCTACGGCACACCCCTGCTGCTTGCCTAAATATCCAAATGATGGCCTCTGCTGCAACAAAAAGCCTCACAGGGAAATTCACCCATGGTGGCTTCTCATCACGTACAAACTGGGCCTAAGTGTAGGCTATATATAAACTAATTGTTTATTTCTTTTTAGACCATTTTTCTGATTCTCCCTCATTCCTGAGCTTAATAAATCTTATAAACTAGGAACCTGGGGCTTGCCTACGTGTTTTGACATCCTAAGGATTGTTTTCCCCCACAAGCAGTCTTCACTTCCATGTTACATGCTGGTTCATGGAGAGGGGAAACAGACTGAAATTTGTTCATCAGTAGCTTAATTGCTTAGCTGGCTGCAGACCCCCTCCTAGATTGACGGTTTGGGGGTCACTTTCCACCATTGCTAGGGAGAATAGAGAGGTAGTGGCTGCGGTTAATAAAGAAGAAGCATGGCAAGCAGCCTGCCTGGAAGGGTTGTGTTGGGTGTGCCCTTCACAGTGATGTTGATAAGTAGGACGGTGTACCGCTTCCATTCAATTCCCAAGTGGATCAGGATGATTCAGACCGAAGTGGTCTGGTTCAGGAGTGGGTCGAGGTCAGGCCGAAGCACCCTGAAGTGGGTTGGATCGATCCGAAGCGCTTCGGATCGATCTGGACAGCTGTCTGCTTAGCCACGCGAGCCCCCTGCTCCTCCTTACCTGGACCTGTGGGGAGCGCCCACAGCAGTCACCATCTTGTAGGGAGTTGCCTTTTTTTTTTTTAAATGGTGACCATTCTTCTTCCAGTAATTAAATGTTGCATGGATTGCAGCTGTAAAGGGGTCATCTATGCAACGTTACAGGCATAAATGGCCCATTTACATCTGTAATGTTGCATAGATGGCCCCTTTACGGCCACAATCTACACAACATTTAATTACCGGAAGAAGAAGAGTCGCCTCTAAGACGGCGACAGCTTCAGGTGTTCTCTACAGGACAAGGTAAGGAGGAGTAGGGGGCTATCGTGGCTGGGTGGGGGATGGGCGCAGGGCTTGCGCAACTGGGTAGGGGGGTGATTTGGCTATCTGGATCTTGCTTCAGATCTGGAGGCCAAAGCAGTTGGGCAGAGGCGGGTCAGGGCCAATTCGGAAGCTCCAAATTGCCCTCTGAAATGGGTCAGGGGACTCTGCACAGCCCTATTGATAGGTGGTACGCAATTCAACAAAGGAGCAGATAAAGGCCGCCTTGAGTCCCAGTATTGGGAAAAAGGCGGGGTGTAAATATAATAATAATAATAATGGATGAGGATATTATTATTTATGTAGTGCATTAAGTGTGCAAAGTCTTTTCACTCTGAAGGTCCTTCCCATATCTTCCTTGTGTCAAAGATTTATTACTATTATTATTAGTAGTAGTAGTAGTATTAAGTTTCTTTTATTATGGAGGGAGCAATCCTATGGCCCCTAGACATTGTCTGAGGGACCATAGGATTGTTCATATTTCCCCTTCAAAGTCGGAGACATCTCTTTGACCTCGGAAGGGGGAGTGAGAGAACACCCCCTTGCCCCCACCCCCTCGCAGCTGGCATGGAAAGAACTGTGCCAGCTGCTCCCCAAGGTCAGAAAAGCAACCTCGGAGAGGGGGAGAAGGTGGCATTTTGGTGGGGGAGGGGAGAAGTCTAGATAAGCCAGGATATGTGTTATCCTGAAGCCTCTCAGCCTGCTTCCCTTCCCCTCAAAAGCACCCCAACTAAATGGGCAAAATGCAGGGTGGGAAGATGGGGAGGTGAATATTGCCTCCACTGCTCCTCCCACCCTGCATTGGGTGATCCAAAGCCTCCGAGTTCAAGGCTTCTGACCATTGAAGGCAAAACTGATAGGATTGCACCCCCAAAATGTAATGAGGGTAATTGAAAATTTATGTGTGGCCTCTTGTGTCTGGACTTGGGGAGGTAGCCCTGGGGGAGAATAACCTGTTGCTGACCGCTGCTAGAGAACCTGTGTTCTCTGAAGCCAATTCTTCCACCATGATCCCTTCAACCAGGGGTAGGCGACTTCTGGAGAGCACCAGGCTGCGTACCCCTGCTTTGAACTGTGAAGGGGCACCCTTCCTTGCAGTTTAAAGAGGCCTATAGGAGAGGGGGAATTGGGCTTGGAGAATGCATTCCTGAGGGAGTGCCTTTTCCACGTCAACTCCCTCCATGTGGTCTTTCGAACTGCAGTGGGGCAGGCTGGCGGCATGTGTTGTGGGCGGGGTGGGGGAGGCAGAGCAAATGCAACTGCTTCTGCAGCCCTTCTGAACTAGCACCTGGCGTAAGCAGAACAGCTGTGGCATCTTTCCTCCTGGTTTGGCTCTGCTGACTCTGTTCCAGGGAGAGCCGCTACCTGCTGCCACCTCTGCATCCCTTGGGCTCAGTCAGGAAGCTCCCAACCCAAGTAAAGATGCTGCCGTTGTGGTTGTCCCTGGAGCCGTCTCTATGAAGTCCTTCTGCTCAAGCCAAGCACTTCCCGGCCCCAGCAGAAGGCTGCAGCAGTGGCTGGCCAGCCCCCGCAGTGGCTTTGGGGCCAAAAGAGATGATAGAAAGCGATAAGGCAATAATATGATAAAATATGATAAAATAATATAAAATATATATCATATATTATAATATATGATATTATATATTTATATTATATAAAATATAGTATAAGGCAATAATATTATAAAATATTATAAGGCAATCACGAGATTAAGAGTTTGTGGCATATTAAGACAGAAGTGCAGATGTGGACATAAAGGATTCAGTTTCTAAAAATTAGTAAATGGATACCAGTTAAGCATAAAACAGCCCCAACTCTGTTTATTTTCTGTTACTCTTGTATACCCAGTTAATTTTGCCATTGGAGCAAAGTCCCTCATTTTTTACATCTACTCATTTAGATTTGGTGACTTAGGTTGCGTTCGTGTGCACCCTTACCTGGAGGTAAATCCCACTGAATTCAAGACTGACTTCTGAGTTGACATGCATAGGATTGGGCTGTTGACATTCTCCCAATATTTAGCATGTAGAACTCTGGCAGACACTATCATGTAATTAGCTAATTCATTATGCTGTTTTTGTATTATCTCTTGGGTATAAATTAGGAGAAAAAGTAATGGATGCAATTTACTAGAATAATGTAGAATCTTTTCCATTAAGGTCTTTATTTTCCTTCAATATCTCTAAGCAAGTGGAATGAATCCCTTGACCTAAGTTGGCATTTCCAATAGAACTGCTATAAGTGTTATTGATTTTATGTGTCCTGATCACGATTATGTACCACCTACCATCATTAAGCAACAATTTTCTTCAGACATCTACATCCAGTGGAAAAGTTACAGTTTGTTTCCCATAAATATATTCAAACTAGCTTGAGAATGTTGTCACCAATATTTTGAGCCCAATATACCTTAAAATATTGACTTATTCCATTTCGCATTCACATTGCAACAGTATCTTATATATTCTAGAGAAAGTATATGCTTTTCATTGCCATGCTTATTTTATATTTTACTATGAGCTTATAGGTTTTATAGATTTGGAGTTTTCTGTCCCTCAGATAGATCAATCTTAAACTCCAGGTCTGCTGGCCGGGGGGTGGTTAGGATGGGTTAGAGGCGCCCTCCCACTGATGGGAGGACGCCTCTGTCCAGGACGGGGCAGGGGGTCTATCTGTACCAGCAGCCCAGTTCTACCTATGGAAAGCTCCACCGGCAGTAGCAAATGTAAGGCCTCAAGACAGGGCAGAGTGGGGTGGATCATAGTACAGGTGCTGAGATTCAACTCCTCAGCTATGCCAGTCTGAAGCTGAACCAGCTAATTCTCCCACCCTGCTTCCTATGTGAGGATGGTGCAGGGGGGTGGGGGAGATTTAATATAAAAGGATCTGCCAAGCTGAAAAGCCCAGCAATACACACACACACACACATACTTTCAGGCCTGGCCAGCCTGAGCTGGCAGGGCGTAAAAGGCAGGGTGTGGAATGAGGCAACAGATATGCCACTTCACTCCTCCCTGATCCCATTTAGGATTACACTGTTACATCCTGAAGCGGCTTACTTAATTAACAGGTATTTATTTGTTTTGAATGTTTTTTGTTAAACTAAGCCCTTTAATGGTACATTACATCCTGAAAAGTAGTGAGGTTTTTTTTTAATCCTTTCAGCAATAATTGCAATATCACAGTAGGCAAATAGAGGTATTTTCATATGTTATATTGTAAGTGGTGAGGATGTGGCATTAATAAAGTGCAGTAGGCCTTCAAGGAGAGATTGAATTATGGCTATTCACTTAGAATGTTATTTTCTGCCATGTATAATATTTCTTCTTCTATTTATATTATTGAATAAACTGAGCAGCTGAAAGGTACAAATGACTCAAATCAAGAGGATGGAGTAGCCACAGCAACAGTTGCAGAGGTAAGTTTTTATGACTTGTCAGTAGGGAAACAGTCCTGTAAATTTGCAGATAATTGTCTTAATAGAAGTTTAAGAATAATCTGATGCCTTCCTATTTGTAGGATTCAGCAGACAAGTTGCTTTGATTCCATTCAAGCACAATCAATACTTTGCTGTCTCCAGTGCAGTGCTTTCCCTTTCCCCCATATAACTCCTATTTTCTCAAGTGCGGGCATGGTTAGATGAAGGGAGATACTGCAGAGCCTTTATCCAAGGTCATGCTATGTCAGCAGAAAGAAATATGGCATTAACTTATATTTCTGTCTCTTCTTAAACTTTGAATTCCCAAAATTTTACACTCAAGTCAAAAAGACAAATGCAATTTAAGTTAAATATGTCCTTTAATCATTAATATTTAGCTGAATTGGGACCCAGTTCTGTTATTATTATTAATTACATTTATATCCCGCCTTTTTTCCTCCTTAAGGAACCCAAGGCGGCATACATAGTTGTCCTCCTCCTCCTCCATTTTAGCCTCATAACAACAACCCTGTGAGGTAGGCTGGGATGAGAGTCCGTGACTGGCCCAAAGTCACCCAGTGAGCTTCCATGGCTGAGTGGGGACTAGAACCCAGATCTCCGGACTCCCAGTCCAGCACTAGGATGAAACATGGGCTATCTTAACATTCCTTTCTATTGTTTAGATTTTGATTTATTGTGCTTATTGCAGCCAGAAGACATTAATGCCATGGAGGAAGGGGCAGGAGGTGCTCCTACGGCAGCCATGGAGGAAAGGGCAGAAGGCACTCCTACAAGGCCCATGGAGGAAGGAGAAGGACAGGCTCCTACAGGGGCCATGGAGGAGGGGGCAGGACAGGCTCCTGCAGCGGCCATGGAGGAAGGGGCAGGAGGTGCTCCTATGGCAGCCATGGAGGAAAGGGCAGAAGGCACTCCTACAAGGCCCATGGAGGAAGGAGAAGGACAGGCTCCTACAGGGGCGATGGAGGAGGGGGCAGGACAGGCTCCTGCAGCGGCCATGGAGGAAGGGGCAGGAGGTGCTCCTACGGCAGCCATGGAGGAAGGGACAGAAGGCACTCCTACAAGGCCCATGGAGGAAGGGGCAGGTGGTGCTCCTACAGCAGTCTTGGAAGAGAGACCCTCAGCAAAGCTGTCTGTACCCAGTGCAACAGGACAAGGCATTCCTGAGCAGAAAGTGTCCTCCTTTATGCAGGTAAGCGACACTGAGTGCGATCCATAGGAGCTTATTCCCAGTGACACATATTGGTTCAATCTGGATGTAACACTAAATCATAGTTCCAGTCTTCTTCTAGCAGCTTCACCAAGGAGGAGGGGGAAGCGTTCGAGCCTGAGGTTTGAGCAGGTTCATGGCTTACCATTCTCTGAACCCTCTCACCACCCCCAAAAAAGTACAACACATGGTCTTGCCCATTCCAAACTAGGAAATAAGATAAACATAAATGTTAAGGGGGGAATATACAATATTATATTTAATTTAAATGAACCAAATATATAGACTGAGCTGGAATGCCTGTTAGTAATCAACAAGCAGTAGATAGCACCTGTTGAATGAACCTGTTAATGTAACAATATAATATTTAAAAATTGAGAAGTATCAATAACCCAAACACATTTCAACCTCAATGTCTTCTTCAATGGAAAAATATATATCATTTTAAAAACATAAGACTTTCCCAACAATCTATTATAAAACCATAAAAATTAGTATATAATTTTTTTTGATAGATGTAGTACCTAAATCACATTACCAGTTGTTAGGAATGAACCAAACATATATACATGGGCACAACTCCATTTGGTCTATATACTGAAGATATTGGTAAAGAGGAAAATAATCCCTTAGGGCCCAAGCCTATGCATGTTTAGAAAGAAACAAGTCCTACAGTTCCTAGCATCCCCTGTAGGATTTATTTTGCCTAAACATGCAAAGGATTGCACCCTTAAAGAATCCTATATGTCCCACTATTCTAGATTAAACCTCCTTGAGGTATGAGGAATATAACATCACAGAATATTGTGGCCAGGTTACCTGAAAGATCGTCTCCTCCCATACATACCTGCTTGGACCCTAAGATTGTCCTCAGCAGTCCTTCTCTGGAAGCCCCTGCCAAAGGAAGTGAGCTGGATTGCGACTAAGAAGAGGGCCTTTTCTGTTGTGGCACCCTGGTTGTGGAATGAGCTTCCCAGAGAGGCTCACCTGGCATCTACATTGTGCTCTTTTTGGCAACAGGTGAAGAACTTTTTTCCCAGGCATTTTAGTCTTTTAGTGTCTGTTTTAAATCTGTTACTGTATTTTAAATCTTTGCATTGCTGCTACATTTTATGTTGGGTTTTACTTTTATTTTATACTGTAGTTTTAAACTTTTATATTGTATCTTATGTTGTATTTTATTATTTTAGTTGTTGTGAACTGCCCAGAGAGCTTCAACTATTGGGTGGTAAAGAAATGTAATAAATCATGTAATCCTAATATAAAGCCAGGCAAGCTGTATGTCCTATACAGTAGCCCTGTGACCATGTATGTATAAGTGTGGTTCCTCCTTAACAACAACTGGTAACCTTATTTATGCTTGCTAGCAACGATGATAGAGCTACAGATGCAGCCTCCATCACAATGTCCTCTTTAATGCAGAACACCCTTATGAATGCTGCAGATGCAACTCTCCTTCTACCTTCTAGCCTTAAAGAGCTATTGACTCTTTAAGGCTAGAACAGAGACCATGTTTTAAGAGTACACTAGTAGTACAATGGCACATCCCATCTCCCTCTTCTGTCTTTGAGGCTGGAACGCAGAGAAGAAATGGCAAGAGCAGTTGTATTAGCACTGTGCTGTGGAAACACCGAACACTGCTGTAGGAACTGCCCATCCTTGTTCCCTCTTTCCAGTACTGGTGGGAGCATAGGAAGCTGCCTTATAATGCATCAGACTATTGGTCCATCTAGTCCAGGATTGCCTACTCTGACTGGCAGCAGCTTTATGGGGTTTCAGGCAGAGCTCTTTCTCATCACCTCCTGCTGGGTCCTTTTTAGCTGGAGATGTCAGGGAATGAAGCGGGGACCTTCTGAATGCAGCACATGCAATCTGCCACAGAGCTTTGGTCCCTCCACCTCTTGACTAGTTATTTACAAGCCTGTACTAGTAATGTGTTTCTATCCTTTACTTTGCAGACACTGGAGCTAGAAGCATATTTTTAAAAATGAAAACTCTCCCCAAACTCCAACAAGAATCTGCACAGAAGTGCCTCAGAGGTTGTCCACCCCAGTTATCTTCTTTAAACTACTTTCCAGTGTCCAGAAGCCAGTTACCTTCCTTCATATTTTGCAATGACAAATGCAGACAGAATTGTTTAACAGCAGCCTTCCTTAATATGGACACCCTTTTTGGCAATCATCTTCTGACAGTAGCTTCTTTTTTTTTTTTTCAGGAAAAGCCTTCTGCTGTTTTCTCAGAGGGGACTGAACTGGACAGCATTCCTTCTAGACTGTACAGTGATACAGTGATCTCTCCTCTATCATCAGGAACCAGCAGCCTGAGATCTGAATTACTGTCAGAGCATCGTGTGGTATCAGGTATCGACCACTGCCTTGTTGAAGATGACTTTCCTATTGATGCATTTTTTAATCCAATTGGTGATGAAAATTATTGCATTTAAACTGCTTGATGCCAATGCTAACTTTTCACTGTAGTTTTCTGCCTCGTAGTTATTAGAGGACTGCCTCAGTTATTTGAATGTGCTTTGGGCATTCCAGACAAGGCCTTTATCATGCCATCACCTTGTTTCATTCACAGAATTTTAAGTGGGGTTCAGATATCATTGTCTTCAGTTTGTAGCTCTTCTGTGTTTTCCCACCACTTCTGTCTTTTTTTTTCTTAGTGGAAAATCCATTAAAAAAAGACAGAAAGACAATACCTTCTGATGGATGGCACTATGAATGCTCCATATAGAAGCCAACAAATAGATAAAAACCAATAAGGATTAACGGCAATGACATTTTTACATAACTATACACATGGAGGAGGAGAATTAGATAACTAGGAACTTTGGATAACTAAGATTAGATAATGGACACAACAACTTTATTTATAGTACTTGTATACCACTTTTCAGGTTTGGCTGCTCAAAGCAGGTCATATAAAGTTTTAGAAAAAACAATCAACACATAAGAACTACAATATAATCAAAACTGGATAGCAAGAACATAAAGAGATCTAAAAGCCAGATAAAATAGCTTCACTGGCACCAGGTGAGGACCTTTTTATTCTCCCAGGCATTTTAGCATTCTAGTCTTTTAGCTTTGGTGCTGGAGTGGTGAACATAAAAGGTAAAATAGGAAAAGCATAAAAAAATTAAAACACCATATTAAAATTATGCTTCTTAAAAACAGAATTTGAAAGAAAGGTACAAAGTGCGCCCACACATTCCATTAAACAAAGCCACCAATTCAATAAATGTATAGCATAAATTCATTATTAAAATTAAATTACATAATCCACAAACCACACTTAGTTAATATGTAACAATCTAATACAAAAGCAAGATCAAAATTAACAGCGCTTCTAGTGCTGGTCTTTCAGCATTCCAAGGGGCTACGGCAGCCTATGGCTAAAGCAGCCATACGGCTTGGGATCTTGGGTGTGGGATCTTCTCACCAGGTTAAGTGGATTCACAACTGACTCCCTCCTCTCCCCTTCAAAGTTTGTTGTTAAGATGTAAGATATGGAAAGAATAACCACTAAGGGCATGCTTTGAATAATGACATGCCCTTAGGTGTTTGTTTCCGGTTGCCTTTTTTAGTTTCCTTCTCTTTTATTATGAGTTGTATTTCATGTAATGTTGTAATTGTTATGTGATCTTGTGTCGTTATAGGAAGTAAAATCCCTTGGACACATTTTCTGTACGCTCACTTGCCTTGCATTTTCTGTCTCTGATGCCATCTCCTTGAAATACAGGTGCCACCAGATCAGTCATCTTCCCTCCCTATACTGACTCTGCTCTTCAGCCTTTGTCTCTGCAACTCAGTAGCTTTGACCACATGGTAGAGCAGAATAACGAAGAAGCTGTGTTGCATTTTTCTGAGAGGGAGCTTGGCGGTGATGAGGCAGAGGAGGAAACCCAGCTGGTTGTGTTGGACCCAGAGCATGTAAGGGAAGATCAAAGCTTAAGATAGCTGTGGTGTTGGTAGATGGATACAAACTGGAAAGCAAACTGTGCTATAAGTTAGCTGTATGTTAAAGTGGATTGAAGTTAATATAGATAGGCTGTCATATTTTCACAGTAAGCAATTCCTTTTCTTTTTTACAACACATTATTCAAATTGGAAACATTTCACTTCTGAAAACAGCCTGTGGCACTGGTGTGATTTCACAAGAAGGACTATAGGAGGAAAATTATGGGAATTAGTTTGTTTAGTATTTATTGGGCCAGTTTGCATGATCAAACAGCCCACCATGGCTTAAGACATAGTGAGTTGCGGCGTGGGAAAGTGGCCATTATGAAAATTCAAGCCACAGCTTGTTGTGTTGTCTGAACCTGGGGACTGTGGGTTATTTGAGGGTTAAACAACGCTCTCATAACCCTAAAACCGGCCATGGATACTGTGAGGATTGTTTAAACATCGCATAATCCACGGTCCTTGGGTTCAAATGACACAACAAGGCATGGTTGCAGCTTGAATATTTAGCATGGCACCCACAGGCACCATGACTCATCATGGCTTAAATAAGCCAAGATGAACCATGGTGATCATGTAAACCTGGTCATGGTGTTTTTAGCTGTGGTTTTCAATATTTTAGGATACGATCTTATGCACATTGAGGTAGAAAAACTACTGGGTTGTAGGACTTTTTTTGTCTAAACATGCATAGGATTAAAATCTTAAACATTTTAACTGATAAGTTTTTGTATTTATTATGATGTCTTTTAATTTTTGATTTTGTAAACTGTTCAGAGATATTTTTTAGATATGGTAAGCAAGATATAGATTGATTGATTAAACAAACCAGTAAATAAAACTGTCGTAATACTGTTGGGTTGTAGCAAAGCAACCAACTCCTTTCAGCAGATTTGCTCACACAGTGATAATTCATTTATTTATTAAATTTATTAATTGCCCATCAGGCTGGTCACCCAGCCATTCTGGGCAATGTACAACAATAAAAAGTTCAAAACAATAAAATTCAACATTAAAAACATCACATTTCTAAAATTACCCTAACCCACCCCAAATGCCTGCTTGAACAACCATGTTTTTAATGCACGGCGGAAGCTCATTAAAGAGGGGGCATGGCGGAGTTCCCTAAGGAGGGAGTTCCACAGAGTGGGGACCATCACAGAGAAAACCCTCTCCCTCGTCCCCACCAGTCTAGCTGTCCTGGCTGATGGGACAGAGAGAATGCCATCCAAGGCTGATCTTGTTGAGCAGCCTATCTGGTGTTGCTGGAGGCGCTCCTTGAGATAAATCAAGACTGTCTGTTATAACAACTTTGCTTTTACTTTTCTGGCCAGATTCTGGCTTCTAAGAGTTCTTTGCATAGCTCCGCCAGTGTTACTTACATTTGATCTGGATCCTGAAATTACATGTGTTTGGGAGTTTTAAATATTGTAGGGAACACCCATCTTTTATCAAATGTATACCTTTTTTTCTAACATCCTGCACACTTGCTATTTCTTTTTATTTATTTATTTATTTGTTAAATTTATATCCTGCCTTTCCTCCAAGGAGCCAAAGGCAGCATACATAATCCTCCTCTCCATTTTACCCTCACAACAACCCTGTGAGGCAGGTTAGGCTGAGAGTCAGTGACTGGCCCAAAGTCACCCACTGAGCTTCATGACTGAGTGGGGGCTAGAACCCAGGTCTCCGGAGTCTCAGTCCAACACTGTAACCACTACCCCAAGTTCCATCTTGAAAATTCACCAGCCTCCCAACTGTCCCACTAGGGTGCCTGTATGCCTATGATCCACTCCTCTTTCTCATTTGCTTTCTACAGTTCCAGATCCCCACCTTGACCTCAGTTTTCCTTTCTTCATCGTCTCAATCTCAGCTGTGCCTCTGCTTCCTCGCCTTCCACTTTCTATTGTTTCCTCTCCTTCCTGCTGGTTGAACTATTCTGGCCTGCAAGCAAAATGATTCTAAAGCTTCTTATTCAGATACCATTTCCTTTCTTTCAGTTTTACTGTTTTGCAAGAGACATTTTGTGACCCAAGGGTACTTCTTGAAGGCACCTCTGCCGGTTTGTCCTAAGCAAAAAGTTGAAGGGGAGGGTTAGGTGCACACCGTGGTCCTTTGGTGGAATTATGACATGTTTCCAGTCTGGTTTTTCTTTTATTATGGAAGCAAGCTATCCCCACATTCCAAACTGATAGAACTTTTTTATTTACTCAAAGTATCCAGAGTGAAAATTGTAGCAGTTATTGAAGGACAGATGTTGTTTACTCAGGTAATGTGATGGTGTTAACACACTCTTGCTTCTTTCTGTAGCCCTTGATGAAAAGATTCCAAACTGCTCTAAAGACCTACCTCAATAAGCAGATAGGAAAGCTGACCGATGAGCTTCGGGAGCTGGTACAGTAACTTTGCTTGGAATTTCTCTCTGTTTTATCTATCCCTATCAAAGTGTGCAGGCTCATTTCCCCTCTTTCATGACTGCAGACAGTGGGCACAAAGAATGGGAAGGTGCAGAGAGAGGAACTTGGTGTGATCCTGTATGGGGTCCAGCAGCAGTTGGCCCGGCTGCAGATGGAACTGGAGAAGAACCACAATTGCCATTCTCAGATTGCCATGGCACGCCGGCAGCTGGAGGAAGAACTGCACGACCTCAGGGGCACATACAAGAAGACTTGCCAGAGCACTGAGGAGGAACGCAAAAGAGGTGACCTACTCCTTTACAGCTAGGTTGTTCCTCATTCTTTTCACATTGTGCAGTTAAACATATTGCATGCTATCTTTGCAACTTTTGCTCAAGTATTCAGGGATGGTATGTTACCTGAATGATCTGTTATGACAGGATGGGCAGCCCCCCTGACCTTTTTTAACCCCCCGCCACCTCTGCCACTGAATTTGCCACCAAATTTCCACAGCAAGGCAGCCAGAAAGAGCAGATTTTCCCTTGTGCTAAGGGAAAACAAGCTGAAGTTTGCTACCAAAATTTGCTTGGAAAAGTGTGCTGAGTATATTAATAGGTTGTTGGGACACTGGCAAAAATGCAGATCCTTTGCTAGTAAGACAGCTTGAAACATCTGGCCAGAGTTTATCTGTGTAGCCACCTGTAAGATGAAGTTTCTTCATTGGGGATGCAAACCTTTTTGTTTTTTTCAAGGTGATACTTCACTTACCGAATACGTATTTCAGTCTTCTAGGCAGCTTCTGCTTTCAGGCTGGAATCTAGGGACTGATGTCCTTTCACAAACAGAGAAATTCATCTGGTTTGCATGGCTTGTTGCTTTCCCCAGTCCTTTATACCTTTAGTGGTGGTTTTGGCCCAATCTGGAGAAAAACTCGTTTTCTTTGCTCGTTTCCTTAGTTTCCTCCATGCAGGCAGAGATGGAAAGTCTGTCCCTGCGCCTGTTCTACATGCAAAACATGGACCAAGATGTCCGCGATGATATTGCTGTGATGAAGAGAACAGTGAAGAAGGCTGAAATGGAGAGGATCCGTGCTGAGGTGGAAAAGCAAAAACAGGTACCTGGCAGTTGTGGACCTTTCTGACATTGTAAGTGATCCTCTCCACCTCCTCACCACCAATGCCTTCCTCCTGAACATTGCTTTTTGCTCCCTGTAACCTGCCAAAACTCAGCTCCTGTTGGCTGCTTTGTCTCTTTCCAATCTCATCTGCCATGATGCTCCCTATTCCTATCACTATTTGCCAGCTCACTTGCCTCTCTACAGAAAGGTTTGCTTCTTCAGTGGGCTTTATTGAACCCAAGTCTCATCATACCTGCACTTCCATTGCCACTTGATTGCCCCCTCTTGACTTAGTAATTTGATTACTAACAGATTTTGTAATCTGGGTAAGCTTTTTGAGAATGGGCAGGGACAGGAAAGTCCTTCCTCAGCTGTCTTTCAGCAGTTTTGTGATGCTTCTACCCTTAGGCTGTATCTATACATGCAGCAGAACAAGGTGATAGAGTCCTGAGGTGGTAGACTGGACAGTACCACATCAGACAGCACTAAGTTACCATTTTTGAATGCTCCCCAAGTAAAAAGTTCCCTGTAAATAGAAAATTAGTGCATTGGGGAGAAATGTTCAAGCTCATGCCTTTCCCTGATATGTTTTTTATACTTGCAGAGCTTTTTTATATATATAGGGAAGCATTCAGAAATATGATCCCCACCCCACCCCCCAAACACACCTATATGCTGAAGTGATACAATCCATTCCGCCACCTCAGGCCTCTACTGCTTCATTCTGCGGCATGTGCAAATCTACGCTTTGTGGTTTATGCCTCTCACACTGCCCGAGTCAAACAGAAATGAATAGGTTGTTATTATGTTAATTATCCATGTCACACTTTTAAATGGCCTGTGTATTTTACAATCCTTATCTCATCCATCCTTAGAGAAGTTGAGAGTGTGTGACTTCCCTAGGCTGCTAAGAAAGTCTGTGTCTAAGACAGGGATGAACTGAGTTCTTCCAAGTCTTGCTCCATCACTGCATCTCCTGTCCCACATGGGATGAGATGCTGTAGTTGCCCCACTTCTTGTGGCCGAACTAGATGTGAGGTATGAGAGCCATCATTAGTATCTCCTGTGGCTTTTGTTTGATTTATTAGCAGCTCCCTGAGGCCACACTGAAGAACAGGGAAATGGCACACTGGAAGAAGGCATTGAACCTTTTTGCCCATACCCTTTCCCAAGAGCACTGCTTCCCTAAACTTCAAAGAAGCCCCATGGCTCTGCTAATCAGTAAAACACAAACCACAGGGTAATCATAGATCTCCACGTTCATGTCTAGTTTGGCTCATAAAACCATTTACAGAGCGATCGTAAGTGGAGTGCAGAGTTAAATGGCAGACAATTAAATGCCACTTCAAACCCCTGCCAACTTGTTGCAGCCAGGAGAGGTTTTGTGTGTGGGGCAGGGGAGGGGGGTTGCTTTTTGTGTCCTGGCAGTTCTGGATTTTTAAGTTTTCCCTCCTGTTGGTTTCAGTAGGAGGGAAAATACTACATCGGCTCAAGGCAGGCATAGATTAGTGGCCCAATCCCAGGCTGTTTCAAGGAGGTGAGGGGTTTTTAGGTTCAGCGGTTGCAAGGTCAGCCCTGGTATGTCCCAAGACACCCTTCAAATGGCCCATGAGAACAATAAGGGTAGGAACACTGCCAGTGGTACTTCTGCGCCTGCTGAGCTTTCCACAGGTTTACTGGGGCCTCCAGTGCTGCCACACTGTCGGAGCTCCTCTCTGCCAGGAGAGGAGCACTTCTGACCCATCATAACCTCCCTCAGCTGGCCTCTGGCAGCTGGGATTCCTCTACCCATGTTGAAGCCAGTGGATATGGCCTCTAGAATGCATTTTTAAAAAATATTATATGGATTGCTTTTTTAATTAATAAGCCCCCAAGTGGTGAACATTAAAAATGATAACAAGAAAATAAAAAAAGAAAATGTAAAAGTCACAAAAAATGATTTAGAAGTGGTGAGTTTCTCTAGACTCTGCTGAACCTCCCAGAAACTGTAGTTATGACCACTGATAACAGATAGCAGCTTGTTGAGCATGAAGATGAACCCTTTACTTGTAAAGCTTACTCATGTTTATAAACATGAAAACTGAGCAAAGAGCTACAAAAGAAGAAGAAACTGAGATACTCCATGGCGACTGCAGTGGTTTTCATCCCATCTTGTCCAGAGAGAACATGGAGAAAACCCAGTTTAAAACAGCTGCTTCTTTTATTCTCAGATTATCCAAACTGAGCGCACAGGGTGAGAGCACGGAGTGGACTTGTACTATTCTCATGGTTTTCTACTTTCACAGGACCTTCATGTAGACTGCTTAACGAGGAGGGTCGATGAACTGCAGGAGCAGATTGCTCTCTATGAAGCTCAGCATATGGCCCAGGCTGAAGACACCAGAATCACTCGACAAGAAGTAGGAGAGGTAAGAGGTGATAGCATTTCTTTGTGTGGACAATATCTTTTCAGGAAAGGAGGATTTGCAACCACTGCTCTAAAAGGATATGCACACATTGCATTTGTAAACTTAACTAACCTGTCTTGAAATATATATATATATTTTATTAGTTTGAGCATGTACTATGATATGCTTTAACTTTTTATCTTATGTATTTAGAGTCTCTGCCTTGGAGAGAGGCAGAGAGACTTCTGTAAACCACCCAGAGAGCTTCGGCTATGGGGTGGTATAGAAATGTAATAAATAATAATAATAAAGTGATGATGATGATAATAATAATGCTGTTTAAGGCTGCAGTCCTATACACTCCTTACCTGGGAGTCAATCCCATTGAACTCAATAGGGCTTACTTCTGAGGAGACATACATGGGATTATATCATTAACCCCTGAGACAGAGATACTGATCCCCATCTTGAGCAATTGTCCCAATGAGACAATAGAATGGTCCTGTATCTGTCAAAGTATTTAATGCATTTATACCCTGCCTTTCCATTAAAATGTTCAAAGGGTGTGTCCGTGTATGCTTATGTATATGTGTGTGTACATATACCATAGATACATACGCACACACAACATTCTGGGGGAAAACCACGTGTTACAAGGCATATAATTGTACTTGTAAGCCGCCTTGGTAGGATTTGTATCCTGAAAACATATAAGTAATTGTAATAAATAACTAATAAATATAAGGAAGCCCTGATAGCCAGTTTTTAAAATTGGACAGCAGTTTTGGGAGATGTGATTTTCAGTGGCAGAGTAACAGGGCAGGAGAGCAGAGGTGCCACCAATTGTTTGTGTGTAACGTGTAATTTGCTGCTCGGTCTCCTGCACATAATGAACTTGAGCGCGCTCCAGGAGAGAGCGCAGGACAGGAAGGCCTGGCGTGCTATGGTCCATGGGGTCACGAAGAGTCGGACACAACTGAACGACTGAACAACTCCTGCACATAAGCAGCAGACAGCACTGTGCTTTAGGATTATAGGCCTTTTTTAATACCCCCTAGTCTTTTCATAAAAATTATAGCTTTTTCAGTATAGTTGACTCTCTTGTGTCAGATATGTTTTCATTTCAGCCTCTCCCGAAATATAAAAATAAATAGGACCAAGGAGATGTAGGTTAATGATTAGAATTCATAACACTGGTACTGGGCTGTGCAGAAAAGGAAAAGGTGATGAGTGACAGAAAGAGGACTTGATTCCCATTGCACCATGCAGTGTTGTATTTCACCACACTGTCTTTGCAGGCAAGTATAGAGATACAAGCAATTAACCTGGAGAAAAAGCAGCTTTTGCACCAATGGACTGTCAGCTTGACTGGGATGAAGCGCCGTGATGAGGCGTATGCTGCCATGCAGGAAGCGCTAAGGTAGTTGTGCCGCATAAGCAGAGATTCTTCGGGTGGGAATTTTTCCTAGAGAGAAAAAAAAGCAAAGTGATTGTAGTTGTTGAGTCAGATGGAGATCATCATAATTCACAAAGCCACTTAGAACATGTCCAGACTGGCAGCTAAAACATGGCTGTTGTCTAGCTCTTCTTCCCCAGTTGGAGAAAATTAGGCAGAGAACACACATAAAAAGGTTATCTGCAAGTTAGAGGCATTGCTGGGAATACAGTGCCCCAAAAGGGATGCTCCTTCCACCCGCCAGACATATCAAGCAAATAAACTGCTCTTATCTCTTTCGCCCTCTAGGATTTATACTATTTAAGTCCCAAACCAATATTATATCTCTTGCAGAGGATATCTCCATTCACATAATGTCCTTCTTTCCAAACTATTTGTTTCACACATTTTCCTTTTAATCTGTTTTGCTGTTGAGGGTGTGTTCCCTAAAGAACAGGGATGGGGAAACTTTTTCAGCCAGAGGGCCGCATTCCTTCATGGCTAAACTGGCAAACACTTGTTGCATTACACTAAATTGCCCTGAAGAAGGACCTGCTTGTGGTCCAAAACACGTTGGAACTATTTCCTTCATTGAATAAAACATCATTTTTGTCTACCCCTTTGCTTTTGGCGTTTTAGATGAAACTTTGGTCAAACTCAGGCAAAATGCCATTCGATGCTAGAAAGGATTTGACCAGATAATTGGCAGTTAGGCATTCATGGTACAAATCCATTATACTGGAGATCTCAACCAAAGGAAATGTTCATTCTTTCCATGGCTCTTTGCCCAAATGTGTACCTGTGTCGGAAAAGTGAGATGAGAAATCCATTGTCTGATACTGCGGTCCATCTTCTTGGAGTTCTGCTGACAAAGATGCTGACAGCTGTCCCCTTTCATTTTAGTCTCTGCATCAGGATGGAAAGGGAATTTTTTTCATCCCCCTGTTTTTTCACTCTATTATTTAAATTTGGATCCTGTTCTATCCTGAAGCTTCATCCATCTAGGCTGGCAATTAGATATATGGCTCGCCAACGCTGAAACCCAGTTGCAGCATGGAAGTTCTCTCAGCTGATGTACTAAGATAAATATGATGTAAGACGTTTGTTCTTCACAAATATGTGAAGTGACAGCAAGATGGCACATTTCATATATTCCCTGCAGACTTGCAACTTCTGCATCTAAACAGCTTCAGAGTTTGTAGATTGTGAGGATTTTGATGGGGATGTCTGTGTTCATGACATTTTTGCCACTGCCATCCACATGGTAATCACATTAGCAATGATAGCACTAGATTTGGGGGGGATGGAATCACATTTACTCAGCAGTAATATATTTTCAAGTCACAGGAATAATAGTTCCAATCTTTTCTGCTGTAGTCAGACCTCATCTGGAGTACTGTGTCCAGTTCTGGGTGCCTCATTTTCAGAAGGATATAGTCATTTTGGAATGGCTTCAGAGGAGGGCAACAAAGATAGTCTGGGGTATAAAAAAACAAGTCCTATGAGGCAAGGTTAGAAAAACTGGGTATGTTTAGCTTGCAGAAGAGAAGACCAAGAGAGTGCAGGAGGACATGATACCAGTCTTACAATACCTGAATGGCTGTCACACCAAAGAGGGCAAAGACTTGTTCTCTGCTAACCCATGTTTTGGCTGAAGATTAGGAGAAACTTGTTGACAGTAAGAGCAGTGTGAGAATGGAACCTATTATTTAGGAAGGTGATGGGCTGTTTCCCTGCTGGAGGTCTTCAAGCAGAGCTGGACAGCGATCTGTTGAGGCTGCTCTAGTCTGGATTTCCTGCCTTTAGCAGGGGGTTGGGCTTGATGGCATACAAGACCCTTTCCAACTCTATAGTTGTCTACTTTGAGTCCTGGAAAACTGTGCAATCTTTGCAATATCAGATGTCTGTCTTAAAAGCAACAAAAAAGTGATGCCTGCATGCCAGTCTTGCAAAGAAACAAATATCGGGAAAAGTCCTTACTGATAGCAAGGAAGGCAGATGGCCCCTGGTGCTGAATGAGCCAGCGTGATCCTCTGTTATCTCCATAACAGTTTATTTGAAAGCAGAGGTAACTATCTTGCCCTTGCCCTTTCTCTTTTTGCTCCCGCAGAGAATCCAGACACAAGCTCAAGTCTTTAGAGGTTGAGATTGAAGTCTACAAGAAGTCCATCATCAAGGAGGAGGAGAGAAATGAGCTGTTGGCTTCTATTCTGAACCGCTCAGAGAATGATGCAAACACTACCAGAAAGCTGATAGCCCAGAGCTTGTCTAAACAGGATGCCATGAAAGTGGAATTTGGCACCTACACTCGTACCCTTCATGAGACAGAGGAAGCCCTCAATCGAGCCAACGTGGTGAGGACCTGGGGTCAGGCCTCGCTACTTGTTTCCCTCCCAACAGGTCACCCACAGCCCTGCTCTGTTGACAATTATGTGCACTTTCTAACAGCCCCATATCTTTCTTTCCCAGGATCGAGCTGCTCGCATGAACGAGTTGGTGGTTCTTCGCAGAGAGATAGAAAGGGGATCACAAACCAAGCAAGAACTAGAGAATGAGATCCTGTCCAAGCTGCAGGAGCAGCTGATATCTAACAAAGCAGCAAAATACTATTTACAAATAGCTGCTAAGCTTCAAAACAGATTGACGACTTTGGTATGTATAGCACCTGCACACATGGGACTGTGTAGGTACCAGGGTGCATGGACAGTACATGGACTTTTGTATGTTCACATGGTTTTCAGATTGAAGAACTGCTCCCATTTCATAGACACATAAGGATAAAAAAGCATCTTCACCTGCTTGCCAAGGCTGATACAAACAGCAGGAGCCTGGCCTTCTGCTTTTGCCTAGGTAGAGAGCAGTATCTTTTGCTGGCTGCACTTCAGGCTCCCACTCAAGTCCTCTGCTCGGTTTCGACAACATGACCAGCCACTACCTGAATATTCAAAACAGCCACCAGCACATGCTGCAGCCCACCTTAGTTGAAAAAACTGTTGTCCTTCTTGGTGTTTTATGTATATTTGACTACTTTATCTTTTGGTTCTTTATTGTTAGAGATTTTCGATGCTTATCATTTGTTTTATATATGTAAGCTGCCTTGAGTGCTTTTATAGTAGAAAAGCAGCATATACATTTTGTAAATAAATAAAACATTGGCTACTACCGTGAGCATTAGGGAGATGAATATTTCACATTGTTCAAACAATGGGGAAGAAGTCATAAAGAGTAAGAGAGAGAGGAGGAGAGATCCTCATTCGCACAAGCACCTTAATTCATTTGACAACAGTTGATAATGGGACCCAAAGCTTGATCCCTGTTAAACAATAGACCTATACCAAATCTGTGATCAACTTAGCCAGGCCTTCCATTTCAGCATCATATACTTGTTTACAATATCCATAAACAATTTGTTCCCCACCCATGTTTTCTTGTTATCCCTAGGACATACAACTCACCAAACTTGAGAATGACACAGCCCAAACCTCACTGGATATAACAAACACCAACTGCAAGCTGAATATACTTGAGAAGAACCTCTCAGAACTGGACAAGGAAATGGATGACCTAAACAACCAGATCAGTCATAGTGAGACTGAGATTGCTAAGCGTAATCTCACCATTGGGCGCAAACAGGGGATCATCAACCTGTACAACAAAAAATTGGAAATGATGATTTCTCAACTGGGGGTATGTTCCTTTTTACTTTAACAGTCTGAAGTCTGAGCCTCCTGGCTCAGAGCATCACTGGAATCTGCCATCCCATTCCTGGCATCAAAACTCAAAATGTTGGCAGCCATTCAGTCAAGGTTTATTGGGCTGTAACATCTTTATGCTAAACCACAGACCACTTTTTAAAGGTGTTTTAAAAATGGTTTGGGGATTTAGCAGGAGCACCTGAAGAGAAATGGTCTGATAATAAAAGTCCGGTGTACCCTTAGAAAGGAAAGGAAAGGTTCCTCCTGTACAAGCACCGGGTCATTACTGACCCCTAGAGCGACGCTGCTTTTGCTGGCGTTTTCATGGCAGACTATAGCAGGGTGGTTTTCCATTGCCTTCCCCAGTCGTGGCTACCTTTCCCCCAGCAAGCTGGGTACTCATTTTATGGACCTCGGAAGGATGGAAGGCTGAGTCGACCTGAGCCGGCTACCTGAGACCTGGCTTCTGCTGGAATCGAACTCAGGTCGTGGGGAGAGTTTCGGTTGCAATACTGCTGCCTACCACTCTACGCCACACGAGGCAGTTGTACCCTTGGACCTGCTGTATTTGTATCTGAATCCCAGCCATTATCTCTAATACAGACAGGATTTGGAAGAGCTACTTCTTAGTCAACAGTACAGTCTATTCCAGATACACAAAACATCTGGAATGTGACATTTTATCAATTCAATCTGCTGGTCAGAACATGCAAACATTCCAGCTTCCCAGTGCTCTTCTCAAACCCTCTCCCTTTCCCACTCCCCCTCCCTCCAAAAACCATCTGTGATTGCATCTAAACCCATAAGCTGTTTTGAGGTGAGAAAGCTGAGACACAGTAACTTCAGATCCACAACATTCATCTGATAAAGTAGGCTGTTGTGTGCAAATAGTCATGCTACAGCAAACCAGTTTTTGTCCATGGTGCTCACAATGTACTTCGGCTCAGGTACAAAGTACTACTTTATGACCACCCCATTGCTTGTGGTTGCCCAGGGGGATTTTTTTACTGTTTAAAACTAGATCCCCATCGTACAGACTGCATTTGAGAAGTTTCTAAGATTCAAAATCAGTTTACGATGCAGCACAGGGGGGCTTATATTCAAGAAAAGCTCATTCAGAGTATGGAGCTAGTTGTGTGGTTCTCTGGGTTGTGGTCTTTGTCTTTTAAAAATTATTACTATGTACATTTATTATTATTTATATCCTTCCTTTCCTCTAAGGAACTCAAGGCAGCATACATGGTCCCCCACGCCCTCATTTTGTCCTTGTAATAACCCTGTGAGGCAGGTTAGGCTGAGAGGTACTGACTGACACAAAGTCACTTTAATCAGAAGTTATCCTACATAGTTGCTCACTGTATTTTGAGTGTTATATGCTGAGCCTCAGTAGCTGTAGAACAAAGACAATGACAAACATAAAATGTCAAAAGTACCCTTGTTTAAGTGTGTGAGTTGCTTGGGCGTCTTATACCACATCATTCTTGTTTTTTGTTATGCGTGTGTTGCTATTTTATAATGGACTAGAACTGAGTAATGGGCATATAACAATGTGTGTGCGGGTAATGAATTACATCTGTATTAGACCCTTGGCTAATAATGTGGGTGAAGTAACGATGGGATGTAGATAATCCTGCACAATTCCTTGTATTACTTATGCTTCTCTTGTACATGACATTAGCCACAAGACATTAAACAAGCTGACCGGAAAACTATATAGGTGGGATTATGGGCAATGTATAAAAATGTTTTTGTTTTTGCCTAATTTTTCCAAATTGCTAAGAAAGCTTGTTTTCATTTATCAGAGTGTGCAAATTTATCTCTTGGTGTGCTAACAGGAAAATGATTCTTAAGAACATTATTCTTAGACAGTAAGCACAATCCAATTACTCCAGTGCATATGTAGCACTTCTCCCCTTTAATGAGGGAATCTCCATACTTGCACTAAGCACTTCAATTCATAGTAAAACATGAGAAACCTCCGCACATGTGCAACTTTGGATATTGCTCACTGGCTGCTAAAGGACTAGAAATCAGAGATGGGTTCAAACAGAGTCTGGCTGATGTATCCACTAACTACCTCAACACCCTCCCACTACATTCCTATTGATTTCAGTGCCCCCTCCCATTCCTTTTGCTCCTACCTCACTGATGTGTGACACACAGAAATAATTAAAATCACAATTGAAATAAATTAAATAAATTTACTCAGGGCTCATTAGAATTATTCATTCTGCTATCAGAATTTGATATATGTTTTTTCAGTCCAGAATTCTGGAACTCCCTTAGATTATTCTAGCCTTATAAAAAAAAAAAAAGATTAGAAGCGTGAGCCACCAAATCATGTGTTTCCAACAACTCTGCATAGGGTGTAGGCAACTAAAGGGGTGTAGGTAGGCAAACCTAATGCACTGCAAATAAAACAAAAGCATTCATATGATCCTGATTCCAGGGACAAGAACTGGGGCCCTTGGAAATTGAAATCAGGAGACTTGGCAAACAGATAGATGAGATTGACCTGGAGGTGGTGAAGCTGCAGAGGCACTGGTTGAAACAGCAGAGGGAGTTAGTGAAGCTTACCCAGGAGCGAGAAGAGCAGCTGCTTTCCTTGGATATGGTAAAGAAAGAGATCACAATCAAGGAGCAAAAGAAAGTGCGCACAGAGAGTAAGTGTGATCCTCCTGGAAGGTTGTTAATAGGTATTTCACCACAGCTTTGACTGTATGGTTTTCAAGTCTATTTGAAAATAGCCATAGTGAACAAGGGGTGAAATCAAAGCCAATGACTGCTAGCCAATGATTGCTGAATACAGAACTAATGGTGGGGGGTGGAGGAAAAGACATGGCTCTCTTTCAGTGGCACAGTGACAGGGTCTTCCAACAAAGACCTTTTCAGGCATCTACAAATGTGAAATAATAATTTGGGTGAATGCTAACTGCCCTTGGGGTCTCAACAGCACTTAGTAACTGTGTGCTTCTTTGGGGAAGGTCAGGTATGATGTATGAGTTACGGGACAGGTTCGCACATCATGCTAAGCCAACCTGTGACTAAGTCATGGTGAGTTGTTCACTGAACATCCACAGTACACCTGACAGACAATCAGCTTGCCATGGCTTGTTCTCCACCTCCTTCCCCCTCGGTCCTCCAGATGGCTTTGGCACGTGTCCCCTTCCTGCTCTGATTGCTACCCTTTTTTGTTCACCACTGGTTTTTTGGTGCTTCGCAAGCACACAAATGTGTTCATCATTTTTTAACATTAATTTTTCCCCGTTCTTTCACAAATCCCCAAGAGTGTACTTTTGCTTGTCTGATATGTGTAGTTTTGCCTTGTAAATGTTGTTGTATATTGCAGTTGTCAAAGGGAACACTGGAGTGGAGTAGGTAACATACAAGGAAACTGACAAGGCGAGGCTGCATATAGGCTAATTTGCACATAGTTGTGAAGGACCAGGGCAGAAATAATCATAAGAGAGGGGTGGGACCCAGTAGCGCAATTCAGAAGCACCAACATTGGGGCGGGGGCGGGGGAAAGGCGAACAGAGTAAGTGCACCAAAAGTGTGTGGGCGGGGACAATATCTCCCCCTTGGCAATGTAATCCTCTCACTTTTCAGTGTTGAACTGACACTTCTTGGTGACCTCCACCTTTTCATCACTTCACCTTTCCAACATGGGCTGGCTGCCCATGGTGGGATGTCGTGTTGTGCGAACTCACTGATTCTTTTCTTGGATCTCCTTAAGTAATCTGTTGTCAAGCTCTCAGATATATGCTACTGCACCAGGTTGTTCATTTGCTGCCCGCTATTCACTGAATCCATAAAACTCACATTTCACAGCAAAATGACATGTCCTCTGAAGCCAGAAGATATTCCTGTATGCAGTAATTTGCTTTTCTATTTACCACATTTAGATTTTCTTTTGGAGAGAATTTGGAATTCTTGGGTGCAGAAACTCACAGGAAACTGCGTAGAGGACATTTTGCTTTTGAAACTCAACCACCAGCTATACCGCTCTCAAAAGAGGGATATGTAAAGGCTCTTGTGATCCTGCTGCTGACCAGAGTAAACCACCAGTTCACTGGATGTAGTAATCAAGAGGGGTATACAGCGACTGAGAAGACAGTCACTGATATCAAGTGTCTTTCAGTGCAGCATAGACTTAGCAACATCAGTAGGATGCTGTTAGCCCAGGCTTCTGTATTTGTTCAGCACATTTCACCACTACACCATCTGTCCTGCATATTGTTTGCACCAATGATGTTAGGATTGTACATATTATATTTTAGAGCATTGTTATTTGCTGACTGTTCCCCTCCAGATGAAATCCAGCAGGAGAAAAATGAACTGAAGGACATTGAGCGTCACATGAAGAATATGGCTAATGACTTGGTGAAGTTACATTTATTGATCAATAAGAACAGTGAGAATTCTACAGAGTTGCAGCAGGGCAACACCATCATGGAGAATGAATTTGTGCGCTCTCTCAAGGTATCCCTTGGCTCCCCGGATGCATTCCCTACAAATAATCTGGATGAGATCCTGTTCTCTTTTGCTAAAACGGGTAGGGAACCTTTTTCAGCCCAAGGGGCATGTTGATGGCTGCATGATAGCAGTGGGCAGGGCATCACCCCAAAGTGGGCAAGGCCACTCCACTGCTGGGAAGCAGCCCCAACAACCTCATCCCCTCCCTCCCTCCCTCTCTCACTCACACACTCACACTCACTCTCACACACTCACACATGCTCATTCACATACACACATCACTCCTCCCCGACTGCAATCAGGCATTTAAAAGTTTCCATTGGTGACAATGGGAGAGGGAGGCAATTTTGCGGGGAGGGGAGGTTGCAGCATTGGGGAGGGTTGGCCCTTCCCTTCCCAGCAGACCCCCCCCCCCCCAGTTAGGCTTTTTTAAAGCCTCCATCGGCACAAGTGGAGGTTCTTTTAAAAGCCTCACTTGCAGCTTGGCAGGGAGGAGGGGAAATGCTGATTGGAGATAAGGGCAGGGGCCAGATGGGGACTGCCCACAGACCAGGAGTTCTCCATCCTTGAGCTAGAGCTACAGAGAAGGGGAGCTCTTGACAGCAAGCCTCCAGGTCCTTTGTGTGGGGTGGGCAATGGGGACAATTGTCCCAAGCCTCAAACATGGAAGAGGCCACTTCAGCTTTGACAAACAGTACACTCAGTACACTTTCCTGAGAAGGAATGGGGCCTCAGAAGAACATTTAGCAAGGGTCCTGCTAGCCTAGTATAAAACAAATAAAGCTATTCTTATTTTTGTTCGTTTGTTTTTTCTCCAAGTGATGAATGTCTCCCTGGCTCTAGGTATCGGAGAGAGAATCAATTGAGATGCAAGAAAAACTGGACCGACTCCAGGAGGAAAAAGAGAGACTCCTTAACAGCCTAGCGGAGGCAGAGTGAGTCCTGTTTTGTAATGTGGCATCCAACTCTTACCTAGTGCAGCTGGTAAATATACATGCTTCTTTGTGATCACATGTTTCCACTTTTGGAAGGATGAAAAATCAATATGTCAGTCACGAGGACTGTAAGTCAGATGTTCTCCTTAGTCCAGCCTCAGAGCTGAGTTCAGAGCAGCCTCCACACCCAGAATAAATTGCAGGCCATTTGTTCACTGGCACCATATTGTGGAGGGTCTTTCTGGTTATGTTTTTAATGCAATAATTCTGCACTTCTTCTCAGTGTTTCTGTGAGATCCACATGTTCTCCTGTAGCACTTCTGTTGTGGGAAGATCACATTTTCATGCCACTCAAACCACAGTTGCTTTGTTGCTGGGAAAATGAAATCCTGTCTACCAATGTCAACACCTCCCTGGCATTTTTTTTAAAATGCATGCGTCTTCTGCTAGTGCTGTATGGAATGTGGTTTGCATGAGTGCCCCAGTCTCCTATTGGCTAGTGACATTAGTAGTGATGTGTATCACACTTCCTGCTCCCATACATACCAACACCATTTTGTGACCTTTTAAAATTAATTGAGATTGGCTTGACTACACAGATAGGTCAAAGCCAAGGAAACCTATTTCCTGTTCTATATAAAAACTTTCCCTTCCCTTCTGTTCTTTCAGGTGTCAGATGATGCAATGGGAGAAGAAGATACAGTTGGCTAAAGAGATGCGTGCTGCAGTGGACTCAGAGACTGGGCAGGGGGAGATCCGAGCCATGAAGACTGAAATTCATAGGATGCAGGTGAGGTAGGAAGTTTTAGGCAGACAAATCTGTTTATTACCTAGACTGCCAAAAGCATCAGAAACATCTGAGAGCTGGCAGAACATGAGCCTAAGGTGCTGAGTCAACGGGTTTTTCAGCCCAAGCAACACTTGCTTTCCACCTACATGGTACTCTGCTGTTGTTCCTTTCCTGTTCCACTGATGTATCTAATATTTGTGATAGCTGTAGAAGAAAAGGTTGCATATGGTAAATATGTGGGGCCTGATAGAATTTGCACCAGAAAGTTCCAAAATCTGTAACAAGAATAGGCAGTTTCTGGGATTCTAGGATACAGATTCTTCAACTAGGATATTAATGTGCAAGTGAATGTATTTTCAGAGGTGTTAAATGAATAGCTTTATGGCTGCTGACTTTGATTTTCCTTGTATTTAGAAACATTTTATAAAGGACTTGCAGGCAACAGGTAGCATTGGGATATTGGAGGCACAGAGAGACCTTGCAGGGGCACCTACATATCATTCCAGAGGATGTTGCTAGGTCCTGATACATGACATTCTGCAGCGACTAGCAAGATTCTGCAAGGATTCTGTGAAAACTGTCAACTTCTGTAACTGTTCAAAGCCTGTTGCAAAATGCACAAATCAACACAGCTACCCAGTTTCTCAGATCTACAGAATCCTGTTGCCCAAAGCTTTAGGTGGCTGATGCTCATGTGTCCATTGTTTCTTGTCTGAATAGCTAAAATGTAATGCACAGAAGAGTGACATCTGCCTCATCTCTGAATTTCTAGGTGTATTCAGGCTGTTTGCCTCCCCTTTGCATTGTAGGTAAGGTACCAGCAGCTGATGAAGCAGCAAGAGAAGCTAATGCGGGATATGGAGGCAGCTGTTGCCCGCAGAGAGACCATTGTGATTCGTGGAGAGGGCCAGAGTAAATTGAATAAGCAAGTGCTCACCAAGGGTGATTTCCACTACAAGAAGCTGGAGCTAATGAAAAAGATCAAAGAGACTCAGAAGGTCAGCAAGTAAAAAGGGGTAGCAGTAGTTCAGTAGGGCCATGTAACTATAAGAGAGATCCTTTTTACCAGTTTTGCTTTATGGCCCGCTAAGGAACGTCACAAATACACAGACACACACCTCACTAAGGCTATATTTCCAGTTCATTTTTGTACAATGTTTCCCTGAAATATCATAAAGAGCTGGTTCAGTCTCCACTTTATCCTGTGCCCTCTTTCTTATTAGTGCCCCCCTTCCAGGCTTCCTAGCATGAGAGTTAGTGCCTTATTAAAGAGGTACTAATGTTTTAATGTCCCATGTTGCAGAAGATCCTTATTCATGGCCACTACCATTACCTGCTGTTTTTCTAGTGGGGTTCTTGTGCTGTCCTGGATGTAATGTCAGAGAATGCTGGCCTCCAGCTTCTCCTGTGCACCAAGACTGGGAACAGGGACTCCACAGACACAGAATCAGCAAGAAGTTTTCCAGAGCCAACAAGATTTGGAAGGTAGCAGGAGCAGCTCACTTGCACAGGTAGCAGCAGTAGCTGGAGTTACTTGGTCACATTGCCAGGGGGCCATCTACACAGCACTGCTTTCAACCTTCACTCTGTCGTAACTGCGCAGCATTGCAGTTGCAAATTAGATTCTGTGGTGGTACACGCGCAATTTACCATGGACTTCTCCAGCAGGAAAATCCACTGTGCCCTGATGTTGCAGAACCTAGAGTCAGAGAGACCATGGAGTGAAGGAAAAAGAGATTCTTTATTTAACGCGCGGGCTTAAGGCTGGAATCATTTCTAAAGAGCCAGAAGCCCTGATTTATATTAGCACATTGTTTTTATAGACATTGTGACACATATGAAACGGCTCCTCCTCTCCCTCCCACGTGGGGTTGCAGTCCTTAACATTTTTTTCCCTAGCACTATTGTTTATAATACAAGAACTGGGTTATAGGGTAGCCATGATAAGGAGAGAACAGAAGAGAACAGCAGAGAACAAGATATACAACTGTATGACCTTTGACAAGATAAGGAATTCCTGTGTCTCGTCAGCTTACAACAATATATTCAAGGGAGAAAGAGCTCAGCAAGAACATGAAGCATGAGACTGCATGAGGCTACTTAGTCTGACCCCCGATATGGCTGCTACATTCTCCACTTAAATGCATAATTTCATTACAATTATAGCATTTCTGATAACTATACAAAGCTTTTTGTGACATACATATTACTTAGCCTCTTGTTGGGCTATTAGAGCGTAGAGGGCAGCAGTTTTACTAGCTGAGACATAAAACAGATTGGTTAAACAGCGCATAAGACAAGGAACGCAGAGACATAACAGAACTTTTATGAACAACACTGGTAGAATTAGGATGAACAATGCTTTTAAGCTAGCTAAGATCTGGAAGCCAAGGGGTTAACTAATTTAGCTAATTGTTTTGTCTTATTGTTTTGTTAGCTACTATATTGTGCAGCTTGTTGATCTGTTTATCTACAGCATTGCCATTATCAGTTAAGTTAAAACAACAGAGCTTTTGGTGTGTCTCACAACTTAAATGATGAAGAAGGAAGAGGTAATCTGTACCAGCTCTGTTTTTTAGAACTGCACCTCTTAGATCACGCAACTCTTTATTTAATAATGACAATGCTTGTGAGGTGGCATTTATGCTTTTGGCTAAGCTGCAAGCTAACCGGTTGATTTCTAGACCATCAGCCAAGGCTAAACCTGGAACCTTAACCAGTGACATTGCTAAGGCCAATTTTTCTGAGTCAAAATATAACTGCACATGACTATTACAATTTTTAGTTAGTTGGAGTGCTCGAGGCTGCCGTCGACGGATTTCTCGGGCTACAGGGGAAGAATTGGCACCAATTTAATTGGCGGCTGAGGCAACATGGGTGGTTATTAGACAAGTTGGCAGGAATGAATGACCAAGTGCGGGAACTACATGTCTAAAACCATCCATGAGGCAAAAGTATGTGGGCATTATTAAAAGATATGTTTTGAATTTTATTACAGTGGAAGGGGGCCAGGGATAGCTTTATATTTTCTGGAAAATTTTTGACAATTAAGCATTCGTGCACACATAGCATTTGTTTCAGCAACGATGGGGGTGCATAGAGTGAACTCTGTAGGGGGTAGGATCTTTGCAACCACGCCCCAATTAGCATTTTGGGAATAAGTTAAACTTACACTATAAACTCTTAACATGGTATCTTTTTGAATTTTCTCAGGATGTCTACAGACAGGTATTAGGCAAGAGCTAATAAGCCTGTTTGCAGGTATACCTCTTGGCAAACAAAAATGTTTTATTCTCGTGATGTTAGCTAGGTGAAGCCAGTAATTATCAGCAAATCACTGGGACAAACTTTTTTTTCTAGGGGCAGACCCCCCTTTTTGCACCTTATTAAGGAAACACAATGCAACACTACTAACACTACAACACTACAATACGCATGTTTGATCTTCTTTGGGATCTGACCGTACGCTGGGCAGCTATTCATCTGGCAAGCTGCAGTAGGGTCTAGTCCCCTTCTTCAATTCTTTAGTTGCAGGTCTGACCATACGCAGGGGGACAGTTTCCCGGTGTGTCCACAGTAAGGTCTAGCCTGAGTCTTCTTACTGCTTTTTTAGAATGATTTTTAAAGGATTTTTAGGATTTCTGTTTATAGTCTACTTTCCTTCTCTCGCTCTCTTGACTTGAATTAAATCCAGGGTTTAATTCTAGCTGCTTTCATAGCTGCGGGGGTGGAAAGTATGCCAGTTTTCAGTCCTCTCTATCTGGGAGTCAAAGGGTTATTTTTCCCTTTTTAACTTATACTTTAACTCTTGGTTGGAAAGGATGAGCTTCTGTGATGGGAATGGCTTATTTTTTTAAGACAAAGCGACGCTGGGCTTGAAGAACTTTGCTCAGTGTTTGAACTTCTTGTTTAAGGCTAATGTTTGCTTGCTTTTGATGCTGCTCCAGTGTCAATTATGAAGTCAATGTCACGGCCCCTCACAGTCAATGTCACGGCCCTTCTCAAGCTGTCTCCCTCTTCGCCCATTCTGGCCCCTTTGGTTTTTTCCTTTGTGTATTTGATTTATTTTATTTGGGCATTCATGCCACTAATGTCCATCTTGTCCACACTGGGCACACTGGTTCTTTTTTAAGAATCTTTTGCCTCTGCCGGGTCTTCTTTTTTTTTCTTTCGTCCACATCTTCTTGGGCCTCTGGGTTGAGGGAGGGGGGTATACTGGCAATAGGCATTTGAAAGACGCTCCAAGCACGCTCTGGGGCCTCGGTGGCACCTTGCAGCACTTTAAACACTTTGGTCATATTAATTGACTTCTTTATACCTGCCTTTACGGCTTTTAACAGCAGGGTTTGATACTGAGTGAGGCGCTCTAGCCTCACTTGTGTTTTGGGATTCCAGCGGGGGGGGGGGGGTATTTACAAGGAGGCTTTATTGGGTAACTTACAGCACACAGGCGTACTTAATGGTTGGATCAGACAGCTTCTCTGAACCACGAGCTATTGGGCTAAATGGGTTTTATACCATACATGTTACTCATGAGGCAACACAACACTAGCAAGCATTTTTAGCATAGGCTAGAAGTGTTTGGTTCTCAGGCACAGCTTCCTGTAAACAACTTCGCTTCTTAAAGTGCTTGATAACACTTTTATTTATTAGTATGGGAAGACAAATTTTTTCTCTTTCTTTTGCTTTCTTTTTTTTTTGCTGATCTGCCTGTATTGCAGATCATGTTTCAAACTTTTTATATAAAACTTTCTGATCCATGCACCAGCTTTGTCTCTTTATTTATCTTTTTTAAGTTAAACTCACTTACTTAAACCTTTCTGCCTTACACTAGTCCCAATGACACACATTTGGGATAGGCTCTTCTTCTCCTTCTAGTTACATTTTCTTTATCTTAAAGAACTATTATATTATTGTGGCTACTTTACCCCAGGTAATAAGCTTCAGGCACAATCAGCTGCTTTTAATTTACCCTGGGGGCAACTGTGGCCACGATTCTTTTTTTCAAATGTTTTTTCTCTTTGCCTCTTGCCTTTTCTTTTTTCTTTTTTCTCTATCTGTCTTCTACTTTTTCTATTTCTTTCTTTTTTTTTTGCCTTTGTCTTTTTTCTTTGTCATCCATCGGGAACCACACTTAGTATCATTTGGAGTTGCAACTAACACTAATCTGCAAATATCACATATACTTTATGATATCTAAGAAATCATAAAATATATACAACAAACTTTTTCTGCAATTTAACACAATGAATGGAAAACACTTTTTGCATGGTAAGGCATGATGGAGCAGATCCAGCAATCATACTGCTCTTCTGGCTGAAAGCTCAGGGCCTATTAAAATTAAGGGACGGGCATACCCACACACGCAGAGTTCTAGGTCACCATTTTTGCATTGGCAACTCTATGCTGCATGAGTTCTGGCAGAAGGAAATTTAAAAGTTATAGATCAAACTCAGCCTGCTGTACACTGAGCTGACTACAAACATAGACACACGGTCCACAGCGATGAGAGTTCAAGTTTATCAAAAGCTTCATAGCACTGTCCATGGCAAGTCTTTGACAATTTAAAATTTTAGTCCATGTGCAGAGTGTCTCTAAAAAGCCCAGACATTGATGGAAGCAAACAGAGACGGCTCTGGGCAATGAAGATGCGATGTTTCTAGCAAAGGCTCTCTACTTTTGCATCAGTTTAAAAAGGGAAAGTGTGGCCCTACACCCCTTCTGACAGACAAGGGCCTTTAACTTTTTAGCAAGGCCTCTGTCTAAACAGAGCGGCACAGCTCAGCTCTCTAGCCATGACACTTTAACCTGGGCAACTCTTCTGTAAATTTTATTCTACTTCTGTCAGGTTCTCACAGACATTTTAAAAACTTACTCTTTTTTTTTTTTCTCTTCCAACCTGGTACACGAAAGCACTGAAACACTGAGTGCCGAAACTCAGGACGCTGGGGGGTGATGGGCATCGCCTTATACTTGCATTTTTCAGGCAGCCATTAATCTTCGGGGAGGCGGTGGGGTGATTTGCAGGACTTTAAAGGCAAGCTTCTCAGTTTGTTTGTATTTGTAAATCCCAAGCTTAAAACAGGACATGATGAGGTACAGGACAGCCAAATTCTTGCTTTGGCACCGGCAACAAATAACTCAGGTCAGCTTTCTTCGCTGGGGTCTCAAACAGGAAAACAGTCTTAATTTAAAGTTGTAACATCACTGACAGCGTCAGCCAGCCAGCTACACAGATCTCATTGTTTTTTAAGACAGTTGTTCCAATATCTTTTTTTCTTCTCAATCAGGTTGGGTCTCCCAGCTTACACAGTTTATTGCAGCTTCCAGGAGCATGGCAGTAGCGTGATTTTGGCTTGGCCAGGAACATGCTGTCTGGTTTCTCGGTCTCTTTAGCACACACACTTAGGCAGTGTAACACTGGACACTCGAATCAGTGAGATTTCTTCATTGCAGGGAATCCCATGGCAAAAGCTTAATGGTTACGCTCTTCAGAAATCATATAGCTGATGGTCAGTAGCTACAGGCTCTATGCAATTTTAACACAGTTCAAAGCTAAACACGGTTACCTTGACAGAGATCTTCAACGTGGTCTTTCCGCTTCATTCTGCTTTGGGACAGTCTTATGGCACACTTTTCACTCGAAGAGGGGTCTAGCCTGTGCTCTGGGGGCTGATTCTTCACCTTTATTTTTTATTTTGCCTTCATCTTCTGGGTCTTCATTTTCAGTTTCCATTTCTTAGGGATTTCATCTCAATTAGGCGAGGTGATGATGTTGCACAACTCAGAACGTTGTGGGCAATTTTCCTGCCCCCCCCCCCCTCGGCGCGCTAGGCTAACAGCTACTTCTTCGGCCTTACACTCTCACGCTCCCACGCTTTGTTAAAAGCCAGACTGTCCTGCAACATTTTTCTAATAAACAGCCTCAGATCTTGTTCTTTTTTTCCTCTCAGCTCGACCTTGAGCTTTTTGCTGTTTTCTCTCTCTATTCTGAATCTTTTTTTAAAAAAAACCTTTTTCCTTCTTTGTTTGACATACATCTCAAGGGAGTGCAAGGTTTGCTTCCCCCACCACCCATAGCCTCCCTCCTAAATTGAAGACAGACACAATTAGGGAATGGGAATTGGTCAGTGAGTAAGGGGTCTCACTGGCCGACACAAGAGGATTTTATACACCACGCACTTCGCTACTGGCCTGGGCACCCGGACGGTCAACGGTATGCGTCAGAAACCGCAGTAGCCACTCACACAATCATCCATCTCTCCACTACATCCATATGTCCCAGCCACCCACTTTTCCCACTTTTTACCAGAGCGGAAAACGGCTTCCCCAGCTTCCTCAGCTTCCTACTGAGTACTGGCGTGCTGGGTACTGGCGCCCACTCGGGGGTGTGATCAGGCCCCCCTTCTACTCGCAAGGAGTAGGTTCTTTTGTATACGTATACCACCAACACTGACCTTCTTCATAAGGCGGGGCCCTCTTTTTTTCTGCCCAGTGGCCTTTCTCCCTAAAGGCGGGGCCCTCTTTTTCCCATATACTTGCCTTTCTCCTGAAGGCTTCCAATGTGGGTTTCAACTCAATTGCAGCTGTGATACAGGCAGCGCTCAAGTTCCTTCCTCCGCTTCCCAAGGTTCTCTTGCTGCTCGCTGCCGTTTGGGCGATCCCGGTGCAGGCTTTCTCCCATTCACTCGACAAAAAGGTCGGTGGCGCCAAGAAAGGGAGGCATGCGCCGAGCTCGTCCTCCTGGTGCGGCGATCAAGAGCAGGCAACTGCCACCTGTCTGGCTCAGAGCCTGCCACATCCGAGTCACGGCACCATTTATGTTGCAGAACCAAGAGTCAGAGAGACCACGGAGTGAAGGAAAAAGAGATTCTTTATTTAACGCGCGGGCTTAAGGCTGGAATCATTTCCAAAGAGCCAGAAGCCCCGAAATACATCAGCACATTGTTTTTATAGACATTGTGACACATATGAAACGGCTCCTCCTCTCCCTCCCACGTGGGGTTGCAGTCCTCAACATTTTTTCTCCTAGCACTATTGTTTATAATACAAGAACTGGGTTATAGGGTAGCCATGATAAGGAGAGAACAGAAGAGAACAGCAGAGAACAAGATATACAACTGTATGACCTTTGACAAGATAAGGAATTCCTGTGTCTCGTCAGCTTACAACAATATATTCAAGGGAGAAAGAGCTCAGCAAGAACATGAAGCATGAGACTGAATGAGGCTACTTAGTCTGACCCCCAATATGGCTGCTACACTGACACATAGCCGTTGAAGCAAAGTAAACTGCGGCAGTCGTGCTGCTCTTTTTTTTTTTAACCATTATATTTAAATGCACAGCTGCACAGGCACATAAGGGTGGGGGTGCGATACTTCAGGTTTTAGTGGCTGTTTTGTATTTTAGGGATTCTTTTGGGTCTGTCCGTTCCTTGTTAGGTAAAATGTGGGTGGTCTGCTCCTTTGTTACCATGCCAACTGTTTGGCAGTTCTCCAGCCCGAGACTCTTGCGATAGTTTGCACACGTCAAGGCATGTGCCCATGAGAGGTACATGCCTACCCATCATTCCAAAATGGTGGCTGGAGCGAAGTTGGTCCTGGACCTTCTGCTCCCCCCCACACACACACACACACACACACACCAGCCCTTGGCCACTGACTCCAAAGCAGCCATTGCAAAAGTATGCGAAGATGTGGTTGAAGAAATTAGCACGCTTCTCCGTGCCTCTGTAACTGTGCAGCCGTGAAGGAACAGGGAGGAGTGAAGGGGCGTCACAGAGTGACACAAGCACTAGGCACGCCTACCACATGCCCACCACAAAATGCAAAGTCAGTTTGGGGAAGGGACAGACAGCTTGCAACCGCGGGAAACCTGCAGCAAACCAAAAACATTTGTAGCAAAATGCCTCTTTGGAAATCCATATTTTCTGGGTGAAGACCCTGGTTTGGCTGTGAAGTGGCCACTATGTCATATGTCCTGAAGAACCTCAAATCACTGCAGCCCTGGAGTAAATAGCTCATGTATATGTGCCCCATATCTCTGCCAACATTTAAAGCTGTGATATTTAAGATCTCTCTATCAACAGTATTCAGGCACACAGTTGTTTATATGTAATATTTAGCTTTATATTGAAAAGCAAACCGTATTTGGAAGGAAGACTGTATTGCATAGATCATTATATGTTGGTTGTAGACTAAGCCTAAATTCATTATATATTATGAGTTATCCTGGCAGCACAGTAAGTTCTTTCTGATATTATCACTTGACAGGGAAGCTTTGCCTTGTTCCTGCCATTCAGAAAAAATCTTATCAAATGAAATGCTAGTCTGAATAGGAAGCAACATCACCTTTGTAAGTTAATATAAAGGGAGCAGAATAGAAAATGCTTAAGAGCTATCTCAGCTTTGCCAGCACCACAAATACAGAATATTGGAACATAACCTGATTTAAAAGCCCCTTAAGACCATGGTAGTCATAATTTGAAACAGAGGTTGCTTCCACACTAGGGGCCTCTACTGCTGCTGAGGCATTGCATTGTAATCAGCTAGAAGTGGAACTAAAATCATGCTTCCACACAGCACTTAATGTAATACTATATTATCCAGCAATGCCCACAGTCAAGATCCTTCTATAATGTTTACTCCAGAAGTAAGTCCTATTCAGGAAATGTCTTGTGCAACTTTATTTAGAAGCTTCCTCCTTGTGGCTTCTGCTTCCTGTTCAGCACAACAACAACATTACTGATGAGTAGTGTCTAAATTGCCCCTTAATTAATTGGTTTCTGGATTCATAATCTGGATTCTCCATTTTAAAAAATTAGTGAACAAAAAATAGCAATTCTAGACTAAACTGCTAGTATGGAAACAACAAGAGACTGGGAAGTAGCTCGAAGCACAACTAGGACTTCTTTGGAAGGAAAATGCAATTTTCATTGCTTACATACTGTAAGTAAAGGCAGAGCTGAACATCAATGGTGTGTTTCAGCCCAGCTCCAGGGAAAAATATATGCATCATTACATAGGAATCATGGCATCGGTTTGCTGCAAGGGACATGAACAGCAGCTATCCAGTCTGTGCATTTATGGCAAAATAAAACATTTGTGTTGAACACATACCACTGTACATGCATTTTCCTACATGGAGGATCATCACTGTTTAGGAAAAATGTAATGTGTGATGCTGCCCCAAGGGAAGAAGTGGTTCTCTCACTAGACCATCTGGCGAGAGCTGGTACTGAAAGGCTGAGTGTTGTTGTTTTTCTTCTCCTCCCTTAGAATGCTGAAGAGTGCAACAAAACCATAACTCAACTGAAGAATTCACAGAGGAACATCAGTAATGCACTTCTGGAGAAGCAGAAACAAATCTCCCTCTTGAATGTTGATGTGGATGAGCTTGAACTAGAACTGGATCAGTTGCAGACAAAGAAATGGCAGGTGTGTAGGGTTGGGCTTCTTTGCAGCTCATGTTCCATATTCTTTAGTGGCTGGTTTACACATCCTCTCTGTTTGGCCATAACTATCTACCCCTAGGTTGAGTTGGTAGTAGCTTCATCATTGTGTGAAGGGGTTGTTACTTTCTGGACCCCAGAGGAATGAAAGGGAACCCCCAGCAATCTACTATGATGGGTTTGCAAAACATTTTGCTGATAAAATTACTCAGATCTAGTCTGACTAGGACTCCACATTAACAACAGACTTCCCTAAAAGAGGTAGTTGTAAGCCCATTATTGAAGATGCCATTGGTAGATCCCATCTTCTGAATATTTATTGGCTGGTCTGCAATCTTCCTTTTTTTGAGTAAGGGCCTAAAGTGCTTGTTGGCAATGCAACTCCAGGTTTTCTTGGATGAAACTGATTATTTCGATCTTTTCCAGTCTGGATTCAGATCCAGTTTTGCGATTGAAACAGCCTTGGCCACCTCGGTGGATGACTTACACCGGGAACTGGACATGAGCAGTGCATTCCTGTTGGTTCTGCTCGACCTCTCAGCAGCATTTGATACCATTGACCATGGCATCCTTCTGGGGTGTTTGACTTGTATAGGAGGAACCACTTTGTGTTGCCTCCAGTCCTAGCTGGCTGAACGCTCCCAGAAGGTGGTGCTGGGGGATTATTGCTCAACCCCTTCGTTGTTGACTGCCCTATAGGCCTCCTCAAGGCTCTATTCTATCCCCTTTGCTTTTTAACATCTACGTGAAGCCATTAGGAGAGGTAATTCGGCAGCTGGGTCTCATCATTATGCTGATGACATTCAGCTCTACCTCTGTTTTTCAACTGATGCCAAGGATGCTGTGGAAATCTTGAACTATTGCCTAGATGCTGTAATGGGTTGGATGTGGGCTGTTGAGGCTCAGTCCTGACAAGACAGAGGTCATGATGTTCAGTAGACAGGCTGATCCAGTGTTACAACTAGCTGGGATTACGGAGTGAGATACAGACAGAGAGTCAAACCCCAAATGCAATATCTAGAACACCTTTCTTTAGATAAAATGCAGTTAAGTTTAGTCTATTCACATTTGTCACATTCGTTCAGATAGTTACCAATGTTGGAGCAACAGAGCTTTGTGGCTGACCAGGTGTATGCCCTAGCCGTGGGCTGCTAAGGTTTGGAGGTGCCGAGATAGTGATAAGCCAGATCCAGGTTTGCTTACAAGAAGACTTTATTGAGTACTTACAGCACACAGGCGCACCCAATGGTTGGATCAGACAGCTTCTCTGAACCCAGAGCCAAGGGGTAAAATGGGTTTTATACCATGCATGTCAGCAGTGAGGCAGCATGACAGCAGCAAGCGTTAATTAGCGTTCATCTGCAACTTTCCCAGCATAGGCTAACAGCCCCACATCAGCAGGGAGACAATCAGAACTTTCTCACCACAGACACCTGTAAACAGAGCCTCACTTCTCAGGCACTTCCTAGGCCCTGATAAGATAGTAGCTCATTAGCATGGAATGTGCTGAGGCAGCAATATCGACCTTTGACTTATCTTACAAGGTCAGAGGCCCACTAGCAAGGAAATTGCACTTAATAATGAACCAAAGCAAAGCATTATGGATCTCTAGACCCCTGTAAAACTACAGGTGACTTGGTTACAGGCCTGAGGCCTGTAACACCAGGTTGCATACTCAGAAGCAGGTGGTGTGCTGCACACAGGTGTTTCTCTGAAGTCCATGTCTTGGACTCTTGAGTTCTACTGATTTTGATGTATCTTAAATATTCTTTCTTCTTAAGTCTTTGCAATGTGGAAATATATGTCTATTGACTACGTGTCCTGGTTGTACATTAATTGGGCTCATTCATAGTTTATTATCTTTGTCTGAGGCCTGTTTTATGTCCCACCACCAAAAGAGGTTAGGTTGTTGAGAATGCAGGACAGGGCCTTTTCTGTGGCAGCACCCTGATTGTGGAATTCTCTCCCTGTAGAAGTTAGATTAGCCCCTCATTGCTCAGTTTTTGGCAGACAATGAAGTCATTTTTGTTCCAGTCAGCATTTGATGGTTTTTAATAAGTGGTTGATTGCTGGTTTTATTCTTTTGGAGGTTTTATTGGTCTGCTTTTAATCTTTGTTATTGTTTAAATTGTTTTAATATTTGGTTTGTACATTGCCTTGAGAGCCCTGTTTCAGTCAATCAACCAATATGCTTTTTAAGAGTGCTTCCAGATTACTTTTATTGTGCAATCATTCTGTCTCATTCATAGAATTTTACTGGAAGCAGAGCTTCCATTTCTAACCCTGCTTCTTCCATCTTTTTTCTTACCACCCAAAAAACATTAAGGAGGGAAAGATGGAATAGCTGCCCAAGGCCTCTTGATGCCAGGATGCTAGTCTGGAAGCACCCTCAGTAAAACTAAGAGGAATCTATTTGAAAACAAAAAGGCCTTGTGCTTCTCCTCACACTCTCTAGCCAATTAATAACACATAACTGCAAGTTTAGTTCAGCTTAATGTATTTATTTTATTTATTTGTTATATATTACATTTCTACACCTCCAGTGGCCAAAGCTCTCTGGGCGGTTCACAAGAGTGAACCATAAAATAGATAAAACATAATGTAAAACTTTTAAAGTTTAAAACTACAGTAAAAAACCCCACAGCAAATACCAACAGCAGCATAAAGATCTAAAAATACAATAACAGATCTAAAAACAACAAAATGAAGGATTAAAATGCCTGAGAGAATAAAAAGGTTTGGTATATGAACCAAGCTGTTTTTCTCCACTGTAATGAGTATGCATGTGTGTGTCCAGAACAAAATCCGTAAAAAATAAAATCTATACTTTGGGGATTTTGAACAAACATTCCCATTTCCCCATTTTTAAACTATTTCCTATTTCATTATAGTGTTTATATCTGCTGTGTGTGCACCACACCTCTGGTTAAAGGCCTCCTTAAATCCGTGTTCCTTGTCATACATGTATGCATGCATATTCAAGTGGGCTGCATGACTGAACAGGGATTTGAACCAGGGCTTATTGCATCTAAACCCAACATTCTGTCCATCAGAATACATTGGCCCGGTGCAGTTATACTACTATCGAATTTCAGGTTTGGAACTTCCTAGGAGCCCCCATTATATTATTTTGCTTTTTTCCATCTGGGACGTTGTCTAGTAAAAATCAGTCTTTGACTATTGGACAGAACAGATTTTTGCTACACAGCTCTTTCCTCCTCAAGATGTAATGGAAGTCCTTGTTCTTTGTTGCCTTGCCTGCAGCCTTTTGTCTCTAATAATGTATTCAATGTTGCTTTTCAAAGAACCTTTCAGATATTGTGGCCAATCAGGCACGTCTGAAGCACATGCAGGCGGTGAAGGAAGGGAGATACAATCCAATATGCCGTAGTGAGATAATGATACGCGTTGAATGGCAGAAGCTGGAGGAGCGACTGCATGCCATTAACGTCATTCTCCATCAGATTCAGCAGGAGTATCCTGATCACCACAGGACATTGCAGAGGCCCATCCAAATCCTAAGCAACAGGCTGGACGCACAAGCAGCACAGTAACAGGCAGCTGGAAGCCAGAACTGAAACACTGGCATTTTAGACATTCCACAAATAAATACATATTTGAGAATGAACGGAACATTGTTGCCTGACATTTGCTCAGTGGAGAGTAAAACAGGAAAGAGAAGGGAGGTGTAGGGATGAACTAGGTGACAAGGCCTTGAGCAGAAGTGGGTATGCTTTTAATTCTAATGTTTGCTGTTACCTCTGACTTTTCTTTCTGTACTGAAACAGAAAGACTAATTTATTGTACATTGATTTAGAGAAGAACAAGGCCAAAGTTCTGTCATTAATCTAGGGACTTAGCTGACTTTGAATTCTCATGCTTTGTTGGAGGGAATGCTGAAGTTATTTTCCACAGTTAGCACCAAGCCCCCTTCTGAGACTGTTCATACTTTATGCTTTAGGGTCTAGTATTCTGTTGTTTCCCTTTCACAAAGAATTTATGAGGTGTCCCACCTCACACTCCCCAATAGAATAGAAAAACTGGTAGTTCATAGTTAGCTACCATATTCATGCTTATCAGATACTGTTCACTTTTATTTATTACCCTCTAGCACTTAGTACACAATCCTATGCATGCTTAAACAGAAAGAAGTCCTACAAGTCATGCTGGCTGGGGAGTGCTGGGGCTTGAAGGGCTTTTTTCTGTCTAAGCATGCGTAGGACTGTGACCTAAAGGAGTGTTGCAGAGCTGGATATCCATAGTTTCTCTGCAGTTTAGGATAGTGAATGGGTTAGGTACAACCAGTCCTTTGATAAGCACATGTTCAGGATGGAAAAACCGCAAGTCATGAAGACTGCACTTTGCCAGTTTCTAACAGTGGTTAGTTACACTATAAAAAATATTCTTCCTAATTTATAATACCTAGGCATATGTTTTTGTTTTGATTCCCTCTCTTCAGATAGTAAGTTTTCTATATGGTGTCTAGGCCTTTAATGATCCTTCTAGCTCTTCTGTTTTACAGTTGTTGTTGTTGTTGTTGTTTAATTAAGCTGAACACCAGAACCGGAAACAGTTTTCACTTGTATGATTGGATGAATGGTTAGCTGGTTATTTCAAACGACTTATCAAAACCCATCAAAAACTGGATATTGCTTGTGTTGTATTCCCATGTTATGAAAAAGGCTTAAACAGGCAGATCCACACTTCGTGCAGCAAATATATTTACTATATGTATACATAGTATTTCCCACAACAAACATGTGCCTTTTCAAAGTTGTGTATACATGTCTGTGAACCCCTGTTGGTCCAGGTTCCCAATTGTACACAGGTGTTTAAAGTCACTTGTACATACATTCCATCATCCACACTTTGTTTATTGCAGGAAACACCCATGTAAAAGTGGTGCATATGCAGCAAACACATTCGCCATATTAAGTGTGGAGTTGCTCACTTTTGAGTACATATACATGCACACATCAGCTAAGAATTCAGGGAAGGACTTTCAGATCCATGGGCAGTATCATATATTGCCACTGTGTTCCCACTGCTTCTATTGTGCCAGCGGGACCCACCACTAACACAACAGGATGCTAGTGCTTCCTAAAGCAACCCAGGAAATGCTAGTTTCTCAAACAAGACAGATCAGCAGAGCTGATCTGCCCTGTTCGGAAAATGAATGTTTTGTCTTGTTTCATTTGCTTAAGGATCTGCTAGCTTCTCATTGCATTAGCAGTAGGTCTCACTAGCACACAGGCAGCATTGGATACTGCCCAAAGGATATAACTTTAAGGGTGCAATCCTATGGCCGCTAGACAGCGGCTGGATGGCCATAGGATTATTTGGTTCTCAGGAACCAACCTCAGAGCCCATGCTCTGAGGTTGGTTCCCACCTCCCCGCTCTCTCCCCCGCTGCCTCGTAGTTGGCACGGATCATCCCAGGCTCCGCATTCATAAGAACAGTGCAGAGTGGGAGGAAAGGGGGTGTTCCTGGGTGGGAGGGGACCTCGGAAGGCCCTGTCCTGCATTCCCAACAACCTAACCCTAACCCCGCTCCGAAGCGCTGCAGCTAGACAGCCGAAATCGTCCATCTAACCGCAAATGCAGGGCAGCTGGGGCGTGGAGCAGAAGATCCCCTCTGTGCTTTGCAGCCGCCTCTCCCCATAGGATTGCTTCCTCTGATAAATTTAAAACCCAGCAGTTTCAGTGTTGATATTAAATAGTGGAGACATACTGCAGCAGAGCACATGGAAGAGAATGTAAAAGAGAATGCACTTGTCTTTTCTGGGGTTTCCCCCAGCCAGTGCTAACGCTGCAAGTTTGTAGCAGCAAAAAAGATAAAGGAACTACCCCATTTCTCAGCATCTAGAACTTTTTTCAAATGACTGAGCTTTACTGATTGACTTTTCTTTTGGAGTCATTTTGTTGACTTGCTGTGTAACAATATTACATTAGTTTTATAATTTTATGTGTAGTGCCCTGGAATCCTTGATGGATGAAGGAGCAGTCTGAATTCTTTAAATAAATAAATATTAGTAAATAAGTTTAACTGCAAAGTTCTGCAAAACTTTGGACTCAATGGTCTTATAGGCCCCTTCCAACCCTACAATTCTATGACTATTCTATGAAAAGCTTCCCCCCCCAAATTAGAATGCACAATACGTGCTGTTTTGCTGTTTAGTTCACGATTACTTCTGAGCAGTTTGCATGGATAGCCCATTTTAACAAAGTATTTTCATATGTAGATCACCCATGCAAATCATCCCAAAACATAGTATTTGAACATTATGCTTTATATTTGGAACTGATGCAAAATGACACTAGACCAATGAACTCCACTGTTCTAAGAAAGTTTTCCTGTGTGTTTTGTACCTAGCAATCCATTCCTGAGTACAAAAATGTGCTGTATGAAACTGCCTTCTTATTTAGACAGAATTGTGCAAGAAGTTCTGAGAACACGCCTTCATCCAATAATTTAGAAGAAAACCAGCAGTAAGAAGCACACATATAAAGAGAAAGGGACAAGTGCAGCACAACTAGAAAATGTAGCTAAGATTCTCATGCTTTTATGGTTGGAATCCCAAGATTTGCCCAACAGCAGGAAGTTTTATACATCTCTTTAATAAGTAACGAGGAAGAGGCTAGGACAACTATCCTATAGCCCAGCCTTTACCAACTGTCCTGCATTATTACAACTGTTCCAAAAGCACATCACCCAGCTACAAGAGCCACCAATGTTCAGGAATGGCCTAGAGAGTTTTATGTGGTTTTGTTGTTGTTAGGGCGGCTGTGTGTGTGTTGGGGGAAGGAGATAGTTGATTTATTTCATAGAATATAGGAATCCCATATTTGAGAGCCAATGTGGTGCAGTGGTTAGAGAGCTGGACTTGGGAGATCCAGGTTCTAGTCCCCACTCAGCCATGAAGCTCACTGGGTGACTTTGGGCCAGTCACAGTTTCTCAGCCTAACCGACTTCACAGGGCTATTGAGGATGAAATGGAGTCCAGGAGTACTATGTAAGCCACCTTGGGCTCCTCGCAACAGGAAAAAAGGTGGGATATAAATGTAATAAATAAATATTTTCTGTGGGAAAGGCAGGAACACCACATTAAATTTTGAGAACTGGGGAGCCTTTTCCATGGGCACTGTATGGGAGTAGTGCTTCAAAGAGCCTTGAGGTCCCATAAAACCTAAAATAATGCTATCATTTAAGCAGTGAGGACGATGCCATCAGATTAATATTATGAGAGCCATGTATATGTAACTCTTGATAGAGGACCGGATGCGACAAGCCATCCAGCTGAAACTTGCTCAATCCAGCCTGCATTTATATGGTCGGTGGACGCAGCTTTGGGATAGAGGCGGGGGGGGGGGGGAGAGGAAGGGAAAGGAAAGGAAAGTCATGTGACCACTGGTCACATGATAGTTGAGAACTCCCCAAACTTGCCTGGCAACAACACCTGCTTGAGGGAGCCTTTGAGCTGAGGGTGAGTGTGCAAAGTTTCCATATAGGACAGGGCATCTTTGGATGGGTTTTGCTGGCACGGAGAGGCTTTCACTTAGAGCAGCCTTCCCCAACCTGGTGCTCTCCAGACGTGTTGACTACAGCTCCCAGCGTCCCCTCAGCTGTGTTGGCTGAGGGATGCTGGGAGTTGTTGTCCAACATGTCGGGCACACCAGGTTGGGGAAGCCTCCCTTAGAAGCTTACCCTCGGGACAGGCAAGGGGGGGTAGGGTTGGCTCGTTACAAGTTGGAGGGATGCAGGATTATTTACCTTTAACAGCTCCATGACAGGGAAAGTGTCCCCTTTCTGCCGTAGAGCTCTTCAAAGCCCAGGAGCCGAGACATGAGACCAATAACACAGCCCCAAGGTTTGGAGCTGTGATTGGCCCCTGCTGGGGGCCACGCTTCCCCTCTTCAGAGCAGAGGCGGGTGGAGAAAGAAGGATGCGGAGTGCCAGGCTAGAGTGGACGACTGCTCCATTTTAATCCAAATCAGCCCTTGAGAATCCCAGAAAGGGGTGCCTAGGGGCTTGTGAGGAGAGTCAATGATAAGAAGTATTAAACTGATAGGAAACAGCATTAGGCACAGAGGATGGGGGAATGAATTCTGGGTATACTATCAGACAGGACTCCTATGATGGGTCCTCCGTTCAGAAAAATAATCATTCCTGAGCAGCAGTGTGGGGCAGTGGAGAACGGGGATAGCCTCGTCTTAGCAATACATCCCTTGGGCAATGCACACTCATGGAAGTCTTCTGTACAGTATGGGTCCACCTCTGCATTTCCCCTGCAGCTGGGTGCATTGGCGAGCCCTCTGCCTGCTGCGGAGGAGTGCACACCTGTCAGTCTACCTCATGGCTGCAGTGGCAGTGACTGAGAAGATGGAGCGGAAGGGACTCTGCCCGTTTCTGTGGGTTTCTGTTACCGCTGCTGTGACTACTGTGTTCAGTGTCTCTGGGGTCTGTGAAGCAGCTGTGGCTGCCGTGAGGCCTGTAGCTACTTCAGAAGTAGAGAGTGCTTGCTGGGGTGAGCGCACATGCAGAGAAGCAGAGATACAACGGAGACCTGTGGAGCAGCCCGAATCCTTCAGAGGCGCCACCTTGCAGCCTATGTCATGTGATATCTCTCTGGACAGCCGCTTTGACTGTGCCCCAGAAAAGCTGCTCTCTCAGGAAGAATGTCACGCTCGGGGCTGCTGCTATGTCCCGGTCTTCTCCAAGGGCCCTGCCCTGTGGCAGCCGTGGTGCTTCTTCCCTCCTGGCTATCCTAGTTACAAGATGGTGAACCTGACGACTACAGGCATGGGCTATGCTGCCCGCTTGACCCGTGATGTGCCCACTTTCATCCCAGATAACATAATGAGCATGCAGCTGGATGTGATCTTCGAGACGGAGGGCAGGCTTCATTTCACAGTGAGTAAGAACTGTGTCTGGAAAGGGGCCTGAGACAGTCTGCCATTACAGTGACATGGGAGATTCCCTGTAGAGCAGGGGTGGGCAATTTGTGTCCTCCAGATGTTTTGGCGTGCAGCTCCTATCATCCCTCACCATTGGCTATGCTGGTTAAGCCTGATGGGAGTTGTACGCCCAAACATCTGGAGGGCCACAAGTTGCACACCCCTGCTGTAGAAAGCCTAGCTCAATCTTCTACGATGTGGTGCCCTCCAGATGTTTTGGACTGCAATTCCCATCAGCTCCAGCCAGCATAGACAATAATTGGGGATTGTGGGAGTTGTAGTCCAAAGCATCTGGAGTGGGCCATATCCAGTAAGCCTGGCCTAGCTTAAATAATTTTCACACTGAATAGAGATTGCTCCTAGGTCAAGCTCTGCAATTCTTTACTCAGCATTCTTTTCTTTTTTTAAAGTTTCTTTAAAGAAAAATAGAAGAGGAGGATGCTCATGTACTCTGCCTTGGGCTCCTTGGACTAAAGGCAGGATATGAACATAGCAATAAACAAACAAACAAATGCTGCTGAAACCTCAGAAGCCAAAGAGATGACTAAATCAAATTTCTGGTCATTGGGGCAATGCTGCCATTCCCCATAACTAACAAAACCAAGCTAAATTATGCAAACAGTAAACACTGCAGAATAAAAGGTGCAAATATCCTAAATGTGCATATTGTTTGCAGGTCAGCTTTTCTAGGCACAAAAATTAAGAGCGCAATCCTATGCATGCCTACTCAGAATTAAGCACCGTTGAGTTCAATGGGATTTATTCCCAGGTATGTGCATATAGGACTGCAGTCTTAATCTTGGTTTGCATCAGTTACTTACAGCCCTGCTCATAGGTTGCTGCTTTATAAACAGCCATTAGGATATAAGAAGCAATATGTTGTACCAAGTCCTGCATTTCACTAATGTCCACACAAAAGCATTAGTTCCTTTGGCCCAGACAGCTTGAGCCCTGGCTACGATGTGAACCCAAAGTTCATAAATGATCTCCTTTTTCTATTTCTCTTGAGTAGTTTTGCTATAGATGCTGAGTCCCTGGCTCAAATTCTCTGATCTGCAGCCTCTCTTTCTGAACCATGAAGCTCTTCTCCCATAGGGTTAATTCAACCCTGTAATACTGCTTCTATGGCCTTTCCCCCACAGTTCAAAGATCCAGCTCAAAAGCGTTATGAGGTTCCTTTAGAAACTCCCAAAATGCACAACCAAGCATCCTCAACGCTCTACTCTGTGCAGTTCTCTGCTGATCCCTTTGGCCTCATTATTCTTCGGAAATCCAGTGGGCAGGTTCTGTAAGTAGCTCCTGATTTTCTACATGCAAATATTTTCCCTCTGTGTATTCATCTTCCAAGAGCGTTGAGGATGCTGTGTGAAGATAACAGAGAGAGGAATAAGAGTGTCTGGGGATGAAGACAATTGTCCCATGACACTTGTGTTTCTAGTTAATATATATTCTGGCTGTCAAAGGGCCCTTTTACATGTTGCATACAGCAATTCAAGGTATGCACCCAAGCATTTACCTGCCAAGGTGCTGCAGGCAGTACTGGCTCTCTGATAAGTGTATCTGCATGATACGCATGTTTGCAAACATGCATTTGTGTCATTTGCACACTTAACATTGGGGGTGGGGGTGATGTACATAAACATAATATGAGAAGCAGCCTCTAGTGGTCAAGGCTCTAGCCTGCAATTCTGAGGACCCAAGTTCCATTCCATATTTTGCTATCTGCAGTATTTATAATAAAATTCTTTTGGCCTTCTTCTTTCCTGATGAGAAAGGGCTTGATGGTACTTTCCTACATCCAAGGTGAATAGTTATATTATTCAGAGGTGTAAGACAGTAGTAGGAACTAAAGTGAAATAGATCTCTCTATTCAGGGGCTTCTTTTTGTTTGGACTTTAAGGTGAATCCAGACAACCAAGAACCTCTTGAGGGCAGCTGACATACCCTCAAGGCCACATGGCCAAGCCATGCGGTCAACAAATCTATTGAAGGGGGGGTGTATGTGTATGTGTGTGTAGACTTTGAGAGTCATCAGTGGAACAAGGCAAGATAAAGGATACCAAAAGGAAGGATGAATTCCAAGCAGCCTGCTGGAATTGTCCACATTCTCCCCAACAGGATCAACACCACAGTGGCTCCCCTTTTCTACGCAGACCAGTTCCTGCAGATCTCCACCTCCCTGCCATCACGTTTCATCTCCGGATTGGGTGAGCACTTGACCTCACTCACCCTTGACGTCAATTGGACCAAAGTTACCCTGTGGAATCGGGACATACCGCCTGTGGTACGTCATGGAGAAGGGCAGTATGGTGTTCATCTGGAAGGGCTGGGACCCTACATCAGGGGTAGGGAGCCTGGTGCCCTCCAGATAGTTTGGACTACAACTCCCATCAGCACCAGTCAGCATGACCAATGGACAGGGATTATGGGAGGTATCATCCAAACTATCTGGAGGGCACTGGGTTGCATACCCCTGCTCCAAGTATTTTAATAAGGATGCAGTCATCATCAGTTGTTAAATCAATCTTTGATGAAGTCCAAACTCTCATTAAATAAATACATCCAGATTTCAAAGGAACTATTTCAGTGTTTGTTGCAATGTGACCTGGCTGTTGCTATTCCATAAAATCCCTACCTGCCTATCCACCTACCCAAATCAGTGTTTCACAGTGCAATCCTTCCATATCCATTTGGAAGTAAATTCCCTGAGTTCTCTTCAGGCATATCCTCTATAGTAATAGCGAACATAATCTCTGGGTTCCAGTCCTTCCACCATCCACACACAAGAGGGAAGGTTTGGTAAGATTTGCAGAACTACAAAAATATTAAAGAACCTCCTCACAAAAAAAAAAACAGCCCAGTGAGGACTGAGCATTGTCAGTGGTCACACATGGCTCAGTTTGTGTTGGAGTGGGGAGAACAGAAAACTGGAGGAGGTGAATGAAATGGAATGGAGTATTCTGGCTGGTTGTCTGGAACCCTGAACAGGAGTGCTCCACACCGCAACAATTTGTTGCAGGTCCCATTTATCCACTCTACTACTGAACCAGTTTAAACCTGTAATTTCCCTCTTCCCAGAGAACCAAGGGATGTATAATCCTTTGTAAGGGGCTCGGGATCTCTGACAGACAATTCTCAGCACTTTGCCTTATTACAATACCCAGGGTTCCTTGGCAGAAACCATGGCAATTAAACTGGTATAAATTAAATATAAATTTGTAGTGTTTACAGGCCCTCTGTGTCTGGAAGTCTGGGGAATGGCCATAGTCAAATACTTTGCTAGATTTAGCTGCCAGATGAACCTTTTCGGTCCTCATTGACTTATGATGGCACTTGACTGAGAATTGGCCCTGTGCTAGAAGGATCATTTTCTTGACCTAGTCTGGGAATGAGGTTCTGAAATGCTCAGCTAATGTACAAAGCGTGGATCCACTGTTCTAGTGTTCCTATCAACTAATCCTAGTTTAGTTGTGTAGTGTGATGTTAACCCTGTGCACTATTTCTGTATGTTTAGCCCTCTGTCAATTTGTATGGCTCACACCCCTTCTATCTGGCATTGGAAGAAGGTGGCTTGGCCCATGGAGTCTTTTTGCTGAACAGCAATGCGATGGGTAGGTATCTCATTAGAGTGTGCTCTTATATGATAAGCTAGTTTGTATGTGATAGGTCCCCAAGTTTTTTGGGTCAGTGTGCACATTTGGAATTTTGTGAGAGTTGTAAGCACTCTCACAAAATGACTGCCATGGGGGCAGCTTGTCCATTCATAAAATGATTGCCTTGGTGGATATGGCTGGTCATAGACCATGCAATTCCCAGAAGCCAAACTGGTGGGACTAAAAGCAAAGTAACTTGGCCAAGAACCTAAGCACAAGGCAAAGGTGGAGACTGAGCTCCAAAACACAAAGCCACTCTTTTGAACCCAAATAAAGTTGGCATTGGAGGGCAGCACTTTGCTTTGCAGTAAACCAGCCTCCCAGTTAAAAAAAAAATCAAGAAAATATTAAGAAATAAAATAAAAATCAGGAGGGGCAGGGAGCCTTGTGGCACCACTTTGGAGACCCCAAATGCTCTATCACTAGATCATGCAGTAGAATTTACACCCACATTCATACATCCCCATCACTCACACCCAGCCTGGGCAGCAGAGAGTGGGGGAGATTGTAATCTCCCCACAACCATGCTGCTCAGCTCCATGGACCTGCCGCCTCAAGGCACCCCCAGTGCCTTGAGGTGGTTACTCCCCACTAAGCCGGCTTTGCTCAGCACTCATCTTTCCTGACAGGAAAGGCAAGAGGCAAGCAAAGCTGACTGACAGCCACTGCTTCAGGGGGCTGGGAGTGCCCTGAAGTGGTGGTACAGGTGGGAGCCAGCTTCGCTTGGCCCTCATTTTTTCTGAGAGGAAAGCTAAGGGGCAAGTTGAGGCTTGGGAACCTCCACTTCAAAACGGCTCCCAAAGGAGCTGGCTCCCCTCTCCCTTCCCGGAGAGGATGGGCCTTTGGGGAGTCAGAGGGACCTCAGCGGAGGTCTTAGTGGGCCAAATGGGGAGGCTGAATTTGCCCTGTAGGCCAGAGGTTCCCCAGCCTTCCATTAAGTTGTGGCTAGTCTAGCAGCCCAAGCGCTACATCATGGCTATTAGATGCAGACAAAGGCCGTTTCCACCAAAGTGGACCTAAACTCTCTCCCATTAAAAAAGGGTGTTCTCAGAATATATGATGCAAGTTTATATCTGTATTTACTTAGGTTATTTAATATTCATTTATTTAAAATCATTTGCTTTTTTATTGCCTTGAAAGGTTTCAAAACGCTGCACAGTTATATATATTTAATATGCATTTTAAATGCATGCTATAATAGGAGTGGTGAGATGCTTTGGGGCTCTTATGGTTGTGGTGATTTAGTTCCTTATCTAACAGTGCAATCCTATGCATGTTTACTCAGAAGTAAGACTGATTGTATTCAGTGGAACTTACTGTTAAGTGTGTTTAAGATTGCAGCCTAACAGATACAGCTTATGCTTTTTTTCTTCCAATATTTTTTTCCCTCAAGATTTAGGAATGTGTTGAGTGTAACAATCCAGAATATTGTGCATTTCTTCCTGCCTAATATAGTGAGTGGGCAACAGCTAGCTGATATTGTTGGCATAATTATAGGAAAAAGTGACCGTCAGACAAGGAGTGAGGATGGTGAAACATGATTGTTGCACGTGGGTCGTGAAGGTAAAATCCTGCTACTGTATCTGGGCTCCAAATCAGGATGTACATTTGACCTGTCACATCCTTCTAACACCACCATTTCCGTGACGCTCAATTCTAGATGTGATACTTCAGCCCAGTCCAGCCCTAACATGGAGAACAACTGGAGGTATTCTGGACTTCTATATCTTCCTGGGCCCAGACCCAAAGAGTGTGGTGCGCCAGTATATGGACGTCATTGGTAAGCACTTGTGTTTTTACTTATGAGAAGGTAGCTCAGGATTGATGAAGGGCCTTCTTGGTTATCTACTGTGGGCCCAATGAACCTCTCTGGACAACTGCCAGCTGTGTCCATAGTGCAGCAGGGCCAGCACCGTGCCCAGTGCTGTGCTGGCAAGAAGTCCTGCTGCCCACACCTCTTCTTTCTCTAGATAGCTACTTTGGCATAATTTATGCTTCAGTGCACTGCTGGTGCTAGAAAGTGATCCAAATGGACAAGCCCTCAGTGATAGGAGAAGCAAGGGGCTTCCCACCACACATTCCTGTTTCATAGGAAGCTGCCTTACACTGACCTGGTGTGCACAATCAAAACAAGCCGCCATGGCTTGTTCAAACTGGTGGTGCATGCTGGGCGCCATTAGCCTAATTACCCAGGCAGTCTGAAACCATGCAGTCCAGTTTGTTTGAGGGGGAAGGAACCCTCAAATAGCCCATAGCTTGTTGGTGGGTTATTTGAGGGTTGTTTCCCTCTCAAACAAGCCGTGCCGCCTGGGGGTGGATGACACAAGAAGCCGTGCCCAGGCGGGTAATTAGGCTAAGCATGCCCAGCACATGCTGGCACATGTTGCCGATTTAAACAAGCCACCATGGCTTATTTAAGCCATGGAGGCTTGTTTGATTGTGCAGTCTGGCCTGCTGATTCAGACCCTTGGTCCATCTAGCCTCGTATTGTAGACACTACTCTCCGGGGTTTCAGGCAGGGTTTTTTCCAGCCGTACTTGGAGATACTGAGATCGAAACTGACCTTCTGCATGCAAAGCAGGTGCTTTGTCACAGAGCCACGGCCCCTCCCTCAGGCCCTGCCAAGTCCTGCAATTCTTAAGGCTGCCTCAGAGACCCACACTGGATGCTGCCTCGCCTGTCTCCTAAGTTCATAATTGTGGAGTAGCAAGGGATGAAAGATAAATTTTTCATCACTGAACTCTAGGGTGGCCTGAAAGGCTTCAAACTATCTTAATGAAAACTGTATTTTTCAAGTGCTTAATGAATGTGAACAATGATTGCTTTTCATTTAGGCTGAGGGGCGCTCCATGTATTGTGTGTTTCCCACATAGAAGTGCTTCAGTGTTGGGAAAGGCATGAAACTGGTACGCTTTTCATGAATGGGACCTTGGGCCAGGGCCAGGTTTGAGAGAGCCATGGGCACAAGTGCCCCCTAGAGGTCCCCCACCTCATCCATCGTTGAGCCCTGTCAGGCTTACCTGGCAGTGGCAGGCAGCACTGCACCCAGTACTGCTTGGTGGCTGTATCTTGCCACCATTTTACTTTTCCACACAGCTTCCAACATAGTAGCCCTGGGCATTGTGAGAAATTAAAAAGGTGGCTAGGTGCAGCCGCCCAATGCTGTCTGCAGTGTTCACTCGGTGTTTTTACTAAGTGGGGTTCGAGATCATCCATCAGTGGTAGGCCCTGCTGGGGTCCCAGCAGATGCCTGAGGGGTGCCAGGTGCCGATGCTCATCCTGCTGCAGTCATATGATGATCTGCACATGGGTTTCACATTTTACCCGACATGGATGTACTTGGTTTATTAAAACAAATTTTAAAAAATAACCTATGAAGCAGCCCTGAACCACACTCCCTAAAATAGGCAGCTCTCCTACCCTGATATTCCATGTTTTGGAGAACTTTGTGGGCCACACTTCTATTTTTATTTCTTACAATGCATTCACCATGACCAGCAGAATTGGTCTAAGAATGTGCGGGGGGGGGGGAGGCTGCCTTCTTGACCCTCCCTTCTCCTCAGCTGCAGCCCAAAAGAGGCAATCTTTGATAGCTTCGTATCTGTCTGTCTAGATAGAGATATAGAGAAAGATATTAAGGGACACATTTAAGTTAGTTTTTACCAATTTGCCAAAAAATTCAACGGGAAAGTTCAGCTCTTCAGAGACACATTGCAGGTGGAAACTCACTTGCATGAGAGATTTGTGGACTTCTGTAGCTTGTGGCAGGACCTTTTAGTGTTTTTTCTCCCCTCCGCTCAGGGTATCCATTCATGCCCCCATATTGGGCCCTCGGATTCCACCTGTGTCGCTGGGGATACACTTCCACTGCTGTCACCCGGGAAGTGGTGAGGAACATGACAGACGCACGGTTCCCCCTGGTAGGTGGCTTCCCCGAGCCGCATCTAGGACCAAGCTCCTCCCTGGCACAGCGGGAGCCGGTCGAGCCGGCTGTGCCTTTGTTGGCAGCTGAGCAAGGTGGGAGCTAGCTGTCCATGGGGAATGATGGGGCTGGGGAATAAGAGAGTGGCCTGTGCTCTCCCTAATTCACCGTTCCTGGACTTCACAGGATGTGCAGTGGAATGACCTGGATTATGCAGATGCTAAGAGAGACTTTACCTTCAACAAGAATGGTTTCTGGGATATGCCCGACATGGTGAGCGATTTCCATCACAGCGGTCGGAGGTACGTCATGATTGTGGTAAGTTAATGAAGCCTGAATTCTCCACTGATGGGTCACCTCACAATGCCTGCACCCTTCCCTGTCCTCTAAGGCACTGCTCTCCTGGACCATTAGGAGCTGCATAGGAGAGGGGGAGTGATCAAGATAGGTGTTCCCATCCCTGTGTGACTGTGACTTGGGGTGCTTCCCCACTAGCTCTTTTCTCCGGAATTGCCATCCTTGGCTCACTCACTTTTTAAAGGACATTCAGATGACATTGTTTCCAAATCGTTGACTTCCAGTGTTCCCCTCCATGTGCTTCCATACCTGGTTTGTAGTAGGTGAGATTGCTAGGCTGTCATGTTCTGCCTTGAAATTTTGATTCTGCCCATTTTGGAAGCTAAGGGCTAGCTCACCTGTTAGGTTCCTTTGTGTGACCACATATGCATGTATACAATCGCTGGAGAAAGGCTAGTACGTGCTAAGCGGTACATGCAGGGAACTAGCAGGTAGCTCCATTATAGTGGCTCCTGGGTGGAGTGCAGCCATGATTACAGAAGGGCTGATGGTATGCCCACATATGTGATCTCATGGAGAAATGTAGCAGCATGAAGCAGTTCAACAACTACCCAACAGGTGTAAGAAGAGAATAATTAAAATATTTAATCTCCCTACAATAAGAGACAACTTGAATCTTTCTAAGCCTGGATAGTAGTTACACACAGACACACACCTGTAATTCTTACCAATTTGGACAGTTTCCCCAACAAGCATGCGAACCACAGCCCAATTCTATGCCTGCTTGCTCAGAAGTAGGCTACAGAATATGATGGGGGGTGGGGGGACCTGTCCTTTAAAAACACACGCCTCTGATTTCCACAGCACCTCCTTGCGCAACTGTTTGAAATGCTCTGCTCTTTCAATACTTTGCTCAAGTCAATACCTTTAAAATGTAAGGTATTGAAAGAGCAGGGCGTTTAAAGTTTAAATGCCTTTAAATTGCTCTGATCTCTGATCAGAGATGATAACACGGTTTCCCTGCTTAGCACTGAAGAAAGCTCCAGTCTGGATCTAGCCCAGTGCTGCTAATAGAAAGCAGTCCTTTCCCTTCAGCCCAGCAGATTTACCTGGGCTGCAGGGAAAAGTGAGTGGGAGCTGCACAACCCAGGCTGCAGGTTGTGCACCCCAAGTCTGTTGGGAAACCCCCTGTTGGGGAACCCTCCTTATGTGTGACCATACATCTCTTGGAGACAAGGTGTGAGATTCCAGCATTGCTGGTCTGACCTGGAAAATGCAAGTAATTAGGAACCTATGCACCTCCTTTCAAGATACAACATACCTGTGTCTCACAAGTCATGCAACTGCATGCTTTTAAACGATTTGTGAAATCTGCAAGTCACACGGAAGCTCGCTGATGAATGCGTGGACTCCTGAGAGTGGCAATTCTCATTTCTCGCCCTCACTGATACGGAAGAGAAAAGTTTGGAAATGTGAGGACCGTAAGAGCATAAGAAGAGCCCTGCTGGATCAGACCAAGGGTTCAACTAGTCCAGCATTCTGCTCACACAGTGGCCAACCAGCTGCCCACAGGAAACCCGCAAGCGAGACTTGAGTGCAACAGCACCCTGGGGAGGACCCACCGTTTGACAAAAAATCATGTACTTCGCTTGCAGAAGGTCCCAGTTTCAATCCCTGGCATCTTCAGTTCTTGAAAATAGGATTGTGGGCTGTAGGTCTGGAAGAGGCCTCTGCCTGTGACACTGGAGAGCCACTGCCTGGCTGGAGTAGATAGTGCTGGCTTAGGTAGACTAATGATCTGACAGCAAAAGTGAACTTCAATTTTTTAATTACTTTTTATTGTAAAATTTCAACAAAACAAAAAAGGGGGGGAAATCGTAGCTACATAAATTTGAATATATCAGTTTCAATGTATGCATGTGAAGTGTGTGTATATGTATATCTATAAAAATACATATTTCTAAGAATTATACATCAACTTCCACTAAAGCAGACCGAATATCCATGTAAGTATCCATTTGCAAGTGGCGCCTATATACCACCCGTTCAAATGTGGGAAGTGTCAAATGTTAATACACTTAACAGGTTAGGAAAACAGACATGGTATGAGTGAGCTTCCATGACCCATGCGGCAGGGTACTCCCCCCATTTCCTTGCAAGAGGAAAAAAGGCGGGATATAAACGTAATAAATAAATAAATAAATAAAATTTCCCCCTGAGAGAGAGAGAAAACCTTAAATGTTTCACCCATATCTTACATTTGGAATGTGTGATAAAAAAAAAAGCTGTTTGCTTATCCTAGGATGTGAGGTTTTGTTCTGTTTTTTGCAATGCTTGAATGCCACAATCTGGACTCCCAGCACTTAGATAAAACAGCCTCCACCTGCTTTACATTGTGTGTCATGTTGGCAATCTGTCTAGTAAATATGGACTTGTTCCAAAGTGGGAAACATGTATGTTCTGTTCCTTCCTTGAGCCTACACCGTTTCATGCCCCGTCAGCTCCATTATGTCCTAGCATGTCTCTCCCTCTGTTCCCTTTTCAGGATCCAGGTATCAGCAGTTCCAGCCCCTCTGGCAGTTACAAACCTTATGATGAAGGCCTGAAGCGAGGGGTCTTCATCTTAAATGCAACAGGACAGCCTCTGATTGGGAAGGTGAGTCCTGGGCCCAAGTCATGAATCTTGGAAGATTATGAAAGATATTGGGCTGGTTCACATGATCGCCACAGCCACAGTGGCTTGCAGCACATGTGGGTGGTCATTTTGAAAATTCAACCCCTGGTGGAGGGTTGCCATGGTTTGTCATGTAGTCCAAACCTGGGCAGCAGGGGTTGGGTGAGAGTTAACCCTCAAATACCCTTACAACAGACTGTGAGTTAGTTGAGGATTGTTTGACCCGTAATCAACCCCTGCTGCCTGGTTTCAGACAACACAACAAGCTGTGGCCAGGGCCTGAACAGATAATCTGGTGCTTGTGGACACCACAGCTCATTGTGGCTTAATTAACCCATGGTGGGCTGTGGTGATCATGTGAACCGGCCATTGAGTGTGTGCAACTTGACAACCCCTACTCAGGGTTGAGATTGGGTTGAGTGTGGGTTGTCATTGAACTGTGGGTTGTTGTATGAACCCAGTTGCAGTAACAAGCCATGGTTTGTTAACCATGAATAACCCATGAGGAGAACCTATGCTTTGCTGTTGTGTTGAGAACTGTGGGTTGTTCATGGTTAACAAACCGTGGTTTGTTAGTGTAGCTGGGTTCACACAACACAACAACCTAGTCAGTGACAACCTAGACTCAACCCATATTCATCCTTGAGCATGGGTTGTCATGTTGTATGAACCCAGTCAATGGCTCTAAGCTGGGGTGCCCATCATTTATGTCCTAGTAGTGCTTGAGCTGAATGGAGCAAGGAGAGGCAGGCAATGTGTCCCCCCCACCCCCTATCTAAGCATACATTCTGTGTTTTACATAGGACAGACTGTGTCTTCCTTTGATGTTGGGCTCCAGCCTCCATTTTGGTGGCATTGCAAGCCAGACTCTGGAATGTGCACTCTGAATGCACCAACAACTGCATTTAGCATCACTCTTTAACTGACAGTCTCTATTGGGCACTTGTCTCAAACAGGACTTGTCATGCCTTTTCTTGATTGGTTGGTCTTTTTCTCATCCCATCTGCATTCAAGGGATTTTGGGTGAATGGGGCTACAAGTGGTGATCCATGAATCCATGTTAACACAGTACCATGGCACACAAAGGTTTCCCAGCTGCTTCTAACAGCTCTAAATTTTATCTTCCAGGTTTGGCCTGGCCCCACGGCTTTCCCTGACTTCACCAACCCAGAAACTCTGCAGTGGTGGTATGACATGGTCAAGGATTTCCACGACCAAGTGCCCTTCGATGGCATGTGGATTGTGAGTTCTTACGCTAGTACTTGTTGCTGTTGGGAACCATTCCCAACTGGTGGAAGGGAGGAAGTGCTGTACACACAGATCTCAAGAATTCCTGTGTTCCTGCTGGGACCCTGACTTAGAAACAAGGCTCAGAAACACTCTCATTTCCCCCCCTCCTTCTAGGACATGAATGAGCCATCGAATTTTGTGGAGGGTTCCCTGGCAGACTGTCCCAACAACAAACTTGAGAATCCACCTTATCTACCAGGTAAAAAAACAACAACTGCCAATAATACAGAAAATAGCAGAAATTCTAACAAAAATCTGCAAGTTACTTGAGCATTAACATTTTTTTGCTAAATTAAAAGCTGAAGCTAGGACAGAAATGGGGCATCTTACAGGGTTTTTAAAACTGGAATTCTTATACAATGAAAGATATTATCATTTTATGACTGTGTACTGGTAACTTATTCATTGACTTGCTTTTTTATTTTATGCCTGAGAAGTATCCACATGGGTACTGTGTATATTTTAAGCATTTAAACTTCTTAAATGATTGCATGATAACTGATGGCTGATATATGACTTCTCTGAAAAGAACAAACACTGATAACTTGCCGGAACAGATTTTGACACATGCAGCAGTCCTCTGGACAACCAACTACAATCTTTGAATTTGTATTTTGGAAAGCTTTTCCAATTCATTCAGCTATGCAGGGCACCCAGCCCAAGGCTGCCCTGGCTGATGAGAACAAAGAGCAACTAAGTCAAGGTTGGTTGGATGTTCTTGGCATAGTCCAAATGCTGAGGCTGGAGGCATAACAGTGTCTTCTGACTCAACTCTCTGAGATATCACTCCTACTGCAGCAGTTTTCCTGCTTCCTGTGAATCTTGAGACATGTGTGTTCAAAGGGTTGTCCCCTTTATTTGTGCTCCCAAGAGCAATGGCTGCTGGGAACTCATAATCCAAAGGGCCTGACATCTAAAATGCTCATTACAGCAACTAAGTCCCACTGTGTTCAGTGGTGTTTACTCCATAGATCATGCCTTTTGATTCACACGCAATGCCTTCCTAGCCCTCACACTTCGCCTTGCCTTCCATTTACAGGTGTGCTAGGTGCATCTTTGAAGTCACGAACGCTCTGTGCCTCCAGCAAGCAATATCTGTCCTCCCACTACAATCTGCACAATCTGTATGGGCTGACTGAAGCCATCGCATCACATGAGTGAGTATGATGCGGAGCGCTGCAGGCAGGGTAGTTGTCCCTTTGGGACCCTGCCCCAAAGCTGGAGTGCCTCTTTGATACAGGCGTTGAGGAATAATACTCTGGAGCAGGCATCCCAACCTATGGGCCCATTTGGAATGTTGAGAGAGTGTTATGGGCACCAGCACAAAATGGCTGCTGTGGTGGGCATAGCCAATCACAAAATCCCCATTTCACAGAAGGCAAATTGGGGAGCCTGAGAGATGACCAAATTGCCTACAAAACTGATTACCAGGCAGAAGAATGGTCTGAGCCCCAAAGTGCAAAACCACTTATTTGAACCCAGTTCTCTGCTCTAACAAAACACTGATTTCACAGAAGGCAAACTTCCCCTCTCTTTCTTTCTCACCTTCTCTATCTGCTAGTCAGCTCACCGCCTACCCCCCGCTCTCTCTCTCTCTCTCTCTCTCTCCCTCTCTCCCAGGACACCCACACAGAGAGAAGCGGGGAGGGGGGAAACACACACTGACACACAGACCCAGAGGGAGGGAATACGTACACGTGCGCGTATGCGCGTGCGCACACACATGTCCCATTCTTCCCTGCCAGGTGCCATCTGCCCATTCTCTACCGCCCCCCATGAGCTCTTTTTCCTCCTCCTCCACCCCGCCCAAGCCCCATCTTCCTGTTCTCTGCTCCCTGCCCCCATTATGCTGTCCTCCCTTCCTAGCCTCCTCCTAGGGCTTTCTGTCTAAACATGCATAGGACTGTGCCCTAACTCAATTTCTGGCTGAGATAACTTGGCCTGGTATAGCAAAATCTTATCACGCAGTATTTCACGGGTTCTAGTACTTCAGTTCTTTCACAAACACTGTATACTTCGGAGCTTGGAAGTCCCAGGTTCCAGATCCACAGATGTCACTTTCTGCCCCTCCACTCCACTGACTTCCCTCCCTCCTGTTCTCAGTGCTTTGGTGAAAGTGCGAGGGAAGCGCCCATTTGTGATCTCACGTTCCACCTTTGCCAGCCACGGTCACTATGCTGGTCACTGGACTGGGGATGTCATGAGCAGCTGGGAGCATTTATACTACACCATACCAGGTACAGATGTTTGGAAACCAATCCAGGGCACTTCTCCAAGTTCCTGTTCTACCTGTGCTACCTTAGGGTTCTTCCATCTCTCTCTTTCTCTCTGAGAGAGGAAAAGTCTTGCCTCCAAGGTAGAAATTCTCCAGCAGTGGCGAATTCTCTGTAACCACCAGAATTCTCCCTCACAAAACTGCAGCATTTCTCCTGTCCTTGCCATTTAGTGCCTTTCCTAGTCCATTCCATGTATCTCCCTTTCCTTGCCCCTAGCGGTGCTGCTCTTTAACCTCTATGGTGTGCCATTGGTTGGTGCTGACATCTGTGGCTTCGTGGGCAGCACGTCGGAGGAGCTCTGTGTGCGCTGGACCCAACTGGGTGCCTTCTATCCCTTCATGCGAAACCACAATGACCGTGGAAACAAGGTAAGCATGGCGGCAGTAGATTGACCTCTCCGTCCTTTAAAAAAATGTAATATGAATCGGGTGTGGAAGAGGGCAGTGATGAAATGAACTAGAAACCTCAGATAGGAGTTGTGTGGCTCTGAGAGGAGTATAGCTGTGTCACTCAGGATAAGGAGTAGCAGACCGTCTATCTGGATTTTATTGGTCTCTGTAATGTCAGGTGTCAAATATAAAGACAGCTTGTCAAGGACCTCTGCCTCCATCCCATCCCACGCCCATATGTTGAAGCTGAGTCTTTGGAACAGGCTTTGACTCACTATGGCCCTTCCTGAGAAGCCTGCAGCAGGGGCCAATGGTCCTTCCTGTTGTCATCATTATGGCTGTAAAGTAGGGGTGGGCAACCTCAGGGCTGGGGGTGAAATCCGGCTCTCCAGAGATCCCAATCCAGACCTTCCAGGGTTTCCAAAATGGCCACACCTTCTTCCATTGGCCTCACCCCCTTTCCCCCAACCACTGATTGTTCGGTGGGTTTCTGGCTTTTGTGCAGCACCCATTTTAAAAGATAGAAACGCCTCCCCTAAGGCTCAGTTACTGGCAGCACGAGCCTTAAACTAAAATATGCTGGGGTTTTGGCCCTGCCCCTTTTGCCTTTGGCTCCTCCCACCACTGGAATGCGGCCCCCAAGAGCTTCTCCAAAATTGAATTTGGCCCTCAGGCTGAAAGAGGCTCCCCACCCTGGTTGTAAAGCAAAAATAAAATAACTTTTAGCTTCATGCCATTGCAAACAAACAGACGCAGTTTTGTGTGTAGCTGTTTGGCTTTTCCCCTCCCTCTCTAATGTTCAAGACAAAGTAAAGATTGAAGTCGTATTCTAACTCTATTAGAAGCTCACTCGATCCAGTTGTATCCATAGGCATTGTTGTGAACTGCCCAGAGAGCTTTCAGCTGGTATAGAACTGAAAGAAATAAATGAAATAAGTAGATAGCCAGAAAAGTTTTTTTTTAATGGCGGGGGGGGGGGGGGCTCATTTGCAGTTATCTTACCAATGCTGCAAAACTTAATTCAGTGACAAAGAGTACCATTAGGTGCAGAGCTCAGGAATAAGATTATAAGCAAGCAAGTCTAATTCTAAATTGCTCTCAGAGACAGTTGTCATGCTGGAGTGTATGTGTGTCTAAGGAAACAGAAGTCTCTCTATTGTCACATTCCTTGCTTTTGTAGTGCAAATTGCAGTGCATACATGACCCTGGTTGTTGTTGTTTTACATAGTCCCATAAGCATACATTAACTGGATCCCACAGCCCTTGAGTACATTTACAGTGTAATCCTATGCATTCCTACTCAGAAATAAATCTTGTTTTGTTCAGTGGTGCTTATTCCCTAGTACGTGTATTTAGGACTGCAGCCTTAATCATGGTTTAATAGTATATCGTGTCTGTTCAAGTATCTCCACCCCAAACTGCAATTGCACGGATTTACCTCCACTTATTATGTGAGCCCCAGTTATCTTCCCCTGCTGTGTTCTGCCTGGCTGCGTAGGTCACTTTCACAATGGCCCTTAAGATACTGCACAGCTAGGGGGAGGAGGAAGTCCTTCCTGTGTGTTGCCCTCGCGCGCTCTGTTACACCACTCTGGCAGTGTGTGCCACTTCAGGGCCAAAAGTGGTGGTGGGATCCTTGCAGTGGTGCCGTTGGCCGCTCCTGTCCCAGTGTGATAGTCAGAGCTGACACTGTTACGGTCACATGTTCTGTGGTCAGCACAAGTGCCCAGCCTCACATGCTTTGCTTCTGGCACAATGATGGATTAGGCCCTAGAAGGCATTCATTTTGTCCTAGCTGTTGTCATTTCCATCCCTGTTTGAGTGTCAACATGTCCCAGAGAAGGAGGGAACATCCTGCTGAAAGTAGGAATGATGATTGGGTATGTGGGGGTAAGAATGGGAGGGAGATGTGTCTGAATCTGACCTTGGCAGATTTGGGGGATGCCCTGTTCTGCTGTAGGAGCCCCATGAAATGATGCACTTCGTTGGTTCCCTTTCTGCCTTACAGCCCCAGGAACCGTATACCTTCAGCCAAGATGCCCAGCGGGCCATGAGAAAAGCCCTTTTCCTGCGCTACTCGCTGCTGCCCTATCTCTACACCCTCTTCCACAAGGCCCACTCTGCAGGGGAGACTGTTGCCCGGCCCCTTCTTTTGGAGTAAGTCAGTGCACTGCTGCGCCAGCAGTGGAGGGGTTGATGCAGTGGACCTCACCTGGCTGCTCCAAGGTGCTGAATTACTATAGAATCTAGGACTTGTGTGGTCTGCCATTAGATGGGGATAGAGTATCACACTCTCCGGGTGGCCTGACTGATGCTCCATCTAAGTCGAGGCGGCGGACCCTTTTTCAGTCCAAGGGCCAAATTTCATTTCAGAGAGGCAGTATTTCATTTACTTATTCGTTTAAAGTATTTCATACCTTGCTTTATACCAGGCAAACCTCTTTGGGGAGGGCATTCCTCTTGTAGCCACCACCTTGCCTCATTTGGCAGGGTCACCTGGAAGAGGGCCTGGGATGACCTTAGGGTCTGGGTAGGTAAATGCAAATGTATGGCCCTGGGCTTGGAGTAGCAGTCACCCAGCACTACTTTCTGAGGCCTACCCACTAGGAAAGATTGGGACTGCTGTAAAACAGTGCCTACTAGCTCCAGGTGACCCAAAAATATACCATGGCTGATGGTATCAAATGCTACTGAGGAGCCCAAAAAAATCCACATACTTCCCCATCCATCTCCCTGCAGAGGTCATCTGCTAGAGTCATCGAGGCAGTCTTAGTCCCATTCCCCAAACTGGGCTGGAAACCACTAGGGGTAAACACAGTCTTTGGATGGTAAAGTCAATATCTGCCCCCAGTTCTCTCTCAGTTTACAACTGCACTAAATGGAGGTGATGGGAACGCAGGGCAGCTAGGGAACAAATGCAGAAATGCATGCATAGTCCATTGAATATGCTTCCAGCTCTTGAAAAATGGTCTACGCCAGTGGACCTTTACTAAGAGACAAAGAGAGACAGAGATGGATAGAATCAGTCAATCAATCATTTATTGTTACAGTCCATGACCTGCATGGCAGATGGATAGAATGTTGGCTTTGAATTGTGGGGACCTGGGTTCAAATCTCTGTTCTGGAACAAAGCTTCCTAACTGACCTTGGGCCAACCACTATCTCACAGCCTAGCTTACTTCACAGCTTGGTTGTGAACATTAATTGGGGAAGAAAGTAGGTTCATTGCCTTGAGCTCCTTGAAGGAAAAATTAGATACAAATGTGACTGATAGAATAACAAACTTTGGATTGTCTACTATTGTCCCTAAAAGGCAAGTTCTGGAACTCTGAAGTTTAGGCAAGATGACTGGAGTAAAATCCCTCTCAGTTGGAGAAAGGGTGTGTGTGTGTGTGTGTGTGTGTGTGAGAGAGAGAGAGAGAGAAAGGGAGCGCAAGACCGCTTGTATGAGGCAAGGAAATGTGTTTCTTGAGCATATGGGTTATTTCTTTGAACCCATATGACGGACTGTGTTTTGCAAATGCCCTCTTTGCAGGTTCCCAGAAGACCCCAATACATGGAACATTGACCGGCAGCTCATGTGGGGTTCAGGGCTTCTCATCACTCCCGTGTTAGAGGCAGGGAAGACTCAAGTCAGTGGCTACTTCCCTTCTGGCACATGGTACAACCCTATGGCTGTGAGTGTTGCTGCTTGTGCTGGCAGATTGGGTGTCTGTGATCCTCCAGGGGAAGTGAAGTGCAGCAGGCAGAGATTGGTGTTGGCTCCCTGTCTGACCCTTTCCATTCTGAGTTCAGCTTTTCCCATGGTGTCAAAGCTCCTGCGCCTTAAGCACATTTTTCCTTTGGATGCTCACATAGTTGAGTTTGTACGAGTGGCTAGTAGTGACACAATGGCCTCTTAGTGATTTTCTTGTGCCCACTCTCTCTTTGCATGTTGTCTACTAGCTGACTTGCACTTGAGGCTTGGCCACTTTTATGTGTTCCAGAAATCCTCATGGTCACAGACAGTGAGGATGGTCAGACAGTTGTAATTTTTCACATCAATTTTGCTGCTGCTGCTTGGTGAGGGCAGGAAAGAAAATGACATGAAACTGTTAAGTAACAAATCATTTTAAAGTGATGATAACCTAAATCATCCTGCGTAGATGAGAAAAAGCTTCTTTCCAGAAATGGAAAGGTCCAGAGATGACCCTGGTTTTACAGGTAGAATTAGACTTTTTAAAAAAATTAGGCAGAAATGGGCTGTCATATTTATTCTGAATGTCCAATATTGGCTGAGCTCCTGTAAATAAGAGCCTGGTAACCTACAAAATCAAAGGGACAAGTGTGTGCCCCTTTCAGCAGCACTGCAAAATGGAAGGAGCATTCAGAGGGTAGAGAGACACATAAGGACAAACGCCAGCCAGTTGTGACCACCTTCACCTGAGCCCTCAGCCGTTTATTTGTCATCCACAGGAATTCAAGCTCTTAGTTAATTATCACTCCTGTATCTTTGGCTCTTCAGGGATCTATCATACACAGCAAGGGACAGTGGATTCTCTTACCAGCTCCCCTTGACACTATCAATGTCCATGTACGTGCAGGTCACATCCTACCCTTACAGGTGAGTCACCTCCACCAATTTCCCCCAGCCCCATTTTGACAGGGAGTAATACATAGCTCTTTCTGAGAGAATTCAGGCAGAATGATAAGTGCTGCTTATTTCTTACTCTCTCTCTCAATAGAGTGTTGTGGGGAGGAGGTGCTGGGGAGGCAGGGAACTAGGCTTTGATGCTGTGATGTATCTTCTTCCTACACTGCCTCTCCCCAGGAACCTGCCTTCACAACCACAGTGTCCCGCAAAAATGGGATGACTCTTGTGGTGGCTTTGACACTGGACGGGGTGGCCAGAGGTGACCTGTTCTGGGATGATGGTGAAAGTCTGTTGACCTTTGAGAAGAGTGATTACACCCAGATCTTCTTTCTGGCAACAAATGTGAGTGTCAGGGAGAAAAAGATTGGATCCCAAAAGCTGAACAGCATTGGCTAAGACACATTTGCCTTTTGACCTGTTGTTACCTGCCTTGAGCCTTTGGGACAAGGCAAGGTTCAACACAAGGGTGCAGAACTCAGGCCTGGGGCCCAAATCCAACCCTCTAGGATCCACCAGATGGCCTCACCCCCATCCCCCCAACCACCAATCTTTTGGTGATTTCCCAGCTTTTCTGCAGTTTCCCCCCCATTCCAGAAAGTTGAAATGCCTCTCCTAAGGTTGAGTTACTGACAGCAAGAGCTTTAAGCTAAAACGTGCTGGTATTTTTTTGTTTTGGGCCCTGCCCACCATGGAAACGTAGCCCCCAAAAGCTTGTCTGAAATGAAATCCAGCCCTTGGGCTGAAAGGGGTTCTACACACCTCGTCAAACGGGAGGCGGGGCTGTTCTTGCAGGGCATTGTCAGGACCCTCAAGCACTGCTGTGCAGCCTTGTGAATGCTGTAGAGCTGTAGGTGCAGAAAAGGCATACAAAGGCATTTCTCTCTCTGCCTCACCCCAAAGTAATATCCGGCACAACAATCAGCAGCTAAAGAACAGTGATATCACAAAGCAGAGGGTAGGAGGGACCAAAGGCGCAACATGCTAGAAGTGCCTGCGGGCGCCCCAAGTCGTCTTGAATTGACAGGCCGCTGCTTTGTGGAATGTGAGAACTGGTTGCCTGCCAGGCATTCCAGCCTCACCTTCCGAAAGACATGCACCCCTCCCACTGCTCAGTTCTGGATAACACAAGCGGGCATTGAAACGGCAGCGTGAGCCCTTTTTGGCACCACCAGTTCCTAACAACTATAATGGCTGAATGCAAAAATGGCTGGTAAAACTAAGTCTTTCCCAAGGGTAGACTAGCTCCTCTCTGTGTTGCTAGTACATCGGATGATTCTGCCTTCTGTTAGCAGCAGGAAACGTTCTTCCCTTGGGGACAGCATGTCCCATGCGTTGTTGACTCAGCTCTTTCAACAAGAGAGCAGCAAGTCAAACTGACCTCCAGCGCAGGGGCATTTATTGCTGGCCTTGCCTTATAGTTTTCCCAAGTGTTTTTTTTTATTTTTTTATATATATATATATATATATATATATATATATATATATTATTTAAAAACACACAACAACATCAACAACAACATAAACACACAATACACATACACTAAAATATCTCTTAAGATTGTAAGATATCTACCTTTGGCTCCCCTTACACAACAATTGCTTATTATTATTCTCTACTTCTTATCTTAGTTGTATATTATACATTGAGTTCAGAGACATTATCTCATTTCTCTCCTAATTTTTAACAACAACAACAACAAGGAGGACTGACCATCTCAAAGTTCAAAATCCGCATACATAGACATCATTTTTCTCTATTCCTTGTACAAATTCTATAAAAGGTTTCCAATCTTAGTTTTCCCAAGTGTTGATGCCTCTTCCAGAAGACTAGGCAATGGGATTTCATCTTCCAGGTGGTGACACTGGTCAAAATATTGATGCAAAAATACACTTTGCCCCACAGATGTTTTCGCAAGTGCCGTTCATTCCCAGGTAACCCCCAAGTGGCCAGTCTGTATGTCCAGCTTTTTTTTTTTCAGTGAAGATAACATGAGATAACCACATATTGTAACTTACCTTAAGCTACTGGGATAGCATGGGCAAGACATTCACATCAATAAGCTTAATCTTGCATTTCTTGGGTAGTTTGGTCCTGATAGGACTTTTGATTCTTTCCTTTCCCCCTTGCCCCATCCTAAGATTTCTCTTGACTTATTCCTTGATGAAACTACCCCTAGTTCTGAAGTGGCTGCAGGCGGTGGGTCTTCCACTTGCATTGCCTGATTACTTGGGAAGAGGAAAGTTAGAGAGGAACCTATGCCATCCTCTCCCCACCCCCGTGATATTGAACTCCGAGGTGTTAATTTGGTGTAGCATCTATACTGTGGTGGTGTCTGATCCCCCTCCCCCTCTCTTCCTATTATAGGGTGTGCTGGTTAATGAGATTGTGCGACTCAACAGCCAGGTTGATGGGCTGCTGCTGAAAGAGGTGGTGGCTTTAGGCGTCCCCAGCCCCCCTCATCTTGTTCTGGCAAATGGTGTTGCCATCTCAGACTTCTCCTACCGCATGGATACCAAGGTAAGGCTATCTATGTGGTCGGAAATCTCTGCCTCTCCGCTTGTATTGCAGAAAGGATCTGCATGGGGCCAACATGCAGGGAGTTCTGGGGGACACGGTGTGAGCTCGTTCAGCAATAAACATGTTGCACAGATAAAATACAGTATTTTCGTAATGATTTGGAAGATGGAACCTGATTTGGACAGGGCTTCCAGGGGTTGGGGAAAGGGCCTCCAGTGTCTTCCTCAGTTCCCTTTTCTCTCCCAGGATTCCCAGCACTAGTCCCACCATTATAACCCCTCCTGTGCAACCCAACTAATAACTTCCCCAAGTATTCTAAGTGCTATAAAAATGCAAATGAAGGGAACGTATGAGCACTGTCATAATTATTAAGACATTTGGCTGTAACATTCTGTTTGGCTTTATACTCTGTCTATCCAGCCATGCCTTTAAAATAGAATATTAGGACCATTGGCATGTGGAAACTACATGACTTGGTAGGTCACAAAACAAATGTTGTTGACCCTGTTCAGAAGTGTGGTGGCACAATTCTACACAATTGCCCATGGGGCCACTAGCAGGTTCACGACCTAGCAGAGCTCACGTGGATTGCATTAATTGGTGTGTCTTACATGGGGTCTATGCAGTGGCTCACGGTAGCCCCATTTAGTTGTGCGTACCACAGGAGCCAAACAGATATGCCCTGCTGAGAGGCAACAGTTCCTACTGTCTGTATCTCCAAGGCCTCCCCTCTGCTTTGTGAGACCGCTCATGGCCTCACAAGCTCCCAGAGGCAATAGTGTGGCCCAGCATCTGAACTTGGCCTGCTGACCCTCACTGTGATTCCAAGATGTTGTTTTGAGCAAATGTCACTAACCTCCCCACGTCGCTTCCTCAGATCCTTAAGATTCCACTCTCTCTACTGATGGGGGAGCAATTTCTCATCACCTGGTCCTGAGCAAAGCAGGAAAGCTCACTGGTTTCACTGCACTGCAAGGAGGGATGAAAAACTGGTAGCAGGTGCACATTATGTTGCTGTGATCAACACTAGAAAGTTTTGGTGATTCATCAGAAAATGTCCTTTTAGGAACAGAACTGTTTCCTGTTTCTTGTCTTCAGGGACTTCCTACGTTATTCATTTAAGCAGATATTTTACAGTTTTGGTTGGATGCTGTTGAATATCATGACAAAATTCTTTGATGGCTAGCATGATTGCAATGTCCATATATATTTTCTTCTGAAAGAATTTTCATGACAAGGAAGATTGGCTGTTGGTTTGTTGTGATTAAGCCTCTCCTAATGGTACTACCAGATGCAGGAGTAAGCCTGCTCAAGCAGGCACAGAAGCAGACAAAAGCCATGTGGATACCTGCTGTATTACCTGCCAGGCTCAGCTCCCTTGGAGTCAGTTGTCCCATTGGCTCCCATTGGCTATAACAATCCAGAACAAAGCTCCAAATGTACTAAGCAGAATGGAAGGGAAGCAAGGCAATCGCGTTGTGTATTCCAATACATATTTTTTCTTTTTCATATAATCAGTGCAGAATCATGGAAGCCCAGCCAAAAATGTACTGCTGGTACAGCTAGCAGGGCTGGGGTTTCTGCATGTGTGGGACTTGTATTTTCAGTGCCAGCCATTATTGCCCCAGAATGGAGCTTCTTTATAGGACTGTACTGAGAGAGAAAGATGTAGAAGCATGTTGCCTGCTGAAAGAGCAGTTCTTATCAAGAACGAAAAGCTCCATCCCCTTCTACTTATTGGGATGGATCCGAGGTGGAAAAAGGCAACTGAATTGGGAACTCAGGGAGGGCAGGGAGTTTCTTTGCCTTTGAAGTGTACAGTGCATTTTCAGTATCGGTTAAAACGAGTTGTGTGTGTTGCATTTCCAATAAATACTTTTCTTAAACATTGTGTATAGCTTCATTTTTCCTGAAGGTATTGCATTGCTAGCAAAAGATTTAAGATGATAATTTTTTGATAGAAAGTGGGGGTACTTGAAGAGCAACAATCCCCAATTCTTTGCTATCTTACCTTCCCTTTGTCATTTACTGTCTCCTTCCACTTCTTATTTAGTACACCTAGAGTGCAATCCAGTGCATGTTTAGGCAGAAAAAAGTCCTACAACTCCCAGCATGCCCCAGTCAGCGGTGCTGGGTGGGGCATGCTGGGAGTTGTAGGACTTTTTTCTGCCTAAACATGCACAGGATTGCACTCTTAGTTTTTCTCCAGCGACCTCACAACAGGCCTGGTATTCTCCCATCCAGGTACTGTCCAGGCCCAAACTGGCTTAGTCTTAGAGATGGATCTGCATCAGGTATATTCTGATCATTCTCGTGTTGGTCCAGATGTTTAGTGATTGTGATGATACCCAAGTTGTGGTTGTTGCCTAAAGCTGACATTCTAATAGAATCTCACCCAACAAATGGCACAGACATGAAAATAAAGTATTCGATAAGAAGCTGAAAGGTACAGTAGTAATAATAAACAGCCATATAATCACATGACATGGAAGATAACGCAATTTTATTAAAACAGAGATTGGGAACCTTTGGCCTGTGGGCTGAATTTGGCTGCCTAGGCCTCCCCATCAAGCTGGTGAAGGACTGCAGTGAAGCCCATTTCCCTCTGAGAAGGGAGCGGGCGGGAGAGCAGCTCCCACCTGAGCCGCCACCTCAAGGAGCACTCCTTGAGGAAGCGAATCAGTCAGCTTCGCTCGTCCCTCATCTTTCCCAACTGGGACCTGCCTTTTCATGGCACTCCTGGTGCAGTGGAGCAATCACTCCTGATGGCCCCATTCAGCCCTTGCCTTTTCTGATATGACAGATGAGGGGCTAGTGAAGCCACCGCGGCGTGTGTGTCCAAGAGTGGAATCGGGGCAAGCACCTTGGGGTGGCCCCTCACACTGCTGGCATGCTTGCCCAGAGTCACTTTGGCTCTCAGGCAGAAAAAGATTCCCCACCCCTGCATTTAAAATATGATACAAGATGGAATAAAACGGACCATATCCCATACATGTCTTGCAGAGAAATCCCTCACAGATATTTCCTTTAATAGAAAGAGAGGGTGAGAAACAGACATTTGCACTCCCCCATACATAGATAGCAAAAGAACATAATACCAGGGACAGTGGCTAAAACGAGAGTGAAGCCTTGTCCCTTTTGGTGTGTGTATGCACTTTTAAGATCTAAAAAATTACTTCAGTATCAAATACCCAAAAAATCACCTTGGCTTTTTAAAATGCATATTTATGTAATAGGGAAGGATGAGACAAGAGGTTCACAGATTAAACCATGCCTTGAGAACCTCCAAATCCTACACATACTATATATTACCAGAGAGGCCTATTCTTTCTTAAAATTCCTCCTCACAGCAAACTCAGTTGGTGAGTTCTTCCAGGATTGCAGCCAAAACGGCCACTGAGAACCCAGAGTGGAGGTATTGGCATACTCTGGGAAATCCTGAGGCTTGCTGAAGTAGAAATTAAAAACAAAGGGAGCAAACACTCCAAACCAGCCCAACTTGAGTGTCTTCTGGAGAGCCACAAGTTGCCTACCCCTGGCTTAGATGACTATTACTGTGATCTTTGGGCCACAGATACCTATTAAGACCAAGAACTCTGGATCTTAAAACCAAGAATAGTGCAGTATTCTTTCTAACGATGCCCTGTAGGGAATAACTAAAGCCAGGATTCAGTCACAGAACCTGTTTTTAAAACCAGAATTCAATCCCGGAATATATGAAGTAATAGCAGGTGCCTCAGAGCAGGCCCAGAATTCCTTTCCCTGATCACACACCTTAAATGGAGGTCAGGATTTCCAGGTTGAAGAGGTATTATGTACCAGATAGTGGAACCTTCTCTCCTTTGAAATTGTCCATAACGATCCTTTTGCCCTGGACTGTCTTAGGTAAGCCTGTTTTTGTTTTGTTTTGGGGTTTGGTTTTGGGAGTCGAGAAACTCCTCTGCTTGTCATTCACTGTCCCTGGCTCCATCATGCTGTATGAGCCACCCACTTGCATCTCCCCCCCCCTCTTTTCCTTATGCAAGCATGGGGTTTCCAGTAACTTAACCCACCCTTCCTCTCCAAGCTAGGCGGAGCTTCTGACTGGGCTGGCAGGTATGTTGAGAGGCACTTCCCTCCCTAATAGAGCTAACTGCTTCCAAACAAAGCAAAATTTCCCAACAGAAAGATCTGTATCTGTTGCACTCATGAAGGGTTACAGTGAAACACAGATGAAGTATTTTACATGTTGAGAGCAACGGGCCATGAACACCTGAAGCTGCTATTCGGATTCAGAAGACCATTGTCCAAGCTGGCCCAGGACTGAGCGGCTGCAGCTTTCCCAGGTCTGGAGCAGGGGCCTTTCCCAGCTTTTAAGTGGAGATTGAAGCTGGGGGCCTCCTGCATGCAAAGCCTTTGCTCAATTACTCAACAATGGGCTCTCCCCTAAGGCTCAGCTTCATCCCTTGTCTTGTGCCTCCTTTTCCCTCTCTCCCTTTGAGGTTATTTCTCACTGTCAAAATTTATATACCAAACCCCTCTTTTTCTTTGCCTTATATTATGTAAAGTGCCATGTATATTAATAGTGCTATATAAATAAATGAAATAATTAACAAAAATATCAAGGATTAAAACTATTCCCGCTCCTCCTCTTTCATCTCCTTTGTTTGTTTTCCTAGCTTCCTTACTGCGGAGGCCTGTTCTTTCTTACCTATGCTAATGACCAAATCTTAAGGGCCAGCATAATACATATCTGGTTCTTCACATTACACATCTGGCTCTTCTCTCTGGTTTTCCTGCACAGCTGAAACCTGCAAAGACCAAGTTCATGGCTGATAAATTCTTTGAGATTAAGGTTGTGGCCAGACAGTTGATTCCTGTGCTGCTGATTATGTGATGTAGTGCTAAATGGATATCGCCTTCTTTGTTACCAACCTGACCAGTCACTAAGGTCATCAGAGGGCATTTCCCTCGTGGTTCCACATGGACCCATGGCCCGCCTGGAGTCCACCAGGAAAAGAGCCTTCTGTGTGGTGGCCCCCTTCCTGTGGAACTTCCTGCCTTCAAAGTTCAGGCAGGTGCCAAAGTTGTGTTTCTTTCGGTGTCTCCTGAAGACATGTTATTTCGAGAGGTCTTCTTTGAGTGACCAGCTGTGGTTTATTAAATTCAGAATTTGTTTCTTTTAAAATGTTTTAATTGTTTTAACACAGTGTTTTATTATTTTATCTTTGTTGTTCACTGCTCTGAAATCATTTGCTGTGGAGCAGTATATAAATATTGTAAATAAATAAACAAACTGATATTGTGGGAAAGAGAACAGAATACCAAACTGTGATGGGATATTGTACAATAAATCCCAAGAAATCACTCATTTGTGCTGGCCTGCCCTCGCTAGCCTATTGCTTTGCAGTTTGCTACATAACTGAGAATCAACTCAGTCCCCACTCGGCCATGGAAGCTCACTGGGTGACTTTGGGCCAGTCACACACTCTCAGCCCAACCCACCTCACAGGGTTGTTGTTGTGAGGATAAAATGGAGAGGAGGAGGATAATGTAAGCCGCCTTGGGTTCCTTGCAAGAGGAAAAAAGGCGGGGTATAAATGCAATAAATAAATAAATAACATATGGCTGACAGATGTGTCATATCAGTCTGCGTCACAGATGAAAGGGGGTGTATTTTTTTTACCTGCAGTTCCTGGGTGTGCATTTCTTTGCACTTCCAAGGACATACATACAGTCCATAAGAACATCACTACCTTGCAGATTTAGACCAAAGGTCCATCTAGTCCATTGTTCTGTTTTCACATTCTCTAGGACAGGCGTAGGAAACCTGGTGCCCTCTAGATATTTGGAATACAACTCCCATAAGCTCCAGCCAACATAGCCAATGGTCAGGGATTATACGAGTTGCAGTCCAAAATGTCTGGAAGGTACCAGTTTGCCTACCAATACCCTAGGAACTAGAACTCCAGAGGAGGCACCTTTTTTAAACAGGAGATCTTATAGGTATTGCCCTTGAGAAACGTTTTGATACAATGCTTTAGCCAATGTACTTTTTGGGATTTGCCACCCAGCTCCAGTTTGAACATCCCCCTTGCCCCCCCCCTTTGGTGTTTTTCTGTCTCTAGCGGTGGCCATCAAAAGTCCTTGGGAAGCTCATGAGCAGAGCATGAGGGTGATGGCTAAATCCTCTTGTTAGTCTCCAGCACCTGGTACCTAGAGATATATTGCTGCTGAGCATAGACTACGACTCTCAGCATTCCTGACCATTGGCCATGAAGTCTGGGGCTGATGGGAGTTGATGTCCAAAACATCTGGAGGGCACCAGGTTGGGGAAGGCTATTGCAGTCACTTCCCCAACCTGGTGCCTATCTACAGCCAATCAATATAAGTCGCCTGGGGTTCTCAGATTTTTTAAGTGAAGATCATTCCTCACATACCTTCACTCTTTCCACCGACATTAAGTAACATTTATAGCACAATTGGAAGTAAGTCACATTGTGCTGAATGGGGCTTACTCCTACGTAAGTGTGCGTAGGATCGCAGCCTTAAACAGCACTCGTATTGTCATGCTTAGGCTTTAATCCCATATACACTTACTTAGGCTCAAGCCACACTGAACTCAATGGGACTTCCTTCTGCACATACATGTATAGGATTGCACTGTTAGTGAATTATTTCCATACTCTAGGGCATAGTGTCTAGGCTGTCAAAACAAGTGAGTCCCATAGATGCAAAATTTGGTGTCTGAGTGAGAGATGTTATATCCTTCCACCTTACCTGATACCAAATGAAAACATATTTCTGAAGTTTGGCGTCAGAACTAGAATTGTTTCTGATACATGTATTTCTGTTTCACAGGGGAGTTGCATCTTTGATCCACTCAACATTAGTAGGATGTTTTTCTACTAATATTAATTTTACCTTTTATTATTTTAACATATATTTTGTTATATTTATTATTGTTTTATTATTTATTATTTCTGTGGGGGTACGTCTGTATCCTGGCTCCTCGGTCTTATCAACTGTTTCATCAAACGGCCCAGAAGAGACTGCCCTGCCCCCTGAAACATATCCCTCATCACAGTGTATCTATGTGTGGATTTTAATTGTAAACCATTCTGGGAGCCAAGCATGTCTGAAAAGCAGGATATAAATATAACAAATAAAGGCATTTACTTGGAAGTGAATGCCACTGATTTCAATAGATGTAGTTTCCAAGGAAGTACATTTAGATATTGTATAATTGTGTATAATTATTGGTATTCAAAATTATCAGGTAGATATCTCTGTGTTTTACTGTTCCATTCACAGGTGAGAAACCAATGTGAGAAGATAGTGACTGTCCGAAGGTCAGACCAATGAAACTATCAAAGAGTCAAGGGACAATTTGAACTCAGGCACCCTAGCATTAATCCTTTAGCTTCAGCCATGTTGATTACTCTTCAGCTAGAACCAGAAGGAAGTCTGAGTAACCATAGATGCCTTGTGGTGCTGCAATAGAGCCATACACCCCTGATGGATTAATGCATCTTGTAGCCTGGCACTGTGCCCAGGAGGAAGAGCTACAGCTGGATACATTAAATCTCCCTGGCAGGCCAGAGCTGGCTGTCCTGAAAAACCTGTTTGTTTGCTGCTCTTCAAAAATCAGTCACTCTCCAAGACATCAAGCACCAATATGTCTGTAACAACGTTCACGGCTGTTGATCATTGGGAACAGGTAGGACTAGCAGGGTCTCTGATTTTGCTTTCATTTATTCCAACCAGGGAATGGACTGGCCTGTGAAAGAGGGAAGCACTGCTCCCACTTTGATGAGAGTGTTCCTAGCCTCAGTCATTTAGTATCATGGCCAGGCAAAGGAGCTCAGGAGATGGGGATGAAGCAGGTTGCTCTGTACTTGGAGGACCGTAGTCTGGATTCAAGTCTCCTCGTCCTGTTCCTCTTCTTCTATTTACCTTGGCATCCCAAATGCAGGCCTTTAAGGACAGTGACGCTGGCACACTGCAAGCTCCGTTGTACAGAGAAGGATAGGGGACTCAGAGACAAAACATTTGGGAACAGGATATAGCTCCTTGACTGCATCATTGCTCTTACCCAACAGGTTCCCCACTTCCAAACTAGTTAAGAACTAGAATCCTGGGGGGGGGGGGGGGGAGATGGTGATTTTTCTCATTCCTTTGTTTTCCCACAATGGAACCCCAGAGTTCTCGTTCTTCCCTTTCTCCACATTTAACTTGCAAAATATCACTTCCTGTTTTGAAAAATGTCAGATAATCTTCATATTCAGTGAGTCTGCATTCCCAATTGTTCAGTGGTCTGAGAAATACAGTGTAACCGTGGACTAAACTACATGTTATGGTGGAGCTCATGTTTGGAGCTCCTAAGGTAATTTTCCATTTGTAAAAGCAAGTAATACTCTTTTTGTAAGAGATGGATTGAGGCAGAGGCATGGGGGGGGGGGGCGGTCTTACACTTCTCCCTTGTGTTGCAGCCCAGATTCAGATCGCCTACCCAGAGCTGATACAGAGCCTGTAAATTTTCCCTTCCATGGTTAATAGTAGCTCCAGGGGGGAAATCTGGATCAAGATTGCTGCATAGGGTATGTGTGTCAGGGGAGGGGGGAGAGAATTAGACACCTGTCCCTCTTGCATCATGGCCCCAACCCAACTGAGGCTATGGCTGCTTTCAGAAATATCAAATTACAGTGAAAACTCCAAACACAGAGCTGCAATGTAATGGCTCAGTTTGCACATCATAACAATCCAGAATTAACAAAAACTGGGTTGCTGAGAAGATGAGCAGGAAGAAGCGGGCCTTCTGGTACCTGCTGCCCACCTACTCCCACTGTAATTAACAACCCAGGGACACTTTGTCCCCTCTCTGCCTGTGTGTCTTTGGGGAGTGTCTGCCAATCAGAGTAGACAATACTGAGCTAAGTGGAGCAATAGCCTATCTCAGTATAAGGCACCTACATAATAATAATAAAAAATAATAAGTAGTGACTTGCCTCTGCACAGTGCTATGTACATCTACAATACTGTATATATTAATGAATACATAAGTAAGGGAGAATATATAGTAGAAGAACTATACAGGAAAGATCTTAATGTCCCTGATAGCCATGATAGTGCGGTCACTGAACTTGAGCCGGACATCCTAGAGAGTGAAGTCAAGTGGGCCTTAGGAAGCATTACTAACAACAAAGCTAGTGGAGATGACAGAATTCCAGCTGAGTTATTTAAAATCCTAAAAGATGATGCTGTTAAAGTGCTGCATTCAATATGCCAACAAATTTGGAACACTCAACAATGGCCGCAAGACTGGAAAAGGTCAGTTTACATTCCAATTCCAAAGAAGGGCAATGCCAAAGAGTGTTCAAACTACCGCACAATTGCGCTCATTTCACATGCCAGCAAGGTGATGCTCAAAATCCTACAAGCTAGGCTTCAGCAGTATGCGAACCGAGAACTACCAGAAGTACAAGCTGGGTTTCGAAGAGGCAGAGGAACTAGAGATCAAATCGCCAACATTCGCTGCATCATGGAGAAAGCAAGAGAATTCCAGAAAAACGTCTACTTCTGCTTCATTGACTATGCTAAAGCCTTTGATTGTGTGGATCACAACAAACTGTGGCAAATTCTTAAAGAGATGGGAGTACCAGACCACCTTACCTGTCTCCTGAGAAACCTGGACGAGGGTCAAGATGCAACAGTAAGAACCAGACATGGAACAACCGAGTGGTTCAAAATTGGGAAAGGAGTACGACAAGGCTGCATATTGTCACCCTGCTTATTTAACTTATATGCAGAGTACATCATGAGAAATGCCGGGTTGGATGAATCAGAGGTCGGAATTAAGATTGCTGGGAGAATTATCAACAACCTCCGATATGCAGACGATACCACCCTAATGGCAGAAAGCGAAGAGGATCTAAAGAGCCTCTTGTTGAGGGTGAAAGAGGAGAGTGCAAAAGCTGGTTTGAAACTCAACATTAAAAAAACGAAGATCATGGCATCTGGCCCTATCACTTCCTGGCATATAGAAGGGGAAGAAATGGAAGCAGTGACAGATTTTACTTTCTTGGGCTCCAAGATCACCGCAGACGGTGACTGTAGCCATGAAATTAAAAGACGCTTGCTCCTTGGGAGGAAAGCTGTGGCAAACCTAGACAGCATAGTAAGAAGCAGAGACATCACCGACAAAGGTCTGTCTAATCAAAGCTATGGTTTTCCCAGTAGTAATGTATGGCTGTGAGAGCTGGACTATAAGGAAGGCTGAGCGCCGAAGAATTGATGCTTTCGAACTGTGGTGCTGGAGAAGACTCTTACGAGTCCCCTGGACTGCAAGGAGGTCAAATCAGTCCATCCTAAAGGAAATCAACCCTGACTGCTCATTGGAAGGACAGATACTGAAGCTGAAGCTCAAATATTTTGGCCACCTAATGCGAAGAGAAAACTCTCTGGAAAAGACCCTGATGCTGGGAAAGACTGAAGGCAAAAGGAGAAGGGGACGGCAGAGGATGAGATGGCTGGATAGCATCACCGATGCAATGAATATGAACTTGAGCACGCTCCGGGAGAGAGCGGAGGACAGGAAGGCCTGGCGTGCTATGGTCCATGGGGTCACGAAGAGTCGGACACGACTGAACGACTGAACAACAACAAGTAAGGGAGCAGGAAACTAGTATCCTGAGGTTTCCTGCTCCCTTAGTTATGTTGTTGGGGTTTTGTTGTTGTTTGCATTTGATTTAGGGAAGGAAGGCAATTTCTATCCAGGCCTTGATAGGTTTTGTCCCTACCAGGCACCTCAGATTCTCCTGAATGTTCCTTTCCAATATTATGGTTTCCCCCCTGCTGGCTAAGCACTGATGTGTATAAAATGGAGGTGCATACTGAGTGGACTTTCCTCTGTTTGGTCAGCCCATCAGCTCTTCCAGTTGCAATATTGCTCTCTGCCACTTCCTTTCGGATAGGAAGACAAATATGGTTGGTTGAAACATGGAGGAGAAGAAAGGTCCTTAAAAAAATAGGATAATGTTCTCCTTCCTGTCTTCAATAGTGGAAATTTATCTGTTGGAAATTCCTGCCGTGGAAATTTCTTACCTCTGTTGCCTCTAGGTATATGGGGTGTATGCTAGTATGTGACTGTGGTCTGTAAAAGGATCCTACTGCTGTTGTTATTACTTAATATTTTAATTAGCACCAACCATATGCAAGGCACTGTGAGAAATACATCACCGACAGGGTGCCTGAGTGTAACACAGTCTCCTTTATAACTGTTCTAGCCTTGACTATGCAAGATGCAAATGCAGTGTTCTACAGGGCCGGTGTAGACATGGAAATTAATTCTGATCTAGAGGTAAGTGGCTCAGGGGCCTATCCAGCACCTTTCAGAAGTTCACACTGTAAATGTAAATGAATATATACACACACACACTTCCCACAGTGGTGAGAAGTTTCACAGGCAGCACTTTGAGCACTGGGGACATAAGGTATATTTGTAATGTTTGTTCTCAGATATACAAACAGATCCTAAATGGAGGGAAACAGGCATTCCCACTAGGGAGAATCGCGACTTAACGACTGAACAACAACAACAAGGGTTGGAAGGGGCCTACAAGGCCACTGAGTCCAACCCCTGAAGATCCCCAAGAGAGCAACTTGGATGGTCCTGCAGGTTGCACCCCACCCTCACCCACCCCATTTTCAGCTAACTCCTGCTCTGTCTTTGAAAAATGTCAGCTGGTGTTTCTGTGCCCCTTCCCCATCAGCTGGTGGGGTTGTCACCTTCTCGTAACTCATATGGATATCTCATCCAAACACACAGAGAGATTCTCAACCTAACAGGAAACCATCTCCTTACCATTAGCTCCCATTGATGAAACATCAGCCATTCACTCTGGATCATTAACAAGCAATCCGTTGTCAGCAGTCTAAAGAAAAGGTCTGCCAGAAGTTGTAACTCTCTGAATAGATTTACCTCTGAGGTTCACTTAGCCCATGTGACTGGTTGTAATAAATGTATTGATTGAGACTTGTAGGCATTTCACGATGCCTTCTTGTGCTCTGCTTGTGACACACTGTAATGTGGGTTCTGTGTATTCTGCACACCCACAAGAACTAAAATTATATGACTTGTATATATGATGAAAAATTGAACCAATTTGCATATATTCTATTTCTGCTAGTCATGGGGAGGAACAAGGCACTAAGAAACTGCTCCCTTACCACTGGAAATTTTAATGCAGCCACTCTACTGGCTCTTGAGATGTCATCGTCTACACCATTTCAAGGATTGTTTTGCATTCATAAGAGCTAGGAACTTTCTAGAATGAAAGAAAAAATAATTCTCAAGAGGACTGAATTCTGCACCAAGTATCAAATGTGGTGTTTTTGATACTGCCTCTAGGCTGGGATTTGGTTTCTGCCATACTATATATCAATTTGGAACAGGAACTGTATCTAATGAAAGGCTACACCATAGACCTTTAGAGCTTCATGAATAACATTCTGATTTGCTGTCCACCAAAACTATCAAATGTCTCTTGTCCTTCCAGGTTCCCGTTATGGCAGAGGCTGGAGCAGATGACTCCAACTTGGTCGACCAAGAACTCCGTGACATGGATGAGGACCGTTTATGGGAGATGGTGGAGGGCCATCGCTACAGAATTGTGCGTGGTGTCTGCCCGAGCCGGCTTACCCCCTACTTACGGCAGGCCAAGGTGCTTGGTCAACTGGATGAGGAAGAGGTGTTGCACAGTCCTCAGTTCACAAACAGTGCCATGAGAGTAGGTGAGCAGCCTGGGTGTGGCAATGTTGATGAGACATAATAAGGCACATCTACCTGCTTCTGGGGTAGACAGATATTTCTTCATTGCTCCTGGATGGAATGGGGAAGGGAGGCAATATAGCCCCATGGAAGCTTGTAGGTTCTGTGAACCCAGCTACCTCATCGAGGTTACACTGATCCTCACCTATAAGTTGATGGGGAGGACAGCCAACTTTAGGGGCAAACTTAGCCTTTACGCACGGGATGTGGCGTACTCTGAAAAAGAGAATGACCTCATCCTGTAGGGAAAGGGAGAGTTGCAGCTGTCCTTGCCTGCAAATTGGTTGTGTCACCTCTGGAGGGAAGGCTAGCTACTGACACAAATCTTTGGGCTGCTATTACATCCCTAGTGAGAAACATATCCACCATGTTTCTCTGTCTGGGCAGGCTGGGTCTTTGGGCTCCTTTCCAATGGGGCTCCCCATCCCTTTACACTGCTGCTTTTTCTAATTACCTTGCAGGTCACATGCTGGATCTCTTGAAATCCCGTGGGAAGAATGGAGCACTTGCTTTTCTGGAAAGCCTGAAGCTCCACAACCCTGATATTTATGTGCTTATCACTGGCTTGGAGCCTTCCATAGATCACAACCATTTTAGTGGTGAGCTTTTCTGATCCCCACACCCCACTACAGAGCTCCTCGTTTGGAGCTGGCTATTGAGGAAATTTTCAGCCCCAGAGTTATAACCTGGGTTGGCCCAAGGACAATTTGCTGCCTGAGGCTAAGGACAAAATGGTGCCGCCCTCCATTCTAGATACAGAAGCAGACTAGACTAGCAGTTGAATCTTACTTCACCACTAGCAACAGGACAGCATCCTCCATCACACCTGAAAGCAGCAAGCTAGTTTCAGGGGTGCAAGAGAGATTGCCCTCCAATAGTGGGGAATTATGAGGTGGGGGCTCAGGAGGAATGGCTGGAGGGAGTGCCACTACTGCCCCCCAGCATCTGCTGCCTGAGGCGGTTGCCTCACTCTGCCTAATGGTACTGACCCTGTAGCAAGTCCTCAGTTGATTGACAAAGGCGAATCTGGCCTGGCCCAAGATATTTTGGCACCTGAGGCAGATTAGCAAAATGGTGTCTCTTCCATACACACCAATTCCCACCCCAACCCCAGCTCCCCCATACACTCTCCTGGCAGTAAAAATATAATAAATAACTATTTGCTGCTTTTTAATGGTGTCACAATTCTGGCACCTGAGGTAGAAGCCTTGGGTCTGGACCAGGACAAAGGCCTAAATGTTTTCTCCCTTACCACTAGACCTGATTGAGAGCTCCCAGCTGACAGAATGCTTGGCCAAGGCAGTGAGCAGCCTGCAGGAAGAGCTGAGTCAAGAGAAGCGACAGAAGCTGTCCCTCCTCCAGCATTGCCGCAAGCTGAAGGAGAACACTGCCCACCTGGAGGCCCAAGCCGAAAGTCTGCGGGGCATTGAGGCCGAGTGTAACCGCATGAAGAGGGAGCTCAGTGCCCACTTCCATGAGGCACTGAAGCTTAAAGATGAACTTTATGGCCTCTCCTTACGCTACAGCAGTGCCCTGCAAGAGAAGGACCTGGCAGTTACCCGCTGCCAGAGCCTGCAGGAAGAGGTGTGGCAGGGTGTGGAGCTCAGCTGGGCTTGTGACATCGTATGAGGGTGGCAAGGTGTCCTACTTTACAGAGGACGGTCCTCTATTTTGAAGGTGCCCTCTGGTTGAAGGGCTGTCCAGTTCAAGTCTGGTTCAGATATAAAGGACCCTAAGAAGGGAGAACAGGGGGCTTGAAATTACCCGTCAGTAGTTGTTAGCACCTGGATAGCAGACTGAGCAGGCAGGCACACAGGTTGCCTGGTCAGTCTTCTCCACTATGGTGTGGTTTATTGTATTTCTAGTTAAACTGTAGTAATTATTTCCAAATTTGCAATATATATAGGGGGGGGAATCATAGAATAGTAGGGTTGGAAGGGGCCAATAAGACCATCGAGTCCAAGGATATGCTCATTTCATGCAAATCCATGTCCTCTTTTTGTCCTCTTTTTCAGTGATGCATTTCTTCTTTTTTGGCAATGCACACTGGCCACCCTAGATTGTGCTAGCAGTGACTGGTTGCCATCAGTGATGATGAGTGCGGATACATGTCTTGTCTTGGTGAAATTCCCAGAGTCTTTTCCTGGTACTCTAAACTCAATGATTAATGTGGACAGAATGCCTAGCCAAAGCTCCAGAACATTTTTGCTGGTAATCTATGGCCATCTGCACCGGCCCACTTTTACTACTGAATGTTATAGAATCAAAGCCAGACCAAGTCATTTTACTGCCTGAGGTTAAGGACAAAAACTGATTGACTGGCATTTTTTTTCCCCCATACTGGTGTTGGGACAGCATCCTCCTGAGGGCAGCTGGCTAGCTTAGGGGGTGTGTAGCAGTCTGTATGGCCCACACAGCTCTGTCCTCCAACATCTCCCCATCATTCCCCCTCCCCCAACATCTGTCACCTGGTGGAAATCTCATTCTGCCTAATGGTTGGGCTGGCCCTGTATAGAATGTAGGAAGCATTCGCTTACAAGAACTGTCCAGCTCAGTATCCTGTCTCCTGGAGACAGCCATTTATGCTGCAGATTCAGCAAAAGACACAGCCCATCTACCCAACAGAAAACTGAAGAGAGGCCATCTGGCCCTTGAAAGGTCTGAGTGTAATTTGTAATGCATACTGATCTGTTTATTTGGCTGAAGCTGATATAATATACAAATCTGTGGAGGCTTTGCATGTTATGTGATTATGCTATATAATTTAGAATGGAGATCCCTCAATATCCATCTGCTGGAAGATTGTAGGGTTTCCTAAAAGTTGGATGACTCCTAAAATGCCTGGTTTCTTACACATATCAGCTTATGTGTTGGGTATTATTGGCTTTTAGAGACAGGGCAGTGGGCTAAAACAACCATTGGGCAGTTGTGATGTCTTTAGGATTGCACACCATTTTCTCTTTCCCCCTGTGCTGTGATTGGCCTTATCTTTGCTGTGTTTAACTGGTGATGTTACAGAACGTTCATAGGACTGGAGTGTAGAAGACGACAGCTCACAGTTAGTGCTTATAAGCGGGACCTGCAATAAATTGTTGTAGGTATTCTCACCTCCTAGTAGGAGTGCTCCTGTTCAGGGTTTCTGCCAGCTAGCCATGCCCTCCTCCAGGAAAAAAAACTCAAGCAGGGCTTTCCACACCCTCATCCCCTCCCAGTTTTCTATTCATCTTTTTCAATGGACACTCCATATTCTGTGGCTACTAAGCATGCTCAATCCTCTTTCAGCTGTTTGCGGGGAGCAGCCTGCAGTAAGTCTCACCCTCTTTGGGGTCTTCCATTAGGTGAGTCTAGTGCTACACCACACAAGGGAGCACCAAGAAGCAGCCCCAGATTGCTGTGTCTGCTGGGCATATCTTGCAGTCACATGCTTTAGACCCCAGTCCAGCTGGTAGCACTAGATTTGCCCCCTTAGGTTTTAGGTTTGGGGTTTGTTTGTTTTGTATTTCCACAAAACTGGAGCATTCTGATACCACCCTCCTCTTTCTTGGTCTCCCCATTTTGGCTCAATTTATGTTGGCACTCACCATGTTAATTTAAGAAAGCCAGTCTGGTGTAGTGGTTAGAGCATTGGACTGGGACAGGGGAGACCCCACTCAGCCATGAAGCTCACCGGGTGTCTTTGGGCCAGTCATTGACTCTCAGCCTAACCTGCCTCACGGGGTTGTTGTGAGGATAAAATGGAGGCAAGGAGGACCATGTAAGCCACCTTGGCTGCCTGGCAAGAGGAAAAAAGGCAGGTACAAATGTAGTAATAAATAACATTTTATCTGGGAAAGGCAGAAACACCACATGAAACTGTGAGCTTGGAGACGTTTTTTCCAGGGGCGCTGTATGGGAGCAGTGCTTCAAAGAGCCTTGAGGCCCCATAAAAACTCAAAATAATACCATCATCCATCCTTTGGAGGGAAAAAGGTGGGATATAAATGCAATAAATAAAAATAGCAAGTGATCTTAAAACCAAACCGTCAGATGATCCCATGTTCCAGAGTTAGTGCCACAAACTATTTTGTAGATGTTTTGCATTTTGGTCTTGATCACTGCTTTTTCTTCCTTTCTGCATTCCTGCCCATGGTAGCTCTACCTGATGAAGCAGGAATTGCAGCGAGCCCAGGTGTCCTCATACTGCGAAAGGGAGAGGACCGCAAGAACTACTGGGGACCTGCAGCCACAAGTGGACGAGCTTTTGATGCTGAAAGAGGAGAATGAGCGTCTCAAGTCACTAGTGGAGCTGGAGACCTTCAGTGTGGTAAAAGAAATCTGCAAACTATGTCCACAAACACATCCATATAAGTTGCACCTACACTGCAGACCTAAACTGATCCCACAGTTTATTTCCTTTGCCCAGGTGATCCTAGGAACTGTAGTTCAGTGAGGCAGGCTAGGTCTCTAACAGAGAGTTCTTAGTGACCTCACCAGGCTACAATTTCAGGAGAAGCTGGGACAGGTCAGTTGGTGCATGAGAACCAATACTGACTCTCAGTATAGATGTGCCTGAAGAGTGTTTGCTCAAGAGCATCTTCTTACAAACTTACACCAGAGACATTTGTGCAATTTGGGGTCAGGGAAATTGTTTGCACATGTTTCAGCAAAATGGAGGATGGGTTTGCAATGCACAACTCTCCTCTGACTGCATGATGTTCCTGTACATTTGCAGTTTGGCTGCGGTGGCCCTAGCTTGAGGAGGGGAGGCAGATCGTCATAGCTCTACCCTCCGCATCTGGGTTGCTGTCTTGTCCATGCCTCTCTGGGCAGGGCCCGGGGTGAGGGTGGAGAAGCTTCTCTAATGAACCTGTCTCATTGGGTCAGGTGCAGAAAGACATTCTAGAGCAGAACCTTGATGATGCTCTGGAAGGCAAGCAGGAGCTGCTGAACCGTATCCACTCGCTGAGGGAGCAGGCAGTGCGTGCAGAGAATCAGCGCAAGCAGGTGAGAGGGCTGGGCTGGGCTGGGCTGGCCATGGGTGCCTTTGCACAAGACAGAGAAGTAAAGTCTCTTTCCAGCCCATAAGTGATGTCAGGAGAGTTCAGCTAATGTACCTGCAGTAAGTCTCACTCTCTTTGGGGTCTTCCATTAGGTGAGTCTAGTGCTACACCACACAAGGGAGCACCAAGAAGCAGCCCCAGATTGCCATGTCTGCTGTGCATATCTTGCAGTCACATGCTTTAGACCCCAATCCAGCTGGTAGCACTAGATTTGCCACCTTCTAATTTCAACAAATCCTCTTGCAGTTAGTGGTGCCATGGTAAATTTTGAAGTGCAGGCGCTCATCGTGACAATCCCCACAGCCACACATCCCAAGGAGAGTCCCAAAATGCAGACCATTGTGTTGATCTGTATCTATTTCATTTCATTTATTATGTTTCTATACTGCCCAATACACAAAGCTCTCTGGGTGGTTTACAAAGATTAAAAACCATTAAAATACACTGTACATAGTATTAAAAAAACCCATTTCCACACAAACATATAAACCCACAGCACACACACACAGACACACAGATATCTAAAGGATGTTAAACAATCAACAATAAGAAAAATCTGTGTGTGTGTGTGCGCGTGCGCATATATGTGTATACACACACATACCCCAAAGAGCAGCAGTACAGAGCACAAAACCCAATTTAGTTTTGTGGACCAGCTGACGGTCATAGCATAGTGAGTTCCCAGCACCAGGGAGAAATGTTTCATCTCAAAGTCAACAAACTAGTTTTAGCAGTTTTTCTCTCCATCAGGAGTAGATCTTTTGTAAAGCCAATGGGTCTGAATTGCTCATTCAAGACTTAGCCACCCCAAAATACTTGGCATTACAACAGAGATCGCTGGCAACAATATATTGTTGCTGGGGAAATCCTTTCCCCCCCACCTACTGTGAGGATTGCTGGTAAGCTCAGAGGGAACAGGGAGGGGTGGCAGATGGCATCGAAAAGGAATAAAACATCTCAGCACTTCGACCCTGTGAGCCCTGACTCTGCTACACCACTGCTTGCAGTTATGAGGTGGTGAGAGCAATGCCTCAGTGCCTGAAGAACAATGGCATGGAGGCAGTTAGGTCATCTAATTTGACAGAGCTAATGCAGGGTTGATGTTCTGTAGTTCTGGGCTTGGTCTCAAGGAGCAGTTGTAGCAGTGCAGTTAAGAGCCGGAATTAAAAGTCTGCAAATCTCATCTCAGCCTCGAACTCATTGGGTGGCCATAGGCAAGCTGCTAGCCTCAGCTTCATTCCCATACCTTAGTCTGTAATATGAGGTTAAAAAAATATAGGCCACATGATACTGTTGTTGTAAAGATTACCTACATAATGTATGTGTGTAGAGCTTTGGGGTGTCAGGGGAGGACTGTGATATGAATACTGGAGGCTATTCTCTTGCTACCTTTGTGTGCTTATGCAGTGCTGGGAAGAAAAGGAACACACATTGATTGAGTGCTGGAAGATGAAGGTGGACTGTGAGATCTACAAGGAGAAAATCAGTGCCCTCCAGGCACAAGTGGCTGACCTGCAGAAAGAAAGAGATCAGGTACCTGGAGCTCTGACTAGTAAGGAGAAGGAGCTTTTTAGAGCAGGTGACAGGAAGCTTCCCAAAATAAGGGAGGAGATGGCTTCCCAGTTGCCTAAAACTGCAGAATGTTGCAGCTGCTACAGAAATGTTCCATCCATTACTTGCTGTCACAGAATGTCCAATAACAGGACTTGGCACCTGTTGCTCTCTGTGAGGTTATAGCACAGGGGTGGGCAACGTGGCTCTCCAGATGTTTTGGCCTACAACTCCCATCAGCCCTGGCCACTATAGCCAATGGTGAGGGACCATGGGAGTTGTAGGCCAAAACATCTGGAGGGCCACAAGTTGCCCACCCCTATTCTGGTGGGTGGTTAAATATATATCAGCAGTTGTGACAAGTCTTCCTGTCCAAATCAGCTGCCTTCTTCATTTTGTTTGTTGAAATGGCCACATGTAGTTGTGGTATTCAAAAACATACAAGCATCAACCTTAGCAGAAGCCAGTCCAATAAAAAGTATTGTGGTGATTACTGTGGCATTTTCTGCTGGACATGCCCCAACGTTATGTTGATGCTCAGAGCCCACAGTAAATTACTCACTGGAGCCTTTTAAACAATTGTGAGAAGTTTTGATGTCTCTGTGCATTTTGTACTGCTCCCTGTTGTTGCAGATAGTTTTTTTCTGTTTGTTTTCTCCCAAAGCCCTTGTTGAGGGTGTGTTTCTCTCCTCTTCCCCTAGGCCTACAGTGCCAGGGACATTGCCCAGCTGGAAATTTCCCAGAGCCTCCTGGAGAAAGATTCGCTCCGGCGCAAAGTCTTTGAACTCACTGATGAGATCTGTGAACTCAGGAAGCAGGTGGGCCTGAGTGGCTCAGCCTTGATGGTGAGGTTTGCATTGAGAATGAGTTGCATGGATGTGCATGGCAGAGGAGAGTAAGGGATAATAAGGCTGATCCCCCTTGTGGTAGGAAAGAGTTGGGTGCTTCTTGTTCTTCTTCAGTCGTTCAGTCATGGCCGACTCTTCGTGACCCCATGGACCACAGCACGCCAGGCCTTCCTGTCCTGCACTTTCTCCCGGAGTGTGCTCAAGTTCATATCCATTGCATTGGTGATGCTATCTAGCCATCTCATCCTCTGCCGTCCCCTTCTCCTTTTGCCTTCAGTCTTTCCCAGCATCAGGGTCTTTTCCAGGGAGTTTTCTCTTCGCATTAGGTGGCCAAAATATTTGAGCTTCTAAGTCCCTGTCTTTGAAAGACTGCCTTGTAAGATTCAGCAGTGCAGAAGATATAGATCTGGGTTTGCATTAGGGCTACCAACTACTCCAATTTTATTTTCCTTCTTCTACTGGCCCTCCTGTGGATTTAACAGCAGAGATTTAGGAGGTGATTATTTTCCTGGCATGGAGATACAATGCTGGGAATGCTTCACCTATTTTTGTGTATGTCAGGCCATTCTTAATTTAAAGGCACTGGTGCAGGGTGAGCAAACATAGCTGGCAACTCTAGCTAGTGCAGCACCTTGACGCTGCTCTCTACTATACCTCCGTTTCATGCCTTGAAGCAGTATTCTGTATGCAGATTCCACTGTTCATCCTCTGTTTACTCACAATTAAACCAGTGTTTCTGTCCCTTGGTTCTTTCTTATACAAACCTTTGCATTGCCTTCTATTATGTCTCACTGATTAGTTCTCCTCCGGCCTTGCCTGGAGTCCCTCTTGGCCTGTGATATATTAGGGCTCCCTGTTTCATTTCTCCTACACACCAGCTCTTTATATATGTTCCCTGCTACTTTCCACAGGGCAGGGAAGTCTTCTGTCAGCTGAGGCACTCTTTTTGCTTCTGGATTAAAATGGGAGGTTCACTTCATTCTTACACATGAAAAGGTTTGTTTTCAAACCATGTAATAATAAGCGTTATCCCACCCTCAGAGGAGTCCAGCCCTTGCTTTTCTGCATGAGTTCCTTTTCTGGCCATGCCTCTTGATCAAGCACAGAGATTCATACAGAGATACAACAGGCATCCTCCGTGGAGGGCAGATCACGCTGTTGTGTGATGCATTGGGAGTGATTGGAGGACCCAATCACAGCTGATGCAGAGAGGGACAGAATGACCTGCCTCCAACAGAGGCTAATTGGAAGGAGGCATGCCCAGAACAGTAAATCATGCCAAGGAGGATGGCCAGTCCTACCATTAGGCAGAATGTAGTGGCCACCTCAGGCAGTAGATACTGTGTGGAGACATTACCGGCAGCCTCCCCAGTTTCCCCTCTGTTGTAGGAGAGTGCTGTGTGGGCCACATGGCTTGCCCTGCCCTGAATCCCCTAAGTTAGCCTGCTGGCCCCAGGGGGGGTGGCAGATGCTGTCTTGTCACCAGTGTTGAAGTAAGATTCAACGGCCAGATGGGTCAGCTTCTGTATGTGGAATGGGGGCGGCTGTGGGGGGGGGAATTTTGTCCTTTTCCTCAGGCAGCAAACCTCTTGAGCCAGCCCTGTTCAGAGATGCAGGATGCAGCCTCCCTTTAGGAATGGGTCCTTCAGGCTCACAGAAGCCAGTGATGATTTAAAGTTTTTTTATTTCTCATGGCATATTAGCAGTTCTCTTGTGATAGATCTGTGTCCTCCAAAATACAGAGAGCTTCAGCTATTGGGCGGTATAGACATGAAATGAAATAAATAAATAAATAAATAAATTTTGTAAATGACTGCTACAGAGGATAGGAGAGAAGCGGCAACCTTCACTGCCGGCAGCCATGGAGCTGCGCCCTCCTATATCTGCGCTGGAGGCACGATGCCATTTTGTACCTTGTGAGACAAGGGTGTTGTCAAGGGCTCCTTGGAGGGCTCTTTCAGTCTAATCCAGTAGCCAAGTCCAGATGCAGACAAAGGGATTCTTTTCAAAGCTTTATTCTTCTTTTACAACTTACAACTCTACAGGTAGCAACTAGATCTGAGCAGCAGCATCCCTATGCCCGAAGTTGGAACAGTTGGTCCCCGTTTGAAAGGCAATTACTGGCAGACCCCTGAATATAAGGACTAGGGAGAATCCCTCCCCTTTTCTCTTAGGTCCTCTGGGCGCAACCGTTCTTTGAGCGCCAACTGGGCGCTACGCCTCCTTTCCGCGCTCTCCATTTGGCGCCGCTCTCTGCGTCTGCGCCGCGCATCCAACCAGTCTGCTATCGGTGCTGGGTCACTCCCTGGACTGCTTTCTAATCTAGGAATGTTGGTGGGAGGAATCTCCGTCAGCTGCGGGCCTTGGGAAAAAGGGGCGCGCTCCTCTCCCAGGAGCGACTGCTCTTCCTCCGAATCAGAACTACTCTGGGATTCTATGGGCTCAGTGTCCACCCTGACAGGTGTCTTCTGAGAGCTCTCTCTCCCCGCCACTGCCTCCCTCTCTATCTTTCTTTGTGCTTCTTTAGCAGGTACCGGGGAATGGGCCCGCCAGCTCCGAGCCCAGGGAACATTGTCCAAAGAAGAAGCAGCGTCTGGTGCGCATGTATGCCATCTGCCCCCGGGATGACAGCCAGGACAGCTTTTTGAGCATGTCTGAGGTGTATAGCTCACTCCCATCCCTCCCACCCCAAACCCTTCATATTTTCTCCAATTGCAAGATAGTGGCAGGGAGCATAGGAGGATACTGTCCACCCAGAGTGTCTCTCACTGGTCCTTTTCAGTTCTAGTGAGAGCCCAGTGGCCTGTCTCACAAGGTTCCATTCTTTAGGACATGGACAACCTGGGTACAAGAGCATTACTTTATTCCTTGCCCTGAATAGCAGGGAGGGGGAGGGGGAGATTTGGGCCCACCCATGTTGGAGTGTTCTTACAGCCTTCTTCTGTTTTGCAGTCTTGGTCCGATTTAAGCCACAGGTCAAGTCAAGAGCAAGCAGAGAGCTTTCGGTCGTGCAGCCCAGTCCCACCTTGTAAGCATTCCCTGCAGAGGAGAGCCATGCAAGAGAGCTCTTTTTCCAGGAGGTGAGTACACCAGGGCTTCCCATACCATGCACTTCTGTCTACTGCCAGTTCCCATCTACACTTGGGGGGCGGGGTGATATGTATGTTTTTGGGACTGTGTTTTTTTAATCACCGTTTTGATACAGAACTTTGGCAAAGCAGGCAAATCTATTGATTCCCCCCCCAAATGTATTGCAGATGTTTTAAAACATCCAGTTGTTTTGCGAAATTTCAATAAGGGGTTGGGAGCAACTAGGAATTATATGGAGATATGCAGATATCCCTTCCTGCTTAATTCTGGAAGTTCCATAAACAACTCTTCTGGATTCTTTCTAAGCCTTGATCAGATGTTTCCCATATATTTTCTTTACAGCCATGAGGGCTAGAAACTTGCTCCCATATGTCTTCATGTACCACCAAATTCTGTGTAGCACACCACAATCTCCAACCATGCAGATGTTTGGCTTCACTGCAATATGTGTCTGTTCTAGTCCCAATGAAGGAACCTATAAGGAAGGAGTGTTTAAGGATAGTTCATGGTATTTGTAATTCATAGAGTGTTTTTACATGTATAAAACATCTTAATTTTTTCTACTCTCTCAACCACCCTGGCAGGTTACTCTTAGTCCCATTTTACAGAAAGGAAACTATGGCTGAGAGGGAGTGACTTACCCAAGAGCACCCAGTGGATCTGTGGCAGATGTCACAGGGAGAGGCATGATTGGGAGGAGAAGTTATCCCATAGCCAGGACTAACCCTTTACCCAATGAACTACTCTGGCTTTTATCCTCCAGAGACTGCAGCTCAGCAGAGAGCATGATGATACATCACAGCACCAGGATAAATCCTTGCTTGATGCACAGTTCTTGTGTACCAGTCCTTTTCAGAATTAAAAGTCTGGTCAGGGACTAAACTTCCTTAGAGCTCCTTGTAAACAAAGTAGGAAGGGTAGATTTAGTGCTGGGGCTGGACATGAGGGAAAGACAAAACAAGACCAAAGGTAATACTGCTCTGAACCAGAGCTCCCTTGTTGAATAACACACATATATAGATAATGGAAGTAGGAGAGTGGCAACCCCCTCAGGAACCTGTTGATTGAAGTGACTTTACTTTGACTGAAGTGCTTTACTTTGACACTGTGTGATGTTATCGTCTCAGTTCACACTCTTTTATTTTCCCCTTACGTATTTCTTCTCCAGCAACAGTTCCCAGGAGTTTCTGGAGGAGGATTTTGCTTTTATCTCTGAGGAGAAAATGGAGGATTCCCCTTTTGAGTATGAGATGCTGGGAAAAGATGGTAAGATTTCCCCACAGGGAGCAAACTTCTTCCTGTATTTGCTACCCTGCTGGGCAAGGGGAGGGGAGAACTGTTCCCCTTGGGAAGTCATGTGTATAATTACCTCACCCTATCTAGTTAGCTCAGGGAAGACTATAGCAGCTTCACTTAAAATGGCTGGTCTCCAAAGGGCATAGAATCTAAGTTGGCCCTTCACTTGAGGATAGATCAAATCAATAATATATATAATAGTATGACATTTATAATTTTTTTAAAGTACATTACTAAGACTTCAGATTCAAATCTGTGTGGAAAATAAAAAACAGAGGCTATAATTCCTGCGTAGTGGCTTATCATCAGAGCTGGCCCTACCATTAGGCAGAGTGAAGCATTTGCCTCAGGTGGCAGATGCTGGGAGGTGGCAGCAAGGTATTGGAGGACAGACTTATGTGCCATGTGGCCTGCCCTGTGCCCCCTAAGCTAGTTTGTTGCCTTCAGGTGCGGTGGAGGATGCTGTCCCATCCTCAGTGTTGAAGACAGATTCATCTGCTGGTCCAGCTGGCTTTTTTTTTTACATGGAATGGGAGGGGATCCCATCTTGTCCTTTGTCTCAGGCAGCAAAATGCTTTGGGACAGCCCTACTTTTAATCATGACCTAACAGAGTCTGTTAGCAATAAAATGTGCACTGTTTGCTGTTGGGTCCATTCTGTTTTCTAAATATTTGCTTGATAGAGAATATTAATTAAATATTGTAAATACTGACAAAACAGTAGTTAATCTGTCATATAATACTCACTGAGGAAATTTTTTTAGAAACAAGCAGTTATAAACATACTAGTACCTCTGTCATATAATATTTTTAAAAATTCAGACAGTTTTTCCTGCTCCAGGTTTTTCAGTTTTAAAAGCATGTTTTTTTGCTCTTTAGAACATAGCAGTACTGTTGCTGGTTGATGCTATTTTAACTTGTTTTTCATTTTATCTTCATTTTGTATTTTTTTAATATTTTATGTGTCTAACTCTCTTTTTTCTGTATACCGCCCAGAGAACTTATTGTTAATGGGTTATATTAAACTGGTGATGATGATGATGATGATGATGACAATAATAATCTGAAACCTATATTAATAGCATCAGATGTTCAGACTTGCCTTTCTGCGTCAGCCAAATTTCCTCTACTTCAGCAATTTGATTCCAGTAGTGGACAGCCAGTACCTCTGGAAGCTGATAAGCAGGCCATGAAAATATTGGCCTTTCCCTTTTGTGCTTTTTCAGGTTTTGATACTAGTGCTTCATGATAGAAGTAAAAAGTGAGTGGAAACCTACCAACATAAAAATGGTTCCTGTTCTTCAGTCTGCTGCTGGAACAATACCAACAGCATGCAGAAATTCCTGGTTATCCTTTTTGTCCATATCCAAAGAGCTGTAGTGCCCTTCTGGGAAAGTCTTGAGCATGAGCCAGTCAAAGATGAGCTCTTTTAAGTCCCATTGGTTTCAATGGGAGAGCATGTCTTTCCAACTGAAATAAAAGGGAAATGAACTTTGGCTGGATCACTTCCAAGACTTACAATGAACAATAAACATTATATAATTTCCAAAGAGCAAATAAAAGCTGCCTGGAAGCCTTGTTCTTTTCCACTACAATCTGAAGCGGGGGGCCTCTTTCCACTCTGGCAGTTTTTCTTCTGAAAATGATGCCTCTCCCCAGTTGCTTTTCCCCCCAAATGGGAAAAGATATGGGTGCCCACATCTAGCACGGTGAGGGAGACACAATGAGCAAACCCTGAGAGTCACTAGCCAAGCATTTGTGTAGCATACAATGCATCTGGTCTCTTGCTACAGAAATTATTGCCCCTTATCCATTCCTGGGTGGGCAGCTTTGCCCAGTTAGTGGATGACACTAGAGATCAACGAGTGATCGCTTTGCTCTCATCTATTCAAACATTTCTTCCTTACAGATGGCGCCTCCCTGTGGCTCCCCATGGACCCCTGCATCTCAGAGAGGTAAATCTCATGTGCCAGACTACAGGCAGTTTTGGTCATAAGTATCCACAGGCTCAGAGCCTCATGTGGTGCAGAGTGGTAGGTGGCAGTATTGCAACTGAAACTCTCCCCACGACCTGAGTTCGATCCCAGCAGAAGCTGGGTCCCAGGTAGCTGGCTCAGGTTGACTCAGCCTTCCATCCTTCTGAGGTGGGTAAAATGAGTACCCAGCTTGCTGGGGGAAAGGTAGTCACAACTGGGGAAGGCAATGGCAAATCACCCCGCTACAGTCTGCCATGAAAACGCCAGCGAAAGCAGCGTCCCTGTAGGAGTCAGCAATGACTTGGGGCTTGCACAGGAGGAAACTTTCCTTAGAGGGGCCATGGTGGCTTAGTGGTTAAGACGCTGAATTGCAGACCGGAAGGTCAGCAGGACAGCAGTTCGAGACCCGGTGCTGCGTGACGGAGTGAGCTCCCGTCTTCAGTCCCAGCTTCTGCCAACCTAGCAGTTCGAAAGCAAGAAATTGCAAGTAGATAAATAGGTCACGCTTTGGCGGGAAAGGTAACAGCGTTCCATGCACCTCGGTGTTCAGTCATGCCGGCCACATGACCACGGAAGCGTCTTCGGACAGCGCTGGCTCTTCGGCTTAGAAATGGAGATGAGCACCACACCCTAGAGTTGGACACGACCGGCTGGGGACACCTTTACCTTTATCCACAGGCTCAAGGCCCCAGTCAATAGCAACAGTGATGAGGCTTGCCTCAACATCTGAGACATCTCTGGTAGGGACAAAAGACAAGGACCGGGGTGAGACAGTCATGAACTGGGGTCCATCTGGAAGGAAAGGCTCTTCTGGCATCCAGGGCAAACTGAGATTATTAGCCAAGGAGTCCACCTGAAGGCAGATGGCAGGGAGGTGTAAGGAGTAGGATGCCGGCCGAGAGGTGAAGTGGGTACAAGAAGGTAAAAGAGCAGCAGAAATGGGTAAAGAGGTGTAGAGTTTAAGTAGGACAGGCAACAACACTTGGGTAGCAAGCCAGGTAGCCTGTTGTTCAGGTGAAGGACTGTAAGCTTCCCTGGAAGTCATTATACCTAGCAGGGGTCATCAAAAGCCAAGTGCCCATGTGTGTATACACATCCATGTGGTCGCACACAGGCCCAGTGTTTCTGACAGTATGTGCATTCTGGCATTCCCCCTGGTCAAGAATAATCCTTCCTGGGCAATGCTGCCATTATTTTGGCACTGGTATTTTGAGAGAGATGTTATTGCTGCTCATCTGCCTGGGTACTTCACGAAGCCTCCATCCATGTAAGAGCTGAGCACGGACTTTAACAGGCAGGACTCACCATTGTATAAATGAGGCACTTGACTACGTTTGTGGCAGAGATGGGAATTCAGCCCAGGTCTTCCATACACCTGCACCAACAGTTTATGCCTCCATTGCTGCTCCTTTCTCCAGACAAATTAGCAGGTTTCAGACAGCGTGCCTGCAGGCTGCTCCACTGGCCGCTTGCCTTTTGCCTGTTCATCTCCAACAGAGATTGCAGGTATATTTTTTGCATAATGCCAGTATCTGGTGATTAAAACTTCAGGGTGATAATATTCTGCCTTGATCCCCAGTTGCTTTTGGTTGTTATATTGTGACCTGAAATCCTTTTCTGTAATAAATGGAGAGATCTCCAAACTATGAACAGGTGATTGCCACTCAGTTGAGACCAGGGCAGGAGCCAAGTGGCAGTGGGCGAAAGAAACGGGGAGATGCATATCTGGGAGGAACCAATACTCACCTCTCCTCACAGCTTAATTTCCCTCTCCTCAGTGTGCCAATGCGCCGGCGGCTTGCACAGCGCTTCCCCAGCCGCATCACTACCATTGCCTTCCAAGCCAATGCTTTGCTGGAACAGATCAGCATCATTGGGGGCAACCAGACTGGCATCTTCATTCATCAGGTCAAACCTGGCTGTGCTGCTGATGAGATGTCCTTGTCGCCAGGCCATCAGATTGTGCTGGTAAGATGTACATATCTCTGCACTGCAAATCCCATTCCTGGTCTCTTCTGCATCCCTAAGGAGCAATGTCTTTTTCCCATGGAGATAACATGCTTCCCTTTGAACACTTTACTCATTCTAGTGACATCTTTATCTCTGTGTAATGGAAGAGCCCAAGGAATGACCATCTGGCAGGTATTCCGTGTGGAAGGGAGAAAATGAAATGGAAAAAGCATTTTGATGGGCAGGGAAGGTAGTTCCAGTGCTCCTTGCAGTTACGTCCAGTAGAAGCACAATGATGCTAGTGCAAATGCTATGCCCAGAGCATTAACACACAGGATAATTGTGCTTTCTGTGGTTAAAGTATTTATTTATAATATTTTTATCCTGCCTCTCAGCCAAAAAGGCTCCCAGAGCGGCTAACATATTATCATTAAGACAAGATGGTCCCTGCTCACAGTCTTACAACCTAAAAAGATACAACACACAAGGAAAAAGGAATGGGGAGGGAAGAGGGGCAAAAACAAGTTTTTCAGCGGGCCTGATGGAATGGCTCTACTTCCCCCTCTCATCTCCCTCAGCATAGCCTGCTTGAATGGCTGCTGGTGGTGTTAGTAATTCCCCAGCAGTTCCGTTTAGCAGTTTGAGCAGTGGGAAGCTGCAGTTCCCCTGCATCTGAAGTGCTTGCTGGGCACATTTTGTCTGACTCATGATGAAGAAATTAGTCATGGTTCAGCAGGAATGACAGCTTCTGGAACAGCCCTGAACTGAACCCGACACGTTCTAAGGTGACATCCACAAGAGCAGAGGCTGCCCAGTGTGGGATATATATAGGTACAACCTGCTGGGCTCCCTTCAGAGTGACACATTTCCACAACTTGTTAGGAATGTACTGCCCCAAGGCTAATAACTAGCTGAAAAGTTGACCAGAGGAGATTGCTCTGGGCAGTGAACCATACATTTCACATTACTGAGTACAGCCCTAGTGCAAGGCATTCAGCTCAGCTTCTTCTGTCCTTCCTGGGGCTTCAGTGTCCCCTTGCTCTGCCAAACCATGAGGTCATCAGGCACTTCCCACAAAGGTCTTGTTGTGACCTGAATATAGCAAAGGACTCTCCTCTATGCAGGTTGTCCAATGGACTGACCACCCATCTGGTCATCTGTGTCTAAGGCCCTTCACCAGATGGCTTTGGTCCACAAGTGATCTTTTGCCCAAGCTTTGAACCTCTTTGAATTTGTAGGTGGATTATGGCGTCATGGAACCGGGTTTCAAGGTTGTGCTGGAGGATGCAACGCTTGAGGAGGCTCTTGGAGTCCTGGAGAGGGTGAATGGCTTCTGCTGCCTGTCTGTCAGGCCCAACATGGAAGGTGAGGGAGTCTGCTTGACTGCCTGCTGGTTGGAAGGGCAAAAGGTCACTAGGAATTAGCCTCAGGTATGCTAGGTGACTTCCAAGGAGGTCTTGTCATGAAGTAAGGCAAACAGCAGATTTGTGGGCACCATTAAGAGTGGCATCCTGCGAAACAGACTGATGGAACTTCTCTTGGGAAGTTCTCCTGCACAAGCCCAGCTGTAGCAGATGAAAACTGTGCAAGAGCACTTCAATGAGGACTGTGCTGGAGAACCTTTTGTTGATTTGTGCCCCGTGTTAATCAGTATGAATGAGGAGATGCTATTTAGATTTTCTGCCTCAGGCATCAAAATGTCCTGGGCTGACCCTTGGTATCTCACTGGCCAGGGACAGAGTCTGCAGGACTCCTGACTGGGAAACTGTTGTTGCTGTTGCTGCAGCGCCCTCTCTCTACTGCCTCTCAACCCACCTACTGCCGCTCTCTCTCACGCAAACACACCATTGCCAATACTTCCTGCTCCACTAGGTTACAAGAAGCTCCTAAGTGACCTCAGCTCCAAACTGGTGACATCCGGGGACTCCTTCTATGTTCGGTCCAACCTGTGCCTTGAGAGGCGGGCAGCTGGGGAGCTCGTAGTGGGCTGCCATGACATTCTGCATGTCACAGACACCGTGCGTGAGGGCCAAGCCCAGTGGAGTGCCTGCCAGGTGAACCCCTACACCATGAAGGACATGGACGCTGGCACCATCCCCAACTACTGCCAGTGAGTATCGCCATTTGAACAGGCCTGTAGCAAGTAGCAAGCGCACTCATGCCCAGTGGCCAATGAAGGTTTATTGGAAGTGTTTTCATGCTGCTCCTCAGCCCAAAAGGCTGAATTGCTTAGGGACTTTAATATATCAAGCAGTATAAAAATATTGTAATTAATAATAAAATAAATTAAAAGGCTCCTGGAGCAGCTTACATGCAATCAGGAAAACAAGGCAGTCCCTGCCCACAGTCTAAAAAGACATGACACACAAGGCAAAGGGGATGGGTAGGGGAGAGTAAAAAATTAAGTAATCTTTTACCAGGGCTGGCGGAATGGCCCTGCCTCTCCTCTTCCTCACTACAGCCTGCTGGAATGGCCACTGGGGGTCACAGCTGAGGGAGGAGGAGCCTTCATGGTGGTGGTCTTCAGCAGGGCCAGTGGAATGGCCCAACTTCCCCCCTTATCTCCCTCACATCAGCTCCCTTCTCCCTAATGCCTTCCTGTCCCCTTCTCTTCCCTCTAGGGCACAGCAGCAACTCATCACCCTGATCCAGGAGCTGGCCCAGAAGAGCACGGTTTCTCACAAAGTAATGGGGGGATCCTATGACATAACTTGAGCAAAGAATCACTATGTCATGATAGCTGACACAGCCAACAGTCAACAACCATGGAATTGTCTTGTGCAGACTCTTCCAACACTTTTATCCACTGGTTCTGACTGGTTGTGCCACTGTAAGTCATAGTGTCACCTTGCTGCTGTTCCTTCCTCCTTTTCCTGCTTTGGAGGGATGATGTATTGTCCCTGAAACTAAACTGACAAACATTTGTTATGAACTGCAGTAATCAATAACAAAACATGCACTTTCACAAGCCTGAACAAATGCCATTTTCCTTTTAAGCTGGAGAAGATGGCACAGAGAGGGATTGAGAGAATGAAACATATCCATGACATAGATCCTCCAGCTTTTAATATGTGGCAGGACATTTGGGTCATATTTGTCTGAAATGGAAGCTTGGCATTGTGGCCACTTGGGGACACTGGTCTGATTAACCCAGTATAAAGAATGCTGGGTATTCACTGCTGCTGTAATCCCTGGACCAGATCTGTATCCTCAGGGATCTAATGTAACACCTTCTTTTCTGCCTTGTAGAATTCTGGGGTGCAAGCCAAGTTGGTGCGTATTGTGAGCACAGATAACAACAAGATCAACCCACTCTGGTCATCCATGGACTGTAGTTTGTCAGACTCCAGCAAGCCAAATGGTGAGCTCAGGCTAGTGCAATATTATTTGCATCGCTAAGGAGGGAACTACCCCTGTCCTTTAGCTATGCACCATTCTGGAAGAGAACTGACCTGGGGTTAGTCTTCTCCAGAACAGTGTATGCCACGTTAATGAGGAATCTCTGAGTGTGGGCTTGTATTATTCCATGTGCTTGTGTTGGGACTCCCTCATGCTAATTACTGATGTTGACTTCATTCTCCCTGTCTTGGACTGGGCTGTATAACCTGGATGAAAGGGAACTGGGACACACTGCTTTGTTCTCTGGCCCTTACTACATCTCTGCAACTCTCTGTAAAGGGATGGAGCTTGATTGATTGGAGATAAGAGGTTTTCCTTGCCTGGGAAGAGCGGGCAGGGCCCGGGAACAAAGCTGATGGTTTCCCATGCCTGATTTAGATGCTGTTTAGAGGATTCCATCCTCATATGGACCATGCAGTTTCCCAAAGCAATTTCACCAACTCCAGGTCAACCTCCAATAACAATTTTCATGGCTTTCTGCCTGCCCTGGCCTTCCAAGCTCCCAGCACTCTAATCCCCACGCCCTACTTTTAAAGCAGGGGTGGGGGACTACTTTAAGGGATTGCCCTCCACCAGGCACTCTGCAGGCCAGATGACATTGGTGGCCATGGCCATGCTTACTGACATCATGACCCTCCCCTTGCCCATTTTGCCCTTCTCACTGCTGAGAGAGTTATGGCATTTTGTGCCTCTCTCAGCATGCAGAAAGGGACTCGGCCATTACTGGGAAGAGCCATTTCTCCCAGTGCTAGCCAAATTGGGCACCTCCTTTGTGTGCCTCTTGCCATCCCCACCAAGGATGGCATGAGGTGCAGAAAGGAAGACTTGGCCAGTTCTGGGCAGAGCTGCTCCTCCCAGTGCCAACAGAGTCCTTGGTTTCATGGTCACCCACATCCCTGCTGTCATCTCCAATTTACTGTATGATCAGAGAATTAATGGGGAATTCCACTACAATGCTCACCCTCTCGGTTGAGGGTGGAGTGGCGTGCAAGGGTATCTGCTTGTTATCTCTGATCACAGATCAGAGATAACAGTGGAGACTCCACCAGGGGCCTCCACGGGCCAGGTTCTCCATCCCTGGTTCCAGTTTCCCTATCCCGACTCTAAAGATTTTCTTTTTGCCACAGCCTTGTTATCACCACCTCCATAGCCTACCTACTTACCCAGAATGGAACATAGGAATATAACAAGCTGCCTTATACTGAGTCAGGCCCTTTATCCACCTAGCCCAGTATTGTCAATACTGACTGGCAGCAGCTCTCCAGGGTTTCAGGGTGGAGCTTTTCCTGCTCTACCTGGAGAGGCTGGGAATTGAACCTAGAACCTCCAGCATCCAAAGCATGTGCTCTACCACTGAACTACAGTCCCTTCTCTTGTCTTTTTCCCTTGGGACTAAACAGGAGTGCAGTTGGGTCCTCTTCCATGTATATATGCACAAAACGTAAGAGAACTGCGGTCAGTATCAGATGAGCAGCTGTTTCCTCAAATAAAACACAGGTCATTGACTCCTGCCTTCCTCTCACAATTTCCTGTTGCTCTCATGTGGCATTTGCCTAAGTGTAGAACTAACGAGGTATGTACTAATACATTCTCAGGCATATGGGCAAAACAATGCCATAACGTTTTGTGTATCCACTTCAGTTTGCTGCAACCTTCTGTCCCAAACCGAATGTCCCTAAAGCTCCCATTTTAAAGATCTCATCTAATAGCTGAGGGGCAAACATTTTTTGAAAACTGAGGAGCTAGTGAGATTTTCTAGAGCCAAACCAGATAGGAAGAAAAACCTGGTTGCAGCAACCCATCTCCCAGTAGTTATTGGGCCCCTAGGTTTGTATACCTGTGACAGGGATACTGAAGAATTGGGAGACAGATTCCTCCACCTGGAAAATGTGAAGTGGGACAATTTGATAATGCCCCAAATACCCCTTCTTAAAAATGCAGTGCCGGTTCAAAAGACCAAGCAGCAGATGAGATGCTGGCATTATCCTTGAGCCTTTTCTTCCCTGACACGTTTGCCCTTCACTTTCCCATAATCTAGTGAGCCCCCGAGGCAGCCTCCGGACCAGCCGTTGTGTCAGTCTGATGCCATACACTTTGGTCAGGCCTTGCAGACCTGGCCGGCCACGTCCAATCCTCTTGGTGCCTACACTTGTGGGGCGGATCCTGGCTGACAAGCTGTGCCTGTCCAAGGGCTTTGAGAAGTGTCCAGCAGGTATGTCTAGGCCAGCGCTCACTCTGTTGTTAGGTGAACCAAGTTAGGTGAACCACTGTAGGGGAATTTTTGGATGAGCCACAGGCAAGTGAGCCATCTTTTGTAGCCCACGGGCCTTTAGTCTTGGATTCACTGAAAGGAAGAAACGAGTGGAAGTATCTAGTTCAACTGATGGATTGGGTGGTAGTGGTAGTGACTGATCCTCTGGTAAACTTCTCCAGTTCCTGTGGCAACCACTGCCACCTCCTAGAACACATTACCCACCGTTTCTTGACCTCCTTCATACATTTGGCCATTCTTTCCTCTGTCACCCCAGCTGCATCACCAATAAGATCTAAGAGACAAGGGGATCCAAATTGGAATAATTCAGAACTGTGCTGTGTGACCCATTTCTTTCCTGCCTCTGTAGAGCCCCAAAGCGAAACACAGAGCAGAGATACCTCGCCTGAAAAGAGAGAAACAAATAACACCTGTTGTGTTCCTCGTTGGGCTCTGGAGGGGCTAATGCAAAAGGTATTAGGGATCGGGGTGCAGGAGGGGGGAAATGTGGCACTGGGATGCAGGTGCAGTGATCTCTACAGGGGGACCCACTCACACAGGACAAGAGATGCCAACATTGCCCAGTGTAATGCATGCACTTGAACCTATCACTCTGAACGCTTCTAGAATGTGCATGGCTGGCTGGACCTTGGCCTAGGGACCGTGCGAGAACTTCTGGCTATGGAAATCTATCCCATCATTATCCTGGTCACTATCAGTGAGAAGAATGGCAAGAAATTCAGGTAAGCTGCTGCTCTGGCAGAGAGGTTCTTTTCCACTCCGCAGAAGCCAGAAGGACAAAGCCTTGGTATATAGCCCTAGGGCAGCGTCTTCTCTTTGGAGCCACTGGGGTTCAAGATGCCAATGTATAAGTTGGATATGTCACCTTCTATGTATATGAGGGTGCAGGTGGAAGTTATAGATGATCACGTGACTGCACTCACCCATGAAAGAGAACTGGCAGATAGTTTTGGCAGTCACTGAAAGAGGCAGGGAAACTTATTTCTTCTCCCACTTAGCTAGCTTCCACCACCCCCACCCCCACCCTGATATTGGCAAATCTTTCTACTACAGCCACTATCCCTTTTGCAGAGCTTGTTTGGGCAAATTTGCCCCTTCTCCTGTGACCATGAGGACCTCTGCCCTTCGCTGGCCTATATAACATAAATAGAGCGAAGAGGGTAAGTCCCAGCTTCTCACTTGCTGACTCCCACACCCAAATGGCTCGCATTTCAGGAAAGCCCTGCAGCGCCTAGGAGCAACAGAAGAACAACTTTTGGACAGTGCCCGGAAAGAGGAGGCCCAGCTGGAGACAGTGTCCTGCCTATACGGCACCATCACCCCCGATGCCTGGAGCGACCTCGATGCTCTTGTCAGCTGTGTCCGCATGGCTGTTGCTGATGAGCAGAAGAAGGTGGTGTGGGTGGAGCAAATGCCTCAATGACCCCGTTGGAGATGGGCAGGGGTGTGCGTGCGCCCTGAGTTAACCATTTGTCTCAAGTCTCGGAAAGCCTTGAGGGCGCCACTGTTTATTCTGGAGTAAGCTCAAGAGGACTTGGGGGCATGTTTGAACCCTGCCAGCTCTGAAGGATGAATGAGTGATTAATGTTTACTCAGTGAACAGGGAAACAGCAATTAACTTGTTTCTCAGACTTTCTGAACTCGACAGCCTCTCCCTTCCAAGTGTACTCGACCTTTTGCCACACACCCTGATCACAGAGCACCCATATATTTGTCAGGTGAGTGCACTGAAAGCCCCTCATACACCTGTGGATCAGATGTGTGGGTTGAGGTAAATCGCCTGTGGCCTACCAGATGTTGCTGGACTACAACTCCCATCGTGCCTGCCCACTGGCCACGTTGGCTGGGACTGATGGGAATTGTAGGGCCACAGGTTCCCCACCCCTGAGATAAATGGATAGTTAGGGTTCATTTTTAAACCAGGAATGCGCGACTTCCCCACTTTCCCTTCTCCCATTCACCTGCCTGGCTCTAGTCCCACTTCCCCTCCAAGTCAGGAAGGAGTGCAGGAATGAGGCTAGTCAGGATGAGCACCACTGCCCTGTGAAGAGTTAGCAATGCTAGTGTTGACTCAAGGTTTCGCCTCCTTGCAGTTATCTTGCACCCCACTCAAGATGGCTGGCTGCACAGTACAGAACCCAAATATGAACCAAGGCAAGGAGTTGAACTGTATCTGCAGGAGGCCCAGTGGGGAGACGGTTTCTATTGGTCCCTGTTATGAGCTCAAGTGTGTATTGGGAAGGGAGGATGGGGGAACAGTGATAGAATTCATGTCATATTCTTACAAAAGAGTTTCGCACTTCCTTTCTTTTCAGGTCAGAGGAAGGCTGCATTTGTGATTTCTCTTTAAAATGTTGAGCAGCTGAAATGTTGCTAACCGGCAAATTGGACAAGGTTTTGGCAGACAAATGTTCCTTCCGCAGCATTATTCTGTCAGCATCTAAAATCCACGTTCAGAAATATAATGGGTGCAGTCCATATAACATTAGGAATGCTTCTATTCCATTGAAAATCAGTACGTTGTTCAACATAAACGCTTCTGTCATTGATTTTCATGGGACATAAGCATGCTGATTTCCGTGGCTAGAGCAATAACATATATCCTAAATTCCACTTAAGTAGTATAGATCAACGGTGGGCAACTTGTGGCCCTCCAGATGTTTTGGCCTACAACTCCATGAACCCTCAGCATTGGCTAGCGCTGATGGGAGTTGGGGGCCAAAACATCTAGAGGGCCACAAATTGCCCACCCCTGGTATGGAGAAATGACAATGTTTTAGGGCGCCATCCTATGTAGACAGAAAAAAAGTACTAAACTCCCAGCATTCCCCAGCATGGCTCCCTGGATAATGGTGAGAGTTGTAGGACTTGTTTTTATCTAAACATGCATAGGATTGCACCCTTAGGCTACTATCCTATATACACAGGACCTGAGAGTAAATCCCATTGAACTCAGTGGAGCTTACTTCTGAGTAGACATGTATAGAATTGCACTAAAATCTCAACAGATATAACACTCCCTATAGACGATAAAGCATGGATGGGTAGTGGTCTGTATAATTTGCACTGGTCATGTAATGTAGCCCCCGCTCCCATGGATGTGACCACATGGTCTCTTCTTCACTGTACTGGGTATCCCAGATCACTCTGTCAGTCTCTCACCACCTGCTCTCAAGAACCTTGTACCATTAATACATAACAGGTGGGAATGCCAGAGACTGTAGATACTGTATATTGTTTATTCAATCAAATTGTCTCTTATCTGGTTCCTTTCCATTTCCCTTTTCTTTCATCAATTATTGTTTAGAGGTAATGCTTATAAAACAAGGGCTGATTTTATTTCATTCTATAAAGCAGACTGTTGATAGACGACTCTGATTGAATTGTGGCTGTGCTAAATTAAATTCTTGTTGACCTTTCCTACAATACATGCGTACTGCCTCCCAGAACCGTGCGCAGTATTGCCCACAGGGGGCTATCAACACAATGAAGCCATCACTTCCCACCCAGAGAAACCAACACCAGGACCAAGACTATTTAATTCTTTACTTGTTCCACAAAAGGTGGCTCTAGCCATGCTGTTGCATATTCTGGAAGGCTCACATTAATAGCCAGTTCAGCCTTGCTGTTTCTAACATGATGTTGCTGTCTTATAGGCCTGTACCACCCTAGAATGCACGCAGAAGGTTGCTTGCCTGCATACTAGCTTTCCATCACTCATGGACATTTTGGAATGGGACACTCTTGAGTGCCTCCCCCATGGGTACTCTGAGGTGGCACAATCCTAGAAGACTGAGCCATGAACGCATCTGAAATCTTGAACTGGCTCCAAACCGAATCTGTTCCTATACATGTTCCCAGAAAGGCACTATTTCTGACATGCAAACCACAGTGTGGATGGGGCCAGCCCACCTCTGTTCTGATTGAACCACAAGCCAGAGCAGCTGCTGAGACATTAGGCACTTGTGGTAATCCTTTGGCAGCAAACCTTTTTGGAAAAGGGGTTGGCTAAGCTGGTGTAGTCATTAAAAGCAGGCATGACTTCCCCTTCTGTGTGCAGCACTCATGCCCTTGAGTTTGATTCCAGCTCCTCCCCCAACTTCCCACTCGCTGGTATTGAGCTCTGCGCACCGCAGCGTTTCCAAGTTACATCAAAACCCACTCAGGCTGCAGCAGATCTTTTCTGGTTGCTGCTCTTCTGAATGAGGAAGTAAAACCCACCACAATGGAGAAGGAAAAAGAAAATCACAGTTCATTATGAAGGGGCCGGCACTGGGGGCTGGGCTTATCCTCCAGGACCCCGTCGGGCACACAAACCCAGGGGTCGTCGGTTTCCCACTGCCACTTCAGCAGCAGCCCTCGGAGCTCCTGAAGCGCCCGTGCATAGCGGGGGTCAGAAGCCAAGTTGCGGCTCTCCGTGGGGTCAACGCTGTGATCATACAGCTCCCAGCGCTCCCGGTAGTAGTAGCTGTGCAGTGTCTTGTTCCAGTGGGTAGGCTGCCCTGCTTGGGTCCTGTTCAGCAGGTCCTGGAATGTGGGCGAAACGTAGAAGTCTTGGTCGATGGGGAAGGGCATGCGGTTCTGCAGGTTGTGAATGAAGTGCAGGGGGCCGCGCTGCACGGCCCGCATGGGATAGTGCATGGTCACCTCGTGCAGGCTCTGGCTTGCAAACACAGTTGCCCACAGTGGCTCCAGTGACAGGGCTGGCAGCAGGGACTTCCCAGTGAGTTGCACAATCCGCTTCCCAAAGAGGCTGTAGCTGGGATATGGCACAGAGAACCAATCTAGAACGGTGGGGGTGACATCTGCACAGAGAGAGGAGGGGGGCAGGAAAAGCATGAAGCGTGCATCCGATGCAGGAGGCGCTCTTGCCCACAGACATGTCCTGGTAATCCAGGAGCTAAATTGGATAACCCCAGGACTCGCAGAAAGCCCCTTGCGCCCTCTGAAGACCCCTTGGTTCAGGGGCCCTCCTTTGCCACGTGTTGTGTATAAAGTGTGTGTTTGGAGAGGCTCTTAGGAACGTGGATGCCTCACTGAAGATATACTGAGGAACGAGCAGAGAAGCACAAAGCAGCTGCTAGTGGTGGCGGCTGCAGGAAGGTGCCCGGGCCCCATGCTTTGTATCACTTCCCTCTCCCTCCCCAAAGTTGGACAGGGAGTGCCTGTTTCTCCCTCCAAAACAAAAGGGTAGCTGGGGATCTCAGAACAGAGGAGTGTGAGGGGGAAGCCATTCCACACTTGCCAGGGAAGCCTGATGTGTTTCCACCACATCCAAGACCCTGTCCCCCATGTAAAGGCGCATGTTCACCTCTCAGCAGCTCTTACCCAGCAGGCTGGCGTAGGCACTGCTGACCTGGCCCCAGCGTGCAGGATGCTCAGGGGAGGAGATGAGGAGGGGTTCGGCCGTGCCTGACCAGTACAGGTTAGTTCTGCCACTGGGGAAGGGGATACCGTTGTCCGAAGTGTAGATCACAAGTGTACTGTTGTGGAAGCCAGCACTGTGAAGTTCCTCCAAGATAAGGCCAATGCCTGTGTCCCCCACAGAAAGAGAATTAATGGTAGCCTGCACAGAAGTGGCCTGCACCAATGCTCAGCTCAGAGGGACACTCACATGAATGTAGGTATCTATTTCGTAATTAATTACATTAAGGAGCAATCCTACGGCCGCTAGTCAGCAGCTAAACAGCCACAGGATATGTAGTTTTCCGGGAACCAACCTTGGAGCCTGTGCTCCGAGGTCGGTTCCTGGAGAACCAACTTACCCCTATTCTGTGCTGCCTCTGTGCTTCTCCTGCCCTGCATTGGATAGGCAGTCGCCTCCGACTTCGGAGGCAGATGCCTATCCCCACAGGATTGTGCCCTTAATTAATTACATTTCTATACCACACAGTACCTGAAGCTCTCTGGGCAGTTTACAAAAATTAAAACCTTAAAATACAACAACATGATACGACATAATATAAAAATTGTTAAAACTTTAAAACTACAGTATAAAAGCAAAATAAAACCCAGAAGCAGTGTAAAGATCTAAAAATACAACATGTTTAAAAACAACAAAAACCAAAGATGTGAGTGAGGATACACCTTCATAATCCCTGTCTTAGAAGTGAATGGAGCTTGCTTCTCCAAAAACCCAGCAGCCAAATTTAAAGGATCATCCAGCTATTCTGCATCAACTGATCCATCTCTCCCCTGTTAAGATCTTCACATAGTTAGGGTAATCAAGCCTCAATATGGCTTACAGATGCTGAAGATAATGAAGCCTTCATTCACAGATGTGTGTGAATGATTCACTTGCTGCCTTCTTTCCATGTCTCAAAAACATACTGCTGTCATTGTGGTTGTATATAAAAACCATAAGGGCTAGAAACCTTTTCAAAAAGTCAACACTGAGATTCCTAGGATTCTAAGAATAACCTGAGTGCATGTGTGTGCCTGAAGGCCACATGCATCCCATGTACTGAAGAGAACTTGATTTCCATCCGCTCCCTCAGAGCAATGTTTGTCCAGAATGACTGCCTTAGGTCCTTAAGCTTAAAAGATACTACACCATATGTCAAGTGTGTAAAAATATCCCAGGCCCTCACCAAACACTCCTAAGATCTCATTCGACATCAAGAACACTGTAACCCATTCCTTTCCCTGCACTCGTGCAAGGGGGACTACTTTGATTCAGTAACTGACTACCTTGATCCATGCGTCCTATGGTTGTGTATTGAGCAGCCAAATCTGCACGAGCAGCTGGTGTGTCCTGTACAAAAAATGGGACCTGAGGGCAGAAAGGAACAGCAACTGTGACTAGATGCTACAGCAGGAAGGAAACCAAGGGAACAAAGGCCAACAACACTCTCTAGAAATTGCAGCCGCTGCAGGAATGTCCTGAATACTGGGGCTGGCAAGCTCCCCTACAAGTCAGCACAAGCAATCTGATGCATTACTTCACGTCTGGCAATGGGGGAGGCTAGGGGAGGTTGCTCTCGGCAGCATGCGTGTGCTCCTGGGGCCCATAGGGGGAGAAACAGATCCCAGGCCTCACCTGCACTTGATCTGGGCTGTAGTGCTGAGGTTTCCAGTCCGGGATCCAGCCCATTCCAGTCTGCCCATTGCCAAACTTCTCACAGAAGACTCCATACTGAGGCTGGGAGTGGCCACAGCGGTGAGGATCATGGAAAGCGACATACAGGAAAAAAGGCCTAAAGGTTGAGGAGGGAGGTGTGAATGCAAGCAAGGGCCACTCATCTCTGTGTTGTCCTGCCAGCACATGCTCTCCACCACTCCTAACAACAGTGCTTGGGGTGTCCTCTAGTTTTGCTGAGGTCCCTCTTTCCCAACCACAGTTGCTAAGCCCTCCTCCCCTCAGTTATTCTGCTGCTCCCACTCAAATATTTTGTTTCTCAATCTCTCCTTTTTGTCCCTTAGGCTTGCATTGATTTCCCTGCAGCAAACACGTAACGATGTGCATCCTTTAACAGCTGCATATATGTGCCTGGATGCCCCGGTCCAGTCAGAGCTCCCAGGCAAAGGTACGCAGGTGTTTAAGGAAGTGATGCTGTACCGTAATCCCAGCACCAGGTGATGGGATCTTACGTGTCATCCTGGCTGTGGAGAAATTTTCGAACAAGCAGCTTGATGCGGGTGATGTTTCTCCCCACCTGCAGGACAGAGCCATTCTCCTCAGTGTAGGCAAAGTCAAAGGGATACACAGCCTCTGGTCCCACATGTTTCTTCCCAATGATCCCTGAAACAGACAAACAGTTACAGCCAGTCAAAGACAAGAATGGGGGGAAGCTAATGGAGCACATAATATTCTCCCAGAACTTCGATGCATCTAGGCATGGTCAACCACCCTGGGGAAAATGCATACGCGTAGGATCCATTTCAGCTGGGAATGAGTACTTGTGTGGGGACTGACTGGTTACTCAGTGGTGAGAAATTGCCTTTATGCATATCCAGAGTGCATTTATGTCCTTTAATGTTACTTCACATGTTCCAGAGCTAAGCCTCTGGCATGGAAAACATGGTTGGGGACTACATTCTAGCAAAACTTGGCTCAGATTAAGCCCCGCTTTAAATCCAGTCTATTCCACTTAGGATGGCTTTTGATTTCACACTGAGTACAGTTTGTACTTGGGATAAATTGTACATCCATACATGCAAATATACATGTGTGTATATGCGTATGCGTACATACTGAAGAAGGTGCTACAATCCCTGCTTCCCCCTTTAGAATACATGGAAATGGTGCTAAGAAAATGATAAGCACCTTGCTTCCATGGATTTTAAAGTGGAATTGGCAACTTGTACACACATGACGCTGTACAACTGTATTTTGTACTTTGGTATCTATATATTCCCGAATACAAAATGTAACATGAGAAGACTCACTGGCTGGGTTCGGGCGATTAGCAGGGGAAACAACACAGTGTTGGTTGTTCCACCGCACATGCCGGGTTGCCGGAACCTGGCGCGCACCCCCACCCTACAGTCTATGGCTTGCAGTAGGGGTTGTAGGGTGGGTGAAAAGTCACTACACCCACACTGCACACTGGGTTTGGAAGACACGGTAACCCACGGCGCAGATAATTAAGGTAATCCCGGTCATGCAGGGGCAGGGGAAACAACCAATGCTGCATTGTTTTCCCCACTGATCGTCTGAACCTGGCCTCTAAGTGAAGTAGCATTCAGGGATGGTATATACCCAACCTGCTTTCTGTTATGGGGTGAGCATGCTCTAGAACGGGGATGACTACAGCAGCTCCCCTTCCCATGGCTGTCACATCCATGGCTGAAAAATGCTGGAGAGGGGTTAGCGGTGCACGAAATGGATAGGCTCTATAAAGATCTTCTCTCCCCTTTACTCATCCATGCAACTATGCAACTTAAGTTAAATGAGGCTAACATTAATCAAGGCATGTTATGAATAAGGAATTAGAGCAGAGTGGAATCTCTTTGAATTATTTTTTTATTTGATTGCAAAGTAGGGGAACTGGACTTCCTTCTGTACACAGGCCATCCCTCCTGGCTCCCAGGGTGGAACAGAATTGCATCTTGAGTTTCGGATTAATTTTTGGAGTGTGGTGGGGATTCTGCTTTCCTCACCAGCTTACCTGTCCGAATCCCTGCCTGGCTGAGCAACAGAGGAAGGCTCTGAACACTATCAAAGGAGTTGAAGTGATGCACATCCTGATGCAGCCCATACATCCCATTCTGGTGCTGCGGATAAAGAATCATTCACAACATGAGTGGGACACGGTGAACAATGGCAGACAGGACAAATTCTCTGCACAAGAGTCCCAAAATTCCAGAACAGGGCCAAGCACTTTCCTGGCACGGCAGTCCCATCTGGCCAGTGTTACCTGGGGCAGGCCCGTCAGGATGCTGGCCCGGCTGGGAGAGCAGCTACTGACGGCGCTAAAGGCATTCCGGAAGGTCAAGCTGCGCTGGGCCAAGGCATTGAGGTTTGGGGTGTTGATGGCCGTGTTGTTGTACACGCCGCTCTCAAAACCACCATCGTCAGCTGTGACAAGGGTCAAAGGTCAAGCTCTGAGATCAGAACCCCCATGAAACACTTCTGTCACCTACGAACATTTGCTATGACCTCCTAGCTCAGCCATGCCCACCTCCCAGCATCCCCCAGCCAGCGAGCAGAACTGATTTCTGTAGCTCAAGCAAAACATGGCTCTGTAACAAAGACCCCAGGTTTAAACCCCTGAAATGTGCTGGATCTCAAACTCCAGTCATGTCATCCTGCGTAAGCTGCATTGTCCCCAGAAGCTCTAGAAAAGAAATCATGCAGTCAGAACTGGAAAGACAGCTGTGGAATCTGAGTCACCTAATGGTTCCACAGGCACAGAGGTTCCATCACCCCAGCTACCTGGACATAGGAGGAACTATACAATGTACTGGTCATAGGACGCAGTACCACCAATCTCACACAATCCTGTTCATGCTGGTCCCACACCCCAAAGCCATTAGCATTGGTAGGCATGGGCCTAATCTTCTACGCCCCAATACCATCCGCACACTTGCTCACACTTCTACTAGTGACAGCTGGCAGCTTGCACCTGAGGGTGCCATTTTCAAGATCGCTAGATAGCCCCTGCTTAGCTCATCAGCATCCACATGCAGGGTTGCACCTTTTCCCAACAGAACTCATTCCTACAACAGCGGCATGACACCAGGTGGAATATCAACAGGTAAAGCCTTCCCCACCACGGCTTCTCTGTGCTGGGAAAGGCTGCACCTGCTGACTGTGTGTCATATAGCTGTGAACTGCACAAGCACCCTATTTGAGAAAAAGCTGGCAACACAGTCCGAACTGTGTGTATTAGATACTGCAGCTTTCCACCCCAGAGCAGAGAGAGGTGTGTGGCGGGAATGGTTGCTGCGGGAATGGCCCAGTGCAGCCTGCCCCAACCTGGTGGCCTCCAGATGTATGGGACTACAACTCCCAGCATTCCTTACCATTGGCCATGATGGCTGGCTAGGCCTGATGGAAACTGAGGTCAACAACACCTAGGGCACCAGGTTGGGGACGGCTGTCCCACCCCCTCTTCAGAGCAGCCCACCGGGTGGGTTTCTATGCAGGGGCGGCGAGGGGGACGTCCGGGTGTTGCTGCTTAGATCCCTAGACGGCAGCAACCGAGCAGGCGTCCGAACGGTTCGCTTACCTACAATCAGGAGCACGTTGCGGGATCTGCCCGGGTCCTTCCTCGCACAACAGAGCCCCAGGAGGAGGAGGAGGAGGCGGAGGCGCGCCCCCAGCCGGTTCTGCGCAGGAAACCGCATAGTTAGCGACCCCGCGCCCTCCTAAGCCGCTTCCCCGCCGGGCAAAGGGAGCGGGTCCTTCCAAAACTTAACGCCCCTGGAGAGGAGCCAGGCGCTGGCTAGGTCCGGCTCCGCCTCTCGGCCGCATCACATGAGACGCGTCAGTCGGCTGCTGAGGATCCGAGATTGAGAGCGCTGCCGTGGAACTGCCGGCGTCGTCGGTCGATGGCGGCTGAGTCGGCGACCGAGAGCGGAGCAGAAGCGCCCTGGGAAGGGGCCGTCGGGTGGCCTTGGAGAGGTTATCGGGGGCGGGGGGAGTGGTAGCCCTGGGGCTCCCCCGTCTGCATGGCCAGAACCGTAGCCAGCAACCTCCTTTCACCAGCACGTACTGGTAAGCTCCCTCTGTTGTTTGTTTTATATAACCACACTGGGGCCTATCCTTGCCTGCCCTTGTGTCTCCATGCTGAAGGGTCCCAAGCTATTTCTGGTCCTGTGATGCTCCTGCACCTGTGTGAAGTACTGCCAGCGCGTAATCGGCGAAGCTGTTCAACCCCGTAACCTGTTTTTGATGCTAGCTGAAGAACGTGTGAAGTTTTTAGTAGAGTGCAGACTCCTCTGAGCATATACAGAGTGCATTTCCCTTATCACTGAGTAACTAAAGCTCATGTTTCTGTAGTTAGGGAAATGGACTTTCTTGGTCAGAAAGTTGAGACTGGCAGATAAGCTTGAGCTGCAATGCTTTAATTAAACATTTAACAACTGAAAGTAGCTATATATCTTTTTTTAATGATAGTACTGCAGCTGTTGTCTGTTTTAAGGGTGGGACAGAAATATTGTTGAGGACTGAAATTAGGGACATCATATTCAGCTGTTTTACCCAGAAATGGGGGGGGGGTTTACTTCAGGGGTGAGCAACTTGTGGCCCTCCAGATGTTTTAGCTTACAATTCCCTTTGACTCTTGCCTTTGCAACCAGTGGTGATGGATAATGGGAGTTGTAGGCCCAAACATCTGGAGGGCCACAAGTTGCCCACCTCTGGAAAAATGTCTACGTACAGCTCTCTATTCAAAGAACGCACAAAGTGGCATTCAGCACTACAGTCCAAGACTGTAGGTGCATATTTCCCATGGAAATGTATCTAGGATTGCCACTTCAGATTGCCACTAGAACCAGTTTAAGCAAACATAGTAAAATGTTCCCCTGAAATAAGCTGCAACCCTGTTGGCTGGGTTAAGCCAACCTTTCTTAATACTTGCTTATGTTAAGTGGCCCAACGCGTTTCAGCCTCTTTCCTTATTAGGCCTAATTCAGGGGGCTGTAACATAAATGGTAGTAAAATTTACAAATAGGACAACGCATAGTTTAAACATTACTGAAATACAGACTGCCATAGGGGCTTCTGTATCTAACATTATTTTAAAAACCATATAAAATCTACTTTATTACTAAAGTAACATAGAAATACATATTTACTAAAGAAAAACGTCTGCGGAATTTTTTCAGCAAAAGAGTGTCTCCTGTGTCGATCTACTGGTGACTGGAAAAAATGTTACTTGAATCTTATCTTATATTCCTTTAGTGCATTTTTTGCTCTTTACTCTGTCAGGTGTTTCCATATTGAGGTAATCTAGCCAAGGTCTCAAAACTACACTGTGCTGTGATAGCTAGGGAGTGTATGTAAATCACCCACAGGTCATAGGAGTGGTAAAACTTGGGGATGGCCCCTAGGCTTTAAAACACAGGGCTTTAAAAAGCAATTATGCTTAGCACATCTTGCTCAGTGGCCATTTCTGGTAGATCTAGGTAATAGGGTTTAATCTTCTCAGTCAGATTCAGTGGGATTTGGATCATTGGTACACCTTCATGGGCTGGCACATGGCTGCAGATCTAGCAGCTGGACACGTTTAAGTCTACTTGAGTCTGGTTCACTACTTTTAGGATGGTGTTCTTTGCTTTCAGGCAACTAAAGGTGCTCAGCAGGAGCAGGATGTAGGTGGGCCACGCCGTGAGAATGTGCCTCTGGTGGAGGCCGAGACAACACTTTCTCACTGACAGGAACTAGGCTCGCTGCTAGGCTTATGCTCACCTTGCCAGCAGGCGCTTGGCTCTCTCCCCATCCTGTTACTCAGAGAGGGCTTAAGTGCCAAAAGTCTAAGGGAATCCACACACGACAGCAGGAAGCCAGCTCCACGATGGCAACCAGAGATGTTCTTCTCTTTCGGGTCCAAAATGACCCAAAGGGCTGATGAACTCTGCATTAAGGCCCATCGAGCACTGTCTGGTTCTGGGGTGTATCGTCTCCAGTGGGCAGCACCTTTTCGCAGTGGGATGTGAGGATCTAGGTAGGCTGTCCTTGCAGTGCCGTGGGGATGGGGGTGGTCAACAGCACCAGATGGGTTCCAGTGAGGCTCAAGGGAAGACTTCTGGTGGACTTTGATGTAGACACAATTTCCAGGCTGCGGGTTGTGATACTGTATTGTAGGAACGTCTGGAAGCGCTTTTTAAACCTGTTTTGCTGCTCTGAGGGAAAACTGCACCAAGGTGTTTCTGGTGAAAGCTGATGAGGGAATACGGAACAAATAGAGACACACACACAAAAATTGGTACAACTTTGCTAAAATAGCTATGCATGATTGCACTGTTTAAGCTGAACAAATGTACTGAGCACCTAGGAGCAAACTTCTATAAAACTGTCAGCCTTGAATTTTCTTAAAGCGAACTAAAATAAGCCTGTGCTCCAAATATGCTCAATATCAGAAATACAACAAAACAAAAATAAGCAAAACGGTCTCCCTCCTTTTGGGAGTCCTTCATGCAAGGTCTCATGGCATTGCTGGATGAAGGAACACTTTGGACTAATTTTGGCTTGTTCAATTAGCGCATTATTACAAATTCCTTCAGTAGTGTAACCTTTAGTCAGCAATTCACTTAAAAGTATTTTGGGGCTCTACTTGATCTGACAGTCTTGGGATTAGCTGTCTGCATCTGGCTGTCATCTGCTTCTGGGGTAGGATTGCCCTTACCTGCCCTGCAGATCCGGACCGTAAGATCTCCAGTTGGCCTTGAATTTCGTCTGCTTCTGGGCTGGGGGGCCAGCGTCGCTCCATTTGAGAGCGCTGTCACTGTCCCTTGAGGTCATCTCTTGCGGGGCTGGATCAGCTAGTTCTGGCCTTGGTGTGGACGTGCGTTTGCACTGAGAAGCGTGTATCCAAGAGTCGATTCCTGTGAGCATGACTGGGGTGTGGGAGACAAGCAGTACCTGTTATGGCCCTTTCTACTTTCTAGAGCGAATTTTCTTTGGTGCTTTTTTATATAGACCCAGTCTCCAGCCTGAAGTGGGTGACACTGCTCACTTACCAGTTCAGACTTCCGGTTGAAACTGATGTTGCTCTGGCAGCTTCTGACGGGTTCTCCCGTGGGAGCTTTCTCAAACAGCTTTTTAAAAGGTTGAAAAACCTTTTCATCTCCACCCTGGAATTAAAGGGGGGGCAAGGTGGAATCTGGACAACGTCTTGGAGAAAAGTAACCCCCTCGAGATAGTGGGGGGGCTGGATTCCAGGATGATCTCCCCAGAGCTTTACCAATGCAAAAAGCTGTGATGAGACTCCTATTTCACAGGAGAAAACAGGGCTGATGTGTTCCATAATAATATATGCTTCAAGATATATCAACAACTCCTGTGGGATGATTTAAGAATTATTAACAACATCTGAGAACATCTGAGGATCTGTAAGATCTGTTTGAGAGAAACATGAATGCACTGAGGAGAAGAAAGGGGATGGCTTCACCGCCAACTCCCCCCGTACCTCCTGCATCAAAAGTTTTGAAAACAGAAGATATAGGGGAATTAGTTACCCTGATAAAGACTTCTAAATCTTCTCAATTTACGGAGCAACCTGTGCATGAAAATTACTGACAGCACGCTTCAATGCCTGACAATATTTGACCATTTCACTTTGGGCTAATTTTAAATCTGGTACCATGGGCAGTGCAGTGAATATCCTCATTGGTTTTCTTGTAATGACTTTATAAGGGCTCAGTTCGTGTCTTTTGCTTGGGGTGGCTCTCATCGCTATTAAGGCTATTGGAAGAACTTTTATCTATCCAAGTCCTGTATCTGAACTTAGCTTTGCAATTTTATTTTTTTAACACTGTTTGCTCTTTCAACATTTCCTGAGCTTTTCTCTAACTAGAAAACAAACAATTACCAATATGTATTCATAGCCAGCCTGCTCTGGCATCTGAACAAAGACGAATGCAGGAAGGGTCCTTCTGGGAGGCCTCTGTAACCTTGTTCAACCTTTACAACTTTCCTTATGTTGTAAGTCTGGCAGGTTGAGCAAAGTGTATAGACGTGGGCCGCTGTGGCAAGAAAATTTGGGGCATATCAATGTTTCCGAATTGTTAATGAATATAACGCTCTGAGGGCTACTAAGCAGCCATCTTGGGAATGCCAGAGGGAGTCAGAGTGCCAAATGCAACCTGCAGAGACTCATTTTTGTTCTTTTCAAGTTTTGGTGCCAAATCTTGAAGGACGGTTAACTGAGAAAAAACAAAAGGCAAGTCAGCCACTAGAGCATGTAAAAATGCTTCGGGCTGTGGAACAGAAAGCGTAGCAAGTGAGTTACCTTTAGCTTCAAGGGTGGAGGCTTTAGCCTTCACATTTTATTACGGCTAGGCAAGCAGGCAACAAAACAAAACAAAATACAAGAGAGCTGCAACATAAGGACTTATTTTTTTAACTGAACCAGAAAAAGTAAAAACAGCAACCAAACCTCACGTTGTTTCTACAGTTGACCAAAATCATGAACAACATTGAAAGCATAACAGGAATCAGTGTAGATACTGACAATCTTGGCTTCAGCTATGTAGCAGGCACATGTAAGAGAGCAATGAGCTCAGCTACTTGAGCGGAGCAAACATGAGGGAGAGGTGCTGATTCAGGGCGCCTCAATAGGCGCCATATCCGGTGTCGTGAAGGCAGCTCCCCGTTTGGGATGAGCCGCTCCACTTACCAGGCTATCTTGGTGGAACCTCCAGGTTTGTCAACAAACCTTAAACAGCATGATGAACGTTCACTTCTTTATTGATAGAAAACAAAAGAAGAAAGAAAGCATAGGTATGTGGAGATTCCTACAAGCATCTTGTAAGGAGGTTCTCTCTGAACATGGTTAAAACAAAGCTTTTATACTTTGAATGACAAGGCACAGCTATGGCTAACACTGATTGGATACAGAACACTACACGGGCGGAACAAATTGCATGGCGCTTCTGATTGGTTTGTAACTGCCACATAGAAAAACAATATGTGTTAGTTGCCAGTGTGATAGACAGTTCCTGCTGTTCTGGTTCTATCTGGTTATTCTGGTGGCATTGAAGCTGGGGCAAGAATATTTCTCTTTGACCCAGACATCCTGTCTGTTATCTGGGGATGCACCTCTCACGTTATGTGGGTCAGTAAAACATTTAGGGACGGCTCTACTGCTTTGTTTATTGAGGCAAAGTGAAAACGTCCTTAGGAGGTATGAGAGAAGCAGGTTTTGCCTGCATCTTGGGGGATGTTTCTGAATCTGTTTTGCCAGGCCTAGGGGCATAGAGCTGTCATGTTTTGTTCCCCATTTATAATACTTTCCTGTTTGGATATGTATTGTACTAATAATTGGCACTCCAGTTATTATATTAGGATGTGTTTTTGTTTTGTGTTCCTGTGTTTTGTTTGTTCTCATCTTATTTATTAAAAACATGTATATTCTGCTGTTCCTCAAAAACAGTAATCTTAAAATGGCTAACACTAAGAGTAAAACCATGGATTGGCAATTTAAAAGCATCAGTTACAAAAGCATTAAAGGCATAATCCTAGGCATGTTTAGACAGAAATAAGTCCTACAACTCCCAGGATACCAGTAATGTTGGCTGGGGAATGCTGGGAGTTGTAGATCTTATTTCTGTCTAAACATGCCTAGGATTGTACCCTAAGGCACTAAAGCAAGAGTGGAAAACAGTAATGGCAGCACGTCAGTAGATGAGTGCATGCATACACATGCGCGCGCGCACACAAACATTTTGGTCCACATCACACCTATGAATTAGAAGGTGCCATAGCACTACTTTCCTTTGGGCAAACGCAGCCACTCCAGGTTTTGGAAGTGCATTTAATATTTGATACAGAGAACTGCTGGAATATCTTAACCACTTCTCATGACTGGAAGAGTTTCCTTTTTTCCAGGGGTCTCTGCATGTGTTTTATTGCCGGTCTGGGAGCCTTTTTGATTCATCTTGGCCATAGCCACCTGAGATGACATCTCCCTTTGGCTTCCTCCATGACGTTAATGTGGCCACAAGAGGTTTTGATCAAGGCTGGGCTGGCAGTTTCCCGGCTTGAACTACTGTAATTCCAGCCATGGCAGAGAGAAGCTGCGAGTGCCAGCAGCGATGCTACAGAATAGCTGAGAAGAGACTGCCGGTCCTCCAGTGGCTTCCCAAGTATTCTCTGCAGTGGCTGCAGTTTGATTTCGTGGCCGGACTGACTGTGGGCTTGACTGTCGTGCCACAAGCCCTTGCCTATGCTGCGGTGGCTGGTCTCCCAGTGCAGGTGAGGTTGCTGATCCAGAAGCTTCTGTTAATAGGCTTTTGATAAACATACTGCTGCATTTGTGCTGTTTGGAAATACAGGCTCTCAGTATGTGTGGTGTTGAGTTTGGCTGCCTATAGAGTTACTTCTGCCTCGTTCTGGAGTTCTTCCTCGGATCTAGTTGAAGAGTAAAAGGCGCGTGCTTTCAGGTGGTCCAAAATGTGTCTAATTCAATTCTGTTTTTAGTCAGGGAGACTGATGGACTGGAAACCCCTGAGGGCACCTATGGTACACCCATCTACTCACACAAACTCACTGCTCCCTTGTTCTCACTTGACATTGTCGAGAGTGTGTCTGTGTGCATATCGTTCATGTTTCTCCCAGTGTGCCATATACACAGGACTCTGTTTTTCCAGCTGCCCAGTCAAGTCAGAGTGGGCATGGGCTAGAACAGTAGCCTGGAGCAATGAGAAGCGTGGTGCATGTATGTGAAGCTTCTTAGGGTGCAATCCTATGCATGGTTAGACAGAAAAAAAGTCCTACAACTCCCAGCATACTGGCTAGGGAATGCTGGGTGTTGTAGGACTCTTTTGTGTCTAACATGTACACGGTTGCTCCCTTAGGACATTAAGAAGCTGCCTTCGACCAAGTCAGACTTCTGCTGCACCAAGTTCAGTATTGTTTACTCGCTGACTGGCCGTGGTTCTCCAGAGCTGCAGGCAGGAGTCCTCCCAGCCACACTGGGAGGCACCAGAGATGGGGCCTGAGACCTTTTGCATGCAAAGCATGTGCTCTGCCACTGGGCTCTGTCCCTCTTGCTACTCCTGTAGAGCAGGGGTGAAGAACCTCAGGGGGGCAAATCCAGCTTGCCTGGGGTCCCACTCTGGGGTCTCCAGGGCCCCCTAGATGCCCATGCCCCATTCCCCTGGCTCCACCCGTTGTTCAGTGGTTTCCCAGCTTTTGTGCAGCTTTACCCACATTCTGAAAGGTGGAAGCGCCTCTCCTAAGGCTTCGTTACTGGCAGGAAGAGCTTTAAGCTAAAACGTGCTGGGCTTTGGGGGATTTTGGCCCTGCTCCCTTTGCCTTTGGCACTGCCCACTGCTGGAATGCAGCCCCTGGGAGCTTCTTGCAAGTAAGCTAAATTTTAACACTTTGGGCGGTCCATAGTGCTATGGATGCCATTTTCTTGCTAAATATTTTTTTTCAGGATGGCCTGTGAGGAGTGGGAAGTAAAAATGGCCCTCTGATCTGCCTGCGTTGCCCTCCCTAGTGTAGTAGCTTAAAAATCCATTTCCTTTTTGTGCATGAAATATAGGCCCAATAGCAGGGGTTTTTAGAGTTAATAAGCTTTGAGTGTCTCTAGCAGACTGTGGGTGTCTCCACACAAGCAATTTATTGCACGCTCATGATTGGTCACTCACAGAAGTTTGCGGGTCCTTTACCCAACATCATCAACCTCCAGGACGTCTCCCGCACATTTCCCCCTTTCTCCTGTTTTCAAAAAGATCAGAGATAAGCTGGTAATAAAAGTTAATGGCACCATATCGGCAGTGTGTAATGCCGGCATAGCACTATGAACTTGCTGAGGAAGGACTCTCCTCAGTTCAAACCATGTGTCTGCCATGTAAATGCTTGAGCACATTTCTCGATTGCAGGCCGATCAGAGGGAGAAGAGGGTAAAATGCTTCCCTGCAACGAAGGTAGACACATCTGATCCCCCACACCACCAAGCCCAGAATCAACGTCCTTTGTTGATTCAGAGCACCCCATTAAGTTCAAGGGGGCTTACTCCCAAGTAAGTGTGCCGAGGGTTGCAGACTTACAGCACAATCTTATGTCTACTCAGAAATGGGGCTGCAAGGAAACAGTACAGCACAAGTTAAGCGAGGAAAACAAGACTCCCCCCTCCCGCCTGCTCCTTTGCACACATGCCAGGGAGGGAGGCACTCTCTCAATTCAAACCACGTGTCTGCTGTGTAAAGGAGCCCATCTTAATCCCGCAAAAAAGCAGGAAGCCCCAGGAAGGATGCGAGTTCCTTGCTTAATGTAGAAACACCCTGTGACTGAGGGTTAATTCAAGGTTGATGAGCAGGAATTACCTCTGTCCCTGAAATACTTTACATTCTTTTGGTTCTAGTTTTACTTTGTGCTATTACAAGATGATAAATTCCTAGGCATACTCCCTTTAAAAGTGTTTTATCAAGTTCTCCATGGGACACCTTCAAGTATTGGGTTTTCTTGGCCATTCCCAGACTTTGTGTCCTTATTGTGTTCTAAAATTCTTAGACCACTACCATCAGTCTCTGATTGTCTTCTTTCCCTCTTCCTTATAGTATGGCCTCTATTCCTCCTTCATGGGCTCTTTCATCTACTGCCTTTTGGGGACTTCAAAAGATGTAACACTGGGCCCCACAGCTATCATGTCGCTGTTGGTCTCGTCTTATGCATTCCATGACCCTGCCTATGCCATCCTGCTTGCCTTTCTCTCAGGCTGCATCCAATTAGCTATGGGACTATTGCATCTTGGTAAGTCTGGCTGATGCTATATTGGACCAAGTCAACGGTCCATCAAGCTAACTGTCCTGTTGCTTACAGCCAAGTAGGATGCTTTAGATAGAAGATGGAACTCGAGAGATGGCAGGACAGAGGTGAATCACCACCTGTTGTGTTGACTTCAAGATTCTGGTAGTTGGAGCAAAACACTAAACATGAAGCTGCATCCGTAGTCCTCCATGAATTACAATGTAATCCTATTTGTGTCTACTCAGAAGTAAGTCCCATTGAGTTCAGAGGGGTTTACTCCCAACTAAGAGTATAAGATTGCAGCCTAAGTCTCTCATTCTTTTAACTATGGTGATTTGTAACTGTCAGGGTGGAAACTGAGCCGATAGAACCCCAGAGCAGTTCTGATTCTGAGGAGGATCAGCAAGAGAGGAGAGAGCTCATCCCTCACAGGCACAGCAGCTGGCAGAGATTCCTCCTGCCAGCATTTTTGAGGTAGATAGTGATCCTATCAGTGAGAAGGTGTGGGAACGGGGCTTGCTAGACGCTCGACGCAGACGCAGGGAGCGACGAGCAATGGAGGGCGCGGAAAGGAGGCGTAGCGCCCGTTTGGCGCACAAGCAACGGCCGCGTCCCATGGACCCAAGGGAAAGAGGGAGGATCTCTCCCTAGCCCATAAGTTCAGGGACTTCAAGTGATTCTCCTTCAAACGGGGACCAACTGCCTACCCGGAGCATAGGCTACTTTGCTGTTCATTGCTTAGTCGCTGGTGATTAGCATCTGAAAGAGTCATTAAGTTGTAAAAGGATTAAAGCCTTGAAAAGAATCCTTTCATCTGTGTCTTGAGTTGGCTATTAGAGTCTACTGAAAGAGGCCGCCAGGGCGCTCCTGACAGCAACCCTACCTTATCTTCTGTAAATTCTTTTGGGCCAGCTCTGTTACTGTCTGACTATGTTTTTGTAACGGCAGCTTTTGGCAGCAGTTTGTGGGTGAAGTTAACCCTATGAATTGTGGGGATGGGCACTGCGTATGAGCCACTTCCCGTGTCCAGTAACCATCCTTGAATGCTGCATTTGAGGGTTGTCGCTGTGACATTTAAAGCCAGGAACTTGGGGTTGTTCATGAGTTAAACAACCCCAAATTAACCCAAGAACAAGCCATGGGTTAACTTGAGGTTGTTCAACCTACAAACAACCCCAAGTTCCTGGGTACGGAGGTCAGGGTAACAAGCCTTGAATGCCACATTTGAGGGTTGTTACTGAAAACAGGAAGTGTCTCAACAGTAATTGCCACTGAAAGCTGTCATTACATTCAAACAGCCCCAACAAGAGCGATTTACCTGCTCATTTTGTATATTTAAGTTTTTAACTTACTCCTTTTCTAGGAATTGGGATTGGTAATACTTAAAATAGATTAAACCCACAGAATAAAATACTTGACATGTTATAAAATACTATATATTCAAATCATCTCTCTTTTTCTTGCTTAGTTCCATATGTGTAGGTACACTGATTAAACAGGTTTCTGCCTAGAATAGTACTTCATGCATGAGGCAGGATTTTTAATGCAGCAGTAGATGGGGACAGGCCTTCTCTTTGCAACATTGCAGCTGCCTCAGTTTTTTTATTGCCAAAGAATAGCAGGAAGTAATGGACCTGAGACTTTAGGAAGCCAAGAAAAGATCATGTGACAGGCAAAAGATTCCAGTGGCTGCCAGGGGAATGGACAAAGAAATCTAGCAGGCCCAAATCTGGTGTGGAGCACAGGTGGGGCAAAGAGCAGCAAGCAACCCATTGAAACCTGGAAGCCCAAGCCAAGCAAAGAGATACTGTGGGAGGTGGCAACCCTGGGAGAAATACTATTTTAGTATTTACTTAGGCCACCAAGATGCCCGAGGCTGCCTCTTTGGCAACCTTGAAGCATGGTGGAATTGCCAAGAGGGTAACTTTCAGCTGTGTTTAGCAACTGTAAGGTGCTATTAACTATGTTGGGCTTAGTTTTCATAAGGTTAAATAGGGATTCTTCATTCCTGGCAGGCTTCCTCTTGGACTTTATCTCCTATCCTGTCATTAACGGCTTCACTTCAGCTGCTGCAGTCACCATTGGCTTCAACCAGGTCAAGGTAAGCAGTTCTTTACCTCATTTGGCCTTTATCTAGCAATCTAGATTAAGTAGTTTGGTGACCAAACACAGTTTTATTAAGCTATCCATGATGTTCACCTGTAAAAAAAAAAAAATCACCTGTCCAATCTGTAAGAGTGAGGTAGAGGCCTGACCTACCTATTAAGTAAACTTGGCTGGTCTCCGGTGAGCAGTTCAAGGAGGGTTTTGTGGGGCTTATAATGGGCTGGCTATGTGGGAAATAGACTGGATGGAGCCAAACGTCAAAAATTCTGCAGCTGTTTGTTTATATAAGATTTGTGAAAATTCTCCTTAATTTGGCGCTGTCTTCATGCTGGGACACTCTCATTTGTCTATTCATGCGAGAAGCTGGCATTGTATTGTACATGCGAGGCAGTTTTGCCTGTGCTTTTCCATCTGTTTTGCAGTGTCTACATAGGTGTTGATGGGGTGAAGGCCCCCTCCTTCTTTCTGGAGCAAGGGTTGCAAGGCTCCCTCTTTCCCAGTTTGATACCAGATGTATGGAATCCAAGAATTCTGTATAACAGCAGAGAGATCTGTCAGTCTTAGCCAGCCTGGGTCCCCATAGTGTTTCCCCCACTAACAGCCCTGCTGACATGCCTTCTCAGCTGTATGGCAAGTGTACAGCTGCACAAACCACCTCCAAAATAAAAAGCCCAGAGTTGTCTGAAACACTAATTGGGGCCTAACCGACCTTTGCTGTGATCATGGCTAATCATTGTGGTGATCTGAGAAGCAAAGAGGCTTCCCATAATGCTGAAATTCCCATTATTATCTGTAGCACTGGATAATTCCCTGGACTCCACCTTCTGACATCGGTGTTGTCCTTGGATGAGTGGGTGATTGAGCCCTCGGCCTTCTTTCTGTCATCTTTTAAAAGCTGTTCATTCTGCTGTAACATTAATGTTTCCTTTGTGGTTGACCACAATCAGCTATTCACAGTGTGCATCTGATAGCAATCGCTGGTATAACTCCCTGAGCCTAAAATGAGTGTCATTTGCTAGAAGTACCTTCGAGAAGAATCCCTCAGCTTCCAGTAACTTGTGAGGCTTTGAAACAGTTCAGACAGGCAAGAGCAAGAAACTTCCTCAGGTGAAGGACTTCGGTCTTGTTGCTGGAGGAAATATTCTAGTAGAGGCTGTCTAGGCACCTCTTCAGCTTTTTGCAGAAGGTGCAGAGGAGAAGGGCAAGATATCCCTCTTGGAGGTTTGTGTTACTGGGCATTAAAAATACAATTCTACTTTGACAGGGAAAAAATGGAAATCTAAGTGTGATGTTTGAAATTGCACGAACTGGATGTTAGATGAATATATGGATATGCATTTATGAAAAAAAAGCCCCAAGATGAAGTACATGGTATATCTTTGCAGGTGTTAAGAATGGAAACGTATGAACTAAAACTTAAAATGAGATTTAAGTAAAGATGTATTTTTTAAAAATTACTTATTTTAGGGTGCGATCCTATCATACCTGGGCTGTAGGATATTGCAAGTGTCCCTCTCTCTGGGTGGAAGAGCAGGTCTGCTGTCGGAAAACTCCTTGTTCAGGCGGCAAAAAACCCTGCCGCCCGTGCTCTACCTTCTTTGCAGTTCTGATAAAAAGGGGGCAAGATCAGGGGAGGCCTTGGTCCAAAGCCCTCCTGTTTTCCCAACATGCCCCTGACAAGAGGGGGGAAAACTATACCAGCCTTGAAGCTAGTGTAGTAATTTTCCCCCTCATTGGGAGCAATGAGAGGAAATAAAAACAGGTTGGCCATGGCTGATGAAGTAGTTTTAAAAGTGACAGGGAATAGGTATCAACAATAAAAGCCACTGACCCCACTGTCTGTCCTGGCTGGTGCAAGCTCAGCAGGGCTTTGCATCTGGTGGTGACTGCCATGGGTTCTCTCTCCTTTACCACCATAGGATAGCTCTGCCCATCACTTAAAGCTGATTTTTTTCCTAAAGTATATGAAATTTTATGGGCAGTATGTGAAATATGTAACCATTTTGGAAGCAATTCATTTGTAATAAAATACTGATGAAGGCTGTCATTCTAAGCATGTTTGGGTGTTACATTTAAATTGGTGTATAGGATTAGGTGTATAGGATGGTGTATAGGATTAGGATGGAAGTATAGGATAACCTATACTTTAATAACAATTGGTGTATAGGATTAGGATGGAAGGAAGTGAATGGGAAAATCTAGGCCACATTTCATCTCAGTATGAGACCAAGGGCATGGCTGGCTGGGGAATGCTGGGAGTTCTAGGACTTTTTTTTTTATGTCTCAGCATGCATAGGATTGCAGCCTAAATACATCTGCTTGTGAGTAGGGACACCCTATACTTTCCCTTAACATGGGCCCCTTGGAAAGCCCCAGACATCCATGAACAGGAGATTCTGGGGAAATTGATGAGCCTTCCATTATGATTCCCCGTAAGTTTAACACGCTCCTCTTGTTTCAGATGTGTGTTCTAATTGTTTCACCAACCCGATTTGTGTTGGGGGGGTTTATTTGTTTGCATAGACACTCCTGGGCCTGCAGAACATCCCACGAGAGTTTATCCTGCAGGTCTATTATACCTTCCACAGAATTGGCGAGACAAGGTGAGTAGGTGTCTCTGTTTGTCCCCTTCTTTCATTCTTTAAAAGATCTTCTACCTGCAAACATGGCAAAGATAATGTAGAAGCAGCATGTGGGATATAGCTGGGAATAAGAAACACCTTCTGGACTCTCCCAGGCCCAAGACATTTTCTTTTCTTTTTTTGATACAATAATTTTTATTTTTTAAAAAAGAAAAGAAAAACAAAACACAACAACAGCATAAACACACAATACACATACACTAAAATATCTCTTAAGATTTTAAGATATCTACCTTTGGCTCCCCTTACACAACAAATGCTCATTATTATTCTCTAGTTCTTATCTTAGTTGTATATCATACACTAAGTTCACAAACATTATCTCATTTCTCTCCTAATTTTAACAACAACAAAAGAGAATTAGCCATCTCAAAGTTCAAAATCCACATACATAGATATCATTTTTCTCTATTTCTTGTACAAATTCTATAAAAGGTTTCCAATCTAACATAAATTTAGTTGTTGATCCTTCTTTAATTATAATAGTAAGTTTTGCCATCTCTGCCAGCTCTATCATTTTCATGGTCCACTCGCTCACAGTTGGTATTGTTTCATTCTTCCACTTTTGTGCATACAATAACTTTGCAGCCATTGTCATATAGAGAAAGGGAGTTAAGACATTTTATTTTCTAGCATCCCTGATCCCTGAACTTCCATACTCCTTTGATTCTGCTTTGTTGGGCAATGTGTGTGTTGTGGGAACCTGTGATGGAGCTGGGAGCTGGGATGCCAAGGAGAAAGAGCAGAGTTAGGGGCAATGCGGGTCATCCTTGAGGGCTAGAGGCATTTTTTAAAATGAAGGATGAGATTAGTGCTCCTGAATTGTAGCAGTTGAAGGATCCCCTGGCATGTTGCCCTCCGGTCCTCTGCGTCTAATTTGGCCCTTGTTACGCTGGTTGTCTGAGCTGCCTTCGGGGTGTGCAGAGTTCAGCCTGCAGTTCTTACAAAAGCTGAATCGACTATATAGACGTGTATGAGCAATGATGCTCAGTGTGCACATGCCTTTTGGCGGAATGGATGAAACTGCTCGATTTAATTTTTCAGGCCCTTGAACTTTATGTCCTTCCCTTTGCTAACTAAGAACACAATTAACTAGGAGGAAAGCATTTTGGGCTTGACAACCCATTTGTGTGGGTGTTAAGGTGGCTGTTAAGTCCCCCATGCATATATCGAGTGGCTCAGTAGAAAGCCACCATGCTCAGAAGGAAAATGGGAGCGGGGTGGTATCCCATGCTTTTTGGGTAAGAGTCCCTTGCAACCAAGTTACTAATGTTATGATTGATATGCAGGGCTGAGGATGCCATCCTTGGGGTGTTCTGCCTGGTAGCGCTTCTGGGCCTGCAACGACTGAAAAAGGGCTTCCCCAAGGCCTGCAGGATGGAAAGTTGGACTGTCAGGATCAGCCGAGTTATTGTCTGGACAGCAGCTACAGGTTTGTCTGTCCTGTCCTATAGGCAAGTTTTTAGTGCTCTCCTTTCCCAGCTGTGTGCTGTTATTTATGCTGAATTACCTATATTCTACTGTTCTTTTGGTGGTGAAGCCTCTCAGCTAAGCCAGCGTCAGCTCAGTTGCTCAGGAAACAAAGTGGGTTGAAGTCCCGTGAGGGAAGGGAATGTTTGGCTGGGATTAAAACCTCACCTGTGGAATGGCTCTGGACTGGGAATTAGTCCTGGAGATAGGCTCAGTGACAGATCAAAGAGAAGGAGGCTGAAGGAAGGATAGGCAGTGCACTGAGAGCAATCTTAAGGAAGACTGGGTGGAGAAGGAGGCTTAGAGAGGGGGAAAGAAGACAGAAAGGGAATTGAGGCAAGAGCGGGCTGAGCTTTCCCTGGAGCAGACTGAGCTTTCCCTAGTTTCCTTTTATATAACAAACATTCTTACATTTATATAACAAAATATTCTCACCATAATTTAAAAATGTGGAAGTGGGAGCAGCAGCCAGGAGTGCCGGTTTCCTTTAGTCTTTCTCCATAGCCCATGCAGACTCAGCGGTCTTTGTATCTATCTAATGCAAAATCCTCTGTCTGTGATTAGGTGCTACAGCAGATATTGTGCCAGGAGTCCTAGCTTGGGAGTCCTCCTTGCTTATGGTCTGAACTTCCCTTGTGTCTGCCGTCTACGTCCGTCAGCACCGTCATGTGGCAGTGTAGGGCTTTACTAAAAAAAACCCCTCTGTTCTTCGCAGCCCGTAATGCTCTTGTGGTCCTGTTTGCTGGTCTTGTGGCCTACTCCTTCCAAGTGACTGGCTCCCAGCCATTCAGCCTCACAGGGACCACACCCCAGGGACTCCCGCCATTCCAACCACCACCATTCTCCAAAATCACACCCAATGGGACTGTATCCTTTGGAGAGATGGTGCAGGTGGGTATTTCATTTGCTTTTGAAGGCTTATGCATTACCTTTCTTTTTAAAAATAACAACAAGAAGTCTGTTCACAGCAGTCGAAATAATTACAATTAAAATGACTGCCAAGTTAGTTGTTAGCATTATAACTTGTTTTAAAAAATAAGCAGCAAAATTGAAACACATTCCTTTGAGTAGGGTATGAAAAGATGCATGGATGTAGTGTTTATGGATAAGATATTGAGGTAAGAAGTATTTACGCCGGGGTGGGCAGCCTGTGGCCCTCCTGATGTCGCTGGACTCCACCTCCCATCAGGCCCAGCCAGCATGGCTAACCATTAGGGATGTTGGGACTTGTAATTCAACATGATCTGGAAGGTCACAGGTTCCCCACCCCTGATTTACGCCAAGTCGCTATTATCTTCTTACATTGGTGCATGAAGTTCTGTTTATAAATCACACTGCAGTGAAATACAGCCCTCCTCTTCCCCTTTACAGGCAATGGGAACTGGCTTGGCTGTGGTGCCTCTCATGGGACTGCTGGAGACGGTTGCTATCGCCAAAGCATTTGGTAGGATCTTCACCTTCCCTGAGCACTGGGAGAGGGGTGAAGCTGTCCTGACATATGCACCTGACAGCTAATTACATTTGGGAAAGTAGGATTTTCTGCTGTCCGAGGACAGTGCATTTGTGGGGACGGGGGAACGATGATTAAATTATTAAATTTAACTAACTTTCCCTTTCAGATGCTTTGCATTTCCTGCCTGTTCCCTGGGCAATAATGGTTTTCTTTCCACCTAGCAGCATGGGAGCTGCCTGTTTCCATCTGACATAATCCCATAGAGAGAGGTGCACATGTTAATAATTGGTGGGACTGACTGCATTAGGTGTATCCCATAGGCACTGTGGGATTGCACTATGTGGAAGTGGCACCAGCATGTGTGTGGAGGAGAGCACAGTTTCTTTTGTAATCACGAGTTAAAGCAGCCTTCCCCACGCTGGGGCCTTCCAGATGTTTTGAACTTCAGTTCCCACCAGCCCCAGCTAGCGTGGCCAATAGTTGTGCTCGCTGGAAGTTGAATTCCAAAACATCTAGAGGGCGCCATCTTAGGGACGGCTCTGCTAGATGGATCTACAGTCAGTTTCAGCCCCATATTCCTTGTTTCCCATCTGCCTGCCTGCAGTGCCTTGTGGAGCTCTTACCTACTGGAAAGTGCAAAAATATGTGGGTCTTGGTTTCACCAGTGTCTAAATTTCCCTTTTCTTCTAGCCTCTCAAAATAACTACCAAATTGACCCCAACCAGGAGCTGCTAGCCATGGGTAAGAATTTTGCATGGATGCGGTTGACTGGATAGGACTGGGCCTTCTGTTTGAAGGACACCCCGATGGAGTGAGGATGAGTCTGAGAGGGAAGAGTGCTGCTCTCGATGGAAAGGACTTCTAAAATGACTGCCAAGGGCAGTTGACCAAATTAGGAGGCCTTGGGGACAGGCATAAATTTGTGAAACTACACCCAGACCATCACCCCCAGTTCTAGCACTTCATCAGAATCATAGAATTGGAAGGGGCTATTTAGGCCATCTAGATCCACCCCCTGCTTGGTGCAAAAAATCCAGATCCTAGAGCATTGGCAGCAGAGAGCCAGTGTGGTGTATTGGTTAGGGTGTTGGACTGGAAATCCGGGTTCTAGTCCTCACTCAGCCATGAAGCTCACTGGGTGACTTTGGGCCAGTCACTGACTCTCAGCCTAACCTACCTCACAGGGCTGTTGTGAGAATAAAATGGAGAGGAGGAAGATCATGGAAGCCACTTGGGTTCCTTGCAAGAGGAAAAAGGTGGGATATAAATGTAATAATAAATACATAAAAATAAATAAATAAAACAAATGGCTGTCCAGACTCTGCTTGAAGATTGCCAGTGAGGGAGAGCCCACTCATCAACCCAAGATATTTGGGTTCCATTGCCAAACTGTTTTTACTAAGTATTGATCCTAATGTTCACCCAAAATCTACCCTCCTGTAACTTAAACCCATGAGATCTTGTCCTGTCCCCTGGGGCAGCAGAAAACAAATCTCTCCCATTTAAAAAGTGGTTCTGGTTCCTTGCTGAGACCAGCAGGAGTCCACAACGCATTCTGTCTCAGTTTCTTAACCTCTCTTCCTTTGTGCTTCTAGGTTTCACCAACCTCCTAGGCTCCTTCATCTCATCCTATCCTGTCACAGGTAGCTTTGGCCGGTGAGTAAATACTTTTGTGGAAGATTGATACTTACATTCATATGGCTTAACAGGGGGATGAGGTGGCTTGAAAATATAAGCGTCCGGCAATCGTATATGTGAAAATAACTTCCTGTGCTATGGATTAATTACTCCTTAAAACTGTTTATAATCATCTTGTCATCCACATAATCAGGGATGAGAAAAGCTTTGCTTTTTCTTAAACTTTTTAGTGCTCGTTTATGGGAGAGGAGAGAATTCATACCTACTTTAGCGATAGTGAATATAGAACTTGGGCTGGGTCACTTTTGGGGGCTTTCTTTAGGTTTTACTGTATCGTTATATTTTTATTATGGATGTGTGTTACAAGCCACTTCAGCAGTCCAGTGGGGCAGATTTAATCAGGGCATAAAAATGTACATAAATGAGTCTCCTGGGTTAATTAATGTAGAGTGCATGAAGTAGGTGGCACTTGAGACAGTTCTAAGCTTTGCTCCCAGGCCTTCAGGTCTCTTGGTGGCAGCAGGAAATAATAGGTCGCCTCCTGAAAGAGGCCCTCATCTGAAAAGAGCAGCTCCCTGAGCAGATAATCTATTCCCATAACCCCTGATAACTGTGTGAGTCCTGGTAAGTAAGATTAGGATCTTGTTCTCTTTAGGATGATCACTTCCCTTAAATGCGTCTAGGGCTGGGGGGGGGGGGGGGACACAGTGCCACCCATCGCCACACTGCCAAAATTCATGGTGGCAAAAAAGCAACTGTTTACCGCCATGGAGCACTGCATAGGTCAAATTTAGCTTGAGAATGAGCAAAATTTGACCTACATACCGCCCTGTGTGGTTTGCCACCACATTCTGGTTTCTTTCGCTGCCAACGCCCCATTAAATTTTGTGGGGTAGCAACAGCAGGGGTGTGGCCAGTGAGACAGTCCAGGGGATGAAATGGCCCCTAGGCCTCCTCAATCTGCCTGCCCGTTCAAGGGAGATGAAGGAACTGCTTCCTGATCCTGTAGCTGACAGTTTGTTCATGTTGCAGGACAGCAGTCAATGCGCAGACAGGTGTGTGCACGCCTGCAGGGGGACTGATCACAGGTAGGGGCTCGAAGGGTGCCTTGTGCTGGTCACGTTGGAGGCATTGTTAGGGGCTGATTCCTGAGCTGGGAGGTAGAGCTGACAGATTATTAACTCTGTTCGTGTCACCCCCTTGGGGATGAAAACTTGGGAAGAGACCATGGAACAACCGTCCAGTGCTCAAAATGCAGCCATTCTTTAGTCCTTGGTCTAACTACCATGTGAGTTCAGTAGTCCAATGTTCTGTAGCCCAACTCCCTGGCATGATGATGCATTCCGACCATTTGGCCCAGCAATATCCTGCCCTGCCAGACAGCATGTGCAGTGTTTACTCACTTTGCCTCTCTCTTCCCCTCCCGCCAGGGGCCCTGGTGCTACTGTCTCTTGCCTACCTCACCTCCCTCTTCTACTACATTCCCAAGGCGGCGCTGGCAGCTGTCATCATCTGTGCTGTTGCTCCTATGTTCGATGCCAGGATCTTCCGCACGTTATGGCAGGTTAAAAGTATGAGCATGAATATCCTGTGCCTTCCAAAGCTGAAAAGTGAGGGGGTCTTGTAATGCTTCCCTGAGAATACCAAATCTAGGGCCAAAGCAGACATTCCTTTAAGGCGCTATCTAGCAGCTATGCCTTTTTCATTTTTATTCTAGCATAGGTGCAGGGGGCCCAATTCAGATCTTAAAAGCCCCCCTGCCGCCCGCTCCACGCTAGGGTCCCAGTCCATATTGGGGCCCTGCACCTACTCTAGAGGAAAAATGGTGGAAGGGAAATGTAGTTGCTAGTATGGATTTAAAGTAACGTCTGTTTTGGATCCCAGTCATTGTTCTTTAAAACATGGTCTGAAAGTCTGTATTTTTACAGGTCTGGGGACAACAGGAGAGGTGGTTGTTGAGGGTGGGGGAAAGGGCAGAATGTGAGTGATCCTCTTTCCCTGCAGTTTCCCCCAGCGCTGGCTTGGTTTCTGTGTAACTTTCTGGAATTAGATTGCTCCGCTCTCTTATTTCTTAACCCCCATCTGCAAATTCTAGGTAAACAGAATGCAGGAAGTCTGCTAAAAAAAAAAACCCAAACTCTTTCTTATGGAAAGAGACTGGCAGCAGATTTGGAACTCCATAAAACTAAGGAGTTTTGAGTTGTTATTCAGACTTTTCAAAGGCAAAGAGCATCTCTACACCTGCAGTTTATTGCACATTCATGATTGGCAAGTTTCAAAGTTCATGGAAGTTTGCGGGTCTATTACATGACGTCGTAATCCTCCAGTGATCTTCCCATCATTTCCCCCTGCCTATCCCATAGTATCCCCAAATAGGAAAAATGTGTGGGCTGAAAAGTTACTGCAAGAGGAGCGCCATGACCTCCGCATGTTTTTCTCCCATAGCGTGAAGAAACTGCTGTGTGTATGTGGCTGTGGGCACTTGTTTTGGTATGTTGGGGGTGTGATCCTGATGACAACGGTGGTGACGTCAGGGTGGTGGGTGTGTCGGTATACTGACCTGCCAGCTTGCCACCATGCTGTGCGTAAATGCAATGCACCAACTTTTGCTCCCGACTTTGGCTGCTTACTCTACAACTCAGAATTGCCAGCATGCCAGCATTCCAGCAATTCGCCGGAAAGCCTGTGCCTGTGGGGGCAGGATTCGGGCAGTTCAGTAGAGGTTGCTGTCCACCTGCATTGCTTGTCAGTCACAATCAAACGACCAGTAATCTGCGACGGGAGGGAAAGGGGCAAGAACCAGGGAGGAAATTTTGCCATGCCCCAATGCATGTAATGGCTTTTTGTGGAAAAGTACCCACCCCCTGAAAAGGTAAGGAATAGAATATAATGAGAAAGAAACAACTGTGAAAGCAGCCCGATCTAATCCCATGATGAAACTGGACGGAGAAAGCCCTGGTATTGATATGGATTTCTGCCCCCATGTGATGAGCCCCTTAGAGCCATTTCCAATGTACTGCTCAGAGTTCATGGATAGTTTCTTTACAGTAGTAAAAAGGAAACATGTTGTCTTGGTTTACATATAGCTTGCTCTGCTGTTTTTATGCCTGTTTTAATTGTTACTATAATATTTTATTGTATTTGTGGTATGTTTTAGCATGTTCATGCCTTTTGTATACCGCTTTGGTATCCATTACAGTGAAGGGCAGTTTAAAAATAGTATTAAATAAATCATAGAATCATAGAATAGTAGGGTTGGAAGGGGCCTACAAGGCCATGGAGTCCAACCCCCTGCTCAATGCAGGAATCCAAATAAATGATACCCATCTCTGCAACTTTTCTGGAGCTATATCTGTGAACAGGAGCCGAGAGCCCTGTTTGATACATGTGGGAAATCTTGTACTCCCCCCTCCCCTCACATGGGGGTGCTCATGTGTTTTAAAAATCTCTCTGATAGCCCTTTCTTGCTTTAAAAAATACCCTCTGTTCTCCATGGTTATCGGAGACAAGCAGCTGAAAGAATACTGGCACCTGCTGGACAAATGAAAAATTACCAGAGTTAGCTTTCTGTTGGTAAAAAGCTAAGCCTGTTTCCAAGAACAAGCATAAATGGCTTACTTAGGAAACATGTTCAGCTTTTCATCATCAGAGAATGACCTGTGATAGGGTTTCCATTGGTCCAGCAGCATCTTCAAGCAATTTATGCAATTTTCTACCCCAATTTCCCACTCTGACAGCCTATAGTCCTCCTTTCTCTTGAGCTAGCTCGGTCAGCGAGGCAGAATTGATTAAAGCTTGATTTTGATCTTTCATAACATATCCATCATCATGGCCATTTGCAAACACTTCCAAAGTTGTTGGGAAAACGCAATTTTGTTTTTTGTGGAAACTACTAAACTTGAAATTTTAGGCAGTCATGACTAAATATGAAAAATGCCACTTTGCCCTTTTAATCTTGTGTAAAGGTTTGCCTACCTCAGATAACTTCATTGGCTTATGCTTGATTTGTGATGTGTGTGAGTGCTACACACTTCTGTTTCCCATGACAAACCTGGGGTCCTCCTGCAACTACTGGCTTCCCTTTATTTCATTAGCCTCTCTGTTGTTGTTTTTGAGTGGAGTTGTATTGGAATCAGCCACTGATTATATACAGAGATAATTTCATAGCTTTGTCAAGGGGCACTTCCACGTACCAGCGGTCATCTATTCAACTCTCCCTACTCGTCCCTAGATTATTGGCTTATGATATGGGGTGGGTGCTGATTTTTCAATTCGTACAGCATCCAAGCAGAAGGGAAGATTTAGGAAACCCCTAGAGAAATTGGCGGGTAGGGGTGGGAGAATGCCTGTTATGTGAGTATTGCCTTTTATGACCTTCAGTTCTAGTCACTTTAGTCCACCGTTTCTGACTTACAAGCTCTTAATGAAAACGCTGTAGGTAAGAAGGTGCTGCTTCTCTTCTCTTTGTTGTTGTTCTTGTTCCTCTTCCTGTGCTGTGTGGCAGCCATCTTGTTGAAGGAAAGAATGAGTCAGTGACTTTGTTGTATATATTCTCCTCTCAGGGCTGGACCTGGTGCCACTGTGTGTGACATTCTTGCTGTGCTTCTGGGAGATGCAGTATGGCATCATGGCTGGGGTGCTGGTCTCTGGTATTCTCCTGCTCTACCCTCTTGCCAGGCCACAGATAAAGGTTTGTTTTGAGTTCGCTGAGTTAGGAGGCACATTGTTGATGAAGAGAAACTGTTTAGAAGAGAAACCCATGTCTCACTGGGTTTGTCACTGTTTAGAAGAGAAACCCATGTCTCACAACTCATATGGATGGCAACCACAAGGGACCACAGGTTATAGAACCTATCCCTTGCAATTCTGTCTTGTCTCCACGTGCTACTCTCTGTTTGTGACCCTCTTGGGCATGAAAGAGATAATGGTTTCTAGGCAATGCAAAGTGAGGAGGGACACATTTTTTCATATACATTAACATCCCTTCATTCCTCTCCAATTCAATTTTCACCATGACTGAGATGTCTCAAATAGAGAACAGATATCGCACAACCCTTCACCCTGACAGTTAGCAGTCTTTGGGTATGTTTCTTTTGCCTTCAAAGAAGGGGAGGATGGAAATAGCCAGGTGGTAAGAAATCTTATCTTGTGTTCCGTCACAACACTTTCTTCCAACCTTTTCTGCAGGTCTTGGAGCGTGAAGCATTGTTCATACAGCCTGCCAGTGGTCTGTATTTCCCAGCAATTGAGTTCCTCCGGGATGTTATACACAAACAGGCTCTGTCAGGTAAAGTGCGTAACTAGACACCCTGGGGTATGGTGCTAGCTGTGAAGAATTGAACTGGATCCAGAAGAAAACAAACGAACCTCTCCCCCCCCCCCCTTTAACCTGGGGCACTAGTATTCGCATAGAACAATGCCTTGGGGCCCCCAGTGTTGACTGGGGAAGATGATAATCTGTTTCCTGTTCTCAGGTGCCTGTGAAACAAATGCCCCACCTGTGCTTGGCTTGCCATGAATTCCAAGCAGGAATCGAGCACTGTGCACTCCAGCATGCACCTTGATTAAAGGCCCATGGTGCATAAGGGGGGATGCGATGTACCAAATGAGGGGGAGCTCTGGCTGGGACCTCCTCGAGCCAAACTAACAGAACATCAGAGTAGTCATGCAGACTAGTACGCAGTGGGAATCCAGCTCCTCAGAGGAGTTCATGGGGACACCAACCTGCCAAGATATTACTGCAGGAGGCGGTTAATGGTGCTTTACTGCTGGTGGTGCTAGAAAGCCCTAGTTCCAGTCCTCAGCTGGGGAAAGAGGAATAGTGCGAGTCTTAGAACTGCCCTGTTTCTTCCTAGCACAGTGACTTCCAAATTGTCCATTTGAACTCACCAGTGGGCTGTGGAACAGACTAGTGCACATTTTCCCTCATGGACCAGGGCTTGAAACTAAGCAGTCAGGCTTTAATCAGCCAGAGTTACATTAGCAGGAATACCTGCTCTGTGTTTGTCTGTCCTTGCGCACCCCCACTTGTTGTCTGCTTTCAGAGTCTAGGCTGCGCAGCGTCATCCTGGACTGCACCCATGTCAGCAGCATTGACTACACTGTGGTTTTGGGCCTGTCTGAGCTGCTCTGGGAATTCCAGCACAGGAGGCTCTCCCTGATCTTCATTGGCTTGCAGGTGGGTCAGAATGGGAGGAGCAGACGCACACAGTGGCCAGATCATGATACGTTTCAAAAAAGCACCAAATCAGGGAGGCTTGAGACCCAGCAACTTTCGTTTAGGAAAGGGGGGCTGTCGCTCATTGGTAGACCACATGCTGTACAGGTAGAAGTTCCTCGGTTCAATCCCTGGCGTCTCCAGTTTGAATAAAAATAAAGGAATCTGAGTAGGAGAGTCCGGAAAATACCCTGCCTGAGACCTTAGAGAGCAGCTCCTGGTCAGAGTAGGCAATACTTGGCTGGATGGACCAGTGGTCTGGCTCTGCATAAGGCAGCTTTATATGTTCCCAAATTAAGCACAGCACGACAATGCAAAGTTTCTAAGAACAGGAAATACTCAGAACCTTCCTCTAGAATGTAGCCAGCCCATTCAAGATATAAGGGGTTGCCTTATCCTGGGTTGGTCCATCTAGCCCAGTACTGCCGACTCTGTCTGCAGTGGACTCCGCAACACCTAAGTGGAGGTCTTTCCTAGCACTGCTGCCTGATCACCTTTTAACCCGGGATGGGGAACCTGTGGCCCTTGGGATGTTGCTGGACTACACCTCCCATCATTGTTGCCATTGGCCATGCTGGCAAGGGCTGATGGGAGTTGGAGTCCAAGGGATTGCACCTGAGAGCTTAAACATGCAAAGGATATGCTCTGCCATTGAGCAGTGGACCCTCTCCATCCACCCAGGGTCCTTTGGCTTCTGGTAAGGCCTTGTAGGTCTTTAAGGGCTCCCCTGAAGGACGTGGAAAAAGCTAGACTGTAACTGACCTATTCTCCCTTGTCCTTCCTGCTCATAGGCTCATATTCTCCAAGTCTTGCTGGCCGCTGACCTGGAAGGTTTCTGTAACTTTCCCAGCCTGAAGGATGCAGGTGGGTAATGGTGGAAAGGCTCTAAAGCAGGCCCCTAATTTTTGGAGAGACATTACTGTGTGTTCAGGGCAGACCGCGTATGCTGCAAAATGTGGCTGCATTAAGCTTCCGTGTTTCGTTTACTACATTTTCATCCCCCTTTTCAGACAAAACTGGTTTCCGAAAGTAGATCGCATTAGTGAAACATTCAGCATGGTGTCGGAGACAGGCAGTGTACACAAAGGAAAATGAGATGTGTGGCTGACCCACAGGCTTAAAAACTAAAAAGATCAGACCCATGAGGGGAAAGGTGCAATGCCAGCACAAGCTGAAGAGTTGTCAGCAGGCATTGATGTTTAGCGGGGTCCAGAGTGGTCTTCCCTTGTTGTTGGTGTTCTTGCTGGAATAGAGATGGTAGAACTGCATGGTGGCCTGCAGTCTTGTGGCCATTGGCAGAGGCCAGAATGACCTTCGGCTTGCTTCTGCAGTCACAGGGCAGTGTGCCGTTAGAGCAGAGTTCTTCTTAGCAGGGAGTTGGGTTCCCTGCAGCTCCTTGATGTTTGGCTGATGGATGAGGCTAAGCTCGTCTTCCCCTTGGAACGGTATTCTTCCGGGGAGGAAGGGGGAGGGGCACCTCCTAGTGGTTTTATGGCCAGTGGCAGAGGCCAAAGCGCCCCCTGCCTTGCTTCTGTATTTTCCCATAAGGTGCTGGGGAAGGATGAATTTGATGGTTCCAGAAGAGGATTCAGCCTTTGGGGGACATCTTTGCCTTGACAGAGGCCTGTGCCTTATTTGCCTTTTTTGCACAGCAGAGATTTGACTCACGAAAAACTTAAAATGTATCACAGTCTTAACATGAGCTATCCTTTCTTTTTCCTGTTGTCTCTCCTGCAGAGAAGAGTCTTGAAGAGGAACTGTGCTGTGCCAGTGAAGCCCTGTTTGATGGCAGCGACAGCATACTGCCAACGTCTGGGATCATCCAGTGAGGATGCAGAGCTGTTAATGCCTGTGCCAGAACAATAGGTGTCCTACCCTAGGCTTGACCTTGAAGCTTTAGGCCCTTTAACAAAATAATGGAGCTTGGACACAGGGTGCAGATGCTCTGTACTGTTTTGTGTGCACTGTTAAACATTACAACTGGGATTCAGAAGTCATGCACAGTCTGGGACTCTTCAGTGGAAAGATGAGAATCTTTATGTCCTCCAGACATAAAAATCTGAAGCTGCACCTAGCACAAAATCATCCAGTGTTTCAGGACTTTGGGGAAGCAGGAGTGGAATTGCTGTGCGATAACAGTTCTTATTTGAAGGGTTATCCAAGTTATTTCTAAAATTCATTGCTAATGGAAGACTAGTCTTCAAAGGGAATTAAGAGAATAAACCTCTCTTTTCAAAGTAAATGATGCAAGTAAGGCAGGATGAGCAAGATGTGTCTGAGTGGTATATATCCAGGGCCTTGGCTGAGACATGGTTTCCAACTGTACAATCTGTAAGTTTTCAAGGAGTGAAATGTTTGAGACCATTTATTTTACAGCATACTTGGTTGTCAATCTCGGCCAAAACCAAATTACTTTTCCACTTCTATAGCAGTTCACACATCCAATGTCTTTGACGCATTGACTGGGTTCGCATATCATGCTAAGCCACAGTGGGTTGTCACCATGGGTGGTTGCGGAGTGGCTTAGCATGACGTCTGAACCTGGAACGATTTCCCCATCATGGGTATTTTTGCGCAACAAGCCACCATGAGAAGCCATGACTTAAAGCAGGATTGCTTAGGGTGGCTTGTTTTCATGTCCTCCGAACCCGGAAGGGCAATATTTTCATGGCTTGTTGGAACAGCTAGAGAGCTGGCTGGCAAGAGCAGCAAGAAGACCCTGCTGCTATTCTTCCTCATCCCTTTTCAGCCTTAGGATGGATTTTTTTTGGTAGGAGTCCTAAAGAAGAGACACCAGACAGTGTCCCATACACATTCAAAAGTATTATTTTTTATTTTCGCTCCTGCACAAGTGTGCAGGAGTGAATGACCACTACTAGGAATTTTGCACAAATTTCCCCTCCATTCTACTCCTCTGCCATGAATTTTGCATCATTTTTGCAATCCTGTTCACTGTTCTGTAACCCTCATGTATATCTGACAGCTAGCAACGAAGCTGTTTAGTTTCAGGCACAAAGCTTATTTCAGTGTAACGTGAAGGACCCCCCCCTTTTTTTTTTTAAAAAAAGGTATTCACTGGCAAGCGAAGTGCCGTTTCAGCAACTGGTCCGCTGTGGTTGCTGGCTGATGAGGGAACCCTGCCCCCCGCATCAGATGGCAAAAACGAAATATCTTTCTGTACTCCTACGAAGGTGGGAATGCGGTCACAAGCCTTCTTGTTTGTTTTTTGCTCAGTGTCTTGTGCCCTTGCTAGAGCGCCTGTCTCCTATTTAGCCAAATGTAACCGTATCCCTCTATCCTCCACTTCAGTGCTTTCCTCACTAATGAACACCTTTTTATTTTTAAAGGTTGCTTGACGTTACGCTGAAGCAAGCATAACCACCCCAAAGCGCCTTCTCTCACCCCCCGCCCCAGCATCAATAAGAACATAAGAAGAGCCCTGCTGGATCAGACCAAGGGTCCATCTTGTCCAGCATTCTGTTCACACGGTGTCCTACCAGCTGCCAACCAGCAACTCACAAGCAGGACATCAATGCAGCAGCACCCTTCTGCTCATGTTCCCCAGCAACTGGTGTACATGGGCTCACTGCCTGTGGTACTGGAGGGAGCACATAGCCATCAGGACTAGTAGCCACTGATAGCCTTTTCCTCCAGGAATTTGTCCAACCCCCTTTTAAAGCCATACAAATTGGTGGCCATCACCGCATACTCTGGTAGCGAATTCCACAGTTTAACTATGTGCTGGGTGAAGAAGTGCTTCCTTTTATATGTCCTGAATCTCCCACCCATCAACTCAATAACTCGGCGCATCCCTTGCTACTGGACACCTTTTTATTTTTCCCCCCTCCGCCAGCCGCTTTCGGGGGGCCCTGCCTTGGTACGTGTCGCTTCCTTCCATTGCTGGCTGTCACGAATACATGTGGGTTAGACAGCAGCGTTGGGGATTGGTGAACATGGACATTTAAAGCCTGCACAGTGAACAGAGAAGAGATTTGTGCAAATGTACAGGCTGGGAGAGGGTGGCTGAGGGCACTGATGGGATGAGGGAGAATGTCAGCAGCAGCAGCTAGCAGTGGAGGGAAGCACCAATTCGGGGCTTGGATGGGGGGAGCCAAATGTGGAGGATGAAATAAAGCAGGATATTGATGATATGGGGATATGGCTCTGCTAGGCTAAACAGCAGACGGGCAGTCATGCACACTTGCGCAAGACCCCCCCAGTGATGTTCCGATTTGTGCAAATTTAGACTGGGTGGGGGAAGAGATCAGATTTACGCAAATTACTAGAGACGAAATTTTCTTTAAAAATGGGTTGGGAATACTTTATTGGGAAAAGGTAGGGATTGGAGGTGGGGGGAGTGTCAGGGTGGAAACTGAGCCGATAGAACCCCAGAGCAGTTCTGATTCTGAGGAGGATCAGCAATCTGTGGGAGAGGAGCCAGCTCATCCCTCACAGGCACAGCAGCTGGCAGAGATTCCTCCTGCCGGCTTTCCTGAGATAGATAGTGACCCTGGTAGTGAGAGAGTGTGGGAGGGGGGCTTGCTAGACGCTCGACGCAGACGCAGGGAGCGATGAGCGATGGAGGGCGCGGAAAGGAGGCGTAGCACCCGTTTGGCCCGCAAGCAACGGCCGTGTCCCGTGGACCCAAGGGAAAGAGGGAGGATCTCTCTCTAGCCCATATGTTCAGGGACTTCAAGTGATTCTCCTTCAAACGGGGACCAACTGCCTACCCGGAGCATAGGCTACTCTGCTGTTCATTGCTTAGTCGCAGGTGATTAGCATCTGAAAGAGTCATTAAGTTGTAAAAGGATTAAAACCTTGAAAAGAATCCTTTCATCTGTGTCTTGAGTTGGCTATTGGAGTGTACTGAAAGAGGCCGCTAGGGCGCTCTTGACAGCTTGGTCCCCGTTCCTCTTTTTTTTTTCTTCTTTCTCTTCTCCTACTGCTGAATGGAGGGTGGTGCAAGCTCTGGCGCAAGAGAACCAGATTCTCCGTGATCAAATGGCTCAATTGACGACTGCCGTACAGAATCTACAAACTGTGGTTCAGCCCCCACCACCTCCGATTCCCCCCTGCTGCAAGTGCCCGGTGGCTGTGCCAGAGAAGTTTTCTGGTGAGAAAGGACTTTTTCAGATTTTCTGGGCCCAATTGGAGCTGTACATGTGCCTACGACCTGAGGATTTCCTGATGGAACAGGTTCATGTGGGCTTCATCATTAACCTACTTTCAGGCGTGGCAGCTAAATGGGCTTCGGGACTTCTTCTCACTAATGACTCCCTGCTCGGGGACTATCAGTTTCATGACAGCGATGGCCAGATTTTTCGGTGACCCCCTGCGCACGCAGACGGCTTCTCGGGAGATTTGCCGCCTCAGGCAGGGCAAGGACTCAGTTTCCAGCTATGCGACAACTTTTCTCTTGCTGATGCAGGATTTACAGTGGAATGATGCCACGCTGGTGGCTCAGTTTTTGGACGGTTTGAACGACAAGATCTTGGACAAGTTGGCGCGCATGCCTAGCCCGCCTACTTTGGAAGACCTCATCCAGACCTGCCTCCAGATAGATATTCAGCTGGAGGGGCACCGGCAGACCCAGCGGGGCTCTGGGGGCCAAGATTTCCCTCCTCCCATTCCCTCCCGTTTCCTGCTCCCTCCCCCACCCCTGCTGTGGGGGCAGAGGAGACCCTGATGCAGCTGGGAGCTATCCGAGCCCCACTGCCCCCGGAGAAACTAGAGTGGTGGCGCGCTGAGTGCTGATGCTTTCGGTGTGGAAAGCTGGGACATTTCGCCAAAACCTGCTGCGCTAGACCCGCAGCTCCTCTGCCTCCCTCTCCTCTCTTTCCTCGTCCTCCTCGCCCCCAGGCCTGACTAGGCTGCCCCCCAAGCCTGTTGGGGGTCTCCAGTGTGGGGGTCGGTTCCACACCAGATGGGTGCCTTCCGCAACCCCCCCCCTCCCGTCTGCTATTGCATGTTCACCTCCACTCCTCCCAGTGGGGTGGAGGCCCTTGCTGTAGTGGACTCGGGGGCTATGACCAGTTTCATGGATTAAACCTTCACCCCCTTCCATAAGATTCCTACCCTGCCTCTTCCTGCCCCCTTGCCAGTGGAGACCATCGATTGGTGCCCTCTTTCTTCGGGCGCGGTGACCCGGATTACAGCTCCACTCACTCTGCGCGCCCAGTCCCACGTAGAGCAGATTCAGTTTCACTTGGCCAAGGTTCCCCAATACCCAATCGTGCTGGGTGTTTCCTGGCTTCCTAAGCATAATCCTCAGATTTCTTGGGAGCTTCAGCAAGTGGAGTTTGCGTCTCCCTACTGCCAGGAGCATTGCCTCCCGAATGAGGCGCCAGTCCCAGTCCAGGCCTTAACCCTTTCCTCCCCCTCCTCGTCTGCTTCTGGCAGTTCTTCAGCTACCGTGATCCTCCCGGAGAAGTATGCGGCTTTTCGGGACGTTTTCGACAAGAAGGAGGCCGACCAGCTCCCCCTCCACCACCCTTTTGACTGTGCCATTAACCTCATTCCGGGGGCGACTATCCCCGCTGGCCAGCTGTATTCAATGTCGGAGCCAGAACTTTGAGCTCTGCGGGAGTTTTTGGACACAAACCTCAGACGTGGCTGCATTCACCCCTCCTCCTCCCACGCCTGCGCCCCTACCATCTTTGTGGCCAAGAAATCTGGAGAATTCCGCCTGGTGCACAACTACAGAGCCCTCAATTCGGTCTCGATCCCTGACAAGTACCCCCTCCCCCGATTCCTGAGATGCTGGAGCACCTGGGGCAAGCCAAGATTTTCACAAAGTTGGACCTGCGTGGCGCCTACAATCTGATTCGCATCCAGGAGGGGGATGAGTGGAAGACCTGTTTCGGCACCCGGTACGGAGTGTATGAATACCTAGTGATGCCGTTTGGGCTCGCCTGTGGCCCCCCCCCACGTTTTTGCATTTTATGAATGCCATCTTCCAGGACTATTTGGACTCTTTCCTCATTGTGTATCTCGATGATTTACTTATATTTTCTGAGGACCCCCACGCCCATCAGCACCATGTCTCCGCCGTCCTCCAGCGCCTCCGCAAGAACCATCTGTATGCCAAACTGGAGAAATGTGCGTTTGACCTAACCTCTTTGGACTATCTTGGCTACATTATCTCAGCTGACGGTATCAGGATGGATCCTGCAAAGAAGGTCCAGGCTGTCCTCTCCTGGCAGGCTCCATCCACCAAGAAGGACTTGCAACGTTTTCTGGGCTTTGCTAATTTCTACAGAAAGTTCCTGCCCAGCTTTGCTCGGCTGACATCTCCTCTCACAGACCTCCTTAAGGGCAGGAAATCTCCTTTTCATTGGACAGCATCTGCCCGACAGGCTTTCAAGGAACTTAAGAGGCTTTTTAGTTCTGAGCCGATCCTGTTACATCCCGACCCGAGGAAGCCTTTTGTGGTGCAAACTGATGCCTCTGACTTTGCGGTGAGGGCGGTGCTTTTTCAGCCAGATTGGGTGGGCAGCGGGTTGCAACCCTGCACCTACCACTCCAGGAAGCTGAACATGACAGAGAGGAATTATACCATCTGGGAGAAGGAACTGTTGGCCATCAAGTCCGCTTTGGAGACCTGGCGTCATCTGCTGGAGGGGGCACAGCACCCAGTCGAAGTTAGAACCGACCATCGCAACCTGGAACATCTTCAGACAGCCCGTGCCTTAAACCAGAGGCAGATTAGGTGGTCGTTGTTTTTTTTCCCGGTTCCGCCTTAAGATTTGCCATGTGAAGGCCTCTGACAACCTACAAGCAGATGCTCTTTCTCGTAAGCCGGACCTCCAGCCAGGGGGTGAGGGAAATCCCCCCCTCTGATTCTTCCCCCCCCCCCCCGAGCCTGGCGGCAGCTGCGGTACTTTCCTCTTAGGAGGAGCTCCTTCACTCTGCACAGGCTCAGGATGCTTTTGTTCGCACAAAAGTGGAGGAATTAGGCTAGCCTCTGCCCCCCACCACTCTACCCCCTTCTCTTTGTGAGGTGGCCTGCTTTACCATTCCGGTCGGGTCTACGTGCCTTTTAGACCCCTCCGTGAGAAGGTCCTCCATCAGTGCCATGACTCCCCCACAGCTGGGCATTTTGGCTTCATCAAGACCCTGCACGGAGTGACACGGGATTTTTGGTGGCCTCGTGTGTGTTGGGACGTCAAGACCTATGTCGCCTCCTGCCCAACCTGCCAGCGGGCGAAGGCCCCCTCCGGCAAGCCCACAGGCTTGCTTCACCCCCTGCCTACCCCCTCAGGACCTTGGAAACTGCTCTCCCTTGACTTCATCACTGACTTGCCTCCCTCACAGGGTAAGACCACCATTGTGGTGGTGGTGGATTTGTTTTCTAAGATGGCCCATTTCATCCCCTGCTCTGGGTTGCCCACAGCCAGGGAGACAGCGGAGCTGTTTTTGGCGCATGTTTTCTGGCTCCACGGATGGCCCAAGGGTCTCATTTCGGATAGGGGGGCCCAATTCACTGCCCATTTCTGGAGGGAGCTACTTGGGCTTCTCCATGTGACGCTCTGTCTTTCCTCCGCCCACCATCCACAGATGGACGGTCAGACCGAGCGCACCAATGCGACTCTGGAGCAATATTTGCGCTGTTATGTCAATTACCAGCAAGATGACTGGTTTTCCTTGCTTCCTCTCACAGAATTTGCTTATAACAATGCCTGCCATGCTTCCACCCGCCAAACTCCATTTTTTTGCCAATTCTGGTTACCACCCCAAGGCTTTCCTGTCTACCTTAGCTCCCTCTTCTGTGCCAGCGGCCCATGACTTTTTAGAAGAGTTGCGAGCGGTACACCACCTCTTACGGGACTCCCTCGAGCAAGCCAAGACAGCCTACGAGGCCTCTGCAGACCAGCGGCGCCAGCTGGGACCGTCTCTGCAACTGGAGGACTGGGTTTGGTTGTCCACCCAATACCTCCTCTCTCCTAGGGATGTACGAAATTGGCCTTTCCTGGCTCCGCCAGGTTCCGCTGGGGGGAATCCTCGCCGGCCGGCTGTGCTCCGCAGGGATTCTGCAGAGCCGCCGGCCGGCTCCGCCAGCAGCCAGACATCCGGCCACTGGCTAGCAGGGACGCAAATGGCGGCGGCTGTAGCCGCTGCCATTTGCGTCCCTGTAGTCAGCCGTGATAGGCTACTTAAAGATTTACATAGCCTATCACGTCTGACTTTAAAAAAACACACATGCGTGTATGCAAATGGCGGCGGTGGCCGGTCGGAAGACCAGCCACCGCAGCCACCAAACCACCGCCGGGGCGGCCGCCACCCGGAAGATCCTCCCCAGGTAAGTCTCGTCCCGGGGGGATCCGCAGGGGGGGCAGGCCGTTCCGCCACAGATTTCGGGGGGCCGAATGCGCTGGCATTCGGCCTCCCCGAGATCCGTGGCGGAATTCTCTGACATCCCTACCTCTCACTCACCCGCAAGGAAGCTTACACCTCGCCGCATGGGGCCTTTCCAGATTACGGCCCAGATTAACCCTGTTGCTTTTCACCTGGCTCTCCCTCCCTCCATGAAGATCCATCCTGTTTTTCATCGGTCCTTGCTGTCCCCACTGGTTTCTGGTGACCCTCATTGCTTGGACGGTTCCCCCCCGCTGCCCGTGCTGGTGGAGGGGGAGGAGGAGTTTGAGGTCGTGGAGATTCTGGACTCCCGCCTTTCTCGCGGCCGCCTGCAATATCTAGTGGACTGGAAGGGCTACAGGCCAGATGAGCGAACCTGGGAACCCGCAGAAAATGTGCATGCTCCGTTGCTGCTGAGGCGCTTCCACCAGCTGTATCCCCACAAACCCCCGGCCCCAGAGGAGGAGCATGAGGGGGGGCCTCATGGGAGCGGGGATAATGTCAGGGTGGAAACAGCCGATAGAACCCCAGAGTAGTTCTGATTCTGAGGAGGATCAGCAATCCGTGGAACAGGAGCCAGCTCATCCCTCACAGGCACAGCAGCACCTGCCGGCATTCCTGAGATAGATAGTGACCCTGGTAGTGAGAGAATGTGGGAGGGGGGCTTGCTAGATGCTCAACGCAGACACAGGGAGCGACGAGCGATGGAGGGCGTGGAAAGGAGGCGTCACGCCCGTTTGGCGCGCAAGCAACGGCCACATCCCGTGGACCCAAGGGAAAGAGGGAGGATCTCTCCCTAGCCCATAAGTTCAGGGTCTTCAAGTGATTCTCCTTCAAACAGGGACCAACTGCCTACCCGGAGCATAGGCTACTCTGCTGTTCATTGCTTAGTCGCTGGTGATTAGCATCTGAAAGAGTCATTAAGTTGTAAAAGGATTAAAGCCTTTAAAAGAATCCTTTCATCTATGTCTTGAGTTGGCTATTGGAGTGTACTGAAAGAGGCCGCTAGGGTGCTCCTGACAGGGAGATGTTTCTCTCTGTTGGGAGAGAGAAGACAGGTTTTTGCTCCCCTTCCCTGGTACAAGTATCTCCTGGAATTCAGCAGCAGCTAACTCCAACCTCCATCCCTAACCCTGATAATACATTCCATCTAAATGTCTCCCACTCAAGCAGCTCCTGTGCCCCTTGATTCTACATGCAGGTAGATTTTTAAAAAAGGAAAAGGAAGGTTTCCTCTGCAAACTCATCAGCTGACTGGATGAGAGAAGCCAGAGGCAATTTCAAAACTCCCTTTTACTTCCCTCCACCTTTCTGCCCCACTTTCAAAGGGCTTCTCAGCCCTTCTTTCCACATCAGAAGCAGCAAGAGAGGAAAAAAGACCAGCTCCTTTGTTTTGTCCTCTGCAGGTTAAGATCGGAAACACAGCAACACTAACAAGACTGGCTTCTGAAGAAGAGCTGCTGCTGGGAAGGAAGAAAAATCTGGAGTGGATTTCTTTGGGAGAGAAGGAAGGTGTTATGGAAGGAAATACCAAGAGCCATTAATCAGACTGATGCACTGACCCTGCATTTCACTAACCTTGCATTTAGCAAACTGAGAGTAAACAAAGCATGCAGAATGAAATTCTGGGTAAAAAGCAATGTCGGGGTAAAGGGGGAAAATCCATGCCCCAGGCTCCAATGCCACCTGAAAAGTCAGATAAAACCAGGACAGTAAGAGCTGCTCATCGCACTTTCAATTAAAACTCATTGTTTTGCTGTGTGGCTTTTTTTAGTTACTAAAAAAACTAAAGTTTTCTAGTTTCTAAAAAACTAAAAAGTTACTAACCAACCAGAAGTATCATACAACTCATCCTGCTTCTGTTGTGTTCTGTATCCAATCAGTATAAGCCATGACTGTGCCTAGTTTTTTTTCATTGTGCAAAAGCCTCCTTTGAAATGTAAATGAGGAGAACCTCCTTGCAAGATTTCTGTAGGAATCTCCTCACAAGTATGCTTCCTTTTTGTTTTCTTTGAATAAAGAGGTGACCGCTCAGAGTAAGCTGTGAAGTTTTCATCTCTACACCAGCCTAAAACCCTGCATTTAAAACGGGGCTTTTTGCTTCAGTTTTAAGTGCAGGTTCACAACAGACTCCCTTTACATGTGCTTCCTTTCCCCAACTGTGAGGCAGGGAGGGAAATAGCTAGCTTTTGTGCTGATGCTTGCTTCCCTATGTAACCTTCCGTATCTCCCTCTTTTAGAAGTGGGTTCTCATGTGCTCCTTTCCCTAAAACAGCCTTCCCTGGTGCCCTTCAGATGTTCTGGACTTCAGCTCCCATCAGCCCTAGCAAGTAAGGGCAATGGTCAACTCTCAGCCTTTCTGAAGTCCAAAACATCTGGAGAGCACCAGGTTGGGGAAGGCTGTTCTAAAACATGAAATGGCTCTGCTCTTGGAGACCTTCCCACCCACCCCAGATTCCATGCTACTGATGCTTATAGATTGCTTTTAAAATAGTGATAATCTGTGTATTCTCTCCAAGGTGGATTTTAATACCGTTCTCCATTATTTGTTGAAGGTGCATTTCCTTCCTTGCATTCTCCAGTAGTTTTCATGAGAACTGCTGCCTCAGGCCACAAAAGTATAGTTTCACTATCAAGGACAAGCTCACTGTCTGGTATCAACAGCTGGAAGACAGGCTGTCTGGGACTGATAGGAATTTGAGTCCAACAACATCTGGAGAGCCACAGTTGGCTTTCCAGGGTTTTAGTCAGGCATCGGTACCAGACCTCCCTGGAAATGCTAGGGATTGAATTGAACCTGGGACCTTGTGCATACAAAGCATGCGCTCTACCACCAAACTGCAGCTCTTCTTCAGTGGACAAGTCCAATCCGTTCAATGGAATCAAGCCTTAGCATCTATTAGACCAGGGGTTGGCAACCTGGTGCCCACCAGGACCCCCAAGTGTGCCCACCAGACCACTGCTGTCCCCCCAACTCATTCTCTCCGCCTCTTTTTGCCACCTGCCATTCTCTGCAGCTAGGAGGCAAGAAGTCAGCAGACAGGGAGACTGATTTCCCAGTCTGCTGAATTCCTGTTTTCTTGTTGCTGAGGTAAGTGTGGTGGGAGGCAGAAGTGGTGGCAGTGGGGGTGAGAAAGCAGTGGGGGTCAGAGGCAGTGGGGGTGGGAACAAGGACAAAGAAGTAGCGGGGGAAAGGAGAGGTGGCAGGGGAAGGAAACCCTGAGCAGGAGGAGGAGAGGAGTAAGGACAAGGAAAGGGGGGATCCTGGAAGGGGGGAGCATCAAAAAATGGCTGGTGGGTCCCCAAACGTCCCTGCAAAAAATGGTCACATGTGTCCTCGGGCCCAATCTGCCTGCTCCTGTATTAGACATTCCTCCATATGGGCCACTGGCAAAAAGGAGAAGTACTAAAAAACAAATCTGGAGGGTATATTGCATAATTTCTCAGAACTATGCGCAGGCCAGGGATGCCTTAGTCACAGAATTTTACAGGGGGCCCAGATGTTGAAATACCCTCTTTGTAATCTTCCTGTGTTCTCCCACCACTTCTTCTATCTTCTTTCTTACCAAAAATACAGACATTAAGGAGGGAAAGACAGAATAGGGCCACAATGTCTTTTGCTTGGTAGTTCTAGGAGTCCTCAATCTAAAGCAGGGGTGCAGAACCTCTGGCTTGCAGGCCTAATCCAGCCCTGAGAGCGCTGCACCCGGCCCATGGAGGCTTGCGTCACTTCCAAGGGCCCTGTCCCTGCACTGTAAACCCCACCCCCTCTATAAGCCCCACCCCTACTGGGGGTTGGAGAGGAGGCGTGGGAGGAATCCCCACTGTTCCCTCTGATTATGGGTTTTACTCCTGCACCCTGGTCTAGAAGCAGCCTAAATTAGGAAGTGAATGAACCAGGATGTATTGGATACTCCAGAGATTGTTGTGAGCACAAGGGCTGACGACAACAGAATATATTATTCAGGGAAAATCAGTTTATGTGTGTCCTTTGCACTCTCTCTTTATTTCCTCATTACCTTAGCTGTATATGTTGGGAACAGAGTCCATGATGTGACAGCTGTTGGGTTAAATTTTTACCGTTATGGGTTGGGCAGTGATCAGTAGAGATGGTTCTTGGGCAAGATATCTTTATCACTTGGGACAACCTTTACAGCATGTTGGGCTTGGAAGTTGGCTTATGAGTGCTCGGTCATCTTAGTTTGAAAAAATAGTTCAATGAAAATATGTTCGTTTTAATAATAAAAAAGCCATTCCTGTAGAACCACTCTTTCTTGTTTTCCTTTTGCCTGCTGTAGGTGGAAAAACAACAGGCAGCATGCCCTGTACATCTTGGTGCTTCTCTAATAAGAGCAAAAAAAGCCAGTTTTTTACGGCAGCTTTTATGGCAGCTCCCTGCAAGGAACTGCGCCCCTTGGGCCTGGGAACAAGCCTATGATTTTCTGGGTAACCCAGTGTGGACCAGCCAGGCAATGCCCATGGAGCAGTGACCCCAGCAAGGGCCTTCTTGGGTGTGACGCCTTTGCTATGGAACTCCCTGCCCACCAAGATGCATCAGGCATCTTCAGCAGCTCTTTGTTGTTGGTTACTTCTCCACCCAGGCGTTTGGGTCTTCTTGATGAGACCTCTGAGTACTGCATCTGTTGAACAGTCATTGGCATTATCATTATTATGAACAGTGGTATATATACTTCCCCCTTCATGGATCACTGCCTTGTTGTGGCGAAGGGGCTTGCGTAACTCAGTGAAGCCATAAGCTATGCCATGCAGGGCCACCCAAGACAGGTCATGGCAGAGAGTTCTGACAAAATGTGGTCCACTGGAGAAGGAAATGGCAACCCACTCCAGTATTCTTGCCAAGAAAACCCCATGGAACGTATCACAAGGCTAAAAGAGATGACGCCGGAAGATGAACCCCTCAGGTCGGAAGATGTCCAATATACTACTGGGGAAGAGCAGAGGGAATTTCCAGGTAGCGCCAGAAAGAGTGAAGCGGTTGGGACAAAGCCAAAAGGACACTCAGCTGTGGATGTGTCTGGTGGTGAAAAGAAAGTCCAATGCTGTAAACAACAATGTTGTTTAGGAACCTGGAGTATAAGATCAATGAATCAAGGTAAGCTGGAGGTGGTCAAACATGAGATGGCAAGATTGAACATCGACATCTTGGGAATCAGCGAACTAAAATGGACAAGCATGGGCGAATTTAATTCAGGTGACCATTATATCTACTACTGTGGGCAAGAATCCCTTAGAAGAAATGGAGTAGCGCTCATAGTCAATAAAAGGGTGGGAAAAGCAGTACTGGGGTACAATCTCAAAAATGATAGAATGATCTCAGTACGAATCCAAGGCAAACCATTCTACATCACAGTAATTCAAGTCTATGCCCCAACCACTGATGCCGAAGAAGCTGAGGTTGATTGGTTCTATGAAGACCTACAACACCTTCTAAAACTAACACCAAAAAAAGATGTCCTTTTCATCATAGGGGATTGGAATGCTAAAGCGGGAAGTCAAGAAATCACTGGGATAACAGGCAAGCATGGCCTTGGTGTATAAAACAAAGCAGGACAAAGGCTAATCGAGTTTTGCCAAGAGAACATGCTGATCATATCAAACACCCTTTTCCAACAACACAAGAGGCGACTCTACACATGGACATCACCAGATGGTCAATATCGAAACCAGATTGATTATGTACTTTGCAGCCAAAGATGGAGAAGCTCTATACTGTCAGTAAAAACAAGACCTGGAGCTGACTGATAATTTTGGCTTAAACTGAAGGATGTAGGGAAAACCACTAAACCATTCAGGTATGACCTAAATCATATCCCTTATAAATATACAGTGGAGGTGAGGAATAGATTTCAGGGATTAGACCTGATAGACAGAGTGCCTGAGGAACTATGGACGGAGGTCCGTAACATTGTTCAGGAGGCAGCAACGAAATCCATCCCAAAGAAAAAGAAATGCAAGAAAGCCAAGTGGCTGTCTGATGAGGCTTTACAAGTAGCTGAGGAAAGAAGGGAAGCGAAAAGCAAGGGAGAAAGATTGTACCCCAGTACTGCTTTTCCCACCGTTTTGTTGACTATGAGTGCTACTCCATTTCTTCTAAGGGATTCTTGCCCACAGTAGTAGATATGATGGTCACCTGAATTAAATTCGCCCATGCCTGTCCATTTTAGTTCACTGATTCCCAAGATGTCGATGTTCAATCTTGCCATCTCATGTTTGACCACCTCCAGCTTACCTTGATTCATTGATCTGACATTCCAGGTTCCTAAACAATATTGTTCATTACAGCATCGGATTTTCTTTTCACCACCAGACACATCCACAGCTGAGTGTCCTTTCGGCTTTGGCCCAGCCGTTTCACTCTTTCTGGAGCTACTTGGAAATACCGTCTGCTCTTCCCCAGTAGTATATTGGACACCTTCCGACCTGAGGGGCTCATCTTCTGGCATCATATTAAATACCCTGCTATATTTTGCATTCTTTTTGAAGGCCAGATGGAAAAGTTTTTAAATCATGAAATGGCGGAGGCTTGGCTAACTGGTGTTCAAAGTAATGCATGAGAGACCTCTTCCCCAGCCTCATGAGTTGGGAACTCTTCAATTAATGTCGCTTTCTGGATTTGCTTGGGTTATAAGAGCTGAGCAGTGTGCCAGTCCAGAGGACTGTTTACATATATCTGTTTTTTTTCTACTTCCTTTTTTATATTAGACATGATATACTGTATATAAAATTCCTGTTTGTGTGTGTATAGACATGTACACATTCATATATCAGAAATGATACTATCTATATTTTATAAATAGTATAGTATAAAACATATTAGTGATTTGTTATTATTTTTTAGCCTTTTTAATTTCCTTCTTTTTTATTAATGTTATTATTACTATCATTATTATGAGACTTTGATTAGCAACATTTTTGGCTGGCTAAATTGTTAAGCTTTACTACTGTATGTTAACTGAAGGGCAATATATTGTTATTGGAAATGAATTGTATGCTTGCTCCCTTGCTATAAGACTGATGATATGATACTGAAATGTAAGATTGATTACCTATGCTGTACTGAATTGTAATATTGGCAATGGTATAGATATAACTTTTAAAGTAGAATGAGATTTGAAGTTTGTGTGTAAGGGAGTTTAAATTTAACCCTTTTAAGTAACATTTAAAATATTTTTTCATTTTCTTTTTTTGCTTTCTTCTTCCTCTTCCTTCTTCTGCTCTTCCTTTTTTGTTACTGCTGTGTCCTCTTAAGAATACTGTATTGTTGGAAATTGTAGATAATTATTAGATTGTTGGTACTGTTTATTTCATTTATAAAGATAAAAAATAGAATTAAAAGTATTTTAAAAAAATAATAACAATCCCCACAAACATGTGAGGGCCATAGCTCTGTGGCAGAGCAGCTGCTTTGCATGCAGAAGGTCCCTGGTTCAGCCCACGGCATCTCCAGGCGGGGGCTGGAAAGACTCCTGCTGGAGACCCTGAGAGCCGCTGCCAGCCAGTGTTGACAGTACTGGGCTAGGTGGACCAAGGGTCTGACTCTGTAAGGCAGCTTCCTATGTTCCTACAGTTCTATCACCATCACTGAGCTAGATAGTACAGAGTCACTAGATAATATCCACATCCAAGAAATCAACCTTTATGTTTCAGTTTATTTTTACACACACACACACACACACACACACCCCATTGAGGGAGATGATGCGTCACAAGTATTTTCTATGGAGTTTGGCAGTAAAGCTGGAAAAAGATCTTACTGCACATTCTGTAAACATATGATTTGTGTAGCGATCCAAATTTGATACACTCAATTTTTAAAAAACAAATGTGAATGTTTTATTGCATATTTTATTGAAATGGCATTAAAGTTCTGGCTCTGAGCATAAGGTCCTATACCAAGACATTTATATGTGAAAAAGCAGGAATAAGTGGCATAAACCATGCCATCTCTTCATACTTTTTAAATATGTAGATGTTTCAGTTAAAGGGAAGCCTTTGTATGAGAAACCAAATTCACATTCACTGTTTGTTCCTTTCCTGCCTATAAGGCTTGACCCTTATTCATCAGTATCTCCTTAGTCCAGAACATTTCTACAAAGGAGACTGGGTGCCTCTTGTCTGAGAACACCCTAGTTCTGCTAAACTCCTCTATGCACAAGCTGGAACTACAAACTATTGCTGCTGTGTTGGAGATCTTAATTTGACAGCTGTTTTGAGAAATCAGGTTTGTTTTAACATTGCAGGAAAGACTAAGCCCTGGCTTTATTTTAATTTATTCTCACTCTGGTGAGAAATCAAACTTAAAAGTGGTAATATTTCTGAGAAGCCGTGTGGCCCCATCCTTTCTGTATTTAGTTTTTGTTTCACTTCCACTCTGCTCTGAGGAAGAAGCTTAACGAGGCACACCCAGATGAAATAACTGCATGGAAAGCTACCTTATTGCAGGGCAGACAACTTGTCCATCTAGCCCGGTATCGTCTCCTCTGACTGACTTCCTTCCTGACTTCCAGAGCATAGATAACAGCGGCTATGTTATAGGATGGCCAGATGCAAAGCACGGGGCTCCTGCACCTTTAATTATAGTGTAAAACAGGACATTTCAGCAGCTGTAGCTTGCTGTGCAAGCTACAGCTGCCACAATACCCTCTACACAATTATTAAGAGGCATGGGAATACTGCCTTCTTTTGCATTTGGCCATCCTAACTGGAGAATTAATTAGAAGTTCATCCTAATATTTTGGATTCCAATAATCCCTCCCTTCTCAACATTTTTCCCTAAGGTCCCATTTACATCACACCTATAGTACCTCAGTGTTCATGTGTAGAACTGAGGGAAGGTAAGAATCCAGAGCTGCAAGAGTAAGGTGGAAAGCTAAGAATGTACAGCAGTGGTACGAAGAGAGGAAAGTGGATGCCAGAATATGTTTGTTAAACGAAGCTCTACAGTCTGAATTTATTTATCTTAGAAATTGTATATCCCACCCTTCTGTAGTTAAAAAAAAAGAAAAGAAGTGCTCTGGGTAGCTTACCTTGTTTCAAAACAAGATAACATACCATAGTTTCTCCAACATGTTTCAAGTGGGTTACAACATCAGAAAAAGGGAGTAGGTGGGTATCTTCAGGCTAGGGACAATATCAACCAAATTGCTAGCTGCATTTCCACTACCTGGAAGCACCAGTCTCAGCTCCCCCGTCCCTAATGCTGGGGAAACAATACTGGACTACCTCAGAAGCTAACAGGTCTTACTGAGGCAATATATGTGAACACCCAGGAAGACCACTATGTGAATGAAAAATGGTTTCTGTTTGGCTATTTGTGGACAGTTCCTATGAAAAACCACTGTGCAAGCAGTGGTGTAAGCAACTAATGGCCTTTTGGAAATATAGTGTTAAGGAAGAAACTGGGGCCAGCCCAAGACATTTTGCTGCCCGAGTCAAAGAACAAGATGATCCCCCCCCCCCCATTACATCTACTGGCTGCAGAATCTTACTTCAGTGCTGGATGCCTCCACTGCACCTGAAAGCAGCAGACTAGCTTAGGGGCCACAGGGCAGGCCGTGTGGTGCATACACAGTTCTGTCCTCCAGCACCTTACCACCACTCCCCACCCTCAGCATCTGCTGCCTGAGTTGGTTGCCTCACTCTGCCAAATAGTAGGGCCGGCCCTAGAAAAACACACATTAATTCCTCAGCAGGGCTGGCATCCACACCTGGCAGCCTTGGGCAGGTTTCGGGGCCCTAGCATGCCACACCCTAATCCTGAGAGATTGTCAGACATTTTAAGGGTGGTGGCTAGCTAGTCTAAGCTGCCCAGCACTGCTCAGAGCGCTGCTAGCTCAGGTAAGGGGGCTGGCTCCCTACCAGGCTGCTTTGCTCAGGGGGTCCGCTTGACCCCCGAGCCACCCCTGCATCTAGGGTCAAGGGGGAGATAGTTCCTACCATCTCTTGTTGGCACATTAATCACTGCCGAAAAGGCTTCTTGCACTTCAGAGCTGGCCCTTGGTTTTCCCGCCCTTGGCGTCCGAAGCGAGGTCAGCCCCTTCCTTTGAACGCCCCGAGGCTGACTGGAATTCCCCGTCCGGGGGCCATCGACTCAGTGCCAGGAAGGAAGGCGCTCTAGGGCGCTGGGAGAGGCTGCGGCGTGCGAGTAACGGAAAGCGAAAGTAGGGGCAGGCATTGTTCTCTTCTCGGCACAGAGTAAGCGGCGCTGGACCGCAACGCTCGGCGGCTGGGCCGGCTGTGCTGGGGGCGCGCGCGTCACGCAGCGGGCTTTGGCTAAAGGGCCCTTCGCTGCGCTGTGGCGCGGTCGCCGTTTCAGCGCTAGGCTGAGGTGAGTCACACGCAGCTCTTGGGGCGGGAAGAGCTGCTGCTTCACGACGACGACGACGCTGCTGATCTCTCGGGGGAGCGCTGTGCGGCTCTTGCTCTTGGCATCGCCCCCGCAGGGAAAAGGAGCGAGGGCTCCTGCAAGCTGCGTGGTGGTGGAAGAAGTTCTCTCGCCTGTTTGCGGGGTTTGGGGTCCAGGTGATGGCAGCGTGGGGTGGTAAGGGCGGGGAAGGGTACTGCGTTCAGCCTCATTCCTGGGACAGGCAGTTTCCCAAACTGGCGGGTGCGTGGAGCTTTCGCTTCCCTGCGTCTCGAGCATCTGTTCCCTAGCGCTGCTGGAGACGGCAGCTCTTGCTTGTGGGTGCCGTGATTGCGCAATGAGTCCTGTCCTTACGGTACTGCGGACGATAACTTTAGTCGGGATAGTTCTGCTTTGGCTTCGTTCTGAATATGGTGGTTTGCCCTAGTTCGTCGTCTTCCCGGTTTACTTCTGTCGTCCGGTACTTCTTCAAATGGTCATGTGTAGGTTAGATCCCGTTTCTTTAGTGTAAAATAGGAGCCCCAGAGCTTTTGGGGCCCATGTAAACGAGCCGATCTGTAATTCTGAGGAAGTGCTGTGGGCACCCCCCCCCCCCGTTGTTGCAGAGAGAGAGAGGGAAAGCAAGCACAGCCGGATCCAGTAGAATCATCTTAAATTTGAATGAGTGTTACATGGGGTCATTGCCCCAAACCACCATCAAAAGAAAGTTTACATTGGTGTCCATAGGCCGCACAGTAGAAATAACAGATCTAGCACTTGCCAGCTCCACCCCTCCCACTCTCCCTCTCTCACACACGCGTGAGGGGAAGGCAAGGGAATATGTCCCACCTCGCCTTTTGCATGGTTGGCAAAAAAAGGGCACTCCCCCCCACACACACTTAGGTCAGGAGCAAAAAAGAGGAATCTCTTTGGACTTGAACCCACAGTACAATTCTCTAACCACAGCAGAAGGCAGGTAGCAGACACAGCATGGTGTATTTCATAGAATCATGGAATAGTAGGGTTGGAAGGGGCCTACAAGGCCATCGAGTCCAACCCCCTGCTCAATGCAGGAATCCAAGTCAGAGCATCCCTGACAGATGGCTGTCCAGCCTCGTCTTGAACGCCTCCAGTGTGGGAGAGCCCACCACCTCCCTAGGGAATTGGTTCCATTGTCGTATTGATCTAACAGTCAGGAGGTTTTTCCTGATGTTCAGCCGGAATCTGGCTTCCTGTCACTTGAGCCCATTATTCCGTGTCCTGCACTCTGGGATGATCAAGAAGAGATCCTGGCCTTCTCTGTGACAACCTTTCAAGTACTTGAAGAGCACTATCATATCTCCCCTCAGTCTTCTCTTCTCAAGGCTAAACATGCCCAGTTCTTGATTGATTGATTGATTGATTGATTGCATTTATACCCCGCCTTTTTTCCTCTTGCAAGGAACCCAAGGCAGCTTACATTATCCTCCTCCTCTCCATTTTATCCTCACAACAACAACTCTGTGAGGTGGGTTGGGCTGAGAGTCTGTGACTGGCCCAAAGTCACCCAGTGAGCTTCCATGGCCGAGTGGGGACTAGAACCCGGATCTCCCAGCTCCTAGTCCAACACTCTTGCCACTACACCACACTGGCTCTCTTTCAGTCTCTCTTCATAGGGCTTTGTTTCCAGTCCCCTGATCATCTTTGTTGCCCTCCTCTGAACCCCCTCCAGTTTGTCTGCATCCTTCTTAAAGTGTGGTGCCCAGAACTGGACAAAGTACTCCAGATGAGGCCTAACCATTGCTGAGTAGAGGGGAACTAGTACTTCCTGGGATTTGGAAGCTATGCTTCTATGAATGCAGCCCAAAATAGCATTTGCCTTTTTTGCAGTCACATCACATTGTTGGCTCATATTCAGCTTGTGATCGACAACAATTCCAAGATCCTTCTCGCTTGTAGTGTTGTTGAGCCACGTATCCCCCATCTTGTAACTGTGCATTTGGTTTCTTTTTCCTAGGTGCAGGACTTGGCATTTATCCCTATTAAATGTCATTCTGTTGTTTTCTGCCCAGCGCTCCAGTCGATCCAGATCACTTTGAATTTGTTTCTGTCTTCCAAAGTATTAGCTATCCCGCCCAATTTGGTGTCATCTGCACATTTGATCCGCATTCCCTGCACCTCCTCCTCCAAGTCATTAATAAAAATGTTGAAGAGCACTGGACCCAGGACTGAGGCCTGCAGTACCCCACTCGTTACCTCTCCCCAGTTTGAGAAGGTCCCATTGATAAGCACTCTTTGAGTCCGATTCTGTAGCCAACTGTGGATCCACCGGATCGTTGTTTAATCTATCCCACTTTGAGCTAGTTTGCTCATCAGGAGATCATGGGGCACTTTGTCAAAAGCTTTGCTGAAGTCGAGGTGTATGATGTGTACAGCATTCCCACGGTCTACAAGGGAAAAGATCAGATTTGTCTGGCAGGACTTGTTTTTGACAAATCCATGTTGGCTTCGAGTAATCACAGCATTGTTTTCAAGGTGCTTCCAGATGGATTCCTTTATCACGTGCTCCAGAATTTTCCCTGGGATTGATGTCAGACTGACTGGTCTGTAGTTCCCAGGTTTCTCCTTTTTACCCTTTTTGAAGATAGGGACAACATTAGCCCTCCTCCAGTCATCTGGCACTTCCCCCGTCCTCCATGATTTCTCAAAGAGAATAGACAGTGGTTCTGAGAGTTCTTCTGCCAGTTCCTTTATTACTCTAGGATGCAGTTCATCTGGCCCTGGATATTTGAACTCATTCAAAGTAATGAGGTGTTCCTTGACCATATGCCTATTGATCTCAAGCTGCAATCCTACCCCTTCAGCCTGCACTTTGCCTTTGCCAGGGGGGTCACAGACCCTCTTTTGGGAGAAGACTGAGCCAAAGTAGGAATTGAGCACCTCTGCCTTTTCTTTGTCATCTGTTATCATTTTGCCATCCTTATTTAATAGCTGAACAACCATTTCTTTCCTCTGCCTTTTACTATGCACATAGCTGAAGAAAGCCTTTTTGTTGTTTTTAGCATCCCTCGCTAACCTCAGCTCGTTCTCAGCTTTAGCCTTCCTGAAGCCATCCCTGCAATTCTGTGCTACCTGCCTGTACTCTTCCTTTGTTACTTGGCCTTCTTTCCACTTCCTATATGTGCCCTTTTTTGTTTTCAGGTCATCCCTAAGCTTTTTGTGAAGCCACATTGGCTTCTTCTGTTGTCTTCCACCTTTTCTTCTTGTTGGAATTGTTTGTGATTGTGCCTTGAGAATTTCCTTTTCTAGAAGCTCCCACCCATCTTGGACTCCTTTTCTCGTTAGCGTCGCTTGCCATGGGACCTTACTGATCATTGTTCTGAGTTTATTAAAATCAGCTTTCCTAAAATCCAGGGTACGCGTTTGACTACATTTGGCTTTTGCTTCCCTTAGAACCAAGAACTCAAGTGCAACATGGTCACTTTCCCCCAGAGTTCCTGTAACTGCTACTTTATCCACTAAGTCATCTCTGTTGGTTAGGATCAAGTCAAGGATAGCCAATCCTCTGGTTCCTTCCTCTACTTTCTGTAGGAGGAAGTTATCCTCCACACAAGTCAGGAATTTCCTAGAGGGGCCATGTTTTGCAGAATTTGTCTCCCAACAAATATGGGGGAAATTGAAGTCCCCCATTACTACTACATCATGCTTCCTTAAAACATTGGCTATTTGCTTTTCAAAAGTTTCATCCTCATCTTCTCCTTGGTTGGGTGGCCGGTAGTAGACTCTGACCACCAGGTTCCTTTTATTCTTTGCTCCATTTAGTTTGATCCAGATGCTCTCTATGGGGCTACCAGGCTCATCCTCCTGTATTTCTGTGCAGAGATATGTATTTTTCACATACAGTGCAACCCCACCTCCCTGTCTGTTCCTCCTGTTCTTTTTGAACAAGTTATATCCTTCAATTGCTGTATTCCAGTCATGAGAGTCATCCCACCAAGTCTCAGTTATACCTATCAAGACATAATTTCCCTCCTGTATTAAGAGTTCAAGTTTGTTCCGTTTGTTTCCATTACTCTGGGCATTAGTATGTAGACATCGAAGACCATGTGCTTCATAGTCTGGCTTTCTTCCTACATGTGTCTGAAGACTATTATTGGGCACTATCAGAGCTGTTCTCTCCGTTGCAGTGCATGCGCCTACGTCCACTGTTACCCCCAACATTACATCTCCGTTCCCCGTAGGGTTCAGTTTAAAGCCCTCCAGATGAAGTTCTTCATGCTGTGGCCAAACACATTCTTCCTATCCTTTGTGAGGTGCAACCCGTCCCTTGCCAACAGCCCATCTTCCAGGAAGTATAGTCCGTGGTCTCAGAATCCAAATCCCGCTCGTCGGCACCACCTTCGTAGCCAGTCATTCACCCAGAGTTTTTTCGTTCCCTTTCTATCCCTCTTTTAACTACTGGAAGGATGGATGAGAAAACTATCTGGGCCCCAAAGTTCTGGAGTTTCCTTCCCAGAGCTTCAAAGTCTGATGTGATTTCTTCGTAGCTCCACTTGGCGGTATCATTTGTTCCCACATGGATGAGAAGAAAGGGATACCTGTCAGTGAGCTTTATGAGTGCAGGCAACCTTTCAGTCACATCTCTAATCCGTCCTCCCAGGAGATAACATACCTGGCGAGTCCACAGATCTTCGCGACATACTTGGGTCTCGATCCCACGCAGCAAGGAGTCTCCCACTACTACCACTCTTCTCTTCTTCTTGTTGTAGGCCTGGGTTTCATCCCCTCTGTTTGACTGACCTTCAGCCTCTTGCTCACTCTCGTGTAGGTTCCCCTGTGATTCTTCCTCTGCAGGCTGTCCTCCAGTCTCATCCGCAAGTACCTGGAATCGGTTCCACAGCTCCACTGGTGCAGAGTGGCATCTAGTTCTTCTTCTCCTAACTGTCACCCTTTTCCAAGGAGTATCCTCTACTCCATTTTTCTTCACCTCAGCATTTCCCACTGCCTCATCTTGCTGTTGCTCTTCAAGCTTCTGGTCTTCCCTTTGCTGCTGTAGTTCCCCCATTCTGTCCAAGAACTCTTCATGTTCTCTTATTCCCCGGAGGGTCGACAGTCGCCGCTCCAGTCCACTTACTTTTTCTTCCAGCAGCGTGATCAACTTGCACTTGTTGCAGGTGTAGGCCATGTTGTTCTCAGGCAAGAAAACAAACATTGCACACACCTTGCAGGTCACCACCACTGGGGAGTCTTGTCCTTCCATTGGCTCTTTTCTCTTTTTGTGTCTAGCTTTGTGATTGTTCTAGACTAGCCTGTGCCTGCTCCTCTACTCAGTAGAGGTTAAAAGCAGAGTCCCACTGGTGTGGAAGTGTGTGTTACAAGACAAATAAATGGAAATAAGTTTTTTAAAAAATAAAATAAATGAAAAAATGAAAAAAAAATGTTAGGGGCCTCCCCCTTGACCTCCCCTGCTGAACTCCCCTGGCCAACTCCTGTTTGCTTCCCCTGTCCGCACACTCTGGTCGCTCGCTCTCTGAGAGCTTGTTTGCTTCTCTAGTCCCTGGACCAGCTGGAGCAGCTTGCTCTGCTCTGCTCAGCTGGGAGGTGGGAAACAGGCTCATGGTCCCCAGCTTTGATTTGACATGGTCCCCAGCTGCAACAACCAATCAGATGCCAGAAGCACTAAGCTGCAGAAGGGTGTACAGCTAGGCAGGAGGACAGATCATGTTTTACATCAGGGGTGGGCAACTTGTGGCCCTCCAGATGTTTTGGGCCACAACTCCCATCATTTCTTAACTATTGGCTATGTTGGCTAGGACTGATGGAAGTTGTGGGCCAAAACATCTGGAGGGCCACAAGTTGTCAAGCCCTGTTGTCTCCAATTTGAATCCAGGGCGTCTGCTCCCACCCAGGCACTCCTGAGTCACCCAGCAGGAGGGCTGCATGGCTTCTCCATGGGCCAACCCCTCCCCTTCCCCATCAACCATGTGACCAGTCCTCCTTTCTCTTTTACCAGACTGGCCAAGTAGAGGCATAGGGCACTGAGGTGGTTGCAAAACATCATGCACTTCCTCCAAGCTGTAGTCCAGCTGTAGTCATAATCCAAGAATAAAGCAATGATAATAAAACAGCACATGAGAAAACCATGAGAAAACCAGCAGCAAGGGGTGAGAAACATGCAGCACACAATAAAATCGAAGTAAAAAAGAGTAGAGTAATACGTCAGTGCAAAGATCTAAAAGGACTAAAACAGTTCTTAAAAGGCTGTGGAGAATAAAAAGGTCTTCACCCTGCACCAGAAAAAATTAACCTAGATGCCAGCTGAGTCTTTCTGGGCATGGGCACCTGGAGGAGGAAGTGGGACAGTGGCCTTATGGTCCAGGTAGGTAACTATGGGAGGAGTTGCTTTTTAAGGTAAATTAGCCCCAAGCCATTTAGGGTTTTAAAAGATAAAACTGGAACTTTGAACTGGGCCTGGAAGCTTGACTGGCAGCCAGTGCAAGATGGCAAAGTACTGGCATAATCTGATTACATCAGCCAGTCCCATTAACAGTTTACATTTATTGGCTTTCCTGTAATGGTGTATAAAACATTCAAAGCTACAGAAATTTTTCTTCTTTTTACTGAACATACAACTGAATAAGCATGCAAGTCATAGGACTAATGTTTCCCAGTGTCCCTCATTTGTCTGTCCTTTCCTGCTTTCCAATAGGCTGTAAAAAGCATCACCCTGGGTCGATCTCGTAAAAAGGGCACTATATGCCCTAACTGTGGCAAGTCTCAAAATGCATCAAGCAACTTCTGCAGTAACTGTGGAGTGAAGTTGGCTCCTTCTAGCAGCATACAAAGTAAGTGATTTACAGCCTTAACTATAAATCACCAAATGGGATGCATCTACTTTCCATTAAGGATTAGGGGCACAATGTAAAATGCCAAGGGTAGGTGAATGGACTACACCTAGGATCGCTGGTGCTTTTCCAATTTACCATACCTGATGAACACACATCTTGCATATCTGTATGTTCTAAATACTGTAGAGTTCTTACTAGGCCATCGTTGCCTTAGCTTGTCCTGTTTTATGACCCTATTCATAGCAAGTAGGAACAGAGAAGTGTGCAACCAAATTGATAGACTATCAATTTAATTGATAGACACTATCAATAACAACTTGAGATGCCGGACCCAAGCATGGGGGGAGGGGGATGAAAGGGGGACAGTTTACTTTGGTCTGGAAGTCCAGGAGGCTAAATTGCAGATCATATTTAAGGATGTTAATTATTTATTTTATATAGCACCATCGATGTGCCCGGCAGAGGGCCAGCTTTCCAGAGTACAAGGGAAAGATTTCTGCCCAGAGGGGTTATTTGAATGACAGATATTTAGGTTTAGTTACAGTAGATCATGGGGAAAAGGAAAATATATATTTTGAGGATTAATTTGAAGGAGGAGAGGGGGGACATCAGACAGCTGTTTGGGGCAGAAAAGGAGAAAAGATTGTTTCAAAGTTGGTGGACTGCACCCTACAGACTCGCACAGACTCTGCCTTCCAAACAAACATAAGTTTTATTTAAACAGTGCCTTCCCCACAGAGCTCTCTCAGGCTGTGGCCTCTGGCCAGAAGCAGTCAGTGTGGCCCTCAACTGCTTCCTGGATCCTCCCAGGAAACACACCTCGTCCAGGCCAAATCTAGCAGTTCTTTCATATTGTTACAGGGTGGAGCCATCTGAGGCCTTCAGATGGCAGAGGGTGGTGGAGCTGGATGGGTGATGGCGAACGGAAAGGATTAGGGATGTGCAATGCTGGGAATTCTGTTCTGTTTAAGCCTGACAGGATTTTGCAGTGTTTCTGTTCCAATAAGCGGCAGTGGACCATAGCAGATTTCCCCCCCAGTTCTAGAAATGTTTTGCACATTTTTTCAGGTCCTGCAATTTTTGCAAATTGGATCTTTGGGGGAGGGCTTTAAATTTGCTTTGAATTTGTGCAAATGGGGTCATAAATTTTTAATATATATTTTTCATTGATCTTGCACAAGCGCACAACCTCAAGTCCGTCTGTCTGCTACGTAGCCCCACAGAGGCTTGTCAGTTTCATCCTCACCACACACTACTTTTTTTAGCCCAGCAAAGCCATATTCCTTACTTGTCAAAGAACCTGTCAATTCCTGCCTCTCCCCCTTCACTTGGGAAGCAGGAATTGGAGGCTGAAATTGACAAGTGGACTTGCAGTCACTGACTAAAATAAAATATGACCCCATTTGCACAAATTTCAAGATCCCCACCCCCGCCACAAGATTCAGTTTTCACAAACTGCCACTATTAAAACAACAACAACCCTGGAATGCATGTATTTGGTCGCTACTTGCTAGAGATCAAGTCAGTGCCAGCAAGGGGAAACAGAACGAAATCTACCAGGGCTGAACCAGAAAAATCCATCAAGATTTCACCCCCCAAACAGAACTTTCCTACATCCCTAGCAGGGGTATGGTGGGATATAAAAGCAGAGATACAAGGCGGGGTGAGGCCATGGTAGGCTTTTGAAGTAAGAATTAGACAGGAAGCCTGTACCAGGATTTGTGGGACATCACATATTCAGAAATGAGAGAGGGACCAAGGTGAAGAAGACCTGAGAGGAGAAGCTTGCAGCAGTCAAGGCAAGAGATGACCAGGGCATGAACCAGAATTTTTTGCCGAAGGGGCAGAGAGGGAGGGGTGTATTTTTGTAATACAGTAAAAGGGGGAAGAGACATCTTGACAATGGACTGAATATGGGGAGTGGAAAGAGAGGAGTCAAAGATAAAACCAAGGCTTCGTACCTGTTCAACAGGATGGATGTTAAGCAGGTATAGGATTAGTAAGATAATGCAGGAAGATGTGCACTGGACAATGCTGTCTTCTCTTTTTCTTTCTAGTGCTGCATTCTGCTTCACTCTTGCCTTGGCCCAGTTTTGCCCTCACAAAAAACAAAGTAGCAAAATGAAATGCCTATGACTGAGTCAAAGCAAGGTTTGATAGTTACTGGGCTGAAAAAATCAAACTAATTGTTTTTAAGCCAATTTTTGGGATTTATTTTAAGCATGAATGTTTATTTACCCTGCTATAGCGTCTTTCTGTCTTAACTAACTCCTCTGTCTTGCTTGGCCCAACTTCACCACCACATAAGCACAGAACAACAGCAATTCTATTTAGCCTTTGTCTTTCAACATGTGACTTTAGTCAGAGAAACTGAAAGCCCAGAACTTTTAAGAAGCAAGAGCTGTAAGTTAGGCTGGATAGAACCATTTTCATGAGATGAAAAATTGAAATTAATGCCATGTTTGATTGGTAGGTAACTTCATTTTTGTCACACAGTAAGTGCACAGTTAGCATATTTTATGATGCGATTTAATTGTCAAGGTGATGCATGCCATATGCCAGCAAATTTGGAAAACACAAGAATGGCCAACAGATTGGAAAAAATCAACTTATAGTCCCATACCAAAAAAGGGAAGCACCAAAGAATGTTCAAACTATCAAACAGTGGCACTTATTTCACATGCCAGTAAGGTAATGCTCAAGATCTTGCAAGGTTGTTGTTGTTGTTCAGTCGTTCAGTCGTGTCCGACTCTTCGTGACCCCATGGACCATAGCACGCCAGGCCTTCCTGTCCTGCGCTCTCTTCCGGAGTGTGCTCAAGTTCATATTCATTGCATAGGTGATGCTATCTAGCCATCTCATCCTCTGCCGTCCCCTTCTCCTTTTGCCTTCAGTCTTTCCCAGCATCAGGGTCTTTTCCAGAGAGTTTTCTCTTCGCATTAGGTGGCCAAAATATTTCAGCTTCAGCTTCAGTATCTGTCCTTCCAATGAGCACTCAGGGTTGCTTTCCTTTAGGATGGACTGATTTGACCTCCTTGCAGTCCAGGGGACTCGTAAGTGTCTTCTCCAGCACCACAGTTCGAAAGCATCAATTCTTCGGCGCTTAGCCTTCCTTATAGTCCAGCTCTCACAGCCATACATTACTACTGGGAAAACCATAGCTTTGATTAGATGGACCTTTGTCTGCAAGGTGATGTCTCTGCTTCTTACTATGCTGTCTAGGTTTGCCATAGCATTCCTCCCAAGGAGCAAGCGTCTTTTAATTTCATGGCTACAGTCACCGTCTGCGGTGATCTTGGAGCCCAAGAAAGTAAAATCTGTCACTGCTTCCATTTCTTCCCCTTCTATATGCCAGGAAGTGATGGGGCCAGATGCCATGATCTTCGTTTTTTTAATGTTGAGTTTCAAACCAGCTTTTGCACTCTCCTCTTTCACCCTCAACAAGAGGCTCTTGAGATCCTCTTCGCTTTCTGCCATTAGGGTGGTATCGTCTGCATATCGGAGGTTGTTGATAATTCTCCCAGCAATCTTAATTCCGACCTGTGATTCATCCAACCCGGCGTTTCTCATGATGTACTCTGCATATAAGTTAAATAAGCAGGGTGATAATATGCAGCCTTGTCGTATTCCTTTCCCAATTTTGAACCACTCAGTTGTTCCATGTCTGGTTCTTACTGTTGCTTCTTGACCCTCGTACAGATTTCTCAGGAGACAGGTAAGATGGTCTGGTACTCCCATCACTTTAAGAATTTGCCATAGTTTGTTGTGATAGACTCCAGCAATTCATGGAACGAGAACTGCCAGATGTACAAGCTGGGTTTAGAAAAGGCAGAGGAACTAGAAACCAAATTGCCAATATCCGCTGGATAATGGTGAAAGCCAGGGAGTTTCAGAAAAACATCTATTTCTGTTTTATTGACTATTCTAAAGCCTTTGACTGTGTGGATCATAACAAACTGTGGCAAGTTCTTGGTGGTATGGGGATACCAAGTCATCTTGTCTACCTCCTGAGGAATCTGTATAATGACCAAGTAGCAACGGTAAGAACAGACTACGGAACAACGGACTGGTTTAAGATTGGGAAAGGAGTACAGCAGGGTTGTATACTCTCACCCTACCTATTCAACCTGTATGCAGAACACATCATGTGACGTGCTGGGCTTGATGAAGCCCAGGCTGGAGTTAAAATCACTGGAAGAAACATTAACAATCTCAGATATGCAGATGATACCACTTTGATGGCTGAAAGCGAGGAGGAGCTGAGGAACCTTCTGACGAAGGTGAAAGAAGAAAGTGCAAAAGCTGGGTTGTAGTTAAACCTCAAAAAAACCAAGATTATGGCAACCAGCTTGATTGAGAACTGGCAAACAGAGAGAGAAAACGTGGAGGCAGTGACAGACTTTGTCTTTCTAGGCGCAAAGATTACTGCAGACGCTGACTGCAGCCAGGAAATCAGAAGACGTTTACTTCTTGGGAGGACAGCAATGACAAATCTTGATAAAATAGTTAAGAGCAGAGACATCACACTGACAACAAAGGTCCGCATAGTTAAAGCAATGGTATTCCCCGTAGTAACCTATGGCTGCGAGAGCTGGACCATAAGGAAGGCTGAGCGAAGGAAGATAGATGCTTTTGAACTGTGGTGCTGGAGGAAAATTCTGAGAGTGCCTTGGACTGCAAGAAGATCAAACCTGTCCATACTCCAGGAAATCAAGCCAGACTGCTCACTTGAGGGAATGATATTAAAGGCAAAACTGAAGTACTTTGGCCACATAATGAGAAGACAGGATACCCTGGAGAAGAGGCTGATGCTAAGGAAAGTGGAAGGCAAAAGGAAGAGGGGCCAACCAAGGGCAAGATGGATGGATGATAATCTGGAGGTGATGGACTCGACCTTGGGGGAGCTGGGGGTGGCAACGGCTGACAGGAAGCTCTGGCATGGGCTGGTCCATGAAGTCACGAAGAGTCGGAAGCGACTGACCGAATAAACAACAGTGTTATTTTTTTTAAGTTAGAAATTTAATATTTAAGGTGTTTTTTCAAAAAATAAAAACATCAAATTAAAATTTTAAAATCTGACTTAAATTTTAAAAAAATGATTTTTATTGATTTATCCATTTAAATCAATTTTTATCCACCCTGGCTGGAACCAATCCGAAGTTGCATTAGAAAACACACACACAGAGTATACTTTACAGGAAAATGTAGAACTTGTAGTCTGAAAGGCAGATGTGTGTACTTCCCTGTATGACATGCACTCTCAAGCAACTACGTTTCTTAGTTCCTCCTGGCATTTCCCATATGCAGGCAGGAGATGCCATCAGGGTATGGCAGCTGGCTGGCTGCATGAGGAAGGGACAAGCATTATAATAATTGGTGTTGTTAGCTCTTTATACAATGAAGGGCATTTATCATTGCACTCATGTTTTAATAAATTGTATTTATTATATATAATTACTTTATTGTATTTATACTCATTCCATACTGGCATGTCTGTCTATAAATACAGATCAGGCAGCGAGGAACATGAGGTGCTTAAACAAATGATACTACAAGAAGCTTACAGTGAAATCTTATGCATGTTTACTCAGATGTAAATTCAGTGGGGTTTATTCCTGCGCAAGTGTGCATAGAATTGCATTATAAAGAATACTAATCAACCCTTCAACATTTAAAAAATTAGTGTATTTTGGGGGTGAGGAGGTGCCCATGTTTGTACCAAGCCCCCCCACCCAGATGCTTGTGTAAGAAATGAATGTGAGGCGTTCTTCCTGCCTTTGTACATCTTACTGTGTATTTTTACTTCCATCTCACATACCTCACTCTTGCCTCTTGCCTCACATTTTCATTATCTTTTTAAAACTGATAGATGTCAGGATTGATTCTGAGCGCAGGGAGATAGCTAGCAGCTCAGATTCAGAAGAGGAGCCGCCAGAACTGGAGGAGGCATTTTCACAAGCCAGTTCAGATATGGGTAGGCGTGCTTCTCAGGTTACCAATTCCCAGATGGCCAGGCATGAAGTTTCCTCCTTGCCCCACTCTGTGAGAAGCAGTAAGCAGGAGGAGGAGGGGATTGGGGATTGGGGACTGTGAACTAAGAGATACGAGGTGGCAGCGCAGAGCTAAGAGGGAAACATCAGGGGCGGAGCTCAGATGGTTGACCCGGTTAGCGATGTGTGAGAGGCTACACAGGGAAGCATCACTCAAGGGGCAGGACCTCCCTCCCTAAGTTAGCCTAGCCAGAAAGCCTCCCTTTCAAACTGCTGGCAACTTCGGTGATTCCATTTGAATCCCCTGGAGGCATTCCTTTGTAGCCAGAGAGTCTTTGAGGATTTGCATCTGTAATGAACCTGTGAATAAGGAAGTAAAGGTGACACCACCACCGACACCATCTCTGTGTGTGTGTGTGTGTGTGTGAGTGTGAGTGTGTGTGTGTGTGTGAGAGAGAGAGAGAGAGAGAGAGAGTGCATAAGGATAGAGGGGGCCAATGGATTTGTGACAATAAAAGTACTGCTTCTATCTACTAGAGTAGAGTAGATGAAGCACAATCTGTCTTGGACTCACCAAGGCTGCAATCCTGTAGTCACTTACTTGGGAGTAAATTCCATTGAACCAATGGGGCTTAATTCTGAAGAGACATATATAGGATTGCACTGTATCAACCCCCTTAAATCTTGCTCTGAGAGGGTCTGACACAAAACTTACTAATTTTAGTGCCAGACGTGGAGCCTGGGGGAGAACTGAGGGTGAAAAGCTCCCCTTCCTTGGAATCCCCTGTTGAGGAGCAGCCCGCCACTGAGCAAGGACAGAGGAAGCCAGAAGAGTCTCTGTCGGAGAGCCTTGGGAGCCAGGCCTCACTCTCACCAAAAAAAGTGAGTATATTTGGTTAAATTGTGTGCGGTGCAGAGATTTCAGGGATGCTTTTCATTAAGGAGCTGTAATGACTGACACCCCTCTTACTGGTGATTGTTACCTTGGAGCTCTTAACTGCATTTTGCCAGGATGCACTCTGTGACTGGTTGTAATAACCGGTTGATTTATATGTGCTGCATTCCTAAGCAAGCAATTGCTTTTTTACTTCCAAATACTATTTTTCAGCAGACGGTAAAAGTTGGGAGCAATGGAATATATTGGATGAGGATGATAACCCTCATTCCAGAAAGGAGAAGGGAGAAACCAGACCTATATGAGGGAAGGAGACCATGCTCATGCCCGCAATTTCTATTATTATTATCATCATCATCATCAATTTATAACCCACCTATACACAGATACTCTAGGCGATATACAAAGTAAAAAACAATTTAACAAAAAATCCAACAATAAAAACAACACAGCATAAAAGCAGTATACAAGAGTCAACAAAAAAGAATGATAGTTCTAAAAAGGGAAGGCCTGCCGGAATAATTAGAACAATCCCATTCCAAAAGCTAAAAATAGCAATAGCTTAAAAGCCAACTCATGACACATTTGGTAGAATGCAGACTGAAAAAAATAAGTGTAAGGTCCATTTTAAAAACTAAGATGGGGCCATACTTCTTTTGGGGGAGAGTTCCAAAGATATGGGGCCACCATTGAAAGGCCTTGTCTGCAGTGCCTGCCAGTCTGATGGATCTTAACAGCAGGCTTGCAAACATGTCCTCAGCGCCCCATCTTAAGGCCTGGGCAGGTTCACATAGGTGCACATAGTACTTTAAATAAACCATTTAGGGCTTTAAAGGTCAACACCAACACTTTAAATTGAGCCTGGAAGCAAAAAAGGCAGCCAATGCAGCTTGAACAGTATCAGTGTTCCACCTGGTCCCCACTAGCCGCCTAGCTTTCAGTTTGCCAATGCAAAACACCAAACTGATTATTTGACCTGCCATGTGTAGGATCATACATCAATTGAGACAGGCCTACAGTTGTCGTAGAGACCATGACATTCGGAGCTACACCAAACAAAGGGGGCTCAGTTCCAATCTTGAAGTTCCCCAGGACTATCAGCCTGGTGGTCCCCAGTATCACCCGTGAGATCACTGCAGTCAGCTTAGGAAGTGACGCAGCCAGGTGATGCTACATCAGCAGAATCCCTATCATGTGTCGAAGGCCCAGCACCATGTACAGACACTTGAAGCTGGCAGATTGCTAGACAAGACACTCAGAAGGGGAGATGCAGTCATGATGGACTGCAGTAGCCTGGTGCCTTCCAGAGGTTTTGGACTCCAATGCCCAGAGTTCTGGCCATTACCCATGCTAGCTGGGGCTGATGTGAGTTGAAGTCCAAAACATTTGGAGGACACCAGGTTGGGAAGGCTGCACTAGGATAACCCCATCCCCACCCATGGCCATTGGCTGTTCACTGCTGCAGGACTGAAGAACCTCATGGCCACAGCTAGCATTGCTTGACTTCACTCCCTCCTCTGCCAGTTCTCAGTAACACACAGCAGGACGGCATGCTTATCCAGGATCAAATCCTGCATGGCAGTTGTTCTTCCATTCACTCACCTGGGGGGCATCTTCACGACAACAGAATGAGATGGAGTATTATCTGGATTTTCATGAAATCAGCTTTGGTCCATCAGTAGCACATGAAGCAAGAAAAGCCGAGTATGCACTACGTAAAGCCCCACTTTTCTTGCTTCGTGTGCCTCTGACGGGCTAAAGCCGATTTCCTGAAAAATAACATCAGCCCTGTAGGTGCTGCTCAGCGAATGAGAGAGGCTTGTTCCCCATACCTGTCCACGCTCCCCTGCACAGGGAAGTTTACTAGAAGCCCTGAAGTAGTTTACCTGACACCCCTCTCCTCTCATCCAGCATTGGGGTGAATCCCCATCCTGTATCATGAGAAAAAAGCAAACCTCGCAGCATGATCCTCATGAAGGCTTACTTGAAAGTAAGTCCCATTGAACTCAGTGGGATTTACTCCCTTGGGGAAGTACTGTGTATTCCTTAGTTGTAGGTGTATCATGCATCTGCGAAGTTGCAGGTGTATCACCACTGTGAAATAGTGGCTGGCTGCCCTTTCTCCTCCCTCCTCTGTGTATTCCTTAGTTGTAGGTGTATCGTGCAACTACGAAATAGTGGCTGGCTGCCCTTTCTCCTTCTGCTCTGTGTATTCTTTATTTTGCACTGCATATAAACTGGCTACTCCACTATTGTGAATGAAACAGGGCTACTGATGTTATGAATGGGAAAAGGAGGCTACTTATTGTGAAAGCAGCCCTATTGCAAATGGGGAAAAAGAGGGAATGGGGGGAGCAGCCCCACCCCTTGACCACCTCACTGCCAGGTCACAGCCACGTCAGAGGCATGCCCAGGATTTAATGCAGAGGGAGAGGGCATACTGCAGGGGATCTGCTTTAAGTAAAAAATACGAAGCAAAAGGACTTTCAGAAAATGTAGCTTTTCAAGAAAGATACAGCTGGTTGGCTGCGGATTGGCCATGATGTCATGTGTCCCTAATGACTTTAAGTCACAGCAGCATTGGAGGAGACCTCCCATGTAGACAGGCCCCTGGATTCAGCACCAACAACTTAAGGCCTGGTGACATGCTGACATAGCCACCAGGAGCATCCAGGATGGGGGATAGTCTGGAAGAAGAGATAGCCTGAAGCTGTCTAACCCTCCTTCACCTCAACTAGCCAGCCTGACTTCCCCTGCCATTTCTCCCTCTCTCTTCTCCATGTATTCCAGATCATAGCACTATGCACATACATAATCTGGACATCTGTCTGGACACATGGTCTCTGGTAGGCATGCAAAAAACTCAGTAGGCACAAATTTACTGCTTGTAGTGTTCCTGCCTATGGCAGGCCCCAAAATGGGGTGGGGCAGGATTGGACCACTTGCCTACACCAGCCTCCAGTGGGAGGGAAAATAAAAATAAAAATGCCAGCCACAGAAAATGATGATTAAGTCTCACCCCACCCCCACCCCCCAATTGCCTACCCTGGCCAGTGGGAGCTGGCAGGGCTTTGGAAGTGTTGGACAATCTGCCACTTCACTGCCTCCCCCACCCCACATAGGATTGTTCCTCCCAATCACAGGTCAGACAGAGCAAACAATTTCTGGTCCAACACTGCAACCTGCTGGCTTAAACCATGGAAGGAGACTGAATATCAAAAGAGAGGAGGAGGAGAAAGGAGAAGGAGAAACTCTCATAATACTAGAGCTATCAAGTTGATGGGTGGGAGATTCAGAACAGATAAAAGGAAGGAGTTCTTCACCCAGCTCATAGTTAAACTGTGGAATTCGCTACCACAGTATGTGGTGATGGCCACCAATTTGGATGGCTTTAAAAGGGGATTAGACAAATTCATGGAGGAGAAGACTATCAGTGGCTACTAGTCATAATGGCCATATGCTACCTCCACTGTCAGAGGCAGTGTGCCTATGTACACCAGTTGATGTGGAACATGGGCAGGAGGATGCTGTTGCACTCATGTCCTACTTGTTATTTCCTGGTCGACAGCTGGTTGGCCACTGTGTGAACAGAATGCTGGACTAAATGGACCCTTGGTCTGATCCAGCAGGGCTCTTCTTATGTTCTTATACACTCAGCTCCATGCCCCTTCTGGAATCCCAGCTTGGCCAAGATAAGATAACTGAGTCTGTCTTGAACTACGGCAGCCTTCCCCAACCTGGTGCCCTCCAGATGTGTTTGGAGGCTACAACTCCCAGCATACCCCAGACAGTCATGCTGGGAGTGATGTTCCAAGACATTTGGAGGGCATCAAGTTGAGAAAGGCTGGAATAGTGATTGACGCAGGCCCTGGATAGGTAGGGAAGAAAAACAATATAAACTAGGGCTCTGCAAAGGGAGAGCACAGAGTACAAAATACTCGAGCCACTGCTGGTCTGTTACATGCCTGGAATGAGTTGCTACTTTCCACATGCAAGAGTCAAACAACGTACTTGCCCAAATTAATAATTTTCTGTTTTGTGCTGTGCATTATGCATGGTATCCTGAAAGAAGAAAGGGACTTACATGAAAGTAGAGTGGTCTTCAGTCAGTTAGTATCTTACTCCAGGCCAGGAGCCAGGCAGAGAAGCTTCATAAACATTGGTTCTTTCCCCCTTTTTCCACCTCAGAAATTATTAACATAGATACGTGGGGTGAAGTGAGCTGCTAACTTATTATTTTTATGTATGGTGTATGCCTGTGCTACAGAAAGCATCATTTACAAAATGTGGAATCTCTGAAAAGGAAGAAAAAACAGCAACTCCAGTAGAAGGACGGGAGGACAAAGAGGAAAAAACAGCAACTCCAGAACAAGGATGTGAGGACAAAGGGGGGAAAACAGCAACTCCAGAACAAGGATGTGAGAAAGGGGCAAAAACAGCAACTCCAGAACAAGGATGTGAGGACAAAGGGGGGAAAACAGCAACTCCAGAACAAGGATGTGAGGAGAAGGGTGGGAAAACAGCAACTCCAGTAGAAGGATCGGAGGACAAAGAGGAAAAAACAACAACTCTAGTAAAAGAATGTGAGGAGAAGGGGGCAAAAACAGCAATTCCAGAACAAGGACATGTGGAGAAGGGGGCAAGAACAACAACTCCAGAACAAAGATGTGAGAAGGGGACAAAAACAGCAACTCCAGTACAAGGGCATGAGGAGAAGGGGGCAAAAACAGCAACTCCAGTAAAAGGATATAAGAAGAAGGGGAATAAAAGAGCAACTCCGGTACAAGGACATGAGAAGAAGGGGGGAAAAACAGCAACTCCAGTACAAGGATGGGAGAAGAAGGGGGAAAAAACACCCACTCCAATACAAGGACATGAGAAGAAGGGGGGGGAAACAGTGACTCCACTAGAAGGACATGAGAAGAAGAGCATGTTTACACAAAGGTATAACCTACTCTTTTTTTTTAAAGTGGTGTTAAATATAATAAGAATTGGCCAGCAGCACATTGTTAAAAATTTCACCCTCTTCTGAAAGGGAAGGGAATTGAAGCTCCATTGAAGGTCCATTGAATCTAAAATTATCTAGAATGGTCATGTAACATGGTTACTTTTGTGGTGTTCATAAAGCTTTCCAGTGATAACAAGCTAGAAATAGTACAAAGCTCAACATTTCTCCACCTCCAAATCCTGGACTGTGTAAAAGCACAATCCCATGCCTACTAAAAAATAAGTCCCTTTGAGTTCAGTGAGGCTTATGCCAAGGTAAGTGAGTATAATAGGGTTGGGTTAACTTTTTCGACCCAAGGGCCACATTGCCTCTGTGGAAACTTGTTGAGGTTGCATGCCAGTAGTGGGCGGGGGGACAGAGCCCCAAGTGAATGGGGCCGAAACCAAAGTGGGCATGGTCACAGCTCGCAGTGGGTGGGGCCACCCCCTCTCACTCACCCTCTCACACACATACACGCACACACACACACACACACACACACGTACACACACCATTCACTCCATTCATACACACAGAGATCAGATAGGCAGCACAAGGTGGGGAGGAAGAATCCAAGTGAGCAGGCAATCCACTCAGCAAGGGAAGCCACAACTACACCTTCACAGAAGCAGCTTCCAATAGCCCCATTGTGTACTCCAACATCCATCACCCCAGCCAACATGTCTAATCATGGGAATTTAGTCCAACGACATCTGGAGGGCTACAGATTCTCCACCCCTGTTGTAGGGCATGGAGATGGGAATCAGGGGGTGTGGAGATTGAGCCCCACCAGGGAAAGGGCAGGAACATGGGCCCCACTCACCTTTTGCATGCCTGGCCAGCAACAGTTAGGTTAGAGAAAAAAAGAGAAGCAGCTCCCAGGACTAGGGGTGTATGAAACCCCACTTACCTGGCTCCGCCGGGTTCTGCAGGTGGGGGGAGGCGATCCGTTCCTCCCCCCGGAATCCTCGACAGGGGGGAGGCGATCTGTTCCTCCCCTCTGGAATCTTGCCCGGCCAGCTCCGCTCTGCGGTCAGGCCGCGGAGCCGCCAGCTGGGCCAACCCACAGTGGGTACTCCAGCCGCTGCCGGGCTGGTGCGGACGCAAATGGCGTCCTGAGTAGGGGACACCATTTGCGTCCCTATGGTAGCCCATGATAGGCTACGTAAATATTTACGTAGCCTATCACGGATAAAACGGGAATGCCAATGGCGTCCCCTATGCCATTTGCGTTCCCGCTTTAGCTGTCGTAGGCTATGTAAATATTTACGTAGCCTATCACGGATAAAACGGGAACGCAAATGGCGTAGGGGACGCCCCTGCTTTAGCCGTGATAGACTATGTAAATATTTATGTAGCCTGTCACGGGCTACCATAGCAATCCCCTACTCAGGACACCATTTGCGTTCGCAGCAGCCTGGCAGCAGCTGGAGCTGCCACTGCCAGAGCCGAAGCTGCAGCTGGAGCCACAGCCAGGTAAGCTCCATTTTGCGGGGCTTTCACGGGGTGGAGGGGCGGCGGGCTCCATTCCACTACGGATTCCAGGGGGCTGAATTCACTGGAATTTGGCCCCGCTGGGATCCGTGGCAGAATTCTCTAACATCCCTACCCAGGACTCAAACCTATGCTACAAACTCCACAGGGAGGCTCTGTAGCCACTCAGGTACAACAGTAGACAGAAGGCAGATACATCTTGGGGCATTTGTCATCTCCCAGCTGCCATACTGAAGAACTAGCTATATATTCCAGGAGCCACTGGTTGTAGAGGGACCCTTAGTCCTGAGGAATAGCGCAGGCCTCGCACACAGAAGATCCAGGTTCCAATCCAGGATATGACCTCCTCCTGGGGGAGGTCCCCCACATAGACACACCTGACAGAGTATAGTACCTGAGCCCATCACGGGAAGTGCGGCATGGTTCAGTAGCCTGTCGCCTACATGGGCTGCTAGCTCTTTTAGCCCACCCGTCCCCCTGGCAACCCACATGACCAATCCCTCCTCCATTATTTTACCTGGTAGGCCAGTCCTAGGTAGTATCCCAGGAGGCCTCATCTTCCTTCCTGCCAACAGACTGCCTCATATACCATTGCAGCAGCAGCCATTCCAGCTTTGTGCCCTCAGAGGCCTGCCCCTATTACCCCTCTGACCCCCTATGAGCAGAGGTTGAAGGGACTATTGGTCCCGAGATCTGGTAGCAACATGCTCCCTGCCCCCAGCCCATCCAAATTTCATTGTATGGCCAGCTGAAGCCAGATCAAACAAGTGGGTGGAAAAAAGACATGTATGGGGTTATTCCAGGAGGCCTCCTGTGCACCTGACATTTGAGTGACAGGCAGCAGAGTAGCAGGTGAAATGCCTCTCATGCTTGGCGCATTATCATCTGTTGCATAACTGTCTGTCATAGAGCTTAGAAGTGTGCAGGAGCCTCCCTGGAACAGCAAATTTTGCAGCCCCATGGAATGGACGCCCTCTGTGTACTACCCGCAGGTGCCCTGGTTCCCATAAGACTCTCACTGCCCTCCCACGCCAGGACATCCTCACCTGAGCAAGCATCAGTGCTTCTAAAATGGAGCCATTTGGCTCCTGTCCTCCTGAGGTGGTAGCCATTCAAAAATCCTCAAAATGAATTGCCTGACACTGATGTTAGGCAATGCATTTTAGAGATTTTAGAATTGTTTCTGCCTTGGTGGCTCCCATCCAGAAGCTATTCAATCAGTTAAAGATTGTGGTGGTGGGGTGTTGGTGGTGGTAAGGATTGGTAAAGGGGAGAAGGAGGAGAGATTGCAGGGGCGGGGGAGAGAAGCAACCAGGAGGAAAAGTAGGGTGGAAAACGGGAAGCTATTGGGGGCAGGAGTGACTGGGGGATGGGGGAGGGAGTAAAGATGTGTAGGGGAAGGTGTGACAGGGGCAGGGGTGACCAGGGGAAAGAGGGAGCACAGAGTGACTGGGGGTGGGGGAAGGAAGGAAAGCAAGTATGACCATGGAGGGGGGAGAAAGGAGTGACTGGGGGCAGCATGGAGGGAGAAAGCAGAGCGGTGTGGGGATCAGAAGAGAGAAAGGGCACAGAGCAAAGGAGAGAGATGAAGAGAGAGAGAGAGAGAGAGAGAGAGAGAGAGAGAGAGCAGGCGTTTCTACACCTCCAGTTTACTGCACATTCATGATTGGCCACTCACTGAATTGTGCAGGTCCATTACATGACGTCATCATCGTCCAGTCGTTATCCCACCATTTCTGCCCACCTATCCCATTTTTTCCTCAAACAGAAAAAATGTGGTATTTTTCCAAATATGCGCAAATGGAGTGCCATGCCCTCCCCGTGTACTTCTCCCCTAGCACGAGTGAACTGCTGTGTGTTGGCGGCTTGTTTTAGGTTGTTGGGGGTGCAGCTATAATGGCAAAGGCAGTGATGATGGGCTGTGGGGCGTGTCTCCTTGCCCTTTTGGGCCTGCAGCGTTCTGAATAAGGCAGCAGAGTAGCAGGTCGGCAGAGCGGCAGAGTGGCGTGCCAGCCTTCCGACCTGCCAGGACACCCCCTGCTGTGCATTCCAGCGAGTAAATGGCTGAGTAAATGGCAGAGATTGTCAAAAACACTGAACAGGGAGGCGGGGGGCCCAGGGAGGGAAAGGGGCAGGAACCAGGGAGGAATTATCATTACACCCCGAGCGCATGTAATGCTTCTTTGTGGAAAGGTGGCAATGCCTCTGAGCAGCATCACCACCCCATGAGAAGGAAAGAAATGAAAAATAGCGCCACAGGGACAGTCATCTAAAGAGAACGACCCAGTCCTGCAGTGATACAGGATGGGGAAAGAACTGGCATTGATGTGGAATTCTCTTCCCATGCGATGGAGCCCAGAGAGTGCATGGGATACCAGACAGAGAATGGGGTGCTCAGGACGGTTGACCAGTAGTGGAAATGGCTGCAGTAGAGTGCTTGGCCTTCTCCAACACAGAACATACCTGCATATGGGGTACCTGTGAGGGAGATGCTGCTCCCAGCTGTTGGGGAGGAAGGATTGTTTCATTAGTACAGTTTAGGCAAGACGCCGTTTTCAATATAGCAAGTTAGGGGGAAAGACATGAGAGACATTTGCAGCAGTTGTACTTTGCACCATGGTCGCCCCCTGTTCCCTTGCTTACCAGTGCAGGATGCGATGCCCTGCCCTTGGCTGCCTCCCCAGCTGTAAAAGTCGACTGGGGTTAGGTGTTGCCACATCAGCTCTGCAACACCTCCATGTCATCACCACACACCGGCCCATGAGTGGTGGGCACAGTTTCTGGAGCCCTTAGGTAGGGTACCTGTAAAGCAGGGTACCTGTAGTCAGCAACTGTACAGACACTCTTTGTATGTGTGTACAGTTGACAGGCTCTTCCTTGCAATGTGCCCTTTTTCTATGGTTCTTGTCAACAGAGTCCCTTGTGTGCGCTGAAGTCTGCATCACATGAGACCAGAGTGATGTGCACATTGTCAGCTGAGTTATGGCCTACCTGGTGGGGGTCTATATGTCTGTATTGGTGTGCTGTGATTGGGTGTAGAGTTATGCCATTTCCTATATTTTGTTGTGGCAATGTAGGGGGAGTGAGAGACATGTGTGGCAGTGATTTATGGGTCTTCCCCTCTCTGTGGGGCTCCCCACAAGTTCCCAACCCCTTAGAGAGTTCTCGGTCCCCTCTTGCATCAGAGACAGGGCTTGGAACCATTCCAGCTCTCTGGTTTTAGACCTAGGACACCCAGCTTGTCACAGGCAAAGGCTGAGGACTGTCCCTCCCTCCCTCTTACTAACCCCCTAATCTTTACCAGTGTCCTCCTCTTCCTCCTCTAGCACTTTCAGTGCTATTCTTCATCATCTTTCTCTGTCCTGTCAGTTCTCTGCCTTCTTTTCCCCCTCCTCTCCATCCTCTGCTGTTTATAAAGCCAAAGCTGCCCCTCCTGCTCGTCCCAGGCCTCTGGTTTCCCACCCTCGCCCTTATCTAGTCCAACTGGATGAGGATTTCAACCAGCTAGTGTGGGCATGGAGACAAACAGATCCCTCCCTCTCTTGGACATGAATTTTCCATACACCAGCTCTGTCTTCGGCATGAAGTCCTGCTGTAGTCAGGGGCATGCTTAGGGTCTGAAGGGGTATAGCATTGGGCCTAAATCTGATTCTCCCTATCCTGCCCATGTCTCAGCCCCATTTTGGCTGCTACACCAGCAGAGTTGTACAGGCATAGTAGATATGGCAGCATAGTGCTGCACCAGTATCTCCATGCTGTTGTGCTGGTGTCTCTCCAGTGGCGGAAGGGAAACTGAGTGGGGTTTCTGCCATATCCTGTAGCTCTTCAACTAGCATATCTTGAGTAGAGAATTGCACCCTAAATGGTAATTTACAGATCAGGTTTTGTGATATTTCGTAAGAGTTCTAGGGCAGTATCCAATGGGGCTGCTGAGCTCCCATTGATAGTGTTGTGCCAACGGTTCTAAAAGAAACTCCAGAAATGAGTGGAAATGCTTGTTTCTGGACCAGGACAGGTCAGTGGAGCTCTCTTTTGGGAGCTCCACTGATCTGCCCCATTCTGGAAATGAGCATTTCTGCTCATTACCAGTTGCTTTTAGAACCACTAATTCCCTGTTGCGCTCGCAGTCAGCCCCCCCAGGCACACGGCACAATAGGGTTCTACCCCTAGTGATTAATTTAATATTATAGAACCATTTTATTTTCCAATTTTTTATTTTATCAGATTTTATATTGTTTAACATTTAGGTTAAAAGTGATCACAAGGCAGCATATATACATTAAGACAATTTAAAATATTAATACATAATTTAATAAATCATACAATTTAAAAACAGGAAAAAAAATCAAGCCCACTGAATTAAATCTCAGATGTATGTTGCCCATGTCCATACATTTAACAAAACTGTTACGTATGCATCTGCCAAAACAAATTATGCTGGCCTTGCTTTTACTCTGTTTCAGGCCAGTGATTTCTGGAGATTGTGTTACGGTATATTTCCATGCCATATTGTCTAAGACATTCAAGCGGGATCCTAAGGAGCCAAGAGTGTTCATCAAGGCAGAAGGCATTTCTGGATATAAGGACTGGGAAGACAATGTCTGTGAGCTGGTTTTGTCAAAGTAAGTACAATTCTCTATGTTCAAGCATGCTCTGGATTCAGTGGCTAGAAAAGATAACGTCCACATGTCATGTTTAAAAAATGGGGCAAGGGGATATTGACTCAACTATAACTGATAATCACACACACACACACACACACACACACACACACGTCTCTGTCTAGACTTGAATTCTAGCCTCCTCTCTTGACTGTGGAGTTCCTCACATTATGGTAACCATGCAGACATACATAATTTTAATGTTTACCCTGCTGTGGAAGTGCTCACACCGCACTTTGGTCACACATACCATCTTCCCTCCAAGAGTGAGATCAGAGAAACATCTTCTTCTGGTTTTTATCTAGAAGCTGGAGGTGCAGTGCTGATAGGTTGACTCTTGCATGAGTCACCAAGCCACCTCCTTCACTTCTCAGAGCAGTTTTTCAAGTGTAAAAAAAAAGTAAACAAAATTATAAAACCCCAAACAAATGTTTCATCAGAAAAAATATGCTAATCAAAAACGACTGGAGCATAAAAGGGGCACACTGCATTGGAGTTGGAGACTACATATGACATTACAGGAGGCAAGTGGGGGGGTGGGGGGGGGAGAAAATGTCACCCTGCAGTTTTCTTTTTCTCTGTAAAACTGTGTGTGTGTGTGGGTGTTCTGAAACAGAGAAGCCGTGTGTGTGTGTGCGCGCGCGTGCGTGCACACGCGCGCGCACATGCTCCCCACCCCACATACTGTTAGACTCAGAGTATTGTACATGAGCAAAGGGCTGGATGTGCCTGATCTCGTCAGATCTCAGAAGCTAAACAGGGTTAGCCCTGTTAGTATTTGGATGGGAGACTGCCTGGTAATCAGGCTTCCTGCACTAAGCAGGGGGTTGGACTCAATGGTCTTGTAGGTCCCTTCCAACCCTATGAATCTATGTTCCTATGATTCTATGAATGCAACTCAGAATAAATGTATGGAAATAGGAGCAGACCTAATTCTTAACGGCTGTTGTTCGGACTCATCCCTGAGAGCACCTTTCTTCTTTCTCCTATGTATGTGAATGGCTGACACGTCTTTCAAAGCAAAGTAAAGTTACAATCTTGTTCACAATCTGACTAGGTAGACAGGCAGAGCGAGTTCAGGGGAGGGACAAGACATGGCAATGGCAGACAAATGGCCAAATCCAGAGCTCAGGTGGGCTTGCTCTGACAAGGAGCAAGGTGTGAGGAGGCAGCAGTGTGTGTTTCTCTCTCTCTCCTTTGGTAGTTTCTCCCTCTTTTTTACATTTCCCCTTCCTTTGGTCCCTGGGCAGGCATACTCTCCCTCCCCCACCCCCTGTTCCAGGGCCATCTCAGGGCAATGAGAAGGCTTCCAGTGTGTGGGGAAGGGATTCTTAAATTTGAGCCCTTTGCATGCTCCCACACACACACACGCATTCACTCTACATGTGGATTGGAGAATGATAACAGGGCTTTTAAAGCATATCTTTGCAACCATAAGTGCTAGAAAATTGCTTTTCAAACATCTGAGAAGTGTAGGAAGTGTCAGGGTAGAAACTGAGCCCATAGAGCCCCAGAGCAGTTCTGATTCTGAGGAGGAACAGCAATCCATGGGAGAGGAGCTCGCTCATCTCTCACAAGCACAGCAGCTGGCAGAGATTCCTCCTGCCAGCATTCCTGGGACAGATAGTGACCCTGGCAGCAACAGAGCACTGGAGGGGGGCTTGCTGGACGCTTGACGCAGACACAGGGAGCGGCGACAGATGGAGGGCGCCGAAAGGAGGCATACCGCTTGTTTGGCACACAAACAACCGTCGCGTCCCGAGGACCCAAGGGAAAGAGGGAGGATCTCTTCCTAGCCCATAAGTTCTGGGTCTTCCTGTGATTCTCCTTCAAACGGGGACCAACTGCCTAACCTGGAGCTTAGGCTACTCTGCTATCTTTCCCCAGGGCTGTTCCTTGCTTAGTTGCTGGTGATTAGCATCTGAAAGAGTCATTACGTTGTAAAAGGATTAAAGCCTTGAACAGAATCCTTTTCTTTGTGTCTTGAGTTGGCTATTGGAGTAGACTGAAAGAGGCCACCAGGGTACCCCTGACAGGAAGCTATATTCCGTGACCAATACCACATGGTGCACACAGTGTGGCATTGATCTTCCTTTTGTACTTCTATGTCATCATTTTATTTGCAGAGCCCTGATTATATTTATTTGACAAGACTTAATAGTATCTATGAGCTTCTTGAAGTAGAATGGTTTCTATTCAAGATAGAATAGTATTGTGATATATTGGTACTGCCCCACCTGGTAAAACTATGATGAATTCTGAATTGTGTGTGTGTGGGTTTTTAATTTCTAAGGACACTATACATGCATATATGATCTGGAAATGCTATTTACTCTAGGCCATTATGTGTTAAGGCACGACACTGATGTTTTAAATGGGGAATGTGTTAGTTCTCTACTATCCTTTTTGTTTTTGTTGGAAAAACTTTGTTAGACTAACAGAGACATTGCTTGCCCATTGCTGTGCTTTGCTGCTATGAAATGCACAAATATGATTTGTTTAAAAACAGGGATATTGGCCAGGATGGCTTCCTAATTGAAGGCTACGTGACCATTTCTAAGGACAATGTGGATAAATCAATCCCCTATAAGTATTATGTTCCATGTGGCAAACTGGGGGAGTATGAATTCATTTGCAAACCTTCAGAGGGAACCTATGTGAATCGCTGCTTGTATATTAACTCAAAGGAACTAAATGGTACAGGTAAGAAACAGTTCCCAGTCTCTCTCTCTCTCTCTCTCTCTCTCTCTCTCTCTCTCTCCCCCCCTCTCAATATTTATATGTAAAGCAGCACAACAGCAAAGCAACAATGAAGCTCTGGAACCACTATGGCTGACTGTAGTCAGTCTTAAGGTAAAATATATAAGAAAGACAAAGACTAACAACAGAGTATTAAAATACATATATTTTGAACTAAACTTTTCGGCTTCTGCCCTCGTTAGTAGCTGTCCTGTAAAATGGATACCAAGCGTGGCAGTTTGGAATGCCTGGAGATGAATATTCCTTAGGAGAAAAAACAGAGGTTTGACTGGTAAAATGCTTATGAATTGTCCTCCAGATTAAGCCCATTTGGACTGTAGATCCAGTGTTTTTCCCTTTTCTCAAGCATGTCATTGTCTTTTGCTTGTTCTTTTGAAAGCAGCTGTAAATCAGAGAGGCTGTGTGCAGGTGAATTGAAATGTCTTGCAACAGGCTGCTCCAGTTTTCTGGAGATTTGTGGTTAGGAAATTTTGTTCTTAGGTCTGTTGTAGTTTCCCCTGTGTATTGCATACAAAATCCTTTTTGTTAACATACAGTTAAATAAACCACAGTAGTAGAAGTACATGTTACCAATAGTCTAATGAAAGAACTTTTGTCAGTAACTGTGCCCCTAAAAGAAGTGGTTTCCAGGAGGTAACTGCAGATAATGCAATGCACTGATTTGCATTGGTGTGATCCTGGATTGCAGGTATCTTGTTTAAGTGTAGCTTTAACTAACAATTTACACAAATCGTGTGTTTTTCTGAATGGAATGCATGGTGGAGAATTAATGGCTTCTGTTAAATGAGCACAATAGGATACAATAGGATAACTATCTGTCATTATCTTGTGGTATTTAGGGGCAACAGGATCATGACCACAACAAATGGAATGTGATTTTCTTTCAAAGAGATAGCCTTTGCTTCAGGAGGATATCCCTGGAAATTACTGATGCTTGATTGATATTGTAGTTATTCATGTGACTAGGGTATCTGCATTGTTGGAGATGTTCTTAAAGTTGGTTACATCTTCATGAGAAGTTTTTTTTGTTATTGCAAATGTGTTTTATCCTAAGAGCCGAACTGTATATAATGTCCTTTTTTAGATGATTTGAATGACATGACGACTTGAAGTTAAGGTGCAGGTGGGAATCTGTAGGTTTACAATTTAAGTCTGTGACAATTTTATTGTTTTCAATGGTTAAGAGGACATAAGGAAGGATAATTTGGGGTTTTCAGTTGTGGTGTTACTGGTAAACTTTATTGTTTAACATGTACTTCCACTAATGTGATTTATTTAAATGAATGTAAAAAAAATGGATGTTGTATGCAATACATAGGGAATACATTTGTTGTTCAGTCGTTCAGTCATGTCCGACCCTTCGTGACCCCATGGACCATAGCACGCCAGGCCTTCTTGTCCTGCACTCTCTCCCGGAGCGTGCTCAAGAACAATATTCCATAACCACAAAAGCCTAAATGTTTAGTTCAAAATATAGTTTTAAAAATATTCTGTTTGTCTTTCTATCATATATATATATACACATTAGAAACTTTCTATCATCTAATATACATTAGAAACTAAGATTTTGTAGTACCCAAGAAAATAGGATTCCAAACATGGAAGAGTTTGTATAGCCAGAATGAGGCCACAGTTGACAATATAACAGCTGAGATAAATTATTTATACTCTAAGGGCCAATCTTGGAGGCCTCTTGACTGCTCTTGTTCATTTCTGTAGACCAGAAGTAGGCAATCTGGTGCCCTCCAGTTGTTTTAGATTGCATTTCCCTAAATCCCAAGCAGCATGGCCAATGGTCAGGGTTTCTGGGAGTTGTTGATAACGTCTGGGGGGTACCAGGTTGCCTACCAATGCTCTAGACCCTTGTTGAGCATCTCTGCTCAACACCTGGGTCACAGACCATGAAGAAGGCTTTGCATACAGCAACCATGCAGGACAATTGTCTGATATGCAGTCCCTTTTCATTTATTCTGCCATCATCCTGCCTTAATTCCTCCTGGCTCAAAGGATGCAGGGAATTCCCGCAGACCATGTTGTTTGATTTGGGAGGAGGGCACAGCCAGCTAAATCCCAGTTGCCCTTGGTAGAGCTTCAGCTCATTTCCCCTTGCACAAAGCAGATAACCTATAATGAAGCAACAACATATGTGGGGGATACTCCTTTGGATGTATAAGATAAAAAGCTGTCACCACAAAATTAATTAGGAAAATTTTATTAAATTTAGAAAGAAAGGGATCAGAGAAGTAAACAAGAGTCAAGATAAAATAAATAAAAAACGCATTCTACATAGCCTAAACTGAATAAGTACCAAGCTAGGTTCCAACAGTACATGCTCAATAGCATTGGTCTCCTCAGGTATCAGGTTGAAGCATCTATATTCTGTCTCATCAGGAAGGTATAGTCTGGAGGTGATATCATATATACTGTGGTTGTTGTTTTTTGTAATGGTGTGTAGAAAATTGTTCTGTAGGTGGCATTATGGATTCATATGTGCCATACAGGAAGATGGAAGGACTGTGTCTTGTGTCATGAAATCTCAAGGGATCTTTTTTAAATTAACAGATTGGCATCAGTATGATGATATCATTTGTGCTAAACCCTCTGAGAGTACGTGGGAAAGTATTAAGAACCATATTCCATGGTGGAAAACCTCAAAGGAAGATACTGCAAAAGGAAAACAAACAGCAGCAAAAATAATGCTGGAAAGTCTCTTCAGCATACTGGACACCTGGACTCCTGTCAACATCAAGAACTTTCTCCAGCAGTTGCGTCAGTTTTACTTGGTGAATAAAAAACCGATGGTGTATGAGAACGAGCCAAAGGAATGGAGAGATTTACCGTTTGGAGAAAAGCAGGTATTGTGATTCCTTGTTACCAATAACTTGTGGTATAACACCAGTTACCATATTCCTAAATAAGCAGCAACTTTTGCTCTTGCTGTGTCTAACGACTGTTATTGAGCAAATAGACTAAACTAGATCAAATTATTAAGGATTTCAGCCACTATTACTTCTCCTGGAAACAGAAACAGGCAACAGAGACAATCTGGATGTGAAAATTGTTCCCTTTTAAGGGAACTTATGAGCCACAATCCTGCTTCTCCCATGCACGGAGTGGCCCCTCATTAGACATCTAGTATCAGCCTCCGCATCAGGCCTGGCTGGAGGCAGGTGCCGCCTCAAGGTGGTGCTGGCGCTGCCACCCTGCTTCTTCTGGGCGGTGGCAGAGGGCGGCTTCTTCTCCCCTTCCCGGGGTAGTATCCAAGCAGGGCACTGAGTGCAGTCTCTGGTGTCAGTGCACCTGCGCTCAGCACCCCATTTGGATCCTGTCCCCACCCCCCCACCCGCTCACTGGCCAACCAGGTGGCCAGCTGTTCCCACCGTCTGCCCCAGCCGCGGGGTTCCTGTAAGAGTTGGCCAAAATACTGTGAGAGGGCCTCTTGCGATATTTTGGCCAACTCTTAGAGGAGCCCCACAGCTGGGCAGAATGTGGGAGTGGCAAATAGGAGGAGGGAGGAGGAGGAGGCAGCAGCAGGCAGGCAAGCGGAGGTTCCCCCTCCCCAGGTAGTATCCAAACAGGGCACTGAGCACGCTCTCTGGCACTGATGCAGCCATGCTCAGCACCCCACCTACCTGCTTGCTTGCTGGCTGGCTGATCAGCCAGCTGGCCACTCCCACTTTCTGCCCCAGCCACGGGGCTCCTGCGAGAGTCAGCTGAAATATCGCAAGATATCCTTTTGTGATATTTTGGCCAACTCTTGCAGGAGCCCCATGGCTGGAGCAGAAGGTGGGAGTGGCCGGCTGGCTGGCGAGTAAATATAAAGGGGAGGAGGAGGAGGCAGTGGCAGTGGGGGCCCCTTTGGGTGGGGAATGTGGTGCAATTCACTGCTCTTCCCGCTCCGCTGCCTGATACGGGTGCATGACTTGGCATCATAGTAGGACCGGCCCTGCTCCCCATGCTAAGTGTGCTGCTGCTCAGCCTCGTGCTCTGAGATTTGGGAGACCATTCGTTACAGGATGAGACTCTCCTGCACCTCATCTGAGTTGCCGAATGCTTCCAATCCTCTCCATGCCTCACACAGAAAATCCCATCCAGCTGTGCATATGTTGCATGCTAGGGAAGTTACATGATTGCAGACCTGGGCAATTGGTATTTGGAACAGGGATTTTGTAGTATGTGATCTAGTTTCAGAAATAAATCTTGGGGGTTCAGAAACCCCCAAACTTCTTCCCTAGGACACTTGAATGTTGATCTGAATGGTGAGAGGAATTCTTGCCCCTTCCCATTTCCACTCCACAAGCCATCTTTCCCCTTCTGAACACACACTATTTTTTAATTTATTTAAATACTAGCAAGCAGGCACGGCTTTGCCCAGGTTGGAATAGCGAAGCCTTGAAGCAAAGTTACACATCTATCAGACTTTGACATATCATGCCTGTCCTTTTTGAGTGAAGCCATGCCTACTGGCACCCCCGGGCTCAGAACCATTCATGGTGCACCCTTGTAAGTCCCTAGAGGGGTCTTTCCACTTCATTCCCCAGAGAGGGGGCTGCCCCACAGCAGAGAAGGGGAAGCCATATAAACCTGTGCCTAAGATTACTCCCCCTGGCTTTAAACTATATTGACTGCAAAGCTATGTGCTAGTTAGAGAAATCTGTCACCTAGTGACTTAAGATGTTGCTACAAGCTTCAAACCCAAAAACACATTTAAATTAATTTAAATTAATTAGGGCTTCTTCACACAGAGCTTTTATCCTGCTATGGAGATTGCTCACTCACGGAAGTTTGCAGGTCCTTTTCATGATGTCGTCAACCTCAAGGGCACATCCAGAGATATTTCCCGGTTATTCCATGTTTAAAAAGATCCGGAGAAAATGAGGTATCAAAAATATCTTGGATTGTTGTGCTATTAAAACAGCCAGTAGATGGTGCTGTTTCATTGAGTTCTATGGAACCTGAAAAATTAAAAGCTTCCCCTCTCAGCAATCACCTGGTCATTGTCTGGGAGTCTGCTGTAAATGCGGAAAGGCTCCACAATGGAGGACTACGGGCTTTTTCTTTAATGTAAAGGTAGCCTTAATATGCTTTACAAATCAAGTAATCCTGAAGTGTATGCTCCTAGGTTGCCCTTAGTATTCATGCCAGATTTCAGGTGTCTAGATTTCATGGTCTTGGCGCTATGGTGCTGACAAACATACATCCTCTTTTATTATTATAGATTTTTATAATGCATTTCAGTACTAAATAGCCCTCTTAAAGGGGTTTACACAGTAAAATCATCATTAAGTACATGAAAAGATAAAGTACAAAAATGCCACCCTAATAACAGGAAGAAACTCAATCAAAATCCAAAAGTGAAATTAACCCCAGCGGTTAAAATTACAACTTAAAAGCCAGGGCCAACTTCCAAAGCAGACATAAACAACCAGGTCTTTAGAAGACAGTGAGGCCACCAGAAACAGTGCCCATGGAAGGGAGTTCCGTAATGAAAGGGCCACCACTGAGAAAATCCTGTCTCTTGTGCCTGCCAGCAAATGTTCCATTTGCTTCCACTTTACCTTGTTTGCAGGGGCAGTGGTTGCAACTAGAAAAAAATGGAGGCTCCCCCACCCCTGCCTTTCCCCCCTTCTGTCCATCACTACAGACTGAGCAATGTCAGGTGCAGCAGACTCTAGGAGATGTATCCCTTTCAGAACCTCCTGCAGTTGCACCCTGAGGGCATCCTGGAAACCCACTGGATCCAGAGGAGCACCTGCGCTGGCCTCCCAACCCTCTAGAGGCTTCAGAGTTCAGCCATTCCAATTTCAGCAGTAAATTATCTGTCTGTGACAAAGGAGTCATAGCAAGCTCCCCCACCCACAGATTGGTTTCCTGTCATCCAGTATAAACCACAAAAATACGTATATGACCTAAAGGATGCACAGAAATACACTGGGACTGCCTTGTGTTTGCCATCTACAGAAGCTGGGTATTCTGTGGAGTGGGAATGCATTCTTATTATCTTTTCCCCTCTTTTATTTAGGTGCAAACGTTGATAAAGGGTTATTTGGAAGAAGTGGTCTATCCACATCTTAACCAGAGCAGCGCACGTAGTTCATCTCAGAACATTCCTGTGCAGCATAAACTGGGTCTGACACTGATCATCCTTCAGTTATCTGGAGATTACAACATTTTCCCAGAATCAAAAGATGAATGTTTCAGATTTTGCAGGCTTCTTTGTTTGGAGAAGCCGCCAGCAGATATAGTGAATGAAGTCAGTTTTCTCAAAGCAGTGTTTTCAGAGGTTCCACATATGTGGTATGTAATTTGCAATTTAATTGGTTGGTGTTGAAAAGATATGTAAAGTGTTTATTAGAGTTGCAAATGTCTTCCAAACAAGCAGCTGTGTGGTGGGCAAAAAGCCAATGGATGCAGACGTCCCCATGCTGTATCTCCAGTAGAGCAGGGGTGGAGAATGTGTGGCCCTGCAGATGTTGGTGGACTGCAAATCCCATCAGCCCCAGCCAACATAGCCAATGGTAAGGGCTGATCGAAGTTGCAGTCCAACACCTGGAGGGCCGTGTGTCCCCCATTCCTGTCATAGAGCTACACCAGTTGAATTTTTCTTCTTGTAATGCATCTGCTAAAGGTCATAAACCTCTGTCAGAGAAACATTGTTCTGGAGGGGGTTGCACTCCCCCTGAAGGATCACGTTCGTAGTTTGGGGGTGCTCTTGGATCCAGAACTGTTACTTGAGGCACAGGTAAACTCAGTGGCACAGAGCACTTTTTATCAGCTTAGGCTGGTATACCAACTACACCCTTATCTGGACAGAGATAGCCTAGCTAGAGTTATCCATGCTCTGATAACTTCTCATCTGGACTACTGCAATGCGTTATACGTGAGGCTGCCTTTGAAAATGGTCCGGAAACTTCAGCTGGTCCAAAATAGGATGATTGCAGCAAGATTGTTAACAGGGACTGGCCAGCGAGCTCATATTATGCCAGTACTTTTCCAGCTGCACTGGCTGCCAGTCCATTTCCGGGCCCGATTCAAAGTCCTGGTATTAACATTCAAAGCCCTTAACAGCTTGGGGTGAGGTTATCTGAAGCATCGCCTCCTCCCATATGTGCCTGCCTGGACCTCAAGAACATCCTCAGTGGCCCTTCTCCGTGAGCCCATGCCAAAGGAAGTGAGGCGGGTGGCTACTAGGAGGAGGGCTTTTTCTGCTGTGGCACCCCGGCTGTGGAATGAGCTCCCTAGTGAGGTTCGCCTGGCACCTCCACTGTATTCTTTCTGGCACCAGGTGAAGACCTTTTTATTTTCCCAGGCATTTTAGCTTTTTAGACTTTTAGCTTTGCTGTTTTAAATCTGTATTTTAAATCCCCGCACTGCTGCCAGGTGTTATTCTGGTTGTATTGTTATACTGTGGTTTTAATGTTTTATATATTTTATATTGTTTTATTGTGTTCTCTTTGGTTTTAATTTTTGTGAACCACCCAGAGAGCTTCAGCTATTGGCCGGTATAGAAATGGAATGGAATGGAATGGAATGATGGATGGATGGATAGATGGATGGATGGATGGCAACCTGTCAGGGCTGGGCTATGAGCAGCAGGAGGCAGGACTGACAAACAAGTCAGAAATGAGGACCAAAGCTCAGAAAGACTCTAGTAAGGCTCAACCAGAATAGGACGCCTTCTTATACTCCTTTCTATCCAGGCATATGAAGCCTCGGAGAAGTCCAAATCCATGAAATTGGAGGAGGCTCCTGTTGCTGTCATAGCTGCCACTGCTTTCAGTATTCCTTTTCAATAGTGGATCTGAACAGGGATGAAGAAGGGTGGGTGTACTGGTGCTGGCACCAGCTGGGCTCCCCTTAGAACAGTTGGGGATGCAGGTTCCTGGCCCTGAGTTGTTGGAGTTTAGCCAAGAAGACAGCAGCAAAATGAAAGGCCACGGTAGAGACAGAGCTGTTGTAGTTTCTCTGCCTCTATGAGCCAGGCCTGGGAGCCATCAGCTGAATGGGTTGCAGTTTAGCTGTACAATGAGCTTTGAGAGTGGACCTTATGGGACAGAAAGAGAGTGAGGAGCTCCCCCATGTGCCTTTGGGGTCTGTTCTGTCAGACAATTGTCAGTCTGGCTGTGAAGTTGAATAAATCAATCTAAAATGGTGGGGACAGCAACTTGTGCTCGATTATCACTGATGGCAGAATTTAAGACTGCATGGAAATGGAAGTGTTGAGCAGCCTCATTGCAATCTGTACTGGCTACTAATCAGTAGAATTCAGCAGCATCCTGATATTCCACCCCCCTTGATGCAGGGCTTGCAAGGCCATCTCCTCTGTATGGACTCTTCAGGGCTTGCACAGAATCATCGACATCTTCAAAACATTCACCATCCTGTTCAAGTAATAGGGAGGCCCACACCAGGGCAGCCCCTGTGAACAAAATTCCCATAAGACATACTGAGCTACACTCAGCAGGCTTGAGATTACATCTGGAATAAAAACCAGCCCTGGCTGATAAAGCCCTGCAATTTCTTATGGCCCCCACTAAATCTCTGTGGATGGAGAGCAAAGGGCAGCCATGTTCCAGAGGACCCCATCATCAGAGGTACCACAGAGACTGAGGGTGCCACGTGGCATTCAGACCACAAGTACCATACCTCTGCCTATACTTGCACAAGATCTGGAGAATCTGTATGAGGACTGGGTCTGTGGAGCTATCTGAGACAGGACGTATCTTGTTCCCGCTCATGACTTGTATTGTGACTCAAGCAAACTGTTAGGGCTGGCAGGAACCAACAGCTGTGAGGCAACAGCAGTAGTCAGAACTAAAGAGCAAGTCAGAACAAAACGACAAACGAAGAGGCAGGGTTGAGGAGCAAGCTAGAACCAAAGAAGAACCAATGACCAAAGAACAACCGATGATACAGGCGTACAACAAAGCTCAGAAAGACCTTGTTGCTCAAGCAAGGCTCAACTGGAACAAGAAACCTTTTTATTCTCCTTCCTGTCCAGGAGGATCCAATGGCCAGACTCGGTGGGTGGAGTCAGTCCACAGCCTGAGGGTATTCCACTGAGAAGTTGCTACCTGCAGTTCAGTGGTTCACCACATGAGGCAGCTGCACACAGATCCCAGCAGGTCCTGACACAACTTTATACAGGATATCAGGAAAGAGATAGTCATGAAATTTGGCTCTTGTGCTTACATTTTAAAAGTTATTATTCTACAATGGCCTTTATATTTTATATGCTTCGGTCACTATACAGAGAAGGAGAAAAATAGAGCCAACCACGATAATTGTGTGTGATTGTGTGGCTGGCTTGCAGAACTGACAGGAATAAATTATGGTATTTTTCCATTTATAAACATGGAGGGCTATATATTTCTACATCATTAATATAAAAGTAGTATGTGGTCTGTGTGTGATGTCTGAACCAAATGCAGTGCTACCTGTCCTATGAACTACTGCTTACCTTTAGTTTTATGCACAGGTATGTTTAATGCAGCACTTCAGTTTTTCCTGATTAGATTTTCTTTTCTTTTTCAGCTTGGGGAACTATTTGACTGCATTCTGTCATATCTGTATTGGAAAAAAAAATCACCACTGGCTTTGGACAATCCCAGTTCTTCATCTATTTGGTGACTTTGAAGGTTATCAAAATAAAACTCAACTTGAATCTGAAGAAAAGTGGGCAAGACTGGAAGGCCTTCCATTTGTTGAATATAGGAACAACAAAGTGGAACAAACCAGCCATCAGAAGTAAGTTGCAATGCGTTCGTATAATTATCTTTCTCTCAAAAATGTTATGGTCAGTGCATTAAGCTGTCTAGCTATAGATTGTGAGTTTGATATGAACATGTATTTTCAGTATTCTAAACCAGGAGATATAACAGCATAATCCAATGCATGTTTACTTTCACCACTGTGTTCAGTTGGGCTTACTCCTGGGAAAGTGCATATAGAACTGCAGCGTTAGAGTAAAATGATACCTGAATTTTTTTATAGAGCAAATGCCATGAAACCTCCCTTTGGAAAGACTATGTATTTGAGCTGCACTCACTCCTGTTTTTATGCTTAACCCTCTAACATAGAACAGAATGTATTTTCTTTGGGAGATGATGAAACCTACACTAGCTTTAAAAAACATTCCAAATAAAATGTGTTTATAAGCACGTTTTTCCTACTCTGCATTGTCCCAGTCACCAGTATGAGAATTCACTGCATAGACATGGTACGCTGTTACATTAATAGGATTAGTCAAAATTGTCACAAATTGCTCAGATATTATCAAATAATAGTCAAGTATTTAAAACATTCATCCCATGGAATTGATGGAAGTCTTTTGCTTCTAGGAAAGCATGGAAGATGATTCTACTATGTGGTGAAAGAGGTTTTTATGTTATTACTGAACATTGTTGACTCTCTCGCTCTGTGTCTGTGTGTATGTTGTGTGTAAGTTCAGTACTGGGGGCAGAGTAGAAGGCCCACTACAGCCGGCTACCCCAGGGCCCATTATGGCTGTGAGCTGGCCTAGCTGTGTGGTCATGAGGATGTCATCATTAGCAGTGGCAGCATCATGATTTTGTGTGCTTGTGTGCCCCCTCCACCAGTTCACTCATGATTCTCTGTGGAAATGGAGTTGGTTCTGGAACAAGAAAATCTGGGTCCAAAGGAGTGCTTTTGTGTGGCTGTGATTTCCCCACCCCCTTCTTTGCATGTGCAGTCTTAAAGTTCATGTGCCTCAGTTCTTCCTTTCTGTGCTTTGGGTTGCTGTCTGTTGGGGATTCAAAGACTGTTCTGCTTCCTGTGACCCCTTGGCTCCACTTCTGCTGACCTGTTCTCCACCACCCCAGTCAGATTAGCCGCGTGCCTCTACTGGATAAAAGGAAGTCAGTGTACCCTTGAGACCATCTCCTCGTACATTACCATCCAGGGAATTTGCAGAGTTGGGGGACCTTATGCACCCTGATTAGTCACAGCACAGCTTCAGACTCTCCAGAAAGTGGCTTACAATAGGAGAAAAAACAATAGTATAGAACATTTAAGGGTACATGAGAGAATACATAAGCAGAAAAGTTTTAAAGCAGTATGTAGGCATCAGCATAGAAACAGGAAAACTTACCCACAGAAAGGCTTGCAGAACAGAATGGTCTCCACAGCATGTCTAAATAGAGTAAGAGAGGGGCCTATCAGATTCACTTGGAGCGAGAGTGCCACAACCATGGAAGATACTACTGAAAAGACCCTGTCCATGGTATCCTGCAGTTTGATCTTAACTAATGACAGGGGTGTACAAGCTGCAGGCTGGATGCTGCATGCAACCCTACCAAGGCCTGGATTATAGCCCCTCACAGATGCCCCCACTTCAACCACATTATCTCCCCTAGCAATCCTGATACAAATGGTTCTTTCTTTGCAGTGAGGAGAGAGCAATTTGCATTAGGATCACTGGGAAGTGGGTAGAAAGAAGTCTCTCCACAGCCCCAGAGATCCTTATACAGATCGCTCTTTCCTTGCTGCCAACAAGAAAAGAATGATCTGTACCAAAATCACTGGAGTGCATGTGCATGAATGTGTGTGTGCAGTCTCCAAGCCATGATCACATGTGGCACTAGACGCTGAAAAGGTTGTGCACCCCTGATATAAGCTGTCCTTTGGACAACCCAATCCTAAGTCATTTAGGACATTTGAACATCAATACCAGCCCTTTGAATTAAGCCTAGAAACAGATTGGTAGCCAGTGCAATGGATGTAGGATCAGTGTAATATGAGTTGACTGCTTCTGCCAGCATTCTAGACCAGTTGTAATTTCTCAACTGTTTTTTTAAGGGAGCTCCATATAGAGTACATTGCAGTAGTCAAACTTGGATATAATCAGGGCATGAGTCACTGACGTTAGCTGACCTTTTGCAGATTAGATCACAGTTAGTGAACAAGTTGAAGCTAGTAAAAAAAAGAGCATTTCTAGTCACTAATGGTGCCTGTTTGTGCTGGGTCCAGAAGAATCCCAAAATGACATACTTGGTTCTCTAGGGGGAGTGCAGCCCTGTCCAGAACATCTTGAATACCTCTATCCAAATCAGAAGAATTCTCAACCAATAGCATCTTCATCTTGTCTGGATTAAGTTTCAACTTGTTTACTCTCATCTATGTCAGAATTGCCTCTAGACACCAGTCCAGAGTTTCCATAGTATTTGTGGGATTAGGTGTGTTTGACATGAGAAGCATAGTTGAATCTCATCAACATATTAATGACACTTCACCCAAATGTATGGATGACCCTTCCCAAGGTTTCATGTACATGATAAACAGCATGGAGGACATGATGGAACCTCGAGACTTGCCATATACAAAAGGCCATGGTATGGAAAAATGGTTCCCCAGCACCGCCTTCTAGGAACACCCTTTCAGAAAGGACCAGAGCCACTGTAAGATAGTGTCTCCAAGCCCTAATACAGAAAGGTGATCCAGAAGGATACCATGGTGGATAGTATTGAAAGCCACAGAAAGATCCAAGAGAATCCAAAGCACTCCACTTTCTATTTTTTGGCACATGTCATCCACTTGGCCAACCAAGACTGTTTCTGTCCCAAAACATAGCCAGAAACCTAGCCAGAAATTAATTTAAGTAATCAATATTATCCCAAACGACCTGAGCTTGATATGCTACCACCCTGTCACCTTGCCCAAGAATGGGAGATTTGATAGTAGCTGTTTGAACCTGCTTGAATGGGGGTATATTTCTTCAAAAGGGGTTTGTACCAAGATCCCAGAGCCCAGATGGTAGGCTTCAACCCTCCAAGCAACCTGCTCATGTCCTCAGGCTGTACAACTGAAAACAACTGTGTACAACTCAGTGGATGGATCTATCTTTGACTCTGCTACAATTATAGAGTCCAAGTCAAAATGGATATGAGAAATTTTATCTGCCAAATGTAGAGAAAAAATGGTTACATTACTGAGGGCTCACTCTACTCTTGTAGCTCAGGTTTTAGATCTCTAACTACAGGGTTCTGTTGGCAAACATTGAACAGACACCATGGTGGTTGAAAAATACGCTTTTTTCAACATCATCATTGTCACAGAACAGGCCTTAACCTGGGCTCTAGCCTGGATTCAGTCATATTTGGCACAATTCTTTTGCCATTTGTGCTCTAGCTGTTGACTCAGTTTTTTCATTAACCTCAGGTTTTCAGTATACCACAGTTGAATGAGCTCCACAAATCAGGTGAGAGAGTCTAGGAGCAATCAAATCGATGGCCGAAGTAATCTCTTTATTCCAAAGAGAAACCAGCCATATCAGCAAGGAAATCTCCCAGTGACTTCAGGAATCTATTCAGGTCCATAAGCCTCCATGGGCAGACCATCTTACTAGGTCCCCCATCCCTGTGGAGGCCAGAAGGAATCTGCAGCCCAAAATGTACCAGATAATATCTGCCCATCACAAGGGAGTCATTACAGGCTCCCTCATCTACAGATCGCCTTCCTCCTGGTCCATAGACAAAACAAGATCAAATGGGTGCCCTGCCAAATGTGTTGAGGCAGAGGTAATTTTTGGTGTCAGGTTCCTGGCTGTCATGCCTGACCCAGGCCAGGATGATTCTGTGGATGAAGATTCAGATATCACAGAGTCCAGTAACCTTCTGGATCCTCCTCACACTACAGACACCCCGAACATTTCCGGGGAAGCTACACATGGTCCTCCATTACTGGTGGGTTCTGAAGATGGGGGCTCTGAGGGCTGTACATTCCCTGTAGGGTCTGAGGAGGGGACCAAGCATCTGCCCAGCCCTAGAGCATGCTGGTATCAGATGGTGAAGGCACAGGCTGCCACCCAGAGGTGAAATCAAATCAAGAGCTGGGCTCCTCATGAGTAAAGGACTCCTCATGAGTGGGGCCCACTTCTTGTACAAGCCTCTGCTGGGATGCAGCTAAGTCCTGGGTGGGGCTCTGGAAGCCCCAGCATTTAAACCTTCAGTTTAGACTTTCTACCACTAGAAAAACAGCTTACCTCAGCTTATAGTGCAGGGGTGTAGAATTAGTTTTGGGTGAGGGCCAGATTAATGAGGTGGAGCACGTGAAGCCAGCTGAGTCCCCTCTACCCTTCCACTGGAAAAGTGATGGGGACTCAGCCACTTCTCCTTCACATGCGCTGACTCTTTCCCCCATTGTGGGAAGGAGGTGGGGTACGCAAAGCCAGGGCAGAGCCAACCTAGTCCCCATCGCTCCTCCACCAGAGGAGTGATGGAGACTAGGTTGGATCAGCTTTACTGCACATGGGAATTCCCTAACCCGGAAAGCCCATGTGCAGCAAATTGTGGTCCCTGAAAGATCCACCCAGCATGTAGGCTAGAGAGCAAATGATGTCAGGTAGGTGTGGCCACACTCACCTGACAGCATACAGTCCATGGAGGGCTGGCTGGGTGTCATCCATCCCCCCATCCATAACTAGTTCTGCACCCCTGTGACTTTGATGCACGCCAGCAGGGGAATCCCCACTCTTATTGCCCATCTCAGCTGAAGATAACAGCGGGGGGATGCCCTTCCAGGGGGTGAGGTTGGAGCCTAAGCCCCACCCTCTGGAAGAACTCCAAGAGGCTGCATGAGCTGGATTGGGGTGCCTCATGAGCCAGCATGCATGAGCATGCACGTTCTAGTGCCCTGGACCCTTGCTTCCCTGACCTTGCTTCATGTGCTGCTGACCCTTGGACTCTACTGTTTGGACTGTGTATGTGCTGGACTGCTTACCTGTGTTTTGACCTTGACCATACCTCAGACCCTTCTCTTGGAACTCTCCTTCATGACTGGTAATACTACGCTTGTTAGCTCTACTTGCTCACTGGCTGTTCCTGGTTTGAACTGCCCTCTTGCTGGACTGATAGAACCATGCTTGACCTTTTGCCTATCTGCTCACTTGCTATCAGATTTGCCCAACAGTTGGTCCTTGAACCTGACCCAGGTGTAGCAGAACATTAGGTAGTTTCATAGTAGTCATGAAATCTTGAGCCACACCTGAAAAGGATGCTGCACCTAAAAATCTGGAGGGCATAGTTGGAAGAGTGTTAGTTGCCCCCTTTGCCCAGTCATGTCTTTAGAATACATGCCTGTTTAACCAAGATCATATCCAGAGCATGTTCTTCCAGGATCATATACTACATGGCAGTTGTTTTATATTTTCAAACCTGGCATTTAGAGAAGAATCTTCAGACTTTGTTGGTCATTGAAATGTGGAAAGGGGACTGGAAGGAACAATAGTTTGAACATGTATAATATTCCTTCTCCTTACATGGCTTGTCCAGTCTCCACCATGATAATGCCACCCACGTCTTTTCACATAAGTGTTGGCATGGCTCTACTCTCCCATCCATGCCTTGCTTAATCACTAGAGCCCCCCCGCTGTGCCCCCCACACATACACATTACACAAGCAGTAAAAACTAAAGAGCCAGATAAGCCCTTCAATATAAAGTATAGCAGGCAAAATACATAAAGTGCACATGAAAGATGTTACAATTAAATAACAGACCAAACTGTTAAACAGAAAATGTCAAATAGAAATAGATCCTTAATTTCTGCTTAACAGGAAAACATTTAGACATGTTTGTCTGTTTCAACATCAAAACTATTCAATTTGTAATTCTTGTAATACCAGATAGTACAGGGACAAATAAATGACTAGGAGCAGATGGAAATAATCTTGCCCTTGCATATACCTGAAATGTCTACTTCAAAGGACAGATCCCTCTAGTATCCCTCCCCTGTATCTTACTGCCAAGCAGTAGATGGTGTTACGGGTTGCTAGGAACTGGGGCTCCTCACCTAGGCACCATTCTGACTCCAGCCTTTTGATGGTCTCAGTGGCTCACTTATGGAAGTAAAGAGAGGCACAAGAGATGGTGGAAACCAGGAACAGTCCTTCCCTTGTCCTCTTACTGTTCCTGCTGCTGTAGTTCTTCTAGCTGCTGTTCTGTCCAGGCTGCACTGGCCCTGGGGAAGTATTCTATCTGTTGGAACTTGCTGCCTAGCAGAGGATGTTGTTACTGGTTCCTAGGGAGAGTTGCTCAGAGCATCTCCTCCACCTGTTGTCTAAATGGTCAGTTCCAGTTGACATAATTGTTTAGCTTTTATGTAGAGAGAACAGAAGTGTTCAGATTAATAGTTGCAAAGTGGAAAAAAGAGTCTCAAGATACCTATATCCCTTATTTGCTCTATGATATTACTATTAATGGAAAAGTGACCCAATGAGCTATGAGGCATATGTGTGCAAACGCAGGCTACTGTGTGCATATCCCTAGCTCAATGAGGAACCGCTGTTGCAAATGGATGCGGCAAATAGGATTCCCCTCCCTAATCCAGCTGCTGGGATTGTGTTTGTGGAGCCCTCTTCAAAAAGCAGTAATTGTACCTGTCAGCAGTTTGAAGAAAAATCCCTGTACTTAATTACAGTGGATGATGGCACCACATTGGTGGTCATCAATTAATATTTTCTTTAATGACTTACTGCTAGAACCACAACTTCACCAGGTCGTTTGCTGTGTTCACTTTATTATTCAGCATTTAGTTTCACCTGCTGTAGCTAGAGGCAATATTGGAATATCCAGTAAGGACAACTAAGACATAAAAACTCTTTTATAAAATCACTCTGAGTATTCTGCAAATTGAGAAAAGAGAGATCTTCATGCCATTCTAGGAATGGGATGGTTAGCCTCAATATTACATTTATATTCTTTAAATATTAAATTTGGTATCTATAACCTTGGCAGCAAGCTGCCGGGAGTGACCAGAGTTTTACAAAATCCTTTCCACTGCTAGGACTAGAGTTGAATGGGAGGGGGGGTGTCCTTCTGTCAATCAATAATCTTCCTGATAATGCTCAGTTTTTGGTGTACTTGCCATTCTTCTCTGTATATTGAAATGCTTTATCTGTTTTTTGCAGGGTTTTATTACGACTAATGAAAGAAAAGGAGCATTTGCTGAAAGGAGATAGAGCACTGTTCAGGTCATGGTTCTCTTTGCTACCTCTGAGGGACTTGGCTGAATTTATTTCTGACTTTCCTGCTGATCCACTGGACTGCCTTCTAGGAACTTTTTATAGACTGGAGAATGAGAAAATCACATATTATAACAATTGGGTTTGTTCTGATTTTTTTAAATTATTTTTTAAATCTGTATAAAATGTAGTTGTGTTCAGCACACATTGTAATATTCCTCTTAGTTGCAGTAGCAAGTCAGTCAGTAAACAAGACTTTACCAGTTTAAAATAAAGAATGCTGAGTTCTGCAAAACATAGAATCTTGATAGTCCTGACCAAAGTTATAACCCTATTACATTTGAAGGGACCTGGAGGTCCTTTGATTTGAACAGCCTTCATTGAGGCAGCATATTTTATACCAGATTCATTTCAGTCACTCAGAATTATAGTATGCTATGATGCTACAAACAGAGAGAGGAAAATCCAAAATACAGTATACCAGAGAGTCTTCTTTGAGCAAACCCAGGAACGAAGTAGTAAGTTACAAGATACAGGTAGAAACAGGCAACAAGTTTATTTCTTGATCAGATCTGCAACAGAATCCTTAAATATTGACCCTGTCCAGACACACATTGGGTGGTTAGGGTAACCATGCTGCAGGGTGGTTAGCGCTAATCACTGAGAGAGACCCTGCCACACGTACAGCTAACCATGGCCCGCAGTGTGGTGATTTTGCGCACATGTGCAAATGCACATTTTAGCAATATACGAGGATAATGTGTGTTTTAGTGATATACAGCGATTTTGCGCAAATGCGCATTTAGCGATATGGTGATTTTTGCACAATTTTCTGCCTTTTGTATTTATTTTTTGCTTATTTCTGCAATGGAATCAGCAAGAAAGAAGAAAATGGCCAGCAACAGCCATCAGCGGCCCCACTCCTGTAATGGCTTTTGAGCTGCTGAGGCTGCTGGGATGCGTGATGGAGTGGTTGGAGGACTGCAGGAGGGAAGGTGGTTAGAGAGTGGCTAGGCTAACCACACTGCAGGCTATGGTTAGCTGCACGTGTGGCAAGGGGTCTTGTGGTGGTTAGTGCTACCCGCCCTGCAGCATGGTTAGCCTAACCACCCTGCCCAATGTGCGTCTGAATAGGGTCATTGTATAATTTGGCACTTAGACAAGGTGATTGTGGAGATATCCTGGTTCTCTGATCTAATTTTTGTCACTATATCCTTAGGAGGTAGTAAAACTTCTGAAGACAGTGTTGTCCATCCTCCGTGATAAACAAGATGGGTAAGTGAAAAACGTGTATACCGTCCTTATAAATTGCTCAACTGGAAGACGATCTACTGAAATAACAGAATCTTTGAGGACTACCCTGTTTAACAGTTTGATTAGAACTTATTTTAACCCTGACCTAGTTTTTAAAATGTAGACTTTCTTCTTGTTAACTCTGCTTTCCCAGTACTGAGGATGTAAATTCCAGTCTCCACTGAAGTGAGTTCTGTGATCATGGGCTAGTGGAGACGGTTGGGGTTGACCAACAGATCCCTTCGCTCCTTCCCCCATTCCATGATTAATATATATCACTGGAGTCCCACCATGCTGCCTTGTGGGCACCAATGTGCCTGAGGACACCTCTCTTGGTGCCCACCAGTCTCCATGCCCTCCTGATTTTTATTTTATTTCTTCAGGTTTTAAAAAATTATTTTTCCCCCACTGGAAGGTTGTGTTTCCAGAACTATCTTTATTTGGGTTCAGAAGAGTTGTGTTTTGGAGCTCAGAACCCACCTCTGCCTTGTACTTAGGTCCCTGGGAGAGTAACTTTTCTTTTAGTCTCACCGATAGACATTTTATGAATGGACAAGCCCCCTCGATGGCAGCCATTTTGTGAAAGCACCCATGACACACACTCAACATTCCCAATGTGCCCTCCAACCCAAAAAGTTTCGGGACCCCTGCTATATCACTTCTGTTGCTGAAAAGGATGAAAAGGAGGTAGAATGTCATTGTCCCAGCCCATTATTAAACAGCACTGGAAAATGGGGAGAACTCAGAGACTGATGCTTCCAGGGGTATGAGTGCAGCTAAAGTAAGGCTTCTGCCACCCCACTAAATGAGAAACAGATCCTGTATGCTTAGAATAGCTTTTCTTTTTCTTCCCAAGAAATGGGCCAGAATCCAGCGAGCACTTGTAACACCCACAGGAACTTGACAGACCTTTTTAATGCCAACTACAGCTCTTGTTCTGTGTTGGATGCTCCTTCTGATAATTTCTGGCTTTCAGAAGCAGCTTTTTAATGGCACAAGAGGTTGCTGTAGGAAGGGAAGCATGAAAAGACCTGGCGGATAAGTGGAAATCTGTGTATGGCCCTTTGTTTCCCACCCAAGGTATTTTGTCAAGGCTGGTTCCAGGTGTGGGGGTACCTTGGCAGAAGGCCCTTTGTTGGGTCCTTGCAGCAGTCCCCCAAGCAGGCACTCCTGACATAATTCCATTGTGAGAACAGTCCATTTATTCATATTCTATGCCTGGTGTTATTTAACCAGTTATCAATCCATAAGAGTACCTGTCCCATGATGGAGTTTACTCAGGAGCCTTTGGTGAAAGGCTTCTTGAAAGCATTTTGAAAGTCCAAGTATAGAAGAGCCCTATTCAGGCATTCAATCTGTGTATAAAGTAAACACATATGGAGAGGGAGCCCTCTACCCCACCCCCTTGTGAGCCAGGATGAACCAGGGCCTCCACAGATACAGGCGGCCCTCCTCTTCAGACTGTTGCCCTCCACAAGTACAGAGCAATGGAAACATGTGAGGAGGGAGGTGGAGATAGAGCGCTCCTTCTCGTCACATGTCTACTTTATACACAGATTAAATGCCTGAATAGGGCTCAGGTCTCAACTGGATCACCCCCATCCACATGCTTGTTGACAGTCTGAAAGAACTCTAAAAGGTTAGTGAGACAGGACTTACTTTCACAGAAGCCATGTTGATTCTTCTTCAGCAAGACTTGTCCTTCTATATGCATGATAATGTTATCTTTAATAAGATAACCTTTTTACCAATTTGCTTCTGTATGCCTATGCTATCAAATACATGGAAATATGTATGCCTTGGACTGTTACAAAATCCAGTACATTAAGCTGCAGCTATAGTGTTTCCATGAACTCATTTAGAAATGTAAGGGATTACAAACCTTCTAGTCCTGCCTCTGCCAAAGGCAGAATAATTCTCCCACCAGCCCCTCACAGATAACTCTTTGTAATCCAGAGCTACTGTACTCCAAACAGACAATAGGTTGTCTGTAGAAGATTGATAGGCCTTGCTCCAGATTTCTTCTTCAGTTGAAGGCAGATGGTCAAAAGTTCAATGATGTCACATTTGAGTTCTTTAAGAACACTTGGATGAGTGCCATCTGGCCCTGCTGAGTCATTACTCTTTAATTTCATTACATGGTTCTAACACTTGCCACTTGGTAAGGCCTATTTGACATAGCTTTTCAGGTATACTCCATGAAAAAAGAAATAGGAGAAGTGGCCTATACACTGAAAAAGCTCTCAGTGACTTTCATGTGCTGCCTGTTCACACAGCATTATAGACTGTTCAGCTTCCTACAGAGAATGAATAGGATGAAGGGGAACGTATCTCACTCTATAGAATCTTGCAGATGAAGCTTGAATTAGAAACACCACTAGTAGGATCCTCTGGGTTTGTTTGTTATGCACATATATTTACCTATACAGAATCCAATTCCTTTATATTACAAAAGCAATTAAAGTCTTCCACAATTTAGCATGCCACAGCAGGACACTTGGAACATGTTTGTGACTGTCTGCATAAGACTTCATCAGATGATATGCAACAACACCCAGATGCTACAGTATTACAACATACCAGTTACATCAGCTGAGATTGTTTCAAGGATCCTTGAACTTGCATCTTTGGAGGTGAGCATCTCTCTGTATATTACACATTTGTACATTTATCTACACCACTGTCTGATTTCTCACAAACCATGTCAGCCCATGTGGGAGAAGGACTGTAAGAAAGCTTTGAGGGAGAGGAAGTTAATAGGCTGAGTTTGGTCAAACCCTGTTACGATCATCTCAGGAAAACTGCTTGTCTCAAATAGCGTTGCATTGCAGATCTAGCCTTTGTGAGCTAAGAACATAAGAGCTTTGCTTGATCAGACCAAAGGGCAACCTAGTCCAGCATTCTGTTTGCACAGTAGCCAACCAGGTACCTATAGGAAGTCCACGAAGAGAATATGAGTGCAGTAGCATCCTCCCACTTGTGTTCCCCAGCAACTAGTGTTGACAGGTAATATATAGAAACTATTGGTTGCCTTATCCTCTATCTTCTAATTTGTCTAATCCAAGGGTGGGGGACTTTTCTGGCCTGAGGGCTGGATTGCTGCCTGTGAAACCTCCCAAGAGGTGCATGCCAGCAGTGGGCATGGCCAGAGCCCAAAATGGGCATGACCAACCCAGTCACGCACACACACCATTCACTTGCGCGCACACCCCTGTATCCATAAAGAAGCCCACACAGCGCCAAAGAGTTCCCTTTTCACCACTGCTGCAATGGCGACAGGAGCTGCTCCTTCAGGAACTGCCTCTTCAAGTTGCTCCATGTGACTTGGTTGGAGTGGTGCTTTTTGATGGAGCCAGCTCCACATAGCCTTCACTGTTTCCAGAAAGGTGAGGGATGCCTGGAGTATCCAGGAACTGTCACTTCAAGGGGCCTGGAGTGTGACAGCTTCCAAGGAAACCAGCTCCTTGCACCACTCATGTCACCTTGAAGGGGAGTCTCTTTGGTATGCAAAAGCTTTTGGGAGAGGGTCCTCTGGGGGCTACAGGAGGAGGCCTTGCAGGCCTTACTAGGCTCATGGGCCAAGGATTCCACACCCTTGGTCTAATCCCTTTTTAAAGCCACCAGGTTGGTGGCCATCACTACATCCTGTAGAAGGAAATTCCATAGTTTAACTATGTACTGTGTGAAGAAGTATTTCCTTTTGTCTGTCTTGAATCTCCCACCACTCAGCTTCATTGAATGACCCTGGGTTCTAGCATTATGATATGGGGAGAAAAAACATATCCATATACACTTTCTCCACATCATGCATAAATTTATACACCTCTGTCATGTTTCTCACTTACTCACCTTATTTAAAAAAGTAAGCATTAACTTTTCCTCATAGGGGAGTTACTCCAGCCCCTTAATAATTTTGGTTGCCTTTCTCTGCACCTTTTCCAGCTCTGCAATATTCTTTTTTTAGTTGTGGCGAGAAGAGCTGTACACAATATTCCAAGTATGGTCACACCATAGATTTATAGAAAGCGATCACAATATGGGCAATTTTATTTTCAGTTCCTTTCCTAATGATACTGAATATGGAATTTGCCTTTCTCACAGCAGCCACAGCTTTCTCAACTATGCTCAGATCTGGGAAACTACAAAATCAGATGCTTGGGCCAGGGAGACGGGGTGACAATATGCCCTGGAGTTTGCCTTTCACTTCAGGGACAGGTTTCTGGCCTCCCCAAGATCCAAAAACCCCTCTAAGCATGAGGCTATGTTGGGGAGTTCAGTCATTTTCTGGATATTGGGGCAATAGATCTCGTCCCTCTGGGCCAGTGGAGATCTGGGGTCTATTCTATTATTTTCTTAGTTCCCCAAAATAATGGGAAGGTATGAGCGATCCTGGACTTGAAATGGCTCAACAAGTTCCTCAGGCACAAGCACTTTACAATGGATATGCTCAAGTTCATGTCAGTGGCCATTTCAGAGCTGGGCTTCCTGACTTCTCTGGAGCACTTGGAAGACCACCTGGCTGTGCCTATCCAATCCTGTCTTCAGATGTTCCTGAGGTTTGCTTATGGGGAAAGACATTTCCAGTACAGGGCAATGCTGTTCAGCTTGACATCAACTCCCAGAATCTTTATCTACACAGTAGGGAGCTACAGAGGTGTTACTTCCTTGCCAAGAGGTGACTGCCAACAAGTCAGACTTATGGGTTTCTCTCCCTCATGCTCTTCAGGTGTCTTGGTCATGGTAGCTGATCCCCCCACAGGTTTTCCACAGGAGTCAGCTTGGCAAGTCCAGTCAAGATTGTAATCATGATGGACACCAGCCTGCTGGGGTGGGGGGCTCACCTGGAAAACTGGGCCACCCAGAGCTTGTGGTTGATGGAGGAATCACTGCTCAGCATCAGACCTTTGGAAATTAGAGCCATAAGCTTGGCACTTCAGCATTTCAGAAATCAGATCAGCGGCAACCACCTGTTGATAAGGACGGACAACATATCTACCAAAGTTTACCTTAACAAGCAAGGAGGCACAAAATCAAGAAGGCTAAACAAGGAAGAAGCCTTGGAGATCCTGCACTGGGTGGAGAATCATCTTCTTTCTCCCACACCCATCCATCTTGCTGGGACTGACAACAAGATTGCAGACTGGCTGAGCAGGCAGATGCAGAATGGAGAAGACCCACCCTTGGCTAGTGAGGTGTTTCAGGCAACCATCAATGGATCTCTTTGCCACACCAGAAAACACCCAAGTGTCTCAATTCCTGTCAAGAAATCCTTGCACAGAAGTGGTGGGGTGGATGCCCCAACCAGCCCACAGTTGTTGCTGGAAGTGATCCTGGTGCCCCACACCCCACACCCCATTGGCCCAGGAAGCCATGGTTTCCAGATCTGGTGAACCTCTTGGTCCAGGAGAGCTGGTGCCTTACAGTTTGCAGAGACCTTATCTCACAGGGTCTCTTAGTCCATCCTCATCTGGAAATGTTCTGACTGCATGTGTGGAGGCTGAGCAGTGGTGCTTCGACACCTTGGCTACTTGGAAGAGGTTCTGAACAGAGTACAACAACACTTGGAAGGTGTTTCCTGGTGTTGGAGCTCAGGCAGAGTACTGGGAGGTTATGATCTGTCAGGAGCTTTGGAGTTTCTCCAGGCAGGTCTGCTGAGCACCAGCACACTCAAATGTCAGGTGTGGCTCTGAATAATGTGTTGGGCAACAGGGGGTGGAGTCTGTTGCTAATGAAGAGGTTTCTGAGCGGGGTGGCACTCCATGATCTTCTGGTGGTTCATGGATTTCCCATGTGGCACTTGAATTGGGTGCCTAGGGCCTTGATGGCTTCTCGCTTTGAATCTCTAGCTACTTGTTCTCTTAATCTCCTGATTCTTAAGGCTGTTTTTCTGGTAGCCATCACTTCAGCCAGATGGGTCTCTGAATTGGGACATTGTCATCTGATTCCCAGCTGTGTGAATTCTACCAGGACAAGGTTGTCCTCAGAATGGACTCTTCTTTTCTGCCTAAAGTAAATTCAGTTTTCCATCATCAGCAGGAAGTCATCTTGCCTTCATTTTGCCCCAAGCCAGTGCATCTCCAGGAAAAGGCATGGCACAAATTGGATATGCTTTTACCAGCTTTGGCTGGTTTGCCAGCTACGGCCTCTCCTGGACAGGGAGCTTGAGCACAGTGGTACAGGCATTAGTAACCTCAAGACTGGATTACTGCAATGCATTCTATGTGGAGCTGCCCTTAAGGCTGGTCCGGAAGCTGGAGCTAGTGCAGAATGCAGCAGCTCGGCTGTTGTCGGGAGCTGCCCCCTTTCAGCATGTAACTCCTTTGCTGAAGGAACTGCACTGGCTGCCTATTTGCTACCAGGCCAGGTTTAAGGTATTAGTACTAGTGTACAAAGCCCTAAACAACTTGGGACCAGGATACCTGAGAGAGCGCCTTGCCTCCTTCCTTACCAACCTTGCCTGGTCACTGAGGTCATCAGAGGGCATGTTCCTGGTGGTTCCACATGGACCCATGGCCCGGTTGGAGTCCACCAGGAGAAGAGCCTTCAGCGTGTTGGCCTGTGGAATTCCCTGCCTTTAGAGATCAGGCAGATGCCAACATTGTGTTCCTTCTGGCGCTTCCTGAAGATGTTGTTATTTCGAGAGGCCTTCCTTGCACGACCAGCCATGGTTTGTTAAACTTCACTTTGTTGGGGTTTGTCTTGTCTTTTGCCTTTTTTATGTTTTAACTCTTTTAACCTGTTGTTTTATTCTTTTATCATGTTGTTCACCGCTCCGAAATCTTTTGATGAGGAGTGGTATAGAAATATTGTAAGTGTCAAGGGCTCCTTGGAGGCCTCTCTCAGTCTAATCCAGTAGCCAAGTCCAGACACAGACAAAGGGATTCCTTTCAAAGCTTTATTCTTCTTTTACAACTTAACAACTATACCGTTTGCAACTAGATCTGAGCAGCACAGTACCCATGCCCTAAGTTGGAACAGTTGGTCCCCATTTGAAAGGGAATTACTGGCAGACCCCTGAACTTAAGGACTAGGGAGAGTCCCTCCCCTTTTCCCTTGGATCCTCTGGGCGCAGCCATTGTTTGCGCGCCAACCGGGCACTACGCCTCCTTTCCGCACCCCCCATCTGGCGCCGCTCTCTGCGTCTGCGTCGCGCATCTACCAAGTCTGCTATCCGCGCTCGGTCACTCCCTAGACTGCTATCTAAGCTAGGAATGCTGGTGGGAGGAATCTCCGTCAGCTGTTGGTCCTGGGAAAGAGGAGCGCGCTCCTCTCCCAGGAGCGACTGCTCTTCCTCAGAATCAGAACTACTCTGGGATTCTATGGGCTCAATGTCCACCCTGACATCAAGTAAGTAAATAAATAAAGCATAGGGCCCTCTGCTTCTACCTAGATAGGGCGGCTGCCATTAGGCGGATGAAAGTTTTGTTTGTTTCACATCAGGATAATTCCTTGGGCAAGAAGGCCTCTTCTTCTACCATTTCCAGGTGGTTGAGAGAGTGTATTGCATTGGCTTGCCAATCCCTGGGAAAGCCTCTGCCTGCAGGGGTCATGGCACACTCCCCCAGAGGAGTGGCCACTGCTGCAGCATTCAGGGGCAATGCCTTGATGGAAAGGATTTGCAGGGCAGCCACCTGGGTTTCCTTGCAAACCTTTGCTAAACATTACAAGATTAGTATTTTCTCATTGGCAGATGTGGCCTTTGGCAGCTGGGTGCTGCAGAGGGTGCGTGTACACTGACTGCTACACCATTTGTCGCACCGGAGGAGGTACTGCTTTGATGCATCCCGAAGGTCATGAGAATGCCCTCCAGAAGATGCAGAAGGGAAGTTCCTTACCGTAAATTCCTGTTCTCTGTAACTTCTGGAGGGCATTCCACCTCCACTGGCTAGCTGGTGTAGCTATGTTCCCTTACAGGTTTCTGCCTCTGGCACATATGTGCAGCGGCAGACAGGTCTCCTGGGTCAGTTCTTTTCAGTCCATATTGTTCCATTGTTTTCCGTTTTCAAGGGATTATCGTAGGTGCCTTTGCACTTGTTTTTGGTTTTAATTTTTTTCCTAGTGCTGTTCAGGGTGTTCTCCTTGTCAGGAATTGAGAGGCTGTTGGCTTTTCCAGTCTGGTCTAAGCAGGTAGCCTCTCCACCTGGAGAGGATCATTTAGATTGGACCCTGCCTGTCATCCAGTGGGAGGGCCTAACCTGAAGGTCATGGAATACCCTCTAGTAGATACAGAAAACGGGAGTTCACAGTAAAAAACTTTCCTTTTGCAGAGAGCAGCATTACATAGGTACTAGACAAATAGAAGCCACCAACAACTGCCTAAATAACTTTGGCTAGAGAAAAGGAATATGGAACACCAACAAGAGCTATAGTATATTTCCAGTTCTCTTTACTCTTCCTTCCTACAACTTTAAAAAAAAAGTTTGTTAATGGTCTTAAAGTTTTGCTAGACTTTCACTCTTCTTTATGTACCTTAGTGAAAGGTTGCTTCTTCTGTTCAACAGTGTGTAATTCTTTCCTTTCTGGGTAACAGGTTTCAGGAGAAGAAAACATGCAAAGTACTGAAATGACCAAAATATTCCACAGACTTTGCGAAGAAACCAGGAACTGGTTTTGGAGAGTTTTATCACAACATTTGCTGAAACCTTGTTCAGGTCATAACATAGAGTTTACTTTTCCAGTGGAACTTAGGGTTTGTATTCTGGAATTCTATACTATTTTCCTCTATTTATTTTATTTTATTTATTTCATTTCATTTCTATACTGTCCAGTAGCCAAAGTTCTCTGGGTGGTTCACAAAAATTAAAACCAAAAAGCACACAGTAAAACATTATAAAATATAAAAACATTAAAACCACAATATAACAATACAACCAGAATAAAACCAGAGTAAAACCTAGTTGTTTACAGTAAACTAGTTGTAAACTAGATGAGAGGTTACCAGGGCATGGATAACTGTAGCTAGGCTATCTCTGTCCAGATAAGGACATAGTTGGTATAAACATTAGTGTTTATGATGTTTAGGGAGCAATCCTATGGCCGCTAGACAGTGGCTAGACGGCCATAGGATATGCTGTTTTCCGGGAACCGACTTCGGAGCCTGCACTCCGAGGTCGGTTCCCGGAAAACTGACCTCCCCCCACTTCCACGCTGCCTCAGAGACAGCATGGAGAAGCCCCATCCTCCGTGCTCTGAAGAGGAGTGCAGAGCGGCTGAAAAGGAGTGAGGCTGGGGGTGTTCCAGGGCGGGGAGAGCGGAACTGTGGGTAAGACATATCCTATGTGTCATAGAGCAGCCTCCTCTCCCACTCAGCCCCCCACCCCCCACCCCCCGCAGCTAGACAGTCGCAATCAGCTGTCTAGCAGAAAAAGCAGGGCAGGACAGGCAAGGATGGAATTATTCCCCCGCCCCCATGCTTCTCCTGCCTTGCTTTGGATAGGCAGTCACCTCCAAGTTCAGAGGCAGCCGCCTATCTAGATAGGACTGCACCCTTAATTTGTGTTTATTTTGTTATATTTGTTTGTTAACTGGTTTGAGATCTTGAGTAGTAAGTGGTCTTTAATTTAGGGTGCAATCCTATGCAAGTTTAGACAGAGAAAAGGTGTAAAACTCCCAGCATGCCCCAGTCAGCCATGCTGGCTGGGGCATGCTGGGAGTTGTAGGCCTTTTCCCTGTTCAAACATGCATAGGATTGTGCCCTTTAATAAATAAAATAGGGAAGATAATACTGGCACATCATTTTCCTATCTCACCTTCAAACATCCTTCCTTCCCCTTTTCTAAGTTTAGCCATGCTGCTCTTAGCAGTGCATACTTATCTAATTCCCTTCCTTAAATCAGTTACGCTCTGCTTGTCTATCTGGTGTGTCTTTCTGCCTCCTTCCCTCCATATTTGGTAGGTGGCCCTTCCCACCTCTTACTGCCAGCTGTAACTAAGTTGCTGGTCTGATTTGAATGTTGCAGTGCCTATCAGGTGCACACTGTCAGAGAATCTAGATTTAAAGCCATGTGGTGGGGAAGGTTTTTGCAGCCATGAACATGCCCTCTTCCAAAACCGTGACTAAAACACCCCATACAGATACTTTGGCATTAAATGGACCAGATGCAGCACAGTCCAGTTGTGTAAAGAGGACACCTTCCTTACCTGGCCCATTACCTGCTTAAAGCTTGAAAAAAGGTGCATAAATTTTCCCCAAAGAACTGAGATCCAAAAGAAGCTTTCAATGCCTTCTAGAAAAAAGGCAGCCCTGAAGACTGTTTCATATACAGAGCCAAAGGCATCATCATTAGAGATGGACAAACCCCCTCAGACTTGGTTAAGATTGAGACTGGTAATTATGAGCGAAAGTGGAGAATGCTCTAGGGGGGAAAATGTTGAGAGTTCTAAATTTACTCATCATTTCTGGCCCCAGTCTGTGAGCCCTCCAACTAGGGATGTACGAAAGTCACTTACCTACGCCATTTGCATCCCTGCTCTGAGCCGTGATAGGCTACGTAGATACTTACATAGCCTATCATGGCTTGCCAGAGATGCAAATGGCGGCTGGTGTAGTGGCCGCCATTTGCGGCCGCAGCCTGGCAGCGGCTGGAGCTGCCGGAGTTGCCAGCAGTGGAGCTGCAGCCAGGTAGGCTCTGTTAAGCAGGGCTTTCGCGGGGTGGTGGGGCAGGTTGCTCCATTCCGCCACGGATTCCAGGGGGCCGAATTCACTGGAATTCGGCCTCCCTGGGATCCGTGGCAGAATTCTCTAACATTCCTACCTCCAACCCGCTTACCTGTTGGTGAGAGCTCTCTATCTTACACTCACTTTCCTCCCTCTCAGTTGTAGCAGATCCAAGAACATGTAGTCAGGTACTTTGGGGAAACTGCATTTCCTGGGTTCCTGGATAATCCCATGATTCTGATTCTGTTATTCTGTTGGAAAACTTCAATAATTTCTTGCAAATTCTGAAGAGTATAACCCTATTCATGCATTACTTTCATAGAGGTCCTTTTCTCTGTTGAACCAGGAGTGGGGATGCACTTTTAGCCCCACCTCTAACATCACCTCTCTGGTGTCCATCTTCCGAGTATTGCGTGTGGTTGTTTGCAAAGGAACCCAAAATCAGCTGCTTGCATGTAGGGGCTCCATGCGAATAGGATACCTGGTTGTGGGGGTATCCCAATCAATGTGGAGCCTTTACATATAAGCAGCCGCTAATGTGTTCAAATTCCTTCACAGATGACCATGCTCAGTTTAGGGACATCAGACGGGTTAAAACCGTAGCCCTGTTCCTGCTTCACCATGGTAAGGCCCTACCCGTGAGTAATGTGTGAATAAGGCTTTTGTCTCAAGTCAGGGATCTGGATTCTGACACTGAGATCACCTACTGATGCCAGTTCGGGAAGGGAATTGAAAAGAGCATTTCATGAAAAATCGGTCTCTTCAATTCAACCACACCCTTTGCTCTAAGGTGGATAGCTGGGAGCTTTAAATATCTCCTAGTTTTCTTGCAGACATGTTGTAGCATGGATCCTTGGATATCTTGATTGGCAGCCCCAAAGCAGCTCCTGGTGTCATCATCATTCAACAATGTGGAGTTGGGCATACCATTCCTCCCCCTCCCCCCCATATGGACAATTGAAACTGGGACAGACAATTTCATGGACAATTGAAACTGGGATAGACATTTGAGTTTTAGCATGACCTCTTTGGACTCGTAATACCCCACCCAACACTGTCACTTGTGTGCGGGAGATCATGCAGAGCTGAGATGTAAAACTCATGTATATTTCTTTTGGGCTTGAGATTACCCTAGGCATGTTCAGTTCAAGGGGAACTAGCGGGGAGAGGGCATAGAGGTGAAGCATAGCAAGAGGACATCTATTATACACACACAGCTCCCTGAACATCTATTCAGTATTCCTACAGGAAATAGAGTAGGAAAGGAAAAAGGGGAAAGAGAAACCAAGAGGAAGGGAAAATATGTGCAGGTGCCTAGATTAGAGTGATCTAAGCACCTGTTTTCTTGTCCGTGAGGCAGGGTGACCAAGAGACATGAATCCAGATGGCATAGAGAGGCTCCACTCAAATTGTGTCTACCATGTATCTGTAAGAAGGGACAGATACAATACAATCCCTTATTTTTTAGCCATGTTTAAATTTCAGGGCCTAAGGAACTCCCTGCTACTAGATTCAGAGTTCCACAGATTTACCCTTTTCTGCTGCCACCAAAGTGCAGTTTGACTGGTGAAAAACAGGTTTTAAGGTAGTGTTTACTCCACATTTTTTGCTTCATGTGCCCCTGTCGGACCAAAGCCGATTTAATGAAAATCCACATTAGACATGAAAGTGCTTCACATTTGGTTGCCATGTAGATCCAGCTTTGCTTTTGCCTGAAATTGTATTTCTTCTTTAGGTGTGGGATCAATTTTTGAAAATAAACTTTCTGAATAAGAACTTCACAGAGGAGTGGAAGAAAACTTTAATTATAGATATGCAAGGCCGAATTAAACAGGTACCAAGATATATGGAAATAGTATTTAGCCGAGCTTTCCATGTGAAGCTATGAAAACTGGTATCAGATTTATATGGGTACATGTGAACATTGAACTCTTAATGTCTTTGTTACTCTGCTCCTGGTAGGTCCCATTATTATGTTTGGAAATGATGTTACATAGCATCTTTCAGTGACTTTTCCTTTTCTACCCTCATTATATCAAGCTAAGGATTCATCTAATTTTGTTGTTTTCAGGGAACAAAGAGTTTCAAAGGTATTATATGTATAGTTTTGGCCAGAGACCAGATATTTGGCTTTACCTGTGTGCAGGGCCACCAACTCGCTACCCAGTAGCCGAAAAGGTTGCCCACCCCTGTGTTAGAAGATAGGATAGATCTGTCTCTTGGTCCACTCAACTAGGTTGCCTAGAGAACTGAAGAGACTTTCTATATCATGTGTATTTTACAACTTGAAGCAGCAGAGGCATATTTGTTACATAAATAAAAATAATTTGACATTATTTAAAGTGCTATACTAGAAAGTGTCCTTGGTTTTCTTTTAATACCCTAAATATATTTCTATTCCATGTTTTCTTCTTCTGATAAACATAGATATCTGGAATCTATGATAGTGCTTTGTTTTTATTTTATTTTTCTCTAACAGGAAATTCCAGTTCAGCAGATCAAAGCCTACTGCAGTTCCCATGCAGACTTTGAAAAACTTGATTCTCTGATTGGCAACACATTTGAAAACTGTGCCGTAGAAGCTGTTAACTCAGCACACCAGGTAGGATAAATTCAGATATTGCACCCAAGCCATGGTTGCACTAACATAGTTCACAGTGCAATCCTATATGTTTACTCAGAAGTAAATCTAAATGTATTGATTTCCCCCTTATAAATGTCTTTAGGATTGCAGCCTAAGAATACAAGCTGTGGTTTGAACTTCCAATGGCAAACTGTTACTTAGATCTGCTTGTCTGCTATTATTTTCCCTCTTCTTGGCATTCTTATTTCTGTGGTGCAGCAGTTGATGGAGCTATTCCAAGGCAACAGCCTGTCAAGGGCTCCTTGGAGGCCTCTCCCAGTCTAATCCAGTAGCCAAGTCCAGACACAGACAAAGGGATTCCTTTCCAAGCTTTATTCTTCTTTTACAACTTAACAACTCTACAGGTAGCAACTAGATCTGAGCAGCACAGTACCTATGCCCTAAGTTGGAACAGTTGGTCCCCGTTTGAAAGGGAATTACTGGCAGACCCCTGAACTTAAGGACTAGGGAGAGTCCCTCCCCTTTTCCCTTGGAGCCTCTGGGCGCAGCCGTTGTTTGCGTGCCAACCTGACACTTCACCTCCTTTCCGCGCCCTCCATCTGGCGTCGCTCTCTGCGTCTGCGTCGCGCATCCACTAAGTCTGCTATCTCTGCTCGGTCACTCCCTGGACTACTTTCTAATCTAGGAATGCTGGTGGGAGGAATCTCCGTCAGCTGTGGGCCCTGGGAAAGCAGAGCGCGCTCCTCTCCCAGGAGCGACTGCTCTTCCTCAGAATCAGAACTACTCTGGGATTCTATGGGCTCAGTGTCCACCCTGACACATCCTCCCTTTGCACTATGTAATTACCTCTGGATAAATGCTGTAAAGAACAATGTAAAGAACGTATCGGTAAATCTGTAAAGAACGATGCTGTAAAGAACAATATTGTTTAGGAACCTGGAATGTAAGATCAATGAATCAAGGTAAGCTGGAGGTGGTCAAACATGAGATGGCAAGATTGAACATCGACATCTTGGGAATCAGCGAACTAAAATGGACAGGCATGGGCGAATTTAATTCAGGTGACCATCGTATCTACTATTGTGGGCAAGAATCCCTTAGAAGAAATGGAGTAGCACTCATAGTCAACAAAAGGGTGGGAAAAGCAGTACTGGGGTACAATCTTAAAAATGATAGAATGATCTCAGTACGAATCCAAGGCAAACCATTCAACATCACAGTAATTCAAGTCTATGCCCCAACCACTGAGGCCGAAGAAGCTGAGGTTGATCGGTTCTATGAAGACCTACAACACCTTCTAGAACCAACACCAAAAAAAGATGTCCTCTTCATCATAGGGGATTGGAATGCTAAAGTAGGAAGTCAAGAAATCACTGGGATAACAGGCAGGCATGGCCTTGGTGTACAAAATGAAGCAGGACAAAAGCTAATAGAGTTTTGCCAAGAGAACACGCTGATCATAGCAAACACTCTTTTCCAACAGCACAAGAGACGACTCCGCACATGGACATCACCATGTCAATATCGAAATCAGATTGATTATGTCCTTTGCAGCCAAAGATGGAGAAGCTCCATACAGTCAGTAAAAACAAGACCTGGAGCTGACTGTGGCTCAGATCATGAGCTGCTTCTTGTAAAATTTCGGCTTAAATTGAAGAACGTAGGGAAAACCACTAAACCATTCAGGTATGACCTAAATCATATCCCTGATGAATATACAGTGGAGGTGAGGAATAGATTTCAGGGATTAGACCTGATAGACAGAGTGCCTGAGGAACTATGGACGGAGGTCTGTAACATTGTTCAGGAGGCAGCAACTCAATCCATCCCAAAGAAAAAGAAATGCAAGAAAGCCAAGTGGCTGTCTGATGCGGCTTTACAAGTAGCTGAGGAAAGAAGGGAAGCGAAAAGCAAGGGAGAAAGGGGAAGATATATCCAACTGAATGCAAAGTTCCAGAGAATAGCAAGGAGAGACAAGAAGACCTTCTTAAATGAACAATGCAAAGAAATCGAGGAAAACAACAGAATGGGAAAGACTAGAGATCTCTTCAAGAAAATTGGAGATCTCAAGGGAACGTTTTGTGCAAAGACGGGCATGATAAAGGACAAAGAAGGCAGGGACCTAACAGAAGAAGATGAGATTAAGAAGAGGTGGCAAGAATACACAGAAGAACTATACAGGAAAGATCTTAATGTCCTTGATAGCCATGATAGTGCGGTCACTGAACTTGAGCCGGACATCCTTGAGAGTGAAGTCAAGTGGGCCTTAGGAAGCATTACTAACAACAAAGCTAGCGGAGATGACAGTATTCCAGCTGAGCTATTTAAGATCCTAAAAGATGATGCTGTTAAAGTGCTGCATTCAATATGCCAACAAATTTGGAACACTCAACAATGGCCGCAAGACTGGAAAAGGTCAGTTTACATTCCAATTCCAAAGAAGGGCAACGCCAAAGAGTGTTCAAACTACCGCACAATTGTGCTTATTTCACATGCCAGCAAGGTGATGCTCAAAATCCTACAAGCTAGGCTTCAGCAGTATGTGAATCGAGAACTACCAGAAGTACAAGCTGGGTTTCGAAGAGGCAGAGGAACTAGAGATCAAATCGCCAACATTCGCTGCATCATGGAGAAAGCAAGAGAATTCCAGAAAAACGTCTATTTCTGCTTCATTGGCTACGCTAAAGCCTTTGATTGTGTGGATCACAACAAACTGTGGCAAATTCTTAAAGTGATGGGAGTACCAGACCACCTTACCTGTCTCCTGAGAAACCTGTACGAGGGTCAAGAAGCAACAGTAAGAGCCAGACATGGAACAACCGAGTGGTTCAAAATTGGGAAAGCAGTACGACAAGGCTGCATATTGTCACCCTGCTTATTTAACTTATATGCAGAGTACATCATGAGAAATGCTGGGTTGGATGAATCAGAGATCGGAATTAAGATTGCCGGGAGAATTATCAACAACCTCAGATATGCAGACAATACCACCCTAATGGCAGAAAGCGAAGAGGATCTAAAGAGCCTGTTGTTGAGGGTGAAAGAGGAGAGTGCAAAAGCTGGTTTGAAACTCAACATTAAAAAAACGAAGATCATGGCATCTGGCCCTATCACTTCCTGGCATATAGAAGGGGAAGAAATGGAAGCAGTGACAGATTTTACTTTCTTGGGCTCCAAGATCACCGCAGACGGTGACTGTAGCCATGAAATTAAAAGACGCTTGCTCCTTGGGAGGAAAGCTATGGCAAACCTAGATAGCATAGTAAGAAGCAGAGACATCACCTTGCCGACAAAGGTCCGTCTAATCAAAGCTATGGTTTTCCCAGTAGTAATGTATGGCTGTGAGAGCTGGACTATAAGGAAGGCTGAGCACCGAAGAATTGATGCTTGCGAACTGTGGTGCTGGAGAAGACTCTTACGAGTCCCCTGGACTGCAAGGAGGTCCAATCAGTCAATCCTAAAGGAAATCAACCCTGACTGCTCATTGGAAGGACAGATACTGAAGCTAAAGCTGAAATATTTTGGCCACCTAATGCGAAGAGAAAACTCTCTGGAAAAGATCCTGATGCTGGGAAAGACTGAAGGCAAAAGGAGAAGGGGACGGCAGAGGATGAGATGGCTAGATAGCATCACCGATGCAATGAATATGAACTTGAGCACGCTCCGGGAGAGAGCGCAGGACAGGAAGGCCTGGCGTGCTATGGTCCATGGGGTCACGAAGAGTCGGACACGACTGAATGACTGAACAACAACAACAATTATCTCTGAGGGAAAGAGAGGAACCACCCATTGCTACATGGAAAGAACGGCAGCCATGGAGGGGAAGGTGGGCTGCCCTCTCCTCAAGCCCACCACACTCACAGGTAGCAGCCTGGCCCAGCGGATGCTGTGACACTCATCTTCCCTTGTCATGAATGCAGTGAACACTTGTGCCTGAAGTGTTGTTGTTGTCCAGGGCTCCATATGTGTAGCCATAGTTTGCTGGTGCCAGCTCCTTTGCACAGGCCAATGGATTGTCACCAGTTCAGTCCTCTCCTCAAGGGCAAGGCTCTGGGGAACAAATGACAACAACCCTGTGGGCAGGGGATCCGTTTCACCCAGACATGGGAGGGAGAGTCCTCATCTAGTTCCAGCTGGTGTGTGTGTGTGTGTGTGTGTGTGCATGTGCTGGGAGATTGCAAGGAAAAGAGGGAGCCACCAGATATGTCCAAAGCACCATCCCCAGCTCACAAGCAAGCCCCTGGCATGGGGACTTACTGTCAGGAGAATCCACTCAGGTTCCCAAGACTCCATCCTTTGGGATCAGCTCAAGGGTGGGGGTAGGGAGCTCTTCAGGGTACGAGACCTTTAGAAGTGCTTCCTGGAAACTCATGTCTTTGTGCATAAGTTGATATGCCTTCACTTTAAGGTTATGATAAATGCTGTTCCATCTTTTTCATGTTGCCATCTCTGTCCTTGGAGGTAGCCCAGGACAGACATTTTCTTTGATGCTTCCTTGACCCATCTTTGTGTTTCTCTGCCCTCAAACACTTCTGGATGCCATGGATTTGTTTGTGGTAAAGTGCCACAAGCTTGGTACAGTTTTCTTTGCATCTGTCTAGTGTGGATCTCTCTTCTTCTGGCCTGTGTCAGCAGGAGAAGCATCTTAACAACCTGCCTTCTTTGTGGTCCAAGCCACCCCCCCCCCACCAGATTGGGAACTCCTTCCTTGCAATTGCAGTCCCTATTCACAGGGTCTTGTGGTACTTCACGAGCCAACCGCCCAATCCCTGTGCACTATGGGCAGTAGCCAACAGGGCTGCTCTGCCCCAGCTGGTTCCAGTGCACTTGCAGGACCCATCACTTGCACAGTGCTGCTTTGGCGCTTCTCAAAATAACACAAATTGAGCAGAAATGCTCTTTTCCAGAACTGGGCAGGTCAGCACATTACTGTTCTCAGAGCTCTGCTTACCTGCCCCATTCCAGAAATGAGCATTTCACTCATTTTGGGTTCTTTTTAGAAGTGCCAAAGCCCCGTTGTGTGAGTGGCAGGTCTCATGAGCACATGGGCACAATAGAATACAGCCAATGCCTAGATTCCAGGCCTGGTGTGTCCTCACTGGACGGCTGCCAATCCTCAATTGGATGCTCTACAAGGCGGATGGACATGAGCCTGCTCTGGGGCGCTTGCCACCTTGCACAAGCTAGAACACAGAAGACGGGGCAGTCAAATGGGAATGGCTCAGCATAGAGGCATCATATTGGCTTGCCATCAGAAGTTCCCTGCCCGGTGTGGCACCTCTCCACACCTAGGCCATCCTGTTTTCTGGGTTCTACAGGCTTATCTTTACCACCAGAACAGATCAGTGAGTGGAACCTTTCCACTGTGTGCAGAGATAGTTCTGCAGGTGTATTTTTGGTGGAGGTAGCAGAACTCAACTTTTGGTGGTGTAGTGGGGCTTCTGTCTCAACCTAAAGTGCCTCACCTGGAAGATTTCAGGTACAGGATTACAGCCTCAATATAACATGTTTGGCCCTTAGTCCGATTGGAATCAATAAACAACAATAGTATCAGGCTGCGTGATGAAGTGCATGTTAATTCTTTAAGACAGTGGTGCACAACCTCAGGCCCTCAGGCCAAATTTTGCCCTCTTGGGGTCTCAATCCAGCCTTCTGGGTGTTGTTGTTTTTTTGTAATTTCCTAGTTTTTGCATGGATTTCTCCCATTCTAGAAGGTTGAAAAGCCTCTCCTAAGTCTTGGTTACTAGTACGAAGGGCTTTAAACAAAATATGCTAGTATTTTTGGGATTTTTGCCCTGCTCCAGTTTGCTTTTTGCTCTGGCCCCCAAAAGCTTCTCCAAAGTTAAATTTGGCCCTTGGGCTGAAAGAGTTTCAATGTCATTGCTTTAAGAGCTTAAATGATGTGGCAAATTTGACAACTTGCATTAGGATGGAGTCACTGCCATTCAATACTGCGCATACTTTTATGTCTTAAAAGAGTAGTCTCATCAGCCTGATCTCCTCATACAAGCTGAAGAGGCCTGGCAAACTTGTTTCTGCTGTCATCAGAAAATCATGGCCAACTGATAAGGCTGGGAAACCTTTGAAGGACATGGAAAGTGTTCTGAATCATCTCCTTGGCTGGTCAGAAGTCAAACATCTTTTAACTGTTCTTGGTATGTAGTAATTAATTGGGAGGAGTTCTAGGAATAATAGAATATCAGTTTGAAAGTAAAAAACCTACTTTATCAAAGATTTATGCAATCTTACTATGTTTTTTATTGTGAGAAAAAACCAGTTAAGCAGTACATTATAAAAGGGGACAAGATTTAGGAACTGTTATATCATTTGATATTTGGAAATATCTGTCAGTGAGGGTGGATAATTTTTCACTTCGTGTAGGTTTGTACGTTGTCTTTAAAAAAACATAATGGCATATAACACCAGTGAAATTATACAACATATATGGCACAGGTAGTATGAAATGATGGAAGTGTAAAGAAAATAGAAATTAAATTCATATGTCATGGAATAGTGGAAAAGCAAGATAATATTGGTTAAAATATGAAAAAAAGATTGAGTTAATGCATATTAAACAAGAAATGGATCCTTTATTACATTTATTAAGCTATTCAAGAAACTTACCATTGCATCATCAAGAGATGATGATGATGTATATGCTGGTAACATTCTTACCGTTGAGGAATGTGCGAGTAAAGCATATGACCATGTGGTCATGTCTAAACTGTCTAATTACATGACAGTAAGAAAAGGAAGCCAAAGACCAAATTAATTTTTGATGGGATGGGAACGTTTTATTGAATTTTGGCAGAACAAAGCACATATGTCTACAAATATGACAATTTATTGGATTTATAATCATGTATTTAAAGATATAATGTTATAAGTTGAGTTCATTTTATTTGTATAATCATTCTGTATAATGTTTTTGTGTTTTTGAACTAAGAGAAATGGAGCTAAGTACATCATTTATAATCAAAATTGAGTTGCAATCGGTGGGGAGGGGAGCCAATAACTTCCATTTGTCGACTTCACCGGGACTCAGAGAAGTGTTGAAAGGGGGGAGGACAATGACAATGTTAGTTCGAGGCATAATAGTGAGAGGATGACATTGCCAAATGGGAGTTATTCTTCCCCCTCCACACACACTTTGGTATTCTTTTTCGGAGCAATTACTTTGCTTGCATTTCTTTTTCTTTTTCAGTGCTTCTGATTGTGCAAATGGGTTCATACTTTCTCTTAGTAGTATTTTTTCATAGTCCTTCACAAGTGTGCATAGATTAGCCTATTCCTAATATATTGCCTACTCCACTTCAGTACTTCCCTTGACAGCTGGAACATACAAGGAAATTGACGAGGCGAGACTACACATAGTGGACAGATGAATCTGTACACTGGCAAAAGTCTGTGGGGGAGGATAATTAAATAATTACAATACCATTTGCATACTTCTGAGGTACCAGAAAAAGTGGCAAATGAAGTATGTGCTCTGAAAAGGGGCAGCGATCAGAGTGGGGAAGGTGGCCAGGAAGGTTTCCCACCATAGGAATGAGGATATGAGACAGGTTGCCATGCAAAGGACACTGGGATACATGGTGGCAGTGGGCTAGAGGAGGGAAAGAAGCCATGCCAAGCCACCGAGCACCCAGTCGTCTGTTGGGAATAACATGGGTTAGCGAGCGAACAACCAACTGACCCTAACTTATTTCCAGCATGTCTTAGCATGAAGTGTGAACTCGCCCTCAGTGTCTGACAGGCACTTGAAGCTCAGACCACCTATTCAGGAGCAGAGGGAAACCAACATGCCTCCAGCTTGAGCTGGAGATGGGAGGCAAAGGCAAGACAGCTTTTTCTGCCCCTATGCCGGATTGATGCTTTGAGCACAAACTACCCATTGTGTGTAGAGACAAGGCACACACCTCTGCTTTCTTCTCCAGCCTGGGGGTGGGGATAATTCCCCCCTTCATCTCCAAGTCTGGGAGGTCGCCTCAAGCTTCTCAAGTTTCACCAGAGACTGGCTGAACGCCATCTTGGTGACCGTAGCAAGTGAGATTGTCAACCCTGGTGAATAATATAGAATTTAGACTGGATATTGTGGAAAGGGAAAATCATTTAATACAATTGGTTTAGCAACTTGCATGGGATACATGTTGAAATGGAAATCTAGTTTGTGTATTGGCTGGTTTTCATCAACTGATTGAATAGCGGATTGTATTAATTGCAGACCGTTACAACTGTTTTGTGTTATACTTCCTCTTTTAAAAAAAACAGTGACCTGGTATGCAGGATATGACAACCCATGGCGGGTTGCCACCCATGTTTGTTTCAGGGTGGCTTGTCGCAACGTCCAAACCTGGTGCCATTTACTCACCATGATTTGTTAACCAGGCACAAGCCACCTGGAGGATCCATGGCTTGTTGCAGGGTTTGTTCAGAGTGGCTTGTCATGACATGCAAACCTGGCAGAGTTATAAATGGCATCTCAGAAAGGGCTATAGAGCCATCTAGTGGTAGCGGCAAAACCCCCAGTCGCTCCTTGTGATCTCGCTAGTGGCACCTCCCTCTTCCCTCACCATCCATCCCTGCTCTGATTAGGGATGTACGAAAGTCACTTACCTTTTCGCAGGGGTGCTTCGCGGTGGGGGGGAGGCGCTTCGCTTCTCCCCCCGAAGTTCAGGCAATGGGGGGGAGCCGTCCCGCCTCGCCCGGCCGAAATTCAGGCCGGGGGGGAGGCTTCCTGCCTCGCCCGGCCAAAATTCAGGCCGGGGAGAAGCGCCCCGTCTCCCTGGCTGCAAAACAAAGTGTAAAAAAACCCCCAAAAAACCTGTGATAGGCTACGTAACGATTAGCGTAGCCTATCACGGCTAGATTTCCAAAGTCAGCCGTGATAGGCTACGTAAATCATTACGTAGCCTATCATGGTTTTTTTGGTTTTTTTTACACTTTGTAATGGCGGCGGCGGCCGGTCGGAAGACCAGCTGCCGCCCCCGCCCCCGACGAAAGGCCGACGAACCGCCACCGGGACCTGCCGCCGGGAGGGACATTTGCCAAAGGCAAGTCCCATTCCGGGGGGGGGGGTGGCGGAGAATTTCACTGCCAATTTCGGGGGGCTGAATGCATTGGCGCTCGGCCCCCCGAAGATTCGGGGAGAAATTCTCCGCCATCCCTAGCTCTGATACATCAACAGGAAATGACACTGGTCAGTTCATTCCTCCACTTCATCATCTCCCTAGACAGTGACACCTTCGCTCTCCTTTTTTTCACCTTTGAAGAGATCTGCACACATTTAACTTTTTTTCACCTTTGGGGAAATTCGTGCAAATTTAACTTTTTTGTTTTAACTTTTGGGGGAGATTTGCACAAATTCACAGTGACTATTGTGCTTATTTGCAGCAACTACTGCACTTTAGCAAATTTGGGCATATCCCCCCCCCATATTTTTTTAAGTTAAGTTTGCGCTAATACCTGAATGTAAAAAAATATATACAGACAATCCTCTACTACGCTAATGAGCATATTTGTGTTCATTAGTGGAGTAGGCTGCTGTGCTAAAAAGGCCCATGGGTATGTGCTGTGAGGGGTGGGAGGACTAAGGGGAAAACAAGCCCTGGCAAGCCGTAGAGCACCTGACAGTCTATCTGTTAGCGACTGAACAAACAACCCATTGTGGCTTATTTTCAGCATGGCTTACCTTGACATGTGAACCAGCCCAGTGCGTCACAGTTGTAGCAAGGCCAGTGGTAAAATGGAATGTGACAAACTTGCAAACTGTGGGCAGGTCAGGGACAAATGCGGAGATCCAAAGTGGTAATCTCGCATGCAGTTCTTCCAGCTGTTATGAGGGAGGAAGCTAATTTTAGCTGTTCAGTGCCCAAGAATGAGGGCTCTTTGCTTGCTTTTAAGATATCTGATTTATCTGGTATTTATCTGATTTATCTGGTTTTATGTTTTCTGCAGGTGAAAGCATTCGGGACCAACTTTCTGACGATGCCAAGGAACTAATGGCCATCAGTGACTCTGTATATACAGAGGTTTCTGATGGACTCATGACAGGCTGTATCCTAATTAAACATTTGGACCTAATTGTAAGGCACAAGAAACAGTTTCTGTCAATTTGGGAATTAAGTAAGTGTGTTTTTTCTCCTTATATAAATGGAACATTTGTTAAAATATAAACAAAATTATAGGCTCTGCCCTGCCACATCCTATATTTGTCATTCTGTCTTAATGACGTGCATGAGAAATAGTGAGTCCAAATGAGAGACCTGTTTTCTGATGAGGCAAAAAGAAGTAGAGATGTTGTGAGCATTTGATATTGGGTGCCTGTCTAAGTGAACACACACCTATTCCAGTCTTAAAATACTCTCAGTCAAGGTGGGCATAGCACTGCGCCCCCTCTGCCCAAACCTCAATTTGGCTCACGCTTACTCACGCCCCTCTCTTCCAAGGCATGAAGGTTGGAAGGTGCAGATCAGCTCAGCTGGCCTCTCTTCTGCTCCACAGCATGGAGCAGAGGGTGGCTATCCTCCATAAAAAGGTAAAGGTGTCCCCAACCAGTCGTGTCCGACTCTAGGGTGTGGTGCTCATCCCCGTTTCTAAGCCGAAGAGCCAGCGCTGTCCGAAGATGCTTCCGTGGTCATGTGGCTGGCATGACTGGACACTGAGGTGCACGGAACGCTGTTACCTTTCCTGCCGAGGCGGTACCTATTTATCTACTTGCAATTTCTTGCTTTCGAACTGCTAGGTTGGCAGGAGCTGGGACTGAAGACGGGAGCTCACTCCGTCACGCAGCACTCGGGTCTCGAACTGCTGTCCTGCTGACCTTCTGGTCTGCAGTTCAGCGTCTTAACCGCTAAGCCACCGTGGCCCCGCTATCCTCCATACTGAGCAGCAAAATAAAAGCCATACTCTTTGGGCATCCTGCCCCAAGCAGGATGACTTTTTCTTCTGCTGCTCAAAATAGAGCTCTCCAGCCTGGCCAGCATAAACAGAATCAGGCCCTTTAAGCTGCCCATCAAACATCAACTCCTTCCCCCAAATCTTGATTTTAATGGGTTGATCAGGGATACACTTGCGTACCCTAAGAAGGGCAGATTTTGCATTAGCAGTTATCAGTTGCAATTTTCATTTCAGTGAATAAACACCATTCCTCTGCGGAGAAAGAAATGGAAAAACTGAAACTAGAAAAAGTGCTTGAGCTTAGACTGCAAGAAGTAACGTCTGTCAGGGAAGAGCAAAAACAGTTGGGATCCCTTCTGGATATGTGCAGGAAAGTGCAATATATTGTAAAAGGTAATGGTTATAATAACAGTGATTTTCCTTTGCAAATATAACTATCTTGTCTCTAAAGCTGGGAATGGAAGTACAGAAAAACCGTGGAATGAAAAGGCAACAGAAGCTTCCAACAACTGAGTAGAACTGTTACACCAAAAGCTGTGTGTGGCCAAATAGTTCCTTTACTTATCTAAAATATCCAGCTAAGGCAGATTAGACCATCCTGATTAAGAACCAGAACGAATGAAAGTTCTGTCTATTCACTATCCTATTACAAAGCAAGTATGGATCTCAAGGTATTCATCAAAATCTTGAAAAAAAACCTTGGCTATTGTTATAATGAATCATTTACACACACAAAAGTGCAAAACAAACTACAGACAAACGGGGGAAGTTCCTCCATTGTGGTCTGTGGGGCTATGTCCCCCACCCCCAAGAACAAAGTAAAATATCAAGTGCAATTAAAGAATCTTGTGTTAACAGCCACCGCAATAACCAAAGGTTTTGTTTTTCCTTTTGCTTTGCTCTTTGTTTCTCTTTCAGGGAGTGGATCAAAGAGGACAGTCATTCCACTAACCAGTCATGTTGTCCTTCTCATTGCTGTCCTCCTCTCAAACTTCAGCAAGGAAAGGTATGGGGTATTTGCAGAGAAAATCACATAATAACTCCTTGCCTTCTACTCGTAATTTCACACAAGTTCTATCTTCTGTCAGCCCCTGGCCATTCACCAAATGGATATGGTCCTTACAGGGATCATATTTCTCTAATGTTCACAACCGTTGGGTGATAGCTTTAGGCCAGGGGAAGTGTGAACTTTTGAAAAACAATTAATGCCTTTCTTTCTGTAAATACCTCATACATTTTATTGTTTGAGTGGATAGCGATGCAAAAAGATTATGCTACTCATTCAGAGCAGCAGTGGAAGGACACAACTCTGTGTTCTGGTAGAAAGGATCTCTGACTGGGATTGGAGGCACCTGCCTTATTCTTTTTCCCACTCCTCGGTTGTTTGTAATGGCTGTTTCCTATAATATTGAGCCTATGATGAAATGGAGCATTATATTGTATTTGAGTGTGTGCATACATACCCATAGGCATGCATACACAGAGAAATATGCCAATATTAAACTGTAGAGATGGTCATGGAAGCTGAAAGAGTTTTATATGAAGATGGAACATATTTCAGAAATAAGAAATGTTATTTCAGGTGCCCTATCAGGAAAGGAACAAAACTAGCCAAAGGGCTAAGCAACTTAATGTGTCCTTCCTACAAGCCAACATAGGAAGTAGCCCTATACTGAGTCAGACCACTGACCCATCTAGACTAGTATTGTTGACACTGGCAGGCAGCAGCTCTCCAGGGTTTCAGGCAGGATTCTTTCCTAGCCGAGCTGGAGATGCTAGCGATTGAACCTTGGACCTGTGCTCTACCGCTGAGCCATGGCGTCTCTCAAATTCCTTATCTGTATTATCAGCCCGTTGCAACCAGCCAGAAGTTCCCTTCTGTTACCCTGTACCCTCAAGTATACCAAGGTAACTTTGTTGCTGCTGTGAAAGCTGTTAGCTCTAACTATGTGGGGACGGATATCCAAGCTACACTGCATATGCAACCATAGGTTTACTTTTCCTTTTAAATAACAGTAACAATTCTCTCTCCTGGCATATAGAAGGGGAAGAAACGGAAGCAGTGACAGATTTTATTTTCTTGGGCTCCAAGATCACCGCAGATGGTGACTGCAGCCATGAAATTAAAAGACGCTTGCTCCTTGGGAGGAAAGCTATGGCCAACCTAGACAGCATAGTAAGAAGCAGAGACATCACCTTGCTGACAAAGGTCCATATAATCAAAGCTATGGTTTTCCCAGTAGTAATGTATGGCTGTGAGAGCTGGACTATAAGGAAGGCTGAGCGCCGAAGAATTGATGCTTTCGAATGTGGTGCTGGAGAAGACTCTTATGAGTCCCCTGGAATGCAAGGAGGTCAAATCAGCCAATCCTAAAGGAAACCAACCCTGACTGCTCATTGGAAGGACAAGCTGAAATATTTTGGCCACCTAATGCGAAGAGAAAACTCCCTGGAAAAGACCCTGATGCTGGGAAAGTTTGAAGGCAAAAGGAGAAGGGGCTGGCAGAGGATGAGATGGCTAGATAGCATCGCCGATGCAATGAATATGAACTTGAGCACGCTCCGGGAGAGAGCGGAGGACAGGAAGGCCTGGCGTGCTATGGTCCATGGGATCGCAAAGAGTCAGACACGACTTAACGACAGAACTACAACAACAACTCTCTCACAAAGCTGTGTAAATATTTAAATCAGAATAGACAAAGACTTCTTCCCTTTTACTTCATCCCCAGATTCTAATTGTTCTAAGAGTCTTCCTTCATACTAGTTTCCCAGCAGAATTTGGCTGCCACCAAACACCTGTTTGGCAGCCTGGCCAGAGTCCTATCTTGCTGCTGGACAGGTGCACAGGGAAGACTCTTCTCACATGCCCTGTTTAGTGGAGACAGTGGTATGCTTGGCAGGGGGCACCTGGGGTGGACCATGCTTCCAGCCTCCAGGGGCTGCTTGTGGCCTGCAGGCCGTGTGTTGCCCACCCCTGCTCTATGCAAAGAACCCAACATGCATATATATATTGTTGAACTTTAATGAAACCCAACAGTCCACCATTTTGCTACAGACCTGCTAACCAACAGGCTGCCATCAACATATTGCTTATATCTTTACAACTCTTAACTGGAGTTATACCATCAAGCTTATCTAAAAGTAAATGGTAGGTTCTGTTGGTAGTTTACCCTAAGGCTGCACAAACCCTCTCCCCCACCTTCACCAAACCTTTTTACAAACAGAGACACAAATGAGAGGTGTTCTGGAGTGAGGCTGCAGAAATTAAGCCATGCTCCAATCCCCTCTGTCATGCAAGTAATTGTATTTAATCCTAGTTGTAAAAGAGGGCTAGCAAATCGCTCTTTTCTAGTTCCTGTTCAGGTCAGTGTTATTGTTTATAACTCCTAGGTCATCACAATATAAACATGAAAAACTGCCAATGTGTTACAAATAAAATAGAAAATAAATGAAATTAAACATTAAATAAAAATAATTAGTAAATGCAACACTGCCAGCTACAATCTAAATTTAGAATTCCATGATACTAGTTTTCAGTTTCAGTTTTTATGAGTGGCTCTTAATTAAACCAACAACAGAACAAAAATCAATATGATTAACAGTCAAACATCTCCAGTGCAGTCTTTTCCAGATGCCTTATGAAATCTGACATGTGCATTGGCTTAAGTGCCATTAAGAAAAATAGCAACTATTTCCAAAATCTTGAGATCCTTATTAAAAAGCAAATGATATATATTCTGCCAAACTAATGAGTTAGTTCCATTTTAACAAGTCAGCAATATATTTTTTCTCTAATACCTTGTTTCATGGAATACCACTTCTTTAGGGTATCCCACTGATAAAGCTACCTAGGTGTATCCCACCATTAGAATACTACCTTGATGAGGACTAGTAGCTATAACTATGTGGAGGTTTACTGCACCAGTTAATAATCCCTTATCCGGTTCTTCTGCCACCATAAAATATAACTCTTTTATTTATCTGTTACTCTTATTCCTTAGGGTAGCAGCATATAGACGTAGGACAAAACACTCCAGAGGTTCATATAAGTAAATATAGTAAATTTTATTTTAACCCCCGCCCCCTACATAACTATAGCAAGATACGTTACCACTTCTTTTCATAGATTACTTATAAACAACAAAGGTTTTATTACCGTTACTCTAACAAGCTGAGTATGTGTTAACTATAGTTCTACTCCCTAGCCAACATTAAGCCAATTTCCCTGCTAGGGTCCCTACCAGTTAACTCACAGGTTTCCCTACCAGTTAACTCACAGGTTGTACTGAGGGCTTAATTTGTAGTCTTTTCTCTGGTAGGGTTCTCTGCACTCAGGAACCTTCAAGGCTTTCTCTGCAGCACTTCACCTGCAGTCATCAGGTTGGTTCAGCCACCACTGTTACCTCATGTTCAGTGCACCCTGCTGTCACTTTGGCTTCAGCTCCTCCCTGAAGGCTGCTCCCACTCCTCACTCACAAGCCTTTGCCAGGTCTTGCCTCAAGTGCTTTCAGCCCCTAAGGTCTTTCAGTCTCCCTTCAGTCCTGAGCTGCTTTCCACAGCGGCTGCTGCTGCTCACTGTCAGGAGTGCCCTAGCGGCCTCTTTCAGTACACTCCAATAACCAACTCAAGACACAGACGAAAGGATTCTCTTCAAGGCTTTAATCCTCTTACAACTTAATGACTCTTTCAGATGCTAATCACCAGCGACTAAGCAAGGAACAGCAGAGTAGCCTATGCTCCGGGTAGGCAGTTGGTCCCCGTTTGAAGGAGAATTGCTTGAAGTCCCTGAACTTATGGGCTAGGGAGAGATCCTCCCTCTTTCCCTTGGGTCCATGGGACGCGGCCGTTGCTTGTGCGCCAAACGGGCGTTACGCCTCCTTTCCACGCCCTCCATCGCTCGTCGCTCCCTGCGTCTGCATCGAGCGTCTAGCAAGCCCCGTTCCCGCGCTTTCTCACTGCTAGGATCACTATCTATCTCAGGAATGCTGGCAGGAGGAATCTCTGCCAGCTGCTGTGCCTGTGAGGGATGAGCTGGCTCCTTTCCCACGGATGGCTGATCCTCCTCAGAATCAGAACTGCTCTGGGGTTCTATTGGCTCAGTTTCCACCCTGACACTCACTAACTGACTGACTCCAGACTCAGACTGCCCACTGCCTCTCTGCCAGTGCTGAACTTATCTTTACATTCCCTCCAGCCAGGAGCCTCCAGCCAAACAGCTCATTTTGGGGTAGAGCTTTTCCCCTCCCCAGCTGAACTGTAATAAAGGACCAGCAGAGATGAATGGGAAGTCCACAAGTGAACCAATTAAACTGACCACGTTTTGATTCCATGCTCCAGTAAAAAAAAAAGGGGAAAAAAAGCAGAAATCTCACAAAGCATAGCCATTTCCTTGGTAAGAAGCAACAAAATGGCACTTTATCAGTTGGCAAACTGTCAGCCTAACATGCAAACTTTGTATCACTTCTCTACTTTGTATCACTTCTCTGGCCCTTACCAAAGTAAAAGACAGTACAGTTAACTGTACACGTGTCAGTGAAGAGTATAGTTAACTCTTCAAATATCAGTAATTGTTCCAAACGAAGACGTATGAACGTATGCAACTTTTACCTCAAGTAAATACAGTTTCTTCACGCCTTGTGTCAATTAAACAAATAATGGGGTAGGCCCGCCACCTCATCTGATCCATAATGACAAAGGCATTATTGTCTACCAACAAGAACTGTAGAGGGCATTAGCTGAAACCTGGCAAGAGTTAGTTCCTTCCTCAAGCAGAACTTAGCAATTTTGAATAAATTGCTGGACATGAAATATATTTAAGTTGATTATACTGATGAGAGACTTGAGAGGTATAAAATCTTCCTGCAAAAACACATTATTAGTGTGTAATTTCACCTCCTTCTTAGCTAAAATGTGTTCTCTCTGAAGAACATAAATCTGCAAATAGCCAAATTTCCAGTGTATTATGTTTTAATTCCAGGATTTTTCCCTTGATGGATTAAAAGCAAATTGTTCCAAATAATACACTTTTGCTAAGCAATACTCTGGCGTTCCTTGAGTTTTAGCCAATAATTCAATGTCTGCTGACAGTTCTTAATGGTCCAAGCCTGAGATCCCATTATCAGCCGAACGTACTTTGTTGGGGTATATATGTGGTCCCCAAAATAGTTCTTAAAATTCTGTTCTGAATACAATCTAACTCACCTGAAATTTGAAAAACCCAAATCTCTGATCCGTACAATATTTGGAGCTGGATTTTTAATTTTATTAGATTCAGGATAAGAGACACCTGCTTACTCTCAGCAGGATACCAGAATTTAAGAGTTCCATTCATCATTTCAATCTCAAGGAGAAAAACTCCTAGTGGATGCAATCGAACATTGGTGTGGGCCTATGGTCACATATATTCAGGGGCAATGAGGGCAGAAAAGAAGAAATATCTCACTTCCTCTACTGAATTCTCTAATCCATCCAGCAGAGCTTTTCAGGATTGTCTGGGGCTTATTACATGCTGGCCTTAAGGTTGTTGAGACCCACTGTAATACACTTGCTAGGCACTTCCAAGATAAAATCTCTTGCATCCACTGGGACTTAGACTCCAGTGTTACAGCAGGTGAATCAGGTGAGGTATCCAGAGCACAGCCTTGTCTAGTATTCTTGGATGAGTTTGTTGGTACAGCTTGGGGACATTGACAAGGTGCATCGACAGGTTCAGTCAACCACTTCCATATTGGATCTTTGCCCCTCTTGGCTTATAAAAATTGGCACGGAGGGAACAGCCAGCTGGCCTAGGGAGGTGATCAGTGCCTCCTTGCAAGAGGGAGTGGTCCTGGGCCACCTGAAAGAGACAGTGGTGAGGCCGTTCCTGAAGAAACACTCCTTGGACCTGGAAAATCTTAATAACTTTAGGGCTGTGGAAAATGTTCCTTTCCTGGACAAGGTCCATGAGTGGATGGTTGCCAACCAGCTCCAGAAACTCCTAGATGAGAATAATTATCTGGATCCCTTGTAGTCAGGGCTCAGGCCAAGTTCTGGCTTGGAAGCAGCCTTGGTCACTAGGGATGTATGAAAGTCACTTACCTTTCTGTGGATTATGTTGATGGCGGGTGGGGAGGCGTTCCGTCCCTCCCCCTGGAATCCTCGATGGGGGGGGAGGCGATCCGTTCCTCCCCCCCGGAATCTTCCACGGCCAGCTGTGTTCCGTGGCAGCTCTGCGGAGCAGCTGCCAGGCCCAGGCCAGAGCTGTCCGCAGCCAGATTTCTGGCCACAGAGGGTTCTGGGTAAAACAAAAACAAAAACAAGACCCCATGTGCAAATGGCGGCGGCTACGGCCGCCGCCATTTGCATTCCTTATTTTTGGCCATCTTAGTCTACGTAAATATTTACGTAGACTATGACGGCGAAAATAAAGGGGAACGCAAATAGCGTAGCGGGCGCTATTTGCGTCCCTTTTTGATTCGCCGGTTTAGCCTACGTAAATATTTACGTAGGCTAAAATGGTGAATCAAAAAGGGACGCAAATAGCGCCCGCTACGCTATTTGCGTTCCCCTTTATTTTTGCCATCATAGTCTACGTAAATATTTACATAGACTAAGACGGCCAAAAATAAGGAACGCAAATGGCGGTGGCCGTAGCCGCCGCCATTTGCGTACACAGTTTTGTTTTGTTTTTTACCCAGCCATGATAGGCTACGTAAATCTTTACGTAGCCTATCATGTCTTGTAAAAAAAACAAACAAAACAAATGACAAGACTGCAAATGGCAGCGGTGGCAGCCGGTTGGAAGACTAGCCGCTGCTGGAGCCGCCGCCGCCTGGAACATCCGCCCCAGGTAAGTCTCGTCCCGGGGGGGATCCGCGGGGGGGTGGGGGGGCAGGCTGTTCCACCACAGAGTTCGGGGGGCTGAATGCACTGGCATTCAGCCTCACCGAGATCCGTGGCGGAATTCTCTGACATCCCTATTGGTCACCCTGTGTGATGACTTATGTCAGGAGAGAGACAAGGGGAGTGTGACCTTGTTGATTCTTTCTGATCTGGTCTTTAAGGCCCAGATCAATTCCCTGGGTAAGTCTGTTTTCTGTATCTCCATATATAATTGGCAACAGATGGATGTTCATGGAAACAAGGTGCAGTGGTGCTGTCAGAGTTACTATCCACAGTGGCTTTTGATACCATCAACCATGGTATTCTGGGATGATTGTCTGAGTTGGGACTGGGAGGTACTGTATTGCAGTGGTTTTGCTCCTCCTTGGATGATCAGCTCCAGAACATGCTACTTGTGGAATATTGCTTGGCCCCATGGATTCTTCACTATGGGGTTCCGCGGGGGTTGGCTTTATCCCCCATGCTATTTAACATCTACATGAAACCATTGAGTGTGGTCATCCGGAGTTTTGGAGTGCATTGCCATCAGTATGCTGATGACACGCAGGTCTATTTCTCCTTTTCATCTTCATCAGGTGAGCTAGATAGGTGCTTGGCCATGACAATGGACTGGATGAGGGCTAATAGACTGAAGCTCAATCCAGACAAAACTGAAATGCTGTTACTGGGTGGTTCTTCTGACTGGATGGAGGGTGCTCAACCTGATCCTGATGGGGTTGCACTCCCCCTGAAGGTGCAGGTTCATAGCTTGGGGGTTCTATTGGACCTATCTATCACTTGAGGCTCAGGGCATGGATTGTCTTCTACCAGTTTTGGTTGGTGGCTCAGCTACACCCCTATCTAGACAGGGACCTGGCTTCAGTCATCTATGCTCTGGTAACCTCCAAGTTAGATTACTGCATTGTTCTCTATGTCAGACTGCCTTTGAAGATGGTTCAGAAGCTGCATCTTGTACAAAATATGGCAGCAGTCAGATTGGTAACAGGGACCAGAAGGTTGAACATATAACACCAATTCTGGCCTATGTGTACTGGCTGCCAGTATGTTTGCAACCCCAATTCAAGGTGCTAGTTTTGACCTAGAAGCCTTACATGGCTTGGGACTGCAAAACCTGATCGAGTGCCTCTCCTGGCATGACCATATACTATGCTCATCACATCAAGGTACTTCCTCCAACGGAGGCTCAGAAGGTGGCAAAAAGGGAGAGGGCCTTCTTGGTGGTGGTGCCCAATTATGGAACAATCTCTCCACTGAGGCTTGTCTGGTGCCAACATTGCTATCCTTTTAGCAGCAAGTTAAGACCTTCCTCTACTCTCAAGCATTTGGCAGCAGGCTCTCCCCTAGGCCCTGCTGGGCTTTTGCCAACAGGGTGGAAGTCGAGGGAGCTGGGGGGGGGTTGCTTTTTCTTCAACCTGTGGATGGAAGAAAATCATTCCCTTCCATTGCTGGCAATAGGAAGGAAACATTTAGTTGTGTTCCTGAATGTGTCTAAATGTTTCCTGGACATGGGTGTGATCAGGGGCTGCAAGGGCTTAGGATCCCTTGGATCCTTGGCCACCCTCTTCTTGTCCACTGGCATGTCTATTTCCTTCCCCCTCTATGAGGTCAGAATTTCAACCTTGTAGAGGGAGCCACCATATAAACCTCCATGGTGGCTGGGAGGAGCCAGAAGAGGGGCCCAGACATCTGGAAAACACCTCTGAGGTTGGAGTTCTGACAAAGGCCTTGGAAGGACTTCCCCACACAGTCCTATGGCACCTGGGACACTGTTTAGGGACCATAGGATTGCAGCCTAAGAGCCTCATCACACGAGGCTTTTTATTTCGCAATTTACTGGGGCTTCTGTTTCCGCATTCTAAGCAAGATCAGCTCTTTATATAGGCAAGTTCTCTGCAGCCTTGGGGAGGGGGTGGGGCAGGAGAGAGAGAAGCAGCCATGAATTGTTGATTCACCTGAGGGATTCAACTCTCTCTCTGCAAAGCAGGGCAGGGTGTGTGTGTGGCTTCGTTGCTGTTAGCTATTTACATGGGAGGTTGCCGTCTTCTTCTTCTTCCTCCCCAGCCAGTTCTGCAGTTGCTTTAAGCTTCTCCTAACCTGGCCAAGAAAACTCCCCTCCCAGCCCAGGTCAACAGGCAGACACACTGGAGGAGTGGGGTGGGGGTGGGGAGTGGGATTTTCCTGCTAGCCCAATGGCTTCTTCTTGCCAGGCTGTGGTTATAGCAGAACTGCACATTTACACAAAGACCCACAAACTTCCATGAGTGACCAATCACAAGCACATGATAAATGCCTTGTGTAAAAACCTCCATAGCAGCTTAACACAAAGCAGTTATCCAGGATGGAATACCCACACCTAAATCCTTGTTCTTCCATAAAAATGTTTTCTATTGCCTGGTTCTCATTTAACTAACAGATAACTAGCATATATTTTAGCAACAATATCAATCAAGATCATTGGCCTGTAATATGATGATTACAGTCTGTTACCCTTTTGATATATGGAAATACTTATATTTTGCTTCCAAACAGCTGGGATAATTCCTGAGAAATGAACATAGATGGAATCTGATGTAATAGAGCCACCTAGCAGTTTAAGTTCTCCTAAAATACTTCCCATGAAGATGGAGTCTTACCCTTGGGTAGCAATGAAATTATGTTCACAATTTCAGCTTCAGCAACTGGTGCTCACGTAATTAAGTTATCTATCTGAAGGCAAAGTTCTAAACCGTTTGTGTTGGGACTGCGTTTTTTAAAGTCAGGGTGAAAATAGCTCACCAACTTATATTGCAGAACATTTGGAACCAAATTAATGCTATTGGGCCTCATAGCAAAAATTAACGTTTTGCCAAAATTTTGCCTAATCCTTGAGCACCATTGCCTGAGCTAGATCCATCCAAAGCTGACTTTGAAATGTGTGTGGGGTTTTCTCCCTTAAGAGTACTTTGTATTCCTTTTTGGATTTTAAAAATGCTTCCAGCTTGTGTGTGTGTGTGTGTGTGTGTGTGTTTGTTTTCATCCTGCTTGCTAGTTGATGGGTACATTTCTTTTTGAGTTGACACTCTTCTCAAACTATGACTGGCCCTCCAGACATCGGAAAGAATACACTATCAGAATCTTTAGGATATACCTAATTAACGTAATTAAAGATCTAAAAGACTTAAGAATCTCAAATGAATCAAGTTTGGAACATAGAATCTGGTCCTACACTTAATGCAAGGGTTGGAAAATAAAAGGGAAGATAATAATTCACCTGAATAACCATCCCAACTGATTCTTTGTAGTACTTTTTATCCCAAGCTGGCTCAATAAATCAGGAAGATACAGGTGTAACCAAAGACTGAGGGTGCTACTGGCCGATGACAGTGTAGGGAAATGTAGTGTCTACAGTACAGGGAGTTACAACACAAAAAAACCTCTGCCACAGTATTAGGCCTATTTAGGAAGATCGACCCTAGCTCCCACTTCAGTTCAGTTGCTGTTCTGTGCCCAGACCATGCTGGATGCAGACTGATGAAATGTGTTGGGCCTCAGGTGCTTGTCTTCACCTACACTGAAGTTGCTCCTGCTGGGTAGGAAGAACCCAAATGGGATCAGAGTCAGTCACAAGTAATCGATGCCAGAGTTGAGTTGGAACAATCTCTCTCAGACAATCTAACTGGCGTAGCAACATGACTTCTCCTAGCAAAGCAAAAAGTGGGGAGAGAGGACCAATTGCTATTTTTGTTCATGATGTGTGAGAGTGATTCCACTTCTAACAGCTACATGGCAGGCAAGTACAATGTGGTTCTCTCCATCCTGGGGATAGCTGTACCTATTGAATTTGGCCATTGCAGATAGGTGAGAATTTCCTTTGGTTCAGTTTTTGATTAAAAAATGACCAACATTTGCAAATGTCTTCATAAACAGGATGGAAAAAGCTTGAGATTCAAAATAAAATGGAATATGGGAGACAGCATAACTGACAGATTTGTCCATCTCGATGGAGCAATGTCTGTCTATCAATATATGAGGCTCCTCCATGAGTAAAGCCTGGTGCAATTGCCTCTGTAGCTTCTCCCTAAAAACGGGTATGGTCTCTTTCCAAAGCCTGAGCTGTAAAAATGATAACATCATGGAACATATGAAGGCTACTTAAGTAATACTTTGCTTAAGGAAGTTAACAAGGAAGAACCTGTCTTTATTTCCCTAGCCCTTTCCAGTTTAAGTTAGCAAATTTTTAAAAAGCTAATAGTGAAATTGAATACAGAGTAAATGTATTCAGAATTATTCCTATTGTACTAATGCTTCATTTGCTACTTAGGGTGCCATCTTATGCATGTTTAGACAGCCTACAGCTCCAAGCATCACTCCAGCCACCCATGCTGGTTGTGGCATGGTGGGAAATGTAGGACTTTTTTTCTGTCTAAACATGCATAGGATTGCGCCCTTAGTTTGTTACCTGCTAGGAAGCTTTCTTGGACTACAAAATAACCTAGGTGGAAAGGCAGTAAAAATGTAATCTCCATTATTCGTATTTTAGCAACTCATCAATACATACCTCTGATGCCATATTATTATTCATTGTACAGCAAAGGTAAGAGGTTAAACAAATGGAAAAGGAGAATTTCTCCCAAGTTGAGAGTTTTCTTTTTTACTTTCCAGTGGATATTGTTGAAATCGAGCAGAAGCACAGTAAAAGTCTGGCTGCAAAAGCACTGAAGGAGGTCGTGGAGGTGAGAGATCCAGTTTCCAACAATGATGATAATATAGAGACCTGTTGCTACTTGAATCCAGTCATGAAGAAGATATCTGAAACTGTGTATCATTTTAAAGAGAGCCATGTCTTCTGGTATTGCTGGGAGTGGGCAGCCAGAAAAGGGGCGAACAATGAAGAGGATTTGGTCAGAGAGGAAGACATTGCTACTTTGCCTCTTGGTCATTTATTTGATTGTTGTTACGATGAATACGTCAGAATCTATAATTGCCTGAAATCTGAAGAACTCACATTTGCTGAAGTGGATGTTCTCTTCAAGGATTTTACTAACCATTATGATGAACTGAAAAAGGATTTTCAGATTATGTGCGATCTGGAGCATCAAGATAGCGGGGAATGGATAGACCAACGGATCCAGCAGATCCAGCAATATCGTGCATTGCATTTGGCTGTGGGCTCTGTTAAAGTTATTGACAAGGTCAGGGAAGCTCTGAACCTCTCTGGAAACTTTGATGGCTTGCTACTTTTACTGAACTTCGTAAGTACATCTCTTTAAACCACCATTCAAGAGGCAGGCTTGGGTGCTCCAGTAAACTCAGAATTTATATCTGGCTCTAAATTGCTTTTGAAACTGTATGACTTCAGTCATTTCTAAAATTGCAATGGCCCACTTTTTATGAGGGTTAGATATGAAGCTATTCAACATTTTAGATGTTTTGTATTCCTTGATCATGGTTCTTTATACTAGATGTCACTGCTACTCTGTATATGTGACTATAATTTGGATGTGAGTTCTTTGGAATTTAGCCTGGCCCTCTGACTTCATCACAGAAGCTACCAGCTGTTCAAATGTGAATAAACGTAGAACAGGGGTCAGCAACCTGGTACCCTCCATATGTGTTGGGGGATTACAACTCCCATAATCCCTGGCTGGTGGTGATGGGAATTGTACTCCAAAACATCTGGAGGGCACCTGGTTGCCTACCCCGTCATAGGATCATGAAACTGGAAAGAGACAAGCAATAGTCTGTTTTAGTCCCCTGATGCAGTGCAGTACCATCTTAATCACAGTGTGCCACAGAGCACAGCTGCACAGCAGAAAAATGCTCATGAAGCATCTGGCTCCATGCCATTCATGTAAGTGAGCACTGATGTGGGAAGCAAAAAGCTCCAAGGTCGCTAGCCAATCTGAGTGTGTGTGTATGTGTGTGTGTGTGTGTGTGTGTGTGTGAGAGAGAGAGAGAGACAGAGAGAGAGACAGAGAGAGAGAGAGAGAGAGAGAAGAATCATTACCAATGCTCAAATATCACAATTTGTCATATCTGGAACTTGATTAAAACCCATGTATCAATTCATCCTAAAGGAAATCTTATTGGTTCACCTCCATAATATGCAACATCCTACTGTGGCAGTTCCTGTTGTCCCAGAGGAAGTGTGTGTGGCAGGGCAGACAGTACGAATAGTTAGAGTTGGAGCCTTATTGAGCCATAACTGAAGTATAAGAATAAACAGCATGGTATGTTTTAAGATGGCTCATAATTGTTGAGAGACCTACTCCCTCAAATCTGCATGACAGATGTGCACTGATATACTGTTGATCCATGTGATATTATCTGTGTATTACACAGTAGTGGTTCAGCTGCATGTCAGATGTGTAGCCTGTACAAGCAGATGCAGTGGGCAGATACTGATGACTGTTTACCATATGATGGTCACTTGCAAAAAGTGGTACCATCCAGTGGTGTGTAGCTGAGGGGGAATGCAGGGGAGTGTAGCTCCAGGGCATTTTTCAGAGCAGGACTAACATTGTCTGCTGGAGCACCAGGGTAACTGATGGACTCTCCTTGCTTTGGCAAGTGAATAAGGTGATAACAAGCTGTTCAAGTTTTACTATTGTTTGTGATAGATTAGCACACCATAGAGGAAGTTAAATATGGAAGAAATAGTCACGTAGAGGCTGAATACTTCTTTTCTTTGATGGGGTTCCTAATTGTCACTAGCAATCCAAATGGTAACATTTCTTTGAAATATTGTTTGCATTTCTTTTGTTAAAACTCAATGTGCTAAAAGTTGACCTATGCAATCAGAAGTAAGTAGCACTGACTTCAATGGAGCTTACACCCAGGTGAATATGTATAGGATTGCAGTCATGTCCCATAAACTTAATTGTTAGGTTTTTTGAGTTTATTTGTTTTAGATGTCTGTGTTTCTTGATGGAGTTTTTAACTGTTAGCTCCTTTGAGTATACATAATAGAAAAGCTCTGTGTGTGTGTGTGTACGTGTGTGCACATATATATACACAGACACAGATACACAGGTGCGCGTGCACACACATACTGACCTGGAGGGCATGATTATGGATTCTGCTTGGGCAAAGGGTTATGCGGGCTGGCATGATGATCTCCTGCACTTCAAAATTTACCCCTGTACCACCAGTAGCATCTGGTCACATAGTGAGGCTAGGGATGTCTGTTGTGGGGAAATCTGGCCCTTTTGAGGCCCAATGGATTCTTGCAGTGCTCCTGACTCTGCTTGCATTTGCGAGCTGAACCGGGGGTCGTTCCCAAAATCTTTGAACTTTGGGGGGGGGGCGGGGGGTTGACTAAAAAGCAAATTGTGCAAATTGCAGGCCTAATTGCACAAATTACACAAACTTCGGCCATAATTTGTGCAAATTATGCAAATTACAGCCACAATTTGAGCAAAGTATGCCCAAAATTTGCATAATTTGTGGCTGCAATTTGCACAAATTGCTTTATACACACACATGGAAATTCATGAGTTGGCAGGATGTGATGCAGATCACATGAAAGCAAGTTAAAGTCCAGGGGACTGAACTGACTAAAGCTCAGCGAGCTTCACCTGCCACAGACGGATTCCTCCGACATCCCTAAGTGAGGCAAATGTGACCCCACAACAGTCAGAAGTGTGGTCACATTCCCTTCCAATGTGGCTAGATACTATGGATAATCAGATCCTCAAAGGCTTTCCATGTGCCCTACAGTATGTTTATTGGGGGCCACTATGTGATGAAATAGTCTCCTGCATTCAGTGTTTATTCTTGACCTCATAGACAGTGTTTCCCATATTTGCCTCATAATGTCCAGTTGGGCACCAACGTTCAGTTCTGAGGGATTTTCCTTTCTTTATAAATAGTTTTCACAGCAATGTAGAAAAAGTATTGATAAATATTCGTGTGCAGGATTTCTTAGGGAAAGCATGTGCAGCATGTGTGTGGTATGTGTAGTTCGGGGATGCTTTTTTTAGACTATTTTTTTCTTTTTCACAGTGCAGCCATGGAGGTCGCACTTCGAAGTGGAAGACAGGTGCAGGGGGAGAGGGGCTTTAGAACTCTTTCTCCTCACACCATTTTCCCACTGAAATCATGTCCCCCAAAGTACCTGTAGCTTTTCCCCAGTTGCGGGTAAAAGCAGCCGAGGGGGAAGTTTTCAGCAGAAAAATGGTATGGTAGGGAAAGGGTAAGAAGCCCCTTGTGCGCGCACATCTTGCTGATTATCTGCCACAAGGGGTGGCCTCAGTGGCTGTGCTGTGTGAAAAATTGCAGAGCTGCACATGTGCAATTATTTATTCATTTATATAATTTGCTTTTCAGAAAGATGAATTCCAGTCTTTTCAGGAAAAAAAGCTCTCCTCCATGAGTCCTGCACTGATGCATGCTATGCAAGTGCTACAAGGCATCACCAGACCACGTCGTAGGTGCCTCAAGGAGCTTGCACTCAGGAGGGAGTTCGTCAACTGGGTCAAAGAGTCTCTGGAAGGTAGAACAGATGCCCATCTGCTGTTTTTTTCTTGGCCTTGGGCAAAAAGTAACCAGGACTGATACTATTATATTTGGGAAGATGTGATATATATTAATATGTGGAGTAGCTGTCAGGTATTATGTCCTCAGTTGCTGTCATGTTTACCCAGTAATACAAGTTGGAATCTGCTGGTAATCTTGGCAGAGAGTGGGGCAATATAAAGCAGGTCACATTTGTATGTTTTCCCTTATCAACTTCTCTGTCTCCTGCTCCCCTACTCTTTCTCCCTTATATTTCCCCATCTTGTACTTCCTCCATTTTTTCTCCTTTCCTTGTGTTCTTTTGGTTGCTTGCACACACACACACACACACACACTTGCTGTTGCTGCTGCTACTGCAGCCACCATGGAGGTTTTCCATCATGGGATCTCCTGGGAATTAGTGGTAGCAGTTGGTGCTTATGAGGCTGCCACTGGGCCACTCCTTCCCAGTATCTCATGAGGACACAAGAGCCCAGTGAGAGCTGCAGGACCTAATATCCATTTGCTCTATGAAGCTAACAGGCAGGGATCCTCTGATTACAGCTGTGAGGCCACTGTGTTCTGGGGGCTTCCAAGGTACATATGAATCTGTCTTATACCAAGTCAGCCAGGTTCATCTGGCATGACTGTCTGGCAGCAGCTCTCCAAGGTCTCAGGCAGTGGCCTTTTCCAGCTCTGCTGCCCAAGATCCTGTCATTAGAGATGCCAGGAATTGAGCCTGGGATTATCTGTGTGCAAAGCAGTGAGTTATGGTAGCTGCAAGTCCTTCTGTCTGCTGGCTTTGTTGAATCAATGGGCAAAGGTCACCACCATGGAGTATTTCAGCCCCAGGAAAATCCCAGGGCACAGCAACTTGGCAGTGGTTGTGATGGGTCCTCCTTTTGCTTTCTCCCTTTCCAGTGGAGCCAGGCACTAGTAGCATGTGGTTTGGGGGAAGTGCCTTCCTTCCAGTCTAACATACCTGGCCTTCTCCCTTCACCATCTGATCCTGGTAGTACATGCGTCGAGACTTGAAAGGGTTCAGGTAATAAATCTAGTTCAGACACATGGAAAAGGTAGTTGTCAATAAGCTTAAAAATATGTATTGAAAATTTAAACAAAGAAGTGTTACTTTATTGACCAATATACCTTATAATGTGAGACTAAAAACAACTGAAACTTCTCTGTCACTGTAGCCTCCTTCTCTCTCTTGCTCTGCTTTAATGACAGCCCTCTTCTCATGCATGTTCAGTCAATGCATGGAGGGGAGAAATTTCTCATGGGCCCTGGTTCCCAACCTGCACACATTGGGTGGAGCATGAGAATGGGCTCTACATGCATACCACTCTATTCACAGTTGGGAACCCTGATTGTATGTACCTACCCTACTACCCACACAGCGCTATACATGCGTAGAACCGGTTCTCACATTCTGCTCAATGCGTGGAGATTGTAGCCAGCCAGCACAATCCTGTTCCACACTACAAGTTGATAGAACACATGGACTGGAGCATGAGAAGAAGGTGTAATTCCTATTTCCCAGCTGAGGGTGCTTCCAGACAAGGCTTTTACTGTCTAATTCATGAAATTTTACAGGGGCCTCAGACATTGTCATCTTCCATTTGTCTTCTTTCATCTTTTTTCTTACTGCAGGAAATACATTAAGGAGGGAAAAGTGGAATAGTTACACAGTGTTTGATTAGTAGCCCTAGAAGTCCTCCATCTGGACCCCCCTGGGGTCTCCTAACCTCCCTGGAATGCTTACTTATCACATGCAGCTCCTGACCAGTATTCTCATAGGGTTAGAGCATTACACATGCACTCAAGGACTGGACTGGGATGGCAGTCAGAATCAAGTGTGAACATGCTAGAAAAGAGCATTTGGAGGATGGGGTGGAGAACAATAGGGACTGTATTAGCCCAGAGGTGGCCCAAGACATTCTGCTGCCTGAGGCAGAGCAGGAAATGATGTTTGCTCCTGGAAGTCAAGGTTCATAGTACCCAAGGCTGGGAAAGGTAGTTTGGCACCTGAGAGAGAAATCCCACCTCTCTCCCTCCCTGGCAGCAAAAATAGAACAACAACAACAGATAACTAACAATTTGCTGCCCTGTCATGACACCCCAAACCAGCTGTCTGTGGTAGCTGCTCTGCCTGATGGTGAACTCTGTGTGTCCTCCTTGCTACCTTTCACCAATGGGAGAGACCCTCTTCTGCTTTTTCTGACCTTACACTTGGTCAGGAACAGCCTGAGGTGGCTAATAAATACGATTAGATTACTCAGTAGAATGCAAATAAATGATCTTTTCCAAAACCAACAGAATGCAGAAATAAATTTTGAATGTTTTTCTCATGGCTGCTATTGCAGGACTTGTTTAGAATGGCCTGTTTTGAAGCTGATCTTGTGTGGCTCTTTTGGATACAGTAAAAATTAATACTTAAACAAATATGGCAGATGTGTGTATGTGGCAATACTAGGGATGTATGGATGGTGTAAAATCCATTCCGTCTTTTGCAGATTGTCAGGCACCTTCCATTCCGTTGTCTGCCCATTGGCGGAATCAGACATTTTTGTTTCAGAATTTGCACGAATGCACACTTGGGCAAATTCACGTATCCAAGAATGTGCAAATTCCCACAAAATGCACATTTTCACACATTACCTTATGGGGAAAATGTTCATTTTTGGCCATTTTTTTTTTTTAAATGTGCATATTTTTCTACGGGAAGAAAATGGGTCTGCAAGTCTGCAGAATCCGCCCGACGGGGAAAGACGGTCCACTGTGGAATCCGCATGTCAGATTCATGGATTTCTCCAACTCCCCTAGGCAGTGCTCCATGAAAATAGGGAGCAGCCACCCATGTTAACCACCCACTCTTCATTCTTCAGCCAACTGAGAAAGACCTTCAGAGCTATTGACAAAACTAGTTCTGTGATGCTTATTCATTGAACGTGTTGGTGCAGACTAACTTTTAAGAGAAAAAGGGACAATATTCAAGATCCATTTCCTCTGCTTCCCTCTCTGTGGTTACTCAGCTGTACAATTTAGCATGTAGGTAAAGAATGCAAGGGTGAACAAGAGAGCTTCGGCTATTGGGCGGTATAGAAATAAATAAATAAATAAATAAAATAAACAATGCAAGCTTTTAATCACCCATCTAAGATGGCAGCAGCAGAAGGCTCCAGCAGAAAGACATGTAGTGCTCACAGGGAAGGAGCTCATAGACACTAAACTTCCCTGTATCCTTCTGAGGGCCAGACTATATGTGTCATTAAATGCCTCTTTGCATTTAACATGTAGCAGGGTTTGGTGGTATTTGCTCCCCCCCCCCAGAGCAAATAGCAACTCCAGAAGAGGGATTTTCCTCAGGAATGTAGCAGGGAGGAAAGGGCTACTTTCTCCCTCCACATTTGCTGTAATCCCAATAATTGTCAGCCTCCTAGCTGATTCCTTTTGCATTTTAAAAATCCCGCATATTAAATGCAAAGATAAATTTGTCTAGTTTTATCCTTAGAATGCTTTCTTCATTTCCTTTAGATATAAATGAGCTGAAGGTGTTTGTGGACCTGGCATCTATCTCTGCGGGAGAGAATGACATGGATGTAGATCGTGTGGCTTGTTTTCATGACGCTGTGCTTGGCTACTCCTCCCTGCTGTATGAGTTGAAGCGGGAGTCGGGGTTTGAGGAGTTCCTGGTGTGTCTGGAAAAACTGTGGAAAGCCCTGGGAAGTGACTACCACCTCCCAGAAAAACTGGTAATTTTTGCAGTAATACTTTAGTTCATCTGCATGTACCTGCTCTTATGCAGCTATGTATTTGTTAAAGACATTCACTTTCCTTTGTGATCAACGTAGGTTTCTGTTGATGTACCATACTGCACATTATTGACTGAAGCTAACAGATATTGAAGTTGAAGTCATTGGGCTATCTGCCTTTTAACTGCTTATACCTAACAGCTACATGTCAGTCTGTGCAGTTTTCTACCACATGCACTGCAACTCATTGTCAATTTGTGAAAGCAGTGGCATGTTAGTTGCACTTAATGAAATATTCTGTGCGGTCTTGAACATCGAGATAAGGTGGGGTAGATTTTTTTCTGAATATATTATTTTGTGATTGGGTGTGGATTCCACTTTTTCAGCATAGTTTTTTTATTCCATCACCCTCTGCAATTGCTCAGTCTAGTTTCACTGTGTGATTTTAACTGGGATAAGGGTATGGGGCTAGTGGGACTAATCCAGATTATATCTTTTCCCTACACTCCACAGTGTGATTCTGCAAGACACTTGGAATGGCTGAAAACCATAAAAGAGAGCCATGGCTCTGTGGAACTGTCGTCTATATCACTGGCAACTACAATCAATAGCAAAGGAATCTACAGAATTAGGGCACCTGCAGAAAGCCAAAAGGTGAGACCATGCTTCAAAGGGCCCGGGGTATGCTGTCCCAGTTCTTGTAGTCCTTCTGTTCATCCTTCTCTAGCTATCGCATTCTTAATATCAGACTGTGCAACCTGCTGTAAATGGAATGAGCTACCAAAAATAGTATTCATGCAAAAAAAGAAAAGAAAAGGCTACCAGTACGCCAAACTACATTAATTCTGATGTAGTCCTTTTACATATCTATTGAAAACTGGTTTTATGTCAAATTTTCATGGTTCCTCATTGTAGCAATATCATTTGAAGAAAGCTTTCCTAACATAGGTGTTTCTTATCTGTAAACGTTTGTAATGATCACCACACCACAACTGTCATGTGAAGCAGACCTGTGTTTCCATCTGATCAGTAGGTTTCTGCCACCACCTTCCCTTTCCCTCTAACTCTGGCCAGGGAGGCAAGTCCAAAGTGCCAAGATAATTCATTGTCTGGAAAAGATAGAATCCACTGTCACAGCTGGCAAGGCAGCTTGCTTTCCTTGGGGAGTATCCAATGTTAGTCCTATGTAGAGTAGACCCACTGAAATGAATGGGATTGAAGTTAGTCATGACAAATTAAATCTCATTCATTTCAGTGAGTATACTCTACATAGGAGTAACGTTGGATACTACCCCTGATCTCCCTTAGGCACAAACATATAGACACAGGTAGGTGAATCTGAGTGGTTAGGTGGGTGAGAAAGAAGCCTGTCTTGGGGTTGTCAGAAAGTCATGCTCAAACCTCTGGTACAGATTGAAATAAGATAATTAAAGGAAAACAATAAGGAACAAAAATGGAAAGCAGAAGGTTTATTTCAAGTATCCAAACAGTAAAAGCTTGTTAATCTATGCTAAACACTTGGAGGTACATACAACACAAGGGTCACCTGGGAAGTTTCAGCATACCATCTTTGGATGGTTAGAGGAGGTGATAAGGTGGCCAGAGTGACAAAAGAATAAAGAACTGTACTCCATTTTATTATGTTTGGCCAGGATGAGCAGGGCTGACTCTGCAAAAGGTTTCACCAATCAGAGGAGTGACATGTAAGCAGGAAGACCTTTTGTGGTCTGGAAGCTGGACTAGAGAAAACCCTCTTATCACCTTTTGGTCTAGGACATGGTGTCATGATTCCTTTGGCCCCCTCTTTCCTTAAGCATGCACGTGTACACAAAATGAGAGGCTTCAGTCTCTTGCCTTTACTTCCTTATTCACAGGTTCATTACAGATGCAAATCCTTGAAGACTCTCTGGCTACAAAAGAATGCCTCCAGGGGATTCAAATGGGATCACCGAAAGTTGCCTGCAGTTTGAAAGGGCGGCTATCTGGCTAGGCTAACTTAGGGAGGGAAGTCCCACCCCTCGCATGCTGCTTCCCTGCGTAGCCTCTCACACATTGCTAACCAGTTCGACCGTCTAAGGTCCGCCCCGACGCTTCCCTCTTAGCTCTGAGTTGCCGCCTCATGTCTCTTAGGTCACAGTCCTCAAACCCCTCCTCCTCCTGCTTGCTGCTTCTCACAGAGGGGGGTGAGGAGGAAGCTTCATGCCCAGCCATCTGGGGAAGCACGCCTACCCATATCTGAAATGGTTTGTGAAAATGCCTCTCCCAGTTCTGGCAGCTCCTCTTCTGAATCTGAGCTGCTAACTATCTCCCTGTGCCCAGAATCAATCCTGACACATGGAGCTAGAAAAGTATTAATTAAAAATATGGCTTTGGCTATCTCTGGCAGACTCGATAAATCAAAAACCTTCCTGTTCTGTGGAACTGCAAGCCTCGGGAAAGATGTGTGATATTCCAAGTTGGCTATGGATACCAGATATTCTGGTCAAGGATGCTTATAGTTTTATAGAAATAGACACTTGGTCAGTTCGCTCTATCACAAGCCATTGTGGCTTGTTTAATCCTTGGCATGTGTGGGGTATGATTTGCCTAATTACCTGCCTGGATGTGGCTTGTCATGACATCCAAACCTGGGAAGCATGGCTTGTTTGAGGAGAAAACAACCCTCAAATAACCCTTGTCCTGTTCTTTGAGGGTTCTTTTCCCCTCCAACAAGCCATGCTGCCTGGGACTGGACAATACGACAAGCTGCGCCCAGGTGGGTAATTGGGCAAATAGTGCCCTGCATGCGCTGACACACGCTGAGGATTAAACAAGCCATGGTGCCTTATTTAACCCTCAGTGACTGAGCAAACCAGATCACTGAAGGGCAGCTCAGCATCACAATGTCAGGGGTGTTTCTGAGCACAGGGAGTGGGATAGTAGTTCAGATTCTGAAGGAGAACTGCCAGACATGGGGGAGATATTTTCCCAGGCTAGTCCAGACATGACTAGGCAGGCTCCTCAGGTTTCAAAGGTCCAGCTGGTGGAGGATGAGGGTCCCTCTTCACCCCCCCCCATGAGAGACAGCGAACAGGGGGAGGCGGGGTTTGGGGAGTCTGATTTAATAGATGCCAGGCGCAGGCGCAGAGCAATGAGAGGGAAAGCAGGGGTGGAACTTAGACGGTCTACCTGATTGGCCGTGCGTAGGGATGTACGAAAATCACTTACCTTTCGGGGATTATGCTGATGGTGGGGGGGGGAGGCGCTCTGTCCCTCCCCCCAGAATCCTGGTTGGGGGGGAGGCACTCCGTGCCTCCCACCCCCCCCGGAATCCTGGCTAGCCGGCTGTGCTCTGCAGCGATTCTGCGGAGCCGCCGGCCGGCTCCGCCAGCAGCCGGACATCCGGCCGCTGGCTAGCAGGGACACAAATGGCAGCGGCCATAGCCGCTGCCATTTGTGTCCCTGCAGTCAGCCGTGATAGGCTACGTAAACATTTACGTAGCCTGTCACGGGTTTTTTTTAAAATCTAGCCGTGATAGGCTACGTAAATCTTTACGTAGCCTATCACATTTTTTTGTTTTGTTTTGTTTTTTAACCTGGAAATGGCGGTGGCGGCAGCCAGTCAGAAGACCGGCGGCCACTGCCGCCGAACTGCCGCCGGAGCCACTGTTGGAGCCACCGCCACCAGGAAGATCCGCCCAAGGTAAGTCCCGTCCCGGGGGGGGGGCGGGCCGTTCTGCCACCGATTTCGGGGGGCCGAATGCGCTGGCATTCGGTCTCCCCGAGATCCGTGGCGGAACTTTCGTACATCCCTAGCCATGCGTGAAAAGCTGCGCTTAGAAGCCTCACGAGAGAGAGAGAAACCTCCCCCCACTTAAGTTAGGCTAGTGAGACCACCTTCATCTTCAAACGGCGGGCAACTTTCATAACTACCTTTTGAACCCCCTGAAGGCATTTCCTTATAGACTGAGAGTCACTGAGAATTTGCCTCTGTATGATCCTGTGAAGTAATGGATTAAAAGCTGTAGACTGAAGCCTCTTGTCTGTGTATGTTTTGGCGTTTGAAGTTAAGGGGGGCAAAAGGAATCCTGACACACAATACTGACTGGGATTCTTTTCCTGAGCTGACTGCTGATAAATCTTACTTGATTGATTACATGGAATATAGTTGAGTATTTGCTGATTTAATTAATGATTACAACATGCATTTGTACATGAATAAAAATAATAAACGTAAAGAAAACACTCTTTGTTTTTTAGATGATGTCTACAGATATCACATCAGGCACCATTTTAGAAGAGGCATTTCCTCCTCTGTGAGATAAAAGGGGGAATAAACTTTCTAAGACAATATCTGCAAGTTTTATATATACTTAAAAAAAATCTGCTTCCAAATAATCAGTGGCACCTTTTTAATACATTAAAGGGTTTTTCACACATTAATCAACTAAGCATTGCTGCCCTAATTCTTTCTAGAATTTTTATGTGACAGTAAATTTAAGAATTCACTCTCCCATCAAACCTGCTTTCTGTTGCTAGCATATGCGATCTCTATATGCTGGCACCATATTTCCAAGGAAGTTGGAAACTTCCCCATCATTTGGCAGGTTACTTCACCGTGTTGCACAGACCTCTGATTACTGCTGCCATTTGGTGTAACTAGTTATGTGTAGCCAGTGGGGCTCTAATTGCATAAGTAAGAGAAGAATCAAATTCATTTGTGCTCAACATTATTTGTTTAAAGGTTTCTCTGGACACTGTCCTGTCTCTGACCATTCCAGAAAGCCATGGTGACCAAGAAGAAATACGGCAGTACTCTTTGGAAGAGCTCCGAGAATTGATGAACAAGCTGATGTTGATGTCAGGAAAGGTAGAACAAAGTGCAGAAGTGGATAAGTTTTCTGAGGTCGGTTTTCAATCATGCCTTTGTGGGTGTGTTTTTAATTCTGTGTGTTGGGGAGGGAAAAGTGATAAAGTCCTGATTCCAGCCATTTAATATTTTTAGACTATATTGAGAGATGATAGAGACTGAGGCAAAATTGTGGTTTCAGAGAGCTAAAATATAATTTGATGCTGTTCAGAGATGTTTTTCTTATTAATGAATTGTGATAAGTAGGTGCAGATTAGGATGTTTGTTTCCTTGGTGGATGGCTCCGTTCTCTGGTTACACACAAGCAGGTCTGAGCCTGAAATCAGGTTGGGACTTGTAAAAGCCCACCCAGTCCTTCTGAGTTCCAAGAAATTTGATCCAGAGGGAACAAAACTAGAATAATTAAAATGCTAATATCTCACTAATGTTCTTGAACCAGGCCTTGTTGTTGACTTCCCTGCATGAATGTTGATGAAGATCAGGAGGAATAAATAACATGAAGACATTGGTCATTAGCCCTCATCTTTGTATTGGCTTTCTCTGCAAAATGGCTATATGGTGGATATATTATTGTGTCATATGGTGATTTCCTCATATAATAAATCATAAAATATCATAATATACTCCTTTAACTGGCAGTCTTGGCAGCAGCATCTTACTAAAATCACTTGCATCATATCTCCAATTGTATTTTGTATTTGGCACACAGGTATTTTCTAGTGTACAGAGACTTGCGCTGTCCTTCATAGACATTTATTCTGCTGGAAACATGCTCTTCCGATCTTGGATCACTGACATATATTGCTCACCTGAGAATGAGTTTAGTATTAGCATGGACTATGGTGTGGATCCTATCCGGGAACTTTTTGGAAATGGAGATGTGACAGAAGTTCTGCCAGCTATATGCCGAAAGATGGAGAGTTTCCTGCAGAGGTGGAACCACTTCATGTCAGAGAAGCGATCCCGGTACTTTTATCTGAATTACTACATGGCTGAGCAGCTTGTGTACTTGTGCAAGGAGCTTGGCTCAAAGTGCCCCAGTGAGGCTGCCTTAATTATGCTATCATTCATAAAGCACAGCTGCAATCAACAAGATGTACAGAAGGTCTCCAAACAAGTGGAATCTAAAAAGCCAAAGAAGAATTTTGCTGATCTCTTTGAACTGATGGAAAGGGGGAGAGAATTGACTGTAGAGCTGGAGCACATCTGGGAGTCCTACATGGAGCGCATGGGCTCATTCCTTCCAGGCTGCTTGGACATTGAAACCCTTGGCATTTTCCTGGATAAACTAGCAGATATGGAGAAGAGGAGTGTTATGCGAATATTGCCACGAGGTCTTCATGTCGGTAGGCCCAACCTCATTCTTTGCCCTCGCTCTGAAGTCTTGGTTTCTGCGCTGGCCATCTACATGAACAGCCCAGGGGAGATGCTACCTTCTTACGATGAGGTCCTGCTGTGTTCAGCAGAAACCAACTATGAGCAAGTGGAACTGTTTTTAAGGCGGTGCCTCACTTCAGGCTGCAAGGAGAAGAAGATTTACACCTTGCTGTTTGCAGATGAGTTGAGCTATGATGTTGGCTACAGGTCTGAGGAATTGTTCCAGAGGCTTCACTTAAAGCATCAGGACGACTATCATCTAGTGATCCTCTGCAACTGCGAGAGAGAGCACTGTTATGTCCCCTCTGTCTTCAGTCAGTTTAAAGTTCCCACGATCCCTCATGAGTCCCTGGAGGACATTCAGAATTACCTTGGGGATCATTACAAAGCCATGCAGCCTGCAAATTCATTGGCCTCTGTCTTCAAGGACCAAATGTGTGTTGCGATTGTGTCTTCCAAAAGAGCTGGCGTGGGTAAGAAAACTAAATTCAAAGGGTCTTTCATCCTAGACCAGAAATTGCTTATTGGGAGGTTAATATAAAACATGTCTGATCTATACGTCTCTAATGTCGAGCTATTTATATAACACCAAGTTTGTGATCTTTCATTTCAGGATCTTACCTTTATCCCATATCATATAAAGATAATTCAGTATAATGTATAGTAATTATATTGGTACAGTGCTGCATGAGACTAGGAATTGTGTGATGAGTTAATGGTACTATAATATTTGTTCCAGAATACATGCCAACTGTAATGTATTAGATCAGGACAGAGTTTGGGAGGATATGGGTCATACTGCTGTTTTTCTTTATTGGTCTCACATCTGGAGCAGTTCAATTCTCTCTTTATATTTCCTTGGTTAAATTTATTGAATATCAGAATGGTTCCTGGAATGCTTGCTGCAGAACAGCTTCCTGTTTGTTTACTGGCTCTGTGTAGTAATGAGACGAGCATACAGTACATCCATTTCTTGTACATCCTTAGGAAACTTGCATATTGTTTTAAGGAAAACAAGGAGAGGGTTTTTTTTCTAGGCTTTGAGAAGTGTAAAAAAGCAAATCCCCATAAAGCCATTAACTTGTCTTTGGGTCCCTATCTATTTAAATTAGATCAGATTTGTTGTCATATTCCTGTTGTTGTTGTTGTTGTAGAGCAAAAGTCCAAACTCAGTTTCCAGCAAACTCACTGTGTTTTTATTTCTGTTCTGTGCTATTAATAGCTACACTGTGCTTTTGTAACTAATAACAGGAAAATCTCTCTATGTGAAGAGGCTGCATGAGAAAATGAAAGCAAAACTGCAGAATGATGCAGTGCCCTTAAAAACTATTCGACTGACAGATCCTCATGTGGATGAAGGCAAAGTGCTAAAATCTCTCCTCCCATTCCTGGAAAACCAGTATCAGAATCAACCCATGATATTTCATTTTGATATCACTTCTTCAGTGAGTATACTGCAGTTTTGACAGAAATTGTTCACAGATGCTTTCTACCTCCATACATCCAATAAACCAGTTGGTTAGGGAACATTTTTATAACCAGGTGCGGTAAAAAGGTTTTTTTGGTAGATAGTACAGCTTAATAGATAATGAGGATGGGCTATGTTTAGGGAAATGCAAAATGCAGAGAAGTAGAAATAGGAAAAACACTGCAATTTGGAAAAGATGAGCTTGAGGAGAAAGTAAGGGGTTCCATACATGCAATTCAGTTGACTGGAGAAACAAAGAGGTTTGCTGTGATTGGTGGTTCCTTGAGTTTTCTGGGGATTGGTTCATCTTGTATACTCAAAGCCTGATTGGAAGGTTAGGTTCTATGTTGGGGGGCAGGTAATATCACTTGGGATAAAGGAGTTAGGAGGGAGTTACTTGGGGAACCTTAGAGGAAAGAACTGGTCTTAAGAACATAGTAATAGAATTGAATGAATCAAGATCCGATCCCAACTCAAAATAATTCAGGCTATATCTCCCCACTTCTGTGGCAACCCAGATTCTCTTGCTGCAGTATCCATCTGCAATAAGCCACCACAGGAGCAGAGAGGCATCTGCTCCTCCCCATCAGTCTCTCTTGATGTGGGAGCTGTGAGGGCTACTGAAGGTCTCCCCTTCCAGTCCAAGGAGACTCTTCACCACATCCAAGATCTCCTATGCCATCTCTCAAGTTCTCCAGCAACAAACATGCCTTCTCCCTCCTCTTCAGCTGCTCTTAAAGTAAGGCCACAGTGATGAGCTGGGCTTCTCAGCTCTGAAATGGAAAGAGAGAAGGATCCAAACTCCCTCTCTACTTGAAAGAATAGCTTACAAGCAGGGAAGGTTTACAGTAGTGCTTGTTGCATTCTATAACACTCTGTGTTTGTGTGTGTGTAACATGGCCACACAACAGAGAACACACAGAGACACAGAGTCTTGCCTGCCAACCAGTGGTGTTTTCAGTGTTGGACAACATAACATCCCACCACATCTGGCACTGGACGTGCACTGCTGCCTCTTCCTGCCCCTGTCTCTGCCTGCCTGCCTGCCTATCTGTCTTTCAGTGCAGTGTCTCAACTCTCAACCCTGAAGCTGGAGTGAGTGCTTTGCTCCGGCACGGTGCCGCCACACTGATCTGGTGACTCTGCCTGGTAAAGGTGTATGCCTTGCTCCTGCCTCTTCCTCTCTTGCTGCCTCCATAAATGCCCACTAGTCTCTCCGATCAGGCAACAGTGTCTGCTAGTAAAGGTACTAGCATTGCCCTTTCTCTGCCCTCCCTCTGACTTATGCCAGGACTGGGGAGTGCACTGGTTCTTGATGCTGGGTTGGAATGCTGGACATGCAAGTCCTGCATGTGTCTTTTCCCACATCCACTTCTGTCCTAATCAGCTTTGCATTTTCTGTGACTCTGGTGCAAATTGAGCAGGAAACACTTTTTTAAAAAAAGCCTCACCTTTTTCAAAATTCATAACTTCCTAACCCCTGCAGCTATTGTTCTAAAATTTTGCAGGGAGATTACCTTCCTTGGGGCACCTCTGCATTTGTGATGTTCATGCAAGTTGCCCACAAAACCACAGGGAGGTGGCATCAAACCTTTTTGAACGCCCCCCTCAAACTTTAAATGTGCCTAACACAAAAATCCTTGAACCTTTTTGTCTGTAATATAGCAAGCTTATCCCCTCAGAAGGGGCTACTGTGCCTGCATATGGCATCCAATTCTGCCAAATAAATGAAGAAGTTATAGGTGTTGGTTGATTTTCCCATTATAGTCAATGAGGAAGCCATCAAAGTCTTCAAAAAAACAAGGCAAAGGGGCTCTCTGTTTTGGATCAGAGGCAAATGGCTATGTAAATCTGTGAGGCTGCCCCCTATAGAGTCAAGACAGGTTCCAAGGTGAATCTTTTTTTTACAGATATCTCATCTGTGTACATGGCACTTTGTAATAACAGGTTTGGCAGGTCCCTACCTCGAGTGTCTTATAAGCCAAAAATAGATACAGTGGAACAACAGAAGTAGTGTGGGAAATGGAGGTGGAGTAAACAGAGGAAGAATATGTGATTACTTTAGTAACACATACTTTGGTTTAGTTGCAATAGGGCAGGGGTGGGCAACCTTTTTGGGGTTGAAGATCATACTCCCTTGACAAGATACGATTGGGGACTATATACCTACATACAAATGGTGGGCAGGACCAACACCAAAAGAAGCACCTCTTTCCTCTCTCTGTTCCCTGCTCTCTCTCCCCCCCCCCCGCTTCATTATTCCATCATCCATTCATACCTTCTCTCTCTCTCTCTCTCTTTCCATTCTTCACACACTTTCAGTCACATACACATACACACACACTCGCACAGCCCCACACACACTGTGGTTCCCCCCACCCTGCAACCCTGCCAGCCAGCCTGTCTCCCTCCCAGCCTCCGCTTCCCCCAGCCAGCCTGCCCACAGTGAGAAGAACCCAAACTACTTGCCTAAGACCCCAAACAAAGCTGTTTTTGTTTCCCCCTCCTCCTTCTCCTCCTTTTTGAAAGAGGTGCTGTTGGTGCCAAGGTGTCCAGCGACAGGGAGAGAGCTTTCAAAGGTGATAAGAACATCTTCAGGGAGATAAGTGTCTTTTGAAAACAAATCCATCCTTTCAAAGTATTCTTCTGTCCATGCTTTGAAATCTAGTGGGATCCACACTTTCAAAGCACTCTTATCATATCATAGGCTATGCTGGATCAGGCTAATGGGAATTGCAGTCCAACAGCATCTGATGGGCCACACATTCCCCATCCCTGGCTCAATCATGTTTTAGCATTACATGCAAACATGGCCAAATTCTTCCTGCTGCTGTTATTACAGATATTGATGACAGAGATTTTAATGCTCTTGTCTTGCATGGCTTTTGTTTTTGTGGCTGCCTTGCTATTGTAAATGATATATTATTTTGCAGCTTCTGTTCTTAGCTTTGGTAATTTCTATCTGTGATTGTTTTTATTGAATTTGAATTCATTAGCCACCTTGAAGATCTGAGAAAAGGTACGGTGAAAGATCTTATACATAAATGCATACGTATTAGACTTGGGAGCTATTCTATGCTCTCTGGGAGGGTGGTTGAGGGGGCACAGGAGACTTTGGACCTCTCTCTCCAAGGGCGGGGGGGGGGCGTCCATGGGTGGAGGCTTCCCCAGTGCAGCAGTGGAGCTTTCCACTGCTATTGCTGATCCATCCATAGGGTTCTGTGGGTAGTAGGGGCCAGAATGGGATATTTCAGGGCTGAGTCGGGACAGGCCATGAATCTGCAGAATCCTAAGACCCCTCATTTGCTTGCCACCACTGCTCTCAAAACACATACACCAGCCCTGGAACTGCCCTGGAGGGGAAAATCAACAAAGAAACCACCAGCGAAGAAACCAGTGAAAAAGGATCCCTCCACTTCCCATCCTAGTGAGCTGGCAGGGCTCTGGATATAGATGGCTCTCCCGCAAATCTCCCCACTCCTTCTAGGTACTTAGGATGGCTCTGCCCATAATTTACTCACATACTGTATGTTCGAAGGTACTGTGGGTAACAGATTACAGTGCCTCGAGACATGGCAGCATGCGATAAAATAGAACGAATGTCTTGGGCACTGCTCCAGTAGACCAATCAAGATGAAGTAATCCTGATTAGAATCATAGAATCATAGAATCATAGAATAGTAGGGTTGGAAGGGGCCTACAAGGCCATCGAGTCCAACCCCCTGCTCAATGCAGGAATCCAAGTCAGAGCATCCCTGACAAATGGCTGTCCAGCCTCGTCTTGAAGGCCTCCAGTGTGGGAGAGCCCACCACCTCCCCAGGTAATTGGTTCCATTGCCGTATTGCTCTGACACTCAGGAAGTTTTTCCTGATGTTCAGTCGGAATCTGGCTTCCTGTAACTTGAGCCCATTATTCCGTGTCCTGCACTCTGGGATGATGGAGAAGAGATCCTGGCCTTCTTCTCTGTGACAACCTTTCAAGTACTTGAAGAGCGCTATCATATCTCCCCTCAGTCTTCTCTTCTCAAGGCTAAACATGCCCAGTTCTTTCAGTCTCTCTTCATAGGGCTTTGTTTCCAGTCCCCTGATCATCTTTGTTGCCCTCCTTTGAACCCTCTCCAGCTTGTCTGCATCCTTCTTAAAGTGTGGTGCCCAGAACTGGACACAGTACTCCAGATGAGGCCTAACCAGTGCTGAGTAGAGGGGAACTAGTACTTCCCGGGATTTGGAAGCGATGCTTCTATGAATGCAGCCCAAAATAGCATTTGCCTTTTTTGCAGCCACATCACATTGTTGGCTCATATTCAGCTTGTGATCGACGACAATTCCAAGATCCTTCTCGCTCGTAGTGTGGTTGAGCCACGTATCCCCCATCTTGTAACTGTGCATTTGGTTTCTTTTTCCTAGGTGCAGAACTTGGCATTTGTCCCTATTAAATGCCATTCTGTTGTTTTCTGCCCAGCACTCCAGTCTATCCAGATCACTTTGAATTTTGTTTCTGTCTTCCAAAGTATTAGCTATCCCTCCCAATTTTGTGTCATCTGCAAATGTGATCAGCATTCCCTGCACCTCCTCCTCCAAGTCATTAATAAAAATATTGAAGAGCACTGGGCACAGGACTGAGCCCTGCGGTACCCCACTCGTTACCTCTCCCCAGCTTGAGAAGGTCCCATTGATAAGCACTCTTTGAGTCCGATTCTGTAGCCAACTGTGGATCCACCGGATCGTTGTTTCATCTAGCCCACTTCGAGCTAGTTTGCTGATCAGGATATCATGGGGCACTTTGTCGAAAGCTTTGCTGAAGTCGAGGTATATGATGTCTACAGCATTCCCACAGTCTACAAGGGAGGTGACTTGATCAAAAAATGAGATCAGATTTGTCTGGCAGGACTTGTTTTTGACAAATCCATGTTGGCTTCGAGTAATCACGGCATTGTTGTCAAGGTGCTTCCAGATGGATTGCTTTAAGATCTGCTCCAGAATTTTCCCAGGGATTGATGTCAGACTGACTGGTCTGTAGTTCCCAGGTTCCTCCTTTTTACCCTTTTTGAAGATAGGGACAACGTTAGCCCTCCTCCAGTCATCTGGCACTTCCCCGGTCCTCCATGATTTCTCAAAGAGAATAGACAGCGGTTCTGAGAGTTCTTCTGCCAGTTCCTTTATGACTCTAGGAAAGAGTCATATATCTCCTTGCCAATTTATCCATTAAGTTTCTGTATTTCCCTAGGTCCAGACTGGAATTCCAGAATTTCTGTTCAAGCTATTGGTTTTACAGTACCTGGCAGATACAGATGGGAAACTCTGGCTGCGGAAACAGTGTCACTTGTATGTCATAGAAATTCTTGAAGCATCTCTAACATTAAAAAAACAAACAAGATCTGTAAGTACTTATGGATATATCATAGCTATATTCTTTCCTGTGTGTCAGACTTCCACAAGGCTCTTACTGTGCTACTGCCTTGCCTCATTCATGGAATTTTACAGGGGGTCCAGATGATGTTGTTTTCCATGTGTAACCCTCCCGTGTTTTCCCACTGCTTCTTTAGTTATTTTTCTTTCCATAAAAAATCAGTTAAGGAGAAAACAGAATGGCTGCACAATGCCTTCTGAGTGGTAGCGATAGAAGTCCTTTGTCTGGAAGCACCATTGATTAACTTTATAAAGTCACTATAAATGATACTTTATTTGGTCTTTTCCATAAAGACGTTACAGAACATTCATAGCAGATAGTAAAGAAGAGTTTTAAAATCATGAAAATAACTGTGTTCTGGCAGATATATAAGCATACGAATTGGATGTTGGCGGCAGAGGAATTGAAAGGAGCATTTTATAGGACTTGGATTTGAAATATGTCACATAATTGGGTGGAATGGAAAGGGTGAGCTGCAAAGAGCTAATTCTGCTTATATGCTAGTTACTTACGGCTCTTCAGTGTTGAATTGTCAGTCTAGCTAACGATTCAAAATTGAAACACTGTAGAAAAATGATACCGTTTGTAAGGGAGAAATGAATGTTTACTCACCACATGCAATGTGACTCTATGATCATTTCCTCCCTTCTCCCCCTTTTATTTTTTAGGTTTTTCCAGGATTGAAGTACAGTTTTCTTGAAGTCTTCCCCAAAGTAACCTGCAGATCTCCCAAGGAAGTACTGAAAATGGACACCCAGACAGACCTATCCCGTGGATGCTCAGACCCAGGAATGGATCAGGAAGTGTTCTGTAGTGAAGCTTTTCAGAGACCATTCCAGTACTTAAGAAGATCTAACAGAGGTGATAATCTTGACATGTTCCAGTATCAACAAGGCTCAGTTGAAGGGACTCCGGCAGAATGCCTACAGCTGCTCCTCATACACTGCGGAGTGATAGACCCTTCTTGGTCAGAACTGAGGAACTTTGCTTGGTTTCTGAACCTTCAGCTGAGAAATTGTGAGACATCAGTGTTCTGTAATGCTGCTTTTGTCCAGGATACTTTGCAGGGCTTCAAAAATTTTGTGGTCACCTTTATGATTTTAATGGCAAAGGATTTTGCAACACCTTCACTTAACATTTCGGATGAGAGCTCTGAGAGGCAGTTTTTTGACATGGAAGGAGTCACTGAAGAAGATCTTGCTCCATTCCGTATTCGGAGAAAATGGGAGTCTGAACCCCACCCATATATATTCTTCAATGAGGACTCTGTATCCATGACATTCATTGGCTTTCATCTCCAGCCTAATGCTAATGGTGGCATTGATGCCATCAATCCTTTGAATGGGAGTGTCATCAAAGAAAATGTGATGACTGCTCAGCTGCATCAGGGACTGGCCCATCAAGGAGTTCCATTCAATGTTAATTTTGATGCACTGCCCAGACATGACAAAATTGAGACACTTTGCATGGTTTTAGGACTCCAAAGATGGATTGATCTGGATGAAACATACAAACTCGATGAAACATATGAGCTCACCACAGACAATATACTGAAGATCCTCGCTATTGAAATGCGGTTCAGGTGTGGGATCCCTGTCGTCCTCATGGGAGAAACTGGTTGTGGAAAAACCAGGCTTATAAAATTCCTGTGTGAACTGCGTAGGAGCAGTGCCCCTGCTGATAACATGAAGCTTGTCAAAGTCCATGGAGGCACCACAGCAGATGCAATCTATGCCAAAGTCAAGGAAGCAGAAGTCATTGCTATTGACAATAAGCGGCGATACCAGTTTGACACAATCTTATTTTTTGATGAAGCCAATGCTACTGAAGCTGTCAGCAGTATCAAGGAAGTCCTGTGTGATCGCACTGTAGAAGGAGAGCCTTTGGTTCACAACTCAGGCTTGCAGATCATAGCTGCCTGCAATCCTTATCGAAAACACACAGGAAAAATGATTCAGCGCTTGGAGTCGGCTGGCTTAGGCTATTGTGTCAAAGCAGAGGAAACTAAAGAAAGGCTTGGCTCCATTCCTCTTAGGCAGCTTGTATACCGTGTCCATGCACTCCCACCTAGCATGATACCTCTAGTGTGGGATTTTGGGCAATTGAACAGTTTTACTGAAAAACTCTACATACAGCAGATTGTCCAAAGACTTACGAGGTCAATACAAATGTCTGGTGTTGAGAGTAAGATAATAACAGATGTGCTTTTTGAGTCTCAGACTTATATGAGGAAAAGGAACGACGAATGCAGCTTTATCAGCCTCAGAGACGTAGAACGCTGTGTGGAAGTCTTCAAGTGGTTCCACAGCCACAGTGACCTACTAATGAAACACCTGGAGAAGTATCTTGCAGCGAAGGAGACTGCTGAAGGTTTCATCCAGAGAGACAAATTCATTTGGTCCTTGGTTATTGCAGTCGGCGTTTGCTACCATGCCTCCCTGGAAAGGAAAGAGGCATACCGAAGAGTCATCAGCAAAATACTTCCATCCCCATATGATAACGAGAAGGAAATTCTTGAAGAAATTGGCTTAGTTCAGGATCTCTTCTTGAGTGGTGCACCTCTGAGGGAAACAATAGCAAGGAACTTGGCATTGAAGGAAAATGTCTTTATGATGGTTATCTGCATTGAACTTAAAATCCCATTGTTCCTTATTGGAAAACCTGGCAGCTCCAAATCGCTTGCCAAGACCATTGTTGCTGATGCCATGCAAGGCCAAGCGGCATATTCTGAGCTTTATAAGGAACTGAAGCAAATCCATTTGGTGTCCTTTCAGTGCAGCCCACATTCTACCCCTGAGGGCATCATAAATACTTTCAAGCATTGTTCTCGCTTCCAAGAAGGAAAGAACCTGAAGGAGTATGTCTCTGTGGTCGTGTTAGATGAAATTGGCTTGGCTGAAGACTCCCCCAAAATGCCTCTGAAGACCCTTCACCCACTCCTGGAAGATGGATGCGTTGATGATGATCCACTCCCTCACAAAAAAGTTGGCTTCATTGGGATATCTAACTGGGCTCTGGATCCAGCCAAGATGAATCGGGGTATCTTTGTATCCCGTGGAGACCCAAGCATGAAGGAACTCATAGAAAGCGCAAAGGGTATTTGTGCTTCAGAGCGTGTCATCCTGCAGAAAGTTGAGCATTTCTTTCCTGTCTTTGCAGAAGCATATGAAGAGATTTGCAAGACCCAAAATAAGGAGTTCTTTGGATTGCGTGACTACTACAGCCTCATAAAAATGGCATTTGCTTTGACCAAAAAATCTAAGAGGACACCTGCTCCCCGTGACATAGCAGAGGTGGTTCTTCGTAATTTCAGTGGCAAGGAAGGCATCGAGACCTTGGACATTTTTATGTCTAAGCTCCCAGAGAAAGGAGATGTTACCTGTAAGGACATCAGTACAATTGACCTAGTCAAACAGAACATTTACAGTGACTATCAGGATGGAGAATGCCGGTATCTGCTAGTGTTAACAGAAAATTATGCAGCGCTTCAGATCCTTCAGCAGGCTTTTTTCAAAGGTGCACAGCAGCCAGAAATTATTTTTGGTTCCAGCTTTCCCAAAGACCAGGAATATACCCAGATCTGCAGAAACATCAACCGAGTGAAGATCTGTATGGAGACTGGGCAGATGGTTGTCCTTCTCAACCTGCAAAACCTCTATGAAAGCCTCTATGATGCCCTCAACCAGTATTACGTTCAGCTTGCTGGTCAAAAGTATGTTGACTTGGGTTTGGGGACCCATCGGGTGAAATGCAGGGTGCATCCTCAGTTCCGTTTGATCGTCGTTGAGGAGAAAGAGGTGGTGTACAAACACTTCCCCATTCCATTGATCAACAGGCTTGAAAAACACTACCTGGATATCAATACAGTGTTGGACAAGTGGCAGAGGGACATTGTGGAAGAACTGAAAAAATGGGTGAACAACTTCACAGCAGTTGAGGCACAAAAACATTTGATGGGCCAGCAGAAGTATACCCCTTCCGACGTCTTTGTTGGCTACCATTCTGACACGTGTGCCTCAGTTGTCCTGCAGGTGACAGAAGAGCTGAAAACGGATGTTGCTCCCCAGGAACTAATGCAAAAAGTAGAGGAACAGGCCAGGCTGGTACTGCTGAACTGTGCAACACCAGATTCTGTTGTCCGTGTTAGTGATTCTTGCCTGGGTACCTTTCTGGCAGACGAATTGGCTACGGTATACTTTCAGCAACAGCACCACACTTGTCTTGCAGATTTCCTCCATGCTTGCCTTGGCATAGAGTCCAGGGGTCGCACAGTCTTTACTGAGGTGAGTTGTTCTAAAATACTTTTTTGTTCTTTTATATACATAAAGATTTTGAACACTTAGGACCAGGCTGCACAACCGTTTCAAGGGGCACATTCATTGTCAGTTGAGGGCTGTGGATGCACATGTGCATGCAAGAAGCACAAGAACATGCACCTATACATGTAGATGCAGATGCGCAGAGGCAGAGAAACATGCACCCCTGTTGTAGTGCCCAGCGATCCCACTTCCAAGAAAGACTGCTGGTTTTCTCTGTGGCGACGCCTGGGGGTTGGGAGAGGTGGAAAGCCTGTCCCAACTCCCAACTATTTCATTTCTGACACTCACAGCAGTATACAGAAGGTCACAGAGCCCTCTGACAGCAGCTGACAGAACATGTTCTATAGGACACTCTAGCCTCCAGCAGAGGGCAGGTCTTCTGAGACCAGCTCTCAGAGTGTCCTGCCAGAAGTGGAAGCAGTGACTTCCTGCATCGTTTGCAGTTGGCAGTGGGGGATGGTGGGGGCAAACTGTGGGGCTGAAATTATTGTGGTGACTTTATTGAGAAGCAGCTGCTCAGGAGAAATCAAACTGCATAATAGTGGCAAAATTGGAAGTAAATTTAGCAGCAGCTGCAAGGCAGGTTGTGGGGGGCCACACTAAAGCCCTTGGGGTGGCCATATCTGGCCTGTATGTGGCCTTCACCATTTTCTTTACCATTTTAGATTACAACTTTCTCCAGGCTCCTGACAGCAGCAGACAGAGAGACTTTGGAGGCAGACGTACAGTGTAATATCGACAGCCTCCAAATTCTGTTCTTGCACCAATTTGACATGGAACATTCATTTTTGAAAGAAATTCGGTGAGCTGCTTTCTTTAGAAGGCTTATAGAATGAATCGGGGGGTTCCAAAGTTTTTGGGTCTGTGGGCACATTTAGATGCTTATGAAACTGTTGTGGGCACCATTACACAATAGGGTGTGGTCAGTCACGAAAATTTATTACTGCAACAAAACAGTAATTTCACTGAAAGGCAAACTGATGAGGCTAAAAGACCAACACACTTTTGAATCCACATATTCTTTCCAATAAAACACCCATTTCACAGAAAGGGAAGCCAGTTTCCCCAAATTACTTCTAAATAAATTCTTCTAAAATACATTTCCCCAAATTAATTTCCCCAAATAGGAAGATCAGCTCCAGCCTCCAGGTCATTCCCCCGCAAAACAGACACAAACCAGACATACATCCCTCACTCCCCCAAACGCCCTCCAAGGTTGGCCCCCCTGCTGCCCTCATGAGTACCCGAAGCTTACCCAACAGCAGGTCCCCCCATCCTTTGTTTTCAGTTTTAGCTGGCTGGCTGGAAGGAAACAGAGGCTGTACCTCTCTCTTTTCTCTGAAGAGTGTTCTGGGCCCATGTGGAACCCAGAGGCATTCTTGGCAAGTGAAAGGGGGCATTGAAACCCAGAGTTCTGCTACTTTTCAGTTGCCCAAGGTATTTTTTTAAAATCAGAAATTCTTGTAACGTTTTATAAAAATTAAATGGGGAGGGACAGGGGACCTTGGTGGGCATCAAGGGAGCTGTCTGGGGACAATGTGGTGCCCATGGGCAAGGAGGGTAGTGGCCATGGGCACTACATTGCCGACCGAACAATGAAATTGCATATGGTGATGTAATTTTAGAATGGAGTAAAGGAGTAGAGAGTAAGAATGGAATTGTGGTAATATTTAAGATTCTGTTGTCATTTCAGCCTGCTAGCCTTTATGGGAGGTGGTATTGTGCTGTTTTATGCAGATACGTAGGGGTGTGTGTGTGTGTAGTGCTCGACTCTCCCTGCCAGAAAAGTAAAAACACATCTAACCATTTCTGTGCCATCTGTTGGTGTTTTCTCCCAGGACGTTTCTTGATGCTACACCTGGAACTAAAATCCTGATTATTCAGGCAGAATTTGAAAATGGAACTCTCAGTGCCCAGCTTGTTGCCTCAGCCAAGTATGTTGCATGCTAGATGACATGTATGATATATTTTCCAGCCTCTTAATTGGAGCAGCATTGAGTGCATGGTTAATGGTTATAGGTAATATTTCCTGAAAATAAAGGCTACGATTTCCAAGGTCCAGCACACATTGTGGCCAATGGGAGTGTGAACTTGATGCAGAGCTATCTGAACCTAGTAGCCATCCTAAGACTTTGTGTCAGAGTGGGGTGATGGCATAAATGCGAAATAATGATGGCAGATGTTGAGTGAAAGGGAGGTACTCATGGTAGGTAGAATATGCAGCGATGGTCTTCAGTACTCCTGTATGAAGCTGATGGCAAAATGTTTCCATTTATTTGCAGATACTCAGCTGTTAATGAAATCAACAAAATAGATCTGAGTGAAGCCTCAGTGTTCGTGTTCTTCATCACTAAGCTATCACGAGTTGAAGGAGGAAGTTCCTATGTAGGATTTCATGGAGGTAGGACAGGCTGTGTAAAAGGATGCAGAATAAAGACAGGGTTTCCAACTGGTTTTGTAATGCTGTTAATACTAATAACTGTCATCATCATATACACGAATTCAGGCGGCATATTATTTTTATTTATTTATTTATTTAAAATATTTGTATATCAAATATCAAATCACAGGGTGGTGTACAAAATGTTGTAACAGCCATATAGGTAAACTAGGGCTACTGAGAAACAAGATGGAGATGTCTGCATGCTTGGGGGAACCCTCAGGTTTACAGAAGTACAAAAAGTTAGGGGAGAAAAACATAAGGAGGCAAAAAATACACAAAATAGCACAGTGAGGACTGAGCCTGCTCAGTGACCACAGAATGATGAGTGTCTGTTGTGGGGGGGAAACAGCAAACTGGTCGAACGGGGGAATGGAATAGAATATCCTGAAGGGAGACCCTGAAGGAGGAGCACGCTGATTTTGTTGCAGTCCCATTGCTAATAATGATAATGACAACAACAACAACAACAACAATAATAATATTTACATAGCACTACCAAGTGTTCAGTGTGCTGTATATGCCTTATCTAGTTGTAATCCTTTCAACAACCCTATGTCAGTATTATTAACTGCCATATTGCACTTGTGCGGGGCTGAGGCTGAGAGAATGGCTTTCCTAAGACCACCTAGTAATTCCATGAGAGAAGTGAGGTTCGAAACCAATCCCTCCTGATTTGTAGCTTGGTAGCAACTAAGCGGCACCAGCTTCCCAGCAGCAGTGATCTACATCAGGCCTGCACAACCTTTTTGGAGCTGAGGGCTGCATTGGGCAGTGCCAAGCATGCGCTCGCACACGGGCGCTTGTACACGGACACCCTCACAAGGCTGGGTGTTCCCTAGCTAGGGCTCGGGAATCCCTGGGGTTTCTCTTGCTAGTACTAGTGCTAGCAAGGGAATTCCTTTCTTGTCTCCAATCTCTCTGGTGTTTGATCAGAGATGAGGGAGGGATTCCCTTGCTAGCATTAGCAAGGGAGACCCCAGGCAGTGCCACCTTGACTTGGGTCTGACTTGGTGGGCTACATGCGGTGTGTGGGCCACACTTTTTACACCCTGATCTAGAGATTAATTGGAGCTACCTCTTGTTGCCTCACCTTCATTCTTCGTTGTGGTATATAAAGTACCTGAATATGCTAGATGCTGTACAGACATTAGAAATAACACTGCCTCTGCTCTCAGACTTACAAGCTAAAGAAAATAATGACCTGTTCGCATGGTGGATTGATTTAAATCAAGGTGATTCAAATCATGATTTAAAGCAGCAAGAAAAAAGGTTGATGTAAATCAAGTTTCCCATTGAAACTTTTTCATATATTTCCTGAACAATAATGCAGATCTGACCACTAAGCCATGTTAATTTACAACTAAATAGAGTATTTTAATTCGTGTACGCAGGCTTTACATTTCTTTCTCTTACTGTATATATATTTTGCAAGCTTTCCTTTTCAATGGGGCTTACTCCCAGGTAAGTGGGTATAGGACTGCAGCCTTAGTATAAGAATACAGGAAGATACACACTGGACAATTTTGCCTTTTCTTTTTCTAGTGTTGCTCCATTCTGCTTCACTCTTGTCTTGGCCCAGCTTTGCCCTCACAAAGAACAAAACAGCAAACAAAAATGACATGCCCATGGCTGTTAGGTCAAAGCAAAGTTTGATATTTACTGGGCTGAAAAAAATCAATTTTCAATTTTTTTAAGCCAATGTTTAATTGAGTTTTACCCACCCTGCATGCTAGGGAGGAGAGAAAAGGAGAACAAAAGGGAGGGCGGATCAGTTGGTGTAATCCAATCCAAAGGCTATCAATGTCTACTTGTCTTGATAGCTATATGCTACCTCCAGTACCAGAGGCAGTGAGCCCATGTACACCAGTTGCTGGGGAACATGGGTGGGAGGGTGCTGTTGTGCTCATGCCCTGCTTGTGGGTTCCTGGTCGACAGCTGGCTGGCCACTGCGTGAACAGAATGCTGGACTGGATGGACCCTTGGTCTGATCTAGCAGGGCTCTTCTTCTTTTTGAATATATATTTATTTTATTTTTATAAATGAAATAAACAGTACCAAAATTACCAACAACCTAATCAATACTTCAATTTCCCAACAGTACAATATTCTGATGAGGACACCACAATAACAAAGAGAGGAAGAAAAAAGAGAAAAAGGGGGAAAGGGAAGAGGAAAGGAAGTGAAGAAAAGAAGAAAAAATTCCCTCCCCCTTAAAAAAAATTAAGTTTAAACTCAGACACCCCCTGGCCTCCGATGCCATTCTGTTTAAAAAACTATAACTTTAACAATCTTACAGTTTAATAAACAACCTTACATTTCTATATCATATATCAACCTTATATCAAGGAAACAGGTCTACAATTCATTCCTAAAAGCCTATATTATTAGCAATAATATATATATATATATATATATATATATATATATATATATATATAATAATAATAATAAAACGTAATATAAACCTTCAACCATCAGTAATAAATTTTATACTAGATATATTATCTATTTTAAAATCCAGCAGGGCTCTTCTTATGTTCTTATCCGAGGTGAATTGCTGCCAAAATAGGGCCTGTTTCTCCCTTTGTCCTATACAGAGTGTCTGGCCTTTGATGGAGGCTGAGGGGAAAGGCAAGATGGCCGCTGGGCCGGGCAGGCCAACTGCCATCTTGGGCCAGGCAGGCAGCTCAACTTAAAAATAGGGCCTCTCTCTGTGCTATGGTGCAGAATGACTAACCCCTGGAGTCTGAGAAAGGAGAGGCCAAATGGCGAAAAGGATTCTGCTTTCAAAAGGATCCTGCTTTCTTTCCATTTCCCTCTGCTTTGGTGCGGAGTGGCTGGCTGCTGTTAGAGTCTATGGCTATAAATACCATATAAGTTGATACATTTTAAACACTGGAACAGGGCTGTTGTGTGAGTTTATTAGTTGAGACACAGAATGTTAGGCTGTCAAAGTGGAGGGCAAGGGAAGAGAGGGAATTGACCTGCTCAAGCCCCTGAGCCCCTTATAGCTTCTAGTACGTATCCTAGGAGGGGTTAATTAGAGTTTTGGATACACACACACACACACACACACACACACCCTTGCACTATACAGGGATGTTTCAGAAGGAAAGGAAAGGAAAAAGGACACTTTCCCCTTTTGAGCTGTCTAGACCTGAATAGCATAAAATGCTCTTGTTGTTTTCTGTTGCTAGGACGGTGGCAGTCTGTGCATATTGATGATCTGAGGAGATCCAGGGATATGGTCTCTGATGTAACTGCCCTGAGAAACATCACCATCAGCCAGCTGTTCTCTGAGGATATTGGAATGACTGCAGAAAATCCTGAATGTAAGAATGTTAATGAACTATGTCTGTGTGAGTTAGCACACAAATGTGCAAGCACACAAGCATATTTGTATGCTTATTGTTTTAAATCTACGTTTTCTGATAGTCTGTAATAATTCCCAGTGTCTGTAAGCTTACCAGTAGGTAAATCACATCACTATGTGACACCTTCTGTATTGTTGCAGCTATCTTGGTGGAGGGAATGGAAGAAAAGGAAGAGAAGATGGAGGCAGAGATGCCAGCAGCATCTGAAACAAAAAAATGGACTGTAAGTTCAGATCCATTGTGTTTAATTTAGTTCTGCCCTTTGCTTCCTTAGGAAGAGACAGAGCCTTATTTGCCCCTGCTCCATGCAGCTCTATTTGAAGTACAGTTTCTTACAGATGTTGGGGACAAATAATAAAACAGTTTCAAAGATACTATTCTTCTTGTCCTGTGTTAGAACATTTTTCTGTATCACTCCAAATAATACAGGAACACCAATCCAAATGGAAATATTTGCACATCCTTAGTTTTCCCCACAAATGTGAATTTGCGCTAGTGTGGGCCTATTCATAGTGGACATGACTAATCAAGGCTTCATCTGTTTTTAATTGCCTCCAGAAAAACAGAGCAGGGACTTTTCCTTGGCAGGCAGTGCAAGCATCAGGAACTGGAGACATCACCTCCCATGTAGCATTAATTCTCTCTTAGTCTTGCCATGTGCATTTCTTAAATAGCCACTGGCATTACCGTTCACCAAACATCAGCAGTATCTTTTTGTTTTGGGGAGCAGAACATAATGACTGGCTCTTTGTTCTCTCTGGTTGTGGCTGCTCTGTTTTGAACAGATAAGTGGGCTGACACTTGACCACCAGTGCTGCAAGGGGGATCTCTAGCCATTAGCACCCCCTTCTGTTTGTCAGGCAAGGGAGCCACTACAATAAAAGAGGGCTTGATTCTACTTACTCTTTCAGTAAATGTGTAATGTGACCTGGCCATTTGTTTGTGCTTCTTTAGGATACTAACAAGAATTTTCCCCCTGCTGTTCCTGGGAAGACCCAAGTTTTGGACACCACCATCCTCCTAAGAAGCTGCGTGCAAAGAGCTGTGAGCATGCTAAAGGATCAAAATAGAGGTGCCAACCGTAGCACTAAGAGAATTGAAATCCTCCTTAGTCTCCTGTCTGAGGAAGATGACTTAAAAGGTATGAATTACTAGTAACTCTTGAAGATGAAAGTTATTTGTGCAAGCCTCTCCAAAATGTGTCTTGTTTCACAAGGCAGGCAGTCGTAGGGTTAACCTTCATAAACTGTCAAGCAGAGATACCAAAAACCATAGAAAATAAGCACCAAAAAGCATAGATATGATAAGTTAAATTGCCCAGTTTATATTCCACCTTTTTTTCTTTTAAATTTTTTTGGCTTGTAGAGCACACATTGTGCTCTGAAGATCTTTCTACTGTGTTCAGTAAACTAGAGTCATGAAGAAATAGATAGAGCAAATGAAGGATACTGCCAGTAGTCTTAAAACTATATGATGCAGAAATCTCCCAAATATTTCTTAGCCTTCCAAAGTGTTGGATGTTAAGGTGGATGCCTTAATTTACTGTTTCTATGCTTTTTGGTGTGTGAATGAATTTGTAAACACCTTAACTCTTTTCTTAAATGAAGTATATTGATCCTAGAAGTTCCTTGTTTTTTCAAAAGAAAATCCACTGAATTATCCGAGTGCTCTCCAGAATGGAGAGGGCAGGGGGGTTGTCATCTGGATGGATGGCAAAATGTAATTTACACTGTTCTTTAATACACTGAAAGAATTTCACATATATTATCTCAGTAATCTTTACATCAATTCTGTAAAGTAGATCATTTTTATTATCTCAGTTTACATGATCATTATCATCATTGTTTGTCCAATTGTCCAAGAGGTGTATTAGGAATACAGCCATCGTTTATTGTTATCCCCATATTTCCCCAAGGGATGGTGCTAAATGGGGACAGGGTGGCTTATGACAGCCACTGTTGTCACAGACTACAAATCAAATGAATCCATGGCAGAAATCTCAAAACATATGAAGATCAGATCACATGAGGAACTCAGCCAAGCCAGACAATACACCTGAAGTTACAATATGGATTAAATAGCCAACGAATGAAAGCATGTAGAAAACATTTATGCATTCTACCAATGGGGAATAAAGACAGAGATGAGGACATGAAGTCTCTCTCACATACATTCAGCCACTCCTCTTTTTTATATGTTGTTCCAGGCCAGTCTAAATGACCTCTGAGGATATTTTACAGCCCAGTGCCTCTGATTGGGAAGAGATTCAGGATCCCTTCCAAATTTGTAATTCTTGATATAAGCACAGCTATCACTGTAGATGCCTGAGACAACACCTCTCAGAGACCTAACAATAGACATATGATAGCTGTAACCTTCTGGTGATGTGTTTTAATGGGAGCTGAGATGGCCCAAGAAGGCATAGGTCTTGGGCAGAGATGGCTCTCTTCCCCCTTCCAAAGGGATGTGTTAATTGAGTCTAGGGTGAGAACAACAGAACCGTTAAGTGTGTGTGAAACTGTCAGACTGGAACAGGATCTGAAAAAAGAGGCAGGAAATCCTATAACACCATGGGTTCCCCTTTACATTTCATGGGGTGCAGGAATCCGTTGGAGTGCTAATGTTGTGAACCCTCATCTTATGTTCAGCCTGCATGTATGTGTAAATAACCCTCATATCACAGAAACACTCTAAGTCTCCAGTGATCTCCTCCTGAGGGTAAGTGCTGGAACTAGGGCTATGCATGGACCCGCCGATCCAACTCGGAGGCCGCTCAGGGGCTTCCGAGGTGGGCATGATTTGGCTCGGGCTGATTTGGGGGCCCCGACTTGCTTTGGCTTATGAAGCCGAAGCAGGATTCAGAGATCCAAATCCCGCTTCGCCCCGCCACACCTGGGCCCTTGCTCCATGGTGCACCAATGGCGCAGCTGCTGCCACTAGGGGAGCTGCCGCCACCAGTGCCAGCAAGGAGATCCACTGCCAGGGAAGCTGGAGCCAGCACCATGGGAGCTGCCACTGCCGGTGCTGCTGGGGGAGCTGCCACCGCCACCAGCTCCTAAGCCTTCTGGACGCATGCCAGCAGCTGCCTAGTTGTTTTGGGGGATGGGGGAGCCATTTTTTAAATGGTGACTCCTTGTATTTCCAGAAATACAGGGAGTCACCATTTTAAAAATGGATTCCCCCCTCCAGAACAACAGGATTGCTGCCAGCGTGTGTCCATAGGACCCAGAGAAGAAGCTGGGGGCTGGGTGGCAGCAGCGGCAGCAGCGTTGCGGCTGGGGTTCTGGATCATGCTGAAGCACATGGAAGTGCTTCGGAGCGATCTACTTCACTTTGGGCTGCTTTGTGCCTCTCCACCTTGCCTTGGAGACGGCCCGAAGTGACCCGAAGCACCCTGCTTCAACTCGGAGCTCAGGCTTGGTGCCAAAGTGGTGCACAGCCCTAGCTGGAACCCTGAAATTTCTCATAATTTCTCAGCGATCAGAAGTGGGGTGCATATGTGTGACTATGTGTGTGTGTGTATGTGTATATGTTGAGGCTGAAGACTGAGGATTATATTTCTGAAGGTCTAAGACAACTTAATGACATCAGTACAGACGAACTCCTCCATCATGATATTACAGCTGACCTAAACAAAAAAACCCCCTGGCAATGTTAGCCATAAATTCCTGCATGAAAACTTACAGGACAGAGAAACTGACCTTCCTTCTACAGCAGGAAGGTTTTACATGCTACCAAAGATCCCTAAAAACAATAACCCAGGACAACCTATTGTTTCATGCAACAATGCTGTCACTTTAAGAATTTCACTATATCTTGACTTCATAATTCAACCACTAGTCCATAAACTTCCTTCATATATTAAGGACATTACTGAACATAAGAACCTTATGAAGATTCAAAGACTCTACATTAAAAAAAACACACACGCATTCTTACCAGGCTTTATTCTTGTGGAGTCTTTCCCCATTCACTAGGGGCTCCTTCAGATGGTGACCACCCACAACCTGTGATTGAAAATTGAAAACCTCCCCTCTTGGCAGTGCTTCATAGTATTTAATGAAGCAGCACCGTCTAGTGGCTGTTTAATAGCGCAATGCTGACTGTACACACTAGGGAAAACCCGTGATAAATTTAAATAGTTCATTATTTCTGGATCTTTTTAAGGCGAGATTACCGGAGAAAGGCACGTGATCTTTCCCTTCAGGTTGATGATGTCATGTAAAGGACCCGCAAACGTCTGTGAGTGGCTAATCACAAAGTGCAATAAATCACTTGTGTAGAGAAGCTCTAAATCAGGAACGTTGATTTAACAAGGATACCATCATCACAACCTTCAAAATTACTTCTTTATACACTAAAATACACCACAAAGATGACCTCTCAGCCTTAACGTACCTCTTAAACAGCAGAACCTTTAATGAACCCACTACTGGAGTCTTAACCTTCCTAGCAAATTTGGTGCTTACAAGGTTTTATTTCTGGTAGCTGTAGCCTCTGCTAGGAGAGTTTCAGAGATATTGGCTCTCTCCGGGAGGGATCACCTCTGTACGTTCAGCAAGGACTCCTATCACTCTCCAGTTGGATCCATCCTTCATTCCCAAAATTAACACTCCCCATAAGAAATTGTTCTTCCCTCCTTCTGCCCTAATCTTTCTCACCCCTCTGAGCAGGTCTGGCACACATTGGATGTTAGAAGGGCCATCAAAATCTACCTTAAGAGGATAGAGGAACTCAGACGTTCTGATTCCTTATTTATTTCCTTTCATCCAACAGCCTGAGAGCAGAAAGCTTCCTGTGTTACCCATGCCGGGTGGCTCAAGGCATGTATCAAGGCATACCCCTCTCTAAACCCACACATGTCACAGCACACACCACCAGGGCCGTGGCTGCCTCAGCAGCTTTTTCTACTAATGCCCCCTTAACAGAGATCTGTAGGGTAGCCGCGTGGTCCTCACGCCACAAGTTCGTAAGGCATTATAGGATGGACAAATGTTCTTCTGCTGAAGCAGCCTTTGGACGTAGAGTGTTACAGCAGGTATTACCTCAACCACAAGAGTTGCTTTGAGGCCCGCACTGTGGGAATAGTAGCTTTTGTACATCCCATGATAGATGTCTCCTTTCACTGGATGGGAATGGAAAGTTGGGTACTTACCATTAAGTTCTATTCTAAATTGGTGCGCAGGAGACATCCATACCGTACCCTCTGGCAGGCTGACCACCCCTGTTGATTCTAGTATTTATTACAATCTTTCTCATAGAGTATTTTTTATTTTTATTTTATTTATTTACAATATTTATATTGTAAATAAATAAAATAAAATATTTACAATATCTTCCTCATCAGAAGATTTTGGAGCAGTGAACAACATGATAAGAATAAAACAACGGTTAAAAGAGTTTAAAAAGTTAAAACATTTTTAAAAAAGACAAATCCCAACGAAGTGGAGTTCAACAAACCACGGCTGGTCATGCAAAGAAGGCCTCTTGAAAGAACAACGTTTTCAGGAGGCGCCGGAAAGAACACAATGTTGGCACCTGCCTGACCTCTAAAGGCAGGGAATTCCACAGGAAGGGGGCCACCACACTGAAGGCTCTTCTCCTGGTGGACTCCAACCAGGCCATAGGTCCATGTAGAACCACCAGAAACATGCCCTCTGATGACCTCAGTGACCAGGCAGGTTGGTAGGGAAGGAGGCGCTCTCTCAGGTATCCTGGTCCCACGTTGTTTAGGGCTTTGTACACTAGTACTTAAACCTGGCCCAGTAGCGAATAGGCAGCCAGTGCAGTTCCCTCAGCAAAGGAGTTATACACTGAAAAGGGGCAGCTCCCGACAACAGCCAAGCTGCTGCATGCTGCACTAGCTCCAGCTTCCGGACCAGCCTTAAGGGCAGCCCCACCATGGTAAAGCTATCCCTGTCCAGGAGAGGCCGTAGCTGGCGAACCAGCCAAAGCTGGTAAAAGGCATTACAAGCTGCCGCGACCACTTGGGCCTCCAGTGACAATGATGGATCTAGGAGTACCCCCAGACTACGGACCTGATCTTTCAGAGGGAGTGCAACCCCATCCAGAACAGGCAATGAGCCTATCTCCCGGACCCAGGAACCACTCACCCACGGGGCTTCCATCTTGCCAGGATTCAGCTTCAGTTTATTGGCCCTCATCCAGCCCATCACTGAGTCTAGGCACTGATTCAGGACTTGCACAGCCTCTCCTAATTCAGATGTCACAGGGAGATAGAGCTGCGTGTCATCAGCATACTGATGGCATTTAGCTCCAAATCTCCTAATGACCGCTCCCAGCGGCTTCATATAGATGTTAAACAACATTGGGGACAGGATGGTACCCTGCGGCACCCCATAGCTCAATTGCCAAGGGGCCAAGCAATAGTCACCCAGTGTTACTCTCTGAAATTGGCCCCATAGGTAGGACCGGAACCACTGGAGCACAGTGCCTCCAATACCCATCCCACGGAGTCGATCCAGGAGGATATCATGGTCAATGGTCTCAAAAGCCGATGAGAGATCGAGCAGAATTAACAGGGTTGCACTCCCCCTGTCCCTCTCTCGATGAAGGTCATCCATCGGGGCGACCAAGGCTGATTCAGTCCCGTAACCAGAACGAAACACAGACTGAAATGGGTCTAGATAATCAGTATCCTCCAAGAGTGCCTGCAATTGGTTCTCCACAACCCTCTCAAGTACCTTCCTTAGAAAAGGGGTATTTGCAACTGGGCGGTAGTTGTCTAATACTGTTGGGTCCAGGGTGGGCTTCTTCAGGAGTGGCTGCACTACTTCCTCCTTAAGGACAGCAGGGACTACCCCTTCCCGTAGGGAAGCATTTATCACTCCCTGGACCCACCCAGTCATACCCCTTCGGCTAGCTTTTGTTAGCCAAGAGAGACAGGGATCAAGAGGGCACGTGGTCGGTCGCATTATTGCAAGCATCTTGTCCACATCATCTTGTCCACATCAACTGGAACTGATCCCACAAAAACGGGCAGATGGTGGCATCAGACACCTCGACTGGTACTGCACTAACAACAGCATCAAGGTCGCTGCGGATACAAGCGATTTTGTCCTCAAAGTGTGATGCAAAAAGGTCACAGTGGGTCCTCGACGGGGCCAGGGCCCCATTTACTGGGGAAGATGTTAACAACCGCCAGACCAAGATGTTAACAACCGCCAGACCAGGAAGAGCTCCGTTGGACGGCTACTTGAGGACACAATGGAGGCAGCAAAATAAACCTTCTTTGATGCCTGCACTGCCATGCAGTAGGCATGATTATGCACTCTAGAGCATGCTCGGTTGTCCTCACTTCGAGCCTTGCGCCATTTGCGCTCCAGCCGACGTCCAGCCTGTTTCATTGACCGCAGCTCCCCAGTATACCAGGGAGCAGAACGGGCTCCACAGTGCCTGAGAGGACACTCAGGTGTGATCATGTTGATGGCCCTCCGCATCTCACTGTTCCACAGTGAGGCTAGGGCCTAGGCTGGATCACCTTCTCTCTCAACTGGAAAATCCCCAAGAGCATTCAGTAATCCATTGGATTCCATCAGTCTCCTAGGGCGGACCATCCGAATAGGTCCCCCACCCCAGCGGGAGGAGAGTAATGTCATAAGTTCAAATCTCACCAGGAAATGGTCTGACCATGACAATGGGGTTACTTGGAGCCCCCCAATCTTCAGACTACCCATCTCACAAGTTGGAGCAAAAACCAAATCAAGGGTATGCCCTGCTTCATGTGTTGTGCCGATGACATACTGAGACAGCCCCATGGTTGTCATGGAGGCCATGAAGTCCTGAGCTGGAACTCTGGAGACAGCCTCAGCATGGAAGCTGAAGTCACCCAGAACCAACGTCTTGGGTTCCTCCAACACCACACTTGCGACTACCTCCGCCAGCTCAGTCGGGGAGGATGCTGGGCAGCAGAGTGGGCAATACACCAGCAGCATCCCCAATCTGTCTCTATGGCCCAACACCAGTGCAACCCCTCAAGGCCCTCTCCAAGGTGGAGTGGTCTCCTGGTGATAGAGATGGAAGTTCTATGAACCACAGCAACTCCCCCCCCCCGGCCCTCCAACCTTTGTTGGTGCTGCACTGAGTACCCAGGTGGGCAGAGCTGAGTCAGCTTGACTCCACCCAGCTCACCCACCCAAGTCTCAGTGATACACTCCAGGTTGGCCTTCTCAGCCACGATTAAATCATGAATGAGTGCAGTCTTATTGCAGACCGATCTGGCATTAAATAGCAGCACCGCAAGACAGGAGGGCACAGTGGAAGAGCTACCAGCTACACGAGAGCTAGAGGAGGGGGGTAGAAGGGAAACAGTGTATAAACACCTGTGGCCCATTCTACTTTGATATCCCCACCCCCTCCTCCTGCCGTATGTCCTTCTGCCCCAAGTCACTGGAATAGTGGTGCCTCCTCCATGGGTCCCCACATTAAAGTCTCCTAGGCACATCCTTACTGTCATAAAATACCCACACACTCTCCACAGCCACCCACCATTCAAATATACAATCAACCATTCAACTCATACACTCCACTCATTCAACAATCACTCCCAACCAAACTAATACAGTCACAGTTTGTAATTGTGGTTGTAACCAGCCGCTGTTCACAGTTAGGACATCAGGCTTGTTAATCAACCAGATGAAGCAGATTATGCCAGTACCCGGGGGCAGGGGGTTCTCCTTTTCCTTTCTACCTTCTGTTTTTTACTTACTTCATTAATGGCTCCTCAATAACTACTCTGTCCAAATGCTCGGCTAAAAAAGAATTGGCTGGGAGGAGCCACAGAGGCCAGGACCAAGGCAAAAAGCTTGGTCAAATGTTCCTTGTCTGTCCTGGGCAGCAGGAGGAGTTAACCCATGATGGATGTCTGCTGTGCACGAAATTGGAATGGAACTTCACAGTAAGAACCCAACTTTCCATTTCATAGGCAAAAGTCAAATAGTACAGAGAGTGATATTGATACAATCTAGCTCAATTAATTGTCAATCCTGTGCAAAGAGGTCTTGCTTCAATATTTGAAGATTAGCAAATTTTCTGTTTTTCATTTCTTTTCTTCAGGCTCCTTCCTGAAGATAACAAAGAATCGTCTCTTACACCTTTTGAGGAAGCAAGAAGAGAATTCTTATAATATGAAAGAGTGGGTGCTGCGGGTGGCATCCAACCTCAGTGCCCTCCAGGAAGCAGGAACTTTCAGGTATAACAGTGGTTTAAATCACTTCACTTTGACAGATCTAAAAATACAGGCCAATATTCAGGGATCTCTTTGTACGTACTTAAGATGTTTTTATGCACACATGGAGAGGATGCTGACTTTCCTTCCAGTTACAGCTCCACATGATGTATCAAATGCTGCTTTGGAAGGGTCCCCTGACCTTCAGGAGCATTGTTTGGGTGATGGGCATTGGGACTTGAGGTGCAAAGACAACGTTAAAAGTCTCAAATTCTGCATGCAGTGTTTTAGATCTTGGCCCTTAGTTGCAATCATGCAGCCACTTAAATGTGCCTAATAAGCCCACTGATTTCAGTACATCTGAGTATTCACAATTACGTGTATTGTTGGAATCGAAGCCTTTAATGGCTCTGTTAATATCCCTGTGTGCCAATAATAGTTGGCTGTCTTTCAAAGGATCTATGTCTGCTTCAACTGGTAACAATAATTCTGGAAAAGGTTATGTTTACTTTGCTTCAGATGCAAGGTGTGCAATTCAACAGGTCCTACAAAGAGCTAAAAGATGCATATACATGAATTTGAAGTGAGTTGAAGTATAGTGCATGAAGAGAGGTTTTTTTAAGTTCATAGCACACACATCATTCTCTCTTGAGAAATTTAATATATCAGAATGCACCTGAAAGTGTCTTGTGTATATGTTTAATTTGTTTTTTCATATTGGGTGCTTTTTGTTTGCTTTGATGTCTTCACACTTGCAGACACACCCTGTGGAAGCGGGTCCAGAGTGTAGTGACCCCATTGCTGGCCTATATGGTTTCTGTCCTAGACAGAGACTGTAACCTGGACCTATTGGTCAGACCGACAACAGAAAATTGTGTGAAAGATCTGTGGATGTTCATCTTCAGTGATCCAAAGCTTCTGAACATTCCTTATGTCATGGATCAAAGCAGGTAAGCTGCATAAAGATGGGAATGATTCCTCACAAATGTATCTGTTGAATAGGAATGGTGAATGTGGTCTTTGATTTGACATAAAGAAATAGCTTGACAAAGTACTTGTTCATTTGGCACATGTTTGCCAGTGTTAGGCCATGGTGGTTTGGCTGTCCGTTCCTCAGTGGGCATGGCCTATGAAACAGATCTGATAGCTATTACCTTCTCAAAAGCTCAATGCTGTAGTTATGATATGCTTTTAGAGAAAGATTGAAATTCATGGATTGTTGTTAAACGCTAAATCTCTCCCTGTGTCTAAGTGCTGAAGTCAAACATTAGCTTGATATCAGCACACCACTAGCTTCCTAACTTTTAATTTGCCTGTCTCTTGCCCAGCTCCTACACTGACACCATTCTGGTACAGAATTACTTGGAGGTATCTAAACATGCTGGCAATGAAATGCCCTTCAGCTGGAGGATAAAGGATTATTTGGAAGATCTTTGGGTTCAAGCTCAATACATCCCTGGCAGTGAAGGTGAGAATGCAGGGGGGATGCATCTGGTGCTGCTTGTTGGAAAGTGTACATAAAGTACACCTTGAATTGATTTGAGGATAGTATTGAAGCACCATCCCTTTTTGGTCCATGTTCTGTGTATCTGGCTTTCAGCTGCCTTCCTCTCTGGTGCTCAGTCTCATATATGCTCATGTCTAGTATGTTATGTATGTATGTATGTATGTATGTAATTAAGACAGTATACTTTTCAAGAGTTCAAAGTGACTGACAAAAGATAAAAATATAATAATTCTGAACTTCTCTTTTTGTTGAATTTCCACCCATCTCTCTTCCACCTTTTTCAATATTCCAAAGAATATTGTCTTTGTTTTTCTGTCTCTTCAAAATATATTTTCTCTCTTTCTGTTAGCATCATTTTGGCATGGGCTTGCCTAATCCTAACTAGCAAAAAAGGAAGGCAGTGTCAGGTCTCCCTTTTGTCCCTGCTGAACTTCAATAGCCAAATCAAAACACAGACAAGAGGCTTCTATCCATGACTCTTTAATCCTTTTACTTCAATGGGTCATACAGATATTAACTGTCAGTAACTCACAGTCTACAAAGGAAAAGCATACAGGGAGTTCAAAGGGAAACCAGGAAGGTTGAAAGTTGCCTACCATTTGAGAAAAGGCAGGCACGCTTTCCTAACTTAAGGGGTGGGTGGGGATCTCCCTCTGTCTCATGAGGTATGTATGCATAGATGTTCCCACCGGGCCAATCAGGCAGATCACCTAAGCCCTGCCTCTGCCATCTCTCTCTTCTCCCTGTGTCTGCACCTGGCATGTAAGAATTCAGGCTGTCCAAGCCCCACCTCTCCCTGTTCACTATCTCTCATGGGTGTGTGTGAAGAGAGGCCCTTTCCGTCTAGCTGGACTATTGAAACCTGGGGAGTCTGTCTCTCTCCCTGTCTGGAAGAGTCTGGGAAAGTTCCTCCCCCACGTTTTGCAGTTCCTCTTTGGAATCTGAACTATTCTGCCTATGCTCAGATGCACCCCTGACAGTTAGTTGCCTTCCAAAATGAAAATCACGAGCAACTCCCTTTATCACTCTTCTGCTGCCTCAAGAGTGCAATCCTATGCACATTTGGAGAGAAGAAAGTCCTACAGCTCCCAGCAACCCCCAGCGAGCCATGCCAGCTGGGGAATGCTGGGAATTGTAGGACTTATTTCTGTCTAAATAGGTGTGGGATTGCACCCTAAGTACTTTAGAGGAGTGGATTTCTTGTGCAATCTCTAGGTCTAACCTTCAAATTGAATCCTGACACCTGCCAACCACATGTGGCAAGCAGGAGTCTGCACCTCCAATGCTGAGAGGTAAGATAAGCTGCAAGAAACCTTTTGTCCACTTCTGATGTAGACTGCCACCACCCACTCTCATCCTGGACACATGAGGCTCCAGGTTTTTATACTTATGGAGAAGGATAGGCTCCTTTTCTGGAGCTTCGTTAAGCTCCTTAAAACCCAGGTTACTGTGTATGCAAGAGTCTAGGGTAAGACCAACTTCAAGCTATGCAAAGAGCTAAATCAACTCTAGTTTCCAACTGAGTACATTTATTAAAGAACCAAGTAGAGAAAAGTTCAGAAATGGTTAGTTGCTTAAACCCCACCCCCAAACATAGAATTAGATAACGAAAGTTTGCTTAACTCACCAAAGCAGCTTTGCGGGTGGGGGAGGAATGAGGCCCACCTGGGACTCCACAGCCTAGAAGAGTTTAATACTGACTCTTTGCCAGCCGCTCAAAGACAAAGGAAGATTTCATAAACCAAGTATTTCTATGGAGGGTGGGAACTCCAGCAGAGGGACTGGAAATTCACACCTACCAGTTTGTAGCTTTGGAGGACTTGATCATACATCCACTGGGTGATTCCTGCACCTACCTTGGAAGGGAGTGGGACGAGGGGTGAGTCAAGCCTCAGATGTGTAGTAATGCAGTTTTTTGGTATCTAAAGATGTCTGGGCATTTCCTTTGTTCAGAGACATTTCTAAACAGGCATGAGGAGAAAGGTTGTTTTCATCATAGATGGCTTTTTTAAAAATCCAACATAAGAATTAAACCATATACGATGCAGAGAACTGTGACAGGGTCCTCAATGTTGTATTTAAAAACAAAAATAAAACTTTAAAACAGGTGTGGGGGACCTACCATTAGAAACAGTGAGGCAGCTTTTTTACTGCCAGGGAAGAGGAGAGGCACTCTGAGGCGCACAGAACTCAGGATTCATAAAACCCTGCACTGTCATGTTGTATCTGGCTCTGCCCCTTTGAAGTCAACACACCTGTGTCAGCCTAAGAGAGATAGCTGCCATCCTCTCCCCGCCACCCTCCCCCCAGAAATCAAACCATTAAGTTGTGGATGTTTGGAACAACCTGGAGCAATCTTCCTCATGTTGACAATGGCTCTGAGGCTCTGGCATAGGCTCTTCTATATATTTTATGAATATATTAGGGGCAGGTCATAGCTTTTAGCCCAGCTTTGTTTGTGTGTGCAATATTTGGGGTTGGGGTAAAAACCCTGCTTGAAGATCAGGGTAGGGCATGAACATTCAAGTGGGATCAACTTACTTAGAATTCTATGAGGTGGCAAGGTTAATTTTCCATTTCCCCCTTTGAATTATTTTTTTTAGAAGTCTCCACTCCAAATAGCTGCCAAGCAGTTGAAAATATGGCTAGGATGCCCCTGGGAATGATATGTGATGCTGCTGCATCTTTTTCCACCTGGAAATGCCCTTGGGAACAATGGTACATCACCAGTGTTGTTGGAGGTGATGATAAAAAAACACTATGTGCCAACATGCTTACCTATTAAAGTAGTACCATGGCACTGATTAACTGATATTTCTATGGGAGATGGTGTAGAAATTTAAATTCTCATCTAAGTTTAAAAAAATTCCCAGTGCGCTTTTGTCTTGTAGGCCATGCAGAGAAGTTTGTAGACATCTTTCAGAAGACTCCACTGGGACAATATATCACCAGTCTCTGTGAGGAAGAGCAGGAGAAACTTTTCCACTGTTATGTCAGAGACTTCATCCTTCTGGCAATGGGTGTATCCTTTAATAAGGAGCTAAAGGTCAGTATTGTATGAAGAGATGTTTGAATAAAGCATACGTCAATTATGATGCCCAGGAACTGTGTGTTGGAAGACACATATTTCATCAGGGTATAGCTGGCAGATTATTATTACTAAAGCAGATTAATATTCCCAGGACATGGAATGGAAACTTGTGCACACCAGTTTTATCAGAATGAGGAAAATGCCAGACAGGTTGAAATCTCAAGTTGCTTGATCTCATTGAAGTAAGATTCCCCCCCCACCCGCCCTTTCCCTGTCCTGAGTTTCCTTTACATTCAGCAAATGTTTGTATTCTGTCACAGCCACCAGCAGGGGGAACTTGGTGCATGACTAATTAAATGCCCCTCAACTAGGGGTGGACGAAAATCACTTACCTGTCGTTGAAGTTTGTTCGCGGTGGGGGGGAGGCGCTTCGCTGCTCCCCCCGCGAAGTTCAGGCCGGGGTGGGGAGGCTTCCCGCCTCGCCCCGGCCGAAATTCAGGCCGGGGGGGAGGCTTCCCGCCTCGCCCGGCCGAAATTCAGGCCGGGGAGGAGGCTTCCCACCTCGCCCGGCCGCGAACTCCATTGTTTTTTAAAAAAAACAAAAATGCCCCCATGATAGGCTACGTGACGATTAACGTAGCCTATCACGGCTAGATCTGCAAAGTCAGCCGTGATAGGCTACGTTAATCGTCACGTAGCCTATCACGGGTGACTTTAAAAAAAAAAAAGCGTGTACGCTAATGGCGGCCCCCATAGGGAGCTGCCATTCACGTTCCTTATTTGGTTGCTGTAGTCTACATAAATCTTTACGTAGACTACGACGAAAATAAGGGAAACGCAAATAGCGTTTATTTAATGAAAATTTTGGTCACTGAAAAAAATTAAAGCAACTTTTAAAAAAGTACATCCTTACAGTTTTGCATGTGATTATTAAGATGAATTACAGACTATTTCAAGCCTTGTTTTAAATTTCCAGTTGCTGCAAATGGCCCTCTTATCATGCATAGAGGAAATGAAGGCAACCTCTTCCAGTGCAAAAGAGTGGGTGCTGCCTCTCCCTTGGATCCACCTTGGTTACCATCAGTTTAGGAGTCGGCTGCAGAACTTTTCCCGGATTCTTGCTGTGTACCCTGATGTGTTCAATCCTCTCAATGAACATGCACAGAAAGGAAGCAATATTTCACGTCACCAAATGGTAAAAATGATGTTGGGTGGGTCGTAGGCCTACTGGAATAAGCACAGCTTCGGAAAACAATCATATTCTCCCTGTGTTACTTTTAAATATTAGGGGAAATTCCAATCTCTTTACAGGGAGGTTCTAGAAGTCATACAGGGATTCTTTAAAATGTCTGCGTGTGCTGTATTCTGTACCTACCATACTATGATAACACACATGAGGATCTTCCATGCTCTTGTGTACCAGGTCATTTACACATGATTGCAGTATCAAACAGCAGTGCACGCTCTTGTGCAAATTTATATAGTGAGCATATGCCACAACTCTCCTGAGATGTGAGGAAATTGAACTTAAAACGACACATAAGGGAGAGAAACTGCAAATACTTCAAGGTAGATTACAAAGAAAACTCCTTGCTAAATGAATACGTTGTGCTGAAAACAATACAGTGGAATTCAGTAAAGTTAATATGCAAGGAAGAAAATGCAGATGTTAAAGGGAAGCTGAACAAAAGTATCCTGTTTAGCCAAGAGAACAGAAAGCAAAGTGAAGTGTAATGTGTGTGTGTGCGCGCACGCGCGTGTAACAAATAGATGGGATAAACAGGAAGAAAACTAAATGTGGTTCTTGAGGCTGATACAGAAGAGTTATGGCTTGTTTATGGAACTACGGAAGGGGATGGTTTGAGTATGCTGCTTGAGATCAGATTCGACTATAATCAAGGGAGAGGGCTTCAGGATCCAAGATACTTTGTCCCTTATTGATGTATTTTTCCTTACTATCCGTGTTTATAGTAAAGCCCTCTTCATGCCTGATTGCCCTAGGTACTGGATGTGCTTGCTGCATTGGCCTGTGCTGAAATGTTGGAAGAAAAAATGTTGAAATGCAGACCTCAAACATGGCTCCCGCAGGTGAAGAACCTCCACATGCCGATTGAACTTGTGTGCACTGCAAACTACATACAAAACAAGAGGAGCCAATGTGGCCAACTACTCCAGGAAGTCAGGTAAGTTGCCTGGGCTAAGTAAGAATTCCAGAGTGTAGAAATGCTACTTGTACCTTATTTCCATTGAGATGGATGGTGTATGGCAGTGTTCTTTAGGTAGGCCACAGGGGCAACTTTTTATTGAGGATGGGGGACAACGCCCTGGTAGAGCCCATTCTCTCTCCATCCTCACCCCCCGCCCCAGCAAGTAACTTGCTTTGTGCTCCTCCAGCCTTCACAGCTCCAGGTCTGAAGCAAGTCAAGAAGCCTCTCTTTTCGGCTGTTGCCTGATGAACATATGTGCCTGGCTGCTCTCTCTCCTTTCAGGTGTGGCCTGCCTGCCTTGTAACTCTTGACATGTCCCCTACTGCACATGCTTAAGATTCTCTTCAGGCAGAGAGTCAGGGAAGAATGCTCTGCCTGCTTCCCTTTAGTTTTGTCCTGATTGGTTTCCTGAGCCAAAAGGCCAGAGATAATGAGCCATTAAAATACAGCGTGTTGAATTTCTTGGTGAAAACAGGAAGTTGTGCAATAAGAACTATGCCACAGCACCATCTAGTGGCTGTATAATGAAACATATAGAACTCGCAGATAAAGGTGGGAGGAAAGAGAAGCGCCTGTAAAGGATCGATCTTAATTCTGCAAAGAATCCAGAAGCAGACACCTCAGTAAAAGTGTGGGATAAAAAGCCTCTGTGTGGGGAATCCCTTAGTCACTCTCCTAGAGGCTGGAAGGCATGCAAGTGTACTGGAGATGGCCTCGGGAGGGAGGGACTCAGACTCAGCCCTGGCCCCTTGCCAACCAGCCAGCCTGCCTGCTTCCCTCTATACACCTGAAAAAGCCTTCAAGTGGCAGTTCCCGAAGGCTTCCCTCATCCCTTGCCTTTCCCAACAGGAACCTGCTTTGTTTGGAGCTGCCATGTCAAAGTGCCAGGAGGTGGGGGCTCCTGATAGACCAGCTCCCTCATTGCTCAGGTGTTTCCTCACCATTGCTCAGGTGTTTCCTCAGCAGTGGGGAAGAGGGAGCTCCATGCATTCCTGTGCTGTGCTTTGAGAAGGGGGCTCGCCTTCCCACCATGCAGCACAGAAGCCAGGCGATCATCTGTTCACGGAGAAAGCGATCACTGTCTTTCTCTGCGGGCAGATAGCATTGTTTTGCACTGCATGGTGCACCGTGCACCACAGAAACCAGGTGACCATCTGCACAGTGAGAAGGGATCAGGCAGACTGGCTGGCTCCCACAGGGGAGCTTGGGAGGGGACAAAGCATACCAAGCAGGCTCCCCTCTTTTTCTGCGAGCCCAGCAGTTGGCTTGGCATGCATCGTGTCTAGCTGTGTTGGGGAAGGCTGTGTGTGTGTGTGAGAGAGGGCTGGGTGAAAGAGCCTGCCTGCCTGCCTGCGATGTTGCTAGGCACTTGAAGAGTCAGGGCTTTGGCCTATAGAACACAAATCTGCATAAAATTTGCATGTGCTAATCTGTATATGCACATTTATAAATGTATAGTTGGATTTATTTAAATGTCACAGAAGGCAAAGCCAGCCAATTTATTTCCCACCCAAGTCACCCCAAACAAAATAAATTATTCAATTAATTTGCACACACACCTCGCCCAGATCATCTCAAGCAGTAGTTCCTCTTCAGTTACAATGGATTTGCAATGGCTGTGAACAGATATAAAAAACTGAACAAAAAAGTGGTAATTTTTTTCCGTGAGCCCTTTCACCCCCACCCACCAAATGGAGTTTCAACAATTTTACAGAGCAGCAATTCAAAAGCAAGCCGAAAAGGATCAGCTGTAATTAATTTCCCAAGTCCCACCCAGATCCTGCTCCATAACTTAATCAATTGGCGTTCAAATAATTATCCCATCTATTAGTCATCATTACCTCCACAAATTCAGTTAAAAAAAAATTAAGCAGTGCATGACTGAACTAGAAATTGGGAGACTGTTTGGTCAAAGCCCTGTATTTCCTTCCTTCCCAAATTCTTGATACACTATCTTGGCTCTTGGATAGATTGCCTGTTAATGGTGTTTTGTATTCAAGCTTATGTTTTGATTTCCTGTGACCTCCCTATTTAGCTTTCCAAGTTGCTTTCCTCCTTTCTCAGAATATGTACTTCCTGTCAAAGCTCCATTTTCCTCAAATCTTCACAAGCTGCCTCAAGCTGTTTTTGTGCAGTAATTCTTACAAAGAATTGGACTTGGCAGATATTACACTTTGCAACTCTGGGTTTTCTCTTTGAAACAGGAACCGATGGAATCGGGTGCTCTTGATGTCTCTTTTTGTGGAACATGTGCTGCTTGGAGTAGACACGTTGATTCCAGAGCTGAAAGATCTGGTAAAGAGGTACACCCTGCAGCTTGGAAAGGTAAGAACCTCATTCTCATTTGGTGGGAAGGATAACTTAATTGTTCTAAGAGACAGTAAGCAACATCCTTTTTTACTGGCTACTTATTACAGACCTTATTTCAAAGCTTAAAAATTAATTTAAAAAACCTAACAGATATGAAGATTCTCAAGATCCCAAATTCAGATTTGACGTGTACACAGTCATTCAACAGCTGCTCTTCCTTGAGTAGCTGGAAATAGACATGTTCTTCCATTTGTTTGCTCAGTGGAGAGCTGTTATCACCTAAAGATTCAGGAACACCTTGGTGCAGAGAGGTAATACTAGCCCAAACGATTTGGATGCAGTTGCTGCCATTCGGTGAATGCTGGTGGCAGGAGCAGGCTCCTTCCTTGCCAGGAGCACAGGGCAAGTTCTTCACATGCAACAGTTTAAACTGGCCAAAAGTGAAGGGAACTTGCCCCATGTGTACAAAACCCAATAGGTTTATATGTTTCTTTGATTAGACCAGGGGTTCAAAAAGTGTGGCCCTGGGCCTAATGTGGCCTGCCAAGCCATTTCTGGCAGATCCCCCTGCCTTGGCCACCGCCACTGAACAAACTGCCCTGGCACTGCCTGGGGTATCCCTTGCTAGCGCTAGCACAAAAAACCCTACCCTTATCTCCAGTCTCTGCTGACCCCTTCCTTATTTTCGATCTCTCCTGGGAGATCAGATATAAGGGAAGGGTTTCTCTTGCTAGCATTTGCAATAGCAAGTTAACTCTTCCATTATCTCTGAGTGGGGTATGTGCATGAGTGAATGCATGAGCATGTGTATGTGTGCATGCGTACAAATGTGCACCCCCCTGACACCCTTGGCGCCAAAAAGATTACATGCCCCTCATTGAGACCATTGGCCATGACAAAGCTGTGTAACATTTACAAGTAAAATATGAAAAGACATTTCAGCTGAACATATCCTCCTTAAATAATAGTTGGTGTACTCTCATTGCAAATGAAGCAGAGGAGGCCACATTTTCCTTAGCCAGAAGCCAATACAGAGAGAGGGGAACATTTTTTTAAAAATAGTTTTTATTGATTTTTTAGAAATAAAATATCAATAAACAATAAAACAACATGGGAATACATTGACTGCAGTCATAGAATCATAGAATAATAGGGTTGGAAGGGGCCTCTAAGACCATCGAGTCCAGCCCCCTGCTCAATGCAGGAATCTAAGTCAGTCTTCAATATCTTGTATTATATTCCAGAGATTGCCTCACCTATAATCTTTTCATTTATCCTACTCCCGTTATATCCTGTCATCCTAACAAATCTTTCCGTAAGTGACCGTGGGCTGTGGTGGTTTTAATGTTTCCTTGTGCCTAATCATATAACTTATAAATTGATACCATGTTGCATAGAAGTCTTCCTTACAGTTAACATTCGTAGTTGTCTTTTTGACTCGGGTCAGTTTTCACCCAAGGGTGATTCACCAGACTCTGAGGTACCACTGCTGTAATGTGGGTTTGTATGTTCCTTTCCAGCTGGCTACGATTTCCATCCAGCTTGTTGCCCACAAGAAAGTCAGTCGTTCTTTGTTTTGTAGCTTGTCGTACACTTTGTTATGTAGAGATCTGAAAGCAATACCTGGAGACAGATTAATCATTTGCCCTGTTATTTTGCCAGCTTCTGCAAACACCTCCTGCCGAAATTGTTGTATAATGACACACAACCACCATATATGAAGAAATGTACCTGCCATATTATAGTTTCTTCAGCATTTAGCAGTGGTTGATTTGTATATCTGGCTTATCTTTTGTGACGTTAAGTACTACCTGTATAAATTTTTAATTGCGTTTCTTTTATTTTCATAGAAATAATTTCATTGCATCCTGTCTCCATAATTTTACCCAGTTTGTTTGCTCAATTTACCCAGAACTTTCCCCTATATTTGTTTCATTTCCATCCGTCTTTTGAAATTGGAAATCAGAGATGAGCCCATACAGAATTGAGGTTATTCCTTTAATTTCTGCGTTGTCCTTTATTACTAATGTCTCAGATTGCGTTAATGGGAGCACTGTTTGTGACTTTATGGTTGGATTATTAGAAAAATTGAGAATTTGATGTGTTTGTATCCAATTGAATTTTATTTCCTGTAGTCGAGTTGTGATTTGTGTTCCTGTTTTAGGGGTTAATCCCGTGTATAGAACCATTATCCTATACAACCATTATCCTATACATTATCCTATCCTTCAAGCCCCGTAATTTGTTGAAGTTTGTCTTTGTTTTATAACAAAGGATGTAACAAAAAGGGGATGATGGGAGTGGGATCAGGCATGAGTTTATCTTTCCATTTATGCCATACTTGTAAGGTACGCTTAAGGAATGTATTTTCTGTTTCTTTGAGGGGGGTTGATTTAGCTGTTCTGTATATCAAGCCTTGTATTCTATAGATTTCAGGTCCCTTTCCTTGTGAACCCAGATTCCCCCTTCCCCTTTGATCAATAATTTCTATGAGGTGCCTAATTTGATAGACTGAATAATACTTGTATATTTGGTATCCCAAAACCCCTTGCTTTACTTGTCAAAATTATAAAGTATATGTAAGTCTAGTTTTTCTATTTTTGTGACTAGACTGCATAATTATTTTTTGACACTTTTTAGGTAACCATCTGACAAGTGGATTGGGAGGGTTTGGAACAGATAAACAGTATGGGCAAAACTGTCATTTTAACAGCTCCTAACTTCCCTAACCATGATACATTGAGTTTTGTCCACCCTCTTAATAAAACCTCTGTTTGCCTGAAAAAAGGCCTGTAGTTCAGTTTAATAATCATTTACAGTTGACCTGGTAGTTGGATTCCCAGGTATTTTATGTTTGAGGAATATGTTGGGATATTGTACAGTTTGTTCAACTCCATTCTATTATCAGCTCTTATGTTCAGACTTAGAATATTTGATTTTTGGTAACTGATTGTCAAAGCCACCTGTTTTCCATATTCTGCTATTATTTGTAGTAACCTTGGTAACTCACTTTTGCAGTTTGACAAAGTTAGGGCTATATCATCTTCATATAAATGTATAGTGTGTTGTTGCCCATTAATCTGAATCCCTATTGATGGTTCTTTTCTGATAGCATTTGCTAGGGGTTCTATCAAAGCAGCAAATAGTAAGGGAGAAAGAGGACAATCTTGTTTTCTCCCTCTCTGTATACTGATTGGTGGTGAATCATAGTTGTTAGTCTGAATTATTGCCTGATTGGAGTCATAGAGTCTATGAAGTATATTTATAAAATGTGTGCCCATATCTAAGCCTTTTCTCATTTCAAGAAAAGAGGCCATTCCAATTTGTCAAATGCTTTAGAAACATACAGGGAAGCAATTATAAATGGCTTCATCTTTTTTTTGGTACTATGATTAATGATGCTGAGGAGTCTTCTTTATAGGATTAGCTATTTCCCTATTTTAATAAATCCAAATTGGACTTGATATATGTAATTTGGGGCCAGTTTAATCTCTTTGCTAGGAGGTTTGTACAAATGTTATAATCTCAGTTCAGTAGAGTAGTCAGTTTATAGGAATCTGGATTATTTGGATTTTTACCTGGTTTTGGTGTGAGAGTTATTTTGATGTTTGCAAAGGTATCAAAATATTATTAAAGAGAGTCACCAGGTATATAAGTTCGTCAAATACTTTATAAAAAATTCCATTGAAACCATCCATACCTGGTGCTTTGTTATTTCTAAATTTTTTAAAAATTGTTTCATGGAGTTCCTGAGGAGTCATTTTCTGGTTTGTGTTCTTCAGTAAATTTCTTGAATATATTGGATTGCAAATACTTTGGTTTAGGTTTGGGGAGGACATGGTATAAATATCTTTCAAAAATCTCTGAAAGACTTCATTTATTTTTACTATGTAATAATTCTATTTCCCCTTTTTATTTTTAATCACAGATTTTTATTTTGTTATTTTTTTCTAATGTAATGAGCCAACATTTTGGAATTTTTATTTTCAAATTCACAATATCTTTGATTCATATATTGTAAATTCCTTGCTACCTTGCCTACATCTAGTGTTTTCAATTCATTTCTTTTCATGGTTAGACTTTGGAGTGTGCACTGTGATCCCATTTTTTTTAATGTTGTGATTCTAGTAATTTAATTTCCTGTAATAGTTATTTCCCTTCAGTTCTCCATTTTTCCTTATATAACATTGTATAACTTTGATACAATGGCCCCAAATTACAAATGTCACTGCATCCCAAAGGGTAGTAATATCTATTTCTGGCATATTTCTTTGAAGGAGTTACTCAATTCCTGTGCCGATTTATCTTTTGTTCCTGTCTTAAGCAGAAGGATTGGGCTCAGTCTCCTTGCATAAATTTTGAGGTGAAGAATGCCTAATCTCACTATAGTGGAGATGGGTGTGTGATCTGAGACTCTAATGTTACCAATACTAACCTTAGCTATCTTTGCTAGCCACGTATCTGAAATTAAAATGTAATCAATTCTGGGGCATGTGGCATGTCTATAGAAAATAAGTTATAATCTTTCTGTTGTGGATGTTTAGTACGCCAACTGTCTGAGTGGTTAAATTCCTGGTTTGTGATATCCAGCTCTCCTGTTTCTGTGAATATATGTTACCCTGTTTCCATCCCAGATCTCATCAATTACTGCGGTCAAATCACAACCAACTATGGGGATTGTCATGATAAGGGCCTGCACATCAAAATTTACCATTCTACCACTGCTCCATGAAGCTTTAACTTAAATTGGCTTATTCCCATTCATTGCGAGGAAACATCCATTATGGGTTAACTCCTCCCTCTGTCTAGGACAGCCAAGGAACATGGACCAGGCTTTCTGACTTGGTCCTGGCCTCTGTGGATCATCCCAGCCAGTTCTCTCCTTGCCTCCATCAAGGACAGAGCTTGTTCTAGTGTCTCTTTCAACAAACTCTCTACTTAGGCCTCATTATTCTCTTAAAAATTTAGAGTTTTTTCTTCTTTCCCTTTTCAGGTTTTTTCATTATTATTTCTTCTTCTTCTTCTTCTTCTTCCCCGAAGGGGTATGACTGGGTGGGTCCAGGGAGTGATAAATGCTTCCCTATGGGAAGGGGTGGTCCCTGCTGTCCTTAAGGAGGCAGTAGTGCGGCCACTCCTGAAGAAGCCCACCCTGAACCCAACGGTATTGGACAACTACCGCCCAGTCGCAAATACCCCTTTTCTAAGGAAGGTACTTGAGAGGGTTGTGGAGAACCAATTGCAGGCACTCTTGGAGGATACTGATTATCTAGACCCATTTCAGTCTGTGTTTCGTTCTGGTTATGGGACTGAATCAGCCTTAGTCGCCCTGATGGATGACCTTCATCGAGAGAGGGACAGGGGGAGTGCAACCCTGTTAATTCTGCTCGATCTCTCATCGGCTTTTGAGACCATTGACCATGATATCCTCCTGGATCGACTCCGTGGGATGGGTATTGGAGGCACTGTGCTCCAGTGGTTCCGGTCCTACCTATGGGGCCAATTTCAGAGAGTAACATTGGGTGACTATTCCTTGGCCTCTTGGCAATTGAGCTTTGGGGTGCCACAGGGTACCATCCTGTCCCCAATGTTGTTTAACATCTATATGAAGCCGCTGGGAGCGGTCATTAGGGGATTTGGAGCTAAATGCCATCAATATGTTGATGACACACAGCTCTGTCTCCCTGTGACATCTGAATCAGGAGAGGCTGTGCAAGTCCTGAATCAGTGCCTAGACTCAGTGATGGGCTGGATGAGGGCCAATAAACTGAAGCTGAATCCTGGCAAGATGGAAGCCCTGTGGGTGAGTGGTTCCCGGGTCCGGGAGATAGGCTCATTGCCTGTTCTGGATGGGGTTGCACTCCCTCTGAAAGATCAGGTCCGTAGTCTGGGGGTACTCCTAGATCCATCATTGTTGCTGGAGGCCCAAGTGGTCGTGGCAGCTCAGAGTGCCTTTTACCAGCTTCGGCTGATTCGCCAGCTACGGCCTCTCCTGGACAGGGGTAGCTTGACCACGGTGGTACAGGCATTAGTAACCTCAAGACTGGATTACTGCAATGCACTCTATGTGGGGCTGCCCTTAAGGCTGGTCCGGAAGCTGGAGCTAGTGCAGAATGCAGCAGCTCGGCAGTTGTCAGGAGCTGCCCCTTTTCAGCGTGTAACTCCTCTGCTGAGGGAACTGCACTGGCTGCCTATTCGCTACTGGGCCAGGTTTAAGGTGTTAGTACTAGTGTACAAAGCCCTAAACAACGTGGGACCAGGATACCTGAGAGAGCACCTCCTTCCCTACCAACCTGCCCGGTCACTGAGGTCATCAGAGGGCATGTTCCTGGTGGTTCCACATGGACCTATGACCCGGTTGGAGTCCACCAGGAGAAGAGCCTTCAGCGTGGTGGCTCCCTTCCTGTGGAATTCCCTGCCTTTAGAGGTCAGGCAGGCGCCAACATTGTGTTCTTTCCGGCGCCTCCTGAAAACGTTCTTTCAAGAGGCCTTCCTTGCATGACCAGCCGTGGGTTGTTGAATTTCACTTCATTGGGATTTGTCTTTTTAAAAATGTTTTTAAAATGTTTTAACTTTTTAAACTGTTTTAACCATTGTTTTATTCCTATGTTGTTCACCGCTCCGAAATCTTCTGATGAGGAGTAGTATATAAATATTGTAAATAAATAAATAAATAAATAAATAAATAAAGGGGAAGGTCTTTTTTCTTTCCTTTTCTTGGCTCTTCTTTCCTTTTGCCATAAGATGGCTCCAGTAAACAAAAAGAGCTTTAAATCTGAAAAGGGAAAAGATTGCTCAACAACTCATATCAGAGTTGTCCAGAATCAAATCAATGCTTGTGAAGCACCACCCCAACTCAAAATGGAGGAATGTTTGGTTGCTGCTTCTTCAGAACAGCTTTCTTTTGTTCACTCAGGCCAGGCCACAATCCACATCCACACTTTCAGTGATTTCTCAGAGGGGTGACACTACTATGTCCTCCAGCTATACATCGCTTCACAACTTGGAGTCTGCATGTGGTACTATGAGTTCCTACCAGTTCCCTCTCTGAATAATTGAAAATGGTCTCACTACGTTTTCCCTCTCTCAAGGTGTTATTCTTCATAGCTATTAGATCTGCCAGAAGGATCTCGGAACTAGCCGCACTCTCCATGAGGGGAGGGGTCATCAGAATTTACCTTAAGAGAACTGAGGTGAACTTCCCTGTTTGTTTCTTTCCATCCTACTCCATTAGGAAAGAAGGCCTCCCATTCCACCTTCACTAGGTGGCTCAAAGCATGTATATTTGTGGCCTCTGAGGTCCAAAAACTCCCTAAACCCACACATCACAGAACACTCCACCAGGACCACGGCTGCCTTAGCAGTCTTCTTTACTAACGCTCCTTTAGCGGAAATCTCCAGGGTAGCAACTTGGTCCTCATATCACATGTTCACTAGACATTATAAACTGGACAAATATACTTCAGCTGAAACAGCCTTTGGACATAAGAGTATTAAAACAGGTTCTCCCTCAAACATAGGCTTAGCCTGCTTTGGAGGCCACCCTATGGGAATAACAGCTTTTGTACATTCCACAATGGATGTCTCCTTGCACCGGATGAGAATGGAAAGTTGGGTACTTACTCTGAAGTTCCATTCTGTTTCCATGCACAGGAGACATCCATACCAAATCCTGTGGCAGACTGACTATTCTGATTAATTATGTTTTACAAAGGAAGTGTGCTGATCCCTAAGAGATGGGTTTTTTGTTGTGTCTCTTCAGTCGTCTCTACATTTTCTTCCTTCTTTGTGTTTCTGGTGCTTCAATCACTACTCTGTCTAAAAGCTCAGCTAGAAGGGAACTAGCTGGGAGGAGCCTCAGAGGTGAGGACAAAGGCAAAAAGCCTGGTCATATGTTCCTTGCCTGTCCTGGGCAGTGGGAGGTGTTAACCCATGATGGATGTCTCCTGCACTCTGAATTGGAATGGAACTTCATGGTAAGTACCAGACTTTCCAGTTTGAAAAGGCCCATTATGGAAACACGTTATACTTACTTTTTAAAATATATAAGCGGTTTCCCCAAATGCTTGAAGTGGATTACAACAAAAATCCAAGGAAACAATTAAAGTAAAACCTGATAATCACTTTATCAAGATCAATATTAAAAATAGTCAACACAAAAACCAGTGCAGCTAAATGCACTTTACATTATTCGGTTAACAAACACGGGACTACAAAACTTGCTAGTTTTGTCAGTATCTCCCCATTCACTTTTATTTCAAGGTTGGAATGTGATAGCGTTGCTTTTTATTCTTTTCAGTGTTTTCAGTGGGATTCTGACATCAAAACCCATAACGCATTCACTGCAGTGATGAAAATGTTATGCCAATGCAAGGAGAATGCCAGTTCAACCATTAGCAGGTAATGTCTTTGACATGAGTGGAACCCTGTTCAGGTGTGCACCTGCTTGTGTGTAGGGCTAAACTGGGTAGAGGGACGTGGGCATCCCCATAAACCCCCGGCGTCCCTGAATGCCTGGTTTCCAATTAGACCTTCATGCATTGAACGCAAAGGTCTAAAGAGGACTCTGTAAGCACGTTCAGCTGAGTGCCTTTACAGAGTTCCTGTGATCATGAACCCTGCCTTATCAGTTGAGCACGCTTAGAGAGCTCTCTTCAGGCCTTCTCATTCAATGCTGGCCATGCAGGGAAGCTGGCCATGCGGGGAAGCTGGGGACGAGGCTTATGTGCATGCCCGAGTTCCCATACCTCCTAGTTTAGCCCTACATGTAAGCAGGTGCACATCTGAACAGGGCTTAAGGTGCACTTTGTGAGATTGACTTCAGTTTGTCATAATTCTTACATCCTGGATCTGGTGGTGGGCTGAGCGATCCTATGCTCCAATTGTGTTTGGGGGTGGGTGATACATCACTGCTATGCTGCCCATCCTGTCCTGTCCTGTCCTGTCCTATCCTATCCTATCCTATCCTATCCTATATGTGCTCAGCCAATGAGTGGAGGGGAAAACTCAGTGTTTAAGAACTTCTCAAACAGAGTAAAACCATACCCTCGGCATCCTTGGGAGCACAGCCACTGCTCACCAGTGAGGAGCTGTGCTGGCAATGACGATCACATTCCACCCACCTATGGAGGGAGCCAGTGAACTCAAGTTGATGGGAACAGGCCCCCAGCACATGTACCTGCATTGCAGCACATACAGTGATGCTACAGCACCGCCACCCTATGAACTCCTGTGGTACAGGCAGCAATAACCCCACTACTGTGAGTCCCTATAGGCTAAGAGAGAAGGAAGAAAAGGCTTCATAATACAGCACCCGCATGGCTCCGTTGGACTAGACAGAGGGCCCAAACCCTCTTTGGGACAAGGGTTCAAGACCCCTGAAGGAAAGGCTCTTTTGCCAAGCAAGGAAAGGGAGGGACCAGCATACACAACAAGGGGAGCCTGACAGCAGCACCCTCAAATGGCTCACCAAGCAAGGCATGGGGCTGAGAAGCAGGAGGTGTGCGTTCAGGTCCAGTTGGGGAGAAGGGGGGAACATGGCCCCACCCGTATCTCCATGCCTGGCAAGAAACAGCTATGTCAGAGGCAGAAGCAGGACAGAGTTCCCAAGACCTGGACCCACACTGCAAATGCCACAAAGCAATTTCCTATTGTGTCAGACTCATAATTCCTCGCCCTCAGCATCCAGTCAGAGAGGCCAGAACACTGAGGGAATAGGAGGAGCCCCAGTCAGGTGGAAGAGTTCACGTTTTACACGCAGGAGGTATCTGGTTCAAAGCTGGGGTATAACCCCGAACTAGAAACGGTGGGGATGGGCCCCACACACACACAGACCCAGCTGTGCCAGAAAGGAGGACTGCTACCTCCTGTGCAGTTTCTCTTCATCTTGTTAAATTTTAAACTTTAATGCTTTACTATAACCTAGTTATTTCTTATCTCAGTTTCATTTCTGTTAGCTTGGGATGTTGTGGTCAGTCCTAGTCCTCCCAGTCATCGCTCTGTATTAACTACGGCCAAATTACATGTGTACAAGATACAAGAGATCTGTGATTGGATCTCCCAGTATCTTTTCAAAAACTCAAAAGCCATTTTGGAGGACAAATAAAAATGTTAAAACTGCTTTCTTTTGGGGAAAAATGGCCTGCTGTGCTTATTATTTTGCTTTTTTCCTTTGAATAACCTGACGTCTAGACAGAGCTCTATTATTCAATAGTCAATATACATTAAATCCTTATATATGCTTGCATTGACTGTAGCTTTTGTATTTACAGTTATGGTTTGAAGCCATGTCCAACATGTTTAGGAGATCCTAGAGATCCAGTGAACCTTCCCTGCGATCATGTATATTGTCACAGTTGTATCAAACAATGGCTGGTCCCAGGACAGATGTTCTGTCCATTCTGTAAAACCAACCTACCTGAAGACTATACTCCCACAGTATCCAAGGGGCTCAGGTAAAGCCTTATCCCTGATCCAGCAAATAATAATCCCAGTGATGAATGTGACCCTCTGGCCTTAATTCCTGAGGATTTAATTAATCCCCCTATTAGTGATATTTAGGGGTGAGTGCCAATCCTTATGTAGCCAAAATAGCATCACTCACACAAAAGAGGGAGCTCTCAGCTGGCCAGAGGAGCCCTAAGGTTTACAGATGTATGAAAAAAAATCCTAAGGTAGCAAACAAACAAACTCCAAAACATCCCAAGGAGGACTGGGCATGCTCAATGGCCATGGCATGCTGAACATCTGTTGTGGGGCAGGGGGATGGAAAACTGGAACAGAGAGACAATGGAACAGAGTATCCTGGAAGACAGCATAGCTGGCCTGAACCCTGAACAGGAGCACTCCGCACTGCAACGTTTTGTTGCAGGTCCCACTTATATCACCCTGTTGGCTATACATTGTTTGACATTACTCACATATTATGTGATGCATGTTCTTCAGCTGAGTAGATCAGTAATTCTCATCAACTTCCTCCCCTCTCTGACAGCATTGCCATAGAAAAAAATGCCCAGTTCCGTAAGTTTTGCAACAGTTTTTTCATAAACGTGGTTTCTGCAATGTGTTTCAAAGACAATGAGCCCCCAGAAAAAGCTGTGATCAAGGAGCTGCTGAACCTGCTGTTTGTTAATTTGAGAGGTAGGTCCACATGCTCCTATTGATCGCCCCTCTTTGAATGAACTTGCTTCATTATTCCTCAAGACTGAATTGCACTGTATCTCTAGGTTTTGGTAACTCCGCTATACATACGAAATCTCTGTCCCCTTTTGATGATGTGATGGATAAAACTCCTGTAATCCGTTCTGCAGTGCTAAAGTTGCTCCTAAAATACAGGTAAGGGCTTTTTGCGGGGATCTGTGAGGTGAGGCAATACCTCATGCTTAACCTTCAATTTTAAGCCCACCGATGCTTGAAGTCCTCATGTGGATGCAACTATCACTTTTCAGAAACTCTGCTGTCTCTTCTCACGCTCCGGTCACCTTTATAGAATATGGTTAATATCAGTGGAAGTGTCCATTGTTCATTAATGGGAGGTTTCTCTGTTTCCATAGCTTCAATGATGTGAAAGTCTATGTAGAAAAATATTTATCACAAGTAGAAGCAAGTTGCATCCAAGACAAAGACGATAAAACAGAACTGTATGTTCTATTTGTCAACTGTTTTGAGGTATGTATATTTTTCCAGTCTCTTTTCAAGGTAATTTTGTGGAGGGTGTACACATTCCTTTATAACTGTGAATTAAAAAAAGAATTTTATCTTTGCTGTGTCATAAGTCCTGTGCTATGTTACCTGTGCTCTCTGTTTCTTTTTAATTTACAAATACCAAGATGCAGCCTCCACCCCAGCTTCCCCATGTTGACAGGGAAGGTCAGCAGTGAGGCTGTCACTGCATTCAGCTGAATGCCGTTAGCATCCTTTATGCCAGGGGTAGGCAACCTTTTCGGCCCTAAGGGCAGCATGTGGTGGTGGGTGTTGAGCTGGAGGCCACAGGTGCAGATAGGGACAGGATTGCTGGGAGAAGCTAAAGTGCCAGAACAGTATTTTCCCCCCACAGCCCAGCTGATCAGTCTGGGCTCCTGTGGTCTGTGGGCTGCTCTTCAGGACTGGGAAGCCTGACAGTGCAGACTTCCTAATCCTGGTTACAGCCTCACTGAAAACCTTCCCTGCCAACATAGGCAGGTCAGGGTGGAGGGTGCAAGACTGGCATGAACATTTCTGCATCTTGTCCATGCGTTGTATTTCTGAATGCCTGAAGAGGGCTTTTCTGTAAAGCTAGCACTGCCTGTTGTACCCATGTACAGAAAGGAAACTGATTAGACTAGAAGCTATTGATTGATTGATTGCATTTATATCCCGTCTTTTTTCCTTTTGCAAGGAACCCAAGGGGGCTTACATTATCCTCTCCCTCTCCATTTTACCCTCACAACAACAACCCTGTGAGGCAGGTTGGGCTGAGAGTCTGTGAGTGGCCCAAAGTCACCCATTGAGCTTCCATGGCTGAGTGGGGATTAGCATCTCCCGGCTCCTAGTCCAACACTGTCACCACTACACCACACCACATTTGTCATCTGATCTAGTCAACTTTAGTCTTCTATCAAATAAAATAATAAAGTAAAGCAACTATAGTAAGGAAAATAGAGTGAACAAGCTTTGCCCCCTCTAGCATTATGTTTGTATCATTATCAAGCAGTCTTCCAATGGTGGATCAAGTCAGGAGGAAGTCACATTCATTGCTCTTCAGAAATGGTAGTCCAACCACAGCCTTGGTTTTAGCATTCACTTAATAGGGGTGGAAACTTTCCCCCATGGGGGAAATCTGTTGGGGTCTGCATGCTGGCAGTGATCAGGAGCCAAGTGAGCGAGAACCACCTACTCCCTCTCTCTTACCCCTCCTCTCCCTCTCTTTCTCCCTCTCTCACACACACAAGAGTGTTTATGGTGCTGTACTGTTTTTAACTTACTGTTTTTAATTATTATTTCCTCCCCCCAGCAATGCAGCTTATACATGGTACTAAGAATTGCTTAATTTAACATTTAACAATGTTGTTATGGTAAGAAATTGTGACTGTAATTGGAAAACACTATCTTTCCTTTTTTAGGATTCTATGTATGAGAAACTGGGAGATGACTCTGAGAAAATCAAGATAAACCATCTGAGAGACAATGGACGCTTCTTGACAAACTATTTACAGAGGAGCAGGAGCAACCAAGGAATCTCAGATGAATCCACCATTGGGTACTTGCAGGGAGTGGCCAAGATCCGGCTGTGCATGGATAGGGCTGCAGAGCTGCTCTTTGAACTTCATGGGACCTCAGGCAAGTGGGATTATGATACTCACATGGGGATGCAAACCTACCAAATAACTGGTGTAAGATAGTTTCTATTGATAGATTAATTAAATGATGGACTTCTCCTTTGTGACCATATTTAACAGAAAAATGAAACACTGCTTTTGTACCTCTGTAGTCTTCTTGTACTGTCACTAGAATATGTTCTCTTCTTTCAGATGTAAAGCTTTGCAAGACATTTGTTCTTCAGTGCTTATAAAAAATGCCAGTTATCAATAGCTAAGCATAATTAGGAAACAAGATCTTATTTCCCTTTTCTCTGTAGATGGTGATGCTGCAAAGTCACTCTACTTGCAAAGAATGAAGATGTTCTGCAGTGAGATTCAAAATGACTGGTATAGAGTTTATCTTGTCCGAACACTTACTAACCAATATGGGATGGAATTCACACAGAGGCTTTCTGATGAATCTAACTGTCAATGGATATTTCCAGCAGAAATAATTCAACAGGTAGTACAAATCTGTCACATAGGAACTTCTAGATTGTGATTATTTGGTACTAGTTTGGGAGGGTCGGATCAGGTGGACGTTAAGACGGAATTTGTAAAAAATAATAAAGGAATTTGTTTTACTTTGGTTGAGACCTAGCTCACTAAGCAGCCCAGAGAGTTCAGTGATAACATGGTATCAAGGAATGACTGGGTATGTGTCTATCAGCACAGAGTATCCTGCATTGTATGAGGGAGCTCCAGATTGACCCATGTATCCCATAATGACTTGGGGTTAAATCTGATGTCACACTGGCGGACGTCTCCTTGCATGATGGAACTTTCTCCCTCTCCCCTCCCCACTGCATCCCTCTGTGCCACCCAAAAATTGGCTTTGGAGGGTTTCTCAGTCCACTGGAGCAGATTTTGAGGGTGCATGGGGAGCTGAGTGGGAATCACTTCTGCTCAGTTCCACTGACAGAACTGCTTCCATCAGTGGAATGACACTGTTGGATACAACCCATACTATTCCTCTAATTTGCTTTTGTATTGGCACTGTTAAAAATAGACTTTTTTTTTTTTGGGTGTTATGTGGCCTCAGAGACATCAGCGTAGTCAGATTGATCGATTCTTGGTATATGGCAAAAACTACAGAATGGTGCGCAATGCATTAGAAAAAGTAATCATGGAATGCCAGACGGACAGCATAGCAGAAGACCTGAAGGTAAGGACATTTCTTCTGATCAGCACAGCTGTTCTGCACTGAAATGAAGAAGGCCTTCTTCTGATTTTGTACCTAAGAAAGCATTGTGGATATCATTCATTCTTGTTAATGGCGCCTTCCTTTGTCTGTAATTGGTATTGGCTGCATAGAAGGAAGCATTCTACCTTACTATTTTGGTGCCTTCTTTTATTGCTTGGAAAGGAAAGGTTCCTCCTGTGCAAGCACCAAGTCATTGCTGACTCCTAGAGGGATGCCGCTTGCACTGGTGTTTTCATGGCAGACTATAGCGGGGTGGTTTGCCATTGCCTTCCCCAGTCGTGACTGCCTTTCCCCCAGCAAGCTGGGTACTCATTTTACCGACCTCGCAAGGATGGAAGGCTGAGTCGACCTGAGCCGGCTACCCGAGACCCGGCTTCTGCTGGGATCAAACTCAGGTCGTGGGGAGAGTTTCGGTTGCAATACTGCCGCCTACCACTCTGCGCCACATGAGGCTCTTTTATTGCTGATGCAGACAAAAAAAAAATATGTTCTGTGAATGAATGATAAGCCATTCACAGATTGACTAGAACGTTAAGGTAGTAAACAGCTCTGAGCTTTAACATGCTGTATTTCACAGAGAGCCAATATATTTTTTTTATCATCACTGATATTTTCCTCCTTGTACCAATTTAAGAAGCTCCTCACATGTTGTGTTCCAAGCTGGGGTGAGGGTTACCTACTGGAAGCTCCAGAGAATAGAGAAATCATAATTATATTGTTGCTGAACTTGATGGGATTTTTCTGAGTACCAGCTTGGAACAGTGCTTCTTGTGCCTGGTCCAAGCCTTTAAACATGCTCTTGCCTGGTTAACTGAAACAAGTAAGAATTGGCCCAACCCAGGGTTTGTTGTTGGTTAAATCTCTGGGTTGTTTCTCATGGAGCACAACTCAAGAATGGGTGTTCCTGGGTTATTTATTAAACTGGAACCAAATGGAAGCAGCAAGAGGGAGAGAGGCAGCATGCTTGCTCCCCTGTGGGCCCAACAACCCATGGCTTAGACAAGCCACAGGTAGTCATTACATGTGAACTGGGTCATTGTCTCTAGGCAGGGGGACCTTTACACAAAACTTGTCTCCCTCTGTAGTTCACAAATGACTAATGTAAATGTGGTTGACTAGCATGCTAATAAAAAGCTTTGTGGTCTTGTGAGTTTCTTATTTGTAAGGCTGTTCATGCACAGATAAATTTTTGTGCTTGCACAAAGGTTTTTTAAACAGTTTTTATTGCAGTATTTCAGTTAATCAAGAATACAGAAAAAGAGGAAACCCTATAAGAAGAAAATAACATTAACATCAAAGGGAGAAAACAATACAAGAAAGGGAGAGGGGGTAGGGGAGTTGTGGTGTTTCAGGCAGATAAAATTAGTGAAACAGTCTAGACTAAATGGGGGACTATTGCATATATGTTGCGAGAAAAGTTGACCAGATGTAAAAAAGGCAAATATGAAGATGACATATCAATATATACCCACCAAAATAAGGAGAAGGAGATGTTTGCACAAAGTTTATTGTTGTCCTCTCTACTAATATCCATGACTGCTACTAGTAAAAGATGGGTGTTCCACTATTAGTTATTTTTCCCTCTCTCTTTCCCAGTTCCCCGAGTCTTGGTAATTTGTGTCTTTCTTTTCAGGTATATAACGGCTCCACATCTGAACAGGCTGTTCATTTTCTCTTGGCGGTCTTCAGAGAGCTCACATCTCTGTATGGATGCAGAGACCCAAATCTTCACCCTAAGCCAAAGGTAAATGCCTTGCTCTGGAGCCACATTGAATTCTTGTTTGTCATGAGCATGGTTTCCTTAAGGGAAAAGAGATTTGAGGCTGCATGCAATAGAAGAGAGACTGGAGAGGATGCTCAGCAAAGGTTGGTTGTAATTTCCCCTCAAAGATGGAAGTCTCTTCTGCAACAGGTTTCACTTAAAACTTGGCTGGTATAGAAATGTAATAAATAAGTAAGAAATGTAATAAATAAGTAAGGAATGTAATAAATCCTTCAGAATCTTATGTCATCATAGCTAATCATACTTCATAAACAGAGTGAAGTGGGCCTTTTGAGTCGGGCTGACAAATTTTACTTTACTTTTTGTTAAATATCTATATCTGTATATCTTTCCGCCTCCAGCAATGTGATGTTCTTAAAGAGTTTATCCAGAACTCCAAAGTTCTTCCATCTCCAGAACTGGAGACATTTGCAGAATATCTTGTGGCTAACCATCTCCCCTCACTGACACTGAGCCCCCAGGATTCCAGTCACAAGAGGGTTGTGATTGAAATGGCAGTTCACACTGCAGCTGTTTTGCTGTCTGGACACAATCAGATCCTTGAACCTCTAAGGAATCTTGCATTCTCACCCAGCACCATGCAGGTAAAGAACTGTATGCTGAACTTTCCTTTAGCATTCTTATCCTCCACTCCTTAAATAATTACTACTTTACTTGCATTTGTGTTTCTCTTAGGTCATTTGCATTTTGGTGTAAATGGTGGTTTACCCTCATCTCCTTATTTTTCCTTCTCTTTGGTTACAAGAGAAATAAGTTAACTATTGTCAGGGTGGACACTGAGCCCATAGAATCCCAGAGTAGTTCTGATTCTGAGGAAGAGCAGTCGCTTCTGGGAGGGGAGCGCGCTCCTCTTTCCCAGGGCCAACAGCTGACGGAGATTCCTCCCACCAGCATTCCTAGCTTAGATAGCAGTCCAGGGAGTGACAGAGTGCGGATAGCAGACTTGGTGGACGCGCGACACAGACGCAGAGAGCGGTGCCAGATGGAGGGCGCGGAAAGGAGGCGTAGTGCCCAGTTGGCGCGCAAACAATGGCTGCGCCCAGAGGATCCAAGGGAAAAGGGGAGGGACTCTCCCTAGTCCTTAAGTTCAAGGGTCTGCCAGTAATTCCTTTTCAAATGGGGACCAACTGTTCCAACTTAGGGAATAGGTACTGTGCTGCTCAGATCTAGTTGCTACCTGTAGAGTTGTTAAGTTGTAAAAGAAGAATAAAGCTTGGAAAGGAATCTCTTTGTCTGTGTCTGGACTTGGCTACTGGATTAGACTGAGAGAGGCCTCCAAGGAGCCCTTGACAACTATATCTGGGGATTAGCAAGTGCTTTGGGCCCATCAGATCAGAGTATGACATAAAAGAGATGCCCTTATGTTACTGTAGAATCACCTTGATTCTCATTCTCTCTCTGTCTCTCTCTCCTGCAGAATGCTTTTTTGCCAACAATGCCAGAAGACTTACTGGCTCAGGCTGTGAAATGGTCGGCAGCAGTAGGGCTTCGGTGGTATAGTAAGTACTATGTGCAATCTTAAGAGAAAACTAAGAAGAGCTATTGTTTCAGTGATGCATTCCAATGAACAGGGAAGATTAGTTTTCTTAATTTCCAATATTGTATCATCTCAAGTTGAATTACCTGTAGTATCCATTTAGGCTCATGGACATGTGTCAGTGTGCCCTTTTAAAGCGGTGGTGGGAAACCTCAGGACCAGGGGCCAAATTCAGCCCTCCTGGGGTCCCAATCTGGTCTTTTGGGTTTCCCCAGATGGCCATGACCCCTTCCCCTGGCCCCACCCCCTTTCTCCCAACCACCAATCATTTGGAAGCTTCCTGACTTTTGTGCAGCTTCCCCCCCATTCTAAAAAGGTTGAAAGGCCTCTCCTAAGGCTTAATTAATGGCACTGAGTGTGTTAAGCTACACTATGCCAGTATTTTTGGTACTTTTTGTGTTTTTGGCCCTACCCCCTTTGCCCTTGGCCCTGCCCACTGCTAGAATGTGGCCCCGAAAGCTTTTCTGAGATTGAATTTGGCCCTTTGGCTTTAAGAGGTTCCCCATTCCTGTTTTAAAGTATCTGATAGTAATGTCAATTCCCAGAAATGAGAAGTAGTGATCAAATGTTTTACAAATGTGCATTGTATAAGTGATAGAAGGAAACATGGAAATTTATTTATTTATTTATTTATTTCATTTCTATACCGCCCAATAGCCGAAGCTCTCTGGGCGGTTCACAAAAATTAAAACCAAACGGCACACAATAAAACAATATAAAATATATAGAACATTAAAACCACAATATAACAATACAACCACAATAAAACCTAGCAGCAGTGCAGGCATTTAAAATACAGATTTAAAACAGCAAAGCTAAAAGTCTAGAAAGCTAAAACGCAAAAATGCCTGGGAAAATAAAAAGGTCTTCACCTGGCGCCGAAAGGAATACAATGTAGGCGCCAGGCGAACCTCACTAGGGAGCTCATTCCAGAGCCGGGGTGCCACAGCAGAAAAAGCCCTCCTCCTAGTAGCCACCCGCCTCACTTCCTTTGGCAGGGGCTCACGGAGAAGGGCCGCTGATGATGATCTTAAGGTCCGGGCAGGCACATATGGGAGGAGGCGATCCTTCAGGTAACCTGGCCCCAAGCCGTTAAGGGCTTTGAATGTTAACACCAGCACTTTGAATCGGGCCCAGAAATGGACTGGCAGCCAGTGCAGCTGGAAAAGTACTGGCGTATGAGCTCGCAGGCCAGTCCCTGTTAACAATCTTGCTGTCCTATTTTGGACCAGCTGAAGTTTCTGGAAAATTTTCAAAGGCAGCCCCACGTATAACGCATTGCAGTAATCCAGACGAGAAGTTATCAGAGCATGGATAACTGTAGCAAGGCTATCTCTGTCCAGATAAGGGCGTAGTTGGTATACCAGCCTAAGCTGATAAAAAGTGCTCCGTGCCACTGAGTTCACCTGTGCCTCAAGTGACAGTTCTGGATCCAAGAGCACCCCCAAACTACAAACCTGATCCTTTAGGGGGAGTGCAACCCCCTCCAGAACAGGTTGAATATCACCTAGCCGGGCAGACGAACCACCCACTAACAGTACCTCCGTCTTGTCTGGATTGAGTTTCAGTTTATTAGCCCTCATCCAGTCCATTACCGTGCCCAGGCACTGATTCAGAACAGCCACTGCCTCACCTGGTTTTGATGAGAAAGAGAGGTAGAGCTGGGTGTCATCCGCATATTGATGGCACCTCAGCCCACACCTCCGGATAACCTCCCCCAGCGGTTTCATGTAGATGTTAAACAGCATGGGGGATAAAATAGAGCCCTGTGGAACCCCATGGCACAATTGGCGTCGCACAGAGCAATAATCCCCCAGCACCACCTTCTGGAATCGGCCATCCAAGTAGGAGCGGAACCACTGTAGTGCAGTGCCTCCAACTCCCAACCCACACAACCTATCCAGAAGGATACCATGGTTGATGGTATCGAAAGCCGCTGAGAGGTCCAGGAGAATCAACAGGGTTGCACTCCCCCTGTCCCTCTCCCGGCAGAGGTCATCCCACAGGGCGACCAAGGCAGTTTCTGTTCTAAAACCAGGCCTGAAGCCTGATTGAAATGGATCTAGATAATCCGTTTCATTCAAGAGTGCCTGGAGCTGTCCTACAACCACCCGCTCAAGCACCTTGCCCAGGAAGGGGATGTTGGCCACTGGCCTATAATTGTTAACATCCTCTGGGTCCAGGTTAGGCTTTTTCAGGAGTGGTCTAATTACTGCCTCTTTTAAAGCGGCAGGCACCACTCCCTCTCTCAAGGAGGAATTTACAACCTCCTGGACCCAGCCGGACAACCCCTCCTTGTTTGATTTAATAAGCCATGAAGGGCAAGGGTCAGGCACACAAGTGGTCGATCGGACTTGGCCAAGCACCTTGTCCGCATCCTCAGGCCTCAGTAACTGAAACTCATCCAATAAAACTGGACCAGACGGTGCTCTGAACGCCTCTACCAATGGAACTGCATTAATGGTGGTGTCCAATTCATGACGAATTTGAGCGACTTTATCCTCAAAGTGCCGTGCAAAGTTTGCCGTGCAAACTTGTCACAGCGTGCTACCGAGGGTTCCACCGTCTCTCTCCCTGGCCCAGAATGTAACAGGCCGCGAACCACTCGGAAAAGCTCCGCTGGACGACACTGAGAAGAAGCAATGCTGGTGGAAAAGAACTGTCTCTTTGCCACCCTCACCGCCACAGAGTAGGCTCGATAGCGGGCTCTTACCTGTGTTCGGTCAGACTCAGCACGAGTTTTCCTCCACCTGCGTTCTAGCTGTCTCCCCTCTTGCTTCATTGCCCTCAGCTCAGGTGTATACCAAGGAGCTGGCCGGGCTCTGCTAAGAGGGAGAGGGTGCTTGGGCGCGATCGTGTCAACCACCCGAGTCATCTCTGCATTCCACAGAGCGACCTGGGCTTCGACAGGAGCACCAGCCATACCAGCAGGAAAATCCCCCAGAGCCCTCTGGAATCCATCAGAATCCATTAATCTCCGGGGGCGGACCATTTTAATAGGTCCCCCACCCTTGCAGAGGGGAAAGGCCGCCAGGAGTCTAAACCTCAGCAGGAAGTGATCTGACCATGACAAAGGGACAGATGTTAATTCCTCCACTTTCAGATCACCATCCTCCTGCCCAGTCGAGAAAACCAGACCAAGCGTGTGTCCTTTTATATGCGTTGGGCCAATGACATGTTGGGACAGCCCCATGGTTGTCATGGCGGCCATGAAGTCCTGAGCCGCCCCGGATACTGCGGCCTCGGCATGGAAGTTGAGATCCCCCAGGACCATCATCCTGGGGATCCTCAACACCAAGTCTGAGACCACCTCCGTCAGCTCAGGCAGGGAGTCTGATGGGCAGCGGGGTGGGCGGTACACCAACAGAATCCCTAATCTGTCCCAGGTACCCAACACAAGGTACAAACACTCAAGATCTGCACTTGAATGAGCAGGAAGCCTGGAGAGGGAGATTGAATTCCTATAGACCATGGCAACCCCCCCTCCCCGACCCTCAAGTCAGTGTTGGTGCTGCACCGAGTACCCAGGAGGGCACAGCTGGGAGAGAGTGACCCCTCCCAGTTCCCCCACCCAGGTCTCAGTAATACATGCCAGGTCAGCCCCCCCATCCACAATCAAATCATGGATGAGGGAGATTTTATTTTGGGCCAACCTGGCATTCAGCAGCAGCACCACCAGACCCGAGGGCAGACTGGTAAGGCTGCCAGGAACCATCAGGTTGGGGGAAGAACCAGAAGAGGGGACAGCTGTAAGGTGTCTAGCCCCTCTTCTCCTCAGCTGGCCTGTTAATCCCCCAATGCCATACCTCCCCCTGCCTGTGACCACAGTTATGGTGGCACCTCCCCCACCCCCTGAGTTGCCCAATAGTCCTCCCAGGCACATATTAAAATGGTAGGATATAAAATCCACAACAGTTTAAAAGAATATAAAAGATAAAAGACATAAAAGAGAACAGCAGCTAAGAAGGAGCAGATAAAGTCCACGTTTGCCCCTTTCCCCTTGTCTTTAAAGCTGCTGCCCTCTGCTGCTGCTATTTGCTGCTGGTATTGTGGCTGCTGGTGTCTCTGGAGAGGCAGGTGGGTGGGTCTTCAGATCCTACGTGACTCCAAGTGCGACGCTAAGTGCTCCTTCCCGAGCAGCCTCTGGCAGCCCCGCCTTAAGTACCTGTGGGCAGGGGCAGAAGCAGGCTCAGGCTCAGGATCCACCTGGTGCAGCTGCTGGCTGGTCCTCCTTCCCCAGGCTCCTTCTGTGGGAAACACCTGTGGGAAACATCTGTGGGAAACACCCACAGATATTTTGATGTGTAACATAGGATCAAGTAGCAGGGTGATTATAATCTATGGAAATATCCTGTTTATATCTGAAAGCATCTAGGGTTGCTGTTGTTTCTAAATGAAGTTATGAAATAAGATTCTGTGGTAGAGCTGGTTGTCAGAATGGTCAGATGTTTGTTCACTGTGATCAGGATGTCATTCTACTGAAATACTGAGCTCTCAGGAATTGGCCTCATTGGTCAATTGGCCTCAGTTGGTCACAATTTTAGCTAGAACAGAAGTAGAAAAACTTTGGGCAAGATGGGAGGCCCACTGTAATGAGTTTGCAAGACACTTCAATAAAATTGCTCACCTTTATGCTGACTTGAACACCACTGTTGATGCAGTATCTGTTGAGGTGTCCAGTGCACCATCTTATCCTGTTTTCTGGGATCAAGTTTTGGAGCCTGAAGAAGACACTTGCATCTGTACGACTCATCACGTGCTCTCTCGACCCTTGCCCTTCGTTATTTATTTGAGCTAGCTGCGGGGGACTGACCAGATGGAACAGGGAGTGGTGAATGTATCTTTATGTGATGGTGTGGTCCCTACTGCTTTGAAGGAGGCAGTGCTGCGACCACTCCTGAAAAATCCCTCCCTGGATCCAGAGATCTATGCTTACTATTGCCCGGTAACAAAACCCTATTTCTGAGCAAGGTGCTCGAGAGAATGGTGGCATTACAGCTGCAGGCACTCTTGAATGCAATTGATTATCTGGATCCATTCCAGGCTGAATTCAGGCCTGGTTTGGGGACAGAATCGGCCTTGGTAGCTCTGATGGATGACCTTCTTTGGGAGAGGGACAGGAGGAGTGCGACCTTGTTACTGTTCCTTGATCTTTCAGTGGCTTTTGATACCGTTGACAACAGAATCCTCCTGGACTGCTTCCGTGAGTTGGGAGTTGGAGGCACTGTTCTACAGTGGTTTGCCTCATACTTGTGGGGTCAGTTCCAGAGAATAGCATTAGATGACTGTGCCTCATCCCCATGGCACCTGAACTGTGTGGTGCGACACGGCACCATCCTGTCCCCAATGTTATTTAATATCTGTATGAAGCCGCTGGGAGCAGTCATCAGGAGATTTGAGGCAAGGTGTCACCAGTATGGTGATGGCAGCCCTATTTCTCTGTGACATCTGAATTGGGAGAGGTCATGCACATTCTGAACCGGTGCCTGGAAGCAGTTATGGCTTGGGTGAGAGCTAATAAAATGAAGCTGAATCCCAATAAGACAGAGACCCTGTGGGCTGGCAGTTTCCAGGTCTGGGCACTGGGCTGTTTGGCTGTTCTGGATGGGGCTATGCTCCCTCTGAAAGGGGGTGCTCCAGCATCCGTCTTTGTCACTGGAGGCCTAGGTGACCTCAGTGGCCCAGAGCACCCATTACCAACTTTGGTTGGTATGCCAACTATAATTGTTCCTGGATAGGGATAGCCTAGCACAGTGATCTATGCACTGGCAACCTCATGATTAGACTACTACAATGTGCTCTATGTGGGACTGCCCTTGTGCATGATTCAGAAGCTGTAGCTACTGCAGAATGCAGCAGCTAGGGTGCTCACTGGGATGCCTAGCTATGCTCACATAACACCTTTATTAAAAGAACCGCATTGGCTGCCTATTAGCTACAGAGCCACATACAAGGTGGCTTGGTAGTCATACAAAGCAACAACTTGGGACCAGGATATCTAGCAGATTGCCCTTCCTTTATATATACACAGCTGACCTGTAAGATTGTCAGACGAGACCTTGCTGGTCATTCCGAAATTAATAGAATGTCGCCAGACAATACCTCGACGGAGGGCCTTCTTAGTAGCGGTGCCCACCCTTTAGAAAACCCTCCCCAGTGCAGTTCGGGAGGCAGAAAATGTGGCAGAAAAAGATTTTACAGATAAAAGGGGTACACTCTTGTGCATAATTGGCTGGGCCTACGGGCAGACTCTAGTAACCTAATGGCATGGCCTGATGGACAATGGTGGGCCAACACAATTCATTCTTTAATGTGCCACAAGTAGGAAGCAGGAACTAACAGTATGCAAGCAGATGGATCCAGATGACAAAGCATTGAGGCAAGCTACACATTACATGGCAAGTCAAATCAAGACAGTACACCTATACGTGCTATATTGCATATATACCACATGGCTAGCCCAAGATCAGTCAGTGAGTTCATGGCCAGAATCCTTAAACAGAAATAACTGTAGTGTTAAGTAATAATAAAGAGAGCATATGAGCAATTGCAGGCCCCGTTCCAAACATTCTGTATTAAGAAGCAGGGTTTACAGAGTGTTAGCATTATCTCCCACATGGATTAAAGCCCCAGCACCTCTTTACATCATTCAGTGGCACTGATTCCATCTCCACTGCTGGCAAACAACAACGAAGGAACATATTCTGTTTTCCTCCATGCAACAATCCATCATTTTCTGACCTCCATTTAGCAACTCTTCATAAAAACAACTTCTTTCCCTCCACTCCAAACTCTTCTCCCATACCTGCTTCTTGTTAAGTTATACGGTTGCCTATGCCAACTCACATTAATTTATGCCAGGATCTGAGCCCAAGAGCCTGCTTTCAATAGTAGGACTGGATACTGGAATGTGGGAAGAAAAATACCTTCTTGGAGGGTGCCTTTCCCTCACCACTGAACAACTGCAATCTCCTGCCTCTCCAGATGTTGTACTGAGGCAGGATTTTATGCATAAGGGGTGCTTTCAGATGAGGCTTTTATTGTGCAATCACCCTGCCTTGTTATGGAATTTTGCAGGGGCGGGGTGATGACCTGGTCTTCAGTTTGTAGGCCTCTGTCAGGTTTGTTTCTGAGTGCAGGGAGTGGGATAGCAGTTCATTCTGAAGGAGAACCGCCAGACATGGCGGAGGTGTTTTCCCAGGCTAGTCCAGACATGACTAGGCCTGTTTCTCAAGTTACAAACGTCCAGCTGGCTGAGGATGAGGGTCCCTCTTCGCCCACCCACCCCTGTGAGAGGCAGTGAACAGAAGGAGGCAAGGCGTGGAGAATCTGATCTAATAGATGCCAGACGCAAACACAGAGCAAAGAGGGAGAAGGCAGGGGAGGAACTTAGACAGTCTACCAGATTGGCCTTGCATGAGAAGCTGCGCTCAGAGACCTCACGAGACAGAGGGTCCTCCCTGCTCTTAAGTTAGGCTAGTGAGCTTGCCTTCCTCTTCAAACAGCAAGCAACTCTCTCTCTCAACTACCTTTTGAATTCTCCTGAAGGTAATCCTTTGTAGACTGAGAGTCACTGAGAATTTGCATCTGTATGACCCTGTGAAGTAATGGATTAAAGCTGTATACTGAAGCCTCCCATCTGTGTTTGTTTTCGGTGTTGAAATAAAGTGGGGACTAAAGGAATCCTGACAGCCTCCCATGTTTTCCCACCACTTCTTCCATTTTTTTCCTTACTAGAAAAAACCCATTAAGAAGGAAAAGCCGTATTAGCTGTGTAATACCTTTTGATTGGTAGTACTGGGAGCCCTCTGTCTGGAAGTACCCTTTGTTTCAGTGATTTCTTCTGTACGTACAACACAGACAACCAAGGATTGAGCCCATAATTCTTTCCCTTTCCCACACCTGATTTCTCCTCCCCTAACTTTCCTCATTGCAGCCAATTCCCAAAGTTTTACTTTCTGTCTCATTTTCTTTTTCTCTCTATTTAGGTCTTGGTTTTCTTATCAATCTACCAGCACGGTGGAAGGAGAGAGATTTCATTTTCTAATGTTCATCTTGTTGATTTATCAATAGATTAATGGAGGAGCTAAAAGTCAGAAAGCATTCTCCCATCCAAATTCCTCTTGCTCTCCCCCACCTCCCTTTTCAAACTTCAGGTGTAGCTCTAGAAGAAGTTGAATGCTGGCCAGTAGTCATTTACACAGGATTTGTATAACATTAAAGGGTTTAGGGAGGCAAGTTCAGAGGACAAAAATCAGCAAATGCTGATTTAAAATAATGTATTTTCATTGCTTGCCTCAGAGCACATAACTTACAGTGATCAACAATTATAATTTTGATGTCACAAAACTAACAAGGTGTTGAAACCATTGGTCTTTATGTACTAATCTGATAATCTCTTTACTTGTGATGGCTACCCTAGGTTTCAGTTTTATGTGCACGCATAGCATAAAAACAAAACAAGCAAAAGGGGAGAGGGAGGCTTCAGTTTTAGCTGCTATCCACATGAGTACTATTAAAAAAAAAGGGGAGGTGAACACCTGAAACCCACAACATTTGGAGGCTGTGATTTTCAGCAGGAAGATGTGTAGGAAAAGGGATAAGTGCTTGAGTGTAGTTTTAGAATTGCCCTTTGTTCCATTACCATACTGTTATGATAATTCCCCCCCCCCTTTTTGTTTTTCAAACAGCATGTCGAAATGGTCACCCCTGCGCTATTGGAGAGGTAAGAGCTTCCACTGATGGTGTATTCGATCTAGTTTATTGCTTTAAAAGCTGGCTGTGTTATATTTTACATAGCAGGAAAGCAAAGCTAAACAGATCTAGCATCTTAAAAGACTGTTGGATATGCCTGAGCATTATATAGCAAAACTCTGTTTTCAAGAACAAAACGGTACAGGAGGTTGGTTCGCACAATATGGATGAAAATCTTGCCCAATATTCCCTGACAGTGCACCCCTTCTTTTGGGAGCGGGGTTTGAAAACAAAACTGCAGGATTGGATATATCTAATGGATGCAAGTCAGGATAGGAGAGCTATCCAGTCCTCTGGTTTCAGTAGATGGTATTGTGGCTTCCAAAAAGATACTAGAAGCTTATCCCCATGCTTTCAGATGCTGCCATTTTCTCCTTTGAAGCAAGCCTTCACTGAGCTATGCTTTCAGACAATGGCTTCTGCCTATTTAGATGGAAGGTATGCTAAGTTGCCAATTATGCAGCAATTATGTATTTGTGAAGCCCTACAAATACAGAATATTGTTCATTAGATATTGTTCTGTGAGTTGCATTCATCTCCAAGAAAGAAATGTAGGGCTCCACTGTTAAAAACAATGTCTGGAAGAATATTATCTGAGAAAATACTAGTAATGTTATCTGATAAAGATCGTTATGTTACTAAACAGGTGGCTGTGTTTGTAATTGGAGCTAAGAAGAATAAAGCAAAGTTTTTAAATTCTATTTCTGTTAATTGTAAAGATTGTAAACAGAGAAAACCCATCTCTGTTTTAACTTTTTGCAATAACCTTTGTTGTTGTTCAGTCATTCAGTTGTGTCCGACTCTTCGTGACCCCATGGACCATAGCACGCCAGGCCTTCCTGTCCTGAGCTCTCTCCTGGAGCGTGCTCAAGTTAATAACCTTATTATTATACAAATAAACTTCTTCAGTATTGTCAACAAATCTAGCTTCTCTATATCTGATTGTAATCTTTGCTCTCTCTTGTTCTTTCAGTGTGGTATTCCTATGGAATATGGTACATGTATTGAGTGTGGCGTTCAAATAGGAGGCTGGGACCACAAACCACTGGAGGACTTTCATCCAGCAGAGTAGGTTTTTATTTCAACCACTCAGAATGCAGAACTGAATAATCTTTCATTTATGCCTGTTGTAATGCCTGTTATATAAGCAACACCTCAAACCTCTAAATGTCCTTAATGTTTGTTCTTTCTTGTCATATTGTTGTTTTGCCTTGAGGAAGTTTTTCTGTTCCTTTTTGCCCGCAGCTGCAGCAGTGGACACAGCTGCAGCAATGTTCTCTGGCTTGTGGAGATCCTTAGGTCTTTCTGAGCCTCCTGGGCATTTGATCATTCTTTATTTTGTTTGTTTTTGAATTTCTAATCTTCCTGCTTTCTTCTTGTTATATCTCTCCCTTGTTTTAACATTTGTGCCTCATTTTCATTTTGGCTGTTGGATGTTCCTTGTGTGCCTTGGGGATTTATGGCCTCCAAGGTGCTATTCAACTGGTCTACGTGTGTGTGTGTGTGTGGGGGGAAATTCCCCCCTACTGACAGTCATTCTCAGTGTTTGCGCTTTCTGGGAGAGGGGCACATCATTGGATCTTGCCCACATTTTCAGGGCTTTACCAAACAAGCCCAGAGACGTAGGTGCTCTCATCTTAACACCCTTATATGGGAGCAAACTGTGAAGGCTGCTGATTTCATAGCCCAGAATCGACCCCTTTGTACTGCCTCTTCATTGATTTGTTCCAAACTGGCTCCGTACATGTCCTTGCTAACATCAGATGTGCATCCAGCTAGAGCCTGCCTCTCAGGCATTTCCCTCCATCAAATCCGGGGCTTCCACCTTGGCACTGTATTCAGTACTGACACACTCCATACCTACAGCTGCACCCAAGCCTGAGGCTCCTACTCATTGATATTCTATGGCTTTGGGCAAACCACAGAAGAAACATAAGTAAATGATTGCCCTGCTGGTGTCAAGACAATTGGAATTGGCTGCCGTGGTCCCTAATATTGTCCCATGGGAGTCTTTCAAACTCAATGCTATGAATGACTCTGTCATTTCCTTCTCTGTCACCTCTGCTGTGGTTGCCTACTCCAGTACTGAAGAAAATGCAGGTGGAAATAGAACTCTAATGTTTGGATGATGTACAGTATATTGGCTCCCTTTCAGTGGGTAAAATCTAGGACAAGACTGTACACTGCCCTCTGTATTGAGATGCATCACCAGAGTCCTGTTTTTCAATGGATTCATAGAATCATAGAATCATAGAATAGTAGGGTTGGAAGGGGCCTACAAGGCCATCGAGTCCAACCCCCTGCTCAGTGCAGGAATCCAAGTCAGAGCATCCCTGACAGAAGGCTGTCCAGCCTCGTCTTGAATGCCTCCAGTGTGGGAGAGCCCACCACCTCCCTAGGTCATTGGTTCCATTGTTGTACTGCTCTAACAGTCAGGACGTTTTTCCTGATGTTCAGCCGGAATCTGGCTTCCTGTCACTTGAGTCCATTATTCCCTGTCCTGCACTCTGGGATGATGGAGAAGAGATCCTGGCCTTCCTCTCTATGACAACCTTTCAAGTACTTGAAGAGTGCTATCCTATCTCCCCTCAGTCTTCTCTTCTCAAGGCTAAACATGCCCAGTTCTTTCAGTCTCTCTTCATAGGGCTTTGTTTCCAGTCCCCTGATCATCTTTGTTGCCCTCCTCTGAACCCTCTCCAGTTTGTCTGCATCCTTCTTAAAGTGTGGTGCCCAGAACTGGACACAGTACTCCAGATGAGGCCTAACCAGTGCTGAGTAGAGGGGAACTAGTACTTCCCGGGATTTGGAAGCTATACTTCTACTAATGCAGCCCAAAAGAGCATTGGCCTTTTTTGCAGCCACATCACATTGTTGGCTCATATTCAGCTTGTGATCGACAACAATTCCAAGATCCTTCTCGCTTGTAGTGTTGTTGAGCCACGTCTCCCCCATCTTGTAACTGTGCATTTGGTTTCTTTTTCCTAGGTGCAGAACTTGGCATTTATCCCTATTAAATGTCATTCTGTTGTTTTCTGCCCAGCGCTCCAGTCTGTCCAGATCACTTTGAATTTTGTTTCTGTCTTCCAAAGTATTAGCTATCCCGCCCAATGTTGTGTCATCTGCACATTTGATCCGCATTCCCTGCACCTCCTCCTCCAAGTCATTAATAAAAATGTGGAAGAGCACTGGGCCCAGGACTGAGCCCTGCGGTACCCCACTCATTACCTCTCCCCAGTTTGAGAAGATCCCATTGATAAGCACTCTTTGAGTCCGATTCTGTAGCCAACTGTGGATCCACCGGATCGTTGTTTCATCTAGCCCACTTTGAGCTAGTTTGCTCATCAGGAGATCATGGGGCACTTTGTCGAAAGCTTTGCTGAAGTCAAGGTATATGATGTCTACAGCATTCCCAAGGCCTACAAGGGAGGTTACTTGATCCAAAAATGAGATCAGATTCATCTGGTAGGACTTGTTTTTGACAAATCCATGTTGGCTTCGAGTAATCACTGTATTGTTTTCAAGGTGCTTCCTGATGGATTGCTTTATCAACTGCTCCAGAATTTTCCCAGGGATTGATGTCAGACTGACTGGTCTGTAGTTCCCAGGTTCCTCCTTTTTACCCTTTTTGAAGATAGGGACAACATTAGCCCTCCTCCAGTCCTCTGGCACTTCCCCCATCCTCCATGATTTCTCAAAGAAAATTGACAGCGGTTCTGAGAGTTCTTCTGCCAGTTCCTTTATTACTCTAGGATGCAATTCATCTGGCCCTGGAGATTTGAACTCATTCAAAGTAATTAGGTGTTCCTTGACCATATGCCTATCGATCTCAAGCTGGAATCCTGTCCCTTCAGCCTGTACTTCGCCTTTGCCAGGGGGGTCATAGACCCTCTTTTGGGAGAAGACTGAGCCAAAGTAGGAATTGAGCACCTCTGCCTTTTCTTTGTCATCTGTTATCGTTTTGCCATCCTTATTTAATAGCTGAACAACCATTTCTTTCCTCTACCTTTTACTATGCACGTAGCTGAAGAAAGCCTTTTTGTTGTTTTTAGCATCCCTCGCTAACCTCAGCTTGTTCTCAGCTTTAGCTTTCCTGACGCCATCCCTGCAATTCTGTGCTACCTGCCTGTAATCTTCCTTTGTTACTTGGCCTTCTTTCCACTTCCTATATGTGTCCTTTTTTGTTTTCAGGTCATCCCTAAGCTTTTTGTGAAGCCACACTGGCTTCTTCTGTTGTCTTCCGCCTTTTCTTCTTGTTGGAATTGTTTGTAATTGTGCCTTGAGAATTTCCTTTTTTAAAAGCTCCCACCCATCTTGGACTCCTTTTCTTGTTAGCATCGCTTGCCATGGGACCTTACTGATCATTGTTCTGAGTTTATTAAAATTGGCTTTCCTAAAATCCAGGGTACGCGTTTGACTACACTCGGCTTTTGCTTCCCTTAGAACCAAGAATTCAAGTACAAAATGGTTGCTTTCCCCCAGCGTTCCTGTAACTGCTACTTTATCCACTAAGCCATCTCTGTTGGTTAGGATCAAGTCAAGGATAGCCAATCCTCTAGTTCCTTCCTCTACTTTCTGTAGGAGGAAGTTATCTGCCACACAAGTCAGGAATTTCCTGGAGGGGCCATGTTTTGCAGAATTTTGTCTCCCAACAAATATCGGGGAAATTGAAGTCCCCCATCATGCTTCCTTAAAACATTGGCTATTTGCTTTTCAAGTTTTCCTCATCTTCTCCTTGATTGGGTGGCCGGTAGTAGACTCCGACCACCATGTTCCTTTTATTCTTTGCTCCATTTATTTTGATCCAGATGCTCTCGATGGGGCTACCAAGCTCATCCTCCTGTATTTCTGTGCAGAGATATGTATTTTTCACATATAGTGCAACCCCACCTCCCTTTCTGTTCCTCCTGTTCTTTTTGAACAAGTTATATCCTTCAATTGCTGTATTCCAGTCATGAGAGTCTGTCAAGGGCTCCTTGGAGGCCTCTCTCAGTCTAATCCAGTAACCAAGTCCAGACACAGACAAAGGGATTCTTTTCAAAGCTTTATTCCTCCTTTACAACTTAACAACTCTACTGTTAGCAACTAGATATGAGCAGCAGAGTACCTATGCCCTAAGTTGGAACAGTTGGTCCCCGTTTGAAGGAGAATCACTGGCAGACCCTGAACTTAGGGGCTAGGGAGAGTCCCTCCCCTTTTCCCTTGGATCTTCTGGGCGCAACCATTGTTTTCATGCCAACTGGGCACTACGCCTCCTTTCCGCGCCCTCCATTTGGCGCCGCTCCCTGCGTCAGCATCGCGCGTCCAGCACGTCTGCTTCCCGTGCTCTCTCACTCCCAGGACTGCTATCTATGCTAGGAATGCCGGTGGGAGGAATCTCTGCCAGCTGTTGGCCCTGGGAAGGATGAGCGCGCTCCTCTCCCAGGAGCGGCTGCTCTTCCTCAGAATCAGAACTACTCTGGGATTCTATGGGCTCAGTGTCCACCCTGACATCATCCCCGCTCCCATGAGGCCCCCCCTCGTGCTCCTCCCCTGGGGCCCCGGGTTTGTGGGGGTACAGCTGGTGGAAGCGCCTCAGCAGCAATGGAGCATGCACATTTTCCACGGGTTCCCAGGATCGGTCATCAGGCCCATACCCCTTCTAGTCCACCAGATATTGCAAGCGGCCGCGAGAAAGGTGGGAGTCCAGAATCTCTCCGACCTCAAACTCCTCCTCCCCCTCCACCAGCACTGGCGACGGGGGGGGGGAGCTGACTGAGCGATGAGGGTCGCCAGAAACCAGGGGGGACAGCAAGGACTGATGAAAAACAGGATGGATCTTCAGGGAGGGGGGGAGAGCCAGGCGAAAAGCAACAGGGTTAATCTGGGCTGTAATCTGGAAAGGCCCCGTGCGGCGAGGCGTGAGCTTCCTTGCGGGCGAGTGAGAGGGGAGGTATTGGGTGGACAACCAAACCCAGTCCCCCAGTTGCAGAGACAGACCCGGCTGGTGCTGCTGGTCCGCAGAGGCCTTGTAGGCTGTCTTGGCTTGCTCGAGGGAGTCCCGTAAGAGGTGGTGTAGCGCTCTCAACTCCTCTAAAAAGTCATGGGCCGCTGGCACCGAAGAGGGAGCTAGGGTGGACAGGAAAGCCTTGGGGTGGTAACCAAAATTGGCAAAAAATGGAGTTTGGCGGGTCGAAGCATGGCAGGCATTGTTATAAGCAAATGCTGCGAGAGGCAGCAAGGAAAACCAGTTATCTTGCTGGTAATTGACATAACAGCGCAAATACTGCTCCAGAGTCGCATTGGTGCGCTCGGTCTGACCGTCTGTCTGTGGATGGTGGGCGGAGGAAAGATGGAGTGTCACATGGAGCAACGCAAGTAGCTCCCTCCAGAAATGGGCAGTGAATTGGGCCCCCCTATCCGAAATGAGACCCTCGGGCCATCCATGGAGGTGGAAAACATGCACCAAGAACAGTTCTGCTGTCTCCCTGGCTGTGGGCAACCCAGAGCAGGGGATGAAATGGGCCATCTTAGAAAACAAATCCACCACTACCACCAGAATGGTGGTCTTACCGTGTGAGGGAGGCAAGTCAGTGATGAAGTCAAGGGAGAGCAGTTTCCAAGGTCCTGAGGGGGTAGGCAGGGGGTGAAGCAAGCCTGTGGGCTTGCCTGAGGGGGCCTTCGCCCGCTGGCAGGTTGAGCAGGAGGTGACATAGGACTTGACGTCCTGACACACACGAGGCCACCAAAAATCCCGCGTCGCTCCATGCAGGGTCTTGGCGACGCCAAAATGCCCAGCTGTGGGGGAGTCGTGGCACTGATGGAAGACCTTCTCGCAGAGGGGTCTAGAAGGCACATAGACCCGGCCGGAACGGTAAAGCAGGCCACCTCGCAAAGAGAAGGGGGTAGAGTGGGGGGGCAGAGGCTAGCCCCAATTCCTCCACCTTTGTGCGAGCAAAAGCATCCTGAGCCTGTGCAGAGAGAAGGAGCTCCTCCCAAGAACGAGGCACCGCAGCTACTGTCAGGCCTTGGGGGGGAAGAATCAGAGGAGGTGGGATTTTCCTCACTCCCTGGCTGGAGGTCAGGCTTCGGAGAAAGAGCATCAGCTTGTAGGTTGTCGGAGGCCTTCACATGGCAAATCTTAAGGTGGAACCGAGAAAAAAAAAGTGACCACCTAATCTGCCTCTGGTTTAAGGCACGGGCTGTCTGAAGATGTTCGAGGTTGCGATGGTCGGTTCTAACTTTGACTGGGTGCTGTGCCCCCTCCAGGAGATGACGCCAGGTCTCCAAAGCGGACTTGATGGCCAACAGTTCCTTCTCAAAAATGGTATAATTTCTCTCAGACATGTTCAGCTTCCTGGAGTGGTAGGCGCAGGGTTGCAACCCGCCGCCCTCCCGATCTGGCTGAAAGAGCACCGCCCCCACCGCAAAGTCAGAGGCATCAGTTTGCACTACAAAAGGCTTCCTGGGGTTGGGATGTAACAGGATCGGCTCAGAACTGAAAAGCCTCTTAAGTTCCTCGAAGCCTGTTGGGCCGATGCCATCCAATGAAAAGGAGATTTCTTGCCCTTAAGGAAGTCCGTGAGAGGAGAAGTCAGTCGAGCAAAACTGGGCAGGAACTTTCTGTAAAAATTAGCAAAGCCCAGAAAACATTGCAAGTCCTTCTTGGTGGATGGAGCCTGCCAGGAGAGGACAGCCTGGACCTTTGCAGGATCCATCCTGATACCGTCAGGCGAGATAATGTAGCCAAGAAAGTCCAAAGAGGTTAGATCAAATGCATGTTTCTCCAGCTTGGCATAAAGATGGTTCTTGTGGAGGCGCTGGAGGACGGCGGAGACATGACACTGACACCCGGAGTATTTTTCGTTCCCTTTCTTTCCCTCTTCTAACTACTGGAAGGATGGATGAGAAAACTATCTGGGCCCCAAAGTTCTGGAGTTTCCTTCCCAAAGCTTCAAAGTCTGATGTGATTTCTTCGTAGCTCCACTTGGCGGTATCATTTGTTCCCACATGGATGAGAAGAAAGGGATACCTGTCAGTGAGCTTTATGAGTGCAGGCAACCTTTCAGTCACATCTCTAATCCGTCCTCCCAGGAGATAACATACCTGGCGAGTCCACAGATCTTCGCAACATACTTGGGTCTCGATCCCACGCAGCAAGGAGTCTCCCACTACTACCACTCTTCTCTTCTTCTTGTTGTAGGCCTGGGTTTCATCCCCTCTGTTTGACTGACCTTCAGCCTCTTGCTCACTCTCGTGTAGGTTCCCCTGTGATTCTTCCTCTGCAGGCTGTCCTCCAGTCTCATCCGCAAGTACCTGGAATCGGTTCCACAGCTCCACTGGTGCAGAGTGGCATCTAGTTCTTCTTCTCCTAACTGTCACCCTTTTCCAAGGAGTATCCTCTACTCCATTTTTCTTCACCTCAGCATTTCCCACTGCCTCCTCTTGCTGTTGCTCTTCAAGCTTCTGGTCTTCCCTTTGCTGCTGTAGTTCCCCCATTCTGTCCAATAACTCTTTGTGTTCTCTTATTCCCCAGAGGGTCTACAGTCGCCGCTCCAGTCCACTTACTTTTTCTTCCAGCAGCGTGATCAACTTGCATTTGTTGCAGGTGTAGGCCATGTTGTTCTCAGGCAAGAAAACAAACATTGCACACACCTTGCAGGTCACCACCACTGGGGAGTCTTGTCCTTCCATTGGCTCTTTTCTCTTTTTGTGTCTAGCTTTGTGATTGTTCTAGACTAGCCTGTGCCTGCTCCTCTACTCAGTAGAGGTTAAAAGCAGAGTCCCACTGGTGTGGAAGTGTGTGTTACAAGACAAATAAATGATAAATAGTTAAAAAATAAAATAAAATAAAAAAATGAAAAAAAATGTTAGGGGCCTCCCCCTTGACCTCCCCTGCCGAACTCCCCTGGCCAACTCCTGTTTGCTCCCCCTGTCCACTTGCTCTGGTCGCTCGCTCTCTGGGAGCTTGCTTGCTTCTGCAGTCCCTGGACCAGCTGGAGCAGCTTGCTCGGCTCTGCTCTGGTTTGCTCAGCTGGGAGGCGGGAAACAGGCTGAAGCTTCCTGCCCACTCAGCTGCTGGGAGTACTCAGGCCACCCGCCCCCAATTCATTTGGAGCTCTCAGAAGCACCTGGTGAGCTCACAGCCACTCAGAAGGATAAAGGGCTGTCCCCTGGGCTTCCTGCATCCCACTTACCTCTTAGCCTCTGTCTCTTTTGTCTCTTCTACCACTGCAACTCCCCTGGCCAACTCCTGTTTGCTCCCTGTTCTCTCGCTCCGGTCGCTTGCTCTCTGGGAGCTTGCTTGCTTCTGTAGTCCCTGGACCAGCTGGAGCAGCTTGCTGTGCTCTGCTCTGCTCAGCTGGAAGGTGGGAAACAGGATTTAGTTAACCACCCCTAGGAACTGGCATGGAGAGACTCTACTTGGGAGAAGGCTCATTATTACTATCGCCAGCCTAGTCCCTCCCCCTCTCCTGACTATGACTATCACGCCCACCATCAAAGAACTACCTCAATGATCTCCACACCACCTGAAACTGAGATGGTTACTGCACAGTTTGTCTTCACTGTCTCTAATTTTCAAGGCTGTATGGCTGCATACCAGCAGTTCTCTGGGAGAAGGCTGTTCTTTTGACCATTTGCCTGAGGATAAACGGAAAATGGCAATGATATTTTAGATCAGCACGTCAGTACTGCACACCATATGGCAGAACGTGGGTCGAAGGCTATTGTGGGGACAATTACTCTGCACTGCCATGCCTGGCTGCACTCAGCAGGTCTAACCCAGGATGCACAATTCAGAATTGAGGATTAATCTTTTGACAGTTAGGGACTCTTTAATTCCAGGAATGATATTTTGGATTATGCCCAGAAGATGAAAAGCAAAGTTTGCAAGATGGGCTTAGGCATTCAGTCTCCTGCCCTCAATCACTCTTAGACCCCTGGCCAAGGGTGGCTTCTGCTTGTCAGCCTTCAAGATTGCTGGGGGCTCAGTAGTCTTGCTTTCCTCACAGGCATCCCATCCAAACAATCTTTTCAGCACTGAAAATATTGGTCCTCCTCTATACACAAGAAGTCCTCTATACACATCTTTCAAAGTGATGTCTTTTATTTTCCAATTGGTCACACCTGCCCGCTTGCTTCTGTTGCAACAGCTTTCAGCAGCCAGCTTCCATCTCTTCTCAGTGCCTGGGAAAAAAATACTACAGATATCTGGGTACTTACCATTACATGCTTGGATTACACCACAGAATTCACTTCTCTTCTGCTCCATTTCAGTGTTTTGTTCTACACATCTGTCTGAGTGCTGCAGGAGGATATAGGAATTATTTTGGCCAAGGGCACAATAGAACCTACAGCCTCTAGTTGTCAGGGTGGAAACTGAGCCCAGAGAGCCTCAGAGCAGTTCGGATTCTGAGGAGGAACAGCTATCCGTGGGAGAGGGGCGAGCTCATCCCTCCCAGGCTCAGCACCTGGCAGAGATTCCTCCTGCCAGCATTCCTAAGATAGATAGCAACCCTGGCAGTGAGGGAATGCGGGAGGGGGGCTTCTTAGATGCTCGACGCAGACGCAAAGAGCGACGAGCGATGGAGGGCGCGGAAAGGAGGCGTAGTGCCCGTTTGGTGCACAAGCAACGGCCGCCTCCCATGGACCCAAGGGAAAGATGGAGGATCTCTCCCTAGCCCGTAAGTTCTGGGTCTTCAAGTGACTCTCTTTCAAACGGGGATCAACTGACTACTTGAAGCTTAGGCCACCCTGCTGTTCCTTGCTTTAGTCGCAGGTGATTAGCATCTGAAAGAGTCATTAAGTTGTAAAAGGATTAAAGCTTTGAAAAGAAATCCTTTAGTCTGTGTCTTGAGTTGGCTATTGGAATCTACTGGGGGAGGCCACCAGAGCGCTCCTGACACTTGTCACAAGAAACTGACTTATTCCATAATACCCAAAAAGACTAACGGGCTACACCTCATACTCAGTCTCAGAGGAATGAATTTCTTCATTTGACTGAGGAAGGTCCATATGATGATACTGTCCCCCATTCTGCCACTCCTCCATTGAGATGATTGGTTCGCCACTATAGATCTGGGGATGCAAACTTTCACCAGCTGGGAATCAGTATTTGCTAGTAGTATATGACACTGTTCAAACTGTGTGGTGACACAACCACTAAAAATAAAAGTGTGGAGACTGTGACAGATGCACTTATGGAGTATGTTGTGTTGGAATTTGGCCCACTAAACTGTATTTGTAGCAGTCAGGGTAAAGAGTTTGAAACATGGCTGCTTCAGGAATTGTGCTGGCAACTCCAGATAACCAAAGCAAAGACAAGTGTTGGCTACCCTGTAAGTAATAGATTGTGGCACGACTAAACCAAAAATTCATTCCAGAGTCCTGATAAGTGAAGACCAGGGGATTTAAAGTTTCTGTATGTTGTCTTAGCTTATAATACTAGCAGATATTCAAGTATTCTGTACTTTCCGTATGAAATAATTTGTGTGGACTGCACAAACCCATGCTCCTGTATGACTAGATCATCAGACAACAAGAACAAGTCAGGCCTATATCACCAGATGAGGAGAGTGGCTTAAGCACAGGCCTATGTCAGTGACCTGATGGAAGTTTTGAAAAAGTAGAACATCAAATGAGGTGAATGGCCTTGCTAGTCATTCCAAAATGAATGGAATGTCGCTGTGAAATATCCAGATGGCGGGCCTTCTCTGTAGTGGCACCCACCATCTGGAAATCTCTCTTGTGTAGTTCAGGAGGCAGAAAACATGACATCTTTCAAACGACTCCTGAGCACACCATTGTTCACACAGGCCCTGGGCTGTAAGTAAATTAATTAGGCTGCTCCATTTTACTGCTTCTTGATTTTTTTACTGTAGTTGGAAGTGTTTTTAAAACTGTGTTCTAATGCTATTTTTAATGTTATGTTTTTAATATTGTATTTTAATATTGTGAACTGCTGAGAGATTTTTATTATATTCAGTGGTATATAAATGCCATACATAAATTAAAATAAAATGACAAACACAAGATGTTAGAGAAAAGATGACCTACACCCCCACCCCACCCCCAGGAAGGAGAGAGGGGATGGCTCTGAAACTTGAAACAACCGAAACAGTCTTGAAAAATTATTAACAGTCACCAAAAGTTATGCCTTTTTGGTGGAGCTCTTATATAGTGGTAAAGAAACTTAGCAATCTTTCCTTTCTGATACAGAAAGCACATTATCACCCCTTTGTAATACATGGAGAACTGGTACACCAGTTCATTAAAATAAAAGGGGAACTGGTTGCAGATGGCTAGCAACGCTCCCGAGGTGACCCAATCTTAGAGTAGCGATTGCCATGAAACTTTAATGGCTCTGAAATGGTGCCACTGGAAATGGCAACATGCCCACAATGGAGAGTACTGACCTTGCCTCAGCTCTCCAGTGACAAATGCTCATCCTCTAAACATAGAACTAGAGTGAGCAGACAAACACAAAAACTTTTGTGGTTGTTGGATTATGTACCTTCCTAAAATGTGGTTATTTGCTCAATTTGGAGAGGGAAAGTTGTAATGATTATTTAAGCAACACATCCAATTACTAAGTGATGCTGTTCCATGTCCAGGAGTGGCCAACCATTTTGGATCCGGAAGCTGAATTGCTCCCCACCCCGCCCCCGCCCCCCAGGGCTGGATAACGTCAGGGGGCAGGCACCTGGCTGAGGTGCCAGCTGGACCTCTTCCATCTAGTGCTTTGGATGGGGAGCCAGCTTTGCTCATCCCTTTCCTGCATGGGGAAGGCAAAGGGCAAGTGAAGCACACTTGTCCAGGATAAGCCTTGACCTCAGGACTCAGCCGGCACTGAGAGCACACAGTCCACTCTCCCATCCCCTCTCCCTTTTAAGGGAGCCAGGCGTCAGGGAGAGGCCTCTCCTGAGACCTCATGGGCCAGATGGGACAGCTTGCTTTCCCATCCCTGCATTTACTACTTAGCTAAAGTTACTTTTCTGACTAGTCCATTAGTTGTTTTATCTTTGGGACATTTCTGTAAGATCAGATCTATGCTGGGGGCCTGTGTTGCTGGTGTAACATGCAGTTCTCTAATAAAGCTGTTCTCCTAAGCATGTTTTACAATATCCCCCAAGCTTGACAGGGTGGGGGTGTTCATTCAAGTATTCCAAGTGAATCGCTTCTGGAACAGAATTGTAGTGTATTCTACTTCACTGCTTGTACGTTGTTTAGAAGTAGAAGAAACGAATTACTGTGCTGTGGTTCTGCAGTGTTCTCTAATTTACTTATTTCAATTTTTCTGGGGCAGTCTGGATTTCCATCTCCAATTTTTCTGGGGTGGTCTCTATTTCCATCTATAATAATAATAGATGTGTGTCTGTCTGCTTGTCTGTCAGCACCATAACTCCAAGACTACGAAACCTAAACACATGAAATTTGCTATGTATGCTAAGGGCACCCCAGGGATTTGCACCTCACATGGTTTGGTTTTTTTTAATGCATTAATTAGTTTTAATTAATTTCAATGTGTCCATGTGTTTGAACCCTGCAGCACAATCCTCAGTCAGTAGGTGGCAGACATTCCTAACCAGCACATAGCACTACAGTTGATACAGTTTGAAGCCAGGGGGCAGCAGTTGGAGGGACAGAGTTATACTGTTGCTCCTCCCTCCTCTCATGGGGCAGCCCCCCTCAGGGGAATGGACAGACACCTCCCTTAGGGGATTAAAGGGATGCACCATGGCAGGAGCTGTGCATCGCTATATGTTCACTTTCTATGATAAAAGCATAAATAATATGTCCATATCAGTTCATTTTTTTTGTTTTGTGTTATAATCTTATGAGATGGCCATTACTGACTGATGGTGTCTGAGAATCATAGATTTTAAACTTTTATCTTAGCTGATAGAAGATGTTAAAACATAGGAAAATCTCTCATGTTTTGTAGCAAGTGTGCACATTCACTTTGTATTATTCTGTGCAGGACTACCAGGGACAGGACACAAACTGGCCATGTGCTTGGAGATGCTGTGAAGAGAGATGCCAAGCTAGCATCTGAGAGGGAGATGTCTCCAGCTGTCTTAATTGTGATTCGCTTGCTCACTCATTTGGCATTGCTCCTGGGAGCCTCAAAAGATCCCCAGGTATTTTTTTTTTAAGAAAATGGCCACCAAATAGTTCTGTCTGAAATCCATTGCAGTGTGGGAACTGAAGATGAAAATGGAGCTATCTGAAAAATCAGTTTTCTCTTGGAATCATGTAGGGAGATAACAGCAGGTGCTAGCATTATATGTAATTGTAGCAAGGACATTGCATGTATGCTGTCTCTCTGACTGATAATTTTGAATAATTCACTTAACAGAGCAATCCTATTCCAAGGGCCATAGGATATGTTAGATCTTCCCCTCCAAGGACAGCAAGAGAAGTCTGCCCTTGGAGTGGGAGATTTGCATTCAGAACCCCCCTTCCCCCAAGCTGCTTTGGAAATCTCAAGAGGCCAGTTCTTCTCCGATGGTAGAGAGTGGGGAGAGGAGGTATACCACGGGTGTGCTGGGGGAAGGGGCTACTAGACAAAAAAAGGTGAGTAAGGGAAGACATGATAGAGGTGTACAAAATTATGCATGGTATGGAGAAAGTGGATAGGGAAACAATTTTCTCCCTCCCTCATAATACTAGAACCTGGGGTCATCCTATGAAGCTGATTGGTGGGAGATTCAGGACAAATAAAAGGAAGTGCTTCTTCACACAGTGCATAGTTAAACTATGGAATTCACTTCCACAAGATGTAGTGATGGCTACGAATCTGGATGGCTTTAAAAGGGGGTTGGACAAATTCATGGAGGATAAGGCTATCAATTGGTACTAGTCAGGAAGGATATATGCTACCTCCAGTATAACAGGCATTATGCCTATGTGTACCAGTTGCTAGCGAACATGAATGGGAGGGTGCTCTTGCACTCAGATCCCACTTGTGGGTTTCCCACAGGCAACTGGTTGGCCACTGTGTGAATAGAATGCTGGACTAGATGGACCCTTGGTCTGATCCAGCATGGCTCTTATGTTCCTATGGGGGTGCATGCTGGGAGAGCAGACCTACAGCCCTCCTGATCCCCAGATATGCACCCAAACCAGCTGCAAATCTATGCCATCCCTTCCCTCCTGTTTTAAGCTGATATGCTGATTACATGTGCTCTGAAGTCACCAGTCAATTCAAATCAAGTGAAGATTATCCTGTGCCTCAGCTAGTACAATAAGCAGCTTGCTCTTTTTCACACCCCCATGTGTGGTTCTATTCCACCCTGCCTGCTTCTTCAGAAAGTAGCTTGGAAACAGGGAAAGGGGGGGAGAGAGAGAGAGAGAGAAAGCTGACTTGAAGTAATGGTGTCTGCATGATCACAGTCTTGAGACGGAATGGAGGATGAAGGATGTGCAGAGTGCAGACATTCAAATAAGGCTCTAGCAGGTTTCACCTGGAGTTGCAAGACCTGTCCCTAGGGCTGTGGAGAGGAAGAAAGGCAAATCTTTGATCCTCCATTTTTGAAAATACAAAATCTACTCAGAAATGTCTCCATCTTATGCAAAGCACACACGTTCCTTTGGTAGTGGAAACAGAGAAAAAAAGGAAGTATTTATATTAACAAAGCTGGAGATGATTTTAGATCCTGTACTAAGTAAAAAGTCACTAGAAGCCACATTTGGTAGCTTTACCTAGTAGTTAGAGGGGATGAACCCCTCAGAGAATAAAGTTCCAGCTTCAGGTGGTATAAAATCCTCTTCCTCCAGTTTAAGGTTCTACTGTTGAATGGTTATTTTTTGGTATTTTCCAAGTCATAAAAAAGGGTTATAATGTAGGCCTGTTGGAGTCATTTTATGCCCTGTTCTCTTTGCATGCAGAGTGCAGGATAGTGGCTTAAGTATTTTTAAGTCAATTTTTTAAAATGTGGTTGTTCACTCAGATGCAGAAATATTTCTGTTATGTTACAATAATACACTGAGATGAAAAGCCATCCACACTCTGACAACAAAGGGAAAAACAAGAGTGTTAATATGCTGTGAGAACTTATTGAGGCTTTCCAGACACTGAAACATTTCAGTGTTGTCAGATTATAGGCACTGTTCTAATACACATGCTGAGGGATGAGTAGCAGCAAACTGGAACATGTTGAAAATGGGGATTAAAATGTGGCTTGAGTCTCAAGCCTAAAGTACTTGGTGTTTTATTCACACCAAAGTTTAGACAAACAAAAAAGTTCTACAAAATACACTTGCATTGGAAAAAAATTCCATAATTTAATTCACTTTAATTAAATATAAAATGGATTAAATAATTAACTGGAAAATATTATAACCCAACATATAACCACATGCTTGATGTTTTTATAGCAAGTCCATACATCAGCAAGAAAAGAGAATCCAAATAAGCTATGCAAATATATGTAAAATGAATAGGAAGATAAACACAAAAGGTCATTGACACCAGTAATGAAGTTTTGTAATCCACCAAGGCTGTAGGATACTATATAACATATATGTGGATAGTAAAAAAATTGTTGTGGCATTTAGGCACTTGAAGCTTATATCCAAACAGCTAAAAGTTTTCTGGTGGGTATTCCCTTCCCCTTGAGAATTATGGATCTCTACAGAGGAAAGGCCCCGTCCTGCTTAATCACGTATGGGCAGGCTAGCATCATATATGGACAGGACAGAGAGTAGGGCTTCCACAGACAATCTTAGAGACTAGACTAGACAAGTGAGCTCTGGGGCAACCAGGTCCTAAGTTGTTTAGCAGTTTAAAGTCAGCATCAGCAGTTTAAGATGAGTCTGGAAACAAATGTGCAACAGGGCAGAAGATTGGAGAAATACACTTCAAACAAAGGGTACACCAGAAATAGTTCTTGGGCAGGGGAGAGCAACTTCAGAAGGTCTGAAAGCCAATTTTTGCCCCCCAGATTCCACCCAGGGCCATTCCACCTATCCAGCTGCTGAAATAGCTGCTGCTGAATTGCAAGGGGGAAATGCGGCTTTTTGCTGCTGTACTGAAATTATGTGGCAGCAGTACTTTGGGGAAAGGGAGTGGCAAAACAGACTGGGCGGCTCATCTTGTTTATGGACTATTTTTTTCATGCCTGGGTCGTCACTTAGAATCTTGCATTCTGTCATTCAAGTCCATACAGCAGATCATAAAGCCACAGGTTCAGGATCCAGTGGATTTTCTCCTGCAACATATTCAAAAGGACTTAGAGCAACTGATGAATACTCTTGGAAAGAGTGCTGATGAAACCACGAACATTGTCCATATCATTCTGTGTAGTCTTCTAAAGGACCTTCACCAGCACAGAGACCAATGTAAGCAGGGTAACTTGCCAAATGTTGCTCACATTCCAGTAAAGCGGTCATATAATCCATAGCATAGACTTTGGCATTGTATTTCAAAAGTGGTGGTGGACAAGGATGCTCAAGGAGAACTAAGCTGTACCCATTCTGTTTCTTAGCCTGATTTGATAGTCACACTATTTTCCTTTAAAGAGTTTTATTTCGGCTGTGTAACCCTCAGCTTTCCAGAATGGGGCACTGTTTGCATTACTGGTTGTTCTGTATCAGGGGTAGGAAACCTTTTTGGGTCCAGGGACTGGATTGGTTCCTGGGATGCTCCTTTGGGCCAGAGGACATCAGAAGTGAGGCCTTGCTTCTGGATATCATTGGATCCTTGGCTAAAGCGCCAGCTGGAACCCCTCCAGCCAGTGCCTCAGTCAGGGAGCCTGCTTCGCTCTATGTGGGATTTTCCCAACTGGAGCAAAGCCAGCTCCCAAGATGCCAGCAGTTCTCCTGCTGGCTCCTCATTCGGGGACCCAGCTTTGCTTTGCTTCGCCATCCTTTCCCCACGTGAAGAAGGGAACATAATGGAAGAGTCAAGCTGATTCAGTTAGTTTCACTCCTCTATCGCTTTCCCCACACAGGGAGGGCAATGGTGGATCAGAGCTTTTAAGACACCTTGTTTTTACAATGTATACTGTGTTGCAGTATTAATGTGTATGTATTGATGTTGATCCTGTTCAATAGTGTTTTTCCCCTTGTGTGACTTTGGGGAAGTCACTTAAACTACAATCCTATACCCACTTAACTGGGAGTAAGCCCCACTGAATTCAACAGGACTTACTTCTTAGCAGACTTGTATAGGACTGCCAATATATCTTGCACTTACTGCTTGATTATACACAGGATGTGTATGTGTGTCATCCTGGAAAGAATATGGAGTCCACGCAAACTGTTCTGAGGCTTTACAGCCACTACATCCTTAATGAAGGGATATGTGAAAGCAAGTTCGCTACTACTTGTATTGGCAGCCAAAGGAAGGAAGCAGGTTTCCTTCTTTTGGAGGCTAATACATGCAGAAGAGGCTGGGAGTTTGTCAGTGCTCTCTCCATCCCTACAAGGGAAGGAAGTGATGAGAGCAATCCCTTCTTGCTACTACTGTCACTTCCTATGGCTGCTCTTCCCAAAATGACTGCATGCTGAGATGGGGTGTGGGGAATGAGAGGATCTGTTACATGCAATACATGTTCTTTTGCAGGGCAAGTCAATTTTGATGGTCAACTTTGCAAAAAAGAACATAGAAACGATTGGGAAGGAATTGTTGCATGCACCGTTATTCTTCCTGAACTAAAGGTAAAAACAAAGTTATGTGCTTCCAAAATGGTACACTGACTAGCCCATGGATTACATGTATCTGGTTCCTATGCCAAGTAACAGGTATAAAGTACTGCATATATCTTTACCTGTTTGCAGTAATTTGTCTATCTCAATATGCAGACAAGAAATTTGGTGTATGCCAAGTGTGATATTGTTGAAAGCTGTGTCTCAAAGGAGGCCATAACATCCAGCCAGTGAAGTGCAAAAAGGCATTATCTACTAGCTTTATTGGGCATGTAAGCAACATGCGAATCACATTTTTAAAATCTAACTTTATTTTGTGAATCAAGAAAATAATGGGAAAGATATTGGGCGGTATGCAGAATAAATATAGGGAAATAAGGTACACCTTCTATCTGCTGCATATGTAAAATACCTTGGCAACATTGTCGTTGGCCCATAAAAGCCCCCCTTGCTATTAAAATCCAAAGCAGCCATGAAGATCAAGGAGTTGCAACAGCATGGTTGTTGCAAAGATCTCTCTGACAGCAACAATTAACATTAAGAATAATTGATGTTTTCTGGGGAGATCAGTATGTGTTGTTCTCACTTCCCTGAGTGGTGAGAAGTTCTAGGAGTAGTGCTAGTTGGATTTGGCTTGTCTTGGAGGAGAGATCACTGGAGATTTATGGTAGGGATTTGGGGGTCATATTTGATTATTTACATTTATACAAGTAGTGCATAAGTGGAGGCAAGCAACATTCCCACTCCTACTAGGCTGCACATCCACTACCTCACGTCAGTTCTCAGAGTTACCTGTACTCTCCAGGTGCATTCCAGCCTATAGTTCATCTCCCTCTTTATCTGAGAGAGAAACAGTTTCTTCCCACAGACACAGGCCTTAGATCAGGCCCCACTTCTTAGATGGGGATATGATCTCCCATTGAGAAAACATGCTCCTAGTCAATCTAAAAAAGAGCAATCTGAACCAAACTCCATATCACTGCCTCCTTTTTTTAACCTCACACATACTGAGAACCAAGTGCCTTCTTCACGTAAAGGTGATGTTAAACACCAAGTTGGATGGTTTCAATAGATCAAAGCTCTGGCAAAATGGGTCCAGTGTCTGGCTTGGCTTCTAAGAATGATGAACTCTCATTGACACCATCCCATGGGTGAGATTCCACTCTAGACCTCACCAGACTTGGGTTTGTCCTGTCCTGATGAGGAGCCTATGGGGCATGGTAGGGCAAGGCAGGTTGGTAATCACAGCACCAAGGAGAGCTCCTATTGAGCAACTCACTCCAACGTCTGAGACCTGACTGACCCCTCCTATGCCCAAAGTCCAGATCACCCCACTCAGATTCCACTTCTCCCTTGAGAAATGGTAGTTCTTAATGGGGCAGGCTTCTGGCCTGGAGCCTAGCTCTCTTCCTCTCTGTGGATTTCTTCCACTCTTATTAACAGGCTGACATGGTGGTGTGGATTCTGCTGTGGAGGGGATTGGGTTCAGGTCTTGGGCTCCTGAGGCCCTGTTCCAGTTGTCCCTGGACTGAGACTGCCTGATCTGACAGGTTCCTTGTCATGATGTTGGGCTTTGGTTGGGCTCTAGCACCACTGCTTCAGGTGCTGCTGCTTTAATGGGTCTGGCCAGCCCCTCCTCATCTGAATTGAAGTCCGAGCCAAGACTGCTACTCTGGCTGGGGTCCTGTCAGGGGTTCAGCTTCAGATCACCAAAGGGCTTAACCCAGAAATTGGGTTACCATTGCCAATCCAGCAATCACTCAAATGATGGATTTCTCCTGTATAACTTGTCAAGGGAGATTGTGCTCACCACAGATAATGCTCACATTTGCCAGTCTGAGTGGATAAGGAGCCTGCGGTGAGAACTCAGGGCAAGAAAATGAAATAGGTATCAACCTCATGGAGCTCTAAGTGATGAAACTAGCAGTTCTTGTCTTTGCCTCGAGGTTGCAGCGTCATTATGTTTTGATCTAGACTGACAGTACAGCAAGCAAGGCTTATATTGATAGCTGGGAAGGCACTAATTCAAAATCCCAACTGAAGGGAGTGAACCCTGGTTCTCCTGGGTGGAAGTCAATCAAAGTGAACCCTTGAAAGGGGTCTTCAGTGTTGAGACAGATTGGCTCAGTCGCCAGAGCCTGGATCTAGTAGCGATGTCTCAACCAAGAGGTAATTGAAGTTCAGATCAGAGTGCTGATTCTCAGCCTCTTTGCCTCTGTAGAAAACAAATGCTAAGAAGGTTTGGAGAAAGATCTCAAGGAGAAGGAGCAAAAGTGGTGAGCTCTCAGAGGCTTAATTGGCTGAAAGGTTGTCATCTTCAGTACACATTTCTCCATCTTCCACTCATCCCTCAAGTGCTAAGGAAGATCAGAGAGCCACAAGCAGATGTGATCGTCATTGCACCAAGATGGCCTCATCACCCATGGTTCTCAGATCTAATGAACCTCTTCATTGTCAATACCTGGAGCTGTCCTCAGCATCCAGACCTTCTCAAACAGGGACGAGTGCTCCACTAGAAACCAGAGATGTTGCCGGTAATCTTTTAGAGATGTGAGTGGAGCTTCCTGAACCTCCACAGCTATTTGTAAATAGTATTGGAAACACTCCAGGCCTCCAAAATCCATAGTAGAGCAATATCTTAAGTAGGACCAACCAAAACATCTGAAAATAGATTTCAAGTTCAAGAACTCTTTCTTGAGCTAGATGTTGAACAGGGAGTGCATGGGGTGGGGGAAGAAAAAGTCAGTTGAATGTTGAAGCCATGAAGTCGGTAGCGCTTGGTCTAGTCTTAAAATGGAATGTGGGAGGGGACAGCAGCCTAGATTAATTTCTGTTAGGCAGGTTTCAAGTTGCACCTAGGACTGCCCTTCAGACTTTTGGGATAAAAAAAATCTACAGTGCCTGATGCAGTTGCTACCGGGGTCTGTTTCCATCTTAGACAAAACACGTAGTCCTTGATAGGTGGACAGCAGAAATAAAACCAAGCTAGGCAATGTTAATATTAACAAAACTTGGAGATTAATTTTAGGTGGTGTACTAAGTTAAATAAATTAATACAAGTCAAACTGGGTAGTGTTACCTAGTAGTAGTAGGGAATGTAACCCTCAAAAAGAGTCCCATATCCAGGTGGCAGAAAATCCTCTTCTTCAAGTGTTCCTGCAGCCATTCAAGGGTGGGGTCCTAACACTGGAGAAAAATGAGTTTCAACCACCTAAAGAGGGAACTCTTTTTGAAAGCTACATTCCCTCTCACTGACCAAATGCTGCAGATTCCATGGCTGCAGCATTTAGGCAACCTTTTTTTGCCCTCCCAATTCCCCATTTAACATACAGCCTGATGAAAGAATTTTGAGAACTTGAAAGCCTGCTCAATTTTTTGTGACAGTTTGGTTGGTCCTAATAAAGATGTTGCCCTATTATAGATTTTGGCATTTTTCTTAAGAGACCAATATGGCAGACTTCACTTTTCATTCTGCTGTCTACATGCTTGTCAGCCAACAGGGTCTATAACAGCACCTAGAAAGCATTTGTAGCCTGGTGTCAGAAACACACAAAGATCTCTTTTTCAGTGAGAGGGGTGGAGGTTCTGGAATGGCTGCAGGAAGGTCTTGCATCTGACCTCAGTCCAAAAATTCTATGCCATTTAGGCTCGGCTCTTACAAGCATCCTGAGCAGTCTGGCTGATGGTCCCTGGGTTCAAATCCTGATTGCTGAAGGTTTCTACAAGGTGCCTCTCTTGTTAGTCCTCCTAAAGCCCAAGGGGTTCCTTCCTTGAAACTTAGTGTGATTCTCAAGGTCCTCACAAGACTTCCCCTTGAGCCTTTGAGGACCACTCCTCTAAAGATTTTACTTTTCAAACTGTGTTCCTTGCAGCAGTGTATGTAGCTTATCGCAGATCACAGTTCTTCCAGCAGAAAAGGAGCTTTTCACTTTCCACTTTGTCTGGACCCTATGTTTGTCCCTAACATCCGTTCAGCATTTTACAGGGCGCAGGAGTTTATTCTCCCTTCTTTCTGTACACAGCCATCCACTCCTCTTAAATGTGAATGGCGCTTCCTGGATGTATGAGAGGCACTTCAGTTCTTCTTTGACAGAACCAAACCTCTTAGGCAAGATGATTCCGTGTCTCATTTCCTTGAGGAAGTCAAGCCCCAGAAAGAGGGCCACACTGTCCAGAAGGCTCAGGGAATGTATAGGGCTAACACATTCTGCATTCAGATGATTGTTGTTTCTGTGTTATGTCCAGGGATGTACTGCTTTTCAACATGCTGGCTGCTCTGTTATAACCCCCAAACCTCCTTCTCTGTCCTATTAAAGACCAAGATAAGGAAGAGATACTGGCTGCTCTACTCAGAGGGGTACCTTCACTATCCCCACCTGTACCCTCCCAGCCTGAGGATGTGGCCCTTCTGCTTTGCTCAGATTCTGGGACAAGTTCTGAGTAGCATCTCCTGCTCCTCTGCCTCATAGAAGCCAGTGGTTACAGAACCAGACAAGAGCCACTTAAAACGCACAGCCAGCTCCTCCAGAGAGGTGGGGCTAATTGCAGAACAGGCCTTGCCAGCCTTCAGCCTTTTGCAGATACAACATTCCTCCATTAGTCACAATGGGAGGAAACCTACATACAGGAGAAGCCATTACGAGATTTCTGTGATCCTGACAAGGTCTGCCTGAACCTGGATATGTCTTGCCAAATTCGGCTCTTGAGCCTGACATGACCTTACCAAAAGAGACTTGACTGACCTGATGTAACCCTATCTAAGACTGCTACCACTTCCCCTGAGAGCTCCAAGCCCTAGCAAAGGAGGATGCTGTTCCCTCCTTAAGAGGAGAGATGGAAATTCTGAACTTACCTGTGAATTTCTGCTCTTCTTGAGTGAAGGAGAGTACCTAGGCCCTCCATCTTAATTTGCTGAATTCTGGGATGGCCATGACTCCAGTTTTGTCCTAAGTTATTTCAGCTTGAACTCTACCCATTAAGGTGGTGCTTCGGACATGTGTGTATAGATTCCTTAGTCCCTCAAACGATATCCTTATGTTAGAGTATTTGACTAGTGTTTGTTGAATTATTCTATTCTTATTTCCTTTATCCTTTGAAAAGATTTTACTGAGTGCTGATTTGATGTTGTTTGGTTAATCCGAGCTTTTTTTAGCACTAGCGTCTGGGGATGAACAGAAATTCACAAATGAGTTCGATTTCTGTTTCCAGTAGCTTTAAGCACATCTATTATTGGCAGTATACACACAACACATAGGGTTGGATCCAGACTAGTCTGGTGGAAATGGACCTCCCTGCCACCTCCTCCCCACAGCAGCCCCTCCCCAATGTAAATGCAATACAGAGGACCCTACTGAATATGTATTCTCTGTAGGTCTGCTTCCCTTTGCAAAACTGGGAGAATGTTGAATTTGGAATGTTTTGTTGCCAAATATTTTTTCAAAGAATGGGGAAGGCAAGTTGGGATCATGAAATAATATGGGTTCTCTAGACAGTACAGCTCCACTGAAGGTTGGGTATTCCTCCTTGCTCACACCAATTTATTTTAATATTGCAACAAGTATACATTGCGTATGTGTGTGTGAGAGAGAGAACCTCTGCGTAAAGATGTGTTGTCCTCTGATGTGGTCCCCATTGGTAGAAGCAGTGGCACTGTACATTTAGAGCATCTCTACACTTGCAATTTATTGCACATTCATGGTTGGCCACTCACGGAAGTTTGCGGGTCCATTACATGATGTCGTAATCCTCCAGGGATTTCCCCACTATTTCCCCCTGCTTATCCCATGTTATCCCCAAAGGGGGATGTTTTCAGTATATTTCTAGCCTGCACAAGAGGAGCGCCATGGCCTGCCTGTGTACTTCTCCCATAGCATGAAAAACCCACTATGTTTGGGGTTGTTGGGGGTGTGGTTGTGACAACAGCAGTTACGTCAGCATGGTGGGCGTGTCGGTATATTGACCTGCCGGCTTGCTGCCATGCTGTGACTAAATGCAATGCATTGATTTTTGCTCCTGACTTTGGCTGCTTGCTCTGCAACACAGAATGGCCAGCATGCTGGTATTCCAGCAGTTCGCCTGGAAAACGGTGCCTGCAGGGGTGGGCTTCAGGCAGTTTGGTGGAGGTTGCTGTCCACCCACGCTGCATGTCAATCACAACCAAACCACTAGTAATCTGCTAGGGGAGGGTAAAGGGCAGGAATCAGGGAGGAAATATTGTAATGCCCCCCAGCATGTGTAATGGCTTTTTGTGGAGAAGTAGTCACCCCATAAAAAGGTAAGGAACAGAATATAACGAGCTAGAAACTACCGTGTAAAGGTGCCCCATCTAATCCCGCAGTGAAACGGGATGGAGAAAGCCCCGGTATTGTTGTGGATTTCTGCCCCCATGTGATGAACCCCTCTGAGACACCATTGGGTGGGGCTGAACCTGTCATATGCCTGTTGTAAGACCAGGTTTTGCCCAGGCCAGAACTGTGTTTTAGCCATAGGGCTTAAGCCTTAATGGCAGCCACTGAAAACTGAGTCACTCCTTATCTGCATTGTCTCACCATTTCATCTACGTAGTCCCATCCTGGGTTCAGTTTCTTGGTGCGACTAGGGTGTAACAGGACTCTTGAAAATAGCTTTTATATATTGTTGTAGTTGCTTGGCTTTTTAGGTAGATTGCTGGCTAATAGTCTGGGATTATCATCTGATGTTTCATCAATGGAAATAAATGACAGGAAATGGTTTCCTGATTGCTGGGGATCTCTCTTGAATGTTTGGAATGAGATACCTATCAGAACTTGGAGATGGTGATCCCACTCCAGCTGCAAATGAGGGATGAACCCCCCAGCAGATTTAACTCAGAGAGGAGTCTGATTGCTGCTAGTAGGCTCTGCTTGTATTTTTGTAAATAAAGGAAATATCTCAAAGATAGCATAAATCTCCAGCGTACTCTCATTCAATGGAAACAAACCTAGTAGCACTGCCTTGGAACATATGATCTCTGGAGAAATAGAGGGATGCATAGCCATTTATTCATGATCTTTCAGATGAGCATCCATAGGATGGAAGATTACTTTTCTTTCAAAAATTCGCCACGACACCCACATAGCAATAGCATCATCATCAATATGCATTTTATCCTCCTGTGTTCTAACACTTTTCACTGTATCCCACTGGGGGGAAAATATGTTTTCTTAAATTTGCCAATTCCTTATTGTACATATAAGCAGCACTCAGCATTCTGCAGTACACTACCAGATTCCATTATTCAAGACAGATTCCTACATTGTTAGGGTATTAATAACGATGTAAGAATCTGTCTTGAATAATTCTCAGCCTGCCTTAAAGGGTTGGTTTATTCTTTTTGAAGAAAGAGGCTGACCTACTTACACTGACTCACTTTCTCCTTTTCCCAAGCAGCTTCTGGATAAAAAGCTTATGGAGTTGAATCAACAGATCAGTGAAGATGAGAGAATCTCTTCCAACCCAATTGTAAAAATAATATATGGAGATCCTGCAAACTTTCTGTCTGAATTGCCCAAGAACAGCACTGTGCACTGTTCCAGGATGTGGAGTTGTAGGAAGAAGATCTCAGTTGAGTACCTGGGACATGTTGTCCAGCAGAAAGACGGCAAGGACACTGTGCCCATCTTGTGGAAGTTTCTGCAAAAGGTGAGCATGCCCTGTTCATTGCCAACATTGTCTGTCTTACGATGTACTAGTCAGGAACTGTACAGCGCAGGGATCTAAGTATAAGCTGCTCTTCATAATTAATAAAGGAAATCATCCAACACACAGCCTTGCATCTTGCTTTCGCTTTTCCTCCATTTTATGAATGTGATGATTGTGAGTTTAAGAAAAATCAGACCCATGGATTTGTTCAGACCAATATCCTCATGCCAATGTTATTTTTTTACCAGTACACATCAAGAGGAATAATTGCATCTCAGTCTGCAGGCTGTTAAGAGGTTCCATATTGGGGTCATTCTCCAAAGGTTTGGCTAACACTACAATTGTGAGGCATGAAATTAGGGTTCTGGGAGGTAGAAAAGGACTTATAATACTGAGTAAGTGAGGGAAAGGTTCCCAAACCAAAACTTCTCACTGTTTCAATATTTACAACTAAGGAGTATGCTGAAGAAGAAAGACTTCAGAAGAAAAATAATAAAAGAGGAAAGAGCGATTTTGAAATTCTAATAACCAGACTACAGGGAGAAAAGGACTCCTTTCAAAAATTCATGAGATTTTCATCAATCAATATTTCACTGTTAAAATATAAATCACATTGGGAAAATGATTTACATTTCCAGTCCTGATTTACATTACCATTTGTAATCGAGCAAATGTTTTGTAATACAGGAGTTTCTATTTCATTGCACATTTCTATTAAAATCCGCCTGAATTCTTTCATTTGCTCCTCCTGCTTAGATTGGTGTCTGGCCCATGCATCTGCCACACTCTCCCCATCCCCGTTTGCACTTTGCTGAGTTCCTGCAGGAGGAGAAATGGTATCTGTGCCTGGCCCTAACTGATTAGCTTGCCCTTGAGAAAATCCTTCTCTGTCTTCTGGAGCCCTTTGAGGAATTTCCTCCCCTGTCCCCGGCCCATCTTAACTTCTGACTCTGATTCCATGGTCTCTGTGGGGAGTCTGGGCCTAATCCTGACAGTTACTAATACAAGCTGCTTAATGACTTATTTTACCCCCAGCCAAATTCCCTAAAGCTCCACCCCAGCCAAATACACTCATCACCAGATCCAGCTCTTGGGTACAGTCTTCATATGAAGTCAAAGCTCCTCCTGTTGTACTATGGATGCTTGGACAGTTTATCTGGGTTGAATGCCTGCTTACGTACCCTTCTTCTGGTAAGATCTTAGGGAAGCCTGTTGGCATTACACTGCCACTTGCTCCCTACTCCTGATCTTCATCAGCCATGTATGGTTATCGCATAGGGAAGGAATAGCTTAATATTCAGGCCTCAGCTACCTACGTCTTCCTCCTATCCTGCCTCATACACCAACCACCAGACTCCCTCTCTGACAGACCACCAACCAACTAACTCAATCCTTAACTGTCAACTGTCATTTCCCTAATGATCTTTTGCACCTAGCTAGAACCCCCAGCCAATCAGAGTCTGATGTTTCCCAGACCAATCAAAATTGAATTTCCCTCATCCAGACCCATCCAGAAATATTAAAAGCGATTGCCTCTCTCTCCTCCTTGAGAATTTGTCACTAAGCAGTTACTACTACTAAAAAAGGCCTTCAACACAGTAACAGTGTTAGACCTCAGGCCTACACAGATACATTATAGCCTCATAGAGGTCACCCAGAGTATTTATTTACAGAACATCATTATAAAATGTTAGTTACATGGCATTCCTTCACACTGTCCAAAACTCCTGCTTGTTTCTAGGGGTGTATGAAACCCCGCTTACCTGGCTCCGCCGGGTTCTGCTGGGGGGGGAGGCGCTCCGTCCCTCCCCCCGGAATCCTTGACAGGGGGGAGGCACTCCATCCCTCCCCCAGAATCCTCGATGGGGGGGAGGCGCTCCATCCCTCCCCCCGGAATCCTCGACGCGGGGGGAGGCGCTCTGTGCCTCCCCCTGGAATCCTGGCTGGCTGGCTCTGCTCCGTGGCCAAGCCGCGGAGCCACCAGCCGGCTCCAGCCGCCCGCAGCCGGACATCCGGCCGCTGGGCAGCCCTGCAGGGATGCAAATGGTGGCTGTTGTAGCCGCTGTCATTTAAGTCCCTGTGGAGGCTGTGATAGGCTATGTAAGTATTTACATAGCCTATCACGGCAGGGGGAAAACCCCAGCGTCCGCAAATGGCAGTGGCTGCCACCATTTGCGTATGCTGGGGGTTTTCCCCCCCTGCCGTGATAGGCTACGTAAATACTTACGTAGCCTATCACGGCCTCCACAGGGACGCAAATGGCATCCCTGCATTAGCCGTGATAGGCTACGTAAATATTTACGTAGCCTGTCATGGCTGAAGAGGAGCAAGCGAATGACGGCCGCAGGACAGCTGCCATTCGCACAGCAGCACGGACGGGAGCAGGTAAGTGCTCCGTTTCGCGCACCTTTCGTGGGGTGGGGGCAGCGGGCACTTCGTCCCGTGCGCCTTCTGTGGGTTGGGGGGGCGGGGGCTTGGTTCCGCAACAGTTTTTTGGGGGCCGAATGCACTGGCATTTGGCTTCACCGAGATCCGTCGCGGAATTCTCTGACATCCCTACTTGTTTCCAAGCCTTGGCAAGCACCCCTAGCCTTCCTATGTTTGCTTTAAACTTTTTGACCTATGGGAAGTCATGTCCTGTGTGATATCTCCAGCAAGACCATGAATATGAACAACTCTGTGCATATGTGCTGCTTATTAATGACCATCAATGCTGATTCTTTTACATTCTCTCAGCTTCTCTTTTCTGATTTGCTCTATCCTGCACCATTTTTAGGAAGCGGAATTGAGGCTGGTGAAGTTTTTGCCAGAAATTCTGGCCCTGCAAAAAGACTTGGTGAAAAGGTTCCAGAACATTTCAGATGTGGAACACCACACAATTGAAAATTTTCTTAATAGCCTTCCCTCAGGTGAGACTTTGCTGTGCTGTGGGTCCAGTTAGCAGGGCATAAAAAGCATAAAGGCAAGTGCTTAGCATCAAGTTGCATGATTATAAAGCAAGCCTCCTCAGACCCAGTGATTGGAGAGTATGAACTTGTGGAAAGTGTATGCCTTAACAGCCATCACAAGTCTAAAAGGAGAAATTTGAATGGACCCCTGGAGGAAATAGTTTAATTTGCCACCTTTTCTTTCTCTTTTAGTATCACAGTGGATCCTTGGGGTAGCGCAGGTATTTCTTATGTAGACGTAATATACTCAGAGCTTTTCTACTCGAGGCATTTATTGTATGCTTGACATTCCCTACTCACGTTTGTTTATGGGTTCTTTAGATGATGCCATGACGCTTCAGTTTTGCTTCTGTTTGTAAACAGTTGAGCAAGTTTCTTTAGAGCACAGAAAATGAGGTATTATTTCTGATGGTGTAAGAAAGCACTGTTTCCACTTGTGTATTTGCACTATTCTGCTATACGACAGTCCCACCTACAAGTCATATAGCAGAAAAGTAGGAAAGGAAACTGTTCTCATGTAGTGCTTGGATTTCAATTCTGTGACGAAACCAAAAGTAGATGCAGCAGATTAACAGCCTCATGTAGAAAAGCCAGTAATCTAAAATTAAGCATTTAGAAGACCCCTGATTTAAATTGGAGAATCAAGGACATGCTTACATGTTTGCCCATTTATGGGATGTAAAAGTATTAAGACTAGATCATATCCAAATTCATTAGAAACACACTTTCATAAATGATCCATTAAAGCAGTGGAATAGTCTGAAGCCAGCATCATCTGATCAGGAAGTAAAACTTTTAAAAAGTCTTGTAAGTACTCCATCAGACAATGCATGATTAACGTACAGAATTCATTGTAACAATATATGGCTATGGTCTACTGGCTTAGATGGTTTTGATTAGATAATATTCATAGAGGATAGGTCCATCTATGATTATTAGGCATGTTAGCTAAATGGAAACTCTAAACCAGATTCTGCTGATGAAAAACACTAGAAGGCTGTTGCCTCGGTGCACTCAAGGATGGGCGGACTTTAGGCTTGCAGGTTCTACTTTATTTTTTTTACTAGAGCCCCCTGATATCCACCAACCAGAGCCAGGTGAAAAATAGTGGCTCAGGAAGGCAGATTGAGAATTAAGGACAGGGTGCCTCTGAGCACATGCCCAGTCCAGAACAAAATTCCTCTCCTTGTTTTCCTCCAAGCTTTGTTTGTTTGTTTCAATAGCCTAATTTAGGGTGGGGGAACTTTTGTTTAAACAATTGGGAGTCAGAAAGCCTTGCTGATCTACTGCAAAGATCTACCAGTTGATCCCAATCTCCCTTTTGCCTGCTCCTGGCCTTAGTGTCCTGTTTGGGGGTTGCCAGGGACATCTGGCTGGTCAGTTTTGTGAATCAGGATATTGGCCTAGGTGAACCTACTACAGCAGACTGCTCTTGCATTCTAACTCTTTGAACCAAACTTTGTTGAGTTGGTTGTGCTTTTACCAAGAACTACAAAACCTGGCAATACTGAGTATATCACATGCTATATATTTTTCTTGCCTTCTCCAGGACGCACAAGGCTTCTTATGACAAACAGAGTGAAAACATTTCTGGCTGTGTGGAACAAGCTGAGATCATCCTTGGAAACCAATGGTGAGTGGCCAGTTTACACTATTACTCAATTGTATGAATGGCAGGATTGGGAGGTCACCTGATAAAACCCAATGGAAGGCTGGCTGTCTTTATCTTGACAGGCCAGACTTCCTTCCCCCTCCCCTTCTTTAATGTTTTTAATGCTGGAAGAAACACTCTCAAGCCTTATCTTCTGTGGCCTAGAGAGGCTGTTTCTTCTTGTATTACCTCCTTTTGTGGCACTTGTTCCCCATTCACACACAGGATTAATTGGTAGAGCATAACATGATCCATTCCAGATTGCCCAGCACTTGCCTTCTAGTCCTGACATTCAGAATGTAGTGAAATAGTCTGGGTTTGACAGCAACAAATAATTATTTTTAAAAACCACAAATAATCCAAAAGGAAAGGGAAGCACCACCCGTGGGTCTGAGCCTGCTGCTCACAAATGCTTCTTTGTCCCATCATTGCAGGTGAAATAAAACTCCCCAAAGGTTATTGTGATATTGACCTCACTCTGGAGAGTGAGTTTGAGATCCTTCTGCCTCGCCGGCGAGGTCTAGGCCTGTGTTCCACAGCCTTGTCCAGTTACCTCATCGGCCTGCACAATGACTTTGTCTACACTATAGAAAAATACACAATGGATGCCAACAGGTACGTCTGTCTCTGCATCTGTTAGAATCCCCACTTCTTTCTGCAGCTGCCAAATGAGCTGTGGAGCAGGATGTCTCATACTTGTTCTCTCCATCCCCTTCTCCACAGATACTCTGTCAGCCCCACAGAAGTGGCAGATCTGCATGTGATCACTTATGAAGTGGAGAGGGACCTGATCCCACTGATCCTGTCAAACTGCCAGTACAGCATGGAGAAAGGAGGGGAGGCCCTCCAGGAATTTGACCTGGACAAAATCCAGCAGCAGGTCGTCAGCAGGTTCCTACAAGGGAAGCCCTTGATCACATTGACAGTATGTAACAAAAAAGCTTGATGCCGTTGCCTGGGATCCACCTCCCCCAGTCCAGAGGAATTCCTGCAAAGGTCCACTCACTGAGCATATTTTTTGTTCTCTTCCTTAATAGGGCATACCCACTTTGGTGTACAGACATGACCGAAATTATGAGCATCTCTTCAGTGATATCAAGAGCAAGCTGAGCCAGGTGAGCTTCAGAGATGAAGGGAGAAAGAATACAAAAAAGTGGCTGGATGCATTCCAGTTAAAATTAGTTCTTGCCACATATTTATTAGCCTGGTCCTGTGCTTGTTAACTTGGTAGGAAGTCCTATGGTATTGAGTGGGGCTTACTTGCAAGTAAGTGTGCATATTTTGCAGTCTAAGTGACTGGAGTTGCTACTGCATAGAAAAGGAGTTGAATAGGTATAGATAATTGCTTTTCATAGAATCATAGAACAGTAGGGTTGGAAGGGGCCTCCAAGACCATCGAGTCAAACCCCCTGCTCAATGCAGGAATCCAAGTCAGAGCATCCCTGACAGATGACTGTCCAGCTTCATCTTGAATGCCTCCAATGTGGGAGAGCCCACCACCTCCCTAGGAGATTGGTTCCACTGTTGTACTGCTCTAACAGTCAGGACGTTTTTCCTGAAGTACAGCCAGAATCTGGCTTCCTGTCACTTGAGCCCATTATTCCGTGTCCTGCACTCTGGGATGATGGAGAAGAGATCCTGGCCTTCCTCTCTGTGACAACCTTTCAAGTACGTGAAGAGCACTATCCTATCTCCCCTCAGTCTTCTCTTCTCAAGGCTAAACGTGCCCAGTTCTTTCAGTCTTTCCTCATAAGGCTTTGTTTCCAGTCCCCTGATCATCTTCGTTGCCCTCTGCAGTTTATCTGCATCCTTCTTAAAGTGTGGTGCCCAGAAATGGACACAGTACTCCAGATGAGGTCTAACCAGTGCTGAGTAGAGGGGAACTAGTACTTCCTGGGATTTGGAAGCTATGCTTCTATTAATGCAGCCCAAAAGAGCATCGGCCTTTTTTGCAGCCACATCACATTGTTGGCTCATATTCAGCTTGTGATCGACAACAATTCCAAGATCCTTCTTGCTTGTAGTATTGTTGAGCCACATATCGCTCATCTTGTAACTGTGCATTTGGTTTCTTTTTCCTAGGTGCAGAACTTGGCATTTATCCCTATTAAATGTCATTCTGCTGTTTACTGCCCAGTGCTCCAGCCAATCAAGATCACTTTGAATACTGTTTCTGTCTTCCAGGGTATTAGCTATCCTGCCCAATTTTGTGTCATCTGCAAATCTGATCAACATTCCCTGCACCTCCTCCTCCAAGTCATTAATAAAAATGTTGAAGAGCACTGGGCCCAGGACTGAGCCCTGCAGTACCCCACTCATTACCTCTCCCCAGTTTGAGAAGATCCCATTGATAAGCACTCTTTGAGTCCGATTCTGTAGCCAACTGTGGATCCACCGGATCGTTGTTTCATCTAGCCCACTTTGAGCTAGTTTGCTGATCAGGATATCATGGGGCACTTTGTCGAAAGCTTTGCTGAAGTCGAAGTATATTATGTCCACAGCATTCCCACAGTCCACAAGGGAGGTTACCTGATCCAAAAATGAGATCAGATTCGTCTGGCAGGATTTGTTCTTGACAAATCCATGTTGCCTTCGAGAAATCACTGCATTGTTTTCAAGGTGCTTACAGATGGATTGCTTTATCATCTGCTCCAGAATTTTCCCAGGGATTGATGTCAGACTGACTGGTCTGTAGTTCCCAGCTTCCTCCTTTTTACCCTTTTTGAAGATAGGGACAGCATTAGCCCTCCTCCAGTCATCTGGCACTTCCCCCATCCTCCATGATTTCTCAAAGTTAATAGACAGTGGTTCTGAGAATTCTTCTGCCAATTTCTTTATTACTCTAGGATGCAGTTCATCTGGCCCTGGAGATTTGAACTCATTCAAAGTAGTTAGGTGTTCCTTGACCATATGCCTATCGATCTCAAGCTGCAATCCTGCCCCTTCAGCCCGTACTTCACCTTTGCCAGGGAGGTCATAGACCCTCTTTTGGGAGAAGACTGAGCCAAAGTAGGAATTGAGCACTTCTGCCTTTTCCTTGTCATCTCTTACCATTTCGCCATCCTTATTTAATAGTTGAACCACCATTTCTTTCCTCTGCCTTTTACTATGCACGTAGCTGAAGAAAGCCTTTTTGTTGCTTTTAGCATCCCTCACTAGCTTCAGCTTGTTCTCAGCTTTAGCCATCCTGACGCCATCCCTGCAATTCTGTACTACCTGCCTGTACTCTTTCTTTGTAGCTTGTCCTTTCTTCCACTTCCTATATGTGTCCTTTTTTGTTTTCAGGTCATCTCTAAGCTTTTTGTGAAGCCACATTGGCTTCTTCTGTTGTCTTCCGCCTTTTTTTCTTGTTGGAATTGTTTGTAATTGTGCCTTTAAAATTTCCTTTTTTAAAAACTCCCACCCATCTTGGACTCCTTTTCTCATTAGAGTTGCTTGCCATGAGACCTTACTGATCATTGTTCTGAGTTTATTAAAATTGGCTTTCCTAAAATTCAGGGTATGCGTTTGGCTGCACTCGGCTTTTGCTTCCTTTAGAACCAAGAACTCAAGTATAACATGGTCACTTTCCCCCAGAGTTCCTGTAACTGCTACTTGATCCACTAAGTCATCTCTGTTGGTTAGGAACAAGTCAAGGATAGCCAGTCCTCTAGTTCCTTCCTCTATTTTCTGTAGGAGGAAGTTATCTGCAACACAAGTCAGGAATTTCTTGGAGGGGCCATGTTTTGCAGAATTTGTCTCCCAACAAATATCAGGGAAACTGAACTCCCCCATTACTACTGCATCATGCTTCCTTGAAATATTGGCTATTTGCTTTTCAAAAGTTTTGTCCTTGTTGTCTCCTTGATTGGGTGGCCGGTAGTAGACTCCGACCACCATGTTCCTTTTATTCTTTGCTCCATTTATTTTAACCCAGATGCTCTCGATGGGGCTACCAAGCTCATCCTCCTGTATTTCTGTGCAGAGATATGTATTTTTCACATACAGTGCAACCCCACCTCCCTCTCTGTTCCTTCTGTTCTTTCTGAACAAATTATATCCTTCAATTGCTGTATTCCAGTCATGGGAGTCATCCCACCAAGTCTCAGTTACACCTATCAAGTCATAATTTCCCTCCCGTATCAAGAGTTCATTCTGTTTGTTTCCCATACTCTGGGCATTAGTATATAGACATAGAAGACCATGTGCTTCATAATCTGGCTGTCTTCCGACTTGTTTCTGAAGACTGTTTATTGGGCACTATTAGAGCTGTTCTCTCCGTTGTGGTGCATGAGCCTTCATTCATTGTTACCCCCAACTTTACGTCTCCCTCCCCTGTAGGTTCAGTTTAAAGCCCTCCTGATGAAGTTCTTCATGCTGTGGCCAAACTCATTCTTCCCATCCTTTGTGAGGGGCAACCCATCCCTGCCAACAGTCCATCTTCCAGGAAATATAGCCCGTGGTCCCAGAATCCAAATCTCTCGCGCCAACACCACCTTCATAGCCAGTCATTCACCCAGAATATTTTTCTTTCCCATTCAATCCCTCTTCTAACTACTGGAAGGATGGATGAGAAAACTATCTGGGTCCCAAAGTTCTTGAGTTTCCTTCCCAAAGCTTCAAAGTCTGACGTGATTTTTTCATAGCTCCACTTGGCGGTATAGTTTGTTCCCACATGGATGAGAAGAAAGGGATACCTGTCAGTGGGCTTTATGAGTGCAGGCAACCCTTCAGTCACGTCTCTAATCCATCCTCCTGGGAGACAGCATACCTGGTGAGTCCATGGGTCTTCGCGACATACTTGGGTTTCAATCCCACGCAGCAAGTATTCTCCCACTGTCAGGAGCACCCTAGCGGCCTCTTTCAGTCTACTCCAATAGCCAACTCAAGACACAGACAAAAGGATTCTTTTCAAGGCTTTAATCCTTTTACAACTTAATGACTCTTTCAGATGCCAATCACCAGCGACTAAGCAAGGAACAGCAGAGTAGCCGATGTGCCAGGTTAGGCAGGTGGTCCCCGTTTGAAGGAGAATCACTTGCAGACCCTGAACGTATGGGCTAGGGAGAGTTCCTCCCTCTTTCCCTTGGGTCCATGGGATGCGACGGTTGCTTGCGTGCCAAACGGGCGCTACGCCTCCTTTCCGCGCCCTCCATCGCTCGTTGCTCCCTGCGTCTGCGTCGAGCGTCTAGCAAGCCCCGCTTCCGCACTCTCTCACTCCCAGGGTCACTATCTATCTCAGGAATGCTGGCAGGAGGAATCTGAGCCTGGGAGGGATGAGCGGGCCCCTCTCCCAGGGATTGCTGTTCCTCCTCAGAATCAGAACTGCTCTGGGGTTCTATCGGCTCAGTTTCCACCCTGACATCATCCCCGCTCCCATGAGCCCCCCCCCCTCGTGCTCCTCCCCTGGGGTCCCGGGTTTGTGGGGGTGGAAGTGCCTCAGCAGCAACGGAGCATGTACATTTTCCGTGGGTTCCCAGGATCACTCATCTGGCCCATACCCCTTCCAGTCCACTAGACATTGCAGGCGGCTGCGAGAAAGGTGGGAGTCCAGAATCTCTGTGACCTCAAACTCCTCCTCCCCCTCCACCAGCACTGGTGGCGGGGGGGAGCCATCCGAGCGATGAGGGTAACCAGAAACCAGGGGGGACAGCAAGGACCGATGAAAAACAGGATGGCTCTTCATGGAGGGGAAGAGAGCCAGGCAAAAAGGAACAGGGTTAATCTGGGCCGTAATCTGGAAAGGCCCCGTGCGGCGAGGTGCGAGCTTCCTTGCGGGTGAGTGAGAGGGGAGGTATTGGGTGGACAACCAAACCCAGTCCCCCAGTTACAGAGACGGACCCGGCTGGCCGGTCCGCAGAGGCCTTGTAGGCTGTCTTGGATTGCTCAAGGGAGTCCCGTAAGAGGTGGTGTACTGCTCGCAACTCCTCTAAAAAGTCATGGGCCACCGGCACCGAAGAGGGAGCTAGGGTGGATGGGAAAGCCTTGGGGTGGTAACCAAAATTGGCAAAAAATGGAGTTTGGCAGGTGGAAGCATGGCAGGCATTGTTATAAGCAAATTCTGTGAGAGGCAGCAAGGAAAACCAGTCATCTTGCTGGTAATTGACATAACAGTGCAAATACTGCTCCAGAGTCGCATTGGTGCGCTCGGTCGGGCCGTCCATCTGTGGGCAGAGGAAAGACGGAGCATCACATGGAGAAGCCCAAGTAGCTCCCTCCAGAAATGGGCAGTGAATTGGGCCCCCATATCCGAAATGAGACCCTTGGGCCATCCGTGGAGCTGGAAAACATGCACCAAAAAAAGCTCTGCCATCTCCCTGGCTGTGGGCAACCCAGAGCAGGGGATGAAATAGGCCATCTTAGAAAACAAATCCACCACCACCATAATGGTGGTCTTACCGTGTGAGGGAGGCAAGTCAGTGATGAAGTCAAGGGAGAGCAGTTTCCAAGGTCCTGAGGGGTAGGCAGGGGGCGAAGCAAGCCTGTGGGCTTGCCTGAGGGGCCTTCGCCCACTGGCAGGTTGGGTAGGAGGCGACATAGGTCTTGACGTCCCAACACACACGAGGCCACCAAAAATCCCGCGTCACTCCGTGCAGGGTCTTGGCGATGCCAAAATGCCCAGCGGTGGGGGAGTCGTGGCACTGATGGAGGACCTTCTCGCGGAGGGGTCTAGAAGGCACGTATACCCGGCCGGAATGGTAAAGCAGGCCACCTCGCAAAGAGAAGGGGTGGGGGGGGGCAGAGGCTAGTCCCAATTCCTCCACTGTTGTGCAGACAAAAGCATCCTGAGCCTGTGCTGAGTGAAGGAGCTCCTCCCAGGATTGAGGCACCGCAGCTGCTGCCAGGCTCTGGGGGGGAAGAATCGGGGGGGGGGATTTCCCTCACCCCCTGGCTGGAGGTCCAGCTTACGAGAAAGAGCATCTGCCTGTAGGTTGTTGGGGGCCTTTACATGGCAAATCTTAAGGTGGAACTAGGGGAAAAAAAGCGACCACCTAATCTGCCTCTGGTTTAAGGCACGGGCTGACTGAAGATGTTCGAGGTTGCGATAGTCGGTTCTAACTTCGACTGGGTGCTGTGCCCCCTCCAGCAGATGACGCCAGGTCTCCAAAGCGGACTTGATGGCCAACAGTTCCTTCTCCCAGATGGTATAATTCCTCTCAGACATGTCCAGCTTCCTGGAGTGGTAGGCGCAGGGTTGCAAACCGCCACCCACCTGATCTGGCTGAAAAAGCACCGCCCCCACGCAAAGTCAGAGGCATCAGTTTGCACTACAAAAGGCTTCCTCAGGTCGGGATGTAACAGGATCAGCTCAGAACTAAAAGCTTAAGTTCCTCGAAAGCCTGTTGGGCCGATGCCGTCCAATGAGAAGGAGATTTCCTGCCCTTAAGGAGGTCCGTGAGAGGAGATGTCAGCTGAGCAAAGCTGGGCAAGAACTTTCTGTAAAAATTAGCAAACCCCAGAAAACGTTGCACGTCCTTTTTGGTGGATGGAGCCTGCCAGGAGAGGACAGCCTGGACCTTTGCAGGATCCATCCTGATACCGTCAGCTGAGATAATGTAGCCAAGATAGTCCAAAAAGGTTAGGTCAAACGCACATTTCTCCAGCTTGGCATACAGATGGTGCTCACGGAGGTGCTGGAGGACGGCGGAGACATGGTGCTGAGGGGCATGGGGGTCCTCAGAAAATATAAGTCAATCATTGAGATACACAACGAGGAAAGTGTCCAAATAGTCCTGGAAGATGGCATTCATAAAACACGAAAACAGGGGGGCGCAGGCAAGCCCAAACGGCATCACTAGGTATTCATACGCTCTGTACCGGGTGCCAAAACAGGTCTTCCACTCATCCCCCTCCCGGATGCGAATCATATTGTAAGAGCCACACACGTCCAACTTTGTGAAAATCTTGGCTCGCCCCAGGCACTCCAGCATCTCGGGTATGAGGGGGAGGGGGTACTTGTCGGGGACCGAGACCGAATTCAACGTTCTGTAATCGTGCACCAGGTGGCATTCTCCCGATTTCTTGGTCACAAAGATGGTAGGGGCGCAGGCGGGGGAGGAGGAGGGGCGAATGAAGCCACGTCTGAGGTTTGTGTCCAAAAACTCCCGCAGAGCTCAAAGTTCTGGCTCTGACATCAAATACAGCCAGCCAGCGGGGATGGTCGCCCCTGGAATGAGGTTAATGGCACAGTCAAAGGGGCAGTGGAGGGGGGGAGCTGGTCGGCCTCCTTCCTATCAAAAACATCCCGAAAAGCCACATACTTCTCCAGGAGGATCACGGTAGCTGAAGAACTGCCAGAAGCAGACAAGGAGGGGGAGGAAAGGGTTAAGGCCTGGACTGGGACTGGCGCCTCGTTCGGGAGGCAATGCTCCCGGCAGTAGGGAGATGCAAATTCCATTTGCTGAAGCCCCCAAGAAATTTCAGGATTATGCTTAGAGAGCCAGGAAACACCCAGCGCGATTGGGTATTGGGGAACCTTGGCCAAGTGAAACTGAATCTGCTCAACGTGGGACTGGGCACGCAGAATGAGTGGAACTGTAATCTGGGTCACCGCGCCCGAAGAAAGAGGACGCCCATCGATGGTCTTCACTGCCAAAGGGGCAGGAAGAGGCAGGGTAGGAATCTTGTGGAAGAGAGCGAACGTTTCATCCACGAAACTGGTCATAGCCCCAGAGTCCACTAAAGCTAGGGCCTCCACCCCACCCCACCAGGAGGAGTGGAGGTGAACATGCAATAGTAGATGGGAGGGTGGGGGGGGGTTGCGGAAGGCACCCACCTGGTGTGGAACCGACCCCCACACTGGAGACCCCCAACAGGCTTGGGGGGCAGCCTAGTCAGGCCTGGGGAGGAGGAGGAGGAGGAAGGAGAGAAGAGGGAGGCAGTGGGGCTGCAGATCTAGTGCAGCAAGTTTTGGTGAAATGTCCCAGCTTTCCACACCGAAAGCATCGGCGCTCTGCGCGCTGCCACTCTTGTTCCTCCAGCAGCAGCGGGACTCGGGTAGCTCCCAGCTGCATCGGGGTCTTCGCCCCCACCGCAAGGGCAGGGGGTGGGGGAGGGGGCAGGAAACGGGGAATGGGAGGAGGGAAATCTAGGCCCCTGGCACCAGCACCCCTCCAGCCGACTATCTGGAGGCAGGTCTGGATGAGGTCCTCCAAAGTAGGCGGGCTAAGCGTGTGCGCCAACCCATCCAAGATCTCATCGTTCAAACTGTCCAAAAACTGAGCCACCAGTGCGGCATCATTCCACTGTAAATCCTGCATCAGCAAGAGAAAAGTTGTCGCATAGCTGGAAACTGAGTCCTTGCCCTGCCTGAGGTGGTGAATCTCCCAAGAAGCCATCTGCGTGCACAGGAGGTCACTGAAAAATCTGGCCATCGCTGTCATGAAACCTTGATAGTCCCCGAGCAGGGGGTCATTAGCGAGAAGAAGTCCCGAAACCCATTTAGCTGCCACGCCTGAAAGTAGGTTAATGATGAAGCCCACACGAACCTGTTCTGTTAGGAAATCCTCAGGTCGTAGGCACATGTACAGCTCCGATTGGGCCTGGAAGATCTGAAAAAGTCCTTTCTCACCAGAAAACCTCTCTGGCACAGCCAGCGGGCACTTGCGGCGGGGGGGAATCGGAGGTGGTGGGGATTGAAGCGCAGCTTGCAGATTCTGTACGGCAGTCGTCAGTTGAGCCACTTGATCACGGAGAACCTGGTTCTCTTACGCCAGAACTTGCACCACCGGGTCCCTGGCAACCTCCATTGGCATTAGGAGAATCACTTGCAGACCCTGAACGTACGAGCTAGGGAGAGTTCCTCCCTCTTTCCCTTGGGTCCACGGGATGCGGCCGTTGCTTGCGCACCAAACGGGCGCTACACCTCCTTTCTGCGCCCTCCATCGCTCGTCGCTCCCTGCGTCTGCGTCAACCGTCTAGCAAGCCCCCCTCCCGCACTCTCTCACTCCCAGGGTCACTATCCATGTCAGGAATGCTGGCAGGAGGAATCTCTGCCAGCTGCTGTGCCTGTGAGGGATGAGTGGGCTCCTCTCCCACGGATTGCTGTTCCTCCTCAGAATCAGAACTGCTCTGGGCTTCTATGGGCTCAGTTTCCACCCTGACATCCACTACTACTACTCTTCTCTTCTTGTTGTTGTTTTCAAACCTTGGTTTCATTGCCTCTGCTTGACTGACCTTCAGCCTCTTTCTCGCTCTCATGAGGGGTCCCCTGTAATTCTTCCTCTGCAGGCTGTCCTCCAGTCTCATCCTCAAGTACCTGGAAATGGTTCCACAGCTCCACTGCTTCCACTGGTCTGGAGTGGCTTCCAGTTCTTCTGCTCCTAACTGTCACCCTTTTCCAAGGAGTATCCTCTACTGTATTTTTCCTCACCTCAGCATTTTCCTCTTCTGCCTCAGCTTGCTGTTGCTATTCTAGCTTCTGTTCTTCACTTTGCTGCTGTAGTTCCACCGTTCTGTCCAAGAACTCTTTGTGTTCTCTTATTCCCTGGAGGATCGACACTCGTCACTCCAGTGCTCTTACTTTTTCCTCCAAATAGCTCAAGGCAGTATACATGGTTTCCTCTCCTTCCCTACTTTATCCCGTCAAACAAGTTAGGCTGAATCAATGTCTGGTCAAAGGGTACCTACGGAGCTTCTTGACTGAGTGGGGATTTGAACCAGGTTATCCCTGGTCCTAGTCAATCACTATGAACATGTTCTTCATGGTCCCTGTGACTCAAGAGTTTTAGGCAGGAGTCCTACCCACCTTCCCTTCGCATGCTCTGGGCATGGTTCCTGCCTGCCTCCCAGTTCCTTTTCGAATATGGCAGCAACTAGCAGCATTTGGAACTTTCTCACACCTCATACCAAAAATCTACTGTCCCCTCCGAGGGCACCACTGAACATAATTATTTTTGCTTTCTCTTTTCTTCCTTTCCTATCTTCTCTGAGTTTTTCTTCATTTTTTCTTTGCTGCCCCTTTGCGTTCCATGGACTCCATGGCCTTCTTCAAAAATTGGACCTGCCGTGGCAGGGAAGATACCGACGGACACTCCAGCTGCCTTCTCTGCCTCAGAGAGGTGCACAGGGTGGACTCCTGTATCCACTGCCAGGCCTTCACAGAGCAGGTCAGGAGGAACACAATGGTAGAACTTCATGCCCTATTGTGGGAACAAGCCCTCCAGGCAGTGGATACAGTCGCACTGAACCAGCCTCTGTATACTGCCTCAGCCTCCATTTGGAAGAAACTGTCTCCAGCTTTCGTGCAGGCTCTTCTAGCACACAACGTAATGGAAAGTGCTTCAGGGCAACAGTCCCCAGTATCAGGAGTACCAGCCCTTGCGGTACTGAACAGCTTTGGCTGTCCGCTTTGACCAACAGCTTGAAACCGGCCCTTCAGTACTGACAGTTGAGACCAAACATGTCAAATAGACCAAGTCCCCAAATAAATGACCTTCTAACACCTGGGCTCCAGAACCAAAAAAACCAAAAAGACAGGTCATAGGATAGAGTCCAACACTGAACCCAAGCCTACGCTGGCTCCAAATTAGCTGCCCTTGGTACAAATGGCGCCTCAAACTCTCATGTGATCACCAGTGCCAATCCTGGAGAAACTACAACTCCACAGGCCCATAATTCCCTAGATGATATCTAGTGCCTGGACTTGGTATCAGAAGGTAAATCCAGGGAACATTCCTCACTGGAACTGTACTGTCACCCCCAGTACCGCTCCCCAAGAAAGTATAGATCTCCTCAGTACTGACAGTCCTTGCCCTCTCTGAGGTTTTCTTCATCATCACTATAATATGCCATGGGAGAGCCATAGATGCCCCAGTCTCTACAGGTCTTTTTCTCATTATTATGAAGACTGTTCACCACCAAGATGGCACCATTACAAGTATAGGGATACTGACTACCTGCATCATCATTCTGCAATGTTCTTGTTCCCCTCACTTTGTAGAATGATCTAAGACAACTTCTAACCTTGTAACACCTTCTACCACAGTACCAAGCTTTACGAGTTTGCCACTCACCTCTTCCGGACAACTTCTTTCAGGACATAATCTTGAAAAAGTTCCTGGAGCCACTGGCCGTGAAGTCACCTCTGGAAGTACAACTCAGTCATTGTTGGCCCCTAACACAGTGACACTTCCTAACAACCCCTCTTCAATGCAGGATGGCTATTGCTTAGACTCATCTTCCATCTCATATGTCTGGGCCTAAACCTCACCGGACGCAGCTGTAGGGGTCAAAATCCTCTATCCCCATCAGGTGATAGAAGACCATACATGGAACAAATTCTCAGAATGGCAAAATCCCTTGGACTAGAAATTAAGGTTTCCCCAGTCCCGGATCCAGTCTTTAAAAGGGTGCAACTAGAATTAGCTCCACTGGTTACCATCCCAATTCTTCCAGTGTTACTGCATATAATCAAACAATCCTGGGAGAAGCTTTCTCTCTCCAGCCAACATCTAGAAAAATAGAAAATTTATATAGGGTGCAGGAAGAGGATTGCACTAGCTTCTTCGAACATCCCACACCAAATTCCATAATACAGAAAGCATACCGATTGAAGACAAAAGCCTCATTCTGCACCTGTAGATTCAAAGGGGAGAAAGTTAGACTTGATGCGATGCAGAATTTACTCCACTGCACCCCTTCAACCCCATGTAGCAAACTATGAGGCATGCATGGCGGCTTACCAACAGTTCTTATGGGAAAAAGCAGCAACCTTCTTTGACTGCCTCCCGGAAATTGCCAAAAACCTAGTGAAGATATTCCAGGCTGAAGCCCACAGACTCACAGACCAGCAAATTAACACAGCCCAATATAAGGCTGACTGTGGCTTCAAATCTATGGCAGCCACCATCCCTCTGAGATGGTATGCCTGGCTCTGTACTGCAGGACTCTACCAGGAGGCTAGATTGAGAGTGCAAGACCTTCCTTTTGACCGTGAGGGCCTTTTCAGTGCTTCCACAGATGACACCATGCACCCAGAAGATGAGAATGGGGTCTCAATCCTCATTGGCCTCTGCTAAGAAGCCACACCTGTACTGGCTATGTCAATGGCTACCTTGGAGCCAACGGAACTTGGGCCCAAACTGAGCCTCCAAACAAGTTTGTTACCCCCCCTTTCACTCCAGGAGACCTGGAAGAAATTGCTACCCTTTTGAGCAAGTGCGCAATAAACCCTCCCAAGCTCAAAAGACCACCAGTTTCTTCTGCAGGTACATTATAGTCCCCCCAAAGCACAGTGGCCTTTGGCCTAGACTCTATCTTCAGGATGTCAATCACTACATTTGTCCCCCCACCCCCGCCAATTCAGGATTTTTTTTGTGGGGAGATTGTTTCGCAATAATAAATCTGCACTTGGGTTACTTCTATATTGCTATACATCCTATAGCTTGCTTTTTTTGAGATTTGCCTTGGGCAATGAATCCTTCCAATTCAAGGTTCTCCCTTTCAGCCTAGCCACGGCCCCAAGAATCTTTATAAAGTGTATGGCAGTAGTGTATGCACATCTAAGACTTCAAGGGATTGTCATCTTTCTCATGGCCTCCATCGCTGCAGTAACTCCACTAGTGTGCCTCCGTATAAGACCACTCCAATCACAGTTCCTATGGGTCTTCAATCCAGAAATGGACCATCACACCCAGCCCTTGTCTTTTCCCAATGCAGTCTGACTCTTTGGACTGGTGGATTGTCTCAACACACCTCCTCCAGGGACCCAACTTCTGATCCCCTCATCTGTCTGTGATGGTCACTATGGACGTGTCTCTCCTTGGCTGGAGAACCCACTGTGGGTCATACAGAATCAGAGGACTGTGGCCTTGTCAGGAAAGAACCCTGCACAACAATCAACTCAAGCTACTTTCTATTGCCAAAGCCCTAAGGGTGCCTGAATTTGAACAGATTGTCCTTTGACAAAACAAAAAACACCAGTTTTCTTCTATATAAACAAACAAGGCGGGATGAGATCCCTCCCAGTCCTATGACTTACTTTCAATTTCTGGGACTGGTGTGTATGTTGCCACATTATTCCCATTGCTATCCAACTTACAGGGACATCCAACATCCTAGCAGACTTGCTCAGCAGGTTGAGAACTACACCACAGAAGTGGGAGCTCTCCCCAACAGTCACATTCAAACTTTTTGACATGTGGGGCACCTGGACTATGGACCACTTTGCTATAGCACTAAGTAAAAAATGCCATTCTTTCTGCAGCAGAGTGGGTCACGACACAGACTCTATGGGGGACACTTTCTTTCTTCACTGAGGAAACTCTCTAGCCTACGCATTTTCTCCTTTTCCTCTCATCACATGGATAGTGAACAAGATACAGGATGATGGGGCTCACTGCATCCTAATAACCCTGTCATGGCCCAAGAAGGCATGGTATGCGACACTTCTCCTCCTCTCCAGCCACACCTTTCTCCATCTTCCTTGTCTCCTAGACCTCCTCACAATGAGCAACGGAGATCAGGCACTCTGGTCTAGGGACCCTATATCTCATGGTATGGAAAGTGGGCAGCTTCACCAATTCTCCAACAAGGTCTTAAAGGTAATGACTGCTTCCCACAAACCTTCCTCCCAGGCCGCATATGCTGCCAAATGGAAGGCCATTCTGAAATTCCTTGCCCCAACGGGAGTTAATCCAAAATCCTGTGGTCTCCCAAATCATGACAATATCAAGTCTTTCTCCCTCTTCTCCCACCTCAAGTTAAACAATCCCTGAAAGGACTTGCCAACCTGTATTCACCAGCCTCCCCGCCTGTTCCAGCCTGGAGTCTTGTACTACTGATGGCCAAGCCTTTCGAACTTTTGGTCACAACCGACCTCAGGCTCCTCATGCTGAAAGTGACTTTCCTCGTGGCATTACTTCAATACAGAGAGCGAGCACACTGTGCCCTAAGGCATGACCAACTGTTCCTTAATTTTCATAAGAACGCCCAGACTGCTCTTTTCTCCTGAAGGTTGTCTCACAATTTGACTTAACTCAAGATACTGTACTGCCACCTTTCCTTCCTCAACCTTCCTCCCCAATGGAGGTTAAGCTTCAAGATGTCAGACGAGCACTTTCATTCTACTTCAAGCACAGGACATCATCCTTTAGAGACTCTGCTTGTTTCTTCATCTGCCACTTGGGGCCCAAAAAGTGTTGTCCTGTGTCATCACAAAGCTTCAACAAGTGGGTGATCTCAACTATACCTCTCACCTATCAGCTGGCATGCCTGCTGTCCCCCTGCAAGTAAGGGGACACTCAACCAGGGCCATGGACTCTTCTGCTGCTTTCCTCAAAGGTGTCTCACTTCTGCAACTGTGCAGCGCAGTGACCTGGGCTCAGCCTTCTACCTTCCTCAAACATTACCGCCTGGATATCAGAGCTTGCATTGATGCAGCCTTCAGCAGAGCAGTCCTTTCTTCAGTTTTGGCATGACATTCCCCTCCTCCAGGAAATCTCTTGCTTTTCAGTCACTCATATGTGTAAGTCACAGAGACCACGAAGGAGGACAGCTGTAACTGTGGTTCTTTGAGTGGTATTCTGTGAATGCACACAATCCACCCTCCTCCCTGCTTCAATGCTTTACCTTCTTTATTCCTCCACTGTGATGGACTTGGAACTGAGAGGCAGGCAGGAGCCATAGCCTGGAGTGTGGATGGGACTACCGCCTAAAACTCTGTTTAGCTCTAGAATGTTCTGAATGACTGTTTTGTGCAGATGCAGAACCCATATATGTGAGTTCAGACCCCTTGAAGAAGCACCATTACAGGTAAGCAACCTGTCCTTGTAACAGGCAGTGCTGAATGTGTCTGTGTTAATACTGTTCTAATATCCTGCAGAATTACTTGAATAGCACGTGCGTGTTTTCTTTACAGTAAAGGGACAGCAGTGATGAATGCTGACTGGTTTTTGTCCCCTTGAATTACAGAGCTCCCTTCCAAATTCCACAACAAGCATGATCAGTGGGGAGCTGCAGTCATACAGTGACATCTGTGAAACCCTGTCTGTCACTGAAATAACCTTAGGATTCCTGGCTATGGCTGGAGGGGACCCAGAGATGACTTTGACTGAATATGTTGAAAATATCCTGCAAATGGGCAGTCAGACAAGTGCTCATGTGCTGAAGGTGAGTGCAAGGGATCAGTGCCCCACCTTGTATCCTACAGAGTGAAAGAGTCGAGCAGATCAGGCTAATGCTGTACATTTCTCAAATGTCCCCCATTCTCTCCAGATTTCTCTGTTACTCAGGTAGGTGGGATCTTGGGTGCACATTCCTAAGAAGCCTTTTTCAGTCCCCACAGAGCAGCTGGGTATAGCTGGTGGTGAAACATAGGGAATTATCTCTTCTGCAGTTCTTTGCTGTCTAACTATAATACAGAAATGGAGGGGAGATGTCTGTCAGGCTGTCTGATATGGCAAGAAATGAATATATCTTGTCCTCTCAAGGAAAAGAGGGTTTAATGACTTAACCCTTCCTGCCACTTGTGGAAGAGTATGCTTTGAGAATGGAGAAGAACAATACCAGGTCTACACTATTTCCTCTGCATTCAGTCCCTAGTCTTGCACAAGTAAGGGATATAAGAGAGTGCAGGCAGGTCCTTATTATCTTAAGGAACATTGTTCTTGATACTTTGTTAATATCTTTCCTCCTAGTGATTGCTAGTATTTCATTATTCTTTTTTGTCTTGCTGCTCATAGTGACCAGGAGGGTAGCTGCGTTAGTTTGTTTTAGCAAAAAGGATTGAACTTGTGACATCCTAAAGACTAATACAGAATGACACCCAATGTCACACTGGTGGAAGGCTGTTCCAGGAAGCTAACTTCCCTGCCTCCTCCTTCCCCCAGAGCCCCCTGAAAATGCTACACCCACCTGAACATGGTGGACTTCAGCATGGGGGGTGAGCGGAAAAAGGAATCCCCAAAACTCAGATGAAGGTACTTTATGCAAGTGTAAACTTTATTATTTTTATTCTTCTAAACTAGTATCTAGCTATTTTGGTTTGAACTTTATAACTACAGTTCAGAACTAGGTTTAAAGTAATCTGATTTTAAAAACAACCATTAGATAAGAGTTTCCATGTTCCTTTCAGGCACTGAGTCGATGTCAGCTAAAGCACACCATTGCACTGTGGCAGCTCCTCTCGAGCCATAAATCTGAACAGCTGCTGCATCTGAAAAGGGTAGGAAGTGGGGAAAGGCTGGGATAACTTGACATTTCTTGCCACTCTTCTCCCTTCTTCCCCTAACTGTGCCACTGTATGTCTCTTCCTCACCATGTTCCCCCCAGGATCCCTTTGCAGAGGTCAGCGTATCCTATAAAGATGAGCTCACTACAGAGAACACCAAACTCCTCAATGACTTCCTCAACCAGGCTGAGCTGGAATCCTTCCTCCAAGAGTTGCATGAAATGATTGTCCTGAAGCTGAAACACACCCAAGCTGGAGAAGAATTCAATCCCACGTGGAGGTATGAGCCTGCAAAGCCCAATCCAACTCGCTTGTACGGTGGCTTATTTTGTTCCTCACCTAAACTTGGCTGTTTTGTGCTGGTGAAGAAACACTTACTGTTTGGCCATGTACTGTAGAGTAGCTGAACATACTTGTGATTCTTTCTCTTTATTTTCCAGCATTAAGGAAGTGCTTGCTTCATACCTCGAAAGGAAACAGAGCAACACACTTGAGGAATTAGAGGATATGTTCCCAGAAGAAATCCGGCTCTCCCAGTGTATTGCTGCTTGGAAAGTGGCTGCTACTCTTAAACAAAATCGAAAGCTCAGTTTACGCCCTTCTTCTCTTCTCCCTTCCAATTTTAAAAAAAAAATTCAACAATGAAGCACTGGATTTAACTGTTCCTCTTCTTGCTCTGAGCAAAATACATTCTGAGGCCAAAAAGCTTTCATAGTTTAAGGAGATCCTAAACAAAGGTGTCTGGCCCACTCTCAGAAAATACAAGTTAGAGATGAAAATCATGTTAGTGCCCATAACTAGAGGCCTAGTGTCATAGGTCCCTGGAAGAATCCTGGGATAGTCAAACTGTGGGTATAGTTTATAAGCATGTGGTTATATACTACTGACAGGTCTCATTTCCTTTTGGTCATTTAGATGGGCAAGAGAAAAAGAACTAGTTCTTATTTTCTCAAGTTTTCTATTTTCCCTAATGCTACCAAAGCTGCTTTCCGCTGTGATCAGGGACATTTGCCATGACACTTCCTGCACCTTGGTGTGCCTGTTTTTCTCTTTGGATCAGGACACCCGAACAAGGCATGTCAAAGCTCAATAAAAGGATGTCTGCCTTCAAACATAATTCAGCATAGGCATCTACCCAGGGGCACTAGCTTGACATCACTGCCTGCACTGTTCATTTTTTAAGAGAAGACACATCAAAGTTACTCCTAACCTATCCCTTTTCCTTTTGAGGCAACTTTCTTCATATTCACACAAGAACCTTGAAGAGCCTGAACCCCTCTATGTACAAACTTACGTTCCTTGATTTAATTGTCTTACCTTAGGTGTTACTAGTTGAAATTAGTGTTGTCTGACATTACAGTTGTCCCACTGTCATTCTTAAATTTGTAACTGTGATCATGATTCTTTGGCCTGAAAATCAGTGCTTTGTAAGTGGAGTCTCAAGACACATTTCTGCAATCATATTTGAGAAGGAAACTGTAAAATATCTTGGATGTACTGAAGCAAGTTACAATTTTAGTGTGCTTCCAAAAATAATATGCAGTTTTTCATTTCATTGAGGGTCATTATGTTAGTAGCTTGGGATTATGCTGATAATTGAAACAAGGAAAGGAGGAAGTTCTTTGGATGTGAATAAGGTTATTTCAAAGAAGGTGGGAAAAAATATTACTTTCATGTCAACTGGTGCATTATTAACAATTTAGGAATGTTTTAATCTGTTGGGAAACACTGTACATTAACTCCACTCATAGTGTGAGCATCTTGGACTCCAGTTAGATTGCAATTGATTTAATTTGGAATTCTGTGTGCGTGTGTGTGAGAGAGACAGTTGTTGCCTTCTCTTTTTCTTTCCTGTTCCCTCAAATAAACTCTTTTTTATATTTAGACATTTGGATGCATTGTTTTAAAAAGGGAATTCTCAGTAAATTCTTCCCCGTGTGAAGGACCCCTACAGTTACAAAATTACCACTTGTGTTCTCAGGACGTAACAAAACTTTTTAAAAGTTCTGTGTTTCCGGGCTTTGGGCAAGGAATTCCAAAGCACCTTACTTTTTATTTTTTCCTAAAGCTGGGCTGAAGGGAGGGGTCCCTGGCAATAGGGCTCAGAAAACTCCCCAAGCAGCTGGACAGACTTGGGCAGGAGTAGAGTCCATGGACACATTTGGCAATTTGAGAAATTGTCCTGGACACCACCACAAAATGGCTGCCATGGCAGGCATGGCTAGTCGCAAAGGACACATAGACCGCCCAAATGACTGAGTACAAAGCAGAGATGTGTTCTGAGCCCCCAAATGCTAAAAAAACTCCTTGGAACCCATAGTTCTCCTTTATCTTCTGGAGGTCATTCCAAGACATTCACATTAGCCCATCCCACTGATTGACAGGCAAGGTGGAATCCAAATGATCCTATCCAAGTGGAAGGCTACCCTGCCTTCCCAAACTGACGGTGCCTAGCAATGATTAAACAGGCTCCTTGCTGAGTTCTGAGAGCTCAGGTCCTTTTATTTTTAAGATTACTTTGTCAGTTTTCCCTGCCCCTTCCTTTCCTCGTCCCTCTTCTCCCCTCCCTCAACTTTTCCAGTTAGGGACTGGGATTGGGCTTCATTAAGAGAGTGGCCTCAGGTGCTGCAGTGATTGTTTGTGAGGAAGGGCATCTCCTCACTCACCAGCTACCAGTGTGCGCAGTCTGAGGACACTCCCAGAGTAGACGTTGGGAACTGTGCCACCGTACCTGGGCAGGCAGGCCCCAAGCCCAGAATGCTGCATGTTCTAGGTGGGCTCCAAGCTCTCCCTACCCAGTATGAAGCCAGGGCCTTGGGCTTTGTCCTCTCCTTTGGTGCGAGTTGTCCCTGGATGCTTGGCAGTCCTGCCCTTGCTCTCCCTGAGTAGTAGCTGAGCTGTAGGGCTCTCTCTTCATTTTGGCACAGAAAGTGCCTGGTCTATTGCCACTCCACCCTTGCTCTCCCTACCAGGTTGAAGCAGGACTGTTGGGCTCAGACATTTCTGTTCTTGGTGCAAAAAGCACCAGAAAGGGGGGTGGGGTGACCACACTGCTCTGTGCCTCCGATCCCCACCACAGACACTTTTAAGTCTGTGGACATCAAAAGCAGCTGAAATTGACAACAGTGATTGAAATCTGACAGGTCATGTTTCAGAGCCCATCAACTAGGGATGTCCGCGGAATCTGCCACAGACTCCAATGAGGCCGAATTCCAGAATTCCCGAAGTCTGCGGCGGAACGAATGCACTTACCTGTGCCTCTCTGGACCAAATATCCGCCCCCAGCCAGTTCTGTTCTGCTGTCTGTGTGGAACCCGGAAGTAAGTGATCGGATGCAAATGGTGACCGCTACGGTAGGCTATGCGTCTCTATTTACGTAGATACTTACGTAGCCTATCGCGTGAAAAAACAGGGATGCAAACGGCATAGTGGACGCCATTTGCGTCCCTGATTTTTCATGCGATAGGCTACGTAAGTATCTATGTAAGTAGAGATGTGTAGCCTATTGCGAGAAGAAATGGGGATGCAAATGGTGTAGCTGATGCCATTTGCGTCCAGAGAGCACTGTTTCACGCAGATAGGAGCCGGAATGGAGCCGGCCATCTCAGATTCCGGTGGGGAGGAACAGATCGCCTCCCCCCCGTTGAGGATTCTGGGGGGAGGAACGGATCGCCTCCCCCCTGGCGGACTCCCCCCCCCCATGGACACGAGGTAAGGGGATCCATACATCCCTACCATCAACACAACAAAAGAGTGGAGTTAGTGCCTTTAAAAACGAGAAAAAGCCATTCAATCAGTGGCTCTTCCGATGAAGATAGCGATCTCAGCATGGCACCTAATTAACCCAAGATGGCTAAAAAAATCTCAGACATCTTAACAGAAATCTCAGGGCAACTGCAGGGGCTTGAGAGGGAACTCAAAGCTGATTGGTCTACTGCTCCTAAACTACTGGGCCTGACAGGCACAGTAACTGAAATCTCAAAAACAGCCAGTGAAGCACTTGACATGGGAATAAAGAACCAAACTGATATGGAGATTTTAAAAAACCACACTTTCAATTGCAGCAGATGTCAAAATCTGCATATTAGAGGACTGAAGGAATCTGTTGGTCAACTGGAACTAACAACTACAATGATAAAGTTACTAAATACAACCTTCCCAGATAAGCAATCACAGCATGTGATATTGAGAGGGCCCTTAGAACCCTCAGGCCTCAACCTCAAGAAGACAGCAGACCAAGAGACATACTTATTAAGTTTCTTAATGGAGCCATAATAGATAAAATACTGCAAGCAGCTAGAATTCTGAAGAACGTGGAATACGAAGGCAGTCATCTACAATTCTTTATTCACAGAGACTGTAAAAAGCAGGCATAAACTACCACTGGGGCTTCCCATTTAAGCTGATCTTTTTGAAAGATAACAACACCTTTGTAATCACTTCACACCAGGAGGGGAAAGCAACCTTAAACCAACTTAAAGTGATCCCCAAAGGGAGATATATAATATGCCAATTGATGAAGAAGATGCAATGGGGCAAACAATGGAAGCAGGAATTCTAAATGGTCTAGGCTGCCAAGGAGACCCCATCAGCTTCACAAGAAGAATTTACCTGCAAACGAAGAAAGTAACTCATGAATATTTATCCAACATTAGAACAAGGGACTTGACCCAGCGAGAGTGACTGCTGCAATATAAGATGTCCTAGAAAAGTATTGATATAGTTTACTATTTAATCTGTGGTGGGGAAAGGGGGGGAATGTCTTCACTCTCTAGCCTTCTTGCTGGGGGCGAAGGAGTTATGCTCCTTAGTATGGGTGTACTAAGGAAAAGTACCCCATCCGACAAGACTAGCCCCAAGGTTAAGGGGAAGTTTGTGTTGTTTGTTGTTAATATGTTAAGGTTTTTATTACATGAGAGTCAATACTCAGAAAATGGGGAAACTAATTTCTATGCAATAGTTATTAAATGCACAGGTAGCTTGAATAATCTGTCTAGCAATATAAGATGAATGATATATTATCTCATTTAATGTTAGAAGGCTGGGAACTCCTATAAAGCATAAGAGAATACAAAAAATATGCAAAAGGGAAAACCCCCAAGTAGTTTTATTACAGGAAACCCACTTGTAGGAAAAAAGAGAGAAATCTTTATTGTGTCCATGGGTTGGGGAATATTTCACAGCAGCAGGGACTTCCAAATCTAGAGGGGTGCCTATAATGTTTGCCAAAAACTTTAATATGAAAGTCAATGACGTTTTAAGAGATGAAAGGGGTCACTTTATTTCTATAAAAGGTACTCTTGGTACAAAAAATATCACCACAGGTTCAATCTCAGAACAACTACAATTTTTAAAATATATTTTACAAAAATTGAGTGTAAGGAAGGGGAAGTAATTATAGAGGGAGATTTAAATTTAATTGTGGATTATAAACTAGATAGAAAAGGCCAACGTATCTGTCAAGGATAACGGCCTGCTTTCCACCATAAGATCGGGTCAGGCTGTCACCTGGAATTATTTGTAATCTAGAGGCTCCTCCGCCCTTTGCCCAAGGCCAGACGTAGCCCCTGCTAACTATAAAGTGCCAACAGCTGGAGGTGGTGGGGAGTTCCAGCCTCTGGGAGGCCAGGGTGGTCCACCCAGGGACTGAGCCAGTGATTGGCTGAGACAAAATATGCCCTGGGTTGCCAGGGCTGGGCTTTAAAGGTGGGCTGAGGTTGAGGCATGGGGTCTCCCTTCATCCTGGTGGTCCTGGACCTGCAGAGGGCTGGTTGCTATCCAGGGAGATCCATACTTAGGTATGAAAGGATAGGCCAGGTAGATGTATTATTTTGCTTGGGTGTGCATTCATGAAGCTCTTTGTATATAGTTAAGTGATTTAGCTTTGTACCCTCTGTGTAACTGGCTATTTCCATTCTTCCCTTTCCCTCTACCCCTTTATTTTGATCTTAATTAACATTTATCCAACCTTTAGTTGGTGTGATCTCTCTGCATAACCTCAGTGCTAATTTCACTGCCTCTTGGTTTAAGAGGGTGGCTACTGGGTATTTTGGGGGACTGAAAGGCCAGGTTTGGCCAGTCCTGTTTTTGGGAAGGGGGTCCCAGGATTAGGTCCTGGGTGGTCCTCCCTCGCAGGGAGATGGGGGCCGGTCCTGGTGGCAGGGATCCTCCTTCCCTTCTCCTTGACAGTATCAAAAATGAAGAAACTAAGGAATCAGGTCTATTACAGACTCTTTTAGATTTGAATTGGTAGACTCATGGAGAGTACTTCACCCAAAGGAAAAAGATTATACAAGATATAGTCCACAATATAATACATATACAAGAATAGACTACATCTTGGTATCACATAGACTATCTCAATATTTGATGCACTGTTCCATTGGTCCTAGCACAATTTCAGTTCATGTTCTAATAGCTACTACTCTCCAGCTTGGGGAGAAGGAAGACTACTCACCTTGCTGGAGGTTAAATCAGACATTACTATATAAACACCTTATCCTTAACTGCCTTCAGGAAACAGTGACACAATTTTCTGAGCAAAATTACACAGAAGGTATATCAAAGGCTATTGTTTGGGACATCATGAAGGCAGTGGTAAGGGGAAAGGCTATCAGTGAACTGTGCCATACTGTAAAAGAAGAATGCCAAAGGAAGGAGACATTAACAGAAACAGACCAATTGGAAAAAAATACACAAACAGAGAGGGGAACAAATATACAGAAAACTAATGCAGAAAAGAGAGGAACTTGATGCTTTAGATATTAATCAAATTACAGTAGCTATGCAGTATATGAAGCAAAAATATTATGAGTTCGTCAACAAGAATTCAAAACTATTGGCAAATAAACTTAGGAATAGGAGAAGCTGAAATAGGATTTATAAAATTAAAGATGAAAAAGGGAAATATAAAGTACAAAACAAAAGAAATTAGTGAAGAACTTGAACAGTTCTTTACAAAATTATACTCCTTCAATTATCCAAACATAAATCAAATAAGAGAGTATTTACTTAAAGTGACTCTGCCCAAAATTAGTAATATACACCAAGAATCGCTTACTAGGCAAATTACAGAGGAGGAAGTTCAAAATATCATTAAAAACTAAAACCACACCAGGGATGGATGGGCTACCTGGGAATTTTTTATAAAAAAAATAACTTCAACACTCTCCCCACATCTAACAATTCTTTTCAATGAAATATTACAAGGAGGAGTAACGCCACCATCCTGGAATATATCAGAAAAATAACTATACCCAAGCCAGGGAAAAAACTAGATAATGTGGATTCTTATAGACCCATAACACTAACAAATCAGGATTATAAAATATTCACAGAAATAATCTCAGACTGGGTCAATTGGCCCCACAGTGTATTCATACTGATGAAACAGGATTAATTAAAAATAGAAAGCAGACCCATTTGAAAAATCCTTAATGCTATATAGTATAGTAGGGATAATTGCATAGAGTCTGCTATTATCTCACTTGATGCCACAAAAGCCTTTGACAAGGTGGAATGGCCCTTTCTAACTGATTCTGATGAATTTTTGACCTAAATTTACTAATTGATTAAATCAGTTATACAAAGATAACCATGCAGTAATCAGAACTAATGAATAAGACTCCAGAAAGATTAAATTAAATAGGGGCATGAAACAGGGGTACCCACTTTTGCCACTCCTATTTACCTTTTTTATTGAGCTCCTGGCAATTAGAATAAGAGAAAATGAGAATATTAAAGGCATTAAAATTAATGGAACTGAATACAAGGTTAACCTTTTTGCAGATGATATCGCATTAATGCTAACACACAGAGAAATCCATTATGAATGAAATTTTGGTAAGGTGTCAGGTCTTCAAATTAACTAAAAAAATCTGAAATCCTATATATCAACTTAAATAAAAATCCAAAAATTAATGTACGAATCAACTCAGGAATTACACTATGTATATCAAGCCTAAAATATCTGGGTGTCTAAATAACAAAAAATCTCCCCAAACTAATAAAAATAAACTATCTCCCCCTAACTAACCAAATTAAAAAATACATGAAAAATTGGACCAAAGGTAACCTGTCTTGGCTGGGTAAAGTGGAAGTGGTGAAAATGACAATCCTTTCCAAACTCACATATTTTTCAAGATTGCCAATTGCAATCCCAGATAAATGGTTAAAAACCTGGCAGAACATTATACACAAATTTATTAATAAAAAATACAGAATGAATAAAAAATCTTATATAGACAACCCAGAAATGGAGGAATAGGCATACCATATATACAATTGTACTTTGAGGCATTCCAAATTAGGCAAGCGATAAATCTAATTTATATGAATGAAGAACATCAATGGATAAATATGGAGTCCATAGGAATTAGCAAAAATAGAATTCAAGGTCTTCCCTTTACAATTTCCAAAGCAAAAGATTTAGAGGTGATTACTAATCCCTTCTTACATTTAACATTTAAAATATGGAGGAAATGGCAACATACATTATCACCATGTTTCCCCGCTTATACCATTTTTACTGCATTCAAATTTTTATGATAAGGACAAATGGCCCCAATTTAGCACATGGAAGCAGGCCAGATTATTTAGGTTAAAGGATTTATTTGAGGGATTTACCCCCCAAACAGGCCCACAACTAAAAGACCAACTAGAAGGCATAGAAGTAAACTGGTTCCAATTACACCAGGTAGTCCATTTTAATACCAACCCTATAGTTTGGAAACAGGCCACAAGACTATTAACAGCATTTGAACAACTGATATTTATATCTGAATCCTCCATCAAAGGCCTCACATCCAACATATATAAGATATTAATTATGGAAACAATGAGAACAACCCTAGGGCTGAAAGAAATATGGGAACGTGACATATAAGAAAAAACAGAGGAAAAGAAATGGAATGAAATATGGGTTAAAAAGCCATATCGCTCAGTGTCAGCAAAAATATGTGAAAACTCCTTGAGGGTAGTACTGTGGTGGCATTTAACCCCGGTAACTTTAAGCCTTATATACAAAACAACATCACCAAACTGTTGGAGGGGATGTAATACATTAGGTACGTATCATCATATGTGGTGGGAATGTGGAAAAATACATAGCTTTTGGAGAGGTCTTTTAAGAATGCAGTAATATAACAGGAGTGGAGGTTCACATGGATCCTAAATTGGCACTACTACCTATCTTTAGTGGCCCTAATGAACATTTACCAGACAAAGAAAACCTTCCCATGTAAGGTTTGTGTTTTGTTATAATATTTTTATGTGTTCATTGATTACATTGAAAATATGTGATTAAAACGCAATAAAATAATTTTTTTAAAGCACCAGAAGGAGCAGTGCCCTGCCCCTCCCTGTTAGGGAGCAGGGATGCAGGTCTGGCTCCATTACTGCCCCCGCTAGTCCCTATCCTTGCCCCTACCCAGGACCAGGCATCACTTACAAAGGCTCCTCCAACGCTGCGCCACAGTGATTAGCAGAATCACTGAAGGATCCAGCAGGAGGGAGTCTACCTGTGGCCCTCCCATATTCTTTCTAATTTGTGGCAGACTAAAGCGCTGATCAGTCCCACCCCTATTTCCTTGCTTGGGTCAAACAGATTGTGGCACAGGAAATTTAAGGGCACGGTGAGAGGCCTAGCCATTCACTGTCCCATTCAGGGGAGCATAAGACACAAGAAGGAAAAAAGGGCACTGCAGTGCCGCTGTTCCGGGGCAGTTCGGGCTACAAAAAGAGCAAACAGGAATGTAAGTATTTTTCTATTCCTCCTCTTCTTCATGCAGCTCTGCCAAAGGGACTTTGTCCAATTCCCCCTCAGTATTCTCACTAAGCTGGGGAGTTATAAAGGACCCCCCCCCCTGAAAAACTTGTCAGTCAGTCTAAGATAGAGGAGGCTGTACCTCAGTATGTTAAGAAGTTAACTATGCCAGACCTCTCCCCACTTAGGAATCGAAGGATGACAAACTTTCTGGTGAAGAACCCGAAGAGTTCCAGTACTTTTATTTTTGTTACGGAGCTGCCTCTGCTACGCCATGAGAGGCCAAGGGGGAGTTTCCAAAGGCAACAGTAGAAGAGCCTGCTAGCTCCTTTTGATGGCTACAATTTTGAAATAAATAAATAATTCTTCATGACACCCTGGTGGATGGTCTGATAGCTACATTCTGGTTCCAAAGCTGTGGATAAATGAGTTTATCTAAAGCCTTGGCCATTAATCCTTCTACAGGATTTCAAGTCTTTGGCCTAACAAATTCCTGGAATTTGCACCTCAGAAGAACCTAGTTCTCTGTAATATATGAAGTATATACTTCACGTCTGGGATTGATTTATGTTTTATTCTTTTCTTTTTGAGAGCCTTTGAAGAAGTTGTGATTGAATCCAAGACAAGAAGCAGCTTTTTACTCTGTTTCGTAGATAAGAGAAAACTTTAAAGTCCTTTATTACTTCCCTGCAGGCAGCAGTTTCAGCTCAGGAATTATAGGAACTCACAGTTTTTCTACCAGGATGACAATAGCCTGTCACATTGGAGAAGGGTTAAAAACTTCAACTAGCTAGAGAGGTTTTTCTCCACAGATAGGTATTCAAGAATATGATTGTCTAAAACTCCGTTAGTTCAAGACAAAACATTTTGTTCTCTCAAGTACCCAACATTCAAGTTTACTGATCATCAGCCAGTATAGCTCAGTGGGAAAGGTGGCTGCAGAGCCATGTGCTCTTTTCACTCCTTGGCAGGAGACTTACAGAAGATACATCCAGCCTTCCTTGGGTCATGGGTTCAAGATCCCCTGAAGGAGGAAGAAACTCCTGGGTTCTCCAGCAAGGGAACTCTCTAGATTCTGCATATCTCATGAGATCATATAGTCTGTTCCTATATTCCAGAAGCTCCAGAGATAATTCAAAAGTTACTCATGGAAGCAATTGCTGTTATACAAGATGCTGCCACGCCTCCCTATTGACTCACCAGTGTCTACAGAGGATGCACATTAACCTATGTTTACCTAACTATTGCATTTAGTCTTGTTTTCTACAGAAAACCTGTCAATGTAGTTCTCATCATTCCAAGTAAGGTATTTGTTGGGAAATGGCAACCCACTCCAGTATTCTTGCCAAGAAAACCCCATGGAAGGTATCACAAGGCTAAAAGATATGACGCCGGAAGATGAGCCCCTCAGGTCGGAAGGTGTCCAATATGCTACTGGGGAAGAGCAGAGGGTATTTCCAAGTAGCACCAGAAAGAGTGAAGCGGCTGGGCCAAACCCGAAAGGACACTCAGCTGTGGATGTGTCTGGTGGTGAAAAGGAGATCCGATGCTGTAAAGAACAATATTGTTTAGGAACCTGGAATGTCAGATCAATGAATCAAGGTAAGGTGGAGGTGGTCAAACATGAGATGGCAAGATTGAACATCGACATCTTGGGAATCAGCGAACTAAAATGGACAGGCATGGGCGAATTTAATTCAGGTGACCATCATATATTGTGGGCAAGAATCCCTTAGAAGAAATGGAGTAGCACTCATAGTCAACAAAAGGGTGGGAAAAGCAGTACTGGGGTACAATCTTAAAAATGATAGAATGATCTCAGTACGAATCCAAGGCAAACCATTCAACATCACAGTAATTCAAGTCTGTGCCCCAACCACTGAGGCCGAAGAAGCTGAGGTTGATCGGTTCTATGAAGACCTACAACACCTTCTAGAACTAACACCAAAAAAAGACGTCCTCTTCATCATAGGGGATTGGAATGCTAAAGTAGGAAGTCAAGAAATCACCGGGATAACAGGCAGGCATGGCCTTGGTGTACAAAATGAAGCAGGACAAAAGCTAATAGAGTTTTGCCAAGAGAACATGCTGATCATAGCAAACACTCTTTTCCAACAGCACAAGAGGCGACTCTACACATGGACGTCACCAGATGGTCAATATCGAAATCAGATTGATTATGTCCTTTGCAGCCAAAGATGGAGAAGCTCCATACAGTCAGTAAAAACAAGACCTGGAGCTGACTGTGGCTCAGATCATGAGCTGCTTCTTGCAAAATTTCGGCTTAAATTGAAGAACGTCGGGAAAACCACTAAACCATTCAGGTATGACCTAAATCATATCCCTGATGAATATACAGTGGAGGTGAGGAATAGATTTCAGGGATTAGACCTGATAGACAGAGTGCCTGAGGAACTATGGACGGAGGTCCGTAACATTGTTCAGGAGGCAGCAACGAAATCCATCCCAAAGAAAAAGAAATGCAAGAAAGCAAAGTGGCTGTCTGATGAGGCTTTACAAGTAGCTCACGAAAGAATGGAAGCGAAAAGCAAGGGAGAAAGGGGAAGATATATCCAACTGAATGCAGAGTTCCAGAGAATAGCAAGGAAAGACAAGAAGGCCTTCTTAAATGAACAATGCAAAGAAATCGAGGAAAACAACAGAATGGGAAAGACTAGAGATCTCTTCAAGAAAATTGGAGATCTCAAGGGAACGTTTTGTGCAAAGACGGGCATGATAAAGGACAAAGAAGGCAGGGACCTAACAGAAGCAGATGAGATTAAGAAGAGGTGGCAAGAATACACAGAAGAACTATACAGGAAAGATCTGAATGTCCCTGATAGCCATAATAGTGCGGTCACTGAACTTGAGCCGGACATCCTAGAGAGTGAAGTCAAGTGGGCCTTAGCAAGCATTAGTAACAAAAAAGCTAGCGGAGATGACAGTATTCCAGCCGAGCTATTTAAAATCCTAAAAGATGATGCTGTTAAAGTGCTGCATTCAATATGCCAACAAATCTGGAACACTCAATAGTGGCCACAAGACTGGAAAAGGTCAGTTTACATTCCAATTCCAAAGAAGGGCAACGCCAAAGAGTGTTCAAACTACCGCACAATTGCGCTCATTTCACATGCCAGCAAGGTGATGCTCAAAATCCTACAAGCTAGGCTTCAGCAGTATGCGAACCGAGAACTACCGGAAGTACAAGCTGGGTTTCGAAGAGGCAGAGGAACTAGAGATCAAATCGCCAACATTCGCTGGATCATGGAGAAAGCAAGAGAATTCCAGAAAAATGTCTATTTCTGCTTCATTGACTACGCTAAAGCCTTTGATTGTGTGGATCACAACAAACTGTGGCAAATTCTTAAAGTGATGGGAGTACCAGACCACCTTACCTGTCTCCTGAGAAACCTGTACGAGGGTCAAGAAGCAACAGTAAGAACCGGACATGGAACAACCGATTGGTTCAAAATTGGGAAAGGAGTACGACAAGGCTGCATATTGTCACCCTGCTTATTTAACTTATATGCAGAGTACATCATGAGAAATGCCGGGTTGGATGAATCAGAGGTCGGAATTAAGATTGCTGGGAGAATTATCAACAACCTCCGATATGCAGACGGTACCACCCTAATGGCAGAAAGCGAAGAGGATCTAAAGAGCCTGTTGTTGAGGGTGAAAGAGGAGAGTGCAAAAGCTGGTTTGAAACTCAACATTAAAAAAACTAAGATCATGGCATCTGGCCCCATCACTTCCTGGCATATAGAAGGGGAAGCAATGGAAGCAGTGACAGATTTTACTTTCTTGGGCTCCAAGATCACCGCAGACGGTGACTGTAGCCATGAAATTAAAAGACGCTTGCTCCTGGGGAGGAAAGCTATGGCCAACCTAGACAGCATAGTAAGAAGCAGAGACATCACCTTGCCGACAAAGGTCCGTCTAATCAAAGCTATGGTTTTCCCAGTAGTAATGTATGGCTGTGAGAGCTGGACTATAAGGAAGGCTGAGCGCCGAAGAATTGATGCTTTCGAACTGTGGTGCTGGAGAAGACTCTTATGAGTCCCCTGGACTGCAAGGAGGTCAAATCAGTCCATCCTAAAGGAAATCAAGCCTGAGTGCTCATTGGAAGGACAGATAATGAAGCTGAAGCTGAAATATTTTGGCCACCTAATGCGAAGAGAAAACTCCCTGGAAAAGACCCTGATGCTGGGAAAGACTGAAGGCAAAAGGAGAAGGGGACGGCAGAGGATGAGATGGCTAGATAGCATCACGGATGCAATGAATATGAACTTGAGCACGCTCCGGGAGAGAGCGCAGGACAGGAAGGCCTGGCGTGCTATGGTCCATGGGGTCACGAAGAGTCGGACACGACTGAACGACTGAACAACAACAACAATGACCTATTGACAAAAAATGGGGGGGGGGAGAGATCCACGTTGCTTGCAAGTGTGGTTTTTATACAGTTAATACAGCCACTTGTATTAACATGTGTAAGCCTCTGTTTTCTGGAACTCATTTCATTCTCTTTCATTGCTAAAGCTACCAAAGTGCATTTTAGACAAGTAAGGCAATTTCAGCGCCACAAGGCATCTTGCACAATCTCTGTCCTGTAAGCCAGATTTCTTTCCAGTCCAGTTGAGGAAGCCTTATCAAGAGGTGATTGCAACTCATTATGGATCTCTTCACTGCACCAGCAAACAATAAGGTGAACAGATCCTGTGCAGGTTCAGTTTTGAGGGTTCAAAATACATGGCCTTTCTGTACCCTCTGGTCTTGAAGTCTACTGTATGAAAAACCAGGTTCTATATCCCTCTATTTTTAGTTGCTCCGGTGAGCATATGGAGAATGATCATTAAGCCCAAACCACACCAAAAATAAAATCAATTTAACATTCATTGAAATAACAGACAAATGGTGAGAAGTCATATATTCATAACAACATTGAAAACATAATACAAAATAAACAATATTGTTATGTGCTTGGGGTCAGCCTAAATTACCTCCAGGGGTACCTTACAACTCAATGCCTCTGATTATATAGAGGTTGAGGATTCCCCCCAACTCTGTAACTCTTGAATTGGTAACCTTTGTTCCATTAGGCCAAGTGGGGCGGCGGGAGTGAGGGCTGAGAAAGTAGCAGGAAGTGAGGCTGGGGGAAGGGTGGATTTAAGACAAAGGGAGAGCTGCTTTAGGTGCTGAGCGGGAGCAGGGATCTATTGGACTGGAGATGTTGTGGACCCTCATCTTGAGCACAGTGTAAATAAACCTTTTATAAAAGAAACACCACAAGTCTCCAGTGCCTGCCTTCTAGGAAACTGAAGTTTGAGTAAGGGCATTTCTACATGAGGCTTTTATTTTGCGCTCATGATTGCTCACTCACAGTGGTTTGTGGGTCCTTTAGATGACATCGTCATCCTCCAGGGCATCTCCCATTGATTAATTACTGGACCAAAAGTCTTGGTCACTTTTTTTTTTTTTTTTACAGCCTCTCTTCCAAACTTCCTTATCGGAAACCAAGAGTCATAAATATTTGCACCTCAAACTTCCTCCCTGGCATCAAGTGAAGAAACAGACCTTATCAGTCAATATAAATCTGTCTCCTAGCTGCTCGTTAAAATATGGAACCTGAGAAGCGTTTAGCTCTAAAATTAAAACAAAATGAGAATAGTTCTCTAGTGTAACAACATATTAATGAAACAAATGTTAGGCCTAATGCTGGTTCACAAGAATTTAAAAATAAAGGAAGGTAAAACAGAGTCCGAAGAAACATTTGTATCAAAATCTTAGATTCTTCACGGGGCTATGAGAAAGCAACAATCCTATAAGTGTTAGAAAAAGACTGTCCTCTTATTCTTTGGCTGTCAGCTCTTTGTTAGACCTTTGAGCTATTAGTCATAATTATTGAGCCCACCGGACACATGTCCAGTGGCAGTGTACATCTGTTAAAAAGGGGAAGTCTAGTGAGACAGTCACATAAGCATAATCAGAAATAAACATGTTGACACAGTCGTGCTCTAAGGAGTCAGCTAACGGCTCAGTCAGTTGACATGTTGTGGCTAACAAAAAATTGTAAAGGGGAGGGGGTATAAAAAGACTTATGCTTGCTTAGCTCGGGGTCCAGACTGCTGACTGCTCTGCACCCGTTTTGCAAAACGTTCAATAAAATAGTGTTGGATCCACTGCTGCCTGTCTGGCATCCTTTCTTTCAACCAGAAGCAAGAACTTTTTATCTAACAATTTGGTGCCGTGACTCGGATCCTGCTTCGAGGCACGTCCCCTTTGCGCTGAACCGAGGGGCCGCAGAGGAGAAGTGGCCACAGGCGGTTGTTTACACTGCCTTCTCCTCACGACGGCGGTGGCAAAAGCGCTTGGGGACCAACGCCAGAGGAAGAGGGAGACGTGATCACTCCTTTTAGGCACCGGCAGTGGATCAATAAAGCAGCTGGACGCAGCTGCGGGCGGGACAGAAGAGGCTTTTGGGGTAAGTGAAACAGCTTACATTAGGGGATAAACGCGGGACGGTGGTGTGTTTGCGATTGTGTGAGACGCCTACGGGCGAAGCGAGTGAGGAGCCCCGATCTGCATTTCCCTACCCCGGAGACGGGCTGGGTCAGAGGAGGGCGAAGCGCGAGAATTGTTGATTGAAATCCCCACCGTCATGGGCAGGTCCCAATCCAGGCCTACAGGAGAGTCCCATATGCCCTTGGAGTGTTGTTTGCGCAACTGGTCACATTTTAGGCAAGATTATAGAACTAAGATGACAAAGGATCGCCGTGTCCTTCTTTGTGCCCGGGAATGGCCGGTAGTAGAACCCAAATGGCCACCCGAGGGGTCTTTTGACCCAACCCTGGTATCTGCTGTGCGTATAATAGTAACACAGAGGGGAAGTTGAGACCAGTTCCCCTATATCGATTCATGGGCGACCTGCGTACCCCTTGGCGGCAAGCCCGCTCCGTGGGTTGTCAAATGCATGTCTCTGGCCCCTCCTGTGACGGTCAATAAGAAACCAACCATCCTTGCAGGGGCACGGGCCAGGTTTAAAGAGGAACACCCCCAGGCAACTGAGGATGAGATGGCAGCAGCTCTGCCCACAGGACGGCCCGATTGGGGGGTAGCCATGGCGGCACAGAGACAGCTACATGCTGAGTATTTTCGGTTCGTTTTAGCGGGCATGAAGCAAGCCGCGCGGGGGGCCCCCAATTTGCAAAAAGTCCTGACTTTAAAACAAGACAAAAACGAACCTCCTGCCATGTTCCTCCAAAGGCTAAGGGAAGCCTTCGCCAAGTATACTGATATTGACTTGAAGGACACAAATAATTTAAGGATTCTCATGACTCAGTTTGTGGGAAATAGTTGCCAAGACATCAGAAAGAAGTTGCAGAAAGTTGAGAGAAAATTGGTGGCTGACCTAAGGGTTTTAGTAGAGCTCAGAAAGTTTATGAAAGACAAGAGGCAAGCGAAGCTCCTCGCTGCGGTTCTCAGACCCAACAAAGGAGGAGCTAAGAAGAGAGGAAAAGGAGGGAGGAAGGGGTCCTCCCTGAGAAGAGACCAGTGTGCCTTCTGTAAGAAAATTAGGCACTGGAAGTGTGACTGTGAAGCCTTGAAGCAAAAAGAGAGAGAGGAGGGTGTGGAGGGGGGGGGGGCAGAAAGGATTTTGCATGAACAAGAAAGAGACTAAGACAGACCGGGGCCCAGCCCCCTCTGAGCCGTCTCTGAGGCAAGACGGGACCCCATAGTCAAAATTAAAGTTGGGGGCTGCTCCTACGATGCCCTTGTAGATACAGGGGCCGCCCTGTCCATCCTCCCCCCCCTTAGCCAACCACCAACGGGAATTGGGGGATCTACCACCATAATGGGGGTTGAGGGAAGGGCAACCCGAGTGCCCCTTTCTCATCCCTTGCTCACCAAGGTTGGGAAAACACACCTAGCACATGCATTTGTCTGTACCCCCTCCTGTCCGGTGGCATTGTTAAGAAGGGACTTATTGACTAAGCTCCAAATTGAGATTGCTTTCACTTCTGATGGAAGGATAGAAGTACAGCTCCCCAAGCAACAGAGCAGTAACTATCAAATGGCCCTTTCAAAGGTCGCAGAGGAGCCCGCCCCAGAGGCAGACGAGGACTGGTGCTTAATAGAATACAGAGTCAATCCCCTAGTTTGGGCCGGGGTCGGAAGGGCCTCTCGTGCCAAGTTGGCAACACCGTCAGCTGAAGTCCCTACAAGATAAGGTCTCCAAGAAGGAGTTCATCTGCTTGGCACAGACCCTCAAGTATTACAGCTATCTCAAATTTGACCCCTGCATCACAGACTTCCCCGAAAAGGGCTGCCACGTCATTGTGGGGGCTGAGAATAGTAAGCTGAACTTCCAGGTCAAGCTGCCCAATGACCAGATCAAGGAGGGAAGTTTCAAGGTGACCCGAATGCGCTGCTGGCGGGTCACTTCCTCGGTCCCCGTGCACAACGAGATATCAGGCCCTACCACTGGCAAATCAGAGGTGAAGCTAGAACTTGCCTTTAAGTACCTGATAAATAAAGACTGCCTACAGTGGGTCACAATCACCAGCCTGCAGGCCATAATGCTGAGCATCTGCCTGCAGTCTATGGTGGATAAACTGATAATGAAAAAAAATCAAGAGGCAGCATCCGCAAGATGTTCCGCAGGCGAGTCAATGGAGCCCTGCAGCAGCCAGGTAGCCAGCAAGCAGTAAAGGCTCCCCCTCTTTTGGATTCTCCTGATGCAAGCAGGGAGTCTATTGCAAAAGTCTCAAGCAAATTGGGCTCCGTCAGTCTGCGTGCCATTAGCCGTTCCAGCTCTTCTGCTGACATTGGGGCCAACTACACCTTTGAGGGCATTGGTGATAAAGACCTCTAGGGGCCCTGCCCTGACGCAACTCTGTGGGATATAAAATCTCCTCCTGGGTAGATCTCCATGTGCCTCAACCCCAGCCAGCTGCCCACCCTCTTGTCTACATAGATGGGGAGACGGCGCGACCGCTGTATGAGGCACTGCAAAAAGATACATTAGATAAATGGAAATGGACTAAAAAGATAAATAAGTCTTTCCTCAGTCTCAAAGCTGCCCTTGTGTCGCCACCTGCCCTAGCCATACCAAATCCCAGTTGACCATTTAGTCAATGAAGCAGAAATAGACGTTTTACAAAACGTGCAACCACACACAAAATGTGCAGTTCCATTGCAAAAATGCAATTCCAAATGAACGTTCCCACAGTTCAAAACTCAAGCCATACAAACATTGTATTATGTTGATGTAAAAAAAAAGTAAAGCTCCTTTAGAAACCTAAACCCTCGTCAAGTATACCCATTTCTCCTCCCCCTGCCAAAGGCACTCTCAACAGACTCCACTGCTAGTGTGTTCCCCAGACTTTCAGAATGAAGGAAATCATTCTAGGACAACACATGTAATGTTGTTAATGTTATATGATTTCTCACACTCTCACACACACACGCAACTATCCTATGCATCCATCATGCATGCATGCATGCACACACCTCCCTCCCTTTTCCTCCTCACTGCAAGCACACGAAAAACCACTCATTCTTTTTATTTTCAGGATCCTTTCAAAATCCCACAAACCCTTTCTCTCATCCTTTCCCTTTGTAACACACACATGCAGCCCCCAGCCATTCAAATAAGCAAAGTTCTCTCCCCAATGGGTCCCCCAGCCCTTGCTGGTTTCTTGCTGCTTGACCTCTCCCCCTCCTCACTGGCTTACCACCCCATGCTCTCTCTACCTGCTCCTCCACCCCACCGAAGTTTACCAGAGAGAAGTGACAAGAGTCCCTTTTTCTTCCCCCTTTCTTTTTCTTGGTGGTTGGGTGCTCTGCAGAGGAAAGTGTTGGCTTTCCTTCATTTTCCCACTATTTTAATTTTCTAAGGATGTCTGAGCCCCATGTGTGGTCCAAAGGCATTCATGAGGAACGATGATGGCAGTGGCTGGTTGCCCTCACGTTGCTTTGAAGGGATCCCGGCTGCTGGTAAGAAAATCTGTTATTTTTTTTTAAGTGGGAAGGCTAGGGTGCTTTGGCAGGCACCAAGAAAGGTGTCCACAGGCACCATGTTGCCTACCCCTGGACTAGGGTGTCAGGAGGTTCATCCTGACTGGTGGCAGTTCATCAGTAATTCTTTGGGGGGGAACACTTGTAAAGAAGAGGTCCACAAGTAGGGAGAGTCAGTCCCCCTTCCCAGTGCATAACAGTGTGCCATCATAGGGAAGTACTGGGTTATTAAATCTGGCTGAAAAGATGGGTTTAAAATTCTAGATATTTGGGAAGGAATCGCTGACACCCTTTCTAAAATAGGAACTAAGAAAACACTCCTGCATTGTTCCCTGCTATAGAAGTGTGTACACAGGCCATTCTTTATTTCTGGGACAGACAGAACCAATCAGCAGATGCTTTTTCCAATTAATAATCAGAGTCTTTTCCCCAGTGTTGTACAGCCAGGAAGCTTCAATGCATGATGACAGCAGAACTTTATATCATTTTGGAACCCAGAGGTGGAACATCTCCACCTTTCATACATGCTCAGAATTTCTACGGGAAAAAATGTAAAATCCTGGCAGTATGCTGATTGTCACAACACTAGTCATGTAAATGTATACATTTCATATCAGCATCTTCTCAAAACAAATCAAGGATGTTGTGATTCTACTGTTCCTCTTGACAATACTCTTCACAGACTCTTATCAAGTACATTGTTCCCCCCATCCTTCTGGGTGCCAAGATCTCAGCGTGGCTAACCCCTATGACTATCCAGACAACCTATCAGCGTTTTACCATTCCATAATTGCTACTTATTAATGGAATTCAGGTGCTAGAACACAGAGTTTTAGTCCAAATTAAATAACTATATCTTGGGAAATGTATTTGTAGTCTCCATATCAAGCATAAAAATGTACAGAAAGAGTGAAAAGATGCCAGCCTGAGTGTGCATGTAAAAGATTAAAGAATGCCAACGGATAACTACAATTCTGAAAAATCCTAAGTATATATCCTTAGAAATTAAACATCTATAGGAGGCCCTACACTTTCCTGCCCCTTCCTAACAACTTGCAGAGAAAGCATTAATTTGCTTCCTCTTCTGGTAGGCCCCATCTTCTAAAATCATGCCTTGATTTAGACTTCTCCTAAAGCCACAACTTCCTCTGGCACCTTGCACATCTTTCTTAATGACATTTTATTCATTCTAACGCAGCAGTCTCTTGTATTTTGCCACTGGTTAACTGCAGAGGTTTGTTTTTTAAAGAAAAGTTTGTCAGAGCCAGTGTGTACAATAAATTAGGCGTGCCAAGATGCAACTCAAAGATTCTTCCAGTGGCTTTCGGTTTGCCACTGCAGACTTTTTGGGTTCAGATAACCCTCTCCTCCCAAACATTTTTCTAAGGTCCTAATGAACCCAACATGATCTACTTCTGCTAAATGTGTTTATAATCCTATTGTAAATGTTTTGTTGATCCTCTACAATGAAGGTATGGCTGGCTAATACCTTTCCATTCCTGCCTTCTTCGACCACTGCTGGTATGTCTGTCTGACTGTATTTTTGTTATACATGCCAGAGGAGAAAAAATAAACCTACAAATACTAAAATCAATGCATGGCTGTTGAAGCAGTTTAGTTTGAGCTAGGTGTTCTCAAGCCTTGCCCTTTAAACTATGTTCTGAATATCTTCAAGCAAGGGAAAATATCTATCAAATCACTACCTGTATTACCATTTGCTGGGAGTTTTCTGGTAGGAAAATGCCTCCGAGCATTTGCAGACTGGATTTTCCGCTCTACTGACACAGCTAACTTGCTCCCACAGATTGCCTCCCAGCTAGTATCTTCTTGGTCTAGCCAGCAAAACACATGTTCTGGCAGATAACCAGTGCTGGGGACTGAAAAACTCCAGTTTCTGGAGCCACCAGATATTCCCCAGGTCTCATCAATCTACCACATTCTACTCTGCCTCCCTCTCTCACCTGCTAAATTCTGCCTTAAATCCATCCCTGGCCTTGCATATTCCTCAGGCTATACTTTTGACCCCTGGAGGGAGCAATCCTATTGCCGCTAGTCAGCGGCTAGACAGCCATAGGATATGTGGTTTTCCGGGAACCGACCTTGGAGCCCGTGCTCCAAGGTCGGATCCCGGAGAACCAACCTTTTCCCCCTTCCACGTTGCCTCGCAGGAGTGCAGAGTGGCCAAAACAGGGCATTCCAGGGCGGGGAAGACGGAAAGGCCAGTACAACACATCCTATGTGTCATCTGGCAGCCTCCTTCCCCACTCCGCCTTCCCGTGGCTAGACAACTAAAATCAGCTGTCCAGCGGCAAATGCAGGGCAGGAGAAGCATGGAGGGAACAATCCCTTCCATGCTTCTCCTGCCCTGCATTGGATAGGTGGCTGCCTGTCCCCATAGGATTGCTCCCTAAGCCTCTATCTTTGACCCCCTCTCCTCCCAGGGCAGGGCAGGGCAGGGCAGGGCAGGCCTGGGCTAGGCCATTTTGCTGCCAGAGATAGAGCAGAAAACACCCCTCCCCCCAAGTCAAGGTGCATAGAGTACCCAGGGCTAGTCAAGTTATTTTGGCATCTGAGGCAGAAAATCCTATAAGCACCCTTTCCTCTTCCTTGTAATAAAATTACTATAGTAATAATTAAATATTTAACTGTTAAATAACCATTTGCTGCCATATTACAACACCCCAAATCAGCTGCCTGCCGTGGCTGCCTTCTCTACCGAATGGTAGTGCCCCCCTCTGTTGTGCCCAGAGGGCCAGTATTTGTTTTTAATATTGTTGTAAACTTCTGTTGTTCTTAATTGTTGGTTTTAATTGGTCACTCTGCACATGCACACACAATTTAATCTTAACACCATTCCATATATACTTGTGCATTGCATAATAAAGAAGAATTATATATAACTCTCTGGATAGGTTGTCTGGGTTAGGAGTTGGAGGCACTGCACTACAGTGGTTCCGCTCCTACTTGGATGGCCGATTCCAGAAGGTGGTGCTGGGGGATTATTGCTCTGTGCCATGGCAATTATGCCATGGGGTTCCACAGGGCTCTATTTTATCCCCCATGCTGTTTAACATCTACATGAAACCGCTGGGGGAGGTTATCCGGAGGTGTGGGCTGAGGTGCCATCAATATGCAGATGACACCCAGCTCTACCTCTCTTTCTCATCAAAACCAGGTGAGGCAGTGGCTGTTCTGAACCAGTGCCTGGGCACGGTAATGGACTGGATGAGGGCTAATAAACTGAAACTCAATCCAGACAAGACGGAGGTACTGTTAGTGGGTGGTTCGTCTGCCCGGCCAGGTGATATTCAACCTGTTCTGGAGGGGGTTGCACTCCCCCTAAAGGATCAGGTTCGTAGTTTGGGGGTGCTCTTGGATCCAGAACTGTCACTTGAGGCACAGGTGAACTCAGTGGCACGGAGCACTTTTTATCAGCTTAGGCTGGTATACCAACTACGCCCTTATCTGGACAGAGATAGCCTAGCTACAGTTATCCATGCTCTGATAACTTCTCGTCTGGATTACTGCAATGCGCTATACGTGGGGCTGCCTTTGAAAACGGTCCGGAAACTTCAGCTGGTCCAAAATAGGGCAGCAAAATTGTTAACAGGGACTGGCCTGCGAGCTCATACGCCAGTACTTTTCCAGCTGCACTGGCTGCCAGTCCATTTCCAGGCCCGATTCAAAGTGCTGGTGTTAACATTCAAAGCCCTTAACGGCTTGGGGCCAGCTTACCTGAAGGATCTCCTCCTCCCATATGTGCCTGCCCGGACCTTAAGATCATCATCAGCGGCCCTTCTCCGTGAGCCCCTGCCAAAGGAAGTGAGGCGGGTGGCTACTAGGAGGAGGGCTTTTTCTGCTGTGGCACCCCGGCTCTGGAATGAGCTCCCTAGTGAGGTTCGCCTGGCGCCTACATTGTATTCCTTTCGGCGCCAGGTGAAGACCTTTTTATTTTTCCAGGCATTTTAGCTTTCTAAATTTTTCTTTGCTGTTTTAAATCTGTATTTTAAACTCTTGCACTGCTGCTAGGTTTTATTGTGGTTGTATTGCTATATTGTGGTTTTAATGTTCTATATATTTTAAATTGTTTTATTGTGTGTTGTTTGGTTTTAACTTTTGTGAACCGCCCAGAGAGCTTCGGCTATTGGGCGGTATAGAAATGAAATAAAAATAAATAAATAAATAAATAAATAAAAGTCTGGAAGATTTTTCAGAATTGAGCAGCGGGGTAGAAATGCTTGTAAACAAAATACAGAAAATTGGCAACGCTACCAGGATTAACGGACACGGCTCACAGGCAACTCGGAGCTTTTGCTATGAAGCGGCGGGGAGCAGGCTTCGGAACAGAGCTGGGACGCTCTCTTTCCCGCCTTTAGCGCTTGGAGGAAATTCATGTCCTTCTTCTGAACGTCCTGAGGCTGTCGCAGCGGGGCAGGGAAGACTCAGAGGAGGGGCGGAGAGATAATGCAGAGCCTGGTGCGGGGTGGAGTACGCGAGTGACGAAAGGAAAACGAAAGTAGGTGCATTCTCCAGTTGGGACAAGGCGAGCTGCTCTGGAAAACGAAACTTTGCCGGTGCCACCGGGTCCGGCTCTCTTAGGCTGTGTGCATTTTGGAGCTGAGCGGGCTTTGGAGAAGGATCCTTCTGTTGAGCTGTTGTAGCGATTTCCATTTCGGAGCTAGGCCGAGGTGAGTAACACACCACTCTCCGGGCGGGAGGTGCGTTTACCCCAGTCAACCTGCCTCGCTTTCCAGGACGACCCGTTAAAACACTTTTGCAGCAGAGCTATAATGGAAACTATTGATCAGCTACAGCCGGGAGTGATGTGCGGTTCTTGATACCGCCATTAGAGGAAGACGCAGTTCTCGAAAGCTGTGTTTGGGCGGGCGGATTCTTGGATTCTTCTGCCGTTTCCTGGAATGGAGCGGGTGGGGACAGGGCAAGGCCAGCGCGGTTATTAAAATAAGAAGCGGTGGTGTCGTTCATGTGTGGGTAGAACATTTTCAAGGCTGGGGTTCGTGGGCCTTTAGCGTCTCTGCGTCTCTAGTATACAGCCTCCCCCAACGTGATGGCCTCCAGATGTGTTGGACTACAGCTCCCACAACCCCCACCCAGCTATTCTATGCTGGTTGGGGATTATGGCAGTTGTAGTCCAACACATCTGGAGGCCACCAGGTTGGGAAGGCTCCTCTAGGGCCTGCTTTAAATGCATTCTTGGGGAAGGCAGTTACCGGTGGGTGTGACAGTGATCTGTGATGCGGAACGATTATACCTATTTCTGCACAGGTATTATAGACTAGGAAGACGATAAACCTGCCTAGTTCCGTTTTGTGGCTTAAATTGGGAGATTGCCTGTCTCTCGTCGTCTTCCTGGTTTTCGCCTGTGTTCAGGAGACTCTCCGGTCACATGCCGGAGGGTGGTACACTGGGCGTTTGTTCTTTTAAAAAGCAGATAAATTTGGTGTATGGGCTTCCGTGGAATGAAAAACCTCTTATGCCTCAACAAGCGAACAACGTATTACGAACATTTCGAAAATATAATCCCAATGAATTCTGGGGCTTGTAGTGCGGGGACTCGTGCTTTTGCCTTCAGTGCAGTCTCTGCTTACTCACGGGCCGGAACGGGCGTATCTGCCAGTCGTAAGTGGGATGGCGAGGCAGACAAGATAGCATATTGATCGCTGATTGGACTATTGGCCCCGCCGGCCCCCTGCTCGCGGGATGTGTGTATATTACTGAAAATGTGGAGGGCGGGCCTAACCCCTGTGGAGGGCGGGCCTAACCCCTCCTCACATATTTGAAGTCGCCCTGTCAGCTGCAGCTGGGGAGAATTCTGGGATTTGGTGGGAGAGGACACAGTATTCCATATATGTGGGGAAGGGGGAGGGCTAAGGCAAATGTCATATACTTTTTAGAGTGCCTTTTTTCCTATTTCTGTTAATAGTGTCCAAGCTATTCAATACTATGTTGACAAACTGTTTTGACAACAGTATCCTAGCGTGCAGCTACTACAGACGGACATCCTAGGTATCCAGTGTGGGCGTAGGCCTTGTGGTCCTGGCAAGTTTCTTAGTATTTTGATGGGTGTAGGTCAGGCCATTTCAGCAGGTGAAATGCTGCTTACATTTGTGTGAGTAGAGGACGATTTCTGCCTGCCATGCAGCTGTTCAAAGCATAGGAATGTGGGGTTGGAGGTGGCCACTGTATTTGTGGCACAGATGTGAGGACTTGGCTGATGATATTTGAATTAATGCAGATTTTTTAATTGGGTATGGCTGGGTTGGTCTGTGTCTGAATAAGATGGTTATTCCTAATTTTCCAGAGGTGTGTATAGGATGGGTGAATGACCACCCTTTCTCCTTTGCAAAAGGCCCCTTGTGTCAAGGGGAAGCTTCTGAAAAAAAGTTCCCACCAGGTGGTGTGGAGACTTTGTTTGGTTCTATGACTAGCCTAGGAACACCAGGCAGTAGCTTGTGCTTGACCTTTCCCATGCATCCTTACCAGATTGGATTTTTTCCTCTGCCCATTATGGATTTGCAAACCAAACTGCTATAATTTAATACATTTAAGTAGTTGAGCAAATAAACTGCATTGTATTTAGCAAACTATTCGGTGATAAAAGAGAAATTGTTTACACAGCTAATACTAACCATATAAAAGTGAACTGGCCCTAGATTCCATAACTGAAGATCCTGTTGACTGTGTAAGACCTTTTGTGTGGTACTAGTTCTACACAAAACGATTCTCCAGTGAGGGATGTATGTGAGTAGATGTAGATGGAGTACTGGCATAAAGTGTAGCAGTGGCACAGTAAAACTTTAAAGGTTTCACAATGCTTTTTGATTAGTGTTCCCCCCAGAATGTTGTTGAGTGGCTGGGGAGGAAGGAATAGGGGCTTCACCTTTAAATGAGACATGCCGGGGTTTTAATTTGAATGGAAACTGCCCTGGAAGGAAGCCATGCTCTGTAATTCTCTCTGTGTGTGAAGACAGGCTGTAATTGGTCATTGGCTCTCTGGAAATTTTGAATTGGAAATTCCATTGGAAATGCAAATTGGGCTAGTTTGCATAAGATCATTTGCATCTGAAAATTTTCAGTTTGCATCTGAAAATATTCTGATGCCCTAGAGAGTGATCAAATTTAGAATGTTTACTTGTATTTCGTAAAGAACAAAGCTAAAAAAGTACCCCATGTTATTTCTTTGTCCCACTACATAAGTATTTGATGTGAAATATTTGTTGAAAAATATAAACCACACTTAATGTGATTTAAATGTTATATTATTTAGAATTTTTTATTGGAATATTTGTAAAAAATATAAAGACGCTAGCAAGTACATCCCTTATGTTTAAATGTAAGAAAAAAAGGAAAGGTACTCAGAACTTTTGACATGTTTAATTTAACTAACTGGAGATGCTGGGAGTTGCAGTTCAACATATCTGGAGGGCACCAGGTTGGAGAAGGCTGCACTAATTAATTTTAGAAACCCAAAGAACTGTGCATGATACGCTAACAGCTGCTTACCTGTTGCCATAGAGGTGAACTCTCTTCCACTGAGGTTGTTCCAATTTAGTTTTGCTGTCACTACTTACTAGTTCCGTTTCATACTGAGACATATATGTATTTCAGTGGCATATGCATTCTCTCACATAATGACCTGGTTCTCATATAATGCTAACCCATGGTTTATTTAAACCATGGTTTGTTGTCTTTCCCAGGGTTTGTCTGAAAGATGGTTGAGCAAACCATGGGGCTTTTTTCTCTGAGTCGTTTCTTTCCCCCCTGCTTCGCTCCCTCCCAGTATCTCAACTGCTGTTGCCACACTGCGGTACTGGGTTATAAAGAGGCTGCTGGGTTTTTTTTTTAATTTACTGCCCTTTCCTGCTGCCACTGTAACCTGGCAAAACAACGCATGAACAATCCATGATTCTGGGTTCACAAGTAACCCATGGTTTAAACAACCCACAGTTCACAACCCACAAAGCATGGGTTCTCTTTGTGGGTGGTTCATGATTAACAACCCATAGTTCCAGATTTGCACATAATGACATTGCACATAATGACAATCCACAATTCAGCAAACTGTGGTTTGTTGTTAAATGTGAACCAGGGCACTGCCTTCGGCCTCTCTCACTCATGCATGACAACCCATTGGTTTTTAAACAGATGGGTTATTGTTCTTTGTGAACAGGGCCACTTAATTCTGAGTAGACATGCATAGGATTGTGCTGTTTACCTGGTTGCTTTTATGGAGCTCATTGTGCTAAATACTTCAAGTTGTAAGCGGTGTTATTTAATATTTATACCTTGCTTTTCAGCCCAAATTGTCTCCCAAAGCAGGTTGCAGCAGCTAAAAAACCATTACAAAGATACAAAATGTTAGCTTTAAGGTTTTTGTGTATGATACTGGATTTTATTTACAATAATTTTAAAACTGTGGAAAGCTTGGGCTTTTTTTCTGTGTGACTATACAGCATGTTTCTGTATCTATAACTTGCTTTTAAAATATAATGCCAGTATTTGGTCCTGATGAATCACTAACTTGAATTACATTATTCATTCTCCTGTATTAGTCTATGAAATGTTGAATTCTACAGAAATATTTTTCTTCTGGTTTCAGTTTCTTTTCACAGAGAGTGAAACCATATTCATATCAGTCAGATGACTAATGTCCTCCATTTGTGACTTCCTGCTTTTCAACAGGCTGTAAATAAAACTTCACCCTGGGTCGCCGATCACGCAAAAAGGACATTAAATGTCCTGACTGTAATAGCTCTCAAAATGCCTCACACAAATTCTGTTGTAACTGTGGGAAGAGGTTGGCTCCTTCTACCAGCACACAAAGTAAGTGATTTACAGTTGTAACTACGAATTTTTAAATGGGATACAGCTACTTTCCATTAAGGATTAGAGGCACAATGAAAATTCTCAAGTGTAGACAAATGGGCCAGGTTCAGGATCCTTGGTGCTTCTTCAATTTACCATCCCTCATGAACATAAGTCTTGCATGTCTCTGTGTTCTGAATACTGTAGAATCATTGTTGATCAGTCAGTGTCCTTGCCTCAGCTATAATCTTGCCCTGATTTGTGTTCTCATAACTTCTGTCTTGGGGAGTAGGAGTGGATAAGTGTACAACCAAAGTGGAGTGGATAAGTGTACAACTGTTTAATAAAACAAGTGGTAGTCTGTTTAATAAAAGCTTGAGAGGTATAAAAGTAAGGACTTCTCTATTTTCTCCATCCTACTTGTTTATCTTTATTCGTTCCACCTCTCCATTCTCCCTCCCCCAGCCTCATGTTTTCATTCTTTTTTTAGGGTAAATACTAATGCTTAAATAGTTTTTTTAAATCATGAAGGGCGAAATCCTATGGCTGCTAGTCAGCTGCTAGACAGCCATAGGATTGATCGGTTCCCTCCACCCCCTCCCACATGGACTCATAAGCAGCGTGGATTGGCCTCATGCTTCATGCGTGTAAGAGCAGCATGGAGCAGAGGAAACAGGGCATTCCTGGGTGCGGGCAGTTTGGAAATGCCAGTACGACACTTTCTTTGTGTCGTCTAGCTGCCACTTCCTGTGCTCCAAGGTCCCATGGCTAGACAGCCAAAATCGGCTGTCTAGCTACGAAAGCAGGGCAGGGGGAGCAAGGAGGAGATCTGCTCCTCACCACTCCTTCTGCCCTACACCGGATAGGCCATCTCCTCCAGGGTTGGAGGCGACCGTCGATCCAGGTAGGATTGTTCCCTAAATTGTTTGTGTCCTCTCTTCCTGAAACTTCATTGGATATACTCACCCAGCCCCTGTTCACTCAAACTGTTCGCTTGAGTGTTCACTGTTCACTTCACTCAAACTGTTCGCTCTTGTCCAGTTTCTGCATACTCCTAACACTTCCTATATCTTGTGTTTCCTATTACACATCAACCCAGTTTGTAGGTCACTCTGGGCAATTCCAGGGTTGTTTAACCCAGAAATTGTGGAAGGAGTGGAGCACACGAGCCGCGTGCATACCATTTCTGATATCAATTAACTCAAGAATCCTGTTCCTGGGTTGTTTTGTGACATCTGAACTCAGAAAGTCTGGGTTGTTTATGGTTAGACAACCCAGAGTTAACCCAACAATTACCCATGGTTAAGCAACTCTGGGTTGCTTAATACATAAACAACCTAGAGTTTCCGGATTCGGAGAGCATGAACAACCCAGGTGTTCCTGAGTTGTTTATTGAAATAGGAAATGGCATGCGCACGGCTTGCGTGCGCCAATTCTCCTGCAATCCCTGGGTTAAACTAGCATGGAATTGCCCAGAGTGACATGTGAACCAGGTCACCCAAATCACTACAACTACAAAGTTAGCAGTTGGAGATCTACGCCAACAAAGCATGAACATTTTTAAAGTCCCTCTGTCTCCAATTTGAGAAACACAAACTTGAGGATATAATAATGGCAAGTAGAGAGTGCTTTTTCTCCCTGCCTTGCTTTTCTGGAGTGGAGACTTAATTTTTGAAAAGCAGGATTATGGCTTGCTTGCCAAAACATGCACTAGAATAATACCACTAGCAAGCCAGTTGTTAGAAGCCTTGTTATGTGACCTATTTACGAAAACATTTATATCCTACCTTTATGTTCTAAATAAAATGCCCAAGGTGACTTACACCCTATTTTGTATAAAACAAATAAAACATAAACATGAGACAAGATGGAGATCAGCATATTACAAAAACACATCTGCATAAGCCACAGAGAAGGAGCAAAAAAGATTCTTATTTGTAGCCAAATCTGAAGGGGATGTGCTGATATTGGGAAGTGCAAGTTATAGTGAGAGTGAGAATCTGAGGCAGATGCGCTGTTACAGCATCTGAGAGCATTAGAAGGCTGTGTCCTAAAATGTGCATAAAGTTACATCATGCTGTATCATTTCCATGGGCTCTTTGCACTTCAGTTTTTTTCAATGAAACGTAGGTGTGCCCTGGACTGCAGGCCATGGAGCTCAGTAAATAAATGTTGCTCTTAGAGCAGGGTGGGCAACTTCTAGAGGTCCGGGGGCCATTCCCCCCCCAGGCCTTCCCCCTCTGGATGCCAAAAGATGGATATGTACATATTGTATATGAATATGTGAAAATGAATATATGATAAATATATACATAGTGGCTATGGAACACCAAAAGGGTCAAAATTAGTTTGCAAAAAACCTAATGTTGACCTTTTGGGCATTCTGTAGTCACTACGGGCACCATTAAAAAAATAGTAATAATTTGGGGAGCAGTGGAGGCTGTGTGTTGCCTGCCCCTGTCATAGAGGCTCTGACAGAAAAATTACTGACTTTAAAGTGACTTAACTGGCGTTTCTGTTCACCCCTAAGACCACAACCATGCCTTTGAACCAACAGCAGATTTCTACATAGATGACTTTCTGGAGGAATTTTGTTTCACTTGCAGAGAATAGAGATGCAAAACTGACTTCAGAGATGGAGCCTGGGGGAGAACTGAGGGTGGAAAGTTCCCCTTCCTTGGGGTCCTGTCTTGATGAACAGCCACCCACTGAGCAAGCACAGAGGGAGCCAGAAGTGTCTCTGCCAGAGAGCCTTGGGAGCCAGGCCTCACTCTCACCAAAAAAAGTGAGTATATTTGGGTACAGGTTGTCTGCATAGCTGAGATTTTGGTAATGTTCCTCATTCCCTGAAGCAAGAGAATAGGAATAGCCTGATACTCATCTAACTGATGATTGGTATCTTGGAGCTGTTAATTATGTTTTGTTTGGTGTACTCACTAACGATGGTTATACTGGTGGATTTATTTATATTTGCTGCATTAGTAAGCAAGAAATGACTCTTTGCTTCCAAATGCTATGTTCTCTGAAAGCAAGGCTATTTTTCAACAGGTACTAAAAATTATGAACTATGTTGACTGGAATGAGCTGAATGAGGATAATAACTCTCCTTCCAGAAAGAGGAGAAGGGAGAAACCAGACCTATATGAGGGCAGCAGTCCAGGCTTAAACCCTCAGCAGGTAGTTTTTCTTGTATGTGGTATAGTCTGAGCAAGTACACTGTTCTGAAGAATGAGGGTCTGTTGTGAATCACAGTTTCGAAGAAGGTTATAGGTGGTGGAGGTTCAGTCTGTATACTGCCAGGCTTTGCAGAGTTACAATGTTAACAGAGTTGCTGGGTTCTTGCACACTTGGCACAAGGCTTAAATGAACCTGTGTACTCAGATGTACAGAAAACCATCTGCACAGTTCACAAAGTACCAAAAAGACTGAAAGCTGTGAGGTGAGCTATAAATATGCACTTGACAAAAGAACTGAAAAGCAGAGACAAGCTGCTTCTAGTCAGGATCTAGTGACAAGGAAAGTTGCAAAAACTCACTGGGTGGTGAGAGGAGAATCTCCAAGCGGATATCCGATGGGCATAACTCTACACAGTCCCTTACTAGGCACTTTGTCTTTTCCTTCCTAACTCTGTGTTGCGGAACTGTAGGTGGGACCCAGGCTCAGCTGGTAAGTGGAAGCCTCAGGTGGCAGGTACCAGTACTGTCTGGCTTAGGGGTGCTGGAGAAATTCGTTGCGGACACAAATGAGGCTGAATTCCCAGGAATCCAACCTCCGGACTCTGCAGCAGACCGGCACCTCCTTATCTGGAGCATTCACTGTAGTTCATGGGACAGCTCTCCAGCTGTCTAAATGGCATGATAGGCTAATGGCGACTGCCATTAGCCTGTTGAGGGAAAAATACAGCGGTAACATGCATAGTTACCATTTGGCATTTGCAGCCATAAAGCATTTCCTTCTATGTAAATTGTGACGTAAAAGCCTGCAATTTACATAGAAGGAAGTGCTCTACAGCCGCAAATGCCATAAACTATGTTTATGGCAAATGCCATAAACTAAATTTCATGACTGTAGCCATGAAATTAAAAGACGCTTGCTCCTTGGGAGGAAAGCTATGGCAAAGCTAGACAGCATAGTAAGAAGCAGAGACATCACCTTGCCGACAAAGATTCATATAATCAAAGCTATGGTTTTCCCAGTAGCAACGCATGGCTGTGAGAGCTGGACTATAAGGAAGGCCGAGCACCGAAGAATTGATGCCTTTGAACTGTGGTGCTGGAGAAGACTCCTACGTGTCCCCTGGACTGCAAGGAGGTCAAATCAGTCCATCCTAAAGGAAATCAAGCCTGAGTGCTCATTGGAAGGACAGATCCTGAAGCTGAAGCTCAAATATTTTGGCCACCTAATGCGAAGAGAAAAGTCCCTGGAAAAGACCCTGATGCTGGGAAAGATTGAAGGCAAAAGGAGAAGGGGACGGCAGAGGATGAGATGGCTAGATAGCATCACCGATGCCATGAATATGAACTTGAGCACGCTCTGGGAGAGAGTGCAGGACAGGAAGGCCTGGCGTGCTATGGTCCATGGGGTCACGAAGAGTCGGACATGACTTAACGACTGAACAACAACAAATGCAATTTATGGCCATCGTTTTCCTGCGATAGGCTAATGGCAGCCGCCATCAGCCTATTGTGCCTTTTAGACAGCTGGAGAAGTGCCCCACGAACTATGGCAGATGTGCCAGGGCTCCGGGGAAATCTGTGGGGCCCTAAGCAGCCTGGATTTTCCTGCAGCAGACTCCTCCCTGGAGTGGATGTCAGGGGTACACCCATCCCAAGTCTGGTTGGGGATAGGGATCATGAAAGCCTGAGCAAGAGGGAGAACTTTCAGGGTTTCATCTCCAAAAGGGGGGATATAGGGAGGGGTGTATGTCCCAGCCCTCGGCTGAGGGCTACTGAAAGTCCTACCAGTTGTCATTCCAGCTCTCGCTGAGATCATCAAAGGGATGGCATTTGAGGTTCCCTAGGAACCTAGAAAGTTGTCTGGCACTGATTTACGTGGTCTGTTTTATAGGTCCATATGGCACAGAAAATTAAGAAGTTTAGATGCGTTGACATACAACCTCACAAGATGTAAACCACTGAGCAGCGCAGTACTCTCAGTTGTATTTCTCTGTAGGTCTGTTCTTTGTGGCTCTTTTGTCATGTTTCTTCATGGCTTTTTTGTTTCATTTTGTTTAAAATAAGTACATATGATAACACTGCAACTCTATCACCAATTTACAAAACAGACTTCAGTAGTTCTTCATCGCTGTATTAATTTTGTTTTACTGCTACATATTGGGAAAAATCTGAGAAGAGACAAATGAATAGTATCCGGTCTAAAACTAGGTTCTCCCCCACATCCCATGAAAACTGCCAACCCTTGTAAAATTCCTTGTTTGTGATAAGGGGTGACCTTGAGACTAGAGAGTCACTCTGGATGCCCCTTCCCTCATTTATGATGAAACTAATTGCTGGAGTTTTCTCTGTAAGTGCTGTATTTCATGGTTAGGAAACCCAGGATGAAATCCAGCATTGTACAAGTGGGCTTCCATTTATGCTGTGGGACTTTCCCTTCGTTTCCTCCCCCTGTGCCCCCCCCAATCTGCTATGCAAGGTTCCCCAAACCTCAAGCTGATTTTGAGGGGGTGTGCGGGAGGGGTTATCATACCCCTCTTTGCTCCACTGACAGAAGGTGTTCTGTCAGTGGGATGGATTAATTGGATACCACTGCCAGATATCTACTGCTAGATTAAACTCTGGAAGAGGTAATGACGATGAAGACAGAAGCCCAAAGGAATTTTTTGCTACCTGTGCCCCACAGTGGAACCAAATAGTGTTCAGGTTGTGGGTGTTGGTTGGGCTTCGCTAACGGCTTACAACGTGGTGAGCAGGGAATTCTATATGTAGTTCCTAACAATATCACAAAGACCCTTTTTTGCCTTTAGTAGGAAATAATCTGCTTCTGGGTTTGGTGTATATTGTTTTTCTCTTCTTCAGCAGATTACTGTGTAAAGGGAGTATTTTTCTTAGTTTTTTTTTTAAATACTGGTGGTCTAAATTCTGACACTAGAAAACCAAATTAGAATTTAGGTGAAATATATCCCCTCTAGAGTAAGTTTCATAGAGTGTTGATCTGGGATGCAATAGCTTTTTTCCCCAGTCTGTAGTTCTGGATTCTCTTTGGGTTTGTTGCTTAGCTTGCTTTCATGATTTATCTGGAGCAATTTCGTTTGCTAGAACCTTTCTGCTGTGCAGCTGCTTTCTGTATATGGTATACTATGGTCTAGAATGTAAAGTCTAATTTTTGGTCGGTTGATGGCCTTGCCTCACAGAAGGGGATTATATATAGGGTGCTCTGGTCTCTTCCTACTCTAATTTTTTAAAGCTCAAATTGAGGAGGTAACTAAGAATGTGCTGGAATTGATACATAGAAGTTTCTATCTAATGTGGACATAGGTTGAATTATCTATTCTTTACTTGAAAAGCTTTAAATGCAGAGTTTCTCTGTTCCTAAGGCTGCTTTTCTTCTGTCATGCAGAAAAAGAAGAAAAATAAAAAGAACAAGAAAAAAGGACAAGACTTTGAGCTTCAAGACTCCTTGACAGCATCCTTAAGTCCAGTACCATCCAGTCGTGATTGTTCTATAAGCCCAGAAGTGGCAGATGCAAAACACCCACAAAAAGAAAGTTCAAACCCAGAAGCTAAATTGACCAAACCAGATGCAGAGTCCACTGGTGATGGGGGACATCAGATTAAAAGCATTTCTGTGGACACTGATCTAAATCGGGAAATTGTTGCAAAAAATCATGGTGGCGGTATGGATATCAAGCCTAGATCAGAGCAAGATAGTAAAAATGGTACAGCAGTTCAGTGTGTTAGTGCTGCCGCTGCAGGGGAGAGGATGGAGGAGGAAAGCTCCAAAAATGATGATGTAATTGATGAACAGACAGGTTCTAGCAAAGAACAAAGTTACATACGTTCTATTGCAACTGATCAGTGTCTGGGAGATAAATTGAATAATCAGAATTTGGTTGGAGATGTAGTACCACCTGTTTACGAAGGTGGTGCAGTCAACAAATCTTCAGACCTTCACTTTAATGTTGAATCATCTGAAAACAAAGGTGCAAAATTGAGTGCAAAAGATCAAAACCAGGGAATTAAGGGGTCCTTACCTGAATCTGAAATGCATTTGAGTCGTAAAACAAATGTTGAAGAGGCAGCCAAGCAACAGGGGAGTGCTTCAGTTTCAAAGGTAAATTGGCCAAAGCTTGATCATCTGATTGTGTAGGAATATGTCAAAACTTCCACAGCCACCTTGGCTTGAGATGGAAAGGAAAGAGTTGTATGTCTTCTGCCTGTCAATAACAGCAGACTCTAAATCTCTGGATTACCTCCCCTGGTGGTTTTATGTAGATGTTGAACATTCTAGGGGGAAGACAAGAGACCCACAGGACACCATAAGCCACAGGCCAAAGTGTTGAGTAGGAATCCCTACCACACTTTGTAGAATCTACCAGGAAGGACTTCAACCACGTGCACCTCAACCCCAGAAAGGCACTCCAGAAATATATAATAATTGATGCTATTGATAATTGCTGAGAAGTTTAGCAGAACTAACAGAGGGCAGGCTCTAAGTTTCAGGGGCCCCCAGGCAGAGTGCTCCACCCACCCCTGAGCTGGTGGGTTTGCTCCTACTGAATTTACTAGCCTTGGGGCAAGAAGCAGCAACACAGTGAACACTGAAAGGGCCACATGGCAGCAAGCAAGCCAACCTTTTTTAAATCCCTCCTCATTGGGGAAGGTTTGAAGAGACAGCCCAGTCTGTCACTTTCAGCAGCTGCTCCTCTCAGTCCTAGGCAGCAAGGAAAAAAAATTTTAAGGGCCCACCTGGCCCAGTGGATGGGCCCCTCTAAGAATCTTTTTCATTGATGCAAAGTGCTGAGAGGAGTGACGAATGGATGGAGTGAGTGAAGGAGTGAGCTGTACTTTTAGTCTAGCCTTCCCATGGCTAGTGATGATGAGGGCTGTAGTCCAACACATTTGGAGTATGTCATGTTGGGGAAGACTGTTTTAGTCCATCGTTGCATTGCACAAGTTCATCAGGGAGGGATTAAAGGATGGCTCTTTCGTTTGGTGCAGCTGTGTTGTGTGTGGGGCGATAGAGGGGGAAAAATGGTTAAAGGGGCCCACCCAACCTAGTAAAGACGCAAGTAGGCCCTAGCATTTGCCTAGAGAATAAAATTGCTTATGTAAAAACAGAATGTTTTGAGGTCATTTTGTATCTTTTTCCCTTCGTGGTTTCTAAAATAATGACCTGCCTGATCACCCATGGAAAGCCATCATTTTCTCCTTGGCAAGCAGGCTCAAAAATCGCCTTTCCCCCCTTGTTTCAGCCATCAATAACTAAAATACGTATATGTGGCAAGGTGGGCTAGTAATTTTTCTGTAGATTTATTCTTTTTAAGTCTGGTGTATGCCTGTGTTATAGAAAGCAAAGTTCGAAGAAGAGTCGAAAGCAGAGAGAGGCTGTGAGAAAGTGGAAGGAACAGCAACTCCTGTGGAAGAGTCTGGAGAGAAAAGAGGAGAGGCTCTTGCTGTTGTGAATCAGAAGCAGCAGCAGACCAATCAGAAGGCTGAGAAGCAACAAACAAGCCACAACGGCAGTGCAGTTAAACAAAGGTATAGCACATTTTGTAAACTTCTGAACTGGTTTTAAATGTATTAAGAACTGATCAGTAGCAGTTGTTTTATAGTTCTATGGAGACTGACTTTCTTTTTATCCTATTCTGAAGTTCCACTAAACTTAAAACTGTAAAAAAAATGCTGATATAATGTCATTTGTTTTGTGGTGCCATATAGTTTTCCAGTGCCACCAAAATATAAACAGTACAGGTGGATGAATTTCAAAACACAAATGAATTTTGGTTCGATTAAGTTTTTTGTTCTTTTTTGATATTTTGACCAACAGTGCATCTTATTTATAAACAAGTAGGAAGTAACAAATATCAGGCCTTTTAACATCCCTTCTCAACTTCACTAGTGACATTTCACTTACTAAAACTGGTGAGCAATAGCTGCACTTGACACTTTCCATGGCAGTCCAGCTATAGCTCCATCCTTGCTGGTATAATTATTTGCGCCATACCGTTTTCTGCCAAAACTGGCAGAGTTAAGCCTGCTGGTGTAGTGCTATACATCTTGATTTGCAATGCTTTCTCTCTCACTGCATGGATGTAATGTAATCTTGGCTATGAAATGGGCACAGGTTCTGCCAGAACTGTGGAGAGCGAGCTATGTTGGAAGATGTAACTGTTTCTACTTTTGGCAGAAACAGAATCCATGTTTTGTGATGCATGCTGAAGAAGCTCCCTGCAATTTTTCTTCCCTGCCTTAACAATAACTTGCTGCTCTTGTGTAGAAAAGTGTTTGATTTGGGGTGTGTACAAACTACCAAATCGGATCATACTATTGATGCTTGGCCTTGCACCCAACCTCTGAAAGAGTCTAGAACTCCAGACTTTCAGTGCAGAGAAGTGTAACTGAATGATCAACATATTCAGGGGTCACTGGCCAACCAAACTTTTGTTGCCAGGACTCCCCTCCTCTGAGCTCTGAAATGCAGCAGGAAGTCAAGGGAAAATATCCTACTTCTTGCGAAGCTTGGAGCTGACTGCTGGGGGACAGGCAGGGGGAGAAGACAATCCACCTCCACCCAACAGCTCAAGGTAGGTGGGTGGGTTAGAGGCTCTTTCTCTGTGCCCAGTGGGCATTCTGAATTCAGAATGCCATCGGGTGCAGTGGCAAGCCCATGCAGCTCCGCCTCCCAACTCCAATGCAAAGGTAGAGGCAGAGGTGCTTCAACTTCCTTTTCTTCCCATCTCTGGGTAACCTGCACACCTCTGTCTCCTGCTATCAGCTGGAGATGAGAGGTGGAGGGGTGTTGACTTACTCTGTCTCTGTGCCAAACGGATTCTTTGAACTCGGAGTGCTGTTGGTTGCAGAGGTGCATCCACACTGCCTCCAACTCTGAGGTGGAGGCTTGTTATGACTTGCATCCAGCAAGCACAGAGCAGAACAAATCTCAGGTGTCAACTGAACTTTGGGACTGGAGACTGGGTTGCGTTCATGATCTCTCCACTGTAGTCACAGGTTTGGAGGAAGCCATACCATAATGCTGTTTGTTTCCAGCAATCACATATTTGGGTTTCTTTGGTATCTGCATTCTCTGACTTATATAACTGTATCTACATCTTTTTACTTTGTATACTTTGTCACATCTCTCCTTGGTAGTCTTTCTCTTTTCCCATCTTTCTCTAATATGTAGAGTTCTCATATGGACTCTTGAATAATATGGAACCATTTATTATAAGAAAATTATGTTCTTCTCTATGAATACACCAAAACAAGTTATTCTAACACCTTTCACACTCTTTGTTGCAGCCATGTGCATCAGGATGATGGTGTTACAGTATATTTTCATGCCATACTGTCTAAGGATTTCAAGTTTGATCCTGAGAAGCACAATGTCTTCATCAGGGCACAAGGCATTTCAGGTCATTGTAACTGGAAGGACAATATCTGTGAGCTGACTTGCTCAAAGTAAGTACAGTTTTGTATGCTGTATGTTCAAGCATACTCTACATCGGGGGTGACAACTGTTTTGGCTCCCAGGGCTGCATGCAGTGGCGGGTTGGAGGCTGTGTGCGCAGGCACGCACCTAACTGCCCCCATTCCTACACAGAGACACACACCACCCCTACACCTACGTACACGCGCTCTTCCCCCACTTTTCTGTCTCTTTGACAGATGAAAAGGTTCAATATGTATATAAAGCTTCTTTCTCTGCAAGAACAATAGGAGCTGGGTTCAGCAGTCAGAAGGGGAGGGAAGAGGCCAATGCAAAGCATTGCTTCTTGCCATTCATAATTCTGACCGATACTGGGATCCCTGGTAACACTGGCTCTAGGGATCCCTGAACTGACATACTCTCTCTTTTCCCCCATGAGCTTTTTCTATTTCATAAGTGATCTGCAGTTGGAGATACACAATTTTCGGCTGGTTTTGTACCCAAGCTAAATTAAGCCCACAAAAATTACTAGCGTGAAAAATTTGTACTAGCCTGCTAAGAGGTGTAGTAGCCTGCATTTCCATGGTGGGTGTGGAGGAGGAGAAGTGCCCGGAGAAGTGCCCTCTGCAACCAGCATAGAAATGCAGGTTACTAGAAAAAAAATGCTGTTTATCAAGGGAGTGGTGGAGGGTGTCAGATCAGTCTCTCCCTCCTCTGCCAGTCCACTGTATTTCCTTGCTGCTTTCAGAGGAAGGGACTTTCCTTCCTCTGCAGTTTGTATGGAAACCAAGTGGCTGGTAGAGGAGGGATGGAGTAATCTGTTCCTTCTCTGCCAGCCTGTTCAGTCACTTGTGTGCCATTCCTGGTGAACTGGCTATAAGATGAGTTGTTAAATATAAGGCTGGGCTCAGCAGATGACAGGGACGCACTTGGCGTAGCAAGTGAAAATATGAAAATCCTTCAGAAATGGGGGGGGCATTGAAGTAGCCAGCTTTGCAGACCACTTTGAATTCTTTCAGATGGCAAAATCACAGGGCTGCAAAAATGACAGATTATATTCAATTTATGGAAGAGCAATGTGATGCAAATCTAGACAGAAAAGTGAAAATGTATGCATATCTGATGGTTTATAAGCTGGATGTAACCAACCAGGAAAGAAAGTTGCTAAATCTGTAGCACAGAATGTTGCAAAAATGAAAGGGCATTAGCTGGGAATCTCTAAAAAAAAAAAAAAAAGGGCCTGAAAATTAAAACTGCCATAATGCCATTTGTTAAACTGATGGTATACTAATATTAGAAATACTGTGAACAGCTGTTATTGCCCTGTGTCAAAGAAGATAAATACAACTAAAATGATGGACTTGAGAACTTTCCATATAAAGAAAGCCCTTGCTTATATTAGAAATAAGATGGCTAACAGTGCAGTCCCAGAACTAAGTCTCATTGTGTCCAATGGGGCTTACTCTCAGGTAAGATGAGTAGGATTTCACTGTAAGAGAATCAAAAGATGAGGTTAGGAGCAGGATAATTTTTTTTGACAGTACATGTTAATAGCTATTAGGATATGCTGCTCTAAAAAGGACACATTAATGGAAGATAGATAGATCTATCTGATGGTTTTAGGAATCATGAAGATAATGTTTGAAGTGCTTGGAACATATGAAAGCACTTGGTAGAGTTTAGCTTGTTGTCGTCTTCTTTACTAAAAAAGGGGTTGTTGCATATTCATGTGTAGGAACCCAAAAACAAATCCATAAACTTCATGGGCTGAGCCTATGTTTGTTAAATTCTGTCTAAAAATGATCCAAATCCTGTGACAAGAAAACTGAATGGTGCAAAGTAGCAAGTTACGCAAAGTAGCAAATCTGCATGAATTCTCTATTTTTGGTAATTACCAAAAAAGTAGCTGTGTGCATCACTTTACAGAGTAACAGATTTAGAGCCAGCTAGGACATAATGCTTCCAGCTTAATAAACCATGGTAATAATGACAGAAGCCACTGAAGGTGGCATCCATGTAGGGGAGCAAGAGACACTAGTTCCCAGCTTAATAAATCATAGTTTATTAAGGCAGAATTTTCACATCAGAGCCAGCCCTACATTGCATAAGATTTCTTGTCATGATATTAGTTCACAAGACACTGTAGGATTATTGTTTTTGTGTGCCAACGCTCTGAGAGTATTGGCATGTCATGCTAAACCATGATTTAGCGCTATGTGTGTAAGCAGGAAACGGGCTACACAAAGCTTCGGATTTGTATGCTTCCCCCTCGCCCTACTCTCATGCCACCAGGAAGAGGAAGAATTCAGAATTCAGTTTCACGTTTCACTTCAACAGATTTCTGATTTGTTATGTGTGAACCAGGAACAATAAACTTTGGTGTGGGTGAATTTTTCTGTGGTGCTTCTCATTCTGGCAGTGGCCACCATTTTGAATATCTGAGCCATGGCAGGGGCACACCGTAGCTTGTTGTTCCATGCGAACCTTGTGAGGGTGGGTTGTTGGGCTGGTTGACAAGCCAACCAGAACCCATGGGCTGTTTTAGTGCCCCTGCCGCTGCTCAAATGCTGAAAAGGTGGCGGCTGCCGTGACAAGAAGCCCCACAGGAAAATTCATCCATGGTGGCCTCTCCTTATGTGCAAACCAGGTCTGTGGATTAACTCTAGGTTGTTTAACCCCTAAACAACTGAGAGCGTTTATATGTCATGATAATAACTTACAAATGGGGCAATTGTAGATTGTTATTTGAAAGTGGAAGTAACGACTGTGCTGAAGACAGTGCACTTGATCACTTCTGCTGGTCCCCAACAACCCATGGGTTAAACATCCCATGACATGCAAACTGGCTCAATGAGAGTTTAAATGGAGAACGTTTATAGACTTCTGTTTTCCATAAAAGTTTCTATTACAAAAAATTTTGTTAGAATAATAGATCTATTTCTTGCCCATTGTCCTGCTTTACTGTTAAAGTGTTCATATATGTGATTTGTTTAAATAAACAGGGACCTTGGTGAGCATGGTCACCTAATTGAAGGCTGCGTTACCATTCTTAAGGACAACATGAACAAACCAATTCCTTATAAATATTATGTTTTACGTGGGAAAGGAGAGTATGAATTCATTTACAAACCTGCTCCAAAAGAAATCATTGTAAATCGTTGTTTGTTTATAGCTTCAAATCAACTGTGTGGTGCAGGTAAGGAACTTATCCCGTGTGTGAATGTAGGTTTGTTTATTTTTGATGCATTAGTGAGTGAGATTCTGTAGTTCTATACATTAATCAGCCAAGGTAGGACTGATGTCATGGCTAAGGGAAGTGATTAATGCCTCTTTGTGGGAGGGGGTTGTTCCCTTTTGTGTAAAAGAGGTAGTAATAGCACCTTTATTAAAGAAACCTTCCCTTGATCTAAGAGATCTGTCTAACTCCAGGCCAGTCTAAAATGTTCCATTCTTGCTAAAGTGATCAAGATGGTGTTGCCTCCAAATACATCTGGATGAAACTCATTATCTGGATCCATTTCAATCAGGCTTTCAGCTAGGATATGGGAATGAGACTGCATTGGTTGCCTTGGTGGATGACCTACAGCAGGAACTGGATGGGAGGAGTGCAATCTTATTAGTTCTCTTGGACCTCTCAGCAGCCTTTGATACCATCGACCATAGTATCCTTCTGGACCGTATAGTGGAACTGGGCCTTGGTGCTGTTTTGCAGTGGTTCCATACTTTCTGTCAGGCCATGACCAGAAGGTGATGCTGGGGGATTACCATTCAACTCCAAGGCCATTGGCCTGTAGTGTCCCACAGGGCTCTATCTTGTCCCCCATGTTATTCAATATTAATATGAAACCACTGGAAGAGGTCATTCGGAGTCTTGGAGTAAGCTGCCACCAATATGCTAATGCACCCAACTCTATTGCTGTCACCTAGTAACAAGGAAGCAATTAAAACCCTTGAATGCTGGCTGGATTTGATAATGGGCTGGATGAAGGTGAAAAAGCTGAAATTAAACCCAGACAAGAGAGAGATGTTGTTGGTCAGTAGAAACCCTGACTTGGAAACTGAAGTTCAACCTGGTTTTGTTGTGGTTTTAGGGGTGGGGAGCCTGCCTGATATGTGGGAGCGAGGGGGCATGTGTCCACCTGATGGAGGCAGTGGGGGGGGTGCTGGGGGCCAGAACATACCGAGGCTGGGCAGCAGGCACTGGCGGAGCGCTAGGGGCAGGCCATGCCAGGTAAGGGGAACAAGGGAGAGATGTGTAGTATCTGTCCCCTGCTCTGGGCCTGTCCAGAGCCAAAGGATGGCTGGGGGAGGCGTGACCCCATCTTCTGGCCTTCGTTTGCTGCTCTGCAATGCCAGGTCTGTTACCCAGAAAACCTCCCTCATCCATGACATGATCCTGGATGAGGGTGCAGACCTGGCATGTATTACGGAGACCTGGCTGGCCGAGGCTGCTGCTCCAACCCTTGCAGCCATGTGTCCAGCCGGATTTTCGTATGCACAGCAGCCGAGGGCTGGGGATCGGGGAGGGGGAGTGGCTGTTATCTACCGAGAGTCCTTGGTCTTCACCAGACCCCCTCTCCGGGAGACCAAGGTTGCTGAGTGCATGTACTGGAGGTTGGGCCCGAAGGGCAGTCTGGGGATTCTTCTCGCGTACCGTCCACCCCGCTGCATGACTGACTCCCTGGCCGAGGTGCTTGAGGTGGTCTCTGATGTGCGTGTACAGTCCCCTAACATATTGGTGTTGGGGGACTTCACCGTACATTCGGAGGCCATCCTCACAGGAGCACCTCGGGACTTCATGGAGACCATGGCCTCCTGGGAGCTGCACCATATTCTAACAGGGCCCACCCATGTAGCCGGTCATGCACTAGACCTTGTGTTTGTTTCTGGAGAAGCGGGGAGTGATCTGGAAGTCGGGGGTATATCCACCACCCCCTTGTCATGGTCAGATCACTATCTGGTGACGTTGGACTTCTCGGTTCCACAACCCCTCCGCAGGGGTGGAGGACCTATTAAAATGGTCCGCCCCAGGCGTCTTATGGATCCAAATGGATTCCTGAACGCCCTTGGGGATTCTCTGGGGCATGCCAACGGCCACTCGGTGGAGACCCTGGTGGGTGGCTGGAATGCCGCAATCACTGGGGCATTAGATCAGGTGGCTCCGAAACGCCCTCTCCCCCTGAACAGGGCTCGGACTGCACCATGGTTCAGTCCGCGGTTACGAGCTCTGAAACAGGAGGTGAGACAGCTAGAGCGCCGGTGGCGGACGTCTCGCTCCAAAGACGATCAGACACGGGCTAGAGCTGTATCTTCAGCCTATCACGTGGGGGTGAAGGCAGCAAAAAAGGAATATTATGCTGCCTCCATCGTGTCTGCAGGGTGCTGTCCCAGGAGGCTGTTCCAAGTGGTCCGGAGCCTGGTCGGTCCTGTGGCTCCGGAACCACTGGAGCATTCTAAGGCCTCCTGTGAGGCCTTGGCAAGGCACTTTGCAGATAAAATTGATCAGATTAGGTGTGTTACTCTGCACGCTGTGGATACAGTTAGTGAACAAGAGGCAGCCTGTGGCAAACCGGTTTTGTGGGATCGGTTCCAGCTTCTTCCTCCTGATGAAGTGGACAAGGTGCTTTCATCTGTAAGGCCGACCACCTGCTTACTTGATCCTTGCCCATCTTGGCTCATTATGAGCTGCAGAGAGAGGCTGGGTGAGGGGATCGAGGCGGTGGTGAACGCCTCCCTTGAGGAGGGAGTGATGCCATCAGCCCTCAAGGAGACAGTGATAAGACCGCTCTTAAAGAAGCTCTCCTTGGATCCTCAAGTTTTGAACAACTTTCGCCCAGTCTCAAATCTGCCATTTTTGGGCAAGGTGATTGAGCGGGTGGTGGCGGTGCAGTTGAAGGCACACTTGGAAGGAACTGATTATCTAGACCCATTTCAGTCGGGCTTCAGGCCTGGGCATGGGACAGAAACAGCCTTGGCCGCCTTGGTAGATGATATGAGGAGGGCTCTGGATAGGGGTGAATGCTCCTTCCTTGTTCTCCTCGACCTCTCAGCGGCTTTTGATACCGTTGACCACGGTATCCTCCTGGACCGCCTGGAGGGGTTGGGCATTGGGGACACCGTATTGCGGTGGTTCCAGTCCTTCCTCTCCAGCAGGTACCAGAGGGTAGCACTGGGAGAGGAGGTTTCGGACCCGTGGCCACTTACTTGTGGGGTGCCACAGGGTTCCATCCTCTCCCCGATGCTATTTAACATCTATGTGAAGCCGCTGGGGGCTATCATCAGGAGGTTTGGGATGCAGTGTCATCAATATGCGGATGACACGCAGCTCTACCTCTCGTTTAAATCTTCACCAAGGTTGGCCGTAGAATCCCTGTCCAAATGTCTGGAGACGGTGAGTGGCTGGATGGGGAGGAATAGGCTGAAGCTGAACCCTGACAAGACCGAGGTACTCTTGGTGGGAGACAAGAGGAGGCTGGGGGATGTTGACCTGGTGTTGAATGGGGTATGGCTACCCTTGAAAGACCAGGTCCGCAGCCTGGGGGTCATTTTGGACTCCCAGCTGTCCATGGAGGCTCAGGTGTCAGCTGTGAGCTGGACAGCGCTGTATCAACTCCATCTGATACGGCGGCTGCGCCCCTTCCTTCCTGACCATCTACTCCCATCGGTAGTACATGCCCTGGTCTCCTCTCGTTTAGACTACTGTAATGCGCTCTACGTGGGGTTACCCTTGAAGACGGTTCGGAAACTGCAGCTGGTACAGAACGCGGCGGCTCGCCTGATTAAAGGCAGCCGCCGGCGAGATCACATCACTCCAGTGCTGAAGGAGTTGCACTGGTTACCAGTTGTTTTCCGGGCCAAATTCAAGGTGTTGGTTTTGACCTTTAAAACCCTATATGGTTCCGGCCCCGCCTATCTTAAGAAGCGCCTCCAGCAGCACCAGACAGGCCGCTTAACAAGATCAGCCTCGGATGGCCTTCTCTCTGTCCCATCAGCCAGGACAGCTAGACTGGTGGAGACGAGGGAGAGGGCCTTTTCTGTGGTGGCCCCCACTCTGTGGAACTCCCTCCCTAGGGAACTCTGTCATGCCCCCTCTTTAATGAGCTTCCGTCGTGCATTAAAAACGTTGTTGTTCAGGCAGGCATTTGGGGTGGGTTAGGGTATTTTAGAAAATGTTTTTATTGTAGAATTTTATTGTTTTAAACTGTTTTTATTGTATATTGTACATCGCCCAGAGTGGCTGGGTGACCAGCCAGATGGGCGATTAATAAATTTAATAATAAATATAACCTTTTCTGGGAGGGAGTTGCACTCCCCTAAAGGATCAGGTCCATAACTTGGGAGTGCTCCTTCATCCTCCACTGTCCCTGGGTTTTCAGGCGGTGGTGGTGGCAAGGAATACATTTGTACAATTGTGCTTGCACCAGCTGTGACTCTTCCAAATCAGTCTGACTTGGAAACCGCTATCCATGCTTTGGTTACATTGCATTCAAACTTTTGCAATGTGCTCTGTGTAGGGCTACCTCTGAAGATTGTCTGGAAATTTCAGTTGGTACAAAATGCGGCAGATAGGGTGCTAACTGGTACACGGTATTATGACTGTGTTACACCTGTGCTGAGAGACCTACCCTGGTTGCCAATAGCTTTTGGGGCGGAATTCAAGGTGTTGGTCTTAACCTTTAAGTCTCTAAATGGCTTAGGACCTGGCTATCTAAGGGACTGCCTGTCTCACGAGGAACCTGCCTGAATACTAAGATTTGCAGGAGAGGCCCTTTTGAGGGCCTGCAGAGGCCCAGTTTGGGGGCATGAGTGAAAGGTGTTCTCCTGTGTTGCCTGCAAAGTATGGAACATGCTCCCTCAGAACTATGGCTGACACCCACTCTAGGACTTGAGAAAGGGTGTAAAGGCATAGCTTTTTAAAATGTGTAATGTTTAATGTACTTGTTGTTGTTGCAAGGTTTTATTGTTTTAAATTGTTGTACACTGCCTTGATGGCTCTTTAGCAGAGACAGCGGTATATAACAACTGATAAATAAACAAACAAATAAATAGTGACCAAGTAAATTGGAGTCCCAAACATGAAATAAGTTCATTTCTCCTGGGAAGAGCATGTGTAGCAATAACATGTCCCAAACACAAAGTTTGAGACTTTGAGTTGACACCATCTTGACCCCTCCAGCAACTTTACAGATGCCGCCTGCTCTCATGCCCAATGAGAGTGTGGGGGGACCAGGAGTATTCACTGCACAGAAACTAAAAAGCTAGTTAAAGAAAAATGAAGTGTACTTTTGGTGCACAGATCCCTGTTTCTCTTGAAGCAACCCAAGAGAAGTTCAGATGATGGTTAGCGTGAGGAGAGAGTGGTCACTTCCATCCTCAGAGACCAGTAATGTTTTCAAGTAGGTGAACCAAGCACAAGACAAGCAACCCAATGGCACTTCATCCACTCCTTTTGTGTGTTCTGTTTTGTACGTTTCGATAGGAAGAATGAGAAAATTAGGGCTCCCTAGCAATGTCCTGGTGGAAGGGAGAGGAGGGACACTTTGTGTTACAGCAGCCTACCTACCCATTGTGAAAGCAATCCTCCCAGCACGTGTTTACTTTCAGCTAGTCTGCCAGTTTCCTGTTACTGAAACTAGTATTCACAGCCTGGCTGCTGGGGGTGCACTTGGCACTTTCCCTCCAAATACTCAGCTTTGTAGGCAGAACAAATTGCACAGCACTGACTGAGGTTACTGTATTACCCAGCAAGAGAGAGAGAGTGGTGGAAGCACACACAGGAGATCTCCATGTGTCTTGATGTCCACATCTCACAGAATGATGAAGGGCATTAGATCTATAGGCTTCCAAATGAAATGGAAGGTGCCCAGTCCTGCTGCTGCTGAGGGAGAGAATCCAGTTGTCCGTGGAGGAAAGGAGCTATGATTTGTCTCCTTCAGGCTTGGCTTTTGCATTAGGCACCAGCAGCAGTGAGGGGGATTATTGTATATGTTGGGATAGAGGAGGGAGCACTTGCCAGGTGGGGTGTGGGGTGTGTTTGTTGCCACATGCAAGGGAGGCAATTGGATTTTTTGAAGCTTGGTCTTGTGTCATGAAATCTCAAGGGGATTTGCTTTAATTAACAGATTGGCATCAGTACGATGACATAGTATGTGCTAAACCTTCAGAGAATGTGTGGAACAGTATTAAGAGTCATATTCCAGGGTGGAAAAGTTCAGAGAAAGATATTGTGAAAGGAAAACGTATAGCAGCAAAAGTAATGCTGGAAAACCTCTTCAGTATACTGAACACCTGGACGCCTGTCAATGTCAAGAACTTTCTCCAACAATTCAGTCAGTTTTACTTGGTGAATAGTAAACCAATGGTAGATGAGAAAGGACCAAAGGAATGGACAGATTTGCAGTATGGAGAAAAGCAGGTATTTATAACACTTTCTAAATAAGACAACAATTTGATGTGTCTAACTTGAATAAGCCACTTGAACGTTTTTGTTGTTGTTCAACTCACTGAGTTGAAACTAGAACAGGGGATTGGATGTTCACAAACTCTCATTCCAGCAGAAGAAAAAGATAAAATAGAAAAACGGACTGCGTGGATAGGTGAATTATGTTGCAATAGTTCCATTTGAGTGAACCCATGGGACATATTCCTCTATGTGCTTCCTCCACATAGAGAGGCACCACTTAGGGCTCTAGTATAATCTTCTCCTTGCCATGTTGCCTCCATGCCAAGTGTGCTGCTGCTTTACCAGGTGTGCCAATGACTTAGGAGGTGCAAGCTAAGACACTTCTGCAGCTTGCTATGGCCACTGGATGCTCTCTATATAAAAAATGGCACCACTGCTGTAAGAATGTTGGATGCTTTGGAGGAAGCAAGGTTGCAGTCCTGCACAAAGTTGGTTTTTTGAATTCATTGGGTTCTTTGTTGTTGTTGTTCAGTCGTTCAGTCGTGTCCGACTCTTCGTGACCCCATGGAAAAACGGACGATCTGTAAGATTAAGGAGACTAGTTGGAGAGTAAGAGTAAGGAGATTAGATGGATAGGCTCATTAGTTTGTAAATTTGCTGTCCTGCTTCTCAGCCCATTCATAGGAGCAACACAGAATTAATTTATAGACCTCCCTCAATTTGCTGTCATTATCTAGTTGCTCAAGCAGCTAGAATTCTGTTATCATATGTCTTATGAAAACTGCCATTAATTTGGTAAACGTTGGTTAAGGTCTAAGTTGGCGAATGTCATATGAAAATAGATACTTCTTTTTCCACTTGTCAAACATAAAACAGCAAATTCTGGCAACTGCATTTTGGTGACTGTCAACATACATAGTTGCCAGATTTTGGACATTCACAAAATTCGTCTGAGATTATCCACTTTGACATGTACCTTTCAACATCCACCAACTTTGGGACATGTATGTAATATACACAATTCTTTTTAGAAACGGAAGCAGAGCAATGCTAGCTACCAAAAGATATAATCTGTTGGGTGCACAACATGCTGCCCCCAGACATATTTTGTGCAGGGCCATCAGCACACGATAGCACCCATGGGCAGTTGCCGACTCTGCCCCAGACCACTCACTGTCACTGTTTCTTTTTGGAGCATGCTGGCAGAGAAGGTCCTGCTAACAGTTTTCCCTGTCTGACAGTATGCTCTATTTTTATGCTGGGCGCGAGGGAGGGTCTTTTCTTCCTTGGTGCCTGGCATAAATGGGGTGCAACCAGCAAGCCTCTCCCTCAACTGCAGATTGCACTGTTACCTGTATGGAGATCAGTAACGCAAATGGAATGTGCTATTGGGCATGAATTGAGTGATCCTCTGGATAAGGCCTTCCCAATTAGGGAGTAGAATGCCTTCCAGAGAAAAATAGGTGACCTATGGAAGTGTTTTTAAAATTACTTTATCCTCTCTCTCTATTTAGATGAAAGAGTTGATACTGAACTATTTGAGAGAAGTAGCCGGTCCCCTTCTTAACCAGAACAGTACAAATTGTCCAGTGCAAAATAAGCTGGGCCTGGCATTGATCATCCTTCTACTAGGAAATTTCTACTACCTTCCAACATCAAAACATGATCTGGCACAGTTATGCATCCTTCTTTGTTTGGAGAAGCCACTAGCAGATGTAGTGAATGTAGTACATTCTCTCAAAGGGGTGTTTTCAGGGATTCCAAGGTATGTGGTATGTAATTTCGGGTATGAAAATTAAGGGTCAGTGTTTGAATAGATGTGTAAAATGATGATGGTTGCAACTTTCTAGCAGCTTTTTGATGTGCAAAAATTTAACAGGTTCAGACTTCCCCATGTTGTATCTCCAGATAGGGATATCTGTTGAATTTCTGCATGTCACACATCTACTAAAGGCCATGAGCTTCCATCAGAGCAAAAGTAGCAATATTACGAGAGATAGTAGGAAAAATATCAATGGGGTTTGGCTCTTTTCATTGCATTTTAAAAGATATTCTCTTGAATTCTATTCCCTTCCACTTGTGGGAGTGTCCCATGTCTGGAGTTAGACTCACAGGGAATGCTTGATGGTGAAAGTGGGTGGAAGAGATACTTGCTGATTTTCCCCTCCCCCATACAGCCTGTTGCACTCCCTTAAAAAACTGCTCTGGAGGGTTGAGGGACCCTCGGACATTGTGGGAGAGTGAAGCAGAGGGCTGCAATAGGAGGGGAATTGGCAAAAATTGACTCCTCCATCACTTCTGCCAGTGGAAGCCTCTGCTGAATCGGTGTGCCTTCTATAAATGGAATGTGCCGTTCCAATTGTGGAAGGAACACTAATTATTATTATTATTATTAAATTTATTAATCGCCCATCTGGCTGGTCACCCAGCCACTCTGGGCGATGTACAGCACACAATAAAAACAGTTTAAAACAATAAAATTCTACAATAAAAACATTTTCTAAAATATCCTAACCCACCCCAAACGCCTGCCTGAACAACAGCGTTTTTAATGCACGACGGAAGCTCATTAAAGAGGGGGTATGACGGAGTTCCCTAGGAAGGGAGTTCCACAGAGTGGGGGCCACCACAGAAAAGGCCTTCTCCCTCGTCCCCACCAGTCTAGCTGTCCTGGCTGATGGGACAGAGAGAAGGCCATCCGAGGCTGATCTTGTTAAGCGGCCTGTCTGGTGCTGCTGGAGGTGCTCCTTAAGATAAGGAGAATACAATCCGTTGTTCTATAATGGCCTTTACAGTTCCTGTGCCTTAGTCAGAATGCAGAATAGGAAAAATGCATCACAGTTATTTTAGGGACTGTTTCATTGATTTGGTGACATGATGGGAACAGATTATGACCTTGTTATAACTATGAAGTGCTATGTATTTGTATATGCAGACTTCCGCAATTACACTTGCCATGGCAAGCATGACACACCTTCTGGTGAGCATGACGAGTGCCAGTTCTTTTAGCCAATGCTTGGTCCTGGGGCTCTGAGCAAGTTGGAAAGGGAAGATTTTTAGCCAGTTTTCAGTGCTGGAGCTGTGATTGTGGACTCCTGTATATATCAGAAATATGGAAATATTTAACAGTGCGATGTGTCCAGTGAAATACTGCTAGCCTTGATTTTCCTGCAGATACATGTTTTTGATGCAACATTCTAGTTTTTTTTTTCTGGTAGGTCTTAATTTCTTTTTTCTCTTTCAGAATAGAACATTCTTTGATGATGTTCGGCAAAAGCTGTATTGCAGAGGAAATTCACCAGTGGTTGTGGACAATTCCAATTCTTCGTCTGTTTACTACACCTGTTGATCTTGACTGTGTTCAAGTGCATACTCTGCTTGAATCTGAAGAGAGATGGTCAGGGCTGGAAGGCCTTCCATTTGTGGCATACAGGGAAAAACAAGAACATAAGAAGTGAGGTTTAATGCATGTGCCTGGTCACTTCCTGTCTTTCTAAAATTATCAACGAGTTGTGTTGTTTAGACCTTGATATCCCATTTTTATATATGTGAACATAAACTTGAATTGTTCTAAATCAGGAGGTCTCATTGTAGAAATTATTCTGCTTTTCATAGAAGGAATGTCGTACATTCTCCTTTCCTTTTTGTACTAGGCATATGAGCTACGCTGACCTCTGTTTTATTCTTCATAGCTCTTTATCCCTGTAACATAGAGTGGAATACCCTTTTAGAGGAGATCAAGAAACATACATCAGCTTTAAAAATAAAAGAAGAACTAAGCTTGCTTTTGGGTAGAGTTTTACCGCTCTGTTTTGCCCCGTTCCCCAGTAGGTTGAATCAGTCTCTTTGTAGTCCCTGCAACTTCATGTACATCGGTGTGGTGGGATATTGTGTGTGTGTGTGCGTGCTCTTCATGCTTTCTCCTGAAGCTTTTTTCCCTATTTAGAGATGTCTACAGTTATAGTATATTAACAATAGAAGAAGCCGTGTCATGTGGTGTAACTGGGAAATGAAAAGGAAAAGGAGTTATATGACAGGAGGGTTCCTGCTCCCACAAGAGGGGTGTGTAAACCTGATTCCTTTATAGCTAAGGAGTAACGGGCATTCACTCCTGTCATTGCTATCATATTAAAACCATTATGTACTGAAAAGGAAGGCTGTTACACGAGGGTGACTTTGACTGCATGGAATAATAGGTGGTCCGTTGATGACCAGTTGGCCAATGCATGGGTATCCTGTATTGGCTGCTCTGAGGAGAGAGGTAGAACAATAAGGGAGAAAATGAGTCTACTTCATGAATTTTAAGGCAATAAATAACATTTGGTCAAATTAGCAAGTAAACACAAGTTAAACCCCCTTTCCCAGAATGGACCAGCATGGTTTTATTCAGTAAAGGACTTCGTTAGACTGAGGACCAAATGATATGTAACTTCGTTCACGTGGTATTGGCTAGTGTGCATTTTTAAACATACAACTAGCCAGTGCAAGGGGCTTCCATCCTCATCTTTGGTGATAGTGTGCCCCATCCCGCTTTGCCTTTCACAGTGGGAGCTTTCCTCCCATTGAGAATCGCAGGAGCGGGGAGATGGGTGACAGGATGTGATTCTGATTGGGACCATGGTGAGGGCAAAGGATTAAAGTCCCCCTCCCCCATGCCATGGTTCTGATCCAGCTCAGGACCACACCCTTTCGAAGCCCCCAAGACTTTTTCCAGATTGGAATTCGGCCCTCAGGCTTAGGTGAGTATAACCCTGCAAAAGAGTAGGGCTGTAAATCAGTTAATTGAATTGTAGACAAATTTGTATTCTAATACAAGTGTGTGAGTGTAAAGTTTGGACAAGAAAAAAACTAAAATCAGTCTCTTTGGATAATTTGAATGAAACCTTTTTCCTGTAAATTAAATCAAAAGCTGAGGAACAATCTGTAAATGTAAATGGAATTCATATTTACTGGCAAGATGAAACAGAACAAAGGAATTACCTAGTGTAATCCATTCTTACTGAAAAACTAGTACTACATTAAAGTATCTAAAAGGTGAACTGGTTTTTTGGAGAGTTACCTCAGTTTGACTACCCTTTCTTGAATGCTATTATGGGTCTTCCATCTTTGAAGAAGAAATTCCTGAATTATAGTGATCCACTGGTGATAGTCAAATCAGTTTTCCCAAAAAACCTTAACCTTGGAATCATATTTTCACTGGGAGGTATGTTATGTTTATATTTCTCTATTCAACATTTAATTTCAATAGCTCTTATTGGAGACCATGGTATTCAGTAAGGATAGTGAGATCATAAAGGGCCTTATAAAAATATTTCTAAGCATTGTAGATATATTTATAAAGAGATTCTCATGCAGTTCCAGAAATGGTAATGTTAGCCTCAAGATTAAATTTGGTATCACTATAGTAGTTTTTATGTCTAGTATTGCAGATTGGTCCCTTCCTTCTTCCCTTTGCACACCTGAGGTCATGGCTTGTTAAATCTGTTTGTGTAATTTCTGAATTGGGAAACTGGGTTAAGTGCTGCTTTTAGACAGAATATGAAACCAGGATTGGATCCTGGTTTCAATCATCTTTTTCATTTTCTTCTTCCTGATTGTGCAAAAATTTGTATTAGGTCTATAGTACATCTCTGCTCAAGTCTTCTGTATACTTGCTGTTCTTTGTATGTTGAAGTTATTTTCTATTTGCATTTGCAGAGTCTTGCTACTGCTAATGAAAGAAAAGAAGCATTTGGTGACAGGAAATAGAGCATTATTCAGGTCATGGTTTTCCTTGCTGCCTCTAAGGGACTTGGTAGAATTTGTCTCTGACCCTTCTGCTGATCTGTTGGACTGTCTTCTAGGAACTTACCATAGACTGAAGAATATGGAAATCTCGTTATGTAGTTGTGAGGTTTGTTCTCATTTTTTCCTTTTTTATTCAGTTGTCTGCTCACAGTGACCAGTCCATCAATAAATAAGATTTCATAGAATAGTAGGATTGGAAGCGGTTTATAAGACCATCGAGTCCAACCCCCTGCTCAGTGCAGGAATCCAAGTCAGATTTCATCTATTCAAAATAAAGAACCCTGTATTTTATAAATTCAAAAACGTAACGGTTTACAGAAAATCATAAAACTGTTACGTTTGAACAAAACTGGAGGTCTCTTGATTAGAGAAACTGTCATTGTGGCAGCATATTTTATACCAGAGGAACCTTTATCATTCAGATCTATGGTGTGTCACAGAGAGCACCAAGTATAGTTTCTGTGGTGAGTATATGTGTGGAGAAATTTTAAATCTGCCGTATCAGTGCCTTTGGATCCCAATTTGTGACTCTGACCCAGTTCACATGATTGAACAGCCCACTGTGGCTTATTTAAGCCATGGTGGGCTTGAGGTATGAGTCGGTGGCCATCTTGAATATTCAACGCCTGGCCGCAGCTTGTCATGTTGTGCTAATCTGGGAACTGTGGGTTATGCCTCCCTCACATAACTCATGGTCCCCAGTTTCATATGACATGACAAGCCACAACCGGACATTGAATATGTAAATCCCGCCCAGCACACGCTGCAGCCCACCGTGACTTAAACACGGTGGCTATTTTGATTGTGCAAAGTGGCCCAGTATTTATAACTGAGAACAGGATGGAACGAAATAACCTGACACTCACCATTCTTGCAAGTTTTGGATGAGCCTGGTACTGCAGCAGAATCCCACCATCAACCATTAGTGACACAATGGTATATTTCTATGGTCTGATTTTGGGATGATTCTAGCAATACATTTTCCATTCTGATTTTTGTACTCTTAAGGTTGTAATCCTACACATGACAGCCAGTGTGGTGTAGTGTTGGAGTGGGACTTGGGAGATCCAGGTTGTGGTCCCCACTCAGCCATGAAGCTCACTGGGTAACTTTGAGTCAGTCACTGATTCTCAGCCTAACCTACCTCATAGGGTTGTTGTCAGGATAAAATAGAGAGGAGGAGGAGGACCATGTAAATTGCCTTGGGTTCCTTGGAAGAAGAAAAAAGGCAGGATAGAAATGTAATAATAAAAAATACTTGCCTAGAATAAACCCAGTTCTCTATTTGATGTGAGGAGGCATCCAAGTGAATGGATTATCTTCTCATCACAACCCAGAAGGCAGGGATCACATGACTGTAATCTTTTGTGTGCTGTGCCTTTTGGCACTATCCCCAGTTCCTTCCCTACCTTTGCCCAGGACAGTTCTCTTTGAGCTTCAGTTTTCTGCTTTCCATAAGCCACCTTTCGAGCCCCTATGTATGGTCTTCCTTACGTTCCTTTATCTGAAAGTTGCCTATTTGGTAGCCATCATGGAAGCTCAGTTGGTCTCCAGACTTTGGACCAACTGTCCAAAGTCTGGAGACTTTTTCTGTGAGAGACCAACTGTGTAACTTTGACAAAGACGCTGTAACTTCACTGGCCCTTTTCTGCCTAAAGTTAACTGTTTCTCAAGAACTAGTCCTCCCTTCCTTTTACCGTAAGCTGTCTCACCTCTCTGAGGAACAATGGGATAATCTGGATATGTGAAAGGTAGGAAAGGTTCCTCCTGTGCAAGCACCGAGTCATTGCTGACTCCTAGAGGGACACCACTTTCGCTGGCGTTTTCATGGCAGACTATAGCGGGGTGGTTTGCCATTGCCTTCCCCAGTCATGACTACCTTTCCCCCAGCAAGCTGGGCACTCATTTTACCAACCTCAAAAGGATGGAAGGCTGAGTTGACCTGGGATCGAAGTCAGGTCGTGGGGAGAGTTTCAGTTGAAAACAATTTTATATTAGAAGAATGAAATCTTCTAGACATTCTGATTCCATATTTGTCTCCTTCCACCCCATATCTCTGGGTACTTCAAAGAGTAGTATCTCCACTCTAGAGTCAACCACCTCCTGCCCCCCCGCCCCCAATCAGGAATCAGCTTGGGCAAGTCCCATTCATTTGGATGCCTCCTCACACCCAACAGAGAATGAGACATTGGTTATTGCTCTGGGTGACAGAGGCATCTAATTCCACCCTTCAGGGGTGGCTGGCAAAAGAGGTGACATGCTGAAGATACAGAGACACATGTGCAGTCCAGAATGTGAACATTCTTTACTGAGTGCTTCACCTCTAGAATCCTGTCTTTTTGCTTGACCACGGATGGAACGGGGGGTAGAACCAGAGGGCACAGTATGCAAAAAATCACAGCCATGTGATCCCTGCCTTCCTGGATGGTGATGAGGGGATAGCCCATACACTCAGATCTCACCAAACCAGCATGGACTTTCAAAGTAAGTAACCAACTTCATTTCATATAGTAGGACTTACTTAAGAGTAAATATGCATAGGATTACCCTCAGGTAAATATACCTTTATAATTCATTTTGAGCCTCTTTTTTCAAAACACCAAATCCAGTGAATAGGGAAAACACACACGAGGCTTGATTTAGCCTGTTAAGCACTTTAAATCCCATTGATTTTCTATGATATAGTTAAGCACATTTTTAGGAACAGACTCCTATGATTCTAATATTCTTCCGTGATTTTTGGCAACGAGTTTGTACAGCCCTTTGAAGATAAAGTTGCTCAGATTCGTCATGAATTGGACACCTCGATTAATGCAGTTCTATTGGGAGAGGCGTTCAGGGCACCGTCTGGTCCAGTTTTTTGGATGAGTTTCAGTTATTGAGGCCTGATGTGGACAAGATGGTTGGCCAAGTCTGGTTGACCACTTGTGTGCTTGACCCTTGCTCTTCATGGCTTATTACATCAAACAAGGAGGGGATGTATGGCTTGGTCCAGGAGGTTGTAAATTCCTCCTTGAGAGAGGGAGTGGTGCCAGCCTCCTTAAAAGAGTAACAATTACAGGCCAGTGGCCAACATCCCCTTCCTGGGCAAGGTGCTTGAGCGGGTGGTTGCAGGACAACTCCAGGCACTCTTGAATGAAACGGATTATCTAGATCCATTTCAATCAGGCTTCAGGCCTGGTTTTGGAATGGAAACTGCCTTGGTCGTCCTGTGGGATGACCTCTGCCGGGAGAGGGATGGGGGAGTGCGGCCCTGTTGATTCTCCTGGACCTCTCAGTGGCTTTCGATACCATCAACCATGGTATCCTTTTGGATAGGTTGTCTGCGTTGGGAGTTGGAGGCACTGCACTGGTTCCGCTCCTACTTGGATGGCCACTGCCAGAAGGTGGTGCTGGGGGATTATTGCTCTGTGCCTTGCCAATTATGCCATAGAGTTAAATGGGGCTCTATTTTACCCCGCCCATGCTGTTTAACATCTACATGAAACTGCTGGGGGAGGTTATCCGGAGGAGTGGGCTGAGGTGCCATCAGTATGCAGATGACACCCAGCTCTACCTCTCTTCCTCATCAAACCCAGGTGAGGCAGTGGCTGTTTTGAATCAGTGCCTGGGCATGGTAATGAACTGGGTGAGGGCCAGTAAACTGAAACTCAATCCAGACAAGATGGAGGTGCTGTTAGTGGGTGGTTCGTCTGCCCAGTGCTGGAATTAAAATTCAAAGCCCTTAATGGCTTCGGGCCAGGTTATCTGAAGGATCGCCTCCTCCCATATGTGCCTGCCCAGACCTTAAGATTATCCTCAGTGGTCCTTCTTCTTGAGCCCCTGCCAAAGGAAGTGAGGCGGGTGGCTACCAGGAAGAGGGCCTTTTTGTGGAATGAGCTCCCTAGAGAGGTTCACCTGGCACCTAGGTTGTATTCCTTCCAGTGCCAGGTGAAGACCTTTTTATTCTTCCAGGCATTTTAGCATTTTAGCTTCCTAGTCTTTTAGCTTTGGTGTTTTAAATCTGTATTTTAAATCTCTGCATTGCTGCTAGGTTTTATTCTGGTTGTACTGTTATATTGTGGTTTTAATGCTTTTATATTTTATATTTATCCTGCACTTTGTGGGTTTAATTTTTGTCAACCACCCAGATTGATTCGGCTATTGGGCGATATAGACATGAAATAATAATTAAAAAAAACACCAGAGTTTGGAAAATATTTGTGAAAAAAGGTGGTGTACAGACTGTTCGTTAGAATATTGGTGAATATTCTCACAAAGCTTTACTTCAATGGTGAAAGGAGATAGCAGAAGGATTCAAGGAATATAAAGGCCATTCTTTTTTTAGCAGGGCTTGATATGTGAAAACCTTAGTTTTTAATATTTGCATACACGAACATTCTTGGAAAGGTTGAGAAAAATCAACCTAATAGTAACCGCCTGCTTAGAGGCGATACTATCCATATATTTATTTTAGTAATATATTTATATCCTGAACTTCTCTTCCTAAAACACTGCTCAGGGTGGCTTACAACAATTAAAGATGATTACAGTTTCACAAAAACAAAAGTATAAAACAATTAACCGAGGAGACGGGTTCAGCAGTTCAAGCCAACACCTAAAACATTACCTGCCACCTACAATGGTCTTCAGCAAGCAATAAAAACTGGGGGGAGCATGTGTAACTGCTCTTCACCAGGCAAGGCTCTCCGTAATAAGGGGGCAGCCACTGAGAAGATCCTCTCTCTCCCCACTCAAACAGGCTTCCACCCTAAATGGGACACAGAAATGGGCTTCTCCTTCTGATCTTAGGGAGTGGGCAGGATAGTATGGAAGGGGGCAGTCCCTAAGATACCTTGGACCTAAACCATTTAGGTTTTTAAAGGTAATTGTCAACACTTCTGAATTGTGTTCAGAAGCAGATTGGTAACCAGTGCAGCTCTTGCGGGATTGGTGTTATATGGTCGCACGGGCAGGTGTCCACCAACATCCTTGCAGATGTATTCTAGATCAACCGAGTCTTCTGAAGGCTCTTCAAAGGTAGCCCCATATAGAGCACATTGCGACGATCCAACCTAGATGTAATTAAGCCATGTGTGATCTGGCCAAGTCTGACTTCCTTGCAAGTGCCCCGTTGAAAGCCAGCCTACGCAAAATTTACCACAGTGGTTACATTGCCAAGACATGCTTGAAGCATATTGTAGTCACTCATACAAATTAGTCAAGTTGTACATCGCAGGAGAAAAAAACATCTTCTCCAGACCCTGCTAGCCTGATTTAGTAGGAGGATACCTTTCTGCCCTCAAATATGATGGGTATTTAAACCTTTAGCATGAGCAGAACCCATCCGCAAATACATTCTAGTATAAAGGAAATTATGTTGGCTACATCTCCATGTTACCCAGAATCCTGTTCCTGACGATGGCAATTCCTAATGCTCCACAAAAGGTGTGGGCAATACATGCTATAAAACATGTGGGAAAAAAAAAGAAGAAAAGGACCATGTCAAAGATACCTTGTACATGCCTTTTGGCATGTACAAAAAATGCAGTAATTTATAATGGCTGAGTGAGGCATTCCAGTACACAGCAGGCCTGCCCAGCTGCCTCTTCCTCACCATTCCAAAGAATAATGGGGAATGGGCTCATTCATATGACATAGCAAATAGGGTCCTGGGAGAAGGAGAACACACACAAAAATCCAGTCCGTAATCAGAGAATCCTGGAGAAAATAGCTCAGATCAAGTTAATTGATGCTTGATTTGTGTTGTACAACAAGATAGTGGAGATAGTTCTGCTTCTCTGACTTACGTTTTGTTGCTCTTCCTAGGAGGAAGAAAAACTTCTGGAGATGGTGCTGCACATCCTCTTTAATAAACAAAGTGGGTAAGTAATTTTTTTTATTATTTAAAATACCTCTTGACTGCCTTTCAGGGCAGAAGCCCTTCCAAAGCGGCCTACAACAATAAAATACATAAAACCATTAAGATATTAAAGGTGATATAAACATAAGCACATTAAAAACAGCAATACAAATCAGGAACAATAAAAACAGCAATAAAAAAAGCTACAGCAACTGCAACAGCAGCAATCATATTAGGAGCAGGCCAAGGTAAAATAATAAGTTTTCAAGGCCTTCTTAAAACCCTGCAATGATGAAACTCTTGGCAGAACAGTAATATACCTGACAAGGCTGAGCTGTGTGAAATCCTAGCTTTACCCTGGATAAATCACACTGGAGACTCTGGGTCAAAGGAATAAGAAAGCTTGCATTTATTGCAGGGAATACATGTTGTATAGGAGGGTCCCCACACAGGATGGAGGGAGACCCAAAGAGATGTCTCCTCTCTGGCAAGAGCATGAAAGAGTAGGGTCAGCAACCCTAAAAGTATCAGTCTACCATGGGAAGGAAGGTCAGCACAGATCAGAGGAGAGTTGTCCTCTGTTCCCTTTCCATGCAGATACACTAGCCTTTCTCTTTTGTCTTTGAAGGTAGCTAAGTTGCACCCACACTTCCAACAGAAGCATGGTGGGCAAATTTTTCTAAAGGTGTGGGGCCACTGCAGAGAGGGCCCTGTCACATGTGGTCACCCATCTAACTGCTCTCAGAGGTGGGCAGATGAGAAGGGCCTGGGCAAGCTGATATAGGTGAAGGTGATTCAAGTAATTTGGTCCCAAACTTTTTTTAAGGATTTAAAGGTCAAAACCAATACTTTAAATTGGACCTGGAAACACACCAGTAGGAAGTGCAGGTGGCACAGTATAGGCATTATGTGATCGAATCACCTCACCCCCACCAACACTCAGGCAGCCGTAAATATATGTGTACCTTCCTTACAACATGCCTAATTGGAAGCAGGTCCATTGAAGAGAAAAACTGAATCTTTGAGGACTGATCTGCTTGCAACAGAAAAAATGTTCAGGGGTTTGAGCTAGTTGTTCAGTTTGTCTTGTTCTTTCATATTCTCTCTCTCTCTCTGTGTGTGTGTGTGTGTTTGTGTGTGTGTGTGTGTGTAGATTGAGAGAGAGAGTGAGCAAGTGAGGGGCAGTTGCTTACAATACCATACAGTTTTAGAAGAAGTACAAAATTGACTCCTAATAATAACTACTTTATTGTTAATATTCCTGTACACTTTTAAAAACTGTTGTGAAGGAACACTGGAGCTAACTCCAATGTCCCTGGAAGGTAGGACAGGCCAACCCTGGCCTCAAGCCCCGAAACACACCCAGTAACTTCCCTCTCCTGCCAAGAGGCACTGAATTTAGCACTGAGGTTGAACAGAAAGGGACCACACCCACCTGGAGCTGGATAACTTTATTATAGGGAAAGGGATAGAGGGAAGAGAAGAATTAGATGTGGTAGGTTGTACAGAGAATTACAAAGCTGAAAACTTGCAAGGAAAACCAAAGCATATACAGAGAGCCTTTACACCTCACCCCCAAGCAAAATAACCAAACGAGCTAGCCTGTCCTTCACATACCTAAGTACAGGCCTCTCAGGATAGCATCCAGCCAACAGCAGGTCCAAGGCCACCATGACGAAGGGAGATGCCACACCTCTCCCTAAGGCCCAGCCCCAGCAACCCAGGGCAGATTTCCCTTAGCCAATCACCAGCTCAGCCCCCAAAGGGACCACCTTCACCCAGAAGAGGTAGGATCTTTCACCAGACCCAGATGTTATCTGTTTCCCAATTAGCAGGGACTGAGCATGGCCTTGAGCAACAGGGCCAAGTTGCTGGCAGTTAACACAATATTCCAGGTGGATGCCTGGGGTGTGACCCCCAGGCCTGGTCTCATTGTGGGAACAGGCTGTCGTTCTTGACAACTGTTATCAAAATAATTCTCTAGAAAGGTTTATTCGACTATGATAATTCAACAATTAAGAAAATATATATCAGAATGTTATTTCTCTCTGCCTTCCTGACATCTAGTTAGATGTGTTAACTTGACAAAATAGAATGTTTCTCAAGTTCTTCTTAACTAGTCTTCTAATTGAGGATCTTTCCAATCTTTCCATTTCTTTGCAAATTTTATTATTTTTATCAAATTATGCATCACTCCCTGTTTTAAATGCACACCATCCTCAGTCCCACAGAAATCTCGGGTGTCAGAGGGATTTGATATCCAGTTATATCTTTTATAACACCTGCTAATAGTCCAGAATCTTTTTACACATCCACTACATACACACCCACTACACACGGACATATATACATGCAGGACTGCGCAGTGCCAATAATTATTTGTGATCTCTGCTATAAATTCAATGTTTAATGGAGTACAGTGCCATGTCAGTTATACAAAGCCTTACCATGACACTCTGTCAAGGTAGATGAAATTTTATTTTTTAAATTCTGCCAGTAAAAATCTTAGCCCAGCTTTTCTGTAAGACATCCTCTCCAGCCTGCTGGGTCCACTTAACTTTTAACCAAACTAGACTTTTTTGCTACATGAATGTATCAGTAAAAGGGTCTCGAGCTAGTTTCAGAAATACTGTAGTCTTTGCAGATAATTCTGCTTTCCTAGTGAGGTTTTCAGTGCCATTCTAATACTGTGCTAGGGCTAATGTAGAGGGTTGAGGCTGATGAGCAACTTTCTCTCCCTCCCTCATCCCACTCCTACTATAGATCACCTAGGTAGTGCCAACAAGTGCTTAAAAGAATGTTGAATTACCATGTCTCTTGCCCATTATGTAAAACAACATGTGGGAATGGATAGAGATCAAAGATTGATGTACCTGGAGGTAGGGTTGCAGGTAAAGTGAAGTTACCCTACTCCCCAACTAGGAATAGATCCTATGTCCCTCAAATAGTTTTTCCTTATGTTCTAAAGAACTGGACCAGGATCCAGTGAGCATTTATGTACATCCACTGAAACCTTTTTTTTTTTTTTTTTTAATACAAGCTACAGCTTTTTATGTTGGGTGCCACTCCAGGGGTTTTTCTAGCTTTCAGGAGCAGCTATTAATGTTATAAATAAAATATTGCAAAAGCTTGTTGTAGGAAGGGGACATGAACATCGTGGGTGGATGTACAGAACCTGGTGCACAGCACTTCGTTTCCTGCCCAAAGTATTTTTTTCTAATAAAAAACAGAAGTTTATTCTCACTGCCCCCTTTTTGTTGTTCAGTCGTTCAGTCATGTCCGACTCTTCGTGACCCCATGGACCATAGCACGCCAGGCCTTCCTGTCCTGCGCTCTCTCCCGGAGCGTGCTCAAGTTCATATTAATTGCATCGGTGATGCTATCTAGCCATCTCATCCTCTGCCGTCCCCTTCTCCTTTTGCCTTCAGTCTTTCCCAGCATCAGGGTCTTTTCCAGGGAGTTTTCTCTTCACATTAGGTGGCCAAAATATTTGAGCTTCAGCTTCAGTATCTGTCCTTCCAATGAGCACTCAGGGTTGATTTCCTTTAGGATGGACTGATTTGACCTCCTTGCAGTCCAGGGGACTCGTAAGAGTCTTCTCCAGCACCACAGTTCGAAAGCATCAATTCTTCGGCGCTCAGCCTTCCTTACAGTCCAGCTCTCACAGCCATACATTACTACTGGGAAAACCATAGCTTTGATTAGACGGACCTTTGTCGGCAAGGTGATGTCTCTGCTTCTTACTATGCTGTCTAGGTTGGCCATAGCTTTCCTCCCAAGGAGCAAGCGTCTTTTAATTTCATGGCTACAGTCACCGCCTGCGGTGATCTTGGAGCCCAAGAAAGTCAAATCTGTCACTGCTTCCATTTCTTCCCCTTCTATATGCCAGGAAGTGATGGGGCCAGATGCCATGATCTTCGTTTTTTTAATGTTGAGTTTCAAGCCAACTTTTGCACTCTCCTCTTTCACCCTCAACAAGAGGCTCTTTAGATCCTCTTCGCTTTCTGCCATTAGGGTGGTATCGTCTGCATATCGGAGGTTGTTGATAATTCTCCCAGCAATCTTAATTCCGACCTCTGATTCATCCAACCCGGCATTTCTCATGATGTACTCTGCATATAAGTTAAATAAGCAGGGTGACAATATGCAGCCTTGTCGTACTCCTTTCCCAATTTTGAACCAATCGGTTGTTCCATGTCTGGTTCTTACTGTTGCTTCTTGACCCTCGTACAGGTTTCTCAGGAGACAGGTAAGGTGGTCTGGTACTCCCATCACTTTCAGAATTTGCCACAGTTTGTTGTGATCCACACAATCAAAGGCTTTAGCGTAGTCAATGAAGCAGAAATAGACGTTTTTCTGGAATTCTCTTGCTTTCTCCATGATGCAGCGAATGTTGGCGATTTGATCTCTAGTTCCTCTGCCTCTTCTAAACCCAGCTTGTACTTCCGGTAGTTCTCGGTTCGCATACTGCTGAAGCCTAGCTTGTAGGATTTTGAGCATCACCTTGCTGGCATGTGAAATGAGCGCAATGGTGCGGTAGTTTGAACACTCTTTGGCGTTGCCCTTCTTTGGAATTGGAATGTAAACTGACCTTTTCCAGTCTTGTGGCCACTGTTGAGTGTTCCAAATTTGTTGGCATATTGAATGCAGCACTTTAACAGCATCATCTTTTAGGATTTTAAATAGCTTGGCTGGAATACTGTCATCTCCACTAGCTTTATTGTTACTAATGCTTCCTAAGGCCCACTTGACTTCACTCTCGAGGATGTCCGGCTCAAGTTCAGTGACCGCACTATCATGGCTATCAGGGACATTCAGATCTTTCCTGTATAGTTCTTCTGTGTATTCTTGCCACCTCTTCTTAATCTCATCTGCTTCTGTTAGGTCCCTGCCTTCTTTGTCCTTTATCATGCCCATCTTTGCACAAAACGTTCCCTTGAGATCTCCATTTTTCTTGAAGAGATCTCTGATCTTTCCCATTCTGTTGTTTTCCTCGATTTCTTTGCATTGTTCATTTAAGAAGGCCTTCTTGTCTCTCCTTGCTATTCTCTGGAACTCTGCATTCAGTTGGGTATATCTTCCCCTTTCTCCCTTGCTTTTCGCTTCCCTTCTTTCGTGAGCTACTTGTAAAGCCTCATCAGACAGCCACTTGGCTTTCTTGCATTTCTTTTTCTTTGGGATGGATTTCGTTGCTGCCTCCTGAACAATGTTACGGACCTCCGTCCATAGTTCCTCAGGCACTCTGTCTATCAGGTCTAATCCCTGAAATCTATTCCTCACCTCCACTGTATATTCATCAGGGATATGATTTAGGTCATACCTGAACGGTTTAGTGGTTTTCCCGACGTTCTTCAATTTAAGCCGAAATTTTGCAAGAAGCAGCTCATGATCTGAGCCACAGTCAGCTCCAGGTCTTGTTTTTACTGACTGTATGGAGCTTCTCCATCTTTGGCTGCAAAGGACATAATCAATCTGATTTCGATATTGACCATCTGGTGACGTCCATGTGTAGAGTCGCCTCTTGTGCTGTTGGAAAAGAGTGTTTGCTATGATCAGCATGTTCTCTTGGCAAAACTCTATTAGCTTTTGTCCTGCTTCATTTTGTACACCAAGGCCATGCCTGCCTGTTATCCCGGTGATTTCTTGACTTCCTACTTTAGCATTCCAATCCCCTATGATGAAGAGGACATCTTTTTTTGGTGTTAGTTCTAGAAGGTGTTGTAGGTCTTCATAGAACCGATCAACCTCAGCTTCTTCGGCCTCAGTGGTTGGGGCATAGACTTGAATTACTGCGATGTTGAATGGTTTGCCTTGGATTCGTACTGAGATCATTCTATCATTTTTAAGATTGTACCCCAGTACTGCTTTTCCCACCCTTTTGTTGACTATGAGTGCTACTCCATTTCTTCTAAGGGATTCTTGCCCACAATAGTAGATATGATGGTCACCTGAATTAAATTCGCCCATGCCTGTCCATTTTAGTTCGCTGATTCCCAAGATGTCGATGTTCAATCTTGCCATCTCATGTTTGACCACCTCCAGCTTACCTTGATTCATTGATCTGACATTCCAGGTTCCTAAACAATATTGTTCTTTACAGCATTTGCCATCTTTCTGGCCTAAAGCAGTATAACACTTTGGGTCTGTCCAGTATCCATCTCTTGTTGGGGATAAGGCTGATTGCCTATAAGCGATCAATTACACAAGGGCTGATTAGATGCTGATCAGATACCAAGCACATTGAAATGTTAATACTTTGGATTATCTCAATATCCAGTATGTTACACAGCTTAATAATTGGAAAGCTGGTACTTTTACTGGATAAGAAATTTTATGGGATAAGTTTTAATCAGTCCTGGATGTGGCTTTAGTTATGACTGATGATTCAAAGTTGTTTTTTAGTTATATGTTGTTTGTGTATATTGTTTGTATGCTTTTATGTAAATAGCTTTTAAACGTTGTATATTGTATTTTAATATTTTAACTTGTGTAAACTGTCCAAAGAGCTTCAGCTATGGGGCAGTATAGAAATGTAATTAATAATAATAATAAGTTACAATGTTTCCATTACTTTCATTTACGAATATAAGGGATTAAAGGCCTTCTGCCCTTGCTCTAAGCCAGGGGCTGAACTGGTCATCCACCAGCCCCTTGCATAATTCAGAGCCAGTGTGCTACAAACAGATAGCAGGTGCACTGCAGAAAATGTGGTTGTAGAGAAAAATCCATCCACCCAAAGGAAACTATTTGGGAGTAGGATTTATTCGAATGTATGATTTTATTGGATCATTTGTAACCTTCTGCCTGTGATGGTAAAACATCCTCCTGGGACAAACTAGGCTATGAACAGGAATTTAATGTATGTATTTCACTTGTAGATAGTATTTTGCCATGTTTCAGTTACCCCTGTCATAGGGATAATAAATACCGGGAATAAGGAATCCCTGTAATCCTGGATCAAAGTTTTTCAGGGAATGTCTTCTCCCCATGCACTACGGTCATCATGTGAGGCCCTGCTCCAAATTCTGTCTTGAGCAAAAGATCAGATAGTTGCTCAAAAGTTGAACAATTTATTTGAACAAATACCATCTGGCTTTGGAGATTTGTTAGTTCCTAAATTTTACCAGTTCTAATGCTTCATCTTTTGTCACTTCTATTTGATATAGCTTTTCAGGTATATTCTCTGAAAAAAAAAATGGGAGAGGTACCCTATATACTGAAGTGGCTCTCTTTTCTCCCTAAGCTACCAGTATTTTCATTCATACAACATTGTAAATAAACTATTTTTTACTTCCAACAGAGAGTAGATGAAGGAAAAATTATTGCATTTTATAGAATCTCACATGAAGTCTGCATGCACCAGTATGATCCTCTGGGCTTATTTGTTATGCACATGTTCTATTTACTCGTAATCCAACCCCTTGTATTGCAAAAATAATTAAGGTTTTCCACAATTCAGCACACTACAGCAGGAGACTTGGAAACCTTCGATGGATGTTTGCCTAAGGCTTCATCATATGATATGCAGCAAAGTCCAGTTACTAAGGCAATACAAGTTGCCAGCTACAACAGCTGAGATTGTTTCAAACATTCTTAGACTTGTACCTATGGAGGTGAGAATCTCTCTCTTTGATGTTACATATTTGTAAGTCTATCTGCACCTCTGTTTGCATTCTCCTGAACCATTTCACCAGTCCACGTGGGAGAAATTCTTTTAAGAAAGCTCAGAGGGAGTGAAAAATATTAGGCAGAATTTGGTCCCCATGTGACTGACCACCTTGAAAGCTCTTTGTCACAAATGGATTTGCTTTGGAGAGTCAGAGCTTTTGTGTGATTACTAGCCAGTGCACCAGTTGCATCCCTGTTGTGCAGTAGGTTCAGGACAAACAAAGGAAAAGCTTCTTCCTGCAATTTATAATTCACATGAATCTCACTATAACAAGATGTGGTCATGGCCATTTAGGTTAGATAGCTTTTAAGCTGTGAAGTGTTTTTCATCTCTGTAAACCGCCCAAGAGCTTTGGCGATTGGGTGGTACAGAAATGTAATAAATGAAAATTAAATTAAATGAACTGGCCTACTGTGTGCAGCACTGCACTGGCTGACTTCTCATCCCTTCCCAGTTGCATCTGTGGTTCAGAGACTACACAACTGATTTGCCATGTATATCCCAGTGATGTTCCTTTTTAATGAAAGGGATAATGAAAACAGGGCCCAGTCAGGAGTTGCAGTAGTTTCCTGCTGGGGAGTAATCAGTCACAGCAGCATCAGTGAAGCAACATGGTTATGCTTTTGCTAGCACTTGATTTCTTGTGCTGCTGTGGGTCAGGTGAAAGGAAGGGTAGTATCATTACAGTGAAGCCATTTGTGGATTGCATACATAGTATCTTATAATGGTTATTTCTCTTCCGCTTTACTTTCAATAACAGATGCTTTTTCTGCTGTGCGTATTTCACTTAGCTTGTGTTTGTAATCCTGGTTTTAATTGTTTTTTAATGTATTGTGATTTGATTGTGTTAATTGCTTGCACATGGCTTTAGGAACTCTCACTAAAAGGCATTAATATATAATTATCACCACTTCGTATATTTGGCACTTCTGAATTCATATGGTTGGGGAGAGCTTGGGTTTTCCTGTGTTTCATGGTTTGGATTTGAGAAATTTATCTGTCATTCTGATGGTAGAAAGATCTATCCAATAAATGATTTGGAGGGTGGCATAAAAGGGTCCAGAAAAGTTTTCCTCAGTCCTGTCAGAGTTGCATGTGAGTCAACACTTGCCACAATTCCCTGTAAACCAGAATTGAAACCATGGTTTGAAGTGGATTTGTGCACAAACTATGATTAATACTAACCAGGGAAGTTGGTGAAGGCTTATGTCTACACCAGGTCAATGTTTGGTCCGAAAATCTGCTTAAGTTGCATTGGCTAGAAAAGAGATATTTTCCTTACCCTTTCTGTCCTAAAACTTTAAAACTATATTAATAGTATTGAAGTCTAGTTTAGATTTTTACTCTTAAAACAAGTTAGTTAAAATTAGTGGTAGGCTGCTCTTCAGCTGTTTGTAATTCTTTCCCTTCTGCTTCTTTTTTCAAAACAAAAAACCATGCAGAATACTCCAGTGACACACATGTTCCAAAGGCTTTGTGAAGATATCAGGAAGTGGTTTCGAAGAGCTCTACCAAAACGTTCACTGGAAAATCTTTCACATTCAGTTTCAGTTTCTTTTTCAGTGGAACTTGAGGTTTGTATTTTGGAACTACAATTATTTTCCAACTTATTCAAAACTTTGTCACTAGAAGGTGTTTTCCTTTTTAGCTTCATGTTTCTTTCAGCAGCAATCCTTATTTCCCTCATGGAAACTTTTACCCATTGCTGCTTCTGACATATTAAGAAATCTCAAAGAGGTGATTATTTGGATTAAGATTTTGGGACAGCTGTGGGATAATCCAGGGCTTACTCATCAAATGATTTTTCTGGGAAAGCCATTTAGGAATTGCTTATGCCCAGATGCCAGTCACCATCGCCTGCCAGAAAGAGAGTAAAGTGGTGTTCACTTCTGCTTTGTTGAAATATCTAAGTGACTGTGGTGTGCCCCCCCTCCCCGAGAAGAGAGACTGTCCGGCTACCTTAAGTCAAGCATTGGAACCCAACAATTGTGTTGGATTACAAGAGAGAAGAGTCCCCATAGCGGCAGACAGAACCTAATACTTTTCATTGCCCAAAATTAGAGCTGTGAAGGTCTGAGGAAAAAAATGAAAACATTCAGGAAATTTTGTTTGTGTTTTCTGTACGGTGCGAGGAGGCATCTAAAAGACTTGGTTGTTTCCTTGGCACTGCCCAGGAAAGTAGAGATCACATAATTGTAATCTTTCAAATGCCACTTCCTCCAGTTCTACCCCCTGTTCCTTCCCTGCCTTGCCCAGGAACAGTAATCCCTCAAGCTTCGTCTCTAGTTTTCCACTGAAAACACTTTTTTTCTAACTTCACCTTAACTCCTTTCTTACTATATCTTAATCTCAGGCTTCCTTCTACCCTTCTTTTAAACAACCAACTCTCACCTTACCTACTCATCTCTGTTCTGATGGGTCCAGTATGGAATGGAGAAATGGCATTGAAGAAACCTGGAAAGAATACAGTGCACATTAGGGTTGTCAAAGTTCCCAGCACATGAGGCTGCTAGTGTCCCACTCTACCAGCTGCCAAACTGCTTTGCCGCCCAAGCTTCGCAATCATGCTACTGCATCTGGGCAAAGTAGACACCAGCACCAGCAGCATGAGGAGCCGGATATATCCCTTTTCTTTAGAGAAAGAGGCCACGCCTCAAATGGAGCCCCGCCACACAGCTGAACAGCCTACTGACCAGGAAGTGGTGATTTCTGAGGCCTCCAATGCCAAATTGGCCCTAGCGGAGGATGCTATGGCCAACACATGAGGTTTGGAGCTGGTGGTGGTGGGGAGATCAGAGCAGTGCTGGAGATGGTGGTCACCATTTTATTAGGCCAGAATCTTCTCACCAATTCCAGGCAGCACCATCTTCCACTTTATAGGTCTGCGCAAGCCTCCAGCAGCTGCGGACAACCAAGCCTAATCTTTTTTTCAAGACAACACCTACTTTCCTTCTCCCTTTAATAAGGATTAATTTATCCAAAAAATTAAGGCTGTGGTAATCAGTGACCTTACCGACCAAATCCTTGATGGGCATTTTGTGAGACAGTCCAGAGCGGGTAGTCCAAGGAAGAGAGCAAGGGCATCACCCTCCCCTCAGTATCTCTCCTCCCTACTCCAAGGCACTCCTAAAGCAAAGAGGGCGAAAAAAGTGCCGCATGTTAAAGGGAGAGCTTCTAAGGAAGCCAGTAAAGGCAAACCCACCACCTCGATTGACACAGTTCACTCCTCGACAGAACGTGACCAGACCTCCCTACCACCTCACTTCCTGTTGCCCAGAGGGCACAGCCCTGTACATAGGGTTAGTGATGATGAAAACAACCCCCGACATTCAGATCTCTCAGATCAGGAAGAAGGTGAATGGTTAGACATGGCTCAAACCAAGCAATCTTCTAAGGATCTCCTCTTTAACTGTGATGATTTCTTCCCTCTGCTGTCTAAAGCACTGACCATCCTAGGCTTCAACTCCTCTCTGCAGCAAGAACCTATTCCCTCCTCATCAGCCATCTCTTCAGGGGTATCAGTCTTTCTGGAATTCAAGACAACCAACAGGGAGGTCCCTTTCCCTTTGTTTTTCATGAAGCTGGTGGGCTCCGAATTGGCTGCTGTGCTTCAAGGCTAATATAGCGCATTACACAGCAAGCAATAGAAAAATTTAAGGTGACCCACATTGGTGTCCCAGTGATGGTCCTCCTTTCAGGAGCCATTGCTCCCAAAGAAGGAGATGCCCCACTCAAGGATCCTAACGAAAAACGCTCTAACTTTGCCCTTAAAAGGGTTCATGAAGCAGCCGCACTAGCCGTCAGAGCATCCTCTACCTCCTCTCTTTGCTCATGCATCCATGCTCTGGGTGGAGGACTTAATCTGATTTGCATAGAGGGCTCCCTAAATTATATAAGACATCCACCTTTGTTGCTGATGCCACCTGGGATGCTCTATTCTACTCACCCAGAACCATAGCTGTGGCCACTATCACAAGGAAGTCTATGTGGCTGAAACACTGACACCTATTCCAGGGCTAATCTGGTAGCCTTTCTCCACCTTCAATGCATCCATCTATACCTCGACCTAGATGACTGGCTTCTGAGGGTTCTCTTTTGCTCACTGCCCTGCTCTGGATTGCAACTTGGTCTTTGACAAAGCAGTGCTGGGCTCTCAGCCAGCTGAAGGCCAGATGACAACAAGAGAATGGAAGGTCAATTTACTGAGGAGACTGAAAAGCCAAGTCAGGTATGAGTGAATAGCATTTGTTGGGAGTGAGCCAAAGTCTGAATCTGGGAGTATCTCAGTGTTGGAAGTTCAGAAAGGAGCAGGTGGTAAACAGGGTCATAAGCAGTCCGGGTCGTAAATCAGGAATTCAGGCAAGAGCAAGAAGTCAGGGAATCAAACACACAAAGTCCAGAGTTAGAGATGGGGTTTGCTCTTAGCAAAGATTCAGTGTTACTGGAAGGCTTTTTAAGTGGAAGACTTCTGACTCCACCCAGCCCCCAGTTGTAGCTATGTCTCAGGGGCGGAAGCTGAGCCAGGCTCTTCAGTTGGTATCTCTCTCTGAGGCTGAGTGGAGGTCCCCCTCCTCCTGCTCTGAGTCTGAGCTCTCCTGTGAAACATGAGAAGGTCCTGGCTGTTCCCCAGCAATCTGGCAAGTTGCCTCCTGGATTTCTCCCTCTGATTCTTCATCTCCCAAGGAGTCCTCAGGTTTAGGCATGACACTCTCCAAGGCAAAAAGAGACATTCACGCCACTCTAATGTGCCTGTCAGATCATGGCTTCCTAGTGAACATCAAGAAGAGCCATCTAACTCTCTCAAAGAGATTGACTCACTTAGGGGCACTCATAGACATGAGTTTCATCTCCCTGTCCCCAGAAAGAATCTCAGAACTGCTTCACAAGTCCATCTCTATTCGCCATCTCAGAGCAGGGCAGATGATCTCATGACCCTAGCTCACCATTTGGGTCTCATAATTTCCTGCATCCAAATTCTCCCATGGGTAAGGTTCCACTCCTGTCCTCCAGTGGTTACTCCTACCTTACCTTACCAGAAGGACATTGCCCTCAAACGCCACAGATTAATCCAGCTTCCCTCCCATAGTCAAAATGTCACTCATTTGCTGGGGCAATCATTATAATTTCCATGAAGGAATCCCCCTCAGGGATCCTCTGAGTATAATAGTAACAATAGATGCTAGTCTAGCAGGGTGGGGGTCCACTGCCACAATCTGGGAACCCAGGGCTATTGGTACCCTGTCGAAGCCAGCCATAGCATGAACTGGCTGGAACTATGAGCAGTCTATCTAACGCTAGCCCATTTTTACCATGTCCTATACGGGCATTGCGTCCTTATAAGGATGGACAGTGTATCCACAGTGGCCCACACAAACAATCAAGGGGATGGGGTCTTGCTCCCAAGTTGCTTCAAACGGAAGCAGACCTCCTCCTTTCCTGGGCGAAGCAATCCATTCTATCAATCTCATCCCAACACATCAAGAGGCCCCCGAATGTAGCAGACTGTCTCAGTCAGCAATACATCAATCCAGGGGAGTGGGCCCTGAATCTCAAGGTTTTTCACCAAATTCAATACCGCTTCGGCTGCGTGATGTTAGACTTTTTTGCATTTCCAAAATATCACAAGCTACCTCGGTTCTTCTCCCGCTTCTAGTCCAGCATAGTGGAATCACAGGATGCTCTCACATCACCCTGGCCTCCAGGTCTTCTATTTGCCTTTCCACCAACACCTCTAATTTCAAGGGTTCTTCGCAAGATAACAAGTGGAGCAAGTCAGTAGTCATCCTTGTGGCCTGACATTGGCTGAGACGCCTGTAGTTTTTGGAATTACAACAGCTGGCTCACAAATCCTTGGTTCCTTCCACAGCAACCAGATCTCCTTAGAGACACATTTCTCACTCGGGCCCAGCCTTCCATCTAGCACCATGGAAACAGAATGGCAAACGTTCCTGGGCATAGGATACCTGCAACTGGTCAGTAATACTCTCCTGTCTTCCAGGAGAAGATCAACAGCTATTTATGAAGCAATCTGGAGGGCTTTTTTCAGATAGTGCAAACACAAAACTGTGGACTCTTTGAAGACAGGCCTCACCCACCTCCTTTCCTTCCTCCAGGCAGGTATGGACATGGGCCTTAAGTCCAACACGTTAAAGAGGCAGGCATCATCTCTAAGGCTTCTCATGATCTGGACATGCACCAGTGGCGACAGCACCTACCTAAAATGCTTCCTAAGAGCTGCTCTTCTTTTCAGCCCTCCAGTAGTGCACGAATTCCCATCCTAGAATCTACACGCAGTCCTAAAAGTGCTCACCAAAGCTCCTTTTGAAACTCTGCAAACGGTGTTGCTCAGACTTCTGTCTTTTCAGTTGGCTTTCCTTATACCATTAGTTCAGCCAGAAGGGTTTCTGAGTTGGGGGCTCTCTCTATTCAAGACCGTGTCAGCAGAACTCTAAAAATGTACATACATAGAACCGAGGGCCTATGCCTCATAGACTCACTATTCATGCCCTTCCACCCAACATCACTAGGCAAAAAGGCCACCATAGCACACTGGATTAAGGCCTGCATCATGTCAGCAGATGATGCTCTGCCCATTCCTAAGCTTCTACATCTCACAGCACACTTCACCAGGGCTGTAGCAGGTGCCTCTGCTTTTTCCATAAACACTCCCCTATCAGTCCTGTAGAGTGGCTACCTGATCAACGCCTAACACTTTCATGAGACATTACAAACTGGATTCATTTGCCTCAGCTGAAGTGCTCCAACAGGTGGTATCCCTACCTTGAAGTCAGCCACACTCGCTAATCAAATTTCAGCTTGGGTATGTCCCAGGGGTTTGGATGCCTCCTCACACCATACAGAGAATGGGGCATTGGGAACTTAGCATGAAGGTCCTTTGTGGTATGGTATGACAGGCATCGAACCCCACCCTTCATGGTTGGCTGATGGGGTAGCAACTGATATAGCACACCTGTACTACATGACTTAGCTCCTCTGAGGGAGCATCTATCCTCCTTTGCCTCTCAGAGTACTGTCTCCATACTTATTCCTTCGTTTCTGGACTCCTTTTTCTCCTTGCTCAGCAATGGCAGGAACTGGGGTCGGAGCTGGAGGAAACAGCACTTGAAAGATCACAATCATGTGATCCTTGCCTGCTCGGGCAGTGCCAAGGAAACAACCCAGTCTTTTGGACTCCTCTGTCACATAGCACAATGGACCTTCACGGTAAGTTCCCAGTGTGTGTCCGTTCCCCCCCCCCCCCCCCGGAGCTTTTTGTTTTCATTATCCTGAAAAATTGGAAAACATTTAACATTATTGGATTATGATTTTTAAGAATGGGTGAATAAAGTGTTTAAGACAAAGTGTTCACATATTGCTACCTGGCCTTCACTCCTCCAAAATGATTTCTAAAAACTAAAAAATAGCAAGACTTGTATGTTAAAAAAAGAAAAAGTAAAAATTTCTGGAAATTTTGAAGGCTTTCAGATATTTTTTTAATCCTCTCTGTAAGATACCCATCATTGCTATTTCTCCGATTCCTTTTTAAAATTATTGATCTAATTTATCTTTTACTGATAGAAACAGGGATGCTCCAAATCATGCTCAGGTTCCCAACATGTAACTATCTCATATATGAAGAAAATGTGCACTTGATTCTTCTTCGTGGTCGCTGTGACTCACACATACGGGTGATGCACCTGTGCAAATCAGTCATTTGGAACACTGTAGAACTGAACAGAACTTAGGTGGGAGCCCAGCCCACCCCCTCTGCTTACAGTCAAGGCATAGCTCCCATCTGCCTCTCAGTTCCTTTCCATCCACCACAGCGATTAGCAGCATTTCAGATGTTCTCTGCATCATGGCATTACTCTAAAAAACAAAGAACAACAAAATCTTGTTCTCGTCCCCTTCTAGAACACTGAGCAGAGTTATTTCTTTCCTATTGTCTCTTGAGTTCTTCCTTTCAGTTTTTGCCCCTTTGTGGCTCATGGCCTCCAAGGCCTTCTTCAAAAAGTGTACCCGCTGCAGTGGGAAAATACCGTTGACTAATGGACATTCCTACCGTCTTCTCTGCCCTGGAGAGGCACACTGGGTGGATTCCTGCATCCACTGCTGGGCCTTTACTAAACAGATCAGAAGGAACAGAATGGCACATCTTCGTGTTCTTCTGTGGGAACAGGCCCTCAGGCAACAGATACAGCCGCCCTGAATTGGCCTCTGCACGCCTCCTTATCTTCCATTTGCAAGAAGCCAGCTCTGTTTCTATCACCTTATTGGAGCGCCCCCCCATCTGTGGAAAGCTCTGCAGGGCAGCCGTCTCTCTTATTGGGAGTACCAGCCAATCAGCTTCTGCCACAACTTTGGAGCAACTGGCAGCCCAACTGGGAACTGAGCCCTTAGTCCTGAGAATCGAGATCAATAAGGGCAAACTAAGTCCCAAAACAAATGTCCCACTAATCCCCAGGTGTTAGGACTGAAGAACAAAAACAAAAAGACCACCTGCAGGACAGAGTCAATAACAAACCCACAACTATGACTGGACCAAAATAAACACCCTCGGTACTGGTGGTGTCACAATCTCCAATCCAGGCACTGACTCCGATTCTAGAAAAGCACCAGCTCCCATGGGATCATGCCTCCCCTGATGATATTCAGTGTATCAAGTTAATATCAGAGGCAAATCAAGGGAGTGTTTCTCCACAGAACTGTAGCAGCCTGTTCCTTGGGACCATTCCCCATGTAGAGACAGATCCCCTAGATACTGAGAGACCTCACAGCTACCTTGGCTTCTTTTGGAAGTTTTCTCCAGCATCACTATGATATGCCTTGGGATGACCATAGACGCCCTTAATTTAGTAGATCTCCTCCTTACTACTACAAGGACTGCTCACTGCCGCGACAGCACCATTTCTCCTCATGGCGGTATTCTGACTATAGGGACAGAAATGCCCATCTTTACCACCCTTGCAATCATAGCTCTTGCTCCCCTCAGTATGTGGAACAATCACAGCAACTCCTACCTGTTTACCACTGACTCATACAGTGTCCAAACAATGTGATACGCAGCTATCACAGATTGCCACAGTACCTAAGTTTACTAGCTTAATGCACACTCTCCACCCTCCTCTTCTGGCCAACTTGTTTTGGGAGTTGTCCTGCCAAAACTCCTGGAACTGACATTACTGGCTGCAACACCCAAACCACCTTCAACCGCTCCATTAACTAAAACACCACTGGTTTCTAACCCGAAACACACGCCAGCCCATATTCCAAGGATTGCTCCTTGGGGCAGGACAACTGTTGTTCTGGCTTATCCTTCCAGTCATCTGTAGTGGCTTCGATCTCACCAGGTGCTACTGTAAGAGACCAAAACTCTCCCTCTCCATCAGCTGACATCAGGCTGCATGCAGAACTAATGCTGCAAATGGCAAAATCCTTAGGTCTAGAGATCAAAGCCCCACCAGTCCCAGTCACTGACCTGGTTTTTAAGAGGATACAACCAGATTTGGCTCCCCCAGTAACTATCCCTATGCTCCCAACACTCTTGCATGTCATCAAGCAGTCATGGTTGAAATCTTCTACAGTCCCTCCTACTTCTAGAAAAAACCCTCTACATCTAGAAAGAATCCTCCACTTCCATTAACTTGAACTGTTGGCAGTTGCAAAAGCCTTTCGGGCACTTGAATCACACATCTCGGGTTCATCTGTCCAAATCGCCACAGACCATACCACAGTTGTCTTTTACATCAACAAACAGGGCGGAACAAAGTCTCTCTCCCTCTTACTGCTCACCCTGAACTTGGGGGACTGATGCATTCCCCACCATATTTCCCCCACTGTCGTCCATCTTGCTGGAACATCGAACACCTTGGCAGATCAAGGACTGCTCCTCACGAATTGGAACTTTCTCCAATGGTCTTGTCCATCCTCTTTGACCCCAACCGTCGACCTCTTCACTACAGCCTTGAACACAAAGTGCAGTGCTTTCTGTAACAGGGCAAGGTGTGACCTGGACTTACTGGGGCAATGCCTTCCTCCTCCACTTGGGAAGCACTCTGACTTATGCCCTTCCCCCCTTCCCTCTCATCACATGCGTTGTGAACAAAGTAGAGGATGACAGGGCCCACTGCATCCTAATAACCCTGTAGTGGCCAAGACAAACATGCTTCGTGAGGTTCCTCCTGCTAACTGGCCACACTTTCCTACACCTTTCTCCTTGACCTGCTCAAGATGGGCAGAAGAAAAATCAGACACCCACATCTGGAAACCTTACACCTCACTGCATGGAGAGTGAGTTACTTAACCAATTCTCTACAGAGGTCTTGGAAGTGATGACTGCTTCCTGGAAACCCTCCACTCAGGCTTCATACACCACTAAATGGATGGTATTCCTATCCTTCCTTGACCCTATGGGACAGGATACAGAGTCTTGTGGTCTCCCTCATGTATTGGACTTCTTTCTGTCTTTGAAGATTAGCACTCTCATCCAATAAGCTTTACTTAGCTGCACTATTGGCTAATCATAACAAATAGAGCATGACCCCCTTATTCACACCCTGATGTTAAATGTTTCCTTAAAGGACTTTTTAACCTTTATCCACCAGTCTCCCAGTCTGTTCAGGCATGGAGCCTGTCGGTGGTTCTCGCTCAGCTGATGGCAATAGCCTTCAAGCCTGTGGCTACAGCTGACCTAAGGTTCCTCACGATGAAGGTGGCCTTCCTGGTTGCTATTACTTCTGCACACTGAGCAAGTGAATTGTGTGCTCTTTGGCACAATCAACTGTTTCTGGTATTCCACAAGGGTAAGGTAATGTTGCACCCAGGCTGCTCCTTGCTTTCCAGAATAGTCTCGCAATTCCAACTAGCTCAAGACATAACTGTTACCATTTTTCTTCCTCAGCCTGCCTCCCTGTTGGAGGTTAAATTTCATTCCTTAGACATTAGGAGAGCCTGATCATTTTATTTACACAGAACATCATAATTCAGAACGTCCCCTCCTCACTTGTTCGTCTGTCACTCTGGCCCAAAAAGGGATTCCCCATGTCTTTGCAGCGCTTTGCGAAATGGGTTGTGTCATCTATACTCCTCGCTTACCAACTTACATGGCTTTGAACCCCTCTACAAGTACAGGGCCATTCAATGAGGGTCATAACATCCTCTGCTGCTTTCCCATGGCTTCAAACTTTCCAGAAATTTACATCTTAAATCAGAATGACCAGATGTAGCCCCCAAGCTCTAGCCTAGTTAAAAAAAAAAAAAGAAGCAGGGAGTTCTGGGGCATTTCCTAGCTAGATCATGTGTGTAAGAATGAGAGAGTTTTCTAGTTCACACGTCATGACAGCCCATTGAGGGTTAATTTAGCCTTGAGGAGCCGTGTCGCATGTTGGCCACCAGTATGAATATTCAAGCCACCACCAGTGGTTGTCTTTGCATTTGAACCCAGCCTACAAGGGTTCAAATAACCCATGGTCTGTTGTAGGGTTAGAGGAGGGTTGTTTAACCCTTGCATAAACCTCCCTGGCCCAGTTTGCCTGCAAAGACAATCCCAGATGGTGGGTTGAATATTTATTCTGATGGCCGCAGTGGCTCCTCAAAGCTAAATTAACCCTAGATGGGCTGTCATGATGTGTGAACTAGGTCAGTGTGAACCTTTAGAGGCCATTTAAACTAGCACTTTCTATCTTCTTGGATGCTGGCACTCTTTTCTTGTACTAGTGTAGACTCAAAAATTTTGTGGAATTTGCCACCCTAATCTAAACAACCATTTCATTAAAGGCCCCATCAGTCACTGATAATAAAATTACATTAGATTATTATTTGTATTTTAGCTGTTATACTGCACTGTTTAAAAAAAATTAAAAGATAAGCCAATTCTTCAAGGGCATTTTTCTGAATAAAATAAAAACATGCAAGCACTTGAGAAGTGGGGTTCACTCCTCATTCACCATGCAGGGAAGGCGAAGGACAAGCAAAGCCTGGTAGAGCCCCTTCTGTGAATGGAGGCTTGTTGGGTGTCATATGGCCCCCATGCCATCTTAGTTTCCCGCCCCTGTTCTAGCAGTTGGGGGAGTGATGTAAGTCCGCTTTCCCTTGAGGCAGGATTACTTGTAAGTCCAGAAAGCATAAGAGGGCTCCAGTCAAACTGTGGCTTGCTTCTGTCCATAAAATGGGGCATAACCTGATTGGTTAAACTTCTTGACATAGGTTCCCAATTCTCCCTTCCTTCTATTATAGCTGATCTGTCTTTTATAACTTGAAAGGCATGTCCTGTCTCCTAATAAATTGTGACAATGCATTCAGGAGTGGTTGTTGGGGAAATATTGGCGTAGTAATTGAATAAATTTTCCATTCTTCCCTCCACCCCCACCACTTAAATTTGAGTTGATTTTAATTTAAAATACTACTTTTTTCTGTAGGCATGGGATCATTTTTTGAAAATAAACTTTCCTATTACAAATTTCACAGAAGAGTGGAAGAAAACCTTAATTGGAGATATGGAAGGCAGAATCAAACAGGTACCCAAATGAATGATTTATCATTTCATATGAAATTCAGGAGATCGTGTTTAGACTAAGCATTTTCATGTGATTTTCTGGCAACTAATTTGGGTATGTAAATATATACTTCGTGAGGACCCCCCCCCTTTTGTGAGACCCCTCAGGCTTTGGTGGGTAGGTGGCCCTAGAGACTCCCTGTGGTACAGCACCACAGGCAATCTCCAAGGTCTCCTCCCCGCAATGCTCGCTCTCACGAAGGACCCCTCAGAGCACGAGGCACTGCAGCTGTCACTGCCCACCTATGCCTCTGAGCAAGTGATCAGGAGAGGAGCACACCAGGGAGCCACCAGGCGCTCCCTTGCTACCACCTTTGTTGCAGCAGGGGAGCGGCTGCCTGCTTATGCTGTACTCAGAGTGAAGTATAAGATGAGCAGTGGCTGTCTAGAGAAACGTAATGGCTGCATTCTTGCGGCAGCATCTGCTGGAGCAGGAGAGTGGCGAGCTCTCCCAAGTTGCTGCCTGCCCTATGCCTCACTTGGAGAGGGTTAGGGCAGCAACAGCGTTGAGATGGGTGGCCCTCCTGGCAACAGGGTGTGTGGGATCTGCTGTTTTTCCAGATCTGTCATCTGGTGCAAGGGATTCACCCACCTCATGCGAGGGCCAGCCCTGACTTGAAGATGGGATCCGTTTCTTGGGCCCTACTCAACTAGGTTGACACAAAACATAAGAGACCATCTAAAGTGCTAGAAAAGGATCCTTGCTTTCCTTTTATTGCCCTACATTTCTTCTGTACCATGTTTTCTTCTTGTTGTAATCTAAATGTCTGGAATCTGTGATAGTGCTTTGTTTTCCTTTTACTCTTTCTTAATAGGAAGTTGCCATTCAACGTATTAAAGCCTATTGCTGTTGCCATGAAAAATGGGAAGAACTTGACCCCATGATTGGCAAAGCTTTTGAAAACTGTGCCATAGATGCTATTGGTTCAGCATATCAGGTAGTATACCTAAAACCCTCTGAATGCTTCTCTAACTTTCCAAGCATTGCTGGTTTTGAGACTAAGGGCACAATCCTATGCATGCTTAGACAGAAAAAAGTCCTACAACATAGGATTGCCCTAACTAAGAGCAAGTGTGATGGATCTGTAAACAAATAAGTAATAGATAAATCCAGCTTCACTCGGTGGATTGCTATCAGAGCAGGCTGCCAAATCATGTATCCAGCAGTAATTATTTGTGAACATGCCCTGTTCAGTGACAGTCCTAGAAAATGTGGATTCAGAGTCATTACCAACTGTCCTCTTGTCTGTATCTCATTTGTTTTGAGGTGTTCATAACCATAAATGAGCTTCTATTGCCAAGCAATTTACCCTGTGGGAAAGGAAGTACTCCAAAACTCACATTACACAGTTCTGTGACAGTAGGTCCCATTGATATGAAGTCAGTAAACCTGGATAGGATTGGGCTACATGATTAACTGAACTGTAATCCTTTAAGAATGTAAATGAAGTTGTGAATTGCAAAAATAGTTTGTGCACAAGTTTCTAATACTGCACATGTTTTATGTCTTATGTAGGAACAAAGTAACCTCCTTGACCTGATATCCTCTTACAACCTAAGCAAGCTGGGTAAACTTGTATCTGCTGCCATCACAAGATCATGGCCAACTGATGAGGCAGGGAAGACTATGAGAGACCTGGAAGGTGTGCTAAATCATCTGCTGGTTTGGCCAGACATCAAACACATTTTCATCTTCAATGGTAGGTGTAGCATTTAACGGGTACAGTTCTGGGGTTAGGGGAAGTATCTAGAGGAGCAAAGTAAATTATTTAGCATCAAACTCAGCTGAATAATAATTTATAGTGGATGTTGTGGAAAAGGAAAGTCACTTAAGGTTCAGTGCAGCAGGATAGAGGCCTGCTAGATGGAGGGCTCCAGTCTCAGAGCTCTCCATCTCTCCTAAGTTCTGCCAGCAAGAGCCAAGCAGAGCAGGAGGATTGGCAGGCATTTTCACCTCCCATTCCTCCTTTGTGGTATTTTCTGCTAGACAGGTCTCTTGAGTCTGTCTAGCTTGTTCAGCTTCTTGGGGCAGGAACAGGAACTAAGAAGCTTGTAGATCCGTTCTCTCCCTCCGCCTGCTGGCACGCCCTCTCTCTTCCATACCTGTCCTCTTCTGAGGTTGTGACACTGACCTCTGGAGAGGAAGCTGCTGTTGAGCCTTCCACAGTGACTGGGAAGGGTGTGGGGGAAATCCCCAGTATCCTGTGCCCTTCAGACACTCTCTAGGGTCTATAAGATTGCTTTCTTAAGGTTTAGCAACTTGTAAGGGATTTATACAGATCTGTTGTGTGATTTATACAGATCTGTTCATTGATGCTTTGACTGGAGGAGCATATTGTTTGCATTTTGTTAAGATTCTTTTAGGCTTTATTTTTTCCTTGGAAAAATAATGGATCACAATTGTTTTGACTGTGGTGACAAAATGAAATGTGTAGATGAGATGAAGTGGAGTAATCCAAGTGGTCACCTTGCATGCAGATGCTAACTTAAGCAGTTTAAAGCCCAAGAATGAAGGCTGTTTGCATGTTTTTAATTGATCTGACAGGTGCAGGTGGAAACATTCTGGACCAGCTTACTGATGAAGCTCAGGAGCTAATGGCCATCGCTGACTCTGTATACATGAATGTTACTGAAAAACTCACAACAGGCCATATCCTAGTTAAACATTTGGATCTAATTGTAAAGCACAAGAAACAATTTTTGTCCATTTGCGAATTGAGTAAGTGTGTTTTCTGCATATATAAATGAGAGACATAAAATATAGAGCTGCAATCTAATTAAAGATATTTTAATCATATGATCAAGTTTTAGGGCGCAATCCTATGGGGATAGGCAGCTGCCTCCAATGCAGGGCAGGAGAAGCACAGAGGGGAATGTTCCCTCCGCGCTTCTCCTGCCCTGAATTTGCTGCTAGACAGCTGATTTCGGCTGTCTAGCTGCGGGAAGGCAGAATGGGGGAGGAGGCTGCCAGACAACACATAAGGTGTGTCATATCGGCATTTCCGCCTTCCCCGCCCTGGAACGCCCCCTGGAACACCCCATCTTGGCCTCTCCGCACTTCTCTTGTGTGCAGGCTCCAAGGTCAGTTCCTGGAAACCCACATATCCTATGGCCATCTAGCTGCTGACTAGAGGCCATAGGATTGCTCCCTAAGATGATACATTAATATGTAGAATTAAATTTCCATATGGGTAAAGGAACATACTCTCTTTGTTTTTTAGTTGATGCACAGATGTTGTAGCAGGCATCATCTTAGCAGAGGCATTCCTACATATGAGAGAAGGAAGATTACCTCTGAAGATGGTGCTTGCCATCTGCAATTTTAAAAGTATTATATTAAAAACATTTTGTTCAAAATCTGATGCCTGGCTAATCAAGGGCACCTTTTATTGATTAAGTAACAAAATCTGATTCAATCAATTCAGTGTTGCAGCCCAGTAAAATGTAAATAAAATAATGGGCTCTGTTAATGTTATTATTTAATGCATTTCTTAGCTGACTTCTGAGACTATAGTTTTCCCAAGGTAGCTTATAATATAAAACATACAATATTAGATATAGCACAATATCCTATAATGCCTACTCATAAGTAAGTCCCATTGTTTTCAGTCGGGTTTAAATGGAGGCAGCTATGAAGGATTACAGCCATAATGGCTTACACTGGAGTATGTGTAGGGATAGCAGCAGCCCCACTTAGGCAGGAGGAAGATACTGACAACCTGCCTACTCAGGAGCAGAGCATCAGATTGTGGTGGAAACTGAGTCAGTGCTCCATTTTGGCCACCAGTTTCAACTGAATGTGATAGGTTGACCGAGTTGCTATGTCATTCGGGATATAGAACAGCACTCATGCAAGACAAGAAAAGTTTGTGGAAGCTTGTAAACAAAGAGTGCGTATTTCAAAGAGAGCAGGGATGGCTGGCCAGAGAGGATTTGTCATGGAGTGGAGCAGAACAAGGAGAAGAGGGACTATGGGTACTGACTACCCCCTTCCTTTCAGTTTATTTTATATGTTTATTAAAAGTGCTTACAAATTGGTTTGCTGCATAAAGCGATATACAATAAAATCATACCATAAAAACAAAAAAAGTGAGAACATGCTTTAAAAATGGGTCAAATGTAATTTTAAAAGGCCTGTCAAAACAGTGTCGTTTATACTGCCTGTCTAAAACTCTTTAGGGATGGAGCCAGCTGGACCTCCTTTGGGAGGGAGTTCCACAGTTGAGGTGCTGCTACAGAAAAAGCTCCTGCCTCATGTACCAACCAACCTAATCTCTCTTGGAGGGGGGGGAATTGCAATAGGGCCTCTGATGAAGACTTCAGATTACAGGCAGGCTCATATGGGAATTGGTGGTTCTTCAGATATCCTGGCCCAAAGCTGTTTCAGCCATCATAGGGCAAACTCAGCACCTTGGATTGGTTGAAGCCTGAGCCAGCAGGTAGGGATAGATATTGAAAAGCACAAGAGTTCTGAAGAACTGGACTGTCTTTTTAAGAATTTATTATGGGAAATGCTGGAGATCTATTTTTTAAATTAAAGGCAAAAGGGCAGGTTTTTTTTTTAATGATAGCTGTAATTAGCAATTTTCATTTCAGAGTGCAAGCAACTTTCACCTCAGGAAAAATCAGACCATAGATTGACGCTAGAAAAATTGCTGAAGTTGAGGTTCGAAGAAGTACTGACTGTCAAGAGAGAGCAAAAATGGTTGGGTTCCCTCTTGGATATGTGCAGGAAAGTGCAAGAGTTTGTAAAAGGTAATTTTTAAAAATATGGTTAACATTATAATGAGATTATTGATAGTTTTCATTTACAGTAATTGTTTAATTTGCCTCTAAAGATGGGAATAGAAATACAGCTAACTGAGATGAGAAGGCAGCAGAAGCTTCCATCAGAAAAGCAGAGTGATCTAGGTGGTGAAATTGTGAAAATGTAAACTATATTAATCTTGAGATTGGTGTTTGCCATTGTAATGCGAATAATTATACAGGAAAGATAAAATACTAAACCAAGTTATGACTTTCTCTTCATTTCAGTGGCTATTACTGAAATGGAGCAAAAGCACAGTGAAAATCTAGCCTCAAAAGCATTGGATGATGTTGTGAATGTGAGGAATCCAGTTTTCCACAGTGATGATAAAATAGAGACCTATTACCACCTGAGTCCATGCCTGAAGGAGATATCTCAGCGTATATGTAATGTTAAAGAGAGCCACATCTTCCAGTATTGTTGGGACCAGGAAGCCAAAAAGCTGGCAGAGAAATGTGAGGATTTGGTCAGTGAAGGGCACATTGCCACTTTGAATCTTGATGAAGTGCCTGATTCCGTATTTGATCCTTCTTACAAAGAATTTCATAGGCTCTATAATAGCCTGAAATCTGGGGAGCTCACATTTGCTGAGGTGGATGCTCTCTTCAAAGATTTTACTAATGATTATGAGGAACTGAGAAATGATTTCCGGATTATGTGTGATCTTCTGCATCAAGATGGTGGAGAATGGATAGGTGAACGGATTCAGCAGATCCAGCAGTATCATGAATTACATTTGGCTGTGGACTCTGCTAAGGTTATTGACAAAGTCAAGGAATGTTTGAACCTTTCTGGTGACTTCAAAGTCCTGCTGCATTTACTGAGCCTTGTAAGTATATCTTTTTAAAACCACCACTCAAGAGGCTGTCCAGTAAACTTACTTAAGGGGCTTTGAACTTGGCTTCAGTCTTTTCTAAAATTGCTAGGATGCCCTTTCAGTGGTACCTAGGTGTTATCACAGGCACAGTTCATGTGGGTTAGTTATAAAGTTGTTTTAGTAGTTTAAGTACTAATACCCTTTGAATTCAGCATGGTTTTTAAACCACTGTTCTCTCTATTTGGTGCTGTCCAGATTCTGGGATTTTCTTTACCCCATGCAGTAGGAGGCAGGCCCAGCAATTAACCTGCTTCCAGACACTGCGGAAGCAAGAAAAAAACTGGCCTTAGGGTGGAAAGTTCAAGATTCAGCCTCCTAGGCCAGTCTTTTTATTGAAGAAGACTAGCCTAAGGGGCCAAGTCTCCTACTTTCCTCCCTAGGGGCAGTTTTTTTTCCTGCCTCCGCAGTGTCTGGAATGGCTGGGTCTGCCCCTTAAAGCAGACCTGAAGTAAGACAAAACCAAGAAGGTAGCAGCAGCAGCCTTAACATGAAAGAGGTGCTTACTTCAAGGGGTACCCATGCCATCTCAGGGTTGCCCCCCCCTTTTGGGCTCCCTCTGGTGATTTGCAGCTGCCCATCCCTCTGGATCAAATGCTTAGCCATGCAGTGCTCCTGAGCCCTGCAGGATGACTGTGACAACCTATTGTGCCACCCCAGGTGGGGGATGCATTAGCACTGCTTTTATTTCCTAAAGGAGTAAGCATTCTTCTACAATGGCTGCCTCTTTCCACCTTTGGTTTCATTCTCCCCCTTTGCTCTTGAACTCTGCAGGCAATTGAGTTCCTGTGTTTGGGGGAAAGGGGTTTCCCTCCCCTCTCCTTTACTACTTCAGTGCCTAGGGCTAATTTATGGACTCCTACTGTTAAGTTCCTTACCTTTTTTTAAAAAAAGGCAGAGTTTACTCACTTTTTACTCACCTAAATTGCAGGCTGACTGTTTAGGAACAAGCAAATACAGTACTGAATTGGAAAATGAAAGTAAACAGCACAACAGCCTGAGGGTGAAGTCAGCTCCACTGCAATATAGTGAGGTCTTAAAATTTCAGCCTATTACTAGATTTGGAAATTAATTTCCCCTTACTAGCTGTTCTTGCCTTGGCAGGCAGCTATGCTCAGGGCTCCTCTTGATGAACTTGGGAAAAGGTTACTGTCCTTTTCTGGAAATGAGCCCACAGGCAAGTCAGAAAGGTACAAATCTGGCAAGTGGCCAGGAGCAGGTGAGAACAGACAGGATACAGACAAGCAAGGCTTCCTTAAGGTCCCTCAACGTTCCTCAAGACAAGGGTGGTCAGTAGCAGGTCTTCAGGACCCTGAACAGAGCCCAGGGGCCAACTTATTCTAATGCATACAATGTGATCTTATATGTCATGCTGCATTAGCATGTTTATTAGTTTCATAGAGTTGATTTTACCATGATCTTATTTGTATTCTTATCATTATTGTAAAACATCTAGAGAAATTTATTTTATGAGGCAATGAATGGATGAATAACAAGAGCTCCTTCCCAACTGAACTTTTGCACCCCTTCAGCCTAACTATCCTTCCCAGGCTCTACCCCCTTACTGAAGAGTGCTGAGCATTAAAGGGGCAGCCCTTTGGCCTAGAGCGTAGCAGACAGTTACCTCTCCACAACTGTCAGGCAATTACCCTGCACTTGCCCTCTGCCTGATTCTATCTGATGTTACTTTCTGTCAGAAAAAAAGTGGCTGAATGTGCAAAGTCTTTTACAAGCTACGTGGAGGTTTAAGAATGTGGGTCTGTATTTCATTGAAAGCAATGTACAGTATCTGGATTTGGATGAGAAACTGGATGTCTGTCTGATTTATACCTGCAGCTCCTAAAAGCAATGATATCAGAAACAGTCCATGTAGCTCTTGTGGATCTCCAAGACTATAGGGCAAAAATGAGGAAAAACTCCATGGAAATAAAGGGACAGGATTTGCACATCCCTAATATGCAGTGCTTCTCTTTCCTTCATATAATTTGTTTTTCAGACAGGTGGATTTAAATTCTTGCAGCAAGAAAAGCTCTCTTCCATGAGTCATCAGTTGATACGTGCTAAGAAACTGCTGCAAGACATCAATGAACCACGTCTTAGGTGCCTGGAGGAGCTTGCACTCAGGAGGGACTTTGTCAACTGGGTCAAAGAGGCTTTGGAAGGTAGAGCAGATATATATCTGCTGTTTTTGTTTCTTGGCCTTGGGCTAAAAGCAACTGGGAGTGATACTAAATACATTAAGGAAGATCCTGTTATATGTATTTCCTCTGTTTGGCTTGTCAAATAGTACAAGTTGAGACCTGCAAGAAATCTTGCTGGGGAGGAGCCATAATGTTATCCATGTCTGTTTCCCATCCTCCTCCTTTTTCATTCCTTCATCTGATGGCTCCTGTATTTTCTCTCTCCCTTGCATTTTTTTTCATTTTTTTGCACAATGAGGCACACACTCTTGTACATGCATATCATCTTCCTTACTCTTGCTCACTCAGGAAGTGGGCATGAGGTTTTTTTGTTGCGGGGGGGCAGAGCGAGGAAGAAGAATGGTATTTGGTGCCATTAGTAGCTGCTGCTGTCACCATGTGGGAGCTATACTATTGCACCTCATGAGATTCAGCAGCAGCTGGTCTCTGTACTTCTCATCTCCATGGAACTAGTGTGTAAATATCATTGTCAGTGGGTCATACTGTCCCAGGATCTTTTGGCAATGCAATAGTTTTTGTGGCAGCTGCAGAACTTTACACCCCTTGGCTCTATGAGCTGGCAAGCAGAAACTCAGAGGTTACTGGTGTGAGGCTACTGTGTCCTAGGAAATCCTGATTGCATTTCAGCCATAGCCACACATCCTTCGGGTTACTGAATTCATTGGATCAATGGGCAGGAGTACCCAGGGATCATCACCATAGGGTCTCTAAATCTCAGGAAACTCTGAGATGAATTAGTGGCAGGACAGGTCCCTTGTCTATTCCCTCTCCCTCCCCAGTGGTGGTTGGCATAGGTATTGGGAGTTGTGAAGAGTGGAGAAAGGAAGTGACAGGCTGCTCATTCCCTTCCATTCCTAACATTCCTAATCCCCTCACTCCTTCAGTTGGGCCCAGTAGTGTATGCCCTCTAGTCTTGGGCTAACATAACACTGATCTGTAAGTCAGCACCTACAGGGTAGCCATAGGTATTCCAGGGAGAAAATCTATTTGCATTTCTTCTACTGTCTTTCAGTAACTGGTACATAACTTTTGCTCTTCCTGACCTCTGTGCTGAGTTTCTTTGGCCATCTATACAAGCAGCTCAAGTAGCTAATGGATAGTATTCTAAAAACATTTTTTAATAGAATGTAAAAACAGCAGAATTAATAAATACAATTAATTAATAAAAACAGCAAATACAATCCAAATGGCTACTATTGTAGACTTTGGATGGCTTAATGTGTAACTGATTTTGTGCTGTGGCTACTTATGGTAGAAATAATTAAGCAAATATGGCAGGATAGTAGATACATGTGGCACAGCGTTTCATAAAAATGAGGAGCAGTCACCCATACATGCTCGTTATCCGTTATTCATTCTTTTGCATGATACAACATTGGTTCTGACAAAACTGGTTCTCCATGGCTTTCTTACTGAGCATCTGTGCTGGCAATACTGTATCTATTTTAAGAGAAATCAAGACAATACATTAAATCCATTTCCTCTGATTCCCTCCTTGTTATTTATTCCACTGCACTATTTTACATTCAGTTCAGTTAAGATTACACAAGCAGGTAGTTCTAGTAGAATAACTTGTAGTGCTGTCATGGAAGGAGCTCATAGATAGTAAATTTCCTGGTATCTCTCACCGAGTGCTTTCTTCATTTCCCTTAGATATAAATGAGCTGAAGGTGTTTGTGGACCTGGCATCTATCTCTGCAGGAGAGAATGACATGGATGTGGATCGTGTGGCTTGTTTCCATGATGCTGTACTTGGCTACTCCTCCCTGCTATATGAGTTGAAGCGGGAGTCGGGGTTTGAGGAGTTCATGAGATGTTTAGGGAAACTGTGGAAAGCCCTGGAAAGTGACCACAGCCTCCCCAAGAAACTGGTAATTCCTGCAGCAGTACCTTAGTCCACCTGTGTGTTACCTGCTCTTGGAAAGCTGTGTATTTGTATTTGATAAAGATACTAAGGGAGCAATCCTAAGGCCCCTAGACATTGTCTGAGGGGCTACAGGATTGTTCAGATTCCCCCCTCCAAGGCGCTCTGACCTTGGAAGGGGGATTCAGAGATCTGACCCCCCCCTCCCCCGACCCCTCACAGCTGGCCTGGAAAGAACCCTGCTGGCTGCCCTCTGAGGTCAGAAAATTGACCTCAGAGGAGGATAGGGGGTGTTTCAGTGGGCAGAGAGGGGAGGAGACCAGAGAGGCCAGGATATGAGCTACCTTGAGGCCTCTCCAGCCTCCTTCCCTCCCCCTTCAAAGCACTGTTTTCCCAATGGGAAAAAAGCCCATTTAGCAAAAAATGCAGCACAGGAAGATGGGGAGGTGAGGATCACCTCCTCCGCTCCTCCCGTCCTGCATTGGATGATTGGAAGCCCCTGAGTTTGGGGGCTTCCAGTCATCGAAGGCACAATGGATAGGATTGCACCCTAAATTGGTTTGGTTTACTAGGTTTATGTTTATGGTTCAGGAACCACAGAGCACAAAATTGAGATGTTGAAGTTGCGCTATTGCAGGGATACCCATCTGTAACTGCTTAAACCTAAAGTCTACAGAGCAGTTTGTCCTCTGTATATGAAGGGAAATTTGGGGGTTTATTCTGTCACATACGCTGCAGTTTGTATATCATGTCATTTGGAGAATTCAGTAGCATGTTACTTGAACTTCTTAAGGTATCTGTCTCTATGGTGACAGCACAGAAAATGGTGCAGTCAAAATTCTTCAAACTAAAGAAAGTCTATGCTTGGTTCTAAATTGCCATTTGTCACCATATCATACCCCATCAACATCTCCGATATGCCTTTGATCAAATCACAATGTGTCTAGCTTCACATTGTGATTTGATCTGAGAAAAAGGTATGAGGCTCAGTTTATAACTTCTCCATATGCCCTACAGCGTGATTCTGCAAGATACTTGGAATGGCTAAAAACCATAAAAGAGAGCCATGGCTCTGTGGAACTGTCCTCTATATCACTGGCAACTACAATCAGTGCCAAAGGAATCTACAAAATTAGGGCACCAACAGAAGGCCAGAAGGTGAGGTGTTGCTTGAAGGGGCGCAGGGCATATTGTCCCAGTTCTTGTAATGTTTCTGCTTATTTCTTGGTAGCTATTTTTTTGTTTATACCACACTAACCAGCCTGCTGTAAAGTGGAGGGTTTAGCAAAGAACAATACATGTGGAATCTCACCACCACCATCAATATTTTAAACTGTGTTAAAAATGATGTGGCCCTTTTTAAGTACATCTCACTGTAAGCTCTTTCTAACTGTTCTGGTGTCTCAGTGAAGTAACATTCTGAGCAACAGTTTTCTAATGTGGACACAGTCTTAGTTTGTAATTGTTAGCATTGAACAGACTAGGGATTTCTTTTATAGTATTCACAGACTGTAAACTTGAGAATTTGTTTTCCCATGACTTCTTTCTTTGGGTAGTACTTGCTACACCTGTTCGGTAGCATCGTGTTTCAGAGGATGTTGTAACTTCCCCATCATTTGGCACAATCCTTTCAGCATGTAGCACAGACCTCTGTTTACTGCTCCCAGCTGCTTTCCCTAGAGGGAAAAGCCTTACATGACTGCATAAAGAAGTAAAACAAAAGTCAAATTCATTTGTAGTCATTATTATTTGTTGGAAGGTTTCTCTGGACACTGTCTTGCGCCTGACCATCCCAGAAAGCCATGGTGACCGAGAAGAGGTACGGCAGTACTCTCTGGAAGAGCTCCGAGAACTGATGAACAAGCTGATGCTGATGTCGGGAAAGGTAGAACAGAGTGCAGAAGTGGAGAAATTTTCTGAGGTAAGTTTTCAGTTGTACTTTTCTATGTGTGTTTTTAATACTTATTGACCTGTTGAGGAGCGTGTGGTGGGGAGGTCCTGTTTCCAGTTCTAGACTGTATTGAGAGACTATAGAGATCAAGAGAAAATAGTTATTTCAGGCATCTATAATACAGTTTGACCTGTTCAGAGATTTTTGCTTATTACTGAATTGTGATAGGAAAGTGCTGATTAATGTGTTTGTTCCTGAGAATGGTACGGTCTCATCCTCTGGTTGCACAGAAGCAGTTCTGAGCTTGAAATCAGGCTGGGATTTCTGTAGGCCCACCTGTAGATCCTTCTACGTTCCAATGACCCCTGGCAAAATGTAAAACTAAAAACATTAAAATGCTAACTTTGTGAACATTAATCTTCTTGGACAAGAGTTTGCCTGCCGAGAATGTTGAAGGGATTAAGATCAAAAAAGGAAAAAATAACCATGAGGATATTTGACATTATCCTTGTACTGGCTTTCCCTGCAAAATGGGAAAACATTGGATATATTATGATGTCATCCCAGTGACATTATAATGTCATAATACCACTCCAATATTCTTGCCAAGAAAACCCCATGGAACGTATCACAAGGCTAAAAGATATGACGCTGGAAGATGAGCCCCTCAGGTCGGAAGGTGTCCAATATACTACTGGGGAAGAGCAGAGGGTATTTCCAAGTAGCGCCAGAAAGAGTGAAGCGGCTGGGCCAAAGCCGAAAGGACACTCAGCTGTGGATGTATCTGGTGGTGAAAAGAAAATCCGATGCTGTAAAGAACAATACTGTTTAGGAACCTGGAATGTCAGATCAATGAATCAAGGTAAGCTGGAGGTGGTCAAACATGAGATGGCAAGATTGAACATCGACATCTTGGGAATCAGTGAACTAAAATGGACAACCATGGGTGAATTTAATTCAGGTGACCATCATATTTACTACTGTGGGCAAGAATCCCTTAGAAGAAATGGAGTAGCACTCATAGTCAACAAGAGGGTGGGAAAAGCAGTACTGGGGTACAATCTTAAAAACGATAGAATGATCTCAGTACGAATCCAAGGCAAACCATTCAACATCACAGTGATTCAAGTCTATGCCCCAACCACTGATGCCAAAGAAGCTGAGGTTGATCGGTTCTATGAAGACCTACAACACCTTCTAGAACTAACACCAAAAAAAGACGTCCTCTTCATCATAGGGGATTGGAATGCTAAAGTAGGAAGTCAAGAAATCACCGGGATAACAGGCAGGCATGGCCTTGGTGTACAAAATGAAGCAGGACAAAGGCTAATAGACTTTTGCCAAGAGAACACGCTGATCATAGCAAACACTCTTTTCCAACAGCACAAGAGGCGACTCTACACATTGACATCACCAGATGGTCAATATTGAAATCAGATTGATTATGTCCTTTGCAGCCAAAGATGGAGAAGCTCTATACAGTCAGTAAAAACAAGACCTGGAGCTGACTGTGGCTCAGATCATGAGCTTCTTGTTGCAAAATTTCAGCTTAAATTGAAGAACGTATCAGTTTGAGGGAAGACCACTAAACCATTCAGGTATGACCTAAATCATATCCCTTATGAATATACAGTGGAGGTGAGGAATGGATTTAAGGGATTAGACCTGATAGACAGAGTGCCTGAGGAACTATGGACGGAGGTCCGTAACATTGTTCAGGAGGCAGGAACTCAATCCATCCCAAAGAAAAAGAAATGCAAGAAAGCAAAGTGGCTGTCTGATGAGGCTTTACAAGTAGCTGAGGAAAGAAAGGAAGCGAAAAGCAAGGGAGAAAGGGGAAGATATATCCAGCTGAATGCAGAGTTCCAGAGAATAGCAAGGAGAGATGAGAGGGCCTTTTTAAATGAACAATGCAAAGAAATCGAAGAAAACAACAGAATGGGAAAGACTAGAGATCTCTTCAAGGAAATTGGAGATATAAAGGGAACCTTTTTTGGAAAGACGGGCATGATAAAGGACAAAGAAGGCAGGGACCTAACAGAAGCATATGAGATTAAGAAGAGGTGGAAAGAATACCCAGAAGAACTATACAGGAAAGATCTTGATGTCCCTGATAGCCATGATAGTGCAGTCACTGAACTTGAGCCGGACATCCTAGAGATTAAAGTCATGTGGGCCTTAGGAAGCATTAGTAACAACAACGCTAGCGGAGATGACAGTATTCCAGCTGAGCTATTTAAAATCCTAAAAGATGATGCTGTTAAAGTGCTGCACTCAATATGCCAACAAATTTGGAACACTCAACAGTGGCCACAAGATTGGAAAAGGTCAGTTTACATTCCAATGCCAAAGAAGGGCAACGCCAAAGAGTGTTCAAACTGCCGTACAATTGCGCTCATTTCACATGCCAGCAAGGTTATGTTCAAAATCCTACAAGCTAGGCTTCAGCAGTATGCGAGCTGAGAACTACCGGAAGTACAAGCTGGGTTTCGAAGAGGCAGAGGAACTAGAGATCAAATCGCCAACATTCGCTGGATCATGGAGAAAGCCAGAGAATTCCAGAAAAATGTCTATTTCTGCTTCATTGACTACGCTAAAGCCTTTGATTGTGTGGATCACAACAAACTGTGGCAAATTCTGAAAGAGATGGGAGTACCAGACCACCTTACCTGTCTCCTGAGAAAACTGTACGAGGGTCAAGAAGCAACAGTAAGAACCAGACATGGAACAACCAATTGGTTCAAAATTGGGAAAGGAGTACGACAAGGCTGCATATTGTCACCCTGCTGATTTAACTTATATGCAGTGTACATCATGAGAAACGCCGGGTTGGATTAAGAACAGGACGGAATTAAGATTGCCGGGAGAATTATCAACAACCTCCGATACGCAGACGATACCATCCTAATGGCAGAAAGGGAAGAGGATCTAAAGAGCCTCTTGTTGAGGGTGAAAGAGGAGAGTGCAAAAGTTGGCTTGAAACTCAACATTAAAAAAACGAAGATCATGGCATCTGGCCCCATCACTTCCTGGCATATAGAAGGGGAAGAAATGGAAGCAGTGACAGATTTTATTTTCTTGGGCTCCAAGATCACCGCAGGCGGTGACTGTAGCCTTGAAATTAAAAGACGCTTGCTCCTTGGGAGGAAAGCTATGGTAAACCTAGACAGCATAGTAAGAAGCAGAGACATCACCTTGCCGACAAAGGTCCGTCTAATCAAAGCTATGGTTTTCCCAGTAGTAATGTATGGCTGTGAGAGCTGGACTGTAAGGAAGGCTGAGCGCTGAAGAATTGATGCTTTCGAACTGTGGTGCTGGAGAAGACTCTTACGAGTCCCCTGGACTGCAAGGAGGTCAAATCAGTCCATCCTAAAGGAAATCAACCCTGACTGCTCATTGGAAGGACAGATCCTGAAGCTGAAGCTGAAATATTTTGGCCACCTAATGCGAAGAGAAAACTCTCTGGAAAAGACCCTGATGCTGGGAAAGACTGAAGGCAAAAGGAGAAGGGGACGGCAGAGGATGAAATGGCTAGATAGCATCACTGATGCAATGAATATGGACTTGAGCACGCTCCGGGAGAGAGTGCTGGACAGGAAGGCCTGGCGTGCTATGGTCCATGGGGTCAGGAAGAGTCGGACACGACTGAACAACATCCCAATGAATTTCGTGAGGCAATTTTCTGTAGAATTGTGAAACTTGCAGCTTCATTATAATGTAGGGAGGGCTGCATTTTCAATATATTAACTGGTAAAGTCTGAGTAAAGGGCTGTTTATCTCCAGGATTGTTTAATCCTTTTCCAAATTGTAGTGCTTACATTTTTTTAATTGATTGAAATATTGTTTCATTATTAAGACATGCAGTATCAAGGCTGATGTAAAATAGAACTGTAATTAATCATTGGACACAGTAATGCTGTTAAACTAAACGTGAATTTGTTAAAATAGAAGAACCTAAGTTAATGAGAGAGCTAGCAAGATTCAAGTCCATATAGCCAATGAGTCTTCCTTGCTTAACAAGGCTTATGGGATATTTTTTTAATATATTTTTATGTTATCTTTATAAACACTACCAAAATTACCAACAACCTATTCAATACTTCACTTCTCATCCATACAATATTTTAGTTAGGACACCATAATAACAGGAAGAGAAGAAAGAACGGAAAAAAGAAAGGAGAGGAAGAAAGGAAGGAAGTCAAGAAAAAAGAAACAAGTTCTTTCCCCTTCCCCCGCCCTCTCTCCCCCTCTCTACCCCTTAAGAATTAAATTTAAACTCCAACATCTCCCAACCCCCAATGGTGTTCTATTTTTAAAAAACTATGTCTATTATACAATCTTACAATTAGTAAAACAATCTTTTATATCAATGCAACAGTTCTACACTTCATTCTCAAAAGCCTGAATATTAGTAATAATAATAGTAATAGAAATCAAAAGGAGAGAATATAGTATTGTATAATAGTAAAACTTAAGATGAATCTTCAACAGTCAATAACATTTTTATACTAGATATTTTGTCTATTTTAAAATATAAAATAAAAGAAGAAACATAAAGAGAAAGAGGGGGAAAAAAAGGCTTATAGGATATTTGTTGACTCATGGGACAACTTCAAATGATGACCCCCAAAGCAAACGTCTGCTAGCTGATGAACAGCTACTGTATGTTTAATACCTTTTCATTGGGACAGAGTAGACACTACCCCCTTCAGCCACTCCTCTTAAGCAAATGCATTTGGAAGAAAGGTTTCATAACCAGTTTCCTAATTTGGGTAAGTTCTGGTTAGAATGTTACGTAACATATCAGGCCAGTTGTGAGAACCAATTCCCTGTGCCAGCTCCATATATTTTGATTTTAGAATCTTACATACATCTTTAATTGGAGCCAGTTCCTCGTTTCAGGTTAATAGCTCCACTACTTTTAAAGTAGTTTTTATTTGTTTTGTTATTAATGCCATTATGCTATTAATGTATATTTATGATTATTAACCACTTTGGAGGTCCATTTCATACTAAATGGTGGAATCAAAACTTTCCTAAATCTCACTAGTCCCAAACAGCAAGCCACAGTCTCTGTTGGAGCTGTTCTAATTTGCAATTAGCAAATTGAGCTAATTGAGGCTGGGCTGAGGCATTTTGGCAATCAGGTTGTTAATGGGTAATACATACTCTGCCATTTAGTACCATTTAGAGTCACTTGCATTATATCTCCCATTGTGTGCATTTATTTTCCCTCAGATATTTTCTAGTGTTCAGAGACTTGCGCTGTCCTTCATAGACCTTTATTCTGCTGGAAACATTCTCTTCCGATCTTGGATAGCTGATGTACATTGTTCACCCAAGGATGAGTTCTGTATTATCATGGACTTCAATTTGAATCCCAGCTGTGGCCTTTTGGGAAATGGAGAAGTGACAGACGTTCTGCCAGCCATATGTCGAAAGATGGAGAGTTTCCTGGAGAGGTGGAACCATTTCATGTCTGAAAAGCGATCCCAGTACTTTTATCTGAATTACTACATGGCTGAGCAGATTGTCTACTTGTGCAAGGAACTTGGCTCAAAGTGCCCCAGCGAAGCTGCCCTAATGATGCTGTCATTTATAAAACGCAGCTGCAGCAAACAAGATGTCCAGAAGGTCTCCAAACAAGTGGAATCTAGAAAACCAACAAGGAATTTTGCTAATCTCTTTGGACTGCTGGAAAGGGGGACAGAGTTGACTGTAGAGCTAGAGCATATCTGGGCGTCCTACATGGAGAGCATGGGCTCATTCCTTCCAGGCTGCTTGGACATTGAAACCCTTGGCATTTTCCTGGATAAACTGGCAGGATTGGAGAAGAGGAGCATTACACGAATATTGCCACGAGGTCTTCATGTCGGTAGGCCCAACCTCATTCTTTGCCCTCGCTCTGAAGTCTTGGCTTCAGCACTGGCTATCTACATGAACAGCCCAGAGGAGATGCTACCATCTTATGATGAGGTCCTGCTGTGTACATCACAAACCAGTTATCAGCAAGTAGAACTATTTTTAAGGCGGTGCCTCACTCCAGGCTGCAAGGAGAAGAAGATTTACACCTTGCTGTTTGCAGATGAGTTGAATTATGATGTTGGCTACAGGTCTGAGGAACTGTTCCAGAGCCTTGACTTAAAGCATCAAGATGACTATTGCCTAGTGATCCTCTGCAACTGCGAGAGAGAGCACTGCTATGTCCCTTCTGTCTTCATTCAGTTCAAAGTTCACATGATCCCTCATCAGCCCCTGGAGGATATTCAGAATTACCTTGGGGATCATTACAAAGCCATGCAGCCTGCAAATTCATCAGCTTCTGTCTTCAAGAACCAAATGTGTGTTGGGATAGTATCTTCCAGAAGAGCTGGCGTAGGTAAGAGAACTGCATTCATAGAGTCTTCTGTCTTGAATTCAGAATGTTTAGGCCCAGTTTGGATGTCACACTAAATCATAGTTTTAGCATGACACGTATGAGCCACAACAAGCCTCAGGCTTATGTGCTCCCCCACCTCTTTCAGCGTGGCCACCAGAAGGAGCTCAGAAGCTTTCACTTCCAGTTTAACCACAGCTTGCCATGTGTTCTTTTCTGATCCCAACAATCTGTGGCTAATATTAACTTTGTTTGAAAGAAACGTACTTCAAACCAAGAGTTATGAAACTGGATTGTTTAAACAAACCATAGCTAATGTTAACCACAGTTTAGGGTTCAGACAACACTAGGGTTAATTTAACAAATAAAGAAACTAATCCCCACAAGGTCATTACTTGTAAGGCTCTTTGCTTTTAGCAATAGTGTTAAATATGGTACATTGTCATTACAATATTCCTGAACAAAGATAAGAGCATTGTCCCTCTCTCCGTAGCTTTAAGACAGGGCTGCACAACCTTTGTGCGCCCAAGGGCACATATGATTCTAGTTTGAGAGCTGCAGGTGCATGTAAAGGAAGACAGAGGACAGAATGTGATTCAAAACTGAACCACTTCTAATGGAAAATTGCCACTGCCCACTCTGCCACCAGCCTGAGCCCGGGGAGTCCCCAGGCTTGCCTAGCCTCCTTAGTTCTGCCAAATCAGGGACCAAACTACTAGTTCCCTCGATTCCCAGAGCTGCCAAGGACAAGATAGAAATAGTAGTGCCAACCACGGAGTAACACTGGACTTAGCACTGACCCAAACTGGAAAGAACACACAGCTTTAAGAGGTAAGTAATTTATTTACAAGAGGGAAGAGGGGAATTAGAAGTGACAAAGCCAAACTGGTACAGATAAAACAATGCAAGCACAAGACAGTTGGAAACCCAGTACAGACTAAAAATAAAAGAACTACGACCTACGCATATCTTGGAATGGGCCTTCTCATAAGCCGTGCCAGACATAATCGCTCTTTCTCCCAAAAGCAAGATGGGAACAAAGGCAAAGGCTCAATGGCTCTCCCCAGTTTTATACACTAATCATGCCAGGCTCCAGTTGTCTCCCCATCCCGTCGAGGAAGGGTTGAAAGGAGAGGTGACATTTTTCACACCGATCCAGCTGAAAGCAGTCTCCGCTCCTGCTGTGGAACTGGGCATTTTATGACTTGAGGCTGGAGACAGCCAGAGCTTCAAGATAAGCCAGATCCCATCCTCCCTTTAGGTGGTCAGATACCATCATGCCTGTGCTTTCCCCCAGGGCCTCTCACAAGGTTGAACAGCTCACAAGAGTTTGCTACATAAAATGGATACCTAACAGAAAATGGAGTCGCTCTGGTCCTTTGCAGTGCGCATCCACACCCCAGTGCTCTTGATATATATTGATCTTTTCTCACTGCTAGCAGTAGTGGGGAAACAGCAGAAGGAGTGGGGGGGAGATCAGGGCACCCTGGGGGACTGCAGTTAAGGCATGCGGGGCACAGGTCGTGTATCACCCCCCACCCCAAGGCGGTGGGTTGTTCACCACCACTTTAAGATACAAGGGTACCTTGGCTACTTTTCATTTCTCTTGTTTTGAGTTATCCACATTTTCCATTTTTATACTGAGCACTAGTAGTACATAACTACCAAGATCACCACAGGAATAATGGGGTGGCAATGCTGCCTTAAGTAGAAGGCTGGGGTACCTATCCAGATAGATTTGCCTTGAGAGCAGGAATTTCGGCCTGCTGTTTTGTGACAAGCTTGAAGGGGACAATGTTCATCCCAAGGATGGACAGATACTGCAGAAGAGACTTTAACTGAGGTGCTGACTCTTCTAAAACAAAACCCAGAAATGTAGTCCCAGAACAGGCGGCATTAGCTGTGACTGATATTTGCTGGAAAAAACAGGTCATGCTGAACTGCATCATGAGAAAATTAGATCAACCCCTTCCCCTTTATTCCTACTTGTTGTTAAGCAGTATTTCACACTCTGGAAGTTCTGTCTTAAGCCAATTTACTGTGTTTTTATTTCTCTTCTATATTCTTTAATATCTAAAATGTGATTTTGTTACTAATAGGAAAATCTCTCTATGTAAAGAGGCTGCATGAGAAAATGGAAGCAAAACTGCATGACTTTGATGTGCCCTTAAAAACAATTCGGCTGATAAATCCCTGTGTGGATGAAAACAAAGTTCTGAAATCTCTCCTCCCGTTCCTGGACCATCGGTACCAGAATCAGCCCATGATATTTCATTTTGATATCACTTCTTCAGTGAGTACACTGCAGTTTTGACACAGGTTGTTCCTCACCCCCACACATTCAATAAACCATTTTGTTAGTAGATATTTGTATAACCAGTGGACCAATGAGGGGCAGTGGCATCTTGTCTTTTTTGTTCATTCATTTAAGTTTCTGTATTCTCCTAGGTCCAGGCTGGAATTCCAGAATTTTTATTCAAGCTGTTAGTTTTACAGTACCTGGCAGATATAGATGGGAAACTCTGGCTGCGGAAACAGTGTCACTTGTATGTCATAGAAATTCTTGAAGCATCTCCATCAGCCAAAAAGCAAACAAGATCTGTAAGTGCCTTTGAATATATGTCTGCTATGTTCTTGATTTGCTGGTGCACATTATATATTATGGAGGCTACCACCTACTGAATCCTATTGCCAAACTCCCATTTGATTGCTAATGAAGTTGAACTATAATGTAATCAGGCATTTATAATGAGAATTTCTTGGAAATTCTTGATACTAAAATCATACATACAGTATGCTAAGATAGCAGTGATTTTCTTAAATAATTCAGGAAAATGCTAACATGTTTCAAAATACTTGTAGTGATGAAAACCATACTCAACTCAAAAAGGAGGCTTTCTGATACCTAGAAATAATAGTTTTAGCATCTGTCTACTAATGTTGATTATATTTGAAGGTAAATGTACTCAGTCAACTTCTTTGAATTTCTATGGCTGTGAAATAATTTAAAGACTAAAGGGGATTGGAGAGACTTTGCATCCAGTAGATCCAAAGCTGGCCCACTGTGGTGTTACAAAAGCTACCAGCAGTGGAACTGGGCCACCAGGTTGGATGGGAGCCCTCCACTTGCAGAGCTCCTCTCTGCCAGCAGGAGGGCACTTCTACCCAGTCCTAACACACACATACACACACATGAACCCCAGCCAGCAGATCTGGGGGTTAGGATTGCTCTATTAATTGTTAAAATTATGTATAAACTTCTTATCTTTATACTCCCATTTCTACTTCATGAAATGTTGTTGATGTATTATTTTATATTTGCACAATAAAATTATCTTACTCCATATAATATAATAATATATTATATAATATAATAATATATTTTATAATATAAAATATAAAATGTTTTATTGAATGCTCAGCTATCTTTGAACCAGTTAATTGTTTTAATTTATAAGTGCCTTTTTAAGATCATGAAGGCAGGTGTGTGAGACCATATCTGGTTCTGGGTAACAGGTCAGGGCCAGGTTTGGAAAAGGTAGGCCTGGACCTCACATTTGATTAATCTGTGCAATGGCCTCTGTAATGGATGGGTGGTTGGGGGATGGATGGAAGAACTTTCCAGCTCCTCACCATCCCTTCATCATTAAAGACCTGGGCAATGCAGCAGATGGAGCGAGAGGCAGGGATAGGCTAGCTTCTCTCGGGGATAGGGTGTGAAAAGGATTAAGTAAAACGACTAGAAGATTCTGTCCCTGTACTGCATGTCAAATTTGATGGGATTGTAGCTAATCACTTTATAAATGTAACTTTCCATCCAGACATCAGAGCACATTTGTAGCAGGATAGTAAAGAAGAGGTAGGTGTGTTTCATCTGAAAATGAACTTTTTAGGCAAATGCTTAAAAATAGTGTTGGATGTTCATGGCAGAGAACTAGTAAGCACATTTTTAGAGGAGTTTGATTTGGGATGAAAATGTCAGAGAGGTAGGTGAAATGGAAACCATGAGCAGCAATGAGCTGATTCTGTTTATGCTAATTATTTAACAAATGTGTGGTATTGAATGGGCAGTCTTGCCAACAATACAGAATCGAAATACTGTGGGAAAGTGATAAACTTTGGAAGAAAGGGGGAAATAAATTGCATGAGTGGACAAAGTCTGTGATCTTATTATAACTTACATCCCTTATGTCTCTCTTTTTATTTCATTTTTTTTTTAGATTTTTTCAGTATTGGAGTACAATTTCCTTGATGTGTTTCCCAAAATAACCTGCAGATCTCCCAAGGAAGTACTGGAAATGGACACTCATAGAAACTCATTTAATGGCTGCTCAGACCCAGGAATGGATCAGGAAGTGTTCTGTAGTGAACCTTTTCAGAGACCATTCCAGTACTTAAGAAGATCTAACAGAGGTGATAATCTTGACATGTTCCAGTATCAACAAGGCCCAGTTGAAGGGACTCCGGCAGAATGCCTACAGCTGCTCCTCATATACTGCGGAGTGATAGACCCTTCTTGGTCAGAACTGAGGAACTTTGCTTGGTTTCTGAACCTTCAGCTGAGAAATTGTGAGACATCAGTGTTCTGTAATGCAGCTTTTGTCCAAGATACTTTGCAAGGATTCAAAAATTTTGTGGTCACCTTTATGATTTTAATGGCAAAGGATTTTGCAACACCTTCACTTAATATTTCGGATGAGAGCTCTGAGAGGCAGTTTTTTGACATGGAAGGAGTCACTGAAGAAGATCTTGCTCCATTCCGTATTCGGAGAAAATGGGAGTCTGAACCCCACCCATATATATTCTTCAATGAGGACTCTGTATCCATGACATTCATTGGCTTTCATCTCCAGCCTAATGCTAATGGTGGCATTGATGCCATCAATCCTTTGAATGGGAGTGTCATCAAGAGAAATGTGATAACTACACAGCTGTACCAGGGATTAGTTCTTCAAAGGGTTCCATTCAATGTTAATTTTGACGCACTGCCCAGACATCAGAAAATTGAGAAACTTTGCATGGTTTTAGGAATCCAATGGCCAGTTGATCCTGATGAAACATATGAGCTCACCACAGACAATATACTGAAGATCCTCGCTATTGAAATGCGGTTCAGGTGTGGGATCCCTGTCGTCCTCATGGGAGAAACTGGTTGTGGAAAAACCAGGCTTATAAAATTCCTGTGTGAACTGCGTAGGAGCGGTGCCCCTGCTGATAACATGAAGCTTGTCAAAGTCCATGGAGGCACCACAGCAGATGCAATCTATGCCAAAGTCAGGGAAGCAGAAGGTATTGCTGTTGACAATAAGCAGGAACACCAGTTTGACACAATCTTATTTTTTGATGAAGCCAACACTACTGAAGCTGTCAGCAGTATCAAGGAAGTCCTGTGTGATCGCACTGTAGAAGGAGAGCCTTTGGTCCACAACTCAGGCTTGCAGATCATAGCTGCCTGCAATCCTTATCGAAAACACACAGGAAAAATGATTCAGCGCTTGGAGTCGGCTGGCTTAGGCTATCGTGTCAAAGCAGAGGAAACTAAAGAAAGGCTTGGCTCCATTCCTCTTAGGCAGCTTGTATACCGTGTCCATGCGCTCCCACCTAGCATGATACCTCTAGTGTGGGATTTTGGGCAATTGAACAGTTTTACTGAAAAACTCTACATACAGCAGATTGTCCAAAGACTTACGAGGTCAATACAAATGTCTGGTGTTGAGATTAAGATAATAACAGATGTGCTTTTTGAGTCTCAGACTTATATGAGGAAAAGGAACGACGAATGCAGCTTTATCAGCCTCAGAGACGTAGAACGCTGTGTGGAAGTCTTCAAGTGGTTCCACAGCCACAGTGACCTACTAATGAAACATCTGGAAAAGTATCTTGCAGGGAAGAAGACTGCTAAGAGTTTCATCCAGAGAGACAAAGTCATTTGGTCCTTGGTTATTGCAGTCGGCGTTTGCTACCATGCCTCCCTGGAAAGGAAAGAGGCATACCGAAGAGTCATCAGCAAAATACTTCCATCCCCATATGATAATGAGAAGGGAATTCTTGAAGAAATTGGCTTAGTTCAGGATCTCTTCTTGAGTGGTGCACCTCTGAGGGAAACAATAGCAAGGAACTTGGCTTTGAAGGAAAATGTCTTTATGATGGTTATCTGCATTGAACTTAAAATCCCATTGTTCCTTATTGGAAAACCTGGCAGCTCCAAATCGCTTGCCAAGACCATTGTTGCTGATGCCATGCAAGGCCAAGCGGCATATTCTGAGCTTTATAAGGAACTGAAGCAAATCCATTTGGTGTCCTTTCAGTGCAGCCCACATTCTACCCCTGAGGGCATCATAAATACTTTCAAGCATTGTTCTCGCTTCCAAGAAGGAAAGAACCTGAAGGAGTATGTCTCTGTGGTCGTGTTAGATGAAATTGGCTTGGCTGAAGACTCCCCCAAAATGCCTCTGAAGACCCTTCACCCGCTCCTGGAAGATGGATGCGTTGATGATGATCCACTCCCTCACAAAAAAGTTGGCTTCATTGGGATATCTAACTGGGCTCTGGATCCAGCCAAGATGAATCGGGGTATCTTTGTATCCCGTGGAGACCCAAGCATGAAGGAACTCATAGAAAGCGCAAAGGGTATTTGTGCTTCAGAGCGTGTCATCCTGCAGAAAGTTGAGCGTTTCTTTCCTGTCTTTGCAGATGCATATGAAGAGATTTGCAAGACCCAAAGTAAGGAGTTCTTTGGATTGCGTGACTACTACAGCCTCATAAAAATGGCATTTGCTTTGACCAAAAAATCTAAGAGGACGCCTGCTCCCCGTGACATAGCAGAGGTGGTTCTCCGTAATTTCAGTGGCAAGGAAGGCATCAAGACCTTGGACATTTTTATGTCTAAGCTCCCTGGGAAAGGAGATGTTACCTGTGAGGGCATCAGTACAATTGACCTAGTCAAACAGAACATTTACAGTGACTATCAGGATGGAGAATGCCGGTATCTGCTAGTGTTAACAGAAAATTATGCAGCGCTTCAGATCCTTCAGCAGGCTTTTTTCAAAGGTGCACAGCAGCCAGAAATTATTTTTGGTTCCAGCTTTCCCAAAGACCAGGAATATACCCAGATCTGCAGAAACATCAACCGAGTGAAGATCTGTATGGAGACTGGGCAGATGGTTGTCCTTCTCAACCTGCAAAACCTCTATGAAAGCCTCTACGATGCCCTCAACCAGTATTACGTTCAGCTTGCTGGTCAAAAGTATGTTGACTTGGGTTTGGGGACCCATCGGGTGAAGTGCAGGGTGCATCCTCAGTTCCGTTTGATCGTCATTGAGGAGAAAGAGGTGGTGTACAAACACTTCCCCATTCCATTGATCAACAGGCTTGAAAAACACTACCTGGATATCAATACAGTGTTGGACAAGTGGCAGAGGGACATTGTGGAAGAACTGAAAAAATGGGTGAACAACTTCACAGCAGTTGAGACAGAAAAACATTTGATGGGCCAGCAGAAGTATACCCCTTCTGATGTCTTTGTTGGCTACCATTCTGACACGTGTGCCTCAGTTGTCCTGCAGGTGACAGAAGAGCTGAAAACGAATGTTGCTCCCCAGGAACTAATGCGAAAAGTAGAGGAACAGGCCAGGCTGGTACTGCTGAACTGTGCAACACCAGATTCTGTAGTCCGTCTTGGCGATTCACGCCTGGGTTCCTTTCTGGCAGACGAATTGGCTATGGTATACTTTCAGCAACAGCAGCACACTTGTCTTGCAGATTTCCTCCATGCTTGCCTTGGCACAGAGTCCAGGGGTCGCACAGTCTTTACTGAGGTGAGTTGTTCTAAAATACCTTTTTGTTCTTTTATATACATAAAGGTTCTAAACACTTAGGAGATGGCGTTAGGACTACAGATGGGGCCCCGTGTATGGAAAAAACTTTATAAAATGCTATTGTTCTAAAATGAAAGAGATATTTTAGTGATCTCTATAGACCAGCAATTAGGATTCAGTCTCCTTGCCTTGGAGATAGCGGGCAGTGTCCGATTGGGGCCTTACGCACGTGGCCACCCCACCAGTTCCAGTCTGCATGCAGGTAGCCCCATTGTTCCTGGTCCACAAGTGGCCCCCTACCATTTGCATGACATGATATAGCACTTCTGGGAGCAAGCCCCAAAACGAGCAGAAATGCTCGTTTCTGGAAGGGGCAAGGCTCCAGTGACCACTACCCTTCCAGAAGTGAGCATATCTGCTCATTTCAGGGCTTGCTGTGGAAGTGCTATATCACATCACGCAAGCATTAGGGGCCGCTTGCAGACCGGTTCTGGTGGGGCTGGCTGTGTGTGGACTGGAAACATCAGGACTGGCTACATGTGGGAGGCCCCAATTGGATACTGCCCCGTATAGTCAAAAAAGTGTTAGTCTAGTTTGAGCCGAGGTTTAAGACCTTCAGTATGTGAAAAAGTGAGGTATCCATTAGCAGGTTTAACCTCCACTGAATTTATTAAGGTGTACTCATCAAGTACTTTCTTTACAGCTTCGTAGAGTGTAGACAACAGCCCGGTTAAGATGTTATAGCAAACTATTGTTTGTTACAAGAACTAGCCACGGCAAGCCTCAAGCTTGTGTGTGAGAGAGGGAAGAGGAGGGAGTGCGTGAACCTGAACATTGCTCCAGCTTGTAACAACAAACCATGGTTTGTCATTGCATTTGTATGGGGTCACTACATGTCAGCATTCCTAGAGTCTTTCATGTATGTGACCAGAGATCTAGAAATTCAAAGTAGGAATCATAATTTCTCTTTGATCAAGGAGACCAGTGTCTGAATACCATTCTTGAATCTTAGAATAGCATTTGTGGTCCACAACCAGGTTTTAATTGAGGATTTATGCAGGCGGTTTGACTTCTGACCACTGAAAGTATCACTGATATGCTTTCAGGTTTCAAGAGGATGCTTTAAGCATGCTTCAAGAGCTTGCATGCACCTAATGTGAGGGGAGCTAAGCCTTTTTTTCATTGGACGACAGAATACCACACCATACCACTCCCTTCAGTTTCAGAAGTGGTTTGCTGTGTGAATTGTGCACGAACCATAGAAAACTTGGTTCATGTTTGACAGAAAAACCTGCTTGCTTTTTTTATCATTTTAGATTACTACTTTCTCCAGGCTCCTGACAGCAGCAGACACAGATACTTTTGAGGCAGAAGTACATTGCAATATTGACAGGCCCAAAATTCTATTCTTGCAACAGTTTGACACAGAACATTCATTTTTGAAAGAAATTCGGTGAGTTGCTGCTCTTTTTTTAGTCTAGGAAGCTTATAGACTAAATAGGGTCTCTAAATGTTTAGGGCTCATGGGCACGTATGGGTTTTTGGTAAAATATTGTGGGCACCATCAAGAGATGGCTGTTGGTAACTGGGGAGTAACAAAATGACTGCCAGAGTCTGTGGGCAATCATAAAATGTATTACTGTAAAAGACCCCAACCATTTCACAGAGCAAATAGGTATGGCTAAAAGACCAACACAAACACACTTCCACAGTTTTCTGCTCCAACAAAACAGCTATTCCACAGAAAGGCAAGCCAATTTCCCCAAATCACCTCTAAATAAATTTCTACATGTTTCCACAAAATAGAAAGATCACCCCAAATCATTTCCCCACCCAAACACCCCCCAAACTACACACCCTATACTGCCAACTATGCACACCACATTGCAACTGTGCACAAACCAGGCATACATCCCTCCTGCCTCACTCCCTCCACTGGCTCTCCCAATGCCCTGGGCTAGTCCCCACTTCCCCCCAGTTAGTTTTCCCAAGTCCCGAAGTTTACCTGGCAGCAACGTATTCCTCTCCCACCCTGTCCAGTTTTGGCTGGCTGGCTGGAAAGCAGCAAATCGCTGGCCTCCGGCTGCCAGGCCCTCTTACTTGCCTCTATAGAATGTTCTTGGCCCAGATGAGATCCAGAGGGATTCTGGGCAAGTGAAAGGATGGTGTGGTGGAGGCTAGAGCTCTGCTACCTTCCAGCTGCCCAAGGTCAGCTTAATTTTTTAAGCAATTTAAAAAAAAATGGGATGTGCAGCGGGCTTTGGCAGGCACCAAGGAAAGCATCTGGGGGCAATGTAGCATCTGAGGGCACTATGTTGCCAATCCAAGGAGTAAATTGCATATTATGATATAATTTAGTATGGAATGAAGGACTAGAGAACAAGGTTATGTTGTAGCTTCAGGCTACTGGGATTTATGGGAGGTGATATTGTACTGTTTTACACATGATGATAGGGTGGGTGTGGGTAGTGTTCTACTCTCTCTGCCAGAAAAGTAAAAACCTATCTAACCGTTTTTGTGCCATCTCTTGGTATTTTCTCCCAGGACATTTTTTAATGCTACACCTGGAAGTAAAATCCTGATTATTCAGACAGACTTTGAAAATGGATCTCTCAGTGCCCAGCTTGTTGCCTCAGCCAAGTATGTTGCATGTTAGATTACATGTATGATGTATTTTCCAACCCCTTAATTAGAGCAGCATTTGTCAGGTTTCCTGATCCCCCCAGCGCACACACTCAGGTAATTTGACACTGGACACCCAAATCAGTGAGATTTCTTTATTGTAGGAAATCCTACAGCAAAAGCTTAATGGTTACACTTTTCAGAAATCATATAGCTGTGGTCAGTAGCTATAGGCCCTACGTAATTCCAGAACAGTCCAAAGCTAAACACTACTGCCATGACTGAGATCCTAATCAGTGTGGTTTCCCCGTTGCCATCTCCATGGTTCAGAACCCAAGGGAAGGGACTCTGGATTTCTGGCATATCTAACCCAGGCAATCCATACACGAGGTTCCAGCCCTGGACAAAGAATGGGAATGATTCCTGGAATGACCCATCAGGCAATCAAGAGATACATTCTTGAAAGGCCTAAACAAAACCGCACCCACAGAGAGACCAACTTTGAATCTTTTGTTGACACCTCCAGGCTAAGTGGTCGAGGCCTATCAAGATCAAGGGAAGGGTAAACCCAGAGTCTGCTGGAGAAGACTCTTATGAGTCCCCTGGACTGCAAGGAGGTCAAATCAGTCCATCCTAAAGGAAATCAACCCTGACTGCTCATTGGAAGGACAGTTACTGAAGCTGAAGCTCAAATGTTTTGGCCACCTAATGCGAAGAGAAAACTCCCTGGAAAAGACCCTGATGCTGGGAAAGATTGAAGGCAAAAGGAAAAGGGGACGGCAGAGGATGAGATGGCTAGATAGCATCACCGATGCAATGAATATGAACTTAAGCACCCTCTGGGAGAGAGCGCAGGACAGGAAGGCCTGGCATGCTATGGTCCATGGGGTCACGAAGAGTCGGACACGACTTAACGACTGAACAACAACAAACCCAGACACGCAAGGAGTTCTGTGCCACCACTTTTGCATTGGTAACTCCACACTGCATGCATCCAGGCAGGGGAGAGTCTAAAAGTTGTAGATCAAGCCCAGCCTGCCAATACGCTGAGCTGACGACAAAGACACACAATCCACAGCAAATGAGAGCTGAAGTCTATGAAAAGCCTCACAGTACTTCTCATGGCAAGTGTTTAGCAGTCCAAAGATCCAATTAAGGGAGAGTCCATGTGGAGAGTGCCTCCAGAAGCCTAGACGATGATGGATCCAAACAGAGAAGGTGTTGGGCAATGAAGACAAGATGTTCCTAGCAAAGGCTCTTTGGTTTGCATCAGCTTAAAAGGGAAAGCATGACTGTAAGACACCCCTTCCGGATCCCTTGACAGACAAGAGACTTTATTTAGCCTTTCAGCAAGGCCCCTGTCTAAGCAGGGTGGCACTGCTCAGCCCTCCAGCAGTGACGCTTCAGCCTGGGCGACCCTTCTGCAAACCCCACCCCACCTCTGTCAGGTTCTCACAGGCACCTTCCAGCGTCCCTGCCTGCCAAGGCCAGCGTCAGGGTGGACACTGAGCCCACAGAATCCCAGAGTAGTTCTGATTCGGAGGAAGAGCAGTCACTCCTGGGAGAGGAGCGCGCCCCTCTTTCCCAGGGCCTGCAGCTGACGGAGATTCCTCCCACCAGCATTCCTAGATTAGAAAACAGTCCAGGGAGTGACCGAGCACAGATAGGAGACTTGGGGGATGCACGGCGCAGACGCAGAGAGCGACGCCAGATGGAGGGTGCGGAAAGGAGGTGTAGTGCCCAGTTGGCGCTCAAACAACGGCTGCGCCCAGAGGATCCAAGGGAAAGGAGGAGAGACTCTCCCTAGTCTTTAAGTTCAGGGGTCTGCCAGTAATTCCCTTTCAAACGGGGACCAACTGTTCCAACTTAGGGCATAGGTATTCTGCTGCTCAGATCTAGTTGCTACCTGTAGAGTTGTTAAGTTATAAAAGAAGAATAAAGCTTTAAAAAGAATCCCTTTGTCTGTGTCTGGACTTGGCTACTGGATTAGACTGAGAGAGCCCTCCAAGGAGCCCTTGACAGCCAGACCAGCAGGGGGTCGGGTGGCTCCCCCTGGCTCTGCTCTGAGAACACTGCCAGAGAGAAGCATGCACTGACTCTGACGTTCCAGAGGCTGAATAGGCCCGAGCCCTTCCTACAAGGCCCACTGCAGTGCAGAAGCTGGGCCCTGACACCTGAGTTAATGGTCCTAGCTAAGTTAACCACTGATTGTTACACATTCTCTACAAATGTGGAGAAGTCTTGCTCAAAGAAACTCCCAGGCTCAGTCCCCACCATCTCAAGGAACAATGGCTGAGAAAGACCTCTGCGTTTGATATTGGTGTAGAGCTATGTGAACCTAATAGCCATCTTATTACTGTGTGTTGCAATGGGGTGGGAGGTAAGCCTTATAAATGTTGAAATAATGAATGGGGGATGTTGATTGACTAGAAGCTTCTCATGAACAGTAGGACAGGCAGTGCGGGTCTCCTCCACTACTGCATGACATTGGTGGTAGCCATTTCCATTTCCTTGCAGATACTCCACCGTTAATGAAATCAACAAAATAGATCTGAATGAAGCATCCGTGTTTGTTTTCTTCATCACCAAGCTGTCACGAGTTGAAGGAGGAAGTTCCTATGTGGGATTTCATGGAGGTAGGACTGCCTAAGTATAAGGATAGAGAATAAATCCAGTTTCTTAGGCACAGCGGGTCAGACACAAAGGTAACTTACTACAAATGAAGATCTTCTAATGGAAGGTGCTCGTCTTGTGAAATTAGAGAAGAGGAATGAAATCAGTATTACTGAGCTTCTATGTAGTTAGGATCATCCCTACCTCTTCTGTGCTAGAATTTTTAAAAGATTCTTCATAGGTGCTGCAAGTTGCATTCCTGAAATATCTTGCTATCTATTACTAGGGCTATGGCAGTCTGTGCACATCGATGATCTAAGGAGATCAAAGGATATGATCTCTGATGTAACTGTCCTGAGAAATATCGCCATCAGCCACCTGTTTTCTGAAGACACAGGGAAGTCTGCAGAGAACCACCATTGTAAGAATTTCAATAAACCATGTAGCATCAAATTCTGACAAGTTTGTCTTAAGCTCACCAGTACACAGATTTCATCCCTTCTGTATTGTTGCAGCTGTGACAACAGAGGGAGTGGAAGAAAAGGAAGAGGAGATGGAGGTAGATGCTTCAGCAACACTCAGACCAGAAACATTGGCTGTAAGTTCTAGCGTGTCTCACTTTGATTTGACTCTTTATGAAAAGTATGAGTGCATTCGTTTTTATTGATACTGAAGACAAACATAGAATGATTCCAAGGGTATGATTTTTCTTGTTCTTTTGGAACTTCTTTCTGTATTTTTTTTTCTCAAATGATACAAGACTGAAACTGGGTTCGTACAGCATGCTAAGCCATGATGGGTTGTTTTCTGGAACAACCCATGGTGGGTTAGCATCTCATCTGTGGGCTGTTTTTCCCACCCATGGTGGCTTGTTTCCCCCAAATAACCCACCCTGAGAACCCACGGTCTGCCGTAGGGTTTTTTTTACTTATGGTTGGTTAGCGTGTTGTCTGTCACGCAAGCGTGGGATGCGGAGACCACCTACAGAGCCACTTGGCAAAAGTGACCAAAAAAATGCTGCCGCCACTCTGCTGTTCTCAAGCAGTCTCTGTTCCCGAGATCTGCCTAGCAACAGATTGTGCCACCACTGGCACACCATCCCCTTCATTACCTGCCTCCTCCCTCTGGTGATGCGCTCTGCAAAGTTGCTTTCCCTTGCATGCGTGTCTAATCGGCGTAGCAGCCTTAAGCAAACCTGTTTTCTTGCCACATTCAGCTGTGTCTCAAACTCCCAAATCATCACCCCACCCCCACCTCGTGGTTCCCAAATGGTTTCACCTGTAGTTAAATCCTCACTTTCATGAAAAAGCAAAGCCTCGCAATTATCCAGTAGTGCATGTGGTGGCTTCCCTTAAGGGGAACCTGGATATTCAATTTTGTCCAATTTCTGCTAATTTTCAAAGCATTCAAGGGCCCCACTTTTTGGTAGAATGTTCCCACAGGTAGATTCAAAGCAGTATTAAGCAAGGACAGGGGAAGAGGGGTTAGGAGCAGGACGGGAAGCAAACAGTTTGTTTCCCCTGTGTTTAAATTCTCACTTTTCCATGAAAAAGAAAGCCATGCATTTATCCAGTAGTGCGTGTGGTGGCTCCACGTAAGGGGAACCTGTATATTAATTTTTTTTCCCATCCTGCAAAGTTTTAAGGAATTGGAGCCCCCCTCCTTTTTGTTGCATGCGGGTGGAGACAGGGGGCCTGGCAAAGGCTTGGAAAGGCAGCATGAGGAAATGCAGGATATGGTTTCCACCGCAAAGGAAGCTAGGATACCTGGGCAGGTGGACTACAGATGGAGGAGGAGGGGTGAGGGGGGCAGAAAACAACACTGTGCTGCTTGTTTACCTGATCGACTGGTGCCAGTACAGTAAATTGTTTGCAAAACAACCTACCCTGCATACTTTATCACCCACCATGGGTTAGCCTGATGTATGAACAGGCCCTGAGGCAGCATATTCCAAGTTTTCCCCACTGATACATTTCTCACCTTAAAAACATACTGAATACCAATTTGTACTGGCCTTGGGATTAGCATGTTGCCCTCTCAAAGGGTTTATGTATAATCAAGCAACTCTCTGCGGTGTTTGAATTACAGGGGGTGTCTTTTGTATTGGCCCACTCAGCTACTGTTTTAGAAGGTTCTAGGGATCATAATTACCAAGGGCCCCCATAAGCCCCCCTTCCTGGATGTCTCCACTATATACCTCTATAGCTATATGCCTGGATAGTCTCCAGCTCTGCATTCCTTTGTTTACTCATTCTGAGTATCTGGATCCACCCATCTAATGCCCCTAGGCAGGATCTCTCTTTAAGTCAGGGTTGGGCAACTTTGTGAAGCTCGGGGACAATTTCTGCTACCGCCACTCCTGGCAGGCCACAGTCTACAGGGCAATGCAAGGGAAAAATGGTGCCCATAGCTGCTACTGAGTGCCAAAAGGGTCGAATTGAGCTTGCTTGCAAGCTAAAATTAACCCTTTTGGCACTCTGTTGCAGCTATGGAGCATTGAAAGGGACAAATGGGCACTCTGTAGCAGCTACAAAGCACTTAAAAGCTTGCCAATAAGTTAAATTTGATATTTTTGGCACTGTAGCAGCTACATTCTGCCAACCTAGCAGTTCGAAAGCAAGAAATTGCAAGTAGATAAATAGGTACCGCCTCGGCGGGAAAGGTAACAGCGTTCCGTGCACCTCGGTGTTCAGTCATGCCGGCCACATGACCACGGAAGCATCTTCGGACAGCGCTGGCTCTTCGGCTTAGAAACGGGGATGAGCACCGCACCCTAGAGTCAGACACGACTGGTTGGGGACACCTTTACCTTTACCTTTTAGCAGCTACATAGCCACTTTTTTCTATTATATATTTAAATTAGGCCTACCCAGCATAGCCCTAGCCAGCATAGCCAACGGTAAGGGATATTGGGAGCTGTAGCACAAAACATCTGAAGGCCCGCAAGTTACCCACCCCTGGCTTATGAGAATCAGGGATGGGCTAAATTGGTGGAGTCGAACAGAAGGTTGTTCTTGTTGATTATGGTTCCCCCTACATTCCCCCATAATTTGAACACTACTTCTCTATCTGTAATGGTATCAAGCCTCTCTTCCTTGGCAGCCAGTACAGGGAGCAATAGCCGAAGATTCATGAATTCACCAACCTTGTTGCTTTCACTCTCCCTATCCTTGCCCTGTAGGGCTTCCAGCAAGAACCACTCCCATTATCAGTCGTTCATCTTCTTTATTTGCTACCTGTTGTTTCAACTAGTATCTATTGCAGGAGTCCCCAACCTTTTGGGGCCAATGGGCATATTTGGAATGTTGAGAGTGTGTCATGGGTGCCGTCACGAAATGGCTGCCAGGGGGATGCACAGCCAATCGTGAAACAGCCCTTTCACAGAAGGGCAAACTGATGATGCTAAAATACAAATAACTTGCTGAAGAACCTGCATACAAGGCAGAGGTGGAGTCTAAACCTCAGAACAAATAACTATTCCTTTAGTTTCATAACGTTCTCTCACTCTCTCTCATTCAGAATCACCTCCATCTCCAAAACTATGTGTCACTCACTCTCTCTCACTCATGCGCGCGCACGCGCGCGCACACACACACACACACACACACACACAACCCTTCCCTTCTTTCTCCCTCCACCATCAGGTTGTCCTGTAGGCCTCCTACCTCCTACTGCTCTCCACAATCTTCCACTCCCCAGCCCTGGCCTCCTTGCTTATTTCTCACTCTCCATCAAGTTACCCACAGCCCTTTCCCAGTAGCCCTGCTGCCATCCTCCAGCCTCCTTCCTTAGCAAGCAGCGGCAATGGTGTCTGATCTTTCCTCCCTCCCTTTTTTTCCTCTTGGATGGCCACACTGCTTCTTTTCCTTGTTGTCTCTGATTATGGCTGCTCTTCTCCGAGCGGATACATTGGCTGATTCTTGGCTGCAAGTGGAATCTCATACCCTTGTCTCCTAAAGTGGCAGCCAGACAATGGCGCCATTACAGGCAGAAAGCACTTGATTATATTGATAGCCTTTTTCAGAGGGAAATGTGCACTGTCCTTGGTCTGTGTTACTTCAGGATACTAAGAGGCTTTTTTTCTTTTCTTTTTTTTTGCTGGGCCTGGAAAGACCAAAATCTTGGACACCACCATCCTGCTAAAGAGTTGTGTACAAAGTGCTGTGGGAATTCTAAGGGATCAAAATGAGGTTGAGAGCCGTAGCATGAAGCGAATTGAAATTCTGCTTAGTCTCCTATCTGAGGAAGATGACTTGAAAGGTATGACTGACTAGAAGCACTTGGTTTTGTAAACTGGAAGATGTTCTAGTGCAAGTCCTTCCAAGAATATATTCATGTAATCTTGCTAGATAAGTGTTTTTCCAGCCACCGCCACCACCAAATTTGCCACAGTGGCAGAAAAACCATCAACGGTGTTCTGTCGAGAGTTGGTGGCACAGCAGCAAAAAAGGGTCCATTTTACTTTAAAACATGGCGTGCAGGGAGTGTGTACCTAGATTTCAAAAACTGCACATATGGAATGCGCCTTGTTATAAAGTAAAATTTCCCGTTGCTGCTGCTGAATTTCGGTGGCAAAATCAGTGGTGCAACAGCGATTCCTAAGAGTTGTGCAGCCCCTGGTAGGTTCAGCCTCTGAACAGTGGTTGCTGAGGCACAGCAGGGGGACTACTGCCCCCATGTGCTGCTTGTGGTCTTTTCATAGGAATCTGGTTGGCTGCTGTAAGAAACAGGATGCTGCACTAGATAGGCCTCCAGTCTGATTCAGCAGGCCGCTCCCATTATGTTCTTATCAATGTCTTCCAGAACAGAATGCATATATGTAATTTCTGTATGACAGTCAAGCGCTATAGAAGATCAGAAGTTTGACTGATGTTGATAACAAAATCCGACTAAATTATATATCAGAAAGAGGTACTTTTTGTCTTATTCCAACACTTGAAAATTAGCCATAAGGAGTATCAGCACATTTTTGGTTGCTTTTCAGGCTCTTTTCTGAAGATAACAAAGAACTGCCTCTTTAACTTTTTGATGAAGCAAGAGGAAAATATTTACACCATGAGACAGTGGGTTCTCTGGGAGGCATCAAACCTCAGTGCCCTCCAGGAAGCAGGAACTTTCAGGTATAGACAGTCATTTGAATTGGCAAATTGTAGCAGTCTAAAAATTTAGTCCAGCATCCAAAGAACCCCTTGTGCACATCTGTAAGGTGCTTCCATACGCTCATTTGAGGGATTGCCAATTTCTCGTTTCACTGTAGCCCCACATGCTGCATTGATTGTGCTCCAGAGAATTGAGTAGCTTGAACTTCGTGAGTAGCTTTTCAAGGGCTTCATGGACAAAGAGGAGGCTTCAGTGTTCCATGTGTAGCTCTTTTTGTTTCCAGCAATCAGCAGTCCTGCAGCCAATTAAATGTACCAGCCTATTTATTTCAGTGCATTTAAATGTGTGTAAATGGTGCAAGATTGTAACCAAAAATCTTAATAAAAACTGTGTTCTTGAAGTAGTAGCTGTATGTACCAATAACTGCTGGAACTTTCAAAGGATCTTTGCTTCAGCTGTAACATTTTTTTTAAATAATATGAGATCTTATGCCAAATATTATCCCATTCTCTTAGAGATAATACTTCTTGTCTCCCCCCCCACCCCCATGTTTTTGCTGTTAGGATCTGAGCTGAAACCACATATTTGCAATCATCCTTTAATTCCTAGATGCTACCAATCCATCTGACTTGGCTAACAATAAAACCGTTCAAACCATAGGCAATTTACGCCCCACACCTTTCTCTATGATCATAATTACATTAATACAAAAAAAGTATACTTTTGCAGGTGAGAATACTCCCTTGCCACGACATTCATAAAATGCTTTAGAATATGCATCCTTCCATTGTTTATCTGATATGTTGATGTTAAACATGAACCCTATCTCCTGCTCTTGTAATTTTGGCAGCACATTATATAATTTTGATTCCAATCCCTTTTGGAAATCACAAGTAATTACTATGCTTTGACTCTCTTGACACTTGCAGACACACCCTCTGGAAGCGGGTCCAGAGTGTGGTGACTCCATTTCTGGCATATATGGTTTCTGTCCTAGACAGAGACTGTAACCTGGATCTACTGGTCAGTCCAACATCAGAAAACTGTGTGAAAGATCTGTGGATGTTTATCTTCAGTGATCTGAACCTTCTGAACATCCCTAATGTCATGAGACAGAGCAGGTAAGTTGCATAAAGATGGGGAACAATTACTAATATTTTTTTTAATTGAATAGGAATGGTGAATGTGATTTTTGATTCCTCATGAAGAATAACATATACATTATTTATTCAGTTGGCAGATATATGCCAGTAGTAGGCCATGATGCCCATTTCTCAGGGGGCATTGCTGCTTCACAAAGAGCCTGTCGTATTCTTATTAATGGTAGTTCAACTGAAGATAGCCAAAAGATGGAAGGACTCTGACCGATTCACCAAACTTTGGTGTCAGAGAATTCTGACGTAGGCCTGTCAGAAAAACTAGCCCATCTGCTTCAGTCTCTTCTTCTGAGGGTGTGAGCTGATTTGTTTTATGGCATCCTTTTACTCAATATGTAAATGATGGTGTTTCTCAAACACACCAACCACATTGCATTCATCAGTCCTTCTGGATTAGTTATTGGGACAGCCCTCACACCAGTTGTATGCCATATTCAAGTCATCCCACATTAAGCACTTCTCCTTCTGTTTGAACAGATCATACTTTGCCTATACCTTAATTGAAGACATTCGTTGAGGCTTGGTTTTTTATATTTGTTCCTTTTTTTAATTTATTTTTTTAAACACCATAACTTGCTAAATTATGTTTATTTTGTCTGTGTCTTGCCCAGCTCTAAAACTGAGACAGTTCTGGTGCAGAATTACTTTAGGTTATCTACAGATACTGGCTGTGAAATGCCCTTCAGCTGGAGGATAAAGGATTATTTGGAAGATCTTTCAGTTCAGGCTCAATATGTCACTCGCAATAAAGGTGAGAGTGCAGGAAGAAAATTGCAACTAGTGCCTCTTGTTGGAAAGCCTAGACTTCACTTGAATTGATATGAGGATAGAATTATGGTACCATTCTTTGTTGATGAATATTCTGATATTCAGCTGCCTTCCTCTCTGGTGGTCATTCTCATGTCTTTATTGTACCATTTTATAAATATCTGGAAATATGTAAACCATTCCTCCAAAAACTTCTTGCCTGTAGAAAATGTTACTCAGCTAGATTACAAGCTACTAAATTTTAAAATAGGGTTTTCCTCTATCCCTGGACCAACTGCACATAGATGGCACAATTTACATATAAAATGGTTAATCCCTAAGCATATACTAGTTTCCAAATATATCCTCCTAAAGCTGCTGGTTAGAGGCAAAAGGTCTTGCTAAAAAATTGCTGCATATCCCAGAATGTCCTGGATTGAAGTGCAGGACATTACTATTCTATACTTGCTTTAAGCAGCTATTCTATACAGCTGATTTAAAAAATGGCTTTTCTGGGACTAAAATCAGAGAGATTGTTTCTCACAGCTAATACAGCGACATAGCTTAAATTTCTGGATAGTTAGCAGAGAAGCTAGACCAGCTACTGTAAACGACAAAGTAAAAGATTGGTGGGTTGTGATGCTAAGAAATTTAAGGGTCAGCATGCTTTGCCTATTAAAACCTTCCCATGGCACTGGTTAACTTTATTCCCGTGGGAGATGTTATGACAATTTAAAATTTCCATCAAACCTAAATTTCCCCACTGTGATCTTGTCTTGCAGGCCATGCAGAGAAGTTTGTAGACATCTTTCAGCAGACACCACTGGGGAAATATATCGCTGGTCTCTCTGAGGAACAGAGATACATTCTTTTCCACCGTTACGTCAGAGACTTCATTGTCCTGGCAATGGGTGTGGCCTCTCATAAGGAGCTAAATGTAAGCATTACAATAAGACGGGGATGGACAGCTTTTTTGTCCTCAAAGGCCACGTGCAGCAGTGGATCAGGGCTACATGGTCGGGGCCAGCGATGGGTGCGACCCCCCTTGCTCTCACATATACATACACAATATCTTTATTACTCACCCAAATCATTTCCTCCCCCATATCCTACCCAGAAGATCACCAATTTTCCCCACCCCAAAATCATTACCAGTCCCAGATCCTGGTGTCCATCCTGAGTGGGTGGGGGTCGTTTATTCTGTGCCGCGATGAAAAAGCTACCGAATTATGGAAAAGGAAAGCATCTAATGTATGCGGAGGGTGTTGCGGAGTAATAATGGAAGGAAAGTCAATCTGTTCAGAAAATAGGAAAAGAGAAATTGGCATGGTGATGGGCAAGGAAGATCACTTTAGCAACTTCCAGGGTGAAACTGCTTCTGGCCTTGGCTGATCAATCCACTTCGGTCATCCTGGTCTTCCGGCACTCGGAAGACCACAGAGCTGAGTGGGGAATGGGTATTGGCAGTTACAGCAACAGTCGTGCTACACAGAACAGGTGAGGAGAGAGTTCCCAGAATGCAAGTGTCATACTGGCATTTGAGTCCACAGCCAAGACCATTGCAGTGATTCCAGCAGTGGCAGTGTTGGTAGGTAGTGCGTGTCAGGTAGAAGCCGCAAGATAAAGGGCCTGGCTGGTGGTACCGAGCAAGGACTGCCTGAGCATATTTTCATCTGAGGGCAGCAGCAGCAAGGCCTGCACCAAGAAGCTCTACCTTAGCTCCATCCAAGGTACAAATAAGATGGCGATGACAGCTTAGAGGCCTACATGGACCACACAGAAGGCCTCCAAGGGCTGCATGCTGCTCATAGGCCACAGGTTGCCCATGTGTGCAATAAGAGATGTCTAGGTGCTTGGAACATAGCATGTGTCAAATTATGATGCTCAGAAGTTGTGTGCTATAATATCTACCAGAAACTGGGTATGGTTGGCAGCTAATTATCACTAAGGTAGATACAGAGCTGCCTTTCCAAGTACTTGAAACATAAAAGCATTAGCTACTGAAACCATTTTCCTATAAGTGCTAAACTGTTTAGATAGGAGCCTTAACTACATAAAAGACTGTAAGTATTGTAGCACCGAGATTGCTGTGAAGTTGCATTTAGTCATTGGAGAAAATAAAATTAAAGCAACTTTTAAAGATTTTAAAAACTTAAATTCTTACAGTTGGGCATGTGATTATTAAGCTGAATTACAGATTATTGCAAGCTTTGTTTTAAATTCCCAGTTGCTGCAAATGGCCCTCTTATCATGCATAGAGGAAATGAAGTCAGCCTCTTCCAGTGCCGAAGAGATGGTGCTGCCCCTCCCCTGGATCCACCTTGGTTACCATCAGTTTAGGCATCGGCTGCAGAACTTTTCCAGGATTCTTGCTGTATACCCTGATGTGTTCAGTGCTCTCCGTAAACATGCAGAGAAAGGAGGCAACATCTCACGTCACCAAATGGTAGGAATTATATTGGGTCTGCTCTAACATTTAGCCCTACTAGGAAAAATATTGTCTCTGGAAAAAATAAATCTGTGGGTGTTTTTTTAAGTATTAGGAAAATACTAACGTCTTTCAGGGGAGGTGTTAGATGTCACACAGGCGTCTTTAAAGTGTCTTTATGTGCTGTACTCCTTGCAATGTACCTGCCTTACCCTGAGAACACAGAGAAGATATTCCATGTTCTTGTGTACAATAATATGATGAAATTTAGTAAAAATAACTGTAGAGTTGGCATGCAAGGAAGAAAATGCAGGTGTTAAAGGAAAGGAATGTATCCTGTTTAGCCAACAGAAAGCAAAGTAGCATGTGAAAAGAGTAGGCTTTTTTTAAATAAATAGGCAGGATAAACAGAAAGGAAATCAAATGTGGTCTATGAGGCTGATACTAAAGAGTCATGACCTGTTTGGAACTAAGAAATGGAGTGGCCTGATTACTGCTTAAAATCAGATTCCAACATACTTATTTTACTTATTTATTACTCAAATTTATATACCGTTTTCTACAGAGGTGTCAAAGTGGTGAATATAAAATGTAATGCCATCAACACAGCAGTAAAATATAACAATCAACCCAATAAAAAGTTAATCAACAGTAAAACTGCACACCCTACTGTGTGCTATAGACCATAGCTGGCTGGGTCACACTTCAGGGAAAGTTGGTGTGAAGAGATAGATCTTAAGAAGATGTCTAAATGTCAGAACTGTGGGCACCTGTCTAATGACAGTTGGTAAAGCATTCCAGAGGGTGGGTGCTGCAACACTAAATGCTTTACTGCAAGTGCTCCTGAGGAGAACCTCAGGAGCATGTGGCACCCCTCAGAAGTGATCCCTCTGACAATCGCAGAGATTGGGCAGGAACATAAGGGGTGAGGCGACCCCTAAGATAACCTGGTCCTGAGTTGTTTAGGGCTTTATGTTAACGTCACTTTAAACTTGGCTTGGCAGCTTATTCACATCCAGTGCAGTGCTTTTAGCAAGGCTGTAAATTGCTGTTGGAAAGAGGCTGTTGGAAAGAGGCCCCAGTTAGTAGCCTCACTGCCGCATTCTGCACCAGCTGCAGCTTCTGGATTAGCCCAAGGGTAGCCCCACTTTGAGTGCACTACAATAATCCAGTCTTGAGGTTACCAATGCCTGAAACATGGTGGCTGAGCTATCATAGTCCAGGAAAAGCCATAATTGGCATAATAGGTGAAGCTGGTAAAAAACATTCTTAGCCAGTGAGGCCACCTCTACTTCTGTCTTGCCAGGGTTCAAACTCAGTTTATTGGCCTTCATCCAACCCACCTCTGCATCCAAGCAGAGGTCCAGAGTCTGCACAGCCACACCTGATTCAGATATTATACAGAAATAGAGCTGGGTGTCATCTACATACTGATGACATCTTGCTCCAAATCCTTGGATGGCTGCTCCCAATGGCTTCATATTGATGATCAGTAGCATCGGGGATAAAATAGTGCCCTGTGGCACACCATAGCACAGGTGCCAGCTGTCAACACAACTCTCTGAGACCAGCCCCATAGGTAAAAACGGAACCACGGAAGTACAGTTTCCCTCATGCCCATCCCGTGAAGCTGATCTAAGAGGATACCATGGTTGATGGTATCAAAAGCCATGGAGAGATTGAGTAAGAGGAGTAAGATTGTACTCCTACATCCCTCTCTCGATGAAGTTCATCCAGCTGGGTGACCAAGATTTTTTTTCACTCAAAATCAGGTCTCAACCTAGACTGGAATGGGCCTAGATAATTGATTTCATCCAATAATGCCTACTGTTGCCCGGCCACAACCCTCTCAATCGCCTTCCCTAAAAATGGCATATTTGCAACTGGGCGATAGTTTTCACAATCCTCTTCAGAAGTAGTCGCACTACCACCTCTTTCAAAACGTCAGCCAACACACCTCCACACAACGAGGCATTAACACCCTGAACCCACCCAGCCATGCCATCCTGGCTAATCGTAATTAGCCATGAGGGACAGGGATTGAGAGGGCATATGGTTTGTCACATAGCTACAAGCACCTTGTCCACATCATCAAGCTACGTGAATTGAAATTGATCCCACAAAATGTAGCTAGGTGGGGCATTAGACACCTCATTTGGATCTACCATAACAGTGGCATCTAGATTGCTTCGAACCCGGATGACTTTATCCTCAAAGTGTGCTGAACCACTCTAAAGAGTTCTGCTGGGCAGCTACTCGAGGCTGTGATAGAAGCTGCAAAGTTAGCCTTTTCCAGAGTCCATACCACCACATGGTAGGCATGATTATGTGCTCTAAGTAGTAATTGATCAGCTTCAGAGCAAGAGTTCCGCCACCTACTGTCTAGTCATTGTCCAGCATCCTTCATTGCCTCAACTCCACAGAGTACCATGGTTACAATAGGTTCTGCAGCACCAAAGAGGACCCTCAGGAGCAATCATGTTGATGTCCCTTCGCATCTCACCATTAAACAGAGAAACAAGGTCCTTGAAAGGATCGCCAGCTCTTTCCTCTGGAAAATCCCCCAGAACATTCAGGAACACATCAGGTTCTGTAAATCTTGGAGGGTGGACAATCTTAATGGGTCCTACATCTCTGCAGGGGGAAACTGCCACCGCTAGTCCACACTTCACCAGGAAGTGGGATGACTTCAGGATCTAAGATCCTGTTTTCCTATAGATTTATTCTGCTTAACTAAAAATGGGATAAACTAGACTATTCGGTTCTATCTGTATTAAGTTGGATGTATATTTTCCTTACTGTCTGTGTCTATAGTCAAAGTTCTGTTCATGCCTGATTGTCCTAGGTACTGGATGTGCTTGCTGCAGTGGCCTGCACTGAAATGTTGGAAGAAAAATTGTTGAAGTGCAGACCTCAAACATGGCTCCAGCAAGTAAAGAAACTCCAAATGCCAATTGAACTTGTGTGTACAGCAAACTACTTACAAAGCAATGGGAGCCAACGTGATCAACTGCTCCAGGAAGTCAAGTAGGTTAGAGTTTCAAAATTTAAAAATGCTGTTTGAATCTTATCCCCATTGACATTAACGTTTATGGCATTGTTCTTCAGTCACATGATTATTTAGGCCATCCACATCCTCCACACCTGCTCCTGATGTGCCCTGGTACCATTGCATTCTAGCTTGCATGTTTTATATGTTACGCATATTCAAAATGTAACATGGCAACTCTATGTAAAGGGCAATTGTGGAAGCTACAAAGAAATATGGACTGGGCAGTCATGATAGCACAGTGGCTCAGTGAGCCTCTGATTCTGTCCCTGTTATAGTCTTGGTAGGACAGATGTGGTCTTTGAGCCGGCTAGAGATGTGTATGTGGAGTGGTACATATGGGCTGTTCCACTCACTCAGCATTGGCCCACTTCTTGCTTACCATTTACTGGTGAATTGGATCAATTGTCCTGGTCCTTCCCAAATCAGGCTTTTCACATTGCAGTGGCTTTGGTAAAGCAAATAAGACCACTTGCCTCTGCTGAAGGAGGTGATGATCTCTTACTTTTATTATACAAGAATCAGCTTGCTGCATCTCTCAGTCTAATTATCTGCTACTACCTCCCTACTTTTTAAAATAAGCCATAACTTGTTTTTCTCTTTGAAACAGGAGCCAATGGAATCGGGTTTACTCAGTGTCCCTCTTTGTGGAACATGTTCTGCTTGGAGCAGAAACATGGATGCCAGAGGTGCAGGATCTGGTAGAGAAGTACACCTCACAGCTTGGAAATGTAAGAACTCTATTCTCATTTGATGGGAAATACAATTTTTTAAGCAGCATCTTTTCTTTATTTGGGTCAGGCCTGTGAAGTATTGGACTGAAACGGATCTGTTCTCAGAGAACGAGTCTATTCTTCTTAAGCTTTATAGATGTTGCTATACTGCCCATCTGAGAGCTCCAGAATTCCTGTTTCAAATATTTGGAATTGGTTCCCATTGTTCATTCTTGGACTGCCATCCTAAACGCATTCACTGGGGTATGCATTCCTTTGTATTCAGTGGGACTTACTTCTCTATAAATATGTTTAGACCAATCCATGTTTATGGATTTCAGACCAACGTTTTGTGTACTCTGGTCAAAGCAACCCACATTTTACAGCAAGAAATGCCAAGTTCTGTATTCATTATGCATTATATAAACATCCATATGTGTTTATTATCAAGGGGGTGGAGATTGAGAAAAGATAGATTATGAGGGCAGGAGCCAAAGAGATGTGGTTGTGTGGGGAGACAAGAGCGATGTGGAGTACTTGGAGCCCTGCCCCCAGTTTTTTGGAGTATTGCATTCATTTTCAAGTTGATCTCCCAGCCATAAGAGCTAAACACTTAATTTCACAACAATTTAGTGCTGATACTCTGTGAGGTTGCCACATGAAGATTTGGGCATTGCACAGTAGTCCAGCTGCTGTTCTTCCCTGAAGAGTTGGAAGGAGGTGACTTCGCCCAGTTTGTTAATGTGCATTATTTTCAGCTGCATGTTTGTTTTTAGTTGAGGGGGGCCAATATTATCTTGGTGAGTTTGTGGGGGGGGAGGGAGAGGAGGTTGGATGGCACCACTTTGTGTGCGGTGGAATGGAAACTGGCTAGAATACGGGAATGAGGATCATATATATGTGTGTGTTGTTCCCCTTCCTATTTGTCTCCCAGTTGAAAGGTTTCTGGAGATCTGGGCAGCTGTTGCTGAACGACAGAGAAGTGAATAGAGAGGCTTCAACCAGGTCTTAATCCTGGATGAGTAGTATGATCTGGCGCTTGTGACAGAAATTTGGTGTGAAAATCAGGGGTTTGGGGGAATGTTGCTCAGCTCTGTCCACCAGGTTTCTGGGTGGAGCAGCAGATGAAATTTGAGGGACAGGATGTTGCAGTGTTTTATCATTATTCCATTAATCTTATGTGTGTTCATTTAGTGGTGGGCCATCAAGACATGGGGATTCTGTTGGCATACCATCCCCTCACTCTACTGACCAAAATCTTCCCTGCCAGAATTATTAGTGAAGGTGGTCTCAGGAGTGTGAGTGGTGTCTCCCAGTTTGGTTGACCTTGTGGGGGCTTAAATATCCTTGCTGAGGCCCCCTTGGCTGTTGTGGCTCAGGATTTCATCAAGTCCATGACAATTGTGGGCCTATCTCCATTAATGCCTGCTACCATCTTTGTTGCAGGATGCAGTGTGGATTTGGTTTTTGCTGCACAGGAAAATAGTGGGGATCTGGATGTGGGGGAGTTTGAAATAACTATTGTCATGGACAGATCATTCCCTCATAGGATTTAGGCTTACTGGGACTCCTGCAGGGGTGGTGGATAGGATAGACAGCCCTCAGAGAGTGATGGATCCAAATGATTTCCTGACAGCTCTGGAGATTTTCCTGCTACCTTCTGGTGGCTTTGGTGCAGCCCTTCTCAATCTCTGAAATGGAGTAGTGGCCCAGGCAGGAGACACAATGACTCCTAAATGCCCTCTTCCATTGACCAGAGCCTGAGTTCCTTGATTTTCCAAATAGCTGAAGGTAATGAAATGCATTCAGACATGATTAGAGCAATGATGAAGACTTGGGGTGAGTCAGACCAAACACAAGCTAAGTGTTCATAAGAAGAGCCATTCTGGATCAAACCAAAGGCTTCTTTAGTCCAGGCTTCTTTAGTCCAGGCTTCTATTCACACCATGGCCTACCTGATGCCTGTGGGAAGCCCACAATAGGACATGAATGCAATAGTACTCTCCCCCTCGTGTTCCCCAGCAACTGGTATTCAGAGGCATACTGCCGCTGATACTAGAAGTAATATATAGCCATAATGACTAGTAGCCATTGAAGGCCTTATCCTAAGTTTAGAGTCTACCTTGTGGCAGTGACATGGCAAAGAAATCTCACTGCTGCCATTGCATTAGCTCAGTTTTGGACAGTGGAGCTGTTGCAACTGGTGAAGGGATTATTACATCTGAATTCCAAGGGTGGATAGGAGGAACCCTTGGTGACCCACTGTTACCAATTTGCTAAACGCTTCATCAACAAAATTGCTCACATCCACTTCAGCTCAACTCAACAATTAGAGCAGGGTCCAGTGATATGCCCATGGCATCTGTTCATCCTATTTTTATGGAGAGCTTCCAGCTTATTCAGCCTGAGGATCTGAATACATTGCTTGGAATTTGAGACCCACCCATGTGCTCACTTGATCTTGCCCATTCTAGCCTGTGAAGGTGGCCAGAGGAGGCTTGGCCGGAGCATGGTAGTGGCTGGGATATGGGAGTTGTACTCCAAAATATCTGGAGAGCATCAGGTTTCCTGCTTCTGATCTAGAAGCATCAGGTTGCCTGTTTCTGCCTCTTTCTCATCTGGATTCAGGCCCAGTTTTAGGGCTGAAACTACTCTAGTTGCCTTGATGGACAACCTACATAGGGAACTGGAGAGGGGGAGTATGGCCCTGTTGGCTCTGCTGGACCTCTCAGCAATGTTCAGTACGAATGACCATGGTATCCATCTGAGGCATCTTCCAGGGATTGGAGTTGTGGGCACCATTTTGTGGTGGATCTGGTCGCCTGGTGTGTATACCTCAGGTGGTGCTGAGGAATTGCTGCTCATCCCCATTGCCTTTGACTTATAGTATCAAAGTAGCTAGTAATAAAAAATATGCTTCTTATTACTAGCCACCTTGAAACCATTAACTAAAACATTAAAGCTGCAGTTCTAAACATACTTACTGAGATCAGTGGAACTTACGTCTGAGTAATCATTCTTAGGATTGCCCTGAAATCCTATACAAACATACCTGGGAGTAAGTCATATTGAACTCGGTTGGATTTTGTCCCACAGTGTAGAGATGCATAGGGTTGTTCGGTGTACTCGCTATAGTAAAACAGTCAACACAATAAAGCCAGTTGGAACAGCTTGTGCAAGCCAATCTGAACAAATGCATATTTTGCCTGTGTTTGAGGGTCTTTTCCCATTAACTCTTTACTTTAAGCCTGGAATGTCATAGGATTCTTCTTGTTCTTTTCAGTGTTTTCAGTGGGATTCTGACATCAAAACTCATAAGACATTCACTGCCGTGATGAAAGTGCTATGCCAATGCAAGGCGGCTATCAGTTTAGCATTTTGCAGGTAATGCTTTGGAGACAAGTCTGGACCATTTTGGGAATATGCCTTCAGTGTCTCCTTATTCTTAAGTTCTGGAATAAATTTTCTGTCTGGAGCTGAAAAATATTCAGACATGTAAACTGCACAGATCCCTGTAATGCAGGAAATGAGTAGAGGAATCTGCGTAAGAACAATTTTAAATGCAGATGATCATATTGAACGTATTTCCATTTGGTAGAGGAGTGAAATATTGTTTGTTTATTTAATACATTTGTATCCTGCCTCGTCAGGATAGTTTCAGACAACTTACAATGACACAGTAGGACAGGGCTGAAATGATTTGGTGTCTCCCTTTAGACAAAATCTACCCCAGAATTATTTCAGTAGTTACTCATGGATCAGTACCACCCTGTGCTTCAGCCTACAACAAATTTTATTTAAAATATTTATGCCCTGCTTTTCCATATCTGTGTTCAAAACTGCTTGCAAATGAGATACTAAAAACAAACTAAAAGTAAACCAATCCAACAGCAGCAAAGAGATAAATAAAACAGCAATAGAATTGTAACCAACTAAAGCAAAATCAGGCTGTTAGGCAGGCTTCAAGCCAGACATGAGAGAATAAAATAGTCTTTCATTGGTGCCAAAGTTATAATTATGTAGGTGCCAGCAAACATTCCTGATGAAGCTATCTTTGATCACCATTCTCTTTGTCTCCAAAGACAAAGGGCTCTGGAAAGGGGTGATCTAAGTGGATGGACAGATTCATATGGGAGAAAGCAGTCATTCAGAAATAAAAATATTGTTAGAACTGCTTTTACTTTTGGGGAGACATGGGCTAATAGAATGCTTATGCATATATTGTCTTATTTCCTGTAATAGTCAGATAGGTCTATAATTAAATATGTGTTAAATCCATATATATGTTTGCGCTGACTGTTGTTTTTGGATTCACAGGTATGGTTTGAGGCCATGCCCAATTTGTTTGGGAGATCCTGGAGATCCAGTGAACCTTCCTTGTGATCATGTGCATTGTCACAGTTGTATCAAACGATGGCTGGTGCCAGGACAGATGTTCTGTCCATTCTGCCTAGCCAACCTACCAGATGATTATACTCCCACAGTATCCAAGGAGCTCAGGTAAAGCTTTATCCCTGATCCAGCAGATGATAATCCTGATAGTGATTTTGACCTCTGACCTTAATTTCTGAGGACCTTGTCTCACCCTATTGACTTTGCATTTCTTAGCGTTACTCACATGCATTATGATGCAGCTTCTGCAGTTGGCTAGATAGGTAATATTTCACCCATTTTCCCCACAGCATTGCCATAGAAAAAAATGCCCAGTTCCGTAAGTTTTGCAACAGTTTTTTCATTGACCTGGTTTCCACAATGTGTTTCAAAGACAATAAGCCCCCAGAAAAAGCTGTGATCCAGGAGCTGCTGATGCTGCTGTTTGCTCATAAGAGGCTTTTAAGAGGTATGCTCTCATACCCCTGTCAATTGCCCTACCTTTAATGAACTGACTTCATTATTTCTCTAAACTGAATTGCAATATATGTCTAGGTTTTGGTGAGTTTGCTGTGCATACGAAATCTCTGTCCCCTTTTGATGATGTGGTGGATAAAACTCCTGTAATCCGTTCTGTGGTGCTAAAGTTACTCCTAAAATACAGGTAAGGAGTTTTACCTGGGATATGTGAGCTGGGGCAATGCATCCTGCTTTCCGTTCTGTGTTAATATAATTGATGCTCTAGTTCCCTTGAAGTCCCTGTGGTCCTCACAAGAGCTCAACTATCACTTTTCAGAAACTGCTGTAACCCCGCCCCCCGCCCCCAAATACAGTTGCATTTGAAATGTGTTTCAAATGGAGATCACTTTTCAGGTTTAGAATATGATTAGTATCAGTAGAAGTACATGGTTTATTCACTAATAAGGGGAGGTTTCTCTGTTTCCATAGCTTCGATTATGTAAAGGTCTATATAGAAACATATTTATCACAAGTAGAAGCAAGTTGCATCCAAGACAAAGAAGATAAAATAGAACTGTATACGCTTTTTGTCAACTGCTTTGAGGTAACTATATTTTCCCAATCTTCTCTTCTTTTTTTGTAGAGGGTAACTTGGCCAATGGGAACTGTATATTTGAAGTCTCTAGAAAACAAATTCCTTTATAATTGTATCAGAGTTGTTTTTCAAAAGGAGTGTGCTGCCCCTCTTAAAAGGAAATAAGTTAAGTTAATTCTTTGTTTTAAAAATCTGCATTTGTTCCACCTTTTCTATGCCCTATGCTATGGCTACTGTGGTCTTTGATTTTCTCTGGAAAATCTTAGGTTGTGTCCAGACTTTACCTTTTCAGAAACATGCAGGAAGTATTGTAGGGCTGTCATTGTATCCTCCTCACATGTTTTGGAAGGAAATTGACTAGACCAGAAGCTGCTTAAGATCTATTTTAGTCCATTCCACTGCTTAATTGACTTCTGTGGAACTAAGGAAAAGAACTAAAGTAAGAAAAACAGAGTTAACAGGCTTTTCCACTTCAGCCAAGTCCCCCCTCCCTTATAGTTATATATTTACCAAGCTATTAACTGCTGGATCAGGTACAGGAAAAGTAGCTTTCCTTGCTCTGCAAAAATGAAGCCTGTACCACAGCTTTTGTGTTCGCATCAGTTTAAAGAGTACTGTGTATTTTACGGGATCACTAAAAATGTGCATATTTCGGTAATTGGAGATTCACATGATGGCAAATTCTTTGCTATTTTCATTACTTTAAAAAGCAGAAAGTTTAGCCCTCCCACCTGTTTTCCTTCAAGGACCCCAAGGCAGCTTACATTATCTTCCTCCTCTCCATTTTATCTTCAAAACATCCTTGTGCGGTAGGTTAGGCTGAGAGTCAGCGACTGGTCCAATGTCACCCAGTGAGCTTCATGGCTGAGTGGGGACTAGAACCTGGATCTCTCAAGTCCCAGTCCAACACTCTAACCACTACACCACACTGGCTGTGCCATTAGGCAGAGTGAGGTGGTAGACTCAGGTGACTGATATTGGGGGGTATGGAGATGGCAGCAGCAGCAGTATTCCCCTGGTTGTACCTCTCTGCTGGAGCTGTGCTTTCCAGGTAGCCTGCCCTGCACCCCCTCGGCTAGCCTGCTGCTCTTAGCTGAAGTAGAGGATGCTGTCCTATCACCAATGTTGGAGTAAAATACCTCTGCTAGTCTAGGCAGCTTCTGTATATGGAAAGGGGCTGACGGGGGAGGAGACAACTTGTCCTTCACCTCAGCAGCAAAATGTTTTGGGCCATTTGGGGCTATAACCCTCACACTTTTTGCCCCATTTGGGCCCCAAATGATTAGAAAAGATTGGAAGAGATTTGCAATATAATGAAATAATGTGTGGAGGGAGAATCATGGAAAAGATGCAGAATAGACAGTCTTCCCCATGGCGGAGGATAAAGTATACCTGTTCTGAAGCTAGTGTACTTCTTTTATCTCCAGCTGCTCTCCCCACCACCGCTGCTGCCCACATCTGGCCGGTGTAAGCCTGGAAGGGCTTTGGGTTCAGCAGCTCCTTCATCTCCACTTCTTCCTCTCCTGCCCCTATAGTATTGCCTTGCCTCCCTGTTTTATTTATACATTCATTCATTCACTCACTCACTCTCTCACTCACTCACTTTTATTTGATTTGTACCCCCACCTTTCTATCAAACAATGGCATTCAAGGGGGCTTGCGGGCACAATTAAAATTGATTAAAACAATAAAAGGATACATTAAAATACAATAAAAACATAACAATTACAGAATAAAAAATAGCACCCAACCCAACAGACTCACGTGCTAAAGGCCTTCTTGAATAAAGCAGTCTTTGCCTGCCAGTGAAAGGACAGCAGAGAGGGAGCAAACCCAGCCTGCCTTGGGAGGGAAACTCCACAGCATAGGAGCAGTCATCAAAAAGGCCCTCTCTCAGGTCACCACCAAATGCACCTCTGAAGGCAGCTTTCTCAAAAGAAGGGCCTCTCCAGAACATCTTAAGAACCAAGCAGGCTCGTATGGGAGATCTTTTAGGTAGCCTGGTCTTGACCAAAATATTCGGGGGGGGGGGGGTTCAAAAAATGCAATCACTAGGAAGCAGAGTAAATTATGTAGACTAGCTTAATTTTCATCCAGCAGTTTCCTTGGCACTAAATTGCTTAACTTAAGAGCTTTAGCACTATGGTATGAAATATTTTAGTTGAAATTGGAAATACAATTCCTTTTTTCCAGGATTCGATCTGTGAGAAACCAGGAGCCTTCTCTGAGGAAAGCAAGATAGAGCATCTCCAAAAGAATGGGCTTTTCTTGAAAGAGTATTTACAGTGGAGCAGAAGTAGCAAAGAAATCTCTCAAGAATCCACCATTGAGTACTTGCAGGGAGTGGCCAAGACCCGACTATGTATGGATAGGGCCGCAGAGCTGCTCTTTGAACTTCATAGAACCTCAGGCAAGTGGGATTATAGAGACCGCAGGGAATGGAAATGTGCCAAAGAACTGGTGTATGAGACAATTTTTACTGATAGATTATTTATATGATGGAACTTTCCTCTGTGTCCATATTTAACAGAAAAATAAAACACTGCTTTTGTTGTTCTGTAGGCTTTCTGTCCTGCCACTTGAGTGTGTTCTGCCCTTTCAAATGCAAACCTTTACAAGATGTTTGTTCTTCAGTGCTTCTTAAAAAGTTATCGATAGCTGAGCATAGCTAGGACCTAAGCCTTCATTTCCCTTCTCTTTGCAGATGATAGTAATGAAACAGAGAAGAAACTCTACCTGCAAGAAGTGATGCAATTCTGCTGTAGGATTCAAAATGACTGGTGTAGAGTTTACCTTGTTCGAAAGCTTACCGACCAGTATGGGATGGAATTCACGCAGAGGCTTTCCAGTGAAAATCAGTGTCACTGGGTATTTCCATTAGAAATAATTCAACAGCAACAGGTATTGCAAATCTATCTCTACCATTAACAACTTCTAGATGCTAATTAATGGGCACTGGCTTGGTACAGGAGGGCCAAATGGAGTTGGGTGGTAAGAGGGAACTTGGAAAAATAAAAGGCATTTGTTTGGTTTATATTGAGACTTGGCTCTCTAAGCAGAATGCATGGCACAGAAGGACTGGGCAGGCATCTATCAAGGATGCTTTAAAATATAGGCTATCCTGCTTTATGTCAGGTAGCTCAGACTGAATGACCCAGAGACCTGTGCCTAATTACTCTATAGACAACTTCAAACTCTTAAAGGTTGAAATCCAACTGCAAGATCTTCCTTTTGTTAGGCAGATTCTGTAGTTATAAACACATTCTTTAGAATTTGTTTTCATATTCACACTTTTTGAAGATGGGACTTCTTTGTATTTTGTGGCCTCAGAGGCATGAGCACGATCAGATTGATCGATTCTTGGTATGTGGCAACAACTACAGAATGGTGCGTGATGCTATGGGAAAAGCAATGATGGAATGCCAGACAGATGGTGTTGCAGCAGCCATGAAGGTAAGACCCTTTCTTCTGATCAGCACAGCTCTTATTTATTTATTTATTTATTAATTTCTGTACTGCCCAATAAAACCACAAAATGCGTCATAAAATACTTTTGCTCTTGTGTGTCTTATGTCTGTGTGTGTGCTTGTGTTGTGAGCAAGCAAAGCACTATACACGTCCACATTGCAATACAGTGGGCAAAGCACTACACACACATTTATTAATTTCTATTATTCCAATACTACTCCACTGTGTGGCAAAACAAGCCCGCCCAATATGAGGCTTCTTTGGGATCTTGGCAGGGGCTGTCTGAAATTTGGCAGGTGTCATGTGGCTAAATTTTGTTTAATTAAAATATAAAATACATATAAAATATTCATTTTGTGTATGTTTAGAAAAAAAAAAGCACATTACTACAGAAACAAACTATTTTGCCAGCCTGCCTACCAGGTAATGTGTGTATTCGGTCAAAGAGAGCCTGAGCTTGTGATTCTTTTGAATAGGAAGTACTGGGGAAAGGGTTATTTGCACTTCAAAGAAACCTACAGCAGAGATTAGGGATAGTGACCTCTGCTTCAATACACCTAACTTACTATCCCTTCTGAGTTTGGTTTGAGTTTCTGAGAACAGCACATTTCACCTGTGCCTAGCACAAAAACTACTGGACCAAACTGTCTGAAATTTGACAGGTGGGATCCCCTCAGGGGGGCTGAGAGTTCCCCAAATGTTATGGACTTCTGCGCAAGCAGTGAAAATTTACAGCTCCTTGCTTTGAGAGTTTTTGTGGAATCAATAAAATTTCACAAAAACTACTTGGCCAAATTGCCTGAGATTTGGCACGTGGACACCTCTCCATGGGGGCTGAGAGTTCACCAAATATCATGGCCGTTTGGGTTTTCCCATGTAAGTCAATGGGAAAACATCAAAAACGAGTGATTTGATGTCTGAATCTTGCTTTGGATTCGGATCCGAGTTGAAGTGGATGGGGTCTGAATCAGTCCACAGTGAAGCGGGGCCGCTTTGGAAGGTCCACATCAGCATCCTAAGCAAAGGGGGGGGGGGGGTCTGCGCACAGCCCTACTTAAAACTACAACATAAAAGTACAAACCACAATAAAACCTACCAGCAATGCAGAGATTTAAAATACAGTAACAGATTTAAAACAGCAAAGCTAAAAGACTAGAACACTAAAATGCTGGGAAAATAAAAAGGTCTTCACCTGGCACCTGAAAGAGTACTATGTAGATGCCAGGTGAACCTCTCTAGGCAGCTCATTCCACAGCAGAAAAGGCCCTCTTCCTGGTAGCCACCTGCCTCACTTCCTTTGGCAGGGGCTCCCAGAGAAGGACTTCTGAAGATGATCTTAGGGTTCAGGCAGGTACATATGGGAGGAGGCGATCCTTCAGATAACTTGGCCTCAAGCTGTTTATGGCTTTGAAAGTTAATGCCAGCACTTTGAATTGGGCCCAGAAGCGGACTGGCAGGCAGTGCAGCTGGAAAAGTACTGGCATAATATGATCATGTTGGCCAATCCCTGTTAACAGTTTCGCAGCCGTGTTTTGGACCAGCTGAAGTTTCTGGACCATTTTCAAAGCCAGCTCCAAGTATAACACACGGCAGTAATCCAGACAAGAGGTTATCAGAGCATGGATAACTGTAACTAGGCTATCTCTGTCCAGATAAGGGCAGAGCTGAAGAGGTCCCTCTCTGCTTCTTTAGCAAAAAATGGCATTTAAGGTGTCATACGCTCCTGTTGATGTTTCATTCCCTCCCTCCCTCCCTTCCTATAGCTGGGCTGGATTAAATAGGTTTTCTTGCCTTTTTACTTGTCTCTTGCCCAAACAAACGTCTATCAGTGTTCTGATAACTTTCTCCAAGGTCTTTTCAGCAAGTGTCAGTCATCCATGATTGGAGCACCAGAATTATGTTTTACAGTATTTATATACCACTTTTCAAAATAGTTCGAGGGACAAGCCATTCTTGCATTGACTGGAACAACAAGAGTAGCAAATAGGATCTGAGCTTTGATCACTGCACATTCTACTAGAAACATTGATTTTAGTTATCCTGTAATCAGTACCTTTCCTTCACCTGTGCCATTTTGTGGCATGCTTCATATGGTGTTCTAGGTTGGGGTTGGAGGCTACCTTCAGGGAGAAACTTAAGAGTGCATGGAGAAATGCCCATTGCAATAACTTGATCCAGTTAAGGGAATCATACTAAATATGACTTTGGAACAGTCTGCAAACAGTTTCTTGCCTGGCTGCCTATGCCAAATACGGATTGCCTCCAGGTGACCTTTTAAAAAAGTGGTTTGGTTTGGTTAGTTTCCTTTTAAGGCCACAAATGTTTCTAATAAAGATATGTGTGTACTAGTGCACTAGTTTGTTTGTTTTTTAAAGTGATGGAGTAACTTTTTGTGGATCTGTTTGCAAGGCTGCCCTTGTATGGATATAATTTCATGCTTGCGTAGGTTTACTGTTGTCCTCTTCATTAATATCAGTAACTGCTACCAAACAAAGATGGAAGTTCCACTGTCAGTAGTCTTTCCTACCCACCCCTTCCTCAAGTTTTAGTAACTTGTGTCTTTTCAGGCATGTAATGGCTCCAAATCTGGACAAGCTGTTCATTTTCTCTTAGCTGTCTTCAGAGAGCTGACATCTCTGTATGGGTGCAAGGACCCAAGTCTTCAGCCAAAGCAGAAGGTAAATGCCTTGCTCTGGTGCCAGATAGCATGTTGGTTTGCCCACAAATGCTGCTTCTTGGGGAGAGAGGGAGCTTTGAGCTGTCAACAATAGTAATGAAACAGCGGAGGACTGTGCAAAGGTTGGTTGTGGTTTTCCTCAGCAGCTTTCATTTGAAAATCTGTCTCTACTTATATACATTATTATTCATCTCCTTCCAAATGTTCAATTACCATAGTTGACTATACTTCATGTAAAGAGTGAAGTGGGTCTTTTGAGTGTGGCTGACAAATTTACTGTTTTGTTAAAAAGTAAATAAAATCTTCTTATTTCAGCAATGTGATGTTCTTAAGGCGTTCATCCAGAACTCCAAAGTTCTTCCTTCTCCAGAACTGGAAGCCTTTGCAGACTCTCTTGTGGCCAACAGTCTGCCCTCACTGACACTGAGCCCCCAGGAATCCAGTCACAAGAGGATAGTGATTGAAATGGCGGTTCACACTGCAGCTGTTTTGCTGTCTGGACAGAATCGAATACTTGAACCTCTAAGAAATCTGGCATTCTCCCCCAACACCATGCAGGTAAAGAAATGTATGCTGAGTAGAGATGTATGAGAATTTCATTCATTCACAACCCTGAACGCGAGCAGGAGTGCAAGTCTTGGAAAATTTTCACAATTTTCTAAACTTGCATTTGCGTTCAGAATTGCACACTTGAGCAAGTGTGCACTCCCCCGCCCCCCAGTCCACATTTTCATGCTTTAGCCTATGGAGGGAAAGTGTGCATTTTGGGCACGCTCATTTTCCTGATGGAAAATGTGAATTTTTCCCAATCGGATAAAGACGCCCAGGGACGCAAACGAGGCAAAACAAGCTTCGCGGAGGAATTCGGAGAACCTCATCAAGCTTCAACATCACATGTTCACCCATCCCTAATGCTGAGCTTTCCTTTAGCATTCCTGCCCATTCCTTTAAACATTACTACTTTATTCGCGGCCTGTTACATCCTGGGCCAGGGAGAGAGACGGTGGAACCCTCGGTAGCACGCTGTGACGAGTTTGCACGGCACTTTGAGGATAAAGTCGCTCAGATTCGTCATGAATTGGACACCACCATTAATGCAGTTCCATTGGTAGAGGCGTTCAGAGCACCGTCTGGTCCAGTTGTATTGGATGAGTTTCAGTTACTGAGGCCTGAGGATGCGGACAAGGTGCTTGGCCAAGTCCGATCGACCACTTGTGTGCTTGACCCTTGCCCTTCATGGCTTATTAAATCAAACAAGGAGGGGTTGTCCGGCTGGGTCCAGGAGGTTGTAAATTCCTCCTTGAGAGAGGGAGTGGTGCCTGCCGCTTTAAAAGAGGCAATAATTAGACCACTCCTGAAAAAGCCTAACCTGGACCCAGAGGATGTTAACAATTATAGGCCAGTGGCCAACATCCCCTTCCTGGGCAAGGTGCTTGAGCGGGTGGTTGTAGGACAGCTCCAGGCACTCTTGAATGAAACGGATTATCTAGATCCATTTCAATCGGGCTTCAGGCCTGGTTTTAGAACGGAAACTGCCTTGGTCGCCCTGTGGGATGACCTCTGCCGGGAGAGGGACAGGGGGAGTGTGACCCTGTTGATTCTCCTGGACCTCTCAGCAGCTTTCGATACCATCGACCATGGTATCCTTCTGGATAGGTTGTCTGGGTTGGGAGTAGGAGGCACTGCACTACGGTGGTTCCGCTCCTACTTCGATGGCCGATTCCAGAAGGTGGTGCTGGGGGAATACTGCTCTGTGCCATGGCAATTGTGCCATGGGATTCCACAGGGCTCTATTTTATCCCCCATGCTGTTTGACATCTACATGAAACCACTGGGGGAGGTTATCCGGAGGTGTGGGCTGAGGTGCCATCAATATGCAGATGACACCCAGCTCTACCTCTCTTTTACATCAAAACCAGGTGAGGCAGTGACTGTTCTGAATCAGTGCCTGGGCACGGTAATGGACTGGATGAGGGCTAATAAACTGAAACTCAATCCAGACAAGACGGAGGTACTGTTAGTGGGTGGTTCGTCTGCCCGGCTAGGTGATATTCAACCTGTTCTGGAGGGGGTTGCACTCCCCCTAAAGGATCAGGTTTGTAGTTTGGGGGTGCTCTTGGATCCAGAACTGTCACTTGAGGCACAGGTGAACTCAGTGGCACGGAGCACTTTTTATCAGCTTAGGCTGGTATACCAACTACGCCCTTATCTGGACAGAGATAGCCTAGCTACAGTTATCCATGCTCTGATAACTTCTCGTCTGGATTACTGCAGTGCGTTATACGTGGGGCTGCCTTTGAAAATTTTCCGGAAACTTCAGCTGGTCCAAAATAGGGCAGCAAGATTGTTAACAGGGACTGGCCTGCGAGCTCATATTATGCCAGTACTTCTCCAGCCGCACTGGCTGCCAGTCCATTTCCGGGCCTGATTCAAAGTGCTGGTGTTAACATTCAAAGCCCTTAATGGCTTGGGGCCAGGTTACCTGAAGGATCGCCTCCTCCCATATGTGCCTGCCCGGACTTTAAGATCATCATCAGCGGCCCTTCTCCGTGAGCCCCTGCCAAAGGAAGTGAGGCGGGTGGCTACTAGGAGGAGGGCTTTTTCTGCTGTGGCACCCCGGCTCTGGAATGAGCTCCCTAGTGAGGTTCGCCTGGCGCCTACATTGTATTCCTTTCAGCGCCAGGTGAAGACCTTTTTATTTTCCCAGGCATTTTAGCATTTTAGCTTTCTAAAATTTTATCTTTGTTGTTTTAAATCTGTATTTTAAACTCCTGCACTGCTGCTAGGTTTTATTGTGGTTGTATTGTTATATTGTGGTTTTAATGTTCTGTATATTTTAAATTGTTTTATTGTGTGTTGTTTGGATTTAATTTTTGTGAACCGCCCAGAGAGCTTCGGCTATTGGGCGGTATAGAAATGAAATAAATAAATAAATAAATAATTATTTGCATTTCCTTTTCTGTTAATTCCCTTGCATTTTGGAGTAACTGGTGGTATACCCTAGTCTCCTAATTTTCTCTTCTCTTTGGTTACATGAGAAAATGTGTTAACTATATCTGGGGATTAGCAAGTCTTTTGGGCCAATCAGATCAGAGACTGCCATAAGAAAGATGCTGCTCACTGTTTGTTACTGTAGTATCACTTTGATTCTCATTCTTTCCTGCAGAATGCTTTTCTGCCAACAATGCCAGAAGACTTACTAGCTCAGGCTGTGAACTGGAAGGCAACAGAAGGGCTTCACTGGTATAGTAAGTACCATGTCCAGTTTTGGGAGCAAGCTGGGGAAAGCCATTGTTTCAGTTGTGGTTTCCTGAAAGTGGAAATATTCCAGGGTACAGAGAAGATTTATATTGCTTTTTTCAGATACTATGTTCTCTCGAGTCAAATTACCCTGTAGTATCAAGTTAGGCTAATGGACATGTGGTTATGTATCAATGTGGCCTTTTAAAAAGAACCTGATTGAATGTTATTTCCAAGAAACTAGAAGCAGTAGGTAAAAATGTTTACAAATATACATTGCACAAGTCATAGAAGGAAAGTTGGGAGCCATCCACAATATTTTCCTGACATGGGATCAAGTAGCAGATTGGTGCTAATCTGTGGAGAATCCTAATTATCTTTGAAAGCATCCAGATTTTTTTTACATGAACTCTTGTGGTGAGACTGTGTGATAGAGTTGGTTGTTAGAATGGCCAGACATTTGTTCATTGGCGGGGAGGATGTTATTCAGCTGAGACACTGAAGTCCCAGAAGTTGATCTCACATCGAGACACAACTAGAGCAGCAGTAGAAAAACACTGGGAAACGCAGGAGCTTTTAGCCATGCTGGCATATTGTTCATGCCCTTTATACCCATCTAATACAGCATAACAGTCCATAGTGTGTCTCCTGTCCTCCCAATTTATTTTGTAAGAAATAAAGACTGAATAGCACTTAGGGCAGTATCCAGTGGTAGTCTTAATTAGATTAGGCCCATTCACTTCAATGCGTCTACTCTGTGTCGGAATACCATTGGATACTATTCTTAGTCTTCCACATATGTAACAGTTATTGAACAATTTTCATGTTTCCTTGTCAACCATATGGTTTTGCTATTATTTATGAAGATTACCTGAAGGTCAAACTAACTTACTATAAATTGCTGGGTGTTGCGAATTGACATCTCCCTGGTAATGTTTAGTTAAGGAAGATACATGATGACAAGGGACCCATTACATTAAAGGGACCCATCTAACACTCTACCCAGTACATCCCCGTTGTGTTGATTTCTTTTCTTTTTCTTTGTTCAAATCAGCATGTCCAAATGGCCACCCCTGCACTATTGGAGAGGTAAGAGCTTTCACTCTCTGTGTATGCATGTGCGCACACGCGTATGTGTGTGCGTCCGTGTTCTAGTTTATTTCTTTAAATGCAGTCTGTACTATATTTTGCATAGCACTTCGTGATTATATCTTGTTTAAGACTGCCTTGCAGGTCAACTAAATAACCTTTGCCTTATTTTTTTACAGTTGCTTAGCAATTTGAGAGAGAGAATTATCGTAGCCATGTGACAATTGGACTTTATATTAGGGAGAAGCAAGAAGGCCTAATTTGTCTCATTTGTAATCTTTGCTCTCTCCTTTTCAGTGTGGTCGCCCTATGCAACTAGGTCTATGTGTTGATTGTGGCGCTGAAATAGGAGGCAACTACCACATCGCATTGCCAAATTTTCAACGAGCACGGTAGTTTTCTTTTCTTCAATCTCTTTAAATGTTGAATGAAATATTTTATTTAGGGAGCGTTAACTGAGAAGCTTAGCCATTATGGTTCTGGTGCACATGCAGTTTATGTTCTATATTTTTGTTGTCATCCCACTAGCACCTTGGCTGAAATATCCATTTTGCTCAAAGAAAGGCAGCAAGAGACTTGAAAGCTGCCAGGGACAAGAGGCTCCTGGATGACAGTAGGGGAGCTATTACATATGTGTGTCTTCTACAGTCACATAATTAAAGGAGGTTGTCAACTGCAGTATGCAAAGATTAGGACTTCTGAATAGGCTCAAAAGCCTTCCTAATTACTGAGTCACCACCCAAGTCAGAGAACCCCAGTCCAATTCAGTGCCCCAGCAGGAAACACAGCCCAGTCCTGAAGAGTACTTAACTCAAGATATATCAGGAGGCTAAAGTATCACCTGGGCACCCCTCATTGTACTCCTTCATTCTGCATACCTCTATTTAAATGTTGCTTAGAACCATGGCTTCTGTTACACCGACCTGATCTGTCTTTAGTAGCCAGGAGTCTAACAAAAGCTATCAGTTGCTACTAGTCCTGATGGCTATCTGCTGCCTCCAATATCAGAGGCAGTATGCCTATGTACACCAGTTGCTGGGGAACATGGGTGGGAGGGTGCTGTTGCACTCATGTCCTGCTGATGGATTCCTGGTCAACAACTGGCTGGCCACTGTGTGAACAGAATGCTGGACTAGATGGACCCTTGGTCTGATTAAGCACGGCTCTTCTTCTGTTCTATTCTTCCCAGGAACTACATGTTTGTTCCCTTAGATACACCCCAGCCTACGTGCAATCCCAAAAGTTTTATTCCTTTTTTATCCTATGTGGAAAAGCCTATAACTGCCCTTGAGTTCATGCACCCAGCTGAACTCTTTCTTTTCCTCCTGAAATTTATCTGGATCTAACCTTTCTGCCCTTCTCATGGCCCATTCAGTGCCAATACAAACAAAAGCCCTGTGGAATATAGCTACCTAAGCCCTGGCTTGACATTTCCCTAGTACTTTCCCTAATCCTTATTTAGCAAGCTTTAATTCCCCACTTTCATCTTTCTCTATCTGTACTATTGCTGTTGGACGCACTATTCAGCACACTGTTTCTAAGTGCTAGGTGGTTAGTGTACTAACCAAATGTTCTTTTCTTTTGTAAAACATTTTGGGGTAAAATCAAACTTGTATTGTTTACCCTTGATCATTGTTATTGAGCTGCTTTCCTCATTTTTTGAAGTACAGTATGTAATCCGCTGTGTGTGTACCACACCTCTGTAAAAGATCCTTTTATTTCCGGGTTTGTCATGGTATGTGTATACATGTGAGTTTGCGGGTATATGTGATTGAGGACATGTGGTAACAGTTCTTCCCAAAAGCTTGGGAGATGAGGCCCATGCAGGTATTCCTGGTGAATATGTTCTGGAACAAGGCTCTGTCTCACCAGTTATGACAAGTTTAAAAGTAGAAGGTATCTTAACATTCTAGGATTCTGCTGTGATCTGATTCACCCATTTTAAAGTTTCTGTGATGTATTTCAGTTTCTTTCATACTTGGAACTTTGGTGAAAAGAAATAGTAATCATATTTGGATGACTTTAAAAGGGGATTGGACAAATGGAGGAGAAGGCTATCAGTGGCTACTAATGCACAAATGATATATCCATACCAGTTTTTTTCTTTTGTAAACTTAGATTGACTGTCCTATGTGAGATGACAATCACTGAAGGATAGTGTCTAGGAATCCTAGATTTTAAAACTCAGAAAAGTGTGTCATGTTTGTTTTTTAGCAACTCTGCACACTCACTTTGCATTATTCTATGCAGGATTATAAGGGACAGAACACAAACTGGCCATGTGCTTGGAGACCCCAGAAAAAGAGGAGCCAAGATAGCATCTGACAGGGAGATGTCTCCAGCTGTCTTAATTGTGATCCGCTTGCTCACTCATTTGGCATTGCTTCTGGGAGCCACAAAAAATCCACAGGTATTTCTTTTTAAAGAAAGCTACAATGACATCATTCTACCAGAAAAGCATAGCAGTGTGGGAAACTGATACTTACCTGAAATGGAGCTACTTAAAAAATCAAGTTTCCTCCCAATACCATGTAAAGGAGATGATGACACGGTTCCCATGCAACAAACAAGCCACAGTTAACAAATTATGCGTTGTTTGGGACTGGGCAAGTGTGCTGGCTTCCGACTACTCGCCCACTTCCGCTGCACAGAGACACCGTATGGGCCCCTGGGTGGTTCTCCATGATGTGCAAACCCAGAACTCTGGGTTGTTGAGGGAGAAATAACCCAGAGTTTGAATGCAAGAACAAACCATTGGTTCGAACTCTGGGTAGTATCTCCTTCCTCTCATGGAGAACAACCCAGGGACAGGGCATCCCTGAGTTGATTAGCACAGTGGAAGTGGGCAGCCAGGTGGAAACCAGCATGCATGCTCACTCCCACACACTCCCAAACAATCCAGTTTATTAACCATGGGTTGTTCATTGCATGCAAACCGGGTCAATAGCACATGCTAACAACAGAGATCTTTGTCGCAGTCACATCATGGTAAGTAACTGTGAAATAACTCACTTTAATGTATTACAGCCACAGTTCTGTGCCTTGTGTGCATGGAGAATAAGGTGCAGAGTGGCTCCTGTATATTCATCCTATCTTAAGATGCCCCCACAGGCTGCTACCTTTCCAGGTGTGCCCCAGGGTGGCCAGGAAGTCAAGTGAAGGCCATCCTCAGGCTCATCTAGGTGGGTCTCAGCAGCTTTCTCTTTTCCAGGCCCTCAAGCGTGGGTTTCATTCCACTCCTGCTTCGGAGCGTAGCCTGCATGCCAAAGGCCTAGGTAGAACAAGCTGTATAATGCTCATAGGTGAGCCTCTGCTTAGTGTGAATTGCCTGGCCAAACAGAAAGGTTATAATGTCGCTCACTTTGAGCCATTTTCTGACCTGCTTTTTCTGCATGCAAAATTGCAACCCGAGTGTGATTGCTCACTACCAGCGCTGAAATATTTCTGATACTAATACATTGTGATGAAAGGCCATCTGCAGTCCAGAACTGAGACGAAAGTAAGACTGTCAACATGCTGCATGGATTTGGTGATGTTTCCTAGTAGTTGGAAAGGTTTGGTCCTTGATGTTGTCAGATTGTCTGCCACAGTGTCTATTATAATCTGTTGCAGTGGAGTTCTGCCTTCACCAAAGATTTTAGTGAGTAAGACATTTAACTTGGAGAGCCAGTGTGGTGTAGTGGTGAGAGTGATGGACTGGGAGCCGGGAGATCCGGGTTCTAGTCCCCACTCAGCCATGGAAGCTCACTGGGTGACTTTGGGCCAGTCACAGACTCTCAGCCCAACCTAACTCACAGGGTTGTTGTGAGGATAAAATGGAGAGGAGGAGGATAATGTAAGCCGCCTTGGGTTCCTTGCAAGAGGAAAAAAGGCAGGATATAAATGCAGTAAATAAAATAAATAAAATAAAAACTTTATTTTAAAGGTAAATGAAGATCACTTAACAAATTGGTCCAAAGACCTAGTTTTATGATCAACTGTTACTTTGTATGCCTTGTAGTAGAACTGCATATTGGTCATTCTGAATCTTGCTTTTTGTCATTCAAGTCACTACTGCAGATCATAAAGCCGCAGGTTCAGGATCCAGTGAGCTTTTTCCTGCAGCATATTCATAAGGACTTAGAGCAACTGATGAATACTCTTGGGAAGAGTGCTGATGAAACCACTAACATCGTCCATCTCATTCTGTGTAGCCTTCTTAAAGAGCACACAGGCCAATGTAAGGAGAGCAACTTGCCCGATGTTGTTGCTCATGTTTCCAGTAAAGATGTCATAATCTGCAGGATAGGCTTCGGCATTATATTTCAAGGTGGTGGTGGCAACAGTGGCCAAGGGTAATCAATGGGCATGAAAATATTCCCATTTTCAACATTAGAAATTTGTAACATCTCTCTGGGTGGGTGGCGTGTGTGTTTCTTAGCCTGATTTGATAGTTGCACTGCTTTCTTTACAGAGTTTGATATCGGCTTTGTTAACTCTCAGCTTTCCAAAATAATCTTGTTTGCATTATTGGCTATTCTTTGTTTATGTAATGCTGAGTTACAGTATTAATTATGATAAAGCAAATAAAACACTAGCTAGGAGTGATTGCCCTCACTTTTCAAGCACTGTGTTTTTATAACTTGCATTGCATTGCAGTGTTCATTTACATGTAAAAGCATTGATCTTTTTTAATTGTGTTTGGGCTCTTGTGTAACTTTGGATAAGTTACATGGAGTGCAATTCTATACATCTTTAAACAGTAAAAAATTCCCACAACTCCCAGCATTCCCCAGCCAGCCATTCTGGCAGGGGAATGCTGGGAATTGTAGGACTTTTTCCTGTCTAAACACATACAGGATTGCACCCTTAATATCTTTTGCTCTTGTGGCTTGACTATACACAAAATGTGCCTCTGTGCATCACAAGAATGTGCAGTCCACACAAAATAATTTGAACCATTTTAAGGCTTTAGAACTGATTCACACATTACTCTTTTAATGAGCAGATTTGTAGAAGCAAGTTCATTGCTACCTGTACTGACAATCAAATGAAGAGAGCAGATTTCCTTCTGTTGGAGGCTAATTCATGCAGAAAAGGTTGGGCATTTCTGTTGGTGCTGTCTGTATCCCTACAGGGGAAGGAAGTGCTGAGAATAAACCACAGTTGCTGCTACTGTCACTTCCAATGTAACTGCATGGGTGGGAGGATTGAGAGGGTATATTACATGCAATAAATGTTATTTTGTAGGGCCAGTGCGCTTTGATGGTCAACTTTCCAGTAAAGAGCACAGAAACCATTGGGAAGGAATTGTTGCAGGCACCATTATTTTTCCTGAATTAAAGGTAAAAAAAATTATGTGCTTCCCAAAGAGTGCACTAACCAGCCCATGTATTCCATTTCTAAGCTAAGCAACATGTATAAAGTGCTATAGTCCCCTGGTTACAGGAAAAATGTGCATGCATTTCTACTGGTTGATGTGGTAATGCGTTTATCTGAGTGTGCAGACAATAAATTTTCAAGTGTGATATGGTTTGGACCCTGCTTCTCAAAAGCAGCCATAACATTCAGCCAGTGAAATGCAAAATAGGCAATATCCACTTGCTTTGGAAGGAATTACTATGCTTGTTGCTAACATGCCAGTTAAAATCTAACTTTCTCACATGCACCAAGAAAAGAATGGGGAGGAAACTGGGCAGCATGAGGGCTAAATATAGAGAGATTAATGTATCCTTTCTATCTGCTGCAGATGTTAAATGCTTTAACGATATTGTCTTTGGCCATAAGTCAAAATCATGGTGGATCAGGCTTTCAGTGGTTATATATTACCTCTAGTATCGGGCAGTATGCCTCCGGGCTAGGGAATACAACTGGGAGAGTGCTCTTATGCTCATGTCCTGCTTGGAGGTTTCCCATCAGAGCACCAGTTGGCCACTGTGGGAACAGAATGGACTAAATACCTAATCAAGTCTGGGGGAGCCCCTGCACAAAGATCCATTGCATTCCTCAAGGAGTCCCAGTCATCAGAGGTTGAGACCACCCACTTTCAAGGGTGGTAGGCTGGTTTATTCACCATTGTAACCTTACCCCATAGCTCAGCCTTTATATTACTTAGTGGTAGCTGTGAACTTGTATGGGAGAAAGTTAAGGTGTGTAGTTGGAGACAACATTGGATGGGGCTAAACCTGCCTTTTGCAATCCTAGTGCCTGGCATGAGCACCAGAACTTGCCGAGAGCTGCGTTCCAGACAGAATTTAATGGAAGGCACTGAGACAGTCCTCATCTGCATAGCTTCACTGTGGGTTCAGGTTTTTTTTATGTTAGAGTAGAATCCTGGATGCTGGCATATATGATAAAGGTTATTTCAAGTGGATTCATATACGATGAAATATTATTTCTTTCAGAAAATAATATTTGGTGTTTGGTGCCCCAGACATAAGGACCTTCCTGTATTATACCACTTCAACATAGCTCGTAATAAACCAGCATTTCAGCCTTTGAAAGCTAAGGCTGTTCAAAATTCTTAAGGGAACTACTAGGTCCAGTTATTCAAGACACAGTTAAAACCAAGCAGAGTCTTCGATCAGCTCTAATACCCAATTCCCATTCTGCCTTAAAGGGTTATGGTGGTTGGTTGATTTGATTGAGAGAGGATACATTTTTATGGTGACTCAGATATGCACCCTACTTTTCCAAGCAGCTTCTGGATAAAACACTTCTGGATTTGAATCGACAAATCAGTGAGGATGAGAGGATCTCCTCCAACCCGGTGGTGAAAATTATATATGGGGACCCTGCAACCTTCCTATCCAAGCTGCCCAAGAACAGCACTGTGCACTGTTCCAGGATGTGGAGTTGCAGGAAGAGGATCTCTGTTGAGTACTTGGGGCATGTTGTCCAGCAGAAAGGTGGCAAGGATAGCATGCCCATCTTGTGGAAGTTTCTGCAAAAGGTGAGCATTCTCGGATTTTACCAGCTGCTTGGTCTTTATTTATTTATTAAATTTCTATACCGCCCAATAGCCAAAGCTCTCTGGCTGGTTTACAAAGATTAAAACATTTAAAAATACAATATAAAGATTTTAAAATCCAATTCCATAAAAAACACACAAACAGAACAATACACAAGAACATATATTTAAAACAACTTCAACGAGTAATCTCAAAACAGACAACCATAACCATACGCCATTCCAGGATCAGTCAAAACTTATATTATGCTGCCAAATGCCTGGGAGAAGAGAAAGGTCTTAACTTGGTGCCGAAAAGTTAACAATGTTGGTGCCAGGCGGGCTTTGCTGGGGACATCATTCCAGAATTTGGGGGCCACCACCGAGAAGGCCCTCTCCCTTGTCACTGTCTTCCTAGCTTCCCTTGGAGTAGGCAGCCAGAGGAGGGCCTTAGATGTTGAGCATAGTGTATGGGTAGGTTTGTGTTGGGAGAGGGACTCCATCAGGTATTGTAGTCCCAAGCCGTGTAAGGCTTTATAGGTTAAAACCAGCACCGTGAATCAGGCTTGGAAACATACAGGCAGCCAGTGCAAGCAGGCCAGAATTGGTCTTATATGTTCAGACCTTCCAGTCCCCGTTATCAGTCTGGCTGGCGCATTTTGCACGATCACTCCCTTGTTGTGGCGAAGGGGCTTGTGTAACTCAGTGAAGCCATAAGCTATGCCGTGCAGGGCCACCCAAGACGGACAGGTCATGGCGGAGAGTTCTGACAAAATGTGGTCCACTGGAGAAGGAAATGGTAACCCACTCCAGTATTCCTGCCAAGAAAACCCCATGGAACGTAGCACAAGGCTAAAAGATATGATGCCAGAAGATGAGCCCCTCAGGTCGCAAGGTGTCCAATATACTACTAGGGAAGAGCAGAGGGAATTTCCAAGTAGTGCCAGAAAGAGTGAAGCGGCTGGGCCAAACCCGAAAGGACACTCAGCTGCGGATGTGTCTGGTGGTGAAAAGAAAATCCGATGCTGTAAAGAACAATATTGTTTAGGAACCTGGAATGTCAGATCAATGAATCAAGGTAAGCTGGAGGTGGTCAAACATGAGATGGCAAGATTGAACATTGACATCCTGGGAATCAGTGAACTAAAATGGACAACCATGGGTGAATTTAATTCAGGTGACCATGATACCTACTATTGTGGGCAAGAATCCCTTAGAAGAAATGGAGTCGCACTTGTAGTCAATAAAAGGGTGGGAAAAGCAGTACTGGGGTACAATCTCAAAAACAATAGAATAATCTCAGTACGAATCCAAGGCAAACCATTCAACATCACAGTGATTCAAGTCTATGCCCCAACCACTGAGGCCGAAGAAGCTGAGGTTGATTGGTTCTGTGAAGATCTACAACACCTTCTAAAACTAACACCAAAAAAAGATGTCCTTTTCATCATAGGGGATTGGAATGCTAAAGTAGGAAGTCAAGAAATCACCGGGATAACAGGCAAGCATGGCCTTGGTGTACAAAATGAAGCAGGACAAAGGCTAATAGAGTTTTGCCAAGAGAACACGCTGCTCATAGCAAACACGCTTTTCCAACAGCACAAGAGGCGACTCTACACATGGACATCACCAGATGGTCAATATTGAAATCAGATTGATTATGTCCTTTGCAGCCAAAGATGGAGAAGCTCTATACAGTCAGTAAAAACAAGACCTGGAACTGACTGTGGCTCAGATCATGAGCTTCTTACCGCAAAATTTCAGCTTAAATTGAAGAACGTAGGGAAAACCACTAAACCATTCAGGCATGACCTAAATCATATCCCTTATGAATATACAGTGGAGGTGAGGAATAGATGTAAGGGATTAGACCTGATAGACAGAGTGCCTGAGGAACTATGGACAGAGGTCCATAACATTATTCAGGAGGCAGCAACTCAATCCATCCCAAAGAAAAAGAAATGCAAGAAAGCAAAGTGGCTGTCTGATGAGGCTTTACAAGTAGCTGAGGAAAGAAGGGAAGCGAAAAGCAAGGGAGAAAGAGGAAGATATATCCAACTGAATGCAGATTTCCAGAGAATAGCAAGGAGAGACAAGAAGGCCTTCTTAAATGAACAATGCAAAGAAATCGAGGAAAACAACAGAATGGGAAAGACTAGAGATCTTTTCAAGAAAATCAGATATCGGGAACGTTTTGTGGAAAGACGGGCATGATAAAGGACAAAGAAGGCAGGGATCTAACAGAAGCAGATGAGATTAAGAAGAGGTGGAAAGAATACCCAGAAGAACTATACAGGAAAGATCTTAATGTCCCTGATAACTGTGATAGTGCAGTCACTTGAGCCGGACATCCTCGAGAGTGAAGTCAAGTGGGCCTTAGGAAGCATTACTAACAACAAAGCTAGCGGAGATGACAGCTGAGCTATTTAGAATCCTAAGAGATGATGCTGTTAAAGTTCTGCACTCAATATGCCAACACATTTGGAACGCTCAACAGTGGCCACAAGACTGGAAAAGGTCAGTTTACATTCCAATGACAAAGAGTGCTCAAACTACCACACAATTGCGCTCATTTCACATGCCAGGAGGGTTATGCTCAAAATCCTACAAGCTAGGCTTCAGCAGTATGTGAACCGAGAAATACCAGAAGTACAAGCTGGATTTCAAAGAGGCAGAGGAACTAGAGATCAAATTGCCAACATTCGCTGGACCATGGAGAAAGCAAGAGAATTCCAGAAAAACATCTATTTCTGCTTCATTGACTACGCTAAAGCCTTTGATTGTGTGGATCACAACAAACTGTGGCAAATTCTGAAAGAGATGGGAGTACCAGACCACCTTGACTGTCTCCTGAGAAACCTATACGAGGGCCAAGAAGCAAAAGTAAGTACCAGACATGGAACAACTGAGTGGTTCAAAATTGGGAAAGGAGTACGACAAGGCTGCATATTGTCGCCCTGCTTATTTAACTTAGCTGTGAGAGCTGGACTATAAAGAAGGCTGAGCGTCCAAGAATCGATGCTTTCGAACTGTGTTGCTGGAGAAGACTATTACGAGTCCCCTGGACTGCAAGGAGGTCAAATCAGACCATCCTAAAGGAAATCAGCCCTGACTGCTCATTGGAAGGACAGATACTGAAGCTGAAGCTCAAATATTTTGGCCACCTAATGTGAAGAGAAAACTCCCTGGAAAAGACCCTGATGCTGGGAAAGATTGAAGGCAAAAGGAGAAGGGGACGGCAGAGGATGAGATGGCTAGATAGCGTCACCAATGCAATGAATATGAACTTGAGCACACTCCGGGAGAGAGTGGAGGACAGGAAGGCCTGGTGTGCTATGGTCTATGGGGTCACGAAGAGTCAGACACGACTTAATGGCTGAACAACAACAACAGCTTCTGAACCGTCTTCAAAGACAGCCCCATGTAGAGTGCATTGCAGTAATCTAACTTGGAGATGTTGTTGTTGTTGTTCAGGCGTTTCTCATGACATACTCTGCTTTTAAGTTAAATAAGCAGGGTGACAATATGCAGCCTTGTCGTACTCCTTTCCCAATTTTGAACCACTCGGTTGTTCCATGTCTGGTTCTTACTTTTGCTTCTTGGCCCTTGTACAGATTTCTCAGGAGACAGGCAAGGTGGTCTGGTACTCCCATCTCTTTAAGAATTTGCCAGAGTTTGTTGTGATCCACACAATCAAAGGCTTTAGCGTAGTCAATGAAGCAGAAATAGATGTTTTTCTGGAATTCCCTTCCTTTCTCCATGATCCAGCGAATGTTGGCGATTTGTTTACCAGAGCATAAACAACTGAAGCCAGGTTATCCCTGTCCAGATAGGGGCATAGCTGGGCCACCAGCCAAAGTTGGTAGAAGGCACTCTGTGCCACTGAGGCCACCTGAGCCTCAAGTGACAAAGATGGTTCCAGGAGGACCCCCAAGCTGCAGACGTACTCCTTCAAGGGGAGTGCAACCCCATCCAGAACAGGTTGGAACACCCTCAATCCGGTCAGAACCACCCACCAACAGCATCTGTCTTGTCTGGATTGAGCTTCAGTTTATTATTTATTTATTTATTTATTTATTTATTAAATTTATTAATCGCCCATCTGACTGGTCACCCAGCCACTCTGGGCGATGTACAACCCACCATAAAACAATTTAAAACAATAAAATTTTACCATATTTTTTTTTTTTTAAATACCCTAACCCACCCCAAATGCCTGCCTGAACAACCACGTTTTTAATGCATGACGGAAGCTCATTAAAGAGGGGGCATGACGGAGTTCCCTAGGGAGGGAGTTCCACAGAGTGGGGGCCACCACAGAGAAGGCCCTCTCCCTCGTCCCCACCAGTCTAGTTGTCCTGGCTGATGGGACAGAGAGAAGGCCATCTGAGGCTGATCTTGTTAAGCGGCCTGTCTGGTGTTGCTGGAGGCGCTCCTTAAGATAGGCTGGGCCGGAACCATATAGGGTTTTAAAGGTCAAAACCAACACCTTGAATTTGGCCCGGAAAACAACTGGTAACCAGTGCAACTCCTTCAGCACTGGAGTGATGTGATCTCGCCGGCGGCTGCCTTTAATCAGGCGAGCCGCCGCGTTCTGTACCAGCTGCAGCTTCCGAACCGTCTTCAAGGGTAACCCCACGTAGAGCGCATTACAGTAGTCTAAACGAGAGGAGACCAGGGCATGTACTACCGATGGGAGCAGATGGTCGGGAAGGAAGGGGCGCAGCCGCCGTATCAGATGGAGTTGATACAGCGCTGTCCGGCTCACAGCTGACACCTGAGCCTCCATGGACAGCTGGGAGTCCAAAATGACCCCCAGGCTGCGGACCTGGTCTTTCAAGGGTAGCCGTACCCCATTCAACACCAGGTCAACATCCCCCAGCCTCCTCTTGTCTCCCACCAAAAGTACCTCGGTCTTGTCAGGGTTGAGCTTCAGCTTATTCCTCCCCATCCAGCCACTCACCGTCTCCAGACATTTGGACAGGGATTCTACGGCCAACCTTGGTGAAGATTTGAATGAGAGGTAGAGCTGCGTGTCATCCGCATATTGATGACACTGCACCCCAAACCTCCTGATGATAGCCCCCAGCGGCTTCACATAGATGTTAAATAGCATCGGGGAGAGGATGGAACCCTGTGGCACCCCACAAGTAAGTGGCCACGGGTCCGAAACCTCCTCTCCCAGTGCTACCCTCTGGTACCTGCCGGAGAGGAAGGACTGGAACCACCGCAATACAGTGTCTCCAATGCCCAACCCCTCCAGGCGGTCCAGGAGGATACCGTGGTCAACGGTATCAAAAGCCGCTGAGAGGTCGAGGAGAACAAGGAAGGAGCATTCACCCCTATCCAGAGCCCTCCTCATATCATCCACCAAGGCGACCAAGGCTGTTTCTGTCCCATGGCCAGGCCTGAAGCCCGACTGAAATGGGTCTAGATAATCAGTTTCTTCCAAGTGTGCCTTCAACTGCACCGCCACCACCTGCTCAATCACCTTGCCCAAAAATGGCAGATTTGAGACTGGGCGAAAGTTGTTCAGAACTTGAGGATCCAAGGAGGGCTTCTTTAAGAGCGGTCTTATCACTGCCTCCTTGAGGGCTGATGGCATCACTCCCTCCTCAAGGGAGGCGTTCACCACCGCCTCGATCCCCTCACCCAGTCTCTCTCTGCAGCTCATAATGAGCCAAGATGGGCAAGGATCAAGTAAGCAGGTGGTCGGCCTTACAGATGAAAGCACCTTGTCCACTTCATCAGGAGGAAGAAGCTGGAACCGATCCCACAAAACCGGTTTGCCACAGGCTGCCTCTTGCTCACTAACTGTATCCACAGTGTGCAGAGTAACACACCTAATCTGATCAATTTTATCTGCAAAGTGCCTTGCCAAAGCCTCACAGGAGGCCTTAGAATGCTCCAGTGGTTCCGGAGCCACAGGACCGACCAGGCTCCGGACCACTTGGAACAGCCTCCTGGGGCAGCACTCTGCAGACGCGATGGAGGCAGCATAATATTCCTTTTTATTAGCCCTTATCCAGTCCATTGTCGCAGCCAGGCACTGATTCAGCACATCCACAGCCTCACCTAAAGAAGATGAAAAGGAGAAATAGAGCTGCGTGTCATCAGCATACTGTGTCTTGGGAAATATTAGTCGGAAACTGTGCAGTGCAGGGACCCAAGTGTAAGCTGCTCTTCATGATTAATAGAGGAAATCATCCAACACACAGCCTTGCATCTTCCTTTCTCTTTTCCTCCATTTTATGACTGAGATGACTTTGATCTTAAAAGCAGAAACTCTCCTGTCAGCTACTTGACAAAAGCTGAAGTACATCAGTAAGAATCAAACCAGGCAGGGGCTTTGAAATATTAAAATCACAGTGACAGCATAAGGTTGCTTTGTGTTGGTGTCTGAGGTGATGCCATCTAGAGACCCAAATCTGTTCTTCCTCCTGAAGGTGTTGAGTGCTGTCAGAATTGGATTAAAGTCACTTTTATTCATGCTTATGCAGTTGAGATTAAGCAGAACAACCTACAGACAAGGACACATTTTACTGTTAATAATGTTTAGTTGTTCGTTTTGCTTACAATCCGGCTGCTTAACCTTTCCCCTTGGACCATTCTTCTGATCAAATTCTGACCTCTACACACATCAGCTGCCTTCACACATGTGAGGAGGGCGAGAAACTGAGTCACAATATATTTTTTGCCTGGGGGAGGGAAGCAGCTGAGGGCGCCTAATCTTGATGGGGGAAAAATGGTCAGGTGGGATGTGTGTGTGAGTGCGCGCACACGCACTGCACACACAGCTCAAAACAAACTAGCACACACTGAAACGACCCACTACACTTCAGCAAAAAAGAAAGAAAAGCCATCATGAAACAGGTTACATGTATTTCAGTGTCTCATCTAGTCCAGCCCTTCGCTGAAGTGGAGATTATTGCCATGAAGGAAGCAACTGCTCAGTACTTCATGGTTGGTAGTTGTGAAGATAAGTAACCCAATTCTGCTCAGAAGTCACTTCATTCCCACTGAATAACATGGCACACAGAACCCTAACTGTAGGTCTCAGTTTATTCCGGTATTAATCAGACCTTCTGGAGAACGGCTCCTATAGGAAACTAGGGGTAGGGTCCAACAGTCCCCTGCAACTGGCAGCCAGCGGTGCTGGTTCCTGGCGCATGTGCAGCTGGCCTTGCTGGCAGCAGTGATGCAGTGCTTCTGGGGACAAGCTCCCAAATTACTAGAAACACAGATTTCTTGAAGCTGCAACCTGCCTCTTCTGGAAACTTGCATTTTCCGGTCGTTTGGGGGCTTTCCCCTAGAAATGCTACATTGCCACCACCAGTGGTAGGGGCTGTCTGTGCGCTGCCGCCGGTAGGGCCAGCTGCATGTGTGCAACGAACTGGCAGTGCTGGCCACCAGTGGTAGGGCGCCGTTGGATCCTACCCCAGGTAACAGCGACAGTCCGAGATGGGATGATTACTCTTGACATGAGCTGGTAAAAAACAGTGCTTGCATGAGGACAGGGTTGGGGAAATCCCAGATGCCAGATTGCTTTTGTGTTCAGAAAGTAATGCTAGTATCTAACAATTTTCTAACATTTTGCAGTCCTGCATGTGCAGATGCCAGGAGAACTGCTTTTATACTGCAGAGTAAGAATTGGATTCTGGACAGGTCACTTCAGCCAACAATTGGGCATTGTTTTCATTTTCCCAGAAGGGCATTTGCCATATATGTGGAAGATACAAAGCCCATGGGCACAACTGAATTCTTTCCACTGTACAAGAGACTGTAGTCCCTATCTTTTCCAGCAAGCAGTTCTGGCATCTGCTTGCCTCTTCCAAGGCAGAAGGAGTGCATGGGAGATCAATCAGCCTTAGGAGTCACTTGAAGACGACAGATCCTATAGCTAGCTTTAGTATTTATAGCAAAATGAAATAGGTTAAAGTGGCATGTAGTTTCTTTTGAGCTAAACAGTAACAAAAATATTGTGTAAGGCCTTGTATAATGAAGTGAGTATACTTGCACGTGTGCTCAGAATGAGTAGATTTGCTTAAATGCACTTCATTCAAGTGTATTCATTGCTTTAAAATGAAATTGGACCTATGGGAAGCCATGTTATATGTGGCATATTCATGCACTTGCTGAATATGAACAGTTCTGTGATGCGTGAATTGCTGCTTATTGACAATAATCTCTGTTGCCTCTACGGCACTCTCTCCATTTCTCCTTTCTGATTTTTTCTGTCCTGCTCCATTTCTAGGAAGCAGAATTAAGGCTGGTGAAGTTTTTGCCAGAGATTCTAGCGCTGCAGAAAGACTTGGTGAAAAGGTTCCAAAACATTTCAGAGGTAGAACACCACACAATTGGAGACTTTCTTAACAGCTTTCCCTCAGGTGAGACTCTGTCATGCCATAAGTCCAGTCAGAATATAAAGAGTGTGTGAACTTGTGCAAAGTGTGTGCCTTAAAAGCCATGGCAAGCCTAAAAGGAGAAAATCAAGTGGATTCCTGGGACAAATAGTTTAATTTGCCACCTCTTTATTTTCTTTCACTTTCACTCTGTATCTTTAGGACAAATGCAACTATTATTTATGTAGACATAATGAACACAAACCAACTAAAATTAACCATTTTGAGGTCCTGACTTCAATGGGAGAATCAAGGACGTTCTTAAATTTTTGCCATTAAAATCAGTGGAATGTAAGTGTTTGACACTAGCTGCATTACGCCCAAGTTGGTAAAAGATACTCCTTCATGAACTTTGATCCATTTTAGCAGTAAGAACAATGTGAATCTTCTGATCAGCAAATAAAAATTGCTTATCTTATTATAGGTAACTTTGTCACACAATGCATAACAAAGTTACAGGATTTACGGCAACAAGATATGGCGGTAGCCACCATGTCTTTGATTGCACACAATCATAAATAGACCCATCCTCTATGAATATTAGGCATACTAGCTAAATGGAACGGCTGAACCAGATGCTGGAGATGAATAATGTCCTGATGCCTGTGTGCCCTGCTTGGGGGGTTCCCAGAGATATCTGGCTGGCCACTGTGGGAAACAGGATCCTGGACTAGATGGCCCCTTGGTCTGCTACATCAGGGCTACTCTTGCATTCTAAGTCTTGGAACTAGAACTTGCGGGGGGGGGCTTTTAGAAAGTACTGCAGAACTCATAAACATTGAGTCTATCCCATGCTGTTTGTTTCTTGCATTATCCAGGAGGCAGGAAGCATCTTATGATGAACAGAGTGAAAATATTTCTGGCTGTGTGGAACAAGCTGAGATCATCTTTGGAAACCAATGGTGCGTGGCCAGTTTACACTATTACTTAACTGGAATGCGAGGATTGGAAGGTTACCTGATACCACCCGATGGAAGTTTGGCCCTTTTTATTTATTCTTGGCAGGCCACCCCCCCCCCCATTTTTATTTTCTCAGAAACACTCTCTAGCCTTCCCTCCTGTGGCCTAGAGAGGCTGTTTCTTCTAGGGTTAGAGTTTAGGGTCCTTTTGTGGCACTAGTTGCCCTTTCACACACTGGATTATTATATTTATATTTATTTATATCCCACCTTTTCCCCAATACTGGGATTAATTGGTGGATCTTAACATGATCGATTCCTTCATGCAGATTACCCAGCACTTGCCTTCTAGTCCTGACATTCAGAATGTAGTGAAATAGCTTGGGTTTGACAGCAACACATAATTATTTTTTAAAAACCACAAATAATGCAAAAGGAAAGGGAAGCACCACCCGTGGGTCTGAGCCTGCTGCTCACAAATGCTTCTTTGCCCCATCATTGCAGGTGAAATAAAACTCCCCAAAAATTATTGTGATATTGACCTCACTCTGGAGAGTGAGTTTGAGATCCTTCTGCCTCGCCGGCGAGGTCTAGGCCTGTGTTCCACAGCCTTGTCCAGTTACCTCATCAGCCTGCACAATGACTTTGTCTACACTATAGAAAAACATGCAGTGGATGCCAACAGGTACGTCTGTCTCTGCATCTGTTAGAATCCCCACTTCTTTCTGCAGCTGCCAAATGAGCTGTGGAGCAGGATGTCTCATACTTGTTCTCTCCATCCCCTTCTCCACAGATACTCTGTCAGCCCCACAGAAGTGGCAGATCTGCATGTGATCACTTATGAAGTGGAGAGGGACCTGATCCCACTGATCCTGTCAAACTGCCAGTACAGCATGGAGAAAGGAGGGGAGGCCCTCCAGGAATTTGACCTGGACAAAATCCAGCAGCAGGTCGTCAGCAGGTTCCTACAAGGGAAGCCCTTGATCACATTGACAGTATGTAACAAAAAAGCTTGTTGCCGTTGCCTGGGATCCACCTCCCCCAGTCCAGAGGAATTCCTGCAAAGGTCCACTCACTGAGCATATTTTTTGTTCTCTTCCTTAATAGGGCATACCCACTTTGGTGTACAGGCATGACCGAAATTATGAGCATCTCTTCAGTGATATCAAGAGCAAGCTGAGCCAGGTGAGCTTCAGAGATGAAGGGAGAAAGAATACAAGAAAGTGTGTGGATGCATTCCAGTGAACTCGTTATAGTTAGAATTATCCCCTTGCTGCACGTTAATTGTGTGCTTATTTACTTGACAGTAAGTCCTGTGGAACTTAGTTTGCAGTCTCAGTGACTGTACTTTCCCAAGGTTGTCTAGGCCTGGCCAAGTGCCTTTATAACCTGTAATGTGCAGCAAAGGTAGTGTGGTATAGACACCAGACATAATGTTACAACAGCCTGTGCTGCATGTGTCTGTTTTTTGTTGTTTTCATATCCTGAAGGAGTGCCCATGTGGCACACATGTCTTTTTCTTTACAGCAAAGGACAGCAGTGATGAATGCTGATTAGTTTTTGTCCCCTTGAATTGCAGAGCTCCCTTCCAAATTCCACGATTAGCATGATCAGTGGGGAGTTGCAGTCGTACAGTGACATCTGTGAAACCCTGTCTGTCACTGAAATAACCTTGGGATTCCTGGCTATGGCTGGAGGGGAGCCAGAGATGACTTTGACTGAATATGTTGAAAATATCCTGCAAATGGGCAGTCAGACAAGTGCTCATGTACTGAAGGTGAGTGCAGGGGAACAGGGCCCTATCGTGTCTCCTACAGAGTGAAAAAGTCAAGCATATCATGTGTCTCAGGCCAAGGAAGGTGGCTGTTTTCCCCATTTTATTACAGAGAGCCACAGTTCTTACCACAACACATTCCCCACCACTCACATTCCATATGAGTGTGATGAACTACAGCCTTCTTCCTGATCTGGAGCTAGGGTTGGGGAGATCATCTCCATAGTTGCATCATAGTTTGGAGCTACTTGGAGGGTCTCCAGACACAGTACAACTGTTGTCCTCCTGCTTATAGTTAGGGCTTCTTACTTGAACCTGACTTATGAAAGCCCATCTCTTTTTGTCACACGGAGGCTTCTGCAATTGTCCAGCTGGAGCATTTATGAAACCACCTAAACTTTCACACAAACTAGTATTGCACAGGCCCAAGACATTCTGCTGCCCCAAGAGGTGTTGTGTAACCCGAGAAGTGCAACCCAGTACCCCTTGAAATGTCATAGAGGGTGCTGCGGGACAACTCTTGATGTGAAGTCATGTGCAGTTCAACAGTTGTGCTCTACCACCCACTAATATGGCAGGGGATACTGGGATGCATCTGCAAGATGACCAGACTTGGGTTGCTTGTGGTATCAGGTGGCCCTGGGTCAGCATCTAACTGGAGGGCTTAATGGGCTTTTAACAGCTCCTTTATATTCAGGGGTTTTTCACCTGATGCAAAGATAGATATAGTTAGGTGTTATACTACACACAAGATTTACATAAAAACATTAAATACTGGAGGACACTTTAGGGTGAGGTATCAGTAAAAACAGCAACACTTAAATATAAAATCTTTAAATAATTTTTGCAGATTGCTATTAATGTAGTATCTCTACAATATGTATATAAGAAATGCTCAGATTCATAGTTCATCTAAACAAATATTTAGCCGTTTCTGTCTGATCTTTATAGATAACATTCAGAACTAGGTTTACGGTAATCTGATTTTAACAAAAACAGATAAGAGTTTTCATGTTCCTTTCAGGCACTGAGTCGATGTCAGCTAAAGCACACCATTGCACTGTGGCAGCTCCTCTCGAGCCATAAATCTGAACAGCTGCTGCATCTGAAAAGGGTAGGAAGTGGGGAAAGGCTGGGATAACTTGACATTTCTTGCCACTCTTCTCCCTTCTTCCCCTAACTGTGCCACTGTGTGTCTCTTCCTCACCATGTTCCTCCCAGGATCCCTTTGCAGAGGTAAGCACATCCTATAAAGATGAGCTCACTGCAGAGAATACCAAACTCCTCAATGCCTTCCTCATCCAGGCTGGCCTGGAATCCTTCCTCCAAGAGTTGCATGAAATGATTGTCCTGAAGCTGAAACACGCCCAAGCTGGAGAAGAGTTCAATCCCATGTGGAGGTACGAGCCTGCAAAGCCCAATCCAACTCGCTTGTATGGTGGCTTATTTTGTTCCTCACCTAAACTTGGCTGTTTTGTGCTGGTGAAGAAACACTTACTGTTTGGCCACATACAGCAGAGTAGTTGACCATACTTGTGATTCTTTCTCTTTATTTTCCAGCCTTAAGCATACGCTTATCTCATACCTCGAAAGAAAAGACAGCAACACTCCTGAGGAATTGGAGGATATGTTCCCAGAAGAGATCCCGCTCTCCCAATGTATTGCTGCCTGGAAATTGGCTGCTACTCTTAAACGGGATCGAAGGCTTGGTTAATGCAGCACAGTGATTAGCAAAGACTGTCCTTCCTCTCATTCCCCCCACCCCCTCTCAAAAAACTATTGAAGACCAAAGCACTGGATTTCAGCATTGCTTTTCTAGCACTGAGCAAAATAAATTATGGGGCCAAAAAGCTTTTATAGCTCAAGGAGATCCTAAATTAAAGTATCAGTGCTCTATATTAATACTGAACTATGATGCACAAACCTGAAGGAATTTCTGCCTTAGAAGATGAAGTCTTTTTTTTAAACTGTCAAGATCCTTTTTTTCCTAGAAAATGGAAGTTAGAGATGAAAACCACATTCAGAGGGAGTAAACAAAAGGGAAAGATGTTTTCAGTGGCCAGAACTGGAGGCTTTGTGCCATGGATCCCTGACAAATAGTCAAACTATGGATATAGTTCATAAACCTGGGGTTACATGCTATCTTACTGACAAGTCTCTTTTCCCTTCAGGTCATTTAGATGAACGAGAGACAAAGAGCTAATCCTTATTCTCTCAAATTTTCTATTCTTCTTAAGTGCTACCAAAGCTGCCTTCCTCTGTCATCAGGGACATTATTTCTTTGTAACTTTATTTTTCCATGACATTTCGTGCACTGTTGGTTCAAGACACCTGAGCAAGGCACGACAAAGCACAGTTAAGGAAACTCTTCAGGTTGTTGCCTGTAAACATTATTCAACATACACACATACCCAGGTGTACTAACTTGACATCACTGCCCATGCTAATTTTTTTTAAAGAGGCAACGTATCAGGGTTGCCTCTAGCCTGTCTCCCTCCTACCTTTTATTTTTGGCCCTAGTGAATAGATATATTCTCCTGAGGAAACGTATTTTCATTCACATGAGTCTCAAAAACATCTTATGGTAGAGTTGGACTCCTATATGTACCAACTCATTTTCCTTGATTTGACCTTCATTCCTTAGTTGTACTAGTTGATACTGGGGTAACTTCTGTTTCTTACTACAGTTGGCTCACTGATAATGTTTGTAACTGTGATCATGGGGGCCGCGGTGGCTTAGTGGTTAAGACGCTGAACTGCAGACTGGAAGGTCGGCAGTTCGAGACCCGAGTGCTGCGTGACAGAGTGAGCTCCCGTCTTCAGTCCCAGCTTCTGCCAACCTAGCAGTTCGAAAGCAAGAAATTGCAAGTAGATAAATAGGTACCGCCTCGGCGGGAAAGGTAACAGCGTTCCGTGCACCTCGGTGTTCAGTCATGCCGGCCACATGACCACGGAAGCGTCTTCGCACAGCGCTGGCTCTTCAGCTTAGAAACGGGGATGAGCACCGCACCCTAGAGTCGGACACGACTGGTTGGGGACACCTTTACCTTTAACTGTGATCATGGTTCATTGTATCAAATTTCTCTTTGGGCTGAAATACAGTACTTTATAAGTGGAGTGCCAGTTCAACTACATTGGTTTAATCATATTTAAGAAGGAAACCATAAAATGTTTTAGATGTATTGAACCAAGTCCTTAGTATGCTTCCAAAAATAATATGCAATATTTAATATCATTTAGAGCCATTATGTTAGTCTGTCAACTGAATACAGCATGTTCAGTAATTTGAGATTATGTGCCTAGTTGAAACAACAAAAGATTGTGTGCAAGTGAGTAAGATTGTTTCAAGGAGGAAGGAAAACTGTACCACTTTGACTTTTGTGAACTGGTGCACCATTAACAATATGAAGGAACTTTTTTCTGTTGGGAAATAATTGGTACTTTTATTCACTGATACTTTTAAACCTGTTTACGAAAATAAATTAGATGTAACTCCTCTCTCAGGATGAAGACAATAGAATTTACTAGTATCAGCTGATGCTATAAATGACTCTTCCCAACCATGTTTTGTTGCTGCTCTGGATTGTATGTGCTTTATAGGTAAAATGTATATTAATAGGCAAATCAAGTCACAGAAGCTTACACTTCCTTCAATTCACTGAGCTATTTCTTAAAGAGCTAGAAAAGCATTGGTATTTTATCCCATTTAAAGGCCAAAATCTACTGACAATCTCTGTAGGATTCCAAATATAGTTATGTTTCTGTGTGCTAACATTAGGCCTAGAAAGTTGTACAGCTGGGGCAATGCCGCCTACCATGCTCTACCTCAGAACATGAAGAAGGCAAGGGACAGGACAGAGTGAACAACACTCATGCTCCTTGCATAATAGTGTGTTGATGATGCATTGACTACAATGTCAGTAGCATGCCCAAGCTTTGGGTTGGTCTGCCATCTGTAAAACATGGCTAGTTTTACAAATGTGTAAACATTGTTTTGTAGTTCTCTTACAATAAAACTATTTGCTACCAAACTATTTATGCTGTTAACTGTCAAACTGTGCTTCTTGGTAGGGAAATAATAACCAAAACTCTCTGGTATAATGAACTCAGATTGGGAAGTTGACTCTTGTTCATATGTAAATGTGCCATCTTTTCCTGGTCTGGTAGAGGTGAGGTTTTGCCCATATTGTAACTCAAAATAATGGGCAGTCACCTTTTCCAGTTCATAATCAATACTACAGGTCTGAGAAATTTTACTGTAAAGAATTTCTTCAAAGAAGAGGGGTATTTATCTACTACCTTTTCAACTTACCGCTCTCTGCTCAGTGTTGACTATGTGAAAGCGATTTATTAGCTATGGGTTTACTTTATATTTGGAGCTGGGTCTGATATGAGAGGTAAGGGTATAGAGAGTGATGGGTGCTTTGCTTACTGCCTTTCCATGAAAGTGCAGAGCCAAGGTTCTGTCACTGTCATATTTTTCCAGGCAGAGACTTCACGCATTTAACAGCTATACATTCAACAAGTGCAGCATCTGGGATGTTTATCCTCTGGGAGCAGAAGTCTAAGGAGAAATCTTGCCATAATCCACAGGCCCTAGATACACCTCCATTTCTGTGGTGCATCAGTAACACAGATTCTAAGTTTTAATACAAAAGAAATAAAGCAAGTTTCTGGCCTTCATAAGCTTTAAAGAAAGTTAGGAAAAATTGTTCCTAATACAAAATAATTTCTTTTATTTTGGCTAATGAGAGCCAAGCCTCCAGTATGACTGATGGTTTCCTTTGTTCATTTAGTCCCCTGAAAAACCATTAAATATTCTAATTCCTTTCTAGAATAGCCCTTTCTATTTTTTAACTTGCATGTAGGCTACCATGAAAGAGGTCTGACTTGTATGCAAGAAGTTTACACATTCCTAATTGCAAAGAGAATTAGGCAAGGTAATTGAGCATGTTCAGTTTGCACATCAAAATGTGTCTCACCTGTGAGACTGGAGCTCATGGATGGGTTCAGAGATCATTCAGTAGCTTTCCCCATAGTGACATTGTTACACAAACACTTTGGAAAGAGAACATGACCAGGTTAAATGCAGGCAAGTGTTATAAAAATGGAGTAGTTATTGCTAATCCTACCAAGTTTGTTAAACTAGGCATATCACCTCTCAAAGTTAAAAGAGCTCTAGCATGCGCTCTGTCCTATGTGCGTCATGCTTTGGTACCAATAGGGAAAAATGCTTACGGCACAATCCTATGCCTTGGGGGGGGGGGGGGGAAGCCCTACAACTCCCAGCATTCCCCAGCCAGCATGGTTGGCTGAGGAATCCTGGGAGTTGTAGAACCTTTGTCTAAACATGCTTAGGATTTGCGCCTTTAAATGAGACACCAAGAAGTGCTCCGCGGAACCACAACCTAGCCTGCGTTTTGCGGGGGCGATGACACCGGGAGCAACGCAGGAAGTAGGAAACCAGGACCCGGGCGCAATGGCAAATAGACCAGAAACGGAGGCACAACTGGCCGAGGAGACGTTGCGCTGCTGGGAGCGGTAAAATGCGAAGAGGGAGGTCGAAGCTTTCCATAAAGCGAGGAGGCGGGGGAGAGAATAAGGGGGCTATTTCAGAGGCTCTTCCTGACGCCGGGTCCTGTGGGATTTGTATTTCTTTGGATGTGGCTTAAGCAGCTGTTCGGACGAGCGCCGTCTACTGGGGTGGATCTTCAAGTGGCTGGAGCTGAGTGGTCTGGCGTGCCCCAGACAGCGAGGTTTGAGTTAAGCGCCATTGAACAGAGAGAGAGAGAGAGAGAGAGAGAGAGACGGGTTTCCGAATAAACGCGCATTGGGTTTAGGATGCAGCTGTGAGTGAATGCTGGTATTTCTGCTTTCGCAACAACCAAACACAGATCTGGTCTTGCCTGCCTGCCTGCCTGCCGCTTTCTAATACGATGTTCAACCCACGGGCATTCTGTTGCAAATACTGCTCTGCTTCCGCAACCCTTTTCTCTGGCGCACCGCGAGGTCTGCTTGGGCACATGGACTTCAACACTCGTCTCTCCTGGAAGGGCTTCCTTTTGCATGGGCAAACGCGCGTGCCGTTAGTTCCCTAGGGTATCTTACTGTTTCTCAAGGGACTGTGAGTCTGGGAGTCAGGATCCAATCAAGCAGGTAGTGATGCAGAGGGCTACGCCCCCCAAGTGACCATCCAGAGAGCGGCGGGGGCAGCAGCAAACGCGCCCGGCGCCTGGTCCCGGGCATGCTGGGGCCAACTATGGCTGATGCTGTTCACCGCAGCATCCTGCCTTCTTATTTTTAAAAATTTTAGAGCTGGGGAGCAGCTGAGTGGGCACGTACATGGTTACAGATACCCATTTTTACTTTTAAAATATTGTATCCTTTTTTACATCTAAATGGTACTTATTGCCAAGTAAATGTATTTCGGATCGGGGCAGCAGGAGCAAACCCCATTTTATTCCTGTAATCATGATAGTACTACAAGTTAAAGGCACAATCCTGTTTAGACAGAAAAAAGTCCTACATTTCCCAGCGTGCCCCAGCCTGGCTGCAGCATGCTGGGAGTCGTAGGACTTTTTCTGTCTAAACAAGCATAGGATTGTACCCTAAGGGAGTTAATTAAGGTTGGCAAATGGGGTTTTGTTTGCATATCTGGAATGTAGATAGCATAGAAGGGCAGTGGTGGTGGGTGGGGAGAAAAATGTGTGCTTCGCGGCTGAAGTAATACACATGGCCATCGAAAGAGCCCCACATAAGATCGTTAAGTCCAGGGCCTAACATTACCTAGCTGCACCACTGACAGCAGGAACAAAGACCCTTCCTGCCTCGAGGAACAAAGTCTAGGAAGGAGGAACCTAAGTAAGCATGTTTACTTAGAAGTACTTCTTACTGAGTGTGCTTAGGATTTCAGTCTTGGTGTATCTTTGCCGCATAATAAGCAGCCAAAGTCCCATTGATCTCAATGGGTCTTACTCCCAGGTAAATGGGTGTAAGATTGCTCTGCTCATGGCTTCTGCTGTGCTTAGGCTGAGTAAAGTTTATGTCTGAAACTTGGCGGCTTGCCTGTCCGGACAAACTCTTAACAGGAAGGGTTTGCTATTGCTCAGCTTGGACCGCTGTGTACAGTAGCGAAGTGGCAAACTCAGCAGTGCAGGGTCCCTTTGTGACAGTCACAGCCACGCCCCCTCATAGCCACGCCCCCTTCTACGATTGTACAACCTTGTAAGATATACAGCCGTCAGCTGGGACCCAAAAACAGTGCAGCTGAGAGTAAGGCAGGGGTATTTCAATTGGATGTCTAAGAAAAAATGCAGGGGTGTTAAAATATTTTTCACTCACTCAAACACAAACATTTTAGGTTTTCAAAATATACTCTATGGAAGCTTTACCCTCTCAACTCAGCCCTCATGGTCAGATTCCTTCTTATTTAAACAGCCCCCTTGCACACGCCCTTAGCGTCCCAACATTACCCATTAATCTTCCCTAAGCTCCTTCATTATATCTCCCCCCTCCCCCTCCAACAGAAATGTCCACACACCCAGCTGGATTGAACTACACACACACACACACACACACACACACACCTTTCTCCCCTCCCCACAACTGATTTTTTTCTGTTTCCCTCCCCTCCACCAGGGTTTGTTTGCCCAGGTACGTGCCAACCTTGTACCAAAAATTGTAGCTGACAGAGCAGGTTGCATTTGGCAATTCTGCTTACTGTAGAAATTAATGTTCAAGAATTAACAGTGCAATCCAATGTGTGTTTATTTCAAATTAAATTTAGAGATCTTGGGAAGACAGCTAAGGCTGCAGTCCTAGGCACACTTACCTGGCAGAAAGCCCAGTTGGCAATTGAACATAGCGGGGCTGAATTCCGAGTAAGCATGCATAGGATTGTGTGATAAATCTTAAAAACTGGCCCATACCAACTCTTACAATAAATATTAATAATTCAATAACGGAACAAGACATCATCTTGCTTCTCATTTGCACCACCCATCTGCCTCCATCTTTTTCATCTTCATCAAGATGTGAAAGAAACTTTTCCATAAAATTTCTCCAGTCCCGCCCTCCCCCCACACTGTAAAGCACAAAAAGGCACCAATCCTAAACACTCTTAGTGAGGGAGCTGGTGTATTGCTGTAGCCCTGTTCTCCTTTCCTGCCCTGGAATTGTGGGAGTGGGATAGGATGGCTCTAGCTGGCTCTGGCTGCTGGTACTGGGGTATAGTTTGGAGAACTGCCAAGAACAAGTTTAAGCATCAGGAGTTTTAAGGGTGATGCAGTAATGAGCCCCGACATGCAGACACACCATAAACAAACCTCAGTTACGGGTATGTAAATCAGCTTTATGTGTGTTTTTCAATAAAAGGTACAAAACACTGGGAGCATATTTTCAAGAGGAGGACAAGGGTCTAGGCCATTCACATCTCCACACCCTTACTTCCTAAAGGCACATTATATCTAAAAGGTGTAACGAAAAAGGAGAACAGCGTCGTCATTGTCGTCGTCGTTGTCGTCGTCATCATAACAACAACAACTTGTATAATCAAAAAAAGTTTCAAACAGCTATGTAACTTTAGATTACAAATTAAATTTAAATTTGATTGTAAGCTTCTAGGGGCAGAGACCTGACTTTTTTGCTTATGATTCTATGTACTACATATATTGTAAAAACCAAAGTCTGTGCGTCTTCTGGAAGCAGCTGAAGACATGTTTTATTCAAGCTGCCTTTTTGGTGACCAGCAACAGGGAAAGATAAAGTAGATTGATTAGCATTGTTACCAGCCCTGAGCCTTTGGGATGAAGTAGACTATGTTGTTGTTGTTGTTTGTTCCTTAGTTCAGTCGTGTCCGACTCTTCGTGACCCCATGGACAATAGCACGCCAGGCCTTTCTGTCCTGCGCTCTCTCCCGGAGTGTGCTCAAGTCCATATTCATGGCATCGGTGATGCTATCTAGCCATCTCATCCTCTGCCGTCCCCTTCTTTTGCCTTCAATCTTTCTCAGCATCAGGGTCTTTTCCAGGGAGTTTTCTCTTCGCATTAGGTGGCCAAAATATTGGAGCTTCAGCTTCAGTATCTTTCCTTCCAATGAGCACTCAGGGTTGATTTCCTTTAGGATGGACTGATTTGACCTCCTTGAAGTCAGGGGACGCGTAAGAGTCTTCTCCAGCACCACAGTTCGAAAGCATCAATTCTTCGGCGCTCAGCCTTCCTTATACTCCAGCTCTCACAGCCATACGTTGCTACTGGGAAAACCATAGCTCTGATTAGACAGACCTTTGTCAGCAAGGTGATGTCTCTGCTTCTTACTATGCTGTCTAGGTTTACCATAGCTCTCCTCCCAAGGAGCAAGGGTCTTTTAATTTCATGGCTACAGTCACTGTCTGCGGTGATCTTGGAGCCCAAGAAAATAAAATCTGTCACTGCTTCCATTTCTTCCCCTTCTATATGCCAGGAAGTGATGGGGCCAGATGCCATGATCTTCGTTCTTGTTAATGTTGAATTTCAAACCAGCTCTTGCACTCTCCACTTTCACCCTCAACAAGAGGCTCTTTAGATCCTCTTTGCTTTCTGCCATTAGGGTGGTATCGTCTGCGTCTCTGAGGTTGTTGATAATTCTCCCGGCAATCTTAATTCCGACCTGTGATTCATCCAACCCGGCATTTCTCATGATGTACTCTGCATATAAGTTAAATAAGCAGGGCGACAGTATGCAGCCTTGTCGTACTCCTTTCCCAATTTTGAACCAATCGGTTGTTCCATGTCTGGTTCTTACTGTTGCTTCTTGACCCTCGTATAGGTTTCTCAGGAGACAGGCAAGGTGGTCTGGTACTCCCATCTCTTTCAGAATTTGCCAGAGTTTGTTGTGATCCACACAATCAAAGGCTTTAGCATAGTCAATGAAGCAGAAATAGACGTTTTCCTGGAATTCTCTAGCTTTCTCCATGATCCAGCGAATGTCGGCAATTCGACCTCTAGTTCCTCTGCCTCTTTGAAACCTCGCTTGTACTTCCGATAGTTCTCGGTTCACATACTGCTGAAGCCTAGCTGGTAGGATTTTGAAGATAACCTTGCTGGCATGTGAAAGGAGCGCAATTGTACGGTAGTGTGAACACTCTTTGGCATTGCCCTTCTTTGGAATTGGAATGTAAACTGACTTTTTCCAGTCTTGTGGCCACTGCTGGGTGTTCCAAATGTGTTGGCATATTGAGTGCAGCACTTTAACAGCATCATCTCTTAGGATTTTAAATAGCTCAGCTGGAATACTGTCATCTCCACTAGCTTTGTTGTTAGTAATGCTTCCTAAGGCCCACTTGACTTCACTCTCGAGGATGTCCGGCTCAAGTTCAGTGACCACACTATCATGGCTATCAGGGACATTAAGATCTGTCCTGTATAGTTATTCTGTGTATTCTTTCCACCTCTCCTTAATCTCATCTGCTTCAGTTAGGTCCCTGCCTTTTTTGTCCTTTATCATGGTAGAATTTTATTGTTTTAAACTGTTTTATTGTATGTTGTACATCGCCCAGAGTGGCTGGGTGACCAGCCAGATGGGCGATTAATAAATTTAATAATAATAAATAAATAAATCATACCTGTCTTTGCACAAAACGTTCCCTTGAGATCTCCGATTTTCTTGAAAAGATCTCTAGTCTGTCCCATTCTGTTGTTTTCCTCGATTTCTTTGCATTGTTCATTTAAGAAGGCCTTCTTGTCTCTCCTTGCTATTCTCTGGAACTCTGCATTCAGTTGGATATATCTTCCCCTTTTTCCCCTGCTTTTCGCTTCCCTTCTTTCCTCAGCTACTTGTAAACCTCATCAGACAACCACTTGGCTTTCTTGCATTTCTTTTTCTTTGGGATGGATTTAATTGCTGCCTCCTGAACAGTGTTGTGGACCTCCATCCATAGATCCTCAGGCACCCTGTCTATCAGGTCTAATCCCTTAAATCTATTAATCACCTCCACTGTATATTCATAAGGGATATGATTGAGGTCATACCTGAATGGTTTAGTGGTTTTCCCTATGTTCTTCAATTTAAGCTGAAATTTTGCAAGAAGCAGCTCATGATCTGAGCCACAGTCAGCTCCAGGTCTTGTTTTGACTGACTGTATAGAACTTCTCCATCTTTGGCTGCAAAGGACATAATCTATCTGATTTCGATATTGACCATCTGGTGATGTCCATGTGTAGAGTCGCCTCTGGTGCTGTTGGAAACGTGTTCCCTTGGCAAAACTCGATTAGCCTTTGTCCTGCTTCATTTTGTACACCAAGGCCATGCTTGCCTGTTATCCCGGTGATTTCTTGACTTCCTACTTTAGCATTCCAATCCCCTATGATGAAAAGGACATCTTTTTTTGGTGTTAGTTCTAGAAGGTGTTGTAGGTCTTCATAGAACCGATCAACCTCAGCTTCTTCGGCCTCAGTGGTTGGGGCATAGACTTGAATTACTGTGATGTTGAATGGTTTGCCTTGGATTCGTACTGAGATCATTCTATTGTTTTTGAGATTGTACCCCAGTACTGCTTTTCCCACCCTTTTATTTACTACAAGTGCGACTCCATTTCTTCTAAGGGATTCTTGCCCACAGTAGTAGATATCATGGTCACCTGAATTAAATTCGCCCATGCCTGTCCATTTTAGTTCACCGATTCCCAAGATGTCGATGTTCAATCTTGCCATCTCATATTTGACCACCTCCAGCTTACCTTGATTCATTGATCTTACATTCCAGGTTCCTCAACAGTATTGTTCTTTACAGCATCGGATTTTCTTTTCACCACCAGACACATCCACAGCTGAATGTCCTTTCGGCTTTGGCCCAGCCACTTCACTCTTTCTGGCACTTCTTGGTAATTCCCTCTGCTCTTCCCCAGTAGTATATTGGTCACCTTGCGACCTGAGGGGCTCATCTTCCGGCATCATATCTTTTAGCCTTGTGATACGTTCCATGGGGTTTTCTTGGCAAGAATACTGGAGTGGGTTGCCATTTCCTTCTCCAGTGGACCGCATTTTGTCAGAACTCTCCGCCATGACCTGTCCGTCTTGGGTGGCCCTGCACGGCATAGCTTATGGCTTCACTGAGTTATGCAAGCCCCTTCGCCACAACAAGGCAGTGATTCATGAAGGGGGAAGTAGACTATACATCCAATAAATTAATTAAATAAATAATACATCGAATACGGACAACAATGATGATGTATTTTTTCTACCTCAGATAAAATAGTAATCCCTATCATATGGATAGATCATGGCCATGGGTCTTACTCTCAAGTATGGGGACTTACTCTCAAGTAAGCGCAAAGCAAATATATGGAGGAAATGCGTGTTGGGGGGGGAGAAGGAGAATAAGGGAAAAGCTTCTTTACTTAACAAATTTATGTAAAGACCATCAGGGTTGCTGGTATGGAATAAGCATATACACTGTGGGCAATGATGCTTTTATCCATCATATTGCCCCTAACACTCTGGGGAAAAAAACCTATTTCCTGTCCTGACCTTGTTATGGTTCTGGAAATGAACAGATTCCACCTAATTCTGTTGTATTCCTTAGTGATCAAGCCCAGCTGAAGGCAGATGTGATTGAACAAGACACACAGGAGTGGCAGAGCAATCCCTCTTTCACTGGACTGGAAAGAGTTGGAGGACTGGACCTGTCTTATGTCAAAGGAGATGACGCAAGTGCCTGTGCATCACTGGTGGTCCTCAGCTACCCGGACCTCGAGGTAACAGTCATGGAACTGGGGCGTTTTCTTCAGTGAAGTTTTAAGGACAAAACAAGGGCTCTTTGAACATTGTGGCTAGCACAGAAAGGAGAATAAAAGCCAAACGTTCCAATGTTTTTACTTGCTGCATAGATAACTTTAACTTGGTGTCTCCAGTGGCCATGTTTCCGTAGAAGGGCTGAGGATAAGGGTTTGGCAATAATTCAACAGTACATCAACGAGAGATGATGGTGGGCATTAGGATTTGAGCCAAATTAAGCATCTTATGGCTACAGTTGGTTCCACCTGTCATTTTAGAAGCTGTACTTTTCTATCCCTTGCAATTGCCCACTGTCAAGTCAATATTCTCCAAGTCTAAAACATATACAGCATTTTCAAATGTGTCTTTGTGAGTTTCATCTGTCTCTCTCCATTTGTAAGAAATCCAAGATATGGAGCTATAATTCTGTTTCTCACTTTATTATGAAATCTGTATGCAGTACACTTTTGGATCAGCAGGGAGAGTTTTATTTGTGAGAGTTTTTTCCTCACAAGATAGTGTGATGCATGCACTCAGTAGAAATTCTCTCAGAAAAAAATAATAATGTTCTCTGCTGTTTCTGAAGTTAAACTCGCACCCCCAGGTAGGTTTTGCTGTGGTACCTCTGATTGCTTTCCAAATGGAATGAGCTGGCAAATTTCACTAAGTCTGAAAACTTACCATTTCTATCTCTTGCAAACATTTTTTTTTATTTAACATTCTGCAAGTGAATGCAACATTTGTTCGTTTTCATTATTTTCAACTATCAAAGCTGAGACATTTGAGATGCTGAAGAATGTGCAGTTTTTAGTACCACTTTAGTTGCAAGAAAACCAAAACGTGATCTACTGTCTGCTACATTTGGCCAATCAAAATGTGTCTGACTTTGGTTATTTGCTGCCAAAACCTGTTTACAGATTCATGGGCTTGATGGGACAAACTGAGCTGGCAGGAGTTTTCAGCTTTGAAATTTGGTGAGTGAGTAAGATCTCAAAGAGCAACTTGGCAGACAAAGGAAAAGTTCAGAGCTCCCTTAGTCAAAGCTTGGATGGACTTGCAAATGTTGCTCTTCCTCCCTGGTACAGCCTCAAATTATTACTCTGCAAGAAATTCATTTATTCAGCATTCTCCCTCCATCTAAGGTGCTGTATGAAGACAGCCGCATGGTGGCTGTACGTGCCCCCTATGTGGCGGGTTTTCTAGCCTTCCGAGAAGTCCCTTTCCTTGTGGAGGCAGTGCAGCGGCTAGAGGAACAGGAGCCTGGCCTCAGGCCGCAGGTGGGGTATCTTTCCTTTATTTAAGAACAGAAGAGGAGTCCTGCTGGATCATTCCATTTCATTTATTGTATTTCTATACTGCCCCATAGCCAAAGTTCTCTGGGCAATTCACAAAAATTGATCAGACAGAGGGTCCATGTAGTCAAGCATCCTGTATCCCACAGTGGCCAACCAGGTGCCCCCATGGGAAGCAGGGCGTGAAAAACAGCCATCTCCTCCTCCTGCTTCCCAGCAACAATATGCAGTGGCATACAGCCTTGGAATGTGGAAGTTTCATATAAGCATCAGTGGCAGTTTCGCCCTTTCCTTTAATGCGGAGCTGCAGCTAAGGACACCTGTCTGTCTTTTCCAGCTGTGCTGTGCCCGTTGCCAACTTCTGCTTCACACGAGTATTACACAGCCCAACAGAATATCTGTGTTAAAGGGGGGACGAATTTACTTATTTATTTATTTATTTAAATGTATTACATAAATTTATGCATGTATGCTTGCATAAATAAATATTATTTTTTTATTTATATATTTATTAGATTTATTAGCCGCCCATCTGGCCAGCTACCCAGCCACTCTAGGCAGCATACCATACAAATAGCAACACAAAATACAACAAATTCACATAATCAACTGAACAAAACAACATTGCTCTAAAAAACCCTAACCCACCCCAAACGTCCACCCGAACAGCCAGGTTTTCAAAGCCCGGCAGAAGCTCATCAAAGAGGGGGCATGGTGGAGGTCACTAGTGAGGGAATTCCACAGAGTGAGGGCCACCACAGAAAAGGCCCTCTCCCTAGTCCTCACCAGCCTAGCTGTCCTGGCAGATGGGACAGACAGAAGGCCTTCCAAGGCCCATCTCATTGAGTGGCGTTTGGAGGCACTCATTAAGATAGACTGGGCCAGAACTATATAGTGTTTTAAAGTTCAATGCCAATACCTTGAATTGGGCCTGGAAAACAACTGGTAACTAGTACAACTCCTTCAGCGCTGGAGTGACGTGATCTCATTGATGGCTGCCTTTAATCAGGTGGGCCACCGCATTCATTACATCAGGATTTGCTGCTACTGTTTTTAGTCAGTTGCTCTTCGTTTGATCTAGCATGTTTTTGTTTTAACATTTGGTTGGAATTTCTTTTATGTTGCTAAATTGTTACTGTGGTGTTCTTTTTTAAAAAATTAACAGTGCAAGCTACCTTCTGTAGAACTTTTGTAGAAAGGCAGGGCAGAAATCTCATCAGCATCGTCATTATCATCTTTGCTAGATCTGAGTGACCCAACAGTAACCAGCCAGGTGTGTCTGTCCTCAGCATCCATGTGTTTCTCCAGGTATGCTTTCCAAAGCATCAAAACCTGTGCAGGAAGGCAAAGAGCTGCATCTGACAAACTGCTGAGGGGTTCCCAGTGCTCTCAGAGATGGCATACCTGGAGTCACCCAGCAGCAATTTGCATGCCGAAGGCACAACCCTATGCATGCTGGCTGGGAAATGCTGGGAGTTGTAGGACTTTTTCTGTCTAAACATGCATGGGGTTGCACCTTAAATGGATAAGGCTAAAAGAGATATTTAGAACTGGAGGGATGGTTAGATCTGACGAACAGGAACGCTGACATGTTCCCCTTTCTCATAGATGCAGACTGTTCACTTCCTATTCATAGAGTCCAAGGATGTATTTCCATGGTTGAGGCATTCTTGGGTATAGTTCGGTGATTAAGTTTATCACTCTTCCTACATTTGGGGGGAAATAGCTTTTCTTCTCCCTATATGTGTGAGTGTATAAAACACACGCACACATATCCCAGTATCACAAAAGCCTCCCACCATATATCACCCATAACTCATGCGCCTCTTTGTGGCTCTCCTAGGTGCTTCTTGTTGATGGAAATGGCATCCTCCATCACAGAGGTAAGATTCCCGAACGACCATTGTTATCTGAACCATCATTGTAACAATCAGATTTTCTTCGATTGGTTTATAATCCTGCCCGGCAGCTCTGGAGATGCCATTGTGGGGAATCATTAGTGCTGGATCCAGCTTTTGTAGGGCCCTTGGGCAGGATGCCCTCAGTTGGGCCCACCTCCTCCTAGCCACTGCTCACCCACTTGCGCTCTCCCTCTGGGCCCAAACTGCACAGCCACCCAGAGAGAGAGACTGAGAGAGAGGGAGGGAACAAGTGCGAGGCATGCGGAGGGAGCTACTCCATCTCCTCATTGCTTGCATCTCTGAACTGGGCAGGTGAGCAGGCAGTGACATCAAGGAGGGAGGGCACGGCCCAGCCCTGCTTCTCACGTAGATCTTTGAAACTGGGAGCATCTTGCCTCTTCCACCATACTTTGCCCTTCCTTTGGCAGCTCAGATCTTAAGTCCTCATAAACAGGCCCTGGATTCTCCCTGCAGAACAAATCAGAAAGCTCTCTTCCCTTCAACCTGCTCCTCTTCTACTTTTCCTTTGAACAGGGTTTGGCATTGCCTGCCATCTTGGTGTACTCACAGCTCTGCCCTGTATTGGAGTAGCCAAAAATCTCCTGCAGGTTGATGGTTTGGCCAATGACGACCTTCACAAGGAACAAGTAAGTCCAGAATAGGAATTCTGATTTCACGTTCTGAATAGGAACTGGAGAAGTTGCCGGTTTACTTGCGTTTCAGTTGCAGTTTATTATTATTTATTATTTATTTATTACCTTTATATCCCTCCTTTTTTCCTCCTTAAGGAACCCAAGGTGGCTTACACAATCCTCCTCCTCCATTTTATCCTCACAACAACAACCCTGTGAGGTGGGTTGGGCTGAGAGTCTGTGACTGGCCCAAAGTCACCCAGTGAGCTTCCATGGCCGAGTGAGGACTAGAACCCTGATCTCCTGATTCCTAGTCCAACACTCTCGCCACTACACTACACTGGCTCTCCAATGTTCCAATGCTTTTCCATTAGGAGGGATCTCTTAAAAATGGGAGCGATGGCAGTGTTGCAGAGAGGATGGGCTGCCTTCAGGCTGGTTCACACATTATGCAGGGACCAACATGCATTGTCCACCATGTGCCGAGGGACCACAGCCAACCTCGGCTTCGTGGCATGCGTATGCATATGCGTGCATTTGTTTCATGCGTGTGGTATATGTGTGAAAAACAATATGTGAAGTGGCCCTGAAGGGGAAGCCACTCATTCGTGCATGGAGAATTCAGTCCAGTCTCACAGTTTTGGGGGGGGCGACTTGGCCGTACAGAGCAGCAGGACTGTAGTAACACTGGCAGAGGAAAGGCTGACTAGTGTGATCCCAACCTCTTCCAGTAGAGGGAGCTGTAGGAAGTCACCTCAGATTGATCCAAGCACCTTCATCAGTCCTGACTCATCTCATCTGTAACAGATCTGTTTCTTCATATTCTAGATCCGAGACCTTCAGGCAGGAGGGGATGCATTCCCTCTATCAAGTAGTTCAGGGAAAATCTTGGGTATGGTAAGTACTGGGGTGGGGGCACTATTGGGAAGTGGGAGGGTTAGGAAGCAGGGAGCCACTGGCAAAGGTATCAGACTGATGGGGAATAGACCTCGTTTGGTCCTAGGTTGTAATTTATTCTCCATTTGGCAATAAGTAGCCCTGAATTGGGCTCTACTTTTCAGTGCTAGCATTTCCCATGTAATGGATGATCGTAGAATCATAGGGTTGGAAGGGGCCTACAAGACCATCAAGTCCAACCCCCTGCTCAGTGCAGGAAGCCTGATTCCCAGGCAATCTCCCATCCAAGTACTAACCAGGGCTGACCCTGCTTAGCTGATGCGATCAGATGAGAGCAGGCACATCCAGCCCTTTGCTCGATAATGCTGCACTGTGAAATGCAGCACTGCAGAAGCATATCCTGTCCTCTTTCCGCCAAAGGAAGAGGCACGGCTATGCCACTTTGACCTGAAAAGAGGCTCACAAAGGACCCCACCCATAGGGGAGAGGGGCTCTGGGGCAAACACACTAGAGCCATCCATTTTCATCCATTTCAACACAAGTGCTTGGTATAACCGGAGAACACATGCACATAGAGACGCACACTCCCTCTCTTCCCCCTCCCTCCCCACATCTCAGTGCACAGGGATGGGGAAGTTTAACCCTCCCCTCCCTGCCCGCTGAGATCAGGGAATGGAATCATGGGGTTGGGGGGAGTTTAAAGCCTCTCCCTACCCCAGCAATCCTGATTCAGATTGTGATTTCTCCGCTGCTAACAGCAGTGGGGAAACAGGCACCCCGATACCATCAGGATCGCTGTGAAGGGAGATGAGGGTGAAGCCTCTCCCCACAAGCAATCCTAATCCAGGTTGCAGTTTCCCTGCAGCTTCAAGCTTTTTCCGCCTCCCTATGATCCTTATTTAGATCACTGCTATTAGCAACAAGAAAACTGCAATCTCAGGATCATGTGCGGGGATTGGGTGGGGGACTTAAAGCCTCCCTCCCTGCAAGCAGTCCCCATCAAATTCACCGTCCCAGTGCTGCTAATAGCAGAACCAGAACAACGGCCTTTTCCCCACTTCCCAGGTGATGGGTGATCGACTGGGCAGTGGAGAAAAGATGGTGGGGCAGCCGCAGATTGCTCACATGTGTTCTAGAAGCACCCACCCCTACCAATCCCAAGAAAAATCAAGCATCACTGCAATTCTTCAGCAACTGCCCTGCATTCAGACCTACCAATCTCATGGCACTCACACATACACGCATGCACGCGCATGCGTGTGCACACACACACACACACACACACATACCCCTGTGATATCGGCTGTATAGCGGTATAAGCAAAGTCAGCAATCTGGTGTTTATATCTCCTGCCCCACCTCTCTCATTTCTCTATCACTCAGGCTCTTCCGAGTTTGTACTGTACTCCTGTAACTTAAATGATCTCTGGTTCTTACCTGCCCAGGCCTTGCGCAGCTATGCCAAGAGCACCAAACCTGTGTACGTCTCTGTGGGCCACAAGATGAGTCTTCCGTCAGCTGTGCGCCTGGTCCACTCCTGCTGCAAGTTTCGGATTCCTGAGCCCATCCGGCAGGTACATGGAGGATCTGCGGTTAGAATGGTGATACTGGCAGTTCACGCCAAGGGACTAGGCCCACTTAGGTGTCTTGACTAAAAGCCATTGATAGATTTGTCGTCTGTGTCTTTGTCTAAAAAAAAAAAGTTATCTTTGCCTTTACTGCAGCAGTAGTGAATTTTACAAGTGAGTGATGTGATGGGTGAAGAGGTGTTTTGTTTTGCTTATTGCAAACCTGCTATCCCAGGTACAGCCTAAGAAGAATATTTCCCAATATTCAAAGGAGGAGGACACCCTTGTGGTCTGGAAGAGACCGCATGGCTCTGTTAGGAGTACTAGCATAGGCAAGGTGAGACTGCAGGATACAAAGGCCCATTAGTAAGCTACTTTTACCGGGGGCTCTTACATTCCTGTCAGCGGAGCAACATCCTGCTTTTTGTCTGCTGAGCCAGGGAGATCAGTTAAACATGCATCTGCAAGGGAACTGGAAACAGCAGTCCGGGCCCATCCTCATCCTGTTTGGTTTTCTTTATTGTCCCTCCCTATACAGTTGTTTTGCTGTCTGTCACAGCCTCCCCCAACTTGGCACCTTCCACATGTGTTGGGACTACAAGTGGCATCATCCCTAGCCAGCATGGCCAATGCTGGGAGCTGTTGTCCAACACCTCTGGAGGGGAGCACATTAGGGCAGCATGTCAAGGGAGGCTGGTCTGTTGCATTGGCATTCCACCCCTCCTCCTGGAGGTTCAGGCTGGCCCGCATGGCGTTCCCCCCCCCTTTTGTCCTTGCCACATCTGTGAGATGGGGTAGGCCAAGAGGTTGTGATGAACCTGCAAGCCTCATGGGCTGAGTGGTGGTTTGAACCCAGGCCTTCCTGGTGCAGGTTCAACCCTCTAGTCCAACTTTCCCCAGCCTGGTGCCCTCCAGATGTTTAGACTACAGGTCCCAGCATTCATGACCATTAGCCAAGCTGGCTGGGTCTGGTAGGAGCTGAAGTCCAGCACTTCTGGAGGGCAACAGGTGGGGGAAGGCTGTTCTGGCTAGCACGCCACGCCCGCTCTCCCTCCTGCGTTCCAAAGAGATTGCTTTTTATTGCTGGATTTTGTATGCTAGAAACTGCTGTTGGGTTGCTTCCATCCAGGTCTTATTAACAACTTCCTCATAAGTGATGCCCTGCTTAAGAAAACATGAGGCTCCCTTCCCCAGAGACATTTTGTTTTGATGAGAATGCTGGGTAGTTAAGATTTTTTACAACAGCCGCAGCTTTCCCAGGATAGGTTTTCCTCCTAATATTTCCCCATCTATCACACTTTTGCATCAATGGGAGCAATCACTTTAATTGGGCAAACTATTCGTTTCTCTCCCCCACCCCCATTACCACTGTATGAAGTTCTCCCCAGCCTAATATTATATCTGGGCTGTCTGGCCCTGTGTCCCTGGTGCCACGGTGTGATGCCACCGTGTGATATTACTGCACATGATATAGGTGGAGCCTGCCCCTGCACAACAACCATGGTAAACATGCACATCAGCAATCCCAGATGGTAGACATGTGGATCAAAGAGTAGACCTCAGACCTGCTTACCTTGGAGTAAGCCCCATAGAACTCAGTGGGGCTTACTTCTGAGTGGGCAGGCACAGGATTGCGCTGTAAATTGCACACACGCGTTCTCACACACTTGCCTAAGCCTCCTTCTTACATGGCTGCTTCCAGGTTTCAGTGCACAGACGTTCCTTGCCAGCTGCAGTCCCAAGGAGAGGCTCCGTGGGCTGGCTGGCAATCAGGGGCATCGCTCACAGTGCAGGCAGTCGGCCCCTGCACCAACTGCAGTGCTGATCTCCTGAGTATCTTCGGGACTCTGCAGGAGGCTGCAGAGGCTGCCAGCCCAGCATGTAGCCAGTAGGTGGCAGCACCAGGCCACCCTTCTTTACCTTGAGGCAGGGTTTGGGCAATGGGAGCTTCTAGCACTTGCTGCAGCTGCGCCTATAACAAGTGCGTGGTGGGGAGAAGTTCAGGCAGAACAGCTTCTCCCCTCCCTGCAGCACTGTGATAGGACATGCCACACCAAGGGCCCAACCACGAAAGCTGCAGGAACAGTTTTGGGTCAGTGGTGGGCCACTTACAGTGCTACGTCAGGCTGGGCAACCTGTCCAAGGTGGGCAGCCCAGCTGAGCTTGAGGGGAAGAATCTGCTCAGACACCAGGGCGTCACAGTGCCAGGCAGCTTTAGGGCCAGGGCGCAGAACCTCTTCCAGCCCGTGGGGCAAATTCCATTGTAGGGAATCTCTCAGGGGCTGCATTCCAGTGGTGGGTGGGGCCAAAGGCAAGAGAGGCGGGGCCAAAATCCCCAAGAATACCTGCGTATTTTAGCTTAACGCTCCGACTGCCAGTAACTGAGCCTTAGGAGAGGCATTTTAACCTTTAAATGGGGAAAACAGCACAAAAGGCAGGAAACCACCAAATGACTGGTGGTTGGGGGAAAGGGTTGGGACCAGGGGAAGGGGGGGTGGCCTTCTGGGGACCTCTGGAGGGCCAGATTTGGACCATAGGTAGGTTGGATCTGGCCCCAGTCCTGAGGTTCTGCACCCCTGCTTTGGGGAACGTGAGTACAGTGTTTTAGGACTCTCATTCCCCTCCGGTTCCCCATTTCTTGGGCTTCAGTTCTTTGCAATATCAAGGATGGTTCTCTTGAGGGGGAGAGTGCTTTAAATCTAAAAACCTTGAGCCATCCAGTTGCAGAAGGGAAAGCAGCATGCACTGAAACAAGCCTAGGCATGAGAAGACGTTTTAGCCGCCAATGTGGTCACAGCAACCCATGCTTGTTCAGACACTGTGAACTTTGGCAGGCTTATTACCAGTGAGATATTCACAGTGGTTTGCACTCCCACCCTGGGGGGCTTTTCCCCACCACCACTAATGGGAATAATTAAAATAAATCACTTAACGCTGAAATGATGGTTCATGCTGTGTGTACAGAGAAGTGTGTGTGAGGGGGGTCTTCTTGATTTAGAGCTGGTGTGGTGTAGTGGCAAGAGTGTTGGACTGGGAGCTGGGAGATCCGGGTTCTAGTCCCCACTCGGCCATGGAAGCTCACTGGGTGACTTTGGGCCAGTCATACACTCTCAGCCCAACCTACCTCACAGGGTTGTTGTTGTGAGGATAAAATGGAGAGGAGGAGAATAATGTAAGCCGCCTTGGGTTCCTTGCATGAGGAAAAAAGGCGGGATATAAATGCAATAATAAATAATAAAATACACGCATGTTCATTGCTTAATAACTGCAGCATTGGCAAGTGAGCCATAACAGATCAAGCATCAGAGAGAGAGGGACGTGCATATTGCCTTGCATCATCTCAGGCACGATACTTCTCAGTGGAAATGGTTTGTGCTTGCAGCTGCGAGTCCTCACGTACCCAGTAATCCAGTGGTGTCCACGCAGGCGTGGACCATCCCTTAGTGAACTGTGTCCTCTCTGCTTTGCTGCAGCTCTTTCTGTTCTGTTAGCACTGGCCCAACAGCCTGCTTTCCCCACCACTCTCACTGCTGCTTAGGAGTAAGTCTCCGTCCGGTCCATAGAGGATTGGGAGAGACACTCGTGCTGTGCTTCCAGCACCAGAATAAAATAAAAAAGCTGCAAAGGAATCTTCAAGCCCCACAATCCAAGCCTGGCTGCCCACCATGGCCGGCCCGATGTTCCCAAATCTCCTCCCAAAATACACCCGGCATTACTGCCAGCCCCTCTAATGCTGCTGCTAGTCTGCTCCAAAAATAGATGCGATCTGGGGGATTATTAAGGCAACATGATCCATCTTATTGATTAGCCTCTTGGTTTAATAAGCTGAGTTAAGCTGTCTCTTAGGGCTGAGGACTGGCAAGACGTTTGGCGGACTAAGAGGACACTGAATGTTGCATCAGCTCAGCTTGTTTCGGGGGTCTGAGCTCCCACCCACCCTCCTCTCCATTCCCCCCAAGAAAGTGAAATGAACGTAGCCCTTGATGCTACAGAGAGTATAATCCTGGGCAATCTAGGCATGAATATGAAACATGCTGGATTTTACTGAAATGTAGTGGAACTTATTGAAATTCCCTGGTAATGAAACAGATTGAGCAACTAGGAACTGAAATCCCCTGGTCATGAAATTCATCACAAAGCCCTGTCTTTTGTCAAAGAGGCAGAGTTATTTGTCAGCTGAGTTTAAGAAACAGATCGTTTATAGATGAGACAAATACCTGCAATGGAACAGTCCCACCCAAAGCTTTTTTTTTTTCATTTTCACGCAGAATTGATGAAATTGATGAATAGCCTTTATTGCAGGTGAGGAGGTGGACTTCAGCTTCCACTCTAGCTTATAGCACAGCTTGCTTGCTTGCTTGAGCCCTCTGGATGTTATTGAACACAATCCTTGCACTGAAGTATCTGCTGTTATGAAGCCAAATGATGGAAACTAATTTTGTGAGGGGGATGTAGGACAAGGATCCTGAAAGTCTGTCATAATGAATCTTCGTAAAAAAATTAAAGCTTTAACAATGAAAGATAGACATGCAAAATAGGTAGGGGTGATAACTTTCATTGGCCCAACTTCTGCTGTTGTAGGAGTATGCAAGCTTTCATGTTACACAGAGTTCTTCACCTGCTTGATGAAGAGTTCTGTAACCTGGAAGCTTGAATCATTCCACATCAATATCAGTGCCTCCCTATCCAGTCCTCTATACATAGTAGGCTAAAAAGTACTTTACAATCAATGCCTCCCTTGCGATATCATGGAATAAACAGGTGACACCATGAAACTTATAATCTCTATAGAATGTTCACAAATAGACCAGTTTCTGTCAGGGAAGTGAAATGTCAGTTTGGCTGGGAAAATACTTGCATAGGTCAGAGGGACAGCAGGAGCTTTGTTGAGCAAGTATGAAGCCTGAGGTTGGTTTGGAATAGGGCCTGTGAGTTTGAGTTTGATTATTCAGTAGTACTTTGGAGGCCTAAGGGATTCTGAAACTAGGTGCTTAGTAGAGTCTATCATATCTCCTGTCATGGCAGGGCCTACAGGCACACGCATCAGAACTGTACAATAAAAACTGAGCCCATCTCAGGCACGGAAAGCCTGGTTTACAACAGGCAGCCCTCGGCAGACTTGGGGGTCCTGAGAACTCTTGCGCACGCATGGAAGTATCTTGTCCTTGAGCCCTTCTGCTGGCTGCATAGCATGAAGTCAGATCCACCCCGGATAACTCTCTGGCCATGTCAGGGAGAATCTGATCTGCTTCGTACAAGCCGCAGCAGGCACCACGAAGCCCTGGTACATACTGTCATCCTGTCTCAGGGTCTAGAGGCTTGGGTTCAGACCTGGTGGGGTGGGGATCTGTTCAGTATCCAGGCAGAGATGCCACAGAATTTGGTGAATGCTCCCACCCACCAACCCCAATGCCACACCAGATTCAGCACAGCCATGACACCTATGAAACATTTGTCCCCTTGGCTCTCAGCAGTGTCAGTCAACTCAACTATTTTGGTGGCACGTAATTGCTCACATCACTCCGCTGAGTTTGCTTCAAATGCTGTAATTTGGCACTCCTGCTTTCTGAGCCAGTAAAAATATGCCTATGCTCACACAGACAGACATGCGCACTGGGCTAGGAGAGGCCAGGCAAAACCTCATTCTTCTCTTGGCAACTGCTTGCATTTCCTTAGGGAAATTTCTCTCGCCCTTAAAGAAGCAATACAGAAGGTGGGTTCTCAAAGTTAGTCATAATGCATTTCTCCTTGAATCTAGGAACAACTTAGGGAGGAATCATCACTCAGCAGCAGAGAACGTGCTTGGCATGCAGAAAGTCCCAGTTGCAGTCTCTGGCATATTCAGTTTAAAAAAAAGTCAGGGCATGGGTGGTGCTGGAGTGGGAGCAAAAGACCACCCACCTGAGACCCTGGACAGCTGCCACCAGTCAGAGCAGGCAATCCAGGGTGAAGTGGAGGTGGTGGTGGTACGAAACACCGCCCACCTGAGTATTGGGCAATCTGGGGCGACCTGGACACATGGGGTCAAAGTGCATGTTACTCTGCACTGGGGAGGGCAACTTGTGGCCCCCTGATATTTTGGCCTATGATGGGGGTTGTTTGCCCACCCCTGCTTTAAAGACTACATCCTTTTTTTTCTTTTTTACTGAGACGTAAGCACAGGGACCCCATCTGGATCAGGATCCTGTTGCGGGGGCGCTCTAGCTCTTTGCCCTGTGCTGCAGTCCCAATCCAGTCTGCCTCTTGACCTTGTAGGCCCTTTCCAACCCCACTATTTTATGATTCTTAGGTTGCCACAAAGTGATCCAATGGCCGTGCTGGCTGGGGCTGATGGGAGTTGTAGTCCAACACACCTGGAGGGCACCAGGTTGGGGAAATCTGGTTTATGTTAATGGATCGTAAATGGATGTAAAGTAACATGTCGTTTGACTCAAACTCTGGCCTGGCATAAGGCAGTGTCTGGTGTTCCCAGGAATTGGTCCCTTGACTTGGTTTGACTGCTCTGTAGAAGGCATTCCATGAGGGTAGTCAGAGGGTGAGGGCATGGTTTGCTGCCAAAATATTTGCACTGGCTTGGGGGGGTGCTCTTGCGCTCATGTCCTGCTTGTGTGCTTCCCCTTGGGGCATCAGGTTGGCCTCTGTGGGAACAGAATACTGAACTAGAGAGGCCTCTGGTCTGATCCAGCACACACTTCTTATGAATTCGTAGAAACCTGATCGGTGGGAGACACCCATTTTATCCTCATTCCAGAAAATAGTTGTGAGATGTAATCTTTAGTCCTCCTTGGCACCTGTCAGGCTGAAAACTGCTTTGCGATTGGCCTAAATGCGGGCAGGGCAGGGATTTGGGCCGTGGTTCTTCCTTTTTCTTGAGGTGATGTCAGAGCCCGACAGCTTTATCCCTCCAGGCTCCTCAGGAATAACAATGCACCCTCCCAAACAGACCTTCCACCTGATTCTGTTCTCTACCTTGATTCCAGGCAGACATAAGATCCAGAGAATACATCCGGAAACATTTGGAGGCCCCCTCTGCCGCTTTACCTCAGCCAGACAGGTAGGTGTGTGGGCGGCTGGATGGCCAGGTGTCCCCTTCAGGCAATCTGTTTTTCTAATGCTCTTCGGTAATGGCATTAAAGGGACAGTCAGGGTGACACATGGCAAAGATAAAGCGACAACAGGGCCCACGTGGACCCCCATGGGCAGCTATTTCTGGCCGAGTGACGTGTCGCACCAGGCGTTCTCTGCCAACCACCTGGTTTCCCTGGGCTTGGCAAGAACGTTGGACTCACTTTTGCCTTGGGAAGGTGACAACAGATTTGGGCTTCTTTGAGGAAATGCACCAGCAGCCATTTTGGCGCTGCAGAAATATAGGTGCCAATAAGTATGCTCTAGAATCATAGGCAGCTCTGGCTGCTCTGGTGTTGTTCAGCTGTGTCGTCTATGCTGTGATAAATCCAGAGTCACTCCAGGAACATCATGGTGTCTGCTCCTAGAAACCATCTCACCTACTCTGACGTTCAGCCAAGGCCTGTCCAGCCATGCAGCAAGGTGAAGCAGGCTGCTTCAGGAGGCAGAACTTAGAGGCATCCATGATGCCTGAGTGGTCCAGCAAGACTTTTTACAGCCTTTGACCTAGCATTGGGGGGGGGGGGGGCATTTGGTGCTCCGCTTCAGGTAGCAAAATACGTTGGGCTGGCACTGCTTGCAGTCCCAGCCTTCAAGTCCAAACCCTCCTCTCCGTCCAGTTCATTCCTGTTTTTCTGCTTCTTTTTGCCCCTGTCCTTCATTTGCTCCTTTCCTTCCCCTATCTAACTGTAGCAGCAACATTTTCAGTTCCTAGTAGGGCAAGGCCATAACTCCATGGCCATGGCTACCTCTATCCATATTAGGCAAGCCAGCCCTAGCTTTTAATTATTTATTGCATTTTTAATCTGCCCAATAACAAATGTTTTCTGGGCAGATTAAAAACTGAGAGATTAAAGGCAGTCAGGAGAGCTGTTTTGGAGATACTTTCCTTCAGTAATTTGCTTTCGGACTGGATCCCTTGGAGCAGGGATCGTAATCCTGACAGAGAGAGGCTGATAGTTAAGGGAGCCCAAGTGTCGGACAAACTGAAAGTATTGGCCCCAAGGTGGGATAATGGGGGAGATGATTATGGGGCACACAGAGTTCTCTTGCACAGCCGACAAATTGCCCTCCTGCAGTTTGGGGGCTGATGGGTGGAGATTCTGCCTCAGTTCAGGAGCCTGGATTTCATGACCATTAGCTCCATTCCAGCTCCTGAAGTCTCTATCCAGCTTGGTGAAGCGTTTCACCAAGCTGGATAGACACACTGCTGGTTACCCCAGGCCAAGGCTCTCATACTCTGCCATCGCACATGCCTCCCCCCGCTTCTGCTTTTTCTTCAAACCCCCACTCCTCAATGGCTCCTTTACATTCCAACACAATTGTAGCTTTGGATATATCCCCTTTAGATCTTGGATTCCAAAGCTACATTTCTTTATCGCTTCATTACACCTTGACAGGAGAATCATAACATTTACCCTGGTGCCTTCAGCCTAATTCCTGTAGAATAAATACCACGTGTGTGAGCACGCACACACACAATGTGTGCTGGAAGTGTGTACTATGCTGCAAGCTTTGAACAGGGTGAGTTGTGCAAATTGTTCACAACAATCTGATTTTGTCATCTTCCTACCACAAAAACAGTCCTGGTAAACCCATTCTTGATTCAAGAAAGACGTGTGAGTTGGGTTCCCCTCAAATTATCGATTCCTACATTCTGTTCTGTGCCTCTTTTACACATTCTATCAATGGCTACTAGTCCTGATGGCTATATGCTGCCTCCAGCATCAGAGGCAGTAGGCCTGCACTCATGTTCTCCTTATGGGCTTCCCACAGGCTTCTGTTCGGCAACTATGTGAAGAGAATGCTGGATTAGATGAACCCTTGGTCTGATCCAGGAGGGCTCTTCTTGTGCTCTTATCCTTCTGTCTGCCGTGATCATAGGTTTTCAGCAAGGCTAATGGTGCATTGAGCAGGGTGTTGGACTTGATGGTCTCATTGGCTCCTTCCAACCCTACTATCTATGAGTCTGTGATTCTATGCTGTGACAGAGCTGGACAGCTGCCAGTTCTTCAAACCTGTCCCCACTATACCACACCCCTTGCATTCTTCCCTGGAGACCAGGCAGCTTTGCACTCTCACGATGGAAATCCTATTCCAAATGATGTGTTGGATCCAGGATCTGCCTTCTCTGAGAGGAAGGGACCTTCTGCGATACAAGGGCTCCACTCACAGAAGTTCCCTCTGCCTCGTTTCTGGGAGTTCCCTCTTCCTCTCCAGCCCCCTCCCCGCCCAATACCACAGCTCACCCCATTCATCAGGATCTCCAATGTAGCATTTTCAGGGGCTGGAAGAGCCGCCTTGGGAAGGAGGGACTGGGGAAGTCCGCTTCTGCCAGTGCAGCCAATCCAGATTAAATCTGGATCCAACCTTCCAAAATACTTCAGGTCATCTCTAGGTTACACCTTCATTTCAGGGCTTCTGTTCTGCACAGTCCTAATGTGGAGAGGCTGGTTGCCACCATCGCCATCACCAAATCTACCGAAGGAAGAGGAATGTACAAGGCCTAGTGTGAGCTGTGCAGGGTGCAAGCCTGGCTTCCCCCTCTGAGAGGAAGAGGGTGGTGTTGATGGTTAGGACACTTCTGGTCCAAGCCTGTGCAAGTTTACCAAGAAGGAGGTCCTCTTGAGTTCAATGGTGCTTACTAGAAAGTAAGCACATTGAGGACTACCGCTTCTCTTACCCCTAAGTTTTACAGCATCCACCTACGAATGCAGAAACCTGCCGGAGAAGCTGTTACTGTTGATAAATAATCTCCAGATAATGCCTTTGTTGAGATACTGTAAATGTTTCTCGAATAGGCTAATTAATTGGCTAACAGTGAGGCTGTTGATGAGATTTTTTTTTAATCCTCTGCTTTGTTGGCAGCCCTGGAAGTTTCCTTGCTTTTTATCCCTCCCTCTCCAGGATGAGTAAAGACGTGGACTCCGAACATTGATGTGGCATCAAGGACAGCTGGTGTACTGCTACAGATTTCCCTGTGCAGAAGTGCAACAAGGGGCAACAAGGGAGCTTCAGTGGCCAGAGGATTAGGGCACCGACCCCCAAGTGCTACAGCTGTGCAGTCTCCCTCCCAGGTCTACTGACCACATTTTGCAGCAGGAAATCTGTGTTTGTTTTCAAGTGCAGAGGGAGGGTCAGACTAGATGTCATGTTAATTACATAAAAACCAAAAAATGTGCAGATCAGTTGCAATACAAATAGCAGCTGTGGGGAAACCAGAGTAACCTCAAGACCTGGGCGGTAGGGAAGGGGTAGTTTAACTATTTCTCTCCCTGCTACAGTTCCATCCTTTCCCTAAAGCTGCTACTTGCATTTTGGCCCCCATGGAAGCTTCACTTGAAATGCAAATAGAAGCTTCGGAGAAGTGATTTTTCTTAGGACCATAGAAGGAGGGGAGCGAGTATTAAACTCCCCCTCCCTATGCCCCCCCACCCCCCAGTCACGAGGTAGCCCAGATTTCCTTGTTACTGCTATTTATACATCTAACTTCACATCTAATTGGGCCCTCAGCTGGGAATTGTACCTAATCCCTACTCCTTAGAGACTGTACCTGTATAATACAAGAGTTTGGTGCATGTTTATATATGCACACATTAAACCAGGGGTGTGGCCCTCCAGAGGGTGTTGGACTGCAAGTCCCATAGCCAATGGTGAGGGAGGGTGGGAGTTGTAGTTCAACAATATCTGGAGGGCCACACATCCCCCCTCCCCCTGCACAAAACATTTGGTGAGAACATGTCAAACATGTAATGTGTGAAGAAGCCCCAAGTCCTGCTGCAATGAGTGCAAGTGAAGGAGCTATCATGGTGGGGAGATCATGGCCGGGGCACAGAAGCTTTCTGCTCCTGGGTTTTGCTTTTGTTTTTTTTTGCTGACATTGCCACACACAGAGCAAGAAATCATCACTTCTGCTTCTAATATTGTGCTAATATTTTAGAGATCATTGATTTATAAATGAAATACTGAGAATAAACCTTCACTGGTAATCCTATACATGATTGTATGTGTACCCATGTGTGCAGTTTGCCAATACAAATACAGCAAGCATGCATCCTAGCCTCTGTGCTTGATTCTGCAGTAACAAACCAGACTGTAAGGCTAATGGGGAAATAAGGCAAGAAATTGAGATTCTGAGTTAGGAGTTTTATTAAGAACATCAAATAAGCCAAACAAAACGGCTCTAGCCACTTGTGCCCTCCCTCCCTCCCTCCCTCCGCCTTTTGCTTGAGCTTTTTTAGTGATATCAAGTCGCTCAGGCTCCCGGCTAGTCCCCCCTCCGCTCTGCCTGCGTGATCATTGCTGTCACTTTTACACCTCCCCGGGGGAACAGATGCTGAATCCCCAACTCCTGATGGTCCCAGCAGATGGCTGGAGAAAGGACTTTGTGTATCAGGTGGGTGTGTAGCTTGCGGAAGCCAACAATCTGCTGCCTTGTTTTGTAGGAGGCTCCAAGGCTGGGACTGAAATTCAGGCTCCTGAGGAGCTTTTAAGTCTTGCCTGGCGCATCAGTCACGCCGCCTCAGCCTGCAGGGTTAGCAGCATTTCGCCTCCCCCAGTTGGTGTTGCAATATCCAGCGTAGTCTGTCGGCAGTCATGAGTAGCTCATTGTAGGCACTGCAGAAAGGAGGGCCACATTCCACTGGTAACATACAGCCTTGGCACAGTATTAACAGAACCCTGTGCGCAAAGTCCTGGGGAATGCTCCACATCTGTCATCCGCAGAAGCTATGGGACTGTCAGCCAAAGCTTGGGTTCCTCAGCCTCTGTTTAGTTCAGCCCTGAGATCTACTCCAGACTCTGACAAGGCCTCTTCGCCTGGACCAATGACTGCATCTGTAGGACACCCCACCTCCGATTTGCTAATGCCCTTCAGTCACATCCCACAGGCCACCTGTAGTCCAAGGCCTGAACTCTTTCCTCCCCTGTGGAATTTAGCCAATGCTTCTTAACTTTGACCTGCAGCCCCCACTTCACCCCCAGCCAGGTAGCCCACTCCTTGGCTCCCTTTCCTTCAAGCCCATCCCACAGACCGTTTGTTATCCCACGCTCTGGTTCTCCCCCTCCTTTCCATTTCACGCAGTGTGCTGTTCCAGCGCCGCCACCGCCTCCCTTCTTCAGTTGAGCCTGCATCTGCCAGCCTCTTGGATTTTGGCACAACCTAGGCCAACCTTCCCTGGCTTGGTGCCCTCTGGCTGTGCTGGACTATAACTCCCTGGGGGTTATGGGAGTTGTAGTCCAACACATCTGGAGGGCACTAGGTTGGGGAAAGTTGATCTGTGTTCTGCAGATGATGCTAAAATCCTGATGCTGGGCCTGAGTCCCCTCTCCCAGTGCACATCCTGGCCCTACAGCATCCAGGTTGCCTGGGTACCCAAAGGCAGCATTGCAAACATCCACGCCATTGCTAGCCTTTGCCAGTAGCTACCTTCTGCTCAGCACAGTGGCACAAAGGCCCACTGCTGTCGAGCCAGCAGGAGGAAAACGTCCTTTCAGGTGGCATTTTCTTTGACAGCAGCCACAGTCTCAGTTCCCAGGTGTTGAGGAATGAGTCATCAGCTATGGCTCAAAGTTGGGGTGGATGTAAAGGGGCTGGGATCAAAGAGTCTCTGCCACCCAATCATTTTGTTATAGGGAAGGATCTGTGGAAGTGTTATTAGTGAACTCTGCCTGCCACAGCAAGTCCAATCTGGTCGAGTGAGATTGTGCCATCTGTGCACAGCTGGGGAGGTGGCAGTGTCTGGGCCACCAGATGGGTCCATCCATCATTCCAGCGCTCCACCTGTTCCCCCACATGCTTTGGAGCTGGAAGGATTTCTTACTGTGCTACTGCTGGGCCATTCGGAAGAAAGCCTACAAGCTGTCAGAAAAAAGAGGGGAGAAAGAAAGGGATCCCCTAGCTACTCTGCTTTCTTAGTGAAAGGGTCCAAAATTAGCCAGGGGTTGTGGTTCAACAGGGAGAGGCAAGGAGCCTATGAACCAAACTGAAGCAAGAAGTATCCTTCCCACAGGTCTGAGAAGCAGGTGAAGAGACACCATGGCTCGCCCACCCTTCCTCGTGGCTTCTGTCTGTGTCTTTGGGTGCTGCAGACACAGGAAAAAGCTTTCTGAAGCTTTAAACAAGACTGGAGGCCCTCGGTGCTTACATCAGCTTGAGGCTTTCTGCCTCACACACAGGCAGCATGAGGCTGGGAATGCCTTCCTACTCAGTTCCCTTCCACATGCTGCAAAGAGCAACAGAGTGTTCATTTTTCAGAGCTGATTTCTGACTCTCAAATTCTCCTTTCTGCCTCCTACTTTGGGTTAGCCTTCTTTTTTCTTGTCAATTATTCAGTCTGCATCAGTCCTTTTATTTTTGTTGGGTTTCACTCACCTCTCTTCACTGGCATGCCTGTGGCGCAGTGGATCATCTTCTAGAAGTGTCAGATGTTCAGGGGTCAAGTCCCTTCAATGGATGGTGGCAACTACCATCTGATCAGCCTTGGTTAATGGAGGATTCCAAAAACACTTTCCTTTCCACCGTGGGCTCCCATCCCATCCCAAAGTAATTTCTGAGTTCCATCTGAATTGAGATATCGTCATTTGTGCTTTCTTGCACAAACCAAAGGACAAAAAGGGCCAAACTTTGGACATGCTTGTAAAGCCCTTGCCTTCATTTGGACATACCCAAAGAGGTTCACACCATATTTGTCTTTTAAGTTCTCCGTAGGGGGTATGGAGACTTTCCAAGGGGTTTGTGTCTACCATGGTGCTGTGTTATGACCTGGCAGGCCAGCTCAGTTCCTTGGGAGAGAAGACACGCTCCACAAAAGCTCCCTGTTGCTATCTGTCAGCCTTTGTTATCTGTCATGTGGGCTGCAGCTCCCTTGTTTCTGAAGTTCTGCACCTTGGCCATGCATGCCACAGCAGATGCCCCTTTGGAAAAACACCAGGCGTTCTCTGCCAACCACCTGGTTTCCCTGGGCTTGGCAAGAACGTTGGACTCACTTTTGCCTTGGGAAAAAGGTTCTTTACATAAGAGCAGCCTACATCTGCCTCCAACTTCAAGAACTTGCCTGTCTTCCAAATGTAGGGATGCAGAGAGGCCACAGAGAAGAAACCAAGGTTGTTTATCTTGGACTATGCAGTAACCCATCACATCTGCCTTCCCTGATGACAGAACTGTATCAGTGGACTTTGGGGCATTTATGCGGAAACTGAGTAGGAAAGTTACTGTACCTTTTTGTATGTGACAACAACAACAATAACCCTTCTGGCTGAGGAAACATGAGGGAAAGGGTGCCTCACCATGCCATGCCTCACTTCATATTTCATGTTCAGTCCAGTCCAGTCCAAATTTCTAAAATGTTCCATATTTTGCTCTGAATGTGTGCAATCCAATCTGTGTGATTCCTACAGAGGACAACTACAGGTAAGCTTCCTTGTTTTACACTTCCCCTGTCAGCTGCAATACAACATCATAGCACTACTTCGTTTTGTGGTAAGAAAATACAGATGTTATAGTCATGTATAAGAGGGCCCTAAGATTTCTGCCACCAGTCTAGAGGCTCCCTGCACAATATCTGAGTTGCAAAATCCAGCTGTAAGATTCAGTATATCAAAAGCCAGAATTTTCCCCTCACCTGAAGATGACACCTCTCTAGTTGAGGATAAGAAGGCTGCATCTCCATGGGAGACCTGGGAGATGCACTTGCAGGAGGCCAGATGGGGCAGTATATCTCTTCCAACTGCTTGACTGCTACCTGTGCATTACTCCTCAAGTAGAGGCTGAGCTCTTACTCCTGCAACACTCACATACTCCATGAAGGCCTCCTCTCTTACTTTGTAGGGTAGTCAACACTTAACTCCTGCTGCTGAGAATAGATATTTTGCCACCCAAACAGTGGCATTAGAGGGACAAATGAAACTGGATTGTGATAAACAATGGTTGGATTCAAGAGCCCAGTTATATGCCCCTCCTAGATGAGATGGCTTCTACTCCTCCTTTGTCTACTCCCTAATGCATCAAGGGCCTTGGTTTCCCAATTATTTGGGCAATATTTAAATACACGGTTGTGATCACATAAGTCTATACCAGGGGCAGGCAATTTGCAGCAGCCCTCCAGAGGTTTTGGCCTATAGCTCCCATCTGCCTTAGCCAGCATAGCCAATACTGAGAGGTGATGGAAACTGTAGGCCAAAACATCTAGAGGTCTGCAAGTTGTTATTATTGTTAATCATGTTATATACTGCTTACCATATCAAAAGAGATCTGTAAACTGTTTACAGAAGCAGAAATTAAAATACATCATAAAATATACAAAAGAACTCATCAGTTAAAATGTTTAAAATATTTAAAACCAAAGCTAAAAGCAAAACAATAAGTATGCCCCCCCCAGTACCTTGTCTTTAGATTGAATGTATACTGAGAAGAAATGCGTAAATGTAGCTGTTGCCCGACATGCAGTTTATGCCCATCTCCTGGTTAACAATGAACTAGATGACATGGAAACAGGAACCTTTACAGACATGTTCTCTCTCAGGCACTCACTCTCACACCCATATGCACCTGCCACTCAAACTAGGGACAATTCCATATCTGTCTCGATCCTGAAGTACACACAGCTCATGGCTCCACTCTTGCAAATTCATGTGCATCTGGAGATAAATATCTAGAGTCAGGAGGGATGTAAGGGATGGCAATCTGGCAACATGCCTTGACCTTGAAATCTCCTCTTCCTTCCTTCCTCTGCACTTTCAAGTACCAGTACCAAATCACACAAGCAGCCTCTTCATCAATTGCAAAGCCCTTTTCAAAGATGGGTTTGCACTGGTAGTACTATCTTATTTACAGGTTGGGAAAATGTGACATGGGCAGATAAGAAAATTATGGAGAGTCCAACTAACAGAATGCAGATCCTCCCATTCCATATCCTGCTAGTCCATGTGCATCAAGCCTCTCTTATGTCTTGCCTTAAAAATGACATTGTACAACAAGGGTGGGCAACCTGTAGCCCTCCAGATGTTAAGAACATAAGAAGAGCCTTGCTGGATCAGACCAAAGGTCCATCTAGTCCAGCATTCTGTTCACACAGTGGCCAACCAGCTGCCCACTGGAAACCCACAAGCAGGACATGTGCAATAGCACCATCCCACCCATGTTTCCCATCAACTGGCGTACACAGGCATACTGCTTCAACTCTTTTTGAGGCATACTGTTGTCGGACTGCAGCTCCCATTATCCCTCACCATTGGCCATGCTTGCTAGGGCTGATGGGAGTTGCAGTCCAACAACATCTGGAGGGCCACAATTCACCCACCTCTGTTGTACAAGTTTACTGAGTGGAATCTATATGGTTGCATATTATTCATACTGTACGTGACAGAATCCTTATCCAGCACGTAATGCAAAGCTTTGTAGATGTACCAGAATCTCCTCTGAATTTGTGTTTTTAAATCAGTGATAAGCTTTTAACTCTCCTTCTTCCAAAGAAATGCATGGGCAGGTTCTTCAATGTCTAGGAAAACTAGAGGTGGGTCTGGGTGAATTTCCAATAGTTAAGGCAGTGCTGTCCCAGGGTTTCTGAGGGGTCTTGAACAAGACACCCTCAATGGGTCCCCTTCCTCACTGAGTCTACCTTACCACCACCATTATCACTAGCTGCTATTGCTCCTTATCCTTACTACTGCTTATCTGACAGGCAGTGAGCCAGGAGGCAATTCCTTCCACCACCTCCATTGTCTAAGCCTGAGTGAGAGGAAGGTGAACAGGAGGGTGTAATGGTGAAGAGGTGGAGCAGCTCCAGGGGACTCTTGTCAATGGGCCCCTGCAAGGGTGTGGGCCCTCAGCAGTTGCCTAGCTATGCCTACCCTTGATGCCAGCCCTGAGTCAAGGAATAAGTAGGGATACTATTCCTTCCCCTTAGCCCTGTCTCTGTTATACTTACACACCCCTCTTGCCCCCATTAACAAGTTCCATAAGTCTGTGCCTTCCTTACTCCCTCCCTCTCCCTCTTCCTAACTGAAATTAGTATAATGGTTTCTAAATTCTGCAAGAAAATTATGCAAGTTTCCTGAAACAAAGCAAGAAATTACAGAGCAAGGATAACTACATTGAACCCAACAGAGTTAAAGACACTGCCTTCTCAGTACAGATATCCAATTGTTTGGTCATCATTCCTGGCTCTGTGGACACAATGTAGGATTAGCTGGGTCTTTATCTAATTGGTTTAGAAGTAAGGAACAAGAAAATCTTGCTGCATATACATGAAACCGCAGCCTTAACAGGAAGGCACAAGGGCTGGTGTTTGGCTTTTTTCCCCTACCCTGAGACTCTTTAAACTTCCCTCCACTGGACACTTTCCCCAGCCAAGTTTTATTTTATCATGCCAGTTAATTGTAAGCAGCAAGCCAGTGTCCCTAACAGTGCCTGGGAGGTTTTCGTGCATTCCGAATACCTATTTGGCAGGTTCTTTTTCACTACATTAAAAATACAATGACGATGCCTAAGAAGAGATTGTTTGCAAGATCATTAAGTGAACCACATACAGGATGGGTCAGATCCATTTCTGGTACATCAGCACCAGTGAGTTCAACATAAGTGCAATTGGCAACTGTCCTATTAATTGAGACTGAATGGGAAAACTGCAACTAGTTATCTGAGTTTAAACATAATTAAACTATTGATTAGTAAAAAAAAAACCTCATTCAATAGCAAAGGGTGAAAATGGTGCTTGGTATATATGCATTCATTTTCAAGTAGTGCCATATTTTACCACTTTTTGCTGCCATAATTGTCAGGTCACAACCCAGAAAACCATCCTGTCTCCTGAACATCCCCACAGCTCCCCCTCCCAATTAATTGGTCAATCAGTGTCACAGATCTTGCTTGCTTAGATTTCATTGCCCCTTTACAAGTTTTGTTTTATTCTTAAAGAGAGCATGAACTCCTATTTTGCATTTTATATAAAGTGAAAAACCTACAGGGAGACGTGTTGACCATAAGAACAATTCCAAAATTCATATTAGTGTAATACCTTTATTGGGTGAACCAAAAGATCACAAAAATTATGCAAGCTTTTGAGATCTCCAGATCTCTTCATCAGGCAAGATGTTACAAAAAGCAGCTTCAGAGGGGAAGGGGGAAATACAGGAGAAAAACATCTGATTTAATGGTGCAGTCAAGAGTGTTTTCTTGTTTGGAGTCCTAAAATGAAGTGGGGGAAGGTGGACTCTGCAGACCTTCAACACAAATCAGGTTCTGCAGATGATGTGATGTTTGGACACGCAGTTGCCCCTAGGGTCACTGGGAACCAGAAAGCAGAAAATGTTGCTTCCCTCTTTTGGAAATCTAAAATCCAGCCGTTACTCAGACTTGTTTCCATTCTGGCCAAAGCACACCGGCCCCTTTTGTTTTGGAATTTTTCTAAAGTGAGGTGTTTGTAGCCCAGAAGCAATTGCCTCCTTCATCCTCCTCTCCATCCCCAAACCACTTAATTAACCTTCCTCCTTTAGTACACAACATAGCTGCATCGGTCCAGATGGAGTCAGGCACTAGAGGAGGCAACTGGGACTCTGTTTGGAATCCTTGTTGCTCCCACACTCAGCTCTCTGTTCTTGGAAGGAATCAAGCCCACCTGGTCTGTCCCCACTCAGCCTCCCATGCACACTGTATACTTCCGAGCAGGCTGCCCAGTTGTGCTGCTCCCTTTGCCAGCATGTTCATGAGATGCTCGTGCGGCTGCCCAGAACCACAGCTGTGTGGAGTGCCTGGTCCTTCAGCTGGTAAGCTGGTAATTAAAGTGAAGCATAGTATACAAGGATCTGCTGGGCGAGAGGAGAGGCAGCCCAGGCATCTGGGTAGCATCATGGTCTCAGTTATAGGACTGGATGTACCAGGAAGAGTACAGGCTTTGCATGCAAAAGGTCCAAGGTTAAGTCCTCTGCATTTCCAGGGTAACTCTGCCCAAAGCCATGGATAACTGCTGTCTGTCAGTGTAGAGAATATTGAGTTGAATGGAACGTGGCATAAGGCAGCCTCCTATGTGCAAGACAGTCTCCCCCTGTTGACTTTCTGCCTGTCACACAGAGAGTCCTACTAGAGGGAAAGAACATCTTGTTAGACATGGAAAATTCATATTCTGTGTCCACCCATCCCAGATCTCAGCACAGCCGTGCTGTTCTCCTGCCTTCTATAATGGCCTTGGCCCATCTAATCCAGTACTCTGTTTACAATAATAGTTAACCAGATGCTTCAAAGAACACAAAACAAGAGCATTATGGTAGTATCCTGGAGGCAAACACCAGGGGCCTATCTGAGTTCCCTTTTGCTGTAAGGCCATGAACTGCTGTGATCCTTTCTAAAGCCATCAGAGGCCTACCAAGGTGGTAGAATCTGGAGATGGTAAGAGTGGACAGCACCTTCTCATACTCACAGAATCACTTTTTGGGGATGCTTCCTCCACACACATAGAAAACTCGCACAGCCAGGAATAGGCTGGGGTAGAATATTTCTCCTTGATGTGTTTGATAGTTCTTTATTTACAGGATTAAAAAAAAATAAACATGGGGAAACATTTTGAAAAATGGCAACCCCCCACTGCAGCACGAAGGGGCAGAATCCATTCTGCTATTCCATTCTGCTACATGTGTAGACCATGCCTCAACTAGCAGCCACTCAACCAATGGCCACTCAGCTAATGCGTAGCCTCAACTAATGGCCACTCAACTAATGATACGTGTAGCCTCTCAACTAATGACCACTCAACTACTGGCCACTACATAAAGTAGAACTGGGGGATTTGTGGCCCTCCAGATATCGTTGGACCTCAGTACCCTTCAGCCCCAGCCAGCACAGTCAATGGTCTTGGATAATGGGAGTCGTAGTTCAACAACATCTGGAGGGGCACCGCCTCTCCACTCCTGAAAAGATTGCCAACATTTCAACTGGCAGCTGTAGCTATGTCATTAACAGCAGCCTGCAGTGCAGACCTTAGCCCAGGATAACATTTATCTCTGTGCTGTGAAAAGCTTCAACTCTTGATTTCTACAAATCAAGCTGTTGCTAAGAGCCTGAGAGCACTTTCCCCCCTGCTCAGTTGGCAATTCTATAGCAACGATCTCCATACAGGATGTAAGGTTTTGTCTGTCCTGAACCTACTGTCAATAATGTTCACTGAATGATGCTGTATTACATTAAAAAGAGGGAGGGAGAGAGAAATGTCTTTCTACTCACTCCTTATCATTCATGAAATTTTATTTACCTCGGTCATGTATTTCCCTCCACCCATGTTCTAAACTTCAAAAGCCGCAACCTTTGAAACCTTGTTCAAAGGGAAGACGGTCCAAACACCAGATTATTTTTAACAAGTGAATTCCCAAACTCTCAGTTCATGAGGCCCAATCTCCAATAAACCCAATCCACTGGCAATGAAAGCAATGTTTTCAAGACTCACCTTGAATGAAGCTTAAATTATGCCACTTTACGAAGTGTATTGACTTCGGCCTACAGCTCTGAAGATGTTGTTTACTTGATAGTAATGAATCACTCTCAGATGATTATGAAGCAACAGAGAATTAAATGACAGAGGGTTGCAGCTTCATTTCTGGAGTGACTGGTGATGCCAAAGATCTGACTCCAAACAACAAGGTTTTGATGCCACATGGCCCAGTACGTTTAACCATGTTGTTCCTCGCCACAGCTGTTCTATGCGACTAAAGCAAGAATATTTTGGGAGAATGGAGCTGCGAGGTTTGGACAATAAAAGAAGACTTTTGGAGGGAGAAACCTGACCTGCATTGCATGGGCTGACAACAAGATTGCTGGCTGTTTGTAAAGCCCCACTCCATCATGAAGCTCACTGGGTGACTTTGGGCCAATCACTGACTCTCAGCCTAACCTACCTCACAGGGTTGTTGTGAGGATAAAATGGCAAGGAGGAGGATCATGTACACCACCTTGGTCTCCTTGGAGGAAAAGGCAGTCGTGATCTAGTGACCGACAGCCATGATACTTTGGGGGAATCCATGGGAGATCGGAAAGTCATTGTCTCCTTTCATTTCACAAAGCTCATGTTCCACAGCACTGCAACTCCATAGAACAAAATAGTGTGCCCTTCAGTTTAGAACGCCAGGACCATATAGTTCAGCCATCATCACTGCTCTGGCTCACCCTTTCATTATTTAGATATCATGACTCCACAGATGGAGGATAGTGGGCCATGATGACCTGAAGGCAGGGCAGAGAATGGGCTTGGAAGCCTCCTTTCCTGTCCATATTTTATGGGCAAACAGACACTGCTGGCCAAAAGGCTGGCACTTCACTCTCAGTTAAGTTCCAGTCCAAATGCAAACGAGCCTCAGGTGCCAGGGCTCTCATTGGATTCCCGCATAGCTGGTGGGTGGCAGCAGTAGCAGAGAATAGTCAGACTCTGGCTGCCTCAGATCTTTGTAAGGCAGTTTGCAGTGTTATGGCTGATTCTTCCTATTATGATCATCCAATCGAGATCTCTAGGATCTAGATCAGGGGTGGAGAACTTCAGGCCCATGGGTCAAATCTGGCTCATCTGGGGTCCCAATCCAGCCCTCTGGGGTTTCCCACTCCTTGCCCTGGCCCTACCCCATTTCCCAACAATCACCCATCATTTGGTGGTTTCCTGGCTTTTAAGCTCAAATATGCTGGTGTATTTGGTATTTTCGTCCAGCCCCATTTTGCCTTTGGCCTCACCTGCCACTGGAGCACTCTGGCTCTGAGAGTTCCTCTGACATTTAATTTGGCCCTCGGGCTGAAAAAGGGTTGACACCCTTGACCTAGATCTACCACTGAAGACATGCATCTCAGGCACATGTTTAACTCATGCTTATAGTTCTGTAGATGGCTAGCTCTTCCTACTTACCAGCAAAAGAATTCTACCAAGTCCTGAAAGTTTGCACTGCCCAAAAGGCACATTTTGTGGGTGACATTTTGTGGGTGATATGCAGACGGAGAATGCTGTGTGTTCTGTTAATGGCTCTTGTACCATGAATAGCTGTGTAGAAGAAGAGATAATCTCAGGAAGTCCAGCTTCTTCCCTGCATGGGCAGCTGGAATGTTCTCTCCTCTAGAGGTACAGGGCTGCTATCCTCCTTTATTGCATTTGGTCACCCAGGCATCACCACAGCCAATCTTCTGTGGCAATACATACAAGATTTGGCCTTTGGCCATGGCACAATGAAATCACTTTGTTCCCTGTGCAGAATCTGAGTTCATAGACTCCTCATAGCTTTTTAATTGTTCAGCATGAGAAAAAAGTAGAGTCTGCCAAGGCCTGGGAATGAGAACTCCCTTCATATTATTCTCTGTAGAAATTTTCCATTATTCCATAGGGTGGCAAATTCCTTTAGTGGCTCCTATGCCTTTTATTTCACAGAAGGGATAAATTCAACAGATGCATCTTTTCCCCAGGGTGGCAGCTGCAGTGACCGTGCACCTGACTCGCTCCCTGTTACACAATCGTTAAAAGGCACGGAAATGCTTTAGGGAAAAGATGTTGCTACCCTCTGATTCCTCCAGGGGAATGATTCGCATGAGTACAGTATAGCCAGCTCTTTCCTAGGAGAGGGACCTTCTGTACTGAACACAGAAATTCTTGGCTTATCTGGATTTCTGTGTACAGATGCAGCAATGGCATACTTACCCCTCTCTCTTTTCCATGGTCAGTGATGCAGGATCCATGCTGAGGCAGGTACAGGGGAATGCAGGTGGATAGACCACTTCAGTGCTCTATCTGCAGAAAGCAGACATGCCAAGTTTGGAAAATAGTTAAGGATACTTTCAGGTGTAGGAAGGATTGCTATTGCCCCCCCCCCTTTTTTTTTTGCCAGAGGCTCAGGGCCTTTAAGAACTGACAGGCAGGAACTCATCAGCTGTCCCCTGCCCCTTCTCTGCATCTCCATGCCTGGACAAGCTGCATTATTAAATTTTGCCTGCCATCCTGCTTTAAAGGATGCCCTGCCATTGTCAGAAAAGAAGCGACAACTCAAATAGTGCAAGTTAGTAGTCCTGTTCAAGGAATATTTCTCACCTTTAGGCTTGGCAAAATTAACTTAAGATGAATTCCTGATCTTAATCTTTATTTATTTAGACTTACGCAGACTAAGATCGGGTGACCTTTCTAAGTCAGAGGGAGAAGGGTGACTAGATGCAAAGGCAGGCATCTTTTACCTTGTAGGAGGATTTTCAGCTGGTACAGGTGGCCTTGCAGGGGTGAGGACAGTGGCACCTGCTGAATTCACTCTTCCATGTAACTATGTAAAGCACAGGAGCCCTGCTCTCTTTTGCCTCCTGTCATAGGAACATAGGAAGCTGCCTTATACTGAGTCAGATCCTTGGTCCATCTAACCCAGTGTTGTTGACATTGTCCGGCAGCAGCTCTCCAAGGTTTCAGGCAGGAATTTTTTCCAGCTTTTCCTGGAGATGCCAGGAATTGGACCTGGGACCTCTGGCTTACAAAGCAGGTGCTTTACCACGGAGCCACAGCCCCTTCCAAAGGGGCTGGTCACGCAAGGACTGGGGCTCATTCCCATTAGCTGCTCTGACTCACTCTTGTAGAAGCAGCATTTCTGGCCACAAAACCCCACACAGGCATCCATCCAGTTTCTGGAAAAGCCATGTCCTGGGATGCCTAGAGGGAATATGCCTTACCCTTGGTTAGTCATCATTTGTTGAAGTATTGTAGGCCTCCTGTCTGTCTGTCTGTCTGTCTGTCTGTCTTTCCTGCCTGCCTGCCTACCTCTCTCTCTCTCTCTCTCTCTGCGCAATGTGATCTAGCTCTCACATTGCTTGTCCATTTTCAGCAGTGGGTGAGATCTTACCAGACCAATTCCTGGGACAGCCTTCATAAAATCCCTTCCCGAAGTGCCTCTGTGTGTTCTGCCTTTGATGGCCCTGGCTGTGTTTGATGCTTGCCTGTAAAAATGTAATGGGGTGGAAGGGGCTGCAATGAGCACCTGGGGGGATAGCACCATTTCCTTGTTGTTCTAACCTTTTCTCCTTTTGTGTGTGTGTTTCCTTCTTTTCTTTTTTTAACATTGAAGAGCCCCTGGAAGTCAAACATGTGCCACATATCATTCTCTCAGCTGATACTAGCCAAGTTCTCTGTGAGGCTGTCTCTCTCTTTCCGAGTCTGCAGGCGAAGCCCCGGAGTTTTATTTTAAGAGCACATTAATTAAAGGCAAAAGTGATGCATGCCTTTGACATCCAAATTAATAGTGAATAAGGTAATTAGAAGAGGTGCCATTAGTGTGATGGAAGAGCCTGCCCTGGCCCAGCCCAGTGGAGATGAGAAAAGGAAGGGGAATTGGCTTCAAGTAACTCCCATATGATTTGGAGTATGGTTCCAGGCAGCGTTGAAGCACCAGTTATTTCTTCATTTAAATGTTATAGACTGCCTCATCCCAAAGGCTTGGGGGGGGGGGACAATATAAAAATGTATTGAAAGACCAGTCAAATGTAGCTAAAGGAAACCAATCCAAACTGCTCTTCTCCTTTACCCGTTTAACTCTATTTCCCCACTACCACCACCAGTTACTTTTTCTATATGCCAGCCTTCCCCAACCTGGGACCCTATAGAGTTGTTGAAATACAACTCCCATTATCCCCAGCCAGTATGATCAGTGGCTGTGCTGGCTGGGAATAATGCAAGTTGTAGTCCAACATGATCTCTCAACCCATTAGTTAAGCCACCTGAGGCTTTATACACATTGGAGCATCCTGGCAGAGAGGATTTCAGATCTCACCCCTCGAAAGGTGGGAAGCTCTGCTCCTGCATCAGAGGGGGATGCTGAGCCACCACCCAGCTTCAGAAAACACCGGCGCCTGAAGGTACAGGCTAGGACCGTGGCCGGGTGAAGGAGTGCCTGCTTGCAGAAAAAGGCTCCCCAAGAGTAAAGGCCTACTTGGGAGCAAGGCCCTCCTCGTGAGTAGGACTTTTGCCAGAGGGCCTGTGACGGCGTGCAGCTGAGCCCTGGGTGGGGCTCCGGCTACATAAGCCTCTGGTTCCCTGTAGCCACTGTTGGAACAATGCTTTTTCTACTAGCTCCGGTGCCTCGCTTCATGACTGATCCTCTGTGCTGCTGACCGTTGGACTCCCACTCAGCTCTTCTCTTTGGACTGTGTTTGTGTTGGACTGTGTACCTGTGTTTTGATCTTGGCTGTGCCTGAGGCCCTGCTCTTGGACTTCTCCTTTCTTGGTGGGTAATACTGTGTGCTTGATCTCTGTCTACCTACTGACTTCTGCTGTGAAGTGCTGTCTTGCTGGACTGATATAACCATGTGACCTTTTTGCCTGTCTGTTGCAATTGGATTTGCCCCATAGTTGGACTCAGGGCTCAGGCTGACCTAGCCATAGCAGAACACTTCATATGCAGAAGGCCCCAGGTTCGAACCTTGGTATCACTAGGCAGGGTTGGGGAAACTCCTGCTTGAAACCCTGGAAAGCTTCTGCCAATCAGTGGGCATTTCTACATCAGCCTAAAATCCTGTGTTTAAAATGGGGCTTTCTGCTTCCATTTTAAATGCAGGATCACCAATGACTCTCTTTACATGTGCTTCCTCTCCCCATATCTGAGTCTTCCATTACCTTTCATGGATCTCGCTCCTCTTCTTTAAGTCTTTTCACAGAGGAAACTGAAACGATCTATTTAAAAACGGAACAAGGGGCATTTAGTGCGGAAGGGTCACTCTGTCATGGAAAGAGTCTGCAAACTTCCGTGAAGGAGCAATCTCAGTCGCAGGATAAAAGCTCTGTGTGATGAAGCCCAGCTAGATGGACCAATGTTTTGACTCTGTATTAAGGCAGCTTCCTTGTTTGTGAGAGGGACCATAGCTCAGAAGCAGAGCACCTGCTTTGCATGCAGAAGATCCCACGTTGAATCCCCAATGTCGCCAGGTAGGGCTAGAAAAAATCCTGCTGGAGTCCTTGGAGAGCCACTGTCAGCCAGTGTCAACCATCCTGGGCCAGATGAAGTGGTGATCTGACTCAGTGCAAGGCAGCTTCCTATGACCTGGTATAAGGGCAGCTCCAGGTCTGTGAATAGTGGTCAAAGATGCCTACAGGGTTTAGCTCAAGAGCTGGCACCTCTGTTTATTGACCTATTTCCTCGAGCAACCCATATAAAAGCACTTTTCTGATAGCACAAAGCAACCCAAATGCACCCCTGTAATTGAAGAGGAGACAAATACTGTACAAGGTTTGCCAGGTTGCAACTTGGAGATTTGCCCTGTACCTTTAAATCATTGCTGAGTTGGAAGACTAGGCAGCTGCAGACTCTTCCAATGATTTTGCCCTGCCTGCCAGGGGCATTGCTAGGTTCTTAAAAGATCCAGGGCATAGGCCCATAACACAAATTTGCATATCTATCTACATATGCGAGTCTAAGTGCATGTCTCATATATATATATATATATATATATATATATATATATGGTGTGGGTATAGATTACATACATACTGTACATAAGTGTACACTGACACCCCACCCTACATCAACTCAGACCCCAATTGAGCATTTTGGAAAACATCCCACTTCTGCTTGGGCCAATTTATAGTGGAACCACTTCAGCTCATCACCAAACCTGAGTCAAGGTTTGGAAAAATGGGTCTTTATGCTTCCTGTTGACTACCATGGGAAATTAGAAAAAAAACCTAACTTTTTTCTCTTGGTCAAAACTGGATGATAACTTCAGGCATAGTAGCAACCTAGAAGGGGGTTACACCTGCCCAATGTCAGAAAAATAGGTGCAGGGTTTATAATTTGATTTTGTTTTAAAGGGAACTGCCAATGTTTTTATTCCTTGGAAGAATTGGATAAACATTTCAGGATTCATTGCCCCATCAGAGGAGATCATGTCTGCCAAATTTCAGAATGGGAAGGGTTTTTGTGCAAGGGTGACCTTCACGTTTTGAGATCTCCAAAAGAGGACATACTTATCTCCCTATGTTCCTTGTGGACCATTGTTCTGAAACTTACAGACAGCCTACAGTTGTCCCTAAGTAAGAAACCAGCAAAGTTTCAGAAGGGTAGGTGCAGCAGTTCATGTGGAAGGGGAGTTCTCCAGTTTGGGGGAGGGAATGATCTGCTTTCCCTTCCATTCACCCCTTCCCCAGTAGTTTTTGGGTAAACTTGTATGAAAATGCACAGGTCATTAGAGGTGTCCCCCAGGCAAGAAACCTGCAAAGTTTCTGAAGGATATACATGCATGCAAATTTAGAATTACTAGAATTTATTTACATTTCACCAATGTTAGCAGTAGGGGAACATGGGTGGGAAGGTGCTATTGCACTCATGTCCTGTTTGTGGGTTTCCTGTGGGCATCTGGTTGGCCACTGTGAACAGAATGCTGGACTAGATGGAGCTTGGTCTGATGCAGCATGGCTCTTCTTATGTGCTCAAATAGAGATTGCCTCTGAGCATGTGCAGAATATTCTTCTTTTACCACTGAGAACTTGCATTCTCCCCCTACCAATTTTATTCCCCTCCATGCAACTATCCCTCCTCATCCTACCATCCTCCAGCAACTCTTCATAAAAACAGATGTCTTGTGCAACTCTCCTTTACCTTCTCCTTGTTATGCACAAGCTGTTGTATCTTCCTCCTGATAACTTCATTTGTGCCAAGACTTCACCAGGATTCAGCCAGTGAGTCTGTTTTCAAAACTAGGTCTAAGTTATGACAAACTCTGAACATGTACTAAGTGCCTTTCCCTCACCACTGAAGCTAGAGTTCATGCAAAACCCCCGCATATACCTGCAAATGACAAAATATGCATGGGACTGAGCTGAAAGGGTAGGCAATTCATTAGATGGGTAGGCACTGTATTAAGCCTGCAGTACCATGCTCACAACTCAGGACTTATTTCTCAGTAAACTTGCAGAACATCAAGATGCAAAACTCCCTGCAAAAGTAACTTGTGCTGAAATCCTATGCACACTTTCCTGAGGGTAAGCCTCACTGAACATAATGGGACTTCTCAGTAGGCATACATAGGGTTTCATAAATTAGCAATATTTATCTCCCCTCCACTTAAAAAACAAACAGAAAAACTCCTATTTTTATTAAAGCTTTCTGTTCAGAGGAACTCAGGAAGCTGCCTTGTACTGAGTCAGACCCTGGGTCCATCTAGCCCAGTGTTGTTGACACTGACTGGCAGCAGCGGCTTTCCAGGGTTTCAGGCAGGATTCTCTCCTAGCCCTACCTGGAGATGCCAGGGATTGAACCCGGGACCTTCCGCATGCCAAGCATGTGCTTCCACCACTGAGCCACAGCCCTTCCTATTCCTGGATGGTGGCAACTGACAAACAAAACAGCCCCAGATTTGTTTCTCTGCAACCATGTGAACCCACTTTTCTCAAAGGCTTCAGTGAGGAGGAGGAGAAAAACCAACCGTCTTGTCTGTAGTCAAATACAGTTCAGAACTTCTCTTGCCACTGAAGAGAATTCTCTTTAAGAATTCCCCAAGGTATGCTCTGGGTGGAATAAAGACGAGAAAGAAAGAACAGGAGAGGGGAGGGGAGAAGAAAAGAAGAATGGTGATTGGAAATGTGCGGGGGGAGGGGTAGAGAGAATTCCCTAAGCCAAGTGGCTCCTTTCTTTCAGAGAGGTACAACTTCAGTGGAATTTAGGAAGCTGTGGAAGATTGCACGTACTTAAATGAACTTTGAGGTGAGGTGGCTGAGGACTTTTTCTAGCTTTTCTTAAACTGTAGAATCTGTGGAGAGTAGAACCGGCAGGAGAAGCTGGGCCTATCTTGTCTCCCAGTTCAGCAACAGATTTATAGGTGAAAGGGGAATTCCTGGGTTACCGTGCCAATCCTAACATTATGAGATCCAAAGCTCTCACCTGTTGGTAAATCTGCTACAGCTGCTCTTTCCGCGCTGGGCAACCTGGGCAAAAGCATGGAATGACTGCCTAGGATCAGTCAAGAACCTGTTGTGCCTGTGTTTAGAAAGGGGCAAGTACTTCTATGGGGCAAACAAGAAAATAACCCTATATGCAAATCAGTATGTGGCTCATTTTTTGCGTTCTGGATAAACAGGCAACAGCTGTTTTACTGGCTCTAGGCAATTGCTCCACATTTTTCAGGAAAGCTGGAAATAACAGCCTTGGCTTACCTTGCAGGGATGAAATCTGGAATACATTAAACATTGTGGGGACTGGGAAGAGGCATAGATGAGAAATAATTGGGTAGAAAATAAGAGTTACCTAATAGGGCAAGAATTGTTAGGTTTCATTCCTGAATCTCTAAGAAACAGAGGCTTGTTGGCGCAGTATTTTAGCACACATTGGGGCCCACTTAAAGCTTGTTCAAGCACCAGGTGCTACCTCATTTTGTTCTAAACAAGTTGTGTGGCTAGGGAGAAAAGAAATGTGTTTGATGATTTGGGTGCTTTTTTTCACTGCCCCTCAATTGTCCCTGGGATGAAGTAGAAACAGAGCTTCTTGCTTTCTGTTATTTCCCAACTTTCAAGTAGGGAGCTTTACAAATCACACAGACAAGGCCTATATAATACAGAGGCAGGCATCAACACAGCTTCCTGCCATTTTGGACTCTCCTTAGGGGTGTGATTATGGGGACTATCTTGATGGGCTCCTGCGCTTCAACATTTACTGCTCCAGAACTCTTATCTAAAATATTTATCACTTATCAGCTGTAGTTCTCTGAATGGCTTATGAGATACCATAACAATACATTAAAGCCTGAAGGTCAGTGAAGTTTGTGAGCGACTGTTTTCTGGGTCACCACCTTTTCAGCTTGAAAGCAAAAGTGAGCTGAAGGCTTCTTTTTAACCAGATCATTAAGATTTCAAGGTAGTTTCACTTACTTCTCAGTAAATAATGTGTGTGCTGGAACATGTACCCTTGCAATAATATGGGTTTGCAAGGGTATGCTTGCTTGTTACACAAATCACACTTTCATAGGTTTGCATAAAATGTATAACGTACAGAACAACTTTGAAGCACAATGTGAGTGTTAGCTGGAAAAGGGATTGACTGTGCAGTTTTAAACCCTTCTTTGAGCTAGGGTGGACTCTGCGTTATGCAGAGGGAGATGGGAACTGCTCCAGTGCCTGGCTCCTTTGGAAGGCAGTTCCTTTGAAGAAATCCTTATCTGACCTATAATGAAAGCAAGGGCTTCTTTTAATAAATCCCTGAAGAGAGAGAATGAGGCTGAGAAAGCAGCACGTTTTATAACAAGCCTGGCTCCTGCTGGTTGCTGTTACTTACCCAAGGCAATAAATGTATCTCTACCTAATCATGTTTAGAAAATCCCTTTTTCTTTTCTTTTTGCTCATTCTCAGGTGGATTTGTGGCTCCACATTTATTTATTGTTTATTTTGGAGTGACACTTATGCTTTATCTTGGCCTGTGCTGCAGCAGCTGGGCTCTGCTGATACAAGCAAAACTGGGGCAGGCTGTGTATCCCTCTCAAGATATCGCTATGACAGGTCCGCACCTCTGTGTTGTCCCTTTGTTCAGAGCTGTCATGGTAGGTAAGACAAGAAGGTGGACAGGGAGAGATAGGAAGCATGACGCGGGGTCTCCTGGGACCATGGAGCTGGCTGGTGGGAGAGGGGGAGAGTTGATGGAATCCGTAATTGCTGACATCACCCGCTTGCTTCCCTCCCCCCCCACCCCCCCCACCCAGGTGTGTGCTTGGAAAGCTGGCCTATGTCTCGAGTGGAACATGGTGGTGCGTGTCTCAGCTTTCCATTAGAAAAGCAGAATCTTTCTAGCCTCTCTGGGCTGTGCACAAGGAGTAGATGGAACACTGACAGCGCAACAGTTGCATGACTACTCAGAATTAAATCCCATGGCGTTCAATGGGGCTTAACCCCCAGGTTATAGGACTGCCATCTGAGCTGGCAACCATATACCCATGTACCTGGGAGTAAGTCCCATCGAACCCAATGAGGCTTACCTTTGAGCAGTTGTGTAGAGGATCACGCTCTAAAAGCTGACAACCCTGAAAGTGGGTTGGATCCAGGACCTGCCTTCCATAAAAGGAAGGGACCTCCCTTGAGAGAAAGGGCTCTACTCACAGAAGGTCCCAGTTTTTGCCTCCACTCCCCACACCACAGTTCACTCCATGCAGCAGAGGCTCCTGACTCGCTGTAGAGAGTTTTCAGGGGGCTCCCATGAGAAGGAGGGGGCGGGGAAGTCCACCTCCACTAGCTCCATTGATCCAGCATAAATCTGGGTCCAACCCATTGTCTGGTCTGTGATCAGGGCAACAGGACTTTCAGAGGCTATAAGTTTCACTCATTGTCCTGCACCCGAGACCCTTCCCCTTTGTTCCTCTCTTTCTAGGTTTACCCCATTGCCTCAAGAACATTTCTCCACTACTTACCTCCCTTCTACCTCATCCCCTCTCCCAAGCAGATCTTCCAAATACTTAAATAATTCCGAGGGCCAAGCGCTGACCATGATGTGCAGATGGATGAGCAGCAGCCCATCCACAAAGCAAGGTTTTATGGTGAGTTCTGGCAGGCAGTGATGGCAGCCCAGGGCTGCCCCCTTAGACTCTAGGAGCTCCCACGGTTCTTGTGCAGAGACCTTTCCTAGTCCATCGAGGATCCTTTGAGTTACAGAGAGCTGAATTTTACAAAGCTTGCCATCCAACAAGACTTCCCCAACCTGGTGGCCTCCAGATGGTTTGGATCCAACTCCCATCGGCCCCAGCAAACATGGCCATAAGAATATAAGAGCCCTGCTGGATCAGACCAAGGGCCCATCCAGTCCAGCATTCTGTTCACACTTCACACAGTGGCCAGCCAGCTGTTGACCAGGAAAACACAAGCAGGATATGAGGGCAACAGCACCCTCCCACCCATGCTCCCCAGCAACTGGTGTACACAGGCCCACCACCTCTGGTACTGGAGGTAGCATAGAGCCATCAGGATGCATAGCCACTGATAGCCCTTTTCCTCCAGGAATTTGTCTAACCCCCTTTTAAAGCCATCCAAATTGGTGGCCATCACTGCATCCTGTGGCAGTGAATTCCATAGTTTAACTGCGCGCTGTGTGAAGAAGTGCTTCCTTTTATCTGTCCTGATGCTCCCACCTATCAGCTTCATGGGATGACCCCAGGTTCTAGTATTTTGAGAGAGGGAGAAAAGTGTCTCCCTATGCACATTCTCCACACCATGCATAATTTCGTAGACCTCTCTCATGTCTCCCCTTACCCTCCTTTTCCCCAAGCTAAACAATTCCAGCTGTTGTAACCTTCTCTCATAGGGAAGATGCTCCAGCCTCTTCATCATTTTAGTTGCCCTTTTCTACACTGTTCAGGAGTGCTGGGTGTTGCAGTCCAAAACATCTGGAGGGCACGGGAACCTCTGCATGAAAGTCTGTCAACCCCAGGATTTGCTGAAATATTTGCAGGGTAGGCAGAAATTCAGCAGGTGCCATTTTCTCAGTTTAGAAATGCTGTACCTATCTAGTTTCTGTCTTTCTTGCAAGCTATTAGATGAGAAAGGCACCTGTCTGTAATTGCACTGCTTCTAGAAATAACGTGACTAGAGAAAAGCTCGTGTTTTGTAGTTCCTTTAATAATGAAACTTTCAGCTCCTTTTCCAGAAAGTGTTTCCACCAGCTAATGAAATATCAAAGCAATTCTTAAGGGAACAGTGGGGATTGGAAAGTCTTTGAGAAACCTCGTTGCTTTGTAATTCCCTCCAAACAGCTGTACCAAGCAAGCAATGTGATTAAAGCTCTCTGATTAATACACAAACCCTGTTTCTGGTTTCACTAAAGCTCCACTCCCAAACACAACATAGGCCGGTTCAAGTCTTGGTGGGGTTTTAAGAAACAGTGTCCTTTCCACCTTTCAGTGGGACATTGATTAGCGGAAGGGCTCCTCTCCTCTTAGTCAGAGTGAGCTGCTTCTTATTGGATGAGGAGAGGTGTTTGTGTCTATATGTGTATGCATGTCCCCACCTCGATCTTGATCTTGCTGCATCCATAGTATCTTTCCATTGCTGCTACTTACAGCTCCATCAGAAATACTTGTGGTTTTACCCCTGACCATATAAACCCCCAGTCTTATTCCCTGTTACTTTCTGCACCAGCTGGAAGAAACTCTGTGACCCAGAAAAAGCTAGGTTGCTGCTGTTTTCCTTCGACCTGAAGTGTATGCCCTCATTTGAGTGGCAATTATAATTATCCAGAGTAACAGAAGAATGGTTGAAGTAATGACTGACAGCAGGAGAGTGAGATGAGAAAGTTAGAAGAGGGAGGAAAAAGGCAGAGGAATTACAGGAGAGTAAGTGGAGAGAGGAGTTGGAGGGGGGAGAGAGAAGAAGGATGAGTGTTGCGATAGCTGTTGAAGAGGGGTGCCAGTTACGTTAGGAAATTATTATTTCTAATTCTGCACCAAATGGCTATTTCTTCTGGCTGTTATTTAAAAAACAACAACACGAATTTTAATTCATGAATGTGTTCTGATCGAGAGGATTCTGAAGTCAGCATATCTCGCCCCACCTGCTGGCTTTGAATTAGACAGCCAAGTATATAAAAGGGAGAGTCCTCCTGCGCTCTCTAATTCAGCAGGTGGTGGCAGAAGCTTATTTTGGAGGATGTTAGGGGACATCTGGACTCGCTAGGCAGGCCGAGTGACTCATACAATGACTTCTCGGAGGCAGGGCCTCATGTTGAACTTCTAGGATGTTGCACCCAGGGCTAGATCCAGAATCATTCTCCACCCATGAAAGGATACTGCTGGTGGAATGAGTTCAACAATGCCTCCAGGAAAATGCAGTAACTCTTTGAAAAAGTCTTAACAGATGGTCTTTAAGCCTGGGGGCAGAAGCCCACAGAAGGTATTATGCACCTCACTGGAGAAGGATCCAGAATCATTCCTCTACCCATGAAAGATAGCACTGGTGGAATGAGACTTTTATGCCCTCTCCTCCCTCCTTCAACCCCCCCCCCATGTACCCTCCTCTGGGGGGGTCCCCCAACCTTCCAGAGGCATTCTGGAAGGCACAGGGGCGGGTGCTGCAAGGGGAAGGGGAGGACACAGAAGGCCCATTCTACCAGTGGCATTCTTCTGGAGGTGGAGGAACAATTGTGGATTGATCCCCCAGTGAGGTACATAATACCTTCTCTGGGCTTCCTCCCCGAGACCTACAGGCTATCTGATAAGACTTTTTCAGAGAATTGCTGCATTTTCCTGGAGGCATTGCTGAACTTTTCCAGCCCGGTTGTTTTAAAACCTCAAAATGTTCTTCCATGAGAGGTAGTAGGGAGTTGCTCTCTGCATTGCAGACCCCACTTCATAAGATTCCAGACCCCGCCTCGTCTCTCTAGGGCACATAGGTGAGAAGAACCCTTTTTGTCCTGAGGTCACTTTGCCAATGTGAAATTGGCCAGTGGGTGCTACCGAAGGCCACACGCATACTGGCATCTGCATGCATAGGCCTTCACGCACCAACGGGCTGGTGCACACAAGCATACAAATGCTCCCTGATTGATAGTTACCAACTCTTTTCAGGTGGATGTTTCTAAGCCTTTAATAATTTTCAAACAGCATACTGTCGGAGCCTTTAAGTGAATCAGAAGGACTATGGCAGCATTGATAGGGATTGTCAGAGGTGAGAGATGTGGGAGGGAAGAGAGAGAGATGAGGTAACAATGGTGGGGAGCGGCGGGTAGGGCTGTATGCTTAAGACTGACAGGCATCTGCGGTCTTGTGGAGAAATCCCATGGACTGGATGGCAACTGGTGATGCCAGGTTTCTGAAGCGCCAACAGAGCTGAGGATGCTAAAGCCATTTACCCTTCCCCATAGGGAGGTGGCCCAGGGCTGCATGCAAGACAGGTTAAGTCTGTGCATGTTCACCTGCAGTCACTTCTGCTTGTGGGGGTAGCCCAGCCTGGAGCTGTGGAGCCCCACTCGGGACTGCCCTGCGGCTGGCCGGGAGTTAAATAAGAGGCAGAGCCACTTCAGCCCTGCATGGAACCAGGCTGACAAATGTAAACATCTGCTGCGGGCGATTGCTGACCTAATTTCGGAGCTCACTGTGGCTCTTGTCATCTGTTGCCTGTTGTCTTAGCATAGAGGAGTTGACAGGGAGCTAAGAGTATGCGAGAGAAAGGATGCCATGGGGACTGCTGGCCAGGGTGAGGAGAGAAACCAAGGAACAGGCTTGAGCTAATGCTTGAAGGCAAATGTTTGGTTTTCTGCTGTTGACAAGGCCAGGGAAAGAAATCTCATCATAACATTGTGGGAGAGTATACAGAACATGTCCTTCCCTTAGGCCCAGGTTCATCACATGTTGACATGTGCTGTGCAAAAAACAATGTTTTGGAAAGGAGAGGATGCCGGTGGATCTCAAAGGGGATCATCTCCTGGTTGTGGAAGCATGTGATGTAAGGTAGGCCAAAGCTTATTTTGTAATGCAGTGGCATAAACTTCAGTTCCTTAATTCAGGCTGCTCATTCAGCTCTTTACCAAATAAGGTACCAATGTCAGCCTCAGATGGAACCTCCCATAACTCTTGGAAGAAAAACAATTATGCAGGCCTAGAGAGAGAAGTCAGAGCAGCAGCTGATCAGCTCAACCTTGTGGTTCCCTGGGTAATAGGAAAGATGAAGGTACTCTAGTTTAGAGACTGGGGGGAAATCCCCGTGGGCCAGGTGGTGGAAAGTCCAACCTAGAAGGTTCTGGATGTGATCAATGTATACCCATGAAAGTCAATGAGCTGGAAATGGCTTTTGGGTTTGGATCCAGGGACACCAGGCAGACACATTCTGCATTCACCTGGATTTGTCACCATTTGGTTGCTGAATTCAGAAAGCTCTCCATTTGTTTTCTGTGAAGTGGGCACATCTAAGTGGGCACATCTAATTGGGTCTACATAAAGCCCCGATTAGAAACTCAGTAGTTGGGAAGAAGGCTGGCTTAGGCCTATTTAAGGCATAGATGACACCAGGTTTGTAACTGGACTGATGGTGGAAATATCCTCTATGGTGTCTCACAGCGGCATCGTTATGAAGAGGTCCATCTGGGCATGGGCCCCAGATCTTTTTTGAGCTGTCCTAATTGTCCTAATCTTTGTCCTAATTTTTTGTGTGCTTCCACATATGTGCATGGAATTTGGGGACCTGGAAGCCCGTATAGAGATGACTGAGCCTGCCAAAGTTCAGACAGTTAGGTCTAGTGGCTTTTGTGCTAGCCATGGGTAAAATTTGCTTTTTGTGCTAGCCACAGGTAAAATTTGCTCTTGCTTGGGCAAGAGAAGTTCTGAACTGTATTTGACTTTATACAAACCGACAAGAGGGTTGGTTTTTCTCCTTCTCACTCAAGCCTTTGAGAAAAGTGGGTTCACGTGGTTGCAGAGAAACAAATCTGGGGCTGTTTTGTTTGTCAGTTGCCACTATCCAGCAATGGGGAGGGCTGTGGCTCAGTGGTGGAGCACATGCTTGGCATGCGGAAGGTCCCGGGTTCAATCCCTGGCATCTCCAGGTAGGGCTAGGAGAGAATCCTGCCTGAAACCCTGGAAAGCCGCTGCTGCCAGTCAGTGTCAACAACACTGGGCTAGATGGACCCAGGGTCTGACTCAGTACAAGGCAGCTTCCTGAGTTCCTCTGAACAGAAAGCTTTAATAAAAATAGGAGTTTGGGGTTTGCTTTTTAAGTGGAGGGGAGATAAATATTGCTAATTTATGAAACCCTATGTATGCCTACTGAGAAGTCCCATTATGTTCAGTGAGGCTTACCCTCAGGAAAGTGTGCATAGGATTTCAGCACAAGTTACTTTTGCAGGGAGTTTTGCATCTTGATGTTCTGCAAGTTTACTCAGAAATAAGTCCTGAGCTGTGAGCATGGTACTACAGGCTTAATACAGTGCCTACCCAATTCTGTCTAATGAATTGCCTACCCTTTCAGCTCAGTCCTATGCATGTTTTGTCATTTGTGGGTTTGGGGTTTTTTTTGTTGCATGAACTCTAGCTTCCGTGGTGAGGGAAAGGCACTTAGTACATTTATTTATTTATTTATTCATTCATTCATTCATTCATTTCATTTCTATACCGCCCAATAGCCGAAGCTCTCTGGGCGGTTCACTAAAATTAAAACCAAACAACACACAATAAAACAATATAAAATATATAAAACATTAAAACCACAGTATAACAATACAACCAGAATAACACCTGGCAGCAGTGCGGGGATTTAAAATACAGATTTAAAACAGCAAAGCTAAAAGTCTAAAATGCTAAAATGCCTGGGAAAATAAAAAGGTCTTCACTTGGCACCGAAAGAATACAATGTAGGTGCCAGGCGAACCTCACTAGGGAGCTCATTCCAGAGCCAGGGTGCCACAGCAGAAAAAGCCCTCCTCCTAGTAGCCACCCGCCTCACTTCCTTTGGCAGGGGCTCACGGAGAAGGGCCGCTGATGATGATCTTAAGGTCCGGGCAGGCACATATGGGAGGAGGCAATCCTTTAGGTAACCTGGCCCCAAGCCATTAAGGGCTTTGAATGTTAACACCAGCACTTTGAATCGGGCCCGGAAATGGACTGGCAGCCAGTGCAGCTGGAAAAGTACTGGCATAATATGAGCTCGCAGGCCAGTCCCTGTTAACAATCTTGCTGCCCTATTTTGGACCAGCTGAAGTTTCCGGACCATTTTCAAAGGCAGCCCCACATATAACACATTGCAGTAATCCAGACGAGAAGTTATCAGAGCATGGATAACTGTAGCTAGGCTATCTCTGTCCAGATAAGGGCGTAGTTGGTATACCAGCCTAAGCTGATAAAAAGTGCTCCGTGCCACTGAGTTCACCTGTGCCTCAAGTGACAGTTCTGGATCCAAGAGCACCCCCAAACTACAAACCTGATCCTTTAGGGGGAGTGCAACCCCCTCCAGAACAGGTTGAATATCACCTAGCTGGGCAGACGAACCACCCACTAACAGTACCTCTGTCTTGTCTGGATTGAGTTTCAGTTTATTGGCCCCCATCCAGTCCATTACCATGCCCAGGCACTGATTCAGAACAGCCACTGCCTCACCTGGTTTTGATGAGAAAGAGAGGTAGAGTTGGGTGTCATCCGCATATTGATGGCACCTCAGCCCACACCTCCAGATAACCTCCTCCAGCGGTTTCATGTAGATGTTAAACAGCATAGGGGATAAAATAGAGCCCTGTGGAACCCCATGGCACAATTGCCGTGGCACAGAGCAATAATCCCCCAGCACCACCTTCTGGAATCAGCCATCCAAGTAGGAGTGGAACCACTGCAGTGCAGTGCCTCCAACTCCCAACCCAGACAACCTATCCAGAAGGATACCATGGTCGATGGTATCGAAAGCCGCTGAGAGGTCCAGAAGAATCAACAGGGTCACACTCCCCCGTCCCTCTCCCGGCAGAGGTCATCCCACAGGGCGACCAAGCCAGTTTCCCTTCCAAAACCAGGCCTGAAGCCCGATTGAATGCACAGAGTTTTTCCATAACTGAGCCCTAGTTTTGAAAACAGACTCACTGGCTGAATCCTGGTGAAGTCTTGGCACAAATGAAGTTATCGGAAGGAAGATTCAATGAGCTTGTGCATAGAGAGGAGTTGCACAAAACAAGACATTTGTTTTTATGAAGAGTTGCTGGAGGATGGTAGGATGACGAGGGATGGTTGCATGGAGGGGAATAAAATTGGTAGGGGGAGAATGCAAGTTCTCAGTGGTAAAAGAAGAATATTCTGCACATGCTCAGAGGCAATTTCTATTTAAGCACATAAGAAGAGCCATGCTACATCAGAACAAGCTCCATCTAGCCCAGCATTCTGTTCACACAGTGGCCAACCAGATGCCCACAGGAAACCCACAAACAGGACATGAGTGCAATAGCACCTTCCCACCCAAGTTCCCCTGCTGCTAACATTGGTGAAATGTAAATAAATTCTAGTAATTCTAAATTTGCATGTATATCCTTCAGAAACTTTGCAGGTTTCTTGCCTGGGGGACACCTATAATGACCTGTGCATTTTCATACAAGTTTACCCAAAAACTACTGGGGAAGGGGTGAATGGAAGGGAAAGCAGATCATTCCCTCCCCCAAACTGGAGAACTCCCCTTCCACATGAACTGCTGCACCTACCCTTCTGAAACTTTGCTGGTTTCTTACTTAGGGACAACTGTAGGCTGTCTGTAAGTTTCAGAACAATGGTCCACAAGGAACATAGGGAGATAAGTATGTCCTCTTTTGGAGATCTCAAAACGTGAAGGTCACCCTTGCACAAAAACCCTTCCCATTCTGAAATTTGGCAGACATGATCTCCTCTGATGGGGCAATGAATCCTGAAATGTTTATCCAATTCTTCCAAGGAATAAAAACGTTATTGGAAGTTCCCTTTAAAAGAAAATCAAAATATAAACCCTGCACCTATTTTTCTGACATTGGGCAGGTTTAATCCCCTTCTAGGGGGCTACTATGCCTGAAATTATCCAGTTCTGACCAAGAGAAAAAAGTTGCAGTTGTTTTATTTCCCCTAATTTCCCATGGTAGTCAACAGGAAGCATAAAGACTCATTTTTCTAAACCTTGACTCAGGGTTGGTGTTGAGCTGAAGTGTTCCGACTACAAATTGGCCCAAGCAGAAGTGGGATGTTTTCCAAAATGCTGAATTGGAGTCTGAGTTGATGTAGGGTGGAGGGTCAGTGCATACTTCTTATGGATGTATGTAATCTATACACACACGCAAGCACACTGCATGCAAGCACGCACCCCCCCCACACACACATATATATTAGATGTGCACTTAGACATGTGTGTGTATAGATATGCAAATTTGTGTTATGGGCCTTGTGCCCCGGATCTTTTAAGACCCTAGCAACACCCCTGGTGTCACATCATCCATCACTAGAGTTTTATGTTTCAGAAGGTAGCAGCACTTATTTCTAATAAAGCATTGGCTCTAAATAGATTTCTGAGAATGGGGCCACCCCTGTTGGGAAAGATATTGCTCTCTCCCTTTAGGAAGCTATTTTTATTTTTTCAGATGAGAGTGTCAGTGAAGCAAACTGTCTGTAGAAGTACCTTCTGCCTCTATGAGTAGAAAAGCAGGCATACCTCTTCTGTGCCCATACTGGTCTCCCCTCACCCCACCATACTTTCTGCAATCGGTCCTTGATATTCATCCTGATTGCTTTCCTGTGACATAGGAAAGAGTTGTCTTGACTTGCTTCCAGCATGTAAACTCAGTGATGGACTGGATGACTCCAAACTATCTGAAGAAAAGCAATATCTATTAGGGAAGAGACAAATTGCAGCTAAATGAATACCATACCATACCATACCATACCATAACGAAGTTCCAGGAGAACCACTGAGAATGGCAAAGTGATCCCCAGCACGCTGAATTAAATCCAGCTTGTGGATAGATGCCGCTTCCTACACCCTAGAATGCAACCTTCAGCTTACCTACTCTTCCTCCCCCCCCCAAAAAAAACCTCTTTGTGGGATTTTGCTGGCATCTATAGAGAGATCACCCATGCATAGTGAAGTGTTATGAGCCAGATGGGCAGACCTACAGAAGGAACTAGCATAACTGTCAAGCAGGCATTATGGAAGCAGTGAATGGATATTAAACAAAAAGATTAAACAGTGAATTGGATCATCGGTGGCAAGAACCAAGCAACTGTCCATACACCCCCCCCCAAAACAATCTGCTCCAGAGGGACCCTCCAGAGCAGATTTAGGGGCACTTAGGGGGTTGCAGGGGAGAAGAGATGATGGGGAAGTCTCACTGTGTGAGCATATGTCCCATTGTGTGAGAAGAGTTCCACTTGTGCCATGTTGGATCCAAGCAATTAAAAGCAGCTATACACAAATTCTTGTTGTAACTAATGGTTGTAACGATACAAATGTATTCATAAAGCCAAACACAAAAATAAAAGTAACGGAATTCTAGCTACCAAAACACTTCCCTTAACAAAGTTGGGATAACTTTACAGTTTGCACATCCAAGGTGGGAAAAAAAGCTTGCAAATACTCAAGAGAGATTCTTGTCCATTTGCAGTAAAACTAGAGGGCATGCTGAGAGAATTCTCAGACCACATGGGTCCCCACACAGGTACATTGCATTACATGAGCAAAACAAAGGAACAGGAAGAAAGACTTTGGTGACCAGGCCAATGCTCTTAAAAACCCTGTCTTGAGCATGTAGGAAGAATGAAACTGGAAACTGGAAGTTATGGAGCTCACGTAGTCATGACATAGGAGATCCATCATCAGGATCTCAGTTGGTTTGTTGAGTAGCAAGAGGCTGCTAATTTGGTCAGGCAGTAAACTAGCTCTTCACCATCCCCACCCCCACCACCCCATTGCCTAATCTAAAATTTCTGTCCCCAAAGCTGCTATTTGTTCTGTGGAGGAAACATACAGGCCTCATAGAGAGTCTTCACACTTCATCTGTAAGCCATGGAGTAGCAAACCTTATTTCCTCTTCAGAGTTGGATAATAGTAGGGAGTCTGGAAGAGAGAGAGGACAGTCGACTGAAAATGTCTCTCTCCATCATGCCTTGGTGAGTGTGACATCGGGCTGGCTGTTCTTGGAGGCAGAATCATGGGCCAGTTGGAGGAACTATTGGTCTGTTCTAGCAAGGCAGCTCATGTACTAAGGGCTTCAGGGGCTTCTGTGTGTGTTCTGCCCTGTGGAGCACTCCAGCCATGGCATATAATGGCTGGAACTGGCTGCCACACTTACTAATAGCAAGTGAAATGAGCTCCATCAATCACCTACATGATATCTTTGTCAACAGCATCACTTTAAAGGTAAACTTGGACAGACTTTTTTAGTACTGAAGTTATTGCTGCTCTGGAGCTCTTGCTCCCATCTCTTCCACATGCCAGCCTGCAAATCAGATTTCTTCCCCGCTCCTCCTTTTTGTAGATGACATCCATGCGGTCTAGGGAAAGGCTGGGAACTGTGCTGTGCTGGCAATGTTTACGAACAGTTTTGTTATATGGAGAAAAATTCAAGGGAACTTCCTGCTACTGCAGCTGACCAGTCCAGTCTGCTATGAGCCAGGCATATCATGGACCAAGTGGTCTGGGAATTGAGCTTCAAAACTAGCTACCTGGGGAAAGAGTTATGCAACTGATTGCAGACTGGAAGGCAGAGAGAGAATTCAGTTCTCCAGAATATGGGGGGAAATATCATGGTCAGCCATGTAGAAAAAATGCAAACGTCACAGTACGATAATGCATTTATTAGGTATATTGATATCAATTCTCCAGCAAAGGGTTAGTCTAATGTTGGAATGACTGAGTACTCCAGTGGTGAAATTGTTAAGAACTGGGGGAAATATTTTTAAAGCAGCTTTCCCCAACCTAGTGTCCTCCAGATGTATCGGACTACAGCTGGCGCTGAGAGTAGTTGTCCAACACGTCTGGAGGGCACCAGGTTGGGAAAGGCACTTTTAAAGAGCTATGTTTAGGTGAGGGGTGTTGTCTCAAGGAAGGAACCCCCAGAGTCCAGTGTTCACTTATTTCCTGGCCTTTTATTATGAAGAAGCCTTCCAAGCCTTGGCAACTCAGGACAATGCTTTCAGCTAATATGGATACACATCACAGAAAGCTGCCAAGTTGTCCTTTTCTTTGGATCTCAAGTATTCTCCAGAAGGCTAGCTGGTATTCATTCACAATGGAGCTTGGGGTGTCTGAATTATTTTAGTTCTTCCTATGAATGGGCTGATGAATTGCCCTGAGCATCTGCTGTGCTTGCCTAAGTAAGGCCATAGGCCCTTGCTCAAGGAATGCTTCAAACATACCTGAAGCCCTAAGGAGCCCCTTGTGACCTTTAGAGACTCCCCTTAATGCTGACATTCCACTCTCCTTGCCTAACTGCCTCCACCTCTACTTGCTCTTTTAGGAACATAGGGAGCTGCCTTATACCAAATCAGACAATCTAGTTCAATATTGTCTACATTGACTGACAGCAAATCTCCAGGCTTTCAGGCAGGCGTCTTTCCTAGCCCTATCTGAAGATGCCAGGGACTGAACCTTGGAATATCATATGTATATGCAAAGCATGTGCTGTACCACTGAGCTACAGCCCAACATACCCCTTCTGGATGGTTGCAAAGGAAACTACCATAGGGTGGTTGGCTTCTTGATTAACCTGTATCTTCGCTCTGTTACCTATATGTGTTCTCTGAGTTTTAGGAAATGGATAATGGCACTCAGTCTTAAGGTGGGGGAGATCCTTTATTTTATATTGTGAAAAAGATGATGCACATAAAAGGGTAGTCCAAAAGCTGTGGCCCACTCTTGGGGAGGGCGAGCAAGGCAGAAATCTTTGCCTAACAGAGAGAAGACTGGACATTTCGTGGGGCACCCCATCTCTTTTTCCCTGCTTCTTTCTCCGCTGTTGCCTCTCTGCCACCGTCTGCTCCATTTTATCCATTGATCTTCCCCTTCCATCTGTCATTCTGTGGTGTTTCTGAGTTCCATCTCCCCAACTTCCAAATCTTCCCACATTGTGTAAGGCCTCTGCAATCTGTAGGGCTTCGGTTTCCTGGTTTGCTGCATCAAAACTCAGAGCAAAAAGGCAGCTTGTAGGAAGGGGGTGGCGCAGAAATATTTCCTTCCTTTAACAAATTATCTCCACTTGATGTTGCCTGCATCGGTGATGGCTCTCAGATCTCTGACTTCCAGGCTGCAAAATGATGAGAATTCCTTTGACTTTTTGTATAATTCTGAAATGATGGCTCAGTAGGGAACTCTATAACTCAAGGCAGCTTACAATCACCAATAAAACTTGATTAAAATAATAAAACACATACATTAAAACACAATTAAAAACACAACAGAATAAAAACTGCATCCAACCCAACAGACCCACTTACACACCAAAGGCCTGCTTTAATATAAAGGTCTTTGCCTGTTGGTGGAAGGGCAGCGGAGAGGGAGTGATGCCAGTTTCCCTTGGCAAGGAATTCTACAGCCTGGAAGCAGCCACTGAGAAGGCCCTCCTCCGGGTCGCCACCAAACATGCCTCTGAATGCAGTGGTCTCAATAGAAGATCCTCTCCCGAAGATCTTAGGACCTGGACAGGCATGTATGGGGGGAGGTGGTCTTTCAGGTGGTCTGGTCCCAAACCATATAGGGCTTTATAGGTAATAACGAACACTTTGAATTCTTCCTGGAAACAGACCAGTAGCCAGTGAAGGTGTTGTAACAAAGGAGTCACATGCTCCCTGTAATTGCACCCGGTCAACAGTGTGGCTGCAGTATTCTGGAGCAGCTGAAGTTTCTGAACAGTTTTCAAAGGCAGCCCCATATAGAGCACATTACAGTAGTTCAGACAGGATGGAACTAAGGTATGCGTGACCATAGCCAGAACAGACATCTCTAGGAGTGGGTCCAGTTGGCACACTAGCCTCAGCTGTGCAAGCGCAATCCTGGCCACCTCCGAGAGCTGGGCATCCAGGCACAGGGCCAAGTCCAGGAGTCCACCCAAACTGTGAGCCTGAGTCTACGGGGGGTGTGTGTGTGTGACCTCATCTCACAGAGATTGAGTCCCCATTCCCTGATCTGCCTTTTGACTAACCAAAAGCACCACTGTCTTGTCTGGATTGAGCTTCAGTTTGTTCACTCTCATCCAGTCCAGGATCAAGGTGATGAGTCTAGTCCAACACTCCCCAGCCTGGTGTCCTCCAGATATGTTAGACTACAACTCCCATTATCCTCAGCCAGCATAGCAATTAGTGACACCATTGGTCATGCTGGCTGGGGGTGATGGGAGTTGTCTTCTAATACCAGGTTGGGCACCAGGTTGGGGAAGGTTGGTCTAGTCTGCTGCTGCTGGAGCAGTCCCAGAATGCCACTTGTGCTTCCTGTTTGACTGCTGAAGCTGGCAGATTTGGCATTCTGGATTTGCTTCAGGGACTTTCTGGAACCACTGGCAGCAAGACATCTTTGCATATACACACACACATGCAGTGACATATTCAGCATCTCCTCAGAAAAAGTGAGAATGGCCTTGTACATGTGTGCCATCTCTGAAGTTCTTGTTGTATAATAGCAGTAAAGTACACCAGGCAGAACGATAGTAAACCATGGGTAGCCCTTTGAGAATACTACTGAAATGAAGCAGCTAATGCTGAATTTCCCACTAAAGCAGAACCAGGTCACAGAGGTACATGGGATTACAATCAAAGGGACAAGTACATTTTTCAGTGTCGGCTTCTGTTCTTGAAGAGAGAGGAAAAAATGGTCAAGACTGTGGTTTGAGACAAGGTTGCCTTATTTCCAAGGTCATCATTCCTATGGTTTCTGACCCAGTTCGCTTCCTTAACATATTGGCCTAATAATGTACAATCTTGTACTTCCCAATTCCCGCATAAAGTTATAATATGGACATAAACCTGCCTCCCCTAATGAGCAGATTTAAATTAAGCTCAGCCACATTAAAGCTTAATAGAATATAACTTGACAGGTAGTCAGCAGTAGAATAGATACTTTTCTTTTAGAGCAAGCTGGGGGTGTAGGTGAGTAAGGAGTGTACACAGAAGACAGGTGAAAATGTTACAAAATTCACTCAAGTTTGCTATGCTAGCTGGAAAATGAGCAACCGTCTTATTCTTTTGACCTCAGTTTCTTGAGTCATGGGAATCGTATGCTGCACCATGTGCAGAGCCAGTGTGTGGTGTAGTGGCAAGAGTGTTGGACTGGGAGCTGGGAGATCCGGGTTCTAGTCCCCACTCGGCCATGGAAGCTCACTGGGTGACTTTGGGCCAGTCACAGACTCTCAGCCCAACCTACCTCACAGGGTTGTTGTTGTGAGGATAAAATGGAGAGGAGGAGGAGGATTATGTCTGCCACCTTGGGTGCCTTAAGGAGGAAAAAAGGCAGGATATAAATGTATTAAATAAATAAATGTGTCATTTCTGGAATCTTATGAGTCACTGACGGGCTAGGGTCACAAACATTTTAAGGAATGCATAGATACTACTGGGAGCGGGGAAATTTCATAACATTCCTCCCACAGAACGCATGCCGCAATGAGATGTAAGTGTTTACTTTCTAAAAAGAGAAAGGTCAGTGTCCAAGGTAGGCATGTCAGAGAAATATGCAATGGATTCAAAAGTGTTTGGATATCTATGAATCTGACCTGCAAATTCCACAGCAAGCTGGCTTTTTCTGAGTCATATGGATTCTGTGGACTTGTGGACTGTTGTTGGGTTTTTTACTTTTGGGGGAGAGATTTGTGCAAATTCACACTTGCACTCACGCAAGTGGAATGTGCAAGTGGAATGAAATTCTCGTACATCCCTAAAAAAAAAAAATAAATCAAATTCCGTCAATGATGGAATGAAAGACACCTGACAGTGTGCAAAACATAGATGGAATGGATGTAACAAAATCCATTTTGTTACATCCATTTACATCCAAATGGTTGCAAATGGTTACATCCATTTGCAGCCTCACCTGAAAAGCCTTCCTTCTAATCCCAAATGTGGAGGACTGATTATGGTGGTGGAACTAGCAACAGCCATGAGTTAAAATCCACTGTATGGGGAGAAAAGTACTTATTGAAAAGCCACTAAATGGTTAATGCATGCAGGGGGTTGGAGTCCTGGTTTTTGTTTCAATTTTGCCTACTTACTTTGCCTATTAATATTAAGCAAAGATGCTGTTTAAAGCTTGTAGTTGTTCCTATCTCAGGTGTGATCAGACAAAACTCACTCTGCAGCATATGGATGGTGAGTGATGGAATAGTAAGAGAAAGTCACTCTGCAATAGTTGTGGTTCATATGTATATGATATTTTATGTTCCAGGAAAGCGCCCTGCCTTTGAAACGAATTCTGAGCAAATCCCTGTCGACCACTGTATTGCCCCAGCTGTAGGCTTTGAACTCTTAATTTAGAGGTGGCAAGATAGTGATAAATCAGTCCCAGGTTTACTTACAAGGAGTACTTTATTGAGTAATTTACAGCACACAGGCGTACCCAATGGTTGGATCAGACAGCTTCTCTGAACCCAGAGTCATGGGGTGCAATGGGTTTTATACCATACGTGTTAGCAATGAGGCAGCATGACAGCAGCAAGCGCAACCTAGCGTTCATTCCCAGCATAGACTAGAAGTGTTTGGTTCTCAACACAGCCACCTGCAGCTTTAACACAAACAACCTTCGCTTCCCAGGCACATCTTGATTCACTCATTAGTATGGAAATTGCTAGGCTGCGCTATTGGCCCTTTGACTCATCTTCACATGATCAGAGGCTTACTAGCAAGGAAATTGCACTAATAATGAACTTAAGCAAGGCATTATGGATCTCTAGGCCCCTCTAACACTACAGGTGACTTGGTTACGCTCCTGGGGCCAATACAACCACTTTGACTCAAAACAAACCCTGGTTTTAAGCACCTTGTAGTCTATGGCCCCAATCCTGGCCTCAAAGTAAGACCATTCTAATAGTCCAGGACTGAGTAACTTGTGGCCTACAACTCGTATCATCCCTCACCACTGACTGTGTTGGTGAGGGCAGATGACAGTTGGAAGCCAAAACATCTTGAGGGCATCAGGTTATGCCCCCCTGCCATAGACCCACCAACTAAGACAGAAATGAAAATACGTGGGCTGGTTTAATTCTGACTGGCCTTCATATGCTCCTCTGATCTAACTCACCCTCTCCTTATTCAGTGCTGAGACTTCCTGAGTTCTGGGTATGTTTGACTGGATGTAACAGAAACTCATTAAAATGCATTATTTGGACTGCTAAATGGAAGATGCTGGAATTGATTCACCTACTAGCCAGTCCCCCAAAGTCCTTCCCACTGGAACCTGCAGAGCTGCATTGAGGCTCCGGAATCTCCCTTGTGGTCTTTGGTCTACTTTGCTTGCCTCATGAATACTGATGAGAAGCTTGTCCTCTGGGTCAGCCACCTGTCACTTTGAGTCTGAGTGTTTTTGTTTTCCTGTCGTCCCTCAGCAGCGCTGGGAACTTGAGGCTCTCTTTTATCTCGCTGCTACTGGAGTAGCTTTGAACAAGACAGCTAATGTGTATCAAAAATGTGGTGATGGGCAGCCATAATAATTCAGGTGCCTAAGAAGGCAAGGTGTGTGCCCAGCTGGTGGCTACTTTGGGGCAAGAACATAGCCTAGGACCTATTTGGCCAGAAACAGCAGCATATCAGTTTGAGAAAGAATAAATAACAAACCAGCTAACCAACTATGTTTCCCCTCCCCCCTTCTCTATATTTTGTAATGAGGATAAAATTGAGAAGGATACAGAGCAGACTTAGGCCTGATTCGCATATGCACATTTATGACTATATTTCTCATTGCAGAATGTGTGACTGCCTCTACCAAAAAGCAATGTGTTTGCAGTGACATGAACATTCCATTGGGGTTGTCTGATTGGCAAGGCGGACTTAATGACACATCCCTTGATGCTGCAATCATTCTGTGACGAACACATGTGTATGTGAGCCAGCCCTGTGTGTGATTCTAGGACTGGGTCACTAGTTTAAAATCAAGACATTTGAGGAGCTCAATCTGTCCAAACTAACACTATTAAAAAAGAAGGCAAGGATGCTTTCATACCTCATGTTTTATGGATGTTGTCCATTTACTGGTGGCTGTTCAATGTTAACTTTATGATGTTTTGTCACTAAGTATTTTTCCATCCACACACACATTCTTGGATGATATCTGAGAATATATTCTACATTCTCTCCTTTCCTCTGCCTGTTAGGTGAGGCAAAGCAGCTACCTTTCTGTAGGTTCGCTGGAAAGGCTAGAAATGCGAATTGCGATTTATGCTACCAACTTCTCACAGAGGGGAAATTATGTGTTGATGTAAAGTAAATATTGGGCAAGAGGAGGCAGAGCAAGAGCTCAGCAATTAGGTTGAAATTGTTTTCACGTTCTGGTTAGTATTTAGTCAGGGATATTTACTGAGGGTGATTGTCACTTGACTAGAGAGGGGAAAGAATTTGGATGGTTCACAATTTGTTGGTCAAAGTCACCCTTCTAAAACAAAGGTAGGCAACCCTGCACCCTCCAGATGTTTTGGCCTACAACTCCCATCAGCCCCAGCCTGCATAGTCAGTGGTGATGGATTATGGCAGTTGTATTCCAAAACATTTGGAAGACACTGGGTTGCCTACCTCTCTTCTAGAATATACACATCAGTCAAATAGAGTTTTTAATGGCCTGAGTGAAGGAGCTTCTTGGACCGTGCTTCACTGGATGTCATGAATCTGTGGGAGAGCACATGGTCTGCATGTGGAAGGTGACCGGTACAGTTCCTGGTATTTTTTTAATGTTAATTGAATTTTTCAAAGTAACAATGAACAGTACATTACATGTGAGGCCATTTCTTTACAGTCTTTCTGTTCATTCAGGATCTCTGTTTGGTACAAACAAGATTATCTGATAAAGGTATCACTCATCATCCTAATAGATCACACCATAGAGTTCCATATATCTTAGGAGGTAGTCATGTTTTGTTCTCAGTTTTAGCAAATTTAATGAATGGATACCATATTTCATAAAAAGTGTCAATTTCTACTTGGTTTCTTTGTACCTGAAGATATTTAGTGAATTTCTCCATTAGTGCAAGGCTCCAAATTTTCTATTTCCATATGATAAGAGTTAATATTTTTGCTGATATTATTATTATTATTATTATTTCTATACCACCCCATAGCTGAAGCTCTCTGGGTGGTTTACATTAAGTACTGATGACCAACCTGTCTGTTGTCCAGAAAAAAGTCAAGAGCTCCTTATGTTTTATTTGTGTATAAGAGTCCATATACAGAGATAGTAGTCCCAGTTTTGCAGATAATGATATATCTTGTTGTGTGATGTCACTGGTGAAGGCAAAGACCTGGACCCCAAACTTTGCACAAGTGGGCAATCCCACCACATACGCAGGTAGGTGCCTCTGGTGGCTCCCCACCTCCAACAACTAGGGTTTGTATTACAATTAAAATAGCTCTGCTTTACTGGTGTAACATACCATTTCTCATTAAAGGATCTCAGGTAATAGAGCTGGGAAAGACTGTTGCATGGAGACCATGGGGAGATGCTGCCAGCCAAAGTGGACAATACTGGCAACCAGATGGACCAGTGGTCTGGCTCATTACAAGGCAGTGTTATATGTTTGCATATGACATCACCTTAGATTAGCCCAGTGAAAGTCTCTACCTCTTCTATTCATTTCTGGATTACACCAGGCTATAAATCTAGCTGGCTTTGTTTAGGTGTAACCATGCAAGCTTAACTATGCAACATTAAATTACATATAAAGCTGGTTCACACATGCATATACGCCACTGGATTTCTAGTGACTTTCAGCTGAATGTGAACTGACTCCACTGGAAAAGCCTTGTGGTAATGTTTTGTCTGGGGTGTATGATCTGTGATGGCTCAGTTCACACATGAAGACGGCAGTTATGTGTGAAGTGAGCCATCACAGATCATACACCCCTGACAAAACACAATGGAAAGATGGGTATTTGTAGGGAAGATAGGGGATGGGGTATAGGTTGGATATATAGATGTATTAATTGTTATCTGAATAAGAAAGCAGTAAGTATGTATGCAGTTACTGTGTAGTTCTCCTGTTAGTATTTGGATATAGTACTGTATTTATACGCACATATTTGATGTTAGTTGTTGATAAGCATAAGAAAAGAAAGAAAGAAAAGGGCAGGTGTAAACCAGCCCATAATGAAGATGTCAAATAAAAATAAGCAAGATTAAAAAGAAGTTTAAAGCCACTGTGAGTTTAAAGTCTATCAGCACAGTGGCATCAGGAGAATTGCCTAGCGGTGAAGAGGCTTAGGAACAGCTTTTTTTAAATGGGGACTTCACTGTAATGTCATGACAGATGCGGAGGCTATGAGAAAATTCATTACTGATGCTTGTCAGAGAAGGAGAATCTGTCCCTTTCCTTGGATTAGGACTACATGATGTTTTTGATCTCTTCCAACTCTGCAGTCTTGCAATGCACCCAGTATTTCTACATTTAGAATATGGAGAACTTGTGGTTGTCAATCCTTTAAAAAAAAAAGTTTAGGGTGGCTGACTGGAGGAAACTTTCTCTCTAGAACATAATGAATTCTCCTCCTAGTATTGCCCTGCTCATCTACCCATCTTCCTGCTTTTCCTTTGCTGAGCTCCCTCACAGTCCCTAGCTCAGTAATTAGTCCCTTGCCATAGCCCTTAGTAAAGTGTCAGGCCCCCATGATGAGGTCAGTCCTGTCACAGGCAATGAGTTATGGCAGCAAGGCCCAGCACTTGGCAGGCCTTGTAGCTTCTCATTAGCTTTTCAGCCAGAGAAACCAGCGAGAGTGGTGCTTGCAGCAGAAACAGGATGGTTACTTACCTCACCCAGCTAAGTAGACTCCAGCTTAACAAGCTTGTGCTTCCTGTGGACTAAACTTCCAGCAATAAGGGTAAATGGATGGATGTCCAGAGACAACTATTTTGGGGAGTGGCTATGTACAGCAAACTGTGCAGCAAGCACCATCATCTTCTCAAGCATGCCAGTAATCTAAATCTCTGGCTGGAGAAATCAGAACCATCCATGGAAGATGCCAAGCAATGTGCTCTCCTAATACTGCATATGGGCCCCATGTGTGCTAAGGACTCCCAGCCTTGGACAGCTTTGGCGCATGCAGCATATCTCATAAGTAATTACTAGATCTGCATTTTATGGAACAACTCCGAGGCTCGCCTCTGGCATAGTATAGGCAGCTCTGATATGTGAATTCCAGGGAGTGTGTCGAATCTGATTCTGCAGACACATGAGCCCAGACCCTCAGGGCCACTTTACACACATTGTAGAAGGCACTGCTGTGTCTGAAATAGCATAAAAACCCATGTGAGATGTCACCTTCTGTATGATGATCATGGAGTGTATATTTCACTTCCTGTAAACTGGGGTACGTCAGGGCTGGCACCAAGGGTCAGCATTGCTGAACACATGCCAAGGTGCACGTGCCTGTAGGGTAGGAGTGCTGAACCTCAGCCCTGTGGGCCAAATCCAAACCATCACCCCCCTGGGCACCCCAAACTGACCCTCTGGGGCTCCCTAGGTAACCATGCCCCCTTTCTCTTGCCCCACCATTTTCCCCAACTGCAAACCATTTGGTTTCCTGACTTTTGCATTCCCCTGCCCCCCAGTTCTAAAAGGTTGAAATGTCTCTTCTTAGTTATTGGCAGTAAGTGCTTTCAATATGCTGGGTTGGGGGGGGGGTTGTACTTTGGCTCTGTCCACTACTGGAATGCGGCCCCCAAGAACTTCTCCCTTGGGCTGAAAGAAGTTCCATGCCACTGCTGTAGGTAGGGAGACCCCTGGCACCCCTGGCCCTGCTGCTTGCCCCTCTTTCTTCATGCCACAACCTGTTCTCCTGTCCCCTCCACAGCCCCTGCTTGCCTAGCCCTCTCCCATGGGCTGTCTGGAAAGATTGGGGTCCAAAGGGGAGGGCAAGCAAATGCAGCAGAGGAAAGCCTCCTTTAAATATGGGCATTCGGAATGTCCAGCTAACTACTCCTAAGTGATTAGAGAAACTTCAGCAAAATTCCCCCTTAGAATGCGACCATTAAAAAAAGGAAAGGAAAAAGTTTGAAATGTGTCGTCATAGCAATATGTTATGTCGGAATTCTTCAAACCCCCTCCCCCCTGCAAAAAACCCTCCTCTTGAAATCTCTCAAGCTGCATAATGAACAGCATGAAACATAGGATTGGTTGGTAACTCGTCATTAGTTGAATAAAAGCTCTGGCATAAAATAAGAGCAACTTTTTTGAAGACGAAGTGTGCAGATTCTGGTGTTTGATCACAATTCTTTACTTAAAAATAAATAAAAATATAGTTCCATATCCGTAAGCAGCTGATATTTTGTTTCCAAAAGTACTTCAACTTCTAATATTTCTGGGAACAGAAAGCCAATCTCCTCTCCAATTCTGGTTAATTTTCCTCCATCTAACAATAAAAACTGATCCGTATTGGGGATGCAAAAATGTTAATTTTTCCATATGGGCAGCCAAGAAGAGAAGTCGGATCAGACAAATCTCTGGCACTTAAGAGCCTGTCTGTTCCTTTGATCCTTCCCCCTAAGTCTTGGGTCCTGTCCTTACTCAACCAGAGCCTTCCATCTGCTCTACTGTCCCCAGATTTAATGGGCTTTAGCTCTGGACAGTAAAATGCCTGTCTTGTGCCTTCCCTCCTTGCCACTTCCTTAATAGACCCGTGGCTCTGGCAAGGATGTCTTCTGGTTTCCCACTTGGCTGGTGCGGTGGTGAGGTGTGACAGGTAATCCCCCCAACCTGGTGTGCTAAAAGGGACCCTCTGCTCACCTGCCCTCCTCCTCCTCCTGGTCAGGTACATTGGCCTTTACTTACCCTGATTCTCCAAGCCTCGCCGAATACTGGCTGAAGCTGCTTGTGTGGCTGAAGTGAATCCCAATTGTGCCCTAACCTAGCTTTATATGACTGCTGCCGGCTGGTGCTATTCTGCAGAGCATGATGTGGCTGTGCTATCTGAAGGAGGGGATGAAAGCATTGTCCGAGCTGCTAGGCGAGCCCTGCTGCTTTTGTAGTTAGAGGGAATGGGGGGCGGGGAGGGGTGGAGAGAACAAAGGAAGGGGATCAAAGGAAAAAGACGAACACATGAAAAGAGCCCACTTCAAAACATTTCCCGCCTTCTCATCTCCCTTGCCCCTCACCCCAAAGAACACCATGGTTCACCGCATTGTTTCTTCCGCCTTGCTCTCCCCCTTTCCACCTGAGTGGAAAAGCTGCCCCACAGCCCAAGCATTCCTCATCCTCTGTCCTCGGGAGACAAGAAAGTCTGACTCTTTTATGAGTGAGGAAGAGGGCAGGGAATGGGGCATGCAGCTTTCACTCCCTGGAGGGAAGGAGAACTGCTCAGGACTGCAGCGATGGGCTAAGAATAACTGCCGGCTGCAGCCAAGGCTGGAATCGCAGCTTCCTGCTTCACCAAAGAACGATATTGGCTTCTGTCCCGCTCACCCTACCCTACCCCCAGTTCCTCTAGAGCAGCCTTCACAAGCTTGGGCCCCTAGAAGTTGTTGGACTGCAACCCCCATCATCCCCACACCCCTGCCCATGCTGGCCAGGATGATGGGAGTTGTAGTCCAATCACACCTGGCAAAGCTATGACACCTCCCCAGTAGCAATCATAAGTCTGGGTATGCATGCCACTCCATACAAAACACACAGAGGGTCATTTACCACTCTGATTCTTTCCTGAATGTATTCCGGAGTCCCCGATTACTCTAGCCCTAGCATACCCCTTGCCTACGTGGCTTGTGCTTGCTTTTTTGGGGTATTATCTATGCACCTGGAAGTGTATCATTTCATTATAGATCAGTGTACAGGGCACTGAGGGCACAGGGAGCACGCAGTCAAGCGTGACAGCAGGGAGGGTACAGAAGGAGAGCAGGGATGGGAAAGGCAAGGGGTGAATGTGAGCGAATGCAGGTAAAAATACTGATGGATGTGAAACTCACCTGCCCCTGAGGAACAATGCTAGTCTTACGGAAACTTTCCCTCGAAAGCCCTTGGGTGTTTCTCCCAAGCAGGAACCTTCAAAACCACCTTGAAATTTTGCTTAAGGCGAAACTCAGCAGCAGGCCTGTTCCCAGGTCTGATGGAGTTTGCCCACTGCATGGAGCGTTTCCTTCAGCAGCTCTGGACTCTCACTGCTCATGAGAGGCTGATGACAAGGCTACAGAAAGCGGAGCTTGACTGACAGCTTGCATGAATATTGTGTTCACATCCCAGGTAGGCATGTGTGTGGACCGCCCTCCGAGAGATGTTGCTAGTTTTAGCAAAACTCTTTTTCCTTTCCTCCAAATTCTCTGGATGTCCTGAACCTGGGCAGGAATCTCCCAAGTCACTTCAATTTTTCAGTTTAGCCCAGGGGTGGGCTATTTGTGATCCTCCAGATATTTTGGCCTACAACTCCCAGCTGCCATAGCCAGCATAGCCAATGGCGAGGGATGATGGGAGTGACAGGCCAAAGCTCCTGGAGGGCCACAAATTGCCCACCCCTGATTTACATAAAATTTGGTGGAAACACTAGGAGTTTGCTTCAATTGGGAATGAAGGCTTGGGGAGAGGCAAGCAATGACTTTCTGGAAAAGGTAGGCTTTCCATAAGTCAGGGATGGGCAGAAGGTAGATCTCCAGATGTTTTGGACTTCAGCTCCCAGAAGTCCCTGCCAATATGGCCAATGATCAAAAATGCTGGGAGCAGAAGTCCCAAACATCTGGAGATCTACTTTCTTCTTACCCCTGGCATAAGTTATCAGTTACTCTCCTTGTTTAAAATAGACAAGACAAGAAAGAATGGGCTTAAAATGCTGCTGCAAACATTTAGGCTGGATGTTAGGAAGCATGGGATCACTCTGAGCCAGGAATGGGGAACATGTGGTCCTCCAGATGTGGCTGGACTGCAACTCTCTCTCTCTCCATAGGCTATAATGAGGGCTGGTGAGAGTTGCGGTCTGCCAAGACCTAGAGGGCCACACATTCCCTACCACTGCTGTAAGTGGTGGGCTGCTGGAATGGGTTGCTTAAGGGTGGGGTGGAACCAGTTCTGGAAGAGCCTGTTAGACAAGCATATGGCTGGTTTAGTTTAGGTAGTGGCAGAAGTGTTGACCACATGTCACAATTTCCAGCCATGTGTCCATCTTTGGAGCCGAGGGTGCACTTTAAGCGGGTTCATACCTCTGGCAGGGGATTAGAGTTGATGATCCATTAAATCCCTTCCACTTCTGATTCTACAGTTTCTTCCTAGCAGAAAGAAAGTATCACATAGAAGATTTAAGCATGTCTATGAATGCTCAGAGAGCCGTAAATGAATGAGAGAGAGAGAGAGAGAGAGAGAGAGAGGGAGGGAGGGAGGATGTGAGAAAGAACTCCTTAGATCGAAAGCGAGAGTAGTTGACAGGAGTCTTGAGAAAAAGATTAAATGGAACGCAACGGCCCAATAGCTATGTTTCATGAATTAGTTTGCTAGATCTGTGACTCCAGCCACTTTGGCTTTGAGGCTTCTTTTGTAAGCTTTGGTGGCCTGTCCAAACCCAATAAATAACTCTAACAGAGCACAGGGTTGTGTGACTTTTTCGAACGTGTCAGTAACTAAGTTGCATTCTGAGGTGGCAAGAAAATACATGCTAAGTACTTGCTGACACCATCCAGCTATCGTGCCTGGGGTCGTGCAGATAGCACATTCCATCTGAGTCATAAAATGCTAATCATCAGATGTGATGTGGGCGTGAGACAGGATGATCAGCAAGTGTTCAATTAGGTTGTCATAAAACCTACATATGCAACTGATGATGACTAGGAAACAAGAGGTAACCTTTGCTATGGCAGAGATATACAATCTTGTAGATTGCAAAATCCAGCAGCAGTGGTGGTGGCAGGGGTGGTGGTGCAAAAACATCCATGGGGGTGGCACATGTGGCCTGTGGGCCGCTTGTTGCCCGCTCCTGTTTTAAAAGAAAATTCAGAAAATGTAGCCAGCCTGTGACTTGGCAAAGTCTGGTGTGTTTTACACATCACACAGTTCTCAGTTTTGCATGCACTCTCAGTTCCAAGCCTCGCTATTCCAACTGAGTGGTTTCATCTCAGCTGCATGGCGTCTGCTCTACTCTGTAGTGGCCAGAAATCTGGGTGACCTATTAATTCAAATGTAATGGGTAGTACATGGGTGAAAACAAAATCCAACATACACATCCATTTAGAATCATAGGGTTGGAAGGGGCCTACAAGACCATTGAGTCCATTGACCATTGCTCAATGCAGGAAGCCTTTAATCCAGATCCTTTTAATTATCTGCCATGGGGTGGCCATGTGTCCACTTTTATAGTCTTCTCTTTGAAGGGCTGCTAAAGGACTGTCCTCTGTTTCGAAGGTGTCCTCTCTTTGAAGGGCTGTGCAGCCCCAGTTTTTTTTAAAGATAAAGAACCCTAAGCAGGGATCACCGAGGGACCTTGCACCTGCCCATCAACAGGTAGCACCTGGACAGCAGACTGACACACAGGATGGTGAGATGTACTGTATTTTTATTTAAATTATAATAATAATTTTGAACTTTGCATCTATACATATACATTAGTATATACATCGTATGCAAATGGTATCTTCTCTTGTCCTGTCTTTTGGTGATGCATTTCCTCTCTTTTGGGATTCAGAAGTGGCCACCCTACTTGCCAGTGAGAGCCAATCTACATGTCCCCAGTACCTTTCCATGATAAGTCTCCACTTCTGTGCTATAAGATCTCATTCTGGTTAACATGTGCCTCTCTTACTTAAGGGTAAGAGAGAGTTCTCTCTCATGGAGAGAGAGGGTTCCTTGTCAGTGCCATATGTTTCTCCTGGGTGGGCCCAGGGTGAGCATGGAAATTCTATATATGGGACAGGGCGGATCATTGAAGAAGCAGCTTAAGCATAGATGATTATAAGGAGAGAGATATGGTTAATAACAGGGAGTGTTGAGCATACATTGGCTCATATACACAAATCATTAATTAAGTCCGCATAATACCTCCTCCACTCCATCTTAAGACTGTTACAAACTGCAGACTTGGGTATTTCCCCTCGCATTCAACTTTCCCATTTGGGGGTGTGTGTGACAAACATAGAAACATAGAATAGTAGGGTTAGAAGGGGCCTACAAGACCATCGAGTCCAACCCCCTGCTCAATTCAGGAATCCAAGTCAAAGCATCCCTGACAGATGGCTGTCCAGTCTCATCTTGAATGTCTCCAGTGTGGGGGAGCCCACCACCTCCCTAGGTAATTGGTTCCACTGTCGTATTGCTCTAACAGTCAGGAAGTTTTTGCTGATGTTCAGCCGGAATCTGGCTTCCTGTCACTTGAGCCCATTATTCCGTGTCCTGCACTCTGGGATGATCAAGAAGAGATCCTGGCCTTCCTCTCTGTGACAACATTTCAAGTACTTGAAGAGCTCTATCATATCTCCCCTCTTCTCAAGGCTAAACATGCCCAGTTCTTTCAGTCTCTCTTCATTGGGCTTTGTTTCCAATCCCCTGATCATCTTCTCTGCCCTCCTCTGAACCCTCTCCAGTTTGTCTGCATCCTTCTTCAAGTGTGGTGCCCAGAACTGGACACAGTACTCCAGATGAGGCCTAACCAGTGCTGAGTGGAGGGGAACTAGTACTTCCCGGGATTTGGAAGCTATACTGCTATTAATGCAGCCCAAAATAGCATTTGCCTTTTTTGCAGCTACATCACATTGTTGGCTCATATTCAGCTTGTGATCGACAACAATTCCAAGATCCTTCTCACTTGTAGTGTTGTTGAGCCAAGTATTGCCCATCTTGTAACTGTGCATTTGGTTTCTTTTTCCTAGGTGCAGAACATTTCTCACTATTAAATTTAATTCTGTTGTTTTCTGCCCAGTGCTCCAGCCTATCAAGATCACTTTAAATACTGTTCCTGTCTTGCAGGGTATTAGCTATCCTGCTCAATTTTGTGTCATCTGCAAATTTGATCCGCATTCCCTGCACCTTCTCCTCCAAGTCATTAATAACAATGTGGAAGAGCACTGGGCCCAGGACTGAGCCCTGCGGTACCCTGCTTGTTACCTCTCCCCAGTTTGAGAAGATCCCATTGATAAGCACTCTTTGAGTCCGATTCTGTAGCCAACTGTGGATCCACCGGATCGTTGTTTCATCTAGCCCACTTTGAGCTAGTTTGCTCATCAGGTTATCATGGGGCACTTTGTCGAAAGCTTTGCTGAAGTCGAGGTATATGATGTCCACAGCATTCCCACAGTCCACAGGGGAGGTTACCTGATCAGATTCATCTGGCAGGATTTGTTCTTGACAAATCCACGTTGGCTTCAAGAAATCACTGCATTGTTTTCAAGGTGCTTACAGATGGATTGCTTTACCATCTGCTCCAGAATTTTCCCAGGGATTGATGTCAGACTGACTGGTCTGTAGTTCCCAGGTTCCTCCTTTTTTCCCTTTTTGAAGATAGGGACCACATTAGCCCTCCTCCAGTCATCCGGCACTTCCCCCGTCCTCCATGATTTCTCAAAGATAATAGACAGTGGTTCTGAGAGTTCTTCTGCCAGTTCCTTTATTACTCTTGGATGCAGTTCATCTGGTCCTGGAGATCTGAACTCATTCAAAGTAATTAGGTGTTTCTTGACCATATGCCTATTGATCTCAAGCTGCAATCCTGCCCCTTCAGCCCATTCTCTGCGTTTGCCAGGGGGGGTCATAGACCTTCTTTTGGGAGAAGACTGAGCCAAAGTAGGAACTGAGCACTTCTGCCTTTTCCTTGCCATCTGTTATCATTTTGCCATCCTTATTTAATAGATGAACCACCATTTGTTTCCTCTGTCTTTTACTTTGCACATATCTGAAGAAAGCCTTTTTGTTGCTTTTAGCATCCCTCGCTAACCTCAACTCATTTTCAGCTTTAGCCTTCCTGATGCCATCCCTGCAATTCTGTGCTACCTGCCTGTACTCTTCCTTTGTAGCTTGGCCTTCCTTCCACTTCCTGTATGCATCCTTTTTTGTTTTCAGGTCATCTCTAAGCTTTTTGTGAAGCCACATTGGCTTCTTCTGTTGTCTTCCGTCTTTTTTTCTTGTTGGAATTGTTTGTAATTGTGCCTTTAGAACTTCCTTTTTTTAAAAGTCCCACCCATCTTGGACTCCTTTTCTCGTTAGAGTCGCTTGCCATGGGACCTTATGTATCATTGTTCTGAGTTTATTAAAATTGGTTTCCTAAAATCCAGGGTACGCATTTGGCTACACTCAGCTTTTGCTTCCTTTAGAACCAAGAACTGAAGAACCAAGAACATGGTCACTTTCCCCCAGAGTTCCTGTAAATGTTACTTTATCCACAAAGTCATCTCTGTTGTTTAGGATCAAGTCAAGGATAGCCGATCCTCTAGTTCCTTCCTCTACCTTCTGTAGGAGGAATTTATCAGCAACACAAGTCAGGAATCTCTTGGAGAGCCATGTTTTGCAGAATTTGTCTCCCAACAAATATTGGGGAAATTGAAGTTCCCCATTACTACTACATCATGCTTCCTTGAAACATTGGCAATATGCTTTTCAAAAGTTTCATCCTCGTCTTCTCCTTGATTGGGTGGTCAGTAGTAGACTCCAACCATCATGTTCCTTTTCTTCTTTGCTCTATTTATTTTAACCCAGATACTCTCAATGGGGCTACCAAGCTCCTCCTCCTGTATTTCTGTGCAGAGATATGTATTTTTCACATATAGGGCAACTCCACCTCCCTCTCTGTTCCTCCTGTTCTTTCTGAACAAGTTATATCCTTCAATTGCTGTATTCCAGTCATGGGAGCCATCCTACCAAGTTTCAGTTACAACTATCAAGTCATACTCTCCCATATTAAGAGTTCAAGTTCATTCTGTTTGTTTCCCATACTCTGGGCATTAGTGTATAGACATCGAAGACCATGTGCTTTATAGTCTGACTTTCTTCCTACATGTGTCTGAAGACTATTATTGGGCACTATTAGAACTGTTCTCTCCATTGTGGTGCATGAGCCTTCATCCATTGTTACCCCCAACTTTACATCTCCATCCCCTGTAGGATTCAGTTTAAAGCCCTCCTGATGAAGTTCTTCATGCTGTGGCCAAACATATTTTTCCCAGCCTTTGTGAGGTGCAACCTGTCCCTTGCCAACAGTCCATCTTTCAGGAAGTATAGCTCATGGTCCCAGAATCCAAATCTCTCGCGCCGACACCACCTTCGTAGCCAGTCATTCATCCGGAGTATTTTTCTTTCCCTTTCTATCCCTCTTCTAACTACTGGAAGGATGGATGAGAAAACTATCTGGGCCTCAAAGTTCTTGAGTTTCCTTCCCAAATCTTCAAAGTCTGATGTGATTTCCTCGTAGCTCCGCTTGGCGGTATTATTTGTTCTCACATGGATGAGAAGAAAGGGATACCTGTCAGTGGGCTTTATGAGTGTAGACAACCCTTCAGTCACATCTCTAATCCGTCTTCCTGGGAGACAGAATGCCTGGCAAGTCCATGGGTCTTCGCAACATACTTGGGTTTCAATCCCATGCAGCAAGGAGTCTCCCACTACTACTACTCTTCTCTTCTTGTTGTTGTAGGCCTTGGTTTCATCGCCTCTGCTTGACTGACCTTCAGCTTCTTGCTTGCTCTCATGCAGGTTCCCCTGTAATTCTTCCTCTGCAGGCTGCCCTTCAGTCTCATCTTCAAGTACCTGGAAACAGTTCCACAGCTCCACTGCTTCCACTGGTCTGGAGTGGCTTCCAGTTCTTCTGCTCCTGTCACCCTTTTCCAAAGAGTATCCTCTACTTCATTTTTCCTCACCTCAGCATTTTCCTCTTCTGCCTCAGCTTGCTGTTGCTCTTCTAGCTTCTGTTCTTCACTTTGCTGCTGTAGTTCCACCGTTCTGTCCAAGAACTCTTCATGTTCTCTCATTCCCTGGAGGGTCGACAGTTGCCACTCCAGTCCTCTTACTTTTTCTTCCAACAACGTGATCAACTTGCACTTGTTGCACATATAGGCCATGTTGATCTCAGGCAAGAAAACAAACATGGCACAGATGTTGCAGGTCACCACCACTGGAGAGTCTTTTCCTTCCATAGTCTCTATTCCCTTTATGTTTCTAGCTTTCTGATTGTACTGGAATAGCCTGTGCTTTGTCCTCTTTTCACTGGAGGTTAACAACAGAGTCCCACTGGTATGGAAGTGTGTGTTACAAGAAAAAGACATTTTAAAAAATGAAAAAAAAGAAAAAAATGTTAGGGGCTTCCCCCTTGACCTCCCCTACCAAACTCCCCTGGCCAACTATTGTTTGCTTTCTCTGTTTGCTCTCCCTCTCTGGGAGCTTGCTTTGTTGTATAGCCCCTAGACCAGCTGGAGCAGCTTTCTCTGCTCTGCTCAGCACTTTGCCTTTGTCTCCTCTTCCATTGCAACTCCCTTGGACAACTCCTGTTTGCTCTCCCTGTTTGCTCGCTCGCTCGCTCTCTGGGAGCTTGCTTCCTTGTATAGGATCATTTGGTGGTTTTCCACCTTTTGTGCAGTTTTCCCCCATTCTAAAAGGCCAAAATGCTTCTCCTCAGTCTTAGTTACTGCCAGGAAGAGCTTTAGGCTAAAATATGCTGGTATTTTTGGCCCCTTTCCTTTTCCAGTCCATCACTGGAATGCAGCCCCCAAGAGCTTCTCTGAAATTGAATCCAGCCCTTGGGCTGAAAGAGGTTCAGCACCCCTGCATGAGTCCATGGGACGAAGACTGCATTTTTTTAATCATAGTAACACTTGCCAATGTCTGGCTCAGGGCGCACTTTTAAAGCACAGTTAGTATCGCAAGCGTCACAGGATGATGTTATCCTTTTATTCCTCAGTAGTGAGGTGAACATGGCTGGCATTCTTTCCCAGCAGATGGAACACAAAGTTGCAACCAAAACAACAATTTTTTCCCATGGAGAATCATCTGGGTGGAAGCCAGAGACTGTTACATGGAAAGAGCAAACAGCCATGGTGTGGGAGGGAGAGGGGAGGATCTCTCTACAAAGTGCATTTTGCCTCATAAAAATAGCATGCTAGCTGCAAAGGTAGATGCTGTTTCTGGTAATAACAAGGCTGCCCTTGGAGTGGTATTACCTTCCTTTTAAAAAATAAATTAAAATGTAACAATATTATTGAGGCCATGTTTGGCCATCTGATAGGGTATAAATCTGAGATATGGATGGGTGGGTGGGAGGATGGATGGATGGATGGATACCAGCATTGAGACTGCAACCCTGTACCCTTACATGTGAGTGAGCCTCACAGAAACAGTGAGGGAGGACTTACTTCTGAATAAACATGCTTTTGATGAGACTGCATGTTTCCTTAGTAGATGATACAAAACGTTGCAGTGTATCCTCCTAGCAGGAGGGTTCCAGTCAATCAGCCATCCCCCTCCTCCTACAGGACACACTGTCCTGCAAGATTTTTCACCCCTGCTCTATTCCATCTCCCCAGTCATCTCCTTAGTTTTACAACTTTCTTTTTGAATTGACACTCAGCATTCTGTGGCTACTAAGCATGCTCAGTCAGTCCTCATTGGGATGCTTTGTGTTGCTTCCCTTTTCTTTCTTTTTGGGGGGGAGGGGGGATCCCCAAAAATCAGGTGGAGGGAACATCCATGAGCAGAGCCCTTCCTCTCATGGAAGGTGCCTTTCTTTCACTGAGGGCAGATTCTGGATCTAACCCACATGGGTTCCCTGAGCATGCTGATGCCTCTCTTTTGTTTCTCAGTGGCCCTGTTTTGGCTCCAATCCTGTCAGGACTCACCACCTGAGTTTGCTATTAGAGGGAGTGATTTAAGGAAAGGGACATGCAGATTAGATTTGTTCACACACCCCACACACACATTTGTGTGTGACCTTTAAGCACATCTGTAAGCATCCAGAAATGGACACTTATTAATATCTCCTCATGAGTCGCCATCTGCTTTTGTCCAATAATCCCAGTATCCTTGGATCACAATGGCAAGATGCTCCAATCCTATTTCTTGTATACAGTGCAAAAAGGGGCAATTTGAATAATGGGATTGACAAACCCGCCCTTTCATTCCATGCAATGACAGCATCAAGAGATAGAAGATATGTGTGATATTCATTGGAAACCATTTTATGCATTATTTTTAAGTTACGTTTTAATTAAGACATTGTCCAGTCTGTATTTTATTTTTAGCCACCTTGAGCACCATTTTTTGGCAGGAAGGTGAGATATAAAATAAATAAAGATGTAATTGACACTGTCAAGGAAATCATAGTTTTCTTGTTTGTATCCAGAGATACAAGCCCCCTGCTAGATCTAAAATTGCTGAGCCTTTATTATGTGCATGCCTTCAGGAAAGTGTGTGTATCAGTCAGGAGAATGTAATGTTCAGAATCTCAAATGCCCTGACCTGATTTTGGCTTACTCTTAATTACATGCAGATCTCCTGTTCTGGGCCAACTCTGTCCACCTCACTTCTCATGTGAAACAACTCAGATTAATGGAGTAACAAATACACGCAGCATCTCATGAAAGCCATTTAGATTTGGCAGCCTGGAACACTACAGTGTGCCCACACACTAGACCCTGGAATTCATGAACACTGCAGTCTCCTCTGATCCATGGCCTTCAGTCCTTCCTGCACTCTTTCTGGTTTCTGAGCAGTGGAAGCATGTAGTAAGGTGGTACTGAGTAAGTAAAATTGTTCCTTTCTGCTACCAAAAGAACAATTCTGCCTCTACAAAGAGATATTCTAGATAGCCACTAGGGGTGTGCACTGATGACAAGGTTTAGTTTGGACCCTGATTTGGCAGTTTGGAAAGCAGCCTGATTTGGCTTGGAACAATTTAGAGGCTGCCTGTTTCAACTCAGGGTCCAATCTCAGTCTGAAAACTGAAATCTTAATGGCTGTCATTGACTTTCACTGGAAATCAACAAATGTCTATAACTTTTTTCCCCCTGTTCATCAGAATTGAATTAAATTTTCTGGTATAGTTGTCCCTTATGAGGGGATTACACCTGCCAAATTTCAGACAAATAGGTGCAGGGGGTTGTGCTACATGCCTTTACATTCTGATTTTTTTAAAAAAATTATTTTAAAGGGAACTGCCAATGACTTTTTCAAAATTTCTTGGCAGAATTTTTTTTAAACTTGCAGGGATAGTTTCCCCTGCTGAGGGGATCAAGCCTGCCAAATCTTCAATAAATAGATGCAAGGAGCTTTGTGCAGCAGCAGTCTTTACAGTTTGAGGGTTTCAAAAAAGAAAGAACAAAAAAAGGATGTGCTTATCCACCTTATGTTTTTTGTGGGCAATTGTTATGAAAATTGCCCTTCTTAGAAGTCTCCCTAGGCAAAACAAAACAAAACAAAAAACAAAATTTCAGAAGGATAGGTGCAGGGGCTAGGGAGTTACAAGGAATGAAAAACATTTTAAGACTTTTTTGTTTTCTACTCAAGTCACAGAAAGTGCAATAGGACAAAGGTGGATGATGGATGTAGAGCATACAGTGGGAGAGGCAGGCATACAGACACACGGCATTAAACGTATAGCATTTTCAATGCAAGCACCAAATGCTACACCCTCCCAAGTCCAACAGACTCCACCAATAGCATTCCTGCTTCTGGAAAGAGAACTAGCAAAGAGCAGTGAACACTGGATCAGTCCTGCAATATTACTTCAACATCCCTCCCCCAAAGCACTGGGATTGGAGAGCCCTGGTAAAACCATTCACTGTGCTTAGAAGCTAGAACAATCAAGTCACCGAACTACATCCCCTTCTCCCCCCTCCACTCACCAGGTTTTATATGGAGAGTTTGGGGAGAAATGATCAGTTTTTGAAGACACACTGCCTGTCTCTCGGTGTCCTTCTGAATCCCAAATCTTCAGGAGTGTTCAGATTGGGATTTAGTCTGCTTCAGAGGAGCCCCACTTCAATTCAGACATCTTCCAAAATTGTCCAAATTGGTCTGATGCAGTTCAGGCTTTGATCAAATTGGATGAACACCCCTGATATCCATCTAGTGATAAGGACACCACTGGGCAGGACTTACAGGAATCCGTCCTCTCAAGGTTGTTTTCTGGTGGTTTCCTATTTCTCTCCCCCTCCCCAGTAACTGTTGCTGAATTCGGTTTCCCTGTGTTCATCCATAGGTGTCTGTCCCTTGGTAGCTGACTCTCACAGCCTCCTGTAACTGAATGGATTAAATGAGTTGCACAGCATACAATACTTCCCCTATTGTCCCTCCTATCACCAAGGGGAGGAAGCTAACAACACTGGACATTGTCTTAAACTGTCCCTTCTGTCTCATCTTTATCAGCACTGCCTTGTAATCCTGCACCTGTTGCTGAAATTCTGGCTGCACATGCTCCAGGCATTTGCTGCCTCTCTTGGAGTAAATCCCCAGGAAAGAAATATATTCTACTTCCCTGGATCAAGATCAAATTACTATTAGTAGGAGGCTTCCTCCCTTCTCCCTCCCCTTTATTTTGCAAACAACCCTTTACAAAGAAATAGGACAAACTCCAATTTCAAACTCTCCTAGAGAGAAGAGGCTTTATGGTGGGGTCACATCCACTTAACGGAAAAGAGCCAGGTTCCAAGATGCTGTTTCCCTGACAACCAGAAGGCAGAAAGAGATGAAAGTGAGAGATGGGAGGTGACTTTTGAGAGATGTCATTAGCTGACTGTGCCAAAGTGGAAGTTAGTGTGGAGTCTCTGGGGCTTGTCTGTGGAATATGACCATAGTTGTCCTAAACCAGACCTTAGGATCCAAACTACTTTTTTGCTGTTCCGTCAGTCCCATCTCCTAGTGTCTCCACCTATTTCCTGCTGAGGGAGTTAGATGATTTTTTTTGGTGTCTTCCATGAAATAATGACTTAGTTTACACACAACACTAACCCATGATTTATTTAACCCATGGGTATTTGAATTCTGGGTTGTTGTGATGTGTGAACATGGCCACACTAACAAACCATGGTTTGTTAACCATAAACAACCCAGAAAGAAAATCCATGGTTTGTTATTGGGTTGTGAATTTTAGGTTATTTAAACCATGGGTTGTCATTACACGTGAACCCAGAACTGTGGTTTGCTCATGGGTCATTTTGCCAGGATACAGAGGCAGCAGGCAATAGCGGCAAAAAACAAAACAAAATCACCCCACATGCTAGTACTGCAGTGCCACAAAGGCATTTGGGATACAGGGAGGGAGCAGGTGAAGGAAGAAGGAAACAAAAACCCTAAGGATTGAGGAAACAAACCACAGTTTGTGCAATTGTCTGCCAGACAAATCCTGGATAGGGCAACAAACCATGGGTTAAATAAACCATGGGTTCATATTATGTGCAAACCAGGTAAATACTTCTCCCTCCTGCTCCAACCACTAGGTCTTCTGAAATGTCAGTATCACTCCCTGCTCTTTATAGTTGGTGGGCAGTTGATAGTGCTCCTCTTCTGCCAGAGGATCATAGAAGTCAGGATCTGATCAGGGCAGTTTGCATGAGATGACAGTACCAAGAGATCAACCAAATAGTTTATAGTCCTGTATGGGGTTAAAGGCTGTTGAGACACAGGGACTGAGAATGTATGCTACCCTGACCATTATCCTATAATAGGGGTGGGCCAGAGAGAACAGGCAAGAGATGGGTGCAGGAGTTAAGTTGGATGAAGGCAAATGCGAACCTGGGTCCAAAAGCATCTGTGCCAGAGTAGTACTGGAGCAAAAAGCCAATGCAGCCAAAAGCTAGGCAAACCTAACTGTTTAGACAGAAGAATTGGCCAGAAAAGGGAGGTTATGAGTAAACAACAACCAACTGGCATGGGGCTGCTGGTTTCCTGGTCCATTTGGCTGGAGAGCATATGCTGTTGTTTTCAGGGCTGGAGAGCATACACTGTTGTTTTCTGGGCTGGATTTGCAGAACCGTGGCAGAAGGCCACAATCTGTGCAGCAATCCTAGGGGATCTGAGTGCAAGATCTCTGCTGCCTGTCAGCGCAGCAGCTCAAGGCCTGCCTCTTCCCAAGAAGAGCTCCCTTGAAGAGTTCCTCACTGTCTAGGGAATTGTACCCTGGTATTGGGGCCATTCTGGGAGAAAACCCTTTGAGAAAGGAATGCAACCTAGTGTCTTTCATCACTTTTTATTGTGTAAAAATAAACTCGACAATTCATGTAGTTTCAGCAATAAAATGCAAAAAAGAAAAGAAAAAGAAAAAGCATGAAGAACCAGTAGAAACAGTGCATTTCAAGAACTGCTGATGTGGACTGTAGATGTAAAATATAACAACTCATTCAAAACCCAGTAAAGACTGATAGCAAGAAATAGGAAAAATATACAGCTTTGGTTAACAGAATGACTCAAGAAACATTTATCCTCTTTCACACTGTACAGTATATACAATTGTATCACTATCACCCTTTTTCTTTTTGGCAAATCACACGCAATTTGGACTGGATTTATTTCCCTTTACATGTTTTTTCCCCTTCATCAAATTAAACATAACATTCATTATTAGTTTCAAGGTTTCCAATAAGGATCATTAGCAGATCGAGCTTACATGGTATAATTTGGCTGGTTGGTTTTAAAGAGCAATGCTTAAAATATGCTGGCTTGAGCTAAGATTTCAAAACCAAGATCTCTAGGTTGGGTTTGTGTTGATTTTATTTAAATAGATTTCCCCCACTAGCACTCTAGCATTGCGCTCCCATATGAGCAGTCACCTGACCCACTTCAATATCTGACAAGCAGCAGCCTTCCAATCAACCTTGAACCGGTTATTATATGCCCATCCATGTTGCATATTCATTTGCCACACCTTTAGAGTTGGTCAAAATGGCTCAGAAAGCCTCACGAGTTTGTCTTCCCTCCCTCCCTCCCTCCCGCCACCCCCCGCCCTCAGCCCGGAAAAACGCCTTGACCAGGATGAGAGAGGGTGAGAGGGTTTAAAGGTGTGATGGCTGCAAATCTATTAGTACAAACCAGGAATTCTTTTTTAAAAAGAAATGGTATAAAACATTATATATTTCAAAATAAGTTATATCATCCTTGTATCCTTCATCTGTAGCTTAAAAGTATTTTTTCAGGGAGTACCCATTCATTTTCTATATATTATTTTCTAATAAAAATACCTTCCTTTCTTGGTAGTAAACTCCTTTTACAATAAGAGAAATAATTTGTGTTTATGTGTGTTTACAAAAGCAGAAAGGCTTAACATTTTGAACAATAACTAAACTTTCAAGGGACAGTAAGTGCTATTTCAACTAACATCACACTGAAGTGTGATTCTAAACATGGTTTGTGAGTAAGCTCTATGGAAGTGATTAGACTTACTCCTAAGTTACACATGTTTAGGATCAAGTGGAAAGGGTGATTCACTGACTGCTTAAGCTGATGTAGCCTTATATAGTCTTCAGTGAAACTACTACACCTATGTAAACGGCTAGTGAATCGCCCCCTTAAGAGGAGGCCTTTGGGAACTGTCTAGCAGTATTTAGGCAATACTGCATGTGTAGTGCTCATTTCGTTTTTATAAAAGGACATTACCTGAGAGAGGCATGTATTATTCAGTGCAAGAGGGAACATCAATCGCATTAAGCAGTAGGCTTGATTTGGGTGGATCAGATATTTATTCCATGCTCACTAAAGCAGCCCTGGTGCTGAAGGTACAACTCCCAGTGCGACTAGCATAGAAAAGGCCACCCATAGTGGCGCTGAAGGGGCAACTCCAAGCACATCCACTTTGGTAAGCATCAGTAGGTCTGATCCAACAGCGCAGTATATATTGCACCATAGAGGTGCTTAAAGAATGTCTTCCACTGCTGTCTTTTAGGACAGCTCAAATACTGAACTGAGAGCTCTGGCTTCCCAGGATGTATAGGATACCATAATGCTGAAGGAAACAATTCCCACTGATTTGATAGTCACCAGGATTTTAACTGGTTCTCTTCTTTTTAAAATCCAAGATGTGTATTGCAGTTTATCATGGGAAAGAACACTGCGTCATTAGCCACCTTTTCCAGCCACACCTGACCTCTACAAATGCGCTTGGATGACTTTTGTTTTTAAAGCATGAACTATCGCTCGGCAAACCCCCACAGCTTTGCAGTAGCCCATGCAAGCAGGCAAGCATTAGACCAGGTAAAACACGATTGAGGCACCTACTGAAACATGCAAGAAACAACAGTCCACCCCTTACTGCCCCTAAAAGCCTGCAGGAAATCTAAGGGTACCACAAACGGGGAGAGAGCCAAGAGAATTCACTGAAAACAACACAGCACTGTGCAACCCACTGCCACTAAGGTGAAAAAATAGGCGCTGTCATCTAATTAAACAGCAATCCCCATAAGAAAGGCTGACCACTACAGTCTTTTAAAATAGCTGGTATCTTTCAAGATACAATCCATACAATAATGCGAAATGCAGGCTGTCCACCTTCCCAACAGTCTTTCAAGGCTCCACACATTCATGCAACCTATTAGGGGCCCCTTATGTTTTAAAGGTATAAAGGTTCTGATTGTTGGGCAAACAGATACACAAAGAGGCCACGGCCTTGGCTCAGCACCCCCCCCTTGCCCGTGCTTTGGAGCAAAACCAAGATTTGCCCGTTTGTTCCATTTCTTCACCCATTTGTACCAGTTTTCTTCTCCTTTCAAAAAGGAAGAGCTCTTAACCTTTCTGAAAGCAAAGTGGACCTCAAATCCCCTCCAGCCCAATAAGCCTGGGACAGGCAAGATGCATCGCACTCTACAGACTGCCACCTGTCATGAACCCAATTTGTATTTAAAAGGCAAAAATCTCAGCTCAGCAGTATGGCCATGGAGACTGGACTGCATCTACATGCTTTGCATCCAACCGCCACTACCCTCCCTCCCCACCCACCACCCCAGCCCTTCAGGTTTATGGCTCTTAGAGTAAAGGAGCACTGGAAAGGGCCTAGGAAAGCAATAAGAAAATAATCCCATCTCCCAGCCAGGTATTCCATGAGTTGCCCAGGATGCATTACCTTGGGAGGGGAAGGCAAGTAACAGCCTGGTTTGGAACTGGGGTGGGAGAGATAAGGAAATGGATTGGGGGGGAGGTGTCTCTGCCATCTTCAGGTCACAGAGTTGCAGGAGAAGCTGTAACTAATGCCTGTGGCAGACAGGTCCTCTGGCCTATGCGCAGGCTTTGTGATGGCTAACAGAGGCAGATCCTTTAGGCTGTACAGCAAAATGAAGGCAGAGTAGGAAAAGGAGCTATTCTGCAGCTCCATCAAAGTAGATAGGAGACAGCTGCTCCTACAAATAACCCAGGATCTGGACAAGCCGTCTCGGATCCTTGGCCTGGCAATGCTCCTGAGTCTCACATGTACCCTTGGGGTGCAAAGATGGCTCTTTTGTGCTCTGGCTATAGCCAGGAGTGTACACAGTTGATGGTGGACAACAGGGGACCTGAAGTGTTGAAGAGAACAGTCCTACCCCCACCCCAGGGCTCCTAGTCCAGCCACCATCATGCGTCATTCAAAAGCATTTATCCTCCTATCAGTCAGAGAATAATTTGTAATACAAAATAAAAAATAAATATCTGCCCACAAGTGAATGGCTGCTTTAAAGACATTGAGTAGAGTAGGAATATAGAGATATCCTTTAAAAAGTATATGCAAATGAAGACAAATGTGCTGAAAGAGTCGCACCAGCCCAAAGGCACTCAGGCTTCGAGACGAAGTTGGCAAGCCAGAAAAATCAGACCATTCATAATGAGACTGGGTAAAGCAAAATGAAAAGAGAATAAAGTCTCAATCCAAAGGGGGGGAAAGGGACAAAAGAGAGAGGGGGAAAAACAACGAACCCTCTCCCTAACTTGTCAGGCTGCAAAGTTCCAAGTTGCCTTAGAGTTATCTGAGAAACTTGGCCCAAGTCTCCTAGACAAAAAAAAGGCTGTTTCTTTAGGACAAACAAAAGGATTTTTAAAAGAAAGCAAGACAGAAGAGAGGAAGGAAATAGATTTGTCCATAATTCATTCCTGGGTGGGGAGAATGTCTGTTAACCAAGGGTTAAATGGATTTGGAAAGGGGAAGGGAGAAGAACAGCACTTTTAGTTGATCTGACGACAGGCTTCAAATGTCCATTTTGTGGCTCCGCCGTAAATATCAATGTTGGTCTCGGACCAGGCTATGACACTACCAGACAGGGCTTTGGTGCTGCAGGTGGCAAGGTTGTAGATCTCCCCAGGGGTGAGCTTTCGGTCCCAGATGTTGAAGTGGGCCAGTTCTCCCACAAATGCCTGGGTGGCATCAAATCCACCACCAAGAGTGTCCTTGAACAGAGAAATGGAAGACAAAAGGTTTGAAAACCTCTCTGTCTGGAAATACATCCCCTTTCTTCTCCCAAGAGGTAACCAAGCAATGGACATCCTACAACCTGACAGAGCAAGCACTTGAAACAAGTAAGGAAGCTTTTATGGTAGCACAGCAAGGTCAACAGGAATAGACTGCACCAGAAAAGTTCAGTAATGGGAATGTGCAGCCTTTGAAGTGCATTTCTCATGGAATGAACTTTACAAAATAAAAACTTGGGACACTGGTTCTAGCATTGCCAGTGCACCTGAGAGGGAGAAGAATAGGTGGGGGGATTTGTTCCCCAGGGTGTCTTGCCTGGTGCCTACAGTGCTATGTTTTTGGTGCCAGGCAAAGAACTTTTAATTTTCCCAGGGTCTTTAATCCCTGCATTATCTCTACTGGATTGAGTTTTTTTCAATACTGCCTCTACTTTGCTGTATTTAACTGTATGATGTTTCTGTTGTTATCTCATCCTGTTGTTGTAAACCATACTGATAATTTCTTTTTATTGAAGTGTAGCAGGGAAATCTTTTAAATAAACAAAATCAGATGCACATACACATGGAAACAAAGACCTCATATTAAAGCAATAGCATTACCATGTGTATGAGAGAGGCAAGGGGCCCTAATGAAATGGGCCATGCTTAGATTTGATCCCACCCCTTGAGACTGTGCATGTGAAAATATAATGAACTGAAAGGCTGCACAAAATAATTGGATAACATGGCTTTCATTTTCTGACTATGGCTTGTGTGTCTGAGTGTGTTGGCTGGAGAAGTTAATTTATATCACTTGTGCTATGAGTGATGGGGAAAATCAGCCTGCTTTTGTGAGAAACAGAGGACGTTTGGATGCCCTATGGTTGTGATTCCATCTGAAATAGTCATGTCTACCTGGAGCTAGTTTAGGCATTCAGACAACTAGGACAGGAGCCTTCCCAGGTCTGCACATCACCCTGTAAAATGTAAATGGTGGTCTATGTGTGTTGTGTGAGAGAGAGAGATTGTTGTGCCCATCTTCAGTAGGGTGCCCGTGTCTAGAGCAAATCTTCCATTTGCCCAATGGGAAGGCCAGTCCCAATGTCTTTTAGTATTATGAGTGATTGTGTGTGTGTAGTTGTGCTTGAATGTGTGTCATAGAAGGAAGTGGATCAGTCTTCTTTGTCTCCTACTCATTTTAGAACTCTCCTCCATTCAATTTAGATTTATCCATTCCCACTCACCAATGTCCATCTGCTCCGTTCCTAGGTACAACAAACACTATCAAATTCTGCCACAGTTGGCTTTTAGAGACAAATTTGCAGTGCTACCCACACTGGAAGTGCTTTGCACTGGTCTAGGAAATTTACTAGAGTCCAGCAGGAGTTTACATGGAGCCCATGGAACTACCATTGCAGAAAGCCATATACTGTATGTGCAGAGGCATACTGTGCCAATGTGGCATGTTGACAGCATCATAACACATTCGCACCAAAGGCTTCTGCACAGACATGATGAGATCCGCTGAGACAGCAGAGCACCCAAAACCACCATCGCCTACTGGGTTCCAGTAAATCCAGCACAAAATTCAACCATCTGGAATTGAAGGTGGATTCTAGTATGTACCTTGGAAGCTTGGCAGAAATCTGAAGGGTAAATCAAGGTCTATTTAATTTAATCCAGAGTAGAAGCTGAAGGTTTTAGCCATTTCTAGTGCTGAGCACCTCCTATACCAGTCTTTATATTAACTTACTGTACATCATATACGGGACATAGACAAACTCCAGTGGTCAACCTCTCTTTCCCTGCCATGACCAGGCTACCTTACCTGTTCCTGTCCCAGAACAAGGACCCCTTGTGGCTTGATAGGATGATAAGGGGCTAGGTTTTCCCCATTGCCTCGTTGTGTGCCATCCTGATAAGCCTCCCAGACACCATCTCGGGTTGTCCATGTGATGCAGATATGGTGCCATTTCCCATCATTAATTATAAAAGGAAGCTTTGCTACCTGAGGAGAGAAGAGCAGAATTGCTGCAGGTGTACAACCCTTACAAGAGAGAAAGGCGGTATGAACTGTACTGGAGACCTAGTCTGTTGTATTCTCTAATGAGAGAGAAACTTCATCCAATTTTCACAGCAGCCACATGACCTTCTGTTCTCTGTTGTTATAGATAGATATTTGAAGTGGGTGGGGGGAACAAAGATCTGGAATCTACATTAAGTGAATGTAATGACAATGCTTCTTTTATCTTCAAGGACACCGGATCATGTTTGCTGGCCTAAACACCCTAACTGTAATGAACAGGGTTTCAAAATGTTATCTTTTGGAACTTACATTTTGGAAAACCTAGACAATGTTTATTGCCTTCTGAAAATCTGTGGTAGTGTGGCTGATGTATTTTTCCTGAAAACCTCAAGAAGATTGGCTGCTTGTGATGGAATATATCTTGATACATGTGGGATGGCATACACATTTGAAAGCCTTAAAGCACACAGACTGGTCACACTTGTGAAAATGTGGAGCAACTGTCCTGCAAAAGAGACCTTAGCTCAGCTGAAAGTTACCTTGTGGCTTGTGCACAAAGGCTTTTCTTTAGCTGCATTTGAACTTGATCTGGAGCCATGAGAATAAAATCTAGAGTATCTGCCTAGTAAATATAAATGTATACAGTGCTATACTATGGCCTTACATGTTTGAGAAGAGAGTGAAGAATCAGGACTTCTAAAGCAAGCTAAATATAAGCTCCTCTAACTCATTTTTTTAAATTGCCTGAATGTGATATTTGAGTTGCCCCAGAAAAAGAGAGAAATGCTTAGAGGGGTTTTAACTAATTTCCTATGTTTTCACTTTAAACGCAGAACTCCTATATTGAAATACTACCAGCTGCAGTATCAACCAGCACCAGCAGCAGAGGTTGGTGAGTATGTTCACCTTGTGCAAAAGATGCTTGGAGAAAGAGTGGAGATGGTTTTTTATTGCCTAACTATACGTTTAATGCTGATCTCCCTGGAACTTGAATGGATTAATTAATATATTCCTACCCTCATTATCAGTAACATAATTTCAAGGCAAATTAAAGAATTAGAACAATGCTGCTTACCTTGTCATTGATAAGGATCTCCATGGGATTATTGCCCCACTCAATAAGTACCAGCTCATTGGCTTGTCCAGGTACTGCATAAGAAAAGGGTGTACCTACACCTGGAGAAGCATTTGATTTTATCCACATGCAGATAGTAAAGGCATACATCTCTGGAAGGCTTTTCTTCACCTTGGCATACATGTAGTTGGTTCTCAAGGGGAAAGTCAGTTGAAACTTGTCTGTTGGCCTGTTATCTTTCTGTCCTGGGGGATGATAGAAAGGATGTTTGCAAGGTGTCTTGAAGGGTTACTAAGGCTGCAATCCTATATATACGTATTTGGCAGTAAGTTCCATTTAACTCAGTGTGACTTACTTCTGAGTGAACATGCACTGAATTGCACTGTAACACAGGGTGGTCCTATTTGGTTAATGATAGAGACAATTACAAGATGTATAGGAATGCATTGAAGCCGTTTTCAGCACCAAGGCTAGCAGCCAGAGCAAAACCATTTCTCCTGGAATTGCTTGCCTTCCTGCCTGCCTTCCCTCCTTCCATTATATAATGAGCCTTAAGATGGCAGTGTTTAAATCCCTCCAGTATATTTCTGCACTTTAATCCTGGTCACATGGATGGCATTTGAATAGGGTCTTTTTCTGGCTTCTCTGCCCCCCCCCCATTTTAAAAAATCTTTTACCATAAACCTAGAAAAAGCTGATGAACATTAATCTGTCCAGAAGAAGGAAAGGAGGAAAGGGTGTGAATGAACACATGAACTGGTCCTGTTGAAGTTTAAGATGCACAATTTGCTTAGAGGAGGAAGAAAATATTATAGTGTGTCCTAGGTCACTTAGAGGGTAGACCCCAATGGATTTAAAATTTTAAGTAGATGAAAGTGCATTTTCCCCATGTAGGGTGTGCTGATTCTAAGACACTTTACTAATGCAGGAAAGGTATTGCTTTCCTACCTGACAAATATCACTTTGGAACGATTACATATCTATTCACTGCCTTTCTCACATAAACACACAACCACCCATGCTTGTTATAACTTCTATCTGCTGAGTCCAAGGAGAAACAGAGCAGCGAAAGTTCTCAGGGTTAAATGTAAATCTGTTTCTTCATCTGTTTAGATAACAGAAGAGAGGGGGAGAACTGCTGTGTAAGGTGGAATGCGGGGGGAGGACACAAGGGAACTGCTGCCTTCCAAACGTGCCATCATTCTGAATAAAGACTGACCATTTCAATCTAGGCTTTCCCCACCCCTCTTTCTTTTCTTTTCTTTTTTTTACCTTTCTCTAGGTCACTGATCCTTTGGTGAAGGGAAGTTAAAGTGCTTTCTATTTTCCCTCTTTCTTCAGACTCGTTCTTGGGATTATATTTTCCTTCCTCCAGGCTGTTAATTCGAGACAGCACTTGCTTCTCTAAATCATCAATGTTATTCTGGAGTATATCCTTCAGGGAATTGGTCTGGCTCGAAGAATTCATCCTACTGAATTGCTGTGTGGGATAGGGGAGAAGCAAAGAGAGTAAGTGGATTGTTGCAAACCAAATTAACACCACGGCATTATTTACTATAGAATCGTTCTGCTGCTCGCTACGCTGACAGCTAAACTCATTTAGAGCTTACCAAGCGAAGGAGTATGGCTTCATTACAGGGAAGCACCCGATTTGCCATAGAAGAAGCATACCGGATGCAGGGGGGATGCGGGGGGGGGGAGAGTAATTTGGATTTTACTGCAGACGTTTTACCTCTGGAACCGGGCAAAGGTTGCACCATTAAAGCAACACGGAAGACAGCAGAGGCTGGGTGAACCAAAGCCAGTCTGCCCTGTCTCCTTGCCTAGCTCTAAGGAATAATAGAAAGTAGAAAGTTGTACCTCCAAGTTTTCTAGCCTGGTTTTAAGTGACTGCAAAGTTTGCCCAAGTTGGCTCAAGGTCTCGGAGGCTGGAGTCCGGGAGAGATCTCCCATGGTGTTTTTGGAAGAGGCGGTCTGCTTCCTGTTGGAGCCCCCGCCCGTTTTGGCTTCACTGGGAACTGTCTCTAGCAAGCTCTGGCTCTCACACCTGCCCAGCTTCGTGGTCAGTTCTCTGATGGTTTCCTTCTGGTTCATGATGGTCTCCTTTTGCTGGAGCACCGTTTCCCGCAACTGTAGCACGGTGGTCTTCAGGTCTTCAGTGCTGCCGCCGCTCTGCATGGAAGAAGTGCACATGTCCATATCCACCGGCACCGAGGTGCAGATAAAACGGGTCTGCCCGAAATTCTGGGCGCATCCTCTCCAGAAGAAAAGGGACACTAACACGAGGCTGCACCGGACCGCTGCAAACATGGCTGGTGCGAAGTTCCCAACAGACACGGAGGAGCCCCGAAACCGCGGACGCACTTTCAGCACCATGGAACTGTCCGCCGAACTGCTGAGCCGACTGCGGTACGCGGGCTCCTTTTATAGCGTGCGGGAGGGGCTACGACGCCCCTGACGTCATAATGGGGTGGAATCCCTGTTTAATTGCCTTGTGACCATCGCGCTTCCTGTTTCAGGGGGCCTAAGTCAAAGTCGAGGGTCCCGGCGGGACTGGCCGGGTCTGAATCCTGGCGCGCTGCCGCCGCCGCCGCCGCCGCCTTTCCTCCCTGCTAGGAATGGAACGGAGCCCACCGGAGTGGGCGGGGGCGTCCCGTGTATGCGTGAAAGAACCAGCTCTGTGGTGGCAGAGGCTGAGGCGTGCGCGTGTGCGGCAGAGTGGCGTTATCGTCGGCATGTCTGAAATGGCCGCTAAGTACCGTGTATCCTGGAGGTGCTTAAACGCAGAAATGGGGCGGCGGCGGGGGGGGGGGGTAGATTACCTAGATCCTCTCTGTCTGCGGTAGCTTACCTAGAAAGGGGCCACGTTCGAGTGATGGGTGCGAAACGTAGGGCTGTATGCCTGGCGTTTATGGTGTGACTGTTTGAGCCAGTGGCGCATTATACCCGTGGTCGTGCGGCGCGGGCGCGAGTCCACGTGCGTGTATGTAACCCCGCTGGGTACAACAGTCACTGCTAGGTCCGCTTGGGTTTATGAAGAAGTCCCTGGAGTGTGACACGGGTAGTGTCGCGACTCCAACGTTTCGAGGGTTGTGTGAATATGTTTTAATGCTGGAGAACCCTGGATTAGGCTAGGCAGTCGACAAGAAGATTTCCAGGCTCAATCCAGCCCTGGGAATTTATAATGTCACATGTGCATCTCTCTCACACGCACGCAGACACGCAGAAAGATGACTTCGGGAGTCTGTGGAGTGTATGTAGCCGGCGTGCGTGTGTCACCGTGGCAGATGTGATCGTGTCACTCTATACTCTGTTCGACAAGGGAAGGCCTTGCCGACTCGTCTGAATGAGCAAAGTGGATGTCGAACAAGAATATGTATGACGGTCGCGACAGAAGATATATGGGTGTGCAGTGCAAGAATGATAGGTTTTAAGTGAGCTCCTTGAGCTCTTTTCTGCAGCCCTGACCCTCCCTCGGCTTCTCCACTAGTCAGTCAGTAGTAAGTTTCTAAAAAGAAATGCTAGCGGATGAAGCTTTGCCCCTTGACCTAAAACCCCCTCTTCTCTTACTCATCCAGGAGGTGTAAAGGCTCACTGTGATTACTCAGTGGCAAGGGCACTTTGCCCATGCTCAGAGGCCCAGTACTGAGCCCCGGGAAGCCCTGCCGCACATGAAGCCCTGATGCCAGCCCGGTCCTGCTGCCTTTCGCACGGGCCGGTGTGTTGCCGCCGTTGTTGCCCCAACCCAGTTCCCCCTTTCCTTCCTCTCTCACTGTAGCAAAAACGGACGGCTGCACGGACTTTGTGCCCTTCCAAAAGCGGCGCTTTTTGTGAGAGAGGCAGGTCGGCCTTTCCTCGGCCTCTCCGGGAGGCTCGCTCGCGGCGACCTGCGCTGCTTTCCAACCCGAGGGCTGGACGGGCTAAATTTCACGGGCTTTGGATCCCAGCCGGCCTAGCAGGGGCTAGCTGTCGCCTGCAGGAAAGAGGCGAATCCCCGGGAGATAGTTTTGGCATACACCCCCCCCCCCCCGCGCGCTCCTTTTCCCAGCCAGGAGACTCGTTTCCAGTAAAGGCGGCCTTTCCCGCAAGCAACATCCGCCCAAGGGATGCGCCTTCGGAGCAGCCAGCGGAAGAAACTCATTTCCTCCTCCTTCGCCCCGTGGCACCGGCTCTCGGATGAGCAGCGTCTGCTACTTCCTTGGCTCGATACCTCAGACCTTCCCGCGCAGCAGCACGGAGGCGCCTCTGCAGCTTTGGGAGCTGAGAATGAAGCGATCGAGTAAAGCCCAGGCTCAGCCCGCCCACCGGCCAGCCAGCCTGCCTCCGGACGGGCTGGCTAATTGCTGCTTGCTCGCGCTGGGTGTGGCTGGCCATTAGTGGCTATAAGGCTGGGAAGGGGTGCGTGGAGGGACGGAGGGAGGGATGCGGTGGAGGCTGGTGGCTCCAATGTCAGTGGAGCTGTGAATCCGCCTTGGGTTTCAGTCAGAACCAGTCAGTCCTCTGAAAAAGCTATCCAAGGTGCTGAAGCCGATCCCTGAAGTAGGTTCAGCACCTAGGATATATCTCCTTTAGAGTTCTGGCTGGTTCTGACTGAAACCTAGAATGGCTTCAGAGCCCCACTGACATCGGAGCCACCAGCCTCCACTGGATGGATGGGTATTCTCCGGATTTCGCCCCCTCCCACGCCCTGAGTCCCCTGGCGTGGCAGAGCAGGGGCGCCATGACAGGTCTGAAGGCAAGACTCGCAGCGAGCGTGAACGGCCTCCTGGTCGAAATAGGAAGTCGATATCCAGGAGCGATATAAGCGGTGGAGGCTGGTGGCTCGGATTTCGGTGGGGCTGTGAATCCATTCCAGGTTTCAGTCAGAACCAGCCAGAACTCTAAAGGAGCTATCTAAGGTGCTGGGCCCATTTTGGGGTATGGTTCAGCACCTTGGATAGATCCTCTATGGCTGGTTCTGACTGAAACCCGGAATGGATTCACAGCCCCACCGATATCGGAGCCATCAGCCTCTACTGGATATAGACTTCGGGCCCAATCCTATGCATGTTTAGACAGGAAAAAGTCCTACAACTCAGCATTCTCCCATGCTGGCTGGGGAATGCTGGGAGTTGTAGGACTTTTCCTGTCTAAACATGCATAGGATTGCGCCCTAAGTCCTCAATGGATGCGCCCCCCTCCCCTGTAAATGAGGAGGAGGGGTCGGGCGCTGGATAATATAAGCCATCTCCTCAAAGTGTCTTGGTAATTGTCCGGGTAGCAAAGAACTTCCACCGCACACGCAGCCACCCCGCACGACATCCGCTTTACTTTGGGGTTGCTCCTAGCCCGGTCGACTGTGGCGAAAAACGGGAGGTTGGCAGCACCGGGTTCGAATGGTTTCTAAAGCGGCGCTTGTCTGCGAGGCCTTGCTGGAGTGGAGGGAGAAAAGCAGGGGGGAGGGGAGCCAAGCCAAGCGGGGAGGGAGGAAACGACCCGGACGGGATCAGTGACGTTTGTTTCCCTGCTTCTCTTCCCTTCCCGTCCCAGGGTGCTCGCTGGCGGCGAATGGAGAGAGGTGGCGAGCGTTTCTTCTGGGGAGGCCGGAGCGTCTCTGCAGAGCCATCCGGGCGGAGTGGGCCGTCGCTCTACGAGAGAGTCGCACTTGCCACCATAGATCAGCAGTACAGACAACCCCCAAGCCCCCCCCCGTGTGTGTTTGTTTGTTTGTTTGTTTGTTTGTTTTACTCTGAAGCAGTCCCACCGAATCAAGTCGGAGTAACTTCAGAATCTGGCCGGGTAAGGCACTACAGCGGCAGAAAGCGGCTCGCTGCCTACGCTGGGCTTCTGCGGCTCCAACGGTGCAAAGCACGACATGCCAGAAATTGCTCTCTATCCGGACTGCCTTCAATGAGACCACCCCGCCCGCCGCCTCCTGGGGAGAGGGAGTCGCGCCTGTTGACGCTTCTTGCCTGAAGATTCCCCCAAGCTCTTTTGCGGCTTGTTTTTTCCCCAGTAGTCGAAAGATGAGATGCTTGTTGGTGTTTCTCTGCTCCCTACGTCTTCTGGACTGTTTTGTACCGGCTGGAGTGCAAGAGGTGGGGGGAAGAGGGAGAGTGCTAGGGCCCGGGGTTTCTTCAGTCAAGATACTTCTTCTGTCTTTGCCTGGCCTCACATTGTTATCCACACCTAAGACTCCTAGCAAGTGCGCTTTACCCAAGCACCTATAAGCCTGTACACATCAGACACGATCTCCCTCATCACTCGAGGTATAGAAGTCAGGAAGGGCCCCCTGTATGGTATAACTACAGGCAGGCTGTTCCCATTTCCAAGGCTGGTGCCACTTATTTTGCCCCCTCATTTTTTCCACCTTACTCGATCCTTGTGACTTAAGAATTGCTATGCTAGATCCTCAGTTAAATGATGCAGCATTGGCTGCTTTTCCTGTGCTCCCTGTTTTAAGCCACTGGAAATATATGCCCCCTTCCCCTCTCTCTAAAGGCAGAGAGCTTCCTCTCCCCTTCTCCCACACCCTATAACATTTCTTCTTCTTTTAGAGTTTCAAATCTGGATGAAACAAGAAAGCTACATAAATCCCAAGGTTTTTGACATTTTCTTGCTGAGAAATTCACTTGGTTCCTTAAGGGATTAGCAAAGGAGAGCAGCTTCTGGATGGAACAACAGGTTCTGGAGTAAAAGCCAAAGGCAAGGAGTTGTGGGGGGTTGTGCTTCTGACACATTCTTCAAGGAGAGAGAAGGCAGAATGGTGCCAGCCTCAGGCACTAACCAGGAGCAGCTGCACTGAGCAGCCACCCCAGAGGGAGCAGAAGCTTGCCTCCCTGCCAGGGGGTGGGGGAAGATACCAATAGCATCCAAAGCTTTCATCAAGGGAGAGGCAAAGTCAGGAAGCAGAAAACCAAATCCAACCTCTCATCAAATGCACATGTTCTGGGCAATGAGCCAACAGGCCCTAGTGCTCTACTGGAGCTCTGCCTGTGATTCATTGGCTGTAATAAGAGAGGCTACAATGCTTTGCAAGAATCAGAGGGATGAATGAATACAACAAAAAGTGTTGTGGCACCTTAAAGACTAACATTATTATTATGTCAGAAGCTTTAATTGACATAGTCTACTTCATCAATGCATGGTTACCCTCAATTGGCAGGTATATATACATGTGGCGGGGGAGGGGATGTGTGTGCATTATGAACAATAAGATCAGAGATAATTGAAATGGAACAAATACAGTCAGTAATAAGGTGGCCATTCACAAAACAGTTGTTGGGAGATAATGCAGACATCCTTCCATGAGCTGATTAACAAATGTGTGATAAAAAGCCTTTGTCCCTGGTATCAAAAGCCACTGAGAGGTCCAGAAGAACCAATAGAGTTGCACTCCCCCCATTCATTCCTTGGCGTAAGTCATCAAACAGGTCAATCAAGGCTGTTTCTGAAGCCTGATTGAAATGGATCTAAATAATCAGTATCATCTAACTCTGCTTGGAGTTGTGAGGCCACCACATGCTCCAGCATCTTGCCCAAGAATGGCAAATTTGATACCGGGTGATAGTTATCTGAAACCATAGGATCTAAATTTAGTTTCTTCAACAAGGGCCTCACCACTGATTCTTTCAAAGCTGCGGAGACCTCACCATCCCTCAAGGAGACATTTACCACCACGATGTCCAGGTACCCAGCCCAGCTCTTGCAGATTTCACAAGCCAGGATGGACAAGGCCTCAGTCCTCCAAGCAGTGAGCAGATGCAATAGTGGCGTAGAAGTAAGATCTCTTCTCCACCATCACCACCACAGAATAAGATTGCAAATGGATTCTTACCTCTGCTAGATTGTATTAATTCTGAGTCTTCAGCCATTTGTGCTCTAATCATTGACACAGTCATTTCATCACCCTCAGCTCCTCGGAATACCAAGGAGTTGACATGGTTCTTTGACTAGGTCAAGGACATTTGGGAGTGATCGTGTCAGTAGCCCAGGTCATCTCATTCCAAGCAGTGACCAGGATCTTGGCAGGACCTCCAGCCAGGCCTGCAGGAAAATCCCCAAGAGACCTCAGAAATCCATCTGACTTCATCAGCCTCCAGGGGTGGACCATCAAGCTTGGTCCCCCATCTCTGCAGAGGTTACAGGTGGCCCGAAGGTCAAAACTGATAAGATAATCCCACACCCACAGATAATTTCCTCCCAATCCAGCACAGAAAACCAGGTCCAAAGTGTGTCCTGCCTTATGTGTTGGGCCAGATATTATCTGGCCCATGGTTGGCATGGTCACCATGAAATCCTGAGTTGCTCCTAATAAAGTAGTCTCAGCATGAACATTAAAGTCTCCCAAGACCATAAGCCTTGGAGTCCTCAAGACCACACTCAAGACCACCTCAGTAAGCTCAGGCAGGGAGTCTGTTGGGTAGCAGGGTGGGTGGTACACCAAAAGAATCCCAATCCTGTCTCAGGTGCCCAATACCAGATGTTGTTGTTCAGTCGTTCAGTCATGTCCGACTCTTCGTGACCCCATGGAACATAGCACGCCAGGCCTTCCTGTCCTCCACTCTCTCCCGGAGCAAGCTCAAGTTCATATTCATGGCATCGGTGATGCTATCTAGCCATCTCATCCTCTGCCGTACCCTTCTCCTTTTGCCTTCAATCTTTCCCAGCATCAGGGTCTTTTCCAGGGACTTTTCTCTTCGCATTAGGTGGCCAAAATATTGGAGCTTCAGCTTCAGTATCTGTCCTTCCAATGAGCACTCAGGGTTGATTTCCTTTAGGATGGACTGATTTGACCTCCTTGCAGTCTAGGGGACTCGTAAGAGTCTTCTCCAGCACCACAGTTCGAAAGCATTGATTCTTTGGTGCTCAGCCTTCCTTATAATCCAGCTCTCACAGCCATACATTATTACTGGGAAAACCATAGCTTTGATTAGACTAACCTTTGTCGGCAAGGTGATGTCTCTGCTTCTTACTATGTTGTCTAGGTTTGCCATAGCTTTCCTCCCAAGGAGCAAGCGTCTTTTAATTTCATGGCTACAGTCACCGTCAGTGGTGATCTTGGAGCCCAAAAAAGTAAAATCTGTCACTGCTTCCATTTCTTCCCCTTCTATATGCCAGGAAGTGATGGGACCAGATGCCATGATCTTAGTTTTTTTAATGTTGAGTTTCAAACCAGCTTTTGCACTCTCCATTTTCACCCTCAACAAGAGGCTCTTGAGATCCTCTTCGCTTTCTGCAATTAGGGTGGTATCGTCTGTGTATCGGAGGTTGTTGATAATTCCCCCAGCAATCTTAATTCCGACCTGTGATTCATCCAACCTGGCATTTCTCATGATGTACTCTGCATATAAATTAAATAAGCAGGGCGACAATATACAGCCTTGTCCCAATTTTGAACCAATCGGTTGTTCCATGTCCGGTTCTTACTGTTGCTTCTTGACCCTCATACAGGTTTCTCAGGAGACAGATAAGGTGGTCTGGTACTCCCATCTCTTTAAGAATTTGCCAGAGTTTGTTGTGATCCACACAATCAAAGGCTTTAGCGTAGTCAATGAAGCAGAAATAGACGTTTTTCTGGAATTCTCTTGCTTTCTCCATGGTTCAGCGAATGTTGGCGATTTGATCTCTAGTTCCTCTGCCTCTTTGAAATCCAGCTTGTACTTCTGGTATTTCTCAGTTCACATACTGCTGAAGCCTAGCTTGTAGGATTTTGAGCATAACCTTGCTGGCATGTGAAATGAGCGCAACTGTGCGGTAGTTTGAGCACTCTTTGGCTTTGCCCTTCTTTGGAATTGGAATGTAAACTGACCTTTTCCAGTCTTCTGGCCACTGTTGAGTGTTCCAAATTTGTTGGCCAGACACTCAAAAGTGACTGATGGTTGTATAGCAGAAATAAGTATTGTACTGTGTGGAATTGATAAGAATTTATTGTATTTTGTAGATGTGACTAATTCCATGTTTGTGTATTATAATTATGAGTAATGGAATGTATTCTTGGAATTGAAGGAAGCCTGCCCCAAGTGGGTCGGTTAGGTACTGGAAGCAGCACACTGCTTAGTTTAGCAGAGATACCTTTGTCTAAGTGTTCCAAGAGTCAATGGCAGGCCTGCTTACATTGAAAACAATGGGAATAGTAGTAAGACCAGGTCAGAAACTAAGGATGAGGTCACAGACTTCATGGGGGTTATAAAAGACCAGGTTTGATTTGTTTGGGAGAGAGATCCTGGGAGAATGAAAACCCACCATACGTGCTTAGGCTAGCTTTGATCACCATGCCTTCCATTTAGGTAAATATGAAACTTTGAAATTGGCTGTTAGATTGAGAGGAACCTAAGTTTTACTATGTTGAAAGTATGCTTGCTATTATTTTCGTTATACTCCTAGTGATTATAACTTGTGTATCTTTAGGGATGTTTGTAATCTGCCTCATTTTAGCTAAAGCTTGTCATTCTCTTAGACCATTTGAGCAATAAATATATATTCTTTAATACCATATTTGTGTTGTCTGGCTTGAGAGAGGTTTAGGGACCACTACCCATACATTAATTCTTTAAATTAATGTATGGGAACCCTAAACACTTAGTAGAGGTTTGCAGATCTATGATTGAGTGTGGTCTGTCCTTGAAGCGGTTGTATTCCCTCTTGATCTGGTGAATCTCAGATACACCCATTCAAACTTGGGAAACAAGCTAGTCAGATGGAGCACGAAGTTACTCATCTCAGTTGGATGTGGTATCTGACCAGGGGGACAGAGTTCCTCTGGACCAAGGCTACCCCCCCCCAACACATTTGAGAGAGATTAACTCCTCCCATCCAACCAGATTCCAGTAACACAGGCCAGGTCTGTGTGCTTGTCACCTATAAGATCAGAGATGACACTACCTTTTCCACTAGCTGATCTAGCATTCATCAGCAGCACCTTCAGGCTAGAGGGGACTGCAGGCAAGCTGGTGTTGCCTGAAGTTGCTCTCTCCTATGGCAGCATTGGCACTCTGGAGGAAGTTAGATGATAATACTTCCAATCAGGAGCAGATGTTCCTGCTGCCGTTCTTGCCACTGTTCCTGCGTAATTTAGGTTGGATCTTCCAGGGAAGGTATCCAGATGAAAAATGGTAGTAAATAGTTTTAACAATGGGAGTAGAAAACACACACATATCTAATTTACGTAATCAAAATGGTTCATGGTTGGCAGACTAGAATATTCTTTTGATTGGATTCTGTGTTCATTTGTGCTCTGCATGGTACTGTAAACAGAGAGAAGAGAAAGCCTCAAAGGTACAGGAATCAGTTTATCAGGGCCCAATGTGTTTCGACTTAAGGGACTCTTCCTCAGGGGGAATCAATTAATTTTCTTCAGAGGATCAGTTTAACCAGTCATACCCACTATTCGATAAAGATTTTGTTTTTTAATAGTACTATGATACACATATGGCTATCTCTGTCATTGCTTGGTGTCACTTTGAGAGAGAAAAACACACAATTTCCCCCCTTCTCTCTGTATGCAGGGTATATATACCTACATCCTGAGGGGGTCATTTCATGCATATGACAAAGTAGGCTCTGTCTGACCCATGAAATATGATACTATAATAAGCTTGTTAGTCTTTAATATGCCACAAGGCTTTTGTTGTTTTTACTGCAACAAATTAAAATGGTTATCTCCTCTGGAACTTTTCTAGCAGGTTTTTGAAGTCTAAGAACTTCCAGAAGAAAAATGGGTGCCTGTCTTTCAACAGAGCAATGATATGTATGAGATAAGCCAGGAGAGATCAAAATACATGCTTTAGTATTTGATGGGATTCCCCTGGCTGAAGTTGGCCAATTTGAATTCAAGAATATCTTTATAGTGCAGTTAACACAAGTACAAATATTAATATTATCAGCTTCCTAAATCTCCCTCTGTCACATTCTCTAAATGTACATAGAAGGATGAATGGATAGATTAGATAACTATATTATGCTCTTTTATTGGTGCTAAATACAAACCTGAGTGTTTGTGGATTAACTGTGCAAATCACCATATGGTATCCATCATGGAATCCAGCATCTTGAGATTGTCAGCTGCTCTTCCCAACATTTTTGAAGTGTCTAGTCTTCATGGGATGTAATGAATGGTTTGGGTCATGTGAGCAGCAGATACCCTGTCTCACTTTCAGGTTACTGTTCCGTCTATCCATCCATTCCTCCCCCTGCCCCCCCACTCCACACTTGCCCTTTATATCCAGTGAGGATGCAGATATTCATTTGGGCTCCAGTTAATTGGCTGGAGGCAGCTTTGAATGTGGGTATAGGTATGTACACACATCTCTATCTGGGTCCACTACTTGCATGCAGTCGCCATGGCTTGAGCTGGATTTGGTGCCATTTTTTCTTATTATAAGCAATAGACAGAAACGACAATAAATCAAGCCATTGCCATCTCTGGTTACCAATGCTTGCCCACACTGAGAGCATATTATAATAGCACTACAATCTAGTTATGAAAACAGTCCCAATTTATCAGATGAAAAGATTCATACTGAGAATATGAACTATGCTCTATTAATGGACACATTTCTTCCTGAAAAGGAGAGCTGAATGAAATGCATCACAGCTTTTCAAAGTAATTCTTTTTATGCACAAAGGTATGTTAGCTCTTTCTTCTGAGGATTTAGTTAGCTACATTTCTGGGGGTTTGAACAATTCCCCCCACATTTAAAACAAAAAAGTCCCTATTTTCTGCCTGACTTTTATTTGCAGCTAAGAGGAGCTGGGCACAATTCATCAAGGTCAGAGCCATCAATGTCAATTGTGAAGGTCAGCTGAGAGAAATGGGTACAGATTGTGGGAGGGAGGGAAGAGGGCATGGGGATAGAATTTGCAAGGGTTTGTTCATTAGGATAATTGTTTGTTCAGTCTATAGGAGGAGGCTCTAGGGAGGTGTCTTGCCTTGTTGCTGTTGTTCAGTCGTTCAGTCGTGTCCGACTCTTCGTGACCTCACGGACCATAGCACACCAGGCCTTCCTGTCCTCCGCTAGGTGAAGGAAATTTGGTGTGAAGATTATTGTTTGGGGGGAGATGGTGAAAGGGGATGGCTGAGAGAATGAGCTGTGAGCCAGGACATCCCCCAGTTTATGTATTTATTTGGATATGCCTATCCCTCCTTTCTATGGTAAAATCAAAGGTGGCTTACAATAAAAATATAAATGACAACAAAGTTTTAAACCATCTTAACCATGAATGCAGTGGGTGGCCATAGGTAAGTTACTATCTCTCAATCTCATCACCCACCACAACCTCCACCATGCAATATGAAGATAATGATACTGGTCTAACTTACAGAGCTGTTGTAATTATTGCTGACATCATGTATGCAGAATTCCGGAACATTCAGAAAGTGCAATATAAATTATATTATATATTATTATTCTATTCTATTCTAATTCTGTTTATATTTAGTATTTATATTCAGCATTTTATCCCTGGGCATGACAACCTGCTGCAAAACCATGCCAAACCTTTACTAAAGTTGTTACCTTTTTTCCAGTGGAGTTTCTTTTCTTTTAATTGCATAGCAAGCAGAAATCCATAGAGTGCAGTTTTCCCTGTCATGGAGTCACAGTAATGGGAAAGTGTAGCATGTTGAATTTGTGTTTGTCATGCAGCTACAGTATGTAAAGGCATAGAAGTCCTGTCTGGCGTGGTGGTGGTGGGGAGGTGATAACCCAACCCTTTCTCCTTTCCATCACTCTTAAAGCAGCCTCATACAAGTCTAAACTTCTCTCTAGCCACCACAGCATGCACACACCACCATGAGATACTGGCATCAATTGCAATTAGTAGACTATAGGGTGAGCAGAGAGTGGGCAAGAGATGGGGGCTTGTAGGGCTGACTGGAGAAACATCATGGGATCAGTAGACTACTCCATATATCATCTTGTGAAGAGCAAGGCCTGGATGGAACATTCAAAGGCCACCTCTACCCCTTTACCAGGAATGTGTCTATCCCTCCATAGTCCTTCCAGATTTGGTCTGGTCCCGAAGCTTAGAAATGACATTCTCTTGCACACTCCACTCTAAATACTATGGCTTGTATCTGATGGTGTCTGTCCACCACTGGAACAGGAACCACTGGCAGAATGGACTCCCCCTCTCCTTGCAGCCCCCAAATATGCTCCAGAGAATTGGGGTGTGGGCTCCTGAGCAGATTGGGGGAAGGGGAGGAGAGCAAGGGTCCATTGCAAGTGTGCTCAGGTGACGATGGATGGAGCCCTGTTCCAGCTACATTCTGAATAAGCACATCTGATTCCCCTCCCCCAAGCCCCAAGGATATGCATCCTATTTGTTGTTGTTGTTGTTGTTGTTGTTTTACTCAGCATTGGCATCTATACTCTTGCTACTAGGTGAGTAGTTCCTGCGTCCAGGAGTTAGGCTTGTTGTCTGTTCTAGATGGAGTTGCATTCCCTCTGAAAGATCCGTAGTCCTAGATCCATCACTGTCGCTAGAGGCCCAAGTGGCCATGGCAGCTCGGAGTGCCTTTTACCAGCTTCGGCTGGTTCACCAGCTGTGGCCTCTCCTAGACAGGGATAGCTTGGCCACAGTGGTACAGGTGCTAGTAACCTCAAGACTGGATTACTGCAATGTGCTCTATGTGGGGCTGCCCTTAAAGGCTGCTCTGGAAGCTGAAGCTAGGCAGAACACAGCAGTTCCGCTGTTATGAGGAGCTGTCCCTTTTCAGCATGCAACTCTTTTGCTGAGGAACCTGAACTGGCTGCCTATTCACTATCGGGCCAGGTTTAAGGTTTGGGTGCTAGTGTACAAAGTCCTAAACAACTTGGGACCAGGATACCCGAGAGAGCGCCTTCTCCCTTACCAACTTGCCCGGTCACTGAGGTCATCAGAGGACATGTTCCTAGTGGTTCCACATGGACCTATGGCTCGCCTGGAGTCCACCCACAGAAGAACTTTCAGTGTGGTAGCCCCCTTTCTATGGAACTCCCTGCCTCTGGAGGTATGGCAAGTGCCAACACAGTGTTGTTTCCAGCGCCTCCTGAAAACAGCTCTATTCCAGGACCAGCCACAGATTTTATTGGCACTCTGATTTTTTAAAGACTAGTTTTAATATTGTGCTTTATTCTTTTAATCTTTTAATCATTTTATCTCTTATTGTTCACTGCTCTGGAATCCATTTAGATGTAGAGCAGAATATAAATGTTTGTGAATGAATAAATAAATAAAACAATCTGACTTGCATTTGCTTTTTGTTCTGTCTTTACTTTTGTGGATGCTGTTGGATGGCTTGAAATGTTTAATCTTTTGCCTTTTTTATTGCACTTGGTAAACAATTGTGGTCTGTTTTATGTTTTCTTACTCATTTTAATGGCTTGTTTTCTTAGCCAAGTTTGGGCCACAGTTGCTACTATGCTAGTAACACTGTTCTAAGATGGACAGCCTAGTAATTCAGAGAAGCCTCTGTAGAAGTTGCATTGCAGTTTGGAGCTAAAATCGCATTTTCGTATTTAAAAATTAAAATGTCTGCACCTCTGATATCTGTGCAGTCATTCTGCTTCACAACCCATTTGTCACAATGAATTTGGATTGAAGCCTTTTTTTTTTTTTAATTTCCACTGAATTAATTTTAGTTTAGTGAAACTAAACTAGTTTGAATCCTGAGCCCTTCAGCATAATTGCATTAGGTATTTGTCTGAAAGCCCAGTCTGCTTCAGCGGTGGTGCACTTTGCAAGTGAATAGCTGCTTTAAAGGGCCCTCTGTGCCTTTAAGACAGAAAGCTCCTTCACTCTAGGAGGCAGCAGGCAAAGATTTCAGTCTGAAGTTTGCTGCATTTTGCTGCAGTCCCTTTTTGCAGATCTCCATCTATGATGGTTTTTCTCACTGTCCCTTTTTCCAAAGTTAATATCTTTCCTTGTGCCTGACATTTAAAGCCAAGTAATGAAGATTTGGGGGTGGGGGGTGTCTTTATATGAACCAGGTCTCAGCAATGCTACAGGGACATGGATCCTTTCATTACAAATAATTAATTTTGTTACATATTGCATAAGATCCTAAGAAGCTTTCTAGGGCAATCTCCTGCTCGCTGGATGCACAGCTCCTATCAATATTACATCGCATTTGGGTACCACAGTTATGAAGTTTCATTAAAAATTTAATTTGTGGCTTAAAACTGCGGCATTCCCTTAAAAAAAATCTAGCAAAGAAATTATAGAGGGTGTAGGATAAAGTAGGGTGAAGCTGAGTGGAGGAAACTGCCAAAAACTAGAAGAAAAGAGGCACAAGGAGCTCAGAGTAGTGAAGGGAGGGGCAGGACAGTGGAACAGAACAAGGGGGAGGTGGGGGCAAGGGAGGGAGAGGGAGACTGAAGGCAAGGGATCCTGCTGCCTTTCTTGCACTACTCCAGGTATCGCCTTGGCTGCACCTCCACTGCCACTGGACTCTCTCCTAACCCTTAACATGCCACTCACTTGCCAAACCCTGACTTCTGCCCTCTCCCCACATCTCTGTCTTCTCCCTCGAATGCAGACTGTTGGTCCTTTCGGCAGGGGCCACATCAATGTTATGAGCTGCAAGACGCCCCCCAACTGTTTCAATACTAAATTTATGGGCATCATAGCAGCAGCAGCATTTGCTGCCACGAGTGGGATGAGATGGTGACCACTGGCCAGTATAGTACAACAACCAGGCCGTTTGTTTGGGAGGAGGCATGCATTGCAAACCGACAGGCTCTCCTGGGACAAGGGTGCAGATCCCCCAGGCGATGCAACTCCATCTGAGGAGCGGGAGTCTTTTGTTGCGGGGTGGGGGAGGAAAGAGCAGGGGAACCACAACAGCACTCTTACCAGAGGAAATGCTTGTCACGCATTGCACAGAGCACTGGGAAAGGCAAACAGGTGAGGCGGGTTTGAGCCCTGCCAGGGGGTGCAGGATGGTAAAGGCCTAAGCCACATTTTTCTTGCCTAACCAGCAGCATTTAGATCAGAGGCAAACTAGATGTGGCAACAGGCAGGACCAGAACATTAGATATGTCACAAAGCACCCACCTATCTAACCACCCAGCCACAGCAGCAGACTGGAGAAGGACAAATCATGGGGCATTTGTCCTCTGCCTGCTGCCATCCCAGAGACCCAGCAGTATAAGCCAGGACCAAGGAGTTGTTGTTCAGTCGTTAAGTCGTTAAGTGTGCTCAAGTCCATATTCATGGCATCGGTGATGCTATCTAGCCATCTCATCCTCTGTCGTCCCCTTCTCCTTTTGCTTTCAGTCTTTCCCAGCATCAGGGTCTTTTCCAGAGAGTTTTCTCTTCGCATTAGGTGGCCAAAATATTTCAGCTTCAGCTTCAGTATCTGTCCTTCCAATGAGCACTCAGGGTTGATTTCCTTTAGGATTGACTGATTTGACCTCCTTGCAGTCCAGGGGACTCATAAGAGTCTTCTCCAGCACCACAGTGTCAGGAGCACCCTAGCGGTCCTTTCAGTACACTCCAATAGTCAGCTCAAGACACAGACCAAAGGATTCTTTTCAAGGCTTTAATCCTTTTACAACTTAATGACTCTTTCAGATGCTAATCACCAGCGACTAAGCAATGAACAGCAGAGTAGCCTATGCTCTGAGTAGGCAGTTGATCCCCGTTTGAAGGAGAATCACTTGAAGACCCTGAACTTATGGGCTAGGGAGAGATCCTCCCTCTTTCCCTTGGGTCCAGGACAGGCAGCCATTGCTTGCATGCCAAACGGGCGCTACACCTCCTTTCCGTGCCCTCCATCGCTCGTCACTCCCTGCATCTGCGTTCAGCATCTAGCAAGCCCCCCTCCCACACTTTCTCACTGCCAGGGTCACTATCTATCTCAGGAATGCTGGCAGGAGGAATCTCTGCCAGCTGCTCTGCCTGTGAGGGATGAGCTGGCTCCTCTCCCATGGATCCTCCTCAGAATCAGAACTGCTCTGGGGTTCTATCAGCTCAGTTTCCACCCTGACACACAGTTCGAAAGCATTGATTCTTCGGTGCTCAGCCTTCCTTATAGTCCAGCTCTCACAGCCATACGTTACTACTGGGAAAACCATAGCTTTGATTAGACGGACCTTTGTCGGTAAGGTGATGTCTCTGCTTCTTACTATGCTGTCTAGGTTTGCCATAGCTTTCCTCCCAAGGAGCAAGCGTCTTTTAATTCCATGGCTACAGTCACCATCTGCGGTGATCTTGGAGACCAAGAAAGTAAAATCTGTCACTGCTTCCATTTCTTCCCCTTCTATATGCCAGGAAGTGATGGGGCCACTTGCCATGATCTTCGTTTTTTTAATGTTGAGTTTCAAACTAACTTTTGCACTCTCCTCTTTCACCCTCAACAAGAGGCTCTTTAGATCCTCTTCACTTTCTGCCATTAGGGTGGTATCGTCTGCGTATCTGAGGTTGTTGATAATTCTCCCAGCAATCTTAATTCCGACCTGTGATTCATCCAACCTGGCGTTTCTCATGATGTACTCTACATATAAGTTAAATAAGCAGGGCGACAATATGCAGCCTTCTCATACTCCTTTCCCAATTTTGAACCAATCGGTTGTTCCATGTCTGGTTCTTACTGTTGCTTCTTGACCCTCGTACAGGTTTCTCAAGAGACAGGTAAGGTGGTCTGGTACTCCCATCTCTTTCAGAATTTGCCACAGTTTGTTGTGATCCACACCATCAAAGGCTTTAGCGTAGTCAAGGAAGCAGAAATAGACGTTTTTCTGGAATTCTCTTGCTTTCTCCATGATCCAGCGAATGTTGGTGATTTGATCTCTAGTTCCTCTGCCTCTTCGGAACCCAGCTTGTACTTCCGGTAGTTCTCGGTTTGCATACTGCTGAAGCCTAGCTGGTAGGATTTTGAGCATCACCTTGCTGGCATGTGAAATGAGCACAATTGTATGGTAGTTTGAACACTCTTTGGCATTGCCCTCCTTTGGAATTGGAATGTAAACTGACCCTTTCCAGTCTTGTGGCCACTGCTGAGTGTTCCAAATGTGTTGGCATATTGAGTGCAGCACTTTAACAGCATCATCTTTTAGGATTTTAAATAGCTCAGCTGGAATACTGTCATCTCCACTAGCTTTGTTGTTAGTAATGCTTCCTAAGGCCCACTTGACTTCACTCTTTAGGATGTCCAGCTCAAGTTCAGTGACTGCACTATCATGGCTATCAGGGACATTAAGATCTTTCCTGTATAGTTCTTCTGGGTATTCTTTCCACCTCTTCTTTATCTCATCTGCTTCTCTTAGGTCCCTGCCTTCTTTGTCCTTTATCATGCCTGTCTTTGCACAAAACATTCCCTTGAGATCTCCGATTTTCTTGAAAAGATTTCTAGTCTTTCCCATTCTATTGAACCAACAATGTGATGTGGCTGCATTCTATATGAGCCAACAATGTGATGTGGCTGCATTCTATATGAGCCAACAATGTGATGTGGCTACAAAAAAAGCAAATGCTATTTGGGGCTGCATTAATAGAAGCATAGCTTCCAAATCCCGGGAAGTACTAGTTCCCCTCTACTCAGCACTGGTTAGGCCTTATCTGGAGTACTGTGTCCAGTTCTGGGCACCACACTTGAAGAAGGATGCAGACAAACTGGAGAGGGTTCAGAGGAGGGCAACACAGATGATCAGGGGACTGGAAACAAAGCCCTATGAAGAGAGACTGAAAGAACTGGGCATGTTTAGCCTTGAGAAGAGAAGACTGAGGGGAGATATGATAGCACTCTTCAATTACTTGAAAGGTTGTCACAGAGAAGAAGGCCAGGATCTCTTCTTGATCATCCCAGAGTGCAGGACACGGAATAATGGGCTCAAGTGACAGGAAGCCAGATTCCGGCAGAACATCAGGAAAAACCTCCTGACTGTAAGAGCAATACGACAATGGAACCAATTACCTGGGGAGGTGGTGGGCTCTCCCACACTGGAGGCCTTCAAGATGAGGCTGGACAGCCATTTGTCAGGGATGCTCTGACTTGGATTCCTGCACTGAGCAGGGGGTTGGACTCAATGGCCTTGTAGGCCCCTTCCAACCCTACTATTCTATGATTCTGTGATTCTATTGTTTTCCTCGATTTCTTTGCATTGTTCATTTAAGAAGGCCTTCTTGTCTCTCCTTGCTATTCTCTGGAACTCTGCATTCAGTTGGATATATCTTCCCCTTTCTCCCTTGCTTTTCGCTTCCCTTCTTTCCGCAGCTACTTGTAAAGCCTCATCAGACAGCCACTTAGCTTTCTTGCATTTCTTTTTCTTTGGGATGGATTGAGTTGCTGCCTCCTGAACAATGTTACGGACCTCCAACCATAGTTCCTCAGGCACTCTGTCTATCAGGTCTAATCCCTTAAATCTATTCCTCACCTCCACTGTATATTCATAAGGGATATGATTTAGGTCATGCCTGAATGGTCTAGTGGTTTTCCCTACGTTCTTCAATTTAAGCTGAAATGTTGCAAGAAGCCGCTTATGATCTGAGCCACAGTCAGCTCCAGGTCTTGTTTTTACTGACTGTATGGAGCTTCTCCATCTTTGGCTGCAAAGTACATAATCAATCTGGTTTCGATATTGACCATCTGGTGATGTCCATGTGTAGAGTCGCCTCTTGTGTTGTTGGAAAAGGGTGTTTGATATGATCAGCGTGTTCTCTTGGCAAAACTCAATTAGCCTTTGTCCTGCTTCATTTTGTACACCAAGGCCATGCTTGTCTGTTATCCCAGTGATTTCTTGACTTCCTACTTTAGCATTCCAATCCCCTATGATGAAAATGACATCTTTTTTTGGTGTTAGTTCTAGAAGGTGTTGTAGGTCTTCATAGAACCCATCAACCTCAGCTTCTTCGGCCGCAGTGGTTGGGGCATAGACTTGAATTACTGTGATGTTGAATGGTTTTCCTTGGATTCGTACTGAGATCATTCTATCGTTTTTAAGATTGTACCCCAGTACTGCTTTTCCCACCCTTTTGTTGACTATGAGTGCTACTCCATTTCTTCTAAGGGATTCTTGCCCACAGTAGTAGATATAATAGTCACCTGAATTAAATTCGCCCATACTTGTCCATTTTAGTTCGCTGATTCCCAAGATGTCGATGTTCAATCTTGCCATCTCATGTTTGACCACCTCCAGCTTACTTTGATTCACTGATCTTACATTCCAGGTTCCTCAACAATATTGTTCTTTACAGCATCGGATTTTCTTTTCACCACCAGACACATCCACAGCTGAGTGTCCTTTTGGCTTTGGCCCAGCTGCTTCACTCTTTCTGGTGCTACTTGGAAATTCCCTCTGCTCTTCCCCAGTAGTATATTGGACATCTTCCGACCTGAGAGGTTCATCTTCCGGTGTCATCTCTTTTAGCCTTGTGATACGTTCCATGGGGTTTTCTTGGCAAGAATACTGGAGTGGGTTGCCATTTCCTTCTCCAAAATGTTACATTAGTATATCCCTACCACAGCCTTCCCCAGCTTGGTGCCCTCCAGCTCCAGGCAGCATGGCCAATGATCAAGAATGCAGTGAGTTGAAGTCCAAAAGATCTGGAGGGCACCAAACTTGGGAATGCCACCCTAATATGCTGGGACCAGGTCACCAGAGCCAGTAGGTCCTTAAGATCCATCAGTGCAAGGGACTTGCACCAAATCCTAATGAGCTCCAGTCAGCGTAAATTTAGCACAGGGGTATGCCCTTAGTATTTACATGTCATTTCCCCCTAAGGCTGCAATCCTATGCACATTTACTTGGAAGTAAGTCCCATTCTCACTCAGTGGAACTTACTTTCAACTAAACAAGAATAGAAACGGCCTGTCAGTATTTGCATTATTGTTGAAGGTGACAATAACATTAAATCCCCATGATTTTTTTGGTACTTTTACATTTGGCAGCCATTTGTTTAACACACAATACACAGACTGGAGCCCATTCTTAGGCTGTGCAGAGCTCTTTATCCTTTTCTCATACCCAGCATTTCTCCAACCCAGCTGCTGCAGTGTGGAATAAACATTTCCAATGAAAAATTCAACAGAAAATGAAGGCTTTGCTATTTATTCTTCCAGTTCCCCAAACAAATCAACAACATTTAGCTTTTTTACAGAGATTTTAAAGGAGAAAAAAAATTCTAGCTGCCATTTATATTTCTAGCGAATGTGTGTGGAATTCAAGGATATCTGTACTCCATGTTTTGGAAATAGCAGCTACTGTATCTGCTGCTATTACCACTATTAACAATACTGATAGTAGTACATTTATATCCTGCCTTTCTTCCAAGGAGCCAGAGCAATTTTAGTTATTTATGTATTTATTTAAATCATTTCTTGGCCGCCTTTCAGGACAGAAGCCCTCCCAAGGTGGCTTGCAGCAGTAAAATTAATAAAAACAGTTTATTAAATATTAAAAGTGATAAAAACATAAAAACAACAATAAAACCAACAACATCAACAACAGCAGCAACAGCAATAATAGCAGTTATATCAAGAGAAGGCCATGGTAAATAGTATGTTTTTAAGGCCTCCTTAAAAGCCTGCAATGATGGAGCATGGCGGACCTCTGATGGCAACTTGTCCCCATTTACATGGGGATTTCCTCAATTTATACTCACAACAACCCTGCGAGATAGGTTAGGCAAAATAGTGACTTGCTTGCCTAAGGCTGAACATGACTGACATAGCATAGGAGACTGGCATCTGAAGAGCAAATCACACTTGTTACATTATACTAAATTTCCCTGAAGAAGGTCCTACATGTGGTCCAAAATGCATTAGAACTTTTTTCTTTCATTGGATAACATTATTTTTGTCTGCATAGCCTTGCCTGCATTACAGCTTGCCTCTCCTGTGCTTTGCTGGTAGCACCTCCCCAGCTTAATAAGTGATACATAAAAGCATTGCAAGACATACAAGGCTGCGTTATATCAGAGAGGCACTTGAGTCATAGCACTCACTTGCCAAAAAGATTCGCTACCGCTGCTGTAGCTGCTGCACCATGCTGGCTTTAATCATTTCTAAGTTGCATGGATGTAGACTAGGTCTTTTAGGCTGCAATCCTATGCTGATTTACTGGGGAGTAAGCCCCATTGAACTCAATGGGACTTGCTTCTTAGTCCCACTGAGTAAGCTCATGTATAGGATTGTGCTGTTAATTGCATTCTGATTCTCCTTAGCTTTGGGACAAAGAAAAACTACCAAAGGCCTGATTTAAAAAGCTGAGATAGCTGTTTTGTGGAATGGAACTACATTAAAACTACTTCAATAGTCAATCATGGCAATATAGATCCTGAAAACCCTTCCAACAATTGTAGCACTCAAAACTTTTTCAGGTCATCTTTGTGCAGCTTTTTGTCACTCTCTAATCTAGGAGTGCTGGCTATTCATGGTCACCCAACAGGTTTTACATCAACGTGACAGTAGAACAAAGACATTTTTATTTTCAACACAAGGAAACAGAAGGTCATTTCCACTCCAGTTAGTGGAACACTAATTTTCAACAGCCTTCAAATTAAATGAATCTATCAAATGTACCACCTTTTCAGTACATTCTTCAGCTAAATGAGGTTAACTTGCTGTTCTCTTCTATGAAAGCTAAACCATTTCATGCTTTTTCCTCCCACTTCAAATTTTGGAATTTACTTGCAAAGGGATTTAGCTGTCCTTTTCCCCTTCTGGGCTGTTCTGAAACAGCTACATGTTAAACTAAGCACCAGGAAATAATCTGTCTCCTTGTACCTTCTCTGAGACTGGCACAGACTGACCAGTCCCACCCCAAAACTGGCACAGCACAGCAGCAATCAGCAATGCTGCAGGAGAGGAACTCCGTCCTTCCCAGCCCCAGCCCCTGTGATCCTCAGCTGGGTCTGGGTCTGGTCAGCATAGCAAGAGTAGGGACCAGATGACCCCTTGTGGTGGATCCAAAGAGTAATGACATCAGCCCTGGATACACTGCACTGGTGCAATACTACAGGAATCCCAGTAGTAAGGGGCATCTTTATCTATCATATCCTTCTTCTAATGAGGCCAGGGCTGTATACATGGAATTTACCCCACTTTATTCTCACAACAACCCTGTGAGGTAGATTAAGTTGAGAGACAATGACTGCCTGACCCAAGCCCACCTAGTGAGCTTCATGGCTGAGCTGAGATTTGAACACAAGTATCCCCCGTTCAAGTCTAACATTCTATACGCTGCACTATATTATGCCATCTTTCTTGGGATTTCCCAATGGTGAATGACTTCCTTACAGACAGGAGCATACTGCTAGTTCATCGATTCTGTTGCTCATGTGTTTCTTGTTGTGAGAGGCACTTTCTTTCAGACTTTCAAAGTTACATGGGTTATATGTATATATATAAGAACATAAGAAGAGCCCTGCTGGATCAGACCAAGGGTCCATCTAGTCCAGCATTCTGTTCACTCAGTGGCCAGCCAGCTGCTCACGGGAAACCCACAAGTGGGACATAAGTGCAACAGCACCCTCCCGCCCACGTTCCCCAGCAACTGGTGTACATATAGGCATACTGCCTCTGACACCCCCTTTCAAGATTTGGTTATTTGACCTTTTCAACGCTCCATAGCCACTATAAAGCACCATTTTGTTTGTTTTAAATTTAAATGCAGGTGTGCATCAGGTGGGCAGTGGAGGCCACATGCAGCACACAGACCACATGTTGCCCACCCGACTTAGAAGAACAGAATTAACAATCTAGTCTTCATTTTGTGTGTGTCAATTTATCATGTTTGGGAGCTGCCAAAGTCACAGGTGCAAGAAAAAGAGAGCAATGTGGTGTCATGGCCGCAGACCTGGAGCCCTCAGAGTTGGGATCCTCAGTAACTCTGAGGAGGAGATGGGCCCCAGTCCATCCAAATAGACCTGCCTGCACCAAATTCCACCCCTAGTCCTCCAAACTCAGAGGATGTACCTTCGCCTATGGACCTTGAGGATTCTGTCACTGTACTGGGTTTTGCAGGTGCTCATCGTAACCCTCTAGGGCTACTCCAGCTTCAGCAGGGAGGCTTAACCACAGCCTGTATCCTTGCTCCACAGTTGACTCTCCTGAATTCTCCTTCCCTTGGCCCCAGGAATGGAGAGGAGGGGGTACCAAGCACCCAGCCCCCCTCCGCCTGCGTAACCTTGCCTCTTTGAAGTGCAGCGATGGCCTGAGCTGTCTCCTCCTTGGCCACCCACTCTCATCTGCCCTATAGAGTGTTGCAACCAGCACAGTCTCACAAGAGTCCCCAAGACTTCCTGTAGGTGGGATTGTGTCCCTGCTGCCGTGGCAATGGGGCAGCAGCTCACCCTGTCATTTCACTTGTGGCTCTGAAAGAATGTGTGCCTCCTTAAAGGGGCCATGCATGCATTCTTGCCCTGCTGTGGGTGTTTTGTTTCTCTGGCTGCCCAAGATGGTGGGTGGATGGGATGGGGAAGCAGCATCTGCACTGGTCTGGACAGTGGTACTGTTGCGCAATCTCTTCCATCCAACAATACTCCAAGTGCTTGAGGCCACCTAGTCCAGTGTTTCATTCTTCAACAAGGAACGCTCTTTTATAAGTGAGTTTGTGTTGGATGGACAGAATGTCGGTCCTCCCTCCTCTATTCTTGAGATGGCATATTTGACACAACAACAACAACAAGAAGACATGTCAGCAAACCAGGCACTTGGGCCTGAATGCTTCTGACAGACTGGGACATGGCTAACTGAGCTCACTTGTTCCCCATTTCCCATGGATAAGGGGCTGTTTTGCTGCTGAGTCACAGCTGATGCTGCTTTATAGCACCCACCAAATGTTGAAAGAAACATTCCTGCTCTGGAAAAGGAGAAAGACTGTTCAGAGATGTGTATGATGCCACTCGCAGTACATCTATTTTTAAATATGCACATGGGTGGAGCTGAGGGAGGGAAATTATAACAAGTGTTGTGAACAAGCACAGAAAAATGATATAACAAATGAGCTAACATTTTATTTATATAACATCTTATTCAGATGTCTTTTGTAGAATCACGAGGCTGGACAGCGATCCAGGAAGCCTCTTCCTTCAATCTGCTGCAATGAGGTAGGATTAATTAGTCCTAAACCATCTCTGAGAGATGTTTCTTCATTTCTTCATCCTAAACACTTTACAAAGTAAGTAAAGCACCTAAATAATTGAAATTCACTTCTACAGAATTGCTACAATTCTGCATTCCCAGTACTTGCTTAGGTCCCATTGAAATGGACGGAAAGCAAGGACATTTAGCAGGACTGCAGTGGGACACTCTGATCCAGCACTGACAGAACCCCATTTCCGAAAAGGTTCCCCATTCACTTCAGGAGAGGGGGCAATTCTAGATAAGCAGAAAACCAACACACTTCTGTTTACAGTGCCAGTAAAAAGCAGACAGAGCCTGATCTTTCACCGTGGAAGTGTCTTGGTTAAAAACAAGGTTTATATTTCATTTTACATGTATGCCTCTCTATTTGGTACCCCATGCAGAGAAAAATGACCCCCAAATTGCATTTACAAAGTGGTCCTTAGCTGGAATCCATTAAACAAATGATGCAATCATCACTTATCAGTAACAAATTTGTTCACTGTACATTCACAGAGATCATACATATAACAACCAGAGTTTGGTTTTGCATTATGTCAACAACGTGTAAAGTAGCATACAGTGATGTGGTACAAAAAAAGAGAGGGGAAAAAGAAATGTGCAATGCAACCAATACAGCATTGGAATCAGGACATCAATCTAAAGGAAACCAATTTATTACTGGTGCCAGCTTTCTATTAGAAGAAGGCTTATCTGTGCTTAAAGGTTCAACAGTAGAGAGAATGCTGGCATGTCCTACTTCCCTTGTGTACTTGTTCCACAGTAACCTGCCTACCCATTCAACTGTTCCAACATCTTTTATGCTACAATAAGGAAGGAAGAGAGGAAGTTGGTGGACCATTGCAATGCCATGGAGGAGTAAACTGGATCTGGAAAAATTCATGGAGCTCTTAAACGAGGAGGAGCCAACCCTTGAGTCTTAAACAACATGAGTGCTTCCAGTTGGAGAGCTCCTGGTGCTGTCAAAAGGCACGAAGCACCTATTGCCAACTAATCCTTAGCTTTTTTTTCCCTGTGAAGGCATTCCTTTATTTTTCACATATTAGGAAAGCAGCCATGTTCCTTTTCCTCTTAGTTGGTACTTTACATTTTGACAGATGAGATTTATTTGGGCTGCCATTCCTTTTCAAATGCTGCAGACAGTTTGCTTTAGCCATGTCTGTGTGCATGTTAAAGGGGACTAGGAGAGCGCAAGAAATATTGTACTGCCGTGTGCTTTGTCTGGCACTGAAGGAGAATGGCATGCCACTGGGTTCTGTAAGGAAAGAAAGTCAGTCGCTTGGCTCCCCTTGAGGTACCCAGGAACTTGGCCATGTAACTCATGCCAAGAGAGTGCTCAACACCTCTCTCCTCCCAAACTTTGACCTGTTTCTAGCCCAAGAGTGCTCTGATTCACATTTTCTACAAGGAGGCAAGTGCTGGAGACTGTGCGCTGTGGATGCATCAATAATAGAACTGAAATCATCCTTAGTTAAAAATAGATATTCTTCTTAATAAATATTTTACTTACTGTCTTTAGGATGTAAGGCTTCCTTAACTGAGGCCTTGGTGCTCTGCCCAAAAAGCTTAAAATGACCCCTGGTTCTGGCTTTGCAAACAACATGCGACTGGTTTAGGGAGGTTCTCTTTGTTTTCTTTCTTAATGTGTATTATTAAAAAGTATTCTTGCTGCTCAAACATTTCAAGCTGTCGGAATATAACGGTGAGTCTGTTTGACTAAAGGGCAGCTTCTCATTTTGTGGATAATTTGGGTAACCTTTGTATTTAACTGATGCAAATGCATGATGAAACATCTCTTGAATGTTCATGAATCTTTTTCTTTGCCTTTGTACCATTGTCTAAATGAAAGCAGGCCAATCAGATGATTTCGATGACTCTTACATAACAAGCTGAGACTCAAAGACCACAGAAGACTATGAGTAAGGGTGCTGGAGTTAGTCTTACTGGGAACAAGTTAAACTATCCTGTCGCAAAAAAGCAAAGGTAGCCAGGATGGCAATAAGAAAACTTCCAAACTCCATGTTGCTGTAGTGCCTTTATTGGGCCAACCAAAAGATCCCCAGAAGTTGTGCCAGCTTTTGAGAACCCCAGATCTCTTTCTCAAGGCAAGATGTTATAAAAGGCCTTTTATAAAAGTTGCCTGACAAAGAGATCTGAGGATCTCAAAAGCTGGCACAACTTTTGGGGATAACTTGGTTGGCCTAATAAAGGTATTACAGTGACACGGATTATCATCTAACAGGCATTAGAAAGGCTACAGTGGAGATGTACAAAAAACAAAGACAGCTGTATTGGCCAAAAGAAAAATGTCAAAATCCATATAGTGTGATACATTTTAAACTGCCACTCCAGAGAAAACACTGGGCAGTTTTTGCTTTCTTTGTCAACCTCATGAATCAAACCAAGTAATTTGGGCACAACCTAGCTAAAGTTTAAGCATTTGTAAGATCCACTGTTTTCAGTGGAAGAGTTAAGCACATGGTTAATTTCTCGATTGAATCAATGGAATTTCAATGTTTAGCTTTGGCTAGATCATGCAGTTTTGTCATTAAGACACCACTGGAATCTTTGGGTTGGATTCAAACTTTGTTATACTTAGAACACATCCATTATAATCAATGGGAGTTGAGTTAATCATAACTAACATAAGTCTAATTGATTTCAGTGGGTCTACTCTAAGTATGACAAAGTCTGGCTCCAACTATTTATCTCTTTGTGACAACAGATTAACATTACTCTTCTGAAATATATATCTATATAAATGATAGTTTTATGTCATACACAGTCTAGCTGATTATTGAAAGCAGGTTAAAATAAAGGACACAGAAAATTAGCTTACTTTACAATCCTATATACATCTACGCAGATGTTTATATAGGACTGAAGCATTAGCTTTGTATATGTGTGAACACTACACAAGTAAGCATGGAGGATGGATGGTTGGATAAGAAAATAAATAAATGAAAGCTGAAGTAACAATAAAATAGAAAATCTGCCCCCACATCTATAAATATTTTTAAAATTTGTTTTCTTTTAAATATTTCTTCATGTCAGGTTTTATAATGATAGAATTTTACAATCATTAGCAGTTTAAATGACAGGCCTAAAAGCAAAATTAACTGATAATCCCATTTTTTAAATGCCTGTACTTTAATTTCTGCCTGTGGCTGGTTATCCATTCCAAGGTAGTGTTCCTCCCCCACCCCATTAAATAATCTACTGCCTTCTTCTTTGACTCCTTTCTATGTTTCACTTCCTGGTATTGTTCCTTTGTGACATCAACCCAGTTTCCATGGTGTTCAATGGTGATACCCCAAACAATTGAAAAAGCTTTCAGTTCCAGGACTCCTTTTCAATAAACTTAACAGACACTTAAGAGTGAAGGGACATATATTTCCTATTATTGAACTATTCTCTGGTTTCCTTGGCAATAGGGACTAGACTGATTAGGTTGTTTTTATACGTTATAGAAAATAGTTAAGGACCAAGTGGGAGCAGGTAGTGACTTGATACTTCTTTTCTTATTGCTACTGATTACTGAGGGCTCAATCCAGTTTCCTGTTGTGCCAAAGAGGTGCTTTTCAGTATCTTTGATGGGAGTAAAGAGGACCCCAAAATACCTGGTATACTTGAATGAACTATATTTCTAATGAACTACCCAGTTCCTTTCTTGATTCACTGGCTGTTCATAAATACATGCTGAATATTGTCTAAAACCGATGCTTTCCAAACAGAAGGCTGGAACCCACCATGGGTAATGACAAGGGTCTTGCACAAGTGTCTCTAAGCATGAGAAGTATAATGGCTGGAGTATCCCAGCAAGGAATATGGGGCTATGCTTATGATCACCAGTTTCCATGCATATGAGTGGCAAATGAGCATCCCTACATCATGAACCATCTGGTCCAGTTTTATTGTATGAGTTTCAGTTATTGAAGACCAAGGATGAGGACAAGGTGCTTGGCCAAGTCTGGTTGACCACCTGTGTTCTCGACCCTTGCCCTTCATGGCTTATCACATCACATAAGAAGGGGATATTGGCTTGGCCCAGTTGTAAATTCCTCCATGAGAGAGGTAGTGGTGCCAGCCTCTTTAAAAGAGGCGGTAATCAGGCCACTCCTTAAAAAGTCTAACCTGGACCCAGAAGATGTTAACAACTATAGGCGAGTGGCTAACATCCCCTTCCTGGGCAAGTTGCTTGAGCAGGTGGTTGCAGGCCAACTACAGGCACTCTTGAATGAAACGGATAATCTAGATCCATTCAATCAGGCTTCAGGCCTAGTTATGCAATGGAAACTGCCTTGGTCACCCTGTGGGAAGACCTTTGCCAGGAGAGGGACGGGGGAGTGCAACCCTGTTGATTTTCCTGGACCTCTCCGTGGCTTTCAGTACCATCGACCAAGGTATCCTTCTAGATAGGTTGTCTGGGCTGGGAGTTGGAGACAGAACGCTGCAGTGGTTCTGCTCCTATTTGGATGGCCAATTCCAGAAGGTGGTGCTAGGGGATTATACGCAGATAACACCCAGCTCTACCTCTCTTTTTCATCAAATGCAGGTAAGGTAGTGGCTTTTCTGAATCAGTGCCTGGCTATAGGAATGGATGGGATGAGGGCCAGTAAACTGAGACTCAATCCAGACACAACAGAGGTACTTTTAGCGGGTGGTTCATCTGCCCAGCTAAGTGATGTTCAGGCTGTTCTGGAGGGCGTTGCACTCCCCCTAAAGGATCAGGTTCATAGTTTGGAGTTGCTCTTCGATGCAGAACTGTCACTTGAGGCACAGGTGGACTCAGTGGCGCGGAGCACCTTTTATCAGAGGCTGATATACCAGCTATGCCCTTATCTGGATAGAAATAGCCTAGCTACAGTTATCCATGCTCTGATAACTTCTCATCTTGACTACTGCTATGTGTTACATGTGGGGCTGCCTTTGAAAACAGTCTGGAAACTTCTTCTGGTCCAAAATAGGGCAGCAAGATTGTTAACAGGGATTGGCCAATGTGATCGTATAATGCCAGTACTTTTCCATCTGCACTGGCTGTCAGTCCATGTCCAGGCCTGAGTCAAAGTGCTGGTTTTAACATTCAAAGCCCTAAACAGCTTGGGGTCAAGTTATCTGAAGGTTTGTCTCCTCCCATATGTGTCTGCCGGGACCCTTAAGATCATCTTCAGGGGTCCTTCTCCTGGAGCCCCTGCCAAAGGAATTGAGGCAGGTGACAACCAGGAAGAGGGCCTTTTCTGCTGTGGCACTCAGGCTGTGGAATGAGCTCCTTAGAGAGGTTCGCCTGGCACCTACATTGTGCTCTTTCTGGCTCCAGGTGAAGAATGGCCCCGTGCTCTGCATTCGGAAGAGAAGTGTGGAGCGGCCAAAACAGGACATTCCAGGGGGCATTCCAGGGCGGGGAAGGCGGAAATGCCGGTACGACACATCCTATGTGTTATCCAGCAGCCTCCTCCCCTGCTCCGCCTTCCCACGGCTAGCTGCAAATGCAGGGCAGGAGAAGCACGGAGGGAACGATCCCCTCCATGCTTCTCCTGCCCTGCACTGAATAGGCAGTCACCTCCGAGTTCGGAGGCGGCCGCCTATACCCATAGTATTGTGCCCTTAAAGATTTATTTCCAAGTAAATATGTCAGGGCCTGAGCTGCATGCTTGGCAAAGCTCCATGATCTGAGTGAAATGAATTATTTTAATTTCAGCTTAACATTGCCAAATTAGGAATTATTTCTGTTCTGACTCCTTCGCTTTGTTGTTGTTGTTCAGCTGTTAAGTCGTGTCCGACTCTTCGTGACCCCATGGACCATAGCACGCCAGGCCTTCCTGTCCTCCACTCTCTCCCGGAGTCCCCTTAGCTTAGGTCCTTTTAAAAAGGTGATTTGCTGGACTCCAGAATAGGGCTGAGGCTGTAAAAATTATCTTTTTAAATACTGTATTTCTTTCTTTACCTTGATATTTGCTGGGTTTGGTTAATTCACAGATCCCTAGATGGAGATTTTCAGAAGTTAATGTTATGCCCCTTTCATCACACATTAAAAGCTAGAGTGCATTCACAACTATGATCTTGCCATCATCACAATAGCAGCAGCTCTGGCACTGAGAAGCTTGCACGCTGAGAAGTCTTTTGCTCTTGCACTAGCTCTTGTTGCCTAAATTTCATTAAGGCCATGTGGTTCCACTATCTTAGGCAAGCCCTCATTTGCAACACTGCAAGAGAGCTGCTTTTTATTCACAGCTAGCCTGTCAGCAGGCAATCTGAGCTTCCATATGCCCCCTCCTTTTTTGTTGCCCATTCTAATTAATGGAATTACTGCTGTTCCCTATGGATTGGATCCAGATTTAGTTATACTTAGGGTGCAATCCTATGCATGTTTAGACACAAAAAAAAAGTCCTACAACTCCCAGCATGGCTGGCTAGGGAATGCTGGGAGTTGTAGGACTTTTTTCTGTCTCAATATGCATAGGATTGCACCTTTAGAGTATGATTGAGGGGGTGTCTCCACCAGCGATTTACTCTGAGCTGGCTGCGTTTGGAGGTAATTAAGGATACATGATGTCTTAGCCATCCAGTAGCCACCCTGGAGCTTAACCAGATTTCCTGAGACTGTTTAAAGTCTGATTCTTTTCCTTCAGTCAGGTTCTCCCTAGTATAGTTGTTGTTTGCCCCTACCCCCACATTTATCTCGGGTATGCTAGCCCTGCCCAGGGGTGTGCCTTTCACCATGACCCCGGTCAAGGGGTGTTTCCCGTCCCTGTGTTTCCCAGCACAGACCAATTAGTGTCTACTCAGAAGTAAATCACACTGTGGTCAATGAGGCTTGTCCCCTGAATGCACACACCAGCATTTACAGAGATCCCCCTCAACTGAAATAGCAGATTTTAAAGCACTAATTCCCTAAATGCTGAAAAGTGCTTTCCCAAACCTGTGATTCTCTGTTGTTTGGTTTATTGCCATTCAGAAGTAACTGCTTCCACCTTCGATCATCAGATCCTGCACAGCATCGGGTTAGAAAGGCAGCTGGTTTCCCATCCCTTCATTTCCCCTCTGTCTTTCCCAGCACAAACATATGTGCGTCTACTCAGAAGTAACTCCCATTGTGGTCAATGAGGTTTGTCCCTCAAATGCGCACTCCCAAAGTTACTAGATTCCCATGAATCGAAATAACGCATTTAGGAGGCTTAATGTCAAAGCTTTAAAGCTTTGATTGATAGCAGCATCGGCCAATGAGGGCAGAGAGAACATTGTATTCCTTTAGTGATTGTTCTTTGAGGGAGTAAATAATGCTGGGGGGAGGTGGGGGGAGAGAAGGCAATTGTTCCCAGCATCGTCAGTTTCAGGGGAAGGAGAACACTGTGTTCCTTTAGTGATTGTTCTTTAACAGAGTAAATAATGCTGCGGGGTAGACAGAGAGAGAGAGAGAGAGAGAAGAAGAGTGATTTATGTAGTGACACAGGAGGAAACTTCCTGGGGTTTTATCGAAGGTGAAAGCGGGGGGAGAGCCTGGAGGGGGGAAGCCTCTCTTATTGGTTGAGCAGCCACTGCCAGTCAGATGACATTCACTCAAAGCCCCCCACCCAGAAGTATGTTCTGTGAAGTGATTTCTACTGCTCTGGTACACCTGTTCGTGGAGCCCTGCCCGGACCAAAGCCGATTCCAAGAAAAGTCTGGGTAAGCCACCATTCCCTTCCCTTTCTGTGGTCATGGAGACAGGGTCCTAGAGGGTCAGGGTTGGGTCTTGTGGATTTCATAAGGGCCTTCCTGCCTTTTCCTTCATAACTGAAACACCCCCCCCCCCATTCAGGAGCCTGGAAAATGTGTAAGTTCAATTAGTGATAATGCTTGCCTGGAGAAGGCCTAGATATACTCACAAACTCTATAACAAGGGTGTCTCTTGAGCCTAGATAGCTGCCTCTCTGCCTCATGTCCCAGGCATGAAAGTGGAAACCAGGGAGGAAGTCAGGCCTGAGGCTTGGGAATGGAATAGGAGCACCATCATCTGGCTTGAATGAAGGATTCTCTCATTGTCTTTCATTATACGTTACTGAATTGTTAATAATTCACAGTGTGTAGTAATCACATAATTCTGCTGTATTTCCCCAAACTTTTAAATAAGGTTTGAGTCAAGTTATTTATTTACTTGTTTGTGACATTTATATCCTTCTTTTATTCCAAAAAGCCTAGGATGATATGCATATGATCTCATCGAGGCAGTTTGCAGGGCCACATATGCTTGCTTGCTTATGTATATATCTATGTATTTATTATATTTATATCCTTAAGCTTCCAGCATGTCCCTTCACAGCATACTCTGGACCAGAGAATTTTAACATGTAAGTGATGAGGGAGCTAGCCTTCTTTTCAAAATAGATGCATGTGACATCCAGAGGTTAAAAAAACCCCACAGCTAAAGTTAGTTAAAACTAAGTTATTCCACTGGTTTTAATGGGATTGTGCTGGAATGTGTAAAGCAGCTCTGCTTTGCCAGTGGAGGGAAGAAACAGTTTTTTTAAAAATATGCTTTCCCCTTTGAATTATTTATTTTTCTTTTATTTATTTTATACCCCACTGTTCTCCCAAAAAATTCAAGATGGCATACAGATCTGTCTGTCTCTCTCTGTCTCTCTCTCTCGCACACACACATGCACACACACACACACACACACACACACACATTTTGTCCTCAAAAATAATCCTGCAAGGTATTATTGGGTGCGAGAACTGTCCAAAGATCACCCAGCAAATTTCATGATTTGAACCTGAGTCCCCCAAGTCCTTCTCGGTCATGCTAACTACTACACCAAACTGCATCTCTCCTGGCAACATGCACCTGTCTCCAGGGCTGACCCAAGCCATTTTGCTGCTTGAGGTGAAGGGCAAGATGGCACATAGGAAAGCCATTCCACATACAGAAGCCAATCAAACTTGGCACTTAAATCTTACTTCAACACTATAACAGTATCCTCCACTGCACCTGAGGGCAGCAGAGTAGGGGACCCAGGGGCTTTGGCGGTGAGTGGGCAGGAGGCTTTGGTGACCATGGCAGGGAGCTTTGGTGGGGGAGGTGGGAGGCTTCAGCTGTGGTGGACAGTATGGCGGCAAGCTTTTGTGGCAGCAGCAGCACCATGCTAAGGGCCCACTGGAGTCTGGCACCAGCTCTGGCAGTCTCTGTGACAAAGGGGGAGGTCAGGATGGGCATAATTTAGAGCTAGTGTAAGCACTCACTCCTATTTCCTGCACTTTGTGCACTATACCTTCCATATCTTTATACTCTATAACAAGTCAGGAAAATTACTTGCAGGCCAAGGCTGCTGGCTTTTATCTTAGTTACTATTTGGTTTTATTCTGTTTTTAACTGATGGTTTTATATTATGTTTTACCACGTTATTGTATTTGAAGGTTTTAAACTTTGTCTTGTAAACCACCCAGACAGCTTTGGCTAATAGGCAGTATAGAAACGTAATAAATAAATAAATAAATAAGTGTGAACTCTTGGTCACAAGTGACTTTGATAATAAAGGGACTGGTGGGGCCCAAACCAGCGTTGTTCCCAAACCGATGGAGACCCAGCTGCAATTCTTCCCACTAGTTGACCCAGGGAAGGCTTGCACAAAGTAGCTGGGCTTCTGACCAAATGGTGTTTAAAGATAGACCAAATTGTAATTCACTCACACGACACACAATAGAAAGGAGGATACAGAGTAGGAAGCTAACATTTGTAGATGGAGGTCCTCCAGAAGACAGATAGGGTGATAAAAGATACTTTTCTTGGGTTTCACTAAACCCATTCCTGACACTGAAGATTGGGGTACACTGAAACTCCTGCGGTAACTGCAAGGAAACATAAGTCCATCTAAAATGTGGTTACAGCAGGTCTTTGACTTGGCAATGAAAGGACCTTAGCAGCCAGACTCTGGGGAGCCTGGGCAGAGTAGTGTGGCAAAAAAAGGCATGCTGTGGCTTAACAGTTTCTATCTGGATTAACAAGGGCCAACAGAGGCAACTGAGTCTAACTGGGCTTGTCTGCAACCAATGGGAGGAAATACACGGCCTTGGGTGGCGACAGAACTCCGAAGTTTGCTACGCTCCAGGGAGCTAATCTTTGGGATCCTGCCAGGAGTGGGGAGACCAAGAGATTTCAGTAGCAGAGCGGAACCAATTGTCAGTATCGGAACCAAGTGGGATCTTGCCTGTGGGTGGTGAGGAACTGAGTGGGCCAGTTTGCATGTCATAATAAGCCACCCTGAAAATAAGCCATGGTGGGCTGGTTGTTCACTCGCTAACCCATATTATTCCCAACAGATGACTGGGTGCTCTGCAGCTTCCCATGGCTTGCTCCCTCCATAGTCCTCCAATCCCTGGTGAACATGTATCCCAGGGACCTTCGCGGCACAACTCTATCCTGGGAGTCTTTGTGGGAATGGCTGGTGACATTGCAGCAAAGGCCTTTCTGCCATTGGTCTGCTCAGCGAGCCTGATGTGTTTTGTTTTGCCAGCTTTTGCTGGCTGTCAACAGAAATGTGTTAGTTGGTGTAAATATCCCCACCCCATGTTTTTACCGGCGCTTCTCTATCCCCAGCTTTGGCTGTTCTTTTCTTTTCTCCCTGCCCCTGCCTGCTTGGAAAGTGGAGATCCCCTATACACCTTCCACACCACTTCTAGCTGCTCTGGTTTCTCTGTTCACAGCCCCCCCCCCCGATCCTTCACCCTCCTTTTCCACATGGTTTAGTGGATTACTTCTACTCCCAAACATCCACCACCCTCCTGCTTTCACAGATGCTGCTTGCTTTAGCCGGTGACTGTTACTACCCTGGTACTCTCGAACTACGGCCCTATCCTGTGAATTTCTCCTCCTCACCCCCAACTCCTGCTTTCACGGACAGCGCTTGATTTCTGCAGCATGGAACAATGCCGCCAGATTGAAGGCCCAGGGTTTTAAAACCATAATAACAAAGCCTTCAAAGGGACAATAAGTGCAAAGTTCAAACATGACAAAGCCTTCAAAGGGACATTAGGTGCAAAGTTCAAACATGAGGACAATACAAAGGCTGAGTGGAAGGCTCTCAATAATAACCTTTGGCTACTCACAAGTGGTGGGGGCGGCTCATTGCAAAACCCAGCACAAATATCAAAAGGGTGACCTCAGATGGGGATAAACTAATCAAAGGAGTGCTGAACCACAAACTAATCAAAATCATGACCTTTTCAAAAAGTGGGGAAATTCCCGGTCTTGTAACTGGAGTGGTGATTGGACCATACCTGGGAGAATCACTACAGGGCTGGAATATGCGTGCATACTCAGTAATTCAATTATCGCTTGCCTGACCTGGGGCTCTTAATTACGTGTCGTTTTGGTTTGATTGGTGATGGTAAATTTAGCCTTCCATAGGTGACCTTTAGAAATACTGAGCTTTGAGCAAGATTGTTTGTGCTGTCAGTTTTCCTGCCTGTGCCTTGCTTCTCTCTGGCTGGTTTTTTTTTTTAAGTGACCGAGCCTGCAGTGTCTGCCTTACTACCGAGCAGCCTGCTAACAGTGGGGAGGGCTTCTATCTATCTATCTATCTATCTATCTATCTATCTATCTATCTATCGATATACAGTTATATCTCTCCTCATGTTTTGCACAGGGCTTCAGTTATCAGAGGTCAGAGCTGCCTTCTCTTAATGGCCAGGACAGACAGTGGTGGTGGTGGAAGAACTCATCCCCCCTACCTCAACCAGCACTAGTTTATTCCTGCAGTTGAACAGTGCTGCAGAAATATATTTTATTGAAGTACTGCTGCAGAAGAGCAAACTACTTCTCTCCCCTGATAGGACGTTTGAATGCACTCTGACGAGTGCATCTGTTCATGTATGCTACATTTGTAGCTAACACTAGAGCATCCTGTCCAACGAGATGATATAATGATACTGTCTGTCTCAATCTAGTATCAGATTTCATCTTTCTCATGTTTGCTAGTATTCTTTTACACTGAATGCTACTCCTGACAAACATCCATTGAAACAAACAGGGGTTCTGTGGAATCAATATTTGGTAGATTGGGCCTGAAATTCTAAACAATTTGACATTGGAGAGCAATATTTTCTGTGATTTGCAATTAAAAATAAGCAGATTTGTAATATCAACGTATCTCATATGTTTTCTACGCTGTTGGGAAATTTGTGTTTTGAAGGTGACACTTCAAAAATTATTTGTATGAGCAAATCATCTGACATTTTGGAAGGGCAAGGAAGTGGCCTATGCATTTCTCTTGCTCCCTTGTGTACAATGAGCTACTTGCTTGCCTAATGTGAAACAAATGTACCTATATTAATCTGTCAAATGTTGGAAGGTGTGCACCCATTACAAGAATGAATAAAAATGCTGCCTGTGTCATGTTGGTCCCCTAATAGCCAATCTTCTTGCATTGCCTGGGCTGTTAGACTGGATGGATAAGTGAGTGAATTATATATAAATGTGTGATGTGAAAAAGATTGCCTTGCTCTTTTCCATTCATTTGGTGTTGTTTCTTTATGGACAGCAATGTTTTCTGGCTAATTTTCAAACTGATGTTATCTTATTCCCCATTTTATTCTTCTTTTTTGGAGACAAAACACGGTGCTATGGGCTTCTTAGGCCTGAAAACTTGAAGAGTTGTGATGGCAACAAAGAGACTGGCTGTGAGGCCTAACTGTTGGACAGTAATTCTGAGGTTGCCACTTCTTGTCATGCCACAGCTAGAGGACTGCTCCACAGAGGAGGACATGGAGGCCTTAATAACTGACAGTGTCCAGGATCTACCCATGCCAGTGGTTCATGAGGAGCCTGGGCCCTTGAGGGAGACTGCTGAAGGCAGTGGAGGCTGGTAGCTCCAATTTCAGTGGGGCTGTGAATCCATTCTGGGTTTCAGTCAGAACCAGCCAGAACTCTAAAGGATCTATCCAAGATGGATAGGGTTCAGCATCTTGGATAGCTACTTTAGAGTTCTAGCTGGTTCTGACTGAAACCCAGAACGGATTCACAGCCCCACTTGGAGCCACCAGCCTCTACCAGCTGAAGGTCCTCCCCCCACCCCACCCAGGAGGAAAGGAGCTCTACCTCAGAGGCAGAGGTAGAACAACCACCAAGCCCATGGGAGCGATGATTCCTGAAGAGGCTTATGCTCAGTAGAAGTGCACAATTACAGTAAAGGATTCCTCATGAGTAAAAGGGCTCCTCATGTGTGTGGGTTCTCCTCATGTGGAGGATTTTTACCAGAAACTTTTAATGAGCCACAGCTCAACCTCAGGTTGGGTTCTGGCAGCTCCTGCATAAAAGCCTCACTTCTAGGTTGGGACAGCTGCTAAAACAACCTCTTTTTACCAGCTCTGGACCCATTGTACCTTGTTTCTCAGTGTGTTCTCTGCCTGATCTGCAAGAAATCTTGGACTGCCATTGACTACTCTTTTTACTAAATTCTTGTCTGAGACTGTGCTCTGAGAAATTGCTGGCTTTGACCTTTGGTTCCTTAACTGGATTTTGGGGATGTCCATTTTGGACCATTACTCCCTATTGAAGCCCAAGCCCATGTAAACAGAACACCCCTCCTTTTAAAGGGGAGCACTATCACTTTGGATGTGCAAATTAATTTCAACCCATACATATTAAAATTTCTCTTTCACCAGCTCTGGAAAATGAGTGAGGGATGCCAATGAACGTACAGTTTAGTTGAACTCTTGCAAAGGCCTCTTCTTTGATTAGCCTAGTTCAGCAGTATGCACTGTTCCTGATGCACTGCCCTAAATAATTATGAAGCATTTTTTTAATAGCTTGTATTTTTGTTATGTGTTTTACAAATTGGTTTTGTAAGCTGCCTGGGAGAGTAAATAACTTAAAATGGGAGAGAGATTTCTATCAACTAACTAAATAATTAAGCAAAAGCATGCTGTAATGCCAAATAATTTCTTAGACTGTGACCTTATGAGCAGTGCCTGTTTAGTTTGTCTTTGTATAGAGTCTAGCTCATACATAGGTGCTTAACTCATTTTAAATGGCAGGACTCTTTGTTATTTGATTGTGTTATGGCTCTAATTATGCCTTGGTTTTATCCTTTGTTCTAGAAAACCTTCCCCCATAGAATATGATGTGTCCTTAGAGTAGCAGAACTCCAAAATGTCACTTATATTTGAAATCTTAATTTGGCTACCTTAGCAGGTAGAGACCACAGGATACCTATAATTTTACTCACATGTACGCATGCACATGCCTCACCTCTGCTTGAAGCACAATACAATTTTGAGTTGGAAAGTTTAAAAATACACAAAATCTTTTGCAGCCATTGTAACGTTACTGTTCCATTAGGAAATTTATAGTTGATATACAATCCCATATGATTTTTCACCCCTTCATGGATCACTGCCTTGTTGTGGCGAAGGGGCTTGAGTAACTCAGTGAAGCCATAAGCTATGCTGTGCAGGGCCACCCAAGATGGACAGGTCATGGCAGAGAGTTCTGACAAAATGTGGTCCACTGGAAAAGGAAATGGCAACCCACTCCAGTATTCCTGCCAAGAAAACCCCATGAACGTATCACAAGGCTAAAAGATATGACACCGGAAGATGAGCCCCTCAGGTCGGAACCTGTCCAATATATTACTGGGGAAGAGCAGAGGGAATTTCCAAGAAGTGCCAGAAAGAGTGAAGTGGCTGGGCCAAAGCCGAAAGGACACTCAGCTGTGGATGTGTCTGGTGGTAAAAAGAAAATCCGATGCTGCAAAGAACAATGTTGTTGAGGAACCTGGAATGTAAGATCAATGAATCAAGGTAAGCTGGAGGTGGTCAAACATGAGATGGCAAGATTGAACATCGACATCTTGGGAATCAGTGAACTCAAATGGACAAGCATGGGCAAATTTAATTCAGGTGACCATTATATCTACTACTATGGGCAAGAATCCCTTAGAAGAAATGGAGTAGCACTCATAGTCAACAAAAGGGTGGGAAAAGCAGTACTGGGGTACAATCTTAAAAATGATAGAATGATCTCAGTACGAATCCAAGGCAAACCATTCAACATCACAGTAATTCAAGTCTATGCCCCAACCACTGTGGCTGAAGGAGCTGAGGTTGATCGGTTCTGTGAAGACCTACAACACCTTCTAGAACTAACACCAAAAAAAGGTGTCTTCTTCATCATAGGGGATTGGAATGCTAAAGTAGGAAGTCAAGAAATCACCGGGATAACAGGCAAGCATGGCCTTGGTGTACAAAATGAAGCAGGACAAATGCTAATCGAGTTTTGCCAAGAGAACACGCTGATCATAGCAAACACTCTTTTCCAACAGCACCAGAGGCGACTCTACACATGGACATCACCAGATGGTCAATATTGAAATCAGATTGATTATGTCCTTTGCAGCCAAAGATGGAGAAGCTCCATACAGTCAGTAAAAACAAGACCTGGAGCTGACTGTGGCTCAGATCATGAGCTGCTTCTTGCAAAATTTCAGCTTAAATTGAAGAATGTAGGGAAAACCACTAGACCATTCACGTATGACCTAAATCATATCCCTTATGAATATACAGTGGAGGTGAGGAATAGATTTAAGAGATTAGACCTGACAGACAGAGTGCCTGAGGAACTATGGATGGAGGTCAGTAACATTGTTCAGGAGGCAGCAACTCAATCCATCCCAAAGAAAAAGAAATGCAAGAAAGCCAAGTGGCTGTCTGATGGGCTTTACAAGTAGCTGCGGAAAGAAAGGAAGTGAAAAGCAAGGGAGAAAGGGGAAGATATATCCAACTGAATGCAGAGTTCCAGAGAATAGCAAGGAGAGACAAGAAGGCCTTCTTAAATGAACAATGCAAAGAAATTGAGGAAAACAATAGAATGGGAAAGACTAGAGATCTTTTCAAGAAAACTGGAGATCTCAAGGGAATGTTTTGTGCAATGACGGGCATAATAAAGGACAAAGAAGGCAGGGACCCAACAGAAGCAGATGAGATTAAGAAGAGGTGGAAAGAATACCCAGAAGACCTATACAGGAAATATCTTAATATCCCTGATAGCCATGATAGTGGGGTCACTGAACTTGAGCTGGACATCCCAGAGAGTGAAGTCAAGTGGGCCTTAGGAAGCATTACTAACAACAAAGCTAGTGGAGATGACAGTATTCCAGCTGAGCTATTTAAAATCCCAAAAGATGATTCTGTTAAAGTGTTGCACTCAATATGCCAACACATTTGGAACACTCAACAGTGGCCACAAGACTGGAAAAGGTCAGTTTACATTCCAGTTCCAAAGAAGGGCAATGCCAAAGAGTGTTCAAACTACCATACAATTGCATTCATTTCATATGCCAGCAAGGTGATGCTCAAAATCCTACAAGCTAGGCTTCAGCAGCATGTGAACCGAGAACTACCGGAAGTACAAGCTGGGTTTCGAAGAGGCAGAGGAACTAGAGATCAAATCGCCAACATTCACTGGATCATGGTGAAAGCAAGAGAATTCCGGAAAAACGTCTATTTCTGCTTCCTTGACTACGCTAAAGCCTTTGATGGTGTGGATCACAACAAACTGTGGCAAATTCTGAAAGAGATGGGAGTACCAGATCACCTTGCCTATCTCCTGAGAAACCTGTACGAGGGACAAGAAGCAACAGTAAGAACCGGACATGGAACAACCGATTGGTTCAAAATTGGGAAAGGAGTACGACAAGGCTGTATATTGTCGCCCTGCTTATTTAACTTATATGCTGAGTACATCATGAGAAACGCCGGGTTGGATGAATCACAGGTCGGAATTAAGATTGCCAGGAGAATTATCAACAACCTCAGATACGCAGACGATACCACCCTAATGGCAGAAAGCGAAGAGGATCTCAAGAGCCTCTTGTTGAGGGTGAAAGTGGAGAGTGCAAAAGCTGGTTTGAAACTCAACATTAAAAAAACTAAGATCATGGAATTTGGCTCCATCACTTCCTGGCATATAGAAGGGGAAGAAATGGAAGCAGTGACATATTTTACTTTCTTGGGCTCCAAGATCACCACAGACGGTGACTGTAGCCATGAAATTAAAAGATGCTTACTCCTTGGGAGGAAAGCTATGGCAAACCTAGACAGCATAGTAAGAAGCAGAGACATCACCTTGCTGACAAAGATTCATATAATCAAAGCTATGGTTTTCCCAGTATGGTTGTGTATGGCTGTGAGAGCTGGACTGTAAGGAAGGCTGAACGCTGAAGAGTTGATGCTTTCGAACTGTGGTGCTGGAGAAGACTCTTACGAGTCCCTTGGACTGCAAGGAGGTCAAATCAGTCCATCCTAAAGGAAATCAACCCTGAGTGCTCATTGGAAGGACAGATACTGAAACTGAAGCTCAAATATTTTGGCCACCTAATGCGAAGAGAAAACTCCCTGGAAAAGACCCAGATGCTGGGAAAGATTGAAGGCAAAAGGAGAAGGGGACGGCAGAGGATGAGATGGCTAGATAGCATCACCGATGCAATGAATATGAACTTGAGCACGCTCCGGGAGAGAGCGCAGGACAGGAAGGCCTGGTGTGCTATGGTCCATGGGGTCATGAAGAGTCGGACACGACTTAACGACTGAACAACAACAACCATTTTTCAGCTGGCAAGTTTAAAAAAGAACAGTTAACTGGGGTGCAGTGGATGTTTAGAGGTGTGTGGAGCTGGGTCATCCAGCAAGGTATGTCCTTGCAGTCATTCAGTTCTGCCTGTACTTTTCACGATTTCTGCTGAACATTGATGTCTCTGAGCTTCATGGACATCTAGGACTACAGCAGCAAGAGGGCAAAAGCATACATTGGGAGAACTGTCTACTGCCTGTGGCAAGGAAAAAGTGGGGAGATGTGCAGTCCAAGGCAGGAATAGGAGGCAAGACTGCAAATGAGGATTAAGTTGCATTGGCAGAATAGTGCACCTCTCAGCTGGAATAGGGCTGCAGATTGTGGAATATTGCCAAGCTGTGTGGGGAGCACACATCTCTGCTAGAAAGGAGTGCCACAGGTCAGAATTGAGATGCATTAGCAGAGATGTGCAAAGGAAAGTTGATGACAGTCTGTCTGGCACTTACACATGCTCTTAAGCCCTCACTGGCTTGATTTTGAAGGCCAGCACCTTATTTGTCTCCTTTTTTAAAAAAGCACTGCATCCTAGTTTTAGTTCTCCATTTTTTCTTGCTATTTGTCCTTGGCTTTCTTGCTGCTATTCTAGATTGCTGAAGAAATCAAAAACTAGTACATTCCATCCTGAGCAGAGAATGAGCATGTCTAACTTTAGTTCTGTTTTGCTTTTGTTTTCACATATCTCATATATGTACAGGTAATTTGCTCCTGAGAATTGGCTCTAAGTAAGATTTATGTTTCTACAGATGTACTAGATAAACAAAAGGACAAGCATAAGGTTTGCAGAGGAAAAGATATAGCCAGTATGAGTTTACACCATCTGCTGCATAAGGATTTAAGAGGCAGTAGAAGTCTTGTTATGAAAATGAGATAATGAGGTTCAAACTCTTGCTTGTTTGTCCCCCAACAACGCAAAGCATCCCTGGGTTGTTTATAACAGCAGGAGCAGCTAGGCGCACAGGAACCAGCACACATGTTCACTTACGCTCATCTTCTTAACCCACGGTTTATTAATCGTAGGTTGTTATGATGTATAAACTGTAACATAGTTTAAAAAAAAACCTACTGCAGCCTTGTGAAATATATGAATAATATATTTATTCATATATTTTATATGAATAAATATGAAATATGAAATATGAAAATGAAATATGAAATATGAATAAATTGCATGGCACAGCCCAATTGACATAAGCTAGCAACTCAGAAGGACAATTTGTTAATGGGAACACCATGCACCAGTTCAGCATGTCAACACCACACATGACATTATCAAGGGCTGACTTGAACTGACCTGTTTCAGTATGGACTTAGAAAATGTGCATTCTAAAGGCCTGGGATTCTCCCAAAAAGAAGATGGGGAAACTTGAACACAATAATATATGCTTACCTATAGACTGGCTCCTCCTGTATGATCCTGCCATCCACTGAGGTCAGCAGGAGAGGATCTACTATGGGTCCCACCTCTGTCTGATGCATGGTTGGTGAGAACAAGGGAAAGGGGCTTCTTTGTTGCAATATTCAGTGTGAGAGTTTCCTTGCTCCAGGAGATCCATCTAGATCCCTCTTTAGCAATCTTCTGCTGCCAAACGAAGACATTTTTGTTTTGGCAGGCCTTTGGTCTGATCGGTTTGATTTTTAGTTTCTCTTTGGATCTGTAGTAGCCTGTTTTGATCTGATGTCATTTGTTTCTTGGTGGCTTTTTTAACCCGATGATGTTACCTGCCCATGTCTCTAACTGGAAAGGCAGGGTAAAACCCATGAAAATAAATTAAATAAAAAACTGTTGTACTTTACTCTCGACCTGTCTTCTGTAACACAAATCAAGACATAAGTAGCCTTTGGGGTTCCCATTAGCTATATGCAAATTAAATGCAGTGGCTGGCACAAACACGCTGATGGGAGCTAATGCAGCATAGGCACAATCCAGCCAAAGTTAAGTACTTTTAAATTCCACTAACTTCAAGGGAGATGTAGGTTCATGCTCTGCTCTCTGTATCTGAGAGAGAAGAGAGCAATGGAGCACTGGCTTTCCTTGCTCCTGCTTCTTCTGAGCCATTTCAAAACACTTCAGAGCCAGACATAGTCCTTGCAGCTGTTAAAGTGGTAAACCTATGTTCTGGGCCATATCACTTCAGACAGGAGACTCACATGTTTGAATGTCCTTACAGGGGAGCTTTAAAGGACTCCAGCATGAAACTGTTAAATTAGAATTCATCAAGAGATTTGATTCTGTCCTTTTAAGCACAGGGACATTTTTTTTTTTACAAGTGTTAGGATATGATTCTATACCCAGTTACCTTGGAGTATGCCCCATTTAACTCAATGGGACTCAATTCTGAGTATAAGATTGCACTGTTAATTAATTTAGTAATACTATAGTGATTGTGTAACTCAGGCTTCCCCAATCTGGTGCCTTTCAGATGTGTTAGACTACATTTCCAAGCTTTCCTGACCATTGGCCATGGTGGTTGGAGCTGATAGGAGTTGAAGTCCAAATCATCTGGAGGGCACAAGGTCGGGGAAGGCTGATGTAACCTAGCACCAATTAGTTCTACTGTTTTCAATGGTCACAGACCGTCTTTGTGTTTTTCTTACCTTTTGACTCCACTGTTTACATTTTCTCCTCTCCACATCTGTGTGTGTGTGCGTGCACGCGCGCGTGCATGCATGCGTAGACACATACTTACCAACTATGAATAGCACTTCATGCACCTGATGAAATGCTTAAATAATAAATTTAAAGCTCTGTTGTTTTTGCTGTGATAAAATAACACAGCTGCTCCCCATTGACCCCCCTGGAAGGTATTTCCATTACGAAATAATGCCTACATGCTGAAAACTAGATATCAGGATGAAGTGTTCTCATTCAGGTTTATCACAACCAGTCTGCAGCAATGAAGTGGGCAATGTGGAAAGATGATCAGCTAGGTTATTGTTGCTGCTCTGATCCAGCCTGAACTCTGAAAGCACAACTGCAGGGCAATGTCCCAGGCACTCTGTTCAGCACAGAATTAAGAACATTATCTAGCCTTGCTAGATAAGACGAAAGGTCTATCTCTTCCAATAGTGGCCAGCCAGGTGGCTTAGGGAAGCTCACACACAGGACACAGAAGTCAACGGCTACCCTGTTTTTTTTTCTCAGCGTGTGTTACTCAAAGGTGCATTGTCTCTGAACATGAAAGTTTCATTAGCTGTCCTGGCTAATAGGCATTGATAGATCAATCCTCCATAGGCTGTAACGCTTTTAAAGCCTCTAGTTACATCACTACTGAAACTCAACGGCGGTGGGAAGCTAAATCATGCAGACTGCACAGCCTGTTCCTCCAGTTGGCTGTTCTGTGCAGGGATTTTCTACAGCAACACCCCATGAAATATTCCTCAAATTTTAAAAACTTATTTTTCATTGTAAAATTTCAACAAAAGAAAGGAAAAAGAAAGAAAAACTGTGGCTCTATACATTTCAATATATCAGTTTCAATGCATGTGTATGAAGTGCGTGTGTGTGTGTGTATGTATGTATGTGTGTGTGTGTGTGTATATATATATATATATATATATATATATAAATGAATGAAAATACATGTTTCTAAGAACTACACATAAACTTCAACAAAAGCAGACCAAATATCCAAATAAGTATTCATTCACAGGTGGCATCTATACACCACCCATTCCAATGTTGAAAGCATTGTAAAGTCTTCAATCCATGACATTATAGGAGCTAAGTGTTAATCCTTCCAGTGTTCTAATATCAGTCTTTTAGCTGTCAAAAGGGCATGGAAAGTCCATTTGCACTGACCATGCAGTAACTTCCAGGAAGCAAGTAGGTAATTTAAAAGAGAATGTACATCAGTAAATATTAAGGACTGTTCCAGTACAAAATTTATCCATATAATGACCTCCACTCCAAAAGGGGCAACTACTGGGCATTGTGAAAACATATGCTTACAAGAAGAACTAGCTGTGTTACCCCTCTAACAATTAGCTGATTTCAACAAACCCTTATTAAAGAGACGTTGCAGCATCCAATAGACATTAAACAAAAGTTTTTGCTGAACAAGATCCAAACTGAGATCCATAGATGCATCAGACAGAGACACCAGAGGAGCGATCCATTAATTAGGCAAAATGGGACAATCCAGTTCCCTATTCCATTCCTGCTTAAGACCCTGTATATCACATTTATTCACCAATGATAAGTATTTATAGATATGGATCATAGGTTGATTTGCCTGATCAGCCTCAATGAGTGGTGCCAACAGCAAGGGAGATGCTGAAGCTGTAAAAGCAGAAGGGCCAAATCTAGATACTGTCAAATGTTGCAGTTGCAAGTATTGTCATTCAGCCATCGCTGGCAAATCATATGTGGTACCCAGGTTGTAGAATGACCTTCCTAAGGAGGTTCGCCTGGCACCCACGTTGTGCTCTTTCTGGTGCCAGGTGAAGACCTTTTTATTTTCACCGGCATTTTAGTATTTCAGTCTTTTAGCTTTTCTGTTTTAAATTTGCTATTTCATTTTAAATCTCTGCATTGCTGCTAGGTTTTACTCTAGTTGTACTTTTATACCGTAGTTTTAAGCTATTATATTTTATATTGTATTCTATGCTTTATTTTGTGGTTTTAATTTTTGTGAACTGCCCAGAGAGCTTCAGCTATTGGGCGGTATAGAAATGTAATAAATAAATGTGTAGCATGCAAAATAGACAATGACAAAACTCATATCAGCACCCACCAGTTTATCCAAGGTTAATAAATAACTTATCCATCCATGTCTGTCACAAAAACATGTTCTTACTAATTTTTAAATCTGGATTTCCCCAAAGTGTCAATTTAGCATAAGAAAATGGATCATAATGTAACCGATGTGACATTGTATGCCAAACATCTCTAACAGCCACAGCTGTGGGAGGAACCTTATCAGTTCTAGTATGCCTAGAACCTAATGCCATCCATTTAGAGAGAGGGTCCAGACAAGAAGATTCCAAAATTGATCAAGGGGGAAAATCTGATCAAAATGGAAAAGACCAAAACTGAATACAAATCAACAAATAAGCACAATGATATAAAGCAAGATCTGGAAAACCAAACCCACCTTATTAATTGGAAGGTGCATCCTTTTCAAAGTTAATCACGGCAGAGGGGAACACACACCCCCCACTTATGAAGCAAAACATTGATTTTTAAAAAATATTTCTCAAGTTGAACAGATAGTAGACTGAGGCAGGAAGAAGTGCATGAGCCAGGGAATAAATGAACGCTATTATCAAGTTTCCGTTTTTAAAATGTCTCTCTTTACTTTTCCAGGTACAAGAAGTTGTCACAATTAGAACAAAATCTCAGTATATTATGCTGGTGATTATATATGACTGGCAGTTCAATTCATCATATGTACATCTTATAATATTTTATATGCAACCTGAGTTTTTGTCCCTTAGGGAGCAATCCTATGGCTGCCAGATAGCGGCTAGACGGCCATAGGATATGCTGTTTTCCTGGAACCAACCTCAGAGCCCTTGCTGTTTCAGGAAAACCGACCTCCCCCCATGCAAGGCAGCATGGAGAAGCCCCATCCTCTGTGGTTGCAAGAGGAGCACTGAGTGGCTGAATAGGGGCAGGGTGGGGGGAGTTCCGGGGGTGGGGAGAGCGGATCTGAGTGTACGACACACCCTATGTGTCGTACAGCAGCCTCCTCTCCTACTCAGCCCCTCTGTGGCTAGACAGCCAAAATCGGCTGTCTAGCAGAAAAAGCAGGGCAGGAGAGGCGCAGAGGGAACAATCCCCCCATGCTTCTCCTGCCTTGCTTTGGATAGGCGGTCGCCTCTGAGTTCGGAGGCGGACGCCTATCTAGTTAGGATTGCACCCATACTCTGTTAGTATACCACTAGAATATGCATATGAAATGGTATCTAACTTCGAAGCAGCTGCCCACCAACTGTATTCCTTCTCTAGAATAGACTTGGCTAGACTTAAGTTGGCTCAAAAGCTACACTTACAGTGGACCAGTAGTTTTTATGCTAGTACATCAAATAATTTTCCCCATAATTTTCACCAGTATTATGATGGGAAGTTATGTCTTAACATGGGTGTACATAGGTTCACAGGGCAGTTCACATATTAATAAAATCATAAGCAAAAGGCTCCTTTCCATTACAACATAACCACTATTTCAAACAAGACCAGAGAGAGAAGCAGCCAGCAGTTATAGCTATTTGACCTTCTTATTATACAACAGAGGAACAGGGGAGAGGTAGCGACAGGAGAGAAGCTTATGCCTGAAGAACCAAATTGCACAAGAAACTCAAAGGGAGTCATGCTGACATTTTTATTTGTGATCTTACTGATCTTCAGCCCTACATTAATTTACATGACCCAGGGGAAAATTTAGTTTGAAAACCAATTGAAAGTAAAGGTGTGTGTGCGTGTGGGGGGGGAATAAAAGAGCCGTTTGCTAATACAGAGCTTTTTCCATACAACACTTGTCATTTAGGTGCATTTAATAATGTATGTAATAATGCAGTCAACACACTTGATGAACTTTGATGCATACCATCCCTCTTACCCGCCTGTTGTGCTGAGTCTCTGCTATTGCAGAATCTGAGATAATTGCCTCAGAATATATAAACAATCATAAGGAGTGTGGGGTAACAATCTTGCACTAACCTCCTCTATACGTACTGCACACTCCTAGCCATGAATGAAGCCCTAGAATGACTCAATTAATTTACCACCAAACCACATATTGATCTTTACAGGTAGGTCTAAATAGTATGGGACCAAGGTATCTGCTCCCATGTAAACTTGCCTATGTGTCAAGATCAGAGTGTTGCCACCTTCGGGAGTGAGAAGGACAGGGGTGACCACCTGCTGGAAACGGGAAAGGGTTTCTGCTTTCAATAGCTTCATCCCCAAACGTGATCAGCAATAGCATCAACCATCCAAGCAGTGTTCTGGGGGGCACCTGGGATCTTTGGAAATGTGTAAGGTTTCATCAAAAAGATCAGTGATAGCAAGACAAGTTCCCTGCAAGACAGCTTGCCTAGGGCTGCCTATCCTTCTCTGCAATGCACACCTGCAGGAGGATGTGGGAGTGTTCTAGGGCACATTTAGTTTATGCAGGTCCAACAGTCCAGGCCAGACCTCTTCATGTACTGACAATACACCCTGGAACTAGGTTTGCTAACTGACCAGAAAAAAATGGGCATTTGTTTGTTTTGCTTTCAAGCTAGTTGCCAGAAATGCAAGGGACAAGGCCAGTCCCCCTCCTCTCTTCCAGACAATGTCTTTTTAGCTGTGGAACTCCCTGCTGAGGGAGACTAAGTTGACTGTCCTCCTGCTGTCAGGCAAATAAATTTTTATTCAAGCAAGCCTTTGGCATGTAAGCAAGTCTGTTAGACTGGGTGTTGGTTTTATTCTGTTATTGTTGTGTGTTTTGACTATTTTTACATTTTATTTTTGTTATTGTTTTAACCAAGTGTTTATTTTAAACTTTTTAGTTCCTATTATTGTTAGTTGCCTTGAGTGCCATTTTTTTGGTGAAAAGGTGTGGTACAAATGAAATACATAAATAAATAGTTGTATACCTGAGGTCAGCCTTTCCCAACCTGGTGCCCTCTAGATGTGTTGAACAACAGCTGGGGCTCGTGGGTATTATAGTTCAATACATGTGGCAGGCACTAGGTTGGAGATAGCTGCCTTAGCTGAACAGAATGCTCTTGTACTGGCCTCTGCTTCTGGACCAACCCAAAAATGTTGCCATCCTTCTGAGATCATGGTCCTTAATCTTCTATAATGCACAGCTACCCTTGGCAGATAAGCCAATGACTGTCTCCACATAACATACTAACCCATACTCAGTGGTTGAGTGTGGGCTGTTGAACTGTGGGTTGTTTGTTGAACCATGGATTAGCGTGTTGTCTGAACCCAGGACATTTTTTGCAGGGTGGCTTGTTAACCATGCAGTGTGGCTTATTTTTCTCAAACAAGCCACCTTGAGAACCCATGGTTTGTTGTTGGTTTGTTCAGGTTAACAAGCCACACTGTTTGTTTGGTTAACAAGCCACACTGCATGGTTAACAAGCCACCCTGTGGAAAATGTCCTGAGTTCTGACAACACACTAACCCACGATTCAACAAACAACCCACAGTTCAACAAGAACCCACACTCAACAACTGAGTGTGGGTTAGCATGTTGTATGAATAGCACCAATGTGGAACGAATTTCCTGATGCTATAAACTTTGAAAACCAGTGATATTTTTGGCTACGCATGCAGGATGCACAATTACCAGGGGCCCCATATCATGCTGGATGTGGACATTTTCCTCTGCTATACCACCCCGGAACATGTGTCATCTGATCTAGAAGGGTTATCTGCATATGAAAACCTGTTTCTCCTACATGAATTGCCTTGGCTAGATTGAGATGATAAGCTTAGGCTCTTCTGCAAGGTCGGAGTACTTAACATCACAAAAGTGTCATGTTGAATAGGACAATAGCAAAATATGTGGGTTGGAGATTTCAGTCTATTTTTTTCTCCTTAGACTTCTGCGAACTCTCAGTCAAGGACCTACAGTTTACACAAAGATGGTACCACAGAGTAAAGGACTGGGTTATATAATTAATTAATTAATTAATTAAAAATGCAGCCATCTGAGTATCAGCTCCAGCCAAAACAAATAAGGTTAAGGAGTCACACTTTGTCAAACAGAAAGAGAAAACAATAAGAAAAGGTGACACTTTGAAGAAAGATATGGCAAACACAGAGAAGTAAAACCAATTAAAAGCTGTTTGAAGAGTGCTTAGTCAATTGTGTCTGTTCTTTTGAATTTTCCATTTTTCTCACCCCCTTTCCTCTTCCTGCTGTTTTGGCTATTTCTTCTTTGACCAAACAAAACAATAATCTAAAGTACAAATCCTTCATACTTATGAAATATAATAAAATACGGTCCATGGAAGTATAATTTTAATATATACTAAAACCACGCACAATTGATTTGATTATTCTGAGGAAAGCTCCACGTACTTTGGTCAAATGTATTCCTATTTAATATGCTGACTCTTTGCATCTTTATGGACACATGTAAATCTTTATAAAAGAACATGTGTGCTGTTTAATTCTAAATTGGAGAATATATATCCACAAAGCTCAAGCACTGAGCTGATGAGTTATATACACAGTGAAAAGTAAAAAGCAAAGGATAAAAGGCAATTGTATTACAGTTGTTACACACATTAGAAGCATAGGCTATAATCCTAAGAACACTTGATCTGCTGTCATCAAGGATATTTGTTGTTGTTCAGTCATTAAGTCATGTCCGACTCTTCATAACCCCATGGACCATAGCACGCCAGTCCTTCCTTCCTGTCCTCCGCTCTCTCCTGGTGTGTGCTCAAGTTCATATTCATTGCATCGGTGATGCTATCTAGCCATCTCATCCTCTGCCGTCCCCTTCTCCTTTTGCCTTCAATCTTTCCCAGCATCAGGGTCTTTTCCAGGGAGTTTTCTCTTTGCATTAGGTGGCCAAAATATTTGAGCTTCAGTTTCAGTATCTGTCCTTCAAATGAGCACTCTGGGTTGATTTCCTTTAGGATTGACTGATTGGACCTCCTTGCAGTCCAGGGGACTCTTAAGAGTCTTCTCCAGCACCACAGTTCGAAAGCATCAATTCTTCAGCGCTCAGCCTTCCTTATAGTCCAGCTCTCACAGCCATACATTACTACTGGGAAAACCATAGCTTTGATTATATGAACCTTTGTCGGCAAGGTGATGTCTCTGCTTCTTACTATGCTGTCTAGGTTGGCCATAGCTTTCCTCCCAAGGAGCAAGCGTCTTTTAATTTCGTGGCTACAATCACCGTCTGCGGTGATCTTGGAGCCCAAGAAAATAAAATCTGTCACTGCTTCCATTTTTTCCCCTTCTATATGCCAGGAAGTGATGGGGCCAGATGCCATGATCTTCGTTTTTTTAATGTTGAGTTTCAAACCAGCTTTTGCACTCTCCTCTTTCACCCTCAACAAGAGGCTCTTGAGATCCTCTTCGCTTTCTGCCATTAGGGTGGTATCATCTGCGTATCTGAGGTTGTTGATAATTCTCCTGGCAATCTTAATTCCGACCTGTGACTCATCCAACATGGCGTTTCTCATGATGTACTCGGCATATAAGTTAAATAAGCAGGGCGACAATATGCAGCCTTGTCGTACTCCTTTCCCAATTTTGACCCAATTGGTTGTTCCATGTCTAGTTCTTACTGTTGCTTCTTGTCCCTCGTACAGATTTCTCAGGAGACAGGTAAGGTGGTCTGGTACTCCCATCTCTTTAAGAATTTGCCACAGTTTGTTGTGATCCACACAATCAAAGGCTTTAGCTTAGTCAATGAAGCAGAAATAGATGTTTTTCTGGAATTCTCTTGCTTTCTCCATGATCCAGCAAATGTTGGCGATTTGATCTCTAGTTCCTCTGCCTCTTCGAAACCCAGCTTGTACTTCCAGTAGTTCTCGGTTCACATGCTGCTGAAGCCTAGCTGGTAGGATTTTGAGCATCACCTTGCTGGCATGTGAAATGAGCACAATTGTACGGTAGTGTGAACACTCTTTGGCGTTACCCTTCTTTGGAATTGGGATGTGAACTGACCTTTTCCAGTCTTGTGGCCACTGTTGAGTGTTCCAAATGTGTTGGCATATTGAGTGCAGCACTTTAACAGCATCATCTTTTAGGATTTTAAATAGTTCTGCTGGAATACTGTCATCTCCGGTAGCTTTGTTGTTAGTAATGCTTCCTAAGGCCCATTTGACTTCACTCTCAAGGATGTCCGGCTCAAGTTCAGTGACCGCACTATCATGGCTATCAGGGACGTTAAGATCTTTCCTGTATAGTTCTTCTGTGTATTCTTTCCACCTGTTCTCAATCTCATCTGCTTCTGTTAGGTCCCTGCCTTTTTTGTCCTTTATCATGCCCATCTTTGCATAAAACGTTCCCTTGAGATCTCCAATTTTCTTGAAAAGATCTCTAGTCTTTCCCATTCTATTGTTTTCCTCGATTTCTTTGCATTGTTCATTTAAGAAGGCCTTCTTGTCTCTTCTTGCTATTCTCTGGAACTCTGAGTTCAGTTGGATATATCTTCCCCTTTCTCCTTTGCTTTTTGTTTCCCTTCTTTCCTCAGCTACTTGTAAAGTCTCATCAGACAGCCACTTTGCTTGCTTGCATTTCTTTTTCTTTGGGATGGATTGAACTGCCGCCTCCTGAACAATGTTACGGACCTCCGTCCACAGTTCCTCAGGCACTCTGTCTGTCAGGTCTAATCCCTGAAATCTATTCCTCACCTCCACTGTATATTCATAAGGGATATGATTTAGGTCATACCTGAACGGTTTAGTGGTTTTCCCGACGTTCTTCAATTTAAGCCGAAATTTTGCAAGAAGCAGCTCATGATCTGAGCCACAGTCAGCTCCAGGTCTTGTTTTTACTGACAGTATGGAGCTTCTCCATCTTTGGCTGCAAAGGACATAATCAATCTGATTTCGATATTGACCATCTGGTGATGTCCATGTGTAGAGTCGTGTCTTGCACTGTTGGAAAAGAGTGTTTGCTATGATCAACATGTTCTCTTGGCAAAACTCGATTAGCCTTTGTCCTGCTTCATTTTGTACACCAAGGCCATGCTTGCCTGTTATTGTGTTTATTTCTTGACTTCCTACTTTAGCATTCCAATCCCCAATAATGAAAAGGACATCTTTTTTTGGTGTTAGTTCTAGAAGGTGTTGTAGGTCTTCATAGAACCGATCAACCTCAGCTTCTTCGGCCACAGTGGTTGGGGCATAGACTTGAATTACTGTGATGTTGAATGGTTTTCCTTGGATTCGTACTGAGATCATTCTATCGTTTTTGAGATTGTACCCCAGAACTGCTTTTCCCACCCTTTTGTTGACTATGAGTGCTACTCCATTTCTTCTAAGGGATTCTTGCCCACAGTGTGCATAGGACTGAGATGCAAGTCATAGGTTTAAGTGACAGGCTTCACTAAATATGACTGATATCGGTATGGTGTGTAACAGACATTTTAAAGTTCGTGTGTGTTGGGTATATTCCTTTACATAAAAGAGGATTTATTGGGCCAGACCAATTAATAACCTAGCCTCATCTGCTTTTTCCAAGAGAACTGCAGAACTTAATTTAGTAGTACTTTTTAATTAACTTATATTAATTCTGTATGTAAAAGTATCAGATCAGATTTGTTTTGTGATGGTTTGATGCCTACATATAAATAAACAAATCTGATCTGATCTGGCTCTGTCATTCGCTGCACGTTTCTGGCACTTTAAAATTAATGCCGTCTTAAGTATAAAGGTAACTGTGACCTAACTCAGTGCCCATTGTTTCACACCTTCTGTAGGCACACAGTGGATGACTTTTTCTGTGGAGGATAACAGCTGGGGATTCAAGTGTACTGTTAGGAAAGCAACAGCATGAAAACTGTGTCACAAACACAAACTTGTCTTCAGGGCCCTACGGCTCAATCTACTTCAAGGTTATTTGTGGCAATGTGCCAAATCAGGATAGAACATTCATGATTGCTTTGCACAAAACATTAAGAGCTTGGAGCTTTTCAGTTCATGACTTGGGGGGAACATGACAGGGAGCAGCTAAAGAGAATTGTTTATCTGTCATAGCAACAAGTTCAGAACAGACAAAAGGAAATACTTCACACAAGTCATGGGATTAATTACAGCAAAATGTGACAATGGCTGCTAGATTAGAAGTCTTTTAAAAAGACATAGACAAATTAATGGAGGATACATTTATCACCATAAGTGGTGATAGTTAGCCTCCCATGAATAGTAGCTGTGAACCTCTAACAACCAGATGCTAGATCAGGGAATTTGCCTTCATGCCCTTCCTGTGGGCTTCCAAAAGCATCAGGCTGGCCTTTGTTGGGAACAGTGCTGGACTAGATGGACCTTGGTCTGATCCACCAAAGTAATTCTCATGTGCTGCTTATGTGCAGGGATGCCCTGGGAGAATTGAGCCAGATCTAGGTGCCCAAGGAACCTGAAAAACAAGTTTGGAAGTCAGAAGAAAGGAACCAATCATATGCCAGAGTCAAAGAACAAGCACCATCCAAAACCAAAGGGCAAGCCAGGAGTCAGGACTGAAGAGCAAAACCAAGGAACCCATCAGAGCCAAGAAAACACTGTTGCTCAGGAAAGGGCCCAACCCAAACAGAAAACTTCTTGTAGCTGTTCCTCTCGAGGAGGATCCAATGGGCAGAAGGGGTTGGGGGACCGATCCAGGGCCTAAGAGTACCTAACTGCCTAGGGCAGCCTTTCCCAACCTGGGACCCTCCAGATGTTTTGGACTACAATTCCCAGGATTCCTGACTATTGGCCATGCTGGCTGGGGCTGATGGGAGTTGAAGTCCAAAACATCTGGAGGGCACTAGGTTGGAGAAGGATGGCCTAGGCCAGTGGTGGGAAATTTTGGAGGGCTGCGGTGTGTGTGTGAGCATTGGTCTGCCCAAAGCTTAATTGGGATCACCCTGTGCTGTACTGTTGCCAGAAGTGTCTGGGAGTGCATGCCTTGTTTCCCAGCAGAATCACTGTGGTGCAGCAGTGATTTTCAGATTCTTTCATGAATAGCCTTGGTGGGCTGCATGTCTGTGGAGTGCATGTTGCCCACCCATGGCCTAGGCAGACACTGCAGCCCACAGTTCTGTGGCTCACCACATTGGCGGGGGGGGGGACTACACACAGACCCCAAAGTTCCCAGTTTGTCTTCTAGCAGTTCCAGTCAGATTCAGTAGGGGAGAGGGGCAAAGAGATTTCAGTGATGGGAGTAAGTTTCACAGCAAATTTTTAAGTTCTTCTTCTGGAAATACTAAAAATTAAGGGACAAAAATAAATAGATAACTCTGACAATGATGTACTAATTTAGTATTTAGTACACTGAATAAGAGTATTTAACGTTTTTCATTGTTCACTGCTCTTGGAGAAAAAATGGCTTGGTTTATATACCCATCCCCTAGCACATGGGATAGAATACTGGTTCTAAGGGCGCAATCCTGTCGGGATAGGCAGCCACCTCTGAACTTGGAGATGACTGCCTATCCAATGCAAGGCAGGCACAATTTTTGAAATCAGGAGCAGATTTTGGCTGTCTAGCCATGGGAAGGTGGAGTGGGGGGGGGGCGGATGCCGGCCAATGCATAGTAAGCATCGGAATGCCCCCAGGAACACACCATTTTTGCTGCTCCTCGCTCCTCTTCTGAGTGTGTTCTACACTGCCAACGAGGCAGTATGAGAGGGGGTGGAGGTCAGTTCTCAGGGAACCAACCTATCCTGTGGCCGTCTAGCTGCTGACTAGCAGCAATAGGATTGTGCCCTAACTAATAGGTAAAAAATATGAAGTCTGGGGGAAATTAGCATTGTCAAATAAGGAAGTGAAGGTAGTGCTAAGAAAATGGCAGAGAATGGGATTGAGGGGCTATTGACCAGAAGAGCTCAGGTGCTGGTCAATGTTGGATTGTTGGGGGGCAGAAATGGATAGGACTGGGAGGAAAAGAAACAAAGTAAATAACCGGTATAGTTATCTGATTCAGAGGAAGGGAAACCCAAAGGTCTTCACTTCAGGATTGGTTGCAAACAGTTATAAAAATGCTGTGAGCACAGACTACCCTTGGGTTTCTCAGTTCAGTCCTAAATTACAAAAGTGAGGCAATAGCCTTATGCTGCTCAGGCACTATTGAGTACCAGGTTATCAAGTGACAGTCACATACAGATCCAATGAAAGTTAAGACTCTTGACTTCCTAGCACTTGTGGCTATGATGGGGAGACAATTTTGATTAAAAATGAGATGTATAGTTTCCAGTAGAAATCAATTATCTGAGCACTCCCTCGAGCCTGTTTAATATTCATTTTCCAACATCTTAGACTCACTTCTTGAGCATCTCTCTTGGATCCAGAGCTGACAACTCACATAGACAGGAGGTCACAGTGCAAGCCAAACCGTGCTCCTGAATTTATTTATTTATTGTATTTATATCCCGCCTTTTTTCTTCTTGCAAGGAACCCAGTGCGGCTTACATTAACCTCCTCCTCCTCTCCTCCATTTTATCCTCACAACAACAACCCTTTGGGGTAAGTTGGGCTGAAAGTCTGTGACTGGCCCAAAATCACCCAGTGAGCTTCCATGGCCGAGTGGGGACTAGTACCCGGATCTCCCTGCTCCGAGTCCAACGCTCTAGCCACTACACACCATGCTGGCTCTCTTTTGGCATTCCCACTAGGGGAATGTATGTAATCCAGCTTTGGGACTCAATGGGCACCTTATCTGGGTTGGTAAACATTCTCTCTGAGTGTACAAGTTCTGTCCAGGCAAATGCAACAAATAAGGTGGTTCAATAGGAAACCATAAGGATCACCCAGTATGCATTTTGTTATGGGCAAGAGGGGATTTAAAGCCAGGTCTCCTTCTCCTTATTCAATCACTAACCACTACACCACACTAGCTCTCATTTGGCACTCCCCCTGGGGCACAGGTGGGCAATCTGGGGGTTGCAAGTGGCATTCAGAGGCTTTGAGGGTGGCTTGCTGTCCAGGCCACGCTTGGAATTCCCCACCCTCTGCAAACCTGTTGCTGCTGGTGGGCTTGGCAGGAGTGGGACTGTGATGGGGAGGTATGCAGGAATGACCTTTCCCATACTCCATCCTTCCCATTAAATTGCACGGTCCTCAGCCTGTGAAACAGTTGTTTGGATGGCAGGGGAAGTGCCATTTTGATGGGAAGGATGGCAGGCAGGGAGAATCACCCCTGGGTGTCATACTCCCCATTTAAGCCACTCACTTCCCGTATGTTCAGCTGCTTGGCACTAGAAAACCCACCAAGGAACTGGCCAGTGGGGAGGAGGGGATGGCAATGTAATCTCAGTGTGAGGGGAGGGGAAGTTTTAACCTCTCCAGCCCTACATGCTGAGATATGGAAGAAAGAGTGTGCCTGTGTCTCCGGATGTGGGCAAAGAGTGATTGACCTGGTTTGCATGACACAACAGCTCACTGTGGCTTAATTTACCCATGGAGGCTGTTGGGTTGTGCTGGGTGCTCAGCTTGCTGTGGCTTGTTTTATGGTTATTTGAGGGTTGTTTAACCCTAAAAAAAACCCCTGTTGCCTGAGTTCGCATTACACATCAAGCCACAGCAAGCTAGGTACCATGCAAATATGGCGCTTGTGGGCACCTGACACGACACGACAGCTCCCATAGGTAAATTAAGCCACAGTGGGCTGTCATGACATGCGAACAGGCTCTGTGTGTGTGTGTCTGAGTGGGGAAGGGTGTGTGTATTTGTTTATGTTGTGTAAGAGACAATGAGTAGTGATGGGGATGCTGGCCCTAGCCACAACAACCAGGGCCAGTATGCCCCTGCATGCACACCCCATCATCCTTCATCCCCTTGCATGAAGCCCACAGGGGCAACAAGATTGCCCACCCTGCCCTATGGTATTTGCTAGGCATTGGGAGTGGGTGGGATCTGACTATGGTGGGTTTGCTTATGACTCTGTATGATTCCAAAACACAACAGGAGACATCTGTTTCTATTGTGTATTTTCATCCATGTATTCTGATATAGTATTTGTAATGTGTATTTCACTTTTGTATTGACACGTTTCTATATATTGAGTGGAGAAAGCAAACGTTTTGTGTATGTATTTTGGGTCTTTGTTTTAGCGGGATTGTTTCTGTATGCATCAGCTACACTGCCTCTTGCTTTCATTCAGTTCTGCCCACTGGACCTGCCACATGATGGTCATTAGTGTGTGTGTGTGTGTGTGTGTTTGGGAGAAAGGGATGAGGGCAGAAAGGATGTGATAAATAGGGCAAAAATGCAGGTAGGAGTGAGAGATATGTGAATATTACAAATAAAAACCATTTTTCTTTATATTAAAACAATAAAAAGTTTATCTTCTTGAAAAGCATATTATTTTTAACACAACAATGGCCCTATTTTCTAAAGTTCTTGGGCTTTGGCAATGTCCTAGCGACCGCCACCGCAGCTCTGGATGTTGCGGAGTAAACTGCGAGGCGGGGGCGGGGGGGTTCTTCGTGCGAGGCGGCGTCTCCCGCCCGCCTGCTCGCCCGCCCGCATTAGGATCTGGAGGTGAACGTCCTCGGGAGAATGCTCAGATCGTTGCCACGCCAACCTACTCGCTCCCGACCCCGCCCTTCCGCCCTCCTTTCTGCCTCAAACTCACCGGCACAAAACGCATTTGACTCGGCATGAGCCGGCCGGCGGCCCGTTGCCGCGATGCATTCTGGGCCTTGGCAAGATGGCTGCCTCCTTGTTGTGCCGCTGAGGGGAGTTTGGCTCGCCGGGACGTTTTCCGTCTGTTTCCCAAACCCTGCTGTTTGGGGAGCTTGTAGGCGAAGAGGAGCCACCAGCTGCCCAAGGCGGGAACGCGATGGGCCGGATTGGGCTCCCGTCGGAGCAGCCGGGTAGAAAGCAAGCACCCCCGCGGGGGTAGGACGTTTTCTCCCTACCAGCCTCCAGAAGCTTTCGGAAACAGGCCCAGGAGGGAGACTGTATCCCAGCGCCTGAACCGGACTGACCTCTCAAGGGGTGGACTTGTCGGGGGGTGAGCCGCTTTCTTCTACATACTCACCAACGATAGGCATAGGCACTCCTGGAACAGAGAGGCGCCTACGGACAAACCACCCCCTTCCCTGCAAGGTCCATCCTTACTAATTATTATTTTGGGTGAAACAGGATTCCGACCCACATGCTTATAGTTCTGTCTTGAGCGGGAGACCATGTTGCAATTTTACTTTTTGTAGCTCCTGTTGTGACAAGGATCTTTCGCTAAGAATCTTCACGTTAGCATCCAGAGCAGATACCAGGCCAGTGAAGCTACGTGTATTTTTGCTAACTGCCCCCTCAAAAACAGCAATAAAAAAACAACAACCTTTGTCTTAAACGGACCTAGGCTGAACAGCAGCTTCTACTGTTACTTGAAAAGAGATTCCTGATCTGACTCCATGGTGGATAGGAATTTCTTTTGCATTGCCCACAATACCTCTTGTGTAGTACAAGGCATTTGCTTTACCTCGAACAAGAGTGCCAAACCTGCCCTAGTATCATTGGTAGGTCTACATTTTACCCACTACTTGACCATGATTAGAGCATTCTGCTAGATTGCCAGTTACTAGCCACGCTCTTCTACCTAAAATACTTCTAGACCTGCTTTCTCAGACGTTGTTTTGAATAAATACTTCCTGATACCCTTCTGCTAAATTTAATCATAGTTCTTGTGAGCAAGAACAATTTCACTAAAGACCATTATTTGTAGCTTCATTGTATCTCCCTAATATTGAGATACAATTCACGGGTGTGACTGTCCTGTGCCTGAAGAAGGCTGAAAAAAAAGTTCCGCATGCATATCTGTGACTCATCGCCTCATCCAGACAGCGATCATCCATTTCCTGCCAGATAGTTGTCCCTTGTATAGTGATTGCATTACTCCCCAAGCTTGTCCATTCCAAACAGGAATCCCGCAGCTGCTGAGCAGAGAACATTGCTACATCCTCCTTAGAACAGTAGCACGCACAAATCCAGTTTGAACAAGGCATCTTCCCATGTAACATCTGGAACAGCAGTTGACCAGTTCCCTCACTCTTCCAGCTACTTTTGTCTGTACGCTTTATTGGAGTGGAGATTTCTGATCACTGGTTACGTTGCTTCCACCTCCTCTGATGGAGTCTGATATACTGCAGTCACCTCTCCTGGGGCTTGGGGAGGAAGATGAATCAGACATGACTGACTGGAATCTGCCCCTGGCATTCATGAAGAAGAGGCACTGTGAGAAAATTGAGGGCTCCAAGTCACTGGCTCAGAGTTGGCGGATGAAAGACCGGGTAATAATCTATAACATCTTATTTTATTTGGGAGGAAGGGAGGTTCTCTGTTATTGTTTGTTCACTTGGGTTTTGCACACTGTCCTGGAGCTTTTCTCCTCGCTTAATTTCTTTAGTCTTGAACATTTGTTGAATGGCTACAGTGCATTCTAATAAACATTATGAGTGTAATTCAAGAAGATTTTAAAAATTAACCTTTTGTCCCTTCAAAAATGTTTTTCTTTTAAGGTTATAAGAACAATAAAATCTTAAAACTTACTTGGGAAAGTATCTGTACAGAAAATAATAATTCAGTGCAGATTTGCATTGCTAATGAGACTTGGAGCTTTTTCACTTGCCCGTATGCTTCCTGGAACTTATTTTATTTGTTTAAAATACATAAATAATATGTTTAACCAAAATGGAATTGAGCAGAATGTATTTTTGAAATGAAAAGATTTGTAGATCCTTAAGAACTGTAGAATCTTTGTTTAGACTAAACGATGCAACTTTGCAGAAAATACATTGCTTTCTGATATGCTGCACTAAACAAACTGCAGGCCTATTTGTCTTCTGGGATCACATGAGAAATAATTTCTTGCATTTGAGCTCTTTCAGGGAATGTAAGTAACTAGCCAGCCAATCAAAATATCCAACAGAAATTTTGAGGGGGGTGGAGAGGATAAGTCAGCATAGTTTATCAATGATGTCAACTACTAGAGTACCTTCTCACACTGATTTTAGAAAGTAGAATGTACGTTCAAATAAGGAAAACCTTAAAAGCACACACATGCTATTGAATAGTTTTGTGATATAAGTTTTAAAGAATGCTGTAAAAATTAATTACCCAAAATAGCTAGGAATGCAGTCTCATTGTAAATATGTCCTGGAACTTTCTAATTGTGTGAGAGCTAGTGCCTATGTTTTTCTGTGCAGTGGCAGTAGAGCATAGGTCAGTGCTAGGTTCCCAGTGCTGGTAAGGAGATATTTTGTCCCCTTCCTTGCTCAACTACTGTGACCCAGCCCTGCCCAGGGGTGGTAGTTGCCATAGAAGCTATTGCATAAATGCTTAGAAGAAGGTCTTCTGTGCTGCAGCTATGCTGTGAAAGGAGGCTTGTAGTGTGCAGATGAAGAGCGAGTTGTAACTGCTATGCCCTCTTGGATGTCATCTTAATGGCTATCAGAACATACCTGTTCCCATGACACTTGTGCAACTTTTCACTAGCAAAACACAATAGCAAGGGGACTTTAAAGATTCTTGGAGCATCCAGAATAGCTCAGTCACAAATTATGCAGTCGAGTTTCCTGCATTTGGGGAAATCGCAGGGGTCAGCAAGCAGGATATTTGGCCCTATGGTCCAATGGTCTGACTCAGTTATAGGTATTATTTATTGAATTGTATATGATAAATTTCTGAGACTTTTATTTTGGCTTTATGGTAGCCTTTATATTTTATGCAAAATCAAATGCTACTGTGTGGTATTTCTTTGTAGTGCTTTCATCTCATGACTCTTTCATGAAGGAGAAAAACATACATATTTTTTACTTGGATCTAAGACAAGGGGGAACATAAACAAATGCCACAGTTGCATTAGAAACCTTTCAGTGCCCCTTCACAGATTCTGACTCACTAAAGACAAAATTCTGTTTGTCCATACTGGCAACAAAACTGTGCAGGGCTTTGCTTGTAAGCATCCATCTATCTCCTTTCTCAAGGCCTTACTTTTGAGCAAGAACTATTAGAATTCAGGCCAGGACTTGTGTTTGGTGCTAGCTAGAGCCTGGTCCAAGAAAGCATGAATAGATGGTCTCAGAACGTTAATAAAATACCTTTTTACTTGAGTAACTCTAAGCAATCTTTCTTCAGATAAACCCCGTACCAAAGCAGTTTCCAAACAATTTTCTCTTATGGCAGCTTCAGCTTCTGCAGCAAATGCAAACAGCTAATTGGAGTTCTCACCTCATTTTCTCTGACTTGGGAAAAGGTAATTAAAAGGAGGCAAGTAGGACCTGCAACAAAATGTTGCAGTGCAGAGTACTCCTGTTCATGATTCTAGCCACCCATGCCCTTTCCCAGAATACCCTATTCCATTCTTCCCCTTCTGTTTTCCATTTCCCCGCAATTGAGGCTTTTGGGTGTGCGATTCTGCTTGCAAACAAGGCACCTTCTTTTCGCAGTGACAGCAGCAGACAAAATAGTGGCGATTTTGCTTAGAAACAAGGCATGTGGGGAGTGCACACCAGGTTTCCAAGCAGAATCGCTCTTCCAGGAGTGTGATTCTGCTTGCAAGAAAGGTGCATGCTCCCTGTTCATCTTGTTTCCCTGCAAAATTGCTGTAATTTTTGCTGCTTCAAAACTGATGGAGGCGGGCAGTGCAGCCATTTTCTCTTCGCATGGCGGTCTTGGCAGCATGTTTTCAGTGGCTGGGTGTGGGGCATGTGTTGCCTACTCTTGCTGTACAGGATTAACAGCTCTTTCTGGAGGGAAAGGCTACACTCAGAGAACAGATAGAATCCTGAGACTGAGTAACTAATTTACTGGTCTTGATCAGATTAAAAAGGATACAAAACATCAGAGCTTTTACAAAACAAAGCAGAAGACTTCTGGCACAAAAGCACTGGCTCAATAATTGACAAGAGTTCATTCAGAACTGAACAGAGCATGTACAATGGATTGATTTTTTTTAAAGTGCTAGATTCATGCAGGGAAATGTGCTGTAAATGAGGGGCTCTGAGTCACCTACTGGTTGTCTGGTGACTCAGATTTTGTCACCAGTGCTGACCAGGTGACTTGTTAATGATAAACCTGTACTCATGCTCTTCTATGTGAGAAATATAGGTTAAGCATATTCCACTATGGGCCCTACTAGAGTGAGAAATCATTGTCATCTTCATACTTTCTGAGCACTGATTTTATTTATTTTTAAATGTAAGGATTTCTGAAGCACATTTTTAGTAAGTAGATTGTTGAAATCCTTTCATTTTTATGGCAACTCAGATCTTTTAAAGTTCTTTTTGTCATTAAAAAACATAACGCACGCATCAATACTTTGAGTTGGAATGTTGGTTTTCTGAACTATAAAAATGGTATTGCATTGGAACTTTGCAGTTGGATACATGTTATCTTTATTTTGGGATAAGTGGTAGGATGTTTGTTAGAATATAGAAGATATCAGGGTGAATTCAATACATGTATGCACAAATCCCTGCTGCTAGCCTTGCTGTTTCAGCGGATTACAGCTAGTTCATTTTGGGCTATTCTAGTTGGCACATAGAGGCCATAATTAGGAAAGTTCCTGATATTTCATTGTTTTGGTTTCTTTCAATTGCTCCTTTATGTTTTATGTTGCGTTTTAATAGTTTCATTCTTAGCTATTATTATGATATTAGCTATTAATCTAGTGCAGCATTTTTTAAAAGAAGGTATTATTTTGGTGGGTCACAGGTAGCTACACAGGTGTAAATGCTTAGAGCTTGGGGCAGGGCATTAATTTGTCTTTCTCTTCCCTTAATTGATTCCTGAAAATTTTGTTTCTCCCAATTTTGGCTGGAGATTCCTTTACCTGTGTTGATCAGGTAAAGAAATGTGGGCAAGTTACTTTAAGAATTCTTACATGCATTTCCTTGCAATGTTGGAATTTGGTGGGTAGGGGTCACATAGTGTTATTTTGTTATAAGGCTGGACAGGGTGATCTCTTTGCAAGTTCTGACTTGGGGATTCCATCTTTGCTTTAGGCCATATGTGAGTGCCTCTTTTAGTTTATAGTGCAACATTTTCTGTGGGACCCACAGAATGCACTTTTATATGCAATTCCTTTGCAATATCAAATTATATGTGGATTGGACAGTATTTTTAAATTTGGGATATAATCCTGCTGCAAGATTCTGAACACAGAGTTTACATAGCACCAGTTTGGAAGCTAAAATTTTCAGGTTATTCCTGTCTATAGAAAAATTATTTAAGATTGTAATTCTACATACAGTTTCTTGAAACATGCTTCCCATCAAATACAGTGGCTTTTCTTCTGAGTAAACCTATTTGGGATCAAGTGATATGAATGGTATAGCTCTGACTTCACTGTAATAAATTAAAATGCTTTCTTAAAATATTGCTACTAAATTTAGTAATGTTTTAGACCTGAGAAACAAAGCCTGAAACCTTTTGGAGAAAAGATTTTTTAATGTACTGCTGGTTGTGGAAACCTCTATATTTTAAGAAAACTCATTGATAAATCTAAATAACATGGTTAAATATTCACCACTCACTCCGCCCAGGATTCTGTTCCTTTGCAGAGGATTTATTCTTCCTAGACTAGATCCATGCTATCTGTATGCTATCAGAATGGCACTACTTTGATCTATTATTTATTTAAAAAATAAATATTTTTTTCCCATGCAGAGTAGAAATTATGCTTTGAATGTGGAATTAAATCCCGTAGCTCTGGTAGCAAAGACTTCATTAAAAGAAAAGGGTCTTGAATGTGTTGGATCTTTACTGACAAGTTGCTACCAAAGTCAGAACATTTAAATTGAGCCACATTTACTGATATTGATTTCTAAAACAGACGGGAAACAAAAATCTGGTTGTAGCGCTTTCATTTTAACAATTCCCCCCGCCCGCATTGCCTAATAATAACCTACCAAGAAAGAATGAAATATTTCCTTTATGCAAGGAATAGGCAACCTGATGCCCTCTAGATGTTTTGGACTACAGCTCTCACAGTCTGTGACCATTGGCCATGCTGGTTAGGGCTGATGGGAGTTGTAGCCCAAAACAACTGGAGTGCACCAGTTTGCCTACTCCTGCTTCATGGGAATAGGCTGGAAAGTAAAAGTATAGGAATTGTTGTTTTGTTCTAATGGATTAATAGAGCCTATTGGTATCCAGATGACGCATGGTTTCCCTAGAACTAATGTACTAATGGATGTGCTTACTGGCAGTTTCAGTATCAAATACGTAGACAGAAATATTTGTGTTCCATTGGGTGGATTAAAATATAATTAATACATGTCACTATTATAAATAATAAATAAATAAATAAATAAAATGATTGCTGGAGGTTATGATGGCTGTGGCTAATTTCTTCCCCCACCTGTTATGGAGGGGGTGGCACTCCCCCTAAAGGAACAAGTTCATAGTTTGGGGGTGCCCTTGGATCCAGAACTGTCACTTGAGGCACAGGTGAACTCAGTGACATGGAGCACTTTTTATCAGCTTAGGCTGGTACACCAACTACACCCTTATCTGGACAGAGATAGCCTAGCTACAGTTATCCATGCTCTGAAAACTTCTCATCTGAATTACTGCAATGCATTATACGTGGGGCTGCTTTTGAAAACGGTCTGGAAACTTCAGCTGGTCCAAAATAGGGCAGCAAGGTTGTTATCAGGGACTCGCCAACGAGATCACATTACACCAGTACTTTTCCAGCTTCACTGGCTGGCTGCCAGTCCATTTCTGGGTCCGATTCAAAGTGCTGGTATTAACATTCAAAGCCCTTAATGGCTTGGGGCCAGGTTACCTGAAGGATCGCCTCCTCCCATATGTGCCTGCCCAGACCCTAAGATCATTCTCAGCAGCCCTTCTCTGTGAGCCCCCGCCAAAGGAAGTGTAGGAAGGGGGGCTACCAGGAAGAGGGCCTTTTTTGCTGTGGCATCCTGGCTGTGGAATGAGCTCCCTAGAGAGGTTCACCTGGCACCTAGGTTGTATTCCTTCCAGTGCCAGGTGAAGACCTTCTTATTCTCCCAGGCATTTTAGTTTCCTAGTCTTTTAGCTTTGGTGTTTTAAATTTGTATTTTGAATTTCTGCATTGCTGCTAGGTTTTATTCTGGTTGTATTGTTATATTGTGGCTTTAATGCTTTTATGTTTTATATTGTTTTATCCTGCGCTTTTTGGTTTTAATTTCTGTGAACCGCCCAGAGAGCTTCGGCTATTGGGCAGTATAGGAATGAAATAAATAAATAAAATAATTTACAGACTGGTACAGGTCTCCCTCCCCTTCATGGATCACTGCCTTGTTGTGGCGAAGGGGCTTGCGTAACTCAGTGAAGCCATAAGCTATGCCGTGCAGGGCCACCCAAGATGGACAGGTCATGGCAGAGAGTTCTGACAAAATGTGGTCCACTGGAGAAGGAAATGGCAACCCACTCCAGTATTCTTGCCAAGAAAACCCCATGGAACGTATCACAAGGCTAAAAGATATGACGCTGGAAGATGAGCCCCTCAGGTCGGAAGGTGTCCAATATACTACTGGGGAAGAGCAGAGGGTATTTCCAAGTAGCGCCAGAAAGAGTGAAGCGGCTGGGCCAAACCCGAAAGGACACTCAGCTGTGGATGTGTCTGGTGGTGAAAAGAAAATCCGATGCTGTAAAGAACAATATTGTTGAGGAACCTGGAATGTCAGATCAATGAATCAAGGTAAGCTGGAGGTGGTCAAACATGAGATGGCAAGACTGAACATCGACATCTTGGGAATCAGCGAACTAAAATGGACAGGCATGGGCGAATTTAATTCAGGTGACCATGATATCTACTACTATGGGCAAGACTCCCTTAGAAGAAATGGAGTAGCACTCATAGTCAACAAAAGGGTGGGAAAAGCAGTACTGGGGTACAATCTTAAAAATGATAGAATGATCTCAGTACGAATCCAAGGCAAACCATTCAACATCACAGTAATTCAAGTCTATGCCCCAACCACTGAGGCCGAAGAAGCTGAGGTTGATCGGTTCTATGAAGACCTACAACACCTTCTAGAACTAACACCAAAAAAAGATGTCATTTTCATCATAGGGGATTGGAATGCCAAAGTAGGAAGTCAAGAAATGACCAGGATAACAGGCAGGCATGGCCTTGGTGTACAAAATGAAGCAGGACAAAAGCTAATAGAGTTTTGCCAAGAGAACACGCTGATCATAGCAAACACTCTTTTCCAACAGCACAAGAGGCAACTCTACACGTGGACATCACCAGATGGTCAATATCGAAATCAGATTGATTATGTCCTTTGCAGTCAAAGATGGAGAAGCTCTATACAGTCAGTAAAAACAAGACCTGGAGCTGACTGTGGCTCAGATCATGAGCTTCTTGTTGCAAAATTTTGGCTGAAATTGAAGAATATAGGGAAAACCACTAAACTGTTCAGGTATGACCTAAATCATATCCCTGATGAATATACAGTGGAGGTGAGGAATAGATTTAAGGGATTAGACCTGACAGACAGAGTGCCTGAGGAACTATGGACAGAGGTCCGTAACATTGTTCAGGAGGCAGCAACGAAATCCATCCCAAAGAAAAAGAAATGCAAGAAAGCCAAGTGGCTGTCTGATGAGGCTTTACAAGTAGCTGAGGAAAGAAGGGAAGTGAAAAGCAAGGGAGAACGGGGAAGATATATCCAACTGAATGCAGAGTTCCAGAGAATAACAAGGAGAGACAAGAAGGCCTTCTTAAATGAACAATGCAAAGAAATCGAGGAAAACAACAGAATAGGAAAGACTAGAGATCTCTTCAAGAAAATTGGAGATCTCAAGGGAACGTTTTGTGCAAAGATGGGCATGATAAAGGACAAAGAAGGCAGGGACTTAACAGAAGCAGATGAGATTAAGAAGAGGTGGCAAGAATACACAGAAGAACTATACAGGAAAGATCTGAATGTCCCTGATAGCCATGATAGTGGGGTCACTGAACTTGAGCCGGACATCCTCGAAAGTGAAGTCAAGTGGGCCTTAGGAAGCATTAGTAACAACAAAGCTAGCGGAGATGACAGTATTCCAGCGGAGCTATTTAAAATCCTAAAAGATGATGCTGTTAAAGTGCTGCATTCAATATGCCAACAAATTTGGAACACTCAACAATGGCCGCAAGACTGGAAAAGGTCAGTTTACATTCCAATTCCAAAGAAGGGCAATGCCAAAGAGTGTTCAAACTACCGCACAATTGCGCTCATTCATTTCACATGCCAGCAAGGTGATGCTCAAAATCCTACAAGCTAGGCTTCAGCAGTATGCGAACCGAGAACTACTGGAAGTACAAGCTGGGTTTCGAAGAGGCAGAGGAACTAGAGATCAAATCGCCAACATTCGCTGCATCATGGAGAAAGCAAGAGAATTCCAGAAAAACGTCTATTTCTGCTGTGGCAAATTCTTAAAGTGATGGGAATACCAGACCACCTTACCTGTCTCCTGAGATACCTGTACAAGGGTCAAGAAGGGTCAAGAATAAAATCTCCCTCATCCATGATTTGATTGTGGATGAGGGGGCTGACCTGGCATGTATTACTGAGACCTGGGTGGGGGAACTGGGAGGGGTCACTCTCTCCCAGCTGTGCCCTCCTGGGTACTCGGTGCAGCACCAACACCGACTTGAGGGTCGGGGAGGGGGGGTTGCCATGGTCTATAGGAATTCAATCTCCCTCTCCAGGCTTCCTGCTCATTCAACTGCAGATCTTGAGTGTTTGTACCTTGTGTTGGGTACCCGGGACAGATTGGGATTCTGTTGGTGTACCACCCACCCCGCTGCCCATCAGACTCCCTGCCTGAGCTGACGGAGGTGGTCTCGGACTTGGTGTTGAGGACCCCTAGGATGATGGTCCTGGGGGATCTCAACTTCCATGCCGAGGCCGCTGTATCCGGGGCGGCTCAGGACTTCATGGCCGCCATGACAACCATGGGGCTGTCCCAACATGTCATCGGCCCAACGCATACAAAAGGACACACGCTTGATCTGGTTTTCTCGTCTGGGCAGGAGGATGGTGATCTGAAAGTGGAGGAATTAACATCTGTCCCTTTGTCATGGTCAGATCACTTCCTGCTGAGGTTTAGACTCCTGGTGGCCTTTCCCCTCTGCAAGGGTGGGGGACCTATTAAAATGGTCCACCCCTGGAGATTAATGGATTCTGATGGATTCCAGAGTGCTCTGGGGGATTTTCCTGCTGGTATGGCTGGTGCTCCTGTCGAAGCCCAGGTCGCTCTGTGGAATGCAGAGATGGCTCGGGCGGTTGACACGATCGCGCCCAAGCGCCCTCTCCCTCTGAGCACAGCCCGGCCAGCTCCTTGGTATACACCTGAGCTGAGGGCAATGAAGCAAGAGGGGAGACGGCTAGAACACAGGTGGAGGAAAACTCGTGCTGAGTCTGACCGAACACAGGTAAGAGCCCACTATCGAGCCTACTCTGTGGCGGTGAGGGTGGCAAAGAGACAGTTCTTTTCCACCCGCATTGCATCTTCTCAGTGTCGTCCAGCGGAGCTTTTCCGAGTGGTTCACGGCCTGTTACATTCTGGGCCAGGGAGAGAGACGGTGGAACCCTTGGTAGCACGCTGTGACGAGTTTGCACGGCACTTTGAGGATAAAGTCGCTCAGATTCGTCATGAGTTGGACACCACCATTAATGCAGTTCCATTGGTAGAGGCGTTCAGAGCACCGTCTGGTCCAGTTGTATTGGATGAGTTTCAGTTACTGAGGCCTGAGGATGCGGACAAGGTGCTTGGCCAAGTCCGATCGACCACTTGTGTGCTTGACCCTTGCCCTTCATGGCTTATTAAATCAAACAAGGAGGGGTTGTCCGGCTGGGTCCAGGAGGTTGTAAATTCCTCCTTGAGTGAGGGAGTGGTGCCTGCCACTTTAAAAGAGGCAGTAATTAGACCACTCCTGAAAAAGCCTAACCTGGACCCAGTGGATGTTAACAATTATAGGCCAGTGGCCAACATCCCCTTCCTGGGCAAGGTGCTTGAGCGGGTGGTTGTAGGACAGCTCCAGGCACTGTTGAATGACATGGATTATCTAGATCCATTTCACTCGGGCTTCAGGCCTGGTTTTGGAGCGGAAACTGCCTTGGTTGCCCTGTGAAATGACCTCTGCCGGGAGAGGGACAGGGGGAGTGTGACCCTGTTGATTCTCCTGGACCTCTCAGCGGCTTTCGATACCATTGACCATGGTATCCTTCTGGATAGGTTGTCTGGGTTGGGAGTAGGAGGCACTGCAGTACAGTGGTTTCGCTCCTACTTGGATGGCCGATTCCAGAAGGTGGTGTTGGGGGATTACTGCTCTGTGCCATGGCAATTGTGCCATGGGGTTCCACAGGGCTCTATTTTATCCCCCATGCTGTTTAACATCTACATGAAACCGCTGGGGGAGGTTATCCGGAGGTGTGGGCTGAGGTGCCATCAATATGCAGATGACACCCAGCTCTACCTCTCTTTTACATCAAAACCAGCTGAGGCAGTGACTGTTCTGAATCAGTGCCTGGGCCCAGTAATGGACTGGATGAGGGCTAATAAACTGAAACTCAATCCAGACAAGACGGAGGTACTGTTAGTGGGTGGTTCGTCTGCCGGGCTAGGTGATATTCAACCTGTTCTGGAGGGGGTTGCACTCCCCCTAAAGGATCAGGTTCATAGTTTGGGGGTGCTTTTGGTTCCAGAACTGTCACTTGAGGCACAGGTGAACTCAGTGGCACGGAGCACTTTTTGTCAGCTTAGGCTGGTATACCAACTACGCCCTTATCTGGACAGAGATAGCCTAGCTACTGTTATCCATGCTCTGATAACTTCTCGTCTGGATTACTGCAATGCGTTATACATGGGGCTGCCTTTGAAAACGGTCCGGAAACTTCAGCTGGTCCAAAATAGGGCAGCAAGATTGTTAACAGGGACTGGCCTGCGAGCTCATATTACGCCAGTACTTTTCCAGCTGCACTGGCTGCCAGTCCATTTCCGGGCCCGATTCAAAGTGCTGGTGTTAACATTCAAAGCCCTTAATGGCTTGGTGCCAGGTTACCTGAAGGATCGCCTCCTCCCATATGTGCCTGCCCGGACCTTAAGATCATCATCAGCGGCCCTTCTCTGTGAGCCCCTGCCAAAGGAAGTGAGGAGGGTGGCTAGTAGGAGGAGGGCTTTTTCTGCTGTGGCACCCTGGCTGTGGAATGAGCTCCCTAGTGAGGTTCGCCTGGCGTCTACATTGTATTCCTTTCGGCGCCAGGTGAAGACCTTTTTATTTTCCTAGGCATTTTAGCATTTTAGCTTTCTAAATTTTTATCTTTGCTGTTTTAAGTCTGTATTTTAAACTCCTGCACTGCTGCTAGGTTTTATTGTGGTTGTATTGTTATATTGTGGTTTTAATGTTCTGTATATTTTAAATTGTTTTATTGTGTGTTGCTTGGATTTAATTTTTGTGAACCGCCCAGAGAGCTTCGGCTATTGGGCGGTATAGAAATGGAATGAATGAATGAATGAATGAATAAATAAATAAATAAGAAGCAACAGTAAGAACCAGACATGGAACAACCGAGTGGTTCAAAATTGGGAAAGGAGTACAACAAGGCTGCATATTGTCACCCTGCTTATTTAACCTATATGCAGAGTACATCATGAGAAACGCCGGGTTGGATGAATCACAGGTCGGAATTAAGATTGCTGGGAGAATTATCAACAACCTCCGATATGCAGACGATACCACCCTAATGGCAGAAAGCGAAGAGGATCTCAAGATCCTCTTGTTGAGGGCGAAAGAGGAGAGTGCAAAAGCTGGTTTGAAACTCAACATTAAAAAAACGAAGATCATGGCATCTGGCCCCATCACTTCCTGGCATATAGAAGGGGAAGAAATGGAAGCAGTGACAGATTTTACTTTCTTGGGCTCCAAGATCACCACTGACGGTGACTGTAGCCATGAAATTAAAAGACGCTTGCTCCTTGGGAGGAAAGCTATGGCAAACCTAAACAGCATAGTCAGAAGCAGAGACATCACCTTGCCGACAAAGGTCCGTCTAAGCAAAGCTATGGTTTTCCCAGTAGTAACGTATGGCTGTGAGAGCTGGACTATAAGCAAGGCTGAGCGCCAAACAATTGATGCTTTCGAACTGTGTTGCTGGAGAAGACTCTTATGAGTCCCCTGGACTGCAAGGAGGTCAAATCAGTCCATGCTAAAGGAAATCAACCCTGAGTGCTCATTGGAAGGACAGATACTGAAGCTGAAGCTGAAATATTTTGGCCACCTAATGCGAAGAGAAAACTCTCTGGAAAAGACCCTGATGCTGGGAAAGACTGAAGGCAAAAGGAGAAGGGGACAGCAGAGGATGAGATGGCTAGATAGCATCACCGATGCAATGAATATGGACTTGAGCACACTCTGGGAGAGAGCGCAGGACAGGAAGGCCTGGCGTGCTATGGTCCATGGGGTCACGAAGAGTTGGACACGACTGAACGACTGAACAACAACAGGTCTCCTTGTATTGCTTTTGCATTGGGACTTAGGGATGGGGTGTATTTATCCAGATGTTGTTGGGCAGGGAAAGAAGGATTACAAGGGCATTGCATAGGGGGAGGGACATATTTCTTATAGCTCTTTACTACCTCCCTCGAACTATCCCTATGCGACACTTTACCCATCTCCATTCTATGACTGCAGGATTAATTGCAGTGTCAGCTTCTCTTTCCCCCTAGACCTTTGTTCTTTCTCCTTTATGCCAGTCAGCTAATGTAGTTCTGTAGAATTTCATGCTGACATGGCAACAGGAACTCAGATATATATGGGAGACATGTGAAAATCTGGCTTTAACTGTGCTTATACTAGCGTAGGAAAACAGTAGTAAGTAATGTGTGATAGCAGTGTGATCTAAATAAATCTCCTGTTGTCTTAATTTTAGATATGATATATATAATTTCAGTTTCAGTTTCTTTGGCTTGAGGACATGGACAAGAAGCTTGTAGCAGTTCAACGTATCCTGTGTCTTCTTGACCCTTCCTCATCATGGCTTATTCCAGCTAGCTGAGGGGGTTTGCCTGGGTGGGTCAAGGGAGTGGTGAATGCATCGTTGCGTGAAAGGCTGGTTCCTACTGGCCTTATTGAGGCGGTTGTATAGCCATCCCTGAAAAAGCCCTCTTTGAATCTAGAGGTTTATAATAACTACTGCCTGGCGGCAAATACCCTCTATTTGGGCATAGTGCTCAAGAGGGTGGTGGCAACTCAGCTACAGGCATTCTTGGAGGATACTGATATTGTCTAGACCTATCCTGGTCTTGGTTCTGGCCCAGTTATGGAATGGAATTGCTCTTGGTTGCCCTATCTACAGGGCACTTGCCAGAGAATAGCATTGGGGACTGTATGTCAGTCCCCTGGCAGTGTTACTTTGGAGTTCCTCAAGGCACTATCTTGTCTCTGGTACTATTTAATATCTATATGAAGCTCCTGGGTGTGGTTATTAGGGGATTTGGGGTGAGGTGCCATCAGTATGCTGATGATACTCCACTCTATTTCTTTATTACATCTGAATCAGGATCTGCCATGTGCAACCTAGATCGGTGCTTGAATTTAGTGGTGGGCTGGATGAGGACCAATAAGCTGAAGTTGAATCCCAATAAGACAGAGGCACTGTGGATGAGTCATTCCCACATCTGGGAATTAGGGAAATTACTAGCTCTGGATGGTGTGTACCCACCCTGAAGGAACAGGTTTGTGGTTTGGGGGTGCTCCTGGATCCATCACTGTCATTGCAGGTCCAAGTGATCTCCGTGGTTAAGAGTGCCTACTACAAGCTGCACCTGTTCTTGGACAGGGATAGCCTGGCCACTGTGATCCACGCATTGGTAGCCTTGAGACTGGATTACTGTAATGCACTCTTATGTTTGGGTGCCCTTAAGGCTGGTTCAGAAGCTGCAGGTAGTGCAGAATGCAGTGGCCAAGTTACTGATTGGGGTACCTTACCACTCACCTATTACACCTGTGCTAAAGGATCTACACTGGCTGCCAGTCTGCTACTGAGTTAGTTTTAAGGTGTTGGTATCAGTATACAAAGCCCTATGCAATGCAGGACTGGGTTACCTCAAGGAACATCTTCTGCTATACCAACTTTCTAAGAGACTACTATCTTCAGGGAAGGGCCTGTTGTCCGTGCTGTGGCCTATGGATTTCTGTTTGGTGGTGACGTGGAGACAGGCCTTCTCTGCACTGGTGCTCACCCTGTTGTATGACATTCCCTCTGAGGTTCGTCCGGCCTCAACACTCGTGTGTTTTAGGCATTTATTGAAAACGTATATGTTTGCTTTGGCTTTCTACCAGGCACAAGCTATCTCTGTACCAACCTCATAGTACTGTTGTGTCTGTGTGTATGTGATTTCTGTTTGTTTTGTTTGTTTTTATTCTTTTGTAAGCTGCCTTGGGATTTGCCTCAAATGAGAAACAGCATATAAATACTGCTAATAAACAAACAAATAGATTTTGGGAAGGACTATAGCATAAAAGTTAACCTTCTGAATACAGATGATCAGAGCTATGGTTGCCAGGTGGTTAGGGCACATGGCTTCTTATCTGAGTCTATAGTTTGAATTTGATTTCACCTTGAAAGGTTAACTTCATTCATGGACTTAAAATAGGTAGCAGACATCTGTTATGAAAAGCTTATCAGGAACCTACTGCTTTTACAAGCAGAAACCAGTGAAAGTTTTTGGAATGCAGAACAAGGCTAACCTTTTTCTGCTGAGGTAGGCAACCTAATGTCCCCCAAATGTTTTGGCGTACAACTCCCATCGCCCCAGCCAGCATAGCCAATGGTCAGGGATTCTTGGAAATGGTATTTCAGAGGGTATCAGGTTGCCTATCCCTGCTCTACTTGTAAACTGAATGACTGTTTTTAAAACACACACATCATGATGTGGTCTCTCCATTTCCCTGCTCCCATTTCTGCTGAAGCAGATAAATGGAAATAAACACTGATAGCCTTGAAATACAGGGTTAAGTAGCCATATGGTGGTGGACTGCTTCTCATAAGCCTCTTGTGAGGGGAAATGGTGCAACATCTGTTCATTTGACAAGTACCACTTTTTATTTTGGCATTGTATATATTTCCTTAGTTAGGAGACTGGAGGTAACATGAACCTTTTGAAAGCAATGTATAAATGCTTCTCCAATTCTTTCACATGGGATATAGGAAACCTTGCTTGCATTTGGTCAGAATATTTCTGTATGCTTGCTGTGGCCCTAATTGTCTACTTCTCCAGGTAAAACTCTCTCCTGTTTAGAAGTGCCATACCCTGAACTGTATAGTCTTTGTTGCCTGTTGAGTTTAATTTGAAGATATTTTAATCAGAATTTATTGTTGTTCATATTTGACCTTTATCACAAGTACTGTTACCCATGTTGATGCTCTAGAACAGGGGTGAGCAACTTGTGGCCCTTGAGATGTTGTTGGACTGCAATTTCCATCATGCCTCACCATTGGCTATGCTGGCTATGGTGGATGGGAGTTGCAGTCCAACAACGTCTTGAGGGCCACAAGTTGTTAATTAATTAATTAATGGATTTAAAAAACAATAACTCTGAGGTGCACACCCTGAGGTCCCCTTAGTATGCATGCCAAGTTATAGGTGTCTAGGTTTCATGGTCTTCAAGCTATGGCAGGGACGGCAGGACAGACAAACGTTCTCTTTTACTGTTGGGGGGGGGGACACCCATGTCTTTTAGAGATTCTGAAACCTATGTATATGTTGATTATATACTTAGCAATGTAAACAATTCCTACTGCAAAGGAAAGATTTGCAAATGGCAAACTGGTAAGGTGTTATCACTGTCATTTTGTAAAAAGTGTTTCATACTAGTGTTTTGGCACCGATGGATGTGCTGTTATTATAGCCACTTTCTCTGCACCCTGGTATTTTGAATTCCAGACTTTATCCGCTCTTAGATATTTGCAATCATCTTGAGTCACTGCAGAATATACTCCTTATTTCAGATATGGCAATAAAAATAGCTGTTTGGCTCTAAAATATTTTTAGTAGTTCTATGATCTTTCAGGAATGTGTGAACAAGGACTTGTGCTGGAAGGTGATAACTAGAGCCTTTATTTTCTTCTCTGTAAATGTGTCTCTGCTAAGGGCAGTGTTGTTGTTCAGGGATGACTTTTCTCTCTGCTGTATAATTGAAGGCTTCATTAAGTGTAGTGAGCAAGATGTAGTATTTATTGTGCTTTCCTGAGATGTTGAAGTGTACCCCTCAAGGTCAAATTAGAGCTATCCTTTTTACCACTGGAGACTGAACAGCAGGAGGCAGACCCTCTGAAGCATTGAGTGGGTTGCCTGTCATTAAGCACTGTTCATCTCTTTGGAGTTTGCTTAGTCACTGCCAGTTTTCCTTCATCCTCAATTTATTTTTCCTAATACAAGCTTCACTGTGTTCTTTTCTTTTCTTTGATCTGCAGGCCTCAAAAATTATCCTGTCCCTATGTATAGAAGGAATATTTTTGTATTTAGCATTTGGACCTAAAAGCGTTTAGCTGTTCCAAAGGACTGGACAAGCTTTGTTATCACTGAAGAGTTTTTTTTTAAATTCACACTGAAGAGTGGCTTTGCCTAGGGCTGTCAGAGAAATCTGCAACAGATTCAGATGAGTTCAGATTTCTTTGAATCTGATCGGCAGATTCTTCAGCAGACTGCTTTTTCCAAGTCGTGTGGATTCTGCAGACTTGCAGACCAGTTTTTTTGCTTTTGGAGGGGGATTTGTTCAAATTCACACTTGTGCTAGTGTGCACTTGCTCCAGTGGAACAAAATTATTGTACATTCCTAAAAGAAATCTGATTCCATCAGTAAGTGGACAACAGAATGGAAGCCACCTGACAATCTGTGAAACACAGAACAGATTTAACAAAATCCATATATCCCTAGCTCTACCCTGCAAAACTATGCTGAACCTTCATGAGCATCTTCATGGTGGTAGAGTCTGTTGTTTTATAGCAGGGGCCTCCAACCTCCTTAGACTGGTTGTTGTTGTTGTTCAGTCGTTCAGTCGTGTCCGACTCTTCGTGACCCCATGGACCATAGCATGCCAGGCCTTCCTGTCCTGCGCTCTCTCCCGGAGCGTGCTCAAGTTCATATTCATTGCATCGGTGATGCTATCTAGCCATCTCATCCTCTGCCGTCCCCTTCTCCTTTTGCCTTCAGTCTTTCCCAGCATCAGGGTCTTTTCCAGAGAGTTTTCTCTTCGCATTAGGTGGCCAAAATATTTCAGCTTCAGCTTCAGTATCTGTTCTTCCAATGAGCACTCAGGGTTGATTTCCTTTAGCATGGACTGATTTGACCTCCTTGCAGTCCAGGGGACTCATAACAGTCTTCTCCAGCACCACAGTTCGAAAGCATCAATTCTTCGGCGCTCAGCCTTCCTTAAAGTCCAGCTCTCACAGCCATACATTACTACTGGGAAAACCATACCTTTGATTAGGCGGACCTTTGTTGGCAAGGTGATATCTCTGCTTCTTACTATGCTGTCTCGGTTTGCCATAGCTTTCCTCCCAAGGAGCAAGCGTCTTTTAATTTCATGGCTACAGTCACCGTCAGTGGTGATCTTGGAGCCCAAGAAAGTAAAATCTGTCACTGCTTCCATTTCTTCCCCTTCTATATGCCAGGAAGTGATGGGGCCAGATGCCATGATCTTCGTTTTTTTAATGTTGAGTTTCAAACCAGCTTTTGCACTCTCCTCTTTCACCCTCAACAAGAGGCTCTTGAGATCCTCTTCGCTTTCTGCCATTAGGGTGGTATCGTCTGCATATCGGAGGTTGTTGATAATTCTCCTGGCAATCTTAATTCCGACCTGTGATTCATCCAACCCGGCGTTTCTCATGATGTACTCTGCATATAAGTTAAATAAGCAGGGTGACAATATGCAGCCTTGTCGTACTCCTTTCCCAATTTTGAACCACTCGGTTGTTCCATGTCTGGTTCTTACTATTGCTTCTTGACCCTCGTACAGGTTTCTCAGGAGACAGGTAAGGTGGTCTGGTACTCCCATCACTTTAAGAATTTGCCACAGTTTGTTGTGATCCACACCATCAAAGGCTTTAGCGTAGTCAATGAAGCAGAAATAGATGTTTTTCTGGAATTCTCTTGCTTTCTCCATGATCCAGCGAATGCTGGCGATTTGATCTCTAGTTCCTCTGCCTCTTCGAAACCCAGCTTGTACTTCCAGTAGTTCTCGGTTCGCATACTGCTGAAGCCTAGCTTGTATGATTTTGAGCATCACCTTGCTGGCATGTGAAATGAGTGCAATTGTGCAGTAGTTTGAACACTCTTTGGCGTTGCCCTTCTTTGGAATTGGAATGTAAACTGACCTTTCCCAGTCTTGTGGCCACTGTTGAGTGTTCCAAATTTGTTGTCATATTGAGTGCAGCACTTTAACAGCATCATCTTTTAGGATTTTAAATAGCTCCGCTGGAATGCTGTCATCTCCGCTAGCTTTGTTGTTAGTAATGCTTCCTAAGGCCCACTTGACTTCACTCTTGAGGATGTCCAGCTCAAGTTCAGTGACCGCGCTATCATGGCTATCAGGGACATTAAGATCTTTCCTGTATAGTTCTTCTGTGTATTCTTGCCACCTCTTCTTAATCTCATCTGCTTCTGTTAAGTCCCTGCCTTCTTTGTCCTTTATCATGCCCATCTTTGCACAAAACGTTCCCTTGAGATCTCCAATTTTCTTGAAGAGATCTCTAGTCTTTCCCATTCTGTTGTTTTCCTCGGTTTCTTTACATTGTTCATTTAAGAAGGCCTTCTTGTCTCTCCTTGCTATTCTCTGGAACTCTGCATTCAGTTGGATATATCTTCCCCTTTCTCCCTTGCTTTTCTCTTCCCTTCTTTCCTCAGCTACTTGTAAAGTCTCATCAGACAGCCACTTGGCTTTCTTGCATTTCTTTTTCTTTGGGATGGATTGAGTTGCTGCCTCCTGAACAATGTTACGGACCTCCGTCCATAGTTCCTCAAGCACTCTGTCTATCAGATCTAATCCCTTACATCTATTCCTCACCTCCACTGTATATTCATAAGGGATATGATTTAGGTCATACCTGACTGGTTTAGTGGTTTTCCCTACGTTCTTCAATTTAAGCTGAAATTTTGCAACAAGAAGCTCATGATCTGAGCCACAATCAGCTCCAGGTCTTGTTTTTACTGACTGTATAGAGCTTCTCCATCTTTGACTGCAAAGGACATAATCAATCTGATTTCGATATTGACCATCTGGTGATGTCCATGTGTAGAGTCGTCTCTTGTGCTGTTGGAAAAGAGTGTTTGCTATGATCAACGTGTTCTCTTGGCAAAACTCTATTAGCTTTTGTCCTGCTTCATTTTGTACACCCAGGCCATGCCTGCCTGATATCCCGGTGATTTCTTGACTTCTTACTTTAGCATTCCAATCCCCTATGATGAAGAGGACATCTTTGTTTGGTGTTAGTTCTAGAAGGTGTTGTAGGTCTTCATAGAACCGATCAACCTCAGCTTCTTCGGCCTCAGTGGTTGGGGCATAGACTTGAATTACTGTGATGTTGAATGGTTTGCCTTGGATTCGTACTGAGATCATTCTATCGTTTTTAAGATTGTACCCCAGTACTGCTTTTCCCACCCTTTTGTTGACTATGAGTGCTACTCCATTTCTTCTAAGGGATTCTTGCCCACAATAGTAGATATGATGGTCACCTGAATTAAATTCGCCCATGCCGGTCCATTTGAGTTCGCTGATTCCCAAGATGTCAATGTTCAATCTTGCCATCTCATGTTTGACCACCTCTAGCTTATCTTGATTCATTGATCTGACATTCCAGGTTCCTCAACAACATTGTTCTTTGCAGCATCGGATTTTCTTTTCACCACCAGACACATCCACAGCTGAGTGTCCTTTCGGCTTTGGCCCAGCCGCTTCACTCTTTCTGGCGCTACTTGGAAATACCCTCTGCTCTTCCCCAGTAGTATATTGGACACCTTCCGACCTGAGGGTCTCATCTTCCGGCGTCATATCTTTTAGCCTTGTGATACGTTCCATGGGATTTTCTTGGCAAGAATACTGAAGTGGGTTGCCATTTCCTTCTCCAGTGGACCACATTTTGTCAGAACTCTCTGCCATGACCTGTCCGTCTTGGGTGGCCCTGCACGGCATAGCTTATGGCTTCACTGAGTTACGCAAGCCCCTTCGCCATAAGAAGGCAGTGATCCATGAAGGGGCCTTAGACTGGTGGGCACCTTCAAAACATTGAGAAACTGTCATGGGCACCGTCACAAAATAGCCACCATGGGAGAGTTCCCATTCACAAAATTGTTGCTTTGGTGGATACAGCCAGTCACAAAACACCCATTTCACAGAAAGGCAAACTGTTGATTCTAGAGGATAATAACATAAATCACAGGTATCAGCAGGCCACTTTGTGGGTGCAGGAGGAGGTGTCTGTGGGTGCAGTGGCATCCATGGACACCATGTTACCTACCTCTGCTTTGTAGTTTCAAGAATGGACAGATTCCTGGGTAAGAGCCAGTAAATGGAAAACATATATACAGGTATAACTATAAAATTGATTGCTGTTCCTAAGGTAGCTGTAATACAGGTTGAAATAAGTGCTTATTTAGCAAATGACTGATCTATTAGTGTTGCTGTTTGTTAGAAACAATGTATATATTATTGTCTGTTCTTGAACATTGCTTAGCTTTTTTAATTTACTAAAAGTTAAGGAAATTAGAAGCCTTTTGCACTTGGATGCCCATGGTAGAATTTCATGGAAGATAAGGTCTGTTGAATATGGAGGTTAAAAAAGAAAAGCTTTCTCAGGTAGTTGATCTTGGAATCTAGTGCACATTGTCACCATAGTCACAGTGAGAACTGACCTTTCAGCATGCATGTGGCTGTGGACTACCTGCAGGGGCATGTGCATTATTAATATTTTCCATGCTTTTGTTCAGAGTAGTCTTTTTTTTAGTTTATCAGTGCTAAAGTAATTTGACCTGTTGTTTTCCTTAAATGTTATTTGAGTCTCTTATCGATTTTTTTCTAGGTCTTTGGTGGAGCATCTGAGGAAAATGGAGTGGGGGAGAGCACTTATGTGAACAACTTATTAATTGAAAGAAATCTTGGAGTGTTTGTTAAGGATGGAAGTTATAATGGGATAACTTGGACTGTGTGAATTGGGTCATCAAAGCTTAAAATCAAGACAACTATTAAGGTTGCCTGAAGGAATAGGCATTGTGTGTAGGGAATGGAAGGACTTGTTTGTTTGCTCTAGGATCGGCAGCAGTCGTACAGTAACTATCCATGATGTAAACGCTCCCAAGAGGTTCATAGTAATGTAATTTCCTACAACGTTTCTATATTCTAGTATTCTACTCTGGTAGACAGGACACTCTGAAATGTTATTTATTTTGTACGACTGGATGGAACAAAAGATTGGACTCCTTCTTCAGGACGATCCTTCCTATTCTTTCTGTCCTTCCTTTTGCATGTAAAAAAAGGACTCTGATTCTGTACTTCATAACTGTCTTCAGTATCCAAATGTGCCTTTGTGCATATTTCCTTGAGGTCATGTTGGTTAGGAATTGGTTTAATGGAACAGAACCATCAAGATCCTTATGATGGCTTGGCTACATCAGGTAATAATGGGGTGGTGGGAGCACTGGATTATTGTTAGAAGAACATTGGCTAGTTAGGACTGAAAGAAATCAAGTGCTATCCTTTGTGAAATCCTAGGTCTAGAAAGAAAATTTCATTAAGCATACACAAGAAAGAACTGTTATTTTTTGTAAACAATCCTGAGTTGGAACATAATAAGCTCTGCAAAATTGATTATATTTTGAACTGTTGCCATCAGTGGAAATAATTAGGTAATTGAGTAATATATTAACTGAAAATTAGGTTGCTAAGTCATGTATCTGTCAATATATAACAGCCAGTTCCTACTTCACCCCAGGATCTGGAGGGTGTTTTTTTTTTTTTGCAGGGGCAGGGCAAAGTGTTGGATGGCATTGCCTCTCTCCTTCGTCTTGCAAAGGCAACTCCCTAATATCAAGTGTTAGAGGCTCATGTGTGTACTATGCTTCTTTCACTGATGTACAGCAGTTGGGCATGGTGGCATAGTAGGGATTTGTTAGGGATCATATCAGTGCACGGGTAAATAGAAGCTACTTGATCCAGTACTGTTTACTCACTTGCAGCGGGAGGATGTCAGCTCTGTGGTCTATTGGTTGGCTGCCTTGTCCAGAGTTGGTAGTTTGTATATTCTTGTGTATGAATTCTTGTGATATCTGCTCTAAATATCTTTTTAAGTGAATACATGCAGATGGACTGTATAGACAGATAGAATAAGAATTGTCATGTCAAAATTATTCCCTGGGACCAGGGTGGCTAAAGATCGATGATTTAAAAAAATAAGGAAGAAACTGGATTTAAAACAATTAAATCAGATTTTTTAATTTAAATTGATTTTTTAAAGAATGTCATAAATAAAATACTAAATTTCTCTCTAACTTAAAAAACAACATAGCTACAATTAAATCTCATCATAAACATCCTAAACCTGCACTTACAGTATCATAAAAATGAAGTTACCTACCAACCAAATATGGGCATTTCAGTTTTTCATCTCATGAAAATGGCTCTGTCCAGCCTAATAGCTCCTGCTTCTTGAAAGTTCCGGGCTTTCAGTTTCTCTGACTAAAGTCGCATGTGCAAAGACACAGGCTAGGTAGGATTGTTATTCTGTGCTTATGTGGTAGTAGAGTTGGGCCAAGCAAGGCAGAGGAGTTAAGACAGAAAGACAATATAGCAGGGTGTATAAAAATTGATGGTTTAAAAAAATAAAAAAATTGGCCTTAAAAAAATTAAATTGGATTTTTTCAGCCCAGTAACTATCAAATCTTGCTTTGACCTATCAATCATGGCCATTTCATTTTTGTTTGCTACTTCGTTCTTTGTGAGGGCAAGGCTGGGCAAGACAAATAAGCAGAAGGAAGCAACACTGGAAAGAGAAGACAAAATTGTCCAGTTTGCATCTGCCTGTATTCTCATGCTAAGGCGGCAGTTCTATACCCACTTAACTGGGAGTAAGCCCCATTGAACTAAATGGAACTTATTTCTGAGGAGAAATGTATAGGATTGTGCTTTTAACCTCAAACTGTCAATGGGTGCTGGTCATAAGAAAGATCCTATATGGGGAATATGTTAAAGAGAATCCCTCTATAGGTAAAAAGGAAAGCATGCAAAATATAAACAGTGAGATGCAAAGCCTGCTTGTGAGAATGAAACAGTGTAAATAATAATCTGTTTAGTTTATTTATTAATTAAATTTCTATACTGCCCAGTAGCTGAAGCTCTCTGGACAGTTCACAACAATTAAAACCATAAAATACAGCATAAGGTACAATATAAAATAAAAGTATAAAACCAAAATAAACCATAGCAGCTATGCAAAGATTTAAAATACAATAACAGAACTGTAATGGAACAGTAACAGAAACTGAAAGACTAAAATGCCTTGGAAAATAAAAAGGTCTTAACTTGGCGCCAGAAAGAGCACAAAGTAAGTGCCAAGCGAACATCTTTGGGAAGTTCACAACCAGGGTGCCACAACAGAAAAGGCACTCTTCTTAGTAGCCACCCACCTCACTTCCTTTGGTGGAGGCTCCCAGAGAAGGACAGCTGTGGATGATCTTAGAGTGTGGGCCAGTATATATGGGAGGAGACAATCTTTCAGGTAACCTGGCCCCAAGCTGTTTAGGGCTTTGAATGTTAATACCAGCACTTTCAATCAGGCCCAGACATGGACTTGCAGCCAATGCAGATGGAAAAGTACTGGCGTAATATGATTGCATTGGCCAGTCCCAGTTAATAATCTCACTACCCTATTTAGGACCAGCTGAAGTTTCTGGACTGTTTTCAAAGGCAGCCCCATGTTTAATGCTTTGCAGTAATCCAGATGAGAGGTTACCAGAGCATGGATAACTGAAGCTAGGCTATCTCTGTCCAGATAAGGATGAATTTGGTATATCAGCCTAAACTGATAAAATATGCTCTGTGCCACCGAGTTCACCTGTGCCTCTAGTGAGAATGCTGGATCCAAGAGCACACCCAAACTGTGAACCTGATCCTTTAGAGGGAGTGAAATTCTCTTCAGAACTGGTTGAAATCACTTAGCCAGGCAGACAGACCACCGATTAACAGGTCCTCCATCTTATATGTATTGAGTCTTAGTTTATTGGCCCTCATCCAGTCCATTACTGTGCCCAGGCACTGATTCAGAACAGCCACTGCCTCACCTGGATTTGATGAAAAAGAGTGGTAGGGAGAGCTTGGTGTCATCCACATATTGATGACACTTCAGCCCACACCTCTGGATAACCTCCCTCAGTGGTTTCATGTAGATGTTGAACAACATGGGGGATACACTAGAGTTCTGTGGACCCCCACAGTATAGCTGCCAAGGCACAGAGCAGTAATCCTTCAACACCACCTTCTGGAATCAGACATTGGAATAGGATCGGAACCACTACAGCACAATTCCTCCAACTCCCAACCCAGACAACCTATCTAGAAGGATACTATGGTCAATGGTATTGAAAGTCTCTGAGGTCCAAGAGAACCAACAGGTTCACACTCCCCCTGACTCTCTCAGCAATGGTTATCCTACAGGGTGACCAAGGCAGTTTGTGTTCCAAAACCAGGCCTGAAACCCCATTAAAATGGGTTAAGATGATCTGTTTCATTCAAGAGTGCCTGGAGTTGACCGGCAGCCACCCACTCAAGCACCTTGCCTAAGAAGGGGATGTTGGCTACTGGCCTATAGTTGTTAACATCATCCAGGTCTAGGTTAGGTTTTTTCAGGAGTGACCTAATTATCGCCTCTTTTAAAGAGGCCAGCACCACTCCCTCTCTCAAGGAGGAATTTGCAACCTCCCGGACCCAGCCGGATATTCTCTCTTTATTAGATGTAATAAGCTATGAAGGGCAAGGGTCAAGCACACAGGTGGTCGACTGGACTTGGCCAAGCACCTTGTTCGTATCCTCAGACATCAACAGGTGAAACCCCTCCATAAACCTGCACCTGACGGTGCTCTGGGCGCCTCTACTAATGGAACTGCATTAATCGTGGTGTCCAGTTTACTTGTAAATTAACATAGCTTGGTGGTCAGATTTTTATCATAGTTCAGGGAATACATGCAAAAGTTTCAATGGGGAACTTGATTTAAATCAGTGAAAAATAAGCCAGCATAATCATTTGGTGCATCTAGTACTTGTTTGTTCCATGTTTCAAGTCTAAGAAAAGGTTGGCTGGAGTGGGAATATAGGGTGTTTTCTTTTCTTTTCTTTCTTTTTTACCATTCTCAGTCTGAGCAGTGACTGTTTCCATGTTTGATGATGTACACTAAAATTAAGGCACCATGTGAGAGCAAACCCTTTAAAAATAATTGTAATAAATGAGGTTTAAGAACTGGACTAGCAGGCAGTGACTGAAACAAGTAGGAGCTTTTGGGAGGAGGTTGCCATATGGGGAATGCTACGCATATATCATCATCCCCTTTCCTCTTCCTGGAAATGTTTTTTCTTTTTCTTTAAGATTTCTTTTCTGTTCTCTTGTATTTCTGGGCTAATTAGGCAATGATTGCAATCAGTTTTTAAACAGCTTTATCAGATCATTAATATGTAGAAGTAAAAAAGAACACCCAAATAAATGTCTTGCAAACAAGGAGAGGAGCACAAACTGCAGTGAGCAAAATGTGAGAAGGAAATCAGAAAAAAAACAAGATGGAATTTGAGGAGCAGATGGCTAAAGAAAAATTAAAAACAAATTTTGGAAATAGCCAGAAAGTCTAGGTTTGCTTCATCACCAGGGCCTAAGAATGCAATTGAGAGTGTGTTAGCAATGAAAAGCAGTTATTTCTTCTTCATCACATAGGATTTAGGAGAGTTATTTAGTCTTTTTTGCTGACAAAATTGAAGTAACTCTGAGGCTGATGTGTTAGGAACCTTAAGTGTTGGGTGTCTGTATCTTTGACAGTCAACCTTCATGTTAAACAAAAATACACTAGGCCAATGAAAGTCAGTCATAAAATATAATTCTTGTTTAGTAACTAACCTTGACTTCTTTGTTTTAAAGCACTGTATTACAGTTTTGGTGTTCCATTCTATGATAGTAACTGTGTTAAAAACACTACTGAACCCTTAGGTGAATGTTGACTATGCAGGCAGAGTTGTAAGAGACCAGAAGGTCCTTCTGATGTTCGGTAAGATGTATGCAATTGTCTCCAACCCAAGATCTCATTTTATTTTATTTTATTTTAATTTTATTTTTATTTTATGTTATTACATAAACCATGGAGCCATATGAGCTCTACTCTGCAGAGGGTGCTCAGGAGTGATTGTGTTGACCACCTGGGTCATTTTTGCATTCCACAGATTGACCAGGGTGTCAACAGGACTGCCAGCCATATCAGCAGTCCTGTTGAAGGACTGAAACCCCTAGAGCCCTCTGGAAACCATCCAGATCCATTAGCCTCCAGGGATGGACCATCTTAATAGGTCCCCCACCCTTGCAGAGGGGAAAAGCCGCTGTAAGTCTAAACCTCAGTAGGCAGTGATCTGACCATGACAAAGGGATTGATGCAAAGTCCCGTACCTTCAGATCATCATCTCCATGACCAGTTGAGAAAACCAGGTCTAGAGTATGCCCTGCTCCATGTGTTGGTCTGATGACTTGTTGGGACAGTCCCATGGCTGTCATGGAGACCATGAAATCCTGTGCCGCCCCAGACAAGGTGCTCTTAGCATGAATGTTGACATCACCCAGAACCAACAGTCTGAGGGATCTCAGCAGCACACTTGAGGCCACCTCTGCCAGCTCACCTAGGGAGTCTGTTCAGTAGCAGGGTGCGTGGTACACCAACAGAATCCCTAATGTGTCCCGATGATCCAACACAAGGTGCAAACACTCCAGACCAGTAGTCACATGGGCAGGGAGCCTGAACAGGGAGATGGAATTCTATAGACCACAGCTCCCCGGCCCTCAAGCCTTCCCTGATGCTGGACCATTTACCCTGGTGGCATAGCTGGGAGAGACTGACTCCTCCCTGCTCACCCACCCAGGTCTCGATTATACATGTCAGATCGGCCACCTCATCCACTATTAAGTCATCAATGAGGGAGGTTTTATTGTGCACCGATCTGGCATTTAAAAGCAGCATCCGGAGACCTGAGGGCAAGCTGATAGGGCAACCACCAAACCTGTGGGTGTCGGGAGGACCGGAACATGGCACGGCCACTAACTGTCTGGGCTGCGTTCCTCTTACCTGGCAGGTCCTCCTCACAACGCCATAGCTCCATCTATCCATCACTACAGTGCTTGGCCCTCCTCAGGTCCCCCCAGTTGGCCCAATACCCTCCCTCCCAGGCACATACTCAGGCCAACAGAAAGCCAGGCAGAGGAACAGGGTCCAGGTCCTGCAAGGCTCACAGCTGGATGGACTCATCCCACATAATCTGGACCAGTATGTGTTGGGGGACTCAGGCACATGAACTAAGTCAGTGATGGCCAAGTGTGCCACAAATCAAATCCAAAGCCTAAGATACTGACACTCTGGTGCACGCTGCAAAACATATGCAATCCTTCAGTCCCTTGTAGTAGTTTTGCCTCTAGCCTTCTCAAATGTAGAGCTAGTAGCAGTGCTGCTGGAGAGGTAAACAGTGCTGTATCCCTGACTGTATGCCTAAGACCATTGATGCTTCAGCTCTTGTCTAGGTGTGCCACAGATAACTTCTGCCTGTGCCACTTGTGGCATCAATGCCGGAGGTTGGTCATGGCTATGTTTAAAAATGTAAAAATCTATACCTGCTACCAAGTTGACAATTATTCGCTCTGCCTACCAATAATCCTGGAAATGCATTCAGATAAAGGGCTTGAAATTTTGCAGTCCTAGACTTTGACTTTGATGCTCCACATAAATAGGCCTTGCCTATTATTCTCTTCCAATTTTTTGTACACTGCATTAAAAAAGTACAAAGAAAGTTCCATAGAATGTATCCATCTGAAAATAGTTCTAAAAAAGGAATTTTGGTCCTAAATGTTATTAGTATTTGAGTCATTTTATAAATATAAATGTGTTTTCTTTTCAGAGCTAATATATCTGGAAAACTGCTTAGAAATATGAACGTGGCAGCTTCCTTGTTGCCTCAGCTTGGTTCCTTGAAATTATTATATTTCAACACTTTAGAAAAAAGGTCAGAGGGAAGGATGTATGAAGCACAGAATTTATATTGAAGCAGAACAATTTATTTATAAGAGGAGTCAAATAACTGTAGCACAGAGTACTATACTCTTGTGTGTGTGCGTGTGGAAGAGTACAGAAGAGAAACAACCCTATTAGTCTTCAAGAACAGCCAGCTAGACTATTGCTTATCTTTGCCAGTTTGGTGTCAGTCTTTAAGAAAAAATGGTCTTTTAAAACACATGGAACTCAAGAAGAGAAAATAAATATTGACATGCACAATGCTGGTCACAGATCAGGCACTTGAAATGAGATATTGAAAAATAAGGCAGTGTTAGGCCACAAAGGGGAAGTTGTAAATAAAATGGAGTGGAAGAAAATATTATTTGGCAGCATGCTTTCTCTTAGAAGAATTATTTGAGTGTGTGTTCCATTCTAATGAGAATCTCTCATGTGCAGGCAATGTTATTTTATTTTCTTGTGGGCTTTTAAAGTAGCATTTTATCAGTTTATTATTCTTAGTTGTAATATGCTAATGAACTCCAACAGAGTGTTCTCCTAAGCTGTCTGAACTTATAAAATTCTAGTTTAGCACGATGGTTAATAGATACCATCCAGTATAGTGGTCTATGCTTTTCTCCTCTCCCTAGGATGACATCACCCAACAGTTATGCTCCATGGTGCACATTTTTTGACCACTGAAATAACTTGTGGTTTCTAGTAAGATGAGTTTGGTCTCTCATGACCAGTTTTTATTCAGTCAGTTGCACTACTGTCATAACAATATTGTTAGTCTTTCCTAACAGTTTTTTTAAAGCTTGAAGTCTTTTTGCTTCTGAACATATTTTTCAATAATGTAGCTGGCAGCACAGTATAATCCTATTATAAGTGTTGGTGGACTGGTTCTCCCCAAACTGGGTTTGTCAGCTGGCAGTGGGATTGTGGCTCTTGCTTATCTGGCCAGGACTTATGGAAAGGGGTGGCTAGAGTTAGGGATTCTAGAGTGATTCCTTTTTTATTATCTTAGACCTTTTAAAAGCAAAACCTATAGCTTGCCTTTTTATTGTTTAAGGGATGAAGCAGTGAAAGACTAATATTAACGGTGGTTTTAAATATGTATGATCATGTGATAACATTTGTATTATTTGTATTTTTATTTTTTGAACTTGTATAGTATATTTTTGTAATATGTTTAAGGATTTTAATAGAATATGTGGGCAGAATGTAGGATTTGGGTACATTGTAGCAAGCTGTCTCTGTTTTAGTACTATATGTTCAGCATAGTTTAGATTAGTCTGGAAGCAGTAAGGGTTTTCCTTGCTGTTCATTTGCCATCTTGACAAGTCTAGGAAATGGGTACTACTGAATCGAGTCAATCCTGTTTGGAGAATGCCTTAGGTCTGTGCTTGGAAGTAAACAGGTGTCTGGCTTGATCTGAAGTTCAGGGCACAATTAAACAAAAAGGACAAGCACAAGCTGCAAATTGTGTTTCAACTTTCTTATCACTCAGAAAACGCAGCAGAGACAGGACTGGAGGAGATCTAGCTTGACAAAGTTAGGATTGCCAATTCCTGATCAAAATAAATTACGTATTGCTTTAAAGCTCCAGGGAAGTAATTAGGTGGAGATGGCTAAGAGATAATGCCCTAGGCTATCCAGTGAGCTTAATGGCTACGCAGGGATTTGAGCTCACATTTCCAAGGTCCATGGCCAGCATCCTGTCCACTACACCACAAACTGTTCTGGCTACTTTCTCTTTTGCCTGGACTCTCTAAACTGGTTCTGAGAGGCCTTTGTAGAGCCATATGTAGCCAGAGGTATTGTGAATAATATTATTTCAAAAATTGAATTTGGTGCCAGAAGAAAGGTATTCCTTCCCCTTTCATTGACTTTTCACAGCTTTGCAGTGGCATTAGCTGTGAATACTGTTCACTTTGTGCTCAGCCATGAAGCTGTGATTGTGATACCTGCTTCAGTTAAATATAGAAGCTCTGCATTTGGAAAGTGGCTATGGGATAGCCATGTTCATGCCAGTGAAGCTCATGTGGAGTCTTCATTATGGGTTTTTTGGCACCAGATGGACACCTCTTTATTCTCCCAGGCATTTTAAGAAATGATTTGGTGCTTTTAGATCTTTGCACTGTTTTATTTTTTGCTGGTGGGACCAGAGAATTGTGGTTATTGGGTGGTCTAAAAGTGTAATAAATAAATTTATAGCCCTAGAGAACTTCGGCTATTGGGTGGTATAGAGATGAAATAAATTTAATTAATTAATAAATCAGAATGAGGAGGATGTAGTATGAAATACCAACTAGCTACCTCTGGATTCAGTTTAAGATCAACTCCAAATGTGGCATTTTGCATTCATGGAATGGTTCCTGGGATGATGCCTGTAGGGAATACGCATGGAAGATGTCATCAGAATGGGTCATTCTTACACATTTCCTGTTTACAATTTTAAGCTCTTCACTGTTTGACACAAGCTGGATAATTTATTGTGGTTAGAAGAGAATGTTGGTTTTGATATTCAAGAACATTGAGATTTTATTGACTTATTTGTGGGATTTGTAGCTCACCTTTTACCATGAATAGCCTCAAGGCTTACAAAAGTAATAATGAGAATGCAGTATCCAAACAAAAATAAAGCACAGTTACACAGAGAAGAAGTAGACTAACAGATACAAAATACTAAATCCATTAAAGAACCCCAAACTATTAAAAGTATGAGAGAACAGGTGCTGTCAGGATTCCCCTTTTGCCCTGCTGAAAACTCCAATAGCCAAAATCAACACTCAGCGTAATGAGGCATACAGATGCAAATTGCTAGAGACTCACAGACTACAAAGGAAAAGCCTTCAAGGAGTTCAAAGGGGAGCTACGAGTTGGTCTCCCCTGTTTGAGAAAAGGTGGTAAACCCTCTTAACTTAAGGGGTAGGAGGGGAAACTCTCCAGTGACACCTCTAGGTGCAGCTGTTGACGCCAAGCCAATCGGGCAGAGTGCCTAAGTTCAGCCCCTGCGATTTCCCGCTTGTGCCTGCGTCTGCGTCTTGCGTCTAAGAGTTGAGGTTGTCCTTCCCTTGCCTCCCCCCATTTGCTATCACTCACAGAGAAGTGTGAAGGGAGGGCCTCTCCGTCCAGCTGTGCCTCTGAAGCCTGGGAAAGTTCCTCCCCCACATGTTGCAGCTCTTCCTCAGAATCTGAACTGCTCTGGCAATCTATACGCTCAGAAGCAACCCTGGCAGGTACACTTTCATGCCTAAAAAAGCCTTTCCCAACCTTGGGTCCCCAAATATGGTTGGACTACAACTCCCATCATTCCTGACTATTGGTCATGCTGGCTGGGAATGATGGAAGCTCTAGTCACACATCTGGGGACCCAAAGCCGGGAAAGCCTGGATTAGAAGATATGAGATGCTGCCAAGTGAATGCATCAAAGAGCAGAGCTTCTGTTATGGAGCTGCCTGCCTGATTTTAGAAGGTGTGAACACTTGAAGAAATACCTTTGAGGACTGTCTCAAAGTATGTAATTTGACTGTCTCAAATTGGTAGAGAGGTTCATGTGGGAGCAGGTAATCCTTTAGATACCTTGTCCCCAGGTTGCTTAGAACTTTACAGGTCAAAACAAGTCCAGAATTGAGCCCAGCAACAAACATGGGGCCAGCAAAGGACTTTTTAACAATGAAGTAATCTGTATTGGCAGACAGGCTATTACCTTTTGCACTAATTGAGGTTTCCAAGGATTTTTCAAAAGCAGCCAAACTTACAGTGCATTGCAATAATCTAGCATAGGTGTTACTAACTAGAGCACAAGTCTCTCCAAGAAGAGATGCAATGGATGAACTAAATGAAGTTGGTGGAAGGCATTATGAGCGATAGATGCCGCCTGTGTGGCAACTAGTTCCCGCACAGTTCTGGACCTCAAAGCACAGCCAAGTAGCAACCTTGACCCTTAAGGGGCAGAGTGCAACCCTATCTGGAAGACGTTGAATACCACTTTCCCAGTTTGATGATTCATTAAGTAATAGCACCTCTGTCTTCCCTAGATTCCATGATGATCTATTGAGGAATTTCTCTATCTGCAAAAATCATATTTCTCTGCTTTTACTTTTAAAAAAGGACATTTGGAGGTCACCATTTTATTGCGCTACACACAAGAGTATAAATTACTCTGTAACAACATCAACTGCCCTGTGGGAAGAATTCCAGGAGATAGAGAGAGAGGCAGGTGACGATCACATAAGGGCCTGCCCCAGCTGCCCCCACCCAGGGCTGTCTACCATCAATTGCCCTGTGGGAAGTTTTCAAGAGAGAGAGGGAGGTAGATAAGGCTGCCACCAGATACCTGCTCTTGTTCCAGCTGGACTCTCCCTGCTCCCGGGGCCATCTTCCACTAACTGCCCTATGGGAAAGATCTTGATTATTTATTTGCTTATTTTAGTTTAAAAATGTGTTAATATTTGTGATTTTATTATTTTTATGTTACTTGTAAGCCGCCTTGATAGGATTTGTATCCTGAAAGGCTGCATAGAAATAACTGTAATAAACAAATAAGGGTTATGCCTGTGCAGTGGAAAAACAACAGATCTTTGCTTTGGAAAGAGCTTTGCTCATTCATAGTTTCACCTGCTACCTAGACTACTATAGATAACTGTTTGAAAGCTTTGTGCTGAAATTAGCAAGCCTGTAATGAGTGATATTCTGATATCAGATATCAGTCTGATCCTTCTGGTATTCAGGATGCATTCAGAATATGTAAAGATAGTTGTACTGCTAGCTGCATCTGAAATGGCCTCTTCACACCTAACAGGAAAGACAAGTCTCTACATATCCATTGCAGATCAGCCATGATTTTTCTGTAATTTGGAGTGCTCTTGTATGCCTGAAAACATGTGATAAATGTGTGCCAGGTAGTCTGTCAATTACAGATCTTAAAGGGAAGGTTTATAGTGGATTTTCCAACACACAAATGCTTTACAGAGACATGGTGGAGATGCATGATACCCCTTTTTAACATGAAGTGGCTCCTTATAAGGCAAGGGAGGGCAGTGCGTATGGCCCCCATGGCCGTTTTCATGCTCCCTTGCGTTCCTCTGCTGCTGCTGAATTAGCTGCTGTGGAAAAAATGGTGGCGATTTTACAGGGAAACAAGATGTGCAGGGAGTACGCACCTTATTTGCAAGCAGAATGTGCTCCCTGTATGTCTTGTTTCTCTGCAAAATCACCACAATTTTTGCCACAGCAGCTAATTTGGTGGATATGGTGGCAGTGGAATGCAGGTGTGTGTACAAAAATGGCCATTTGGGTCCACACCTGCCTTAGGACCACTTCATGTTACAGAAAAGATGCCCTGCATCTCCACCATTTGTTGACCATTGTGCTTATGCTCTGCACAACTTGTTTCCATGCAAAATCGCCATGATTTTTGCTGCTGCCACCATGGTAACAAATTCAGTGGTGGCTGGGGGATGGCCCCTGGTGGGCTCAGGGTGGCAGTATGGCCCCCTGACCCCCAGAAGTTTCCTATCCCTGCCCAAAGGGCTTGATCCTGCACACACCATGAAATTAATGAGACTCTGAGCTGATTTTCATATACATTTACAACCTTTGATATCTCTTCTCTGTGGTGTATTGCTTGATGACTCCCAGTGGAACTTGTGTGAGCTGTTGTCATTGAAAAGTATTGTGTCCAAAGTGATATCTGGTGATATGAAAACCCTATGAGCGATGTATGATCTGTGTGGACTCTTTTCCCATGCACAACTCATTGCATGATGAGTGCACATCTTGTCCTTACTCCATAGTAAATGTGTTCAGGATTGGGATGCAGGAGTAATTAAAGAATACTATTCTTGGAATGTCAGCTGGAAGTTCAAAATATTTTCAACAGAAGCTTGAAGTGCTGTGTTTCCAAAAACTCCTTTTCAAAACAAAGCTACTAGAACTAGATACGCTGCACAGAGTAAACTTTCTCAGCTGTTATTAAACTGGCAGCATGCTCTTCAATACATACGTTCTCTTGTAGCTATCACATCACATTCCTTGATTCATGCAAAAGCCTCAGTATTAATCAGATTTCCGTTTGCTTTGAATAGTCAGTAGCATAAATAAATATTGTCACTTCAAGAAGGAAGCACACTGCAGAAGCAATATGCTTTTTAATAATGTGATATAGAATGGTGGTCTGTGATGTTCTGAAATAAAGTATGACTTTCTGTTTTTTTAAAGGAGCTTCTGGGCCCCTCAATTCAAGTGAACAAACTCCACATTTCTAAATGTGAACATTTGGGAATACTAGTTCTTGGGGCCAGTTTATCTGGAAGACTGCCTTCTCCCAAAGAGTTTCCAGGTTTCCCAGGTTTTAAGATCTTTGGAAAAGACCCTTCTCTCTGTTGCACCAACATCTGAGGCAACTTTGGCAGGGAAAGAGAGCCTTCTCACAGTGGCTGCTCCTAGGCTCTGGAACTCCTTTCCAAGGGAGGCATGTTTCGCCCCTTTCTTGCGACCTTCTGCTGACAAGTAAACTTTTTTTTTATTCAGACAGGCCTTTGGCCTGTCAAGCTGACTGCTTGATTTGCCATGTTGTGTTTTAAAATTGGTTTTAATTGGGCTCAGTTTTATTAATGTGTTTTTATCTGGTCCATTTAAAAATAAATGATTGTTCTGTATTTATTTTGTGTTGTTAAGATACCTTTGGCACTGTTTGTGTGGAAAGGTGGGATAGAAATTTAACAAATAAATAAACGTTAGGACTCTCCAGATTGTGCGATGGGCTGTGTCCACCATTGGTCTTATGTGCAATTTTATGCAAATTACATGCAAGTAAAATTTGTAATTGGCTAGCTTCCTTTGGTGTATGATAACTTCCCAGAATTGGCCCATGGTGTTCCAAAAGCTTCCTTTCCTTTCCTTTCCTTTCCTTTCCTTTCCTTTCCTTTCCTTTCCTTTCCTTTCCTTTCCTTTCCTTTCCTTTCCTTTCCTTTCCTTTCCTTTTCCTTTCCTTTCCTTTCCTTTCCTTTCCTTTCCTTTCCTTTCCTTTCCTTTCCTTTCCTTTCCTTCTAAAGGATTTTTATGCAAAAACAGGCAAAGATAGTCTGACATTCTAGCTTTTAATTTAAATGGGTCTCTCAGATTCTTGGTGGCTTGAAAACTTGCATCATCTGGTCAAATAGAGAGCCAGTGTGGTGTAGTAATTAAAGTGTTGGGCTGGGACTGGGGATACTTGGCCATGAAGCTCACTGGGTGATTTTGCGCCAGTTACTGACTCTTAGCCTAACTTACCTCACAAAGTTGTTACGAGGATAAAATGGAGTGGAGGTGGGTCATGTGTCAACCCTGAGCAGGCCGGATTGGGCAACCCTGATGTCTGGATTAGACCTGTAGGCTGTTATTTGGATCCTGGCCTTTGTCTGTAATTATTAATGCCAGGGCCTTTATTGAGTACTTGCAAGATGTCCATGATTTCACTATAGCAGTTCTTAGGCAGGAATGGGGGACTGTCTTTTTAAAAAGTTGGTTTTAACAGAGCCATATAACAAATTCAGTGCTAATACTGAATCAGTATTAAAAGGACTATATGGAAGCTTCCCTTGTTCCCTAACATTGCCTTAAAAATGCGCACAGGACATTTTGTCTACCATCTTAAAGAGTAAGTGTCTGTTTTGTGAAGTAAAGTAATGTTTTAGGAGCAATTCTTTTTTAGAAGATTTACTTTTTATGTATTAAAACGTCTATGAATGTTTATGTTAGTGAATACAAGTCAGCAGTAGATATGAGACGTGGTTGTTGTATTTTGCTGTTGTAATTGCATTATGTTCTAGCTGTACTAAATCACTGCAGCTCATTAGTAAAAGCAAGTCTGCATTAGTCATACCCCATCACACTTTCTTCAGTAAGAAAAAACTGCCAAGTTGTAATGTACTTGCCTGTTAATTAAAAAGTGATTAAGCTATAATGCTGCTTGCCTTCTTGCAGGCTTGGGCAGACGTTGACTTTTGGGAAGCTTCTTGTAGTAGGAGATCCTAATAGCTGTGGTGACAACATCTTTTTCTCTAGAACCAAGACGTCCAAGGAAGGTTTTCAGAACTAATTTCCCATCTGCATTGTCTGTCTTAGCATGTTTGAAATTCTGTGCTCATCTGGTGAACTGCTTTCTGTGTTGAAAGCTCCTAGTGCTTTCAACACTATAGTATGGGGAACATGTTAAACAAAACAGTCCCAGATACTGACATTCCCATATCTATTGATCAGTTGATGATTTCTAAGTTATCACCTAACTGATGTGGCTTTGCATTGCACTACTCTAGGCACAGTGGCTTTTGGGGGCATGTCCCAGTGTGTATATGTATACATAAATACAGCCAGTAAGCCACATATATGTGATGCGCTGGCCACATCTTTGGTTAAATAAACACAGCCCAGGTCTCTAATTGTGCCATATTAATAAAGCTTAAGGCCGCTATCCTATATATTAGGGGTGGGCAGAAGGTAGATCTCCAGATGTTTTGGTCTTTAACTCCACAAGCCCCTGCCAGCATGCCCAATGGTCAGGAATGGTGAGAATTGAAGTCCAAAACATCAGGAGAACTACCTTCTTGCCCACTCCTGCTATACATATTTACTTAAAAGTAAGTCCTGTTGAGCTCAGTGGAGTTTAATTACAAGTAAACATGTCCAGAATTAGGCTGCAAGTCAAGTTCACAAGAGTATCTCCCCAAATGTAATTAAGACAGAATTCATCTTTCTCTCCTTTTCCCTACCTCCTCCTTCCATGGTGCTAGACAGCAGGTTTGGGCACACTTAATTGTGTCCCAGTTGCACACTTTTACCTTATTATCTCATATAAGTGAATGGGTTTGTAATTATTAAAGCAAAATCTGCCTTTGGTTCCTGACAGAGGCTTGGGCTTGCAGATAGATGAAATATGTTTCTGTATATAGAGTGCATTCAAAGGACCCCAAGGCTACTTTCAGTATTGAAGCCCTTCCTATACACACTCCTAGCACTAGACTGATACATATTTTACTAGTAAGTGATAATCTTTAAAGTTAGGATTAATAGAATTTTTAAACTATTCAAGGGGGAATGGAGGAGCAGTACTCTGAAGAGGCATCTTTTTCCTTAATGGAAATGAGGAGCTGCTGTGTTTCAATGCACAGTGAATTGCAGGGTGGTTTTTAAAAATAATTTTATGTAGGACTTGGTGACATTTACTTATGAATTTACTTTATGACGTTTACTTTAGAGATAAAAGACCCTAGTACCAATTTTAAGTGACATTACTTTTACCAGAGGTGGTGGTGGGGAACCCCTTAATACTTGATGAGTAGTTTTAAACTCAGACAAAGCTTTCATAAGGGTGGGCATCATTCATTTTCTGCCTATGAGGTATACTGAGAATTTGTTTACTTTAAGGTAAAGCCATTGTCCATGGTAGTTGCCAGGAGTGGGGTGTGAGGGAGAACTCAATGATAGCTCTTTGTTCTGAAGTTATAGTATTCCAAAAAACAATAAGGATGTGGGAATTCTGCTTTCCAATATTACAATTTTTTTCTTTTTTTGTATTAACACTTTTATTATGGTTTTAACAGCTGTTACAAACTACACATACACGCTTAAAACAACAATAAAACAAAACAACAATATAACAACACTGTCAAATGCACTACACATATAGTTCTAGGTACCAGGTATGTGTATATTTATCTGGACAGAGCTGTTGGTGGAAATACACCCTTTCAAAAGTCACCAGAGTCATGAGACTTTCTGTGCAATATATTCTAGATGGGATGGACTTCTCCTTCCAGCCCTGGAGTATCAGTATTTTTGTTGTCATGAAAGTCCATAGCATCCATTTCCTGTGGCCATCTCGTAGTTTCCGCACAACTGGGATCTTATTCAGAATCACATGGACATACTTGATTTCCAGTTATATATTCAATACAAAGTTAAATAACATGATAACCTCCAGCCAAAAGGGGACCAACACTGAGTATGCCCACATCATGTGGATCAAGGGTGCTCCCGTATTGTTGCATCGCCAGCATTTGTCTGAAGTTGCTAAATTTTTCTTCCGTGAGCATTGTGTACATGGTCTACCAGTTTTTGATGGATTAAACAGTTTTAAATCTGGTGAAATGTGCCTATATTATACTTTCAAAGCTGTCCTCTTAGCTGCCAGTTCTTTCTGACACCAGAGCTTGTTGAAATTGCTTCACAGGAAAAATGCAGCAAGTTCACTTGAGAGCTGATGTATGTAGCACATTCATCCATTCCTTATATTGGTGTTGTCGATCATTGGTGAATAAAGGTAGGCATATTTCTCACAGCGTTCAAACTCATTATTATTATATTTCCATTCTGGACTTTGGGACTGAACAAAGTTTCTGATAGTCATCTGGTTGAATCCCTACCTGCTTTACAGCAATGATGGCAGAGCTCTCCACCTCCCCAATGAGGAGTCTTCTGGTGGTGGGACACCTCTGCGCATGGATCTCCCTCTCTGACTTCAGAGAAGGAAGTCCAGATTATCCTATGGTGCCTGGGATGCCCTCCCTCCCAGGGTCCATAGGATTGCATCATCAGTATATTTCTGTAAATTTCCAGTGATCCTGTTTGGAAGCAAAATCTGGCTTTTATCATATATTCTCTTCATCTACTGTTTGGGAGAACTATATAAATATATTCAAGAAGATCATAAAAGTTTCAAAAATTGTTCCTTTCTTCTGACAGAGCATAGCATTTGTTTGTTATCTTGACAACAGCTTAAAGAAAATGAAATTCATCTTTAATAATCCTGTAGTAATAGCTTCTCGATTTGGAAAAATCTTTCACTGTCAGCTGAGTCATTCCTTTTGATACATCCAGCTGAGTGTGAGTGCATAAATGAATTGTTTACATTGACATTATTAAAATAACTTTGTGACAATGTAGTGCTAGTTGCAAATAAATTATAATATGTATTTTACCATTATTTTCAACTTGACAGCTCAGAATTAAGGCAATATTTTTAAAACACTGTGTAGCATGGAGCACCTTGACAGAGGTGTGAAACCACAAAGGGAGTTCTGCAGTTCATTCAGGATTTTGCATGAACATGGAACTGTTTAGATGGCATTTGTCATTTGTGTCTAATTTCCAATGTTTTCCTTGCTGACATGGTGCTCTCTTGAATTGAGTGTGTTAACTTGCAAAAAAGAAGAATCCTCCCATGTATAAGTAACGAGAAGCTGATTTTCTCACATTCTTCGTGTCATAATAGAGAGGGAAATTAATAGTATTGAAAGACTAAATATGACACATGAGGCTATAGCTTAAATATGTTAAAAGCAATTATGCATCCATTTGGGTCATCTGAGCACATCATTTGCTTGACTTAAGTTCATCAGTAGCCACTAGGAGTGCATTCACACCTATGCTGTGAAATAGCAGTGGTGAACTGCAGCTGTAAAGTATTTCTCATATGTACTATAAGTACTGCCAAATCAATGGAAATTAAACTGTCAATTGGTGGTACAGATATGAAGTATGTGAAGTTCTTGCTGCTGGACTACTTCAGTTTGAGAGCATATGTACAAACACAGTCTCAGTTAAATGTCTTAATGCTTCATATTTTCTTCAAATTCTTACAGTGTGTTTTCTCATTGATATTGCCTTAATTTTTCTTTCCACTGCTTAGTTTAATAAGAGATTTCAAATAATAAGCAAGAGGTTATTGTGTGTCAGCCTCATCAGGAGTTCCCCCGACCCCCCAAATCAGGAAAGTCAATATGGGTCAGTCAAACTTTTATTACTCCAGAGGGTGATAGATAACAAAGGGCTCAAATTTCCTACCTCGTGCCTTTAGAAGATCAGATCCTGTACAGAGCCTAGAGTTTGTGTCACCTGAGATTCCTGGAAAAGATATCATTTTCTCTGGATTCCTGATGCTTCAAATGAGTTATATTGGATTGTAGTACCTGGAGATGGCTCCTTAATGGGGGGGGGGGGCTTCTCCTTGGCTAAGGCAGGCAAAAAGAATACCTATCCTGCCACATTCAGCTGGGGTTGAATCTGAGCAGGTTGATTTTAGGATCTTCTGGGTGCAGCACACTTTGTTAAGATGCATGGGTTCTTGTGGCATTTGCACCACTGTAGGACTTCTCTCTGCCAGGAATTCTTCACTCTTCAGCTCTCTCTCAAACTTGAATTCTAAGTCTTGCAAACTCCTTTCCCAGAAGAAATTGATACTTACCTTTGGGCAAGTGGCTAACTACAAGGCTGATCTACTTATTTACGTTTTTGTTGCTGTTGTCTTCATTGGACAGCTTGATTTACTTCTGGATAACAGTGGAAGTGGGCTGGTTCGCATGATTATGGTGTGGTTAGCAAGCCATGGTGGCTTGTTAACCCTGCTTTCTGTGCTGGTCAGATTTCCCTGATTGCTCTTGCTGGTGTGGCTTGCCGTGTCATCTGAACCTGGGCGGCATGGCTTGTTTGAGGGGGCAGTAACCCTCAAATAACCTATGGGCTGTTTGGGGGTTATTTGTGGGTTGCTGCCCCCATTCCCAGCAAGCCATGCCAGAAAGAGTAATTAGGGAAATCTGGCTGGCATGTGACCGGCACACGCAGTGAGGGTAACCACGCTGTGATCGTGTGAACCGGGTCACTGTGAGCCTTTGATCTGTATTATTTTCCTCCTCGTTGACTATGCTATGTCTTGATAATTTGATTTTGTGGATTATTCCCAAAGGGCCCAAAGTATTTGTGTACTAGTTATATTGATAAACAAACTCCTTCTTTTATAGTTGCCCATCCTTGTTACCTTGGGACATGTTCTTCTCTGAGTGAGCTGTTGTTTGAAATAATATTTTTATGCCTAAGGAATGCAAATTCACCTTGGTTTCTTATCTTCATCGCATATAAAGTAGGTGAATTTCTTAGGTCTAGCTGAATAAGTCACATATTGGATGGTGATCACTGGATAAACCTCCCATAATTCTCAAGCTTTTTCATTAATAGTTATTCTCATAACTGAGCTACTGTACTTTTAAGGTTGTGTTTAGATCTCAAAATGTTCCTAGTTCTGAAATGTCTGGCCATATGCAGCACTAAATGAGAGCAAGATGAGGTCATTATCTATGTTACTTTTAATACATGGGTATTAATATGTATAAAGCTCAACAGTTTCTTGATATGTGTATCTAGGTTGAAAAATACACTCTTACTATAGTTGACACATTAAGAGGTGTGTGAAGAACAAGTAAACTGTGAGAGTGGCCACTACTAGTGCCAAAAAACTTTTAAAAAATCTATTAATAGTAGTCTTCACTAAGAATACTTGTGCTGATAGTCCCATAGTAGGGATCACTTAGTTCAATAAGCAAAAGTCAAAATGTTTCTCCTTTTGTCTTTTATGTTTTTTTAAATTCTGCCTTTCCACTCTGAACATAGAGTGCTCAAGGCAGCTCACATCAGATCAAAAACAATATATAATAATAAAGACAGTGCTAAACTCACACCACTTAAAACAAAAACAGTGGCAACCAGTAAAACATACTCCAGGGGGAACAAAAAAGTCAAACTGAAATTGAACCAAAGACTTGATGGAACAAAAGGATCTTCAACTGGCAGCAGAATACAAACAAAGAGAGGGCTCAGTGGATTTCCTGGGGCAAGGAGTCCCACATGCTGGGAATTGCAACACTGTAGGCCCCTTCCCATGTTCCCATCAGCCATGCTTGAGACAATGCTGTCACAGGCAAAAGGAACTCTCCTGCTCATCTCAGTGGACAGGCAGGATCATGCAGGAGGAGGTAATGGTCCTTTTAAGTATCTTGATGGGCTTTAAAGGTTATAACCAGCACTTTAAATTGCTCCCAGAAATAAGCATAAGAAGAGCTGTGTTGGATCAGTCCAAAGGCCTATCTAGTCCTGACCAAAGGGTCCCTTGGTTCCCACAGTAACCAGCTAGATGCCTATGGGAAGCCTGTACACAGGACATGGACTGGCAGCCTGTGTCTGGCCCCTGTTTTTCTCAGTGGCATGGGCTAGCTTCCTGGCATCCAGTGTGCAAAGCCGTACAAGAACTGAGCTAGTTAGTGCAGAATTTAATATAAGACTGTAGCTGTTAGTCCTTCTTTTAAAGCTAAGTGCCAAGACACCAAACTGCCACTTCCAAGTAAGATATACGTGCATTCCAATAGGTCTAAACTTCTGTACATGCTCTATTCACATTTGTGTGTGTTAAGGTAGAATTAGACTTAGTCCAATTTTTCTTTTTCTCAGTTAGGTAATAAAGCATATAAACTGAAATATCTAGTAACTATGAAACTGCTTTCTCCTATTTCTGAGGGGCTTTTCAACCCTGTTAGAATTCCCGTGAAGTGCTGATAGAAGTAATTACTTCAGAAATCATGCTGCTTCCTCCTGCATCCTAGAAAGCATTATTTAATCCCTTGTTAACATAAAATGCGGAGTGGGGAACTTGCATAGCATCCATGATGGCAATGTATTTTGATCAACAGCCTGCCTTAGGATGTAGCCCATGCAATGGCTTGCGTTCTGCAGCAACATCTTTGGATAGAAGGAGAGGAGGCAGCAGAAACTGCAGAATTTTTACCCTGAAAACTCCGGGGAATCTCCCCACTTGGCCCCTCCCTTCAGTTCTTTCCTCACACAGCCTCTTTGCAGCATGCTCCAGTTTCTAGCTTTCTTTATAAATTATACATTTGTATGGCTCCAGCTTTGCTGTAAGTTTTTTGCCTACTGTTCTGAATCGTAATGAGCACCCCAGGGATCTGGATGTGCAAGTGGCTTCCCTTTAGACAGGCGTGGGAATGCTGAATACTACTTGTGTAAATATTTGTGGGAAGAAGTCCCTCTGCATATGGGATTTTGAAAGAAGGGATTGTGGTAAACAATGTTCAACAAGTGCTGGCATTTCAAAAAACAGTTCTCTGCTATTTTGGAAAATTAATGATGTTAATGTATGGATTGGTCTTGGATTTCATCCCCCTCTCATGGATGTGTCAGAATGCATGTTTTTGATCAGAATATCTTCTGTTGCCATTGAATCAGCAGCCCTGGGGCATGAAGCCAATTGGCAGTTCTTGACAAGACACTACAGATCTTGCTTTATTGTATAATAAAGCACATTGTAGTAGCTTTTCATCTTTATAATTAAAATGCTCAGTGCCTATAATCTGCAGAGGCAAAAGAAAGCACCCAGTGAGAATCCTATACTTATTTTTGTGTCTGTGTGCAACCAAAGGAGACTTTATTTTTTAAAATACATTTTTTTTCAAAGAGAAAAGAACTACCATAGTTATCAACACAACCCATTATGCCTCCGTATGTTTTACGGAGTTTTCACTTGAATGTATGAATGAAAATGCTCATATCCAGTTCAACTTTCAATTTGCAACTTTGAATAGAAATTGAAATATCACTGATGGAGAATATGTATTTTAGTTTAGGAGTATAATCATGCGTGGGCTGGAAGTGTGCCCATGCTGGAAATGGCTAGCTGAGATTATTAACGTTCATAATGGGGGAGAAGGTTGGCTTAAAGCTATGCTTCAGCCCCTGATTTTTTTAAAGAAGTGTCCTGGATTTAGATTCCTTGGCTAGCTACCACGCCTTTTCTAGCTCTTCTTGGAGAAGTTTATTGAGCCATTAGATCCACAGGTACTTGAATACCACAAGCTTTATAGACCCTTGCTAGTCTAGTTTTTACTTTCTGCTTTGGTTGAAGATGTCCACCTAGTGATTGATAGGGGAATTGTGCCTTATTAATCTTCTACAGCTTTGATACAATTTATCATGAAGTTAATAACATGACTGCAGGATCTGGCTGGTGTTTGGGGAATTGTTTTCAAGTAGTTTATTTCGTATTTGCAGTGAGGTCCCAGAGGCTGCTTATAGAATAGGCTACTACTCATCATTCCGCTGGGACATTTCATTTAGGCTCCTTTGAGCTTCTATTCCTGGACATGGAGTTTAGTGAATTCAGTATGCTGACACTATCCAACTTTGTTTTGGTTCTTGCACTGGAGACAGGTATAGGTAAATTTGAAGCTGATCTGAACATGATAGAAATAATGTTTAGTAGTTCTTGTGACCGTGGGGATAAAGACTCCTGTAAGCAGTGAACTCCAGCCCTTGCTCCCCCTAGTTCCTCATCCTCTGGGTGTCTAATTAAGATACAGAGTTTTTTCAGTGAGCCCCCCTAGCAAAATATTTGGCGGTACTGATTGCTGTAGATAGTAACCATTCTGAAAGATAAAGCAACATAAAGAATTCCTATGACTAGCTTTAATGTCAACGTCTACCTGTTTGCTCTCTGTATGAAATGGTGGAATCTTCCTGCTACAACCACACAGGCCAGTCTTGAAGGTAACCTTGGGCTAGATCATACCAGCATGCCATGTTCATATAGTGGCATAGATGTCTTCAGGAAAGTTTAGTCACATTGGAAAAAGTATGTGCAGGAAGGTAAGCAAATGGGGTCAAACTCCTTCTAACTAGCTTCCACTGAATTCCTTGAGCCGTAGTACTACAAGACACTCTGCAAAGAGACATACATTGTACTACTTGTGCTCTCTTTCCTCCATGTACCAGTGTAAATAATAACACATTTCTGTACTTTTATACAGAAAGATTTTGGAAATTCATTAAAAATGTCATTTGTGTTCTAAAGTTGGTACAATGCACAAATATTTTGCTAAGAAAACCCACTGTTTTTTGTGATGGACCTATCCCCTGGCCCATATGTTACCCTCTTGCTTATTGGATGTGTTGCATTGTATTCAGACTGAGAGTCTTGGAACCTCCCTACGAATGCTTCACAACACATTGGCATTTTTAACCTCTCATGTAGAAGTTACTACTCTGAGGCTTAGATGTGGCAAACTATTAGTAGTTCTATGTATTTTAAAGAACAAATTATTTTAAAAAGTATGCCTTAGGGCACCCTTCCCCAACCTGGTGCCCTCCAGATGTTTCAGACTACAGCTTGCAGCATTCCTGAACATTGGCCATGCTGGCTGCGGCTGATGGGGTTGGTCCAAAACATCTCAAGATATCAAGTTGGGGAATGCTGCAGTAGAGTCTATATTACTTATGACCACATAGCCTACATTGATAAAAGTGAAGGTGGCATTGATTGACCATCATGAGTGCTCTTACTTTGAGGATTTTACATTATATAACATCCTAAAGATGGACCTGTAGGACCTGGCAGAAACTTTTATTGTACCCTGGCAGAAGCAGGGTTATGCTTTATAATTATGAAGTGTAGCAACAGATAGTCATCTACTTGAACCGCCTGCACTTTTTTCCAGGATGTACTGTACGTAGATCCTGGAAAAGGATCTATGTACAGCAAGATACCCCCTGCCAGCTAAATCTGCCCAAAAGAGGAGGGCAAGTGGAGGCTGCTCCTCCTTCTCCTTTCTCTTGTCACTGCTTATACACCTGGAAAGGCCAGATGAACAGTCAGAAGCAGCAAGGAAAAAGAGGTGAAGCAGGGGCCGGGGTGTGTGATGGTCAACCTGAGGTCACCTACTAAGGTGTGGACCTAGCTAGGCAAGTGCTCAGTGCTGCCAGCCATGTATGAATGTTACTAGTCTATCACCTGCCCACTTATACTAGTCATTTTTGAAGGCACATTGAAGGTCTTAACCCACCCCCATACACAACTTACCTGCTGTTCAGAAAAGTGTCCATGCTTCCAGTCCCTTGGAAGCAGTCTTACTTGTCACAGGTGACCAGGCGAGTGGCTACTTACAAGCCTGATTTTGTTACGTAACCACAAAGAAAAGTGAAAAGATTTTACCTGGGGAAAATGTGTATTTCTGATTTTCCATCCTGGTATAGTTGGATCTGTAGAAACTGTTCAAGGTACCTGCCTTTGGTCCCTGGCTACATCATTTACTTTCACCTTTCTTGTTTGGTTTTTATTATGAAATTATAAAATGCTTTATTTCTCCATCTTTTTGGTATACTTTATTGCTTTGGAGTCCTGTAATTCAAGTCTGACTGAGGCTGTTACTCAGTCAGGCAGTTTATCTTCAGTTGCTTGAGGTTTCTTGCTCAGAGACTGTGTTTAAAGGAAGGTGAAATGGCTGGTGCCTGGAACTTTAGGCTGCCTCAGCACTGCCAGATTTTCTGATCTTGTATTGTGCATCTTCGTTCACATTGCTTACGCTACATTTATCTTGAGTTGCTGTATCTAATGCCCATTTTCTTCTTCCTTGTGTCTATGTACATTGGATTAATCCAAACTCAGTGAGTGATTCTTTGGATGCAGTTTGCTTGTCTGTCAGTATTCCAAGTTCAATTTGAAAAAAAAAATGTCTTGCAGGTTTATATTGCATGCTCCAGTGATAGTCCAGATGTACAATGAAAAAGCAGGAGTGGGGAGAAGAGGCTTTTGTAATGGCAGTGTGTGCACAGAGGCAACATGAGCCCAAGGGCACTATTAGTTCTACCACACACAACTACAATAGCAGGGTCCTTTGGAGAAGTACAGCATTTCCTGGCCTTGCCTTTTGCAGATAAAGGAGGTTGATGGTATGTTAAACTGATATTAAATCAAGCTAAATGTGCAATAAGAATGTGGTGTAGACAAGTCCTTAGCCTTGAGCCTTGTTCTGAGAAGATATAGTATGCTTAGAATCAGATTACTTTCTTGTGTGATTAACATGTATGGTGAAACTATATCTCATGCTCTATCTGCAATAGATGCCCAGTCTTTTAAGAGTTGACTGTTAAAGAGTTGTATGAAAACACTATTGAGGAGCTTTTTGTTTTGCTAGCTTCCTGAGTGGTCACTTAAGGCAAGGTTTGCTATGTTAAATTATTGATCTAGGAATCTTGAATAATGTGTTTCCATTACTTTTTAATAAAACATTTCGGTTGAACTCTGCCTAATCTATGATGCTTGGCAGAGATCCACTGGCAATCAGTCTTCTATGGAGCTGTACTAAGGGCTCTAGAAACAAGAGCTTTAGGAATATACTACTAACATGCAGCCCTGTTATGTGTATTCTGGAAAAAGATGGGTGAAGTAGTTTTTTCTTGATAATGAAGCAGATTTGGAGATCAACACATGAATGTCTATTGTGTGTAATAGTTTCCCTAGATATGCAGAAATAGGGCCAAACAGCAATTTCTCTTCTTTATTCCCATATACAAATAGAACCATGTAAAGCCATTCCTGACAGCATCTGTATTGACTCATTAGAAGAAAACAGACTTGTCTTTTGTGCAATGGCTATGGGGTTCCTGCTTTGGGTAGAAATATCAGTGAAAATGTTGCAATTTTATTAATTATTTATTGAAGACATTTTATGCTACTTTTCTAAAAAAGAAATAGTTTCAGAAAGTTCACATCAGTGTATTCATAAGTCCACAGAAGTTACTAGGATCCTAACATTTTTACTAGTGCACTGGCCTGCACCTATCTATGGTAGTTGTTTGTGGTGCATTGGGGGCTTGAAAGAATGAACCTTCTTTCAGTTACAAACACTTTCCTAACTATACAAACTGGAGGTAATTCTTTCTTGCCATAGGTTACCAGGTGAGTGCCTGTTTCTATGTTTTGTTCAGATTCAAGTACAGGCACCAGTGGGCTGGGATGTGAAAGTTATCTCTAGCTCCAGCTAACGTGTCCACTTGTATTTATTTATTTAAGATATTTTTAGGCTGCTTTTAAAAATGCCTCTCAAGGTGGCTTACAACTATAAAATCCCATACAATATTAAAAGAACAAAAATTAATAAAATCAAGAAGTACCAGAGATAATAAATATCCATCCCAGGCAGAGCTAAAATCTAACAGTTGCAGCTAAAAACCAAGAACAGTCAAATGAAACAAAATCAAGAAAAGGCGAAAGAAAACAGACAGGTTTTCAGAGTCTAATAAATGAAATAGGCTCCTATAGATGTAATGGCAGTATTGAGTCCCTCTCCTAGCGGCATTTATACTTAATCACAGCAATAATTGCATCAGTGGGATTTTGTATAGGTGAATCAGAACACACATTTTCTTGCTGAATGATAGGATTTGATCTCACAATGCATTTCTTGCAGCATCTGTGCACAGCTGCAACAGAAATGTCTGTTATCGTTTGATAAGCAGCTGGTTTCCCATCCAGGTACAGGCCTTGTTAAAGACTTGTTTAAATTAAAAAAATGGAACTGCAGCAGAAATAACTGCAGTTGGTTGTTCTTGCCTAGAATGGGAATTGACAGCCAGCGTGTTTCATTTTAGGAGCTTAAGCAATATACGTGACCTACTTATAACTTGAAACATTCCATCTTTGGGACTGTCTTACATGATTAGATAAAAACAGAATTACAGAAAAGATTCCTTTATCATCTGTAGTATTTATAGATATATACATGAGTCTTCAGAACAGTTATGGTATAGGATTGTCTTAATTCAAATTGCTGATCATAACACTTTCTTTTTTGTAGATGAAGACGGTTAGCGTTGCCTTAGTATTGTGCCTAAATGTTGGTGTGGACCCTCCTGATGTGGTGAAGACAACTCCATGTGCCCGTCTTGAGTGCTGGATAGGTGAGCCATTTGAATATTATTATTTATTTAAACTTTTAGCTTATCCTGCCTTGAGACTCCTGGTACAGGTAACAATAATTTAAATACAAATTCTCTATTGAAATACAGATTAAAGCAAGTTGAAGTTGTAAAATGTCACATGGCCTGCTGTTTGTTACTGTCTTAATTTTAAGCTGCTGAAATGCAGCCCTAGTCATAATAATAAAAAAGTGCTTTCCTTGCTTCTGAATGAGATTCGGCCACAGGCTCAGGTGAGCACTACAGGGAAGGAAATTCCATAATTATGGAGTACCCTACATGCTCCTTCTCATACATGTCTAGTTACAAATAAGTTTTTAGTTAATTTGGGGGGATTGCAAAAACGGTGGCACCTTAGGCATGTTGGCTCCAACTCATTTTTGGGATCACTTTGGAAATCCTTACCTTTGTTCAGAATGGTGTGTGCTTAGTTGTGTATTACAGTCCCTCCCTCCATTGAGCATTTCTGAGGTTATAGCCAGGATGAATACAGATAAGCATTTGATACATGTCCTGATTAGGTTTTGTATAAAATTAGCCATTTTGAGTTAAACAGTCTTCTAAAAAGAGGTCTCAGAATACAGAAGTTGACCTTGTTTTTGTACCATATAACAAAATAAGTTCCCTGGGTTGTATCCAGGGTTAATCTTACTTAGAGCAGACCCATTGAAGTGAATGGGACATTGGTTAGAATAACGACGATATGACCCCCTTCATTTTCCTTTGTTATTCATGGCTGCTGTGAAGTCATATAGACTCAAAGTGATTATGTCTTGGGCAATAATTTCAAAATTGGAAGGCTGCCCACCAAATCATACTACCAGCAGGATTTCCTTTCTTCAGTTTTTGTGCAAAGGCCATGTGTTTTTCCTAGTTTGTTCACTGAAATTGGGCATTATTTCTTTGTTGATAAATAGGCCCTACTAAACATTGGACTGAGGATTTTCTGTATTCTTCTTAGCGGTCTTTGTGCATCACACATATGGGTTCTGTGCCTGCACAAAGCTTCCTTCAGAATATTCTAGAGCTGATTTTTTAGGCAAGAAACCCGCCCTCACCTTCACTATGCCGGAAGTTAAACCCTCTTCCTCTTAACTCACGGTAGACTTGAAAAAGAATCAACATGGCTTCTGCAAAGGTATGTCCTGTTTCGTTGACCTTTTAGAGTTCTATGAGTTTCAGTAAACATGTGGACAGGGGTGATCTGGTAGACAATGACCCGGTTTGTACTATCACTGCAGCTTAAACAAGCCACAGTGGCTTGTTTAAGCCACGGGGTGTGTTGGGGCATTCTGGGCACCATTTGCCTAATTACCTGGCTGGGTGCGGCTTGTCGTGTCATCCAAACCCAGGTGGCATCGCTTGTTGGAGGGGGAAACAACCTTCAAATAACCCATGGCCTGTTCAAGCTGTGGTGATCGTGCAAACTGGGCCATTGTTTACTTGAACAAAGTCCCTCGCTCAAGACTTCTGAGTAAACTTAGCAGTCATGGATTGGTTTCAAGAACAGAAAACAGAGAGTAGGAATAAATATCAATTCTCACAATGGAGCAGTGTAAATAGTGGGGTCCCAGAAGGTTGTGTATTGGGACTGGTGCTTTATAACAAAAAGCGATTGAGAAGACCTGCAAAAGGAGCTCTCCAAACTGGGAGAATGGATATTAAAGGGGAAATGCAGTTCAATGTTAGCAAGTGTAAAAAGATGCACATTAGGGCAAAAAAATCCAACTTCATGTATATGCTGATGGGATCCAAGCTGGCGATGACTGAGATCTTGGTGCTGGGGTGAACAGTTTGATGAAAATGTTGACCTAGTGTATGGCTGGGCAAATTCCATGTTAGGCATAATTAGGAAAAGCATCAAAGATAAAACTGCCAATATCATACTGCTCTTATGGAAATCTGTTGTGTGACCATACTTGGAATACTGTATACTGTTCTGGTCACCACCTAAAAAAAGATATTTTAGAGCCGGAAAAGGTGCCGAAATGGGCAACCAAAATGATCAAGGAGCTGGAGCAACTCCCCTATGAGGAAAGGTTACATTGTATGGAACTGTTCAGCTTAGAAAAAACGGTGGGTAGAAGTGCACAAAATTATGCATGGTATGGAGAAAATAGATAGGGAGATGTTTTTCTCCAGCCAAGTTCAGATGCTGTGCTGTGGCTTGTTGTGGGTTATTTAACTAATGACGAGCTGTGGCACCCATGGGTGCCACATTGCATATGCAACCCCTGCTTGGGTGTTGTTGTGTTGTGCGAACCCAGCGAGCATGGGTTATACAAGGGTTAAACAACGCTTGCATAACCCCAAAACAGTCCATGGTTGTTTAACCTTCGCATAACCCACGCTTGCCAGGTTCACATGACATGAGAGACATTGATGGAATGGCTACTAGTCTTGCCGGCTATATATTACCTCCAATATAGACGGCAGTATGCTTCTATATACAGCTGCTGGGGAACACAAGTGGGAGGGTGCTACTGCACTCATGTTCTACTTGGAGGTTTCCACAAGCAGCTAGTTGGACACTGTATGAACAGAATGCTGGACTAGACAGGCCTTTGGTCTGATCCGGCATGCCTCCTACTATGTTTTAAGAGCTGAAGAAGTGAAAGAAAAAAGGTTAAGGGCCTGTGCCATTCAGAAATGCAGCCTGGTCCAGTATGGGTACCAGTGCCTGTAGCACCAGCACTGATATTGGTTCCTGCCCCACCATCCTTCACCATCACCAATGTTGTCCTTGTCTATACCTGTCCTTGATAAGCTGCGACATTTTTGGACCTTTCTTCATTGGGTTAAATGCGGGTCATTGGTTCTGCTTTTGAGGGGGAGATCAAAGAATGGTCACAGGAAACTCCTCTGCCTCAACCAGCATCTTAGGATCCATTACGATTATTCTGAAAGACATACTTGATAATCAACTTGAAGAGAGACTACTTACCATCACTACTCTTGCTCTCCACCTTATACCTGTGTTCAGTGCTCACCGCACCAGTAGGAAAGAGGATCTTCCTGTTATTCTTCTCTGGAGGACCCTTGGTACTTTGAACCACTTTGTAGCAGAGTCTGGGATAGGGAGCTCATTATTATTACTACTGTAGTAGGTCTCCATTGCCCCACAGTTACCATTCATGTCAACATCAGGTCATATGCATGCTGTCAAGGCCATGAACATAAGAACATAAGAAGAGCCATGATGGATCAGACCAAGGGTCCATCTAGTCCAGCATTCTGTTCAAACACTGGCCAACCAGCTGTTGTCCAGGAACCCACCAGCAGGGCATGAGCACAACAGCACCCTCCCACCCATGTTCCCCAGCAACTGGCGTACATAGGTGCACTGCCTCTGGTACTGGAAGTAGCACATAGCTATCAAGACTAGTAGCCATTGATAGCCTTTTCCTCCAGGAATTTGTCCAACCCCCTTTTAAAGCCATCCAAATTGGTGGCTATTACTATATCCTGTTGTAGCAAGTTCCATAGTTTAACTATGTGCTGTGTGAAGAAGTACTTCCCTTTATCTGTCCTGAATCTCCCACCAATCAACTTCATAGGATGATCCCAGGTTCTAGTATTTTGAGAGAAGGAGAAAAGTGTCTCCCTATCCATATTCTCCACACCATGCATAATTTCGTAGACCTCTCTCATGTCTCCCCTTACCCTCCTTTTTTCCAAGCTAAACAATTCCAGCTGTTGTAACCTTCTCTCATAGGGGAGATGCTCCACCCCATGATCATTTTAGCTGTCCTTTTCTGCATTTTTTCCAGCTCTACAATTTCTTTTTTTAGGTATTGTGAATCATAGAATCATAGAATAGTAGGGTTGGAAGGGGCCTACAAGGCCATCGAGTCCAACCCCCTGCTCAATGCAGGAATCCAAGTCAGAGCATCCCTGACAAATGGCTGTCCAGCCTCGTCTTGAAGGCCTCCAGTGTGGGAGAGCCCACCACCTCCCCAGGTAATTGGTTCCATCGTCGTATTGCTCTTAAGTCAGGAAGTTTTTCCTGATGTTCAGCCGGAATCTGGCTTCCTGTCACTTGAGCCCATTATTCCGTGTCCTGCACTTTGGGATGATCAAGAAGAGATCCTGGCCTTCTTCTCTGTGACAACCTTTCAAGTACTTGAAGAGCACTATCATATCTCCCCTCAGTCGTCTATTCTCAAGGCTAAACATGCCCAGTTCTTTCAGTCTCTCTTCATAGGGCTTTGTTTCCAGTCCCCTGATCATCTTTGTTGCCCTCCTCTGAACCCTCTCCAGTGTGTCTGCATCCTTCTTAACGTGTGGTGCCCAGAACTGGACACGGTACTCCAGATGAGGCCTAACCAGTGCTGAGTAGAGGGGAACTAGTACTTCCCGGGATTTGGAAGCTATACTTCTATTAATGCAGCCCAAAAGAGCATTTGCCTTTTTTGCAGCCACATCACATTGTTGGCTCATATTCATCTTGTGATCGACAACAATTCCAAGATCCTTCTCCCTTGTAGTGTGGTTGAGCCACGTATCCCCCATCTTGTAACTGTGCATTTGGTTTCTTTTTCCTAGGTGCAGAACTTGGCATTTATCCCTATTAAATGTCATTCTGTTGTTTTCTGCCCAGCACTCCAGTCTATCAAGATCACTTTGAATTTTGTTTCTGTCTTCCAAAGTATTAGCTATCCCACTCAATTTTGTGTCATCTGCAAATTTGATCCGCATTCCCTGCACCTCCTCCTCCAAGTCATTAATACAAATGTTGAAGAGCACTGGGCCCAAGACTGAGCCCTGTGGTACCCCACTCGTTACCTCTCCCCAGTTTGAGAAGATCCCATTGATAAGCACTCTTTGAGTCCGAATCTGTAGCCAACTGTGGATCCACCGGATCGTTGTTTCATCTAGCCCACTTTGAGCTAGTTTGCTCATCAGGAGATCAGGGGGCACTTTGTCGAAAGCTTTGCTGAAGTCGAGGTATATGATGTCTACAGCATTCCCACGGTCTACAAGGGAGGTTACTTGATCAAAAAATGAGATCAGATTTGTCTGGCAGGACTTGTTTTTGACAAATCCATGTTGGCTTCGAGTAATCACGGCATTGTTGTCAAGGTGCTTCCAGATGGATTGCTTTATCATCTGCTCCAGAATTTTCCCAGGGATTGATGTCAGACTGACTGGTCTGTAGTTCCCAGGTTCCTCCTTTTTACCCTTTTTGAAGATAGGGACAATGTTAGCCCTACTCCAGTCATCCGGCACTTCCCCCGTCCTCCATGATTTCTCAAAGAGAATAGACAGTGGTTCTGAGAGTTCTTCTGCCAGTTCCTTTATTACTCTAGGATGCAGTTCATCTGGCCCTGGAGATTTGAACTCATTCAAAGTAATGAGGTGTTCCTTGACCATATGCCTATCCATCTCAAGCTGCAATCCTGCCCCTTCAGCCCATACTTCGCCTTTTCCAGGGGGGTCATAGACCCTCTTTTGGGAGAAGATTGAGCCAAAGTAGGAATTGAGCACCTCTGCCTTTTCTTTGTCATCTGTTATCGTTTTGCCATCCTTATTTAATAGCTGAACAACCATTTCTTTCCTCTGCCTTTTACTATGCACGTAGCTGAAGAAAGCCTTTTTGTTGTTTTTAGCATCCCTTGCTAACCTCAGCTTATTCTCAGCTTTAGCCTTCCTGATGCCATTCCTGCAATTCTGTGCTACCTGCCTGTACTCTTCCTTTGTTACTTGGCCTTCTTTCCACTTCCTGTATGTGCCCTTTTTTGTTTTCAGGTCATCCCTAAACTTTTTGTGAAGCCACATTGGCTTCTTCTGTTGTCTTCCACCTTTTCTTCTTGTTGGAATTGTTTGTGATTGTGCCTTGAGAATTTCCTTTTTTAAAAGCTCCCACCCATCTTGGACTCCCTTTCTTGTTAGCGTCGCTTGCCATGGGACCTTACTGATCATTGTTCTGAGTTTATTAAAATCAGCTTTCCTAAAATCCAGAGTACGCGTTTGACTGCACTCAGCTTTTGCTTCCCTTAGAACCAAGAACTCAAGTACAACATAGTCGCTTTCCCCCAGAGTTCCTGTAACTGCTACTTTATCTACTAAGTCATCTCTGTTGGTTAGGATCAAGTCAAGGATAGCCGATCCTCTAGTTCCTTCCTCTACTTTCTGTAGGAGGAAGTTATCCGCCACACAAGTCAGGAATTTCCTGGAGGGGCCATGTTTTGCAGAATTTGTCTCCCAACAAATATCAGGGAAATTGAAGTCCCCCATTACTACTACATCATGCTTCCTTAAAACGCTGGCTATTTGCTTTTCAAAAGTTTCATCCTTGTCTTCTCCTTGATTGGGTGGCCGGTAGTAGACTCTGACCACCATGTTCCTTTTATTCTTTGCTCCATTTATTTCAACCCAGATGCTCTCGATGGGGCTACCAAGCTCCTCCTCCTGTATTTCTGTGCAGAGATATGTATTTTTCACATACAGTGCAACCCCACCTCCCTTTCTGTTCCTCCTGTTCTTTTTGAACAAGTGATATCCTTCAATTGCTGTATTCCAGTCATGAGAGTCATCCCACCAAGTCTCAGTTATACCTATCAGGTCATAATTTCCCTCTTGTATTAAGAGTTCAAATTTGTTCTGTTTGTTTCCCATACTCTGGGCATTAGTATATAGACATGGAAGACCATGTGCTTCATAGTCTAGCTTTCTTCCTACATGTGTCTGAAGACTATTATTGGGCGCTATCAGAGCTGTTCTCTCCGTTGCAGTGCATACGCCTACGTCCATTGTTACCCCCAACATTACATCTCCCTTCCCCGTAAGATTCAGTTTAAAGCCCTCCTGATGAAGTTCTTCATGCTGTGACCAAACACATTCTTCCCATCCTTTGTGAGGTGCAACCCATCCCTAGCCAACAGCCCATCTTCCAGGAAGTATAGCCCGTGGTCCCAGAATCCAAATCTCTCTCGTCGGCTCCACCTTCGTAGCCATTCACCCGGAGTATTTTTCATTCCCTTTCTATCCCTCTTCTAACTACTGGAAGGATGGATGAGAAAACTATCTGGGCCCCAAAGTTCTTGAGTTTCCTTCCCAAAGCTTCAAAGTCTGACGTGATCTCTTCGTAGCTCCGCTTGGCGGTATCATTTGTTCCCACATGGATGAGAAGAAAGGGATACCTGTCAGTGGGCTTTATGAGTGCAGGCAACCTTTCAGTCATGTCTCTAATCTGTCCTCCCGGGAGACAACATACCTGGCGAGTCCATGGGTCTTCGCGACATCCTTGGGTCTCGATCCCATGCAGCAAGGAGTCTCCCACTACTACCACTCTTCTCTTCTTGTTGTTGTAGGCCTGGGTTTCATCGCCTCTGTTTGACTGACCTTCAGCCTCTTGCTCACTCTCATGTAGGTTCCCCTGTGATTCTTCCTCTGCAGGCTGCCCTCCAGTCTCAACCGCAAGTACCTGGAATCGGTTCCACAGCTCCACTGCTTCCACTGGTGCAGAGTGGCATCTAGTTCTTCTTCTCCTAACTGTCACCCTTTTCCAAGGAGTATCCTCTACTCCATTTTTCTTCACCTCAGCATTTCCCACTGCCTCATCTTGCTGTTGCTCTTCAAGCTTCTGGTCTTCCCTTTGCTGCTGTAGTTCCCCCATTCTGTCCAAGAACTCTTTGTGTTCTCTTATTCCCTGGAGGGTCTACAGTCGCCGCTCCAGTCCACTTACTTTTTCTTCCAGCAGCGTGATCAACTTGCATTTGTTGCAGGTGTAGGCCATGTTGTTCTCAGGCAAGAAAACAAACATTGCACACACCTTGCAGGTCACCACCGCTGGAGAGTCTTGTCCTTCCATAGCCTCTTTACCCTTTTTGTGTCTAGCTTTGTGATTGTTCTAGACTAGCCTGTGCCTGCTCCTCTACTCAGTAGAGGTTAAAAGCAGAGTCCCACTGGTGTGGAAGTGTGTGTTACAAGACAAATAAATGGAAAAAAGTTAGTTAAAAAAAATGTTAGGGGCCTCCCCCTTGACCTTCCCTGCCGAACTCCCCTGGCCGACTCCTGTTTGCTCCCCCTGTTTGCTCGCTCTGTTCACTCGCTCTCTGGGAGCTTGCTTGCTTCTGTAGTCCCTGGAGCAGCTGGAGCAGCTTGCTCTGCTCTGCTCAGCTGGGAGGCGGGAAACAGACTGAAGCTTTCCGCCCAGTCAGCTGCTGGGAGTACTCAGGCCACACCCCTCCAATTCAGTTGGAGGTCTCAGAAGCACCTGGTGAGCTCACAGCCACTCAGAAGGATAAAGGGCAGCCCACTTACCTCTTAGCCTCTGTCTCCTTTGTCTCCTTTGTCTCTCCAACCACTGCAACTCTCCTGGCCAACTCCTGTTTGCTCCCCCTGTTCGCTCGCTCTGAACTGTACACAGTATTCCAAGTGTGGTCGCACCATAGATTTGTGTAGGGGCAGTATGATATTGGCAGTTTTATTCTCAATTCCTTTTCTAATTATGCCTAACTTGGATTTAGCCTTTTTTTTTTACAGTGGCCGCACACTGGGTTGACATCTTAATTGAGCTGTCCAGCACAACCCCAAGATCTCTTTCCTGGTCAGTCACCGCTAGCTCAGATCCCATTAGGCTATACTTGAAGTTGGGATTTTTTGCCCCAACATGCATTACTTTTCACTTGCTTACATTGAATCGCATTTGCCATTTAGATGCCCATTCTGTTAGTTTGGAGAGATCCTTTTGGAGCTCGTCACAATCCCTTTTTGTTTTAATCACCTTAAGTAATTTGGTGTCATCGGCAAACTTGGCCACTTCACTGCTCACTCCTAATTCCAGATTATTTATAACTGGGTTGAAAAGCATTGGTCCCAATGCAGATCCTTGTGGGACCCCACTATTTACTTCCCTCCATTGGGATACTTTACCATTTATTCCTACTCTCTGTTTTCTGTTCTTTAACCAGTTACTTATCCATAGGAGGACCTGTCCTCTTATTCCATGACTGCCAGGTTTGCTTAGGAGTCTTTGGTCTTTGACTTTGTCAAAAGCCTTTTGGAAGTCCGAGTAAACAATGTCTACCAGATCACCCCTGTCTATATGTTTATTGACACTCTGAAAGAACTCGAAAAGGTTAGTGAGACAGGACTTACGTTTGTGGAAGTTGTGTTGATTCTTTTTCAGCAGGGCTTGTCCTTCTATATGCTTACTAATTTTATCTTTTACAATGCCTTCAACCAATTTACCAGAACAGACGTTAAGCTAACCGGCCTGTAATTTCCAGGATCCCACTTGGATCCCTTTTTGAACATTGGTGTTACATTGGCCGTCTTCCAGTCCTCTGGGATAGAGGCTGATCTTGGAGACATGATACAGATTTTGGTTAGAAGATCAGCAATTTCATATCTGAGTTTTTGAGAACTCTAAGATAGATACCATCTGGACCCGGTGATTTATTTGCTTTCAGTTTATCAATAAGGTTGAGAACTTCATCTTTTGTCACCACTATTTACCTCAGTTCTTCAAACTCCCTTCCTGAAAATATCATTTCAGGCACAGTTGTCTGTCCTATATCTTCTGCAGTGAAGATGGATGAAAAGAATTCATTCAGCTTCTCTGCAATCTCCTTGTCCTCCTTCAGTGCTCCTTTAACTCCATTGTCATCCAGCGGTCCACCTGCCTCTCTAAACTGGCTTTCTGCTTCTGATATATTTGAATAATTCGTTATTGTTGCCCTTGTTGTTAGCGATATGCTCTTCAAGCTGCTTTTTTGCATCTCTTATTGTCTGCTTGCATTGCCTTTGTGCAAGCTTGTGCTGAGAGGCTGACTCAGTGACTACTATTGCATCAGTCTTGGCTAGCATAACACTTATGTTGGCCCTTTGCCACACTGGTGAGTGGGTTTCAAATGCAGGCACAACTGTAGCAACTCTTATCACCAGCACATATTCTGGCTTCTCCAGCACCATCAACCCTCGCCCTGGTACCAGTAGCCCAATGTTCAGTACTTGACAGCACTTGTCACAGTTACCCAAGTGTTCTAGGCAGCTGTTGCAAGCACCTGTCATGGACCAACATCCCAAAGCATCATTCTTGGAGGATTCTGACCCCTTAGAAGAGACTGTGGAGTCTGTAGCAAAGGCATCACGCGGCTTCTGTCTCCACAGAAGCCAGTTCTCCAGAGGAATTCCATGGGGTGGCTTCCCTGCCTCTGGAACAGACTACATTACTGTCCTCAGACTCTGAGGACTTGAGCCCTGATGACGCTAGCCACAACCACTTATTGCTGCACACGTGTTGCTGCACCCCGAGGCTGCTAAAACAGACCAGGCCACTTTAGGGGTCAATGTAGAGGTAGAGACGGAGCCTGATCTTTGTTGGAGCAACATACAGACATGTCTGGCCTCCAGGCCCAGTAGGACTTGGAGCTTTCCATGGTGCTGATCTCTTCCTGCCTTGATTCTTGAGAAACCTGACCCAACATGATCCCTGCCCAAGATCTGATTCCTGTCAGAACCCTGTTACCCAAGCTACATCTCAAAGCATCATTAGAACTCATGGCCTGAAACAGTACACCACCCTAGCGCTGTTGACCTTTTCAGTTCCAGCCGTCTTGGTACTGGCATCTATACTGAAGGGGCACTCTGTCTCTACTGTGCTGGCACGCATTACAGCCTCTGTGCCATTCAAGTGCCCCTCCTTAGACATAGGGGATTACTAGTCTACTTCTGAGTTGACCTCCTCCATGGTAGCTTCTACATCTTCTTTGGATCCCAATGTGGGGGTTCTGTCCCTCTATCTTAGTATAACTGCCCATTTGCAGAGCAGATACACCATTTGGTTAAGGCTCTTGGTCTAGAAATTCAACAGCCATGGTACCCTATTAAAAACCCCATGTATGAGTAGCTGTATTCGGACACCTCAGTCCTGGTAGCTATCCCTATGTTGTCTGCATTCTGTAAGATGCCTAAGGACTCATGGCATAGGCTTTCCTCTATGCCACTAACATCCAAGTGGCTAGAGCATCTATACCAGGTCCAAGAAGGGGAATTTATTTTTTAACACTCAGCCTCCAGTTTCATCATTGTGGAGGCTGCACAAAGTATGTCACAACAAAAGATCCACACAGTGGCCATCAATCACTAGAGCCATAAGTTAGACTCTATGAGATAGGCATTCTATTCTATGGCAGTACTCTTCCTGAGCATTGCGAACTTCTGTGATCACCTTACTGAGGAACAGCGGGAGGTATCAAGGATTTTTCATGCGCTGCCTAGCCAAGCAACAAATTAACACTGCGCAGCATATGGTGAACTGTAGTTCGAAGGCAATAGCAGGCTCTGTTGCTCTTTGAAGACATGCTTGTCTATGTGTGGTGAGCCTCTCCTAGGAAGCTTGAATGAGGATTGAAGATCCATCCTTTCATGGGGAAGGTCTTTTCCGTGATAGGAAAGACAGAATTCAGAAGATGCACATTACAGCTCACCAGATGACAGTAGGTGTCTAGCAGCTACCTATCTTCCTGGAGGCACAGTCTACGTTGGTTCATAGCATTACTCCTCCTTTCCATCCTAGGTATGTAGGTCTACTTATGTAGCCCAACCTTCTTACACAGCACAAAGGTTTGGTCTGCTACCTGGACTTTGAGATCCTTCAGCTCATGGATTTGTCCAATGGGACACTAGGGCCAGAGATCCAGCAGGTCATTGATGCCACCAGAAAACCATTCACCCAGTGATCCTATGCATCTAAATGGGCATAATTGACTTAAGTTTGCCAAGAGTAGGGGAACTGACCCAGTCTCCTGTCCTGTTCAAGCTGTATTACAGTTCTTACTTTTGTTGAAAGAAGATGGTCTCTCTTTGTCTCTTCAAGACACAGAAAGACCATCCTCTTTCAACTAAAGTTTGAAAGTCTTTGAAACAAAAAGAGACCATCCTCTCTTTGAGTTTATTTGGCAGCCATTGCTGCCTTTCATTCCCTGTGGGGGCTTGTCAGTCTTTTCTCCTGCTGTAGTTCAGCAGTTTTTGAAGAGTTTATGTAACTTATACCTTCCAGTTGTGATTCTGTCCCAATGTGGAGTCTTTCAGTACTTCTTGGAAAATACATGTTTAACCTGTTTGAGCCTTTGGCATCTTGTAGCTTCCAATTATTGACTCTGACAGTTGTCATCTTAGTTGCAGTTGATTGTCTAGTGGCCATAGGATTGCTCCCTCCAAGCTGAAAAAAGAATGGATCCCAGTAATGTTGATCAACTGAATTCATTAGGGGGAAAAGCACAACTTCCTGAGCACTGCTATTGTCTCAATGAATGTTAATTTATTTAATTGAGTTTTCAGTGTAAATGCAGCTCCCCACCTCCAGATCAGGTATTTGCGTTATTCATAATAAAATTGTTTAGAGAGTGTCTGCGTGGGTCTATGGCTTTAATAAGAACAGGCATTCTAACAATATCTAGAAAATGCTGCACTGCTCCAAGGCTGTGGAATATTGTAATAAATGGAAGAGGCTTATCTTATATTAACAAAAGAACAGAGGCATTCCTGTTCATATTGTATGGATATTTTCTTCTGGAAGCTTACAGGTTTTGCTTGATTTTCTTATCCCATAAAACTACTGCAACATCAGTTTTAATGCAGTTGCTAAGAAGACATAAGGTTTTAAAAAGTGACTTTGGCATTTACTGCAGAGCTGTTAACAGAGGTTACAGTTTTATGCACAGTTGTTCGATTGTGTAGAGGTAACTATAGATTTCTCTCTTACAGTCTAAACCCCACAAACAAGTGTTATAACAGCAATGGAATAATACTAGTATTTGGAGTATTTCAACGATCACTCATTTTAAATTTGTGGAAATCAGTTCACCAAGTATAAAACATAGTTGTGATAAGTCCTCCCTTTTGCCTTGACTTAGCATGCTGGTATTCCTAGCAAACAAAGAAAAGGCACCATACCTTTGCAATCACCTTTCATCAGTCCTTTCAACTGAGATACTCCCCAGTTCTCACTTGCTCAGTGTGCTATGTAAGTGGCAGAGGACCAGCTGGACAATGTTGGTTCTGCTGCAATTTTCCCATTTTCCAGGAAGGTTGGAAAATGTTTTGTCCCAGCCTGATTTTGTTCACTTGTGTAGCCACCTTCATATGAAAATGGAACTGTTGGAAGAGGCAACACTGCATCTCCTCCTTCACACCTGCAGCCCAGCAATCTAGTGAAAGACTAGTGGGGAGATGTGATGCTGCCTCATTCCATGCACTCTGTGCATTCCGATCCCTAGCATCAAGTAAGTGGGAGGTGGAAGAAAGGCAGTTAGTATCTGCAATAAATCTACATTGAGTTGAACATTCCCTATCACCTGGTACAATGTCTGTTATGTTTATATATGTGAGCCTCACATGATATTTACCTCTGTGTACATTTTAAAAAATATGGTAGTATTTTAACAGCCACTAAGGGAACAGTCATAAGCTTCCAGGGAGGGCAGTTGAGGGGTGTTGAATTTCTGGAGCTCCTTCTCTGACATTGGATCTTCTCCTCTGCAGATGGAGGAGGTCTGCCACTGGTAGCCTCCTCGTTGCTGTGTCAGAAAACTGCTCTGCTGTCATTGCTCTGGCAGTGTGTATGTGGAGGAAGCGGTAGATTTGGGGGAGATTGGGGGAGATTTTGGATTCACTGGATCCAAAGCCCCCTTGCCCCCCCAACATGCCCCTAGAAGGTGAAAAAATTATGCCAGCCCAGGAGTCAGTGAGAGGGAAGTAAATTAGAAAGGAAGAACTAATGGAGGAAAGCCCCCTCTCCAGAAAAAGGTCACCTCCTGCCTTGGCTGGCACAAGCCTGGCAGGGCATAGATAGTGCCAGTCCCTTTACTACAGTCCCCCCCCCCATTGTATTGCTTTGTAACTAATGTTTTTGCACTCTGTTCCTTTTGTGTTCCCTTAAATCTCCCTGCCCCCCTCTGGGATTAAAAGTGGAACGAGCAGTTATGTCTTAAAGGAGAGTGAAGGGTAGGTGTACATATCTTTAGTAATTTGCCCCGAAAGAGCTGCAAAGCACTATCACATTCATCTTTTGGGAAGCTATGGTGGTTAGGTGTGCTGTTTTCACTCCAGATAATAGACAGTGTTCCCATAATATTTCCTCTCCCCTTTTAGAGAAATGACACCTGTCCTTTATTTTGGATTTGCTTTATGACCAACCAGGCATTAAATGTCACAATAAGAGTGTAGAAAATGTCATTAAAAAAGATGGATGCCCTCTAGCATTCTAAAAGAAAAAAAACTGTTTAAGAGTAGTATAAATGAGTTGAATACTGAACAGAAGCAATGCAATTCAACTGAAATCTTTTTTTTATGCACTGCTTAATGGAGGCTGTGCATCAAAGCAAGGCAGACAGTGTGGAAGGGTTTGTTAACGTCTCTAGAAATGGGCAAACTGTAAAGCAGTGTTAGAGTTGGCCTATTCCCCTTAAATGTGACCAAAATGCCACAGTGTCTCCATAAGAGTCAATAGTAGCAAATACCACCGCCCCCACCCCCCGGACAGTAAGTATTCCATTCTTTCTGGGAAATTTATTTCTTCTCCGTGCTAAAAGTACTGCAGTTAGTAGGATAGCCATATGAAGGGACATTTTAGAGCTTAAAACTAAATACTTGATGGAGATAGTATTATCTTGGGTTTTTTCACATCTGAGTAAGTAGAATAAATACAATTCATTTATTTTTTTTGTACAGTAAAATAAAGGGAAAAGAATCCCACTTAGCCAAAATACCTATTCTGATGCTAACTAGAATAATTGGCCATTCCATTGCACCAGCTGGACATTTTAATTGGGCCATTCCGGGCCAAATCAACAAACAAGAGTTGCATCATAGTCATGGATCACTGCCTTGTTGTGGTGAAGGGGCTTGCGTAACTCAGTGAAGCCATAAGCTATGCCGTGCAGGGCCACCCAAGACGGACAGGTCATGGCAGAGAGTCCTGACAAAATGTGGTCCACTGGAGAAGGAAATGGCAACCCACTCCAGTATTCTTGCCAAGAAAACCCCATGGAACGTATCACAAGGCTAAAAGATACGACGCCGGACGATGAGCCCCTCAGGTCGGAAGCTGTCCAACATACTACTGGGGAAGAGCAGAGGGAATTCCCAAGTAGCGCCAGAACGAGTGAAGTGGCTGGGCCAAAGCCAAAAGGACACTCAGCTGTGGATGTGTCTAGTGGTGAAAAGAAAGTCTGATGCTGTGAAGAACAATATTGTTGAGGAACCTGGAATGTCAGATCAATGAATCAAGGTAAGCTGGAGGTGGTCAAACATGAGATGGCAAGATTGAACATTGACATCTTGGGAATCAGCGAACTCAAATGGACAAGAATGGGCGAATTTAATTCAGGTGACCATCATATCTACTACTGTGGCAAGAATCCCTTAGAAGAAATGGAGTAGCGCACATAGTCAACAAAAGGTTGGGGAAAGCAGTACTGGGGTACAATCTCAAAAACGATAGAATGATCTCAGTACGAATCCAAGGCAAACCATTCAGCATCACAGTAATTCAAGTCTATGCCCCAACCACTGATGCCGAAGAAGCTGAGGTTGATCGGTTCTGTGAAGACCTACAACACCTTCTAGAACTAACACCAAAAAAACATGTCCTCTTCATCATAGGGGATTGGAATGCTGAAGTAGGAAGTCAAGAAATCACCGGGATAACAGGCAAGCATGGCCTTGGTGTACAAAATGAAGCAGGACAAAGGCTAATAGAGTTGCCAAGAGAACATGCTGCTCATAGCAAACAGTCTTTTCCAACAGCACCAGAGGCGACTCTACACATGGACATCACCAGATGGTCAATATCGAAATCAGATTGATTATGTCCTTTGCAGCCAAAGATGGAGAAGCTCCATACAGTCAGTAAAAACGAGACCTGGAGCTGACTGTGGCTCAGATCATGAGCTTCTTGTTGCAAAATTTCAGCTTAAATTGAAGAACGTAGGGAAAACCACTAAACCATTCAGATATGACCTAAATCATATCCCTTATGAATATACAGTGGAGGTGAGGAATAGATGTAAGGGATTAGATCTGATAGACAGAGTGCCTGAGGAACTATGGACGGAGGTCCGTAACATTGTTCAGGAGGCAGCAACTCAATCCATCCCAAAGGAAAAGAAATGCAAGAAAGCCAAGTGGCTGTCTGATGAGGCTTTACAAGTAGCTGAGGAAAGAAGGGAAGCGAAAAGCAAGGGAGAAAGGGGAAGATATATCCAACTGAATGCAGATTTCCAGAGAATAGCAAGGAGAGACAAGAAGGCCTTCTTAAATGAACAGTGCAAAGAAATTGAGGAAAACAAAATGACTAGCGATCTTTTCAAGAAAATCGGGGATCTCAAGGGATTCGTTTTGTGCAAAGACGGGCATGATAAAGGACAAAGAAGGCAGGGACCTAACAGAAGCAGATGAGATTGAGAAGAGGTGGAAAGAATACACAGAAGAACTATACAGGGAAGATCATAATGTCACTGATAGCTATGATAGTGCGGTCACTGAACTTGAGCTGGACGTCCTCGAGAGTGAAGTCAAGTGGGCCTTAGGAAGCATTACTAACAACAAAGCTAGCGGAGATGACAGTCTTCCAGCTGAGCTATTTAAAATCCTAAAAGATGATGCTGTTAAAGTGCTGCAGTCAATATGCCAACACATTTGGAACACTCAACAGTGGCCACAAGACTGGAAAAGGTCAGTTTACATTCCAATTCCAAAGAAAGGCAATGCCAAAGAGTGTTCAAACTACTGTACAATTGCGCTCCTCTCACATGCCAGCAAGGTGATGCTCAAAATCCTACCAGCTAGGCTTCAGCAGCATGTGAACCAAGAACTACCGGAAGTACAAGCTGGGTTTCGAAGAGGCAGAGGAACTAGAGATCAAATCGCCAAATTTTGCTGGATCATGGAGAAAGCAAGAGAATTCCAGAAAAACATCTATTTCTGCTTCATTGACTACACTAAAGCCTTTGATTGTGTGGATCACAAGAAACTGTGGCAAATTCTTAAAGAGATGGGAGTACCAGACCACCTTACCTGTCTCCTGAGAAACCTGTACGAGGGTCAAGAAGCAACAGTAAGAACTGGACATGGATCAACCGATTGGTTCAAAATTGGGAAAGGAGTACGACAAGGCTGCATATTGTTGCTCTGCTTATTTAACTTATATGCAGAGTACATCATGAGAAATGCCATGTTGGATGAATCACGGGTTGGAATTAAGATTGCTGGGAGAATTATCAACAACCTCAGATACGCAGACGATACCACCCTAATGGCAGAAAGCGAGGAGGATCTCAAGAGCCTCTTGTTGAGGGTGAAAGAGGAGAGTGCAAAAGCTGGTTTGAAACTCAACATTCAAAAAACGAAGATCATGGCATCTGGCCCCATCAGTTCCTGGCATAGAGAAGGGGAAGAAATGGAAGCAGTGACAGATTTTACTTTCTTGGGCTCCAAGATCACCACTGACGGTGACTGTAGCCATGAAATTAAAAGACGCTTGCTCCTTGGGAGGAAAGCTATGGCAAACCTAAACAGCGTAGTCAGAAGCAGAGACATCACCTTGCCGACAAAGGTCCATCTAATCAAAGCTATGGTTTTCCCAGTAGCAACGTACGGCTGTGAGAGCTGGACTTTAAGGAAGGCTGAGCGCCGAAGAATTGATGCTTTCGAACTGTGGTGCTGGAGAAGACTCTTAAGAGTCCCCTGGACTGCAAGGAGGTCAAATCAGTCCATGCTAAAGGAAATCAACCCTGAGTGCTCATTGGAAGGACAGATACTGAAGCTGAAGCTCCAATATTTTGGCCACCTAATGCGAAGAGAAAACTCCCTGGAAAAGACCCTGATGCTGGGAAAGATTGAAGGCAAAAGGAGAAGGGGACGGCAGAGGATGAGATGGCTAGATAGCATCACCGATACAATGAATATGAACTTGAGCACACTCCGGGAGAGAGCGCAGGACAGGAAGGCCTGGCGTGCTATGGTCCATGGGGTCACGAAGAGTCGGACACGACTGAACGACTGAACAACAAAATGGATTTTGGGGGGAGAAATTTTGCAGAGTCCTTATACATTCTGAAATTTATCTACAGCCCAAAACTTTAAAAGTGTTTATCATTGAAAGCAGACCCATACCCCTCTGAGAATTTGTCTGTCTCATTTCCTGTAAAACGTGTTCTTTTTTGCTATACAATGAGATGCATTCTATCTACAGTAGTCATTAAAGGCTCATTTTGAAGGTCAGGATCTCTTTAAAAAATTTAGAGAGCTGTATGCCAAAATTAGCAGAAATACAGCAGTTAATTGATGGACAAACATTTAGGAACATTCCAAATTTTCAGGAACTTCTGCACCAATTTATTATTTGTTTGATGCAAGTAGACACAGTAATGGCTTTGCTTATGTTGATTCACTTACTCGTGATCAGTTCACGCAGTACCTTTCATTACAAAATTCTCATGCGCACATGATGTTCTGGGCTGCCAAATTTCTGAAACATGAAAAAATCCCTCCCCTTTGCCTCACTCCCAATCAACATGTGTGTAAGGTACTACAATGTTCAAAATATACATTTTATGGGAAATGGGACCTTAAACGACTTTTTGTGGGGTGTGGCTCTTCCCTCAGTGATAGGAACTTAAATTATTTTTGTGTGTAGATACGTTTCAATATTTATAATGTCCCTGTAAAATGTTCCCCAAACTCCATGACCTGGTTTGCACATAACAACAACCCAGGGTATGGGTTGAGTATGGGTTGTTGTTGAATCGTGGCTTGTCGTTATGTGTGAACCCTATGGTTTAGCTGTGATTTAGCCAGGAACAACCTAGAGTTCACAACCCCACAACAAAACTTGGGTTCCCTTCCTGGGTTGGTCATGGTTAACAACCCATAGTTAAACCGTTGTGCAGGGTTTGCACATAACGACAATCCACATTTCAACAATAACTCACGATTCAATGACAACCCATACTCAAGCCGTACTCTGGATTGTTGTTACATGTGAACTAGACCCATGACTATCATATAACCCTCAAGTGCCAAATTTTGTTGATTTGGTATGGAGTGATCCTATTGAGTTCTAGCCTTGAAGGTAACTCTAAAGCAGGTACTCTCGGTAGGATCCATGGCTACGATTACACAGCGTCTGGCTGCTTTATCATTTTCCCATTCTTGTTATTGCCTCCTCTTCTCCCAGTCTCTTCAGTCATTTGCCTGATGTCAGCTGTCTCCTATTACTTTTCTTTGTTATTGTTGCTTGAGCTGGATTTTCCTTTGGCATCTTGATGGACCAGAAAACATGCAAGGGAGAACATCCAAGTTGTCAGGTAACTGGAGAACTGCTCACTGGTAAGTTCTAGGTCACCTTAGCAATCTGCTACAGCGGCACTTAACAGAGTTATTCCTGAAGGTGGCACCCAAAAAATGGTTCAAAATCATCTAGCTCCGTTGCATAAGCACTGCTTGTCTAGAGTAGTTTAAGGTGTCTGAAAGTTTTTGTCTTTTGGTGAACTGCTGCTTCTATATCTTCTTCTAACTTGCTCTATCCGATATCCCACCTTTCCTCTGAGGAGCTTAAAATAGTGGATGTGGGTTTTCCTGATTTTATTGTCTCAACTGCCTGTGAGTTAGGTTAGGTTGAGAGACACTGACTGGTCCAGGTTCATCCCATGAGCTTCATGGCTAAGTATGAATTTAGACACAGGTTTTTCTGGACCAGATCTACACTCTGTCCACTTCACACCATACTGGTGATGGAGAGAGATTAAAGAGCTGCTGCATTTAGGGAGAAAAAAATGTTTGGGGGCAGAATTAAATTAGCCGAGCTGTGCATTATATTCAGCATGTAGGCTACTGACTTAGGTAAGTATTATCTCTCTTGAAGGTACCTTCAAAGGTAGATATAGATATGAATTGAAGTTATTTGATAGTACCATTCATATTTATGTCTAGTCCAAAGCCAGCTTTGAAAGCACTAGTATCAAACTTCTATGAAGCTGAGAATTCCTTATAGTACTTCTAAAAATAATCTGTATAAGGAAAATGTCTGCTCTACTTTCTTGGTTATTTTTACCTAGAGCTACTGCTGTTGCTTCACCACTTGATGATACATTCATTCTTTGTGTCCATGGTGTCAGGCAGGCTCTACTACACAAATTCCCTGTGGCGTTTTAGAGTCCACAAGGACAAGATTTTTCCCTTGGTGAACTTGCACTGTATTTCAGTATTCTCTCTTTGCATGTACTTTTACAAATTCATATTGGTGCTTCAGGAAATAATTTGGAAATGATCCAGTTCTTCAGCCTTGGCTTTGCCAAAAAAATGGTCCTGTATTGGAAGGATACTTTTAGTTCTGTTATTCTCAAAGAATAAGGGTGAAACTACATTGTACATTAGACACATAGTGTGAAGCTTGATCCTCCTTGTTTTTTTACTTAAAAGTAAGCATGCAGTGCCCCAATCCAGATTGGGACCACTGCAAGTATGTAGGAGAGGATTAAACCTTCACCTGCCAGCCACTTGTTTTCTGAAATGTTGTGGGGGGGGGGATTAAAAAGCACCGGGGGGGGGGAGCCTCCATTAGCACCAATGGAGTTTTTCTTTGTTTGCAGGGGAAGAATTTTGGAAAACAAGTAATTGGAGGAGCAAGGTTTCAACCTCCCCAATGTATGCACACTGGTACTGATCTGGATTGAGGCCCTGCATGCCACATATTTAATGTATTGTGTAACTTGATGCTAACAAGGACCTTTTGAGGAAGGTATGGACAATTAGTGGACAGATGTGACCTCCTCCTTGATCGCTCACCCACTGTGTGTTCTGCGTGTCAGACAAAGTGCCTGCAAAGTGTTCTTCCACCTTGCAGAACTTTCATGTTGATTATGAGTGCCTTTGCTTCCTTAGAGAGCCTTTTCCTTTCATATAGTTAATAGCTAGAACTCAAGACATGAGTAAACATAAGCAGCTAAATTCTCTTTGATTTGCAGTAGCAACATTTGGGAAGGACCATGTGTTTTTCTTTACATAAAGGGACTCATGACACACTTTGAAAACCCTCTGAGAGGGAAAGGGAGATTGTGGGCCAAGACCCCATGCAGGCTCCACCCCACTGAACAGTCTGCTGCTAAGTCCCATTACCATAGATGCTACATATTTAGACCCTTCTTTTCCTTGGGATTGGCATTTGTGGCAGACAGATAGGCAGATGGCATCATTCAGATTTAGCTCAGGAGGCGCCAGTTATTGACCTTTATGTTAGAGGCATTCTTTCAATACTGGGCACTGTGCCATGGAGTTGAACAGTTCCAAGGAATGTGGCTATACTGCAACACTGATGTTGAGAAAGCAGGTTCTCCATGAATCAATTCATAGAAGACTGGTGTTCTCGGGGTACATCAAAGAGCTTGAAGAAGGTTAGTGGCTTCTGCAATACTCAAAGCTTTGTTGTAGCCCCAGGGAAATCTCAGAAATAATCCTTTAATTTGGTGGGGAAATGGGAGCAAGAGTTTCAGATTTTCTGCGCAGGCACCCCATTGTGTCATGGAGATAATTCTATGATTATTGGTTTGTGTGTGTGTGTGTGTGTGTGTGTGTGTGCATTCATACAAGTTTAAGAATTTAGTTGCTTTAACATAAACAGTTTTTGTCTATTTTTCACCTCTCAGTTTGGTCCCAGGATAAAATTGTGGCAAAATACTAAGGGTAAATTTCAAGGTGTATACTGTGTTTTTTTTAACCTAAGACTGACTGGGTTTGGATGACATGATAACTCACAATGGGTTAAACAAGGCACCATGGCTTATTTAACCCATCAATGGTTATTGTGTCATCTGTTGGGAACTTTTAAAGCCACGATGGCTTATTTGGCCAAAATAAGCCACTCTAATAACCCACGGTCTGCAGTAAGGGTTATTTAACCCACCGTGGATTATCATCTCATCTGGCGCTCAGTGTGGCCTATTCAGATTGCCTACAGAGTCGCCTGGCAAGAGCGATCAAAACCATTGTGGCCGTTTTGGTCCAACCTGCACAGCTATTTTCCCGAGATCTCACAAACAGCCGAGAGACAACCATAGCCAAACAAGCACAGTCTTCCCTGATACCGCACTACAGTTACAAAATGACAGCTTTCCCCAAATACAGTGACAGTCCTGTGCTCTCGTGCTACCCCGCTACAGTGAAGTTACACAATGATAGCCTTCCCTAATTGCTAATTTGAAACTGTACATTTTGGGAAATAGGGGAAAATAGGGGAATAGGCAAGAACTGCTCACTTTTCCATGAAGAAGTGTAGTTCCACAATTATCCACTACAGCATCTGAAGGCTCCCCATGAGGGCATGACGGCCCAACTGTGCAATCTCGCACCATTCCAGGAAACTGTCAGGGAGTTATAGCTCCCCCCCCCCTTTTCCTTCTTTGGTCACTTTTCCATGAAGAAGCAAAATTGCTATGGGGGATGGATGCACATTCGCTTTAGTGCTGTAGTGAACAGAAGCAGCTCTTCCAGCATTGTAGGTGTGTGGGTGTGAAATGTGCAACTTCACTGTACAAAGCTATAGTGCGAATGAAAATTGGGCCCTTTAATGCCATCTACCTACTTACCAACCACTCTGACATGGTTTCCAATATAGTGTTTAGTAGCATGTCTAGTCTGGTTCCAAGTCTTTGAGTCATTCTAATGCTCAGTGGGTGCCTTATCTCAACTACTCAGCTCCCAGTAGTTTCTGTAAACTACACCTATGGCTGTGGGTACTCTGTGCCAAAGAAATCCAAGCTGTGTACCAAGGTGATTCTAATTCTGTTATACAAATTGATATTTGCATTTATCTGCTACCTTTGTTATAACGTATACCTTGGCTGAAAAAACATGATAAAGTCTTCTCCGTGCTGTTATCAGATATTTAAGCCCCTAGGATTCTGCCGGTAACCAGTGTATGGTAATCCTGGATTATTTCACATCTTTTGGCAAGGTTTGAAAGGAGGGAAGTGTGTGTAGACTGTTAGAAAGTGAGCTGGAGTGGGAGCTATGAAGTAGTATCCTTGTGCATTGTATCTGCCACCCGCCACCTTGCTGCAGTTTCATTTCCCATGTGTTTTCAAATTTTTCTCCACAGTTGTAGGATATTGAGAACTTTTTATGAGAGTTTCTTTTTTGTAAAGTGAGGGCTATAATGTTCAGGATACTGAATCCTATGCTGATACGGATTCTGTATTTGCACAGCAGTAGCCTTGATTATACCTGAGTGTAGGCTTCTCCAGAGACCTCTGTTCTGATGAAATACGAGCAGGGCAGCACAAGGGATTACTTTTTCCTTGTGTATCATTTGAAATATTTTGATTTGGCCTTGAAAAAGCATTAGGTATTTACCTATATTACCCCTCCCCTCTTTTTTTCTGCAAGAAATAAATCAAACTCCAGAATAAAATATGCTGAAGGTTTGTGTTGGTAATCTTCACTCGCACCAAAATTCTGATGTTCTGAAATTATGGTACTGAAGTTATGAAACTGAATATTTATGTTAAACATTTGAAAGAAATACAGGATCATCTATCTCAATGCAGTAAACCACAATTGTTAGAGAACCTCAAATGCAGTTTCTTAAGGGCTCAAGTGAAGAGCACTACTATCTGATGCTGAGCATTGGCCTGCAGGTATAAAAATTTAGTGATCCTGTCTTTGAGTAAAGGGTTTCCATGTTAGTGCTCAAAGATGTACTAAGGTGTACTCTCAAAGTGTTGTTCATTTGTGATTCACATTGGAGCCAAACTAGAAGGGACATTAAGCATGTGATTTGGCCTTGGCATGCTTGGTTATTGTTTACTAAACACAGCCATGGGGGGCCCTGATCCTGATCAGAGCCGTGGCTTGGGCGGGGGGAGAGAAGGGATTTAATTCTTTGTCCCTGCATTGGTCTGGATCCAGATTCACCCCCCCCCCACTTCCAGTTTGAACCCAAGAGGAAAGGTGGCACTGGCACTAATGATAACTTTCCTTCCATGGTCCTTCCATGAATTCTTCCAATAGCAGATGTGAGTAAGGAACAAAGGATTATCCAATATTTCCCCCACTGCAGTCCCAATCCAGAAGGCTCCCCCCACCCCCACAGCTGCTGTTTAGTAAATAAAAATGAAGCACACAAAGGTCAGTCACATGGCTAATGTCCTGTCTAGCTTGGCCCTAGGATCTATGCTAGAGAAAAGTGCTTAACAAATGTCACAGTGATAATACTGTTCTTCACTGCCAATGAATATAGAACTTTGTTCTTTTTGTTACATTGCTTTAAAATTGGAGATGATCTGCCATTGAAAATGGCTTATTAATGAGATTCTCTTATTCACCCTTCTCCAACCTGGGGCTCTCCATATATTTTGGACTCCAGCTCTCATCTGTCCTATCTAGCATGGCCAATGGTCAGGACTTGTAGTTGAAAACATCTGAGGGGCACTAGAGTGGGGAAAGGTGCTCTAATTCAAGGTGCGGAGACTGTTCTTTATTTGTATCTTTGTGGCTGGTGCAGTCACTGTGCCTTCTGTTAGGGTATCTTTGGGATTACTTCATTTTCTCAGCAACAGCAAATTACAGTTTGGGTGCTGAGATTCTGAGATTTCCCTGCAACTGATTTGCTGGCTGTGGGCAGATGTTTGGTTTTCCTGTAACATCTTAGAAATGACTGCATGTTACTGAATTGCAAAATACTAGTTTAGATATGCCGTTAATAATTGTATTATGATACTGCAGTAGAAAAATGAATACGCAACATATCCCACACTGATTTGATGTTTTTAAGTTAAGAAAAATCTTGTTTTTGAGCTTGTTTTTCAGGCTCTAACTGGAATAAAAAAAAACAGGAGGAGAAATGCTTTACTGATTTATTTGTATACCGCTTTCCCACAAGATTGTGCCCAAAGCAGCTCACAATAGCAATAAATATAACAGTTCAAGAACATAAGATGAACAACTACAATTACAAAAATAACCATAGTGTTAATAGATAAATATAAAATAGTATCAATCCATACAACTTCGTGTAAAAATATACAAATAAACTGACCTAATCCAAATGTTTATAGCCAAACAAGAGAGAATAAAGCCTAACACAAAAATACACTACATACAATGCCAGGTAGATCTCCGTTCCATGAAGGCAGCATTCTCCACAGTTGCCCTACTCACTGTGGTTGGTACTACACCTCTCACTTGTAGCAGCCTTCCTCCCAGCTCTCTTCTGAGTATCCTGTCTTCCCCATCTCTTAACTGGGGAGGTAAAGATTGCCACTCTTCCTTTAAACCTCACATACACTCACAGTTTTCATGTTACTTCAGCCTCTCTAGCAAGCACCTCTTCCTGCACTGCCTTCAAGGCAGAAGGCTTTATCATGACCTGTGCAGGATATATACAAAGTGCCTTGTTTGCTAATTTTAATCCTCAGAGAATACGTTAGGTTGGCAGAAAGTAGTTTCATGGGTTATAGATCTGCAATCAGATACTTGTGCACACACCGCTAACAGAAGTACAAATTATTTAAGTGCACTTGAGATGCTGGTCAAAACTCTCATGACTCTTTTTTGTGTCTTAGATCCTCTATCAATGGGGCCACAGAAAGCTTTGGAAACAATTGGTGCAAATTTGCAGAAACAGTATGAAAACTGGCAACCAAGAGTAAGTATGTTTTGTATTTGAGTTCAAAGGCTCCTTTTCCCCAGTTCTTCCATGCGTTTCTGGAACTGTTACATGTAAATTCTCTGATTTCAGCTTGAGGTATGGAATATATCTTATGTAACTTAATGACTTGGCAATATCCATAGCTTGTCTGTCCATTCATGTGGATAGAATCCTGCAGCTATTAGGCTTCTTTTGGATTAACATTATTTAGGACAAGAGTAATTTTTAAAGTCAAGATTTCTTCACTGCCATTTGTATCAAATACTTCTCTCATTACTGTATCTTTTCAAAGTACTTGGAGTAGTTGTTAGTTTCTGTGGATTCTGCAGTCTACTCTGCATCATCAGTTTTGGGTGCAATTCTACAGTTTTGGGTATTTAGACTATGTTGCTCATGACTGTTTTAGGCCTATTTCATACTTTAAATTTATGGTGTGGGGTAGTCAACAACTGGGATCACGTTGGCTGCGTCCCGCATAAGCAGTCATTTGTGTGAAGCAGTTCCCCCACATGGGTGTGACAGTTTTAATTATGCCAGCAAAGCCATCTCCAAATGAGGGAACTTATTTATATTTATTTATTAAAATGCAGTAACAGATTTAAAACAGAAACTAAAAGATTAAAATGCCTGGGAAAAAAGGTCTTCACCTGGCACCAAAAAGAGCACAACGTAGATACCAGGCAAGCCTCTCTGGGAAGCTCATTCCATAACCAGGGTGCCACAACAGAAAAGGCCCTCTTTATATAACAGCCACCTAACTTCCTTTGGCAGGGTCTCCCAGAGAAGGACTGCTGAAGACAATCTTAGCATTTGGGCAGGTATATATGGGAGGAGACAGACCTTCAAGTAACCTGGTCCCAAGCCATGTAGAGCTCTGAATGTTAATACCAGCACTTTGAATCAGGCCTGGAAATGGGTTAGCAGCTGGTGCAGATGGAAAAGTACTGGCATAATATGATCATGTTGGCCAGTCACCGTTAACCTGAATCTTTGGGATGCATTTAGTTGCTGCCTCCTGAACAATGTTACGGACCTCCGTCCATAGTTCCTCAGGCACTCTGTCTATCAGGTCTAATCCCTTAAATCTATTCCTCACCTCCACTGTATATTTATAAGGGATATGATTTAGGTCATACCTGACTGGTTTAGTGGTTTTCCTTACTTTCTTCAATTTAAGCCGAAATTTTGCAACAAGAAGCTCATGATCTGAGCCACAGTCAGCTCCAGGTCTTGTTTTGACTGACTGTATAGAGCTTCTCCATCTTTGGCTGCAAAGGACATAATCAATCTGATTTCGATATTGACCATCTGGTGATGTCCATGTGCAGGGTCGCCTCTTGTGTTGTTGGAAAAGAGTGTTTGCTATGATCAGCGATTTCTCTTGGCAAAACTCTATTAGCCTTTGTCCTGCTTCATTTTGTACACCAAGGCCATGCTTGCCTGTTATCCCGGTCATTTCTTGACTTCCTACTTTGGCATTCCAATCCCCTATGATGAAAATGACATCTTTTTTTGGTGTTAGTTCTAGAAGGTGTTGTAGGTCTTCATAGAACCGATCAACCTCAGCTTCTTCTGTCTCGGTGGTTGCAGCATAGACTTGAATTACTGTGATGTTGAATGGTTTGCCTTGGATTCGTACTGAGATCATTTTTGAGATTGTACCCCAGTACTGCTTTTCCCACCCTTTTATTGACTATGAGTGCTACTCCATGTCTTCTAAGGGATTCTTGCCCACAGTAGTAGATATGATGGTCACCTGAATTAAATTCGCCCATGCTTGTCCATTTGAGTTCGCTGATTCCCAAGATGTCGATGTTCCATCTTGCCATCTCATGTTTGACCACCTCCAGCTTACCTTGATTCATTGATCTGACATTCCAGGTTCCTAAACAATATTGTTCTTTACAGCATCGGACTTTCTTTTCACCACTAGACACATCCACAGCTGAGTGTCCTTTCGTCTTTGGCCCAGCTGCTTCACTCTTTCTGGCACTACTTGGAAATTCCCTCTGCTCTTCCCCAGTAGTATGTTGGACAGCTTCCGACCTGAGGGGGTCATCTTCCAGCGTCATCTCTTTTAGCCTTGTGATACGTTCCATGGGGTTTTCTTGGCAGGAATACTGGAGTGGGTTGCCATTTCCTTCTCCAGTGGACCACATTTTGTCAGGACTCTCCGCCATGACCTGTCTGTCTTGGGTGGCCCTGCACAACATAGCTTATGGCTTCACTGAGTTACGCAAGCCCCTTCACCACAACAAGGCAGTGATCCGTGAAGGGGGTTCCTGAAGTACCAGTGCTATTTAAATACTGTGCATTTTGGGGATGGAAGGCATGATCAGACTTCACTTGCTTTGTCGAGACCAGGGGTGGGCAACTTGTGGCCCTCCAGATGCTTTGGCCTACAACTCCAGTCATTCCTCACCATTGGCTATGCTGGTTAGGACTGATGGGCGTTTTAGGCCAGAAGAACTGGAGGGCCACAAGTTGCCCAACCTGGTCTGAACCCTCTCTGTGTCTTTGGTACATTTTAGTAGTTCTTGATACATTGCTGGTTTAAAGTAACACAAAGATTTTGAATATAATCATGAGTCCTGCAGGCTGAGCTCATAGCTTATATATTTTAAACACACATGTGCTCATTCAGTTAGTCTCTCCATTCTAGTGAGCATGTGCATTGTGTGAGTGGATGTGTAACTGAAACCATGTGCATGTTTGAAAAAAAAGCCCCTTTGCATACTTATGGCAACACCATGTTTTCTGTATATTCATGTCTTTCACACATAGTGGTGATTGAGGTGTAATGCTAACTATGACCGTGCATGTGAGCTGCAGGATATAATTACCATTGATCGTTTGAACACGTTTATGGCCCTGGGTTCCTTCTGGGACTGTACCTATCTGAGCATAAGCCTAAAGTGTGCCTCGGGTTCAATGCCCCATCTCCTCTTGTGAGCAACAAATCTCCATGCATGAGGAGATGAGAGAAGGGGAGAAGGGATTGTGTGAGTCCTAGGCTCAATCCAGGTTTATGCATATAATGCCAAACCATGGTTTGGTGTTTCATCCTTTGTCAGTGTAAGCTACCTTTGTCTATTAGGAATAAAGCCATTTTAGTGCAAATTTGTATGCGCAACTTGAATATTCATGAACCAAAAGTTACCAAGTGTCTTGTGTGCTTTTTCTACTGGTTACGTAAGATTGAAAGGCTATTTTTGTTCTTCTATTTTTCTTTAATATTCTGATCAGTATGTTTCAGTTTCACAGGCATCGTTCATCAGCAAGTGAACTCCTGAGCTCTTGTTCTATTGAGCTGACCATCTTATTGTTACATGTGAAAATACAGATAGCAATCTTTTCTATCTGAAGTTTTGATCAGTGGACAGCTCTAGGGTATGCTGTGGAATTTTGAGAATCTTTTTGGTATTCTGTTCCTTTCTCAAAAGGAATGCTTAGATGAGAGCTAGCTTGCCCTGGCTATAGCAATAAAAAGGTAAAGGTGTCCCCAACCAGTCGTGTCCGACTCTAGGGTGCGGTGCTCATCCCCGTTTCTAAGCCGAAGAGCCAGCGCTGTCCGAAGACGCTTCCGTGATCATGTGGCCGGCATGACTGAACACCGAGGTGCATGGAACGCTGTTACCTTTCCTGCCGAGGCGGTACCTATTTATCTACTTGCAATTTCTTGCTTTCGAACTGCTAGGTTGGCAGAAGCTGGGACTGAAGACGGGAGCTCACTCCGTCACGCAGCACTCGGGTCTCGAACTGCTGACCTGCCGACCTTCCAGTCTGCAGTTCAGCGTCTTAACCACTAAGCCATCGCTGTCCTATGGCTATAGCAATACCCCTAGGTAAATGTATTCCTAGTCATTCTACTTTAAAGCCTAATTGGTTATAAATAGACATGTGGATGTTTCATCATTAATTTATTTGTTCCTGTATAATTTATAAAATCAATAAAGATAATAAATTGCCACAGCAAATGTTTTCTTTGGTTGCTTTGGCTGAGAGCAGAGAGAGTAGACATCTCTTCCTGAACATTTAAAATAAAATATTTGTTCAAGCTGATTAGTAATCAGGACAGATTAATATCTGGATATAATGTAACGGTGGCAATGGGGAATTACTAAAACAAAATGTGGGTGGGGGATTACTTCAGAAGTAGTATTGTTTAAAATCAGTGGAGATTACTATGGAGGGACTGGATTTCAGAAGAGCATATTCTTTGTATGTAACTTGGATCTATAGGTGAAAAGGCTCTTGGGTAACGCAGCTGGCAAGCACATCAAAAAAAATCTGTTCAGAGCCCCCTCACTTCTCTAGATCTTGGAGAAAGATGGGGCCTCTTGCTGTCCTTTCACTGTCTTCAGAGAGACTCAACGTAACAGGGATGAGCCCCACTCTCTGTGTACCATGCCTAGCTTAGAGCTGGGGAGGAGACAGAGGGCTTTTCCCCACAGTTGACTAGTCCCCAGAGATGCTTGGAGAACCTCTAAAGCTCATCATGATGTTACAGGTAAAACACCACCATTCCCCCTTAGGGAAGGGATAGAGTTGGTGGGGAGGACACATTTTGGCTAGCTACAAGTACAACGAAAGTTTGTTAAACTCCTGTGTATGTGAGTGCTCTGAGCACTATCAAGTGCTATATCAATGGTGCTGGTGCTGTTTTCTTGTTACTGTAATGAAATCTTTATATTAAAGACATCCTGACTCAATAACTTGTATGAATCAGAAATGCGACAAAGCTAGTAGGATAGCTAAGGTATCTGCAAATTAAAATTATATTATTTTGACTTATAGGGCATGCACTGCGTTTGTCTATTTCTTTTCTCCTACTGAATTAAAATGAAATCCTGTGTTTACACAGAGGTTTTTAGTTCTCCTGTATCTTCTGGTGGTCCTTGCCTGACACTTGGGTTAGCCCCTTCTTCTGGACAGCAAATCTGTCAAGTCCAAATGAGCATCTCAAGAGGGAGGGGTAACCTGCTTTCCCCAGACCAGACCTGCCTAAGGTCAGATCAACAGGCACTGGGTTGAGCTCCGTTGGGCCCAGCATGTTTTTGTCCTTAAAAAGAAAAGAAAATAATAGGTGACTTAGTCTCTCTCCCCCACTCATCCCCCTCTGATATGTCCTAGTTAGGGATGGGGACTGGGCACGTGCAAGGTGGGGTCGCAATCCTCTATCTTACCTCTGTGGGGAAGGGTGTCCCCTTTCCCCACTGCTGGAACATTGTGCACTCCTTGCAGCCTGGAACTGGTTGCTTGCTGAAAGAAGAGCACTGGAGTCATCACTGCCCTACCTGGATCTGGAGGGCTTCAGGCATGCAAAGAGGACATCCTAGGCTGGGCTTTTCACACATCCCAACCAGGCTGGGGTAGGCCATCAAAGCCTTTGGAGCCAAAGCACCTGGAGAAGCTGTGTGCACTGTGCCCCTCTAACCCTGGGGCTGGGGATGCTTGCAGTCTCCACCTCCACCTTTGCTGTTCTTAACCTTCCCCAAACTGGTGATGTGGGCAAGGTCACAGCAGGCCCACTGACAAGTGACAGAGAGATCAGAAGTGGCAATGTTGTTTGGGGAAAAGTTATCCTGAGCTGAACCAGGATGCCAGATGTGCGGATGGAGGGGTGAATTGCTTTGGGGTCCACAGCCCAATTTCCTGCAGCCAAACTCCTGACCAGGCTCACCCCAGTTTCTGGGTGAAGCAGATCACTGCCCAGGAGATTAAGGGCACAGTCTTTCAGCTTTTCCAAGAAGCTTGTCCATATCCTCAGTCGGTACAAGCTGAAACATATCCATCAGTGGATGAATAGATATTGCTCTACTACACTGCCCAAGCCCTAAACAACTTGGGACCAAGATACCTGGGAGAGCGCCTTCTTCTTTACCAACCTGCCTGGTCACTAAGGTAATCAGAGGGCATGTTCCTGGGGGTTCCACATGGACCCATGGCCCGGTTGGAGTCTTATCAGGAAAAGAGCCTCCAGTGTGGTGGCCCCCTTCCTGTGAAATTCCCTGCCTTTGGGGATCAGGCAAGCGCCAATGTTTTGTTCCTTCCAGTACCTCCTGAAGTCATTGTTGTTTTGAGAGGCCTTCCTTGCGTGACCAGTCGCAGTTTAATAAATTTGACCTTATTGGAATTTGTCTTTTAAAAAAATGTTTTAACTGTTTTAACCTGGTATTCTATTCTTTTATCTTGGTTGTTCACTGCTCTGAAATCTGCAGTGTATAAATATTGTAAATAATAAATAAAATACATCCACCCCTCACTCTGTTAAAATGTGACATCCAAGTTGGAGCAGATGAGTGATTTTCGCTGCAAAATGTTATGTACATTGTTCACAACAGACTGTTAAGGATTCCCCTACCAACAATCCCACACCTACAGCAAGAAAGTTCCTCACTTTTTGAAACAGCTCTCCTGGAAGACATTTTGCAGACACAATGGTGGTGGTTAAATAAGATTTCTTTGCCATCGTCACTGACTTGTAGTAAACCAATAGTGTAGGCAAGGCAGGAACAGAACTGACCCTACTCAGTTCAGAGCTGAGTTAAGGTAAGAAGACATGTGGACTCATGTTTGCAGTCAGTTACTCTGTTTTCTAATTATTCTCTAGTGAGGAATGCTAGCTAACAGGGAACATCAAACAAGATCCAGACGCTATAGGCAATAGTGAACTTTGTCTCAACATCTATAAGGCTTAGTTTTGTGATGATTAGGCAACTAGGGCCCCAACCCCTGTCTGCAGCACTCCAAGCTGAAGCTCAGCAGGAACTGGTATAGCCTGTAGGTCTAAAATCATTATTTTGTAATGGTTAAAATGTTTCTGTGAGGATTTTTTTTTTTTTTGCAGAGAATGTAAATACAGTAATTACACTAGATTCAATATATTTACCAGTTGTCTTGCCAACTGAGAGAAAAAGGAACAGATGAAATTAATTTCTCCAGAGCAAAGTTAATGAATGTTTATGTAAAGTAAATGTAGAGGCCTAGCTAACAGCCACTATGATATTTTGCTGACTGCCTGTGCATTTTGTTAAAATAATTCCCTAGATCTAAAGAAGCTACAAGAAATTTAGTGTTTATTGACAAAAAATTTTGATGTAGAATCAATGAGCTTGAGCTTACAGGATTTTTATCTTTGAGGAGGTTCAAATGGAGTGCCCCGTAAGTGTACTTTTGGACTGCCCAAGACATTCACCTACTTTGATTTCAGGGGCAGAAGTAGTGCCTTTAAGGAGAGGCAAAATGTTCCCTGAAGCCCCAGCTTGCCCCCTTGTTTCCTCCTGATTAGTTGGCACCATTTTATTTTCAATTAGGTTATCATTTTCCTGGAAATAACAGTATCAGACAGTCAGTGAGCATGTACTTGGTATGATGTTTTGATGTCATGTAGCGAATCAGATTGACCTATGTGGTGGCACAAAGTCAGTTACGAGAAAGGGCAATGCTTCCTAGATCAGAATTGCATGTTCTGTCTCTGTCACTGTCTCTGTCTCAATAGCCCATTGCTTACCCTGTTTTGTACCTCAAAATCATAAAGGGGGTGCTTTCTGCCAGTATGGAAAGCTTTTGCAAAACTCACCCTGCCTTCAGTTAATTCCTCACATACTCTGCACACAGGTTATTTCCTTATTTCAGTCAGAGTCTTGTTTACACTAATTGTTTTAAATGTAGAGTTAAGTTATGACTGAGTTTAGGATTAAAAAAAAAACATCTCCTTTTTGTCATACATATTTTGCTGAAACTGGTTTTCAAAAAATACAAGAATTGAAAAGTCTTAACATTTTTTATTTTCCCCATTTTCTCCAGACCCTCCCTGCCCCCAGAAAACAAAAATGAAGTATGGGAAAAAAGAGCAAGTGCACCAAAGCAAGAGGGGGCACTATATTGTTGTTATTTCATTTGGGTGAGTTTGGAAAGTTGTAGAAAAAAGAAAGCCAAACAGTAAGCCTGTACTTTCCCCAAAATATCATTTTTTACTTAGCAATACTATGAATACAAAGGGGAGAAGCTACTTAGGTGCTAGCTCCTTGTATGATTATGTACCAACAATATACTTTTTGCTTAAATAGATAAATCGTAGTCATAAAATTGCATTGGTTTTCTTCTGTTTGAAATGCTCTAGTCAGGAGTAATGGAAGTATTCAAGAAAAAAGGATGGGCCCCTCTTGCTTTCCTCCTACACAAGTTATTTCAGTCCAGATGTAGCACACGTGGAAGTATGTGCTGGCATATTTGGGAGCATTTAGCTAGAAACTGTGATATCTGTAAACATCTTTGTTTTAAGATTACTGATTCCCTTAGTGGTAACATCTGTGTGAGCATGAAAGGCCACAATGCTTTTTATGAGTAAAATTGCAACGATAGCGCATTATTACACTTATTGATGAGTCATGCGTTTCAAATATCCATGCTACGTGCCATTCCAGAGCTCTTCTGTTTTCAGCAGTCATGAGAATAATGAATCCTCTGGAACGCAGTCTATTGGCCGGCTGACATGAGGCTTTAACACAGCATGTGGAACCTAACATATAGTAAAACCTCAGGGCACAACGAAAACAAACAAGTCTCTCTGCTGTTTTAATAACAGAGCCCGTGGAATTGGGAAAAGGGGGTGTAGGGGGGAGGCTTCTAGTAGCAGCAGGTACTCTGTGTGTGGGCAGACCTCATGCTGCCTTGTATAGTTTGCACAAAACATGAGGCAATTACTGAGCTCAGATGTTTTGTGTGCAAGGTACTGGTTCATAGTGGTAAATCACTGCCCTTTGAAACATTGCAAACCTGAACACGTACCACTTTATTGCACTCAGCCAGCTTTGGAGTTTTTCTGCAGTAATAAAGAGAAGTTGCCGGACTATCTGCAATAAATAGGAGAATGCTTGAATTTCCTAGTCCTTTGCTGTAAATACCAATAGACCGACTTTTGTCTTAGTTCTCCCCTTCTCCCCACCCCATCATTTGCTTAGATGGTCAGTGAAGGAGACTTGAGAGATCCAAATGCCAGGTCACCGAAATAGCCAGTGTAGGGAAGGGAGCTTGGAAATAGTGTGTTATGAATGCATGACAAGTTGACATGTATTGATTATTGGAAAATGGCCACTGAGTGTAATGTGAGCTACGTTGGAAGGATTATCCAATCAGATGTGGGAGAGACAACATTGACTGTTGTCTTAGTTTCCAAAAACAGCTCTGCTCTGTGTTGGACTGTTATACCTCTCTCTGTCAAATACTATTAAACCACTGACTGTAATTTATCTGTTTGCCACTGCTTATAACTTTAATTTTCCCCCTCATGTTGTTGTATAGCTGTATAAAATTCTATGTTGCTGAAGTGGAAAATGCCTGTTTCATCTTAAGAATAGTACGGTTAAATAAAACAGACATTTCATTGCAAGGCTCAAATAAACATTTTATTGGGAAGATGGAATAGAGAGTTACAAAGTTTCTGGTAAACAGGAGGACTTCATCTCAGGAACTTTCCTATACAATTAAAGTTCTACAGTTAAGCATAGGGATTATTTCACAATTTTTTTTAACTGGCTGGGGATGATGGGGGTTTATAGTCTATCTCATCTGGGCGGGCACCAGGTTGGGAAAGGCTGCTTTCAACTCCTATGAGTTGAAACCCCAAATGTGTTCCCTTCTGTTATAACAAGGTCAGACATATACTTGTGTGTCTGCGTTCTGTATTGAGTTGCCAAGGCACCATATTTTGGTCATTTTTAACTTTTAGGGTGTTAAAAAATAATTGAGCTGGTTTGTTACTTTTTGGTTTTTGTAATGTTAAACTGTAGTGGCATCCTCAGACAGACTGGCCCATCTGCATGTGGCAAAAAGCAGCTCCTTAAATATAAAGTATTTTCTCTGACAGTCAATTTTAATTTGATTGTCCTTAAATGGAATGTGTCTCTTAACTCTATGAGGCCTAGCTATTTCTATATGTCCATAACCTGTATGTTAATATGTAAACAATGCCTGACCCCAAAAGTGCCAGCAATAAGGTGTCCCATCTGGCACATGTATCTGGACTTCACTGGCAATACTTGCCTCTACTTTTCCCATTGGTTTGTTTCTTTATTTATATAATCATTTGTGCACTGTCTTTTAGGACCAAGTACTGACAAGGTGTCTCACATAATATATTAATGCAGTTTAAAAGTCCAAGTCAATCAAACAATTACACAATAGCTGCATCCAATAAATAAAAATACAGGCCACTTAAATAAAATGTTCGAGCAGCAAGGTAAAGAGGTTAAATACAGTTGTAACTCACTGCAGTTAAAACTCAGAAAAAAGCAAGACAAAAAGGATGGAGTTTTTACAGTTTTTTTATTTTTAAGATAGAGTCTTTACGGCCCTCTTAAAAATACTCGAGAGTGGAGGCCCTGCATACCTCAGTGGGCAGAGAGCTCCAGAGCCTGAGGGCCACCACTGAAAAGGCCTTATCCACTGTGCCTACCAGCTTAATAGATCTTACAGGAGGGCCTGTAAGTAGGGCCTCTGAGGCAGGTCTTAATGCCTGAGCAGGTTCATATAGATACAGGTGGTCCTTCAAATAACCTGATCCCAAACTGTTTAGGGCTTCATTTGTCAAAACTAGCACTTTGAATTGGGCCTGGGAATGCATTGGTAACCAGCATAACTGGTACAGCATTGGTGTCTCATGTTCTGACGTCCTCACTTTCACCAGCAGCCAGGCAGCTGTATTCTGCAGCAGTTGAAGTATCCTGATCATCTTCAGAGACAGCTGGGATGGACCAGGCCCCTGAAACCTCATACTCATAGGATCCTGACCCTTTGTCCTCTAAAGAAGAGGCTCCAGAGTTAACAGTTCATGGAGAGGATCTGGTCACAGAAAGGCATCATGAGGCTTCCCCCCTCCCTGGACTCAGTTCCCTAGAAATATCCTGGGGCTTGCCTCCCCTGTGTCCAGAGGAGGCTGCCTTGCTGTCTTCAAACTCTGAGGATTCCTGCCATGAGGACATTTGCATGCCACAGCTACTCCCACGTTGCTGCAGCTTAAGGATGCTAAAAATTCAGGCCTCTTTAAGAGAAAAAGCATTAGTCAGTGTGGAGTCAGAGCCAGCCAGCCAGCCTAAATGTAGCCAAACTCTTATTTAACGCTCAGTCTTGAACTGATAAGTGTCTATGGATAAAAGGTGCCTTCAGCCAATGGAGAAGAGATGTATGCTGTGGTGGCAGCTACCTTAGTGCAAGTGTGTCAGGATGGCAAGACACTTGAATCAAGGTGACTCGGTGCACGGCACTGCATCATTCTGAACTGCAAAGCTAATTTTCAGTAAGCATTTATTTCTTCTCTCAAAAAAGAAAGAGAAAAAAAGATGAAGCCTATTTCAAGCTGTTTTACGTTGGCGGGAGCTACACTAGCTGAATGTCCATGTAGTGTTATGTTTCACTCACTCTGATGGTGCAGTCTCATGTTGCCAGGAGGCAGTAATGTGCTTTTGCTTCTACTAACAAAGCCTGATCCTGCAGAACTGTGTGAGAGCGAGAGAGCGCACCTTTATTATTTATCCCACCTCATCCTTATTTGTCCAAGGTGGTTCATAATCAATATAACACATCAATAAAACAAATACACAATAAACACCAACAAGGAAAACCAGGGAGTAAAAATTCCAATAACATCTACTGGAGTCATAAAACACAGATCTAAAACACCAGCATTACTTTACTATACAATTAAAATGCTTGGTGGAACAGGCAAGTCTCTCCCCCCCCCCCCCCCCAAGAAACAAGGAGTTACTGGAACATATATGGCAGGAAGCACATTCAGGAGTTTTGGAGCAGTATCAGAAAAGGCCCTGCTTCTATCCCTAATTGCTCTTGCCTCTGAGAGGGAATCATCAACAGAATGTTGCCCCTAGATCTTAATGATGCCACTGTAAGACAAATACTATAAGTAATTTTTAGTTAGAATAACTAGAACATGAATTATAAGTAATTCTTATTCAGGAATTTCTGATCTCGGTCCAGAAAGACCAAAGTAAAAAAAGAAGAAGAAGAAGCTCTGTTTACCTCACTTTGTTATCTAATCTAGTTGTAAAGCACACTGTATATTTGGTTAGGTGATATACATAGAGATGGCAAATTTGGGAGAGTTAGGACTCAGTATACATGATACAGATTCTGGAGTAATTAATACTGATTTCTAATTCCGGAGTTCTACTGTTTTAAGTAAATTGAAAGCTCAGCAGGTGGTGACAGCTTCTAGTTTATAGTGGTCTGGTTTGCACGTAATACTAAACTATGGTTTAGCTTATGTGCACGAGTACTCCTCCTCCCCTCTCTTCCTTCTGCACAACTAAAGGAAAGATGAGAAGCATTTGCTTTCTTTTTCGGCTGGTTAGTGGTTAATCATAACTATGGCAAACTGTGGTTAGTCTTAACTATGGTTTAGGAAAGAATCCAATTTCATAGTGTGGTTTGCAGTCCTGGCTGACCACAGTTGTCATAAAAAACATAAGAAGAAACCTGCTGGATCAGACCAAAGGCTTATCTAGTCCAGCATCTTGTTTCCTACAGTGGCCAACCTGATTCCTATGGGACAAAACAACTGTGCTTAGTTGAAACGGAAGCAAAAGCTCCCAATCACCTCCTTATGGCTGCACCAGGGGAGGAGAGGGGAGTATGTGAAAGCCATGCTCACTCAGACTCATTCCAATAGTGCTAAAACTGTGGGCTAGAGTATGTCTGAATGTAGCCAATGTGTGTGTATAAACTATACCTTGTGATAGGTATAGATTTGCAACAATACTGAAGTAGTTAATCCCCATTCTAATCGGGTTGCCAAGATAAAAGAGTGGAACTGAAGAAGAAGAGATTACACTTTTAAAGCTGTTTTGTATTTTATGTATTTTATATTGTTTTATATTCGATTTATGTAACCTGCTCTGAGGGAAAAACACACAAAAACACTGAAAGACAGGGCATACATTTATAAAATAAATAAAACCATTTGGTACTGTATAAGCTATGAAAAGGACAACCCCTTATGTAGGTTTACCATGGAAAGAAGGATAATATAAGAAAAAGAGAGGAGAAAAAGAAGGAATGGGAAGCCCTCAGTTCTACCACACAGCAGTCTTTACTACACATTTCTAAAATTTTGTCCTCACATTGAAATACTTGACATTACATTTCTTTTGTATGTTCTTTATAGTATTTACTAACATAAACAGTATGTTAGCGCAGAGTGCGAATTGGCCTGCTCATTAACATGTTTATTCAGAAGGAAGGCCCCGTGAATTCTGAGTGATTTAAGCTTAGTTCTCATAAATAGGCAACATGTTAAACCTATTTCTGGGTTGTAGGACTCTAGATTGTAGATTGGGGGTCACATGATTGTTTAACCAAATGTCAGAAATCATGAATATAATAAGACTCTTAATTTTAGTAGGTCGTTTTGCATTAACAAATTTGCATCTGTGCTGCTATAAATTATCCACAAATGTATGAAAACAGTCCGTCTCTCCCCACCACCCCAAACTGCCCAATCTGTAAGTAGTATAGTACAATATGAGAGAACACATTAAAGAATATCCATAGGTCAGCTAGGCCTCTCTTCTTGATAGATTCTCCTGGAGCAGTAGAGTAACCTGGGAGGATGAAGCATCAGGACTGGCTGGTTCAATTTACATGGCAGCATTTCCTTTCCCATGCTGTGGCTTCAGAGAACACCAGTGTGTTCTCTGTAGCCAGTTGGCTGCAATCTTTAAATTGGGTTAGAGTGCTTTCTTCCAAAAATGAACTCCTCCTTTTGTATTTTGGCAGTTTTGCATGGAACATTAAATAGAAGCTACCCTGTAATAGCCCCTTCATGGATCACTGCCTTGTTGTGGCGAAGGGGCTTGCGTAACTCAGTGAAGCCATAAGCTATGCCGTGCAGGGCCACCCAAAACGGACAGGTCATGGCAGAGAGTTCTGACAAAATGTGGTCCACTGGAGAAGGAAATGGCAACCCACTCCAGTATTCTTGCCAAGAAAACCCCATGGAATGTATCACAAGGCTAAAAGAGATGACGCCGGAAGATGAGCCCCTCAGGTCGGAAGGTGTCCAATATACTACTGGGGAAGAGCAGAGGGTATTTCCAAGTAGCGCCAGAAAGAGTGAAGCGGCTGGGCCAAAGCCGAAAGGACACTCAGCTGTGGATGTATCTGGTGGTGAAAAGAAAATCCGATGCTGTAAAGAACAGTATTGTTGAGGAACCTGGAATGTAAGATCAATGAATCAAGGTAAGCTGGAGGTGGTCAAACATGAGATGGCAAGATTGAACATTGACATCTTGGGAATCAGTGAACTCAAATGGACAAGCATGGGCGAATTTAATTCAGGTGACCATCATATTTACTATTGTGGGCAAGAATCCCTTAGAAGAAATGGAGTAGCACTCATAGTCAACAAAAGGGTGGGAAAAGCAGTACTGGGGTACAATCTTAAAAATGATAGAATGATCTCAGTACGAATCCAAGGCAAACCATTCAACATCACAGTAATTCAAGTCTATGCCCCAACCACTGATGCCAAAGAAGCTGAGGTTGACGGTTCTATGAAGACCTACAACACCTTCTAGAACTAACACCAAACAAAGATGTCCTCTTCATTATAGGGGATTGGAATGCTAAAGTAGGAAGTCAAGAAATGACCGGGATAACAGGCAGGCATGGCCTGGGTGTACAAAATGAAGCAGGACGAAAGCTAATAGAGTTTTGCCAAGAGAACACGTTGATCATAGCAAACACTCTTTTTCAACAGCACAAGAAATGACTCTACACATGGACATCACCAGATGGTCAATATTGAAATCAGATTGATTATGTCCTTTGCAGCCAAAGATGGAGAAGCTCTATACAGTCAGTAAAAACAAGACCTGGAGCTGACTGTGGCTCAGATCATGAGCTTCTTGTTGCAAAATTTCAGCTTAAATTGAAGAACGTAGGGAAAACCACTAAACCATTCAGGTATGACCTAAATCATATCCCTTATGAATATACAGTGGAGGTGAGGAATAGATTTAAGGGATTAGACCTGATAGACAGAGTGCCTGAGGAACTATGGACGGAGGTCTGTAACATTGTTCAGGAGGCAGCAACTCAATCCATCCCAAAGAAAAAGAAATGCAAGAAAGCCAAGTGGCTGTCTGATGAGGCTTTACAAGTAGCTGAGGAAAGAAGGGAAGCGAAAAGCAAGGGAGAAAGGGGAAGATATATCCAACTGAATGCAGAGTTCCAGAGAATAGCAAGGAGAGACAAGAAGGCCTTCTTAAATGAACAATGCAAAGAAATCGAGGAAAACAACAGAATGGGAAAGACTAGAGATCTCTTCAAGAAAATTGGAGATCTCAAGGGAACGTTTTGTGCAAAGACGGGCATGATAAAGGACAAAAAAGGCAGGGACCTAATAGAAGCAGATGAGATTAAGAAGAGGTGGCAAGAATACACAGAAGAACTATACAGGAAAGATCTGAATGTCACTGATAGCCATGATAGTGCGGTCACTGAACTTGAGCCGGACATCCTTGAGAGTGAAGCCAAGTGGGCCTTAGGAAGCATTAGTAACAACAAAGCTAGCAGAGATGACAGTATTCCAGCTGAGCTATTTAAAATCCTAAAAGATGATGCTGTTAAAGTGCTGCATTCAATATGCCAACAAATCTGGAACACTCAAGAGTGGCCGCAAGACTGGAAAAGGTCAGTTTACATTCCAATTCCAAAGAAGGACAACGCCAAAGAGTGCTCAAACTACCGCACAATTGCGCTCATTTCACATGCCAGCAAGGTGATGCTCAAAATCCTACAAGCTAGGCTTCAGCAGTATGCGAACCAAGAACTACCGGAAGTACAAGCTGGGTTTCGAAGAGGCAGAGGAACGAGAGATCAAATCGCCAACATTCGCTGAATCATGGAGAAAGCAAGAGAATTCCAGAAAAACGTCTATTTCTGCTTCCTTGACTACGCTAAAGCCTTTGATTGTGTGGATCACAACAAACTGTGGCAAGTTCTTAAAGTGATGGGAGTACCAGACCACCTTACCTGTCTCCTGAGAAACCTGTACGAGGGTCAAGAAGCAACAGTCAGAACCAGACATGGAACAACCGAGTGGTTCAAAATTGGGAAAGGAGTACGACAAGGCTGCATATTGTCGCTTTGTTTATTTAACTTATATGCAGAGTACATCATGAGAAACACCGGGTTGGATGAATCACAGGTCGGAATTAAGATTGGTGGGAGAATTATCAACAACCTCCGATATGCAGACGATACCACCCTAATGGCAGAAAGCGAAGAGGATCTCAAGAGCCTCTTGTTGAGGGTGAAAGAGGAGAGTGCAAAAGCTGGTTTGAAACTCAACATTAAAAAAACGAAGATCATGGCATCTGGCCCCATCACTTCCTGGCATATAGAAGGGGAAGAAATGGAAGCAGTGACAGATTTTACTTTCTTGGGCTCCAAGATCACCACAGACGGTGACTGTAGCCATGAAATTAAAAGACGCTTGCTCCTTGGGAGGAAAGCTATGGCAAACCTAGACAGCATGGTCAGAAGCAGAGACATCACCTTGCCGACAAAGGTCCGTCTAATCAAAGCTATGGTTTTCCCAGTAGTAATGTATGGCTGTGAGAGCTGGACTATAAGGAAGGCTGAGTGCTGAAGAATTGATGCTTTCGAACTGTGGTGCTGGAGAAGACTCTTACGAGTCCCCTGGACTGCAAGGAGGTCAAATCAGTCCATCCTCAAGGAAATCAACCCTGAGTGCTCATTGGAAGGACAGATCCTGAAGCTGAAGCTCCAATATTTTGGCCACCTAATGCGAAGAGAAAACTCCCTGGAAAAGACCCTGATGCTGGGAAAGATTGAAGGCAAAAGGAGAAGGGGACGACAGAGGATGAGATGGCTAGATAGCATCACCGATGCAATGAATATGAACTTGAGCACACTCCGGGAGAGAGCGCACGACAGGAAGGCCTGGCGTGCTATGGTCCATGGGGTCACGAAGAGTCGGACACGACTGAACGACTGAACAACAACAACCCTGTAATAGATCTTCCCATGGTCATTGACAGGTTCTGTTCAGGGAGTCAAAGATTGCGTCTGTCTCTAACTGCAATGGTCACCCCCTGGCTTTATTTTTCCCTAGTTTTCCCTAGTTTATATTGTTTATGTATTTGTGACAAACTGCAAACGAGGTCGCGTAGCCAAAGGCAAAATTGTAGGCTGGATGGCACACAGTTTACATAATTCAGAATCTGGTGTGAAGTACTTTGCAGCATATGCTCATTAAATGTGCATGAAAGTAGTTTTTTTTAACTATTTCATTTTTAACTCTTCATTTTCCAGTAAATTTAAGTCAATGCTTCTATCAAGATGCAGTATTAGGTTTAAGTGTCTCCTTGGTTTTAAAAATGCTCCCTTCCTCTTTCTGACTGATTATTTCTTAAACACCATATTGAATGTTTTCACTGACCTAACTCTGGTCATGGAATATTTTCCCATTTCCCCCAGTTTTTTCTTTGCTCTGGCATCTTCTTCCAAAGGGCATAGTGATGGCAATATATCTCTGATTATAGTTCAGGTCAAAAAAAGGAGCATAAGTTAATTCTCCATGTTCTAGTATCATTACCAAAATGATTCGGTCTCTCCCCACCTGCCCCTGGTAGTGTGATTGTCACATTCAAGTGAGACATTCTTGTTCCTTTTATGGTAATTCAGCTCAATAGAAATAACAGATTATGTACACTGCTCCATTGGTGTCTCCTACCTTTTTGCTTTGGGGATGGCCTTTCATTTGGGTATCTTGCTAGGTACTAGTATGAGGGTATCACACTGACAGAATGAGCTCCATGATATGTATGGCACTTCACACTCTGTAGCAAGATCCTGAGAAATGCCCCCTATGTTACATATTTTGTACACAGAAAGGCACTTCTGTGTGTCATGTACAGGGTGCTCTGATGGCCTTAAGCAAGTGATGCAAGGTGGTAAAGACTGCTGCGACTGCTCTTGACACCATTGCTCCCCTGAAGAACCACTTGTACAGAAAAGCTGTACCATTCAGGAAGTTCCCCAGAGTGCAAGTGAAGCTGGTTCCAACAGTGGTTGTTACCCAACTGCAAGATGGGAAGGTAATTCTCAGTTCTGGAGCAGAGAGATGGGGCATCACCTTGTACTGCTGCTGTTAACCCAGCAGCTGATCTAGTGTTCTAATGCAGACTGTAGGATTGGGCTGAAAACATTTTATGTAGATAATGAATGATTGGACAACTTTTCTCTTTATTTCTTTTGGAGGCACCTTAAGGATTTTTTTAATGTGCTGTATCTATATTCAGAAGTACAGTCACCCTCCCTCTGGACCTCTTCATTAGACAGATTAACCAGCAGCCCCAAGAGCAATGATATAAAAATATCTTTGGTTCACAGTTTTATAACTAGACTTGGAATATATGTTCCAGCTTCTTGTTTAGAATCATAGAATAGTAGGGTTGGAAGGGGCCTACAAGGCCATCGAGTCCAACCCCCTGCTCAATGCAGGAATCCAAGTCAGAGCATCCCTGACAGATGGCTGTCCAGCCTCGTCTTGAATGCCTCCAGTGTGGGAGAGCCCACCACCTCCCGGGGGGGAGGGTGAGAGAGGGGGTGAGAGTGGGTGAGGGAGGGAGGGAGTGACTAAAGTCAGTGAACAGAACTTTAAAGGAAGTCACTAGTTTTTTGGTGCAGCAGCTTCCAGAACTTCTTGTTTGTTCCTTCAGAGCAAATGCATCAGGCATTTTATCTTTTCATTCCTAGATGTTTAAATGCTGTTCAGCATTATAAAGTTTTTGAAAACTTGGCCTGAACAATTTTTAAAAAGCAGTAACATTTCTTGTGCACCATAATGATCGTGATTACTTGTTTGGCTTTTATTGCTAGCCTGAGGTATATAAATAGCTTCCATTGACCATTATAAGCATTTAGAATGGCAAAACAAGCAAAGGCTCCTAAGAAATCCATGCAAGTAGTTAATAAAGGAGGACTTGGTATGCCAGGGTTTTAAACTATATCACAGCACTCTTAAAGTGAGCTTTAGGATAATAAATCATAGTTTAATCCTGGCCTGTTTAATCAAACTATATTTTAAAAACTAACCAGAATTCCCCCAGTTCAGATGTAAAAGGTATCTCTAATTAGTTTAAAACATGAAATGGATGATTCCAAGCTCCTCCTCACAGCCATCCCAGAGAACAAGAAGGGGGAGGCGGAGTGTGGAAGTCTGAGGCTCAACCAGCCTTCCTGTATCACTAAATTATGCAAAACGCTCCCCCCCCCCCGGTCATATTTCAAGAGGCACCAATTGGTATTCGGGAAGCGCCAACTGTGACACACTTTACCCATTTCCCTCCCTAGACCTTCCCTGATTTATTGTGCTGCCCAGTTTGTTTGTTAATATTGGTACTGTGAGAACTTTGTTTTAATGTTTTTATAAATGTTTTGTTTTAACATATTTTACAGAGTAGCCCAATGCTTTCCAAAGGAGCGCTCCGATGGCAGAGCACTGCAAATACCCAACGCTGTTTCAGCGGACGCCCAACAGAGCAAAAGGAGTGACGGAGGCGATCTTCACCTCTTCATCCTCCTTCATGTTGCTTTTCTCACTAGACACGCTTGAGCGTCTAGTGGAGGGCGGGGGCAGGGAAGGGTTGCTGGGAGGCTTCTGGATGTTGTTGATCCTCAGCCCTTCCCCTACCCACCTCATTCCCCTATTTGCATCCTCACCCAAGGTCAGGGCTCTGATCTCAGGTGAGGAAGACACCATAGTGCTTTCCACTACAAGGGGCAGGAGGAAACAATCCCTGTTCAGATTTTCCTTCCCAAGGTCGTAGCAGTGTCTTTAGTCTTGGAGGGGAAACTCCAAAATATCCTATGGTCCCTTGGATTCTCTCTCTTAATGTATTTTTAATGTATTTTAATGCATTTTCTTTGTAAAGCACATAGAGATATTTTGTAAATATGGTAAGCGGTATATAAATTTATTAAACGAATTATATTTATATTGTTCTCACCCTCCAAAACTAAATATCTTTTACCACTGGTCCATTCTTTTTGCAGGCTTTAACTCACTGCATTTGATAGAGGTTCTTAGATTCAGCTTTAAGAGATTAAGCCCGGGTATGCTCTGACTTGGATTCCTGCATTGAGCAGGGGGTTGGACTCGATGGTCTTATAGGCTCCTTCCAACCCTACTATTCTATGATTCTATGTATCATTCAATATCTTTGTCTTAAATTCCAATTTCATTTTAAACTAAGGATGGAACATTTAATATGACTGAAACTTGTTTTATTCTAATAAAATTTATTTATTCTAAATTATTTTTAAGCTTATTCAAAACATGGAACATAAAGGCATTGTAGCCCTTTCACTCACATTGCAGTGGCAGCAAATAACTTTCATCTGAAAATGGGTCAAGCCATGGGACTTTAACCATCCTCAGACTGAGACCTGAAGTGATAACCAGGAGCATCTGTTCTCACTGAATGCGAGCTACACTTATTAGCAGAGGTGTAGCTTCATGTTCTAAGGGTGCAAACTTATCGGATCTACGCTGGGTACTCATAAGCCTCTGAACTCAGATCCAATGCAGAGCGGGGAGGTGTATTGCACATCCCCGCTCTGCATTTTAGCTAGATAGGAGTTTTCACTCGTCTAGCAAAGGCTTTGTGGGGAGAAGGAGGCTGGGGACAGCTGGGGATAGCTTGGCCTCCTCCCCTCCCCACCCACCAACACGCCCCCTTTACCACTCTATAAGCTCTCATCTGCAAGCTCCTAGAAGCAGCTGGTTCTCTCTCCAAGCCAGCTGTGAGGGGCCAGGTGGAGAGGCAGGGAGCTTAGTTTCCTGGCTCCAAGGTCAAAGGGCTGTCTCCAGCTTCAGATCCAGGAATCTGAAATATCCTATGTCCCCCAGGCCCTGTTTAGGGGACATAGGATTGCTCCCTAGTTCTCTCCAATATCATGCCTTCCCCAGCCTGGTGCTCTCCAGGTGTTTTGGGCCCAAACTCGCATCATTCCTGACCATTGACCATGCTGATGTGGGCTGATGGGAGGCTGGGGAACATCTGGAGGGCAGGTTGGGGAAAGCTGGTTTAAATTAACTAGAATTCTTCCAGTTCAGACATAATAAGCAGCTTTAGTTAGTTTAAAACGGGAAGTGAAAAATTCTGATCTCTTCTACTCTGAACTGGACCAGTAGATTATGTACATTGGATTTATTGTTTCATTGATTAAATTATGCATATTTAGACTGTCCACCAAAGGCCTTGGACATTTACTTTCACTTTTGTGGAGAAAACTACCAGCCCTTGCTTCTGGAAAATTCTTAGCATTTAGTCTCCCAAGTAAGTGTTCTTACTTTGGGAATTTGCATGTGTATAGTCAAACATAAAGCCTTAATTTTACAATTACTTTCCTGTCTCTAAAGAAACACCAGTTTGCCTACCCTTCCCCTAGTCTGTCTGACTACTTGGAGAGTTCTAAACCTTTCTGCCAAGCTTCCACTCAGCTATAAGGAAAGGTAAAAGGAAAGGCCCTTTGGATTAACTTGCCCAGAGCTCCAAAACACAGACTTAATAAAACTTAACAAAAATCTTGTGAAAATTCTAAGAATGCAAGGGGTAGCTTTGCAACTGTGCAGTTCTGCCTGTGTGGAAGTATTAGTGAGAAATTCCCTTTTAAACAATGCAGCCAAATGTCCAAATATTAAAAAAGGAGTTTAGAGAGCAATCGAAGGAAGCCTCTGATCCCCGAGGCTTCCATGTATCCCGTGCCCTGCCAGGCTGCTGCCGATAGGGCGGGAGGAGCAACGGAGACTATTTTCGCCTCTGTGTCCTCTGTTTAAACATTTTTGCTCTAGACAGACCTTAGAGTTCCCCCATTACACATCCAAAACTTAAGCTCTTTCACACCATAGTTTCTCAAGTAGGAACTGGCCAGCTCTTTTATAATTCAAGTGTAGGGCTCCACTACGTAATTATCTGAATGGCTAGCTAGACCAATTTCTCTGGCATTACTAGACAAAAGAAGTCTGTCTCTAGGGGCCATAAGATTGTTTGGAGTCTCCCTCCCAAGGCTGTAGACAGTGCTATGACCTCAGGAGGGGGACTCTGAGTTCCAATCCCCTGCCCCACCCCCTCTCAGCTCCTGTCTAAACATATGATCAGAAGTAGCCTGTTCCTGAATTATGTAGGAAAATTGTAGTTACTTCTAAGGGGAAGGTACTCTGCACATGCTCAGAGGCACTTTTCTTCTCATATTCCAAGGCTTGGCTCTGGTATTGAAAATGGATGACTGGGCTGAGATCTGGTGATGTCTTGGCACAAATTAAACCAGGGGAAGGAAAAATATGCAAGGAGAGCTTGCCCATAACAAGAATGGTGGGTGTGGGAGTTGTGAAAAAGAGACTCTGATAGTACATGAAGGGAAAGAAGAGGAGATTGTTGTGTGGAGAGGACCAGAATGCAATGTTTTCTGGATATCGTTTGCTGGCACTGAAGGTGGAGTCAGTGCTTAGTTTCTACACAGAGTGGCGCTAGAGGTTTAATCTGTGTAAGGCTTGCTTTTAAATGCAAAGTGGTGGTGGAGAGGCTGCAGTTGCTCAGTAGTGAGAGGAGAGCACTCTGTATATGCTCAGAGGCACCTATCTGTTATTTCTGCTAAAGAATTCTGTGCCATGGACTCAATGCCCTATCATGTGCTAGTTACTAATTTCCTTTGTGTTCCTTAGTTGTAAAATTGGACTGATACCTTCTAAATGTATTATCTTGCTTGCCACATTGCTTTTGTCTTTTGGACCCATCTTCTTGCTTGCACTTTCAGTTGCTAGTTCCTGGTTGTGACACCACTGAGTCTCAATTGTGTTGAATATGGATGCCTTGACCATTTGATCAAGGGCGCTCTTGTTGTTGAGCAGAGCTGTACTCGCCCAGATCCCGTGACTTGCTGCTGCCCCTCTTCCCCTGACCCAGAGCTTCCCAGCATCTTACCTTGGGGCAGGAGGAAGCTGATGGCACTCCCAGTCCCTGGAGGATCCTCAGCGGATGGATTGGAAATACAAGTCCCAGCATTCTGAGCTTCTCAGTGAGAAACACGTCATGTTTCCAGAGAGGCTGCTGGGATTTGTAATCCTAGTCCAGTCCCCACTGAGAAAAGGACACTATGTGTGCAGAGCGAGCAGAGGAATGTTTGTGCATCCCTAGTATTGACCCTGCCGTTGGCTCCCCCAAGCCCTGCCTATAGCCTCACCCATTTATGTTTAGGGGATCCTATCATCTGTGAAATGTTGGAGGGTATGTGAGATCCTCAGCTATTCGAAAACCCTGTTGTTGTTGTTGTTGTTGCTGTTTGCTATGGATTCTATTTAGCTGCAGTCTTTCACAGATAGGCTTTTAAAAACTCATTGTTTTAAAGGGGACTTAAGCAGCCTAACTGTAAACAGTGTAGCAATAGTATTAAATTTATTAACGGTGGCTAAAATGTTCATTGCTACATATTGGAAAATCAGCAAAATTCCCAGTTCAACTGAACAGCTACAAAATGTCTGGAGTAAAACCGTTATAGTTAGAATTACACATTTTATTCAGATGATTGCGGGGGACTATCACAATAAGTATTTTGGTATTTAATTGGTCCTTGTTTATTAATAACTGGAATAAGAAATGCTCCATGAGTTATTTGCACTGAGTGATACTTTATTTACATGTTAGTACTTGGTGGTTATATATTTTTGATCATTATGAATGGATCATTTGTGGCGTAATCACATAGTCATTATTTAATGAGGCTACTAGCAATGTGTTATGATAAGCCCTAGCACAAAAGTAATCTACAAAAGTAAGCTAGCTCTTCATACTGTTTCAAACAGAGGAAGTAATGGACTGGGCTTTTACATGTTGTAATTACCAAATAATTTATTTTGAAACAAACTTCTGAATGATCTTTTTAATGTCAAATTTCTCTAAAGCACAAGAGACCTCTGACCAAGGCTGCAATCCTCTACATACTTACCTGGGAATCAGTCTATTTGAACTCAGTGGGACTTACTTCTGAGTAGACATACCTCACTAAAGTAGACATATCTGCACTGTAACTCACTAAAATAGTCCTCTTCAGTAGAAGTCAAAATTCTTTGGGAGCGTGGCATTTTAATTATTTAATTATTTATTATTTTTTCTGATATGTTCCATGAGGCCTGTTTTATCAAGGGTAATTTTAAAAAAGTAGCTAAAAGGCAGTCAGGATCTATGGATTATAGGGTAGATAGAAATGGAGACCTCCAATTCTTGCCCCAGTTCCCCATATGTGTCTTATACTTCTATGCCCTTCTCTGTTCTGTTGACAATAAGGCAAGGCCATGTCGTCTTGGCTTCTTCATGCCTACGTGGCAGATTCCTCAAAAGCCTGTGACTGTTGTCTTTGTTTCTTTCGTACAAAAGAAGAAACTGTTAGGACAGTGGAGATAAGTTATCTTGTTTCCACAGTAACTCACCCCAGACCTATGAATCATCGTCTTTATAACAGTTGCAGGGTTCTGAGAGAAGAAGCTGGGAGTAGTGGTTCAGTAAAGGTTTAGTTGATAATGACCAGACATGTGCGCTAGGCTTGGCTGATGACACTTATTTAGCCACATTATGATTATAAATGTAACTGGTGAGTGTTGATCTGTGCTGCCTCTGGGTTGACAGAGCTGCCTTGGTTGTACGTGAATAAACTCCAGTTGAATCTTAACCATGTGTCCAGAGCTTAATTGGAGGGCAGCTGGGCACGGACCTCCAAGTCCAGTTTTGGACTTTTACCGCGGTTCCCACACACCATCTTTCTATTCATCATTGAAGCAATTCTCACAGACTCTGTAAGGGTGAGGCTGTTCTTCCAAACCTTTGCTTGGCTCCCATTCCTTTGAACTGAATATATTTTGAGGCCTTGAAACTCTCCCCCCCCCCACTTCCTATACGAGAAGTCTGTTTGGGATGAGGCATAAAGGAGCCTCCTGAACTTATCCCTTGGGTTTGTTTTTGTTTTGGGAGGGAGTGAAGGAGAGAAGAAGGCTCAGATATATTGTTCCATCCCTCACAACCCTGACACATGTATCAGAAAGTTAACTGCCTTTCTAATTTGTTTTTAAAACTTGATGTAAACCAGCATTTTCCAATCCCTGATGTAAACCAGATTTTTTTTCTGGAATACTGCAAGCTCTGGCCACCATGACTATAGTCTATATAGTCTGGCCACCATAACTATAGTCCACCATGACTATAAGTGCATCAGTTCTAGAATGAACGAACCACGTAAAGCTTTTTGATATTGGAGTGTTTTGTTTGTGTTATGAGGCACAAATGCTTCAGTGGCATCCAAGTCTGAAATCATTAGTAGATTAATAGGTGCAACTAATCAGTTAGTTCATTCATCATAGCCTTTAAATGTGGGTTTTTAATTGGATTTTAATTGATGAAGTTCAGTGCTGATAGCAGTTGTATAAACAATGTCTGTACATTGCTGAAGTCAAGCAATGTGGTCGAGATGGTTTTCCAAATAATAAATTTGTCTACATTACTTAATCAAGAGAAACTGTTACATTAATTAAATTTTCACCAAATATAGCCTGAGTTGAGATGATGTGATATACATTTTAACTGGTTAATTGATTGATTGGTTAAAAGCATGAGAGGAATTTTGTTAAACTTTAAGAAAAAGTTGAAAGTGATATCACAATTTTAAAGAGCCACCTTACGTATTATTACCTATTTCCACTTTATCTCATTTTTTCTCAAAATCTTGTGGAAAGTTTTGTATTGATTTTATAAATGGGGAACTCAGGTTGGCCAAGTTCCAGCAGTACATGCCACACTGTGCCCTGTATGGATGGATATCTATATCCTCTTCTATGAGCAGGACATCTTCTGGGTGTCGGTTGAGGCAGAGTGTACCCCTTAACATAGTAGCTCTTGCTCATGTGTAGTTAGGATTGTACCATGTATGTAATTTGGCTAAGTGTATCCGGAGATTTGACCACAGGTTTCTTACACTCTGAAACACTCTCTAAACTGCTGCTTCAGACATTTACGATTTTCCTACCTGGAAAGCATTTTGCAGTAGGAAAATGCATGAAAGCCACATGTCTGATCTTTATGTCATGATCACAAACATGGCTCCCCACCCCATGTGTGTGTGCATGTGCGCACGTGCGCGCGCGCGCGCGCACACACACACACACACACACACACACACACTCTCTGTTTTCTGTGTATGAAAATGGTAATGTCTGAACCAGGACTAGTGAGCTAGCTTTTGAAATTCAGACTAGGAGCTTGTCAAGAGGGATTTTTTGAGCTAGGGACCTATGGATGTAATGAGCTGCTGAAGTGTAGAAGGATGTGAAGGGCTCAGCAAGCAAGTGCTGGAAAGGGTGCAGGCTTCATTCACTGCAGTGTCCTGTGTCACAGTTCATTACTGTGTTGCTCATCTGGGAAAATGACAGAACTTCTCATGCTGGCAGAGGGGAAATGAACGAATGAAGCAGCAGATGACTGCAGCAAACTGTGCTCCAAAGATGACCCTAGCAAAGGAATAAGTTTGCACCTGCTGAACACAGAGAGTTCCTTTGAACAGAAGGTGACATACAATGGGAAGAATAGGTCTTCTGCTTGGGGGCCTTTGCGGTGCTCTTAATGAAAGTTGCTCTGCACGTGAGAAAAGGCCAACAATGTCAAACGTATTTTTATTTGTACAGCAAGATTGTACTCAGGAGAAGGGAGAGAGGATTCTTGTTGGTTAAAAGAAACTTTTGTAAAAGTATGCTGGAGCCCTGTAAACCTGTCACTTTAGTGTTGTTTATCCTTTATTTGATATGGAGGATAGATTTTTTTGGGAGGGGGCTCCAAGATCACCGCAGACGGTGACTGTAGCCATGAAATTAAAAGACGCTTGCTCCTTGGGAGGAAAGCTATGGCACACCTAGACAGCATAGTAAGAAGCAGAGACATCACCTTGCCGACAAAGGTCCGTATAATCAAAGCTATGGTTTTCCCAGTAGTAACGTATGGCTGTGAGAGCTGGACCATAAGGAAGGCTGAGCGCCGAAGAATTGATGCTTTCGAACTGTGGTGCTAGAGAAGACTCCTACAAGTCCCCTGGACTGCAAGGAGGTCAAATCAGTCAATCCTAAAGGAAATCAACCCTGAGTGCTCATTGGAAGGACAGATACTGAAGCTGAAGCTCAAATATTTTGGCTACCTAATGCGAAGAGAAAACTCCCTGGAAAGGACCCTGATGCTGGGAAAGATTGAAGGCAAAAGGAGAAGGGGACAGCAGAGGATGAGATAGCTAGATAGCATCACCGATGCAATGAATATGAACTTGAGCACACTCCGGGAGAGAGTGGAGGACAGGAAGGCCCAGCGTGCTATGGTCCATGGGGTCACGAAGAGTCGGACGCAACTTAACGACTGAACAACATAGATAGACTAAAAACAAATGTAACGTGTGTCCTTTTTAAATGACACTTTTTGCACCCGACTCAGTATTAACATCTGCATTGCATAAACAATTATTATGGAATGCAAGAGAGGTTCGATTTTTGTTTTGGGGATCCAAGCACTTTATAATCTGTGGCAAGCTATCTGTGTATTTTCGCTGTATGGTGGTGCAAAGCCAGGAGCTATAAAAATCTTTTGTGTTCTCTCAGTTACTAGCAGCAGTAATTTCCCCAGTTAGTGTGCCTGGTGTTTAAAGCATGGTTGGGCTGGGCAAAAGGTAGATCTGGATCTACTGGTAGATCTCAGGATGATTTGCAGTAGATCATCAAGGATTTCTACTCTCACTTACTTAACAATGGCAATAACAAAAATCCCCCCCCCCCCGACACACACCTACTCAATTGAACTGCTAAAATGAAGAAAGTTGGGAGGGGTAACCAAGAATGTTTTTTGTGTGGGAGGATTGTGAACTCTGTTCAGTTCTGGCACACAAAACAAGTTCCTGGGCTTATTTAATTCTAAGTCTTTGTCTTTTGCACCAGGCTCCGGTTGGTGGATCTTCGGGTTCTAGTTTTAAAAAAAAAGCAGATCCTATAAGCCTGGGTCTGCCCACTCCAGGTTTAAAGAATTAGCAGTCTGAATCAGGACTGGGCAGATTTCAGGCTTGCATACATCAGTATAATTTCTTTTTGGGTGGGGGAATAATTTTCTTGCTGCTATTATTAAACAACTGGGAGTACAAAATCCTTGCTGATCTACTTCAGATCACCCAGAGATCTTCAAGTACATCCTGATCTACCTTCTGCCCACCCCTGGTCTAGATATTCCATATTACTAGACAATTGCAACTAAATGTTTCAGCACACCCAGATTAGTTCAGTTCCTGTTGGAGTAGATGTCACTGGTTTTCAAATGCAAGATTTGAGGAGGCAGAGTTAAGAATAAGGAGGACAGAGGATGGAAATGTACTGCTTAAGAATGAATAATGTTGTTTGAAGCCAGACCAGAGTATTAAAGCAAGGCTGCATATTGCTCTTTAAATAAGCTTTCACATTAGAACAGTTCCAGAAAGGGTTAACTGCAAGATACACTCCTTTCCTCCCTAGACTTGATTTCCATTGTCCTTGTATAGATTTGAATAACTGAAGTCCCCTTGCTTTTTGCTGTTATTAAAAGACAGGGAATAAAAGAGCAGAGCTGATTCATTCAGAAAGAGTGGAATGAGCAATTATGTGGTCAGTTAACCATCTCCCCCTACACATCTCAAATGCATTAGTACCTTATAGGGTCTTATTAGAGAGATTGAATGCATAGGAATGAAGAAAGGAACAGAGAGATGAAGAAGTGGTACTTCAAACACTTCTAAATTTCTGCATGGAAAGTATTTTCAAGTAAGAGTGTGCATCTGAGATGTAGATGGTCGCATGGCAATTCCACATGTTTATATTTTTGCTGTAGATGCCTACCCTGAAAAGCTGTATCTATTTGTGCCTTCCCAGCACTTCTGCACCCATACAATACACAGGTGTGTAAATGTTGATTGTGACTGCAGCAATTGCTTCTTATGTGCTTTCCAAGTGCTTTCTATGTAGAAATTTGCTCATGTTTGATTGAAGCAACCCTAAAGAAGGATGCCTGGACAAATTCATATTATCAGATCCATGTTTTAATAATGACTTAAGAGAATGGGAAAAATTGTGTAAGAGAAATCCAGTTTGAGTTTTGCTTCAAGGCCCACCTCAGCCAGGGGCAGCGCTAAACTAGCATGGTAGAGGTGTTTCCTTTCCACCATGCTGCTAGCCCCCTGCTTGAATCAGGCCCTCTGCATGAATGTCCTGTTGTGCAGAGGCCTGGTTCACATGATTATAACCCTCCCTTCCTTTTTAGGGGAAGAAATCCAGCAAACAAGGCCACTGTACAGGGATTGGTTCACATTCGAGGCTCTCAGCCTGATAATACGGGGGGGGGGGCAAGCGACCCCCACCACTCACCTAACATTCTGTTTCAGCACTACCCTGACTGAATTTATGAACCAGACCTAGAGTTAATATGGCAGAAAGTAACAGAGACTGCATTCTCAGTCCAGGGGAAAGGGCATTCAATAGTATATGTTACACTGTATTTGCTGGCATGTAAAGAAATCAAGCCAGCAAGGTGATGCTCAAAATCCTACAAGCTAGGCTTCAGCAGTATGTGAACCGAGAACTACCGGAAGTACAAGCTGGGTTTCGAAGAGGCAGAGGAACTAGAGATCAAATCGCCAACATTCGCTGCATCATGGAGAAAGCAAGAGAATTCCAGAAAAACGTCTATTTCTGCTTCCTTGACTACGCTAAAGCCTTTGATTGTGTGGATCACAAGAAAATGTGGCAAATTCTGAAAGAGATGGGAGTACCAGACCACCTTACCTGAGAAACCTGTACGAGGGTCAAGAAGCAACAGTAAGAACCGGACATGGAACAACCGAGTGGTTCAAAATTGGGAAAGGAGTACGATAAGGCTGCATATTGTCGCTTTGTTTATTTAACTTATATGCAGAGTACATCATGAGAAACGCCGGGTTGGATGAATCACAGGTCAGAATTAAGATTGCCGGGAGAATTATCAACAACCTCAGATACACAGACGATACCACCCTAATGGCAGAAAGCGAAGAGGATCTCAAGAGCCTGTTGTTGAGGGTGAAAGAGGAGAGTGCAAAAGCGGGTTTGAAACGCAACATTAAAAAAACTAAGATCATGGTATCTGGCCCCATCACTTCCTGGCATATATAAGGGGAAGAAATGGATGCAGTGACAGATTTCATTTTCTTGGGCTCCAAGATCACCGCAGACGGTGACTGTAGCCATGAAATTAAAAGATGCTTGCTCCTTGGGAGGAAAGCTATGGCAAACCTAGACAGCATAGTAAGAAGCAGAGACATCACCTTGCTGACAAAGGTCCGTCTAATCAAAGCTATGGTTTTCCTAGTAGTAACGTATGGCCATGAGAGCTGGACTATAAGAAAGGCTGAGCTCCGAAGAATTGATGCTTTTGAACTGTGGTTCTGGAGAAGACTCTTATGAGTCCCCTGGACTGCAAGGAGGTCAAATCAGTCCATCCTCAAGGAAATCAACCTTGAGTGCTCATTGGAAGGGCAGATCCTGAAGCTGAAGCTCAAATATTTTGGCCACCTAATGCGAAGAGAAAACTCCCTGGAAAAGACCCTGATGCTGGAAAAGATTGAAGGCAAAAGGAGAAGGGGATGGCAGAGGATGAGACGGCTAGATAGCATCACCGATGCAATGAATATGAACTTGAGCACACTCCAGGAGAGAGCGCAGGAGAGGAAGGCCTGGCGTGCTATGGTCCATGGGGTCATGAAGAGTCGGACATGACTGAACGACTGAACAACAACAAAGAAATCAAGGTTAAGAGTATTCAAGCTTTTTTTTTCTGCCTACAGACTTTGTGAAACCTGATACAGTTAAGTTCTTCCTGAAGAAAATCATTTGGAGAAGCTTTCTGGGAAGGCAGAAGCTTCTCATCTCATTTTTTGGGTCCAGCATGGCAAAAACATTCCATATCATATGATTGTATTTACACATTTTAATGTAAAATATATTCTGATATTTAAAATGTGTTTCTCAGCCAATTTAATTTGAGATGACTTGCTGTTTAGAACTGGAATCTCCCATAAACATTTATTTATTATATTTATATCCTCTTTCTTATAAATGAAATATAAATATAAGAAAGAACCGTGGAACCCTCGGTAGCACGCTGTGACGAGTTTGCGCGGCACTTTGAGGATAAAGTCGCTCAGATTCGTCATGAATTGGACACCACCATTAATGCAGTTCCATTGGTAGAGGCGTTCAGAGCACCGTCTGGTCCAGTTTTATTGGATGAGTTTCAGTTACTGAGGCCTGAGGATGCGGACAAGGTGCTTGGCCAAGTCTGATCGACCACTTGTGTGCTTGACCCTTGCCCTTCATGGCTTATTAAATCAAACAAGGAGGGGTTGTCCGGCTGGGTCCAGGAGGTTGTAAATTCCTCCTTGAGAGAGGGAGTGGTGCCTGCCGCTTTAAAAGAGGCAGTAATTAGACCACTCCTGAAAAAGCCTAACCTGGACCCAGAGGATGTTAACAATTATAGGCCAGTGGCCAACATCCCCTTCCTGGGCAAGGTGCTTGAGCGGATGGTTGTAGGACAGCTCCAGGCACTCTTGAATGAAACGGATTATCTAGATCCATTTCAATCGGGCTTCAGGCCTGGTTTTGGAACGGAAACTGCCTTGGTCGCCCTGTGGGATGACCTCTGCCGGGAGAGGGACAGGGGGAGTGCAACCCTGTTGATTCTCCTGGACCTCTCAGCGGCTTTCGATACCATCGACCATGGTATCCTTCTGGATAGGTTGTCTGGGTTGGGAGTTGGAGGCACTGCACTACAGTGGTTCCGCTCCTACTTCGATGGCCGATTCCAGAAGGTGGTGCTGGGGGATTATTGCTCTGTGCCATGGCAATTGTGCCATGGGGTTCCACAGGGCTCTATTTTATCCCCCATGCTGTTTAACATCTACATGAAACCACTGGGGGAGGTTATCCGGAGGTGTGGGCTGAGGTGCCATCAATATGCGGATGACACCCAGCTCTACCTCTCTTTCTCATCAAAACCAGGTGAGGCAGTGGCTGTTCTGAACCAGTGCCTGGGCACGGTAATGGACTGGATGAGGGCTAATAAACTGAAACTCAATCCAGACAAGACGGGGGTACTGTTAGTGGGTGGTTCGTCTGCCTGGCTAGGTGATATTCAACCTGTTCTGGAGGGGGTTGCACTCCCCCTAAAGGATCATGTTCGTAGTTTGGGGGTGCTCTTGGATCCAGAACTGTCACTTGAGGCACAGGTGAACTCAGTGGCACGGAGCACTTTTTATCAGCTTAGGCTGGTATACCAACTACGCCCTTATCTGGACAGAGATAGCCTAGCTACAGTTATCCATGCTCTGATAACTTCTCGTCTGGATTACTGCAATGCATTATACGTGGGGCTGCCTTTGAAAACGGTCCGGAAACTTCAGCTGGTCCAAAATAGGGCAGCAAGATTGTTAACAGGGACTGGCCTGCGAGCTCATATTACGCCAGTACTTTTCCAGCTGCACTGGCTGCCAGTCCATTTCCGGGCCCGATTCAAAGTGCTGGTGTTAACATTCAAAGCCCTTAACGGCTTGGGGCCAGCTTACCTGAAGGATCGCCTCCTCCCATATGTGCCTGCCCGGACCTTAAGATCATCAGCAGCAGCCCTTCTCCGTGAGCCCCTGCCAAAGGAAGTGAGGCGGGTGACTACTAGGAGGAGGGCTTTTTCGGCTGTGGCACTCCGGCTCTGGAATGAGCTCCCTAGTGAGGTTCACCTGGCGCCTACATTGTACTCCTTTCGGCGCCAGGTGAAGACCTTTTTATTTTCCCAGGCATTTTAGCTTTCTAAATTTTTATCGTTGCTGTTTTAAATCTGTATTTTAAACTCCTGTACTACAAGCTAGGCTTCAGCAGTATGCGAACCGAGAACTACCGGAAGTACAAGCTGGGTTTAGAAGTGGCAGAGGAACTAGAGATCAAATCGCCAACATTCGCTGCATCATGGAGAAAGCAAGAGAATTCCAGAAAAACGTCTATTTCTGCTTCATTGACTACGCTAAAGCCTTTGATTGTGTGGATCACAACAAACTGTGGCAAATTCTGAAAGTGATGGGAGTACCAGACCACCTTACCTGTCTCCTGAGAAACCTGTACGAGGGTCAAGAAGCAACAGTCAGAACCAGACATGGAACAACCGATTGGTTCAAAATTGGGAAAGGAGTACGACAAGGCTGCCTATTGTCACCCTGCTTATTTAACTTATATGCAGAGTACATCATGAGAAATGCCGGGTTGGATGAATCAGAGGTCGGAATTAAGATTGGTGGGAGAATTATCAACAACCTCCGATATGCAGACGATACCACCCTAATGGCAGAAAGCGAAGAGGATCTCAAGAGCCTCTTGTTGAGGGTGAAAGAGGAGAGTGCAAAAGCTGGTTTGAAACTCAACATTAAAAAAACGAAGATCATGGCATCTGGCCCCATCACTTCCTGGCATATAGAAGGGGAAGAAATGGAAGCAGTGACAGATTTTACTTTCTTGGGCTCCAAGATCACCGCAGACGGTGACTGTAGCCATGAAATTAAAAGACGCTTGCTCCTTGGGAGGAAAGCTATGGCCAACCTAGACAGCATAGTAAGAAGCAGAGACATCACCTTGCCGACAAAGGTCCGTCTAATCAAAGCTATGGTTTTCCCAGTAGTAATGTATGGCTGTGAGAGCTGGACTATAAGGAAGGCTGAGCGCCGCAGAATTGATGCTTTCGAACTGTGGTGCTGGAGAAGACTCTTACGAGTCCCCTGGACTGCAAGGAGGTCAAATCAGTCCATCCTCAAGGAAATCAACCCTGAGTGCTCCTTGGAAGGACAGATAATGAAGCTGAAGCTCCAATATTTTGGCCACCTAATGCGAAGAGAAAACTCCCTGGAAAAGACCCTGATGCTGGGAAAGACTGAAGGCAAAAGGAGAAGGGGACAGCAGAGGATGAGATGGCTAGATAGCATCACGGATGCAATGAATATGAACTTGAGCACGCTCCGGGAGAGAGCGCAGGACAGGAAGGCCTGGCGTGCTATGGTCCATGGGGTCACGAAGAGTCGGACACGACTGAACGACTGAACAACAACAACAACTGCTGCTAGGTTTTATTGTGGTTGTATTGTTATATTGTGGTTTTAATGTTCTATATATTTTAAATTGTTTTATTGTGTGTTGTTTGGTTTTAGTTTTTGTGAACCGCCCAGAGAGCTTCGGCTATTGGGCGGTATAGAAATGAAATAAATAAATAAATAAATAAATAAAATTTCTTTCTTTCTTTCTTTCTTTCTTTCCTGCATGGAACCCAAGGTGGTGTACATGATCTTCCACTACATTTTATCCTCACAACAACCCTGTGAGGTAGGTTAGGCTGAGAGTCAGTGCGTGGCCCAAAGTCACCCAGTGAGCATCATGGACTAGTGGGGACTAGAACCTGGATCTCCCACGTCCAAGTCCAAGACTTTAACCACTATGCCACACTGGCTCCCATTGTGAAAGTTCCCAGGTCCAATTACTGGCATCTCCAGGAAGAGTTGGGAAAGACTCCTGTTTGAAAGCTTGGAGAGCCAATGTTGGGTTTGGACCAACTCCCATTATCCCCAGCTAGCATGGCCATTGGTGAGGAAACTTTGGAGTTGTAGTCCAAAACATCTGGAGGGCACCAGGTCGGGGAAGATGATACTGAACTAAATGGACTAGATGAACTAGATGGTTTGACCCCGTATAAGGCAGCTTCTTATACTTTTCACTGACTGAGAGCTGAAGAGTAAGAGCTGTTAGTTGGGATGTCCCTGGTTCAAAACTTACGTCAGCCTTGAACTCACTAGGTGGGCCTAGGCAAGCCCTTATTCTCTCACTTCCCATTACCCCAGTTGTAAAGGCAGATAATATGGCTCTACAAGGCTGTTGTAAAGAGTTACTGAGATAATGTGTGTGTGTGGAGCACTTTAAACTGGTGAAATGCGCTATCTAAATGCTAAGTAGTATTGTAACCTTCTGTTCCTACAAAACCTCTCCTATAACATTTATAAGTTGCATTGTTGCTTGTGCCATGGGGCAGTAGAAACAGTGTCACTTTTATCCACTAGGATTTTTTTTTATTCCCATCTCAACAATGTTTTCTTAATATCTGAAGTAATTCAGATTATTTGCTTGAAGCATCTGCAGTGAAAAGTCGCTTCCCTCCCCTTTCTGCATGTTGTCTGGTGTTGATGTTGTTATACCCCTCATTAGATATCTGTGTGGGCTTTTATATGGTCCCTGAAGTTTTGTTCTCTTGCATATCTCCCCTCTTCCTAATTAAGTGGGGCACTGCTACTGTACATCAAAGGCTGAGCATTTCCTAAAGAGTAACTAGCTGAGCATGAAAGCTAATTGAACACATGACCTAATTATTGGGTATTCTTCAAGTCATTGCTTTTCCTTTATTTCTGTAAGGTTTTTGCTTTTAAATCTATAGCAAATGCTAATTGCTGTTGTAAAAGAAAGAGGAAAATATGCTGGAGAAAATGTTTCCACCACCCTAATATTCATGCTTTGGAAAAATGTGGCTTTCTTAACTAAGGTTTGCAGCATATGCCTTGGTCCTAATAATAACTCTCTCGCAAGGTTGATATCTTGAATTTAGTACCTGTGAGAATACAAACCAGCAGTGGCTTGGGTTTATCTTGAGAAAAGACTTGGGAAAACCTTAGGCATTTTCCCAAATTAGACTCAAGTTTCCTTGTTGAGCTTCCAAAATTTGAGCTCTGAGTATTCACAATAATGTGTTCTGAAACACAATAACTAGCCATAGGAAATGAACCAGACTCTGGCCCATTTTAAGCCAGTGCATGGTCTGTGTCTCCACTATTCAATTCTTAATAGCAAGTGCAGAATTTATTTAGGGTCTCATCCCCCCTCATGAGCAGCTGCACATGGAAGCTGCACATGGAACACTTGCCAAAGGGTCCAGTGGGACTTTCTTCCTCCCTTGGCATGGGCACATGAGGTGTGACCACAATGGGAGGTCTGAACATTTCTTGTCGCCTCATCTAGCCCTCCAGCTGGAAATTCACTCAGGTTTGAAGTCCTAAGTAAATTCTTTGCTGGTCCCTGAGCAAAAGATGGAGGGCTGGGTGGAGGAAGCAGGAACAAGCAGACATCCCATTCTGGAAAATGGCTGGCATGATGTGTACCTTGTGCCAACAAGGTAGCAGAAGGGAGGAGTACTCCACTGGGTCCTGTAGTGATCTCTCTCTCTCTCTCTCTCTCTCTCTCTCTCTCTCTCTGGTTGTGTGCATTTCAGTTCATGAACTGGGAGGGATTGTGCCTTCTATTCATACATTGCCTTTACATTGTAAAGTTTACAATGATCAGGATGATGTACAAAGTTAAAAACACACATTCGTAAGAAGTCTTAGGATGTATGTGAAGTAATAGACTGCCAATTTTTTGGCAGTTCAGATTTTAAGTGTTTCAGAAGCATGAAACCATAGCCCATCCATTTCCATTTTAGCTAGTAGTAGTTTTGTCTGAAAGATTATGTAAACGTCATAGTGTTATACTATAGGTTTATATAGGATTACATTAAGGCTTATATTCAGGGAAGGATTAAAGCTTGTTTAATTAAGAGACTTGCATCTTTAAAAAAAATCCTAAATGTAAAATTTATGAAGGGAGTTCTAATAGCTGTGAGTAGCCACAAAGGATGCCTGTCTGTTCTTTAGTTAGTTTTTTAATTCGGTGTGTGAAAGATTATTTTCAAGGATGCACCTTCGGTAAATCACAAGAGACATGTAATTATCTTGGGGTAGGTAGGATATATGCTATAACAGTGATATAGTGGTTATGTCATATGTTTATATAATAGTATTGCAGTTGATGTATCTTCTACACTTCCCTGGTATCTCACACTCTGGCTGCAGCACATAGTGCATATGGAATTGAAAGTGAAAATGTCTTTATATAAATCTATAGTGCAGCCACGTTTGGATGTAATGATAAACAATGGTTTATCGTTATTGAAATGGGCTGGAGTGGGCCTTAGTTTTACAGTAGGGCAAGAGAACTAAGGGGTTGAGCCAAAGGCTTCATGGAAAAGATGGGGTTTTGAAAGAATTAATAGAGGTGGCCTCACACAGGTATTCTGGGAGGCAATTCCAAGGATATGGGAGAAAGGCCGGAGTCTTGAGAGGGAGCAGGAGCTGAAGGGCAGAAGGTGGTGGAGCTGGAGGAGCAAAGATCACAGGCAGTATTGGGATATAATAACAGAGATGCTTGGGTGGGTGGATAGGTGGGGGGGGGGGCTTTGAAAGTAACAAGTAGCTTATGCTGAATCTAGGATCAGACAGGAAGCCAGTGTGATTTGCCACCAAAAGACCATATGGCTTTAAAAATGGGTTAGGCAAGATAATAGAAAATAGTTTTTTCAATGGCTAATAGCCAGGATACCTAAATATACCTCCCTGCAGAATATTTCTGAATATTATTATTCTTCCACTGCAATTTATATATTTCTTAAATGAAATTAGGTGGAGACCATCAGCTGCAGCAGTTCTTTCCTTGGTATTATCCTGTAATAAAATATTGAGATTGTATTGCTGTGTTTCTAACTATGTCTTTTTGCAATTGTGAAAAAGTAAATGTGCACTAGATGTGGCAGTACTTAAAAGACAATTGCACTCTGAGCAAAATATATAAATGGGTATTTGGAAAGCAGTTGAGCTTGAGGAGACCTGCTATGTACTGTTGTTCTTCATGTATTCTACAGCAGTGACCCGCCATTCTGGAACTAAATCAAGAAACCTGCAAAATCATTTTAATGAGAAAATCCTCTGGGTCTTGCTATCCTGCTGACAAATGCAAGCACTGCAGGTAAATTGACCTTGGAGTGGAAAAAACTGGGGCAAAGGGGAGGTTGGCACCAAAGTCTAAAAGGACAGAGCAACCAATAACCACAAGTCATTGCTTTCCAAGTTGAAAATAACTTTTATTTTGGATTAGCTTTTCTGGATTAGAGATCTGAGCATACTTACAATAATTTGAATGCTCTGTGTAAAGAACCAGGGGGGAAAGCACAGTACCATTAAGAAGGGAGTTAACTGAAACCACTGAAGTAACGATTGGATATTCAATTCTGAGCCATCCATATCTTGCAAGTGCTTTATCTGGATGAATGGCTGAATCATTACAGTGTTGAGGTTTTTAAATGTTCTACAGCAGGGGTCCCCAACCTTTTTGGACCCTTGGGCACATTTGGGAATTGGAGAAACTGCTGTAGGCACCACCACAAAATGGCTCTGATGGAGGATGTGGCTAATCACATAATGGTTGCCATGGGGGCCTGGCTAGTCAAGAAACAAGTAATTCACCCAAGAAACTTAGTACAAGCAGAAGAAGAGTCTAAACTCCAAAGGTAATCTACATATTTAACCCCACAGAAGCACAACAAAATACACATTTAAGATTCCAATGCTATGCAGACTTACATGGAACTCAGTGGGAATTACTTCTGAGCAGGCATGCATAGAGTTGTACTGCTCATCCTATCCACATACACATGCCTTTCCCCAGCCCCAAAAGCAACGAGAAAGTTTTTCCTATCTCCCAGGCTCTGCCACTCCCCTCAGCACCAAAGTGAGATAAAGGAGTGAGAGGGAGAGAAAAATCAAGATTAGGGTCTGGAAGTGAGGGGAAAATAGTGAGAGAAAGAGCAAGGGTAGAGACTAGGAAGGGGAAGAAACAGTGAGGTAAAGAGTAGGGAGAGAGAAATAACAAGACTAGCGGCTGGTTCTAGTAGAGAGAGAGGGAGAGCAAAGGGGAAAGGTCTGTGTGGGTGGAACAAGACTGGGGAGGGCCAGGAAGCAACTCTTCTTTCTCTTCCTGCCTACCAAACGGCTGATCAGTGGCAGGTTCAGGAACAGGAAGGAGAACCTGGCGTCCTAACATTTTTCAAGGTTTTTTTTTTTAATTAAAAATATTTTTTTTAAGGAGGCAGGGAATGGACAGCTTTATGGGTGCCATTGGAGGTCCCTGTGGGCATTGTGGCACCTGTGGACACTGCACTGGGTAACCCTGATCTACAGTAATTCTTCACAAAAACTGTGATAATAATTGCATATATAGTAGATGTAACACTTTAATATTTGTCATCCTGCTTTTCTTAATTCATTTTGACTTCATTCCTTTGCTCTCCTGGGCTGCCTGTGGGAATCTTCAAGCCTGTGATAACTAACTTGCAGAACAACTTCAAGAGGGATTGTCATGTTAGTCTGTTGCAGCAAAAAAACTTACCTCACTGTGAAGCTGCTAATGTGTTTTATTCTAGTGTTCAGGGATAGTGATGGATTGATATCCAATCAAGATTTTCACCTGAGGGGACATATTTGCATGGTCCTACACTGCATTGTGTTTTTCCCCTTAATGAGGATGTGTAGAAAAACCTAATATCAGAAATGCTTCTTGAATGGGCTAAACAGGTCTGCTGTTTAGTTGTTGTTGTTGTTGTTGTTGTTAATTAATACCCAGCCTCTGGGTGACCTATTTAAAAATACCTTTTTTTGTGTGATAAAGTAAGAGAAGGTCTCACAGCAAAGTGGTGGTGGGGGTGGGGAAATGTATGAATTTTGCTTAGAGTATGAGCTACTCTAAGGGTGACCTGTATGAATGTTGGCCAGCTAGTGTAAACAATGCTAGCTATTGTTCAAACAGGAGTGGAGATATACAGAAGACTCTGTGTCTGTGAAGCTGGGCAAATCCCAAATTAGGTGTGCAGCTGAGTCCTTGGTATGTGTATTTAGAAGTCCCACTGAACACAAGGGACTTATTCCTAAGAAAGCCCACAGGATTGCAGCCTTAGTCTCACATATTTCTCCTTTCTACTGACCTTTAGACACCTAGAAAGTTCATTTAACCCAAACCTTTCCCTAGAACTTACCAAGTTGCTATAAGTGATGCATTTATGACCAGCTTTCCCTTAAAATCTAAGGAATTGGCATCCCTGGATAACGTACATTTTGAGAACCAGGAAGTTAATTCTGAAAATCAGTTGAAAATTCTGCTATATTACTCATACCTTCTGAGCTTATCCTATGAAGTTGATTGGTGGGAGATTCAGGACAGATAAAAGGAAGCACTTCTTCACACAGCGCGCAGTTAAACTATGGAATTCACTACCACAGGATGTAGTAATGGCCACCAATTTGGATGGCTTTAAAAGGGGGTTAGACAGATTCCTGGAGGAAAAGGCTATCAATGGCTTCTAGTCTTGATGGCTATGTGCTACCTCCAGTACCAGAGGCAGTGAGCCTATGTACACCGGTTGCTGGGGAGCATGGGTGGGAGAGTGCTGTTGCGTTCATGTCCTGCTTGTGGGTTCCTGGTTGACCTCTGGTTGATCACTGTGTGAACAGAATGCTTGACTAGATGGACCCTTGGTCTGATCCAGCCTAGCTCTTCTTATGTTCTTATGATAACTGTTGCTAAGTTTGCATCTGTTTTTTTCCCCAGGAGTTGAAGGTATAGCTTGTCAGGTTCCACTTTCTTGATCATCAAAAAGGTTCAGTGACATTAATCAATTGCTTATACTGACCATTTAAATCTTACCCAATATTTATGCTGATTTCCACTAATCTATTTGAGAAAATAGAAGCAAAGTTTGTATTGAATTATTCAGCTTTATCTATTGTTGCTTTTAATAATTCACTTTCCTATTAGCTCATGGCCCCCACAGTTTCCTCTATTGCTCTATTATTTCTGATATACTTGAAGACTATCATCATTTTCCCCTAACATTCTAGTTTTGTGATGTTTTTTCTGTTTTGTTACTTTATATTTATTGTTTTATTCCTACACAAAAAATATTATGCTTCTGTCATTAAGCGCCAGTCAGTACACTGTTTTTCCATTCTTTCTCTTTCTGTATTGCCAGTTCCTCCCTTTACCACATGCATTTGACAGATTGCAAACATAGCTAACATGGAGTCTCCAGCATTGATGCCAAGGTGCATTTTTAGATTTAGAAGCAAATTCTAGTTAGTGTTCCTTGGTGGGGCTGCTCCATCTTGCAGTCTAAGGAGGTAAAAATAACTCCCCATTGAGCTGTGCTTCTGCTTCAAGCTGCATTCTGACAGCCTGAATTGAACCTACAGTACTGATGAGTTTACCTTTAGGAAATGAGAAGGCACATCTAGCCTGAAACCTTTAAAGAGCTCTTAAAATAGAAAAATAAAGGAGGAATGATGAAGTGACACAGCTGTATGACAGTTATGCAGCCCTCTGACTAAGAAGTTTTTAAAGTTGCATCCTGGTGTGTATTTAACTATCTGTTACAGTTTTATGATAGATTTCTTCAAGGCTCCTAAACTATAGAATAATGCGACAGAAGTAATAGATTCTGTTGTTTGGTTTTTCTTCACCTCAATAAAAACAGGGGGAAATGTTTACTGTGTCAGGCCTTATAGAATCATAGAATTATAGAATAGTAGGGTTGGAAGGGGCCTACAAGGCCATCGAGTCCAACCCCCTGCTCAATGCAGGAATCCAAGTCAGAGCATCCCTGACAGATGGCTGTCTAGCCTCGTCTTGAATGCCTTCAGTATGGGAGAGCCCACCACCTCCCGAGCTAATTGGTTCCATTGTCGTATTGCTCTAACAGTCAGGAAGTTTTTCCTGATGTTCAGCCGGAATCTGGCTTCCTGTCACTTGAGCCCATTATTCCGTGTCCTGCACTCTGGGATGACCAAGAAGAGATCCTGGCCTTCCTCTCTGTGACAACCTTTCAAGTACTTGAAGAGCGCTATCCTATCTCCCCTCAGTCTTCTCTTCTCAAGGCTAAACATGCCCAGTTCTTTCAGTCTCTCTTCATAGGGCTTTGTTTCCAGTCCCCTGATCATCTTCGTTGCCCTCCTCTGAACCTTGTCCAGTTTGTCTACATCCTTCTTAAAGTGTGGTGCCCAGAACTGGACACAGTACTCCAGATGAGGCCTAACCAGTGCTGAGTAGAGGGGAACTAGTACTTCCCGGGATTTGGAAGCTATGCTTCTATTAATGCAGCCCAAAAGAGCATTTGCCTTTTTGCAGCCACATCACATTGTTGGCTCATACTCATCTTGTGATCGACAACAATTCCAAGATCCTTCTCGCTTGTAGTGTGGTTGAGCCACGTATCCCCCATCTTGTAACTGTGCATTTGGTTTCTTTTTCCTAGGTGCAGAACTTGGCATTTATCCCTATTAAATGTCATTCTCTTGTTTTCTGCCCAGCGCTCCAGTCTATCAAGATTACTTTGAATTTTGTTTCTGTCTTCCAAAGTATTAGCTATCCCGCCCAATGTTGTGTCATCTGCAAATTTGATCAGCATTCCCTGCACCTCCTCCTCCAAGTCATTAATACAAATGTTGAAGAGCACTGGGCCCAGGACTGAGCCCTGCAGTACCCTACTCGTTACCTCTCCTGAGAAGATCCCATTGATAAGCACTCTTTGAGTCTGATTCTGTAGCCAACTGTGGATCCACCGGATCGTTGTTTCATCTAGCCCACTTTGAGCTAGTTTGCTCATCAGGAGATCACGATCATGGGGCACTTTGTCGAAAGCTTTGCTGAAGTCGAGGTATATGATGTCTACAGCATTCCCACAGTCCACAAGGGAGGTTACTTGATCAAAAAATGAGATCAGATTTGTCTGGCAGGACTTGTTTTTGACAAATCCATGTTGGCTTTGAGTAATCACGGCATTGTTGTCAAGGTGCTTCCAGATGGATTGCTTTATCGTCTGCTCCAGAATTTTCCCAGGGATTGATGTCAGACTGACTGGTCTGTAGTTCCCAGGTTCCTCCTTTTTACCCTTTTTGAAGATAGGGACAATGTTAGCCCTCCTCCAGTCATCCGGCACTTCCCCCGTCCTCCATGATTTCTCAAAGAGAATAGACAGTGGTTCTGAGAGTTCTTCTGCCAGTTCCTTTATTACTCTAGGATGCAGTTCATCTGGCCCTGGAGATTTGAACTCATTCCAAGTATTTAGGTGTTCCTTGACCATATGCCTATCGATCTCAAGCTGCAGTCCTGCCCCTTCAGCCTGTACTTGGCCTTTTCCAGGGGGGTCATAGACCCTCTTTTGGGAGAAGACTGAGCCAAAGTAGGAATTGAGCACCTCTGCCTTTTCTTTGTCATCTGTTATCATTTTGCCATCCTTATTTAATAGCTGAACCACCATTTCTTTCCTCTGCCTTTTACTATGCACGTAGCTAAAGAAAGTCTTTTTGTTGTTTTTAGCATCCCTCGCTAACCTCAGCTCGTTCTCAGCTTTAGCCTTCCTGACACCATCCCTGCAATTCTGTGCTACCTGCCTGTACTCTTCCTTTGTTACTTGGCCTTCTTTCCACTTCCTATATGTGCCCTTTTTTTGTTTTCATGTCATCCCTAAGCTTTTTGTGAAGCCACATTGGCTTCTTCTGTTGTCTTCCTCCTTTTCTTCTTGTTGGAATTGTTTGTGATTGTGCCTTGAGAATTTCCTTTGTTAAAAGCTCCCACCCATCTTGGACTCCTTTTCTCGTTAGCGTCACTTGCCATGGGACCTTACTGATCATTGTTCTGAGTTTATTAAAATCAGTTTTCCTAAAATCCAGGGTATGCGTTTGACTACACTTGGCTTTTGCTTCCCTTAGAATCAAGAACTGAAGTACAACATGGTCGCTTTCCCCCAGAGTTCCTGAAACTGCTACTTTATCCACTAAGTCATCTCTGTTGGTTAGGATCAAGTCAAGGATAGCCAATCCTCTGGTTCCTTCCTCTACTTTCTGTAGGAGGAAGTTATCCGCCACACAAGTCAGGAATTTCCTGGAGGGGCCATGTTTTGCAGAATTTGTCTCCCAGCAAATATTGGGGAAATTGAAGTCCCCCATTACTACTACATCATGCTTCCTTAAAACATTGGCTATTTGCTTTTCAAAAGTTTCATCCTTGTCTTCTCCTTGATTGGGTGGCCGGTAGTAGACTCTGACCACCAGGTTCCTTTTATTCTTTGCTCCATTTATTTTGATCCAGATGCTCTCGATGGGGTTACCAAGCTCATCCTCCTGTATTTCTGTGCAGAGATATGTATTTTTCACATACAGTGCAACCCCACCTCCCTTTCTGTTCCTCCTGTTCTTTATGAACAAGTTGTATCCTTCAATTGCTGTATTTCAGTCATGAGAGTCATCCCACCAGGTCTCAGTTATACCTTGTTGTTGTGTTCTTTATTCGGTCAGTTGCTTCCAACTCTTCGTGACTTTATGGCCCAGCCCATGCCAGAGCTTCCTGTCGGCTGTCGCCACCCCCAGCTCCCCCAAGGTCGAGTTATACCTATCAAGTCATAATTTCCCTCCTGTATTAAGAGTTCAAGTTCGTTCTGTTTGTTTCCCATACTCTGGGCATTAGTATATAGACATCGAAGACCATGTGCTTCATAGTCTGGCTTTCTTCCTACATGTGTCTGAAGACTATTATTGGGCGCTATCAGAGCTGTTCTCTCCATTGCAGTGCATGCGCCTATGTCCATTGTTACCCCCAACATTACATCTCCCTTCCCCGTAGGATTCAGTTTAAAGCCCTCCTGATGAAGTTCTTCATGCTGTGGCCAAACAATTCTTCCCATCCTTCATGAAGTGCGGCCCGGCCCTTGCCAACAGCCCATCTTCCAGGAAGTATAGCCCGTGGTCCCAGAATCCAAATCTCTCTTGTCGGCACCACCTTTGTAGCCAGTCATTCACCCGGAGTATTTTCGTTCCATTTCTATCCCTCTTCTAACTACTGGAAGGATGGATGAGAAAACTATTTGGGCCCCAAAGTTCTTGAGTTTCCTTCCCAAAGCTTCAAAGTCTGACGTGATTTCTTCGTAGCTTTGCTTGGCGGTATCATTTGTTCCCACATGGATGAGAAGAAAGGGATACCTGTCAGTGGGCTTTATGAGTGCAGGCAACCTTTCAGTCATGTCTCTAATCCATCCTCCCGGGAGACAACATACCTGGTGAGTCCACGGGTCTTCGCGACATACTTGGGTTTTGATCCCACGCAGCAAGGAGTCTCCCACTACTACCACTCTTCTCTTCTTCTTGTTGTAGGCCTGGGTTTTATCGCCTCTGTTTGACTGACCTTCAGCCTCTTGCTCACTCTCATGTAGGTTCCCCTGTGATTCTTCCTCTGCAGGCTGTCCTCCAGTCTCATCTGCAAGTACCTGGAATCAGTTCCACAGCTCCACTGCTTCCACTGGTGCAGAGTGGCGTCTAGTTCTTCTTCTCCTAACTGTCACCCTTTTCCAAGGAGTATCCTCTACTCCATTTTTCTTCACCTCGGCATTTCCCACTGCCTCATCTTGCTGTTGCTCTTCAAGCTTCTGGTCTTCCCTTTGCTGCTGTAGTTCCCCCATTCTGTCCAATAACTCTTTGTGTTCTCTTATTCCCGGGAGGGTCAACAGTCGCCGCTCCAGTCCACTTACTTTTTCTTCCAGCAGCGTGATCAACTTGTACTTGTTGCAGGTGTAGGCCATGTTGTTCTCAGGCAAGAAAACAAACACTGCACACACACCTTGCAGGTCACCACCACTGGAGAGTCCTGTCCTTCCATTGCCTCTTTTCCCTTTTTGTGTCTAGCTTTGTGATTGTTCTAGACTAGCCTGTGCCTGCTCCTCTACTCTGTAGAGGTTAAAAGCAGAGTCCCACTGGTGTGGAAGTGTGTGTTACAAGACAAATAAATGAAAAAAAATTAGTTAAAAAATAAAATTAAATTAAAAAATTAAAAAAAATTTAAAAAATGTTAGGGGCCTCCCCCTTGACCTCCCCTGCCGAACTCCCCTGGCCATCTCCTGTTTGCTCCCCCTGTCCGCTCGCTCTGGTTGCTCACTCTCTGGGAGCTTGCTTGCTTCTGTAGTCCCTGGAGCAGCTGGAGCTCTGCTCTGCTCTGCTGGGAGGCAGGAAACAGACTGAAGCTTCCCGCCCACTCAGCTGCTGGGAGTACTCAGGCCACCCCCCCCCCCCCAATTCAGTTGGAGCTCTCAGGCGTACCTGGTGAGCTCATAGCCACTCAGAAGGATAAAAGGCAGCCCCTTGGGCTTCCTGCAGCCCACTTACCTCTTTGCCTCTGTCTCCTTTGTCTCCTTTGTTTCTTCTACCACTGCAACTCCCCTGGCTAACTCCTGTTTGCTCCCCCTGTTCGCTCGCTCTGGTTGCTCGCTCTCTGGGAGCATGCTTGCTTCTGCAGTCCCTGGACCAGCTGGAGCAGCTTGCTCTGTTCTGCTCTGCTCTGCTCTGCTCAGCTGGGAGGCAGGGAACAGACCTTGAAAAATTAATTTACTGATCACAAGTAGAAAGGTAGAATCTAAGGGCAGTAAAGAGAAGGCTGCAAATGTCTTACTGAAGCCCTGCCATCAGGGCCAGTGTCAAGAAAAGGTATGGTTGGGCCCTGCCGAGGGCCCACACCCCTGCAGGGGTCCACTGACAAGAGACCCTGAACTTCCTCCTCCTCTTCAGGATTGCAGCCTGCTTGTTCACCTCCCTATCCCCCAGGCACAGGCAATGGTGGTGGTGAGAAGGAGGAGCAGTAGATGCCACTACCTGCTTGCTCCCTGGCTCTCTACCTGTCAACCAAGCAAGTGGTAGCAGTGGTGAGAAAGAGGATGAGGAGCAATAGGAGATGGTGACAATGGCAGTGACAAGGTAGACTCACAGAGGGAGGGGGCCCCAATGATGGTGTCTTGCTCAAGGGTGCTCCAAAATATGGGCATTATATAAAGCCAGCAATAGCTCCTGACAAGTTTGCATGTAATAGCCATTTTGCAAACATGGATGAAATTATATAACATTTATATTGGTTTGTGTTCTTTATTATTTTATAGACACATCTATGTTGTGTCCTTTTTCAAACTGGAAATGCAGTGAATAAGAGTTGTGTTTATGGTTGTTTGCCCTCTTAATCGGAGTCTGTAATTATAGGTGGTGCCTCTTACTTGAGCACATCACTTATTGCTGATTTATGAGGATGTTATGATTGAGACATTGGTAGCATAGAGTCATAGAATTGGAGGGGATATCAAAGGTCATCTAGGCTTGTTAGACTTTAAATCCATGTGAGTGTAAGTCTAGATTCTTGTGTCTTCCAATATCTAGCCACATATTGTGACTATAACATTAAATTCTCCCTTCCTTAAGGAGGAACAGGCAGTAGGTACTGTAGCAACAATAAAATATCATTATGAAGACTTACGCTTTGTACCTGTTGTTCAAGTTTCTTAGGAATAATTTGTTCCTGTTAAGCAAACCTTCAACCACTGAGGGAGGAATCTACAATACCAAAAGTTCCCTCTAGGCACTCGTAGTTAAGGGTTTAGAAGTTCTTCACAAGGGCAAGAAGCCAAATCTTAATGAGCTTTCCTTCACTTTTTCCATGTTGCAAGGATAGTTTGTGAACTGAATAAATGGTTCTCTGCCATGCTATCAAAGTTAGTCCTTGAAGCCTTGAGATACAGGGATAGCTGTACCATTCAAGATAAATATTTGTTAGAGCAGATGACTTGTGACAAGTGCTATTGGAAGTCTCTTTGATGGGGCTAAGGTATTACATAAGATACTATCAGATGATATCGCCCAAAGGCTACATGTGCTATCCTCCGAATAGATTACCTATAATTTTCCACTGAATTTTGCAATAGCAAAATGTCATCTGTTCAATTCCACATGTGCCTGTTGTATTTCTTTAAAGCTGATGCAAGTTCAAAGTCCCTAAAGCTTTTTATTGAAGATTTTAAAAACACATTTTTTGAAATCCGAATTTCATGAAATAATTTTGAGAATCTCAAATTCTGAAAGAGCAGAACAGAACTTGAGCTATTAGTGAAGTATGTAGTTCGTCATTAAAGAAACAGTAATATCTGAATCCTTGCACCGTGGCCAGCACTCTTCATTTGCGGGGGCGGGGGGATGGTAGTTGTGTGGTCTTAATTATTATTGTTATTTTATTATATTTACTTATATCCTGCCTTTTTCCCAATACTGGGACTCAAGGTGGCTTTACAACATTAAAACTTACACAATTAAAACCTATAAATAGAAATATAAATACAAGTGTACAAAAGTTAAAATATAATTAAATCATCAGTATTAAAATTGTAAAAATATCATAATATTAAAAGACAACAAGAAAAATAGTATCCATCCATCCATCATATTTTCACAGGTCCAGACTAGTTATCCCCAAAGGGATAACTTAAGTGTGTTTCTAAAATCTGTCAACAATTTAGATCAGTCAAGCCTTCAGTTTGACCATATAGTGATGTTGGAAGCAAGTTCTTTAATGATCTTTGGAAGAATAAATTTGAAGCAGTGGTTTGATGAGCACTGACTTTTATAATCCAACATAAGAGACTGTTAAGAAAGAATGCCTCAATTAATGAATGTTCACTATACATTACAATAGTGTATTAAGGACCTGGAAGTTTTAGTAAAACGTTGAGTAATCAAAATTATCTCAGTAGGTGCCTGAATTTAGTCACTAGAGTAGCCTTCCATTCATGGGCAAAGTCATCCCAGAAATGTTCACAATTGCTTAGGCTAGCCTATTGCGTGAAAAACCACAGATGCAAATGGTGTAGTGGACGCCATTTGCATCCGGATTCCTCCTCAGCGATATGGCATGGCAATGGTGGCCGTATCACTGGGTATACAGAGCTGGTCAGTGGCTCTGTGGAATCACCACAGAGCGGAGCTGGCCCACAAGGATTCTGGGGGGAGGAACAGATCGCCTCCCCTCGTGGATCACCCCCGGGAAGGAAGGTAGGGGTTTCCCTACTTATAACACCTTAGTGGCTGTGCCAGCCTTGGTTTGCTCCCCTATTGCAGATAGCTCAAAGTCCATACCAATGCCTCCCATCGACTCCCTCCCTCCTCACCAGGGAGAATGGCTGAATTCGCCATCCCAACCTCTCCACTTTCTGCATGACAGTGTGGAGGATCAACTCACTAACATTCTAGTAGCCCTGACTGGGGTACAGAGAGTTTTGGACATGGCATGCAAGCCTTCCACACAATGCTCCTACTCGACAAAGTGGTCTGTTTTTGTAGCATTTGCTTATCAGCAGAGCTTCCATCCAAGATGATGTTCAATGCATCAGGTTCTGGAGTTCCTCTTACCCGTTTTTGAGGAAAGACTCAAACTTTCCTCCCTCAGGGTTTCCCTGTCAGCTGTCTCAACTTTTCACCCTTCAGTTGAGGGATTTTCCGTTTTCTCTAATCCGATTGCGAAAAGATTTCTCAAAGGGATCAGAACCCGTTCTACGGTACCAAGCTGGAGTCTTTCTGTTGTATTGAAAGCCCTTTCGTCTAAGCCCTTTGAGCCACTAGCGACTGTGGACTTGCAGCTCCTTTCCTGGAAGGTGGCTTTCTTGGTAGCAATAACATCTGCACGTCCAGCTAGTGAACTTTGTGCACTTATGTTAGATCAGCCATATCTTAACTTTCATTGAGTTAAGGTGGTGCTTCGACCTGATCCTATTTTTTTACCCAAAGTTGTTTCCAGTTTCCATTTAAATCAGGACATTGTTCCGCTGCTTTCTTTGCTTCCTGTCCATGCCTCTGGAGTCGACCCTGCACACAACTGATGTGCGCCATGCCCTGGCTTTCAATAAGGCGAGAACTGCACGTTTTTGTTTGTCACATCGCCTTTTTAGTTTGCTATGGTGGCAAGTGGAAAGGCCAGCCTCTGTCCAAACAGTGTCTTGCCTTGTGGATTGTCAAGACTGTTGGGTTATCATATGAACTGACTGGATTCAAACTGTCTGCCCCAGTTAGAGCTCACTTTATACTTGTGCGGTTTATTCATGCGGTAGTGACATCTTTCGTATTCAACAGAGGGATTTCCATCCCTGAACTGTGCCATACCTGGTCAACACTGTCAAGCTTTGTAAAGCACTACAAATTGGACACTTGGGTGAGATCTGACTGTGCTTTTGGTCATGCTGTCCTTTCATCTCTTTTGTAATGGGACACCAACCCACCTCCATTGTAAGTAAGCATTGTAAGTAAGCTTCTAAATAAGTACACACCCATATGTGTGATGCACGGAGACCACGAAGAAGAAAGAAAGGTTGCCAACTGTAACTGTAGTTCTTTGAGTGGTCATCTTTGCATTCACACAACCCACCCACTGTCCCCATTTCAGTGTCGTACTTGAGTTCAGTGTCGGGTACTGAAGTTTAGATTGACTGATTGATTGATTGCACTTATATCCCGCCTTTTTTCCTCTTGCAAGGAGCCAAAGGCGGCTTACATTATCCTCCTCCTCCTCTCCATTTTATCCTCACAACAACAACCCTGTGAGGTGGGTTGGGCTGAGAGTGTGTGACTGGCCCAAAGTCACCCAGTGAGCTTCCATGGCCGAGTGGGGACTAGAACCTGGATCTCCCAGCTCCTAGTCCAACATTTTTGCCACTACACCACACTGGCTCTCTTAGTTTCTTCTCTCTGTTACGAGGCCGCAATGTTGGTCTCAAGGAACTGAAGGGAGAGACATATGCACACTGGATATGCGCACTGGATGGTGTGGGTGGAGTTCCCACCAAAATCTGCTCAGCTTTAGAAGTTTCCTGATTCAAGGCTCCACACAGGCACAGAGTTCATATGTGTGATGCACAGATGACCACTTGAAGAACTACAGTTACAGGTAGCAACCTGTCTTTCCCCCTCCATCTTGTGGTGTAATCAGTGTTTTTGAGTTAGAGAATATATCCTTACAACAAAAGTGCTTTCTTGCCTGCTTCTGTTCTATAATCATGGTGTTCTGTGTGCCTAGAGCCTCGTGTGGCGCAGAGTGATAGGTGGCAGTATTGCAACCGAAACTCTCCCCACGACCTGAATTCGATCCCAGCGGAAGCTGGATCCCAGGTAGCTGGCTCAGGTCAACTCAGCCTTCCATCCTTCCGAGGTTGGTAAAATGAGTACCCAGCTTGCTGGGGGAAAGGTAGTCACGACTGGGGAAGGCAATGGCAAACCACCCTGCTATAGTCTGCCATGAAAACGCCAGCAAAAGCGGCGTCCCTCTAGGAGTCAGCAATGACTCCATGCTTGCACAGGAGGAACCTTTCCTTTTCTGTGTGCCTACTGAAGGAGGGGATGGGACTCCAAAGCATTTACTTCTATTACTCCTCCTAATTCTCACTCTCTTGGATAATTAGTCTGAACTCATTTAAGCAAGATTTCCCTCTGGCTTTTCAGTCTCTGAGTGGGTGATCTAAAGAGAATTCACAGCCATACAGAAAAAGAAACGTCTTTACAAATGTAGATTAATTTAAACTGTAATGTGAGATGATTGGAAGATATAACAAGTAGTATTCTGCCAGTCTCATCCCGCAGGCAACTAAATTTTAACTCCATAATTTGGTTAGCCTCACATCTCATTTAGGGATGCAGGAAAGTATAAAACACAATGATTATTACCTGTATTGGTAGCACTGAACGATAATTGAACCTCTTAAATGAATCTGAACGTGATATATATAGTCCTTTTTAAAATTACCATTCACCTGGATTGTGTTAAAACTTGTGGACGTTTGTATCCAGTTCACTACCCCTCTTCTCTCTCACCCCACCCCCATTCCACATTGCTAAATTCAGAGCTTACTGTTTAACAGTTTAGCAGTTTAGTCTCCTGCTAGAATGCACATAATTATTAATAGTATAATATTTATCTGTGCATGTTATTCCTAAACTGGCAGTTATAGCGCTTTCTAATGCTGAGCTATAATTGCTGTTTCTGCATTAGCATTCATAATAGGCTCTCTAGTCAGATGGCGCCATACCAGGCACAGTATTAAATTGGCTAATGTAGAGCATTTTCTATAAAGATTTATTTCTATTTTTGTGCCCCATTAACTATTTATTTCAACCCTATGAAATTATATAGTGAGAATAATGAGACTTACCAAGAGCTGTTAGATACCACTAAATGTATAAATAAACACAGGAAAATTTGAATGAAATGTTGCTTAAATGTTGATGTTCCTTACTCTGGCTCAAGGAAGGGGAGGTTTTGTATCATTTAGGAAAAGAGCAATGAATGATTCAAATTCCATAAATTTGTTTTATTAAACAATTTGATTACCTGGTTTCACTAAAAGTTATGAGTTGCAATTAATTATTACCAATGAAGGCGATTATAGGCAGTGTTTAATGATGCTGATGTCACTGTGTAATTTAATCTTTGATGCCTAAATATTAAGTTGGTTTGGATTGCAATCACTTTCTAACTCAAGAAGAGATATAAGAAAATAGTGTAGAATTGTATATGAATAGCCACGTATGATACATGGTAATAATATACTTCACTGATGCAATGAATATGGACTTGAGCACGCTCCAGGAGAGAGCGCAGGACAGGAAGGCCTGGCGTGCTATGGTCCATGGGGTCACGAAGAGTCGGACACGACTGAACGACTGAACAACAACAACAACAACAACAAATAATATACTTGGAATAATTCGTTTTAGCTGTCCTGTAAAAGTTTAAAAAGTTTCTTACAACAGTATACACAGAACAAATTCACATACTGTAAAAACATTTTAGTGCTTGTAAACAGGCATGTGCATTTATTTGTTTGTTTATTAAATTTATATTCCGCCTTTCTGCCAAAAATCGTGCTCAAAGTGGTGAACATTAATAAAATACAGATTAAAAACAAAATCTTAATTAAAATTTAACATAAAAAGAAATAAACAAAAAACAAAAAACATAACAATAAAAGAAATAGACGGTGCCCAACCAATTAAGGGTGCAATCCTATGCATGTTTAGACAGAAAAAAAGTCCTATAACTCCCAGCATTCCCCAGCCAGCCATGCTAGCTAGGGAATGTGGGGAGTTGTAGGACTTTTTTCTGTCTAAACAGGCATAGGATTGCATCCTAAACAGCAGCAGACCAGTGTACATGCCAAAGGCATGTCTGAATAAAAATGTCTGAATGCTATGTCACAACTTTGCTGATGCTATCTGATAAGTGGTGGTTGTAAACTTTGTTCAGTATTTCCCCTGCAAAGCAAAATGAGGTCAAAGTTAGGAATTGTTTGGTTTTAAGATCAATTAAAGACGTGCAGTGCAGTTATAAGCATGCTTGAGCTCAATAGGACTTAATCCCCAGTAAATGTGTTTAGGATTGCACCTTTGACTATTTAAAAATTTAGACATTTCAGTAGATTTGTTGAAATGCCGCCATTGAAAATTGCATTCTTTGTTTCTAGTACAGGACAGAATCCAGCCAAGCTAAGCACTTGCATTGATTTCAGTGGGAGTTTTAAACACATCCTTAAATCTGTTCCATTGTAATCACTGGAACTTAGAAGTGCTTAACTGGGTTTGATAGTGCTGAATATTAATAACTGCAGTTTGGTCAGAATGTTAATGCTTCAGTAGTGAAGCAAACTATTAATTCTTTCTAATATTCATTAATGAACATACCCATTCAGATTTCCTGGTTATAAAATGGTTGTGATGCAGATTAGAATAACCTGTTGTGTTTGCCCCTCCCTCCTTCCTTCAGTCAAGTCTGCCGTGGCTGTTTGTTTCAAGATGTATAAGGATGGGGCTACCTGAGAGGCTGTGCTGGGACTAGTGGAAGAGGTCAAGGGTATTTTCTTTTTGCAACTACCTCAACGAAGAGTAAGATTCTCCCCTCCCCCTTTATTAATTTTGTTGAAAGAGACTGCATGCATCCACTGGGTGGGAAGTGCTTCCCCTTCTGTATCTGTGCCTTTTAGAAACAAATGTCCTATATTTTCAAGACTTCCCCTCACAACGTTAAAGTCCAGAAACCTCCCAGAAAGCTGGGAGTAGATATTATAGCTCAGGCTTCCAAATCTGGTACCCTTCAGATGTGTTGGACTGCAGCTCCTGTCATCCCCAACCAGCATGGCCAATGGGTATGCTGGCTGGGGATAATGGGAACTGTAGTTCATCACATCTGGGAAGTGCCAGGTTGGGGGAGGCTTTTATGGCTTTATGGCTATGGGAAATATAGTGGGATGTGAAGCTTTTCATGCACTAGTTACCCATGAACTGATGGTATGGATTGGATTGGATGAGAAATCTAGATTCTCCAATGGATCCAAATTTTCTGCAAGTTTCTGGATAGGGGAGGGGGAAAGGAAATCAGCATATTTGGGGTGCAATCTTGTGTCTGCTAGATGGCCATGGGATCGTTTGGATTCCGGGAACTGGCCTTGGAGCCCGTGCTCCAAGGTTGGTTCCTGGAAAACCACCTCCCTGCCCCCTCTACCTTGTAGGTGGCACAGATTGTCCTCGGGCTCCACACTCAGATGAGAAGTGTGGAGCTGGGCAAAAGGGGCGTTCCTCGGGGGGGGAGGAAGTGCCGGTATAATGCTTCCTATACATTGCCGCCCCCCCACTACTCCACAGTCCTGCATCTAGACACCTGAAATCGGCCATCTAGCCGCGAATGCAGGGTGGCTGGATCTCGGAGGAGGAGATCCCCTCTGCACTTTGCCTGCCCTGCTCATTGCATAGGCGGTTGCCTCCGAGTTTGGAGGTGGTCGCCCATCCCGATAGGATTACTCCCTTAGAGTATCACAGTGTCGAAAACGACCAAATAGCTATCCTTGTCTGTATTATCAGAACCAAAATGAATATGCTGTGTAGAGAGTAGTCCCTGATTTCTTTGGGGAATAAATGTATAATATATTTGGAGTAGCTCACAATAAAATACACCAAGGAAAATTTATAAACTGCCATTGGGATATTTCCTTCCCTTTTCATTTCAGACTGTGATGTGGACATTGAAATCCTTATGCAGAGCTGCTGATCTTGATGTACTTCACTGATTCCTTCTGTCATCTACAGTCCCCTGATCTGCCACTACAGGGTTTCACCTAAAGGAAATAAATGAAAGGAAGCATCAATCAGGAATGTAATTGCATGAAACTGTTGCATAAATTGGCATTTGTCATCTCAGAAGAGAACACATTTATTAGCCTTTTTGTAACATCAGAAGTAAGCAGTGCTTTGTATGTAAAGCACTGTTGTCTCTCAATTTTTTTGTCATCATTTTGATTTTCTGATCAAATGGCTTTTTAAATCTCATCTAGGATTTCCTCTTTTCTACTCTGTGCTATATCATTGTAAAGGGATGCCTTTAAATTCTCCTTCTTAAACAGATTTTAATTTCTTTTTCTGGAAGATTGGTTTTGCATTAATGTAAGTAAAGTTGTGAGAACCTCTTGGTAATGGAAAAATACAGTAGGCCTAGCTTCAGTCTTAACTCTGTGAACATTTGATAAGATTAGTTTGGTCGTCTTCAGATGAATTTTTGTTGAAACATGAGCAGATGCATTCCTGGAAGGAATCACCACACTTTCCTCCGCAATTCTTCCGTTATATGCGCCTGCTTTGTGTTCCTTTATATTCTTGTGTTGTGCCTCTCTGGAGTCAAGGCTTGTTCTATTTTCCTAAAAAGGCCTTTACTATGTTATTACTTGTTTTATAGTAATAACTTTAAAAGGAGCAGCTACCACTATTAGGCAATTCTGCCATTGTTAGAACAGGGTTAACATCAGGGTTAAGCAGTATGGGGACCTGTTTTGGCCTGGAAACAGGATAAAAATGTAGTAAGTATCGAATCAACCTCCCTCACCCAATTCTACCTTCTGTTCCTCCTGTTTTGTGCTCATGTATACTGTGCTGGTCCAGTCATTAGACTCTTAACAAGACTAAAGGGCACATGCCTTTTGCCTTCTCATGCTCCCAGACTATGAATTCTCATCCTGCTTCCCTCTAATCTCCTCTCCTATGTCTTTTGTTGTTGCATCTAATTATGCCTTTTGTACGCCCCTCCTCCTCATTTCCCCCATTACATTCCGTTCCTATTGCACCTTCTTCCTTTTCTCACCTCTCTTTTGCACATGTCTGTTTTTCACTTCCCTTTCTTGACAGCTTCATGTGGAAGAACCCACTCTGAGGTCGGTTCCCTGAGAACCAACCTCCCACCCACCACGCTGCTTCATAGGCAGTGCAGATCCGCTCTGTGCTCATAAGAGGAGCGTGGAGCAGTGAAAACAGGGCGTTCCTGGGGGCGGGCCTGGGTGGGGAGGGCAGAAGTGCCATTCTGACACTTCCTGTCCAGCGTCTGCCCCCCCCAGTCCAACTTCCTGTGGCTAGACAGCTGAAATCAGCTGTCTAGCCACGAATGCAGGGCAGCTGAAGCGCGGAGGGGATCTGCTCCTGCCCTGCATTGGATAGGCACTCGCCTCCAAGTTCTGAGGCAGCCGCCTATCCCGATAGGATTGCGCCCTAAATCATTTAACTGGCAGGAGCGTAGAGAGAGGGTGATTACTTACAATGTGAGACTTCCTCCCACTAGTGGCTGGTGGTCAGGCCATTATTTCAATTTACTATATTTTTCTTTTTCTTGTATGTGTTATGCCTGTCTTTAAATAAGTTCCCTCCCAAGTCTCCGTGATGGGGTAACATGAAAACGATAAACTTGGATAACTTGTCAACAAATATATTAATAAATGGGGACAAATAATTTTAAAATTAATGTTATTGTAAATTTCAGCAGAACAAAGTAAAACAAAACCACAAAAAAGATGAGGGGGGACATTGACGTAATTAAATGTATCAATTTCAGTTAATACATGTGAAATATATATGTGTAATATATATGTGAAAATACAACTTTCTAAAAATAAAAGAGATTATACATAAACTTCAACAAAGGCAGACCAAATATCTATATATGTATCGCGAATGGTGCCTATATACCACCTATTCAGATGTTGAAAGCGTTATTAAATCTTCAGTCCATTGCATTATAGGGGGTGAGGATTTATCCTTCCAATATTGTAATATCAGTCTTTTAGCTGTCAAAAGGGTGTGGAGAATCTATTTACACAGATTGTGTGTTAACTTTCAGGAAGCAAGTAAATTTAAAAGAACATATACATCAGTAAATATTAAAGTGTGTTCAGATACAAAGTTTATCTGTGTAATAACCTTCTCCCCAAATGAGGAAACTATTGAACATTGCCAAAACATATGATTAGCAGTATAACATCTCCAACAGTTAACGGTGTTATACCTCCAACAATTAGCTGACTTAGACAAACCCTTATTGAAAAGGTGTTGTGGCATCCAGTAGCACAGAACAAGACTTTTTGGTGAATAAGACGTAACTTGAGATCCACAGACGCTTCAGATACAGACACTAAAGCAGCGGTCCATTGATTATGCAAAATGGGACAATCCAGTTCCATATTCCATTCCTGCTTAAGACTCTGTGTATCATATTAATTTACTGACCATAAGTATTTATAAACATGTATCATGGGTCGATATAGCTGATCAGCCTCAATAAGCATTTTCAATAGCAAAGGAGACTCTGAAGCAGTAAAAGCAGCGGTCCATTGATTATGCAAAATGGGACAATCCAGTTCCATATTCCATTCCTGCTTAAGACTCTGTGTATCATATTAATTTACTGACCATAAGTATTTATAAACATGTATCATGGGTCGATATAGCTGATCAGCCTCAATAAGCATTTTCAATAGCAAAGGAGACTCTGAAGCAGTAAAAGCAGCAGGGCCAACCCTAGATTCTAACAAATCTAACTTGGATTCCTGCATTGAGCAGGGGGTTGGACTTGATGGCCTTGTAGGCCCCTTCCAACCCTACTATTCTATGATAAATGTTGTAATTGTCATTCGGCCAATGGCAGCAAAACATAAATCCAGACCTGTCAGCACACCAGCAGATAAACATGGGAGGTATCCAAAGCTCTTTTATAGAAATGTAATGTCATATACTGTGGTGTTGGTGCCACCTATTCCAGGAATAATATGAGGATGAAACAAAATCATATGTTTGGAGTCACAATATTCCAATCAAATAATGGAAGGCTGGCTTGCTCCGTGGTTGGTCCTTGCTGCTTGCTTTTGGTCCTGATCTTCTATGTGCCTGTGCCTCCTAAGCTTTGAGACCCTCCCACAGTTAATGGCTTTCAGTACTTCCCTTTTAGTCTCATCCTCAGTTGCTGTTAGTTAATGGTCTCTCAATAGCAGCAGTGATAACAAATGGAGGGTTACTTCTTCCTTCACCCCTCCTCAGCAGGTGATCTTCCCTTATTGTGATGTCAGCAGTGATAAATGACCATTTGGCTTTGGTATGTCCTCAGCTGCTAAATGTGTTGTGACCTACACAGTGTGTGTGGTAGTGTTTCTGTTTTTATACTTTGTGGGAAGAATGATGGTGTAGGTTTAGATGAAGGGATGGGCCAATTTCCTTTTAAATACGCTGACTGAACAGGCCTGTAACAGATAAAAATAAATGCTTCCTCAGGTGCTTTCCCACACATTTAGCATTTGCAATTTGACTCTTTCCTCTCCAGTTTGAAGTCCCTGCTTTCCTCTTGAACTCTATGAGATAATTGAGTCCAAGATTCTTTGTGTTGTTTCATCACTTTCTCTGAACGTAGGCTGCATCTAACTTTCTTTACATATTTTGGTGCTGGAGGTTTAGGATTAAGGTAGCAGCCCATAGGCAGTGCTAGAGGAGGGGTAGCCCAACCCTACCCCAATGCTGGACCACTGTGGTGACTTGAAAGAAAGGCACTTTTCACATGCTCGTTCCCCCAGAAATTCATTTTCCCTTCTGTGCCTTTCCTAATAGTTTTTGTTTTGGTGCCGCCACTGCAGCTATCTCAGTGCTTCTGTGGTTTAAACTTCATCAAGGACTTGACATTGTCTGTCCTACACAAGAGGACAACCTCCTCCATGCCTTTACCATCCAGGGACAGAGGTGATGAGGAGCAGCCAGTGAGCATCTTGGGCTTCTGCCCCCCCCCCCATGTTCATTTATCACTTTGTCACCCTATATTTTCTGTGTGTTCTTGCAATTCAAGATTCACTTAAGACCATGGCCTACTGTTGTAGCCTGCTTCATCCTGGTAATGTTTCTTCCATAACTTGTTTATACTTTGGTTTCAAATTTGGTTTACTGGTACATCATGCTTTTAATCACATGTCTGCTTCTTCCTATAGTAATATATGTGAACCAACAGACAACTGGGCCTGGTTATGATCTCACTGAAATCGATGTAAGTGGAATGTGCATCACTGTAAATTTTAAGATTTACATTGATCTTCTATGTGGCTGTCTCCCCTGAGCTTTGACTGGCTCCTAGGAGTTTATACGTTTATATCAGCGTCCGTCATGCTAGGCCTCTTACCAAAATTTAAGAATGCTTTACGAAAAAGCCGTCTGTAGCCCAGATTGCTCTGATGCAGAGTCTGTTGGCGACTTCAGCCTTGCTGAAGTATAACCTGTTTACACTGCATCTTATAACAATTTGCAGTACAAAGGACGATGCAATGCAACTCTTAATGGACAGAAGGACTGCATTATTTCAGCTTGCACAATAATTTATAACACGGGATTAGAAGGTTTCTAGTGGTACTTATAATTAAACCACTCTGCCCTTTGTGAGTGTTCTTCCCTGCAGCTATTCATGTCCCTTCTGTGGTCTGAAGAGAAGAAGGCATTGTTTCATTAGAAATACATCTAGAGATCTTTATAATTGCGTTTTAAACGACAGAGAGGTACAGTGCATATCTAATCATGTTGTTGCTTGAAGAACTAGTATAGGTTTAATAGTGTTAACACTTTTAATAACCCTCCTTCCCTTATATTACTTTAATATTTTTGATCCCAAGAAAAATCTGGATTGGATTTTACTTAGTGATTTACTTAGCGATATGGCTAACTCCAGCCTGGGTATTTGGTGAAGCATCAGCCAAGGACTGGGTATTGAGGATAGAATGGTAGTGACATGCAACGACATATTAACCTTTGGGGGTGGTTCAGTGTCTAATTAAGTGGTGGGCAATGTGTCCACAGACACCAATATGCCCCTGGACACCTTTTTTGGTGTCCACCAAGTTGCCCTACCCCTCTCACTTTTTAAAGAAATTAACACATTTTCTTACTGGCGGCTGAGATCACTTCTGGCAAAGTGAAGGACTCCAGCTGCTGCCACACTCATTTCCCATTAATTCCTCTGGGCTTCATGATGGGCTCAGAGACATTTTGAAGAAATGAAGACTGCAGGTGGCTGCAGACTGATGCTTTCCTCTGCAGCATAAGAAAAAGAAGGGAAAAAGAAAAAGGCACTGAAAACTGTGGGTTCAGAGAAGTTGTTTAGTGTGTTGTGGCTCAGCCCCATCTCTTCCTTGTACTCTTCCTTGTAACATTTGGGCAGGTTACTTGTCCTTTGTGACTAGCCATGACTCTCATGGCAGTCATTTTGTGTCGGTGTCCATGACAGTTTCTCAAATTGCCATATGTGCCCATAGGCCCAAAGGGTTGCCTACTCCTGGTCTAACTCATGCACAAGGTTTTGCAATGGCCAAATGTACTGAACTGAAATATTTGATCATGGGGGGAAATCAGTAAAGTGTACTTAGTAGTGTGGTTTAAATGTTATTCAAACAAATTCAAATCTTTGGAAATTATTGAACTACTTGTAAATTAGATCACAATTCAATAGCATAGATTTTAAGGTGGGGGGCAAATGAAGGCACTGAAAACTGTTTTTAACATGCCTGAAGAGCTATATACATACATGTAACTGCTTCCTAGGACAGTCACCTGAAAAAGTTTGTTACAGATTTTGACTGGTATTGTATCCATTCCAGGTGCCCAATTTGACTTGCATTATTTTCATTTGTTACATTATTAATTAATTTTATGAAATAATGCATTTCTGAAACTGGAACATTTTCCTTAGTTAAATATAGTCACTGGGTATGACAGTTGCTGGGATTGGTGGTGGGGAGAGTTTAACCTGCCAGTTAAATTTGCTAGGTTGCTAGCAATTTGGATCATGATCGCTGGGAGGAGGAAGGGGCTTTGACCTTGCTGTCTTCTTAGTGATCGTAGTGGGGAAGAAGGCCCACAGGGATAATTCTCCTTGCATGCCCTCTTTTGTAATATGAGCAGTTTCTCTTGGAATGCACACAGAATCATCTCCATGTGCCCATTTCCCAGCAGAATTAGCCAATTCTGGGTGGAAATGGATGCACAGGGATGATTCTCTTTGCACACCTGTTTCCCAGCAGAATGTACTGCCATTAGCCCACTGAACAGCTGTTGGGCAGGCTGGTGGGGGCCATGATTCTGTTTCCAAATCATCCCCACATGCCTTGTTTTCCAGCAGAATTGGTTCTCCTAGGAGACAAGTGTGTGAGGAGAGTCCTTCTTGCACACCCATTTCCCAGCAGAATCAGGCTCCACCAGCCTGCCAAACAGGGCATACAGAAAAGACTCTCCTCATGTGCCCTGTGCAGCAGCTGTGGCAGCATACATGGGGGCAGGGAATTGGGGTGGCAGGGCGCCCTTCGGGTGGCATCCACAGCAGGTCGCATGGGTGGTCTCTAGGGGCTGCATATGCGCCACATGTAGCCCCGGCCCCCCTGCAGCCCTTGCTGCCTCCAGCACTCTGAAAATATTTTTTGAAAAACATTTTTTACAGGAAAAATGGCATTCATAGCACTACGGGTAATCATAAAAAGATAGAGTTGGAAGGGGCCGTTTATGCTATTGAGTCCAACCCCCTGCTCAGTGCAAGAATTGGAATCCAGTTTGAAGCATATCTGACAGATGGCTGCCCAGTCTCTGCTTGAGTCCCTCTGGCGACTGAGAGCCCACTACCTCCACAGGCAGTTGGCTTCATTGTCTGGCTGCTCTGCCTGTTAGGAAGTTTTTTCTGACGTTCAACTGAAATCTACCTTCCTGTAACTTAAGCCCATTATTTCATATCCTATAGTCTTGGATGCTAGAGAACAGGTTGTGGCTGTCTTCTGTGTGACAACCCTTTAGATACTTGAAAGGTTCTATCATATCCCCCCTCAGTCTTTTCTTATCAAGGCTTATCATTTCCTTCAATCTTTCCCCATAGGACTTACTGTCAAGTCCCGTGATCATCCTTGTTGCCCTTCCCTGAACTTGTCCCAAGTTGTCTGAATTCTTCTTAAAGTGTGGTGTCCAGAACTGTACACTGTATTCCAGGTGTGGTCTGACTAGAGCAGAGTAGAGTGGAACTATTACTACCCATGATTTTGAAACTATACTTCTTTTGATGCAACCTAAAATTGCATTTGCCTTTTTTGCAACCACAGCACATTGCTGACTCATATTCAGCTTGTGATCAACTACAACTCCAAAATCCTTTTCACATGTACTGTTGCTAAGCCAGGTATCCCCCATCTTATACCTGTGCATTTGATTTATTTTTCCTAAATGAAGAACTTTGCACTTGTCTCTGTTAAATTTCATTTTGTTATTTTCTGCCCAGTCTTCTAACCTATCAAGATAATTTTAAATTTTGTTTGCCCTCTACATTATTAGCTGTCCCATCCAATTTGTGTCATATAAAAATTTGATAAGCATTCCCTAGATCTCTTCCTCCAACTCATTAACAAAAATGTTGAAGAGTACAGAGCCCAGAACTGAATTGTGTGGCACCCTACCCAATACCTCCCTCCAGTTTGATAAGGGACCGTTGATGAGCACTCTTTGGTCCAGTTCGCACATAACAAGAAGCCACTGTGGGTGAATTTCCCTGAAGAGTCTGTCATTGCAGCAGCAGCCATTTTGAATATTCAGGGGCATGCCATAACTTTTCATTACGTGAGATCCCGGTGCGGGTGGGTTGTTGGGGTGGATGACAAGACACCCACAACCCTAAAACAGCCAATGGGTTCTAGGAGGCTTGTCAACCACCCCAACAACCCACCCGCACTGGGTTCACATTTAAGAAGAAGCTGCTGCAGTGGGCATTTGGATTCCCAGTTTGGTGCCTGCGGGTACCGTAACCCACTGAGGCTAATAAGTCTCAGTCGGCTGCAGTGATTGTGGATCAGTATGGTTCTCCAGGCAGCTGTGGATAAACGTAGTTGTAGTGCCATCCAGCCACACCTAACTAGCTTGCTAATCAGGACATCATGGGGTACTTTGCTGAAGCTAAATTTGTTTGCAAGCTAAAATTGAATCTTTAGGGCTCTGTAGCTTCTGTAGAGCCCCCAAAGGGTCAGATTTAGCTTGCAAGGTATAAAAAATTGCTTATCGGGTCTACTGTGGCCCACGGGAGAAGGGGGAATGGCCCCTGGACCTCCTGAAGTAGCCCACCCCTACCCTAGTGGAACACAGGGAAGTCCGACTGTGAGCAAAGACCAGGTCTGCTATATAACACAAAAATAACTAAGAAGCAAAAAGGGGAGGTAAACTTCAAGCAGTTGTCAAGAAAATGTGATTTGCCCAATGCCTTTTAATGAAACCTCAGTTATAGTGGCCGTAAATAGCAGAAGAAAATAAAATCAATATGAGAAAAACACCAACATTTTGTAAAATGATTAAATGCCGCTAGTTTTTTTTAAAAAATGAGAGTACAAAATAGACACAGACCCTAATCTATAGCAAACAAATGTCTTAATGGTAACATATACACTTCTGTATTGTACATTATACAATTGGATGTATATCCAATTCCAAATACATGCAATACTTTATAGTCTAGAATACATAGACTTCTATCCCTAAATGTACTCAGGATCCACTGCATAGTGAGCTAGCTATATAGGAATAGAACTTATAAAAGCTTTGGCTATTGGGCAGTATAGAAATGAAATAAATAAAATATATAAATAAAAATAAATAAAGGTGGCACAAAAGCTCAGATGAGCTGAGAGGTTTTTAGTTAATAGGAACTACAAAATAAAGTCAACATGCAGGAACAAATTGCTGTAATACTGTTGTAAAACCCCATTAATGTCTTGATTTATGTAAATTAATGAGTGTATACCAAAATGAAACATTTGCTCCCTATATTTACTCCACAGTTGTAATTTTTCTGTGGCAGATAGGTGCTTCCAAAATAGTTAAGATAACACAACATGTAGGAAGATCTAAATACTACTCTTCCTGCCCTGTTTGAAAAAAATTCTGCTGACCACAGTCATGACCATGATAAAGGAAAGGACTCCGTAACAAAGATGAATTCTTTGCAGTGTTTGTAAGAGTCAGATGTATCGGACAAGGAAGAGATGGAAATAAAATTGGTCATCGTGGGTAGTGACTGCATGTGTTATCCTTTATCATCGTCTCCATTTTATCTTCCTGTGGGTTCCTTGAATTCCTTCTCATAGCACAGTGATTGCTTTGTGTTAAAGGGGCTACTTAAATTGTCTTCTCCTCCTCATAAGGTTGAGAGACAGAGTTTTTAAGAGTATGAATTACAGCAGCAACATCTCACTTTCAAATGTTAAAGTGAGAGCTGAAGAAAAAGTCATGATGCAATTGGCGCTAATCACATGAAGTATTTCCACATTGGCCCCACATTTACCAGGCCTTTGCTATTCTAGCCTTCAGCTGTTTCATGTGACCAGCCCCAACCATGTAGTCAATAGTTTGCAGCCAGCTTAGTTGCGCTGATTCTGAAGGGCTGTAGCTCAGTGACAAAGCACACGTTTTGCATGCATGGGTGCTGAATGGGGTTACACTTCCCTTGAAGACTCAGGCTTGTAGTTAGGGTGTATTTCTGGATTTGGCATTGAACCTGGATGCCCAGGTTTTAGCAGTGGTCAGGAGTGTATTTGCACAGCTGAGTGTCAGGAGCTCCCTGGTGGCCTCTTACAGTAGACTCCAATAGCCAATTCAAGACGCAGACGAAAGGATTCTTTTCAAAGCTTTAATCCTTTTACAACTTATTGACTCTTTCAGATGCTAATCACCAGCGACTAAAGCAAGGAACAGCAGGGTGGCCTAAGCGTCAAGTAGTCAGTTGATCCCTGATTGAAAGAGAGTCACTTGAAGACCCAGAACTTATGGGCTAGGGAGAGATCCTCCCTCTTTCCCTTGGGTCCATGGGAGGCGGCCATTGCTTGCACACCAAACGGGCACTATGCCCCCTTTCCACGCCCTCCATCGCTCGTTGCTCTTTGCGTCTGCGTCGAGCGTCTAAGAAGCCCCCCCTCCTGCATTCTCTCACTACCCGGGTCGCTATCTATCTCTGGAATGCTGGCAGGAGGAATCTCTGCCAGCTGCTGAGCCTGTGAGGGATGAGCTGGCCCCTCTCCCACAGATAGCTGTTCCTCCTCAGAATCCGAACTGCTCTGAGGCTCTCAGGGCTCAATTTCCACCCTGACAGCGAATCAGATTGTAGGCGCCACACAGGTCCAACTTTGTGAAAATCTTGGCTCGCCCCATGCGCTCCAGCATCTCAGGGATCAGGGGGAGGGGTTACTTGTCGGGGATCGAGACCGAATTCAATGCTCTGTAATCGTGCACCAGGCGGAGTTCTCCAGATTTCTTGGCCACAAAGATGGTAGGGGCGCAGGTGGGGGAGGAGGAGGGGTGAATGCAGCCACGTCTGAGGTTTTTGTCCAAAAACTCTCGCAGAGCTCAAAGTTCCGGCTCCGACATCGAATACAGTCGTCCAGCGGGGATGGTCACCCCTGGAATGAGGTTAATGGCACAGTCAAATGGGCGGTGGGGGGGGGAGCTGGTCAGCCTCCTTCTTGTCGAATACATCCCGAAAAGTTGCGTATTTCTCTGGGAGAATCACAGTAGCTGAAGAACTGCCAGAAGCAGATGAGGAGGGGGAGGAAAGGGTTAAAGCCTGGACTGGGACTGGCGCCTCGATCGGGAGGCAATGCTCCCGGCAGTATGGAGACGCAAACTCCACTTGCTGAAGCTCCCAAGAAATCTGAGGATTATGCTTAGAGAGCCAGGAAACACCCAGCACGATAGGGTGTTGGGGAACCTTGGCCAAGTGAAACTGAATCTGCTCAACGTGGGACTGGGTGCGCAGAGTGAGTGGAGCTATAATCCGGGTCACCGTGCCCGAAGAAAGAGGACACCCATCGATGGTCTCCACTGCCAAAGAGGCAGGAAGAGGCAGGGTAGGAATCTTGTGGAAGAGGGTGAAGGATTCATTCATGAAACTGGTCGTAGCCCCCGAGTCCACTAAAGCCAGGGCCTCCACCCCACCCCACTGGGAGGAGCGGAGGTGAACATGCAATAGCAGATGGGAGGGTGGGGGGGTTGCGGAAGGCGATGTCAGGGTGGAAACTGAGCCCAGAGAGTCCCAGAGCAGTTCTGATTCTGAGCAGGAACAGCAATCTGTGGGAGAGGAGACAGCTCATCCCTCACAAGCTCAAGAGATTCCTCCTGCCAGTATTTCTAAGATAGATAGTGACCCTGGCAGTGAGGGAGTGCGGGAGGGGAGCTTCTTAGATGCTTGACGCAGACGCAAAGAGCGACAAGTCATGGTGGGCGCGGAAAGGAGGCGTAGCGCCCGTTTGGCACGCAAGCAACGGCCGCCTCCCATGGACCCAAGGGAAAGAGGGAGGATCTCTCACTAGCCCATAAGTTCTGGGTCTTCAAGGTACTCTCTTTCAAACAGGGATCAACTGCATTCTTGAAGCTTAGGCCACTCTGCTGTTCCTTGCTTTAGTCGCTGGTGATTAGCATCTGAAAGAGTCATTAAGTTGTAAAAGGATTAAAGCTTTGAAAAGAAATCCTTTCATCTGTGTCTTGAGTTGGCTATTGGAATCTACTGAGAGAGGCCACCAAGGAGCTCCTGACAGGCACCCACTGGGTGTGGAACCGACCCCCACACTGGAGACCCCCAACAGGCTTGGGGGGCAGCCTAGTCAGGCCTAGGGGTGAGGAGGAGGAGGAGGAGGAAGGAGAGGAGAGGGAGGCAGAGGAACTGCGGGTCTAGTGTGGCAGGCTTTGGCGAAATGTCCCAGTTTTCCACACCGAAAGCATCGGCACTCAGTGCGCCGCCGCTCTAGTTCCTCCGGGGGCATTGGGGCTCGGGTAGCTCCCAGATGCATTGGGGTCTCCTCCGCCCCCACCACAGGGGCGGGGGGTGGGGGAGAGGGCGGGAAACGGGAGGGGGAATGGGAGGAGGGAAATCTCGGCCCCCAGCACCCCTCCAGCTGACTATCTATCTGGAGGCAGGTCTGGATGAGGTCCTCCAAAGTAGGTGGGCTAGGCGTGCACGCCAACTCATCCAAGATCTCGTCATTCAAACCATCCAAAAACTGAGCCACCAGCGCGACATCATTCCACTGTAAATCCTGCATCAGCAAGCGAAAAGTTGTCGCATAGCTGGAAACTGAGTCCTTGCCCTGCCTGAGGCAGCGAATCTCCCGAGAAGCCATCTGCGTGCACAGGGGGTCACCGAAAAATCTGGCCATCGCTGTCATGAAACCTTGATAGTCCCCGAGCAGGGGGTCATTAGCGAGAAGAAGTCCCGAAGCCCATTTAGCTGCCACGCCTGAAAGTAGGTTAATGATGAAGCCCACACGAACCTGTTCCATCAGGAAATCCTCAGGTCAAAGGCGCATGTACAGCTCCGATTGGGCCCGGAAAATCTGAAAAAGTCCTTTCTCCCCAGAAAACTTCTCTGGCAAAGCCACTGGGCACTTGCGGCGGGGGGGAATCGGAGGTGGCGGGGGTTGAACCACAGCTTGCAGATTCTGTACGGCAGTCATCAGTTGAGCCACTTGATCACAGAGAATCTGGTTCTCTTGCGCCAGAGCTTGCACCGCCGGGTCCCTGGCACCCTCCATTCAGCAGTAGGAGAAGAGAGAGAGAGAGAGAGACAGAGAGAAAAAAAGTAACGGGGATCAAGCTGTCAGGAGCTCCCTGGCAGCCTCTTACAGTAGACTCCAATAGCCAACTCAAGACACAGACGAAAGGATTCTTTTCAAAGCTTTAATCCTTTTACAACTTAATGACTCTTTCAGATGCTAATCACCAGCGACTAAAGCAAGGAACAGCAGAGTGGCCTAAGCTTCCAATAGGCAGTTGATCCCCGTTTGAAAGAGAGTCACTTGAAGACCCAGAACTTATGGGCTAGTGAGAGATCCTCCCTATCTATCTATCTATCTATCTATCTATCTATCTATCTATCTATTTCATTTCTATACCGCCCAATAGCCGAAGCTCTCTGGGCGGTTCACAAAAACTAAAACCAAACAACACACAATAAAACAATTTAAAATATATAGAACATTAAAACCACAATATAACAATACAACCACAATAAAACCTAGCAGCAGTACAGGAGTTTAAAATACAGATTTAAAACAGCAAAGATAAAAATTTAGAAAGCTAAAATGGGTCCATTTTCCCTTGGGTCCATGGGAAGCGGCCATTGCTTGTGCACCAAACGGGCGCTACGCCTCCTTTCCGCGCCCTCCATCGCTCGTCGCTATCTGCGTCTGCGTCGAGCATCTAGCAAGCCTCATTCCCGCACTGTCTCACTGCTAGGATCACTATCTAACTCAGGAATGCCAGCAGGAGGAATCTCTGCCAGCTACTGTGCCTGTGAGGGATGAGCTGTCTCCTCTTCCACAGATTGCTGTTCCTCCACAGAATCAGAACTGCTCTGGAGCTCTATGGGCTCAGTTTCCACCCTGACACTGAGGCTAGTGCACCAACTGCACCTGTTCCTAGAGATGTCTGATCTGGCCATGGTCACATATGCCTTAGTTGCATCTCATTTGGACTGCTGTAATGTGCTCTACATGGGGCTGCCTTCAAAAACTGTTGAGAAATGTCAGCTGGTCCAGAATGCCGCGGGCAGACTGTTGATCGGGGCTGGTTACAGGGAGCACATGTCTCCCTGTACAATAGCTTCACTGGATACCAGTCTGTTTGTAGACAGAATTCAAAGTGCTGGTTATGACCTATAAAGCCCTATATGGCTCGGGACCAGGCTATCTGAAAGACCACTTACTCCCATAGGAGCCTGCCTGGGTCCTAAGATATTTGGGACAGGCTCTTTTTTTGAGACTGCCATCTTCAGAGGCATGTTTAGTGGTGACATGAAAGAGGACATTCTCGGTGGCTGCTCCCTGGCTTTGGAACTCCCTACTGAGGGAGGCTAGATTTGCTGCCTCTCTGCTGTCCTTCTACCAGCAGGCAAAGTCCTTTTTATTCAAGTGGGCCTTTGGTGTGTAAGGAGGTCTGTTGGGTTGGATACTGTTTTATGCTGTTATTGTAGTGTTTTAGTGTATTTGTTTTCTTCTTGTTTTTATCAAGCTTTATTGCAGTTGTAAGCCACCTTGAGTGCCATTTTTCTTGGTAGAAAGGCGTGGTACAAATCAAATAAATAAATAAATAAATAAATAAATAAATAAATCCCTTGGTATATCCAGGTAGGGCTGTGACTTATGCCTGAAAGCCACTGCCAATCAGTGTAGTCTGAGCTACATGGACTAATTCTCTGACTTGGCAGAAAGCATCTTCCTATATTCCTTCCTATGTTCCTAAGTTTTAACACATGTACTAGCTAGCTCTCAAAGAATTTTAATACAAAAAATCCACAGAACTGACATTTTTATTATTATGTGGCCATTGAAAGCTGATACATCTATATATCTATATCTATATCTGTAGTTGAGAAGCTGAATTGGTTTTCCCTTCCTAGCAAGATACCCCTTGGTTTCACTTGCTAATTATTATACCTATGGACGTTTTTTTAATGCTTTGAAAGAATGATACCATTTTTGAAATGAATAGGGTAATCTAGGTTAGGATAGCTGGCCCTTTCCTCCAAGGTCTCAAGATAAATTAGGAAAAGTAGTACCAAGTCCAAGAGGTCACCGGCATAGTTAATGAGCAGTGGTAAGGAAGCTATTAGAGAAAAGGGCTTTCCTCAGAAAATGGAAGCCTTGCCCAAATGAGGAAAACAAAAGGGAGCACAAACTTGCACAAAGGAGATGCAAGCAGACAATAAGAGATGCAAAAAAATAACAACCCCATTTTGAGCATATTGCTAACAACATCAAGGCCAACAATTGAGAATTCTTTAAATATATCAGAAGGAGGAAGCCAGCTAAGGAGGCAATTGGACTATTGGATGACAATGGAGCTAAAAGAGTACTAAAGGAGAATAAGAGATTGTAGAGAAGCTGAATGAATTATTCTTACCTGTCTTCACTGCAGAAGGTATAGGACAGATACCTGTGCCTGAAATGATATTTTCAGGAAGGGAGTCTGAGGAACTGAGGTAAATAGTGGTGACAAAAGATGAAGTTCTCAACCTTATTGACAAATTGAAAATTAATAACCGGGCCCAGATGGAACCCATCCTAGAGTTCTTAAGGAACTAAAATATGAAATTGCTGATCTTCTAAACAAAATATGCAAGATATCCCTAAGTTCAGCCTCTGTACCAGAGGACTGGAAGATGGCCAATGTAATACCAATTGTTAAAAAGGGATCCAGGGGGGATCTGGGAAATTACAGGCTGGTCAGCTTAGCATCTGTTCCGGGTAAATTGTTTGAAAGCATTATTAAAGATAAAATTAGTAAACATATAGAAGGACAAACCCTACTGAAAAAGAATCAACATCGCTTCTGCAAAGGTAAGTACTGTCTCACTAACCTTTTAGAGTTCTTTGAGAGTGTCAATAGACATGTGGACAGGGGTGATCTGGTAGACATTGCTTTTGGCTACAACCCTCACCAAAGACTCCTGAGCAAACTTAGCAGTCATAGAATAAGAGGAGAGGTCCTGTTATGGATCAGTAACTGGTTAAAGATGAGAAAGCAGAGAGTAGGAATAAATGGTAAATTCTCCCAATGGGGGGATGTAAATAGTGGTGTCCCATGAGGATCTGTATTGGGACCAATGCTTTTCAACTTGTGCATAAATTATCTGGAATTAGGAGTGAGCAGTGAGTTTTCTGCTCATTGGCCAAGTCTGCTGATGACATCAAATTATTTACGGTGGTTAAAACAAAAAGGGATTGTGAGGAGCTCCAGAAGGATCTCTCCAGACTGAGAGAATGGGCATCCAAATGGCAAATGTGGTTGAGGTAAGCAAGTGTAAAGTGATGCACGTTGGGGCAAAAAATCCCAACTTCAAGTATAACCCAATGGGATCTGAGCTAGCGGTGACTGACCAAGAAAGATCTTGGAGTTGTGGTGGACAGCTCAGTGAAAAGTTCAATCCAATGTGCGACTGCTGCAAAATAGGTGAAGTCCATGTTAGGTATAATTAGGAAAGGAATTGAGAATAAAACTGCCATTATCATACTGCCTTTATACAAATCTATGGTGCAACCATACCTAGAATATTGTGTATAGTTCTGGTCACCGCACCTAAAAAAAATATTGTAGTGTTGGAAAAAATGCAGAAAAGGGCAATTAAAATAATCATGCTACTAGAGCAACTCCCCTATGAGGAAAGGTTACAACAGCTGGGATTGTTTAGCTTGGAAAAAAGGTGGGTAAGGGGAGACATGATAAAGGTGTACAAAATTATGCATCATGTGGAGAATGTGCATAGCGAGACATTTTTCTCCCTTTCTCATAATACTTTGTTGTTATCTTGTTGGGTGGGACAAGGAGCAGCACTACCACTTTTGCAGCAATTTTAGTTAAGCCTAATCCATTAACCCCCTTCATGGATCACTGCCTTGTTGTGGCGAAGGGGCTTGCGTAACTCAGTGAAGCCATAAGCTATGCCGTGCAGGGCCACCCAAGACGGACAGGTCATGGCAGAGAGTTCTGACAAAATGTGGTCCATTGGAGAAGGAAATGGCAACCCACTCCAGTATTCTTGCCAAGAAAACCCCATGGAACGTATCACAAGGCTAAAAGATATGACGCCGGAAGATGAGCCCCTCAGGTCGGAAGGTGTCCAATATGCTACTGGGGAAGAGCAGAGGGTATTTCCAAGTAGCGCCAGAAAGAGTGAAGCGGCTGGGCCAAACCCGAAAGGACAGTCAGCTGTGGATGTGTCTGGTGGTGAAAAGAAAATCCGATGCTGTAAAGAACAATATTGTTTAGGAACCTGGAATGTCAGATCAATGAATCAAGGTAAGCTGGAGGTGGTCAAACATGAGATGGCAAGATTGAACATCGACATCTTGGGAATCAGCGAACTAAAATGGACAGGCATGGGCGAATTTAATTCAGGTGACCATCATATCTACTATTGTGGGCAAGAATCCCTTAGAAGAAATGGAGTAGCACTCATAGTCAACAAAAGGGTGGGAAAAGCAGTACTGGGGTACAATCTTAAAAATGATAGAATGATCTCAGTACGAATCCAAGGCAAACCATTCAACATCACAATAATTCAAGTCTATGCCCCAACCACTGAGGCTGAAGAAGCTGAGGTTGATCGGTTCTATGAAGACCTACAACACCTTCTAGAACTAACACCAAAAAAAGATGTCCTCTTCATCATAGGGGATTGGAATGCTAAAGTAGGAAGTCAAGAAATGACCGGGATAACAGGCAGGCATGGCCTTGGTGTACAAAATGAAGCAGGACAAAAGCTAATAGAGTTTTGCCAAGAGAACATGCTGATCATAACAAACACTCTTTTCCAACAGCACAAGAGGCGACTCTACACATGGACATCACCAGATGGTCAATATCGAAATCAGATTGATTATGTCCTTTGCAGCCAAAGATGGAGAAGCTCCATACAGTCAGTAAAAACAAGACCTGGAGCTGACTGTGGCTCAGATCATGAGCTTCTTGTTGCAAAATTTCAGCTTAAATTGAAGAACGTCGGGAAAACCACTAAACCGTTCAGGTATGACCTAAATCATATCCCTGATGAATATACAGTGGAGGTGAGGAATAGATTTCAGGGATTAGACCTGATAGACAGAGTGCCTGAGGAACTATGGACGGAGGTCCGTAACATTGTTCAGGAGGCAGCAACGAAATCCATCCCAAAGAAAAAGAAATGCAAGAAAGCCAAGTGGCTGTCTGATGAGGCTTTACAAGTAGCTGAGGAAAGAAGGGAAGCGAAAAGCAAGGGAGAAAGGGGAAGATATACCCAACTGAATGCAGAGTTCCAGAGAATAGCAAGGAGAGACAAGAAGGCCTTCTTAAATGAACAATGCAAAGAAATCGAGGAAAACAACAGAATGGGAAAGACTAGAGATCTCTTCAAGAAAATTGGAGATCTCAAGGGAACGTTTTGTGCAAAGACGGGCATGATAAAGGACAAAGAAGGCAGGGACCTAACAGAAGCAGATGAGATTAAGAAGAGGTGGCAAGAATACACAGAAGAACTATACAGGAAAGATTTGAATGTCCCTGATAGCCATGATAGTGCGGTCACTGAACTTGAGCCGGACATCCTAGAGAGTGAAGTCAAGTGGGCCTTAGGAAGCATTAGTAACAACAAAGCTAGCGGAGATGACAGTATTCCAGCCGAGCTATTTAAAATCCTAAAAGATGATGCTGTTAAAGTGCTGCATTCAATATGCCAACAAATCTGGAACACTCAACAGTGGCCACAAGACTGGAAAAGGTCAGTTTACATTCCAATTCCAAAGAAGGGCAACTCCAAAGAGTGTTCAAACTACCGCACAATTGCGCTCATTTCACATGCCAGCAAGGTGATGCTCAAAATCCTACAAGCTAGGCTTCAGCAGTATGCGAACCGAGAACTACGGGAAGTACAAGCTGGGTTTAGAAGAGGCAGAGGAACTAGAGATCAAATCGCCAACATTCGCTGCATCATGGAGAAAGCAAGAGAATTCCAGAAAAACGTCTATTTCTGCTTCATTGACTACGCTAAAGCCTTTGATTGTGTGGATCACAACAAACTGTGGCAAATTCTGAAAGTGATGGGAGTACCAGACCACCTTACCTGTCTCCTGAGAAACCTGTACGAGGGTCAAGAAGCAACAGTAAGAACCAGACATGGAACAACCGATTGGTTCAAAATTGGGAAAGGAGTACGACAAGGCTGCATATTGTCACCCTGCTTATTTAACTTATATGCAGAGTACATCATGAGAAATGCCGGGATGGATGAATCAGAGGTCGGAATTAAGATTGCCGGGAGAATTATCAACAACCTCCGATATGCAGACGATACCACCCTAATGGCAGAAAGCGAAGAGGATCTCAAGAGCCTGTTGTTGAGGGTGAAAGAGGAGAGTGCAAAAGCTGGTTTGAAACTCAACATTAAAAAAATGAAGATCATGGCATCTGTCCCCATCACTTCCTGGCATATAGAAGGGGAAGAAATGGAAGCAGTGACAGATTTTACTTTCTTGGGCTCCAAGATCACCGCAGACGGTGACTGTAGCCATGAAATTAAAAGACGCTTGCTCCTTGGGAGGAAAGCTATGGCCAACCTAGACAGCATAGTAAGAAGCAGAGACATCACCTTGCCGACAAAGGTCCGTCTAATCAAAGCTATGGTTTTCCCAGTAGTAATGTATGGCTGTGAGAGCTGGACTATAAGGAAGGCTGAGCGCCGAAGAATTGATGCTTTCGAACTGTGGTGCTGGAGAAGACGCTTACGAGTCCCCTGGACTGCAAGGAGGTCAAATCAGTCCATCCTAAAGGAAATCAACCCTGAGTGCTCATTGGAAGGACAGATAATGAAGCTGAAGCTGAAATATTTTGGCCACCTAATGCGAAGAGAAAACTCCCTGGAAAAGACCCTGATGCTGGGAAAGACTGAAGGCAAAAGGAGAAGGGGACGGCAGAGGATGAGATGGCTAGATAGCATCACGGATGCAATGAATATGAACTTGAGCACGCTCCGGGAGAGAGCGCAGGACAGGAAGGCCTGGCGTGCTATGGTCCATGGGGTCACGAAGAGTCGGACACGACTGAACGACTGAACAACAACAAATCCATTAACAAAATGTTTTGTTGCCCGTTCAAGACTTTCATCAGGTGTTTTTTTGACCTGTTAACTGATTTAGCAGTGGTAGTGTATGGCTTGCCCAACACAATCAACATGAGGAAATGGAAGCCTGCACAAACAGCCAAAAGTGCCTCTTGAGTGAGTGAGTTCTTGAAGTGTGACAGGAAATGACATCTAGTAGATAAAAACGTGTAGTGCCAAAATCCACAGTGTGTAATACCATGGTCTCATTACTTTCTCCTCTAGAGGAGGAAAGGTATCTATATTCATAGCTTTGAGACATAAAACATGCAGGTGTGATCTTGTGTTTAGATTAGTGCTTTGTTTTGTTTTGTTCCATGAGAAGCGTAAAGCTGCTGTTAGTTTAGTTTCTTGTTTTTTGCCTGTCACGTTTCCCTTTGCCCCTGCTGTAAAACTTTAAAAGCCAAATCAAAACACAGACAAGAGAATTCAATTCCAAGGCTTTTTAATTCACCTAATTCAGTGGGTCATTCAGATGCTAATTGTCAGTGACCCACAGTCTACGAAGGAAATACCTTCAGGGAGTTCAAAGGAAAACTACGAAAGTTGCCTACCATTTGAGGAACAGGTGAGCTTGCTGTCCTAACTTAAGGGATGGGGTGGGATCTGCCTCTATCTCGTGAGGACTCTAAGTGCAGCTGTTCCCACCAGGCCAATCAGGCAGATTGCCTAAGCTCTGCCCCTGCCATTTCTCTCTTGTCTCTGCGCCTGTGTCTGTTGTTGTTCAGTCGTTAAATCATGTCTGGCTCTTCATGACCCCATAGACCACAGCACGCCAGGCCTTCCTGTACTCCGCTCTCTCCCGGAGTGTGCTCAAGTTCATATTCATTGCATCGGTGATGCTGTCTAGCCATCTCACCCTCTGCCGTCCCCTTCTCCTTTTGCCTTCAATCTTTCCCAGCATCAGGGTCTTTTCCAGGGAGTTTTCTCTTTGCATTAGGTGGCCAAAATATTTGAGCTTCAGCTTCAGTATCTGTCCTTCCAATGAGCAGTCAGGGTTGATTTCCTTTAGGGTTGACTAATTTGACCTCTTTGCAGCCCAGGGGACTCGTAAGAGTCTTCTCCAGCACCACAGTTCGAAAGCATCGATTCCTCGGCACTCAGCCTTCCTTATAGTCCAGCTCTCACAGCCGTACATTACTACTGGGAAAGTGCCTGCATCTAGCGTCTAAGAATTCAGGCTCTACCAGCCCCCCTTCTCCCTGTTCGCTATCTCTCACAGGGATGGGTAAAGAGGGGCCCTCTCCATCCAGCTGTGCCTTTGAAGCTTGAGGAGTAGGCCTATCCATCTCTGTCCATGTCTGGGAAATTTCCTCCCTTACGTTTTGCAGTTCCCCTTCAGACTCTGAGCTACTCTGCCAATCGCTCTGCTCAGGGGCAACCCTGACATTGCCCTTTTTCTTAGGAAGCTAGTTTGAAATAAGAAGAGGTAAAGCAGAATTGAAATGGAATACTTTGCATCTGCAACCAGAGCTTGTGTTCCTAACATCTTTCTATAAACTGCCTTGCGAGGGCATTGCAGCCTAGAAGGCAGGTTAGAAATCTATTAAATCATTTTGCTGGAAGGGAACTCAAAATTAATAATTCAATCCCCCTGCCAATCAGGAAATCCACTACTATGACATCCCCTATATGTGGCCATCTAGTCTCTGCTTGAAATCTCAAACAAAGGATAATCAACCATCTTCTGAGGCAACCTGTTCCATTGCTAAATAGTTTATACTATCAGGAAGTACTTTCTCATGTTTAGTCTATGGAAGGAAGGAAGGAAGGAAGGAAGGAAGGAAGGAAGGAAAGAAAGAAAGAAAGAAAGAGTTAATTCTTATCCTCAAAGGCCTCCTAAATCACATGGACATACATGACTTTCATATATTCAGCATTTATTTATTTATTTGATTTATTTGATGTATTAGCCGCCCATCTGGCCGGCTGGCCAGCCACTCTAGGTGGCGTACGATACTAGTGACAACACGAAATACAACAAATTTACATAATCAACTGAATAAAACAATATAACAAAACAGCACTGCTCTAAAAAAAACCCTAACCCACCCCAAATGCCTGCCTGAACAGCCAGGTTTTTAAAGCCCAGTGGAAGCTCATGGAGGGCATGGAGGAGGTCACTAAGGAGGGAATTCCACAGAGTGGGGGCCACCACAGAAAAGGCCCGCTCCCTAGTCCTCACCAGTCTAGCTGTCCTGGTTGATGGGACAGACAGAAGGCCTACTGAAGCTGATTTCGTTGAGTGGCATCCCTGGTGTTGTTGGAGGCACTCCTTAACATAGACTGGGTTGGAACCATATAGGGTTTTAAAGGGCAATGCCAACACCTTGAATTTGGCCTGGAAAACAAGTGGCAACCAGTGCAACTCCTTCAGCACTGGAGTGATGTGGTCTTGCTGATGGCTGCCTTCAGTCAGGCGGGCTGCTGCGTTCTGCACCAGCTGCAACTTCCGAACCGTCTTCAAGGGTAACCCCACATAGAATGCATTACAGTAGTCTAGGCAAGAGGAGACCAGAGCATGAACTACTGATGGGAGCAGATAGTTAGGGAGATAAGGGTGCAGCCACCATATCCGATGGCATTGGTACAGCGCTGCCCAGCTCACAGCTGACACCTGAGCCTCCATGGACAGCTGGGAGTCTAAAATGATTATTATTCTTTTGGGTGAGGCTTGGCAAGTGTAGAACCATGGAACTATTATGCCAAAGTTTGCTGAAAGTGAGAGTCCAGCTCTTCTATGAAAGCAGAATTTCCCATAGTGGATTAACCCAAATAATTCAGATTACAGTGTGCCACAGAGAGGTGCCAGAAGTGAATGTAGTACAAGAAAGAACTTGATTATTTATATAGTTTTCTAAATGGCTTCATTCCAAAGGCTTTGAATGTGTACCAGTACATTAAAAGCACTCAACAACAGCCAGTTAAAATGAATGAAACAAAGTGCAACAGATGTTAAAACAACTCTCCATATTAGTTAATATGCTAAGCCAGATCAAATAAAAAGGTTTGACATTACTTCAAAACAATGCACTAGCTTTGGTGATTCTACAGGAAAGAGAGTTTCACAGTTGTGGAGCAGCAACTACATCTTATCACTACATGCTTGGAACAGGGATGCTTAGTCTTGGAAATTGTAATGGATACTGTGAAGAAGGTTGTCCCTTAGGAAAGCTGGACCCAAACCATTCAAGTTTAGTAATATAGAATTAAAACTACTGTACTTGCCATGAAAGTGCTCAGGCTTGCACTTCCTTGGTTTTATGTATTAAAAATCGTCCTAATTCTGCACTCAAACCTGGTTTTTAATAATCTTTGTCAAGCTTGCCAATTTGTACAATTTTTGTTTTGCATCATTTGGATTCTGTCTTGATTTGTCTAATTCTGATTTTGCGCTTGCTGTGTATAGATTTTCTGCCAAACTGTGTGTGTGAGAGAGGGAGGGAGGGAGGGGAGAATCCAAATGTTTTAGCAGATTATAAACATGGTCATCTTGTGTATATTTCATACTCTGAATTTATGTATCTCTGTGTATAGATTGCATTAAGCAAAACACCTACTCTTCTGTGCGCAGTTCAGTGCCTAAATTTAACAGCATGAAATGCCTTGATCTGTTCTTAGTTCTGTGAGTGATGAATGTAATTTAAGTTGCATAAAGGCTATATTATTGCATTATTATTCTCAAATTAGGTCTTCTTGTGGAGGTCTACACTTGCTGTCTTTCCCAAATAGATGTGCAATTCTTAATTGGGTAATTATGTGTAATGCTGACCCAGGTCATACCCTTCCCACTTAAAACAATGCACATAGCTGGGTCCCTCTCCATTTCTTGTGGCAATTGATGGTCCTTAGTGCTAATAAAACCTTCCTGTTTCAGCTTCTTGGGGATTGCTTCATGAGGTTCCACGGGGTTACCCGTTTTTGCCTTTCTTTTCACCTCAACTAAGAACACAGCCAGCCATTTAATAGATCACTATCTTTGAGATGCAAGTTGAGCATTTCTCTACCTCCATGTTGCTGTTTTAAAGATACAGGTGCACAAAACCATGTCTTGCATCTATGCAGATATGAAATAGAAACATAAATTACTCTTCTTTTCTCTAGATGCAGATAAATGGCACTCAGGTCAAACCCACTTGTCCAACACAACTGTCCTGAGAAAAAGATTGCATTAGATTTTTCTCTAATTGTAACAACTATCTATGCACCCATGTCATCATAAAGTAATGTGGGGAGTGGCTGTTAAGTAAACTCAGGTCAGTTCTTGCAAAATACTTCATCTCCAAATGGGGCACCTGGATACAAAATGTGTATGGACAGAATCAATTATGAAGCATGCACATCTGTAATATCAAATATAGATCCTTACACAGTGGTGGTGAAAAGATAAGGAATTGTATCACATGCTGGTTCCACTGTTGTATCCAGTGGTAATGAAATCACTGGCAGAATGGATTTCCCCTATCCTGAAGAAGGGCCTCTCCAGAAGGTATTCAGAAGCAGGCAACCTTGTATGGGAGTAGGTGATCTTTCAGATAGCCTGGTTGCAAGCTGTATAGGCTTTCTAGGTCATAACCAGCACTTTGAATTCTGCCCAGAAACAGACTGGTAGCCAGTAAGGCTGTTGTAACAAGGGAGTCATATGCTTCCTGTAACCAGCCCTGGTGAACAGTCTGGCCACTGCATTCTGGACCAGCTGAAGCTTCTGAACAGTTTTTGAGGCAGCCCCACATAGAGTGCATTCCAGTAGTCCAAATGGGATGGAACTAAGGCATGTGTGACCATGGCCAAATAAGAAATCTCTAGGAGTTAGTGCAGTTGGCACACTCCTGTCCACTGCCTGGCAAATGCACTCCTGGCCGCTTTTGAGACTTGAGGATCCATTTTCAGGGCCAAGTCCAAGAGCACACCCAAACTGTGAGCCTGGGTCTTCAGGAAGAGTGTAACCCCATCCCACACAAGTTGAATCCATATTCCCCAATCTGCCTTTTGACTGACCAAAAGCACTTCTGTCTTGTCTGGATTAAGCTTAAGTTTGTTTGCCCTCATCCAGTCCATTACCAACATCAGGCACTGATTTAGAACCAGAACATCTTCCTTGGATTGAGATGTAAAGCAGAGATAGAGTTGGGTGTCATCAGCATACTGGTGACATCTATCCCCCAGACTCTGCACAACCTCTCCCAGCAGTTTCATGTATACATTAAATTGCATGGGGTTAAGATGGTCTGTGGCATCCCCCAGGATTCCAGCGGCCATGGTGTTGAACAGGAATCCCACAGCATCACCTTCTGAGATCGCCCCTCCAAGAAGGACCAGAGCCACCATATAACGGTGCCTCCCAGCACCTCAGAAGAATACTGTGATTGATGGGATGGAAAGCCACTGAGAGGTCCAGCAGAACTAACAGGAACACACTCCCCCTGTCCAGCTCCCGGTATAGATCATCCACCAAGGCGACCAGTGCAGTCTTTGTCCCATAACCAGGCCTGAAGCCAGATTGAAATGGATCTACATAATCCATCTCATCCAGAAATCCCTGGAGCTGAGAAGCTACCATATGCTCCAGTACCTTGCCCATGAATGGAATATTAGAGACCCACTGGAAATTATCCGATACAGTGAGGTTCAGGGTGTTTTTTTGAAAAAAAATAAAGTTCTCACCACTGCCTCCTTTATGGCAAAGAACCACACCTTGCCATAAAGAGGCATTCACCACTGCCCTTAACCTCTCAGCCAGTCCCCCCACCCCACCCAGCTGCTTTTATAAGCCAGAAAGGGAAGGGTCTAGCACACAAGTGGTAGGCCTTACCTCTTCAGGATCCTGTCCACACCTTCGGTACAAATTGGAAAGTATCCATTTTAACTGGACAAGCCGGAGCTAAAGTTATATCCACCAGACCTGTATCAACTACGGCATCCAAGTCAGAGCAGATGCAATCAATTTTATCTGCAAAGTGTTGTGCAAATTGGTCACAACTGGCTATCGAGTGGTCCACCTCTTATTCTTGCAGGCTAGAGTGTAACAGGCCTCTGACCACCTGAAAAAGCTCCACTGGGCGATTCTGAGCAGACACAGTGGTGACAGAGGAGTATAATTTCACCACCCTCATTGCTATGAAATAGGCTTTCAAATGAGCTCTAGCCGATGTTTGAGCAGACTCATTCCAAGTTTCCCACCAATGTCACTCTAGTCAACATCCCATTTGTTTCATCACCTGCAGCACCTTGGAAAACCAGGGGGCTTGTTTCTCTCCACCCCATGGGAGAGGATGCTCAGGAGTGATCTGGGCTATTTCTCCATTCCAGAGATCAGCCAAGGCTTTGACAAAATCACCTGCCGAAGTGACAGGAAAATCCCCAGGAGCCATCAGAAAACTATCTGGATCCAACAGTCTCCTGGGGCACACCATCTTAATCGGCCCCCAGTCTTTGCACAGGCTCCAAGTCCCAGCAAGTCTAAACCCTACCAGGTAGTTATCTGTCCATGACAATGGAAATATAAAAAGGCAAAGCTGGGGAAGATTTACTCCCCCAGTCTTGTTGAACCAGGTCTCTATGATACAGGCCCAGCTGTCACACTCATCCTGGGTGAAGTCCTGGATGGCTGTTGTTTTCCCTTTCACCGACCTGACATTCAGCAGCAGTACCTTCAACCCAGGGGGACTGTCACCAGGGCTACTTATGCTCTCTGATTTGGGCGACAGCTTGGGAGCAACCAACACCCTGTGTTGATTAGAGGATAGTGTTCACATTTTGAACACTAAAGACAGATGGGTTGTTGCCTTTGTGGCTTGTCATCAGAATAAGCCCCCTGTCAGAGCACTTGAAAACAAAGGATGATTGACATGGATGTGTAGCAAGCTGGGAATAAAAGATTTTTGCTTGACTATTGTATATCCAATGCAAAATATGTATAACTATTCAGCAGTATAGAATTTTGCAACTACATCAATAATTGAGACTGAAAGCCTGCGCTATACATACAGTTGTGATTTAGTGATATTACGTAAATGTTTAAAATCCTGAAAGTAAATGTTCCTTTTCTTTTCTGTTTCCTGACAAAATGTAGAATTGTGGTCTTCTTGTGAAACAACTGGTGATACAGTTGGTGAAACTAAGAATTATATACATAGTGTTAATTCCTGCTTGGAGGGGTAGCTGTGTTAGTCTGTTGCAACAGTGTTACCAATTATTGCTATTTTCAGTGCCCACTTTTTTTTATCTTAAACTTTACATAGAGTTGTCACTTTTTAGTTTCATCGCCATTTGGCCCTATTTTCCCCTTTTGTACCCATATGTATATACTCTTGCTGAGGATAACACTTCATCTAATGAAGTGGACTGTAGTTCACAAAAGCCAAGTGTAGGCTACAATAAATCTATTAGTCCTTAAGGTGCTGCAAGACTCTTTGTTAGTTACCATGTATCTTGTAAGTTCTCCTTGTCAAGAGACTGTACTCCCAAAATCTTAAGCAGTCCTCAATAATATAATAGCGATGGGCACTGTTCACCTAGATTTACCTGCTTTTCTGCCCTGCCATCACAACTCATTCCACTTCCGCTTCCTCATTACAACTTTCTCAGACACAGGTTGTGACTTAGCATCTGCTATTAATCTCCACATTTCCCTATCTCTCAAAGGGACAGAGAAGGAAAGGCACAGCCAACTGTCCAGAGCTCTGCTATATATTCTTGGGTGGGAGACACAGCTAAGACCTCTAGTGATTGCTAACAAGGGCTGACCAAATCAGCCTACCTGTTTGTTTCAGTTTCTAGTTCAGAATTGCATGCACAGCCCCAAAAAGTAGAGCCCAAAGACTGAGCTTTCTCTCCAGCGCACATATGCTTGACTGGCTGTGCATAAAGCCTGGGCAGTTTCCCACTTGGGAAGACACTTAGAGCAACTACTGCTCTGTCCAGGAGACCAGGAGCAACCCTGGTCTGAAGCAAACTTTTTGTTATTTTTGGCGGGGGTAGAAGAGTACTTGAAGAGTAGGTTGAAAATAAAATGATGCAGTGTTTTCTCAATCTGTAGTCCAAAGAAATTATAGCATATGCAGCCACTTTTCAGTTTAAACAGCTTGTCACTTGGCCAGGGAGTAGTGCTACAGCAGGAATGTAAGTGAAGCTCCACCTATGTACATGGTTTTCTCCAGTGTATATGCATCAGTAATTTGAACTGTGGCTTTAGTCTTGTGACAGGATGAAAAAGAAATCATGAGCTGCTTTTCAGATCACCTCTTGTGCCAGAGGTGATCTTAACACCTCTGCACAGTCTTGGAAAATCCCAGTGTTGATAAATTTGTCCATCCTATCTTTGAGCTTCATAACAAAAACTTTTGGCATAGTGAAACCTGCACCATGCAGTTAGAAAGGAAATGTAACAAAAAAGTCAAATTATTCTGGGAAATAACAGGGTATTGTGTTATCTTTCTCATATTTTTATGACATTTTAAATCAAAATAAAATTATCACAGAAAACTCTTGACAGCTTTACTGGAAATGACTTTATAGGCTTGATTAAAACTCTGTTGCTTTATATTTTTTCCAGCCATCCTAAATCTTGGGATTTGGCTACTACTTTAAGTTACTACTACTATATTATTGTTTTGGCTTTCACTTCCAAGTTTCCATTTATTTAATCCCTTGTTGCTTTTTAGGTAGGCAGAGTTGCATTTATTGCAGATGGTTTTAAGTGGTGCCTCCAATTTATCAATAGCAGGAAATAAAGGAATTGATGGTATGCCATTATCTTTCCTCTGGTTTGAAATGTTACCTGTCTTGAATGAAGTAAGCAGAAGTGTTCTATCTTAATTGTATAAATGGAATTGAGGCTGTTCTCAAATTGGACTTCCCCAAGGCTTTTCCTGTTGACATGATGTCTTGAGTCACTCACTAAAGTGATAAGAAAAATCAGATTCTCATCAGAGAAGCAGCTGTCTGACATCACCACCAGCAATTTCATGCTTGTCCTGCGGTGCACATCAACAAAGCATTTGACAACTCTTGAGGCTAGTGTCAGCTTAGGGATGACAGATATAGCTGAATACCATCAGCAAAGGAGCTGCAATTGAGATTCTCCTTTCTGATAACCCTAGTCAGAAGCAAAACTTCCTTGCAGAGGACCAGGCAGAACTATACAGAAAAATATTACAGAAAGAATCAGAAAGAATTTGACAGGGCAAGTAGATACTTTGCTGTAATAACTTGTGTTTTTAGACTGTGTCTAGTAGGTAGGTGGCAAGAGGTGCTAGTACATGCTTTAGGGGGAGCCTTATCCATTTGAGCTTGAATTACGCTTTTATTGGAGCAAAATGTTGTTGAAGGATTAAAAGCCAATCTAGATATCTTCAGAGAAAATATTCATTTTGTACTCCTAATCTAAAACTTTTTTTTGCCTTGAAACATGGGTTTGGAGCACCTGGCAATAGAAAACATAGACAGAGCAAATAGATATGGAAAAGCATAGGATAGCATAAACTTTAAAATGCTTATGAAAGGAACAAACTGACACTAAATACCTTTAAGGAGAAAGAAGAAAATAAGGAAGGTAATTAATTTTAAAAGCAAAGTATTGAATACAAGATGAGCTCTTTTCACTGTCAAAAGCTGTGTTTAACAGCCACCCATACAATAAACTCATTTAGATGTCAGCTGCATTGTGATTTAATATAACATTGTGAAGTTAGGAAACCTTAAAAGCACTCCCTCAATACCTGGAAGGAATGGCTGTCCATGGACCAGTACATAGTGATGCAGTTCAGTCTCCTTAATCTTAACAAAACCAATATGATCTTGTACGTTGGTGCCCTTGGTAAATCTTCATAGGAGGAGGGTAAAGTTATAAACCTGTCAGTTGCTAACTTGAAAGAGTAGCAAGGCAAAGGTGCTGGGCAGATTGGAGAAATAAGATGTGCTGCTTTGGACTCTGAAAGCTACATGGACTGAAAATTAGGATGGCTTCACAATGAAATGCATTAGGTTTCTTCCTTTAGAGTCTGGATCTGCAGTTTATGTGAGAGATTGGGTGTGGAGACAGAGAAGAAAATAAATTAATGATGTAAAATGATGTGCAACTCTCCTCTCTGTTACTGTCATCTGAACCTACTACTAAGACATTCGTGAGAAATCTCTTCCCCATTTCAGGCTTTTCCATCTAAAGTTGCTATAAGTTCCTTCTGAAAGTTTCAGTGGTAATCTGTTTTTAAAATATAAAGTTTATATGGTAGGGGAACCCCATATTTTCAGAGCAGAGGTGTACCACTTGTGGCCTGCAATAATCTTTTAGTGCCATCTTCATAGACTATCAGGAATTCCAGCTTTCATTTTCATCTTATAGGCGACACAAATGAAATGCTGATCCCTGCACACCATTTGTTTACCTATCAGAAGCTAGTTTTGGGAATGTGCAGTCCTTCCTTTCCCTCCCATGCAAATTCCCCATTCCCTTCTGTTCTTGGACATAACCGTAGTTTAGCATTATATGTTAAACCAGGGTTCCTATCTTAACCAGAGTCTGCAAGTCTTAGTCATTTCAAATTCTGATTAAGAATGGAACACTGGTTAGCAGTGGTGCAAATGTTATGCTAAACTAAAGTGGACAAGAAAAGTACAGGGGGGAAATTCACACAAGACTTTGTGGGAGGGTGCATGCATTCTTGATACTGGCTTCCAATTTGTGAACAGTGGCTTGCACTGCATCATGGTAGGAGAAATGTCCACTTGCATTGTGGAATGATTTGCCCGTTTCAGGTACAGGACATGGAATCTGGTGCTTTTAATTATATTGCCAGCTGGATATTATTCTGTCTAGTGCAGAGAATGGTGTTTTGGTTGACAGCAGGGGATGGCTTCTTTGCTAGAACCTATTTCTAAGTGTGTGTCACTTTTCTGTCAATTGAAGGGTCTGCTCTGATGTAACTTTTTTCAGAAGCAATTTAGTTCGCAACTCATGTAGTAACTACTGATTTTACTTTAGGGTAGATGTATATTCTCTTTCCACTGTAATTGTTCTCAAAATGTATCATGCTCTGTGACATGCGCTGGGTCCTTCAGAGAGAGAGGTGCAAAACTGTGGGGTGATCTATGGTAGATTCTTCAGGTCCCTCTTTGCTCCAATCACACTAGCTGTACTTCAACCAAACAATTGGATTTATTAACAAAATGTACAGAGCATGGTACTGTAGTCAATTCTAAACAAACAAGAAAAGTTTGTTCTAACTTGCTATAACTGCTAACATGGGCAAATAGTTTATCTTCCATGCTGTAGATCAGAGCTTTCCAAACTGTGTGCTGTGACACATTACTGTGTCGGTGGCAGTGTGTAGGTGTGTCGTGTGAAATGCAGAAAATTGTGCGGAAGGGCACCGCGGAGCTCCCTTAGTCGCGTTTGCTTCCCTTGGCCCCTCCCCCGGAACTTCCTAAAGCAGCTAATGTTAAAGCAGCTAAGGCTTAGCTGCTTTAACACTAGCTGGTTTAGGATCATGTGGCGTCTTGATGTAGGACACACGTGATTGGCGGTGTGGGAGCAGTACGTCGAGGTAGAGGCGCAGGGCAAAGAGAGGGGAGGGGAGGCGCTGCCCTGGGAGCAGACCTTGGCTGACGCCGGCGTGGAGAAGTGGCAGCGGCCACCAGCCCTGTGAGATTTCGAGCACGCCCTTTGCGGACTTCTGCACTGCGCTGCTGCGTAGCCAGGCTAGAGTAGCGCGCGGGTGGAAACACCGCCTGGGGCTGGGACTGCACCAAGCGGGCCGTCCGCCAACTTGGCCAGTTGGAACAGAGCTCAGTGGAGGCCAGAAGCCTCAGAATCAGCGTGCTCCCAATCACCCGGGCGAGCGTAGCTGCAGGCTGTCACCCAGTCAACCCACCTGCTGCTGGCTGAAGGGAGGCCACCCTCCCAAACCCAATGTGGCAAACAGCAAGCCACCCACCACGTGGCACTTACAATTTGATTTCTGCCATTTATTTTTATTTTTACTCTGCTGTAATTGTGGATTAACCACCCACCGGCAGTGTACCACTGGTGAGAGTGCTGGAACTGGACTCTGGACATAGGCGTTGCAAATATTTATAGCAATATAGCCTTGTAGCGAGACATATATATTTACACCATTTTTGTTGGACTTTTGCTTCTCTACTTCATGTGTTTTTGCAGCTGAGCTCCTACCTGGGCCTATCTGTCCTAATATGTATTGTAAATACTTTAGTTAATTTTATTTTTCACATTTTCTCCTGGTCCTGATTCCTATCTTTATCTCACTTTATCACTGTGGGAGTGGAGCGCTGGTGCTGTTATTTTCATAAGAAAAAAAACAGAGAAAGATAAGTGCTAAAAACAATCCTGTTATTTTCATATTTAGTTAATTGTTAAAACCTAGAAATAAATTCGCATAGATTTATTCATTAAATTGCAGTTGAATTACCCGTAAAATGGATACGTTTCTAATTAAGAAAAGGAAAGCTGGTGAAGATGACGTTTGCAATGAACAAAATGTAGCCGCTATAGAGGAAACTACGCAAGAATCAACTGTTGAACGGTCTGTATTAGTACGTAAGAAGTGTAAAGGAAAAATTTCCAAGCCTCGTTTATACAGTAAAGATTATATGAAACTGGGGTTCACATTTTCTGGTAATGAAAACAATCCTTGTCCCCAGTGTTTAGTGTGTGGGGATATACTTGCAAATGAAATAAAATAAATACAAATAAAGTACCAAATAAATTAAAGCGTCATTTTACCTCAAAACACTGTCATTTGTTAGAAAAACCAGTAGAATACTTTACTGAGCTTTCAAAATCTATAAAGAAGCAGTCTGCATCATGCACAAAGAGAATGAAGACATCAGAGAAAGCTCAAAAGGCAAGTTACTTGGTTGTTCAAATAATTGCCTAAAACAAGGACCCACACGCTACTGCCGAAATCACCATAAAGGAATCTTGCTGTGCTATTGTTCAAACAATGTTTGGGTCTGAATTTGAGATAGAAGTTAATAAAATCCCTTTGGCAGATAACACGATCGGAAGATGTATTCAAGACATGTCTGATGACATTAAGCAGCAAATGAAGGATTTTTTCAAGACGATAATATGATCTTTACACTGCATTTAGATGAAGCAACAGATGTCAGAGGGTTAGCACAATTATTGGTTTTTGTATGTTTCATTTATACTGACAGAATTATTGAGCAATTCTTGTGTTGTCTAGAACTTGCAATGAGAACTAGAGGTGAAGATATATTTAAAACTTTAGATTGCTTCATGAAGGAAAATAATTTGCAATGGTTAAATTGTGTAGGAATATGCACAGATGGCGCACCCTCAATGGTTGGTTCAACAAAAGGTTTTATCACTTCAGAAAACAAAGAGAATGAAATATTATAATTACTCATTGCTTTTTACATCGCGAAGCACTAGTCGCGCAAACCATTGGAAATTAAGAAAAGTTTTGGACAAAGTGGTTCAAATGGTCAATTACATTAAAACTAGACCTCTTCAATCAAGATTATTTGCTGATATTTGTGAAGACATGGGGCAAGGTTAAAAAAGCTTCTACTACACACAGAAGTTCGTTGGCTCTCAAGAGGTTGAGTGCTTTGTCATGTATATGAATTGAGGGAAATGATGCTTAAACTTTTTGAGGAAAATCAGCAAAATGAATTCTGCTATCTAATTCAAAGCAAACTGTGGTGCACAAAATTGGCATATCTTGCTGACATATTTGAACATTTGAATAAAATAAACACCAGTATGCAAGGAAAAGGAGAAAATATCTTAACAGCGGTAGATAAAATTTGTGGTATGAGAGACACAATTTGTTGTTGTTGTTCAGTCATTAAGTCATGTCCGACTCTTCGTGACCCCATGGACCATAGCACGCCAGGCCTTCCTGTCCTCCGCTGTCTCCCGGAGTGTACTCAAATTCATATTCATTGCATCGGTGATACTATCTAGCCATCTCATCCTCTGCTGTCCCCTTCTCCTTCTGCCTTCAATCATTCCCAGCATCAGGATCTTCTCCAGGGAGTTTTCTCTTCGCATTAGGTGGCCAAAATATTTGAGCTTCAGCTTCAGTATCTGTCCTTCCAATGAGCACTCAGGATTGATTTCCTTTAGGATTGACCGATTTGACCTCCTTGCAGTCCAGGGGACTTCTCCAGCACCACAGTTGGAAGGCATCAATTCTTTGGTGCTCAGCCTTCCTTATAGTCCAGCTCTCACAGCCATATGTTGCTGCTGGGAAAACCATAGCTTTGATTATACGAACCTTTATCGTCAAGGTGATGTCTGTGCTTCTTACTATGCTGTCTAGGTTTGCCATAGCTTTCCTCCCAAGGAGCAAGCGTCTTTTAATTTCATGGCTACAGTCACCGTCTGCGGTGATCTTGGAGCCCAAGAAAATAAAATCTGTCACTGCTTCCATTTCTTCCCCTTTATATGCCAGGAAGTGATGGGGCCAGATGCCATGATCTTCATTTTTTTAATGTTGAGTTTCAAACCAGCTTTTGCACTCTCCACTTTCACCCGTCAACAAGAGGCTCTTGAGATCCTCTTTGCTTTCTGCCATTAGGGTGGTATCGTCTACATATCAGAGGTTGTTGATAATTCTCCTGGCAATCTTAATTCCGACCTGTGATTCATCCAACCCGGTGTTTCTCATGATGTACTCTGCATATAAATTAAATAAGCAGGGCGACAGTATACAGCCTTGTCGTACTCTTTTCCCAATTTTGAACCAATCGGTTGTTCCATGTCCGGTTCTTACTGTTGCTTCTTGTCCCTCGTTTCTAAGGAGACAGGTAAGGTGGTCTGGTACTCCCATCCCTTTAAGAATTTGCCAGAGTTTGTTGTGATCCACACAATCAAAGGCTTTAGCATAATCAATGAAGCAGAAATAGACGTTTTTCTGGAATTCTCTTGCTTTCTCCATTATCCAGCAAATGTTGGCGATTTGCTCTCTAGTTCCTCTGCCTCTTGGAAACCCCGCTTGTACTTCCGGTAGTTCTTGGTTCACATGCTGCTGAAGCCTAGCTTGTAGGATTTTGAGCAAAACCTTGCTGGCATGTGAAATGAGCGCAATTGTGCGGTAGTTTGAACACCCTTTGGCATTGCCCTTCTTTGGAATTGGGATGTAAACTGACTTTTTCCAGTCTTGTGGCCACTGCTGAGTGTTCCAAATGTGTTGGCATATTGAGTGCAGCACTTTAACAGCATCATCTTTTAGGATCTTAAATAGCTCAGCTGGAATACTGTCATCTCCCCTAGCTTTGTTGTTAGTAATGCTTCCCAAGGCCCACTTGACTTCACTTTTGAGGATGTCCGGCTCAAGTTCAGTGACAGCACTATCATGGCTATCAGGGACATTCAGATCTTCCCTGTATAGTTCTTATGTGTATTCTTTCCACCTCTTCTTAATCTCATCTGCTTCTGTTGGGTCCCTGCCTTCTTTGTCCTTTATCATGCCTGTCTTTGCACAAAACGTTCCCTTGAGATCTCCAATTTTCTTGAAAAGATCTCTAGTCTTTCCCATTCTGTTGTTTTCCTCGATTTCTTTGCATTGTTCATTTAAGAAGGCCTTCTTGTCTCTCCTTGCTATTCTCTGGAACTCTGCATTCAGTTGGATATATCTTCCCCTTTCTCCCTTGCTTTTCACTTCCCTTCTTTCGTGAGCTACTTGTAAAGCCTCATCAGACAGCCACTTGGCTTTCTTGCAATTCTTTTTCTTTGGGATGGATTTCGTTGCTGCCTCCTGAACAACGTTACGGACCTCCGCCCATAGTTCCTCAGGCACTCTGTCTATCAGATCTAATCCCTGAAATCTATTCCTCACCTCCACTGTATATTCATAAGGGATATGATTTAGGTCATACCTGAATGGTTTAGTGGTTTTCCCTACGTTCTTCAGTTTCAGCCGAAATTTTTGCAAGAAGCAGCTCAGCTCCAGGTCTTGTTTTTATTGACTGTATGGAGCTTCTCCATCTTTGTCTGCAAAGGACATAATCAATCCGATTTCGATATTGACCATCTGGTGATGTCCATGTGTAGAGTCGCGTCTTGTGCTGTTGGAAAAGAGTGTTTGCTATGATCAGCGTGTTCTCTTGGCAAAACTCTCTTAGCCTTTGTCCTGCTTCATTTTGTACATCAAGGCCATGCTTGCCTGTTATCCCGGTGATTTCTTGACTTCCTACTTTAGCATTCCAATCCCCTATGATGAAGAGGACATCTTTTTTTGGTGTTAGTTCTAGAAGGTGTTGTAGGTCTTCATAGAACCTCAGCTTCTATCGGCCTCAGTGGTTGGGGCATAGACTTGAATTACTGTGATGTTGAATGGTTTGCCTTGGATTCGTACTGAGATCATTCTATCATTTTTGAGATTGTACCCCAGTACTGCTTTCTCCACCCTTGTGTTGACTATGAGTGCTACTCCATTTCTTCTAAGGGATTCTTGCCCACAGTAGTAGATATGATGGTCACCTGAATTAAATTCGCCCATGCTTGTCCATTTGAGTTCGCTGATTCCCAAGATGTCAATGTTCAATCTTGCCATCTCATGTTCGACCACCTCCAGCTTACCTTGATTCATTGATCTTACATTCCAGGTTCCTAAACAATATTGTTCTTTACAGCATCGGACTTTCTTTTCACCACCAGACACATCCACAGCTGACTGTCTTTTCGGCTTTGGCCCAGCCACTTCACTCTTTCTGGTGCTACTTGGAAATTCCCTCTGCTCTTCCCCAGTAGTATATTGGACACCTTCCGACCTGAGGGGCTCATCTTCCGGCGTCATCTCTTTTAGCCTTGTGATACGTTCCATGGGGTTTTCTTGGCAAGAATACTGGAGTGGGTTGCCATTTCCTTCTCCAGTGGACTACATTTTGTCAGAAGTCTCCAGCATGACCTGTCCGTCTTGGGTGGCCCCGCACAGCATAGCTTATGGCTTCACTGAGTTACGCAAGCCCCTTCGCCACAACAAGGCAGTGATCCATGAAGGGGAGAGACAAAATAGCAGTTTGGAAAAGGAAAGTGAAAGAAGGAAATTTTGAAATGTTTTCCAAAACTGCTGAGTGCCAGCTAAAATGTGATATGTGATATCAGCTCGCTAATTGTTGGCCATTTAACATAGCTTGGATTGAAAGTTCATCATTACTTCCCACATGTTGAATTCCAAGACTATGATTGGATCAGAAATCCATTTCTTTCAACTGCAACGAGGAACTTTTCACTTATTGAAGAAGAAGAATTAGAATCATAAAAAATGATCGAAATCTGTTAATGATGCATGAACAGGGTGACTTAGCTTTTGGATTCGCATTTCAAAAATGCATCCCAACATAGCTAAAAAAGCGTTAAAAATTCTTCTGCAATTTTCTACTACATACATTTGTGAAGTATCCTTTTCCACGATGGCAAACTTAAAGACACTGAAACATGGAAGCTTAAAAATGTTTGATGACGAAATGCAAGTGTCTTTATCTAATATTCCACCAAATATTGAAAAGCTGTGTTCATCCCATCTACCTCATACATCCCATTAAAATGGTAATTAGTTATTGGTGGCATTCAACTTTTTAAAATTCTTGCACATATTTACATACTGTTACTCATAAATGACAACAATGTATGTTATCTTACAAATCATATATTTTTAAAAATATAAATGAAAGGTTTTCATGAGATATGTTCTATCTCCATACATTTCGTTATTACAATTTATGTATGTGTCCGTATCTCTTATAACGGGTTAGTTTAACCTCTGGTTTGCTAGTAAAACTGAATTACCGTGTCACGAAATGATGCATGTCTAAAAAGTGTGTCACCAACATGAAAAGTTTGGAAAGCTCTGCTGTAGATGATCCCCTTTCATTAGCAGTAGTTGAGTCTGGAATCAGTAGTCTCTTTCAACCCTCCTGGCAGATGAACAGCATGGACTTCCTGGAGACTTATCAGCTAACTCCAACTGAAGACTGGAAACTGGATACTGGAGCGGAGATCGTTTACTCTTTAGCCAAAAAACTTTAGTTAAAAGTTTTTAACTCATAAACTTGCCTGTAAAATTGATACAACGGCAAGCCCGAACTCTCAGGATATTTGGAAGGGATAAACAAAAGTCAACAGGAAGGAAGGAAAGAAAGAACACTGGAGCCTGGATGTAACAAAAGGTTAAACTTGCATATTTATATGTATTTTCTGTGATTGAAGCCATAGGTTCCTGCCTTTCTACGGTAGGCTTGCATGGCTGGAACAAGAACTTCAGTTTATCCTGTAACTGCCCTGGAATGACAAATAAAGGATATGGCTATTGGTGGGTGGGTGCGTGCGGTGTTCCTAAACAAATGTTTCACTTCTTGCAGCTCTAACCATGCTAAAATTGGTTGCTTGATTGTAAATCCGAATTCCTTTTGCAAGATTTTGGAAACAGTTTTTTTTCTGAGATTAACTAGTTCTAGTCAAGCTTCAACCTGTGCTAAACATTCAGACTCTGATGTGCCTAAGACCTTTATGGTCTCCTTTAGTTTTTGATACTGTCAAAGGAGAACATTTGTCTGACTTTAAATTAGCCTTTTAACCCCCCCCCCCCAAGTTACTAGCCTGCAAAAACTATTTTACTCACCTGCTTTTTAGTCAGAAGGGGGGCTGGTGGAAGATGGAAAGAGCATTCTGTCCTTCCCTCTTATGAGTAAAAAGCAGGCTAGAAACGTGGCAGGCTGGTGAAGGAGGCACAGGGGAGGGACTGTAGCTCATTGGTAGAGCACATGCTTTGCATGCAGAAGGTCACAGGTAGGGCTGGAAAAAGCACTGTCTGCAAACCTGGAGAGCCGCTGCCAGTCAGTGTCAACAATACTGAGCTAGATGGACCAATGGTCTGACTCAATATAAACCACTTCCTCTCTCTCTCTCTCTCTCTCTCTCTCTCTGTCCCTTTGCCACCAGCCTGCTTGTGAGCATGCAGGGTGGGGCTTTTCCTCCTGTACTCCTTGCATAGAAACATGGTGGGCTGGTGAGGAAGGGACAGAGTGATCCATTTCTTCTCCACCTACTAGCATTGTTACTGTGCTAGATGTGAAGGAAAAAGTTTCACTTTCTGCATGTCTAGCACAGAAACACAGCAGGCTGCCCAAGGAGGGGTGGATTGCTTTGTCCCTTCTCAGCCAACTTGCTTGGTTTTTGTGCTGGCTGCAGTGGAAGGGGCTTCACTTCCTCTGCAGCCAGCCTAGAAAACAAGCATGCTGGTGGAGGCGCAACAAGAGTGATTTGGCCCACCTCCGCTAGCCCACTCACTTGCCTGCATGAAATTCCTTGTTGTCTATAGTGTCAAGTAGTTAAATAGAAAGCAACACTTGCTTTCTAGATTACAGGATAATTTGCAATAAGTGGGCCTTTCTTCTGAAAATGTGTGTCTTGGAGTGTGGGGAGAATCTTTAGAGTCAAGAAATAAAATGACAGCTGCAAAGACTGGTAGTTTCCAGTATTGCAGCTTGAAACATTTTCCAAGCAGTTTTTACAAAGGAGTACAAATAGCAATAAATTTCCCTTGATAAAGAACTGGTTTTTCGAAACGCATTGACACCTACTGTAGTGAGTTTGTTGGTGAGCAATAAGGTGGACTTCACAGCATTCCTATATGCTGTTGGTAACCACCTAGAGACCGGTGTAGTTTGACCTAGCCAGCAGCTTTAGCTAACTAAGGTGGGCCTCTCACGTCCCTTAATTGGTATCAAGTACGTAGAGCTCCATATGTCAACATTTGTACATCTGCTATGGCTTTGCCTGGTTACCTCATCTTTCTGAGATAAGGATGTTGTTCTTTACTTCCTGTGAGAAGCGAAAGAGAAGCCCTCTTGCTTCTTCTGAGAAGGGGAAGGGGCGTTGCCTCTCAGTTCCTGAATTAAGGTGAAAATCCAACCCACTGGCTTTGCCCTTGGGTCTCACTGCATGGGGGAAAGCGTGCTACCAGCCTGGAGAAACTTGTGGCTCTAGAGATGACTTCTTGTCTATCTTAGGGGCCCATATAGACACCCAGCTGTGACAGCTTCATTGGCTGATGAGAGATATGAGCTTTGTTTGCATATTTATTCTGCATCTGTTTTCTATCAATAAACTGTCATCTTTTTGCACAAGTGGCTTTGTTTCACCTTGATAATCTAAAAAAAATCTATTTTGACTGGGCCCTGACAGAATCAGGACCCCAGATCCATACTCCTACCAATCTGGGAAGCTGTCTTTTGGCTTCTTGGTCTCAGCTCTTTAAAGTCCTTCCACATATATGCAGAATGTTTTTTAAATTATTAAATGGCCTGTGGAACATCTGAAACATTATCTAAGTTTTATATAAATGGGCATCCTGTTTACATAAGACCCTGATATCGAGCTACATGTGAGATGCATGGTGAGTTCAGATAAGATATATAGTTTATTTTACAGTGCCTGTGGTGTAAAGGTTTGAGTGTTGGATTGGGATGTGGGAAGACCAGGCCCAGGCTCCAGTTCTAGCTGAGCCATGCAGCCCACTTTAGGCAAGTTTTTGTGTCGTCACAGAACCTTCCTCAACCAGTTGTGACGATAAATTAAGTCCCATGTATGATCCCTTGAGCTCATATAAGGAGGGGTGGAATAAAAGTGTGATAATATGATGAAAGGTTCTAGCTGGTTAGAAATGGTGGCCGCGCTTGGATTTCACTTTAAGTCATGGTGGCTTAATAAGTTACTCACAGTAGCTTATTTTTGAAATAGTCCATGATGCCCTGCCACACGACTAGGCTAATAAGTTACTGTGCATAGTTTATTAAGTTACTGTGCGTAATCTGAGTCATCCTTCAGCCCCCTGTCCCCCAGCTCCTGCCGGAGCATTGCAGTCCTCCTGCCGGAGCAGTGGCACTGTTTCACCCATTGACAACATTGCAGCAGCCTGTTTTAACCTTCCATAATATCCCAATAAGAGGGGGGAGGTGTGGGGTGGAGTACAGGGGCTGAATTCACTGCTTCCAGCATCACCCTGGCAAGGGGGAGGTGGCTCTAAAGTGCTCGAAGTTTGCAGGATCAGGACCAAACTTCATACATAGTCTCCCCTAGACAGAAGGCACCCGACATACCATCAAACCCCTGCTCAATTACCCCAGAGGAGGGAAAACCCTGGGCATAACAAAAAGGGGGGGGGTGGCTACAGCACCTTGGAGGTTTGTAGGATCAGGACCAAACTTCACATGCAGCCTCTCCTAGTTGGGAGACACCTGATGCACCATCAAATCCCTGTGCAATTTCCCCAGAGGAGGGAAACCCCCGGGTGCAACAAAAGGGGGTGGCACAAATAAACCCTTGGGGTTTGCAGGATGGGGACAAAATCCTCAATTGTGCATTTAGCACCATAGCCATTGCTGGCATAGATGCCTTTATTGTCCAAAATTGGTGACAATAAAGTGGAGTTGCACATTTCACCCCCTCCCAGACATTGCTGGCAGAGCTGCTTGTGTTTGCTATAGCACTTTAGTGTTAAAGCGAAATTGTGCAGAACTGTAATTATGTGCGCGCGCACGCGCGCGCACACACACACACACACACACACCCCATAGCCATTTTGCTTCTTCATGGAAAAGTGACCAGAGAAGGAAAAAGAGGATTGGAATTGCACAGGTGGGGTGCCCTCATGGGATCCTTGAGATGCTGTAGTGGATATTGGTGCAATTTTGCTTCTTCATGGAAAAGTGTGCATAACAGGAAAAAGGGGGTGGGAGCTTTAACTCTCAGGCAGTTTGCTGGAATGGGGCAAAATGGCACAGGTGGGTGCCCTCATGGGGAGCCTTCAGATGCTGTAGTGGATTATTGCAAAACTGTGCTTCTTCATGGAAAAGTGAGCAGTTCTTTCCCTATTCACCTATTTCTCAAGTTGGACAGTTTCAGAGAAGGAATCAGGGAAGCCTGTCATTGTACAACTTTGCTGTAGTGGGGCAGTGTGATTGTGCAAGGCTGCCATTGTACTTGGGAAAGGCTGTCATTTTGTAACTATAGTGTGGTATCAGGGAAGGCTGTGCTTATTTGGCTATGGTTGTCCCTCATCGTTGTCAGGGTTGGATCAGAGCCCATAGAGCCCCAAAGCAGTTCTGATTCTGAGGAAGAGATAGAAACTGTGGGAGAGGAACCTGTGCGCTGTTCAGAGGCGCTGCCAGAGGGAGAGCCCGTCCCTGATTACATTCCTGAGAGTGGTAGCGACCCTGACGGGCAGGGGGAGGGACAACTGCAGCTTCTGGATGCTAGGCGCCGGCATAGGGACAAGCGGGAGATGGAGGGCACCGAGAGGTGGCGCTCAGCCCGCTTGGCGCGATGTCAGCAGCTGCGCCCCGATGCCCCACGGGAAAGGGGTGGACTTTCGCCTCCTAGCCCTTAAGTTCAGAGGCTTTCTGCCTTTACCTCCAAACGGAGATCATCTGATTCACTAAGGCTAGAAACCCCAAGTAGGCAGCTCTCTTAAGTTTCCCTCATTAGGCTCCTGGAATTAGCATCTGTAAGAGTCATTAGGTTGAATGTTAATAAAGCCTTGGAAAAGAGCCCTATCGTCTCTGTGTTGATTCTGGCTACTTTGAGGATTTCAGAAGGCAGCAAGGGTGCTCCTGACAGTCTTCTTGTCAGATCTCAGAAAAAGAACTGTGCAGGCTGGACCAGAGTGGCCACAACGGTTTTGACTGTTCTTGCTAGGCAGCTCTGTCGGTGATCGGAATAATCTATGCTGAGTGCCAGATAACATGATAACCCACGGTGGGACCGTGGGTTATCAGAATGGCTTATTTTGGCCAAATACACCATTGTGAATTAAAAAATTCCTGACAGATGACATAACCAACAATGGATTAAATAACCATGGTGGCTTATTTAACCCATAGTTGGTTATCGTGTCATCCGAACCCAGTGTGTATGTACATTGTTAATTGCTCACTTTTTCTTGTTTGCATTGAGGCAAATTTAATCCCTCTGTCATTTCTTCAGAGTATATATAGCCTATTGTTCATAATTAATTTGACTGGGAGTGGATGAGGACTGTGGTCGTAGGCAATAGTTGTAGGAAATAGGCCTGACTTTGTGTTATTAAGATACAAAGAAACCAAAATGGCTTATGGCAGAAGAGAACATTCATTTGAAAGGAAAGGAAAGGAAACTTTGCGCAGCAGTTGCACGAGATGAAAATGGGTTTTATTTGTTTGTTGGTTTATTGCTTATGTGGAATCTAACATCCTGATTTACTGTTTGTACAATATTTGTGCTGTCATTAAAAAGGCACAACAGCTGTGGACACTATTTTAGAGAACTCATTTTGACAGGATAACATCTGGGGGGAAATAACCATGAACCAAAAGAACCAGCTTGGGCTCTTTACATTGCTTTCTTCCTATAGTGTTATGTTGCATACACAGGGAACACATAAATAGTCAAAAACGCACATTTCCCCCCTTTTCTTTAAAGGGGTAGTGGCAACATTCAGACAAGCTTCAGATAGTGTAGCTGAGTGAACTGCTGGTTGATTAACTGATAAACCAAATTAATGTGATTAAACCTTTTAAGAGTAAATATGAGTTGTATTCATCCTTTTACATGAAGCTAGAACTAAGGGATGCCTAATCAATTCAACATCCAGTCTGCTTAAAACTACCACACACCCCTTTTTAGTGCATAGTGGAAGTCCATGTGTCTGACAAAATGGGCTCCAAAAGCATATGCCACAATACATTTGCTAGGCTTTAAGTTGCCACAGAACTCATGGGTTTTTTTGCTGCAACAGACATGGATGCCCCTCTGCAACATAGAACTTGCTGCCACTAAAAGGAGTGATGTCATAAGTCAGGAATCCAGGTGACCCTCAGTGTTATTATTATTATTAATTATTATAATTATAATTATAACATTTCTATGCTGCCTCATAGCTGAAGCTCTCTGGGTGGTTTACTAAGATTAAAAACATTAAAATACAGTATACAGAGTTTAAAAACCATTTACATAAAACAAGCAAACAGTATACATGGAGACAACAGATAACTAAAAACAACCTTGAGCAAACAACCATAGGTAAAGGTAAAGGTGTCCCCAACCAGTCGTATCCGATTCTAAGGGGTGGTGCTCATCTCCATTTCTAAGCCGAAGAGCCAGCGCTGTCTGAAGATGCTTCCATGGTCATGTGGCCAGCATGACTTGAACACCGAGGTGCACGGAATGCTGTTACCTTTCCCGCCGAAGCGGTACCTATTTATCTACTTGCAATTTCTTGCTTTCTAACTGCTAGGTTGGCAGGAGCTGGGACTGAAGACGGGAGCTCACTCTGTCACGCGGCACTTGGGTCTCAAACTGCTGTCCTGCCGACCTTCCAGTCTGCAGTTCAGCGTCTTAACCACTAAGCCACTGCGGCCCCAAGCAACCATAACCATAAGACAAATAGGACCAATTAAAAACTCATCATATGCTGCCAAATGTCTAAGAGATAGGCCTTAACTTTGTGCTGAAAAGATAAAAATGTTGGAATCAGGCAGGCCTCGTTGGGGAGCTCATTCTACAGTTGGGGAACCACCACTGAGAAGGCCTTCTCTCTTTTTGCTGCCTTCCAAGCCTCCCTCAGAGGAGGCACCCAAAGGAAGACCTTAGATTCTGTGCATAGAGTTTGGGGAGGTTCATGTTGGGAGAGGCTCTCTGTCAGGTATTGCAGTCCCAAGCTTTATAGGTTAAAACCAGCACTTTCAGTTGAGCTCAGGAGTATATAGGCAGGCAGTGCAAGTGGGCCAGAGTCAGTCTTATATGTTCGGACCTTCTTGTCTCTGTTATCGGTCTTGGCATGTGCATTTTGCACAAGCTACAGCTTCTGAACTGTCTTCAAAGGCAGCCCCGCATAGAGCACATTGCAGCAATCTAACCTGGAGGTTACATAGCATAGACAACTGAAGCCAGGTTATCCCTGTCCAGATAGGGGCATAGCTGGGCCACCAACTGAAGTTAGTAGAAGGCACTCTGTGCCACTGAGGCCACCTGAGCCTCAACTGACAGTTTTTTAAATCAATTTTTTTATTATAAATTTCAACAAAACAACATTTTTTAAAAAAAATTGCAAGTGTAACTACATGCTTTAAGTTTCAAATATTGCAATATTCTAAAAAAAGGAAAAAGGAAAAGATTACACATAAACTTCAGTAAATGCAGACCAAATATCCAAGTAGAAGTCCATTTGTGAGTGGCCCCTATATGCCACTCTTTGAAATGTTGCTAGTGTTGTTAGGTCTTCAATTCATTGCAGTGGTGAGCTTTTATCCTTCCAGTGTTGTAGTATCAGTCTTTTAGCAGTCAAGAGGGCATGAAAAACCCATTTACGCTGACCATGTGTCACATTTCAAGAAGCAGGTAAATAATTTAAGAGAACATGTATATCAGCAAATATTAAAGAACGTTCCAATATGAAGTTTATCCATATGATAACTTCCTCCCAGAAGGAGGTGACTATTGGGCATTTCCAAAACATATGAATAAAAGAACAGTTAACTGTATTATGCCTCCAACAATTAGCAGAGTTAGACAAACCTTTATTAAAGAGATGTTGTAGCATCTAGTAGACCCAAAACAAGAGTTTTTGCTGAATAAGACTTAAATGGTGATCCATAGACATATCAGAAACAGATGCCAAAATGGTGATCCATTGATTAGGCAAAATGTTGTTGTTGTTGTTCAGTCGTTCAGTCGTGTCCGACTCTTCGTGACCCCATGGACCATAGCACACCAGGCCTTCCTGTCCTGCACTCTCTCCCGGAGCGTGCTCAAGTTCATATTCATTGCATCCGTGATGCTATCTAGCCATCTCATCCTCTGCCGTCCCCTTCTCCTTTTGCCTTCAGTCTTTCCCAGCATCAGGGTCTTTTCCAGGGAGTTTTCTCTTCGCATTAGGTGGCCAAAATATTGGATCTTCAGCTTCATTATCTGTCCTTCCAATGAGCACTCAGGGTTGATTTCCTTTAGGATGGACTGATTTGACCTCCTTGCAGTCCAGGGGACTCGTAAGAGTCTTCTCCAGCACCACAGTTCGAAAGCATCAATTCTTCGGCGCTCAGCCTTCCTTATAGTCCAGCTCTCATAGCCATACATTACTACTGGGAAAACCATAGCTTTGATTAGACGGACCTTTGTCGGCAAGGTGATGTCTCTCCTTCTTACTATGCTGTCTAGGTTTGCCATAGCTTTCCTCCCAAGGAGCAAGCGTCTTTTAATTTCATGGCTACAGTCACCGTCTGCGGTGATCTTGGAGCCCAAGGAAGTAAAATCTGTCACTGCTTCCATTTCTTCCCCTTCTATATGCCAGGAAGTGATAGGGCCAGATGCCATGATCTTCGTTTTTTTAATGTTGAGTTTCAAACCAGCTTTTGCACTCTCCTCTTTCACCCTCAACAAGAGGCTCTTGAGATCCTCTTCGCTTTCTGCCATTAGGGTGGTATCGTCTGCATATAGGAGGTTGTTGATAATTCTCCCGGCAATCTTAATTCCGATCTCTGATTCATCCAACCCGGCATTTCTCATGATGTACTCTGAATATAAGTTAAATAAGCAGGGTGACAATATGCAGCCTTGTCGTACTCCTTTCCGAATTTTGAACCACTCGGTTGTTCCATCTCTGGTTCTTACTGTTGCTTCTTGACCCTCGTACAGGTTTCTCAGGAGACAGGTAAGGTGGTCTGGTACTCCCATCACTTTAAGAATTTGCCACAGTTTGTTGTGATCCACACAATCAAAGGCTTTAGCGTAGTCAATGAAGCAGAAATAGACGTTTTTCTGGAATTCTCTTGCTTTCTCCATGATGCAGCGAATGTTGGCGATTTGATCTCTCGTTCCTCTGCCTCTTCTAAACCCAGCTTGTACTTCCGGTAGTTCTCGGTTCGCATACTGCTGAAGCCTAGCTTGTAGGATTTTGAGCATCACCTTGCTGGCATGTGAAATGAGCGCAATGGTGCTGTAGTTTGAACACTCTTTGGCGTTGCCCTTCTTTGGAATTGGAATGTAAACTGACCTTTTCCAGTCTTGTGGCCACTGTTGAGTGTTCCAGATTTGTTGGCATATTGAATGCAGCACTTTAACAGCATCATCTTTTAGGATTTTAAATAGCTCGGCTGGAATACTGTCATCTCCGCTAGCTTTGTTGTTACTAATGCTTCCTAAGGCCCACTTGACTTCACTCTCTAGGATGTCCGGCTCAAGTTCAGTGACCGCACTATCATGGCTATCAGGGACATTCAAATCTTTCCTGTATAGTTCTTCTGTGTATTCTTGCCACCTCTTCTTAATCTCATCTGCTTCTGTTAGGTCCCTGCCTTCTTTGTCCTTTATCATGCCCGTCTTTGCACAAAACGTTCCCTTGAGATCTCCAATTTTCTTGAAGAGATCTCTAGTCTTTCCCATTCTGTTGTTTTCCTCGATTTCTTTGCATTGTTCATTTAAGAAGGCCTTCTTGTCTCTCCTTGCTATTCTCTGGAACTCTGCATTCAGTTGGATATATCTTCCCCTTTCTCCCTTGCTTTTCACTTCCCTTCTTTCGTGAGCTACTTGTAAAGCCTCATCAGACAGCCACTTGGCTTTCTTGCATTTCTTTTTCTTCCATTCCTGCTGAAGACCCTGTGTATCATATTTGTTTACTGATAATAAGTATTAGCTTCAATAAGTGTTTCCAGTAGCAAAGGGGACTCCAAGGCAGTAAAAGCAGTGGGGCCGAATCTAAATGCTAACAAATCTTGCAATTGCAAATACCGCCATTCAGCTGTAGCAGGCAAATCAAATTTATCTCACAAAGCTGAAAATGGCAAATACTCATCATCAACACCCATTAATTGATCCAGGGTAAAAATCGTCTTATCCGTCCAGGTCCACCACAAAAACATTTTCTTTCCAATTTTTAAATCTGGATTTCCCCATAAAGTCAATTTGGCATGGGAAAATGGGTCAAACTGTAATTGGCGTGACATTATACGCCACGTATCTCTGAACGCCGAGATTGTGGGGAGAGCTGTGTCCACCTTAATATGCCAGGAACCAAGTGACAAAGATGGCTGCAGAAGAACCCACAAACTATGAACCTGCTCCTTCAAGGGGTGTGCAACCACATCTGGAACAGATTAAGCACCCTCCATCTGGTCAGAAGAACCACTCACTAATAGCATCTCTGTCTTGTCTGGATTGAGCTTCAGTTTATGACCCTCATCCAGTCCACTGTTGCAGTCAGTCAGTGATCTAGCATATTCACAGCCTCACCCAGTGAAGATGAAAAGGAGAAGCAGAGCTGCATGATGACTCAGCGGTTTCATGTAGATATTGGACAGCATCGGGGACAGAACTGACTCCTGTGGAACTCCATACTGGAGAACCCATGGGGCTGAGCAATGTTCCCCAAGCACTACCTTCTGGACTTGATCATCCAAGTAGGGGTGAAACCACTGCAGTGCAATACCTCCCACTCCCAACTCAGACAGTCATCCCAGAAGGACATCACGGTCGATGTTATCGAAAGCTGCCGAGAGATCAAGGAGAAGCAACAAAGTGATACTCTCCCTGTCTTTCTCCTGACATAGGTCATCATACAGGGCGACCAAGGCTGTTTCCATGCCAAAACCTGGGCTGAACTCTGACTGAAATGGATCCAGATAATCGGTCTCATCCAAGAGTCTCTGGAGCTGGATTGTAACCACTCGCTCAAGGACCTTGCCCAGGAATGGAGCATTTGCCACTGGCCTATAATTATTAAGATTTACCAGGTCTAGGGAGGATTTCTTCAGGAGTAGTCTCACTACCACCTCTTTCAGGCAGCCCAGGACCACTCCTTCTCACAAGGAGGCATTAATCACTTCCCTGGCCCAGCTGGCTGTTCCCCCCCTGCTGGTTTTTATAAGTCAAGAGGGGCAAGGATCTAGTATGGAAGTGGTTGCATGAACCTGTCCAAGCACCTTGTCAGTGTCCTCGAGCTGTACCAACTGAAACTCTTCTAAGAAAACAGGACAAAGCTGTACTCTGAATACCTCACCTGATTTACCTGCTATAACACTGGAGTCTAAGTCCGGCGGATGCAAGAGATTTTATCCTGGAAGTGCCTAGCAAATGTATTACAGCGGGCCTCAGATGGATCTACAATGTCCTTAGGGCTGCAATGTAATAGCCCCCGGATGATTCTGAACAGCTCTGTTTGGTGGCAGATAGAGGATTCAATAGAGGCAGCAAGATAGGGAGTCTGTTGAGCAGCGGGGTGGGTGGTACACCAACAGAATCCCTAATCTGTCCTGCTGACCCAACACAAGGTGCAAATATTCCAGACCAGTAGTCAGATGGACAGGGATTACTGTGCATACAAGCCCTTTGCATATAAACAGTTCAAACCTCTGGCAAAAATGTTTTCTCTTCCCTGGTAGCCTATTGGGTGAGAAGGAGGAGGAAGAGAGAGAAAAGGGGGTGGCAGAAAGAGAGAGAAAAGGGGTGACCTAGTAACTTTAGGTTTTGGTCCCACCCACTGCTGTCATGCACCCTCCAATGGATTACCCATGAGGGCATGTGGCCCTTGATTAAAAAAAAAAAAGGTTGCCCACCCCAGCCATAAAAGGAAATTCATTTGAAGAGGGACTAGATAAAATTATAGGGAGATTGGAATGTGAAAACCCATTAATTAAAATTGTCATGAAGATCCATCATATTCAATACATTTCTGTGCCATAATTTGTTAGCAGGAAAACCACGGAATAGCACACAGTTAATGCACTCTATTGTTAATGCAGTTCCATAAGCTTTCAGATGAGTAATGGATTCCACACACTACGATGCCTCAACGACTGAGTTAAGAGATTATTTCTAAGAACTGGCTTTCAGATTTGAATCTGGTATTGCTTTTTTTTTTTAAAAAAAAGAATCTGATTCTATGTTTTCAACAAACAAACAAAAAGTGAGGGGAAAGGAAGTGGGGGGGGGTGTCTCGGGAACCAAGCATGTCAGAGTTTTATAAAAAGTGGGAACAACTTTTGTTGCATTTGTGAACTCAAATCCTCAAAATAATGGAGTCTAGTAGGAGTCTATCATATTTGTTTTGTTTTTGTCAGCACTGAAATTCTCCCTTTTGAGAGAAATAGAGGAGAAGCAGGGCAGTGATTAAGGGAACTCTAATAACTGGTAGTTGATATTACATAGTATTTTGTGGGCGGTTGTGGTGTGGAGGAATTTGCAGTTAAAGGGAAGAGGCTTAGATGAGGTGTTATAGGCACAGAATTCTGAAGCTGGAGGAAATGTAGAGGCAATGACTCTTCTCTCTGATCTCAGCATCATCGCTAGTCCTGAAATTATGCCTCATCCAACAAAAAATATATATTAAAGACATACTGGATCCCAGTTAGATAGGTGAAGTGACAACATCATCAATCCATTGCTGAAATTCTAATCAGGCCAATTTAACTCCTATGATCTGGCAATATCCAGCCATTTCCGCCACATGGCAAGGTTGTGACAAGGCACACAGGTTTCCTGCTTAGCACAGTCTATGAGATTTACTCTTGCCTGTCTGGAGCTAGGCTATTTATCTATCTTAGCCTCAGCCCATGATGCTGCTAGTTGAAGCTCTGGAGATCCAGACAGTAATCCTATCTCTGATATGGCCATGCCACCATAAGGAACTGTGAATCGACGAACTTTTCCTGAAGTTTCCCTAATCACTGCCTTGTTTCTCCTCCATTTCTCTCTAAAGGGAGAATTACAGTGCTTTCACAAACAAAACAAATTGCTGGTTACTTATCTCATCCTGGGTGAAATGCTATTTAATAAAGTGAAGGCTAAAAATCCTTGGTTGACAGGTAGGCATTTAACTGTTCATTTAGAGGCTCTCTGTTTTTCTCCCATTTTCTCCTCCTGCAACCCTTTGTTTATAAATGTGAAAGCGATATAGTTTATCCTATGTGGAGTTCTGTTAGATAGGCATGCTTTCCTTTTTTAAAGTATCCATTCACCTTCATTAATTGTGAGCTCAGTTTAATATTCATGCTAAGCTATGATGGAGATTCTAGCTAAGAAATTGTCTCTAATCCCCTTCCTCATAAGATGCAGGGACTGAAAAATTGCCTACCACTTGAAGGCTTGGTTATAGTGTCTTGTAAAGGTGCCAACAGGCAGAATGTGATTTAGGGCATACATTTTGCAAATCAGCACCTTCATAATGGCGCTGTAAGATACAAGAGTGAGATAGAAGGCAATGCTTGCATTAATGCAGTCTACTGTGAGCAACATCACTGAGTGAGAAACCTTAGCATCTTTCTTGCAGCTGCTTGTCTCTTGCTCATAAACACAGATGAGTGGGGTGAAATATTGCACTGCAAGGCACAGTTTTCACTGAACAGCCCCAAATGCTAAGAATTGTGTTAAACATTGTGTTAAATTTCTACTTTATTCCTATAAAAGGCACAAACACCTGAAAATAATATTGGTAGTGAAAGATTACTGAGACCATTTCTGATGTAATAAAAAAGCTATAGTACATTTTGGTGGTTTGCAAAAACATATTGTGAAAGGGCACTGTGCAACATGGGAAAACTGGATAGTATGTCTTTGTTTAGATGTAGCCTTGCTTTGCCCTTTAAACTTGAAGCTATTGCTTGCTTCTCATTCCCCCCCCCCCCGCCCGCCCACCCCACTATTGTAAGCATTAAGCAGACTTCATAATGCAGATATTAATGGATGGGTTTTCTCAGTCTTGGCTCAAACCCTGCCCAAACTAATAGGACCAATGCAAGAGTATGAGGCAATGTAGACAAATTGCTTTTCCTCCTTGGAGGAATACCCATGGGAGCTAAACATGAAAAATACTAGATTAGAGTGCACAAATGATAGTGACTTTGCAGAAAAGATATGTCAGCAGGAGCAGAGAAAAAGCTACTCTGTTTTATCTATTATTACACTTGTATCATAGAATCATAGAATAGTAGGGTTGGAAGGGGCCTACAAGGCCATCGAGTCCAACCTCCTGCTCAATGCAGGAATGCATGTCAGAGCATCCCTGACAGATGGCTGTCCAGCCTCGTTTTGAATGCCTCCAGTGTGGGAGAGCCCACCACCTCCCTAGGTAATTGGTTCCATTATCGTATTGCTCTAACAGTCAGGAAGTTTTTCCCGATGTTCAGCCGGAATCTGGCTTCCTGTCACTTGAGCCCATTATTCCGTGTCCTGCACTCTGGGATGATCAAGAAGAGATCCTGGCCTTCTTCTCTGTGACAACCTTTCAAGTACTTGAAGAGCGCTATTATATCTCCCCTCAGTCTTCTCTTCTCAAGGCTAAACATGCCCAGTTCTTTCAGTCTCTCTTCATAGGGCTTTGTTTCCAGTCCCCTGATCATCTTCGTTGCCCTCCTCTGAACCTTGTCCAGTTTGTCTGCATCCTTCTTAAAGTGTGGTGCCCAGAACTGGACACAGTACTCCAGATGAGGCCTAACCAGTGCTGAGTAGAGGGGAACTAGTACTTCCCGGGATTTGGAAGCGATGCTTCTATGAATGCAGCCCAAAAGAGCATTTGCCTTTTTTGCAGCCACATCACATTGTTGGCTCATATTCAGCTTGTGATTGACAACAATTCCAAGATCCTTCTCGCTTGTAGTGTGGTTGAGCCACGTATCCCCCATCTTGTAACTGTGCATTTGGCTTCTTTTTCCTAGGTGCAGAACTTGGCATTTATCCCTGTTAAATGTCATTCTGTTGTTTTCTGCCCAGCGCTCCAGTCTATCCGGATCACTTTGAATTTTGTTTCTGTCTTCCAAAGTATTAGCTATCCCGCCCAATTTGGTGTCATCTGCACATTTGATCCGCATTCCCTGCACCTCCTCCTCCAAGTCATTAATACAAATGTTGAAGAGCACTGGGCCCAGGACTGAGCCCTGCGGTACCCTACTCGTTACCTCTCCACAATTTGAGAAGGTCCCATTGATAAGCACTCTTTGAGTCCGATTCTGTAGCCAACTGTGGATCCACCGGATCGTTGTTTCATCTAGCCCACTTTGAGCTAGTTTGCTCATCAGGAGATCATGGGGCACTTTGTCAAAAGCTTTGCTGAAGTCAAGGTATATGATGTCTACAGCATTCTCACAGTTCACAAGGGAGGTTACTTGATCAAAAAATGAGATCAGATTTGTCTGGCAGGACTTGTTTTTGACAAATCCATGTTGGCTTTGAGTAATCACTGCATTGTTGTCAAGGTGCTTCCAGATGGATTGCTTTATCATCTGCTCCAGAATTTTCCCAGGGATTGATGTCAGACTGGTCTGTAGTTCCCAGGTTCCTCCTTTTTACCCTTTTTGAAGATAGGGACAACGTTAGCCCTCCTCCAGTCATCTGGCACTTCCCCCGTCCTCCATGATTTCTCAAAGATAATAGACAGGGGTTTTGAGAGTTCTTCTGCCAGTTCCTTTATTACTCTAGGATGCAGTTCATCTGGCCCTGGAGATTTGAACTCATTCCAAGTAATTAGGTGTTCCTTGACCGTATGCCTATCGATCTCAAGCTGCAATCCTGCCCCTTCAGCCTGTACTTGGCCTTTTCCAGGGGGGTCATAGACCCTCTTTTGGGAGAAGACTATATCCTGGCTCTTTCCTCTTGCAAGGAACCCAAGGCAGCTTACAGTGTTCTCCTCCTCTCCATTTTATCTTCACGACAACCCTCTGAGGTAGGTTAGGTTGAGAGTCAGTGACTAGCCCAAAGTCACCCAGTGAGCTTCATGGTCATGGGGGGACTAGAACCCAGATCTCTTTGAGTTCCAGTCCAACACTCTAATCTTTATACCATACTGGCTCTCAACTTATGTAACTGCTGGATTGCGCAAGTGGCTTGGTAACTTCCCACACCAGCTGCCTTGATGGAGTTGTAATGCTGGCATCACCAGGTGACCTGGGCAGGTCAAATAATGTGGCGCTTGCATAGTACATTGTACAGCCCAACCACATGGGAGGGGTTTTTATTGCAGCCACAATGCAGAGGCAGTCTTTGATCTGGGACTGAGACAAGTTTATCTGTACTTGTTACTGTGCTCTCTGCCCACGGGCGTTACAGTCCACATTAGAAAAGGGAGGGGAGGTATGACCAAGTGTCCCCCCCCCCAGTTGAGACAAATCAACAAGTAGTTTAGGGCACAGGAGAGTTCATAGAATCATAGAATAATACGGTTGGAAGGGGGCTACAAGACCATTGAGTCCAACCCCCTGCTCAATGCAGGAATCTAAGTCAAAGCATCGAGGTCTCTCTACCTTTGTATGTGCCATGTGTACATGGTAGAATGTCAGTGATATTCTTACATGTTTTCCTTCCGGCAGTGGAAATTATTGCAGCAAAGCAGCTAAATGGAACCTCTGTGTTTAGAGGCAGTATAGTTCTGAAAACCAGATACTGGGGACAAAGAACAGGAAGTCTATTGCCCTTGTGCCTGTTTGTGGGGTCACCAAAGGTATCTTGCTGGTCACATTTGGAGGCAGTATATTGGCCTAGATGGACCTTAGCTCTGTTTCAGCAGGACTCAAGAGAGAGAAAAAGGTTTAAAATTCCACTTGCCTACCACATGCCCTATGCATGAACCTAAGTAGCTCTTTGTAGCCTGGCCTTGGTCTGCTAGAGAGTTTGAAAAACGAATTAGGGGCATAATTTACAATAAGCTTTCATTTGAACAAGCTTTTAGACTGGAATCTCTGCCTTCCTGAAAGTTTAATGACCTATTGTCTAGGTCTAAATTGTTGCAGTGTTTCTAGCTTTACCCTGAAATCATTTCAAGAATGTGGATAGTTCCTTTGGCACTAATATAATTTGTAGGAGGCTTTATGCATTATGAAGAGAGAGACACTTTTATAGAAAGTAGACATTTTAAAGTTATCAGGGTTTATTCAGTTGTTTAATAATGTAAAAGAGAGTTCATGGGTAGCATACAAAGGTAGTTTAAAAGTGACACACGTATGTTACTTATTGATTCGTATGTTTTCGATAAATGAACATGTGCCCCTTCCTGTGCATGTGGTGACCTTTTAAGGTTATTGTTAATTCTCATGAATATGCAAACATCAACTTGGGTAATTCATTCTTTATTTTGGTTTCTTTTGTTTTTTGCAACTAGGCCCGGTACAAGCAGAGCCTTGATCCTACAGTGGATGAAGTTAAGAAACTATGTACCTCATTGCGTCGAAATGCCAAGGAAGAGAGGGTCCTTTTCCACTACAATGGACATGGCGTCCCAAGGCCAACAGTGAATGGAGAAATTTGGGTTTTCAACAAGGTATGTGAACCCTCTCATATCAGATTTGCTCTATATTTGATGGGAAGCCAGTACAATAAAAACCAATAAAAACATCATTGCTAATGTTTGATCTTTTGTTTGTTCAGTGACTCATATGAAGGTTAGTTTAACCTGTAAAATTAACTCAGGTTAAGGTTGTTATGAACTACCTGTGTTTTTTTTCTGTGGGGGATATACTGTCCCTATATACTTTCTGATGAAGCTCTGCCTCTGCATAAGTGTGTGCTAGGGATGTTGGCAAAATCCACAATGGATTCAAATGAGTTTGGATTTCTCTGAAACCATCCTGCAGATTCCGGAGTGGATTGGCTTTTTCCAAGTTGTGCAAACTTGCAGACTGTTTCTTAACTTTTGGGAGGATCTGTGCAGTTGTGCTAATGTGCATTAGCGCAAGAGGAACAAAATTCTTGTACATCCCTAAAAAAATCCCAATTCCTTCAGTGAGCAGATGATGGAATGAAAGATGCCTGACAATCTGCAAAACACAGATGGAATGGATTTAACAAATATGAAGAGTTTTCAGTCCATGCTATAAATGTATAAAATATTAAATGCACCCACTTCAGCTTGCAGTTGTGGGATTGGAAGCCACAACCTATCTTCTATTCAGACTCTTTGTTAGCATTACTCCAGACAGAGCAAATCTGCCATAAGTGCTTGTACTAGCCATCGAGATGTCTTTTTACTCGCTTTGGCATTTAGTGTTTCTGATAGGTGAATGAGAGTGAAACAGAGACTTTTATTCAGCTTTTTATTTACTGGCTTGGGGTAGCGCCCAACTGTGTTCTATTGCCAATATTGGTCTTGGATGTTGTTTATATAATTCAGCTCAGTTTCTATATTTTGGTTTCATTGTGTGCCCCCCCCCCCATGCAGTTATTCAGCTTGCAGTGCATTTTTACAAAAAAGGCACAGTTTCAACCCTGAGTTTAAGAGGAGGAGGAGGAGGAGAGGGCTTACTTTATTTCATTTCCTTGATGGAGATGGTTTACTGATGATTGAAACTGAGTAGTGCCACTAACTTAAATCAAGCTTTATTAATGTTACAGGTTAGTGATTTGGCTAAGGCTGGGGAGGAACCATAGCTCAGAGGTAGATCAGATGTTTTTCATGCAGTAGGTCCCAGGTTCAGTCACTGGCATCTCCAGTTAAAAGGATTTGGTAACAGGTGAAGGGAAAGTCCCTCCTCTGCCCATGATCCTGGAGAGCCACGCTTGTCAGAGAAGACAAGCCTGTAGGAGGTGGCCTGGTATAAAGCAGCTTACTATGCCATGCTTCAGGACTCCACATTTATCCCAGCACTTTAAAACAAAAAAACAGTATTTAAATCTGGCATTTAAAAACACCCAACAGTGGTATTAATGGGTTGTGGGCAATAAATAAGACAGAAATAATGCTATGCAGAATGAGTTACATGAGTGAGAACAATAAATTCAATGAAATTTGTGTATTGTGCCAACTGCATTATTAAGAATGCATTTATGGTGCGTTTGTCAGTTAGCTTGCCTTATCAGCTGGAGTAATCTGATGAAGACTCCACTGGCTATTATTAGGAGATGTCTTAAAGATTTGTAGTGGAGGTTATGAAGGAGGACTGGATTTGCAGAGGTGGAATGTGAGATCTGATTGCTGTTTACAGTGTCTTTGCATATCAGAAAGGGGAAAAGTATACTTTCTCCCCCTCCCCCCCAAAGGTAAAACATGAGGCAGGAAAGATTTAGGCCTCAGCCCTAAGAGTATTTTGACTTTAAGGTCTTTAAGGAATGAACATAAGCTTATATAGGCCACTTTCACACAGAGGTAGGATTTAGCCTAACTGAATGTCCAAACCTGAATGTCGAGCAACAAAACATAGTTTAATTTTCAGCAGCGCTCCCCAATTTGAAACCATGATTTGTAGTTGGTTTACATGATCTGGTTTGTATTAAACATGGTTTATTGTTACATCCAAACCTGGAAAGCCTGCTTATTCCTAGTTTGTTTGGGCATCCCACCCCAGCTGCTTGCCAAGTAAAAGAGGTGCAAGACAAGAGCAGCTGAAAATCAAAACGGCTGCACAGGCTAAGTGACTCCCAATGGCACTTTTCCCAAATTCACACTCTCCCTTCCTCCCTCTCAAGACAGGAAAATTTAAAGGGACCTCTGCCTGGTTTACTAACATCTCAGCAGGACTGCATGTTGAAAACACAACTTAACTCTTAGTAGGATACTCTGACCTTTGCACTCATGGAGGGCAAAATAAATAACTGCCAAAGGGAACAAAGTATTACTGACCTTTCTTCATGGGTTGAATTTCCACTCAGCTGTGTTACTGAGAAAATGACCACAAGGTACTTTTCATTCCATTGACCAGACTTGTGGGTTTATGGAATGAGTGGATTCTGGTGAGGAGGAAAAGATTCATGAGGGGTGGATTTCAGGGATTGCTCAACAGCAAGTTAGGTGCTGATTGCATTGGCCTTCAGAGGCATTGAAAAGTTATTTTTCCTGCGATGAGCTAAAGCATCTCCAAGTTTAGCATGTACTTCACACAGGGTAAATACCCTGGTTTGAGATCCAGAAAGTTTTTGTGGAGTAATTACATTAAAAAAAAAACATTTGGGGTGATTAAGTATCAATGGGAAAGTATTCCCATATTGTTTTGCCTCCACTAAGTCACCCATGTGGACTGCTATCCGGTTTAGGGACATCCTATGGGGGCGGGGGCAGTGAGCAGTCATGAAGAGAGAACTTTTTCTCTTCCTTTGCAGCAGTAGGAAGAGGTTAGCTAACTCAGGAATCAATCAAAATTGGGCATGTCTAGATATCCAAGGAGGTTTCCCTGTCCTGTTTGTATAGCTAGCCAATGGCAAATGAGCATGTGACATGGTGAGGCTGTGCTGGTATTTGACCACTGTGCAGATGTTTAGGATACCAGCCAAAAGAGGAACTGGCAAAAGAGGTGGGTGGGTGAGGGGAACAAACCAGATATTAGTGAAACAAGCCAAACACGTTTCTTTGCTTGCGTGCAAGACTGTTCCTGGCTAGTTCAACAAACCATGGTTAAAACAAATCCTGGTTCATTGTTATGTGTGAATGCAGCCATGAGTTGTGTGTACTTGCTGTTTTTTGATTGAAAAACTAAGTTGCTAAAACCTACATTCTTCTTTTTAAAAAATCCAACAGTGCTAAATTATTTCGCTGTTACCTCTATAGTTGTACAGGTGGCCTTCATATTACATGACTAAATCTCTCAACTGGGAAATGGAAAGGATTCATGCTGGAATACTAGGATACTAGTGTCCCTTTAAAATGTTGAGATAAATGTAACATGGTGATGCTCCTTCTCAGAGCAGCTTTGAGATCTATGCTAAAAACCCTGTATCATTTGGCAGACCTTTTGAAATGCGTGCCTATTTTTTTTTCAACCTTCTATTACTCCGATGCTGGTAATGCAACATTTTTGACATATAGGATTTCATACGGCTTGGTTTGCTCCCTTGGGGGATCAAGTGCCTTATCAACACATCATTATGGAATATGCTATTTTTCCCACTTACACACATGTATACACACACACACTACCCTTGAACCATTTCTCATTAATAAGCCTATATTGGGGTGTGGAGTTTGCTTGGTACAGAAAGCTACATTGATAATATGGGATCTAGAGCTGGTAGAGTGGAGAGAATACTTCACACTGCTTACCTGATGTGATGTGCTCCCTTGCCTTTTAGGAAGCCCTTCCATATCAGAAGGGCCAGTATGATAAAACAGTGGTGAAGCAATGCATCTATGGGTCACTTTGCTTCTACCACTGCTGGTTCTATGGTGAAGCAGATTTTTTTTCTTTTCTCCTCCTTGGTTGCCCTGTTGCATTGTGGAAGAGTCGGAGGTGACGGGAAACTTGAAGCTCTGCATCTGCTCCTAGAATATAGAAGCTCCTTCTTCTCATCCTCAAAGGCTATACTACACTGGTGTGACCTAAGCCATGTGGAGAACAAAGTTGTACTTTGAAGGGTCAGCAAAGCCAGGAGGAGCTCAGGGTGTCCAACTCCATCCCTGGAAAAAGCAATCTTGGGTCCCCTTCAGACTATCTTCATGTCTGCTATAGTTCTTCCTTGACTTCAAGGTAGAAATGTCTATATAAGCCACTGTGCAGGCATGTCTCAGCCTATGATACCAGTGCCTTAAGTGGTGCAGAATCTTGTTACATCAGGTTTTAAGGGTGGTGGCCAGGAGTAGCAAGGGCCCCTGGTCCTTATACTGATGTCTACTAAAACTAGTTTTATTTTAATGGAAGGTAGGATTCTTAGATTCTGACAAGGCTGTAGGCCTTACAAGTTCTTAAAGCTGTGCTTGTCCTGCTTCAGTAGTAAGAGAAATGGTTACTCTGGATCTATATCCAGAGGAGTAGCAGTGCTAGTCTGTTGCAGCAAAACCAGTAAAGAAATGCATCCATTTTCATGGACTGGAGTCCATTTAATCAGGATGAAGTAGGCCTCTATCCATGAAAGCCTATGCCATAATACATTGCTTAGTCTTTAAGGTGCCACAAGACTCTTTTGTTGTTTTATATCCACATACATATTCATGTGTTTAAATTGCTTTTATCCTCCACTCTCAAATAGTTTACGTTCTGTACGATTGGAAGTGTTGAGGTTTCATATGCAAAGTAAATGCCATTGTTTTGTTCTAAGACAACCAATAATTCTGGAAAAGCAAATTTCTTCCAGTGGTCCTCTTAGGTAGTACATTGTAACCCAGTGGCTGTGCAGTCACTAGCAATTGGACTGGCATATAACTGTATGTCTCTGAGATGCCCTTGGTTGGTAGCCTTCAGTTGTGCCCTTTCCAATTGTAGAATTGCTGCTCTTGATTTGAAACTCTGCAAATTATCTCTTTGCCCTTCAGTGGAAGATCTGTGAGTTTTCAGTGGGTCTGTGCACGCCTTCATGGATCACTGCCTTGTTGTGGTGAAGGGGCTTGCGTAACTCAGTGAAGCCATAAGCTATGCCGTGCAGGGCCACCCAAGACGGACAGGTCATGGCAGAGAGTTCTGACAAAATGTGGTCCACTGGAGAAGGAAATGGCAACCCACTCCAGTATTCTTGCCAAGAAAACCCCATGGAACGTATCACAGGGCTAAAAGAGATGACGCCGGAAGATGAGCCCCTCAAGTCTTAAGCTGTCCAATATACTACTGGGGAAGAGCAGAGGGTATTTCCAAGTAGCACTAGAAAGAGTGAAGCGGCTGGGCCAAAGCCAAAAGGACACTCAGCTGTGGATGTGTCTGGTGATGAAAAGAAAGTCCGATGCTGTGAAGAACAATATTGTTGAGGAACCTGGAATGTCAGATCAATGAATCAAGGTTAGCTGGAGGTGGTCAAACATGAGATGGCAAGATTGAACATCGACATCTTGGGAATCAGCAAACTCAAATGGACAAGCATGGGCGAATTTAATTCAGGTGACCATGATATCTACTACTGTGGGCAAGAATCTCTTAGAAGAAATGGAGTAGCACTCATAGTCAACAAAAGGGTGGGGAAAGCAGTACTGGGGTACAATCTCAAAAATGATAGAATGATCTCAGTACGAATCCAAGGCAAACCATTCAACATCACAGTAATTCAAGTCTATGCCCAACCACTGATGCCGAAGAAGCTGAGGTTGATCGGTTCTATGAAGACCTACAACACCTTCTAGAACTAACACCAAAAAAAGATGTCCTCTTCATCATAGGGGATTAGAATGCTAAAGCAGGAAGTCAAGAAATCACTGGGATAACAGGCAAGCATGGCCTTGGTGTACAAAATGAAGCAGGACAAAGGCTAATAGAGTTTTGCCAAGAGAACACGCTGATCATAGCAAACACTCTTTTCCAACAGCACCAGAGGCGACTCTACACATGGACATCACCAGATGGTCAATATCGAAATCAGACTGATTATGTCCTTTGCAGCCAAAGATGGAAAAGCTCTATACAGTCAGTAAAAACAAGACCTGGAGCTGACTGTGGCTCAGATCATGAGCTTCTTGTTGCAAAATTTCAGCTTAAATTGAAGAACGTAGGGAAAACCACTACACCATTCAGGTATGACCTAAAACATATCCCTTATGAATATACAGTGGAGGTGAGGAATAGATTTCAGGGATTAGATCTGATAGACAGAGTGCCTGAGGAACTATGGACGGAGGTCCGTAACATTGTTCAGGAGGCAGCAACGAAATCCATCCCAAAGAAAAAGAAATGCAAGAAAGCCAAGTGGCTGTCTGATGAGGCTTTACAAGTAGCTGAGGAAAGAAGGGAAGCGAAAAGCAAGGGAGAAAGGGGAAGATATATCCAACTGAATGCAGAGTTCCAGAGAATAGCAAGGAGAGACAAGAAGGTCTTCTTAAATGAACAATGCAAAGAAATCGAGGAAAACAACAGAATGGGAAAGACTAGAGATCTCTTCAAGAAAATCGGAGATATCAAGGGAATGTTTTGTGCAAAGACAGGCATGATAAAGGACAAAGAAGGCAGGGACCTAACAGAAGCAGATGAGATTAAGAAGAGGTGAAAAGAATACACAGAAGAACTATACAGGAAAGATCTGAATGTCCCTGATAGTCATGATAGTGGGGTCACTGAACTTGAGCTGGACATCCTCGAGAGTGAAGTCAAGTGGGCCTTAGGAAGCATTACTAACAACAAAGCTAGCGGAGATGACAATATTCCAGCTGAGCTATTTAAAATCCTAAAAGATGATGCTGTTAAAGTGCTGCACTCAATATGCCAACAAATCTGGAACACTCAGCAGTGGCCACAAGACTGGAAAAGGTCAGTTTACATTCCAATTCCAAAGAAGGGCAACGCCAAAGAGTGTTCAAACTACCGTACAATTGCGCTCATTTCACATGCCAGCAAGGTGATGCTCAAAATCCTACCAGCTAGGCTTCAGCAGTATGCGAACTGAGAACTACCGGAAGTACAAGCTGGGTTTCGAAGAGGCAGAGGAACTAGAGATCAAATCGCCAACTTTCGCTGCATCATGGAGAAAGCAAGAGAATTCCAGAAAAACGTCTATTTCTGCTTCATTGACTACGCTAAAGCCTTTGATGGTGTGGATCACAACAAACTGTGGCAAATTGTGAAAGAGATGGGAGTACCAGACCACCTTACCCGTCTCCTGAGAAACCTGTACGAGGGTCAAGAAGCAACAGTAAGAACCAGACATGGAACAACCGATTGGTTCAAAATTGGGAAAGGAGTACGACAAGGCTGCATATTGTTGCTCTGCTTATTTAACTTATATGCAGAGTACATCATGAGAAACGCCGGGTTGGATGAATCACAGGTCGGAATTAAGATTGCTGGGAGTATTATCAACAACCTCAGATATGCAGATGATACCACCCTAGTGGCAGAAAGTGAAGAGGATCTCAAGAGCCTCTTGTTGAGGGTGAAAGTGGAGAGTGCAAAAGCTGGTTTGAAACTCAACATTCAAAAAACGAAGATCATGGCATCTGTCCCCATCACTTCCTGGCATATAGAAGGGGAAGAAATGGAAGCAGTGACAGATTTTATTTTCTTGGGCTCCAAGATCACCGCAGACGGTGACTGTAGCCATGAAATTAAAAGACGCTTGCTCCTTGGGAGGAAAGCTATGGCAAACCTAGACAGCATAGTAAGAAGCACAGACATCACCTTGCCGACAAAGGTCCATCTAATCAAAGCTATGGTTTTGCCAGTAGTAACGTATGGCTGTGAGAGCTGGACTGTAAGGAAGGCTGAGCGCCGAAGAATTGATGCATTCGAACTGTGGTGCTGGAGAAGACTCTTACGAGTCCCCTGGACTGCAAGGAGGTCAAATCAGTCAGTCCTAAAGGAAATCAACCCTGAGTGATCATTGGAAGGACAGATCCTGAAGCTGAAGCTCAAATATTTTGGCCACCTAATACGAAGAGAAAACTCTCTGGAAAAGACCCTGATGCTGGGAAAGACTGAAGGCAAAGGGAGAAGGGGCGGCAGAGGATTAGATGGCTAGATAGCATCACTGATGCAATGAATATGGACTTGAGCACGCTCTGGGAGAGAGCGCAGGACAGGAAGGCCTGGCATGCTATGGTCCATGGGGTCACGAAGAGATGGACACGACTGAACAACAACAACATCAAAGCACCCTTCATTTTCTAGTAGTGCTATATTTATGAGAGATTAAGCCTAATATATTCTGATACATAGATTAAAAAGGATAAACCCTTCAGGAAGTATTATTCCGGTCTGATTTGTTTCAGCCAAAAAGCCAGATCTCAGTTGCTTTGTTTAACTAGACAGAATTGAGCTTCCACAGGGATCCAAGTGAAAAAGTGCTATGTGACACAGTTTGAATAAGACACATTAAAAAGCTAATCATTAAATTAGTTTGATCTTTTGTTTTAAAAAAAAAAGTGTGCATCCTATGTGAGCACACGCACACACATGTCCTCTATCTCTTGCCTCTCCACTCTTTTCCTCCCTGCATTCCCCCAAGACTCAGCTTTAATTTTTCATTACTCTTGTCATGTTGTACATGTTGTGGTATAAGTGCCTTTGTGGCTAGCTTAATCTTTCAGTGTTGCCTTATGAAGCAAACCTAGTTTTTTGATGCCTAAACTAGCCTGACAGGTAGAGAGGATTTTAATAAAGAAACAATCTGCAATGCATCTCTGATCATTATTTGGAATGAAAAACTTGTTTTTCACTGTATATTTAGCCTGAGAAAGTGAGACAATTGCAATGTGTTCTTCTTCCTCCTGTCCTCAGATTGCATTGCCTTGGGATGGGGCATTCAGGGATGAATGGTAAAGATACCTGTTCTCTTGGAGGACTGTTGCCTCATTTTGGGCCAGTACTTCCAGAGCATCCACCTGTAGGAGGGAAAGATGTACAGGAACACTTCAAAGGGGTTGGGAAAAATTTACTAGTATGATTTTTCCCTCTATTCATGTCTGTTCTACTGCAGTGTAATAAAATTAAATACTGCTATTTCTTTGAAGATTTGTGGTGCTTTCATTTGGCTTTGCAGCTTGACAAAGGGGGACAGCTGGTGAGATGCAAATGGACTACATGGAAATAAAGAATGGGCATTCTCCACCCCCCACCCCCATTTCCTGTATTTATTAATGATTCCATTCAATCACAAATTTTTGGATGGAAGGGGGATTCAAGAACCCTCAGAGTTGTTCTTCTGGTTTTACAGTATTACTTGTGAATGTCCATGGTTTATATTCCAAAGAAGAATGAAGCACTGTCCTGAAAAAAACAGAATAATGTGAAGAGGTTGCTCTTTTTATTATGTTCCTTAATAACTCAGAAAATAAACAGTTCTATGGTATCACTACAGGACAAAATTCGCAAATTAAATTAAAGTATAAAGCAGACATATATGTTGCTACCATTTAAACAACTGGAAGTTGCTCCATGTTTCATTAAAAAGATCAATTTTCTGATAATTTTAAGCAACTTTAAAAGAGAAGTAATAATCATATCAGTGGCTGTTTCAGTGGTGTTTCTTTCACTTGCCTAAGGCCACAATCCGTCCTTTTGTTTAATCTTCAAGGCCAACCTAACCATTAATTTTGAATGGTACAATCTACCAGGCATGTCTCCTCTACCAGGGGTAGCCAACCTGTTGGGGAGCTGCATTGGGCCCCATGGAACCCTTTGGGTGCTTGTGAATGGAGCCACAACACACACATATTCTCTCTCTCTCTTACATACATGCGTGTATGCGCACGCACGCCCCCCCCCCCAGTATGCAGCCCCACCAATTCCGTTGTGCAATATTGAATGAGTGCTTCCAGGTGCAAACCCTGAAATAAGCAGAAATGCTCATTTCTTTAAGGGGGCAGGTTGGCGGAACTCCCTTATGCAAGCTTCCCCGACCTGCCCCCTTCCAGAAACTAGTGTCTCTGCTCGTTTTGGAGCTTGCACCCAGACATGTTAATTCACCATTGTGCAAGCAGTGGGGGCTGTTTGCACAATTGAATTGGCAGGGAGCAAAATAATTGGCGGGGTTGTAAGTACCCTGTTAGTTACTCTCCCCCACCTCCACCCCAGCCATAGTTGCTATAGGCATGTGTGGAGAGTACTTAATTTGTTAGCAACAGTGAAACAGTGATTTTGAGCCTGATTGCTCTGTGTGGAGGGAGGTGAAAGCCTCTATCCCCACCTCAGTGATCCTGTTTGTAAACAGGGTGTGAGGGGAAAGCCATATCTGCATGTGCTCTATTTCCCTGCAGAATCCCTGATTCTGCTGGGGAACAGGGTGTGCATGGGGAACCATCCCTACATGCCTTGTGTGGTGGTGATTGAAGTGGTGGGATTAGCGAGGCAGGACCACCGAGGTTTGTTCAGTATGAGTATTACAGGTGCAAGCATCGAAATATACATTATTAAGAAATGGATTAGTACAGTTCAGAATCAACTGGAGTAAATTTTACACTAGGTAAACCCTTGGATGACTTTCTGGAATGGTAAATGATGGCATAGCAGTACCACCATTTATTTCCATTATATTTGGAATTGTTTATGAGATGTGTATGGACCCTGAACACAGTAGCAGCTTGTTCAGCGCTTTTGTATATTGGAGGCGAAGGTAGGGATGGACAATACGGTCTGTTTCAGTTTGCATTTTTTCAAACACAAGTTCATTCAGTCCCATTTCTACATCAGTTTGTGAGAATTTTTTTTAAAGCTCGCACAAAAATTGGTATGCATTTTTGTAGACAGCTTTCCCTAATATACACTTTTCCCTAATATATGCCTTTTTGTATGTGATTTTCCTTGAGGTATGCATTTGGTATGCATGCTTTGATTGGAGAGCTGCGTTGCAATATTTGGAGAAGGCCTACTGTTGGTGGTTGTTCACTGTATAGTATAATGTATGTCCTTTCTTGTTTCTTTTGCAGAACTACACTCAGTACATCCCGTTATCCATATATGACCTACAGACATGGATGGGCAGTCCCTCCATTTTCGTGTATGACTGTTCAAATGCTGGCCTTATTGTCAAGTCTTTCAAACAGTTTGCCCTGCAGAGGGAGCAGGAGCTGGAGGTGAGATCTCTGACAGTTGCAGAGGATTGGTGGGGAATTGGGGAAGAAGGCATTATTCTTTTTGACTTCTGTAGTATCACTTGCATCAGGCAACATGTGACTGGCAACAAACATAGAAAAGTGACTTTAAAAAAGAACTGATTTGGGAAGAATCTTGCCATTCTAATTTAGGCTTCTGGCCCTGTTTACCATAGAATGGTATATGTAATTAATAAAACTGTAATTACATGATAACATTAATAGAATCTGTTTGTTCCCTAATGGTATTTACAGCTGAGATGAACACAGGGTAAAGTAGGTCTCTATATCTTACACATTCTACACGTAGATCTGTATAGATCTATTACTGCTTCTTGCTTGTGCAACTAAATATGAAGTTATTAAAGTAAATGCTTTGAAAGAGTTACAAAGAAGGAACTTGCTGTTGTTGCCATTAATTTTGTAGCATGAGGGAGTACCTTGGTGTTGATAAAAGGGGACATTTTGTGATTTTAGTATTACATTTATTGCTGCAACGGTGAATAGTAAAAGATGAAGCCATTAAATTTAAGATGCTTTCACTTGTATCTTTTGACACTGAGTTTGGCTGGATATTTTCTCTCTACTTTGAAACTGCCAGAAATGTGTTATTAGAAACCAATTTCTTATTCTGTGTTATTAAGTTCTTTCCATCTTTAACACTTTGAATGCAAGTAGCCAATCCTAATATAACTGAACATGATGCTGATTATCAAGGCAATCCAGGATTCTAACATTTTATTGAAACAAAAAATGCGTTACTGAAATCTGCTGTGCTTATCACAGCAAGAAATTAGCCAGCTGTGCAGATAACCCAGTTGTGCAGAAAATTGGAAAATATTTCCCAGCCCATACACTTTTTTTACTAGCCTGTGAATGTATGTACTGTGTGTTACAGGGCATCTTTAACAATAGGTCTGCCAAGATACTTACTTGGGAGGAATTATTACTGCTTCCTCTGAGCAAGTGGCTATTTGCAAGGCTGTAATAATATCACAATGCAGTTTGACATTCTTGTTGTCCCATCTCCTTAAAAGCAAAGGTTTTTTCAAAGCTACCAGCTGTCAATTTCTCACTTGTGAAACTAGAATGCACAAGGTTGCATTGCTTTCTATGTATGCTTTAGGGTCATCATCTGGAATTTCAAAAGGAAACATTTCCAAATTGAACATTTGCTCCCCTTCTTGCCCCTCTCCAAGCTACTCCCTACTTCTCCTAATTGTAATCCTCACCCTCTCATCTCTCATTAGTAAGCAATGCTTTTCTGACCACTTTTATTCATCACAAAATCAGCTGTAAGGTACCTTCCCTGTGTTAAATATATAGCTGGTTTTGTGGCACTTGCATGCACTTTCCCTCAGTTAACACAAGCTTTTTCAATAGCTTAGGGTCTTTCAAATGGCTCCTTTATGAATAATTATCAAGAGTGAAACACTGACATCATAAAGTTAAGTAACTCGCTATTAAATAAGCTGGTTTTGAGATATATGAAAATATTTTGCTCATTCTGAGCAGACCTGTTGCAGTTTTTATGAGGCGAGTGTGTTGGAAGCTAAGGTTAAGCTAGTGGTAGTTTTGCAGACAAGGAACCAAGTCACATAGCTTACCTGAGAACTCTTAGCAAATCTAGGGCAAATCAGGAAGCCTAACCTGTCTCTGTTGATCATGTTTAGCTTGTTAACCAGAAACTATGGGATCATGGCAATTTTAAGTAATTATGTCAAATTTGATTAAAAAATAATGCCTCCATTGTGCTGTTCTCTCAGTCACCTTTTGAAATGTAAATGCTTATTTTAAATAGATACAGTGAACTTGCCTCATTTGAAATAAAAATTAATAATCAAAAGTACTCCACCAAATCCAGAATGCTGGAATTTGATGGGGATTTCAGCACAGGGAAGATGAGAAGGCAAGTATGCTTAACATGTTACAGCACAATATGGGCAGAGCTGGCGAGCTGTGCTGCAAGACCATGTTGAGTGTCCTGGGGGTGGACTGTAATGAATGGTACAGGTGGCCTGAAGTTAACTGAAGAGAGCTCAGTTATGCTTCATAGACGTTAGACCACCTTGGTGTACAAGGAAGCCCTCTTGTCAAAACTCTGTGTACACAGGATATTATTTCTTATACTCTTTGGCATTCTTTTTCCTTAATTTCCACATAATGAGCCTTGAAAAAAAATAGCAAGGTCTTTCCCTCTGGGTACTTGGTTTCTTAAAGCTGCTTCTTGTTTTTCTTTATCTTTTCCCTGCTTCTCAGTATAATTGTCCTTTTGTTGCAATTAGACTGCAAAGCAAGCTGTACGTTTCTTATGGGGCCAGGGGATAGCTGTATCCTCCCTATAGAACCTGAAGGCTTAGTTTAATAGTTAGTGGGTCTTTTGGTCAAGTCCTCTTACAACACTTACTTATAATTTTGTCATAGGGGTGGTGTTTTCCTTCTCAAATCCTTCTATCGCTTACAACACATACAAAACTCCCAGAGACGCACTGTGACCCTGTTGCTCTGATCACCCCTTCATAGCTTCTTGCAGGACATTGCTGTAGATCAATGACTGAGGTATTAGGTTGCTCAGGTACTGGGGAAATGTGTGGAACTGGCAATTGTGTTGAGGTGCTATAAAACAAAGTCCTGTTTGAGTTCTATAAATTGCCCAATTAAAAATATTTTACTCTTAATATTAATCTAGTCCTTGTTGGAAGCAGGTATGTGAAGACTCAGAAAAAAAAATAGGGGGGGGGGATTTCACCCCCAATTCCCCTGTGTGTTTTTCTGGGTTTTGTTCCCAGCCCTTCATATCTCTAGTTGGAAGTTTCTGTAAGGTTTGTTTACGCAAACCATTTGCCCTCAGACTGCAAATCCAACATTTCCCTCTTGGTACCTTTTCAGTGGGCAGTAACCTTCTTTCCGAGCAATGCAAGTTTTGCTGTGGATTAACTGGCTAAGAAATGTGGTTTTCAATTTCAGCGTGTGCTCTGAAACATTATCCACTTCATTTAAAAATTTGTGGTGCCTACAGTTCTTAAAAATGTATTAAGGATTTAAATGCAGGTTATTTTCAGATGACAAATACACAACAGTGTAAAAGTAAACCACAGGTTTCATAATTAACTTAGATTTTGATCTTGGTACTATATTTTTAATTAAAATTAAGAAGTGCCTGTATTCACCCCACCCCCCCGCCATCAATTAGGCTTAATATTATTGGCTATTGTTCAGATGGTTGCTTATATAAATAGCGGATATTAAACTCCCCCCCCATCTGTTCATAGTTACTATCGCTAAATCTTTATTTTGGTAAATATTATGTTTCCAGTCTAGAAGAATGAAGCCAGTACAACATAGAGACTGTAGAATATGAGCTGCAGTTGCTCAGTGCTGTGCTATTTAGGATTTATTTTCTGTTTTATGTGCCTTTAAAAAAAGAGTTGACTGACTGGATTATCATCTCATGAAGTAATTTGACATACTTTAAAAAAATTGTCCTCTGATAGTAGTAGGGATTAAGGGATAGCCAGATGGTGTGTTGAACTAGCAGATCAGAAATAGTTGTGTACATTAAAAAAGTGTGTTTAAAAATATGAAACCATAGCAATGTGAAGCATGTGATTAGGTTATGCTTCCTTCTATACCAGTCATTAACCAATGGGCTAAGCTGCTTGGGAGTTCTCTTCAGTTCAGGATGCTTTATCCATTTTAAAAATCTTTATTAGGATAGGTCAGTGTTTTCCAAACTTCTGATAGCTGGGTCACACTCTGAATTAAAATGAGAGATACATTTCACTCTTATAGTATTGGTTGTCCATATGTAGACCATCCTTCATTAAACATGAGAGCTTGAACTGTTCTTCAGAATGTGATCCAGAGGAAGCAACTTTTTGCATAGTAGGTATGGAGCTGTGCAACAAGCATGCTCCTGAATATAGTATCAGCATTATGGAAAGAAGCTCTTTCCTCTGTGGGTGCTAGTTGGGCATGTTTGCTTGAATCTTTAAATCTCAATGGAAATACTGCAATTAGGAAAAAAAATCTTTCTCAGCATGAATAGCGTTCCTGAGGGACATGAAGATGAAGGGCAAAAATGCCAGTTTGGTGTTCTGAAGATGTTAAATGCCAGTTCAGCTATATTTGTATTCTGTTTTTTAAGACAAAAAGTGAGAACATCTTTCTTGTTACTCCACTATATTTTCCTTTTCTAATCACCCAGAAGGGAAGAATTCAATTTTATAAAGTTCCTTCTTGAATCAGAATCCCAATGGACATACCAAAGCTCTGTGTAAGATTCCAGCAATGCTTTGACCACAAACAAAGGGTACAACATGTCATCCAGTGGTGTACTGACAGTGAAGGCATTTTTCAGAAAAGGGTAGGGCAATTTTGCAAGAAACCCCAAAGTGCAGACATATGCTGTCTGTCATTGGTAGGAGGAGAACAGCCAGCAAGCACCTCCTCTTGAGTGGAAGATAGGAACTGGCAGCTTCGGACACCACCATAAGGAAGGTCTCTCAGCATCCTTGAAGATGCTAAGTAGAACTTTTCTTACAAGTTGGCAACAGGGTGCTGCATGAACAACAAGGGAGCTTTTAAAAACAGTCTCTGCATTCAGAGTTTTTCTCTCCTCTCACTTTTGGAAGATTTGAACTATGACATGTTAGCTCTGACAATAGATCCTTGTTGTGGAAGAAGCAGTGAGCAAGATATGTTCTTCTTGCCCCCTTCTTCTGTGGCTGGGGGGATGTCAGGGCTCTGGGGATACCTCAGGTGCAATTCCCTTTCCTCCCCTTTTCATAGGGCAGGAGAAAGGATTGCACCCTTGGAATCTCACACAGCAGGGATTACATTTTGGACGGGTGAGCAGATGTCTTAGGCTAGTTTTTCCCTATCTGGTGCCATTTAGATGTTTTGGACCACAGCTCCCATAATCTCTTGCCATTGTCCATGGCCATAGTCCAAAACATCTGGAGAGCACCAGGTCGGGGAAGGCTGTCTTAGGTTATGACCATCATTTTGGAAGCTAATATATCTGAGGAGAACAGTGCAGCTTTAGGCCCAGGCTGTCTCAAACAAGGTTACAGTGAATAGCTCTGGTAGGGAACTGGGATTCCACCCCAGAATTTCCTGCATTCAAGGGATAGGAGGCCAGACTACTTGGATATGGAAAATAGTTAGCTAAGAGGTCCAAGGTTCGATGTCAGGCAAACTCATTTAAATGCAATGGCTATATCTCCAGGAGTGGGTTTCCATCTACCAACAGGTGGGAGAAGGTACATATATCCAAGCAGAGGAGTCAAATCAGTTCTAGTAGCCAGTCACAAACATATAGGTCCCACAGAATGATATCTGTGTTGGTTGCTGACAAAATGTACCCAAGTCTTTGTGTGAGATGTGGGGCAAGCCATCCATGAAGGGTTTGTCAGTTTATTGTGCATCTTGGGAAGCATAATCATGCACTGTCGAAAGAGAGTGCAATCCACTTTTAAGAGGATCAGTTTCCATACTGGAGATGCTCTGACTTTTAATACAGAAGAGGAAGAAGGATAGACATTCTTTTCCTCTTCACTTCTACACTGTTTCTGCATTGACTACTCCAAGCTAATGTGAAAATGACTGTCAATGTTTTCACACATTAGAGGTCTTGGAGTATGTGTAGTGAAATCTAGATCATATCACCTTTGCTTTAATAATGTCATCAAATCTTGAGATGCCTCAGATCTCCAAAACCAATGCTAACTACAGACAGGAGATACCCCAAAGCTGCACTAGGCCTTTCCTCATGGTATTCCTGGGCCATTTCTGGAACCCAGAAGTACCCAGTTTCCTCTACCTTTGCCCTGCCCAGGTCACCATCTTTATTATCCTAGCATGCTTGGTCATGTTCCACCTCCCTGACAGGGTGGGTGAGATGGGCTGGTGGTTTGCCCTCTGCTCAGCAACCTTGGGATCTCACCTCAGCCGGCATGCACCAGCCCTCACTTACATTGTGCCACTGGGCTTTCATGTCATGCCTGTGGCTTACACACATGTGTTAGATTCCTTGGTCACTGTTTCAAGATGGGTTGGGTGAGTGGCCAATATTATCACAGACCCTGGGTGCCCCTCATGGTGCCTCCCCACCAAGCAGCACAACACAGTTGGGGCACACTGAGTACACTCTGTCCTGGTTAACAGTCATGCTGGGAGCAGGGGGATGGATCCCCTGCTTGGTTCAGAAACTGGATTTTGACAATTGATTTTCAGAATCAAATTAGGACAGAATTTGGTGGGATCTTTGGTTATAACCAATATATTCCGTCTTCAAAAACATGATCACTGACTACTTATGTAATCTGTACTTGCATGGCTTAATTGAAAAGTCCATATATGAAGTTGTTAAGTTTCACATTGGATGCTCATAAACTTTTGAATTCAGATTCCAAAGTTTCCAGCAATCCCTTTCCCAAGTATTTAGGAGGCTGGGCCAGTGTCAGCTAGGAGTGCCACAGTTTCCCTGTCATCACAGGGTCAGAGTAATCTAGCCAGTGACATCAGGAGAAGATGGAGGACATTGGGGGAAGGGACTGTCTTTTTTCAGGAAAAATAAAAGTCAGTAACAGGAGGAGAAGCAAAATGATGAAGGGAACATAAGACTTAAAAAGAACCATCAGAAAACCCTCTGGATCCATCAGTTTCCTGGGGCAGACCATCTTAATTGGCCCCTGCCTGTGCAAAGGCTCCAAGTCCCAGCAAGTCTAAACCCCACTGGGTAGTGATCTGTCCATGTCAATGGAACTATACAAAGTTCTTACATCCCCAGATCACCATTATTGTCTGCTTGGATTTCTTTTGTGCAGGTTTGTGTTCCTCTTCCTTCTCATTTGGGGCAGACTTCCATTCTTGAAAGGTAGCCTTCTTACCTCTAATAGCTTCATTGACACTGCTCATTAATTATGTTGGTGATGACTTGGACTTGGTAGTACTTTCCTGACCTTGGGTATACTTTCTAGCTGAGCTTCTTAGGGAATACAAGAGCATTAAGAGAACGGTTTGACAGCACTAATGACTAGGTCCTTTGTTAGTACCTTAACATGATTTATACTGAAACATTTTTTAAAAGTTACTTTTTCTGGTTTGAACTTTTAAAGCCCTACTTGATTGAGGATCCAGATACCTTATGGATAGCAGACTTTTGCTTTTAAAATTTTTGTCCAGACCGTTTGGAAACAAGGTTGAGCTTTAGATATAAGGTCTGTTTCTGCTGGTTTTGATGTTTGCTTATATGAACACTGGCAGTCAATTGCAAGGAACAGAACAGTTGTCTCTGAAGGCTCCACATGCCAGTATATCTGCAGTCTGTGTACAAGACTGTGATGCGAAGGGAGGTGCGTGCGTGTGTGTGTGTGTTCCAGTCATTTGACTGCTCTTGTTGAGGACTAAAAGCACCCCATTATAGCTCTCCATTATCTAATTATCTAGCTTCATTGAGTTCAGAGTATGTCTGTAAACATGCTGTAACTCTGGATAGCTAAATGAGCTGCTCAATTGTTTTTAAATAAAAGCGTGCTTAATTTTCCTCTGTCATCCCACATAATTGCATATATCTGAAACTATTACATTTCAAGAGAAACTGAAAGGAGGTGGGATGGGGAACCTGTTAATGTTATAGGACCTTGCTTGGGCTATATATAAATTAATACTGACATACCAGCTTTAGGTGTGCTTTGTTCCTCCCCCTCTCCTATCCCCAGCCTTATTTTCAGGACCCTCTTTTCAATTCTAACATATTTTGTGTTAGAACAGTAGCGTTTCTGGTTTTTATTCCTTCTCTGTGTGGGAATTAAATGCTACAGTGGAAGTGCTTGTTCCTTTAGTCTCAAGTAGGGTACATGACTAACTGCTTCTGATAAGAACTGATGAAATCAAGTGTGTTGTTTTGATTTGTTTTCCATCTTTGGCACTGATGAATCTGAAGTTACAATTCAGAGGAGTGTTACAGTATGAGTTAGTGGTGTTTAGATTTTTCCTAATCTATCATCTGTTAGAAAGAAGAAATTGTTCTCCTCTTGCTTTGTTAGTCCATTGACGTAGAAGATGGGAATGCTGTCAGTTCTGAGAAATTACAAGGCCTCCAGATCAAAGGAAAACACAAAAGGAAGTTGATGTCAACAACCAAGGCAACAACAACAAAAATCAGTAATCAAGCTGGGATCTATAATATCAAATGCATGCATGCATGCATGCATGCATGGATAGATAGATAGATAGATAGATAGATAGATAGATAGATAGATAGATAGAACATTTTACGGATACATATAACAACTTTTATAGCCACAACAATTAAAAGCAAGCATCTCTAAAACAAAGGAACAAGAAAATACATATAACAGATACCAAATGCATGACCATAAATTGGTCTTCTTTAGTGGTCTAGTAACATCCTGATCCTATATATCCCTTATGAATATACAGTGGAGGTGAGGAATAGATTTCAGGGATTAGACCTGATAGACAGAGTGCCTGAGGAACTATGGACGGAGGTCTGTAACATTGTTTAGGAGGCAGCAACTCAATCCATCCCAAAGGAAAAGAAATGCCAGAAAGCAAAGTGGCTGTCTGATGAGGCTTTACAAGTAGCTGAGAAAGAAGGGAAGTGAAAAGCAAGGGAGAAAGGGGAAGATATATCCAACTGAATGCAGAGTTCCAGAGAATAGCAAGGAGAGACAAGAAGGCCTTCTTAAATGAACAATGCAAAGAAATCGAGGAAAACAACAGAATGGGAAAGACTAGAGATCTTTTCAAGAAAATCGGAAATCTCAAGGGAACGTTTTGTGCAAAGACGGGCATGATAAAGGACAAAGAAGGCAGGGACCTAACAGAAGCAGATGAGATTAAGAAGAGGTGGAAAGAATACCCAGAAGACCTATACAGGAAAGATCTGAATGTCCCTGAAAGCCATGATAGTGGGGTCACTGAACTTGAGCCGGACATCCTTGAGAGTGAAGTCAAGTGGGCCTTAGGAAGCATTAGTAACAACAAAGCTAGCGGAGATGACAGTATTCCAGCTGAGCTATTTAAGATCCTAAAAGATGATGCTGTTAAAGTGCTGCACTCAATATGCCAACACATTTGGAACACTCAGCAGTGGCCACAAGACTGGAAAAGGTCACTTTACATTCCAATTCCAAAGAACGCCAAAGAGTGTTCAAACTACCATACAATTGCACTCATTTCACATGCCAGCAAGGTTATGCTGAAAATCCTACCAGCTAGGCTTCAGCAGCATGTGAACCGAGAACTACCGGAAGTACAAGCTGGGTTTCGAAGAGGCAGAGGAACTAAAGATCAAATCGCCAACTTTCGCTGCATCATGGAGAAAGCAAGAGAATTCCAGAAAAACGTCTATTTCTGCTTCCTTGACTATGCTAAAGCCTTTGATTGTGTGGATCACAACAAACTGTGGCAAATTGTGAAAGAGCTGGGGGTACCAGACCACCTTACCTGTCTCCTGAGAAACTTGTACGAGGGTCAAGAAGCAACAGTAAGAACCAGACATGGAACAACCGATTGGTTCAAAATTGGGAAAGGAGTATGACAAGGCTGTATATTGTCGCCCTGCTTATTTAACTTATATGCAGAGTACATCATGAGAAACGCCGGGTTGGATGAATCACAGGTCGGAATTAAGATTGCCAGGAGAATTATCAACAACCTCAGATACGCAGATGATACCACCCTAATGGCAGAAAACGAGGAGGATCTCAAGAGCCTCTTGTTGAGGGTGAAAGAGGAGAGTGCAAAAGCTGGTTTGAAACTCAACACTCAAAAAACGAAGATCATGGCATCTGGCCCCATCACTTCCTGGCATATAGAAGGGGAAGAAATGGAAGCAGTGACATATTTTACTTTCTTGGGCTCCAAGATCACCGCAGACAGTGACTGTAGCCATGAAATTAAAAGATGCTTGCTCCTTGGGAGGAAAGCTATGGCCAACCTAGACAGCATAGTAAGAAGCAGAGACATCACCTTGCCGACAAAGGTCTGTCTAATCAAAGCTATGGTTTTGCCAGTAGTAACGTATGGCTGTGAGAGCTGGACTGTAAGGAAGGCTGAGCGCCGAAGAATTGATGCATTCGAACTGTGGTGCTGGAGAAGATTCTGACGAGTCCCCTGGACTGCAAGAAGGTCAAATCAGTCCATGCTAAAGGAAATCAACCCTGAGTGCTCATTGGAAGGACAGATCCTGAAGCTGAAGCTGAAATATTTTGGCCACCTAATGCGAAGAGAAAACTCTCTGGAAAAGACCCTGATGCTGGGAAAGACTGAAGGCAAAAGGAGAAGGGGACGGCAGAGGATGAGACGGCTAGATAGCATCACTGATGCAATGAATATGGACTTGAGCACGCTCCGGGAGACAGCGCAGGACAGGAAGGCCTGGCGTGCTATGGTCCATGGGGTCAAGAAGAGTCGGACACGACTGAACGACTGAACAACAACAGCAACAACATCCTGATCACAATTTCTTACATCTGCATCTAGAAAAAATAGATCACTGCCTCTCAGCCAAATCTGCTAAATAAAGCAACTAATTGGTGTCACGAATTAAAAGTCGTTCTTGTAACCAAATCAAGAGCAAAGGTAAAAGACGATGAAAGTCTGTGCATATACATAATCCCAGACTGCAGTGGGACATCACTAAGGTCCTAACGGACACTGGCAGGCAACAAACCAATAGAGACGCAGAAAACAATGGTTATTTGCTTTAGAAATGCAATAAGTTGCTCACTTTAAATTTTTGTGGTCATAAAAATGTTACATGTATCCCAACTTGACATTTGATTTTTTTTTAATCATTGGCCCTCACCAACATTCAGAATTATGGGAACTGCAGTCTCAAGCGTCCATGTTCAATCCTCTTGATCCTATCACTTTGACAGTAAGCAGTTGCTCTCTTGCGGAGAACAAACACCACCACAGAAAGATGCTAATCACCACCATCTAAACAGCATCAAGTGAGATTCAGGACCTCTGTAGACTTGATGTTTCCCTAAATAGGTATAGAGGTATAGGGGGAAAAAACAGACCCTTTGGTATATCTGAAGGATGGCGTACTTGTGGACCTCCAGATGTTGTTGGACTGCAGCTCCCATCACCCTTCTCCATTGGATAGGGCTGATGGGAGTTGTAGTACATCAACATCTCGAGAGCCACCTGTTACCCAGGACTGGTATACACCATTGTGTGTTAAGATCACACATGCATCTGTTTTTGCAAGGGTACACTTATTGGGAAGCTGAAATTGATAGGACATTCCTAAGTCTAGTACACTGCTCCCACTAGAATACACATCAGTCATCTTTGTACAACATATCATACACCAATGTACATAGGGTTTTGCTGGAAAAATGTTTACCCATGTATTGAAAACATCATGTGTGAAATGGGCCTCAGAACAAATCAAATCCAACTTGAAACTGAACAGAAAGAGATTATATTTGGCTCCTGGGATCTTAGTTTGGGAATAGGTTGGGAGTAGGCTTGGGACACATGTTTCATTCCCCTTAACATAAGGAGAAGTGAACAAATGAACTGGGTAGTGTTGCTTAAAAGGAGGAACCTCACCAACAGCACCACTCCAGTCCATGGAAAAATAAACCAGCTATTTGAACTGGTTCCCTTACACAGTCAGGAAGCTCCCGCACCATTTTGGAACTCCCTTGGTACATTTAATTCTATGGAGGGAAGGGAGTGTATGAGCCTGAGGCCTGCTCTTGACCCAACCCCCCAAACAATAGAATGTTGAGTATCTAAATATACTCTCAGGTGTTGCACATGCAGCCCAAGTTAGTAAACCCTTTTAGGGCTGCAGAATTGCAAATATTAATGCCTCTATGTAAGTGGTCATTGAGAATAATAATTGCTGGACACTAACTAATATGAGGCACTGAGTGTTCCAGACCCGGACAGTGCTAGACTACTGACCAACTCATACCTGTGCTACCTGTCAGTTGCTACAAATGTGATTCTCATTTTCAGATGTGTGCTGTGTCATCAGTCTGCTGATTAGCTGTCAAGTGAAGTGGTCAGCTGATTAGCTGGGGAATAGCTGCAGTCTTCAGGCTAGTGAAACAGCAAAAGAGAGACTGGGGAGCTAGGAGTCCTTCCAGAACTTTTACTTCCAACAAGAATGTGGATAAGGTGATGTACAGTGTATACCAAAGGCTCCTGAACAAATGTAGCAGTTGTGGGATAAGAGGATGGGGCCTTTTATGGATCAGTAACAGAACAGGAAGTAGAGAGTAAGAATAAATGGATAGTTCTCACAATGGAGAGATATAAGAAGTGAGGTCCACCAAGAATCTGTATTGGGACCAGCACTTTTTAATGTATGCATTAATTGTCTGGAGTTAAGGGTGAGGAGTCAGGTGGCTAAATTTGCAGATGTCACCAAATTATTTAGGGTGGTAAAAACAAAAACAAAAGGATATCTCCAAAGTAGGGGAATGGGCAATAAAATGGTAAATGTGATTCAATGTAAATAAGTGTAAAGTCAAAAATTCCTTACTTCACATATACACTCAAGGGGTCTGAGTAAGCAGTGATTGATCAGGAAGGGAATCTCATGGTCATAGTACTCAACATGAATGTTGACCTAGTGTGTGGCTGGCTTTTGGCGTCATCCAGCACAGCTCTTGTGTTCTTTTTATGTTCTTGTGCTATGTACAGTCTAGAGAAATCTGAATGTGCTTCAGTTTCACTATCTTCAGTGCAGTTTAAGCACATTGAACTCCCTGTAGATCAGGGAGGGGAATGTATGGCCCTCCAGAAGTTGTTGGACTGCAACTTCCATCACTCCTAGCCAGCATGGCCAATAGTGAGGGGAGATGGGAGTTGCAATCCAACATCTGGAGTGCCACATCATCCCCATCTCTGCTCTAGATTATTCCTGGTATTTATATATTCAGAGTGAAGATTTATTTACTTATTTATTAAATGTCTTAATCGCCCATCTGGCTGGTCACCCAGAGTGGCCACTCTGGGCGATGTACAATAATACAAACAGTTTAAAAACAATAAAATTACATATTAAAACATTATTTTCTAAAATTTCCCTAGCCCACCCCAAATGCCTGCCTGAACAACCAAGTTTTCAATGCATGGCGGAAGCTCATTAAAGAGGGGGCATGGCACAGTTCCCTAGGGAAGAAATTCCACAGATTGTCCTAGCAAATGGAAAACTGCCCTACAAATTCAAGGCCAGTTCTGGAAAGCTGGCAAAATTAATCTTTCAAATGAACAAAGGGCTGCCCAGCCAATTTTGTGCCATCAGAAAATTCTTTTCCCTTGATTCTAATGGCACAGTTACATAGTTGATTCTCAGTTCTGGACTGCTGAGAACTCATTATGTGACTGCTTCACCTGGAGGCCATGGTATATAGTAAACAAGGTGACTGCTTCACCTGGAGCTCATCAAGTGACTGCTTCACCTGGGGGCCGTGGTAAAGTAAGCAAGGCAACTGCTTCACCTGGAGCTCATCAGGTGACTGCTTCACCTGGGGGCCGTGGTAAAGTAAGCAAGGCAACTGCTTCACCTGGAGCTCATCAGGTGACTGCTTCACCTGGGGGCCGTGGTAAAGTAAGCAAGGCAACTGCTTCACCTGGAGCTCATCAGGTGACTGCTTTACCTGGGGGCCGTGGTAAAGTAAGCAAGGCAACTGCTTCACCTGGAGCTCATCAGGTGACTGCTTCACCTGGGGGCCGTGGTAAAGTAAGCAAGGCAACTGCTTCTCCTGGAGCTCATCAAGTGACTGCTTCACCTGGGGGCCGTGGTAAAGTAAGCAAGGCAACTGCTTCACCTGGAGCTCATCAGGTGACTGCTTCACCTGGGGGCCGTGGTAAAGTAAGCAAGGCAACTGCTTCTCCTGGAGCTCATCAAGTGACTGCTTCACCTGGGGGCCGTGGTAAAGTAAGCAAGGCAACTGCTTCACCTGGAGCTCATCAGATGACAGTTTTACGTGCTTCAAAAGGAGTAAGGCTTTGAGATATAATGAAATTGTCCTTGAACTATTTCCCCTTTTTAATGGGATAGCTGCCGGAGTGCTGTTAGTATAATGCATTCATCAGTTTGCAGTTGTTATGTGCAAGCTGCATTTGACATTTCTGTTACCTTGGCCTGTGTCTCACTATGACTTAGATTTCATGGCAGACTGTGCATGGACCAATCATAATTTCTAGCAAGGATGTCATCCAGCCCTTGGGAAGCAATTTCCTGTTTGGAGCAGTCTCACTGTGTTGACTCTGTTTTGGTTACTCTTATTGATGTGGAAGTGAATTGCTTTGGTATTTCTCATGTGACCCACTGCTCTAGACAAAAGCTTAACTCTTTTTGCAGGCTGACTGCCATCAATGGCCCATTTTAAACTTAACTTTGAGAAAGAATTCAAACAAGCTGCCTGCATGCAATCTTAGTACTTATATGTCCACTAAAAGAAGACATTTACAGCACAATTATATGCATATCTACTCAGAAGTAAGTTCAATTAAGTTCAATGGGACTTAAGTATGTATAGGATTGCAGCCATAGTTTTGTTTTCCTCTCTATGTGTGCGTTTTTTGCATAAGGATTCCCTTCCTTTTGCCCTGTTTCCCTGGTGCAAACTGTGTTCCACTTCTATGTAATTCTCCTCTTTAGTCCTAATTTGCCTATGCATATGCTTAAGGGCTAGTGTATGGAGAGCGCTTCTGCATAATTAGTATCTCTGATCTCCACTGTGGGGGCTGGGAGGCAGTATTCAAGTGTGTGTTTGTGGGTTGGAACAAATGCTTCTTTGCAGCTAGAATTTCAAAACCAGAAATTCCATAAGACATCAAGAACTTTTTAAAAAGAGGGATGCTGTGGATTGGATATAGGCAGCTTCATGAAAGGCTGCTATACCAATTTTCAGTATCCTTGCTTTCTAAGCTTTTCTAAATGATGATAGAGGAGTTACTCTTTCATAATAATTTTCAGGTAATTAAGCTTTACAATACTGGGCTACTTTGGGATAGGATGACAATGTGAATGATGTGGTGATATACACCATTCTGTGAGTACCCAGTTGGCTAATCCATTATTTTGTTGTTCTTTGTATAGATGCCTGCACTTAAGCGACATCTGTATAAAGGAAGCATATCAGAATCCTGGTCTTTTCTTGTGAATCATTAAAACAAAAAACTTACACATATGATATCTGCATAAAGGAAAAAGATGAAAATCCTGGTCTCAAATTAAAGAGATCTTGGATTTATAAAAAAAGGATTGTGAAGAAAAATGTAGCAGGGCTGGCATGAAGAAGATTAATGCAGTTTAGTTTACACACAATGATAACCCAGGTTTTTTTTTTTAAAAAAAAACCTGGGTTGTCATGAACGAGTGGGAACGAGTGTGCTGGCTATCCCTGCCCAGTTATTCCCACTGGGACTAAACAACTCAGGGACACTCTGTTGCTGGGTGGTTTAGCATCGCGTGCAGACCAAGAACCTGGGTTGTTGGGAGAGAGACAGTGCAGAGTTGGAACTCGTGGGTTTCTTTAAACCCTGGGTTGTCATTGTGTACAAACCAGGCCATGGTGATACTAGTGAAGAGACTTGTTCAGGGTGATCTCTGGATACCTTGCCTAAGCTCCCTTTGGTTTCTGACTTGGTAATACTTTTAGGATTGTTGCCACAATCAAATATGCAAAACACTACAAATATGCAAACCCCCACATATTTACATTTTAGGATTCCATTTTCTACAGAAAGTTCACAATAACCTAGTCTTACCCTTTCAATGTCTAATGGTTGATGGTTTCTGGTTACCTGAAGGACTACCTTCTCATATATGTACCAGGTCATGTATTAAGATCTGTGGGAAAGACTCTCCTCTATATCCCACCAACATCTGGGGTATATGTGGGAAAGTAGGAGAGGACCTTCTTGTGGTTGTGCCCAGGCTCTGAAACTCCCTGCCCAAGTAGGCCCATCTAGCCCCTTCAGTCTTTGCCTTCCACCAAGTGGTGAAGACATTCCTGTGGTTTAGCAGGCTTTTGGCCTGTCAAGTTGCCTATTCTTTTGTCTGGCTGCTGTATCTCATTGTTTTCAATTTTCAATCAGCAGTTATTTTTATCTTTTGTAGTTTTGAGTACGGATGTCACAAGTGTCTGTGGGGTGGGGATGGGGGTGGAGTCTGATGGACTCCTCCTCAGTCTCCCTGTTGGACTCCACTTGCCAAGCTGCTTGCAGACCTGCTCATCGAGCACCCTATGCCTCCATGAGTGCCCAGGAACCGCCTGGCCTCATAGCAAGCAGCCATTTTGCACAACACTGGCAGCTTGGGCTCTTCTGGGAAGGTAACACTGTGTAACTGCTGGCCATAAAGGGGCCATTTATGAAACATTACAGGTGGGAATGCTTCATTCACACCTGTAATGTTGCATAAATGGCCCCTTTATGGCCACCAATTATGCAACATTACCTTCCCAGAAGAGCCCGAACTGCCATTGTTGTGCGAAATGGCAGCTTGCTACGAGGGTGGATGGCCGCGCAGCTTCATTGGGCACTCACCGGGCCATTCAGAAGCTTGCGCAGCACCACAAATGGGTGGGCGGCAGCTCAGCAAGCGTCCTACCAAGCTGGGACGAGTGAGTCTGTCCATCCCTAGTTCTGAGATATACTATTTTATTGTGTCTTATTGTAATTTTGTAATTTACAACTTGTAAACCACAAAATTAGGTGTAGAAGATGGAAAGGTGGGATAAAACTATTCTTGTAATAAATAATGTACTGGTTAGGGTTAGGGTTTCAGGTGTTGCTCCAGTTGTCCACATGGCTGATTGGGACAAATGAAGAACCAGGAAGGGCTGTGCAATTCAATATGGTGTCTCTGAGAGAAAAGATCTGCTTTCCACAGGATGCTTTCTGTGCTCCAGATTATTCACCATACAGTGCCAAAAGAGCACCAGAAGGAATCCTTTGGATAAGCAGTTACGTGTAGGCTAGAACTATTCACCCCTGAATTATGATTGTGTGCCAATCTCATTAGTAATTTAATCATTGTTGAACAGAATGAGCTGAGTTTTGGTATCTCCTAACAAGTTATATTTTGACATGATTTTCTAAATACTGGTAGTTAATCAATAGGGAGATGTAACAGTTTGTTTTTTGTATTTTCTGTGAAGGTGGCAGCAATTAACCCAAACCACCTACTAGCTCAGATGCCGTTGCCCCCTTCAATGAAAAATTGCATTCAGTTGGCAGCATGTGAAGCCAGTGAGTTGCTACCAATGATCCCTGACCTGCCAGCTGACCTGTTCACCTCCTGCCTTACTACACCAATAAAGATTGCGCTGAGATGGTAAGTGACTTGGCTGCTATCTGGGTGTATATTGCATGTTTTGAGAGTCTTGCCTATTGGACTGATAGACTGGGTTTGGACAACACGCCATGGCTTGTCGTGGGTTATTTAACCCAGGACAAGCCACAGTGCCAGCAGGTGTCAGTTTGCATATGCAACATGCACATGCAAACTCGGGTGTTATCATGTCATGCAAACCCAACAAGCATGTTATGCGAGTGTTAAACAACCCTCACATAATCCTAAAACAGACCATTGGTTGTTTAACCCTCACATAACCTATGCTCAATGGGTTCACACGACAACACCTGAGTGAGGATTGTAGGGCGTTTCAAAATGATGGACCCAGTTTCAAAGCAGTATATTTCACGATGGCAACATGTTACAATTACACCAAAAGTTACAAATGGCTTAATGAGTTATCAAGTTTTACTAACCATTTTATAAATGCTCTATGTGCCCTCCACCTGCTGTACGGACAATATCGAGACGATAGTTGAATTCATTCCAAACGCCTCTCAAAGTGTCTTCTTCACTGAAGTCACCGCTGCTGTGATTCTGTTTTTGAGGTCATCCAGATTAGTCGCTAATGGTGGCACAAAAACATGTTCTTTGATGCATCCCCACAAGAAAAAGTCACCTCAAAAAAGAAAGGGCCATAAACCTTTTTTTGAGAAACGGCACAAAACACGTTCACTTTTGGGGAATTACGCTTATTTTCTATCATTTCGTGTGGATTCTGTAATCCCCATATGCGCACATTGTGACCGTTAACTTTACCGCTTAGATGAAACGTTGCTTCAGCACTAAAAATCAAACGTGGTAAGAAGCTGTCGTCCTCCATGTTCTGTAACATCGCATCACTAAATTCTACACGCTTTCCTTTGTCACCTGCACGAAGAGCCTGTACCAATTGCAACTGGTATGGCCTCATGATTACACGTCGCCTTAACACACGCCAGGCAGTCGTATGAGAGATCGCAAGTTCTCGGCTGGCGCCGTGAGTGGACTTGCGCGGGCTACGCTGAAAACTCTCTTGAATTCTTCTCACGTTTTCCTCTGAAGTGTCTGGTCGCCCTGTGCTCTTACCCTTACATAAACAGCCTGTTTTCTCAAATTGTCGGTACCAATGATGAATGCTCTTTGGCATTGGCGGATCAATGCCAAAACACCGTTGAAATGCACACTGCACCATGAGTGCGGATTCAATCTTGCTGAACTGCAGAACATAAAATGCCTTGAGTTGCAGGGTCGCCATCTTGCGAATAACTGAGGCTCGGGGCTGCTTGTGCGCTGACAGAGGCATCTAGCGGTAATCATTTGAAACTCTATGCCCCACCCTTTCAAGTAGTAAGAGTTTCATTCATGGGCAGTTTGTGGTTGCAGAGATACAGCGATTGCAAATTGGGTCCATCTTTTTGAAACACCCTGTATATTCAAAATGGTGGCTGCATGCTGTCAGGATTGAGACCAGGGCGCCTGCGGTTTCTGATCTGGTTTCTGACTAGGAGGAGGGCCTTTTATGCTGTAGCACCCTGGCTGTGGAGTAAGCTCCCTAGTGAGGTTTGCCTGGCACCTACATTGTATTCCTTCCGGCGCCAGGTGAAGACCTTTTTATTTTCCCAGGCATTTTAGCATTTTAGCTTTCTAGACTTTTAGCTTTGCTGTTTTAAATCTGTATTTTAAATCTTTGCGTTGCTGCTAGGTTTTATTCTGGTTGTATTGTTATATTGTGTTTTGAATGTTTTTATATTTTATATTGTTTTACTGTGTGCTTGTTGGTTTTAATTTTTGTGAACCTCACAGAGAGCTTCGGCTATTGGCGGTATAGAAATGAAGTAAATAAATAAATAAATAAATAAATTATTCTGATTCAGAGCTGGAACTAGAACAGCTAAACCAGAGAGCAGGGGAGGAAACTCCCTGGAAGTCTTCAGGAGTTGGGGAAGAATCTTCCCAAGGCCTTCCCCAACTCCTGGAGACTCTCGGGGAGATTCCTCCCCTGCTCTCTGGTCTAGCTGTTCTAGTTCCAGCTCTGAATCAGAATTGGAATAATTAGAAACTGCAGGAGCCCTGGTCTCAATCCTGACACATGCATCCCACATGTGCCGCTGCCTCACTGTGGGTTAAATAACTGTATGTGGGCTGTCATATCGTACAAACAGCCCTATAGACTTGTTAACCCAGATACTTCAGTTGCTTTAAAATTTCTCTGCTTTACTAAGTTACAAGGATTTGAGGTGTTCATCTGGGAGAGTATCTTAGTAAGCATACTTTCACCTTCCTGGCTTTGATTATCTTTCTGTTTATTACATTTTGGATTCTAGTTGGATATTTGGGTTTGCTCAGATTAAGGGACTTACTGTGCTGGAAATTAAAATAGTCTGCCTTTTCACAAATCAGAAATACCATATGGTACAACACAGTGTTATATCAGTAGACCATTTTTCAGACAAGCTATAGTGCTGATCCTCAAGTTCTTCTACCTGTATACATTCTGTTTATTTCAGTGGGAGGCTTCACTGGTACTACACTTTGAGGATTGGGTTGTAAATTCCATATGTTACAGAAATGCTTCAAATAAGCTAGTTAAGTAAATAGTACAATGAATAACATTAAGAGGTTTAAACAAAAGAGAAGAAAAAGTGATGTAGCCTTCTGATAAGGCAGAGAGAGAGCTTATTCCAGGACATTTAGTCTACCAAAACAAATGGAATATAGCTATGATATTCTGATAGCTATGATGCACAAACACATTCAGAGGTTTAGTAAATTGAAACACTGTTCAGTGCTTCTTCTTCCTCTCTCTGTTTTTCATGTAAGATTTGTTTGTTTCCTCTTTTGTTTTTGCAGTGTTTGTTGAATTATTGCATGTGAGGTACAGTGTCAGTTTGGTATACAGATCTCATTATTTATTTATTTATTTATTTATTTCATTTCTATACCACCCAATAGCCGAAGCTCTCTGGGCGGTTCACAAAAATTAAAACCAAACAACACACAATAAAACAATTTAAAATATATAGAACATTAAAACCACAATATAACAATACAACCACAATAAAACCTAGCAGCAGTGCAAGCAGATCTTGCTTTCCACTTTGAGCAGCTCCACACTTTATATGGCAAACACAAGTGTGGATGCTACACATGAATCTTTAAACACCTGTGTGCACATGTCAGTTGTCTTGGTCACTCAGGACTCCCACATGTATATATATGGGTATTTAAAGGGGCAGGTATGCTGTCCACACTTTACATATTTGGTACGGGAAACAGTGATGTAGTACTGATTAACTAGTGAAATCAGGTGTGCTGCCTAAAGCATGAAGAAACTCTTTGGTGCAATGTACAAAATAATATTTTCCTTATATATGTATAAATCCCACCAAGGGAATTGCCAGTCTACTACAAGCAGATAGAGCGGCATAAGGCTATGTTTATAGTACTCAGAATGCTTACTATGGAATAGTCTTACAGAGTCCAGTGAGAATTTGGGAGGATAAGTAGCTTGACCCCTTCGTGGATCACTCCCTTGTTGTGGCGAAGGGGCTTGTGTAACTCAGTGAAGCCATAAGCTATGCCGTGCAGGGCCACCCAAGACGGATATGTCATGGCGGAGAGTTCTGACAAAATGTGGTCCACTGGAGAAGGAAATGGCAACCCACTCCAGTATTCTTGCCAAGAAAACCCCATGGAAAGTATCACAAGGCTAAAAGAGATGACGCCGGAAGATGAGCCCCTCAGGTCGGAAGGTGTCCAATATACTACTGGGGAAGAGCAGAGGGAATTTCCAAGTAGCACCAGAAAGAGTGAAACGGCTGGGCCAAAGCCGAAAGGACACTCAGCTGTGGATGTGTCTGGTGGTGAAAAGAAAATCCGATGCTGTAAAGAACAATATTGTTGAGGAACCTGGAATGTCAGATCAATGAATCAAGGTAAGCTGGAGGTGGTCAAACATGAGATGGCAAGACTGAACATCTACATCTTGGGAATCAGTGAACTAAAATGGACAGGCATGGGCGAATTTAATTCAGGTGACCATCATATCTACTACTGTGGCAAGAATCCCTTAGAAGAAATGGAGTAGCACTCATAGTCAACAAAAGGGTGGGAAAAGCAGTACTGGGGTACAATCTCAAAAATGATAGAATGATCTCAGTACAAATCCAAGGCAAACCATTCAACATCACAGTAATTCAAGTCTATGCCCCAACCACTGAGGCCGAAGAAGCTGAGGTTGATCGGTTCTGTGAAGACCTACAACACCTTCTAGAATTAACACCTGACAAAGATGTCCTCTTCATCATAGGGGATTGGAATGCTAAAGTAGGAAGTCAAGAAATCACCGGGATAACAGGCAAGCATGGCCTTGGTGTACAAAATGAAGCAGGACAAAAGCTAATAGAGTTTTGCCAAGAGAACACGCTGATCATAGCAAACATTCTTTTCCAACAGCACCAGAGGCGACTCTACACATGGACATCACCAGATGGTCAATATCGAAATCAGATTGATTATGTCCTTTGCAGCCAAAGATGAAGAAGCTCTATACAGTCAGTAAAAACAAGACCTGGAGCTGACTGTGGTTCAGATCATGAGCTTCTTGTTGCAAAATTTCAGCTTAAATTGAAGAACGTAGGGAAAACCACTAAACCATTCAGGTATGACCTAAATCATATCCCTGATGAATATACAGTGGAGGTGAGGAATAGATTTCAGGGATTAGACCTGATAGACAGAGTGCCTGAGGAACTATGGACGTAGGTCCGTAGGACTGTTCAGGAGGCAGCAACGAAATCCATCCCAAAGAAAAAGAAATGCAAGAAAGCCAAGTGGCTGTCTGATGAGGCTTTACAAGTAGCTGAAGAAAAAAGGGAAACGAAAAGCAAGGGAGAAAGGGGAAGATATATCCAACTGAATGCAGAGTTCCAGAGAATAGCAAGGAGAGACAAGAAGGCCTTCTTAAATGAACAATGCAAAGAAATCGAGGAAAACAACAGAATGGGAAAGACTAGAGATCTCTTCAAGAAAACTGGAGATCTCAAGGGAACGTTTTGTGCAAAGACGGGCATGATAAAGGACAAAGAAGGCAGGGACCTAACAGAAGCAGATGAGATTAAGAAGAGGTGGAAAGAATACACAGAAGAACTATACAGGAAAGATCTGAATGTCCCTGATAGCCATGATAGTGCGGTCACTGAACTTGAGCCAGACATCCTCGAGAGTGAAGTCAAGTGGGCCTTAGGAAGCATTAGTAACAACAAAGCTAGCAGAGATGACAGTCTTCCAGCTAAGCTATTTAAAATCCTAAAAGATGATGCTGTTAAAGTGCTGCACTCAATATGCCAACACATTTGGAACACTCAACAATGGCCGCAAGACTGGAAAAGGTCAGTTTACATTCCAATTCCAAAGAAGGGCAACGCCAAAGAGTGTTCAAACTACCGCACAATTGCGCTCCTTTCACATGCCAGCAAGGTGATGCTCAAAATCCTACCAGCTAGGCTTCAGCAGTATGCGAACCGAGAACTACCGTAAGTACAAGCTGGGTTTCGAAGAGGCAGAGGAACTAGAGATCAAATCGCCAACTTTTGCTGCATCATGGAGAAAGCAAGAGAATTCCAGAAAAACGTCTATTTCTGCTTCATTGACTACGCTAAAGCCTTTGATTGTGTGGATCACAACAAACTGTGGCAAATTGTGAAAGAGATGGGAGTACCAGACCACCTTACCCGTCTCCTGAGAAACCTGTACGAGGGTCAAGAAGCAACAGTCAGAACCAGACATGGAACAACCGATTGGTTCAAAATTGGGAAAGGAGTACGACAAGGCTGCATATTGTCACCCTGCTTATTTAACTTATATGCAGAGTACATCATGAGAAATGCCGGGTTGGATGAATCAGAGGTCGGAATTAAGATTGCCGGGAGAATTATCAACAACCTCTGATATGCAGACGATACCACCCTAATGGCAGAAAACGAGGAGGATCTCAAGAGCCTCTTGTTGAGGGTGAAAGAGGAGAGTGCAAAAGCTGGTTTGAAACTCAACATTAAAAAAACTAAGATCATGGCATCTGGCCCTATCACTTCCTGGCATATAGAAGGGGAAGAAATGGAAGCAGTGACATATTTTACTTTCTTGGGCTCCAAGATCACCGCAGACGGTGACTGTAGCCATGAAATTAAAAGACGCTTGCTCCTTGGGAGGAAAGCTATGGCAAACCTAGACAGCATAGTCAGAAGCAGAGACATCACCTTGCCGGCAAAGGTCCGTCTAATCAAAGTTTTGGTTTTCCCAGTAGTAATGTATGGCTGTGAGAGCTGGACTATAAGGAAGGCTGAGCACCAAAGAATTGATGCTTTCGAACTGTGGTGCTGGAGAAGATTCTTACGAGTCCCCTGGACTGCAAGGAGGTCAAATCAATCAATCCTAAAGGATATCAACCCCGACTGCTCATTGGAAGGACAGATCCTGAAACTGAAGCTCAAATATTTTGGCCACCTAATGCGAAGAGAAAACTCTCTGGAAAAGACCCTGATGCTGGGAAAGACTGAAGGCAAAAGGAGAAGGGGACGGCAGAGGATGAGATGGCTAGATAGCATCACCGATGCAATGAATATGGACTTGAGCACACTCTGGGAGACAGCGGAGGACAGGAAGGCTTGGCGTGCTATGGTCCATGGGGTCACGAAGAGTCGGACACGACTAAACGACTGAACAACAACAACAAGTAGCTTGAAGATCATGATGTTAAGGGTGTTGAGGTCTGGAGTAGTCCCAAGGGACAGCAATGCTCGATTGGCAGGTGCCAGAAAGAAAAATCAGAATGTAATTCATTTAGGTTAATTTGCATATAAAATAATTTATGTAAAACATGTGCTCTTTTCACATTCAGTTTCAATTATCAGGTCATTTTACAGTTGTAACCTGGCTTCTCCAAAGGTTATTTTTGTGGCTATTGTTTTTGATAGCCATTGTAAAGTGTGAAAAGGTTGACTGCACATGCCATGGTATATAATACCTAGGCAAGATATTTCTTTTATACTTTCCCTGTTGCTTGCCTTTTTCCTTCTGGGTCATTTCTTTGTACCCAAGACCCAGTGTGATTGGATACCTTTCCTTAAGCAAGTAATTATCTGTCAGCTTCAGTTACCCATAAGTAAAATGGGCATGATGATGGACACTGATAATTGTCATGAGTTGTTAACAAAGCCAATGCAAATTATAATGCAATTTACATAACACAAGTATGTTAGAAATTGTTATGTAATTATATTTTTGTAACAGAATGGTATGTCAGTTGCTTTCTTTTGCTTAGCCTTTTCAATAGGAGATTGTAGAACAGATGGATAGGCTGCTACCAGCAAACCTCTGTACTATTTTACAATGATATCAGCACTCCCTTGTGGTTGCTGCTCTATTTCAGTCACTTTCTGTAATTCAAAGACTGTTTATACACTCTTGTCCCAGAGGCAAAAAAAGATAGGGAACAGTAAAACTAAGTCTGTGTTTATAAAGAAGTCCTGTGTACTGTAAAGAGAAAAATGCAATTCCAGACAGAGCTTTTAAGTTCTATTATTGATGTACAGGACAATTTCCCTTGGTGTGAGGAAGGGAGGTGGGAGCTGGTTATACTTCTGCCAAACTCAAGTAAGGTACAACTGAATTTTCATCTATTCAAAACTATATCATTTTCTGATGACTTGCAGTGCACCAAATTAAATAGAAGTACAAATATATTTGAGCAAAATGTACTCTGTACATGTTAGGCATCAGCCTTTAAAGGCTTCAGCTTAAAAGCAGGTCAAAGGCTTTGCATATATGAAGTGATGACATAACTGTTATTTTTAGAGATGGCTACCTCTGAGGTAGCAGTTTGGTCTACATATATTATAGATTCATGTGGTATGACTTTAGTACAAAATGACACGCAGCTGCAAAGTCTAGAGCAGCATTCCCCAACCTGGTGTCCTCCAGATGTGATTGAGGATGTTGGGACTTGTAGTTGCAATGCTGGGAGTTGTAGTCCCTCCAGATGTGATTGGGGATGCTGGGAGTTGTAGTGCAAATATGGAGGGCACCAGGTCGGGGGAGGCGGATTTATTTATTTATTTAAAATGTATTTACAATACTTTTGTACTGTATTTTGAGGCAAAGCTTCCTCAATGCGGTTTTACTTCAAAGGTAAAATTTTAAAATAAAGTATCACTTACTACATAAGCAGCGTGAAAAATTTAAAATAGAAGCAACATTAAAAACTCCAATTTATAAAACAAAAATGGGCACCCATTCATTTAAAAGTAGACTGGAACATTCAAGTTTTTAAGGCCTGTTCAAAAACAATGAGGGAGTGAGCCGCACACACATCCTGTGGTAGGGTATTACAAAGGATGGGGCTACCCATGATCCTTCTAATTCATAAAAGTGTGCACAGTTAACACCCAAAACACAAAAGGCATCATGCTAGCCCAGCCTTGCCCAGCCTTTCCCAAACTGATGCCCCACACATATGCCAGGCCGCAGTTCCCACATCCTCAGTCAGCATGGCCATTGGTTTGGAACCATGGGAGGCCACCGTCCAATACATCGGGAGGGTGCCAGACCAGGGAAGGCTGTACCTGTTTTCATGTCTAGTAAAATCTGTCTATGTTGTGTTTTCAAAGAGCGTTTCTATCTTATCAGTCTCAATATCATGAGAAGCATTTTGATTCTGAGCTTTTTCCAGCTGATTGGCTAAAGTGATCTTCTCCCTGGTCAACCTGAGCCTCCAGACTAGCCTCATTCTGAGATAAAGACATCATCAAGGATGATCAGTTCTCTTTTTCTTTCTAGAGAAGAAGGATCTGTTTGCCAAGCTCACAAAGAATAAAATGAAATTTAACACGGAGTAAAATGCTAAATTAACTAGGGATGTCCCTAGTTTTCAAAAAAGTTGTAGGGTGTTAACCCTTCATCTTCATTAAAACTGGCCTGGTTTCAGGAAGGCCTTTGTTAAAGAAGTAGGATTTCAAGAAAAAATATGGAGAAAGAGAGGTGGCTTTTTGAAGAGAGATGGGGGATGGAGATTTTAAAAGTAAGAAGCTTTAAGTTGACATGGAGCATGACTAGGAGTCAACATAATGTATGTATAGTGCAGGGTGATCCGATTATGATAATAGAAGAGAAAGTGGGAGTTGAACAAAGACATCCTGAATCAGTTAGAGGTATAAATGAGAGGGAAGCAGGTGGTACTAATAGGCTATATAGACCTATTCAGATGGTTAATGAGACACACTCAGTCTACAAAGTGGCAGTACCCTCTTTATTCCACATTGTTCAACTCAGGCCTCACCTAAACATTGCAACAAATGTGTAAATGGTTACTGCTGAAAACAGTAGTCCTATGTCTCCTACTTCCTTTGCCCCCAAATGCTTAATAATAGAAAATGTGTGACATTACATAACCATGCTGTGAGTTTATTTGCCCCTTTAAGTGGCAGTCAGTGAAGTGGAGCAGAGTAGGAAATTCACAGCATGGTGAGATCATGTCACTTTTTGTATTACTAGATATTCCCTGTGAGGAGAGAAGAGGAGGAACAGACATGGGGCTGCTGTTTTCAGCAGCAGCCATGCATCTCTATGATGTTAGAGCTTTTGGCCTCAGTCTCTTAGAAAAGTTGGTGTAATGTGGCAATTGGTGTAATGTGGATTCCCTTTTTTGAGGTGGAGCAAAAGCTGAGGATATGAGCTTCTTTTCAGAAGCTGCTGTAGTTATGATCCCTCTGAAAAGCATCCACTCACTTGCAGTATACATGTGCTTATACACACACATACAAGAACTGAAGCTATTTGCAGTTTAGGCCACCTGGGAGCTTTTAGGATGTGTGAGTTATTAATGTAATTCAGATAAATAAATCTCAGGTAAAACTAAATTACAGCTTCCCCCTTCTCTATTGGGTAGTGTGGGAAGAAAAATTTCTGCTTACAGTACCTTTAATGTTATTATGCACCAGGATTCCAAATTATTTCTGTGACTTTGTCGAGAAATATAACCTGCAAATCAACTGAAATGTAGCTCTCCCCCTGTTTCTGGCATCTATAGTTCTTCTGGGCATTCAAATCATAATTGTTCAATGCAGCTTTCAGTATATCATGTCTGTATAGGAAATCTGTAAATGTGAGGAGCATGTTGAAAGAGGTAATGGTGAGATCCAATTGAGAGTATGCCCTTGCAGAAACCACTGCAGTAACAAAGATGTGGAAATGGAGAAAGAGGTGTAGATGTGAAGATTACCGGGTTTATTCTTTCAAGGTATTTCAGTCCTGTGGTTCTAGAGTGTCCATCAACTGCTCTCTTTGAAACTTCTGTGGCACCTGATTTGCCTGCAGAGATATGTTTCTTGCTCCTTTAGCATGAGAAATAAAGGCATATGCATTCCAGTCTTTGCAAAGGGATGGAAAAAACATATATCCAGGGCCAAATCCACTAACTCAGGGGTAAGCAACATGGTGCCTTCAGGCACCAGTGTGCCCCCAGACACCTTCCTTGGTGTCAACTGAGATAGCTTAATCATCCCAATTTTTATTTAGAAAATATTTTTATATTTTCTTACTGGCAGTTGCGAATGCTTCAAAGCAAAGAGGGAGCCTCTACCTGCTACCATCTTAATTTCCCATGAATGCCTCTGGGTAGGTCTTTTCTGATTAGCCATGCCCACCTATGGCAGCCAATTTGTAGTTGTGTCCAGGACACTTTCTCAAATTTCCAAATGCGCCTGTGGGCCCCAAAGGTTGCCTGTCCCTGCACTAACCTATTGAAACTATTTTTTAAAGTTTGGGAAAGCACTGGGGTGCTGCACTTAGACTCAGTCACCTTACATTTTAGTTTGGATATGTTGCATTCTAAAAGGTCCTTGTAAATAAGCCCACAGAAATTACTGGTCTGCAAATAATTTTACTAGCGTGCTGGGGACAAGCACAGGAGAGATGGAGAGCTTTTCCCTTCTGCAGAAGCCTACTGCATTTCTGTACTAAGCACAGAGGAAGGGGCTTCCCTCCTCTGGCAGCCTGCTTGGTTTATATACTGGGCACAGAGGAAGGATGGAACGCTCTAGCCCTCCTGCAGCAGCCCATTCTTTTTCATTTTTACTCTAGGGTAACGGTGATCGATCAAGAAAGAGATCTTGGGGTTGTGGTGGACAGCTCGATGAAAATGTCAACCCAGTGTGTGGCTGCTATAAAAAAAGGCAAACACCATGTTAGGCATAATTAGGAAACGAATTGAGAATAAAACTGCCAATATCATACCTCCCTTATACAAATCTATGGTGAGACCACACCTGGAATACTGTGTAGAGTTCTCTTCAATGCACCTAAAGAAGTTATTGTAGAGCTGGAAAAAGTGTAGAAAAGGGCAACTAAAATGATTAAGAGCAACTCCCCTATGAGGGACGGCTACAGCAGCTGGGATTATTTCACTTGGAGAAAAGGCAAGTAAGGGGAGACATGATAGAGGTGTACAAAATTATGAATGGTGTGGAGAAAGTGAGTAGGGAGACATTTTTCTTCCTCTCTCACAGTAGTAGAATGCGGGGTCATCCCATGAAGCTGATTGGTGGGGGATTTCATTTCATTTCTTATATTTCTATACCACCCAATAGCCGAAGCTCTCTGGGTGGTTTACAAAGATTACAAACTTTAAAAATACAACACTATACATAGTATAAAAGCCATTTACATACAAATGTATGTGGAAGAATAAACAGACAGCGTGCACGCACACACACCCTAAGCAATTTTTATTTCATTTCTTACATTTCTATACCACCCAATAGCTGAAGCTCTCTGGGCAGTTTACAAAGATTCAGGACAGATCAAAGGAAGTATTTCTTCACACAGCGCATAGTTAAACTATGGAATTTACTACCACAAGATGTGATGTTGGCCACCAATTTGGATGGCTTTAAAAGGGAGTTAGACAAATTCTTGGAGGTGAAGGCTGTCAATGGCTACTAGTCTTGATAGCTATGTGCTACCTCCAGTAGCAGAGGCAGTGAGCCAGTGTACAACAGTTGCTGGGGAACATGAGCAGGAGGATGCTGTTGCACTCATGTGGGGTTCCCATGGGCAGCTGGTTGGCTATTGTGTGAACAGAATGCTGGACTAGATGGACCCTTGGTCTTATCCAGCAGACTTTTCTATATTCTTATGTAGGGGGTAGTTTTCTTTTATGACCTGGATTGGACCTCATGCACCTACTTCAGAGTAAAAATGAAAAAAAAGATGTAGCTGCTAGATAGAGATTTAACAAAATGTCTATTTGGCCCTCACTCACCTGCATGGAATTCCTTTGTTGCCTATGGCTACCAAGCAAGTGCTTAAACAAAAGGCTGTCCTAAAAGCATCATAAACTATAAATACAAAAGAGTCAATTTATCCACCAATGAAATGTGGCCACCTTTTGTGGTCATGTAATACTTGCCATGTCCTTGCCAGTGGGTTTAGGAAAGGAAGTGAACTGTATGATCAAAAGTACTGTGATAATTCGAGGATGAAAATATTACTTGCCAGCCAAATCTGAGGAGGACATCCAAAAATTGCAGCATAGTACATGATTTCTGATAGGGAGTGATTAGGGTTTGGGATTGTATTGTTTGAAAGATAACACTTCTGACATCTCAGTGCCTTAAGCAATATCTTAGCATAGTGTAAATATTCTGGATTACTGTGTTCTTTTTCAGTCTCTTGTTTAGTGGCACAACTTAATGCTATTTATATAACTTCAATTTGCTTTGACACCATTCAGGAAATGAAGAGTGAGCAAATAACACATCGTTGTACATACTGAATCAATACAGTATGACAAATAAACCATGACAATATTTAAACCTAGTTACCATATTCATTGTTTCTACGTCTGCATATTTTTGAGCATATTTCTGCAGCTCAAATAATACACTGGGGAGTTAGGCTGTAAATGGATTTTGTGATATGCAAAAACATCCCCGAAGATTCTGCTTGTTTGTCCAGATTTCCTATAGAGATTTGAATACGTTGCTTTTTGTTTAGCATGCATGCAAAATGGGTTTGAAGTTATTGAGGAAGGTAAAGGGGAATTTGCCATCAGTCCATTTTGTTGTTAGGATTCTCGTGTCTAGTTTATTTTACAATGTTTTAGCAAAGAGAGGAGTAAATATGTTTGCTTTTTTATTAATTAAAATCATTTTAATTATTTTTACTTATTATATTTGTCTCCTGCCCTTCCTTCAAGGAGCTCAGGGCTGTGCACACACTCTTCTACTCTCTATTTGATCCTGTGAGTAGGTTAGGTTGAGAGATGGTGATTGGTTCCATCAATGTCAAGCCTCTGTCCTTGTTTTTTAAGTGGTCCCATCAAGAACCTTTTGCCTTTGTTTGTGGCCCACCTCCTGAGTTTTTTCCTGTTCTCTCACTCCCCACACTGCTAAAGCTGTGAAACATTAGTGCTGGTCTGTGCCCAACTTTCACTTAGGGAAGCATCAAGGGATGAATCAATGTCAAACTAACAAACAGAATTTCTTCTGAATGGCCTATGTGCAGAACCACATATGGAACAGTATGCGTGCAAGCAGGATAGCTGGAACCTTCAAAAGCCCTGAAAAATTGAATGTTTTCCTTCCAGTAATCCAGATAACAGGTTCCAATGGTTTTAACAATTTCACTACCCCCTTCCCACTGTTGGAAAAGAATAAAGCCCTTTTCGTACATTGCCAAATGAAGTAGGAGTGAGTATGTGTGTTGGCCCTTCCTGTCCACTTCTGCGGTGATGAACAACATTATGGATGCCCTATTGTTGGGGACAAACAACCCAGAGTTTAAATCCATGGGTTTTGAACCCAACAACCCAGAGTTCCAGGTTTGGATGTAATGTAAACAACTCAGGCGCTAGGTGTCCCTGGGTTATTTGTTGCAGTGGAAATGGGTGGGTGGGAATCAGCCAACCTGCTCACTCCATTGCATTTCCAACAACGTGCGACGTGCAAATAGGGTCACTGGATACATTTTCACAGTCTAGGGTCCTTCAGGCTGTCTGGTTCCCCCCTTATGAAAGGCAGACACATACTCAGGCATACAGACCAAGACTTCAGATAGCATGGATCTACTTGGGTAGTTTATTCAAAGGCTTACACTGCAGAGCAAGATAATGTAGTTTTCCATTTTTTTGGCATCAACTTATATCACAGTAATGTACTGAAATTACATGTGTTTGCAGGAAACTATCAGCCAACACAGAGAACAATTACTAGTAACTGTTTTTGAAAAAGAAACATACATTTCCTATGTTGACTAAGTCATCTTTAAATTAAACATTTTTAACATTTGAAATTAAACATTTGAAATTAAACAATTCAAAAGTTGAGCAGCATTTTTCCTAATGGTCCTAATTAATTAATTGGATCAAGAGAAGGTTCTTAGTTCAGTAATTTCCCAAGAAATCTCTGGCTTTCAACCAGTAATTTCACTGCCACTAGCAAGGACAATAGTGTTCCTGGAAGCTGTAGGGCAATCTCTTTTAATAGCACGTATCTCCAACTGAAGTAATTTTGGATTATAACATAAAATGAAGTTGGTTTGCTTGACAGAAATGCCAGCATTTAGTGAGCCTTTCAGCAAGCAAAACTAGAAATAGTGGCTTTAGGTTAGACTGGCTAGGAGGTTGCAGGCCATTAATGTCAAATATAGTATGAATAAATGTCAAATATAAATCCAGATTTCTACATCCATTTCTACTGGAGTTAAAGAAGCTGAAAGTATTGACCTTCTTGGGTAAATGAACTCTCAAGGAGAGAGCAATGTTGGCTCATCAGAACCCTCCAAGATAGCCAATTAGGGTTTTCTCCCCCACATCACCTTCAGTCTGCTTTGGCTGCCCTTTCCCACCTTCTGGGACTTCTCCACGTAGAAGAATTGTAAGCTGCAAAGACACTTCAGGACTGTTGGTAAGCTAAACTTGGCCACTGTGCTGTTTTATTATATTCAGCTTCTGGGCCATAGTGATGTAAAGGGCTTTTTTGTTACGTTCCTTCCTTTTGATTTTATCTAAACAAACAAGCAACAGCAAATAAAAGAGAAAAAGGAAAAACATGAATGGCTTTTTTAAAGCATGAAAAAGACCTCCACAACTAATGAGGAGAGCCTGAGGTCTCCGCTGCAGCTCTGTGTAGTAGTTAGGGAAGGAAAGGATGGGCAGTATATGGCCCAGGTGTAAAAAGTGCTTGCCTGAAAACAGGGATCAGATCACTCTTTAGGGATTTTGAACTTACCAGATGATTCTTGTTGTCTTGTATACTCATGCTCAATCCTGTATGTTTGACCACTTGAATAACAGTTTCAGAAAAGTGCAACCCTGTTTACCTTTGACCACAAGAAAATGCTAGCATTGGGTATTCTAAGAGTGCAATACTTGTTATGGCAGCTTTAATCTAATTAATGATAATCACTAAATGTTGACTAAGATTGAACCCATTTCTTCCAAAGTACTCAGAACGGATTACAATAATTATGAGTAGATAACCCTGTGCCCACAGTAATGCCCTCACCAAACTCTTTTCCTGTTCTACTTTTTCTTCAGGATCTGTCATTCCTCTTGTTCTATGGGGCATTAATCTAGTCCTTTCACCCTATATACAGATTTACATAGCTGCTGACCCGGTTTGCATGATCACCACTGCCCACCGTGGCTTGTTTATGCTGCAGTGTGTGCCGGGCAGTTTTTGAATATTCAGGCCATGCCTGCAGCTTGTCTTGTTGTCCAAACCCAAGGACCGTGGGTTATAGAAGGGTTAAACAGCCCTCAAATAACCCATGGTCTGTTGTTGGGTTATACAAAGGTTGTTTAACCCTTGCATAACCCCCAGTCTCTGGGTTCAGACTACACAAAAGCCACAAATTCAAAATGGCCACTGGCATGCACTGCAGCCCACCAAGGCTTAAATAAGCTATGGTGGGCTCTTTGATTGTGTGAACTGGCCCAATGTACCTTAATCCTCATATTTCCCCAATTTTCCTATCCCCATTTTAGCAAATGACTCATAGCTTGCATATGCTCCAAGATAACCTTGCCACAGGTTGGAGAACTGCCAGAAGCCTCATTTGACCCAGCATTTGCAGATCAGTTGTATAAATCATGCCTTTTCTGGATGTTATTATTGCTTCTTGGCTGCTGTTTTGTTGTTCTAGTATTTTTATACCACCTGGCTCTTGCACAGTCATAAAGGGAAACAGAGAAAATCTGTGTTTTAAATTAGTAGCTCAGCCATATTTCAGAATGCTGTTTGGCAAAGGCCCACCACACATACTGACAACATCGTAGTAGTTTTGTTTCTAAGAATCAATCCTCCTTCGTGCAACTTTGCAGTAAGGTACATTTTTAAAATGTATTAAATATAACAAGTGCATACAACATAACAAAAGGCAGGGCTTTGTTTAATTCATATTTATATGTTATGTTTAGTCATGATAGGCTTGGATTGACTTGTGGCTGGGAGGGGAGAGGATGGGGACCAAGCTGGTGGAAGAAAAGTGAGATTCTCTTGCATTGATAATGGTGTGGGATAGTGATGTGAGTTTTCTGGAAAAATTTGAATCAGAAAATTTTCTGGGTAATTTTCCGGTGCAAATTAGGTTAATTTGCATAGATAATGTCATATGGGGCCGCTGATATAAATTTCCTTATGCAAATGAGGTAATTTGCATCAGAGATTTTTCACTTTGAATCAGAGAATTTTACATTAAAAAAACTAAGATCATGGCATCTGGCCCCATCACTTCCTGGCATATAGAAGGGGAAGAAATGGAAGCTGTGACAGATTTATTTTCTTGGGCTCCAAGATCACCGCAGACGGTGACTGTAACCATGAAATTAAAAGACGCTTGCTCCTTGGGAGGAAAGCTATGGCAAACCTAGACAGCATAGTAAGAAGCACAGACATCACCTTGCCGACAAAGGTCCGTCTAATCAAAGCTATGGTTTTCCCAGTAGTAATGTATGGCTGTGAGAGCTGGACTATAAGGAAGGCTGAGCGCTGAAGAATTGATGCTTTCGAACTGTGGTGCTGGAGAAGACTCTTATGAGTCCCCTGGACTGCAAGGAGGTCAAATCAGTCCATGCTAAAGGAAATCAACCCTGAGTGCTCATTGGAAGGACAGATCCTGAAGCTGAAGCTGAAATATTTTGGCCACCTAATGCGAAGAGAAAACTCTCTGGAAAAGACCCTGATGCTGGGAAAGACTGAAGGCAAAAGGAGAAGGGGACGACAGAGGATGAGATGGCTAGATGGCATCAGCGATGCAATGCATATGAACTTGAGCACGCTCCGGGAGAGAGCGCAGGACAGGAAGGCCTGGCGTGCTATGGTCCGTGGTGTCACGAAGAGTCGGACACAACTGAACGACTGAACAACAACAACAACAAGAGAGTGATCTAATTTAGCATGTTTATTTTACCTGTATTTAGTGAACAACAAAGCTATTTTTTTAAATGTTAATTTATTGCCCCAGTACATCACAAGTATTTGACCTGAAGGATGTGTGTGTGAGGGAAATAAAGCACAATGTGATGTAAATTTTATATATGTAGATTTCTTTTTACTGGAATGTTTGTAAGTGTTTAGACAGTGATTTAAGCCACAGTGGCTTGTTTGAATTGGTGGCGTGTGCCAGGCACTATTTGCCTAATTACCTGCCTGGGCTTGGCTTGTTGTGTCATCCAAACCTGGGCAGCATGGCTTATTTGAGGGGGAAACAATCCTCTAATAGCCCATGGCCTGTTCTTGGGTTGAGGGTTGTTTCCCCCTCAAACAAGCCATACCTCCTGTGTTTGGATGACACAACAAGCCATGTCTGGGTGGGTAATTCGGCTAATGGTGCTCAGCACACTCCACTGACTTAAACAAGCCACTGACTTACTCAAGCCATGGTGGCTCGTTTGATCACGTGAATCACCCCAGTAGTATGTACTTTCTTTTCATTACTTTGTTTAAATTTTAGAAAAGAATAAATTACTGAAAACTGTTGACACACTAATAAATTTTAGTAACCCAAACAACTGAGAGTGATATTCTGACAACCACTCATTTACAACTTTAAAACTGCCATTCTTGCCTAATGTATATTCAGTTAGCATACATTCATTGTGGCTGAGGAACATATGAAATGGAAAATTTCCATGAAAAAATAAAGTACTAGAAGAAACTTCAGAAAATTTTATATAGAAAATTTTCTGAATTTTTTTTATGGAAAATTTTCTGCTTCACATCACTGGGTTGCTCGCTGAGCTCATGTGTACAGAAAACTTCTTAAAGGATCTGAAAGATGAAGAGAGAAGTTTTACTGCCTTCCAAACTTAAATATGCTATAAAAGTGGCTTATGTGTGTAAGGGAGCGTAACAACCATTGAGGCAGTTTAGTCAGAGCAGATTTCCACATGAGCAGCTGCGCACAGTCCAAGCTAGGCTTTGTTGCTCACTACCAGAAGTGTGGAAAGTGTCCCTGGAAAGTACTTTTCTGACTTTTGTACCATTGAAATGCAAAACAAGAAGTCAAGCATTCAGGGAACAGTAAAAACATGTGTGAACATGTTCATGCACACCCAAACACACAAAGTAACTGGACTTTAAGGAAGGGTAGAAATGTTGTGGCGCTTTCCCCTGACTACTGCTTTCACCTTTGTAGGTGAAATAAAAATAAAAATAAAAGCCCAGCTTTTATTTTTAGAACTCCGAGGCTAGAGTGTACTGGTGTTGCATGGCATAACCAGGGTGAGTTGTCTGAATAATACTAAGACTGATTCTGGGAGGGAGAGGCTCTCTCTTTCCTCTTAGGCGCTACAGGCTCTTAATATGCAGTGCTTCACAAGGGAGTCATTCTCTGCATGTACTACTTGCTGAAAGGCTGGAGGTCTGTTTAAATTTTCATCATTCTGAGGTTAGCATATAAAGATCATTGCTTCTCAAATGGCTGTATAGCAAGCTCATTAATAACATGGGCAACAGGCCTTTCAATAGACCTTTTAGAACATTTGGTGTTAAATCCTGAGTCACAGCATAAACTTCATCTCTGCTAAAAGCAGGTCACCAAGATGTGGCAGTTTTAACAGGTAATAGAGGAATATTGTGCATACAAAGCAGTGAATGTTAAAAGTTTGCAAATTCCCCTCTTAATTAGGTAGAAAGAACTGGTAATAATGTTGCTAAGCTCGCACTAAGGTAGGTGGCTGTATGTCTGTTCACTTTCCATGTATATATAACATGTTTGTACAAGAGTTTACATTCCAATAATCTACATAAAAACGCCCAGGAACTAGTGTAATTTAGTGGCAAAGGGTTAGATCAGGATCTTGAGTGTTCCGTTATCAAGAAAACTGTTCCGTTATCAAAGTGTTCCATTATCAAGAAAAGGCTATTCTGCTCTTTGTAATTTTTATTGGAGTTGAAGGGGCAACACAAGTTGTGCTTAGTGATGGATGATCCCTCCCCCTCCTGTCATTCCTTCGGTTGTCTCAGAAGAAACTGAACTGTTCTCCCTCCACTGGAAAATACCTTGGTTTACTCTGGGCCAATCTGAGCCAAATAGGATCCATTTGCATGCTTGATTGAAGGATCAAGAGTCCTGTCCCTCACCCAACCCACCTATGAACCTTCTTCCTACTCTTGCAAAAGATATCAAGAGGGCAGGGAAAATTGTACTACACTTCCCAGTGCTCCTAATATTTTGCTTTTCTCTGTAGCAGTGCCAGGCACTGGGGAAGATGGGGGAGGAGATGGAGGAGGAGATGTCCCTTCCTCCCTGCTGCTGCCAGAGCAGTTGCAGCAAGTGCAGGAGAGAAGGACGTTAGAAACCTGCAGATAGGAGTGGAATTGAGTTCTTCTTTTGTTCGTTGTTCAGTCATTCAGTCGTGTCCGACCCTTTGTGCCCCATGGACCATAGCACGCCAGGCCTTCCTGTCCTGCGCTCTCTCCCGGAGTGTGCTCAAGTTCATATTCATTGCATTGGTGATGCTATCTAGCCATCTCATCCTCTGCCGTCCCCTTCTCCTTTTGCCTTCAGTCTTTCCCAGCATCAGGGTCTTTTCCAGAGAGTTTTCTCTTCGCATTAGGTGGCCAAAATATTTGAGCTTCAGCTTCAGGATCTGTCCTTCCAATGAGCACTCAGGGTTGATTTCCTTTAGGATTGACTGATTTGACTTCCTTGCAGTCCAGGGGACTCGTAAGAGTCTTCTCCAGCACCACAGTTCGAAAGCATCAATTCTTTGGTGCTCAGCCTTCCTTATAGTCCAGCTCTCACAGCCATACGTTGCTACTGGGAAAACCATAGCTTTGATTAGACGGACCTTTGTCGGCAAGGTGATGTCTGTGCTTCTTACTATGCTGTCTAGGTTTGCCATAGCTTTCCTCCCAAGGAGCAAGCGTCTTTTAATTTCATGGCTACAGTCACCATCTGCGGTGATCTTGGAGCCCAAGAAAATAAAATCTGTCACAGCTTCCATTTCTTCCCCTTCTGTATGCCAGGAAGTGATGGGGCCAGATGCCATGATCTTCGTTCTTGTTAATGTTGAGTTTCAAACCAGCTTTTGCACTCTCCTCTTTCACCCTCAACAAGAGGCTCTTGAGATCCTCTTCGCTTTCTGCCATTAGGGTGGTATCGTCTGCGTATCTGAGGTTGTTGATAATTCTCCCGGCAATCTTAATTCCGACCTGTGATTCATCCAACCCAGCGTTTCTCATGATGTACTCTGCATATAAATTAAATAAGCAGGGCGACAATATACAGCCTTGTCGTACTCCTTTCCCAATTTTGAACCAATCGGTTGTTCCATGTCCGGTTCTTACTGTTGCTTCTTGACCCTCGTACAGGTTTCTCAGGAGACAGGTAAGGTGGTCTGGTACTCCCATCTCTTTCACAATTTGCCACAGTTTGTTGTGATCCACACAATCAAAGGCTTTAGCGTAGTCAATGAAGCAGAAATAGACGTTTTTCTGGAATTCTCTTCCTTTCTCCATGATCCAGCGAATGTTGGCGATTTGATCTCTAGTTCCTCTGCCTCTTGGAAACCCCGCTTGTACTTCCGGTAGTTCTCGGTTCACATGCTGCTGAAGCCTAGCTTGTAGGATTTTGAGCATCACCTTGCTGGCATGTGAAAGGAGCGCAATTGTACTTTAGTTTAAACACTCCTTGGCATTGCCCTTCATTGGAATTGGGATGTAAACTGACCTTTTCCAGTCTTGTGGCCACTGTTGAGTGTTCCAAATTTGTTGTCATATTGAGTGCAGCACTTTAACAGCATCATCTTTTAGGATTTTAAATAGCTCAGCTGGAAGACTGTCATCTCTGCTAGCTTTGTTGTTACTAATGCTTCCTAAGGCCCACTTGACTTCACTCTCAAGGATGTCCGGCTCAAGTTCAGTGACCGCACTATCATGGCTATCAAGGACATTCAGATCTTTCCTGTATAGGTCTTCTGGGTATTCTTTCCACCTCTTCTTAATCTCATCTGCTTCTGTTAGGTCCCTGCCTTCTTTGTCCTTTATCATGCCTGTCTTTGCACAAAACGTTCCCTTGAGACTCCAATTTTCTTGAAGAGATCTCTAGTCTTTCCCATTCTGTTGTTTTCCTCGATTTCTTTGCATTGTTCATTTAAGAAGGCCTTCTTGTCTCTCCTTGCTATTCTCTGGAACTCTGCATTCAGTTGGATATATCTTCCCCTTTCTCCCTTGCTTTTCGTTTCCCTTCTTTCCTCAGCTACTTGTAAAGCCTCCTCAGACAGCCACTTGGCTTTCTTGCATTTCTTTTTCTTTGGGATGGATTTCGTTGCTGCCTCCTGAACAATGTTACGGACCTCCGTCCATAGTTCCTCAGGCACTCTGTCTATTAGGTCTAATCCCTGAAATCTGTTCATCACCTCCACTGTATATTCATAAGGGATATGATTTAGGTCATACCTGAATGGTGTAGTGGTTTTCCCTACGTTCTTCAATTTAAGCTGAAATTTTGCAACAAGAAGCTCATGATCTGAGCCACAGTCAGCTCCAGGTCTTGTTTTTACTGACTGTATGGAGCTTCTCCATCTTTGTCTGCGAAGTACATAATCAATCTGATTTCGATATTGACCAACTGGTGATGTCCATGTGTAGAGTCGCGTCTTGTGCTGTTGGAAAAGAGTGTTTGCTATGATCAGCGTGTTCTCTTGGCAAAACTCGATTAGCCTTTGTCCTGCTTCATTTTGTACACCAAGGCCATGCTTGCCTGTTATCCCGGTGATTTCTTGACTTCCTACTTTGGCATTCCAATCCCCTATGATGAAGAGGACATCTTTTTTTGATGTTAGTTCTAGAAGGTGTTGTAGGTCTTCATAGAACCGATCAACCTCAGCTTCTTCGGCCTCAGTGGTTGGGGCATAGACTTGAATTACTGTGATGTTGAATGGTTTGCCTTGGATTCGTACTGAGATCATTCTATCGTTTTTGAGATTGTATCCCAGTACTGCTTTTCCCACCCTTTTGTTGACTATGAGTGCTACTCCATTTCTTCTAAGGGATTCTTGCCCATAGCAGTAGATATGATGGTCACCTGAATTAAATTCGCCCATGCCTGTCCATTTTAGTTCACTGATTCCCGAGATGTCAATGTTCAATCTTGCCATCTCATGTTCGACCACCTCCAGCTTACCTTGATTCATTGATCTTGCATTCCAGGTTCCTAAACAATATTGTTCTCTACAGTATCAGACTTACTTTTCACCACCAGAGACATCCACAGCTGAGTGTCCTTTCGGCTTTGGCCCAGCCGCTTCACTCTTTCTGGCACTACTTGGAAATTCCCTCTGCTCTTCCCCAGTAGTATATTGGACAGCTTCCGACCTGAGCGTCTCATCTTCCGGCGTCATCTCTTTTAGCCCTGTGATACGTTCCATGGGGTTTTCTTGGCAAGAATACTGGAGTGGGTTGCCATTTCCTTCTCCAGTGGACCACATTTTGTCAGAACTCTCTGCCATGACCTGTCCGTCTTGGGTGGCCCTGCACGGCATAGCTTATGGCTTCACTGAGTTACGCAAGCCCCTTCACCACAACAAGGCAGTAATAAATACAAGGTGGAGAAGAAGAAATGAGTCATAATGCTCATTTAGTATTTGTAGCAAGTGTCATGAACTGCTAAAGTTTGTATTCTGAAACGTGGAATTATGAAGGTCGCAAACATCTCTAGTTGCAGAGGCAAGAACATGTTGCTATATTAATATCCAAAGCTCCTCATTTACACAATCCAGCCACCTGATCTGCACTGTGTGGGACTAGTTTCATTTCTAGGCAAAAACATTAATTTGTGTTTCTTCTCCACATTTATAAAAACAATTGGCTGGCTGCCCTCTTTTTCCTAAAACACTGGGAACTAATGGGGCTTGCTGATATATTTGCATGAACGAGATGGAGACACAGGGAAGAATCCAGTGGTGCGCTTAAGCCCCCACCAATTCCTGTTCATCCTGCTGATTCCCTTCTGCAAGCATGGATCCCACCAATTCCATTGTGCAAGTGGGACCTAGCGTTTATGTAAGGGAGATTTTACGCTTCCTAGGGGAAGCCCCAAAATGAGCAGAAATGCTTGTTTCTGGAAGGAGGCGGGTCAGGGGAGGTCCTTATGTGAGTTCCGCCGACCTGCTTCCTTCCAGAAATTAATGTTATCACTCATTTCTGGCATGAAATTGCTGTTGTGCAAATGGTTGGGGCCGCTTGTGCAACAGAATTGGCAGGGCAGGAGAGAATCGGCAGGGGCTGAACTGCTCTGTTGGATTCTGCCCATAGGTTATGTTTGCACACAACGCTAAGACAGAATTGGAGAGAATTCTGGCATATCATACACAAGCAGCATGCTGGTGCAGCTTCTTAGTCACTCTTGTTTTTATTCTCCTGTCAGCAGGAGCAGCTAAACTAGCCAGAAATGCACCGGGAAACAAACGCTTGGCATTGTGTTTGAACCAGGATCCCTAGCTTGTCACTACCAAACAAACCAAGAATAGAAACCAAGAACAAACCCTGGCTGCAGACTTTGGCTTGTTGATGGAGCAACAACCTGGAGTCCCACTTCAGATGCAGTGCTAAGCTTTTGCTTCCTGGTGAATTTCTGGTTAATTTATCCACTCCTGTTGGCAGGAGAAGCCAAGTGAGGTTGACCAAGCGGTATATATCAGCATTCTGCTCATGAATGTTATGCCAGAATTCTCCACAGTTCTGGCTTATTGTTGTATGTGAACACGGCCCTAGAGACAGGTGCTTGGAACATATTCTAGTCTGTGCTATATGACCTGGACACGGTTGCACCGTAATTTTTTTACTCTGCTTTATCTACCTGCTTTGTTTATCCCTTTATTGCAGTGGTGGACAACCTGTGGGCTGCTTACAGCCCTCAAAGGCCTTTCCTGCAGCACACCATATGTTGATCAGGTCCACCCGCTGCTGAATTCTTCTCTTTGCCCTCCCCATTGCTGCCTTTGCCTCCTCCCTGCCTCCATTACCTCAGTTGTGTTGGGGAAGAGGCCATGCAGGGAAATGAGCACAGAAAGAGAGTCATCCCCGTGTGCCCTCTTCCCTATCACAGTTTTCATCTGGACTGCTGGGGCGGGGCAGGTGGGTGGGGGAAGAGGCTTTAATAGTAGGGAAATAGCAGGGATTTCCTGTATTGGGATCACCAGAGGGCAGGCAAGGTTAATATCAGGGAAATAGCAGTCTTCCCACCAGATCAGGATCGCTGGGGATAGGGGTGGAGAGATTTTAACCCCCCCACACACACACCCCCAAAGTAATCTTGCTCAAACTCCAGCTAATAGCAGCAGAGAAACAGTGATCTTTCCAGAAGTGGGATCATTGGCTGGGGAGGGGGAGAAGTTAAAGCCTCTCTTCTGCCCCCCCGATCCTGTGTGTGTGTGAGAGAGAGAGAGAGAGAGAGAGAGAGAGAGAGACTGGATTTGTGTGTTCAGTGTTTGTGTGTGTGTATGTGTTGTGGCCCCACCCACCAAGCCCACTCACTTGTGCAGCCTCCAAAGAATTCTGCAGCCCCCCAATTCAAAAAGGTTGCCCACCCCTGCTTTATTGGCTTTGACATTCCTTGACATTGTAATTTGCTGTATCTTGTAGTGTGTACCAGTACCAGAACTCATCCACCCATTATTCCACCTCAGAGTGCAGCAAATCAAATAAACCTGAATTACTGGCCTCAGGACATGGGTGTTCTTCGAACATGGGTGTTTTGAAAACAGATTTTGAGATCTAAGATATCTGCAGTCATGGGTTGTAAAGTCAAACCCCACCATTGCTACTTGTTATTTATTTAGGACAAGTCTTCTGTGCACTTCTGAGAAGTGAATGAATGCATCTGTTTTATTTCCAACCTGAGTGACCATGAGAAGGAGGACTGGCTTGTGATTAATACCTCTTATTCATGCAGTATTGAAACTTGGTGTATGATGATATTGTTGGCAGGATATTCTGGTTACTCAGTCGTAGTGATCACAATGGAATGTAGTAAAGGAGGCTGTTCCTAAATATACATAGGATCAAAGTTGTTAATGGCGTTATGTAGCCTTATAATTAGTTCCTCAAACCTTAACAGTCCACAGTGTTTGTTACTAGCTTATCTACTAAAACCGAAATTCACACTGATACAGGTTCTTTGCCTGGTCAAAATGGGCAGTATCCAACATTGCCCATGGACCTCCACTTATTATGTTGTGGCAGCAGGACCATCACCTGTGTAACAGGAAGACTGCATTTCCTAGAGCAACCCCCAAAATGAACTGAAATGCTTGTCCCCAGAATGGGACTGGTCAGAAATGAGCATTTTGGCGCATTCTGGTTGCTTCAAGAAGTGCTAGCTTCCTGCTGTGGTGGCGGTGGGTCTCGCTGGTGCACAGGCAGCATTGGATACTGTCCCTAAAAGCAGTTTTTTACCACAGGTGAATGGCTATTTATAGACTTGGCTTTATAGGTAAGATCATTACTTTTGAACTGTGTATGGAAGACAACAGCAGCTTGCTCCTGGCTGGCCACCAACTTTAAGAGATGGATTGCTGTGTTCTAGTCCAGTGGGAAGTAATATATACAGGTGTATAACCAAGAGAAGCTCCATGTATGACCAAAACTATTTTTCTGCATAACGTAATGAAAGAAGTGTGACTAGATTGCTCACTGATATCATTGAGAAGTAGTATAAAAAGTTACCAGATTTAAAAACCTGTTTTTCTGCCTGTTGCTCAATGTGGATGAAGGAATGGGTGACGTTGAAAAATAGAAGACTTTTAGAACTAGAAGGACATGGATTGAGATGTGGGTGGCATGGTTATTTGTGGTATGATAAAACAAAAGTGAATGTAGATTTTAATAATCATTATATAAGAAGGGCTGTATTAAGAATTTGGAATAAATATAAATTAAGGCTCTATCAAAAAATACCATGTTGGATATCTTCACAAGAAGCAATGCACAGAAGATAATTTGATAGCACGCATAAATGGATAAGATATAATGATTTACTGGAACTGTCACAAGGGGAATATAAGTTAAAATCAAGGGAAAACTTATTGGAAGAAGGTCATGTATGTCAGTGGTTTTCATATTTGCAAATTAAAGAAAGGTTTACAATAGATGAGAAAAATGGTGGACTTGAACGAACAGAATCTGAGTTTGAAACAGCACTGTGTACAAATGATGAACATTGTTATTGCTAAACTGTATAAATTGCTGTTAAGGTATGAGATAGAGGATGAACAAGTAAAAGATTGTATGATAAAATGGGCACAAAATGTTGGTCATAATATATCAATGGAAGAGTGGGAAAGTATGTGGGGAAAAGATTTAAAATTTATGTTATGTACAAGTCTTAAAGATAATTTTTATAAGATGATGTATAGATGGTATATATCACCATTTAAATTGTCTAAAATGTATAAAGGTGTTTCTGGAAAATGTTGGAAATGTGAAGATCAAGAGGGAACATTTTATCATTTATGGTGGACTTGTAAAAAAGCTAAAACATTTTGGAAATGAGTATAGTCTTTAGCTCAAAGAATATTAAAGACTACTATAGAATTAAAGCCAGAAACTTTTTTGTTGGGACTAACAGATAAACACGTAAAAGAGAAGGGGGGAACCCTCTTTCGCTACATGACAATGGCTGCAAGGTTATTGTATGCACAAAAGTGGAAGAATGAAACAATACCAACTGTGAGCGAGTGGACCATGAAAATGATGGAGCTGGCAGAGATGGCAAAACTTCCTATTATAATTAAAGAAGGATCAACAACTAAATTTATGTTAGATTGGAAACCTTTTATAGAATTTGTACAAGAAATAGAGAAAAATGATATCTATGTATGTGGATTTTGAACTTTGAGATGGTTAATACTTGTTGTTGTTGTTGTTGTTGTTAAAATTAGATAATGTCTGTGAACTCAGTGTATGATATGCAACTAAGATAAGAACTAGAGAATAATATTGAGCATTTGTTGTGTAAGGGGAGCCAAAGGTAGATATCTTACAATCTTAAGAGATATTTTAGTGTAGGTGTATTGTGTGTTTATGTTGTTGTTTTGTTTTTCTTTAAAAAAAATTATTATATCAAAAGAGAAGTAGTATGAAAAGCACTGAAAATCAAGACAAATTTTGCCTTGATTTCCTTTTTAACAATTTTGGAAAAAGAAAAGGAAAGGTTCCTTTTCTTAGAAAGGAAGAGGGACGCCGCTTATGCTGGCATTTTCATGGCAGACTAGAGCAGGGTGGCTTGCCATTGCCTTCCCCAGTCATGACTACCTTTCCCCCAGCAAGCTGGGTACTCATTTTACCAACCTCGGAAGGATGGAAGGCTGAGTCGACCTGAGCTGGCTACTCGAGACCCAGCTTCCGCTGGGATCGAACTCAGGTCGTGGGGGAGATTCGGTTGCAATGGGGAATGTGTGGCCCTCCAGATACTGTTGGACTACAACTCCCATCATTCCTCACTGTTGGCTGTGTTGGCTAGGGCTGATGGGAGTTGCAATCTAACAACTTCTGAAGGGCCACACGTTCCCCACCCCTGCCATAAAAGCATTGTAAAACTGGGGAAAGACACAGAAAGGAACTAGAGATGGTAGTTCTTTTAAGAAGTGACAAGTGTAGGCCATAGCCCTTGGGATCCAACTTTAGCAAGCTGTTGGATCTTTACTTTGTATAGGCAGCACTGCAGCAAAAAGCAGAATTATGTTTTTTCTGTATACTTACAAATCCACCCCTTGATTCTTATATGGCAACTTAAAAATGACAGGATGAGAGACACCTGTAGGCCATCATCCTTTTTCTTGAACATGTAAAATTGCAAGCATCTAATTTTAAAATATCCAAAAATAACTCCCACCTCACACCTAATTGCGAAGTACCAGGAATTGCCTCTCTATAATTGGTTCGCCTCCTGGATTTTTTACTCCTTGCTTCAGAGCATGAGAATTTGAGCTTTTTAACATTAAAATAAGTCACATTTTTCCTGTAAACTTTTATAAAACTTTTATGAAGCAAGGTAAACTGCATGTGTATGATAAGAGGAAAGCAAAGTCCTGTTTACATAGAGGATATTTCAAAATGAGGTACACATCAGCGTTTGAAGCAAGGACTGCCAAGGGAGAATGTGCGAACACCGGATGTTTGCTTTCCTAAACTGGAGATGTTTTCCAGTTTAGGCAAATTTTCAAAGGCAGGTTTTATCTGAAGCAATTGCATTGAAAAGAGCAGTTTGTGGGTATGCATAGTCCTCTAATTGAAGGGCAAATCTTAATATGAAGGGGGAACTGGCAGAATAGATATTTTTAGTAGAACTTAACCAAATGTTCATGTGTTTTGATTTTGTGACAAAATGTGCGTGTGTGAGGGAGAAGCTTCCATGGAACAGTTAAAGTATTGCTTTTCCTCTAGGTACTTGACATGGCTTACAACTCAGAGCTGTGCAAAAGCCTGGAAAGGCTGATTTTTAAACTATGCTGTCTCTGAACTAGCCTGCAGGACACAGCTCAGGGAAACTCCCAAACTTTGGGAGCAAGGGAGCCGTGCAGTCATTGAACATGACTAACCAAGTTCAGGAAAGCTCCCCAACTTAACTGAACTCAACCTTAAGCAGAGTCCTGCTGTTTAAGTCTTTCCCTGTCCATCTGACTGGTAACAGTTCTACCATTCCCAGCCCTGCATATAGTAACATAAACTGAGGCGAAGGCTTAAAGCTGCCCAGTTCTGACAATCCTACCTTGGCTTAGTAGGCTGAAGTATGCACAATAAGCTGAAATATTGCCTATACACAACCGTTCCTCCCCTCTTCCCTTTGGACTGCACAGCAATAGCAATCAACCAGGAAGTCTCCAGTTAACCATAGCTTCCTATTTTGTCCGAACTGGAAAATGATGATTATTAGGTTTGGAACAAATCAGGATCTTAAACCATATTCAAACCATAGTTTAAGATCCTAGCCATTTCCAGACTTAATAACCATAGTTTCCTGGTGTGGATGAAACAGGAAACTATGGTTTATTGGAAACATCCTGGCTTGATTGCTTTGTGCCATGAAAGGAGGAGAGAAAGGGGCTTTATGCACGGGGAAAAGGCTCATCATGCCAGAGAGTATCTGAAGGGACCGTTAGCTTAGTTTAGTTGGGAAATACATTGAGTAATTTGGGGGGGGACACACACACCATAATTGCGGTCACGAGTAGGGGGAGTTATGGTGTTGGGGGATTAACAGGCCACCTGAGGAGAAGAGGGGCTAAATACCTTACGGCTATCCCCTCTTCTGGTTCTTCCCCCAACCAGTTGGTTCCTGGTGCCCTTACCAGCTTGCCCACAGGTCTAGTGGTGCTGCTGCTGAATGCCAGGGCAGTCCAAAATAAAATCTCCCTCATCCATGATTTGATTGTGGATGAGGGGGCTGACCTGGTATGTACTACTGAGACCTGGGTGGGGGAACTGGGAGGGGATACTGTCTCCCAGCTGTGCCCTCCTGCGTACTCAGTACCACACCAACACCAACTCAAGGTTTGGGGAGTGGGGGTTGCTGTGGTCTATAGGAATTCGATCTCCCTCTCTAGGCTCCCTATACATTTGAGTGTGGATCTTGAGTGTCTGTACCCTGTGTTGGGTACCTAGGATGGATTAGGAATTCTGCTGGTGTACCACCCACCCTGCTGCCCATCAGACTCCCTGCCTGAGTGGACGGAGGTGGTCTCAAACTTGGTTTGAGGACCCCTAGGATGATGGTCCTGGGGGATCTCAACTTCCATGCTGAGGCTGCTGTATCTGGGGTGGCTTAGGACTTCATGGCCACCATGATAACCATGGGGCTATCCAACATGTCATCAGCCCAACTCATGTAAAAGGATACACACTTGTTCTGGTTTTCTCAACTGGGCAGGAAGATGGTAATCTGAAACTGGGGGGATTAATGTCTGTCCTTTTGTCATGGTTAGATCACTTCATACTGAAGTTTAGACTCTCAGCAGCCTTTCCCCTCTGCAAGGATGGGGGACCTATTTAAATGGTCCAGCCCCAGAGGCTAATGGATTCCAGAGGTCTCGGGGGGGGGTCCCCCGCTGGTATGGCTTGTGCTCCTGTCGAAGCCCAGGTCATTCCTTGGAATGCAAAGATGACTCGGGTGGTTGATACGATTGCACCCAAGCACCCTCTCCCTCTTAGCAGAGCCCGGCCAGCTGCTTGGTGTACACTCAAGCTGAGGGCAATGAAGAAAGAGGGGAGATGGCAAGAACAGTGGTGGAGGAAAACTCATGCTGAGTCTGACCGAACACAAGTTAGAGCTCATTATCGAGCCTACTTTGTGGCGGTGAGGGTGGCAAAGGGACAGTTCTTTTCCACCAGCATTGCATCTTCTCAGTGTCGTCCAGCAGAGCTTTTCCGAGTGGTTTGTGGCCTGTTACATTCTGGGCCTGGGAGAGGGACTGTGGAACCCTTGATAGCATGCTGTGATGAGTTTCCACATTAAAGATAAAGTCGCTCAGATTTGTCATGAATTGGACACCACAATTAATGCACTTCCATTAGTAGAGGCGTCCAGAGCACCATCTGGTCCAGTTTTATTGGATGAGTTTTAGTTATTGAGACCCGAGGATGCAGACAAAGTGCTTGGCCAAGTCTGGTTGACCACCTGTGTGCTCAGCCCTTGCTCTTCATGGCTTATTACATCAAACAAGGAGGGGATGTCTGGCTGGGTCTAGGAGGTTGTAAATTCCTCCCTGAGAGAGGGAGTGGTGCAAAAGCCTCTTTCAAAGAGGCGGTAATCAAGCCACTCCTGAAACAGCCTAACTTGGACCTGGAGGACGTTAATAACTATAGGCTGGTGGCCAGCATCCTTTTTCTGGGCAAGGTGCTTGACCAGGTGGTTGCAGGACAACTCCAGGCACTCTTGAAAGAAGCGGATTATCTAGATCCATTCAATCAGGCATCAGGCCTGGTTTTGGAATGGAAACTTCCTCATTCTCCCTGTGGGATGACCTCTGCTGGGAAAGGGACAGGGGGAGCGTGACCCTGTTGATCCTCCTGGACTTCTCAGTGGCTTTCGATACTATTGACCAAGGTATCCTTCTGGATAGGTTGTCTGGGTGGGGAGTGGTTCCACTCCTACTTGGATGGCCAATTCCAGAAGGTGGTGCTGGGGAATTATTGCTCCGTGCCTTGCCAATTATGCCATAGGGTTCCACACATCTCTGTTTTATCCCCTACACTGTTCAACATCTACATGAAACCACTGGGGGAGGTTATCTGGAGGTGTGGGCTGAGGTGTCATCAATATGCAGATGATACCCAGCTCTACCTCTGTTTCTTATCAAACCCAGGTGAGGCAGTGGCTGTTCTGAATCAGTGCCTGGGCACGGTAATGGACTGGATGAGGGCCAGTAAACTGAAACTCAATCAAGACAAGATGGAGGTACTGTTAGCGGGTGGTTCATCTGCCCAGCTAGGTGATGTTCAACCTGTTCTGGAGGAGGTTGCAGGCCCCCTATAGGATCGGGCTTGTCGTTTGGGGGTGCTCTTGAGCCCAGAACTGTCACGGGAGGCACAGGTGAACTCAGTGGCATGGAGCACTTTTTATCAGCTTAGGCTGGTATACCAACTATGCCCTTATCTGGACAGAGATAGCCTAGTTAGTTATCCATGCTCTGATAACCTCTCGTCTGGATTACTGCAATGTGTTATATGTGGGGCTACCTTTGAAAATGCTCCTGAAACTTCAGCTAGTCCAAAATAGGGCAGCAAGATTGTTAACAGGGACTGTCCAATGAAATCACATTACGCCAGTTGTTGTTGTTCAGTCGTTCAGTCGTGCCCGACTCTTCGTGACCCCATGGACCATAGCACGCCAGGCCTTCCTGTCCTGCGCTCTCTCCCGGAGCGTGCTCAAGTTCATATTCATTGCATCCGTGATGCTATCTAGCCATCTCATCCTCTGCCGTCCCCTTCTCCTTTTGCCTTCAGTCTTTCCCAGCATCAGGGTCTTTTCCAGGGAGTTTTCTCTTCGCATTAGGTGGCCAAAATATTGGAGCTTCAGCTTCATTATCTGTCCTTCCAATGAGCAGTCAGGGTTGATTTCCTTTAGGATGGACTGATTTGACCTCCTTGCAGTCCAGGGCACTCGTAAGAGTCTTCTCCAGCACCACAGTTCGAAAGCATCAATTCTTCGGCGCTCAGCCTTCCTTATAGTCCAGCTCTCACAGCCATACATTACTACTGGGAAAACCATAGCTTTGATTAGACGGACCTTTGTCGGCAAGGTGATGTCTCTGCTTCTTACTATGCTGTCTAGGTTGGCCATAGCTTTCCTCCCAAGGAGCAAGCGTCTTTTAATTTCATGGCTACAGTCACCGTCTGCGGTGATCTTGGAACCCAAGAAAGTAAAATCTGTCACTGCTTCCATTTCTTCCCCTTCCATATGCCAGGAAGTGATGGGGCCAGATGCCATGATCTTAGTTTTTTTAATGTTGAGTTTCAAACCAGCTTTTGCACTCTCCTCTTTCACCCTCAACAAGAGGCTCTTGAGATCCTCTTCGCTTTCTGCCATTAGGGTGGTATCATCTGCATATCGGAGGTTGTTGATAATTCTCCCAGCAATCTTAATTCCGACCTCTGATTCATCCAACCCGGCATTTCTCATGATGTACTCTGCATATAAGTTAAATAAGCAGGGTGACAATATGCAGCCTTGTCGTACTCCTTTCCCAATTTTGAACCAATCGGTTGTTCCATGTCTGGTTCTTACTGTTGCTTCTTGACCCTCGTACAGGTTTCTCAGGAGACAGGTAAGGTGGTCTGGTACTCCCATCACTTTAAGAATTTGCCACAGTTTGTTGTGATCCACACAATCAAAGGCTTTAGCATAGTCAATGAAGCAGAAATATGGCTTCATTGAGTTACGCAAGCCCCTTCGCCACAACAAGGCAGTGATCCATGAAGGGGATTACGCCAGTACTTTTCCATCTGCACTTGCTGCCAATCCATTTCTGGACCTAATTCAAAGTGCTGGTATTAACATTCAAAGCCTTTAATGGCTTGGGGCCAGGTTATCTGAAGGATTGTCTGCTCCCATATGTGCCTGCCCAAACTCTAAGATCATCCTCAGCAGTCCTTCTCCATGAGCCCCTGCCAAACGAAGTGAGGTGGGTGGCTACCAGGAAGAGGGCCTTTTCTGCTGTGGCACCCTGGCTGTGGAATGAACTCCCTAGAGAGGTTCGCCTGGCATCTATGTTGTACTCCTTCTGGCACCAGGTGAAGACGTTTTTATTCTCCCAGGCATTTTAGCATTTTAGCTTCCTAGTCCTTTAGCTTTGGTGTTTTAAATCTGTATTTTAAATCTCTGCATTGCTGCTAGGTTTTATTCTGGTTGTACTGTTATATTGTGGTTTTAAAGTTTCATATTTTATATTGTTTTATGCTGCAGTTTGTGGTTTTAATTTTTGTGAACTGCCCAGAGAGCTTCGGCTATTGGACGGTATAGAAATACAAACATACATACATACTTGGGCAGCTTCTCTGAGTTTGGTCAAACTGTCCCCTGTGGACTAGCTCAGGGAGTACACAGTGCCTGGAGTCTTAAAAATTGGGGGTCTTTTGTACATTTCCCCCTAATGTCCAGGACTCTGTTGAAAACTGGCTGAAATTTCAAGGGGGCGTCTGCTTTTCAAGAATAACAAAAATGAAATTAAGACTAGGATTTGATCTGTGTGTGTATAGCTGTATGTCTAGAACTTTTCCCAATTGGACTGAATTTAACAGTCAAGAGAACATGGGAGATTAGAGGCAAGAGGATAGTGACCCCCGTAGAATATGTTCTCTGTGTCAGATAATTTTTGCATAAGGCCAGCTCTGAGTCAGCTTAATGTTGAGTTGCCATTCTGTTAGAGACAAATCTATTGGGATTCTGACTAAAGACAAATGAGGTCTAGGTATTCTAATACAATATGTGCAGGTGTGCAAGACAGGGTCTCCCCCACTGCCTTTTGATTGTAAAGGACCACTGTCACAGATAGGTTCCAGTTGTGTTCTCCTGCCCTGCTTAAAATTCTTTGCAGCTCTGCAGGAACCCAAGATTAGCTGCTTTTTTTTCTTTTTACTGGCATTATGGAAGGAGAATCAGGGCTTGGCTTTGTGCCACCAGGCAAGTTGAGATTCAAAGCTTTGCAATAACATCAATTTCAGATCCCTTTAATGACTGGTTTTGGAAGTGATACATGTGAGGACATTTTGCATGGTATAGCAGTATACAATTGACTTGAGTGGGCTGTTTAACTCCTAAGCACTGTTTTTCTCAGCATGATTCTGCAGCCCTGTATTTTTAAAGAGGGCCAACTCTGTGTAAGTTGTCACTTCTGATTAAAAGTGGGCTTATGTTGCAATTATACTTTGCTGTTCCTGATTTGGTGGTACAACGAAAATTGGTAGGTTGTTTTGTCAGGCGGGTTGGGGGGGTGAATTTATGGTGCAAGGCTTTGTGGGGGGGGCGTTAAATAACGGATGGGAATGCAGTCTAGGTTTCTGATTTTCAAGGAGAACTTATTGAGACCACTGCAGAGACTTGCAGGAGCTTTACCCTTTTAAAGATATTAGGGAGGCTATCTAACTAGATTGACATCACAACATATAAAAACTGCCGATTTACGTAGTGCAATGTTCAGAGTGCTTGCAAATTTAGCATACATGTTAAAACAAAAGTTACATGAATTCAAATACAATTTTTGTCATTATCTATATGCCAATAGGAATGAGTGGCTGTAAACCACAACTGGATGTATGACTGGCTGTAAATCCCATCAGGTCACAGAAACTTTGTGGCAGAAAAGAGCACTGAATACGGTGGTAGGTGCGTGGGCATGTTGCATTCTAAGGCATGGATGGATTTGGGTCAGAGGGAATTGACGATATAAGTACAAAAACCCATAGGTTGATTTCCTTATTTTTGTACAAAGTGCTTTTGCCTAGGGCGTGTTTTCTGTTTATCAACACAATGACCTTGTTAGGTGAGTTAGGCTGACAGACAGTATCTTACCCATGGTCAAATAGTAAGCTTCATGGCTGAATGGAGATTTGAACCAGGAGGTCTCAAGCTCAACACATTATTCACCATGTATATAAGCATATAAGCAACCTTGTTTTTCTGCAGTACTTGCCTTTGACTGTTTTCCCCCTCTTAACCAGAGAGAAACACAACCCTGCTTGTTCTAAGATTTTTCTAATATTGCTACAACAGGGACTTACTGGTGATTAGTATTAAAATAAGCAATTGTAATTTAACTTTTGCTGAGTGTCTGCATTTTAAAACATTGCTAATAACTGGACTGGAATGCAAGGTCTAAATTTAATTTGGTGTATTGTTTAAGAGCTTCTTCACATTATCATTTCTAATATAGGTTTTTATGTTGGGGCCATTTGAGTCCTGTATGTGCTCCTTTTCCATCACTCATGCTAACTTAGATGTTTGTGCAATGCCCTGACCCTTTTCATTTCTTCTTGCCTTGATATATGGCAAAATAATAGTATGGCAAAACAGTTCGTTATTTGAAAAGTAGCTGTGGATGAAGAAAGAACACAATATAAGCAAACCTGCTGGTTTTGTCTTTGCTGTTTATGAGAGAAAATGCAGAGGGTCCCTAACAGAAGGGTTGGTATAAATTAGTTTGCTATGTACAGACATAGCCTGGAAACAGCAGGGACTCATTAAAGAAGAGGACTAGGTGCATTTCCTTGACTAATCTATTCTGAAGTATGATAGCAGACCTGTGGCAGTCGCAGCCCTGTGAATATGAAAGCTATGAGTGCTTGCTGAGCTTGTACCATTATGTCAAATACCATGCAGGTCCATGGTGAACTGGCTATGCCCTAGGAAGGATGTTTTCCTTACTAATCAAAAACAACCTGATCTGATTCATTATTCTGTTTCCTTTGAGAAACTGACAACCCCCGTGAAATTTCTGAAGTCTTAGCTTTATTTACATCCTGCTCATATGTTTTTGTTCAGTGCTCCTTGGGGGAGAGCAAACTGACAGCTTCGTAATGTGCGGAAATACCTTATTATAGCTGACCCCAGATGTGCACTTTATTTTCCTTTAAAAAGAAAGAAAGAAAGACTGACTCAATGAATGAATGAATGAAGCACTTGACACAATGACATTGCTCAGCTCCATTAGGTATGTGAGAGGCCTGCCACAGCTATAAACCAGCAAACCCTAATCAAAAGCCTACTGTTCCTAAAGTGCATGCCAGAGTGCTTCTTTCAGGAAACAACGTATAGGACCTGTTAGCATATGACCAGGGCACACTGCATTGAGGCAGAGGGTTGTAATTCAATACTTAGGCTCTTGATGTATATAACCTGGCAAGGCCTGAGAGGTTGCTGATGAAGGATAAAGGAATTATTCATATTATACCTCTGGGTGGCCAGCAGCTGTAGTACCTCTTTTATGTCATCCTCTCAGATTATAAACGATGAACTGCATGAGTTCAGGTGAAGAATTACCAAGTTCCAAACAAGTCACTGACCATCAAGCTGCCAGTCCTTACAGTTTACTGACACCTGTAACAGTATCTCAGTACATCCTAGTTAACATTGATCTTAAAACCTTAGGACATTGCATATGCATCAGTTTTCTGATCCAGGCCAAAGCAATTTAATAGTTGGCCTTTAGATACAAACTTTGCCAAAATATTTGCTCATTAAATTTCTCTGAGCAGTGTCAGTTTGAAAGTAGAAATTTCATTCATGGTATTACAGAGGAGTGAATAGATTAGATGCCTGCTGCTACTGTGAATTTAGACACCGATAACGGAAAATTACAGATATAAGTGGTTGTGGTTTGTTCTAGCAGCCAGCCACAGTTTTCCCCATCCTCACTACACATTTGTCCGTAACCAATCTCTCTTCCTTTTCCCAATCTTGGCCATAACTTTTTAAAAATATACATTTTATTTTTCTCAAGATATATACATAGCAAAAAGCATAAACAAAAATGATATAAAATAAGACTTTACACAGACACTATACATGCACACACTAAAGCTATCATATATACAGGTAGTCATTATACTCAAAAATACTTCATAGTATTTTAAGGTTGGTGAGAAGGAAAGGTTGAAAGGATAAATAGTTGAAGTGGGTAAATAAGTCGAGAGATTGAGGATTATTATGCATTAATGCAATGTAGAAGCACATTTTTATATTTTACAGGAACACATTCCTTTGGTGAAAGGGACAGGCTGATTTTGATGCCCCCTGGGCAGGAATGGCATCGTATTTATGTTCTGTAAAGTAGTTAGGACACAACTACTGGTGTAAAATAAATGTTAAATAGCAGAAGTGGTACTGTGATTGCTGCATTAGGGTGGAGAGAGAAATCAATATCTATATTGTAATGCAATTAGCTGTTAAGCAATAGTGGTGAAGCCTCATGCAATCATCAGTTAAGATGCCCTAGTAATCGCAAAAAGAAGGGTCTCAAAGTGCTAATAGCTGTACTGTTTTGATTCTAGAGAGAGGCACAGCAGGAAAAAAAAAAGCATAAAAAAGCAGAGGTGTTGGAAAGATGGAAGCAGAAGGCTGAGAAGACAGCAGGCAAAGGAAAGCTAGGGAGTGAACAAGAGAGCTGGAAGCAGGGCTTATTTTGTGACTGGGCTGAGCCCTAGCATCTATTTCACTGCTATGCCTTATGCTGGAGCATATGAAGTGAGACTAGATGAATGTGACCCTGAACAGGTTCAGGGTGTATCTTTCCCATCACTGATTAAGGGCCTCTTGAACTAAGGAAGTTGTTCCCTTGCAGACTTGAGCACCAACATCTCTTTTGGTACAAGCTCAGTGCTGACTGGAAGAAGTGCTCCAAAGCAGGGAGGGGAAGGCCAGTGAGGAGAAGGAAAACAGTTGTGTGTGTGGGGGGGGAGAAATGGATGGAGGGTTGGAGGGATGAGCTGTACATGGCTACAAGCTGGAGAGGGGAGGAGAGCTGATATTCACATCAGTTTGAAAAAACTCACCAAATTTTTGTCTGTAGGCCATATCTTAAGTATTTTTTGCTGGAGATATTTGGATGTATCTGTGGTACACTGTGGTTTGGATTGAATACATTAAACTGTCCCATCCCTTCCTAACAAACGCTGATCTTCTGTGAATGGAACTATTTTATCCAGACATTCCTTTCTTGAATGATTCCCCATTGCTTCCTCCTTCAGGGCCAAAGTAGACATTGTTTTAAATTCGTACATAGCAACTATTTTTACTCTAGAATAAACCCTCCCTCCAGATTGTAAAAGCCCTCCATGCTAGGGTCCTGATCTGGATTGAGCTCCCTGCACCTACTCAGGAGTAAAAATGAAAAAAGACACAGCTGCTAGATACAGATTTAAGGTAATATGTGTTTTGGCCCTCAGTGTCTTTTCTATGGGGAGCCCTGGGTAGTGTGGAGCATTGTTCTATTAGTTTAGCTTTATTTAGTGCTGTGATTCTGCCCCCTGTAAGTTGTGGTGAATTACTGAACCTTTCACTTCTCCCCCCACCCCCATGTTTAGAGAAACTTATCACTGTTGCAGTTAAAATACATAAGCTTGACTTGGTGGCGATGGAATCTACTGAATAATTGTGAGTGCAGCAACTGATTCCTGCTATGCAGTAGCAAAAATTTTGTCACTGTCACGTATATTAAAAGAGTATTTTACAAAGAGGAACTCGTTTCTGCCACAGAGTGTTTGGATAACCTGTCATTAGATATTTAATTAGTGTGATTTACTCTTAATCTCTTCTTTTCTCTGCAGGTTTTGCATGCAGAAGAGTGTAAGACTGGTACCAGGAGTCACACTGGATTTAATAGAGAAGTAAGCATGATTTTTGAGAACTTAAAACCATTCTTATTTGTCTAGCTTTCTTTTTTCTTAAATATAAATGTGGTAGGCAAAGTAAACTCCTACACAGCTAGGAGCAGCCCTCTCTTCAGTTTTCTTAGAGTGTGTGCATCACTGGGATGCTTTGATCTCCTGTGTGAAACTGGAGGAAACTTTTCTCCATAACTGTTGCGACAAAGTGACAGAAGAAAGCAGCTAGCAGTGTGGTTGCTTTGTCAAAGCAATAGCAAAAGAATGGAATGACGGGTGTTCTTGTAGTCCAGCCTTCCCCAACCTGCTGCTCTCCAGATGTGTTGGGTTGCAACTCCCATCATCCCCAGTCAGCACAGGCAATAGCCATGCTCAGTGAGGATGATGGCATTTAACACACCTGGAGGGTGCCATGTTGGGGAAGGCTGTTGTAGTCAAAGGATGGTCCAAAGGACTGATGTCTGCGAGATTCTTTTCTAAAAGGAGCAGGAAAGAAGCCAAAGCAGAGTAGGGTATGCTAAGACCATGTACAGCAGTAGAGCAGGAAATAAAGTTGACCTATGCGATTGTGTTTTTCTGCTGCAAGGCAACATTTTGTAGTTAGCTGGTGATGGTGTGGTGATTTGTATGCATCTTGGTTTAGCGTGTTCTCAAGCTATCGTTCCAATTATGAGCTTATGCAAGTTCAACACACCTAATTTTGAGACTTGCTGAATTCATTTTCTCCCATGCTGTGAACGTGTGTTCAGCCACACACAAGTCTGGGATGTACATAGGTTTTCACTGTTACATTTTGAAAAAATTATCTCTTGGCAGAAAACAAGGGTATTTGAACTTGCTCTAAGAGGCCAAGAGAAGCATGGGAGAACATGAGGTTAGGTATAATTGCTAGGCATATCATGAAAACTAGTGGAGTAGTAACTGACTAGGGAGAGAGCCCTCTAGATCAAAGGAATTTAAGAAACTGTGGCAGGGTCAGTCCTTGACATAATGGAATCTACTCAACAATACTTTAAGGGCAAAGTTAATCATTCTTATTTGAGCACCTCTTTGCAAACCACTTCCGGAGTGGGGACTTGCCGGTTTGACTCTGTATAGCGAAGGTGTTCGAGGCACCTTGGCCACACAGCTGCCAAACCACTTCCTGTCTTTGCAAACCACTTTGCAAACCACTTCCACCCCCAATCCCACAAAGTTAGTTAGGTTGACCACTTATGGGAATTTTTAGCTAGAATCGCAGAGAGGATCCTCCCAGCACCTATCACCAGCCTAAAGTAGAAGAGGCTATATATGCAGACAAGTCACATTCTGTTCTGTTCTTTTTTCTTTTCTTTTTTTGAAACACTGCCAATTTGACTGGTAAAATTATGTTCTCTTGCCGAATGTTTGAGGTGTGAATGCACCACACTTCCATTTGAGTGCCATCTTATCTCAAGCGTGCAATGTGTGTGTCTTGTGTATTGATCTCATATTCTGATATATCCTTATCTGTAACTTTCATTCCCCCAGCTCCACCACCCTCAGTAATCTAGATGTGTTCTACTTCCTTAAATGTCTCCACCCTTTCTCTCTCGGTGCCCCTTATTCCTGGAATTACCTCCCACAACAGCTATGTTGATGCTTCCTCTCTCTCTCTCCTTTTCAAACCAACACTCTCAATGAAGCCTTTGGCTTAATCCTTGAGTCATCATCCCCTACTGAAACTAAACCGAAATACATGTAACTGAACCAAACATGCAGTCTTTCCTTGTTTAACCCCCCCACCCCGGGTTTTCCTCTTCTTGCTCTGTTGCCTTTATCTGTGTAGAATTTTCGATCCTCAGGGCAGAGATCTGCCTTTTTGTTTGTTACTTGCAAGGGTCCAGAATTTTGGGCTGCAGGAAAGACAGGTGGAGAGTATGCTGGCTTTAGCCGCTGCTCAGCAGAGGGACTTGGATTCCTGTTGTCAGGACTGCTCTGGCGGCCCTTCCCAGTAGATTCCAATAGCCAACTCAAGTCACAGATGAAAGGATTTCTTTTCAAAGCTTTAATCCTTTTACAACTTAATGACTCTTTCAGATGCTAATCACCAGCGACTAAAGCAAGGAACAGCAGGGTGGCCTAAGCTTCAAGTAGTCAGTTGATCCATTTGAAAGAGAGTCATTTGAAGACCCAGAACTTATGGGCTAGGGAGAGATCCTCCCTCTTTCCCTTGGGTCCATGGGAGACGGCCGTTGCTCGCGCGCCAAACGGGTGCTACGCCTCCTTTCCGTGCCCTCCATCACTCGTCACTCTTTGCGTCTGCGTTGAGCATCTAAGAAGCCCCCCTCCCGCATTCCCTCACTGCCAGGGTCACTATCTATCTTAGGAATGCTGGCAGGAGGAATCTCTGCCAGGTGCTGAGCCTGGGAGGGATGCGCTGGCCCCTCTCCCACAGATAGCTGTTCCTCCTCAGAATCCGAACTGCTCTGAGGCTCTCTGGGCTCAGTTTCCACCCTGACATCTGCTGTTGAGCAGTGGCTGAAGATGCCCTTGCCACCTTTTCCTGCCTGGGAACAGGAAACGGAGTGGGGCCTTGCTGGTTTGACTCTGTATAGTGAAGGTGTTCGGGGCACCTTGGCCACACAGCTGCCAAACCACTTCCTGTCTTTGTCCCAACTTGGAGCTAGGGTGGGGATCACTGCGAAGCTGCCATTACAATGCCCACCCACGTCTGCAGCTTTGAAGGAAGAGGAGTCATGCTCACCAAAGGGAGGCACCACACTCACAATAGCAAGTGTAAATGTTAAAACCTGGTTACTCAGTAAAGTGCCATGCACATTGATAAATAAAAGAACAACCCTTAGGAACACTGTGGGAGGCAGGGAGGGGGTATTGATGCAAATTGCCTCACTCCCTGTTCCACTGACAGAAGCCTCTGCTGGGTCAAAGAGTCTTCTGTCAGCTGAGGGACACCAATTGGATACAGCCTGATGTATACAAAAAGGGTATACAAATAAAGCGACTGTGACGATATCTGAATTTCTTGTTAATATTCACAGATTCAAAAATGTACACCCCACAACTCTGTTTATATTTACATATCTATACTGCAAGGTATAGCTCAATATAACATTTACCATTCAGTAACTAGAGAGAGGGTTCACATGATTGCTGTGACTCATTGTGGCTTATTTAAGCCACAGTGAGCTGCAGCACCCATAGGTGCCATCCTGAATATTCAAGCTGCTCCCACAGTTTGTTGTGTCATCTGTACCCAGGGACCGTGGATTATATTATATTTAACAACCCTTGCAGAACCAATGGCCTATTTTAATCCTCATAACCCACGGTCCCCAGGTTCGGATGATAGGAATATCCTCACATCACCCACAGTCATGGCTTGAATATTCAAAATGGCTGCTGGCATGCACCACATCCCACCATGGCTTAAATAAGCCATGGTGGGCTGTTTGATCATGCAAACTGGCCCTATATCTCGCAAAGCTATTACTGGGAAGTTTAAATGTTTTTATTAAAAACTGGTGGTGAAGGGTTAAGAAAATTGAATATTGATGATCATTATTTATATGTTCTCCTTATTTTTCTTACAAATACAGAACTTAGAGGGTGTGCGTTAACATCATGAAATTTGTACAAGAGAATTGGTAATATCAAGGAATTTGTAAAAGGTTATGTTTGTCAAGCTACCAGGGAGCTTGTACCTCAAGTGCTTAGGCAGTAGTTGGAAGTAAGTGGAGTTTGGTGTGGGAAGTAACACTTAGTCTCTCCACCCCCACCCCCACCCCAATCTTTTTTAGTCGATGTAAAACAGCCATCCTTTAAAGTAGACAAAGGTGCCTGGAAGGTGTTAATAGTGAGATGGCGCAGACTTGGTCCTTTATGAAAGCTTGGATTGTGAAGAGTGATCTTACTGACATTGCGGCATGCCTGCAGCTGAATATGCATTGACAGAGCTCTGTCCTTTATCCAGTACTGGAGTAGCATGACACTGCTGCAGGCCTAATGAAGTGCATTGGCACAGATTATGATGTGGGTTGCATAGCTGCAGCACTGCAGAAAGGAAGTTTTCACTTGCTTGTTTAAGCGATGACTCTTCAGCCACTGCAGTCAGTCTCTCTCGTGGTCTAAAATGCCTTCTGCATCTTGAGTCTCTGCCAAAAAGCTGTGAAAAGGCAAACAAACAAAATTTGTTTTCCAATGCCTTGGCACATTAGTTCTTTTTAAAAATAAGACAGCTTTGTATTTGCTTCAGTTACCAACACAACTCTATGCGAGTTGCACATTACCATAAGTATAGATACATTCCCGGTGCAGGACAAGCTGATAAGAATAGATAGGATTCTCTTCCCAAAATTAAGGTTCATTTTATGCAATCCAAATCTACATATTGAAAGGTTACACTGAAAACTTCCAGTGTGCATTTTTGCAATGTTCTTGTAGGTCGTATTGTCACAGACTGATGATGGCACTTTTGATGCATGTAATCATTGTTAGGGAATTTTGAACTTCCTGTCCTTAGAATATAGTTTTATATCTATATACAATTGTGTGGGAGCAATCAATAAGAGATAATTTGATCTCTGAGATGTCTTTCCTTTAGGAGCAGTCTTTGTCAAGTTCAATTGGGAAAGCAGAAACTATGGTCTCATTTGGATTTTTGATGTGCCTGTTCACAAGCAATTAAGTCTTTTTTCCCCATCTATCAAGCAAAAAATGGTGAAACAAGAAAGCTTAAATGCACTATAATTATAATGAATAGGTGTGCATGGACAGGTGCATGGGCATAACTGAAGAAATCCTGGGATACTGTAGTTGCTCTAATCCTCTTGCAATTTTCTTTAAACTTTATTATCGTAGAGGTCATTGCACAGTTTGGCAACTATTGCAAAATAGCACAGTTTATTCAGAATTCCTACAGAAAATAGCTGTGACTGCAAAGCCTTAAGTACCAGGTCTCGGCAGCCAGGCCTAGTCTTCCAAGACTCAGAAGCTTCAGTAGTAGATATCTACGTAGAAGTAGCAGATATTTATAAATAGCTGCCCACCCTTTCCTGGCAATTTTCTGCCATAGAAATTGTGTTTCTGATCTTGCAGCGCTTTCTTCCACTGCATCTGACACTGTCTTATCACCCCCATCCAGTTCACAACGCAATGCGCAACAAAGTAATATAACTGAAAAAGCATGTTCTCATTACAGATCTTATTTTCTCACATCGCGTGATCTTGTGATTTTTCATTGTGAAACTATAATGTTTTGGTGAATATTTGCTCCTGGTTTTCTAGTTATGAGGTTCCTAGAGAGCTTCAGCCACTGGCAGGTCCTCTTTGTTGTTTTTGCATTTCAATTAGCAAATGATTTTGACAACAAGGACTAACTTCAGCCTTGCGCAATCTACTTTCTATTTATTAAAATCCCATAATCCACAAACCTTAGCATGTCAGAAATTGGCAGCTCAGAGAGGTGGAGTCAGTCACCTTATGAGCCATGTGGTGAGCATTAGGACTCCTGTGTTCTTCTCCAGCTTGAATTTTAATCCGAGACAGAGAAGACGTCTGTCCCTCCCTCCCAGCCACTTACCTACCCACTCAGTTACTTGTCTGCTGCTTCAGCCATAAGTGAGGAGGAGGAGAAAAGTGTCACACCTCTTCCTGTCTGAAGCTGGGAATGGGGGGAAGGATTAAAACCTGTTGCACTCCTGATGTTGTCCTAAGGGTCATGGCAGGATCCAGTTTGGTTTGGGTCCAGTTGGGGCTAGGAATAAACCAAGCTATTTTCTGACTTATGGGGGGAAATAGCTGAATTGTTTTTGGAAGAACAAACCCACCTTTCAATTACGGCAGATAAAGGATTCTAATTGCAACCTTAAATATGCTTTAGGGGACCTCTAGAAAGACCTGTCACAGATAACTAATTAGTAGTCTTATTTTACAGGTAAGAAATACTGAGACTGGGAGAAAAATTATTAGCAGGATACCACCCATTGAATCTATAACAGAGCTTGTTCTTTTTACTGCAGCTTTTAGAGACTAGCAGTATTTGTCAGCATTATATAATGAAAGACACTAAGACTCAAAAATAAGCAACTTCTCCAAAGATCAGACTGAATATTTAAGTTTTGATGTTACACAGCAGTGACTAAAAAGAATGTTGCATCACAGATCATTCTGAATAATCATACGTGGTCGGAATCTGAGGTTGTTGCGAAATGCCTTCCTCCAATTCACCATTCCATTTGAGGTGGGAGTGAAAATTATTGAATTGATTGTGTGTGGTATAGCAGGGTAGGTTGTATGATTCTTTGTCCTTCTTTTATGTAGTATGGCTGCAGTGGCTTCTCTCCTTATTCCCTCCTCTTCCTTATCCGTGGTGGGAAGAGGTTATGTATTATTTACCCTGCCAGCTGGCAGGCATGACTAGCACTATTTCATTGCCCCAAAGAAACTCTATGTAGAACATCTTTGGGATAAGGAAATGGTAGCTGCTGGTCACTTTGCCAAAAGCAGCAGCCATGCTTACCAGCTGCCAGCCAATTAAGTAGTTTTCTTGCCTCCCCCTCCCAAACCATGGACAAGGAAGGAAGGCAATAAGGAGAGAAGCCACCATTCACCAGGCTACATACAAAAGATAAAGAGATCCACAACCTTCCCTTCCCCAAAATATTTGATTTTTGACCATCACCACCACCTCGAAAATACACTCTCCCATTTTGGGAGTCCAAATTCACCACCCCTTCACCCCATTCATCAAAGCAACCTGGGGTGCCATTTTAAGTTTCAGTAGCAGGGCACAAATCCACTTCAAAGGTCAAAGCCATACCTTATTTGTTTTAAGTGTAATATGCAAAGCATACGAGCATTTTAAGAACATTACTTTTTTTGTGCTTGCTAATAGTAACCATAAATCTAAATGCTTCTGAGAAATAATCATATGTATTATACTCTGAAAAGCCCAGAGAGTCTGAAACAAAACTATCATTTATTATATTTATATCCCACCTTTGTACCAAGAATGGTCCTCATTTAAGATGTATTATTGTTGTTGTTGTTGTTGTTGTTGTTGTTGTTACTGGTTTTCTTAAAACTGTTTTTTTAAAGCGCACACAAACCAACACCCCTCCCAGATTTCTTACTTGTTGATGCCTCTCAAGTCTAGTGCAACCATGCTCAGCACAGAGCTGGAATAGTGGGTTTACTGTACATACTCTGAAGTCTAGCAGCAATTATTCCTCAGTCGCCAGTGTCTCTGTATATTTGTGTGTGCATGCGCACCCCTTATTCTCAATGCCATTTCCGAAGGCGGTTCCATGAGACATCACCAGCCTCCTCCTCCTTGTCTAACACAGGGCTGAATGCTGCAAAATGGGCAGTTAGTCAAGGAAAGGATAAGAGGGAAATAGTGACTGGGGTGGTGATGGCAGTTCTGGCGACTGAACAATGTTTTAAAATGGTGCTTGCTGCTGCTTCCTCCACCAGTGTGGCTCAGTCCCCCTCAGCATAGTATATTCAGTACTGCATGACTCCCTGGCATTTGTGCTAGATGGTCCTGCAAGGTTCTATCATGTCCCTCATGCTTTCTAACATCAGCATAAATCCATTGAGTGAGGTCATCCAAAGATTTGGCTTGATGTGTCATCAAGAAGCACGTGTTGAGGGTACTAAACTAGCACCTTCATGCAGTGATGGGGGCCAGTAAACTGAAGCTCAGTCCAGATATGATGGAGTTCCTAATTATTGGGTTTTTCCCTATGTTGGACAGGGTTACACTCCCCATGTAGGAACTAGTGTGCAGTCTGGGAATGCTCATTGACCCATCTTCACCATTGGAGGCCATGGAGTGCTTTCTACCAGTTTAGGCTGGTGTGCCAGTTGCAACTCTATTTGGAGAGAGCCTGGCCTCAGTGGTCCATGCCCTGGTAACCTCCAGTTTCGCCTACTGTAATGTGTTACACATGGGTCTGCCTTTGAAGACTGTTCAGAAATTGCAATTAGTCCAATTAGTTATCACATTATTCCTGTGGTTAGCCAACTGCACTGGTTCCCAGTTCATTGCCAGACTCAATTCAAAGTGCTGGTATTGACTTCAATGTGTTGGTATTGACCATTCATGGTTTGGGACTGAGATACCTGAATACATGTGCCTGCCTACGCATTAGATCTTCAGTGAATGTCCCTACCATCTGAGATGTGGTTACCGGCAAAGGTCCTACGTAGTGGTGGCACCCCCAATGTTGAATGCTCTCCCCAAGGAGGCTTGCCTGGTGCCTACTTTGATGTCATTTTTACACCAAGCAAATACCTTTTTTATTTTCTAAGGTTTTTTAATTCTTGGTACGTTGCTTTCATGCTATTTTGTGTTTGTCTTTATTTTTGCTGATGTTTTATACTGCTCTTTTATATTTTGATGTGTTTTAATTTTTTTTTATTTTATTCATTTCTATTAAGTTTTAACTTTCTGTAAGCTGCCGTGGGAACTGTTGAAGACTGGGTTATAAATCCCTTAAATAAATAAAAAATACATTACGCATATGGTTCTTTTCTGAGGCAAGAAACAGGGAGGAAGCTGCTGTGTGCCTAGTGCCTCCCCTAGCATTAGTGTCCTGAGTTCTAGGATATTTGCTGCTACCAAAGAACAGCCCAAGATTCAGAGAAGTACAGCAGCCATGATGTCTTCCTTTCTTCTGGCCTTGGCACCCAGTGACTGTTCTCTGTACTGGAATTGTTCACTGCTACCACCAGCACTCGTAGAGTCCTGGGCTACTCAAAGACCTGTGCATGTCAGTAATATTTTCTGTTAGTGCACAGAAAAGCCACTGGTGTGCCACAGTATGGCATGGTCATTCTGAGGATAGACAGAAGGAAGAAACTGGCAGTCTTCCTGGAATTAGCCAGCAGTGAACCCATGGATCACAACTGGTGTTGTAACCACCCCTGTGAGCAATGAAGATAGGAGCGCAATGGCTAAACTGTTGAGTTCTGTCTTGCTCCAATAGATCCCTGTTGAACAATTTGTCATTTTTGTCTTAGGACAAGTTCTAAAATGGAAAGATGTCATCTTAATGTCTTTATCCGCTTCAGTAACAGTCAATGTCTGTGAATTGCTCTTGACAAAATGAGGCTTTGTCAGACGTGCAGATTTTCAGGTGTTTAGCTAATAGGAAACCATACTGATATTCAGATTGCAGGGGTAAATTAAGAACAAGGCCAGTGGGGCCCAGGCAGAGGAAACTGCCGAATTTGAACCATACACAGACCTCCTTCCCTGCCCCTCCTTTGGAGCATTCTTTCTTTATGTAAGGGCATCTAAGATGTAGCAAAGACATTTTCAATAGACTAGTACAAATGTCAATTGTATATACAAGTAACTAAAAAGAGCCCTGTATCTGGAGCACTCAGAATTAGTTGCGGTTAATGTAGTGTATTGGAAGGTACATGTGTATGAGTGTATATGTACTCCCTGTATATCCTTTGCACATTCCCAAAAATGTTTGTTCATCCTTAAGAACATCATTAGAGCCATGTTGGATCAGACCAAGGGTCCATCTAGTCCAGCATTCTGTCCATACAGTAGCCAACCAGCTGTTGACGGGAAACCTACAAGCAGTACATGAGTGCAACAGCACCCTCCCACCCATGTTCCCCAGCAACTGGTGTACATAGGCATACTGCCTCTGATACTGGAGGTAGCATAAGAACATAAGAAGAGCCATTCTGGATGAGACCAAGGGTCCATCTAGTCCAGCATTCTGTTCACACAGTGGCCAACCAGCTGTTGACCAGGAACCCACAAGCAGGACATGAGTGCAACAGCACCCTCCCACCCTCGTTCTCCAGCAAATGGTGTACATAGGCTCACTCACTCTGATACGGGAAGTCACACATAGCCATCAAGACTAGTAGCCATTGATAGCCTTTTCCTCCAGGAATTTGTCCAACCCCCTTTTAAAGCCATCCAAATTGGCAGCCATCACTACATCCTGTGGTAGCAACTTCCATAGTTTAACTATGCGCTGTGTGAAGAAGTGCTTCCTTTTATCTGTCCTTAATCTCCCACCAGTCAGCTTCATAGGATGACCCTGGGTTCTAGTATTTTGAGAGAGGGAGAAGAGTGTCTCCCTATCTACATTCTCCAAACTGTGCATAATTTTGTAGACCTCTCTCATGTCTCCCCTTACCCTCCTTTTTTCCAAGCTAAACAATTCCAGCTGTTGTAACCTTCTCTCATAGGGGAGATGCTCCAGCCCCTTGATCATTTTAGTTGCCCTTTTCTGCACTTTTTCCAGCTCAACAATATCTTTTTTTAGGTGTGGTGATGGGCAGGCAGCAGGGAAGAGAACATCTCTTTCTCCTTCCCCTCCCATGTAGACAGTATCTAACAAATGTGCTGTGAAGTTTTTGACTGGGTAGATCAATATTCAAAGCAGACTAGGGACATCTTTCAACCATAAAGGTATAAGTCAAAACATTCTCACATGAAATGTGTTGTCAGCTCCCAGCTGTGCTGTGCAAGAAAAGCTAGTCACAGTGGCTAGATTGGCTGCCGTTAGGTATCCAGACCTGGATTTGAAGATTGGATACTGCATGACCTGCTCAACACAGGCTAATCCATAGAACAGAGACCGCTTGTTGCTTAGTAGTATAGATCCTACCCAGACTGACTGAAGGTGGCAGAGTAAATAAAGCTCCTCCGTAGTGACAGATTATGTGAAAAAAGACTCAGAGAAATCTGTTTGGTTCACCACATTTGAAAGACAAACTTGCTGCAAAAGCAGGTTTGGAAATCTGTTTGGTAAATAAGAAAACAGCAGTGTGACTGCTGCAGCTCTTTCATTTGTCTTGAGGACTGTTTTACATATGAACTTTAGCCCTTAACTTAAAAGCTGTGTAGATTTTTCAGGTTTTGTTTCTATTATGCCACCACTGAACACATCAGAATTCCTTTTTCCTGCTGCTTGCACCATGCTTCATGTATCTTTAATCACAGTCATCTAGGTCATATATTGCACACTCTGCACTGGTGTTTTATCCTGACTGTTCCAGCAATTCCTGTATGCAGTCTGTTTCAGACGGTAGTAATTAAAATCTGTGCTGTTAAATAACTCATAAAGTTGGGCAGGGCTTGAGGAGAGATGCCGGCAATCCTGAAATATCTATTTGTGTAGGCAACTAATTGGTGCCTGCCTCTTATTTTTTCCAGCCTTATGATTATTTAAATGATTGAGGAGTTTGACCAGCTCAGGCAAGCTTTTCAAAGAACTGTTGCAGGTAGTTGCAGTAATGATATATTTCAGCAAGACAGTGGGCCAATTCGCATGCCATGACAGCCAATCAAGGGTTAATTTACCCTCAAGGAGCTGTGTTTCCTGCAAGCTGCCATTATGAATATACAACCCCCATGGGTTATGTGAGGGTTGTTTAACCCTTAAATAACCCCTTCCAGCTGGATTTCCAGGACAGGGAGGCAGGGCTGGCACGCACTGCAGCTCCTTGAGGGTAAATTAACCTTCGATGGGCTGTTGTATTGTGCAAACCAGATCAGTGGCTTTGCTTCCCCATTAGCGATGTGTCCTGGGCAGGGCGTGACACTTATTCATAAGAAGAGCAGAAAGGTAAACTATACAGAGTGAAATACATTTGCTTAAATGCAGGGATTGATCAGTCAGAGAACCCTCCACAAAAACTGTATATGCATAGAAGGAAAGGTTCCTCCTGTGCAAGCACCAAGTCATTGCTGACTCCTAGAGGGATGCTGCTTTTGCTGGCGTTTTCATGGCAGACTATAGCGGGGTGGTTTGCCATTGTCTTCCCCAGTCATGAGTACCTTTCCCCCAGCAAGCTAGGTACTCATTTTACCGACCTCGGAAGGATGGAAGGCTGAGTTGACCTGAGCTAGCTACCCGAGACCCGGCTTCCTCTGGGATCGAACTCAGGTTGAAAATGATTAGGGGACTGGAAACAAAGCCCTGTGAGGAGAGACTGAAAGAACTGGGCATGTTTAGCCTTGAGAAGAGAAAACTGAGGGGAGATATGATAGCGCTGTTCAAGTACTTGAAAGGTTGTTCCAGAGAGGAAGGCCAGCATCTCTCCTCGATCATCCCAGAGTGCAGGACATGGAATAATGGGCTCAAGTAACAGGAAGCCAGATTCCGGCTGAACATCAGGAAAATCTTCCTGACTGTTAGAGCAATACGACAATGGAACCAATTACCTAGGGAGGTGGGGGGCTCTCCCACACTGGAGGCATTGAGGATGAAGTTGGACAGCCATCTGTCGGGGATGCTCTGACTTGGATTCCTGCATTGAGCAGGGGGTTGGACTTGATGGCCTTGTAGGCCCCTTCCAACCCTACTATTCTATGATTCTATGCAGAATGCAACTAAGAATCTCAGCCTTCTTTTTCTTTTTTTAAAAGAGAATAAGCATCTAAAGAAAATATGCTTGACAATGTGTGGCGATGCCTGCTGCATGGAGATAAGTGTTCTGCATCACTAACACTCCACCTGCCCAGGGAGCAAAAGCAAAACAAAATCCGCAAAACAGTGAAAACTGCAGAGTAAATTATGCACAAAAACAATTATGTAAATTTGTTCATTTATTTAAAACATTTATATCTTACATCTCTTAGTGCCCATGGTGGCCTTAATTTTTTAAAAAAACTATAGCACATTAATATTAAAACTGCAGTTTTTACTGGTCAATGGAATTCAGCTTTTCTTATCACAGATTTTGCTCAATGTGGTATGGAATTTTATTTATTTAATGCTGATGACCCCCTCCCCCTCGGGTTATCACTGATTTCTATATTTAATTAAGAAGTTCTCCTCAAGGTTTTGTATTTGTATTGTGTGACAAGTTTGCGTGATGGATGCATTTTACTAAATGTAGTGTGTGGGATTGACTACTGGAGCTAGAATAAGTAGGATGTTTCATTTGGGGCTGCCAATTTGTGTTTCTTACCAGGGGATCTCTGCATTATCTGGAGAAGGGATGTCACATCAAGGGCATTGTGAATTGAGACTCTGGAATGGCACTAAAGGTTTTAGCTCCAATGCATTTACGAATGTCTACTCACTGATCATGTTGGTCAGTGCTGTCAATTCCAGCTGCACAGGGCCACCTGTTGGGTAGCATCTAGCTTGGTGATGCTGGAAAATGAGAGAATTCTAATTTGATTGCAGTCTTTTGGAGGGGAGAAAAGGAGATTTCCTTGTACCTGTTAAGGCAGAGGTGTAGATCCTCAGAACTGGGGGCTAAATCCAACCCTCCAGAGGTCCCAATCCAGCATTCTCTGTTTCCCCAGAAGGCTACACTGGCCCCAGAACCTTTCTCCCAACCAGTGATTATTTGGTGATTTCCCAGCTTATGTGCAGTTCCCCCAGATGCGCCCCCCCACAATTTCTAAAAGGTTGAAATGCCTCTCCTAAGGCTTAGTTATTGGCAATAAAAATCTTAACTTAAAATATCCTAGTATTTGGGGGGGGGGATTGGTCCCACCCCTTTTGCTTTCAGCCCTGCCTACCACTGGAATGTGGCCCCCAAGAATGTCTCCATAATGGAATTCAGTCCTTGGACTGAAAGAAGTTCTACATCCCTGTGCTAAGGGAAACCGATTGATTGCAAGATGTTTGCCTCTGTATTTTTGAAGTAATTAACTTTAGAGTATCGGTACAAATCATAGCAAACTTCCCTTCTCCCTAAGTATGTTAGCTACAAAGGGGGCAGCAGTTGAGTTGATATGAAGAGGTTTACAAACAGCTCCTCCACGGGGGGCTGTCATCTCATCTATAATTGAGATTTTTGTCCTGCTAGAAAAGAGACATTTGTGTCTTTATCGAGGTCGTCTGTAAATAGAAGAGTCAACCGTTGTGTCTCTTTCTGAACCATTACTGCAATTCTGTCAGATGGGAACAAAACAGGAGAAACCACTAAATTAACTGAAAAAAGTATTTCTGCAGTGAATCTATGCTGTGTAACCTGGGCAGCTTTATTTTGCATTTTTGTGTTATAAATAGCCAGTATGGTTGAAAATATTCTCAAGGCTTCCAAATGGTATACTGAAGACAAGAAAAGAGCTTCATCATTAAACCACTGAGTATTCACTTAGCTGTCACAGTATTAGCCAAACTGGATTTCTGGATTTATTGTGTAATTGTGGGACTTGCTGTGTGTCCTTATTGCAGTCCTTGTGTTGTTGTTGTTGTTTTGCTCCCCACACCCTAAAATTGGACCAACTCTTGTAAAACTATTTTTTATTAAAACAGACAGAACTGATTTCTCTCTCCCAGCATCAGTTTTAGCCTACTTGGGACACCGGCACCGTCTGCTTCTTCCCAATCTTTCTCATAGTTGGACGCAGCAACAGAAGCTTGTTAAACAATGAAATAAGCAGTGTCAAAGTATGTTAGCTCACATAAATGTTGAATGGGGGAAGCTCAATGTGGGGAGGGGAGTGTTCTTGCTTGCTACTTCTCTTTAACCCTGTGCTAAATTCAGGGCCTTTTAAAAATCAGTAACACCAAAACATTCCCTGAGCCTTCCTTAAAAGATTAATGGGATTAAAGAGACATTACATTTATGGTGCTAAACCTAATAACAGGAGACCTAAGATGTTAACATAAGTCATTTTGATTTTTACTTACATGGCTCAGAGTGTTTATAACAGAATATTTAATAATTTCATTTGTTTCTGCAGGCCAGAAACTGGAAGCTGTCAATGGTAGAGGATGGGCAACTTGTAGGCCAAAACATTTGGAGGACCACAACTCCCATCAACTCTAGCCAGCATAGCCAATGGTGAAGGAAGATGGGATTTGTAGGCCAGAATATCTGGAGGACCATAAGTTGCCCACCCCTGCAATGCACTGGGTTGCCTGTAACATTTAAACATTACAAATACAAAGTGCCTCAACAAAAGAGAATGGAGTTTTAAAAAACAGAAGCCCCCTTTTATTTAAAGAGGGTAATTTTAAAATGATATGTCACCTATATATTGTGGCTGCTTTCTTCCAGAGAGAGGGGGATAGTAAACATGCATTCTAATCATCTTGCAAACAAGTTAGGAAGATAAAAGTTTCCAGTTTTATTTTGCCTGCAGGTAATAAAAAACGTGCTATCTCTTCCTTCAATTCTTAATGTTGAAGTTACATAGCTGCTGCTGCTGCTGCTACTGCCACCATCTCCACTCCTCCTCCGCTTCTTCTTTTTCTTTGCGTTATTTATGAACATACACACTGGGGATGGGCAGTGCTGGTGGAATGGATCTGAGCCAACCAGTAATTGAGCAGAGGCAGTTTTCCCCAGATAAAATTTGAACACCAAATCACATTAGGCCTATCAACTGTTACCAGATGGTATTAAAGTAATTGGGCCAGTTTGCACATCATGATAAGCCACCATGGTTAATTAACCCATAGGGCTTGGAGATATATGCTATCCACCTTTTGAATATGCAAGCCATGGCAGGGGCACACTGTGGCTTGTCGTGTCATGCAAACCTGGGCCTTGTGTGTTATTTGAAGGTTAAACAACCCTCAGATAACCCTATAACAACCCATGGGTTCTCATGACATGACAAGCTATGCTGAGCCAATGCCATGGCTTTCATATTCAAAACCAGTGCACATCTCGGGGGCCCATGGATTAATTAACCCACGGTGTCTTAGCGTGACATGAGAACCAAGTTGTTGTCTCATAGCCACCTTTGACTTATTTCTGTATATATATATATACTTGGATTCCAAAAAGTACCAGTGAAGAAAAGGGTTCAGAGTCTCAGTTTGAGCATCACTAACCAAGCAGGAAAGAAGTAAGAAATACTATCATTGGTTTCTGTGGGGCTTTTTAAAATTAATATGAACAGTTGTAGCTTGATACAAAGGGATAAAGGTCAGATTGAGTTTGGGAAATGATTATAATAGCAGCATTTTGGCAGAAAGCTAAAGAGGAGGATTAGAGGTTGAAGGGGTGCCAGGGAGAGTCAGCTGTTATGTGTAAGACATAAAGGTAGTGTTAGGCAGCTTAGCATTCAGGACAAGGTTAATGGCAAGACTGAGACGCAAGAAGAAAGAATTGGAGTGAATTCCCTGTGCAATGTTTCTGCCCTTCTTAAAGTTTGCTCGTTTTGTTCAGATGCCCTGGAGTCTCTTCAGTCTTTATATAGCCATTGGCTACTGCAGAGAAGACAGTCTCTGCTTTAGAGTGACTTTGATAATTATTTTACCCAGGTATCAAAATGGGTGTTGCTGAAGTTGAAGTCTGTGAAGCCAACCTTCCCAAGATCAAAAAGTGGTTTGGCCTTTTGATCTCTTACTGTGGCCAACACAGCCTGAGGGGTGTGTTCTCTCTGTTGTGGAATAGTTTAGAAGTCCAACTCTCATTCAGCATTTCCCTTAGATGCTTCACTGAACTATGAAGCACTGCTTTGCAACTCTGTGTCTTCAAAGAACAGAGCAAATAATATTTTATAAAGCAAATTATAGATTATTGCAGGAAAAGTAGACAACCAATTCGGAGAGTCTAAAAAACCAAATAAAGTAAATTATAGAAATAAAGCATTTATTTCATATATCCTCTGCAAACCTGTGAAGACCAGCCTTAGGATGTGAATCTGAACACCAACTACTATTTGACAAGGAATAGCATTACTTTCCTTAAGTAAGAAAAAGAGGGAAGTGAAATGGCAGGTAATTACTGCACTTTGAATTTGTGGAAACAGCTAATCTGAGGCTAAAGACTGGTTCGCACGATCAAGCAGCCCACCGTGGCCTACATAAACCACAGTGGGCACGGTAATTGTGCAAACCCAGGGAAAGTCTTGAGCCACATACATAGATATAGTGGGCATAACAAGAAACCTGGAGAGGACCAGTGGAATGTGGTTATCTCTGCAGGCGACTCTGGACTAGGAAGGTAACGCTAGACTTGATTGTAGTTGTGGGATGTGATGTGAAACGTAGATGTCATTGAACTGATTAGAAACTGTGACCACAGTGCTATAAAATTCAATTTATATGTAGGTGGAAAATTCCCAAGGGTCCCACACAGTCACATTTAACTTCTAAAGAGGAAACTTCTAAAAAAAAAATACAGGGATTGGTAAAAAGGAAGTTTAAAGACAAAGTCAAGAGGGCTAAATACCTCCAGAATGCTTGAGAGTTATTCAAAATCACAATAATAGGTCAGCTAGAAGATATACCACAGATCAAGAAACTGCCAACTCCAAGAGTACACCAGTACGGTTAACAAGCAGAGTCAAGGAAGCTATTAGAGGCAAGAAGGCTTTCTTCAGAAAATGGAATTCTTGCCCAAACAAGGAGAACAAAAAGAAACACAAACTTTGGCATAGGAATTTAAGCAGATAATAAGGGATGCATAAAAGTATTTTGGGGAGCACATCACTAATAACATCAAGACCAACAATAAAAAGTATTTAAATGCATCAGAAGCAGGAAACCAGCTAGAGAGGCAGATGGACCATTCGATGACAAGGAGTTAGATGAGGATCATTGGATTGCCGAGAAGCTGAATTAATTCTTTATGTCTCCACTGCAGAAGATTTAGGACAGATAGCCTTTCGAGAAATTACTTTTTCAGGAAGAGAGTCCATCCAAGAGTTCTTGAAGAACTGAAACGTTACATATTTTTGTTAGAAGATCAAAAAAATCATATGTCTCCAAGAGGACTGGAAAGTGGCCAATGTAACACAAGTTTGTTTTTTTACAAGGGGTCCAGAGAGAATGCAGGAAACTACGAACTGCTTAGCTTAACATATGTGCCAGGTAAATTTGTAGGAAGTGTTATGAAAGATAGAATTATCAACATATAGAAGGATAAGTCTTGCTGAAGAAGAATCAACATGGCTTCCGTAAAGGTAAGCCCTATCTCACTGACCTTTTAGAGTTCTTTGGGAGTGATGACAAGCATGTGGATAGGGGTGATCCAGTAGCTACTGTGTATTTGGACTTTCAAAAAGCTTTTGACACAGTACCCCCCTCAGAGGCTCCTGAACAAACTGCAACTATAGGGTAAGAGAACAGGTCCTCTTATGTATCATTTAATGCTTAAAGAACAAGAGCAGAGACTAGTTCTTGCAATGGAGAGACTAGTTCTCACAGTGGAGGGGTGTAAGAAGTGGGGTCTTCCAATTATCTGTTTTGGGACTGGCGCTTTTTAACTTGTTCATGAGTGATCCGGAGTTTGGGGTGAGCCGTGAGGTCAGCATGTTTGTGGATGACACCAAATGATTCCAGGGGGCAGGGGTGAAAAAAGAGAGAGAAGAGTTCAGCAGCAAAATGGCAAACATAGTTCAGAGTAAGTAAATGTAAAGTGATGCATATTGGGGGGGGGGATCCAAATTTCGTATAAATACTCATGGAGTCTGACCTGGCAGTGAATGACCAGAAAGGGTTCTTGGTGTCATTGTGCATAGCTCAATGAAAATGTTGACCCAGTATGCGGCAGCTGTGAAAACAAAGTCTATGTTGGGGATCATTAAAAAAAAAAAGTCAATATTATATCTATGGTGCAACAACATGTATACAAATCTATAGTGCAAGCACACTTGGAATAGAAAAACTGTATACCGTTGTGGTCGTTGTACCTCAAAAAGGATATAGCAGAGCTGGAAAAACTACAGAAAGGAGAAATCAGAATTATCAGAGAACCTTTTCCTACAAGGAAAGGTTACAATGCTTGGCACTATTTAGTTCAGAAAAAAGGTGAGAATGGGGGGATATGACAGAGGTGTATCAAATTATGCGTGCTGTGGAGAAAGAGGATAGGGAGACCTTTTTCTCCCTCTCTCACAATACCTGAACCTGGAGTCATCCACTGAAAGTGAATGGTAGAAGATTCAGGATAGGCAAAAGGAAGTACTTCTTCACACAGTACATAGTTCAACTATGAAATTTGCTTCCACAGGATGTGGTGAAGATGAGATGGCTTTCAAAGGGGATTAGACAAATTCAAGGAGGATAAGACTATCAATGGCTATTCCCAATGATGACTATATGCTACCTCCAGGATCAAAAGACAGCATTCTTCTGAATTCCAGTTTCTGGAAAACAAAAAAGAAGGCTGCTGCTCTCATCCCCTGCTTGTGGGCTTCCCATGGGCATCTGGTTGGTCACTTTGGGAAACAAGATGCTGGACTACATAGGCCTTTGGTCTGATCCGCTAGGGCTCTTCTTATGTTCTTATGTAGATATAGCTGTCAGAAACCACAATAAGTACAGGTGCCCATAATCAACCTAAACTGCTGTAGCTGTGCTGTGTGGAACCATGGCTGCAATTTCAATTCCTGAGGAACCTTTCTTTGATCTGAATTAGAGGAATTGGGTAATTCCACCTCTTGTTTTGCACCATGAGTACCAGACATAATTGAGCTATACACAGTTAAAGCTGTACCTTAGGTTGTAATAAACAAGGCAGTAGTCAATTGGAAGCAGTCAGATCAGCATAAAGTGTGCTAGTGTAAAGAGGAGCTATATTCATTGAAAGTTGTTCGAAGTAAATTTCTCCAGCATATCATATATATAAAAAAACCTCCCTCACCTTAATTTGTTACATGTATCAGTTATAAAGGACATGTTTGTTTGTTTGTTTTACTAATCTGAAGTCAAAATGTAGACAGGCAGTAAATGTAAAACACGTCTGTTGTAATTTATAATTTAGCTGTCTTCAAATCTTGAGAAGGAGTTTGCTTTCCAATTAAGCTGCAGACTTTTTTAGGGAATTACCCTGCACTTTCTTTGAAGAGATGAAGTTTCTCATTATCCAAGCTAATCTAGCAGCTTGGAGAACAAGCATGTTGCTAACGCTGCCTCCACTGCTGCTGAAGGTGCTATGTGGATTTATTTTAAGTCCTTTGCTGGAGTGACCAAAATATCCTTGTTTTTGAGATGTTGGATGTTTGAATATCAGCAGCAGAACTTTGGATAGGTGTGTAGGTTTCAAGTATATTAGGTGACTGGGAAAACCCTAGACAAGGGAATGGTAGCATTTGGCCATTTCTCAGGGCCAAAATGGCATCAAGCAGTAGTATGTGTGCATTTTGCTCTCCACTAGTCCAGGGGTCTCTAACCCTTTTGGGCCAGTGGACACATTTGGAATTTTGTGGGGATGTCATGGCTGCCATAGGGGCTTGCCCATTCACTGCCATGGCAGGCATGGCCAGTTACAAACACCACTTTCCCAGAAGGCAAATTGGTGAGGCTAAAATAAAAGTAACTTGCCCTGAAAACAAGGTAGAGGTTGGGTCTGAGCTCTAAAACACAAAACCACTCTCTTGAACCCACAGGGTCCTGCTCCACCACCCATTTCACAGAACACAAAATGTGTGTTCAGAGACAAGTATCTTGGCCAAGAGAATGAGTACAAGGTAGAGGTGGAGTCTTGAGTCCCAAATGCCAGATCACATATTTGCCCTCACAGTGCACAACAAAATAGCCATTTCACATGTGGGGCCCAGAGGCATTCTTGGAATTAAAGATGGCACTGAAGGCTGCTGCTTCTCTTTGCCTCCTAGTTATTAATATTTTTTAATCCTTACAAATTTTTAAAAATGAGGAGGGGGCAGGTAGTCTGGTAGGTGCCAAGGGAGGAGTCTGCAGGCACAGTGGTGTCCATGGGCACCACATTAGGGACCCCAGTGCTAGTCACATACTTTTTTTAGTGAAAGCATTTGTGGTCCCAGTAATTTACAGTCACCAAATATGTGTAGTATGAAAATCTGCCTCCCTGTTTGGCATGAGTTATTCACATGCCCCACTGTTAGCTACATTTTGGGATGTTAAAGCCAGTACTGTCTCAGCGGAAAAGAGTATGCACACCCCACTTCCAAATTCTAGGGGCAATAGCAGTAGGTCCAAGGTTGAGTCCATGTATGCAGAAGCAATGTAAGGAAAGCTCACTTTTCTGCTGCTTGTGCTATAGTCATTCACTGGGGACTTATCTTTGATATCTAATGCTGTCAATCAGGTACCTTTTACCCACACAAAATTCACTTTCCAGAAATTATTCAAAACATAACAAGTCTGATGCTAAAATTACCTTTGTTTCCATTATAACTATCATGGAGAGCATCAGCTGGAAATCAGTAATTCATTAATGTCTGCCAGTCACAGATAGGATGAGTAATGATTCAACAGGAGCTAATTTAGAGCTCAAATGGGGAAAACAAAATCCCCAGAGACTGCGCAGCAGGAAGAATGTGAGTAATTGGGGGGAAATGTGGAAATCATGCTGCAGTGTAACAAAATAACCGATTTCTTCAGTGCACCATCAGAGATGCTTAATTAAGCAGTGTTGCTTTTTATCATAGCAAATCTGGAAGGTAGGCTGAGGGATGTAGTTGACAAAGACCTCAGTGCCTCACCTTTGCAGAACTGGATAAAAATGAATGTGTGGGTCAGTTGCTCATGCAATGCTGGCTGAGTTCCTTACAACCTTCTTTTATTGCACAGCAAAACTGCCTTGCAATTTCACGATTAGCAGCATTTTCCAGAGGAGAAGGCCAGGCACAATGCAGAATTTAAACTACCAGAGCTTTCCTTTGGGTTAGCTTGCATTGTGAGCTGGGTAGCTGTAAACAGTAAAAATATTTTGTAGGCATGCATCCAAAAGTAAACAACATACCATATGTAAACCAACATTAAGAATGGGCTGCTCATGTCAGAGTACACCACTGCCTACAGCAGAGGAACCTTCTGTTTTATTTTATTTCTTTCTTTCTTACATTTATAGACCACCAAATAACCAGAATTCTCTGGGTGGTTTACAGGTAAATTAAAACATAAAATACAAAGCAATAGACAATGATAAAAACAGCACAGAATAAAACCTTTGCAGAGGGGAAAAGGTGTTGAAAGTCTAAACCTCAGCACAAAATGAACTGACCATAGACAAGCTGCTTGGCAAGGATGATGGTGTCCCTCTCTTCTGCATTGGTGGGGTGAGGTCTGAATGGGTCGTGCTGTGATACTTCACGCTATTGCTGAGTCAGCTTGCTAGCTACTAGTGTCCTATGGAAGACAATGTATATGGGATAATATAAGTGATTGCACAGAGGACCACCTGATGAATGCCAGTTTATTTATTTAGACAAGCCTCAACCCAAGGTAGGTCACAACAATAAAAGCAATTCATTAACATAAACCGATATACAAAATAGATTAAGCCCACAGATAATATGAAACCCCAAAAGATGCAAAGTTTTTCCTAAAAGAGGGAGGGTTTTGCTTGCCTCCTACTTTTTTTGGGAAGCTTTATCAGTTGTAATGGGCATCACAAATGATATCTCTTGTGGAGCGGGGACATGGAGCAAGGCCTTCCTTACTGCTCTCAAAAAGGGTAGGGGATTATGTCAAGCTGGTAACCCTTTTTCACTTTTTTGAGATCTTTTGTGCACTCCTGTATCTGTGAGAATGGTGAACTGCATCATACTGGAGGAAGCCGTAAGAGAAATCATATGAACAGACTCTGGAAATATGCCATTCCCACTATCTTCTAGTATTGACTGTATCTGCTGTCAATAGTTGAGTGCACAATGTGCTGTAAAACCTTTCTTTGCTAAATCTCTGTATGCCAGATATTTCTTTATTGTTAGTGTGTTTCCTCTCTAGCTTTTAGATAATTACATGCCTTATGCAGACACCCCTCTTTTGCGATAAATGTAATATTCCCAAGGGTGTCTGGCTATGCAGGGATTATATTCTACCAGGTTTGCATGATCGCCTATGGCATCCGTAGGCACCAGATTGGCAATTCAGGCTCAGGCCTTGGCTTGTCGTGTCGTGCAAACCCGGCAAGGGTTGGTTATTGGCGGGGTTAACAAATCACTCACACCCTAAAGCAGCCCATGGGTTCTGGGTGGTTTGTTAACCATGGCAACAACCCACCCTCTCTGGGTTTGGATGACATAACAAGCTGCAGTTGTGGCTTGAATATTCAAAATGGCCATAAGCCCCAGGGGTTAGTTAACTCACAGTGGCTTAGCGTGCTGTGCGAATCAAAGGGATAGGAGTTGTGTATAGACAGATAACAAGCAGCCCCAGGGAGCCTATCAACTTAACTAGTCATTCATACATAAGGTAAATTTAAAGCCAACTGGACTGAAATACTGTGGTTGTTGGGAAGGGCACCTTTCTCAAGACTTGGGACTAATAAAATAATTTTTAAATAAACTGGTGGGTTTATTTTAAATGCAGTAGAATTTTGTTTAAAACATATTTTGTAGATTAATCTTTTGGCAGCCAGGGGGGCAGTGATGATGACTGGCCAGTATAATGATCTGTAAAACATGCCTTATTATTGTTTGGGATTCGGGAGGGGTGCAGTTTTGTGACTGCATCTGTGGATGATTTCTTAAAGGTTTATGTCTGGTAATAAGTCACTATTTTTATTGAAATTGTGCACTGAATTTCACTGCAATTGTTACAGAGGGAGCCAACCTCTGGGAAGAACCTATTGTATATGCAGAGTAAATATCATATTCAACAAGATGGTTTTCATGGCAACACTGTTCCATTTCCTAATATAAATAGATGACATGATTGGAAACAAGCTCTCAAATTTGGAGCTACTCTGGTATAAACATGTCAGGTACTTTCGTTATTGTGGCATATCAATGGGTTTTGGCCAGGGTTTTGGGGATACAGCCAAAATCTATCAAGAATTACTCATTTTCTATAGCACCCACATTAAAGAAAAGGAAGAACGTTGATTTACCCATTACTTTGGGGATTACTGTTGTTATGAATTCAACACAATCGATCTAAACAGGGCTTTGTAGAGCTATATAAGTAAAAAAGATTGGTCACTGTCCCCAGGAGCTTACTATCTATATTAGCCCTCCCCAACCTAGTGCCCTCCAGATATTTTGGACTTCAACTCCATCAGCCCCAGCCAGCATAGCCAGTGGTCAGGAATGCTGTGAATTGTAGTCCAAAACATCTGAAGGTCACTAGGTTGGGGGAGGCTGATCTATATGTTGACAGAGAGGAAGACAAGATAGGGAGGGACAGGATAGGATAAGCAAGAGTAATGGGCGATAGATGTCAGCAACTGCAGTTACGTATAGGTAGGCGTTGTTTCTGTTAGTGAAGGAACCAAACCAAAGGTTTTATGTGAAGGTTGGCTTTGAGCAGAGATGCAAAGAAAGAGAGCAAGGTGGCACCATGTAGGTGTTTTAGGAAGGAGTTGACACCATGAAAGTGGAGGAAGGAAAAATAAACAGGATCTTTTAAGAATACAGAAGACCTTCAGATTTTGTGGATGATGGAGTTGGAGGAGTGATGATCGCAGGTGGGGATGTGTCATTTAGAGAGCAATCCTATGTCCCTTAGACAGCGTCTGGGGGAGATAGGCTTTTTTGGTTTCCCAGCTCCAAGCTTGTAGACAGCACTACGAGGTCGTAGCCAGGAAACCGTGCTCCTCGCCCTCGTAGCCGGGGCAGAGAGAACCACGGCAGCTGCCCCTCGGTGACTGTCTGTGCTCATAACATGGAGCATGGACAGGGCGAAAAAGCAGCATTCCCAGGGGTGGGGTGGGGAGGAGACTGCGGAAGCTGTTTTAGACAGCTTCCTATGCAGTCTCCAGCTCCATTCCCACCCGCTCCCTGAAGCTGTGCTTAGACAGCCAAAATCAGGCATCTAAGGCAAACTGCAGGGCAGTCAGAGCATGGAAGGAATCGTCTCCTCCATGCTGCAGCTGCCTTGCACTGGACAGGTGATCGCCTCTGACTTCAGAGGAAGTTAGAGGCAACCAGCTATCTCAATAGGATTGCACCCTTAGATAGGAGTTTAAAATAAGGGAGTAAGTCTGGAATTTTGAACATAAGGTAAGGAGTTCGTGCTGGATGCAGAAGAAGATGCTTCACAGGCAGGCTTCATGGGGTTCTGCTAAGCCTCGGGGCAGTTGCTAGGGGCAACGCTCACGCTCCCCCCCCCCAGATTGTATTGAACTGGACGACTCAGAGACCGTGATGCCCTGCCCATGGGTGGGATGTGTTGTGTGTATATGCACATGTGTGTGTGTGTGAGAGAGAGAGAGGGTAGTGGGTGGGGTGACACGGCAGGAGTGGGCGGAGCACAAGACCAGGCCCATATTGGATGGCTGTGGCTCAGGGCAGGTGAGAGAAAGGCAGCATTCCACCCCCCCACTCACCTTTTATTTTTCAGGCCTGGGTGGGGGTGGAGTTTCTTGGGTGGGGGCTTGGAACACCCCCTTTCCTACAACAGAGGATGGAGGGGTCCATCTATGCTTTCATGTAATGGGACAGAGGTTCTTACTGGAAGGAGGGAGGCTAAGGAAAGAGTTGGAAGACCCCGTTTGCTACAGCGGAGGGAGGCTTGCTTTAATGTAGTGGGAAGAGGTCATATTATTGGGGTGCTCACTTAAGAGAATCTGATGCAGGACATAATTGGAAATTTGAGAGAGGAAGAGGGAGGGAAAGAAGGAAATGCATCCTGAAAGTTGTTCCAAAGCAAGGGAAACAGCCAAACATATTTTCATCCAGTCATTCTCAGACTAGCATCCGTGGCAACATGGGCTTTACACTAGTCTAGAAAGGTATATCTAGGTGCCATCAATGTATTAGTGGAGGGGGAGAGAAAAAGGATTCCACAGATATGTGGACTTTTTTTTAACTGGGGGGGATTTGCACAAATTCGCACTTGCACTAATCTGCATTAGCACAAATTCTCAAGTGGAATTCTTGTACATCCCTTTAAAAAAAGCTGATTCTGGCATTGAGTGGATGACAGAACAACAGACACCTGACAGTCTGTGAAACACAGAGGAATGGATTTAACAAGATCCATACATCTCTAGCCACTCTAGAGGCTTCATACTACCTGCTGGTCACAGGGGCTGATGTTACACACCCCTATTCCCTACTGTGCCCAAAGAGGGCTCTGGGGCCTGAATGCAACAGTCCCAGTTAATTTACTAGCCTCAGTCCCAACTTTATGCCATGGGGTTTCTTGTTCAGGCCCCAGAGTCTATGACAGTAGGATACAATAGGAGTAGCATTAGAACAGAGGTGGGCAGCTTGTGCCCTTCCAGATATTATGGCTTCTTATCATCCCCCATTATTGGCATGGGCTGATGGGAGTTGAAGTCTAACAATATCTGGAGGGCCACAAGCTGCCCATCCCTGCATTAGGGAGTGTGCAAGTGACTAAAGAGAATTAGATAGAAGTTCTAGCTGGAGGTTTATTAATTCCTGCACATTAGAAAGCTTTCATTTGCTAGGTATGGACGCATCTGATAGTATAATCAGAATAATTTGCTGAAATTTGTAAATACATCTAGCATTATGCAGCTTGTATAGTTTTGCATGTCCAGCAGTAAATGAAGTGTAGGACAATTAATGTTCAGACAAAGGGAGACAACATGACTTTCATTGGTATGATATTCCCACAATAATTAGGGTGTGTCATTGCTAGATTTTCAAGAAGAAACTTTTGTGCCAGGTATTACAGGTATCTGTAATACCTGGCACAAGCTGTTTAGTGACATTTCCATAGTTGTGAGGTAACAACGGTCTGCAGTGAATATGAGCTCTGTGTGCAGGGCTGCCAGGAATAGTTGATAAAAAGAAAGAAGGGAGCTGTATAGTGAAAATGTACCTTATGGTTTGAGCCAATGTGACCTATTTCTTCTTATTCCAGTACTAACCTATTTTACTTGGCCTTCTGAGTGGCCAAATGTCAAAAACATAATGGTTTCAGGAGTTGCTGGGTTTTTGCCTTGCAAAGGTAATCACTGTAAATTATTACTTTTTAAATAGACGTTTTTAGCAGGAGGAGAAATTAGAACTTCTCAGATAAATTCTCACAATAAGAAAGAACATGATACTGCTTTTACTTTCCCCTTCTGAAAGTTAAAGTATGTCAGAACCAACAGTAATTGGTTGTCAGCCAGAGGTTCATGCAATTTGACCATACTGTGCTTTATAGCCATATTTTGTGGGGGGGACGGGGGACGCATAGCATCTGGTGGTATTTCATCCTTCTACAAATGTTGATAAGCCTGTATGTGTTCAGAAATTGCTTCTATATTCAACAAAATTATAAGAAAAGCAAAGAACTGTGAAACCTAAAGTCAAAAGTAGAGAATATGCTAAATTGTTTCTTAACTTTTTAGCATACTTGGTTCTTTAATTTTTATTTTTTAATCTCATAGTATTCCTCCAGAACATCTGTATTCTATTGCACTGGTAGTGGTGAGGCTTCTGGCACAAATAAGCTGAGATGGTGTAATGGCACTGAAGTATTTATGAACATTCAACTGTTCAAGCAACAACCTGTCAGAATGTTTCCAGACAATCTTCTGTGAGGAAAAGGGTAGTTAACAGTTTAGCTTGAATTAAAGCCTAATTATAGGCCCTATGGACAGGACAGTTTTATGAGCAGGCTGAGGAGTGGAAAGAGGCCTTAAAGAAAACCAGGGGCTGAGAGCCTGAAGGAAGTTACTGTTATGCCCCCTCTTCTCAGATGATGATCTGGAGCGTTCTGAGCCAAATGTCCTTGGGGAACAAGACACTTCAGGGGATCCTGGGGCTGATTAAGAAGGTCCTGGGCCCTCAGGAGAGAGGACTTCAAACTGTCCCCCTCAAAAGGTGGAAAGTTCTGCTTCCAACTCGGAGGGGGACGCTGAGCCACCACCCAGCCCTCAATGTCAGTGCCGAAGGGTACAGGCTTAGACCATGGCCAGACGAAGGAGTGCCTGCTTTCAAAAAAGGTATCTTCGGGAGAAAGCAACACCTTATGAGTAGGGCTCTGAGCAGAGAGCCCTAATGTACTGCAGCTGAGCCGGGGTGGGACTCATCAAGCTGTGGTGATAAAAGCCTTCAGTGTCTGCCTAGCCCCTGCTGGAAACAATGTCTTACTAGCTCCTACTGCTTTGCATCCTGTTTTCCTGACCTTGCCTTATGACTGAACCTCTATGCGACTCACCTTGGATTTCTGCTTGACTCTGCTTCTGGACTGTGTAACATATCTGACTGCCTAACTGTATTTTGACTTCTGCCTGCTGTATTCACCACTCCTGCCTTAGTATGAGGGCATCTGTCTGATTGCCTGTGCTTTGACCTTTGCCTGTTTCATTACCTTGCTTTGTGGTGAGCCCCTTCACTGAGTCTGCTGCAGCCAACACAGGATAGTTATACACTAGGGAATGCACTGAGAATGAGGAACTTGTTTGAGGGGCAAGTAGGGGAGGAAGTTTGGTCAATAAGGCAGAGGAGGTATGAAGTTTAGGCCAGAAGGGGCTAATAAAAGAGGGGGGGGGCTCTGAATAAATTTTACAGCACATATTGTTAGGAGGAGCTGTACGGTATGGGTATGGGGTGGTGGTACTAAGGAGGCTGGTTAAGAGACAGGGTGCCAAAATGAAGTGGTGACAAAACTAGTAGTTGGCTGAAAAGTGAAGACCTGAGGAAACCGTGGATGGCAAAGGCTTGTTAATGAAGAAAGATGGAGCAAAGGAAAAAGTTGAACTAGGGGGAAACTTTACACATGGCCTAGGTAGAGGTGGGGTTGGCAAGAAGGACAGGTAAGGGGGTTTGAAGGGCTTGAGCCAGTGAGCCAAGGGTGTCTATGATTGCTAGGTCAAGACCCTAACAGAGCTGCTGTACCTTTACAAGCCCTGTCTCTTTTTGGATTTATTGAAATTGAACTCATTGAAATTGCTTTTGTTTCAGCAATCCTTTGGTTCTTGAATTGTTACTTACTCTACCTGTGTTTTTAAGCCGTTGCTTTGAGTTTGGTTTTTTCTGCTGCTGTCTTAATCTATTTGTTTTTTTGATGACTGTTGCTAATGTTTTATTGTTTTTAATCTTGTAAGCTATTTTGTGTGTCCATCGACAGAAAAGTGGGGTAAAAATAAATGAGAACAAGTAAGTTGCATAGAAGGGACATTCTGCCAGTTGTGGCATCTCCTGTCACTGCAGCATTACGAGAAGCAGAATTATTATGGGAGGCAAAAAGTAGTGGGACTGGTGAGGTCTGAATTTGGACATACTGATTTGAACTAATCAAGCAATTATTTGCCTTCACATATCTAGTATTGTGAATTTTCTGCTAAGTTTCCAAGTAAAGTTTGTTGGCAACAATGTGTGTCTTGTCATTCAAGCTAATGCTGCCATCTGTCATATACTTTTGTGCATATATCTTCCATAGATTTTTGAAAAATATATTTTTCCTACCTAGTTCCATTCCAATCTTGTTGATAGAACATGGCTTCATGCACTTTTGTCACAACTACTTCTCATGATGTTTTACATTTTAGAGAGTGGGCAGTAGAAGTATCTGTTGTAGGTGGGGACAGAATACCCAAAAGAGATAGGAGGAAGGACAAAGAAGGAAAGAAAGAATAAAGAAAACAGACTGGCAGGGGAAGAGGAACAAAAAATCCCTAGATATTATCTTTATTATCAAAATGAAGACTGGGGTTGTGAGAAGGCAGCTGGTTTCTGTGTTTAGTAGTATTGTTGCAAGCAGTGATGCAGTTAAGTAATTTTAGACTTTGGACTTACTCGTTTTACAGGAGGTTAGTGCTTGGGCCCTTTGGGTAGTATCCAATAGGGACGTTGTGTGCGCATCCACAAGTGCCCAGCCTTGGTCTGCGTGTGGCCCTGATATAGCATGTTTGGGGGCAAGCCCTGACACCAGCAAAAATGCTTATTTCTGGAAGGGTGTAACTTGCCCCTTCCAGAAATGAGCATTTTCACTGGTGTCGGAGCTTGCCCTTGGAAGCGACATACTGGGGCCATGCACGCATGGACTTGGGCCAGCAGGGCTGGCCACATACGCATACCCCTTGTTGGATACCACCCTTTAGACAGTAATATATATTACTTCACTCACTTCAAAATGTACTAACTCAGCCCTGCTGCATTTGGGGGGAGTCCTCCTTGTTCTGCTACATGGGGCCCTGGACATCTGCCCCAAAGTCCTTCTTTGATGGCACCACTGGTTGCAAGTTTTTAAAACCCTGACAACAAAGTTTCTCCCTTAGCATAGTTCACAACTAAGGGAGCAATCCTATGGCTGGTAGTCAGCGGCTAGATGGCCATAGGATACGTCAGTGTCTGAGAACTGACCTTGGAGCCTGCACTCTGAGGTCAGTTCCCTGAAACCCAACCTCCCCGCCCCGCGCTGCCTCACAAGCAGCTCAGAACAGCCGCCTGCTCTGCGCTCATAAGAGGAGTGTGTAGCAGCGAAAACGGGGCATTCTGGGGCGGGGAAGGCGGAAATGCCGGTACGATATATCCAAAATGTCATCCAGCAGCCACTTCCCCCACTGCCTTCCCATGGCTAGACAGCCAAAATCTGCTGTCTAGCCACAAATGCAGGCGGCTGAAGCGTGGAAGGGATGATCCCCTCTGTGCTGCTTCTGCCCTGCATTGGATAGGCGGTTGCCTCTGAGTTCAGTGGCGGCTACCTATCCCAGTAGGATTGCTCCCTAAGGGTCTGATATTTAGGGTAGCCACTTCCACATCACCCCAGAAGAGAAAACGCATCTCTCAAAAAGGAGATAAAAAAGGATACCAACCTACATAACTTTTGTATATGCTAATTTATATGTATAAATGCAAATTTGGAAATAATAACTATAATTTAAATAGAAATAGAATATCTCTCACTATGGTAGAGAAAACTGTGACGATGTAACCCTGCGCGGTCTGCTGCCCAGGGTTGATGGGCAACTTCAAGGCCTCTTAGCTCCCTTCTTATAATTTTTTATCCTTAAACCGGACAGCCCATCAAATAGAGGATACCTCAAAATAGAGGACTGCCCTCTAAAGTAAGACATTTGACCACCTTACTGAAATCTGAAGATAGCTGTGACCTGCTACTGAATAATAAAACTATCACTCTTGATAGTTCATATGAGTTAAAAAATTTAATTGTGAGAGACCTGAATGCCAATTACTAGGTTTTATGCAGGATACGGCTCACTTTCTGCTGCTTTTTCTCTAGTCCTGCTTGTGTAATGTGTTCCTCTTGCATCTTTTAGCTGTTTGCAATAAATGTGGCATTAGTTGGACTTTTATTGTGAAATTGGTGGTGTTTTTGGAACATGCAGGGTTTCTTCAAGAGAGAAATATCACCCGAGGGAGGCATTACTTCCTATCCGATATACATCATATGAGGAAATAAATTTAATTGAAATCAAAACAATTTGCTTCTATGTAATGTACTGAGATTCAGGGCATAAACTGCGCAGGTAAGTAGTCTTTTTGAAGTCAAAAGGATTGCTTACATTTGTGAAGTTATATATTTTATACTTTCAGACAAGGGCCTGAATTTTAAACTTCGAATCTTAAATGGTTTGACTTAATTTTTTTAAGAGAATGTGAAGAAGAGCATATGAAAATTCATAGATTAAGACAACATTAAACTATTTTCCTTCGAGATCATTAAATGTATATTTTGTAAGGTAGACATTGGAATCAGCGTAAATGACATTGTTATTTTGATGGATGGATAACTTTTACTGGGTGTTGCATCACTGAATTATTTTATTTTTTAGATTTTTATTTTTACTCATTTGGAATGTTTGTTTTTATGAACTTTTTGATCCCAAATAATTCATGACCCTGAATTGGAGAAACCACATTCTTTGCCAAACTGAATGGGGAGGGGGTAGACTATAATTGTTAGAGACAGGAACATTGTTCTCAAGCTTTTAAGAGAATTTTGCAAACAAATGAGATTTTACAGAAATTAAACTCTAAGAGCATCTTTGCATGATGTTTAATTGGTCCATTCAGAGGATAGTTGCACTGATTACAGTGCTAAAATAGTACAAGGCAACCAATAAAGAGATTTATGTCCAACAGCAAAGTGCTTGGCTATGCCACTTGAAGCTTCAAAGCTCTAGGATAGTCTCCCATCTGCCTTTTTATTACATTCCAAAAAGATCAATCATGGCGCATATTATTGTAACAAGCTAAATTTGCGTTGTTACCTTTGCATTTTCACCTCTTAACCAAGGTAAATGCATGTTCCTTGACTTTACTATAGCTGGTCCTTGAGACATTCTCAACAGAGAAACCTTGCCTGGAAAGGTGCCATATTGTTAGCTCTGACTCTGAGCCAGGTCGTGAGCCTTAATATGAAAGCAAGGTGCAAGTTCTGAATGAGTGCTCCTTTTGTCATTGTTGCTCCCCCTCCTCCTTCCTATGAGAAGCAGGTTAGTGCCAGCAGTGGAATGACTTCCTGGAATGCTGGAGAGAGCACATGGTGTCACGAGAGAGCAGTGACGGTGAAAACATGCTTCACCCATTCATTGTAACAGAGTGCCATGGTCATGCACTTGAATCATCTGAGGGCATGTCTTTGCGGAATGATCCCACAGCAGTAGCTGATGGTTACTGAACTATTCGTTGGGGTCTTTATCCCATTTGAAAGTCAGAAGGTTGTTGTTGTTATGGAACAATGTTTTCACAAACAACAGTTCCTGTACCAATGGAGAGCCACAACAGAAGTTGTCTGTTTGCAGCGAATCCATACAAACTGTAGGTGGACTCATCACAATTTATAGTGTGCTGAAAATGGTTTCAGGAGCTGTCTTCATACATAAAAAATAACGGTGAGAGAATGCCAAGAAATACATTCAGTGGCTGCTCCCTACCTGTAGAGTTCCTTACTGTCAGGTATTCAACATATTCTAACCCTTTTTATTTGGCAGGAATCTAGTGCCTGGGCAGAAGTTTATTTTAGCACTATATCAGTGCTTTAATATATATATTTAAAATATTTTTATTTATGCAGTTTAAGAAAAGTTCTGTTTCATAAAACTTGTCATCCTGCTACAGCCTTCTGGGATAGTCATTATAACATCAGCCAGTAACTCTGTTTGGCAAAATTTTGTCCCGCTCTGGCACATGATGGCAAAGCTGTAAGTCAAAGGGAAGTGCTAATTTTGATAACAGTTCACTCCACAAGAGAACAAGCAGAGATGGACAGCCACTAGTGTTTTGGAATTACCATCAACCAAGAATTTCATGTGCAGTGGGGTGGCAATAGATAGGTTGGCCATAGATAGGCTATGTGAGAAATGTTAAAGCTTGCCAAAAGTCAGTTGGACTAAAATGTGCTGGGTTTTTAAAAACGCACTATTATTCCTTCCTCTTGGATGGATGGAATACAGCTAATTACAACCTGTCCTCCCAGTAGAGGATATCCCTCTTCTTGTTGTATGTGCACTTTTTGACATGCAGAAGTGGATTGCAGAGAATGCATTATCTATTAAGCATTTAGTATACACTACACTTCAGTAGTGTAACAGCGTTCTGTGCACCTCAGTGTTCAGTCATGCCGGCCACATGACCACGGAAGCGTCTTCGGACAGCGCTGGCTCTTCGGCTTAGAAACGGGGATGAGCACCGCACCCTAGAGTCGGACACGACTGGTTGGGGACACCTTTTACCTTTTACTTACACTTCAGTAGAGCCTTTGTAATCTCCAGCAAACTAATTGCAGAATTGTTGGCTGCTTTATCTAAACTTTTACTAAACTTACCTTGATCTACTTTCAGTTCTGCTTCACTGGAGAGAGGGTCACTGGGTAAACATTTCAGTGTTTGCAGAGATTTGTATTGATTTCTTAGCCCCAAATGTGCAAGTTCATGAATCTGGACTAGTGCATTTTCTGCCAAGCTTCTAGAGATATGAACAGTGTGGGCTAGAGGTGGTTACTTGGGAAGCTGCCTTGCTAGGAATTGATTAGTGAGACTTCTTTTATCTCCCTTAAAAGAAATTAAAAATGCAGTGGAGACCCAGAGAAATTTTCAGGGGGAAGGGGAGTCACACTGGTGGTTTACTGGGAAGAGGAGTGGAGAGGAGTCTTTAGACTACCTTCCCTCTCCCTTCTCTCTGACTCTTGGGGCAGCCCTCTGTTAGTAATTCTACCAACAACAGTATCAATGATTGATACTTCTCCCCTTCGTTAATTTTAGTCAATTAATACAGGAGCTGTTTATTTTAAAACTTAATGCCTCACCTTTCAGAGCAAGCATGCAAGATAGTTAGCACTGATTCCAGCAAAGAAGTTAAGTGAAACATCATAAAGATACAAAACAGCAGCAAATAAGTAATAACAATAATCCATATGTCAGTACCAGCTATAAAATACTGCTAAATGCCTGATCAGAATAGGTATATCTTCACTGCCATCCTAAAATACCCTCCTCCTGAAAGCTAATCCTAATTTAATGTCCAAGTACTCATCATGTTTAGTAATCCTATGTTTTGGACACCAATTCTGCAAGTTTAATGTTCCAGAACCCATTAAGTGTTTCAGGTTTATTGGCAAGAAGGAGCATTTTACAATGTCATTTGAAAGGAAAATGAGAATCTTCTAAGGGAGTAGCTTTGCATAAGAAAGTTACCAATAATAAAAAAGACTTGCTGCCTAATGAATCTAATATTCTTAATGAATACAATGTCTCCTTCACAAGAAGTCCCTGAGGGTTATATGTATTTTAAAACTTTGCGCATTAGTGAAAGACTTAATGTTTCAGCTTCATTAATACTTTCTAAGAGTGCAGATTCCTTCCAAATGGAAATCCCTTTATCATCTAGATGTCACCAGTTGGAACGAGAATTAAATATATTTAAACATTCACTATATGGTAAACTACCTAGTTATTAAGATGCTTGTAGCCTGAATAACGGAGAGGTGGCTGATATAGAGTTATGTTAAAATATTCATATCTGATTCCACTTGGCACTAATTCTGCATCTATAATAACAAGGCATAGGAAATTGCCCAGCTATTATTTTGCTATGACCTTTAAAATATAGATGAGAGTGACTTGGATTGGATAATTTCACAAGATGGTAGTGTTTTATAGAATATATTTATCCAAAAAGTTAACTATGTCAGTTTTCTAATCTCACTCAGTCATTAAGCTCACTGAGTTACCATGACCCAATCTCTATCTCTCATCCTAACTTATCTCACAGGATAGGCTTTGAGCTTAAAATTGGGGAGAGAACCACAGATGCCCCCTGAGCTTCTTGGAGGAGTGATGGGATTAAAATGTAGTAAATAAAATAATAAACATTGGATAGCTGAGGGCAAATTTCTAACAACCTGAGACTAATTCATTGTTCAGAAGTTCATCATCATCCTTTTATTTGTATGCCACTTTCCCACAAAATTGTGCCCAAAGCAGCTCACAACATAACAAATGAAAAACAATAAATATAATTTACAAGATATCAAACAGCAGTCAATACAACAATATTCAGAAAATACAATAGAAAAAATTACAAATAGCCATAATGTTGGCAGATATCAATATATATAACATCCAATAAAACAGTACAAATAAACTAAACTAATCCAACAATTGAGCACTGAACATGAGAGAGAGTAAAGCACAATGCAAAAATATTATCAAATATCAATAAATCTCCATTCCACATGAGGGTTCTCCACAATTAGCCTGCAAGTACAGGTTAGCAGCCACACCTCTCACTTGTGGCAGCCTTCCTCTCTCCCAGCTCTCACCTGCATCTCCTCTCATAGTTCTGTCCCTGTCTCTCACCGGAGGAGGTAGAGATTGCCAGTCCTTCTTCAAGCCCCACACACCCACAAAGTTTTACATCAGTCAGCCTCTCTCCACCAAGCACTCCTTCCAGCACTGGTCTTCAGGCAGCAGATTTTTTCAGGCTCCAAGGTGATGCGTGGGGTGAGGCAGGTGGAAATGCTCAACCCCTTGATGTTAGTCCCTCTCCAGTACATCTCTTTGATTTCATTATAACTTTCTTCATTATAATGTCTGTGATCAAGCAAAAGATGTTCACAGCTGGCTGCCATTCCTTAGACAAAAGTGAAATGCCCAGTTGATGCATGGAACATGCTTCCTGGATCATGGCCACTGAATTATTTTTAAGATCAGGGTGACTCATAGCTGTCCTTTACTGGAATGCTTCAGTAATATGAAATTACAGAGAAGATTTGATTTTCAGAAGAAAAAAACCCCCCTCTGTTTTGCTTTCCTAACAACCCAGTATCTTGGAAATCATTTGCTCAATAATTCTGTATGTAGGTTCCCCCCCCACAACCCAGGAAGTACATCACTAAAAAAGAGGGCACATATTTGCATAAAATTTTCATGTCCTAATTTATATGTATAGATGCACATTTAGAAATAATTGTAATAATTTAAATAGAAGTACAGCCCATCTTGCCAGGGTAGACTGTGAACAGGTGACGTGTGTGCCTGCCTGTTCAGTCTACTGTCCAGGGACTAACTGGTGATGGGCAACTGTTCCTATGGTTCATTGACTTTAAACTGGATTTGGACAAGGCAGCCCTTCAAATAGAGGACTGTCTTCTGTAAAGGAGGATACATGGCCACCCAATCTGTATGTCTTTCTGTCTAACATTTCATTTCAAAGGAAGATACTATGCTTCCTTGTCCAGTAACTTTATAGCTAAATTACTGGAAGTGATGCTTTGCACTATAATATTTAATCTTTATATTCCATGATGCCATTGCCCTTTAAGAATGGTATACAGTTTTTTCTTTTTCATTATTTTGATAAGGATAAAATCATGTTGGTAGAATGTTAGTTTTGGGGATGACCCTTTGCCTCCAATAGAGCAAACACGATATTGCATTGAGATTTATTCAGCATTCCCTTACTTCCCAAATTGCCCATTTTCAAAGATTCACTAGTGTATTAGTCAATTCATTCAATGATTTAGTGTGCAGTTCATCCTTACTGAATAATTAGAAAAAAAAGATTGTAAAAGTATTCCCCTGTTTGCTTATTAACATTTGTTCTGAACTGTGCAAGAGCCTTTCCTATCGTCTAGTATTTTTATGGTCAAAATTATGTTGAACATTTTGATGAAGTTCAAAATTTAAAGCCTTTTGAGTCCGGTGTTTGAGTTATTAAGATGATAAGCCATAGGAGATAGGAACAGGAAGTGGGATATGTTACCATGTGAATATGCAAAAGAAATGTGTGTTTTACTTTTGGAACATAGAAGTAAAGCATAACTTCCTAGCACAGCAATTTTGTATCCATTGCTATAGATTTAGCATGTTTCTGTTTAACAATAAAATTTCATTATTTCTTGTAGAATTCCTGGGAGGCTAAATGACAGAAGAACGCCTCTGGGAGAATTGAATTGGATCTTTACAGCCATCACAGATACAATTGCATGGAACGTTCTACCCAGAGGTAAGAGTATGGCCGATAAGCATAGAATTACTGGCAATATATAGCTTGATCATAATAGAAGAGGGCAGTATGAAACTAAGAGCTAATGTGGGAAAATAAGAAGCAGTGAGAATCCAGAAATAAAAAAAGAAGTGGAAAAACACACACTATTGAACAGAGAAAACAGGATCTCATCAAACTTCATTACCTTGTGATATCAGGTGCATTTAGATTAATATGCTTTTGCTCTCAATTTGTTCTCATTCATGGTACACTATAGCTCTATTTTCTGAAAGCTGTACTCATTCTAGGGCTTTAGGATATTGCATGGCAGGTGACATAATGGCATTCAGTGGATTAGATGATTTTTCAGTACCCTTCAATTATGAAAATTCTGCAAAAGCAAAATTAATGTTGATGCCTATGTGTAAAGTCTCAGTTGAGAACTCAGCTAGCTACCTTTAGTGTGTTTAAAACCTAAATATAAAATAGCAGGCTTAGCTATTGCTCCACTGATTCTTGCAAGAGAACATGCAGTGTCCCTTTTTTCATAGTGATCACTTACTGGCTCTTTCAGGATGCCATCCATCTTTGTGTGTTTTTTGCAGATCTTTTCCAAAAGCTGTTCAGACAGGATCTACTAGTGGCAAGTCTCTTTCGAAACTTCTTACTGGCAGAACGAATAATGAGGTCTTACAACTGCACACCAGTTAGCAGTCCTCGTCTACCTCCTACTTACATGCATGCCATGTGGTAAGTTGATGCCAGAAAATTACCTCAATCTCTTCAATCTCTAAAGACTTTACAAAGATGCCTCACAGATTTCAGAAGCTGTTGTCACTAAATGTTGTTACCACCTGGATCTCTTCAGAGCTTTTTGTGATTAATGTGTGAGTCATGTATGGACGATCCCATGGCAATTTAACAGCCATCTCCAAATGTCTTTTTTCCTCAGTATGCTATTACATTATTAGAATTTGTCATATTTTCATAATGAAAAACTTTCCCCTTCTGGAAGCACTGCTGTATCGGGCACTGACCCGGTTCACATGTCATACTCATGAGTTCCTACTGTGGTTTGTCTGTCTCCCAGCATCCGAGAGTTCCTGGTTCGGATGTCACGATAAACAACCCAGGAATGGAGCATCCCTGGGTTGTTTATCTGAGTCGGAGTAGGCAGCTGGGAACTAGCATGCTCACACCTGCTCTTCTTTTCAACAGCTCACAGTTTATTAACCGTGGGTTGTTGCGAGGTGTGAACTTGGCTGTTGTTGTTGTCGCTTGTTTGTTTGTTTTGGATGTAAAGCTATGCTTCTAAAGAAGACTACAGAGAAAATGCTAATTTAAGGCACTTTTGTTTACCAGAAAATCAGCACCCTCTCCCCAGCCTTCTAACTAAGCAGATTACAGCGCAGTCCTATTAACATTTACTCAGAAGTAAGTTCCACTGTGTTTCAGGGAACTTACTCCCAGGTAAGTGTGCACTGGATTGCAGCCTGAGTGTAGTACCCAATTTTGCCATGCATAAAATTGGCAATCATTCCATATTTTTTCTAAGGCAATTGCCTATGTCCAATTGATAGACATTGTTTGGAGAAAAGGTTCACAAAAATGTGAGCATTTAACTTGCTTCCAGTGCCATCCCGGTGAGTTGGTAATTGAACATGCTTTTAGACATGTGCAAAAGGCTTTTTCCTTACCACACGTAGCCTCCACTCATCTGGCATTGTAGGTAAGGACTTTCAGAGCAGAGGGCATAGACACAAGGCAGTCATGAGCCCTGGTGTCCTTCATTTGAGAAATTGAGCACTTAATAATGGGACAAATGCTTGTAGACATTATAGAATGGCCCAGAGCAGCTATTTATAGAGCTTTTCCATGGGCTAGCTCTGTAATGCACCTGAAGTGACTTTATGTATAGGGGCGAACCAATGCAGAGTTGTCCACAGCATTTGCTTCCTGTCTTCCTGCTTCTTTTTAATATGAACGTGAATGTAAATGGCACAGTTATTATCAAGGGTCTCCTAAATTAATTTCTGATTAGCAAACATTCAAGGAATGAAAGGAGGGGGTGACCCAGCAATTCTTCTTGTGATTCCTAAGCCTCTCTAATTAGAGCCAAAGTAACACAATGCTTGAGTAAGCCATAACCTAGCAGGGTCCAGGTAACATGGTTTCAGTAAAACCACTTCACAACTGTGTAATATGCTAAAAGGTTGCTAAGACAATAGATGAAAGGATCCAAGAACACTTAATCTTCTTGGATCTGTAAAAAGAAGTTTTGATAGCCTGTTGAGAAGAGTGACAAAATGAGTGCAGTTTTAAGTCCGGTGATGAAAAGTAGTAGCTGAAGTAACAATAAGCAGGAGGTATAGCATGTGAGGCTTGATTGAGTAGTGGAGAAAATATAATGAGAAATTGGTCCAGGGGAGAGTATTATGGGTATCCTTTATTTAATTGTTTGCCACAAGTAGGAGACAGTGTGTAATAAAAGTAAACATTAACCGAAAACAAGGTTACTTCGATAATAAGAATGAACACCTTCTTCAAGGAGCATATTAATGTCTGCAGTCCAGTCAATATCTGTGGTTAGTGTGGGGGTGATTTCATTTATTTATATTTCTTCCCCACCCTATCCCAAAGACTTAGGGCAGTTAGCTATTCTATATTTAACATGCCATACAATATATTATGCAATGTACAATATCTAGGGCATGCTTGTTTGACAGCAGTGAAGAAATGCTAACTCTCTGTTAATAATCGGCAAGGATTTCTGACTCCCAATTGTTGGGCAGCAACAAAATGACTCCCCTCCCCCTGAATTATGAAGCTGAAATGAAGAAAACATGGGGTAACCAGGAGTGGATTTTGAGCTCTGTTCAGTTCTAGTTCTCAAATTATATTATTGGGCTCAGAATTCTTTAATTCTCGGTGTATGTCTTTTGCACCAGGCAGATCTTGGGATTTTAGTGAAAAACCAAATAGATCCCATAAGCCTGACATCTGTCTATCACTGTTCTAAACCACTAAGCAAAATTTGCACATCATGGGAAGAAATAAATACTGGCTTAATAAGGTAGGAGATACATGAGCAGGGTGCAAGTACATGCAGCACATTTACTGCCCCACTCCCTTCATGCAAACGGGAGAACTAACTAGGATTCAGTACTTAAATATAGCTTCCCATTACATCTGAACCAGGAATGGAAGCCATCTTTAAAACAAGGTTTGAATTTGGCTTACAAATCCTGCTTGTTTTGTAGCACTTAACTATTAGTCCCAGTTCAGATATAATGGAAAACTATGCTTAAGTGCTGAATCTTGGTCAGTTTTCCTGCTCATGCGTGTGATTTCCTGTTATGTGCGAGCTGGGTCATTGTCTTAATTGATTGGACTACCTTTTCTGAAGTTGTCCAACAGGGAAAGGGGGGAATGAACTTCCCTCAGGTCTACCTCCTCCATTATCCCCACTGTGGTGAAGTGTTGCACCTGATGTTTTTCTGCTGAGTAGTAAGAGCAACATAAAGCAAATCATGCTTGTTGAGCCCACTGGATTTTGAATGCTCAATGACACTGCAGGAATACTGGTTGTTTTCCCTTGAGAAATACTTCTTCTCTACTATAATATAAATGGGTAATTTGTTCAGACACGTAGGTTTACAACACATTAATCTACTTTCCTTGGAGATCTTACGTTAAGGTATTCTAATCCTCCTATTTCCCCCCTTGATCTTTTATGCATATATATATATATATGTGTGTGTGTGTGTGTGTGTGTGCGCGCGCATGTTGGGAGGGCTTATCCCTGCATGTTGCCTTTGCTGTAGAGCAGGATAGGCAATATATGCCCCCAGAATCACATCCATCCTGCCAAGACACTTTCCCTAACCCATGCTGCCATTATGTGGCAACAACTGCAGATGAGCCATCATTCTCAGAGAAATGGAGAGAATATCTTTGCAGGCCAGCCAGTGCTGACTGCAGATCACATACATCGCCCTACTTCTGCTCTAGATGATATTTTTTCACCTGTTTTACACCTTTCTAGTTAAATCATTTTATAAGCCTTAGGGAGCAATCCTGTGGGCACTACAAAGTGTCTAGGGGGCATGGGATTTTCACTTTCTGGGAACCGAGTTCGGAGCAGGGCTCTGATCTTGGTTCCCAGAAGCCCTTCCCCTGCCCTCATAGCCAGTGTGGTTCCCTCCTCGCCAGCTATGTGTCTGTGCTCAGAAATGGAGTGCAGAGACAGGGGAAAGGGGTGGTCCTGGGGGCAGGGAGGGGAGGAGACCGCGGAAGCCATGTTATGCAGTTTCCTATGTGTTGTGAAGCCTCCACCCTCCCACTCCAAAGCTCCCCGGTTAGACAGGCGAAATCATTTGTCTAGCCAAAAATGCAGGGCAGCCAGAGCATGGAGGCAAATATTGTCTCCGTTCTCCAGCTGCCCTGCACTGGGTAGTTGTCAGCCTCCAGGTTCAGAGGCTGATGACTTTGTCCATAGGATTGCTCCCTTAACTCTCCTTTCCTGTAGATCCTCAAGTTTACTGTAGATTGATCCATCCCTACATAGTTTACGCCAAAGCACTGCTTCTGTTTTGCCAAGTTGAATGACATGCTTTTGTTTTGACTGCATTGTCTATTGTAAGCATATACTTCCACATTGCTGTAAGTTTATGTGAGTGTGAGACTTATAAGCTGTATTGCATTTAAGGTGTGAAGAAGCTAAATGCGACATTATCTTTTTTGCTAACACTGTGGAAATATGACATAGCAATGAAACCCTGAAAAAAATTGAATTCATCTTTTGCTTATCTTTGGTGCTGCGGGACCAGCAGAGTAGCACAACGTGTTGTGCAAGGAGGACCATGCCTTTGAAGTGTATGCCTAATGCTCACAGACATACTTGCTTTACATTCCTCTCCTCATTTGGTTCCTTATTCAGATGATTAGAGCATGGGCCACCAACTTCATTAAAGATAGTGGGTTGGTTTGGATGTTATGCTAAACCTTGTTTAACCTTATGAAAATGAGCCTAGCTTCCCCCCAGACATGCATGCCCTCCTTTGGTGTAGCTGTGAGGAGGAGTTTGGAAGCTTTTACTTCCATTTTCTCCAACAAATTATGGTTAATTTTAACTTTGGTTAGTGGAAACAAGCCAACTTCAAATCATAAGGTTGAATCCTGACTTCGTCATACTTACAGTAGACCCTTTAAAATCAATGGGGCGTAAGTTACTCATGGCTAACTTAAGACCTATTGATTTTACTGGGCCTTCTCTAAGTATGATTTAGCTGAATCTAACCTATAATTTATGAAGCGGGCTTGCAGGAAACTATAGATAAGAGTAACCAGTTTTAGGGCTCAGACAACACACTAAACTGTGATTAATCTAAAATGAAATCAGAAGCTTCTGATCTCAGAGCTGTGCCAGAGGAACAGAGGGGAGAATGCATGAGCCCGGGGGGAAAGCTAAAACCATGGCTTAGCTTTACATCTGAATGTAGCCAGTGATTCGTTCTTTACAAAGTTAAGTGGACTCTGAGCTTTTCTACACACACCCATTATCAGAATTTATTCCTGGGTAGTACTGTAACATGGACTTTTCCACACAAATCATACATGTTTGTTTCTCATGTGTAGGAAATAGTCCACATGTTTTTCTTAAGTTGCACATTACTTCCAGAGAATACCGCATTCCCAAATTATCCAGATTGCAGTGTGCTGTTGCTAGGAGAGTAAGGTTCCTCCTGCAGATAGTTGCACTTGCTATCTGAAATGAAAGTGCTGGCAGAGGCTTTGGACACTGTATGCTTTCGAACAACCTAGCTCCGCTGCAGTCGCACATTTTAATGATGGCAAATGCCATCGTATATTGGGAAGCTGTCTGAAATCTACTGTAGAATTAATACATGTCAGGCTTGGACAGTGTCATTTTTACAGCTCTGGTACCCTGACTTCAACACTGGCAGAGCTGAGTATTCCATATCCCCCCTTCCATCTAGCTCCTCTGCTTCCACCTAGCTAGGAGCCAGAGTCTTGTTATATGTGTTTTTTTGTGAAAAGGGAAGTATTTCACAGCTTTTGTGAAAAGGAAAGTATAGCACAGTTGACAGCCTATTGTGGCAGTGTGCTGTTCAGCTGTGAGTGCACCAGAGGGATGTGCATATACTGTGAAATGTTTTTCCACTTGACTTGAGCGTCACTTTATCTCATGAATAATTATGGCAGCCCCCTTTTAGAAGTTAGATGAAAACCATCCCCCCCTATTTTTTTCTGTGTATCTGTATGTGCATAAAGGGGATTTTCTTCTGTGTATGTTCTCATGATACAGGAGGAATTTCATTTTCTACTTTCAATACAAACCACTTGAGATTACCTTTGATGGCTTTACTCCACCTTACTTTTCAATTCCTGTTTCATATTCTATATTTTGCTGGGACTCTGGTTATGATTCCTTCATCACTGATCATCTTAAGGTTTCTTGTTCCCTAAAATTATTGTGACAGTTTGCTCATAGTTTTCCTTAAGACTTCCAGAATCTCTATGTTTGGCTGTTTTTCCTCCACTGGGGCTGTCCCTTGTGTTTTTATCCCAGGTAGTCCCAGAGTTTTCCTGCAAGGTAAGTACAATGCAGCTGCAGACTTTGGTATTAAAACTAATTTGCTTTTTCTGGCCATAAACAGCTAGGGGTAGGAAATGGACATTTTCCATTCAGATAGTACACCCCTCCTCTACTTGTTCTGTCTTGGGGCACCTTATTTTTAGCTGAAGGTATTGGTCTCCCAACCGCAAATCCCAGAGGTGCAATGCCCTGCCTGATGAATTGCCCTTGGATTAGATCATGCTACAATTCACATGTAGGGTCTAAAAAAGGCATTGGAAAAAGCTGCCTGCAACATGCAAATGAGCAGACCCACTCCAAAGTGCTGGCAAAACGCATGAGCAGCTCAAATGTGATGACCCACCAAAGCCTTGCAAACCTAGCGTGAGCATAAGTTGGGATAGCAATTGGCTAAAAAATGCTATGACAGCGATGTGAATTCTCATGGGTCTCACTTGCTGGACGTAATCCTTTCAGATAGGCCACCAACAAGGATGTCCCCGAGTGCTTCAGATGCAACTATATTCATAGCCTGGGTATTAAGACCCCAAATAGGCAATGCTCCTTGCATTATGGGGTGTTGCCAAGGCACCACAGCTCCTCAGGGATAGGTTCTTAGTATGGGCAGGTTGGAGCCAGAGTATGGAATCTTTTGACATAGAAACAAGATAGTGCACCTTGTATTCCAGTGTCCACACTTGCGGCATGACATGTAGAATAACCCCTGTTTGCAGACAGGTATTCCAAGGCAAAATGCTTAACAAGCCTCATCTTCTCTGACCCAGAAGTTTGGCTGTTCATTACCTAGAGTGTAGCCTGGTTGTCATATCAGAAGTAGACTGTTTATTAATAAATTCATCACATACATTATGAGAAGAGAAGAAGAGCCATGCTGGATCAGACCAGAGGTCCATCTAGTCCAGCAATCTGTTCACACAGTGGCCAACCAGCTGCCTGTGGGAAACTCACAAGTAAGGCATGAGGGCAATACCACCCTCCCACTCATGTTCCCCAGGAACTGGTGTACATAGGCATACTGCCTCTGATCCTGGAAGTACCATATAGCCATCAGGACTCATAGTCACTGATAGCTTTATCCTCCATTTATTTGTCCGATCCCCTCTTAAAGCCATCCATATTGGTGGCTGTTATGACATCCTGTGGTAGCAAATTCCATCGTGTAACTATGCATTGTGTGAGGAAGTAATTCCTTTTATCTGTCCTGAATTTCCCACCAATCAGCTTCATGAGATGACCCCAGGTTCTAGTATTATGAGAGAGGGAGAAAAACATCTCCCTATGCACTTTCCCAACATCATGCATAATTTTATACACCTCTATCTGGCTCCCCTTACTCGCCTATTCTCTAAGCTAAACTGTCCCAGATATTGTAACCTTCCCTCATAAGGGAGTTGCTCCAGCCTCTTGATCATTTTAGTTGCCCTTTTCCAACTCTATAATGTCCTATTTTAGATAGAATTTTGGAAACTGGGGGAGGGGGGGCGATCAAGTCCCTCATGACCCTAGCCAGTGCCTCTTCTGGTGGCCACATGGCAAAATGTCAGTGCCCCCTGAAGAAGAGCATCAGAATAAACCTGAAGATTGGCCTCAATCTCAGCCTGCCATTATAGGAAGACAGGGCATCCAGACCTTGTGATCCTCCTGCATTCCCATTTTAAAGTGAATGCATGTTTGAAGCTTTTCCACCTTTGTCTTATCCAGCCTTTCGCAGAATTCAGGAAGGCTCACTCAGCATTTCAAATTCACTTGACTGTCGGACTTTAATCTCCCTGAAAATGTGCTTCTTTTTTGGCCAGTGTGCATAAGATCAAATCCTGCAACACTGTGAAATTCTCTGGCAGGATCCACAAAGTGCCAACTACAGAGTTTAACTGAAGGCCCCCAAGAGTGAACTTTGTGACTTGCCTCTGCCAATGACTGTCCCCACACAATGGCATAGAAAGTTCTTTAAAACCACTGACATTCTCACCACAAACAGAAAATTGTCCTTGACCACTCATGCCAAGAAGGTGCTAAACTTGTGAAAAGCTGTGCAGGCTGTGAAACATGGCTTTGCTGAAGTAATAAACCTCTTAAATGGTAAATTCTCCCAATGAAGGCATGTAAACAGTGGGGTCCCACAGGAATCTATATAGCGATCAGTGCCTTTCAACTTCTTCATAAATGATCTGGAATTAGGAGTGAGCAGTGAAGTGGCCAAGTTTGCTGACGGTATTAAATTATTGAGGGTGGTTAAAACAAAATAGGATTGTGAGGAGCTCCAGAAGGATCTCTCCTACTAGGAGAATGGGCATCAAAATGACAAATGCAATGCATTCAATGTAAGAAACTATAAAGTGATGCACAAAAAAATCCTATTTCAAGTATAAGCTGATGGATCTGAGCTTGCAGTGACTGACCAAGAAAGAGATCTTGGGATTGTGGTGGACAGCTCAATGGAAGTGGCAGCCCAGTGTATGGCTGCTGTGAAAAAGGCAAATTCAATGTTAGGTAAAATTAACAAAGGAATTGAAAATAATGTGCCAAGATGATACTCCCCATATACTAATCTGTGGTGTGACCACACTTAGAATACTTTATATAGTTCTGGTCACTGCACCTTAAAAAGGTTATCGTAGAGTTGGAAAAAGTCCGGAAAAGGGCAACTGAAATGATCAAGGGGCTGGAGCAACTGCCCTATGAGGAAGCAGCTGAGATTGTTTAGCTTAGAAAAAAAGCAAGTAAGGGGGGACATGACAGAGGTGTACAAAACTATGCATAGTGTAGAGAAAGTGGATAGGCAGATATTTTTCTCCCTCTCTCATAATTTTAGAACCTGGGGTCATCCCATGAAGCTGATTGGTGGGAGATTCAGGACAGAAAAAAGGAAGTACTACTTCACAGAGCGCATAGTTAAACTATGGAATTCACTTCCACAGGATGTAGCGATGGCCACTAATTTGGATGACTCTAAAAGGAGATAGGACAAATCCATGGAGGCTGAGGCTGTCAATGGCTACTAGTCCTGATGACTCTATGCTACGTCCAGTATCAGAGGCAGTGTGCTATGTACACCAGTTTCTGGGGAAGATAGGCAGGAGGGTGCTGTTGCACTTCTGTCCTGCTTGTGCATTTCCTGTGGGCAGGTGATTTGCCACTGTGTGAACAGAATGCTGGACTAGATGGACTCTTGGTCTGATCCAGCAGGGCTCTTCTTATCTTCTTACAATACCTTATAATGCATAGCCTAGCAAGTTAAAGTCACATGGGATGTGGTGGCAGCAACTGGAAGAAACGGGGAATATTGCACTCAGTTGTAAGGTTTCCACAGTCTTTGACTAGCTGAACTCTCAGGTGAAAGGAGGCATAGTACATAGTGCACAAGTTTGGGTTTCAAACTGAGGATCTCTGTGGGTAATCACTTTATTGGGGAAGGACAGCTAGCAGTGGTGTGTGCAGGCTGGGAAAGAAGAAGGGACATACAGGCCTGCTAACCTCCAAGGCCTGTCTTCCTTATGTTTAGCTGTTGTTCCCTCCAAACCCACCACCAAGTTGTTAGCTTCTATGGCCACCTTTATCCCTAAGTATGGAATTCTGAAACCTTTGATAAAGTTTAAAAATAAATAGCAGCTGCTTTCTTTACTGGGATAGCCCATCAGTAGGCACCACAAAACTTGGTCTTCTTGGATGTTGGGGCCATATGCCTCAGTTCTTAAGAACAGAGGTGTGGGGCTAGTGCTCTCCATGGATGGTGCCCCTTCCCATTGAGCCTGACAGTAGAGACTGGGGAAAATATGTTAATATCCTTGCCATTTCATTTATCTTGCATACCAGGTAGATCCAAGGAGGGAACTGTCCCTGGGCATGGTAAGCCACATTTCATACCCATGCTAACTTGTGCCTGGTATTATCGTGACCTGCTGCCCTCCATTTATCCCACATAATCACGGTTGGGTAGGGGGAATTCTTGGCTGCACTTCTAGCAGTGTCAGAATCCTCATCCCTTCTCCACTGGGGTAATGGCCGCATGCAGTTCTCACTTTCCTTCTGGGCCTTCCCTAATGCCCCTAGGAGCAAGTCAGACCAATGGTCCATCTAGCTCAATATTGGCTGCACTGACTGACAGTGGCTCTCCAGGGTTTTTCAGAGTCTTTCCATGTTCGATTTGGAGATGCCTGGGATTGAACCTGGAACCTTCTGTGTGCAAACTGCAGGCTCTGCCGCTGAGCATTGGTCCAATGAGAGCTGACTGCTTTACCTCTCTGGTTTCTTACCATAATGTCCATGTGACTTGGGGCCCAGACTCTCATCAACTTTGTTACTTGCTTGGTTCTTTCCATAGAGGCCAGCAGTGCTGCACCAGTATAGGATGACTCAGCTGGAGGATCAGTTTCCTTACTGCTCCTTTGTGTAGGGTGGGCCTCTTGGGGTCCTGTGATAGAGCAGATTTCATGAGCTGCTGCTTAGGAGGCATGGGTGTAGAGACAAAAAGCTGTATAGTTATGACTGAAACCCCCCAGCATCAGAACACTCCAGCTGCTTTACTACCAAATATCTGCTGTACTGATAACTGAAAAATAGAGACCGGGTAATAAAAAGGAATGTAGGTGAGTAGGAGAGAGAACTGCCAGGGCAAACCCGCTTGCAGAGACCTGCTGATTGCTTTCAGCACCCTGAGAAAGCCCCTCCCTGCCCTCCCCACATAAAAAAAACAGAGGTGCTACAAGAATGGTGCTGGAACTGCTCCTAGAGCTGTAAGAGCTGCTTCCAGTGCAGCACATAAATCAGGATCAGCTACAAATAAATTCTGCCTCGGAACAGCTGCTGCTCAAATTATGAGAAAAAGCTATTCCCAAGTAAGCTCTGCTGGACCAAACTGGCCCCAATGACATAATTTTAGATGCGCTGAACTCCCCTTGGATTTGGCTGGCCACAGGAGAGGCCAGAGGGGAACTATGTATGTGCAGTTTTTAAAAGTAATGTTTCAGGTAACTATAACGTTCCAGGTATCTGCCCTGTGATCCTCACTTATTTCTTTAAGAAATTTCTTACCCGCTTTTCATTATAAAATAATTCCAAAGCAGGGTACAAACAATACAGTCAAATAATAACGGCATTGACAAAACAACAACAATCAAGCAGGGAGACCAGTAACAGATAAATTATGATTTACGTGATGGAAAAGGAAAGACCAAAAAATTCAGTCAAAAACAAATCACCTGCCTCTCAGATTACAGCCATCCAAGTTCACCACAACAGGAACAGAGACCTGCCTTGTGCATAAAAGTGAGCAGAGCTGCATGCTTAAGATGGGGCTGCCAACCAGTGCCCCAAATGCCTTCCACTTCCCCATCTCTCCTTCCTGAGTACCTTGCCAAAAAATACTTGGGCAAAGGAAGCAACTGATTTTCTTTCTTTCTTTCTTTCTTTCTTTCTTTCTTTCTTTCTTTCTTTCTTTCTTTCGAGCTAGTTTGTTTCTGATAATTCAGTATTTACAACACAAAGGCAGCATATCATCAATTATTTAGTCTTGTGAAACAAGAATAATAGGAAATGGTTGCCCAGTTAAAGTCCAAACTTACTGCCTGAGCCCCTGTTTCACACTTTCCAGGATATATATTCATTCATATTTCCTCCTTCAAAAATCTGAACTGACACTTACTCACACATGCACACTTTTAGAGCAGGATTGGTTGATTATTGTATCAATGTATAGTTGACTAGTTCAAGAAAAAAAATCTGAAAAGTCAAATAGGACAGAGCACTGATTGATGGCTCAAGAAACAACAAACATGGTAATAACTTGTTCAGTGTACTCAGTAGAGCCTGAAATGCTTAAAGCTGTTTCAGAAATCTATAATGCAGTTGGACAGACTGGTGCCAATGCTTGCAGAATACAGGTGTGTTATACTTAGATTCTTGTAGCAGAAAATATTTTCCAATATTTCAAAGGAAATGTTGCAGAATACTTCAGGCTGAGACATAAGCAATTCTTTACCAAAAGATTGAGTTGGACTAAAAGCATTTGCAAGACTGATTAAGCTCAGAAAATTAAAACAAAGCTAGATCATACCTGCCAAAATGCAGTGTGAAAGGTGAGGACCAAATTGAGTTTTTGTAATTGTGTTTCATTTTTGCTAAAGTCAAAGTGTAGGTTTACAATCTTGAACAATTTACAGCTCAGCATAATAAAATGGTCTTTAAAGAAATCTCTGCCTTCCTTTTCTTATTTATAATATCAAGTATTACTATACCTCAAGAGACTTAAACTAGAGGCAGGTTGGAAGAGATTGGGATAAATTATTCAAAAGTATATTATACTTTTGCTGTATGTGTATTTGGAGTGAAGGAAGATGGAATGTTCAGTAGGGGAAATAAACACTTTATATTTTGAAGTAAAACGTTGCTGCCATTTCCTCCAGGGAAAGGAGGAAGTTAATGACAACAATCACAGAGGCCTTGCCATATTTTAATTTTTGATGTGGAGTCATAGGGGAATCATGCTGTCTGCCTTTTCTAGAATACCTGTGATCCTTCAGAGTTATAGCTTGTATTTTACATTTTCATTCGGAGGGCCTTATTGGACTGATAAGTACAGATAGATATTTCTTAGATATATCTTAGGGCTCCACTGAGCTTTTGTTAATGAAAATTTTCAGCCCCAAACTCTAGGTTTCAGGAGGGAGGTCTTATGAACCCTCCTATGTTTACTTTTTCATGGGTATTTGTTAAGCTTTTCCCCCAATCTACAGTTTCAGCACCATTTTTATCTTTTTCCTGAGGTGATTCCAGTTAGTCAGAGATCATGCAATTAACACAGTGATATCAAATTGTTATGCAGCCAATCAGATTTGGGTACAACATCATGAAGTCAAATCACAGTGAGAACAGGAAGTATTGCCCTCACTCTGAACTGATTTCCTGACAATGCAATGTAGCTAATAAATTTTTATGTGATGAGACAATGGAGGAAATATTACCTGCCCTCACCCTAAACAGGTGCATATTTTTACACTGTTTCACAGCCTCTCCCTTATAAATTGTTCAAACTTGGTTTATTTGTATTTAACCTGGGGGGAGGGGTGTTTCACAAAATGCCCCAACACACACACACTTTTGTTCAGCCCTAGATGTTTGTACTCTTTTTTTTTCTTCTCCTTTTTTTAGTGTTTGCATAGTGTCTTCCTGTTTTGGCTTGCTTTGTTGAAGCAGGGTGGGGAGAAAAGCTCTTCCCTTGATAGAGACAATCATGAGAAAAATGAAAAGATTTAAAAGTATATTTTCCAGTGGAGCAGGGGAAGACTAAGACATTTGTTGTTTTCTTTAGTCATGCATGATGACTAAATGATGCAGAAATTAAGAGGTTGGGATACATTTGAAGACCTTACCCTAGTAATTCCCAGACAGTGTGCTAGGGCACACTAATGTATCATGAAAAATAAGCTGATCAAAAGATTTAAAGGCTCATAAGGGCCCAAAGCACTTCTCTGCATAGGAGGCTGCCTGCATCATCTCTTCATGTGGTTCTACTGCTTTGGCCTTGCTTGTTTCCATTGAATCTCCTCTGAGGGCAGGTAATTCTGCCAAGTTTCTGCATCAGATGAAACTGAAATATTTAATCACTTCTTGTGCATAGATGGAACAGAATTACCTGCTCTCTAAGGAGGCTGTCCTTTCTATCTCTGGAGAAGTTGTTGCTTGTCCAATCAGGAGGCATATTCAGAACTATGCAAAAACACAGTGGATGGGTTCCTCTGAAGATGGCTTTATTCTTTGAGGTGTGTCAGTCAACTGTGGCTTCTAGTACCCAGCTGTACCTAGATCCCAGAAGTTTAGTAAACACTGGTTCTAGCCCTAATCTTCTGCCTGTTTTCTTTACAGATCCATATTTATTTTCCTAATAATGAGAGAGTAAGTAATTGTGCCTCCCTTGTCTCTTTCTATAGTATGATCATCTGCAAATGTTCTCACCAGCTAATGTATAGATCTAGTGGAGTTCAGCTACTTATCAAGCCTTGACATCTGTCTAGGAGGTTTGTGTAAATGCAATAGGGGGGAAACATAATGTGTTTACAAAACATTTCAAAGATTATCAGGAGGATGAATAAAGTCCAGTACTGTTGACCTTGCTTTATAAGCACATCTCTTTTATTAGGACATTATTTTATGCAGACTGTAAAACTGAGCCCTGCAGATACAAAGTATAGCGGAGAACAATTTTAAGCTAATGTGTTGCATCGCATGTGCCCTTCACAACAAACCCTATGGGGGCAACAGCACAGAGTAATACTTGAAACCTGTTATGGTACCCAGAACTTGGTGAGAGATGCTTATGTTGATGAATTTAAAACAAAAACACAAATCACTGGGTCCAGATGATATACATCCAAGAATTCTTAAAAAACTCAAATATGAAATTGCTGATCTTCTAACATAAAATGTTACATGTCCCTAAGATAAGCCTCTGTACCAAAGGATTGGAAAGTGGCCAATGTAATGGCAATTTTTAAATAGGGATCCAGAAAATTACAGTCCTGTTAGCTTAATGTCCCTTCTGGATAATTGGTGGGAAAGTTTATTAAAGATTAAACATATACACGGATAAGCCTTGCCGAAGAAGAATTAATGAAGCTGAATGGTGGAAGATTCAGGACAACCAAAAGGAATTACTTTTTCACACAGTGCATAGTTAAACTATGGAATTCACTATCACAAGATGCAGTGATGGATGGCCACCAACTAGATAGCTGTGTAGTTACCAAACCGGCTCAATCTCCAATTCAGTAGGCCTTTATTATGTGGAATCAGCCAACCATTCAAACAATACAGATGGAGCACTTGCCTGAACTGCCCCAGCCCTAATTGGCTTATCTTGAGTTCTCTATGAGAGAGAGGCTATGGTGGGATAGAACGTTTTGCACAGAACTGGAAGAGCTTCCTCAGTCCTGCTCTCAGGGAGGGTCCTCCCACAATTGTCTCCAGGGTCTGGCTAACCTGGCAGAACATTGTAATTCCCTGGTTTGCTCCACCTGCTTGGAGTGGTGGCAGATTTGCACATCTGCCAAATCTTCCCCATCTGTGAGTTGCTGCTTTCCCACAGAAGGGAGAAGTGGTATCTGTGCCTGACCCAACTGATTACCATGTCCTTGGAAAGATTCTTCACTGATTCCTGGACTCTTTTGAAGAATTTCCTCCCCCGCCCTTTGCCCCATCTCTTCTTCTAACTCTGAATCTGATTCTTCGACCCTTGCAGATCGCCTGGGACCAATCCTGACACTAGCAATGGCTACTAGTCATAATGGCTATATATCACCTCCAGTATCAAGGGCAGTATGCCACTGTATGTCAGTTGCTGGAGGCCATGAGAAGGAGGACATCGTTGTGCTCATGTTCTGCTTGAGAGCTTCCATTGAGGCAGCTGGTTGGCCACTGTGGGAACAGAATGCTGGACTAGAGAGGCCTTTTGTCTGATCCAGCAGGACTTTTCTTATGTTCTTATGCTTTTCTTTTTCGGGGGAGAGTAAAATGTGACTGTAATTTGTGACAGTATAATTTATTTTGGAAGCATATAATAAGAATGGAATATTTTTATTTAATATCCCTTTTTTCTCATAAAGGAAAAAGTAATCTGCAAAAGTATTTTCCAGATACTAAAGGTTGGATCCAAACATTTACTTGTAGGAATGGAAGCTCTATTCATTCACGGGGATGACTTTTGGATGTGTGTGAAGGGCTATAGATGAGGGATTAACAGCCCTCGCTGTGTACGGGTGGAAGAGCTTTTGCTAATGTAAGCAGGGTTTGCATGCAAGCAAATCTTCTGTAATGGCTTATATAGTAAAGTACTACATAGTGTCATGGCCTTGCCATTATGAAATGCTTCCAAAGGGGAAACTCTGCCTTGATTTTCTTCTCCATATGAATTAAGATCTAGTGACAGCTTTGCTTTCTGGGTCCTGTTTTGCCACTTCTTCATTTACTTTTAATTTTTACCCCGGATGGCAGTTGAATTACTCTGCCCCCCCCCCCCCCCGCAACATTCTTCTTACTGGCTTTTGCAATGCCTTTTCTCAGGCAGTGGCCCATCTTATTTGCATATTTGTATAAGTATTTAACATTTGTTCACCAAACACTAGCACAGATGAAATATTAACAAGTCTTCCTTTGTTTTCAATCCCCCCCCCCCAAAATGCAGCAGGAAAAAAATGTTGCTGGGGGTAGGTAGCATAGTAAGAAAATGGATTCAGCAGCACTTATGAAGCAATTCATAATTCTTTAATCATTACCATTAAAGGTAGTCATATTAAATTTTGATACTGGTGAATTGATTATGCTTTTTGAAAAGATTGGATAATATTGACTGATATGACTGCATTGATTTTTAATGGTATGTTTGTAGAAGAAGGAAAAGAGATTTGCCCTTAATCTGCTGAAATCTCTTTTCAAATACCATTGAGTTTCTCTCTGATGAATGTGTTTAAGCATTCCAAGATTTGACCTTGTGGGAACTGTTCACTGTTTGGGGAGAGGGTTTTTTTTCTAGAGATATTCATGTTCTTTACCTGAAATTCCTTTCAACTTCTTAACAACATCTGCCTCTGATGGCTAGTGACCCATACTGGTGTCTCCTGCAATTTGCAAGCAGCACAAATCAAGACTGTAAATGTGTCTCTTCCCATGACCCTTCTTCACCCCTAAGCAATAAAGTTTAGATAAATAGCATTCATCTCAAAGCCCTCAGTGTTATTGGCTCTCACTAACTATTGGAGATTATTTCTTTTTGTAGGTCCTGTCCCCCCTGCCGTTTTCTATCCCTAAATACAGGAAATTAGTTCTTCAGTTGAAGCTTAAAAGTTAGCAGCATACCCTCACAAAATCTGCATGCAAGTTTTATTCATGCACCCCTTTGGTATTTAGGGTTGGCAGAGCTGGGAGACAGGGACACCCTGGTTTCTGAAGTTGAATTTTGGTTTCATAGTCAAGGCTTCCTCCAGTGTCACAGACTACAGCCAGAGACATTAATGAGGGCTGTCAGAGCATCTCAGAGTACAATACCAATTCCCTTCATAGACTGCTTGGGGTGGAATGCCTGGATTCTTCAGCTTAAAGACAGATGCCCTGATAGTGGCTAGATTTCTCAGGCAAAGCCTAGCCAAAACTGAGCAGATTAATTTTGCCTTCAGAATCCAAGTCTCCCCCATTGTCCTATATCCTGGCCAGGAAATCTAGTACCCAGTGAGCCAGAGCACTGATGAGTGGGGCTGCTGTTGTTCTGCTCTTCCCCTCTAGGGAAGAACCCCACATCAGACTCAGGGTCACCAGTCAGCTGAGAGGTGGTAACAGCTGCTTCAGTTTAGGCTGTGCAAGTCTCTAGGTGGAACCTTTGTGGAGTCAGTTGCTTCAAGGAATTACTTTTCTATATATCTATAGAGTGGAACGTGTCCCCAGAAAACACCAACCGAGTCTCTGCAATGTGGCTAAATGTTTTAACATCATGTCTGTATGGTAAGCCAAGTTCAGAAATAGGATATAGATTTAATTGTAATAATTGACTTTATCTCTTGTCACAATCAGGAATAAATAATCTCCCACAACTGCTCTCTGTAACCATTTTGCTTGCATCCTGGGCATTTATTAAGCATCTGGGAGCCATTTATTGCTTTTGCTTTGAAGCTGTTTTGATTATCCCCTGATTACCTCATAATTATATAGGCAGCCTATGGTGAAGAGGAAGGTCATTACTGAAGGAGCCATGGGATGTGGAGCAGAAGGGAGCAAATGAAACAAACTGTAAGCTGTGCACCAGTAGGAAAAAAAAAAACGGACAGTTTTGACAGTCTTTCCTTTATTCTGTAGGTAGATTTTTTTCCTTGCCCCTGCTACTTGGCTGCTTTCATAGTAGCTAGTCTCTTGGGCAGAACGCAGTTGATTAAGATTTAAGGAAGTACTCAAACAAGCAGTTAAAATCCAGTGTGTTATCTACTGCAGGGATGGGCAGAAAGTAGCTCTCCAGACCTTTTACACTTCAACTCCCACCATTCGTAATTATTGGCCATGTTGGCAGGGGCTTCTGGGAGCTGAAGTCCAAAAATTTGGAGATCTACCTTCCATCCACCTATGATCTACTGAACCTATACGTAAAGGAGTTTGGAAATTGCTTAGCCTGTTTTTATTTCCATGGGTCATAGAGAAGCCACTGCATTTAGATAATGCTCCCCCCTTCCCACCCTCAACCCTTAAAGGAAAAGCCGTTTGAGGGTGATGTCCAGCTCACCATCCCTGATATCTAACAGTATCTGGCTTGAACATTTTGTAGTGCAACACACACAACAATTGCAGTGGGGTGGGGGAAAGAAGACAAGTGTCTTGTCTCTGGACTTGTCCAACTGTTCAAGCAAGTCCATTGTTGTTAAATGGATCTTTTATAATAGACAAAAGGTAGTTAGGAAACTTCATTGAATAGAAATACTTGTTAGGCCTACTGACAGCCTTTTAAAAGCATGGGAGACGGTGCTTGTGTTATTAGTTTTTGCTTTCTGTTTTTGATTGTAGATTTTATGGGTATGTGTTAATTGAAATGATAGCCAAGATTCAGAGGGACATATGCATGTACCCAAATATTTCTGAGCTTCTTTCTAAAAAGTACACCCATAAGCCCACCAAAGTGCTACTTAAGTTCACATAAGGAGCTGTAGTGCCATGATGGCACCTTTATTTCCATGTGGGGAGCTGTGGTAATTGCTCTGATCATTTGTAACTGTACTGTCATTGTTGCACAGTAGCTAGGCTGTGTGGTCCTGTCCCGAGGTGAGCTTGGGGTTTGCCTAGGCTCAAGGTTGTGTTATAAGAGGGTATATTATGAATTATATATTTGATCCATAACCTGTGAATCAGTCCTGAGGTCACATTAGAAAGATTAAGTATCCGAAGATGAAGTGCGGGAGGAGAGGTCATCTATTAGGCCATCCTTTGGATGGCCTAATAAAAGTATTATGCTAATATGGATTTTGTAAAATATATTTAGATTGCTTTTCTCAACCTGTCCCATTCCCCCATGCATATGCTCTCGGGGTGTTTTATAGTTATAACACAAATTAAAATCAATAATTAAATATAAAATTAAAAATTGTAAAGGGTGTATAAGTGCGTCAACTGTAGAGTTTTAACTAGTGTGGGATAAACTTTTTTTTTTCTGAAGAGATTGACTATGCAGTATCTGCAACTATTGCAGTTTGAATGTATGTTATAGATCACCAAATTTTCTCAGGTTATGGCCAACACCTGAGAGGCTACTTGAAAGACTTCAAAATTAAAACTCTCCTGTTTCTGCTGTTCGATGCCCTTGTGTGAATGCGCAGATTGAAGAGTGATGTATTGCTTGGCAGAGGATAGGTACTGCTAAGTTTCTACATGCTTCATGTCACAGAGTCAAGACAGTCCTAGTCAGGGTGTCTCCACTGATAAAGAGCATGCTCAAACCTGTTGAGCCAACACATAGCCATTCTTCCCCTTTACCTTCATTCTGTACATTCAGTACAGCTGCATCAAAGTGCAGAAATAATTAAGTTAAATTGTGCTCTAGAAAAGGCCTTCAGCATCTTCCTCTTATTTTCATAGTAATTTTGCGAGCTACTGAGAGGTGCATTGCATATTGGTTTAAAAATCACTGTGTTAAAGAATTCAGGCTGCACTTGAATGGTGGGTGCATCTTCTGAGAGCTTGCCTTAGGTATAGAATACTGACCAGCCTCGATATAGCCCAGTCCCTACATCTATGAGTACAGCTTTCAAAAGGACCTATGAACAACTCTGATGATTGATGAGATGACTGTCAAGCCTACCAGAATGAAAACTAGTCTTCTCCAGGATGAGTTCAGTAGTTTAGGACTATATGCAATAGAATTATGAATAATGTAAGACCTGGAGTGTAGCATCTCTGGTGGATATTAAGACAGCAATGAGAACAGCAAGGGTCGCTTCAAAAAATGACTGTAAAGCTAGAGCAAGCACAGGATTGGCTCCTAGCCTAAGCAGATAGTACATTTTTCAGGAAGCATTTGTGTTTGCTAAACTTTACAAAGGGCTGAGCAATGGTTACACAATTTAAAATAGAAAGAATCAGCCTCCATCAGTTCTGGGGGAACTCCCTATCTGTTGTGTACATCAAGGGCTATTTGCTCCCTCACAAACCTGCCTGGACCTTCAGATATCTTCAGAGGCCTGTCTTTACAACCTGAGATAAGACAGGTGGTACAGAGATAGGGACTCTTCAGTGGTGGCACCCCATCTTTAGAATTCCATCCCCAGAGAGATTAATTTGGCTCCGACCTTTTATCATTTCAATGCCTAGTAAAATCCATTTTTATTTGCCAAGGCCTTTTAGATGGGTCGATAAATGTTTTGTTTTACTTGCATGGGGATTTCAGTGATTTTAACATCTACAGCTTTTGTTAATGTTCTGTGTTAATGTCCTAATGTGATGAGTTGTTTAAATTAGCTAATTCTGGGAAGCATTTCAGGGTTGAAGAATAAGGTATAAATACTTATAAGTAAGAAAATGCTAAGCTAAAGTTTATTACAGGCCCCTGTTTTACTTCCATAAAACAAACCATAGCAAGTGAAGTCAGCTCATCTGGTATCATGTATATATTTGCACAATCAATTGTGTTAGACTTCTAATGTTCCTGTGATCTGTTTTCCCCCAGGCAAGCTTGGGACCTTGCTGTGGATATATGCCTTTCTCAGTTGCCTACCATAATAGAGGAAGGAACTGCATTCAGGGTAAGTTACTGAGTTGTTGCATAACACATATGTGGACCAATCTGTAGGGATCAGCTAATATTCTAAAATTTTCTACTCATGTTCATTCTGGTCTTCTTACACAAAAAGATACTTCCCAAGTGTAAGTAGTCTGAGTTAATAGTAAGCTACTCTTCAGTATGTGGCTTTAAAGGAAGGATCAATGTAACATTTGAAAATTCAATTCAGATTACATAGCTAGCATAGACTTTATTCTCATTTACATCTTTCTTTTCTTTTCTTTTGCTTTTTATGAATTAGTAGATTGGCTATATTTTCAGTGGTGGTGGTGGAGGTGTATTCCTATGGGTTACCCCTCTCTGTGTGTGTGTGTGTGTGTGTGTGTGTGTTTGCTCACTCTTAGGCTTAGTTACAGTAAGATATAGGAACTAGGGGGTTATGGGTACATAACTGCTAGTTGTAGTAACAATATTTAGTGTGGCTTTCATCATAAGAGCAAAATCTTCACCACCCCCCTCCACCACCCTGTATTCTCGCTCTGGCATATTCTGACTTGTGTAGATGAGCAGCGTAAACACTTTCTCTTTCTGAAGGTAGTTACTTAGGGCTTGAAACAAACTTCAAGCCGCAATGGCTTGCAGAAATTACTATTATAATGGTATTCCTCTCCAAAGAAAATAATATCCCCAAACCCTAGATTTGCTGCCATTTGGCTCCTTACAGCTGGCAGAAACAATAAAGTGGCAGACTAGGCAATGTTGGGGCTAGAGAAAGATGAATGGTAGCTGGTTATACGTGCTTATTTACACCTCTGAATATTTGTGATGTGTACCATAAATGTATGTTATATATTGCCTTGGGTTCCTTAAGGAGGAAAATAGGCAGGATGCAAATATAATAAATAAATAATATAATATAATATAATTGGTTTGAGTACTTGCTTCTCTTTACTGCTAACTATAACAGAGAGATTTGAATGTTCTCATTCAGGATGGGAATTAGCTTCCTGAAATTATAGGGTAGGATGATGCAATGTGTTTACAGAAGCCCATATTATTGTGATAAGTTCAAAGTGCTAAGATTTTAGAGTAGAGCTCCTGAAACTAGCAGAACTGCCAACACTACACTGAAGAATTATATTTGGGAAAACCTGGGATAATTTGGTTTATTACATTTCATTCTTTCCTGAGAAATCAGAAGATTTGTTCCTCTGTCTCTCTTTGTTTAGCTGGTTTTAAAGAAAAAAAATCCTAGAAACTCTTAGTTATCCCTTCAAGCTGAAGAAGGTCCTTAGGCTATTTCTTTACCGTTATGGACAGAACCATTTAAATTATTGTTTTTGATAAGCTCATTAGCCTTCTTGGTCATGATACTCTGACAGATTCTGGGCTGAAATCCATTAAAGATGCTTGAGAAAACAAAATACGGAGTCTCTATCTAAAGTTGTTTTTGCCCATATTGCCAGTTTTTTAGTCTGAATATAAGACTCTTATAGTTTTTCTTCCACATAAGGGTCCTTTACTAAGATAAAAGTATAGACACTTCTAGAGCATGAAGTACCTCCACTTCCTTGTTTCTTCATCTTTTAACTTCTTCAGGGCAAAGCTAGGTGTTAGTTGTTGTTTTATACGCACGCACACGCTGATATACATGTTAGGTGTAATATGAGTTGAACAGTTAATGTGCATAACAACTGGCCATTGTGCACATTCATCACACCTCATGGAGAGTGTATTTATAATCTGTTCATAAAGAGGGAATTGTGCACATTCTCTGGCCATTCTGCCTAATCTCCAAAAGCTTTGGGGAATATGCATATTTCAATTGCATTTTGCATATTATCCAGCGAATTTGCATAAGCCCTAACAGGCCTTGGAGAATGCGCATATCTCTACAGGTGTTGTACATTCTCTGGGCAATATGCACATTCTCCGGACAATATACATAGTCTCCAAGAAACATTCCCTTGGTTTTGATCACTGTATATGCACATTCTCCATGAGGTGTGGTGACTGTGCACAATGGCCTGTTGTTATGCACATTAGTTGTTCAATTAGCCTAACATATACACACACAGAGCCCCCACCCTCACCCCTGTGGCCACTTGTTTATGCAAGCCACCTTTGCGAAGAGTGGGTTATATGATAGAGAAGCTGCAGTGGAAGAAGTGTTTAAGCCTTTCTCTGCCCACAGCTCGAAAATGCCCCTCAAGCCACTTTTACCATGTTGGTTTCCAGATGCATATTTGTGAGGGTAAACTTTTAGAGGGAAATGTGACTTCAAGGATATGTGAGCACTTTGGAGTGGAAAAACAGGCTGTGAAATGGTTAAATGTTCACTTTAAACAGGCAGGGAGATTACTAGAACACAAGGTGTGCAAGTCTTGAAGTGGATATGACTGGGTTTAAGGATGAGCTCATTATTGGGTCTCCTTTGTGGCAATGATCGCAACAAAGGACCGTTACTTTTCTGCCACCACTCCATCCTTGAGTAGTTTTGCAGACATGGTGTTCCAAATGGCTGGGGTTTGTTATATAAATCCCTCAGTTGCCTGCTGTGACATGTAGTTAAAATCTCTCTCCACATGATGCTGGTATGTAAACATTTCCATATAGGCAGCAGATATTGGCATGAAGGTATAAACCAGCAATAGTCCATGTGCATTCTGAATTGGTTTAGTTGCACTGAGGGCTCTTCCACTTAAGTGCCTTGAAATTTAAGCAGTTCCCACCATTTAATTCCTCCTGTCAAATGGAGTGTTGTGATTTCTCTTAAGATAATTGAGCAGTCACCACATTCCCATTCAAAAGAAGGAGCTTTTGTCACCTGGCAAGCATGATGAGAAGAACATTCTTTATATTTTTTTTCTATCTGGTCAAAATGGCAGTATGTCTACATATATCTGTGGCCATCTTTGGTGGATAGGAATGCATAATTTATCGAGTCATTAGAGTGCACTATTTCTTGATTGCTGTTGACATAGCAATAAAAGCTGGCTGTTAAGGAGAGCTGGATTAAGTAGTGTTTTCCAGAGGGCAGCAAGAAAAAATGGATAAACATACTTGAAAGAGAAATATCAATAAAGGTTGGAATTGCCTGCAGAATGCTGTAGCAACAGGAATATGTCAAACATGGGCCCTTTGACTATTGGGTCAGGAAGCATAACTGAGGCCGCAGAAGAAAGGAATCATTCAGGAGTTTTGGAGAGAGGGTGACTCAGTCATAGCAACAGGCCCAGAAGACTGTCTGGGCTGTGAACATGTGTGAAAGAGGAAAAATAGTGTGAAAAAGACCAGGTAGAAGTGTATTACTATAAAACAAAGGCCCCTCTGAATGCTGAAGGAATGATTTCCCACTCCATATTGCACTATCTAGAACTTTGAACAGGAAAGGTAGTGAGGTATGTGTGATAATAAGTCCCTTCTTGGTGGCTGTTGCGACACTCAGAGCTTTTTGGAAAAATTCATCTAGATATATAACACTGACTGGATGAGAGCCCAATAGAAATTTATTAGTGCTATAAAAAATTGCATTTGAGTCCGCTAGCAATGACAGCAACAATCTATGGCTTTAAAAATGAATTCTTCCTGTACAAGTGATTAAAGTGTTGGAACTAATGATCAGAAGGAAAAACTAATGTGTAATCTACTGAAGAGTGTTTTTACATTTCTTAAAGAGACTCCCCAATACAACCTGTACTTGGCACATAATATCCCTGCAATTTGTGCTTGCAAGTGAACAGCAATCTAGTGACAGAAATATAACAAATTATCTAACACATCACCTCTGAAAACAGCTGTGAATCTTTGTCTTTTCCAATGTGTTTGTCAAGCATTATTTATTTAACATTGCTTTGAAAAACTGTTTCAGGATTTGTCAGTAGCAAGTATCACATTCCAGCAAAACACAGTTTGTTGGAACAGCGGTATTATATCTGAACCAGGCCAGAGTCATGTGGGGTGGGGGTGGAGTTTGGAGCCCTTGTACTATGTAACAGTTTTCTGACTGCAAAACCCATTCATAAAAATATGTTCACAAGATCACTCTGTTGGCTGATCAGGAATAAGAACTATCTTTTTTTTTCTCTTTTGGTTCCTATAATTTGTGCTTGAAAATTTATCCCAGTGTCGCCACTCTGTTTCCAGTATCTTGACACCATAGATGCTTGTTAAGATAGCCCCTCTGTGCTTTAGAAAGAAGCCATCAGATTCGAACCATTTATAGACTGAGGAATATGTTGTCCCTTTATGTACTTGGTTTATGCATTTTATGTTTGTAAACATTGTTTATTTAATTCTACATAAGGATTTACCTTTCTTTCCTTTTACTTCTCTTTTGAAGGATTGGTGACTTTCTAAAGACAAACAACCAATCAGCTCAACATTTAATTATATTTTAATTCATTTTGCCAACTCCTATTTGTTTCCTAGTCTACCATATAGACTAGGAAAGAAGCCCATCTTTCCATTAAATCCTTGCCTTTGCTGGCCTCTAGCTGTTAGTCAGCTTTTGCATTAACAGCTACATCCTAAAACTCTTGCGTGCATTGTGAAATAGGGGGGCTTAGTTTTCTATTACATTGCTTTTGCACACAGTGAATTGAACATTACTGAACATTCTTGATCCTAACCCGCCATTTCCTAATCAACATTTTGCTCTCCAATCCATCAGGAATTACTGTGCACCAGACTAAGTTAGCTTCTGCCAGCCAGCAGTAATCCTATAAGAAATTGTGGTTTAATGGAGGCTCGAGCGTTAGCCACGAGGGGGAAGAGAATTTAAGTATTATTAAGGTTAGTCATTCAGTTTTGTAACTGGGCTGGCAGACGTCACAGTCAGTATCTCATATGTCAAATGCTCTCACACGGAGTGTCTTAAACATTGTCATAGCACGCTTCCCAAGGTTAAAGAACAAACAGTTTATTTACACAACCACAATCAGTGTACCTAGAGCACATTAATAGGCAGAGCTCATTCACATCCTACATGAACAGTGGAATAAGATAAGGAGCACAACATGTTTTAAGATGCTCCACAGAGAGAAACAAAGACACAGGAAAGACCCAGCTCCTTCAAATGAAGATGAGTTTTTCCACACTCATTCATAAAATTGGACCACATAGTCTCTTGTGACATGTGATTTTTTCTATGCCTTCCCCAACGCAGTGCCTTCCAGATATGATGGACTGCAACTCCTATCATTCCCAGCCACCATGGCCACCAATGACCGTGGTGTCTGATACACGATGGGTATTGTAGTCCCAACACAACTGGAGGGTGCTGAGTTTGGGAAGGCTGCTACAGAATGCTATCCCTCTGCTGTTGACATTCTAGTCTTTAAAAAAAACTGGTGGGAAAACAGTCCAGCCTAAACATTATTTTTTAAAAGAAGTTGCTACTTCTGGGTTTTGCTTCCCAAAATATTATCATTATAAACAGGAGAGTAGTGGGATGGAGCTGGTAAGACTTCTGCCACTGTTACTAGGAGGTGCTGTTGTAAGAGGAGTGATGGATAACCCTCCAGCCTGGACTCCAGCAGCATAGCACTACTTTTCTAATACATTTCAGTGATCCAATAACACTAGTAATCATGCCAGGATCGTAATATAAAGTTGTGCGCACTTCATGACCCATTTGTTTCTATTTAAGTATATCCCACTTTAAAAAAATCAGAGAAGATGCATAGAAGATTAAAATATAGTAGCAATAAAATACTGTAAAAATAACAGGTAAAATATAGCAGCATTAAAACCAGTAGAAAACAGATTATCTAATTAAGGGCACAATCCTATGGCCGCTAGTCAGCGGCTAGATGGACATAGGATAGGTCGGTTCCCGGAGAACCGACCCCCTCCCGCACCACCTTGTAGGCAGAGCGGATTGGCCCCACGTTCATTAGAGCAACATGGAGCGGTGAAAACGGGGCATTCCCGGGTGCAGGGAAGTCAGAAATCCAGTACGACATAGCCTATGTATCATCTGGAGTGTGGGAAGCAGCAGCCGAAGTCCTGCGGCTAGACAGCCAAATTCGGCTGTCTAGCCACGAAAGCAGGGCTGAGGGAGCGAGGAGATCTGCTACTCACCACTCCTCCCACCCTCCATTGGATAGGCGGTCGCCCCTGGGGTCGGAGGTGACTGTCGATCTTGATAGGATTGCTCCCTAGAACAGCAACAAATCAGTCATAAAATGCCCTTCAGAATAAAAGGGTTTTCAGTGCCCATCTAAAGATGGGAAGAGAGGGAGCTTGTCAAAGTGTTCAGAAGCTGTACTGCCACCACCAATAAGGCCCCCTCCGTAGTACTCACCAATTGAATTTCTGCTAAAGGTGGCTCAGAGCTTCCAGTGCTGCTCTTAAGACTCAGGCAAGTTCATACAGGTGATTTACAAGCTGTATGCAAGCGGTTCAAAACCTCAGGCCCGAGGGCCAAATCTGGCCCACCTAGAGTCCCAATTCTGGGTTTCCTCAGAAGACCATGCCCCCTTTCCCTGAGCCCATGCCATTCCCCTGACCATCAATAATTTAGTGGTTGGGGGGGTGCAGTTTTTTCCCCATTGTAAAAGGTTGAAATGCCTCCCTTAAGGCTTAGCTACTGGTAGTAAGAGCTTTAAGCTAAAATATGCTGGCATTTTTGGCCCGGCCACTTTTGCCTTTGGCCCCACCCACCACTGGAATGCAGCCCCGAAGAGCTTCTTTGAAATGGAATTCAGCCTTTGTGCTGAAGATAGTTCTGCACCCCTGCTGTATGCTATTCCCCCCGTCTATCTTCTCCCCCACTCCTTGCGCAATATCCAGAAACTCAGAATAGACACCAAGTTGTGTGTGCTCCCCTGCTAGTCTGGGATTCCCAATGGGAATCATTGGAATTGGAATTTCCAGTGCTTTCTGACACAGTCAAACAGTTATCTCCCTCACCAGGGTAAATTTGGGAAATAACAATTTGGGTAAATTTGGGAAATAGGGTAGGTGGGGCATCGTGGAAGGAAGGGTTGGGACAGGAGGTCTCCCAGCAATGTCATGCTCTCATAATCATCTTTGTGAAGATGACAGGATCTCGGCTCAGAATAGGACCAAGCCTAAATGCTTTCATGAGTATGCTTAGAAGTGTCCATTGCCTCTGAGAATCATGAGAAAGGCAATTAATAATGCTTCCTGGTTGCAACAGAAAAGCATCCAGGCATTAAGCCTGAGACCTCCTGAGATGCCATCTTCCTTCCAGTTCCTTCCTGCTTTGCTGAAGTAAATTTGAGAAAGGAAGGTGTTGAGGAGTGTTATAGGGATAACATTGGAGGAAAGGAGGCATCTAGGCTACGTCATGCTCTTAATGACATTGGAGGTATAATAGGATCTTCTTACCTATGTTAGGGCTGAGCTGAAATAAGTTGATTTGGGGTCAGTCAAATCCAAATCAACTTGTTTGAGATAGTTAACCCCATACTCTTTGACCAACTACAGCCTGCTGTCATGAGCTTTGAGTGGTCCAGTGACTGCGTATGCTATTTATTTTGTGCTTTTCACACTCTCAGTGCCTCAGTTTCAGAAACTGCTGTACCCAGTGGATTCTTTCTTTCACGCTGAGTTTGTACTGCAGTAGCTGAAGAGGATTTGTCTATTTCCAAGGGAACCTGCAGCAGAGTATCCTACCAGTTTGACAATTCTTCATGAATGCTTTAGTTGCAATCTGGACGTTTGAGGTTGAATGCCAATGCACAGATGCAATATCATTTTGTATTTTCATTCATTGACATTAGCATGGATTATCAGGAAATCAATAATAAACACATGTTAATATCCACATTTTACTTTATTTTTGAACCAGATGGGGTTTATAACTGTTGAGGAGAATGATGTAGGGATACATGGCACTACTTGACATGTGTCATAGTGATGGTCTACACATAGAGCAGATTGAGGTGTCAGAATAGACTGGCTCCGTTCAGGCTGCAGGTGAGGGATGTCATGGTTCGGCAATTTCCCACGTTACAAAAAAAAGTTGAACATAAAAAATTAACACCTCAGAGAAAGAGATTCTGTTTATGTATTTGATTTCTTAAATGCCTCATAGACAAAGTTTCTCTAGGCGCAATGAAATACAATAAAATCCACAGTTAAAAACCAACATAGATAATTAGTCCAACAGAAAGATACCTGCAGATTATCGCAAAATACACCATAAATTACAAAAGCTAAAACTGCTGAGAGGAACAGGTGTTTTAAAACCAAACTGTGGGGACTAAAATGCAGTTCTTCTAGAAATCCTGGAACAACAAAAAAGTCTTGTAACAGTGCTGAAAAGGCAGGCATGTAGGCGCCGGATCAGCTTCCCTAGGGGGAGCTTTCCAAAACCCAAATTCTAATCCAGGCTAGTCTCTATTCTCCTGGTTTTCTATCTGCATTTAATAGTGAGATTTTTTTTAAATGGCATTCTTCATCTGTAGTCTGAACTCGTACAACTGCTCTATCACCTCATTCTCCTGCATGTGTAGACCACACATAGGGCCGTGATCCTGGAGACCATGTGCACGTTCCATTTGCCCCTCAGTTTTTCACCCTCAATTTCCTTCACAAAAGATGCCTCGAATCTCCTTAGTTCATAAAGGAGGATTTGGCATGACAGATTTTTTAAAGGGAAATGGTCCCTATTTCTGTGTGCAGGCGTGCATACACACACTGTTGATTTCCTTCAGTCTGAAGCACCATATCCCAAAATTGCTTCTGGAACGCGGAGGACTTAAAGAACAGTTTGTGTATTCTATAGGGGCTGCTTCTGAAAAGAAAAGTGAGAGGAAATGGGGAAAAGAGTTCGTGATAATTTCTTCATACCATTTAATAGATTACTTGGGTTACTAAAAATGGTCTCAATTAGAATTTCCTGTAGCCTTTAAACAACTTTGTATTTTGAGAGATTTGGGGTGTGGATATAAACTCACAAAGGCTGTTTGGTGCAATGATGAGGGTAATGACATCCGCTGTCAGTAATCGCTGGCATTATCATTACAACTGAAAACCAGTATCCCATTACTGAGTGGGACAACTGACAATAAGCAGTGATCATCAGGTTTTCCCAACACAAACCTAGCATAATGTTCATTGCTAAGTTAAGCATTTCCACAAGTACACTTCTCACAAATAAAGAGCTGGTGTACATGTTATGATAACCACAAGGATTTTTGTTTTAAAGGCTTTCATGTATTGGTTACAATGAACAGGTTCACACATAACTAGAAGCCACCACGGGTGAATTTCCTTGCTGGGCTTCTCACTGTGGCAGTGGTTGCCACTTTGAATATTTGAGCTGCAGTGGGGGCATGTTGTAGCTTCTTGTTACATGCAAATCTGATGAGGGTGGGTTGATTGGGTGGTTAATAAGCCACCCAGAACCCATTACCTGTTTTAGGGTTGCAGGTGGCCACCCCAACAACCCACCCTTGTCAGGTTTACACATAATGACAAGCTGTGGCTTGCCCCCACCGCAGCTCGAATATTCAAACTCGCAGCTGCCAGCACAACGAGGAGTCCCATGGGGAAATTCAGCCGTGGTGGCCTCTGGTTACATGCAGACCTGCTCAATATGTAGACTGGCTCACTGTGCAGCTTGCTTCATCATGTGAAGAGTTTTCAAACCACTGCCAAGAATGTCTGATAGTGGCATGGATAGTTTCCACTTGACAGGAACAATCTAGATGGCTAGCCTAGTCACTCTCCAGATTATATATCACATGGAGTAACCACCATTGAAGCTGTTCTAACTGACTCCCAAATGACAACCTTTAGACAGAGACCCTCACTAGCTCTCTAAAAAAAACAGCACCCATTATGCTAGTTAGCCTTCTTCAAAATTAGTCCCATATTTCACTAAAAAAACGCTTTTTAAATTGGTGTGTAGATTTATTGATTCAGGGGGGAAATCCCCTATGTGTTTTGATATCCTGCTTTGCACAAATGTGATTAACTTTCTGATCTTATTACTCATTCTAGTCTTGTGCATATTAATCTTAATTTTCCTCAAGACATTGTACAGAAATTTAGTTGTACAACATCCATTGAATCTCAATGATTCAAACGGCAAAAGCCCGCTGTGATTCTGAAAACGAAGGCTCAGATTGACTAGATTTTTATCAGTATTTCCATGGCTCCTGTGTCTAAAACCGCCTAATGGTGCTGATTTCCCATTGTTTTATTATACCACCGTCTGTGGCATTTGCCTTAGTGAGACTCCTTTTAGTCCACTAACCAGTCTTCCAGACTACCAGTTATGGAACCCCTTCATTTTGATAGGCAGTGCTCTCTCTAGCTCTATAAATAAAAAATGCAATGGGGAAAACGGATGTGATATGCTTCTCACCATTGCTTGCCTGCATGGTAGGGAACATCATCCATTTGGGTGGCAGGGAGGATGTTTTGGGGAATGATCCCAAGATTGGGCCCAAGACTGAAGTGCACAGCTTTGAGAGTTGCAATTGATTGGCACTGCCTCCTGACCCCATCAAGATTGTATTACAAATATAAGAAATATAAGAATGAATAAAATCAATTTTTCCATTCAGTTTTATTTCCACATTAGCCATAGATCACAACAGAAATAAAATAAATCAAAATACATACACAAGAAATGGAGGAATGTAGGGAAAAGGGCCCTAGAAAGGACTTCAGATCTCCTTAGGTTGACAGCAGAGGGTATTTCGCAGGATACTACAAACCAATTTGACACTTATTTCCATATATTGTTAAGATGTTAGAAAGATGTTATTGTCTGGACGATAATAATAAGCTTCCTTAGTTTTTTGTGTCCCAAAATATGTTCCTAAAATATCATGGAAAATGGGTGTTTTGTACATACATAAAAAAAGAAAAAGAAAAAAGAAGGCTTGGAGAGATGAGTGTGTGTCTTTTTAAAAAGCAAACACCATTTATACAACCCACAACAGCATGTCTGAATTGTGAGCCTCTTGAAAACATTTTTCATTGTTGCTGAATCATTTTTACCTTGGACTAAGCAAAGGCAGTTTCATGTACAAAATACATGAAAGCATATCCACGAAGAAAAATAAATGAATTTGTTTTGCCCTGTCGAGTTCATAAGTGGACAATGTGCATACCAGTTTAACCACTCAAAACTTTTATATAATACCTTAAGTCTACATAGTTGGTCCTCAGGCTCTAAAAGCAGCGTTGAGCAAACTTTTGCTAATTGAGATAACTGCATTGAGATATGCTTTGAGATAACTAATTTCTGATGTGTTGTACTCAGTAAACAAGTAAAGGTGGGGTTCTGCTTCTTTTGTTAGCATGCAGTTGTCACCATAGTTTATAATGAACCAATGTCCATTGTTTCCCCAACAGCACAGCCCATTCTTTGCTGAACAGCTAACAGCATTTCAGGTATGGCTGACGATGGGAGTAGAAAATCGCAATCCACCAGAACAGCTTCCCATTGTATTGCAGGTGAGTTTTCTTGGCAAGCATTTAGACTGCTAGCTTAGCTGAGGCTGCTGAAACATGCGGACAGCCAGCCAGCTGCAAACATGCTCTGTGTGTGTGTATTTACAGGCGTGCCTTTCCCTGACTGCTTTGCTTTTTGCCAGATGGTGTTTGGGTAAATAAATTATGTGGACTGCATTCAAGACTAATTGGAGCTGATTGTTTGCTAGGCCTCTGCTGATAAAGACACATTGCACACAAGCACAATCCCACTGGCCCACACCCAAATGCTCCTCAGTTGAGCATAAATTGAAGTTGTAGGCTATTAGCCAGTGCTACAGAATTTAACTCCACCTGTTTATTTTATCTGTGTATCAGCAAAAGTCTTACATAAAACAGCTAGTCTTGGTAAATGTCATCCTCTCCTACCATTCACAATTTACAGGCTACTAGTGACAATAAGGACTTGTCTGTTGTGAGACATGTGTATCAGCTTGTTAGCATTAAATGGATGGATCTCTTTAGCTATACAATTTTAGAAGAGTCAGGGGGACTGACTGACTGAAAAATGTCCCAAATGCCACGTCCAATGGATAAATAACTGACTAGTTCAGAGTCAGGGCCAAATGTCATTTGGCAGGAGTATAAAGCAGTAGCACATGCTTTGTTCATTCTCCTGTACAGAAAAAAATAGTACTTTCATTATAAAAATCCAAGATCTACAATAGGGAAACTCATTTATTAGGACCAATGACAATGTCATAGAATTGTGAGCAAACTTTGAAGTTGTCCAAAACTCTTCATCAAAAAGGATTTTAAGCAAATGGGGAGGGAGAGTGAAAAAAATGGAAGTAGTATAGTTGCTGCACAGCTCTGTCGTTTATACCTTAAGCTGGAATAGAGGAGGATTTTTGCAGAAATAAGTTAGCTTCTTAAATGCAAGAGAGTTTGATAGATGCATCCAGGACTATTGTGACAAAAAAATGGATGTTCCCCCGTTTTTAGGATTTAAAATCTAGTAGTTATTCAGTTCTCTCTTGAGCCCTAATCAGAGTACATGGGTCTCTTGGGAGGCGGGGAACAAAAATAGCAAAAATAAATCTTTACTGTAGTACCTTTGTGAACCACACAATGATACTTGCGATCTTATTAGTTTCCTAATAATTTGCAATTGTAATTCTGACTGAAACAAAATTCATTATTTTCTGCAATTCTTTGAGGATGCTTGCTCACTTTTTTTCTTTTATTTTGCTTGAAATAGTTAGTCCTCTTCCTGCTAAGAGGAATAGGGTTGTATTATTTTACCTATCCAAGGGCACCCATTTTCCTCCCTTATAATGGGACAAGAATCTCATTCCCACTTAGATCCACTATCTTGCATCACGGCTAACAGTATCATCAATCTTTGTGAATCTGACTCTTCATTCTGTAGACCCTCTGAAGCCTAGGAGATGGTTGTGGTAGTGGCGGGGGCGGGGTGTGGATAGATGGGCAGTTTATCTCTGACAAAGCAGTAGGGACAGGCAGATTTCTTATCTGGCATCAAATCTGTTGAGTGACTTCACACCAAAGGACTGCACTGATAATTAATTTTGCAACGCTATTAAGATATCCACCTGCTTCCCTATTGCTTCATGGAGAGAAGTGACTGTGCCAGTGCATACGTCAACACAGTGCAAAAGTCAGGATTCATTAGGTCAGCCAAGTTCTCATTGTTCCATTTAATCTGAAGCATGATGGGATCAATCAAGTTTGTCAAAGTGTGTAGACGTTTTGGTCCCCTGAAGTGCCTACTTGTATAGTGTATCTAAATCTAAACAAGTGACCTAAAAGAGAGATTTGACCCCCCCCCTTTTCCTCTCTCCCTCTCTCCCTCACCCTTCTCTTTTCCTCTCCCTGGAGAAAATAAGAATTTGTGTGCCTTGGGCAGAATGCCAGGCATTTATGCCAGGTTGTCCTAGTTGCAGCAAAACAATCCTTTTGTAAATGGCCTTTTATTGACTTTTTAAAAATTGCAGTCCCTTTAGAATCTGTTCTCTTGGGAAAGACCTGACAGAAACAGATTACTAATGCAGAGGACAGTGGCAGAGAGTGGCGGGATGGAGGTGGCGGGAGAGACGGCAACTTCACAGGGGAGGAATGTTGCCCATTCTGGAACATGCCTGAGCAGTACGTTGTTAATCCTTGGTAAGGCATTCCAGACTATATCCAGCACAGCTCAATAGGATTAGTAGTTGCCCTGTGGAGGTGAAACCTAATTTCAGATGCAAAGGAAGGTTTTGTTTTATCTACTGCTGTCTTTTAATAATGATGCTGGCTGCTGTTTGACCTGTGGTATCTTGCAATTTTAATACAAAATCTCCATGTATTTATCTGTTTTTGCTTTAAGTAGGAGGTTTGGCATTTGCATATACACAGCATTAAAAAAAAAAAACACCCCTCTGATCCAGTGCCTTTTCTGTATATCTCTGGTTTCAAAAACAGCATTTCCTATTATTGAATAGGGATAGGAATTTGCTAGATATCAATTAAAATATTCATTTTAGTTTTGTTATCAAACAGTGTCTGGTTGATTTTTAGTACGTTCTACTGTACTCGGGAACAAAATATTACCTCTGGAGTATCTATTTTTAAAGAAATAATTCTATATCCATTTTCAACAATGAATATAGATATTCCTGTGCGGCTTGTTCAAAATTATTGTTTTTGTTATACACTTATGTTGGCTGCTATAATGGTAGCCAGCAGCGTCTTGACAAGGGCTGACCTGAAATAAAGTGTGTGTGGTGAAAAGCATTGCCCCTGCAAAATGTAACCACCCATTTCAACTATGTGTGAGGGGGCTGTGGAAAAAGTGAAAATGATTGCCTATTTGGAGTGAGGACAGGAAGCACTGCCCTCATTTGGCTTTGTGATATCATTGTGTAGCCCAATGTGATTGGCTATGTGGCATCAGGAAGCTTATTCATAGTGAGGCAGTTCTTCCTACCCTCATTTGACTTGAGGTTGGCTGTGTGATGTCACTTTCACACTGCCCATGCAATCCCTAACAGGCTTGGATTACCTCAGGAAGAAGCTTCTTGTTATTGTTGTTTATAAAAAAAATGGTTCCAGCGCTGCCAGAAATTATACCAAAAAGCCACTGCAAATGGGAGGTGATTAGTGCACCAAAAATTGAGCAAGGGGGTGGTTTCTGAAATTTTGCCCCCAACCTCTCCTTTCACCCCCAACATTTTCATGGATGACAATTCAGTGCAGCTCCAGTCTTGAGGAACTTTTCAAGTGTATCCAATCTACTTAAGACAAGCAGTACCAATGCACTTGTGGCAGTGCAGAAAGAGTGGGGGATACATCTGTGATTATGTAATAATCTGTGATTATTTATGTTACAATTTTGTAGACCCCAAATGTGCAAATAATGATTCAGTTATGTGAGAACCATCCTTATTATAAATGGAGACACTGATTACTTTTAATCTTTCCACTCTTACTGTTGCCTGACCCAGTTTTCTACAGTGCTTTGTGTCCAGGTCAGTCCACCCATCTGCTCTTAGAAGGTTGTATGCATAAGAGACAAAGGTGGATTTCTGAAATGATGCCTTGCCACTATGAAATAAAATAAGGTGTGATGCACATGCTCACTATGCATGCTCTTTTGGAATCTCTTTTGAAGATACACCTTAGATTTTCCCTGTCTCTGTGTTAAAAATAGTTAAATATTTTTATATCAAAATTGCAGAACAATAGTATCTGATCTATCTTCAACCTAGAACTCTCTTCCTATTCCTACTGTGTTATTAAGCATATCAAGAAGGGGTGGGGAACCTGCAGCCCATGGGCCAGAACCTCTCACAAAGTCTTTTTGACCAGCCCACCAGCCTCTCATCTCAACCCCCCCCCTCAGCTCTGCCCTGTCTTTGACCTGACCTGACCTCCTCTTCCTGGTGCCCTCCACCATTACGTTTGGTGACTGCTTGCCCAAATGGTTTCAAGTGCATGCCTCACCCTTGTCCCACATTACAAAGAGACTGTCACCTTGAACTCCTTGCTGAAGTGATGGTTTGATTTGATTTGATTTGATTTATTGCATTTCTATACCCCCAATAGCCAAAGCTCTCTGGGTGGTTCACAAAATAAAGCTTAAAACCATTCTCATTCTCATTCCCATTCATTCTCTCTCTCTCTCTATATATATATATATATATATATATGTGTGTGTGTGTGTGTGTATGTAATGTAAAGATCTTTAAAACTTTAGAACTTCAGTGGAATAAACCCAAAATAAAAACCAGCAACAGTGAAAGATATAAAGAGCACTAACCCAGTGATCTTTGGGCAACATCAGAAGCTCTTGGGAAGTGACATCACACAAAAGTATTCCCAAATGAGCCTATACCCACTTTATTCAGATCAGTATTATTGCAAAATGGGATTTGACAAAAGTATGTCAATAGGGAGTCGAGGCATGATTGAGACTTCAATAGGTTATCTCTGTGGGGAGAGCTCCAGCGTTTTTAGTTTTACTCTGTTTTAAATTATTTTTATTAGCTTTTCCACTCCTTAATTGATTTGTTCCAGTAGTGGAGTTAGCCTTATCTTGTTTTTATGTTGGTTCTTTGCTCATTAACAAGCTTACCAAGGGAAGGAACCGTTTGGAACAACCGGGATCCCATCACATTCGAACAGTGCTTGATAAGACCTTTTCTTAACAACAAAGTTGATATATCGTGGAGTCAAGCTGTCTATCATTAAATCCATTATTGCAAAACAGCTAGGCACATGAGTGGGGTTTGGAACAGGCAGTCACATCCATTTGAAGCACTTGAATACTAAAAAGTGTTTTGTTAGCTAGTTTAAATTTTGGGGTAGCACACGAAGGTAGGAAAGCAGCAAAGGAATAGGCAATGAATAAGGAAACATAATAAAGGTAAACTAAAGCTCCATATGCAATATGATAGAACAAGCCAACCCTACAGGCTTAACTAGTTACTAAGCCGTCATATTTACATCTAGAGATGGAGAGAAATTCTGCATGAATTGGTAGGAATCATCCCTTAGCCATAGGCAGGTCTTTTTCAAAGGAGTCCCAGAAAGGGAAGAGGATATCCATTCATCTTCTAGGGACTGAAGTAATTTAAAATGCTAATTTAGCTTTAGCCAATAATAACGAGATTCCCTTGATCATCTAGAGCGCTTCCTTAAAAACAGATATCAATTAATATACCAAAAAGGTTCTCCACTTGTGATTTTTCATAAGTTTACAGAATCTAGACTTGCAGATTTTATAATTTCAAAGGTATGGATATATTAAAATAAGAAAGGGTAAATGTTTTTACTGGGGCTTTTGTTTGCATTTGGGAAGCACCTCAACAGGTGATTTCCAGGAAAAAAAAGACATTTGGCCATTATTTTAAAATATCTATTTCCTAGGGGAGATACTGTGCAATTGTATCAACTTGCCCTAGTGAAGATAAATTTGTAGATGACTTATTAGATAAAAAAGAAAGTTTCCATTATAGTGCTGCACCCATGTCTGAGTTCCTGTCTGCATTTCTGATTGCGCCATCTTCAAAAATTGCTATTGTATAGATGGAGAAGATACAGAAGATAACCAAAAAGATCAGATGATTTGAGCACCTTCCCTATAATGAAGGGCTTATGAATTTGGGACTTTTAAATTTATAAATGAGATAAATAATACTATAGAGTTTGTGAAATTAATAATCATGTGGACAGAATTTATAGGAACAAATAGTTATTTCACAATATTAGAACTTGGCGTTACCTAATAAAGTTGATTGCCAGTAAGAAGAGGATAAATGTCGTGCATAACTAGCTTATGGAATTAATTGCATGAGATGAAGTACTGACTGCTAGTTTAGATGGCTTTTTCAAAGGCATTGCACAAATACAGGGAGCACAGGTCTTTCACTGGCTATTAGTAATGACAGCCAAAAATCAAACCACTCAATTTCTGAGGTATACTGCCCCTCGCTAACCAGATGCTGGAGACAAGCAGTTATCTGTTTTCTGGATAACTGTAGTTGTAGACAAGTGCTAAATTTGATGGACCTTTAGTCTAACTAAACCAGTAAGACAATTGTTAAATTCCTCCTCCTTCCCATTTTGCTTGTGTCTGGCTGCTGTCAGCCTCCTTTGTTGCCAATCCTGTTTTCAGCTAACCATTGCCTAGCTTCCCCTTACTTGCTTCTTCACAGCCACGTGGATTTCACCTTTCCTTTTCTCTATTATTTATTTTTTGATCCTTGGTGTCTCCCTTTGTGCGAGGATGATGTCACTTCTGTTCTGTACAGCACCCATCACACAGTTGCTATATAAATGCTATGTAGTAGCAGTAGTTGTCAACACTTTCTCCTTTCAGTTTCCTATGTTTGTTTTCTAAGATGCCAGTCTACTGTCTCAATTCTATTGTAGTCTAATGTCCTAGAACATAGACAAACCATCAGCAAAGGTTGTTGACTAAATCATAGAATCATAGAATAGTAGGGTTGGAAGGGGCCTGCAAGACCATCAAGTCCAACCCCCTGCTCAATGCAGGAATCCAAGTCAGAGCATCCCCGACAGATGGCTGTTCATAGAAATCCACTCTCTTTTGGCCTATATCCATGTAGTAGCCTATTGAGATATATTGGATCACCTTGATCTTTAATGCCATTTTAATTTTATTTTATATTTCTAGGCTCGCAGATTTCAGATTATGGTATAAGGTAGAAATCAGAATTTCAGGGAGCAAGGATGGACAGAAAAAAAATAAATATTAAATAATGTGGAAGAGCATTATAGTGTAAAAAAGAGGGGTAGCAACCCTGGATTTATGATCCAGGCTGAAAATGCTCTTGACTTCAAATCAGAGATTAAACATTGCAGTCCAAAACCTTAATTCTGTTAAGACAATGAGGAGAGACAGAACACAGCCTGATTTCTCACCCAGCTAAATATAAGTCTGGAGAACTACCAGCTCATTAACATAGTTAGACATGCCTTTAATGAGTTTGTATTAAATTACTAATGTGCTACTTCCTCCTGCATGCCTTTCACTCTAACCTTTTAGCATTCATGAAAGAAAAGTCTGATTATTGTTTCTGTCCTTTTGGGTAGCTTCTTGCTGTTCATTATATCTTGGACTAGAGATTTAATTCTCACTGCAATCTCTCTCCCCCCAACCCCTTCCCCTCCTTCACACACACCATCACATCTCCAGCTTTTTTCCTTAGCTTCATCTAAACAGGCACCCATTATACACAATGTCCCTGTAATTGGGGAACATGTGATATTGGAGACCATTCCCTTTGAATCAGTGGTTGACTCCCCTTGTTCAGTTTGCACAGAATGCTGAATCACCATCTTAAGGGGGGGACATAGTAAAAAAAAATAAATACAGAATAGTTGTAATTTATTTTTTACTCTCGAGATGTGTAGCCATGACCTAAGGCTATGAAGCTCTGGCACCAGTGCACCAGCACCGGAGCACAAGTGTAGTTTACAGAATTCACTCCCTGATCCTGTGAGTTCCTCTGGAGTGTCAGATGAGCACCTGCGCCATCAGTTCATGGCAGGTGGGTGAGTGAAGGAGGCTGGTTCATGGATGGGTTAGCAATGTATGGTGGTGGCTGCTGACCAACCAGCTGCTTGTTTTCAAACTACAAAGCCATTGTTCTCCCACTTCTGAGAGCCAGACTCCTCTGCTTTGTCCCCATAGAGACAGCATGGCCCAGCTCCATTGCTGACATTGGTGAAAAAATGGGATCACAGTTTGCCTTCTGTGAAAGGGGTTGTGCTGCAGCAGCAAATGTGGGGTCAAAATAGTAGTTTGGGGTTTTGGGGCTCAGACTCCCACCTCTGCCTCATATTCACTGTGCGGCCTTGAACAAAACACCCAGCACAACTCCAGCACTTCGTTTATAACACTGGCTAGCCAAAACCTGTGGAAGGCTTTCAGCAAGGCATGAGCATGCTTTTGTTTTTGGTTCCTCAGCATGTGGTATTCAGAGAGAGAGAGAGAGAGAGAGAGAGAGAGAGAGACTGTATATGTGATCATCATGTTACCCATTTCTAAAGTGGGTAAATGTTTTCTAGAAAGTCTTCTATATGCTTAATTCTTTGATCGTATATTGCATACCATGTGTGATACATATAGTATATGCCTTGACTCACTTTCTTGAGGTATCAGCTCCGTGGCACAGTTGTAGTCTGGATTTTGTACAGTAACCACAAACCTCTGAAATTGAAATGTTGATGCTTGAACGTAGCTTTTTCCCAGTCTGTCTTGTTACCTGTTCTCCAGAGGTTTAAAGGTCTATGTTTTTTCCAATGCTACCAATTTACCCCTCTGTTTTTTGCAGGTGCTGTTGAGTCAAGTGCATCGGCTGCGAGCCCTTGATTTACTGGGAAGATTTTTAGACCTGGGTCCCTGGGCTGTTAGCTTGGTGGGTACATATTATGGCCATCTCTTTGGAAGAGAAAAGATGTTTTCTCTACAGTCAGAATGTATGACTGATGAACTTATTCTTGCAGGGCATTCTTGCAAAATAATGTCCCAAGAGCTTGCAGAAATGGCCACTCTCTGTGGATAACCCTAAGGTCAAAATAAATCAGACTGCCAGAGTTCAGCAGGCTCTACAAGTTGATGAAAATCCTTTTTATATGTAGTACTCATTAACTGAAGACAGCAATCTCCATTTTTGTTTGGCCTCTCCAATTCCATCTGAGGCTGGGTATAGTGATAATAAGAGAGGTGATGTGAATTCTCAGATGGCTTCTTGTGGGCATGTTGGATTTATTGAACACGCTGCCTGAGTAAAATGAGAATAAAAAACTAGATGATCTCCCAGCTGTTGTAAATTTTACCCATGTTTCACACATGGGCTACCTGGACCTTAAAGGAAAAGGGACATGGTTTAAAATCATTTGAGGATTTGAACTATTTATGACTGGATGCACAAGCCATTATTGGAGTAACTATTTATATGTAAAAATGAAAGCTTAAAAATTAAAATGAGAGGAAGCAAAGAAATGAAGCTTTGTATCCATTAAAAATAATGCTAGTGAAAAGATTGATGATTAGATTTTTGCAATCTGTCTGCTTGTAGGAGCAAGAGGTCCCAAATCTAAGTGATTTGGAGAGCGGTGCATCATGAGTACACTGTGTACTGAGGAAAGATTGGTACTAAATTATGCCTTGGTTTTGGCAAGCCAGATGAGTTTGAAACTATCAGGTGACACCCAGGAACAAAATTGACCTGAGACAAATATGTAGAGGTTATCCTGTTTTAGCATCATCATTGTGGTGAAGATTTCTTATCAGATATTCCTTATGCTATTAACGTTTGTAGGGGGTCAACATATTCAGCACACACCCTACACATCCTAAGCTTATGTTCTATTCTCAATTTTCTTCCCCCAGGCTTTGTCTGTTGGCATTTTCCCCTATGTGTTAAAGCTCCTTCAGAGTTCTGCTCGAGAGCTAAGACCTCTTCTGGTCTTCATCTGGGCCAAAATCCTTGCAGTGGACAGCGTGAGTAACCATGAAATGTTAATTTGGTGATGATGCAGAGTACTTCAAAAGCTGTGTCTCATTAATTGCAGCATCAACATGTGACATAACTTGTTCATGGTTGGGATGAGGTGAGAATGAGAGACTTGCCCAAGGTGAATGAATTTGGAACCATGAACAAGTTGGTATTTACTCGTAGATCTTTCTGGCAAAAGTCCAGGCCCCTGCCTGTTGGCTCCATCTATACTTCTTTCTCTCACTCTCATTTCCTATCCTCATTTTAAATTGGCTGCTATTTTCTGTCAATAGATTTAAATTGATATCGATAACATTGTACAAAAATCAGAATGGCAAATTATAGTTTTTGTGATGAAATGTAGGAAGGTTGGGAAAATGGGGGATAGTTTTCTGCTCGTGAAATCATTAGCTTCTGTGTTGTGAAATCTGCATTAATAGGGGCATCAAGTATAAACATTATTTGCAAGAAATCTCCAATCCATTATGTTTTTCTAATGGAGTATGCAATATGGTTAGGAACCTCTCTTGTCTGAGGTTCCTAACTAATGCTGAACTTTAAATGAGAGAGAGACAAGGCCCAAGCCCTTTATTCTGGTTAATAAATGCATCGTATTTGCCTGGTCTACGTTGGAACATCTTCCTTGGAGGAACATACAGGACATGAGGTCATGGATAACTGTGAAGTGTAGTCTCTTAACAGTTCATTTTCTTCTGAGTACCTAGACACTTTTGTTGACTAGGAATAGTTTTATCCTGTTTGTCTGATGCAGTCTCTACCAGACAGCCTTTTATATGTGGACAGATGTTCATGTGCTCTTCACACACTCTTTCTGTCTCTTCCTAAATGTTATCAGCTTTCATTGTGCAAAAAAAGTAATTGCAAACAGATTTAGCCAATGTAAGTAGTACAACACCCAAAACAGATACTTTTTAAAAGCCTGACATTTTGAACATTGATGTTGACTGAGTATTTATATTGTCTTTTCTGATGAATGGTTTTAAGCACAAGCAGGAGGAGGGAGAAGTGATCAAGCACTGACATAATTTCCTGCTGATCTAGAGTTATGTTTAGTGCTATTAAATATATTTTGGATAATGTTTTAAGAGGATTTTATACGGCAAAGAAAATGAAAAGTAATATTCAAGCTGTACTTGGGGGAGGGAAGCTTATTTTTGATGCATGCTCTTATTTGGCTGGAGATTCAAGCCTCCATGTATAATTCAGAGTAAGTATATATTCATTGAATCTGGCATGAAACACTGTGGAGGCACACATGCAAATGAAATGGTTGTCGGGGGTATAGGACAAATTCTCTTCTTTAAAAATAAGGCTGGATGTGGTCTTCCAGCTTAGACTGGTGAACTGCAATGCTTCAGAGTGCCAGAGATGTAAATTCTTTACAGTTTAGACCTCATTTATACATTATGTTTTCTGTGATCCAGCATTCAACAACAGTTCTGGGAAAGGAAGCCTGTTCTACCTCCCATGTGCTATTCTCTGCAATGAATTATATAGCGTTTGTACCTTTTCCTCCTTTATCATTTGTGGGCTATCTTCCCATGTGCACACAATGATTTTCCATTAGCAATCATAGTGCAACTACAGAAGATGTCCACCACAAAACCCTGGGGCAGGAAACAATTCCATGCCCATCTCTGAACCTTAAGGGTAATAATGTTTGAGTATTTCTTTTGTCAGTCTTTGAATTACTACCAAATACAAAATGGAAATATAAAAACGTAGGTGTAATATTTGTGCTTGCAGTATTCATCCAAAATTCAATACATAGTAGATTTCCCTCACTGTCTCTCAAAGTATCAAAAAGCATGAAAGGAGAGGGGGAGAGAAAAGGACATGGTCCGATACCTGTTAACTCAGCAGCAATCATCCCATAAGGGTTAGTGTTCCGATGAGTGCATTTCTTGCATGGCTGTGGCATTCTAGAGCTAGTGGTTTTGTAAGATTTATATGAGAGAATGATGACTGCAGGGGAATGTACTGTGAATGTAAGTGAAAGTATTATCCCAGCTGCTGTAGGCGATCATGAGAAGCTGATGTTCATTGAGTTGACTGAAAGATAGATGTAGTGATTAATTGTTCAATTGCAGCAAATCACATCTGTTGAAAAGTGCAGCAGAAGAAAAATACCTTTCTGGTGTGGGTATAGTGTAGTGGCTTAGAGACTAAGCTATGAACCGGAAAATACCTGGTTCGAAGTTCCCCTTTAATGTGAACCCACTGGATTGCAAGTTGGTCTCTCTTAGCCTGAGTCCCCCTATCAGAAATATTCAGGATAATAATACTTACAGGGTTGTTGGAAGAATTATAGATAGATAATGCATGTGAAGCGCTGTAAACAGTTGAAAGTGCTATAACAGCCTTCCCCAGCCTGATGCCTTCCAGATATTTTGGACTATAATTCCCAACATTCCTGATTATTGGCCATGCTGGTTGGGGTTGGTGAGTCGGTCCAAAACATCTGGAGGGCACCAGGTTGGAGAAGACTGTGTTATACAAACATGGAGAGAACATCACACAGAGGTCTAATTGATACTTCTAAATTGCTAAAATGAAGTGAATGGCAACCTAATCAGTACCTGGATGGGACACCCATGTGAGAGAAGGTTATAAGTATAATAAAAAGGTAAAAGGTAAAGGTGTCCCCAACCAGTCGTGTCCGACTCTAGGGTGCGGTGCTCATCCCCGTTTCTAAGCCGAAGAGCCAGCGCTGTCCGAAGACACTTCCGTGGTCATGTGGCCAGCATGACTGAACACCGAGGTGCACGGAACGCTGTTACCTTTCCCGCCGAGGCGGTGCCTATTTATCTACTTGCAATTTCTTGCTTTCGAACTGCTAGGTTGGCAGGAGCTGGGACTGAAGACGGGAGCTCACTCCGTCACGCGGCACTCGGGTCTCGAACTGCTGACCTGCCGACCTTCCAGTCTGCAGTTCAGCGTCTTAACCACTAAGCCACCACGGTCCCTATAAGTATAATAACCACATGTTTAAAATAGACTCCCAGTTCGATTAGAGCTCTGTTTCATATGCTCTCCAGTGCATATACTGTAGCTTTATTGTCAGGAGTGCTGATCCCTGGATCACAGTTTGTGGTTCATTGCATTGCTTACACAATGTGTGCATCTTGTTGGAGCAATGAAGACTCAAAGCTATCTACTTGTTCTTCCTTCTAGTTTTTATCTTATATTCTTCTGGACAGAAGAATTTCCTGCATTTTGTGGTTTTGTCAGCAGGACGAACAAAGAACTGGAAGATCACAGAAGGAGGAGTGGGAGGATGCTTCAAGTATGCACTTGTATGCATAAATGTGTATTATATTAGAAAACGAGGTTTTGGAATATTTCTGGTGTGTAGCTCTTTGAATTAAAATGGTATTGCCATTCATACAAGACAAGTTGGCAACGTTGGCAGGAATGGTATGTTTAAAAAACAAACCAACCTGTCTGTGCATGGTTTGTGTGGGCATCTTTTGTTCCTGCAAATATTTCAGTGTCTGAGCACATTTGGTATAATTCTGTCATTTGCTGCTGCAGTATTCACAGATTATTTTTCACTATCCAGATAGTGTGCATCTCAGCACACATAGAGTAGGTAATAGGGCAAAGACTGAGCAAAGAAATTGTTTGTGAGTTCAACTGTTATTGACATTTGGGAGAAACTGAAATAGTGTATTGGCACGGGAATAAGCTGTCTCCTCAACCAAATGAGAAGTAAACCTCTGATGCTGGGCTCCAGAGCCACCCCAGAAAATGACTCTTGGAGTAGTAGGCTAAGAGTGCACTTAATAACTAGTCTTGTGGGGACTTTTCTATACCATGTTTTTGCAGGAAATATTAGTGAGTTATGAAAAAAAAATTGAGGGAGATTTCCCTTAACCATCCTGTGGGAGTAAAAATATAATGAACTATCAAATGTCATTGTAACTCTAAGTTAGGTCAAGTATTCCCAAAACCTGAGGGTATGGACAAGGGGCTTGGCCAAGTCTGGTTGATCACCTGTATGCTTTATCCTTGCACTCCATAGCTTACTATATCCAACAAGGAAGGGATTTCCAGCTGATTCCAGGTGGTTGTAAATTCTTCCTTGTGAGAATGAGTGGTACCGACATCTTTAAAGGAGGCAATAAATAGACCACTGCTGAAAAAAGCTTAACCTGGATCTGGAAGATGTTAACAGCTATAGGCCAGTTGACAGCATCCCCTTCCTGGGCAATATGCTCGAGCGGGTAGTTGCTGGTCCACTCCAGATGCCCTTGAATGAAACTGATTATCTGAATCTACTTCAATCACGCTTCAGGCTTGTTTTTCGAATGGAAACTGCCTTGGTCACCCTGTGACATGATGTTTACCGAGAGGGACAGGGAGAGTGGGACCCTGTTGATTCTTTTGGACCTTTCAGCAGCTTTCAGTACTATCAACCATGGTATCCTTTTGGATAGGATGCCGGAGCTGAGTGTTGGAGGTAATGCACGGCAGTGGTTCCACTCCTACTTGGATGGCCAATTCCAGAAGTTGGTGCTGGGTATGCTTTGGCAGTTGTTCTGTGGGTTTCCACAAGGCTCTGTTTTATTCCCCATGGCATTCAACATCTTATGTGAAAGCACTGGGGGAGTTTATCCAGAGATGTGGGCTGAGGTGTCACCAATATGTGGAGACACCCAGCTCTCTCACTTCTTTTCATCAAATCCAGTTGGGGCAGTGGATGTTGTGAATCAGTGCCTGGGTGCAAACGGACTGGATGAAGACCAATCAACTGAGATTCAATCCAAATAAGAGGGAGGTACTGCTAGCGCATTGTTTGTCTTCCCAGCTAAGTGGTGTTCACTTAAGGGGTTGTTGTTGTTGTTGTTGTTCAGTCGTTCAGTCGTGTCCAACTCTTCGTGACCCCATGGACCATAGCACGCCAGGCCTTCCTGTCCTGCGCTCTCTCCCGGAGCGTGCTCAAGTCCATATTCATTGCATCAGTGATGCTATCTAGCCATCTCATCCTCTGCCGTCCCCTTCTCCTTTTGCCTTCAGTCTTTCCCAGCATCAGGGTCTTTTCCAGTGAGTTTTCTCTTCGCATTAGGTGGCCAAAATATTTGAGCTTCAGCTTCAGTATCTGTAACTTAAGGGGTTACACTCTCCCTAAATGAGTTTGGGGGTCGTTCAGTGCATTGTCACTGGAAGCGCAGATGGCCTCAGTGGTGCAGAGCACCTTTTATTGTCTTAGGCTGATATACCAACGATGACCCTATCTGGACAGAGATAGCCTAGCTTCAGTTATCCATGCTCTGGTAATCTCTCAGCTAGATTACTGTAATGCATTGTATGCAGAGCTGCCTAAAGTAGTCCAGAAACTTTAGCTGATCCAAAATAGGGCAATGAGATTATTAATGGGACGGGTCAGTATGAACATATTATGCCAGCGCTTTGTGAAACAGGCTTCCAGTCTGTTGCTGGGCCCAGTTCAGAGTGCTGGTATTAATATTAATTTTCAAAGCAGGAAATGGGTTGGGGCCAGGAGGATCATTTCCTCCCATATATACCTGGCCAGATAGAAAGATCATCTTTGGAGGCCCTACTCTGGATGCCTCCACTAAATGGAATTAGGTGCGTGGCTACTAAGGAGAAGGCCTTTTCAGTAGTGGCACCTGGTTGTGGAATGCCTCTCTCAGAGAGGCTTGCTGGAGCCTATTTTGTGATCAGATGAAGACTTTTTATTCTCCTGGGCATTTTAGTCCTTCTGTTTTTGCTGTTTTAAAATCTGTTATTGTATTTTAGGTATTTACACTGCTGCAGGCCTTTACTTTGGTTTTATATTGTAATTTTAAACTTTTAAAAGTTTTATATTATATTTTACCATGTTGTACAGTATGGTTTTTATCTTTTGTGAACTGCCCAGAGACCTTTGGCTATTGGGCAGTGTAGAAATGTAATAAACAAATAATCCATATGTGTTAATATCAGGTATGGATTTGATATACCTGACTATACATCAAGTATAGACCTTTTAACATTCCCAATATTGCTCTCTTCCCTCATTCTCTAAGTGGCCTGTTGGGCATCCAAAACTTTCAAATGAGCAAGCTTTGGACCAATTATAAGGTATTTTTTTGTATTAATGCAGCATAGTTTTTGTGGCAGAGTAAAGTGACGGGGGGCAGAGGGGAGATTGCAGATATCCTAAAAATGGCCAGAATGTTAAGGCTACTAGAATAAAACCAGTGGAACATCAACTCCCCTGTTTTCATTTTTAAGAAATCCTTCTAATGGCCATAGATAAATATAAACAAGTCAACTTGTAGGTACCAGAATTAACAAGTCAGTTGTAACTTTTACTGCAGTGACCTGGATAATGACAGTATAAGTGGCCACCACCATCCCTCTCCTGACGGCACATAAGCTAGGTAGTGTTAATTTAAACTTAATGTTAACAATGGTGCTGGGGAGTGCTTATTGTAAATAAAGTGAGAAACATCTACAGTAGTAAAACACCAATGGCTCAGTATTTAACTGCATTCATGGCAATACATGTTTAAATAAAAGTATATTGAAATTTTCAATGGAAATGCTGTGACTCCTTTAAATTGTGCATTTAAGTGCGACATAAATATACTGACTAGGATAACTTGTAGAGAACAGTAAGATCTTGTGACCAATAAAAATGTTGCAAACATGTTTCAAAATAAATAACTTTTGCTTTTCAATTATAATACAGAATTTTATGCTTGAGCTGGAATAGGGATCCTGTTCCCTAAGCTTGCCAACATTCTGTTGTTACTGGGATGTAGTAATTCCTTAGAAGAGAGAGATGCTATGGATGCTTTACATTAAATATTTTTCACAGGTATCATATTGAGAGTACAGATTAACAGTCTATGTATTAACATAACCTTCCGGTGCAGGGCATGCTTTTCACAGGTAACAGAATACTGTTTGCATCTGGTAGAAGTAGTACTCAGTTTCTGTACAAATGTGGCCAGTTTTCTAATTGGCAACAACATTAATGAGGGTCCAAAATAGCCAGACTTTTAAAGCAGCCAGCTCTCCCTCACCCCAAAGCAAACAGTGACGCCTCCACAGTCTAACACCATTTTAGTTACCTGAGCAATGTAATATTATATTGCATCTTTGTATTTCCAGCCTCCTTCTTTGGACAGTTAGGCTCTACCTCTCTTCATTCTTTATTCCTGCCAGAATGGGCAATTAATAAATTTAATAAATTTATTAAATTTACATGTAAGATGGGCAATTAATAAATTTAATAAATAAAAAATAAAAATAGAATTCCTAATTAAATAATGCATTACTATTCTCTCCCACCCACCCTCTGGTATGTAGCATCCTGGAGAATTCATTGCCACAAGGAGAGTTGAAACCAAACTCAGTTTGCTTCCTTTCTCTCCTCTCCACCAATTGTTACTTTAGTTTTTCATATAAATATATTTATGTATGTATTCATTCATTCTGTTTTTCTGGCCTTAATATGTCATCCCCAAAGCCTGAGCTGGGCTGCTAGTACAGGATGTCTCAAGAATCAGTTGCGGATTGGAATTATCAGCAGTAAAAACTAGGCTGCTTGATTCTCATTTAATTTGCATCCCACGTGAAACGTGGGGAAAGCTCACTTTCATAGGGAATTCTTTTGTATCAGAAAAGCTTGACTGTGACTTATGATTAGATTAGATTAGCAAAATGGTGGGCAGAGTGGTGGGAGGACATGTTTATTTCAAGGACTTTTCCTTCTCCAAGTCACCCTGGGAGCACGCACTGGGAGCCACCCGGTGTTCGGGGTGGAAAACAGCACCCACAAGTACAAAACTATGAGTGAATGACTAGTATTCATATATATTGAAGAAAGTAAAGGGGTGCGCTCAAGAACACCATCAGAGGAGAACTTTGCCTGTTCCCTGCCCTGCTAATGCGAGTCTTTAAAAATCTATTCCAAGCAGCAGAGTGCCATCCTAGTTTGTTTCTTGGTCATGCTTTAAAAAATGTGGGGTTCATATAAAGCCAAACAAGCTTTGTTCTTTCACCCCTGAAGATATAAACTGATGTAGGGTTGGTGTGCATGAATACAGAGCCATGTGGAGGCAGCTATATGTTAGTCCCTGTAGTGTCTTTTCCATGTAGCAAGCCGTGCACATGCTACATGCTGCAACTTACCATGTCAATGCAGCTGTTTTCTCTGTGCTATAACAAAGTGGCAAAAAGGATTTATAGTGTTTTGAAGAAAAATACTTGATTTGTGTAGGAAGCTGCTGAAGCAGCTATCACAGGGAGCAATTTCAAGTGGCCTCTGTGTGGCTGGCTGCTTGTTCGTGTGCAATGGCCCCTAGATGGGCCATCCTGTGGTCAACCCCATGGAATCTCTGCAGAACCAGAAAGGAACTGATTGAAGCAAAGATGAATGTTGTGCTGTGCTCATTGGGCGTATTTGCAGATTTGTTGTCTGTCTGAGATGGATTACTCTTGGAAATTGGTTTCACTCAGAGAGGTATGCAAAATATAGATAAGGAAATAGATGCATGCGTGCATGCATGCTCTGGGAGGCACCTGTCTTGTCATGTGGCTGGCGATTTTGGTCATTCTACCCAGAGTTCCTGTCTGGACATGCTTTTCTGTTGTCTCTCCTGAGCCTAAGCAGCTGTAGTTGCATTTTGTTGATTGCTACCAAGCCTGCTTTTGTCAAATACTTTGCCTTGTTTTCCCTAATGGATGTTCCCATCTCCTGTGCCTTGACCATTTGTTTTTCTCCAGTGTTGACCAATTCCTCCTTCTGTGCTCTGCCTCCAGTTTCATCTCTTGCATTGTTTCCTGTTTGTTGTTCCAGTCTTAGTCCCGTTGGTCATCCTCTAGTTCCACCTTCCCCAGCCTGGTGCCCTCCAGATGTTTTGGACTATCTTTCTCGGCACTCCTGACTAATAGCCATGCTGGGTTGGGCTGATGAGAATTGAAGTCCAAAACAGCTGGAAGGCACCAGATTTGGGAAGATTACTCTTGCTTATATGACCATTGTTCTTGATCCTGACCCCTAAGTTCCTCTCCATATCAGCCCGTTTCTTTCCTGTCTGCCTGCTGCAGCTTCTTCCTACTTCAGCTTCTTCAAGCCTCATCAGTTTTGTGGTTTGATATTTGTGTTCTTGCTGCCATTACTTCAGCTTTACCATGTAAATTAGCAAACTACTAAATCTTTTTTTTTGGACTGATTTGTGGTTTGATGCCTGATCCCAGCATAATATTTGCACCTCTGTGAACCATGCCCCATAGCAACAGTTTGGATGCCTCTCACTCTATTATCCTTAGGGGAGCATACATGGGTTGGAAGTTTTTTAATTAGTGATTTGTGCTCATTTTTTATTTCCTTCACATGTTCCTACATGGTAGAACTTTTGGAATTATTGCCATTGAGGAACATGAGTTATTTATGTATATACTGAAAACACTTTACACCTTTATCCTTGTATATACAGTGGCAAGAAAAGGTTTGAACCCCTTGGGATTGTCACATATTTCCAACCAAAAATGTTATTAGACCTTAATCTAACCCAATAATCCTAGATAAAGAACAGCAGTTAACCTGATGAAACAAATGACACACAAACATGGTGCTTTTTCAACATTTATTTATCCACAACTGATTCAGCATTCAATATCCATGTGTGAAAAAGTATGTGAACCTTTAAATTCAGTACCCGGTGGCACCCCCTTGATCAGCAATGACTTCAAGTAAATGTTTCCTGTAACTACTGGTCAGTCTCTCACATCGGTTTTGAGGAATTTTGGCCCATTCCTCCTTACAGCTGCTTCAACTCAGTGTCATTTGAGGATTTCCTTGCATGAATGGCTCACTTCAGGTCCTGCCACAACATTTCAATGGGGTTTAGGTCCGGACTTTGACTAGACCATTCTAAAACATGGAATTTCTTCTTCCACAGCCGTTCTTTTGTAGATCTGCTTGTCTGCTTAGGATCATTGTCTTGTTGCATGACCCACTTTTGGTTCAGCTTTAGCTCACGGATGGATGGCCTGCCATTCTCCTCTAGAATCTTCTGATACACTGCAGAATTCATGGTCGTGTCAATGATGGCAAGCTGTCCAGGTTCTGAAGCAGCAAAGCAAGCAGAAACCATCACATTCCCACCCCCATGCTTGACAGTTGGGATGAGGTTCTTCTGTTCAAACTCAGTGTTTGTTTGTTTTTGCCAAACATAATGTTTCTCACTGAGGCCAAACAGTTCTACTTCTGACTCATCTGTCCAGAGAACACTGTTCCAGAAGTCTTGGGGATCTTCTATGTGATCTTTAGGGAACTTCAGACAGGCAGTTATGTTCTTTTTAGAGAGCAGTGGTTTCCTCCTGGCTGTCCTCCTGTGAACACCATTCTTGTTCTGTCTTTTTCTGATTGTGGAGTCATGAACACTCACATTAGCCAAAGCAAGAGTGGCCTGCAGATTGTTGGATGTTACTCTGGGGTTCTTTTTGACTTTCCGGATGATGTGCTGGTTTCTTCTTGGAGAGATTTTGGTAGGATGACCACTCCTGGGAAGAGTGACTGTCGTCTTGAACCTTCTCCATTTGTAGATATCTGTCTGACAGTGGATTGGTGGAGCCCCAAATCCTTAGAAATGGTTTTGTAACCCTTTCTAGACTGATGAGCAGCGATAACTGCTTTTCTGAGGTCCTCAGAGATGCCTTTTGATCTTGGCATGACGTGTTTCTACACAACCATATGGTGAAGACCAAACTCACAAAGTTTCTGATCCTTTTATAGGGTGGAGCTTCCCAAACTCACCCCTGAAGGTCTACCTAATTAAACACCTGATTCTAATTATTCCCTTCAATTGAGCTGATATTCACTTACTTTTGCACATACCCCAACTCTTAAATACTCATTGTTTGCCTAAGTTATACATCATTTTATTTCACAAAACATATAATTGGTTAATATAAACCCTATTGGATATTTAGAAAAGGACTAGTTTTGATTCATGATAAAACTATGGAATTTCCATAATCATCATTAGGGTTCACAAACTTTTTCTCACCACTGTACTAGGGCAATCTTCAAGAGTAGGAGAAAAATGTCACACAATATACCATAAAAACAGTAAAGCAATGTCAACATAATAAAACCAATAAAGGGCAGCAAATAGAATAAACAGACCAGTCATGTCAACTAGTTACAATGTCTAGGCAAACATAAAAGTTTTGAGCTGGTGCCGAAAAGACTGAACTGTGGGTGCCGAAAAGACTGAACTGTGGCAATCATAATTGTTAATGACGCCCCCATTGGGTTAGGTACCCTGTCCTCCTTGTAGAAAGTCCGGTAGTAGAAGCGAAGGAGGAATGGGACTTACAAGATATTGGAGGGCAGTTAGTAAGGACAGGATAGAGACCCTCTACTCCTAGAGTTTTAGCCACCACTGCTGTCAGCTTTTAAGACTTATTTCTACAACTATAATTATTAGAAATCTGCTGGAAGCCAAAATTTACCAATTCATAGCATAATTGCAACTGTGTAATAAATTGTATCTGTATGTCTGCTCCTTAAGGGCTTAGACTAGAAAATCTAAAAGATTTCTGCTATGCTGTGAGGTATGTTCAGGGCAAGCATTATCAGCATCTGCATAACACTGAAACACGCACATAATTTAGATTGGAGACTATGTACTTTCAAGCAGAGCCTTGTGACTTATCCAAATCAAATTGCCCCATCTTACACAGAGAACAGAAAAGAATGCCAATGCCAAATGAGCCACCTGGTTCTCAAGGTAGCTTCTGGAAGGGAAGTGCATGTCCATTGTTAAATTCATTCTCTCTTGTTGGCTTTCTGTCTTTAGAAGCATAAAAGTCACAGGAGGACAAATAGGAGGATCCTGGGTGTTTATTAGTTAGAGAAGAAATATAGTTCTCTGGTATGGAAGATGGTTCTTTTTTTCTACACCTGGCCTACAGATGGCTGTACTCCCAGTATATTGCCTAGGTTGATTGAGCAAGGGCTGAACTGTTCTCTACAGATGTGCTTGTTGATAATTGCTACCAACAGCTCTCCAAATTCACGAAGTTGAAAAACTGAATGAACAGCTTGCGGAATCTTACCAAAAGGCCTTGGACTCCCCGGACACGGAGCAGCTGTCTTGTGCTTCCAGTAATATAAATCTTGACCAAGATTTTTTGGCCAATGTCCTGGTGAAAGAAGCCTGCTTCAACTCCTTTGTTTCTCAGATCAATGGAAAATTGGATTTGAAGGAGAAAAAATTACTGTGGCATTAAATATTCATAAATCATCTGAAGACTTAAAAGAAATTCTTCTGAGGTTATTCTACTCATTGTTTTCTCTCCCCCCAACCCCACCAATCTTGTTTTTCAGTCATGCCAAGCTGACCTTGTGAAGGACAATGGTCACAAATATTTCCTTTCCGTTTTGGCAGATCCCTACATGCCGGTAAGGTCAAACAATCAGTCCTCCCCTTCCCACCCACCCCTCACTCCCACATGTTTAGAACTTACATGCTTTATCTTGGTTAAAGTGCTGTTCTAATGAGGCAGCTGTGCTGTTGGTTTTGTAGATGGTGAGAGATTATTATCATGTAGTTGTAACATGCGTGATGTTCGGTTGAGTAATAGCATAATGAAAGAGAAAGTTCTCCCTTGCCCTTAAGACAATGAAATTGATGGGTAGTATATTCAGGACAATCAAAGGGAAGTGCTTCTTCACACAATACATGATTAACTTATAGAATTTACTGCCATAAAACATGGCCATAGCCACTGGGTTAGGGGGCTTTAAAAGAGGATTAGACAGGTTCATGGTCTATCAATGATGGATAAATGTTCTCCATGTTCACCGGCAGTATGCCACTGAATACCAGTTGTTGGAGTGGGGGAGGGATAGTGTGTTCATGCCCTGCTTTTGGGCTTCCCAGAGGGATGTTGTTGTTGTTGTTCAGTCGTTAAGTCGTGTCCGACTCTTCATGACCCCATGGACCATAGCACGCCAGGCCTTCCTGTCCTCCGCTGTCTCCCAGAGTGTGCTTAAGTTCATATTCATTGCATCGGTGATGCTATCTATCCATCTCATCCTCTGCCGTCCCCTTCTCCTTTTCCCTTCAGTCTTTCCCAGCATCAGGGTCTTTTCCAGAGAGTTTTCTCTTCACATTAGGTGGCCAAAATATTGGAGCTTCAGCTTCAGTATCTGGCCTTCCAATGAGCACTCAGGGTTGATTTCCTTTAGGATGGACAGATTTGACCTCCTTGCAGTCCAAGGGACTTGTAAGAGTCTTCTCCAGCACCACAGTTCGAAAGCATCAATTCTTCGGCGCTCAGCCTTCCTTATAGTCCAGCTCTCACAGCCATACGTTGCTACTGGGAGAACCATAGCTTTGATTAGACGGACCTTTGTCGGCAAGGTGATGTCTCTGCTTCTTACTATGCTGTCTAGGTGTGCCATAGCTTTCCTCCCAAGGAGCAAGCGTCTTTTAATTTCATGGCTACAGTCACCGTCTGCGGTGATCTTGGAGCCCAAGAAAATAAAATCTGTCACTGCTTCCATTTCTTCCCCCTCTATATGCCAGGAAGTGATGGGGCCAAATGCCATGATCTTAGTTTTTTTTAATGTTGAGTTTCAAACTAGCTTTTGCACTCTCCACTTTCACCCTCAACAAGAGGCTCTTTAGATCCTCTTTGCTTTCTGCCATTAGGGTGGTATCGTCTGCATATCGGAGGTTGTTGATAATTCTCTCAGCAATCTTAATTCCGACCTCTGATTCATCCAACCCGGCGTTTCTCATGATGTACTCTGTATATAAATTAAATAAGCAGGGCGACAATATACAGCCTTGTCGTACTCCTTTCCCAATTTTGAACCAATCAGTTGTTCCATGTCTGGTTCTTACTGTTGCTTCTTGACCCTCTTACAGGTTTCTCAGGAGACAGGTAAGGTGGTCTGGTACTCCCATCTCTTTCAGAATTTGCCAGAGTTTGTTGTGATCCACACAATCAAAGGCTTTAGCGTAGTCAATGAAGCAGAAATAGACGTTTTTCTGGAATTCTCTTCCTTTCTCCATGATCCAGCGAATGTTGGCGATTTGATCTTTAGTTCCTCTGCCTCTTCAAAACCCAGCTTGTACTTCCGGTAGTTCTCGGTTCACATGCTGCTGAAGATTAGCTGGTAGGATTTTGAGCATAACCTTGCTGGCATGTGAAATGAGTGCAATTGTGGAGTAGTTTGAACACTCTTTGGCATTGCCCTTCTTTGGAATTGGGATGTAAACTGACCTTTTCCAGTCTTGTGACCACTGCTGAGTGTTCCAAATTTGTTGGCATATTGAGTGCAGCACTTTAACAGCATCATCTTTTATGATCTTAAATAGCTCCGCTGGAATACTGTCATCTCCGCTAGCTTTGTTGTTAGTAATGCTTCCTAAGGCCCACTTGACTTCACTCTTGAGGATATCCGGCTCAAGTTCAGTGACCGCACTATCATGGCTATCAGGGACATTAAGATCTTTCCTGTATAGTTCTTCTGTGTATTCTTGCCACCTCTTCTTAATCTCTCTGCTTCTGTTAGGTCCCTGCCTTCTTATGGTTGGTCACTATTGGGAAATGGGATGCTGGACCTTTGGTCTGATCCAGTAGGAGTCATCTTATACTCTTATGGCACTGTTGGGACTGGGTACAATATACTTGACAAGCCAAAGAACAGACTTAGAGGATCTTAATTATCTTTGCCAATTGAAGTGTTTTGCACACAGACATTTTTCTTTTGCTCAGCATTCAATTCTCCTTGTGCATGAGGTCACACTAAATGGATTGAATGATTATTTATTTTCAGGGGCTTATATAACTATCTGTTCCATGCGAAAAAGCTATTGTACAGCTTTTAACGACAACTATATTTAAGTCTTTTGAGAAAAGTTGTTGCAATAAGGATGCTGCTTTTTCTTCACTATGCAGCAATTGCTTGCATGAATCAGTGGGGCACTGGTCTCTTAACATTTTTTTTAAATCTTTGCATTTAAGGGGAAAATGTAACAAAGTACAAAATAATTTGCAGTCTCTCCATACTGCATATGAAAGGTAGTGGCCTTGGAATATGTCTACATAGTTCTTTAAATGTGGCTGAAGCACAAAGCAGCACTATTGTTGGTTATTTGACACATATGGAGGTAGGCAGCAGAAAATTCCCAGAATTCTTTTACAGAAAGAAGCAAACACTAAGCAGGCTTTTCATTTTATCTGACACATTTCTATCCATGTGTTAAGTATTGGCAGAGGCTTTGCTTTCTTATTGCTAACATTTACATTTAAAACAGTACTTCCTACCTCACATCAGAATCCACATGAAACTGAATTATCTCATTTCCTGTCAAAGGGCAGCCATACCACCACTTGAGAAGGATTGGTTAATTTTCATGGCCATCTTCCTGGTTTCATTCAATAATACAATTTGGATGTTAAGTTTAAGTAAGTCTTGAAGTCACCCAGTGTCAAGGGATGCACAGATCTGCAGCAATGATGTTACCTGTCTTTTAAAGCTTTTACCCTGAAGCATTCATTTATTGTTTTCTCCAAGCGCTTCAAAAATAAAAATGTTCTTGTGTATTTGTGTTAAGGCTGAACACAGGACGATGACAGCTTTCATCCTGGCAGTGATTGTCAACAACTACAATACAGGGCAGGTGAGTGCAAGTGAGGAAAGGGGTGGTTGACTTTACCTCTGACCTGATGAATAATCTTGCATAAGAACATTAGACACCACTGACCTGAACCTATGCATCTTCCCCCGCCACCGCCCAAGAGGACAATTTTACTTATAAATGATGTATTGGCAAGCAATTTGTTACAATGTCATGCCCTGCCCTTTGTTGTAGGAAGCCTGCCTTCAAGGGAACTTGATTGCCATTTGCCTGGAGCAGCTGAATGATCCTCACCCTCTTCTGCGCCAGTGGGTGGCTATTTGCTTGGGGCGTATCTGGCAGAATTTTGACTCTGCAAGGTGGTGCGGTGTGAGGGACAGTGCCCATGAAAAGCTCTATAGCCTTCTCTCTGATCCAATCCCAGAGGTAATCTGCTAAATTTGGAAATACATATCCATTAGGAAGAATGGAGCCACCTGTGTTCAGCTTAGCTGCCCAAACCAGGTTCACCATGCTACATGGCATGGTCAGTGCCTGCCTAACAGAAATAGCCATACTTTATTTTTGCAGGATAAGTACTCAACTTTTGAAAGCATTCAGCTAACGCACAAACATTTAGGAGCGGTTTGCTTAGATCTTAACTAGTAGGGCTGCAACCTGATTAAAGAAATGTCAATTAACTGCATGAGTTTTAACAGAGTAATCTAGTGTTTAAGTTTGTATATGGATAAATACAATAATTCTGAAGCAGTAATTTTATGTGAGACAAAAGGGGGATGCCTCTTTTAAGACAGTGCTTACCTCCTGCAGTTTTTATAAGTAGTCATATTATTACCCTTAAAGGCTGCCAAAATTATTTTAAGTAAGTAAAATTATTATTATTGTTGGTATCATCATCATCATCATTGTTTAAAACATGTGTTACCCAATTAATCAGGGGCACCCTTGTAGTCAATTACAAGTTCTTAAAATGTATTATACTGACTGATCAGTCAATTAACCATTGCAACCTTATTAACTAGCTTTCAGCTTATATGTCTAGGGGCTACTGGGTGTGTGAAAATGCATGTCTCACATATGCTTGCATTTATTCACTAGAAGTAACCTTAATATGGAGGCCCTTTCCAATATAATGGGAATGTTCTCTTATGACGTCTGTGGTACACCTACACATGCAAGCGACAAAGGGCACACTAAGAGGTTCAGGTTCGGGAGAGCATTGGTGAATTATGTTTCTCTTGCAGGTTCGATGTGCTGCTGTCTTTGCCCTTGGAACCTTTGTAGGCAATTCAGCTGAGCGGACTGATCATTCTACTACCATTGATCACAATGTTGCAATGATGCTGGCTCAGCTCATCAATGATGGAAGTCCCATGGTCCGAAAGGTATAGCAAAGAGGCAGGAGACCTAGGTGCTGGTGATTCCATGTGACTGATAACAAGATTAGACCTCATCTTGTTAGTCTTGTCTGCACTGACTTTTTATAGTTTGTTGCAGTTGTTCATAACTTTGATGTATCGGAAATGGGGGAATGTGCTTTGCACATCTATCACTGGCTCACTGTCTGGCATCTCCTAGCAGAGCTGGGACACCCCTCTGCCTAAGACCCTGGAGAGCCTCTGCCAGCCAGAGTAAACAGTACTAGGTTAAATGGACCAATGATCAGATTCTGTGTGAGGCAGTGTCATATGTTTATTTTTTATTTATTTATTACATTTATATCCCACCTTTTTTCCACCTTAAGGAACCCAAGGCAGTGTACATAGTCCTCATCCTCCAGTTTATCCTCACAACAACAACCCTGTGAGATGGGTTGGGCTGAGAATCTGTGACTGTCCCAAAGTCACCCAGTGAGCTTCCATGGCTGAGTGGGGACTAGAACCTGGATCTCCCGACTCCCAGTCCAACACTCTTGCCACTACACTACACTGGCTCATATGATCTGTTCATGCTATGCCTTGGCAATTTGTGCTGAAGTTTCACTTTTTTCTGGAGCAGCACATAAACATGTTAGATGCTAAAAAAACAAGAGTGTAAAAATATTACAAGCTGAGTCCAGTAGCCACTACTATTGCTAAATATCAAATGACAAAAGCTTTGTATAGGCAAATCGTCTTAAGAAATAGTCTGATGACTACGTCATGTACTGAACTTTAAATGAGGCGGCTGAACTGATATTAAAACATCAGTTCAGCAGTGGACTCACAAATTACTTTAAACCTCAGTTAGAAAGCATGGAAAGGTAATCGAATCTTCCAGGGATTCAGAAGTAAGGATGATAAAACCTCAAGACAAGACAAGACAAGATAAACAGTAGTAAAGTATTCTTAACTTTACCCTTCCTCTTTAGAAATTCCATAGGGATCCTTCAGGCCAGGAGAAACCATTTAATGTCCATTTTATTGAAACATTATTCTAAAAATGGATATTTGAAATACTTTTTGTAATGTCATCAGACATTAGGATTTAGGATTCCCCGCTGTACTTTTCTTTAAAGGCTGGTCCTCTTATTCCAGAATATGATGGTTATCCATCAGGTATTGATGCTACATTAAAAGAGCACAGTTAAGATATTGTACTTTTGAAATTCTGATCTGGAAGCATTTAGTAATAAAGTAAAATATGACTTGTCCACAAATGGGTATGCTATAGGGTATTCTTTAGGAGATGCATGAGGAGGAATACAAATATTTTGTAAGATGTGCATTAGATTGGGCCGAAGCCAAATCAGCCCCTTTGGACCATTTTTGGTGCTTCCCAAGGTGAAGCAGGCTTCCCCCCAAAGTGACCAGAGCTGAAGCTGGACCCCGCACAACACTTTGTGTAGAATTTCGCTTTGGAAAGGCAGACAATGTGTTTCCAAAAATATCACATTTTGCTTTTGTTTCTCTTAAATGCTGATGAAGGGCTATGGAATGGGGGGAGGGAGAAGGGTTGAGTGAAATATGACAAGTCCACCTTCTAATTATAAGGCACGTTTTACCAATTATTGTGCTTTGGGGGAGGGCAAGGATGGGAACTTGAGATGAGATGAACAAGGATGAGATTAACGTTCTTCTGGTGCCACCAGGCTTCGCGATGAAAAAAACCTTAAACTGGTTTCAATCATCATAACATCCTAGCACTTGCATTTATTCTTTCTGAAACCTTGCAGTTCTCTTGTGTCTATGATATGTGCCATTTTCATACAAATTTTCCCCAAAATTGGGGGGAGGGAAGGGGAAGTGAATCGTTCACACACATGCCTCTACATTTGAAGACTCACCTTCCACATAAACCTTACACACACACACACACGTGTGTGTGTGTGTGTGTGTGTATGTAAGGTGCATAACACAAAAGCCGCTGTACCTATTTGTCTGAGACACGGCAGTCTCAATACCCTCCTCAGGGGCTGCTATCCCTGCAAATTTCATTTGTGTCTGACAAACAGGAAAACAGTTATGGCCATGCTTTATTTCCCATGATAGGTAATAGGTGACATGAAGCCTTGGATTTCCAAATCTTGACTTGGGTTTTGTACCCAAATCAAAGGAGATGGCCTCCAAATTGGTCCAAGAAGAATTGGGCCATTTTCTGAAGCATATGATTCAGAAATTCAGGATATGAGTTGAATCTTGTGGTCGGTGTACACTTGTAATATTTTGTGTACAAGTGACGGTGGCAATTCACTGGCCGTCATCAGATTTGCTTTGTTTTTTGTACTTGACTTATGTTCCTAATACACATTCCTCACACACTCTGCCTCTGCAGTCGTGTTTTCCTGGATCTTTTTGTATTCCCCTTCCCCATTTGCCAGTGGAATCCTTATATTAAATTGATAACACAGCAAGCTTCCTCTTTTGCCTCCCATATGGGCCCTTCTCTCTGGTTTTCTCTTGTCTTTTTAATCTCCTGTCTTCAGCAGAACTGCTAACAAGAGTGTGTGTGTGGGGGGGGGGGTAGCCAGTGTGAGTCTCTGGCAGCTGAAGCTGCTTCATCTACAAGCAGGTGCTTTTCCCCCTAATTAAAGAAGCACTGATTCTTCCAAATAACATTCCTTTAAATAAGGGAGAACTTGCACTGCCTTTTATTCCTCTTCTTTCTTCTGCTCTCTCAGGAGAAATATATAATGAAAGAGTTACTGCCTAGCGGCCTATCAAGGATCTCAGCTGTCTGAGGGTTGTGTGTGTCATCGCCACTTTTGCACTACTCCGGGTCATACTGGCTCTCTGATCAGCAGTAATTTTTCTGAACGCAAGTCCTGTCGTGTCAATCATTTTGTCTCTCCGCTTCCTGGGAGGCTTACATAAATGTCAGTTTGCACTTTGCTTTGTGTTTTCAGATTGAAGAATAACATTGTGCTGCTCTTACCCTACTCTGAAGGAAATAAAATTAAGCTCATCGCCCAGAGCGTTCTAGAGAAGACTTGCTGCAAAAAGTGGGGTGGGTGGAGGAGTAGCCTTTGAGTTGAGGACATAAGCACCATAGGTACCTTTCCTGTCACAGCTCCCAAAGCGGGGGGAGTATCACTCTGAAACACAAAATGCTATTTCTTGTCTGACCAGAACCTCAGGATGCTTCATTTTACCCAGTGGGGCCAGGCATGAGGTCTTTATCAATGTGGCATTTCATTTGCTGTACAGTATGAGAAATCCCTTTGAAACAGAGAAGGGCACTGTATAACAAAATAATGAAAAACCAGGCATTAAAAGGGATTCTTTTAGACCTGGCACTGTATTCAGCATTGGAAAGTATGTTGCTGAATGCCAAAGGAAAGTGATATCTGTCAGCAACAAGCTGTCAGGCTTGGATGTCACTGCTTTCATTTTGGAGCCCTTTCATAAAAAAAGAGGACACAGAAATGAGATTAGCTATCTCCAGAACCGAGACACTCTGCAGAATTTCTCATTGCTTTTGTTACTTCCTCTGGAAATAGGAGCCATGTTTTATCCCTGTAATGCTCTTCTATTTATCACTGTTTTGATAGCAGAGTCTTACATTACAATCTACAAAATTAAATATGAAATATTAATTTGTTACTGGAAACATGAAATATGTGGCAGCCCTTTGGGAGGAAGAGAGATGGGTATGGAAGTGTGAGGAAGAAACAGGACAGTTGTATTCAGCAAAGAACTTTCCCTAACTGGGGTGTGTGGGAGGGGGAAGGAAATCATATATTGATCCTAATCTCTTGCAAGTTGCATATTCTGACCTCCTGTTATAGAGCAGTAGTATATTAATGACTTGATAGTATTGAGGAGGGTTCTGGCCAGAGCTCCCTCCTTGGTATTACCATATTTATTGTAGGCAAAATGCATTTCAGCTTTTCCAGCACCTGTTTGGGTAAATAAGACATTAGTAGTACAACTGCAGTGTTAATAAAGTGCAGTGATAAGTTTCTGATCTTCCTCTGTCAATTTTTCTCAACTCATGGTATCCAGAAACTTTAACAGAATAAATGCTGAGGTTCTAAAGATTATTTCGGGTTGCCAGGTACACTACTCATGTAGATTTCTAGTTTCCCCATCCAGACATCTTTACGTTTTCATGGAGAATATGTGATGGGTCATGCTCCCCCTAACTAAGCTAGCAATCCACTGAATATCAGATTTTATTCCTTCCTTTGAATCAACTATGTCACCCAGTATGAACAGCTCTGCATTTCTCACAGTAAGCCATGGTATTTCTGTAAGGCACATTGGAGTTGCTATAGAACAGTTAGGCAATGCTTCAGATCTGGATTGTGGCCTAGTTGGTGTGAGAGTCCTGCCTTTTTGTATGATTTATTATGTCCTATAGGGAAGTTTCTTTGGCAGTGGTGGGCAACTTATTTATTTAGTGAGTTATTACATTTCTATCCTGCCTTTTGTCCAAGGAGCCCAAGGCAGCATACATGATCCTCCTCCTCTCCATTTTATCCTCACAACAACTCAGTGAGGTAGGTTAGGCTCAGAGCCACTGACTGGCCCAAAGTCACCCAGTGAGCTTCATGGTGAAGTGGGGACTAGAACCGAGATCTCCCGAGACCCAGTCCAAATCCCTAACCACTACACCACACTGGCTCTCTTGTTGCCCCGCCAGGTGTTATTAAAAGTGTAACTCCCATTATCCCTCACCATTGCCAGTGCTGGCCAGGGCTGATGGAAGTTGCAGTCCAGCAACATCTGGAAGGCCACAAGTTGCCCACCCTGTTCTATGGACAGGAGAGGAATGGAACTATGTGCTAACTTCCAGTTCAGTACTTCCACTAGCAGTATCTCAGTTCGACAATACTGGGTTGAATCAAACAATAAGGGGAGTCTGGCCAAGAATAAAAGGCCTTTTGTTGCAAAGAATTCATTTTGGAGTCAAACGTTCCAACTTTCTTCAGATCTTCACACTAAAGCAAAGGAAAAATCAATGCTTCACTGAGCCAAGTTTTAAAAAGTGCCCTCATCCCCATTCTAGGTGACAGATGGGTATTAATTTTGTCAGAAGGCTAGTTTCACAGGGACTTGATTCTCTTGCCTTTTTTTTTTTTTTAAGATGCTCACAAAAGTGAAGCTTTCTACCACATTACCACAAAAGTGAAAAAAAATTGCTAAGCGCTGTTATCTGCCATTTTCTTTGTGTAAAGAAAGGAGTGAGGGAGATATATGTGCTGTTGGTGCCTTAGAAGTAAATATGTACAGCTGAACGAATCTTTATAGCAGGGATGGGGAGCGTGTGGTCTTCCAGATGAGGTTGGACTCATCTGGAAATCCCATCATCCCTCACCACTTACTGTGCTGGCTAGGGCTGATGGGCATTGCAATCCAGCAATATCTGGAGGGCCGCACATTCCCTGCTTCTGCTTTACAAGATACAATGAGCTGCGAACAGAAGCCCATTCATAGCTGTTTTGTTCTTGCTGTGTTGAATTCAGAAATATGGAAGTCTGGTTTAGAATTTGGAGTGGAGATTATCACATAAATCCATTCCTCATCTATCTTCAACACCTTCAACACCTGTTTCAGGTATTGAAGATAGATGAGGAATGGATTTATGTGATAAACTCCACTCCAAATTCTAAACTAGAGTTCAATATTTCTAAATTAAGAGGAATTAAGAGCCCCATAGGGCCAGGATTGCCAATTTGGTACCCATGGGCACTAACATGCTCACAAACACCTCTCTTGGTTCCTTCCAGGTCCCCGTCCCTTCTCATGTATTTATTTTTAGATCTTTTAATTTTAAAAAACTGTTTTTTAATTAGGAGGTTGGCATGTGCCAAATGAAGTGATGTCCTACAGCACCATCTGTATTTCCAAGAATCCCAGAGTTTTCCAGTTTGAACGTAACAATAAACAAACCATGGAAAGAAGGTCTATGGTTTGTTTTGCCACTCTAATTTGTAGGCCTTTGGCCTGGGGGGGACAGCAGGGTGTCCTAGAGGGAATGGCCAGGGAGCATCCTGCAGGGCTAGGGGGGTGGGCAGTGAGGAGGGATGTTTTGCCTGTAGTTTTGTGGGGGTAGGTGTTTTGCCAGTGTTTTGTATGGTTGGGATGTGTCTGTATGTGTGGGTTGCTATTTTTTTTTGCTGTGTGTTTGTGTTTCTCTGAGCATTGCCTGTTTTTCTTGTGTGAAATGGGTATTTTGATATGCTTTGGGGGGGAAATAACATGATTTGGGGCTCAGACCCTACCTCTGCCTTGTAGTCAGTTGCTTGTTTCTGAGGTTCATCAGTTTGCCTTCTGTGAAATGGGTGTTGGAGCAGAAAACTTTGGGTTCAAAAGACTGTTTTTGTATTTTGGAGCTCAGAGCACCACTTTGCTTTGTACTTAGTTTCTTGGCCAAGTTACTTTTCTGTTAGCGTTATCAGTTTGTTGTCTGGGAAATGAGTGTTTTGTGACCAGTCACACCCACCATGGCAGCCATTTTGTGAATAGGCAAGCCTATTCCATATGTGCCATAGATCCCTGCCATAGAGTCCCATCAAAACCCGAATGTTAGCCTTTAATGAAACTTTCTAGCTTAAACTTTGGAACTTCTTTCTATATATAATGTTGATCTCCATGAAAGTGCTTTTAGAACAATTTCCATTGAAAACCCATGTGGAAAACGTGGCATCTAGACTGGTCATCCACCTGCCTTTCTCAGACAGGATCCTAGAATCATGCCTGCTCCTACGTATGGATCATTCTGAGATGTGAGTGGTGGTGGAGAGCATGTGCATAGTCAGTTACAACATAGTATTTTCCATGTGTATGTGTCCACAGGAATCATTCTAAAAACACTTCCATGGAGTCAAAGGTCATGTAGCAATTAGCTGGAGGGGTGATAAGTTCCATTTCAAGGGAATAGGACTGCCAGGGGCATCCCAAATAATGACAACATCCTTGGGTCCTGAAATCTTTGTCTAGAATCTGTTTTCAGTTTAGGACTAACCCTGATAGACACCATGAGTTTCACAAACATAAACAGAAGCTATATTTGACAGAGGAGGGTTTCTCTCCCCATCCCAGGAACAGGCACAGAGAATTATTGGTTGTGACATACTCCAACCCAGCTTAGGGCCACTAAATATGAGTGTATCCTGTTAGTCTCAGCCTTTCTCACTTTAGCTGGATGGGATTGTTACTTCTATTTTTTAAACTTAAACTTATTGTCCAACAGCTATTCCTGCTCCTGTGCAGGTTGCTTTAGCTAACTAGTGGGAATCACAGCATTTCAGCAAGTGCTCCTTGAACCTTGACTTTTGATGATGGGTATCTTATTTTCTGCTCTCTGAGATATTATTAGGCACTTGGTGATTGAGATGTACCTTACTTTTGCAGTGACAGGAGTTGTTTGCGGTGAATTATTTGGAACACAGTGTTCAGAGGTCTGGTTTTTCTTCTTTGCCCCTCTGCAGGAGTTGGTGGTGGCATTGAGTCACCTCGTGGTCCAGTATGAAAGCAATTTCTGCACTGTTGCCTTGCAGTTTATGGAAGAAGAGAAGAATTATGCACTACCTTCACCCACTGCTCCAGGTACTGCATCATTTTGTTTATGAACAAGGAAAGTTTTGGAAGCTAATTCTATGAGAAAGGGCTAGATCAACAACTCCAGTAGATAGCTGAGAAACTCTGTTCCTCATTAAGCATTTTCCTGAATGACCTCACTTTGTCCCCAGTCTAAAAAAGAATAAAAATTTGTCTTTTATTGGAAAAGGAAGTGTCGCAGAGAATGAAGTTTCTGTAGTGTGTGGACTCCCGCAGGCCAGGGCACTGTCGAGATGGTGTCTCAGTTCAGATGTAACACCACAGTATGGTTTAGTGTTACGTATAACACTAAAGCCCCAAGCTTACATGCTCCTTCTTCCCCCAGTGCACTCTGATTCCCTGTCTGACTTGCTGTTTAACACAAACCACAGTTTGCTGTTACATCTGATTGGCAGATTATGGCTTGCACTTGCCCTCAGAAACAGAATTGGAAACTACAATCAAACATTCCAATTCTGGTTCAGAAGGCTAAACAGGGAGCCAGGGAGGGAACTGAAGCATTTGAGATGAGAAGACAAGATCACATCAACTTGAGGGTCACTTTTGTAAAACCAAACCATGATTTGGTGCTACATGTGAACTGAGCCAGGTCATAAGGTGTACACAGCTGCTTCCTGTGCTGAATTCTGGAATGTTCAAGAACTGTTAATGCTACTGCTATCAAGAATTGTTGTTCCTATGCTCTTGCAAACCTATTGTTGGGGAACACTGGACAAGAAAATCCTATATTATACAGAGACTCTGTAGCCCCAAAAGCTAAATTCTGTGTGAAGTTCAAATAAGGACTTTACATTTTCTATCCCTTCTCGTCTTTGTTTCTTCCTCTTTATACGTTTGCTTCATTTGAGAAATAAAAAAGTTCTAGACAAACTGTTGCTGGCCTTTTATTTCATGAAATGCCATCTTAAATATTAAATATCCTGGATAATATCTGGGGACACTGGAACCTCTACTGTCAGATCATTTAGATGTAAGTATAATTGTCTCCCTGCAAAGAGTAATTTAATATCTCCTTTGTCTGAAAAAGTGGATTGCATTAAAAATATGAAAACTTACTCTCCCCCCAACCATACCCTTGCCATTGTTGTTGTTGAAGAAGAAGAAAATAATAATCCCTAATGGTTACACTTCACTTTTATTTATTCAGGGGAAATTCAAGGTGCTGTGTAAACAAAATGCACAAGAACCATCTTGTCCCACACCAGCTATCTCTGGTACAAAATGTGAAGGCTATTGTACAGCATGAATACCACTTGGATCTATCTTAAGAAGGAAAATGAGAACAGTTGAAAATGCTGGCACTCATAGTATAATGTAACCCTTACAGTTAAACATTTGCCCACGGAAAAGATCCTTAAAGCTTTTGTTGACCTTTTATTATGGAAAAGATGCCTAGCCTCACACCTTATAGTTGCACACTACCACATTCAGTTAAATGGGAGTTGCATGGGGCTATCGCATATGTCACATTAGAGTTAATGGAGGCTGCAGCAGCAGTCAGTAAATTCCCCCTCTATCTTAAATGAGTAGATGGGAACAGCACCTCAATTATCAATGCTGCTTGCAAGAGGATGTCTTCTCCATGAAAAGTCCCCTTACTGCCAAGTTAGGACACTTATTCAGAAGAGAGTTAGAAGCAGGAGTTATTAGGCCTTTCCATTTAGGCCTCCATTAGACAGGCCCAATCTTACTCTGTTTAAAAGCTAGGCCAAACTCATGCTGCAACAACAGAGAAAACAGTGATCCTTCTCTTATGTTTCAGGAGGATGAGGGAGGAAATAAACCTGCCAACTCTTGTTCAGAATCCCAGGATGCAGTTCTGGCTGTTATTTTATTATGATAATGACTTGTTTAAAAATGTTGTTGTCCTGCCCCATTGCAGTGAAGGAGCTGCCTTTTTAATTTCTCTGTTTGTGTGAATAAATAATGATAATGCCTCTCCATAGAGGGTGGAAGCCTGACTCCAGTGCGAGACAGTCCATGCACACCAAAACTCCGTTCTGTCAGCTCCTATGGGAATATTCGAGCAGTGACCACAGCAAGGAATTTGAATAAGTCTCTGCAGAATCTGAGCTTGAATGAAGAATGTAAGATGACTTTTCAGGATTTTCTTTTAACTTTTTCCTCTCTCTCTCTCTCTCTCTCTCTCTCTCTTTGTTGTTGTTGTTATTTTGTAAAGTTAGACATGTGATGTTGTCTCACTACTGCTATGGCTGGTCAATTTGGTGTCTATAACAGGGTGGATAGTGTCCCTAAATGCCATTGGTAAATGGTGTGACAACAGGTTATATCCTGAGAATCTCAAACAGATATGTGTTCACATAAAGGAACTTCTCCACCCCCTGCGCCACTCCAGAGAGTCAGGGATCTTCCAGAACAGGATGGGATGGAGCATGAGAGGCTACTTAAAGATGGAGGGATGAATCAACCAAAATCAGGCACCAGCACCACTGGCACAAGATGTTGTCACCTGATGTTGGTGATTTCCCCCCTCATCCAAGACACACACCCATGCCCAAACCTACAACATTCTGGAGGGTCCCTCAGGGGCAGCTTTTTGGGTGTGCAGGTGGCTGCAATGGGGAGGAAAGGAGGGGAAAGTCCTCTTCAATAAGCTTCCTTCTGCTTGCAGTTTTCAGGGTTCAACCATAGTTTTCAGTTTCTTAAAAAGTCACTAGACCAATGTGTCTGTATATCACAGCTTCACAGACATTATTTCTTAAATTCCATTCTCCAGTCTTTCTTCTAGTCTCCTCTAAATACATTTTCGTGCGTTAGGGGTGGGGGGGGATTGTATGTAGGAATTGTCAGGTGAGAGTCTGAGACATGCATTTGGCAAGACTTAATGACTTGGATGGGGAGATGCAGGGAATGCTTATCAAATTTGCAGATGACACAAAATTGGGCGGGATAGCTAATAGCCTGGAAGACAGAAACACAATTCAAAATGATCTTGATAGGCTGGAGCACTGGGCAGAAAACAACAGAATGAAATTTAACTGGGATGAAATGCCAAGTTCTGCACCTAGGAAAAAGAAACCAAATGTTACATAGAATCATAGAATGGTAGGGTTGGAAGGGGATGGGGGATACTTGGCTCAACAATACTACAAGCGAGAAGGATCTTGGAATTGTTGTAGATCACAAGCTGAATATGAGCCAACAATGTGATATAGCTGCAAAAAAGGCAAATGCTCTTTTGGGCTGCATTCATAGAAGCATCGCTTCCAAATCCCGGGAAGTACTAGTTCCCCTCTACTCAGCACTGGTTAGGCCTCATCTGGAGTACTGTGTCCAGTTCTGGGCACCACACTTTAAGAAGGATGCAGACAAACTGGAGAGGGTTCAGAGGAGGGCAACAAAGATGATCAGGGGACTGGAAACAAAGCCCTGTAAGGAGAGATTGAACGAACTGGGCATGTTTAGCTTTGAGAAGAGAAGACTGAGGGGAGATATGATAGTGCTCTTCAGGTACCTGAAAGGTTGTCACAGAGAGGAAGGCCAGGATCTCGTCTCGATCATTCCAGAGTGCAAGACACGGAACAATGGGCTCAAGTGACAGGAAGCCAGATTCCGGCTGAACATCAAGAAAAACTTCCTGACTGTTAGAGCAATACGACAATGGAACCAATTACCTAGGGAGGTGGTGGGCTCTCCCACACTGGAGGCATTCAAGACGAGGCTGGACAGCTATCTGTCAGGGATGCTTTGACTTGGATTCCTGCACTGAGCAGGCGGTTGGACTCAGTGGTCTTATAGGCCCCTTCCAACCCCACGATTCTATGGTTCTATGACCCTTCTTCACTGTCCATACATATTAAATAGTTTGAATATTCCCACATTACAAACATCTGTGCCTAATTATTGAATCCCTACACATGTTTTCAGAACATAAGCAAGGCACAGAGTGACACTGGTTGCAGCCTTCATTTTGCCCATTACCCAGCACTCCCTCTCAAACAGCAGCCTTCATCTTATCAGGAGCTGGGACCACCTGGAATCCCAGCCTCCAACATGAGACTGACTCACAAGAACCCTTGCACTTGAGGATTGGAGCCCAGTGGTACTGGAGTCCATGCACCTAGGCAGCTCTGGACAGGTGCAGGGTGTCACAGTCCGGCCCACAGCCAAGGCTTGTACTAGGTGAAGGAAGAGTAAAGCCATGCTAGGTGCAGTTGTGACTCTGCCACTGAGCATTCACTCAGAGTTCCATTTTAGTCAGACATTGGCCGCTTCCTCATGCTCCTCATCTCCTGGGCATATGTTGCTTGACCCCACCACTTCCTCTTCCTCTAGGCCTGTTGGAGAAAGCAAAACAGTGCACCAATAGTATGTGCTCAATTTTCAGGTTGGAGGAGGAGGAGGACCCTCCTGCTCAAAAAACAAAATGGTGGAGAATGGACCGCAACCCATTTGTGGGTCCTACTTGATGAAGATCAGTGCTCTAAAAGAGATAACTGGATATTATGACATCTACTAAGGGAAATATTAATGGTCTTAGCCTAGGAAGATACACAAAGTCCTTTTCTACAAGGGTATGCCTCTCACCAGGTTCTGTGAGCTATTGAAGCATAAATACTTGGCACTGACAAACTTGGAAGCTTTGGATTGGCCTTTCCAGGACAGTTACTCTCCTTCTGCCATTGACTGAATGCCATAGAGCCATGTGCATTGATACTTCTACAAGCGTAGTCCTCACAAACATGCTTATTTCAATTTCTTCATGCTTGTTCTTCTTCAACAGCTGGGAGCTCTGTTGCATTTTCCCCAGGGAACTTGAGTACCAGCAGCAGTGCCAGCAGCACTTTGGGCAGCCCTGAGAATGAAGAATATATCCTGTCTTTTGAGACCATTGACAAGATGAGAAGAGTCAGCTCCTACTCGTCACTGAATTCACTGATAGGTGAGCCCTAGACATTTCCAAGCCACCTCTTGTCTGCAGGGTAGGAAGGCTTGGAAGAGTAGCTCCAGGCAGACCTCTGTGTAATGGCAAGGGGTCTTAGTATGAGCAAAACAGCGGTTCTGATAATGGAAAATGGCGAGTTGGCTTGAATTTTTTTCAGAAGGAATGGGTGGATGTAGAACAATGATACAGCTACATTTATGTGAGGATGTGTCCATTTTCTGACAGGGAATTATGGATGTTTCCTGCTCAATAATCCAGGCAAAAGAAGCAAATGTTGATTGGAATTTAGAACCACTTCCAGCATTCTAAGCTAGCTACCAGATGGGGGAGGTTAGGTGGCCCATGGTTTTGATGTATGGCTTTGTTTATATGGACATCCTGTTTTTTTTTAAACATACCATAGAGTTAGTCTGTTAGTTTATCATTTCAGTTCTCTCCCTTTATAGAGCCCAGAGAAAAGTATATGAAATTTGTTTCAGTTTGCAACCATGTGTCAGTTATTAAGCTAGGCAAAGCACTTATGCAAAGATGAGCTGGGCATCATGAGGTGGAGACAGAAAGCTCCTATACCCTCAGCTCTTCCCCCTCTGCTACCATGACAACTTATCTCACACACATTTCTGGTCCCTGTCTGGGCAGGACAGGCAACTACCAAATTAGTGTAGCTGCTCCACTTTCATCATGATGGGCAGAGGATGTGGAGGACTGGAAGCTCAGCAGGGAAGGAAAAAGCAGACTAGAGTGCCAAGCCAGGCAAGATTTCCTCTCTTTGCTCTCATGCTTTAGGCAGAGATTGTCCGGAGCTGAAAAGGAGAATAGATCAAAGCACCCAGATGAAGACAGAAAAACTCTCCTGGCTCAGGTGTTTTGGTTTTTTTCCCTATCTCTGCTTAGCTTCTGAACCAGATAAGGGAGTTCTAGGCTGTGAGTGACTGGGGCATGTGAGAGAAGGGCAGATTTCTTACTTCACTCCTATATTGTGCACACATGAGCATGTCAGGAACGTGCTCCCCCAGTCCTTGGCTCAGCCAGCTTGCTTCACAATAATGACATTGGCAACTCAGACTAAGAGCGCCAGGGAAAGAATTTGGGGTGTGAGGGGGTGCCACTCCTACAGTTCTCTGTTCTAGAATTCTTTGTCAAACCACTGTCTCTGCAGCCATCACTGTAAGATGAGCAAGAGGCAAAGCCCCCACCTTCCTGCTCCTGGCTGGGCTGCAGACTGGGGAGCATGTCATAGCTCAATAGTAGAGCACATGCTTTGCATACAGGGAAGTCCCAGGTTCAATACCTCGCATCTGCAGGCAAAAGGATCAACTGGGAGATGTAAAAGTCCTTTGCCTGAGGCCTTGGAAAGCCACAGTCCCTTAGAATGGATAATGCTGGGCTAGATGAACAAATGTCTGCCTTGTATCTTACTGTAGCATGTAGATTTTTTGAGAGAGACTGAATTGCTTAGATTCTGGAATTGAGTGAAATGTTCCAAAGTGTATATTACCCACACGAGGGGGGTGGGAAGTGGCACAGTTTTTTAAAAAACCTGTCTGCTCCCCCTTAGTGCACTCCTTTTTTGCACCTGCTCACTACTGATCACAACCACTCCAGTACAGATAATGTTTTTTTATCCTGAGTCTGACTTGGCTACATTGCCTTCACTCTGAATTGGCAGACGCTTATGTGTTTGTTCAGAGTCCTGCTCCTTGAACATTTTCTGAAAAGGGACACACTTTTTGCAGGGGCTGAAAGCTTTCACTAAAAGTGCCCCACTGAAGTTCAGTCCTAGAAAATACCCTACTGCCTTGGTTCCTTCTCTTGTGAAGTATATTTCCCTATTGCCTTCTGCTGTTGTAAAGTGGGGCATATCTGATTATTTACATGTGTCTTAAAAGAAGCTTGGGAATGAGTTAGAGATGAGTGAGAGCACCTTAAAATATAAAAGCCTTCCTCATTCATATTCAGTCAGGAACAGCTCATATCCAGCTGTAAACGACATAGCTTATGGAAGTGTTTAAAATTCATAACTTACACAGAATCCCATTACTTCCAGCACTTCCCTCTTTAAGAGCAGGGGTTTTCTTCCTCCTCATGATTTCTCCCCCTCCCCCCTTCCATCTCCTTTTTCAGAAGAGTCTTCCAGCCTTCTTTCTGCTGGATCCTGAAGGAAATAGTTTTAAGAACATGAGATTTGTCCATATGCTTGCGCTTAAGTTGGCTGGCACAATTGGTTATATAAACTATCAGAATCTGCCAAATCCAGCCTATTGTCTCCTGTTTAAATTTCTCCCCACTTACTCTGGCCAGGAAGGGATGACATGTTCAGGACCAAAGATCACAATAAGAATTTCATGAGCTAAAGGGACACAGACCATTCATGCATAATAAAGTTGTGTGAATATTCTGGATTGCTAGGCAGTGGCATTTGCACTTCTGTACAGCACCATTTGTGTAGTTGGCAGTGTACTGTTCTGGACAGAGTGAGACCCCACTGGGTGCTGAACAAGATCTAGAGGAGGCAGACCTGAGGCATGAGTCAGCAGTGAGAAGCAGGAAATAAGTACAGGCTCTTGGGCAGGGCAATGGTTCCCAGGACAAGCTCCCAGGGAAGATGGCTGTTGCTTTGATATGGATCTGAGCTCAACTAAATAGCAGAGTAGGCCTGCTGGCTGCCCAAGCCCCATCTCTTAAGTAGCTAGCCTTGACATGGAACCTTGCATCCAGTATGGCCTCCGTGTTCTCTGCCAAGAGCTTACAAGGAAATGAAGGGTCTAGGTGGTTGGTGAGATGATGGAGCTGTGAACTGTGGTTCTCACCTGAGAATGGACCACTATTCATAGGTTCTTTTGGCTTTTTTATTTCATGGTGAGTAACAGACTAGGCTAATTCCCAGGCTCAGACTCCTAAGTTTTTGGTTCAACTGCAGAGTCCCTGAACCAAATGAAAAACAACAGTATTTAACAAATAAACATGATTTTTAAATAGGAACAAGATGGGGTTAAAAGCGGAGTGTCTCCCATAGCTCCATGGTAAAGCATGTGCTTTACATGTCTGTGGTCTCAGGTTCCATCCCTGGCATCTCCCATTAAAAGGATCTTAGGTAGCAAGACTAGGAAAGACTTCTGCCTGAGGCAGTGGAGCACTACTCCCAATCACAGTATACTAGATGGGCTAGATGGCCCAATAGTTTTCTGACTCTGTATAAGGCAGAGCTTCATATGCTCAATCCCTTTTTGACCTTTTCTCTCAGTTGCAATATATTGTATAGTTGTACCATCTGTTGTTAAACACCTTTTGTCTTGTTGTTTTGAAATTATGAAGTTATTATATTGAGCACCATCAGTATGCATGGCACATCAGAGAATACAAGAGGAGAGGTCCATGTCTCAAGGATCTTGCAGTCTAAAATCCAGGGAGATAACAAAAGAGGAGGGAATCATAGAATAGAATAATTGACGAAGGTGGTAACTGCAGAGTCTATAGAACAGGCAGAAGCAATATAGGAGAGAAAATGCTTTGGAGAAAGCCACAGAATCAGTGGACAGGAGGACATAGAAGGAGCAAGAGGCAGAATGCAGGGAGGGTAGACTGTGCGGTATTCAAGGAGATATGATGATGATCAGACAGAGAGAATTCAGTGACAATACAGCTTTGGGTGAAGAGCTGGCACCTGCCTTGAACTTCAAGGCAGGGGTCTTGGCAATGCATAGGAGAGTCCATCGAAAGTCAGAGATCAAAGGAAGAGATTAGGGAGGGGAGCTGCAGGGACACCGGATCAGCAGGGTTATCAACATGAGTGGTAACATCACCAAGGAGTAGAGTAGGGGTGTTGTCACAGAGGAAAGAAGGTGAGACAGTTTATTAAGGTCTGAAATGAAGGTTGAGGTGAAGACAGGAAAATGCTATAAAACAGCAAAATGGAGATTAAAAAAGAAATGAACTGCAGATGTAGAAAAGCAGTGGGATGTGGGTGGGTGGGCAGGTGCTGGAGCAGGCAGAATTTGGAAGTAAGGCAGCCAATACAACCACCACCAGGATGAGATATGAGGGCAAAGAGTCCCCCATAGATGAGGGCAGCGACAGTATGTGCAGGGGTTGGGGGAACATGGTTTCAGTGAGGGCGAGTAGCCAGAGAGATTGAGAAAGAAAAAGATGATGAAGAGTGGCTCCTTTGGGGGGTGAAGGAGCAGCAATTCCAGAGCAAACAGGAGAAGGGAAGCAGGGAAGATGGAAGATAATGAATGCAGATGAGAGAGAGGGGGTGAGTGGGTGCCGTAATGCTTTAAATAACTGACAGTAAATTGAAATCCCACCTTGGTTTTCCTTAACAACATCCTCAGGCAGAAGGAATAGAGAAAATCCAGGGAGAGTGTTCTTCAGCAATGACAAACTGTCTGGCACACCAAATACTGTGTTCTCATAAGTGATTCCATTGTCTTGAACTCAAGGTTGAAAGAGAATTTCCACCCTCACTCAGAAGCTCACCCATCTGTCAACTCTTCATATGTTCTACCATAATTTATGCAAACACATTCTCCCCTGCAAATACCTGGGTTTTATGAGTTTTGCTTCTCCCTCCTGTCTAGGTGGTGCCATCACACTGACATAAGTGTAACCAGCTCAGGCATTTTGGTCGATCAGACCATTGCTGCCGCATATACGTTGTGCTTAAATCTGTCTTTCCCCTACATATCCAAATGATGGTTGAATCCCATCTGAAGCTCTCTCTCGTCTTGAACTTGCTACATTTGTGCTTTTATGCTAATGCAATTATCCAAGTAAAATGTGGTTTACCTTGGAAATGAGTTTTCTGAAATCTAAAGGATCCATCAAGATTGGAGTTTGAGTGATTTGAGGGGAAAACAGACGTTATAACCTGTGTCAGTTAGGAATCTACCTAAAGTACTGGTACCCAAAGACATTTACAGAATAATGTCACTGTTCAGTGAGTGAAGTTAATGGCCTTTGTACAGGTGGGAGGAGAAAAGGTAAAATGTGAGGGAAAAGGAGAGCACAGGTAGAATTTTATTACATTGTATTAATAGATTTATATCCCACCTTTCCTCTGATGAGCCCAGGGCAGCATACACAATCATCTTCCCCTCACACAATGACCTTGTAAAATAGGTTAAGAGGGAAAGACTGGCTGAGCAGAGATTGTACCTCTGGTCTCCCCAGTCCTAGCCCAACGCTATAACCTAGGGGTAGGCAACCTGGTGCTCTCCTGATGTTTTGGACTGAGGTAGAGAACCTTTTTGGGCCACAGGCACATTTGGCAAGAGAAACTGCTCTGGGCATCACCACAAAATGGCTGCCACGGGAGGCATTACAAAGAACAAGAAACCTGCCCAAAAATCTGAGTAGAGGTGGGGTTTGATCTTCAACACATTAAACAACTCCTTTGAACCCACAGTTTCCGGAACAACAGAAAACCTATTTCACAGCAATCCCAGCTGCCAGTAAAAAGCAACCAAGTTGCCTCCGCCTGTTTTGGACTGTAATTCCCATAAGCACCAGCCAGCATAGCCAATGGCCAGTGATTATGGGCATTGTAGTCCAAAACATCTGGGGGACATCTACCCCTGTTCTGACCCTATACCACATTGCTCTTTGCTAAAAGGGGAGGTGATAGCAGTAGTTTAGAAGTGAGATCATAAAGGAGATGTGGGTGACATTTTTAGGGGTATCACCCAATTAAAGAACTCTTAGTCAATTAATTGAATGTATTTTAACTGAATAGTCAATTGCTTCAATCTGCATACATTTGCATAAGACAAAAATAATTCTAAAGGTGAAGGTGCAACATGTATTCCAAGAGACATTACCCCATCCTCTCTCACACAGGTAGCAATGCTTCCTTTAAGGTGGCACTTGCAATCTGCAGTTTTTATATGTATTTTCAATTACTTAAATTTGCTGATTGATTAATCAGGGCACCATTTTAGTCAGTCAAGATGTTTTAATCAATTAACCAATTAATCCACTTAATGTTGCAGTCCTACTTTAATTACCTGTCAAGCTGGTAAACTATGCATGATATAAAAGAACAAACTCATTAATGGAACATTACAGTATAGAAGATGCACTTATAGGTAGCTGAAAGATTTGTATGGTTTCTTTTATATAGGTCATTTGGATGTATGAAGTCTTTCTTCAGGCTCATTGGCTGCCATTTACCACTACCGCCAATAAGCTTTGGGTTTTTCTAAGAATTTCATGAATTCTTGAAAAGACTGTTGCTGCTTTCCCTCTCTGCTGTCTTTTCCAAATTTTCCGGGGGGTGCGGGGAGTGGAGGAAGTAAACAGGTGGCATGGGAAGTTCTTACTGTACCTGGTGATAACGGTTGTTCAGGAACCTCCGTCATGTTGCCAGGAATGCTGGGATCTGTAGTTCTTATTTCTTCCTGGCTCAATCTATTCAGACAGAAAATTAAAAAGGAATAATCCTCCACTGTGTCTTCAGGAACACAGTAAGAACTTCAAGATGGGGATTGGGCCCTCCACTGTCCTCAGCTTTCCTTGCTGTCAGTTTGCATCCTCCCCCTCTCCTTTGCAGATTTGGGAAAGGGCAACAGGGAATCCTGGGGAGGGCTGATACTTAGACAAAGCTAATTATGAGCAGAGATGAACTTCTGAGAGGACTTTGCTTAGTTTGTAATTGGCATGGCTTTTCTGAACTGCAGGAGTTCATTTCTGAGCCCCTGCCCCCTCCAATTCTGAAAGTTGACACCATCAGAAAATTGCATCTGGAGATTATGATGTTGAATTCTTGCAGCTTCCGATCTCTAAGTATGCCAGGCATTGGAGAGAAATTAAATGACACTAAGGCTATCTTAACTTTTATGTGCCATTCAGCCATGCCCTTTCAATAGAGTGGTGAGGCTGAAAGATGTAAGCCACTTGTACTGCCCTAATCGTGGCTGTTAAATTGAATAAAGGGCCATGCATATCTGAATTAAAACTAAAAGCCATCAGTGAAAAAAGGCAATTTACTTCACACATTCATTGCTAAAAGGAATCATTTTGCAACTTTGTACTTCAAGGTCCATTTAACCAGTTTTTGAATTGGCCCATCTAATTACAGAGCTGTCATTTTAGATGAACTTCCAGCAGATATGCTCCTGCCTGGTGCTTTGTCTCTGTATCTCTTTTTTATTTATTATTACAGTCCATTATGCAGAAATAGAGCAGCTTTCCCTCCTGCTGCTGGTATTTCCTTTCATCAGCACACTGACTCAGTTGGCTCAAACTTGACAAGAAGCTATTTTGGATGCGGCACTCATGTGAATCAGTGCTATGAGCAATCTTTTCATTAAAAGGGGGGGAGAAAATAATATATGGGGGGGCACAATATTCATGCTAATGAGTCTAAAAATCCTTCATAGAAATCCTCTCTGTTCTCCTCAGCTGGTAAGTGAATGAGGAATTGCAATGGTAAATTCCATTAAAAAAAAAGAAAAAAAAAGATCTGACATAGTAAAACAAAGTATTGTGTGTGGAGTCCCATTCCGCCCCCCCCCCCATCCCTCTGTCATAAGAGAGAGAGAGGATGACACAGGATATTGTAATACTGAAAGGTAGATTCCTTCCCCACCTCGCTGGTCTCTCATGAACTTTAAAGGGAATTTCAAACACTCAAGATCTCCCAGCAGTCCTTATGTAACTTTCTGCAGAGAAGCAAGAGCACAGGAGGCAGAATGGTGATTGGAGAGAAGAGGGCTGTGGAGAGCTCCGCTGGTGGTACAAACTGCCTGGTCCATTGACAGCTGGCATCTTCCTGACATTCATCATTTTTGCTTGCTGCTTTTGTATGTCTTTCAGGCAGATATGCCAAAAGTCAAGCCTGTTCAGTGACCCCAAAGCCTGTTACAGCAAAAGACATTTATCATCTGTGGCGAGTTCTAGGCCAAGCAGGGTGGGAGTTTGGAATATCAGCCAAAGCTGAGATCTCATTAAAAAGCCAGGCCCATATCAAATTGGTTCGTTTTCATTTTAATTGAAGAGCAAGGGTATGCATGCTAGGTTGGCCAAGACACTAACCAACCTGGAAAATCTTAGTTTAGATAGTTTGCTGTTCCTTTTCTGCTCATTTTAAGTCCATGATTGATCAATGGCAAGCAAGGGTATGTTTTACCAAGGTGTGGGAGGCGGGTCACTTGGTAGCTGGGCAGCCCATTGTTTCAGGCAGCGGTGCTATCACAGTTGCAGTGTCTGTTTATATGGATTCCATTCTCAGACCATGTATCACCAGTATTCCCAAGTTACCACTGTCTTCCTGTGGAAATTATAATCTAGCTACCATGGATCCTGAAGCCCTTTACACTAACAAGTCCTACAAGGGTGGACTAACAGCCATCAGAAATATCATCCCTCCTCCTGTAGCAGGAGTGGGGAACCTGTTTTGGCCCAATTCATCCTGAGGACGGTGGGTGGGGCTGCAGCCATCCCCATTCTCCCTTCCATGTACAGACACTCCATTCAGACACAGACATTCCGTTTATGGACTTAGACACACACATCCTCACACACACTAGTCATAACACACCCAGACATCCTTCATAGAGACACAGGCGAAGCCTCTAGGAAGCCAGTTCTGCACACCGCTTGCCTTTCCCAAAGGTAAGGGACATACAGAGCTGGCTTCCAAGGGACACTGCTTAAAGGCTTCAGGTGCCCCAAAGCAGCAGCTTCTGAGGGAGGCGGCTCTGCACAGCCCTCACTTTTCCTGACAGGAAAGGCAGGTACACAGAGCCTCTGGGGACCACTGCTTCAAGGCACCTGGAACAAGCTCCACATGACCGTCACCTTTGGGCAAGACAAGGGGTGCATGGAGTCGGCTTCTCTGGGAGCCAGCTCCATGTACTTCTTGTCTTTCCCAATAAGGAAAGGCGAGAGGCATGTGGAGCCTCCTTGGGGAGAGGGCTGGCTAGGGAGGGGCCTCCACAGAGGCCTTTGCGGAATGGATGGGGAAGCCTCTGTGGATCTAATGTTCCCACCCATGTGCTACAGCATATCTACACACCCAGTTCCACTTTCTTGACACTACGTACCTTTTTAACTTGACTTTTTAAATCACTGCTATAGCTGTTTTTAATGTTTCAATCAGGGGAGGCTGGTGGCTCCAATTTCGGTGGGGCAAAGATTTCTTTCTGGGTTTTAATTACAACCAGCCAGAAGTCTAAATGAGCTATCCAAAGTGCTGGACCATGTCCCCAAAATGGGTCCAGCACTTGGATAGCTCCTTTAGACTTCTGGCTGGCTGTAACTAAAACCCAGAATGGAATGTCCGCTCCACCAAAGTTGGAGCCACCAGCCTCTTTGGCTTTAATATGTTTTCATTTGATTTACATTTTCTATGTTCTGAACTTTTTGTAAACTATCTTGGTTGGTTCCAAAAAGGTGGTACAGAAATATAATTAATAAATAATATTGTATGACTATGTAATGTATGACTATGTAAGCACGACCTTACATCAGACATGTCTAAAATACCTACCAAATGAAGTGAAAAAACAGATCAAGAAGGCCAGACTGGTACCCAGGAAGAATTTACAACAGGACATACCTAGAAGAGAAAATGTCAGAACACCACTTGTTTTCACCTACAGTTCCCAGGTAAAACCACTCATGTGTATTATAAATGATCTACACCCCATCCTGGGCAATGACACTTCCCTCTCACAGGCCTTGGGTGGTAGGCTTGTACTTGCCTATAGACAGTCCTCCAATCTAAAATAGTTACTCATCAGCAGTAGCTGTTTGTAAGAGCTGATCTATAGAGCTCTGAAGGAAGTAGGAATGAGCAGCCATTTTGATGGTTTTGCAGTTCTTGTGCTTCCTGAGAACTATATTCTCTAAACTCAGAATGCTGATCTTATTAAAGCTGGAATATGATCCGATGAAAACTTCAAAGTCAAGCTACCTTCCTTGATCAAGTTCTGTACTCCCACAAGTACCTACACTACATGCCAATGTGTCACTTCATATATTCTCAGTTAGTGAAGGCATGTAACCATATTTAGAGCCTGTTTGCATATCTTGGGATAACAAAACATTCACTAATCCTAACTTCTGATTTTGTTTATTAAGCTCAAGGGTAACCTGATCTGTCATTTTTTCAAACTCAGAGATAAATCTCAGTATAAAAAATGATTTTTCCCCCCTCTCAGATTGAGATTAGTTGAGAGTCAACAACTGCAGTCAGATTATGGTCACGTGACTCTTTACCCCTTTCTAAGTAGAAAGTAGATCGAAATCGGAGTTATCTCTGTTGAATGGAGTTCATGGTTTCCTATGGAAACTGATATTCTGGAGGTGACGGACTCGACCTTGGGGGAGCTAGGGGTGGCGACGGCCAACAGGAAGCTCTGGCGTGGGCTGGTCCATGAAGTCACGAAGAGTCGAAAGCAACTGACTGAATAAACAACAACATGGAAACAGAGAACCAGTTCACATGTAACGGTGACAAATTGTGGGTTAATTGAACCATAGGTTAATTAACCCATGATTTGCTGCCATTATGTGGAAATGGGGCCATAGTGACATATTAATGATCCAAGATATTAAGCCATACTCCGTACAGGTTATCTCAGAACTGGCCAAAGAAACCATGTTACACCAGGTTGCACGTTACTTTGTACACAGGCTACAGGGTACTTTTCAACCGCAGTTTTAAATAACGTTCTAAATGTTTATCTGAAGAAACTCCTTCTCCATTATGTTTTATAGAATCATAGGGTTGGAAGGGGCCTACAAGACCATCGAGTCCAACCCCCTGCTCAGTTTAGCCTGCTTCCCAGGTGGTCTCCCATCCAAGTACTAACCAGGGCTAACCCTGCTTAGCAGCTGAGATCAGACAAGATCAGGCACATCCAGCCCTTTCTTCCTGTGTGTTAAGATAAACCAAGAAGGCTCTGTTGCAGATGCCCATCAGAGGTTCCTTGAATGGCAACCCAGGCTAGGACCTTCTCAAAAATGACACCCATACTGGTGGAAATCTCTGCCCACAGTATCTTGTCCATCAGTTCTTTGCCTTCTCTTAGGATGGCCCTCTTTTGGAGGGCTTTCTGAATGCCTGAGTTAAATGACTGGATCTGAAATACTGGAAATCCTGAGTTTTACAGATGTTGGTAGCATGAAGCTAGGGTTATTTTGCTTCTATTTCTTGCTGTGCTCAATCACAGCAATGGCAGACCGTAAGCCTGAAACCTAGTTGCAGTTAATCCTCCATCACAGTGCGTCCCTCACCTGGGTAAGTGCAGGGAAAGAGGGTGAGGGTGGCAGGAAGGCCTCTAGGCCCCAGTATGATCATGTAATAGGGCCGTGGCATGTAATAGGGCTGTGCTGAAATAAATTATTTCCCAGTGGCTATAGGAGGTTCTCCCAAATGATTGTTTTTAACTGGCCCCATTTCATATCAGGCTAGGGGAAATTCACCTATCACTCCTTTGCTTTTTGTACCATCTAGCTTGATGAGAATTGGAGTTCTGGGGAACTCAAAAGCTTGCACAGTCTTTTGTGGCATTTTGATTGGTCCTAATAAAGGTATTGTCCAATTGTAGATTTTGGATTTCCATCACTAATTTCTCGCCAAGGTGGATGTGCCACCAGTCTAACACTGCATATGTATAGGCCAGTGCAGGTAAGCACATTTAAACAAGATGCCAGCCATTTTGCCAAAGGTCTCATGTTTAAATTGGACCATAGTTGTCCTCCAGTGAACATTTTACATTGTTCATAGATACCACCTTGTTTGAAAAGAGTCATCTTCATTGTGTTAGGAAGAACAGATAGTATTAAGTCTAACCAGAATATACTGTGCTAAATCCATTGTGTATCAGGCAATTAAACTATCATTTAAACTCTGCAAATTGAATGAGTAGGTAAAAAGTCAGGAAGTGGGCTGTCTTGGAGTTCTTTTCATCAAAAGGGAAACTGACCTATTTAACTGAGACAAGCACATGGAAGAGAGCATAGGCCAAAAGTATAACTGTGTTCTGATAAGTATTGGGGCAAAAGTTCACAAACTATTCGAATCCATTCTCGTGGCCGAAATGTTGAGTAAGAAATTATTTGAGGTATGATCATAGTACTGGTAGGAATAAAATAATTTTCAGTGTGAATTGTTTTACTGATTCTTCTGAGACAACCCCAATACTGATTGCATTGACAATTGGTCATGACTGTTTGTTTTTTTTAATTGTTATCACACATGTATCTTACGTGGCTGAAATGGCTCAGCTGCCAAAGATTCTGTCACAACTATAATATACAGTGTAGGACTAGGATGTGAATGACCTGGAACTAATAATGTGTCTTAATTCAAGTAAATAACATATCCATAGAACCATTGCCAACCATACCATCAGAGTTTATTTTTGCATTTATAGTTTGACCTCTCAGTCTCTACATCTGGTACTAAACTGAAAGCATGCTCATTAATTCATGAGATTGTAATCTCCTTTTGGCAGGGGCTTATTTTTTGACTATGATACCCTGCAAAGCATCATCTATATTGATGGAAGTATATTTGTAATTATTATCGTCATCATTATTAATAATAAAGTGAGTTTGTTATATTGTCAAAATTATAAGATAGACATATATTTTGAAAATTTGGCCAACAGATTTAATTCAGATACATTCCTTCCCCACCCTCTTTTTTTTGGTGCTTCTAGGGGTTTCTTTCAACAGTGTATATACGCAGATTTGGAGAGTCCTCTTGCACTTGGCTGCTGACCCGTACCCAGATGTTTCGGACTTGGCTATGAAAGTGCTCAACAGTATTGCTTACAAGGTAAATCTCAGTGTGCTATTGAGTTCTAAAGTTGTGCAAACTATGAGTAGATAGATCTTGAATGTCCCCTTTTTGAAGACTTTCTGGAATAATTTTACTTGACAGAGCTTTTAGAGCATTCTGGAATAGGAGATCCTCACCTACATTTATTTATTTAGTTGCTCCTTTGTATTTATAGTCTACCTTAGTGCAAGGGCTAAGTTCTGAGCAGTAGCACTGATGCTGAAAAGAAAGAGTTATCTTTTTCCCCAAAGAGCTTGCAATCCAAATCAGTCATGCAGGAAATAACAAATCAGGACATGCAGGAAAGAGGGGAAAAAGCAGAATTTTTAAATTATGCATTATGTTATTAGGCTGGAAGTGTCTTAAGACCATTTTTATCCTCCTTGTTCTGATTCCCTGTGCAGCTTCCTTTCCTCAAATGCAATTTTTAGCTATCCATCGTAGCTTACCTCTGCTTTTGCTGAGGGGTTGAAATTGACTCTTAAACATTGCTCTTCTGTAAAATCTGCAACTCTATCCTCTGAGAGGAGAAAGGAAAAGCAGAATAAACTCCCAAATGCTTCCAGAAGAGGAGTCACCTACTAGTCAGCTGCTCAAGCGTAACATATTAGAAGTAGCTGACCAGGTAGTAATAAGAAGTTATCTGAGGGATTTGAATAACCTGATAAGTGGAGCTTTTCTTGAATGTTTAGCCAGTAAATTTGATCTTATGCATTTTTGGTTATTTTCTTTGCAAACTCATTTAGATTATGCAAGTGAGAGTAAGATTGGATTGCAGATTGAAGCCACAACGGCTGCCCTGTGTGGGTAATTTGGTACATGGGAGTCAGCATGTGGACACCCATCTCACTTCTCTCGTATGGATTGAAAGTGCCACCATTATTGCTATACTTCATTTTGCAAAGATGGTGTGTTTGACTCCAGGGGCTGTCATCACTGCTCTTCTAAAAATACTAGCTCAAGGAGCTTTGATAATTGGGCTGTTATCACAAGCCATTTGTGATAACAAGTCTTCTACCACAAAGCAAGAACTACATAAGCACATAGGTATATTTGCTAATAAAAATACTTCCCTCCCCACAGCTACGGGCCATTTGGACATTGTCTTTTTTATGGTTTTGGCTCAGGCCTTTCTGGTTGCTCAAACAAATTAACAGCATGAGCCAGTCCAGTGAGAAGAGATCTCTTGCTGATGATTTATTCCAGCATTGTAGCTCATGAAGTTGAGGCTAAATTTGCCATAAGATATGGCACTAGTTGAATGCATTGGGAGGTGTCCTGTTTAAACCCATGTTTAAACCCATTTTCCCCTTAAGACACTGATTTTCCTTTTCATATATTTATTTACTAGAACCAAGAACCCACTATATAGTCATCCCAGCTGATTGGCTAAGTATCTTTGGGCTGTTTTTGTCAACCTTCTTTGAGGGTGTAAATTTCTGATGACTTGGTGCCAGATAGATGTTTGCCTGTGCCTTGGTGCCACAAACAGTAAAAACAAAACACACAACTGATTCCTGGTGCCTAAATGTATGGTGAAGGGGGAGATTTATATTTTGAACCTCCACTCTTGCTCACACCACTGTTACCCTTGTATTAGCCTAGATAAAATGATGGATGAACAAATATAAATACACGTATACAGTACATCTAACTTTGTTCAGATAGATAAACCCATTCCATGTAATTGACTTTGTGGCAACAGTGAGATTTAGCAAGCATGAAACTCTGACATGTTCTCATAGAGATTTTCTAGAACTCTACCCCTTTCAAGAAATGTAGTTCTTTGGTGGAGCCACTAGCTATTTGCAAATATTGGAATTAAAGCTGGTGTGCTTTCATCTGTAGCACAACTGAGTTGTACAGTAGACAGGATCTACAATGGATCATGCAGATCCTGTCCTCCGGGAGAATATATAGATGGTATATAGTGAGAAGCACCACTCAGTCACTTTTTCTCCATAGGACTTTCTCTGGTTATACAGTAGCTGCTAAACAAATCAGATCAGATACTGGGTATAGTAGAACGACTACTTAAATAATTATTGAACTACTGGTATTAAGTTAGCTGAGAAATAAAGTCTTCCAATAAGTGGCAATAGATTACCCCCCAGGATTAGAAAAGTTTCTTGTAACTGATGTTCTTCAAGGGGAGATCAGCCCACCATACAGTGAAACATTCTTTGAATCATTATTGAGCTAGTGATATTATCCAAGGTTAGCCTTCCTCTCCATCTTGAAATCCAGTGCCTCTATCCTTTGATAAAGGATAGAAACTAAGGTGTCTAGCTAGTACCACATTTTATATGCCTAGCAGGCACATGTGTGCTACATGTTACTGAAGCAAGAGAAAGGAACTATATTATAAATGTTATGGCTTCAGGAAAGAATCCAGAACCTCCCTTGTACCCATTTGCCATAATTATGGATGGTCAGTGCTGCCTTTGAATGGCATCACCAGGTTAGGAACTGCTTTATTTTGTCACTGGTGACCATAATCTGCATTTCTATTTCTGTTTTTCATACAAATAACCATATTTTGTGGGAACCATTTTCTCAGCTAACTAGTCAATCCTTCCTGCACTCTCCTTGTGGTTATGTTGCTTGGAAAGATCCATGGGAGGTATGCCGGTGCTCAGAGTAGCAGGGGAAAGGCCATGTTCCATGACTGTCAAAGGAGTTTGGGACAGCTCAAGTCCAAATGGACTTAAAATTGGCAAATCTGATAAGGGAAATATGTGTAACTGCAGAAGCCAGGAACTGGCAAATAGTAATAGAGCAGAAAAGCTACTCTGTGGCCAAGGATTTCAACGGCTTCCAATTTTTCACCTGCCACTCACCCTTTGTGTCTCTTATTCTCTCAGCTTTTACAACATTGTGTCGGATAAATAAATAGTAGCATTTCACATTTGGCATACTTGTTCAAATAGTCTTTTAACCTGGTGGGAATTGATGTTCTCTGCCCACATAAGAATTTCTGGACCACATCCCAGAATACACTATGGATTTTCCTGGCTCCATAAAGAAAATAACAGATAATGGCTGCGCTTTTGGGCAGGGTATTGTTTGGCAGAATGGGAAATGCAGTAAAAACATAAGCATTTGATACATAACTGATGATTACCATGCATTAAAAGGGAATGTTGCAATGAGCTTTGGTTATGTGTCCCACAAAATAGTGTTGAAATAACACTGTTTACCTTGTGATAGTTGCTAGCACCACCAAGGAGGCGAGGTATCCGAGCCTGTCATGTTTTAGCAAAGGTTCATTAAGGTTTAATTCTGATGTTTATCATAGATGGACCTCAGAAGCATTAATGGCTTGTGCTTCTGATTCCACATTTCTAAAGTAATGCTGGAAGTGGGTCTTGTGGTTCTCAACATGAATGAGAACCATAAGTTCCCCCTTTGAGGCTTACATTAGAAGATCAAAGTCTGTATCCCTGCTTCATTTGAATGACTGAATAAGCTCCAGGTTTTTCTGTTGAATCCTCAAGAGTGATCAGAGTTTTCTCTGAACTGTCATTGCTATACACTTAGATGAACTCCAGTGTTGCATTGATAGTGAGTTTAAGGCCAAGACTTTGCATGGTCACCTTTCTGACCACTCTTCTTTCAGAGCTTCCAGAGCACCAGTTTCCAAGCAACTGTATTAAAAGAAATAAGTTTCAACCCATGAAAATGCCACTAAATCCTAATCTAAATGTTGATGCTTTTAATTACAGTAACAGAATGAATAACCATAACATTTCATCTCTGCTTTTATGAATGATTTAACAACCCATTTGAACTGAAGTTTTGAATTGAACAAAAAAGTTTGAATTGAACTTTTGCTGTTGAGTTACCTTAATTCATCATAGAGGGCTTTCAGTGGGATAGGTACTTTGATGTGGTGGTAAAATCCTCATAAATTACCATATTTTATAATCCAGAATGATCTTGTGGATACTGCAGGGCATTTCTGAAAGAAATCACCACGCACCATGTTCTTGAAAAGATGTGAAGAACGATACAAGTCAGGAAACGATGATCTCAACAAGTGTTGACACATTAGCCCAGTTCACGTGGAGTGAGTAGCCGCCATGGGTAAATTTCCTCGTGGGGCTTGTCATTGCAGTGGCAGCCACCATTTTGAATATTCAAACCATGACAGGGGCATGCGTAGCTTGTCATTCCATGTGAACCCGGTAAGTGTGGATTGTCGGGGCAGTTGACAAACCACTCAGAACCCATGGGCAGTCTGTAGGGTTGCGGATATCTTGTTAATCACCCCAACAACCCACCCTTGCCAGGTTCGCATGGAATGACAAGCTACAGTGCGCCCCCACCGCAGCTCAAATATTCAAAATGGCACGCCACCACAACAAGAAGCCCCATGTGGAAATTCACCCATGATGGCTTCTTGTTACATGCAAACCAGATCATTGACAGGGCTAGTTGTCATGGTAAAAAATTAGAATTCTTCATCACAGCATCAAAATGATTGTGTGAGTTTGCCCTGCCTATCCTTTTTTGGAAGCCAAAGTGATGAAATGTGGACATCAGGCCAACAACTATCAGCTCAATCCAACATATCACCTTCACCATCGGCAAAACTGAAGCACACATAATGCCAGCCTACATGCTGATATGCTAAACAGATTGTGCTCATTGTCCTTGGGTACTTAAGCTGGCAACCTTCTTTATTTTTAATTTTTCAAAGTTGCTAAATTTAGCTGTAAGAAGCTAGCTACAAACTATAATGAGAATCTAGATTTTTCTTCCCTTTCCACCTATTTATAGCTCCAAACCAGTCAGAGATTTTTCTTTCAGATTAATGAAAATTGCAAACCTTTGACATCCAAGTGTGTAACAAAGGTGCTAACAAGACCCTGAGCTATTGGAAAGGAGATATGTTGCTTCAGAAACTGCTACATCACTGTACAATTGCGTTAGCTCAAACAGCTTACAGGCCTGAACATCCTCCCCTGTTTCAGAGGCATTGTATTGTGTCTGGAACCAAAGGCAGACAAATACTGTTGTTTAGTCTCAACTATTTTCTTTTTTAATACTGAAGACTTGGGCTTGGATCCAGAGGTCCCACAGCACTGCACAAACAATAGGCACTACTGTTCGGGGTGGGGGTGGAGTTGCTGATTTTCCTGTATCTGCAGTTTTCTGAAAAGCCACTCAGAAAGGTCTCTTGGCCCTCTGTAGCCAGTTTTGGGGGATGGGAGAGAGATGGTTCTCCCCCCTCCCCCCCATTCACGGAAGTGCCTTCCACTCATATATTGGGATGTTTTGATTCAGGCCATTAACTGAAGTGAACAACTTTGTTTTTACCATTTTTTTAAAAGCCCTGCTGCTCATTTACTTTTTTGTTTTACAATTGAAGATGGGAACATGACCTTTAATGCACAGAGGTTACTATTAATGAAGCTGTTTCCCAGATTGTTTCAACTAGTCATTTTCTATGGATGGTTTAAGGCTCAGTTAACCTGTGCAATGTACCCTCCGTGACAGACAATTCTGTGAATGAACAAACACCAAACCCTTGCTACTCTTTGGGCTCCATTATTCACTGGGCCAATTTGCATGCTCAAACAGTCGGTGGGCTGTGGCATGTGCCGGCATGTGCAGGCAGCCATTTTGAATATTCAGGCAGCGGCTTCACATGTCATCTGAACCTGGGCAGTGGGGGTTGTGCAAGGGTTAAACAACCCTCACATAACCCATGGCTTGTCCTATGGTTATGCAGAGGTGGTTTATCCCTCACACAACCCCCAGTGCCCAGGTTTGTACAACATGATAAGCCATGGCTACAGCTTGAATATTCAAAAACCACCCAGCACATGCTGGCACACACCACAACCCATCTGCAGCTGTGGTGATTGTGTGAACCAGGTCAATGTCTTCTGTCCTAGGAAGGATATATCTGGTATAAGTACTGTGAGAATAAACCATCAGTTTATTCTTCAGCCAAAGTGATTTAGAACATATTTCTTAAATAGATTATTAGCTGCTGGAACTAGGTTTGTCTATACTGTAGCTACTGGAAATCAAGCTGTGACAGGTTTGTTTTGTAGGGCTTATACCACATTTGTATCCTTCCTGCTATACTGGAAATAAACCCTTTGTTTGTATGGAAGAAGAATGGGAGGGCTTTGGATACAGCAGATCCAAAGCCACCCCCACCCCCAACCACATAACACCTTTTAATCTCCTTTAGAGCACTGATGAGAGAGTGGCATGCAGTGGAGTTTTCATGCCTGCAGTGCAGAGGCCTGTGAGGGTAGACCTCCTTCTCCTTTCACAGGCCTCCCTCTCCGGAGGTGGAGAGGGAGATCTGCTAAATCCACCCTCCCAGAGGATTATGGCCTGAATAACATAATAAATGTAATGGTATTCTTTCACAGCCAATTTATGAACATTTGTGGGAAGCGGAAGCAGAAGAGACGGTTCAGTTCTGGTGTGGCTTGCTAGTTCACTAGAACTGAACTGGCCTGAACCATTTGTAACAATGAGGATCTGATGGAGAGGAATCTTTCTGCCAGCCCTAAAAGAAGATATAAAGATTCTAAGTTTTATGACTAAGTGTATGTCCTTAACACAAGACAGTTGACAAGCAAATAAGCATTTTTAAAAAATAAACTTTGAATTTGTTGCCAAGCAATTCCATGGCCAACTGTTTAGAGAAGGACAGCCAGCTTGACCCCCAGATGTAATCTATCCTACTGGTTTATTAGCAGCAGCGTCTCTCACTCTTCTAGATGTGGCTGGTACTGCGTCATTGCAAACTGATAGATTCATCCTCTCAAGTGTATGGTGTTCTTGAGGGCTTTGGTCCTTAAAAAAAAATGGCACAGTGCAAATCTTTCTTTTGATAACCTAGTGGGTTGGGAAGGAGAGAAGACAGCCACCTCAAAAGGCCAAATCCAACACACTGGAGGAGAGATGATATGTACTTTCAAGCACAACTGCAGCAGTTGTCTGTGTGCACCCAGCAATTGTGGGTGTAAAGTGTAAATACAGATATTATTTGAACACCATCTGCTGTTTATGCTATTTATTTCTCCCAAGTTCCCAAATGCCTTGTTGATGGCTCTTTACCCCCTTTTTGTATGACTGCTGGGATCGTAATGGCTATCAGCTCCATCTCTTTTGGATTTGACAAACCCCTGTAAATAAAGTTTCTACTTCATTGGAAGCCTGGTTCTTTACACTTCCTTGCCCCCTGTTCCCATCCCTCTTCCCATTACCCCAAACCTCAAGAGATGGTGAATGAGGTTCATCTACATACCTTTTGGGAATTGCAAGAGCTGCTTTATTGTTTTTATTGCCTCAAAAGCTACTACTAGCCCAATATCTCAAGAAAATTTACAGTGAAGGGGCTCCAGTTATGGGGACATGAATTAATTTTTCACCCCTGAACACACTGTGAGTCTTCCTTCTTGTGAGACATCAGGTGGGTTAGACTACTATTAAAGCACCATTTATACATGATCATTTATTTGCATATTAAATGTTCTAGTTTCTGGAAATGTGTTGACCCAATATACATGTGAAAGACCTTGTGCTCAGAAATGAACTTCAAGTGTTGACATTTTTGTCAGATAGGTAATTTAATGAAATTTCCTTTTCAGACATAAAGGTAATCTCAAGATTGCTGCTTCTCCTTTGCCTGATTTTTTTTTCAAAGTAGCAATGAAAATGTTAACATATTATAGGGAGAGACGTGACATATTAATTATTAACAGGCATCAGATGGTAGGCATAAAAATTGTATACTAATGCCACAGTAGTGTTGAAGACTGGTTCCACTGTACTTTGATAACCTGTGATGGCCACCCCTTATTCACACCTGTGAAAACAATTTTATTGCCAGTGTTAAACAGAGGTTGGCATCTGTTCTTTCTCAATTGTTAAATCCTTTGTTTCCTAGGCAACTGTAAATGCCCGCCCCCAGCGCATCCTTGATACTTCCTCTCTCACACAGTCAGCCCCAGCCAGTCCTACCAACAAGGGCATGCACATACACCAAGTGGGGTAAGTTGCCTATACCTTAGGTCTCATGTCATACCAAATGTTTTTGCGTCTTAAGAGCTAATCCATATGTGTGTGATGTGGATGCAGTCTCCGTGTAGCTAGTTCTAAAGCCTCCTCTCTGGAGTGGTAAGCTAAGAGATGTTTCACATGAAGGGTAATTGAGAACAAATTTGTACTGCTATAAAACTGATCTAGTACAATCCTTGCAATGAAGACTCTTTTAAAAGTATTCCATCCATATCAGGGATATTTTCAAACTTATTAGCCAAAACGGGCATACACAGTGTTCTCCATAATTCAGCGTTGGAGTCATCATAGAGGGAGATTAATCTCTTTGCCGGAAAGTGTATTGACCTTATCTTATAATGTCTGAGGGGTGGCACAAGTGTCTTGTTTTTGCTTAGTTCGTGTGCATTGGGAACTAGTTTCATCATCAGCTTCCCAGGTTTTGCACTCAGGTCATTAAAAAACTACCCTTCAGACATTAAAAGATGTTTTTTTTCTAGCAAATAGACTAACCTGTGTGTTGGGAAAAATATAATAGATAAGTGGCATTGGGGGTTCACTATCAAGAGGAGAAAGTGTTGGAATCATAGAATAGTAGGATTGCAAGGGGCCTACAAGGCCATCGAGTCCAACCCCCTGCTCAATGCAGGAATCCAAGTCAGAGCATCCCTGGCAGATAGCTGTCCAGCCTCATCTTGAATGCCTCCAGTGTGGGAGAGCCCACCACCTCCCTAGGTAATTGGTTCCATTGTCGTATTGCTCTAACAGTCAGGAAGTTTTTCCTGATGTTCAGCCGGAATCTGGTTTCCTGTAACTTGAGCCCATTATTCTGTGTCCTGCACTCCAGGATGATCGAGAAGAGATCCTGGCCTTCCTCTCTGTGACAACCTTTCAAGTACTTGAAGAGCGCTATCATATCTCCCCTCAGTCTTCTCTTCTCAAGGCTAAACATGCCCAGTTCTTTCAGTCTCTCTTCATAGGGCTTTGTTTCCAGTCCCCTGATCATCTTCGTTGCCCTCCTCTGAACCCTGTCCAGTTTGTCTGCATCCTTCTTAAAGTGCGGTGCCCAGAACTGGACACAGTACTCCAGATGAGGCCTAACCAGTGCTGAGTAGAGGGGAACTAGTACTTCCCGGGATTTGGAAGCAATGCTTCTATGAATGCAGCCCAAAAGAGCATTTGCCTTTTTTGCAGCCACATCACATTGTTGGCTCATATTCAGCTTGTTGTTCAGTCGTTCAGTCGTGTCCGACTCTTCGTGACCCCATGGACCATAGCATGCCAGGCCTTCCTGTCCTGCGCTCTCTCCCGGAGCGTGCTCAAGTTCATATTCATTGCATCCGTGATGCTATCTAGCCATCGCATCCTCTGCCGTCCCCTTCTCCTTTGGCCTTCAGTCTTTCCCAGCATCAGGGTCTTTTCCAGGGAGTTTTCTCTTCGCATTAGGTGGCCAAAATATTGGAGCTTCAGCTTCATTATCTGTCCTTCCAATGAGCACTCAGGGTTGATTTCCTTTAGGATGGACTGATTTGACCTCCTTGCAGTCCAGGGGACTCGTAAGAGTCTTCTCCAGCACCACAGTTCGAAAGCATCAATTCTTCGGCGCTCAGCCTTCCTTATAGTCCAGCTCTCACAGCCATACATTACTACTGGGAAAACCATAGCTTTGATTAGACGGACCTTTGTCGGCAAGGTGATGTCTCTGCTTCTTACTATGCTGTCTAGGTTGGCCATAGCTTTCCTCCCAAGGAGCAAGCGTCTTTTAATTTCATGGCTACAGTCACCGTCTGCGGTGATCTTGGAGCCCAAGAAAGTAAAATCTGTCACTGCTTCCATTTCTTCCCCTTCTATATGCCAGGAAGTGATGGGGCCAGATGCCATGATCTTCGTTTTTTTAATGTTGAGTTTCAAACCAGCTTTTGCACTCTCCTCTTTCATCCTCAACAAGAGGCTCTTGAGATCCTCTTCACTTTCTGCCATTAGGGTGGTATCGTCTGCATATCGGAGGTTGTTGATAATTCTCCCAGCAATCTTAATTCCGACCTCTGATTCATCCAACCCGGCATTTCTCATGATGTACTCTGCATATAAGTTAAATAAGCAGGGTGACAATAGGCAGCCTTGTCGTACTCCTTTCCCAATTTTGAACCAATCGGTTGTTCCATGTCTGGTTCTTACTGTTGCTTCTTGACCCTCGTACAGGTTTCTCAGGAGACAGGTAAGGTGGTCTGGTACTCCCATCACTTTCAGAATTTGCCACAGTTTGTTGTGATCCACACAATCAAAGGCTTTAGCGTAGTCAATGAAGCAGAAATAGACGTTTTTCTGGAATTCTCTTGCTTTCTCCATGATGCAGCGAATGTTGGCGATTTGATCTCTAGTTCCTCTGCCTCTTCGAAACCCAGCTTGTACTTCCGGTAGTTCTCGGTTCACATACTGCTGAAGCCTAGCTTGTAGGATTTTGAGCATCACCTTGCTGGCATGTGAAATGAGCGCAATTGTGCGGTAGTTTGAACACTCTTTGGCGTTGCCCTTCTTTGGAATTGGAATGTAAACTGACCTTTTCCAGTCTTGTGGCCACTGTTGAGTGTTCCAGATTTGTTGGCATATTGAATGCAGCACTTTAACAGCATCACCTTTTAGGATTTTAAATAGCTCGGCTGGAATACTGTCATCTCCGCTAGCTTTGTTGTTACTAATGCTTCCTAAGGCCCACTTGACTTCACTCTCTAGGATGTCCGGCTCAAGTTCAGTGACCGCACTATCATGGCTATCAGGGACATTCAGATCTTTCCTGTATAGTTCTTCTGTGTATTCTTGCCACCTCTTCTTAATCTCATCTGCTTCTGTTAGGTCCCTGCCTTCTTTGTCCTTTATCATGCCCGTCTTTGCACAAAACGTTCCCTTGAGATCTCCAATTTTCTTGAAGAGATCTCTAGTCTTTCCCATTCTGTTGTTTTCCTCGATTTCTTTGCATTGTTCATTTAAGAAGGCCTTCTTGTCTCTCCTTGCTATTCTCTGGAACTCTGCATTCAGTTGGGTATATCTTCCCCTTTCTCCCTTGCTTTTTGCTTCCCTTCTTTCCTCAGCTACTTGTAAAGCCTCATCAGACAGCCACTTGGCTTTCTTGCATTTCTTTTTCTTTGGGATGGATTTCGTTGCTGCCTCCTGAACAGTGTTACGGACCTCCGTCCATAGTTCCTCAGGCACTCTGTCTATCAGGTCTAATCCCTGAAATCTATTCCTCACCTCCACTGTATATTCATCAGGGATATGATTTAGGTCATACCTGAACGGTTTAGTGGTTTTCCCGACGTTCTTCAATTTAAGCCGAAATTTTGCAAGAAGCAGCTCATGATCTGAGCCACAGTCAGCTCCAGGTCTTGTTTTTACTGACTGTATGGAGCTTCTCCATCTTTGGCTGCAAAGGACATAATCAATCTGATTTCGATATTGACCATCTGGTGACGTCCATGTGTAGAGTCGCCTCTTGTGCTGTTGGAAAATAGTGTTTGCTATGATCAGCATGTTCTCTTGGCAAAACTCTATTAGCTTTTGTCCTGCTTCATTTTGTACACCAAGGCCATGCCTGCCTGTTATCCCGGTGATTTCTTGACTTCCTACTTTAGCATTCCAATCCCCTATGATGAAGAGGACATCTTTTTTGGGTGTTAGTTCTAGAAGGTGTTGTAGGTCTTCATAGAACCGATCAACCTCAGCTTCTTCGGCCTCAGTGGTTGGGGCATAGACTTGAATTACTGTGATGTTGAATGGTTTGCCTTGGATTCGTACTGAGATCATTCTATCATTTTTAAGATTGTACCCCAGTACTGCTTTTCCCACCCTTTTGTTGACTATGAGTGCTACTCCATTTCTTCTAAGGGATTCTTGCCCACAATAGTAGATATGATGGTCACCTGAATTAAATTCGCCCATGCCTGTCCATTTTAGTTCGCTGATTTCCAAGATGTCGATGTTCAATCTTGCCATCTCATGTTTGACCACCTCCAGCTTACCTTGATTCATTGATCTGACATTCCAGGTTCCTAAACAATATTGTTCTTTACAGCATCGGATTTTCTTTTCACCACCAGACACATCCACAGCTGAGTGTCCTTTCGGGTTTGGCCCAGCCGCTTCACTCTTTCTGGCGCTACTTGGAAATACCCTCTGCTCTTCCCCAGTAGCATATTGGACACCTTCCGACCTGAGGGGCTCATCTTCCGGCGTCATCTCTTTTAGCCTTGTGATACGTTCCATGGGGTTTTCTTGGCAAGAATACTGGAGTGGGTTGCCATTTCCTTCTCCAGTGGACCACATTTTGTCAGAACTCTCTGCCATGACCTGTCCGTCTTGGGTGGCCCTGCACGGCATAGCTTATGGCTTCACTGAGTTACGCAAGCCCCTTCGCCACAACAAGGCAGCTTGTGATCAACAACAATTCCAAGATCCTTCTCGCTTGTAGTGTGGTTGAGCCACGTATCCCCCATCTTGTAACTGTGCATTTGGTTTCTTTTTCCTAGGTGCAGAACTTGGCATTTATCCCTATTAAATGTCATTCTGTTGTTTTCTGCCCAGCACTCCAGTCTATCCAGATCACTTTGAATTTTGTTTCTGTCTTCCAAAGTATTAGCTATCCCTCCCAATTTTGTGTCATCTGCAAATTTGATCAGCATTCCCTGCACCTCCTCCTCCAAGTCATAAAAATATTGAAGAGCACTGGGCCCAGGACTGAGCCCTGCGGTACCCCACTCGTTACCTCTCCCCAGTTTGAGAAGATCCCATTGATAAGCACTCTTTGAGTCCGATTCTGTAGCCAACTGTGGATCCACTGGATCATTGTTCATCTAGCCCACTTTGAGCTAGTTTGCTCATCAGGATATCATGGGGCACTTTGTCGAAAGCTTTGCTGAAGTCGAGGTATATGATGTCAACAGCATTCCCACAGTCCACAAGGGAGGTTACTTGATCAAAAAATGAGATCAGATTCGTCTCGCAGGATTTGTTCTTGACAAATCCATGTTGGCTTTGAGTAATCACTGCATTGTTTTCAAGGTGCTTACAGATGGATTGCTTTATCATCTGCTCCAGGATTTTCCCAGGAATTGATGTCAGACTGACTGGTCTGTAGTTCCCAGGTTCCTCCTTTTTACCCTTTTTGAAGATAGGGACAACATTAGCCCTCCTCCAGTCATCTGGCACTTCCCCCATCCTCCATGATTTCTCAAAGAGAATAGACAGTGGTTCTGAGAGTTCTTCTGCCAGTTTCTTTATTACTCTAGGATGCAGTTCATCTGGTCCTGGAGATTTGAACTCATTCAAAGTAATTAGGTGTTCCTTGACCATATGCCTATCGATCTCAAGCTGCAATCCTGCCCCTTCAGCCTGTACTTCGCCTTTGCCGGGGGGTCATAGACCCACTTTTGGGAGAAGACTGAGCCAAAGTAGGAATTGAGCACCACTGCCTTTTCTTTCTCATCTGTTATCATTTTGCCATCCTTATTTAATAACTGAACCATTTCTTTCCTCTTTCTTTTACTATGCAAATATCTGAAGAAAGCCTTTTTGTTGCTTTTAGCCTCCCTCGCTAACCTCAGCTCGTTCTCAGCTTTAGCCTTCTTGACGCCATCCCTGCAATTCTGTGCTACCTGCCTATACTGTTCCGTTGTTGCTTGGCCTTCTTTCCACTTCCTATATGTGTCCTTTTTTGTTTTCAGGTCATCTCTAAGCTTTTTGTGAAGCCACATTGGCTTCTTCTGTTGTCTTCCTCCTTTTCTTCTTGTTGGAATTGTTTGTAATTGTGCCTTGATAATTTCCTTTTTTAAAAGCTCCCACCTATCTTGGACTCCTTTTTTCATTAGAGTTGCTTGCCATGGGACCTTACTTATCATTGTTCTGAGTTTATTAAAATCAGCTTTCCTAAAATCCAGGGTACGCGTTTGACTACACTCGGTTTTTGCTTCCCTTAGAACCAAGAACTCAAGTATAACATGGTCACTTTCCCCCAGAGTTCCTGCAACTGCTACTTCTTTTCAGTTGGGGATAGCCCAACTCTGGTTTCAGTTAAGGAGACATGTTAAAATAAATACTGTTGCACTTGGATCTGAGGTACAAATCCTTTCTTTATTTAAAATATCATTCCCACTCACCCTGCAATCTCACTGGTGTAAGGGCCAAGTGCTACCACCTTGGAAAACAGCTACTGTCTAAAAACACAATGGCCTTGCCCACAAGAGTAAACAACCAACAGGGGAGACTACAAGCTATAGTTGCTACAAGCAGCTAGTACACTGTCTAGAGCAGCTTACATTTGTATCCCTGCCCCTTGGGTAAAAGAATATCCAGTACAGCCGTATTGCACCCATATTTTGTTTCCCATTACTAGAGGGTCACCGCCGACCTCCGGCACCAGCAGCTCCAGCTTGACCAATGATGTGACAAAGCAGCCTGTCAACCGGGATATTTCATCTGTAAGGCCTGCAAATGTGAGCAACATGGGGGTGCAATACACTCCCCATTCCCACCAATTTCCTAGGACGAGGAAAATGTTTGACAAAGGCCCAGATCAGGTAAGATCAGCTGTTCCTTAGAGGAAAGGCGGGATATAACTTTTAGAAGCACTAGTAGTAGTGTAGTCCATGTGAAGTCAGCTCCCTGAGTGACAAGGTAAGGAGGTTTTTTCTAACTGAATCATATGTACTTCTGTTTCCCCGCTTTTCTCCTGGACAGACAGCTGATGATGCTGATGATACTGTGGGTCACAAAAACTTCATGTCAGCAACAATGCAGACAGGGTTTTGCGACTGGAGTGCCAAGTATTTTGCCCAACCAGTGATGAAGGTACAGTCTGCCTTTCTTCCCTAAACTTTTTCTGAATTGCAGAATCATGCAAATCCCCCACCCCTAAAAAGCAAATGACTTTTTGCATGCGCACACACAGATAGATATACATGCACATGCACACACAAAGTGTCTGCCCAATCTTCATTCATGGTCTCCTATCTCCTTCTGCATTATTAATTTCTCTTCCTGTTCCAGAGTTGAGTATTGATTTATAAAAGCAGCTATTGTTTCCTTGTGTTTGGTAATAGCCTGGTATTCCGAAAAATAATTTATGCAAGCCTCATTCACAAAATGCCTTGTAACTGCATCACTATTTTGTGCTTCCAGCTAATACTGAATCCATCTCATGGGTGATCTGGCTTGAGCCAGTTAGATGCCTCCCAGCCTCGATCTTGGGGGGCGGGGGGGGCGAGTGGAGTGGTGTATTTGTACCCATTGCTGTCATAAGTGTCCCTGCCTCTAGGGTACTGAGAGTTCTTCCTTTGGAACCCTGTGAATGTGCAGCTCCTGCTGCAAACTGGAGAAAGGAATGGGGCATGAAAGTTTGAGGCCACACTTGTCTATAGCTGCCTTGCTGTAAAAGGCTGAAGTGGCCTGTATTTGGTGATTGCAAAGACACTGCCTCTTGGGCAACAAGATTGCAATCTCCTTTTCCTCATCTTCACCACAGCATCAAGGATACCAGACCTTTTTGCACAGCCATGGGATCCCATTCTACCAGCCAATTTCCCACATACCTTGTATGGCAGTCTTTCTGTAGTTCAGGTATAGAACAGATCAAATGTTCTTACCTATGTGGGCAGCTTTGTATCCTAGAAAAAAACAGTAGTAGCTGAAAGTCACGTGGAAGAAACTGATTATTTAGACCCATTTCAGTCGGGCTTCAGGCTTGGGCATGGGACAGAAACAGCCTTGGTCGCCTTGGTGGATGATATGAGGAGGGCTCTGGATAGGGGTGAATGCTCCTTCCTTGTTCTCCTCGACCTCTCATCGGCTTCTGATACCATTGACCATGGTATCCTCCTGGACCGCCTGGAGGGGTTGGGCATTAGAGACACTGTATTGCGGTGGTTCCGGTCCTTCCTCTCCGACAGGTACCAGAGGGTAGCACTGGGAGAGGAGGTTTTGGACCCGTGGCCACTCACTTGTGGGGTGCCACAGGGTTTCGTCCTCTCCGATGCTATTTAACATCTATGTGAAGCCACTGGGGGCTGCTATCAGGAGGTTTGGGGTGCAGTGTCATCAATATGCGGTTGACACACAGCTCTACCTCTCGTTCAAATCTTCACCAAGGTTGGCCGTAGAATCCCTGTCCAAATGTCTGGAGATGGTGAGTGGCTGGATGGGGAGGAATAAGCTGAAGCTGAACCCTGACAAGACCGAGGTACTTTTGGTGGGAGACAAGAGGAGGCTAGGGGATGTTGACCTGGTGTTGAATGGGGTACAGCTACCCTTGAAAGACCAGGTCCACAGCCTGGGGGTCATTTTGGACTCCCAGCTGTCCATGGAGGCTCAGGTGTCAGCTGTAAGCCGGACAGCGCTGTATCAACTCCATCTGATACAGCGGCTGCACCCCTTCCTTCCCGACCATCTGCTCCCATCGGTAGTACATGCCCTGGTCTCCTCTCGTTTAGACTACTGTAATGCGCTGTACGTGGGGTTACCCTTGAAGATGGTTCGGAAGCTGCAGCTGGTACAGAACGCGGCGGCTTGCCTGATTAAAGGCAGCCGCCGGCAAAATCACATCACTCCAGTGCTGAAGGAGCTGCACTGGTTACCAGTTGTTTTCCGGGCCAAATTCAAGGTGTTGGTTTTGACCTTTAAAACCCTATATGGTTCCAGCCCAGCCTATCTTAAGGAGCACCTCCAGCGACACCAGACAGGCTGCTTAACAAGATCAGCCTCGGATGGCCTTCTCTCTGTCCCATCAGCCAGGACAGCTAGACTGGTGGGGATGAGGGAGAGGGCCTTTTCTGTGGTGGCCCCCACTCTGTGGAACTCCCTCCCTAGGGAACTCCACCATGCCCCCTCTTTAATGAGCTTCCATGGTGCATTAAAAACGTGGTTGTTCAGGCAGGCATTTGGGGTGGGTTAGGGTATTTTAGAAAATGTTTTTATTGTAGAATTTTATTGTTTTAAACTGTTTCATTATATTCTGTACATCGCCCAGAGTGGCTGGGTGACCAGCCAGATGGGCGATTAATAAATTTAATAATAAATAAATAAAATAAATAAAGTCAAGCAACTTGCATGTCTTCTGTCTTTGCCTATGCAATACATGATGGGGAAAATCGCACAGTTCTCCTGTAATATGCGAGAACTTTGTGCACGTTTTGAACTTGTGCATCTCATTCCCCCCTTTGCACATTCCATAGAAACCATGAATAAAGTATATATGCTACCATTGTTATTTGTTTAATTGTAACTCATGAAGCCTCCCTTTGATTGTGAACACCATGAACATAACAATCAAGCACAAACTGAAAACAAATACAAAGTAAGGGCTCTTTCACACATTACACCAGCCAAAAAATACCCCCTTTACTATTAAACACACTCAGCAGGGAACCGCAGTCAACCCTGGCTCTGATGATGCAGTTGTTTGCCACAATCCATGTAATGTGTGAAGAGAGCTGTACAATGGAATGGTTCTGTAGGTGGGTGGGAGACCTTGAAGCAGTAGTTGCCAGTGTCTATCTAGGTCAAGGCTATTGCTAGGACATTTGTCCATACTGCATCACCACAGGGGTGATTTTATCTAAGCCTTTCTGATGGCCCATCGCTTGTGGGGACAGATTTTAAAATGAACAAAATCGCATGAAAAAAAGCCCAGCTGTTGCATTGAAGTCATTCAGAAAAGTCTAAAGTGTTTCAATCCCACTCGGCCATGGACTCTTTGATTTACTACCTTTCAGCCCCTATTTCCATCAGTAAGAACTGGAACAATAACAGCCTGCCTTACAGGAATATGAATGAGAGATGGATTGTATGTTAAACAATGTTATATAAATTATGTATAATACTGGCACCAAAATTATCACAGTGGTGCAGGGAATGATGGTTTCTAAGCAGCTGGCTGCAAATTTGGTGCAAGCAGCTGTGTTTTCTGTATCTTTCCTTGCTAATTACTACAGAGGTTTGTGTTCAAAGACAGTCTTGCTCCTTCCCCTCTCATCATGCTTCTGTTCATCTGTACAGCAAAAAGACTGTGCTGAATTCATGAAACTGATATTGTGTATGATACCATGAGCAGGCTAATACTGTCTCTAGTTGTTACTGAACACAGTGAATCTTCATTATGTATTTTACACATTAACTGTATCTCACACACAAGCAAAGAGAAGTGGGATAGCTGGAGAAAAGGGATGTGGTGGGGCTAAGATTTGTGCAGAGGAATGTGGCTCTAGTCCAAAACCATCTTTTAGCTCATGTTCTATGGTTTGGTCTGCTGTAAAAAGAAACTTTATGTGTGTGTTTTTTGTGCCCAACAACGATATTTCTTTGAGCCAGATAGCACTTTGGCTTCCTAGGAGAGCTGTGGTGATTAAGTATTCTACCTGTCTGCTGTCCCAGAAGGACATCAGCACAAACTATTTTTAAAAAAAATCTCAATGCCAGTTTTTGCTTGCTGTGTAATTAAGCCTCTGTCTTCCAGCAGCAAGGGCAGAATTGTTGATATCTCACTGTCTTTACAGTTTCTAGTTGTATTAATATGGGAGCAATATTGGAACACTGTACCTTAAGTGAAACCTCTTTAATCCAGGATGGAGGTCAGCAGATCACATCCTCTGCTAGAATTTAGAGTTGACCCTACTTGATTTAGTGAATCTTTAGAGTTTCAATTTGTTTCCAGGCTGCTTGTCTGCAGTGTGAATTGGAACTTGAGGGACAGCGTTCTTTGTTCTGCTTTTAAAATCTCAAGGACATAACAAAGCACCCTTTTTACCTAGTACTAATGTCTTCTCTTGCACCACAGAAGCTTCTACTAGGACAAAACTAAAGACACATACTGGATGAGACCAGGCAATTGAAATTTTGAATTGCAAGAAACCATCAAAATGTCTGTTTTGCTTCAGCAAGACAGGTTTCTGGGTGTAAGACTCTCTGTTACAGTTTGTATGCCTGATGGTGAGCTACCTAAATGCATGCCAAATCATACTGGCATAACAACTCATTGCTCTGTGTTTGTGTGTATGCATTTATATCTTCTGAAATCACCCCCTCCTTTATTTTGTGCCATAGTCTACTGGCTGAAGAAAGAGCAGAAATAGATGTGCCTCTGTTGGCACTGCAGTGGGTTTCTTACATGCTGGCTAATGTAAAGAAGTTGAAATATGTCTTGCAATAAATTCTGGGATAAAAATGTCTGTCAAAAGAAAAACCAAACATTGCATAAAGGGGCATGCATTCAAAATATGGAGGTAGTCTGAACCATCACAACAGATTGTTTTTGTTTGTTTGTTTGTTTGTTTAGAGCCTCTTTGCCAGGGCTATTGTATTTTATCACTCATTTCCACTTGTTGAATCATATAATTACCAGAGCCCGTTTTGATATTCAGTAACATGGGAGCTACTGCAGCATATCTCCTCCAGGTCATGTGGGGCAAGTATATGATACAGTTGCTTTCCATGTGAGCATTGCCTCAGTTCCCAGGAGGGTGAGATGATGCTTCAGGAAAGAGCCATGGTGCTGCCTCCTCACACATGAATTTGGACTTTTGGCATTACAGAACACCATGGGAAGGAGGCATGTTACAGCAGTAATTTCATGAGGCCCCCCTCCTGTGAGTAACATATGAAGAGGGCTAATCTGGGGAGGAGATCTAGGAGTTGTGGTGGATAGCTGAATGTATACACTGACCCAGAATGCAGCAGCAGTGAAAAAGACAAATCCCATGCTTATTAGGGAAGAGATCAAAAGGGTCCTTTTGGGGGAGATTAATTCCATTTGGAGGAAACTTGACCTGTCCAATCTCCTCCCACCCACCCTATTAATAATAATAATATTAATAAGCATGCATAGCCCTCAATGGGCTATTTGAGGGAGGGATCTTTTGTAAAGTAACATGAAGACCTTCCCACACTGGCCTTATGCATACTTAATCAGTATTTTTCCGCATTCCTAGGGCTTTTCCTCTTTTATCTGTGGGAGCCCTACTAGTCATCATGGCACTACCACTTTTTCTGTTAGACAGAATAGAATTCTGTTAGAAAGAATACTAATTGGTTCCATGTCAAAGTGATTTATACTGCAACATATATTACTGATGGGTTTGCAAACCTCCTGAGTTTTTTTCTTTTAAATTTGAATCACCAAGGGAATCCTCTAAGTAGTAAAACAGTTGGTACATCACCAAGCACAACACAAATGTAATTAATTTCCTCTTGATACCCATAGCTACACAGCACGTGAAACATTTGGAAATGTTAATAATTTGATGAACATTTTATAAGTTTCAAGCTGTTAGTCTCACTACAAACACTTTGGACAAAGTGAGTTTTATGTGTTTGTTTCAATGTCCAGAAGACAGTATGTAATTTTTTTTTTTTTAAAGAAAAGAATTAGGATAATGATGTCTTTATTTGGAGTGGGTAATATATTAACTACCAATAGTTATTAAAAACATTTGTCTACTTTCTGAGAATAGCTCTTCACCAGAGTGGTGCCTTATTAATCTAATAAATCACTCCAGACATCCAATCAAAATGCATCTCTTTGTGCATACAGGGTGTGTGTGTGTGTGTATGTGTGTATGTTTTAATGTGAGTACTTCAGTGTTTTGTTTTAAAAGAGGTTTAAGAATATCTGCAGTGTTCTGAATAATTATTTATTCTTGGATGGAGAAGTATGAGGCCATTATATTCCAGCAATGTGGCTGAGGGGAGAGGAGGCCTTATTAAAGCAGCACAGGGCAGTACAGGACCAGGACAACATGGAGCATCTTTTCTGGTCCCAGGCACTCCATCTTTCCCATCTGGATTTGGGCCTGAAAGACCGAGGAAAAGTATGGGTGCATGGAGGGTAAGTTGTAAGTAAACACAATTTGTGGCATTGTACAACATCATTACTGAGCATGAGGTGCATCTGTTAAGTCATCCGCCTTAGCTTCCAATTTCCTGGCTTTGTAGGCTTTAGCCAACATGAGATAGCCTTAACTCTGGTCTTAAATCAGCAGGGTTTTTTTTTTAAATCATTGTATGCCACTTATTTCATTTTATACTAAGAACATGGGTCACATTCCACCAAGAATTTTCCTCCATTTCCTACTGGAAATTAATAGGTTTTCCCATTTGTTTTATCAGGTGGCACTTCCAGATGAGGCTTTTATGGTGCCATCACCTTGCTTCATTCACAGAATTGTATGTGGGAGGGGGGAGTTCAGACATTGTCATCTTCCATTTGTAGTCCTCTCGTGTTTCCCTACAGCTGCTTCCAATTTTTCCTTACCACAGACAATCCGTTAAGGGAAAAAATACAAAATTGCTGCACAATGCCTTCTGACTAGTAGTGCTGGGAGCCCTCCATCTGGAAGCACCCAGGGTTTGCAGAGAAAATATTGGTGGATTGTGCTGATGTTCTACAAAAGTAATTTGACTAATAAGATCATTTTCCCCTCTTCTTCCCAGCATCATATTTCAAGATTTTTGTTGTATTTTAAGATTCCTAGAAGGTCTTTATTTTAGCCTCCTGTTGTTCGCTTCCCCCTTTCTGCTGAACTAGTGTAGCTGCTTTCAAATAGACTTTGATTTGTAGCCTGATCCTATGCAAATCAGAGCTTTGGCTACTGGGTGGTATAGAAATGTAATAAATAATCAGAAGCAACTCCATGTGTTTACTGGGCTCAATCCCAGGTAATTGTGTATAGTATTGCAACCTTAGAAGCCTGCAGCCAACATTGCAGCCGTTTTAAATACCTATCTACATAAACAAGCACCCAAATCATGGGCTAATCTCCTCCCTATATTGTCTCTGCCCATCTTTCTCATTCCTGCATGATCCTAACCCCACTCCCCCTTTCCCCCTCCCCTCTCCCACCACCATCTTTCAATCTCACATGAGCTTCTGCTACCACTTCATCTTGTTCACCCATCTCCATCCACCCCACTCCCAATAAATGCACTTTTTCACTTCTTTTTTTCCCCTTCCTCCCCAATGCATGTACTGTTCATGACAAGGCTTCATCAGAAATACAAGGAGAAAGTTTGGCCAACTGAGGAAACATCTGAAAATGGTAATCTGATTTTGGAAGATGCACTGGTAACCTAAAAGAAGCCAATATTGATAAACACAAATTCCTGACCACTACTTCTCTGTTACAGAGTGGCATCAGGAATGGAAGTGTAGCAGGAGGGAGAAGTGTGTAAACCTTCCCCACTCACTGCTTTTCCCCTGTTACTCTCTCCCAGCTGCTTACTCCCTTAGCTGGAATTCCAGATCCTTGTTTCCATTGTGAAAGTGTAAGTAGATGGTCTAAATATTGCTGACTTTCTGCTTCCCTCATCCTTTCTTTCTAGCCTTATTTTTTTCTATACAAGTGCCATTCTTGAGTTCTAGCTATCCTTCATTATCTGCAAGTTAACTGTCAGGCCCTATATAGGTTGTCACATAAACTAAGGGAAAAGAAAATAGTGCTCATACAAAATATGCACATTTAAAATTGGCTGTTGTCTAGCATTGAAACTAAGCTTCAAAATCCAGCTAGATCACAAAAATGGCAGCAATGCTAAATTAATTCAGAATGGGCAAATTGGCAACAAAGCTACACTGGACTAGTGTACTGTACGCATGGAAGAAATTGTTTGGTAGACACTGTGTGAGGTTCTTTTTTTTTTCTTGGGCATTTTGCCAAGATGCCGAATGAATGTACAGGAAACCATGGAGTCGTTATAAGTTAAAAGCTGACTAAGAACCATTGACAGGAATTAAGGTCTTTTCTTTGTTTCTTTTACTTTTTTAGTTCTTGAGAAAGGGGGCATTCCGGAAGTGTTCTGTAAATATCACAAAACCTATACCACTTATTCCCAAGTTTTGAGCTGCACATTAAAAGCATTTCATGATTATAGATAACAGTTCAAAGATGAAGAGATTATAGTTAAGTTTGGACTTTCAACCGTTCTACTATTGCTTGCTGCAGTATGAGATTATGCAGGCACAAGCTTCCTCCACCCCATGGAGGATAAATATTACAGGGGAGAGATGCAGATTTACAGCGTGCAGAGGGGAGGGTAACAGCGATGGTCAGACATACAAGCACATACAGTAAAGCAAATGGACGATGCAGGTGTTGTCTATAAACTTCGTACGTTGTCATCATTTTATGTTTTTCAAGCTTTTTCCCAGTGTATTGACTATTTAAAAACACATTAAAAAACTAAACACACTTTGACCCAATTCGCACATAATGACAACCCATGGGTTATTTAAACAATGGGACATTGGGACCCAGCAGCAGCAAGCAAGCGCGCTTCCTTCCATGTTCTGATTGTTTCTGCTTTCAAAACAACCTCTTCCTCAGTTGTTATTGTGATGCCCAAACCCAGAAACTCTGTGTTGTTTCAGGGTTAAACAAGCCAGAGTTAACCTATGGTTTGTTGTTCCTGGGTTGTTAATTGAAAGCTATGTGTGTATGGGAAATAGCACGCGCTGTCACTCCTGCTTGGCCATGGAAATTCCTGGGTTAAACTACCCAGGAATTGCCATTATGTGTGAATCAAGTCTGTGTCTTGTGATGAGCCAGATTCCTATTGGCCATGATGGCTAGGTTTTGGCTAGGTTAACATACCTTTTGCCATTCTATAAATCAGGAATGAGCAACTTTTTTGGCCTACAACTCCCATCAGCTCTAGCCAAAATAGCTAATGGTGAGGGATCATGAGAGTTGTAGGCCAAAACATTTGGAGGACCACAAGGTGCCCACCCCTGTTATAAATATTAATTAGTTCATGTAACCATGAGTGCCATTTGCCAAACTAGTACAGTGTCATTTTTTTAAAAAAGGTGAGTCCAAGTTTCTCTCATATTCATTCTACCAGATGCTTACATTGAAGCATACATGGTCTGATTAGATCTGCTCCAGGTTGAGGGTGGGAAAGGCATAGAAAACATGTTGCTGATGCCATCTGGGACACTGAAATGGCCTGAAAAAGTCTTCAAAACTAGGCAGCTAAGCCTGTATGTGCCTTGCCCTTTGTAATGTCAGTTTGCTTTTTTAATCAGAGTTAGAAATACCTTATTTTCTATGTACATACCAAGTGAGTCTGACTTCCTAATTAATGCGCCTATTTTTGTCTCTTGCATTAATTTTCCTCTGGATTTAAATCTTCTCTGCCTACGGACCTTTACACATTCCTTTGTGCTACACTTGTCTGATAAACAGATATTATATGAGAAACTAAGGATTCCAAAATGCCTAGGGGGCTATATTTGGGGTGGTGCAAGCAATTATGACCATTTCTTGGCGTGTATGAGTTGTTGTTGACTTAAAAAAAAATAACTGGAGAGCCAGCTACAGATGTTTTGTTTTTATTTATTTTTTAAATTAAGCTTTTGGCCTCAGGTCTCCCATACCTCCTGAATTGTATTTTGAATTACATGTTGTAGAGATCTCATAGACTCTTATTTGGTGCATACAAAATGGCACACTGTTTTCTACAGGGTGTTCTGTACCAAACATAGCAAAAAAAAAAAAAATCCCAACTTTTCACTGAGTAATAATTAGCGCCTTAAAAATACTGAGTTGTACTGTATGCAACCAAGGGGTAGAATTGGTATATGCTATCAGTTTCAGCTGCATTGTTTTTCTGATAGCTGCTTAGTTCATCTTGGCAAGTTTCATATTCTTACAGACCATAATGTTCTCTAGAGCTATGTGGAATAGTCTCTCTTCTGCAAATGCCACACTTGGCACATTCAGGAACAAAGAATCCGGGTTTGCTCCTGCTGCGTTTTGGGAATTTCAGCTGCCTACATTTAAAAAAGAATCCCACCATGTTGAAAAGCAAACTAAATGTCAGTAGGAGAGGCAGATGTTTCCAGGTCCTTATGCCAGGGCTTTGCTAACCAATACAAGGAGCAGGAAAATTGATGAAGTAGATGAACTGCAATGAATAAATGTGAAGATTCCGCAAGTGCATTGAACTTTTGTAAGTTTTGACCAGGAAAGGACCCTCTTCCTCTGAAAGAAGGTGTTCTGCTCCTATGTAGGGAGTGGTAGGATTAAAAATCATTGGCTTGACTTCAGAAATCAATCAGACCTTGATTTACTGAACACCAGATCAGACTTTATTTCTGAAGGGTGCTTCATCATCTTTTCTTGGTAGGTCTTTAACTGATATTTCTACTTTTAGGAGTGCTAACCTAATCAAATATTTTCACACGCACACCTTGGATTTCTGAAAATGCTTAGAAGGTCAAACTTTGTATTGCACCAGGCAAATTCAGGCTCAGTGTTGTTCCCGTGTCTTAAATGTGTAACTCCAGGATGTGTAATCCATGCAAAATGTGAATGAAACACACAGCCTTACCTCAATAGCCACAAGTTTACACCTCAGCATGGGTAAACAGGTTTACACCTGTGCTGAACTGATGGAGGACTTAGCTCCTTAGGAAACTGCTTCAGCAGTGATCTCCCTATAGCATTATTTGTTGCTGCAAGGAGTAAATCCATCCTCTCCTCTTATTTCCACAACCCCTTGCTGACTGTTTCCATCTTGATATGGGTAAAGAGGAGAACAACTTCATTGGCTTTCACATGGCACTGCTCAGTGGGAGACTTCTGAATTGTAATTGGTTTCTGTCTGAGTGGAAACCAAGAGGTGTTAGAAATTTGTAGTGTGTCATGATCCTAATCATGTAACACTATTCCAGACACCCACGCACCTCTGGGAGACCCACATAGAAGAGAAGAGAACAAAAGCTTGGCTTTCGTTTACTATAGAAATACTTCTTTAAAGTTAAAAAGAAAAATTAACTGTAAGGAGGGAGAGAATGTTGTATGAGAATAGTCCTGCTGGATTGGACCAAAGGATCATCTAAGTCCTGTTTTCTGCAGTGGACAGCCAGGTGCTTCTAGGAAGCCCATCAACAGGGCACAAAGGCAACAGCCTTCCTTCACTGCTTGACCTCCCCCCCGGCTTTTTCTCTCTGTCACACACACACACTCACACTCACACACACTCACACACCTAGTATACACTACCATTACTGCCTCTGAAGATGGAGGTCCCATTTAGCTATCATTGCTAATAGCCATTAATAGACCTATCCTCAATAAATGTGTCTGCCTTTTTAAAGCCATCAGACATCACCACATCTCATGACCAGCTGTATCTGTTGCCACCCACCTCGTTGCTGTCCCCGATGGCTCACCCAGTCAGAATGGAGTTGCAACGGCCTCCAGCCCTATCCTTATTCCTGGCTGACCACAGCCTTGACCCTTTATGATACCCCTTAGCACAAGCCTCCGCCTGTTTTCATTCTCACTTCAACTTTTTGCTCTTACTTAACTTCTTCCTTCTCAAACACTCTTTCAGCCATCTCCCTTGCCCTTATATCAAGGGCTGGCAACTTATCCCCCCCGCCTCGTTTTGGCCTACTGGTATGCCTTGTGCATCTTTCAATTTTTAATGAAAATTTTAAATGAACTGTAATTGAGTTAATCTTGCACTGCACTTGTACTGTATTATAATCAAACATCTAAATGCCTATTGTTTCCATTTTTGTAAACCGCTTTGAGCTCAATGTATTGTGGAAAATGTGGAATACAAATAAATTGACTGACCACAACTCCCATCAGCCCGAGCCAACATAGCCAATGTTGAGGAAGGATGGGAGTTGTAGGCCAAAATAGCTGGAAAGCCACAAGATGCCCACCCCTGCCTTATATGCCATGTCTACTGACCTTCCAACTCACTCTCAGCTTTTAACCCTTCCTTAGTGTCTTCATCGGCCTCTGGCTGTGTCCACCACAGACCCTTCCCCTCACCCCCATCTTGAGTTTTTCTCCCAGGTCTTGCTCTGCCTTTGAGTTCCACTTCTAGCAAACTCTCTCAGCTTGCAACTCAGAGCCCTTTACCTTCTTGATAACAACCTTTTTGGATCTTATTCTAGTTTATTCCTCTAAAATTAGGTTTTCACTGAAGTGTGATATCTCTTCACTTGAATAAGTTTAGATGCATTTTATCTTGTCTTTGCTTATTGCTGTATATTAGTGGTTATTTGTAATAAACCTTGGATTGTTGCAAAAGAAAACTACTGCGGGGGGAGGGGGTGTTTTAAAAAAAAAAAAGCAATCTAGCTCAGTAATTCCTGTCGTGATTTGTTTCCAGCGGGTGGACTGCTGTGAAAACAATTTGCATGGCAATAGGATGGAACTGACTATATTTTTACTGGACAGGTTGGGATCATTGTCTCTTAGTACATAGGATCATAGAGTTGGAAGGGATCTTGGAGGTCATTTAGTCCAACCCCCTGCTCAGTGCAGGAACCTTGCAACTACAGCATCCCTGAGAGATGGCCATCCAGCCTCCACTTAAATACCTCCAACAAAGGAGAACCCACCATCTCCAGAGGCAGTCTGTTCCATTCTCAAACAGCTCTTACTATTAGGTAGTTTCTCCTAAGGTTTAGCTGAAATAGGCTTCCTCACAGTTTCCACCTATTGGTTCTTGTCCTGCTCTCTGGAGCAATAGAGAACAACTCTGCTCCATCTTCTGCATGACAGCCTTTCAGATATTTGAAGACTGCTATCATGACTCCCCTTAATCTTCTTTTCATTCCAGTGTTTGTAGTGACCCATTTTTCTCTTTGTCTTGAACAGGGCAAGTACAGATAACCAAGTATTTCCTTTTTGGACTCCTCTACTGGGTACTGTTCTTATAGAACATTTTTTACAGCTACAACTCCTGTTTTCTCAATGGTAATAAAGGCCAGGTCTCTCAGGACACCACATCAACTGTTAAGCTGCACTGTTTCAATTTCAGTAGAACCTCTATCATGGCATGAATAATCATTTCAAAGGAGGTGGTCATGAAAGCAAAACACCTTAGCTGAGTGTGCGTTTGTGTATGAAAATTTCAGCCTTAATGAGGAAAATCAAAAGTATACCTTTCTGTGGTCTTTTCTGTATAAGAAGTCAACTCGTTTTACATTTAAAATGTGTGTTTTCATGCAGACAGTTACACAACTGCATAGTTGTTTTTACCAGCAGTTCAAAAATGCTATATCAGGACTACCCTGTGATGGCTCTGGACAATGAAAACAGATTTGATGCCCTGGCTCAACAGGGACAGCAAGTAGTTGATTAAAAAAAAGTTGATGATTGTTTGGTTTCTGTTGGGTTTTATTGTGGGGTGGGGTTGTAACTGTTGTAAGCCACGATGTACACTGCAAATGTAGGATCTTTGCTGATCTCACTAGCAACTTTAAGAATTCGGGGTGGTATTTTCTTGTTCAGGCTGCTAGAACGGAAATACCTAGAAGTTTGGAAGCAACCCAGCTGCCTACATTTAATTAGTAGTACCAACTATTATGGAAATGGGCTTTAATGTACAAATGAACACAAATGCTTGTGGCCAGTGGTCTCACACAATCAAATTCCTTCATAGAAGTGGTACCCATTGAGATGGTATCCATTCATTTCACATGTTAACAAGGATTGTTCAGATAGACATCTTTGTTGTTGTTCATTCGTTAAGTCGTGTACATTTTTAAATCTTTCCAGGGTCTTGGTATAAGGTTTGAATAGTCTCTGTTGACATTTAAGCACACAAGTATACCACTATGCTATGATTCTATGGTTCTTTTGTTTGTAAAATATGAGAACATTTTCAATAAAAATATAGTTTAAAAATATGGGGGCGGGGGGCCTGTTGGCCTGCTTTCTAGTGGGCGCACACGTTGGGGCAGTTTTATCAGCTTTTGTGTGCTGTGGTAGTTCTAGTGGTGATCGAACCATGGCTATTTTCTCATCAAAGGAGCCAATTCTATGTCACATTATGTTATTTTTGTCCTTTGAATGTGACATTGGACTACAGGGTGGGGCTATCTGGCTCTAACATTCTTCCTTTCCCTCCTCCCCCACAACAGTATTTAGAGTGTGTATAGGTGGCAGTAAATACAATCTCAGAGTGGATTCATGCTACCAGTTCACTGATTGAATGCAGCATAGCAGAGCAAGCTTGTTTATTTGATAAGCATACCTTTCGTCTGATGAAAAGGCTCTCTGTCTCACAATGGAAAGTTCAGATGAACAGATATCACATGAAACTGTCTTATCCAAAGCCTGACCATTCGTCCTTCTAGCTCGGTTCTGTCCACTCTGTCTCTATTGACTCTCTTATGGCTTCAGGCTGTGGTCTTTCCCACCCCTGCCACCTGAGAGTCTTTAACTGGAGAACCTGGGATCTTATGTGTGCAAAGCATGAATGCTAACACTGAGCTATGTCCCCTACCCAAGTATTACAATAGATGCAAGCATTGTATGAAAAATAAAGTTTTGTGAAATTATTGGCATTGGAGTTATACAAGGGGATTCCAAAATAGCCTTTCCATTTCTCTGGCCATGCTGGTAATGAAGCACTGTGTTTCAAGGCCTTGACAGCTGTGCAGAAAGAAACACAAGATTTCCACATGTTATCTCCTATCATGCATTTCACTTTCTGTATTTACACTTCCCTGCCACATACTTTATGGCTCCATTTATTTGGAAGGAATTATGCAAGAATCATACTCCTTGCATTTAAACAGAAGAAAGCCCTGAAGACGGGTGCTAAAATGGCACAGTACTTGGCATACATTTCTGGGTTCAAATATATCTGCTATGACAAGCCATTTATATAAGCTTCATAAATTTACATTGCTCTTTAAGACGACAGGATGTTCAGTCTCTTCCTATAAGAGCTTGCAGCCTGAACAAGACAAGACAAAAGGCATGGACCTTGTTAAGGAGTCAGTAAAGCATAGGCTTTAAAATATTTGTCAATTAATGGGTATGATTTATCAGCCATAGGCTTAAAATGTGCATTTTTAAAGCGCTGTCCCCAGTTGAGAGGATTTCAGTGCTGATTTCATTTTTGTTAGCAATCTGTGTAGATTATCTGCATTTAAGCAGTGCATTCCAGCTTACTTTCTAAACCATCAATTGCTCTTCCGTGCAATTTGTCGAGGAGAAATGTGAACTCCATTAGTTTTCACAGAAATACCACCTTTGTAGAAATTGTATAGGGTTGTATCCAATCCTGGCCATCTGAACATAAATTACTGGCAGAATGGTTTTCCCCTGTCCCCCAAACCCCCTGTTCCCCAGCCCTCCAGAGCAGATTTGGGGGCATGGGGGGTGCAGAGGGAGGAAAGAAAGGAGAAATCAGAAATTCTCTCATGTGACATTGGTTTTAAGTCTACGTATTTATTTTAGATGGTTAAGAAGAATAACCCAGGTTTTGATCCTTTGACAGCCCTGGTACAAACAGCTGGTGATGTTTATCTCAAAAGGTAACGAAGTGTATCAGAATGCAAAACCTTCATCTGCCCCTTGCTGGTTTTGATCAGGCTGCATGAGCTGAAGCGTCTACTGTTCTGGCTGAAATAAGCAGGGAAGTGAAGTTGCAATATGTCTTTCTTTTCCATCGCCATATTGTATTCATTTGTTTGTAATTTACTGGTAGATTCCAGAAGAACATGATTTGGAGAGCCAGGTCCGCAAAGAGAGAGAGTGGCGGTTTCTGCGCAATGCCCGAGTACGAAAGCAAGCACAGAAAATCATTCAAAAAGGTGATCACCTCTTCCCAGCCCCCACTCCCTGGTATATCTCTGGCACCAAGGAGAATGGTTAATCATTCTTGTTCATGGTGCTATGAACAAGAACACTGTCCATAAGCTATCTATCAGGCCAGTGCGGCTGATCTCTTCAATGGCTTTCGATCACAACAGCAATTTGTTATGCTAGGATAACATAGAATAGTGTGCTTTGGGATTTTGGCCTTTTTCTTCATAGGTGAAGCATATGGGAATAAGAGACTTACAGTCTTAGACTTAGTTTCTAGCCATGGGGTTAGAAAAAACAATTTTCATTTTTCTGTCTGCCAGACAGCCCAAGATTTGCCATTTCAGATGGAAGAAATGGGATTTGTTCCTTTGGTATATATACATAGTACATAAGCCTATTGAATTGTTTATGTCAATTGTTATTCCGTGTGAACAATCTTATGAGTTAGAAGTATGCATGTTCACAATCATATGTGGTGTGGAATACAGAGGCAAGGTCAAGACATCCCTGCAGACATTCTGTCTGTCTTTGGTAAACTTCCAGGGCCTCAGTTGTAAAACAGTGACATTTAAACTAGGGGCAATATCCAACAGGACCACTTTGCCTCCACTGGTTCCATTATGCTCACAGGTCTCACCACTTGTGCAATGGGACTTTGCACTTCTAAAAATAGTCCTAGAGATGAGTGGAAACGCTCATTTCCGGATAGGGACATGTCAGCGGAACTCCTTTCTGTGAGCTCTGCTGACCTGCCCCATTCCAGAAATGAGTGTTTTGCTCGTTTCAGGTTATGTTTACAACAAAAGGATCCTGCAAGTGCATGGGGACAGGATACTGCCCTAAGTCTTTTTTTTTTCACCTTGTGTCTATAAATCAGTTTGAAGAAGATACTGAAATTGGAATGTACGTATGCATTTAAAGTAACTCTTGTTTGTCTTACTAATGGCACAATCCTACGCATGTTTAGACAGAAAAATGTCCTACAACTCCCAGGATTCTCCAGCTGGCGATGCTGGCTGGGGAATGCTGGGGGTTGTAGGACTTTTTTCTGTCTAAACATGCATAGGATTGCGCTCTAAGTTACCTATTTTAACATGTTACCACATTCCAGACTAAAAGGCATTCTTGTTGTCTTAGTGTGAAATTGCCCCACCTCATGAAAGATTATGGAATGCTTGGATAGCATGATAAGCCAGTTGATATTCCTGGTCAGAGTGTGGAGAACTGCCTCCTAACACTGAGAGCCAAATTCAGCCATATCAAGGAGACACCAAATTAAGTTCCTCTTGAGACGTTCAGACCCTTTATGTAAACCCCTCTTCTTACTGCACTTACAGTTAAAAATGCATCACCCTGTCCACTGGCCAGCATCTTTTCAGGATTCTCTGAATTTTGTTAATTTTTAATGTATTTATGTGTGGTTTTTAGAGTCATCATATAAGGTCAGAACATCAATAAGATACATAACAATTTCAGTGTAGATTTTAAAATCCTTCCATTATGCTGCCTTTACAGCATAGCCCATTCATGTCTCTTCAGCTGATTAGTGGCATCCCAGGAAATCCCAACAGGTGCAGTCTTACTAGTCTAGCGCCCAGATCTTCTTTCCAGAGAAGTGCCCAAGTGACCCAAAGACACTTGTAGCTGTTCAAGACAAACAAAATATCTTCTTTAGTCTTAACAGGGGTGGGGAAAAATAAAAGCATCGGAGAGGTGGCTTTGATGACGGATCAAAACTGACATTCAGCAGCTGAAGTAAGGTTTTTTCCTTTTTAGCAATTGACCATGATAGTGTTTAAATGTATGCATCTACTGCGTAGCCTTGACCCTGAACACAAATAGTTGAGATTTTGGGCAGCCTTGCCAATCAGAGATGACATGCCCACCCAAGAGGCAAAGCATCCAGCACAAAATGGATTGCTCAGAGGCATTCTGGCCTTTCTTCTCTGTCCTGTAAAACTTGGATGGATGTTGCAGCTTAGTTTCAAGAAAGTGTATTCAGGCAAAATGCCAGCATTACTGCCTTATCCAAAGGGCAGAGTCAGAGTTTGATATGTGTCTAATGCTGCTGGGGTTGTCAGCTATGGCAAATTGCTTGTGTTCTGCAAGAGTCTGCTGGATCCCCTTTACGTTCACAAGACGCCTAAAGGACTCCAGTATCTCATAGCTTTATGGAGACCCTAAATGATGGTTTATTGATATCCTGTCATATTTCTGCAATGTTTCTTATATGTGGCCGCTTTTACACTTGTAGCTTCTTCCTTTTAGTATACTTTGAGAGTTCACATTTCATAAGCATATATATTCCGTACTACGGATGCAATGAATATGAACTTGAGCACACTCCGGGAGAGAGCGCAGGACAGGAAGGCCTGGCGTGCTATGGTCCATGGGGTCACGAAGAGTCGGACACGACTGAACGACTGAACGACTGAACAACAACAACAACAACAACTATAGTGAAAGCTCATTTTGCTTATTTATAACTCTATACATTTATGAAGCAACAGTCAGGCTGTGGGCTTTATTGTTTAATGACAGAGAATTTGAATTCCCTGTATCTTGCTGAAGAGTCCTCTTAATTTCACATAGCTGTGTTTGGATTTGAGGGAGTGAATTTGTGCTGCTCACCTATACTGTCATTTTCAGCACAGCTCAAGATTGCTGTCACCAGGGATGAGAAAATTTGGGTGCTTTCCCATCTTGAGATGTCAGCTGGGGAAAGATTAGTGTGAAATATTAATCTGCTGAGAGATGGTCTGTCTCTCACGTACAGCTCAGTCCTTTGAAACCTGGTAGGCTTGAGTCAGCAGAGAAGAGAGCCTCAAGGATTTTTTTAAAAAATGGAATGGTGCACACAACTGTGCAAGCAACTGAGATAGCCAGTTTCAGAACAGTGTAGGAGGTTTTTCTTTTTGTCACGAGAGAAGCTTTCTTTTTCTTTTTTTGCTTCAGCAAGCCTACCATATGCCTTCTCCCCTTCACCTAAGACTCTTCATGACCACCTCTTCTTGTTGTTCAGTCGTTCAGTCGTGTCCGACTCTTCGTGACCCCATGGACCATAGCACGCCAGGCCTTCCTGTCCTGCGCTGTCTCCCGGAGTGTGCTCAAGTTCATATTCATGGCATCGGTGATGCTATCTAGCCATCTCATCCTCTGTCGTCCCCTTCTCCTTTTGCCTTCAGTCTTTCCCAGCATCAGGGTCTTTTCCAGAGAGTTTTCTCTTCTTATTAGGTGGCCAAAATATTTCAGCTTCAGCTTCAGGATCTGTCCTTCCAATGAGCACTCAGGCTTGATTTCCTTTAGGATGGACTGATTTGACCTCCTTGCAGTCCAGGGGACTCGTAAGAGTCTTCTCCAGCACCACAGTTCGAAAGCATCAATTCTTCGGCGCTCAGCCTTCCTTATAGTCCAGCTCTCACAGCCATACATTACTACTGGGAAAACCATAGCTTTGATTAGACGGACCTTTGTCAGCAAGGTGATGTCTCTGCTTCTTACTATGCTGTCTAGGTGTGCCATAGCTTTCCTCCCAAGGAGCAAGCGTCTTTTAATTTCATGGCTACAGTCACCATCTGCGGTGATCTTGGAGCCCAAGAAAGTGAAATCTGTCACTGCTTCCATTTCTTCCCCTTCTATATGCCAGGAAGTGATGGGGCCAGATGCCATGATCTTCGTTTTTTTAATGTTGAGTTTCAAACCAGCTTTTGCACTCTCCTCTTTCACACTCAACAAGAGGCTCTTGAGATCCTCTTCGCTTTCTGCCATTAGGGTGGTATCGTCTGCATATCGGAGGTTGTTGATAATTCTCCCGGCAATCTTAATTCCGACCTCTGATTCATCCAACCCAGCGTTTCTCATGATGTACTCTGCATATAAGTTAAATAAGCAGGGTGACAATATGCAGCCTTATCGTACTCCTTTCCCAATTTTGAACCACTCGGTTGTTCCATGTCTGGTTCTTACTGTTGCTTCTTGACCCTCATACAGGTTTCTCAGGAGACAGGTAAGGTGGTCTGGTACTCCCATCACTTTCAGAATTTGCCACAGTTTGTTGTGATCCACACAATCAAAGGCTTTAGCGTAGTCAATGAAGCAGAAATAGACGTTTTTCTGGAATTCTCTTGCTTTCTCCATGATCCAGCGAACGTTGGTGATTTGATCTCTAGTTCCTCTGCCTCTTCGAAACCCAGGTTGTACTTCCGGTAGTTCTCGGTTCACATACTGCTGAAGCCTAGCTTGTAGGATTTTGAGCATCACCTTGCTGGCATGTGAAATGAGCGCAATTGTACGGTAGTTTGAACACTCTTTGGCGTTGCCCTTCTTTGGAATTGGAATGTAAACTGACCTTTTCCAGTCTTGTCGCCACTGTTAAGTGTTCCAAATTTGTTGGCATATTGAGTGCAGCACTTTTAACAGCATCATCTTTTAGGATTTTAAATAGCTCAGCTGGAATACAGTCATCTCCGCTAGCTTTGTTGTTACTAATGCTTCCTAAGGCCCACTTGACTTCACTCTCTAGGATGTCCGGCTCAAGTTCAGTGACCGCACTGTCATGGCTATCAGGGACATTCAGATCTTTCCTGTATAGTTCTTCTGTGTATTCTTGCCACCTCTTCTTAATCTCATCTGCTTCTGTTAGGTCCCTGCCTTCTTTGTCCTTTATCATGCCCGTCTTTGCACAAAACGTTCCCTTGAGATCTCCAATTTTCTTGAAGAGATCTCTAGTCTTTCCCATTCTGTTGTTTTCCTCGATTTCTTTGCATTGTTCATTTAAGAAGGCCTTCTTGTCTCTCCTTGCTATTCTCTGGAACTCGGCATTCAGTTGGATATATCTTCCCCTTTCTCCCTTGCTTTTCACTTCCCTTCTTTCTTCAGCTACTTGTAAAGCCTCATCAGACAGCCACTTGGCTTTCTTGCATTTCTTTTTCCTTGGGATGGATTGAGTTGCTGCCTCCTGAACAATGTTACGGACCTCCGTCCATAGATCCTCAGGCACTCTGTCTATCAGGTCTAATCCCTGAAATCCATTCCTCACCTCCACAGTATATTCATAAGGGATATGATTTAGGTCATACCTGAATGGTGTAGTGGTTTTCCCTACGTTCTTCAATTTAAGCTGAAATTTTGCAACAAGAAGCTCATGATCTGAGCCATAGTCAGCTCCAGGTCTTGTTTTTACTGACTGTATAGATCTTTGACTGCAACTGACATAATCAATCTGATTTCGATATTGACCATCTGGTGATGTCCATGTGTAGAGTCATCTCTGGTGCTGTTGGAAAAGAGTGTTTGCTATGATCAGCGTGTTCTCTTGGCAAAACTCTATTAGCTTTTGTCCTGCTTCATTTAGTACACCAAGGCCATGCCTGCCTGTTATCCTGGTTATTTCTTGACTTCCTACTTTAGCATTCCAATCCCCTATGATGAAGAGGACATCTTTGTTTGGTGTTAGTTCTAGAAGGTGTTGTAGGTCTTCATAGATCCGATCAACCTCAGCTCCTTCGGCATCAGTGGTTGGGGCATAGACCTGAATTACTGTGATGTTGAATGGTTTGCCTTGGATTCGTACTGAGATCATTCTATCATTTTTAAGATTGTACCCCAGTACTGCTTTTCCCACCCTTTTGTTGACTATGAGTGCTACTCCATTTCTTCTAAGGGATTCTTGCCCACAGTAGTAGATATGATGGTCACCTGAATTAAATTCGCCCATGCCTGTCCATTTTAGTTCGCTGATTCCCAAGATGTCGATGTTCAATCTTGCCATCTCATGTTTGACCACCTCCAGCTTACCTTGATTCATTGATCTGACATTCCAGGTTCCTCAACAATATTGTTCTTTACAGCATCGGATTTTCTTTTCACCACCAGACACATCCACAGCTGAGTGTCCTTTCGGCTTTGGCCCAGCCGCTTCACCCTTTCTGGCGCTACTTGGAAATACCCTCTGCTCTTCCCCAGTAGTATACTGGACACCTTCCGACCTGAGGGTCTCATCTTCCGGCGTCATCTCTTTCAGCCTTGTGATACGTTCCATGGGGTTTTCTTGGCAGGAATACTGGAGTGGGTTGCCATTTCCTTCTCCAGTGGACCACATTTTGTCAGAACTCTCTGCCATGACCTGTCTGTCTTGGGTGGCCCTGCACGGCATAGCTTATGGCTTCACTGAGTTATGCAAGCCCCTTCGCCACAACAAGGCAGTGATCCATGAAGGGGACCACCTCTACCCTGAAGCTTTGAACACTTGGGCAGCGCATGAAGTTGTGAACTCTTAGCATATAGCAGCTTTCCCCAACCTGGCGCCCTCGAGATGTGATGGACTGCAACTCTCATAACTCCCAGCCAGCATAGCCATCTAGAGGATGCCACGCCAGGTTAGGGAAGACTGGCACATTGCATTAAAAGTTGTGAGATCTTTAAAAGCACTTTATTTCACAGATGCTTAGTAGTAATGGAAACCCTGGGAGTTCCTTGGTGCCATCTCTTTTGAAAATCTGCTTCCATTAATGCAAAGATAAATGGTCAGATTTGCTTTACACTGGAACTCTGGAAAGTCATGCTGTTGTGTGAGTTTGCCATTAATATCTAGGGAACTTTGGGCCATTTTCAGGTATGAAATCTTGGTGCCTGTTACAGTTGTACATTGTTTTGTAATGAAATGGACTCCTGACATTTTAGTGATGTGTACTTTTCTCACCTTTTCCAGGGCATTCACTATACCCTGGAATAGGTATCTAACCTGTCACAAACATTTTGCCTGCTAACTAATCTGTTCTCATCATAGCCTTGCAGCATCCTGCTGTCAAAATCTGAGGAGCTTTATAAGATCTTACATTTATCAGGGATGGAACACAATGTTAGGAGAGGAGTGTCAAGCAATGAAGACAACTTGGCAGCCCTTCCCTATGCTCTCACACAAGAACTAGATATGTAATGCTGGAAGAAATCAAGCACATCACTTAGGCCCTTGTTGGGTGATGTTTTCATTTTTTGTCTTGACTGAAGACAAATTAATATAGCCTGGAGAGTACCATAGCCTGGGAGCCCCCTTTGTAAAGCAATAAACTATGTCTCTTCAATGCAATTTGAATATTGGATGTTGATATCAGTATTCTTTCTGGTTTTCTCCTCATGCTTTCTAGGTATTTCACGGCTAGATGATCAAATCTTTCTGAACAGGAATCCTGGCATGCCCTCAGTGGTCAAGTTTCACCCATTCACCCCATGTATAGCAGTGGCTGACAAAGATAGCATCTGGTAAGACACTGATATTTTAAAGTGACATGAGCCTATTTGAGCTGGTGTCTTGTTCTTGGTGCTAAAGAAAAGTCTTATAAGTACAATATTATTATGCCCAAATTTGTTACAGACCTTTATAAACAAATTTCAGCCTTATTACTCAGTCTGCAGAAACTGGAGGTAAAGCGAAGAGACATTAATCAAGAGTTGTTAAATACTTGGGCAGTGGAGAATACATCCGATATGGAGCCAGTCTATCTAATAGCATATGGTATCCTGTATACTTAAATCCAGCTTGGTATATGAATTTCACTATCTAACTTTTTATTTGCTTGTGTGTTTTTTCTCCCTTTCCTAGTTTTTGGGATTGGGAAAAGGGGGAAAAGCTGGACTATTTTCATAATGGAAACCCACGCTATACTAGGATCACTGCCATGGAATATTTGAATGGACAAGACTGTTCTCTACTCCTGACTGCTACAGGTGGGCATGACTACATTTATGAAAGGAGAAGAAGAGAGGGAGCAGAAGTACCTGAACTGTTCTCTGCCATATCATCCTATTAATAGATCTGGTCCTGCAATTCATTTACTCTTAGACATGTCCATAGGCATGCTTCCCTATTTTATTTTTTAATAAAGAGAGCCACTCGACAGGTCTTTTATTTATTTTTCTGAATTAGAAATGAAAACTTCCTTAGCTCCTTATTCTGGGTGATTTCCGTGCACCCTGCCAACAGGCTTTTGAATCATCCAGAGGACGCTTACAACTCACTTGGAACATCACAAGCAACCATTTGAGAATCACCCTGTGTGTGTCTCACTGTTCTCTGCCCCAGCCCTCATTTCTTCCCATATATGGAAAATGTTTCAGAAATTGGAGGAAATCCTAGTATTAGCCTACCTCCCATACCATTCTTCTGGCACTAATTGCAGTTACTAATATTTGCCTTATAACTCAAAACCATCAAACATGGGAAGGAAGTACATGAGTTATACTGCCAGACAAGTTCCTGTCTATGACTGGGACCAGGGAGGAGGGGCTATGTGGCATTCTGCTTCTGTAATTAAGAGAGAAACCCTCAAAAATCTTATTAGAAAGTGTCTGGAGTCTTCCATAGATGCTGACTACTGCTGCCTGCTTTCTATTAAGAAACTGTTTTGGTGAAAGTAGTCTGAAGCTGCATGAGCTTAATAGAAGAGCAAAATCAGTAATAACAATGAGTGAATGGCTCTGAAATATGTGGCAGTCACCCAACATTTTCTTCTCCTCTCTTGTCTACTGCTACATAAATGCCAGGGTGGATATTGCCCTATATTTTTCCTTTCTGTCCTTCCTTCAAGATGATGGTGCTATAAGGGTGTGGAAAAACTTTGCCGACCTGGAGAAGAATCCAGAGATGGTAACAGCTTGGCAGGGCTTGTCGGACATGCTACCGACGACACGTGGTAGGTATGACGTAACACCCTATCTGGATTTGAAGGGGCAAAAATAACTTGCCATGGTTTGGAGTAGGGCTGGGGTAACATGGAGTAGTACTCTCTGCTTCTGCCTTCATTAATATCAATCTTTGGCCTTTATGGAGTGACCTGAAGAGAGATTTCTTTCCCACCATTTTTAAAAACAAATAATAAACACAAACCTAAATAATGATGCCAGGTGGGGAATAGATACAGCAACAATCTTTTTCGTAGTGCTGAATAGAGAAGTGCAGCTGCGTTCTCCTTCCTGGACTGCACTGGAGTTGCATCGCTGGAGGTCAGATCTAACTTTTTTTTGCTTCTAGGTAGAGAATTGTTGTGTAAGTGTGTACTGAGCACTGCCCTTCCTTGAACTTGTTATAGCAGCTGGTTATCTTCTCTCAGTTTGGGGTTTACCCAAAAGCTCACCTCTTGCTGCTCTCTTTTTTGTTTGCTTGTTCACCCTTGGCCCAGCCTTGCATGCTTTCCATATGACCTTGCTCAGCCTGCTTTGAATTTAGCACATCCAGCTCCACTTGCAGTACTTCCTGCCATTTATTGCAGATGAGGATGGGGGGTGGGAAGTGTTGTTAAGAGGAGAATGGGAAATGCCACAGTAAAGATGGTAGTTCAAGTAGATATAAATGGCCTAAGCATGTTAAGAATCTAGGCAGAGCTAGATGTAAACGAGAGACCCATCACTAAGCAGGCCTGGCTGAGGCAGGGTTAGGTGACCAAAAATAAACTCTGCCAAGTGCTGTAACAAAAGGTACTTGCTCTGCTTCCAAGACACGATGAGTCATTAATGCTCGGACAGCTCTTATTTCTGAGTCTGTGTATGTCATCACTGGAGCCTGACACCTGCTTATTTGAAAACTTCCTGTTTCTAAACTAGTACTTTGCTAGCCCTTTAAAATATTTGTGCTGGCACAGCCAGTAAGTAGTAATGGTTTGACATGTCAAAATAAAAATCTATGCCCTTTGAACATTAAGGATTTTACATTTCAGTAGCACTGCCTACATGTTTTTCTTTAATGTCATCTTCTTTCACATTGCCCTGCTTTTCCTGTATAATGTGCCTTCTAGCTATTCATTGGAATTCACATGAAATGCCTCATTCATATCTAAAAACTTTGACAGCCCTTCCTCTGGTTCTTTCCATAAAAATAGGCTCTGCCTTTTTGGCCAGGGAGCTGAAAAGCTGATGTCCCTTTGCTGTAAACCCAGGCTTCTATAGCACACCATTTTATGTGCACAGAATCTGTCCTAAAGCACTGGATGTTAGGCATGTGCTATAAACTTTGATGTGGCTGAACTCCTGCAGTTTACAGGAATATCATCAGTAAGAGCAAGTAGGAACATGTGGAAAGATGCTCAGCTTGAAGTTCTTGAATTCCCTGTACTGCTTTGGGAAGAGAACAGAGCACCAAGCTCAAATCTTGTTGATCTCTCCAGGTCTTGTCTTCACTGGCCCCTTACCATGTCTTAATAGTTATTTAATGTTCATTTAATACACAAAGCACCCACCTAAGAATCAGCATAGCCATTCAATTACTGCACAGTTCAGATCATTTTATTTATTTTGTTTGCCACTAGTCATCATACTAGATACTGCAAATACAAACACAGAAAATTATCCCAATGTGGTTATAAAAGCAAAAAAAGACACATTCAAGAAATTAAGTAATGAAATCACCAAATCAGTAAAAGATTCTACATTTTAAGTCTGGTTCAATTTTGTGTGCATTTTCTCAGTCACTATCACAAGACCTTATTTCTTTAGTGATCTTTGGCAACTTACCACAAAGCAAAAAGCCTGACTTAAATTGTAATAAGTATAAACGATGCATTATCAAAAACTGGCAATAAGATTTGAGATCTAACCTTGAAATATAATAAGATAGCATTTAGTGGGATAAATCCCATGTTACATTAGCCTTACAAATATACACGAAGTTCATAACTAGGTTTAGAAAATAATCTGAGATCTTCGTGAAGAAAAGGTTTCTCTCAAAGACCAATATGTTAAACCAGAAAGATAGTTTTCTAACCTGTGTGGTTTCTTTTAAACTTTAAGGTAGGAAGAGAACCTGGTATATTATGGAAAACTTGAGGTGTATTGCTATACTCTAATATCTTCAATTCTGATCTTAATTAGTAAATTAGTAGCCAGTAAACCCTTGGTTAAGGGTTCTGGCTGAGAGTTACTATTTTTAGAAATTGGTTTAAATTGGCTACAATATCTTAAGAGTTCCTTCTTATTGTTTTATGTTACTGCATAAAAAATAGTCTGAGGATGAAGGGAAATTATATTCAGGGCTCCTTCACACAGGGCTTTTATTGCATGCTTGTGATTAGTCACTCACAGAAGTTTGCGGGTCCTTTACACAATGTTGTCAGCCTCCAGGGCATCTCCCATGGTTTTTGACCTTTATCTCACTTTTTAAAAGATTGGAGATAATGCAGTATTTAAATGAAAATCCACTTTAATGGCTGTGAGAAATTGCGCAGTTCAGCTATAACCACAGCACCATGAGGTAAATATAGGGTGGCTCCATATGATAACATACTCCCTTATGGAAAAAGGGAAGATACTCTGGGCTAGTCTTTCTCTCTCCCCCCGTCCCGAGGTTATGTCTAAGCTACCTTGCAGAGTTTTTCTATGATGGAAGGAGACGTGTATGCTGCTCTGAGCTCTTTGGAAGAACAGCAAGATAAACATGTAATATGGAGTTGATGTTACATATTCTGGGTGGTCCTCTCTGACTGGGTACATTGGGATGCCCTCTCTGCTACCTCAGTGGAGTCAACAGGATGAGGAGAAAAAGAAAAGGCATAGCAAATTCTGACAAAGCTGTCCCCCCAATTCCTATAGAGAGGCAGCAAATTCTGAGAAGGTGGCAAAGAGGCTGTGAGAACTTGCCGAGAAAGACAGCACCCCAAAATAAGCTCATGTCAGCTTGTGTGAGGGACCTGATCTTAATCCCGCAAAGAATCCAGAAGCAGAAGCCCCGGTAAATTGTGGAATAAAAAGCCGCGTGTGAAGGAGCTCTCAGTGATACAATTCAATAAAATGTTGCTTTGACCCTTGAGCTCCAGCATAGAGGCTAGGGCATGCAGTCAAATCCAATTGTATCCTTGGAATTTCATTTGATGTGTCTGCTGCTGCTATTGTCTGCATCTGCAATTCACAGGAGAAAGAAGGAATATCCCGCCTATGTGATAATTCCATGACAATATATATTGCAGCATTCAGGCATAATACAAAGAAAAATGTACACATTAGAAAAGGTTAAATACGCTGCAAGCAAAGCAGACAGACATACTTGCACAAAATAAACCCACGAAACACTGGTTTGCAGACACATAGCCAATGTCAGGGCCTAGCTTCAGTACTGCAGTGGGCCTTGTAGGTTATAGCCAGGATTTGATTAGAAGTAGCTTGGAAGGGCTTTGGCCTATTCAGTTTCTGGTCTGGCCTTGGTAGGCAGGCAGGCTGGAAGCTGTCTTTGAGAACCAGACAGAGAGAAGCTCACACAGACTCTGACATTCCAGAAACTGAATAGGCCCAAGCCCTTCCAGGCTACTTCTAATCAAATCCTGGCTATAACTTACAAGGCCCACTGCAGTACTGAAGCTGGGCTCTGACAGCCAAGTCTGACTAATGGGCAATTGTTTGTCTCTTGGGAGCCAAAATCCTGCTACCAAAATAAGTGACTGATGCCACTAATGTCTTCTGTAAAGTAGGAAAGTTCTTTCTGTTCCTGATCATCCCCTTTTTACTCACCTCTCTAGCAATAGCAAAGAGAGGGCACACAGCAATAAGATGTGGTATAATTTCTCAACAGATGAGTCACAGAGGTCTCTTGTGATTTTTGTCATATCTGATTTCCACCCCCTGCACCATGGCTTGGATTTCCACCCAACTACTTCACCATTGAATTTGTGCTTCTTTGAGAGAATCATTAAAATTCTCTTTCAGTCCTTGATATTGCTATTACCTTTGTATACTGTTGTAGGAATGACAGGGTTAGTTAAACACAGAGAGAAATCCACTCAGTGCAAAGACACAGAGTGAATTACATGAGTCTTCTGCAAAAATGAGATTCTTGGTAGAAGTCCTAGCCTTTGCTGTGGAGACTGCAGGTACAGTTCAGCACAGGGTTATAATATGCCCCCTGTCTCTCTGAGACCATGATGCTCGTGGCCTCAATTTTCTGTGTTGTGCTTCCCTCCGTACATGGCCAGTAGAATTATATTTGCATTTCAACAGCTTCTGCTGTTGATGGTTTTTCCTCTGTCTTCCTCCTGCACCTCCTAATCCTCACTTGGTGATGTAATCATCTTGATAAAAAATGGGTCACTGACCTCACAAGGGGATTGAATGAACAGCAGGAGCAGATAACACGCTTAAAGGAGTGGACATGACTTCTTTCTGCAAGCTTCCTCATTTATGAAGAACAAACTGGAGTAGATTAAGAGGGCTGGAAGGAAAGAAATCTTATAATAGTGTGCAGTTCTTTTGCTCCAGCAAAGCATTCACGGGTGCCTGTATAAAGGGAGGCCAAAGGCTTCAGCTCTGTATTAACAGTGTATCCCATTAACAAACAGCCTTCCCCCCCTTAGCATTAGGTATGCCCTCACCTGGCCTATATCTAACAAATAAAATCATTGTCCGGTTTGAAGAGAGACATCTGACAAAGACGAACAAATTTCATGTTACTCATAATCCGACATTTTGGATGGTGTGAAAATTAGGACTGTGGTATGACCCTGAAGGAAAAGACCTCTGTGAGCAGTAAAGAATCATAGGGAACCACAGGGCCTGTGTACATTAATGAGTTAAGTATAGGTCAGTGCTGAATTGGCGTTGATTTTATGACCACCGAACTTGTGTTTCCTGAAATGAAAACATCCACAAATCAGTGTAGGCACCACTAGAAATTGAGTGTGCGCAGTTCATATTGTGTTACTGTAAAGGGAGGCAAACTTTTGCTGAGACCAGTATCTGAATAAATCCAGTAGTTAGCCATTATGGCTGCAGTGCGTTGGCCAAGCTGATCTGTCCTTGTGCACTCGCTTGGCTTTTACCCTGCTGCCTTGGTCTATTCCTCGTATCACAAGAGATGACCAGGGACAAAGCAAGCCCTTTGTTTGCCATCTTTGTGGACAGGCACTCTTTTAGATTATTTTGTACAATCCTTAATTTCTCTGTGAGTTCTTGTGCAATTGAACAAACGAGAATGTGAAAATGTCCAAACTGACCATTTTAAACAGATCATAGACCAAAAAAACCCCATCAACTTTTTAGTTCTATTTTTATTACACCCTTCCTCCAAGGAACTCTGGGAAGCATGCATGGCTCTTCCCTACCCACTCACCCCTTGCCATTTTGTCCTTACAACATCTCATAGATGTAGGTTAGGCTGAGAGATGGTGACTGGCCCAAGATCACACAGTAAGTTCTGTGCCTGAGTGGGGATTTGAACCCAGATGTCCCTGTTCCTGCTCCAACATTCTAACCTGATATCTCACAGGCTGGAGGCAACTTTTTATGTTCAGCAATAATCCACTGCTGTGTGAAGACACATCTGCTTATAATGTGACAGCAGTTTTTAAACTAGAGGGTCAAACACAAAAGCTGTGGAAGCCTTGTACAAATTTGTGTTGTGGTAGGTTGCAATCTAGGCAAATGCTGAGGGGATGCTGGTCCCACAGAAATATGTTTCAAACCGTTAAAGTTGGCTTGTGTGAATGGCATGTGAGAGCTCATAGGGATTATATGGAGTGACTCTTTTACAAAGAGGATGTTTAAGATAAATAGTTTAACTGAAAGCATAATGCAGACTCCTTGTTAGATTTCTAAACTGGTAGGAACAGGACATCATAGTTCCTGTCAGCATCTTGTACAATACTCACTGGACTTGGGAGAGGCAGGAGGAGCAAGAATCTAAGGAATATCTTTTCCTATGTCAGATCAACAGTCTATCTAGCTAGGTGCTCTGATGGTCTGTGATAAGTACTCGCTGCTATCAGACTACAGTACAGAGCAAGGAATGTATCGTAAAGGAGAAGATGGTTCACCAACGCCACTTGGGGCACCTCTGATTCCTTTGTGTTTACTACTACTATCCATCACCACTGCTTTACTTTCTACCAGATTAAAGGTGAACCAGAACATATGGAAATGTCTTTGCAAGTCGTGCCCTGAACAGGGCAAATAGGTTCTCTTCCTGGAGAAGAATTCCTGGATGGAATTCTGTGGGCAAGCCAAGGGCAGCCAGTCTCCACATGTACCTAAAATGCCAGGTCCTTCCAACTGTGCTGCAGCTGCCACCCTGCAGCTTCTCTCATTATCCAGTTTTCTTTCTGATGACTTCAAATGAATCCCCTTGTACAACTAATTTCCCCCACTTAAGCAGTTGTTTAAGCAGAGCCTCTGTAAATTGTCCTCCCTCTCTGAACTGAGTGCTCATTAGCAAATCATTGAAGTGTGCTGTGCTGAAACCCATTATATTGCTCCACAGCTGAGCTGGAAGCTCAGAATGTGAGGCCTAAACAACATGTACTTGCTGTTTTGTGTTTGGCTTCCTTCATGCAGTGCAGGTGTGTTATGCTAAGGGTCATTTAGAGCAGAATGTTCCTTTGTCACTCTCCCTTGACAATGAGATGCCTTTCATTCTAGGTCCAGGAGAGAGGCCATTCTTAGAGAGAAAATTACCAATGAGATTTGGGATTTGGGGGCACGAGTAAAACAGACAAAACTTTGTTTTTCTCTCCGTGGGTAATGGCTTCCTAGGATGGCCGCTGTGATCAAGCTATGCATCTTCCTTCCTTTCCCAAATGGAGGCCTCTGCTGCTACTGCTTCTCTCTTTTCTGTTCCTTTTGGGTTGCTTTCTTCTAATCCTTTTAAAGATTTGTTTTGCTTTGGCTGACCAACTTACCCTTAGCATCAACCCCTTAATCCCTGTCTTCTCACAGGTCTGGCCCGAAGGGTTTCAATCTATCTTGACAGAAGTAAACAGGGAGGTGAGTGCTCTCTTTCCTCTTACCTATGATTAGCGTGGGAGGGATGGTCCTTCTAATCTCATTTGTTGGTTTTTAAAACTTTTTTGGCATTCCTTCTAACATCTCCTGGGTCCAGTTAGTTCTTGGAAAGGTGGCTTAGCTTCTTCTGCCTTTCTCGTTCCTTGCTTTGTATTGCCTGCCTGTACTGAACAGTGTGGATTTCTAAGTCATGGGTATCGGATATGATCCTCTCAAGATGGGCCTCAGTGTCCAGTGGGAAAAGACAAAGGGAGGAGATTCTTCATTTTGCTTTGCTTTGAGTGCTTATTCACAAAATGTGGAAATGGGAATATGTTTTCAAGAAAGTCAGAGATAACTTTGTTGCATGAACACTTTAGGCAATGAAGCCCAGGATCTATACACAGCTCCCTCCCTGCCACCATGGTTCTTACACAGTTCAAGAGGAATTTTGGAATGCCTGAGTGTCACTTTTTAACAGGTCTCTGATGATTGCTGCATTTGCTTAATTTGTGACGATGATATGCTGAATGAAAATAAATGGTAGGCATTACTTTCCTTTTGTTTCCTGGAAAGTGGGCTTGCTGCTATTATTATGTCTGGAAAACCTTTTGAATCTTGTTTTAAACCTATGGAGAAGCATATTTTCAGCTCTTCAGACTCAGTCTGCAGAACTGGTGGTGGAATGGGACTTGAAATCCTTCTCTGTTGCTTCAGCCTTTGAGAAAGGGACAGATGGCTGGCACCACAGGACATTGTATGTGTGGTATGTGTCAGAAAGCTGATGTAATCTTCTTAGGCGCTTTTGAATTATTAATATTCACTAGTTGATAAGGGCTGGAATGTGTCTGTAGCGATCACCAGGACAAAAGTAGCTGTGTGTTTCTCTTAAGTAGAGTCCTTTATACTTTCTCTGATTATTGGGAAGGAATGTACAAAATTAATGCATTATTCTTAGCATCTTGGCTGTTGATGTTGTAGGAACTAGCTGGCAAATTGACAGGGCTAAAATTAGCAAGATGGGTTGCAGGGGCTTCCCATTTGATACACTGAGCACCAGACCAGCTTAATGCAACCACCATGGAGAATCAATATTCAAAATGCTCAAGCAGAAACAGTCTGTCAAGAGCACACAGATAGATAGCTTCTATTCAGTACCAGCCTGGCCTACCTGTTGAACACTTGGAACTCTCCAAATCTCTGTCCCCACTCAAAGAAAGGAGTTCACAGAGTGATTTTGCACATTGCAATATTACAACAAAATGTGGATGAGTGTGTACACAATTACGTCATCTTTTTGCTGCATGTTTATAATGTGCAAAGCCATAGCCACCTCTGATAAATATGTCTAAACATGTGCCTAATTTATTCTTCTGTGTCAAATGTAATGCGGTGTCAGAAAAGGACTCCAGTGTGCAAGAGTGCCAACTGAAGTGCACCTACCATGGTAGCACAACACTTGGTCCAGCCTCATTTCTGCTCAGTTGGTGGAAACAACTGATGCAATTCAATGAGAACTTATTAAATCTTAAGTAGGTGCCCTCTTTTTGCTGGCACATTGACAACTTAAGGAATTTGCAAAATGTGACACAGTCCCTATGTCCCAGACTCCAAGCAGTTCCTCTGTATTCCAAAAACATCACATTTGCACCCAACATACACTTTAATTAGCTGCCTGAAATGTTGGTGCTAACCTCTCTAAGCAGCATTCAGACCCTTTTAGGCTACCTTCCATCTTTCCTCATTCTCCAATCTGACAGAAAGTACGCTCCAACTCTCACTCATCTGCACAGCTTTGGAAGTAGTGCCCTAGGAGAAGGTGTTTAAACCTTGCTTTCCTGGCCGTTCCTCTAATGCAGGGGCGCAGAACCTCTGGCCCATGGGCTAGATCCACCCCACCCCATCACTCCTCCATTGGAGAAGTAAAGGTGACCCGGATGCTTTGGCTTAGAGTCTAATGTAATCCCCGCCCCACCCCCTACTGAAGCGACTAATAGCCCAGCATGAGGAGAAAGGTGCTTTTCCTGTATTTTTTTTCTCTCCTTGCAGAGCCAATAGCAGTTGGGACAGGGATTTACATCAGGGAAAGGACTGTAGAAGGAGAGGAATAAACATCCTCCCCCAGAGCAGCACTACCCCACTCTTCAAAGCAGTTCCACCAGGCTGCTAATTAGCTAAACAAAAGCTACAGGAAACCCTAGCCATAGATCTGCCAGGTCAAGTCTAATTTCGCCATAAGGGGCTGATTCTTTTCAATCTGACACTCTTCAAAGTAAGCAATACTTAAAAATTGAATTCATAATAAAACAAATGTGTAATTTAAAGATGACCCAGGCAAGACCTGGGATTGGGCTAGGTTAGGAACTTCCCCTAGCCAGGGTACTCTTAAAAGATGTCTTATCTTGCACTGTTTGGGCAAGAAGTGAGAAGGCTGGGAGGGATAGAGGTGGCAAGGGGAATCAGGAGAGAGAACAGGAACACTACAGAGTGAAGAATTAATACAGCTAATTTTGTTTTGTAGGGTACATGGTGTAAAATGGTAAACATTTTAAACTTAAAATTTAAAAGAGGATTATTAAATCTCCATCGAGGAAAAAGCTTAGGAACTCTGCTTGTGAAACAGGGGAAATTAATCTAGGGGGATCTCTCATCATGCAACATTTGTGCTCTATAGGAACCAGCATCCAAATGCAGTCATTATCTGCTCTGATACCAAAGATCCTAAATGAGTCCAATAAGTGGTTTAGAAAAAATGCAGGTGGTGAATGCCAGAATCAGTTTGCCTGTAGGATGTGCCTCTGTAGTTGGAGACAGAGAGTGATGCCTTAAGAGAGGCCAGGTCTTTTATGAAAATAAAGTAATTAGGGGAGCTGCAGCTCTATTGAGGCTTTTTTGGTTTGGTAAATTAAGCTTCCCTGTGTCCTAGATATTCTCCTTTTGTCATGTGTTACTGTGGGCGATACTTGGCACAGGAGGAGTGTCACTTGGAGGGGCATTTTTAGGAATTAATGAAGAATGAGGTAATGCAACTTTCCCACTGGTGCCTGGAAATTAAAACAGAGATATGCCTCATTCATCAGCCAGGAGGATGTGTGTATAAAAGATCAACTGCACATCTCTGGGATGCTGTTGTAGTGTGGCCTGTGCACACATTTCTGAACTAATCAAAATGCCAATTAGATACCTACTGCATTCTAGCAATGATTTTGAGAAAAACATAATCTAAATAGTATGCTTTTGGAATGCTGCTGTTTGTGATGCCAAGGTTCTTTATTGAAATTTAGGCAGGGAACTGTTCCACTGAGACGCATCTCTGACTTTGAGGGGAATCCTGCAGCAAGCAGACACAGAAAGTTCCCGTTGTTGATATGCATTGCCGGTATATCACTGTACTTCATGCAGAACTTCTAGTCCTTGTGTGAAGAAGCTAAGCTGAATCATTTTTAAACTTAGCATTCTGCAATGGGTCTTTTATACTTGACTTGATGTGCCCCCTTATAGGAGAGATGGTGTTCTAGTGAGGCAGTGAAAGGACTGCATTGTTACAGTGCTGTGAGAATACTATTGCTGTCATGAATCTTGCATCTTTAGGACAAAAAGACAGTAGCAGACTCCATGACCATATTTCTTCATAGGCACATGGCCACTGAGCAATACCTTTGCACTCTGAAACCAGCACAAGCAAGCCTTGCTCGCTTGCTTTCTGTGCATTGGAAATCCTTGGATTTTTTGAGCAGCCAGCAGAAACTCATGGGAAACTTCCCCTGCCATCTGAGACACCGATCCTGCTTCAGTTTCCCCGGCACCAGACAGCACACTCTGTAGTGCTAGAAATATATGTGTGTTATTGGTACCTGTAGTGCCAAGGTGATCTGTCTCACATTCCCAAGAGAAAACAGACATATAAGACAAATAAATTCTCAAACACAATGATCAGGTCTCACCCACAAGAGGAAAATTCATTCATTGAGCCTCGCTAGTCTGTATTTTTTCTTTGTACTTCTCAACATTTTATTCATTCTTTTATTTAAATATGTATATCCCATTTTTGTATCCCAAATGGGACCCTAATGGCAGCTAACCGCCATCAAAAAAACATAATATATACTACTGGAACTCAGGAGGACTTCCTGTATGATGTAGGTATGCGGAGTATTATTACCCTGCCTTTTCAAACTTGATTTCCAAAGTGTTTTACAACATCATAATAAAAACAAAAACTGTAATTAACAATACCAGCAGCACTTAAAACCACACCCACTATAAAATCCAGGGAAAACAAAAATAATTTTTATTAGGTGCCTAAAAACAATCAAGTTTGGCAATCAAGTAAGGGGAGGGAATTCTACAACAGGAGTGTCGTTACTAAGACAGCCCTATCCCTAGAAGCCCGCCACCTCACCTCCAGAGCTGTGGGACAGGGTACCCAGAGCTGGACCTCTGATGAAGATTTTAATAGCCAGGCACGTTAAAAGGAAAGGTCTCTACATAATTTTAAATATTTTTTTCAATGATAGGTTAGTGCAATACAGTGCCAGTACTCTCTCATCATGGATTGTGTAGGAAAAGCTTGGCTGGGACAGCCATACTCCTCTCTGCCCCTTTTTGCTTCTTTAAAATCAGAAAAGCTTAAAAACCAGAAGGTCCACAATATGGCAGGATATTGCTGAGATGTGGAAGAAAATAGCCCTGCTGGTATTTGCTTCTTCCAAGGTCCGCCTCAGTTCATGTATTTGGGTAGTACAGCAGAGAATGTATGGCATGTAAGAAAGCAAAAGAATAATAATTTAAATAAATAAACATGATTGCAAAATAGCACAGCCAAGGAGGCAGGGGAGACATAGTGATGTCTTAAGTTCTGGTCACACAATCACACTCCACACTGTGCTCAGAATTGTAAATGGATGCATTTTCACATCAACAGATATTGCTATTTGAGTACTGGGAATACAGTATCCCTGCAACAGTTTTGAAGACAGGCATCTAGACCCCTGAAACAAAATAAGAAACAACTAATTACACACAGAATGTATTGCATATAAAAACGTTTTGTGGAAAGGCTCCCAAAGCCTCCCTCTCTCACATACACACACCATTCTATCATCCCATACAAAGCCGCTCATCCTCAAGACACACGGAACTTGAGGTGTAAACATGAGCCAATAATGTTATATTTCCCTCTTTGAAAACCTCTAGAAACCTCAGGCCTACTTTAATAAACTTTAGCTTGCCCTGAAGTAGATAACAATCACAGACTACTTTGCTTCTAATCGTGTAGCGTTTTCTCACTATTAGCATTTCACAGCCTTCTATATATTTATGCAGTTATGAATGACTTCAATTTATATGCAAAGGATTGTTGGCTACCACCATAGCAGTTCTTTTTCCTTTTCATGTCTTGTAGATGGGTTTGAAAACATAGCATCTAAACATCTCTTGGATTCTTCTTGTCTGCTGCAGTTCTTTGAGGATGGAGGGATGCTGCTGTGCCATTCTGGTTCTCGGCACATGGGCACCCTCTGGTGGCAAGAAGTGCACAAGTGTCCATAGAGTGGTGGTGTAGGGCATTCTGTATTTCATCAAGGGTCCAAAAAGGGTTCTCCTGCTCCTTGCTTCCTTGTATAATAAGGGTGTTGTTATTACTCATTGTGTGGGATGCCTGGAACTATAAGAGACCCCAGTAACTAGATTGTGTCATATCCTCTTGAACAAAGTTGTAAAGGAGGGCTGAACTGTAGCAAACAGGAAACTGTTAAAAATCCAGATCACACTATTGTCAGAGAAAGGCAGTAGCATAAAACTCAATGGGGAAGGAGTCAAAAGGATGCAACAAATAGACATGCACACAGGCATTTTTTGTCATTGATAACTACAAAGTCAGTGGAACCCACAGAGTTCAGATCCTTGCTTCCTTTTCAAGTTCCCAGAGCTATGCTGTGTGTGCGTGCGTGTGTGTTTTTTTTTTTTGGGGGGGGGGGAGTTGTTTTTCATATGTCTTCAGAAATGAATTTGTATATTCTGCTACAGGACAGAGTCTTGTTCGTTCCACACTGGTAAATCTTTCATGAGAACAACTCCCTTTTCGTGATGTATGTTGAACATTCTTTTGTGCTGCCCTTCCCACAAACGACAGAGAACTACTTTATCAATCCCATTTTGCAGATGGAGGAGGTGAGGATTGGGCAATTCTTGCCCATGATCACTCAGAGCACAGCAGAGTCAGGAATTTAAATCTTTTATCCTGTATTCAGCATTTTGTTCATGAGGCAATGAATCTTTGAGGGCTTTGTTCTTATCTCCACTGGTGACTGGCACCAGTCCCTGTGACTACCGCAGGATGAATATAGTACTGCATATCAATTAGCAAAATTAATAATTTTAAACAGAATTTATTGAAGACCTTTTTATATCACATTTCCAGAGCCGGCAATACAGCTCACAGAGACGAACATTAAAATAACAATACACAGTGATCACATTTAAAACAGCAAAGTCATAATAACAAAAACCAGGCAAGCAGAAAACAAAACTAGCCAGCCAATCTCAACAGCCAAGAGTCGTCTTGTTTAAAAACATTATACGTTGTTTCTGGAAAGAGATGAAAGGAGAGCAGCTCCACACTTCCATGAAGCCCCACATAAAGGCACTACAATAGTCAATCCTAGATTTTATAGAAGCGTGGCTCAGCATGGCAAGGCACCTTCTCTCTCAAAAGAAGCAAAGCCTTCACAATAAATGCAGTAGGTGAAAGGTGCTGCTCCCTGTTATTCAAGAGCAAACCAAAGGTCTAGGAACAACCCCAGGCTCCCTACCTTTTCATCTGGAAAAAACACTAAACCAGTTGACATAGGCAGATTAGCTCTCTCCCGGGATTACCCACCAGCATCACTGCCACCTTTTCATGATTACAGCTCCTCTACCTGGCCACAAACTCCTGACACAGAGTAAACAAAAGGCACCAGACATGTACTTATGCAAGCAGAAGAATCCATAGATCCTGTGTGCAGATTATGTTGCAGCTAAAACAGTGTAAAATCCTTGTCTTAAATGTGAGTATGAATGACTGAATTACTGGCAGGTTTAGCATCGCTTCCTAGAGTGCTGCCTGCTTACCGTGAAAAGGCATCATCCATCTCAAGCCTGCTGGATTTATCTTGTCATACAGACCATAAACAAGATGACAAACGTTAAATGCTTCTGGAGGTGCTTATCGTCTAAACCACAGAGTACTTGCTTGCTCTGAATCTCTGGCACCCCTCAAAATTGCCAGGGAAGCTGAAGAAACCATCAGTTTGGATATCCAGATGAAGATGTGAGCTGTCAGCTTATCTACCATTCTCATCCTTTCCCTGCTCTCCCCAGTTCCTTCAGTAGGATCAAAAGCTGTCAGGAGCAAGTCAACAGTCGAAGAGCAGCCCTCAGGTTCTGCTCCTGCTCAGATGCCCTGGCAGTCTAGAGTTCTAGCAAAACAGGGCAACATTAGAAGTGGTCCTGGCCACTGGACAAAAGAAAAGGAGACTGAGAGATGAGGATGTTTTCTTTGCATAGACCTTCATCATCCTTAGGATAGACATGCAGCTCCAGAAGCAGCACTTTCCGTTTCTTTGCCTTTGTCCCCTACCAGACCTCCAACTTGTTTGACCTTGTGGCAGCAGTTGGGATCTTGGTCCTGCTGTTACGTTGTCACCCTGCTGCACCTACGGTGGCAATCTGCATTCATAGAATCATAGAATAGTAGGGTTGGAAGGGGCTTACAAGGCCATCGAGTCCAACCCCCTGATCAATGCAGGAATCCAAGTCAGAGCATCCCTGACAGATGGCTGTCCAGCCTCGTCTTCAACGTCTCCAGTGTGGGAGAGCCCACCACCTCCCCAGGTAATTGGTTCCATTGTCGTATTGCTCTTACAGTCAGGAAGTTTTTCCTGATGTTCAGCCGGAATCTGGCTTCCTGTCACTTGAGCCCATTATTCCGTGTCCTGCACTCTGGGATGATCAAGAAGAGATCCTGGCCTTCTTCTCTGTGACAACCTTTCAAGTACTTGAAGAGTGCTATCATATCTCCCCTCAGTCTTCTCTTCTCAAGGCTAAACATGCCCAGTTCTTTCAGTCTCTCTTCATAGGGCTTTGTTTCCAGTCCCCTGATCATCTTTGTTGCCCTCCTCTGAACCCTCTCCAGTTTGTCTGCATCCTTCTTAAAATGTGGTGCCCAGAACTGGACACAGTACTCCAGATGAGGCCTAACCAGTGCTGAGTAGAGGGGAACTAGTACTTCCCGGGATTTGGAAGCGATGCTTCTATGAATGCAGCCCAAAATAGCATTGGCCTTTTTTGCAGCCACATCACATTGTTGGCTCATATTCAGCTTGTGATCGACAACAAGTCCAAGATCCTTCTCGCTTGTAGTGTTGTTGAGCCACGTATCCCCCATCTTGTAACTGTGCATTTGGTTTCTTTTTCCTAGGTGCAGAACTTGGCATTTGTCCCTATTAAATGTCATTCTGTTGTTTTCTGCCCAGCGCTCCAGTCTATCCAGATCACTTTGAATTTTGTTTCTGTCTTCCAAGTATTAGCTATCCCTCCCAATTTTGTGTCATCTGCAAATTTGATCAGCATTCCCTGCATCTCCTCCTCCAAGTCATTCATAAAAATGTTGAAGAGCACTGGGCCCAGGACTGAGCCCTGCGGTACCCCACTCGTTACCTCTCCCCAGTTTGAGAAGGTCCCATTGATAGGCACTCTTTGACTCCGATTCTGTAGCCAACTGTGGATCCACCGGATCGTTGTTTCATCTAGCCCACTTTGAGCTAGTTTGCTCATCAGGAGATCACGATCATGGGGCACTTTGTCGAAAGCTTTGCTGAAGTCGAGGTATATGATGTCTACAGCATTCCCACGGTCTACAAGGGAGGTGACTTGATTAAAAAATGAGATCAGATTTGTCTGGCAGGACTTGTTTTTGACAAATCCATGTTGGCTTCGAGTAATCACGGCATTGTTGTCAAGGTGCTTCCAGATGGATTGCTTTATCATCTGCTCCAGAATTTTCCCAGGGATTGATGTCAGACTGACTGGTCTGTAGTTCCCAGGTTCCTCCTTTTTACCCTTTTTGAAGATAGGGACAACGTTAGCCCTCCTCCAGTCATCTGGCACTTCCCCCATCCTCCATGATTTCTCAAAGAGAATAGACAGCGGTTCTGAGAGTTCTTCTGCCAGTTCCTTTATGACTCTAGGATGCAGTTCATCTGGCCCCGGAGATTTGAACTCATTCAAAGTAATGAGGTATTCCATGACCATATGCCTGTCGATCTCAAGCTGCAATCCTGCCCTTTCAGCCTGTACTTTGCCTTTGCCAGGGGGGTCATAGACCCTCTTTTGGGAGAAGATTCATGGGATTGTTTCAAGTTTTTACTGTTAGAGAAAGCAAATACTAGTGCTTGACCTTATCTTCTGACCAGAAAGCTGGGCTTTTTATAGGGATGCAGGGAGCAGGGGAGGCTTTTCATAGCATGTCTCTTTCAGAGGTTTTTGTGTTATAGTTAGTATCCTGTTCTGTTGGTCCCTAAAAACCCTAGTGGCAGTGATGGGGAGGTTGGCAGAAAGAAACTGACCTGTGACTCTGCTGTCTTGTAGGGTTACAGAAAAGCTTCTTGTGCATTCTCTCCAGTTCCAAAACCATTTGTCATTACAACCAGACTTTCTTATATAGGGAGCCTGAGCGCAAGAACAGGAGAAAAATGTATCCTCTGTTGGTTTGATTAGAAACAAGAAGGGAATGTACCACTGCAACAAATTCATTTTAGTTTTTCCATGCCTGGAACAATTTCTTATTTATCTCTACTTTAAAATAAAAAAAAACTATCTTTGTGCACATCCCTTTGGCAATATTAGAGATGCATAGTCTGTTTTCTTCCCAGGGAGCAAAAGAGGAAAAAAGATAATTGCCAAACCAGTTTTCCCTCACAGCGGAACATTTGTGCGCCATACAAGCCGTTTGTAACTTCTGTGAAGAAAGCCATTCAAATTAAACAAGCTGGAATCCATTGTTGGAGACTCCCCCAGCTCTGAGGCTTTGCAAAACCTGCCATTTCCCCAAGCCTACAGTAGTTAACAAGGATGCACTGTGCGCACACGGCACTGTTGGCTCTGAACATTTAATCCCCCCAATCTGAGAGAATTAAACCTGCTACACAGGAGAAAACTCTTCGGTCCATCTTGTCAGCCAACTTGGCTGTGACATGAGTCCATGCAATGCTTGAAGAGTAAAGAAATCCTTGTAATACTCCTGTGCAATGGTGGTGAATTTCCTCCAAGCTCTTGCTTGCAGTCAGTACACCATATGGATAGAGAGTCCTTGCACAATTATTCCAGCCAGTGTAACTTGTTCTAATGCTGTTTTGTTTTGATTTTGTAGCTAGAGCTGTTTGTCTAGACCAGGAGTGGAGAACCTGTGAGCCTCCAGATATTGTTGAACAACAACTCCAAACATCCCTGACATTAGCGATACTGGCTAGGATTGATGAGAGTTGGATTGGAATGCCACAGGTTCCCCATCCCAGTCTAGGTTTTGTTTGGACTCAGGATTTTGTAGCAGTGACTTCATCAGTACCATAGGAAAATATAGCATTTTTATTAAGCTGACAAGAAAATCTCAAAACAGAAGTATTGGTGCATAATGATTGGACAAGTCTGAGTTGTACACTCAACCCAGTGTTCTTGCAGTGAAGCGTTCCCCAGCAGACTCTGAATAAAGAGAACTTGCTCTTTAGCAAGCTCTTACGCTGGAAATTGGCAACTAGAATCGGGGGGGGGATCACCCCCACCCAACCCTCCATGAGCCGTATGACATCAGGGGACATCTGGTTCCTGGCAGCTGTATCAGGAGTATCATCCTCTCAACACAGTCACCAAGAAGGGGCTTCCCTTGCCCGAAAGCCCCCACTCTCCCTATGCCTAGGTTATCTCTGATCACAGATCAGACATAACAAGGAGACTCCTCTCTCCTGCCTCCTTCCCAAGCCCCTGGTAGCCTCTAGGCCAGGCGATGGAGCTGGGGGACGGTGAGGGGGCCCAGAGGAGTCCAGGACTCTGCAGGACGGATGAGCGGCCTCCACCAGCTGGATTAGGCCCATGGGTTGGAGGTTGCGGTTGCCCTCCTCTGTTTTATGTGTTGTTTCTTCACCAAAGAGTATTAATAACTTTTGTAGTGCAGGAGCATATCATGACAACCCCCATAGCCACACCCCCAAGGAGAATCCATAGCCATGCCTCCAGGATATCTCTCCACTCCCTATTTTCCACTGTTTATACTCAAAGGAGGTAACAATCTGGTTTAAATTTCCATTATAAAATATAGACATCCAAAACAAATAAACCACTAATACATTCTTACAATTAAGTTTACAGGACATGGCTGCAATCCTATGTATAGTTACCTGGTAGTAAGCTCCACTGAATTCAGCAGTGCTTACTTTTTAGTGCATAGGTTCAAGCTGTAAAACACATGGAGCTTTAACAGAAGATCTTCAGCCAGATGAAATACAACCTATAGTTTTTAATTAGAAATGCAAAGAATCTTGCAAAGAAGTGTTACCATTTAAACTGCTAGCATGAAATAGGAACCCCATCTAAGAAAAAGAAAAAGTATCTAGTCTCTACATTATTATTTCCCTCATTCTCTGACTTCTTCTATGCAAGGTGTTGGCAATGCAGCACCTGCAGGCACCCTGACACCCATCAAGACCCCTGAGTGTGCCTGTCAGACCCTCAGCCACCTTCCTTAGCCCTCATGCACCTGCCCCACCATCGCTCTCAGGATTTCCTCCTTTCTCCCCCCCCTACCCCAGGATTTCCCCCTTTGGAATTCCCCCCACATACACACTTCTGCCACATACCTCCATATTTACCTCAGCAGCCCTAACAAGGAAGCAGACTTCAGGATACTTCTGCTGCCTCTTGATCTCCCAATCTGCTGACTTCCTGCTTCCTATTGAGGGTTGCCGAGAAAGACAGCAGCTTTTGCAACTTTTGTTTTTATGTGAGCCTCTGAGTAAAAAAAGGACAATTGGTCCAGTGTCTCCAGGAGTAACTTAATTTGAATAATGAGCCCTGGCAACAGCTGGAAAGGTGCTCAAGCGTGTGTGTGGAGAAGAATGACTGAAGAGAATCCCAGGGGAGGGTTGGGGTAAACCCAAGAGATAAGCCAGAGAGAGAGAGAGAGAGCAAGAAAAGACAGAATCTAGAAAGGGATGGCAAGAAAAAACAATGGGAGGGGGAGAGAGAAATGAATTGCGAGGACAGAAGGAAAGACAGAATCCAGAGGGGGAGAGCGTTCCCAATATTTTGTGATTGGCCAGTCCCTCCCATAGCAATTTGTGTTGGTGCCTGGAACACTTTTTCAAAATGTCAAATGTGCCTGCAGGCCCAAAAAGGTTGCTTGCTTCTGCATTATGCCAGTCAGTCAGAAAGAGTAGTGAATCTTGAAAGTCTTGTTATCTCATTCGCTTGCCAGAACAAGGAGGGTCCATCAGTTACCCTGGTGCTCTGGTAGGTGACACATCGCTCCTGCTCTTAAAAAAAGTCCCAGAGCTGCGCTCCCTTCGGTTCCACCTTCACCACACCACTGCTCTGCACAAATCTCCCTCTGCCAGTTTTCTCAGTTCAATCCTTTGTTCTTCCTTTGGCAACATTGGTGCAAATCCCTTTGTTTAGGATGAGTAATCTCGTCTAAATGGTCAGCAGGTTTTGTTTATTATATAATTTACCATCCCTGGTACATACAGTTCAAGTGGAGTGAGCTGTATCTGCTAGAAGCAGACTTCATATAGTGTTTGATTCCTCTTTTTCCTTCTGCCCAAGGCACATGCATGTTCTTTCATGGAATTGTATGGGGTGGCATTAAAATATTCAACCCACTAAGAGCGTGTCCCCAAGGCTGGGAGTTGAGTGGTGTAGACATTCTGATTCCTTTCCATTCTACATCTTTATAGATAATTATTTTGTATGCCATCCTTTTTTCTTTCCTCAGGAGCAGGCATGGTGGTAGACTGGGAACAAGAAACTGGCCTTCTCATGACTTCTGGAGATGTCAGGATTATCCGAATTTGGGATACAGACCGAGAAATGAAAGTGCAGGTAACCATAATCTTGCTTAGCAATGTGTGGCTCCCTGGACAGTGTGTGGCTGGAAAAGCATCTTGTACTGTGAGGTTTCTGATTTCACCACATAGAAGGCTGCCTGTTCATGAGATCAACCCTGACTTCAGTACTATAGCAGTACAAAAAAGGTTTGTGTGGAAAAGCTGTTCCATGGATGTCATATAGTATGTGTAGGACTTGAACAGTTATTGATGGATGAATCCCGCCTCTGTACCTGTGATAAATCTTCTTTAAAAGGTGTGCTAGAGGACCAGACAAAAATAAAATGCTTGGCACACCTCAGGTATTTGCAGCCTATGCCCTTTGAGTATTCCTTGAAACATCATTCTCCTACCCATCTTTTAAATTAAAGAGATCTTCCCTTTTCAGGAAATGGCACTTTTTATTTATGTGTTATACTTACAGCTGTTTCCATCTGAAGGGGCTTACTTACATGTGGTTCCCAAGTTTTTCAATGTCCAGGCAGTTTGTTGTTTATTCGGTCAGTCGCTTCCGACTCTTCGTGACTTCATGGATCAGCCCACGCCAGAGCTTCCTGTCGGCCATTGCCACCCCCAGCAACCCCAAGGTCGAGCCCATCACCTCCAGAATATCATCCATCCACCTTGCTCTTGGTCGGCCCCTCTTCCTTTTGCCTTCCACTTTCCCTAGCATCAGCATCTTCTCCAAGGTATCCTGTCTTCTCATTATGTGGCCAAAGTACTTCAGTTTTGCCTTTAATATCATTCTCTCAAGTGAACAGTCTGGCTTTATTTCCTGGAGTATGGACAGGTTTGATCTTCTTGCAGTCCAAGGCACTCTCAGAATTTTCCTCCAGCACCACAGTTCAAAAGCATCTATCTTCCTTCACTCAGCCTTCCTTATGGTCCAGCTCTCACAGCCATAGGTTACTACGGGGAATACCATTGCTTGAACTATGCGGACCTTTGTTGTCAGTGTGATGTCTCTGCTCTTAACTATTTTATCAAGATCTGTCATTGCTCTCCTCCCAAGAAGTAAACGTCTTTGATTTCCTGGCTGCAGTCAGCGTCTGCAGTAATCTTTGCACCTAGAAAGACAAAGTCTGTCACTGCCTCCACGTTTTCTCCTTCTATTTGCCAGTGATCAATCAAGCTGGTTGCCATAATCTTGGTTTTTTTGAGGTTTAACTGCAACTCAGCTTTTGCACTTTCTTCTTTCACCTTCGTCAGGAGGTTCCTCAGCTCCTCCTCGCTTTCAGCCATCAAAGCGGTGTCATCTGCATATCGGAGATTGTTAATGTTTCTTCCAGCGATTTTAACTCCAGCCTTGGCTTCATCAAGCTCAGCACATCGCATGATGTGTTCTGTGTACAGGTTGAATAGGTAGGGTGAGAGTATACAACCCTGCCGTACTCCTTTCCCAATCTTAAACCAGTCTGTTGTGCCGTGGTCTGTTCTTACCGTTGCTACTTGGTCGTTATACAGATTCCTCAGGAGGCAGACAAGATGACTTGGTATCCCCATCCCACCAAGAACTTGCCACAATTTGTTATGACCCACACAGTGAAAGGCTCTAGAATAGTCAATAAAACAGAAATAGATGTTTTTGGGACGTTTTTTGTTGTCGCCTCCTGAACAATGTTGCAAACTTCTGTCCATAGTTCTTCCGGGACCCTATCTACTAAATCTAGTCCCTTAAATCTATTCTTCACCTCCACTGCATATTCATTAGGAATATTAGTGAGCTCATATCTAACTGATCTGTGGGTTTTCCCTATTCTCTTTAGCCTGATTCTAAATTGTGCAATAAGAAGTTCGTGATCTCAACTACAATCAGCTCCAGGTCTTGTTTTTACCGACTGCATAGATGTCCGGCACCTTTGGCTACAAAGGATGTAGTCAATCTGATTTCGGTGTCGACCGTCTGGTGAAGTCCATGTATAAAGTCGTCTCTTAGGTTGTTGGAAGAGAGTGTTTGTTATGCACAGTGAGTTGTCTTGGCAAAATTCTATCAGCCTATGTCCTGCTTCAGTTTGTTCTCCCAGACTGTGCTTGCCTGTAATTCCAGGTGTCGTTTGACTACCCACCTTAGCATTCCAGTCTCCTGTAATGAAAATAACATCTTTTTTTGGCGTACCGTCCAGTAATGTGCTGCAGATCCTCATAGAACTGATCTACTTTTGCTTCTTCAGCATCTGTGGTTGGGGCATATATTTGGATCACTGTGATGTTAAATGGCTTACCCTGAATTCGAATTGAGATCATTCTGTCATTTTTTGGATTGTATCCAAGCACTGCTTGAGCCACTTTATTATTAATTATGAAGGCTACTCCATTTCTTCTGTGGTCCTCTTGTCCACAGTAGTAGATCTGGTGGTCATTTGATGTGAAGTGGCCCATTCCAGTCCATTTCAGTTCACTGACACCCAAAATGTCTATATTTAATCTTGACATCTCCCCAATAACCACATCCAGTTTGCCCTGGCTCATAGATCTTACATTCCAGGTTCCTATGGTGTGTTGATCTTTAGAACATCGGATTCGTCGTTCACCACCAGCACCATCGGCTGCTAGCCATCCTTTCAGCTTCGAGCTAGCTGCGTCATCACATCTGGGGCTAGTTGAACTTATCCTTTGTTCCTCCCCAGTAGCATTTTGATCATCTTCCGACCTGGGAGTCCCATCTTCCGATGGTATACCGACATATCTCTGGTTGTACTGATCCATTTAGTTTTCATGGCAAGAATACTGGGGTGGGTTGCCGTTTCCTTCCCCAGGGATCGTATTTAGTCTGACCTCTCTGCCATGACCTTCTTGTCTTGGGTGTCCCTTCACGGTTTAGCTCACGTCGTCATTGAGGTGCTCAAGCTCCAGCACCGCGACAAGGTAACGATCTCCTTTGCTGAAGGTCCAGGCAGTGCTGAAGACCAAAACTGCTTAGGTTCAGCAGTCGATATGCACCATGTATCTTCAGATCCTTCTCTGTGCACATCTGGACAGTGGGAATTGGCAGTACCAGATCTGTGGTCCTAGGGCCATCTGGCATTCACATATGGGAAACACTGAAGCTGAGACTAGTCCCCAAGGCAATTGATGAATCCCTGTAGAAGTACTAAAACACATGCAGAGCAGGTAACTCAGGAGTTAACCAAGCCACAAACTAAAGGTCATGTCATATGCATGCATTATGTAATCAAAGAATTAACAATGTAAGAAACATTCTAAAGAACAGCTACGTGTTTATAGATTCATACCTCTCCCCACCCCCACCCCCTTTCATACATACATGTGGACATGACGGACATAAGAAGCAGAGATGCACAAGTACCATCTCATGCACAAAGACAAGGATAGATGCATATTTTCTCTCACACGTGCACACACCAGGCTGGGGTGGGGGGATGCTGGCCCTGACCTGGCTGTAGTTGTTTCTCTGGGCTGTGCAGCACTTCCTTTTTTCATTTGCCACTGGTGCAGCACCGATCTTTGTCATACCTGACTCTGAACACGATCTAAGGGGACTTTAGGTGGGCAGGAAAGTGGCAGGCAGGCAGGAAGCAGGATGGTTGGCCAGGGAAGCAGTTCCAGAAAGATAATTCAGCCATCCTGCAGCTGTGCTGTTACTGCTGCCACTGTCACCAGTCCCACCAGCTGGGCTGAGCCAGTCCAGGCCCAAAGTAATGTTTTCCTCCCTCTCTTCTTCCTGGTTGCCTATTCCCCACCACTGCTGCCTCATCCCAAAGTGGAACAAGAAGCCATCTAGGCTTCTTACTGGTGCTGCCACTCACCACCATCATTCTGAGAACTAGGAAGGACCAGCAGGCAATTTGCACCAAATACACAGAGCGATTTCTGGGCATCCCCTGTCCAGTATGCACACCAGAAACTGAGCAGTTGGCAAGCCTACGCAGCGTCCCTACGCCCACCAGCCCATCAGGCAAATGCCCAGTGCAACTTTTGCAGCCCCCAAATCTGCCATTCCCAGGCATCTTCCACCTGAGGCATTTCACATCATGATAGAGCTGGCTCTGCTCCTTTTCATAGGCACTGAGAATGGCAAATAAACATGGCTGTTTCAGTCTTCTTGTTTCTCCACCAAAGCTGTCCTGACACTCACCTTAGCAAAACATAAAACGTGTTCACATCAATTGCCATTAAATCCAGCCTGTTTTTCAGCCGTATAATGAGAGGTAACATCTCTGTCTTAAGCCACTATGGGAAATAAAGTCTAGTCTCCAAAGCTTTTAGAAATTAATTACCTTTGGATGAACATTAATTATGACACTTTGACCCAGCAATGCAGCACAACGAAGCCTATGCTAATCTTAATTATTTTCAAATATTATTTTATCTGTGCAAATTAGAGAACATCAGAAATCAACGGGGTGAGAATATTTTAAATGAGAATGATTAATGATTGTACTGGGAACATCTTAAAGGCTTTTTATTTCTTGAATAGTGCAAATTGGGTTTTGCAGTGATTCAGGGGATCAAAATGTAATCATACTGCAAAACATAGAACAGCAGAACTATTGAAGTCAAATTCAGAAATGCCTGCTGGATGATCTTTGAGCCACAAAGGCTATGTTAGGGATAAGGTTGATAGTAGAATCATCACAGGTGGGTGGGAGGGTGCTTAGATACCTAAAACAGATGTGGTAAAATCCTCCCCCCCCCCCCCCGGCAGTTGATTACCAGGTTAGATGCCAAGATGGTTGCCTGGAAGAAAAACAGGATTCAAAACCATCCACATAACACATTTTATTTGTTTAACAGCTGTGTTGAACTGGTGTGATTGGTATGATAAAATCTCATCTGAACTACTTTGTATCCTAGCTTGGTTATCAGCTGTCTGTCAGAGATAGTGGGCTGCAGGCAAGCAAGTACCAACCAGGCAGATAGTTGAGCCCAGGAAGCTTGACAAGAAGTCAAGCAGGTACATGGGTAAGTGAAGAATGGCAGCAGGAGAGGAGCAGAACTTGTTCCTGATTGAAGAGTTGCTCAGGCAGAGGAAACTTTATGGGACTAGGTCCCTTGTGGCACCCTAAACTGCTAAACTGGTAGTGCAATACTAATAGATACCTTTTGTTCATCCACAGTGGTAGAGCTGAAGCACAGCAAAGAACAGACCAAACAGGTCTCTCCTCTGGCACATTGCCACAGTGACAGAAAGGGTAAAGCACCTGGGTCCTACTGTCAGACTCCCAGTTTGAGATCCTAACTGCCCTACAATGTCTTTTTAGAGAATGCTCTATTTTCCTTATGAGTTTCATGATACAAAACTCACTCTCTCCCCCAACTCCACTGTACGTCAGGTTGACAGGTTACTTGAATAGCTGACAAAATGCTGCCCACATATAACAAAATTTGGTTATAGTGTGGAGTTGGAACTCTACATGTCACAGCAAGTGTAGAAGGGAGTGGGCAGACAGATTTCAGAAACACTCCCCTCCCACCTGACAACATTGCTTGCAATCCGTAGCTTTGCTCACTTATGCAAGTCATCTGGAGCTATTTGTTCCTTAAGCATCTTTTGACCATTGTCTCTGTTTGTGGCATGCTATGGACAGACCTCTAATCTGGATTACAGTCTGAATTGAAAGGATGTGGTAGCCAGCATTATGGTCCCTTCACAACCCTCTGAGATTCTATGAGGCCAGTTGATTGGGAGGCGAGAGCTTCTCTTCAGTGTTAAAGCTTCTATGCATCTATAGCTCCATCTGCATAAAAATCTGGCAGTTTTTGGATATTTGTCTTCAGCAAATTGTTAATCTAATCTTTTTATCAAGCAAATGCAAAACAAAAACAAAAACATCCAGAGAAGGTGGATGGGCTTGCAGGAGCAAAAATAGGAAGGAGGTGTGAAATTAGCTAACATAATTCTGCGGAGCCAATTCTGATTATTATCCTAGTTTGAAAATGTTGCTCACATTTTTTGGTTGCTTAATTGAAACTGTTTTTCTTTTTCACAGCTGCGCTCTTATTATTCCAAGCAGGGTTTTTTATATGTAGCTGATAAAGAATGAAGAGCTATAACCTTAGAATAATGTTGTTGGGTGTCTTTCCAACAATATACCAGCCTTGCTCTTTGCATTTATTACTTTTCAAAGTTGTTCCTCTTTTTAAAAAAATCTGCAGCCCTTCGTTTCTATTCTAACAATTTTTCTGCAGAGCACTGACACATGCTACTACAGGATTCTATGCTGCCTTTCAGGACTCCAGGATTCTATTCTGACCTTGACCATGGCCTTGCACTGTTTCATCTTACACAGGTTTCCTAATTACCTCCTGCCTTAATTTACTTCCCATAAGAACACGAGGGAGCATTACTTGCCCCAAAGAGGTTATAAAGCGCTGTAAAACTACCTGCTGCAAGGTTTGGGGAGAGAGAGCATGTCAAAGTGAAACAGCTTTTATCATTTAAAAGGAAACACTTTCTGGTAATGTCCTTTTCTCCTCCCCAGAGGAAATGCAGGGCTTTAGAGTTCAAGGCAGGTTATGTACTCCTATAATAATCTGTAAAGTGCCTAGCTGCATTCATGTTCTCTTTGGAGTTCTACCATTTTTAGCAACTCACCTTTGCTGTTTGGTTGAGCACATAAGAAATGTCTCCTCACCAGGTCTTCTGGCTGTCAGTTCCCTTCCCAGCACTTTTTGCTGTTCTTAAGATATATTTAATTTGCTTTTGTGGCATTTGTGGTGTTGTTTCATGCCCAGCAAAAAACTATTGCCCTGCAGGCTTCTTTCTTTAATAGGTATTTGTTTAAAAAGCAGCAGCAGCCTGTAACATGCTCCATCTCTCCCTTTTCATGTATTTTTTTGTTTCCTGCATGTGCCTGTTAGCTGCCAACTGTATTTTCAGCAAATGCAGATTTATTTATTTCCAGGGAAATCTTGTCCCTGCTTTTAAATAGCATTTATCTATCCATCCTGCCCTTCCATGCAGTATTTATGGCTGGTCAGGACTCAGAGACAAAGATGTTTTATGGAGAAGACAGCTCCTCCTAGATGTTTACTTTAATTAAGTATTTTTATGTGGATAATCAGGGCCTCTCCCTTTCAAAATAAAGAGCCGCCTCACATGCTTGTTCTAATGCGGAGGTTAGTTAGTAGATGTTTGTACCCAGTGACTCACATATCAAGAAGCTGATACGACACTTGTGGCTTCCTGACACGTATGCCTCAACCAAAAATGAGACTCATTATCCCATTTTCATCTATTTCATTGTGTTTATAGGTATAACATAGCCCAAATTACTTTTTCCAAAACAAGATCAAAATCATGTAAGACAAAGTAATGTGTGGAAAAGCCCTAAGACAATTTTTCTTTTTCTTTTGTTTTGTTGAGTGTTAATGTTACCCAAACCTGAATTAAACACTATTGCATCTTGCTCCTATAATGGAGGTTAGCGATTGTATCTTGCTAAGCTGCAACTGAGATGAAGTGACGTTGCTGGTACAAAAACAAGGAAGAGTCTTGTGGCACCTTAACGGCCAGCACATTTATTACGGCGTAACCCTTGGAGGATTACAGTCCACCTCATCAAATGCATCTGTTATTTGACTGGTAATGTCTCTTGCAGTGCCTTCAATGATGATGGACATTTGTCTCCTGCTTTTCCAGTTAAAAATTGCCCAAGGCAACGTAAAAAACACAGAAACAGAATATGCAATAAACATAAAGGCATATACAATAAGAACAATAAAATCATGCCTATACAAACTGTCAGCATAAAGGAAATATAAAAACAGCAGCCAGGGCAAATTTGAAAAGTAAAAGTTTTCACTGATCAACAGAAGGAAGATACTGCAGGAGCTTGGCAAGCCTCCCTGGAGAGGCTGTTCCGTAATACGGACACCACCCCACTTAATCTGTTGGGTGCTGTTATTTCTTTCGTATTTATTGATGTGTTTTTATTGGATGTATTTTTATTTGAGTTTCAATGTTTACATTATAACTATATTTTATCTGTATTTTATTTAATACATACATACATAATGAAATAAACTTTGCAGGTGGACAGAACAAGGCATATTTTATTTATCATTTTATTATTTATTGCATTTCTATACCACCCAACAGCCAAAGATTTGCGGTGGCAAGGTGAAAATCATCTGGCCCTCACAGTGAGCTTCTAAATGCAAATAGCTCAGCACATAGTAGGTGCTGCAACATAGAGTGACTCCAAATGGCCTCCATGTAGCAGTCATCATAACATAGATGAACTTTGAAATAAGATGGCAATGCTAAAAATAACAGGCAAAGCTAAAGAAATAGACACAGATGCTATCATGGCCAGCTCTCTCTGTAAGCTGCTGAATCTCTGTGTGAATACTATGCAGTTGTTTTGATAATCACAATTGTGCCTTCATTAGAATGAAAGATCCAGCTACCCTAGCTCTGGAGCTCGGTATTAGAAATGTCACAAGTGGCATCTTCCTTGTCTTGGTCTAACCCAATCATGTTCTTTGGAGAATTCCCCATTCCACTTTTTTACTTAAACCTTTCAACCCTTTGCATTCCCAGAACTGCATCAACACAGCTGTAATTTAGGTAATTGTCAGTCTCAGTCTTTAAAGAACCTATATGGTGCAGCTGTCGCAATCATATTTCATAATGTCCGAAGACCATTTTGTCATGGATGAGGGTGAACAAGCTGAGGTTCAGCGATAACTGGGGGAGACTCAGGTGGTAACAGTGGCCAGGAGCATTTGATAACAGTTCAGGCTGGTACACTATCTGCGACTCTGTCTGGAGAGGACAGACCTTGCCTCAGTTACTGATGTTCCAGTGATGTCCAGGCTAGACTACTGTAACACACTCTATGTGGGGCTGCCTTTAAAGAGTTTGAAAACTTCAGTTTCCAACACACAGCCACCAGAGTATTGGTAAGGGCCAGGCAGTTGGACCATCTGACAAATATCAAATCTGTTGTGTTTCTGGGTCCAATTTAAAATACTGGTATTGACCTTTAATTTTTTTTTAATTTTTATTTATTAAATTTCTTAATCGCCCATCTGGCTGGTCACCCAGCTACTCTGGGCGATGTACAACATATAATAAAACAGTTTAAAACAATAAAATTCTACAATAAAAACATTTTCTAAAATACCCTAACCCACCCCAAATGCCTGCCTGAACAACCACGTTTTTAATGCATGGCGGAAGCTCATTAAAGAGGGGGCATGGCGGAGTTCCCTAGGGAGGGAGTTCCACAGAGTGGGGGCCACCACAGAAAAGGCCCTCTCCGTCGTCCCCACCGGTCTAGCTGTCCTGGCTGATGGGACAGAGAGAAGGCCATCCGAGGCTGATCTTGTTAAGCGGCCTGTCTGGTGTTGCTGGAGGCGCTCCTTAAGATGGGCTCGGCCAGAACCATATAGGGTTTTAAAGGTCAAAACCAACACCTTGAATTTGGCCCAGAAAACAACTGGTAACCAGTGCAACTCCTTCAGCACTGGAGTGATGTGATCTTGCCGGCGGCTGCCTTTAATCAGGCGAGCCGCCATGTTCTGTACCAGCTGCAGCTTCTGAACCATCTTCAAGGGTAACCCCACGTAGAGCGCATTACAGTAGTCTAAATGAGAGGAGACCAGGGCATGTAGTACCGATGGAAGCAGATGGTCGGGAAGGAAGGGGCGCAGCCACCGTATCAGATGGAGTTGATACAGCGCTGTCCAGCTCACAGCTGACACCTGAGCCTCCATGGACAGCTGGGAGTCCAAAATGACCCCCAGGCTGAGGACCTGGTCTTTCAGGGGTAGCCGTACCCCATTCAACACCAGGTCAACATCCCCCAGCCTCCTCTTGTCTCCCACCAATAGTACCTCGGTCTTGTCAGGGTTCAGCTTCAGCTTATTCCTCCCCATCCAACCACTCACCGTCTCCAGACATTTGGACAGGGATTCTACGGCCAACCTTGGTGAAGATTTGAACGAGAGGTAGAGCTGTGTGTCATCTGCATACTGATGACACCGCCATGATTAAAGCCATAATCAGTTTGGGACCAAGTTGCCTAAGGATCACCTTTCTTTTTTCATATCCCACCTTTCCACTAAAAATGGGTGCTCAAGACAGCTTCAACTATGTAAGCCTGCCCATACTGTTAGATCAACATCTGAGGTCCTATTAATATATCGCCCTGTAAGAACAATTAGGCTGGTGGGCACAAGGGAAGGAGCCCGTTCAGAAGTGCCCCACCATTGAGGAACTCTGATGCAGCCAAGGTTTGTCAGGCTCCATTACTGTCGGTCTTTAAGCGGGCCGTAAAGATCCATTTGTTTGCTCTGACTTTCTCTTTGAAGGATTTTATCAGGATGCTTTGTTTTTGTGGCTTTAGCTGTGTTTATCTGCTTCATTTTATTGTTTTTGCTGGACTATAGGTTACTTGGTTAGTGTTATTGCTGGTTCTTTTTATTACTAATTTTTTATTATGACATTTTATGGTTTTTTAAATGTATGGTTATTGTATATTGTGAATTTGCCTTAAAAGGCAGTCTCCAAACATTTTAAATAAATAAATAACATTTTCCATTGTTCTGTATCAGTGCTCAAGTAGAGGATGCACTCATTGTTTAAATCCAACCGAAGGGATAATGCTAAGTTATATGGCCAGCACACTTAAGAACTCTTCCCCCTTTCACCTTTGGCTGATGTGTTCTTCTGTCCTAGGATATTCCCACAGGAGCTGACAGCTGTGTCACCAGCCTGTCTTGTGACTCCCATCGCTCACTCATTGTAGCAGGGCTCGGTGATGGCTCCATCCGTGTTTATGACAGGCGGATGGCTCTGAGTGAATGGTAAGACATCTATCTCATTCCTGCGACCAGCAAGTGAGGCTCCCCCTCGTACACACTGTTCTTTATTTCAGTGCCCCTAAACACACTGGGAATGGCTCCTCTAGCAATGCCTTCGTACATTACTTGTAGTTGATTGCAGTGCTTAGAAGTTATTATTTATTCTTTTATTTATTCAATTTATAACCCGCCTATATACACAATACTCTAGGCAGCATACAAAGTTAAAAACAATTTGACAAGAAACCCGACAATAAAAACAATACAGCACAGAAACAGTATATAACAATCAAGAAAGAAGTACGAGTTCTAAAAAGTGAAGCCCTGCTGGAATAATAGAGTCTTTAATTTCTGCTTTAAAACAGTCAAAGAGGTCAGTAGATACATTCCAACCAGCAGGTCATTCCACAACTGAGGGGCAACAAAGGAAATGGTCTTCTGGTGTGTTGGCGCTAACCTCACATTAGGCAGCCACAGCAGATAACCCTCAGAGGACCTTAGGTGGCAGACTGGGACATAAGGGAGGAGGCGCTCCCTAAGGTACCCATACCTAGACCATGTAAGGCCTTAAAGGTAAGAACCAGCACTTTATATTTTGCCCAGAAACAAATTGGCAGCCAGTGTAAAATTTTAAAACTGGTGTAATATGGTCTCCACAGGGTGTCCCAGAGACTAACCTGGCTGCCATATTTTGTACCAGTCGGAGTTTCCGAATTAGATATACAGGCAGCCCCAAGTACAGCACATTACAGAAATCAAGCCTAGAGGTTACCAGTGCGTGCACCACCATTACTAGATCCACATGTTCCAGGAGTGGGCGTAGCTGACGTATCAGCCACAGTTCATAACAGGCGCTTCTCACTGTCACCTCCACCTGGGATGCCAGGAGGAGGGTCAGGTCAAGAAGCACCCCCAGGCTACAAACTTGCTCCTTCAGGGGGAGTGCAACCCCCATCCAGAACTGCTTGACATACCTCAGTACCTGAATTAGGACCCTTCACAATGAACACCTCTGTCTTGCCTGGATTCAACTTCAGCTTGTTCTCCCTGATCCAGCCCATTACTGACTTCAGTCATTCAGAGGAGTCATACCTTTATTGGATAAAGATGTTAAAGAGAAATAGATTTGGGTGTCATCAGCATATTGGTAACACCCGGGCCCAAATCTCCTGATGATCTCTCCCAGCAGTTTCATGTAGATATTAAACAGCATTGGGGATAGGATGGAGTCCTGAGGGACTCCACATAACTCCTTTTTTGAGGAGCAATTATCCCCAGGTGACACCATCTAGAACCGTCCTGAGAGGAAGAAGCGGAACCACTGCAAAGCAGTGCCCCCAACCTCCAGGTCCCTCAGGCGATCCAGAAGGATACCATGGTCGATGGTATCGAATGCCACTGAGAGGTCCAGAAGAACCAATAGGGATGCATTCTCCCTATTGATTCCCAGGCTAAGATCATCCACCAGGGCGACCAGGGCAGTTTCAACTCCGTATCCCGCTCTGAAGCCAGTTTGAAATGGGTCCAGGTAATCAGTTTCATCCAAGACTCCTTGGAGTTGAATGGACACCACCTTCCCAATTACATTGCCCAAAAATGGCAAATTACTTACTGGCCTATAATTATTGAAGTCCAGGGGGTCAAGGGAAGGCTTCTTCAGAAGCAGTCTAACAACTGCTTCTTTCAGACACAATGGAAAATTACCTTCCCTTAAGGAGGCATTAATAATATTCAACAACAATTGCTTTACCATCTCCCCTCCCTGGACTACAAGCCAGGATGGGCAAGGATCAAGAAGGCAAGTTATCTTTTTGATCAAACCAAGCAGCTTGTCCACATCATCAGGAGTCACAAGCTGAAAATGATCTAGTTTAATCCTGCAAGCAAAGTTGCTGGACACCCACTGTTGAAGTGTAATATGGAAAGGTTATTGAATGCATTTTTTTGAGGAAAAAAATGCACAGTTCCAGATCCATTTCTAAAGTTTAGGCAATTTTCATCACACCACTGCAAAAACTTTCTTTAGAAAGGTTTGTGATGACATGGTGAAAATCATCCTAGATTGATCTTATTTGGTAAAGAGACATGCTGGAAGATACGGTTAAATTAGAGCAAAGTTTCTGTTACTACCTTGCATAAAAACAAGGTGTTGTTACCGCCTACATCACAACACATAGCAGGGTATATGCTGAAACATGCAATTGAAAAATGTGATTGCTGACCTCACCATCTCTGATTCAGACAAAGGCTTGCAATTTTACTTAACTGGGAAGCTAGCCCCAGCAAGCAGATGGTTTCCCTTACAAGTCGATGGCTCAACAGTTTCTGGGCTTTCTCCAGCTTTGTCTTACAAAGTTTCTCCTCTCTCTTCTAGCCGTGTGATGACCTATCGAGAGCATACAGCCTGGGTAGTGAAAGCATATTTGCAGAAACATCCTGAAGGCAACATCATGAGTGTCAGGTAGAAAAAAAATAAAATGAAAAGGAACAAGGGCCTCTGAATATTTATGCGACATTTTCCTGTCAAAACATTATTTTGCACTCTCTTGTTTAAAAATCTGTCTCTGGTATTTAAACAGTGATGCGGTTTGAGCTCTTCACTTTGGCTTTTCTACTCTGCAATTAATTCCTCCAAGATAGGGGGAGGGTGTGGGGAATGAGCAACCTTGTTCCTTAAAGGGTTTTCAAACTTGGTCACAGCAAACTTCAGCCAGGCCAGGAAAAACAATCGGAGCCTCCTCAAATTAGACACAGGCTCTGCTGAGGATGATCAGTCTCATCTCAGGTTGGGGCCAACCAGGCAGAAAGAACAGAGGGGGACTGCAGTACAGTGTAAAAGTGATACCTCAAAAAAGTAAAATGACCACAAATTTAATGTTTGACCCCATGCACTGCCAGTTGATAGAAATGCGAACATCCAGTATACCTTTCTGACACTGGCTTTAGGCCTGTGGGTTGGGGCATGGCCATGAACTTTCGGGAGGGGTCATGAAGAAATCTGTTACTTTGCAGGCAGTTGCCTGCATCTTCTTCAGAACGCTCAACCCTCACTTTGGGAACCTTGAAGAGAAGGATCCTAAAGTTAAGTAGAAATGCACTTTTTACTCTAAAGTAAAAGGAAGGAAGTGAGTGACTGGCCAGAGTAATTCTTGCTAGTGAGACAGAAAGCTAAAAAAACCACCGAGAGATTTCATCACATGTTCTGAGCTTATTGCTATGCAGGATTATTTCCCCATCTAGCAATTTTCTGTGCATAAATCCATTTCTCATACTTTGTAAATATGGTGTGGGAGCGCTGTCTTTATTTATTGTCCCATTCAAAGGACAGCAGAATATGATTTACTGCCACTAAGCTGCAGTTTGTTTCAAGAGAGGCTCTTCCTTGTATACCGAATGGAAAGAAAATATAATTCTCTACGATGTAACACTTTCCCACCAGTGGGCATGGGCAGCAATGTGTGATGACTTCTATTTTCCCTAGGAGGGGGTTGGAGTGGTTCAGTTTGCCAGATGAGAAGCTCTTCCCCACACTAGTCAGTTGTAGCATTTTGGCCTGAGAGTTAACCTTGATGGGACCCATCTACCATTAGATAAGCATCACATCTTTCAAACAAATGGAACTTCTTCACGGTCTCTGTGCATCACACATATGGGTTGAGCATGTGCACAGCGTTCACTGGAACTTTCTAGAGCTGGGACTTTTAAGCAGGAAGCTTGTTCTCTTCCCTCCCACGCATGCCTAAAGGGTAGCGCTCCTGCCTTTGACCGCTGCAGCTATAGCATCATCTAGACCTTTTGTCTGCTAAATCACTGATTTGGGGTGGGGGGTGGAGGGTGGATCAAGCTACATCTTCTCTACTTTTTCTTCCTACCCATTTTCTTCTTATTTTGATTTGTTTTTCACTCCTTCAAGCAGTTTAGCATTTTCTTTCTTTTCACGTGGTACTTCCTTCTTAGGCCTCTTCTATGGCCCTTTGGGCCCCTTTCCATCAATGTGCGGACTGTGGGAGTAAACCACTGCCAACAGATGGCCACAGTCTCTGCCTGTTCTGTTTGGCTGAAGGGCATGTGGCAGAGTCGTGTACACATCGCCAAGGATTTACTAAGCAAGCAACAGTGTAACCATTCTTCCCACCTTCATGTAGCACAGTAGAATTTATTATTTATTTATTTTATTTCTATACTGCCCAATAGCCGAAGCTCTCTGTTTGTCAGTAGAAGCATGCCCTACAATCGACAGGTTGTAGTCAAACAGTTGGGATCACGTTCAAAGTTGTCCCCCTCAATGGCTGTGGCATCGTCATCAATCTCAGTACCATCCTTGTCAGCTTCATCCCAACCATCAGTTCCAACTACCATCATGATACCAACAAGGGTAGCATGCCAGGGATTCACTGACACCGGATCGCCCCATCTCAAAAATGAATCAAATCCAAGCGTTCCCCAACTACTGATAGAACAACTGAGCCTAAAGAGAAAAAAGAAGTCTAAGCTGACAGACTGAGATACATGCTCACCAACACCCATGCCCTCTCCTGCCTTGCACGATGATGTAGCCATTTCTCAGGAGGAACCCTTTCTACCGCTACCTCCTCTGCTGGTGCTGAAATGGTCTCCCCAGTATCCCTGAGTGAGCCTGTATTGTTGGCTGTACTTCAGAAAGAGAAATAAAAGACTTCTCTTCCCACTCCCATCACTCTGGGACAGTTACCTTATGCAGAGGCCCGTGCACTGTCTCCCTGGTACAGTCACCCCCCAGACTCCAGAAGAGACTTGCCCAACTCTTACTACTTGAGACATTCTGATCAGTTTTACCCAGACAGAAGGGACTGGGGCTTGTCCTGGTGAGAATGTTATAACAGCAGATACTCTCACTCTCCATCCTGTTCTTTGGACAGAAGGTCACCAAGGAGGGAATCCCCACTGAGATGCTACAGAGAACATCCATGGGACTTTGAACCGTACCCTTCTTGAACTTGAAGAGCCTTGCCTGTATTGAGGAGGTCTCCATGGTACGGGATGGCTTCTTTACAGATGCCTCACTCCATCTTAGCAACTCTAAACAAAGCTCCAGTACTGAAACCTATAGCATATATATCACAGCTGCTAGCCATCCTAACCGTAGCACTCCCAGCTGGTCCGATAGTCTCAACCTTCAAGGTGGTATGGACACAAGCCCCGTGTCACTCAAACCATGATTATTCCTATATCACCACTTGTGTCTCACACTATTACCCCAGAAAAACCACTGGGCCCACCAATGCAGATAGAATCAGTCGGATTCATTGGAACCTGAATCAGCCTCTCCCTCAGGTTCTCCAGACCAAGGAGTCAGGGGTCATTCACCATCATCACCTCCAGAGGGCAGTCATCCCTACACTGAGCAACTAATCCGTATTCCTTAGGACTAAATATACAGCGAGGGATACCCCAGTCGATGACCTAGTAATGGACTTCATCCAGACCAAAACCATGGGACATATCACATTACTTGTCCCCGCTTCTTTTCTCAGGGTGGTGATGGAGTCCTGCAAAAAGTCTTCCTCTGCTCTGCCAGCATCTAAACAGATGGAGAACCTTTACTGCATCCATCACAACGACTGTGGCTTTCTCTTTCAGCTCCCAGTCCCAACATCCATCATCATTGAGTCCAGCCATAATGAGGCCTCCTTGAAACCTCACTCAGCAATGACCATCCAGGAAAGGTGCAGAGCGGACGTGATAGGATGAAAAAGTTATTCCACTGCTACACTGTCATTCAGCATCGTGAATTACCAAGCATGTATGGCCCACTACCAATTCTTTTTATGGCAGAGGGTTGCCTCTCTGCTCAAATATCTGCCAGATGGCAAGGAAATGGCATGCCTCTTTAAGAAAGAAGCTGTGGCTTTAGCCAAGCAACAAGCCAACATGGCAAAACATATACCAGATTGTGAAGTTCCGCCAATGACAGGAGCCAGTGCACTCTGCATGACTCACCAAAGAGGCTCAATCCCACATAGAGGATATGCCCTTTGACAAACAAGGTCTATTTGATTCAATAACGTATGACACCTTAGATCATGTCTATAAGATCAAGACCTCTGCCAAAAACATGGGTGTGGGCACACCACAACAACCTTACTATTCATGCCCTAGACTCTGGAACAGTTCCCAAGGCCAGCATCAATTGGCTTACCCATCCACTGAGTGTTCCTTTCAGAAGACGGGATCCCAGCAATCTAAATACCCCTTTCCTTTGACTCAGTACAGAAAACAATCATATTGAAAGCAAGGTGACAGATAGAAACAGCATCTTTGTCCCACTGAGACCTGAGGGTATGAACTCCCTGACTTTTAGCACCCATTTAAGCAGGAGATTCTTTTTAATTACTCTGAAGAGGAGGTCACCTCATTTCTCCAGAAAGGAGCTATCAAGCAAATTGATCCTCTTAAATAGTGGTAAGGATTTCATGTCCCCTTATTTTATGGTAGAGAAAAAAGATGGGGGCTTTCAGCATATTCTAGACCTAAGAGACCTTAATTCCTTCATCCGACCAAGAAAAGTTCCGAATGGTAACCCTGACTGCCATTCTCCCCCTTCCCTAGGAAGGAGACTGGTTTGCTTCTGCAGACTTAAGTTTGCTTATCTCCAGATTTTCATCTGTCCTTCCCATTGTTTGTATTTGTGGTTTGTTATTGGAAAGCATCGTTACCAATTTCAGGTACTACGTTTGGTCTCTCCCCTAGGGTTTTTACTAAATGCATGGCAGTGGCTGCTGCCCATTCCAATTACAGGGCATTACTGTATTCCCATATATCAATGGTTGGTTCATTGTAGCTCCAGCCCGTTCACTGCTCTCTGCCCACCTGCACTCTACTCTTCTTTCACATCTAGGCCTCTGTGTCAACATACCCAAGTCCCATCTCGGCCAAACCACTCTTATTCAGTACATCAGAGCCATCTTAGGCTTAGAAAGAGCCAGAGTGCTCCTGCCACTAGACAAGGTTCACACTCTCACATCAGTGAGGATGACTCATTATGTCATGTCCAAAACGTTGATCTCTGCTTCTGCTATCCAACGCTTACTTGGTCTCCTGGTGGCAGCCACCTCTGTCACTCCATTTGCAAGACTTTGAATACAAATACTCCAGCTTTGGTTCCTCACCGCCTTCTCCCCAGAATGGAATTCGTCTCAGACACGACTACTGTTATCCAGTTTGGTCCATCATTCCCTCCACTGGTGGACTGTCCTGTCCCAGCTTCACTGAAGTTTCCCCTTCTGCCAACGACAACCATCTCAAATAGTAACCATATTCAATATGGTTGAAAATAGTAACAATATTCAATAGTGCTTTGAACGGAGGGTTTTGCAGCAGAGTGGGCCTCTGTCACTGCTGTCTGGGCAACGCCTTCCTGTATTGATGGGACTTGATCCTTCTATATGCTTTCCCTCCAATCCCACTCATCACATGGGTACTGGTAAAGATCCAGTGGGACAGATAGGACATTATCCTGATCACTCCATAGTGGCCGAGACAGCTGTGGTTTACCACCTTACTGACCCTGTCGAAGGGAGTTAGGCTCGCACTACCCTGCTTACTGCCCCTCCTGACCCAACAGAATGGCCATGTCCGGCATCCAGGCCTACCATCCTTTCAGTTCACAGCCTGGTGGAATCAGCGCCCTCACCCAGCCCAGCAGAAGTCAAACAGGTCTTCAAAGCAGCCAGAAAGCCCAGTACTGCTGGTCCTATGCTTTAAAATGGAGGGCATTCCAGATACATGCTAACTCCATTTCTGTCAATCCTATCTCCTGTTCTCTTCACCACGTTCTTCAATTCCTCTTGATGCTTTGCAAGAGAGGACTTTCCTTATTGTCTCCAAGTTCATTTAGCAGCTTTATCTGTATGTCACTGTTGGATTCAACGAAATACTCTGTTCTCCCACCAAATTATCACAATGTTTCAGGCAATTTACATGCCTCAACAAATTATTATTTTGTTTTGGTTTTGCACTCTGGTGTTAAGCTTCTCTCAGTGGGGCTATAAATGCCTCCTGAGGCTGTTACTGCACCTCTGACTGCTTAATACTTGGAGTGACAGCTGGAGTAGCTTTTCTACACAGTCCTCCCTTTTGTAGTGTTTGGCTTTCCTAATCTGACTGACGGTGAGATATTAGCTTCTGTTCTGCACCAGCAACAGGTCTTGGAACATGTTCTGTGTTTTCCAGCTGGTACATGTGCATGCAGGTTGTGAGCTCTCGGCCTTCCAACGGATCACCATCAGCCTATATCGCCTTTCACTTGACCTGCACACAAAGACTCAAATCTTGGTGCTTTCAGCTTTCTTTTTGTCCTCATAAATGGCTTCATTGTCTCTTCCTTGGCAATTCATTTTGACAATACAGTCCCGGAGCCTTCTCCCTGCACGTGCAAATGGTAATGTGAGGAAGGTGCTGCCTCCACTCACTCTGCCTTTGGAAATCCTTCTTTGATCTACTGCCAAATTGTCTTTTGCCACTCATGCAGCCCTAGCTGAATGTGGAACTCCCCACACACTCTTGTTTGAGGGAAACTGGCTTTAATTATAATAATAATATTATTTATAGAGCCCTTCAGTCACTAGGCAGTAATTATGTTACAAAGAACAAGCCCCGTACACAGGGCCACAGTTTGAAGAAAGACAAGACCAAACAATTGGGGAAAGGGTGGAAAAGTTCAGATGTTGAAGGCTTGGGAGAAACGATACTGTCCAAACATTTGCAAGGAGAGGTGTGGGGGCTGGGGGGCAATGAGTTCCAAAGGAAGGGGGCAGCAAGAGTGAAGGAAGAGAGGTGTGAATTAGAAGCAGCAGCCCAAAGTGTAGATAAGAGAAATGTATCAGCATAGTGGCAAATGGCTTTTAAATAGATCTGATAAGCAAGCAGGAGCCGGTGAGGGGAGTGTAACAAAAGAGAACCATGAACAAAATCAGATACAGAAAAAGAAAAAAATCAAATGTACAGAAGTAGAAGAGCCAGAATAAAGTTAGAGAAGGAGAAGGGTTAACCAAGGCTGAGGAGGAGACCAGTGAGAACATACAACAGGTGGAGCAAAAAAGACCAAGTGATGACAACAATGTGGAAGAAAGCAGAAGAACTCGGAGAAGAACTAGACAGCTACGAGAGGTGTAAAATAAGAAATCCATATTTATTGACTAATAATTATGAAAAGAAATGTTCTTAACACTAGAAAAGAAGGATAAGGAGTAAAGCAGAGTTAGAGAGAAGAAAATGATCAGAGAAAGATGGGCAGCTGAGAGATCCAGAGGAGAAAATGATGTAATGTTTGTTTGTTTGTTTGTTTGTTTATTTTATTGCCTTATATCCTGCCTTTTTTCCGCCAAGGAACTCATATAATATAATACAGTGTTATATTCAGCAAGGTGGTTAGGAGGAGCCCTAGAAACAGACTGATAGAAATAAGGAGAGGTTACAAACCCTGGGAAAGAAGGATCAGCAGGTAGATCATAATGAATGCTAACATTACCCAAGGTAATAACTAGGAGAGATGAAAGAAAGAGAAAACCAGATCTCAACTCAGAAAAGAGGAGACCCTGTGGGGCTATGACAACAGCAAGCCACAAAAGAAAAGGATACAAAAGAGGAACTGAATAAAATTCAAATGGTGTGAGAGAAGAAGAGGGGGAGACAAAAGGCTGATAGCAGCACACAGAAGAGGGGGAAGGAAAACAAGCCCCTCCTGCTCTGCAACTGCTAGTACTTGGGGAATAGTAAAAGAATCAGAAGACAAAAGAGGGGGATACAGAATCAGAGGGCGTGATTGAACTTTCTATAAGAGCAAAGCAAGAGCAACTGTGAGAAACCCCAAAATCAAAAGAGTGGGGGCATTATTAACATAGGGCTGACAATTTAAGAGAGCACAAGAAGAAAATGAGGCAGGATACGGCAAAGAAATATGATTAGGATGACATACAGTAGGACACAGTAGAAAGAGCCTGAATTTGGAGAAGAATCCACACCTAGTAACAGGAGTATAGCACCCAAAGCAGACCAAGCACCTCCTACAGTTGCAATCAAAATTATTCAACCCCCATTGCAAATCAGGTTGATTGTCAAAATTTACAGACTTTCAGCAGTTTGCAGTGAACAAATCAAACAAAAGCAATTGAAATAGCTCAACACAACGAATGCCTCAAGTGGTTTCCCCAAATTCAACTGAAAATGCAACTTCTAATGACTCCTCCAGTCTCAAAAGTATTCAACCCCTTCATGGCAAGCATCTTTAGTACTTAGTAGAGCACCCTTTTGCCGTTATGACCTGCTGCAAACGAGGTGCATAGCCGCACACTAGCTTCTGGCAGCATTCCTGAGGAATCTTAGCCCATTCCTCATGACCAATGGCCTCCAGTTCAGTAATGTTCTTGGGTTTGCGTCCTGCATCCACCTTCTTCAAATCCCACCAGAGATTTTCTATGGAGTTCAGGTCAGGTGACTGTGATGGCCACTGTAGAATCTTCCAGGACTTCTCCTGCAACCAAGCCTTAGTGGAGTTTGAGGTATGCTTGGGATCATTGTCCTGTTGGAAGGTCCACTGACGCCCAAGCTTCAGCTTCCTCACAGACAGCATGACGTTTTCTCCTAGGATTTCCTGATACGTCAATGAATCCATCTTGCTTTCCACACACTGCAGGCTTCCAGTGCCAGAGGATGCAAAGCAGCCCCAGAGCATCACCGAGCCACCACCATGCTTAACTGTAGGCAGAGTGTTCTTTTCAGCATACGCTTCATTCTTATTCCTCCAGACATACCGCTGATCCATCGGGCCGAAAAGTTCCAGTTTTGTCTCATGGCTCCACAGAACAAAATCCCAAAACTTCTGTGGCTTATTTATATGATTTTGAGCATATTAGAGCTGACATTTCTTGTACTTTTGGGTCAATAGTGGTGTATGTCTTGGAGTTCTGGCATGGAAACCTTCTGCGTTTAGTATGCGCCTTACTGTGCTCACTGAAACCTCAGTGCCTGTTGCCACAAAGTCTTGCTGCAGGTCTTTTGCAGTCACTCGAGGGTTTTTCTCAGCCTGCCTTCTCAGAAATCTGGTTGCAGCCGTTGATAGCTTCCTTTTTCTGCCCTGTCCAGGTAGCATAACCACTGTTCCTTTAGCGTTGAACTTGCGAACTATGCTTCCAGTGGTGTCTCTAGGAGCATTCAGTGCCTCCGCTATCTTTTTGTATCCTGTTCCTTGTTTGTGAAGGGTGATGATCTCTTCTCTTAACTTTTTGGACCATTCTTTTGACATAGCCATATTTCTAACATGCAGAAATCAAACGTGACACTCAACAAACCCCTAGCCAGCTCAGGTATTTCATGTGTTCCAGCTCAAGCACACCTGGTGCAACTAATGAAGCCCTTGATTAGTTGCATCAGGTGTGCTTGAGACAACACCTGTTTTGCATCTTTGTGCTGTTGTGAGGGATTCTATTCAGGGGGTTGAGACCGGAGAAGTCATTAGAAGTTGCATTTTCAGTTGAATTTGGGGAAACCGCTTGAGGCATTCATTGTGTTGAGCTATTTCAATTGCTTTTGTTTGATTTGTTCATTGCAAACAGCTGAAAGTCTGTAAATTTTGACAATCAGCCTGATTTACAATGGAGGTTGAATAATTTTGATTGCAACTGTACCATGAAATAGGCCAGAATAAAAAGATCAACAGTCTAAGGACGGGGGAAAACCAACCCAGCAATCCATGATGGAGAACACTCCCCAGGCTCTCTTCATTCCTCCGCTGCAGAAAATAGCAGAATGCTGAGGAACTACCACCACCCTGGCAAGCTGTTAATAGGAGCATGGGAAGGGGAAGTTGATTTTGGAAAAATGCCCCCAAAACCTTTTGTTCAAAATCCACCTACATAAGGGCTGCCAGCTTACTGCAGTTAGAAATAAAGGTGGCCTCCCCAAGGAAGGAGCCCAAGTGGCAGCCCAAATGGAAGCATATTCCCTGGAGAGCTTCACTCCTTAGATCAGGAGGGTAGTGGTCTGCTTAGGAGCCCTTCTGACGGTAGTTTTCTGACTCCTCCTTGACCTCCTCTAAGAGCCTCTCAGTCACCTTTGGTGCCAGTATTTGGCAGACACCCAAGCCAAGCCGCCATTAGCGGTAACCTCTGTAGCTGGAATCAGTCAGGGCCCCTTTAACTCTTGACTGAAACATGCAGGATTTGGTAGCCTCTGGGTACATTGGGTTCTTGGCACATTTGAAGAACACGTGCTATTAACTAAAGAGCTAAAGATTTTCCATTACCTTATGTTAAATTTGAATATTGGCCTTTAAATTATTGTATTGACATTCAAGGCTTTGAACAGAGTTACTGCTTCATTTTTGTGATATTTTTCAAGCTGTATTCGTGGTCATTCCCCATAATATGCAAGGCAGCCTGTAGTTATAATTGCCCTGAATTTAATATCCTGACAATCTGATTTGGAGCTCTTTCTAATTATGGTATCAATCGGATGGCTCTCCCCCCGTGCCCCCCACCCCAGCTCATTATATAAACACAATCACGAAGATGCCTCAAGATATTGAGGCAAATGTGTGCTTGTGTGCAGTGTGCTTGATTTGTACAAAGAGATTTGGGGGGCTCAATCCTGCCTGGAAGCCAAGCCTTGTGCCCTGCAACGTAGCTGTGTGTCCCTCCTGCGTAGGGGCAGGCTGTGATCTCTTAAGGGGAAAAGGTGGAATTCACACATCCAGAGGTTGGCTCCAGTGCTGACATATGATCATGGGGCTAAATCCTGGCATGATGTAAACTCTGCCTGCTCTTTTTTTTATACTGTACCCCTTTTGTTTGCTTTCAGGTTCCAGAGAGGAAGAGTTCTTGCAGAGTGAGGGCCTCAGTTGGATCTTTTTAGGCTGTAACCAGCCATACTCCTGAGTCACGCCTTGGGGACACTCTATTGGCTGTGCTGCTGGGAATAATGGGAGTTGTAGTCCAACACATCTGGAGGGCACCAGGTTGAGGAAGGCAGCCATAGAGGCTATCAGGCAGACAACCCAAAAGGAAATTACAAGGTTCAAGAGACTGGAGACAGATAAGAGCAATGTAGCAGGCACGGCTTACGCTGTGCCAGGGTTAGCCCTTGATCACATCTCAGCACCAGAGCCAACTTCTGCATGTGTTAATTGGATTTCCCATCACTTGATGACCCATAATGAGGGAAGAGCTTTAGGAGAAGCAGGATGTGCAGGTCCAGTACTTGAGGGATCACAGCAGGTAGTAGAAGGATCTGACTTCCAACATGGCAGCTCCAGGTAACATACCTGCAGTGAACTGCTAAAACTGGAGACCCAGGAAGTTATGTAGAGCAGAGCAGCATAAGCTGAGTGGTGGGGTTACCTGACTTCCTGCCTCAAGGAGATCCAATTCCCAATTTGCTAGACACAACTTCCAAGTGGCTTGAAGCATCTTACAGTTACATTCTCTCTCTGACCAGCTATTGTGGTAACACAGGAAACTGGTATCAGTGATTAGGGTTTTGAGGCCCATGATTCCTAATAGGTGTGAGTGGAAGACACATGAAGCTTGCTGAAGCTTAATGGGTCTGGGTCTGGTCAGTGGGAGATCACAGATGCCATGTAAGGCATTTTGAGTTCCATGATGTAAGAAAGGTGTGATATAAATGTATTTAAATAAATAATAGCACTTTATAAAGAGGTCCAGTGGGAGCAAGCTAGATTTTTCCACTTAAACATTCAATTACTCTGCACTGCAGTAAAAAAATCAATTATGTAAAGTAAGTTTCTGTACATTTTCTCCTTACTATTCCTAATTTATTTCACTCACAAGATCTGGGATCTTGTAGAATTTATGTGTAGGAAGTGTTAAAGTGGAGTAAGGGCAAGTAGATGATTGGAGGAGCAGAAAAGGAGGGAGTACAAGAATGCAGGTGTCCTTGCCCCTGGAGGTTTGTGGCTTCCCTTCAAATTTCTATCCACAACCTGAGGACTAGAAACTTCCTTTCACATTCATTTCAATTCATTTATTACATTTCTGTACTGCCCAAAAGCTAAAGCTCTCTAGGTGGTTTACAATTCCAATATACAACTAGTTTATTATATAATTAGTTGTCCAGATCAGTGAAAGCCATGCATATTACTGTAACCGGCTTGCCTTTTGACTGAATCAAGATATGTCCATCTGATCAAGCTTTAATTACAGTTGTCTTGCCAGCACTTCCTTATTTGTCTTCCTTTTTCTTCCTTTTTTAATTAATCTCTCTGCTCTTGAAAACTACAGATAAGGACTATACAAGAGATAAGTTATCCAGTCCCTTAGTAGTCCTGATTCTATCTATTTTATTTTACTTACCAATGGTCACTATCTGCCCAGAGCCTATGCTTAAGAAATACTCTGTTTGTCCAGTGACAGAACCCCATGTTTCAACATTGCCTCCCTCATAAAATCATCACTTGGTCTAAACACACTTTAAAACGTTTAACAGATTAGGACTGAAGACCAGTTTCATGAGATATGAATCCATTACATTCAGGGCAAGATGGCAATCTAGCTGAAGGTTAGAAAGTTCACTCTGCCAATTTATTACGATCTTAACCACTCATATCAGTATAAAGCAGCCTGTCCAGTGTTAAAGGTTTTCACCTGCCAAAAATTGGTTGCCTGCCCAGGTGTTGCCTGAAGACAGTTCTCTGGCACAGCAAAAGATGTTTGGAAATTGCTCAAATTATCCAGTTCTTATTAACTTTGCTTCAGGGCATACAAAGGGGCTTATTGGCTAAAGACCAGACAAATAGCAAAATCAGGCAGAAGTTTACTAATGCTATTTAATGCCATTGAGCTGGAGAGGAGGAAAAATGAATTGAGTCATGTACATTGAATCTGTATGTATGAGTGAGTGGAGCTGTACCAAGAGTAAGCTCATGTTTACTTCTGCAGCACTTAGAGCAGGGGTAGGCACCCTGTTGCCCTCCAGATGTTTTGGACTTCAACTTCCATCAGCCCCTACCAGCATGGCCGATAGGTTAGGAATTATGGGAGTTGTAGTCCAAAACATCTGGAGGGCGGTTGCCTACTCACCTAGATTCTTGCAGATACTGCCTTAAAGAGACTGCTATGCTGGTTGTGCTAAGGGGAATTTCTGGTAAATTGAGCATTGACACTGCACTCTCCTACTTGTGGCCAACTTCTGGGATAAGTAGTGCCTGCTCTCCATGTTGGAGCAAGTGTTCAATAGCCCCATGTTTTATCTTTTCGCAGCGTAAATGGAGATGTCCGTTTCTTTGACCCAAGAATGCCAGAATCAGTGAAGGTCTTGCAGATAGTCAAAGGACTGACAGCTCTGGACATACACCCACAAGCCAACCTGTTTGCATGGTAAGTTCTGAAAGGACTCTGCTCAGTAGCACCCTGTCCCACTAGAAAGCACAGGGAGAAGCAGCCCATTGTTAGAAACACTTTCATTTATTTTCCTTTGCTTAAGCAGTGCAGCCTCTTTCCCATGTTTGCAGTCAAGGTATTTTAACCTTTGTATGCTTCCTTGAACTCCTAGCACCTCAGATTTGAATCATGGTGGGTGTTGTGGGTCACCATCTTGAGAAGCATGTGGGTTTTCTTTTCTGTCCATACCTAGTGCACAATTTGGTAGGGACTTGTCATCCAGCTTCACCAGCTTGGTGCTTGGGCTTCTCACTTAAGATCATCCCCTGCCCACACTTTTGACTTCCCCCCAGCCCTCCTTGAATTGCCTATTGAGTATGTAAATCTTGCTGTGGATAGGAGGGATCATGCTGAAGGTTCCACAGTTTAAAAGAAAATCTCTTTTGTTGATACGTGCTCACGTGGAACCTTTACTTCTGCTCTACATCCATAGTTGATTTGCCAAGAGTAGAAAACCTCTGCCTCTAAGCCTCAGCCATTGATGGTTTAATGTCATGAGTGTGCTGTCTTCTCTTCTCTTCCCTTTCAGTGGCTCTATGAATCAGTTCACTGCAATCTACAATGGGAATGGTGAGCTAATCAATAATATCAAGTACTATGATGGATTCATGGGCCAGAGAGTGGGTGCCATCAGCTGCCTAGCCTTCCATCCACACTGGGTCAGTCTTCTTTCTCACTGTTGACTACATTTCTCCTGTTAAGTACAGAACAGCTTTTGGGTATTAAAAAGAGGACCAGTGAGGCTGTCCAGAGGCATTCGCGCACACGCACACACTTCAGATTCAGAAGTGAGAAAACCCAAATGCAGGGACAGAATTAATTAGCTGAATTAGCCCAGACTATGAATATTTGCTTCCTTTTTTAAAAATTGAGATCATTTGAAAATTCTAGTGTACTCAATTTGTTAGCTTTGAAGAGGTTCCAGTAGTTAAGAACATTAAGAACTACTTTACTGAAAGGGTGGGCAGACTTCAGACTTGCAGGATCTACTTTTTGGGGGGTGGTTTACTGGAACCCCAAGATCTACCAGCCACAGCCTGGTGCAAAAGACATAGACTTAGAATTAAAGAGAGAATTCTGAGCCCAGGAATTTGTTCTGAGTACAAGAACTGAATGGGAGCTCACAATCCTTCAGCCCAAAAAAACACTCCTGGTTATCGCATGTTTTCCTTCATCTCAGCAGTATGTTTTGGGCAGTGGGGGGGGAATGATGTTGCTGCTCCTATGCTTAAAGAGTTGGAAGTCAGAAATCCTTACCAATCTACTGCAAATCACCCAGAGATCTACCACTACATCCAGATCTACCTTCTTGATCAGACCAAGGACCCATCTAGTCCAGGATCCTGTTTCCAACAGGCCAGATTCTTCTGCTCCAGGTTGGTTGAGCAGAAAGAGATGCCTGAGCACCGAAATCCCACCCCTTTCACTAGAAACCTCTTACGAAATCTCTTCAGTGGCCTCATTTATATGTTACTGCAGCAGTGTGGCAGCTACTCCCCATGGTCTGATCTCACAGGGCTTTGGTAATGTGAGTAGGGTAGAACCAGGTGAGTAGAGTGAATGGCATGTTTCTTTTGCATACTGGTGTCTCCCTCTCGGGGTTATAGTAACGTATAAATCATATATTTTGCAGTGGGGGGTGTTAAAGAACAGAATGGAGTGAGATATTCAGGATTCTATACACTCTGTGTACTGCTTTGCGGATTAGATACTTGCAGCCATGCCAATCACCAGATTCCTGGTCGTGCTCCTTACATACATGAACTGAACAATTTTGCCCAACTCTGTTGTGAAATTCCTGCCCTGGTTACGCTGATTCAGGTCTGTTGTATTTTTCAAATGCAGTCATCTAGTTGAGCATTAAAACAGAGGGTGACTTGCTTTAAGATGAGACATTGGTGTCTGTCATTCTGCATGTGGATCTTTTCTTATAAAATGACAGCAAAATCCAATTCATAACTCTGATGCCTTCTGAGCCTGTCACCAATCCTGGGTTCTCAAGAGACCCTTAGGGTTGGGTCCAGCTTTGTCGTTGCACCTGCGGAATGGATACCATTAGCGAAATGGGACTCCCCTGAGTGCTTTCCAAATCTGCTCTGGAGGGTTGGGAGACCATTCCGTGGACGCAGCAACAAAGCTGGATCCAAACCGTACACATTTCCATTTGGGAGTGGGGGCTATTGACTGTAAGCACATTTCCAAATGAGCCTTTCTGTCAACTGCAGAGGATCTCCTCTATCCAGGAGTCTACATATGAGCTTCCTGCTGGTGAGATAGCTTTTTTTTACTCTGGCTAGGTTGCTCCACCTTTCTCCCTGACCTCACTTCAGAGAGCAGCTCGATGGTTCACTGCTTTCTGAGCCTTTATGGGTTCACAAGCAACAGAGATTAATCCTGACCCCTACTGTAATCAGCTTGAAGTTAGAGAAGTGGGCTAGGGCTTGCTTCTGTAGTTACACTCGCTTCAGAGGCAGCTGGTGAACTCACAAAACTCAGTGTGACATCACAATCAAAATGTTCCTCCCCCTCCCCCTGGTGGGATGGGCATGGTTGATGGTGAGCACAGATGTTGGCTAGCAACAAAGGCCAGTCATAAGGAGTAGATCCCTCCTTGTAAGAACTCACTGCATTTGTTTTCCTCCTTCCCACAGCCTCACCTGGCAGTTGGAAGCAATGACTACTACATCTCGGTGTACTCAGTGGAGAAACGAATCAGATAACAGTGTGTGGCTGCGTTGTCAGAGCAGGACATCTTCTGGCAGGCGGGACCATGTCTCACTCATGATGTACATACAGTGAAACTATCGACTTGAATGTTTAGTGTTGGCTGCTGCTGCTGTGCAACCCCCATAACTTGAACACTTTTTCCTCCTGATTTAGCTACTGATGATTTTGAGTCAGAAGAAAGGGAGAGAAGCAACTCTTGCTTTTCTTTGCAGCCAGAGCCTCCAGGAGCTACAGAAAAGGAGCATTTATATTCTCAGTGGGTTCTGCCGCCACCACCTGTGACTGCTTCTCTGGTTGTTTGAAAATATGGCTCCTACAAATGAATGAGGTCATTTCTTCCTGGAAGGGGGGGGGGGGCTCCTTTAAATCAGGAAAGAATTCAGAACTTGCCTACTGTTCCACATATTCTGCCTAGAATGTCTGTGACTGCTACCTATTTTGTGCCACATGCTGGCCCTGGCAGTCGCATGCTAGCAGGCTGCTTGGTCTTGGATAGTCTGTGTGTATCTTTCTGCTCTATATGCCACTGGCCGCACTCTCTAACATTCACTGTTCCACTGGAAATAGACAAAAGGAATTAGTGGGAGTCCTAAGGGGGAGAGAGTCTCAGTGCTGCAGACACTACTACTGAGTTGGCTACCACTATGGAGGGGAAATTATTCCCAGTTCCTTGGTGTCGATTGGGAAATGCATTTGAGTAGCTGCATCAGAACATGTGACAGGACAGGACACCTTCCCCTCTTACATCCACCCCATCTTTTAAGTTGCTCCAGCCATCCTCTGCTCCATTTGCTCACAGCAGAACCCCATAAGCACAAGAAATGGCCTGCTACCTCCACATAGACAGTTAAGGAGTTTGCTTATCATTGTACCACTGCCTTAAATCCTCCCGCCCCGCCCCTGCTTTCCTCTTGCAGAAGTGCTATTATTCAGCTTGGTAATGGATGCAGATACTTGCAGCACACATACAGATCAGGCCTGTGCAGGTGTTCCTCCTCTCCCCTCCCCCATTCCAGGCATTTGCACCTAGGCTGAACACAGGGGCAGCTGTACATACCTAGGCCCATGTATATGTTCACATGCATGTGTGCTGACTTCAAGAGAACTGCTGATTTCTGCTCTTTAGAAAATACTGGTTCCATCTTGCATACCATCCATCTCCCATATAATGAAGACAGCAATCCCTCCAGAGCCCAGGAGAAGCAACCCCCAGTGAAAGGACGGCCTGCACAGCTTAGGGCACAAAGACAAAAAGGCCTTGTGTTGGGCCAGAAATGTGCAGCTATCTAGGCATTGGCTTTGATATCATTTGTCCACAAAGCTATGGCGAAGCATGGAAATGAAATTGCGCCAATAATGTTGCCGATTATGAATGTATTAAGAGTAGAGAGCCATCCAGTGCATTTTGCATTGTGGAATTGGCTTTGCCTTGCTTGCAGAATTGCTTTCAAAAATATACCAGATACGTATATTTTTGCAGGCTGAGAACCACCATGCAAGATGCAAGGAGGAGTGTTCATATGGCTAGAAACCTGTATTTCAGGCCATCAAAATTAAGTGGTGGAAATAAACAAGAAGTGACTTGACACACCAGTTTACTGACTCCAGTGTCAGTTGTGCTGGGATGGGCAGTCTTTGGCCCCCACTGCCATGCCTGTCCCTCTGTAAGTGGCAATGAACTCAGGGAAGGACAGATAGTTGATAGATTTTGCTAACAAGCATCAAGCCAGAATTTGGGATCCATGTATAACTGACTTAACCTACACAATTAAAAACAAATGAGAATATGATGATTTTTTCTAAACCACATCCAATGTGTTTGTTTCAAGAACAAGATCCCTTGTGCTTCCTCTCAGCTTGCACAGCCATGACTAAGGTTGTGGTATTATTTCTCCCCCCCTTTTTTTTTTAATTAATGCCACCAGACTATCAGCTTTCATCCAAGTGTGTGTGGGGGGGCTGTGCTTTTCACTGGTCTGATGTGGAGATCCAATCATGAAGTTTAACCAAGGATCCAGAACGCATCCTACCTACATGGTTCACTTATCTCTCTATTTTCCCCAAAAAATTAAAAGGGAAAATACATACGTTTAATAATAAACCACCACAAGATTGTAATGTAAGAGTAAAACAATTAACGAAATAAATGGTTAATAAAATGTAAATGCCGGAACAACCCTTTGGTCAATGGGACTTACTGTTATTAGATGGAGTGGAGGAGAACTTTTGGAAATGTTGTCGGGGCAGGAGTGAAAGACTGCCTGACTAGGCGCTCCTCCATAACTCCTGAGCAACTTTGTCTGTGCGGAGATTGTGGGGGAGTGGCTGGCTGCTCTGCCTGGCAATGGAGAGGGGAAGGCGAGAACTTCCACTTCGACACATACAAACAGCGCACTCTTGCCTTGTTGTCTTCCTCCCTCCTACAATAGCTATCGCTGCTTTTGAGCCCTCACCTTAAAAAAACAGTGGACAGATGTGGTGCGTGTGCCTAGTGGCCCGCAAAACTGCCGCTCCTGCCTCCCTCCTTCCCTGGGACCTAGAAGTCCAAAGAACAAGCAGCTATTGAGGAACTCACCTCCTCTTGCTTTTCTTATGTAGGGGCAGAGAGAGAAAGATGTGTGTGTGGACCAGAGTTCAAATCACTGACTGATTCCATACATGTGCTGCTTATGGCAAGGCTTCACTACCTCAAATGTGATACTAAAGCAATAAAACATAATCTCACTGGTCAGTGTGCTTAGAATTTGCATCCTTAAGTCCGGAAAGTCATTTTGGCACTATTCCTTGTGGGCAAAACAAATGGGCTGCACTTGTGATTCTGTGCAGCGTAACCACTTAACACAGCCTTCCCCAACCTGGTGCCGTCTAGATGTTTTGGACTATAACTCCCAGCATTCCTGACTATTGCCCCCTGCTGGCTGGGGCAGAGGGGAGTTGGTCCAAAACATCTGGAGAGTGCCAGGTTGGAGAAAGCTTGACTGAGCATGTTCTTTTCCTTCATAGTTAAGTAGGATTGTTGTCCTTTTTTAGAAGCACAGTTGATTTCAAGCCATTTTCTTCATGATGTAATTAAAGAGGTGGCATCTAAATAAAAAGTGTGCGTGAGAGAGTGGAGGGAGAGACTTCTGCATGATAACTTGGGAGGGTGTCAAACAGATGAGTTGGAACTGGCTGGATGTCTTTGAACTCACTGAATGTTTGCTGATGTCATCTGCGTCCCAGATAAAACAGCAGGAAAGCTCTTCATTTCTGAAAATCTGATAGTAATATGTTGTCCCTGCCCACACATGAATTCCTGGATGGTATCCCTGAATGTGGCTCACATTCTGCCCCTGCATTCATCCTCCACGCCAACCTTAGAGGGAGGAGACAGGTACTGACAGGGCTCTGACCATATTTTTTAGATTTCTTGAAGTTCCAGAAGTGGGAGATGATTGTTAAGAACAATGAAACCATGTGCATCCCATCAGTCATCTACACCAGAAGGGAACCATGACAGAGACCACTGAATATTTTCAGGAGAAGGAAAACAGAGGATGTTGAGCCTGTATCATACTGAAACCTGCCTGACCCCTCTAAAATACCTTTCTACTTGCCATGCTGGGCAGCAGTAATTGAATAGCAGATGCTCCTGTGACATGACAGAATTCAAAACGCCAGCTTCAAACCTGTAGCATATTATCCAAGTCTGACAACTGCTGTGCACAAAATAACCTTGGAGACCAGTGCTGAAGGTTGAGCATTGTTCTACAGATTGTTGTTGTTGTTTACTACACAGAGATCCATAACCATAAAAGGGGAAACGCTCTTGTTTTGTAACATGAAGGGCAGCAGAAAATACCTTTGTGTCACCCTTCATATGGAAAATGTGAGAACTGGTTTAGTGTGGTAGCTAAGATCATGAGCTCTGAGCCAGAAAGTCCCTGGTTTGAGGTTCACAGCCATGAATCTACTGGGTGGCCTTAAACAAGCCATTATCTCTTAGCCTCAGCCTCCCATCTGCAATGTGGAGGTGGTACTAGACAAGCTTATAGGGTTGTTATAAGGATTGCTGAGATTACGTTTGTGAAGTGCTTTGAAACCTATAAAAGCACTATATACATTCTAAGCATCATTTTTTTTATTATGATAATGATGATGCACACGAAAAATATAAAGCTTCACCTCCCATAACACATGCAGCCATAACTCAGTATGTCCATGAGGAAACCAAGACTTCGCTTTCTATCTTCCTGAAAGGAGGATGCACACATTTTAATTATGTATTCCATGTATTTCCTACTATCCTCAAAGAAGCACAAGGCCATGTATGTGGGTGTCCTCTCCCATTTTATCCTCACATCAACCCTGTGAGGTAGGTTAAGCTGAGGAGTAGTGACTGGCCTAAGGTCACCCAGCCTAACCTTGGCTGAGTGGGAATTTAAATCTGGGGCTCCCCAGTCCTAGTCTAACACTCGAAGGCTATATCACACTGACAATGATACAAGTAGAAATGGGAACACTGTTCCTGTTTTTATAGCCAAGTGGTATAGAGCAGGAGGTAAGATGCAGGCTTAGGTCTGATTGAGTAATGTAGCACTCCACTACGTAATTTTTTATGTAGTAATTTTTGCAACACGCTTTTTGTCATCCTACCTATCAAAAGGAGCCAATATGTGGGGCTCTGATACTATGGCATAAGTAACATCATACAAAACATGCCTGATACATAGGAATCCAAATTATCATCAAGCTGACTTGGTTTATAGCCTCTGGATCGCAAATAGAAGGTTTCATGGTAGATACAAGATTAATGGGCTGCCTAACTAGTTTCTAGAGTTGTCATTGGTCTGGCAATACTTTGTACACTTTTCTTGCAAATAGTATTAAATGTGGGTGCAGCAGAATGGAAAGTCTTCTGCACATATAGTCGGCTTTCATGAAATACAGTCACAATAAGGGACAAAAGAGTAATGTGTCTGTCTACCTTGTCTGAAGCTGTTTAAGATTAATTGACATGGTGCTTAGCTATGTCTTAGCAGAAGTGGTTACCATGGGAACCCTAAATGTTCTCTGTCTATAGTGTGTGTTCTAATCAACTGTGATGACTATAGTAAATTGCTGTTTATTTTAAACAAGAAGCCAACCCAGCAATTACATCTGTTGTTTCCAGTGTTTGCTGTTCAGAAAGGCTATAGTACTGTGCTATCCAGTAACTTGTGGCTGTTGTCCTAGTTTTGTACCAATTATTTCTGCACAAATCCTATAGGACAGTATTCTGCTCAGATAATGGGTGCAGTGGCCACATGCTGTCAAGTTTCACTAATGTTCCACCTAATTATTGTTCTTCCTTACTGTCTATAACTCTAGACCTCTGTCTCCATAGTATGGCCCATACTCAGTTATCCAGTCCTTTCCCACAGCTTTTCTGATACTTCTTGGTTTTCAGTGCACATTCCCATTTACAGAGAAATATGCCCAGATATCTGGCTTTCTTTTTAACCCAAATAGGTGTTTAGCAACAGTACTAAAGGCTCTTGAAGGAACTGAAAATACCTTCAATTATTTTTCATCAACATGACAAGCATAAAATGACAGATTTTAAATATGCAGCTAGTTGGCATCCAGCCTGAGGACCACAAATCCACCTATGGGTTTTTTTCTTGGGCAGGAGGAATACGATCAACAAATCTAATGTTTTGGAGCCAACAGAGGGCTTCAGGATTATAGCTCATTTGCTAGTAGTATCTCTCATACAGGATATATTTGTGTGAGGTTTGATAGCTTGGAGCTATCCAAGATGCTTTTGTAACCCAGAGCAGCTTCAGTTTAATCCTGGACATTTATTACAACTTTCTGTCTTCTGTCAGATCAAGGTATGTAATCAGGATGGACAAGAGACACATTGCTGCTTTTCAAGGTGAGCTTTACACAAGGTGAGCTCAACACTTTCTCCTGGCAGTGGAAGTCAACCACACATACTATGTGGAGGGCTGTGGTATATAGTACCAGTTGGGCACTTGGATAACTAAGCTTCAGCATTCAGCACTACCACAGACTCCTTAAAAACCTTGGACAGCTCACTCAATGAAGCCAAAATTTAAAGTGGGAGGTAATAATTCTGTCATACTTGCAAATATTTTATCTTCAGATAGTCTGTGAATATTTCCTGAATGTTTAGTGTCTCAGCTAGATTTGTTTTATTTCTGGCTTTCACTAGTGGGGCTAATGAGCAGCAGAGGCTGGTTCTGTTCCCTAAAATCCAGTGGGTTTCAGAACTAGGGCTTACAAATATACAATAGCATCTTGAAGAGAGACTGCTTACACCAGGGATGGGCAACATGTGGCCATCCAGATGTTTTCGCCTACAACTTCCATCAGCCTTAGCCAACATAGTCAATGGTGAAGGATGATGGGAGTTGTGGCCTTCCAGATGTTTTGGCCTACATATTGCCCACACCTAGCCTAGACACTGTTTTTCTCATGTTTTCTAGGGCAAACAAATCTGATATATTTTAAGGGACATTCTCATAAGAATAGCCTTGCTGGATCAGACCAAAGGACCATCTAGTTCAGCATTCTTTCCCATAGTTGTCACCCAGGTACTTTTAGGAGTCTCACAAGAAGGGCGTGAAGACAACAGCCCTTCGCTGCTCTTGCCACCCCCACCTTCAATTGGTATTCAGAGGCATATTGCCTCTGAAGTTGGAGGTTTCATCATCATCATCTTGCTGTTAGCACTATATGTTACAATGGGAGAAAGCTTCAGGAGGATCGGGGTGGGGGGAGAGAAAGGTTTTCCTCTCCCTTTCTGAGACTGCACATGTACACACACACTCCAAGCACTGCTGCAAGACTTGGAACGCTCCTATTACAGGCTGGGCATGCATGGCAACATTTTGTTGCCGGTCCCCACTTGTTATGGCCAATAGCCATTGATCGGCCAATCCTCCATGAACATTTCTAATCTATGTTTCATCATCACATCTTATGGCAGCAAATCCCAGAAAGTAATTGTGTTGTACTTTTGGGGGTCTGTTTTGAATCTACTGCCAATCACTTTAATTGGCGGACCCAGCATTCTATTACGGAACAGGGAGAAAGAAATCTCTCTGTACACTTTTCCAAACCAAGCATAATTTTATAAACCTCATGGTCTCCCTGCTCTGCCAACAAAAGCACTATGTATGTATGTATGTATGTACGTACTTACTTACTTAACATTTTAAAGCCATCCTTCATCCTTGCAGATGCCAGGGCAGTGTACATATATAATTAAAATACATAAAGCAATGAGAACACCAAAAGCGCATCATCATCACAAAACAAAGAAGGCAGCAAATCAAATAAAGAAAATCAGCCAATTAAAATGTCTGGGTGGAAAAAAAGGGTTTTGAGTTGGTGCTGAAACAAGTGCAGTGTTGGTGCCAGTCATACCTGCGGAGGAAGGGTATTCCATAGATAGGGTGCCTCAGCTAAGAAGGTTCTCTTCCTTGCTGACACGTAATATACCTGAGGTACTCGGGGGAGAGCCTCCCTTGCCTATCTTAAGACATGGGCAGGCTGGTGTAGGGAAAGAGGTGCTTCTGCAGATGTTTGGTTCCCAAGCTGTTCAGGGCTTTAAGGGTAAACATCAGCACCTTTAATTGGTCTTGCTGAAGGACCTGCCTGCTTGACCCCATCAGCTTACTATGACCCCGCCTGACTGTACCCACTACAGTTCTGCCTGCTACATTCTGCACTAGCTGAAGCTTTTGGGTCATCTACATTACAGTAATCTATATGGGAGGTTGCCAGAGCATGAACCACTGTGGCCAGACAATCTCCAGTCTGTTTCTAGGTGCTACCCAAACCACTCCTATTTGGTGTTCTTTCTTCCTTTCCTCTTCCTTAAATCCCCTTCACATAAAGACATAAGATCACAAACTCCAGGTGCAAAGGCCTATGCCTTTACAGCAGGGTTGGGGAACTTCAGGACCGAGGACCAAATCCAGCCCTCTAGGTTTCCCCAGATGGCCACACACCCCTCCTCCAATCACAGTGGCTTGAAGGTTTCCCAGCTTTTGCACAGTTTTTCTGCATTTCAGAAGCTGGATGCTTCTTCTGAGACTTAACTACTGGCAGCTTTTAGCGACAACATGCTGGCGCGCGTGTGCATTTTTGGTCTTGCCCCACCGCTGGAACGCGGCCCCTGACAGCTTCTCCAAATTGCACTTTGCCTGACAGCAAGCCCATGTTTGCTTTAGCACAAACCTGCACTCCTGATATATGCAATGTGTATGTGCCCCTCCCCTTCCCTAATTCTAGCATTTCTCTGCAGGTACTACGAATGTCCTGATTATAAAAAAAAAAAAAAGAAAAAAAGCCGGGACTCTTTGAAACATTATCACTAAGACTGTAAGTGTTGGCGACCTTGACACTGTTACATCCCAGAGGAAGTTGCTACTAAATTTAAGTATAGCCCCACTAGAAGGAGTCACCTTAAGTCGTAGTATAGTACTGAGAAGCTGCTCCAGATGTGTGGCAATTATTTTCCTTGTCCAGAAAGCTTGTACAAAAGGAAAATGAAGCTACTTCTATGTAATGTATTCTGTGTGCGCAAGCTTTATTTATTAATTAATTTTTTTGATTGCCCATCTGGCCACTCACCCTGCCACTCTGGGCGATGTACAATGGTACAATTTAAAACAGTAAAATTATACATGAAGACATTATTTAAAAATGCCATAACCCACCCCAAATGCCTGCCTGAATAACCAAGTTTTCAGTGTATGGCGGAAGCTCATTAAAGAGGGGACATGGCGGAGTTCCCTAGGAAGGGAGTTCCACAGCTCTTCTACATAGCTAATTGTTCCTACGTGCAGTTTGTTGTACAATAATTTGTGCAGAAGTGTGAAGAAGTGCGACGACTCCTCTAAACACCAGCCAGAGTTTTCACTGTAAAGCAGGGACTTTAGGTTGGTAGTATTAAATAAGTCTGTGAAGAGATTAAAGGAGGAAGGTTTTTAAATATATATTTTAGCAGTATTTAGATGATACATCTGTTAAAGTAACAATTATTGCACTACAAGTGATACATTGACCATAGTTAAGCAAGATGTAAAAACAAGACTATTTATTGGTTGGAAAATAATCTTCAGCATATCTGCTGAACTGAGAGATGCAATGAACTACCCTACCTGAATACCATAAACAGGTATTCCGCACTGACTCTCATTTTGTGATTGTGCTGATTAACTGATTAATACTTCCTCTCCCCAGTAAGCAGTGCAGCCACCCCCCACTCCACCCCACCCCTGGCAGGACGTGGTTCAAAAGCTATATTTCAGATTTACCTAAACTACATTTCCCAATAGCTTGGCAGCATCAGTCCTTCTCCCAGGTATTCCATCAAACATCCTTCTGAATTAAACATTTGTGAGGAGCCCTAGCTCTGGTGTAGAGCACAAGCAGGAGGTCCCAGGTTCAATCCCCAGTAACCTCAGTTAATAACCCCCGAGTCTAAACGGGGATGGAGAACCCGTGGCCTTCCAGATGTTGTTGAACTCCAACTCCCAACAGCCCCAGCTTGCATGGCCAATGGTCAAGAATGGTGGGCACTGTAGTCCAACAATAATTGGGGGGTCACAGGTTCCTCAGCCCTGAGGATCTCAAGTGGTAGAGCTGGGAAAGATCTCTGTCTGATGCCCTGGAGAGTTCCCATCAGTCAGAATATATAGTATGGGACTGAATGAACATCTGTATAAGGCAACTTTATATGGTCATAAAGGTGAGTGCGTGCACCACGACAAGCAGCGTACTTGCGGAAGAAACCTGTAAGTAGACAACTTGTGTGAGCAGTATGTTACAGGGCATCATTCGCACACACACACACACACACACACACACACACACAGATATTCTTCTAATCTGTCAAGCCCCACCATTGTAAGCTTTAAGGAAGGCCCTGAAAATGTACTCGTTTTCTCTGGCCTTATCCCGATTATCTTTTATTTATTTATTACATTTATATCCCGCCTTTTTTCCTCCTTAAGGAACCCAAGGCGGTGTACATCATCATCCTCCTCCTCCATTTTATCCTCACTACAACAACCCTGTGAGGTGGGTTGGGCTGAGAGTCTGTGACTGGCCCAAGTCACCCAGTGAGCTTCCATGGCCAAGTGGGGACTAGAACCTGGATCTCCCGACTCCCAGTCCAACACTCTCGCCACTACACCACACTGGCTCTCGTATCTTTTATGAGAATATTCTGAGGCTTTAGCTGCAGTTTAGATTTTTAGACAGTACTGTCTAGGCTAGATGTTTTATCATGGGTGTTAGTTGATTTTATTAATTTTGGTGTTTTATCATTCTATGGGTTTTCACTATATGGGACTTCATTGGGTAAGCCACTTTGGGAGGGCTCTTACCCTGTAAGGTGGAATACAAATGTTTTTTAAAATAAATAAATAATAATGGGAAAGTGCCACAAATTTCCATGAGTCCCCTTCTCCACAATTGCACTTCTTGAATGCATAGACCATGCTCAGAAGCACTTGTTTCAATAGGTAAGCTGGTAATATCTGCACCAGCTCTAAATACAAATGTTCTGTCGTTGCTCCTGGGAAAATCATTGCATTATACACGACAGGGTGGAAACAAGAACAAATCCTGCCAGACAAATCTGATCTAATTTTTTGATCAAGTAACCTCCCTTGTGGACTGTGGGAATGCTGTAGACATAATATACCTCGACTTCAGCAAAGCTTTCGACAAAGTGCCCCATGATATCCTGATGAGCAAACTAGCTCAAACTGGGCTAGATGAAACAACGATCCGGTGGATCCACAGTTGGCTACAGAATTGGACTCAAAGAGTGCTTATCAATGGGATCTTCGCCAACTGGGGAGAGGTAACGAGCGGGGTACCGCAGGGCTCAGTCCTGGGCCCAGTGCTCTTCAACATTTTTATTAATGACTTGGAGGAGGAGGTGCAGGGAATGCTGATCAAATTTGCAGATGACACAAAATTGGGCGGGATAGCTAATACTTTGGAAGACAGAAACAAAATTCAAAGTGATCTGGATAGACTGGAGCGCGGGGTAGAAAACAACAATGACATTTAATAGGGACAAATGCCAAGCTCTGCACCTAGGAAAAAGAAACCAAATGCACAGTTACAAGATGGGGGATACGTGGCTCAACCACACTACAAGCAAGAAGGATCTTGGAATTGTTGTCGATCACAAGCTGAATATGAGCCAACAATGTGATGTGGCTGCAAAAAAGGCAACTGCTATTTCGGGCTGCATTAACAGAAGCATAACTTCCAAATCCCAGGAAGTACTAGTTCCCCTCTACTCAGCACTGGTTAGGCCTCATCTGGAGTACTGTGTCCAGTTCTGGGCACCACATTTTAAGAAGGATGCAGACAAACTGGAGAGGGTTCAGAGGAGGGCAACAAAGATGATCAGGGGACTGGAAACAAAGCCCTATGAAAAGAGACTGAAAGAACTGGGCATGTTTAGCTTTGAGAAGAGAAGACTGAGGGGAAATATGATAGCGCTCTTCAAGTACTTGAAAGGTTGTCACAGAGAGGAAAGGCCAGGATCTCTTCTCGATCATCCCAGAAGTACAGCACATGGACTAATGGGCTCAAGTGACAGGAAGCCAGATTCCAGCTGAACATCAGGAAAAACTTCCTGACTGTTACAGCAAGACGACAATGGAACTAGTCACCTAGGGAGGTGGTGGGCTCTCCCACACTGGAGGCGTTGAAGACGAGGCTGGACAGCCATCTGTCAGGGATGCTCTGACTTGGATTCCTGCATTGAGCAGGGGGTTGGACTCGATGGCCTTGTAGGCCCCTTCCAACCCTTGTTATTCAGTCGTTCAGTCATGTCCGACTCTTCGTGACCCCATGGACCACAGCACGCCAGGCCTTCCTGTCCTGCGCTCTCTCCTGGAGCGTGCTCAAGTCCATATTCATTGCATCGGTGATGCTATCTAGCCGTCTCATCCTCTGCCGTCCCCTTCTCCTTTTGCCTTCAGTCTTTCCCAGCATCAGGGTCTTTTCCAGAGAGTTTTCTCTTCGCATTAGGTGGCCAAAATATTTGAGCTTCAGCTTCAGTATCTGTCCTTCCAATGAGCACTCAGGGTTGATTTCCTTTAGGATGGACTGATTGGACCGCCTTGCAGTCCAGGGGACTCATAAGAGTCTTCTCCAGCACCACAGTTCCAAAGCATCAATTCTTCGGCGCTCAGCCTTCCTTATAGTCCAGCTCTCCCAGCCATCCTTCCAACCCTAGTATTCTATGATTCCATTATTCTTTGAACAAATGACTGGCAGCTACCAAGTAGCTGCTTAGGGTGTAATCCTGCGCATGTTTAGACAAAAAAAAAGTCCTACAACTCCCAGCATTCCCCAGCCAGCCATGCTGGGAGTTGTAGACCTTTTTTCTGTCTAAACATGCATCGGATTGCACCTTAAGTAGCTACCACATGGTTTATGATCAAGTTCCAGGCTTAGCCTTGAAGGAAGAGTGTTAGGACACCTCTTACCCCACCATGTGTTCAGTCCTCTGCTACCTCCACAATGTAATTTTACCTTGAAAGAAATTCTCTTTCTGCTGGTAGTTTGGAGTCTAATACAAGATTTAAGCCCTGTGATGCAAGCTACTTCATTAGCTAAATAGCCTTCCCTAACCTGATGCCCTCCAGCTGTGTTGGGAGTACAACTCCGATCAACCATGACCAATGCAGCCACTGGACTACAATTCCCATCACCCCAGACAACATGGCCCATGTTGGACCTCAACTCCCATCATCCCCCAGTACTGTAGCCATCGGCTATGCTGGGCAGGATGACGGAAGCTGTAATTCAACACAAGCGGAGGATCAGAACAACATGCACTGTGGTGTCTTCCCCACCCTCCGCTGAACATCGCTCCCTGCTGTGCTGCAAGGCGCTTGTGATGTTCAGGGGCTCCAAAAGCGGGACTGTTGTTCAGAAAAAGTAGCCCTACTGCCCATGCAGCCATTCCCTGAGTGTGACTAAAGGGACTCTGGATCACAGCTGAAGTTCTAGAATACGGGAATCTGCATGAAAAATACATTTTGCTGCATGTTCTAATTTCTGGTTTTCTGTCCTCAGCCCTATCACCGTTACTGTCACCCACTTCTAGATATTTTTTATCTCAATCTGACACATTTTTTCTCATTTTCTGAAGCCTCATATTAAGACTTCATTATAAAATCATAACTGTTGAGTTTGTAAGTCTATAAACCCAGTGACACCAAGTTACAGAGAAGCTCCAAATCATAATTACATCATAACCATTGTGCCTGGTCTCTTTCTAGGCCCATTCTACATGTCACTATCTGAGATGGTAGGATGCACCATGGCTGTGCTACTCGAATAACCAAAGACTACACAGAACTAATCTTGATGTCCCCCGAACACACACCATGCTATTACAACTACACAAGATGACGACATACACTCTGGGGAGCAGGACTTGACATCAAGTCAACCTTTAAATGGCAAACATCACCCAGTCTTCTATACATTACCAGAACTCCATGAGTTGGAAAATCCGGGCACCTCTGCTCTAATGCCTCAAAATTACCGAATGACAAAAATAAGTTCAACTGTGGCAAATACATTATTTGGGTAGAGATGAACAAGCTCGGCCCTTTCTATAGTCCAAGCTTGTATTGGTTTTATCATACCTTCTGCTCCCCCCTCCCCAAATCCTGGAAACTGTAGTTTGGAGAGGTTCTGTTACATATCCTTAACTAGAGTTCCCATGGTTCCATGACAAGTAGTCTGCATATTTCTTGTAGTTTGGCTTTTGAAAAATGCTTGGAAACAGCAGCTGATACAGACTGCAGCAGCCAGATTGCTGTTGGGAGTTCAAAAAATGGATCATGTGACTCCATGGTGATTTAATATTGATAGATACTACTGCACATATTTTTGTTTACATGATTATGATTGTATTTTATGTTGTACACTGCTTGAAGGCCTTTGGAAAAGCAGCCATACACACATACACACACAAAGCATGCATGTCCTCAGCCTGCATTTAACTCTTATGACTGGATGCAGAGTACATGCTGTCATGTTTGGCTCATGTAGATGGAGGCTGCACCTCTAACTGGTGGATGGAGCTAGCTGCCTCTTTGTGTCTGCAGTTTGAAGAGGTGCTGAAACTGAAGCAAGGGCAAAATGCTATCACAAAAGTAATGTTTCTTCCAGCAACCTTTATCTTCTGAGAAATAATTGTTTGACAGAGCCTTGATCACTTGACAGAATTTCAGGTAACAATGGTATGTAGCTAAATATAACCTGACTTGAAATTCAGCAGCTCCAGCGGGATTTGGCCACTTTTCACCGGTCTTTGGGGCAGGGTTAGTGTGGCATTTGCTGCTAACTCGAACTGAAGAGCTCCAAAGATGAGATGATTAATAATTCTCTCCATGTTTACATCTTTGGATAGGAGACTTCTTCCTACCCACAGCAGTTTGTTCCTGCCTCTTTGATGACTTCAATAAAAATAGATTTTCTATAGAATGGAGGAGGTTTAGGGTTCTTTACAAGTGAGAAGGGTTGCATTTCAGAAGAGAAAGTTTGCATTTCTAGAAGAGGTAAATGCCATCATTGGGACCATTCTAAATTCTAGCTGGCCCAGAAATGGTGTCTGGAAAAGGAATTTTCAACCAGAAACTGTGAAAATTATATCACCTGTTGTATACAAAATAGGGCTGAAATGCAGAATTTTTAAAATCTGCAAACCTAAAGTGTTGTAAACTTTTCCTTTGGATTGCTTTCACAAATCAGTATTTGGGGGCACGTTGAGTTTTGGCACCTTATATATCCTTGGACATGTGACAACAGTGATATTCCTTAGTTCTCTGGCATCTATATGGAACATCTGTTCACCTATTCAGTAGACCAGTCAGAGATTTTCTTGATGACAAATCATCACTGAAACCGAAATTGTTGGTGTGTGTATGTGTGGGAGGGTGCTTGCTATAAACTACAATCAGCCTCCAAAGTTTTTCCAGAATAGAAAACGTTTGCAGTACTTCCTAAAGGCAGGAAGAGTGGATCCCTATCAACAAATTCTGAAAAGGGTTGGTACTGAAAAGCCCTACTTCATTCACTGGCAAATTTCCCCACCTTCACAAAGCAATTTGTAGTAGCCCTCCCCATGTCAAAGGATTTGTAGGCTCATATGAGGAAAGGCACTGTAAGTATGCTGTACCAAGATCAGGATGCACCATTTAAAGGTCAGATACTTCATCATTATGCTGCCAATTCTTCTCCAAAGCATTCTTAGAACTGAGTCCATATTTCAGAGAAAGTACTTTCTTTATTACACTTCCAACAAACAATTATCTCTCTAGCTTATAAAAGACTGCCATCTGGTTCAGCTATAAGTACAATTAGAAGAATCCCAATCGATTAAAATTATTTTGGCTCTGGCAGCTGCCCTTGCTATCCATGTCCATTAACTTAAAACACCTTTCCCCAATCCGGCACCCTCAAGGTTTGATTACAACTCCCATCATCACCCAGCCAACGGGGGGGGGGGCGGAGTATGGCTTGAATGAAGGCCTCACTGCCACAATGCAGTTAAAGTTTAAATTCTTGAAGGAGACTAATCCTAGGATTAAATTTACATGTGGATATATCCTCCCAGTCCCTTCATGGATCACTGCCTTGTTGTGGCAAAGGGGCTTGCATAACTCAGTGAAGCCATAAGCTATGCCGTGCAGGGCCACCCAAGACGGACAGGTCATGGCAGAGAGTTCTGACAAAATGTGGTCCACTGGAGAAGGAAATGGCAACCCACTCCAGTATCCTTGCCAAGAAAACCCCATGGAACGTATCGCAACGCTAAAAGATAAGATGCCGGAAGATGAGCCCCTCAGGTCGGAAGGTGTCCAATATACTATTGGGGAAGAGCAGAGGGAATTTCCAAGTAGCACCAGAAAGAGTGAAGCGGCTGGGCCAAAGCCAAAAGGACACTCAGCTGTGGATGTGTCTGGTGGTGAAAAGAAAATCCGATGCTGTAAAGAACAATATTGTTTAGGAACCTGGAATGTCAGATCAATGAATCAAGGTAAGCTGGAGGTGGTCAAACATGAGATGGCAAGATTGAACATCGACATCTTGGGAATCAGCGAACTAAAATGGACAAGCATGGGCAAATTTAATTCAGGTGACCATCATATCTACTATTGCGGGCAAGAATCCCTTAGAAGAAATGGAGTAGCACTCATAGTCAACACAAGGGTGGGAAAAGCAGTACTGGGGTACAATCTTAAAAACGATACAATGATCTCAGTACGAATCCAAGGCAAACCATTCAACATCACAGTGATTCAAGTCTATGCCCCAACCACTGATGCCGAAGAAGCTGAGGTTGATCGGTTCTATGAAGACCTACAACACCTTCTAGAACTAACACCAAAAAAAGATGTCCTCTTCATCATAGGGGATTGGAATGCTAAAGTAGGAAGTCAAGAAATCACCAGGTTAACAGGCAAGCATGGCCTTGGTGTACAAAATGAAGCAGGACAAAGGCTAATAGAGTTTTGCCAAGAGAACACGTTGATCATAGCAAACACTCTTTTCCAACAGCACCAGAGGCGACTCTACACATGGACATCACCAGATGGTCAATATCGAAATCAGATTGATTATGTCCTTTGCAGCCAAAGATGGAGAAGCTCTATACAGTCAGTAAAAACAAGACCCGGAGCTGACTGTGGCTCAGATCATGAGCTTCTTGTTGCAAAATTTCAGCTTAAATTGAAGAACGTAGGGAAAACCACTAAACCATTCAGGTATGACCTAAATCATATCCCTTATGAATATACAGTGAAGGTGAGGAATAGATTTCAGGGATTAGACCTGATAGACAGAGCGCCTGAGGAACTATGGACGGAGGTCCGTAACATTGTTCAGGAGGCAGCAACTCAATCCATCCCAAAGAAAAAGAAATGCAAGAAAGCCAAGTGGCTGCCTGATGAGGCTTTACAAGTAGCTGAGGAAAGAAGGGAAGTGAAAAGCAGATATATCCAACTGAATGCCGAGTTCCAGAGAATAGCAAGGAGAGACAAGAAGGCCTTCTTAAATGAACAATGCAAAGAAATGGAGGAAAACAACAGAATGGGAAAGACTAGAGATCTCTTCAAGAAAATCGGAGATCTCAAGGGAACGTTTTGTGCAAAGATGGGCATGATAAAGGACAAAGAAGGCAGGGACCTAACAGAAGCAGATGAGATGAGATTAAGAAGAGGTGGCAAGAATACACAGAAGAACTATACAGGAAAGATCTGAATGTCCCTGATAGCCATGACAGTGCTGAACTTGAGCCGGACATCCTCGAGAGTGAAGTCAAGTGGGCCTTAGGAAGCATTACTAACAACAAAGCTAGCGGAGATGACAGTATTCCAGCGGAGCTATTTAAAATCCTAAAAGATGATGCTGTTAAAGTGCTGCACTCAATATGCCAACAAATTTGGAACACTCAACAATGGCCACAAGACTGGAAAAGGTCAGTTTACATTCCAATTCCAAAGAAGGGCAACGCCAAAGAGTGTTCAAACTACCGTACAATTGCGCTCATTTCACATGCCAGCAAGGTGATGCTCAAAATCCTACAAGCTAGGCTTCAGCAGTATGTGAACCGAGAACTACCGGAAGTACAAGCTGGGTTTCGAAGAGGCAGAGGAACTAGAGATCAAATCGCCAACATTTGCTGGATCATGGAGAAAGCAAGAGAATTCCACAAAAATGTCTATTTCTGCTTCATTGACTACACTAAAGCCTTTGATTGTGTGGATCACAACAAACTGTGGCAAATTCTGAAAGAGTGGGGGTACCAGACCACCTTACCTGTCTCCTGAGAAACCTGTACGAGGGTCAAGAAGCAACAGTAAGAACCAGACATGGAACAACCGATTGGTTCAAAATTGGGAAAGGAGTACGACAAGGCTGCATATTGTCGCCCTGCTTATTTAACTTATATGCAGAGTACATCATGAGAAACGCCGGGTTGGATGAATCACAGGTCGGAATTAAGATTGCCGGGAGAATGATCAACAACCTCAGATACGCAGATGATACAACCCTAATGGCAGAAAGCGAAGAGGATCTAAAGAGCCTCTTGTTGAGGGTGCATTGAATAATGCAACAAGCCCTTAACCTTGTACCACCCAGTGGATCAGTTCACATGAACATGGTGGGGGAAATAAGCCACAGTGGCTTATTTCACCTGCTGCATGCGCCAAGGGGATTTGCATAATTACCCTTGCCGGCGCAGCTTGCCGTGTCCTGCGAACCCAGTGAGGGGGGCTTCAGTCTTGCAGCGTGAAGCCTGTGAAGGAGAGGGAGACAGACTAGAACAGTAATTCCCAAACTGTATGCTGAGCAAACAGGTGTGCTACGGGAGAGACTGAGGTGTGCCTTTGAAAAAGGAGGCATCCACCGCTCTGTGACTCTTGGAGCAGGGAGGACCCGGGCAGTATTGGCTTTTCCTTCCCTTCTGCCAATATCCTATCAACCTAAGGATTGCACCAGGATTCCCTGACACAGATTGCACAAAAACTGATAGACACAGAGGGCTTTCAGAACCACCATTGTCCAGAAAACATGATCCTGTCCCTGAATCCTGCCTGGCTGGGTCATGAAGCAATACTAACTCAACTATCCTTTGGGAGCCAGGGTGGTATAGTGGTTATAGTTTTGGATTAGGACAAGAAAAATGTAGGTTCAAATTTCCACTTGGCCACAAAGCTCACTGGGTGTCCTAGGGCTAGTTACACTTTCTCAGCCAGAGGTGACTTATGGGATTGCTATGAAAATAAGATGGAAGAAGGTATATCCTACACTGAACTCCTTGGAGGAAAGGTGTGATAATCCACAATGAAATCCACAAACCTCATCCCTTGACTCCTCCCAATTTTAACCTGCCAAATAATGGCCCTACTGTAGTCTTCTAAAACAGGACCTAGGGAAGCCAGGCTCACTTCCTCTGCTCCCCCCACAACTTAATAATTTTAGCACTGAGCTATCCTGTAGTTGCAAGGAAGATGCCTGCCTGCTCTGGGAGATGATGGAGAAAATATGCATGCATATCTCTTTGAACACAAGATTGAAGTGTGCCTCTACTATTAGTAGCAGGAACGAAATATGCCCTACATAGGAAAACTTTGGAAAATTCTGGACTGGAAACACAGGCAGAGAGTTAGCGTCAAAGCATGAGTAATCACAGCTAAGAAGCCTCAGCAGACTGTGGTGTGAGGGTTAAATCATAGGTAGTTGCTTCTCTGTTAGCAGCGATTGTTGAGAGTCCCTCTTATCAGTGAGAATCTCAAGGAGCCAAAGGACTTAAAGGACTGATTTGCACCCTGAGAAAACTCCCAGCTTTGACAGCTGTCACATGCAATGATATAATGCAGAAAAGGAGCAGGGAGACAAATCTGGTGCTAACTATTGGCTCCCTTCCCCTGGGTGTGTGGATGGCCTCAGTCCAAACCAGTAGCACCATCCCGATCAAAAGGGAGTATTTTTTGAGCACTCAGCAACATGAGTATTGTGGAGTCTGCCTAAATAAAACTCCCAGATTGCCCATTCCACAAATCTATTACTCTAGTGGCTGACTGTCCCAGGGAAATCACTTTGGCATTCTTTTAATTTATATTTCTCCCAGACAGTCAGAAATTGATTAAAATTTCCTAAATCAATTTCTCTTGACTAAGGAGCTCAACTGGGTCCCTGCATGTTTTCTGCTTTAATTAATTCACTTCATTTTCTCAATTAGCTGTCATGCAAAGCCAGAAGGAGCCAGGTAGTGGTTATTATGATCAGTTTTCTCCTGGAAGTTTATTAGACTGCACAAACATGGATCTTTCCATTGTAACTAATGATGATGCCAAAACTCAAAAGTAGTCCATTCATAAGTCAATCCTGGCAAGTTCATAATTGTTGAATGTATCATGAGCCCTGACATGATCCAATTAACTTTAATTTTTTTCATAATTCAAACTCAGTTATTTATAACTGCACCTGCCCTGCGTGATCTGTATGGTTGTGGGTCCAGGGGATGGGGGGGGGGGTGTTGTAGTAAACTTACAGTAATGTGTGGGACATTACTTTCTGTGCAACCCCTGGAAACAATGTTACGTGATCATGAAGCACCGTTTCTAGGCACAATTCTGGCTCCATTTTGAAAGCGTGCAGCAGGGACTGCACGTCCTAGCCTCTAGGAGAGGCTTATATCAATAAAAAGAATAAAGAAGAAAATGTTTTAAGCCCTTGCTGTAAGTTTAAATTCATTATTATTTCAAAATTTTATAACAACAGAACTTTCATCCAAACCTAAAATATTGGATTCGTAACTTGGTAAGGAAATTATGTTTGGATCAGTTTGTACATCGCTAATTGTAACCCATACTTTCTGCCAAGTCTTAGTTGAGCATTAGTTGAGGTTGAGCATCTCTCTTGATGAATGATGCATTCTCATAAGATGTCAGAATCCATAATATCTCTGACAGAAACAACATCCTCTTTCCCCTTGGTATCTATCAGCTATGCTGCATTTCAAAACAAGAAGTCTGTAAAAACGAGCAAACTGGCCTGATTTTTGTTCGGCTTCCTGGGTATGAATATTTTTTACAAGTAAACATGGTCTACAGACACAAGACACTGGAGGAAGGATTTCAGCATTTTGAATTTCATTGTTATTAGGCCATTTACTGAAAATCCCTTACTCTACTCATAGGGATGAATGAATCAATACTGGAAGAAATTAAAGCATGTACTTCCAGCCATGACAGTCTTGTAAGTGCTGGGAAAGAAATAGGTTGCAGTGGGTAAGAATATGCTGTGAGAGATGACCAAGTCTGACAAATGCTGTCTTAGTGGGAAAAGTAAATGAAAGGGAGAAACAAGGTCACTCCAAAGGAAAAGCAAAACAAGAAGGTGGCCTATGCTGAACCATATTTTATGGACTCTGCACCCATAAGACACACTTTCTCCCCTTTCACTGAGCATGGAGATGGAACTATTTCATTATAATGTTGTTTCTCCTGCTCAGCAGCGTCTCCATATTCCTAGTTTTCCCCAACCAAGAACATGCCCAGTACCATGCATTAAAGTACAATCCAAAGTGTTTCATGAGTAGTTGCAGTGAGAAAACAGCTGAACATTCTCCCTCAATGCCCAAATTGTGAAATGCCCTTCCTAGAAAGGTCTGCCTGGTCCCTTCTTCTTGATTTTTCGGTGCCAGGTGAAGACATTTTTGTTCTCCCAGGCCTTTAAAAAGTATTCTTAACTCTTAATTTTTAATATGTTTAACGCTGCATTTTAAAATAATATTCTCTAAGTTTTCGCTGCTCAGTTATTTATCTCTTTTAAATGCTGAATTTTTGTTGTTTAAAACAATACTTTCAGGGTGCAATCCTATAGGATGCGCCCTGGGTACTCATAAGTCTCCGAGTTCAGAGGCTTACGAGTATCCAATGCAGAGGAGGAGGCATGTTGTGCTTCCTGCTCTGCATTTTAGCTAGACAGGTGGCTTTAGGGAGGGGAGCTAGAGTGGAGGCTTTAGGGATGGGGAGGGAAGGAGGCTGGGGACAGCTGGGGATACCTTGTAACCCCACGTGCCCAGTCTCCTCCCCTCCTGCCAGGAAGCCCCCTTTTGCAAGCTCATAGTTTACGAACTCATAGCAGCAGCCAGCACAATTCTTTCCGTGCTGGCTGCGAGGGGGTGGGGAGCACTGTTTCCTGTCTCCAAGCTCAGAGCCAGGAGACCGAAATATCCTATGTCCCCCAGACACTGTCAAGGGGGCACAGGATTGCTCTCTTAAATGTGTTTTACTATTGGCTTTATCACTGATGTGATGGTTGTTTTTAGTATGTACTTCACCCTCAGAGCTTTGGCTATAAGGCAACTCATAAATGGCATAAACAAACAAGGAATAGAAACCTACAGCAGAAGCCGTTTTGTATCCTCATTGTACAGTTGAATTAAAGTTCCTTTATGGCATTCTCCTGTTCACAACATTTGTAAAGTTTATAGAAGAAAATATCACCATTACTTCTCTTCCACGAGTTAAGTCAGTTGCCACCAAGTTCTGAGCTAAAGTAGATTTCCCTCTCTGTCTCTCTCTCACACACACGCGTGCGCACTCTACAATCCTATGTATACTTACTCAGGAGAAAGTTCCATTGTGTTCAATCGGGCTAATTCCCCAGTAAGTGTGCATGGGATTGCTGCCACAGTCACCAAACAAGGAAAGTTCTATAAAATGTTGTGCTAATGGAATTCCTAGTCGGCCAGAGTTTACACCATGGGTGGCAACCTGTGGCCTTCAAGATGGTTGTTGGACTGCAACTCCCATCAGCCCTTGCCAGGATGGCCAATAGTGAGGAATGATGGGATTTGCAGGAGGGCCACAAGATGCCCACCTGTGATATATGACATAGACAGTTATAACCAGCAACAAATTGTGTAATAATACTTAAACTATGTCTGAAATTAATTAATCAAAACGGGGGGGGGGTGTACACACACACACACACCCCCAAAAATTCAGGGGGATAAGGGAGAAAGGGGTAAGTGTACACTAGGCTTTCAAGATTTGGCCTATAACACAATGTTGCCCACCCCTGTTTTGAAGGCTCAAACAGCTTGTGGTCTACCCACCATTACTAGCTAGTTTTGAGTACTGTCCTTCGCTTCAGTCCATGCAACACCATTATCTCGTTTTTCTCCAACACCAGTCGCTCTGACCACAATAATTTCTTGCAAGTTCCAAATCTGCTTTGTTCATTTGGCTCAGACAGGATGAAATGCAAGCTGCACAGCCCAACAGAATGGCTCTCCAAACAGCTAAATGTCATAGTAGCAAGTGCCATTGTAATGCAAGCAGCATAGATATTTTTCACTTGATGTTGACCTGACAGACTCTCTTGTTGACCTACTTTCTGGCTCTCATGTGTCAACAATTCTTGGATGGCTTTTCCCAAGGTAAAAAGACAAATAGAATTAAGAGACATAACCCTTGCCCAAATCTGATTCTGGCTCCAGTCACAGGTCTCTTAGTGGGAAATCAAGGTGTTAACACTTCACATTTGCTCTTGGCTTTCAGGCAAGATCTGAAGGAATGGCCAATTACGCCCTTTCTTTAGAAGGCTGCAATCTAATAAGTCTGGTGCTTCCTGTCCTTATTAATTTTACTTGAACCTGCTAATGGGCAAATAGATATATATTGTTTCTCCCTTTGGCACCAGCCATGTCCTGCTAGTAGCAATTGCCTTCAGTGTACCCCACAGCTTTCTATATATTGTTAGGCTAAAACTGTGAAGATTTCTGCTTTGGCTGCCATTGGCTGAGCAGAGCTGTTGGGCAGGCAGAAGGGAGAGAAAGAGACCGGGTTTGCACGATCACAGATGGAAAATAAACCAAGATGGCTTATTTATCCTCCCCACACATGACAGTCAAGAGCTTCCTAATTAGCATAATTACACTCCGGGAACAGGTTGCCATGATGTCCAAACCCAGCAAGGGTGGCTAGCTAGGGTGGTTTACAAAACATCCTGAAACCCATGCTGGGTGGCTTGTAAACAACTCCAACCGGTCACCCTCACTGGGTTCAGACATCATGACAAACTGTGCTGGGCGAGGCTAAATAAGCTAATGAGATGGCACGCACAGGGAGGTAACATAAGCCACTGTGGCTTATTTTCCCTCTGTGATACTGCAAACCCGCCTAGAGAAAAAAAAGCAGACCGTATTGTTAGAGAAAAACTAATTTTCCTCTTGAAGAACAACGCTTCAAAAGTTTGAGCAGATGTTTACTGCTTAAGACACCAAGGTGTGGTGCAGTCAGGAGTGACCAACATGGCCCTTCGGGACGGAACCCAGAACAAGAGGCAACTTTGGTATTTATACAAATAAGTAAACATGGGGGGGAACTTCCTTACAGGGAGTTTTCCCAGTTTCCAGAGGTAAGAGCTCTGATAGGCATTGTGACTCATGTCCAGTAAGTTAATCAGCCCCCGTCCTTTTGCCTACGTGACTTTCAGCATGCAGTATACCAAAAAGCAGTTATTCTTCTACCTCAGTACCAAACAGAGTGCAACAACATAAAGCAGCAACAAGACTCACTGAAACAAAAACACCAGCTGGGGAAGATCAGCCTGGCCCAAAGTGCATTTCAATGGCTGCTTATAGCTTACTACTTTGTTCTGGCCTTGAAAAAACCATCTTCGTCATCTTTTTTCCTCCACTCCCCTTCCCTTGTGTGTTGTTTCTTTTTAGTTTGTAGGCCTGATGTCTCTTTTTCTGATTGATGTGAGCTGCTTTGGGAGACAATAATTGTCTGAAAAGTGGAATAAAAATACAGTAAGTAAATAAATAAAGCAAGCAGGGTTATTGAGGCAGAAATGGATCTGAAGGAGGGTGAGAAATGAAGAATAGTACCAGCAAATGGAAGGATACCAGTGGGGAAAGTATACATGTGGGCTAACATAATGAAAATTTTCACATAACTCTTTCCGACATTAATTTTGAATCGTAAGAGAAACTGACCTTTGCTGTCCCAGTTTGTGGATCTTTGGATTCCGTACACCAGAGGTGGGGAACCTATGGCTGATGTTGGTGGACTGAAACTCCCATCATCCCTGATCACTGGACATTCTGGCTGGGGCTGATGGGGTTTGGAGTACAAAAACATCTGGAAGGCCACAGGTTCCCCATGCCATATGTGATCATTTCTGACATTTGAAATTCCTGTAGCATATCTGAATATCTAAAACACAGTATTGATACAGCAGTTTGATAGAACTGAAAAGAGCTTTTGCGTCAAAGTATTCTTATGAAGCATTTGGAAACAATAAGGAACAAAAGCAGTAGCAACATCTGTTACCAGCAAAATCAGGCGGTGCTGAGTGTTTTTAATCCAATCATGTCCCATAAATATATATATATATATATATATATATATATGAGATATACACATGCATGCACAACAGACACACATATGTATGTGATGGCCAGCATATGTACACCCATGAATTGCTGAGGCTTATCAGTCTAACTTGCAGAAACTGATAGACTGTTATTTCAATTTTAATTTGCTCAGGCACTGTATATGAGCTGCAGAATCAATTACCCCTTTGCCATGCAAGATATGTATTGGCAGGCAGGCAGCCAGGGAGTAATCAACAGCTAATGACAGCTTTCATTAGCCCTGGCAATAGCATGTAGGATAACTGTGATAAAGTAGCGGATTTCCAACTTTACCTTTGTATAAGCAAGAGACAAAAACTGGCTTGATTACTTCCCCCACTTCACCTACTTTTGTGCAGATTTAGTCCATTCGAGCACCATACTCAATACCAAACTTGGATGAGAATGCCAAGTCTCAAAAATCCCAAAGTCCAATCCTGCTCTGAAGTGCATTTTTAAGAACATAAGAAGAGCCCTGCCGGATCAGACCAAGGGTCCATCTATTCCACCATTCTGTTCACACAGTGGCCAACCAGCTGCCACGGGAAATCCACAAGCAGGACATGAGTCCAACAGCACCACCTGCCCATGTTCCCCAGCAACTGGTGTACATAGGCACACACCTCTGATAGTGGAGATAGCATCTAGCCATCAGGACTAGTAGCCATTGATAGCTTTATCCTCCATGAAACTGTCCAATCCACTTTTAAAGCCATCCAAAGCGGTGGCCATCACTACATCCCCAAAAATATGTTTTTGGACTTACAGTTTTTGGCTTCCATCAAATTATGCCTGAGTCACAATGATGCCTGCCATGTACAGAATGGGCATCAGACATCTTATCCTTAAACCCATGTGCATGCATGGGCTGGGCCATCCTTCCAAACCTCCATTTTCCACAGACTTCTATCCTGCCAGCACCTCACAGCCCCGCCGGTCTTTTGCCCCATCATGTGAAGTTTTGTCCCAGTCTTATTTTCTCCTTGTTCCCTCCTTCCTTCAAATCCTTATCTCCACCACTGTTTCCTCAGATCCCAGTTTTTTTTCAGCCCACTGCCCATCATTACAGGTCTTCAAGCAGGCTGTGATGACCCACCTGTTTACTTTGGCCTATAACTGAATTCGGACTTTACTGACTATATTGTGCTATTTGGTTTTAACTGTTAATTTTGATCTTCTGTTTTTATTATTGGTTTATTCTGTTATGTGGCTTATAAGTATTGTTGTACACCACCTTGGGCAGGTTTACCCTAAATGGTGGCTTACCCTACGTGGTCACTTGTGGCACAGGTGGCCTCAGTGGCACAGAGTGCCTTCTACCAACTTCGGTTGGTAGCCCAGCTACACCCCTATCTGGACAGGAATAACCTAGCTTCAGTTGTCTAGGCTCTGGTAACCTCCACGTTAGATTACTGCAATGCACTCTATGTGGGGTTGCCTTTGAAGACAGTTCAGAAGCTGCAGCTCGTGCAAAATGGGGAGACCAGATTGATAAAGGAGACCAGAAGGTTCAAACATACAAGACCTACTCTGGCCCGCTTGCATTGGCTGCCTGTACATTTCCAAACCTGATTCAAGGTGCTGGCTTTAACTTGTAAAGCTTTACACAGCTTGGGACCACAATACCTGACAGAGAGGCTCTCCCGACCTGAACCTACCCATACACTACGCTCAACATCTCAGGTCCTCCTCTGGGTGCCTACTCCAAGGGAGGCTCAAAAAACCAGAACTAGGGAGAGGGACTTCTTCGTGGTGCCCCCCCAAATTATGGAATAATCTCCCTGATGAGGCCCACCTGCCAACTCTGCTATCTTTTCAGCTCCAGGTTAAGGCTTTTCTCTTTTCCCACGCATTTGACAGCATGTGATGAATTTTAATTGGCCCTGGTTTGGTTGATCGTTCAAAGTTGTTTTTGGATATATGTTGTCTCTGCATATTGTGTCTGTTGTACATTTTTATGTTTTTAAATTTTGCATATTGTGTTTCTAATCTTTGTAAACTGCCCAGAAAGCTTCAGCTATGGGGCAGTATAGAAATGTAATAAATAATATAATTATTATAAATCTTCTAAATAAATAATAAATAAAACACTTTGTCCCAGTTTCTTTACTACTTTGTCTCTTGGGCAGTCAACTTCCAGCTTTTTCATACAGCCTTGCCACACCTCAAGTGTAGTAACATTTAATCAGAGTTCTATTTCTTATTAGTCATTTGTCACTCCAGTTCATTGACATCTCTGCTCTTTTTCTCAAGCTCCCTCCTTCACCTTCCCTTCCTGCTTCTCAGTCCATTGCACCTTTCCTCCACCCACCTTGCCTCTCATCTCCCTACATCTTGGCTTCCCTGCCTCCCAGGACCTTGCCTCAGTCCTCAGTCTGTTCCACAAAGCTCTGATTGTCCCTAGAGCCTGGTTTGAGGTCTTCATCCCAACCAAATTGGCAGCTTCCAGTTCGTGTTCTCTCTCTCTCTCTCTCTCTCTCTCTCACACACACACACACACACAAGCTTTCCATACAATATTATAGATGGGATGCATGTTGTGCACTATTGGCACAACAATAGAACTTAGCATTCTAACACCGAAAATCAAAACCTTGGATTATCAATAAAGTAAAAGCATTTAGGATTGTTCTTTCAAAAGTTTATATTATGATTTGGGCCAAAAATAAATTGACAGTTTTCGTGCACCTTGAACTGTTTCCTAATCCCGTCAGATGAGCTAGATGTCACTATTGCTGGAAACAGAGAAACTGAACTGGGCTGCCAGGCTTAGAACAGTGTGTGCTAAGAGAATGCACATGGAAGTCACACGTCCATGTCTTTGGAGCAAAGTTCTTGCCCAGAGCAGAGATCTGTGACTTGTGAAATAAAGGACTTGCTGAGCCATAACCACACAGCTGTGTCAGCTGCAATCTCAAGCTAATTTCCCAGTTGCACAATCATATCTTGCAGCCTGGAAATCTCTGCATTGGTTGTTTATATGTATGAGATGTTTCACCTCTGCTTGCTCTAGAATATATTGTATGTAATGTGCTGCAAGCACTGTTTTGTAACACAGAGGGACAGACCACACTATAGCACCATGGCTGCCGGGGGCAGGGGAGATATTGGCTATCCTTTGCATTACTACTTATTTCCACCATGGAGACAGGAGTGAGAGGAATTAGCTCTGTCTAAAACAAATGCACAAGAACCTACCCGTGGCCCTGTTTAATATCTTCTCTCAACAGTTGAAGCATCTGCATCTGTCAGCATAAATAATCAGTAGTCTTCCCATTAGATGTAAACATGGCTGGAGCCCTCAGTTTCCCTACCCATAGGAAGGGTCATACTTCTTCTAACACTCCTCCTAAAGCACATCAGTTGGAGCTTGTAGGATAGTAGTAATGTTAATAGCATTGAATAATATTTTCCTCCAAGTGCATAGCATTGTTAGGCCTATGTCTCCTCAAAAAGTCAAAGCTATTCACCAGGGTAACACAATTTCTGCACAGCCTGTATAATTAAGCATATCTGAATATCAACATGCTTCCCATAATTTCTTTTACTTCACGGGGAGGGCCAAAGAGTTATGCATGGTATGAAATCCCTTTTTCCTGACTGCTGAAAATCAGCCCCCTTTGGCTTTGGAGGTTTCATTAGCCATTGCCTGCTTACATACAATCCTGTCATCATTACCTATGAGGACTAGTAACTTGGGTTTTTGTTTTTTCCATGAGAATTCTAGACATTGACTACAGTACCAAAATCCATATGAGTTTCTTTTTCTGCACTTATACAGAATTGTGAGATATGCACAACTCCAGATATGTTTAGCCCCAAATAGTTTCCGAGGTTAGCATTGACTTCTTGAGTTCAGTCATTGTCTCAACTTCATCAGGATATCAAGTGGGAAAAGCTTTAAATCAATATAAATGAATTTCTGTTCCAGACCAGCCAATATAATAAATATTCACAGATCTATGCACCATTCTGGGGATACCATTTTGATATACTTCATTGTATTCCTTTATGAAAATTTACAATTGTTTTGTTTATATGTTTGCAGATATGCTGTTTCTTGTCCAACGGACTCAGAAGATCTATACTTTGCCATGAATAGCACTGCAGTAAACTCCACTTTCTGAGATGTAGTATTGAAGGTTAGACAATGAGTTTATTTTGCCACCTAGTGGGAGAAAGAGTCTATGATTTCTGCATAGCAAATATGGAGCAAATATGTACATTATAATGCACAGGAAGGGGACACTTCTAACATTTTTGAAAGAGAGGCCAATCTGGACCAATTTCCAAGTTTATAGACCATTTTAGAGGATTTTTGTTTATTTTTAAATGGGAGTATTAAGTATAACCTGGTAATACTTCCAATCACATCTAAAGCATATTGCACTGACACTACATACAAAGCGGCAGGATTGTTTTTAAAGGCACAAAAATGGGACATAATAGAACAGCAAGAATCAAAACTCTCAGGGCCAAGAGACTGTCAGGCCCTGGCCCTGGAATCAAGTTACCAAGGAACTAGGAAAGGGAGCGGGGAATGGAACCATCACTCATATGCATATATATGCAGGCACAAGAGCCAGGGCCTGCAGGAGAAGCCACCACCACCACCACCACCACTGGGGAAGAGGCGTGCTTGCTGCTGCTGGGCCTGCTGCTGCTGCCGCTGCCACCACCACCAGGCCTTCCCTGTGGACTTCTGCCTGGCAGACCGCCAGTCCCTGCAGGACCAGGCCCCCAGGTACAGAGCCAGCTGTGCTGCTCCGCCTGCCCCTCTCTGGAGGGGCTACATAAGCTGGCTGGCTGAGGTGGCCTGGGACAGCCAGGACCTGCAGGAGAAGCCGCCACCACCACCACCACCACCACTGGGGAAGAGGCGTGCTTGCCGCCGCTGGGCCTGCTGCCGCCGCCGCTGGGCCTGCTGCCGCCGCCGCTGGGCCTGCTGCCGCCGCCGCTGCCACCACCACCAGGCCTTCCCTGTGGACTTCTGCCTGGCAGACCGCCAGTCCCTGCAGGACCAGGCCCCCAGGTACCGAGCCAGCTGTGCTGCTCCACCTGCCCCTCCCTGGAGGGGCTACATAAGCTGGCTGGCTGAGGTGGCCTGGGAGAGCCAGGGCCTGCAGGAGAGGCCACCACCACCACCGGGGAAGAGGCGTGCTTGCTGCTGCTGCTGCTGCTGCTGGGCCTGCTGCTGCTGCCGCCGCCGCCACCACCGCCACCACCAGGCCTTCCCTGTGGACTCCTGCCTGGCATTTTTAAGGGGATTTTAATTGTTTTGTTTGTTTGTTTTATTTTGTTGGGGGGGATTTTGTTGTGTTTTTAGGGGTGGGTAGCCTGCCTGATAGGCGGGGGCGAGGGGGCATGTGTCCACCTGAGGGAGGCAGTGGGGGGAGTGTTGGGGGCCAGAACATACCGAGGCTGGGCGGCAGGCGCTGGCGGAGCGCTAGGGGCAGGCCATGCCAGGTAAGGGGAACAAGGGAGAGATGTGTAGTATCTGTCCCCTGCTCCGGGCCTGTCCAGAGCCAAAGGATGGCTGGGGGAGGCGTGACCCCATCTTCTGGCCTTCGTTTGCTGCTCTGCAATGCCAGGTCTGTTACCCAGAAAACCTCCCTCATCCATGACATGATCCTGGATGAGGGTGCAGACCTGGCATGTATTACAGAGACCTGGCTGGCCGAGGCTGCTGCTCCAACCCTTGCAGCCATGTGTCCAGCCGGATTTTCGTATGCACAGCAGCCGAGGGCTGGGGATCAGGGAGGGGGAGTGGCTGTTATCTACCGAGAGTCCTTGGTCTTCACCAGACCCCCTCTCCGGGAGACCAAGGTTGCTGAGTGCATGTACTGGAGGTTGGGCCCGAAGGGCAGTCTGGGGATTCTGCTCGTGTACCATCCACCCCGCTGCATGACTGACTCCCTGGCCGAGGTGCTTGAGGTGGTCTCTGATGTGCGTGTACAGTCCCCTAACTTACTGGTGTTGGGGGACTTCAACGTACATTCGGAGGCCATCCTCACAGGGGCACCTCGGGACTTCATGGAGACCATGGCCTCCTGGGAGCTGCACCATATTCTAGCTGGGCCCACCCATGTAGCCGGTCATGCACTAGACCTTGTGTTTGTTTCTGGAGAAGCGGGGAGTGATCTGGAAGTCGGGGGTATATCCACCACCGCCTTGTCATGGTCAGATCACTATCTGGTGACGTTGGACTTCTCGGTTCCACAACCCCTCCGCAGGGGTGGAGGACCATTAAAATGGTCCGCCCCAGGCGTCTTATGGATCCAAATGGATTCCTGAACGCGCTTGGGGATTCTCTGGGGCATGCCAACAGCCACTCGGTCGAGACCCTGGTGGGTGGCTGGAATGCCGCAATCACTGGGGCATTAGATCGGGTGGCTCCGAAACGCCCTCTCCCCCTGAATAGGGCTCGGACTGCACCATGGTTCAATCTGCGGTTACGAGCTCTGAAACAGGAGGTGAGACGGCTAGAGCGCCGGTGGCGGACGTCTCGCTCCAAAGACAATCAGACACAGGCTAGAGCTGTATCTTCAGCCTATCACGTGGTGGTGAAGGCAGCAAAAAAGGAATATTATGCTGCCTCCATCGCGTCTGCAGAGTGCTGTCCCAGGAGGCTGTTCCAAGTGGTCCGGAGCCTGGTCGGTCCTGTGGCTCCAGAACCACTGGAGCATTCTAAGGCCTCCTGTGAGGCTTTGGCAAGGCACTTTGCAGATAAAATTGATCAGATTAGGTGTGTTACTCTGCACACTGTGGATACAGTTAGTGAGCAAGAGGCGGCCTGTGGCAAACCGGTTTTGTGGGATCGGTTCCAGCTTCTTCCTCCTGATGAAGTGGACAAGGTGCTTTCATCTGTAAGGCCGACCACCTGCTTACTTGATCCTTGCCCATCTTGGCTCATTATGAGCTGCAGAGAGAGACTGGGTGAAGGGATCAAGGCAGTGGTGAACGCCTCCCTTGAGGAGGGAGTGATGCCAACAGCCCTCAAAGAGGCAGTGATAAGACCGCTCTTAAAGAAGCCCTCCTTGGATCCTCAAGTTCTGAACAACTTTCGCCCAGTCTCAAATCTGCCATTTTTGGGCAAGGTGATTGAGCGGGTGGTGGCGGTGCAGTTGAAGGCACACTTGGAAGAAACTGATTATCTAGACCCATTTCAATCAGGCTTCAGGCCTGGGCATGGGACAGAAACGGCCTTGGTCGCCTTGGTGGATGATATGAGGAGGGCTCTGGATAGGGGTGAATGCTCCTTCTTTGTTCTCCTCGACCTCTCAGCGGCTTTTGATACCGTTGACCACGGTATCCTCCTGGACCGGCTGGAGGGGTTGGGCATTGGGGACACTGTATTGCGGTGGTTCCAGTCCTTCCTCTCTGGCAGGTACCAGAGGGTAGCACTGGGAGAGGAGGTTTCGGACCCGTGGCCACTTACTTGTGGGGTGCCACAGGGTTCCATCCTCTCCCTGATGCTATTTAACATCTATGTGAAGCCACTGGGGGCTATCATCAGGAGGTTTGGGGTGCAGTGTCATCAATATGCGGATGACACGCAGCTCTACCTCTCATTCAAATCTTCACCAAGGTTGGCCGTAGAATCCCTGTCCAAATGTCTGGAGACAGTGAGTGGCTGGATGGGGAGGAATAAGCTGAAGCTGAACCCTGACAAGACCGAGGTACTTTTGGTGGGAGACAAGAGGAGGCTGGGGGATGTTGACCTGGTGTTGAATGGGGTATGGCTACCCTTGAAAGTCCAGGTCCGCAGCCTGGGGGTCATTTTGGACTCCCAGCTGTCCATGGAGGCTCAGGTGTCAGCTGTGAGCTGGACAGCGCTGTATCAACTCCATCTGATACGGTGGCTGCACCCCTTCCTTCCCGACCATCTGCTCCCATCGGTAGTACATGCCCTGGTCTCCTCTCGTTTAGACTACTGTAACGCGCTCTACGTGGGGTTACCCTTGAAGATGGTTCGGAAGCTGCAGCTGGTACAGAACACGGCGGCTCGCCTGATTAAAGGCAGCCGCCGGCAAAATCACATCACTCCAGTGCTGAAGGAATTGCACTGGTTACCAGTTGTTTTCCGGGTCAAATTCAAGGTGTTGGTTTTGACCTTTAAAACCCTATATAGTTCTGGCCCAGCCTATCTTAAGGAGCGCCTCCAGCAACACCAGACAGGCCGCTTAACAAGATCAGCCTCAGATGGCCTTCTCTCTGTCCCATCAGCCAGGACAGCTAGACTGGTGGGGACGAGGGAGAGGGCCTTTTCTGTGGTGGCCCCCACTCTGTGGAACTCCCTCCCTAGGGAACTCCGCCATGCCCCCTCTTTAATGAGCTTCTGCCATGCATTAAAAACATGGTTGTTCAGGCAGGCATTTGGGGTGGGTTAGGGTATTTTAGAAAATGTTTTTATTGTAGAATTGTATTGTTTTAAATTGTTTTATCGTATGTTGTACATCGCCCAGAGTGGCTGGGTGACCAGCCAGATGGGCGATTAATAAATTTAATAATAAATAAATAATAAATAAAATATGCTGCGATTTAAATATATGCAAATTGACTGGCCATTAAAAAAAATACATCCAGCTGGGGGTCATCTCTGCTCCCTTAAATTTATGGGGATGGTTTAAAACCAACAATGTGTCACATGCAGGTTTAGGGCACAATCCCATTGAAGTTTAGACAGAAAAAAGGCCTACAACTCCCAGCATGCCCCAGCTGGCTGGGGCATGCTGGGAGTTGTAGGCCTTTTTTCTGTCTAAACTTCAATGGGATTGTGCCTTAAGTCACACAGAATAAAATTGGGGCCAGAATGTATGTAACATTGGATTAGCCCAATTATTTACAACTAGTGAACAGCCTCTAGTTTGATACTGCGACGTTTGCCTTCAAGCAAACTTGTACAGCTGTCCAAGTTGGACGGACACCTTGTGCCTGCTCCATCTGAGTGAAGCCACACCTGCCTGCACCCCTAGGCAAACCCCTTCCGTGGTGCACCCTTATAGCCCCCTGAAGGAGGAGGCTGTATGAGGGAGGAGGCTGCCCCACAGCAGGAAGGAGGGGGCAGGCCTATAACCCTGCCCTTGTCCCTTGGCCTACTAATCTCCCCTGGCTTCAAACTGTATGGACTGTAATGGTAGTTGTTAGGGAAGTCTGCCCCTAGTGGCTGAAGATGTTAGGTTTCAACCACATGGACACATTTAAATTAATTAAAATTAATTAATCCATTAAAAAAATAAAATAACCCTGAGGTGCGCACTCCTAGGATCCCCTTAGCAAGCATGCCAAATTCAGGTGTCTAAATTTCACAGTCTTGGTGCTACGGTATGAACAGATGGATGCCCACGGATCCTCTTATTATAGATCATATACTGAGCCCAAAAAGGTTCACAGAGTAAATGGCTAAGTCTACCATCTCAATCCTTTGAATCTGTCATAAGATGATCTGTCCTCTTAGTATAGTTTCCTGCCATCCTAGCCATTTCTAGAGCCCTTCACTCCTCCAGGACATCTTATAAAACTGTCATCATTCACTTCCACTCTAGAGTTTCCATTCTACCTCATTCTCCAACAAACTTTGTTCCCACCTCCCCAAGAGCCCATTCTTGTTCCCCCTTAATTCATAGTTTGCTTACCCAACTCTCCATCTCATACCAAAACCACCCCCAAAGTGCCACCAATTGGCTGTAATCTTTTAGGCCCTGTCCTTTGACAGCTACTGCCAGACAGATGGTAAATGGGTCTCCAAAGAGCCTTGGTCCCCTCTGGTTTGAAGAGCTGAATGGTTTTGGCTGTACATCATGTACTCAGAAAGAACTGATTTAAGTGAGGGAAGGGTTTATACAGAGCCTTTCCAACACTCTTACCTGAACAGCTACTATTGCACTGGTGCAAAAGCTGCCATAACTGTGGCAGCTGAAAAAGCACAGGATTTGGTGGTGGCTGTCATCAGAGTTACTTCATTCTAGATAAGCTACCAGCCAGAGTTAAAGAGGCTCATATGCTCATTGCCATAATCCGTATAACTGTGGAGGTGGGGATAAAGGGTTACTCTCACCCAAGGACTAAACCCCAAGATTCATCTCATACAAACGCATCAGGTCTGTCTGTTGGCTTTCAAAGTGAGCGAGGTGTGTGTCACAATACGTTATGGTTCTTTACAAATTAAATGGAGAATAGGAAGAAGAGTAGCTGCTGGTCTGTCTTCCATACTCTCTCCGGGGGTGTCTCCTCCTTCTCCAGGGATGATATATTGTATTATGGAACAGTTTTACTCTCAGTGGAGGTACAAACAGCGACACTTCCTGTGATTTATTTCACTTCACCAGTACCAGCAGCCATGAGGCTGAAGCTGGTTCCCAGCCAAATGACACTGTACTGTGGAAATGCACCTGTAAATAAGGAACTGGGCTCTGCAGCCCAACAAAAGCCATGGGCCACCCCAAATCCCATGCCACCAGGACTCCAATGGAGGGAACTAGCCCCAAAGCAGACCACTCCCCAGGAATGGCATTGCTTTCCATTGGGTACACATATCCAAATAAAGTAGACTCTGCACTCCAAACATTAAGTACTGAGCTTTCCAAAATTATGCATTCCTGCAAACACCAACCACCTCATGCCCTACACTGTATCACAGGATCACATCTTGCCCAATGCTTTGTTTTGATACAAAGCGCTCTCAGTTGGGGTACCCCCAGGAATGCCATTGCTTCACAGAGGATATACATTTTCAAATAAAGCCAGGGGCTTGCACTTCATAATGAGTTTGGGCCCACTCTGCATCACACATCCAGGGCACCACTATACTGTGCTCTAACAAGGTGCTCAAGCAGCACATCTGTCCCAAAGCTTCATTTTGGCACAAAGTTATGTCAAGTGTGCTACCACCAGGACTGCCATTCCTTTATCATCTGCTTTCAAGATGGAGCTTTGGCAACACTCCATGTCCTTTAAATGGAGATGCCAAAGACTGAAGCTGGCACCTTTGGCCTATAAAGAATAGGCTCTACCACTGAGCTCCACCACCTGCCATCTGTAAGCTTGGACTTACTTGATAACAACAGAAGAACATAAGGCAACCAAAAACAAAAATTCTGGTTGCTCAACTCCACCTTTCATTCATTTTGCATAACCTTAAGATTCACATTGTAGGCTTACACATGGTTACTTCAAAGCTAGCTTGGGTTTCAGAGCTGAAGCAGCCTGCCATCCCCTCACCTCGCATCACAGAAACCAAAGTCCCATGACTTTAGAGTGTTTCAGAAATATAACATACACCACTATTAATTCTACATGCCCAGTTTTCAATTAAAAAACAACTACCTTTCCAACTCTACTGCTCGGATTGATCCTGGAGGTCTAGGTTCAGATAGTCGATTATCTTTTCTTTGTCTTATACCTTTCACAGCAACCTGGAATGTAGAAATTTAGCAGGTGAAACTTCTGGCCACAAGGAGATGCAGTAACTGAAGAAAAGCTTAACTAGCTTAAGTCAAAACGCAACAAAGAGTCTTGTGGCTCCTTAAAAAAACAGACCTATGGTATATATTTTCATGGACTAAGGCCCACTTCCTCACATGCATTGACAGCTAAAGGATTCATAGGAAGCTGCTTTGTCATATCACTAGTCCAACTTAGTCAGTATTGCCTACATTGACTAGCAGCAACTCTCCAGAGTCTCAGACGGGTCTTTTCCAGCTCTACCTGGAGATGCCAGCAATTGAGCCATGGGGCTTTTGCAGGCAAAGTCTGTGCTCTATCCCTGAGCTATGAATCTTCCTGGAAGTGTCATCAGCAAGTGTGTATTTATATGCATAAATATAAATTTATGCATATAAATAAATTTAAAATATAAATTCCTTCTCTACTCATGGAAACCGTGGGGGTGAGGCCATGAAATACAAAATGTCTATTCTGTGACAATTCTGTGTCACAGCTTCAGTGTATACATGAGAAGCATAGCAACCACTCACAACAGTAATTGCCCAATGTGAGGTGCTGGTTTTGGCCTTTAAAGCCTGGGCTTAATCAGCCTGGGACCAAGCTATTTGAAGGACCGCCTGCACTTGTATGAGCCTGCCTGAGTTTTAATATCAGCTCCTGAGGACCTGTTCTTTGGCTCATCAGGTTGACAGCTACCAGGGACAGGGCCTTTTTGGTAGTGCCCTGCACTTGTGGAATTCCTTTCCACAGGAAATGCCCCTATCATGGTTGATTTCTACAACGACTTTTAAGACGTTCTTTATTTCAATCTGCACTTTATTAATTGTTGCACTTTGATTAATTGTCACTGCTCATTTTAAAGGGATATGTTGTGAGTTTCATTTGAAGGTTGTACTTGTTATGTTTTGTTGCGGAATTTTCTGTGCATCACCTTGTGAGAGCAATGTGCCCCAAAAGGCAGTATAAAATCTCTTAGGGTGCAATCCTATGCCTGTTTATACAGAAAAAGACCTACAACTCCCAGCATGCCTGTCTTAAATAGGTATAGGATTGCACATTAAGGGCACAATCCTAACTAGATAGGGGGCTGCCTCCAACCTCGGAGGTGACCGCCTATCCAAAGCAAGGCAGGAGAGGCACGGGGGGGCGGGCGGAATCGTTCCCTCCGCGCCTCTCCTGCCTTGCTTTTTTTTCGCTAGACAGCCATTTTGGGCCGTCTAGCAGTGGGGGGCCGACCGGGAGAGGAAACTGCCACTGGATGTGTCGTATGCGCAGCTCTGCTCTCACCGCCCCGGAATGCCCCCTAGCCCCACTTCTTTTCAGTACGCGCTCCTCTTATGAGCGCGGAGGACGGGGCTTCTCCACGAGCACGGGCTCCGAGGTCGGTTCCCAGAACAGAGCATATCCTGTGGCCCTCTAGACAGCGTTTAGTGGCCATAGGATTGCTCCCTTAACTACTTATATTATACGTATATTTGTTTAGACTTCAATGGAGACAATGGTTTCCTGTTCCATTACAGGTGTAATAGCCATTGTTTCCATTTAAGCCTAAACAAAAAGCTTAAAAACTCTTGATTAGTTCAAATTCTGTAAGAACTGAAAAAGGGCAACTTTCAGCTCAGACGTTTAGTATTCTGGGAGACCGAACGTTCTCCCACTGGTTAAGGCGCAGACTCTGCTGGGTTTTTTGCTACCACCGACTAGCAAGGCGCCCTGTTTTAAGCAGTGTGCCGGGCCGCTGCTGGTTGCAAGGCACAGGAGGTGCAAGGCCAGGGGGAAGGAAAGGATACCGGTAGCAGCAAGCCTAGACGGAACTAGAAGGTATTTTTAAAATGAAAGTTTTGAAGGGGGGACGGCGACATTTAAAAAACCCCTCTCTTACGATTTATAAACCACTCTGGGGAAGAGTCGACAGATGATAAAACGGGAACAGCGTCTAGGCGGCGTGGGAAGCACCAGCTGTTCATCGAAAGCCCGAAGGCAACACTCGCCGCTGTCCTACTGGTTCCCTTTTCTATCTGTTTAGCGGCAAGTCCTACCTGCTTCCTGAGCACGGCTCCTCCCGCGGCCCCTCCCGCTCTGGTAGGCTCACTAAACTTTATAAGAAGAGCTACAGTACGCAGGTTCCCTTGTTTAAGGCGCAACTTTATGCATGTTTAGACAGAAAACCGGCCTGAAATTCCCAGCCTTTCCCAACCAGTATGGCTCTCTGGGGCATGCTGGGAGTTGTAGGACCTTTATCTGTCTAAACATGCATAGGATTGCGCCCTTACAGACTCTTTTTTTCCTGAGAGGTGTAAAAGCCGGAATAGGCCAGGACGACCCCTTTATTTTTTTAAAAAATGCCAAAAACAATGGCATGTGTTAGAAACACTTGAGAACAATATTTTAGGACTGAAACCCTTGCAATATTTTATTATTAACCCCATAATGCTCAGAACCCATCCGGAACAGAACAGAATGGCCTGGAAGCGCAACTTCCAAGCGAGCCAACCCAACCAGATTCACCAGTCACACATAACTACATGAGATTGATTTAATAATCTACAAAACATTCACAGAAACCACGTTGCGGTAGCCGTTCCAGGCAATAGAACATATTCTGGGGGGAAAGGCCTGGAACGGCAGCTTCCAAATGAGCCACATCAACCAAGCTCACCAGTCACACATAACTACATGGGAGGGGTGCAATGGGCCACAAAATGTCCACAGAACCACGTTCAAACACTTGTTCCAGGCAAGACTCTGTATCCCAGAGAATGGTCTGAGATGGCAATTTCCAGCCAAGCCAACCAAACTCACCAGTCACACATAACTACATGACAGAGATGCAATGAGCCACAAAACATCCACAGCAATCATGTTCAGATGCCCATTCCGAGCAATAGTCCATATTCCAAAAAATGGCCTGGAATGACAACTTTCAAGAGAGCCAAATCAACTAAACTTGTGATTCACACATGACTAGATGGGCTTGATATAATAAGCTACTGTATTGGCCCCAGGAGCATAGCCAAGTCATTTGTAGTGTTAGAGGGGCCTAGAGATCCATAATGCTTGCTTAAGTTCATTATTGGTGCAATTCCCATGCTAGTAGGCATCTGAGCATGTACAGATGAGGCAAAAGGCCGATAGCCTTCTCAGAACATTCCTTGCTAATGAGAATGTCTTATCAAGATCTGCCTGGGAAGCAAAGTTTGTTTATCTTAGGTGGCTGTGCTTGAGAACCAAACACTTCTAGCCTATGCTGGGAATGAAAGCTAGGGGTGCTTGCTAGTGTTGTGCTGCCTCATGGCTAACATGTATTGTATAAAACCCATTTGACCCAATGGCTCGTGGGTTAGAGAAGCTGTCTGATCCAACTATTGGGTATGTCTGTGTGCTGTAAGGTACCCAATAAAGTACTCCTTGTAAGTAAACCTTCGAATCTGATGTATCACTATCTTGGCGCCTCTAAATTACGAGTTCAGAGCGCACGGCCGGGTCAACACAGCTACAACACTTCCACAGAAATCATGTTTCAGTAGGTGTTCCAGGCAATAGTCCATATTCTGGAAAAAAGGCCTGGAATGGCAACTTCCACATGAACCAAACCACCAAATTCATGAGTCACACACAACTGTATGGGAGGGATGCAATGATCCACAAATGACCAAAGATCCTTGTTCTGATAACTGTTCCAGGCAATAATCCATATTCTGGGAAATGGCCCAGAACTGCAACTTCTAAGTGAACAAAATCAACCGAAGTCACCAGTGTGACTAATTGGGAGGGATACAACAAGCCACAAGATGCCCCCAGAAACATGTTGGTACCTGTTCCAGGCAATAGTCCATATTCCAGAAAATGGCCTGGAACAACAACTTCCAAGTAAGCCAAATCAACCAAATTTACGACTCACACAACTACATGGGGGTGGGATGGAATAAGCCGCAAAATTTCCACAGAAACCACATTTTTGCCACCCATTCTGGTCAATATTCTGTATTACAGAAAAATGGTCTGGAATGGAAACTTCCAAACAAGCGAAATGAACAAAATTCTCCAGCCACACATAAGGTTGGGAATAATCCAATAAGCCACAAACCTTCCACAGAAACCACATTTTTGTATGCTGGATGTGATTTCTGTGCAAGTTTTGTGGCTTATTGCATCAGTCCCATGTAGTCAGGTGTGGTTTTGGTTCATTTGGACGTGGCTGTTCCGGGCTATTCCGTTCTGTTCCGGATGCGTCCTGGGCATGAAGGGGTTAATAATAATATAATTTTTCAAGGGGTTTGGTCCTAAAATATTGTTCTCAGGTGTCTCTAACACATGCCATACTGTTTGGCATGTTTTTTTTTTAAAATAAATGAATGAATGGACTGTTCTGGAGCAGCTTTTACGCCATCTCCTTTTTTCCTCCCCCGGGGTGGATGTGATAGATGTCCAAAGAAATCCAGGATTGTAGTGTAGCTGTGATTTGCTATCAGTGTGTCCAGACAGAAAAGTTCAAACATACCCCTTGCAATGTCAGTTGCAATGCAAACGTAGTCATATTGTGGGGTTCTCTGACTGGGAAGGAATAGCTTATTGCAACCAAGCAATTACATCACTCTCATCTAATCATATCCCCGTTTTCCTTTGTAAACATTCATAGGATTGCACCTTTAAAGTTTAGTTATTAAACTTTCAACCTGCCCTTTGGCCAAAAAGGCTTTCAGAGCAGCTTACAAAGATAAGTAGCATGATAGCCTGTCTGCCTCAGGTTTACAATCTAAATTTAAGACATGACACACAAGGAATAGGGAAGGAATTACAATTACAAATAGGGGTGCATTTCTAATATTAAAGGTTAGAGGTGGGGCTAAGGCTAGTTCGGATTCCCAGCCAAAAATCCCTCCTCTTCCGTCCCCCCTCCCCCCGCATTTCAAGCTGCAACAAAGGTCAGTCTGGTTAGATTGTCCCTATGCTGGCTGGGGCAGGTTGGGCATTGTAGGGCTTTTTTCTGTCTGAACATGCGCCCTAAATCGTTAAAAGGTCCAAGAATTTAAAATGGTCCCACTACATAAATTAGAAGGCGTATGAACCCTTTCTCTGCGGCTTTTTTTTCTGGGTAGACGCCTTGGTAGCCAACTACAGCTACGTTAAAATGCTGACTTTCTCCGTTGATTTCCACGGATATCCCGCCTGGGAGAGGGAGGAAAAGAAAGTCTAAGAGAACCGGAATCTGAGTTCTGACGCCGGTCTACCATTCTATTAAGTGTATATCTCAACCCGGAAGGCCCCTCTCCAAACTGTGAGGCGGATACTTCTTCATCTACTTATCTCTGTGGCGAGCGGGCTGTCGCCTTCGCTCCCTGTCAGGCATGCTTTTTTCCGCGTTCGCTTTTTCTCTAGGATGGAGCCTTGGTGGCCGCCGTACTGAGGGAAGGGTTGGGTGGGGCCAATCTAGGCCGGGGCCGCGCGGGCGGGGCCGGGGCGATGGGGAACCTGTTCGGGCGCAAGCGGCGGAGCCGGGTCACCGAGCAAGATAAGGCCGTGCTGGTGAGAGCCGCGAGGGGCTGGGGGCAGGGACGGTGGCTGCAGGCGCAGCAGCTGGTGCCCAAGGCCACTGGCAGCCAGTGTGATGTAGCACAGGAGCCTTCAGACCCAGGAGCCACATTTCATCCCACACTCCGATATCGCACCTACTTCTTAATATTATATATATATGTATGTGTGTGTGTGTGTATATATACATATATATGCGCGCACCCATTTTCCCTTTCTTTAGGGTGAGCAGATAACGTATGGAGAAAAGGGGATTCTAGTAGGTGCGGACAATTCCTCATTCGGGTGGGGTGAAAAAGCCGCACCTGCCAGCATTTCTCTAACTACTCGGCTATAAAGAAACGCTTTGGTTTCTCTTCCTCTCCATCCCTTTCCACTTCTTCCTTTCTTTCTAAAAAGTTACCCAAGCAAGCAAAAGGAAATAAGTGCTGCTACTGCTGGGGCTAGACAGTATTTATTTATTACATTTATATCCCACCTTTCCTCCCAAGTGCCCAAGCTGGTGTACACGATCCTCTTTTTTATTTTATCCTTACAATAACCCTGTGAGGTGGGTTAGATTGAGAGTCGTCAACTTTCTCAAAGTCACCCACCCAGTGAGCTTCGTAGCCAAATGGGGCTAGAACCCAGGTCTCCGGAGTCCCAGTCCAACAGTACTTAACACAGTAACATGCTGTATAAAATACTACATGGGACAGGAAGTATGAGGGATGCGGTGAATCCAGGGGATGAGGATACAAAGCTTTGGAAATTCTGGGAGCCTGGTGAATCCTTTGGAGGACCCCTGGATCATGTGGGAGTTCGGAAGCCTGATTTTAAATCTTAGCTTAGCCACAAACATGCTATCTGACTCTGATCTTGTTTATAATTTGTAAATTGGAAAAATAGTCTCTTGGGCTGCAATACTAAGCATAATTGCTAGAGAATAAGTCCAACTGAGCTTGGGGTGATTTACACTTTCAGGATTGAGCTGACAGGGTTCTTGTGAGGTTAGCTTAGACTGCTGGCCTGGAGGGACCATTGGAAGCTAAGGAATGTATTCTGAGCAAGAGAATAAATTGCAGGAAGAAGGAATGCCAGGGGTTGCAGAAGTATTTAAGGTAGAATGTAAAACAGCCATAAGGATGGGATATAAGACACTTGGTTTCGAGAAGTTTTCTTAAGGGGAACGCAAACAGATAATTTGCCTTCATTTGGCCTATCATGTTCCAATTCAATCTATACAATGCAAATCTTTTAAGCAGCTGTAACTGTCTGTTACTAATGTCCACTGAAGGTATGTAGGAAGCGGCATAATTTCAAGTCAGACCATTGGTCTGCCTAGTTAAGTATTGTTTACACTGAATGACAGCTGCTCTCCAGAGTTTGATGGGCCTTTTCCAGTCCTACCAGGAGATGCCGGGAATTGGACCTGGGCCCTTTTGCATTCAAAGCATGTGCTCTGCCATCCCACTTTTTAGATATCCTGGTGGCTTACCCATAAAGCATCTCACTCGTGGCTTTCAGGAAGGATTGCCACAGTTCTTCATGAAAAAGACATGCCTTTAACAGCACAGAGAGGTCATCAGTACACAGTGTTTGTCTTGCATACCTTCTGGACAAAGGGCTAGGTCTTAAGTCCTTTCTTTCTGAAATATATGTTATCGCTTGGTACCAGAATTGTGCTATTTAGTCTGAAATGTGCTGCTTCTGGCATACCCTCCCCAGAAGGCTGTCCTAGTCAGTGGGTTCTAGCAGGAAGCATGCTTCCTGTGCTCTCTTGAACCTTCAGATAGCTAGGATGGCCATTCCATCATCATGTAAAGTGGGTGGTGGCACCCTTATTATGCAATGCTTTCTCCAGAGAAGCTCATTTGGCCCCTATTCTGATGTCTCTGGCGCCCACCAAAGACTTTCCCAGCCTTTTAACAGGGTTTATTGTTTTGTTTTATGCTGCTTTTACCTGCTGCTCAATTTTGTTGTTGGTAGTGTTTCTGTTTTCACTGTAAGTTGCTCTTGAAATACTTATATTGAAGGATGGCATATAAATTCTTTAAATACATAGTTTTGTAAATACAAAGTTTGTCTTGTGCTTTGGGCTGTGTAATGGGACATATTATCAGAATGATAATTAACAACTTAAAGTTCCTTCCTTGTGTTATATTAAGAGGTTGTTCATTCCTGTCAGTGACTCTTAGGGTGCAATCCTATGGGGATAGTTAGCTGCCTCTGAACTCGGAGGCAACTGACCATCCTATGCAGGTTGGGCAGAGCACAGAGGGGATCTTCTCCTCTGCACCCCAGCTGCCCTGAATTTGTGGCTAGACGGCCGATTTCAGCTGTCTAGCGGGGCGGGGAGAGGCTGGATGTCACGTAGGAAGCGTCATAACAGCATTTCCACCATCCCCTTGCTGCCCCCAGGAATGTCCCCTTTTCCCCTGCTCCGCACTGCTCTTATAGGCACAGAGCCGGGGGTGAACCGTGCCGCCTACAAGGCAGCAGGGGAAAGAGTGGGGAGGCAGTTTTCTGGGAACTGACCTCGGAGTGCTGGCTCCAGCCTTGGTTCCCAGAAAACTGAAAACCCTATGTCCGTCTAGCCACTGTCTAGTGGCCGTAGGATTGCGTGTTTAGTAGCTTATTTGCTTACTGTCTTGAACCTTTTGACCCAGGCATTGTGAGCTGTTAATACTTCCACTTTCAGTTCTTCTGCTTGTTTTACTTTCTATATACTTAGATTAGAATTGCTCCAGCTTCCGTCAGCCCTAGCCAGCATGGCCAATGATCATAGATCATCATCCAACCACATCTGGAGGGCCACAAGATGTTCACCCCAGCATTAGCCAATTAATGGAAATAAGTAATATAAACAGTTACTCTGTAGGTACTCCAAAGTATCCATTCTAATACTTAAGTTATCTCTAAAGGATCAGGTTCGTAGTTTGGGGGTGCTCTTTGATCCAGAACTGTCACTTGAGGCACAGGTGAACTCAGTGGCATGGAGCACTTTTTATCAGCTTAGGCTGGTATACCAACTATGCCCTTATCTGGACAGAGATAGCCTAGCTACAGTTATCCATGCTCTGATAACTTCTCGTCTGGATTACTGCAATGTGTTATACGTGGGGCTGCCTTTGAAAACGGTCTGGAAACTTCAGCTGGTCCAAAATAGGGCAGCAAGATTGTTAGCAGGGACTGGCCTGTGAGCTCATATTACGCCAGTACTTTTCCAGCTGCACTGGCTGCCAGTCCATTTCCAGGCCCGATTCAAAGTGCTGGTGTTAACATTCAAAGCCCTTAACGGCTTGGGGCCAGGTTACCTGAAGGATCGCCTCCCCCCATATGTGCCTGCCTGGACCTTAAGGTCATCATCAGCGGCCCTTCTCCGTGAGCCCCTGCCAAAGGAAGTGAGGTGGGTGGCTACTAGGAGGAGGGCTTTTTCTGCTGTGGCACCCCGGCTGTGGAATGAGCTCCCTAGTGAGGTTCGCCTGGCGCCTACATTGTATTCCTTTCGGCGCCAGGTGAAGACCTTTTTATTTTCCCAGGCATTTAAGCATTTGAGCTTTCTAAATTTTTATCTTTGCTGTTTTAAATCTGTATTTTAAACTCCTGCACTGCTGCTAGGTTTTATTGTGGTTGTATTGTTATATTGTGGTTTTAATGTTCTATATATTTTAAATTGTTTTATTGTGTGTTGTTTGGTTTTAATTTTTGTGAACCGCCCAGAGAGCTTCGGCTATTGGGCGGTATAGAAATGAAATAAATAAAATAAATAAATAAATAATGACCTTGAGGTGGAGATGTTGAGGATGGGATTTTCCCTTTCCCAACATCACTTTTGTAGCATGTTTAACGTAGGACATGTTGTACCAGATAGCCAATAGCAGTGACCTAGTGTTTAACTTTGCACAGCATAACTTTCAATTTCTTCCACTGCTCTTGCAGCAAAGTGGAAAGTGGATTGGGGGAACAAGACTTCTGGGTTTATGGGTAGGTCTGCTCAAAAGGGAAATATTGCTGCCATTTTCCTGTGGTCATACTTATAAGACTTGGTGGTGTACCTTCTAATGGCCCATTTCTTTTCCCCTCTAGCAACTGAAACAGCAGCGGGACAAACTAAAGCAATATCAGAAAAGGATATCGCTGCAGCTGGAGCGGGAGAGAGCTTTTGCTCGGCAACTACTAAAAGATGGCAAGAAAGAGTAAGTTGTTTCTAGATCATGGAGTTTGCATTCTTTCCACACCAAGCTGCTAGTTTACGGGCTAGTTCAGATAGTCAAAATATTCTCAGTGTGATACACCTTAACTGTCCCTGGGATGCATTAGGGTGGAGAAAGCCTGGATGATGCATTGCAATCCACTGGTACAGCACAGTTAAGTGATGCACATGATTGTTGCAGCTGAAAAACATGCTTGCAGAAACTGCATGTTGGAAACTATATCCATGGTCAACCTGTGTCACACGTTTCCTCCATATAAATGTGTATCTGGGAATAGTTGGGATGCATCATGTAGTAAAGTTCTTAAATGTCTGAACTGGTCCTATTTCAGCTAATTATTGTTGTTGCTGATGAAACATTCTAACTACTCTGACATAACCTGCTTAACAACTCGTGTTAAAGCAAATATTTTCATATTTCTTCAGGCCTTGGCATCTCCAGTTAAATATGGCATGGCTAGGAACTTACTTGGCAATGCATTTAGTAATTATTTAAACACACATACACCTGATGCACATACACAACCTGGGAAAAGTTAGTGCTCAATGCTTTTCATGCGTAAATTCCCGGGTTCGATCCCTGGCATCTCCAGGTAGGTCCAGGAAAGACTCCTGTCTGAAATCTTTCAAATCTGCTGCTAGTCAGTGTAGACCATGTTCCTAACCTCAGTGAGAAGCGTAATTTAAAGCTGCATAGCATAGCGGGTTCAGAACCTAGTTGAAATTTCCAGTTGGAATCAGTGTTAGTACCAGTGAGTGTTCTTGACGTTTGGTTTCTGTATAAAGGACAAATTCCTTTATTGCATTCTTCCAGAAAGCTGCTGTCCTATTCTTGATAATTGTTCACATAATAGGCAGCATCATATAACATACCCAACAGATAAACCATTATTTCTCAAAATACCAAAAACTGGTTGTCAAAATGGATTATCCCAAACCTCCAATCAGACAAAAGGAATTTCTTCATGCATTGCAAGATTAATCATTGCCACATGATGTTGTGATGGCCATGAATGTTCATAGCTTCTTTAAAAGATCAGACAAATGCATAGAGAATTCCATCTAGCTCTTTCCATCTTCCCCCTTGTGTTCTTTCCAGGGCCATCTTATTGGCTGCTGCCAGAGAATGCTGGAATAGATGGATTTTTGGTTGAGACCAGCAAGACAAGACAGAAATGGCTTTGGTCTAGTGCTTTTAAAGATTTGCTTGCTACAGTCCATGCTTTTCTGTCCTAGGAAAGCCAAGTTTCTGCTGAAGAAAAAGCGTTACCAAGAGCAACTGCTGGACAAAACAGAAAACCAAATTAGCAACCTGGAACGCATGGTATGTGGAAACTGGTGGCGTCTGCAAGTTGTGACTGGCCTCGTTGTTTGCAGGGCTTCTAGAGCTTTGGTATTTGTATGCTACTGAATTTTGTTTAACTGTATTTAACTTCTAATGCAGTGTTAGAAGTTAGTGTTAGTTGAACAACTTGGGGTACACTGTGACTAACTGTTGGGGGGGGGTTGTTTAGCTCTAATTGCTATGTAATGTTTCAAGCTTTTCTTATGAGATGTAGCGCAGTGTAGCCAAGTGTAGCGCAGATGATAGAAAATGGAGCCTTCCCATTATACCACACTCATCATGAGATGGTGCTGAGTTTTTCTGATCTCCTTTGAAACTCTAGTCCTATGCCCATATGATGCTGTTTGGACTGACTATTCCAGCCACCTGCGTTCCTCACTCAACCATCTGGCATTAGAGGAGAAAGTGGTGGCAGATGTGTGCATGTGATGGCATATGGCTGTGTGAGGGCAGCGGGCAGCAGCACTTGCAATAAGTTTGGACAACCTAAAACGCTATTTACGCAGGTGGAATACACAATGTATGCAGTAGACACAGGATTCATATAGTGAAGAGAGACGTATAACTAAGGGTTCAGACAGCCAGAATTCCTCTGCATTTGCCATTGCTACTGATGCAGCAAGATCCTCAGTTGGTAACATTGGGCTGGTTGCCTCCCTTGTGGCCGCTGTGGGATGCATGCTATATTTCTGCAGAGTAGCAGCCAAGGGGGTAGATGGGACCCATGAACTTAATGGCCACCGTTGCCAAGGAGTGACCGTGGGGGAATGGTCTGGCTCACACAATGCAAGCACGGCAGTGTTGTGCAGATAGCAGTAGCATGCCATTGCTGCTACATTCGCTGCATAATGCTTCACCTAACACTGGCCAGAGTAGTTTTTCTGCACCTTCGTTGGTTGTCTCTAAGGTGGCAGATGAAAAGTGAAGCATGGACCCTGCCCTGGCTGTAGTTGGCTGCTTTCCTTACTGCCTGTTGATGGAGTGCAGCACTCCCTGATCCCTCTTCTGATTTCTGTTTCCTCAGGTCCAGGATATTGAATTCACACAAATTGAGATGAAAGTGATTGAGGGCCTGAAAATCGGCAATGAGTGTTTAAATAAGATGCACCAGGTGGGTATGAGCCAGGGTGCTTGGACTGTTTTAGACTGGACACTATGGTTCATGCATCTATCCTGGCCAGGCTTCTTTACATCTGATTTGTGGGCTTTTCTTTCTGTAGGTTATGTCAATAGAAGAAGTGGAAAGAATCATGGATGAAACCCAAGAAGCTGTGGAGTACCAGAGGGTATGCATTGCCTCCATGCGTCATCCTAGAGCTCTCCTAACCAATGTACTATATTTATTTTTAAATGTGTGTCCTGCTGTTCCACCTGTGTGGATGCTTAAGGCGTTTCTGTTGTGCCACTTACGGATGTGGAGCAGGGGGACCATTTTGCTTTAGCATGTTGCGTGCAAATGTAGAGCAGACCGGTCCTCAGTACTGAAGCGTGGCTTGAATCACAAGATTGTCGTAGAATGTGGGAGGGAGCTGAATACTTGGGAATTTTGCTACTGTTGTAGCGTTCACTGAACCACCTGCCCTTTTCCCTTGCAGCAAATAGATGAGATTCTGGCTGGCAGCTTCACTGTAGAGGATGAAGATGCCATCTTAGCTGAATTAGATGCCATCACTCATGTAAGTATTAATCAGCAACCCTGATAATTAGATTTCGAGCTGCATTTTGTAGTGGTAATTTTTCATCAGGTGTATGGGGGGGATTTTCTATCCCATATGGCTGGCATATGCCAAGGAGGTCCCAATTATAGCTGTCTGCGTTAGAGAAGGGGTGGTGGATTGTCCTTGACCTCATGCAGAAGCCTGGAGTCAAGTCAGGGATAAGGAGGGGCGAAGTGGTGACCATAGTTTTTTAGCTTGGCCAGCCAGAAATTGGGTATCCCTGTTGTCTAATGTCACCACATATCTGATGGTGATTGTTAAGAGTCCATAGGTATAAGCTAGAACAGGGGTGCGGAACTTGTGGCCCTCTAGAAGTTTTGGCCTGCAACTCTCATCATAGGCAATGGTGAGAATTGATGGAGGTTGTAGGCCACTCCGAATTAGAGAAATCCATGATACTTGCCAGGATGTCTCTGCTTGTCAGAACACACAGGTGAGCATATTGTAAGCTGCTCTGCTGCGTTCACAGGTCAATAGCTGTCACCCAGCATAATTAATCAGAGTAGCTTACCAAGGAAGCCAGAGTGCTGCAAGATCCTTCTTAATAACCTAAAAGCAAAGTTCTAGAGCCCAACCACATCTCATCCTTGAAGTGGTGGAGAGAGAATGGGTAATTGCACTCCTTCTGGTGCATTTGGAAATCCTTGTTTAAAATTGTTATAAAAATATTTATTTTACAGTGTGCCTTCTCTTTTTGCAGGAACAGATTGATCTTCCAGAGGTTCCCTCAGAGCCCCTCCCAGAAAAGATTCCAGGTAGCATTATCTGGGTTTTCCTCCCCTGGATATTTCCATTCTGCATGGGGTGGGAGTGGGGGATATTTCTTGGCTGTGTTTGCATGAAATGCATCGTACGTGGGACACTGAAGAGGAAGGTTGGCAGGTTCTGTGCAAGTGCCAAGTCTCCACAACACCCTGCAAGCATCTCTAGGACTATTTAATGGCCACCTCCAATGCTTACTGTGTGTCATGCCACACCCCTGTTAATAACCTAACATACTTGGCATTTTTATAGTGTTTTTGAATGTTTTAAACCCTTCACAAACATCATTATCTGGTTGCAGTCCTTGCGACAACCTTTTATGGTAGGTCAGTTGTATTATTCACATATTGCAGATGGAGGGACTGAGGTTGAGAGTGGCTTGTCTAAGGCCACAAAGTACGTTCATGATAGAGGTGAGATCTGATTTAGGGACTTCCACACCTGGGAAACCTCAGTCTCTCAGCCACTACAATAAATCTTACCTACTGGAGTGAGTTGCAGTGGGTAACTGCTTTTAGATTTAATATGTTGTTAATTTTCATTTAATCACTCACTTGCTTCTACCGTTTAACGTACAGGACATAACTTTATGAAGAGGCAATAGGTTTCTTGTTATGGTTCCAAGTTCATATGGAAACCTTTTAAACCTCTTTCCTACCTCCCACCAAATTCTCAGTTGTCATGAGGGTCTTAAATCCAGTGCTAAACAAATCCTTCATCCAGAAAATGAATCCACTTCTAATATGTCTCTTAGTCATATAATTGCTGTTTTGTTTTAAAAGCAAACTCTGAAATGTAAAGGTGGGTGGTGGTGCATGGGGACATAGAGGATGGAGATAGGAGGCAGGAGGTGTACAAAAACAGCTGGGCAGTGAAGTTATGCAGAGAATGTCAACCTCTAACTATTAGGTGCCCCAAAGGAATGTGCTCTGGCTTCTGAGGTTTTTAGCAAGTTTCTCTTTAATGAGAAGGCCTAGATCCTTTTCTTTTGAGAGCACAAGGTAAGCACATGTGTTTAGCAGCAACAGTCATCAACTTCTGTAATAGAGGTTGCAATCAGCAATTGACTGTGTACTCATACAGATTCCCGAGCTTCTTAAAGAAAGAACCACCAAAAGCTGCTTTTTATTTACAGAGCCTACTACAGGGTTGTATTATGTGAATCCTTCACAGCTTTGAGTCTTGACTCCTCCATTTTCCTTGGAGAAATAGATGGGCATCTGTATATGTCAGAATTTTCATGATGGGGAGATTTGCCAGAATCAGAAGGAAGCTTTCAGTTACATTGGGAGAGGGGAGAACAATGGACTTTGCAATATTTTTTTCTCCTGTAATAGTTTCAACCTCCTCTGCCTGCCGCAGAGTCTCTTGTACTGCCCTCTACATTTGCAATAATAACTAGTGTGCGTTGCAGTTCGGCCTGCCACTGTGCTATAAACTTCAATATCCCTATCTACTGTGTCTCCCTTCTTTTAAAATGCTGTAAGTAGGCATGGAGAGTGTTGTTGCTCATCAGCTGAGGAGTAAAGCTGCAGTGCTCTCCTACACAGGCTCATTTTCTCCACAGAGATTCGGGGACTTCTATTGGTAGTGCTTCCCCAAAATGATATCTCATGTGTTACTGTCCTTAGTAGATAAGGCCGCTGAACTGTATCAAGACAGCACCAAGAAAACATTCCCGCTGTGGCACAAGTATACAGTCTTTCAGGAACATTTCAAAGGAGAAAGCAAGCTCTTCCCAGAGTGGGGGCCAAACAATAGAGATCTACTTGAGCACGTTTTGGGGCGGGGGGGGGGGGGCTCTAGGTTGCATGTATGAGCAGGTAGCAAGGCTGCCTGTGACCTAGAGAGCTGGATGCAAGACATAAACCACTTGGGGTACTTGATAAACTGTTGGTCTGAATTTGGTTAGTTCTAGCCCCACCAGAGAGAGTTAACTCCTTCCACTTTCCTTCTCTTCACAGAAACATCACCAATCAGAGTCAAACCAAAGCCAGAACTGGTGGCCGCATCGTAACTCCACTTCCTGGGGCATCCTGGCAGGGCATCCTGGAATCCTAGCATGCCTGGGGTGCAAGAGACCTCCGTGGTGTTCTGTTGGCAGTAAACAGCCATGCTGGAGCAGGTTTCCTGCACAGAATGGAAGCTGTAACTGGTTAATGTTCCCATATCAAGATTATTTTGTAGCGTGCACACTCCTCCTTTTTGTAACTTAAGCTGGATTAAATGGTGACTCTCAAAACCCTTCAAGCCAAATGCTTTCTACAGACCAGATTTCAGCTGCAGACCTGCCTCAGACACCAGCACAGCCTCTCACTAACTCTGCCTAAGCCCCCTGGTGTCCTTTTGAGCTTGTGGGCACTGTGAAGAGTTATGAGCTTTCTGCTACACTGAGGAACAGACTGCTGGGGACCCTCTCGGCCTTCCTCTCGACTTGCCTCTTCTGTGGCTTTTCTGAATGGGTTTTCTTTGCAGGAATGGAATTCCTGAACGTTGGCCTGTATCTGCATTTAGACCTGTTAGCTCAGTGTTGAGATGGGAGCCTGGCTTCCATTGGTAGCGACATCTTCTTGTGCTGACCTGCTGGTGGAGATACAAGAAGATGACCCCATATTCAGTGTGCTCAGAAGATGAACGCACTCACAGATCTATGCACTGGGGAGCAATGCAAGGCTACTGGGCTCGATCTCTAGAAAACAGAAGGTCTGTTTCCTGCTGGGGCAGGAGTCTGTTAAGTGCTTGCTAAGGATTCGTGCTTAAACTCCTACACAGGCCCTCCTGCTCTTTCCTCTTATCCGTGGTGTGAAGATTCTGAACAGAGTTCAGCTTCTGGAAGCTTCTCAAAAGGAGAGGAGCTTAGTAGATGCGAAGCAGCTTCTTGATGGCTCTTACCCTCCCCAGCCTATCACATTTGTCCAGTGGGCTGACACAGAGGTGTACCACCGTTTTCAGTGGTGGGGCCAACTATCTCTTGTGCTACTAGGTGGGGGGGTCTGGAACACAGTGAGTCAGTGCTACTTGCGTGGGGCTAAATATTGTTTTCCTCTTAGATAAGACGTACGTGTGTGTGTGTGTCTGCCATCCCCTGCTCCTCAATGATGGAAAGGGCTGGATCCCAGTTACCTCTGTGGCACCATTATCTGCCCAGCAGGATGTTGAAGACGTAACCCGCGTTCATGTGGCTTTAGGAGCCCTCAAGCGAGGGCCTGAGCTGCGGGCTGTAAACCATCCATCCTTGAGAGCTGGCTGGTCTGCACTGAGCACGACCTTTGCATCCATAGGGCTGTACCGTATGATCCTTTGAAGTGGTGCTATCTTCCTTTGGGTCTGGGCAGTTGAATGGGTTGATGCAAGGGTGGTTTTGAAGGTTCCTGCAGCAATACCTGACCTATAGCAGTAGTAGAGGTTCCCACTAGCTGACCTTCTTGCTCCCTGGAGTTAACAGCTCACAGCTGAAAAATGCCTGCTCTGTTTAAGTCCTCTTTTTCTTCTCCCCCAACCTGGTTAGAGTATGGCAGTGTAGCTTGGTGTTCCTGCAAAATATGGGATACCACACTGTGGGAGTTGGGCATCTTGGAATATGGCCTTTGTCTGGCAGGTTTTTCAGGTGAGGCCCTGTTGCTTTTGTTGCTGGAATGACCCTGGATGTTTGATCCTCAAAAGTGCTCAGTGGCCAGTTATCTTTTATCATCCAATGGGGCCCCTAGGGCAGAGGGTCCTTAATGCCACACCTAGGACCTGTCTCCCCCTCTTCCCCCAGGATAGCATCATGAAGGCCGAGCAGGGAATTAGACAGATCTTCCTTGAGCTGATGGTTCACGCTTAAGACCTCATTTCTATAATGTGCTCACAGGCCATGTTAGGACCATTCAACTACCCTTTACACCGTTGGAGCTAAACAATTCATGGACGTGCGTTGTGATTTCTTAAAGTTAGTTCACCCATTGTCCGCTCTGACTCAGTACTGCTGTATTCACTTTGTTCAGCAGGGGGCAGCCCTGTCTTTACCTGTTCATCACTGTGGCTGTGAACGAACATTCTTTCTCTGTCTTAACCTCTTAATTGCTCTGGGTTGGTTGCATTGATTTTTATTTTCTGGAGCAAATGGAAGGGTGCTTTGGAAGACACACAAGGCCTTTCCCATTGGCGTCATGGGTACTATACAGACATTCAGCTCCCCTGTGGGGGTTGCTAAGTGAGCTCCATTGAGCCCACAGTTAATGCGGCTCAGTGCCTGGGGGAGTGGATGGAACTGTGTTTCTTCTTTGCTGCCAGTAAGGACAGGAAAGACGAGAGCTACTGAAAATCAGAGGCCTGCCAACCCCACAGGAGACAGCACTGCAGATGTGCAAAGTGGCCTTGGAGAGCAGCCGTGGAGCTAACGAAATTCCTTTCCTCTGTGATTTCCCAGTTGGTGCCCTCTTTGGTTGAAGCCAGGTGGAATTAAGCTGTCCTGCTGACTCCATGAAGGCTCCAGACTCTCCACTTTCTGTTTATGGACAGAATGTTTACATTTCTTGGCTGAATCCTTTGCAGCTCCTCAAATAGTAAAGGCAGGGACTGTGCAGATAGCTACAATAAAGTGTTCCTAATGCCTTCACCCTCTGGTGTCCAGTCACATACCTTGGGACCCAAAGCATTTGCGGTGCGAGGTGGGGATGATGGCTACCTGGGATTGTTCTTGCAGGGGGTGGATGACCTCAAGGGAAAAGGTGTTTCTGAAAGACTTGTTACGGGTATATCAAGTGCAGAAATGACAGTGGATCGCACTCTGCAATTGTAGAACGTATGCCTGGTATACTGAGGACTTGCTGACTGTGAAGCAGCTGCTGTATTGCTCTGTGGTAGGGGCACACGACTCATGGCCAGGCCTTGGCTGCTCCCAGTGTGGCCCATGGAGACATGGGGCTGCGGAATGGCAGGGGTGGGGGTGGACTGCTGTTCTGGGAATGCTATTAGTGGAAGCTGTTTTCACTGCCACTAGCAATGGTGGACAAACCAGTCTTACTGGGGACTGCTAGGGGTTAGGCTGAGAGAGGCAAAACCCTCTCCCAACTCCCTGCAAGCTTGGGGTATCCAGGAGTGTAGTTGTTTTGTGTGTGTGGAAGGACCGTGAGCTCTGTTCAGTTTCAATATTCAAAATAAATGCCTGGGCCCAGAATTCTTTAATTCTGTCTGTCTTTTGCACTGCTCTGGCTGGTGGATCTCGGGGGTTTTAGTAAAAAAAAAAAAAACGTAGGTCCTGCCGTCTGAAGTGTGCCCATCCTTGCTCTATAGTATTGTTAGTAAACTAGTCAGTATAATATACAGGCTCAGTAGCTTTTAGGGAGGTTGAACCTGGGCCAGAAAGCAGGGTCCACAGAAGACCCAGCCTATCTTGGCTTTCTCTGCTGTGAGTGTGTGTCTTGTGGAAGGGGGAGGGGGATGGTCTCTTGTATCCACTTATGCTTAATCCTCTTGGATTCAGAACTTGCTCTTCCTACTCCAAGGAGTTGTGCTCCACATGGAGCATCCCCCAGTTGCTGGCAATCTCAACAAGAAAAAGAAAGCACATTCTTGGTTTATTTTTCTTTTATGTATCCCTAGGAATAAGTCCTTATGAAGCACTGATTATGCAAGTGCCATTGTCTATAAATAAGGCATTACTCTGTAGTTGTCCACGAAGCAGAGAGCCTCCGCTTGACATCAGCTTGGTATCCATGCTCTTTCCGCAGCCTTGTCTGGAGGGAGTTGCTGCCTTTTAAACTTGGGTGTGAGTGGGCTCCTTTCCTCCCAAGCCAGTCGTTCCTTGTAGCCCACACACATCCTCCTATGGAGGAGCTGTGCCTTTCTCTTCTTTCTTGAATTAGGGCTTGTGGAACTGCCTGGCCCTGACATGGTTTCTATGCCAACCCAATGCAATCCTGGGCTGTGGAGGGAAGATGTTTGTTCAGATACTGGCCAAATCAGCTGTTTCTGGGGCAAAAATCAGGGTTTACTGAACTCTTAGCCTTTCCTATAGGTAAACTAAATCCTCTGGTCCCTGCATTGTTCTGCTTTGTAGCATTCAGTTTTCCATGATAAAGGGCCAAGGCTGTGATATTCAGGATGTCAAAGAAGGTGCCTGTTCCATCACCTCTTGAGGTTTCCAGAGAAGTGACAACTTATACTGAAGGACAGCTGAGATAGTCTTCCCCAGGAACCAATATAAATTCCCCTACCTTTTAGTCTGACATTTTCAGTGGTTGACCAGAGTTTGCAAACACAGCAGAGTGACTGTAAGTACAGGCTATGAATTCTAAGGCAATCGATGAAGGAAGGATCTTACAAAAACCATGCTGTACTTCTGCTCTAATCACCTCCTCAGTTCCTAGTCACCCAGAAGGGTTTTTCTCACAGATACAGCAACGAATCTGTCCAAAGAGTTGGCAGATTCAGTGTCTTAGACCTCATTGCGTGTAGTTCATACTCCCAGCTTGCATTCTTGCAAGGGAATAACTTGCAGTCAGAAAATCATGATGTAGGCCGCATTCTTAACCAGTCACCAGACAAGGAAGGTATTGACAGGTAGGTGTTTTTTTAATTGTACAATCTACCCTTTGTAATATCAAAGTAGCTTCCTCTCAGAATATTAACAAACCTTGAATGCACTTAAAATGCATATTCTAACCAATAAAACAGGAACCAAGAATTCAGACCCCATGGAAGATGGAAAGCCTGTCTCAACAAAAACATGTTGACCTGCCTCCTGGATGCAGGTAAGAGTGTGAATGAGCAAGGGCAGGAATGCTGTAACAGCCCTGTTAGTTACTGATGTCATTTTGTAAGTGTTAATACTTGGAGCAGAGCTTCTCCTGGTAACCTTAATGGGTAGAAAGCACTCCCTAACATAGAGTATACTAGACCCAGGCTGTTCATGGTTTTAAAGGTTAAAAAATGGTTGCCAGAAGCAAATTATTAGTCAATGCAAATCCTTCAAAATGGGTATGGTATGCTTATAGCAGGGTTGGGCAACTTGTAGGCCCAAATATCTGGAGGGCAACAACTCCCATGATCCTTCACCATCAGCTATGCTGGCTAGGGCTGATCGGAGTTGTAGGCCAAAACATCTGGAGGGCCACAAGTTGCCCACCTGACTTATAGGGTCCTATTCCTATAAGAGACGGGCTGCTGCTTTTTGTGTCAGCAGAGGTTTCTTTAAGGACATTCCCAAAAAGTATTTTACAGGTTTCTGCCCTGAACATTACAAAAGCTTAGGCAAATGGTCCCCAGACCCTGTTCTACAGCCATAGTCGTTGTCACCTAATTAAATAATATATTTCGGGTCACAGTTGCTACCTGGGAATTGAGAGTCCATCCAGGATGTGGTGGGGAGCATCCAGATTCCCAAATGGTTGGGAAGATGGATTACCTTCTCTTGCTGACGTGGCTTCCCAGCCAGGGTGATATCTGGATTATCCCTCAGGCTGTTCCACTTTCTCCCCCACAGCCATCAGCCAAGGACCAGCAGCACTGCTCCTGAATCTCATTCTGAGTGTTGTCAGCAGGTGGATGACGCCTCACTCATTTTGGACCTCAGGACCTTATAAACAGGACATGATGGAAACCTTTACCACTCTGTGAGAGAAATGTCAGGCATTTGAGGAGCAACTCTCCCCAATTCCCAAACACAACTTTCTCAATCATTGGAGTGATTATAATTTTCCATAGCCTGGTTAAGCAGGGGGTGGATAATTGAGTCTTCTAGAGCAGGTGATAAGTTTTCTGCCCCATCAGTAAAAGGACTGGTTTGCACTGGGTAGATTCTGAAAACCCAGCTGGATTATGACAATCCAGAGTAAATGTTGCACCAGTCTCTCCAAGTACAGTTTCCGTTATTGAACTATAAAAGGAAGTGAGTGTTCGTAGGGAAGTGGCTTCGCACACTTGAGCACTTGAACTTATGTCACTGAACCTAGCATCCCTTGCACTGTATTCTCTTGCTGCCCGAACCAAATTGGTGGTTCTTATTTAAAGAACATGACTACAAAACACAAAAAAAGCCACCTCCCCAACCAATTAATACAAGTAGTATACGCCATCCCCGTCTTCTTAAGGCATCCCTGGAGCGCTATTTAGCAATGTGTGGTTCGGCATTTACTGGATTTATAAGCCAATTTAAAATACAACATGTGAGGGAGTCTCCAAGGGACTGATACTCCCATCCATCTTATGGATCCTTTCTTAATCTCCCACCCCCACCGCCATTTACTCTCATTCACTGAAACCACTGGGGGAACTTCACACCCAGTTCCATTCTGGTTTCTCTCAGTCCTGCATAATGGAAGGCGTAGAAAAAAAAGCTTACAATTTGTGTCAAGCTCTGTTAACTGACTCATTCATAGAATAGTAGGGTTGGAAGGGGCCTACAAGGCCATCGAGTCCAACCCCCTGCTCAATGCAGGAATCCAAGTCAGAGCATCCCTGACAAGTGGCTGTCCAGCTTCACCTTGAATGCCTCCAGTGTGGGAGAGCCCATGTATTTATTTAAATTTACAGTTCATCCTAAAGGTTACATGCAGGTAACATTTCTCCCCAGAAGTATAAACATGGATTATAGCACTCAAATAAATCCAACCTTTTGCTGACATAGCCCAGATCTCAAAGCTTGTAAGCTTTCAAGGCAGGGGTGGGCAACTTGCGGCCCTCCAGATGTTTTGGCCTACAATTCCCATCAGCCCTAACCAGCATAGCCAATGCTGAGGGATCATGGGAGTTGTAGGCCAAAACATCTGAAGGGCTACAAGTTGTCCACCCCTGTTCCAACGGGAGGAAGCTTTGTAATTGGATAGCAGCAACCAGTAACACTGCCTCTCTGTGCACACCCTTGCTTGCTGAACCTGATGCATGGATGGAAGTATTAAGAGTAGGATCAGCCTTATCATGAGGCAATATAAGCAGTAGCGTTGGGCAGCAGTTTCTAGAGGGTGCAATTTTTACCTCCAGTAGGTTTTTTGTTTTAATGAGGGAAAGGATGCCATGTTCACACCCTCCAGATGAAAATAGGGGTACACAACACCCAGTTTTCGTACCGTTTCACTAGCTGAGTCTTCCTCTCCACCAACTCGCAATTACACGTAGCTAAAGGCTTTATTGATGTATTCATTTGTAAGTTGCCCTATAGACAAAACGGTGTACGTAATAAAAGCAAAAACAATAAAATCAGTGATAAAACATATTTAATAGTATTGTTTTAAAAGCAACAACAAAGGTTAAGCGTTTAGAGGAGATAAATAACTGAGCAGCTAAAAAGAGAGGAGATTATTTCAAAATGCAGCATTAAACATATTAAAAATAAAGCAAGCAGCAGTTAAAAATATTGTTAAAACGCTTGAATCTACTGTCTGTATTCTGAATTCATTTACTCTGCCATTCCTTATCTCCCACAGATTTAAAAGCCAGGAGAGTTTTTGCTCATTTGGTTAAAAATATACTAGAACTATATAATTGTCCTGCAATAAAATATCACCAGCTCAAAATATATTTGGCAGCTGTAGTGGGCGAATAAGCAGGCCATGCACTGCATGGGGCCTTAGTGTTCATGCACATGCATTGACGCTAAAAATAATAATCTGTTTCCCCCCTCCTAAGGTTTACATTGTACTGACACTGAGACGTGGACCTGAACTCTGGAGTAACCAGCTTTCCCCAATCTGGTGCCCTCCAGATATTTTGGACTGCAGCTTCCATCACCCCTGACCATAGGCCATGCTGTTTATGGGAGCTGAAGTCTATTGGGATGGCACCAGGTTGGGGAAGGCTGCTCTACACATTGCTAGTAAGGCGTCTCCCAAAGGCCAAAATATGGGCAGTGATTCACCAAGTACTGGAAAACAGGGACTGTCCCTGGGAAATAGAGGCAGTTGGACCGTATGCAGTTTGGCATTGCCTGAAGTATGAAAATGTCTAAAAGTAGCACTACTTTTAAGACAGCTTCCTAATTAAGTCCACAAAGGTGACTAGCCTGCAAACTATTTTACTAGCTTTCTGGGGGCTGGCAGAAGTCTAGAGATGAATTGCTCTGTCTCTCCTGCAGCAACCCACTGCATTTCGATGCTGTGTGCAGAGGAGGGACAGAGTGTTCCATCCCTCTCCCATAAGCCACACTCGGTCGCCTGCATTCAGTTTCTTGTGGTCTATGGTCACCAAGACTAGTGCTTTAATCGGGTGGGGAATGTATGGCTCTCCAAATGTTGCACTACAACTCCTATCAGACCTAGCCACCATAGGCAATAGTGGGGGAAGATGGGAGTTGAAGTACAAAAACATCTGGAAGTCCACATGTTTCCCATCCCTGGCTTAAATACAAGGCTTCTTTAAGGGGCTAGCCTCTGCTGATCATGGTAGCCTCAAAAAACCTAGGGTGCTTCCAGATGAGGCTTTTATAGTGCTATTGCCCTGCCTCATTCACAATTTTACAAGGGGTCCAGATGATGCCATCTTCCACTTTTAACCCCCCTGTTTTCCCACTGCATCCTCTGTCTTTTTTCTTACCATGGAAAATCCTTGAAGTAAGAAAAGACAGAATAGTTACAAAATACTTTCTGGTAACTAGTGCTAGGACCTCTGTCTGGAAGCACCCATAGGAGAGGCAACCATCTCTATGGTATATAGGCCCAAACCTTTTAAGTCCCCTCACCCTTAAATCCCATATCACTAGAACATAAATACATGGGAAGACCTAGATTTTGGCTACTAATAATAAACACTTCCTTTGCTGCCTGTAGAGCTACATCAGAAGATGATGGAGATTAACAGTGACAGGAAGAAGAAAGAACATTATGCGAAGGGCATTCTGGAGTTCAGCATCAGCAGTGGGACCTCCATAAAGTGGGAGGATATCTCTGTGCTACCCTGTCCCTGGGTGTGAGAGACAAATTCACCAATGAGGTGTGTGTGTGTCTGTATTCATGCACACACGTACGCACAGCTCTACAGGTAGCAAAGGAAGTGTGTGTGTGTGTGTGTACTGGACCAATAATTCCCATTGCAGTTATATTTTTATCCACTTGCTTGCTTTCTATGCCTCGTCAAGAATGAGATAGATTGAGCTGGTCTTGTTCAGATCCAAAAGGAATGAGCAAGTTTTTATCTTGGCAAGCCTACTCCATGCCTCATGAGAACACCTCAGGAATAAGATACATGTAACACACTGAAACACCATTTGGTTGTTAGCATCATCATGGATACAACAGAGTCTGTTTTTTCCACCACGTGCAATGGCTGTGCCTTTATTGCCGATTATGCCAAATTGTATGCAGGAGCCTTATTTGCATAAATTATTCTGAGTAGCACTTCTTTTACACACAAAATTCAAAAGAAGAACAAAAAGGCATGCTACTGCTTGCATTGAAGACTATGGTGACTACAGAATAGGAGCCAGATTGGATGTACCTCAGCCAAAGCTGGATGTACCTCAAGGAACTCCTCTTATCAACCTTTAAGTCAGGGGTGCAAAACCTCTTTCAGTCCCAGGGCCAAATTCCATTTCAGGGAAGCATTCCAGTGGTGGGCAGGGTCAAAGGTAAAAGAAAGCAGGATCAGAATACCACAAATACCAGCATATTTTTGCTTAAAGCTCTTACTGCCCAGTTACTAAGCCTTAGGAGAGGCATTTCAACTTTTTAGAATGGTAAAAAAAAAAACGGAACAAAAGCTGGGAAAACACCAAATGATGGTGTTTTCTCAGCTTTTGATGGTGATGGAGGGAAAGGGATGTGGCCATCTGGAGAACCCGAGGGACAGGATTGACTCCCTGGGCTTGAAGTTCTGCACCCCTCCTGAGGACCTCCTCCCAGTGCTACACTGCTCGGAAGTGTTGCAGTGGCAATGAGGGAGAAGGCCTTTTTGGCTCTGGCACCCTAACTATGGAACACCCTCCCCAAAGAGGATTGCCTGACCATCCACATTGGGGTTTTTTAGGCATCAAGCAAAAAAGCCTTTCTGTTTGCCAAAGCTTGTAAACTTGTTGATGGGTTTTATCTGCTTGCTTATTAATGTGTCTTGTTTTAATGTATTCTTGTCTTTGAGATTTGGAAACTGCCCTGGAATCATTTTAGATGAAGGGCAGTATGGAAATGTTTTAAAATAAACAAACATAATGAAATTGGACCTTTTATCCTTGTCCAGGGTATGAAGCTTCTAAGGGAGCAATCCTATGGCTGCTAGACAGCGGCTAGACAGCCATAGGATATGGTGTTTTCTGGGAACGGACCTCGGAGTCCGCGTTCCAAGGTTGGTTCCTGGAGAACTGATCTCCCCCCACTTCCGTTTTGCCTTGGAGGCAGTGCATAACAGCCCCGTCCTCTGCGCTTGCAAGAGGAGCACGGAGCGGCCAGAAAGGGGCGTGGCTGGGGCATTCTGGGGTGGGGATTGCATAGCTGCCTGTACGACACATCCTATGTGTCATACAGCAGCCTTCTTCCCTACTCCATTCTCCCATGGCTAGACAGCTGCAAACAGCTGTCTAGCCAAAAAAGCAGGGCAGGAGGGGTGTGGAGGAAACAATCCCCTCCATGCTTCTCCTGCCCTGCTTTGGATAGGCAGTCGCCTACGAGTTCGGAAGCGGCCACCTATCTCGTTAGGACTGCGCCCTAAAGGGCTTTTGTAGGGTCAGCTGCAAACTGTAGATCCTGTAGTTACCACAGTCTTTAGCCCAGGGAGCAACACATCTTTTTGATCTGCTTCTGGAAGAAGCACTACTCAGACTAAATTATGGAAAGGAGACTGCTGCATTTAACTTGGCATAAACTGTAATAAAGGTAGAACCATGGCAGCTGCTGAAAGCATTCCCATTAGCCTTCTTGTGTGATGATAGGTTCTTTTTGTAACCATGGTGATGCCAACAAACACAGCTTAAGGAGCGTTTCAGTGATACTGGTGTGTCTTGTTCCTGACTCAGCACTGGGTGTTCCTTTACATGACAAATGGACATTCTTGACTTTTGGACTTGTTTGCTGAACTTTGCAGTCTTAGGGTTATGGAGCTTCTTCCAGGCCTTGACTGGTTCACCTTTCCCATACACCCTAGGTGGGGCCTGCTTGCAAATGTTTTGTGCCTTGGGGTGTGGATCTATGCTAAAGTCACTGTTGCCCAGACAGCAGAGCAAATATTATAGCTGGGGCAGTTGCTGCATACACAAATAATTATCCCTGTAGCTCGGGGTGGGGAAGGTGGCCCTCGAGATGTTGTTAGACTGCAGCTCCCATCAGCCCTAGCCAGCATAGCCAATGGTGAGGGCTGATGGGAGCTGCAGTCCAACAACATCCGGAGGGCCACATGGTACCCTTCCCTGCTGTAGTTGGTGGTATTGCCAAAAGTGGTATCAATTAAAACAGATGGGTCACTTCTTGGTAATGAAAATTACAGGTTTGAGGGTTCCAGTCTGGATCAGGAGCCACAGTGGGTGGCAAAGGGTTAAAGCCCCCTTTAAACACCCCCCCCCATGCTAGGGTCCTGATCTGGATTGAGGCCCCTATGCTTACAGTCAAGGACGGAAGGCATTGCTGCTAGCAATGTCTTTAAAGTAACATGTTGTTAAAAGTAATGTGGTACTGTAACCCACTTTGGGACTTGTGCAAACGAGAAGCAGTATAGAAATATTTCTGATAAACAAACACGCAGCTTGGTCCTGCGGGTTTCTGTAGGTTTTGTTCATATAGGGTAATTTAGGTGTTTGCATACGTATGTGATTAAACACTGCTGGGATGTAGTTAATAGCAGCCTACTTGAGTTTTGTTTTGCAAGGATGAAAGTATTGACACAATATTTAGAAGAGGTGTGGGGAGGGGGGGCTTAGGGGAGTACTAAGTGTGTTGCAACTGGCCATGCCATCACAACTGGTGATGGTTGAATTCAGGCAGATGAATTCAGTTAGAGAAATTAGAGAAATTTCTTTAGAGAAATTTGATTTCTAAACTATATAGCCTGTCTTTGGGGTTAGTAGCAATATGTGTCACTTGGGACCGCTGAAAATTAATATATTCTTCAACTGCTGTTAGGTGGTAGTAAAAAAAAGAAAGAAAGAAAATCAGTGAACTTATCACCAACCCCATGTGCAGCCAGGTGTCCCATGTATAACACTGTGCACCACATTAAGTTAGTTGTTGGGATTTGCCATTCCAAATTCATTTGGTAGTCACATGGAAAGATTGGATTGCCACTAGCGTAACTGCTTTTCTCTCTCTATTCCTTTTTGTGCAAGGGAACTTTGCCACTAATCCATGTGCATCCCAGTTTGTGAACACTTCAGCACATGGGTCAGTCCATTTTCAATTAAATAACTAAATAAAAGTCCTCTACATGCCCCATCTGTCCTGACCTGTTACACTGGTGGCATGTTGGAGAGGGCATTTCCAGTCTATCTTAGTGCAATGGGATAAGGGACAGTAAGTAAACATTAAAATCCGCTCTGTACAAATTATGTGTTTTGTTTTGTGTGTTTTTTTCCTTTTTTCTTGCAGTGTAGGAAATTAAGAATTAAGGGAATATGGAGCGATCAAGGAGGTTTCCTTGGCTGCATAGCCTGGCTGAGAGTTCTTTCCATTCCATTGTTCCTTTGGATTTGAATCTCCCCAGTGACAATTATGAAATATTGGAACTGCAGGGAAGTCTGGTGGCTGCAGGGACTGGATGCTGAGTCTTAGAGTTTTAAAAGCTAGTTTTGACCTCACAAATGAACAGTATCAAAAAGTTAATAGCCATGTGCAGAAAAGCCAGTGCCAGAGATTCCTGGAGGTGTGCCAGCTACGTTTATTATGATGAAATGCTTCTAAAGGTCACAAAAGTTATTTTTTTAAAAATATTTTAAACAGCCCAAGTTCCGCTTGCTAGTTTCACAAGCTTGTGCAATCCCATTCAACTAATGCAGTAGTTCTATGTAACAGTACCATGCTGGTTCACTAGATGGCAGCAGCTGCCTCCCAGAGTTTTTCCACTGTGGCTTAATTAATCTTTATTTGGGGGGAAGGTGTAAATTTGTTCTGTTTCTATGAAAAGGACATTTCAGGTGGGTGTGGAAACTACACTGGCTCTCCATGAAGGTGTGAGAATGCAACGTTTTCAACACTCCACTCATGTTAACTCAAGGCAAAGTGGTTGCCTTTTCTCTCATTAGGCATTACACTGAAGTCAATCACATAACTCAAAGGGTGGGTTAAGATTGCAGGCCAAGTGAAAGTGTGGCATGTAGCAAAAACAGTTGTGTGACTGCTTTTCCCTGCTTCAGCTCACAACAACTGGGCCCACATGGAGCGTACCACTGCTCAACACGGTCTCAGTGACTTGGTGGTGATGCTTTTAAAAATGTGGGTTGACCTGTGAACTGGACATAGGGTAGAGCTGCCTTGCCATATGTTGAATCAATCTTGGACCCATTCAAGCCATGTTTGCTTGACATGCCAACTTGGCCATGCGACTTGGTTCTAAAACTGACAGCTGGAATCAGAGAGATTCCAGTCCTATAACCCAGTCAAGGAACAGCTTACTAAGTGAAGCACCCTCATACCCTTGCAATCTTGTCGTTGGCACCTTGCACTGGTCCAGCTACATAGCTCTGGCGTTGCCGAAGTGCAGATGCAGCTGTGGTGCGCATGGCCTCGCACATCTCAGCAGGGGATGGAGAGATGCTATAGCATGAGAGTCAGTGGCACCCTAGTTAGCCCATTCTTCAGTTCTCCTTGTGCCAGTACAATGCATCATGCCAAAAACACAAGCCTCAATTTAAAAACACTGCGTAGAACAAACAGACACATTCCACATTCACTCAGACACAAAACACAGGCCCAACATCAACACACAGCACCCTCGGGCAAATGCCGAGAGCCCAAGGATTGTATCCAATGGGTTGTATCCAATGTTAGTCTAAGGCTGGGTTCACACAACAGAACAAGTCAGAGTATGGATTGTCATTGAATCATGGGCTGTTGTGTTGTGTGAACCCAGTCGCACTAACCATGGTTGTTAACCACAAACAACCCACAAAGAGAACTGATGGTTTGTTGTTGGCTTGTGAATTGTGGGTTGTTCGTGGTTAACAAAACATGGTTTGTTAGCACAGCTGGGTTCACACAACACAACAACCCACAATTCGATTATAGCCTATACTCAACCCGTACTCTGGCTTGTCATGTTGTGTGAACCAGGTCACACTCAGCTTTCCCCAACTGTATGCCCTCCAGATGTGTTGGGGATTTTGGGAGTTGTAGTCCAGCACATCTTGAGGGCACCAACTTGGGGAAGCCTGGTCTAACACAATTCCTTCTACAGCCAATGCCAGTGTTAAATAACTTTAAAAAAATATGGTTCAGTGCTGAGAGGAGTCGAGCTGCTGTTGTTTAATTCCTCCACGATGCCTCTGGGTCATGGCCCCGACATGGCATTGCTTTGCAACACTGTGTCAGGGACAGGGCCCAGAGGCATTGTTGGGGAATCAAGATGGCAGTGATTTAGGCTTCTTAACCCGGCACTGCTTCTTTCAGCACCAGGTGGCTACACCCACAACTCCTTTCAGTCCTACCCCTGGTCCCTGCAACTGCCCAGTAATCCTGCTGGGGGTTGCCTGCTGAAGGGCACCTCACACAGAGCCTCTTTGAGCCTGGTACCAGCTCTGCAACAACATGCAATGCTGCCCATGTGTGCTCTACACTATTCTGAGCCCTCTCCCAAGCTGGTTATGTATGGGTATGGCACTGCCACAGGGGGGTAGGATACTGACTACATTGCACCAGTACAAATAGTAGCATAGTGGTGGCCATCTTAGCTGGACTACATGCTGACTGTGTAGAAGCAGTTCAGGTCACTGCTGGAATCTATTCTGTGCGTGGCATCACAAGTTATTTGCAAGGAGTGAATCATGTGATCTTATGCTACTCGGCTATTTTGCAGTTCTATCTCTGCTTCCCTGGTGAGGTCTGCCAACATAAGAACAGAACCAAATGCCTGAAATGCACAAATGTATGCTTATGCTGATTTAACTTCTTCAGAATTGTCTGCTGTCTTCATCTCATTCTGATAAAGAAGCAAGCTAAAACTAACATTGTATGTATTTGTATATGCTAAGTTACGTCCTAACAGTATAAGCTGGGGAAACAATTATATCAGAGCTGTTCCTAATCATTTTTCTTCTATTCTAAAAGCTTCCAAATTAGATATTTAGAAACATGTCTTGGAAAACAAGACAACCATATCTATTCTTCTGTGATTGGGAAATAAATCTTCACTGCAGAATCAGAGAAAATTAGACGCCAGCACAAATGATAAGGATAAAAGCAATGTGTGCTTGTGTGTGTGCGCTCTCAGAACCAAAAAAACAGCAGCAAGGTAAAACCTCCTCTTAACACAGAATCTGCATGAAAAGCCAATTAAGGGAGGGGGGTGCTAAGTTGCTTCCAACTCCAGCACATTTGGATGACCCCCAAAGGGCAAGATCAGATCCCAGACTATCAGAAAATCATTATTGTCTTGTTTTAAAGCATGTCCCCCTATCTCTTCTGCTGACTCTCTCCCTCCCTCTCCCTCTCTCAAGACACACACACACACTCTCCATCCAGGTTGTGTGCACAGTTTTGTATTTGGATTCTGTTGGGGAAGCCATCTGCATGACGGAAACGTGATGCAAATTTTTTGTTAATCTCATTAAGCAGCTGACACTTGTAGGCACAATTTCTGCTTCCTGTAGCACTATATTTTATAAGGATTATAATATGATGGCCTATGTTTCCAGAGTAGCCTTTTGTTTCAGGGGAAAGAATATTGGGAAATTGCTTCAGGTTTTTAACAGTACATTCCTTTATATTCCTTTGCTCAAAGTATATAAAGACCAAAACAAAACATAACTTCTAAACTTTGTTAATTTAACATGACCAATTAACCAAATGAAGTCAGTATGCGCCGTTTAGCTTTATGTGAGTGTAACCTATGTACAGGACTGCAGTTCTGTTCCCAGCTATGAGTAGTTATGCTAGGATGGCCAATCGTTTAGATTTAAAGTCATGCTAGCAGATGTCTGCTAGTATGGCAGGACTTTCTCCTCCCCTCTGCACCTCCTGAAAATCTGCTCCAGAGGGCTTCCCAGCCTTCCAGAGCAGATTTTAATGCACGTGGGGGGTGGCAGGGGGCGGGGGAATCGCCCTCTCCTGGTTCCACTGACAGTAGGGATGTTGAAGAAATCTTCAGTGGATTCAAATGAGTTTGGGTTTCTATGAATCCAACCTGCAGATTCCACAGTGTACCAGCTTTTTCCAAGTCACATGGATTCCACAGACATGTCAACCAATTTTTCACTTGGGGGGGATTTGCACAAATTCGTAGAACAACATTCTGGTAAAAAAACCACAAATCTGATTCCGTCAATGAGCAGATGACTGAAAGAAAGATGCCTGACAATCTGCAAAACAGAGATTTTGTTTTGTTTTGTTTAAATCTGATTTGTTTGTTTAAATCTGTGATGGCACAGATTTAACAAAATCCATAATCCTTAGCTGACAGAACTGCTTCCATCATTGGAACAACCCTGTGGATGCAACCCCATTGTATCCTACTTTGCAGAGAACAATCCTGTGTTTGAAGGGGTCCTCTGTTTGAAGGGCTGCCCAGTCCATGTCTGGTTTAAAGATAACCATAAGAACATAAGAAGAGCCATGCTGGATCAAACCAAGGGTCCATCTAATCCAGCATTCTGTTTACACAATGACCAACCAGCTGTTGACCGGGAACCCACAAGCAGGGCATGGGTGCAGCAGCACCCTCCCACCCATGTTCCCCAGCAACCAGTGTACATAGGTCACTGTCTCTGGTACTGGAGGTAGCACACAGTCATCAAGACTAGTAGCTATTGATAGCCTTCACCTCCAGGAATTTGTCCAACCCCCTTTTAAAGCCATCCAAATTAGTGGCCATGACTACATCCTATGGTAGCAAATTCCATAGTTTAACTATGCGCTGTGTGAAGAAGTACTTCCTTTTATCTGTCCTGAGTCTCCCACCAATCAGCTTCATAGAAAGACCCCGAGGTCTAATAATTTGAGAGAGGGAGAAAAATGTCTCCCTCTCCACATTCTCCACACCATGCATAATTTTGTAGACCTCTATCATGTCTCCCCTTACCCTCCTTTTTTCCAAGCTAAACAATCCTAGGTGTTGTAACCTTCCCTCATAGGGGAGATGCTCCAGCCCCTTGATCATTTTAGTTGCTCTTTGCTTCACTTTTTCCAGCTCTACAATATCCTTTTTTAGGTGTGGTGACCAGAACTGGACACGCTATTCCAAGTGTGGCTGCACCATACATTTGTATAAGGGCAGTATGATGTTGGCAGTTTTATTCTCAATTCCTTTTCTAATTGTGCCTAATATGAAGTTTGCTTCTTTTTTTTTTTTACAGCAGCTGCACACTGGGTTGACATCTTAATTGAGCTGTCCACCACAACCCCAAGATCTCTGTCCTGGTCAGTCACCGCTAGCTCAGATCCCATCAGGCTATACTTGAAGTTGGGATTTTTTGCCCCAACGTACATCACAGAAGGGAGAGCTGGGCCTTGAAATTGCCCATCAACAGTCAACAGCACCTGGTCAGCAGACTGAACAGGCACAGAGGTCATCTGGTCACGGTCTTCCCCACTATGGTGAGATCTATTGTATTTTCTATTTAAATTACAGTAATTCTGAGTTTGCATTTATGCATATCAACCAGCACATGAAAATGTAATGCAAATCTGCATCCCCTTTTGTCCTCCTTGGTGATGTACTTCCTCTTTTTTGGTGATGTGAAAGAGACCACGGTAAAGTATAACCATTTTGTTCAAGAGTACATAAGGATGACTAAGAGATGGAAGGCTGCAGCCTTAATTAATGATCCCGATGAAGAGCCTGATCAGCTTATTGCTGCAACAGTGAAGCTATAGAGGACTGTGTGATGTAATGGCACAATGCTGCAATAGTCCACTCTAACAGAGGCAAGAACTGTTGCAGCAGTGAGCATGAGCATCTGATCCACCAAAGGCCCCTCAGTAGCAGATTAAATGCAGCAGCATTGTATGGCATTGCAATGGAGTTAGAAGCCAAGAATGACAATATCCTTTAAAAATGTATCCACTCCTGATTATATCAGACATCATTATACAACACATCACCACCCCAATCCAGTTAAGGCAGAGTTAATGATAATGGGAGGCACAGTTGAAAAGCTGGTTGGAGCTGTGACTGTTCCAGATGGGGCCGCACTCCCCCGCTAGGATAGGCTTCATAGCCTTGGTGGAACTGTTCAGGGCCAGCCCTGCCATTATGCAGAGTGAGGCAGTTGCCTCAGGTGGCAGATGCTGGAAGGCAGCAGCAAGGTATCAGAGGAGAGAGCTATGGGGCATGTGGCTGCTGCCCCGCACCGCCCAAACTAGCCTGCTGCCCTCAGGTGCAGTGAAGGATGCTGTCCCATCCTTAGTATTTTAGTAAGATTCAACTGCCAGTCTGGTTGGCTTTTGTACATGGAATCAGAGGGGGCACCATCTTGTTTTTCTCCTCAGGCAGCAAAATATCTTAGGCCAGCCCTGGAACTGTTGGACCCAGCATTGTTCCTGGATTCCCAGATGATAGCTGTGGCTCAGAGTGCCTTTTATCAGCTTTGGCTGGCTACATTTGCTGTGCTGCTGGAAGGTAGAGAACTGGCCACCGTTATGCATGCTTTTGTGATTTCCAGATTTGACTGCTATAGTGTGCTCCAAATGGGGCTGACTTTGAAAATGGTCTGCAAGCTTCAGCTAGTGCAAGTGCAGCAAGCAACCTGCCTGTTGACAGGTGTGGACTGGTCTTTAAAGCTGCAACCCTGTGGTTGCTGGGCGGGCACAGGATTTTTCTCATCTCCCCTTCCAAGGGTGAAGAGAGCACTCCTACTTCAGAAAGGAAAACCCAAGTTCGCAAGCCTGCTCTGTAAAGTTGTGGAAAGTTGCTCTGCCCATTCCTAAACTTAAATGGCTTGGGCCTTGATGACCTCAGGGACCCTCTTCTCCTGTATGAGCCCCCCTTCTCCACATTTCAGATCCTTTGGGGAAGTTTTGCATCAGGTTCCATGTCAATGTTGTCTAGACTAGCTTCTACAAGGAGCAGGGCCTTCTCTGTAGTAGTGCCAATGCTCTGGAACTCTCTGTCTCCCAAGACAGGTTTGTTACGCCTCCTTCCTGATGTCATTTCAAAGACAGCTGAAGAGCGCATTCTTTTTCAGAGGACTGTTGACTTTTGATGCAGCTTGTCTTTGTTCTAGGGTTGTTGTTGGTTTTGGTGCTAGTTCTGGTGTTTATTGAGATCGTTTGATTTTGGTCTATTCTGTTGGATGCTGGGGGGGTTTTATGTTGGCTGTGGAATTTTATGAACACTAGTATAAAAATCTTTTTAATAATAGGTTGTCAGGGGGCCTAGCTGGCCTCTTTCAGTCTACTCCAGTAGCCAACTCCAGACACAGACAAAGGATTCTTTTCAAGGCTTTATTCCTTTTACAACTTAATAACTCTGTCACCAGCGACTAAGCTATGAACAGCAGCGTAACCTATGCCCCGGGTTGGAAACAGGTGGTCCCCATTTGAGCGAGAATCACTTGCAGACCCTGAACTTATGGGCCAGGGAGAGTCCCTCCCCTTTTCCCTTGGGTCCTCTGGATGCAACCGTTGCTTGCGCGCCAAACGGGCGCTACGCCTCCTTTCCGCGCCCTCCATAGCTCGTCGCTCTTTGCGTCTGCGTCGAGCATCCAGCCAGCCCTCCTCCCGCACTCTTTTACTCCCAGGACCGCTATCTATGTCTGGAATGCCAGCAGGAGGAATCTCTGCCAGCTGCAGGGCCTGGGAGGGATGAGCGCGCTCTTCTCCCATGGACGGCTGTTCCTCCTCAGAATCAGAACTGCTCTGAGGTTCTATGGGCTCCATGTCCACCCTGACATAGATGATATTTCCAATGCCATGGAGGACAAAGATTATCAATGGTTACTAGTCATGATAGCTATATATTCCCTCCAGTATCAGGGTCCATATGCCTCTGTAGGCCAGTTGCTGGGGAACACAAGCAGGAGGGTGGTATCATTCTCATGTCCTGCTTGTGGGCTTTCTACAGGCAGCTGGTTGACCCACTTTGGGAAATAGGATGTTGAACTAGATAGGCCTTTGGTCTGATCTAGCAGGGCTCTTCTTACGTTCGTATTTACTGTCAGAGCTAGGATACAACGGAGACATGCTGTCCTTTTATCTTATTGAAGAGACTGCTTTGACATGGCATCTGGCCATGTTGATGCAGGCAATGGGCATTAGTGGGCAATTTGGCTGCCCTTGTCTAAAGCCACACTGGAATGTACTTTACGCCAAACCCACCTGCTGAATGAGAAGGGGTTGAAACTGCCATGTAATCTCACTGAAAGCCTGTGAGATGCCCCACTCCTCCTCTCCCTCCAGTGTCTCAGAAGCCCCTTGCACAGTGTTCCGGCATCATGTGGAAGCTGTTCCTGATGCGCAGGCCAGCAGCAGCTGCTTATGCTGCTGTTGTCCTTTACTGCGGAGAAAGGCTGGCTCGTGGTGCCAAAGGATCCTCTTGCGCAGCACCAGCTGGAGGCAGCTACTGCATAGAAAGGAAAGAATTAGTCCTGTAGCTGGTGGTATTAAATTGAGGTTGCTGAAGGCTTCTGTGGGTTTTGTTCATGTAGGGCAATATGGATGTTTGCATGCATATGTGATTAAACACTGCAGAGATGCGGTTAAGGATTGTTCTCTTAGCCCCTTCAAAATTGGCTGAAATGCACATATTTCAGCTTGTGGGTTGGGCTGTTCCATCTAGATTTCCTGTTGACTTAATAAGCTTTTCCCATAGTATTTTAAAAGGGGTTACTATTATTTTTGAAAGGAAAAAAAATACAACATAGGCAATTGCCAGTGATTCTTTTACATTTCTAGTTACGAACACTATCATAAAATCCAGACAATAATTCCAGGGTGATTTCTTTGGTTTTAATTGTTTCTCCCTCCCCCGCCCCCTGCACTTCTCTCTTTTAACATTATAAAATAAATATACTATAAAATAAATATATAAAATTTACTCAGATCCATATGAGTCTACATATGTAATAAGTGGAAACCTTTTTTCTAAAAAGTCATCTGCAGAGAGTGGGTTATATGCCCTTTAATTTGGGCTGAAATCTTGTCCATAACTAAAAGTTCCCATGTTTTGTCAATCCAACCCGTAATAGGTGGCAGATGCTTGGCTTTCATCTTGCCACTACTCGCAATTTAGCAGCTGTTAATAATAATATTAGATCCTTTCTCATTTTGTATTGCCTTTGCATCTAAACATCCTATCAAGACTCAGTAGGTTCTAATAGAATGACATAGGCTGTTTTAATAAATGGCCAGAACACTGGTTGGGTCCAGACTTAGCTGTACTTAGAGTAGACCTGTTGAAATCATTGGGTCTTAAGTTAGTCATGACTAAGTTAAATCCCATTGATTTCAATTAGTCTCCTCTAAGTATGGCTGAGTTTGGATCAAACCCATTGTTTTTTTCTATTGTCCAGCTTAGCTGAGGTAAGGCACCATATTACTATTATCTTAAAGGAGATTTCTCTGATGTTGTTTGAGGAGAATATAAGTGGGACTGAAGACCATATTTTAGATTCCATTTGTGTCCCTAAGCCCTGGGACCACTGGCCAGTTGAAGGAGGTGTTGGGGTTTTATGTTGCCAACAAGTGGAAGACAAAGAACAATAGGTTTAAGATACAGGAAGTTAAATACATATTTAGTTTAGATTAATGTCTAAGGGACAGGGCAGTATCATGTTTTTAATTGCACAGAGTCACCAACCATTGTGTTTCATCCATAGCTGCATAGCTTGTAGCACTGGAAACTTCTAAAAATATATCGTATCAAAGCAACTGGAAAGAAATGAGATGGGTTATATGACACCTAGAATACTCCTGTTAATTGTTCCAGAAATCTAATCCTACAATTCATTTCTCCAGTTCCTTTTTTGAATGTTAAATATCTAACAAACTGGATGATGTGCCATAATGAGCAAATGCATGAGAGATACAGCACGACATCACTGTGTTATAAATTGCAGGGTGGAAAGACCAATGAATACATTAAAGAAGAACACACACAAAGTATACAAACACACTTTTCTCCCCCCCACCCCCCACCCCCCCGTGTGCACACACTCACAGACATACACCTGCAGTTAAACTGGGTGGATTATATAATGTTGTGTGTTGCTACAGTAACTCCACTCCACCCCAGTGGCGGCTGGGGGCGGATGCTCGTGTGCTGTGAGCCAATGCATTATAATTTCTCCTTCTCCTGTTAGAAAATACCCTGAGACTAAAAGGGATCTGTGGAGAGGAGGATGAGGGGGAGCTGAAACCTGTGGCAGGAATTCTAAAGGAAGTATAGTGTGTAGCAAGGTAGCTGATGCATCTCCTATGAAATGTTTTTAGCCACCGTTTTGAAGCTGCTTACATAACTTGACAAAAGAAAACATCTCTCTCTTTCTAGCAGGTACTGTGGTCTATTTCCTATCCTGTCTGTTATATCTGCCTAGACAGTAACATACCCACAAAACGTGTGGAACATCTCTTAACGTTAGCCCAGTATTGTCTACTTTGACTGGCAATGGCTGTCAGACATCACTCCCAGCTCTGCTACCAGACCCTTTAACTGGAGATAGCAGGAATCCAGAGCAACACAGCATAGACACTGCTTCAGGTCAGGGTTTCGCAATCCTCACCTGCAGGTGGTACCTGTAGCGTTATATGCAGGGAGGCACTGAGCAGTGCTGCAGCTTCTCTGCTTCCTGTGCCATTCCTGCATCCGTTCCTTTGCTCACTCATTGTGGAGCAAAATTAGAGTTCTGTTGAGCACAGCAAGCAAGCAAGGAGAGCGGGTAAGAGGACCTGACTGAGGAACAGCATGGGAAGCACATTAGCTATACCCTTGCTTTCTACCTCAACACATTTAAAGATATAGACACTGGGGATTGGATCCAGATTTAAACTGGATCAACTGCGCTGCTGGAAGTGGACTTCCCCGCCCCCTCCTTCCCTGGACAGCCTTTCCAGTCCCCTGAAAATGCTACCCAGAGAGTCAGGAGGCCCTGCTGAATGAGGTGAGCTGTGGTGTGGTGGGGAGGGGGATCCCCAAAATCAGGTCGAGGGACCTTCCATGTTTTGCATGCGGAAGGTCCCTTCCTCTTGTGGAAGGCAGATCCTGGATCCAACCCACCATCTCTAGGTCAGGACCTGGGAAATCTACTTCTGGCTTCTGATAAAGACCTGAAACAAGGGCCCGACTTTTACATCTATTATCCATGTGTTTGGTAGTGACAGAAGCATATACCTAGCAAAAACAGCTGACCATCTCTTATTAAGGCTGCAGTCCTATACAAATTCACCTAAGAGTAATTCCCATGGAACTCAATGGGACTTACTTTTGCGTAGACGTGCTTACTTTTGATTTAACATTTGCCACTCAGAGGCTCACTGTTAGGACAAATCCCATGAGCACCCATGGAATAAAATGTCCTGGAAAAATTACATGGATAAACCTTCTTTTAATTGTAACTTGGCACATGGGGTTATTATAAAAAGTGATCTTATGAGTGCCAAATATTACATCAAAACTAAACGTAGCCCTTTTGCTTATGATGCCTGACTCTTATACTGGATTTTTTTTTAAGTATTCGGCATCAAATGAAAGAAGTATATCAGTAGCCACATGTTATGCAATTACCATAAATTTGGGGAAAACGTTTTCACTTAACTCTTAACAATATGACAAAAAATGCACAGACAAGAGAAGGTCGATATCTCTTGAGTATTATTCATATGTATCAGGTCCCCCATGTTACAGGAACATGTTAGCAAGCCTTAAAGTATCAGTTCACTTAACTGAGATGCTTCATAAGAGCTTTTTGAAAACTGGGATATATAAGTTAACTTGTTCATGGTCACAGAGGCTTCAGGAACAGGTGGGTTTTGGAAAGGTATTTGAAGGAAGTAAGAGATGTGGCTTCTTGTAGGTGTACTGGGATACAGTTCCAGGCATAAGAGGTAGCAAAGGAGAATGGGCAGATACAGATGAAGGAATAGGAAACCTCCAGACAGCTGAGGGGGATGGAGCTGGTGGAGCAAAAGTTATGGCCAAAAATGTATCAGGACATAAGAAATATAACAGGTGTGTGTTAGGTTATGACAGCCTTTGAAGGTAAGAACAATGAGTTTGTGCTGGATATGGCAACAGACAGGAAGCTAGAGTAGGGCCCTCCAGAACTTTCCTTTGGATCAGTGTAGGACCACTCTATCCCATAAAATGGCTATATTGCTGCTTTCACTCCAGTTTTATGTAGTTGTCTTTATTTCCTTCTACCTATTCCTTTGTGCCTGAAGCTTTCCCCTCCTTTGTTTACTTACTTACCTCCTGGAAACCAAGGTTACATCTTTTCAGTGACCCTTTTGAAAACTTGTTTGCAAATAACCCATTCTAAAATGGCTGAAGAAAGTCATAATGTGAAGTGCAGCAATGACGGCAAGATTGCAGTGACCCTCATTATGGTACATAAGTTGACTGGCATTTGTAGAATAACACAGAAAGGAAGAAAAGGACAATTGAGGGAAACAAAATAAAATGTTATGGCATGAGGCAGAGACATATTTACCATGAGTGCAATGCCACACCCCAAAAGCACTTAGCTAGCTAGCTTGCACAATAGATCCTATTTCTGGATCAGCCACAATGCCTTCAGGCAAAACAAAGCTCATGAAGCAAGAGAATAGCTGGGATCTTCCCAGACACATCATGGCTGATTCCTGCTGATTTTCAGTCTTGTAAGAGCTACAAGATTTTTTTTTTGATGCGTACGAAAAGAACAGAGGTAGTCTATTAACCTGAAATTGAAAGAATTCCCCTGTCTACCTTTTAAATTTTGGACAGGAGATATAAACTAAGTACCATCAGGAGAACAAAAATACAAGTATTTGGGATAGTGGGTGGGAGATAAAGATGTATTTGAAAGTAGAGCCTGATGCTAGAGATTCTGTGAGAAGTATCCTAAAAGACTAGCTTCATTATGAGAAAGTACTGCAAATCCTTTTATCTCTCTTGCCAGAGGAACAGCTTGTTTGAATTGGTAGGCTGTCGCTCTGGAATTAAATGCAAGCATCCCCCCTTTCCATCTCCTTCCCTTCCCTTTTCCATTTCCATCCACCACCAACACCCTCCCCTGGCCATGCACACCCATGACGTAGTGAAGAATATCTTACATAACATCCCTAAAAATATGACAGAGATACATACAGAGCCTCCCTCTGATCTGAAATCTTTGTCTTGCCTTTCTCAGGGGATATTAATTAAATCTGGAACTTAAAGACATCAAATAGAGAGGGCCAATACTCCAATACTACCTCCCTCCCCACCAGAATATTCAGTTAAAAATAGTCCATCCCCCCCGACACACACACACTTTCTTGGCTTATTTCTGAAAAACAGCCAAGAGAGCATTTTTATCCTTTTTATTAAAGAACCTGAGTCCATATTTGTTACCTGTAGTACCCTCTGTGCTACATATTTGCCAACAAGGCCCTGCAAGTACCTCTTAAATTTTTATTATGAGTCTTCTCACAGAGCCTCATGAGAGAAGGTATTTTTAGTTCACACATGAACCACCAAACAAAGACTTGGTTCCAGACTTCTGAAATAGATTAGTCACATTTTTCCCTTTGTATTAAAAGCACCAAAATAAGGACCGGTTCTTTGAGGACTGGAGTGCTATGTGTTCAGCAGCAGCACCCTGCGCACCTCCCACAGCCAGATTTCCCAAAGCTTCTGGGAAAATATGAGCTAAGTTCAGATTTCTAGGTGGAGTTAAAGATGTTTCCCCACCCACCCTCATCACAAGGTAACTTTGTTTTTTGCTGTGGCCTTATGCCAAATAATATTAACTAAGTTCACCACACTAATAATAACCTCTAGCACCCCCTCTACTCCCACAGTTTTACTTCTGGTTCTCTTTGCTTGTGAGGCAGGCACAAGCCAAGTGTTTCTAGCTGCTACCTCTTCAGACCATGGTTCTGACCAGGGAAGCAGGGCCAGCCCTACCATTAAGGAGAGTGAGGTGGCCACCTCAAGGAGCAGGTTTTGGTGTCACAAAAGAACAGCAAATTAAGGAGCAATCCTACGGCTGCTAGTCAGCCATAGCACATCTTATTTTCCGGGAACCAAACTCAGAGTGCACACTCCAAAGGCAGTTCCTGGAGAACTGACCTTCCCCCACTTCAGTGCTGCCTTGCAGGCAGTGTGGAGAAGCCCCATGCTTGCAAGAGGAGCGCAGAGCAGCTGAAACGGGGTGTTCTGGGGCAGGGAGGGCAGAAGTGTCTGTACGACACATCCTACGTGTCGTATGGCAGCCTCGTCCCCCGCTTTGCCCTCCTGTGTCTAAACAGCCAAAATTGGCTTTCTAGCTGAAAAAGCAGGACAGGAGGAGTGTGGGGGGAACGATCCCCTCCGTGCTTCTCCTGCCCTGCATTGGCTAGGCGGTCGCCCCCGAGTTCGGAGGCATCTGCCTATCTGCATAGGATTGCGCCCTTCATTATTTGGTTTATTACTGTGCTGTTTCGATGGCCAGATATAGGGAGAAGTGCTTGTGGGATTTTCTGTAACATATGGCAGCCAAAATAACTTGGCTTGTTTTAGGTACTATGCAGCTTGACTCAGGTAGGAGGGAGGCACCATTTGCTGCTCTGCCTCAGGCACCAAAAGGTCTTGGGCTGGCCCTGCAAGGAAGCTGCTTTATACCAGAGTCACAGTATTTGTGTATCTACTTGCCTATTTGGACTGGCAGCAGCTTTCCAGTGTCTCAGTGTTTCCCATCACCTGAGTCCTCATCCTTTTTAACTGAAGATGGAATCTGGGATTGGGCTTGAGACCTTCTGCATGCTGAGTATCTGCTCTGCCACTAAGCTATGGTCCCTCTCATGGTTTTCCCTCCCACAAAAGTATAATTTCTCCCTCCAAAACATTTATAAACCGCCCATGGTTTTTCCTCCAAACAATTTATAATATTATAAATTTATAATATTATAATGTTATAAGTTACATATAGTTCTACTAATTCATGTTATATTTCTATTAATATCCAATTTTCTTTTTTGCATACTACCCCCTTAGTAAACCTCATCTGATTAAAACAACCTCTAGACCTAGGAGGCTCTTTTTAAGCCACTAAGCACTGACATAATCTCAGTCCCATGACTTATTTTATCCTGCTGGCTTCTTCCACTAATAGACTTAGCCAGCCCAAATCACCTATGCTAAGAACCCCTAATCCACAGATGAACATTGCTAATAACAATTGCCACATTCAAAACACATGCTAAGGTTTCTGGCCAACACATGTCCAGAAGTCTTGACTTGTGAAGACTTCCAAATACTGATTGGTCTGTGATCTGAATATATACTAAACCATTCACAACAGTAAGATGCACATGAGCCCCCAAGGTTGACTGAGAAAACAATGCCTGCAGAAAATTGAATTGGATTTGGACATATGAATTCATATGAATGTTAACTTGTTTTGAAGGTTTGTTGTTGTTTTCACCCAAAGGGAAGGTATCATACAGGAAGTTACTAACAGGTAGGGGCTGCAGGAGGGGAGTGGGGGAATCTGTGTCTCTTGGTGCCAGTATTATTAAGAGCCAATGCATACATTATGAATCAGCTTTGATAAGCATGAATATCAGCTCACATGAGCCATCTTTTTGAATAAGCAGTATAATGGCATTAGAGAAGCTTAGTCAAGAAGAACTGGCAGCTTCTGTGGGTAGGGGCTTCTGCATGCTCTGTGAGTGGTGCTAAAGGAAGTTGCTTTATCTTCTGTGAGTAAACACCAAATGTGTACCACCACTGTTTATTGTAAGAGATGGAAAATGAAGTATCTGACAGGGAGAAACAGAATTCTCTTATGGAGAGCTACCTCCAAGGATGCATCCAGACAACAGCATTTCTTGCAGCTTAATTACTGCCATGCATAGTTCTATTTATTTATTTATTTATTCATTTCATTTCTATACCGCCCAATAGCCGAAGCTCTCTAAACTGGAAGTGAGATGAGAGATACCTCAAGGAAGGGATGCCACTAAATAGCTTGTGGTCTTTCTGCACATTGTTTTCGGCTATTCCAGTTGAGCTATTTAAGATCCTAAAAGATGATGCTGTTAAAGCGCTGCACTCAATATGCCAACAAATTTGGAACACTCAACAATGGCCACAAGACTGGAAAAGGTCAGTTTACATTCCAATTCCAAAGAAGGGCAATGCCAAAGAATGTTCAAACTACCGTACAATTGCGCTCCTTTCACATGCCAACAAGGTTATGCTCAAAATCCTGCAAGCTATGCTTCAGCAGTATGTGAACTGAGAACTACCGGAAGTACAAGCTGGGTTTCGAAGAGGCAGAGGAACTAGAGATCAAATCGCCAACATTCGCTGGATCATGGAGAAAGCAAGAGAATTCCAGAAAAACGTCTATTTCTTCTTCATTGACTACACTAAAAGCCTTTGATTATGTGGATCACAACAAACTGTGGCAAATTCTGAAAGAGATGGGAGTACCAGACCACCTTGCCTGTCTCCTGAGAAACCTGTACGAGGGTCAAGAAGCAACAGTAAGAACCGGACATGGAACAACTGATTGGTTCAAAATCGGGAAAGGAGTACGATAAGGCTGTATATTGTCACCCTGCTTATTTAATTTATATGCAGAGTACATCATGAGAAATGCTGGGTTGGATGAATCACAGGTTGGAATTAAGATTGCTGGGAGAATTATCAACAACTTCAAATACGCAGACGATACCACCCTAATGGCAGAAAGTGAAGAGGATCTCAAGAGCCTCTTGTTGAGGGTGAAAGTGGAGAATGCAAAAGCTGGTTTGAAACTCAACATTAAAAAAACTAAGATCATGGCATTTGGCCCCATCACTTCCTGGAATATAGAAGGGGAAGAAATGGAAGCAGTGACAGATTTTATTTTCTTGGGCTCCAAGATCACCGCAGACGGTGACTGTAGCCATGAAATTAAAAGACGCTTGCTCCTTGGGAGGAAAGCTATGGCAAACCTAGACAGCATAGTCAGAAGCAGAGACATCACCTTGCCGACAAAGGTTCGTATAATCAAAGCTATGGTTTTCCCAGTAGCAACGTATGGCTGTGAGAGCTGGACTATAAGGAAGGCTGAGCGCTGAAGAATCAATGCTTTTGAACTGTGGTGCTGGAGAAGACTCTTACGAGTCCCCTGGACTGCAAGGAGGTCAAATCAGTCAATCCTAAAGGAAATCAACACTGAGTGCTCATTGGAAGGACAGATACTGAAGCTGAAGCACAAATATTTTGGCCACCTAAAGAAAAGTCACTGGAAAAGACCCTGATGCTGGGAAAGATTGAAGGCAAAAGGAGAAGGGGATGGCAGAGGATGAGATGGCTAGATAGCATCACCGATGCAATGAATATGGACTTGAGCATACTCTGGGAGTGAGTGCAGGACAGGAAGGCCTGGTGTGCTATGGTCCATGGGGTCACGAAGAGTCGGACACGACTGAACAACAACAACCTGCACAGATCCTACCACACCCTAATCTACAATAACATGGGAATTGGCACAGCCTCCATGTGACTTGTGGGTGTCCTATGTCATAAGAACATGACACTTTATACACCTTGATCATGTCCCCCCTTACTTACCTTTTTCCTAAATTAAATAACCCCAAATGTTGAAACCTTTTCTTTTAGGGGAGTTGCTCCAGCCCCCTGACCATTTTGCCTGCCCTGATAGATATTTGTAGGCTTAGGAAACTTCCACCTGTCCCCTTCCCCCACTGTAATAACTGTCAATTGACTCCTATATTTTATTCTGATCTTTCAGCCAATCACTGATAGATAAGAGGATCTGTCCTTTTATGCCATGACTGCCAAGTTTCCGTATGCACTTTTTCCCCTGAGAAAGTTTACCTAGGAGCCTTTCTTCTATTGGAAAGGAGTGGAAAAGAGAAAGAAATTTTTACTCGACCCATGACATGTAATTGGTTCTCTTAGAATGGCTACTAGTCATGATGGCTGTATGGTGCCTCCATGATCAGAGATGGCATGCTTCTGAATACCAGTAAGTGGGGAACAAGAGGGGTGTATTGCCTTCATCGCTTGCATGTGAGCTTCTCATAAGTATCTGGATGGCTACTGTGAGAAACAGGATGTTGCTGGACTAGATGGGCCTTTGGTTTGATCCAGCAAGGGCTCTTATGTTCTAACTCATTCAATCTCTTTCAGATTAATTAACTGAACATTGTGGGGCAGAGAGAACACTTCGTATATCAGTGCTGGCTCATCACAATATGGATCATCAGGAGTGCCACTGAGGGAGGGAAGTTCACCTTTCCCCATGTTTCAGACCGACTGCATGTGAGTATTTCTCAGTATTATCTATATATCTGACTTTTAGAAGGTATAAAATGCTCTTGATACAAACGGCTTTTTCCTTTCCTTTCCTTTCCTTTCTTTTTCCTTTTTTTTTTTGCAATTTAACCTTGGATATATCTTTAGGTCTTTAGAAATGTGCTATGAGCTTCGTACCTCCCACTGAAATCTCTCCCTCAACCCATATTGAACTCTGAAATGGTAAAAAGGTAAAGGTAAAAGTGTCCCCAACCAGTCGTGTCCGACTCTAGGGTGTGGTGCTCATCCCCATTTCTAAGCCGAAGAGCCAGCGCTGTCCGAAGACGCTTCCGTGGTCATGTGGCCGGCATGACTGAACACCGAGGTGCACGGAACGCTGTTACCTTTCCCGCCAAAGCAGTACCTATTTATCTACTTGCAATTTCTTGCTTTCGAACTGCTAGGTTGGCAGGAGCTGGGGCTGAAGACGGGAGCTCACTCCATCACGCGGCACTCGGGTCTCGAACTGCTGACATGCTGACCTTCTGGTCTGCAGTTCAGCGTCTTAACCACTAAGCCACCGCGGCCTCCTTCCTTCCTTCCTGAAATGGTACCCTTGCAGATAATCTTGAGGGTGAGCAAATGATCAGTCCAGCTCTAACTGCATTGTAACAAAGCTATTGCTGGCAAGGTAAACGACAGCACCTGGGCTGATTCATGTTTACTGGCTTTTCTTTGCTTGGTTCAGTAACTACCCCAACACTGAGAAAACCAAGCAGGCCTGTAAAATATTGGCCAGATGGTAGTCTTAATCTAGATGGATCTTTGGTCTGATGGAGCCAGGCCATACCTATTTTCTTAAGGATGTGCTAAGAAGTCATCAACATCTCAAAGTGATAAAGGGTATTTGCTACTTGCCAGGCAGATGGCCCCTAGCCAGATGACTCAAAAGACACTGTGCAGCTATTCTGAGCATCTCTACACCAGCCTAAAATCCTGCATTTAAAACGGGGCTTTCTGTTTCCGTTTTAAATGCAGGATCATGACTCCCTTTTTCACACACTTCCTTTCTCCCCTTCCTTTTCCCCCTCCCCTTCCCCCCTCCTTCTCCCCGTATCTGAGTCTTCCACATCTTTCATTGATCTTGCTCGTCTTCTTGCTGCTTTTCCTCTTTTCATGGAGGGAACTCAAGCAGAACACAAAAGGGTAATTTGATAGCTCATTATCTGTGATCTATTTAAAAATGGAACAAAGGGCATTTAGTGCAGGAGACGCCTTGGAGGTCTGCTGTGTCATATAAAGAGCCCACAAACTTCCATGATTGAGCCATCTCAATAGCAGGATAAAAGCTCTGTGTGAAGGAGCCCTCTGTATTTCCCTCCTTAATGGGTTTTCTGTGCTAAGAAAAAAGATGGGAGAAGTGGTGGAAAAAACGGAGGGTTAAAATAGAAGGTGATGTTGTCTGGACCCCCCGCCCCCCAAAATTCTATGAATGATGCTGCGCTATTGCATAATTTAAAAAGCCCATCTGAAGGAACCCAAACAGAGCCATCTTTAATTGCTAATTGGCATGAACCCTTAGAAGCCTGTTTAAAGGAGGGAAACATATTTTCCAAATATAAATTCTTTTTGATGTACACACACACCCTGTCTGCTTGGTCCATATTTGTTAGATACTTGAGAATCAAAGCTTTCAGTAAAAACAACTGAGGTTCTGTCCATGAATGCCTTAAACCAGGGGTGGTAAGAAAGTAGATCTCTAGATGTTTTGGACTTCAGCTCCTAACCACTGGCCATACTCCCAGGGGCTTCTGGGAGTTGAAGTCCAAAAAAATTTGGAGATCTATCTTCTGCCCATTTCTGCATTACACAACATCTTCCAAGAGTAGTCTCAGGAGAATGTAGAAACCAGAGGTGGTCTGGAAACCCCAGGTGCCCTGGGACCAATGTACCATTGTACAATGTACCAGGGACCAACCAGCCCCTGTTTTGGTGTGAGGAAACCTAGCAGCAAACACAGGTGAGTAGACCCACTGGGAAATTTCCAGTGAACCAGTCAGGTCAGAGACATTTAGCTGGCCAGAGAAGGCTGACCATGGGGTCTCAGGGGGAAAAGGCCATGAGAGTATTGTATGAGATTTTCTCATGGTCTCATCCTTTGGCCCACTGGCACCAAAGATTACCAGCAACCACTGGCAGAGGCAGTGTCAATCTATTTGGTCAAACTATTGAAATCTAGTGCAGTGTTGTTAAGAGTGCAGGACTTGGATTGGTTAGTTCTGATTCCTACTCAGCCATAAAGCTGCGAAGTCACGAAGCTCATGCTCAGCCCAACATATCTCACAGGGCTGTTTGGGGGGAAAGTGTGTGTGCATGTGTATGTGGGGACTCTCTATAGGCCAGATTTTAAACTTCTTGGAGAGAGGCTGGGATAAAAATGTGATGATAGTTCTTGTTTTAATCTATGCTCAGGTGACCTATCAACCTCTGGGTCCTAGTCAGGCAAACAGGGAGGGGAGCACAGGATGAAGAAAGAGTGCAGTAAAAACTGGGAGTTAACAGAGGCCTTGTTCTCACACACAACAGGTGAGATGAGAAACTTGTGTCTAGACTGCACCACATCAAACTGCAGGGGGGTGCTCACATGATTGAATGCTCCTCCATACATTTTTTTTTTAATTAAAAAAATACCTCTGCACCTAGGAAAACAGATGTCATGAAGAAAGGTTCTAGCCTATATTTAATCAAGCTAGTTATCTGAGCATGCTGGCTTTTTGTATGGAGGAATGTTCAATTATGTGAGACCCTATCGTCAGTCCGAAGTGGAACAGGCCAGAGACATAAGCCACATTCAGGAGTTCTGAAAGGGATTAAAATAAATGCTTTAAAATAGGGACTGTACTAGCACTCCCCCCTCCTTGTGTGTTTCTGTCACCCTGTACTCATGGAGGGTGACCTTCTGAAGAGGAGAGCTTCCTGTATCTGTGGAGGCTTACCATGTGATCCAGAACGCTTGAAAATCAGGTTTCTTGATCACATGGAAAGCCTCAACGGGGACTCCTCTTCCGAAAGTTTCCCTCCACAAGTGCAGGGCAACAGAACCACGTGAGGATGGCGGCGGGGCTAATGTGCTTATTTTGACCCCTTTCAGAATGCCTGAGTAGGGCTATACTTGCCACCTCATCTGTTATTTTTGAGAACAAAGGCAGAGAGGTAAAAAATAAAAATCAGAGAGTAGGCTGTTGTGTGTGGGAGGCTGATATGTGGGATAGGAACAGAAATAGCACCATTTTAGAGGGTTTGGATATCGGCTATAGCCTGGAGTTGTGAAGGTAGTATAGAAAGGCCTGGCATTTATTTATTTATTTAAAATATTTTATTCCTCCCTTCATCAATATTTAAAATAATAAATATGTAATAGTAAAAATAAATTCACTTTTAAATGGACTGAAAACAGCAGGATGGAGTGATCACAAAGGCCTTTAAATACATGACAGTGAAAGGGTTGGAGAATAAGTGTGTTTACCTTGTAACAAAGGACAACAAAGACATTGCCAGATAAATCTCTCTGGGAAAGGAGTTCCACAGATGGGGTGCCCCAGCCGAGAGTGTTCTCCCTCTCTTTGCTTGCCACCCTTCTTACTTCTGATGACTGTAGCATCTGGGTAGGATGGTATGGGAGAAGGTGTTCCTTTAAGTACATTGGTCCCAAGCTGTATAGGGCTTTATAGGCTAACACAAGCACTTTGAATTGGGTTCAGAAACAAACTGGCAGCCAGTGAAGCTCTTTTAAAACTGGCAAGGTATGTTCTCACCAGCAATTAAAATTGTAGCTGCTGCTTTTTTGTACTAGCTGTCTTGAAGGGCAGCCCTAGACGTTGTAGTAGTCTAAATGGGAGGCTATCAGAGCATGGATAACTGTGGCTAGACTGTCCAAGAGGGGTTGCTGAAGCTGGTAAAAAGTGTTCTGTGCCACTGAAGTCACTTGGGCCTCTAGTAATAAAGTTGGATCTATGAGCACATTTTGACTGCTTGTGATTTAGCTACTTATCAATGAGGACAATCTGATATAAGAAGCAGTATATAAAGCAAGTTGGTTTTTTTGTAGAACTAAAGACTAGTTGTGAGGAAGCCCAGGCCACAACCTCACCATCCAGGTCCCCCTTCCCCCCCGTCACTCACACACACACACGTGCACAGTGATAAAAGAGATGTAATTCATATAATTGGTCTGTTATCTGGCATTTCTTTTGTGCATTCCAAAATATGAATTTGTCACAACAGATTTTGAGGCAACTATATTTGTGTTTCTACAAAGACTTCACCCCCTGCTCTTAGTGTGCGGCCTGTCTTGTTCATTTTGTCAGAAGCTCTCACTCTGATGATATTGCCTTAAATGTCAACAATTTCACAGCTTATCAAATAATTATTAAGGAAGGAGAGGAAATAACATCTACAGCGGTGTCTCTCCAAGGAGCGGGGGTGGTGTTAGTGAGGTGTGTGTATGTGAAAAACTAACCTGCAGCTTGGAGGAGATGCTGGTATTAAGGTGCACAGATTTTTAACCCATGATGTACAAATCCATCCATTCACAAACCTCTCTCCAATTCTAAATATTCCCTTCTTCTTTTCATAAGGACATAAGAAGAGCCATGCTGGTTCAGACCAAGTCCACCTAGTTCAGCATTCTGTTCATACAGTGGCAAACCAGCTGCCCATGGGAAACCCACAAGCAAGACATGAGTTCAAAAGCACCCTCCCGCACATGTTCTCCAGCAACTGGTGTACATAGGCATGCTGTCTCTGATACTGGAGGTAGCTTACCTGGTTAAAAAAAAAATCTTTTAGTAAAGTGAAATAATTCCTTCCACTAGGACTGGCATTCCATCACCGGCAATTGGTGGCTTTTGAGCTATATCTGCTTCCCTGAGATTCAGCTGCAGTAGTCAAGTGAGAAGTTAAAAGGGGTGAAGAAGGAATGAAGGCTATTAGAAACATGATTTTGGGAGGCTATTTGGGAGGTTGAATTAGGAACTTGGCCTGCCAACCCCCTCCCTCCTTTTCAAAGTGGCCCTGCAAAGTGGCCCTGCAGTAAAATTAACTACTGAACAAGGCTATTGAAGGAATAGCAAAACTCTTTTTGTTTTGAATGCTGCAAGGCTAAGGCTTTAAACTGTGTATATTTGTGAAATAGATTTATGGTGTGTGTGGGCGGACTCATGTTCAGGTGTGTGTATGTGATAGTGAGGTAACAGTACAGTATGTTGTTTCATTTGTTCCTGCCTTTTGATGGCAGATGTATATGAAAGAAATAGATATATTTGTATTGTGGTAAATCCATGTGCAGCATTCAGCTGCACTGTGTTCTGCTGTGTCCATGGATGAGAGGGGGGGGGGTGCTTCTAGACAGAGGGTTCCTAGAGCTTCCGACTGGAAGGCATTGTGCAGCTATTCTGCCTTTTTTACCTTAATGGATTTTCCGTGATAAGAAAAAAGACAGAAGTGGCAAGAAAACACGGGAGGGTTACCAGTGGAAGATAATGTTTTCTTGTCTGCCCATAAAATTCTGTGAATGAAGGAGGGCAATGGAAGCACCTGGTGATGTCAATTGTGGTTCCCCTTTTTACAGTGTGTGCAGTGCAGTTCTAATGGTGCCTGCCTAGAAATCATGCTTTCTAACCCTAACTCTAGGCTTTTTGTTTTGTGTTACTCAGAGGTGAGGGAGAAGCTTTCTGCATATGTGGACATCCACTGTCTTCTATAGTAGTGTGTGTGTGTGTGTGTGTGTGTGTGTGTGACAAGTCTAGCATCAAAAATAAATTCCAGGACTAAATCCTGCTGAGCCTTGGTTCAAATTAACCCTTGTTTTTGTGTAGGTTATGGTAAAGGAAGGTGTGTGCCTTGTGTTCATCTAATCCTATGTTGCCTGGGTGAGGTATGTTTGAAGTAGAGTACTTTGGTGTTTATGTGTAGTGTTGTCTGGAAGATGAACTCAGGGCATGTGTGTATGTGGTAGGCGGCAGTATTGCAACCGAAACTCTCCCCGCGACCTGAGTTCGATCCCAGCGGAAGCCGGGTCTCGACTCTCGGGTAGCGGGCTCAGGTCGACTCAGCCTTCCGTCCTTGCGAGGTCGGTAAAATGAGTACCCAGCTTGCTGGGGGAATGGTAGTCACGGCTGGGGAAGGCAATGGCAAGCCACCCCGCCATAGTCTGCCATGAAAACGCCAGCGCAAGCGGCGTCCCTCTAGGGGTCAGTAATGACCCGGTGCTTGCACAGGAGGAGGAACCTTTCCTTTCCTGAGCAGCATGCGGTATCTGCCTTTTGGGGGAGGGTGCTCATTTATCATTTTCTCTTTCTCTCCCACCCCCCGGTGTAAATTCACCACGGATCAGCTCAGTCGATAGGAGTGTACCTGGAAGTCAGCAGGGTCTGGCTGAATGGTTGCTGCTACCGTGTGCTGTGTGAATAGGCTCCAGTCATAGCAACTGAAGAGGGGGATGGATAACGTGTGTTAAGTGTTGATGTTTTGCTAGGGCGGTCTGACTGAATAATGTGATAGGACAGCAAGTCATGTGTGGGTATAACACGATGGGGGCAGAGTTATCCTTTCCTGCCTTGTATCCCCTCACCCGTGTGTGGGTTGTGGGCGCGGGGACAGCTCTCTTCTACCGCCTTCTTATTGTGAGGCGGCGTGCGTGAGGGCAGCTGCGTTTTCGCTGTGTTGTGAGGGGCCGACGCGTGTGGAACCGATGGCGGCAGTGGACGGCTGCGCCCCGGGTGGAGGCTGTGCGTGGTTGCGCGCGTGTGCGTCTGCCCCTCTTCGCGTGTCGCTTTGCGCGTGAACACCCCCCCTGCGCTGAGCCCGGTCTAAACAGGCATGACTGCAGCCCGCCTCCTCCTGCTGCCTGCCTGCCCCTTCCTTGACTCCTGTTCCCCGACTTCCCTTCCCATTCCCCGCCCTCTCCAGGCTGCGCTGCTAGAGGCGGCCGCCAGGGCAGAGCAATACAGAGCAGGCGGGGCCGGGGGCGGGTGGAGGCGGAGGGGGCGGGTGGAGGCGGATGAGCCCGGCCCTGGGAGGCGATATAAAACGTCGCGCCTTTCCCTGCCGCGCCGCCTGCAACGTCCTCGGATCTTAGCTGCGGTGTTCGCTGCCTCTCCCGCGCTGCTGGTTGAGCTCTGCGCCCTGCCCGGTCTATGGTGCTGCCCGGCGCCCCCGGCATCGTCATGTCGCGCTCGGAGGAGGTGCACAGGGTCACTGAGAATGTCTACAAGGTAAGATCCGATCGTGCGGCACCCGCGGGGATCGGGAGGTGGGTCGGGTCGGGTCGAGGGGCAGCGCCGCACTCCTTGCCTCGCCGCTCCCGCTGCCCCTCAGCCGATGTGGGTCCCTTCTGCTTTGTCGGGACGTCTTTATTTTGCGCGCTTTTCTTCCCCTGCCGCTGTCTGGTTGCGGCGCCGGCATTGCGTGCCCGACTGCTTTGTGTGCCTCGCCGAATAGCAGTCACCTGTTGCAAGGTTCTGTAGCTTTCCCCGCTTCCCCTCGCTTCTCGCCTACATCTTTTTCCTGCCCCCCTTTGGATGGATCTGAGCGCCTTTTTGATCGGGAAATAAATTCTTTTTAAGCACCTGGCTTACCTAACCCACTGCCTTGGTTGCCGTCTCCTGATTCTCCCGTCCAGTTCAGACCGTAGTCTTCGTTATGCCGATAGTTCTGCAATTTTGTGTGTGGGGAAGGGGGGGGGATAACAAAACCCAGTACCACCCCGAATTCCTTCATTTATTGTTGCTTTTCCACGAGGTTTTGCTGTGGAGGTCTGATAGAAAATCATGCTTCCTAGGACGAGAGAGCCTGGTAGAGACTTGTGTGTCCGTCTATGAATCTCCCCGGGAGAACGGGGGGGGGGGGAGAGCAGTAAAGAGGGGAGTCGTTTGCCAAAGAAGCTAGGAATCACCCCCTCCTCTCCTTCCAAAGAGATCTTGTCTTTAAGACTTGGTTTGTTTCAAAAGAACCCCAATTTCTAGGTAAATGACAGCATTTTACCTTGTCCACTCTCCTGGCTGGCTAATATCGGTTAGATTGGTTTGAAGCAGTAATTGCTGTCTCTTTGTTAAAGGTATTATTACGAAGCTATAATCTCTTCATTTTAAATATTATTTGCTTCCCCCCCCCCAATCGTTTTTTGTCCCTTCCTTCTTCTTCTCAGTTTCTAAATAGGGGAAGCAAGTTAGTTTTCTTCCAAATGAGTTTAAGAAGATGTCTTATGTAAGAGCAGACTGACAGGTGACTTGTGTGGGAGTATTGTTTTGGGTTGTTGTTCTTTTAAAAGAATGAACTTTCTTCTTGTATTTGAAATGAAATCTGTTCTTCTGTACTACTTTTCTTTTTTTAATTGGTCTGAGAACCAATTTCTGGATAAGAATTATTCAGAAAGGATAATTCAATCTTTAACAAGGGAAGAGAGAATAGAGGAAAGTAAGATGTCTCCCCCCCACCCCACCCCAGGCAAAAGTGTGATCTGTGGTTGGATTTCCATCCAGTTTTTTGTGTGGCTTAGAACTTAAATGCTATTATCTTCAGAAATTATCTTCCCATTAATTCTAGGCAGCAGCATCAAAGTACTAAGGTGTCCTTAACTTTAAAAGTGTTGGATTCTTCCAAAATCTGAGGCTTGAAATTTTTTTGCAGTTGTTCATGGCTTCCTAGGAGATACTCTAAGGCTTTTATTGAATAGAGTTTTAATGGGCTACATTCTGAATATTCCTCTACTAAACAGTTGTCTGCTAGGTCAAATCACAGCTCCAGCATGGCATGTTAGATGAACACATGTGGTGCATAAAAATTGGTCTTGTTTTTAATAATGCTACACTTTAATTTTGTCCTGAGATCTAGACCTTTTGGTTCATACACTATATTTGAGTCAATAAAGGTCACTATAAAGAAGGGATTAAGAATTACTCAATTTAAAGGGGACATGGATTTACAGAGGCCCTTAACCTTGCAGGGAGGGGAATATTTTCATATGGCATGATATAACAGTGGACTGTATCATGTTCATTTTTGGTGAAATGATCTCTAGATGGGTCTTATGCCATTCAAAAGCATTTGTCTCTTAGTTCATAATTTCTGGGCAGTTGCTCTAATGTTGTTTTCCCAAGGCATATCTGGATGATACTTTTTTTTAAACAATGGGGTAAGGTACATTCACTTACTGTGTACCTGATCCCACAAAGCCCCACTCCACACATAAATAGGTTTGTGCTATTCCTCTACCTGCACATATGTCAAATGCAGAAATTATAGCTTGTGTGCACAGATAGTGCTGTCCATGTGGGGGACAGAGGGCTGTTGATGTAGTTCTTCCAGCACCATATCATACCTGAAAGATCAAGTACACCTCCTGTCTTGTGCATAGAACAAGGAGTGTTGGAATTTCCCAGTGGTTCTTTGCCCCTTGTCCCCAAGAGCGATCCAGGACAATGGAGCAACTCCAGTATTTTCATAAAGAGGCAAATGTTTTCAGGCTAAAATTGATCCATGTGGGATTCCATATTTGAAGCGAGAATGGCTAAAATGGGTCAATTTTTGTATATTTTGAAATGCCCTTGGCCTCCACATTAGCTACACTTTGGTAAGAAATGTGATTGTTAGGCCAGTATTTAGTTCTGTGACTGTGACTCATTTGGGATTTTTAGTGTTAATGAATCTTTGAAATAGTTCTCTTTCTCCCCACCCCACCTTCTGAGTTTAACAGTTAACAGAAAATAGTATTCTGCTGTAAGAATGAGGGTAAATTAAATGGTTCTGCTTCACTAGGCCCTGTGAGCAACTCTTAATAAAATCTTGCTAACTTATGAATGTAATGCAGGCACTCATGCATTAAACTAGAGCCAGTTGCCCTATTGTCTGGGGTCAGTCTCTGTTCCTTTCTTTAAATCATTACAACATTAAGTTATCTGGGAAAAGCATAAAGTGCCTAAATTATTAGGCTCTAATCGTTTAACCCTGTGTGATGTCATAAACCTGCCTTCCTTGTAATTCTCCCTTCCCTCTTCCGCCCACCCTGCTTTATGTATTTCAGAGGCACCTTAGCCATTCAATATTATATCTTTGATGTGAGACTGAGTCCACTTCCCTCTCCTTCCTTCCTTCCCCCCCCCCCATATTATTTTTGTTGGCATGAACAAGCTGATACGTTTCTTTGTTTTATATATTGGCTAGGATCCAAAGAACCCTGAAAGTAACCCCCTCAGCCAAAGACTTTTTGTAGACTTTGAACAGCAGCCCCCCTCCCTATCTGCATGGCAAACAGCTTTTGAAATTATGTGACGTTTCAAACACTGTTTGTGATATGGCAGCTGTTCAAAGAAGTACAGCCAACAATTGCATAGGGCTCGTGCAAGCCCACTGCGTTAACATAAGCAGCTCTTTGGACAGGATTTCACTCTACTAGCTTTTACAACCATATCTGTATGTGTATTCCCTCTTTAATAAAGAATCTGATCATAGAGGGACAGATGTATTGGAGCACTATTTCTGTGCTTTTATACCATGGTTCTAACAATCTATATTTGGAAGTAGATACTGTCGATTTTCAGTTGAGGTTTATTCACCTTACTTTATATGAGAGCCAGTGTGGCATAGTGGTTAGAGTGTTGGACTGGGACTCGGGAGATCTGAGTTCTAGTCCCCACTTGACCATGAAGCTCACTGGGTAACTTTGAGCCAGACACTGACTCTTAGCCTAACCTACCCCACAGGGTTGTTGTGAGGATAAAATGGAGAGGAGGAGGACTATGTAAACTGCTTTGGGTTCCTTGCAAGAGGAAAAAAGGCAGGATATAAATGCAATCTATGTGTGCGCTTAGGGTTATGCTGGTATGGTACTATGAGAAGCTGCCCTGTCATAGTAGGTCTCGAGATCTAGCATGAGGGTTCTAGCACAATGTTTCGCCTTACAGTGGTGATGGGGTCCATTCCCTGCATGGCATATTTGTGATGCACAAAGGTTAACACATTTCTGCTACGGGTGCAGCTAGGGATGTTTCTGTGTGCTACATGGTGTGGACCCTTAATTTGCTTGGGAGCCAGAAACAGCAGCACAACTATGTGCCGCTGCTCCCTTGCAATAAGATGATACGTGTGCGGCAGAGAGGGGTGTCTTGCCCAGTTCAGAATGTTGTATTTGCTCCTAAATCAAACCTATATAATATTTGGCTGCCACACTGAAATATCTCTTGGAGCTGAAGAGTTGAAGTCCCTTCTTTAATTATAGGTAACTTAGTTGGAAATACTCACTGCAGTCCTCAAAAGTGTTTCTCCTGGCACATGTACTGGTAACATCCATCACCATGCTGTGGTTAAGGCTAGCAGCCAAACTAAGCTAGTACTCAGTGCTGACTACTATAGTGTGTGGGTGGAGAAACAGGCCCATCCCTGCTTTCCCCACTTCGTTTACAGCAATGGGGTTCATCACTTGCTTTGTTAGGTCACACTTAACCTCCTGGCAGAGCTGTGATAAACTTGCTCACCGTCCAGCAGCATCACCAACAGCAGTGTTGGGCTTGGCTCTGGGAGAGCTAATTGTAGCATTTCAAACAGAATTCTAAAAAGTCAGTGGGATAAGCATGTTTTTGTGAGTTTGTATGACAGAGAAGGGCTTCATACACTCACCTATCCCCCCCATTACTCTGTCTGTTGGTTTTGGTTGTTCAATTGCTAATTTAAGCTAGAGATTGCTGTAGAGTCTTGCACCCAAAGTTGCTTATGGTGTTAGTGGAATGTGGTTTAATAAAACAACTATATGTGACTACATGACACCTAATAGATTGAAGGAATACCTCAAATACAGGCTGAGTGACACTGTGCATGAGATTGCATCCCTCTGGACATTCTAGCTAACTGCCATAGATAAAACTAACTTTCATTGACATCTCAAATCTTACTAATACATTAGATACAACTGGCCATCTCAATGTGTTTCATTGTTTGAGCCCTCTTATAAAGTATTTTCTCTTGGCTGCCTTTCATAGGCAACTAGTTTCCAGTCAAGTTTTCAAAAGAACTTCAATAGATGTTACTTATGGGCATATCCCTGTCTTAATATTTAGCATTTGTAAAGTGCATTTCAGGTATTCAAAGTGCTTATCATACATTATCTCTGTCACTCTTACAACAGCTTTGTAGATAGATCAATATTATTAGCTCCACATTGCTGCTGTGAATCTGAGAGACAGTAGCTGAAGAGCACATCTACTGAGCAGTGGTGCAGCTAGGTAATTTTAGACCCTGGGGGTCCCATTAGAAACCGTGTATATTACTTCAGTTGTGCACCACACAATTAACATTTCTCCCCCCACCCCCCACACCAAACTGCCAGCCCATGCTTTACAACTGCTTCTGCATTCTTTATATGTTCGAATGTTTGCTAACTCTGTTACAAAAAAACCAAAACTCTGAGCATGTGCAGTTTTGCATTTTAACCTCACTTAAATCACAGCACCATGAATACTACAGAAATAAAGTGGAGTCTGCATCCACTAACCCGATGCCCTCACCACCTGGCACTCTCTGGGTGGTCATTTGGGCTGTGGGGCCTTGGACTGTGCCCTCAAGGTCTGGCTGAGACAAGATCTGATCTAGTCATTTTCCCAGCTCAAACATAACCCTGCACCAGCAGGGCTCTTGATGCCTGATCCCATATTGTATACATAGCCATTGGTTCTGTGGTAGTCTGCATGGCCAGGTATTAGCTGAGCTGTCATGGGTGAGGCAGTCCAATCAGGGGAAGGATATGGGAGACGTCATGCAAGATGGTACCTTCTTTCCGCATTCTAGTTTGCATTAGAGTTCTGAATCAAATACACAGGAAACTCCCAGGTGGATATGTTGTTCTCCCCCCCCCCCACTTTTTTTTTTAAGGCAGAAGGTTTAGTACCTAATTAGTCTATGTTTACCTCTTTGATGCTATTTATGTGCTTGCATACCTCTTACACTAACCCTGTCTTTAATAGTTAACAATGACATTTGTGGGCAGTATTATTGTGTTCCAGCACATGGTAGACTGATTTGGAGGACACACTTTTGTTCTCTTATGCCCTAATGGGGGCATGTTTATCTAATCTAATCAAACCAATGCTGATGTTTACTGAAACATGTTTAGCCCCGGTGCATAAAAACATTTTAACTTCTTTGAAAATCACGTTGGCAGATTTCTCACTTGCATGAATGGTCTCTTGTTGAAAGATTGCTCTAATAAGCATGCTAGGCAAGCTGGGTGACTAAAGATTGTGTGCTTGAGCTGAGCAAACAGGAAGAGAGATGTGGCTGAATAGGTAAACTGGATTCACCACTCATCCAAAATAAAGCACGTTGGCCTCCAAGGGCCATTGCTTTTTGCTGCTGTTAAAGTTGTTTGTTGAAAAGCTGCGCTAATGACATGTTTGCAACAAAGGTAACAATTTCTCTGGGAGTTCAGGAACTGGGCTGTTGTGAGCTTGCTTGTCCTTGTGTATTGGCAAGGACTGGCATTGTTGGCAGATGCAAATTTCTAAGAAATGTTTGCCTCCTTCTGGAGACTTCAGAGAGATTTTGGTACAGAGATAGGAGGAGGGAATTGCTTAAGACTTCCTCACCCCAAAGAAAATAACGGGAGACATGGACAAGATCTTCTGTGGGGTCAGAACTCCACCTATCAAAAACAGTTCAACCTTTATTGGATTTGCCTTGTAAGAACAGGTGCTAGTAAGTTTGTTTCAGGCTGCAATGCTATACAGTGTATACATACTTACTTGGATGTAAGCCCAATTGAACTTGGTGGGGTTTACTTTTGAGTAGACACATAGGATTGTGCTGTCAGCATATCTATACCATTTTCAGTTTACAAGATTTCTCTGCACTTTTAAATTTGCTGCTGTTGAAATGACCACAAGTAAACAAAGAAGAATATAACATTATTGGACAAGTCTAATAGACAAGAAGCCGAGCTATTAGCACCATGCTACAGAATAAGAATACAATAGCTTCTCTCAAGAATGCTCTTCCTTACCTTATGTTAACTTTCAGCTTCTTGCAGACCATGAGATAGGGACAGACCAGCCAATTATTACTACTATTGTATCATTGGCACACATGGCACTTTACAGAGTAACATAAGCAAAAGACATGTCTCTGCCCTAAGGATCAATCCAAATTTATGTTCAGGGAACAACTGAGGGGGAAAGAAGCAAGGTTGGCAAGGGCAGAATGTAAGCAAAAGCAGTTCTACATACTTGGGCTTGGCTACAGTTGGGAATGGGAATTAAAAGGTTAAGGCAAAGGCTGCACAGAAGAATGGGACCTGCAATAGAATTTGTAGTGTTACTATTTATTGATATTTCTGTGAAATCATCAAATCTTGTGTAACTTTGGACCTCTTCTAGTCTAGTCAAATGTATATGAGAGCGTGCAGAGAAACACTTAGACACTTTCTGCCTAAGCTCCAGTTTTCTTGGGGGAGAATGCAAAGGGGCTTAATGGAGTTGGGGTAATCATATTTCCAATTCAAATCCAAGAATAACTATTCAGCCATGAAACAGACTACACATAGACATTGGGGCTTTTAACCCATGGTGACGCTGCACTGTGTGCATGACATGTACAGCTGCCATTTTGAATATGCAACCCCTGCTCGGGGGTTGTTGTGTCACGCAAACCTGTTGAGCAACCCTCACATAACCCATGCTCGCAGAGTTCGCATGACACAGCAACCCCCAAGCAGGGGTTGCATATGTAATTTGGCACTGCAGCTCATCATGTGTTAAATAATCCATGACAAGCCATGGATTTGTCGTCCAAACCTGCTCCATGTAAGAAACTCATGCAGTTACCATTATATTATTTGGTATCTTCTGAGAAAGGAGTTGAGACCTTGGTTCCATGACAACCTGATACTTTCCCCTTCTAATATTAAGACTCTAGCCAAAAGCATGTCTTGATTGACTTTATGCTGCTTTATATGCTGGGGAATTATATGCATGGAGATTTTTCTCTGTTTTCCATGCTACTCTGGCCGATTTATGCTATGTAATTCACATAAATGATTCTCAAGATTTTGTCACATTTGTCACATATGACACATTTAAGGCGGTGTGGTGTCATGTTGTTCTACTCAGTAGTGTTTAGCTCTGCAGCTTAATTATGATTTAAAAGCATTCTCATCTAATTGCAAAAATGATTGAGGAAAAATGTGGCATAGCTATCATTTTTATTAATCCTTACTGTATGATTTCAGGTCTGATCAAAGCGAGATGGTATTCTTCCAGCATTTCTGAATGACATTCACAGGTTGAGATCATATTTTTGTCAGGGAATTAAAAGGAATTAAAAATAAACCATGCATCATGTAATCTACTGACACCGTGATCTTTAGAACACCTGTAAGTTCTAAAGATAGAGAAGAAAGCTTTCTGGGTATGTTAAGATATATGACCAGGAACTATTAAAGAAAAACCTACTTGAACAATAGGCAAACGTGGTGACTGTTGTTCTAAAAAACATTTTTATTTTTGGTTGTGGGTGTGCCATAGTGTTAGCTTATAAAGAGCAGAGACAGTGAATAACTGGTGACATTTCTGATGTCAAAGCTGAAACAGGAAGGGAAACAGTATTTCGATACGGAGTTTGAAAGCCAATATTTCCACCTACATAGCTGTGAGAGGACTTCTTTGCTTAGTATTAAACAGGTACAGCAAGTTAAAGTGCTGAAGATTGACATGTATAGCCTTTTACTCCAGTTTTAAAACAGGAATGTTCTATAATTCTTTAAAATTTTGGTGAAAACCACTAATTTACTATGTTTTGGCTTTTCAAGGAAGGCAATCCTTAATTGGTTTCTTAAAGTTCTGAGCAGATGTTCAAATGTGATTAAAGTTTTCCTGCCCCATTAAAGCTTATGGTAAGCCACTGCTGGCAAAATTATGTAGTGCATCTTCAGTTTCATTCTGCACCGTTTCATTCTGAAGTTAGAAAGCTGCCAGTACTCCAGTCTTTTCAGAGGGACTTTACATTGCAGGGGGAATCTAGTGAATTCTGTGTGCAGTGCCTAGCATTGCAGGGTAGGGGGCTTTACCCCTTTGCCTATAGTTATAATCCATGTATGGATAGGGCTCCCCACATCTGCAATTTGCATTGCCTAAAAGTGATCCAGATGAAATAGAAATTGCTGGCTGGGCCCCCCAATCCAGAGAGGGACTGGGTGGGGGCAAAAGGTTAAAGCCTCATCTCCCCACCCGCACCCCATGCCATGGTCCCAATCTATATCTGATCCCCTGCACTTTTGAGTAAAAAAGAAAGGCGTAGCTACTAGCTACATCTTTAAATTAGTGTGTAGTTTGACCTTCAGGGAATTTTAGGTGGGGATCAGGGCCTCACACTACCTTTCTAAAAACAGAAATTTAGCACAAGGGTTGCAATTCCTACTCTTTCTTTCTGTCTGGTAAGAAAAGGAAATCTGGGTATTGAGGACCTCGTGCTGCACTTCCGAAGACAGGAATAAAGCATGAGTGCCCCTGACCTCCACTGTTCCTTGCTGTGTGGTAGGAAAAGTATGTGCAGGGATCAAGCCCCACAGTAGGGGTATTCACACATTACACTGAATGTGCGTTCAGATGGTGTAAGAGTTCGAAAATCTTTAGTGTGGCGGGAAGATGTTTTTCCTCTATGCATGCACAGTTATCACATGTAATGGAGTGTACATGTGTTCATACAGGGGGTTCTGAATGATAGCCCTGTATGCTTTTGCCAGTTGAAGGGCATTCCTTCATCTGGAAGAACATGTGACAGAATACTGTAACCCTTGCATTGCTGCTGTATTTAAACTTCTTGATTAACAAACAGTAGAAGTAAGGACTTCTTGGATCTTCAGTAAAAGGGTAACTTTTTAAAAAATTCAAGCAATTGCTCATAAAAGTGATGCTGCTACTAATCTACATGGAAATAAGTTCTAGTGTGTTTAGTGGGACTTGCATAGGCTTGTGTTCTCTGGAAAAGTTACTAGTTCTACTTAAACCTTTATAAATATAAGTAGTCCAATGATGTACGTTTTTTTTTTTTAAGTTATCTACCCACCAAAAACACCACTGTGAAACGTTGAAAACTGAACAAAAATGCTGATGAAAGTCAACAGTATTTGCTGACGAGAATTTATTTAATAAGGAGGGGAAAAGAGGGAAGGAAGCAATAACAATTCAGATAATTATACAATTTAAAGCAAGTCTCTAAACTAAACTAAAGTTAGGAGGGGGTGGGGTCCAATAACTGACTGGGGAGCCCTCTCCATATATGATTAGGGTCCTTCATCTCATATATGATTAAGGTCCCTGCTGCTACGGACGGGTTGCATATGTAACCTGGGCTGCAATGCAACTGTAAGCCTCAGCCTGCCACACTCGGGCCTCAAAATTGTTGCTGGATGAATACTTTGTGAAGGTATTTGGCTCTAGCTCTCCTCCGCTGCCTTCTCTAGTTTGTGCTCTTTATTCAGCCCCTACGTGGTCTCCCCAGTCCCTTTCCTCTTTCAGATCTTCCACTCTGCCTCATAATAGCTTCACAAAAACTTCTTCTCTGAATCTCCCATAGCAGCTCCTCAGGGCCAAAAAGGGTTGTGCTCCAGGCATCCTGGAGGGAGCTACATTTCCCTAAGCTGGAAATTTTGCAGTGCTTCTGTGACAGTACTGTGACAGAGCTAATACCCATAACAATCCAGGTATCTATTAGTGGCACAGGAGACTGTAAAAACATGGAGGGGGCATCTTGATTTTTTTTTAGCCTGGGATGCATTCCACCTTAGCCATACGTCTGGGGAGGGACTGGGAAGAATGGAACAGAATTCTGTTGGCTGAGTTTCTGCCTGGTTAAGCGACACCACTTTGTGCAACCAAGTTTATATTACACTGGATTAATTTAAAAAAATCTTTTATGAGACAGAAAATCAAAAGGATGTTTGCATAGCAAGAGAGTTGGCAAATGGCACCTGTTGACTTTGTGCCTGACAGACAGAACATTGGAGGGAGGAGAGGGAAGGGGAAAGACAAGGGGACTGATGTAAACCTGACTCGGAGATAAACCCCATGGTGCCTTTGGAAAAAGGGATGGGTAGTGGTTCCCTAGTTGGTGTTTTTTGGTTATTCCTAATAAAACTATTGCCCTACTATTATGCTTTTGATTTGTTCCAATTAGCAAACATGGTTAACTGCATTTATTATGTTTTTTAAAGCATAGACTTAAAAAAAAGTGTGCAAAAAGTTGAAATGAAACGAGTACCGTTAGCTAAGTATTTATAATCCCATATATCATATACGTTGACTTGCAAGAAAGCAGATTCAAGTATGTTGCGGAATGGGTGAGATTGTTGGCACTGTAATGATAAATTTCCTTTTCAAAAACAAGGGATACAATTTGTGACATTGCACAACATCATTACTGATCACAGGGCACGCCTGTTAAGGCATCAGGCTAAGCTTCCAGTTTCCCAGCTTTGTGGCGCTTGAGGAACTTGAGATATCCTTAATTCTGTTCCTAAATTGGTAGGTTTTTTAATCGTTGAATCTTCCTCCTAGGCCAACACTGTCATAAGCTATAGTGAGAACAGCTTCCGTCAGGAGCCTAACAAAGGCATGTAATGCAAGCCATAAGGGTGAACCTAACTTCTACAGGAAGCAGGAACAGAACATGCAACTTGCCAGATGGAAAGTTCTCTACTAAGCTCGTTAGACTGGCAGTAAATTTGTCTGTTTCCAGTAATGCTGTTCATCATTTCATGTTGTTTTTGTTGTTTAGTCTTTCCAGTGACCAAATAGGCACAACATATGGTCATGGGTGCTTTCCACAGTTGATCGCCTCACCTGGATAAACTATATTTAGAACTCCACACTATGGCAAAGATGCTTAGATGTTCTCTGCATGTAATAATCTTTCTATATTAATGGCCTATGCCTTCAAGATACCAGCTTGATTCTTATCAGCAGCTGTTCAACATGCAGAGGAAAGATAAGCTCACTTAAATGTTGGAAGTTGGGATCTTCCAACTTTCAGCCTGTGGATTTAGTCAGATTTCTTCATTTCAACATTAATCTGCATATCCCCTCCTGCTGCTGGATGGTTCTCTTCCTATTAAGACCTTAAGGGAATTAATGTCAATGAATTGGTACCTTCTATATTGTGTGTCCAGGACTGGGGATGCTAGAGAGAAGGGCAGGCTGGTTCCCCACTCTCTTTTCCCAGTGGTAGGTGTTTTTATTTAAGTTGTTTGGTTACAATGATAATTTTATATTGTCCAAATTATGCATATGTATTGTTCAATCTGAAGCTGAAGCTCAAATATTTTGGCCACCTAATGCGAAGAGAAAACTCCCTGGAAAAGACCCTGATGCTGGGAAAGATTGAAGGCAAAAGGAGAAGGGGACGGCAGAGGATGAGATGGCTAGATAGCATCACCGATACAATGAATATGAACTTGAGTATGCTCCAGGAGAGAGTGGAGGACAGGAAGGCCTGGCGTGCTATGGTCCATGGGCTCACGAAGAGTCAGACACGACTTAACGACTGAACAACAAATGGTTCAATATGGCTTAGCCACCACTGCCATACCCCATCTACCAAATCTCCCTACCTACTTCCACCTCTTATGTGCATGTTGCATAACATTTGTTGATCAGCATATGTTAAATTTTGTGCATAGATGGAAGACAAAGCATTTCTATAATTGCATACAAGATCATCTGATTGCTGCTGCTGTTGTATTTTTGAGCATATTCCAAATATGACAGAGGCCTGGTTCGGATGCAAAACAACCTATGTTTGGGGCTTCATGGGAGCAAAGAAGTGCACTGCCTCCCAACTGCTCACCACTTCCTCTTTGCTTCTGGTTTAGGAAACAACCCAGGAATGCCCCGTTCCTTGGTTGTGCTTTGTGACGTGTGAACCCAGAACTCTGGGTTGTTGAGGGAGAAAAAGTAGACGCAGTCAGGAGGCTCCCATGGTTAGTTGATACATGCAAACTGGGTCAGAAGCATATATCAACTCATAGTCTACTGGTCTCTTTTTCTCCCATGTTATGTTAGCTGCTTACCACTGCTGCAACTATCTTGTTGCTGATTTCTAAAGAAGTCCACAATTATGCCTTGCTGCTGTTTGTTCTTATTCCTCCTCTATTGGATATAGTTTGGAAATCAAACTACAGCATATTTCTGCAGCATACTTCATTGTATATATTAAATGAGCTTTGGCCCTCCTCTTCCACATGGTAGCCTTTCCTAAGCTACCTTGCTCAAAAAGGCTTTGCTCTTAGGGAACTACGGTTACCAGTGCTCACCCTCAGAATGATTACACTTAATGAGATAGTGGAAGGAACTGTCAGCCTCCCCCTCACCACTGCTGCCACTGCAATCGCTTGCCTACACATGTGGAATAATTACAGGGGGAGATGGAGAAAGCTTGGCACCTACCGCCAACGTAATCCCACTTCCCCTCTACTGTGACTCATCCTGATGGCTCTCACTGTAGCGCTGATAGGAGTCCTATCACCTCTGCTAGTGCTTTCTGAAAATTTACATCTGCAGCTCATCAGAAAAATGTACCAAGGAAAGATGCAAATTCACCAACCTAGACTCCACTGTTCAGAAGTGTACTGAGTTTTGTATATATGAGATTAGAGCTGGAAAGCAAATTCCGTGCTTCATAATAAGCTTGTACTTAAGAATAGAACAGAAAATGCTCTCTTCTCCAGGAAGCTAGATGGCACGTATGCCATTACTAGAAACGTCAATAAAGTTTAGTTTTAAGATATTTTCATGTTAGAGAGTGGCGTGTTGGTCCGCTCCAGGCATTTATGAAGGGATTAGAAGAAAACTTCATTTTACTGCTTAATCTTTATTTGCCTCAGATGAGAATAACCAAAATTCCTGATCATGACTTGCTGTACATCACATGCAGTAAATGTCATCCCAAGCAGAACAGCTGATTGCCCTATTATCTTAAAGTCCAGAGGGAAGAGGAGAGATGCTTGTTCAAATGAAGCCGAATTAGGATAATGTCGTGACAGCTAGAGAAAGATATGTGGGCTGACAGAGGAGAGACTTGACCCCAGAGGCTCCATTTATGCCACCTTGTATATGTCATGCCTTGTTATCAACCCTGATGCTTCTGGCTGAAACTGTTTGCATTGTGGGTGGTACTATGCAAATACAATTATTGACTGAGGTTGGTTGTGGTGTAAAGATATGGTATCACAAGGGATGCTGCTCCCTGTGTTGTGTTGGGGTGAGTTCCTCTATGAACCTGTGCGTAATGATCTGCTTGCTAATGGATTTTCATTCAATGTGAGTTGGATCTGTGTACTGGAAAGCAAGAGGCAACTGGCAAAAGTGCAAACCTCTAATCAATGTTTTCAGCAGAGAGCTGCATCTACCATGTATCATTTAAGTTAAATTGATGGGCTACAAGACTGTAAGGCTTCTCTCCACTGGAAATCACCTGAAGGCCACTTCCTGTATTTCTTTGAGCTTATCACATGGGTCATTGCAGGCCTGCCTCCAGAGGAGGCTGGTGGCTTGAGTTTCGGAGGGGTGGTGATTCCATTTTGGGTTTTAATTGGAACCTGCCAGAGCTCTAAAGGTGCTATCCAAGGTGTTGAACCCATTTTGGGGATAGGATCCAGCACCTTGGATAGCATCTTTAGAGTTCTGACTAAAACCCAGAATGGAATCACACACACCCTCTCCGAAACTGGAGCCACCAGCCTCCACTGCCTGCCTCTAAGGGAAGGGAAGGGCAGAGCCATGTGGAATTGCAAAGCAGTCCAGTCTGAATGGAAACTTCCTGGAAGCATAACACCTATGGAAAAATAAGGTGCAGTTGCCACACTGGCCCTCAGCACAGTAGTGGTACACTGGTTAATACTATCCCAACAAAGTAAATGCCCCTAGCACAGGCAAGTATTGTGGGTATATTGGAGTAACTGGGAACATTCAATCACATGGCACAAATATTTGTTGGTACCCAATAATCTATGTTCTCTGGGCGACATACAATTGAACCTTTTAGAAGCTAGAATCTATAAAATACAATCACAATACACACTAAAAAAAGTGCAATGGCACTAAAGCCAAATGATACAGAAGCCATAACCAGAAAGAGAAAATAACCTAATTACAGAAGCTGAAATAACCTGAAAGCGTAAAATGCATCCCAGCCACTATAAAAACAGATTCAAGTGTTAATATACAAATTTAAAATTGATACTACAAAGCACTAAAATGATAAAAGGCTTGAGAAAGACATTAGTGAAGCTTCTAGACAAGCTTCTCTAGGGAGCCTGTTTCATAACTAGGGGGCCACCGCTGAAAAGGCCGTCTCCCTTGTCTCCACCATCCAAACTTCAGATTAAGTGGATGTTTGGAGAAGGGCCTGAATGGATGACCTGAGGATTTGGGCAGGTACATATGGGTGGAGGCAATCCTTTTGATACCAAGGTCCTAAGCTGTGCAGGGCTTTATAGGTCAAAACCAGCACTTTGAATTTGGCCCTGGAATGGACTGAGAGCCAACGAAGATGGAAAAGCACTGGCACAATAGGTTTGTAACACCCAATCTCCATTGAGACTCTTGCAGCCATATTCTGCACCAACTGAAGTTTTTGAATCTTCTTCAAAGGCAGCCCCATGTATTATGCACTGCAGTAATCCAAACAGGAGGTTTCCAGAGTGTGGTTATTCACATCCATATAGTCACAGATGGGATACCAGCCTCAGTGCTAGGTTAGAATAAATCAAAAGTACTTGTGCTTCTTATATCAATTTCTCATGCCTAGCTGCCCTGCCCTTTCAGAACTGTGGATGCAGTTGTCTTTCGAGGAGAGTAGAAGAACTGGGGAATTCAATAAAAATTTGGAGATTGCAGGATGCTACTAGGCACTAAAGTTCAGCACATGCTTTGCATACAGATAGTCCCAGGTCCAGTCCTTGGCATTTGCATTTAAACGGATCCTGTTGTGTGAAAGACCAAAATGAGATCCGGTAGTTGCTGCCAGTCAGGGTAGACAATTCTAGACTAGATGGGCAAATAGCGGGGAGAAAAGGGGGCTTCAGGGGAGGAGAGGGTGGCCTTGCCCACTGCTAGCTCTGGCCCCACCCACTGCTAGCTCTGGCCCTGCTCACTGCCAGCATGCAACCCCTGACAGATTACCCCGAGGGGATGTGGTGGCCCTCAACAGAAAAAAACCCAGTTTCTCATCCAATCTTTTCTATTTAAATACCTTTTTTTTAGGAATTTCAAAGCAAGAGATAAGAAAGTAACAATACAACACAAAGTAGAAGGAACACACACACACACACACACACACTCACACTCTGAAGCAGGTTTCAGCAACTACATCTTGTGAAAAGTACATTCTGGGAGAAGGTTGAATAGGCCTGATCTTAAGATGTGGCAGTTCTGGTTGGATCATGGTTGTGTTACATAATCACAACTAAGCAAAACAAACTGATTTTGGTGTAAAGGCAACACACATACTTCTAACAATGGAATTGGGGCCACATGTGATGATAGTGAATGGAATGAAAGCATTTCCTAAAAGGGTTGGGGGTGGGGTGCATCAAACTAAGGTATGTACCTGTGAGATACAGCAGTGACAATCTGAATGCTCTCAACAGGCGTCTTGTATTATGCAACATCTATGGCAGATGGTAAGACTTGCAACACATAGATACCAGCATTCTCCTGAATGGTATAACCCTATTTACTTCCTCTTAAGTGGAAATGTCACTGTAGGCAGAAATGATGGTTGTTTTCTGAGTCTGCTTGCTGCCATCATTGGATGTGATCTTTAGCAGCAGTAAAGTTTCTCCTCAAGGGCTGAGGCTCAGCCCTCTGAAACTATGATGTGGTGTTCTGAATCCATGGATAGGAGTGACAGATGTAAATAGCAATCCATTTGTTTGAGCAATGCATAATTCTTAATCAGGCGAAGTTCTGAATCTGGATCAACCAGTTCAGTTATTGGAATTCTTTCTTAATAGCATGAAATTTGCGAACTGTCAAAATGTAGCTGGTGCTTCAGAGGATATGTCTAAAGAATATGGCTTTCATTCAAGCTCCTCCCCCTTGTAGCATTCCTGAGCATTGTAATCCTGTGGCTATTAAGTAGATAAGTAAAAATGTCAGTTCCTTGAGATAAAGATAGCATTGTTCAGGTATGAAGTAGAAAGCTGCTTACCTCCTTGTACTTGCATCATTGTTGGGCAGCACTGGGCTCGAACCAGGAAACCCGAGGATCTGGTTTCAACTGAGTGCGCAACTGGTTAGAGGAGGAATTGCAATCCAGGATACAAACATGACGATCAGAATGACCCTGCTAGTTCAGCTATACCAGGGAGCTAATTCCATGCTGCTGGCTGTATTTAACTCCTAGGTATGTTGTATTATTCAGCCTGGGCAAAAGCCACAAGGTTTCCATACTGTTTCTTTGCTTTCTCCCTTCCTGTGGCCACACTAGCCTCCTAATCACTGCCCTGCTGTATTGTGTCCTTCAACCCTAGAAACTGCCGCGATAGCCTGGTCTCCTGTCCCTGCTCCAAACTCCATTCTGGCTCATATCTTCTGTTTTCAAGTAGCTGAATCTTCCCCAGCCATAGAGGCATGACCTCTTCTCCCAGCTACTTGGAACTGGGCACTTCGAAAGTCATAAAGGCAAAAGCATGGAATCGGGTGAAAACCGTACGAGGATGTGAGTCTTTGGAAAGGTCACCTGCTTTAATAGCTCTGTAAGATCAATGGATTTGACTTCTGCTTGGCCTTTCCAGAATAAAGGCTTGTATGTTTGTTTCACCTGACTCTGCAATTTTGTCTTTAAGAAGATAACAGGATGTAATTGGAATGAAGCCTAATATTTGTTAGTCATCTTGGAAAGAAGTCAGATGGGAAATCTAGCTTTTTCTTATGAATGCTTACTAGCATGTTTTTAACAGAGTTTCTCAAACAAGTTGTTGCAGTTGCTGTGTTTCAGTTAAAATGGTGTTTGGATAGTGACTGTCACAGAGAATTCTAGGGTTTTTCTGCATAAAGACCAATTTTTCCACCGTGGAAATAATACTAGATTGAAGCTTTGGTATTGCACATTTATTCAACTTTATATTAGAATACACTCTGCTGTCTCTCTTGGCAGTATCTCATTGGTGGCTAACACAGCTGAAGCTTTGTTTAAATAAGAACTGCTGGTTTTATTTTGTGAGCCCCCAACAATCACCCATGGTTTGTTGTTGGGTTAAACTCTGGGTTGTTTAACCCCTGAACAAACCAGAGTTCTGGGTTCGGATGTCACAATAACCCAGGAATGGGGCTCGCTCACTCCCAGTGAGTCTGTACTAGCCTGCCTGTGTCTTAAGATCTGCAGGTGGGGCTCTTCTCCATGTACCTTCTACTTATGTGATAACTTGCAAAGGAGCCTTCTCTGTTATGATGATGATTTGTAAAATAGTTTTCACACACTCCCTATTTTCCCCCCAGAACTTTTGCATCTTCCTGCTCGGATGATGTGGAGGCACAAGAAGCAGGAGGCAGCTGCTCTTCCTGCTCCCTTGGCATTGGTGATGCATCAGGACCTTCTTTTAGAACCAGCATATTTCAGTACATGTCTCAGTCTGTGAGACCTGGATTCAAATCCTGTTTTAGCCATGCTACATGTATTCTACAGTCCTTTATCATAACAACCACAAGAAGGAGGTAATAAGCACCCGTATTTCAGAGATCAACTTGCCAAGACTACTCATGGTTCAGATGTAACCATCTTTGCTTGATAGACCAAGGCTTATGGGACTGTGAACAAGCCTTTTGCCCCCACACTCTGTCCTTGCGTTTCCTCTCATGTGCCCAGGTTCAAGAAAGATAGAGGAAAGGAAAGGTTCCTCCTGTGCAAGCACCAGGTCATTGCTGACTCCTAGAGGGATGCCGCTTGCGCTGGCGTTTTCATGGCAGACTATAGCGGGGTGGTTTGCCATTGCCTTCCCCAGCCGTGACTACCTTTCCGCCAGCAAGCTGGGTACTCATTTTACTGACCTCGCAAGGATGGAAGGCTGAGTCGACCTGAGCCCGCTACCCGAGAGTCGAGACCCGGCTTCCGCTGGGATTGAACTCAGGTCGCGGGGAGAGTTTCGGTTGCAATACTGCCGCCTACCACTCTGCGCCACACGAGGCTCCAAGAAAGATATAATGATTTGTTAAATCAGTTTCCTGTGATGTCAGAACTGGGAAACTATGGTGTAAATGCTCCTTACAAACCAGATCAGATCCTGGTTTGTAGGCTGTGTGTTAAGCCACAGTTTCCCAAACTGCCATGATTCACTGGTGGGTCCTGGTGAGTTCTTTGGAACAGATGGTTTACTGTTGTTATGGCATCACTACATTTAGATGGGATTAACTTGAGCCAATATTGATCCCCAGAAATGTTTTTGATGCTAAGATTTCCCTTGAATTTGTGACATAACAAAGAGTTTGCCTTGGAACATGTTCAAAATGCTGTTATTCTACTGTAATTGTAACCAGTTCTGACCTGTATGGGATTAGCAGCATAAGCTTCCAGGACACAGGGTATGACTCAGGTAAACTCTTTTGAGCCCCAGCACATCTTGTTTTTAGAAATTAGAAATGCATGCATTCATTCATTCATTCCTTTTTCTAACCTGCTTGGTACTTCAAGGCAAGTCTTACTGATGGTAATGGCAATAGTTTGGATGCAGAGTTTCTGTTGCCAATTTGATAAAGCAAGAACCATGTGCCACAGGCTTTTGGAGTAGCCCTTGAAAGATGAACAATGCATTGTGCAACACTCTGTTAACCGTGGTGTCCTGTTCCTACAGAGAAACGGTGTTTCATATTTACTGCTTGGAAGAGGTAGTGCTTTCTTGTGCACAGTAAGAGTGTTTCCAATTATTTTTAGTACAATAATTGCATATCTTCATGTTGGATCTTGAAATTCGTTTCCAAAGTAATGGTTCTGTTACGAGGAATATCTTATTTTCCCAACATTATGTCACTGTGACTTTAGTTGACCTCGGAAGTTCTTGCATTGTGGAGGTGGTCCAGCCCACTTTCCACCCTTCCAGACTGTAGCATCCTATTTGGCTGCCTATTCTTCCTGCTTCTTGGGAGTAATCTGTTGGGGGCTGGATGCTGTGAGTGGGTGGGGTTGGAGCCAAAAATGGGTGAGGCCACCCTCCCTCCCTCCTTCCTTCCTTCCTTCCTTCCTTCCTTCCTTCCTTCCTTCCTTTCTTTCTTTCTTTCTTTCTGCAACCTCCTTTTCTCTCTCCTCACTTTCTGATACCCTTCTCTCTCTCCCCCCCATCCCCCACTCACTGCCCCTGTTCCTCCCTGCCCAGCAAACTGGTTGGAGAGGGGCAGATCACTCTTGCCAGAGGTCTAAACTGATCACGTACAAGGGAGAGGGTTGCCTAGTGTCCGACTTCTGTTCCATATTGCAACGGATAGTGGAAAAGGTAGGGCAGATTGTATCAACGTTGCCATGGACAGACTTGTAGAATATGGCAGTTTTAAATCCTCACCAACACTAGAACCATCTTTTTGAAGTTTTGTGTTTGGCATCACATAGGTGCATACATTTTATTCAGCTAGATCTGGTATTTTATATCCATTTTGGATGGATTTAGAATGATTTATGCTACTCTGCTTTATATATTGTATTTATACATTATATTTATATCATCCAAATAACTTGTGTTTGTATCACATATTATATACTTATGTCTTTTTTATTAGATGTGATAGAGTTATTAATGAGGTTATTTATGTTATTTTCATGAACTGTATTTGGATTAGGAATGGTAGTTATGATACGATACTTGATACATAGTTTTATGTCTTTGTTGTAAATATAGGTATGCAATCTACAACATGTACTGGAGGAGGATTTTTGCATAAGAAAGTTACTTGAAGGACTATAGATTATAATTCACTTTTTTTGCTAGATTTTGCATTCTTCTAGATGTTTAATATTCTACCATTTGGTCTAGAACTACATTTTCATATTTGAAAGGTGTTTTAAGTTTATGGTAGATGTTCATGTAATATGATGTAATAACAAATTTTTAAAAATTGTACTGATAACAATTTGGGGTGTAAGGGTACAGAAGTGACTTTGAGAAGAATGTAGGGGCTGCACAGGGAACAGAAACCTTTTCAGGAAACATCAAGCTTACTCTAGCTTGGGCATTCTCTTTTCAAAAAAGCCCCCACCCCCACCCCTGTCAAAATGAAAGATGAAATTCTTTGGATTCCAGAGTGTGTACTTGATTGAGAATACTTGAGACCGGTGCTATAAATTTCTCTGTGTGACTATTCAAATAGAGTTTATTTAATCTGAATACGTGAACATAACAAAGGTTATCAATGAAGTAAAGAATATCATTGTAGGATATAATGCTGGAAAAGCTATGCAAACAGGTTTCAAGAACTTGGGGAATGTTCAGTATATTCAAATCTTTATTAACAATGGGAAGCTGGGGGTTTCTCCACAACAACGAAAGTTGAAGCAAATGGAAGATTATCTCGATTTTTTTCAAGGGATCAGCTTTGGTGCGCTTTGGTCCATGCAGGGCTCCATGAACGAGTGCACCACACCAGTATAAGTTGCTTCACATAACATACTTTTGGGTAGGGGAGAGTTGGAGTAAATGTCATCTGACTGGCAGGGGCTGCTCAACTAATAAGAGAGGCTTCCCCCCATCCAGGCTCTCCTCCCTTTCTCCTTCGATAAAATCACTCTCCTTCTCCCCGCTCTGCATTACTTACTCCCTTAAAACAACAATCATTACAGGAACACAGTGTTCTCTCTGCCTTGAACCTGCCAAAGCTGCAATCTCCTTCTCCCCCCCCCGTATTACTTACTCCCTTAAAGCAACAAAGAACGCAGGAACACCGTGTTCTCCCTGCTGTGTTGTGATCAATCAAAGCTTCGAAGCTTTTATATTAAGGATCCTAAATGCATTGCTTCAATTCATGGGAATCTCAGTAACTTTAGGAGTGCTCACTGCAGGAACAAGCCTCATTGACTACAGCTGGAGTTACTTCTAAGCAGCCACATGTGTTTGTGTTGGGAAACAAAGGGATGGGAAACCCAGCCCAGTCCCCTTTCTAACCCAATGCTGTTCAGGATCAGATTATCAAAGGTGGAAGTAGTTACTTCTGAATGGCAATAAACCAAATAATGGAGAATTGCAGCATCGAGATTGCACTTTACAGTCTGGAGGGAATTAGTGCTTTAAAATGTGCTATTTCGATTGAGGGGAATCTCTGTAAATTCTGGAGTGCACATTCAGAGGATAAGCCTCATTGACCACAATGGGAGTTAATTCTGAGTAGACACACAGATATTTGTGCTGGGAAACACAGGGACAGGAAACATCCCTTGACCAGGGTAATGGTGAAAGGCACACCCCTGGGCAGGGCTAGCATATCCAAGGTAAATGTGGGGGTTGGGGCACACAGCAGCTATACTGCGGGCAACCCAACTTAAGGAAAAGAATAGGACTATAAGCAGTCTCAGGAAATTCGTTTTGTTCCACATTAAGCTCCAGGATGGCTGCTGGATGGCCACAAAATCATGTATCCCTAACAACCTCCAGACGCAGCCAGCTTGGAGTAAGTCGCTCGTGGAGACACCCCCCTGGTCATATAGCCACATGCTATTTCATGTAGGGACGAAAAGTGGAAGAGGAACTACAGTGACTGGAAGCACTGAACATCATAGAGCAGCTAAAAGACCCAATGAAATGTGCACCTTCGAAGATATAAGTAGCTAATCAAGCAGTCATCTGAGTGATGCACATTGCGCCAACAGATGACACAATACCTGTCTCAGTGGCTCACAAGTATTCTCCATGCTTGACATGAATGCAGGAATGAATCACCAGGTGGAGCTAAATCCCAGTTCTAATTCATTTCCACATTCTCCACTCACGGTGGCTTGACATCTGTGGTACCTAACTAACCAAATGTACAGTGAAAATGGGGCAAGAAATCAGAAAGAGCTTTGCAAGCTAGAAAAGACAAATTATCCAGCACAGGTATGGCTCATATTTCATTCCTGTCATACCTGCTGTAACTGTAGGTGCCAGCCCAGTTGGACTTGGAGCCATGTTGATGTAACAGGGTCATGTCATGGCATATGCAAGCAGAGTGTTAACAAATCAAGGATGGCGACTCTTCGAAATAGAAAGAGTAGCAATGACAACTGTATTAGGATGTGAACATTTCCATCTTCCTTTATGGGAACAGGTTTACCCTTATTCAGTGAATACAAACCTCTAGAAACAGTCTTCGACAATCCAGGTTCAAAACCACTGGCAAGGACTGAGAGTCTTAAATCCCAGCATTATACCCTTACTGTAAAGTACACATCTGGCCACCTCTCTCACCATCAAAATGGTACATGACAAGTCAGCCATTCAGAATAATTAAAAAATCAGAAAAGTAGCTGCATTTAGCCATAGGAAAATCCAAAATCCATATTAGTGCAATACCTTTCTTAGGCCATTTTGTAACATCTTGCCTGATGAAGAGATCTTGAAAGCTTGTACATTTTTATGACCTTTGAGGTGGCCTAATAATGGATTTTGGAATTCATAATCATATATAGCATAAGAATGTGTAGGTTTTCTCTGTTATTCCGTGGTGTCACTTCAAGTCAAAATGAGAAACTGCAAAAGATATAAGAAGGTAATGACCCTTATGCAGAATGAGAGATAATGAACAATGAACTGGAATGGTACAAGGAAGCTATGAAGAAATGAAATATGAATTCATTACTATAGCAGAAATCTGCTTTCTTGAAGGGATCCAAAATAGTCTTACCACAAGCATTGCAAAAAAGAGTAGTACAACTCTCTGGACAACAGGGAATTTTAAAGACAGAAAAGATACCATGAGAGAAGGTCAGGTTTCCACAGATGGATGCAATAGCATAGAAACAGTGCAAAACAGGCCTGCCTTGCCTTTGCTGTGATGCCACATTGGATCCTAAAGACCATGGCTGGGTCGATTTCTAATGTTTATGTTTTGGGAAATTACTTGCTAGCTGTTGTTGAATACCTTGTAGTGGAGACTAGCAGATATTAATGCCACAAAGTAGTGATCCCAAAATTGAACAAAATTATTTTCTACATTTCCAGATGTACCCCAAACAGACAATGGCCCACCTTTTTCAAGGGCCTAAATTTCCACAGTTTGCACACTCACAGCAAAATTATCCCTCTTAGTCGAAAGCAAATGGAGAAGCAGATTAATTTAGAACTATAGGCAAAATAAGAGCCTCAAGGTTGAAGGGAAAATTGCAAATGTAATGCAAATACACTGTGCAGTGTGGCTCCCTAGTTCCATAGAAACATGTACAACTAGTAGTCTCCAGATATTGCATCCAGTTACCAGAATACTCTCCTCCAAACACATTATGACTCTGACATCAAATGGAGATAAAGTTAAATAAGGAGATAAGGTTAAAATGAATATATTGTTAAACACAATGCTAAGGAATCTGATTAGACAAGGAGATAGTCTTGGTGAAGCAACATTGAAGGAAGACAAGTTGTATACTCCCTCCTGCATGTCCAATGATAACAACAGAAGTTAAGAGATCAGTGATCCCAGCACAAAGGGGAAAAAAATATCTTTTTTCATGGTAATAAAAGTTTCTAAGGAAGAAGAGGAAGAAAATGACATATAACATGATGGAGAGAACTGTGCAATGGGCAGAGAAATTGTAACACTGGCACAAAACAAATGAAATCATGCAAGACTAGCATCCTCCAAAGTGCTTTGAGACTATTTCTGTTAAGAAATATATGTGAAATAGCAAATTGATATTTCTGTTGGGTATGTTATGCAGATGAAATTAAATCAGGGGTTTAGAAATATTTTTTAAAGTTGTGTCAGTTTTGGAAGGAAGTGAGGATTTGGCGGAGGGAGTTAAGCTAGGATTTATTCAGTAAAGTTAGTGTCTGAAACAATTGAACGTGTCTGAGCACTTATTGACAAGCAACAGTATATACACCACTCTGAGTTACCTGAAGGAAGTGTAGGATACAAATGTGATAAATAAAAATGGCATACTCTCAGTAATGTCTTAGTAAAACATTACCATAGCATACAGGAAATATCCACTGTAAGTCTGTGCCTGCACTAGCCAGTGTTGCTTCCATTTTAAATGATCAGACTGTACATAGCTATTATTTGCTCTTGGCTGCTCTTTCCTTAATACCAGCTACCAAATTACCCAGATATGTGTTACCTGGCTTAAGTTAAACCTAAACTTGCCCTGGTCTGTTGATGTTCCTGGATCTCTTTATGCCCTCAAACTAGCCTGCAAACAAGTTCTCCTATAACAATACAACCAAGGCGGGGGCTTCCATCATGGAACTAGTGAAAACTATATCCACTGGATTGTAGGGTGATCCGTATTGACCTTGGTCCAAATAAATCATGATTTATCAGACTAAGAATGAGCCTTGTACCTGCACACTCCATTCTCCCCTTATGTGCCATTAATTATACATTAAGCAAGGTATTTTGGTTTGTTAAACTGCAGTTTCCATTATGTTTGATATCATGGTTTTGTAAGCAGCACTTAAACCACAGTTTTTCAGTTCAGCTATCACTGGAAAACTGATTTAACAAACTACAGTATCTTGCGTGAAGATGGGCACAGAAAGAGGGTAAGTAGAGAACACACAGGCACAAGACTGCTTCTTGGTCTGATAAGCCATGGTATCTCAGACCCAGATTGTTGGGTCTGAACACTCTCTCTGAGGGTCCTGATTGTCCAGTTCTGAAAGTATTGCTTCTTGTTTGTTGTGTACTATTTTGTGTTGAATATCAAGCTATAACGAATGTCCTTTTCTTTCTGAGACTGCAGTATTGTTCTCTGATAAATAATAAAGCTAACTTTGGGCCTAATCTGGGGAAATTTCTCATCTTGCATTAATGCTTTGACCTTTCTGTGCAAGGTTATTAATGGTATGATAACTCTTTTGGGGAGTTCGGTGGCTAAGGACTAGAAATTGGTAAATTTATAACTTAGTAATCCCAGCTGGTCTGTAAACCAAAGCAGTTCCTAATAGTTCCTGTTACTCACTCAAAAGATGGCAGCAGCTGTTGACTCATAGTTCCCAAGGTGTATTTAATAATCCCATCTTTATCTGCAGACACCCATTTTACAAGTTACTCCTGCAGGGAAGAATGGAGAGGGGTAAAACAGATATCACTGTCCAATTGCTGTCCTGCCCAGGGCTCCATTCTGCTGCCAAGTGATGTCTAAGGCTTGTTTGTCTTTCAGTCTTCTCACATACATATAGAGATACATACCTTAATGAGTTGTTGTTCAGTCGTTAAGTCGTGTCCGACTCTTCGTGACCCCATGGACCATAGCACGCCAGGCCTTCCTGTCCCTCGCTCTCTCCTGGAGTGCGCTGAAGTTCATATTCATTGCATCGGTGATGCTATCTAGCCATCTCATCCTCTGCCATCCCCTTCTCCTATTGCCTTCAATCTTTCCCAGCATCAGGGTCTTTTCCAGGGAGTTTTCTCTTCGCATTAGGTGGCCAAAATATTGGAGCTTCAGTATCTGCCCTTCCAATGAGCACTCAGGGTTGATTTCCTTTAGGATGGACTGATTGGACCTCCTTGCAGTCCAGGGGACTCATAAGAGTCTTCTCCAGCACCACAGTTCGAAAGCATCAATTCTTCGGCGCTCAGCCTTCCTTATAGTCCTTATGGCAGCTCTCACAGCCATACATTACTACTGGGAAAACCATAGCTTTGATTATACGGACCTTTGTCGGCAAGGTGATGTCTGTGCTTCTGACTATGCTGTCTAGGTTTGCCATAGCTTTCCTCCCAAGGAGCAAGCGTCTTTTAATTTCATGGCTACAGTCACCGTCTGTGGTGATCTTGGAGCCCAAGAAAATAAAATCTGTCACTGCTTCCATTTCTTCCCCTTCTATATGCCAGGAAATGATGGGGCCACTTGCCATGATCTTAGTTTTTTTAATGTTGAGTTTCAAACCAGCTTTGGCACTCTACACTTTCACCCTCAACAAGAGGCTACATACATTATATATGTGTGTGTGCGTATGCGTGCACGCACACACTCTCTCTAATAAGGTATGTGTTTGTGAGAGTATTGAAAGATACACACACACACACACGGGATACTGCAGAAGGGGTGCAATTTTTGTGTATGTATATAATTTAAGTCAATTTATAGGACCGGCTGAAATGACTGGGTTGACAGCTTTCAAGAGAAACGTTTGCTACTTGTCTATTACTAACCTCACTTTCATTAATAAAACAGCACTTGACGGGCCTGGAGTTATGGCTTCTTAATTAGTTCCTGTCTGCTTGTGTCCTTATGCAGAGCTGAGATGGGCTGTGCTCAAATCTTTTCCCCTTAAACTTTCTCAAATGGATGCCCCTAAACTACCAGTGAATGTATTCCACCGAGGTATGGGGAAAACTTTTTCTCCCCCCACCCCTTTGTTCTATTGCTATTCATCTCTCTCAGCACAAAACTCTATCCCCGCCCCCCCTCTCCTGGAGTCCTCGTGTTTTGCATTAGTTTCAATTTTTTGGCAGCTGAATTAAAGCTATAACAGTCCCAAACAGTTGAGCAGTAATACCACGGGAATTTAGAGCAATGGAACAAAACCACAAAGCCCTTTCAACCTTTAGCTGCCAGGGTTTTGTGTTGCCTTTTGCCTTTTTCTTTTTTCCAAACTCTGTCTAGGCAGCACATAGAAAGCAAACAACTTGTGGGTGATGCTGATCGGGCAGAATTCAAGCAAGAATGCTGTTTGCTTTCATTAGCCAGGCTTTTGCTGAATATAGGACTTTGCTGTCCCCTCCCATGAACCTGAATGAATTCCCTGGGTCAAGAAAAGTGGTGTTGAGATCTCTGTCTTTGAAGATTTTAAGCTTTGCTTAAACAGGCTGCAATCTTAAGCGCACTTCCTGGAAAGTAAGGCCTTTTGAGCTCAAAACACATACAAATGTTTAGGACTGCTGCACTTTGCTTTGCTATGATAAAGGTGTCAAGGGTCTTGTTAGTAAAGCTTTTGTTGATATAACAGCATGCTATCTATGGTAAGACAAAAGTGGCAACAAGGTACTCTCTTTAGTTCAACTCTACCTTGGCAAAAGATCTCATGACCACACTGCCACAGAACAGGATGACAAATTACAATTTTGACAGTAATGCAATTTTATAATTTGTCAAGTTTGCATCCATCATGTGTGGCAAACAAATGATCTTGTTAGCTTTACCTGATAACCAGCCACAATATTTATTTATTTATTTATTTATTGCATTTATACCCCGCCTTTCTCCCTCTCGCAAGGAACTCAAGGCGGCTTGAGGATGGGGATGTTTATACTATAAATACAGGTAGACGTCAAGGGGATGGTATGTAACCTAGGCATATTGCTGCTTCTATTGGCTTTGGTGATGGGCAAGTCCTGATACAAACAGCTTCACCCATTTAAGCCTCTCTGGCACAAAATATAACATATATACTTGTTTATGTTGTCATTTCTACACCTTTGAGATCTAAGTTACATATTAAGACTCTAATTCTGCAATCGTGAGGGCTAGAAATGTTCTCTTTTCAAAAAACCAAAAATTAAGAGCTAAAAGTGTGAGACCTGTCTGGAGACCTTGGCCCAAGAAAATATGGAGTCTATAGGCTGGGTGTCTTTGACTAGGGTAAATTTATCACATAGTCAAAATATGGTAGGGGCTGACTAGTCCCTAAGCAATATTTTGCAAAGTTTATGGCTTCTGTCTTCTACTTTGTATTTGCGCTCTAAATATGATTGGAACCTTCTGCCTCTGGGCTTCCATCACTTTGGTAGCTTAAAGGTGAATGGCATCTGGTGGCTTGACTGGTCGCAGTCTGATGTGGGAGAATGAGAGGTTTAGGGGACTGTACTGGGTAATCTGTTGGGTAAGGCTTTCAACAAACCATCTCTGAGATCCTGTTAAATTAAAGGATTTTTAATTGTATTGGCAACTATATCCATGCTAAAATCCTCTCCAGGTTAAAGAGTCTTCTCTCTGGGAAGACACAGGCAGTTATGTAGAGCCTGCTGTAACAGGAGCAGAAATGAGGCTGCAACGGGAGAACCCAAATCTTCTGGTTCTCTTCCACATGCTATCTGTGAAGATCATTGTCTGGGTAGTAAAGTTATGACCGAAGAGTGGCATCTGGGCTGAAGTGAACAGGACCATTTTGGTCTAAGGGGAAGCCAAATTAATCTGCTAAGGGGAAAATAGCACAAGAAAAGTTGATCTTACTGTAACAAACCAAAAGTCTGTAGCTAGCAGAACCTCAAAGGGTGTCACCTTGGAGGAACAAGGTAGTCTGGAAAGAAGGTGAATGAACTTAACCAAGAAGGTGAAGTCATGTAAATCCAGGAAACCAAAACTTGGACAATAATCTCTGACTCCCAGGACACTTCTGTATCTGATGCTCTGATTAAAATCTAGGAAGATGTGCTATGCTAAGAACAACATATTGGTATTGATATCTCAGGGTCTAGGACTGCAAAGGCTGAATAACCTTCCTAGTTAAAGTCTTCCTTGCTTTGCCCTATGTTGTTACCTGGGAACATTTTGTCTGTTTTGCTGCTTTTATTGTTGCAGAAGGGGCAAATGCCCTGATTGCCTACTGAGTAACTGCTCATAAATTGTTCACTGATTATCCGAGGTAGCCTACTCAAGTCAAGAAATGAACTGCATAGGTTTCTGGATCCCTTCTCATAGACCCTTTCTCCAAGAAATGAGAAGAGGGAAGTGCAGTCTTTGCATCCTGGGCTATGGGACTTTTTTTGTTTACATGTGTCTTAAGAACTTGGGACAGCAGAGAACTATGAAGCATAGTTCTATGCAGAGATCTTCTGAAATACTGCTATGTGATTCCAGTTCCAAATCCATAACTCCTGCCAGCAAAATGCTACGTTCTTGGAGCTTTGTGAGAATGTTTTGTCCACACTTGTAAAGAGCTGACCCAAAATCTTTGATGGACTCCATAGCTAAAGGGTGCTTGTGCTAGGTGGGGGGTGGAAAAGCTCCCCAGCAGACATTTATAGCTGAAAGCCTCTTATAAAGAACTGTGTCTCAAAGTGAGCTGCATTTAAATCTGTAATCACTGTGTGGAGTTTGTTTATTCTACATGCTCTGCATCTGATTCTTTCACTGTAGCCCAGAATAAGGCTGCAGTGTTTCTCTTGAGCAAGTGTTTTCAAACAGTGTCAAAGAAAATGTACAAAGTCAAGAAAGGAGTGGTGGGTTGCGGCTAAAACTGGGAATGTTAAGGAATGTATTACACTTAACTGCGGAGTAACATTTTGGTTCTACTAGCTGATATACCCCGCGTTGCCTGGGATGTAATTTTGTCATAGGCACTATTTGTTAGAAACACATTAAGGTAGGTTTACGCTTCTCGGAAAGGCCCCATAAGAAAGGTGAAAAGTTGAATCCACCAGACTTGATTAAAAAAGCACAACAATTATAATGAGCAGATTGTATAAAAAACACTACTAAAAATGCAAGAGACTGAATCTGTAAGCACTACTACAATATAATCCACACTGAATCTCATACCACTATTAAAATGTTCAACAGAGGCGTCCTTGCTGGATATTGCAGGAACAGGGGAGAGAAACTAAATGCTCTCCACAGTCAGAAAAGAAACCATGAGTAAAGGGGAGGGAACAAACGGCAATCAGCCAATCCAAGGTGAAGGAAGTCAGAGGGAATGGGAGAGAGACCAATAGAATGAAAGATGGCCAATAGGATGACTCATAGCTGAAATCAGAAACCTGGCCTGTACCATGACTGAGAGGGTGTACTTGTTAGTAAGGGAAAGTATAAACAAAGTAATAATGTAACCCAGTGACTCTTGTCATACACTCTGGAAAGTGAGAATGTGAAGTAAAAGGGGCAGCAACTGTAGGGCCCAAATGACAGGCTCAATGGGCCCCTACAGTGTGATTACACCCAGGGCAGCTCCCCCTTATCCCTGTGTTACAGACGGCCCTGCAGTCAGCTACAAACACACAAACCCACACACAATTTTTGACTTTTATATATATAGAAGATAATGGTAGTCAGCTTTGATCTTTATTTAAATACCTGTGTATGAAATAAGATATCCAGGAAGTGTTTGCTGCTTGCAAGTATCATCTGTATGCTTGATGAAAAGAGGGGCTGAGGGGAGGAGTAACAAGAAGTAAGCTTTTTTCCTCTAAGGAGTGAGTTTCTCTTTTTTTATGTATTAAGTAGCAATTGCAAGAGACTGCCGAGTTGCAACGAAACCACAGTTCATATATATTCTTGATGCCTAGAAAGTGAACCTCCCTAATGCCAATATAACATTTTTAGTTCTACTTGGTGGAAACAAAATCCAGTCTTGTCATGGTGTTTGCATCTTCAGCAAAACCACAATGCATTTTTGCTTTTACCTCTTTTTTGCAATGCCCACAAATCCTATAGTAAGAACATAAGAAGAGCCATGTTGGATCAGACCAAGGGTCCATCTAGTCCAGCGTTCTGTTCACACAGTGGCCAACCAGCTGTCGACTGCAAACCCTCAAGTAGGGCATGAACGCAACAGCACCCTCCCACCCATGTTCCCCAGCAACTGGTGTACATAAACTCAATGCCTACACAGTACTAGAATCCAATTTAAAATTGTGGAATTTTGTTTTGAAAGTCTGAAGTTTCTCAGCTGTTAGATCAGGAGCCTTTTTGGCTCGGGTAGAATAAAATGCTTTTAATAACTGTATGCATGTGTAGGCTTATCTTATCTCATATAGAGTACTGCTGCAACCTGCTTTTCAAAAATAAATCTAGAATTGTAGAATTATCTTGGTTTATTCCTGTTTATGTATATTCCATTGAAAACATACTCAAGGAAGGGCTGTAACTTATTGGTACAACATACATTTTACATGTAAAATAACATGACATCTGAACTGTTTCTGACAACTCTGGTATCAGGACTGGGAAGAACCACTGCATGAGAACTTGGAGAATTGCTGCCAGTCAGAGTAAATAATAATGGGGTAAAATAGATGGACCAGTGGCGTGATTTGATATAAGGCAGCTTCATTCGTGTCTCTCTTAAAAAGAAGAATCTAGGGGAAAATCTGAAATACTGCTGGAAAAGGGAGAAGATATAAATATAGATCGTTACATCCCCCTCTCCCTCCATTTTCCTAATAAAATAATTCCTTATTACATCTTTAGCTCTGTTGCTTTGGATTAATATTGCTCAATATAGGATTGCTGAGACAGTGAAAGAATTATGTAAAGTGCAATAATGGCTGCATCTCTGTCGTGGAGACTATGACTGTGTTTAGGGGAAAAAACGCATTAAAGAAGATGTGTCTTTTGTTAGGGTGCATCTGCATGTTTTGTACGATGTCCTTGTATTATGTTCTTTGAAAATGCCAGTAGTGCTGTTACTCAAATTCTTCCTTGCCATACCCATCTGCAGTCCTCTGATTTTGAAAGGGATTCAGGTGGGTTATTTCCTAACTTTAAAAAACTAAGACCATGCATTACCTGGACTGGGCATTTCTGCTTTAAGCTGTTTTCTAACTATGTAGAATGTAAATTGACAATGCAAGCCATTATTTCATTTAACATATGTATCTTCTCCATTTCCATAATGCAGTCTGATGGGTGGCTAAACTATAATCTAAACTATTTGTGAGGTTTAATGAGCTTTATTAAGAAAAGATACAGCCTATATCACTTACTAGTCCTCTTCTTGAAATGTGGAATCTTCTACAATTCTGGCAATCTCTACAATTGCTTCAGCCTTATTTGCACTCTGGAATATGACTTTGGAATGGTGTTGTACCAACTTGGTGAAGTGAAACCTATTTCAGGAAAAGGCTGCATTTTCCCTTCAAACATCTCTTCTTCTTGATCACAAGAAAGATGAATTATAGATTGTCTTCCTTAGTTAAATGTCTCCTGTAATCATGGAAGATAATCCATGAAACACGTTTTTGCTAGCAGCTTCAGTGCATTCTTTTTACTACAAGACCAAGATGTGACGCTGTAGGATTTGTTTGGCACAACTAAGTGGACTGACAGTATGGAACTTCTAGGTAGTGGTAACTTTCCTTTTGGAGCTTTTTTGGAATGATCTGGAGGCATCTGATGTAGTTCCATTCATCTCTGAAGCTGATCAAGTCTGGGGGGCTGTTCACACAACTGTGGGTTGTTTGTTGAAACGTGGGTTAGTGTGTTGTCTGAACGTGGCGCATTTTATGCAGGGTGGGTTATCGTCTTGTCTGAATACAGCCAGGGTGACTTGTTAACCATGTAATGCAGTGTGGCTTATTAACCAACCTAAACAACCCAACAACAAACCATGGGTTCTCAAGGTGGCTTGTTTGAGGAAATAAGCCATACTGCATGGTTAACAAGCCATCCTGATTGCGTTCAGACAAGATGATAACCCATGATTCAACAAACACCTCATGGTTCAAAACAACTCACACTCAAACACGGAGTGTAGGTTAGCGTGTAGTGTGAACAGCCCCAGAGACTAGTTAGTACTGGACTAGCTCCTTGGTAGAATGGTAGGGCAAGAATATAAGTAAATAGGATATACATATAATGCATTTTAATAAATAAATGGCACATTTCCCAAGGTAATGGGGTTATTTTTAAGCCCACATATAAGCAGTGGGTTTATAGCTTCATAGAGAAGTTTTGAAATAGACAGAGGACAGGAGATTTCAGAAACCGAAACAGTAGGACCTTGCAAACGTCGTGTGTGTGTGTGTGTGTGTGTGTGTATGCATGTATGCATCTGCACGCATATTCATTTGTGGACAAATAAACATGGCAACCTTCAAAGAGGAACTTCTATATTCCATCAACATAGTTGCTGGCTGCAGTCTAAAGGCATAATTCCTGATGATGATCATACATATATGGATGCCTTGAATTGGCAATATTGTTAGGTGGTCTGCAGAGCATATCAAGCCAGCTGCCCTCTTGAACCACCTCTCTCTCCACCCTTTAGCTTATGACTCCCCCCCTTCCTACTGCCCATATCATCATACAGAAGCAAAAAATGTGAACAATGGGGTGGTTCATAAACAGTATGATAGTTTGATTTTGCTGTTTTTATGAGTATGCCTTTAACTATCTCTCCACCCACCCCCAAATAGCTTGTGGTGAGAAGAGTCCTAAATTAGGTGAAATTTGAACCATTGTTTCCTCAGAGCCTGGCTCTTCTGCTTTCTTGAAACATCCTCACAAATGTAATTATTCATTTTGTTTTCAAGAGAAGATCAGGGTGGTCCTCTTTGCAAGCACAAATGTCTCTGCTCACTTAGTAGCCTGTCAGGAAGACTGCTGGAATGAAGCCATTGCTCAGAAATAATCTGAAGATTTAAAGGAAATTCCTGAGCTAACCAACATTTTTTAAAGTCCAACAATGTTACTTCCAGACATAATGTACTGCACTGAAATCTCCAAGCTCGGATGTGTTTGCCTTGAAGAGAATGTTGCCTATTTGAAATTAATAACCTGCTGTTTTGTACTCCAGAAAGGCAGATGTGCCGCTGCTTCTTAGCATTAGCAGTGGGTTGCACTTGCAGAAGTAAATTACAGTGGTCACGGTCTCAAAAGAACAGGATCCAAAAATGAGGGATAAAAACACTTCAGGCAGAAAATGAGCTTTATACTTGCCTGGCCAGCTTCAATTGAGGTGGCAGATGTTTAATCAGCTTATTCAACAGAAGTATCTTGTTTCTCTCCTTTCCTCCCCCCTCCCCCTTGTAGAGGAGAGTAACAGCCAGAACTCAACCTGTAGTAGTGTGGGGGGACAAGTGGTAAAAGGATGATTGAGATGACAGCAGTCTTGCTCATCTCAGCTGTGTCTGTGCAGTTCAGCTTGCATTAGGGCAATTGTAAAGTTCTATCTCTATTAAAGCAATGGGTTGCAGCCAGAACTGGGTATTGTGCTATAAGAGGTCTGTTTTCCCTGAGGATTGAACAAAGGGTGATGGTTATGACTGTGAGTAAGAAGTCTGAACTCTCCCTTCCTGTGGATACCATACACGATGGATCTTCAATGAATCTAAGGAAAAGCTCCACTTGTTTGTGGCTTTTGGGGGTGCATTTTTGTAGTATGCATCCAGGAAAATTAATTCCTAACCTGGAAATTTTGGGGTACTTAAACTGTTCCTTCTTTTAAAAAATAATAATGAACTGAGCTACCCAAATAGTATGGCGATTTGGTTCACTAAAATCTTTGAAGATATTGTGTGTATGTGTTTCCTTGTATGTCGTCTTTTGGGATAGCACTTTAGTAATAAGGAAGAGATGGCAGAAGAGAGAATTATAAGCCAGGTCCTGAGAACGCGAGAGCCCAGATGGCTTGTTCTGTTAATCTGTAATCAAGCCACTATTCCATTAGCCAGTGTGCTAAGCCATTAAAACAAATAAAAAAGAAGCTGTAAAGCCAGAATTGAAAATTACATTTTTCATACTGAGGAATATCTTACTCTTTTAAGATGCTCTGACTATGAGGAAAAAAAGAAAGTTAAGATGGAGTGTAGGCAAGTTCTTAATAGAAAAGTCCCATGAATTATGTACTGATCTTGTTCTGTTAACCAGCCTCTTTTCCAGCCTTCTTATTAACTGACTCTGGTTTGCCTTACTGAAAGGCAAAGTTCCCATTAGTTCAGAGGTTAGTTTCTCAGTCTGAAAGCAGCTAGTGAATTCTTTGTCTCGTTTTAAGGTGCCATAGTTACAAAGCGATTGAATGACTTTTTGGATTGTGGAGCTAAGGGAGCAGGACAACTCATTTCACAGCATGTACACACTTAACAAAGAGCCATTCTTGTTAGTAGTTAAGTTGAGCTAGAAAAACAGTTCAAGTACGTGTTTCAGGAACTGGAGGTGAGAGCTCTCCTTGTCCTTGAAACCCCTTTAGGAGTTGGTCCCCCTTCTCTCTCTCTCTCTCTCAATCTTGGTGCCTTCTACAGAATAATATTTTAAAAGCAACCAGACATATTAACTACTCTGCTGAGGGCAAATTCAAATGCTCCTAAAGCCCGGATAAGCCTGGACTTCATTTTTCTCTAGACATGTGCTTTTGCAATAGTTGTTTGCACTGTCTTGCACTGTTTTTATAAATGGCATTATCCTTCATTTTTTGTCCTGCCTATGGGGTATATCACTACTATCCCCATTGTACAGTGCAGGGATTACAGATGCACATAGTTAAAGCTACAAAAATTGGATCAGGACCGTGTTTGAACCCATGTTTATTCATGCTAGTTGACAAAAATGCTATCTTTTAAAAAGACTTCCATGGTCAAAGCACTGTTCTTTTTGGGACAAGAATAGCAATGTAAATTGTACAGGCTGTGGGTGTGCTCCTTGCACATAGAGCTGCAAGTAATTTACTTGATGAAATTTTAAAACTGCTGCTGCATGAGTTAATTTTCAAGAGGACACAAACACTAGAAAGAGCCAGAACACAGGGCCAGCCCCACCATTAGGCAGAATTAGGCAACTGCCTTAGGCAGCAGGTGCTGGGGGAAAGAAACAGCAACAAGATATTGGAGGACAGAGCTCTGTGTGTACGCCATGGAGATTTCCCCGTGCCCACTATGCTAGCTTGCTGCCAACTGGTGCAGTGAAGATGCTGTCCCATTGCCAGTTCTGGAGTAAGATTCAACTGCCAGTCCTGTCAGCTTCTGTATGTTGAATCTGGGAGAGGGGTGTGTGTGTATGTGGGAGGGGGTGCCATCTTGTCCTTCGCCTCAGGCAGCAAAATATCTTGGACTTCCCCTGTTGCTGCAAAGCAGTGAGACCACATCTGCAAAGAAAGAAATAATCACATGCTCAACAGTTGTTTACCATTTTTCTTACTTTCAAGTAAGCCACTTTGGTTCTTCTGATTTGACTCCCAGGCACTTGCTAAGACTGGGCATATACCTTAAGTATCTGCCTAGTTAGGCCAGCTGCCCTAACTCTGATTGTAGCAGTGGTGGATTGGAGGCTCCTTCTAGGCAAAGTGACCACATTCTTTTAAAAAGAGGAATGTGGTTACTTTGCCGAGAAACATAGTTGGTGCACGGAGTTCAATCCTGAGATTTTTCAGAACTTGGTGCCTCTGCGATTCTGCTGATGGTGTTTTTAATTCCTGTTATTTTATACTGCTGTCTTACATCGAATGGTGTTCATTATTTTTACTGAATTTCTTCCAAGTCACATAGGGTTATTTTATACAGAAAGGATATCATTGTTACTCTTTAAAATTGAATGAATGAGTTATTCCACTTTAAAATATGTATTCTGGTTGAAAGATGCAGAACATTTTTTTTGCTGGCACACTATATTAGAACACTATATTAATAGTATAATTAGACACTTATTACCCTGCATTTTCTGGCGAGGCCAAACACAGGCCCTCTCAGAGGTCGAGAGAGGCCGAGGCCGCTTCCATTTTTTGATGCTTCCGGTAAATTAAAAAATGAAGAAATTCCAAAACAGGGTTACAGAAATTGTGGTATATTTTAAATGTTTACATTTAACAAATTAACGCTTTTAACACAAAAAATGCAATGCAATAATTTTTTTTAAATGTTCATTTTTTATTTAAGAAGTGCTTTTCTCTCTTTTTTCCTGTGCAAATTCACCAATTATTTTGGATAAAAATAGTGTGTTAAGCACAGCAAGGCCATTCAAACAATCCTGTCCCATAGCTGAACAGTAGTAATTCTTGACCTGCTTCAGCACATTGAAGCTACTGAAGCTTCACCTGAAGCTACCGATGCAGGTAGACTGAGAAAAATCCTCAATGCAGTGGTGACATTAGGAAACACTCCAGCAAGTCCAAGTTGGAGTATTTCTTGAAGCAATTTGTTTGGCTTACAATTTGGCTTTTTAAAAGGGTTTTAACTACTGCCTCCATAAGTGCACTGGGAGCTACATGCTCTCTCAGAGAGGCATTAACCACTTCTGAGATCCAGATGGTAAACCGAGTCCTGGCAGATTTTAAAATCCAGGAAGGGTTAGATAGATCATGTCCCTGGTGGGGCCACATGGATCTGTGGTCCAGTTGGAGTACATGAGCAGAAGAGCCTTTAGTGTGGTGGCCCCCTTCCTGTGGAATTCCCTGCCTTTGGAGGTCAGGCAGGTACCAACATTGTGTTGCTTCCGGCACCTCCTGAAAACATTGTTATTTCAGGAAGCCTTCCTTGAGTGACTGGCCACGGTTTTATCAGTACTCGGTTTATCAGAACTCTGTTTCTTTTTTAAAATAATAATTATTTTAGCATGGGTTTTATTCTTTTGTCCCATCAGCTGTTCACCACTCCGAAATCTTTGAATGTGAAGCGGTGTACAAGTATTGTAAATAAAATGAATAAGAAATCAGAAGAGCAAGCAGTAGGTCTCAAACCACTAAGTAACTTGTCCACATCATTAAGCTGCCTAAGCTGAAACCCACCCTAAACAACATAACTAGATGGAACCCTGGCTGCATCCATCTCTGATCTTTTTCATGACTGGAAACGGCTCAGCTGGCTGCCATCGTGCAGAAGCAGTATGGCAGACAAGTAAGATTTCTTCACTGCTCTCACTGCCACAGGTGGTTTCTCATCATGCTTATTACAGGATTGCCACCTGTGCTGTAGACTTGCATTCATTGGGTAACAACTCCACATGTATAAGCAAGATATTAGCCTGAAATCGTGTTCTGGTACTACCTACTATGCAGAAAGGTTTTTTAAAAATGTATTACATTGATGCTTAAATGACTAATGAAGAATCTATGTAGGGAAGCTGATGATGACTATAATAGAAAACTAAGGTTTCTCAATTCTTGTTCCTCATCTTGGGGTGCTGAAGTACAGAAATACCCTTCTGGCCTGCACTGCGTTGTCCATCAGGGCCCATGTATTAACTGGAACTTGTAGGCGTGGCTTCAAGTATACAATTAATAGCACTCTTATCTGGTCCTGTGCATAGTGTTCTGTAGAGAGACTGAGGAAAGTACAAATGTGCTTACAGCAGTATTTCTGTTTCTGATCAAGTTTGCTGTTACTGTTAACTTCTTTGCTTTTGTGTTTACAGATGGAAGTGTTTGCACACCATTGCCAGCTGTTCTAATCCTACTTCTTTGTATTTGTTGGTTTCATATTTCCAGCCCTGGCAGTATAAAATGGTCACACAGGAGCTTTTTGTGGTGTCTGGAATTCATCACATATAGTTATATGCCTAAATCCTGGTCTGAGTTGTTAATATACATCATCGTCCTATAAAATGTCATTGAATTTGGTTTGTGATGTCTGTGTGTCATGGAGTGTGTGTATGTTGGAGGATTCTGTTTCAAAAACTTAATTCTGCATGGTAGTGAGAGTCAGCCTCTCATATATTCATACCTGTTTAGACAAGGAGTACAAGAACACAGTGTCTCCCTCTCTCTATGGAGGCCTTAAATTGCTAATGTATTGTTTTTTTTTCCCCACAGACTATCATGGAGCAGTTCAACCCCAGCCTCCGGAACTTCATTTCCATGGGGAAGAACTATGAAAAAGCCTTGGCAGGTAAGTGACGTGGCATTGTGCACGTTAACATGGCTGTAACATGATGACAGCTGTGGAGACAGCAGCCATCCGGCACTGGGTGGTGGTAGGTGGGGAGAAATGGTAACATCCTCTGCTAGGGTTGTCGGCATTGTTCTTGAAGTTAAATAAAAAAGTCAGGGATACTCTTGTCTATCAATGGCAAATTGCAAATCAGCTCTTTGAATTAAAATACAAACATACTATCATTTGTGCCATGAAGGGCTGTCCAGAGGCAGACTGCTTGGAGAGCTATGACATGAAACATCTTCCTTACAGTGATGAGCCAGAAACATGCTGCTGATTTATAGACAACTAGATGAGAAACACAGCTTCGGATTTCCCCATCTTAAATAGCCTCTCTGGATTTTCTTTTATCTTTGCTATTAAAAGTAGATTTTAAGAACTTACAGAATGCTTTACTTTTGGCAGTATATAATAATGTTGCAGTGCTGGGTTAGAAAACCCAGTATTTGGGTTTTACAAGGCAAGTCCTTTAAGAACAAACAGCAGAGAGTACTGTGATACATAAGGCTATGGCTGCAATCCTGTACCTGAGTGTACGCCCCATTACATTCAGTGCTACATAGTTCTAAGCAGGCATACATAAGAGTATACTGTATGGCTCTGATCCAGCTATAGGTAGTCATGGCTGATTTGATGCAGTTAACATGCCCATTGGTTTCAGTGGGACTTAGTTGTGACTAACTGTAATAGGATTGGCACCTAAGGCTGCAATCTTGTGCATAATTAGACTGTTTAAATCCTGCTGATTTCAATGTTTTTTAAGCAGCCCACCAGTGGGCAAATGTAATTGTGGCATGAATTTTCATAGGCAAGATCTACTTCATCAGCTGTATCCAATGAAGTTTCAAATACCCCTTGAAAGGTGCTGCCTTGATAAAATACACGAGTCTTTAAGGTGCTGCAGGATTCTTCACTGCACTGTTAAGTTCACAACTGTTCCACACATTTTGCAGCAACCCTTCCCCCCTCGGTTTGCTACCCAGAGTAAAAACAAAACAAAACAAGCTGTGTGAAATGACCTTGGTTGATAAAAGGTAATTTTTAACCTTTGGAGCATACCGCCATGGAGAAAGTAATAGGATTCTTAACTATTTTTGTGATCTTAATATGTCTGGTTTACTTGATGCAACGGTGCTGGCTGCTTCAACTGGGTGTGAAAAACTTTTCCAAGTTTTGGGCAAACTTTTTGGCTCTAACCAAATGAGAGGTCAGCTGTGTACATTGCTTTCCTTGATGTTTCTTTGCTGTTCTGTTGTTAAACTTTCCGTTCCATAGTGCAGGTAGGCTACCTTGGGCCCACTTACCCCCAAGGGCTTGAGCTAGGGAGTAGAGCTTAATTGCCTTCCTATCCTGCTTGCTGGCACCTGAACCTAGATGAAGCCCCAGGGAAAGTTTTCCTGAAAGCAACTCTTTTGAGACAGCATGAGGATCCTTTAGGCAGCATCACTCGCTGACTCTGCCTACTTAAGTGCAGGATCTGGTAACATCCCTGGGATTTTTGTTCATGTTTTTAAATAAATAAAAAACATTACCTGATGAATCAGATGTGTGTATTGTATAACCTATCTGAGACTTAAGGGAAATCTGCTTGACCCAATTGCAGCTCATTCTGTATACACCAGCTACTTAGCATACTCTTTAAAAGACTGACCTGCAGTGTCCAGTGGGTACTGTAAGAAGAAGATGTGCTGGGACTGGTACTCAAGCCTCCTTGAAATCCATGCCTCCTAAATGGCAGAAAAGCCATGGCAACTTAGTAGTGAGAAAACTCAACGTGTGCTCAAGGGCTACACTTCTTGATTTCCTATGTTCCAAGGCTGAGTCCTGGCCAAATTATGTCCTGGTAATCTTTTGCTAAAAAGGATGTTTACATAAGAGCAATTCTGCTAATTCCAAATTCTACTAATTAATTGTTTTGACTCTGATCATTCTATTAACCAGAAGGAGATCAAAATGTTATCTAAAGAAGGCAGACAGAACCTACCAGGAGAAACTGAGTTGTACACTGTGGGGTGTCTGAAAGACACCTTCTCAGGAATAACATACTGTGGACTCTTGTGGCCATATTGGGTTCTGTAAGTGTGTGTGTGTGTGTGTGTACATAACTTGGGCAACTTTTAGCCCTCCAGGTATTTTGGCCTGTAGTTCCTATCATCCCTCACCATTGGCTATGCTGGTGTGGGTGGGCGGGCACGCGTACAAACGCGCACACACACGACCTATTCAGGCATTCCCTATCACTGTTTATTAAACACATGAGGATGGGGAGTGCACTAGCTATATCCCCCTCCGTCGTTGTGTTTGTCACCCTCTACACATGGGGGGCGAATTTGTGAAGAGGAGAGCCTCTTCCATCTGTGGGGGCTCTCCACATGATCTGGATCACTGATGTTCCAGAGAGGTAAAGGGAATAATAGATTATTGAGCAGTACTTCATAAGCGGGGAGAGAAATGGAACACTCAATGCATACACCTCCTATTTTCTGGTATCTGTCCCTGATAAATAACTTTGCCCTATTTTGCATGTTGTGGAGGTTTGCAGGATGGCTTTTTAAAATTGTATTATGCATACATGTACATTATGGGGCCGCGGTGGCTTAGTGGTTAAGACACTGAACTGCAGACTGGAAGGTCGGCAGGTCAGCAGTTCGAGACCCGAGTGCTGCGTGATGGAGTGAGCTCCCGTCTTCAGTCCCAGCTTCTGCCATCCTAGCAGTTCGAAAGCAGGAAATTGCAAGTAGATAAATAGGTACCGCCTTGGTGGGAAAGGTAACAGCGTTCCGTGCACCTCGGTGTTCAGTCATGCCGGCCACATGACCACGGAAGCGTCTTCGGACAGCGCTGGCTCTTCGGCTTAGAAACGGGGATGAGCACCGCACCGTAGAGTCGGACACGACTGGTTGGGGACACCTTTACCTTCTTTTTTTTTTTACTTCATAAGGGGGGAGAGAAATGGAACACTCAATGCATACACCTCCTATTTTCTGGTATCTGTCCCTGATAAATAACTTTGCCCTATTTTGCATGTTGTGGAGGTTTGCAGGATGGCTTTTTAAAATTGTATTGTGCATACATGTACATTTTCTGCCAACCTAGCAGTTCGAAAGCAAGAAATTGCAAGTAGATAAATAGGTACCGCCTCGGCGGGAAAGGTGACAGCGTTCCGTGCACCTTGGTGTTCAGTCACGCCGGCCACATGACCACGGAAGTGTCTTCGGACAGCGCTGGCTCTTCGGCTTAGAAACGGGGATGAGCACCGCACCCTAGAGTCGGACACGACTGGTTGGGGACACCTTTACGTTTATACATGTACATTAGCTTTCCTACATTTTAAAAAGGAAAAGTAGTTATCTTAATACAGTCGTATAAAGAAGCAGCAATTTATGACTATCAATCTAGCTAAATCATAGTTCAGTTCCATGTAACTTATCTTTTATGTTCAGATTATTCAGTCTCTAGTGCTAAAGGAAGTACATTATGATGTGACTCTTGGTATCCAGTATCTCTTACTGAGAACTGACTCTCCCAATCTGGTTTATCTGCTTGAGGCTTTGATAAATGAATTCTATCTGCAGATCCCCTACATGAATAACTCTGTAGTCTTAAATGTTCCTGTTTTCTCCCTTGTTTTCTGATCTAGATCCTTATGAAATACAAGCATTTTCAATCAATAGCACTTGCTGGAACAACATTGCTTTGTGGTGTTAAACAAAATCTGTGCAGTGTATTGTGGTTAAGAGGAACCCCATGCTTATCTAATTAAAGTGATGTGTATGCAGTTGGAATGTCAACAAACTAAGTTAAAACTATGAGTGGTATTGGGAAGTCAGAGATAGCTGGGCACTTAGCATTTTTGGAGCCTTGATAAGGTAGTCTTGCTAAGACTTTTGTGGACCCCCTCCAATACAATAAAATAAAATAAAATCAGGTTCTACACCAAGATAGCAAATGTCCTATAATTTACTCAAATCCTGCAGATTTCTGTATGCTTTGCATAATATTGCTTCCAATATTTAGATTTTCAAGGAATTTGGAACACCTAACAAAGCCTGGGGGGAATAATACAAGATCCAGACCTCTTCTGGCTCATGAGATTTTGATACAGAGCCCACATTCTCAAGCATTTCGCTGCACCCCCACCATAAAAAAAGAAAACTAATGTCCTTGGAATGTCATCCTGCTCTAAAATCCAGATTCTTATATGTAATCCTGTGGCTGGTTACACACAGAATCAGCTGCCCACACTACCACTTGCTATGATGTGTTCTCGATGGTAGCTTTCCTGAAATGCACCTTTGATCATTCTTATGTCTAAATTCCCTGTACTCTTAAATTAGAAGTAATTAATGAGAAACTGATCTAAATCTCATTATAATACAGAGAAAAATCTTTTACTTCAGTCCAAAATGGGTAGGCAATAAACAAACCACAAGTGTGTGGCTAATAAGATCTTGTTGGAATCCTGAGAGTTTCAATATTATCACTTTCTCTCATTTCCAAATTTAATTTTCCAGCTCTCATAGCTGTAGAGGTGAGCTTGAAAGCATAATGGCAACATATACTGAATATTCAAATCAACAAAGCCCAAGTTCTGTGTCTGTGTATCTGCCCAGCTCTCCACGACTCACAGGTGTCATGATTTTTTAACCCAATTTAATGACTGAGTTCTAGAATGCAACCTTCCTTAGATCCCAAAAGGCATTTTAAAATTGATACTGCTCATAAGTCAATCTGCGCTAAAGTATATTAAGCTCCTAGATTAGTCTCAACAGGTCTGCCTTGAAGTAAGAATACATGAACTTTGTTGGAGCCAATCCCAGAAACGCAATTAGTTGCATCTTCTCTTTGAAATAGGCATGTGTATATTATAGTCCAGTGATCATATTTTCACAGATCCTTACACAACTGTGTGACTTCAGGAGTGCAGCAGACCTTTTCCATTTCACATGACTGTACTTGTTGCCATTCACTCTTGTAGCTTTCCTAGCTGACTTCTGTACTCTGTTTCAGTATTTTTTCCTCATATCTCATTCACAGTTCTCCATAATATCCACCTAGTTCCTTCTTTTTATTGGTTCTAAAATAAAACTTACCTCCCCCAGTCCTTTCTTGTTTTAGACCAGGGGCAGGATTAGATAAGGGTAAGTGAAACTTCCATGAAGTTAGTCTGCCTTGTCACAGGCCATGTAAAAAATCTAGCCATTCTCATTGGTCCCATTTGTTTTGCCATGCATGCTACATTACAGGACTGGGCAGAAGGCAGATCTCCAGATGCTTGGGACATCAACTCCCAGAAGCCCTGTCAGCATGGCCAATGGTCAGGAATCCTGAGAGTTGAAGTCCAAAACATCTGGAGATCTACTTTCTGCCCACCCCTGCTATATTATGCAGGCCTTGAATGTGAATATCAAATATAGCAAGTATGATAAATAGGGGCTGGTAGATTTGACAGAAGTCATGTGGATTGTAGTGTTTTCCTAATTTTGGAAGATGATCTGGTTTGGAAGGAATCCCAAATTCCACTTTAGGTAGCATTTGACTGGTGAGACAATTCCCAAATGATGGCACAGGACTTGCCAGCAGTTTTATAGGTGCCTTGTGGACTTGCTCTGGGCTGCTGGCACCATGTGGTAGTCTGGCTAATACTAGGCAAATTGCATTATTGCAAGTCAGAGTGGAAGATGATCCCTGATTCAGCAGGTGCATTCAAATAAAGCGAATATTTCTTTTATAGACTCCTTGACGGATCACTGGAATAAAAATATACATGACAATAATGTATGTTTTCAATTTCTAGGTGTGACATATGCAGCAAAAGGATACTTTGATGCTCTGGTTAAAATGGGAGAATTGGCCAGTGAAAGCCAAGGATCGAAGGAACTGGGTAAGTCAGGCATCTTGAATGCTGTCAGTAGAACTAGAAGGGTTAAAAGTAGCAAGTTCAGCTAAACTGGGATATTGCACGAGCACAGCTTCCTCCTGAAGTCATTAGATTTTTAAGATCACAAAATATTGGTGCTTGTATAAAGCTAGTTATTTGGCTTTAGGCTCCTTGGATGTGACAATGCTATGTCAATAGTCAAACGGAGTTGGATTTTTTCTTTGGAATTATATATGGACTAGTACAAGTGACTGCAATAAGACAAAGAGACAAATATTGAGCATGATGGACACTATGTAAAAATAAACACTCTGCTCTTGGTTAAGAAGGTGAACACATAACTACTTTGGATTTTTCCTTTCTTTTTCTTAATTGTACACTTAACAACCAGTTGGTTCATTTGATTAACTGCCTGTATGGAATGCTTATCAGGCTGGAATATATCCACCTACATACTTAGGCCCCTTCAGATGTAATGCCAAACTATCATGTGATTGAGTTGTGAGGAGCCCAAAATGCACATGTTGCCTCCCCCTGTCCCCACCCCTGGCATATGATTTCTGGTCCTTGTTGTAGCAAACCATTGACAAATTTGGGTTTGTGCATGCTTGCAAACCAGGGCTGAACCAGCAAACTGGTTTAGAAGTGTGTGTGTTCGTGTGTCTGTGTGTGAGAGGACCAGGAGGGGGCAGTGCCTTTGCGCCTCCCCCTCTCTCCTCAAGTCTCACTAACATTAGGTCAAACCAAAGAGAAGGATGATGTTACAAGCACTGTTTCGTCCTTTTCAGAGAAAGATAATCGCTCCTTATTCATAAGGAGAGAGTGGAGATCCAAATTCTCTTAGGGCAGGGGTGTTGAACCTCTTTCAGCCCCAGAGCCAAATGCCATGTCAGAGAAGCTCTCAGGGCAATGGCAATGCTCTCACTCCAATGGTGGGTGGGGTTGAAGGCAAAAGGGGAGGAGCCAAAATATCAAAAATGCCATCATATTTTAGCTTAAAGGACTTACTGCAAGTAACTAAGCCTTAGGGAAAACATTTCAACCCTTTAGAATGCAGATAAAACTGCACAAAACCTGGGAAACCACCAAACGATAGGTGGTCAAGGGAAATGGGGTGAGGCCAGGAGAAGCAGGTGGGGCCATCTGGGAAACTCCGGAGGCCTGGATTTGGCCCCTGGGCCTGAGATTCTGCACCCCTGTCCTAGGTTGTCCACTCAGTATTGCTTAATATGGAGATGGTAACCCTTTTGTCAAAAGGTTACAGCATGAAACCTACAAAGAGGGCACTCAAAAATGTGATCTGAAATTTGATTGGTTAAAATTCCTACCTTCCAGAAATATTGGCCAAGTCCTATAAAGGCAATGACCACTCTGGCAGCCAAACTCACTGAACTGTTCTGAGTACGAACAAAAAATAAAGGTTACAAAGGACATTTATTTATTTAGTTATTTCATTTCTATACTGCCCAGTAGCCGTACATTGGGCGGTACATTGCACCTTTAACATACAAGTGTTAAAGTGTATTAAGTGTTAATATGATTAAGTGATATGATCACTTAATCATATTAAGTGATTAATATGCTCTTTTCTATTTATTACTGGAATCATGGCTTCCAGAAATTATTCTTAAGTGCACTGTATGACTTGCGGAAGGAAAATAAACTAAAGCTATATGACTTGAATTACAGTTAGGAGGGAGGGAGAGGGTCTAGGTCAGTGTAACCGTATTGAACTCCACAGCGTAGATGATCTTGACAGCAGTTCCATAGTATGTGTATAACCTAACTGTGCAACCCTTTTACTGAATCTATCTGCTGCTTTCACTATCCCAGCATGGTTCTTGTAATTGTTCAGATAGACAGCAATCTGAGCACTCAGTAGCACTTGCCTTATAGACATGACTTCATTTGTGAACTGTGGAAAGTTAATGTTGCTTTAGAAACCAAATAAAGCAAACTTTTTAATAGAGCAACTTGGTTTATAAGAATCTGAATTTATGTGGACTCATTGCCAGAGGACTGGAGCCATTTAAAACTTTCCATCAGCCATGCAATTTTACCATGTGCCAGGTTGCCTTGGGCAAACAACTGGAAGGCAAACTGACCATTTAGCTCATTCTCTGTACTTTTGTGAGAACAAGAAGCATGACGTGAGTTGTGCTTCCTGGCTTTATGTGGTTATATAACATTTGGAAAACTTATGGAAAAGATGAACAAGCTATTTGCAAATGCTCCAGGTGTGGATCTCCTCCATGCAAGTCAAAAGTGTCAACCAGTCACATAGGAAGTGCAAGGCACACATGCTGCTGTTCTTCTGCACATGTGCAGTGTGCAAACAGTGCTTGTTCTTGTGGCTCAAAGGTAGAATGCAGATCTTGATTATGAACATGCAACCCACCAGGATGACCGTTCTCTGTCCTGGCTACTTCCTAGGGATGAGCAAGCAAATGGGCAACCATCTATTTACTAAGCTGGTATATATAGCTACAGAGATGATCAAATTTACTAGAATTGTTTCTAATGTGTTTGGGCTGCAACACATTCATTCTTGTTGCAGAAGTAGAGCTTTGAGGAGCTTTGAAGGAACATGGGTTCATCCACATAAGAATTAAATGGGTGTAGAGCCAGTGCAGATACTCTAGCCTGAATATGCACAGTAATTAAGGAACTTTAAGGTGCAATCCTGTGCATGTTTAGACAGAAAAAAGTCCTACAATTCCCAGCATTCCCCATCCAGCCATACTGGCTGGGGAATGCTGGGAATTGTAGGAGTTTTCCTATCTAAATATGCATAGGATTGTGCCCTTAGTCTAGTGTTTGGGGGAAGTGGGTTGCAATTGTCTTCTGGTGATCTGTAAAAGTTCTGTGATTGTCCTGAAGAATCTATCTATCTATCTATCTTTCAAAGATAGTTCTAAAAAAACTCATTAGCAGGATGTGTATTTATACATGAGATATAAACAAACCCAATGTATTTCTGTCTGCTCAAGCTTTTGTTGGAATAGTAATTCATCCCTTTTTGGCACCAGATATATGATGTCAACAGTTTAGAGCCAGAGGGGTAATTGGTAAACATGCGGTCCAGATAAAGACCACATGTCAGGGTGGAAACTGAGCTGATAGAACCCCAGAGCAGTTCTGAGGAGGATCAGCCATCCGTGGGAGAGGAGCCAGCTCATCCCTCACAGGCACAGCAGCTGGCAGAGACTCCTCCTGCCAGCATTCCTGAGATAGATAGTGACCGTGGCAGTGAGAAAGAGCGGGAGGGGGGCTTGGTAGACACTTGACGCAGACGCAGGGAGCGATGAGCGTTGGAGGGCGCGGAAAGGAGGCGTAGCGCCCGTTTGGCGCACAAGCAACAGCCGCGTCCCGTGGACCCAAGGGAAAGAGGGAGGATCTCTCCCTAGCCCATAAGTTCAGGGTCTTCAAGTGATTCTCCTTCAAATGGGGACCAACTGCCTACCCGGAGCATAGGCTACTCTGCTGTTCATTGCTTAGGTGCTGGTGATTAGCATCTGAAAGAGTCATTAAGTTGTAAAAGGATTAAAGCCTTGAAAATAATCCTTTCGTCTGTGTCTTGAGTTGGCTATTGGAGTGTACTGAAAGAGGCCGCTAGGGCGCTCCTGACACCACAGTCATGTCAAGGAAGCTGCTAATATGCCTGCAAAGGTAAACAGGTTTCTGATCCCACCACCACGACTGTTGTCATGGCGTTTGGACCTTCATGGAAATTCCTTGATTGCATTGAGGACCTTTTTGTGTGTAAGCATGTCAGCTGAAGGCTTAGAATGCAAGCAGTAGAAGCTTGTATGTATGCAGCGCATCTGTATATGGGCACTGTCATTCTCCAGTTCTGAAGACACACATTTTTGCTTCTTGAGAAGTTTTACAAGGATCTTACTATTTATTTAATACCTGTCCTACTCTTGGATCCAGGGATGCCTGAAAGAAGACTTAACATTTATAAAACCACTCAAACACTATAAAGACTTGACACTATGAAATGGAAACATAAATGTGGTGCTTCAAACCAATATTACAATAGGAATACAAATATTGGGAGACAAAATCTAAAAAACCAGAGTATCAGCACTGCAGTTGGTCTACTAATGGCCTTAAGAAACAAATGTGTGTGTTTTTACCACAGTTCCAAAGACCACCAGTGAAGAGAGTTCCACAATGAGTGTGCCATAGCCCCCAAAGCCATGCATCTTGTAGCCATTCTTCTGATTTTGGTGGACCAAATCTGAAGCAGGGCCTCATTTGAAGACTGAACAATGTGGGGAGACTCATGGGAAAAGATTACCATTAAGCTTTGCAGCCCTGGAGTCCAGGGTACGCAAGACCAGTGCACTGAATTGCACCCAGAAATTCTGCCAGTGCAACTGTGCAGTTCCAGTGCAACTCTTGAGCATGGGTGACATATCCTCTGGAGCTTGTAACAGTTACCTGGGTAACCACATCCTAGACTTTGGAATAGATGATCTCCCAATGTACTTTAAAATCTACACAAAGGGACTTAGATGCTGGGTCAAGTTGGACATTATGCCAAGCCATGGTCTCTGCTATCCATAGTTTCAGAGCCATGTTTCCAAATGATCAAGCAAACTATAGTTCAGAGCAGCCTGCCAGCATTAGTTTTCTGTCTGCTCTGCATTTCCATCTCTAGCTGTAGTGGCTTCCAAAGGAAGAGCAATGGCATAATCATGATTTATCAGTTTGGCCATCATGCCAAGTTATATTTGACACAAACTGGAGTTTGCCAGTTGTTTGAGGCGGATTTGCTAGTTGATCACAAACAATGGGTTGTCAACTCAAACATCATGTGAAATCAGAGTTAAGCTTCCTTAATGATAGTTTGGTGTGGTGTCTAGATTGAGCTATTGTGACAGTTAACACTGTTTCATAAATGTCCCCAATATTCTACAAACATCTTTATTTTTGTTAAATAAAGCCCACAACACCATAGTTGCAGGTGCTGAAATAAACTTTTTTTTCTGCAATAAACCTTACTTCATTTTCTCATGTTAGTGAGTACATCCAAAATAAAGAACATGTCAATATTAGCTGTGAGCTGATACTAAGAGGGCTTTTGGAGACACATGAAATAGAAGTTCTGGTCTTCAGTGTTGCAAAGCCCCCCCCCCCCCCGGGCTTTAGCTTCCTGCTGAAGACTGGGCTGATGCTTAAGCAATGGCAATACTGGCAGTTCCTGGCTGCCTTTGGGGTTAATTTCCTGTTTTGTGGAAGTGGCCATCCTAATGGGCTGCCCCAACAGCATCTGTCCATAGGCAGGATTGCTGTCAGTGCATAGGCGGGATTCACGGACAAAAGCTTAGAAAATACAGGTCCGTATTAAATGCCTGCTACCTGTGTGTGCTGCAGTGAGGGATGCCTGAAAGCCTTAGTGTGTATCAAGACATGGCAACCTCACACAAGATTTCACACATATCCTGAAAAGCCAGACTGTGTGTGTGTGTGTGTGTGTTGCTGTTTCAAGTAAATTCTTGTCAGCATAATGAGAGTTTGTTTGGGTTTCCTTGAAATCTATCTCTATGCAGCCTTTCTAATCCCCATCAAGCAACCACCCACGTTTAATTCCTTCCTTGTTGCTCAGCTTCAAAATCCCCTCCCCCATCATTCTAAGTAAATGTGCACAGACTGCATGATTTGTACAGTAAAAGTAATACTGCAGCCTTCTGGCTCCAATAAACACTCTGGTTTGTTGAGCATTTAGGGAATTGGCCTGAAGTGAAGGCTGCTAGGATTCTAAAAAGTCTTCCCAGACCCTTACTAATCTGATATTTAAACGATGTGCTCTATTTTGCCCCAAGTCAACAGCTCGCTTGGGTTCAATCACAGCCCTGCGCATATAAATGGCATCTCCTGCACAGAGCAACAGAACAAAGTTCTTGTCATCTTGCCCCGAAGGAGCCCTTTATCTACTTAAAGACACCCTGTAGAGAAAAATGCCAGTTCTGTGTCCTTCTGTGCTTTCCTTTTTATGAGGGGTAAAGAATCTAAGTGTGTTGCTTTTTCTGCCTTGAGGAGATCTGAGAGAAAATGCATGGCTTTCCATTAGTTGCAGCAGCTCTTTGAAGGACATAGGGATTCTGCTTTTGGCTCCAAGGCACAGCTGCTAGAATTTGGGACACTAGCTATTTATCTTTTTACATGGTTCTCAAGTGGTGTGTGTGTGTGTATTTGCTTTGTAGGTGTGCATTTCCTTTAGTACACTGAAACCGTTAGACATTGTGTAGACCAAACAAACAGACAGAGTAAGTATTGCTCAGGAACAAGTACTGGTTCTTGAGAAATTTGATCTACCATGGCTACTTACTCCCAAGTGAGTATGAGACAAAACCCTGTATAAACTCCTTGTGGGTAACATACTGAACCATGGCTCTACATGCTTTGTTTAATAGATTAAGGTTTGTGGGTCACTCTGTCTTGTTTATGAGTGTTGAGGCACACAAGCAATCTTGAAATATAGCTATGATCCAGTGATTATTGGAACATTTTTTAAACCTAGTTCCTACAGAAAACCTGTTTAGATCAAGTATGTCTAACTTTCCTGGTGCTGCTCAGAAGGAGAATTTCATACTGGGCTTGTTCAGGGTGTGTTTGTGCATGAATTGCTTGACCTCACACACCTGACTGATTAGGCAATTCCCCTGGCAGAGAGAAATAGCTTTTGGTTAATCTCTCATCCTTCTGCCAATTTTGCCCTGCTATTCCTGAGAATTACCTGAGTTTCTTCCAAAAATGCAAAAGTTAGTATGTCAAAGCAAAATTTCTGCATTCAGAATGATGTCAAGAAAAAGCATGCATAGGTTTTAGTTACTTAACCGTTCTGTTTGTAGAATGTATATTTCCTGTTGGCAGAACTCATTGGACCCTCAATTTAAAGAAAGCAGAATGTTCTTTCATGCTGTGGTTGATCACTGCAAATGAAATCCAAATCTGAAAGATTCTACAATTGTCAGCTTGAAAGGCAGGATTCTAAACACAGTTTATGAAACTTGTTTGTTTCAACAAACTATAATTAACCACAGTTTAAGGTTTGGATGTAACACTAAACTGTGGTTAACCTAAAAGGGAAGTGGAAGCTTCTGATCTCTTAAGCCAAGGGGGATAGGGAAGCAGGCTTGCTGCAGTTTGTCTTGGTTTGGCGATATGTGTGAATGCAGCCCCTATGAATACCTTGAATTTAATTTTGTTGGCGAGTTCTTTATAAGTAGTTAACTTTCCATCCCTTCAGTTAGTCTTCCTAAAGATAAGTTCTGAACTGACATCATGGTTCCTGTAATACAGGGGTATTCAAGTATATTGTGGAAGGCAAGTAGAGAAACGTTCAGGTTACATATAAACATAGCCCCTTTTACTCCCCAAAATATATAAAATTGACAAGGAATGCAGGGGATCTATATGCCTTTGAGATCAAGATCCAACAATCAAAGGGCACCATCAGGTAAGAATGAGAAAATCTAACAGAATCTTCAACTACAAAAACAGCAACCATACTTAATTCATAGGTAATTCCATTTACTACAGCAGGGGTGGGCAGAAGGTAGATCTCCAGATGTTTTGGACCAACTCCCAGAATTCCTTACTATTGGCCATGCTGGCGAGGGCATCTTGGAGTTGGTCCAAAACATCTGGAGATCTACCTTCTGCTCACCCTTGCTGTAGTAAATGGCATTACCTATGAGTTAAGTATGGTTGCTGTTTTTGTAGTTGAAGATTCTGTTAGATTTTCTCGTTCTTACCTGATGGTGCCCTTTGATTGTTGGATCTTGATCTCAAAGGCATATAGATTCCCTGCATTCCTTGTCAATTTTATGTACTTTGAGGAGTAAAAGAGGCTATACTTATATGTAACCTGAGCATTTCTGTACTTGCCTTCCACAGTGTACTTGAAATTTGGAAGAATGGAAGGTACTTTTACTGAGCTGTAAATAGAGTAAGCTGGCTACAGACACAGGTATTTTTAGTTACAAACTAATGACCTAATTACATTACATTCATCATTTTAAATCCTTAAGACAAATTGACCAGTGGTTTACACATTTGTAATCATCAAAGGGCTGTGATCAACCCATTTTCCCTTCCGTTCATCAAAGTCATGAATTTCAATTGCTGTGCCACATCTCTGAAAAATGTTGTTATACAGGTCTGCTTGTTAGGGAGGAGGAGAGCAGAGAGGTGGAAACGATGCTCCCATGCAAAGTACCTGTGCTATGGTGTGGATGGGTGGAACCCTGTATAAATGCCTTGACAGATTCCTGAGCATTGAGTCACTTTACTTGGATGTACATTTAGAATTCTTTCCCTCTTAGTAGTTTCGCTTTGCACATAATGGCATCTTGCCAGTTACTATTGCCTACATAGAAGAAGAGTGTGGAGGACAACAACTCTGAATAATAAAAAAAGCCAGATTCACCTTCTTGAAGACTTGCTCTACAAGCAACATCTTCAAAGGAAGATCCAGCATTTCCTTTGATTCAGTGTTTTGTTTTTCCTTTTGTAAGCTACCCTGCATATGTGAGATAACCTTGCCATATTTATAGCTCAGTAAAACTACCCCCCCCCCCCGGTTGCTACTTCAGGAACCTACTTAAACTCACTGTAGAACCTGGAGATGTATTTAGATGGTGTATTCTGTCCAGTTTCCCTCCTGGCCCTTTTAGGAGGCAATTTCTCCCTTTTATTACCATTTACCAAGCATATCATATAAACTGCTTAAAGAGAAAGGGCTGTGACAAAAACAATGAAGAACAGTGGGTATGGTTTTACTTTGTATGGAATAAAAACTTTTGAGTACAGGATATGACTTCACATGACATCGGCAGTGCTAAAGAAGAGAGGAAATGATCGTTTAAGTTTAAGTTGGACAAAAGTAAGAGGGAGGGATTGAGGAGCAATTCCCAAGCATGGATACAATTTTTCAAAATCTGGATGAATATCTATGTTAAGGAGAGAGAAAATGTAAGATATTCTAAAACTTTGGTGGTCCTGCCTGTTGGCAGAAATATGAAAACTAAGCAGAACTTCAAGGGTGGTGAGTGGAAGGAACAAAGTTGTACTTGGCTATCATGGCTACTTCAGTGGTGGAGGGGCACTGTTTAAAATTTTGGATTTGCAGTTTCAGTAAGATGTAACCCTATTCCTATGCTGCTGTTCATATTATGTGGCCTCCATAATAGCAAATAGGTTGGTTATAACAAGAACACAAGTATACAGTATTCTAGAACTGCCAGATCAGGATCTTCAAAGTGAGACTTGTTGCTGTCTGCCGTATACAGCGCTGTGGCATTGAGTATCAGTTGGTGCTGGATAAATGCTAATTAGTAGTGACCTTCTTAAATGCTAATTAGTAGTGACCTTCTTAAATGCTAATTAGTAGTGACCTCCTTAAGCAAGTAGTCTGTTGCTTATATTTAATGACACTGTTACATTCTGAAATTATGGCCTCTTTTGTACACACAGACGCACAGTTGTCCGTATTGCACTCACTCTTACAAACAGGGGGGCAGTGGGCAGGGGAAGAAGGGGGTCCGCACTCACCACAGGAATTGCAATAGCAATTTCTACCCTGTCTTGGGAATAGCTGCATTTTCCTAGGTATAAATATTGCACATTGAATAACGCCCAGAAAGTGCAATATCCATGCAACAGAAACACAGCCTTAGGGGAGACGTTTCTCACTTTGTTGCATATAGTATGCACAACTGTGCACTTACTGCACAACTAGTGAGAAGACCGCAATATGCTAAACATTTTGTATGGGAAACAGCCTAGTGACAGCTGAGTAATTGTACAATGAGCAGAGCTCATCTTTAATTTGTTTTTTGCACAACTCTGGAAAACGTGATTCTGCGTACTTTCAGCTGAGGTCCTGTAGGTTGGTTTTTTTAGTCTTATTTTTAAACTACTGTGCTTGAATTTTCAGCATGGGATGTGTGGCAGCTAATGTGTGGTAGTACTAAAGTTGCTGAAGCCTTCATGTTCAGGAAGCCTAGCAGTGGCTTTCTGCTGTAAAGGATCCAGTGGGGAAGAAATACTTATAAGCAGTTTCTTAGATGTGAAATGCATATGGTTATTGCCAAATTGTGTGTGTGTGTAGGACTTTCACGCCTCTTAGAGTTGTGAGATGAAAACAATTCAACAGGTAAAACCTCTTCTGGCATTCATTGTAGCATTCTGATGCTACAATGAAAAACTTGAATTAGTTGCTGCATTAGTTGTTCAATACAAACAAACTCTTGGTGGCTGCAGGGGGCCGGGGGAGCTTGCAAGTCTACCTATTTTGATGCCTGAAAAGTATGTTTGGGGAGGGGGTATAGAGTCTGTTCCTCCACCCCCTGCAGCCTGCTCAATAAATGTAAACACTCAGAAACAGCCTTTTAACATAGCTAATCCTTCTAAATTCTGGGGGTTTGGACTTTACCTAGAAGAATACTGACGCTCATTTGAAAGGAGTTATTATGAGATGTCAACATGGATTGTCTTGCAGCAGAACCAGTGTAAAATGCCATCGTATGCTCAGCTGCCTGCAGCGCACATTCTCCTTCTTACCATGGAGTAACTTGCAAATAACTCCAGCTTGAATCAAGGGTGTAAAACGTTGCTCAGTTGCTCAAGCTAGGAAGGTGCAGAAGATGTACAATTGCTGTGGGCCTTATTATACCTTGCTTGTAAAACACCTAGTAGTATTAGAATTGATGTAGTAGTTGTACAGAGATTGATCTCTTACTAGTTTTTGTGATGCTGTGTGTAGAGAGGACTTCTTACTGGGTGCAGAGAAATTGCTCTGAACTACCTCCTCTTTAAGTATGTCTGTCAATGCCTTTGACCCAGATTCTAAACCTTTTTGTAAGTGCTCCTTTTGAATCCTCCTCCAGGGGGATTAATAAATCTCTTAATTGGATTTGTACTTGTCTCAGGTATCTGCTTTCTGTGGCAGCAGAAACAGTGTGGTGATAAACATGGTGAATGTGAAAAGGTCATTTGTCTGGGTAAGGGAGTTAATATGACAACAGATATATAACAGACTGGAGACGTGCACTTATTTGAGCAGACTAATGATGATTGCAATTACTTGTTAAGTTGGGCAGGAATTGCTGAACAGTTCAATTTACATTCTTAGAGTGACATATGAGGGAAGCCAAGTCTCAGGAAATACTGCTGATCTTCTTGTTCTGGGGTAGCCAATGTTAGAAGTGTGTCATGAGCTGAAAGGTTGCAGCTGCCTTGCATCTTCTGCGTGGATAACTTGAATATCATTGCAGTGAAGGTGACGAATGCCAGGCATCAAGTTGTGTTATTCTGTTAATTTGATTATTTTAAAATTCTTCATTCCAAATATGAAAAGTTCAAGTCAGGCTGTCAAAAAACAAGTTCACATATGTGAACACAACTGCTTATGTTCTACATCAAATCTCTCTCATATATGGGATTGTGTGGTGAACCTCTGTGTGTGATGTAGCCTGCAGTGTCCAGCAGCAATTTCCATAGCAATGGCAGCTGGAAAATGATACTGTATGCCTTAAGACCTCTACTGGGAGAAGAGGGAGGAGACTATGGTCAACTTGTCAAAAATTTGGTTAGCCAAATTTGGTTAGGTCAGTATTCTGTATATTCCAATAAAAGGTTGAGGGGCAAGATTAAGAGGAGCAGGTATTGAATGTCAAGCTGCAGGAAAGTATATTTTGTTATCAAATGTGTACTTACGTGTATATATGTGTACAAGTGCACAAGTGAGAATATTAAAGGCACATAATCTTTCTCTGGATAAGAAGGTAGCCTCCAATGATAGGTAGGTAGGTAGGTAGGTAGATGAATCTGCATGACTTCTAGGCAGATAGTTACAGCTTCCCTCTTCCAGTAGATTGGAACAAAGCCAAGTGATGAATATGTTTCTGGGAACGCACAACATGGGTAAAGAGAGTGAACCTACATGGTTTTAAGAAACCTAGTTCCTGACACTGAGACTTAATTGGCAGGTTCTTGCAAGATTTGCTTTCCTAAATGGATCTAATGACTTGTTTGGATCCAGCATATAACTGCTTTCCTGTGACACTGCCTGAATAATTCAGTGCTAACTGCATGGGGGGCGGGGGGAACAACTTTTAATTTAAAACACAGCAGCCTGCCATTTATCTGCTATTCAAGTGCTGCCATGGTTCGTTTCTAACTAGGTTGCCAGTAGCAAATATGCTGGATGCCTGCTACTTCAGGTTATGAGGTAGGGAAGAATTAAGAACCCTCTTCTGTTCCTGATCCAAATTGCTGCTTCATTTCGTTGTCCCCTCCAAAGCTGCTTTTTCTGGGAGAGAGGAGCCTGTTGGGGGCTTTTTGCAGAGACTTCACTGTAACATCTATTTTGGCCTTCAAGTTGGTATTGGAAAAGCCAGTTAATAAAATTGAAGCCTAACCTGTCTGTCTGTGATCAGAGATTTCTCAACCCCATACTCCAGTGCCTCTGAGCATTTTAAAGGTAGAGGCACCATCTCTGGGTAAGGATCTGGCAATCCTACCATTGCCCTACTTTCAGTCTTTTCCCTGCCCAGCTCTCATGCTTACACAAGTAGCTTTTTACTGTTGGGTTTTCAGCATGGGGTGGCTACTGAGTTCTTAAATTTTGCCCGAGTTAGCCTTCCTTGGTCATGAAAAAATCCCTCAGCTTAAGCAAGCAAAGGCATAGAGGCAAAACTCATTGGGAGTGTTGTGGTCTTAAGCCTTCAGCAAAGTTTTTTTTTGCCCATCCTCTTTTTCTTGTTGTCTAGCAATTCAGATTCATATGATAGACATATAGAAGATCCTCTGTTAATTGGGCTTCCATTGTTGCATATCTTAGACATTTCTCAGGCTAATTACAGTTACTTTCTGAATGATGCATGCCCACTGTTTTTTCCTGTCCATCTAGCAATTGCTTGTACTACTTGGCAACTTGCTTCACACACTTTTTGAAAACGATTGTTTTGGACTTCGGCTTACTCATAAGAGATGCCAAATCTATACTGGCCCTGCTCCTTTGCCTTAAAACAGTAGCCTGGCATGCTGACATGTATTTAGTAGGTGAGACTTTTCCTAGCATGAAGATACAGTGATTAAAATCTTTTAAACTTGCTTTAATTTCTTCATGTTTAAAGCTACACGAATTTGGAGTGTTGGAGGTTTAAGTGGGTGATTTGGCTGTTTAACTTAGAAAAAAGAATTGTGATATCTAAATCTGGAGCGCCACCTCGGTATTTCAGCAGAGATCAGTGTCCCATGACAGATGCAGTAAAAATAACACTACTTGGGACCATAAGAGAATCAAAGATAGAAAGTAATACCAGGTTAATCTAATCTAGTCCAAATTTCCTGATGGAGAAAATCAATATTAAAAGTGTCTGTGACTTATACCAGTCCCTTGGCCCTCTGAACAAGTTTGCAGGATCCTAGAACTGTAAGAAGGGTTGCCAGGTCACAACCTATAGATCCTCCTTGTCTCCTCTGCAGCCATGGAAGAAGATGCTGATATGGCTTCCCTGTTCTATCTTCTCTCCATATCCCATCACCATCTTCGCCTCTTTGGACGTAATAGATTGTTCCTTGGAGGAGTTAATCATGGAGCAACCATCTTCTCTTTCCATTGAAAGTTCCTTGGTAGTGGGGAACTGTCTATTTCTTTCTTGCTCATGCAACTCTGTCAGGTATCATGTACGCTGATGGCATTATATAAATAATAACTATTTAGTTCTAAGAAATGCCCAGGATCAGGCATGGGTGTTGTCAAACTACCTGCGAACAGTGACCATAATGCTATCAAAATATATGTGCAAGTGGGAACTCACCCAGAAATTCCAACATTATCTAGTACTGCCACTTGTAAAGCCCTAGACCTTTTCTCTTTTTATAGTAATATTTATTTTGATGACAAACCTGAAAAGTTAAATTTCTTAATTGCAGATTTGGTACCTGTTTCTATGTAACATAGTGCCACAGTTGAAAGTGTGGATGAAAGATGACAACCAGCCTTTTGTCTGCAAATATATGCCCTCTTCTAGCTTCTGAGTTAGTTGTGAATGTGAGAGATCCTTTTGTCACATATTAGGTGTGTTTTGCCCAGGTGGTATGTTTTGCTCAGGGGATTGACCCTGGTGCGGGAGGATGGGACTAGACAGGGGCTGAAAGGATCCGTGGAACCAGTGATTATATTCTCTGTCTCCCCCCTTTAATCTCAATGGCTATTGCTCTGGCAAAATCAGTCTTCGCTGGCTGATGGCCACCCAACCTCTATGCTTTCCTGTACCTGTTAATTTGTTCTTTACCCTGAAAAGTGTCACTGCCTTTCCCCTGTGTTAAGTTTCCTGGGTAATTGGGCATTAGGGACTTGCTGATACAAGCAGTCTCCTTTTGACATCTTTCTTTGGAGAAGAGCAGTTACACAGCAGAATCAAAGAGCTGTTCTTGTGTATCTTCTTAAATATATAGTTGGTAAAAATGTAATCTATTAACCACATAAGTACATGCATCTCTGTCTCTCTCTTTCTCACACACACACACACACACACACAGAGAGAGAGAGAGAGAGAGCAATAGTGTATGCTTTCCTTGAATGGAAAGGTTTGGAAAAGTTTGATCTATTCAACAGTCACTTTTTAAATTGGGCAGAACTAAGATGTACAGCAAGAATTTCCCTTCTTCCTCTCTACTTCTTGGAGCTGCCAAAAAGAGTTTGAGGACTGTACTTACCAGGTGCAGAGCAAGGTTCTGGGGACAGCAGTAATTGTATTGAAGCATTTTTGCAGTATATCATCAGCAGTTTGCTTTGCGTCCCAGAGAGTAGTCTATTCGGATCCACTACCAAGCAATTTACAGTTACTCTAGAGTAAATTTGTACATAATAACATTTTTAATTGAAAAAAACCTCTTGTATTTTATTGCAGTATGTTTTAACCTTCTGTGCACTGGAGAAAAATTCTTGCCATAGATGAGCCTTAGCATAACTCCAGCAAATGTTAGTGGTTTTTCAGATGGAGGCAAGCAATTTCCAGATGAAACTCTACTTATCAGCTAGAAGTAAACAAATTAATATCCTGTATTTGCTCTCAGGGTACTGGTATGAAAGATCCATGAGATACACCCCTTTCTTCTACAAGTTGCGTCTTCCCCTTATTTGTATAAAATGTAAATTGAGAGTCCCATTGAGAGCTTTTCTGCATGAAGCTGTTAATCCGCTGTATCTACTTTCAGATTCATTGCAGAATTGAGATCCAAGCACTACATGAAGAATGTTTCCTTTCCTGCTTTTCCTTTACATAACCTTTAGGTGGCACTGTGGTATAGTGGAAAAATTACAGAAGTGGAAAAAGCATTTTCTTTCACTTTCACAAATAATATCGCATTTTCCCTGCTCTAAAAAAACCTCCCCAAAAGTGCTGTTTAAAAACAGAAGTGAAACTGGAGGGTCACAAAGTAATCTAAAGAACCTGTAAACAACCATGAGTAGGGAAGGGCACAATAAATGCCTCGTGTAGAAAAGCTCTGAGTTCAATGAAATGTACTCCCAGGTAAGTGGATACGGCAGCCTTCCCTAAACCTGATGACCTCCAGCAGTGTTGGACTACAACTCCCATCAGGTCCAACACCTCTGTAGAGCATCAGATTGGGGAAGGATGCTATACCCACTTACCTGGGAGTACATTTCATTGAACTCAGTGAGCTTTAGAGTAGCATCCTATTTGACACTACAGCTAACATAAATATGTTGCGCTAGTATAAGCGACCTCTATGGTTGGGGAAGGCTGAATTGTATGGGGTTGCAGTCTTTGTTTTTTTCAAGGGTTAAAAGAAATAGGATCAACTAAACGTTATTTAAATCCATTGACAGCCTTAATTAGACATTTGTTACTAAGTTACACAGCACCCAGTGCATAGAAACCTTTTTGTCTTATATTAGAGAGGGAGAGCGAGCTGCGTTTCATCAGCTTGGAGGCTAGAAGCTATATGGGCAATTCTGCAAACAAAACATTGCTGCTGGGAAAAATCCCACTGGGGCCAACTCAGATTTATCAGGATTCTAATTCTACCCTTAAGGACAAGCAGAACACCAACAGGGGAGCTGCCCCCCCACCCCACACACAGTAAAATATCATGGGAAAACTACCTTTTAGCCTTAACAAAACGGAGTCCTTATCTCCCCATGGAGGTATGGACCTGTGTTAAGTATTCATCAGTGTGCAGTCACAAAAAACATTTGCTGCCATTTCCTGTGATTTTTGTCAGCAGCCACAGTTTTTTCATGCAATCAACTGCTGGCTATTTGATCAAGGTGAGAGCATGCTCACCTGTCACTGTTCTTCACTTTTTGTTTTTCTTATGCAAAATCATGCACTTTAAGAAAGGGTTACCAGAGTTTGATGAAGTAAAAAAGAGAGAGAGAGAGAGAGAGAGAGAGGGTAGTATACCTGTTATGCATTACAGGGATCACTATGAATACCATTCATAGCTTTATTTTATATGCCGTTAGTATAGTTCATAATTTTGCTGATCAGAATGCTAACTGCATCTCTGCAATGTTGTGACTGCTTCTGTGGTCAAGTCTGCATTTCTTAAACTTAACTGGGGGAGCTAGTTAATATAGCTGGAGATTTAGAGCATGGAGCTGGGTTGGGCTCAGACAGAAATAGAAGCTCTGTGACTCTCCCTCTCTCTCTCTCTCTCTCAAATTGGAGAAGGCCAAAACAAGCCTTTTAATGGCAACCGAGGCTAAAATTGTGTTAGATCAGTGCACAGAAATGTACGCTTTATCTGTTTTCCTGAATCCTTAGTTTTGACTGTCTTTATGCATGTTGAGAATTTGCCCAAAGGTTTTTAGTTGCTCATTGAAAATGTAATTGATTTTCATGTAGGGGTCCAGTAATTATAATCTTTAAAATCAATTTGCCTTTTTTATTGCATTAAAATCCAAAAGCACTAAAGTACTGCCGATTCTCTTACTGCTGAGGCTCTTCAGCTGCACAGTTGAGAATATTTGGATTGATATGGGAAGTATCTTAGAAAATGAAATTAAGGTATTCAACTCTAGCAACCATTTTTGTAACCTCTGTAGCTTTGACTTGAGGCTGGGTAATCTTGACCTTGGGGGGGGGGGAGAGAGAGAGAGATGGTGGCAGTGATGTATATAACAAGGGAAGGTAAGATGGGGTGACTCTAAAAGGCATGGAAGAAAAACTGTTTTGGGAATGTGGAACTGGCTGGAGTGTAGGTAAACATAGAATTGGAAAACCTTTTCACTTTAGAATCAAGTTCATGCTCCATGCTGTGTCATCCTGATCTCCACCACCGCCCCCCTAGTATTGTGTTATTAAAACTGAGCTTTGTTGATTAAAGGCACTCTGTGTATTTGTGTCAGAAGTGGGGGCAGGGAGGTGTTCCTTTGTGGAAGTGTTACCTAGTTGATTTCAACTGACTTTCCAATGGAGAATTGCAACCTTTTATTTAACTATTGGCTGTTTCTTGTTGGAAGACTGTGTTACTGGGAATCATGAAGATTTTCTTTCATCATGTTTTCTTTTGGCACAGTTAGTGCTTCTTTTGATCAGGAAGCCATTAATCAGGAACCCACTCAAGTGGTGAGTGGGCTGGAGTAAGCCCAGGGGACTGTCCTTTCTATTCTGAGTTGCCGTGTGCTCACCATGTGCTCCTGAGAGCTCCAATTGAATTGAAAGGGTGTGGCCTGAGTACTCCCAGCAGCTGTGTGGGCAGGGAGTTTCAGTCTGTTTCCCGCCTCCTAGCTGAGCAGAGGAAGCTGCTCTAGCTATTCTAGGGGCTATACAAGTGAGCAAGCTCCCAGAGAGTGAGCGATCAGAGTGAGCGAACAGGGAGAGCAAACAGGAGTTAGGCAGAGGAGTTTGGCAGGGGAGGTCCCTAACAAATTTTGTTTTCAATTTCTTCTTCTTGTAACACACACTTCCATACTAGTGGGACTCTGTTGTTAACCTCCAGTGAATAGAGGACAAACCACAGGCTATCCCAGTACCACCAGAAAGCCTGAAACATAAAGGGAATAGAGACTATGGAAGGAAAAGACTCTCCAATGGTGGTGACCTGCAAGGTGTGTGCAATGTTTGTTTTTTTGCCTGAGAACAACATGGCCTACACGTGCAACAAGTGCAAGTTGATCATGCTGTTGGAAGAAAAAGTAAGAGTACTGGAGCGACGACTGTCGACCCTCCAGGGAATAAGAGAAGATGAAGAGTTCTTAGGCAGAACAATGGAACTACAGCAGCAGAGTGAAGTACAGAAGCTAGAAGAGCAACAGCAAGCTGAGGCAGAAGAGAAAACTGCCGAGGTGAGGAAAAATGAAGTAGGGAATACTCCTTGGAAAAGGGTGACAGTTAGGAGCAGAAGAAATAGAAGCCACTCTGCACCAGTGGAAGCAGTGGAACTATGGAACCATTTTCAGGTACTTGAGGATGAGACTGGAGGACAGCCTGCAGAGGAAGAATTACAGGGGACCCCTCATGAGAGCGAGCAAGAGGCTGAAGGTCAGTCAAGCAGGGGCAATGAAACCAAGGCCTACAACAAGAAGAGAAGAGTAGTAGTAGTAGTGGGAGACTCCTTGCTGCATGGGATTGAAATCCAAGTATGTCATGAAGACCCATGGACTTGCCAGGTATGCTGTCTCCCGGGAGGATGGACTAGAGATGTGACTGAAGGGTTGCCTACACTCATAAAGCCCACTGACAGTTATCCCTTTCTTCTCATCCATGTGGGAACAAATTATACCCCCAAGCGGAGCTACGAAGAAATCACATCAGACTTTGAAGCTTTGAGAAGGAAACTCAAGAACTTTGAGGCCCAGATAGTTTTCTCATCCATCCTTCCAGTAGTCAGAAGAGGGATAGACAAGGAAAGAAAAACACTGCAGGTGAATGACTGGCTACAAAGGTGGTGCTGATGCGAGAGATTTGGATTCTGGGACCACGGGCTATACTTCCTGGAAGATGAACTGTTGGCAAGGGACAGGTTGCACCTCACAAGGGCTGGGAAGAATGTGCTTGGCCACAGCATGAAGAACTTCATCAGGAGGGCTTTAAACTGAATCCTACAGGGGAGGGAGACGTAAAGTTTGGGGTAACAATGGACGAAAGCTCATGCACCACAACGGACACAACAACAGCTCTAATACCGCCCAATAATAGTCTTCAAAAACATGTAGGAAGAAACCCAGACTATAAAGCACATGGTCTGCAATGTCTGTTAGGGATGGTGGAGAATTTTGCCGCAGACTCCAATGAGGCCGGATTCTAAGAATCCGCCCCCCCCCCCGAGTCTGCAGCAGAATGAAAGACTCACCTCCACCACCCAGGGGAATCCACGCTGGCCGGATCCTACCTGCCGCCGGCCAGCCACTGTAAAAAAGATTTATCGTAAAAAAAAGATTTACGTAGCCTATCACAGCAAAGAGCAGGGATGCAAACAGCATCCGCTACGCCTTTTGCATCCCTGCCTTTTGCCATGATAGGCTACATAAATCTTTACATAGCCTATCACGGCAAAGAGCAGGGATGCAAATAGCGTGGCAGTGGCTGGAAGTTCAGCTGCAGATGGGCCCGGCCAGCAGCTCCGCGGACTTGCTGCGGAGCGGAGCTGGCTGGGGAGGATTTCAGGGGGAGGGACAGATCGCCTCCCCCCCCCAGACCTCCCAGCAGACTGGTGAGTATGTTTCGTATACCCCTAATGTCTGTATACCTAGAGTAGGGGAAAGAAACAGAATGAACTTGAACTCTTAATACAGGAGGGAAATTATAGGTGTAACTGAAACTTGGTGGGACGACTCCCATGACTGGAATACAGCAATTGAAGGATACAACTTGCTCAGAAAGAACAGAAGGAACAGAAAGGGAGGTGGAGTTGCACTATATGTGAAAAATTCATATCTCTGCACAGAAATACAGGATGAGCTTGGTAGCCCCATTGAGAGCATCTGGGTTAAAATAAATGGAGCAAAGAATAAAAGGAACATGGTGGTTGGAGTCTACTACTGGCCACCCAATCAAGGAGAAGATGAGGATGAAACTTTTGAAAAGCAAATTGCCAATGTTTCAAGGAAGCAAGATGTGGTAGTAATGAGGGACTTCCATTTCCCCGATATTTGCTGGGAGACAAATTCTGCGAAACATGGTTCCTCCAAGAAATTCCTGACTTGTGTTGCTGATAACTTCCTCCTACAGAAAGTGGAGGAAGGAACTAGAGGATCGGCTATCCTTGACTTGATCCTAACCAACAGAGATGACTTAGTGGATAAAGTAACAGTTACAGGAATTCTGGGGGAAAGTGACCATGTTATACTTGAGTTCTTGGTTCTAAAGGAAGCAAAAGCTGAGTGTAGCCAAATGCGTACCATGGATTTTAGGAAAGATGATATTAATAAACTCAGAACAATGATAAGTAAGGTCCCATGGCAAGCGACTCTAATGAGAAAAGGAGTCCAAGATGGGTGGGAGTTTAAAAAAATAGAAATTCTAAAGGCACAATTACAGACAATTCCAGCAAGAAAAAAAGGTGGAAGACAACAGAAGAAGTCAATGTGGCTTCAGAAAAAGCTTAGAGATGACCTGAAAACAAAAAAGGACACATATATGAAGTGGAGAGAAGGCCAAGCAACAATGGAAGAGTACAGGCAGGTAGCACAGAATTGCAGGGATGGTGTCAGGAAGGCTAAAGCTGAGAACGAGCTGAGGTTAGCGAGGGATGCTAAAAGCAGCAAAAAGAATGCCAGCTTTCACTGAAAACCAAATATGCTTCTATCTTATGGCTGCATAGAGAGCTTGGTATGTTCTTGCAATATCTGACAAAGGAGCAGAATCCGGAAAGGATAGGAGTGGCTGGGGTGGCTTTCCAGCAGTCAGTAGGTGGGGACTTCCGCACTGCACATTTGTTCTCAGCTGGCAGATCGTTTTACCTCTCTGTGCTTACTGCAATCTCCCACCAAATTCTGTTTATGCAACTTTTTATTTTGAAGTTTTGACAGTTATAGTGCCTTGTGTAGGCTTTGGAAACTAATGGAGAACTTTTAATTGACCTTCTGTTCTGAGGGCCATTTGAGCACATGAGTTATAACGTATGGCATGGAAGCTGCAGATGATACTGGCATCAGGCCTGGAGGGTGTTCAGACAATCGCGGGGGTGGGGGGAAGAAGCCACTGTGGCTTCTCCCCCCACGCATGCCCGTCATTTACATAATTACCCGTGCTGCAACGTGGGTTGGTGTGTTGTCCAAACCCAGCATATGGCACAGAGGGGGTGGCTTTGTACTGCAAGTTGTGGGTTGTAGGATGAGTACAAAGCCACCCCTGCTGTGCTGCGTGCCGGGTTTGGATGACACGCCAACCCATGATGCAGCGCAGGTAATTATGTCAACAGTGGGCATGCGCAGGGCAGGGTGGGAAGCCATGATGGCTTGATCATCATGCTCCCCCCTTGATCGTCTGAACCTGGACACGGAGTGCCACCTAGACAGGAACAGGAAGGACTGCATTCACTTGGAACCACGCAAAGTTCCTTCCAGCCAGCTGAAAAAGTCAGAGGTGTTCCTTCCTTTATGGCTACTTTGGCAACACCAAACTGCTTCTTTAAGTACATCATACAAACTGACATAACACTGATTTCTATGTCACCCTAGCTGATAGGTGTGTCCTGGCTGGTGGTAATTTCCCAACAATCAGGGACCTATTTTAGAAACCTTAACTGACCAGTGGAGAGCAACTTAGTACAAAAGAGGATCCTGTAAGAGACTTGGCTTGTATAATGCTACCAGAGAAACATAGAGCTTCTTTTTCAGAATATATGCACGTTCAAAGCTCCTTTCCTTTCAAGTTACTAGCACAACTTTTTCATCTGTGTGTGATGTTCATAACTTTCTCATTAAAGGGTCTGCTGCTAAAGTCTTTCTCACTTCCTATTTCATCATGGAGGAAAGCACAATCAATATGCACACACAAACACACTATAATTTGGAGCATCTTAGCAGTGGTAGTAACTAGAAAAGCAGACCTGCATTTTCCACTTCCTTTTGCTGATATATGCTGAAATCATTAATCCCATAGACATTTTGGCCAATCTTTTTACCAGACTAAGGGTTGGATCCAGATTAAGTCATACTTGGAGTAGATATGTTGAAATCAATAGGACTTAACTTAAACATGACAAAGTTGCATCACACGTAACTATATCAGGATAGTGAAGGGTGTGGAAACTAAGTCCTTTGAGGAACGGTTGAAAGTGCTGGGTAGGTTTAGCCTGGAGAAGAGAAGATTAAGGGGAGACATGATAGCAGTCTTCAAATATCTGAAAGGCTGTCATGCAGAAGATGGAGCAGAGTTGTTCTCTGTTGCTCAAGAGAGCAGGACTAGAACCAGTGGGTTGAAATTTCAGGGAAAGCAGATTTTGGCTAAACATTAGGAGAAACTTCCTAACAGAGCTGTTCAACAGTGGATCAGACTGCCTTGGGAAGTGATTGGTTCTCCTTTGCTGGAGGTATTTAAGCAGAGGCTGGATGGCCATCAGCCATGGATGCTGTAGTTGCACCATGCAGTACACAGTCTGCATTGAACAGGAGGTTGGACTAGATTATCTCTGAGGTACCTTCCAACTCTTACAATTTTGTAGCATCAGAGCAATGCTCAAGGGTCTCTGAAAATTTGCAGTAAAAGATAACTTTCTAATAATGTTTGTTGCATTTTAGATGCAGACTGCATGTTTACTAGCTTGCAGTATACTCTACCTTCTTCCACTTCACTAGTGTGACTAGTACTGACTTGAGGGCACCTGTTCCAGCTTGTAAATCTTTATTATTTTTTCAAAGAAGTAATAATATATTTATCTAGACAAAGAAAAATTAGAACAGGATTTCTGTGGTCTGAACAGGAACTTCTGTTCAAGATGAAGTAGGACACACTTTGAAGCAAGATGGTGTTGTTTCTTCACTGGTTCTATAAAGAACCAACTAGCCTAATGCTTTAATTCAACCTTCCCCAACCTGGTACCCTCCAGATGTTTTGGACTTCAACTCCCATCAGCCCCAGCCAGCATAGCCAGTGGTCAGGAATCCTGGGAGTTATAGTCTAAAACATCTGGAGGGTACCAGGTTGGGGAAGGCTGTATCTCCATAATAATTGCAAGTATTAACACAGGCTATTGCTATAGAGAAAAACAACACCGGAGCAAGTTTAGCCTGCTAGATAATACAGGGCTTGTTGATTCAAATCCCAGCTAAGCCATTGACCTGATCTGGGGTAAGTTGCTAAAACTTCTCTTTTGTAGAAATGTGGAATAAATATAATCAGTGGGTGTAACTGTTGCAGAAAGAGGATTTTGGACAATCACTGCAGAACATAACTTTATCTGAAAGCTGTGTTACACCAGATTCTGCAGAGTTTTTGGTTCTTATGGTTATAGAGACTTTAAAACTTGCAGATAAATATTCTTTCCTTGAGACATGCACACAAATATTGTGGCATGCTGCCTTTTGAAAAGGAGAGGTGCTTTGTCTTTGGGAAGAAATTGCAACTAAGTTTTATAAGGTATCGCTTTTCTCCTCCTGACTACAAGGACCAGAAACTTCCCATTATTTAGCTTCTGCATCTCAACCAGAGAGCAATTTCCTGTAGGTTTTGTGGCTTTAACCTTTTGCCCAGAGCTTCCCTTTCATGCAAGAAAGAAACCATACACTGCCATATATTTAATTGTGATACCTGATAGGTGACTGGCAGGGTTAAGGGCTGCTTTGATTTGTTCAGGGCCATACCAAGCAGCTGTAAGACATACAATTTTATCCACTGTCTAGAAAAACCCTTCTGCCTCCATTATATGCTGTCTTGTAACTGCACCGTGAATTCAACTATCAGCCCAAGGAACAAAGCAAGCTGCAAATGAAGAAATGTTTGCTTTAGATATGCTTTTATTTCAAGGGGTCAGTATAGTGAGATTCTCTGGCAACTTGAATGTGGGGAAGAAACCATATTTTACAGGCTTGGGGACACAGTGCTATATAGCCTAGTACCTAGTATCAAAGGATGGGGATATTAATATCATGGCAGGCTGTCTTGCAGTGGAATGGAATGAGAATTCATGGAGCTGTCTGAGTCTGAGCTCATTGGTTCACCTAGCTTAATATTGTGTCCATATGCCAACAGGCAGTGGCTCCCCAGGGACTTGCTACTGGAGGTTCCAGGGAGTAAACCCATAAACTTCTGTATTCAAAGCATGTGTGTTACCAATGAGCTATGGCACATCCTTGACTTCACTGAGCTGTTACTGTTTTAAATAGCCATATGTGGTTTTGCTTTAAAGAGGAGGCTATTTCTGGTTGTAGAGGCTGTCAAATCTCAACTAGTGAAAAATTTAGAGGAGGATAGGCAAGCATTTATGAGTAGCGATGAGCGAGAATTTTCTTCAGCTTGTTTTTGGTGAGAACTTATCAAAATTTGCTAATTTCTTTATAAATGGGATGCAACTAACTTGAGCTTTTAAAAAGTTTGAATGTGGAAGAAAGCAAAACTGACAGATTCTTCCATCCAGGCCCAGGGCTTTGAGTGCTTCACCCTTAAACGACTGGCTTATTACAGAACACCGAGGTGCACGGAACGCTGTTGTTTTAGGTATATTCTACCTTAAAGCAATGATTGTCACTAAATGGCCCTAGGCACGCAGGAAAGGCTTTTCACCTGTGTTGCTCCCAAACTCTGGAACGCACTCCCTTTGGAGTTGCAACTGGTCCCCACTCTCAGCAACAACAACAAAAACAACCCATGATTTATTGTTGGTTTAACTGCTGGGTTGTTTTGCCCCTAAGCCACCCAGTAGTCTGGGGTTGGATGCCACACTGCACAGCCTATGAAGGAGCCAGTCATGGGTTGTGCGCTGAAGCAGAAGATGTGGCCACGCTGCAGGCAGCAAGACCACTCGTGCGTGGTTTTTAAACCGATTGGTTGTCATTACATGCGAATAGCCCCTCTTTGTTTGGGAAGGGAGTTAAGACATATCTTTTAAACTTGGTTTTTAAGGTTGTTTTTAATGTTTTACTATGTTTTTATTTGATTATGGCTTTTATTTTCTGAACATTTGTAAACTGCTTTGATTGGTTTCAGAAAGGCAGTACAGAAATACAATACATAAATATTTGTTCTCTTACCCTGATGAATACAAGACAGGCTAGAGTTGCCTTGGTGATCCTGGTATTGTCTTCAGTACGGGCACTGCATTGAAAGGTTTGGTTATGACTGCATTGTAGTTGGGAGCGGATTCCTAAAGAGGAGGCATGTGAAGCTTTGAGTGTAGGGTCTACGTGGGGTAAGCCGGAGTGAGGAGCTATTGTATTTCTCTTTCTGGCATATTCAAACTGTTTCTTGGGTGTATTGCACTAGATCATAGCCTTTGCAAATCTTCCCTTCCTACTGCAATACCAAGAGTCTCATGGTACAAAGGGTAAGCAAAGTGGCTCTTCAAAAACCCAGGAGGGCCATGTACATCACAACTAAGGCATTGGGGCAGGCCCCAGTTGTATGTGTGAACACTGGCCTGGCAGGGTGAGATCCTGTACATCGGGCTAAAGAGAGAGAGAGCTCCCATTAAGTTTTTGCTTTAGGTCCTGCATAAGCCTAAAAGGTGTGGGAGCCATGATGAATGTTCACAGGACTGTCCTCAGGTGATGGTCTCTGATTCCTGATGTCAGAAGGGTTCCAAATAGCACCTTGAACAAGTTCTCTGTTTCCCAGACTCCAGAATGGGTAGCTCTGACAGTGCTACTGTAAAGGGCAATGAAAAAACAAATACTACAGATGGCCTTCTAACAATGGATGGTATTTCTGTTTTTCTTAAACCTTTAAGTTACCTTGCTGTTCCTTCAGCCTGTCAGAAAAGCACCTAAATGTTGAGATTTTGGATAATATGCAGTTAAAAAGCAGGTAGCTAAACTATTAAATCTTCTATAGTTGACAGCCCTAGTTAAACTAGCAATAGAATTCAGATGCTTTGGTGTAAATGAGGCTAAAATACTGTAGTAATTATGAGAATGTATAATCTTATTTATGTATATGTAACTCAAAAATGATAGAATGATCTCAGTACGAATCCAAGGCAAACCATTCAACATCACAGTAATTCAAGTCTATGCCCCAACCACTGAGGCCAAAGAAGCTGAGGTTGAACAGTTCTATGAAGACCTAAAACACCTTCTAGAACTAACACCAAAAAAAGATGTCCTTTTCATCATAGGGGATTGGAATGCCAAAGTAGGAAGTCAAGAAATAACCGGAATAACAGGCAAGCATGGCCTTGGTGTACAAAATGAAGCAGGATAAAGGCTAACAGAGTTTTGCCAAGAGAACACGCTGATCATAGCAAACACTCTTTTCCAACAGCACAAGAGGCGACTCTACGCATGGACATCACCAGATGGTCAATATCGAAATCAGATTGATTATGTCCTTTGCAGCCAAAGATGGAGAAGCTCTATACAGTCAGTAAAAACAAGACCTGGAGCTGACTGTGGCTCAGATCATGAGCTTCTTGTTGCAAAATTTTGGCTTAAATTGAAGAACGTAGGGAAAACCACTACACCATTCAGGTATGACCTAAATCATATCCCTTATGAATATACAGTGGAGGTGAGGAATAGATTTCAGGGATTAGACCTGATAGACAGAGTGCCTGAGGAACTATGGACGAAGGTCCGTAACATTGTTCAGGAGGCAGCAACTCAATCCATCCCAAAGAAAAAGAAATGCAAGAAAGCAAAGTGGCTGTCTGATGAGGCTTTACAAGCAGCTGAGGAAAGAAGGGAAGCGAAAAGCAAGGGAGAAAGAGGAAGATATATCCAACTGAATGCCGAGTTCCAGAGAATAGCAAGGAGAGACAAGAAGGCCTTCTTAAATGAACAATGCGAAGAACTCGAGGAAAACAATAGAATGGGAAAGACTAGAGATCTTTTAAAGAAAATCGGAGATCTCAAGGAAACGTTTTGTTCAAAGATAGGCATGATAAAGGACAAAAAAGGCAGGGACCTAACAGAAGCAGATGAGATTAAGAAGAGGTGGAAAGAATACCTAGAAGAACTATACAGGAAAGCTCTGAATGTCCCTGATAGCCATGATAGTGCGGTCACTGAACTTGAGCCGGACATCCTCGAGAGTGAAGTCAAGTGGGCCTTAGGAAGCATTACTAACAACAAAGCTGGTGGAGATGACAGTATTCCAGCGGAGCTATTTAAAATCCTAAAAGATGATGCTGTTAAAATGCTGCACTCAATATGCCAACAAATTTGGAACACTCAACAGTGGCCACAAGACTGGAAAAGGTCAGTTTACATTCCAATTCCAAAGAAGGGCAATGCCAAAGAGTGTTCAAACTACCGTACAATTGCGCTCCTTTCACATGCCAGCAAGGTTATGCTCAAAATCCTACCAGCTAGGCTTCAGCAGTATACGAACCGAGAACTACGGGAAGTACAAGCTGGGTTTCGAAGAGGCAGAAGAACTAGAGATCAAATCGCCAACGTTCGCTGGATCATGGAGAAAGCAAGAGAATTCCAGAAAAGCGTCTATTTCTGCTTCATTGACTACGCTAAAGCTTATGATTGTGTGGATCACAACAAACTGTGGCAAATTCTGAAAGAGATGGGAGTACCAGACCACCTTACCTGTCTCCTGAGAAATCTGTACGAGGGTCAAGAAGCAACAGTAAGAACCAGACATGGAACAACCGATTGGTTCAAAATTGGGAAAGGAGTACGACAAGGCTGCATATTGTCGCCCTGCTTATTTAACTTATATGCAGAGTACATCATGAGAAACACCGGGTTGGATGAATCACAGGTCGTAATTAAGATTGCCGGGAGAATTATCAACAACCTCAGATATTCAGACGATACCACCCTAATGGCAGAAAGCAAAGAGGATCTAAAGAGCCTGTTGTTGAGGGTGAAAGAGGAGAGTGCAAAAGCTGGTTTGAAACTCAACATTAACAAAACGAAGATCATGGCATCTGGCCCCATCACTTCCTGGCATATAGAAGGGGAAGAAATGGAAGCAGTGACAGATTTTATTTTCTTGGGCGCCAATATCACCGCAGGCGGTGACTGTAGCCATGAAATTAAAAGATGTTTGCTCCTTGGGAGGAAAGCTATGGCAAACTTAGACAGCATAGTAAGAAGCAGAGACGTCACCTTGCCGACAAAAGTCCGTATAATCAAAGCTATGGTTTTCCCAGTAGTAACGTATGGCTGTGAGAGCTGGACTATAAGGAAGGCTGAGCGCCGAAGAATCGATGCTTTCGAACTGTGGTACTGGAGAAGACTCTTATGAGCCTCTGGACTGCAAGGAGGTCAAATCAGTCAATCCTAAAGGAAATCAACCCTGACTGCTCATTGGAAGGACAGATTCTGAAACTGAAGCTGAAATATTTTGGCCATCTAATGCAAAGAGAAAACTCCCTGGAAAGGACCCTGGGAAAGATTGAAGGGAAAAGGAGAAGGGGACGGCAGAGGATGAGATGGCTAGATAGCATCACGGATGCAATGAATATGAACTTGAGCACACTCTGGGAGAGAGCAGAGGACAGGAAGGCCTGGCGTGCTATGGTCCATGGGGTCACGAAGAGTCGGACACAACTTAATGACTGAACAACAACACTAAAACTCCTTGATCAGGGGTCAGCATGCACTGGGTGTGTTGAAAGTATAGAAGATTTTAGGATGGTCTGCAGGATTTGAAAATGCCAAAATGGTACTACTCAAATGGAGTACTGTTTTTTGTGAGCCCTGCTGCTGCTGCTAATAATAATGCTTTGTGTTTAAATAGGGTTTTTTAAGTGTTCAGCGGTATTTTGCATATTACGACAATTTTGCAATATGCAAAATACTCCTTGTTTGGGAGCCCAGAGTATTATTCCCAAACAGCAACAGGTTGAGGGAACCCTAGAGACTGAAAGAGAATAGTGGCTTGTTAACCACCTAGGTCTGCATTCCCCAACATGGTGTCCTTCAGATGTGTTGGATTACAATGCCCATCATCCCCAGCCAGGGCAGCATTGACTGAGGATGATGGGAGTAGAGCAGTCTACAACAGATTCAGGTGAGTTCGAATTTCTATGAATCTGACCTGCGAATTCTACAGCGGACTGGCATTTCCTGAATGATGCAGATTCAACAGATGTGCAGGCTGGTTTTTCACTTTTGCAGGGGGATTCGCGGTAATTTGCATTAGTTAATGTGAATTAGCGCTTCTATGCATAACTGTCAATAGACAGAGTGATAATCCCCCAGCACCATCTTCTGAAATTGGCCATCCAAGTAGGAGTGGAACCACTGCAGTTCAGTGCCTCCAACTCCCAGCCCAGACAGCCTATTCAGAAAGATACCATGGTTTATGATATTGAAAGCTGCTGAGACATCCAAGAGAATTAACAGCACTCCCCTGTCCCTCTCCCAGCATAGATCATCCCACAGGGTGACCAAGGCAGTTTCTGTTCCAAAACCAGGCCTGAAGCCCAAATGAAATGGATCTAGATAATCAGTTTCTTTCAAGAGTGCCTGGAGCTGGCCAGCAACCACCCGCTCAAGCACCTTGCACAGGAAGGGGATATTAGCAACTAGCCTATAGTTGTTAACAACTTCTGGATCCATGTTAGGCTTTTTCAGGATTGGCCTAATAACTGCCTCCTCTAAAGTGGCCGGCACCACTCCCTCTCTTGAGGAGTTGACAACCTCCTGGGTCTAGCTGGACATTCCCTTCCTATTAGATGTAATAAGCCATGACGGGCAAGGGTCAAGCACACAGGTGGTTGACTGGACTTGGTCAAGCACCTTGTCTGCATCCTCAGGCCTCAACAAATGAAACTTTTGTTTCATTTAAATAGATGCTATTTAACATCTGTGTGAAGCCGCTGGGGACTATCATCAGGAGGTTTGGGGTGCGGTGTCATCAATATGCGGATGACACGCAGCTCTACCTCTCGTTCAAATCTTCACCACGGTTGGCCGTAGAATCCCTGTCTAAATGTCTGGAGGCGGTGAGTGGCTGGGTGGGGAGGAATAAGGTGAAGCTGAACCCTTACAAGACCGAGGTACTTTTGGTGGGAGACAAGAGGAGGCTGGGAGATGTTGACCTGGTGTTGAATGGGGTACGGCTACCCTTGAAAGACCAGGTCCGCAGCCTGGGGGTCATTTTGGACTCCCAGCTGTCCATGGAGGCTCAGGTGTCAGCTGTGAGCCAGACAGCAGTGTATCAACTCCATCTGATACGGCGGCTGCACCCCTTCCTTCCCGACCATCTGCTCCCATCGGTAGTACATGCTCTGGTCTCCTCTCATTTAGACTACTGTAATGCGCTGTACGTGGGGTTACCCTTGAACACAGTTCGGAAGCTGCAGCTGGTACAGAACGCGGCGGCTCGCCTGATTAAAGGCAGCCGCCGGCGAGATCACATCACTCCAGTGCTGAAGGAGTTGCACTGGTTACCAGTTGTTTTCTGGGCCAAATTCAAGGTGTTGGTTTTAACCTTTAAAACCCTATATGGTTCCAGCCCAGCCTATCTTAAGGAGCACCTCCAGCAACACCAGACAGGCTGCTTAACAAGGTCAGCCTCGGATGGCCTTCTCTCTGTCCCATCAGCCAGGACAGCTAGACTGGTGAGGACGAGAGAGAGGGCCTTTTCTGTGGTGGCCCCCACTCTGTGGAACTCCCTCCCTAGGGAACTCCGCCATGCCCCCTCTTTAATGAGCTTCCGCCATGCATTAAAAACATGGTTGTTCAGGCAGGCATTTGGGGTGGGTTAGGGTATTTTAGAAAACATTTTTATTGTAGAATTTTATTGTTTTAAACTGTTTTATTATATACTGTACATTGCCCAGAGTGGCGATTAATAAATTTAATAAATAAATAATAATAATAAATTCATCTAATAAAACTGAACCAGATAATGCTCTGGACACCTCTACAAATGGAACTGTGTTAACTGTGGTATCCAAGTCATGACTAATGTGAGCGACTTTACTTTCAAAGTGTTGTGCAGAGTCATCACAGCATGCTACTAAGGTTTCTACAATCTCTCCCCCTGGCCCAGATTTCAAAAGGTCATGAAAGCCCCACCGGACAACACTGAGATGATGCAATGCTCCCTCTTTGCCACTCTCACTGCCACTGAACCTGTGTTCAGCCAGGTTTGGCACGAGTCTTCCTTTACCTGCATTCTAACCATCTTCCCTCTTGCTTCATTGCCCTCAGGTGTATACTAAGCACCTGCCTGGGCTCTGAGAGCGTGTTTGGGAGCAATCGTGTCAACTGCACTAGTCATCTCTGCATTCCACAGAGTAACCAGGCCTTCAACGCGACTGCCCGCCATACCAGCAGGAAAATCCCCCAGAGGCCTCTGGAATCCATCAGAATCTTTTAGTCTCCAAGGGTGGACCATTTTGATGGGTCCCTCACCTCTGCAGAGGGGAAAGGCTGCCAAGAGTCTAAATCTCAATAGCAAGTGATTCAACCATGACAAGGGGATAAATGTTTCAGATCGCCATTCTTCTGTCCAGTTGAGAAAACCAAATCAAGCATATGTCCTCTAACAAAAATTGGGGTAATGACACCCCCACAGTTGTCATGGTGGCCATGAAGTTCTGAGCTGCCTTGGATGCTATGGCCTCAGCATGGAAGTTAAGATTCCCCAGAACCATCATCCTAGTGGTCCTCAACACCAAGTCTGACACCACCTCTGTCAGCTCAGGCAGGGAGACTGATGGGTAGCGGGTGAGTGGCAAACCAGCAGATTCCCTAATCTGTCCTGGGTACCTGATGTAAGATATAAACGCTCAGGATTGGCACTCTAATGGGGAGAGGGAGATAGAATTTCTTTAGACCATGGCAATCCCTCCCTCCTTTGATTCTCAAGTTGGTGTTGGTGCTGCAGTGAATACCCAGGAAAGCATAGCTGAGAGAGCCTAACCCCTCCCAGTTCCTCCACCAATATCTCAGTAATGCACATCAGGTTGGCCCTCTCATCCACAATTAAATTGTGAATGAGGGAGATTTTATTTTGGATCAATCTGACATTCAGCAGCAACACCACCAGACCCAGGGGGAAGCTGTCAGGGAAGGCAGTCAGGGGCAACCGGTTGAGGGAAGATAAGCGTAAAGTGTCTAACCCCCCCCTTCTCCTCAGCTGGCCTATTAATTTCCCAACACCATACTTCCCCCTACTTGTAACCACATTTATGGGTGCACCCTCATCCCTCCCCAGGCTATCCAGTGAATTTCCCAGGCACATGTTAAAAATTCAGTTCAAAATAGATAGTTATGGCCACCACAAGGACACAGTCTTAAAGACCCATCCACCAAACATATAGGGTGCACATTAACAGGCAGAAACCAGGCCCTCACCTTGGTTTGAGTCCCCACAAACTCAGCTTTCACCAGAGCTTGGGCTGAAAGCCAACACATACACACACACACACACACAGCCATGGCACTTCTTCCTCTCACTTGTGAGAACCCACAACTAACAGCCCACATAAAAACATTCGGTCTACAGTAGGGATGGATGGACTCACCCCTCTCTGCACTCACCAGGCGAGGCCCTGGATGGCCCAGTGAGCTCTGCACAGCTGCCCGATCCCCTGGCGAAAAAAGGGTGGCTTGTTATTCTGCATAAAAGGTATTTATGCAAATGGCAGCCGTAAAGCGGCCATTTATGCAAGATTAGAGGTGTGAATGGACCATTCTCACCTCTAATCTTGTGTAAATGGCAGCTTTACAACTGCCATTTAGGTAAAAGACCTTTCATGCAGAATAATGAGCCGCCATTTTTATGCAAAATGGTGGCTTGCTAGGGGACTGGGTGGCCATGCAGAGCTTGTCAGGTGTTCGCTGGGCTGTCCAGCAGCTTGCACAGCACAGTGAGTGGGGGTGGGCAGCTGGCGGAGTCTGCGGAGCCCAGTCCAGCAGGCTAAGTCGGGGGGGGGGTGTCGGCTGGATTCCATCCCCGTGTCAAGCGCCTGCAACATCCCTACTCTACAGGGGGATGTGCACTTCATGATGTTGGCAGAGTGACAGCTCCTTGGAAGCAGTGGACCAAATGTACTCAATTCCAAGCTCCTTCAGTGTGCCACTGTGTCTCGTGTCCTACTTCCTGTCTCAAAGAGCCATAGGACGAGAGCTCTCGTGCTCTTGCGTTTGTGCTCTTTCTTGCCTTTCGGCTCATGCCAGAGGCTCATGTCTTTGTCAGGCCCAAGCTTTATATATTACCTGGATGGGTGGAGATGAAACAGCCTGAATGAGGAGCCCCAGGTGAAATAAGTCAGCCAAACACACACATACACACACCCATTTGTACGTGCACGTAGCACTAATAAGCATTAGAGCAAGTAGAACAAAATTCTGGTTTAAAAAATCTGATTCCGTCAATGAGTGGATGACAGAACAAAAGACGCCTGACAGTCTGCAAAACACGGACGGAATGGATTTAACAAAATCTGTACATCCCTAGATGGGAATGGTAGTCCCAACACATCTGGAGAGCACCACGTTGGGGAAGGCTGATCAAGTGAGTGTGTGGAAGAAGTCCTATTTGAACTAAGGACTTGTCCACTCATGTGCTTAGCCACAGTGCTACACTAGTTGTAAGAAACTGCAAGTGCTGGCAGTCCATGACAGAATGATGTTTAGAGTCTGTTGGAACAGAAGGAGTGGGCGGGTCTGTCCATCTGCTGAAGTCATTCCCCGAAGCAGTGGAATTATCCTCCCCTAAATTTGTTGGCATACCTTCATGATTAACTTCTATACTTGGCAGAAAGTGCAAGAGAATCTCTCTCTTCTGTTTGAATGGCAAATCTATAAGGCAACTTCCAAGATTAACCTCTTTGACTTCACTGAGGTATAATTCAATAGTGCCTGCATCACTAAGGCCTCCCCCCAAAATGGTGGCCATGTCTGACCCCAATTACCTTTATTAGCTCTGACAAGATCACAGCCAGAATTGGAATGGCTTCAGGGTCTGAGGCTAGAATAGTTCCAAAACATAAATTTCATCATGTCCCATCGAATAACAGCAAGAACAACAACAATAAAAAATATGCTGGGTGGAGAGTGCTTGTAAAATTACAGGGCAGATTTCCAAAATAGAAGATCTATAAGGTGCTTTTTGTAGATAGCAAAAATTTTAGAGTGGCCTGTGCAGCTGCTGTAATCAACAGTTGTTTTTAGTAGCCTTAAAAGAAATGAACCTTTGGCATCTTCTCCTGAAAGACCTTTTATCTATTTACCCAATTTGCTTGTTTATCTACCTCAGGCTATTCTTAGCACCTTGGTAGCTAGCAAACACTGCCTTGAGTGTTGGGGAGGGGGAATACTGTAGAGCAGGTGTGCTGCCCCAAGGCTTCACGCCGCACTCACAATTTTGAGGGCAGCAGTTGGTTCATGGTTTTTACTGGCCAGTGCTATCTTCAAGACCATGGTACAGGTAGCTGAGTCTCAATGTTAAGAGTTCTGTTATAATGGGATCTCTGAACTGTTTGGATTTGTTAAGGAAAAGATATGCTCCTTGGGCCTCTGGGATTCCAGACGGCCTTGCTCCCTTCCTCAACCACTGATCATTTGGTGGTTTCCCAGCTTTTGTGCAGCTTCTCCACCCCATTCTAAAAGGTCAACATGCCTCTCCTAAGGCTTAGTTACTGGGAGTAAGAGTTTTAAAATGAAATATGCTGGTATTTTTGTCCCTGCCCCTTTTGCGTTTGTCCCTGCTCATCACTGGAATGTGGGCCCCAAGGTAGGGATGCTGGAGCAATTCGAGATGGACTAAAATTAGCTCGATTTCTAGGAATCCAACCTACAGAATCCATGGTGGAGCAACCCTCTCAGGCTGCGCAGAGTCTGTAGACTTCCAGGTTTTTTTTACTTTCCTGAAATTTATGCATATTTACTTATAGGGAAATATTCATGTTTCTGCTGAAGAAAAGTTGGATGGAATGGTGGACAATACGCGAAATGTTACGTACTAATGTAAAGTATGTAAATTCTTACGAAACCTCTTATGTGATTATTTGCGTATTTTCCCTCATGACAAAAAAAATAATTCACATCCGTCTGTGAGTGGATGACAGAACAAAAGGCACCTGACAAACACAGATGGAGCGGATTTTACACAGTCCATACATCCTTACCCCAAGGGCTTCTCTGAAATGGAATCAGCCCTTGGGCTGAAATAGGCTCTACACCCGCGGTTTAACATGATGATGGTTATGAAACACTTTGAGAAGTATTAAGTGAAAAATGTCCTTGTATATGAAGTCAAGCAAATCAGGGTGATCTCACACTTCACCTGTGGCTTTCCTTCTGCAGCAATGCAGTGTGGATGACTACTGGGTAGGACTTCACTGAGAAGCTGTTTGCTCCTTGAAATTGGCATGTGGGCATATTGCTAAATGAGCAGAGCTTAAAGGGCTAAAGAGCACATGTGGACTAAAAAACCTGTTTGTTTCTGGCAGTCCACTACTTCCTAGCCTTAGAGAACTATCTTGCACATGGACCAATGGCCTGATTGGAGTCCTCCAGGAGAAGAGCCTTCAGTGTGGCGGCCCCTTTCTTTGGAATTCCCTGTCCTGGAGGTCAGGCAGGCACCAACACTGTGCTGTTTCTGGTGCCTCCTGAAAACAGCGCTGTTCAGGAGGCATTCAGTAATTGACCAGTCATGGTTTCTGTTGGTATTCTGTTTTTTTTCAGAATAGCATAATTTTAATCAGGTGTTTTAGTTTTTTTATACTTTTACTGTTTTATCTCTTGTGTTCATCGCTGCAAAATCTATTCTAGATATGGAGCGGTATACAAATATTGTAAAGAAAGAAAGAAGGAAGGAAGGAAAGAAAGAAAGAAAGAAAGAAAGAAAGAAAGAAAGAAAGAAAGAAAGAAAGAAAGAAAGACTGTTTTACCAAGTGCAAACCAAGTTATCTGGGGGAAAAATGCAGGCAGACACATTGCTCTGTTACAGTCCTTCTCAACCTGGTGCCCTCCAGATGTCTTGGACTGCAACTCCCAGCATTCCTGGGGTTTGTCTTAGGGTTGTCTAAAAAAATGTCATGAAGTAGTGAACAACTTTTGAGTTCCCCAGAACTCTTCTTCATGCTGGATGTTAAACAAAACAACCAAAAAATGGGGGTGGGTGGGAATAAGTTTGATTTGGCATAATGAAAAGCCCAACTCTGCTGTTCATGATAAAGATGGAATGGAGGTGGTTAGACTCACACCTCGTGCAAAAGGATCTCAGGTTGCAATGCTACTGGGGCAAAGAAGCAATGGATTCTGTCTTCCTCTGAAAATATTAAAGCCAGCAGTTATTTGGATGTATATCTAGCACCAATTGGGACACATGCAACCCTTTCAGATGGTATGCTTTGATTAATCTCCAGCTTTGCCAATATAGGGGCTACAATGTTTTCCTTTTTCCCCCTATTCTCTGCCTTAAAAGGAACCTGTGTGTTCCAATTAGTGCTAGCAAGAGAGTGCTGAGTAACTGCTGGCTTGTGTATTTTCTAGGGAGAGTAGCCGCTGGTCCCCCACTCCAGCAGGACTTGCTGCAACCTGCAGTCTTTTTGCACCAGGCACAGTCTAACCTAATTAAGGATGCAATCCTATGCATGTTTAGACAGAACAAAGTCCTACAACTCCCAGCATTCCCCAGCCAGCATGGTTGGCTGGGGAATGCTGGGAATTATAGGACTTCATTCTGTCTAAACATGTATAGGATTGCGCCCAAAGTCTGCCTAACAACTCTTCCATTCCATCTTAAGTCTGTTACAAAGTACAGACTTGGGATTTTCATCATGCCCAACAGCCTTTTTCCCCACCTTTGTTTTTGCTTAACTTCCCAGCCTGAAATAGAATTCTGGTGAACCTGAATGTTTGCTCAGTACTTTGTGACATTTTAGTTGGTCCTCATAAAAACATTATGTTACTGTTGCTGTATGGGATGTTTTGCCTTATCTGGAGTATAATTAGCAAACTGTAACTATAGTCAATAGGTTTTGAAATGTCCAGATAGCAGATGTGCATATATTTGAAAGCAGGCCCCTACTGCTGAACAGCCAACTGGTTTGAAATAGACTCCTGCCATACTGCGTGTGTGTGTGGAGGGAGGGAGTAGCTGCTTATTTAGTAAAGCTTTTTAAAGTACTACACATATACTTCTTTCTTGTAGTGGAAGTGGGAGCAATGTGCCCTCCATGTCTTCTCTAGGGAAATTCATCTGCTTGAAGATCACTGAATGAGGGGCCCTAAGGGAATAAGTAGCTTGCAGAAAATTGAGTTGCCTTTATTGTCTGTATGGGGAATCTATCAATCAGCACAAAGCATAAGACACTCAGCCTCTTCTATGGCACTGATTAGAGGAGAGTGACGATCTTCTGGTCTGACCAAGGCACGTACTGTGAGACATCAAGGGAGAGATTTTTTCAAGGCACTTTTCAGTTTGAAAATCATTGGTATGTATTGCATGTGTAGACTGAGCTTGAAACAAGCGCTCCTTCCTCAAGCTTCAGCAAAATTGAAATTATTTACATAAACCAAGACTGCAGGTCTAGAGTTTGGGAGGGGTTTGGTTGTGGGGAGGGGTTTGGTTGTGGGGCGGGGGAGAAGGTTAATGCAGAACCGTCTCTCAGATGTCTCCTCTGGTCTCCCTTCCTCCCTGCTTTTGTCTTGCTTTTTCTAGGGGATGTTCTTTTCCAGATGGCTGAAGTCCACAGGCAGATTCAGAATCAGTTAGAAGAGATGGTAAGCATTTTACTTCCTGTTGATATGTCCTTTTTGCAGAGGCTGGCCAAGGGGCAGCCTGCAGTCCTCTTTATACACGTGGATCTACAATACATCTGTTATAGAGTAGTTGCCAAGTCCTTTAAATAAGAATAAGGACCTCTGTTGAATAAATCTTGAGCCAAACAAAATCGTAAATCATTTGCTTGCCTCTGGATTGTCCAAGAAATAACTGGAGTTGCAACAAAAACTGATCTTGGGCCAAGATTCGTGCTTGACCAATTGGTTTCATGCAGTGCAAGGACTGTGTGAAGCTCCTTGCTGTAGTAAGGAGGGTAAGCCCTCCTCTTGATACTTCATCTGGGAAAAGATAATAGCATTTTCACATGACCTTGTTGTTTTTTAATTGCTGGCACACACATTGGCCTATAACTGGGTTGGCCACTTAGGTATTGACACAAGGACACTAATTTGCAAAAAAAAAATGTTCACAATTTTAGAAATTACTATAATTTAAATAGACTTATACATACAGGTGACCTGTGTGCCTGCTCAGCCTGCTGTCCAGGTGCTAACAACTGTGGGTGGGCAACTTCAGGGTCTCTGTGCTCTCTCCTTATGGTTCTTTGAATTTAAACCAGGCTTGCAGTGGATAGCCATTCAGATAGAGGACTGACCTCTGTCGAGTAGGACACCCGGCCGGCCACCCTACCTATAACTTCTCATTGTTTGTTTATCCCAGTTATACATTTATCTTCTAGAGCTGACTTGGCTGTCCTAGCATTTCTTTGCCCTACTTAATGTTAGTTCTTCTGCTTATCCATGTTCATTCTGTTTTACATGCTCTCACCCAGTTTCTTGGGTATCCTCTTCCAGATTAGTTGCCCCTCTTTACACATCTTCCTGTATTTAGATATTGAAGCCAGTATTGATAGCATGCTTTTTCTGCTCTGTTTTGGTGCTCAGCTGAAGTCCTTCCACAATGAGCTACTAACACAATTGGAGCAAAAGGTGGAACTGGATTCACGGTATCTAAGTGTAAGTAGCACACAACCTATTGGATCGCTCTGATGTAGCATTTTATTAGCAGAACTAGAAACGTTTCGGTTGCTCAAAGATGAAGGTAGGCAGAAGGAAAGTTGTGGTCTTGATGGACTACATCAGCTTGCTGGTTTTCTTGCAAAGAATGCTAGACTAGCTGGGCCTTGATTTAATTCTGCAAGGCACCTCTTAAGTTCTGACGTTATAAAGAAAATTGCATATTCAAGAACCCTTAATTCATATTACTTATGCAATACCTGTTAAGAGCATGCACATTCTTTGTAAATTCAAAAACACACTGATTCTAGTGTGTAGTTTAAAAAAAACAGGTCATATAAGCTTGAAGTTGGCTTGGCACTGTTTAATGTTTGCACAGTAGTTTGATATTGCATTCAGTCCAGTCATTTTGGATGTGATAATGTAAGAGGGGCGGGGAAAGAGTGCAGTTGACTTTCACATTCTGACCTTCCACATGGAGAAATATGGGGACAGGAAGAGGAACTTTCTCATCTCCCTTTGTGTGTGTCCCCACCACCACCACTGCCCTGTGTAGAAATTCCCCTTCAAACAGCTTGGAGAAGCCTAGGAAACAGTCCATTGTGTTTCCTGTCCACCACCACCCCAAAATTATTATTTATGGGTATATCTGGAATGGCTTTGAGTTACACTGAACTATTCCAGAAACACTGAACAGTATCTGGGAAACCATGTTAAAGGAATGGCTATGAATGGTTTCTGAATTGGGACTAGCTGCTTCTGTTCTGTTCAACTTTGTTAATCCAAGCAGAACTAGGAAAATTTATTTTCACATTCAGCATTTTCCACATTCCTTTTCTCATTTGTGCGGGAGCATAGCCAGAAAATATCTAGGTATAAAATAAACATGGCAGTTATGAGTTATTAAATCTTAGTGGAATTGTGCCACTTTATACTACAAATGTTAGAACATAAAAAGAGCTCTCCTGACTCAGGCCAAAGGCCTACCTAGTCCAGCGTTCTGTTCCTGCAGTGGCCAACTAGATGGCCCAGTGGGACTCCCAGAAGCAGAATAAGAGCACAATATATTCCCCAGCAACTGGTATTGAGAAGTGTGATAGGCTTATTCTCCATTAATTTGTCTAATCCCCTTTTAAAGTTGGCAGCCATCAGTATATCTTGTGGTAGCAAATTCCATGCACTGTGTGAAGAAGTACTGCCTTTTGTCTGTCCTGAATCTCTGACCATTAAGCTTCATGGGATGACTCCTGGATCTAGTGTTATGATAGGGAGAAAAATATCTCCCTGTCATAAAAGTTGAAGTAACTTTGTCAGGGAAGTTGAGGTGGGGATTTGTTTAAAGGGAATGTACAAACCCATTGTGTGTGTGTGTGTGTGTGTGTGTGTGTGTTCTAGTATCCAGGATGTTGAAATGTCCACTACCTTCCTCACACTCAGAATGAAGTAGAAACTTCTAGGGCTTGAAGACCCTGATAGCTACAGCTTAATCTAAGCCAAGAAGTCTAGCTTGTAAACAGATTGCTCTGCTTTAAATTAGCCAAGCATTAGTTTTGTAGAAAAGAACTTGTAGTAATTATAAGCTGATGCCATTTTAAAATAGTGTTACAGCCCCTCTTGGAAGAAAATGGTTTCTTTTCCAAATCTGGACCTGTCTATTCCATGGTAATCATGCCGACAGTGGTGTCTTTTTTCTTAGAAGTTTCTGTGCCTCAAATCAGTATTGGTGAACTAATGCTGACTTTGGATATAATTCTTTATTAAGACTTCCGAATTCGTAGCAAGCTATGACACAAGAAGGGGAAAGTTTCCCAAAACCAAACATGGCCCTTGCAGACATCTTATGCCACGTTGTGTTAAGGCTTTAAGCCTACACACTGCTAATATAGCTCCTGGAGCTCGTATCCCAGCTCTCTAGGTTACTGAGAATGTGTTTTCTGCACTTCTGTCATAGGAGGTCACTTTTGTTTCTAAACATGCACTCATCCAAAACATGCCCTCTGCAGCAGGTGTGAGATCAGGACTTTCTAGCCTGCAGGGAAGATGTAAACGGTGCTCATTAGGAGCAGAGGGTGGTGGTGGGAGAGAGGAATCTCTGCCCATCTCTTCAGCATATTAATCTTCCAGCTATTCAGCACTCCAACACTTTTTCCCATATTCAGGCCGCACTGAAGAAGTACCAGACTGAACAAAGAAATAAAGGCGATTCACTAGAGAAGTGCCAGGGTGAATTGAAGAAGCTTCGGAAGAAGAGCCAAGGGAGCAAGAACCCTCAGAAGTATTCTGACAAGGAACTGCAGGTAGGGACTGTTTTCCTGGAAGGCCCCTGGATTAAAAATCAGCTCTTGTTATCTTCACTGGTACTGAATAACCAGCAGGATCTGTATGGTACTCTTCTAACTACATATGGCCACACCTGTATTTTATCAGGTACTTAGTTTGGCATTACCAAGGTAGCTTGGCCATTTGCAGATCCGGTTATAGAAGCCAATTTGGATAATAGCTCTTTTGGCGCTGTAGCTCAGTGGCAAAGTTCATGCTTTGCATGCAGGAGGTCCCATGTTCAATCCTCGACATCTACAAATAGGGCTAGGAAGGAATCTTGCCTGAAACCCTGGAAAGCCGATGCCAGTCAGTATTGGCAGTACTGGGCAAGATGGACCAAGGGTCTGACTCGGTAGAAGGCAGCTTCCGATATTCTCATGTGTTTCCCATCAAGGAGGCATCAAGCCACTTTCTGTGGCAAAGAGCAGTGCAAACATTGGAATGTAAAGCTGCAATCCTATGCATATTTCCCTAGGAGTAAGTCCAATTGAACTCAGTGGGACTTGTTTCCAAGTAAACATCCATAGAGTTGGAGTGCATAGCTATGTGCAGCCTTATTCTTTATGGTATCTTGACTAATGTATGTATGTTTGGACTCTGAACTGCATTAGTAATTTGGTTTTTAGGTACCTCATGAAAGATACAGACCACAAGAGTTTGAAAAATCGTGGATTGGCTAAGATGCCTTTTATCAATGAAAGGTCTCCCCCCCCCCCCCCCCCGCTCCTCTGGCATTATTTTTGAATTACTCTTTCATCAATCCTAATATAATATAATTAATATAATATAATATAATATAATATAAAAACTTCTTCTACTGATGATATTTCCCACACCTGTTAATGTTCAATTGCTCTTTCCTCAGAGAGATAGATAGATAGATGCCTATTTGCCTATGCCGGAACAGTTTTTCATTAGGTAAGACAAATATCTATGCAGTGACTTCCGATTTCAAGCATACTTGAAAGCCTCATGCTGTTTTCTAATCAGATTTTGATTGTGTCCCCCAGAGACTGAGGCATAGAATATCTGTTGCCTGATGAGAACAACCAAGCACTGTTGCATGACTGTCAGATAAAATAAATTGTGCTCTTGGAAAAATGTGCTAAGTTTTCAAGGAGCAAAAGGCTTCCAGGTAGAAAAGATGGTGTGGAGGGGGTGTTGGGAGGCTAATTAATAACAACAACAGCAACATTGTATTGGTGCTGTGCAATGACAATCTGTTTCAGTGGCCCTGAAGACATGGAGACAGGGTGGCAATGCTCAGTGGGTAAATGGGTGTAGTGGCTTTGTTAATCTCTTTCTCCTCTGGAGGTTGGTGACTTCTCCAGTTGGTGCCCCACCTGCTGCAAACCTGCAAGCACAGCAAGTCTTAACAAGAATTTTATATGAATTCTATTAACATGTTCTGGCCTAAAGAAATCTGATTTATTGGTTGCAGTATTTTTCTCTATGCCTAGGAAAAATTACTGCCATATATCAGACTAGCAGGTGAAATTAGGAGCATAACAAGGGTTCTAAACCAATGAGAGAGATGTCCCCTTTGCCCTTAGTTACATCCTCCCAGGTTTCCTCCTACTCCTGGGCATTTTCCCCATCCCTCCTCTCTCTCAACCCTAAACTAGAAACAGCTTCCTGTGTCCATTTCTTGTGTGGGCATACCACTATCACTGCAATCTGGTAGCATGTTTTGCTTCACTGATGCAGTCTATAGATATATGTTCGTTAGTGCAGTGGTGGGCAACTTCTGGAGGTCTGGGGGCCAGTTTCACGCAGCAGTCCACAGTCCACATGGTGCTGCTCAGTCAGCGGCGTGCCTCCCCCCAAAAGTGGGGGGGGGGAGGTCTGGTATCCAGCAGCAAACTGTTCCATAGCGCTGCAGAGCACTACAATGCTTAAATTTCACTAATTTCCTTATCCTTAAAGCTGTGCTAATTTTGTTATCCCCATCCCCTCCAGCAACTTCCTGAGGGCTAGTTGGATGAGACAAGCAGCAGGCATGCCTGTACTGTACTCGTGGACAGGACAGGTTTACTTTCAGCAGTTCCATGTGAACCGTTCCTGCCTCGATGTACCCTGTACTGCTAGCAGCCACCCTGTGCTGAAGGATCAGAGAATAACCTGTGTTTATTGTGGGGATTAGGCTAACTATACTTTTCATCTTTGCTGAACAAAGCATGGAAGACAACAAATCTTTTGGCCTTTTCTATTTTTCTAGATGCAGGTGTAAGGAAATAATTGCCAGGTGATTAACATGAAGATTATGCTGGGGAGCACCACGTGTTATAATTGCATGAAAAAACAATGACTTAGTTTTTCTTAATTGGTGATGTGATTTGAAAAGAGCCCCTGAAGGGAAATAGGAGTGTTTATCAGCAATTGTCTCTCAGGCTGGATTCAGCTATTTGATGGCAGGCAGCATAAAATCTAAAATAATAAGTGAGCTTGTGAACATAGCTTTCACCCATTTTACAATTCTAAATGTAGCTTCCTACAGGTCTATTCTGAGATGCAATCAGTAGAAATGAAATTGCATTTTCAAATTTTTAAGTATCTATGACATATATTTGATGGTTTGCATGAGTCTTGTTGCCTAGCATAGCAGCCTTGAAGACTATTAAATTTGGCATGCACCTGAGCCTTTAAACCCATCTGAATGCCTGCTTCTTTTTAAATGCCAACGGAAAGCATTTTGCAAGAGACATCTATACAGATCATGAGCCTTGAATAGCTGCTGCTGAAGTCTCATGACTCTGAATCCATCCCATCTGCCTTGCAGTGTTGGCACTTCTGTAATGGCATATGTGCCGAAGGATACTATTTCTTTACGTTATTACATGCTTCCCAGGAAAGCACTCATACGTTTGGTTTTTTGCCATTTCTTCTTCTTTCAGGCGAATCTGAATAAATTCTATATTAAAAATTATTTCCCTTTCTAATCTTCTCTAAGTGGTCAGTCAACATTGGGCCTGCACCAGATCAGTAAATCCCCATTGTGCTTTTGCTTGAGGTTGCTACCATCTGCACACTTGAATGGATAAAGATCCAGTGTCAATTACCCCTAAGCTGCTGTGTTCAGATCAGCTAAGCCTGAGGGCTTGTTCCAGTTCAAGTGCACTGCAGAACAATTGCTGGGTAATGCATGTGAAAAAAAATAGTTAAGGATGCAGTATTTATGTGGATTTTGCATTCTGATAAGTGTGTCTCACATGCACTCCTTGGTAGGCACTTTCCATAAAGATAGCTACATTAGACCAGGGAGGTGGATGACTTAGGGCACAATTCCACTAGACAGCAGCTAGACAGCTATAGGATTTTTTGGTTCCCGGAAAACTGCCTCCCTGCCCACTCCCCCACCACCTCATAGGAGGCGCAGATCTTCCCTGGGCTCTGAGCTCGGATGAGCAGTGCGGAGTGGGGCAAAAGGGGCATTCTCAGGGGCAGGGAGTGCAGAAGTGGTGGTACGACACTTCCTATGCATCGTCCGGCTTCTCTGTCCCCCCACTCTGAGGTCCCATGGCTAGGCAGCCGAAATCCGCTATCTAGCCACAAGTGCAAGGCAGCAGGAGCATGGAGGAGAAGATCCCCTCTGCGCTCCTCCTGCCGTGCATTGGATAGGCGGTTGCCTCTGAGTTCAGAGGCAGCCGCCTCTCCACATAGGTTTTCTCCCTTACTGATGTAAGCCAGCGATGTGAACAAAAGCCCTAAACGATGAAAGGAGATGGACAGACTTCTGTAAATATAAGTACACCTTATCAGTATCTGTTGCCATGGGAGTGCTGAGCAGAGCCTGCTGGGGAGATTTTGGCTCTGGTGATGGAAAGTCCCCTGACCTGATAGTTGAATGAATGAATGAATGAATGAATGAATGAATGAATGAATACATATATCCAATAACTAATGTTGTTTTACTTACCTCTTTGAAGCAACATCATTGGTATGATTCCATTTTTAATAGTATCACAACAGAGTAACCATCTACTTCTAAACAAAGAACCAGGAAGTAGTGACAAAACACCACAGCAATGCATGGAGGAATAAGCCTTTACCCCATAGCAACAGAGTAAGTCTGTAACCAGGGTGGATCAACAGCAACCACAAAATAAGACAAAGCCAGTTACAGTCATCTCTGTTGCTGCATTCTACCATGTAAAGTTTGTATTCTCCCCCCTTCCCACACCTTTCCATATGATTTTCTTTAGGGTTAATGTTGCTACTCAAAGTCTTTAACAGCAGTGCTGCCAAGAGGACCTACTTCTGGTTCCTCGATTGAACTAAAAAAAAAAGTCAAGATGGTTACTACTAACCATATATGATGGCTGGGGTAGCACAGTTTTGCCGGTGACTAGTTGTGGGTGGGGGGCCCCGCAAATAGTAATGTTTCGTAAGCCCAAGATCTATATTGGGCTTTCCCATGCTACTTTATTCTGGTTTACATAACTCATCTTTCTGATACGGGAACATTTCTGTAGCGATCTTGAATTTGTTTCAGACAAGATGTAGTAACTTTTGTTGCTTCCTGACTTTGGCCTGATTCCATGCTATTTCTGCTGATTTCTAAATGCCAGCTATACTATCAAGGAACTGTCTTGCTATCCATTGTATTCTGCAAACTCCTCTGAACTGCACCAACTGCCTGTGGTCAATGAGCAGCTAGTTGGTACAGGGTATCCTGCTGGTCATAAATATGAACAATGCATGTGCAGGGAGGATTTCCTTTTGACCATAGACTAAAGAGCCGCCAAAAATGGCTGTGAAACGCAATCTTGGCTGCATATCTCTTGATCTCGCATTGACACCCAATTTTGTTCTGTGAGCCTGTGATCATGTTGTTGACAGTAGTTATTTTAAAAACAGAGCACTGCTTCCTTCCTGGCAGCGGAGTTAACACAGATGCTCCTGGCTTATAGAATTCTTTCTCTTTCCCCCTAAAACTGGCGGAGAAACATCTGTATAGCTAATCTGTGGATGTAAGTGGGAGATTGCTGATGCTGGAGGCAGAAAGTACCCATGCTTTGTTGCCTGGCCAGTCACACCACAGACTTTTGAAGGCTATTTTTTCTGATTGGCAAAAGATGTTATATACCTATCCAGTAACAACAATACCACCCCACCACCCTACCCTAGTCTTGGTATCTAAAGAAAAACATAAATTTATTTGCTGGAAGAGAAATCCATTACTATTTAGGAAGGCTCCTAGACTTTTCTTTAGTAGGTATGTTTGTTTAACTGTCTGTTAAACATAACTTAGATCTTCTGTAATCTCTTGTTTTCATATTTTAGAACTGCAGGAAGTTTAAAAGCTTATTTTGTGTGTATCTATTGTTTGCAGAATTGCAGTGTTTTGTCATTGTCCTGAAGCTTAAAAAAAAACTGTTCAAGGAAAAAGGACAAACGGCTGTGTTGGAGATAAGGCTGAATAAATATCCAACTCTGAGTTTGCATTAGGCAGGCCTAACATGTGAGGAATTGAACAGGCTTCTCTCTGATTGCTTTGCTAAATGGCGTATAAGAATTTCGACAAACCAAGTTACCTCAAAGGACTAATCAACCTAAAAGATAGACTTGAAGTTCCCATTCTGGGCAGGAATACCATTTTGGAAAGTTTGTGTATTTTGGAGGCATGAGGTGAAAAGTGGGGGAAACAGGATGTTTTTAAGAATTGAAAAGCAGGGCATTGCACTTACATGAACCCCAACACACCATTCTTTAGAATAGCAGGTGGTAGGTATCCATTTGGAGGGAAGAACTTCCATGGCCCCCAGAATCTGAGCCCTGCTAACACCAAAACTCTGTCCTTAATGGAGTTTGGTCAACTCATGTCAGTTTATGCATCAAGCACTTGTATCTGACGTTGTTGTTGTTGTTGTTGTTGTTGTATTTATTTATACTCTGCCTTTTTCCCAGTACTGGGACACAAGGCAGCTTACAAAAATTAAAACATGAAAATATACAAAAGTTAAAATATAAATCAAACAACAATACAATTAAAATTATATCAAAACATTAAAACAGCATTTTAGCAGCTCACCCCCAGGTTCCAACTATGTCCCAAAGGCCTGCTGGAACAAGAATGTTTTGGCCTGCCTCCGGAAACACATCAAGGAGGGAGCCATCCTAGCCTCCCTAGGAAGGGTGTTCCACAGTCGTGGGGCAGCCACTGAGAAGGCCTTCTCCCGGGTTCCCACCAAACGTGCCAGTGACGGTGGTGGGACTGAGAGAAGGGCCTCCCCAGAAGATCTCAGGACACGGGCAAGTTCATAAGGGAGGATACGGTCTTTCAGGTAACCTGGACCAGAACCGTTAGGAACCATAGGCCAGCACTTTGAATTGTGCCCAGAAACAGACTGGAAGCCAGGGAAGCTGTTTTAACAAGGGAATTGTATGCTCCCTGTAACAAGCCCCAGTCAGCAGACTGGCAACAGCTCCTTGAACCAACTGCAGTTTCCGAACACTCTTCATAGGCAGCCCCACATAGAGCGTGTTGCAGTAATCCAAACGGGATGTAACTAAGGCATGTGTCACCGTGGCCAGATCAGACATCTCCAGGAACGGGTGCAGTTGGCACACTAGTTTTAACTGTGCAAAAGCACTCCTGGCCACCGCTGAAACCTGAGCATCCAGGCTTAGGGCTGGTGGAAAGGAGTAGTAGAGCTGGGCATCATCAGCATATTGGTGGCACTGAACTCCAAAACTCTGGACAACCTCTCCCAGCAGTTTCATATAGATATTAAATAGCATGGGGGACAGAACAGAACCCTGAGGGACCCCACAAGTTAACAGCCACGGAGTTGAACAGTACCCCCAAGTCCCATCCCAGCGAGGCGTCCCAGAGGAATACCATGGTCGATGGTATCGAATGCTGCTGAGTGGTCCAGCAGAACTAACAGGGACACACTCCCCCTGTCCAGTTCCTGGTGTAGGTCATCCACCAAGGCAATCAAAGCTGTCTCCGTCCCATATCCAGGCCTGAAACCAGATTGAAATGGATCAAGATAATTCGTTTCATCCAGGAACCCCTGGAGCTGGGAGGTCTCCACACACTCTAATACCTTGCCCCAAAATGGTACTTTAGAGACTGGACGATAGTTATCTAGTATGGAGGGGTTCAGGGAAGGCTTCTTCAACAGAGGTCTCACAACCACCTCTTTTAAGCATAATGGAACAATACCTTGTTCCAAAGAGGCATTAACTGCTCCCGTTATCCACTCAGCCAGTCCTCCTCTGGTCTCTTTAATAAGCCAGGAAGGACAAGGATCTAGCATACATGTGGTGGCTCTCACTGCTCCAAGGATCCTGTCCACATCCTCGGGCTGCACAAATTGAAAAGAATCCATCAACACTGAACAAGCAGGAGCCAAAGTGACATCCACAGGATCTGCATCAACTACAGCATCCAAGTCAGAATGGATCCGAGTGATTTTATCAGCAAAGTGCTGAGCAAATTGTTCACAGCGGCCTGTCGAGCGGTCAGAATGTTCATCACATGGGCCAGGATGTAGAAGGCCCCTGGCCACTCAAAACAGCTCAGCTAGCTGGCTCCTTGCAGATGCAATGGTGGCAGAAAAGAAAGACTTCTTTGCTGCCCTCACTGCCATGGAGTAGGCTTTCAAATAAGCTCTAGCCCGTGTTCTATCGGACTCGTTCCAAGTTTTCTGCCAACGTTGCTCTAGTCTCCGTCTCATTCGCTTCATCGCCGCCAGTTCCCTAGAGAACCAGGGTGCAGGTCTGGCTCCACTCCGTGAGAGGGGACGCTCAGGAGCGATTGCGTCCACCGCCCGGCCATTTCCCTATTCCAGAGACCAGCCAGCCAGGGCTTCGACAGAATCGCCTGCCGAGGCAGCAGGAAAATCCCCGAGAGCCGTCAGGAAACCATCCAGAACCATCAGCCTCCTGCGGCGGACCAGCTTGATCGGTCCCCCACCCCTGCAGAGGCACTGAGTTCCAGTGAGTCTAAACCCACCAGGTAGTGATCTGACCATGACAACGGAACAACAGAAAGTTCCTCCACACCCAGATCACCGTCATCCTGCCCAGCATAGAAAACTAGGTCTAGAGTGTGACCTGCTGTATGAGTGGGGCCAGAAACCTCTTGGGACAGACCCATGGTCGTCATGGAGGACATGAAGTCCTGAGCCACTCCCAACAGGGCAGCCTCAGCATGGATGTTGAAGTCCCCCAGCAGAACAAGCCGAGGGGACTCCATCACCGCCACCAAGATCACCCCGGCTAGCTCAGGAAGGGAGACTGTTGGGCAGCGGGGTGGGCGGTACACCAACAGAATCCCTATTCTGTCCCGAGCTCCCACTTTTAAGTAAACACACTCAAACCCAGTAGACTGTGGGCCAGGGCACCTGGTGAGAGGGATAGTATTACAATAGACCACCGCAACTCCGCCCCCCTCCCCCCAGTCTAGCCTGCTGTTCTACAAAAAATGCTGGGGGACAAAGCTGAGATAGATTAACACCCCCAACTTCATCCAACCAGGTCTCTGTAATACATGCCAGGTCAGCATGCTCATCCAGGATCAAATCCTGTATGGCAGCTGTCTTGCCATTCACTGACCTGGCATTCACCAACAGTATTTTCAACCCAGGGGGACTGCTGCCAAGGGTATGCAGGTTATTTGTACTGGGGGACTGCTTAGGGACAATCAGGACCCTGTTATGGTCCCCGCTGCCCTGAACATGCAACTGTCTCCCCCCACCATATCTCCCTCTGCCCTGTATAGTTGTGATGGCTGCTCCCTGTGTCCCTTCATCTCCCCTTCTTTCTTTTAAACACATCCCTCAAAAGATAGATGTGTAACCAACACCTCCACCCCACCCTTCCGTTGACAAGGGGCAGGGCCCTCGCCCTCGTGTTCCCCCAAAGGGGCAAGCCCCTGCCATCCCCCTCAAGAGCCTAACTTTTATGCCCCCAGCCCAGAAAGATGACAGAATTGGGCTGGGAGGGGGTGGCAGTCCTGGGAGAAGCTGCTGAGTCAGGGCCTTAATCTTGCGAAGAGGCAGCACTCACAGTGATGTGGTGGATCAGGAGTCCCAGAGGCAGAAGCAGAGGTCACAGCAAGCAGCACACTCCCTCTCCTTCCACCTTGCAGTTGTTCTTGGTTGGGATCCTCCTCTCTCTTCCAAGGAAAGGTGTTACTGTTACTTTGCTGCTTCCAGGGCGATTGTTTATTCCCTGTCTTGGAACTCCTAATTCAGCTGCTCTGCTCTGTTCTACTCTGCTCTGCTGCTGATGGGATTGGGTCTATCAACCACAACCAACCTGCTAATTATTCCAAAGCTGGATAGATGGCATATCTGTCAGGGACATATCAGACCCTTTAACTTCAGAAGCAGCTTCTAAAGATCTGTTCTTCTAATTTTGTTCAGTGTCACCACAGCCACAATGTACTGGAATGATATGAATACATATAATTGTTTCCTCTAAATACCAGCTTAAGACCTTCCTCCCTTTAACCATTCACTAAGGCACTACTAGTCTTATAAATTTTCCCAGGTTTGTTTTATTTATTTATTTATTGGATTTATTAGCTGCCCATCTAACCCACCCCAAATGCCTGCCTGAACCGCCAGGTTTTCAAAGCCCAGCAGAAGTTCATCAAAGAGGGGGCATGGTGGATATCACTAGGGAGGGAATTTCACAGAGTGGGGGCCACCACAGAAAAGGCCCTCTCCCTAGACCTCACCAGCCTAGCTGTCCTGGCTGATGGGACAGACAGAAGGCCTTCCAAGGCCTATCTCATTAAGCGGCATCCCTAGTGTTGTTGGAGGTGCTCCTTAAGATAGACTGGGCCGGAACCATATGGAATGGGTTCATTTGGGGCACAGGCCATGTGCGTGCTTAATCTGATTGAACATGAGACCAGACTCCTGTGCTTTCGATAGTTTTTGTAGAAGGAGAAACTTGCATGTGCCTTGTTGCCTACCATTGCAGCGGTGTGATGGGGCAGGGGAGGCACCTGCTGAAATTCTCCCTGCTTTAAAGGCACTTGAACCTATTGGCTGAATGCAACGTATTTTCTCATGACTGGAGCAAACATTACAAGAGACTGTACCATTCCCACATACCCTATTTCCTGATAGACGTTTCCTGCAGAACTAGTAAGATTTCCTATGTTTGTGAGCTGGTAGTGGTGGCAAGAGTACACATGAACATTGGTGTTACCTTCTAAACTCAGGTAGTAGTAAACTGCTAATCGAGCCTGGTGTGCTGCAATCCCTATCTGGATGTTAACAGCTGGAGTGTTTGCTGCTCCCTGGGAATTATCTTTTTGCTACCTTCTAGCACTCGATAGCTTAATCTTCAGAGACTTTTAGAATGACTTTCTTGGAGGAGAAGGCTATCAATGGCCACTAGTCATGATGGCTATATGCTACCTTCAGTATCAGAGGCAGTATGCCTATGTACACCAGTTGCTGGGGAACATGGGTGGGATGACTCCTGTCCTGCTTGTAGGTTTCCCATCGACAGCTGGCTGTCCACTGTGTGAACAGAATGTTGGACGAATGGGACCTTGGTCTGATCCAGCATGGCTCTCCTTATGTTCTTACTCAAACGTAATTTAGTCTGCATAACTATGAATTCATGGACACAAGTCAGAAAGGATCATTTCAGCTCTAGTGAGGCATCTTGTCAAACACAAACTTCAAAAAATCCCTTCCTATCACTACTCAGTCACATTTTGCTGGTTTGTAGCTTGCTACTGTGATTCAGAGAGTACACTTCTAGACTTGGAACCGTTTGCAGTCTGATCCTGTGCGTGTTTACCTAGAAGTTAGTGCTACTGCGTAAAATAAGGCCTACTCCCATGTACACTTCTATAGGAATATAGCCATAAAATAAGCTTGATTCTCTGTCTCATCTGGAATGTGACTCAATGGCTAGTCACTCTGAAATGGTCCCTCCTCTTTGAACTTGAATTTGTGTAGTTTACATATTCTAGTACTGGATTCTTTCTACCCCTGCTAGATTAAAAAGTCCTTCAATATGCCATTCTGTCTTGAAGATAATTCTGCACCATTGTGTTGTCACAATCAAGTGTGTTATATTTGCTACCATGAGACTTCCTTCCCCAGCTCTAAATAATTTTATTGTTAATACACACCTTTGACATCTTTGTGTGTGGGGAGGGAGAACATAAAAGGGGTATCAGCATGGCTAAACAATGATCAGGTGCTTATTAGCTTTAAACAAAGTGCATGTGCAGATCTATTTAGTGCTCTAACTGGACTTAAATCTGAAGCATCACATCCTAAAAGCTTCTCCCTGTTTTGCTAGCCACCCACCCTGAAGTATGATGGGCCTGCCAGCTGGGTGCTAAATTAACTGCCTGGTCCTATGAGCCACTGCACTGAGACAGGCTCATAAAAGCAGGTGTCAGGGTCCTGTCACCAAACCCATCCCTAACACTGGCAGGGTAGCTACCATTAGTGCCAGTGTACCAGTGCTGTTCCTCTATGCCACATAAGTGGTTTACTTCGACGGGGGAGGAAAAGCTGGCAATAGCCCATGTTAAAAATGTCCTATGTGTGGGGTGTAGAACTGATCAAGAGGTGGAAGAAGCAGCATAGCCCTGCTCTCTTGATCCTTCATATAGAATCTTTCTTATAGTAAATCAGGCAAGGTTAGATGATAGAATTGGGCTGCTTATTCTTAAGAATTTCTTCACATTGTGCTATCCCTTGTTCCATTTTGCATGTCTAGGTATCAAAACCCGGAACTTGGTATTTATTTCTAGAATGTTTCTGTGGATGGGCTAAGCAGAATCTAACTTGGATCTAAGTATTTAGGTGTCTTCCAAGAGGGATGGAGGCTGTCTCCTCTTCTCTGAATAATTTCTAATGCTTCATCACTATTTGTTTAAATAGCCTGGAGTTCTTATAAAATTTCCATAATTGAAGCCTCATTTTGATATTCCCAGAAGGAGAAATAATTTTAGCTATAGGTCAGGGAACTCTTAATAAATGGGGAGTTGGGCTTGAACCAGGACGTATGTGTTTTATGTAAGAGAGACATTAGGAAAAATTATGTTAAAAGCCCAGAGGTACTTATGCTTAAAGGGTATCAGTTCTCAAAAAACTGAATTGCTGATTCACTAGGGACCAAGGAATGAAAAGTAGCCCAATTAATAGCCTTTTAGTGCTGGATTTAAGCATTCTTCATTGGCCTTAATTTCATCTGTCAGACTTAATTCTGCAGTTCCACAATTAATTCCACAAGTTCTTTGCCTATAGTAGTGTTGAGCTGGCTGAATCTAGTAAATCCCTTCTTAGAATTAGAACTCTGCTTATAACATTATGCACAGAAGTGTTGGAAGTTATTTATTTATGGAGTGCCTGAAATGCTGGGCACTGTACAGAAGAGAAAATCAAGACAAGTCTCTGCACATGCCCCCTAAGTTACTCAAATTTAGTAGGGTTCAGAGATGTAGATGTATCTGCCAATAAATTACTGTGCAGACTATTTGTTGGATTCTCTTAAGCATACAAAGCATTTGCAGGGCTGAATAGGGGGTGACATTGCTCTAGAGCAGACTCCAGAACAATATTCCAAGCTGGGTTCCGCTGATTGTCTGCCATAGCTTGTGGGTGCCTGCAACTTTTCCCTCCCCCATATCCTCTGGCGAATGTAGAAGACTTTTAAAATAATGGAAAACAGAAAAAGTCAGCCAAAATACACCTGTCATTTGTTAACCTAAGGCTTAGCAAAAACTTATATAAGAAAACATAATATTTTGGGAAAAAATAATTGCACATTACCATTAAACCTATGTTTCCAGAAATTAATAAACAATGGCCATCTTTCTATAAATCTGTCTGTGATCAGTTATTGATAAATACATTAATTTTGGTTAGTAAAGCTATTTCCCATATCTTCTTAAGCCATTCAGAAATCTGTTGAATGTTTGTTGATTCCAGTTCTTAGCTATACATATTCTTGCATCTACCAGTACATCCAATGGTGTCTGTCTAACAATGGAGCAGTATCCATCAGCAGGACAGATTCCACTTTAATCCCCTGCAGCCCCCCCCCCCCCACTTGTGCCTTTCCAAAATCTGCTCTAGTTGGTTGGGGGACCCTCTGGACCAGATTTTGGGAGCGAGCTACGGGCTGCAGGGCAGAGGTGAGGAAGTTCTGTTGTACACAACATTGGATTTAGGTATCTGTATTAATTGTAGATCTTCTGATTCTACCTCCTCTTTAAGATAACCTGGTAAAATTATTTTCGGGTCTGGTAATTTGATACCCTTTAATTCAATTAATTAAAGGCAATATATCTGACCAATATTGTGTAATTCTTCAATAAAGTAAAAAAAATGCAAGAAATCAGCATTTGGAAATTGGCATCTCTAAGCTTGGATATATTCACTCTATGTGGAATTGAATACCACTGATAGTTTTTTTAAGTTTCCCTTTTAGATCAGTGCTAATCAGATTGCTTTGTACATGATTCAGTATCCCTGCCCATTCAATCTCTGTCCCGCCTTTAAAAAAGAAAATGGCATAGTACTGAATTGTAAGCTTTGCTAATGAGATTAATTGAACAGAACACCATTATTCAAGTTCCAAGTTGGACTTTTTCCTGTATAGTAGTATATTTTAATGTGCCTACCTTGAAAAACTGAAATACTCAATGCATAGTAGCATTTGACTAAGATTCAGAACTCCAAGACTACCTCTATTGTTTTTTCTGATAAAGCGTACTAGCTGAAGCTCTTGGGTCCATACTTTGCATGCACATGGAAGTAGTAGTAGGGATTCTCACTGCTCTTCATCTCAGTGCAAAGCAAGAGGGAGATGACCTCTGTCTATGTCTCTTTCTCTCCTTCATATGAGAGGTCCATCGGCCTTCTGAATTCTCTGAAATGTGTGGGGATGTTATAACCTGCATGTTATAACTGGGCAAGTGGTGGTCAGGAAGTAATCTGGTTGTCAGATGCAACTCCACCTGTGCAGTCCTGCTTCCGAAGTAGCATCCTCTTGCTCTGCTATGGATCTATTCCTATTGTGACCTTTCAAACAACCACCACTAGTTCTGGAGCAGTTATTATACACCAGGGGTGTAGAACCTCAGGTCTGTGGATCAAATCTCTCCCTCTGGGGTTCCCCAGATGGCCCCACCCTCTTTCCCCTCACCAAGATTGTTTGGGGGTTTCCTGGCTTTTGTGCAGTTTTTTCCTATTCTGAATGGTTCAAATACCTCTCCTAAGAGTTAGTTTCCAGCAGTAAGAATGTTAAGCTACAATATTCTGACCATATCCCTTTTTTACTTTTGGACATCCCCCCCCCCCCCCCGGAATGCAACCTCCAGGACCTTCTCCAAAATGGAATTCAGCCCTTGCGCTGAAAGAGGTTTCACCCCCCCTGGTATACACTGGAAGAAGGAGAAAGCATTTCCTTTTTAACATGTGACAGTTTGCTAGAAGACAGTGTGTTTTGCATCCATATGGTAATAGCAATCCAGTTGCTATAGGCTGGGGGAGGGGATGGGGGAGGACAAGACACAGGATTGGAAATGTTTAAAGCAGAGGGAACATTTGCTATGGATTTGTTGAGTTGTATAGAAATAACGGGTTGCTGTACAAAAGGAAGAAAAGGGTACTAGTCTGCTTTCCTAGGGTCTTTCCACAGTATTAGGTTTTTCTTTGTAAAATTTTAAAATAGAACAACAAAAAGATGCTACTTTAAAGCTGAGTAAATAACAGGAGGTTTTAAAATGAGGTCAAAGTTTTACACAGAAAATATAAATATTGGGTGGAATTCAACATCATGCAGGCCAATGTCTGCTCACACAACGGTACTTTCTCCCTCTCTCCTCCCTGCCGCACCTCCAAAACTATGCTCTGGAGGATCCTCCAGCCCTCTGGGGCAGGTTTTGATGGTGCACAGGGCTGCAGGGGGAGAGGGAAAGCACTCCCTCCTGGTTCTGCTGGTGGAAGCAGAATTGGATTGCACCCATTATGTTTCAGACGTTACATGCCTTCCAAAAATCAATAAAGGACAACAGTTCTTAACAAATCTTTCTGTATGTCTTCCATTTTTTTATCCCTACAATTCCAATCAGGTTAGATGGCTGTGCAATTCTTAGTGGAGAATGGCACAACCATTCTTATCTATTTCTCGACTGCATACAGCAAGCTACTTTTTGATATCCCACTTTCCACAAAGAACAGGGGTGGGGAACCTGTGGCCCTCTGGATGTTGTTAGACTACAGCCCCCGTCTTTCCTCACCATTGCTCATGCTGGCTGTGGCTGATAGGAAGTGGAGTCCCAACAAATCTAGAATGCCACATGCTTCCCATCTCTGCCATAGAAGGTGCATTCTGTTTTGTAGAATAGGAAAATCCATGTTGTTGTGTAGAATGTGGTTGCAAGAGTGTTCCACAGGCCCACTAGCTATTGTCTGTGGTATGTGTGGCTAGGAGTTCCATGGTCCCCTCTCCATTACCCTGTCTGGGTTTTTTAAGGGGCAAATAGCAACACAGCCATTTCCCCCATAGCGACAGGGCCATCTACCTTCTCATTCTCCCCTCTCCCCAGTTCATTTTATGTGGACTGGATAATGTGCTATTACCTTTGAACGATGAGTTACAGCAACCTTGCAAATAAGGCCACAGAAGTTACTAACCCCAAAAATGTTTAGTAAACTGCCAGTCACACATCTGTTAGTCACTTGTGGCCTAAAATAAAAACCAAGTTTTGTAAAGTTTTCCTGCCTGGTCACCTGGAGGCCGTACTTAACTGCCACAGTCATGTAGACGTGACTATTTAAAACCCTGATTTACAGGATTATCTGTATTGGTCCCAAGCTTCAGATGCAGATATACCTATTTTTCTGACATAATCAAGTTTAGTGATGATGAAGGCAAGGTGGAGAGGGATGTCATCAGCTATTGTCACCCATAATCCTTTCCAAACGCACTGAACGTGCTGTCTACGTTCTCTGCTGGAATCTGTTTTTAGAATTGGGGGACTTTTTTTCAAATGTCTTCTGCTGGAAAATTCCTCTACATTTCTAGCTTTATGAAGATGAATCCCAGATGCTCTCTGAGTTGAGGGGATTGTAGTTGGTGGCAATGAATGAAGCACCCTCGTTGTCAACAAATGATGTATTTCTAAGGCATTACATTTTTATAATGCTATATATGCATGGTACTTTGCAGACAGTAGATGGTTTCTGTCTTTCCATTCATGCCTGTGAGATGGAAGCAGTGAAGAGACAAGGCACCAAATCAGGTCGTTTGTGAAAGAGCAGAGCTTGATTTCTAGACTCTTCTTTTTAATATCTTGGAATTCGCACATGTTTTGTATTTGACAATTTGTAGCTAGTGCAAATAACGATCAGTGTATAAATGAAATGTTCCATGCAGAGAAGTTGATTTGTTTCTCACTTTGCAATCTAAAGCTTATTCCCAAATTAACACTTGTTTAAAACAACCGGAACAGAGAAAGGAGGGTGGTGGGGGGTCAGTGGAGATGGCATGATGACATAGATCAAAGCAAGAGAAATAGGTATGCCTTCCTCCTAAGCGCTGTTGTGATAATGCATCTAGGAAAAAATGGAAAGAGTGGAGGGGATTGGCATAGGGATTTCTTTTAACAACGGTATCAGCAGCTAAAAGCAGGATAGTTGGAAGACTTCAAAAAAGTAGTGTCGGAGTGGGGCAACCAAATTGCTTTGCCCACACACACCCTGTTATGTACTTTGTCAGTTTCTCAAAACTGGGTAGTCATGGCATACACCATTTTGCCGTTCTTATTATTGCCACCTGTGGTTAGTGACTTTAAGAGACCAAAGTTGGGGACAGGTTTTGTGCGAGGGGGGCATCACACAGTTTGGTGCCTCTGGAATAGGAGGTTGCGTCTGTATGCAACCTGTCTGAATACAAAAGTAGTGTCCCTCTTTTTCTTTCTTTCTTTCTTTCTTTCTTTCTTTCTTTCTTTCTTTCTTTCTCAAGATCATAAACCTGTGTTGAAGTTAAATGATTAGTGTTAAAACTAGAGGTTTGCTATCCCAGCAATAAGCACATATAGGCAGCCACTTGCAGTCCTTGGATGTGGTACATAATGGGGCAATTTGTCTCAAATGGCTTGCATTTTAGGGGACTAGTGAGGTGTTTGATAAGGCATTTTAAATCCTTGGCTACAAGACTCTGACAAGTGCTATAATAATCATCTCATTCATGGGAAAGCTGGTTTTCTCAGCTTATGGAGATATGAGAACTGTCGGTCTTGGCTCATCTTATTCATGCATTCAGTCATTTTTTTTTTTTTTCATAAAAGCCAGCTATCTTCAGATCACAGTCTTGAATAGGCTCTTGCTCTCTTTTTCCCCTTCTGGCTGGAAAGAATTTAATTCAGAGATAACAGCCATTTGTCCTCTGTTTGCCCTTTGTATCCAGATACGTTATATATGATAAGGCATATGGTTTGCCATACTTGGTCAAGCCAGTAATTCAAATCCAGCACAGTATCTCATCCCTCCTTATTGCCATCATTGGATGGGTCACAGAAAGTGGGCACTAAATAGGGAAACGATTTTGTTTCCTCTCATGTTCCAGGACCCACTGTTGTCTACCATCCATTGTTGTGCTTACCCCAGCATATTAAAAGCTTTTACTAGATCCATGTGGAATACCTTTGAAAACATGTTTTGCATAGGCCCCTGTGAAGGGTGTTCTGTCTAAATACTGGTCAATGCAAAAAGCTCCAAGGAGATGGCAGCTGTACATATCACTTGATGGCAGTTTTTAATTGGACATTCAGGTTACCCTTTTGCCATGAGACATCACCCCTTGGTACTAGTTTATCATGTCCCAGCTTGTTGTTTGGCTGGCTGAGCTGAGTATCATCCTGAATTGAATGGGTGTGAAGAGCTTGCACTTGGATATTCTCTCAGCCCTGGCCCCTCTGGGGGCCTTGTATTGAACCTCTGCCTGCCACAGTTTGACTTCTTCTTTCCTTGCTGCTTCCCATTTCTGCACTAGTTCCTTGACCGATGACTCTCCTGTACTTGTTCTCTAGCCACCCTGCCCACGACCTATCTGTGGGTTACCAGTCACCTGCCCACATTCTGCACTTCCTGCCCTACTTTCTTTTCTTTTCCCCGTAACAATTACAGGTTGTGCAGGGTTGTGCTCCAGGGAGTTGGGAAGTTCTCACTTCGCTATGTGTGCATGCATGTATGTGCACCCTCTCTCTGCCTCTCTCAATGCCCTTCTAGTTTCATGGCAAGCTTCAAGTTTCTGCCAATAACAAATGAAGTGCAGAGAAGCCTTTGCTGTCATTCAAAAAACCTGAGTAGCAAGTCTGTTTTAAGTAATGATAGTGAAAGATAGACACACATCTGTCACCCTGCCAAGTGTTTGAATCAGCTGTGCTTTATTTTAACAGTGGTATATCACGTTGCCTTTCAGTCATCTCTTCCTCCACCCATTGCAGTGCAGGTTGTAAATATGTGTACATGACTGGTATTGCTCAATCTCCCTTTTGTCAGTGGTGTGTGTGGTGTGTATGTATATAGAGGGGCGTACACTGCCTCGACTTGTTGTTTAATTGTTTATCCTTCATATTGGGGATATTCCTTAAGCTGTTCTTTCAGCTTCCCAAACTTCTAAACATGAAGTGGGCTTTCCGTGTATTTATTGTAAGAACCAATTGTCCTCAAACATTGTGATTGTGTTTGATATCCCAATTGAACTTGATCACGTTTTTTTCTTATTCAGCAGGATACAACACATTGCATTGATTACCAGATAACTTTCTTGGATTCTATCCATTTTATAAAATTGTCAAGTGATACAGCTACCAGAAGTTCACTTGAGAAGCTTTATTTATTGTGAAATAAATCTTGCTGCTCAATTGCTGAATGGGTTTTCCTTTCTTAGATTTATCCTATCACTTACTTGATTATGCCCAAGGCTATGTGTAATCAACACATTAAAATCATCAGAATTCTGTGCCAAGAGAAACTAAGTTTTGTGACCCCTTCAGTTGATGTGCTCTCAGTTGTGCTCCTGCATTTAACTTGCTTTGCATGGTTTTGCTTCTGCTGTTCATGAGGAGAGAGAAAGAGGAATCCAAGACACTGAAAGCTTACTGCCCCCTCATGCCCCCCCCCCGACAGACACATACACCCAGCCATTGGACATCTTGCTTCCATACTCCATCCCCAGGTTCTGAGACTTCATTGAACATTATCCACATGCTTTCAAACTGCATTAAAAGCTAGAGGCATACTTTCTTAAATGAGAGCTAAAACGTTTAGGATTCTGAACTGCATTCAATATTCATTTCTATGCTCATGGCCCTAATTTATAACCTTTCTTCCTTCCAAATTCAACCTTGTTCCTTGCTGTTGGTTTGTAACTCTTGAAGTATGTGCATGTTCTTTTTATTTCACTCCAATGTTTACCATTTTTTCTTGGAATGCTTTACTAGAAAATATCTTTTTTTGAAGCAGATTTTCTATACTCACAGTTATCTGTTACTTCTTCTGTCAACTTACTGACTTGGGGTCCGGTTGGTGTAATTGTGCTTCCCTTTGTAAGCCAGCATTCTCCCCCCACCCTCAATATTTCTCCACCCTTAAAGGACACCTACAAATAGTTTTAAATAGGTAGATAAATGAAGCTCACATGGTGGTTTGAGGCAAACTGCCAGATTCTCCGCCTATCCTCACAGGATAGCTACTATGCCATCGATGAGGACCTATTTCTCCCAACAATTCGATCGCAGACACTAGAAGTAATGCAGGGGAAGGCAACCTGGTGCCCTCCAGATATTGTAGACTACAACTCACAGTAAAGTAATAACAATGTGGCTGTGGGGCTTTTCTTCTTACACTAAGCAAGTGAACAGCAATTAAGACATGACACATTATTTCCCTGGAGTCAGATACAAAGTATCCCCCTCCACTCCTCAAAGAGTTGTCTACTGTCAGATCTTCATCTTAAAGTTAGATCACCCCAGTGACATCCACATGAGCATCCAAGCCAGACTTGGATGCCCATGTAGAGTTCTGTATTTCCTTTAGTTTCTTTTGAGTACTAATTTAGTTCCTTGCCTTCTGAGAACTCTTGTACGTTTCCATAGCACTGTAGCACATGGCATTCAGACAACCAGTCATAAGTAGTTACATAAACAAGTTACATCATGCTGCTATACATGTGAGTAAGAAATGGCAGACTCCGAATCCACACAAGTGATAAAATATATTTCCTCTGAACAATTAAATTGAGGGGGGTAGGGAATGGTCTCAGCTGAAGTTAACTAAGTTGAATATGTACCTTGTCAGTTTCGCTTGCTAAGTTTGGATTGCCAGTTCTTTCAAATTAGAGTGCCTATGTCTGGAAGAACGGCCTTCCTGTGACACTTGTATAAATGCTCTAAGATCTTACGTAACTGTTACATTTTGGCTACTCTGTGGATCCCAGTTCATGGAAAGAAAATACATACAAAAAATTTGCTCTGAATGCAAAACAATAATAATCAAGGCAAAGCGACATAGTGAAGATAATGTCAAATTCTGGACTGTATGTATGTCTTGGCTCTTGAACAGCCATCCCAAGCTGCAGTATTTTGTGGAAGCCAATCTGAAGTTATTGCCTACTTCATTGCAGCCATAGCGACAACAGCCCCATGGAGCCTACACAGCCAACATTGCTGAAAGGGGAAAGGTTGTTGCAACTTGCAGACAGATGGTGCCGGCTAGCAGCTACTCTAAGGGCCAGGTCATCGAGATGCTTGGGGAAATCTCGTTATCGAAATCTCATTATCTCATTATCGAAATCCTGACTGCCTTATCATGAAGTTTCCAGGCCAGGATTATGGGGCAAGGCTATATAAGGCCTTGTCTCTAGCTGCCCAGCCTCCTTTTCGGGCTGCAGGCCATGCCCGCTCCTTAGGCGCAGAAAGTAGGGACTGGGCCCTTTCACCCCTTTAGCTTCCTTCACCCACCTACCCCAAAATGTGGAGATCAAATAAATAAATAAAGCTTGAAATTTGGCAATCCCAGTTAGCATTATGCTGTGATACTTAATAAAGGTTGCAGCAGTATTTCATCCAATATCAGTGTACACCTCTTAATTGTCATTGCAGCAGACTGTTTTCAAACAAATGAACAAAGGGTTAAAGCTGAATGTTAATGCACAATCCATGTGGGCAGAGACCCTGCTTTAGAGCAGCCCAGTGCTGCAGTAGAAATGATGGCTTTCACTTTGCTTGATAGCTGTGTGAACAGCACCATTTTTCTTCTCCTTTCTGTTCTCCCCCCCCCACCTTTCCACCCCCACACACATTCAGAACAATGGAGACTGCTTACAATGCAACTGAGCCCTCTGGATAAGCAGCAGCAGCAGCTTCTCATGAGTGATTAGTCACCAGCTTCAGGAGATAACATACCTTTTTTTTCCTCTCCCAAGATTCAGATTGTCCTATTTATTTATTTCTCCGCAGCTCTCTTAATTATTCTCCTCCTTCCCCTACCTTTTTACTGACTGTCTCCAAACCTCCTTCCTTTCTTTTCAATATGGCAGATTCTGATTTGTATAAGCTCAGAGACCCTATAGTCACTATTGCCTATGCGAATGAAGGAGTGAATGTGACTTTAAACCATAGATTCCAGCTTTGCATCCTGCTCCCACATAAACCTTCTTGTCAGTATGTCCCATTGATTTCAGTGAAACTCACTTCCAGGTCAGCATGCTTAGGGCTGCAGCCTTGCTGTAAAGGTAGCATTGCCATAATTAATTGGAGCAGGTATTTGTTCTGGGCAAATGTTTAAGCAGGTGCCTTTCCCTGGAGGTATGTGAATTTATGTAAAGGCTTGCCAACCTAGAAACCCGAACAGAGAAGGTGCTGGACTGAATTCTCTAGAGAGACATTGTGTTTCAGTGTTTTTTGGGTAAGTCCCAGTGTTGGGGTGGCCAGCTGAGGAATCCCACCCTCTCCCCGCCCCCTGGGGTGCACAAGCTTTTAGGACAATGAAAACCTAGCTAAGATTTGCAAATGATAAAAAGAGCAAGTTCAGTCCAGCTGGTAAATAGAACAGTTAGAGGACAGTGCTCTCAGACATAAGAATAGCTACATCAGTATGAGCTCCAGCAATTACATGAAAGCTGGAGGTAGTGTAGTTTTATGTGGATCTCCCCAAGCATGTCCGTTCATAAGCTTCTTGGCAGAGGCATCAACAACAGCAGCAGCCTTATAGAATGGCCTTCATAAAGAGGTCTATGCCAGTGGGTCTTGCCAGTGCATTCCTTGTTGGCTGGTATGTCTAGGTCATCTGGAGCCAGGTTGATATGGCTGTGCACAGCAGAGGAAAGAACTGATCACTATTCATCGAATAGTAGGGTTGGAAGGGGCCTATAAGACCATAGAGTCCAACCCCCTGCTCAATGCAGGAATCCATGTCAAAGCATCCCTGACAGATGGCTGTCCAGTCTCGTCTTGAATGCCTCCAATGTGGGACAGAGAGCCCACTACCTCCCTAGGTGACTGGTTCCATTGTCGTCTTGCTCTAACAGTCAGGAAGTTTTTCCTGATGTTCAGCCGGAATCTGGCTTCCTGTCACTTGAGCCCATTATTCCGTGTCCTGCACTCTGGGATGATCGAGAAGAGATCCTGGCCTTCCTCTCTGTGACAACCTTTCAAGTACTTGAAGAGCACTACCATATCTTCCCTCAGTCTTCTCAAGGCTAAACATGCCCAGTTCTTTCAGTCTCTCCTCATAGGGCTTTGCTTCCAGTCCCCTGATCATCTTCATTGCCCTCCTCTGAACCCTCAACAGTTTGTCTGCATCCTTCTTAAAGTGTGGCACCCTGAACTGGATACAGTACTCAAGATGAGGCCTAAGCAGGGCTGAGTAGAGGGGAACTAGTACTTCACGTGATTTGGAAGCTATACTTCTGTTAACACAGCCCAAAAGAGCATTTACCTTTTTTGCAGCCACATCACATTGTTGGCTCATATGCAGCTTGTGATCTACAACAACTCCAAGATCCTTCTCGCTTGTAGTATTGCTTCTCGCTTGTAGTATTGCTGAGCCAAGTATCGCCCATCCTGTAACTGTGTGTTGGGTTTCTTTTTCCTAGGTGCAGAACTTGGCATTTATCCCTATTACATTTCATTTCTATATCGCCCAATAGCCGAAGCTCTCTGGGCGGTTCACAAAAATTAAAACCAAAGAGCACACAATAAAACAATACAAAATATATAAAACATTAAAACCACAGTAAACAATACAACCAGAATAAAACCAGAATAAAACCTAGCAGCAGTGCAGGGATTTAAAATACAGATTTCAAACAGCAAAGCTAAAAGTCTAAAAAAGCTAAAATGCTAAAATGCCTGGGAAAATAAAAAGGCCTTCACCTGGCACCAGAAAGAATACAATGTAGGTGCCAGGGTAACCTCACTAGGAAGCTTATTCCACAGCCGGGGTGCCACAGCAGAAAAAGCCCTCCTCCTAGTAGCCACCCGCCTCACTTCCTTTGGCAGGCGCTCACGGAGAAGGGCCTCTGAAGATGACCTTAAGGTCCAGGCAGGCACATATGGGAGGAGGTGATCCTTCAGATAACCTGGCCCCAAGCCGTTAAGGGCTTTGAATGTTAACACCAGCACTTTGAATCGGGCCTGGAAATGGACTGGCAGCCAGTGCAACTGAAAAAGTACTGGCGTAATATGAGCTCACTGGCCAGTCCCTGTTAACAATCTTGCTGCCCTATTTTGGACCAGCTGAAGTTTCCGGACTGTTTTCAAAGGCAGCCCCACGTATAACGCATTGCAGTAATCCAGACGAGAAGTTATCAGAGCATGGATAACTGTAGCTAGGCTATCTCTGTCCAGATAAGGGCGTAGTTGGTATACCAGCCTAAGCTGATAAAAAGTGCTCCGTGCCACTGAGTTCACCTGTGCCTCAAGTGACAGTTCTGGGTCCAAGAGAACCCCCAAACTACAAACCTGATCCTTTAGGGGGAGTGCAACCCCCTCCAGAACAGGTTGAATATCACCTAGCCGGGCAGACGAATCACCCACTAACAGTACCTCTGTCTTGTCTGGATTGACTTTCAGGTTTTTGTGGCCCACCAGAGAGGATATAGTCAGTAGGTCTCCCCAATCCCATGCTCAAACTGACATGAACTCTTTTGCCTCAGCCTCGTAGGTGTATCAGTGGCTTAGTGAGAGGGCTGTTACTACCACTGCTACTGGGCTGTCCTAGCAGAGCAAAAGGCAAAGCAGGTGACGGTGCTGCATTGGATGTGGGGCAGGTCAGAGTCCCCCTGGCTAAAATGTCATTAGGGGCTGCTCTGATTTCACACACAGCCCAGCCAGATTGGAAGTGGCATATGCTTCCTCTGATCTAGCTGCACTCTGCGAAAGGTGAGAGCAGGACCTGTCCCACTCAGGGCCAGTAAATGGTCCGTAAATGGGTCTGAACCTGGTAAGTGTTTGACCTTGCCATGCTCATCTCCAGAGAATCTGATGCGACACCGATGTTATATTATTCCACTAGCAAGGCTGTCTTATGTACTGCTGGAATGCCCAGATAATCCATTTGGGAATTGTTTCACTATAAAGACAATAATATGTTTAAGTTGGCTTTAAAGACTTAAGTGGGGTGACCTGGACAGTTGGATGTTGAGGTTTGTTTGTTTTTACATCTCCTTCGTTCCTTCCATGCTTTCAAAGTTCCCATAGGACATCTAGAAAAAATGTTTGTCCCTATGGAAGACAATTAAAAAACAAAACAAAATAAATTCCATGAAGTGAAATGATGCACCTGAGTTATTTGTCTTGGTTTGTCAGCAACCCTACATCATCTTTGTGCAAATTTCCCAAGCAAAACCTTTTTTTTTAGTTTGTCACAGTAAAAAGATCTGCTGTGGCAAACAGATTTAAATGACTCCCTATGTATCACTCTTGCCCCTCATGGGAATTGCAGTTTGACATCACTGAGGGGGCTGCTGAAAACAATGAAGCTGAAGAAACAAATGACATCTCCCAGTAGGTAATGCAGTGACAGCTTGTTAATGCTAAACCAAAACCGTTTTAAGGCCCTTGCATGAGGGAAAAATATTTGTAATACTGCAGAATGAAAGACTCCTTGTATCCCCTGCCCCTCCTCAAACCACAACGCTCTTCTTGGGATGGAGATTCTGCTGCTTAACAGAGGGAATATGCCATGGAATACTAACTGCTCGGAAGCAACAATGGAAGAGGGTTATTCTTGTCCTGCTTGTGGACTTTCCAAGAGGCACCTGGTTAGCCACAGAGGGAAACAGGATGCTGGACTAGAGAGGCCCTTGGTGTAAACAGAAGGGCGCTGTTTATGTTCTTAAGGTGACACTGTTCTTTTTAATTTTTATTAGTTAAACTAGGTAGAGAACAACTCTGCTTGAGTAGCTGACAATGTTCTCTCCCTAAAGCAGGGTTGGGCAACTTGTGGCCCTCCAGATATTTTGGCGTACAACTCCCATCATGCCTCACCATTGATTATGCTGCCAGGGCTGATGGAAGATGTAGTCTAAAACATCAGCTCTAAAGACTCAAATGTTATCATCTTCTTTTCGCCTACTCAGATAGCATGCTCAGAGTACCCCAGTTTTGGAACAACAGGTAATAACGATAGTATTTATACAGTGGATCTCAAAGCTTCAAAGTATGTGAAACTTGACCTGGGGCTTATCTGGCTCGCATCTCACACTCTTAACCGCTCTTGTACCAGCTCTCCTACATAAATGCTTATGACTGCTGGCCTACCTCAAAAGTTGCTTCTCCTGTCCTCTCCCTGCCTCTTTCTCCATTCTTAAAGGGAATAGACATCTAGATGCATTTCATCATTTGGAAAGCCCTAGGATTTCTCATGTAGCAAAATTGGTGGCACTCTGCTTCTTTTCCAGCTAGTTTTTCAACCATTTCTCCTGCACTGAAAAAAAAATAGCCTGGCACCTCTCAGAGTTCAGCTGTGGAAAGAAGAATGATTTAACACGATTACTGTCAATGCAGCTGGGGACAGCACTGGCATGGAAGATGGCTGCTTTTAAGTCATTCTCTTCATGCCACCTGTGTATACACTGACAGCTGTGAGCTGCTACATTATCAGATAGATGGGGAGAGTATCAAGAGCTTATACAAGAGACATGGCAACAAACCGACCAGGGTGTTGCTGGCTGTGGTTGCAGTTCAGGCTCTAGAAACCGGTCTTGTAACTATTGCTTCAATTTTGAATACTGTCAGATAAGGGTTTATATAGAATGGTGAAGGTGAGGTGTGTGAGTGTTACAGTATGTATTAGAAATTCAGTGAATGTAATATTTATTGTTATATGTCAGTATTCTGATATTTACCGGTAAATCTCAAGGCCTTTAATAAGTAATCAAATTTAATTCCTCTTTCCATTATTTGCTGGCAAAATATGACATTTACCAGTACAGGCTGGATTATCTTTAGAAGTAAGAAATGAATTGCAACTTGGACATTTCTTACATGTAATAGACTTTCTCTAAAGTGATGGTGGATGTACTAAGAAAGCTATTTCTATAAATCATTGCAAGTAGACACATGTACAGAAAAAAACAGTGTTGATTAAGAGTCGACAACAATGAGAGAGGAATGGCAGTCTGGCACCTGCTCCTGAGAAGATCTGCTGTTAGGTAGGTGCACCAGATGTAGATGGTTGCTTTGGCTAGTTCATACCCACGCTAAAATACTTGGGAGTCTCATTTATTTTAATGGGAGATGGTTACGCATGTATTTAACTCTCCCATTGAAATAAATAGAATTTCAAGGTGCTTAACAGTGGCTGGATTCTACTCTGAGACTTAACAGGGAAAATTAAAAAAAAGCTTATGTGTATCAAAATGTATTTTGGTCACTTACATCTGGGCCTTGTTGAATGCCCTACTCTGACACAGATGTGCATCATCTTAAACAAATTTATCCATAAATTAGGGAAGTGAAGATGAAACCTTTTCACTTCCCTGAAGCTCCTAGTCTACGCCTTTTCAGGATACATAATTCTTTTTCTTCCCTTATACAGTGTGTGATAAGACAGTTGTTAAAGACATTCAGCATAAACATGAATGTATCTACATAATTCAACAAGGGATATTATTAACTGACTTAACTGTGTAATGAAGCTTTCAGTGACTTCCTCAAGGCTATGGGAGTAACCTGTAGTGGTATAAGGAAACTAAGCTCCAGGTTTTTTCTTTTCTTTTACCTAAATTCAAATGCTTGTATATTGTAGCACCATCTTCCACCCAAAGACTGGGTGGGACTGTATTCTAGAAAGCAGGCAAGCTTGGACTGGTATGATAAGGCTGAGAATAGAATGGAAATCCATTCCTTGCCAGTTGAGAATGGAATCCACCTTCTGCAGGGAGCAGTGGAGGTCACAGTCTGGAGTGATTTTGAAGTGAGTCTGAGGTTGCATTTGTGTGTATGTGGGGGGGGGGAGTGATCAGAAGAGACAAGCCTAGAGATTCTTGTCTTTTAAGGCTCATGCTTGGTTGCTTGCATCCTTGTGCAGAATTGGCTGTCATCCAATTACAGAATTCTTAGTTGATAGATCATGAGTTTTAATCAATTTCATTACTGGATTAAATCTGCATATGTTTTGCATATGAATAAAAAACTAATTCTGAAGAGAAAAGCATGCTTCTCTTCATTAATCCACATGTGTCATTTAACAGGCATCATTTTAGAAAAGGCATTCTCCCTTCTCTCATATATAGGGGCAATGCTTCTTTTAAGGTAGTATCAGCAGCCTGCCTACAGGGTTTTTTTTTAAAGTTTTTGTAAGTGCTTATATTTCTTTTTTGTTTTTCTTTTTGCTACCTTATTTTGGACATCATTTTAATTGATTAAGAATCCTTTTGATCAATCTTGCTGATTGACTAAACACTGCAGCCCTAGTAGAAAGGCATTCTGAGGAAGGAAGGAACCCTCCAACCATGGGAAGTGTACACAATCATCAAGGGAGCTGTGAAGTTTTGTCTTCCTGCCTGCAAAGGAGGAGACTAAATAGCTTTGGCAACATTAATGGAGCATAGAGGCTGTCTGGCAAGGGCTGCTTACCTTGCATACATTAGGGCAGCCTTTCACAACCTGTTACCCTCCAGGTGTGTTGGAACTCCCATCAACCTCCGCCAGCATGGCAATAGGATGTGTTGGCTAGGGACAGATCAACACTGGAGGACACCAGGCTGTGAGAGGATGCATTATGGAATGAAAGATGGGTCACAAAGCTTGGGCCTCATGCACCTGAACAGAAGTTACCAAAAAAGGGAAAGCAAGAGATAAGAGTAGGTGCAGTCCTGTGCAGAACACAAACTCAGGAGTCGGTGTGTCCCATTCCCACTCCAGTTAGAGGGCACACCGCACTCACACAGTACCATGGCAACTAATATCTCATCTGCATAGCTGGAAATAATTAATAGTAGTCAGAAAATGCTTTCAATCTCTTGACCTCTCCCAGCTGAACACCAGGTGCAAGAGCTGGGTGCACCTGGGACCTTGGGCGGAAGTGGGAGGGGAAGCCTGGATGAAATGGATCTGTGAATGCAGGTTTCTGGTAGCTGATGGCCTGAGGCTGGAGGACTGAAAAGATGACTTTTTATGTGGGTGTATCAAGACCTAATGGGAGTGGGCATTGTTTGTCACAGTTGATGAATGTTTTTGTGAAGGGAACAGTGGACTCTGTGGGAGCTTACCAGGCAATTTATTTGTTGTACCTTCTCAAAGGGATGGTGGTGGTTGTGAAGGTAAAGGTATCTATGCATTGTTCATCCTGCTCTGGGGGAGGACCTCTTCCCCCCCTCCCATTTTGTCACAAAGCATGACTAAGTTCATTCTTGCCACCTGGACGGCAACTGGTTAGAGGGACAACTGTATTTAAGCCCCATCTCACCTGAGTGGAAGCTCTTTTAAAGCACTTTAACCTTGTGCAAGCAGCATAGCCAGTTTATAACGACTGGCACTAGAAAATGAGCACTACCCAGGTGCAGGCTAAGTAGGAGGGAGGCTGAGAAGAATCTCTGCTCTTCTGCCACCCACACAACATCTGAAGCCCACGTTCTGAGTCAGGAGCTTTTGTGTGGGGGAGGTCAGATGACTAAGGATGGTTGGTGAGGGAGAGCAATATATATTCTCTTCAGTCTGCATATGCTCTGTTGCCTAGTGCCCCCTGCTGTCCACTCTTAAACTGAACTATATAAAGAATCAGAATATTGGGCATTTTGTAAAGGCAAAGGGAGATGGACTACTCTAATTCATTTTCTTGCAGTGATTGGCATAGATGGGCATAGCATCGCAAAGGATCCTGCACTGAGTGACGTGTTAAATTGGGGTGACAGGCCCTGTTTTATAGTCTGTGGTTCAGACTGTGCCCTCTAGTTACCTGTTCTGCTTTATGTATGTTCTCTCTTTCCTCCTCAGTTTATTGAAGCTATCACCAACAAACAGGGTGAGCTGGAGAACTACGTGTCAGATGGCTACAAGACAGCACTCACGGAAGAGAGGCGGCGATTCTGTTTCCTGGTGGAGAAGCAATGTGCTGTGGCCAAAAATGCCCTCACATACCATTCCAAGGTAAGCAAGTGGCTGTGTTGGAATAATCTCCTTGGGAAATCAATTTGAAGTCCCTCCAAGCATGTGTCTCTTAGGGAACCAGATATGGGCGCTATTTGTGTCCAGTCTGAGTTTAAACTCCTAAAAAATCATTGATGGAAATCACTTATAAATCAGGATCAGTTATAATGTGATTTCATTTATTGCAAGTTTGTGGGATCAGTAATGGTGGGCCACAATTCTGCTCAAAACAAAAATGTTGCTGCTTTCAAGGAACTTCCCAGCAAATAGCGTTCCCTACTTGTGGAGAAAATGTTGCCTATCCAGTCCCAAATAAATTATCTCATGTTGTTCGCAGATGCAGGAGTGCATAAATTCATGAATGGACAAAGATGAGTGGTGACAGCGGGGAAATACAGACCCCCTCAGTCTGTTCTGTTCTTTATTTCCTTGGACCTTCTTAATCTCTTCTACTTATTCATGGATTGTGTGTCCCCATAGAGGTCCTTATTTCCCATAGCCATACATCCCTTATATCTAGTAGCTATTATGTATTGAACTGCACTAAGCACAGGAGGGGTGTATCCCTTTGGGATACACCAAAGGTCCTCATAGTTAAAGCAATGGTATTCCCCGTAGTAACCTATGGCTGTGAGAGCTGGACCATAAGGAAGGCTGAGCGAAGGAAGATAGATGCTTTTGAACTGTGGTGCTGGAGGAAAATTCTGAAAGTGCCTTGGACTGCAAGAAGATCAAACCAGTCCATACTCCAGGAAATAAAGCCAGACTGCTCACTTGAGGGAAGGATATTAAAGGCAAAACTGAAGTACTTTGGCCACATCATGAGAAGACAGGATACCCTGGAGAAGAGGCTGATGCTAGGGAAAGTGGAAGGCAAAAGGAAGAGGGGCCGACCAAGGGCAAGATGGATGGATGATATTCTGGAGGTGACGGACTCGACCTTGGGGGAGCTGGGGGTGGCGACGGCTGACAGGAAGCTCTGGCGTGGGCTGGTCCATGAAGTCATGAAGAGTCGGAAGCGACTGAACGAATAAAAAACAACAAAATCCCTTTGGGACCTTGCAGTGGTTTTCAGTGAAATTAAAGCAGAGAGAAGTTTCCTTTTTAATATCAGTTCCAGGGTATGTAAACAAAGGTAGCTACTGCATTATGATAGAAATGTGGGGGGATACAGCCACAGCTTGTAATATACAGTATGTGTCTAGTTCTAATCTAGCAGTTGCTCTTGTAGAAGACCTCACAGGCAGATTCCTCAGGGGGTGGAGGAGGCTCGCAGCTGGACCTAGAGGCAGGGTGCCAACCCACGCAAATTCCTTCCAGTTGGTATAATAGAGAAATCTTCACTGGTGAAATACCAATAGCACCATCAACTTTTCCACAGTCTTTTTGCTCCCTATGGGAGGCTTGCTTGGACAAGATCTGAGGGTCCCTCTTCTATAGCCTTCTTAACAAATATATTTGGCTAGGTGGGAAAACTATTGCAGAAATCTCATTTCACTAGCATAATGATCACCATGGGCCAAACTGCACATTATGCACTCTGTTGCGTCAATTTAGGATTGTTTTTCATCTCGTGGAAATTATTCTGGGTTCTAGATGGAGAAATAACTTGTTCATCTCCTGTCAGTGAATTCCTGCTGGTATTGTTCTGAACAAACCTGCTCTACACTTAATTGCTTTTGTATATATATGAGTGATTATATCTGCATTTTTTTCCTCATATATCACTCATCCCATCTAGCCATCTGGGTAGACTGAAAAGATTTTTAGATGATAGGGGGATGAACTGAGAAAAGTTTTGCTTAGTCATAAACATCTTCAAGCAGTAATGTATGTCAAGCCAATTATCAACATATGTTAAGGCCTTTTATATGTTACAGATATTTGTAAAGCAAATACCTGTAAGCAAGAACAAAATCCTTTTCTTGCCTCAAGAATGGGCAAGCAGAGTTTTTCCTGCCTTTTTTTGTAGCTTAGTTCAACCTGTGTCAACACTTCAACAAGGGTAAAGAAACCTTTCTTTCTCATCTAACTTTTATTTAGGTTTTCTATAAGTAATCTCTTCCCTTAAAGCATTTGCTTTGTATTGGGGAATTACACAGGTGGCCAATCCATACAGTGGGCAGCTGTAAGTGTGACCTGCACTCTAAGCCTGTAGCATGAGAGAACAGCATGTGAACGTCCTGTAAAACCTAAGTAGCTGTATGATTATCTGTTTCTGTGCTGTCTGACCCATGTCTGTGGCTGGTCATTGAGATCTTTGGGGCTTTTATGGAGAAATAAGTGTAGACTGGTGGCTCATCATGAAGTGCTAGGTGGGCTTAGCTAAGCCATTTATTCTCCACCAATGCAGGGACAAAACATGCCCATTCACACAAGACCCAGAAGTTGGGTGTTGGGATGTGCAAGTCATCAGTGTCACTCCCCCTGTGTAAAGAATTCATCTTTTGTGAAGTGGACCTATATTATACGGAGCACTTATCACAGAGATTGCACTATATACTCTGCATGAACACACAAGCACATATGTTTCTTTCTCTCACCCCTGCCTCCCCCTACAGTGTGCTTCCACTGTGTGAATCTGCTACCTTTCTGGGTTTCCTGTCTCCTATACATGTATGCTACAAAATGGCCACTTGTGCCCTCTTTGCACTCACTCATATAAACACAGAGTAAACCGTTTTATGCCCAGAAGTGATGTCAGTGCAGAAAATCCATCTTGTTTAAAGCAGTTTCTCCATGGTCCTAGAAAAACTGAATGTGCTTTCCCTCCTCCTCTGTGCTGTACACTACCCCCACAAGAGAGAGAGAGAAGTGTTTCATGCTCTCCTTGCCACCAATTTGCACTTTACCTAAACATTAGAGGTGTGTCTGCAATTTGTCATTTCAGTAATCCCAGTGCTGTAGCCGTTGCTTTTCCTGCTTCCACCATTTCTGACTTGCCCCTGGGATTCCAGAATGATTTAGCTTTTTATTGAAATGGAAGCAAGAGCTTAAGACCTGGCAATATCAGGCAGTAGGAAGCTTCAGAATACCAGTTCTTCACTTGCTGAAGTCTAGGAGAGCTTCTGCCTGCTTTCTACTCCCCCTTAGGGCCAAACTAGACTGGCATTAATTGCATAAATGCTATTAATGTGTGTGGGGGGGTGGGGGGCGGTGTTCACCTCTCTCTCTCTCTCTCTCTCTCTCTGCCACAGTCTAGATAAAATCATCTCCTGGAAGCTACTACTTGCCTTTCAGAGAAAGCTCTCTTAGGCTGAGGAGGGTGGTAAAACATTGTGCCCCTTCCATTTAATTGACCATTACCAGCTTGTACAGGGGCAGCCTCTTTAAGCATTTCAGAATTCCAAGTTCTGCAAAATACCACATTTTTTCGTACTCCTGCTCAAAACCCAAAGTAGTCAAACAGCACTTGCGTAACTGCCGTTAAGCAATAATTGCTCACCCTGGAACTAACCTATGCTTGGCTGGAGCCTAGCAGAGGCTATTCTGGGGCCTCCTTACACACAGTGTTGTTGCTATGGAGCAGCTGTTCTCTGCAGCCTAGTAACCAGCCTTGTGTCTTCAATAGCATCCTGCTGCTACATAGCAAAGCGCTATGAACAAATGTTTTCTGAGGAAGCGTCCCATGTGTAGTAGTCCTCCACTTCCTTTTGCTCCTAACCGTTATGCTGCACATTAAGTCACTGGGAGAGCTAAAAGAAGAAGATGGGATCTAATGGTCTGACAACGATGTTTAGGAGTGGCTACGTAAAGAAGGACATGAAAAGAATCGTCTGTTGGGTCATGTGGAAAGCAAAGAATTCTTGACCTGCTTTATGCTAGATGCCCACACTTTAAAGTAAACTGGAATACAAACATTTCTTCTTTCTCCCAGCCCTTCAACCTTGGGAGATGACAAGAGCTGCAGGAAGAAAATCCTCTCTTTTGGGATTTGACCTTAATCTCCTAATTCCATCATGTCTCCCCTTGGGAGAGAAAATGGGACTTGGAATAAGGAAAGCCCCATCCTGGAGGTTCCCAATCACAATGGCCTCCATCCACTAAAGAAGACTGAACAACGGAAGGAAGGCTGGATGGTGTCAACCCCCCCAGCAAATTCTTATACTCTGGCTCATTTGTTTGCTCCAAGCACTGCCCATATATGCCGTGCATATATGGGCAGCTGGACAACCGGTGGACAATTAGCTTGGAAGCTCCCTTGCATTTCTTGTACACATCATCTTGGTACCAAAAGCTTTCCTCCATGGAAGTGCATTGCTTGAACCCTTTGGTAAATGTCAGTGTAATGTGCCATTGAAACTAGTGAACAGCCCATTTGCTACTTCATTAAGGAGAAAGAGGCTGGGATAATGTCCCTGAACAGTCACTGAAGAACCTCTTAAAAGAAAAAAAAGAACTTGGCTGGAAAAACACAAGTGGGTATTGTGTAAGTCCTGGGTTTTCAGTAACTCCTGCTTTTTATCAAGAAGTTGAACACTGGCTTTTTATCTTTGAGTATGGCCACGTCTGGCAACAACATTTTGACTAAAGTGGTCTGCCGCTGGTTCTTAAAAATTCTTTTGAGAAGCTCTAACACTCAAGGGGCCAGCTCCCACATCATGACAGCCCATCCAAGGCTAATTTACCCACAAGAAACTGTGGCACGTGCCGGTCACCATTATGAATATGCAGGCCCTGGCCAGAGGTTGCCATGGCTTTTCCTATCATCTGAACCCAGGTGGCAGGGGTTATTTGACATTTAAGCAACCTTCGCATAACCTTAAAACAGACCATGGGTTATGCGAGGATTGTTTAACTCTCAAGTAACCCCCACTGCCTGGATTTGGACAACAAGACAAACCCTGGCAAACCCTGGCCGGAGCTTGCGCACTCATGGTGGACGGCACATGCCACAGCACCCCTAGGGTTAATTAACCCAAGGTGGTCTGTCATGCCATCTGAATCAGGTCACTGCCTTAACTATATTCCTCATCTCAGGTTTGATGGTGATCTTGGTCAGGGGAAGGGGATGTTTCCCTTGTAGCATATGGCACATCACTCCTGGGATACAGGCCAAGCACATTCTTGCTGGACCTGAAGAGTGCATGGGCCAAATTGCTCCTGCACCCTCACTGAGATCTTTGCATGAGGTAAAGGCTATTCCCCAAATTCCCTTGAGTTTGGGAAGAACATACTGAGCGATAACACACCATCTTCTGCCAAAATTACCTGCCTTTGGAAAGATACCGAAGCAAATCTGATCCAGCATTGCACAATAACTGAGGCCGCTCCTACCATGTTGTTCCAGTGCTTTCTGTTTAATGCTAAACTACTCTGAACTGAGACAGAGGGAAGGTGCTTTGCAGTTTACACCCCTATTTGATCCTGAAGAATATGTGTTACATAACAGTTTCCCCCTTTTCCAGTGAACTTCATATCAGACATGGTGGTAGTCAGTTTCTCCAGTTCTCCTGGTGCCTTTTGATCCTATTAACTTTTGGTTTGGGGAGGTTCCCTTTCCCTCTCCAACTACTAACTGATGTAAGCTCTGTGCTGCCCTGGCTCTCAATAAGATACACCCTTGCTTTCTTTTTCTCCTATTTTTTATACTTAGTAATGAGTAGATCAGATAACTCCTTCCTCTGTTCCTTAGTTCTGAATTTTTGCTGCCTTATTACCACTGTGGCAGCAACAGCAGCAGCCCCAACACCCAGAGGGAGCAGACTGTTTTATACTGGAGAGGATGAGTTCATTCCTTTAGAGAAAATCCTGGAATGAGATCTTGCCCAATTGTATTTCTCAGATACGCTTTTTCTGAGCAGCTACTTCCAGAACAGAATATTTCAAAATGCTGCTCTAGGGAAATTTAATTGCTCTCCAACATCCTCCCCTTCCTCTGTAAATGTTTCATGCACTTTTAACTGGCCTATCAGCTATTGTAACCCACTTATCAGTTTTCTTGTATCAGGCTTTATCTTGTTTACCGCTCACCCAGGATCAGATGAATCTCATTCATTGTCCTAACTGGATAAATTATGACTAAATCTAGGTGTGTGTGCAAGTTACAAATTCATGAAAGTCTCATTTTTCCTGGAAGCCAGAATTCATTGACCACTGTGATTTGGTGGATCCATTAACAAGGAAATATGTGTGGGGATTTGTTGGATTTCTCTGCCTCCCCCACCCCCCCAAATGCCACCTTTTGGCTGAAGTGTGGTCTGTGGTGTTCTCACTCTCTGCTCTGTGTTTTGCAAATTTAGGGGAAAGACATCTTAACACAGAAGCTCCCCCTGTGGCAGCAGTCTTGCTCTGATCCTAACAAGATCCCGGACCGTGCTATCCAGCTTATGCAGCAGATGGCCATCAGCAGCAATGGGACTGTTATGCCCAGCCCCGTCTCTACGTCCAAGTCAAACCTCATAATCTCAGACCCTATCCCTGGGGCCAAACCACTCCCAGTCCCACCAGAGCTGGCACCATTTGTCGGAGTAAGTATTGCATACAATGCACAGATTTTGCAAGGGAAGTGGGGGGCTTCGTGTTTCCTCCTTCAGCAAGGTGTCATGGGCCCAGAACCATCTCTTGCTCAGCTACAGAAGGCAGAGTAAAAATAAAGGAAGCCGTGTTGACCATAAGAAAAATTCCAAAGTTCGTATTCATGGAATGCATTTATTAGGCCCGCCAGAAAGTCACCAAAATGTGCAAGCTTTCAAGACCTCCAGATCTCTTCATCAGGCAAGAAGTTACAAAAAGCAGGCTTGTCTGTGTGGGGGGTGGGAGTGGGGATGGGGAGGGCAAACCCCTGCCAACTCGATGGTGAAATTACAGTCTCTGCATGTTCAGAGTCCCAAGATGAAGTGAAGGAGGAGGGGTTTGCAGACAAAGACTGCTTTATTGACGCTCTTCTCATTTGCTCTTGAGAAATAAGGCAAAGAGAGTGTGAAACCAGTTCACGTATTGCTGATAAACTTCCAAGAGTCGTTAACTAACTGCACTCCAAATTGAAAACAATCTTTAAAAGCTGAATTAAATGGTGAAAGTTAAACTGTGTGCCTGAGGGAACCTGTGCTCCATATGCTAGATTTGCCCCTAAACAATTCCAGGCTACTCAGTACTTGTTTTCTGCAGCAACTGCCTTTGTGGCTGCAGTCCAAAACACAGTCAGCTCTGTCAGATTTTAAAGCTTTGCTCTGGGGCAGGTTGCTTATGAATTATAGCATGAAGGTAATTCAGTAATATAGATCTATGTCTTTGCTAACCTGGGCAGAAAGAGGCTAAGCTGACAGCTCTCTGCCTGTGGCCAGGAAATATGGCAGCCCCTACAAAGAAAGTGTTTTATTTTTGCATGCTCCTCTAATTAAAATAGTTTCATATCTAAAACTTACTGGTATTTTTTCCTATAAAGGCACGTTTTGATATGTGTTGCATTTGAGGGATTTGGCCACCTACTTTCCCAGTGTGTTTGTCACCCTCTATGCTGAAATCTAACCATACCCTTTCTCCCCCCCCCCCCTTCCTTCAGCGAATGTCTGCACAAGAGACCATTCCAGTGATGAATGGCGTTTCGGGCTCAGAAGGTGAAGATTACAACCATTGGTCTGACAGGAAGCCTCCTCAGCCTAAGTCCTTATCTCCGCCTCAGACTCAGAAGCTGAGCGACTCCTACTCCAACACGCTCCCTGTGCGCAAAAGCGTAATGCCGAAAAACAGCTATGCAACCAGTAAGTCTGTCTTGTGAGAGACAAGTGGATATGAAGGCTGTCTTGTAGCACATCCCCACTTTTGGGGGAGAGCAACTTTTTGTGTGTGCGTGTGCAACTGTAACTGCTCCTTCCTGGGGGTGTAACTGCCAGAAGTGAGAATGATTGTCAGGAAAGAGTTGGAGTACTTAGACTGATAGCTAGGAGGTTGTGTTAGCCTTGCTGGCATAACTGATCTGGACTGGTACAAAGCTTAACTGGACTACACGTGATTGTTTCTCGCTCACTGCAAGTGCTTGCACAGTAGATGCATTTGGATGCCTACATGCACCTGAAGTAGGCTATTTCCTATGACAGCTGGTGCCCCAATAAAGCAGCGAGCCTCTATAAAGTGTTGCAGCGTTCCTGGTCTTTTTGTATAGTATCAGAAGCTGTAGTGTGGAAAGGACCTATAGGGCTAGCATCACTTTGTTGTAATATTTATAGCAACGGGCACAACCTGGATCCAGAAGTTTGCTACTGTTGCTCAGTTGTAGCAGCAGATGAGTGACCTTTCTCTGCATGAGGAGAAAAAGCTTGTGGCGCTGGACAAGAATGATAGGGTTACTCTGCTGTGTAATCGCTGCTTCCTTCTATGCCATGATGCACAGGTAGATATCTCCAACTGTATCTAATATTTGTTTTAAGACGAGATCACTCAGTGCTCTGTATCCATGTGGGTATACTGCCAGAAAACTCACTCAACCTTTTCTCTTCTTTTTTCTTTCTCCTTTGCTGGCACTCGCAGCCAAGATGGAAATGTTTAAGACGATGAATGAAACCTTGAATAAAACCATTATAGGGAGCTTGTTTTGCACAACAGGCTAAGTAGTAGTGTAGAAAAATACTAGCTTGGCCCCAAAGCTTGCAAAGAATAAGGAATCTAATGGGAGAGTAGTCCATTAAGCAACTGATATTTATATTTTTCTCAAGGCCATATGGCATATTTATGAGAGATTCACATTAAAACACTAGTTTTTTTCTGGACGCTGATTGCTTGTGTAGCCTACAGCTAATGAGACAATAAGAGGCTGGACGCACTATAAGTAAAGAAGGGACAACATACCTGCATTCAATTTTTGTTAGTCTTTGGGTTTTTTCCTCCTGCTGAGTATTTAGGTCAGCTTATAAGATCCATTCCAGAATGAGAGCGAGTCCTGATAGCTTTGGTTTTTCTTTCTTTTCAGCTGAAAACAAGACTCTGCCCCGTTCCAGCTCCATGGCAGCAGGACTAGAAAAGAATGGCAGAACAAGAGTACGAGCCATCTTCTCTCATGCTGCTGGGGATAACACCACCCTTCTCAGCTTCAAGGAGGGAGACCTCATTACGTTGCTAGTGCCAGAGGCCAGAGACGGGTGGCACTATGGGGAGAGTGAGAAGACAAAATTGTAAGGGTGTTTGCTTACTTTGGGCCTTGAGGTTGTGATCTCTGTTGATAGCTTCTCCAGTAGCTAAGTTCTTCAAGATTAAAGTGAGGGATTTTTCTCTGTATGTAGCTGGAGGCAGTAGTGCTAAGGCGTCCCTATTTCTACTTTGCTGTTACACATCACAGCTTTTGGACACACAAATAGATTATAAAGCCCAGGTTATAGCTGTGGTGAGTGATTTGTCCAGTATACTACAACTGCATGAGAAAGTAGTGCCAGTAGATCAAGCACAAAAAGTAGAGGGAAATTCCAAACCTGTGCAAGCCAATATTTATTTATTGGGGAATCCCAATGGGTTTTGAGCACGGGGCTCTTTTTCAATGGAGCAATTATTATTTCATACTTGTTGCACTTGGAACATATCATGCCTTTGTAATAAACATTTCCCTCCACCATTTTGGAAATTTCCTTAACACTTGTAGCCAGTGTGTTACAAGATAGAGCAGAGGCGGGCAGCTTGTAGCCCTCTAGATATTTTGGCCTACAGCTCCCATCATCCTTCACCGTTGGCTATGCTGGCATGGGCTGACAAGAGCTGCAGGCCTAAACATCTGGAGGGCCACAGCACCCATCTTCCTTCACCGTTGGCTATGCTGGCATGGGCTGACAAGAGTTGCAGGCCTAAACATCTGGAGGGCCACAGCTCCCATCATCCTTCACCATTGGCTATGCTGGCATGGGCTGACAAGAGTTGCAGGCCAAAACATCTGGAAGGCCACAGCTCCCATCATGCTTCACCGTTGGCTATGCTGGCATGGGCTGATAAGAGCTGCAGGCCTAAACATCTGGAGGGCCACAAGTTGCCCACCTCTACCATAGATGAAGTTCGGTGTGCCAAGGGATGGAATGTACAATAAACAACTATGCCTTCAGCTCAGAGGTCCCACGCTGAGGAATGCCAGAAAAAAATGAAGAGGAATAGCAGAAATTGTAGGCACTTAACTCCCAGAGTGTCTGTGGCATAACTTGGAACAAAAGCTGTCACTGGGGTAGACTGTTACAGCAGGTTTGCTTTGGCACAATATGCTTGCTAAGGAATAGGGGAAAGCTTGTTGCTTAGCAACAGTGGTGTAGGTAAACTCCTCCACAATTCCTGAGTATTTGTGAGCTCTCCTCTTTCATAACTAGAATCTCAATTCCTAAACTCTGGAGCTGGAGGGCAGGGCAAGGAAGGTGCCATTCTGCTGTTATTCATCATGTAGCCCAAACCTATGTCCATGTGATGAGATGGGAAGCTGGGAATGGGGCAACTTGGGGGCAGGATGCTGATGAGCCTCTATAGACTTGAGCCTAGAAAACAGGAGAATCTCACAAGCAGCTTCACAGAGCAAATGCCCCCGATGGCAGTGGCACAGCCTCTGACCTGATTGGAACTGCTACAGATACTAGCAGTTGCTCTTAAAGATCTAGAATGAAATCATTTCAGATTTTATTTTATTCTTTTACTCCAGAATGTTCTATTGTAAAATTTGTCCCATTGCTACAAAATCCTTTATATAATCAGCATTGACACTGTGTGTGTGTGTGTGTGTGTGTGTGTGTGTGTGTCTGTCCACTTAAGAGCTAAGCTGTTCTGCTATGGAGGGACAGTTTTGCAGTAGTGTAAAAGGAAAACGAGCTTTGGTTTCAGTTAAAAGGTATAGGAAAGTGTCTGGGAGCAGGCAGAGTAATGCTGACAGCGGTTACCATATTTAAGCTTTAGAACAGCAACTTTCAACATTCCTTCCTGCACACCCTCCAAAAGAAATAAAAATTCCACAACTCGTTACTAGCCCACAAACCTTATTGTCATAGCATAGAATGTAGGCCAAATAATCCATTTTAAAACTTTGCAGCGATAAATCTTTCTGCATTCAGGCTGCATTTGTACTGATTTTTCCTTACTCCCCATATGGTGAGACATACTCTGTTTCATCAAATACAAGAGTAGATGGTATAAGCAGTAGCATTAAGAAATGTGTAAGAGCAGAAGGATGCATTTGTTTTTCATGTTAAAGGAGAGAATCTGCCCGCTGCATTGGGTTGTAAATGGGGTAAAGTGTATTAAAATGATAAGATAGGAATGGAGTATCTGCCTGTGCATGGTTTGGTTTTGAACTTTTCTCTGAGGACTGACCACTGATGGACTTTTTACACAAAATACTGGGAGAGATGTTTCATTCTCCAGGTCTATAAACATAGAAGTCCAGAATTTTGGTTGCCTAAAGATTTTTTGGCATCCTGAACCTTTGTTTTCATTGCAGGAGAAGGGCTGGGGATGGAAGTAGGGTAGACTTCCTGTTCCTTGCAGCGATGGAAAGGTTGTTGAAGGCATGGGCAATGCCTTCAACAAATGCTCAAAAACATACGTCAGTGAGCAGGGTTTTAGAACTTGAAAACTTCCCTGTCATTGTACTCCCTCTTGGCCATGCTGTTCTGCATGCCGTTGCCTTTCTCCTAGACGAAAATCATGCTTATGTCAAAAATATAGAATGTAGTATGCAAAATTAACATATAAAAATTGCATCGTTTTCAAAATTGTTTCGTTTTCATAACATAGTGTTGGATTTTATGGACAGCCTGGAACTTGGGCAAAATGAACGGAGAGGTGGGTTGCCCATTGCTGTAACTTGAACAGTTCTAAAAGCCCTTCTCTAATATCTTTTTCCTGTGAGAGAGAGAACTTGAACTTCTTCCTTCGTTTTTTGACCTGTGTTATAGGAGAGGCTGGTTTCCTTTCTCCTACACTCGAGTGTTGGACAGTGATGGAACTGACAGGTTACACATGAGGTAAGAAGGCTATGTGGCTCCCATTCAGACGTGGCATTTTAATGATATTTATGTTTATAGAGATAAGTCCCACTTTTGCTAAGTCAGAACTTGCATTGCTGTCTCCTGGCTCATCTTTCATCAGTAACATACTGTGCCTATTTCAAGTTTGTCACACTGGTATTGGGGGGTAGGGGTGGGGAACTGTCCCTTGGAAGAATCACGGAGATCTACATAGCTGATGTTATGGTCCCAATCCTGAATGGCATCTTAGAATGTGAGAGGCTGTGGAATGCTGAGCTTGTCTGTAAGCAAGAGAGGAAGAGGGATGGGGGAAAGGGAGGCATAATGTGTACAGGTAATGTGTACTCCTTTTAGTAATTCTGCAAGGTGGGAGATGCTAACCACATTTATTTATTTCTTTAGTCAAGGGAAGAGCAGTAGTACAGGTAACCTACTGGACAAAGATGACATCCCACCTCCAGATTACAGCATGTCCTCCCGAGCTTTCCAGTCACAGAATGTCAGCACTTTCAAACAGAGGCCATACAGCGTGGCAATGCCACCTTTCACCCAGGTGAGAAGCCTTATTGGGTGGGGTTTAGGTATGATCCATTGTGAATTAAACCTGTTCTAACTGCCTGCAACTGAGCCAGGGGCAACTACTGCCTGCCATAGATTCTGGGGCTACATGGCGTAGAGTGAATTTGAATGTTCAAATCATTAAAGTTGTGGTGGTGGTGGTATGTGTTTTTCTGGTGACATATGGCTGGTTTTGTTCTTAAGGAGTTCAAATCTGTTTTTCTGTAGAGAGGTGACTTAAACAAGACTGGTGTGGCAGGCTGGGAGTATTAAAGTGGCTTTAGGCCCATTTCGACATGGCAGCTCCGAATGGTTAAGAGTAAGCAAAGAGATGGAGCTGTAGTCTCTTTCTAGAGTTATGACTGGCTAGAAACAAGGCAGGAATTTTCAGCATGCAGAAGAGGGTTCCAATGGGAAGATAACTTGCAAGAAAATATATGTGGGGAAGGGCCATAGCTCAGTGGTAGAGCACATGCTTGCCATGCAGAATGTCCCAGGTTCAATCCCTCGTATGTCCAGGTAGGCCTAGGAAAGAATCCTGTTTGAAATCCTGGAGAGCCGTGGCTAGCCAGTGTAGAACAGGGGTGGGCAAATTCTGCTGGTCTGGGGGCCAATTTTCCCCCTCCCCAGAATTGCTGCTGTGCTGCTGAAATTTTGGCTTTTTGCCGCTGCACTGATGAATTTCAGCAGTATGTTGGAGGGCGGTGGGGGGGGTCATAAAAAAGGCTGAGAGCGTGTCACATGTGGCCTGTGGGCTGTGTGTTGCCCACCCCTTGTGTAGACAATACTGAGCTAGATGGGCAAATGGACTGACTTGGTTCCTATGACTGTGGTTGGGAGAAGCTAACCTGGGCTCACCCTGGCTATAAAGCCAGGGCAATAGAGTGCCAGGCTCTGTTTTTGACTGAACAGCGCTAACAATTTCTGTTTGGGTAGTAATTTGGGATGGAATCTACCAACTATTTGGGGCAAGCTATTTATCGTTTTGGAATGCTCATTGGGCTATAAGCAAGATTTCCAAACCCTACCTTGCCACTGCGGGGTGGGTACATACACCTAGATTATTTCCCCTTCTTGCTGGTTTGGTAATAATACCTGCTGCAACCTGGATCAGTAGTTCCTGTTGCCTACAAACTGTCTAGACTCTTCTGCAAAGTAGAATGCTAGGACAGGAGGGCAATAAAGCACTCTTTGGTGTTGCAGTTGCTCCTGCCTCCTTTCATGGCAGGCTTGGGCTTCTTACATGTGCTACATCTGCAGAAATGAAGTTGCCCTTGTTTTCTGTAGCCAAGCAGCAGAAGCAGAGCTGGGCCCAAAGCACAGAGCTGTGTCTGCACCCTGGGTGGATGGGAGGTCGTTATGCTAAAAGGAGTCCTGGTTGCGGCACTGCTGAAGTGAACATTCTCCAAGTGTCTGTTTTCTTACATAGGTCTTTTTGCAAGCAGGTGAGGCTTACTTGCCAACAGGTGCTTATGTTCATTATTTATAGGAGTACCTTATGCCCTACGGCTGTGCAATTAATGAATATTCCAGTGGCCTCTGCCAACTGCTACCTGCTTCCTACCAGCCTTACCCTAGGTCAACAGCCGTAAGTCCCAAGAACACAATGTTTCCATTGGGATTTCTGAGGGCTGTTTTCTGCCTAAAATATCTTTGTGGCTTACCTAGCACATGTCTCCTGACCCCTCTCTCCTTTCTTTCCCAACCTCATCCTTCCAAAGGAGGCTGTGTATTGAATTGTTCCTTTTAAAAATTAAAGCAGAAGGAAAAATCAAAGGAGAAAAAACAATCAACCAATCTGCAAATTAATGGGTGAGGCACAAAGAGTGGCAGTAAAACAGCAACGTAAATACCCAACTGGTAACATTTGGCTGTTCTATGAGTATCTACCACCAGAAATGGATTGCTCACAGGTCAACAAAGCTTATTTTTCCCTCTCTCAGATTTTCCTACCTTGGACCTGAACAGTCTTTAGACTCTAACGTTCAGAGTCAGGAAGATCAGCCCCAGCCAAAGTAGGCCAGCTGTAAAAGCGAGTAAAAGGCTGGGTGGGAGGGTGGGTGGGTGGAGGGAGGGAAAATAAACCTAGCTGATACACTGGAAAGGAATGTACAGACTGGACAGCAGCAGGGCTCACTTCTTAGCAGCCAACCGTTGCAGTGGAATCCTGTGAAAGGGGTGGCATTGTTATGAGCTGCTTTGAGCTCAACTTTGTAGTTGGAAAAGTAGTATACAAATATTAAATCAAATCAGAGGTGGCAAATTGGGGATGATATTGCAGTCCAAAAGTGGTTAGGTTGGAACAAAGGTTATTGGGAGGCTAAACCAGTTGAGGCTTTCTGAGATCAAGGAGCCCAGAATCAAAATCTGCAGTAGTCCACCCATTTCTTGGGTACTGTCAAAACTGCAGGGTTTATCTGAGGGTCTGCTTTGAATGAACAAGATGAAGAACAATGGTAGTCTTGTCGTTTGGCTTCAATAGGGGAAGTGTTTGGTTTCTTAAATGAGTGGTTCTGAGGCATAAGTCATACCCTCTGACTTGGAAGCCCTTTTCCCTAATCACAGATATGTGAGAGCTACTTATAACTGCAGGTGGGTTTCGTGACTAATCCTTAATGAAATGTGGCTCAGATTATGAGTTGATCACGGAGGTTAGATTTGGTCGGGCATGGCCCCAGCATTTGACCTACAGGCTGTCAGTCCCAATCAGGTGAAAACTACTGTCTGAAACTTTATATATTTGCCCAGAATAAGTGATATTTACCAGCAAGGGTCAGGTGAAAGTGACTAGAATTATTGCTCCAGGCTGCCTCCACAGTTCTGGGTCTGCTTTTGGCTTTGCAGCAGCAAGCTGAACCAAAGGTTCTTCTCCAGAGAGCTTGAGCAGGATTGTGTTTGTTTGTTCAGAATGGAAGGAACCCCTAGAACTACCCAAGTTCCCCATACATGATGGTGGGACTTCCAAGTGTATCACCTCTAGGCTTGTAGTTTGACTTTACCCACCCACCCGTGCAAGCAAGAAAAATAAGCACTCATAGTTTTCTTTTCCTTCTCTGTGCACATCAGAGCATGGAGATGAAACAGGATGCTTTCTTTTATGCACTGCTGTCCCTGTTTCATTTGTTACCCTGATGCCTTGAACCATCTCTTTGGCATTTATTTAATGGGGGAGAGGGTAATGCTCAAAAGAGATGGGGGATGCAAGGTCCTATGCCTGCTAGCATTGCTATCAATCTGGTTTTTCCACAGGGTGTTTCTGAGCATGTCTAGTATTTCACTTCAGCATCCTGTACTGCATGTCTTACGTTGGAGACCTCTCCTGTCCCAAGGCATAGTTGAGTGACAGAGCTCAGTTTTTATCCTCTAATTGATCGAATTTGTTATCTGAAGTCACATTCTAGTGAAAGGGGCGTAACCCTTCACCACTGACTGATGCCTATATAGCTTCAATAGCTAATCCTTTTTGAGACCAAACGCTTTGACTATGAGCCTGAAAACTGTTGGGTCAATCCAGTTTTTGTTTATTTTCCATTGACATCTTTTAGCAAATGCAGTCTCTTCTGATCATTGACATCCTGGCTTTCTTTCTTTTTTCCTTATCCATAGGGCCTGGATGACTATGGGACAAGATCCTCAAGCAGGTAAGAGGTTGCGTTTTCAAGCCCATTGCAAATATACAAAATGAATGTGAATAAAGGAGGCTGCAGTATCTCTGGATAGAAGATTGCATGCAACTACTTCCCACACAGGCAGAAGCCTGTGCACACTGGAAACTGAGTTCCGGGTCTAAAGAGTCCCCTACGTTCCAGTGCGAGGCATGAGGAGTTTGTTTACATTTTGGTGTAGTGGATGTAGTTTAGGACCATCACAGGGAGCGCATAACCTAGAGTAGTGAAGGTGGTCTCATCAATGAGAACGTTAGTAACGATACACAGCTGAACGACAGCTTGTCCACCACTGCTGATTTTCCCACTACAATATGCTGGGACATGAGAATGTTGGGTGTGCTGTAGGTTAAAAAGAGGCCATAGCTCAGTGGTAGACCATGTGCTTTGTATGCAGAAATTGTATGTCCCAGGTTCAATTCCTGGCATCACCAGGTGGGGCAAGGAAAACTCCTGCCTGAAACCCTGGAGAACTGCTGCCAGTACTGTGCTCGGTGGATTAATGGTCTCACTCAATATAAGTCAGCTTTCTATGTGGGTTGCACTACAATTCATGTAGGGCAGTGGTGGGACCTAACAGACCTGGCTGGTGCTTGCACGAACTGAATGTGCAACCTATAACATCCTTAGCATCTTCCACGATACACTTGAATTCTGTGGCAGACAGGTAGGGTCTCCTCAGCAGACGAGTCTATGGCTCGATTCAAATGTGATGTTTCTAGTCCAACAAACTACAGTTTGTTGAAGCAGGAATGAGCGACGAATACTTCCCATTTCCCTGCTTTCCTCCTCTTGCATTGCCCTTCTGCAGGGGCAACTTCCTGGTTTGTTAAGCTACAGATTCCCCATGATGTCCAAACTGTGGTTTAAGCACTCCTTACAAACCAGGATCAAACGATGGTTTGCAGTCCTGGTTTTTAGGGAGCAGCTGGGCACATGAGAGGGGGAGGAGGCAATACGTGTCATAGTTTGTTGGACCAGGAAACATTTGATCTGAACCCTGGGCCTATGTGAAAAGGGTTCGCTCAAGGCAGAAGGCTTCTGAAGATGGTTATAGTAGAGGAACATTGAAAAGTCTGTGATCAGGCAATACCTTTTTATTCGGACCAACCAAAATACCACAGAAGAGTGAACTAAAGGTTAATGTGTCTTCACTTTGCCCTTCTCACAGTATTGTGACCACTTCTAACGGAGTAGATACTACCCCAGGATGTAGGTAGGATGGAGCTGCCTTTGCAAGCTGTACCCAAAGCTCAGACTTGCATAGGATGGTCTCATAACTTCTTCCTCTATTCTCTTTCTGCCCCCCCCCCCCCCCGCTTCCAAACCAAAGGGATACTGCATTGCACTCAAGATGTGTTACTGTTTGGTTGTCGTCCATCAGATGCTTTTGTTTTCTCTCTTTCTTTCTTTCTTTCTTTCTTTTGTGGTGAAGTGCAGTTTGGCAGTATTCTGTGCTTTTTCTTTCTATTCCACAGCGGCAGTGGCACTTTGGTATCTACAGTGTGAGAGAAGGACCCTTGACTAGAAATGGCAGCTGCTGCTTGGAAGAGTTTTCTGCTTCTCTGTCCCCCCTCCATTTCTCTTTCTTTCTTCTCCTTCCTTCCTTCCTTCCTTCCTTCCACTTCTTCACAATTTCCTCCCACCTATCCTAATTTTAAAAAGAAAAGAAAAAAGTCACTCTTCCCCACCCTTGGATTTCTAACTCTTGTGATCATTAAGGGAACCCATGGTGCTGCTATGCCCCTCACCCCCCCGGCACTCCCTGAAGTTTGCAAACATCCTTTTTTGAACAGAAAATATCAAAACAGGGATGACTTAGTTCTTGCAGCAGCAGCCGCCTGGATGCAGTTTACATTTAAACTAAACAGAAATCCTGCATCTTTCTCTCTCTCTCTGTACTATGTAAATGTTTTTTTAAGTGCACTATCCCTTTTCAGAGGCTTTAATGTGAGCTTCACATTAATAGCAACATAAGTGGAGACTTTTTTTTTCCTTTTAAAAAATAATCCGGAAACAAATATGCATGGCCTATGGTGTACGTACTGTTATTTCAAATATCCTTTTTTGAACATTACCATGATGCCAGTTTTCTGTGTCAAAAGGGAAGGTGCATAGAGAGGCTAGGGAGCCTGTGCACCCTCAATTGCTTTTCAGGGGTTACTTTAAGGACAGTGGAGAATGGTGGGATATGGAGAGCAGTGGCTGGTTCTCAGTGAGGATTGGACTGCCAACCTGATCCAGCCAGTTAAACTGAGCACCAACTCAGTATTCATTTTTTTTAAAGGTTTTGTTTTTTATATATTTATTTTATTGTAGGGAGGTATTGTTACCTCGCAGTTAGTGCTTTGGGATATTGGAGCAGGGCCAGGGTGGGGTGGGGAGGGGAGGGGATATTCTGTTGAATTATGCAGCTTCCCAAATCAATCCAAAGACTTTCTCTTCATAAATTTGGAGGCATATTTCTTTTTCTTTTTGTGGTCATTGTTTTTTCTTTTTTGGTAGAGTGGGGAGGGATGGCAGAACTGCAGGTGTTTAGGGACTGGGATGGGATCTGGACTTTGTGATTATTGGCAAAATTTCCTAAAATGCTGTCAATCTTCTTTGTGTGTCTTGATTAACTTCAGAGGCAAACACGGTAGGATTGGAGTAAATGGCTACTGGTATTGCTTCTTCAATCACTGAATTCTGGGAAGTCAGTCACGTGGCCCCTGTTAAAGACTTAACACTTTCAGTTCCGGTTGAAAGTCTACAGTGTAAAGCTGTATTCCTATTATGACCCCAATGTGTTTTTTTTTAAGGAAACAAACAAAAATTAAAGTATTCACCTGTATAGGAGGCTGCTGGCAATATTATCTTGACTATATGTGTATATATATATAAAAGTTCTATCTCTACACACATAGCAAAGGTTTTATTTGTTTTATATAATAGACCTTGGGGCATATGTAATAAGAACCTCCTTACATTGTTGTCATAACTTTGCTCAAATGACTTTTACATTCAGGATATTCTGTAGTAAAGAATGAATGTAGAAAACAGCAAAACAAAAAACAAACAAAAATGCAAAACTTGTGTGAAGACTGTAAAAGTGCTGGGGGGGGGAGTTGTGTTCTTTTCTCTTTTTTAAAGAAAAGTTAAGCAAAAAAATAACCAAAAAAAAAAGGCGAAGAGAAATGTGCCCTGTACTGAGATGTTTGAATAAAATGATTTCCTCCATTAAGTTGGGCTTGGGTGATTTTCTTCAGGTTTTTTTACTGCCTTTATCACAGACAAGTTATGCAGTCATTGAAGTGTGTATTGCCAGACATTTCCCATGCTTTAGTAATGCTGAAGGACCTTGCCGTTGCCTCCCACACCCCTTTTATCCTATTTCTATCCTGCCCCTGTTAAGATCTCTTGAATGTACAGAGTGCTTTACAGCAATTTGCAGTAAGCTGTTCAGCAATGGTGGAAGGCAAGTCATTGTTATTCCCATTTTACAGATGAAGAGCTGAGGCTAAGAGAACAACTTGTTTAAGGCCACGCAGGGCATCTGTAGCTTACCTGGGTTTTTGACAGTCATCTATGAAATCCAGCAGAAGACTCTCTCCAGCAAGCCACTTTGATCAGCTGACAGAATATTGAATTGGGTATTTGTCAGGCATATTTTATCATAGGAGAGTTTAAGTCCAGGCCAATAGTGGTTTTACCAGCATAACAGAGATCACTTCCTTAATTGAATTCTCACAGTCAATTGTGAGCCACAGTCACAGGCTTAGTCAGTTGTTCCTGCCATCGGTAGTTTTATCATGACACCTTATAAACTCACCACATGGCACCTTCTTCAAGATGGTGAGCCAGTAGTCTGATTTCACCAGTGGCTAATCACTATAATGTTGTTATAGCACAGGGTTGTGAGGTTACTATGGGTGCAGTAAGCACAGCCTCCTCTCTGTGATTGTATGTAATAAAATTGGAGCAGCTAACTTAGGTTTTTGTTTTTTTTTCCCACCACCATGTTATCCACATGGTGATCGAAATTATGACATGATAGCCTGGTTGCTTGATGCTTTCGGCATGCACAGGCTGTGTGAAACGGTCACCATGTGGTCATTATTATGGTTTTTCATTCAGACACCCAACCTCCTTTTCCAAACACCTCTGAGATTTGAACATTATTAAGACCCAAATTAAGGGTGATTGCTTCTTTGAAGAGGTTATCCGAGTTTTATCTTGGAGAAGTGGGGGATGTGTTCAGAGAATGACCTTTAAGTATAGCAAGTCAAGTTGGGGTTCTTAGTCCCTGGGCAATCTAGAAAGACTCAGAGCTATGACCCTCCATTCCTTCCCTTCAGTCATCCTGTCATTGCATTTGGTGGCAATGAGTTAAAATTGCCAAAGGTAACAAGACAACTTGTATAGCTTACTTGCATCCTGGATCCAGACCAACTGTCATCTGATCAGGAAACCTCTCTCAACTGAATGTCGTGCATCTGAAGGGCGCCATCAGCTCCTGCTCTAAATAACTGCTTCACCACCCCCATTATTTATGGAGTATACATGCATGCCAAGTACCAGTCTACAAACAGCCTCTCTATTTTTCCATTACAGCACGGATGTTGAAGTGGCCAGGTTTTGAGATGTGTCCCTGACTGTGTATAGTTGTAAGTTTACTGTTTTTTTCCCCCATGTGCCAACTCCTTTCCCTCTGCCCCACACCTCACTCCTATGGGTACTCTGGACTGACTTTTTAAATACTGGTGAATCTGAAACCAGAGTATGGAGATGGAGGGTGTCATTGACCATGGAAAAAGTACCTCTGTGGAACAGCTGTGGGCACTCTCTTGGTGAATTCCATTCTCCACAGATGATCAGTCAGTTCAGGACCCAACCCACTTGCTTGCAACTCAGTCCACTGATTGGAGTTTCATTGCCTTTCTCTGGCTGATGGAAAGTGGATTCCTTTTCCTCTGCTGACCTTTGGAGTAAATCTCCATGCTTCCGTCTCTGCAATCCACTCCTACACCTGCACAACTCCTAGTATAATGCCTACCTCAGTCTCCACGCTCAGTCCCCCCGCTCCTATTTGGAGGGCTGAATCACTCCGTTGGGCACTTGTAAACCTGGGCAGCTGGGGGGTCTTTCTGGTTTCAAGCTGGTGGTTGGAAGCTCTTGAACAGTCATAGTAATATTTTGCTGGGCCTTGGGTCACTGGCTTTCTTCCCCTTTTAATGCAATGGATTCTTGGTTGTTCCTGTTTGGCTTCTTGTCTTCTATGCTAGGACCCTGCCCTAGAACATATGAGCTCCAGTCCAAAATGCAGTGTGTGAACAATAAGAGGCCCTGGACTAGCAGATGTGTGTGTTAAGGCAGCTTCATGTGCATGGGGGAGTGTGTGTGTGGAATTGTATGTTGTGTTTGCATATCCTTGCATGGAGTGGGGCTCCCATACATGTAAGGGTACACTGGATTATGCCGACAAGGTAATAAGCAGACATTTCTTCACAGGTGCTTAGCCTTTCAGTAATCTCTTTCTCTTTTGCCCTGTGCTGGCTACACCAGCAGGTGTACAAACGTGTAACAAGTAGATATGTGGCAAAACCTGTTCTTCTTGGGTAATGTTTAATGGACCACTGCTCCTTCAGTAACTGACTGAGATGCATGGACTTGGTGGTCTAAATCTGTTCTATAAGAAAAAGAGAAAAAAAGTCCTACCATTCCCAGCATTCTCCAGCCAGCATGGCTGGCTGGGGGATGCTGAGAGTTGTAGGACTTTTTTCTGTGTAAACATGCATAGGTTTGCACCCTTAGTCCTCCTTCCCCACCTCTGCACTGAAGCCCAGAAGCAATATGGAGACCTCCTTGAGTTTTTGGGTTACCTTTCCCTCTCCCATTTGCCATTACAAAAATAGTTAACTATTGCTTGATGAGTCACAGTGTGAACAATTTTCAATACTTTCTCCCCCCACCCCCTTTAAGTTCCTTTCAGCTTCAAGAATCTATTTCAGCATCCCCTGGGAGAAAAATGATCTTAGCCTCTGCATTAATTAAGTAGGGAATATTAATTGCCTGTGCTTTAAAAATAGGATAATTAATATTGCTGCTGTGAACTGAGCAGACCTTTTAAATAATCGGTGCTGGCACAAGGACATGCTTGTGTCCAAAAAAGGGATGACCTTCCTGTCTATCCCTGCATAGCAAGCCCAGGTTCCCCCTCTCCCTTTTTGGAATAGGCTTTGAGGACACTTCATACATGAGGGAAGGGAGTTGTACTTTGGTTAAGACCAGAATACACCAATAGAATAATGTGGGCATGAATTTATTTTTCAGCACTGGTCCCTTTTTAAAGATGCACGTGAGCCATTGTTTTGTGTATTTTAAAGGGGCGTACACCAGAAAAACGTGTGTCTCTGTATTTCACATCTGATATGGCACATATTTTGTACTTTGGTATTCTACTGGAGGGCAACAGTGTTTTGTACAAAGCACAGCCCTCTGAGTACTTTCAGGGATTCAGACTCAAAAAGACATTAGCAAGGTCAGGTTTTCCTGCTCTGGAATCCCTCTTGTAGGAAATTTTCTCATCTCTTCAACCATTCTGGTTTCTAGGCCTTCCCACCCACCAACTACTTAGTAAAGCCACTTGAGCCTTCATTAGAAATGCCGTTGGTTGTTTTTAAAGAAGTCAAGTCCTCTCTCCCTCTTTGGACACTATTCCATTGGGCTGTGGGGGTAAGTGCAGGGTGCTCACAAGTCTGTTCCCAAGCTGTCAGAAGAATTACCTTCATTTCCATCTCTTAATGGTGGACTTCTGATGGGGTCTTTTCAGAAGTGCAGCATTTTGACCTTTGTCACAACATGAATGTGGCAGTGGTTGACAAATAGATTGTGTACTTGAAGCTCAAAGGAAGGAATAGCCTATTACTATTTGGGTCCTTGTCTTTATGTTGGGAAGGTTGATTGATAGTTGGACACTGGGTTTTCATAATAAAAACTGAGTTTGTTTGGGAGGAGGCAGAGTAATTTGCCTTTCTGTGACTTTCTCCATCTCTTTGGGTGAACACTTAGAGCAGGGATGGATAACTTGTGGCCCTCCAGCTATTTCTGCCTATAACTCCCATGATCCCCCACCATTGGCTAGGCTGATAGGAGTTGTAGACCAAAACACCTGGAGGACCACAGGTTGCTCACCATGACTTAGAGCAATCTGCTCCATCTTCTGGCTGTCCCGTGCCCTTATGCCCTCCGGACCTAGACTAGAACATGTGTATTGGTATGCTCTCTGTCTCTGCGTTGCAGTCGTACTGTATAAAAACTATAGCAAACTAATACGGGCTGCCTCTTCAGGAAAACCATGGCAATAACAAGGGGAAGGACTTGTGTGATACTTGGGTTCAGAACATAGATATGAAAAATGTAGATGGACATAGGCATTGGTGGCTGAAAGGTCCCCAACAGCGCTAGGCAAAAGAACAGTCCCTGTTTCCTGGAAGAACTTGTCTAGCTATTACATTAAGCACTGGTCTGTATTTTGCTTTGTTAATCCTCTGAGCTGTTTTGTGCTTGGGGATAACAGGCAATGTGTTACTTTACCATCTGACCAATTTGATCCATTGCTGGATAATTGGGAAATAACTCCACTTTCAGTCAACCTCTTGCATTGAAATTTTGACCTTGCCATGGGAAAATAGTGGTTATGTGTTTCTGTGGCAAGTATCAGTGCTAGATTTATTTCATTTGGTCAAGCAAGCTGGTCTCCTGCATCTAAACATGGCAAGCAGTAGACAAAATAAAAGACTATAACATTCCACAAGCCCTTGAGATAGGGCAAAAAAGCAGCCTGAGCAAATAAAGTTAGTCCATGCTGCTATTTCCAAGATAAATAGGAATATTCCAGAAGCAGTTTGGCAGTACCAGTGACTTTCTCAAAGAGCTTTCCTACACAAGGAATTTATTGTGCATTTGTCATTCCTTTCTCATGGTTGTTTATGGTTTCTTTAAACAATGTCATGATCCTCCAGTTTTGCTTCTGTTTTTTAAGAGCACTTTCCCAGGTTTTTTTAGAGCGAGAAAAATGGGGTATTATTTCTGAACATGAAAGAAAAGGTATTTTCCTACTTGTACAATTGTGATATTCCACTGTAGCACAGTGCCACCTATGTAGCGGAAAAGCAGGAAAGGAAAAGCTCTTTATGTAGAGCTCAGATCTCAATTCTGCGACGAAACTGAAAGTAGATACACCGATTAACAACCTCGTGTAGAAAAGCTCAAAGAGGGAGGCTATACTAAGGACCCCCATTGAGGTCTGGGGAATGGCTTCCAAAAGTGCTCCATCATCTACAACTATAAGAAGTGGCCCTTTAGTCCCAAGCCATGACATGGAGACGGCAAGTGTAAATTGTTACTTATTTTCAGGCATATTCTATCTGTCTGTATGCTGAGACCATACTGGTTGGGGACGGACTAGAACATCCTGCGAGACCCCTATGGAACAAAAAGGCCGACTTCAATTAAAGCGGATTAATCATTGTCAGTGTGTGTATGTGCGTGTGTTGCTCATTGCCTATGTCTTACATGGGATGTATATCTTAAAGGTATAGCAGGATGGCTATTGTCTTAAGAGAGAAGGCGGTAGGATCTGAAATCTGTTCTCCTTGGCCTAAACCCAACAGGTCTGGACAGACTTCAGGCACCATTTCTCTGCTGCCAAGCCGTGCTCTGCAAATTGTTGCTTGTCAACAAGCCGCTGATGCACCGCCCCTTTAGATCTTTCTGTGCCAAGAAAGATCAGGAATGCAGTTTGCTAGTGGCTGGAAATGCCTTCCCCACACCCACCTTCTGACCTTAGCAAGGCTCAAGATTTGTCCGTGATGGAGCAGCCTGCACCTGAGAGTGTAGTAGGCCCACAATAGTTACTCATTAACAAGTATTTGGAGAGCAGCAGCTTGCCCTGAATAGATGCAAGATGTTCTGGAGGAAGCAATGCTGTGCGTGTGGGTGCAACGTAAATATCAATAAAATGTGACTTTTTGCTGGAGGCTGGGGTGGGGGGAGAAATAAGAGTATCATAAAGTGAAAATAGCCTGGTTGCTCTGGAGACTAGAAAGTAACTCTGCAGTCTTAAAGCAGCTTCCTCCATTACTCAAAGGTTGACTCTTCATGACCAGTTTTCTTTTTATTCACCATAGTCCACACGCTGTCTAATCTTGCCCAAAATGAGTGCCATAAAATTGGTAGAAAAGCCATTTTAAGTCTGTTTTCCACTAGGGAATGTGACTCTATATTTGCAGATGGTTCGAATGTATGGAAGAACAAGTGGGACCGGCAAGAAAACGTTGCAATGTGGAGTGCTCCTGTTCAGGGTTCCAGTCAATCAGTCATGCCTTTTTCCATGATACTCCATTCCATCCCCGCTCCCCGCTTTTCAGTTCCCCCCATCCCAAAGTCAAGACAGCATTCCATAGCCACTGAGCACACTGGTTGTCGGGGGAGTCCTCTCCCCGCCCCTTGAGGGTTTTAAAACCAGATTATATGTACTTCAGCAAACCCGGGGGCTCTGCTTTACCTGCCAATACCTCCCTTTTGTAAGTGGGTAGTGTTGTTTTAGCTACATAAGCATCGGCATTCATGCCTGAACATCAGAAATATTCATGGGAGAATTCTGTTACAGTGGTTGCTCTAAAATGTCAAAGCACTCATTCTCTGGGGAAGGAATTGGTATAAAAGATAACTAAAATTAATTGATATATTTCAATCAGTGGGACTTTTAATACCAGCCTGAGTCTTGAAGGTATGCATAGTAAGTTTCTTAGCTGTTTTTGTTCACCTGAGTCTGTGGACTGTTAGCAGCTTGCATTTTTCCTGCCTCTCAACTTGCATCTGGAGCTTGCTAAAACTGCCATGGGAATGCCACCAATGTTTTCCTCATAGCTAACCATGCCACCCAGCTAAGTAATTTAGAGGAGTATTGACCATGTGGATTGGAGCCAACCTGTTGTGAATCTCCTAGCCCTCAAGATTGTGGAGACTGACAAGGTTGTGGTCCAAGTACATATGGTAAGTCCCCTTGCAGATTATGGTTAGGGTGGAGATCATTTTTGCCATGGGGGGGGGGAGGGAGGGCAGCACTAAATACAAGGAAACAACCAAACAAAAAGAGGCAAAGCCTCGAACAGTATTGAAAAACAGATTTTTAATCAAATTGTAAAAGGTCCTTTTAAAACAATGAGATGTCCATGGCCTTTTGGTAATAACCTTCCTTAGGAGCACAAGAATACAGTTCTCCTATCAAGGCAACATCTCTCAGGAAGAGGCTTGGTCTCTCTTCATTTGTTTGTTTGTTTCCATGAGGGGAGGGGCCATTTTTGGTGGAATCCCCATGACAACTGCAACATGTGCTCCAACTCTTGAGACGTCCTCCCTGCCAGAACGCAAGAGAAGCTTTCACTTTACAGATATGTGTGTTGCTTTCTGCATGAGACAAAGCAGTGTCTATCCATCTGTCCTTGTTCCTGATAGCATTCCACATATTCCAGATCAGGAGTGGAAATCATCCTGAAGGCAAACATTGAAGTAATTTGTCATTAAGGCTTGGCCATTTAGGCCAAAGATACTTTCCAAGCAAAACCATTGCTTAAATTTTTTTTGTACAAATTGATGTTGTCTTGGTTGCAATGGGAGCTATGTCTCTAGTGAACAGTTTGGTGCTTTTGTCATCCTTGCGTCTCATTCTTCTGTTGTCTCTGTTGGTGCAGGCCACGGAGTTCCTAAAGCTCTTCCCACTAAAGCTGTACCTTGCTTTCTCTTTGCAGGAATCCTTTTGCCAATGTCCAGCTCAAACCAACGGTGACTAATGATCGTTCAGCTCCTGTCATCAGCTGATCCCAGGGATGTTGGGCGACGGCGGGTACTTCGCACCTTTTATTTGAGTTTCACCTGTGTTGCATTTCTATGGTCTCCTTGTAAAACATGCATGTTTTCCCCACAACACTATTTTTGTAGTTAGACTCAATTTCAGCTTCCTGCTTGAAAAGCAGATGTTGGCACACTTATTTTATTTTTTGCTCTCTAGAATCAGAAGAGATACTTCGGCCTTGGAGCGATAAGTATCTTGAAGATTACATATTATCTCTATTCTGAATGGAGAGCTAGATAGAACCATGAACCAGGCCCTGCATTCTTCACCTGTACTGTTATAGACTATGTTCAAAATCTTCTAAAGATGGTGATGAGCCAGGAAAGCTAGTATGAGGAGGATAAACCTTGCTATTTTTGCAATGTCCTTTATGCCAGTTAGAATTTCGCCTAGTCTGCAGTCAGAACATACGGGTTTGAATAAACTGAACATGTGGACTTCAGTGGTTGTCAAGAAAAGCTTTGGTACTGCCCAGGCCATGAGATGGTGATGTCTAACAACCCCGAAATCCCTCATGAAATATATGACACAGAGCAGTGCATAATATGGACCCAAGTCTCTCTTAAGAGCTTCCTGGGTGTCTCATCGGCTAAACATCCCTCTTTGTCTTGTGCTGGGCTTTTCACTGGGTAGCCCTCTGTGCTCAGGCTTAGCAGAGCTGGACTCCAGAAGCTGTCCTCTCACCTTGCCACTTTAATTCTAATGAATTGTCCAGATCTCTGCATATGCATCTTGCCTGTCCTCGAAGGGAAGAATGGCGTTAAAGCAGATCTAATGCGGTGAGGCAATCATCCTGTGCCTGATTATGGTCCAAGTTATGTACACATTTTTCACCATGTCAAGATGACTGCCAGGAAAGGACCCTGTGCTAGTTTCAGAGAGTGCCACCAGTTGCGTGAGCATCTGCCCTGTCTCACTATAGCCCCCTGCTAATCAACTAGGCAGGAGGGGGAACACTATTAACTATAAAGCTAGATTAACTCCCACCCCACCCTGAATTCCTCTTCCAGTGAATTCTTCTCTACATATCCTGCCTGGTGCAGTGGTTTTTGCGTCCCGTGCTGCAGAAACAAGCTAGCTTAAGCAGCCTGGCGCCAGTTTGGTACTGCAGGACAGTCTTGTTAGAAAGCTACTGGTTCTATGACCAAAACAATGCTGTATTTCTCCTTTTGTTTCAATCTTTTAGTCTGCTTTTCTTTTATAAAGTGCCCTTGCCCTTGCCTTAAAAGGTAGATGTTAGCGCATTCGTTAAAGGCTTTCGTATCTACTCTGTCCAGTTGGGGATCAAGGTCCCCTAAGCTGCAACGCAGAGCACTCGGTGCTGCATAATTACCTAGTTACTGACAGTGAGATGTCAGCACATAGTTTCCAGAAGCAGTAGCTGCCAAAATGGGATGGGGTACGTGTACTACTGAGACTCTCTTACCACTTGCAGTTTTGTATTGTATTTTGCACCTGAGGTCAAACTGCAAATTAAAGTGCTACAGGAAAGTTAGCAGTGAAGATAGTCTAACTGCTGCTGGGGAAATCTCTCTCAGGATCACGTGTTCTGACCCTATTCAGGCGACCCGACTCATATGTTCTGTAAATGTGTGAATGGGGAGCAAGGCCGCATAGACTAGCCCCACCCCAACATAATCCACGAAATAATCTCACTCTGCCATCTCCGTGGGAAATGACAACTATGTCTCGTCCCTGCTGCTATGGAGAGGTAATTCAGCCACTGTAGCCTCTTCTAATCCTGGCCAGAAGGAACTGGGGGCCAAACTCTGCACAGCACATGCAGTCCTGTGACTAGTTTTCAAGCAGGCAGTTTATGGTTGATGGAAGGACCAGCAGGCGTTGGAGGATGAGGCTATTTGACCTTTTCCTCGCCAGCTATTTGTCTGCACAAAATCTCCCACATCTGGCTAACTTTCTCTCAGAAAGAGAAAGAAATGTGGTGTCCTTGTGTCTCTATCCTCCAAATGTTGGAAAGTAGCTTGGTGTGATTTTGAATGGCCAGAGGGGTTAAACAGCCTCTCCTCATAACTGTTGCTGGCCTTTTGCTCAACTTGAAGCCACTTAATTTCCCCCAGTGTTTATTTTTAAAGCAGGGATGGAGAACCTTTGTCCCTCTAGATGTTGTTGGACTGCAACTCCCATCACACCCAGCCAGCATGGCCAATGATGAGGGATCATGGGAGTTGTAGTCCAGCGAGAGCCACAGGTTTCCAATTCCTGTTTTAAAACAATCACAACACTGCCTGGAATATGCAGTTTGGCTCTTGGATAAAGCAGGCATACAAATTCCAGAAGCCATGATCATGTTTAGAGTCCATGCCCATCCTTCATGAGATTCGGGGGGGGGGGGTGTTGATGGTTATCTAGTGCCATCCTGGCTTGTAGGGGGCTCTGACCTCTCTGATATTCTGTCGATAAAGCACTCCTTACTCCTTAGGTCGCAGGGAAATATATCACAGCTTGCTTTTTTAATTTTTACTTATGCCTATGATGTGCTTCCATACATGTTTCAATGCATATATTTTTATAGAAACAAAATTATATCTTGGCTTTAAACCAGTTTTTCATAATTCCCAAGCTAGATTGCACAGGACAGGAACAATCTGGCAAAAGCTACCCTTGACTGAGGCTGCCATACTAGGCACAGTTACTAGAAACTAAATCTCATTGGACTCGGCGAGCCCTGCTGTTGCCACTCACGTGCTAGATTGCACCCTACTTCAATTACATCCCTCCCTTGGAAATATTTTTCTTCTGGTTGCTTAATAATTACCTCAGGGGCTTTGTTCACAGAAGTGTGATGAGGTTTCTCAGCCAGAGCATTATATTTGGTGAAATGGCAGTGAGCCATACTAACCAAAAAAGATCAGATTCTACTTAGATGAAGAGTGTTTTGCGAGACCTTTTTTTAAAAGGCGGCCGGGGCCGGGGGGAGATCCTTAGCTCCTGCCTCATGCTTACCTCAGTCCAATGTCAGTTGTGGAATATCCCCTCCCTCCCTAGCATAGGAAGGAGTGTATCCTCACTGCAGAGTTATTTAATAACCTGTGGGAGAAGTGCAGTCCAGTTCTAGAGAATGGGGAGCACACAGCATTAAAAAAAAAAGCTAGGCGAGAAACCACCATGTATGTGTCAGCTCCAGGAATTTGGGGGCCTTTAGGCAAGGAGCCCAAAGCAAGCTTTGGGCCCCATAACTTGCACTTCCAACAGGAACCCCACAAGGGGGAGGACATGGGGTGTGCCAACTGAAAATTCTGTTATGCTGCCTCGGTTTTTTTTTTAGTGTTCCATGCGACACGAGAATGGTGTTATTGCTGGGGTGGTGGGACCTGAAGAGGTCCCAGCAAATGTCTTACCTCACCATCCTTTTGAGTCATACTGTCTACTTGCAGTTAGGGATGGGGTGCGGGTTGGCAGTAGCAATTGCAGGGCGGGGTGTTTATAGAATTTTTCCATGAAAATGTCTGTATGAATATTCAGTTGAAAAGTATCTGTGCCATTCTTTCACTTGCTGCTGTTTTGGCACACACACACCCATTACTTTATCTTCCTCTTGCTTGGATTATTCACATGGTTGATCCTGCACATCATCCTGAACGTATGATGCATGGGAAGACCTCACTCTGCTCTATAGAAAGGTTTGGTTCTGTGCTGACTTGGCTGAGAATGAGTAGGGGCAATTTAAATGTAGCAAACAGACAAACATTGTTCCACAGACTGCTGAAAAAATCAGGAAGATGACTTTCTTACCTTGCTGGGGATTGGGATGCTCACACTCGGGCACATGGTCCAAGCTCCTGTTCAGACTGCGCCCTTACCTCTGCTCCTGCTCTCCATGCCTCCCAAATGTTGCTGCTTGAAGATTAACTGAGGTTGCTCTTGCAAAGATTTAAGTCCTGCTGCTTTTGTGCTACCTGTTCCTCATTTCTTAGTCAGGGACTTCCCGTTAACAATATTTTAAGGCCTTCTGTCCCTCACAGCAGAAGCACGAGCATGTGAATTTAAGGCTTGGAACACCATCTGTGCCTTGGGACTCAGCTTCTGGTGTTGTGTGATAGATAAAAGCAGATTGTAAATCTTCCATTTTCAATTAAGATGGGAATATGAGATGGTTCTTGAGAATAAGCAGGGACAGCCCCCGTCAGCCAAACTGGAGTCAACCTCCTGATAGAGAAAACTGCCTTGTTACTTCCTAACATTCATGCTAGAACAGCCTTCCCCATCCTGCTGCCTTCCAGATGTGTTGTACTACAGCTCCCAGCATTCCTGTCTACTAGACATACTGGCTGGGGCTAATGGGAGTTGTGGTCCAAAACATCTGGAGGGCACCAGGTTGGGGGAAGGCAGTGCTAGAACAAGAGACAGGAGGCTAGTGAGCTGCCTGTAGCATCTAGCATTAGCCCAACCATTAGCCACCATTACGCCCCACTTGCCAGAACAGAAGCATATAGAGCAGATAGAAGTTGGGTCATAATGAAAATAGAGTAGTCTTCCCCAACCTGGTCCCCTCCTGCTGTGTTGGCCTGCAACTCCCATGTTTCCCATAGAATCATGCTGGCTGGGAATTGTGGGAGTTGTCATCCAGCACATCTGGAGGGCAGCAGGTTGGGGAAAGCTAGAACAGAGTGTACAAGCCACCAAGCACTGCAACCTTTGGTTTGATTGTATACTACCACTGAAGAGCATGGGCAAGCATTTGCCTAAAAGATAACACAGGATCATTTCATGAATATTTGCTGCTTCCAGGCCCTGTGCTAGCTTTAGGGCTTGTGCAGGCCTGCCACTGCTACTGCAGCTACAGATGCCTTAAGGATTAGTGCTCAAGCACTTTTACTATTAAAAGAAATTGCAGTGTGGGCACCATTTCATGCCCCAGATGACACATGCTGCTGCCTACCAGGTGCAGTTAGTCTTCAAAGGTGCCATAGCATTTTCTGTCTTTTTGCTACAGGCTTCTAACACAGCTACATTTTTGAATCCTGTAGTACATTTTTGTAAATCAAGCACTTATTTATCCCAATTTCAGGTTCAAAATACGGAGGGTTTCCCTATACAGAGGTCAACCCTTTCTTTATTCAAATAAATTTGAAGAAATACCTTAAATGAGTGTTGCCCATCTTAGAAAGGATAGTTTCTTGGTATCAAAAGAATTTATGCTGGAAAACTGGATAAAAGCAATACTAACCTTTTGTTTATGTATCGAAGCTCAGCAGGGGCAGCCCTGGTTAGTACTTGGATGGGAGGCCGCCTGGGGATCAGGCTTCCTGCACTGAGCAGGGGGCTGGACTGGATGGTCTTGTAGGCCCCTCCCAACCCCGTGATTCTATTGCACCAAATCACTGGAGGGGGTTAACGTAGCACTTCAGGAGTGCTCAACCACACCAAGGTCAGATTAACAGTAGAGGCCAAGCCCAGCATAGCTTGAGAAGAGAGTGAAGGATCAGGCTCTCAATGGCTACGACTCAGGATGGCTATATATTGTCTCCAGTATCAGAGGCAGTATGTCTCTGGATACTGACTGCTGGGGAACACAAGCCATGTGTGTATGTGTGTGCTATTGCACTCATGTCCTCCTTGTGGGCTTCCCACAGGCAGCTCGTTGGCCACTGTGTAAAGAGAATGCTGGGCCAGATAGGCCCGTGGTCTGATCCAGCAGGGCCCTGCTTCTGCAGTTTACTCTGGTGCGCGGTGGCAAATCGCTAAGCCAAGGCAGGCCCCTGTGCTCAGAACAAGTCCCTACCTGCCCCACCCCCAATGGTAATCAATTCAGTGGTCCCAGCCCAGTTAGAGGCGAACATGGCCCTGCAGCTACAAAGGCAGGGGCTGTATCAAATGCCCGGTGAGCAGCAATGCGAGCCTGTTCTGTCAGGCGTGGCCTTTGGTCTCCAAGCTTGACCCGCCTGCTTTAAACCAGCCTTCCCTAACCTAGTGCCCTCCAGAGGTATTGGACAGAACCAAGGGCCATGCTGAATTGGGATCAATGGAACTGTAGTCAAACACGTGTGGCGGACATCAGGGTGCGGAAAGCTGCTGTAAACAGTACTTTAAATAAAAAGCATTGCTGCTGTTTCCTCCCCGGTCATCCTATGCTGTTTAGTAGCATTTAGGAAGGGCAACAGTCAGTACTTGTGAAGGATATGCATTTCTGCAGCTGGAAACACCCCCCCTCCAGCTAATTTAGGATAGCAGGCATCAGCTACAGCGAGAAAATATTCCATGTTTTTAATTCACTCACTACTACACTTAACAGTACAGAATCCTAGATACCATTTGAGTTTCCAGAGGGGTGGCTCTGTTGCAGCAAAAACAGCCAGGAGTCTTGTGGCACCTTAAAGACGAACACATTTATTATGGCATAACCTTTGGTGGACTTCAGCTGCCTATGGTGAAGTGGGTTGTAGTCCACGAAAGGTGAAAAACCTCTTCCAACCAAGGGCCAAATTCCATTCTGGAAAAGCTTGGGGGGGGGGGTGGCTCATTCCACTAGTGGGTGGGGCCAAAGGCAGAATGGCTGGGCCAATCAACCAACATATTTTAGCTTAAAACTCTTATAGCCAGGAAATGAGCCTTTGTAGGGGCATTTCTACCTTTTAGAATGGGGAAACAGCTGCACCAAAGCCAGGAAACCACCAAACGATCAGTAGTTTGGGGAAAGAGGGCATGGCCTTCTGGGGACCCTTGGTGGGCTAGATTGGGACTCCCAGAGGTCACATTTGGCCTTGGGGCCTGAGTTTCTGCAGCCCTGGCTTAAGCCATAAAACCTGTTAGTCTTTGAAGTACTACAAGATTCTGTGTTGCTCTCATTAGCTGGCCCCTTTCCCCACACCACGTTCCAGTGTCTTTAATAGGACAGAGAAAAGCAGCAAGTACAGATTTTCCTACATTTCTAAATTTTGCTTCCTGTTATGCACCTACCTAAGGCATGACAGTCTTTGTCAGTAAAGGAGTTGGTAACCTCACATCCAAGCTACTATTGCAAGATAGGCTCATCATCTATCAAAGCCCCTGAACCTAACCTACACAATCCAGACTTTCAGTATGTTATGCTGGCTTCAAAGAATAGAAATATGAGTAGGCAAAGATTATATTATTTTAAAAATGTTTATTTTTATTGTTATTATTGGACCAATGGTATTTGACACACATGCTGGGAGCTGTATGGAAATCAGCACTGATAAAAAATACAGCAATTATGACCCGTATCAATAAAATATACACTGTAAATAGCCTCTTTCTCTCTCTCTCTTTTAAAGAAAATCATAACCCAAAACATGGCTCTAGCTCTGTCCTTATGCAGCGTCTCAGGGGCTGAACGAAAGCATTTTGATGCTATAGACCATACACCTGTAGGAGCTTCCTGTTCAAATGCAATAGCAAAAGAAATGCAACTGGAGGTCAAGCTGTGCTGCAGCTACTTAGCAACAGCCTATCCCTGAAGCCGCTGCTCTCCATGGAACTCACTGTACCTTGCCTTTGAATTGGCAGGCCAAGGCCACATTGCGCATCTGAAACATTCCCATTTAGTCTAATGTGGTGGAACGGGAGTATAACAGTTCCTCTTCACCCTACAAGGGTGAATCACTCCACCACCACACAGCTGCCTGCTATGGCTGCCTACAATGCAGAGCTGTGGGACACCTGTACAGAGTGCACTGGATGGATTTGGGGCCTATGCAGTGGCACTGCCTGTTGTGTGTTTGCTCAGCGAGGTCATAATAACCCTCAAGCAATGCTCACCAGTGTAAAGGCCATCTTTCCCTGGTGGAATCTCCTGGTGCTTTGCCTCAAATGTCTACTAGTTATGCTGCAAGTAGTATGGATTCTATCTCTGGCTGCTGCTTCTCTGGTTCTCATGCTCAAATGTTTCCCACTGATAGAATGAGCGAAAACAAGGCTCTGTTGCCGTGAAACCTACTCTTTCCCAAGAGGCAACTTGTACACATGCAAATAAAGGGATTTGTGTGAGAGAATGCATTTCTCATGGCCACAGCTCCTTTTTTTTTCTTTTTGCTGTTGCTGTTGAATCTGAATTAACCTGCCCCAGAGGTAAATATGTGCACACCTTTGTAGCCAACACTGTTTGATTTCTACTCATTTTTATGAGCTGTTGCTTTGCAGTTAGCAATAATGGGCAGCTTCCTCCAAAGCAAATACGTTGTTGCAGTTTCATCTGCTTGTTCTGTAGGCACTGAAGCACCAGTTTAGGCAGGTCTCTTGCAGTAAAAAATCTATTATGAAGCATGCTCATTTCTCACACAGGAAAGCAGGTTGGACACTCATTAGGACTATTCTTCTGCAAGATGCAGCAGGCTCAATTTGTTTACAGCCAGCGTAGGTAAAGGCACCGTGTGCGCTACGCTCCTGGTCACCCAAGCACGGGATATGCCATAGTCTTTAAAATAAATATTTAAATTCCATGCCAAAAAAGCTGGATTCTGTATCTTGTGTATATCATGCAAATAAAGCAAATTTGCATATTTGTGTTTATATTGCATAATTTATTCTGCTGCTGCTAAATGTGAAGAGTGGCATGGGGATGGAAACCCTAATCACTTGGAATCCTGTTCTTTTGCTCCTCTTCTGGCAGTCCTCGTGCATGTATGTTCCTATTGTAGATCTGTGTCCAATACACACACCGCCGGGCCTCACCACTTGCCATGGGCGGTATTCTTCAGTAAGAGAGAATGGGTTGATGTTGTTTGGTAGAAAGAGTCAGTCATCAGCACTGGAGTCATCCCTACCTATGTCTGCAGCATCTGGAGCTTATGCAGTACACCAAGCCTTGCTTGCCACCAATTAGCTCAGCTCAGCCTGGTTCCAGTAACGCTATTTTACTGGCATGAAAAGCTGACGCTAGGAAACAAGCTGAATACCACGATGAAGCCAAAAGTCAAACACAAGCTTTAGAGCAAAATGGTGAGTTAAATCTTTAACCTCCCTCCTTAAAACAATAGAAGTAGCCAAGGCGATGTGTGCTCTGTGACAAGCTCAACTCAGCCACATATATACCTGTTTAATTCAGATACGTAAAAAGCAAATTTGCAAGACTCCCTTTAACTGCTTTACATTGCTTCTACTAGTCATCACGGCAAGGAAAGTGCCACTGAAACTCTGCCCTCTAATCATGGGAAATTTTATCATAAGAACAGCGAACCCTCCTGGCCGTCTGAGGTTTTGCCAGGCATCGTCCACAGACTTTCAGACTTATTCTTGCAACCATAAAGGTGAGAAACTAGCTTTTCTTTCCAAATGAAAGCAGAAGTACTTCAGAAGCTAGATGCCGCAGCCAGTATCATACTCTATTGCTGCTGCTGCTGCCGCTGCCGCCGCCACCGCCCCCCCCCCCCCCTCATCTCCATGGAATGGCAGCACACACAAAGTTCTGGTAGTATTCACCAAAGGGTGGTGAGGGCAGTTTTAACAGACACACCAGTGCAGATGGAATACAACTCACAATCCTACAATGCATGTGGCAACATCATTCTACTTGCTCTCCAAGCATGTAGTTTGAATAGTGGGGTTTTGCAAAGCCATAAAGGATAGCTTTTGAAATATAAACAAATGTTGGTTATTCCTGATGCTGTGACCACACATTAAGAAATGGCACATGCAGTACAATTGTGTGTGTGTCTACTCAGAACTAAGCCCTACTGAGTTCAATGGGATTCACTCCCAGATAAGTATGTCATGGCAACTGCAGCCTTACCTGGGAGTAGACATGCCTAGGATTACATTATTGGGGTGCTTCTAGACTGCGGGCCTTTTGGTACTGATCAGTCATCATGCAGAACTGCAAGAGACTTTCCACACTTTGGCTAGTATAGCATTTTACATGCATATGCACACCCTGCTATGTTCCATCCACACTAGCAGGTAACAAAAGCCATGTGGGTGGGGGAGTGACAATGCAGTTAAGCTCACCCTTTTAACAGCATGTTTATTTTTAAAATCAGTTTTAAATTTTGGGCTAAAATGCTTTTTCACTTAAGTGATATTGCTCAAATATTTTCCAATGTTGGTGGAAAAGCATTTGTGCAATTTTTAAAAAAATGTTTAAAACACACACACACACACACACACACACACACAGATACAGTCTAGAAAAGTAACAATGTGTGCCAGAATGAAGAGGTGTTAGGATAGAACAGCCTGAAATGTCACTGCACACATCAAAACTACATCTCTTTAGCAATACTTTTCTATCTTTAATTTTTTTAAAGTGACCTACACCTGTGGAAATTGCACTGCTGTTCTATTCCTTCTAGAAAAGTCTGACTTTGTGAGCTCTCAAAAAGAAATAGAAGAAACACAGGGAAAAGGCAGAACAACAATTCTGTGACGTTGTGCAGAAGCCCGGTAAAAAGAGTGAACAAAGAATGGCAATTTGTAAATACCTAGGATTGGATCCAACTTTTATTCTGCCAACAGAAGCAGCCTCGAGCAGAGTTCCGCTATGAGTGCTCCTTCGGGGGGGGGGGGGGAGCAATCTCTGCAAATTTCCCCATCCTTCTGCAAGCTCCAGCACCACCTCCCACCCTGTTTTGGAGGGCCCCTCAACCCTTCAGAGTTTGCAGGGGGAGCCACAGGGTACTGTGGGTGGAAGGGAAATCAAGGAAAGTCACCTCACCTCTCTTCCACCAACAGGATTGCCCCGGTGGATCAGAAACCGTGGACAGCAGTAGCCCTTCCACCTGCAGGAGGCTTAGGCTGGATCCAACCCCTAGCATAGATATTGAAGAATCACTAATCTGATGGCCAAACACCACTGCTCTGGTGTTTGGCAAAGCTTAATTTTATAATGCTGTAGTAGGCAGAACACCTGGCTCCTAGGTACTAATATCCTGGCACAGATGTTACGACTGGAACAGGAGACTATGCAGTTTAACAATCAAACTGGCTGACACTGCAAGAAAGCAGACTCTCTCCTGTTTGCCCACTTGCAGTTGCTGCAGCTCTGGAGAATTCAGGTGCTTCCAGACGAGCCTTTTATCAAGCCACCGCCCTGCCTCATTCACATAGTTTTATGGTGGATCCAGATTACATTGTGTTCTACTCATAATGCTCCTGTGTTTTTCCACTGATTCATCCTTTTTCCTTACCACAAAAAAAAAAATCTGTGAAGGGAAAGAAGATGGAATTGCTGCATGGTGTCTTCTGACTGGCAGCAGTAGTCCTCCATGTGGAAGCACCCTTCCTGAGCCAGAAAAAAATGAAGATAAAGGGATAATCAGTGATAGTTCTGTTTTCCCACACTTCTTGCACAGAGGCAATTAGTTGCTTTCATCTCTGCTCACGCTGAAAACTGTAGCAGGGGTGTTCACAGAAGAGGATGTTGTGGCGATTCATTTACCATGTGGCCAGAAGTAGAAGTACCCACTCACCTGCATAGTTAAGAGTCTCGATCTAAGTGGATACATCATGGTTCCCAGTTGTTTTATTTACACACCCAAATGAGTGATCACTAGCAAGGGCAAGATCTGCCCTGCACAACTGTGCATGTGAAGAGTGATTGGCATAGTGTCTTCCTCCATTCCCCTCCTGTGCATAATTGCAGCGCAGAGTACTAGCATTGACCAGAACAGGAGGCCAAGGCTATTCCTGAGCCTTCCTTCAGGCTTCCCTTTCCAAACCAGGGTGAAGCTTGTAGTTTTCTCTCCATGTTCAAGTGAATTCTTGTGCAACACTCTCTGGTTTGGAGAGGGAGGGAGGGAGGGAGGGAGAAATGTGAAGTGTGTTGGCCTCCCATTCCAGGTAATAGCCAGTGTGCTCTGGTGCACCAGCAAGGTGGAAAAGGAGGAAGAGATCTTCATTGGCCTCTATGCCATGGCAGTCCCTCCAGCTCACAACTGTGCTCAAGCCGGGAAGAACAATATCTGAAGTAAATTGAGCCCACTGGATGCTACATGATGGGAACAATGTCATTCTGATCTGGAAACAGATGGAGATCATGTGTACATTTCCCCCCAAAGCCATTGGAAGGGGCCATTTTAAAGCTTCAAAAATCACTCGGCGTAAAAGAAGGGTTTCCTTGGATTGGAATTCTGGAAGCTACACTGTTCAGGTTGGAGAGGTAACAGGTACTACCTAATTGCATGTTCTTTTTTTTTCAGGGTGGGAGAGGATCCCTTTTTCCTAGAGCCTTGATTAAATAGTCTGAGGCTCCTGTTTTGGCCACTGGAAGTGGTAACTCATGCTGCTAGATGAGAGAGAGAGAGAGCGAGAGAGAGAGAGAGAGCGAGCGCGCACTGTCTATAGCTGGCACCTGTACACTGCTGCTGTAACAACTTCTGATGTCACTTGGCAAAATGCAGAGAGTAAGATGTGCAGAAGTTCCCTTTGCACTCCGTCCTCCCTGGTTCCTGGGTTTAGGTATGTGCTGGTGTGGAGGAAACAGTATACGAAACACAACCTGTTGAGGAATCGGCTACAGCAGCCAGATGAAACTTGACAGGAAAGAAAATGTGATGTGGTCTTCGTAATTCTCCCTGGGTGAGACCCACTGCTTGTGTTCATGTATACATCCAGGCATGAACATCAAAAGATGAAGTAACACTACAACTCTTTTCTGCTGGCTGCTTCGATCCACAACTTCCGTTGGAGCTCTCCTCATCCCTTTCCAATTTCAGCTTCGGTGCTGGCCAGATGTGTGGGTGGTATCATTGATTCAGCTCTTCTTCGCAGGATCAAACTGAAAATACCTGACTGTGGGTACCATAGCCTCTGGAAGCCCAACCAGGAAAAAACAAGCTTAAGGAGCACGTTTCTGGTTGCTGCAAGGAGACCTATTATCTATTACCTTTGCAGGGGCACCAAAGCTAGGCAAGAGCATTGCTGCCTGCTTACTGTGTTGGGCTGTAAGCAAATACAAAGAAGGGTCGTGATATCCATTTGTGTTCAGAGGCCACAGCAGCGGCAAGGATATTGCAGAAGCTATAATGGATATGTTGGGCTGGGGAAGGTGAGAAACTAAGTGCACATATGTTCCCAACACATAAGGAGGCTGTGGACAGAGCATGGTTAACTTTCCATGTCTAATGGCACTTTCAGCAAGGACAGCAGATCTCATGAAGATCGAGCAATCATTGCATTGCCAGCAAGGAATGCAATGATTCCCAGCACACAGTGTTCTGGCTACAGCTGGAGAAGATGTAACTACTCAAAGCACCCAGAATCCCAAGATTCCTTGGCATTCTAACACGTGCTCAGGGTGCAAAGAATTAAAAACCAACAAAAACAACCAGCATGACTCTAAGGATATTTACTCAGAGGTAAGTTCCACTGAGGGTTATAACTGTGCTTAGTATTGCAGCTTTACTAAGCAAATTTCCAACTGACTAAAAACTGGTGTTGGGGGTGGTGGTTTTGGGGGTGGGAGGAGACAAAAGGAAGGGAACTCTTAATGCCACCATCCCCACTGGAAACAGATAGCACCATCCCATTAAGATGATTGGTGAGTTGTGTGTGCGTGTATGTATAAATTAAAGTGCATTATGTGGTTATGAACCAAAGAAGAGGGGAGAGTTATCAGCCTCAATGCCAAACCTGCCACCTCTGGTCATAATATGTGCCAACAGAGGGCCAGAGAAAACAGCCACAGAAGTGAAAGTACATTAAAACAGCTAGCACTGTTATGGATGTCCTCTAACCCTATTAGGAAATGGCCAAATAGTTAGCTGCTGCTGCCTGCATTTGTCAGTTTGCCCCTTCCTTGGTTTCCAAAGTCCATGTTTGGTCTATAGCCCCAAAAGGTCACAACCCCGCCGCGTGCAACTCTCCCCTCACCCTTTTCCTTTTTCCTGATCCAGATTGCACAATTATCCTAAGCCTTAAACTGATCGAAATTTAAGAACCAAAAAAAAAAAAAAAGCGAACAACATGCCCCCTGGTCCCTTCCTTACTCTCCTCCCCGCTCCCCACAAAAGACGCCTTGATAAAAGTTAACTCTTTACATCTCTTTGGCAATAATAACTTAAATCAGCCACTCTGTTAGGGCAGGTGATATATAACGGTGAGTAAATTTTATACAAAAATAGTCCCAACGGCAGTTTGACCTGCTTTTGCTACACATCGCATTCTCCTGCATGTGAATTACTCCAGGAGTTGCGAAGGGAAGTTGGAGTGTCTCCCCCACACCACAAGGCTTGGCAGTCTGACACAATTCCACCCTGCCTCCTGCCCGTGGTGCACATCTTGTCTCTCTAGAAAGACTCCACCAAAATAATACTGTGGCAGGGAAAAGATGGAGACTGTGCGAGGGAGGGCGGGTGGAGGTGAAGGGGCACAGGTTGGTCTCAGCACCACACAGCCCCTCCCAGCCAGCAAAGCATTTCAACAAGGTCATCTCCCATTTCTGCACTCCCCCTTTCTTTCCTGCCCCTGCCACCTCCTCAAAGGCAAGCTTGGGGCAATTTCTTTCTCCAAGGCTAGGATGGAGAAGGGACACGCCCAAGACCATTAAGGCACAGCTTCTGTGCCACTCAGGCTGATCTTGTCCATAATGGAGCTGGAGGCATTTACTGCAGCTGAGCAATGAGGACAAGATAGGGTGGTTTCTGAGCCAAGCCCACAAAATGAAGGGAACAATTTCAAGCAGGAAGTGCCCCAACTGTGGTGCAGCTGAGCAGGTGGCAAGGGGCAGGCAGTAGCAACAGGGTCTATATGAAGAAACAGACTGCGAAAAGGGGAATGGCTACTGAGACCATGTGCCCTCCCCAAAGTAAAACACCACCTTAAGCTCGGCCAGCTCCCCTGCATGCCCTGGTGGTTCGGCCTCCCGTTCTCTCTGGCCCTTGGCCTTCTTCCTTATTTGCTGCCAGCCCAACCTGATCTCTTGGTGCAGCACAGCACGCTGAATGCAGGGCAAGGAGGGCTTGCAGCCACTGCACAAGAAAGATGTACCAGTGCTTGGGGGCCAAACTGAAGCATGTCTAAATGGCACAAGGTGCAAGGCTAGAGGCTCTCTATCCCACACCAGGTTTGGAAAGAACACATGACAAGCTTACAGGACAGGCAGGAGATGATGTCTCAAGGTAGCATCCCTCCTTGGGAAGCCAACGTGGGTCAAAACATCAAGAGGCATGAGCTAGAGACAGGGGTATCAAAATGGCTTGGGTGGAGGGGCAGCAATGTTAGCAAGGTCACAGATCTACCCTTTAAATGCTATAGGTTCTATATGTCTATCTGTACATACATACGCACACGCGCACACACTCATCCACACACTCAGCACAAACCGCCTTGCTGTGGGGCAGCCCCAGCCTAGCAGCAGTCAAGATCTGTCCAATAAAATCTGCCTCTTAAAAAAATAGAGCGAGGCCCCACAGAGTTCTTCTGCTCCACCCGGGTTCTGGGCCTCAATCCTTACTCCTTTGCCCCGATGCAGAAACCAAAGCTGTAGGGGGCAGGATGGGAAGTCCAAAAGGGAGCACGTGGCCAAGCTCACTCTCTGTCGCCGTTTTCACTGCTGCCTAGAAAAGGGGAAGAGGCTGAGTTAGCGAACGGGACAGCACCTGGAGAGCTTATTCAGGCTTTTCTCCTCACAGCTTCCTCAGTGGCAGAACCCTATCCCCTAACCAAAGAAAACAAATTCCCACCCAGCCCTCTGTCTATGCCAATGTTGTGGTTAGTTCCCTCCCCCATGGGAACTTTGGTTTTGTCAGAAAGCTTGCAATTAAGGTGCACCCAAGTCGGAGAGAGAACAACGAAGGCTGCAATCCTATACACACTTACCTGGGAGTAATTCCCACTGAAGTCCATCGGACTTACTTTCCAGTGGACATGCATAGGATTGCACTGTAAGTCTCTCTCTTATGCTGCATTGGACACAGCAGCCTTGGTCAAGAAATTCCATCTCAGACACTGTCTAGAATAGAGTGTTTTGCAATCAGATTCTCTGCCTACAAGGCTTTGCTTTAATTACATGTTCACTCTACAGAAATTAGCCTGTACTCCACCCCTACATTTATACAGGGGTCCTCTGCTACAGGGCAACCGTTTATCTGTGAATTGCTTAGCAAAGTAAAAGAAAAGAAAGGGGGTAGGGGGAGCTTGTGTGCTTCTTTCCACTTGGGAGATGTGCAGGCTCCAAACATGGGGAAAATTCATGTATCCCCTTGCTGGGGAAATTTGTGAGCTTTCTTTTCAGTTGTACAAGTTCCAGAAGAAAGCATATCTGGCCAAAAAGGAATCTATAATTTGTCTTAAAGCAGCAATCATATATGTTCTTTTTAATAGGAAAGCACTTTTAAGGGAGCAATCCTGTGCTCCGTGGGAGGGCTGCTAAGCAACTGTTGGATGCAGTTGACCTCCCCCTCCACCTGGAGAGGTCCTCCTCAATGACAGCAGAGCTTTCTACTGCCATGACTGCCCCAATGCCAGCAGTGAGGTTGAAAATGGGGTGGTTTAGGGGCAGGATCTTAAGCTCCTTTGTTCCCCTGACATCTTCCCAAACAGAGCCAGAAACTATGCCAGCCCAAAACTGGCATAGTGCACCTTCTCACATGGCTTCCAGTGGGAGAGAGGGGGAAAAAGACGCCGCCCTGCCCTCCCTCCACACACACCTTCTGCCCTGGCTGGCATGATTTATTACAGCTCAACATGTTTTGGAACACAGGCTTCCTTCTTCAGGAGCCATCTTAAAACATTCAAATGCTGTGAAATGGCTGAAGCAGCTTGCACAAATACTAGCTATCTGGCACCATGAGGAAGCTAAAGTGTGACCTTTTGCTGTTAGGTAGCTGAAACAGTAAAGAATTATGGACAATTACTTTTTTACATAAGGACCACCATACCTCTGAATTACGAGATGCAAAACTGCTTTTCATGACTTCCTATTGTGTCACTCACTTGCTGATCATTGAACCCTTGAACACGAGCATAGTGGGTTAACAGTGGGATTTTCTTGGTGACTGTGTCCACATGAATATAAGGACACCAGCACACCTGTAGGAGTTACTCAGGGTGGTGTGCCTTGCATCTGTCCTACTCAGATAAGTTCTAAGAACAGGAGAACATAATTTCCCAGCCTCTAAGGATCAATTCAGTCAAGTCATCCATGTGTATCCCAGCATTTGTCTTGGCTCTGCTTCCTACAGAGTAAGAAGTCACTCTTTGGTGGACAGAGGAGCCTTTGAAGGGGAAGCAAGGAGCCTTGACCACTAACATTTACACAGATAGTTCTGGATAATGGCTACATATACCTCTTTAAAGATAAATTCATATTGCTGTTCCTTCCACTTATTTAATTACTGTGTATATTGCAAACATTTCTTAAAATGCCTTTGGTAAACTGAAATAATTCTACATAAACATGACCTCCGCAGAATTAATCTTCATCTTATTTTCAGGATGCAATTAAGTGTCACAGGCAAACACTAAAGCACTCCCACATAAATCAAAACTGTCCTCCATTTCCCATTCAACGGTCCAATACCCTTATTTCCTGGTTCTGATATTGTGGCATCTGCACTAGGTCATGTGGCTTGGCAGGCATTTCCCAAGTTACAGCTGGCTCAGAGACAGAAAGCTTCTGGAGACCTCTGGATTTCCCACTCCGCGCGGTCCCTCTTCTGTCTGAATGCACCTTACCTCCTACGGACTTGACGTCTGAGTCGGTGACATGTGTGATGGAGAACCGTGACACTGGGGCAGGTGAGACTGTGAAGCGTGAAAACTGGATGGGCAGCACCTGCTTCTGAGCTGGCACTGGTGCAGATGGCAGTCTGGGGAGGGCAGGCTCGGGTGCTGCTGATGTCAGTGCCGGCATGACGGTTGAGTTCACTGGCATGAGTGGGAAGTCATCTTCCCAATCAAACCCACAACCTGGAGTGGAAAAGAGAGCCACAGAAGAAGAGTAAGGGGCTAGTCTGAGTCCCACCCCATGCTGTCTGCTTGGTGATGCAGCCCCCCTGCAGTACAGAGCTCCTAGAGCCCAGAGGGTCTTTCTATGTAATGCACACTCTTGTAGCGCCACGCTCTATTCCCCTCTAGTGGCCAAATACAGACAGCAGCTTTTCGGAGCCAAGTGTAGAAGGCTGGAAGCCCCTGCCCATAAGCTCTGAATCAAGTGACATGATGCAAACTGCAGATAGCGGGAACATGGAAAGATGATTTCTGCTCCTGAGTTCATAACGGACTTGTCAAATAGCAAGGAATTAGGGCGTGGGGGTAGAAATAAACCTTTTCTGAATGCGGAAGTTTGGTAACAAAGGCATCATGAGACAGGGTGGATATTCATGACAGGTCTATCAATCGCTATTAGTCATGGTAGCTTCATGGACACACCCCAAGCTCAGGGACATTGTGCCAATGAGCATCAATTTCTGGGAAGCAACAGCAAGAGATAGTTGTTGTCTTGAAGCCCTACTTGTGGGCTTCCTAGAGGCACCTGGTTGGCCACTGTGAGAAACCGGATAAATGGACCCGTGGTCTGATCCAGTAGGGTTCTTCTTATAATGGGACTGAGTAAACTACTACAGGTAAGGGACAGGCAATGACGACAGTGACAAGACCCCAAATACAGGACACAGTTACTTTTTGATGAAGAATGCACCCACCCTTGAACACCCAAAGTGAGTGTTTTCCTCCTGCCAACCTCACCCATTATTTTCTTAGCTACCCCTAACACAGAGGGAGTTGTATACTGTTGTACCAGGAGCAAGGTAAGGTGGGCGGGGTTCAAGGGAATGGTTCATGCAGGTGCTGTGATGCAGGAGGAATGAGACACCCCCCCACACAGCCCTGTTCAATTCCCTGTCTGAAGCCTACCCTTACTGTCTTCAGAGGTGCTCCCTTCCGAGGAGTTGTTGGGTGCATCTGTCCTGTCTGCTGGGCTTGGGGAACCGTTGCTCTCCTCCTGCACAGGTGACACCAGGGGAGGCTCTGTAACTCCTGGGAAAGGCTGCTCTGCAAGTTCCTTCGTGGGGCTTTCCTGAACGCAGGAGACATGATGGATATCATTCTACACCGGGAACATCTGCTACTCTGCTGTGATTCAGGTAACCTTCCCGAGAATCAGCACTTCACCTCCTCGTTTGCCTGGTACCTTCTGCTCACAGGGGCTGTGGCCATAATAAGCCCCACCCCACCACTTTCTAGCCAAAGAGGTGCAAAATTTCTGAGTCATTCCTATACCCAGTTAAGATCTGTGTGGTGGTGGTGGTGGTTTTTAAAACGAGTTCAAAGAGGGATGAAAGAGAACATTTGGTTATTTCAACTGTTTGGGCTTACAGAGTTATGGATAAGATTGGGGTATACTTGCAAAATATGTTCTGGTGTGCTACAATTAAGAGACCAGTAGATGACACCAAGTGCTTACAAATATGGGAAGAGGGTGGTTGTTCTTAGCACAGAGCGCATTCTGTGTTACCTGGGGTCTTTCCTGGTCATTAGGCTCCCTCCACCCCACAGCCCCATCCCAAATAAGTCACCTGGTCAAAGAGGTAGACAGTGACATCTTCAGTGAAGGAGACTGCTTTCTTCTTGCGTTCAAGGTCGTCACAGAAGGTCTCCACCAACAGGCTGGGCATCTTGAGCAGACTGCGCAGGTTGCGAGCGCTGTGGCTCTCAGCCACCACGATGGGGACCGTGGGCGACTCCTCCTCGCTCTCCTCACTCTGGTCCTGGATGTTGTAGCACCGCAGCTCCTCATCTGACTCATCGCTGTCCTCCGTGTCCTCTTCCTCTTCTTCAAGATCCGTGGGGACAGATGAGTGCCGGGACGGCGCCACTGACAGGTCCAGCGAGAGCCCAGGACTGCTCTGGGGTTCCTCACGACAGACAGTTCCCTGCACTTCCCCAGGCTGCTCTGCCTCCCTCACCACGCCCTCCAGCCCTCCATTCCCTACACCCGCATCTCCCCCACCAGTCACAGTGGGCACCTCTAGATTCACAGCCACGGGGGACAAGAAGAAGGATCTGGTGGTGGGTGCCGGGTTCTGGGGCACGGCAACCGTCCCCTCACTCTTGAATCTGGATGAGTTTGAGTCCAGCTCATCAGCAGCAACTCCATTCACCAACAACTCTTGCGACAAACCGACACTGGAGCCTTCGCTTGTGCCCTGTTCCTCAGTCACAGGGGAGGTGCACCCCACACTGTCTCCGTGTGGGCAAGAGGGGTCCAGACAGGGAGGCACGGGGTCGCCTGCACTGCCATTTTGGTCAGGGTCCTCCCCCAGGCCTTCTGTGTCTTCCTGGGAGACCTCAGGCCCCTCGGAACCATCACTGTCCCCTTCCCCATCCTCCCGAGTTCCCCCTTCAGTATCATAGTCAGAGAAGTAGGCGGAGTCACGGTAAGGGTTCTTCTCGTCTAGGCCCTGCAGCTCAGCACTGAAGGAATCAGAGAGGCTCAGCTCCTTGGCCTGGTCCTCCCTGTCATCCTGCAGCTTCCCTAGCTGGGCAAAGGTTTCAGGCTCTCGGGGCTCATGAGGCTCCTTGAGAACAAATTCAGGTGACTCATAGTTCTCTGTATCATAGCCACTGTCCAGGGCCTTGGGCTGGCTTGAGGGCACGTAGGCTATGGGGCTGAACGCCTCGCAGGAGCTGGTGGTCGAAGGGATATCCAATGACTCCAATGAGTCAGGGGTCCCCACCTGCTTCTGCAAGGACTTGAAGGTGGGCATGATATCCTGCCGTTCAGTACCATCAACCGGGAAGTCAATAAAGACTCCAGATGTCAGCTCAGCCGTATCCTCATCACTGGCCTCATCCAGATCAGGGAAGCTGGCGCTTGAAACAGTTTTGTCTGGCGTCCTGTCCTGCTCACTGTTGGTGCTCTTGCCGCTTTCTAGGTTGATCTCCTGTGGCACCTGAAGTGGCCATTCAGCTGAGGCCTCTTCCACAAGGACAAGGTCCTCTCCAATCCCTGGCGCCTCAGCTATTAACTCATCTGGCACAGTTGTGTCCACAGCATCTGTGCAGTTAGTAGGTTCTGGCATGGATGATGCCGAGGCCACCAAATCTGTTTCCCCCAGTGGTGGAGTGGTAGCTTGGTGGTGCTCCACTCCACTCTCAGTCAAGGGATCTGTGGCATCCCCAAAGCTGGTCTCTGTACTGGCATCCTCAGCTGATGTTTTTTCCTCTGCAGACGAGTCGATGCCTGGGCACAGAGAGCCCGTGTGAGATGGTGCCACGTGTTCCCCACCCAGCAGGGCTGCTCGCAGGTCCCTGATCCCTAGCGTCGGCTCCTCCCGTGGCACTGTGCACAGTGGCTCTGCCATGAGCCCCTGGAAGGTGATCATGTGCCGGTAGCACCAGCTATCATTGGCAGGTGGTTCGCACGGTGGCAGTAGGTGGCCGCTATTGTTATTGGCCGAGGTATTGGATGTCCAATGCTTGCTGGAGGAAGGAGATTCGTCATTCTCAACCCCATCACTTGTAGGGCTATTGCACATGATCTCCTCCTCCTCCTCCACTTCCAGAGTGACCGAGTCTGAAATGGCCTCCTTGTAGGTGTAGGATGGTGACACCCCCAGTGGATCTGCAAAGATGCTTTTCTGCACAGCTGGAATGGGCCATTCAGAGGCACCGGGCTCCTTCAGCAGATAGTTCTCAGCACTGTCCTTTGGGGAGGCCTCATCATAGTACAGGCCCTCCTTGTCCCCTTGTCCTCCATAGGAGTAATAGTCAGGGGGCTCCCAGTGGCTGTCACTGTGCGCCGAGTGGCCCAGAAGGGGCTCCATGGTGAGCGAGACAGTGGGGCTATTGTTAGAGTCATAGGGGCCCTCCTTGTTTTGCCAGTGGGAGGAACGGCCAAACTCTGGGCTATAGGAACACATGGTGTAATCAAGATCCGTCCCACTGCCCTCAGAGGCCGCCTCCTCAATGCGGATGTAGTACTCACTGTTCAAGGAGGGGCTGTGCGCACTCAGCACGGGCACCACGCCTGGTGTGTGCAGGCCAGGGCAGCCTTGCACTTTGCACTCATAGCAGGAGGGCGAGACCCCAAGGCTGAGGTGACCCCCGCCACCCCCTCCGCTACTGCTGCTGGCGGCATAGTAGAGCTCATGGTAGCGTGCCGCGCCACGGGGGCTCATGGCCGAGGCTGGCAGATGCTCGGCTTTCCCTTGGTCCCACTTGTACTCAAAGTTGAGGCCGTGGCTCGTCTCCATGACAGTTAGGACGTCATCACCATCACTGGAGAAATGCTCCAGGAGCGGGAAGGATGAAAGCTCGACACCCACGTGGCTGGAGCCGGAGCCAGAGCCGCCACCCCCCCCTCCGGGCTTCATGGAATTCCAGCGCCGCTCAAACTCCTCCTCTGCCTCCGAAGCACCCTTGGCACACAAGTAAGAGAGCAGGAGGTGCACCTCCTCTGCGGTGGGGCGCTGCTCTGGCTGCAGCCAGCAGAACTGCATCACCTCATACCTGTGAAGAGAGAGAACAGTGCAGCAGTGAGTCTGCTGCCCCACTGCTCCCAAGACCCTCATGCGCCTCATGCAGCCCTACACAGAGATGGCCCTGCTCCAGCAGACCCACCATCTCCTCCTTGCTAACCCAATTCCACTTGCTGTAGTACAGCTTTCTCTTCTGTTTGCTTCTGTTCTCTTTTCTTTTCAGAAAACTAGACACAAAAAGGAAAACAGACTATGGAAGAACAAGACTCTCCAGTTGTGATGACCTGCAAAGGTGTGTACCATGTTTGTTTTCGCGCCTGAGATCAACATGGCCTACCCGTGCAACAAGTGCAAGTTGATCACACTGCTGGAAGAAAAAGTAAGAGGACTGGAGCGGCAACTGTCGACCCTCCAGGGAATAAGACAACATGAAGAGCTCTTGGACAGAACGGTGGAACTACATCAGCAAAGTGAAGTATAGGAGCTAGAAGAGCAACAGCAAGCTGAGGCAGAAGAGGAAACTGCTGAGGTGAGGAAAAATGAAGTAAAGGATATTCCTTGGAAAAGGGTGACCATTAGGAGAAGAGGAATTCTGCACCAGTGGAGGCAATGGAACTAAGGAACCATTTCCAGATACCTGAGGATGAGACTGGAGGACAGCCTGTGGAGGAAGAATTACAGGGGAACCTGCATGAGAGCGAGCAAGAGGCTGAAGGTCAGCCAAGCAGAGGCAATGAAACCAAGGTCTACAACAACAGGAGGAGTAGTAGTAGTGGGAGACTCCTTGCTGCGTGGGATCAAAACCCAAGTATGTCATGAAGGCCCGTGGACTCGCCAGGTATGCTGTCTCCTGGGAGGACGGATTAGAGACGTGACTGAAGGGTTGCCTGCACTCATAAAGCCCACTGACAGGTATCCCTTTCTTCTCATCCATGTGGGAACAAATGATACTGCCAAGCAGAGCTATGAAGAAATCACGTCAGACTTTGAAGCTTTGGGAAGGAAACTCAAGAACTTTGGGGCCCGGATAGTTTTCTCATCCATCCTTCCAGTAGTCAGAAGAGGGATAGAAAGGGAAAGAAAAATACTCCGGGTGAATGACTGGCTATGAAGGTGGCTCTGACAAGAAGGATTTGGATTCTGGGACCACAGGCTATAGTTCCTGGAAGATGGATTGTTGGCCAGGGATGGGTTGCACCTCACAAAGGCTGGGAAGAATGTGTTTGGTCACAGCATGAAGAACTTTATCAGGAGGGCTTTAAACTGAATGCTACAGGGAAGGGAGACGTAAAGTTGGGGGTAACAATGGACAAAGGCTCATGCACCACAACGGAGAGAACAGCTCTAATAGCACCCAATAATAGTCTTCACAAACATGTAGTAAGAAAGCCAGACCATGAAGCACATGGTCTTTGATGTCTACATACTAATGCCCAGAGTATGGGAAACAAACAGAACGAACTTGAACTCTTAATACAGGAGGGAAATTATGACTCGAGAGGTGTAACTGAGACGTGGTGGGATGATTCTCATCATACAATTGAATACAGCAATTGAAGGATATAACTTGTACAAAAAGAACAGGAGGAACAGAAAGGGAGGTGGGGTTGCAGTATATGTAAAAAATACATATCTCTGCACTGAAATACAGGAGGAGGAGCTTGATAGCCCCATCGAAAGCATCTGGGTTAAAATAAATGGAGCAAAGAATAAGAGGAACATGGTGGTCGGAGTCTACTACTGGCCACCCAATCAAGGAGAAGATTTTGAAAAGCAAATAGCCAATGTTTCAAGGAAACATGATGTATTAATAATGGGGGACTTCAGTTTCCCCGGTATTTGTTGGGAGACAAATTCTGCAAAACATAGCCCCTCCAGGAAATTCCTGACTTGTGTGGTAGATAACTTCCTCCTATAGAAAGTAGAGGAAGAAACTAGAAGATCGGCTATCCTTGACTTGATCCTAACCAACAGAGATGACTTAGTGGATAAAGTACAGGAACTCTGGGGGAAAGCAACCACGTTGTACTTCAGTTCTTGGTTCTAAGGGAAGCAAAAGCCAAGTGTAGCCAAATGCATACCCTGGATTTTAGGAAAGCTGATTTTAATAAACTCAGAACAATGATAAGTAAGGTCCCATGGCAAGCGACTCTAATGAGAAAAGGAGTCCAAGATGAGTGGGAATTTTTAAAAAAGGAAATTCTCAAGGCACAACTACAAACAATTCCAACAAGAAGAAAAGGAGGAAGACAACAGAAGAAGCCAATGTGGCTTCACAAAAAGCTAAGAGATGACCTGAAAACAAAAAAGTACACATACAGGAAGTGGAGAGAAGGCCAAGAAACAAAGGAAGAGTATAGGCAGGTAGCACAGAATTGCAGGGATGGTGTCAGGAAGGCTAAAGCTGAGAACAAGCTGAGGTTAGCGAGGGATGCTAAAACCAACAAAAAGGCTTTCTTCAGATACGTGCATAGTAAAAGACAGAGGAAAGAAATGGTGGTTCAGCTATTAAATAAGGATGGCAAAATGATAACAAATGACAAAAAAAAAGGCAAAAGTGCTCAATTCCTACTTTGGCTCAGTCTTCTCCCAAAAGAGGATCTATGAGCCCCCTGGCAAAGGCGAAGTACAGGCTGAAGGGGCAGAATTGCAGCTTGAGATCGATAGGCATATGGTCAAGAAACACCTAATTACTTTGAATAAGTTCAGATCTTCAGGGCCAGATGAACTGCACCCTAAAGTAATAAAGGAACTGGCACAAGAACTCTCAGAGCCACTGTCTATTATCTTTGAGAAATCATGGAGGACGGGTGAAGTGCCAGATGACCAGAGGAGAGCTAATGTTGTCCCTATTGTCAGGGTGGAAACTGAGCTGATAGAACCCCAGAGCAGTTCTGATTCTGAGGAGGATCAGCAATCCTTGGGAGAGGAGCCAGCTCATCCCTCACAGGCACAGCAGCTGGCAGAGATTCCTCCTGCTGGCATTCCTGAGATAGATTGTGATCCTAGCAGTGAGAAAGTGTGGGAACGGGGCTGGCTAGTCGCTCGATGCAGACGCAAAGAGCGACGAGCGATGGAGGGCGCGGAATGGAGGCATAGCGCCTGTTCGGCGCGCAAGCAACAGCCGCCTCCCATGGACCCAAGGGAAAGAGGGAGGATCTCTCCCTAGCCCATAAGTTCAGGGTCTTCAAGTGACTCTCCTTCAAATGGGGATCAACTGCCTACTCGGCGCATAGGCCACTCTGCTGTTCCTTGCTTAGTCACTGGTGATTAGCATCTGAAAGAGTCATTAAGTTGTAAAAGGATTAAAGCCTTGAAAAGAATCCTTTCATCCATGTCTTGAGTTGGCTATTGGAGTCTACTGAAAGAGGCTGCTAGGGCGCCTCCTGACAGCTATCTTCAAAAAGGGCAAAACGGAGGAACCTGGGAACTACAGACCAGTCAGTCTGACATCAATCCCTGGGAAAATTCTGGAGCAGTTGATAAAGCAATCCATCTGTAAGCACCTTGAAAACAATGCCGTGATTACTCGAAGCCAACATGGATTCGTCAAGAACAAATCCTGCCAGACGAATCTGATCTCATTTTTTGATCAAATAAACTCCCTTGTGGACTGTGGGAATGCTGTGGACATCATATACCTCGACTTCAGCAAAGGTTTCGACAAAGTGCCCCATGATATCCTGATGAGCAAACTAGCTCAAAGTGGGCTAGATGAAACAACGATCTGGTGGATCCACAGTTGGCTACAGATTCGGACTCAAAGAGTGCTTATCAATGGGATCTTCTCAAACTGGGGAGAGGTAACGAGCGGGGTACCGCAGGGCTCAGTCCTGGGCCCAGTGCTCTTCAACATTTTTTTAATGACTTGGAGGAAGAGGTGCAGGGAATGCTGATCAAATTTACAGGTGACACAAAATTGGACAGGACAGCTAATACTTTGGAAGACAGAAACAAAATTTAAGGGCACTCTTGATAGACTGGAGCGCAGGGCAGAAAACAACAGAATGAAATTTAATAGAGATAAATGCCAAGTTCTGCACCTAGGAAAAAGAAACCAAATGCACAGTTACAAGATGGGGGATACGTGGCTCAACAACACTACAAGAGAGAAGGATCTTGGAATTGTTGTCGATCACAAGCTGAATATGAGCCAACAATGTGATGTGGCTGCAAAAAAGGCAAATGCTCTTTTGGGATGCATTCATAGAAGCATAGCTTCCAAATCCTGGGAAGCACTAGTTCCCCTCTACTCAGCACTGGTTAGGCCTCATCTGGAGTACTGTGTCCAGTTCTGGGCACCACACTTTAAGAAGCAAGCAAGCTGGGGAGGATTCAGAGGAGGGCAATAAAGATAATCAGGGGACTGGAAACAAAGCCCTCTGAGGAGAGACTGAAAGAACTGGGCATGTTTAGCCTTGAGAAGAGAAGACCAAGGGGAGATAGGATAGTGCTGTTCAAGTACTGGAAAGGTTGCCACAGAGGGGGAGGCCAGGATCTCTTCTTGATCATCCCAGAGTGCAGGACACGGAATAATGGGCTCAAGTGACAGGAAGCCAGATTCCAGCTGAACATCAGGAGACATTTCCTGATTGTTAGAGGAAGATGACAATGGAACCAATTACCTAGGGAGGTGGTGGGCTCTCCCACACTGGAAGCATTCAAGACGAGGCTGGACAGCCATCTGTCAAGGATGCTCTGACTTGGATTCCTGCATTGAGCAGGGGGTTGGACTCGATGGCCTTGTAGGCCCCTTCCAACCCTACTATTCTATGAGTCTATGATTCTTACATTCCACCCTCAGTGGCCCCACGCAAATCACCCTTTAGACCCACCAACCTCGTGCCTTCCAGATGTTTTGGACTACAATTCGCAGTATTCCTGACCATTGGCCATGGTGGCTGAGGCTGGTGGGAGTTGAAGTCCAACAACATCTGGAGGGCATCAAGTTGGGAAAAGCTGCTTTAGACACTTAACCTCCCAAGTAGTGCAAAATGGCATCCCTTTGCAATTAAGCGTATGTGTGTGTGTGGCACATGCAGAGAGAAAGAACAGCAGCAGCTTTGTAAACACACAACTTCATCTCTGTCTCAGCCTGTGCCTACTACATGACACCCAGGTGGTTGTCCTTGAGGGCAGAACCGCATTCTTCAGCAGCCTACGGAGAGCAGGATATACTGACCAGCAGGGTAGTCCATGAGAAGAATCTAATTCGTACACATAGTTGAGCTCCACTCTGATCCTGAGTGGCCCTGACACTTCTGAAACTCTCCCAGCCCTGCATTTCAGGGTTAAAGCCATAGGCTGGCCAGGGGTGGGCAGGCTGAGGGATATTCCAGCCCCCATCTCCATTTTCTTTCTTTTTTTTTAAGGAAGTCTCTAGCTCTTGTGGAGAAATAAATGAAATGTGCTGGCACTGTTCAATTAAAAAAACCCTTCAACCTATTAGGCTACCTGTATTTATGTGCTGCATTTATGTGCTGGCTGTTCTGTGCCACTTCCCCATCCACTTAGCCCCGCCACCACCACCACAATGTTTCTGGCTATGGGCCCTGCTTTCTTACAAGATGACAGGCATGACAAACCAACACATACACCAAGCTTGCCACTTGCCCATCTTAGTGACCTGATATGGTGCCCACTATTGCTGACAAGGGGACTACGGTGGGAGCCTGGCAATAAGGAAGCATCTGCCCACCCAACTGGTCCCTAAAGTCCGGCCTCTGCCATGCCGGTCCCTATGTGCCTACCATCCATTTCTGCCCCTTGGGGAAACCATGCCCTCCTTGAAAGGCCCCTTCCCCACACCTTCACTCACCAGCGATCAGACAGGGAGAGTGGGAGCTGTGGCTTGGGAAGTTTAAGCTGCTGTTCCTTGATGGCATAAGTGAGCACCTGCCGGTCAGAGTAGTGACAATAGGGCTGGCCACCCAACTCAAACAGCTCCCAAATAGTCACGCCCAATGACCTGCCAAGAAAGAGAAGATTGAAATGCACACAGCAGCAGAACACAGCAGAGCCAGAGAATCACACATGCCCAGCAGGCCCTTTGAAGCTAGGATAGCCACACATTTATTTATCTAGAGAATGTGGGTGCTTACAGACCGATGGCTCCTAGCGCTACCAATCAAAGGACATCGTGTAGCTATTCTGTCTTTCTTCCTTACTGCATTTTTTGTGTGGAAAGAAAAAAGATTGAAGAAGCGGTGGAAAGATACGGGAGAATTACAAGTGGAAGATGTCATAATTCAAATCCCCCCGTAAAATTCAATGAACAAGGCAGGCAATGGCACAATAAAACCCTTGTATGGAAGCACCCTTGAGCTTTCAAGAGAGAAATTCTCAAGGAAGAAAATAGGAATAAAACTAACTTGAAAAAGAGACTCTAAGGTGGGAAAAAATACCCCAAACCAACAACACCAGAGGCACACATTCAACATAAAAGCACATTCAAATAAATACCTTTATTTATTTATAAATAATACTTGTATAGTGCTTAATATTACTTACTTAATATTATAACATCTCTAAACAGTTAAGGGATCAATCCTATGGCCCCTAGACATTGTCTGAGTACCACAGGATACTGGAGACTCCCCCCTCAGAGGTTGGAGACAGCACTCTAACCTTGGAAGGGGAGTCGGAGATCCAACCCTCCCTTGCACCCTCACAGCCGGTGTGGAAAGAACCCCGCCGACTGCCATCTGATGCCAGAAAAGCAACCTTGGGAGAGGGGGGAAAGGGGTCATTTTGGTGGGCGGGAAAGGGAGGAGACCAGAGAGGCCAGGATAGAACTATCCTGAGGCCTCTCCGGCCTCCTTCCCTCCCCTCTGAAATGCCACTGCTAGACAGCAAAAAAGCCCATCTAGTGAAAAATGCAAGGTGGGAGGACAGGGAGGGGAAGATTGCCTCCGCTGCTCCTCCCACCATGCACTGGATGATCGGAAGCGTCCGAGTTTAGGGGCTTTCAATCATCGAGGGCACAATCAATAGGACTGCACCCTAAAAGCACCTAGAGCTCAAATCTGGCAGACATCTTCAGCAAGCAATTCATTCTATAATTCCCACTCTGCTGTTGCCCACTCTGCCATTGCCACCAACCCATTATATTCTATTGGACAGAAGATGGGATCTTAAAAGAGTGGGAAGATACATATGGGAAAAGATGCTCTTTTAAGTGTCCCAGGCCCAGACTATAAAGGGCTTTAAAGGTAAGCCCCAGAAGTTTGAATTTAGCTGGTAACTAGCTAAATAAACCACAAACAAACCACAGCTAAATAAACCACATAAGACTGGTGTTACATCCTCCCAGAAATCAGTCTGACTGCTGTATTCTGGGCCACCTGCATCTTCCAAATAACCTCCAAGAGCAGCCACATGTAGAGTGCGTTACAGTTGTCTAATCAGGAGGTTAACAGTGTACACACCGTACAAGACATGCGAAATCAGCAAGAATAGCCATTGCACTGGAATTGCTCTTTTACAGGCCATGCTCTGCAGGAGGCCATGGGCAGGGTTCGTCTGCTGGGGGAAGCTGGACGCATTCTCATGAAACAGCCTTTCCCAACCTGGTACTCCCCAGATGTTTTGCAGTATAATTCCCAGCATTCCTGACCATTCATTGGCCATGTTGGCTGGGGTTGATGGGAGTTGAAGTCTGAAGCATCAGGAGAGCATCAGTTGGGAAAGGCCATCATAGAGCAAGTTATGAACAAAGGTAACCCCTGCCAGAGAAAGCTCACTGGCACCTGGGTCTAGGGAACAAAACCTAGATAGTTGTAAGTTGTATATTCCTGTTCACCTAATTCAGGAAAACCATGGGTGGAAGTTACATTGAGGTCCCCCACTACCATCCATCCCATCAGCTTAGCCTGATCCATAGGTTGCAACCTGTAGGCCAGGGCCTGTGTGGGATTTTGACAGCATTTTCTCATCTCTCATCTCTGTATGAATCCTGTACTTGGCCACTATTCCATCACCAGGACCACAACAACCCCGGTTTTTCTCACCAGATATTGCTGGTCTTGGTCTGGTCGACGATAAGCAGGTTGCCGTGTACCTCATCGATGAGTTCAGGCGCCACCCAGCGTAATGGTACCCAAAGTTGGTCAGCCGTCACAAAGTAGTCATCCTGCCAGGCATGCAGGGTCAAACCGAGACCACGTCAAACCGGCACCAATAGAAACTGTAGTCAGGCAGAGCCAGCCCACCCCCTCAGCACCATTCCAGCGCCAGCCCAGCCCACCCCCTCAGTACCATTCCTATTCCAACCCCACTCCCTGCCAACAATGGGAGCATTCAAAAACCTTTGCCAATGGAAAATACGGCTGGCTCCACTAGGCCTATGCCCCACCTGCTGCTGTCCCTTTCGCCTCCCCCACTCAGCCATGGGCACATTACCCTATTGTTGAGGGAAATGGCAGGCCCCAGGCATCTCATCTCATGCATGCATTTTTATAGGGCCCTGTGCATGGGTATGTCCTTTTACACTTTTCCCTTCTGCCTCCTCTCCTCTAAGATGCTTGCCCTCTGGGCTAAGTCATCCCTCATCCTAAGACGGCCACTCTCCCTGTCAGCCTCACAAGCCCTGTGCACAAACGCTGCACACACTGAGTGCTCCCTGCCTGTCTCCCTACCCCAGAGCAGACTTACTTTGTATTTACAGTGAGAAAGGCCATAGTCGCCAATTTTGACAGTCAGGTCAGCCGTGAGTAAGCAGTTCCGCAGCGCCAAGTCACTAGACAAAAGAAACACCCAGCTGAGATTACACAACGGAAGGCAGGAAGTGCCACACTGGCCAGGGGAGTTCATGCATTGTGACCCAAATCAGGTCAGCAGCAGAAGCACTGGGACAGGGACTGGGGAAGGACTAACCAGATGTGCTGGGACAGAATCCTGGATCTGCCCCCATTAGGTTTGCTTAGCAAACTAAGACCAGCATGGCTTACAAACAATGAATTTCTCACTAGCTACTGAAATGTGTAAAAAATCAAGCCCACAGACGGAAGCGGCATTCAAGTCACCCTATAGCAGCCATGCACCAGCCTGAGCTCATTAAAACTTCTGTTTATTCAATGGTCAACTCCCAACCCTCCTCCATTTTCCTGATTTTCCAGGAAGGTCCCTACATAGCTGTATTTCTAAGGGATGTTGTCTGTTGATCTATGTTGTCCCAGGACATAACTGATCCCATGTAGGATTGCCAAGCACAGACACTGAGAGAGCTCTAGTATCTTTAAAAGTGTCATGGGAAGCAGGATTTTGCCAGGTACCACTTTTGCTATCACAGCAAGGTAGTGATGGGAGAAGCCACCCCTGCTGGAATTCATCCTTCTAATGAAAGGATGGCAAGTGCAATGCTTTCTCTGTAGGGCATAACATCTAGAAGCAGTATACAGCATGGAATCTGAAATCCTGGGAACCTCAGCTTCTATCTCCAGGTTTTTAGTCCTTATTTTTGCACAGGCTTGTTTGAAAACATGAGGATCACATCTTTGCCCTAAAATCCTGAATACTAGAACTCTTTCTTGGGCGTAAAAATTCAAAGCAGGGCTCAACTATGCCTGCCCAGCTTGATCCAGCTCCCATCCGATTCCCTCCTCCACCTGCGACCCCATCTCCCTCTCCCGGGAGAAAAAAGATGGAAGGGAATAGATGTAGCTGGCAACAGAAGGCTCCTTGGAACATGGGAGAGTCCTGCTGGGCCTTTCCTCCTCCTCAGATTGCTGAGAATCAAGATACTGCCCACACAGTGATGCTGGCAGCATAATTTTCTACCAAGGATCATGATGCTTGTAGCCCCACCTTTGAGGGAGCCCTCCACCGCCTGCTGCATCAAATCCCTTCCTCAAGAGGTGCTTCCAGATGGGAGTGCTCCTGGCGCTAAAAATGAGAAGGCACTGGGCAGCTATTCGGTCTTTCCTTTCTTAACAGATCTTCAGTGGTAAGAAAAAAGATGCAGGAAAGTGGTGGGAAAATATGAGTGGAAGATGATGACATCTGGACCCCACCCCTGTATAATTCCGTGAATTAGGCAGGGTAAGGGAAGCACCCAAGGGCCTCCTTGCATGTGGGATGTAACCATTTACATGTAGCAGTTTGCTGTGAACTTCCCAGAGAGCTCTGAATATTGGCAGTACAGAAATGTAATGAATGAATGAACGAACAAACAAACAAACAACCAAACAAACAAGGTGAATTTCACCCCTGCTTGGTGGATAAGGTAGCAGGTGGCAGAGGGTATCAGGCCTTTCAAGTGCTCCTTTTAGATGCTCAAAAAACCCTTTCAAGATTTTAGAGCAGGGGCGGGCAACCTGTGGCCCTCTAGGTGTATTGGACTGCAACTCCCATCAGCTCTAGCCAGCATAGCCAATGGTGAGGGATCATGGGAGTTGCAATACAACAACATCTGGAGCACTACAAGTTGCCCAGCCATTTTAGAGCATTTATTTGTTTGTTTATTTGATTTATACCCTGCCTTTCGGCACTCAAAGCATTCACTCGATGGGCCTGATATATTTTCCAGCCGAGTGCCAGGCTGTCTGGCCATCCCTAATCTTTCATACAGTTATGTTTCTAGACTTCATGGTTACAGATAATACCCTTTAAAGAAAGTGCAAATGCAACCTGGCCCTGCTAGGGCTTGTATTGCTTAGGCACAGAACAGTTGACTCGGCACAGCTCCCGGTCCCTCCCCAGGCTAGGCCCAAACCTTCTCACCATCTGAGGTAGCAAGGCAGCTGCTGACCCCAACACTCACCCACTTATCCACTGTGACTGCCTCCTCCTCCTCTGGCTGAGGAAGCCAAACACAGCCTATTTCTCTTTCTTTGCACAGGTGACCAAGCAAAGGTATGCAACATTTTAAAAGTGAAGTGCTTCACACACACTTGTCTTTCTGTAATCTTCATAAAAACCACGTCAGGTAGGGTCAGGAGGGTCCCATTATTATTATCCCCATATTACAGGTGGAGGAGGGTCTTGCCTGAGACCAGCAAGTCTGGCAGAGGGAAAACTCAAACTTGGATTTCCTAATTTGTAGCTTATTGTCTTAGTCGCTATTCCATCTCAATATCGCCAGTCAGCTATGACTTCTTTTTCTCCTCCCGTCCCTAAAGGATGGTCCATCATCACAAGACGGCAGAGCTCACCCTCTTCAACAAAATCACTGATGCTGGAGTCTCCGAGTGCCACTCACTCAGCACCAGGATATTGTTGATGAGGAGGAGCAAGTGACAAGAGAGGAGAGCAGGAACTGCAGAAGTATCCATGGTGGGCTGGTTTCTTGCTGTGAGCCAGACGCAGGAGCCCGTGTTCCCAGGCAAGGGAAGAGCAAAGAGAAAGAACACTGTGGCAGGGCTGGTCATTCATGTAGCCCATGGCATACTCTACACTTCCCCACATAGGGCCCATCTGGCTTCGCTCCCCACACAATATCTTAGGGCCAATGTTCTCCCTTAGGTCACAACTCCCATCCAAGAACTCAAAAGTTTCCCACGCTGCAGACTCTGGCCAGTTTTCTCCCACAGATCCTTTAGAAAAACTGGGGAGCATCCAAGTCTGCCTGCATGCAGACAGTCCTGATCTGAAAATGAGCATTTCCACTTGTTTCTGGAGTTGCTTTTTGAGCCGCTAGCATTCTGTTGCATGAGCAGTGGGTCCTGTTGGCACAACAGAACAAGCAGAAGTGCAGCTGCAGTTGCAGCTTTGGATACTGCCCTCTGCTATTAAAAAAGGGGTCATTTCTCCTTTAGTGGACTATTACCCCTTTCACTCCCAGTTCTCAACATCCCACCTCTGGCTGACATCACATTAAACTCTCATAAGCATGGCAACACTTTCCTGTGGGATGACTGCTCAGTGGTAGAGCACCTGCTTTGCATGCAGAAGGTCCTAGGTTCAATCCCCAGCATCTCCACATAGGGCTGGGAAAGGGTTGTCTCAAACCCTGCAGAGCTGCTGCCAGTTTGTGCTGAAGATGCTAAGCTAGCTGGCTTTGAGAACTACACCTCCTGCTCCACGACTGCTGTGTGCACCGCTTTCATTTGTTCCTACTCCTCCTCTGGCTTAGCACCTTATACCAATATGTCTGAAGCCCCCTGCCAACTCAAGAAGAGGACTGTGCCCCTGCCCAGTATTTTTTCACACCCCGAACTGAAAGCATTAGGCACTCTCACTCACCTGTGTACGTAGTTGTTGCGGTGAAGGTGCAGCAGGCCACAGGACACCTCACAGGCCATGCGCTGCAATGTCAGAGGGTCAGGTGCCAGTGCCTCGGCCGCATGGCAGCTCCTCAGGTAGCCCTTCAGGTCACCCTGTCAGGGTGGCAGTAGCAGCAGCGTTACCCCTGGCTACCACTGCCTATGCCCCTCTCTTGTGAGGTCTCAAGGGGCGGGTTGGAGAAGAACAAGAAAGAGAAAGCATCTCTGCAATACAGTCAAAGGGGAGATGCTAAGCTCCAAAGAAGGCCGAGGTCAGGGGACAGCCCTATGCACTAAACCGTCCACACTACTGAGAAACAACCTCACAGAAGTCGGAAGTGCAACAGCTTCTTAACCCAACTCCGTTTCTAAAGCAGGGACATCCACCTACTCGCCCCACTACAGATACAACTAGGCAAACCAGACTACATTACGGAGAGAGCAGGTACACCGCTGCAGAAAGGGACCTACTGAGGAAAAGGCTTCTGACAACCCAGGTGTATGTTAGGAGAGGAGATGTGACATAAGCCCCCAAAAGGATTTGGTTCCTGGTGCTTATCTGGCCCAAAGCTCGGGGGGGGGGGGCAGGTGCTGCAGTGGGGGTGGAGGAGAGAGGGGATTTCCCTCTATTAATGACTCACCAGTGGGCAGAACTCCATCACCAGCAGGTAGGGTGTCACTTCTGCACACTGGGCCAGGCACTGCAGGAGATTGGTATGCTGGAGTGCCCTGTACAGCAGTGTGGGGACAGAGAGAAATAGGATTAGAAGGAAACAAGCAAGGGAAAACAGTCCACAGCTGGGATAAGGAAGGGCAAAGGAAAATTTGCAGAGCTGGCAGGGGATCTCAGGATGGACTGAGGTGCATCAGCATTGCAGAGCAAGGGAAACCTGAAGGATCAGGGAGCAAAGGGATGAGGCGCAGCTAAGGACGATTAGGAAAGCAAGGTGCAGAGGAAAGAGGATAGCCAGGATGAGGCAGTGGGCTAGCCCTACAGGTGATGCCCCAACCAGGTTTGCTGAACAAGAGCTCTGTTTCAGTGCGCCCCCCCTGCCCCGCTTCCCTTTTCAAACGATTCATACAGTAGGTTCATATGGGGACAGGACGGGGCTCCTATGACACAATCCTGTACGGGCAATGAATAAATGGGTCCTAAGCTGTGCCAGCTACCCCAACAGGGCCTTGAACAATAGGGGTGTTGTTTGTTCATGAGTCAGTAGAGTAATTCATTGCCTTCCCATCATCATCCCTCCCCTCCCATGCCTCTGTCCATGGCCCTTGATTCCAAACTGCCGCCCCCTTGTCTCCCTTCCAGCACAGCGACATAGGCCATAGATCACTTAACACAGACTAGCTCTCCCTTAAGTCTGGTTTAAAGGAGTGGATTCTTCCCAGTCTCTCCCAAGTGTACTAATACATTAAATGGGGACCTAATACATACTGGAGATATGCATCCAAACCAGAGAACTTTTGTTATTCTGAATAAATGGTTTGCATGAAAGGTGCAGGAATAGTTTAAGTTCTTGGGAAAGAGAAGCAAGGTTTTAGGTGTCGGTCCTGTGTCATGCTAAACATATATTAAGAATTCTTAGTACCAACAGAATTCTTAGTACCTGGGAGTTGCTGTATAAGAACTTGCCTCATTGCAATCCACCAAGCTCTCTCTTTGACTTGAATTTAAGACAGTCTTATTTCAACAGGTTATTATTTTGTAACACCTTAAATATTTCTGCTGCCAGTAATGCTAGGTATCTTATGGGTTGTATCTTGCTACTTGCAGTTAATTTTGATTGTTGTGATTTATATTTCTATGACTATGGGTTCACACAGCACGACAACCCACACTCAAGGTTGAGTGTGTGTTGTCATTGAACTGTGGGTTGTCACTGAAACATGGGTTGTCGTGTCATGTGAACCCAGCCACACTAATAAACCATGGTTTATAAACCATGAAGAGAACCCATGGGCTGTTCCTGGGTTGTGAACTGTAGGTTCTTTGTGGAAAACGAACCATGGTTTGTTAGCACAGCTGGGTTCACACAACATGACAAGCCACCTTTCAACAACAACCCACAGTTCAATGGCAATCCACACCCAACCCATACTCATCCTTGAGTGTGCTTTGTCGTGTTGTGTGAACCCAGTCATTGCATGGTCTTATTCTTCAGATTGTAAGCTGCTCTAGGTACATTGGTGGAAGTGTGGGGTAGATCATCATAATCATCTTTTCCACCCCAGCTCTAAGGAAGGCAAAGAACCCCAAGCCATGGAATGCAGCTCATCCTGTGATCTTTCTGTACTCCAATGTCATACAATCAATCCGAGATGGTTCTGAAGCTGCTGCTCAGTACTGATGTAATGATGGTCAAGAGACTCTCTCATCGCTATCCCCTGCTGTCCACACATCATCTTGAAAAATAATGTGGAAAATTCTATGCTCTCGGCTAGAATGAGCCTTATCCTCTGTCTCTCATGTTTGTACTCTGACTGGGTTTGTGAGCGGCCACAATGAAAGCAGGGCCAGCCAAAGACATTTTGCTGCCCGAGGCAGAACAGCAAATGGCAACCCACACCCACCCAAAGCCAGCCAGATTATTTTGGTAGATGAGGCAAGAAATCCCATAACCATCTCTTCCGATCCTTAACAGTAAAAATTAAATAACACAGTCTGCTGTCTGAGGCAGCTGCCTCATTCTGTTTAATGGTAGAGCCAGCCCTGAATGAAAGGCCAAAGATGTAACTGTGGCAGGGGTGGGTTTACCATTGGTGGAATGCATTTTACAATCTTAATCATCCTCATGCAGAGGGAAGAAACAGGGAATGTGCCCCCAGGTGCAGCCCCGAGGAATCTTCATCTGAGGGCAATGGGAATAAAAGACCCAACACCCCGGCTGCTTCCTACTACTGAAAGGCTCAAGGGGACAGGAACCTACCTGTATGGCTGGGCCTCTTCCAGGAACTGCATCTGATCTTGCACACTGGCACTGGCCTTGAGCTCCTTCACTACCACTTGAGTGCTGCTCAGCCCTGCATTCACCTCACCGAGGAACACCTACAATGGGAGAGAAAGCCAAATAGCCCATTGGACTGGAATCTGGGACCTCAGTGGCCCTGCATGTGTCATTATGTGACATTATCTCTCAGCATCTGCCAGATAGGAAGGCTGTTGTAAAAATTAAAGTGCTAGATGAACAATCAATTCAGTAAATACCAGGGCTGTGCCTCAAACCCAGGCCAAAACAATTGAACTGCAACTCTCCAGCAAGAATAAGAAGCTTACTTCCTCTCCCTGCCCTCAGGTTTTCCACTTGGGCCAATTCACAAGCATCTTTGGGATGCTTTTCTGTGCATGGATGTCATCCATTCGGTTGACCAAGTCAATGCATCACCCAGTAGTTTGCAGACCTGTGATCTCTGATGTTCCATCCGCATTCACATTGCAAATCACATGGGTTTATGCAAAAGGACAACTTCGAAGTGTCAAAAGTGACTCAGACTAAATCATGAAACTCTCTACATCTCGGGCCTACATTTATTTTCCGTGCTTAGGCTGGATTTGCATATTACATTACAACTGATTTCATTTATTCATTATTCATTTAAAAACAAATATCCTGTCTTCCAGCTCTCAAGGCAGCTTACATAAGATTAAAGTGTGCATTTAAAAAGGGGCCTCGGACTCCTTGCCCTACATTCCACCTCCACTGGTAAGCACACCTGCCTACATCGGTTTCTGGTCATCACATGACCCGTGTCCACTTAGGGACTCTACATGGCCAGTTCTCAAATATGTTTTCAGAGGCAGGGTGGTAGTGGTGGTGGCAGTGAGCCAGGCCCCTTTTTTCTGGCCTCATCTCAAATGGTAGGCAATATAAATAATGTAGATATATATGCAAATGGTCAATGACCCATTGTGAGTCTTTGTGAGAGGTGCAAACCTAACCCATTACTCTCACCTTCCCAACCCCCTGCCTCTCTGATCCCAGGAAGCCCCCTTCACTTGGCTCAGCAATGACTTCTCTTTGCCCTTTTGGCTAAATCCCTCATTTCCGTGCCCTAGAGTCAAAGCCAGAATTAAGATCTCCTTTTGTTGACTGTAACCAGAATGTGTAGCTCCAATCCCACTCCCGTACTAGAAATAGTCAAAGGGCTACGCTAAGGAGGACAGGGCTAACGTACAGGTGCCAACACTACCCTCTTATCTCCACTCCACACGGCCATTGATGCCCGCTTCCCCCACCCCCACCCCCGCCATGTGGCCACGCTCTGTAAATCAATGATCTGGGATCAGCCCCAGGGCTGGCGCTTACCTTGCCAAACCATCCATGGCCAATTTCCTTGAGGTACAGCAGACTGTGGCGTCCCAGGTCAGTGGATTTGAGTAGCTGCACTGTGAAGGAGCATATAAAGCAGCCTGAACTTCTGCATGCTCTTTCTGGCAACTCTGTTGCCCTGCCAGCATGAACTCAGCCTGCTCTCTCATTCTAGCTTTCTGCAGAAGAGGCAGCCTGGGGCAGAAGGGCTTACTGCAGGTTCAGACATACAGCAGTCGATAGAGAGAAGCAGAAAGCCCACCTCATGAGGCCAAGCTACTTGGGTTTGCTGCATCTCTACCCCATTGACAGAGCAGAGTCAGGAGTGAAGGTGGGTGCAACTCTCCCACACATGCCAGCTGTGCTTCCAAGCCTCCAGGCAGTAGCAAGTGGAGTAGCCCACCCAACTGGGCAGTCCCATGTCCCCAGAAGCAGTCAGGGCCACCCCTTCGCCCCCTCAGTGCCAGACGCCACTGTTCCCGTCACATGGAGGAGCAAAGGCCTTATTGTTGTTCCCAGCAGTGGTGGCTGCAGCTGGACACTGATCCCATTCTCTATGGGCCCATTCACAGATCACGCAGGGCTGCACCAGGCAAAACACTGTGGGTAGCGCAGAAGAGAGCTACTGCGTGGCTAGCTGGCTTGACCCCTTGCTGTCCTACTCTATAGAGCAAGCCTTGGATTCCTGAGCCGTCTCACAGGGGAAGGAATGCAGGGTCCGTGGGAGCTGGGGACCAAAAAGCCTTTGTCTCTGACGTAGCGGGGGAGAGGAAACGCTCAGGCCAGGAGCAGGGAGCAACGTCTGCCGAGGTGAACAGGGGAAGGTCAAATGCCCTACATGGAGACCAAGATCTCCTGTAACTCACTGCTTCCTGCTTTGTCTTGCCTGATAACGGAGGCAGCCTGGATGCCACCTGTTTTCCAGGTATCCCATCTAGGGAAAGTTCCCTGCAAAATCCTCTGTGTCCCCTAAATAGAGATGTCCTGCCACCCTGAACACACAAGATGGCACTGTTGAGTCACAGGCTAGGGTGCCCATCTGAGAAACCAGAACCATCTGGAAGACACTAGTTAGAGGGGGGCTGGAAGAACAGCAGTACACTGCTGCAGCAACATTCCTAGCACCGGCAGCACAGGCCACCAGCGCCTACTAAAGGAAGTCTGCTGCCACAACCTCTCCTCTTATAATTGCACTGGGCACCCTTGCAGCAAAACGGTTTGGCCTTGGATTTGGAGTCTCTCTCCTTGGGGGACACCCACAGGATTTTGAAGCAGCCGGCAGGGTAGGGGGTGCGGAGCTCCCATCCCATCACTGGTAGGTGCCATTATACAACACACACGCTGCAGACAGACTCTAGGATCTGAGAAGACCTATAATTAAGAATGGCTATGGTGGAACACGACTAAAGAGCAAAACCATTAGACGCCCCGTGCAAGTTGCCAAAATAACAGCAAACCTCTGCTCCCTCCTCGACTGCAGCTGGTGCTGCCAATGGCAACAAGGCATCCACTTCACAGGACAGATGTGGGCGACGGCAGGAACCAAACCCCATGAGGATTTGATCCACATGGATACAGTATCCATCAAGCAGCTGCAAGTGGGCTGTAAGCACCAAGGCCAAGACCATCCATTCCTTCGAGGCGGGCGGGGAGGAGATTGGGGGAGGTGTCTAGGCTTGGATTATATGATAGACTGCTGAACTCCAGGGGCTAGAGAACACCGAAGCAGCCATCCTACACGATGGTGTCTCTTGGAGCTTAGGCCTTGCGGGGGAAGGAGGAGGCACCTGGAGAGCCCCAGCAGTGGCATCCTCTGTGGTGATCTGTGGATCCATGCCACCACGAGCATATTATCGCTGTGTTTTGGTTGCTTTTGCACTGTTTGCTCATTAGACTCAGCTGTTGCTGTATTAGTCCCAGAAAAAGGATAGGGGAAAATGGAATACCAAACAGCTCAGGCTATATGTTTACTGGACTTGTAAACATCTCTTGTAAAAGGATAAAGTTTTCATTGACACACAACATGTGGCATTTTGGTGGCATGTTCTGTGTAACTCAGGGTTTCGTATATCTCTGTACTAATGAAAATATCTCATGGATTTTATTTTCATTAATTTATTTTTTAGAACTTATATCCCACCTTAAAAAAAAAAAAAACTCAAGGTGGCTTACAGCAATATATCAACCAATATAAAAACAAAACCACAACATTCATTAAACCAGCATCATAATAAAACACAACTGGCATAAGGACCTAAAAGTTCCAGCAAGCAGCAAGAGCCACAGTCCATAAGGCCAAAAGCAAGATGAAGACCAACGGGAACAACGTGGACATATCCACAGAAGATAAATGGGAACAGCACTGCGATATCCCCATAGAAGGGACATTTTCTCAACCAAAGGCCTTCTCTCAAATAACCAGGCTTCAAGCAGGTGCCTATAGATATGCACACCAGGTTCACACATAACGACAAACCATGGGTTGTTTAACCCATGAGTTGTCGGGGCCGTGCAGGAGCAAGCAAGTGCCCTGCCTCCCACCTGCTTGCCACTTCCACTTTCAATCCAGATAGAAAACAATCCAGCAACACCCCATTCCTGGGTTGTCTGGCATGATGTGCGAACCCAGAACTCTGGGTTGTTGAGGGAAAAACAATCCAAGATTTTAACTCATGAACTGTTGTTGGGTTAAAACTCTGGGTTGTTTCCCCCTCAAAAACCCAGAGTTCCGGGTTCATACGTCATGCTGAAAGACCTAAGAATGGAGCATTCCTGTGCTGTTTTCTAAACCAGATGCAAAGCAGAAGCAGCAAGCGGGTGGGTTGTTATGTACAAACCAGGTGTCAGGGCTTGTCAAATCTCAACCAGAAGGGCATTCTGCAAAGTGAGAGGGACACCATGAATAAGGCCCTTGATCTTATCACCACTTGCCACACCTCAGATGGCCAAGGGATCTAGAGCAAGGGCTCAGATGATGAATGGAGCCTATGGGAAGGAACATATGGAAGAAGGCCATCCTTAATATTTTGTATTTACTACTGTTCAGCAGAAACTATCCTGATCACCTATTACAACTATGCCTGCGAATGTGTAACTCCACTTGCCTATATTCTTATTATCGCCTTTGCCTCTTCATTATTGGCCTTGATTTTTGTTGTTGATGTTACTCTATACAGCACCATGTGCACAGCTGGTGCAAGAATCATCATCGTAATAATTTATTATTATTTACTATTACTGCTGTGCTTTTCTCTCTGCACTGGTGCCAGCTTTCTCTGGGAAAAGACTCATATAAGATCACCGAATACACATGATAAAAGCTTCCATAAGGGCAGCCATGTTAGTCTACTGAAGTAAAAACAGAGTCTTGTAGTACCTTAAAGACTAACAAGTATATGATGGAATAAGGATCTGATGAAGTGGATTATAGTCAACAAAAAACATATGCCATTAAAATATGTTAGTCTTTAATATATTACAGGACCCTGATGTTTTTGTATGCATATAAGTTGCCCATAGCACAACGAAAAACCCACACTGAATCATACTGAAATACCCGCAGTCACAGTGATTAAAGGGAGAACCTTTTCCCCAACCTTAGCAAAAGGTTTTGATCCTTGTTCATTATTGTGAGCACAGAACCTAGTGATTCCAGGTTGATTAACAGCACAAGAGTTCAAGGTTGTCCTTTTGTGTATGTTGTGAGTATGCAAGTCTCCATCGCTAATACTCATAGGGAGAGCAAAATCCTAAATACAGAAGCTTCAGTGGCTTACCTGAGCGCCCAGGTTGCCGGGACATGGGCAAGGAGACTTCGGTGAGAGGTAGAATGTAAACTTCAGGTCCATTCTGTGCTGCTGGTGAGCCCTGGGCTGAGAATTCGCTAGCATATTCTTCTCCCTCGGCATTATCAAATTCCTGGGGGGAGGGCAAGATAGGTAGGGAGAAAAAGAGCCCATCATGGGGCAGGGAAGGCATTTTATACACATGGAGTAGAAACATGCACTCGCCATCACCACACACACAATCCTACACATGTTGTAAGGATTACTGAAATGATGCATAGGTGAAGCATTTACAGCTCGCTAAAGTATCATCAACATAATCACTGTGATCCACAGATGAGGAGGTATAGGCACACATACCAGCACATCATCAGTAAGGGAAGGGCCGTTATGGCATAGCGCATGCTGTGAATGCAAAAGGCCCCCAGGTTCTATCCCTGGGATCTCCTGGTAGGGCTGGGAAAGACTGGAACTGTGGAGAGCAGCTGCCAGGATACCTGGTGCCTTCCAAATGTTTTGAAGAACAACTGCCATGTTCCCTGGCCATTGGCCATGCTGGCTGAGGCTCATGGGAGTTGTAGTCCAAAATATCTGGAGGACACCAGGTCACTTACACCTACAGTAGACAATACTGAGCTAGATGTGACAATGGTTTAATTTTGTACAAAAAGCTGTTTACATTCCTAAATACACCCAAGGGGTGTGTGTAGGGCTCTCTTCCACTCTCCTGCATACTTAAAGGGAGTAGCCTAAATAAACACAAAGGTGGGGAAATACAGGCACTGCTCCCCCTATGAAAAGCTAAGGGAGAATTCAGGCAAATGCACTCCTGAGTCACACATGCTTGGGGAAATATACTCACCCCACACACACATATGGCTGATCTACACTAGGAGCCTATATTGGTTTTATCCTATTTTAACAGTCATGTCTTCCCCCCACCCCAAAGAATCCTAGGAACCTTGGTTTTGATGAGCTGCTGTGAATTCTCAGTGAGAGATCCATGTTAGCACCTGTTCTCCCCCTGAGCCACAGTTCCTGGGTTTTCCTGGGGAGAGGGGATTACCATTAAACTGGTTTAAGTATCTAGTAGTGTCAACATGACTAGAACAGACTGCGGGAAAACTAAGGACTCCTATAAGCATGTAACTTCGTGACCTTCTAACACAAGCCTGATTCATTCCTACTGTATGGATATAGCTGCTTCAAATGGAAAGACAGGGCGTGCAGCTCCCTATGGCAGCAAGCCATTTGCGTCCCCACACAGTCTGGGCAACTTCAACCATGCTATTGCGAACCCCATTCTTGGGGGAAAGAGAACGTCGTGTGGAGAGCCAATTCACACAAGCAGCTTGCCATCTGGGACTGTGCCCACCCAATTCAGTTTCAAGCAGTCACCTACCCAGCTGAAAATACACACGTGAACAGCTCGACGGGCACATGAAGTAAACCGTCACTCATACACTCCCATCCAGCAACAAATATACCCCACTGAAACTGGGGGGGTAACAGAGACAGCCGTGCGCTCACTCACACTCTTCTTTTTCTTTCTTTCCACACACACAATTGTGTGTGGGAGACTCAGAGGCTAGGTTTCGGGATGAGGCTCAGAGGGCCTAGGGCAACACTCCTGGGGCATTTAATGATAGCCAATTTTCAATTCCCTTTGAAAAGAAAAAGATGCTCCATGAAACTATGGCTGGAGAGAAAGCTTTGAAAAAAGACAGGACAGAAGCAAAAATGACCAAGCGGTGCCTGCCCAGGCTTTCCGCAGGTTCAGCACAGGAGCTCACCCCCACATCCAATGCACTGGAAGGTTGGGGCCAAGTAATGGCCAGAGCTACTGCTTCCAGGCCCCCTATCCCAGCCTCACCTCTGCATGGGAAAGCCAGCGAGCTCCCAGGAGATCTGGATGCAGAAGGAGTGACCGCCCATTGCCCTGCCTAATTGCTGGATTCCGTCATCCCAAGCTGGTGCCCTGATCTTTTTACTTGTGTGGTCAGTGGCGGCTGCTCTGCTCCCTCCTCCCTGCCCCCCAGCAAGTGAGAGACATAGTCATAAACAAAGTTGAGGGAGAAGCAGCCTCACCTTGGTCAAGGGGCAGGGGGAGGGCTGCCCCGGGTTCCCCAGTTCTACATTACAGGCTGTTTTGGGCACTGTGCTGGCCCCCGTGCAGGGCAGACACCTCAAAACCATCCTCAGCCTCTTCTCCCGGGATTCGCTTCTCCAGCTCTAGGCAAGAGTGCCCAGAGAAAGAGTGTTAATAAATGCACTGCCCTGAAGTGCTCTGCTCCCCCAGCTACTGCCCACCAAGACAGATGCACCCCCCAACAAGACTTCTCATTCACCCCCACCCCCGCCTAAGGCTGCAGCATCTCCACCCCAGAAATTCATTCCCTACAGAAGCAAGCCAAGGGCCAGCAGGCACTTCCAGTTACCTGGATGAGCTTTTCCCCACCACCGAAGGCTGCCCCTGCAATCAGGTAGGAAAGGGTGAGCATCACCCTTGTGCATCCTGCGCCATGGTGCCCTTGTGCTGCTGCTGTTGTGGCATTTCCACAAGGGAAGCACAGAGGCTGCTGGCAAACCATATCAATGCCCCTATATAGGCAGCGTAGGGGGTCTGAAGTGCTTCATTGTTCCCACAGCAAAACCTGGCCAGTGCTGTAAGCCATTAACCCACGGGACTGTCCATAACTCCAATTTCAGCACCCCACCTCCTCCATGGCCTGGCCGCCAAGAGCCTCCACAAGAATCTCAGCAATGAGGTAACGCATTTCTCCAGCACATTCTGTGCCTGTGAGGTCACGTTACAGCCCACTCCCTTGTGGGCCATTCCAGGGCAGATGGCAACCAAGCCAAGCCTGGGCAAAGGAAGGATCCCTGCTGGCTTGAGAACTTGAAGAGGGACGACCCCCCCCCCCGCAAGTACCAAGTTGGGTAAGCAATGACAGAGAGTTGCTCCTGACCCCACAGCTGTATGACCTGCATCTCCTTCTTCACAGCAAGGGGCAACCCCCCACCCCCCCTTCATACCAATGTACAGCACAATGCACACAGCACCTTCTAGCTCCACATGAGGTCAATGGAGCTTGCACCATCGGTGAGAGGAGAGCACCTTGCTATTTGAGCCCTTACCTGAAAAAGGTGCACTTGAAACAACGTATTAAGGCAGATTGACGCATTTCTGCATGGAGTGTTCATCTCTTGATGAAACTGGTTCAGTTGCCTCCAAAGAACTCGAAAACATACCTTAATACTAACAGTTTCAAGTGCGCCTGCTGACTTCGCCCTCGCTTCTTTTCTGTGCTGGGGCCCTTCCCTCTCTTTTTTCCTAGGCTCCTACCTGCACCACACAGCACAGCACCTTGACTGCCAGGAAAGGAGGTCAGCACTGACTTCACCATCCCTACTAAGGGCCATGTAGGCTGGAAATGATGGGAGTTGTGGTCTAAACCATCTGGAGAGCCTCAGGTTGGGGGAGGCTGTCCTAACCCCTTTCCTTGACCAATTCCTCCTGCTAGCTCTGCACTGGAGTCTTTAAAAGCTGCAATGAGTGTGTGACCAGGAGGGCACCACTTGCTAAACAAACCCCCTCGACCAGCAGGAAGAATGTTTCACCATCACATAGAAGGTCACTGGAGTCCAAGCCAGGTCTAAATCTTGACATGATGACCCAGGAAAATAGTGAAATGGCACCTCTCATACATATGCATCTCCTCCTCCTCCTCTCACTCTGAATCCTACTGTTTCTGTGTCCAACGGCAACTTTGAGGTGAGGTGAGGTGAGGTGGGGTGGGGTGGGGTGGGAAACCATAGAGCACAAGCTTTGTGTGTAGAAGGTTCCAGATTCAACCCCTGGCATCTCCAGTTAAAAGGACCAGGTAACAGGTGATAGGAAAGACTTCTGCCTGAGACCCTGGAGAGGTGCTGCCAGTCAGTCGTGTGATCTGGCAATCATCTGACAGACAACTGTCTGATCTGGCAAAAGACAACTCCCAATGTTCTCACCCTTCCTTCCTCTTTCTCTGGGCTTGCTAGGGCTCATCAGGGCTTCCCCCTGTTCCAAGAAGTTGCCAGACAACCATCCCCTGCTGCGTTTTGAGCCTTGCTTCACAGCAACCCCTGCCTCTAGGCTTTGTTGACATTTGCCCTGCCCACATCTCATCCTCAGCCCACTGAATTCCTTGCTGGTTCTCTGCAGCTCCTAATCCCTAGCCTGTTGCTTGTCCTCTCTCTCTCTCTCTCTCTCTCTCTCTCTCTCTCACACACACACACACACAGAGCCCCTTTCCTCATCCCCTGCTTTCCCTGAGCAGTAGAGATTTATAGGCCAGGGTTGCCCAAGCTGCTTCCACAAAATCTTGCTTCCTGCCAGTGCTATCCTAGAAGGCCACCTCATGGTGAAGGCTGGGCCTGGACCTGGTCCAGACTGGTGAAGAAGCAGGAGCATCCTGTACTGAGCACTGTCTCCCTCTCCTTGCAGCAAAGCACCTCCTAGCACAATGGGGTCATCAGGCTCCAAAGATGAGAGTCTTTGCTTACTGATCTCCAGTAGTGCTGCAACACAGCCAGCCCCTAGGGTCACGGGCCTCTCCTGGTGCTTACCTTGAAGCCAATGCCCCCCTTCTTGCAGCACAGACAGGCCAACATGAGGAAGATGAAGGTGAAGAGCCCAGAGAAGGAAACGGCTACAACCACCAGAGAGGAGGACCAGGGGAGCTCACTCAGGGGAGTGCCGTCTGTAGGGAGACAAGCAGGAGGGGAAAGGGTTAGAAAGGGAGGTGCAGGGAAAGCTGGGGGATGGAGAAGCAGGCATTTTGAGAGGGGAGTATCTCAGCAAAGTCAGGAGAAGTACAGCTAGGGGAAGAACCCAGCAGGAAGCCTTGTGACTAAGTTTTACATAGCCTCGTTTTTTCCTTCTTACAGGCTCAAAGTTGATTTAGCGTTTTCAGGTCCAAGGCACCCTCTTGCTGCACTCCCCACACTCATTTGTCCCCTGCTCCAACTGTTACTCTTCAAACCCTTCTCGGAGCACAAGAAATGATCTCAGATGTTCTGGTCTCTCAACCATGCTCTTCCCAACTCCTGTAAGCAGAACAGAAACACTGCCTCCCAAGTCCATTTTACTCTCCCCACGGCCACAGTTTAGGTCTTTTGTGGTTTACAGGAAACCAGAGAGACTCTTCCACCACTGTGGTTTGCCTGGCCTGTACTGGTCCCACACTCGCTACAATCTGGAAAGGCACAGGACTGGTGCAAGACAGAGGCATCTGCACCATGCGAGGGGATGAATATGTACTGTGCGTTTCCCTTCCAGTTTGATTGTGTGGGTTTATCCACCTAAAAGTAATGATGGATGCTGCTGGTTTAACATCAAGAGGTCCTGGTAACCCTACCCGCCCTTCCCACAGCCCTGCTGATCCCCATCAACCTTAGCCTGTTGCTCTGTATAGATGCAGCATATAGCCTATCCTGCTTAATCTGAACCCACAGCACCCTGCTAAACATACAGTTCTGCTATTATAGTTGTTTTCTGAAAAGCAGGAAGATGCTATCACCACTGTGAGAGGAGAGGGCAAGTTGTACAGTGGCTGTGCCCATCTTACTAAGTGCTGCCTTCTGACACCTGGTGCACTAACAAAGGCCTGACTTTGAGAGCAGAGCACCCTCTCCATTAAAATAAAAGGTGCTTTGTCTCCTGGTACATGAAGGATGTTGGAGGTCACACAAATTTCAGAATGTGAACTGAGAGCATTTGCTGTATCCTGAAGGACCTATCAGTAATCCTTTTTAAAAAACAGAGACACTGAGTTTCAGAAGATTAAAGAGGAGATGAGACAATAGGAGCAATAAAAATTAATTTCACCACAAAAGGGGAGAAAGGGAATGTCAATAAACAATAGAAAGATTAAAGCCAGCAAGTTCATAGCGGCCAAGATGCTTTGTAATGCAAAGGAGCTAATTTGCCAGTTTAAGCTAGTTAATATAGTCCCAGGGGCAACATTTAACTGGTTGCTCCAATTATTTGTTAAATAGCACATATGCGTAGGAGGCAAAACATGCACATGAGTGAGTGAGCGTATGATAGCATGTATATGCATGAGTGTGAGGATGAAACTGTATGACAGTATATTGTGTGCTGCTATACATGCACGCACAGTTCTAAATGCTTGTGCTCTGTTCTAATCCCATACATGCTGTGAAATGGAGCAAAATTACTTATGACACCATTACCATGGCAATGAGCATCCCTTGCTTGCCTCTTCACCCCCAAGGGTGGGATTCCTGACTTTTTGCAAGGCTGGAGCCCAGCTTCTATCAGCCAAGCCCCATATAATATTAATCACATTCTTCTGTTGATTCTCTTGCTTCCTTGAGGTCCAAAATTGTGTGTCAGAACCTGTAATATCATTGGTGCATCAACTGCTATTGTCTAGGACAGTTCTAAGCAAGGCTGAAGGAATGTTTGGGATTCCTGGGTACTAGAAGGCTTGTTTAAGGCACTAACTCTCCACAGTACTAAATTTCCTTTACACATTTCTAGGCATCAGTAGTACATTTTTAAGGTACCCAGGCAACCTGTAACCCGGGATTTTTCCAACCTTGGTTCCAGATGGTTCTGCAAGTTAGGGATAAAAATCACACGTGGAACTGATAGAGTTTCTAATCACTGAGGGGGAAGCTGTAGGGTGTTTCACCCCCTCATCACCACTCTATGGCTCACTGGGATAATTTAATCTCCCCCAAAGCTGCCTCCAGTTTAGCTCTAACAGGAACAAAGCCCCCTCTGAAGCCTTGCAGGCAGCTGCTCTTTCAGGGAGAGGACTGGGTACTAAATTAAACAACATGAAAGGCAAGCATGCTGGGGGAGGGTTGGAAGGAGATGCTAGGAGTAACAGCACAGCCATAAAGGTCTGAAACAGCATGTTGTGCTTGTATGGCTAGGATTTAGAAGGGGGCATCCCAGAAGCAATGTTAATGAGATAAAGCCGCAGACAGGGATTCTAAGCTCATTCAGCCACTGTAGTGACTGTTACCTTGGTTGTTCTAACAGGCAGAACAGAGCACAAAATTCCATCACTAAACACAGTTTAATTCTAACTACTTGACCACGCCTACCTACAGGGCTGATCTATACTTTCATGGGCCCTACTGGGCTTGTACCACTACATGTTGCAAGTGGGAGATCACAAAGTTGTATGTTCGCTCATGTCAAAACACCCCTGTGCTTGGAAAGCTAGAAGACCATTTTCCATCTAGTGGGGTACTGTACTGCCATGGGTTGTCTGAACGTGTCGCCTGAATCCTAGAGCAAAAATGGAGAGAACCCACTAGCCCAAGTGGCTCCCAACCACCCGGTAGACTCCAGAATGAGAGCCTCCCGGTAGCCTCCAGTTGAGAATGGGGCAGGGCCCACGGAGGGAATATCCACAGGCCGGAGCTGGCCGATTCCTGTTACATAAGATCTACTTTAACTTCCAAGTACATTAGAGGGGGGAAACTGCCTTTGGAGGAGGGGTATTTACAAACAAAAAAATTACAGAGGAGATGCTCATTCCCTTTTTAAAGGCTGCACAAGATAGGGAGCACTCTACCTGCACAATGTGGCCTTGCTATTGGAGTCGAAACTGGCTACTCAAGGCAAAGCCCCTTTGGGTAATACCAGTGAGTCCATCTAAATGCTGCAATATAAATCTGAAGATTCAGTGCAGGAGTGAAACTGAAGACAGTGTGACACATCACTGGGAAGGAGTGAGGAAGAGATGCACAAATGATGTCTGCATCCATCATTTGTGCTTCCATGGTAATATTTATAGGACATCTCCCTTGTGGTCAAATGCATGGGGGGCACCAGACAGAGGGAAAGTGCATGCTTTTCACCACAGGGACATGCATTTCAGGAGATTCTTCTTTGGAGTTAAAAACATGGATGTAAAGGTTACTTCTACACCTGTTTCTTGAAGGGAGCTTCTCTGCACTTTGCCTGGAGATCAGTCTGTTACTGCTCTCCCCCCCCCCCCCGTTCAGACTGCGCTCTGCCATTAGGATCAAAACAGGGGGGTTCAGACAACCCCCTATACATTGAAGGAACAGGGAAAGGATGGGGTTGTGCTGCTCCTCATCACCAATATCAGGGGCACTATCCAACTCACATTCTATACAGCACATCAAACTGCAATAGCCCCAATGTGGTGGGGAAATAGTCCGGGGGGTTTCTAACCATATGTTGATATTCGGGCACTGGGTAAAATGCAGTTCTCTCCAAAACACTTCCACATGTCTGGATCCCATTCAACATATAAACAACACCTGCACATTTGTTGTGCTATAAACCGATCCCTGGAAAGGCCTAATTTCACTTTTGGGGGGGCAGAGCTTGTTGATTTAAAAAAACACAAAACCCTCTCTGAATTAAATTGCTGGGGATATTCTCCCTGGAGCAAGCAGCAGGGACCTGTCCCTTCAGGAGGGAGGGTGGGAAGGCAGGACTGCCAGTGTAGAGAATAGTACAGATCCCTAACAAAACAGCCTTCACATACCATGTTTATGAGGCACCTGCAGTGAGAGCAGCTCATGGCTTTTATTGCTCAGCTGTGAGTCTGTTTTGTGAGCCATTGATTGGGCTGCTTCCCCTTACAGATCTCCTGCCTTAGAAGTTGCAGCTGGGCTATCACTACACTGTTCCAGAACCTCTCACAACAAATGAAGTGTTTAGAGTGGGAGGAAGCAGGAGGGCACGGATGGAGGAGGCAGCTACTTAGAGCGCTGCCAATTTGAGTTCCATAAAAGCCTCAAGGGAGGGAGAAATGGCCTCCCTGCTTCCAGTGAGATTCCATTCCCTCCCTCTGATGTAGGTAGGGAGGCCACAGGTAGATCAAGGCTTCCCCAGTGCAAACTGATAGCTTTGCAGGTTTGCCAAGGACAAATCAAGGAGACAGACAGCCTCGACTACAAAGCTCATAGAAGCCACAGGTGGAAAGGACAGACGAGGCCCCAGCTATAAATAACACAGTACAGACAGAAATGGTCACGGCAGCAACAAGAAAGAATAAAGGGTGGGAACACTTGAATATAATACAGAACGGAAGCTGTCCAGCTCTGCAATTTATTAAAGATTTAAGGAACAATTTTATTGCAATGTTTAAGGCTCTTTGAGGAGACAAAGTGCTGATTACCCAAGCTGCAGTAATCAAACCATTTATGACACAGGAGTCAAGGAACAGTCCCATTTAGCTCACTGAGATTATTAAAAATGCACTGCCCTAGGAAAACAACAACTGGAGAATATAGAGAGATCTTCAGGTACTTTTCAGAGGAAACTAGGGAGGCACAAGATGAAAGTTCTGAAAGTGCAAATTTGGCAGCAAGTCGCTTGCCATCACGGCACCAACTGCAAGCCGACAACTGAGTTGACAAGATCCCCAAGAGCCAGTGGTATCTGAATGAACACAGCCACCAGAATGAGATTCCAGGAGAAGGCACCTCTGAAGAAAGTGGTTTGCACGCTGCATACCCAGCATTTTCTTTAGAAAAGGGGCGCTTCCACACAGGTGGCTTCCACACAGGTGGCCCCTAGTGCTCCCAGTCAAAGACACTGAGCAGCTATTCCATCTTTTCCTCCTTAATGGATTTTCTGTGGTAAAATAAAAGACCGAAGAAGTCATGGGAAAACAAGGGATGGTTAAAAATAGAAGGCAATGATGTCTGGACTCCCCACAGTGGGGCAGCTAGGTAATTTTAGACACTGGAGTTAGGGCACAATCTATGCGGATGGCCATAACCCTGAACTTAGAGGCTTATGGCCATCCAATGCAGAGCAGGAGGAGCGGTGGAAACAATCTTCCCCTCCGCGCTCCTCCCGCTCTGTATTTTGGCTACATGGGTGTTTTCACCCATTTAGCTGGGGCTCTGCGGAGCAAGAGGAAAGGAGGCTGGGGAGGCCTGGGGATATGGCGTAAGCCAGCCTCCCCAGTCTCCTCCTCAGCCACCGGCATGCCCCCTTTCCCTCTTCTCTGAGGTCGCCTTTGCGACCTCGGAGAGGCAGCTGGCACAGTTCTCTATATGCTAGCTGCAAGGGGTAGGGGTGGAGAACTTAAACTCCTGGGTCTGAGGTCGGAGCACTGCCTCCAATCTCAAATCCAGGGATCTGAGATATACTATGGCTCTACAGATGCTGGTTTTATGGGTACCCCCCCTTCAGAAGGCCACGTATATTACTTCAGTTGTGAAGCACACAACTAACATCTCTCATCCCTTCCTCCAACTGTCATTCTATGCTTTAAAACTGCTTCTGCATTGCTGATATGTTATAAGAGCAACAATAACAAAACTGTTTGCTAACTCTGATTTAAAAAATACTCTGAGCATGTGCAGTTTTGCATCTGAAACTCACTTAAGTCATAGCACCATCATGACTTGCTGGAAGAAAAAGGAGTTTGCTTCTCCTGCCCTGATGCCCTCATCAACTGCTGCTCTCTGGGTGGTTATCTGGGGGCCCTCTGGGCTGCAGGACCCTGGACTTTGGTTCCAAGGTCCAGCCTTGGCTGCACCACTGTCTCCCCCATAAAATTGCATGAAAGAGGCAGGGTAATTGCATGATCAAAGACGCATCTCGAAGCACTCAAGAAGATGAAACTGGAACCTGTAAGTCTGAATTCTGCTTAGAAAGGAAGTAAGGAAGCAGTTCTGAATGGCTTGCATAGTACTGTATCTTTAAGTACGTCAGCTTTCTAAGGTTCCAGCCACATGATCAAATACCACCAGCAGCACGGGAACAACACCCGTGGGTATTCTTGCTGTAAAATTACTTTTGCTTCCACTAATGGAAATTGCTGCACTGGTGTTGAAATGGTAATTAAGTTCTGTTTGTCTTCCTGCTATCAAGAAGAGAGTATTTTATTTTGCTTCCATGTCTCTACTAAGCTTGAGTTCTCTTACCCATTGTACAAAACAGCAGTTTATATTTTTGAGCACCATGGATGCTCAAAGGCTTCCACAACAAGGAGATGGAGTTGATCATTGGAATTCTAGCTTTCACATTTACTGAACCAGCAGAAGGACAGAGAATACCAGAGAACACCAAACAGAATATTACTTCATGGTATGTCTGGGAGCTGATGCTCTCTGTTCTTTTGCTAATAAAATAAGTACTTTAGTGCAAATTCAACGGGACACATAACTTTAAAAAAAACTCTAGTTAATACATCAGCTACGTTTTAAGTACTCTGAAATGGTGTTGGGTATATAACTTATTGGATGGAATTGAGCCAGCTGGCAACAATAAAAACTGTAGGAAAAACCTGGTGTATGCAAAAGTCAAGCATGCTTTTACAGATGCTACGTATATGCCAACATGACTGGGTAGGAATCCAAACCACTGGCGTATTTTAAAAAAGCATAACTAAATGGAGGAAAACCTAATTACAAGAGTGACACTCGCCACATCACTTTTACTATGCAAAAATTTTAGAATAATCTTATTGAGCTCAAAGGGACTTAGATGAAATTGCTACAATGTAAGTAGCCTGAGAAACCAATCCAAGGGCAGGTTCCCATCTTTATCACCAAGGTAACTAAGAGCCAAACAACATGTGACTTTAATCATGTGGTTAGCCTTGATAGCAGGATTTTTCTTTCAAAAATAGCCAGTGCGGAGGCCCCAGTCCAAATTGGGACCATGGTGTGAGGGTAGGGGTACTTTGTCCTCCATTGCTGTCCCAATCCAAATCAGCCACACACATACCCGTGCCTGCAATTTGCAGGGGGGAAACTCCCACTGAAGCGAATGGGAGTTTCCACACACTCCCTATGCAGGTGCCCTCCTCCCAATCTGGATCATGACTGCAGGGGTGTGGGCAAAGGGATAAAGCCTCTCCTGCACCCTCCATGCTAAGGTTTCAATCTGGAGAGGCCCTTTGCACAAACAATTTCTGAAAGAAAAACTCTACATTCAAAGGCAAACCATATGACTAACAACACATGTAACTTAGCCCTGAGGATCAGTTGCCAATTGCTCATTGAGAATTTCCTCTTCTGCCTCTATGTGCAACATTGCAGTGGGTTTGGATAGGTTCCTTTGTATAAGTTTACATGTTCTATTATCTTCTGTTAAGGCAATACAGAAGCTAAGCAAAGCAGAGAAGCAGGTATATTTATACTTTCCATCCTTCACTTTGTCTACACAGAACTTTAGTCTGCCATATCCTTGAGTTGTTTCTTTTCAAAAGTAGTTCAGTTGTCTCTGGTGTAAATGCCAACATGGTTGCGCCAGGACAATCAGGCTTTGAGCTGCTAATATTGGCATATCCAGAGTCAGGATTTTTGTTTTATTGTAGTCGTTGTCCCCACCCCCACAAGCCAGTCCTCACTCAGCTACTTCAGACAATTAATGCGATATTTGGTTCAGCAGGGAGCTAGGCGCATACACAGTAATCCCTTCTGTGAATACTGGGACAAACTCTGAGAGCAAAAAAGGCTATGAGAGTGAAATGCTACTCCGCAGTCAATGCTAGGGAAATCATCTCAACACAGAGAGACTGCTTTATCGCCCACCAGCAGGCAATCTTGAGGGCAGCATGTTCCGGCAAAAGTAAACTAAAGCAGCAATTGTGTTCTGTCCAAATTTTCTGAGGCTTGCAGATTTGCAGACATTTGTTTTGTTTCTTGCGCTAATATAGTAAAGGGCTATAAACTATAGTCTTCAAATAAAACATTCTTAAAAGGTAATTTATAACTGAGAAGGCTCATGCATGCAATTATTTAATCCAGAACAATGGTTCCCTTAAACTCTTTTAACTACTCCTGAAGTATAATCATTCTGCATAGCTCCAATTGCACAGAAAAAAATGGCTTTGCTTTGGGCATGGTTGTATTTGTTGCACTCTCCAGAATCAATATTTACAGGGAAATATCACCACAAGGTAAATTTTCACAAGGTAACTCTTCTGTGCTACTAATTTTTATGAATGTACTCCCATCTAGCAAACCACATATAAAACCATGAGGAAAATGCAATTATTCTTTAATGGAAGGAGGGGGCTATTATCTGTCAGAGCTCCAGGTTGACTGACATTTAAAGTCTAACAACCAAGAAGAGAGGGTGGCAGAATGATGTTGTACACAAATCAACAGACTTAGGACATAAGAAACATATAAAATATGGAAATAGATTTGTTCTGTATTGTCTTAGGCAAAATAGCTCCATCTTGGCTGAGCTATCATGTTTCCTAGCCTTATATGTTTTTGTATATAATCCAAATATATAATAAATATATAAGTATATAAGCCCCTTCATGGATCACTGCCTTGTTGTGGCGAAGGGGCTTGCGTAACTCAGTGAAGCCATAAGCTATGCCGTGCAGGGCCACCCAAGACGGACAGGTCATGGCAGAGAGTTCTGACAAAATGTGGTCCACTGGAGAAGGAAATGGCAACCCACTCCAGTATTCTTGCCAAGAAAACCCCATGGAACGTATCACAGGGCTAAAAGAGATGACGCCGGAAGATGAGACGCTCAGGTCGGAAGCTGTCCAATATACTACTGGGGAAGAGCAGAGGGAATTTCCAAGTAGCGCCAGAAAGAGTGAAGCGGCTGGGCCAAAGCCGAAAGGACACTCAGCTGTGGATGTGTCTGGTGGTGAAAAGTAAGTCTGATGCTGTAGAGAACAATATTGTTGAGGAACCTGGAATGTCAGATCAATGAATCAAGGTAAGCTGGAGGTGGTCAAACATGAGATGGCAAGATTGAACATTGACATCTTGGGAATCAGTGAACTAAAATGGACAGGCATGGGTGAATTTAATTCAGGTGACCATCATATCTACTATTGTGGGCAAGAATCCCTTAGAAGAAATGGAGTAGCACTCATAGTCAACAAAAGGGTGGGAAAAGCAGTACTGGGGTACAATCTTAAAAATGATAGAATGATCTCAGTACGAATCCAAGGCAAACCATTCAACATCACAGTAATTCAAGTCTATGCCCCAACCACTGATGCCAAAGAAGCTGAGGTTGATCGGTTCTATGAAGACCTACAACACCTTCTAGAACTAACACCAAAAAAAGATGTCCTCTTCATCATAGGGGATTGGAATGCTAAAGTAGGAAGTCAAGAAATCACCGGGATAACAAGCAGGCATGGCCTTGGTGTACAAAATGAAGCAGGACAAAAGCTAATAGAGTTTTGCCAAGAGAACATGCTGATCATAGCAAACACTCTTTTCCAACAGCACAAGAAGTGACTCTACACATGGACGTCACCAGATGGTCAATATCGAAATCAGATTGATTATGTCCTTTGCAGCCAAAGATGGAGAAGCTCCATACAGTCAGTAAAAACAAGACCTGGAGCTGACTGTGGCTCAGATCATGAGCTGCTTCTTGCAAAATTTCAGCTGAAATTGAAGAACGTAGGGAAAACCACTGAACCGTTCAGGTATGACCTAAATCATATCCCTGATGAATATACAGTGGAGGTGAGGAATAGATTTCAGGGATTAGACCTGATAGACAGAGTGCCTGAGGAACTATGGACGGAGGTCCGTAACATTGTTCAGGAGGCAGCAATGAAATCCATCCCAAAGAAAAAGAAATGCAAGAAAGCCAAGTGGCTGTCTGATGAGGCTTTACAAGTAGCTCACGAAAGAAGGGAAGCGAAAAGCAAAGGAGAAAGGGGAAGATATACCCAACTGAATGCAGAGTTCCAGAGAATAGCAAGGAGAGACAAGAAGGCCTTCTTAAATGAACAATGCAAAGAAATCGAGGAAAACAACAGAATGGGAAAGACTAGAGATCTCTTCAAGAAAATTGGAGATCTCAAGGGAACGTTTTGTGCAAAGACGGGCATGATCAAGGACAAAGAAGGCAGGGACCTAACAGAAGCAGATGAGATTAAGAAGAGGTGGCAAGAATACACAGAAGAACTATACAGGAAAGATCTTAACGTCCCTGATAGCCATGATAGTGCAGTCACTGAACTTGAGCCGGACATTCTAGAGAGTGAAGTCAAGTGGGCCTTAGGAAGCATTAGTAACAACAAAGCTAGCGGAGATGACAGTATTCCAGCCGAGCTATTTAAAATCCTAAAAGGTGATGCTGTTAAAGTGCTGTATTCAATATGCCAACAAATCTGGAACACTCAACAGTGGCCACAAGACTGGAAAAGGTCAGTTTACATTCCAATTCCAAAGAAGGGCAACGCCAAAGAGTGTTCAAACTACCGCACAATTGCGCTCATTTCACATGCCAGCAAGGTGATGCTCAAAATCCTACAAGCTAGGCTTCAGCAGTATGCGAACCGAGAACTACCGGAAGTACAAGCTGGGTTTCGAAGAGGCAGAGGAACTAGAGATCAAATCGCCAACATTCGCTGCATCATGGAGAAAGCAAGAGAATTCCAGAAAAATGTCTATTTCTGCTTCATTGACTACGCTAAAGCCTTTGATTGTGTGGATCACAACAAACTGTGGCAAATTCTTAAAGTGATGGGAGTACCAGACCACCTTACCTGTCTCCCGAGAAACCTGTACGAGGGTCAAGAAGCAACAGTAAGAACCAGAGATGGAACAACCGATTGGTTCAAAATTGGGAAAGGAGTACGACAAGGCTGCATATTGTCACCCTGCTTATTTAACTTATATGCAGAGTACATCATGAGAAACGCTGGGTTGGATGAATCAGAGATCGGAATTAAGATTGCCGGGAGAATTATCAACAACCTCCGATATGCAGACGATACCACCCTAATGGCAGAAAGCGAAGAGGATCTCAAGAGCCTCTTGTTGAGGGTGAAAGAGGAGAGTGCAAAAGCTGGTTTGAAACTCAACATTAAAAAAACTAAGATCATGGCATCTGGCCCTATCACTTCCTGGCATATAGAAGGGGAAGAAATGGAAGCAGTGACAGATTTTACTTTCTTGGGCTCCAAGATCACCGCAGACGGTGACTGTAGCCATGAAATTAAAAGACGCTTGCTCCTTGGGAGGAAAGCTATGGCAAACCTAGACAGCATAGTAAGAAGCAGAGACATCACCTTGCCGACAAAGGTCCGTCTAATCAAAGCTATGGTTTTCCCAGTAGTAATGTATGGCTGTGAGAGCTGGACTATAAGGAAGGCTGGGCGCCGAAGAATTGATGCTTTCGAACTGTGGTGCTGGAGAAGACTCTTACGAGTCCCCTGGACTGCAAGGAGGTCAAATCAGTCCATCCTAAAGGAAATCAACCCTGACTGCTCATTGGAAGGACAGATAATGAAGCTGAAGCTCCAATATTTTGGCCACCTAATGCGAAGAGAAAACTCCCTGGAAAAGACCCTGATGCTGGGAAAGACTGAAGGCAAAAGGAGAAGGGGACGGCAGAGGATGAGATGGCTAGATAGCATCACGGATGCAATGAATATGAACTTGAGCACGCTCCGGAAGAGAGCGCAGGACAGGAAGGCCTGGCGTGCTATGGTCCATGGATTCACGAAGAGTCGGACACGACTGAACGACTGAACAACAACAACAAATATAATCCAACTCTCTTTGCCCTGTGATGATACATTAGAAACTACCTTATGAATGGTTATCACCTTCCATTTGGCTCTGGGAAAACACACGTTGGGAAGGGTGCCACACTGGATTGGCAGGAAAGAAAACAAGAGGGGTGGTAGTTAAGAGCATTAGGAAATTCCTTCTCATATTTAACAAGACACCTGTGTTTGAATTTAATCCCCTCCCCTCTAGCCTTACTCCAAGAGCACTTTCCCACTTGTAACTTTTACAGTTAAGTATGTTGTTATAACAACATACCTTACAACACACCTTTCCAGTGTACTAGAATATATACAGGCCTATTTCCTCCTGAAACTTACATTTCTCCACTGAATCCATTCTCCACCTTGTCAGTGTCCTTTATGGGATTCCTAAACAGTCAATACTCCAGATAGAGGTATTGGCCAATGCAAAGCTTGGAATAGCTTATAGCCCAGTCTTGGGATATTGCTTCTGCCTCATACCCAAAGGGAATAAAGGGAACTTTATATTGTAAGAACACCACATTAACTCTAGATTTGCTTTTGACCTTCTAAACTCTAGAGCAGGAGTGGGTAAGTGCTTTCAACCCAAGTCCTGAATTCAATTTTGGAGAAGCTCTCAGGTAAGCAGGGCCAAAGTGGTAAGTGGGGCCAAAGGCAAAAGGGGGCAGGACGAACATACCAAAAATACCAGGATATTTTACCTTAAAGCTCTACTGCCAGTAACCAAGCCTTAGGAGAGGCATTTCAGCCTTTTAGAATGCAGGGAAAACCATGCAAAGTCAAAAAATGATTGGTGGTCAGGGTAAAGAAGACGTGGCCAGGAAAAGGGGGCATGGCCATCTGGGGAAGGCTGGATTGGGATCCCAGGAGGGCCAAATTCTGCCTGTGAGCTTGAGCTTCCCCACAACTATTCTAGAGAAATCAAAGCTAATCCATTAAAAAGCAAGCTTTGCTTGTGCTTAAAATGGTTCAGATGAAAGTCTGCACACACCCAGCAAGGTTGGTAATAGTTAATGCCTTTTCACAGTAATAATTTCCATTATTTAATGCTTACCTGATTTTTGTGCTGTCACTACTTCAAGCAAAGCTACTGCACAGCAGGATGTACGATTAGCTGCCACCGGAAAGTTGCGACCCTCACAAGCACTTAAGGGGCCATAAGATTTACTTTTCCTTAGAAATGACAAAATAATTTACGTTCTGTTGACTTAAATCTCTGAAAGTGAGGCATGTTTTTATTTGGCCACCTAAAGGCAGCTGCCAGCATTACAACAATTAATCAAGCAGACAATATCCAGAGCAGAGCTACTGGTTGTTTAGTAGACTTGCTATTTTCACTATGCAATGTAGAATAGGCACCTTGGTAAAGAATTTGGCTTCCTAAAAATTCCAGCTCTCATGTTTTTCAGCAGGCAGGCACGTTTCTGATCCGCACAGCTGGTGAAGGAAGTTTGAAAAATATATGGAGATGGTGGCTGGTTATTTCAGAAAAGGCATGAAAGGATTCTTTTGGCCAGGCTTCCAGTAATTAAAAAATGGGGCTAATGGGCCTTTACTCTAGTCCAACACCTCTCCCTCTAACCATGGCCCACCCAACCAGTCTTTGTCAAAAGATTCCAAATTGTAAAAATTCCAAGCAGCAATAAGAACAAGGTACACTACATACAAGAACTGCAGTTTCCTCCAAGCAATAATTTGGGCTTACTCAGTTCAGAATCTGGATTTTTTAAAAAAACATTGAGCGCATCCAGCATCATAGAACAAAGGATGCATCCTTTTTTAAATTAGCACATGAGAAGCCCTTTTTTAAATTAGCACCATCACTGGAAGACAATAAGTTCAGTTGTTTCTCTACTGTACATGAAATCCATAGCCCCATGTATAGTTAAACTAGTACATTGCTTCCTTTCTATCTAATGTGACTCCATTTGTTGGAGCTAAGGATCCATCTCAGTCTGTGAAAAAGTATCCTTTCACCTCAATGGCTCTTCAGGGCCAATCCAACAGAACTTAAGTTATAAGATGCAGGTTGTAAAAAAGACAATAAGAATAGCCAGAGAAGACATGTTGACCGAAGAGCTGGCTAACCATTCTGCCTAACATTAAAAAAAATACAACTAAAAAACAAAAACAAAACTTAAACACCCAGTTTGTTAAGGACTTTCCATAACAACATCGTATGTGGCATCCTACCAGTCAGTGCAAGGAAAAGAGGCTGGAGACAAGCCCACTGATGAGATGGGAGCGGGTGGGAGTGTAAAAGTTAGCCCATGAGATCTAACAAGCAGCAGCAACCAAATAATACAGAATACCACATGACAAACAAATGGTGAAAAGGGGAGAACATATGACTAACATTCATTGGTTATTTGCTGTGCATCAAGTGAGAAAATAATTTCATGGAACACAAAATGCCAAGCTATAATACAGGAAAGAGGAGGGGTACAATTTCATGGTTCCAATGGTGTAGGTTTATGGTGATAAAGACAATAAGAATCAGCACCATGGACAAAGGCAAATTACAACTTTGGGCAGACTGAAAGCAAACTAGAACAGATGTGGAAGATCCATCATTGGATCTTCTCAAAGCAGCACTGCTCAACCCCATAAGATCAGGATTGTGGTGCTGAGGAAATTGTTATTTTAATACATTTCCCCTTCTTAATAGCTCCCCACTCCAGCAGCTATGTACCCTGCTGGGGGAACATGCAGGTGCCCATGTGTTTGAGCAATGGGCAAAAAGAAGCTTGGGTGGCACAATTTTGATCAGGAAAATGGCACAGGGAAAAGGTTAAGCATTTCCTTCCCCAGCACCATGATCCTGATCCAATCTGCCCGCCCCCCACCTTTACTGCTGCTTTGCAAGAAAAAGGGGAACACTGGGAGATCTCTTCACAGATCTCCTGCATCTAGTCTAGTTTGCCCTGAAGCTATGTTCTTATTCACACTACACTGCATAACAGAGGTGGGAAACCTGCAGCTCTCTGACATTTTTATTTGTCCCTCAGCACTCCCCCTGGCAGATGTATCCCATACCTTCCCATATCAACTGCCACCACCGCTGTGAGGAAAACAAGAGAGAGAGATCAGCAGGCAGGTGCATGCATGAGCTCGGAAGCCCAAGCACAGAGTGTGGTGGCTGCAGTATCTTTCTGAAGGATGCTATACTGCTCTAGCCACCCATGTTCTGTGACTGAGCCTCCAGGCTCACACCTTCACCTGCCTGCTGCTCTCTCATTTGTCCTCCTTGTGGCAGTGGCTGGACTGCTGCAGGCCAGAGGTCCCAAATGAGGCAGCAGGGGTGGAGAGACAGTAGTGGGGTGGCAGAGAGTGTGTGTGAGAGAGATAATTGAGTTCTGTATACGGAAAGACCATATTCTTCCCTGAGCCTACTCGTGCCCTGAGATCTTCAGAGGAAGCCCTTCTCGCTATCCCACCATCATCACAGGCATGCCTGGTGGGAACGCGGGAGAGGGCCTTCTCGGTGGCTGCCCCAAGGCTCTGGAACTCCCTTCCCAGGGAGGCGAGAGTGGCACCCTCCTTGATGTTTTCATAAGCATGCAAAAGCTTTTTTGTTCCAGCAGACCTCTGGGGATAACTAGTCTGGACCTGTGAAAATGTGGTTGACTTTTAATGTTTTAATATTTTTACAATTTTAATATTGATGATTTAATTACATTTTTAACTTTTGTACAGTTGTATTTATATTTCTATTCATAGGTTTTAATTGTAGAAGTTTTAATGTTGTAAGGCCGCCTTGAGTCCCAGTATTGGGAAAAAGGCGGGATATAAATATTACAACAACAACAACAGGGGGCGGGGAGAGCAAAAACACGAAAAGTGGGAAGAGAGACAGAGAATGGAATTGTTGGATATGTGTGTGTGATTAGATGGATATGTGAACATCAGATCATCACCATTCCACACTTCCTCTTTGTCTCTTGAGATCCTTAAGAGAGAATGAGAGAGAAAAACAGTGTGTGTGGTGATAATCTTAAAATGAGAGAGAAAGAGAAAGATAGATGGGGGAGGGGTTGGCTCTGGCCTCGCCCACCACCAGCATGGCCCCAAGAGATTATCTCAGAGGCATGTAGCCCTCAATGAAAAAAAAAGTTGCCCATTCCTTCCACACAAAATAGCTCCCTGTACTCCGTCACAGCTGCCAAAACCAGAACAGATTATGCAATACAGTAAAATGAATAAGAGAAATCATGCCTAATTTATGTAATTGACCTGGATTGAGGAATTTAGGTTTTCTTGGCAGAGAATTTGGGTTGGGCATGGGTTTTTAAGGGTGACTTCTTGTTTTTTAAATGCCAAGTACATTTGGTCTTGATTACCCTTCAAATCTCTGACAGCAAGAAAAGCTGGGGAGGGAGACTGTGTAATCTCTTTACTGGGAACCTTTATGAATATGGCTGCTCCATGAAGGGGATAACCCTAATGAATTTTTAAAATATTTTGCAGCCACATAGCGCAATGCTCTCCAGTTGCATCAGGCAGAGAAAGATAGCTGTTTGCAGCAACAGCAGAAGAAAGATTCTACTCAAGCTTCATTCTAAACAGGGATGACATACCCTTTCATCTTTGGTAAGTGCCAAATGGAGATGGCAATAATGAAGCAAGCCTTAATCTTGATGTAAGGGTCATGAAGAGAGGCAACCCAGCTGAGCTAATTAAAACACTTTTCATCACCAACTCCAACAGAAAACGTTATTTTCTCTAGCTGAGAAGTGATCCTGTATTTCATCATATCCAACAATTTATGCTGCATTTCCTCATCACAAACACACCCCAGAACCATCCCTTCACCAGGTAGACGGCAAAGACAGAAGGGCAAAGACAAAAAGGCAAACTTTTTCCAAGTGACAGGGGAAAATATTGTATTGTGTTGTTCTTTGAAGTTCAAGGACTGTAACAATTATACAAACTGACTTAACTAAGGACCAGACTAGATGTACTGCCAAAATTGCACTTGCATGTCTAGAGCAAAAAGGGATCCATGCTTCTAATTAATGTTGATGCTTGTTTTGCATCACCTGGAAACACACAAGGCCTTCCACTCATAAACCTGAACAATGGGAGACTGACTTCACTCACTCCAGATGTTTTCTTACAGTCAAAACACTACATTTAGTCTTAAACATTTCATCTAGTACTGGCTGTCTCTATCCTTCTTACATACTGGCTCACAATATTCAAGATGAGAGGAGTAGGTTGTAATGGCAAGATGGAACTCCTAACTCCTGATCATCTACTGAGGCTAGGCTGCAATCCTACAAATTACCTAGGGGTAATTACTTACCTAGGTACCTACAGCCTTACTGAGGAGTAAGCTTCCTTCAACTTCCAATTAAACTATCATGACTTCAGGTTCTGACTTGCCATCTTCGGTAATGTGGGACAGAAGTTAGGACAATTGACTTGTTATTTCCTTTCTCTCTCCTTGATCCCTTCTGAAAAACTGGTGATATATTGTCTGTCTTCCAATCCTCTGATAAGGCCTATTTCAGTCACAAGTTGAGCATTTTTGTAAGAGACCAACAATGCCACATTTGAGCTCATTACGGTCTCTCAGGTGCGTGCCTTCCAAAACTGGTGACTTTTTAATTTGGGATGTGTCAGTTAGCCCTACAATATAATCTTCTGTCTTCTCCATTTGTTTTAGCTCTTCACCAGACCTCTCCAAAACACTTTCAGTTGTGGGCACTGTCTGCTCAACATCTTCTGCAATGAAGATCAATATAGTGGCATCTCCTAGTTTTGCTTTTGCACATTTAGTGCATAGGTACACTTATATATGTTTCCGTACTTTCTCTGACACTGCCTCTTTTCACATGATGTACCACTTGACTTTCATCTATTCTGCTCCATTTCCTTGAAAGAGCTGTGGGAATGCCAATGGGTGAGCCGTATTTTATTTCAGGGTGACTTACAAGTTCAGAGGTGGGCTTGTGGCCTTCCAGATGTTTTGGCTTATAACACCCATCATCCCTCATCCCATTGGCTGTGCTGGCTAGGGCTGAGGGGAGTTGAAAGTCAAAACATCTGGAGGTCAACAAGTTGCCCAGCCCTGTCCTGGATGAACAAATTGTGACCAAAGGGAGGGTGGCTGAAAGGTATTTCAAAGAATGCATGTGGGGTACTTCATGGGCAGTCCTCATAAAGCGGCTTGGAGCTTTATGGGACTCTAGGTTGGAACTATTTACTTAGCTCCAACAGTAGCCAGAAAGCCACTACCACCCTTCAGGAAAGGCTCCTTTTACCTGGAGACATGCAAGCATCGTCAAGGGGGCTTCCCTGCTCCCAACTTAATCTTTCCAATGAGCCCAATAGCTACACCAGCCAAACTTCTCATTCAACTGAATCATCCTGCAAATTGACTCATCCAGTTGTTTGATATTGGACAGCCTTGGACTTCTCCAGCCTAATGGATTCAGCATTCAGAGTGCAAGATCAGGAATCACAACCTCCAAGAGCCTTAAAAGCCACTATGCTTCTACATTTCTCCACGTCAACCTCAAAAGTGGGAAAATCAGGCCACTACTTAGAGTGCTACTGGCATCAAAATTTAGCAATCCATCACCAGGTTGACATTTCCAGCCAAACACCCTGACCTGTATTTGTTCTCTCTCTAAAATGAACATAGTCACATAAATATCTTAATCCCAATTGAGGCAAAGAGCCAAAATTTGTGTTCACCTCCCAGAACAGTAATTTTACACCTCAGAAGGCAGCCACTCTGCTCACATAAATGTTGCCAGGAAAAAGAGATTGCATCTTTCATTTGCTTACACTGATTGACAGCTGAGACTCTACCTACCTTTCTCAACACCACCGCCTCCCCCCACTCCACAGACACATACTGTATTTGTTCAGTTTTCCATAATCAATAATATATCAGTGTACAGAAGATAAACGTACACACAATGTAATAAAAGTTAAATAAAACACACAAACAACAGGAATAGTCCTTTGATTCAGTATCACAATCTGATACTTTTCACCTATAAACAGAAAACAAACACTAACTACATAGGGAAAGAATGAGTACACTGCAGAATACAATACCCCTGGTTTAAAATACTTATATCTCATCTTTTAAATCAAAGACATTTACAAGATGGCTTCCAAAAACTCAAGCATACAAAAAATCACAATTAATATCAGGTAAAGTCCAATTAAATAAAACAAAAACATTAATAACATTAATAAAAAGCATAACGAAGCATAAAACAATGAAGTCACATAACATTTCAAGACAGCAGTAAAATCAACATAATTGTTCATTAAAGGACCTTCCTGGTGGCTGCTCCCAGGCTATGAAACTCCCTGCCAAGCAAGGCAAGGTTGGCTCCCTCTCTGTTGTCCTCCACCAGCAGGCAAGGATGTTTTTATTCAAATAGGCCTTTAGCATGTAAGCAGGTCTGTTGGGCTGAGTGCAGTTTTTATTCTGTTATTGCTGGGGTTTTTTTTTAACTGCATTCTACTTTTGTTTTAATCAAGTTTTATTTAACTATGATTGTAAGACACCTTGAAAGCCATTTTCTTGGTAGAAAGGCAGGGTACATAGGATCATAGAATCATAGAATAGTAGGGTTGGAAGGGGCCTACAAGGCCATCAAGTCCAACCCCCTGCCCAATGCAGGAATCCAAGTCAGAGCATCCCTGACAGATGGCTGTCCAGCCTCGTCTTGAACGCCTCCAGTGTGGGAGAGCCCACCACCTCCCTAGGTAACTGGTTCCATTGTCGTATTGCTCTAACAGTCAGGAGGTTTTTCCTGAAGTCCAGCCAGAATCTGGCTTCCTGTCACTTGAGCCCATTATTCCGTGTCCTGCACTCTGGGATGATCAAGAAGAGATCCTGGCCTTCTTCTCTGTGACAACCTTTCAAGTACTTGAAGAGTGCTATCATATCTCCCCTCAGTCTTCTCTTCTCAAGGCTAAACATGCCCAGTTCTTTCAGTCTCTCTTCATAGGGCTTTGTTTCCAGCCCCCTGATCATCTTTGTTGCCCTCCTCTGAACCCTCTCCAGTTTGTCTGCATCCTTCTTCAAGTGTGGTGCCCAGAACTGGACACAGGACTCCAGATGAGGCCTAACCAGTCCTGAGTAGAGAGGAACTAGTACTTCCCGGGATTTGGAAGCTATGCTTCTATTAATGCAGCCCAAAAGAGCATTGGCCTTTTTTGCAGCCACATCACATTGTTGGCTCATATTCAGCTTGTGATCGACAACAGTTCCAAGATCCTTCTCGCTTGTAGTGTTGTTGAGCCACGTATCCCCCATCTTGTAACTGTGCATTTGGTTTCTTTTTCCTAGGTGCAGAACTTGGCATTTATCCCTATTAAATGTCATTCTGTTGTTTTCTGCCCAGCGCTCCAGTCTATCCAGATCACTTTGAATTCTGTTTCTGTCTTCCAAAGTATTAGCTATCCCGCCCAATTTGGTGTCATCTGCAAATTTGATCAGCATTCCCTGCACCTCCTCCTCCAAGTCATTAATACAAATGGTGAAGAGCACTGGGCCCAGGACTGAGCCCTGCGGTACCCCACTCGTTACATCTCCCCAGTTTGAAAAGGTCCCATTGATAAGCACTCTTTGAGTCCGATTCTGTAGCCAACTGTGGATCCACCGGATCATTGTTTCATCTAGCCCACTTTGAGCTAGTTTGCTGATCAGGAGATCATGGGGCACTTTGTCGAAAGCTTTGCTGAAGTCGAGGTATATGATGTCTACAGCATTCCCACGGTCAACAAGGGAGGTGACTTGATCAAAAAATGAGATCAGATTTGTCTGGCAGGACTTGTTTTTGACAAATCCATGTTGGCTTTGAGTAATCACGGCATTGTTGTCAAGGTGCTTCCAGATGGATTGCTTTATGATCTGCTCCAGAATTTTCCCAGGGATTGATGTCAGACTGACTGGTCTGTAGTTCCCAGGTTCCTCCTTTTTACCCTTTTTGAAGACAGGGACATTAGCCCTCCTCCAGTCATCTGGCACTTCACCCATCCTCCATGATTTGTCAAAGATAATAGACAGTGGCTCTGAGAGTTCTTCTGCCAGTTCCTTTACTACTCTAGGGTGCAGTTCATCTGGCCCTGGAGATTTGAACTCATTCAAAGTAATTAGGTGTTCCTTGACCATATGCCTATCGATCTCAAGCTGCAATCCTGCCCCTTCAGCCTGTACTTCGCCTTTGCCAGGGGGTCTTAGACCCTCTTTTGGGAGAAGACTGAGCCAAAGTAGGAATTGAGCACCTCTGCCTTTTCTTTGTCATCTGTTATCGTTTTGCCATCCTTATTTAATAGCTGAACCACCATTTCTTTCCTCTGCCTTTTACTATACACGTAGCTGAAGAAAGCCTTTTTGTTTTTTGTAACATCCCTTGCTAACCTCAGCTCATTCTCAGCTTTAGCCTTCCTGACGCCATCATTTTGTTTTAACCAGCCTAAATAATTTGGTGTTATCAGCAAACCTGGCCACTTTTTTTGCTCACCCCTAACTCCAGATCATTTATGAACAAGTTAAAAAGCACTGGTCTCAATGCAAGTCCTTGGAGGGATGGGACTGCGTACATCTCTCTATTGTGAGAACTGTCCATTTATTCTTACTCTCTGTACTTTCTGTTCTTTAACCTGTTACAGATCTATAAGAGGACTTAGCTTATCCAATGACTGCTATGTTTGCTCAGGAGTCTTTCATGAGGGACTTTGTTGAAAGCCTTTTCAAAGTTGCCACTTCGCAGCCATCCATGGTTTTCAGCCGGAAAAAGCAGAGTTCCAAGGAGTCGTTTTACTGTGATTTTTTGGGTTTGCTGCGGGTTCCCCTGCGGTTGTGGGCTGTCTGTTCCTTCCCTGAACTGACTTCGCATCTTGCAGTGGGCGTGTTGTAGGCGTGCTTAGTGCCTGTGTCACCCTGTGATGCCCCTTTACTCCCCCATCCCTTCACAGCTGCGCAGTTACAGAGGCACAGACGGGTGTTTTCATTTATTTAATCACACTTTCGCACCGTTTTGCAGCTTCGTATCTTAGCAATGGTTGCTTTTGAATTCAGTGCCCAAGGGCTGGGGAGGGTCTTGGGGGAAGGAACAACATTGTTCCAGGCACCATTTCGGAGTGATAGCTAGGCACACAGCATTCACGCTTGCGAGTGTGAACGATCGTGGGAGTCTCAGGCTGGGGAACTGACAAACTGATGGTGTGGAAATGAAGGAGCACAAAACACCCACTTTTTACCTAAACAGGGACGGAAAGACACAGCAGAGCCCCTGAAATATAAAACAGCCCCTGAAGTGTTGCACCCTCCCCCACTCACGGGACTGCACAGCTGCGCATTTCAGTATTACGGCAAAAATAAAGGGCACGGTGAGTCTCTTATGGAAGTGCACAGTTCATCGAGAGCGTATTGCAGGGCATGGTGATTCGACGCCGCATTGCTGCACAGCTGCAACGGGGTGGGGGTCAAAGCGGTGCCATATAGATGGGGCCTAAGTTCCCCAACCATGGCTGCAGCCAATTAGATTAGACGGCCTTGCTTAAAAAACAAAGTTGTGTGTGCTCAGCTGCTGGGCTGCACTAGACTCCAGTGAGAGGAAAACATGGCAAGTTAAGCCCTCTGGGAATGGATTTTTTTATTTTTTTAATCAGGGGAGTGGACAATGGTCGGGGGATTAAGGAGAAGATGTAGTTTGAGCTCCTCTAGGAATGCAAGGGGTTGAGTCACAGTGTGACCCACCAAGCTAAATACATCCTCAGAGCTCAATAAATCTTCTGGTTTTGCTGCTTGTTTGGAATTGAAAAACTGGAGGTGGGGACGTTTTTCAAGCACATTATAGGGTCCAGTATGTGGCTGATGGGCTCCATTTGCCTTGCTTGGCCATGTTTTTAAACTCTAATGGGATTATTTTTTTAACTGTTGCTATTTTATCCTGGCGTTTTTATTGTGTTATTACTAGTAGCTTATTGTTTCTGTTTTAGGTTTATGTTGTAAGTTGCCCTAGAACATTTTTTTTTGCATTGACCAGAGAGATCTAAACTAAATGCATTCATATGAGTTTATGTAAACAATAACAGGATCCTTATTTCTGGTAGGAAGACCTTCCAGTCCCCCAGAGAAACACAGTAACCTGTGAATGACCCTAGGTAGTCCACAAGGATGTGACTTATGAAATGCTCTTTGAAAGCTGGATCAACCTAATTGGGGTATTGCTGTAATCTATTTGTTATCCCAAAAATATATTATATTTGTTAACTCCTCCCAACCCACTCTTTTTGTATTGGATATATTAAAAACTTAATAAACCTATAAATACATTTTAAAAACCTACTTGGGGTGTTTTATAGACCTGCAAATAAGGAGGTGTGAGACTTCCTTCTCTTTTGCATATGTACCTGAAGAATGTACATATTCTGAACTCCCTCCAGTTTGTCTGCATCCTTCCTAAAGTGTGGTGCCCAGAACTGGACACAGTAGTCCAGATGAGGCCTAACCAGTGTTGAGTAGAGGGGAACTAGTACTTCCCGGGATTTGGAAGCTATGCTTCTATTAATGCAGCCCAAAATAGCATTTGCCTTTTTTGCAGCCACAACACATTATGTGGCTGCATAATGCACATCACACAGTACAAGTAAAATGAATAAGTAAATAAAGTAAATAAATAGCCTGGATGGATAAAAATGTTTTGAATTGGCGCTTTAAGACGTAAGAGAGTAGGCACCAGGCAAACATCAGTATTGAGGGTGTTCCATAAAGTACATGATATCTTATAGGTGCTATACTGCTAGACAGAGGAGCAGTGTCTCTCTCTACCTTCTTCACTACAGTCCTTAATCAATACCTTACATTGGAGCAACGTGATGTGCTCCTGTGATTTTCATATCCTTGTATGGCTCTGATGTCCTAAACAGAACTTTCTCCAGACACGGAGTTTAGAGGGTACCAGAACTCCATCTGGCAAAGGATCTAGCAGTTCCATACCCAATGACAATTTAAAATATGTTTATCACACAATGGCATCAAGCCCAACGGCTGTTGCTACCGCTGTCTTGCTGCACCAAGAAACAAGAAATTAGATTTGGTATCATCAGAGGCTCAAGTTGTCCATCCTTCAAAGTTACTGGCTTGGTGTTGTCCTAGCTATTGAGCACCTACTGAAAAATAAGATCCCAGACTTTCACGTCAACTCTGAAAGGGCCTGTTTAGAATCAGTGAATATGTAGCACCCAAACCCTGAACTTATCTGATTTGTTTATGCACCCCAGGAAAAAAGAATCAACAACCCATGAGAAGATCAGGAGCTCTTAACTCAGCTTTCTTTCAGTCTGTAGAAAAAAGATCACATAAAACCACATCAAAATGGTCTCTGATGGGTAGAGGTCACATTCCCACAGAGGAATACCGTGATTCGTGAATGAGCCAGATGTGTCAGCAAGGAAAAGTGTGGCTGAAATGCACTGGAATTCCTTGTTCAGATACACAGAAGACGTTCTCTCAGAATAACCATCACTGAACCCAATCGTATAAACAAGCTGAAGTGAGCTGCACTGAATTATTCACTGGGACAATTTCCCACCCACTCTGGAGGTACCCAGCAGGGGCAGAATGCTGCACAAATGGACCACCAGTGGCAGATTTAGGCGGTTTATTCCGATCTCATAAAAAATTTCAAACACTAAATTAAAAAAAAACACACATCAGAAGGAAGTACCCAATGCTGCCCACCCACGAGAGGGACCCAGCACGGCTTCTGTTCCATAAGCAGCCAGCCCCACCGATTCCCTTCTGCAAGTGGTGCCCACCACTCTTGAAATGGAGATTTAGTGCTTTGGGGGCAAGACCTGAAATGAGCAGAAAAGCTCATTTTTGGAACAGGATAGGTCAGTGGAGCGCCCTTATGCAAGCTCTGCCAACCTGCCTCATTCCAGAAATGAGCTTTTCTTCTCATTTTGGGTAGCCACCGGAAGTGCTAAATCTCTGTTCCACAAGCTGTGGATGCTGCTTGCAGAAGGGAATTGGCAGGGCTGGCCTCTTGCGGACTGCTGCCATTGGATACTGCCCATAATCTGTAAGGTCTTGAGATATGTGGTCTTGACTGAGGATGGGGGTTTGTCTCACATATTCCATTTGAACACTGCAAATAAGGAGATTGATCATGTTGAATATGCATTCCACATTCCCCTAACCTCCTCCAGCTCTACACTGTTGGGTTAAGCAGCAGGAGGTTCAAGCCCATGTTAGATGCTTACTGAGCACCCCCTGGGCACATTATATATTCCAAGCAGCTTCTGTAGTGAATCCTGTTTGAACAAGGCAGGCCTGCTGGTGAGAGAAAGGGGTTATTAGGAGTTAATTACACACCTGGTAAGTGACTCACACAGCTCAATGCATAGCAAAGTACTTGTCTCCTGGTAGCCCACACGCTTTGGAGCTGATGCCATCAGTTTTGTCACTAAATTGTTGCATTTAAGAAGGGAAAAGAGGCTGTCTCTGAGCTGTCATCAAGCTGAGTAGTACTAACAAGCCATCATGGTAAAGATCACACTGGGAGGATTTTTTCAATTTACATATTGCACTGGTGTCCCACATGTCACTTGATCTCATCTATCCAGTATGAAGGACCTAATTTTGTGTGTGTGTTTTGCTCTCAGGTGTATCATGACTGAAATCCGCATTCCTTATCCAACACGCACGCACACACACGCACATGCACGCACAGCGAGAGAGAAAGAGAAGCTTGCTATAAAGACAGTTGTTTTGAAGGGATGCTTAACATTGAGCCTTTTGAGCTAGCCATGAATCCCAATAAAATATAATAAACTGTGACTTCGGGGGTCAGTTCTAGGTGCTGTGATTTTTGACAGCCTATGGCCAATTCATTCTCTCACTCCTTTTCCTATTTGTTATTATATGGGTTTTTAAAAATTATTATATGACGATTTCAATATGCAAAGCATCGTATGCTCCTTGTCCATTCTGTTCTCAACAATCTTATTTTACAATACAGGAATGGAGACAGAAGGATCATAAGCGAGTCTATCAGTGAGTAAGAACATCAACTCAGAAGCAAGTTCAGCAACATACATGGTCCCCTGACTGAAACAGCCCCCACCCAAGCAATGGAAATATTTTCTCGCTCTCTAATCACTGTCCAATTTGGTTCATTCACTGTTAAATCATTATGGTTGTTTTTTTAACCATCCTGGCAGGAAGTTCATTTTTCTTGTCTTAAAGAGGCAAGAGAAGGTTGGCAGTCACTCTCCTGGCAGATAACCTTTCTTTTTAACTGGATTAGGCACTTTAATAATCCAATCAGCTGTGTCAGGGTCACTGGTGGAGACTAAAAGTGATTGCTGGTAATTGTGATATGTATTTGGAAGGGGTGGTTACTTGTGTCTATGACAGTTTTATGTCACCAGTTATGCTCCCTTTAATTGAAAGGAAGCTCCTCTTGCCTTCCAGAAAACCAAGAAGTTAGTAGTACAACGTCTTTGCCACTAATGCTTCCAGAAAACAACAAAGGCCTTTCCTTCCTTCCTTCCTTCCTTCCTTCCTTCCTTCCTTCCTTCTTTCCTTCCACCATTGCTATGCAAAAGCTAACCTGATTTAGTGCTAATTGCACTAAAGGAATAGCTCTCCTGAGGAAATTTCACCAGCCCACATTTCCCCTCCCCCCACAATTAGAGTGCTCTCCCCAGCGTGTTGTCTGTGGGCATGCCTGCACCTGCAGACACCTGCCTTGGTGCCCGCCAGGCTCCCTGCTAGGAGAGCTAGGAGGCGTGGGCTTAATACCAAAGTCATTGAGAGAGTTTTAATTTTTGTGGGGTGGGGCTGTCTTTCATTTTGGAGAGGCATCAAATGGATGCTCTAGTTGGGAAAGGACTTTCTCATAAACTGGCATAATAAAAGGTATGTATTTGCACCTCCAACCTGAGCGTATGGTGTAGTCTAAAAACTTCTGTTTTGTATGTTTCATTGTGCAACTGTTCCGTAACACTCATCTCTGGCTGTCTCAATGCTTTTACAAGACATCATCTGGAAATCACTGGCCTATGATAATCCGGATTATAGTGAGCTCTGAGCATAGAGCAGGAACCACTTTGCCAAAGAGTTCCACAGGACAAGAAACTAATGTAGCAAGACAAATGCAGGTGGCTCAGATGAGCAAGCCATGGTGCATTCAGGGAGAAGGCAACCTCCTCACCACCATCACCACATCCCATGCCTGCAGCCAATCTGATATGGCAAAGGTTCCTTCCAACTATCAAGTATGAGACACGTTAGACTGTCAGTATATAAGCAAGGCAGTTTTCTCAGCACAGAGAAAATGATTTGGCAATTGTTTTATCACATTCTGCAGTGTCACCCTCAGATGTGTATAGATTTTTTTAAAACACACACCCTAAAGCAATGCTTTACGTTGATGTTATTAGCATCTCATCCATATAAATGCAAAAACTGAATTTTCGCCTTCCATGGCCCTGCCTGTTGATCTCGGCAGTAGGATGCATATACACATCTTTGGAAAATGTTTCAGTGGAAAATATATTTAAGATGGAGGAACAGAAGGCACACACACTTTCCCAGTGTAGTGTAGAAAGACAGGATGAAGCCAAAAATAAAATCAGTAAGCAAGACTGCACAGCATCTACTCTGCTAAGTTTGCCAAGCACGGAGCTACAGGAGACTGTGCTGGAAAGAACACAAGCAAGCAGACAAAGCTCAATTCTAGATGCTGTTCCATTTGCTTGTATCATCCCGTTCTGATGCACAGGATTCAAATTCTATCTATAGTTTACAGCTCAGCAGCAAAGTTAACACATAAGTGGCAAAATATCCATGCAAATGATCCCCATCCCAACTGCCCACCAAATATCAGAATGGACCTTCTTTGACCATGCTCATGGTATAGCGGTGACAAAATATGCAAGCCACAAAGCCCCTAGTTCAAGTCTCACCAGAGCCATAAACTCAGTAGGCGGCTTCAGGCAAGCTGCTACTCTTTTGGCCTCAGCTCCCCCTCTGCAACACGAGGGTAACAATAACAACACTAGATTGAATAACAGTGTTCATTGAGGAAAGAATAATTTGGAGATAGGAGCAAGCATTCAATTTGAGTTAGGTTCCTTTGATTTGCTGTGTAATGACAGATTGCATAAGAACATGCTTAAACTGCTAATATGGATAATACGAGATAGTGAGCCTCTCTTCTCTCTGCTGAAACTGAAAGGAACTAGTTATTTATTTTTCATTATTTTACATGATGAACTCAGGCTAGATGCATGTTCTCCATGTTACAAACTGAAGGAAAATTTTGAGCTCTAAAACGGAGGCGATATCCTCTAGGAGCAAGGGGAAGAAGTCCCTGGCTGAATTTAGCTCTCCTTCTGTCCCACAATGTCAGAGAATCTATTATGATAGAATGTTGCACAGTTGTCTACTGCATATTTTTTCTGTTTTGTTTTAATATCTTCAAAAAACTTTCCTTCCTGGCAACTAGAACACTGTAACGAGTGTTCTCAGTGCAAAATGTCTTGGGGAATGTAGTTCTTCAGAATATCTGAATCTATAGTACATTTCCGAGGCTCCCTAGTGTCTGGAACATTGCAGCTGCAGTGTGTTCTAAGCATCAGCGGGGAGGTCTCACACAAAAGCTTTCAGAGAGTCTTGCTGCTACCTCACTACTACCACCAGTTAAAGTTTGGGAGAATGGAAGGGGAGGTGTTTGCACCCCGTTGTGTTCCTGAGGACATCACTGGGTATATAAAGAAGTTTCCAAATTTGTAATTGGGCTCACAAAAATTTTGTATTGAACTTACCAATTAGAACTGCATGTTCATGATGCTCTGTCACAGCTGTCATGTAACCAGGACCCCGCATCCACAACAATGGAAGAAGAAGAAAAGGGAGGCTTACCCAGATTTTTTCAAGGAATCGGCTTTGGTGTGCTTTGGTCCTGCACAAGGCTTCACGAGCGAGTGCACCACTCCAGCATAAGTTGTTTCACAGAACATACTTCTGGGTGGGGGGATTGGAGTAAATGTAATCAGACTGGCAGGGGCTACTCAACCAATAAGAAAGCCTCCCCACTGTCCAGGCTCTCCCTTTTCCTTCACCTGATACTCCCGTAAAGCAATGGATGGAAGCTTAGCCTCACTGACCACAATGGGAATTACTTCTGAGCAGACCCCTTCCCCAAGCTATGCCCAATTCCACCAATTTATTTTTCCCCCTCCCACCACTCCCCCTCTATCACTATTGTGCGATAGCGCTAATGTGTGATAGGAGGCATAGCTGTTGCTAGACAAATGCACTAGATATCGACCTAGTGACATTAAAAAACCCTTTGTAGGTGTGATTTTTTTTTAACCTTCCTTTCTGAATGGGTGATTTCTTTTATGTCTCTATGCCTCTATCACACATGCTCTATTGCACAAGTGCTCTATCGCGCAATTGCATAATAGAGTAATAGAGCACTTGCGTGATAGAGCAAATGTGTGATAGAAGCATAGAGACATGAAATAAATCACCCATCCAGAAAGGAAGAAGTTTAAAAAAATCACACCTACAAAGGGGTTTTCAATGTCACTAGGTCACTATCACGCATCTGTCCAGCAATAGCTATGCCCCCGAATAGTGGCATAGTGAGATAGGGGATATGGGTATTGCTGGACAAATGTGAGATAGCGACATACTGAGATAGCAAGATGGGGGGAGGTGTAGATACTGCTGACAAAAGTGCTATTTCAGCTTAACACTTTAGTTTTTTTTAAAGAAGCTAGAGGCTGCCCAGAGCAAACCTATACTTTGCAGGGATGGCCACCAGAGTTTAGTGGTAGGCAAGGTGAAGTAAATGCTATGAGGTAGTGCAGAACTCTGAAGGCCAGCCCTGAAATGGTGGAATCAGTGGGGAAACACAGGCGGGGAAAACACTGGGGAAACACTGGGGTCAGTGAGGTGAAAGACACACCCCCGGGCAGGGCTATCATGCCGGAGTAAATGTGGAGGGTGGTGCACACCACAACAGAAGCGCAGACAAGCCAAATTAAAGAAAACAATCAGACTAAAAGTAGTCTCCAAAGAACCAGCTTTTTGGCATGAAACTTCAGAGTGGTTGCAAGATGGCCATGACGTCATGTATCCCTAACGATGTCCAAATGCAGCCAGCTCAGAGTAATTTGCTCACGGAGACACCCCCCAGATTGTTTCTTAGAGGGAGATAGATGACCCCTTTGCCCCACTCACAGATTGTCACAGGCTTGTGGGCTTGGATTGAAGTCAAGAGAAAACAATTATGGACACAGTGGAGTCAGGTTGGCTAACATTATGAATTCCCTGTCCTCTAATACAACAACATCAAGCACACAGGCAAGACACACTTAGCTATGCTCCCGTCTCCAAAGCACTAGCTTTGCAGGTCCTAGTGAAACCTAAATCACTACTTCTCATCTGTTTGTGCTCCTATACACTGTAGCTGTAACAAATACCCAGGTCCATTTTTCTATCAGCTGTACCAGGAGATCTGCACAGCACATTGGCACAACTGCTGTTCAGGCACCTGCATATTTCCATGAACAAATTTGGTACCAGATTATCAACAGCATCTGACAGGAAGAAAGAAGGATCATTTTCCAGAGAAAGGGCACAGAATATATAACCCATAGAAAGTATGTACAGCCCACTGTCGTGCCCAAACTCTTCATTGTATCTCATAGGGCTCTTGTAAGCATACTGCTAAGAACCACAGACAGATTTAGATAGAGTGTTTATTGCTGTTCCTCAAAACAGCGACTTGTCTAAAAACAAAAAGGCAAATAAAAGATGACCAAGCACATGATGCTGATTTTGCTGGAATTGTAAAGTATGTTTGTTTAATTTAATTTAATTTGTATTTTATTAATTTTTGAGATTCAAAACTAGGTTTTTTGCAAAGTTATGGGAGAGATTTTCTGGATCCCATTGTTTCCCTAATCTTTAAAGTATTCCTAAAATACTAGGTTCCTCACAATTTGAGACTGAGAATTCCAGATTAAGACCCATATGCATGCAATACGTACCCAGCTAGCTGTGATTTGGGTATTTACCCCACTTACAGAAAAGAAGTACTCAATTTATGCTAATGGCAAACAATGCAAAATGTACAAATGAACCACGGATATATTCCTGGTGTGGCCCTCAACGAGAAGCTTCCCACTAATGTGCACAAAAGGCACAGCTTTGAAAACTGAGGATGCAATCCTATACTCAAGTTATGCCAGCTGAGAAGCTATAGGATATGGTGGAAGGCATAAGAACAGCCATGCAGGATCATACTAAAGGACTATCTAGTCTTGCATCCTGTTTCCCCAAATGGCCAACCAGATGCCTCCGGGAAGCCCACCACAAGCATGACATGTGGGCAACAGCCCTCTCCACCATAGTTTCCCCAACAACTGGTATTGAGAGGCACGCTGCTTCAGATCCTAGAGGTAGCATATAGCCATTATGACTAGTAGCCATTGACAGCCTTATCCTCCATGAACTTATCCAATTCCCTTCTAAAGTCATCCAAAGTGGTGGCCATCACTACTTCCTGTGGTAGCGAATTCCACAGTTAATGCACTCTGTGAAGAAGTCCTGCCTTTTGTCTGTCTTGAATCTCCCACCAATCAGCTTTATGGGAAGACCTGTTATGCCAGCACCACACCAGATGTGCTACTGGCGCAACACCTCAGATATGCAGGTGGGACACTGTGCTACTGAAGTCACGGAGACAGCGGAAATACACCAGTGGAACAGCTAAAACGGGGCAAAGTTGTTGAACTTTGGTGGAACAGGGGCTGCCCGGGGGAGGGGCATACATGGTGTACCCTACACTCACTCAGACCATGCTCTCATTAACAGCACAACTTTACACCAGCACCAGACTTGATGCAAGGAATTCACCTTACAACCCAATGAAAGGGAGAAATAACTTTTAAAATAGCTCCCCTACCCCACAACAAAGTATAGGATATGGCACAAACTACACCCAATCACAGCATACCAGCACCAGTATACAAACCCCAGATAGGGAGACCATAACACAGATGGCATGTGGCATGGAGCTGAATCCCTCTGGCCTCAGGTCATACAAACTTAGAGCATACAAGGGAGAGCTCTGGTGCAAGGAACAATAAAGAAAGGACACTTTGCACAAAACACCCTGTCCCCAGAGCACACGTGGGAATTTGAGCAAATTGCTCAACACTTCTCTTCCTAGCAGCTCTACAGGTACCTTGCCTTGAGACTCCGGACACAAACACCAAGAAGTTGGGGTGCAAGGGCAGAGTATCCCACACAGGTAAGCAAAAGAAGTGATATGCATGCCACAAAGTTTAACTACTGCAAATGTCTCCCGTGTCTTTCCTCTGCCACCCTTGCTATATGTGAAAACTGTGTCTTGTCTGAAGCTTCATTGCTGCAATACTCTTCTCCCCCCACCCCAACAAGAGCAAGGAGCAGTGTATCCCATACAGGGGAAGCCCTCACCCCCACATGCAGGGAAGCTCTCCGTTGGAAAAGGCTAGGTACTCCACACCAGCCAACACCACTGCTGGCCAAATGCTCACGAGCAGTTCTGCTTTGCAGGGCCAGATACATGGAGCAGAACAAGAACTCTGCAAGCATGCACGTGCACGCATGCGCACACACGGACGCACACACACACGGGGTTCCACTCAACCAATAAGGTCAAAGTGGTGTGTGTGGGGGGGGTATGATCACAGTTGCTGCACTATCCACCTCCCTCTGTGGAGGAGGGGAGGGGTGCACACTAAGGCATGAACAGTGGGTGAGCACTCAGGCAGCAGCACTCCCTCTTCTCCCTCACTTGCCCACAAACATCGATTGTGCATGCAGGTTCAAGGATTATGTGCTCCAGCTGCTAATTTTTGCTCCTTACTCTCTCTGTGTCTCCCCTTGCTCTCCACAGGCCACTCTCCAACAGATACAAGATCCACCCCACATCCAGGCTCAGGCAGACTACAAGGGAGGCCCTCCTCCTGACCACTAGCAATGACCAGGATGTCTTCTGCCACAAATCCATGTGGGTGCTATGTTGTGTGGCCTCTTCTTCCTTCCCTTGCTGTGTTGTTCTCAGAAAGGCTGCTTGTGAGAAGCATAAGGCGACTAAAACCCCTGCCTACAGGGATGTCTGGGACTCACAGTTCTGGGGCTGGTATTGGCATAGGAGCTTATAGAGTGGGGGCAGTGTGGTGGTGGTGGTGATGGTGCGTGTGGTGATGCAAGGAGGAATCCTGGGGGCATGTCCACATTAACAAGTGTGGCTTGAACCTTTCATCTGTGGATGTTGTCACTAGCATAGTCCCTGACTGGTGAGCACTGGAGGTGGTCCTATAAATGCTAGGGGTGTGCAGCTATATTTGTGCCATTTTCAGGGGGTTTTAATTGTATGTTTTCCTCTCCCTTCCTAGGCTGAGCATGTACAGGATATAGTGGCTGTTCCACCAGCATCCCAGTGGGGGGCATCTCATGCCATTCCCCACATAACTGGAGCATAGGATTGCTTGGCCCAGCTGCAGTCCTATACATACTTATCTGGGAGTAAGTCCCATTGAACTTGATAGGATTTACCTATGGGGGTACAAGCAAAATTGTAACTATACCCAATGCTAGAGAGCTACAAGCTGCTATTCCCATATGTATCCTATGTTTTGCCATTTGAGAAGTAGGGAAAATGTGGGTTTGAACTCTGGATTCAAACCTGAGATCTCCTGCATCCAGGGCTTGCAGTGCATAGGATTGCCCTGCACATATCCCGCCAAGCTGTACCCTTGTACATATTCACTTGTGTGCTTTCTTTTGGGAAACATTTGTAGCATTTTTATGCAGGACAATAAAAAATCTACTCCCAGAATATTTACTGAAAAGCCCTCCAATGTGAAATGTAGTGAATCTCTTATATATTTCTTCAAACTTTCTACTTTTTAAATTAAAAAAAAAGAAATATGTTGAAGTATAAGAACGTTCCTAAATTTTATGGGACATTTTTCCCCCTCTTCCATACACCCCCCAAATTAACAATTCTGGGAGCTGGGATTTTTTTACCCATCATTACCTACAGACAAACTATAAATGTGCCATGTTACATTTTTCTAGGGATGTAAAATTTCCAGAAATTTTGAAGTCCTGAAAAAAATGTTACCCCCATTTTTAAAAACTGAAATGTTGGAAGGAAATTAGAAAAAATGCAATACTTACTCTCTTATCAAACTTGAACACAGTTGACTGCTTTAACAATACAAAATGTATTATTTATAACCTAGCATATAAAACGAATATTTGGCATATTCATTAAATTTATAGAGCAATCCTGTTCGTGTTTACTCAGTAGCAAGGCCCACTCTGTTTAGTGGAGCTTACTCCAAGGTGCATAGGACTGCAGCCTCAAAAGTATAAATGCCTTAGATTTGTACACACAAAATTGTAAATATACCCAACACTAGAGAGCTGCAAGCTGCTATTCCCATATGTATCCTACATTTTGCCATTTGAGAAGTAGGGAAAATAAACATTAATAGAATCCACAACTTTTGTAGTTAACAAGAGAAAGTGTGTTGTCTGGATAGAAATAGTCTCACAAAGTCACAATACTAAGGACTAGCAGTATATCTGGATAATGAATTAAACTTCAGAACAACAGCAAAAACATTTGAATGATGCATGTGGCTACACAGCAGGGACACAGAGCCTCCGCCCCATCTGGTCTGCAGAGCCTTCTTGGGTTCCTCCAGGTCAAGAGTGGGCAACACATGGGCCTTGGGCCACATGTGTCCCCCACCACCCCAGTACAGCCCCTCTCCCCCCATAGCACTCCAAAATGGGGTAAAAAAAATTGGAGGTTTGCCACCGAAATTCAGCAGCAAACTGCTACAGAAGTTTACTAAGAGCAAACTTAGGTTGTTTTCAAGACTTCTTTTATTTTTTGCTGCTGCAGCAGCAGTCACCACAACCAAATGTGCCCACTTAGGATGGGAGAAATTTATTTGAGGAATCCCCTCTTCAAGAGATGAGAATGTTCTTCTGGAAACCAAACAGATTTTACAACTATCCCAACTAACTGGGGAGGGAGCGACTCATAACATGCAAGACTCTTGTGACTTGGGGAAGAAGGTCTTGAAAGAAAACTTGGACTAAACTTGGACTAGACAAGTGATTTGAGAGAGGAAAATTCCTGAACTGAAAAAGTAAATTTCAATTTAAGGCTACCCTATACATGACTGCTTAGGAAAAGTTCAAACACTGCTAGATTGTCACCACTGCTGTTAACTACTATCAAAAAACGTCAATGACCAAGGACCCTAACAGCAGCTGGAACTGTTGTTAACAGCTGCTGTGCATGGTCAGAGGCAGAAGGCAGTCTGGATCCCTATATATTTACTACCTGCGCAGAAGTGGGAATTTCAGTTGGTGCAGTTTGCCATGCAGGGGTGAGAAAAGTAGCAACTTCTGAAATTTGTTCTTCTACACAACTATGTAAAGCACCCACTTTGCATCTGTCATTGTACTGCCGTGGTGCATAGGAGGGGTTGCAGCAAAAACAACAAAGAGTCTTGTGGCACCTTAACGACTAACACATTTATTCTGGCATAAGCTTTCATGGACACTGTCCACGTCATCAGATGCATTATCACAATGACTGCTGTTGTAAATGGATCATTCTGTTCTTAGCTTGTATACATTTAAGATGTCACCGTCCTACAGATGCCCTTGCATTTCATAAACTTTTGGTACCGTTGTGCCCATGCACATAACCAGGAATAACACTTCATGCATGTGACAAAGTGTGCTCTAGTCCACATAACCTTAAAAACACAATAGATCTGTTAGTCTTTGAGGTGCCACTAGACTCTTTATTCTTTACATATCATAAAGAAGCTGAATGCCAGGGAATACTAAACACTAACCCAGAGATATTCCACAGTGTTAATTAATTGCTATAATTCCAGCAGAATTGTTTACACCAGACAAAGTAGACAATAACTATGCTGTAATCAGGACAAAGCAAAGAGAAAGAAGAATCTTTCCTCATTGCTTCAGCCATGCAGGTGTATTTTAGTGAAGTTATTTGCTGTCGGTCACATACTTTCCTCATTTCTGCAGTTTGTAATATTATGGGTCATAAAAATCCCATAGTTACAAATTAAACTAATGTGAATGTTGGAAACATGACAGTTATTAACTTCATCAGGGGGTCCAATGACCTTCAGGATTTTTAGCATCTGCCCCAATTCTGAATCTATAAAACACCTATAAAATCTCTTATAAAATAATGTGTGGAAAGTCTGCTCACTATTATATATATATATATTTTTTGCGAACATGTATTCAGTAGTGTGCAATGCTTATTCCATGGTTAAGCCAGGTAAAGTTTGGTGGGAGGTGCATGAATGCAACTGTAGGAGATACCTTTTCAGTCTTTACATTTTAATTGAAGTAGGATGTACACCCAACACTTAAAATCACTCCCTTTCACAATCAGCAAGGGATGTGTGCAACCGTCACACATCCGAAGGCCTTCTCCATAAACGCAGCATCAAGGTCTGTGAAATGCAGAGAGCTTAACTCACTCCAGCACCCAGGGCTTTTCAGCTCATTGCATCCTGAATAGCCAGCGAAAGGCAGGATTGCATGACTCATAATTTGCACTCTGAACAATTCCAGAGATCTGAGCCATTTCAAACCTCGTGTATTAATTTATCTTAATTTGCTTTGACAGGAATTTGTATTGTCATCATCCAAAATGTAATCACCCATGCCAGGCAGAGGAAAGAGGGAGAAGAGAGCAAAAGGGTATTGAGAGCAGCAAGGGCAGAAACAAGAAAACTAAAAAACACCCACATAAACAGGCACCACTATATAGATTTCTTCTTTCTTTCCTTTTTAATCAATCACTACCTTAAGCTCTAAGGCCATGAACAGTTAAGAAGAACCAGTCTTTTGCTGCTGCAGTGCAGTGCTTGCAAAGCATACCATTCTCAGCACTGCAGCAGCAAACTGCCCAAAAGCAAAGAAACCTTTGTCCTGCCAACCACTCTATGGCCCATCCTTTGATGCAACTTTGATGACTGATGCCACAAGACATTTTCTACCTGCACCCCATCTCCTTTCTCCTTCTTTACAAAACCTAAATCCCATCATAAGTCTTCACAATTTCACTAACTTTTAAAGAGAGATATTTTAAAGAGAGATGTTTCCGACGCAACCCTGTTCCCGCTTACCTAGTGCTCCTCTTTGGAAATCCTGAGCAGAATGTGTGCTCATCAGCACTGCTTTAGAAATCTGCCCTGTATTTTTGGGACCTGCACTACTTCTTAATTTCTTGTACTTGCAAAAGTCTATGAACCAAACTGCATCGTGAATAGGGAAGTCCACTTCCACCAACACAATTGAGCCAGTTTAAATCTAGATCCAACCCATGTTGTATACATGATGAGATGGGCAGGGTAGCACTGCCACCTCTGCTTGGCCCTTTCTCAGTGCTGTCAGCATCTCCTGTCCCACCCTGATAACATTAGAAAAGACCTGGTACACATGGAGTCCAGAGGAGGGCAACAGACTTGCAAACACCTGTCCTAGTTTGCCCTGGGGAGGGAGGGGTTACTGTATACAATGAATGAGAGAAATTATGACCCAAGTTGCAAAGCATCCTCCCACATTTCCATTTTTTCCAACTCTACTACTATGACACTGCAAGTTTTTTTCCAGGTATTTGTAGGGAGGTACATGTATATCCAATGCCAAACTTTCCTATGGCAACTATAGGTTTGAAGTCACACAAAATCTCATTTGGAACTGAAGACAGTTTACTGATAATAGGATTTGGAGAGGCTTTCAGAGAGGGCGTTCCTGAGTACCCCCTCCCCACTTTTGTCCTTTCTTCAGAAACATTAGGTCAGCCTTTCCTGATCTGGTGCCCTCCAGATGTTTTTGACTGCAACTCCCATCATTCCCAGACAGCATGGCACATCTATGCTGGCTGGGAATGATGGGATTTGCCATCCAACAGATCTGGAGGGCACCAGATCAGGGAAGCCTGCATTAGGTGATTTTGCTGTAATGTGAGATAGGATATTTGCTATATAAAATTGATTGGTCAGGATAAAGCAACAGTCTTTCTTAAGCTTGATATTTCTCAAGCTATGTTCACAAGAGCATATGCCATTTCACAGCACTGTCCAAATATTTTTTTTACTTACAGAAGTACACTCCCCATTTTTTTCCTGATGAGGAAATGTATGTACAGCATGGGCAGTGTTAAAAATAAGCCCGCCCAGGTATGGGCCCCAAATCTTTTGAGCTGTGCCCTGGATCTTTAGAGGTGCCCCAATTTCTATGAACTACCTTAATACAAGCCCGCTTCTTCCCCCTGAGCTCAATGACCTTACAGTTACTAGGAGACCTTAGAACTCACTCCCTTAGCAGGCTAACAGGGAGTCTAGCATGAAGGCATCAGCCTTTTAACCTAGAAAGGAGACTGCCACCTTTCCTTCCACAGTCTGCTCATTATTTATTCTCTCTCCCTACTTTCCCACTATACATATGGGAAGAAGGTAAGGCTTCTTGCTCTTGTGTGTTCAAAAGCCACAATGCCTTGTGGTACCTTAAAGACTCACAAAGTTACTGTGGCATAATAAGCTTTCATGGACTGGAGCCCACTTTACAGAAAATTATTTTGAAAGATGTTGCTTTTCATGTAACTGGAGAAAAATGGCACTTGCTGAAATAAACGTATAGAAACCCTGATGATGTCTGTTGCATCTGATCCCCCTGGACCAGCTGGCTTTTTGCCCACACTTGCTTCCCCTCCTGCTGCCTCCCTTGAATTGTTCTGCCCGAGGTTTTTTCCTTAAATCAAATGTCCTCCTCTCCCCTATCCACACATACTTTTTTACAAGTAGGGATATCCTTAGGAGACAAGATCCCTTTAAAACATACACACACACACACACACACACACACACTTACTTTAGAGCCTGAGGCAGCTGCTTCAGACAGCTGATTTGGAGCATAATGAAAAAGCAGCAAATTATTCATTATTTAATTTATTATTATTTTATTTTCATTACCAGGGAAGGGGAGAGGCACTTGTAGGATTTTCTGCCTCAGGAGCCAAAACAACTTGGCTGTGTCATAATAAAAACCTATATCTGAGGAGGTATGCTCCAGCACCTCCTCCTTTCAATGTCATGATAGTCAGTTTGCAATTTCTCTGTAAATGTTTACAGTGCCATACAGCTCTTTGCTGGTCCCAGGAACTTCATCCTCCCCATTTGGATTTAGGACTGAAAGACCAAGGAAATGTGTGGGTTCATGGAAGATAAGTTGTAAGCAAGCACAATTTCTGACACTGCACAGTTCTGTCCTGAAAGCAAGTAAGAGGTTAATTAGCTTGCCTTGTATAAAATTCAAATTATAGTAATTATTACTAATTATGCACATATATTTGCATATTTAAATTACCATATGCAAATTTGTGCAGTTTTGTGTCCTATGGTCTGTGCCCATAGGTACCTAGCATCACTCCTGAAAGGTAGCAAAGGAAAGGTTACTCAGAACACTCTTCTGCTCTGCTTCCTAGCAAAGGAAGAGTAATGCTCTCTGCCTAACCTACCTCAAAGGGTTGTTGTGATGATAAATGAAGAGGAGAATTATGTATGCTGTCTTGGGCTCCTTGGAGGAAAACGCAAGATATCATGTGAGTCACAGAGAGCACAAAGAAGAAGTGTAACCAATAAATGAAATAAATATAATGCTGTCTAAGGCAGACAGACATACCCTGATAGCATTCTCTTGAATAAATAGTAAAACATATGCATTTCGTTTTAAAGAGGGTTTCTTTAAAACTAATACATATCACTGCTGCCTTTCACTCTTATTCTTATAATTATTTTGTTTTATCAAAATGTTAACACTTTTTAACCTCTCACAGAGCAGAGTTAAAATGAGTACATAGCAGTACTATGGATTTCTCTTTGAAGAAGGATGTGTTTCTGTGACAGGTATAGCACTGTATATTGTTTTAATCCCTCTTGGAGCTCTCCGTTTTGAACACAAGCTGCTATTGTGCCTTTGAGATGCTAAACCAGTTTTTCTGTTTGCTGAAAAATAATGTTTGACATTCCCTGAAGACGTTTACATATTTCAGGTACCATTCTCCTTTATTAATCTAATCTAAATCTGCTGCCAGAAAGACCTTGAATTTTATAACATCTGGGTGTTTATAACAGTCTCCCAACTTAGGATAATACTTCATGCAGCTGATCACCTGGGCTCCATTCCACAGTAGATGTGTTAAATCTTTAAGATGTCCCCCAAGACACTTTTGTGTGTTTGCTGTTCCAGACAAATATGGCTACTACTCTGATTTAACATTTATGAGTCAACTTTCTACCACAAGTAGCAGTGATGAATAACAACAAAGAAGGTGTCATGCAACAATATTATTTTCTTTATTGATGAAACAGTTGTCCAGACAGACATAACTCTCAGTATTCAATACTGATATGGAGATCCAGGGAGGCAGCAAAAATGGGTGTTGTTAATATTTGAGACACAATCCAGCTGAAGCTAAACACTTTTAAATCCTGTTCATTTAGGTGAGAGATATTTGAATCTGTGCTTAACTTTCCCATTGAAATCAATGAGACTTAAAAGGGCTTAACTTTTACAGGATTGTTCCTTGTGTCTAACTTCAACTGTCTTACGAGAGAGTGCAGTTGGAATATGGAGAATGGGAATTTCCACAAAAGACTTGGCAAGTACACCAGCAAGCTGTGATGGGTTCTCAGTCGCAATAGAGAGACATATATCCTTGGGATTATCTCACTGGCTATGTGATAGGGGCTTTGTTTTTCTACAGAGAAAACTGATTTTGCTGACACTGTACATTAAATTAAACATGCCCCCAACTGTTTTTATCTTTTATGAGGACTAGAGATTTGTTCAAGGGTTAGGGTATTGGCTGTCATGCATTCTTATTTTATTTGGTATCAATAGACCGTTTCTTGCTTTTGAATAAAGCATTATGCATACCTGGGTAGCTAAAGGGCTGTGAATCATAAAGAGACCTGGATTTGTCCAGCTCAAGTAAGTGCCACACGCTGCACACTTAACCAGATCTCCCACATCATCGGGGTGCAAATAAAAGGTTTGACGATGATGGCAGAATAGTCATCCACCAGACCAAGTAACTGAGACTTTGCAAGTGATCTAGGCTGTTTGTGCAAACCAGGGGAGCCATCTTGTGATGGTATCCCATCTCTTGAACTGTTGTTCATGTGAATAATATTTCCACCCCTTCTAAGGGTCCCTCTGTTTTACGAGAGAGAGAGAGAGAGCGAGAGAGAGCGAGAGAGAGAGAGTTTTTCCTTGTCTGGAAAACAGCGGAATCAGCAGATATGACCTCTAAAATTGATCATAGCACACTGCTGTAAATAAACAGCACATGAATTCAACAAAGTAACCCTTCTGAATAACCCTTGCAGGAATACCTAATGCTGCTTTCCTTTGTTCATTTGAATGCAACCTCAATGATAACAAGAGGAAGATGATGGCTGAAAGCCTAGGTTAGTTCCACTGAAATCAATGAGACTTCATTTCAAGAAAATTTATACAGGGTCAGAGTAAAACATATTAATAATTTGTTAAACTGAAGCAGTTCTTCATGTGAACATGGCATGGCTATGTGGTCTCTAATGCTGTACAGAACCAACAACTGCCCTCAGTTCCATGATCACCATCACTAATGCAGATTAGAATCCCCATTCCAGCCTTGGCCATGCACTGAAAAGGTCAGGGAAAATCCATGCTCTTTCACCAACATGATGGTGAGTACAAAAGGACATTAAAACATCCATACAAACTGATCATAACTATGAATCCGTTCCTCTCTTTAACATGCTTGCACTGGGAAGATTCCAACACAGGTTCTCAAGCTTTCTCCCACCAGTATTACAATAAGAGAATATATTTTTGCATCCTGACACTCAAGACACATAGCTCACATTCTTCCAACACAATCAATATTTCAGTCTTTGTTTAGTACCTGCAGCTATAAAAACTCAGCATGAACAGGTCTTTCAAACTGTGCTTTTAAAAGAAAGGAGCCATTTCTGGTGAATTAACGTCAGGGTTTGCAATGCATTTCTCCCCCATTAGGAGAGGGAACGGTATCGTGAGCATCTCTGCCCCTTCTTCCCACAACCATCCATCCAACCTGTGACAATTGTATAGACAGGAAAACTTTATTGCATGGAGAACACATTCTGTCCTGCTACACAAGCACTGTCAACTATTTCTGGCCCATATTTAAGCCCTGCCTGTGATGTGCCTATTTAAGGTAAACGGTCGATGTAGTCATAGCAGCTACCTGCCACATATCAGCCACATTTCTCCAAACCTTTCCTGACTTAATCAATGCCTTACTGATGCCCTAATGTTCCAACTGCTGTCTCCCTCTAGGAGAACAAGGAAGCAGTGACCAAAGAAAGCTATTTATAGAGCCCTAAGCCAAGCTGGATGCTGAGCTTTAAGATACTGGGAAAGGAAAGGTTGCTGACTCCTAGAGGGATGCCGCTTGTGCTGGCATTTTCATGGCAGACTATAGCGGGGTGGTTTGCCATTGTCCTCCCCAGTCGTGACTGCCTTTCCCACAGCAAGCTGGGTACTCATTTTACCGACCTCGGAAGGATGGAAGGCTGAGTCGACCTGAGCCGGCTACCTGAGACCCGGCTTCCGCTGGGATCGAACTCAGGTCGTGGGGAGAGTTTCGGTTGCAATACTGCCGCCTACCACTCTGTGCCACATGAGCAAACAAGAACAACCATGAGTGAGTCCCATTGCTGTCAACACATCAAATGTTGTTCCTCTCATTGCTTAGGAAAGTTGCTCTCATGTAGAAGGGGGAGGATACTAGCTCTTGGTGCGTGCGTGCATAGACGTAAGATCGTGCAGAGTCCTTCTAGTCTGATGCGCACCATGCAGCAACCTTGCCCAAACCAAGCAGGGCTAAGTTTGGTCAGGAGACTGTCTGAGAAATCTATGTATGCCACTGTGAGTTCCATCATGAGAGAAAGGTGGGATATAAATGCAATAAATAAATGATTGCCAATGTCAATATCACTTATAGTTTCCCTATGGCAAAAGCTGATAACGAATAGCCCAATGCAGAACTACCCCAGAACTGGTTTTATGCAGTCTATACTTACAGTTATGCAGCAAACATGCTGCAGGATGATAAGCAGCTGATAGTTGGGCAGGTACTTTCAAAAATATGACAACGTCAAACATGTGATTACCAACATGTTGTGTTTTTGGCACACAGTTAATGTGCAAACATAGGAACTAAATTGCTTAATGGATGACATCCATGTCCATCCAATCTAAGGCCAATTTTGGCCATATGAATGCGCTCCCACATTGAGAGGCAGAGGACTCTTTCTCCCTCTGTGCATGAAAACTGCTCCCATGCAGCTCTGCTATCAATCCCTTTCTTGAGCAAATATCACCTACTATCCCGATCATGCCAAGCAGCGGCCAAGGCTGTGGGATGAAGGCGGAGCTGTGAGAGGCTGGAGGTGCTCTCTGTCTAAAAGGGAACACTACCCTATAAAGGCAAGTAACATTAATAGAAAACAGTTGCGAGGGAGTGGGGGAAGAGACATGGGAAGCTGCCTTATAATCATGTCAAACTATTTATCCATCTAGCCAAATATTGTTTACTTTGACTGGCAGCAAACCTCCAAGGTTTCAAACAGAGGTCTTTGACATTACCTGCTACCTGATCCCATTTTAGTTGGGGAGGCCAAGGACTGAATCCGGGGCCTTTTGCATGGAAAGCATGCATTCTGCCACTGAGCCACAGTCCCTCCCAGAGGGATGGAGCTCAATTTATGTCATCAGAGAGCCATGAACCCAAAAATACATATGGCAAAGATCCATTTGTCCTACAGCTCTCTGTCACAAACATTTTGATATTAATCTCTGTCAAAAATTTTACTATCCTGGCATAGAAGAAAATATCTGTTGTAGGAATGGAAAAGGTCATAAAAACCAGGTCTGTCCCACAAAATTTGGATTAGCAGACTTGTTCTTAGCAGATCCACATTTGCTTTTTTTCCTTTCCTCCCATGTTTTTGCACTGAGAGCATTTCTATACAAGGCTTTTATTACATGCTTGGGATTGGTCACTTGATAGATGCTTGCAGGTCCTTTACATGACATTGTCAACCTCCAGGACATCTCCTGCATTTTCTGACCTTTATCCCACTTTTTAAAAGATTGGAGATAACCAGATAAGGAACATTAATCCAATATATTGGCTGTGTGAAATTGCACAGTTCCACTCTAACCACAGCGTCATCTAGTGGCTGTAAAATGAAACATATAGAACTTGCCAAGAACAGAATTCCCCAATTCAAAGCATCTGTCCACTCATAAAGGAGTGCCTGCCCGGACTCTAAGATCATCCTCAGCAGTCCTTCTCCATGAGCCCCTGCCAAAGGAAATGAGGTGGGTGGCTACCAAGAAGAGGGCCTTTTCTGCTGTGGCACCCCGGCTGTGGAATGAGCCCCCTAGAGAGGTTCGCCTGGCACGTACGTTGTATTCCTTCCAGTGCCAGGTGAAGACCTTTTATTCTCCCAGGCATTTTAACATTTTAGCTTCCTAGACTAGTCTTTTAGCTTTGGTGTTTTAAATCTGTATTTTAAATCTCTGCATTGCTCCTAGGTTTTATTCTGGTTGTATTGTTATGCTGTGGTTTTAATGTTTTTATATTTTATATTGTTTTATCCTGTGCTTTTTGGTTTTAATTTTTGTGAACTGCCCAGAGAGCTTCGGCTATTGGGCAGTATAGAAATGAAATGAAAATAAATAGATTATAAATAAATAAATAAATAAATGGAGCCAATCTTAATCCCTCAAAGAATCTAGAAACAATGGCATTATAACAAAAGCAAAGAATCCAGAAACAAAAGTAAAATAACATTACGGGATAAAAAGCCTGGTGTGGTGAAGCCACAAGTCTTCACAAGCTGATGGTTTTATGATTTGTTCCAGAAATCTACCAGGCATTTACACCAAGGTAGATGTTATTCAGTGTGTTCCCCTTACTGTTTTCCTAGATAGATAGATAGATAGATAGATAGATGGATGGATGGATGGATGGATGGATGCTTTCTTCCAGTCCTTTTCAAGCTTGTTCTGTCTATCATGTTTGGCTTAGGGCACAATCCTGTCAGGATGGCCATAAGCCTCCGAACTCAGCTTATGGCCATCCTATCTATCTATCTATCTATCTATCTATTTATTTATTTCTATACCGCCCAATAGCTGAAGCTCTCCAATGAAGAGCACAAGTAGACACAGAGGTAATTGGAGGACTGGCAGAGCAAACAAAGTTTACCAGGGCTGATCATTGCACCAACTGAAAGAGAAATGGTTAATTGACCAAATTTGGTTAAAAAACCTGTCAAATATTGTCAAATAATGGTCAAGTGTTTTTAGGATTTCCTGTTTAAAGCATTATATTTATTAAAACTATATTTTACTGTTGTGAATATTTTCATTGTTATTAGAAAAACAAAAATACTTTAATCATCAACAAGTTCATACTTATGCTAATTAAAGAGCAAGTTAATTAACCATTATTGTAAAACAACAAAATGAGCTTTTTAAAATATTGCAATGAATTATTATAACTGTTAACAATATTAATGTAAGGCAGACTTCCCCAACTTGGTGCCCACCAGACGTTTTGGACTTCAACTCCCATCAGCCCCAGCCAGCATGGCAATGCTCAGGAATCATGAGAGTTGTAGTTCAAAACATCTGGAGGGCACCAGGTTGCGGAAGGCTGAGTTACTCTCCTTTTATCCTGGAATACTGAGGACTGACCACAGTTTTATTATTATGAATAATGATGATGATGATAGTGGGGGTAGTAAAACTGAAAAACACTTCTGGCAACCAACAAGCCCTTTAATTTCAGATACTATGATAGCAATTGGGTCTGAAAAACGTGGGGCAAACTCCCCTCTCCCATAGCCATATCAAATCTATATAAGTAAAATGAAGTGTATGTTTGCATGCTTATAAATCAAGGTAGGTTAGTCTGAGCCTAACCTAACCTTCAGGGTACATTCAGTATTTCTGTCCAAAAATTCTGTGCCAGGGAGGGGGTTGAAATGGGGGTCACTGCCTCATGAAATCACAGGCATTTCTGGAGTCAAGCATTCAGGGAGAGTGACATCAGGAGCAACTGCCAGGTAAGACTGTAAGCTCACTGAAACAAGGCCCTATGGAATGCAAGTGACAGCCCCTGAGCCTGCTAAGAGAACTGGAAAAATACTATTCTGTGCATGCTGATTTTTTTCTTTTCTTTTGAGCACACATCCATCATGACAGCCATCTGTTTGCTTACATTGGTAATGAATACCTCACTGCTACAGGGGATTTTTCCTGCCTTGTTAAAGGAGGCAATGATTAAAAATACCATAATCAGATTCATCTTTCATCTCACAAGTCATAGACCAGTCTACTATTTGACATTTTTATGGAAGGTGATTTTATGACAGCCCAACTCCAGTCATCTTGGACAACACAAATTTTCAGTCTGGTTTTGGACTGGTTATGAGGACTTAAACTGTGTTGATCACTCTGATAAGAGATGTGCATTGGGAACAGGACATGGGGAATATGACCATATTCATTCTCCTGGATCTCTCAGGAGCCTTTCATATTGTTGGTCATGGTACCCTTCTGGATTGCCTGCATGGATTAGGGGTTGGAAGTGTTACAGGTGATTCTATTCCTCCTACTCCACAGGTAGACACTACATAGTATGGCCGGCAGACTATTCCCCCCATGGGATTTGTCCTGTAATGTTCCACAAGGTTCAGTTTTGTCTAGTATGCATTTTAATATCTACATGATGCTGCAGAATGCAATAATCAGGAGCTACAGATGGCACCCAGTCCTACTCCGTCTTGTCTGACCTAGGGGAAGTAGCTGGCTCCCTTCCTAGGTGCCCGAAATGGACTACATGAGCATAAATATACTGAAGCTCAATCCATGTAAACAGAATGGCTGAAAGGAATTCCAACAAACCAGGAAGATGAATATTCTGGGGGGCATCACACAGGCACACCTTGAGGTCTTGTGGTCCCTGGATGAGAAACCCTCACAGAAGAGGAGGTCCTATGAGGTCCTATGATGCTAAGGCTCACAACCTATGCTTTCCACTGGGACAAACCCAGTCATCACACATACAAGTATCATTCACTTTAACGTAATGAAATAACTGAAAGAAAGGTAGGTCCTCATGGATGTGGACCTTAGCATACCCCAGCTTGGGCCCAAAAGAACCTGAACCCAAAGGAGACAAATTATCTCTCTATCTTTCCTTACCTAGAATTCCTATGAAAAGGACCAAATCTCAGTGACAGAACACATGCTTTGGGGGAGTGGCGGAGCCCCAGTTTCAAGCTGCATCTTCTCCCCCTAAAAGACAAACTTCAGCCTGAAATCTTGGAAATCCTCTGCCAGTCAGGGAAGATAACATTGCTCAGCTAGAAGGCCTGAAAGGCTGATACAGTATAACGCAGTTTCCGATGTTCAATGTGCTATGTGACCTGTGTCAATTAGACACCTGCCTTCTCCTCTTTTACTGTCTCGCTTCCCCTCCTCTCTGCTGGGCTGGTTTTGCTCTCTGTCGCTGAATATTTGTAGATCCACCAATCACTATTCCTGCTGCGAAGCAGGAGTTTAGCATTCAGCTCTTGGGCATGCCTGCATACCTCACTGGAAGTAGAATGGGTGCACTGAATGTGTGCATCTACCTGTTGGCTCCAGATTAATCAGAAGATTGGTTTGATGCTTTGTACGCAGTTGGATAAAGGGCGGTTTTAAAATCTTATCAACTCAGAGGGGAAAGAAGGTGGAATCTTAGGGAGGCAGCTCCCGTGCTGGCAGAAAGTCTTCCTTCTGTGCTCCCACTGCTGTATCACCAATGAGAAGTGTATCAGCAGCAGCTCCATCCAAACCAGCAGGGTTCGAGAAGCAGCTATTTCTTTACCAAAGCATATTCGATAAATGCTCATAGGCAGCCAAGGAGGTTCTTTCCTGCTCAGGATCCGCAGACTATTGCAGATCCCTCTCCCAACCAGCACCCCTGGCCCTTAGCAGACATTGGTCCTGCTTCAGACCCATCATAAATCAGCAACATTTCTCTCTGCATCTGCAAAGACTGGAACCAGCACCAACCCTAGGTTTTGGAGGACACATGGACAAGATGCCTTCAGTGAGCCCCATCTCCCCGAGCAGTCCCACCTCCTCCTCACTGTTGCCCATCCACTTTTCCTCTCCCTGTGGAGCCCAACTGATATGGCTCCACGGTGGGAGAAACCAATGCGAGCCGAGGCTGCTCCTGTAACTGCTTACAGAATGGAAAGAAAGGTTGACAGTGGAGCCTTTATTGGGCCACGGGTCTCAGCAGGTGCCCAACATTGTGCATCCCTGGTGTGAGCCCTAACTGAAGGACTTGTGAGAAAATAAGACCTACCAACCATATGGTAACAAACCAGTGCACACAGCACAGTGTACTACCTTCAGTACCAACCAGAAGTTTTAATGCATCACCAACAGAATACACCATTTATTGCCACCCATTTCTGGACTAGATTCACACATCCATCCCCACCTTCCCCTGGGGGGATTCGTTTCAATCACTCTGAGATAGAACGAAATGGTTCCTGTTCTTTTTCATGTGACATCATTTAGGCTATATTTTCTGAGGCCTGGTAAACTTGTGCTGACCTAGAATTGGACCACATGTCAGGCTTCCATGTGGGTCTCTACCATAAGGCAAAGGGAAACAAACAATGGGGGGGGGGTTGTGAACCCACTCCCAATCTCTAGCTGGTTGGTGGCTGTAAACATCTTAAGCAATTATTAATTCCTTCACTCTCTGACCAAAAATCTGTTTGTATGGCTACGCTTCATTAGTTTGAGAGTCTTCTGCTGTCTAACAGCTGGGTAACAGTGTGAGCTATGAGCCAGGAAGTCCCCTAATCTATTCTCAGCTATGAACCCACTGGATCACCTTAGGCACGTCCCTATCTTCCAGCTGCAGCCCTTTATAAGAAATAATCTCAGTGGAGCAAGCAGGGAGGATTTCTAGCGAAACAGCTGCAAGCATGAGCAACAAGGCTCTTTGCTTCCCCCACTGCACCCCATTGCTGTACCACTAATGAGAAACAGATCAATAATAGATTAATATTACTACACACTGAAAGGACTCTGCTTCAGAGCTCTGACTCTAAGAAGCCACCTAGTTCAATCCTCTTTCCACAAGGGAGGACCATCCATACACCAAGCAATTCTCCCCGCTGCCCCCAGATCAGTTAATCAAATCATAACACACCGTGCTAAAGAATGCTGACACATCACAGAGCAAACTCCAGATGACTCAAGCAAGGGATCCAAACCATATACATAGAGTCACAGCTGGGCTGGCTGGGGAGGACAGTAGCTGTAGTCCAACACATCTGGAGGGCACCAGGGTGCGGAAGCCTACACTAGCCAACTTGATTGCTAAGAAAGTATCTTTTCAAGTCAAAATATGGCAGTTGGTAAGATGCTTATGAGCGTAACTCAACCACCATATTTTCCCATGGGGAATTTCACTGAGGAGATCCACTCCACCAGTATTCTGTTCCGTACACTTACATCGTACGCCCCTAAAATCAATAAAGGTGTAGCATGGGATGACCTAGGACAACAAGATTCACGCAACTATGAATAAGTCAACAAAGTGATTGCACCAGCACTGTGATACAGATTCCATGGCACAGCTGCAATTAGTACAAAAATGATGTTACAACCAACCCCAGACACACTGCTGATCATGCAGGTCAACTCCACGTTGGTGCACGGCCAATGTGAAATCAATGGGCACAGTAGTGTCCATGCAGGCTCAGCTTGGCCATTTACCATTTGTGGTGGCAGAGAGCTGCACAGCTCTAATATGGAACTATTTTTGTAGGGCTTTTAAAAAGATGTTCTGGGTTAACTTTTTCGAGTTCTGTTATGTTCCACCATTATGTAAAAACAAACGATTGTTTCCTACTCTCTTCGACTCACACTTCATATTGTATACATCTTCCACATCGTTCTTCCAAGATAAAAACATTCCTTTTTTTGGCCTTCCTCATCTAGAAGATGCTCCATGTAATATCTGTAGCTATTATCCATACCCTTTCTAGTTCCACTATTTATGTTTTAAGGCAAGTACCCAGAGTTTCATGTATTATTAAAGAAGTAAACACACATCACATCAAGTGATTAATATAAAGACATTCTGATCCTTTTTGTATATTTCTTATTCTTCTCCTGTCAAAAGAATGTTTGCTGTTTTAGTGGCTGCACACACTGAGCTGATGTTTTCAGGATGCTATGCACAAAGTATGCCAGTATCTTTTTCTTGCGCAGCAATAGCTAATCCCATAGAGGCATAATATGATTTTTTTCTCAAGTGTACATTCCTTTGCATATCTCAGCACCCTTTAGGAAAGGGATGTTGTCAACAGGAAAATCCAGGTAATCCTTACATACAGATTCATGGGAGATGAGAACAAAAAAGTATTCATATCTCCTCTGTTTATCAAGCTCAGTCTGTGGCCAGATTGGTGGAATGCAAGGTCAGGCCATGCACGCAACAGTAACACACATAAGTAAGAAAATAGACCTATCTTTATTTAGGGCATGTACTACAGATTTAACACAAAAGCAGCACAAAAAAAGCTACTTATTTAACACATATTTCCCAAAGGCCTGCATGATGGATTTATGAGTTCTCATATGCTAAAACTGTAATTCAGCTAATTAGCTTTTCACCAATCTTTGCTGAAGATTGTATAAAGCGAAGAGAAGCACCAAAGCATCCAAGGGAAACCAAATATATGTATTTAATGAGAACTGTTTGGTTTGTGTTTCCCTCTTTTCGACACATATTTTTCATCAGATAAATGCCTTTAGAGAAATCTCGACCCATAACTGAGCCCAAGACATCACTCCAGGCCTGCCAGATGCAACTGCAGTGGAATCCCGAAATTTTGCCAAAATCTTATCAGGGCAGAACACAGTAGTTTGTTTTCATGTGACAATTCCAGTGGAGAGCATAAAAGTGACATTTGGAGGGATCAAAGACAAATTCATATTTCATCCACAGCCCACTGAGTCAATTTTCGAACATCTTGAAGAAAAGGGCCATGGATACACAAACCAGTAGAAAGAAATGAAGTGACAGTTTTATGAAGGGGAGCGGGAACCACAGGAACTAGAAACTATTTTGACAATAAAAGCAAAAGGCACCAGTACGAACAATGGATGTAAAATCATTACAGGAACAAATTAGGATGCCAACACAGAAGTTAGGTTTCTACCTTTCAGGTTCTCTGATGGGAAAAAGCAGTGAAACCTGTCACTAGAAGATGCAAGTCTCTCTGGGATACTACAATTCTGCCTTTGCAGAGACAATATGCTGCCCCTCCACAAATCAAGGGCTAGCAATTACTCATCCAAAAGGTTTATGGCTGAATAGGGGAAAATCAATCACCTCCAGAAAAGTGAAGTTAATTCAGACTGACACCCATCACAGAGAAAGGGCAGGGTAAGTTGGATAACTACCCTACACTCTTTTGCTTGACTTCACCCAAAGCAGCCCTCTCTCTCAAGAATGCAGAGTGAAGTCCTAAGACTTGGGTTATAAACCATTACACAATTCCATCCCTTTGCAATTCAAGGCAACTTTCCAGGCAGGAGAACCAGAACCAATATGCTCATGGCCTCTTACTCAAAACAAACCACATTTAAAGAGTGGCCACTGTAAATACCCTGTTTGCATGCAAGGTATGCCTCAGAGGAAGTCACATACACTAGGAAGAATTGTGTTGAAGTGTCTAATTATGTAAAAAATGCCCAAGAATCCTTTTCACATACCCCCAATTTCCAAAAGGGTGGTGGGAAGGGTGGAATAGCTAATAAATGGTGATGTAACTTCGCAGAAAGGATCTGTTCCTTTGGAGTCTTTCTAAAATCACTACCCAAGACAAAAACAGTATGTGAGGTAGGTGTGTGTGTGTGTTTGCTTGCCTTAACTTAACACCAACGGCCTGATAAATTGGATCAGGTTCAGCAAAGGGTTAAACAATGCAAGAAGTGCAGCAAGGGTTGGGGCGAGGATGGGGGCAGGTAAAGGGGTAACTGCCTGCAAGAGGAAAGAACAACATGCTCCAAAATAAAACTCCTCCTTGGTAGCTGAGCTGGGAGGCAAGGGGAGGAAAATCAGATCCCAAGAGGAAATTAGAAGGGGGAGGGGGAGCAATTTTGTAAAGTGAAAAATTGAGAAACCATTACTCTTTTTGCCCCAAACCTACAGAAATAAATCAACTTACCGGGGTCGAAGTGCGAACTGAAGGCAAAGCTGGGGTTGAAAAATGAAGCCGACATGACAATAGCCAAGAGATTTGCTACCATTCCCATGGCAAAGCAGAAAAGTGGGGGAGGGGTTGTGGGGGGTACAGAGACGAGAGCAGTGGGTCAAAAATAAATGACAGAGGCGGCAGGGACTAGGCAGGTGAGGTGGAGGGATGGGGGTGGGGGAGGTAAAAGCTCTCACAACTCCAGAAGTTGCACCGGTGCCACATTAAAAATCACCATCTCCTTTCCTCTTGATAGCACAGCCAGGGAATTCAGCACTGCAGCTCCTCCTCTTCCTCCATGTTATTATCCCGATGCGTCTCCTTCAGGTATTTGTTGTGTTTTGTTTTTTTAGCAGATTACATCCTCATCCTCCATGGGAAGATGAAGCGGGCTGGGGTTGCAACTGCCACAGTTGCAAGGTAGCATCAGAGAGTTGCTTTGATTTTGGTTTGCGACCACCCTAGCACTGGGGACTGCAAATGCAAAATTAAAACACTTAAAAAAACAAACAAACCCCAAAATGTAAAAGCAGCTGCCGGCAAAACGAAATTGCACCTGAGTTGGTGCCGTCTTCCAAAGAATGGATTCAGCCTAGCGAGTGTCTTGCAAAAAAAAAAAAGAGAGAGAGAAATGTAGTCACACACTCACACCCCCCCCCGCCCGCCCGCCCGCCACACAGGGGGGAAGCTTTGCACCAAAACAAGAGCCTCTAGAGAGGCTGGAGCGGTGGGGGGGAATTACTGGAGGCAGCAACGCTGCCAGGGCAGGAGAGGAGGCTGCAGAACTCCAGAGCCGCAGCCACCCGCCAGCGCTACTGGGACTGCAAGCGAAGGAGCTGTTCCAGTGCTGACCCTGGGAGAAGCTGCAACAGCAACGCCATCTTGCTCCAGATCTGCCCTCCCCCCAACACTGCAGTGAGCAGCAAGAAAGGAGCGGGCGGGGGGCGGGGGAGAAGAGGGCGCACCAGCGCTCGCCCAGGTGGCACGGCTTGGCGCGCGCAAGGGCGAAGAAGGGGCGTCGCTGCACGTGTAGCCAAGTGTGACCCGGGTGAGCTCGCGCGCGCGCGCGCGCTGCACACGCCCTTCGCTCGAGCCGGCCGGGCTGCGCGCGCACACTGCCCGATCCACGCAGGCGGGCAGCAGCAGCCCTCTCTCGCGCACACCCGCTTCCCGGTCACATCCGTGCAAGGTAGAACGTCCCACCAGACGCGCCCGTAGGCGCGCACTCGCGGAGACTTGCGCGCTTGGGGGCAGCCGCAGCATTCTTGCCTGCCTGCATAAATACACACCTTCTGTACCAAGCCCCCTCGGTCGGGCATAGCTTCCAGGGAGGCTCGCGCGCTCGCGCTCTCGCTCGCGCACACTCCCCCCCCCCCCGACTAGGACTGCTTGGGTAAGCAAGGGGGGCGGCGGGAGGAAAACCCACTGCGAATTTTAGAGCTAGAGTTAAAGGTTGTACTCAGTAAACAGTGCCCTCTGGCACAAGTGCACGCTCATGCCTGTATTCCTGGCTCTCACGCAGTGATCAAATTATGGAGGGAAAGGTTGGGGGAACCTTTATGAAAGGCACAAGCCCAGCCACTGGCTAGCCCTCCACCCACCCTCAAATTTTATCCAAATCATGCCCTCCCCAATATTCTTCTAATAACAGTAGCTAATGGGGCTGCCCCCCCCGCCCCCACAACAATTTGAGTACTGCATTGTGGTCCCTGCATCATGTTTGATGTAGCAACACAAACACGCACTACCTTTATGTGAGGGTTACCAGAGGCTTTGACACATTGTACATGCATCTAAGAGCCCCAGCCAACCACAGTTTCCAGGTACAGGCCATGAGAGACTCATGAAGCCATTTCCCCGGACATGACAAGGTAGACTGCATATACACATGGTGTACAGTCTGAATCCATCTAATGTAACCACTTACGGATTTTCTTACGTAAACATTTTCTTGTCAGGCAGGAAAAATCTGGACAGATTGTCATGTATAGCGATCACACATTTCATGTATTTCAGTGCCAGTAAAAGCTACTCTGCTCTTTCTTTGTGGAGTGAAATAGACACCTGTGAGATCGTCACATGTGATATCACTTGTGAGGTGGGTTACATGCATTTTTGCTATACAGAAGTGCTTTCTGTGTAGGAAATGTGTAAGGTGGCTGGGGCAAATTATCCTATGTACCAGGAGTGCAGAAGCTCTTTCATCTCGGGGGCCATATTCCATCTCGGGGGCCACATTCCAGTGGTGGATGGGGTCAAAGGCAAAAGGGACAGGCCCAAAATACAAAAAAAAAAATGAGAGAGACCAGCCTATTTTAACATAAAGCTCTTATTGCCAGAAACTAAGCCTCAGAAAAGCCTTTCAACCTTTTAGATTGGAGGAAAACTGCACAAAAGCCAGGATACCACCAAATGATCTATGGGTGGGGTAAAGGGGGTGAAGGCCGGGGTTCTATGGAACCCTGGAGCTCCCACATCCAAGGTTCTGCACCCCTGCTATACACCATAATAATGCTGGGGGCGGAGATATGCCACCGCTACAGTGGCAAAACAGGCACCTGCTAGATTTGCTTAGCCCAGAAGAAAGCACACAACAGAGAAAACATTTGGGGACAAAATTTCTTGAAGGACCGCCTTCACCCCTATCAGCCATCCTACACTTTAAGATCAGCAAGAGAGGTTCTTCTCATTTACCCACCTGTGAGGGCAGTGAGTTGGGCAACTACACAAGACAGGGACTTTTCCACATTGGCTCCACATCTCTGGTATAAATTGTGTTAGGAGTCCACCAGGCATCATCATTACAGGCTTTTATGAAGGCCCTGAAAACCTACTACTTTACTCCAGCCTTTCCCTGATTATGTTTTTATTGGACCGGGTTGTAGCTGCAATTCTATGTGGTAGGTTATGTTTTTATGCTGATGTTTGTTGTTTTTTAGGATGTTTGATGCTTTTACTGTTTTTACTGTTTGTATTACTGTATCGGTTTTTATTATGTGAGTTTTATTGTTGTACACCGCCTTGGGAGAGGAGGCCAAGAAATATTTTAAATTATATTCAAAAATGGCACACGCACTCACATGCACGCATACACACGATACTGTATCGGTTTTTATTATGTGAGTTTTATTGTTGTACACCGCCTTGGGAGAGGAGGCCAAGAAATATTTTAAATTATATTCAAAAATGGCACACACACTCACATGCACGCATACACACGCACGCACGCACACAGACACTTCCCCGGCATCTCTGCAAACCCCACCAATCAGGGACTGCTGCGGGAGAGTGTTAAAGCAGTACGGTTCAGACAAGATGTAGTATTCACATACGGCAAAAGAAGCGGCAGGGAAGAAAAGGAGAGGCAGGCCCAACCAAACTCCTGCACTCCCACAGATCAGCTTACACAACCTGGACCAGCGTGTGCCACCAGAAGTAGAGAATGAATGTGCTGCTGAATGGTGCATATAGAAAAAATTAGCTCTGATGACTCATTTGAATGGAGCTTAGCCACACACTGCAGAAGGAGTCAAAACATAAGACAATGAGATCAAATAAGTTGTGCAAAAATGAACAGAATAATGGTTTTAAAGTATACAACTTCCTCTGTTCCTACCCCTTATACAAATAGCATGATTATATGCTTAATTTTTCTCTCCCCTCTCCTGCATGGTGCTCTCTTTTTATGTACCCCATTGCCCATTGAGAAACTCCTTTTCTAAGGATCAACTTCCACCAGGACATCCCCCCACCCTGCACACCCACTGTTCCCATACCTAGTTTAGTGCTTAAACTGCAGCTTAAGGCACAGCCTCTCTCTCCGGTCTCAGTACATTGTGGAACCCATTAAGAAGCATACACTTTAACAACATGGGTAGGGGGACACATTCTTCAAACAACCTTGTTACAATGAAACATAAACAACTTAAAATGGGTAGCATGAACTACAAGAAACTAATCAAACCAGCTATCAGGTTTCAAGCTTTCTACCGTGTCCCCCATTTAGGCCTTAAAAAGGTAAAGGTGGCCCCAACCAGTCGTGTCCGACTCTAGGGTGCGGTGCTCATCCCCGTTTCTAAGCCGAAGAGCCAGCGCTGTCCGAAGACACTTCCATGGTCATGTGGCTGGCATGACTGAACACCGAGGTGCACGGAACGCTGTTACCTTTCCCGCCAAAGTGGTACCTATTTATCTACTTGCAATTTCTTGCTTTCGAACTGCTAGGTTGGCAGGAGCTGGGACTGAAGGCGGGAGCTCACTCCATCACGCAGCACTCGGGTCTCAAACTGCTGTCGCCGACCTTCCGGTCTGCAGTTCAGTGTCTTAACCACTAAGCCACCACAGCCTTAGGTTGGTCTAAAAGATATTCATAGTTAAGAAATAATTTTCACAAGTCAAGAGAATGTCTGTCTCACCTTAACTATTTAGCTGTACTTCCCACTGAATAAACTTGCCACTCATAGATATCCACCCTATGTCCACTATGCTTAGCACCTGATGCACAGTAGGGCATTCAAGATGAGGCTGGACAGCCATCTGTCAGGGATGCTCTGACTTGGATTCCTGCACTGTGGACTCGATGGCCTTGTAGGCCCCTTCCAATCCTACTATTCTATGATTCCATGCTAAGTAAATTTTTACTACTGCCAATACTACTTCATCTACATACAACCTTCACAAGTAGCATTTTTCATACATTTCTTCATACATCTTATGCAGTTCTCCTTGGGAGAGGGTGAAGGAAAGCACTCCCCAAATTGACACAGCATTCCTTCAACCTTGTCAGTTTTACAAGAGAGTGGAGACACTGGGGCTGTTCACACAACATGTTGTGGCTCATCGTGGTTTATTTAAGTCACAATGAGCAGCGGCATCTGTGGGCACCATCCTGAATAGTCAACCCCCGACTGTGAGTTGTCATGCTATGCAAACTTGGCCAGTGGAGTTTATGCGAGGCTAAACAACCCTCACATAACCCTAGAACAGGCCACGGATGTAAGTCACGACATGCCAGAGCATATTGTGCAAACCAAATCAGTGAACAAAATGGCCGTGGTGCTAATGGGCAGGAAATGCAAGTGGCTGCACACTTTAACAGCGCAATCCTAAGCATGTCTACTCAGAAGTAAACTAAGTTCAACATGGATTAGGTGAGCATGTGTAAGATTGCAGCCTCAGAGTATCACCAATCATATAAGGATGTGATTGCATCTGAATCTATTTGCAAGGCAGTAGTGACCAGTGTCTGGTGTAGGCAAGTGGAGGGGGGGCAGGGTCTTCTCTTGCACTAGCTGGAAGGAAATTGGAATGCCTGTAGAGGTGCTGCCCATGCTGGCAGGTTCCATGGATTATACATTGTTATGCCTTGCCCCCTGTCCTCTTTTGACTGGGGTAGCATTTTGGCATCAGAGTTGAGCTGTAGGGCCAGATGCCCACCAGCTGTATTACAGGCCATCATTCAAAGCAAACCACTGGTACAGAAAATGAGGGCTCAGATCCTCAGTTAACATTCTGAGACTGGGCCACAAGTAGGGGTGCACGAAAGTCACTTACCTGGTCTCGCAGCTTTTCGCGATTGGGGGGGGGAGGCGCTTCGCTGCTCTCCCCGCGAAGTTCAGGCCGGGGGGGAGGCTTCCTGCCTCACCCGGCCGAAATTCAGGCCGGGGAGGAGGCGCCTCGCCTGGCCGCGAAATAAAAAGTTAAAAAAAAAAAAACTCCCCCGTGATAGGCTACGTTAATCGTCACGTAGCCTATCACGGGTGACTTTAAAAAAAAAAAAAAAAAAGCGCATACACAAATGGCGTCCCCCATAGGGAGCCGCCATTCGCGTTCCTTATTTGGTCGCTGTAGTCTACGTAAATCTTTACGTAGACTACGGCGAAAATAAAGGCAACGCAAATAGCGTTGCCCTTATTTTTGCCGTAGTCTACATAATCTTTACGTAGACTACAGCGACCAAATAAGGAACGTGAATGGCGGCTCCCTATGGGGGCCGCCATTAGCTGTACGCGCTTTTTTTTTTTTTTTTAAGTCACCCGTGATAGGCTACGTGACGATTTACATAGCCTGTCATGGCTGACTTTGCAAATCTAGCCGTGATAGGCTACGTTAATCGTCACGTAGACTATCATGGGGGCGTGTTTTTTTTTTTCTTTTATTGGAATGGCGGCGGCGGCGGCAGCTGGTCAAAAGATCGGCTGCTGCCCTCGCCCCTGACGAAGACCCGACGAACCGCCGCCGGGAGGGACATTCGGGAAAGGTAAGTCCCGTCCCGGGGGAGGCGGAGAATTTCTCCCCGAAACTTCTTCAGGGGGCCAAACACTTTGGCGCTCGGCCCCCCGATGTTTCGGGGAGAAATTCTCCGCCATCCCTAGCCACAAGGCATAGATAAAGCTGGCTAAGGTTTGACTGAAGATTTGACTAAAATGAAAGCCCTGCCATTTTAATAAAAGCATCCACCCCAGTAACTGAACATTTTCAGCAGAAGAAAGTACACTTGCAACACTGTTCTACATCAGCAAGCAGCCTGAAATACTTCAGCTTTTAGCATGGGGCCTATATTTTCCCACAGTCCATGTTAATATTTAAAGTTGAATTTCAGTATGCTATTAATTTTTCAGAGGAGCCAAGCTTACAAAGAACATGGTGCTGCAATGTCATCATGCCATAAATAGAACTTATGGGAGGGAGGGATAAAGGTCTCCTTGCAAATAAATGTTCTCTAAGAAGCTGTCCCTGACGTTTTTCACGCTCATTCTCTGCCTTCCTGGGGCACAAGATAATATTGCATTGTATGCAGCTACAATTCCCACTTATAAAACCAGAGTGCAGAACTCTTAATGGGTGGTTACAGAGGCAGTTAGCCTGAGTGGGAGCAGAAATGCTTAGAACACAATCTGTGTTCAAATAATATTACTTTTAAACAGCAGGGAGGAAGCTACCTCTTCAAAGTTAAGGGAGGTGAATTTCATCCTGCTTTTGAGACCAGGCTGGAACAAAGTAGGTGTGTGAATCCCAGAGAACTACTATCACCTACAGAGAGAGGCTTTCAATTTTGTTCAGGGTCCATCCAGATGTTTTATTTTATTTAGGGAGCAAACCTATAATCTCTGGGAGGGTTGCTCAGGAGCCATTGGATGCCACGTGCCTAGGGTGGCCATTGTGAGTTGCCAAAAAAAGAGGACATGCATCACCAAAAAAGATGATAAAAAGGACAGCTTTTTTCCATCTTTGCATATCTTTTGCATATCTGCATATGCTAATGTATATGTAAGATGCATATTTAGAATTACTATAATTGAAACAAATACAGAGCATCTCACCACAGTTGGGAAGACTGTGATCACTTGCCCTGTGTGCTTGTTCAGTCTGCTGTCCAGGTGCTAACTGTGGATGAGCAACTTCAAGGCACCTCCCTGCTCTCCCTTCTGATGGGTCTTTATCTTTAAACCAGATTTGGACTACAGCCCTTCAGACAGAAAATGCATTCAAAACAGAGGACAGTTCTCTGGTAGTCCTTCAAATAAAGGACTGTCCTCTGTAAAAGAGGCTGCCTGGCCTCCCTATGCCCTCCTCCTCTGCCCATAGAAGTCCTCCCTGGACGGCAGCGGAGCTTTCTCTCACTGTGGCAGCAATGGTTACTCAGCCTTCAAAGAAGTCCATAAAATAATGAATAAAATAAACATTTTTAAAGTTCACAAGATTCAGGGTTGATATTCAGTGATGCCATAATCACTATTCAGGTGTTGCCCGTAACGCTTGTGCAGCCACATTGCACTCCAAACTACAAAAAAAGATGTGCTAGCTAGCAGTGTGTGTGTGTGTGTGTGTGTGTGTGAAACCAGCGTGTTTCTATTGCCCCTTGGGTGCTGGGGAAATGCAATTTCCCCGAAACAAAAGCATTCCCTTGGATAAATATGTAGCCACATCAGCTGAGAAACAAATGTACATTTTTTGTGTAATGACACGGTAATCAGGAAAGGCCCTCAGTATTATAGGCTGTTCCCCTGGACCACATATTCAGAAGGCCCAGAAAAATATATCTGTTGTGTTTGCATGCATACATTCTTCAGGTACATATGCAAAAGAGAAGGAAGTCTCACACCTGCTTATTTGCAGGTCTATAAAACACCCCAAGTAGGTTTTTAAAATGTATTTATAGGTTTATTAAGTTTTTAATATATCCAATACAAAAAGAGTGGGTTGGGAGGAGTTAACAAATATAATATATTTTTGGGATAACAAATAGATTACAGCAATACCCCAATTAGGTTGATCCAGCTTTCAAAGAGCATTTCATAAGTCACATCCTTGTGGACTACCTAGGGTCATTCACAGGTTACTGTGTTTCTCTGGGGGACTGGAAGGTCTTCCTACCAGAAATAAGGATCCTGTTATTGTTTACATAAACTCATATGAATGCATTTAGTTTAGATCTCTCTGGTCAATGCAAAAATTTTTTTTCTAGGGCAACTTACAACATAAACCTAAAACAGAAACAATAAGCTACTAGTAATAACACAATAAAAACGCCAGGATAAAATAGCAACAGTTAAAAAAATAATCCCATTAGAGTTTAAAAACATGGCCAAGCAAGGCAAATGGAGCCCATCAGCCACATACTGGACCCTATAATGTGCTTGAAAAACGTCCCCACCTCCAGTTTTTCAATTCCAAACAAGCAGCAAAACCAGAAGATTTATTGAGCTCTGAGGATGTATTTAGCTTGGTGGGTCACACTGTGACTCAACCCCTTGCATTCCCAGAGGAGCTCAAACTACATCTTCTCCTTAATCCCCCGACCATTGTCCACTCCCCTGATTAAAAAAATAAAAAAATCCATTCCCAGAGGGCTTAACTTGCCATGTTTTCCTCTCACTGGAGTCTAGTGCAGCCCAGCAGCTGAGCACACACAACTTTGTTTTTTAAGCAAGGCCGTCTAATCTAATTGGCTGCAGCCATGGTTGGGGAACTTAGGCCCCATCTATATGGCACCGCTTTGACCCCCACCCCGTTGCAGCTGTGCAGCAATGCGGCGTCGAATCACCATGCCCTGCAATACGCTCTCGATGAACTGTGCACTTCCATAAGAGACTCACCGTGCCCTTTATTTTTGCCGTAATACTGAAATGCGCAGCTGTGCAGTCCCATGAGTGGGGGAGGGTGCAACACTTCAGGGGCTGTTTTATATTTCAGGGGCTCTGCTGTGTCTTTCCGTCCCTGTTTAGGTAAAAAGTGGGTGTTTTGTGCTCCTTCATTTCCACACCATCAGTTTGTCAGTTCCCCAGCCTGAGACTCTCACGATTGTTCACACTCGCAAGCGTGAATGCTGTGTGCCTAGCCATCACTCCGAAATGGTGCCTGGAACAATGTTGTTCCTTCCCCCAAGACCCTCCCCAGCCCTTGGGCACTGAATTCAAAAGCAACCATTGCGAAGATACGAAGCTGCAAAACGGTGCGAAAGTGTGATTAAATAAATGAAAACACCCGTCTGTGCCTCTGTAACTGCGCAGCTGTGAAGGGATGGGGGAGTAAAGGGGCATCACAGGGTGACACAGGCACTAAGCACGCCTACAACACGCCCACTGCAAGATGCGAAGTCAGTTCAGGGAAGGAACAGACAGCCCACAACCGCAGGGGAACCCGCAGCAAACCCAAAAAATCACAGTAAAACGACTCCTTGGAACTCTGCTTTTTCCGGCTGAAAACCATGGATGGCTGCGAAGTGGCAAATATGTCATCTATCACGACAGACCTCAACTCGCATCCACCCCAAAGTAAAAGCCCGGTGTAGATGGGGCCTTAGGGCTATAAAAGTAGGTCAGGTTTGCAAGGAAGCCCAGGTCACTGACTGCAAGAAAGAGCCCTAGTGACAACGTGTTGCAGCCCCAGTGACAAAGCATCAAGATAAAAAGTGAAACACACACACACACACACACACACACGTTAAGCACCTATGCAAGTTAAGCATCTGTGTGAGTTTAGCAACAGGGTGAGGCGGCCAGGGCAATCAACCCTTCCCCACCTTCCAGTAGATCAGGGATGCAGAGCTTATCTTTGGCGAGGGAGTAGATTGCCCTCACCAAGCCCTCTGCGGGTCAGATAATGTAAGCGGGCATGACCTAATCCACTGACATCACCACACACACACACACACACACGCATACACAGTTTCACTTTCTTCATGCTGAGGAGAAGCACAGAACTCTCTCTACAGCAGAGAGAAAGGGATGTGGACAGCGCAGGGAGGAGTGGCAGATTGCACATTCTCCAGTCTTCTGGTACCGAGGACCATGTAATGCCAGTTTTTAAAAAGGGATACAGAGGTAGGGATACAGGAAATTACAGGCTGGTTAGCTTAAAGTCTGTTACAGGTAAATTGGTTGAACTCATGAAAGATAGAATTACCAACTGTACAGAAGGACAAGCCTTGCTGAAGAAGAATCAGCATGGCTCCTGCAAAGTTAAGTCCTGCCTCACTCTCACTAACCTTTTAGAGGTCTTTGATGGTATAAATAAACATGTGGATAGGGGTGATCCAGTAGACATTGTTTACATAGACTTTGAAAAGGCTTTCAACAAAGTCCCTCATGAAAGACTCCTGAGCAAACATAGCAGTCATTGGATAAGCTAAGTCCTCTTATAGATCTGTAACAGGTTAAAGAACAGAAAGTACAGAGAGTAAGAATAAATGGACAGTTCTCACAATAGAGAGATGTACGCAGTCCCATCCCTCCAAGGACTTGCATTGAGACCAGCGCTTTTTAACTTGTTCATAAATGATCTGGAGTTAGGGGTGAGCAAAAAAAGTGGCCAGGTTTGCTGATAACACCAAATTATTTAGGCTGGTTAAAACAAAATGATGGCGTCAGGAAGGCTAAAGCTGAAAATGAGCTGAGGTTAGCAAGGGATGTTAAAAACAACAAAAAGGCTTTCTTCAGCTACGTGCATAGTAAAAGGCAGAGGAAAGAAATGGTGGTTCAGCTATTAAATAAGGATGGCAAAACGATAACAGATGACAAAGAAAAGGCAGAGGTGCTCAATTCCTACTTTGTCTCAGTCTTCTCCAAAAGAGGGTCTAAGACCCCCTGGCAAAGGCGAAGTACAGGCTGAAGGGGCAGGATTGCAGCTTGAGATCGATAGGCATATGGTCAAGGAACACCTAATTACTTTGAATGAGTTCAAATCTCCAGGGCCAGATGAACTGCATCCTAGAGTCATAAAGGAACTGGCAGAAGAACTCTCAGAACCGCTGTCTATTCTCTTTGAGAAATCATGGAGGACGGGGGAAGTGCCAGATGACTGGAGGAGGGCTAACGTTGTCCCTATCTTAGACAATGGGTAAAGGGTAAAAAGGAGGAACCTGGGAACTACAGACCAGTCAGTCTGACATCAATCCCTGGGAAAATTCTGGAGCAGATGATAAAGCAATCCATCTGCAAGCAACTTGACAACAATGCCATGATTACTCAAAGCCAACATGGATTTGTCAAAAACAAGTCCTGCCAGACAAATCTGATCTCATTTTTTGATCAAGTCACCTCCCTTGTAGACGGTGGGAATGTTGTAGACATCATATACCTCGACTTCAGCAAAGCTTTCGACAAAGTGCCCCATGATCTCCTGATCAGCAAACTAGCTCAAAGTGGGCTAGATGAAACAACGATCTGGTGGATCCACAGTTGGCTACAGAATCGGACTCAAAGAGTGCTTATCAATGGGACCTTCTCAAACTGGGGAGAGGTAACGAGTGGGGTACCGCAGGGCTCAGTCCTGGGCCCAGTGCTCTTCACCATTTGTATTAATGACTTGGAGGAGGAGGTGCAGGGAATTCTGATCAAATTTGCAGATGACACCAAATTGGGCGGGATAGCTAATACTTTGGAAGACAGAAACAAAATTCAAAGTGATCTGGATAGACTGGAGTGCTGGGCAGAAAACAACAGAATGACATTTAATAGGGATAAATGCCAAGTTCTGCACCTAGGAAAAAGAAACCAAATGCACAGTTACAAGATGGGGAATACATGGCTCAACAACACTACAAGAGAGAAGGATCTTGGAATTGTTGTCGATCACAAGCTGAATATGAGCCAACAATGTGATGTGGCTGCAAAAAAGGCCAATGCTCTTTCGGGCTGCATTAATAGAAGCATAGCTTCCAAATCCCGGGAAGTACTAGTTCCCCTCTACTCAGCACTGGTTAGGCCTCATCTGGAGTCCTGTGTCCAGTTCTGGGCACCACACTTGAAGAAGGATGCAGACAAACTGGAGAGGGTTCAGAGGAGGGCAACAAAGATGATCAGGGGGCTGGAAACAAAGCCCTATGAAGAGAGACTGAAAGAACTGGGCATGTTTAGCCTTGAGAAGAGAAGACTGAGGGGAGATATGATAGCACTCTTCAAGTACTTGAAAGGTTGTCACAGAGAAGAAGGCCAGGATCTCTTCTTGATCATCCCAGAGTGCAGGACACGGAATAATGGGCTCAAGTGACAGGAAGCCAGATTCCGGCTGAACATCAGGAAAAAACCTCCTGACTGTTAGAGCAATACGACAATGGAACCAGTTACCTAGGGAGGTGGTGGGCTCTCCCACACTGGAGGCATTCAAGACGAGGCTGGACAGCCATCTGTCGGGGATGCTCTGACTTGGATTCCTGCATTGAGCAGGGGGTTGGACTCGATGGCCTTGTAGGCCCCTTCCAACCCTTCTATTCTATTCTATTCTAAAAAGGGATTGAGAACAGCTTCAAAAGGATCTCTCCAAACTGGGAGAATGATTATCAAAATGGCAAATGCAGTTCAATGTAAGCAAGTGTAAACTGATGCATGTTGGGGCAAAAAATCCCAATTTCAAGTATGCTCTGATGGGATAAGTTAACAGTAACTGACCAAGAAAGAGATCTGGGGGTTGTTCAAAGTAAATGTTGACCCAGTCTATGCCAGTTGTGAAAAATGTAAATTCCATGTTGGGAATCATTAGGAAAGGAATTGAAAATAAACTGCCAGTATCATCGACTGCTGTTATACAAATGTATGGTGTGACCATACTTGGAATACTGTGTACAGTTCTGGTCATCACACCTCAAAAAAGATATTGTAGAGTTAGAAAAGGGACAGAAGATGGTAAACAAAATGAAGAAACACCCCTATGAGGTAAGGTTACAAATCTGGGGCTTAACTTAGAAAAAAGGCAACTAAGAGGGGAGGCATGATAGAAGTGTATAAAATTATGCATGGTGAGGAGAGTGGATAGGGAGAAAAATTTCTCCCTCATAATACTAGAACCCCTGGGATTATCCAATGAAGCTGAATGGTGGGAGATTTAGGACAGATCAAAGGAAGTATTTCTTTGCACAATGCACAGTTAAGACTATGGAATTTGCTACTGCAAGATGTAGTGATAGCTACTAATTTGGATGGTTTTAAAAGGAGATTATACAAATTCCTGGAGGAGAAGCCTATCAATGGCTACTAGTCATGCTGGCTATTTATTACCCCCAGTAACAGGGGCAGTATGCCTATGTACACCAGTTGCTGGGGAACAAGAGTACGAGGGTGCTGTTGCCCTCATGTACTGCTTGTGGGCTTCCCATTGGGGCACCTGGTTGTCCACTGTGGGAACACAATGCTGGACTATAGAGGCCTTTGTGCTGATCCAGCATGGCTCTTTTTCTGTTCTTACAAGCTTATGTTTCTTAAAACACAACTGAATGTGGTATGAGGTGTCCATGACCAGGATCCCCCTGTGTGTATTTTTTAAATACCAGTTGTGCAGGGGGGTGAGATCAAATTTGGATTTGGAGGAATCTCACCCTTTTCCATGGCATTTTTCATCTTAAGTTGCACCAAGTTGCTATTTGCCCTGGGAAGGGGGGGGGGGAATACAACTACCCTCTTGAATAGATGTTTGGGTTTGCCCCAGCATAATGTATGAAATTGTTTAAATGGAAAACTATTAGGACCCTTTAATCATGTTTGACTCATACTTGGTTTTTGTATGTTTCAGGTTCTGTATAGGTTTCCCAGAAATTCTCTGTAACAACTGTTGTCCATTCTCATTATCAGCCCAAATACCATAGCTACAACGTAAGGTGAGAAATAGGTTAACAGGTATCTCCATTGCAAAGACTGGGAACTGATGTTCAGATATTCAAGGTGAATTGCCCAAGGTTAGTAGCAGAAAGCAGACATTTAACACCAGGTCTGTGTACCCCAAACATTTCTTTTGAATTGCATATCCACCTTCACACAGGTAGTGTTTGTTTGTTTGAGTGTTTGTTACATTTCTATACTGCTGTATATGCCGCTCCTTACACCACTCAATAGCCAAAGTCCTGTGGGTGGTTTACAACAATTAAAACCAGACTGCAGTGCACACTGTAATTCTGCCCCCCCCCCCCACACACACACTTTGTAAGTAAGCAGCCAACTGAGAATGTGAGACAGGAAGTTTGATCTGATAACCAGGAATCACATGGAGATTTTAAAACCAAGGTACCTCCTGATGCTGAGGGATGGAATTGCACAACAGGAGCCAAAGAACCCAGCTGTTAACAACATGGTGGGCTTAGAACCTAGCAGCTCTGTGCCCAGCTGTGAGCCTCTCTTAATCTCACCTTGCAGCAGCAAGATAGTGACACTGATGGGAAACATGAGGCTTACCAAAAACTGTACAAACCCCTGAGTCACACTGAGTGTCAATTTTACCTGGGAGAGCAGCCCCCTCTCAGAATCATAATAGGTTATGATATGGCAGTTTGTGTCTGCTAGGGACTCCAGGGAGACAGGTGCTGAAAGAGCCACCTGACTACTGCAGGGGATGTACCAAACCCAGAGGCAGCGTTCCCAGTATTTGTCCAAGGCAATGCAGGGTATGTCCTTGGAGACATCATGCGGGCAGGAAAGGGGGACGAAGCAGTCCTCTGCTGGAACTGTGCAAGAGGCTCTAAAGCTGACACCAGACCCTTTCAAACTATGGTGCATATTTCTTCCTTGGTTCCCCTGCCAAAGCCACATCACCCATTTGCTTCCCATCATTTTGAGCTCAGCCGCACTCAGGCTTGCCAACAGAACACCCCCCCACAAAACAACAACAGGGGTATTTATAGGATCCTTTCTCCTTCCTCCTTGTGGAAAATGACAGCAGTAAATGAGGCCAGTTATTCCACATTGCATTAAAAAAAAGAAAGAAAAGCAGGTAAAGAATGCAAATTGAAACCTGTTCCAGGGTACACACGTTCTTCTTTAATAAATTTTACCCCACAGGACCCTTACCCTTGGCTCAGCTGCTGTTATGCCATGGAAAATTGGCACACTGCTTATTTGTGCATCTCTGTACAATCACTGAAAGTGTGCCATGAAAGCATTTTAGCTATTGTACAATTCTTCTGCCAGTGATTTTCCAATGACAGCCCTTCTGTCACAGAGGAAGGGCTGCAGCTTGGTAACAATGTGTGGACTGTGTGAGGTGGGAAGGAATAGGTAAGCAATCTTTGAAGACTGGGATCAGTGGGCCAGGAAGCAGAGTGGGCCAAAGTAGTGATGGAAGAACTGGAAGGCACATATTGATTCTAACAAACCCACCTGCAGGTCTCTTGCACTAATGCTAATCAGCCTCTAGAGAAGTGCGGCTTTAAGCAAAGAGCTCTGCTTTGATCTAGCAATTCAGTGCCTGTATAACTGAATCTTATCCAAATTTCTAATGACATCATTTAGTGAAAAATTCCCTGAACAAAATTAACACTGGATAACATTTTTAGGCGAAGTTGATCAGAGTAAAGCAAATGAGCAAAATGGTAGGTAAGAGCCCTATAAACAGCAGGAGATGCCAATTTCAAAAAGAAACCAAAATGTGTGCCCAGGATAATTTGCAAACTGCAGAAAAATAACTGACAGATTACAGTTACAGAAAATATATAAAGAAACATGTAATTTTGACAATCAAAACCACCACATAAGCAATAATTCAATAGTAACAAATATTGAAACGTTCAGAACTTTGGATATAATCCAATATATCTGATTAATTTTCAAGGGTGAAGTACAAAATAATAGTAGAAGAACCACTGTTTTAACAGGACGATCCTATCCTCAAAGTGTGATGGCTGGATGAGGATAGGAGTGCAGTGCCAGTGCAATCCTATACATGTCTACTCAGCTGTAGTCCAATATATCTGGAGGGCACAAGTTGGGGAATGCTGAGTTAGGAGAATGTGGGGGGGGAGCGGCGCATGGGTTTTTGGATGCTGCTAGTGCAGATAAGCGATGTTTCATCATGCTTCTGAAAAAATAACTTTAGCCAGAGTTGCATTACACCTGTTTTGTCAACAAAGTGGGTGTGATAGAGGATAAGGTTAGGTTTGAGGAAGAACCTAGCCTGAATGGAATCTCTTGTCTCCTCTTGCACAAGAGTCCCTAGCCCTGACAATGCAATGACAGTCCTTAGCCCTGGTGTATTGACCTTCCCATGACCTTGAGACTAAATGTGTCAGCCATATGAACAGCTTCCTTTTAGTGAACTAAAGGCAAGGATGCTGCTGTTGCCAAAGGTGGGGAGGGAGAAGGCTTCTTCAAGTGTAATGCAAAAAGACTGTTGAAGATGCTCAGTGAAGGAGTACACCAGGCAGGGAGCAAGAGCACTTGGAAGTGGTGTTCCATTTTTGCTAATGGGCTTCTCTAAGACCTCAAGTATGTAAGGACAGATTGACGCATGCACAGTATCCCATCACTCATTCATCTGCAACTAAGTATGTGAATTGCTTGCCTCTGCAGAAAGGTATTGAGCTTGAAACAATGTGAAGCTCTATGAAGGCTGTGTATGTAGCATTTGTTATGTGATGGGTGTGGAAGCACATGTGTGAACTCATCCACAGTGTCATGGGATGGGCTAATGAGTAGACTGAAAACAACCCTCAATTCGGAAAAGTCACCCTTCCTTGGAAATGCTTACTACTGTGGGTTTTAGTATTTGTTGCTGCTGTTTCAGGGGTGTCATGGGCCCCTGGATATTATTTGTAATGTATATTATTTGTAATGTAATGAGAAACACCTCTCTCCTGCCATGCTTGCAATTATGTTTTATGAATGGATTGTTGCTTTTTCATAGAGAAATAACTTAAACATATTTTATGATAAAATAAAATATCCCCACATCAACTACTCATAGTAGTCTGATGGAGTGCATCTCCCAGTATGAACCTACTAGGCCCACCTCTGAGGAAGGTTTGGCAACAAGGGAAGGGGCCTTCTCGGTGGTGGCCCCTCCAACTGTAGAATGGTCTCCCCAGTGTGGTCTTCCTGGTGCCAACATTGGCATCTTTTTAATGCCACATTAAGAATTGTCATTTCTCCAAGGCATTTGACAGCATATGATAAGGCTTTAGTTTATCAGGTCCTGGTAGTTTTATTGTTATTTGTTTTTAACTTGTTTCAAACTGAATGTTAAAGTTTTTATATTATATTTTATCATGCTGTGAACTGTCCAGAGAGCTTTGGCTATTGGGCGGTATAGAAATGTAATAAATGAATGAATTAGTAGTAAGTGTACATATATATATATATATATATATATATATATACACACACACACACACACACACACACACACTACTAAGAATGTCAGCGACAAGAACAGTGTAATCCTACACACGTCTAGGAAGTAAGTACCTTAATCAGTGGGATTTGTTCCTAGGTAAGTGAGTGTAGGACTGCAAGTGAGCTACACCAGGATGAAGAAGATAGAGTAGGGCTGGAGGGAAAAGGTTTTAGGACAGTAATCTGTACGCATGTGACCTGTTTTCAACCTGTCTATATTTGGGGTGCTCTTTGTTTTTTGCTGTTTTGTTGTTTTTTGCCTACTCATTTTTGTTAATAGTATGACTAGTGCATTGGGCATGTCCATAAGTTTGTTTTTATTTTTGTTTGATGAATATTGTTTTTATATTTTTTGTTGTTAGCCATCTTGGACATGTTCAGATAGAAATATAAATTCATGAAAATAAATCTCAAATGAGACTTACTTGCTTTGTTTTCATCAGTGGCCACCCAGAAAATCTGAAAGTTGTGAAACAGAAACAGCCACAGAAGATGGGAGGCCGCCTGGGGATCAGGCTTCCTGCGTTGAGCAGGGGGTTGGACTCGATGGTCTTGTAGGCCCCTCCCAACCCTGTGATTCTAAGGCAGAGTATTATCTTCCTCACTCAACCCATTTCTCGGGAAAGAATCATTCCTGCATCATGGTGAACTTGTTTGTGTGGTGGGGAGCATGCTCTGTAAACTTCTCCTTGCCCAATGTGATATACGATTCTGAGCATCCAATTGCAAGCGGCAATTGATAATACCACGACCCACTAAGACGATCCACTAGCATCTCGAAAGGGCCCAGGAGAATTGCAGGATGCATCCCTGACAGGTGCTTCTCTCCATAAATAGCAAAGCTGAGCAAACGGACCTGGACCTATAAAAGCCAGGGACATGGTTTAGCTTTGCAAAAAGGAGCTTGCCAAGACTCAAGCTGAGGAAATCTGTGGCAGGTAAGTACCTGCTGTGGATATTCAATGCCTAGGAAAGAGACAAGCTCATTACGAATGCAGTTGCCACAGAGGGGGCATATAGTTAGAGAAGTAATAAATGGCTAAGTTTCCCCCAAACCATTGGAGTCACACTCAGAAGAACCCTATGATCAGTGAAAGGGAGAATGTGTGAAACTGGAGAAGGCAAGTCAACTATTCCAGTTCTGGGAGGAAGAACAGTTTCAGGATTTAGTAAACCGGTTCGGGACACCAATTTAATTATAGCCAAATGGTTCTTAGAGCCAAAAAAGCTGTTGGCAGGTAGTTAAATTGATGTTCCCTACTCACAAGTTGTTGCTCTTGCCTGTGGCTTCACTGCTCAGAAAACCTAGAGCAGGGCTATAGAAAACCAGCCCATCAGAGAGCTAACATCTCTGGGTATTTCATGCAACAGGAATCAAGCTTCTATTGCTGAAACCATCCGTTGAAGGTTGTAATATAGGAGTCAGTGGGGGCGTTGCTGTGGGAAGGACTGGCAAAATCTGAGAGGGTAGTGGGTAATTCATATCGACTTTATGATTTTTCAATTTGAGGCAAATTACTGTGTGTCTTTTGGTTCAAGCCTCCCCCAACCTGGTGCCCTCTGCATGTCTTGGACTACAGCTCCCATCATCCCCAGCCAACATGGCCATCATTTGGGATGATCGGAGCTGCAGTCCAAAACATGCAGAGGCCACCAGGTTGGGGGAGGCTGGATTATGCTATTGGCCACAAAACTCCTGGTCCGCCCTTTGCTCCTGCCTGTTACCCAGCCGCTGCTGCTGCTAGTGCTACTTCTGCACAGTTATTCAGTGCCAAGGGTGCTACGTGCAGCCTTTTTAATTAAGACATGGAATAAATCAGAGCTGGTGAGGGGGTGGAAATGCTGTTTTATTTTTATGAGGAAAATAGATTTCAATACGGCTCTGAAAGAACTTTGGGAGGGGGTGTTTTGCAAAAATGTTGAAGTTGAAAAAATATGACAACCCCCACTAATGATAACTAAGGAAAGTTTGGTGAATGGAGGGACCTCCACAGGGCATTACAAGGTGCAAATAGACCAAGGGGTAGGTCCTCCATCAACACAGCTCCAGCAAGGCCCTTGTCTAGCGCAAGCAAGTGGACCTCCTTGCCATGGCACTACATACAACGGACACTTGCGCCTGTAAACACCAGAGGGGTAGGAAAATGGAGGAAGAGTGGAGATAGGTCTGCTGCAGAGGTGAGGTCGTACAGCACCTACAGCTTCTTGGGATAATCATGAATAATATGGAACAGCACCTTAGGCAGTGCCTGTTTGCTTGGCAATCAGCAGTAGTGAAGAAATTGTGGTCCAAATATTGAGTAGGAGGGGGAGACACTCAGAGCACCCCAGCATCCCACCATCACCACATGGGTTGCTTCCCGATTCCATTTGCTGAGCAGCGAACAACCTCCGGGGCAGTTCTCTCATAAGAGGATGGCTGTTCTCTCTGAATTCTCAAAAGCTGAGGGAGAAGAACTGCACCGTCCTTTCCTAAATAAACACTTGGCAGACAGAGTCTGACAGAACAGGGGGTCCACTGGGAAAACTGAGTTATTTAGACTGAGTGTAATCCTAGACCTAGTTCACATCACAAGACTTTGCCTTGCGAATATAAGAGTCCCTAAGAGGAGGGAATGAAGGGGTCAAGATGCACGTAGGAGAGGGAGCTTTCTTCAGAGCACCAGCCAAGCCCCAGAAATAAACAACCTTCCTGCCAACAAGGAATAATGGGTGCCAGGACACACTTCTTTGAGCTTAAAGAAAGAGCTGAGAAGAACTATGGTTTAAGGCAGACCTTCAAGGTGGTGTTGCTGCATCCCCCCTTTTAGTGTGGTAAGGAAGCAGAGCATTGGGGAGGGTCTGAGGCCCACACAACTAGCTGCCAGGCAGGAAAATAGTCTAAATCAGCCTTCCCCAACCGGGTAGTCTCCGGATGTGTTGAACTACAGCTCTCATCATCCCCAGCCAGCTGGCTGAGGATGATGGGATATGTCATCCAAGACATCTGGAGGGCTCCAGGTTAAAAAGACAGGTCCAAGAGTACACTATATATGTTTCCTAGGTGTTCAGGCCCATGACCCACAATGCATTGCTTCTGATGGCTTCAGGAAAGTACAAGAGGGGTGTGTGTGTGTGTGTGTGTGTGTGTGTAGCGGGGGGGGGGTTCCTCAGGATCACTGCAAAGTCATCATGGTCTCATCTCTGCTCCTCGTTTGCTTAACATCTGGAGTGTTTTCATACTGGGAAAGCAGGGCTAGGACAGAACCTATAGGAGGGTGATAGAGTGACAATTGTAAAGGGAGCCGTTCGTTTATTCTGCTAAGCTCCAATTATATCATTGTCATGGACACACCACAGGCATTAGAGCTGTGGGCAGTCTTTGCATGCAATAGGTTTCAAAGGAGCTCAAGCAGATGCCAAGCCCTCAGTGGGAAAGGTCATTAGTAAACAAAACCCTGCATTTGGGGACACCTCCACTGGCCTTTAAGTAGCAGCACAGGGACACCTGCCATGGCTTATCTAGCTTGGCAACCTCTCTCACCCCAAATTCATTTGGTTACCAGGTTGTGTCACTGATTTGCTGCCTTCCTACTTCGGAAGCCCCACTGGTCTAGATGGAAATCTATTTCTCATCCAGCTATGTTCCAGCATCCTCTAAAACAGGGGTGGGCAGAAAGGAGATCTCCAGGTGTTTTTTAGACTTCAGCTTCCAGCATTCCTGACCCTGCCATGCTGGCAGGGACTTCTGGGAGCTGAAGTCCAAAACAACTGGAAACCTAACTTCTGCTCAATCCTGCTCCAATACATTGCTCCCATCCCTTTTTGCAGACATCGTAAGATACTTGCTGTCCACCATAATTCCCTTTGTGTCCTAACAATATTAACATAATCTCTGCAGTATTTCTTCAAGGGCTGAATGAAAGACAGCTTGTGTGCTTCTAAGAGCTTGGAGGACTATGTAAAACAAGTTCTATCCAGTGAATGTGAATGTTCTAACAAACTGAATTCACCATTCCTATCCATTCCCACCTCCAGCCCCCACCCAGCCATGAGGCTATGCTGACAAGAAAAGTTGGGTGATGGAGATGGTGCAGCTAATTTGCCCGCAAATGCATTCTGCTATTGCACCCACAATGTCCACCTCTCCTGTAGGATGCAACAGAATTCACTGTAGGTGTGGAATTTTAAATACAGTCTTGATCGGCCTTTCCCAACCTGGTGCCCTCCAGATGTCTTGGACTACAACCCCCCAGAATTCCTGACCATTAGGCTGAGGCTGATGGGAGTTGAAGTCCAAAACAACTGGAGGGCACCAAGTTGGGGAAGGCTGGTTTTGATGATGCCTCTGCAACAGGGATAGAACTGGTGTGTGTGTGCATGCGCGCATGTCTGCATGTGCTAGGAAGTTGCTGAAGAGTTTGGACTAACTACAGAAGGGTTCATTTTGCATAAAGGGAGGGGGAGTTTGAGAAATGACAGTACTCTTTTTCTGCATGAAACAGAGCTCCAGCTGGGGCTAACATTAACCTGCATCTCTTTTACCTAAGCCAACTCTGTTTTTCCTCTGACTTAATGCATGGTTTATCTATTATACTTTAAAATAATCTGATTGACAGTGATTTAGGGATGGCCTGGCCAACTGGCAGCTTCTGAGCAGCATGCGATTTAATCTGACCTCTAGAGAGCCTGCCAGAGATGTGGCAGAATGTTTCCCCACCCTTTCACTTGGGAAAAGAAAGAAATACACTGTCTAGAGTGCTTTCCTATCCTGATGTGCATAAGCTGCTTTTTTTAACTTCCTGCTTCACACCAACCCACATAATGCATAATTGAATATTAACATTTTCACACTCTTAGACATACCTCACTCATCATTTTCTAGCGCAAGAGAGACCACACCCCCAGGAATGGGCCTTCTAGATTCCTGGTCCCGCAGTTGAGATGGGAGCCATCCTTGTCTGTCATCTCCTTTTCCAGAAATGTACCACCAGTCTCCTCTTTGATCACTCATGCTCCTTCGTAATCCAGCGTTTTGCCGTTGCTGTCAAATGAAGTGAACAATGCAGGGTTTGGGAAGAGATGGTGACTCATCCAGGAGTTAAGCTCAGCTGGCAGACACTTGGCTGCTAGTGATGGGGAAAGAGCCAAAGAGGGTGAGCCTGGGCAGCTTGATGGGGAAGATGAGCAGCCAGTTCAGTGCAACAGGATTTACTGGAATTTGGAATCTGCCTGTGGTTTTAGCAGGCAATCAAAAGCTTCCTTTCCTCAGATTAAACTGAAGATAATCCCAGGCCCCATCTACACCAGGCTATTACTCCAGGGTGGGTGCGAGTCGAGGTCCATCATGATAGATGACGTAGTCATGACTTCGCAGCCATCCATGGTTTTCACCCGGAAAATGCGGAGTTCCAAGGAGTCATTTTACTGTGATTTTTTGGGTTTGCTGCAGGTTTCCCCTCCGTTGCGGGCCATCTGTTCCTCCCCCAAACTGACTTTGCATTTTGCAGTCAGTGTGTCATAGGCGTGCACTCTGTGACGCTCCTTTACTCCCCCATCCCTTCGCAGCTGTGCAGTTACAGAGGCACAGAGGGGCATTTTCATCTATTTAATCACACTTTTGCAGCTTCGTATCTTCACAACGGTTGTGGACTCAGTACCCAAGGGCCGGGGGGGGGGTGACTTGGGGAAGGACCAACATCGCTATGGCCACCATTTTGGAGCATTGGCTAGGCATGTAGCGCTCACATTTGTGGGTGCAAACCATCGCGAGAGACTCGGGCTGGGGAGCTATCAAACTGATGGTGCAGAAATGAAGGAGCACAAAACACCCACTTTTTACCTAAAAAGTGATAGAAAGACACAGCAGAGCCTCTCAAATACAAAACAGCCACTGAAGCGTCGCACCCCAACACTCATGGGACTGCACAGTTTCACATTTCAGTATAACAGCAAAAAAAAAAAAAGGGCACAGTGGGTCTGTTAGGGAAGCAGCAGTACATCGCAAGTGTATCGCAGAGCATGGTGATTCGAAGCCACATTGCTGCGCAGTTGTGATGGGGTGGGGAGTGAAAGCAGTGCCATATAGATGGGGTCCCAGTCAATAGCACAATCCCACCATGTGGGACTGAATTCAAGCACAGATGTCTGAAATATCCCCCAATGCATCTGGGAAGGTAAATGGTGTTGGAGATGGACCATGGGTAGAAACTCCTCCTTGAATGGGGGCCAAAATCTGTATTTAGCAGCTATGCCTTTTTTTGGCTAATTTTTATTCTACTGTATGTGCAAGAGTCTGATCTCGATTGGGACCCTAACATGGGGTGGGGGGTTAAATCCCAGACCAGACCCCCTGTGCCTACTCAAGTGTAAAAGTGAGAAAGAAGTAGCCACTAGGTACAGGCTACCCTGAGCTGGTATGCCTAGTGACTTACCATAGGAACATGGAAATAGAGCTCAGTGGGGTCTTAAATGCAGTCATGCCTTGAGGAAAGTCATCCTAACGCTGAATCATCCATTGCATATGCCTGTCCAGACTGTCCATAAACGCTGCCAGTGACAAAAACTACACAACTCTTCTCAACAATGGATTTAGTTGCCTCTTCGTTTTTGCTCATAGGCAGCTTTTCCGAAATATTCTACAGAAAATCTACACAGTTGCAAGGGAACTCCAGAAACGCTTTTTCCTTCTATGTGTGGCAGTGGGAGGGTTTGCATGTAACACTAAACTATGATTTAGCATTATGAGGACAAGCTGCAGCAGGTCTCTCGTTTGTGCGCTCCACCTTCCCTTCCTTCCTCTAGTGCAGCCAGAAGGAGGAAATCAGAAGCTTCCATTTTAGATCAACCACAGTTTAGTGTTATGTCCAAACGTTCAGCTATGATTAATCTTAACTACAGTTAGTGAATACTGTACCAACTACACCTTGAAGTTGGCTTGTTCCCACTAACTGCAGTTAAGACTAACCACAATTTGTCCAGGTTTGCAGCTGCACAGGGTGGAGTGGGGGAAGCAGCACGTGCATCGCTGGAGCTCACTACAGCTCATTCTCATAATACTAGACTATGTCTTAGCATTATGTCCAAACCAGCCCAGTGAACAACATCTTCGTTCTTTAAACCAGACATCTGTATGTGCACCATTGTCCCCATTTACTAGGGATAGTTCTGATTTTCTGGCACCTTTCCCTGCTGAATTACTACTCCTATTTTGCATGTTGGGGCTTCGAAAGAACTGATTAGCATGTAAATAATACGTATACTAAAGTTGTTATTCTTCAGGTTTCAGTGTCTCTCCGAGAGGCTCTAGAAGCAAAAGATTAGAGTGAAGATGGACATAATATTAAAAGGGAACTCACTCCATCTCTCTCTCCATTGCAGGATGATCCTAGCTTCACAGCTTAAGTGATAAACATACATAACAGTGATGTGAATGCTGGCCCAGCCATCAGTCTTGTTCCATTCCCTCAATCCCTTAAATTGGCTATATGCCTTAAAAAAAAAAAAAAAAAAAACTAGCGTTCCATGACTGTTTATGTATTCATTCACCAAGTTTTTTTTTTAGAAAACATTTTTTTAAAAAAATGCAAAATCACTCCAGGGATTGTGTGTGTGCGCACGCGTGTGTAGAAATTTCTTGGTAACATCATGGGGCAGAAGCCAATCAGTGTATCACACAGCTTGCAAAACCATTAAAAAAGAGTTTGACCCAGGAGAGGAAAGACACAAGTGGCCTGAACGTCAAGCTGGTGCTTCAAGAGTGATCTCGCTCTAAAAAGGCTAGGTCTTCCTTCACTCTCAGCAGGGAGTGTGGATGGGAGGAGGAGGATGCATGCATCTTGGCTCATGTAAATCAAATTGCCACCATGTACTGCTTCCTTTCAATCCCCCCTCTGAATCCAGTAATCACCAATCTGGATAGCAAATGTCGCTGAATGCATTCAAGTTGTGGCTATTCTATAATGAGTGCAAGCAGATTCATTATGAGATTAACCCCCCCCCCCCAAATTCTTAACTTTGATTTTTTTAAAAAAAAACTGTTATGGTATGCTTACTTTGAAAAAGCCTGAGTTAGTAAAGAAACTATAAGCAAAAAAAGATTTCTGCAGTTGAAGGCAATAAAGGGTTTTACATGAACTCCGGAGCGCCCTTTTTTCCTATCTATGAAATACTGATGGAGATACATTTCGACATTGTGAGGTTGTGTCGCTGCCTTTAGTATTCTTTCTCCTTAGTTTACATTTAAGGGCATAGCAGCAGCTGTGCTTGATCAGACCAAAGGCCTCTCTAGCCCAGCATTCTGTTCACACAATGACCAAACGGATGCCTCAAAGGGAAGCCCACAAGCAGAATACAAGTGCAAGAGCACCCCTCACACACCCCGGCGCCACTTGCATTCCCCAGCAATTGGCATGCTGCCTCCAATACTGGAGGTAATATATAGCCATAATGACTAGTGGCCATTAGCCTGATCCTCTGTTAATTTGTCTAATCACCTTTTAAATCCATCCAAGTTGGTGGGCATCACTGCATCTTGTGGTAGCAAATTCCATAGTTTAATTATTTACCCCATATCTTCCTGTCTTAAGCATTTGCTCCAAGGCAGCTTAGTTTCCATAGACACCATTGGTTCCCAGACATTCTCCTAAGCCTGGGGACTAGGGCTTTGTCTTTGTGCCAGGACCCTGCTGCTTCTTCTGCCATCCCCTTTAGTCCTTTAGGCCTGTCCTGCTATGGCTCAGCCCAGGGTCCAACTATGCAGCAAATCCAATTGCAAGTCAGTAGACAGGCAAAAAGGTCAAGCATAGTTATATCAGTCCAGCAAGACAGCACTTCACAGCAGAAGTCAGTAGGTAGACAGAGATCAAGCACACAGTATTACCCACCAAGAAAGGAGAAGTCCAAGAGCAGGACCTCAGGCACAGCCAAGATCAAAACACAGGTACGCAGTCCAACACAAACACAGTCCAAAGAGAAGAGCTGAGTGGGAGTCCAACGGTCAGCAGCACAGAGGATCAGTCATGAAGCGAGGCACCGGAGCTAGTAGAAAAAGCATTGTTCCAACAGTGGCTAGAGGGAACCGGAGGCTTATGTAGCCGGAGCCCCACCCAGGGCTCAGCTGCATGCCGTCACAGGCCCTCTGGCAAAAGTCCTACTCACGAGGAGGGCCTTGCTCCCAAGTAGGCCTTTACTCTTGGGGAGCCTTTTTCTGCAAGCAGGCACTCCTTCACCCAGCCACGGTCCTAGCCTGTACCTTCAGGCGCCGGTGTTTTCTGAGGCTGGGTGGTGGCTCAGCGTCCCCCTCTGACGCAGGAGCAGAGCTTCCCACCTTTCGAGGGGGGAGAAATCCTCTCTGCCGAGGACCCAGGACCTTCTTGGTCAGCCCCAGGGTCCCCTGAAGTGGCTTGTTCCCCAGGGACATCTGGCTGAGGAGGCTCCCAATTGTCCTCTGAAGAGGATTCCTCTTTCAGGCGGGGGAATGACAGTGCCTCATTGCTCTCAACACTTTAGTGATGGACCTGTCTAGAAATTGCTCATTTCTTGCTGTTGGGGTATCACTGATACCCAAACAGCAAATCATGCTAGCAAATTGTTGCTCACTCATCAACCAGCATACAAACTATTTTGTGGTTTGCATAAAGTTGCCTGCAAAGTGTGTTCCTTTATCCATGGTATATTCAGTTCAGCCAGAAGAATTAACAAAGCAATATTTGCCAAGGCATCACAAGGCACAATCCGGCTCTTCCAGAGTCTTTCACAGAGTCACCATTTTGATCCGATGTTGGATCCTTTTCCATTTGTCATGGCTCTCTGCTCTTGCCATGTTTCGTCAAACTCAGGATTACTCCTGCTCTTTTAAAATCTGCCCAGCATGACGACATTCCATGAGGCTGCTTTGGTTAATCATAATTTAAAAAGAAGTCAGGGGAAAGGTACAGGAGAGAGCCAGCATGGTGTAGTGGTGAGAGTGTTGGACTAGGAATTGGAAGATCTGGGTTCTATTCCCCACTCAGCCATGGAAGCTTACTGGGTGACTTTGGGCCAGTCACAGACTTTCAGCCCAACCTACCTCACAGGGTTGTTGTTGTGAGGATAAAATGGAGAGGAGGAGGACAATAATGTAAGCCGGCTTGGGTTCTTTGCAAGAGGAAAAAAGGAGGGATATAAATGCAATAAATAAACACAATAAACAAACAAACATGCAACTGGATGTCATGTGGCATCTAGCTTGGGCCTGAGTCTCTCTTCTGTCTGTGCCACCTTCTCAATTGTTCCTTGGTAAGTTTGGATTCTGCTTTGAGACCCTGCTCTGGGTCCAGACTTGGCAAGAGCATTACAGTGCAATCCTATACATGTCTACTCCGAATTAAGTCCCATTCAGTTCAATGGGGCTTACTCCCAGGTAAGTGTGTATAGCCTTGCAGCCTACCTTCAGCAAGTTTCTTTGCCAGGAAGAATATGCTGACATGACTGTCACATACAATTGTCTGGGCTCTCCCCAGATTCTAGGAGGGAAAGGCCATAGCTCAGGGGCATAAGGCATGGATGCACACTGCATGCATACAGTTCCAGATTCAGCCATTGGCAAAAGGGCCAGGTGATGGCAAAGGCCTCTGGCACAGAGCTGCTGTTCATAGTCAAGAGTAGGGCAATACTGGGCTAGATGGATAAGTAGTCTGGCCGGGTATAAGGCAGCTTCCTATGTTCCTACTTGCTGGCCTTCAGGCAGCCAAACAAACGGTACATGTACACCTAAAAAGGTAATTTGCGAATGTGGCAAATAGGTGTTTGAAAACGTGTAGCGCATAAAGGTTTGGGTTAGGACATCTCTGGGGACATAACACTTTTCCTACATAGGGGTATACTGGTGTACACCTTCATGTGGGAGGATCACACATACGTCTGTTTTGGTTTCTGGTGGGTATGCACTCATTTGGGATGGATTTATCCACTAGCTATTGTCGTTTCCCCATGGAAGAACAGTAATAGGCACAGACACAGTGGTGCAGGTTTTCCCCCCAACATCCAGATACACCTGTATTTCCAAATTTCATATGTAAGGGTGTAGCGTAAAGGCTAAGAGCATGAGAGGTGAGCCAGGAGGTCCCTGGTTTTAAGATCAGTTTCATCACAAACTCATTAAGTGGCCTGCCTAGGAGCTGATACAGGGTTGTGGCTAAGAGAGTGAGCTATGAATCAGGAAGTTCCCAGTGGAAATCTCAGCTCTGCCATGAGCTCACAAGTGCTCCTAACAAGCAACTCTCCCTCAGCCTCAGTCCCTCCACCTGCAGCATGGGGAAATAATAATCATAATACTGGCTTACCTTACTGGGTCAATGTAAGGATTACAACTAGATAATGCATATGAAGTGCTTTGAACGCTTGAAAGTGCATTAAGGATTACAAGTGAGACCTGCAACAAAATGTTGCAGTGTGGAGTTACTCCCGTTAAGTGTTCCAGTCAGTTAACCAGCTATGCCCTCTTCCAGGAATGCATTACATTCTTCCTCTCACTCTGTTTTCTTCCTTGCAACAGTTAGTCAGCATTCCATGACCACGGAGCAAGTTCAGTCCTCATTGGGCTGTTTTGAGGAGTTTTCCCCATTGGTTCCCATCCCCGCTTTCTTTTCTCTTTTTTTTGGTACTTCTGCAAACCGTCGGGTTTCCCCGACCATGCTGCTACCTCCCTCTTGTGGGTGGGTGGTGCCGTTTTGGGTACATAAGCATCGGCACTCACCTCTAAAGTTCAGAAATAGAAGGGATTATGATCTAATATGGTTATTGCAAGAATTACTGAGCAAGTTTACGTTAAGCACTTTCCAGACTGAAACGTGCTTCATAAATACTATTTGAAAACAGTCCTGAGACTTATCTGCTGATGTTAAGATGCTGATATTTTGCACCTTTCTCTGTTCTTATTGATTTCTCTGTGCAGAGAAGTTGTGCAGAGGAGGTTAGGATGGATCACAGGGAATGCTCGAGAGGTACTAGCATTGCCTATGCGCAAGTCTAATATAACTGCATTTTCTCACGTCCACATTCCATTTCTTTTGCCAGCAACAGCAGTATGGAGGACGATTTTAATTGCCAAGTCAAGAAGATGGCCTTGGCCATGGGGACATCCCTGACTGACTCAGATCTTGACCTGCTGCCTTCAGACATGAGGCATCATGGTAAGGAAGAGAGGGAACAGGACCCAAAGCATTTGCAAGGGATAATGGGCATGGGTCAGGGTGAATACCAGTGTGGTGTAGTGGTGAGAGTGTTGGACCGGGAGCCGGGAGATCCGGCTTCTAGTCTCCACCCGGCCATGGAAGCTCATTGGGTGACTTTAGGCCTGTCACAGACTCTCAGCCCAGCCTACCTTACAGGGTTGTTGTTGCGAGGATAAAATGGAGAGGATAATGTAAACCACCTTGGGTTCCTTGCAAGAGGAAAAAAGGCGGGATATAAATGCAATAAAATAATAATAATAATATAAAAAAACTACATACAACAGATCACTAGATTAGCTCATTTGGAGGAATTAACATGCTTACATTCCATACACACATCAAACCATGCAGAATGACACACCTCACAGACCTGAATTCGAAGAGTGGACAACACTCTGAGGACAGATTAAATAGCGTGAAAGGGTTAGCTAAACTGCAAGTGATCTTTAATCTGAACCACTGTTCTTGTTGTTGTTCAGTCGTGTCCGACTCTTCGTGACCCCATGGACCATAGCACGCCAGGCCTTCCTGTCCTGTGCTCTGTCCCGGAGTGTGCTCAAGTTCATATTCATTGCATCGGTGATGATGTCTAGCCATCTCATCCTCTGCCGTCCCCTTCTCCTTTTGCCTTCAATCTTTCCCAGCATCAGGGTCTTTTCCAGGGAGTTTTCTCTTCGCATTAGGTGACCAAAATATTTGAGCTTCAGCTTCAGTATCTGTCCTTCCAATAAGTAGTCAGGGTTGATTTCCTTTAGGATTGACTGATTTGACCTCCTTGCAGTCCAGGGGACTTGTAAGAGTCTTCTCCAGCACCACAGATCGAAAGCATCGATTCTTCGGCGCTCAGCCTTCCTTATAGTCCAGCTCTCACAGCCATACGTTGCTACTGGGAAAACCATACTTTGATTATACGAACCTTTGTCAGCAAGGTGATATCTCTGCTTCTTACTATGCTGTCTAGGTTTGCCATGGCTTTCCTCCCAAGGAGCAAGCATCTTTTAATTTCATGGCTACAGTCACCGTCTGCAATGATCTTGGAGCCCAAGAAAGTAAAATCTGTCACTGCTTCCCCTTCTATATGCCAGGAAGTGATGGGGCCAGATGCCATGATTTTAGTTTTTTTAATGTTGAGTTTCAAACCAGCTTTTGCACTCTCCACTTTCACCCTCAACAAGAGGCTCTTGAGATCCTCTTTGCTTTCTGCCATTAGGGTGGTATCGTCTGCGTATCTGAGGTTGTTAATAATTCTCCCGGCAATCTTAATTCCGACCTGTGATTCATCCAACCCGGCGTTTCTCATGATGTACTCTGCATATAAATTAAATAAGCAGGGCGACAATATACAGCCTTGTTGTACTCCTTTCCCAATTTTGAACCAATTGGTTGTTCCATGTCTGGTTCTTACTGTTGCTTCTTGACCCTCGTACAGGTTTCTCAGGAGACAGGCAAGGTGGTCTGGTACTCCCATCTCTTTCAGAATTTGCCACAGTTTGTTGTGATCCACACCATCAAAGGCTTTAGTGCAGTCAATGAAGCAGAAATAGACATTTTTCTGGAATTCTCTTGCTTTCTCCATGATCCAGTGAATGTTGGCGATTTGATCTCTAGTTCCTCTGCCTCTTCGAAACCCAGCTTGTACTTCCGGTAGTTCTCGGTTCTCATACTGCAGAAGCCTAGCTGGTAGGATTTTGAGCATAACCTTGCTGGCATGCGAAAGAAGCACAATTGTACGGTAGTTTGAACACTCTTTGGCATTGCCCTTCTTTGGAATTGGAATGTAAACTGACCTTTTCCAGTCCTGTGGCCATTGTTGAGTGTTCCAAATTTGTTGGCATATTGAGTGCAGCACTTTAACAGCATCATCTTTTAGGATCTTAAATAGCTCAGCTGGAATACTGTCATCTCTGCTAGCTTTGTTGTTAGTAATGCTTCCCAAGGCCCACTTGACTTCACTCTCTAGGATGTCCGGCTCAAGTTCAGTGACCGCGCTATCATGGCTATTAGGGACATTCAGATCTTTCCTGTATAGTTCTTCTGTGTATGCTTTCCACCTCTTCTTAATCTCATCTGCTTCTGTTAGGCCCCTGCCTTCTTTGTCCTTTACCATGCCCGTCTTTGCACAAAACATTCCCTTGATATCTCCGATTTTCTTGAAGAGATTTCTAGTCTTTCCCATTCTATTGTTTTCTTTGATTTATTTGCATTGTTCATTTAAGAAGGCCTTCTTGTCTCTCCTTGCTATTCTCTGGAACTCTGCATTCAGTTGGATATATCTTCCCCTTTCTCCCTTGCTTTTCGCTTCCCTTCTTTCCTCAGCTACTTGTAAAGCCTCATCAGACAGCCACTTGGCTTTCTTGCATTTCTTTTTCTTTGGGATGGATTTCGTTGCTGCCTCCTGAACAATGTTACGGACCTCCATCCATAGTTCCTCAGGCACTCTGTCTATCAGGTCTAATCCCTGAAATCTATTCCTCACCTCCACTGTATATTCATAAGGGATATGATTTAGGTCATACTCGAATGGTTTAGTGGTTTTCCCTACGTTCTTCAATTTAAGCCAAAATTTTGCAATAAGAAGCTCATGATCTGAACCACAGTCAGCTCCAGGTCTTGTATAGAGCTGTATAGCTGCAAAGTACATAATCAATCTGATTTCGATATTGACCATCTGGTGATGTCCACATGTAGAAGAGTGTTTAATATGATCAGCATGTTCTCTTGGCAAAACTGTATTAGCCTTTGTCCTGCTTCATTTTGTACACCAAGGCCATAGGCAAACATGGTTATCCTGGTGATTTCTTGACTTCCTACTTTAGCATTCCAATCCCTTATGATGAAGAGGGCATCTTTTTTTGGTGTTAGTTCTAGAAGGTGTTGTAGGTCTTCAAAGAACCGATCAACCTCAGCTTCTTCGGCATCAGTGGTTGGGGCATAGACTTGAATTACTGTGATGTTGAATGGTTTGCCTTGGATTCGTACTGAGATCATTCTATCGTTTTTGAGATTGTACCCCAGTACTGCTTTTCCCACCCTTTTATTGACTATGAGTGCTACTCCATTTCTTCTAAGGGATTCTTGCCCACAGTAGTAGATATAATCGTCACCTGAATTAAATTCGCCCATGCTTGTCCATTTGAGTTCGCTGATTCCCAAGATGTCGATGTTCAATCTTGCCATCTCATGTTTGACCACCTCCAGCTTACCTTGATTCATTGATCTTACATTCCAGGTTCCTCAACAATATTGTTCTCTACAGCATCGGACTTTCTTTTCACCACCAGGCACATCCACAGCTGAGTGTCCTTTCGGCTTTGGCCCAGCCGCTTCACTCTTTCTGGCGCTACTTGGAAATTCCCTCTTCTCTTCCCCAGTAGTATACTGGACACCTTCCGACCTGAGGGTCTCATCTTCTGGCGTCATATCTTTTAGCCTTGTGATATGTTCCATGGGGTTTTCTTGGCAAGAATACTGGAGTGGGTTGCCATTTCCTTCTCCAGTGGACCACATTTTGTCAGAACTCTCCGCCATGACCTGTCCGTCTTGGGTGGCCCTGCATGGCATAGCTTATGGCTTCACTGAGTTATGCAAGCCCCTTCGCCACAACAAGGAAGTGATCCATGAAGGGGAATCTGAACCATAACTCTAACCAAAACTCAGTGTGGAGCTGCACTGATATTCCTCAGAGGTTTGCCCAGTTCTGGGCTGTGAAATTGTAACCACTTAACTGTGGTTACATATTGTTTATTGTTAAGCCCATGAAAGTTTAAGTCTTCATAATTTGTTTATTTATGTAAATGTATTTTTATCTTGTTCCTCAGCCAAAAAGCTTCTATACACTCAATAAAAATAAGACAGGCCCTGCCTACAGGCTTAGAATCTAAAAAGGCAAGACACAAAATGAAGAAGGAGTGAAGAGGGAAGAAGGGGGAAAGCAGGTGATCTTTCCACAAGGCTGGTGAGACGGCCCTGCTTCCTACCTTATCCCCCTCTGCTGCAGCCTGCCGGAATGGCTGCTGGTGGTGACAGTTGAGGACAGAGCCTGATGGAGGTGGTTTAACAGCAAAAGTTCTGTATGAAGACCTCTAGGGTCCCAAATGGATTTGGGACCCTAGATGTGTGCTCCTTGATCCTCATGGATATTGGCAGTGCCAGCTCCAGGTTTAGCAGGGGCTCTTTGGCAAGATGCTCTCAGAATGCCCCTCCCTCTGCGTAACGCGAAAAGTGACCTATAGTTATGCTCTGTATGGGAAATCAGAGCACACTCATGAAATTGCTGTGAAGCCATGCAGCCCAAATTTACTTTTGACCGTAACAAAGTAGTTTTTTAAATTAAAAGGCACCCCACTCTGTTGCAGCTTCATTCAACTACGCCAAGTTCTTCGATTACATGCAGAAGTTTCTGACATCAGACGAGCGGGAGATGCACTTGCGAAAGGCCTTTGAAGTGCTCGACAAGGATGGCAGCGGCTTCATTGAGTGGAATGAAATCAAGTAAGATAATAACTTGCTACAGATTGCAGTGAACCTCAGGAGGAGGTCAACATTTTAATTGTGTTTTTCTGTTGTTTTTGTTTTTTTAATTTCTGGGGGATTTTGTTGTGTTTTTAGGGGTGGGTAGCCTGCCTGATAGGCGGGATCGAGGGGGCATGTGTCCACCTGATGGAGGCAGTGGGGGGATTGTTGGGGGCCAGAACATACCAAGGCTGGGCAGCAGGCACTGGCAGAGCACTAGGGGCAGGCCATGCCAGGTAAGGGGAACAAGGGAGAGATGTGTAGTATCTGTCCCCTGCTCCGGGCCTGTCCAAAGCCAAAGGATGGCTGGGGGAGGCGTGACCCCATCTTCTGGCCTTCGTTTGCTGCTCTGCAATGCCAGGTCTGTTACCCAGAAAACCTCCCTCATCCATGACATGATCCTGGATGAGGGTGCAGACCTGGCATGTATTACGGAGACCTGGCTGGCCGAGGCTGCTGCTCCAACCCTTGCAGCCGTGTGTCCAGGCGGATTTTCATATGCACAGCAACCTAGGGCTGGGGATTGGGGAGAGGGAGTGGCTGTTATCTACCGAGAGTCCTTGGTCTTCACCAGACCCCCTCTCCGGGAGACCAAGGTTGCTGAGTGCATGTACTGGAGGTTGGGCCTGAAGGGCAGTCTGGGGATTCTGCTTGTGTACTGTCAGCTGCACGGCTGACTCCCTGGCCGAGGTGCTTGAGGTGGTCTCTGATGTGCGTGTACAGTCCCCTAACTTATTGGTGTTGGGGGACTTCAACGTACATTCGGAGGCCATCCTCACGGGAGCACCTCGGGACTTCATGGAGACCATGGCCTCCTGGGAGCTGCACCATATTCTAACTGGGCCCACCCATGTAGCCGGTCATGCGCTAGACCTTGTGTTTGTTTCTGGAGAAGCGGGGAGTGATCTGGAAGTCGGGGGTATATCCACCACCCCCTTATCATGGTCAGATCACTGGTGACGTTGGACTTCTCGGTTCCACAACCCCTCCACAGGGGTGGAGGACCCATTAAAATGGTCCGCCCCAGGCATCTTATGGATCCAAATGGATTCCTGAACACGCTTGGGGATTCTCTGGGGCACACCAACGGCCACTCAGTCGAGACCCTGGTGGGTGGCTGGAATGCCGCAATCACTGGGGCATTAGATCAGGTGGCTCCGAAATGACCTCTCCCCCTGAACAGGGCTCGGACTGCACCATGGTTCAATCCACGGTTACGAGCTCTGAAACAGGAGGTGAACGGCTAGAACGCCGGTGGCGGAAGTCTCGCTCCAAAGACAATCAGACACGGGCTAGAGCTGTATCTTCAGCCTATCACGTGGTGGTGAAGGCAGCAAAAAAGGAATATTATGCTGCCTCTATCGTGTCTGCAGAGTGCTGTCCCAGGAGGCTGTTCCAAGTGGTTCGGAGCCTGGTCGGTCCAGTGGCTCTGGAACCACTGGAACATTCTAAGGCCTCCTGTGAGGCCTTGGCAAGGCACTTTGCAGATAAAATTGATCAGATTAGGAGTGTTACTCCGCACGCTGTGGATACAGTTAGTGAGCAAGAGGCGGCCTGTGGCAAACCGGTTTTGTGGGATCGGTTCCAGCTTCTTCTTCCTGATGAAGTGGACAAGGTGCTTTCATCTGTAAGGCCGACCATCTGCTTACTTGATCCTTGCCCATCTTGGCTCATTATGGGCTGCAGAGAAAGACTGGGTGAGGGGATCAGGGTGGTAGTGAATGCCTCCCTTGAGGAGAGAGTGATGCCATCAGCCCTCAAGGAGGCAGTGATAAGACGTCTCTTAAAGAAGCCCTCCTTGGATCCTCAGGTTCTGAACAACTTTCGTCCAGTCTCAAATCTGCCATTTTGGGGCAAGGTGATTGAGCGGGTGGTGGCGATGCAGTTGAAGGCACACTTGGAAGAAACTGATTATCTAGTCCCATTTCAGTCGGGCTTCAGGTTTGTGCATGGGACAGAAACAGCCTTGGTCGCCTTGGGGGATGATATGAGGAGGGCTCTGGATAGGGGTGAATGCCCCTTCCTTGTTCTCCTCGACCTCTCAGCGGCTTTTGATACCATTGACCATGGTATCCTCCTGGACCGCCTGGAGGGGTTGGGCATTGGAGACACTGGAGACATTGGAGACAAATGGAGTAGAGGATACTCCTTGGAAAAGGGTGACAGTTAGGAGAAGAAGAACAAGACGCCACTCTGCGCCAGTGGAAGCAGTGGAGCTGTGGAACCGATTCCAGGTACTTGCGGATGAGACTGGAGGACAGCCTGCAGAGGAAGAATCACAGGGGAACCTACATGAGAGTGAGCAAGAGGCTGAAGGTCAGTCAAACAGAGGCGATGAAACCAAGGCCTACAACAAGGAGAAGAGAAGAGTGGTAGTAGTGGGAGACTCCTTGCTGCGTGGGATCGAGACCCAAATATGTCGCAAAGACCCGTGGACTCGCCAGGTATGTTGTCTCCCGGGAGGATGAATTAGAGATGTGACTGAAAGGTTGCCTGCACTCATAAAGCCCACTGACAGGTATCCCTTTCTTCTCATCCATGTGGGAACAAATGATACCGCCAAGCGGAGCTACGAAGAAATCCTGTCAGACTTTGAAGCTTTGGGAAGGAAACTCAAGAACTTTGGGGCCCAGATAATTTTCTCATCCATCCTTCCAGTAGTTAGAAGAGGGATAGAAAGGGAACGAAAAATACTCCGGGTGAATGGCTGGCTACGAAGGTGGTGCCGATGAGAGAGTTTGGGATTCTGGGACCACGGGCTATACTTCCTGGAAGATGGGCTGTTGGCAAGGGACGGGTTGCACCTCACAAAGGATGGGAAGAATGTGTTTGGCCACAGCATGAAGAACTTCATCAGGAGGGCTTTAAACTGAATCCTACGGGGAAGGGAGATGTAATGTTGGGGGTAACAATGGACATAGGCGCATGCACTGCAACGGAGAGAACAGCTCTGATAGCGCCCAATAATAGTCTTCAGACACATGTAGAAAGAAAGCCAGACTATGAAGCACATGGTCTTCGATGTCTATATACTAATGCCCAGAGTATGGGAAACAAACAGAACGAACTTGAACTCTTAATGCAGGAGGGAAATTATGACTTGATAGGTATAACTGAGACTTGGTGGGATGACTCTCATGACTGGAATACAGCAATTGAAGGATATAACTTGTTCAAAAAGAACAGGAGGAACAGAAAGGGAGGTGGGGTTGCACTGTATGTGAAAAATACATATCTCTGCACAGAAATACAGGAGGATGAGCTTGGTAGCCCCATCGAGAGCATCCGGATCAAAATAAATGGAGCAAAGAATAAAAGGAACCTGGTGGTTGGAGTCTACTACCGGCCACCCAACCAAGGAGAAGACGAGGATAAAACTTTTGAAAAGCAAATAGCCAATGTTTTAAGGAAGCATGATGTAGTAGTAATGGGGGGCTTCAATTTCCCCGATATTTGTTGGGAGACAAATTCTGCAAAACATGGCCCCTCCAGGAAATTCCTGACTTGTGTGGCGGATAACTTCCTCCTACAGAAAGTAGAGGAAGGAACTAGAGGATCGGCTATCCTTGACTTGATCTTAACCAACAGAGATGACTTAGTGGATAAAGTAGCAGTTACAGGAACTCTGGGGGAAAGCGACCATGTTGCACTTGAGTTCTTGGTTCTAAGGGAAGCAAAAGCCGAGTGTAGTCAAATGCGTACCCTGGATTTTAGGAAAGCTGATTTTAATGAACTCAGAACAATGATCAGTAAGGTGCCATGGCAAGTGACGCTAATGAGAAAAGGAGTCCAAGATGGGTGGGAGCTTTTAAAAAAGGAAATTCTCAAGGCACAATCACAAACAATTCCAACAAGAAGAAAAGGTGGAAGACAACAGAAGAAGCCAATGTGGCTTCACAAAAAGCTTAGAGATTACCTGAAAACAAAAAAGGACAAAATTAGGAAGTGGAAAGAAGGCCAAGTAACAAAGGAAGAGTACAGGCAGGTAGCACAGAATTGCAGGGATGCAGGCTAAAGCTGAGAACGAGCTGAGGTTAGCAAGGGATGCTAAAAACAACCAAAAGCCTTTCTTCAGCTACGTGCATAGTAAAAGGCAGAGGAAAGAAATGGTGGTTCAGCTATTAAATAAGGATGGCAAAACGATAACAGATGACAAATAAAAGGCAGAAGTGCTCAATTCCTACTTTGGCTCAGTCTTCTCCCAAAAGAGGGTCTATGACCCCCCTGGCAAAGGCGAAGTGCAGGCTGAAGGGGCAGGATTGCAGCTTGAGATCGATAGGCATATGGTCATGGAATACCTAATTACTTTGAATGAGTTCACATCTCCAGGGCCAGGCAAAGGCGAAGTGCAGGCTGAAGGGGCAGGATTGCAGCTTGAGATCGATAGGCATATGGTCATGGAATACCTAATTACTTTGAATGAGTTCACATCTCCAGGGCCAGATGAACTGCATCCTAGAGTCATAAAGGAACTGGCAGAAGAACTCTCAGAACCGCTGTCTGTTCTCTTTGAGAAATCATGGAGGACAGGGGAAGTGCCAGATGACTGGAGGAAGGCTAATGTTGTCCCTATCTTCAAAAAGGGTAAAAAGGAGGAACCTGGGAACTACAGACCAGTCAGTCTGACATCAATCCCTGGGAAAATTCTGGAGCAGATGATAAAGCAATCCATCTGCAAGCACCTTGACAACAATGCCGTGATTACTCGAAGCCAACATGGATTTGTCAAAAACAAGTCCTGCCAGACAAATCTGATCTCATTTTTTGATCAAGTCACCTCCCTTGTAGACCATGGGAATGCTGTAGATATCATATACCTCGACTTCAGGAAAGCTTTCGACAAAGTGCCCCATGATCTCCTGATCAGCAAACTAGCTCAAAGTGGGCTAGATGAAACAATGATCTGGTGGATCCACAGTTGGCTACAGAATCGGACTCAAAGAGTGCTTATCAATGGGACCTTCTCAAACTGGGGAGAGGTAACGAGAGGGGTACCGCAGGGCTCAGTCCTGGGCCCAGTGCTCTTCACCATTTGTATTAATGACTTGGAGGAGGAGGTGCAGGGAATGCTGATCAAATTTGCAGATGACACCAAATTGGGCGGGATAGCTAATACTTTGAAAGACAGAAACAAAATTCAAAGTGATCTGGATAGACTGGAGCGCTGGGCAGAAAACAACAGAATGACATTTAATAGGGATAAATGCCAAGTTCTGCACCTAGGAAAAAGAAACCAAATGCACAGTTACAAGATGGGGAATACGTGGCTCAACAACACTACAAGCGAGAAGGATCTTGGAATTGTTGTCGATCACAAGCTGAATATGAGCCAACAATGTGATGTGGCTGCAAAAAAGGCAAATGCTCTTTTGGGCTGCATTAATAGAAGCATAGCTTCCAAATCCCGGGAAGTACTAGTTCCTCTCTACTCAGCTCTGGTTAGGCCTCATCTGGAGTCCTGTGTCCAGTTCTGGGCACCACACTTGAAGAAGGATGCAGACAAACTGGAGAGGGTTCAGAGGAGGGCAACAAAGATGATCAGAGGACTGGAAACAAAGCCCTATGAAGAGAGACTGAAAGAACTGGGCATGTTTAGCCTTGAGAAGAGAAGACTGAGGGGAGATATGATAGCACTCTTCAAGTACTTGAAAGGTTGTCTCAGAAGGGAAGGCCAGGATCTCTTCTTGATCATCCCAGGGTGCAGGACATGGAATAATGGGCTCAAGTGACAGGAAGCCAGATTCCGGCTGAACATCAGGAAAAACTTCCTGACTGTTAGAGCAATACAACAATGGAACCAATTCCCTAGGGAGGTGGTGGGCTCTCCCACACTGGAGGCGTTCAAGACGAGGCTGGACAGCCATCTGTCGGGGATGCTCTGACTTGGATTCCTGCATTGAGCAGGGGGTTGGACTCGATGGCCTTGTAGGCCCCTTCCAACCCTACTATTCTATGATTCTATGATTCTATTCTATGACACCGTATTGCGGTGGTTCCGGTCCTTCCTCTCCGGCAGGCACCAGAGGGTAGCACTGGGCGAGGTTTCGGACCCGTGGCCACTCACTTGTGGGGTGCCACAGGGTTCCATCCTCTCCCCAGTGCTATTTAACATCTATGTGAAGCTGCTGGGGGCTATCATCAGGAGGTTTGGGGTGCGGTGTCATCAATATGCGGATGACACACAGCCCTACCTCTCATTCAAATCTTCACCAAGGTTGGCCGTAGAATCCCTATCCAAATGTCTGGAGACGGTGAGTGGCTGGATGGGGTGGAATAAGCTGAAGCTAAACCCTGACAAGATCGAGGTACTTTTGGAGGGAGACAAGAGGAGGCTGGGGGATGTTGACCTGGTGTTGAATGGGGTACGGCTACCCTTGAAAGACCAGGTCCACAGCCTGGGGGTCATTTTGGACTCCCAGCTGTCCATGGAGGCTCAGGTGTCAGCTGTGAGCCGGACAGCGCTGTATCAACTCCATCTGATACGGCGGCTGCGCCCCTTCCTTCCCGACCATCTGCAACCATCGGTAGTACATGCCCTGGTCTCCACTCATTTAGACTACTGTAATGCGCTCTACGTGGGGTTACCCTTGAAGACGGTTTGGAAGCTGCAGCTGGTACAGAACGCGGCGGCTCGCCTGATTAAAGGCAGCCGCCGGCGAGATCACATCACTCCAGTGCTGAAGGAGTTGCACTGCTTACCAGTTGTTTTCCGGGCCAAATTCAAGGTGTTGGTTTTGACCTTTAAAACCCTGTATGATTCCGGCCCAGCCTATCTTAAGGAGTGCCTCCAGCAACACCAGACAGGCCACTTAACAAGATCAGCCTCGGATGGCCTCTCTGTCCCATCAGCCAGGACAGCTAGACTGGTGGGGACGAGGGAGAGGACCTTTTCTGTGGTGGCCCCCACTCTGTGGAACTCCCTCCCTAGGGAACTCCGCCATGCCCCCACTTTAATGAGCTTTTGCCATGCATTAAAAACGTGGTTGTTCAGGCAGGCATTTGGGGTGGGTTAGGGTATTTTAGAAAATGTTTTTATTGTAGAATTTTATTGTTTTAAACTGTTTTATTATATGTTGTACATCGCCCAGAGTGGCTGGGTGACCAGCCAGATGGGCGATTAATAAATTTAATAATAAATAAATAATAAAAACTTGGGCAGATGGGTATGCTTTCTTCAAACCCCCCCCCCCACACACACACCCACACACACAATTTTGGGATTCACTTTTCACTTCAAGCTCACAAGCTGAAAAGGCTCTGAGGTAACTGGACAGGGAAAGTCCTGAAGTGTTTTGTGGGGAACCAGGTGCTTATGGGGCTTGTCACTATTCAAAAAGGCTAGGTGGAAAACTGGAGAGACCTGCTCTTGGACAATTAATCATGTATGTGGAAGAACAGCCTAGTGGTTAGAATATCATGCAAAACAAAAAGCATTGGTTGTGGTACTGGCTCTGCTCCAGGCTGAAAAATAAACTCAGGAAAAACCAATGACAAACCAATCACAGAAAAAAGTGGGGGTGGGGGGGGGGAGACCTCCAGGTGCACAGGGATTTATTAAAGCCCAATGAGTTTGGGAATAAGTCTTTCCTCAGGGGCAGTCTTGAATAACAATTCTCAGCCTAGTCTGTAAAACACTGTTGCGGCTTGTTTCTTCTGAAGAGTAGCAATCTCAGCCACATGCTTCCCCGCTCTGTGTTTCGATTCTCCCTTCCTGCCCATAGGTACATCTTGTCCACAGTGCCCAGCAACATGCCAGTGGTTCCCTTATCAGATGAAGATGCCGAAGCCATAATCCAAGCAGCTGACACAGACGGGGATGGGCGGATTGATTTTCAAGGTGGGCAGGGGATGTACCATGGCAATGATGACTGTCTGATTCTCACACTGAGTCTGTGGTGTCTCTGAAGCAGAGAGTCACCTAGGAACAGCCGATCTTATTTAGAACTGGGTGGGTCTACCTAGTCCAGTTTTCTGTCTCCGATATTTTACAGGAAAGTGTAAAAATCTAGGTTCAAACAGGCAAAGGGGCAGCAAAGTTGCTATGAAGTGGTAAAATTCCGTATGTGGAGTTGCACACAACCGGAGCCATTTCTTCACTAATAAAGAAGTATGTCCAGAAATAAAGGACTGCACTGCCTTATAGAAAATGGCCTCCATCTATGGCCTCTTCTTGGGCTAGGCATTGGGAACAATGCCACACAGTGGAGGGGAAATGTATGGTTCATAGGGTGGGATGGGTGACAGGATTCCAAAAAATTATGAAGCAGCACTTGCTTATTATCTTTAGAAAGGAAGAAAAAAAAGGTGTGAGGGAGTTGGGGGAATTACTACCTTAAGTAGTCCGTCTCGAATCTCAGACCTACCCACTTCAAGCTAACTTTTTCCCTTGCAGAATTTTCCGATATGGTTACGAAGGAGAAGATTCCAAAGAAGAAATAGACGAGCAGAAGACAAACTGCCTCCTACTTCCCTAGTCGAGAGTGTTGCGCAAGGGTGGGGTGTATTGGAGCTTGCCTGCCTATCTGTGTCTCTGATCATGTTGTTCTTGTTGAAAGACCCTCTCCCTATTATTTTTGCAGGGTGGGAGGGGGAAATGTCCAGCTTGCTGTCAAGGCTTGCTGAGAGGTCGCTGTAGTGTTCAGGTTGGGATATCCCCACTGAGGACAGAAAGGATCCAACTGCATTACTTATGCTCTTTCTGTGACTCTCTGGGGAACCAGTCAGTCATGGTATACCTAGTCCTACCCCTTAAATATGTTCCCTCCAGACCATGCCACCTTCCCCAGAACTATGATCTCATCTGGGCCAGCAAGTGCTTCTCCAGTGGAAGACTCCAGTGACGGTAACTGAGTGAGACCAGTTCTCTAAATCCTAAAGACAATTATCGCCAGATGCCTCATGCTCCCCCTGGCTTAGTGGCAAGCAATCCCTCAGTCCTAGTTCATCAAACTTAGCAACGCCCTGGTCCCTCCATTTTCCTTGAACTCAAATCCTGCCTGTTTCCATTGGCTCCTGTCTTTGCCACTGGAAGGGAAGCTCGATATCCAGTGAGGGTCAGGCTTATGTTATAGAGAACATGGAAGTGAATAGGGTGTGTATGTGCATTGTCTTAGAACCTACCCACAACCCACCTCCTCTTAATGCCATATTTTCTCTCTCTCCTAACCCCAGTGCTAGCCTTCCAATATGGAACTACGAGAGCCTTGTGGGTTTTACTCCACCAGAGGAAAATGCTACTTTGGTCATGTCCTGGCTAAGGCAAATAAAACCCATCTGTTTTACCTCATCAGCTGCAGTGTCCTTTGTTTGACCCTGCAGTTTTGCTCACAGACAAATGGGGGTAGGGCAGCCTTCCCCAACCTGGTGCCCCCCAGATGATTTGGATGACAATTTCCATCACCCTAGCCATTGATTTGTGGGTGTGTCTGAAGGCAGCTGTAGTCCAAAACACCTGGAGGGCATCAGGTTGAAGGCTGGTGTAAGGGAAGACCTAGTGATAAATGCGTGAAGCCCCACTAACTGGGTCTATATCACGTGATGAAGCAGATGGCGTCATCAGGCAGCTGCCAAGGGCCCACCACAGCTGATGCTACTGCCAGAGAAGCCTCTCTTCCCAGTGCAAATACTAACTTCAGGGGATGAGTTTTCCACAGGACTGCAGCAAGGGATGAACAGGTTAAATTCCCATTCCTTGTCTGCTCTGATCCCAGTAGTGCAGCTAGATAATTTCAGAGCATTTCTACACAAGGTTTTTATTGCATTCTTGTGATTGGTCACTCATGGAAGTTTGTGGTCACTTACACAATGTTGTCAACCCCCAGGGCATCTCCTGCATTTTCTGACCTTTATCCAGCTTTTTAGAAGATTGGAGATAACCTGATAAGGAACGTTAGTCAGAGATATTGGCAGTGTATTATGACAGGGTTGTGCTATAACCACAGCACCATCTAGTGGCTGTAAAATGAAACATCTAGAACTTGCTGAGATATTGCAGAGAAAGACAGCCCCGGGGAAAAAAAAATAGCCTGTGTCAGGAGGCGAACTTAATCCTGCAAAGAATCCAGAAGCAGAAGCCCCAGTAAGTTGCAAGATAAAAAGCCTGGTGTGGCCTTTAATGGTCTTATTAAAGGTCTTATTAACTGTGGACTTAATGGTCTTATTGGGGGGCAGGCTTTAGATAGCCACTTCATGCGTATTTCTTCAGTTGTGAAGCACACAACCAATATTTCTCTTCCCCACCCCCACCATTAGGCTTTACAACTTCTTCTACATCCTTGATACATTGAACAAAACCCAGTTTGCCAACGCTGATTTTTAAAAAAAGAAGAGACAGTCTGACCATGTGTAGTTTCACATTTTAGACCACTTTAAATCATGACTACAGGAACAAAATGGAATTTGTGGCTGCTGCCCTGATGTTAAACACATTTATTTGGGATTATGCATCATCTTGTGGTAGAAAAGGATGACATATATATTTAAGGTAAAATAATAATAAAAAGAAGCACCTGTAACCATGTATATGCCTGACCTGCTGCCCTCTATCAAAGGTTTTTTTGGGAGGCAGGGGAAATAAGAAATGATGCTGCAGACAGCAGCATTAGCCCTGGCCTGCTCATGCTGGCCCATGTGCTGATGAGGCACCTGTTTGCCACAGCCCCCCCCCCCCGCCACTCTCTCACTAGACGTTTGGAGGGGGCCTGACTTCAAGCTCGAGGCTCAGCCCCAGATGCACCATTGGTCTGTTCCTATTAATTATCAGCTGACACAATTTGCATTTTAAGAAACCTACAGCTGGATGCAAAGGTGCATTTAAGTCATAGTCCTAAGCCCTTGCCCCTATGCCTTAAGACAGCCTTCCCAAACCTGGTGCCCTCCCATTGTTTTGGACATCAACTCTCATAAGCCCCAGCCAGCATGGTCAGGAATTCTGAAAATTCCAAAACATCTGGAGATTGGGGAAGGCTGTCCCACATCATTGCCCTCCTTCACTAAGCATCTTTAGCAGAGTGTGTTATAGCTGCACTGATGTAATGGCCTTGCTGAGCACGTTTCCACAGTCGGAGGTGCATGTGACTGGGAAGAACAGCCAGTACTGGCTAGGGATGGGGGAGAATTTCTCCCCGAAACTTCGGGGGGCCGAGTGCCAACGTATTCGGCCCCCCGAAGTAGTTTCGGGGAGAAATTCTCCGCACACCCCCCCCGCACACCCCCCCCGGGATGGGACTTACCTTTCCCGAATGTCGCTCCCGGTGGCGGGTCGCAGCGGCGGTTCGGCAGGGCTTCGACAGGGGCAGGGGCGGCAGCCGGTCTTTCGACCGGCTGCTGCCGCCGCCATTCCAAGAAAAGTAAAAAAAAACAAAACGCCCCCGTGATAGGCTACATGACAATTAACGTAGCCTATCACGGCTAGATCTGCAAAGTCAGCCGTGATAGGCTACGTAAATCGTCACGTAGCCTATCACAGGTGACTTTAAAAAAAAAAAACCGCATACGGCTAATGGTGGCCCCCATAGGGAGCCGCCATTCACGTTCCTTATTTGGTCGCTGTAGTCTACGTAAAGATTTACGTAGACTACAGCGACCAAATAAGGAACGCGAATGGCAGCTCCCTATGAGGGCCGCCATTTGCGTACGCGTTTTTTTTTTTTTAAGTCTCTGCCCCGGCCTGAATTTCAGCCGGGCGAGGAGGGAAGCCTCCCCCCCCCCCCCCGGCCTGAACTTCAGGGGGAGCAGCGAAGCTGCGAGACCAGGTAAGTGACTTTCGTGCACCCCTAGTACTGGCAGAGCCAAAGGAGTGTGCAACCTCTCATCAGGTGTCACCTTTTCTAGCATGGAACACCTTGACCATCATGTTCAGAAGAGCAGTCTTAAGCAGTTTAGTCATGGCCTGAGAGATGGGTCCTGGGTGAGAAGGTAGTGGGTTCTCCCACACTGGAGGTATACAAGATGAGGCTGGACAGCCATCTGTCAGGGATGCTCTGACTTGGAGTCATGCATTGAGCAGGGGGTTGGACTCGATGGGCTTATAGGCCCCTTCCAACCCCACGATTCTATGATTCTATGCTCTGGGAACCTACCTAGGCATGGATCCCTTTCCTTCCAGCTAAAGTTGTCAGTGCAGATACAGGCTCTTGGCAAGCTGCAATGGAGACGTTAAAAAGCATTTGCTAGCGAGCAAGAGGTGAGAGCAAAGGGCTGGATGTGCCTGATGGTGTCTGATTGCGTCAGCTAAGCAGGGTCAGCCCTGGTTAGTACTTGGATGGGAGACCGCCTGGGAATCAGTCTTCCTGCATTGAGCAGGGGGCTGGACTTGGTCTTGTACGCCCCTTCCAACCCTATGATTCTATGATCAGATGAACTAAGACAAGATGGTCCTGAAGCACTCTCTGATCCAGCAGCACAGCCAAGTGGGTAATTCTAGGGATGTCAGAGAATTCCGCCACGGATCTCGGTGAGGCCAAATGCCAGCGGAACGGCCTGCCACCCCCTCACCCCCCCGCGGATCCCCCCCCGGGACGAGACTTACCTGGGGTGGATGTTCCGGGTGGTGGTGGCTCCGGCAGCTGGTCTTCCGACAGGCTGCCGCCGCCGCCATTTGCAGTCTGGTCGTTTGGGGTTTTATTTTTTTACAGAGACGTGATAGGCTACGTAAGTCTTTACGTAGCCTATCACATCCCGGTAAAAAAAAAACCCCGGCATATGCAAATGGCAGCGGCTATGGCCGCCGCCATTTGCATTCCTTATTTTTTGCCGTCTTAGTCTACATAAATATTTACGTAGACTATTGCGGCAAATCAAAAAGGGACACAAATCAAAAAGGGACACAAATAGCGCCCACTACGCTATTTGCGTTCCCCTTCATTTTCACCGTAATAGTCTACGTAAATATTTACGTAAACTAAGACGGCGAAAAATAAGGAACGCAAATGGCGGCGGCCATAGCCGCTGCCATTTGCATATGCCGGGTTTTTTTGGGGGGTTTTTTTACCCAGCAGCCACCGCGGCCAGAAATCCGGCTGCCGACGGCCCTGGCCTGGCCGACTGCTCTGCGGAGCCGCTGCGGAGCAGAGCTGGCCGTCGAGGATTCCGGGGGGGAGGACTGGATCGCCTCCCCTCCATCAAGGATTCCGGGGGGAGGGACGGAACGCCTCCCCCCCCACACCATGAACGGAATCCGCAAAAAGGTAAGTCATTTTCGTACATCCCTAGGTAATTCTAGGGATGTCAGAGAATTCCGCCACGGAACTCAGTGAGGCCGAATGCCAGTGCATTCGGCCCCCCAAACTCCATGGCGGAACGGCCTGCTGCCCCCTCACAGATCCCCCCCGGGATGAGACTTACCTAGGGTGGATCTCCCAGGCGGCGACGGCAGGCGGCGGCATGCAGTGGCATGCAGCGGCTGGTCTTCCGACCGGCCGCCGCCGCCGCCATTTGCAGTCTTGTAAAAAAAAACAAAAAACCCCCGACGTGATAGGCTACGTAAAGATTTATGTAGCCTATCATGGCTGGGTTTTTAAAAAAAACAACCGCGTATGCAAATGGTGGCGGCTACGATCGCCGCCATTTGCATTCCTTATTTTTGCCCGTCTTAGTCTACGTAAATATTTACGTAGACTATGACAGCGAAAATAAAGGGGAACGCAAATAGCGTAGCGGGCGCTATTTGCGTCCCTTTTTGATTCGCCAGCATAGTCTACGTAAATATTTACGTAGATTAAGACGGGCAAAAATAAGGAACACAAATGGCAGCGGCTGTAGCCGCCGCCATTTGCATACGTGGTTTGTTTTTTGTTTTTTTCCAAGAGCCCTCTGTGGCCTGCTCTGGCCTGGCTGGGCCTGGCCAGGTGCTCCGTGGAGCTGCTGCGGAGCACAGCTGGCCGTGGAGGATTCCGGGGGGGAGGAACGGATCGCCTCCCCCGCCGTCAAGGATTCCGGGGGGAGGGACGGAATGCCTCCCCCCCCCCCATCAACATAATCTGTGGAAAGGTAAGTGACTTTCGTACATCCCTAGGTAATTCAGCTTCTCGAGCTAAGAAAATAGCACCACCTGGTGGCACCTATGTTCCAGCAAACTATAAAATATTTGGCGCATAAGCACAAAGAGACTATCCACCTGCTTGCTGGCAGTCACCATCAATTGGACCTTTTTAGAGGACTTTAACCTGGGAATGGGTCTTTGTGGATGTCCACTCGTGTGCTGAAGTAATTGTCTTTTGTGAAGGGCTTCCAGGATGCAACGGCTATATGATTGCAACCTGGGTCAGAGGTAGTCAAAAGGCCATTCAGCTTACAACAGGGGTGGGGAACATGTGGCCCTCCAGATGTTGCTGAACTGCAACTCTCAGCATCCCTCACCATTGGCTATGCTAGCTAGGGCTGCAGTCCAATAACAGTGGGAGGACCACACATTCTCCACCCCTGGCATACAACCTCCATGTTAGAAGGGGAGACATTATCCTACTACCTGGCCCTAAGAAAGGGAGGGCATGACAGACATGCTGTGATGCTACCTTACAGTGGCTGCTCCTACTACTTCAGGGATTTTAGATACAGCCATCTGCTGGCTCCTTACATGTCTCCCTACCAACTACAGTGGCTAGTGTAGCTCAGTGATAGAGCACCTGCTTTGGACAGAAGGTTCAAGTTTCAATCCCCGGCATCTCCAGGTAGGGCTGGGAAAGACCCTTGCCTGAAACGCTGGAGAGCTGCTGCCAGTCAGTGTTGACAATAGTGGGCTAGATGGATCAAGGGGCTGAGTCAGTATAAGGCAGCTTCCGACGTTCCTAACCACAGAAACCCCTTGCCAGAGATGGTCTGTCTTCTAGAATTTACTAAAAATTATGATGACAATGGTGATACTGGAACAGCTGTCTTGCTCTCAGCTATCCAAAGTCCCATATATGCACATTATTTGTTGCCATCATGATGATTGAAAACAGGAAACATTGCGTAAAGAACCATAGCTTTGAATCGTGCATCTGATTTCAGAAGATGCCAAGATGTCAGAATTCACTAAACAATTCAATTGATAGTGACATTTAGATCTAAATTGGATGCTCAGCTACGGCTCTGGCCCATGATAGAAAAATATCGTATAGCCCAGGCCTGTAACAGCCCAACCTGTCACTAATATTAGCCCCATCTCAAGCTCCATCACCACTGTAGGGCCTGAGCTGCTAGCCAAGATAAACCCTAAATAAATCAGTTATACAACACAGCTGTACTATGCATGTCTGAAAGAGGTGCTGGCTTAGAAATTAGCAAACTGGAAAGATCAAGCAGGGTGCGCAGAAAGAATCAGGATTAGTGCAAGAAAGAAAAAATAGCAAAAGGCTTGCACAAAATGGCAGCACCCACCTCCCCCACCCCCGGTATTCCTAAGTTAGTAGCGTGTAGGGGTTGCCTGAGTTCTGGCTTTTAGGTTCCTCCCAGCAAATCCAAACGCCACCCCAAACCAGAGAGCTGACCTGCCTGTGCAAAATAAACAAGCTCAGTGCTAATTATGCCTAAGGACAAAGCACTAGCATTTAGCAATGGAAGACTGCAATTTTAAACACTTGCACACAAGTCTTGAGCGGAGAGATCATATACTAGAGTCACTCCCCATAGATTTTCACAAAGAAAGCCTGGTTTGGTCCTTGAAATTCCAATGAAGGTCATTTGCATTAGCTGAATATTTGGTACTGGGAGAGTAGAGGATGACTTTCTGAGCTATAGCATGTCAGCTTTGTAGAACTATTAGCAGGTACCAGGTCTGCTAAAGGCATACATTTGTGGGTGACTATCTAATGGTAGCCCCAACAAAGACCTTGGGCTGAAAGCACAAGCATGTTCATGTCCACACAGAATCATGCGTATGTCTGCGCACAATGTATACATACACACCCACACTAAAGCAGCCTTCTTCAGTGTGGTGTCCTCCTGATATTTTGGACTGCAACTCCCATCAGCTCCAGCCAACATGGTCAACCATCATGGATGGGAGTTGTAGTCCAAAACATCTGGAGGGCAGCAGGTTGGGGAAGACTGCAAGTCTCTAATGCAGAGGTTGCCTGTTCTGAACAAGCAAGAATGGTGAATAACTCTAACGTTACACTAGCAGTGCAGAATGTTTAGGAGCTTATTTATCAAATAGCATGTGACCACAGCCTCACAGTTTTTGGCTTTGATAAAAATATTGGTGTTTTCCAAGCTCTGCCTACTTAGAACCAACAATGACCCTGAAGACAAACCTGAAGACCAGATTTCCTCAACAATGCAAAAAATGATGCTTCTTTTAGGATAATTGGTTATAGTCTCTGCTAGGAACAGAGTGTCCCAATGAGACTGCAAGGCTGCAGTCCTATGCATACATATTTCTAAGTTAACTTGCACAGTACTGGGCTGTCACACAGAAAATTTGTGCTCAAAGAATCCCAGCTTAATGCACTATACCACATCCCTTAATACACAGTCACTGCCATTGTGAATTCACACCTTCATTTGACAGCAGCCATTGGATTTGGGCATGATATTGTCCAGAGCTCTCTCAAGTATTTCACTCACCCAGGAATGGCATTTGCATCACACCAGAATCAGTGAGCTTCACCTTCCCCGAAAATAAGCATAACTTTCTAGATATGGCAACAACAACCAAATGCGTTATAAACATCTTTCTAGAAGGTAGCTTGCATCTTATTGGGAGAGACTGAGACCAGAAGGCAATACTGAATCCCACCACTAGCAACCATTTTGTCATTTCCTGCACCTTGTGAATACCAAGCAAGGAGATCATCACCTCCTTTCTCCTGCACTGGACAAGGCTGTTTATTTCTCCATGATTCTGGGCAGTGCTGCAAAGCAAGACCAGTTTGCACAGAGCACCCTACAGAATAAATCCTTCCTCCACCCTCCCACCCATCATCCGAAACAAAAGTGCTCTTTCTAACAATGTTTTCCCACACTGGATTTCACATGATTAAATATTTAAAGCCTTGGTGTTCATGTAGAGCTGCGATTAACACTGTGACTGGCGCTGCCATGCTCCACACTGGGATGCTGAAGTATGGATGACTCTCCAAGGTGTTCCAAGCACAATAGTTGAGCAAAAATGCAAATGCATGGAAGGGCAGCCATTTGCGAAAGACTTGGATGACCAAACCTGTCAAGCAGCAGCGGCAGCATAGCATTTAACATAGCCACCTTTTCTTTTCAAAAATTACGACATCTCAGCCTCAGTGTATCTGAACACACGTGCAGTGCTTTTTCCCCCCAAGTAGAAAACTATCTGTATTCTTCTGAGTATGTGTAGAACGCACATTTAAAAAAGTTAAAACATTTTTTTTAAAAAAAGCAAGGTTACAGTATCTTTGATTAGATGCAGAATGTCTTGTCTTGCTCAAAGGCAGGGGTGGGCAGAAAGTAGATCTCCAGATGTTATGGGCTTCAACTCCCAGATGCCCCTGCGAGCATGGCCAATGGTCAGGAATGCTGGGAGTTGAAGTCCAAAACATCTGGAGATCTACTTTCTGCCCACCCCTGCTCTAAGGGGACTTCTTAATGCATTTTATACAAAGCAGAGGAATACCAAAAGCATCTTTATCTGCACCCAACTTCCTTGCTTAAACTGAAGGGGAACTAGGAGGAATGTGCAATAGCTCTCCCTTCTCTGACAAAGTCTAGCCACATTGGGTGAATTCCATTCCATTCCCCATTCAACTCAGGGGAGCAGTCCTGGTTTCTGTTACTGGTATACTGCCATCTTTGACAGCAGGTTGTGACTGGTGTAGAAAAGTGCAGCCTTATGCATCTAGTCATGCAGAAGTCAATGTAGGCCTGGTAGCTGGAGATCATAAACCCTTAATACATCACCTGCTGTGGTTAGGAGAAGGAAGGCAGTTACTTATCAACTATTACAGCCCAGTAATTTAAGAGCAAGCCCCATTGATTTCAGAACAAACTTATCTAGATGCACAGGTGTTCAGAATCGCAGCCTTGTAATAGTTAGCATTTCAGTAGTGCGGCCACCAGACCAACGGCCTCTCGTTTGCTAATGTTACATGAAAATGCACCAACTCACAGGGTAAGCTTGTTTATACACAACAGGGAATGTGTGGAATGGTTGCACAGGCAACCACTTTACCCATGGCAATGAGCACATCTGTTTCAGCCCGAACACATCTCCTTTCTAACCAAAGGCACTGAGAAAAATCCATTCTTGTATTACGCCTTAAGTCAATCTGGTTGCATATAAGAGAAGGAAAAAACATTCAAAGAGATCACTAACCTTTCAGTGATCTTGGCTACAGACCTTTAGTCTGCAAAGGGTTTCACAAGCCATATCTCATTCATCCCCAAGTGAACATTAATGCTAGGAAGAACATAAAAAAGTAAGGGAGAATGGAAAAACATGGCAGCATGACTAAGCTTGACTGTTCATCTCAATACATTTTTGTACCTGGTTAAACTTCAACGGTGCAAAAAGACAAATTCTGATGGTGGCTATACCATATCTCAGAGGATTCCACATATGAGTACTGCTGGTCCGATATTGGTTAAAATAAACTTCAACTCATACCTACTTAACCCTGATGCAAAGTAAACATAATGTAGACAACCTGAAATCACAAAACTAACACATAAAAGGTACACTTTGAGAATTAAAAAGTCCAAGGATGTTTGCTTGCTCAGTTCTGCCAAGGACAGTTCATTACAACATACCCATTGACCAAAAGATACTACTGGATGTCTTATATACATCACATGAGAATTTGGACAGCAAGTGGCTTTGGATATTGTTAGGACTCAAGTCTAGACCTGGGGCTAATACCAGATCACAAGCCACTAGCAAGGCAGATTCTGTGGAAGGGGAGCGCTCAGCTTGTCATGCCTGGGCATTGTCGTATGCAAGTGAGCAGAGTGAAGTCGTCGTCGTCGTCGTCCTCTTCCTCAAACAGTGGTTCAGAACCAGCCACATTCTTTTAGTAAGAACACACATTCCAGAAAACAAGGAAGAATGTAGATTACGCTGAAGGTTTTCACATCACAGCTGCCCACCAAGTTACAAATGTGTTACGCTTCACACCCAGCGGCAATAAAAATCTCTGGTGAAGTAATAAAGGCCAAAGGGTAACTAACAACTTTGCAATAGGGCTATGAGCCATTGCTTAAACAAAATCTCCAGAGTGTTATTGCTGTACCACAGCACACTTTGCTGCTATGGGCAACACAGTTACTTTTCTGGAACTATTTTGTGTCTTTAGATTAATTAAAACTAATCTGAGATAATATATTAAGGGCATAATGGAAGTAAAGTACTTTGGGCACTAGAAATACACTATGCAAGTGTTAAGCATTTATTGATAAAAACAGGAATAAGATGTTTACTAGCCAGGAATCAACAGCTGCTCCTAAGGCCAAGAGAAGCAAAGAGTGGTCTCAACAAGCTCAAAGGAGCTTGCTTTGTGGCTTCCCTCCATGTGCTTTTATCCAGAACCATCACTTCCTGCATCATGTCTTATCCACCATTTGGTTAGCAGAAAATAGCAGATCACAGCATTCAGTTTTTCATAGAACAGAAGTAGGAAATGCCCTAGATTGCCCCATAATACTCCCCCATCACATTTTATTGCACTCTTTTCAATTGAAACGATGTTCATAATGCCAAATCACACAACAATCAGTCTAATTGCTGAGATGAACGGAAGCCAAGAACTGGACACCCCAAAGATGCTTTTAAAACACCATAAAAGACCACTTCTTGTGATGTTCCAATCCATGTTCCAAAGAGTCCCAGACAAAACAGAGAGGCAAGTAGAAAGGAAACAGACCAGATACCCCCAGGCTCTAGATACCTGAAATGCATGATATTTGCTCACAGGGACATGGAGGAAATGCAGAGATCACTAACAATGCTGAACACCCCTACATAGCCATATTGGCGTTATATCTCTTACACAATATGTTATTGCTCCTGGTCAATTTCATATATATTTATATTTGAACTGAAAGAACACTTAAGGAAGCCATTGGTTTCCTTCATTATAGGTGAAGCTAGTTAGAATGTCAAGAATACAGTAATTCTTCAGAACAATGTAGAACTCAGCAGCCTGAAGTCTCTCTCATTCTCCTAGTAAGTCACAAGTAGAAGAGTCCCTTCCTCCAATCTGCATGGTATAAATGACACAGACCACTAAGAAGTCACTGATCTGACTTGGAAAGATCATTTCATCCCAACCCAATATACTCTGATGAGCAAGTCCGCTTCCCTGTCCCATACATTTGGTATTCAAAAGGATTCTTTTGAGGAGAGGATTCAAGACAATAGGAGAAGACCCTTTGTGATCCCAGTGGACCAAAATCATAAGCTCATCATCCTTATAGGATATTTGTTCCTCTCTCATGGGGAGCAAAGGGGACACACCCCTAATAACTGTGGATATTGTGATCCACTGGTGTGGTGGGATTTGCCAGATCTCGGGGTTTGTATCAAAATATTTTAAAAACTGTGGACTATGCACCGCCAGCACGGTTTTAATCTAGCAGCATCTGGCAAGTCAAGGGTGAACGACGCAGAGTCAAGAACCAGTTGATAGGCACCTTCTGAGCAAGAGAGACCAGCTTCCCCAAGTAATAGAGTGCGCTCCTAAATGGGAGAAAATCATTGCTAGACAGCCATCTTACAAATCAGCTGGATTTTACTGTTAAAATACATTGGCAAGAACTGGAATATCATCCAGGTTCCTTGTACAAGAAAGGGGCCAGATCTCAGGCATAAGTAACAGAACAAGTTAAAAAATAATTAAAAAAGAGAGGGGGAAAGACTTCTTCTCCATTCACATACAGATTAGTGTTCATTTTATCTTAGTCTCTTGTGGACCACAACAAGCAACTTTCTTTTGCTGTGCATGATCACTTGGCTCTGCCCTTGCCAGGGCTGACTGGGTCTGCGTGGTGGCTACTTGGCTGTTAGGAGCTGCTTACGCTGTTGCTCCAAGAGGGCCTCCAGGTGGTCTGCCCTCTTCATGGCTGCCTGCAAAGAAAAAAGAACTCAGTTCAAGAAGCACCACTTACGGAGTGAAAGGATGGCAGGTTTCAGTGAGGATCCTACTATCTCTAAAGAAGCCTTACACATCAGAGAAGATGAGGCCCACACACTGCTATTAACCAAGATCTCCTGTTTTCTTCTCCAAAACATCCATGTCTGGCTATTGCTAGTGATAGAATGCCAGTCCGGCCACTGGTTTTACACAGGATGTCAGGCCTCGTGTTTTGTTCAGAGGACTATCCAGAGCAATTATACAAAACATTATTTGTTCTTTCAGCTTCCAATGATCCAAACTAGAGTTGGTAGAAGTAAAACTGGTTTGAGGACAGGATGATCTGGGATCCTTTTAAGATATAGGAAAATTCAAAAATAGCTACATACATACCAGGTGGTGATAGAAACTGACCAGAGCCTTGACTTATGAAGACATAATGGAAAACATTAATGGAAGCCAACCATTATTTTCTAAGTATCTACAAAAGCTCTGTCTTGGTCACACACACATTATATATAAATGTGAACCCACACATATAGAACAATTAAGGGCACAATCCTATGGGATGTGCCCTGGCTACTTGTAAGCCTCTGAACTCTGAGGCTTAGGAGTATCTTATGCAGAGCAGGAAGCACCTTGCGCCTTCTAATCTGCATTTTAGCTAGACCAGCATTTTCACCCATCTAGTGGAGGCTTCGGGAAGGGGGAGGGAAGGAGGCTGGGGATACCCTGGGAACGCTTCCTTTTCCCCATCTCCGCACTCCATTTTACGAGCACCAAGAGGAAGCCAGGGCGGTTCTCTCTGTGCTGGCTAAGAGCGGGAGGGGGTGGGGAGTGTGGTTTCCTGGCTCCCAGCTCAGAGCCCTGTCTACAAGCTTGGAGCCAGGAAACAGAACAATCCTATGTCTCCCCACATGCTGTCTGGTGGGCACAGGATTGCTCTCTAATACAATGCACCCATCAAAACTATTCTCACTGTTGAGAAATTAAAGACGCAAGATAAATGGTTTGATTTCCAAGATGTCTCATTTGTTGCTAAATGTAATGGGGAAAATAGACCAAATACAAAATAATTACAACTTCAATGGAGGGAAAAGATTTGGGATTTGGAATAGTAGAATAGAAGCGGTCAAATAGCTATGCATATTCTCCTTTGCAGAAAGTGCAACATTTTATATTGATGCATAGGTGTACATTTAGCCCCAGCCAAGATTTGCAATGTTTATACAATGGATGGTAATTATGTCGGAGAGGATGTATAAAAATAGGAAATTAGAGGCACCAGTGGCAGATTGTCTTAAAATTCAGGAATTCTGGAAGGAAATCTTAAATATCATTAACATGTTTCAGGAACTAATCTAAGTAGAAATATGCTGCTTAATTTAATAAATTATTTAAAGACACTTTAAAAAATCATTAAGAATGATCTTTGTACAAAGATGAAGTTGGCGAAATCCAGAAAAAGTGATAAGAAGCTAGCAATTATGTGGGTGGATGAAACTTTAGACATCACTAACATGCCAAAATGATCCAGCTACATGAAACTTGAGTGAAAAAAGTAACTTTTAAGGAGGATCAAGAAAGATTTTTCCAAGCTATAATAAACCAATAAGATTACTGGGTTGTTTTATTTATACATTTGCAGAACTTTCTGCAAATATAAGTATATTGTTGTATTGATCGAATTGATCCTTCAAAATTAAAAACCCCTACTGTTGCTTATTACGTACCACCAAAAGTAGCGGTTTCAGCCTATATGTACACACGCGTTCGTGCAATGAGTTTACAGGTTTAACTGAATTGCATGCTTGGTGGGAAAGTGTTTTTTTAAATTTAAATAGGCTGATTTGTTGCTTCAGGGCAAACTCCTATCGTCCCCTGGAGGACATCCCAGGGGCCATGGGATTTTTCAGATCTCTCCTTCAACCCCAGAGAGGCAGGTTTCCCCTTGCAAGCATCCTGCCTGAGGCTGCGGAAACGTCCACAGCTGGTGCTTCTCCAACATCAGAACTCTGATGTCTGAGGACAACAAAAAGGAGGTGTGCCAGTAAAGGCTGTGGATCCACAGGGTCCAAAGACCTCCTGTTCACTTGATATGCTCTAGGAACTGGAGGGAGGGAGAGAAGTGTGTGTGTGTGTCTTCTGTTTATATGTTTGTAGCTGAATGATTTTTATATTATGCATAATACTGCATTTTTAAGTTTTTAAATCATTGTAAACTGCCCAAAGAGCTTTGGCTATAGGGCAGTATAGAAAGGTAATAAATGAAATGAAATGAACTTACACCAGCCCTGGAGATGGTGTAGTTTATTTCCCTCCCACTGAAGCAATGAGAGGGATTATTAGAACACACACACACACACATACACCATGGGAGGATTTTAAAAAAAAAAAAAAGGCAAAAGCCCCCCCCCCCCCCCTGAAAGAAAAAAGCTACATGACCCACCCACTTTCTGTCTGTCAGTGTGAGCCAGCAGGGCATAGGAAAATGTAGTTCCTCTGCTTCAGTCCCCCCCCCCCCCCCGCACAGAATTGCTCTGCTGGAGTCTCGCAAAAGGCAATGGGTTTAAGATCAAGTGGATTTAAGATCAGCCAGATCTTCCAGAAATTATAAATTTAAATAATTTTATCTATCATGTCCCACTAGTGGAAGAACTAAAAACATACTTACAAAAGCAACAGCAGTAGCAGCAAAATCAAACTCAATATTCCTAGCCTACAAACTTTGGGCTGCCTCTGATCTTGCTCTTCTGGCAAGAGTCAGAGGGATAATTCCTTTTATAAGGGCTTCATCCTGTCCTCTCCTGACTGGCTCCTTTCAGGGATGAGATTGGCACACCCACTTCCTAAATCATGAATAATTGTGAGCTTTTCTACATGAGCCTGTTAATCCGCTGTATCTACTGTTCGTTTCATCGCAGAACTGAGATCTGAGCTCTGCACAAAGAGCTTTTCCTTTCTTGTTTTTCCACTACATAACCCCTAGGTGGCACTGTGTTATAGCAAAATATCACAAATACACAAGTAGGAAAATATGTTTTCTTTCACTTTCACAAATAATACTCCACTGGCCCTGCTCTAAAAAAAACCTGGGAAAGTGCTCTTAAAAGTGCAATGAGAAGTGAAACTAGAGGGTCATGATATCATCTAAAGAACCTGTAAACAACCGTAAGGAGTGACGAGCACACACTACATGCCTCGTGGAAAAAATCTCTGTGACTCAGTCAGTTTCTCCCCAGTAAGCACCAAGCTAGCCTTGCTATGCTACACTCTCCATTTGTTTTCTTGGGTCCTAGGCAAAACCATCATTATTTCTTCAACTTGGTTTTCTTCTCTGCATTGATAAGCATACAAAGGCTGGCAGCCCTCAGAGAAGCTCACCTCATACTGTTTCCGAAGGCTGTTCACGGCCTCCTCTTTCTTCACAATTGCTGTCTTCACTCTACAAAGAAGGTGAAATGAGACTGAGACCCAAGTGCTTACACTTACTGTATCCTTCATGCCCAGCTGTCATATGAGAGGCTAGGGATGGAGGCAGAGAGAAGAGGAAAGTGTTCCTAGTTCTGGAAAGACAATACCGCCTCTGCTTTGGCCTCAAATGGTGATCAGCCCTTTCCAGATAATCAACAATGATCGCATGCAATGCTGGTGATGGTGGTGAGCAGGATTGCAATGGCAGGCCCTGTCCTCAATGTACACATGTTCAGTAATCTGTGTAAACAGACCCTATGCATGCACTAACTACATGCACACAGTCTCTGTGCATGCAACTGGAATCCTTGCAAAAAGGTTGTACCTTCTTAAGACACAGGTGCTCACAGACAGGGGGCAATTAAGATACAACAAGGCTGATTTTGTCCTGGCTTGGTCTGCTGCTCTTAGAGCAGAGTGAGAGATTGTATGAAGGCTTTGCCCTGAGTAAGGACCAGGGGCTCAGGTTTCTCTGTCGTTTTAGAGACAATGCAACAGATGAAAAACATCTAAAGAAAGTGTAGATAGATTCTCAATGGGCAGGTGATGTTTGAAACTACTAGCTGGTGTAGCAAAATATCAATTTTGCCTACTTCTCTGTGTCTTTTTTAGGATCAAGAGAGCTATAGCCACCTTTTAAGTAAATACAAGCAGCTCTGCCTATGGCATTTCACACCAATCCTAAGCCCAGGGACAGATCAGAGCCATATGGTTTATCAAAGTGCTTTCAGGTTTCAGAGACAAAACTATGAGAAAACAAAAAGCCCTTAAAAATACAGGGGTTGTACAATTACCTCGTAGCACTATCAGTTCAACTAGCAAGCAACACACAGCCACTTGCTTCATCACATACATCAAAACTTTAAAACTGTGTAGGCCATAAGCCATGTCAAATAATCAAGATATTTATGTAGACATAAATTGTTTCTTCCACTTACCAACATTAATGAAAAAATGCATAATGTTTAATACAAAATACAAAATTGGGCTGAGGGGCAATTAGGGAAGTGCCTGTGTTTCTTCAGAGAGAACTTTCAGATACAGGCTAAACCACTGCCAGGACTGTATAGAATCTCTTGGAGGTGTGGAGGTTTATAGCTGGTGGAAAATTCAACAGTGAGAACCTCAGCTCTCTTTTCTTTTTTAAAGTAACTTTCTAACCTAATAGCCTGCACCCTTTTCATGCTCACGAGTCACATTTAACCTCCATCTGCAACATGGGGAACCACTTTTTTTTTTTTTTACAGTATATTCCCCTTTCCCTGAACTCATCTTCACCGTATCTCTTTCCTCCCTTTCCCTCAGGGCTTTGGCCTCGCTCTCTGACCTGCTCTTCTGCCTTTTGTTCTTAAACAACAGCAACAAAGAGGAAAAAACTAGCAGTGGTGCCCAGTGGAATCTACCAGCTGGAAGACCAATATGGGTGTGGGGACTGGATTGTACAAGTGTAGACAATGTTAGTGAAGTCTCTGAAGGGTCCCACAACAGGGTCGGGGAAAGCAGGACTCTGACCCTCTCTCCCCATAACTAACAAAAGCAGAATATGTCCTGCAAAACAAGCAAGTGAATGCAAATTTACTTACTTGCACACATTTATACAGGACACAGATTCAGCTTTTCTGTGAGAAGAATTGGAGTAACACTGGCACGGAATTTTGACCCTATTTTTAGTATACACAGGCCCAGCAAGTCACAGTAGAAGCTGCTGGAGCATGCAGCTACTTGCTGTAGCACTAAAGCAGAATCACTTGACCACTTTGCACTTCAGCACAGCTGCCAAAGTATCCATTCCAGAGTTTATGCTTTGTGCATTTGGCTTGGACAGGGAGGGGAATGGCAATGGCCACAGAAGTCATTTGGGATATACCAGCCCATGGCTCCAGCATCATTCTAGGTCTGATCTGAACTCCTACACAGAAGGTGAGTGCAATTCTCACCTTTTATGGACTTCCTCCAACTCCTCCTCTTTGTCCCGTGTCACTCTGTCCAGTTCTAAGCGCTGGCGGGCGCGAAGTTCAGCCATCTCTGCCTTGAGCCGTTTGTTCTCCTCCTCTGTGCTCACCAGCCGGTCAGCAAACTCCTGCCGGATTACCTCAGAAAGGCTACTGCGTTCTTGAGCTAGTTGGTCCCTCACCTGTTACAGCAAGCACAGAGACTGATTTCAGGCTCCAGATATGCAGAAGATGTATAAAGAGATAAATGTGGGGCTTCAAAGAAGTCAATGCCCTCCTCCAATTCCTAAACATTTTTATCCTTAGGTCTATCTAATCTTGAAAGGAGTTCCTTTATCCAGCAGTTTACACCAGCTGGATTCCCAGATCCTTCAACTTATTCAAAGAGAGAAACTCATCCACCTCTCCCATGCTCTACTAAACTGCTTGTGGTCAGAGTCTCTGGGATTCCTTCTTACCTCACCTATTTTTCCAAGCTTTGGAGAGAAGCTCTGAAGAGGAACTCATCAGAGCAGGGAAATGTTATTGGGAATCCACTGCTCTCCTTCTCTGTGACACACCCACCTTTCGGATATCCTCTGCTTCCTGCTCCTTCTGCCGCAGGAGGCCCTGCAGATGAAGGGTCTCGCCTTCTGCCTCTGACAGTCGTCCTTTCAGCTCATTGCAGCGCTGTTGGAGCTTGCGTTCTGACCGTTCCAGTTCCTGCATCTCTGCTTCGTATTTATCCCGCGCCCTCTTTATTCTAAATAGAGGGAAGACCTCATGACTAAGTACACAGCTGGGACCTGAGATCGATTCCCAGTTTTGTCAGGGGATGTTTTGGGCATAATATGGCTCCTAATAGCATTTGATGAATGTGGTGACTATAGACTGTAGAAAATAACAGTGGCACAGCTGCTTTGCTCAGATCTGTGCTCTGGCACTAGATCGAGCAACATTCTCTCTTTTTTAGGATTTACCATGGCTTTGATGTTTAATATAGAAAGAGCTATGGAAGAGAGAGACTTTACCTAAGGTTGCTTCCAATTTGGATCTGTTTAAGGCCTATAAAAGTCACTTTTTCTCCCTGCTCCTTCCAGATAAGGTTGCAATGGGATTCGCCTTGTCATGCCTCCACTTCTTCTAATGAACTTATCCCTACAGCATGGCACTATGGGAATGAGTTCAAGTAAGAAATGCATAGGACTTGGCACCTGCATCATAACTCATGACACAAACTCAGCCAGAGGCGCAACCCCCTCCCCACAAGGCTTAGTACTTAACAAAGTAGTCAGAAACCGAAAAGGATGCAAGCTCCTTTATATATATATATATATATATATATATATATATATATAATTTATTATTAAATTTATTAATTGCCCATCTGGCTGGTCACCCAGCCACTCTGGGTGATGTACAGCATACAATAAAAACAGTTTAAAACAATAAAATTCTACAATAAAAACATTTTCTAAAATACCCTAACCCACCCCAAATGCCTGCCTGAACAACCACGTTTTTAATGCACGACGGAAGCTCATTAAAGAGGGGGAATGGTGGAGTTCCCTAGGGAGGGAGTTCCACAGAGTGGGGGCCACCACAGAAAAGGCCCCCTCCCTCGTCCCCACCAGTCTAGCTGTCCTGGCTGATGGGACAGAGAGAAGGACATCCGAGGCTGATCTTGTTAAGTGGCCTGTCTGGTGTTGCTGGAGGCGCTCCTTAAGATAGGCTGGGCTGGAACCATATAGGGTTTTAAAGGTCAAAACCAACACCTTGAATTTGGCCCGGAAAACAACTGGTAACCAGTGCAACTCCTTCAGCACTGGAGTGATGTGATCTCACCAGCGGCTGCCTTTAATCAGGCGAGCCGCCGCGTTCTGTACCAGCTGCAGCTTCCGAACCGTCTTCAAGGGTAACCCCACGTAGAGCACAATACAGTAGTCTAAACAAGAGGAGACCAGGGCATGTACTACCGATGGTTGCAGATGGTCGGGAAGGAAGGGGTGCAGCCGCCGTATCAGATGGAGTTGATACAGCGCTGTCCGGCTCACAGCTGACACCTGAGCCTCCATGGACAGCTGGGAGTCCAAAATGACCCCCAGGCTGCAGACCTGGTCTTTCAAGGGTAGCCGTACCCCATTCAACACCAGGTCAACATCCCCCAGCCTCCTCTTGTCTCCCACCAAAAGTACCACGGTCTTGTCAGGGTTCAGCGTCAGCTTATTCCTCTCCATCCAGCCACTCACTGTCTCCAGACATTTGGACAGGGATTCTACGGCCAACCTTGGTGAAGATTTGAATGAGAGGTAGAGCTGCGTGTCACCCGCATATTGATGACACCACACCCCAAACCTCCTGACGATAGCCCCCAGCAGCTTCACATAGATATTAAATAGCATCGGGGAGAAGATGGAACCCTGTGGCACCCCACAAGTGAGCAGCCACGGGTCCGAAACCTCCTCTCCCAGTGCTACCCTCTGGTACCTGCTGGAGAGGAAGGACCGGAACCACCGCAATACGGTGTCTCCAATGCCCAACCCCTCCAGGCGGTCCAGGTGGATACCATGGTCAACGGTATCAAAAGTCGCTGAGAGGTCGAGGAGAACAAGGAAGGAGCATTCACCCCTATCCAGAGCCCTCCTCATATCATCTACCAATACTCCCTTATGAATTCCATCAACCATCTATACTATACTTACTATACTCCCTTATGAATTCCATCAACCATCTTTCTGGGCATCCATTCTCCAAACACACAACCACAGAGATAATAGGGTTCCTGGGCTTCATAGGAGTTGGTCTGGAGCTCAGGTCCTGAGGTGCTGCTTTACAATTTTTAGAGAGCGAATAATGAGTTCTGATCTCCCTGCAGCCCTGAATTAAGTGTGTTTGAGAAACCAGGCTTGAGAAAGTTCTGTACCACCCTTCAGGCTAAGAAACACATAGCTCAGTGCCTTTACAGGGCCAGATATAAACTCTGCAGACTGCCTACAGCAGCCTTCCTCAACCCTTCTGACGGTCTGGACTACAACTCCCAAGATTTCTGTTCTTTAGCCATACTGGCTGGGACTGATGGAAGTTGAAGTCCAAAGCTCCTGAAGGGCATCAGGTTGGGGAAGGCTGGTCCATAGCACATACCAGTTTTAATGGTTACCCAGGGCTATGAGTAAATCAGGAGGCAAGAAACCAAGTCTGTGCACTCAAGTCTGAGGACAGGAAGCACCAAGTCACAATGGACTACTGGCAATCCCACCTGTAAAGGCAAGAGAGTTACCGGTTGCTTCAAGCAGCTAATTGTTCGTGGGAAGCAGTAAAAGGAGAATGAAGCACGCTAAGGGTCAACTACAAAAACACAGGAGGAAATCTGCAGCCTCTCCTCCAGCCTTGCAGCAGTCACTGATGGTTTATAATATTCATTCCCACAGGGAAGCCAAGAGTTCTTTCAAAACCCAAGTAACCAAATGTGTGTACAAGCTGTGCAGATACACAAATCTGGGTAAAACTACTTCTTGCCTGTGAAGCCTTGTACAATTGCATTCCAAGGCCCACACTGAGAAATAGAATCAGACTGGTTTAGAAAGGTCTTGCACCAAATTGCAGAAGGCACTTTAAGAAGCAATGCTGTAAAGCTTGGCAACTACCTCTGACCTGTGTATACCAGTGCCTTACCTGTTCTCTGTGGCTCTCTCACACTCCTCCTTGGCAGAGGACATGTCAGCCTCTAGACGCTGGATGACCAATTCGATCTCCTTGTCCCTCTCTTTCCGCACTTCTTCCCTCAGTTCTCGCTCCCGAGTGAGGAGCCAGGCCTCCTGAAGACGGCACAGGAGAGACTAGGTAAGGTTCATTTGAGCACGCATGGGATAGTGAGAGCGTGGAAAGGGAAACTACAAAAATTACCTCCTTTTTCAGGTAGTTGGCCTCCCAGGCCTGCTTTTCTATCTCTAGCCGCACCTTCAGGGCCTGCACCTCTGCCTTGAGGGAAAAGAGCACAGTGAGGAGGAGGAAAGAGAGGCAGGCCCAACTACCTGCTTCAAATCTCCAATTTACTAAAGCTGATGAAAGTCTTGCACCAGAATGTGCAGGTCAGAGGAGCCCACGAATAGGAATACTTTGGCCAGTGTGAATACCAAAGGGATGCGCAAAAGAGGGTTGAAATTACCGTGCTTTTAGCACACAGCACTTTTATCAATAGAAGGATGCAGTAAACCAGGCTCATTCCACCTTTCAGCATTGCATGAGTCATGGGTTTAAGTGAGGGCTGCCTTAGCTTGCAGCAACTGCAGGGCTGAGCACTGGTTCTGGAGACAGTTTTTCAAGCTGTTTTTCCCCACCAGAGCAAACAGTGCTATGAGACAGTGACTGTCCTTGTAGTCTCTAAAACCTGTTTGACCAGAAATGATAGAACAACAAAATGAAACTAGACCACAGGAAATGGTGCCTCTATTATGCCACCTTCAACTGTCCTAAAAACGATGATCTGTCTCCAGACTCAGACTCAGTTTTGTGGGACCACAATCTTTACAGCTACATGGATTCCATGGCCAGGCTGACTGATAACACACTAAGCTCTTTTCCTGTTTGTATGTGACCTCACCTTTCAATCTGCAGCCCAACAGAAAGAGGGCTGGGAGCAGAATGGGATTCCATCCTAGTCCTTCGGTGAAACAAGTTGTCTAAGTCTGAGGTCACCAACATAATTGGATTATTAGCCCCCAAACCAATGAGTATTCAAATGGAAAGTGTTGATTATGTGGAAAAGAGGTTTTCTGGTGGCCTACACTACACAAACCCATTCAGTTGCTCAACAGATGCGAGCTTGAGAAGAGGTAGCCCTTTCCTGTCCTGTATAGCATGCTATTCTTCCTGTGGGAAGCTATCCAGGTCCAACAGGGTATGATGAGGACCATATAAGTACATGTAATACAACATTTTTGCATAATGTGGAACGTGGCGGGGGGGCAGGGGAGGCTCTTTGGCCAACAGGGAACTCAAGATGTAGTTAAAAAGTTAGAGTTTCAACTGTGGAAGCCAGAGAATGATCAAATGAAGCATCCCCCTACCCCCAGCTACTGGTAAGCAAGAGGGTATGTGACAAAATGCTGCAGAAATCCCCAGGGTTCTTGAAAAATGAAGACCTGATGGCGTCGCTCCTGCTCCTCCTTCCCTTTCTCATATTCCTCCTTCAAAGCTTTGGTGACAACAGAGCTGTTCTCTTCCAGTTGCTGCCGCAGGTCCTCCAGCTCAGCCCTCTGCCTGTGGAGCAGAGATCAATACCACAGAACTAACATCCCAGGGCTGGCAAGACAATCCTCACCTCTCTGGAAAAATGGGGGGAAACCAGAGGTTCCAGTCTGTTCTTAGCAACTCTCCCAGGATAAGCAACTTACATAGGACAGGAGGTTGAGCAGGGGAGAGAACAGCACTCCCCAATGAAGCTAGCCATAGCATTTCTAGTATTTTGCAATACATTGCTATAGTGGAAGTCACATCTGCAAATCACGTGGCTGAAATTCCTACTGTCAGTGGAAGAAACTGTTCCAGTCTCAGCTGGTGCCTTAACCACTAAATACAAGATGCTGATAACGTAAACCATACACTCTAGATACGGGACTTGAGATTTGCTCATGTGAGGATTAGTGGGATCTTTCCCTGTAGACTGCACTGCAAGAGCAAACCATCAGGGTCTTCACACCCACCAGCTCTGACCCCAGCATGTCTTCTCTCACCTGGCCGCCTGCTGATTGAGCCTCTCTTTCTCCTCAGCCACCTCACTGTGCAGCCGGCGCCGCTGCTGCTGCAAGACCTGTTCCTCCTGCTCCAGCTGCTTCTCATACCTGTGTAGAGGGACTTTTTCAGAGAGAGTCCTGCCAAGGAAGATGTAGCCTTGGCTTGGCCCAGTGTTTAGGGGGAAGCAGCGAGGCCAATGATTTCCTGTGCTATGAGAAAATGGAAGAGGACAGACGGTCCCTTTGGGGGACACACAAAGTCATTTAAAAAACTCAACCATGATACTTACTATAGAAGAGAGGGACCAGCATTCCCTCAGCGGACATGGAAGCTACAGGAAGGAGAAGCCCTGAAACAGAGGCCACAAGGCAGCCTTACGTAAAGGCTCAGTAAGAATGCCATTAAGGGAAGAGCACATGTGTGAATAGTTTTGCAGAGAATGCTGCCCACACGCTACTGCTTAGCCACTCCCTGTCTCCCATAGCACTACACCCTTTGATACCAAGAATGGCAGACAGGATAGCACCACAGTGCTGTTTCCTGTTTAATGCCCAGCTTTTACACCTAGGTTACCCTCTGCTAAGTGAACTGTTCACACAATCTGTAGGGCTGTGACCTTCTCCGAAAGGACGCAGTGGCTCTCCCAAAAGTCCATTATATGCAAGAGGCTTGTTTTCTGTTGCCGCCTGCTTCTGTGCCTCACCTCTTCCCTAGCCCAGGAGTGGGCAGAAGGTAGATCCCCAGATCTTTGGACCAACTCCAAGCATTCCTGACCATTTGCCATGCTGACAAGGACTTATGGAAGCTGAAGTCCAAAACATCTGGAGACCTACCTTGTGCCCATCCCTTTCCTAGGCCATCTCTTCTTCTGTTCCCTGAACGGCCGCTGTTCCATTCCTCCTTCCTCTGCTTGCCTTGCCAGCTCCTCCCTCGCTTTGCAAAACTGAAAGAGGCCTCTTCAGTTCTCCCATTCCTTCCTATAAACTTGTCATGCAAGCTCCCACGCTGCTCCCTGCATACCGTTGCCTTGCCAGTTCTCTCTCTCGCTGCCCCTGTTCTTCCTTCTCATGCTCCAGCATCTCCCTCAGCTCCTCAGCCTGGCGGACATAGCGCTGGGCTGCCCGCTCGTCTGACTGCAGTAGCTCCGCCTCATGCAGTGCTTTCAGCTTTTTGATCTCCAGCTTGTGTTTCGCAATGAGTTTCTGGATCTCAGGCTCCAGACCTGAATGAGGAAACAATGGAGAGGACAGCTAGTAAGTGTACAAACAGGTGTGAGAAAGTCAGGACCACTGCCGGGACCCCCATTCTGCCCTCGTCCTCCTTCTTTCACCATCATTTGCTAAAGTGGTTAAAATTCACGGAAAGGGAAATACTGCAACGGAAGTACATTAAATCTTTTATGGAAATGTGCAGCCCTTATTCACGGCATATAACTTTCTTGACGTACACGGAACTGGCGCTCCTGAACACTTTTATGCTAGTTGGAAAGTGCTGGCTGACCTGATGAATGATGGAGACTTGTAGGCTGTATATTATATGGATAGAAAAGTTCTTATGAACCTAACAGAGATGTGCCCTGGTCACCTTGATTTCAGTTCCAAACAAAAATGCTGATATCAGAGCTCAACAATGGAAAAGGCACAGTGAGGAACAATCTGACCTCTGACCCTAGTAGGACAAAGCAAAGGCACAATGCCTTAAAAAGGGACCAGACAAACACCAGAGATTTTGCTCCCTGGTGTTATTGTTAAAGAAGCTCCTTTGCATGATAAGGCTGATCTGAGGGTGGAATCTTCCTCTCTCCTGGCACATCCCCAAAGGCAGCCATTATATTGGCTCTGCTTTAGAAGCAGGGGTGCAAAAGTTCTAATTGGGGTCAGTTCCGTGGTTCCACTAAATGTATATTGAAAAGGAAGTTCCTGGTGAAAGAACATGATCTAGTAAAAGATGTCCATGAGTACCTTTAACAGTGATTTCTTTGATCTTCTTGGTTTTCTCATCAATCCATTTCTCCCGGCGGATCTTTTCTGTGGCACTCATGAGTTCCTTCAGCTTTTTTATCTCCTGTGTGTGAAGAAGAAAACGGCAAGACACAGATCAGACACATCTTCATTAAATACTGACAACATGCTACAATGAAACCACCTGGTCATGAAGTGTGAAAAAGCAGTAGGTACACACCGTATAGCAGTGTCTTTCCTCACCTACCACCACCTATCATCTGTCTCTAGCCTGGTTCAAATCTACTCACAGAATTTTTTGAATTGGTGGAGATTTGAACCCGGTCTACCTACTCTACTAAAACACTCCAAAAGATGTATGCAGAGGCAATAAGGTAGGCTAAAGCACTTGAGAAATGTTGGTTTGTTTTGCTTCATAGACAACTCCACCAAATGGCTGTTCAGTAGGACAGTGAGGATAGGGGATGAAGAGTGATACCAACTTTTGAGCATGTCAAGGAACAGCTCTTTGACCTGCACTACCTATATCTCCAAATGAGGGATAACCCTGGTACCACCTAAATAATTAAAAAATAGCTGCACCTTTAAGATCCAGACAAGCAAAAGGGGCAAAGGGTGAAGCTGAAGAGCATGCACAGAAAAGGTTTACCTCACAGAGGGGGCCCAGAGTGCGCCAGACCTAAAGAGAAAGAGGAAGAATTGAGAGACAAGGAAATGGAAAAGAGTATGAAATAAAAAAAAGTGTTGGAGAAAAGTGAGAGGAAGCAGCTGAGGTGAAAACAGGGTATTTCTTAGGACATGGATCACTTAAATACATCTTGTTCCAACAAATATTAAGAGCTGGAACAGCTGGGCAACTATATCTGCTCCAAGTGCTTTCCAAAGCAAGGCTAGTCCAAGCACTAACAGGCCTCCCACCTTTGTGAAGGGTATGCCAAAGGAACGAACAGCAAAACACAACAAAAAGGAGCCCCCTTGGTGCAGGCAGCTTTGCCAAAGCAAATCTTGAACTGACGGCTATCCTCCTTTGTCTGCAGTTTCCCCTCTGTGGATAACTAAGCCACAAAGACAGTCACGAGTACCTTGTGATGCTGCTGATCCTATAGAAAGATGGAAACATGGCATCCACACTCACCCACCTCCAGCGCTATGGTAGACGTCTTAGTAATTGCCACAGTTAAGAATATAACAGCAGCCGTAGCGGATCAAACCAAATGCCTATCTAGTCCAGCATCACGTTCCCCACAGTGGCCAACCAGATGCCCACTGGAAGGCTACATTTAAGGTATCTGCTTAGTGAGTGTTATACACTATGAGTCATGAGAGAAGGCAGTTTACTAATTCCAAAGCTCCAGGTGGCAGAGCATTGCTTGCCTTTCCCCAGACACTTACAGCTATAATCAAAACAAAGCCAGCGCAGCGGGCTCCATTCTCTTTCTAAAAAGGGCCACTTGCAATATGGGACTGAATGGCTTTTACCGCTGAAGCGTGTTTCAAGGTGATAAATGGCAGTGGGTACAGGAATGATTCTGCACAACTATCTAGGATAAACCCACTGGTTTGAGAATGGCAGTGCACCCTTTGCTTAGCTGCAGATCTTTGCCCTCATATTGCACTGTCATTGCAGTGCTCCTGTAAACAGCCATGTTGATGTGAACTCATTATAGCCAGTGTAATAGACAGTCTCAAATGCATTAGCCTTAGGCACTGTGCTCTCTAGCCAATTCTTACCCAGTTTAATTCAATGCAAGCAGCTGTTCAGAAAAAGGAGAATGAACTGCCATTGGGCCCAGGCAGTTTTATCCAAGTCATTTTAGTACGAATCCACAGACCCAGATGGGATCACTATGACCATTACATCTATCCTCCAGACATAGCGTGAACTGGGGAAATGCACTGTCATCGCTTCTCCAACCCTAGGACATCTGGTTGAGTAGAGGTTGTTTTCAGGTGCTCCCAGTCACAGTTATGACTCTCCACTTTATTTCAAATATCAGCTTTAAAACAATTGCCTTGCTTTGCAGGAAACACTATGCAATTGGCACAAAAGGGGGAGAGTGGCTCAAAGGCATCATACCAGATAATCCTAAGGAGTCAGCAGCTAGACCACTCACTTAGGCATATCAGGGCAACCAAGTGTAGTGGATCCAACATGCAGAAACAAAAACAATGTTCTGGTGAACTTAGCTGAGAGTCATCAGTCAAGTTTGTTATTGCGTAGTTCAGGGATAGGCAATCTGGTGCCCTCTAGATGTTCTGGACTACAAATCCCATAATTCTTGACCACTGCTGCCTGGGGATCATGAGACTTGTAGTCGAACACATATGGAGAGCTTCAGGATGCCTGCTCCTGGTGTGGTTGGAGGCCTTCCCCATCATACAGAAGACTAAAGAAGATGGGAACCCATTTTTGCTACACAGGACAATTTGTATGAAAAACACAATTTCTTTCAGACAGCCTTAGCATTCCCCCCCCACACCCCGCACTCCATAGCTCCCATGATTCTCTCAGCTGATCAGGTGGAAGTTCTCTAGAAGACACCAGAAATTGCTTCCTGCTTCCCCTAGGTCCTGTCTGCAATCCAGTTGTGAACCATTCAGATACTCTTATCTTGTCACGCTGTAGCTCTCCTCCTCCAAGTACTTAGGGCATTCCTCACCAGCTCATGCTGCTCCTGCATCTGGGCAATTTTCTTTGTGTATTTCTGATCCACTTGCTTCAGTTCAGACACCACTGTTTCACATTTCTCACTCAGAACCTTCTTATCATCGATGAGCTGAAGGGATGCATGCAAAGGAGAATAATTCAGAGCAATTGTATCTGGTATATTGACACACTAACTGGCTATCAGAGAGTACATGGTCCCAAGCTGCCATCTTATCCTGTTGGCAAATATAGGCACAGCCCCCTCTCCCTCCTAGTCAAGCACTGCTCCTTGAATCAAAATGCTAGTTGACAGTAAGAGAAGTCTTGAAAGTGTGGATATGCCAACAGTGTACAGGAGTCTAGAAAGGGGGTTGCAAACAAGAAGGGATAAGAATAACACCTCCACCTTTGCAAGCCCCATCTGCCAAATGGGTGGGTGAGTTACCTGGTCAATGAAGGCTAAGTGTCGTTGGATAGCTGCCTCATACTGCTCCCTCTGCAATGCCAGCTGGCGGCTGAGCTCCTTCTCTGTCTCTTTGACATGCCGCACTGTCAGCTCCCGCTGCTGAGCCTGCCAGGACAGGGGGAAATAACCTGTGCATATTAAGGACACTCAAAAACTAGGCTATGCGGGGTCAGTCAAATTATATCCCAAAAAGCAGAGAAGGGGAAAAGCACTACAGCATGCTGCTTCTTAGGTAGAAAATCTGCCCATGCAGATGTTCATGGTTCAGTCTGACTTCACAAACTGGACTGTGGAAGCCTGAGCTGGCAGGTGGGGTAGGGTTCTTCCTCTTTGGCAGCCCAGGCTTAAAATCCACACGCCTTCCCATATTACACAGCTAAACGCTGGGCTGTCCTGCACCTTCTCTAGCACATGCAAACCTGCCCATGAATTAGGTTCTGGTCACCCACCAGTGCTGTCTGTAACAATGTGATGGCTCTTTTCTTCTCTTCTACCTCCAGCTTCAGCCGCATGATGGAGCTGGTGACCTCTGTGGCCACTGCTGAGGCCTGTTCCAGGTGGGCTAGCTCTTCTTCGGACAAGAGCCCCTGATAGGAATGGCAACCAGCAAAGGAATAGGATCAGAATGAGGGACAGCCCCTGCCTCCCTCAGCAATCTACTCTAAGGATGGAAAGCCAGGCTTTGGTGTTGGTTCCTTCAGTGGACTAATAAATCAGTATCCAATGGGACATCACTGCCAAAGGATTTAACCCACATTTTACTGGCTGTAAGCCATGCACTTCATTTCCTGAGGCACATCCAATTATACAAGCCTTCTCAAGGGCCATACATTGAGAATATGTTTCTGGAAATCAATCCTGAAGTGAGATGCAGCCCTTATCTCAACATAGATTTATGAGCTTGCAAGCCCAATCTTCTTTTTTTGCTTCTTCAGGTGGAGACAGATGCCCCTTCCTTGCCCATTCCCACCTCTACTGAAACTCAACCTCATGCCTGGGCTCACCTCTCGTTGTGAAGCAGAGGCAGCAGATCTCGGTCGCTCCTGCTCAGATTTCTCCATCTCATCCAAGAAGCTAATGATGCTCTGAAGTTTCGCTTCTGAGAGTAGCGTGCCTTCCTCAGGGACTCCTGGGGAGCAGTTTAGTTTCCCAAACTTCTCCAGGTTGTCAGCAGTCAGGGAATTTGAGTCGGCCTCCTGTGTTAGGAGAAAGAAAAAACACACCAGGTATCAAAGCTAGACTTGGACAGTAGTGGCAGTGTAAAACCAAAGGACTTCACTTCTGGGTTGTGGGTAAGAGTAAGTTCACTGTGTGCATGAGCTTAGGAACATAAGAAGTTAGCTTATATGGAGTCAGACCATGAGTCCACGTAGCCCAGTACTGCAGGGTTTCAGGTAGGAGCTTTTCCAGCCCTACCTGGAGATGCTGGGGACTGAACCTAGAAACTTTTGCATGCAAGAATTTGCTCTGCCGCTAAGCCATATCCTGCTCTCTGCTTGTTGATATGGATCACATTTTGCAATAAAACCCACCCCTAGTAACTGCAAATCAGATGCTGACATAAGGGGAAGAAAGGAACTACTGGATGATAAAGGAATGCTTTCCTCAGCTTTGTTTCTCTTCAGAATGACAAAACAAAATATTATCACAGGTATCTTGGGTTGGCGGAAGCCACCGTAGCTCACAATTCACTGCAAGCCCAGAATGTGTGACTCAAAGCATTAAGCAATGGGAAGTGTCTCTCTTACTTCCTGGGGTTTCCAGCCCAAGCAAAACAAAGAACAAAATCAAACCCTAGACGAGGTTGTTGATTTGGCATAAGAAATAAAAAGGACCAATGGATGAAGGCAGCAAGATCTTTATTTCTGCTTCACACCCCCACCCCCAATCCCAGTTACCCCATCTATCCAAGCATATTTGTCCTCCTTGCAGGCCTTTGGTTGTGGCAGCAGCTCTGGCTCCTCTTCCAACAGCTTTAGGGTGTCCAGTAGCTCGTTAAGGGTCACCTTGGACTGTGCCCTGCTGGCTGCAGTGATCCTAGTCTCTAGGTCTTCGCTGGCCATCTTTCCAGAGCTGACATCCTGGGCAACAGAGAAAAGCCATGTATGGTGAGATTGCATGAAGGGGGCTAAGCGGATAGTATCATTTATGTTTCATTCAAATGGAGAGGTCTGATCTAACTCCTCAGTATGGTTTGGAAGGCCACTGATTCCCCAGCCAAACAGAATATTTCACAGCAAAGAAACTGGGAACTGCAGAAACTGAGAAGCGAAAGGGTAAAAGAAAAAAAAGTAGCTAAGCTTTCAGGAGCATGAGAAGACAGAAGGTGGCACCTGTGGCTGCTCTTCGGGTAGTTTGTTTTGTCCTGGGACAGACAGACATGCCATGGCAGAATTTTCTTCTGTATCTGTAGCTGCCAATTGAAAGTTGGCATCTGTAAACAACAAGAAAAAAGCATTTGCTGTTGTGGGAACATACTCGCCCCCCCCCCCCCAATAAGAGGTGTGTGTGTGCGCGCGCGCGCGTGTTTAGGAGGTGAGCAATATTTCTGGAAACATGAAGATTTTGAGAATTAGGGTAAGAAATCTTCTCCGTGACATGCATGAAGGCATGTAGCTTGTTGGATTGCTCACCAGTTTCCACAACTATACAAGGGAGAAAAGTGGGTGAGCATCACATTGGACTCCTCCTCGATTTCCTGATATCAAGCAGCTGGATAAGCAATTGCCACTGGATAGGCTGGAGACAGCAGATGTGCATTAAGGGGACAAGTGGAACTGTAACCCACAAAATTTGCAGACATAGCTGTGTACAATTCAGTTGTGGTACCTCCAGTTTTGTTTTGAAGCCATCTCCCAGCAACCCTAAACCTGTAGCAATCAGCTCTTGACAACAGGTTTATGGGAATGCATCAACTGACTGCTTCTTCCCCTTAATGCTGCTTGGATGCATACTTACTTACTCCTGGCATGGCACTCTAAGCTTATTTCTCCTCACTGCAGCCTACGATCAGACACTTTTTGCAATTGTATCTGGTAATCTGATAAAGGACTGGACTCTATCAGGGGAGGGTAGACTTTAGACATGAGGGATCTTTGTTTTTTACCCTGAGGTCCACCAACTGAAGCCAGGTACAAAACGATGGCTGAGGGGAGCAGAGCCCATTGCCTACTGAACCCATGAGCTACACACTCGGATGACCTGCATACACAAGTACCTGTGCATCTGAGTTACTGCTGATCAGAGATTCTAAACAATCTGATTTAGACCTAAATATTGCTACTGTTAAACAATTGGGAGTTGAAGACCTTTGCTGATCTACTGCAAACCACTCAAGGATCTGCCAGTAGATTCCAATCTACTTTCTGCCCACCCTGGGACTAGAGGAACGTTCAGATGACATCCAGACCTGCAGTTTCCAGGTCTGCCAGTACATCTCACCAGCATTGTTGGCTTTGATGATGCTGTTGGCAGGGCTGGTGTTCTTCACAGAGTCAGTCTTCTCAGGTTTTCTTCTTCCGACTTTCTTGCTTCCTTTTATCACTGCCAGCTCCTCCTGAACCAAGCGCTGAGTATCCAAGACTTTTTGGGCCCGTTTTTGCTGCAGCTCCTAAAACAAAAGAAAAAATGGTTTTAGAGCTCTGACGTGATCCATTTGCTCCTCCATCATGTAGCACTGGTAAACATACTTGGTCTGACTTCTAACTGAACAAAAAGCAAACCCCCTAATGCCTAGGATTGGATCAAGCCCTTACCTGGATGGCTACTCTCCTGGCAAGACGCGCCTTCTCCTCTCGGATCTTCCTCCTCTCCTCCTCTCGCCTCCGCTGCAAATCCAAGATGTTGCTCTCCTCTGTGAGTTGCTGCTGCCTTTCCTTAAGGATAAACAGCAGAAAGAGTAATCAGACCAAATTATTAGCATCCTATTCCACCACAGAGGAAATCTGGTTGCCTTCCCACACTTTCCTGTTCAAACCATTCCCTTGACCCAAAGGATAATCTAAACTGCAGAGATGTTTTTATTGGACACCAAGGTGCTCCTAATTATCTGCCATCTTGGAATAGCCAACAAGCTACATTAACCCCTTCCCTGGTATGTAGCTAAACATCAAGAAATATAACAGCTTCAGACAACATGCCACTGATCATTACAGAATGGAACAACTAAGTGATTCATAACTCTGCTATTACAACGACAGGAGGAGGAAGGCCTTTCAGTAGCCTTTTGCATGAGCTGATGCCAAACTCCTGTGGAGGAGAAGCATTTTCAACTTTAAACAGAAAGTGTAACGCATAAAAGGAATGAAGTTTGGATTATTTTAGAACAGCAGGCCCAAGATCAAAATCTGCATAAAGGAATTTTGGGTAAATGCCCAAACTGGTAAGGCTGTGAAAAATAGCTTTTTTATTTTTTAATGACCAGTTTCTTGCTCTCATAGCTGCAAAGAAAAAAACCCTGAAATTCTTGAAGTGGGAGGGAGGGTCAGTCTCAGAGTCCTGCACAATCCTCCCCATGCCCTCCCTCTAGGCAAGATACTATTCCCAAACATCCGCTGCAGTAGTCTACCCACACCTAAGCTCCATATGCATCACTTCTGCAAGTTCTTGCCAGCCAAATGTATGTTCTTTGAAAAAAAACTGGCTCATGGAAGCAGAATGAAGTGTTCGAAATTAGCAAATGTATGGACATCAGGAAATCAACATAATTTCTTTTGACATGTGGATTTACTTGGGAAGGAATTTAGACGGGGTGCATCTGATATAAATTGCACAGTCCTAGGTACTATATCTGGTTAACAAACAAGACCTTTTGTTTTGTCTGGGAATGGCTCCTCCAATAAGAAGTTATTCCTTTTGAAGGGCATATGTCAGGGACAGAATTGGTGGCACCATTTCACAGGAAGACCAACAGAGGGGTCAAAACTAACTACTGCAAACAATTCTGGAAACTTGTGTCTGGGTTCTTCAGCGCCTTAACTCAAGTAAAATAGACTTGACCACAACGTGAATGGCATCCATTCAGGCTACAAACCCTTATCAAGTCTCAAAACTCTTAGCTGGCTTGCTAAGAGCTGAAGAATTTGGACAGAATTTGAGGAACAGAGAACTGGTCTTTCTTAGTTCCCAGGGTAGGGACATCAAAGGCTGCTTCATACAATGCACATATGGCAGACAGACCTCTCTTTTGGAAGCTAACAAGCAGCCGAGTTGGGCTACACCCTCCTTGTGCCTCTGTGAGTGCCGTCTGTACCAACGCTGGATCGTCACAGCAGCCAGATTGACCTGGTTAATGAACCTAAAATAGCAGAAAGAGGTTCAGAAGAAGTATTGCTTGCCAACCACTGTACCTAGAAAAGCAGATCCTGCCATAAAGCAGGTACAGTGAGAGATGCCATGCTTGAAAAACAGTTCTTGAATACATAGCTCCTATGCTTAGAAATATACTTTCCTTTTTGGCTTCTAGAAAACAATGCTGTGTGCAACACCCAACTCAGGGTGATATATTTTAGGCAGGCATGAAAGCAAGCCAGTAAGCAGGCATGAAAGCAAGCCAGGAGCTAAGATCACTCTGTGAAGATCTAACCTATCAACTGGAAATCACCAAATGCACACCTGTCAAAGCTGCTAAGAAGCAACACATCAATGTACACTTTTCCCTAAGCCATTTCATCTCATCCTTTTGCATAACTTGCCATCTCTTCCCATTATCCTTTCTCCCATCCACTGCTTTGTGCTTACCGCTCAGCCTCCTCCTCTGACACTTCCTGCCTCCTGAGAGGGTTAGTGCTACTGCTAGCATTATTGTTCCGAGCCAGGATGTTGCTGCTGGAAAAGTTTTTCTGGGACTTCATGTAGCTGCTGCCCTCTGTGTCTTCATTAGAGGTGGCTTTGATAATGTTGCTAAGGAAAGAAGACCACCATGCTCCAGTCAGAAGCATTCCCTGGATTGCACCATGGATCTTCAGTGTGCCATTCTACCCAGTGGGCCCATACCATGCACACTAGGACATGATGAAGGACACTGTCTATTTTCCAGATTGTTTGATACCTTGATTTCTCAGGGACATCCTCCTTGGGCCACGGCCTTGGGAAAGAAACCACTCTTTGCCAATATCATCCTTTCTTGTTCCTTAGTGAAAAGGCCAGTTTGCAAGCCATGAGTGAGTCCCCTTTATATTAAAAGGAAAGTGCTTCTAAGTCGTAGGGTGGAACACATGGAGGGAGAGGGGTGCTACTGATTTTCCTCACAGAGCACTGTTTGGAATCAAGGGCTCCTATATTCTCATCTATATTGGCACTTGCAGTGCTCAGGGAATGCTTTTTGAAAAAAAGGTGTCAAGAAAGACAAAAATTGAGTATTTAGCATTCAATAGAGGAAGCTCCTTTTGCTCATATCCAGCCCAGTTGTAAGGATTATGAGACACTGGACTCATAGGAATACAAGGACTCCTTGAATTAAGTGCAGGTTTATTTTTACCATTTTTAATGCATGACGGGTGGGGTGTTTAGGAACAAATACACTTACAGTTTTTGCCTCCCTTCTTTAAAACCATCTCTTCTCCACACCCACCCACCATGCCAGCAGCTTGCTCACACTTGAAATGTCAGGAAAGTTGCCACAGTTGACCTTCCAGCCCCTAATAACCTATGGCGCCTGGGTAAAGGAGGCTTGTGACAGGAATATGCAAAGACTTACTTGAGGGAGGTGGTGGCTTGGTTGGAACTCTTGGGTGCAGGCGCCTTATCTGCAGTGGAGTAGTTGTTATGCACCATGGTGGTGACACAGTTGCCCATGGCACCTTTGTTACTCCTCAAAGAGAGAAGAAAACATGTCAGCATACTCCTATAATAACTTCTCCATTATATTAATCAAACAGACACGTCACCTGAAGCCTTGTCAAATGGGCCCCATTTTCACCTTATTTCTACTGCCTAATGGACACTTCTGTCCCACATCCTGTAGATCAGGGGTGGGCAACCTGTGGCCCGAGGGCTACATCCAACCCTCAGCCTAATTTCATACAGCCCTCAGCTTAATTTCAAAAGCATGGCTGACTGGAGAATGCTGGGAGTTGTAGGACTTTGTTCTGTCTAAAGCTGCATAGGGTTGCACCTTAAGAGTTTTTAAAGGCACAGTTGCCATTACTAGGCAAAGACCTGGCAACCTTAATTTGGAAAACTAGAGCAATGAACTGGGAATAAAGGAAGTTGGTCACTCAAAAACACACTGAAAAACAGAGGTACTTCTCAACTATAAAGAAAACAAAAATGAAGCGAAAAGGACTGTTTGGCTCAGCTCTACTTTAAATGTCAAGTTGCAGCTAATGTAAGTCTGCCAGCACTGATCATGTGGATGCCCCCAGTCCCTGTTCCAATAATGCCTACAGACCAGAAGATAGATACCACCCCATCCTCAGAGATTCTAGCAATAGTGGAGGTACAAATCCAGCTGCAGCCTCTTTGCAAAGGACCCATCAGTTCTGCTATATATCTAAAAATATCAGAAGCTACACCTGACTGCCAATGCACCTTTCTTACCTGTTATTGGCAGTGAAGTTGGCTGCCAGCGGCACATATATTTCTTTCTTCTTCATGCCTGTATGGGCCTCCTGAGTGCTAGATGGAGAAGGAAAGGTTCTGGGCTGCTCATCCTGCAGAACATAGCCAGAAATAAGGGAGTCACTGTCATTGACCTCAGGGATGTGGAACCCGCAGCCCTTGGGCCTAATCCAACCCACAGGCCAATCCTCTTTAGATTCCTCTGAGAGGAATCCCCCCTGGAGGAATCCCCAATGTTAACTCCAAGCCCAGGACAGAGAAAGGCAAAATGGGCACAGCAATTACATTAGTAGGCGTGGCCACAGCCCCTGACATCATCCAGCCCACAGAGGGTCCAGCAGGAGGTAATTCAGTCCTCCATCCGGAAAGTGTTCTGCACCCCATATTATACCTCATGCAGTGAATCTCTCTCAGTCCCACCTTGATTATCACTGGAGTACTGGGAAAAACAAATGCCCCCAATTTCAGATGCTGAAAATTGCTGGGAGCAAACTCTGGGATTTGGGCCTATTAATAGTACTTTCAAAGTGGTGGAAAGTTTGTGCTGAGCTGGATTTCCTCAGAGTAGAACCAAAGCCACTTTCAAACCAGGGGTGGGTGGCAGGGGCACAAATTCTGCATACCTAACACCCATGGGTTATACAGAAACTGTCCCTGAGCAGATTGCTACTAGATCAAATGCCAGACCAGGGGATAACAGGATGCAAAAGACTGATAGCAGCAGAACGCTCTCCTCCATTCCCCAAACTGGTACCTCTTCCTTGGAAGCACATTTTTGTGCCATCTTTCAGTTTAGTACTATGGAACTCCATAGGTTGTGCGGGAAGCTGCTGCTGCTGGCAACATAAGAGCCTTTCCAGATGATTACCACAATCCCAGATTTTACTCTTACTGCTGCACTAGCATTTAGTGCCAGTAAGAAGATATCCTATCCTCTTGTCATTAATGGGGGATAGCAGTAGTCTTGCTGCAGTGTATAGCCTTCCCACTGCTTTTTTATTTTTAGGAGAGGAGTATATTCCTGTGCTGGAGGGAATGCACAGCACTGAACAGTTGCCCAAGAAGCCCACGCCTGCACATTCTACATAGCACTCACCACTGCAGTTGGTATGACAGCTACATTGGTGGGGGCGGGGGGGGGGGGGAGGATTTACATTTCCCCAAGGACAAAACATTGCTATTTGAATGCTGGGAAAATGCAATTTCCCCACAACAGATACATAACTGAGGGAAAGGGTTTTGGATTCTTTGCAACAATTGAGCAACTGGTGTGCATTTGTGCCCCCCACCCCCAAAGTGTTTATTGGGAAAGGCCTCAAATGCCTTCACAGAGGAGGCTAAAGGACAAATCTTAGGACTGATTCCACTGAACTGAAGCTCCTCTGATACTTGTACTTCTTGGTATGTCCTTGATCTTACCAGTATGTTCCATGTGGTCTTCTTCTCTGGGGAGACTTTGCTCAGACTTGCTAGTTTCTTTCTTCCACCTGAGCTGCTATCGAACAAAGTCAGGAAGTCTCCGTGCTGTTCTGCACTGCTGAGAAGCAAAATCACTGGATTAATCAAGAGGCCTGTACAACAGTACTGCTTCATTCATTTCCAGAAGACATCCGCTCAGCCTACTGTGCAACATGGAAATTTATTCACCACTCTAAACTACTCCCATTTTTTGATCCATCTGGAGGAAGCCCTCAAGAAGAAAAATACCCAGCTTCCCCAAAGAGCTCTGAAAGGCAAGCACAAGTGAATCAGGCTCTGTGAGATCCTATGCACTAACCTTGCTTTTCTAGTAACACATTTCTTTGAAGGCTCACCTGAAGGCACCATTCACCTGCTGGTTAACCTGAGTTGTGCTGTTGGATCTTCGCAAATTATTCATAGCTCTGCTGGTGCCAAACCCAACATCTTCCTGGGAGAAAGAGACATGTACCAGCAATGCACGTAGTTAGCTACCATCTGGATGGCCTTGAAACAAAAGTCTCCTATTACACTGATACCAAATCACCCCATCTGCATCCATCCTAAGATGAAAAACCAAATCTAGCACTTGCAGATAACAGGACAGCACTGCCTCTGGAATAATTTTTATTATAAATGTGTATTTAAAATAGAAATAATCTGTACAGATAAACATAAAAGGATATACAAAAGCTTATATAACAAGTCAATAATAATATAGTCCATAGGTATTTATCTTATTTATTTTTTTCCATAATGAATGTCACAGTTCATTGTATTAAAAAAAAACAACACCTTGAAATATACTATTAGACTGAATCCTCTTCTCTAACTTGAATACTATATCTTAACTTTAGAGTCACCGTGCCCATTTTGATATAGAGGATGTGGGAAAAGGTTGGTGGAAACTAGAGGTCCGTGTCAAGCTTATTTAGTTCTTTTTTTCCTTGAGCAGAACTAGAATCCCAAAGATGGAGCTAGAAGATGCAGCTCCATCATTTCTTCCTCAGAAACAATTATTTCTTACATGAGTTTCTTGTGTGCAGCAGTTTGATAATATCCCACAATTCCCTCAGGGGGGGCAAATAACTGCAGCACACTATATATAGCCTTCTACTCTCCTTTCACACAACCTGCAGGCCATGGCCTGAATGACTGAATCTCTGCACATCTCTGTGATCTGGTGTAAGCCCCCTCCCCTGCCCTGGTTCCCTCTCCTACAAAGTAAACGTGGACCAAAAAGCCCGCCATGGAGGGATGCTGTAATTTTGTAGCCATCTTCATTGAAAAAACGCTTGTGTTAGAAAAATAGTAACAGTCTCTCTTGGGCTACTCTTGCACTGGACTGTACTCAGCAAAGAATACACAAGACAACAAGCCAAGTTAAAGGCTGTGCTTAAACAAAACAGATTTACCAGGAATACACTGAGAAGATACCCTTAGGCTTCAAAGGAAAGCAAGTCTTTCATCCCCTATACTTACTAGGATATTTCTCTTGGGCTTGTTTTCAGTAATGACGGAGATAGAGCGAGCAATGTGTTTGCCTGGAGAGGCACTGCTAGGGCGCTGAAGTACTTGCATAGGTAGCCCTGTAAGGCTGAGATCCATACCACTGGCACTGGCACCCTGGAAGGAACAGCTGCTGCCACGGACACTCTTCATTGTGAACTGGGGAAGGAGGGAAGCCCTGGAAACACATGGGAACAGACAAGGAATAGCACGGTGACTAAAATGGTCTGTGATGCTGGTTTGACACATGGCCCCAAATATGTTACTATCAGTAGAGAATCCAGCATAGTACCTAGGGAAGGGGTAGGGAATGTGTAGCCCACCAGATGTCATTGGACTATAACTCCCATCATCCCTCACCATTTGCTATGTTGGCTACAGCTGATGGGAGTTGCAGTCCAACAACATCTGGAAGGCCACACATTCCCAACCCCTGCTTTGGAGCCTCCATCACAATCATCAGAATCTTAGCTTACTTAAAAAAAAAAAAATCTAGTCCTCAGGGCTGCAAAAAATAAGCATGAAAAGGGGAAGTCAATGACTGACGGCTGAGATCATAAGGGCTCTAAGGAGATCCTTCCAGTGGCCTTTCATAACACTTCACACCTGTCCATGGACTCCAGGCCCTCCTCCTCTGCCTTCTCCTCACCAATATCCCCATGATTTCCATCCCTCTCTCTTACTCTGTTGATTTATTCTGATTTACTCTTACTGTTGATTTATTCTGCATTTAATCAAAAGTTTACTAACTTCATGTAGGAACGCTACCTCAAATACACCTATATTCTGCTGATGCTGACTGGAGTTTATTTTCAGTAAATCAAATGCAACGCATTTCCAACTAATAAAATAACATTTCCATAATTTAATCTTTTAATTGGTTTTCTGCATTGTGGAGTTAGGTTTCTGGACTTGGAGTGAACTAAGGTTCTTGAGCCTGGTGGAGGATGCAGAGTAAATTAGGTGAGACTATGCCTATACCTCATACAGATGGTAGAAGGAAATGTGGACAACAGAGCAAGATATGTGGAGCTCCATTCTTTAAGCTTCTGGAAGCAGTGGCAAGCTGGGAGCTAAAGCTGGACAAATTCCATTTAAAAATAAGGAGTTTTAGTTGTTAAGAAAAAATGCATCTAACATTTTTGGGCAGGGGGAGACAGCTAGCACTTGCTACATACAAATCAAAATTAGACCACCTTCTAAATGAAATACTTTAGCTAAACTGCTTGATAACGTTACTGTTGATATGGGGAATGAAGCTAGAAAACACTGGTTTAAAAAAGTGTGAGGGTACCAGACTATATAACTCAACTTCCCCAATCCTCACCAAATCTAAAACAAAGGGGGATTAATTCTATAGATTATGCCCTCCAGTTCAGCTCCCGACAGTGACACAGCCTGTCCAAATAAGAGTGTCTGTGATTCTGGGTACAATATGCCCATAGGGTGGTTTTTATAGGTCATGCATCCATCTGTGCTTACCTAATGCCTATCAGACACATTACACATATGCAAAGTTCGTGTACCAGGTATATACAGGTAGCTGCAAACTATGCATAGGTGGCATCACTCGCATAGAGGAAGGAGCTATATTGGCCAAAGGAGCTGCTTCCCATATTTCCTGTTGTGAGCTAAAGCACGGACCAAAGAATAGGGGAAACTCCTCTGAGTATATGTTCTTAGACTTAGAACATCTGTGACCGGTCACTAGCAATGACACAGGCACTAGCCAATAAGTGTCTGATGCTCATTCCATATATTGTTCTCAGACACAGCAGATGTCACTGGGGGCAGGAGAAGCCATCGCTTTCCAAGAACCTGATCTAGTAGCTGAGTACTTTGAAACTGCAATTCCCCAGCCACAAAAGCACTGGACAAGCAAACATAATCTGGATTGCAACAATTCAGAAACAACTATACATCCCCTATGCCAACAAAGCCCATACCATCCAAAACCCAATCTAGGGCAGTATACTTTTGCTCTACTGCTCACATCTTTTCATGCTGAACAGATTTTACAGGATTATCCCCTTTGTGGCTCAACATCTCTTAAGCGGGGTAGTGTAAGTCAGAGAAAAGCAGTACCTCATCTCTCCCTCCCCGCCACTTTCTACTTTGACAACCACAGCAGGCCCAGAAACCACATATGATAAAAAGAACTGCTCCTGCCTAAGCCAGTCACATAGAGTTTTTGGCCTTTCAGTAAAGGATATGGTTCAAGAGACTACAAGGCCAAGACTCTTCCACACTGAAAGCCACATTTTATTTATAAATAACAGCATTTATATCCTACCTTTCGTCCCAAAAAGGGCCTCCAAGGATGGGTGGTACAGAATTTTACCAGTTGTAGCTTTCCACCCTCTAATCTTCTAGTAAGTTCAGCTATTTTGGGAGATGTTTTCATTTTCTAAAAAGTAATATGCTTCCAGTTCTACTTAGAGGTTAACCTTTCTTTGTATCCTAGAACAGAAACTGCCATCCACACACCCACTTCCCTACAAGCACTCACAGTTGCAAGTGTGTTGGCTCAGAAAAGATAAACAAGGAGCAATCTATGGAAACCATAGATGCTCAGCCCAGTGATATGGGAAAGGTCAGCAACTAGAAGGTAATAGCTATTTCATCAGAGAATCATACTGTTAAGATTCAAGGGAGCAGCAAGGACAGAATGAAAACTGCAAAACTACAGACTTGGTTTGCATGGGTTCAGTGTTCCTCATCATACCAGGAAAATTAAAAGCCACATATAAAATGTCCTCTCATAGTTTAAGAAGCAAGTATGTCCTTTTCATTTAACAATGTAAAATCATGCTGTATAACTACTACCATCTTCTCTTAACTCCTTTGGCACCCTCACTGCTGAATCTCTGAGCTGGTTTAAAGGTGAGTGGGCTTCAAACACGGTGAAGTTATATCATGGGCCTATATACCACCACGTAGAAATCTTCACTCTTGACATGTAACCTTTCCACGTGAAAGGAGTTTTGGATATGGATTTGCTTTCAAATCAGTCAGCAGTTGTAAAATTCTAACGTGGTGCAGTCTAATGAAGACTAACATGTGAGCAACACGCACTCTTACACTGCTCTGAGAAAAGAATTACTTGTACTAGTAAAACGAGTTCCCTCTGAAATTTCTCAGTGTATGGAACATATAAACTATATAAAAATTTGCAATCACTTTGTTTATTTGCTAACTTCATACAATTTGTATAGTTAGTTTCATTTTGCATTTATTTATGTATCTTCAAAGTCAAACCCTCCTCTCCTCTGAACATCAAGTTTGAGTACTACTTTCTACTAAATGACCACAATGACTATTACCCAATTTCAAAAGGGCTCCTCATAGTGGTCAATCAGATTTCAGGGATCACATGCAGTTTTAGCAAAGCACTGATATACTGTTGCAGCAATAACACATATTTCTGCATGCCAGTTGCTCTTTTAATCTGGAAGCAGGTTTTACACTTGCTCTCTGGAGTAGAAATAACAAGTGTGGTGAAAACACACATAGGGCTTGGAGAGGGGAGAACACAGGGGCTTTGAAATCTGGATATCTAAGAAATCCCCCCCCCCCAAGTCTGCAGATAAATATATTTAAGAACTAGTGCTACCATCCACACATTAGAGGAGCAGACTCTTCAAAAAGGGCAACATTTCTAACAATGGGAGTGTGCGCATCATACACACTTCTTGAGGGCTACCAAGCAGCACAATGCATCAGGTTGCATCCAGTTCTAACTGAAGTCCCATTCATTTCAATGGATCTACTATAAGTAGGCCTAACAATAGATTCAATCCATCATCATATTTAGCATGGAGTTTCATATCTGCAACATTCATACAAGCCCTACAGCAATTTCATCATAGCAGACTAGTCCATAAAAGTGATACTGGAGAGACAGAGAGAGAAATGGGAGTAGCTCTTACCTTTTCCAGCTTCCCAAAATGCTAAAAAGGGGCATGGAGGAGAACAGTTGTTTATTTCACCAGATTAGAAATGGCAAGGCATTCCAAGATTACCCCCCACCCCCATATCAAGGCACCCGTCAATTTTCTAGTGGAAAAAAACCAAAACGCAGCTCGAGGCTCCTAAGAACGAACCTTATGTGACAGGGCACTGCAAAGCCCGAGCTGATACGCGGTGGTGTTAGCCTGCTCAAGCAGGACTTTGCAAAACAATGAAAACGTGCAGAAGCCTGAAAAAAAAAGGGGGGGGGCGGCACGCGCAACCTATTGGCTCCTCTCTACATCACAGATCTTGGGGAAAGGACGTGGGGAAGCCCTCGGTCCTCTTATCTACCTCCCACCGTCCCGTCCCCCCCCCCCACTTACCGCAGACAGATGTCCAAAGTAGAAACCTCTCCTCTTCCCCGCCCCCTCCCCACTTTTCAGATGATGACAGGGCCCCCTATCTTTCGGTCAAGCCCTGGGCTGAAATTGAGGCCTAACCTTGCGGGGGAGGGGGCTTATCTACCCCCAGACCCACCACCGCTTTCGACCCTAGTTTTATTATCTAGAGACCTAGCCCCGTGCGGGGGGCCATTCCGCCCCTCCCTCAGACGCCCCCCCGCGCCAAATGCACTACGGGAAATTCCCGCTCCCCTCCTCTCCCCCACCGCCGGTACTGGGGCTCCCGCATCCGCGCGTCCCAGCCACGGCCAAGCGGGGGAGAAAGCGCTGCTGCTAGTTAGCAACCAGCCGCCGCCACACGCCAACCTAGCGCGGAGCAGCAAGGGCCCGCCTCCCCTTGGCCACGTTATTGGCCAGGGCTTCCAGGGAGCAGCTCCTTACGGGCTAATCCCAGTGTCCTTCTGTCGGCGGAGCTAGGTTGACAGCGCAAGGCCGGGGGAGGCGAAAGGAAAGCGCGAAGAGGAAGAGGTGGGGATGGAGACGAGGGCGCTTGCGAAGGAGGGGCAGCCTGAAGCAAAGGCGAGCTCCGCTGCTCGCGCACCCCGCCGAGGGCCCCCCTCTCTGGACGATCCCGGCAGCCGCTTCCCTGGGGGCCGAGGATCTCTCTCGTCAGGGAGAATAACGCTGCTTCTTCAGATAGGGCTTTGAAGGGCATTTGCTTAGATCTAGCGGTCACTCCCAGTGCTGCCGCTTTGTCTTGTCGCTTTTTGTTACAGCGAAGGAGGGCTCTTCTTCTTGTCTTAAGGCTAGAGGAGCCTTCCCCAACTTGGTGCCCCCCAGAGGTGTTGGACTAGAACTCCCAGCATCCCCCAGCCAGCCATGCTGGGAGTTGTTGTCGTCTAACACCTCTGGAAGGCACCAGGTTGGGGAAGGTTGAGCTAGATAAAGAGCCCTGCTGCAGTCATGCTTATTGTAGGCAGCCTTGTGGAAGTGATAATATACAATCATCACACAAGTTGAACCAGAATTTGAAGAGGAGGGAGGCAATTCGTGCAGGCGACAGCCCATTGTCTCCTCCCGTCCCCTTTGGGGAATCAAGACAATCCGCCTCCCCCACGCAGTTATGGAGCATCGTCACCACTTGGCTAAGCCCATTCCGTCTTTGATTCTGTGTTAGCTCAGCTTGGAGGTAACTAAGGCGAAGGGCAAGATTGTCCATCGGAACCAACGGGAGCGATCCAAAGGTCCACAGGAAAGAATGGGAGCTGCAAATGGCAATGGACGTGATTGGGCTCCGCTGAAAACAATGTAAGGGAAAAATGGCGTACCCCTTCAGGGATAGGCTTGTTTGTTTGTTACGGCTGGTCTTGAACCGAATGGAGCTGGCTAAAACATGACCCAAACGGCTCTTTCGGAGTGCTATGGCAATGCCCATCCATTTAAGGCAGCCATCATAAGCTAATGGGGCAATCATAGTACATGCTAGAGACAAAAGATTTGAGAGGTAGTCTCAATAGCCCAGTTATGCAGTAACTAGTCATCCCTTATCTGCCACGCAGGAATTCCCTGTGCCTGGAATGTCCACAGATTCTCTCCGAAGGCTCACCCAGGAAGTACTAATGGGAAAGCATATTCAGTCACAGTATTGGGGGGGAAATATATGATGAGAATATAAGATGGCTTTCCTAAAGGTAGATTTACCCTGGCTTATTTCTCACTGAGTTGGCAAACCTGGCTTTGGGCTATACTATACTACTTTACGCCACAGGTGAAGAGTAAATGACTGTTTTCCCATACAAAAACAGTCCCTACATTTACACTGTGATCTTATGCATCTCTGCTCACAAGGCTCGTTTTCAGTGGGGCTTACTCCCAGGTAAGTAGGTATAGGATTGCAGCCTTAGAGAACTACAAGGATTTCCAGCCTAGCCTTCTCTCTGACATGCTAATTTTCTACGTACAGGGAAGCATTCAGTACAGTTCTTTAGAATATCCATCCTGGGCACCAGCTTTGCAGAATGTAAAACACATGCATATTATCTCTAGCAAGCCACTGATTCAAAATCAGGGCCACAGTGATGGGGACTTCTTGGGTTCAGTGACCTGTTCCCATATGCAGATCAAAGCTATATAACAAGATGCTTGCAATGCTTAAACGAGGGATGTGGAATGTGTAGCCCTCCAGATGTTGTTGGATTGCAACTCCCATCTTCACTCACCACTAGCTATGCTGGCTAGGGATGATGGGAGTTGCAGTCCAACAACATCTGGAGGGCCACGCATTCCCTACCTCTGCTGTAGGGCCTCCATCAGATTCATGAGCTTACTTTTTAAAAAGAACATCTAGTCTTATAGAATCATAGAATAGCAGTGTTGGAAGGGGCCTACAAGGCCATCGAGTCCAACCCCCTGCTCAATGCAGGAATCCAAGTCAGAGCATCCCTGACAGCTGTCCAGCCTCGTCTTGAACGCCTCCAGTGTGGGAGAGCCCACCACCTCCCTAGGTAATTGGTTCCATTGGCGTATTGCTCTAACAGGCAGGAGGTTTTTTCCTGATGTTCAGCTGGAATCTGGCTTCCTGTCACTTGAGCCCATTATTCCTTGTCCTGCACTCTGGGATGATCAAGAAGAGATCCTGGCCTTCCCCTCTGTGACAACCTTTCAAGTACTTGAAGAGTGCTATCATATCTCCCCTCAGTCTTCTCTTCTCAAGGCTAAACATGCCCAGTTCTTTCAGTCTCTCTTCATAGGGCTTTGTTTCCAGTCCCCTGATCATCTTTGTTGCCCTCCTCTGAACCCTCTCCAGTTTGTCTGCATCCTTCTTAAAGTGTGGTGCCCAGAACTGGACACAGGACTCCAGATGAGGCCTAACCAGAGCTGAGTAGAGAGGAACTAGTACTTCCCGGGATTTGGAAGCTATGCTTCTATTAATGCAGCCCAAAAGAGCATTTGCCTTTTTTGCAGTCACATCACATTGTTGGCTCATATTCAGCTTGTGATCTACAACAATTACAAGATCCTTCTCTCTTGTAGTGTTGTTGAGCCACGTATCCCCCATCTTGTAACTGTGCATTTGGTTTCTTTTTCCTAGGTGCAGAACTTGGCATTTATCCATATTAAATGTCATTCTGTTGTTTTCTGCCCAGCGCTCCAGTCTATCCAGATCACTTTGAATTTTGTTTCTGTCTTCCAAAGTATTAGCTATCCCGCCCAATTTGGTGTTATCTGCAAATTTGATCAGCATTCCCTGCACCTCCTCCTCTAAGTCATTAATACAAATGTTGAAGAGCACTGGGCCCAGGACTGGGCCCTGCGGTACCCCACTTGTTACCTCTCCCCAGTTTGAGACGATCCCATTGATGAGCACTCTTTGAGTCCGATTCTGTAGCCATTCTGTAGTCTTCAAGGCCGCAAAAAATAAGCATGAAAAGGGGAAGTCAATGATTGACATCAGAACATAAGAACTCTAAGGAGATCCTTCCAATGGTCTTTCATTGCACTTCATACCAATCCAAGGACTCCAGGCCCTCCTCCCTTGCCCCTATCTTCTCACCAATATCCCCATGATTTCCATCCCTTTCTCTTACATCTGGAGGGGCCACAGATTCCCCCACCCCTGGCTTAAACAAACTTCACTTTCTTTCTGCACTGCCAATACCCCTGCAACATCTATATACAATGTGCTTTCACATTTATGGAACAGCAAAAAGGAGTTTTGTCATTTTTAATTGGCACCCAGCACGGCTGATGCTTAATGCTATGGCTAAAAAACAGCAATCCTGTATGAGCTCTCAAAGCAAATAGGAATGTGGAGGAGAGGAATTCTTAATACACCCCATTTGAGGACATGGCAGAGCACTTTTCATACCCACTTCACAGGACCGAACATACTGTTAATCCCGGAGCTAGTATGTGTTCTCAGTTGCAATGTGCAATCAATTGCTTGTGTTATACAGGATTGTACCACCAATCCTAGGCAGTTATGTGTGCTTACGTTCCTCAGTTTTAATGGACTTGTTACTGTGGTTCTTATATGAGTATATAAAAGCATCTTTGCACACATCAAGTGAAGGAGCAGCTGTGACAAGCAGGGATAGTTAGAGCAGTCTTAAGAGCAAAAGAGTGAAAACAGAAGATAAACATCAAAATGGGAACCATATTGCAGTCTGTGGGGACATGGACAAAAGACTGGATTCAGGTGGGATGAATAGGCCCAAACCATCAGAGTCACTGCTAGATCAAGTTGAGCAGAGAGAATATTAAAGCTGCAATTTGATATACTTATTTGGAAAAAAAGCCCAATTGAACTCAGTTGGGTTTACTTCTGAGTAAACATGGCGAGGATCAGGGTGCAGCTTGTCGGTTTCTCACTTGCCTCAGGGCAGCGGAATTGAGGGTCCTGATTCAACCAGGAAATATGTATCAGTTACAAAATGAACAAATACAGCATAGCACAATTAATAACAGGGCAGCACCTTTAGTACAAGGCATCCATCTAGACAGTTCCACTTCAGCCTTGTTGAGAAAGGGGTGTGATTTCTAGAAAGGATTCTGTCTTCTCAGAGGAAAAAGAAAGCTTTTTAAGAGCCGGCTCCATCATCAAAGGTAGAAACAAATCTTTGTCAGATTAAAGCAGCAGAACAAAGAAGCCTTTACTGTTTCTCATATGGATTCATACTTGCCTGATATGCACAAGTGGTCACATCTCCTAAAGCAGCATTGCTTCTGGCTAGAAATAACTATCGTCTCCTTAGGCCTAAATTAAGGAGAAGAATCTTGCTAAAATAATTCTAGTTCTATGTAGCCACCACCATGCAAGACTGACCCAATGGTCTGTCTAGTTAAACATCCTGCCTGTGACACAGTGGCCAGATCTAGATAGGGTTTGAGTATTACTATGGTGGCTTTTATTGATTTTGTAGATAACTGGCAAACAGTAGCAAAGTAATCCCCGGCACCCACCCATGCCAGCCCATTGAACAAAGAGGAAAGGAAAAATAAGGGAGGCTGCTAGAAAAAAAAGCAGCTAGGTAGAGAGGAAAGAAAATAGTCAGCTGGTTCCAGGGGATAACAAGTTACTAGATAAATTAGTGCCCAGAGAGACACGGAAACTTCTGCCTTCTGGGGGTGAAGATCTCAGAAGCATTGTTCTCCTTTTGGGTGATTTCTTCTTACCAACAGAGATAAAGTGAGTCGCTGACCCACAATGGGAGACATTCTAGACTTCTTACATTGTAAAACGATTCCCTGCTGTTAATGAAGCTCTGCAGATCTGGAGTGCTTGATGTTTTGTTCAATGAATATTTTAAGGAAACAGACAAAAGGATAATCCTGGCCTCTATGTAGATTCAAATGTTTAAAAAGAATAGCATACCAATAGAGTATGTCATTCCCGGCATACACTGAAATCTAAGGGCCCTGAGTTCAGACACACAACTTCTCTGAGCAGACTGCACAGTCACTATGAATCCACTTACATGGTGACACCACAGTTAGTGTCTCTGTTATCAGTAAGCCACTGTTTCTTAAATAGCTAACCACAGTGGCTGGGAAATTTATCCTTGACCCAGCAGAGAGTATTACAACATATCTATTTTTCCTGCATGAAGGGCAGCTGCATTAACACTGTGGTCACCTATTGGAAGAAACCTACACCACCACCACCAGCCATATCACTACTCTGTTCCCCACCTACCCATTCCACTTTAAACTGCCTGTCGATATTTTGGCTGAGGCACTTTGGAATAACTCTAGAGTGGCCTTCCCCAAGCTGGTCCCCTCCAGATGTGGTGGACTGCAATTCCCACACAGCATGGCCATCTGGAGGGCACCAGACTGGGGAAAGCTGCTCTAGAGCCATTCCTAGGGCAGATGACTTGAGCACCTTACCTACTAGCAGCTGTATACTTATGTTCTATACTTTTTTCCAACAAGATTGGCAATTAAAGTTAATGGTTTAGGAAGTCATACAGGAAGATCAAACTTGTACTGGGGGGTGCACCAAAGCAGTCCTGACATCAATTTTTAGTGTCAAAGCTCAATCCTGGAATTTATGAAGAAGCGATATATGAAAGCACAGAGGGTACTCCCCTCACTGTTGACTAACCACAGAGAGTCCTCCTCATACAACAGGGAATCAGATAAGAGACAGGCACAACTTGTGTCATGTTACTTCATAGCTGTGGTGACATGCCCAAAGGAGCATATAGAATTTCTACGACTGAATACGCATGGAGCAGTCCTCCATCTTGTAATGTGTGCAGACAAGAACTGAATACATTACTCCGGCATCAATTTCAGTGGGGCATTATGATATATTCTATTTGTTTATTAATAATCCCCATCAGGGAGCTTACTTGTTCAGATTGGAATTTGACAGGAGGCTATGTGCACTATAGGATTAAATTAATGATGTGTGCAGGTAAGCACTACCCGGTGTACCACTTGTAATGTTCTGGTGATTTGTATGTTCAGATACGGAGCCTGACAGCAATGTTGGCTCAGTCATCCAGTTTAAGATTGGAGGAATTTCTGGAGGGTTAGCCATATTAGTCTGTCAGAGCAAAAGCACACAGAGTCTTGTGGCACCTTAAAGGCTAACCAATGTATTGTGCATTAGCTTTTGTGGACTGTAGCCCGCTTCATCAGATGCATGGAACATTACCGAGAATTTTAGGTTTATATATATGCATATGGTTGGGTGGGTGGGGAAGAATTGTAAGCAGTGAGCTGAGAAGGAAATTAAATACAGAAAGCAACCATTACATTATTAATTGTGGTCATTCACAGTGCAGTTGTTGCTACTAACACAAACATCCTGGCACTGGGTTAGCTAATTAACAGATGTAGTGTGATAAAAATGCTTTACCCCAATTCAAGTACTGTGTATAAACCTGAAACGCTCCATAATGTCCCTTGCGTCTGATGAAGTAGGCCATAGTCTATGTAAACTTGTGCCAGAATAAATCTGTTAGTCTTTAAAGTATGACAAGATTCTTTGTTGTTTATGATTATGGGGGAGTTGGGAGAGAAAGGAGATTCTACTGTCAGAGTTAACTCTGTTTCAAGCTGCAGGGGGGCCAGATAGCTCAGAAAGCCACCTGATCACATAGTATGGTGGAATGGCGGCTTCTGCAAGTAAGTCTGGACAGAGTTTTAAGGATGGTGGAAGATATTGACTGTGAAACGTCTCTCTACATTAGCTTTCTTCCTCAACTAGCTCAGTGGAAACAAGTGCATTTGTGTTGGCAATGCCCTTTAAGCCCTCCCCATTTCGTATATTCAAAATTCCAGATTACAATAAGGAGAAAAAACAATAGGCAAAGGCAAGACACAGTCTGAATAATACGATCTAGAAGGGGGAAAAGTACAAGTAGAAAGGAAAAGGGAATATTTCTATCTCTTCTTCAGGAACCAACTCTGATGTGTGTCTATGAAAACAGACCACGTTGTTATTGTATTGTGCTGCATATGTTCAACAAGAAACATTTCTAACTATCAAAATAAAAGGCAGCATTGAGGTTTCAAGTCTTCTCTTGCATGCTTGCAGGTAACCCAACAGGAAGATGTAGGGGATGTCACCCCCACCTTTTCAGGATTAAATGACAACTTAAAATGAAAAGGAAAGCAGATCAGACAAGCAACTGAGATACAGCACTGCCTAGCTAGAGGCAGGTGCCTAACGTGTAGAATGCAAAAACCCCACCATAGGGAGAGCCTGGAAATACACCAATTTGTTGCTAACTTAGAAGTTCCCTGTTGCAGTTCCAGCTGTGGAACAACTACGAATGGAGGAAGGGGAAAGCAGACAGCTCCTGGTTGTCCTTGCCATCCCTGGTGCTCCCAGTGCAAGATGCTGTCCACAAAGTTGGAGGAATACAGTCCTGCACAGTAGCAGCTGCTGCCAATGCCATGCTTGAAGGCGCTACCAGCTCCATGCCTGCAAACAAGGACACTGTGCCATCTGGATCACCCCTTGGGGGCCGATCCTCTTGGGGTTCAGAGTCTGGGACTCCACATTCTGCCCGCTGCTGGCTGAGGCCAGGTGGTAGGATATCAAGCTGGCCACAGGACACTGAGTCCAGCATCTGCCCTTCAAACAGGCATATATCACTCGTGAGGATATTAGGCACTGGGGAGGGTTGTGGTGCCAAGTTCATGGGTTTGAGGACACTCTCTCCTGCAAAAGGCATCATATTTGTCAGCAGGTCATCCGTGTGCTTGAGTGTGGTCTTGCCAGAGACGCAGCGGGTGGTGACTGGGGGTGAGTCCTTGGAAATGGGATGGTTCCGGCAGAGTGCTTCAAATTGACGCAAGATCTGTTGAAGGTGGGGAAGAAGGGAAAAAAACAGTGCGCCAACGATGAGAAGAAGAGTGGGGGCAGCAGGGAAAGAAGGACTCCTCCTACCACAAGAGCACCCAACAGCAGGCAGAGGACTAATACAGACAGCAACCCAGGATACTGTGAAAACACCTCCAGCCCCTTCATTGCATCCATTTTCACTCTGCTCACTGTCTGCATTCTTTCTTTTCCATGCATTCATCTGGTTTATCCTTGGAAAGCACGATTAATGTGAGATGAACAGTGGTCTCCCATCCAGGCACTGATCAGGTCCACACCTGCTTAGTTTCAACAATGCTAATAGCACTGGGTGATCTCAGACAACTCGATTTGGGCAAGTACTGCCACTCCCATCACAGTCTGTTAAGCGTCCTGATCTCAGGTGGTCTCTAGGAGTTGGTATATCATACATGACGGATCTTATCATCTCCATTAAAGCCAGTATGCATAAGCTGTATCTAAGTTACATGCTCCTCCACAGAAGGAGGGGAAAAAAGTCTCCCAGAGCACACGAGGTGAAGACAAACGGCCGATATTCTATTCCTGACCAACCTGAAACAAGTGCCATGGCGCCAAAATAAAACTACATACAAAGCTACACTCTGTGTGCCAGTCCACACAATCTTGCCCAGTATTTATTAAGAGAGAACATGGTCTAGCAGCATGACAACAAAGAGCCTATAGCAAATCCATCATCACAGCAGAATATGGGGGACTAATGGGCTGAGCCTTGATAACTTGGATATACAAAGACGGAAGTCACAGAGGCAGGACGTACCTTTGTTGCTTTGTTGGCTACAGACCCAGGGCTCTCTTGGCTGAGCTCCTGCAAGTGCTGCTGGGTAATGGCAAATATCTGATCATGGGAGAGCAAGTCAGAACACATGAGGGAATAGATGGCACACATGGCCCTCTGTGGGAAAACAAGGGCAGGATTAGGAAGGCAAATGGTTTACACACTGGGCCCAATTGGTCTAGCTGGTGCTAATGGGGTGCCCCCAGTGGGAGCCTCTCATAATGTCGTTGTATCACCAGTATAATAACAGGCTGCCCTTGCTCCATATCCACCCTCACATGGCAAGGAAGAAAGCCCAGCTCTAGGCATCAGCCCTGAAGGAGTTATCCCAAGGACAGTCCCCAAAACGTGGGTAAGCAGTACCAGCTTCATGACAGCTATGCCCAGCTGCCAAATTGGAGATGGAAGTAATGAAGACTGCTGATGTAAATAGGCTTCCTCAGAGACCTGAGGGGCTCCCTCACCATGCAGATGCACTCACTGGGGTCCTTCAAAGTTTGATTGAGCAGAGCCAAGATCACCTCACAGTTCAACAGCCCACACCTATGGAGAAGAGCAGCAGTGAGCCAAACACAAAGGACCTGAGCAGGGAGCAATTTTGCGAGGCAGGGGAGAAGACCAAGCCAGCCTTCTCCCAGTCCTTCCCTGCTTCCATGCAATTGGCAGCACATGGAGAGCTCATTACCTTATTACACAGCCAACAGACAGCTCTCCCAAAATGAGACGGGGTCTACATAACTGGAATCTTGCTCACTGGCTTTGTATAAAAATGAGATGGGATAGAGTGAGGGTGACAAATTTTGGATGTCGTTATGGGGCGGCCAGCTGTCAATTCTTTAATATATTTTTAATAAATGGGGGACCAGCACCATTTGGATATTCTGCTTTGGGCCCCTAACTATTATGCGCCAGCCCTGAAGGCAGATATCCAGGTTACCTATTTACAAAAACTGACACACAGTCTTGCAGGTGGGGCAAGGGTTCTGTGCACGGGCACTTCTCTGGTAATGCAGTGTAGGTGAGAGCAAGGAGAAGCAGGGTGAAGCAGCATCCTGGGAGAAGGAGAGAAAGACTGCTCTTACTCCTTGATGAAGTGCTGGGTTTCCTCACGTGTCAGGAAGACCTTGGAACCATTGGTTAGTTGGGTGACAAGGTTCACTTCTTGCAGGCAGTCATCAAGGTTTTCAGCTTCCATCCTACAAACAGTGGGGAGAAATGAGCTTATAAGCCTTGTTCTCCCTCCTTCCCCACAATAGGCTCTCGCATGTGGATGTACGCTAAAGCAGGGGTGGACAGACCTCAGGTTTGTAGGATCTACTTGGTTGTTGTTGTTTTTACTAGAACCCTGAGATCCATCAACTGGAGCTTGGTGCAAAAGATACAGAATTAAGTGTATGGATTTTCTGGTTCAGATGTCTAGCTATTTTGTGGCAGCCCTGGAGGCAAGTGCCCAGGTACACCAACTGACAAAACTCGGCACACCTGGTTTTGAGTACCAAAACTGGATGGCGGTCACAGTCCTTCCAAGCAACAATTCACTCTTGATTACCCCAAGCTTGCTTCATTTCAGCAGTATAACTTAGGACAGGGAGGGGGGAGAGTAATTTTGTTGCTGCTATTGTTAAAGAACTGCGAGTCAGAAATCCTTGCCAATCTACTGCAGATCACCCAGAGATCTACCCACAGGTCCAGATCTACCTTCTGCCCACCCCTGCCTGAAAGTGTGAGCACTTGGCTCAGGCCCAGCCACATGTTCTCTCCACCACTCTCACCTTTCCGCAATGCTTCCTGGCTCTAGGGCACCTGAGTGGTTGTCACTGCCCAACTTGCTGTAGGAATCAGAAGTCCTGCTCAGCTTGCTGTTCTCCTGCAAGGAATTCTGGGAGCTTTGCCCATTCTCCAACTCCTCCCACCCGCCTCCTGCTTGCCCTGGTTGATGGTTCACTGCGAGAGAATTTCACAAGAGTAAACACGTGGGAGAGAATCGAAACCCATCACATCTCAGACATCAAGTTCAAGGTGTTTGCTCATCGCTCCCACTGTACCCTCAAATAAAAAAAAATCTACAATCCACAACCAGACATTTGTCATCCCCACTAGTATCCCCACAGATAGATGTGGGCTAATGGTGCATGACAAACACCCCTACAAGCAACATGAATTATTCTCCAACCAGAAGAAGGATTTTGTTTGGATTATTACTGTGTGCACTTAAGACACCCACTAGGGCATCTATACCTCAAAAGTGGCTGCTTTTATTCCTCCCATAAAGCACCCAACAGTGCAAGTAAACTCTAAGCTTCTAACATTTGCTTTCTGTAAGCTTTTGCGATAAGTTCTGAACACAGAATGTACTATTACCTCGCATCTTCCGCAGTACGACAGAAGGAGGCTTTGTAGGCAGGATGGAACTTTTGCCAGGAGAAGGTGCCATTACAGGCTCATAGGCATCATCCTTCAGCTCCCAACCATGGGGACTAGAGAGTTCCTGACCAGGGAGCATGGCATTGGCAACCACCTCAGCTGCCTTCTGGATGGTGGCCAGGAGAGCTTTGCCAGTGGATGCTGAAAAAGCAACAAAAGCAGGCCATTTATCCAGGTTCTGAGTATGGCAGCATCTTAGTCTATGGACACTGGAAAACCCCAGGGCACAGGAACATCAAAACACAGCCATCATATTCAGGGAAAAGAAGGGCTGGCACACAAGAGGGAAACAGAGTCTAAGGCCGGGGTGTTGAACACCTTTCAACCCAAGGGCCAAATTCCATTTCAGAGAAGTTCTTGGGGGCCACAAATACCAACATTACCAGCATATTTTAGCTTAAAGCTCGATTGATTGATTGACTGATTGACTGCATCTCTATACTGCCCAATAGCCAAAGCTCTCTGGGCAGTTTACAAAGCTCTCTGGGCAATTTACTGCCAGTAACCAAGCCTTAGGAGAAACACTGTAACCTTTTAGAATGGGGGAAAAAATGCACAAAACCTGGGAAACCAGCAAAGAATCAGCAGTCAGGGGAAAGGGGGTGGGGCCATCTGGGGAACCCTGGCAGATTGGATTGGGACCCCAAGCAGTCTGGATTTGGCCCCTAGGTCTGAGATTCTGCATCCCTGGTCTAAGGCAACTGAAGGGGCTTCAGATTATACCAGGCTTGGATGCCACAGGTACTGTGGTATATTTGGATGCTGAAGTCATTGATTTCCAGAGCAGCACAACTAGAGTAACTTCAAAGAGTACCACTGTACCATCAAAGTGGCTGTGAAGCCACGAGGAGCACTGTTGGCTGGTACCAGGTAGCATTAGACCAGAAGCTAAGAGCTTGATGAATAGCAAGGCTCTGGGAGCAAGGATGAGGCAGCAGAAGGCTGGTTTGTAGGGTGAATGATGTCCTTGTCCTAGGAACTGGGGGTGCCCCTCTAGAGCAGAAGTGATACCACCCAGACCCCTGAACCCCATACTTACTAGAACTGCTTTGCTCAAAACCAAAGCCTTGGAGCGAGCCATGAGGACTGGACTTGGACCCCATTCCTAGGGAGAGAGGCATGAAGGGGACATAAATGAAGAGTGCAACCAGTGTGCTGATGCAACAGACAACCCAGCCTTATAGTCATGCTTTCACCCTTCATCAGTGGTTGCCCCTTTACCAGCATTCAGATATGATCTCATTCGGGCGAGAGGAGGAAATCAGCATTAATTGCGTGCTGAGATAGGAAGTCAGTACTGCTCTCCTACTGCCACCGGGTTTTTTGCCAGCAGCACAGTGGGGCTCACACCAGAGGCCAGGGGTGCTGCTCATAGCCCACATGTTGCCCACCCCTGATCTAAGGGACCTGGCTCTAGACTGGATCTCTGTTCTCACCTAAACAGTAGTGGTTTACCTGCTGAAGGCAGCTCTTTAGGTGGCTGAGTAGCAGACTGGGGCAACAAGGCATCTGAAAATACAGTGCTTGCCAGATCCTACAAGGGAAAAGAGTAAGTAAGCTGAAATGAACAGGCCAGGGAGAAAGCCCTTCCACATGGTAGGCTACCAGAGTCCATCCACCTCGTGTGACTGGGACTTGTCACTCACCTGTGCAGTCATCCGCACCTTCTGGTACAAGCTGTTGCCATGGAGAAGATCAGGAGGCCCTGCAAACACTACAAGGCAGAAGAGGGGAGAGGGTGAGGCTGGCTAAGTGGCTCATCTCTAGATATTCTAGACAAGTGCAGGAGTCAGGCTTTGGGGGCACATTCCCTCAGAGAGCCCCAAGACCAACAACTACACCAACAGAAGCAGCTGAATCTCACCCTCTCTCAGTCAACAGAAAAACAGCCTATGCAACATTTTCCAGTGTCAGAAGTCCAAATATTGAGGAATCACCCAAATGGGAAATAAGTATTAATTATATGACAGATGTATGATAAACAAAGCTTTTGTTTTCAGTACATCTTGTGACATATTACATGGTGATGCAGAATAATAAGTAGAAGGGAGTTGTTGCAGTATGGCTATAGTACATGAAAAAATAATAAAACATGCAGAAGGAAAGTGTCCAAGAAATTCTTGTGATGCAAGAAAACTCCTGTACAGGTGACTGGCCATTTCAGCATTTGTTTTAGTAATGAGTAAAGTCGACAATAAATCATAGCTCCATATTTAGTAGGACAAAAAAAATCAAGTTATAGTAACATGCACTTGCATTCAGAAACTATGCAGTGGATCTGTTTTGAAATGAATGACAGTGGGCTATAGTTGGTACATTAAAAATGGTCACCTATCACAATTGCCAGCAACAGGAGGAGTTCCTTCACCTGAGAGAAATGTGGTAGCAATTGCTGGCAATCATATTTTTCCCTCTACTGTTGTTTACTTTCCAGTGCCAAGGCAGAAGCATCAGCCAATGGAGAAACTGAGGCAAAAGAGATCTATGAAAGCTCCGTGGCTTAGCAATAGAGCCAAATCTTCCCTCACCATTACAGTTATGACCTTATGCTCTCTCTTTCACTGCCATTTCATTGCTTGCCACCAAAGCATAAATCCCAAGCTGACTTCATTAAGAGACATATGTCATGCTGCTCTCTTGGAATTCTTATTCTCAACATGGCCTGGTCAGACTTTCATCATCTTATGCTTCTTCATGGACACAGAGGGAAGAAACAACAGCAGTCACTAAAATAACCTAAAGCCACAGACCTGCATCTGTATCCCTGAACAGAGCTCTCAACAGAATCACTCCCATCCTATTAGGAACAAATCCCAGCCTAACCCAGGTCAGCACTGTAGGCTTCAGTTCTCCATCAAGAACAAACAAGGGCACCAGGAAGTTGGCACCCCATGCAGAAAGCTCAGAGAAGTCAGAAGGCATTGGCTCCTGCTTTGCTTTCTGAGGTTTATGGACAAAAAGAAAAGGAGTGGACAGGCAATTCACTTTGGAACTTGCTTTCTGCAGAGGAGCACTGAAACTTTTACACAACCGATGGCTTAATTTCACTGAGAGATCAAAAACCTGTTCTCATGCTGAAAGGTGGAACCATTTGGAGAAGCTCCCACAGACTTCTTCCCTCACTTCTCCCTTGAGCCACAGGAAACAGGAAGAGATATACCAGTATCAAAGATCCACTTGCCACTAATTGGAAATTTTGCAATGGTTCAAATTATGCTTTTATTGGACTAATCCTGTTGGCAGGGCAACATGCTTTTTGACAGTACAATTAATTTTTGCTCTCTTAGATAGCCACTAGAGGCTGCATGACACGTTTGGAGAGGGGAAGCGAAAGTTTCCCTCTCTCCATTTCTTCTGATGTGGCACAGTGGCTAACAATGCGATCCAAGACATGCCTACTCAGAAATAAGTCCCACTGAGTTCACTGGGGCTTACTCTCAGGTAAGCACATATAGGACTGCAGCCTTAGAAACCCAGCTGTGGATCAAGAAGTCCCTGGTTCAACCTCTGCCAGAAACTCACTAAGGGAGCAATCCTATGGATGTTTAGACAGAAAAAAGTCCCACATCTCCCAGCATGCTGGGAGTTGTAGGACTTTTTTCTGTCTAAACATCCATAGGACTGCACCATAAGTAGCCTTAAGCAAACAGCTATTCTCTCAGTGTCACATATCACATCTGCAATATATGAGAATCATATTGTCATATTACTCATTTACCTTACAGGTTTGCTGTAAGCATTACTGAAATAATTTATGTTAAGCACTACAGACACCCTAATATAAACATTATGTAACATTATTAGGAAGTGTTATGAGGACATGACCCAGTTAACCTTGCTTAGTACTACGGCCACATACCCCTCCACTTCTGGCATACCTGTGGCTTCCTGAATGAAGGAAGAATTCCGCTTGAGCTGCAGAACGAAGTGCGAAGAGCCATGGTTGCACATGTATAGCAGGATCTTGAGCACCTGGGAATGCAGGAGAAGCTTGACTGAGATTATGAGTATAGGACTGAAACCACTGGAAATCCATTTAAAAGCAGGGAGGGGTTTGTCTCAAGATTTAAGGTTATCTGCTCTATGGAACAACCCCAGTTTTTGACCATCCTCCTTGAAGTCACATTTTACCTTCAGCTTGATGTGGCACGAGTTGTTTTGAAGGCGATTGAGGAGATACTCAAGAAGACAGTGACTGCTGCCTGCTGACTCGTGAGAGATCTCTGGAAGTTTGTTGGGTTAAAGAGTCAGTAGAGTAATTACCCAAAAGATTGTGCTAGTCCCTAGCCAAGAGCCATGTTCCTGCCATTGCTGACACCACATTGTGACTCAAGTTGAACTCTCCTTCAGCAGAATAAGAAATGTTCTGTAATTTGTTATCAAAACCCTGTTCATATACAGACCTGCCACAAACACTTGCTAGAAATATATTTTAGGTTTAATGTGTGGGGAAAGTACTGGGAAACTGTAGGATGTGTTTGGAAAAATAAGGCTGGAAAATGCATGGGTCTAAGAGGAAGCCCTGTTCTATGAACCTGTGAAATTTAATAAAAACTGTTCTTATTTATATTTTAGTTTTCATATCAGGTCATCCAACTGTCACTGCTGTCACCCAACAGGCAAAGAAATGCAAGCAATTTAACTAGAGTTAACTTATGTTTAAATCTGATGATCTGGGTTCTCATTCATAAGCCCTCTGCTTTAACCACTAGCTTTTATTCTTCTTAGGAAAAGTGTCATAGTAACCAAAAGAACCTTCTGATCAGACCATACATATAGCAGCCAACTCTTCCAGAGACCAAAGGATACTGGCAATATCTTCAAACAGGTACCCCGGGCATGGGACTTCATCATCTGAGGTGCCTTTGATCAGAGTGGGTAGCTGAAACACACACACACACCAAAGAAAAGTCACTTCCAGACAGACAGCTCCCAGTACTACCAACCAAAAGACATAGTGCAGTTATTCCATCTTTTCCTACTTAACAGGGTTTTTTTTTTTTATAAAGACAAAAGAAGCAGAGGGGAAATGCAGGAGTACTATAAGTAGAGACAATAATGCCTGGATTCCCTGTAAAATTCTGTGAATGAGGCAGTGCGATTGCATAATAAAAGCTTTGTCAGGAAGTACCACTAGCCACAAAATGTGGCACATCCAGAAAAAGCACCAATTGCCCTTTCTATACATGAGGTAGTGGCTGAGGAAATGGGTTCCTTTTTCTACAAAACCGCAGCTCCAGCATCTTATACAGCTCGCAGATTTCAATCTGCATTTCCTCTGCCCAAAAAAAGGTGAGGGAGCATGACCAGTCTCCAAATACCTGTTGCAGACAAATAATTATCTTCCTTGTTGCTTCCAAATGCAATTCCACTTCAGAGTCATAATCAGAGACAACTAGAGCTGATCTAGTCCCATCTGCATTTCCTGATTGCTGACAACTCAGAACCATCACACCTCAGAACCAGGTACAGGTATTTGCAGGTAATTGTTATCTTGTGACCCGGGAAGCGCTAAAAAGACTGTGCAGAATTTTGCTCTTTATCATTTGTGGATTTTATGGGTTGCTGTCCCTGCCATATATCTGTCCCCAGATGCAATTTTCTGGTGCAGCAAAGGATTGATGCAATCAATCTTCTGTCTTGTTACTGAGGCAAGGATCTAGCATAAAGTCTTGTTTGCCGTATCACCTGAATTGAGGATTTTACAGCAAGCCTCCACATAACATCTATGCAAATTTCAGGCTAGCTGGCAGTATTACAGCATTGTAAGCCACGGGCGTGGTGGCTCTGAATATTTATTTATTTATTTATTTCTATACCGCCCAATAGCCGAAGCTCCCTGGGCGGTTCACAAAAATTAAAACCAAACAACACACAATAAAACAATTTAAAATATACTGAACATTAAAACCACAATATAACAATACAACCACAATAAAACCTAGCAGCAGTGTAAGAGTTTAAAATACAGATTTAAAACAGCAAAGATAAAAATTTAGAAAGCTAAAATGCTAAAATGCCTGGGAAATTAAAAGGCCTTCACCTGGCGCCGAAAGGAATACAATGTAGGCGCCAGGCGAACCTCACTAGGGAGCTCATTCCAGAGCCAGGGTGCCACAGCAGAAAAAGCCCTCCTCCTAGTAGCCACCCGCCTATCAAGGCAAAGACCCACCCACGTTAGGCAAACGTATCTTGTTAACATGGGACATAGATTTGGGGGCTCTGCCTCAAAGCAGGATGCATTTTCATACAAATATAATAAATCCAGTTCTAAATCAAGTGTGCCAGTTAGTTATGCAATACATACAAAGAGCAGAATAAACTGGTTAACACGCTTCATATATTGTGTCACTTCAGGCTGTACGTGCATATTGTCTGTTTGAATGTTTTAAAAATAACTCTTTTTTCTCCCTGAAAACTAGAGTGTCAGGGAAAGGGGCGCTGCCTAGTTTTTCCTCCGGGATGCTGTTTTTCTTCGTGCAGGGAGCTTATCGACGGAGCAGCATTCAAACGTATAAACCCCGCACCCAAATCCTGGAAGTGGGCCTGTTCAGGAGGAGCGTCACCTTTTGTTTCCTGTGCATGTATAAACTGGCCCTTACATGGCAAGCACCCGCACGCGTTGCCAAAGTACTGAGCTGTCAAAAGAACCCAAGCGTGCCACCTGGTCCAGCGAGAACACCGGGCCTCAACCGTCGTCGTGACAACCGCCCTCCCACGGGGTCCCCATGACAACGGGGTACCCTCGACCCTCACCCCCACACGTGCTACTCAGTATCGCGTTATCCACTCTATACCCGACTCAAGAAGCTCAGCCGATCCCGCAACGGTACCGCCGCCATGATAATTTCCGAGCCCAACCATGAGCTTCATTACGACGCCCTCCGGAACACCGACTTTTCCAATCCAACAGCGACTTTGTTCAAGTCCAGCCAATCACCTCCTGCGACAAGCGGGAAGTAGCTGTCATGATCAGACGCCGCCAGCGAAAGGGCGGGAACGAACTATAACACTATCCCACTTCCTGTCCAATCGGAAACTTTTATGTATGTCTGGGGACCCAATCAGGGCGGGAGAGAGAGAAACGAAGCTGTGACTCAATCAGAAAGCAGGAGATCTTTGAGAAGGCGGTGCTAAACTTGCTGGGCCAATAAGGGCTGCTCCGCGGGAGGCGCTTGCCTGGTCATGGCCGCGTCCGCCAGGGAGCCTCGCGAGGGTTGCTCTCTACGGCCATGTCCGGCCGAGGAGTCTGGGGGCGCGTTCGGGAGAGATTAGAGCGCTTCCCTGCGTCGCTGGCGAGTTGTGGGGAACAGGTACGAGGACCGGAAGGGGGCAGGTTCCCCCACGTCGCCATGGCAACAGGATAACGCGCGGCTTTTATATAGCGCTTTCGGAGCCATCCGCGTATAATATCGTAGTAATCCTTGTAACAGCCCTGTAAGGTAGGGCAGTCTTCGCACCGTAAGTGGGGCCCCGAACACACAGTGTCGCGGGGGGGGGGGGGCTTCAAAAACTCCCTTTCTCGGGCAGGGAGGATGCCCGGAGTGGGACATTCTTCCCGATCGAGGAGGGAGAGCTTTGAACGCGGGGATCGGGCCGTCGAACAGCCCACCCGTTCCACGTCTTCGAGCGCTCCTTGGCGCCCCCTCGTTCAGGATCCTATGGGTTGTATCCAGTGTTAGTCCTACTTAAAAGTCGACCCATTGAAATGAATGGGGCTTCAATTAGACTGATGTTGGAAAGGACCCCGCATCTCCCTTGAGTGTTGCACACACTCCCCCCCCCCCCAATTCCTTTCCCGCAGTGGGGCCACCCTGCGATTTAAGCCGCTGGGATACAGCGGTTGGTGATCAGTGTAGATTTTCCTGCAAGGACTTTGGAGAGAATGGCATGGTAACTGGTGCTCCTTTGGGTAATACTAGCAAAGGCCTAAAACCTACAAACTACTAAGAGCCTAAGCCCATCCCCTTCAATGCTGAGAAATCAGGGAGGTTGAACACATACCCACAGCCAAGTAGTACACTATTATCTGCATCTGATTGGGGCTGATCTTTGCAGGCTTCAGTCTATGGCAAGTGCATTGCCTCAAATACAACAGGTCATGGGGACCTGAGAAAGGATGTGTGCGCCAAGGAATTTGAGATGCTGATGGACTGCTTCACAAAGGCTGTGAGTCGCTTGCATTTTTTTTTTTAACTTTAGAGTGAAGTCATTGTCTTCACTTTGTTCCTGTTAGGGTGTAATCTACCGTAGAACAGACAGCCTAATATATTTGTATGTGTATACACGTACATGCTGTC